>NC_081316.1:93114998-98774998 GCF_026419965.1 Kogia breviceps
GGCCTCAGGGTTCAGGCTGCGAGTGAGACTTATCATTCAGGGTTAGGTTTGGAGCTAGGGTTAGTGTTAGGCACACGGTGAGGCCTAGTGTCGAGATTGGGGTACGGATCCGTGTTCGGGGGCGTGTGAGTTGCATGGTGCGGCTTATCGTTAGAGTAGGCCTCAGGGTTCAGGCTGAGGATGAGGCTTAGGTTTCAGGGTAAGGGTTGGATTCAGGTTAGGGTTAGGCTCCTGGTGGGGCCTAGGGTCTAGATTGGGGTACGGATACGTGTTAGGGGACTTGTTCATTGCAGGGCATGTGTTATCGTTAGGGTAGGGCTCAGGGTTCAGGCTGCAGGTGAGGCTTAGGGTTCAGGGTCAGAATTGGAGCTAGTGTTAGGTTTAGGCTCCCGGTGAGACTTCGGATCGAGATTGGGGTACGGATACGTGTTAGGGGGCGTGTGCGTTGCAGGGCGCGGCTTATCGTTAGTGTAGGCCTCAGGGTTTAGGCTGTGGGTGAGGCTTTGGGTTCAGGGTAAAGGTCGGACTTCGGGTTAGGGTTAGGCTCCCGGTGAGGCCTAGGGTCAAGAATGGGGTACGGATATGTGTTACGGGGCGTTTTCTTTGCAGGGCGTGGCTTATCGTTAGGGTAGGCCTCAGGGTTCAGGCTGCGGGTGAGGCTTAAGGTCCAGGGTCATGGTTGGAGCTAGGGTTAGGTTTAAGCTCCCGGAGAGGCCTAGGTTCGAGAATGGGGTACGGATACATGTTAGGGGGCGTTTGCGTAGCAGGGCGCGACTTAACCTTAGGGTAGGCCTTAGGGTTCAGGCTGTGGGTAAGGCTTAGTGTTCAGGGTCAGGGTTGGAGCAACGGTTAGATTTAGGCTAGCTCTGAGGCTTCGGGTCGAGATTGGGGTACGGATACGTATTAGGGTGCGTGTGCGTTGCTGGGCGCAGCTTCTAGTTAGGGTAGGCCTCAGGGTTCAGTCTTCCGGTAACGCTTAGGTTTCAGGGTCAGGTTTGGAGCTAGGGGTAGGTTTAGGATCCCTGTGAGGCTTTGAGTCGAGATTGGGGTACGGATACGTGTTAGGGGGAGTGTGAGTTGCAGGGCACGGCTGACGTTAGGGTAGGCCTCAGGAATCGGGCTGTGGGTGACGCTTAGGATTCAGGGTCAGGGTTGGAGCTAGGGTTAGGTTTAGGCTCCCGTTGAGGCTTCGGGTCGAGATTGGGGTACGGATACGTTTTAGGGCTCGTGTGCATTGCAGGGCGCGGCTGTTCATTCGGGTAGCCCTCAGGGTTCAGACCGTGGGTGAGTCTTATGTTTTAGGGTCAGAGTTTGAGCTAGGATTAGGCTCCCGCTGAGGCTTACGTTCGAGATTGGGGTACAGATACGTGTTAGGGGGCGTGTGTTGCAGGGCGCGGCTTATCGTTAGGGTAGGCCTCAGGGCTCAGGCTGCGGATGAGGCTTAGGGTTCAGGGTCAGAGTTGGAGCTAGTGTTAGGTTTAGGCTCCCAGTGAGGCTTCGGGTCGAGATTGGGGTATGGATACGTGTCAGGGGGCGTGTGCGTTGCAGGGCGCGGCTTATAGTTAGGGTAGTCCTCAGGGTTCAGTCTTCCAGTTAGGCTTAGGGTTCAGGTTCAGAGTTGGAGCTAGGGTTAGCGTTTGGGTCCCGGTGAGGCCTAGGGTCGAGATTGGGGTACGGATACTTGTTAGGGGGCGTGTGCGTTGCAGGGCGCCGCTTATCGTTACATTAGGCCTCAGGGTTCAGGCTGCGGTTGAGGCTTAGTGTTCAGGGTGAGAGTTGGACCTAGGGTTAGTGTTAGGCTCCCGGTGAGGCTTTGCGTCGAGATTTGGGTACGGATACGTGTTCAGGGGCGTGTGCCTTGCAGGGCGCGGCTTAACGTTAGGGTAGGCCTCAGGGTTCAGGCTGCGGGTTAGACTTAGGGTTCAGTGTCAGGTTTGGAGCTAGGGGTATGTTTAAGCTCCCCGTGAGGCTTTTGGTCGAGATTGGGGTACGGATACATGTTAGGGGGCGTGTGCATTGCAGGGCGGGGCTGATCGTTAGGGTAGGCCTCAGGTATCGGGTTGTGAGTGAGGCTTATTGTTCAGGGTTAGGGTTGGAGCTAGGGTTTGGGTTAGGCTCCCGGTGAGGCTTACTGTCGAGATTGGGGTAAGGATATGTGTTAGGGGGCGTTTTCGTTGCAGGGCGCAGTTTATCCTTAGCGTAGGCCTCAGGGTTCACTCTGCAGGTGAGGCTTAGCGTTCAGGGTCAGGGTTGGAGCTACGGTTAGTGTTAGGCTCCCGGTAAGGCCTAGGTTCCAGATTGGGGTACAGAATCGTGTTAGGGCGCGTTTGCGTTTCAGGGCGCGACTTATCGTTAGGTTAGGCCTCAGGGTTCAGGCTGCAGGTGAGGCCTAGGGTTCAGGGTCAGGGTTGAAGCTCGGGTTAGGGTTAGGCTCCCGGTGATGCCTACGGTCGAGATTGGGGTACGGATACGTGTTAGGGGACGTGTGCGTTTCAGGGCGCGGTTTATAGTTAGGGTAGGCCTCAGGGTTCAGGCTGCAGATGAGGCTTAGATTTCAGGGTCAGGGTTGGACCTCGGGTTAGGGTTAGGCTCCCGGTGAGGCTTTGGTTCGAGATTGGGGTTCGGATAGGTGTTAGGGGGTTGTGCATTGCAGGGCGCGGCTCATCGTTAGTGTAGGCCTCAGGGTTCAGTCTTCCTGTGAGGCTTAGGGTTCAGGATCAGGGTTGGAGAGAGCGTTAGCGATCGTCTCCCGGTGAGGCCTAGGGTCGAGATTGGGGTACAGATACGTGTTAGGGGGCGTGTGGGTTGCAGGGCGTGGCTTATTGTTAGGGTAGGCCTCAGGGTTCAGGCTGCAGGTGAGGCTTAGGGTTCAGGGTCAGGGTTGGAGCTAGGGTTAGGGTTAGGCTCCCTCTGAGGCTTAGGTTCGAGATTGGGGTACGGATACGTATTAGGGGGAGTGTGCGTTGCAGGGCGCGGCTTATTGTTAGGGTAGGGCTCAGGGTTGTGGCTGCGGCTGAGGGTTAGTGTTCAAGATAAGGGTTGGAGTTAGGGTTAGGGTTAGGCTCCCGGTGAGGCCTAGGGTCGAGATTAGGGTATGGATATGTGTTAGGGGGCGTTGTTGTTGCAGGGCGCGCTTTATCGTTAGGGTAGGCCTCAGGGTTCAGGCTGCAGGTGAGGTTTATTGTTCAAGGTCAGGGTTGGAGCTAGGGTTAGGGTTAGGCTCCCGGTGAAGCTTTGGGTCGTAATTGGGGTACAGATACGTATTAAGGGGCGTGTGCCTTGCAGGGCGCGGCTTAACGTTAGGGTAGGCCTCAGGGTTCAGGCTGCGTGTGAGACTTAGGGTTCAGGGTCAGGTTTGGAGCTAGGTGTAGCTTTAGGCTCCCCGTGAGGCTTTGGTTCGAGATTGGGGTACGGATACGTGTTAGGGGGTGTGTGCGTTGCAGGGCACGGATAATCGTTAGCGTAGGCCTCAGGGTTCAGGCTGCGGTTGAGGTTTAGGTTTCAGGGTCAGGTTTGGAGCTAAGGTTAGGTTTAGGGTCCCCGTGAGGCCTAGGTTCGAGATGGTGGTACCGATACGTGTTAGGGGGCGTGTGCATTGCAAGGCACGGCTTATCGTTAGTGTAGGCCTCATGGTTCAGACTGTGTTTGAGGCTTAGGGTTCAGGGTCAGGTGTGGAGATAAGGTTAGGTTTAGGCTCCTGGTGAGGCCTAGGTTCGAGATTGGCGTACGGATACGTGTTAGGGGGAGTGTACGTTTCAGGGCGCATCTGATCATTAGGGTAGGCCTCAGGGTTCAGTCTGTGGGTGAGTCTTAGGTTTCAGGGTCAGGGTTGGACCTAGGGTTAGGGTTAGGCTCCCGCTGAGGCTTACAGTCGAGATTGGGGTACAGATACGTGTTAGGGGGCGTGTGCGTTGCAGGGTGAGGATAATCGTTAGGGTAGGCCTAAGGGTACAGGCTGCGGGTGAGGCTTAGTGTTCAGGGTCAGGGTTGGAGCTAGGGTTAGGGTTAGGCACCCTCTGAGGCCTAGATTTGAGATTGGGGTACAGATACGTATTACGGGGAGCGTGCGTTGCAGGGCCCGGCTTATCGTTAGGGTCGGGCTCAGTGTTCAGGCTGCGGTTGAGGCTTAGGTTTCAGGGTCAGGTTTGGAGGTAAGGTTAGGTTGAGGCTCCCGGTGAGGCCTAGGTTCGAGAATGGGGTACGGATACGTGTTAGGGGGCCTTTGCATTGCAGGGTGCCACTTATTCTTAGGGTAGACCTCAGGGTTCAGGCTGCGGGTGAGGCTTAGGGTTCAGAGTCATGGTTGGAACCAGGGTTATTGTTAGGCACCGGGTGAGGCTTACGGTCGAGATTGGGGTACGGATACGTGTTAGGGAGGCGTGTGCGTTGCAGGGCGCGGCTTATAGTTAGGGTAGGCCTCAGGGTTTAGTATTCCGCTTAGGCTTAGTGTTCAGGGTCAGTGTTGGAGCTAGGGTTAGCGTTTGGTTCCCGGTGAGGAGTAGGGTCGAGATTGGGGTACAGATACGTGTAAGGGGGTGTGTGAGTTGCACGGTGCGGCTTATCGTTAGAGTAGGCCTCAGGGTTCAGGCTGCAGATGAGGCTTAGGTTTCAGGGTCATGGTTGGATATCGGGTTAGGGTTAGGCTCCCGGTGAGGCTTAGGGTCGAGATTGGGGTACGGATACGTGTTCGGGGGCGTGTGCATTGCAGGGCACGGCTCATCGTTAGTGTAGGCCTCAGGGTTCAGTCCTCCTGTGAGGCTTAGGGTTCAGGATCAGGGTTGGAGCCAGCGTTAGCGTTCGTCTCCCGGTGAGACCTAGGGTCGAGATTGCGGTACAGATACGTGTTAGGGGGCGTGTGCGTTGCAGGGCGTGGCTTATTTTTAGGGTAGGCCTAAGTGTTCAGGCTGCGGGTGAGGCTTAGGGTTCAGGGTCAGGTTTGGAGCTAGTGTTAGGGTTAGGCTCCCTCTGAGGCCAAGGTTCGAGATTGGGGTACGGATACATATTAGGGGGAGTGTGCATTGCAGGGCGCAGCTTATCATTAGGGTAGGGCTCAGGGTTGTGGCTGCGGGTGAGGTTTAGATTTCAGGATAAGGGTTGGAGTTAGGGTTAGGGTTAGGCTCCCGGTGAGGCCTAGGGTCGAGATTGGGGTACGGATATGTGTTAGGGGGCGTTGTTGTTGCAGGGTGCGGTTCATCTTTCGGGTAGGCCTCACGGGTCAGGCTGCAGGTGAGCTTTATTCTTCAGGGTCAGTGTTGGAGCTAGGGTTAGGGTTAGGCTCCCTTTGGGGCTTTGGGTCGAGATTGGTGTACGGATACGTGTTAAGGGGCGTGTGCCTTGCCAGGCGCGGCTTAACGTTAGGGTAGGTCTCAGGGTTCAGGCTGCGGGTGAGAGTTAGTGTTCAGGGTCAGGTTTGGAGCTAGGGGTAGGTTTAGGTTCCACGTGAGGCTTTGGGTCGAGATTGCGGTACGGATACGTGTTATGGGGCGTGTGAGTTGCAGGGCACGGCTGACGTTAGGGTAGGACTCAGGTATCAGGCTGTGGGTGAGGCTTAGGATTCAGGGTCAGGGTTGGAGCTAGGGTTAAGTTTAGGCTCCCATTGAGGCTTCGGGTCAAGATTGGGGTACGGATACGTTTTAGGGTGCGTGTGCATTGCAGGGCGCGGCTGATCATTAGGGTAGGCCTCAGGGTTCAGGCTGCGAGTGAGACTTATCATTCAGGGTTAGGTTTGGAGCTAGGGTTAGTGTTAGGCACACGGTGAGGCCTAGTGTCGAGATTGGGGTACGGATCCGTGTTCGGGGGCGTGTGAGTTGCATGGTGCGGCTTATCGTTAGAGTAGGCCTCAGGGTTCAGGCTGAGGATGAGGCTTAGGTTTCAGGGTAAGGGTTGGATTCAGGTTAGGGTTAGGCTCCTGGTGGGGCCTAGGGTCTAGATTGGGGTACGGATACGTGTTAGGGGACTTGTTCATTGCAGGGCATGTGTTATCGTTAGGGTAGGGCTCAGGGTTCAGGCTGCAGGTGAGGCTTAGGGTTCAGGGTCAGAATTGGAGCTAGTGTTAGGTTTAGGCTCCCGGTGAGACTTCGGATCGAGATTGGGGTACGGATACGTGTTAGGGGGCGTGTGCGTTGCAGGGCGCGGCTTATCGTTAGTGTAGGCCTCAGGGTTTAGGCTGTGGGTGAGGCTTTGGGTTCAGGGTAAAGGTCGGACTTCGGGTTAGGGTTAGGCTCCCGGTGAGGCCTAGGGTCAAGAATGGGGTACGGATATGTGTTACGGGGCGTTTTCTTTGCAGGGCGTGGCTTATCGTTAGGGTAGGCCTCAGGGTTCAGGCTGCGGGTGAGGCTTAAGGTCCAGGGTCATGGTTGGAGCTAGGGTTAGGTTTAAGCTCCCGGAGAGGCCTAGGTTCGAGAATGGGGTACGGATACATGTTAGGGGGCGTTTGCGTAGCAGGGCGCGACTTAACCTTAGGGTAGGCCTTAGGGTTCAGGCTGTGGGTAAGGCTTAGTGTTCAGGGTCAGGGTTGGAGCAACGGTTAGATTTAGGCTAGCTCTGAGGCTTCGGGTCGAGATTGGGGTACGGATACGTATTAGGGTGCGTGTGCGTTGCTGGGCGCAGCTTCTAGTTAGGGTAGGCCTCAGGGTTCAGTCTTCCGGTAACGCTTAGGTTTCAGGGTCAGGTTTGGAGCTAGGGGTAGGTTTAGGATCCCTGTGAGGCTTTGAGTCGAGATTGGGGTACGGATACGTGTTAGGGGGAGTGTGAGTTGCAGGGCACGGCTGACGTTAGGGTAGGCCTCAGGAATCGGGCTGTGGGTGACGCTTAGGATTCAGGGTCAGGGTTGGAGCTAGGGTTAGGTTTAGGCTCCCGTTGAGGCTTCGGGTCGAGATTGGGGTACGGATACGTTTTAGGGCTCGTGTGCATTGCAGGGCGCGGCTGTTCATTCGGGTAGCCCTCAGGGTTCAGACCGTGGGTGAGTCTTATGTTTTAGGGTCAGAGTTTGAGCTAGGATTAGGCTCCCGCTGAGGCTTACGTTCGAGATTGGGGTACAGATACGTGTTAGGGGGCGTGTGTTGCAGGGCGCGGCTTATCGTTAGGGTAGGCCTCAGGGCTCAGGCTGCGGATGAGGCTTAGGGTTCAGGGTCAGAGTTGGAGCTAGTGTTAGGTTTAGGCTCCCAGTGAGGCTTCGGGTCGAGATTGGGGTATGGATACGTGTCAGGGGGCGTGTGCGTTGCAGGGCGCGGCTTATAGTTAGGGTAGTCCTCAGGGTTCAGTCTTCCAGTTAGGCTTAGGGTTCAGGTTCAGAGTTGGAGCTAGGGTTAGCGTTTGGGTCCCGGTGAGGCCTAGGGTCGAGATTGGGGTACGGATACTTGTTAGGGGGCGTGTGCGTTGCAGGGCGCCGCTTATCGTTACATTAGGCCTCAGGGTTCAGGCTGCGGTTGAGGCTTAGTGTTCAGGGTGAGAGTTGGACCTAGGGTTAGTGTTAGGCTCCCGGTGAGGCTTTGCGTCGAGATTTGGGTACGGATACGTGTTCAGGGGCGTGTGCCTTGCAGGGCGCGGCTTAACGTTAGGGTAGGCCTCAGGGTTCAGGCTGCGGGTTAGACTTAGGGTTCAGTGTCAGGTTTGGAGCTAGGGGTATGTTTAAGCTCCCCGTGAGGCTTTTGGTCGAGATTGGGGTACGGATACATGTTAGGGGGCGTGTGCATTGCAGGGCGGGGCTGATCGTTAGGGTAGGCCTCAGGTATCGGGTTGTGAGTGAGGCTTATTGTTCAGGGTTAGGGTTGGAGCTAGGGTTTGGGTTAGGCTCCCGGTGAGGCTTACTGTCGAGATTGGGGTAAGGATATGTGTTAGGGGGCGTTTTCGTTGCAGGGCGCAGTTTATCCTTAGCGTAGGCCTCAGGGTTCACTCTGCAGGTGAGGCTTAGCGTTCAGGGTCAGGGTTGGAGCTACGGTTAGTGTTAGGCTCCCGGTAAGGCCTAGGTTCCAGATTGGGGTACAGAATCGTGTTAGGGCGCGTTTGCGTTTCAGGGCGCGACTTATCGTTAGGTTAGGCCTCAGGGTTCAGGCTGCAGGTGAGGCCTAGGGTTCAGGGTCAGGGTTGAAGCTCGGGTTAGGGTTAGGCTCCCGGTGATGCCTACGGTCGAGATTGGGGTACGGATACGTGTTAGGGGACGTGTGCGTTTCAGGGCGCGGTTTATAGTTAGGGTAGGCCTCAGGGTTCAGGCTGCAGATGAGGCTTAGATTTCAGGGTCAGGGTTGGACCTCGGGTTAGGGTTAGGCTCCCGGTGAGGCTTTGGTTCGAGATTGGGGTTCGGATAGGTGTTAGGGGGTTGTGCATTGCAGGGCGCGGCTCATCGTTAGTGTAGGCCTCAGGGTTCAGTCTTCCTGTGAGGCTTAGGGTTCAGGATCAGGGTTGGAGAGAGCGTTAGCGATCGTCTCCCGGTGAGGCCTAGGGTCGAGATTGGGGTACAGATACGTGTTAGGGGGCGTGTGGGTTGCAGGGCGTGGCTTATTGTTAGGGTAGGCCTCAGGGTTCAGGCTGCAGGTGAGGCTTAGGGTTCAGGGTCAGGGTTGGAGCTAGGGTTAGGGTTAGGCTCCCTCTGAGGCTTAGGTTCGAGATTGGGGTACGGATACGTATTAGGGGGAGTGTGCGTTGCAGGGCGCGGCTTATTGTTAGGGTAGGGCTCAGGGTTGTGGCTGCGGCTGAGGGTTAGTGTTCAAGATAAGGGTTGGAGTTAGGGTTAGGGTTAGGCTCCCGGTGAGGCCTAGGGTCGAGATTAGGGTATGGATATGTGTTAGGGGGCGTTGTTGTTGCAGGGCGCGCTTTATCGTTAGGGTAGGCCTCAGGGTTCAGGCTGCAGGTGAGGTTTATTGTTCAAGGTCAGGGTTGGAGCTAGGGTTAGGGTTAGGCTCCCGGTGAAGCTTTGGGTCGTAATTGGGGTACAGATACGTATTAAGGGGCGTGTGCCTTGCAGGGCGCGGCTTAACGTTAGGGTAGGCCTCAGGGTTCAGGCTGCGTGTGAGACTTAGGGTTCAGGGTCAGGTTTGGAGCTAGGTGTAGCTTTAGGCTCCCCGTGAGGCTTTGGTTCGAGATTGGGGTACGGATACGTGTTAGGGGGTGTGTGCGTTGCAGGGCACGGATAGTCGTTAGCGTAGGCCTCAGGGTTCAGGCTGCGGTTGAGGTTTAGGTTTCAGGGTCAGGTTTGGAGCTAAGGTTAGGTTTAGGGTCCCCGTGAGGCCTAGGTTCGAGATGGTGGTACCGATACGTGTTAGGGGGCGTGTGCATTGCAAGGCACGGCTTATCGTTAGTGTAGGCCTCATGGTTCAGACTGTGTTTGAGGCTTAGGGTTCAGGGTCAGGTGTGGAGATAAGGTTAGGTTTAGGCTCCTGGTGAGGCCTAGGTTCGAGATTGGCGTACGGATACGTGTTAGGGGGAGTGTACGTTTCAGGGCGCATCTGATCATTAGGGTAGGCCTCAGGGTTCAGTCTGTGGGTGAGTCTTAGGTTTCAGGGTCAGGGTTGGACCTAGGGTTAGGGTTAGGCTCCCGCTGAGGCTTACATTCGAGATTGGGGTACAGATACGTGTTAGGGGGCGTGTGCGTTGCAGGGTGAGGATAATCGTTAGGGTAGGCCTAAGGGTACAGGCTGCGGGTGAGGCTTAGTGTTCAGGGTCAGGGTTGGAGCTAGGGTTAGGGTTAGGCACCCTCTGAGGCCTAGATTTGAGATTGGGGTACAGATACGTATTACGGGGAGCGTGCGTTGCAGGGCCCGGCTTATCGTTAGGGTCGGGCTCAGTGTTCAGGCTGCGGTTGAGGCTTAGGTTTCAGGGTCAGGTTTGGAGGTAAGGTTAGGTTGAGGCTCCCGGTGAGGCCTAGGTTCGAGAATGGGGTACGGATACGTGTTAGGGGGCCTTTGCATTGCAGGGTGCCACTTATTCTTAGGGTAGACCTCAGGGTTCAGGCTGTGGGTGAGGCTTAGGGTTCAGAGTCATGGTTGGAACCAGGGTTATTGTTAGGCACCGGGTGAGGCTTACGGTCGAGATTGGGTTACGGATACGTGTTAGGGAGGCGTGTGCGTTGCAGGGCGCGGCTTATAGTTAGGGTAGGCCTCAGGGTTTAGTATTCCGCTTAGGCTTAGTGTTCAGGGTCAGTGTTGGAGCTAGGGTTAGCGTTTGGTTCCCGGTGAGGACTAGGGTCGAGATTGGAGTACAGATACGTGTAAGGGGGTGTGTGAGTTGCACGGTGCGGCTTATCGTTAGAGTAGGCCTCAGGGTTCAGGCTGCAGATGAGGCTTAGGTTTCAGGGTCATGGTTGGATATCGGGTTAGGGTTAGGCTCCCGGTGAGGCTTAGGGTCGAGATTGGGGTACGGATACGTGTTCGGGGGCGTGTGCGTTGCAGGGCACGGCTCATCGTTAGTGTAGGCCTCAGGGTTCAGTCCTCCTGTGAGGCTTAGGGTTCAGGATCAGGGTTGGAGCCAGCGTTAGCGTTCGTCTCCCGGTGAGACCTAGGGTCGAGATTGCGGTACAGATACGTGTTAGGGGGCGTGTGCGTTGCAGGGCGTGGCTTATTTTTAGGGTAGGCCTAAGTGTTCAGGCTGCGGGTGAGGCTTAGGGTTCAGGGTCAGGTTTGGAGCTAGTGTTAGGGTTAGGCTCCCTCTGAGGCCAAGGTTCGAGATTGGGGTACGGATACATATTAGGGGGAGTGTGCATTGCAGGGCGCAGCTTATCATTATGGTAGGGCTCAGGGTTGTGGCTGCGGGTGAGGTTTAGATTTCAGGATAAGGGTTGGAGTTAGGGTTAGGGTTAGGCTCCCGGTGAGGCCTAGGGTCGAGATTGGGGTACGGATATGTGTTAGGGGGCGTTGTTGTTGCAGGGTGCGGTTCATCTTTCGGGTAGGCCTCACGGGTCAGGCTGCAGGTGAGCTTTATTCTTCAGGGTCAGTGTTGGAGCTAGGGTTAGGGTTAGGCTCCCTTTGGGGCTTTGGGTCGAGATTGGTGTACGGATACGTGTTAAGGGGCGTGTGCCTTGCCAGGCGCGGCTTAACGTTAGGGTAGGTCTCAGGGTTCAGGCTGCGGGTGAGAGTTAGTGTTCAGGGTCAGGTTTGGAGCTAGGGGTAGGTTTAGGTTCCACGTGAGGCTTTGGGTCGAGATTGCGGTACGGATACGTGTTATGGGGCGTGTGAGTTGCAGGGCACGGCTGACGTTAGGGTAGGACTCAGGTATCAGGCTGTGGGTGAGGCTTAGGATTCAGGGTCAGGGTTGGAGCTAGGGTTAAGTTTAGGCTCCCATTGAGGCTTCGGGTCAAGATTGGGGTACGGATACGTTTTAGGGTGCGTGTGCATTGCAGGGCGCGGCTGATCATTAGGGTAGGCCTCAGGGTTCAGGCTGCGAGTGAGACTTATTGTTCAGGGTTAGGTTTGGAGCTAGGGTTAGTGTTAGGCACACGGTGAGGCCTAGTGTCGAGATTGGGGTACGGATCCGTGTTCGGGGGCGTGTGAGTTGCATGGTGCGGCTTATCGTTAGAGTAGGCCTCAGGGTTCAGGCTGAGGATGAGGCTTAGGTTTCAGGGTAAGGGTTGGATTCAGGTTAGGGTTAGGCTCCTGGTGGGGCCTAGGGTCTAGATTGGGGTACGGATACGTGTTAGGGGACTTGTTCATTGCAGGGCATGTGTTATCGTTAGGGTAGGGCTCAGGGTTCAGGCTGCAGGTGAGGCTTAGGGTTCAGGGTCAGAATTGGAGCTAGTGTTAGGTTTAGGCTCCCGGTGAGACTTCGGATCGAGATTGGGGTACGGATACGTGTTAGGGGGCGTGTGCGTTGCAGGGCGCGGCTTATCGTTAGTGTAGGCCTCAGGGTTTAGGCTGTGGGTGAGGCTTTGGATTCAGGGTAAAGGTCGGACTTCGGGTTAGGGTTAGGCTCCCGGTGAGGCCTAGGGTCAAGAATGGGGTACGGATATGTGTTACGGGGCGTTTTCTTTGCAGGGCGTGGCTTATCGTTAGGGTAGGCCTCAGGGTTCAGGCTGCGGGTGAGGCTTAAGGTCCAGGGTCATGGTTGGAGCTAGGGTTAGGTTTAAGCTCCCGGAGAGGCCTAGGTTCGAGAATGGGGTACGGATACATGTTAGGGGGCGTTTGCGTAGCAGGGCGCGACTTAACCTTAGGGTAGGCCTTAGGGTTCAGGCTGTGGGTAAGGCTTAGTGTTCAGGGTCAGGGTTGGAGCAACGGTTAGATTTAGGCTAGCTCTGAGGCTTCGGGTCGAGATTGGGGTACGGATACGTATTAGGGTGCGTGTGCGTTGCTGGGCGCAGCTTCTAGTTAGGGTAGGCCTCAGGGTTCAGTCTTCCGGTAACGCTTAGGTTTCAGGGTCAGGTTTGGAGCTAGGGGTAGGTTTAGGATCCCTGTGAGGCTTTGAGTCGAGATTGGGGTACGGATACGTGTTAGGGGGAGTGTGAGTTGCAGGGCACGGCTGACGTTAGGGTAGGCCTCAGGAATCGGGCTGTGGGTGACGCTTAGGATTCAGGGTCAGGGTTGGAGCTAGGGTTAGGTTTAGGCTCCCGTTGAGGCTTCGGGTCGAGATTGGGGTACGGATACGTTTTAGGGCTCGTGTGCATTGCAGGGCGCGGCTGTTCATTCGGGTAGCCCTCAGGGTTCAGACCGTGGTTGAGTCTTATGTTTTAGGGTCAGAGTTTGAGCTAGGATTAGGCTCCCGCTGAGGCTTACGTTCGAGATTGGGGTACAGATACGTGTTAGGGGGCGTGTGTTGCAGGGCGCGGCTTATCGTTAGGGTAGGCCTCAGGGCTCAGGCTGCGGATGAGGCTTAGGGTTCAGGGTCAGAGTTGGAGCTAGTGTTAGGTTTAGGCTCCCAGTGAGGCTTCGGGTCGAGATTGGGGTATGGATACGTGTCAGGGGGCGTGTGCGTTGCAGGGCGCGGCTTATAGTTAGGGTAGTCCTCAGGGTTCAGTCTTCCAGTTAGGCTTAGGGTTCAGGTTCAGAGTTGGAGCTAGGGTTAGCGTTTGGGTCCCGGTGAGGCCTAGGGTCGAGATTGGGGTACGGATACTTGTTAGGGGGCGTGTGCGTTGCAGGGCGCCGCTTATCGTTACATTAGGCCTCAGGGTTCAGGCTGCGGTTGAGGCTTAGTGTTCAGGGTGAGAGTTGGACCTAGGGTTAGTGTTAGGCTCCCGGTGAGGCTTTGCGTCGAGATTTGGGTACGGATACGTGTTCAGGGGCGTGTGCCTTGCAGGGCGCGGCTTAACGTTAGGGTAGGCCTCAGGGTTCAGGCTGCGGGTTAGACTTAGGGTTCAGTGTCAGGTTTGGAGCTAGGGGTATGTTTAAGCTCCCCGTGAGGCTTTTGGTCGAGATTGGGGTACGGATACATGTTAGGGGGCGTGTGCATTGCAGGGCGGGGCTGATCGTTAGGGTAGGCCTCAGGTATCGGGTTGTGAGTGAGGCTTATTGTTCAGGGTTAGGGTTGGAGCTAGGGTTTGGGTTAGGCTCCCGGTGAGGCTTACTGTCGAGATTGGGGTAAGGATATGTGTTAGGGGGCGTTTTCGTTGCAGGGCGCAGTTTATCCTTAGCGTAGGCCTCAGGGTTCACTCTGCAGGTGAGGCTTAGCGTTCAGGGTCAGGGTTGGAGCTACGGTTAGTGTTAGGCTCCCGGTAAGGCCTAGGTTCCAGATTGGGGTACAGAATCGTGTTAGGGCGCGTTTGCGTTTCAGGGCGCGACTTATCGTTAGGTTAGGCCTCAGGGTTCAGGCTGCAGGTGAGGCCTAGGGTTCAGGGTCAGGGTTGAAGCTCGGGTTAGGGTTAGGCTCCCGGTGATGCCTACGGTCGAGATTGGGGTACGGATACGTGTTAGGGGACGTGTGCGTTTCAGGGCGCGGTTTATAGTTAGGGTAGGCCTCAGGGTTCAGGCTGCAGATGAGGCTTAGATTTCAGGGTCAGGGTTGGACCTCGGGTTAGGGTTAGGCTCCCGGTGAGGCTTTGGTTCGAGATTGGGGTTCGGATACGTGTTAGGGGGTTGTGCATTGCAGGGCGCGGCTCATCGTTAGTGTAGGCCTCAGGGTTCAGTCTTCCTGTGAGGCTTAGGGTTCAGGATCAGGGTTGGAGAGAGCGTTAGCGATCGTCTCCCGGTGAGGCCTAGGGTCGAGATTGGGGTACAGATACGTGTTAGGGGGCGTGTGGGTTGCAGGGCGTGGCTTATTGTTAGGGTAGGGCTCAGGGTTGTGGCTGCGGCTGAGGGTTAGTGTTCAAGATAAGGGTTGGAGTTAGGGTTAGGGTTAGGCTCCCTCTGAGGCTTAGGTTCGAGATTGGGGTACGGATACGTATTAGGGGGAGTGTGCGTTGCAGGGCGCGGCTTATTGTTAGGGTAGGGCTCAGGGTTGTGGCTGCGGCTGAGGGTTAGTGTTCAAGATAAGGGTTGGAGTTAGGGTTAGGGTTAGGCTCCCGGTGAGGCCTAGGGTCGAGATTAGGGTATGGATATGTGTTAGGGGGCGTTGTTGTTGCAGGGCGCGCTTTATCGTTAGGGTAGGCCTCAGGGTTCAGGCTGCAGGTGAGGTTTATTGTTCAAGGTCAGGGTTGGAGCTAGGGTTAGGGTTAGGCTCCCGGTGAAGCTTTGGGTCGTAATTGGGGTACAGATACGTATTAAGGGGCGTGTGCCTTGCAGGGCGCGGCTTAACGTTAGGGTAGGCCTCAGGGTTCAGGCTGCGTGTGAGACTTAGGGTTCAGGGTCAGGTTTGGAGCTAGGTGTAGCTTTAGGCTCCCCGTGAGGCTTTGGTTCGAGATTGGGGTACGGATACGTGTTAGGGGGTGTGTGCGTTGCAGGGCACGGATAATCGTTAGCGTAGGCCTCAGGGTTCAGGCTGCGGTTCAGGTTTAGGTTTCAGGGTCAGGTTTGGAGCTAAGGTTAGGTTTAGGGTCCCCGTGAGGCCTAGGTTCGAGATGGTGGTACCGATACGTGTTAGGGGGCGTGTGCATTGCAAGGCACGGCTTATCGTTAGTGTAGGCCTCATGGTTCAGACTGTGTTTGAGGCTTAGGGTTCAGGGTCAGGTGTGGAGATAAGGTTAGGTTTAGGCTCCTGGTGAGGCCTAGGTTCGAGATTGGCGTACTGATACGTGTTAGGGGGAGTGTACGTTTCAGGGCGCATCTGATCATTAGGGTAGGCCTCAGGGTTCAGTCTGTGGGTGAGTCTTAGGTTTCAGGGTCAGGGTTGGACCTAGGGTTAGGGTTAGGCTCCCGCTGAGGCTTACAGTCGAGATTGGGGTACAGATACGTGTTAGGGGGCGTGTGCGTTGCAGGGTGAGGATAATCGTTAGGGTAGGCCTAAGGGTACAGGCTGCGGGTGAGGCTTAGGGTTCAGGGTCAGGGTTGGAGCTAGGGTTAGGGTTAGGCACCCTCTGAGGCCTAGATTTGAGATTGGGGTACAGATATGTATTACGGGGAGCGTGCGTTGCAGGGCCCGGCTTATCGTTAGGGTCGGGCTCAGTGTTCAGGCTGCGGTTGAGGCTTAGGTTTCAGGGTCAGGTTTGGAGGTAAGGTTAGGTTGAGGCTCCCGGTGAGGCCTAGGTTCGAGAATGGGGTACGGATACGTGTTAGGGGGCCTTTGCATTGCAGGGTGCCACTTATTCTTAGGGTAGACCTCAGGGTTCAGGCTGCCGGTGAGGCTTAGGGTTCAGAGTCATGGTTGGAACCAGGGTTATTGTTAGGCTCCGGGTGAGGCTTACGGTCGAGATTGGGGTACGGATACGTGTTAGGGAGGCGTGTGCGTTGCAGGGCGCGGCTTATAGTTAGGGTAGGCCTCAGGGTTTAGTATTCCGCTTAGGCTTAGTGTTCAGGGTCAGTGTTGGAGCTAGGGTTAGCGTTTGGTTCCCGGTGAGGACTAGGGTCGAGATTGGAGTACAGATACGTGTAAGGGGGTGTGTGAGTTGCACGGTGCGGCTTATCGTTAGAGTAGGCCTCAGGGTTCAGGCTGCAGATGAGGCTTAGGTTTCAGGGTCATGGTTGGATATCGGGTTAGGGTTAGGCTCCCGGTGAGGCTTAGGGTCGAGATTGGGGTACGGATACGTGTTCGGGGGCGTGTGCATTGCAGGGCACGGCTCATCGTTAGTGTAGGCCTCAGGGTTCAGTCCTCCTGTGAGGCTTAGGGTTCAGGATCAGGGTTGGAGCCAGCGTTAGCGTTCGTCTCCCGGTGAGACCTAGGGTCGAGATTGTGGTACAGATACGTGTTAGGGGGCGTGTGCGTTGCAGGGCGTGGCTTATTTTTAGGGTAGGCCTAAGTGTTCAGGCTGCGGGTGAGGCTTAGGGTTCAGGGTCAGGTTTGGAGCTAGTGTTAGGGTTAGGCTCCCTCTGAGGCCTAGGTTCGAGATTGGGGTACGGATACATATTAGGGGGAGTGTGCATTGCAGGGCGCAGCTTATCATTAGGGTAGGGCTCAGGGTTGTGGCTGCGGGTGAGGTTTAGATTTCAGGATAAGGGTTGGAGTTAGGGTTAGGGTTAGGCTCCCGGTGAGGCCTAGGGTCGAGATTGGGGTACGGATATGTGTTAGGGGGCGTTGTTGTTGCAGGGTGCGGTTTATCTTTCGGGTAGGCCTCACGGGTCAGGCTGCAGGTGAGCTTTATTCTTCAGGGTCAGTGTTGGAGCTAGGGTTAGGGTTAGGCTCCCTTTGGGGCTTTGGGTCGAGATTGGTGTACGGATACGTGTTAAGGGGCGTGTGCCTTGCCAGGCGCGGCTTAACGTTAGGGTAGGTCTCAGGGTCCAGGCTGCGGGTGAGAGTTAATGTTCAGGTTCAGGTTTGGAGCTAGGGGTAGGTTTAGGTTCCACGTGAGGCTTTGGGTCGAGATTGCGGTACGGATACGTGTTATGGGGCGTGTGAGTTGCAGGGCACGGCTGACGTTAGGGTAGGACTCAGGTATCAGGCTGTGGGTGAGGCTTAGGATTCAGGGTCAGGGTTGGAGCTAGGGTTAAGTTTAGGCTCCCATTGAGGCTTCGGGTCAAGATTGGGGTACGGATACGTTTTAGGGTGCGTGTGCATTGCAGGGCGCGGCTGATCATTAGGGTAGGCCTCAGGGATCAGGCTGCGAGTGAGACTTATCGTTCAGGGTTAGGTTTGGAGCTAGGGTTAGTGTTAGGCACACGGTGAGGCCTAGTGTCGAGATTGGGGTACGGATCCGTGTTCGGGGGCGTGTGAGTTGCATGGTGCGGCTTATCGTTAGAGTAGGCCTCAGGGTTCAGGCTGAGGATGAGGCTTAGTTTTCAGGGTAAGGGTTGGATTCAGGTTAGGGTTAGGCTCCTGGTGGGGCCTCGGGTCTAGATTGGGGTATGGATACGTGTTAGGGGACTTGTTCATTGCAGGGCGTGTGTTATCGTTAGGGTAGGGCTCAGGGTTCAGCCTGCAGGTGACGCTTAGGGTTCAGGCTAAGAGTTGGAACTAGTGTTAGGTTTAGGCTCCCGGTGAGACTTCAGATCGAGATTGGGGTACGTATACGTGTTAGGGGGCGTGTGCGTTGCAGGGCGTGGCTTATCGTTAGTGTAGGCCTCAGGGTTTAGGCTGCGGGTGAGGCTTAGGGTTCAGGGTAAAGGTCGAACTTAGGGTTAGGGTTAGGCTCCCGGTGAGGCCTATGGTCAAGTATGGGGTACGGATATGTGTTACGGGGCGTTTTCTTTGCAGGTCGTGGCTTATCGTTAGGGTAGGCCTCAGGGTTCAGGCTGCGGGTGAGGCTTAAGGTTCAGGGTCGTGCTTGGAGCTAGGGTTAGGTTTAGGCTCCCCGTGAGGCCTAGGTTCGAGAATGGGGTACGGATACATGTTAGGGGGCGTTTGCGTAGCAGGGCGCGACTTATCCTTAGGGTAGGCCTCAGGGTTCAGGCTGTGGGTAAGGCTTAGTGTTCAGGGTCAGAGTTGGAGCAACGGTTAGATTTAGGCTAGCTCTGAGGCTTCGGGTCGAGATTGTGGTACGGATACGTATTAGGGTGCGTGTGCGTTGCTGGCCGCAGCTTCTAGTTAGGGTAGGCCTCAGGGTTCAGTCTTCCGGTTACGCTTAGGTTTCAGGGTCAGGTTTGGAGCTAGGGGTAGGTTTAGGATCCCTGTGAGGCTTTGAGTCGAGATTGGGGTACGGATACGTGTTAGGGGGTGTGTGCGTTGCAGGGCGCGGATAATCGTTAGGGTAAGCCTCTGGGTTCAGGCTGCGGGTGAGGCTGAGGGTTCAGGGTCACGGTTGGACCTAGGCTTATGGTTTGGCTCCGGGTGAGGCTTCGGGTCGAGATTGGGGTACGGATACGTGTTAGTGGTGTGTGTGCATTGCAGGGCGCGGCGTATAGTTAGGGGAGGCCTCAGGGTTCAGTCTTCCGGTTAGGATTAGGTTTCAGTGTCAGTGTTGGAGCTAGGGTTAGCGTTAGGCTCCCGGTGAGGCCTAGGGTCGAGATTGGGGTACGTATACGTGTAAGGGGGCGTGTGAGGTGCATGGTGCGGCTTATCGTTAGAGTAGGACTCAGGGTTCAGGCTGCGGATGAGGCTTAGGTTTCAGGGTCAGGGTTGGATATCGGGTTAGGGTTCGGCTCCCGGTGAGGCCTAGGGTCGAGATTGGGGTACGAATACATGTTAGGGGGCGTGTGCGTTGCAGGGCGCAGCTCATTGTTAGTGTAGGCCTCAGGGTTCAGTCTTCCTGTGAAGCTTAGGGTTCAGGGTCAGGGTTGGATCTAGCGTTAGCGTTCGGATCCCGGTGAGGCCTAGGGTGTGTGCGTTGCAGGGCACGGATAGTCGTTAGCGTAGGCCTCAGGGTTCAGGCTGCGGTTGAGGTTTAGGTTTCAGGGTCAGGTTTGGAGCTAAGGTTAGGTTTAGGGTCCCCGTGAGGCCTAGGTTCGAGATGGTGGTACCGATACGTGTTAGGGGGCGTGTGCATTGCAAGGCACGGCTTATCGTTAGTGTAGGCCTCATGGTTCAGACTGTGTTTGAGGCTTAGGGTTCAGGGTCAGGTGTGGAGATAAGGTTAGGTTTAGGCTCCTGGTGAGGCCTAGGTTCGAGATTGGCGTACGGATACGTGTTAGGGGGAGTGTACGTTTCAGGGCGCATCTGATCATTAGGGTAGGCCTCAGGGTTCAGTCTGTGGGTGAGTCTTAGGTTTCAGGGTCAGGGTTGGACCTAGGGTTAGGGTTAGGCTCCCGCTGAGGCTTACATTCGAGATTGGGGTACAGATACGTGTTAGGGGGCGTGTGCGTTGCAGGGTGAGGATAATCGTTAGGGTAGGCCTAAGGGTACAGGCTGCGGGTGAGGCTTAGTGTTCAGGGTCAGGGTTGGAGCTAGGGTTAGGGTTAGGCACCCTCTGAGGCCTAGATTTGAGATTGGGGTACAGATACGTATTACGGGGAGCGTGCGTTGCAGGGCCCGGCTTATCGTTAGGGTCGGGCTCAGTGTTCAGGCTGCGGTTGAGGCTTAGGTTTCAGGGTCAGGTTTGGAGGTAAGGTTAGGTTGAGGCTCCCGGTGAGGCCTAGGTTCGAGAATGGGGTACGGATACGTGTTAGGGGGCCTTTGCATTGCAGGGTGCCACTTATTCTTAGGGTAGACCTCAGGGTTCAGGCTGCGGGTGAGGCTTAGGGTTCAGAGTCATGGTTGGAACCAGGGTTATTGTTAGGCACCGGGTGAGGCTTACGGTCGAGATTGGGGTACGGATACGTGTTAGGGAGGCGTGTGCGTTGCAGGGCGCGGCTTATAGTTAGGGTAGGCCTCAGGGTTTAGTATTCCGCTTAGGCTTAGTGTTCAGGGTCAGTGTTGGAGCTAGGGTTAGCGTTTGGTTCCCGGTGAGGACTAGGGTCGAGATTGGAGTACAGATACGTGTAAGGGGGTGTGTGAGTTGCACGGTGCGGCTTATCGTTAGAGTAGGCCTCAGGGTTCAGGCTGCAGATGAGGCTTAGGTTTCAGGGTCATGGTTGGATATCGGGTTAGGGTTAGGCTCCCGGTGAGGCTTAGGGTCGAGATTGGGGTACGGATACGTGTTCGGGGGCGTGTGCGTTGCAGGGCACGGCTCATCGTTAGTGTAGGCCTCAGGGTTCAGTCCTCCTGTGAGGCTTAGGGTTCAGGATCAGGGTTGGAGCCAGCGTTAGCGTTCGTCTCCCGGTGAGACCTAGGGTCGAGATTGCGGTACAGATACGTGTTAGGGGGCGTGTGCGTTGCAGGGCGTGGCTTATTTTTAGGGTAGGCCTAAGTGTTCAGGCTGCGGGTGAGGCTTAGGGTTCAGGGTCAGGTTTGGAGCTAGTGTTAGGGTTAGGCTCCCTCTGAGGCCAAGGTTCGAGATTGGGGTACGGATACATATTAGGGGGAGTGTGCATTGCAGGGCGCAGCTTATCATTATGGTAGGGCTCAGGGTTGTGGCTGCGGGTGAGGTTTAGATTTCAGGATAAGGGTTGGAGTTAGGGTTAGGGTTAGGCTCCCGGTGAGGCCTAGGGTCGAGATTGGGGTACGGATATGTGTTAGGGGGCGTTGTTGTTGCAGGGTGCGGTTCATCTTTCGGGTAGGCCTCACGGGTCAGGCTGCAGGTGAGCTTTATTCTTCAGGGTCAGTGTTGGAGCTAGGGTTAGGGTTAGGCTCCCTTTGGGGCTTTGGGTCGAGATTGGTGTACGGATACGTGTTAAGGGGCGTGTGCCTTGCCAGGCGCGGCTTAACGTTAGGGTAGGTCTCAGGGTTCAGGCTGCGGGTGAGAGTTAGTGTTCAGGGTCAGGTTTGGAGCTAGGGGTAGGTTTAGGTTCCACGTGAGGCTTTGGGTCGAGATTGCGGTACGGATACGTGTTATGGGGCGTGTGAGTTGCAGGGCACGGCTGACGTTAGGGTAGGACTCAGGTATCAGGCTGTGGGTGAGGCTTAGGATTCAGGGTCAGGGTTGGAGCTAGGGTTAAGTTTAGGCTCCCATTGAGGCTTCGGGTCAAGATTGGGGTACGGATACGTTTTAGGGTGCGTGTGCATTGCAGGGCGCGGCTGATCATTAGGGTAGGCCTCAGGGTTCAGGCTGCGAGTGAGACTTATTGTTCAGGGTTAGGTTTGGAGCTAGGGTTAGTGTTAGGCACACGGTGAGGCCTAGTGTCGAGATTGGGGTACGGATCCGTGTTCGGGGGCGTGTGAGTTGCATGGTGCGGCTTATCGTTAGAGTAGGCCTCAGGGTTCAGGCTGAGGATGAGGCTTAGGTTTCAGGGTAAGGGTTGGATTCAGGTTAGGGTTAGGCTCCTGGTGGGGCCTAGGGTCTAGATTGGGGTACGGATACGTGTTAGGGGACTTGTTCATTGCAGGGCATGTGTTATCGTTAGGGTAGGGCTCAGGGTTCAGGCTGCAGGTGAGGCTTAGGGTTCAGGGTCAGAATTGGAGCTAGTGTTAGGTTTAGGCTCCCGGTGAGACTTCGGATCGAGATTGGGGTACGGATACGTGTTAGGGGGCGTGTGCGTTGCAGGGCGCGGCTTATCGTTAGTGTAGGCCTCAGGGTTTAGGCTGTGGGTGAGGCTTTGGATTCAGGGTAAAGGTCGGACTTCGGGTTAGGGTTAGGCTCCCGGTGAGGCCTAGGGTCAAGAATGGGGTACGGATATGTGTTACGGGGCGTTTTCTTTGCAGGGCGTGGCTTATCGTTAGGGTAGGCCTCAGGGTTCAGGCTGCGGGTGAGGCTTAAGGTCCAGGGTCATGGTTGGAGCTAGGGTTAGGTTTAAGCTCCCGGAGAGGCCTAGGTTCGAGAATGGGGTACGGATACATGTTAGGGGGCGTTTGCGTAGCAGGGCGCGACTTAACCTTAGGGTAGGCCTTAGGGTTCAGGCTGTGGGTAAGGCTTAGTGTTCAGGGTCAGGGTTGGAGCAACGGTTAGATTTAGGCTAGCTCTGAGGCTTCGGGTCGAGATTGGGGTACGGATACGTATTAGGGTGCGTGTGCGTTGCTGGGCGCAGCTTCTAGTTAGGGTAGGCCTCAGGGTTCAGTCTTCCGGTAACGCTTAGGTTTCAGGGTCAGGTTTGGAGCTAGGGGTAGGTTTAGGATCCCTGTGAGGCTTTGAGTCGAGATTGGGGTACGGATACGTGTTAGGGGGAGTGTGAGTTGCAGGGCACGGCTGACGTTAGGGTAGGCCTCAGGAATCGGGCTGTGGGTGACGCTTAGGATTCAGGGTCAGGGTTGGAGCTAGGGTTAGGTTTAGGCTCCCGTTGAGGCTTCGGGTCGAGATTGGGGTACGGATACGTTTTAGGGCTCGTGTGCATTGCAGGGCGCGGCTGTTCATTCGGGTAGCCCTCAGGGTTCAGACCGTGGTTGAGTCTTATGTTTTAGGGTCAGAGTTTGAGCTAGGATTAGGCTCCCGCTGAGGCTTACGTTCGAGATTGGGGTACAGATACGTGTTAGGGGGCGTGTGTTGCAGGGCGCGGCTTATCGTTAGGGTAGGCCTCAGGGCTCAGGCTGCGGATGAGGCTTAGGGTTCAGGGTCAGAGTTGGAGCTAGTGTTAGGTTTAGGCTCCCAGTGAGGCTTCGGGTCGAGATTGGGGTATGGATACGTGTCAGGGGGCGTGTGCGTTGCAGGGCGCGGCTTATAGTTAGGGTAGTCCTCAGGGTTCAGTCTTCCAGTTAGGCTTAGGGTTCAGGTTCAGAGTTGGAGCTAGGGTTAGCGTTTGGGTCCCGGTGAGGCCTAGGGTCGAGATTGGGGTACGGATACTTGTTAGGGGGCGTGTGCGTTGCAGGGCGCCGCTTATCGTTACATTAGGCCTCAGGGTTCAGGCTGCGGTTGAGGCTTAGTGTTCAGGGTGAGAGTTGGACCTAGGGTTAGTGTTAGGCTCCCGGTGAGGCTTTGCGTCGAGATTTGGGTACGGATACGTGTTCAGGGGCGTGTGCCTTGCAGGGCGCGGCTTAACGTTAGGGTAGGCCTCAGGGTTCAGGCTGCGGGTTAGACTTAGGGTTCAGTGTCAGGTTTGGAGCTAGGGGTATGTTTAAGCTCCCCGTGAGGCTTTTGGTCGAGATTGGGGTACGGATACATGTTAGGGGGCGTGTGCATTGCAGGGCGGGGCTGATCGTTAGGGTAGGCCTCAGGTATCGGGTTGTGAGTGAGGCTTATTGTTCAGGGTTAGGGTTGGAGCTAGGGTTTGGGTTAGGCTCCCGGTGAGGCTTACTGTCGAGATTGGGGTAAGGATATGTGTTAGGGGGCGTTTTCGTTGCAGGGCGCAGTTTATCCTTAGCGTAGGCCTCAGGGTTCACTCTGCAGGTGAGGCTTAGCGTTCAGGGTCAGGGTTGGAGCTACGGTTAGTGTTAGGCTCCCGGTAAGGCCTAGGTTCCAGATTGGGGTACAGAATCGTGTTAGGGCGCGTTTGCGTTTCAGGGCGCGACTTATCGTTAGGTTAGGCCTCAGGGTTCAGGCTGCAGGTGAGGCCTAGGGTTCAGGGTCAGGGTTGAAGCTCGGGTTAGGGTTAGGCTCCCGGTGATGCCTACGGTCGAGATTGGGGTACGGATACGTGTTAGGGGACGTGTGCGTTTCAGGGCGCGGTTTATAGTTAGGGTAGGCCTCAGGGTTCAGGCTGCAGATGAGGCTTAGATTTCAGGGTCAGGGTTGGACCTCGGGTTAGGGTTAGGCTCCCGGTGAGGCTTTGGTTCGAGATTGGGGTTCGGATACGTGTTAGGGGGTTGTGCATTGCAGGGCGCGGCTCATCGTTAGTGTAGGCCTCAGGGTTCAGTCTTCCTGTGAGGCTTAGGGTTCAGGATCAGGGTTGGAGAGAGCGTTAGCGATCGTCTCCCGGTGAGGCCTAGGGTCGAGATTGGGGTACAGATACGTGTTAGGGGGCGTGTGGGTTGCAGGGCGTGGCTTATTGTTAGGGTAGGCCTCAGGGTTCAGGCTGCAGGTGAGGCTTAGGGTTCAGGGTCAGGGTTGGAGCTAGGGTTAGGGTTAGGCTCCCTCTGAGGCTTAGGTTCGAGATTGGGGTACGGATACGTATTAGGGGGAGTGTGCGTTGCAGGGCGCGGCTTATTGTTAGGGTAGGGCTCAGGGTTGTGGCTGCGGCTGAGGGTTAGTGTTCAAGATAAGGGTTGGAGTTAGGGTTAGGGTTAGGCTCCCGGTGAGGCCTAGGGTCGAGATTAGGGTATGGATATGTGTTAGGGGGCGTTGTTGTTGCAGGGCGCGCTTTATCGTTAGGGTAGGCCTCAGGGTTCAGGCTGCAGGTGAGGTTTATTGTTCAAGGTCAGGGTTGGAGCTAGGGTTAGGGTTAGGCTCCCGGTGAAGCTTTGGGTCGTAATTGGGGTACAGATACGTATTAAGGGGCGTGTGCCTTGCAGGGCGCGGCTTAACGTTAGGGTAGGCCTCAGGGTTCAGGCTGCGTGTGAGACTTAGGGTTCAGGGTCAGGTTTGGAGCTAGGTGTAGCTTTAGGCTCCCCGTGAGGCTTTGGTTCGAGATTGGGGTACGGATACGTGTTAGGGGGTGTGTGCGTTGCAGGGCACGGATAATCGTTAGCGTAGGCCTCAGGGTTCAGGCTGCGGTTGAGGTTTAGGTTTCAGGGTCAGGTTTGGAGCTAAGGTTAGGTTTAGGGTCCCCGTGAGGCCTAGGTTCGAGATGGTGGTACCGATACGTGTTAGGGGGCGTGTGCATTGCAAGGCACGGCTTATCGTTAGTGTAGGCCTCATGGTTCAGACTGTGTTTGAGGCTTAGGGTTCAGGGTCAGGTGTGGAGATAAGGTTAGGTTTAGGCTCCTGGTGAGGCCTAGGTTCGAGATTGGCGTACTGATACGTGTTAGGGGGAGTGTACGTTTCAGGGCGCATCTGATCATTAGGGTAGGCCTCAGGGTTCAGTCTGTGGGTGAGTCTTAGGTTTCAGGGTCAGGGTTGGACCTAGGGTTAGGGTTAGGCTCCCGCTGAGGCTTACAGTCGAGATTGGGGTACAGATACGTGTTAGGGGGCGTGTGCGTTGCAGGGTGAGGATAATCGTTAGGGTAGGCCTAAGGGTACAGGCTGCGGGTGAGGCTTAGGGTTCAGGGTCAGGGTTGGAGCTAGGGTTAGGGTTAGGCACCCTCTGAAGCCTAGATTCGAGATTGGGGTACAGATATGTATTACGGGGAGCGTGCGTTGCAGGGCCCGGCTTATCGTTAGGGTCGGGCTCAGTGTTCAGGCTGCGGTTGAGGCTTAGGTTTCAGGGTCAGGTTTGGAGGTAAGGTTAGGTTGAGGCTCCCGGTGAGGCCTAGGTTCGAGAATGGGGTACGGATACGTGTTAGGGGGCCTTTGCATTGCAGGGTGCCACTTATTCTTAGGGTAGACCTCAGGGTTCAGGCTGCCGGTGAGGCTTAGGGTTCAGAGTCATGGTTGGAACCAGGGTTATTGTTAGGCTCCGGGTGAGGCTTACGGTCGAGATTGGGGTACGGATACGTGTTAGGGAGGCGTGTGCGTTGCAGGGCGCGGCTTATAGTTAGGGTAGGCCTAAGGGTTTAGTATTCCGCTTAGGCTTAGTGTTCAGGGTCAGTGTTGGAGCTAGGGTTAGCGTTTGGTTCCCGGTGAGGACTAGGGTCGAGATTGGAGTACAGATACGTGTAAGGGGGTGTGTGAGTTGCACGGTGCGGCTTATCGTTAGAGTAGGCCTCAGGGTTCAGGCTGCAGATGAGGCTTAGGTTTCAGGGTCATGGTTGGATATCGGGTTAGGGTTAGGCTCCCGGTGAGGCTTAGGGTCGAGATTGGGGTACGGATACGTGTTCGGGGGCGTGTGCATTGCAGGGCACGGCTCATCGTTAGTGTAGGCCTCAGGGTTCAGTCCTCCTGTGAGGCTTAGGGTTCAGGATCAGGGTTGGAGCCAGCGTTAGCGTTCGTCTCCCGGTGAGACCTAGGGTCGAGATTGTGGTACAGATACGTGTTAGGGGGCGTGTGCGTTGCAGGGCGTGGCTTATTTTTAGGGTAGGCCTAAGTGTTCAGGCTGCGGGTGAGGCTTAGGGTTCAGGGTCAGGTTTGGAGCTAGTGTTAGGGTTAGGCTCCCTCTGAGGCCTAGGTTCGAGATTGGGGTACGGATACATATTAGGGGGAGTGTGCATTGCAGCGCGCAGCTTATCATTAGGGTAGGGCTCAGGGTTGTGGCTGCGGGTGAGGTTTAGATTTCAGGATAAGGGTTGGAGTTAGGGTTAGGGTTAGGCTCCCGGTGAGGCCTAGGGTCGAGATTGGGGTACGGATATGTGTTAGGGGGCGTTGTTGTTGCAGGGTGCGGTTTATCTTTCGGGTAGGCCTCACGGGTCAGGCTGCAGGTGAGCTTTATTCTTCAGGGTCAGTGTTGGAGCTAGGGTTAGGGTTAGGCTCCCTTTGGGGCTTTGGGTCGAGATTGGTGTACGGATACGTGTTAAGGGGCGTGTGCCTTGCCAGGCGCGGCTTAACGTTAGGGTAGGTCTCAGGGTCCAGGCTGCGGGTGAGAGTTAATGTTCAGGTTCAGGTTTGGAGCTAGGGGTAGGTTTAGGTTCCACGTGAGGCTTTGGGTCGAGATTGCGGTACGGATACGTGTTATGGGGCGTGTGAGTTGCAGGGCACGGCTGACGTTAGGGTAGGACTCAGGTATCAGGCTGTGGGTGAGGCTTAGGATTCAGGGTCAGGGTTGGAGCTAGGGTTAAGTTTAGGCTCCCATTGAGGCTTCGGGTCAAGATTGGGGTACGGATACGTTTTAGGGTGCGTGTGCATTGCAGGGCGCGGCTGATCATTAGGGTAGGCCTCAGGGATCAGGCTGCGAGTGAGACTTATCGTTCAGGGTTAGGTTTGGAGCTAGGGTTAGTGTTAGGCACACGGTGAGGCCTAGTGTCGAGATTGGGGTACGGATCCGTGTTCGGGGGCGTGTGAGTTGCATGGTGCGGCTTATCGTTAGAGTAGGCCTCAGGGTTCAGGCTGAGGATGAGGCTTAGTTTTCAGGGTAAGGGTTGGATTCAGGTTAGGGTTAGGCTCCTGGTGGGGCCTCGGGTCTAGATTGGGGTATGGATACGTGTTAGGGGACTTGTTCATTGCAGGGCGTGTGTTATCGTTAGGGTAGGGCTCAGGGTTCAGCCTGCAGGTGACGCTTAGGGTTCAGGCTAAGAGTTGGAACTAGTGTTAGGTTTAGGCTCCCGGTGAGACTTCAGATCGAGATTGGGGTACGTATACGTGTTAGGGGGCGTGTGCGTTGCAGGGCGTGGCTTATCGTTAGTGTAGGCCTCAGGGTTTAGGCTGCGGGTGAGGCTTAGGGTTCAGGGTAAAGGTCGAACTTAGGGTTAGGGTTAGGCTCCCGGTGAGGCCTATGGTCAAGTATGGGGTACGGATATGTGTTACGGGGCGTTTTCTTTGCAGGTCGTGGCTTATCGTTAGGGTAGGCCTCAGGGTTCAGGCTGCGGGTGAGGCTTAAGGTTCAGGGTCGTGCTTGGAGCTAGGGTTAGGTTTAGGCTCCCCGTGAGGCCTAGGTTCGAGAATGGGGTACGGATACATGTTAGGGGGCGTTTGCGTAGCAGGGCGCGACTTATCCTTAGGGTAGGCCTCAGGGTTCAGGCTGTGGGTAAGGCTTAGTGTTCAGGGTCAGAGTTGGAGCAACGGTTAGATTTAGGCTAGCTCTGAGGCTTCGGGTCGAGATTGTGGTACGGATACGTATTAGGGTGCGTGTGCGTTGCTGGCCGCAGCTTCTAGTTAGGGTAGGCCTCAGGGTTCAGTCTTCCGGTTACGCTTAGGTTTCAGGGTCAGGTTTGGAGCTAGGGGTAGGTTTAGGATCCCTGTGAGGCTTTGAGTCGAGATTGGGGTACGGATACGTGTTAGGGGGTGTGTGCGTTGCAGGGCGCGGATAATCGTTAGGGTAAGCCTCTGGGTTCAGGCTGCGGGTGAGGCTGAGGGTTCAGGGTCACGGTTGGACCTAGGCTTATGGTTTGGCTCCGGGTGAGGCTTCGGGTCGAGATTGGGGTACGGATACGTGTTAGTGGTGTGTGTGCATTGCAGGGCGCGGCGTATAGTTAGGGGAGGCCTCAGGGTTCAGTCTTCCGGTTAGGATTAGGTTTCAGTGTCAGTGTTGGAGCTAGGGTTAGCGTTAGGCTCCCGGTGAGGCCTAGGGTCGAGATTGGGGTACGTATACGTGTAAGGGGGCGTGTGAGGTGCATGGTGCGGCTTATCGTTAGAGTAGGACTCAGGGTTCAGGCTGCGGATGAGGCTTAGGTTTCAGGGTCAGGGTTGGATATCGGGTTAGGGTTCGGCTCCCGGTGAGGCCTAGGGTCGAGATTGGGGTACGAATACATGTTAGGGGGCGTGTGCGTTGCAGGGCGCAGCTCATTGTTAGTGTAGGCCTCAGGGTTCAGTCTTCCTGTGAAGCTTAGGGTTCAGGGTCAGGGTTGGATCTAGCGTTAGCGTTCGGATCCCGGTGAGGCCTAGGGTCGAGATTGGGGTACAGATACGTATTAGGGGGCGTGTGCGTTGCAGGGCGCGTCTTATTGTTAGGGTAGGCCTCAGGGTTCAGGCTGCGGGTGAGGCTTAGGGTTCAGCGTCAGGGTTGGAGCTAGGGTTAGGGTTAGGCTCCCTCTGAGGCCTAGGTTCGAGATTGGGGTACGGATACGTGTTAGGGGGTGTGTGCGTTGCAGGGGACGGATAATCGTTAGCGTAGGCCTCAGGGTTCAGGCTGCGGTTGAGGTTTAGGTTTCAGGGTCAGGTTTGGAGCTAAGGTTAGGTTTAGGGTCCCGGTGAGGCATAGGTTAGAGATGGTGGTACCTATACGTGTTAGTGGGCGTGTGCATTGCAAGGCACGGCTGATCGTTAGTGTAGGCCTCATGGTTCAGACTGTGTTTGAGGCTTAGGTTTCAGGGTCAGGTGTGGAGATAAGGTTAGGTTTAGGCTCCTGGTGAGGCCTAGGTTCGATATTGGGGTACGGATACGTGTTAGGGGGAGTGTACGTTTCAGGGCGCATCTGATCATTAGGGTAGGCCTCAGGGTTCAGTCTGTGGGTGAGTCTTAGGTTTCAGGGTCAGGGTTGGACCTAGGGTTAGGGTTAGGCTCCCGCTGAGGCTTACAGTCGAGATTGGGGTACAGATACGTGTTAGGGGGCGTGTGCGTTGCAGGGTGAGGATAATCGTTAGGGTATGCCTAAGGGTATAGGATGCGGGTGAGGCTTAGGGTTCAGGGTCAGGGTTGGAGCTAGGGTTAGGGTTAGGCACCCTCTGAGGCCTAGATTCGAGATTGGGGTACGGATACGTATTACGGGGAGCGTGAGTTGCAGGGCCCGGCTTATCGTTAGGGTCGGGCTCAGTGTTCAGGCTGCGGTTGAGGCTTAGGTTTCAGGGTCAGGTTTGGAGGTAAGGTTAGGTTGAGGCTCCCGGTGAGGCCTAGGTGCAAGAATGGGGTACGGATACATGTTAGGGGGCCTTTGCATTGCAGGGTGCCACTTATTCTTAGGGTAGACCTCAGGGTTCAGGCTGCGGGTGAGGCTTAGGGTTCAGAGTCATGGTTGGAACCAGGGTTATTGTTAGGCTCCGGGTGAGGCTTACGGTCGAGATTGGGGTACGGATACGTGTTAGGGAGGCGTGTGCGTTGCAGGGCGCGGCTTATAGTTAGGGTAGGCCTCAGGGTTTAGTATTCCGCTTAGGCTTAGTGTTCATGGTCAGTGTTGGAGCTAGGGTTAGCGTTTGGTTCCCGGTGAGGACTAGGGTCGAGATTGGGGTACAGATACGTGTAAGGGGGTGTGTGAGTTGCACGGTGCGGCTTATCATTAGAGTAGGCCTCAGGGTTCAGGCTGCAGATGAGGCTTAGGTTTCAGGGTCACGGTTGGATATCGGGTTAGGGTTAGGCTCCTGGTGAGGCTTTGGGTCGAGATTGGGGTACGGATACGTGTTCGGGGGCGTGTGCGTTGCAGGGAACGGCTCATCGTTAGTGTAGGCCTCAGGGTTCAGTCCTCCTGTGAGGCTTAGGGTTCAGGATCAGGGTTGGAGCCAGCATTAGCGTTCGTCTCCAGGTGAGACCTAGGGTCGAGATTGCGGTACAGATACGTGTTAGGGGGCGTGTGCGTTGCAGGGCGTGGCTTATTTTTAGGGTAGGCCTAAGTGTTCAGGCTGCGGGTGAGGCTTAGGGTTCAGGGTCAGGTTTGGAGCTAGTGTTAGGGTTAGGCTCCCTCTGAGGCCAAGGTTCGAGATTGGGGTACGGATACATATTAGGGGGAGTGTGCATTGCAGGGCGCAGCTTATCATTAGGGTAGGGCTCAGGGTTGTGGCTGCGGGTGAGGTTTAGATTTCAGGATAAGGGTTGGAGTTAGGGTTAGGGTTAGGCTCCCGGTGAGGCCTAGGGTCGAGATTGGGGTACGGATATGTGTTAGGGGGCGTTGTTGTTGCAGGGTGCGGTTCATCTTTCGGGTAGGCCTCACGGGTCAGGCTGCAGGTGAGCTTTATTCTTCAGGGTCAGTGTTGGAGCTAGGGTTAGGGTTAGGCTCCCTTTGGGGCTTTGGGTCGAGATTGGTGTACGGATACGTGTTAAGGGGCGTGTGCCTTGCCAGGCGCGGCTTAACGTTAGGGTAGGTCTCAGGGTTCAGGCTGCGGGTGAGAGTTAGTGTTCAGGGTCAGGTTTGGAGCTAGGGGTAGGTTTAGGTTCCACGTGAGGCTTTGGGTCGAGATTGCGGTACGGATACGTGTTATGGGGCGTGTGAGTTGCAGGGCACGGCTGACGTTAGGGTAGGACTCAGGTATCAGGCTGTGGGTGAGGCTTAGGATTCAGGGTCAGGGTTGGAGCTAGGGTTAAGTTTAGGCTCCCATTGAGGCTTCGGGTCAAGATTGGGGTACGGATACGTTTTAGGGTGCGTGTGCATTGCAGGGCGCGGCTGATCATTAGGGTAGGCCTCAGGGTTCAGGCTGCGAGTGAGACTTATCATTCAGGGTTAGGTTTGGAGCTAGGGTTAGTGTTAGGCACACGGTGAGGCCTAGTGTCGAGATTGGGGTACGGATCCGTGTTCGGGGGCGTGTGAGTTGCATGGTGCGGCTTATCGTTAGAGTAGGCCTCAGGGTTCAGGCTGAGGATGAGGCTTAGGTTTCAGGGTAAGGGTTGGATTCAGGTTAGGGTTAGGCTCCTGGTGGGGCCTAGGGTCTAGATTGGGGTACGGATACGTGTTAGGGGACTTGTTCATTGCAGGGCATGTGTTATCATTAGGGTAGGGCTCAGGGTTCAGGCTGCAGGTGAGGCTTAGGGTTCAGGGTCAGAATTGGAGCTAGTGTTAGGTTTAGGCTCCCGGTGAGACTTCGGATCGAGATTGGGGTACGGATACGTGTTAGGGGGCGTGTGCGTTGCAGGGCGCGGCTTATCGTTAGTGTAGGCCTCAGGGTTTAGGCTGTGGGTGAGGCTTTGGGTTCAGGGTAAAGGTCGGACTTCGGGTTAGGGTTAGGCTCCCGGTGAGGCCTAGGGTCAAGAATGGGGTACGGATATGTGTTACGGGGCGTTTTCTTTGCAGGGCGTGGCTTATCGTTAGGGTAGGCCTCAGGGTTCAGGCTGCGGGTGAGGCTTAAGGTCCAGGGTCATGGTTGGAGCTAGGGTTAGGTTTAAGCTCCCGGAGAGGCCTAGGTTCGAGAATGGGGTACGGATACATGTTAGGGGGCGTTTGCGTAGCAGGGCGCAACTTAACCTTAGGGTAGGCCTTAGGGTTCAGGCTGTGGGTAAGGCTTAGTGTTCAGGGTCAGGGTTGGAGCAACGGTTAGATTTAGGCTAGCTCTGAGGCTTCGGGTCGAGATTGGGGTACGGATACGTATTAGGGTGCGTGTGCGTTGCTGGGCGCAGCTTCTAGTTAGGGTAGGCCTCAGGGTTCAGTCTTCCGGTAACGCTTAGGTTTCAGGGTCAGGTTTGGAGCTAGGGGTAGGTTTAGGATCCCTGTGAGGCTTTGAGTCGAGATTGGGGTACGGATACGTGTTAGGGGGAGTGTGAGTTGCAGGGCACGGCTGACGTTAGGGTAGGCCTCAGGAATCGGGCTGTGGGTGACGCTTAGGATTCAGGGTCAGGGTTGGAGCTAGGGTTAGGTTTAGGCTCCCGTTGAGGCTTCGGGTCGAGATTGGGGTACGGATACGTTTTAGGGCTCGTGTGCATTGCAGGGCGCGGCTGTTCATTCGGGTAGCCCTCAGGGTTCAGACCGTGGGTGAGTCTTATGTTTTAGGGTCAGAGTTTGAGCTAGGATTAGGCTCCCGCTGAGGCTTACGTTCGAGATTGGGGTACAGATACGTGTTAGGGGGCGTGTGTTGCAGGGCGCGGCTTATCGTTAGGGTAGGCCTCAGGGCTCAGGCTGCGGATGAGGCTTAGGGTTCAGGGTCAGAGTTGGAGCTAGTGTTAGGTTTAGGCTCCCAGTGAGGCTTCGGGTCGAGATTGGGGTATGGATACGTGTCAGGGGGCGTGTGCGTTGCAGGGCGCGGCTTATAGTTAGGGTAGTCCTCAGGGTTCAGTCTTCCAGTTAGGCTTAGGGTTCAGGTTCAGAGTTGGAGCTAGGGTTAGCGTTTGGGTCCCGGTGAGGCCTAGGGTCGAGATTGGGGTACGGATACTTGTTAGGGGGCGTGTGCGTTGCAGGGCGCCGCTTATCGTTACATTAGGCCTCAGGGTTCAGGCTGCGGTTGAGGCTTAGTGTTCAGGGTGAGAGTTGGACCTAGGGTTAGTGTTAGGCTCCCGGTGAGGCTTTGCGTCGAGATTTGGGTACGGATACGTGTTCAGGGGCGTGTGCCTTGCAGGGCGCGGCTTAACGTTAGGGTAGGCCTCAGGGTTCAGGCTGCGGGTTAGACTTAGGGTTCAGTGTCAGGTTTGGAGCTAGGGGTATGTTTAAGCTCCCCGTGCGGCTTTTCGTCGAGATTGGGGTACGGATACATGTTAGGGGGCGTGTGCATTGCAGGGCGGGGCTGATCGTTAGGGTAGGCCTCAGGTATCGGGTTGTGAGTGAGGCTTATTGTTCAGGGTTAGGGTTGGAGCTAGGGTTTGGGTTAGGCTCCCGGTGAGGCTTACTGTCGAGATTGGGGTAAGGATATGTGTTAGGGGGCGTTTTCGTTGCAGGGCGCAGTTTATCCTTAGCGTAGGCCTCAGGGTTCACTCTGCAGGTGAGGCTTAGCGTTCAGGGTCAGGGTTGGAGCTACGGTTAGTGTTAGGCTCCCGGTAAGGCCTAGGTTCCAGATTGGGGTACAGAATCGTGTTAGGGCGCGTTTGCGTTTCAGGGCGCGACTTATCGTTAGGTTAGGCCTCAGGGTTCAGGCTGCAGGTGAGGCCTAGGGTTCAGGGTCAGGGTTGAAGCTCGGGTTAGGGTTAGGCTCCCGGTGATGCCTACGGTCGAGATTGGGGTACGGATACGTGTTAGGGGACGTGTGCGTTTCAGGGCGCGGTTTATAGTTAGGGTAGGCCTCAGGGTTCAGGCTGCAGATGAGGCTTAGATTTCAGGGTCAGGGTTGGACCTCGGGTTAGGGTTAGGCTCCCGGTGAGGCTTTGGTTCGAGATTGGGGTTCGGATACGTGTTAGGGGGTTGTGCATTGCAGGGCGCGGCTCATCGTTAGTGTAGGCCTCAGGGTTCAGTCTTCCTGTGAGGCTTAGGGTTCAGGATCAGGGTTGGAGAGAGCGTTAGCGATCGTCTCCGGGTGAGGCCTAGGGTCGAGATTGGGGTACAGATACGTGTTAGGGGGCGTGTGGGTTGCAGGGCGTGGCTTATTGTTAGGGTAGGCCTCAGGGTTCAGGCTGCAGGTGAGGCTTAGGGTTCAGGGTCAGGGTTGGAGCTAGGGTTAGGGTTAGGCTCCCTCTGAGGCTTAGGTTCGAGATTGGGGTACGGATACGTATTAGGGGGAGTGTGCGTTGCAGGGCGCGGCTTATTGTTAGGGTAGGGCTCAGGGTTGTGGCTGCGGCTGAGGGTTAGTGTTCAAGATAAGGGTTGGAGTTAGGGTTAGGGTTAGGCTCCCGGTGAGGCCTAGGGTCGAGATTAGGGTATGGATATGTGTTAGGGGGCGTTGTTGTTGCAGGGCGCGCTTTATCGTTAGGGTAGGCCTCAGGGTTCAGGCTGCAGGTGAGGTTTATTGTTCAAGGTCAGGGTTGGAGCTAGGGTTAGGGTTAGGCTCCCGGTGAAGCTTTGGATCGTAATTGGGGTACAGATATGTATTAAGGGGCGTGTGCCTTGCAGGGCGCGGCTTAACGTTAGGGTAGGCCTCAGGGTTCAGGCTGCGTGTGAGACTTAGGGTTCAGGGTCAGGTTTGGAGCTAGGTGTAGCTTTAGGCTCCCCGTGAGGCTTTGGTTCGAGATTGGGGTACGGATACGTGTTAGGGGGTGTGTGCGTTGCAGGGCACGGATGATCGTTAGCGTAGGCCTCAGGGTTCAGGCTGCGGTTGAGGTTTAGGTTTCAGGGTCAGGTTTGGAGCTAAGGTTAGGTTTAGGGTCCCCGTGAGGCCTAGGTTCGAGATGGTGGTACCGATACGTGTTAGGGGGCGTGTGCATTGCAAGGCACGGCTTATCGTTAGTGTAGGCCTCATGGTTCAGACTGTGTTTGAGGCTTAGGGTTCAGGGTCAGGTGTGGAGATAAGGTTAGGTTTAGGCTCCTGGTGAGGCCTAGGTTCGAGATTGGCGTACGGATACGTGTTAGGGGGAGTGTACGTTTCAGGGCGCATCTGATCATTAGGGTAGGCCTCAGGGTTCAGTCTGTGGGTGAGTCTTAGGTTTCAGGGTCAGGGTTGGACCTAGGGTTAGGGTTAGGCTCCCGCTGAGGCTTACATTCGAGATTGGGGTACAGATACGTGTTAGGGGGCGTGTGCGTTGCAGGGTGAGGATAATCGTTAGGGTAGGCCTAAGGGTACAGGCTGCGGGTGAGGCTTAGTGTTCAGGGTCAGGGTTGGAGCTAGGGTTAGGGTTAGGCACCCTCTGAGGCCTAGATTTGAGATTGGGGTACAGATACGTATTACGGGGAGCGTGCGTTGCAGGGCCCGGCTTATCGTTAGGGTCGGGCTCAGTGTTCAGGCTGCGGTTGAGGCTTAGGTTTCAGGGTCAGGTTTGGAGGTAAGGTTAGGTTGAGGCTCCCGGTGAGGCCTAGGTTCGAGAATGGGGTACGGATACGTGTTAGGGGGCCTTTGCATTGCAGGGTGCCACTTATTCTTAGGGTAGACCTCAGGGTTCAGGCTGCGGGTGAGGCTTAGGGTTCAGAGTCATGGTTGGAACCAGGGTTATTGTTAGGCACCGGGTGAGGCTTACGGTCGAGATTGGGGTACGGATACGTGTTAGGGAGGCGTGTGCGTTGCAGGGCGCGGCTTATAGTTAGGGTAGGCCTCAGGTTTTAGTATTCCGCTTAGGCTTAGTGTTCAGGGTCAGTGTTGGAGCTAGGGTTAGCGTTTGGTTCCCGGTGAGGAGTAGGGTCGAGATTGGGGTACAGATACGTGTAAGGGGGTGTGTGAGTTGCACGGTGCGGCTTATCGTTAGAGTAGGCCTCAGGGTTCAGGCTGCAGATGAGGCTTAGGTTTCAGGGTCATGGTTGGATATCGGGTTAGGGTTAGGCTCCCGGTGAGGCTTAGGGTCGAGATTGGGGTACGGATACGTGTTCGGGGGCGTGTGCGTTGCAGGGCACGGCTCATCGTTAGTGTAGGCCTCAGGGTTCAGTCCTCCTGTGAGGCTTAGGGTTCAGGATCAGGGTTGGAGCCAGCGTTAGCGTTCGTCTCCCGGTGAGACCTAGGGTCGAGATTGCGGTACAGATACGTGTTAGGGGGCGTGTGCGTTGCAGGGCGTGGCTTATTTTTAGGGTAGGCCTAAGTGTTCAGGCTGCGGGTGAGGCTTAGGGTTCAGGGTCAGGTTTGGAGCTAGTGTTAGGGTTAGGCTCCCTCTGAGGCCAAGGTTCGAGATTGGGGTACGGATACATATTAGGGGGAGTGTGCATTGCAGGGCGCAGCTTATCATTAGGGTAGGGCTCAGGGTTGTGGCTGCGGGTGAGGTTTAGATTTCAGGATAAGGGTTGGAGTTAGGGTTAGGGTTAGGCTCCCGGTGAGGCCTAGGGTCGAGATTGGGGTACGGATATGTGTTAGGGGGCGTTGTTGTTGCAGGGTGCGGTTCATCTTTCGGGTAGGCCTCACGGGTCAGGCTGCAGGTGAGCTTTATTCTTCAGGGTCAGTGTTGGAGCTAGGGTTAGGGTTAGGCTCCCTTTGGGGCTTTGGGTCGAGATTGGTGTACGGATACGTGTTAAGGGGCGTGTGCCTTGCCAGGCGCGGCTTAACGTTAGGGTAGGTCTCAGGGTTCAGGCTGCGGGTGAGAGTTAGTGTTCAGGGTCAGGTTTGGAGCTAGGGGTAGGTTTAGGTTCCACGTGAGGCTTTGGGTCGAGATTGCGGTACGGATACGTGTTATGGGGCGTGTGAGTTGCAGGGCACGGCTGACGTTAGGGTAGGACTCAGGTATCAGGCTGTGGGTGAGGCTTAGGATTCAGGGTCAGGGTTGGAGCTAGGGTTAAGTTTAGGCTCCCATTGAGGCTTCGGGTCAAGATTGGGGTACGGATACGTTTTAGGGTGCGTGTGCATTGCAGGGCGCGGCTGATCATTAGGGTAGGCCTCAGGGTTCAGGCTGCGAGTGAGACTTATTGTTCAGGGTTAGGTTTGGAGCTAGGGTTAGTGTTAGGCACACGGTGAGGCCTAGTGTCGAGATTGGGGTACGGATCCGTGTTCGGGGGCGTGTGAGTTGCATGGTGCGGCTTATCGTTAGAGTAGGCCTCAGGGTTCAGGCTGAGGATGAGGCTTAGGTTTCAGGGTAAGGGTTGGATTCAGGTTAGGGTTAGGCTCCTGGTGGGGCCTAGGGTCTAGATTGGGGTACGGATACGTGTTAGGGGACTTGTTCATTGCAGGGCATGTGTTATCGTTAGGGTAGGGCTCAGGGTTCAGGCTGCAGGTGAGGCTTAGGGTTCAGGGTCAGAATTGGAGCTAGTGTTAGGTTTAGGCTCCCGGTGAGACTTCGGATCGAGATTGGGGTACGGATACGTGTTAGGGGGCGTGTGCGTTGCAGGGCGCGGCTTATCGTTAGTGTAGGCCTCAGGGTTTAGGCTGTGGGTGAGGCTTTGGATTCAGGGTAAAGGTCGGACTTCGGGTTAGGGTTAGGCTCCCGGTGAGGCCTAGGGTCAAGAATGGGGTACGGATATGTGTTACGGGGCGTTTTCTTTGCAGGGCGTGGCTTATCGTTAGGGTAGGCCTCAGGGTTCAGGCTGCGGGTGAGGCTTAAGGTCCAGGGTCATGGTTGGAGCTAGGGTTAGGTTTAAGCTCCCGGAGAGGCCTAGGTTCGAGAATGGGGTACGGATACATGTTAGGGGGCGTTTGCGTAGCAGGGCGCGACTTAACCTTAGGGTAGGCCTTAGGGTTCAGGCTGTGGGTAAGGCTTAGTGTTCAGGGTCAGGGTTGGAGCAACGGTTAGATTTAGGCTAGCTCTGAGGCTTCGGGTCGAGATTGGGGTACGGATACGTATTAGGGTGCGTGTGCGTTGCTGGGCGCAGCTTCTAGTTAGGGTAGGCCTCAGGGTTCAGTCTTCCGGTAACGCTTAGGTTTCAGGGTCAGGTTTGGAGCTAGGGGTAGGTTTAGGATCCCTGTGAGGCTTTGAGTCGAGATTGGGGTACGGATACGTGTTAGGGGGAGTGTGAGTTGCAGGGCACGGCTGACGTTAGGGTAGGCCTCAGGAATCGGGCTGTGGGTGACGCTTAGGATTCAGGGTCAGGGTTGGAGCTAGGGTTAGGTTTAGGCTCCCGTTGAGGCTTCGGGTCGAGATTGGGGTACGGATACGTTTTAGGGCTCGTGTGCATTGCAGGGCGCGGCTGTTCATTCGGGTAGCCCTCAGGGTTCAGACCGTGGGTGAGTCTTATGTTTTAGGGTCAGAGTTTGAGCTAGGATTAGGCTCCCGCTGAGGCTTACGTTCGAGATTGGGGTACAGATACGTGTTAGGGGGCGTGTGTTGCAGGGCGGGGCTGATCGTTAGGGTAGGCCTCAGGTATCGGGTTGTGAGTGAGGCTTATTGTTCAGGGTTAGGGTTGGAGCTAGGGTTTGGGTTAGGCTCCCGGTGAGGCTTACTGTCGAGATTGGGGTAAGGATATGTGTTAGGGGGCGTTTTCGTTGCAGGGCGCAGTTTATCCTTAGCGTAGGCCTCAGGGTTCACTCTGCAGGTGAGGCTTAGCGTTCAGGGTCAGGGTTGGAGCTACGGTTAGTGTTAGGCTCCCGGTAAGGCCTAGGTTCCAGATTGGGGTACAGAATCGTGTTAGGGCGCGTTTGCGTTTCAGGGCGCGACTTATCGTTAGGTTAGGCCTCAGGGTTCAGGCTGCAGGTGAGGCCTAGGGTTCAGGGTCAGGGTTGAAGCTCGGGTTAGGGTTAGGCTCCCGGTGATGCCTACGGTCGAGATTGGGGTACGGATACGTGTTAGGGGACGTGTGCGTTTCAGGGCGCGGTTTATAGTTAGGGTAGGCCTCAGGGTTCAGGCTGCAGATGAGGCTTAGATTTCAGGGTCAGGGTTGGACCTCGGGTTAGGGTTAGGCTCCCGGTGAGGCTTTGGTTCGAGATTGGGGTTCGGATAGGTGTTAGGGGGTTGTGCATTGCAGGGCGCGGCTCATCGTTAGTGTAGGCCTCAGGGTTCAGTCTTCCTGTGAGGCTTAGGGTTCAGGATCAGGGTTGGAGAGAGCGTTAGCGATCGTCTCCCGGTGAGGCCTAGGGTCGAGATTGGGGTACAGATACGTGTTAGGGGGCGTGTGGGTTGCAGGGCGTGGCTTATTGTTAGGGTAGGCCTCAGGGTTCAGGCTGCAGGTGAGGCTTAGGGTTCAGGGTCAGGGTTGGAGCTAGGGTTAGGGTTAGGCTCCCTCTGAGGCTTAGGTTCGAGATTGGGGTACGGATACGTATTAGGGGGAGTGTGCGTTGCAGGGCGCGGCTTATTGTTAGGGTAGGGCTCAGGGTTGTGGCTGCGGCTGAGGGTTAGTGTTCAAGATAAGGGTTGGAGTTAGGGTTAGGGTTAGGCTCCCGGTGAGGCCTAGGGTCGAGATTAGGGTATGGATATGTGTTAGGGGGCGTTGTTGTTGCAGGGCGCGCTTTATCGTTAGGGTAGGCCTCAGGGTTCAGGCTGCAGGTGAGGTTTATTGTTCAAGGTCAGGGTTGGAGCTAGGGTTAGGGTTAGGCTCCCGGTGAAGCTTTGGGTCGTAATTGGGGTACAGATACGTATTAAGGGGCGTGTGCCTTGCAGGGCGCGGCTTAACGTTAGGGTAGGCCTCAGGGTTCAGGCTGCGTGTGAGACTTAGGGTTCAGGGTCAGGTTTGGAGCTAGGTGTAGCTTTAGGCTCCCCGTGAGGCTTTGGTTCGAGATTGGGGTACGGATACGTGTTAGGGGGTGTGTGCGTTGCAGGGCACGGATAATCGTTAGCGTAGGCCTCAGGGTTCAGGCTGCGGTTGAGGTTTAGGTTTCAGGGTCAGGTTTGGAGCTAAGGTTAGGTTTAGGGTCCCCGTGAGGCCTAGGTTCGAGATGGTGGTACCGATACGTGTTAGGGGGCGTGTGCATTGCAAGGCACGGCTTATCGTTAATGTAGGCCTCATGGTTCAGACTGTGTTTGAGGCTTAGGGTTCAGGGTCAGGTGTGGAGATAAGGTTAGGTTTAGGCTCCTGGTGAGGCCTAGGTTCGAGATTGGCGTACTGATACGTGTTAGGGGGAGTGTACGTTTCAGGGCGCATCTGATCATTAGGGTAGGCCTCAGGGTTCAGTCTGTGGGTGAGTCTTAGGTTTCAGGGTCAGGGTTGGACCTAGGGTTAGGGTTAGGCTCCCGCTGAGGCTTACAGTCGAGATTGGGGTACAGATACGTGTTAGGGGGCGTGTGCGTTGCAGGGTGAGGATAATCGTTAGGGTAGGCCTAAGGGTACAGGCTGCGGGTGAGGCTTAGTGTTCAGGGTCAGGGTTGGAGCTAGGGTTAGGGTTAGGCACCCTCTGAGGCCTAGATTTGAGATTGGGGTACAGATACGTATTACGGGGAGCGTGCGTTGCAGGGCCCGGCTTATCGTTAGGGTCGGGCTCAGTGTTCAGGCTGCGGTTGAGGCTTAGGTTTCAGGGTCAGGTTTGGAGGTAAGGTTAGGTTGAGGCTCCCGGTGAGGCCTAGGTTCGAGAATGGGGTACGGATACGTGTTAGGGGGCCTTTGCATTGCAGGGTGCCACTTATTCTTAGGGTAGACCTCAGGGTTCAGGCTGCCGGTGAGGCTTAGGGTTCAGAGTCATGGTTGGAACCAGGGTTATTGTTAGGCTCCGGGTGAGGCTTACGGTCGAGATTGGGGTACGGATACGTGTTAGGGAGGCGTGTGCGTTGCAGGGCGCGGCTTATAGTTAGGGTAGGCCTCAGGGTTTAGTATTCCGCTTAGGCTTAGTGTTCAGGGTCAGTGTTGGAGCTAGGGTTAGCGTTTGGTTCCCGGTGAGGACTAGGGTCGAGATTGGAGTACAGATACGTGTAAGGGGGTGTGTGAGTTGCACGGTGCGGCTTATCGTTAGAGTAGGCCTCAGGGTTCAGGCTGCAGATGAGGCTTAGGTTTCAGGGTCATGGTTGGATATCGGGTTAGGGTTAGGCTCCCGGTGAGGCTTAGGGTCGAGATTGGGGTACGGATACGTGTTCGGGGGCGTGTGCATTGCAGGGCACGGCTCATCGTTAGTGTAGGCCTCAGGGTTCAGTCCTCCTGTGAGGCTTAGGGTTCAGGATCAGGGTTGGAGCCAGCGTTAGCGTTCGTCTCCCGGTGAGACCTAGGGTCGAGATTGTGGTACAGATACGTGTTAGGGGGCGTGTGCGTTGCAGGGCGTGGCTTATTTTTAGGGTAGGCCTAAGTGTTCAGGCTGCGGGTGAGGCTTAGGGTTCAGGGTCAGGTTTGGAGCTAGTGTTAGGGTTAGGCTCCCTCTGAGGCCTAGGTTCGAGATTGGGGTACGGATACATATTAGGGGGAGTGTGCATTGCAGGGCGCAGCTTATCATTAGGGTAGGGCTCAGGGTTGTGGCTGCGGGTGAGGTTTAGATTTCAGGATAAGGGTTGGAGTTAGGGTTAGGGTTAGGCTCCCGGTGAGGCCTAGGGTCGAGATTGGGGTACGGATATGTGTTAGGGGGCGTTGTTGTTGCAGGGTGCGGTTTATCTTTCGGGTAGGCCTCACGGGTCAGGCTGCAGGTGAGCTTTATTCTTCAGGGTCAGTGTTGGAGCTAGGGTTAGGGTTAGGCTCCCTTTGGGGCTTTGGGTCGAGATTGGTGTACGGATACGTGTTAAGGGGCGTGTGCCTTGCCAGGCGCGGCTTAACGTTAGGGTAGGTCTCAGGGTCCAGGCTGCGGGTGAGAGTTAATGTTCAGGTTCAGGTTTGGAGCTAGGGGTAGGTTTAGGTTCCACGTGAGGCTTTGGGTCGAGATTGCGGTACGGATACGTGTTATGGGGCGTGTGAGTTGCAGGGCACGGCTGACGTTAGGGTAGGACTCAGGTATCAGGCTGTGGGTGAGGCTTAGGATTCAGGGTCAGGGTTGGAGCTAGGGTTAAGTTTAGGCTCCCATTGAGGCTTCGGGTCAAGATTGGGGTACGGATACGTTTTAGGGTGCGTGTGCATTGCAGGGCGCGGCTGATCATTAGGGTAGGCCTCAGGGATCAGGCTGCGAGTGAGACTTATCGTTCAGGGTTAGGTTTGGAGCTAGGGTTAGTGTTAGGCACACGGTGAGGCCTAGTGTCGAGATTGGGGTACGGATCCGTGTTCGGGGGCGTGTGAGTTGCATGGTGCGGCTTATCGTTAGAGTAGGCCTCAGGGTTCAGGCTGAGGATGAGGCTTAGTTTTCAGGGTAAGGGTTGGATTCAGGTTAGGGTTAGGCTCCTGGTGGGGCCTAGGGTCTAGATTGGGGTATGGATACGTGTTAGGGGACTTGTTCATTGCAGGGCGTGTGTTATCGTTAGGGTAGGGCTCAGGGTTCAGCCTGCAGGTGACGCTTAGGGTTCAGGCTAAGAGTTGGAACTAGTGTTAGGTTTAGGCTCCCGGTGAGACTTCAGATCGAGATTGGGGTAGGTATACGTGTTAGGGGGCGTGTGCGTTGCAGGGCGTGGCTTATCGTTAGTGTAGGCCTCAGGGTTTAGGCTGCGGGTGAGGCTTAGGGTTCAGGGTAAAGGTCGAACTTAGGGTTAGGGTTAGGCTCCCGGTGAGGCCTATGGTCAAGTATGGGGTACGGATATGTGTTACGGGGCGTTTTCTTTGCAGGTCGTGGCTTATCGTTAGGGTAGGCCTCAGGGTTCAGGCTGCGGGTGAGGCTTAAGGTTCAGGGTCGTGCTTGGAGCTAGGGTTAGGTTTAGGCTCCCCGTGAGGCCTAGGTTCGAGAATGGGGTACGGATACATGTTAGGGGGCGTTTGCGTAGCAGGGCGCGACTTATCCTTAGGGTAGGCCTCAGGGTTCAGGCTGTGGGTAAGGCTTAGTGTTCAGGGTCAGAGTTGGAGCAACGGTTAGATTTAGGCTAGCTCTGAGGCTTCGGGTCGAGATTGTGGTACGGATACGTATTAGGGTGCGTGTGCGTTGCTGGCCGCAGCTTCTAGTTAGGGTAGGCCTCAGGGTTCAGTCTTCCGGTTACGCTTAGGTTTCAGGGTCAGGTTTGGAGCTAGGGGTAGGTTTAGGATCCCTGTGAGGCTTTGAGTCGAGATTGGGGTACGGATACGTGTTAGGGGGTGTGTGCGTTGCAGGGCGCGGATAATCGTTAGGGTAAGCCTCTGGGTTCAGGCTGCGGGTGAGGCTGAGGGTTCAGGGTCACGGTTGGACCTAGGCTTATGGTTTGGCTCCGGGTGAGGCTTCGGGTCGAGATTGGGGTACGGATACGTGTTAGTGGTGTGTGTGCATTGCAGGGCGCGGCGTATAGTTAGGGGAGGCCTCAGGGTTCAGTCTTCCGGTTAGGATTAGGTTTCAGTGTCAGTGTTGGAGCTAGGGTTAGCGTTAGGCTCCCGGTGAGGCCTAGGGTCGAGATTGGGGTACGTATACGTGTAAGGGGGCGTGTGAGGTGCATGGTGCGGCTTATCGTTAGAGTAGGACTCAGGGTTCAGGCTGCGGATGAGGCTTAGGTTTCAGGGTCAGGGTTGGATATCGGGTTAGGGTTCGGCTCCCGGTGAGGCCTAGGGTCGAGATTGGGGTACGAATACATGTTAGGGGGCGTGTGCGTTGCAGGGCGCAGCTCATTGTTAGTGTAGGCCTCAGGGTTCAGTCTTCCTGTGAAGCTTAGGGTTCAGGGTCAGGGTTGGATCTAGCGTTAGCGTTCGGATCCCGGTGAGGCCTAGGGTCGAGATTGGGGTACAGATACGTATTAGGGGGCGTGTGCGTTGCAGGGCGCGTCTTATTGTTAGGGTAGGCCTCAGGGTTCAGGCTGCGGGTGAGGCTTAGGGTTCAGCGTCAGGGTTGGAGCTAGGGTTAGGGTTAGGCTCCCTCTGAGGCCTAGGTTCGAGATTGGGGTACGGATACGTGTTAGGGGGTGTGTGCGTTGCAGGGGACGGATAATCGTTAGCGTAGGCCTCAGGGTTCAGGCTGCGGTTGAGGTTTAGGTTTCAGGGTCAGGTTTGGAGCTAAGGTTAGGTTTAGGGTCCCGGTGAGGCATAGGTTAGAGATGGTGGTACCTATACGTGTTAGTGGGCGTGTGCATTGCAAGGCACGGCTGATCGTTAGTGTAGGCCTCATGGTTCAGACTGTGTTTGAGGCTTAGGTTTCAGGGTCAGGTGTGGAGATAAGGTTAGGTTTAGGCTCCTGGTGAGGCCTAGGTTCGATATTGGGGTACGGATACGTGTTAGGGGGAGTGTACGTTTCAGGGCGCATCTGATCATTAGGGTAGGCCTCAGGGTTCAGTCTGTGGGTGAGTCTTAGGTTTCAGGGTCAGGGTTGGACCTAGGGTTAGGGTTAGGCTCCCGCTGAGGCTTACAGTCGAGATTGGGGTACAGATACGTGTTAGGGGGCGTGTGCGTTGCAGGGTGAGGATAATCGTTAGGGTAGGCCTAAGGGTATAGGATGCGGGTGAGGCTTAGGGTTCAGGGTCAGGGTTGGAGCTAGGGTTAGGGTTAGGCACCCTCTGAGGCCTAGATTCGAGATTGGGGTACGGATACGTATTACGGGGAGCGTGCGTTGCAGGGCCCGGCTTATCGTTAGGGTCGGGCTCAGTGTTCAGGCTGCAGTTGAGGCTTAGGTTTCAGGGTCAGGTTTGGAGGTAAGGTTAGGTTGAGGCTCCCGGTGAGGCCTAGGTGCAAGAATGGGGTACGGATACATGTTAGGGGGCCTTTGCATTGCAGGGTGCCACTTATTCTTAGGGTAGACCTCAGGGTTTAGGCTGCGGGTGAGGCTTAGGGTTCAGAGTCATGGTTGGAACCAGGGTTATTGTTAGGCTCCGGGTGAGGCTTACGGTCGAGATTGGGGTACGGATACGTGTTAGGGAGGCGTGTGCGTTGCAGGGCGCGGCTTATAGTTAGGGTAGGCCTCAGGGTTTAGTATTCCGCTTAGGCTTAGTGTTCATGGTCAGTGTTGGAGCTAGGGTTAGCGTTTGGTTCCCGGTGAGGACTAGGGTCGAGATTGGGGTACAGATACGTGTAAGGGGGTGTGTGAGTTGCACGGTGCGGCTTATCATTAGAGTAGGCCTCAGGGTTCAGGCTGCAGATGAGGCTTAGGTTTCAGGGTCACGGTTGGATATCGGGTTAGGGTTAGGCTCCTGGTGAGGCTTTGGGTCGAGATTGGGGTACGGATACGTGTTCGGGGGCGTGTGCGTTGCAGGGAACGGCTCATCGTTAGTGTAGGCCTCAGGGTTCAGTCCTCCTGTGAGGCTTAGGGTTCAGGATCAGGGTTGGAGCCAGCATTAGCGTTCGTCTCCCGGTGAGACCTAGGGTCGAGATTGGGGTACAGATACGTGTTAGGGGGTGTGTGCGTTGCAGGGCGTGGCTTATTTTTAGGGTAGGCCTAAGTGTTCAGGCTGCGGGTGAGGCTTAGGGTTCAGGGTCAGGGTTGGAGCTAGTGTTAGGTTTAGGCTCCCTCTGAGGCCTAGGTTCGAGATTGGGGTACGGATACATATTAGGGGGAGTGTGCATTGCAGGGCGCAGCTTATCATTAGGGTTGGGCTCAGGGTTGTGGCTTCGGGTGAGGTTTAGACTTCAGGGTAAGGGTTGGAGTTAGTGTTAGGGTTAGGCTCCCGGTGAGGCCTAGGGTCGAGATTGGGGTACAGATATGTGTTAGGGTGCGTTGTTGTTGCAGGGTGCGGTTCATCTTTCGGGTAGGCCTCACGGGTCAGGCTGCAGGTGAGCTTTATTCTTCAGGGTCAGTGTTGGAGCTAGGGTTAGGGTTAGGCTCCCTTTGGGGCTTTGGGTCGAGATTGGTTTACGGATACGTGTTAACGGGCGTGTGCTTTGCCGGGCGCGGCTTAACGTTAGGGTAGGTCTCAGGGTCCAGGCTGCGGGTGAGTGTTAGTGTTCAGCGTCAGGTTTGGAGGTAGGGGTAGGTTTAGGTTCCACGTGAGGCTTTGGGTCGAGATTGCGGTACGGATACGAGTTAGGGGGCGTGTGAGTTGCAGGGCACGGCTGACGTTAGGGTAGGACTCAGGTATCAGGCTGTGGGTGAGGCTTAGGATTCAGGGTCAGGGTTGGAGCTAGGGTTAGGTTTAGGCTCCCGTTGAGGCTTCGGGTCAAGATTGGGGTACGGATACGTTTTAGGGCGCGTGTGCATTGCAGGGCGCGGCTGATCATTAGGGTAGGCCTCAGGGTTCAGGCTGCGAGTGAGACTTATCGTTCAGTGTCAGGTTTGGAGCTAGGGTTAGTGTTAGGCACCCGGTGAGGCCTAGTGTCGAGATTGGGGTACGGATCCGTGTTCGGGGGCGTGTGAGTTGCATGGTGCGGCTTATCGTTAGAGTAGGCCTCAGGGTTCAGGCTGAGGATGAGGCTAAGGTTTCAGGGTAAGGGTTGGATTCAGGTTAGGGTTAGGCTCCTGGTGGGGCCTAGGGTCTAGATTGGGGTATGGATACGTGTTAGGGGACTTGTTCGTTGCAGGGCGTGTGTTATCGTTAGGGTAGGGCTCAGGGTTCAGCCTGCAGGTGAGGCTTAGGGTTCAGGCTCAGAGTTGGAGCTAGTGTTAGGTTTAGGCTCCCGGTGAGACTTCAGATCGAGATTTGGGTACGTATACGTGTTAGGGGGCGTGTGCGTTGCAGGGCGTGGCTTATCGTTAGTGTAGGCCTCAGGGTTTAGTCTGCGGGTGAGGCTTAGGGTTCAGGGTAAAGGTCGAACTTAGGGTTAGGTTTAGGCTCCCGGTGAGGCCTAGGGTCAAGAATGGGGTACGGATATGTGTTACGGGGCGTTTTCTTTGCAGGGCGTGGCTTATCGTTAGGGTAGGCCTCAGGTTTCAGGCTGCGGGTGAGGCTTAAGGTTCAGGGTCGTGCTTGGAGCTAGGGTTAGGGTTAGGCTCCCGGTGAGGCCTAGGTTCGAGAATGGGGTACGGATACATGTTAGGGGGCGTTTGCGTAGCAGGGCGCGACTTATCCTTAGGGTAGGCCTCAGGGTTCAGGCTGTGGGTAAGGCTTAGTGTTCAGGGTCAGAGTTGGAGCAACGGTTAGATTTAGGCTAGCTCTGAGGCTTCGGGTCGAGATTGGGGAACGGATACGTATTAGGGTGCGTGTGCGTTGCTGGCCGCAGCTTCTAGTTAGGGTAGGCCTCAGGGTTCAGTCTTCCGGTTACGCTTAGGTTTCAGGGTCAGGTTTGGAGCTAGGGGTAGGTTTAGGATCCCTGTGAGGCTTTGAGTCGAGATTGGGGTACGGATACGTGTTAGGGGGCGTGTGAGTTGCAGGGCACGGGTGACGTTAGGGTAGGCCTCAGGAATCGGGCTGTGGGTGAGGCTTAGGATTCAGGGTCAGGGTTGGAGCTAAGGTTAGGTTTTGGCTCCCGTTGAGGCTTCGGGTCGAGATTGGGGTACGGATACGTTTTAGGGCGTGTGTTCATTGCAGGGCGCGGCTTTTCATTCGGGTAGGCCTCAGGGTTCAGACCGTGGGTGAGACTTATGTTTTATGGTCAGGGTTGGAGCTAGGATTAGGCTCCCGCTGAGGCTTACGTTCGAGATTGGGGTACAGATACGTGTTAGGGGGCGTGTGTTGCAGGGCGCGGCTTATCGTTAGGGTAGGCCTCAGGGTTCAGGCTGCGGATGAGGCTTAGGGTTCAGGGTCAGAGTTGGAGCTAGTGTTAGGTTTAGGCTCCCGGTGAGGCTTCGGGTCGAGATTGGGGTATGGATACGTGTTAGGGGGCGTGTGCGTTGCAGGGCGCGGCTTACAGTTAGGGTAGGCCTCAGGGTTCAGTCTTCCAGTTAGGCTTAGTGTTCAGGTTCAGGGTTGGAGCTAGGGTTAGCGTTTGTGTCCCGGTGAGGCCTAGGGTCGAGATTGGGGTACGGATACTTGTTAGGGGGCGTGTGCGTTGCAGGGCGCCACTTATAGTTAGGTTTGGCCTCAGGGTTCAGGCTGCGGTTGAGGCTCAGTGTTCAGGGTGAGAGTTGGACCTAGGGTTAGTGTTAGGCTCCCGGTGAGGCTTTGCGTCGAGATTTGGGTATGGATACGTGTTAAGGGGCGTGTGCCTTGCAGGGCGCGGCTTAACGTTAGGGTAGGCCTCAGGGTTCAGGCTGCGGGTTAGACTTAGGGTTCAGTGTCAGGTTGGGAGCTAGGGGTATGTTTAGGCTCCCCGTGAGGCTTTGGGTCGAGATTTGGGTATGGATACATGTTAGGGGGCGTGTGCATTGCAGGGCGGGTCTGATTGTTAGGGTAGGCCTCAGGTATCGGGTTGCGAGTGCGGCTTTTTGTTCAGGGTCAGGGTTGGAGCTAGGGTTTGGGTTAGGCTCCCAGTGAGGCTTACAGTCGAGATTGGGGTAAGGATATGTGTTAGGGGGCGTTTTCGTTGCAGGGCGCGGTTTATCCTTAGCATAGGCCTCAGGGTTCAGTCTGCAGGTGAGGCTTAGCGTTCAGGGTCAGGGTTGGAGCTACGGTTAGTGTTAGGCTCCCGGTAAGGCCTAGGTTCCAGATTGGGGTACGGAATCGTGTTAGGGCGCGTTTGCGTTTCAGGGCGCGACGTATCGTTAGGTTAGGCCTCAGGGTTCAGGCTGCAGGTGAGGCTTAGGGTTCAGGGTCAGGGTTGAAGCTAGGGTTAGGGTTAGGCTCCCGGTGATGCCTAGGGTCGAGATTGGGGTACGGATATGTGTTAGGGGGCGTGTGCGTTTCAGGGCGCGGTTTATAGTTAGGGTAGGCCTCAGGGTTCAGGCTGCAGATGAGGCTTAGGTTTCAGGGTCAGGGTTGGAGCTCGGGTTAGGGTTAGGCTCCCGGTGAGGCTTAGGTTCGAGATTGGGATTCGGATACGTGTTAGGGGGCATGTGCATTGCAGGGCGCGGCTCATCGGTAGTGTAGGCCTCAGGGTTCAGTCTTCCTGTGAGGCTTAGGGTTCAGGGTCATGGTTGGAGAGAGCGTTAGCGTTCGTCTCCCGGTGAGGCCTAGGGTCGAGATTGGGGTACAGATACGTGTTACGGGGCGTTTTCTTTGCGGGGCACGGCTTATCGTTAGGGTAGGCCTCAGGGTACAGGCTGCGGGTGACGCTTAGTGTTCAGTGTCAGGGTTGGAGCTAGGGTTAGGGTTCGGCTCCCGGTGAGGTTTCGGGTCGAAATAGGGGTACGAATACGTGTTAGGGGGCGTTTGCGTTGCAGGGCACGACTTATCCTTAGGGTAGGCCTCAGGGTTCAGGCTGCGGGTGAGGCTTAGGTTTCAGGGTAACGGTTGGACTTAGGGTTAGGGTTAGGCTCGCAGTTTGGCCTAGGTTCGAGATTGGAGTACGGATATGTGTTTGGGGGCGTTTTCGTTGCAGGGCGTGGGTTATCCTTACCGTAGGCCTCAGGGTTCTGGCTGCAGGTGAGGCTTAGCGTTCAGAGTCAGGGTTGGAACTAGGGTTAGGGTTCGGCTCCCTCTGATGCCTAGGTTCGAGATTGGGGTACGTATACGTGTTAGGGGGAGTGTGCGTTGCAGGGCGCGGCTTATCGTTAGGGTAGGCCTCAGGGTTCAGGCTGTGGGTGAGGCTTAGTGTTCAGGGTCAGGGTTAGAGCTAGCGTTAGGGTTCGGCTCCCTCTGAGGCCTAGGTTCGAGATTGGGGTACGTATACGTGTTAGGGGGCGTGTGCGTTGCAGGGCGCGGCTTATCGTTAGGGTAGACCTCTGGGTTCAGGATGCGGGTGAGGCTTAGTATTCAGGGTCAGGGTTGGAGCTTGGGTTATGGTTAGGCTCCTGGTGAGACTTAGGTTCGAGATTGGGTTACCGATACGTGTTAGGGTGCGTGTGCGTTGCAGGGCATGGCTAATTGTTAAGGTAGGCCTCAGGGTTCAGGCTGCATTTGAGGGTTAGTTTTCAGGGTCAGGGTTTGAGCTAGGGTTAGCGTTAGGCTTCCGGTGAGGCTTGGGATCGAAATTGGGGTACTGATACGTGTTAGGGTTCATGTGCGTTGCAGGGCGTGGATTATCGTTACGGTAGATCTCATGGTTGTAGTTGCGGGTGAGGCTTAGTGTTCAGGATAAGGGTTGCAGTTAGGGTTAGGGTTAGGCTCCCGGTGAGGCCTAGGGTCGAGATTGGGGTATGGATATGTGTTAGTGGGCATTGTTGTTGCAGGGCGCAGTTTATCGTTAGGGTAGGCCTCAGGGTTCACTCTGCGGGTGAGGTTTATTGTTCAGGGTCAGAGTTGGAGCTAGGGTTAGTGTTAGGCTCCCGGTGAGGCTTTGGGTCTAGTTTGGGGTATTGATACATGTTACGGGGCGTGTGCCTTGCAGGGCGTGGCTTAATGTTAGGGTAGGCCTCAGGGTTCAGGCTGCGGGTGAGGCTTAGGTTTCAGGGTAACGGTTGGACTTAGGGTTAGGGATAGGCTCCCAGTGTGGCCTAGGTTCGAGATTGGGGTACGGATATGTGTTAGGGGGCCTTTTAGTTGCAGGGCGTGCCTTATCCTTAGCGTAGGCCTTAGGTTTCAGGCTGCACGTGAGGCTTAGCGTTCAGGGTCAGGGTTGGAGCTAGGGTTAGTTTTAGGCTCCCATTGAGGCCAAGGGTCGAGATTGGGGTACGGGTACGTGTTAGGGGGCGTGTGCATTGCAGGGCGCAGCTTATCGTTAGGGTAGGCCAGGGTTCAGGCTGTACGTGAGGCTTAGTGTTCAGGGTCAGGGTTGGAGCTAGGGTTAGGGTTCGGCTCCCTCTGAGGCCTAGGTTCGAGATTGGGGTACGGATACGTGTTAGGGGGAGTGTGCGTTGCAGGGCGCGGCTTATCGTTAGGGTAGGCCTCAGGGTTCAGTATGCGGGTGAGGCTTAGGATTCAGGGTCAGGGTTGGAGCTGGGGTTAGGGTTAGGCTCCTGGTGAGACTTAGGATCGAGATTGGGTTACGGATACATGTTAGGTTGCCTGTGTGTTGCAGGGCGCGGCTAAATGTTAGGGTAGGCCTCAGGGTTCAGGCTGCGGTTGAGGCTTAGATTTCAGGGTCAGGGTTTGAGGTAGGGTTAGGGATAGGCTTCCGGTTAGGCTTGGTGTCGAAATTGGGGTACTGATACTTTTTAGGGTTCATGTGCGTTGCAGGGCGTGGATTATCGTTACGGTAGGCCTCAGGGTTCAGGCTGCGGGTGAGGCTTAGTGTTCAGGGTCAGGGTTGGAGCTAGGGTTAGGGTTAGACTCTCGCTGAGGCCTAGGGTCATGATTGGGATGCGGATACGTGTTAGGGGGCGTGTGCATTGCAGGGAACGGCTGATCGGTAGGGTAGGGCTCAGGGATCAGTCTTCCTGTGATGCTTAGGGTTCAGGGTCAGGGTTGGAGTTAGCGTTAGCGTTCGGCTCCCGGTGAGGCGTAGCGTCGAGATTGGGATAAGGATATGTGTTAGGGAGCGTGTGCATTGCAGGGCGCGGCTTATCATTAGGGTAGGCCTCAGGGATCAGGCTGCGAGTGAGGCTTAGGGTTCAGGGTCTGGGTTGGAGTTAGGGTTATGGTTAGGCTCGCTCCGAGGCCTAGGTTCGAGATTGGGGTACGGATACGTGTTAGGGGGAGTGTGCGTTGCAGGGCACGGCTTATCGTTAGGGTATATCTCATGGTTGTAGCTGTGGGTGAGGATTAGTGTTCAGGATAAGGGTTGGAGTTAGGGTTAGGTTTAGGCTCCCGGTGAGGCCTAGGGTCGAGATTGGGGTACGGATATGTGTTAGGGGGCATTGTTGTTGCAGGTTTATCGTTAGGGTAGGCCTCAGGGTTCACTCTGCGTGTGAGGTTTATTGTTCAGGGTCAAGGTTGGAGCTAGGGTTAGTGTTAGGCTCCCGGTGAGGCTTTGGGTCGAGTTTGGGGTACGGATACATTTTAGGGGCCGTGTGCAATGCAGGGCGCGGCTGATTATTAGGGTAGGCCTCAGGGTTCAGGCTGCGGGTGAGACTTAGTGTTCAGGGTCAGGTTTGGGGCTAGGGGTAGCTTTAGGCTCCACTGATGCTTTGGGTCGAGATTGGGGTACGGATACGTGTTACGGGGCGTGTGAGTTGCAGGGCACAGCTGACGTTAGGGTAGGCCTCAGGTATCGGGCTGCAGGTGAGTCTTAGGATTCAGTGTCAGGGTTGGAGCTAGGGTTAGGTTTAGGCTCCCGTTGAGGCTTCGTGTCGAGATTGGGGTACGGATACATTTTAGGGCGCCTGTGCATTGCAGGGCGCGGCTGATCATTAGGGTAGGCCTCAGGGTTCAGGCTGCGGGTGAGTTTAGGGTTCAGGTTCAGGGTTGGAGCTAGGGTTATGGTTAGGCTCCTGGTGAGGCTTTGGCTCGAGATTGGGTTACGGATACGTGTTAGGGTGTGTGTGCGTTGCAGGGTGCAGCTAATAGTTAGGGTAGGGCTTAGGGTTCATTCTTCCGGTTAGGCTTAGGGTTCAGGGTCAGTGTTGGAGCTAGGGTTAGGGTTAGGCTCCCTGTGAGGCTTACGGTCGAGATTGGGGTACGGATACGTGTTAGGGGGCGTGTGCGTTGGAGGCCGCAGCTTATCCTTAGCATAGGCCTCAGGGTTCAGGCTGCAGGTTAGGCTTAGGTTTCAGGGTATCGGTTGGACTTAGGGTTAGGGTTAGGCTCCCAGTGTGGCCTAGGGTCGAGATTGGGGTACGGATATGTATTAGGGTCCGTTTTCGTTGCAGGGGGCGGCTTAACCTTAGCGTAGGCCTCAGGGTTCAGGCTGCAGGTTTGGCTTAGCGTTCATGGTCAGGGTTGGAGCTAGGGTTAGGGTTCGTCTCCTTCTGAGGCCTAGGTTCGAGATTGGGGTACGGATATGTGTTAGGGGGAGTGTGCGTTGCAGGGCGTGGCTTATCGTTAGGGTCGGGCTCAGCGTTGTGGCTGCGGGTGAGGCTTAGTGCTCAGGATAACGTTTGGAGTTCGGGTTAGGGTTAGGCTCCCGGTGAAGCCAAGGGTAGAGATTGGGGTACGGATATGTGTTCGGGGGCGTTGTTGTTACAGGGCGTGCATTATCTTTATGGTGGGCCTCAGGGTTCAGGCTGCGTGTGAGGCTTAGGGTTCAGGGTCAGGGTTGGAGCTAGGGTTAGGGTTAGGCTCCCTCTGAGGCGTAGGTTCGAGATTGTGGTACGGATACGTGTTAGGCGGAGTGTGCTTTGCAGGGCGCAGCTTATCGTTAGGGTAGATCTCTTGGTTGTAGCTGCGGGTGAGGCTTAGGTTTCAGGATAATGGTTGGAGTTAGGGTTAGGGTTAGGCTCCCGGTGAGGCCTAGGGTCGAGATTGGGGTACGGATACGTGTAAGGGGGCGTGTGAGTTGTACGGCGCGGCTTATCATTAGAGTAGGCCTCAGGGTTCAGCCTTCCTGTGAGGCTTAGCGTTCAGGGTCAGGGTTGGAGCTAGCGTTAGCGTTCGGCTCCTGGTGAGGCCTAGGGTCGAGATTGGGGTACTGATACGTGTTAGGAGGCCTGTGCGTTGCAGGGCGCGGCTAAGAGTTATGGTAGGGCTTAGGGTTCAGTCTTCCGGTTAGGCTTAGGGTTGAGGGTCAGGGTTGGAGCTGGGTTAGTGTTAGGCTCCCGGTAAGGCGTAGGGTCGAGATTGGGGAACGGATATGTGTAAGGGGGCATGTGAGTTGCATAGCGCGGATTATCGTTAGAGTAGGCCTCAGGGTTCAGGCTGAGGAAGAGGCTTAGTTTTCAGGGTCAGGGTTGGATCTCGGGTTAGGGTTAGGCTACCGGTGAGGCCTAGGGTAGACATTTGGGTACAGATACTTGTTAGAGGGCGTGTGCGTTGCAGGGCACCGCTTATCGTTAGGTTAGGCCTCTGGGTTCAGGCTGCAGGTGAGGATTAGTGTTGAGGGTGAGAGTTGGAGCTAGGGTTAGTTTTAGGCTTCCGGTGAGATTTCGGGACGAGATTGGGGTACGGATACGTGTTAGGGGGCGTGTGAGTTGCAGGGCACTGTTGACGTTAGGGTAGGCCTCAGGTATCTGGCTGCGGGTGAGGCTTAGGATTCAGGGTCAGGGTTGGAGCTAGGGTTAGGTTTAGGCTCCCGTTGAGGCTTCGGGTCGAGATTGGGGTACGGATACCTTTTAGGGCACTTGTGCATTGCAGGGCGTGGCTGATCAGTAGGGTAGTCCTCAGGGTACAAGCTGTGGGTTAGTCTTAGGTTTCAGGGTCAGGGTTGGAGCTAGGGTTAGGGTTAGGCTCCCGGTGAGGCTTACGGTCGAGATTGGGGTACGGATATGTGTTAGGGGGCGTTTTCGTTGCAGGGCGCGGCTTATTCTTAGCGTAGGCCTCAGGGTTCATGCTGCACGTGAGGCTTAGCGTTCAGGGTCAGGGTTGGAGCTAGGGTTAGTTTTAGGCTCCCGTTGAGGCCAAGGGTCGAGATTGGGGTACGGGTACGTGTTCGGGGGCGTGTGCGTTGCAGGTCGCGGCTTATCGTTAGGGTAGGCCTCAGGGTTCAGGATGCGGGTGAGGCTTAGGATTCAGGGTCAGGGTTGGAGCTGGGGTTATGGTTAGGCTCCTGGTAAGACTTAGGTTCCAGATTGGGTTACGGATACATGTTAGGGTGCGTGTGTGTTGCAAGGCGCGGCTAATTGTTCGGGTAGGCCTCAGGTATCCGGCTGCGGGTGAGGCTTAGGATTCAGGGTCAGGGTTGGAGCTTGGGTTAGGTTTAGGCTCCCGTTGAGGCTTCGGGTCGATATTGGGGTACGGATACCATTTAGGGCGTGGGTGCATTGCTGGGCTTGGCTGATCATTAGGGTATGCCTCAGGGTTCAGGCTGTGGGTGAGTCTTAGGTTTCAGGGTCAGGGTTGGAGCTAGGGTTAGGGTTAGGCTCCCGCTGAGGCTTATGGTCGAGATTGGGTTACAGATACTTGTAAGTGGCGTGTGCGTTGCAGGGCGCGGATAATCGTTAGGGTAGGCCTCAGGGTTCAGGCTGCAGGTGAAGCTTAGTGTTCAGGGTCAGGGTGGAGCTAGGGTTACGGTTAGGCTCCCGGTGAGGCCTAGGTTCGAGAATGGGGTACGGATACATGTTAGGGGGCATGTGAGTTGCAGGGCACGGCTGAAGTTATGGTAGGCCTCAGCTATCCGGCTGCGGGTGAGGCTTTGGATTCAGGGTCAGGGTTGGAGCTAGGGTTAGCTTTAGGCTCCCGTTGAGGCTTCGGGTCGAGATTAGGGTACGGATACCTTTTAGGGAGCGTGTGAATTGCAGGGCATGGCTGATCATTAGGGTATGCCTCAGGGTTCAGGCTGTGGGTGAGTCTTAGGTTTCAGGGTCACGGTTGGAGCTAGGGTTAGGGTTAGGCTCCCGCTGAGGCTTACGGTCGAGATTTGGTTACAGATACGTGTAAGGGGCGTGTTCGTTGCAGAGCATGGATAATCGTTAGGGTAGGCCTCAGGGTTCAGGCTGCGGGTGAGGTTTAGGCTTCAGGGTCAAGGGTTGGAGCTAGTGTTATGGTTAGGCTCCCGCTGAGGCTAGGGTCGAGATTGGGGTATGGATACGTGTTAGGGGGCGTGTGCCTTGCGGGGCGCGGCTTATAGTTAGGTTAGGCCTTAGGGTTCAGTCTTCAGGTTAGGCATAGTGTTCAGGGTCAGGGTTGGAGCTACGGTTAGTGTTAGACTCCTGGTGAGGTTTAGGGTCCAGATTGGGGTACGGATCCGTGTTATGGGGCGTGTGAGATGCAGGGCACGGCTGAAGTTAGGGTAGGCCTCAGCTATCCGCCTGCGGATGAGGCTTAGGATTCAGGGTCAGGGTTGGAGATAGGGTTAGGGTTAGGCTCCCAGTGAGGCTTATGTTCGAGATTGGGGTACGGATACGTGTTTGGGGGCGTGTGCGTGGCAGCGCATGGCTTATCGTTAAGGTAGGCCTCAGGGTTCAGGCTTCGTGTGAGGCTTAGGTTTCAGGTCAGGGTTGGATCTAGGGTTAGGTTTAGGCTCCCGCTGAGGCCTAGGTTGGAGATTGGGGTACGGATAGGTGTTAATGGTCGTGTGCATTGTAGAGCGCAGCTAGTAGCGTAGGCCTCAGGGTTCAGTCTTCCGGTTAGGCTTAGGATTCAGGGTCAGGATTGGAGCTAGGGTTAGGTTTAGGCTCCCAGTGATATTTAGGGTCGAGATTGAGGTACGGATACTTGTTAAGGGGCGTGTGTGTTGCACGCCGCGGCTTATCGTTAGGGTAGGCCTCAGCGATCAGGCTGCGGGTAAGGCTTAGGCTTCACGGTCACCGTTGGAGCTAGGGTTAGGTTTAGTCTCCCGGTGCATCCTCGGTTCGAGATTGGGGTACGGATATGTGTTTGGGGGCGTGGGCGTTGCAGGGCGAGGCTTATCGTTATGGTAGGCCTCAGGGTTCAGGCTGCGGGTGAGGCTTAGGGTTCAGGGTCAGGGTTTTATCTAGGGTTAGGTTTACGCACCCGGTGAGGCCTAGGGTCGAGATTGGGGTACGGATATGTGTTAGGGGGCATGCGCATTGCAGTGCACGGCGGATCACTAAGGTAGGCCTCAGGGTTCAGGCTGCGGGTGAGGCTTAGCGTTCAGGGTCAGGGTTGGAGCAGGGTTAGTGTTAGGCTCTCGCTGAGGCCTAGGGTCGAGATTGGTGTACGGATGCGTGTTAGGGGGCGTGAGCATTGCAGGGCACGGCGGATCGTTACGGTTGGCCTCAGGGTTAAGGCTGCGGGTGAGGCTTAGGGTTCAGGGTAACGGTTGGAGCGAAGGTTAGGTTTAGGCTACCGGTGAGGCCTAGGGTCGAGATTGGGGTACAGATACGTGTTAGGGGGCGTGTGCGTTGCAGGGCGTGGCTTATCGTTAGGGTAGGCCTCAGGTTCAGGATGCGGGTGAGGCTTAGGGTTCAGGGTCAGGGTTTAAGCTAGGGTTTGGGTTAGGCTCCTAGTGAGGTTTAGAGTCGAGATTGTGGTATGGATACGTTTTCGGGACTGTGTGCTTGGCAGGGTGCGGATTATCGTTAGGGTAGGACTCAGGGTTCAGGCTGCGGTTGATGCTTAGGTTTCAGGCTCAGGGTTTGAGCTAGGGTTAGGGTTAGGCTTCCCGTGAGGCTTTGGGTCGAAATTGGGGTACGGATACGTGTTAGGGTTCATGTGCGTTGCACGGCGTGGATAATCTTTACGGTAGGCCTCAGGGTTCAGGCTGCGGGTGAGGGTTAGGGTTCAGGGTCAGGGTTAAAGCTAGGGTTAGGTTTAGACCCTCCCTGAGGCCTATGGTCGTGATTGGGGTGCGGATACGTGTTAGGGGGAGTGTGCATTGCAGGGCACGGCTGATCGTTATGGTACGCCTCAAGGTTCAGTCTTCCTGTGAGGCTTAAGGTTCAGGGTCAGTGTTTGAGCTAGCGTTAGCTTTTGGCTCCCGGTGAGGCCTAGGGTCGAGATTGGGGTACCGATACGTGTTAGGGGGCGGGTGCATTGCAGGGCGCGGTTTATCGTTACGTTAGGCCTCAGGGATCAGGCTGCGGTTGAGGCTTCGGGTTCAGGGTCAGTGTTGAAGCTAGGGTTAGGGTTAGGCTCGCTCTGAGGCCTAGGTTCGAGTTTGGGGGAAGGATACGTGTTAGGGGGAGTGTGCGTTGCAGGGCGCGGCTTATCGTTAGGGTAGATCTCATGGTTGTAGCTGCGGGTGCGGCTTAGTGTTCAGGATAAGGATTGGAGTTAGGGTTAGGGTTAGGCTCCCGGTGAGGCTTAGGGTCGAGATTGCGGTACGGCTATATTTAGGGGGCGTGGTTGTTGCAGGGCGCGGTTAATCGTTAGGGTAGGCCTCAGGGTTCACTCTGCGGGTGGGGTTTATTGTTCAGGGTCAGGGTTGTAGCTAGGGTTCAGGTTAGGCTCCCGGTGAGGCTTTCGGTTGAGTTTGGGGTATGGATACGTGTTAAGGGGCGTGTGCCTTGCAGGGCGTGGCTTCATGTTAGGGTAGGCCTCAGGGTTCAGGCAGCGTGTGAGACTTAGGGTTCAGGGTCAGGTTTGGAGCTAGGGGTAGGTTTAGGCTCTCCGTGAGGCTTTGTGTCGAGATTGGGGTATGGATCCGTGTTAGGGGACGTGTGAGATGAAGGGCACGGCTGACATTAGTGTAGGCCTCAGGTATCGGGCTGCGGGTGAGGCTTAGGATTCAGGTTCCGGGTTGGAGCTAGGGTTTGGTTTAGGCTCCCGGTGAGTTCGAGGGTCCAGATTGGGGTACGGATACGTGTTAGGGGGCGTGGGCATTGCAGGGCGCGGCTTATCATTATGGTAGGCCTCAGGGTTCAGGCTGCGGGTGAGGCTTAGTGTTCAGGGTCAGGGTTTTAGCTAGGGTTAGGGTTACGCTCCCGGTGAGGCCTAGGGTCGAGATTGGGGTACGCATATGTGTTAGGGGGTGTGTGCATTGCAGGGCAAGGCTGATCGCTAGGGTAGGCCTCAGGGTTAAGGCTGCGGGTGAGGCTTTGGGTTCAGGGTCAGGGTTGGAGCAGCATTAGGGTTAGGCTCTCGGTGAGGCCTAGGTTCGAGAATGTGGTACGGATACGAGTTAGGGGGCGTGTGAGTTGCACGGCACGGCTTATCGTTAGAGTAGGCCTCAGGGTTCAGGCTGCGGATGAGGCTTAGGTTTCATGGTCAGGGTTGGAGCTCGGGTTAGTTTTAGGCTCCCGGTGAGGCCTAGGGTCGAGATTGGGGTACGGATACTTGTAAGGGGGCGTGTGCGTTGCAAGGCACCGCTTATCATTCGGTTAGGCCTCAGGGTTCAGGCTGCGGGTGAGGATTAGTGTTAAGGGTGAGAGTTGGAGCTAGGGTTAGGGTTAGGCTTCCGGTGAGGTTTAGGGCCCACATTGGGGCACGGATACGTGTTAGGGGGCGTGTTCGTTTCAGTGCGTGTGTTATCGTTAGGGTAGGCCTCAGGGTTCAGGCTGCAGGTGAGGCTTAGCGTTCATGGTCAGTGTTGGAGCTAGGTTTAGGGTTAGGCTCCCGGTGCGGCCTAGAGTCAAGATTGGGGTACGGATATGTGTTTCGGGGCGTTTTCTTTGCAGGGCGTGGCTTATCCTTAGGGTAGGCCTCAGGGTTCAGGCTCTGGGTGAGGATTAGATTTCAGGTCAGGTTTGTAGTTAGGGTTATGATTAGGCTCCCGGTGAGGCTTCGGGTCGAGATTGGGGTACGGATACGTGTTAGGGGGCGTGTCCATTGCGGGGCACGCCTTATCGTTATGGTAGGACTCAGGGTTCAGGCTGCAGGTGAGGCTTAGTGTTCAGGGTCAGGGTTGGAGCTACGGTTAGATTTAGGCTACCCGTGAGGCTTCGGGCTGAGACTGGGGTACGGATACGTGTTAGGGGGCGTGTGCGTTACAGGGCGTGGATTATCGTTAGGGTAGGGCTCAGGGTTGTGGCTGCGGGTGAGACTTAGGGTTCAGGATAAGGGTTGCAGTTACGGTTAGGGTTAGGCTCCCGGTGAGGCCTAGGCTCGAGATTGGGGATCGGATATGTGTTAGGGGGCGTTGTTGTTGCAGGGCGCGGCTTGTCGTTAGGGTAGGCCTCAGGGATCAGGCTGTCGGTGAGGCTTAGGCTTCAGGGTAACGGGTGGACTTAGGGTTAGGCTCCCGATGAGGCCTAGGGTCGAGATTGGGTTACGGACATGTGTTGCGGGGCGTTTTCTTTGCAGGGCGCAGCTTATCGTTAGGGTAGGCCTCAGGGTTCAGGCTGCGGGTGAGGCTTAGGGTTCAGGGTCACAGTTGGAGCTAGGGTTAGGGTTAGGCTCTCGGTGAGGCCTAGGTTCGAGAATGGGGTACGGATACGACTTAGGGGGCGTTTGAGTTTCCGGTCGCGACTTATACTTAGGGTAGGCCTCAGGGTTCAGGCAGAGGGTGAGGCTTAGGGTTCAGGGTCAGGGTTGGAGCTAGGGTTATTTTTAGGCTCCCGGTGAGGCTTAGGTTCGAGATTGGGGTACGGATACCTGTTAGGAAGCGTGTGCGTTGCGGGGCATGGGTTAATGTTATGGTAGGCCTCAGGGTTCAGGCTGCGGGTGAGGCTTACAGTTCAGGGTCAGAGTTGGAGCTAGGGTTAGGTTTAGGCTCCCGGTGAGGCTTCGGGTCGAGATTGGGGTATGGATACGTGTAGGGGCCGTCTGCGTTGCAGGGCGCGGCTTATCCTTAGCGTAGGCCTCAGGGTTCAGGCTGCGGGTGAGGCTTAGCGTTCAGGGTCAGGGTTGGAGGTAGTGTTAGGGTTCGGCTCCCTCTGAGGCCTAGGTTCGAGATTGGGGTACGGATACGTGTTATGGGGAGTGTGCGTTTCTGGGCGCGGCTTATCATTAGTGTAGGGCTGAGCATTGTGGCTGCGGGTGAGGCTTAGTGTTCAGGATAAGGGTTGGAGTTAGGCTTAGGGTTAGGCTCCCGGTAAGGCCAAGGGTCGAGATTGGGGTACGGATATGTGTTCGGGGGCGTTGTTGTTGCAGGGCGCGGTTTATCTTTAGGGTAGGCCTCATTGTTCAGGCTGTAGGTGAGGTTTATTGTTCAGGGTCAGGGTTGGAGCTAGGGTTAGGGTTAGTCTCCCGGTAAGGCTTTGGGTCGAGATTGGGGTATGGATACGTGTTAAGGCGCGTGCCTTGCAGGGTGCTGTTTCGGGTTGACGTTAGGGTAGTCCTCAGGACTCAGGCTGAGGGTGAGACTTAGGGTTCTGGGTCAGTTTTCGAGCTAGGGGTAGGTTTAGGCTCCAGTTGAGGCTTCGGGTCGAGATTGGAGTACGGATACCTTTTAGGGCCCTTGTGCATTGCAGCGCGTGGGTGATCATTGCGGTAGGCCTCAGGGTTCAGGCTGTGTGTGAGTCTTAGATTTCAGGGTCAGGGTTGGAGCTAGGGTTAGGGTTAGGCTCCCGCTGAGGCTTACGGTAGAGAATGGGGTACAGATACGTGTAAGGGGCGTGTGCGTTGCAGGGCGCGGATAATCGTTAGGGTAGGCCTCATGGTTCAGGCTGTGGGTGAGGCTTAGTGTTCAGGGCCAGGGTTGGAGCTAGGGTTAAGGTTAGGCTCCCGGTGAGGCCTAGGTTCAAGAATTGGGTATGGATACGTGTTTGGGGTCGTTTGCGTTGCAGGGCGCGACTTATCCTTAGAGTAGTCCTCAGGTTTCAGGCTCCGGGTGAGGTTTAGGGTTCAGGGTCAGGGTTGGAGCTAGGGTTATGGTTAGGCTCCCGGTGAGGCTAGTGTCGAGATTGGGGTACGGATACATGTTAGGGGACGTGTGCCTTGCAGGGCGCGCCTTATAGTTAGGGTAGGCCTTAGGGTTTAGTCTTCAGGTTAGGCATAGTGTTCAGGCTCAGGGTTGGAGCTACGGTTAGTGTTAGGCTCCCGGTGAGGGCTAGGGTCGAGATTGGGGTACGGATACGTGTAAGGGGGCGTGTGAGTTGCATGGCGTGGCTTATCGTTAGAGTAGGCCTCAGGGTTCAGGCTGCGGATGAGGCTTAGGTTTCAGGGTCAGGGTTGGAACTCGGGATAGGGTTAGGCTCCCGGTGAGGCCTAGGGTCGAGATTGGGGTATGGATACTTGTTAGGGGGCGTGTGCATTGCAGGGCTCCGCTTATCGTTCGGGTCAGCCTCAGGGTTCAGGCTGCGGGTGAGGATTAGTGTTCAGGGTGAGAGTTGGAGCTAGGGTTAGGGTTAGGCTCCCAGTGAGGCTTATGTTCGAGATTGGGGTACGGATACGTGTTAGGGGGCGTGTGATTGGCAGGGCGTGGCTTATCGTTAAGGTAGGCCTTAGGGTTCAGGCTGTGGCTGAGTCTTAGGGTTCAGGTCAGGATTGGACCTAGGGTTAGGTTTAGGCTCCCGCTGAGGCCTAGGTTGGAGATTGGGGTACGGAAATGTGTTAGGGGTCGTGTGCGTTGCAGGGCACGGCTTATCGTTATGGTAGGCCTCAGGTTTGAGGCTCTGGGTGAAGGTTAGAGTTCAGCTTCAGGGTTTTAGCTAGGGTTAGGCTTAGGCTCCCAGTGATATTTAGGTTCGAGATTGGGGTACGGATACGTGATAGGGGGAGTGTGCGTTGCACGGCGAGGCTTATCGTTAGGGTAGGCCTCAGGGTTCAGGCTACGGGTGAGGCTTAGGATTCACGGTCACCGTTGTAGTTGGGTTAGGTTTAGGCTCCCGGTGAGTCCTAGGGTCGAGATTGGGGTACTGATACGTGTTTGGGGGCATGGGCGTTACAGGGCGTGGCTTATACTTACGGTAGGCCTCAGGGTTCAGGCTGCGGGTGAGGCTTAGGGTTCAGGGTCCGGGTTTTTGCTACGGTTAGGGTTACTCACACGGTGAGGCCTAGGGTCAAGATTGGGGTATGGATATGTGTTAGGGGGCGTGTTCATTGCAGGGCACGGCTGATCGCTAAGGTAGGCCTCAGTGTTTAGGCTGCAGGTGAGGCTTAGCGTTCAGGGTCAGGGTTGGAGCAGGGTTAGGGTTAGGCTCTCGCTGAGGCCTAGGCTCGAGATTGGTGTACGGATATGTGTTAGGGGGCGTGAGCATTGCAGGGCATGGCCGATCATTCCGGTAGGCCGCAGGGATCAGTTTGCGGGTGAGGCTTAGGATTCACGGTCACCGTTGGAGTTGGGTTAGGTTTAGGCTCCTGGTGATGCCTAGGTTCGAGATTGGGGTACATATACGTGTTAGGGGGCGTGTGCGTTCCAGGGAGTGGCTTATCATTAGGGTAGGCCTCAGGGTTCAGGATGCGGGTGAGGCTTAGGGTTCAGGGTCAGGGTTGGGGCTAGGGTTTGGGTTAGCCTCCCAGTGAGGTTTAGAGTCGAGATTGTGGTATGGATACGTTTTCGGGGGCATGTGCTTGGCAGGGCACGGATTATCGTTAGGGTAGGCCTTAGGGTTCAGGCTGCGTGTGAGGCTTAGTGTTCAGGGTCAGGGTTGGAGCTAGGGTTAGGGTTAGGCTCCCTCTGAGGCCTAGGTTCGAGATTGGTGTATGGATACGTGTTAGGGAGAGTGTGCGTTGCAGGGCGCGGCTTATCGTTAGGGTAGATCTCATGGCTGTAGCTGTGGGTGAGGCTTAGTGTTCAGGATAAGGGTTCGAGTTAGGGTTAGGGTTTGGCTCCCGGTGAGGCCTAGGGTCGAGATTGGGGTATGGATACGTGTAAAGGGGCGTGTGAGTTGTACGGCGCGGCTTATCGTTAGATTAGGCCTCAGGGTTCAGTCTTACTGCAAGGCTTAGGGTTCAGGGTCAGGGTTGGAGCTAGCGTTAGCATTCGACTCCCGGTGAGGCCTAGGGTCGAGATTGGGGTACGGATATGTGTTAGGTGTCGTGTGCATTGCAGGGCACGGCTGATCGCTAGTGTAGGTCTCATGGTACAGGCTGCGGGTGAGGGTGTGGGTTCAGGGTCAGGGTTGGAGCTAAGGTTAGGGTCAGGCTCCCGGTGAGGCTTCGGGACGAGATTGGGGTACGGATACGTGTTAGGGGTCGTGTGCGTTGCTGGGCGTGGCTTATCATTATGGTAGGCCTCAGGGCTCAGGCTGCGGGTGATGCTTAGCGTTCAGGGTCAGGTTTGGTGCAGGGTTAGGGCTAGGCTCTCGCTGAAGCCTAGGGTCGAGATTGGTGTACGGATACGTGTTAGGGGGTGTGAGCATTGAAGGGCATGGCAGATCGTGAGGTTAGGCCTCAGGGTTAAGGCTGTGTGTGAGGCTTAGGGTTCAGGGTTACGGTGGGAGCGAAGGTTAGGTTTAGGCTCCCGGTGAGGCCTAAGGTCTTGATTGGGGTACAGATAATTGTTAGGGGGCGTGTGCATTGCAGGGCGTGGCTTATCGTTAGGGTAGGCCTCAGGGTTCACGATGCGGGTGAGGCTTAGGATTCAGGGTCAGGGTTGGAGCTAGGGGTAGGTTTAGGCTCCCCGTTAGGCTTTGGGTCGAGATTGGGGTACGGATACGTGTTAGGGTGTGTGTGAGTTGCAGGGCACGGCTGACGTTAGGGTAGGCCTCAGGTATCGGGCTTCGGGTGAGGCTTAGGAATCAGGGTCAGGGTTCTAGCTAGGGTTAGTTTTAGGCTCCCGTTGTGGCTTCGGGTTGAGATTGGGGTACCGATAACTTTTAGGGCGCGTGTGCATTGCAGGGCGCGGCTGATCATTAGGGTAGGCCTCAGGGTTTAGGCTGTGGGTGAGTCTTAGGTTTCAGGTTCAGGGTTGGAGCTAGGGTTAGTGTTAGGCTCCCGTTGAGGCCTAGGTTCGAGAATGGGTTACGGATACGTGTTAGGGGGTGTTTGCGTTGCAGGGCGCGACTTATCCTTAGGGTAGCCCTCAGGGTTCAGGCTGCGGGTGAGTTTAGGTTTCAGGTTCAGGGTTGGAGCTAGTGTTATGGTTAGGCTCCTGGTGAGGCTTAAGGTCGAGATTGGGTTACGGATACGTGTTAGGGGGCGTGTGCGTTGCAGGGCGCGGCTAATAGTTAGGGTAGGGCTTAGGGTTGAGTCTTCCGGTTAGGCTTAGGTTTCAGGGTTAGGGTTGGAACAAGGGTTAGTGTTAGGCTCCCGGTGAGGCCTAGGGTCGAGATTGGGGTACGGATATGTGGAAGGGGGCATGTGAGTTGTACAGCGTGCTTTATCGTTAAAGTAGGCCTCAGGGTTCAGGCTGCGGAAGAGGCTTAGGTTTCAGGGTCAGGGTTGGAGCTCGGGTTAGGGTTAGGCTACCTGTGAGGCCTAGGGTCGACATTGGGGTACAGATACTTGTTAGGGGGCGTGTGTGTTGCAGGGCACCGCTTATCGATAGGTTAGGCCTCAGGGTTCAGGCTGAAGGTGAGGATTAGTGTTCAGGGTGAGAGTTGAATCTAGGGTTAGGGTTAGGCTTCGGGTGAGGTTTTGGGACGAGATTGGGTACGGATACGTGTTAGGGGGCGTGTGAGATGCAGGGCACTGCTGAAGTTAGGGTACGCCTCAGGTATCCGGCTGCGGGGGAGGCTTAGGATTCAGGGTCAGGGTTGGAGTTAGGGTTAGGTTTAGGCTCCCGTTGAGGCTTTGGGTCGAGATTGGGGTACGGATACCTTTTAGTGCGCGTGTGCATTGCAGGGCGTGGCTGATCATTAGGGTAGGCCTCAGGGTTCAGGCTGTGGGTGAGTCTTAGGTTTCAGGGTCAGGGTTGGAGCTAGGGTTAGGGTTAGGCTCCCGCTGAGGCTTACGATCGAGATTGGGGTACAGATACGTGTAAGGGGCGTGTGCGTTGCAGGGCGCGGATAATCGTTCCGGTAGGGCTCAGGGTTCAGGCTGTGGGTGAGGCTTAGTGTTCAGGTTCAGGGTTGGAGCTACGGTTAGGTTTAGGCTCCCGGTGAGGCCTTGGTTCGAGAATGGGGTACGGATACGTGTTAGGGGACGTTTGCATTGCAGGGCGCGTCTTATCCTTAGGGTAGGCCTCAGGGTTCAGGCTGCGGGTGAGGTTTAGGGTTCAGGCTCAGGGTTGGAGCTAGGGTTATGGTTAACCTCCCGGTGAGGCCAGAGTCGAGATTGGGGTATGGATACATTTTAAGGCACGTGTGCATTGCAGGGCGCGGCTGATAATTAGGGTAGGCCTCAGGGTTCAGGCTGTGGGTGAATCTTAGGTTTCAGGGTCAGAGTTGGAGCTAGGGTTAGGGTTAGGCTCGCGGTGAGGCCTAGGTTCGAGTATGGGTTACGGATACATGTTAGGCGGCGTTTGTGTGGCAGGGCGCGACTTATCCTTAGTGTAGGCCTCAGGGTTCAGGCTGCGGGTGAGTTTAGGGTTCAGGTTCAGGGTTTCAGCTAGGGTTATGGTTAGGCTCCTGGTGAGGCTTAGGGTCGAGATTGGGTAAGGGATACGTGTTAGGGGGGGTGTGCGTTGCAGGGCGCAGCTAATAGTTAGGGTAGGGCTTAGGGTTCATTCTTCCGGTTAGGCTTAGGGTTCAGGGTCAGGGTTGGAGCTCAGGTTAGGGTTAGGCTCCCGGTGAGGCCTAGAGTCGACATTGGGGTACCGATACTTGTTAGGGGGCGTGTGCGTTGAAGGGTGCGGCTTATCGTTAGGTTAGGCCTCAGGGTTCAGGCTGCGTATTAGTCTTAGGTTTCAGGGTCAGGGTTGGAGCTACGGTTATGGTTAGGCTCCCGGTGAGGCTTAGGGTCGAGATTGGGTTACGGATACGTGTAAGGGGGCGTGTGAGTTGTACGGCGTGGCTTATCATTAGAGTAGGCCTCAGGGTTCAGTCTTCCTGTGAGGCTTAGCGTTCACGGTCAGGGTTTGAGCTAGCGTTAGCGTTCGGCTCCTGGTGAGGCCTAGGGTCGAGATTGGGGTACTGCTACGTGTTAGGGGGCGTGTGCGTTGCAGGGCGCGGCTAATAGTTAGGGTAGGGGTTAGGGTTCAGTCTTCCGGTAAGGCTTTGGGTTGAGGGTCAGGGTTTTAGCTAGGGTTAGTGTTAGGCTCCCGGTAAGGCATAGGGTCGAGATTGGGGTACGGATATGTGTACGGGGGCATGGGAGTTGCATGGCGCGGCTTATTTTTAGAGTAGGCCTCAGGGTTCAGGCTGAGGAAGAGGCTTAGTTTTCAGGGTCAGGGTTGGATCTCGGGTTAGGGTTAGGCTACCGATGAGGACTAGGGTCGACATTGGGGTACAGATACTTGTTAGGGGGCGTGTGCATTGCGGGGCACCGCTTATCGTTAGGTTACGCCTCAGGGTTCAGGCTGCAGGTGAGGATTAGTGTTCAGGGTGAGAGTTGGAGCTAGGGTTAGTGTTAGGCTTCCGGTGAATTTTAGGGACGAGTTTGGGGTACGGATACGTGTTAGGGGGCGTGTGAGTTGCAGGGCACTGTTGACGTTAGGGTAGGCCTCAGGTATCTGGCTGCGTGTGAGGCTTAGGATTCAGGGTCAGGGTTGGAGCTAGGGTTAGGTTTAGGGTCCCGTTGAGGCTTCGGGTCGAGATTGGGGTACGGATACCTTTTAGGGCGAGTGTGAATTGCAGGGCATGGCTGATCATTAGGGTAGTCCTCAGGGAACAAGCTGTGGGTTAGTCTTAGTTTTCAGGGTCAGGGTTGGAGCTAGGGTTAGGATTAGGCTCCCGCTGAGGCTTACGGTCGAGATTGGGGTACAGATACGTGTAAGGGGCGTGTACGTTGCAGGGCGCGGATAATCGTTAGGGTAGGGCTCAGGGTTCATGCTCCGGGTGATGCTTAGTGTTCAGGTTCAGGGTTAGGGCTAGGGTTAGGGTTAGGCTCGCTCTGAGACCTTGGTTCGAGATTGGGGTACGGATACGTGTTACGGGGCGTGTGGGTTTCAGGGCACGGCTTATCATTAGTGTAGGCCTCAGGGTTCAGTCTTCCTGTGAGGCTTAGGGTTCAGGTTCAGGGTAGGAGGTAGCGTTAGCGTTCGGCTCCCAGTGAGGCCTAGGGTCGAGATTGCGGTATGGATACATGTTAGGGGGCGTGTGCGTTGAATGGCGCGGCTTATCGTTAGGGTAGGCCTCAGGGTTCAGGCTGCGTGTGAGGCTTAGATTTCAGGGTCAGGGTTGGAGCTACGGATAGGGTTAGGCTCCCGGTGCGGCTTACGGTCGAGATTGGGGTACTGATACGTGTTAGGGGGCGTGTGCATTGGAGGGCGTGGCTTAAAGTTAGGGTAGGCCTCAGGGTTTACGCTGCGGGTGAGGCTTAGGTTTCAGGGTAATGGTTGGACTTAGGGTTAGGGTTAGGCTCCCAGTGGCCTAGGTTCGAGATTGGGATACGGATATCTGTTAGGGGGCGTTTTCGTTGCAGGGCACGGCTTATCCTTAGCGTCGGCCTCAAGGTTCAGGCTGCATGTGAGACTTAGCGTTCAGGGTCAGGGTTGGAGCTAGGGTTAGTGTTAGGCTCCCGGTGAGGCCAAGGGTCGAGATTGGGGTACGAGAACGTGTTCGGGGGCGTGTGCGTTGCAGGGCGCGGCTTATCGTTAGGGTAGGCCTCAGGGTTCAGGATGTGGGTGAGGCTTAGGATTCAGGGTCAGGGTTTGAGCTGGGGTTATGGTTAAGCTCCTGGTACGACTTTGGTTCGAGATTGGGTTACGGATACATGTTAGGGTGCGTGTGTGTTGCAAGGCGCGGCTAATTGTGCGGGTAGGCCTCAGGTATCCGGCTGCGGGTGAGGCTTAGGATTCAGGGTCAGGGTTGGAGCTTGGGTTAGGTTTAGGCTCCCGTTGAGGCTTCGGGTCGAGATTGGGGTCAGATACCTTTTAGGGCGCGTGTGCATTGCAGGGCGTGGCTGATCATTAGTGCATGCCTCAGGGTTCAGGCTGTGCGTGAGTCTTAGGTTTCAGGGTCACGGTTGGAGCTAGGGTTAGGGTTAGGCTCCCGCTGAGGCTTATGGTCGAGATTGGGTTACAGATACGTGTAAGGGGCGTGTTCGTTTCAGGGCACGGATAATCGTTAGGGTAGGCCTCAGGGTTCAGGCTGCGGGTGAGGTTTAGGGTTCAGGGTAAGGGTTGGAGCTAGTGTTATGGTTAGGCTCCCGGTGAGGCTAGGGTCGAGATTGGGGTATGGATACCTGTTAGGGGGCGTGTGCCTTTCAGGGCGCGGCTTATAGTTAGGGTAGGCCTTAGGGTTCAGTCTTCAAGTTAGGCATAGGGTTCAGGGTCAGGGTTGGAGCTACGGTTAGCGTTAGGCTCCTGGTGAGGTTTAGGGTCGAGATTGGGATACGAATACGTGTAAGGGGGCGTGTGACTTTCACATTGCGGCTTATTGTTAGAGTAGGCCTCAGGGTTCCGGCTGTGGATGAGGCTTAGGTTTCAGGGTCAGGTTTGGAGCTCGGGTTAGGGTTAGGCTCCCGGTGAGGCCTAGGGTCGTGATTGGGGTACAGATACGTGTTAGGGGGCGTGTTCGTTGCAGGGCGTGGGTTATCGTTAGGGTACGCCTCAGGGTTCAGGCTGCGGTTGAGGCTTAGTTTTCAGGGCCAAATTTGGAGCTAGGTTTAGGTTTAGGCTCCCGGTGAGGCTTCGGGCCGAGATTGGGGTACGGTACGTGTTAGGGGACGTGTGCGTTGCAGGGCGTGGCTTATCGTTAGGGTAGGCCTCAGGGTGCAGGCTGCGGGTGAGGCTTATTGTTCAGGGTCAGGTTTGGAGATAGGGTTAGGTTTAGGCTCCCAGTGAGGCTTATGTTCGAGATTGGGGTACGGATACGTGTTTGGGGGCGTGTGCGTGGCTGGGCGTGGCTGATCGTTAAGGTAGGCCTCAGGGTTCAGGCTGCGGGTGAGGCTTAGGGTTCAGGTCAGGGTTGGATCTAGGGTTAGGCTTAGGCTCCCGCTGAGGCCTAGGTTGGAGATTGGGGTACGGATAGGTGTTAGGGGTCGTGTGCGTTGTAGGGCGCGGCTACTTGTGTAGGCCTCAGGGTTCAGTCTTCCGGTTAGGCTTAGGGTTCACGGTCAGGGTTGGAGCTAGGGTTAGGTTTAGGCTCCCAGTGATATTTAGGGTCGAGATTGGGGTACGGATACTTGTTAGGGGGCGTGTGCATTGCACGCCGCGGCTTATCGTTCGGGTAGGCCTCAGGGATCAGGCTGGGGGTAAGGCTTAGGCTTAACGGTCACCGTTGGAGCTAGGGTTAGGTTTAGTCTCCCGGTGCCTCCTAGGGTCGAGATTGGGGTACGGATGCGTGTTAGGGGGCGTGTGCGTTGCACGCCGCGGCTTATCGTTATGGTAGGCCTCAGCGTTCAGGCTGCGGGTGAGGCTTAGGGTTCAGGGTCAGGGTTTTAGCTAGGGTTAGGTTTACGCACCCGATGAGGCCTAGGGTCGAGATTGGGGTACGGATATGTGTTAGGGGGCGTGCGCATTGCAGTGCACGGCTGATCACTAAGGTAGTCCTCAGGGTTCAGGCTGCGGGTGAGGCTTAGCGTTCAGTGTCAGGGTTGGAGCAGGGTTAGTGTTAGGCTCTCGCTGAGGCCTAGGGTCGAAATTGGTGTACAGATACGTGTTAGGGGGCGTGAGCATTGCAGGGCACGGCGGATCGTTACGGTTGGCCTCAGCGTTAAGGCTGTGGGTGAGTCTTAGGGTTCAGGGTCACGGTTCGAGCGAAGGTTAGGTTTATGCTACCGGTGGGGCCTAGGGTCGAGATTGGGGTACAGATACGTGTTACGGGGCGTGTGCGTTGCAGGGCGCGGATTATCGTTAGGGTAGGGCTCAGGGTTGTGGCTGCGGGTGACACTTAGGGTTCAGGATAAGGGTTGCAGTTACGGTTAGGGTTAGGCTCCTGGTGAGGCCTAGGCTCGAGATTGGGGATCGGATATGTGTTAGGGGGCGTTGTTGTTGCAGGGTGCGGATTGTCGTTAGGGTAGGCCTCAGGGATCAGGCTGTCGGTGAGGCTTAGGCTTCAGGGTAACGGGTGGACTTAGGGTTAGGCTCCCGATGAGGCCTAGGGTGGAGATTGGGGTACGGACATGTTTTACGTGGCGTTTTCTTTGCAGGGCGCAGCTTATCATTAGGGTAGGCCTCAGGGTTCAGGCTTCGGGTGAGGCTTAGTGTTCAGGGTCACGGTTGGAGCTAGGGTTAGGGTTAGGCTCTCGGTGAGGCCTAGGTTCGAGAATGGGGTACGGATACGACTTAGTGGGCGTTTGCGTTGCCGGTCGCGACTTATACTTAGGGTAGGCCTCAGGGTTCAGGCAGAGGGTGAGGCTTAGGGATCAGGGTCAAGGTTGGAGCTAGGGTTATTGTTAGGCTCCCGGTGAGGCTTCGGGTCGAGATTGGGGTACGGATACGTGTTAGGTGGCGTGTGCGTTGCAGGGCGCAGCTTACCCTTAGCGTAGGCCTCAGGGTTCAGGCTGCTGGTGAGGCTTAGCGTTCAGGGTCAGGGTTCGAGGTAGGGTTAGGGTTCGGCTCCCTCTGAGGCCTTGGTTCGAGATTGGGGTACGGATACGTGTTAGGGGGAGTGTGCGTTTCTGGGCGCGGCTTATCATTAGGGTAGGGCTGAGCATTGTGGCTTCGGGTGAGGCTTAGTGTTCAGGATAAGGGTTGGAGTTAGGCTTAGGGTTAGGCTCCCGGTGATGCCAAGCGTCGAGATTGGGGTACGGATATGTGTTCGGGGGCGTTGTTGTTGCAGGGCGCGGTTTATCATTAGGGTAGGCCTCAGGGTTCAGGCTGCAGGTGAGGTTTATTGTTCAGGGTCAGGGTTGGAGCTAGGGTTAGGGTTAGTCTCCCGGTGAGGCTTTGGGTCGAGTTTGGGGTATGGATACGTGTTAAGGCGCGTGCCTTGCAGGGCGCGGGATCGGGTTAATGTTAGGGTAGGCCACAGGACTCAGGCTGAGGGTGAGACTTAGGGTTCAGGGTCAGTTTTCGAGCTAGGGGTAGGTTTAGGCTCCAGTTGAGGCTTCGGGTCGAGATTGGAGTACGGATGCCTTTTAGGGCGCGTGTGCATTGCAGGGAGTGGGTGATCATTACGGTAGGCCTCAGGGTTCAAGCTGTGGGTGAGTCTTAGGTTTCAGGGTCAGGGTTGGAGCTAGGGTTAGGGTTAGGCTCCCGCTGAGGCTTACGGTAGAGATTGGGGTACAGATACGTGTAAGGGGCGTGTGCGTTGCAGGGCGTGGATAATCGTTAGGGTAGGCCTCATGGTTCAGGCTGCGGGTGAGGCTTAGTGTTCAGAGCCAGGGTTGGAGCTAGGGTTAAGGTTAGGCTCCTGGTGATGCCTAGGTTCAAGAATGGGGTATGGATACCTGTTTGGGGGCGTTTGCGTTGCAGGGCGCGACTTATCCTTAGAGTATTCCTCAGGTTTCAGGCTCCGGGTGAGGTTTAGGGTTCAGGGTCAGGGTTGGAGCTAGGGTTATGGTTAGGCTCCCGGTGAGGCTAGTGTCGAGATTGGGGTACGGATACGTGTTAGGGGACGTGTGCCTTGCAGGGCGCGCCTTATAGTTAGGGTAGGCCTTAGGGTTTAGTCTTCAGGTTAGGCATAGGGTTCAGGCTCAGGGTTGGAACTACGGTTACTTTTAGGCTCCCGGTGAGGGCTAGGGTCGAGATTGGGGTAAGGATACGTGTAAGGGGGCGTGTGAGTTGCACGGCGTGGCTTATCGTTAGAGTAGGCCTCAGGGTTCAGGCTGCGGATGAGGCTTAGGTTTCAGGGTCAGGGTTGGAACTCGGGATAGGGTTAGGCTCCCGGTGAGGCCTAGGGTCGAGTTTGGGGTACGGATACTTGTTAGGGGGCGTGTGCATTGCAGGGCACTGCTGGAGTTAGGGTAGGCCTCAGGTATCCGGCAGCGGGTGAGGCTTAGGATTCAGGGTCAGGGTTGGAGCTAGAGTTAGCTTTAGGCTCCCATTGAGGCTTTGGGTCTAGATTGGGGTACGGATACCTTTTAGGGCGCGTGTGCATTGCATGGTGTGGCTGATCATTAGGGTAGGCCTCAGGGTTCAGGCTGTGGGTTAGTCTTAGGTTATAGGGTCACGGTTGGAGCTAGGGTTAGGGTTAGGCTCCCGCTGAGGCTTATGGTCGAGATTGGGGTACAGATACATGTAAGGGGCGTGTGCGTTGCAAGGCGCGGATAATCGTTAGGGTAGGGCTCAGGGTTCAGGCTGCGGGTGAGGCTTAGTGTTCAGGTTCAGGGTTGGAGCTAGGGTTAGGTTTAAGCTCCCGGTGAGGCCTTGTTTCGAGAATAGGGTACGGATACGTGTTAGGGGGCGTTTGCATTGCAGGGCGTGACTTATCCTTAGGGCATGCCTCAGGGTTCAGGCGGCGGGTGAGGTTTAGGGTTCAGGCTCAGGGTTGGATCTAGGGTTATGGTTAGCCTCCCGGTGAGGCCAGGGTCGAGATTGGGCTATGGATACGTGTGAGGGGGCGTGTGCTTTGCAGGGCGCGGCTTATAGTTAGGGTAGGCCTTAGGTTTCAGTCTTCAGGTTAGGCATAGTGTTCAGGGTCAGGGTTGGAGCTACGGTTATGGTTAGGGTCCCGGTGAGGCTTAGGTTCGAAATTGGGGTACGGATACCTGTTAGGGTGCGTGTGCGTTGCGGGGCGCGGGTTAATGTTATGGTAGGCCTCAGGGTTCAGGCTGCGGGTGAGGCTTAGTTTTCAGGGTCAGGGATGGAGCTAGGGTTAGGGTTAGGCTCCCGGTGAGGCTTAGGGTAGAGATTGGGGTACGGATACGTGTTATGTGGCGTGTGCGTTGCAGGTCGCGCCTTTTCGTTATGGTATGACTCAGGGTTCAGGCTTAGGGTCAGGTTTAGTGTTCAGGGTCATGTTTGGATCTAGAGTGAGGATTCGGCTCCCGGGGAGGTCTATGGTCGAGATAGGGGTACGGATACGTGTTAGGGGGCGTGTGCGTTTCAGGGCACTTCTTATCATTAGGGTAGGCCTCAGGATTCAGGCTGCGGGTGAGGCTTAGTGTTCAGGGTAAGGGTTGCAGTTAGGGTTAGGGTTAGGCTCCATGTGAGGGCTAGGGTCGAGATTGGGGTACGTATATGTGTTAGGGGGCGTGGGCGTTGTAGGGCGTGGCTGATCGTTAGGGTAGGCCTCAGGGTTCAGGCTTCGGGTGAGTCTTAGTGTTCAGGGTCAGGGTTGGAGCTAGTGTTCGGTTTAGGCTCCCGGTGAGGCTTTGTGTCGATATTCGGGTTTGGATACGTGTTAGGGGGCGTGTTCGTTGCAGGGCGTGGCTGATCGTTAGGGTAGGCCTCAGGGATCAGGCTGTTGTTGAGGCTTCGGGTTAAGGTTCAGGATTGGAGCTAGGCTTAGCGTTAGGCTCCCGGTTAGGGGTAGGATCGAGATTGTGGTACAGATAGTCATTAGGGGGCGTGTGCGGTGCAGGACGCAGCTTATCGTTAGGGTAGGCCTCAGGGTTCAGTCTTCGGGTGAGGCTTAGGCTTCAGGGTCAGGTTTGGAGCTAGGGTTAGGCTCAGGCTCCCGGTGAGGCCTAGGGTTGAGATTGGGGTACGGATATGTGTTAGGGGGCGTGTGCGTTGCTGGGCGTGGCTTATATTTAGAGTAGGCCTCAGGGATCAGGATGTGGGTGAGGCTTAGTGTTCAGGGTCAGGGTTAGAGCTAGGGTTAGTGTTAGGCTCCCTGTGGGCCTTCGGGTCGAGATAGGGGCACGGATACGTTTTAGGGCGCGTGTGTGTTGCAGGGCATGGCTTATCGTTATGGTAGGCCTCAGGGTTCAGGCTGCGTGTGAGGCTTAAGGTTCAAAGTCAGGGTTTTAGCTAGGGTTAGGGTTAGGCTTCCAGTGAGGTTTATGGTCGAGATTGGGGTATGCATACGTGTTAGGGGGGGTTTGAGTTGCAGGGCGCGGCTTACCGTTAGGGTAGGCCTCAGGGTTCAGGCTGAGGGTTAGGCTTAGTGTTCAGGGTCAGGATTGGAGCTAGGGTTACGGTTAGGCTCCCGGTAAGGCTTTGGATCTAGATTGGGGTACGGATACGTGTTAGGGGGCGTGTGCGTTGCAGGGCACGTCTGATAGTCAGGATAGGCCTAAGGGTGCAGGCTGCGGGTGACTCTTAGTGTTCAGCGTCAGGGTTGGCGGTAAGGTTACGGTCAGGCATCCGGTGAGGCGTAGGGTCGAGATGGGGTTACGGATACGTGTTAGGGGGCGTGTGCATTGCATTGTGCGGCTTATCGTTAGCGTAGGCCTCAGGGTTCAGGCTGCGGGTGAGGCTTAGGGTTCAGGGTCAGGGTTGGATCTAGGGTTAATTTTAATCACCCGCTGAGGCCTAGGGTGGAGATTGGGGTACGGATACGTGTTAGGGGGAGTGTGAGTTGCTGGGCACGGCTTATCGTTAGTGTGGGCCTCAACGTTTAGGCTGCAGGTGAGGCTTAGTCTTCAGCATAAGGTTAGGCTTTAGTGTTAGGTTTAGGCTCCCGGTGAGGCCTAGGTTCGATATTGGAGTACGGATATGGGTTTGGGGCCGTGTGCGTTGCAGGGTGCTGCTTATCATTAGGGTAGGCCTCAGGGTTCAGTCTGCAGGTTAGGCTTAGGGTTCAGGGTCAGTGTGGGACTTAGGGTTAGGGTTAGGCTCCCGGTGAGGATTAGGGTCGAGATTGGGGTACGGATACGTGTTAAGGGGCGTTTGCTTTGCAGGGAGCGGCTTATCATTAGGGTAGGCCTCAGGGTTCAGGCTGCGGGTGCGGCTTAGTGTTCAGGGTAAGGGTTGCAGTTAGGGTTAGGGTTAGGCTCCATGTGAGGGCTAGGGTCGAGATTGGGGTACGTATATGTGTTAGGGGGCGTGGGCGTTGTAGGGCGTGGCTGATCGTTAGGGTAAGCCTCAGGGTTCAGGCTTCGGGTGAGGCTTAGTGTTCAGGGTCAGGGTTGGAGCTAGTGTTAGTGTTAGGCTCCCGGTGAGGCTTTGTGTCCATATTCGGTTTTGGATACGTGTTAGCGGGCGTGTTCGTTGCAGGTCGTGGCTTATTATTAGGGTAGGCCTCAGGGATCAGGCTGTTGGTGAGGCTTCGGGTTAAGGTTCAGGATTGCAGCTAGGCTTAGGGTTAGGCTCCCAGGTAGGGGTAGGATCGAGATTGGGGTACGGATGGATGTTAGGGGGCGTGTGCGGTGCATGGCGCAGTTTATCGTTAGGGTACGCCTCAGGGTTCAGGCTTCGGGTGAGGCTTACGCTTCAGGGTCAGGTTTGGAGCTAGGGTTAGGCTCAGGGTCCCGGTGAGGCCTAGGGTCGAGATTGGGGTACGGATATGTGTTAGGGTGCCTGTGCATTGCACCGCGTGGCTTATATTTAGGGTAGGCCTCAGGGTTCAGGATGAGGGTGAGGCTTAGGGTTCAGGGTCAGGGTTAGAGCTAGGGTTAGTGTTAGGCACCCTGTGAGGCTTCGGGTCGAGATAGGGGCACGGATACGTGTTAGGGCGCATGTGTGTTGCAGGGCGCGGCTTATCGTTAGGGTAGTCCTCAGGGTTCAGGCTGCTGGTTAGGCTTAGTGTTCAGGGTCAGGATTGGAGCTAGGGTTATGTTTAGGCTCCCGGTCAGGCTTTGGGTCGAGATTGGGGTACGGATACGTGTTATGGGGCGTGTGCGTTGCAGGGCGCAGCTGATATTTAGGGTAGGCCTCAGGGTGCAGGCTGCGGGTGACTCTTAGGTTTCATTGTCAGGGTTGGCGGTAGGGTTACGGTCAGGCATCCGGTGAGGCGTAGGTTCGAGATGGGGTTACGGATACGTGTTAGGGGGCGTGTGAGTTGCATTGTGTGGCTTATCCTTAGAGTAGGCCTCAGGGTTCCGGCTGCGGGTGAGGCTTAGGGTTCAGGGTCAGGGTTGGATCTAGGGTTAATTTTAATCACCCGGTGAGGCCTAGGGTGGAGATTGGGGTACGGATACGTGTTAGGGGGCGTGTCAGTAGCAGGGCACAACTTATCATTAGTGTGGGCCTCAGCGTTCAGGCTGCAAGTGAGGCTTAGTGTTCAGGGTAATGGTTGGCTTTAGTGTTACGTTTAGGCTCCCGGTGAGGCCTAGGTTCGATATTGGAGTACGGATATGGGTTTGGGGCCGTGTGCGTTGCAGGGTGCTGCTTTTCGTTAGGGTAGGCGTCAGGATTCAGGCTGTGGGTGAGGCTTAGGGTTCAGGGTCCGGGTTGGAGCTAGGGTTAGGGTTAGGCTCCCGGTGACGCGTAGGGTCGAGATAGGGGTACGCATACGTGTTAGGGGGCGTGTGCGTTGCATTGTGCACCTTATCGTTAGGGTAGGCCTCAGGGTTCAGGCTGCGGGTGAGGCTTAGGTTTCAGGGACAGGATTGGAGCTAGGGTTATGGTTAAGCTCCCGGTGAGGCTTTACGTCAATATTGTGGTATGGATACGTGTCAGAGGGCGTGTGTGTTGCAGGGTGTGGCTTATATTAAGGGTACGCCTCAGGGTTCCGTCTGCGGGTGAGGCTTAGTGTTCAGGGTCATGGTTGGCCTTCGGGTTGGGGTTAGGCTCCCGGTGAGGCCTAGGTTCGAGATTTGGGTACGGATATGTGTTAGGGGGCGCTTTTGTTACAGGGCATGTCTTTTCGTTAGGGTAGGCATCAGCGTTCAGGCTGTGGGTGAGGCTTAGTCTTCACGGTCAGGGTTGGAGCTAGGGTTAGCGTTAGGCTCCTGGTGTGGCCTAGTGTCGAGTTTGTGGTACGGATACGTATTAGGGGGCGTGTGCGTTGCAGGGTGCGGCTTATCGTTATGGTAGGCCTCAGGCTTCAGGCTGCGGGTGAGGCTTAGTGTTCAGGGTCAGGGTTGGAGCTAGGGTTAGGGTTTGCCTCTCGCTGAGGCCTAGGGTCGAGATTGGTGTACGGATACGTGATAGGGGGTGTTTGCATTGAAGGGCACGGCGGATCGTTAGGGTAGGCCTCAGGGTTCAGGCTTCGGGTGAGGCTTAGGTTTCAGGGTCACGGTTGGAGCTCGGGTTAGGTTTAGGCTCCCGGTGAGGCTTCGTGTCGAGATTCGGGTACGGATACGTTTTAGGGGGCATGTGCGTTGCAGGGCGCGGCTTATCGTTAGGGTAGGCCTCAGGGTTCCGGTTTTGGGTGAGGCTTACTGTTCAGAGTCAGGTTTGGAGCTAGGTTTAGGGTCAGGATCCCGGTGAGGCCTAGGGTCCAGATTCGGGTACGGATACATGTTAGGGGGCGTTTGCTTTGCAGTGCGCGACTTATCATTAGGGTAGGCCTCAGGGTTCAGGCTGCAGGTGAGGCTTAGTGTTCAGGGTCAGGGTTGGACCTAGGGTTAGTGTTAGGCTCCCGGTGAGGCGTAGGGACGAGCTTGGGGTACGGATACGTGTTAGGGGACGTGTGCATTGCAGGGCGTGATTTATTGTTAGGGTAGGCCTCAGGGTTCAAGTTGCGGGTGAAGCTTAATTTTCAGGGTCAGGGTTGGAGCTAGTGTTAGGTTTAGGCTCCCGGTGAGGATTAGGGTCGAGATTGGGGTACGTATACGTGGTAGGGGGCATGTGCGTTGCAGGGCGCTGCTTTTCGTTAGGGTAGGCCTCAGGGTTCAGGCTGCGGGTGAGTCTTAGGCTTCAGGGTCAGGGTTGGAACTAGGGTTAGGTTCAGGGTCCCGGTGAGGCTTAGGTTCGAGATTGGTGTACGGATACGTGTTAAGGGGCGTGTGCGTTGCAGGGCGCGGCTTATCATTAGGGTAGGCCTCAGGGTTCAGGCTGCGGGTGAGGCTTTGGGTTCAGGGTTAGGGTTGGATCTAGGGTTAGGTTTAGGCTCCCGATGAGGCCTATATTCGAATTTGGTGTACGGATACGTGTTAGGGGGCGTTTTCATTACAGGGCGAGGCTTATCGTTAGGTTAGGCCTCAGGGTTCAGGCTGCGGGTGAGGCTTAGGGTTCACAATCAGGTTTGGAGCTAGGGTTAGGGTTATGCTCCAGGTGAGGTTTCTTGTCTATATTCGGGAACGGATACGTGGTAGGGGGCATGTGCGTTGCAGGGCGTGGCTTATCGTGACGGTAGGCCTCACAGTTCAGGCTGTGGATTAAGCTTAGGGTTCAGGGTCAGGGTTGATGCTAGGGTTAGGGTTTGGCTCTCGCAGAGGCCTAGTGTTTAGATTGGGGTACGGATACGTGTTAGGGGTCGTGTGGGTTTCACGGCGTGGCTTATCGATACGGTAGGCCTCAGGGATCAGGATGCAGGTGAGGCTTAGTGTTCAGGGTCAGGGTTAGAGTTAGGGTTAGTTTTAGGCTCCTGGTGAGGCTTCGGGTCGAGATAGGGGTATGCATACGTGTTAGGGGGCATGTGATTTGCAGGGCGTGGCTTATCGTTAGGGTAGGCCTCAAGGTTCATGCTGCGGTTGAGGCTTAGGATTCAGCGTCAGCTTTGGAGCTAGGGTTAGGTTTAGGCTCCCGGTGACGCCTAGGTTCGAGATTGGGGTACGGATACATGTTAGGGGGCGTGTGCTTTGCAGGGCGCTGCTTATTGTTACGGTAGGCCTCAGGGTTCCGGCTGCGGGTGAGGCTTAGGGTTCGTGGACATGATTGAAGCTAGAGTTACAGTTAGGCTCCCAGTGACGCTTTGGGTCGAGATTGGGGTACGGATATGTGTTAGGGGGCGTGTGCGTTGCAGGGCGCGGCTGATCGTTAGGGTAGGCCTCAGGGAGCAGGCTGCGGGTGACTCTTAGTGTTCCGGGTCAGGGTTGGAGGTAGGGTTAGGATTAGGCTCCCGATGAGGCTTCGGGTCGATATTGGGGTACGGATATGTGTTATGGGGCATGTGCGATGCAGGGCGCGGCTTGTCGTTATGGTAGCCCTCAGGGCTCAGGCTGCGGGTGAGGCTTATGGTTCAGTGTCAGGGTTGGAGCTAGGGTTATGGTTAGGCATCCGGTGAGGCGTAGGTTCAAGATATGGGTAGTGATACCTGTTAGGGGGCGTGTGCATTGCAGGATGCTGCTTTTCGTTAGGGTAGGCGTCAGGGTTCAGGCTGCGGGTGAGGCTTATTGTTCAGGGTCAGGGTTGGAGATAGGGTTAGGGTTAGGCTCCCGGTGAGGTGTAGGGTGGAGATTGGGGTACGGATACGAGTTAGGGGGCGTGTGCGATGCAGGGCGTGGCTTATCGTTAGAATAGGCGTCAGGGTTCAGGTTGTGGATGAGGCTTAGGTTTCAGGGTCACGGTTGGAGCTCGTATTAGGGTTAGGCTCCCTTTGAGGCCTAGGTTCGAGATTGAGTTACGGATACGTGTTCGGGGGCGTGTGCGTTGCACGGCACGGCTTTTCGTTTGGTAGGCCTCAGAGTCCAGGCTGCAGGTGAGGCTTAGTGTTCAGGGTTAGGGTTGGAGCTAGCGTTATGTTCAGACTCCCAGTGAGGCTTCGCGTCAAGATTGGGGTACGGATACGTGTTCGGGGGCGTGTGCGTTGCAGGGCGTGGTTTATCGTTAGGGTTGGCCCCGGGGTTCAGTCTGTGGGTGAGGCTTAGCGTTCAGAGTCAGGGTTTGACCTAGGGTTAGCGTTAGGCACACGGTGAGGTGTAATGTCGAGATTGGGGTACGGATACGTGTTCGGGGGCATTTGCATTACAGGGCGTGGCTTATCGTTAGGGTACACCTCAGGGTTGACGCTGCGGGTGAGGCTGAGGGTTCAGGGTCAGGATTTTAGCTAGGGTTAGGGTTAGTCTCCCAATGAGACTTAGGGACGAGATTGGGATACGGATACGTGTTAAGGGGTGTGTGCATTGCAGGGCGTGGCTGCCCATTGGGGTAGGCCTCAGGGTTCACGCTGCGGGTGAGGCTTAGGTTTCAGGGTCTGGGTTGGTGTTAGGGTTAGTGTTACGCTCCCGGTGAGGCCTAGGGTTAAGACTGGGGTACGGATATTTGTTAGGGGGCGTTTCTGTTGCAGGGCCGGCTTATCGTTAGGGTAGGCCTCAGGGTTGAGGCTGCAGGTGAGGCTTAGGGTTCAGGTTCACGTTTGGAGCTAGGCCTAGGGTTAGCTCCCGGTGAGTCCTAGGGTCGAGATTGGGGTACAGATACGTGTTAGGGGGCGTTTGCATTGCAGGGCGTGGCTTATAGTTAGGGTAGGCCTCAGGGTCCAGGCTGCAGGTGAGGCTTAGGGTTCAGGGTCAGGGTGGGATCTGGGTAATGGTTAGGCTCCCGGTGAGGCTTTGGGTCGAGATTGGGGTACGGATATATGTTATGGGGCGTTTTTGTTCCAGGGCACGGCTTATCATTAGGGTAGTCCTCAGGGTTCAGGCTGCGTGTGAGGCTTAGGTTTCAGGGTCAGGGTTGGATCTAGGGTTATGGTGAGGTTCACGGTTATGCTTCGGGTCGAGATTGGGGTTCGGATACGTGTTCGGGCGTGTGTGCGTTGCAGGGCGCGGTGTATCGTTACGGTAGGCCTCAGGGTTTAGGCTGCGGGTGAGGCTTAGGTTTCAGCGTCAGGGTTGGAGCTTGGGTTAGGGTTAGGCAACTGGTGAGGCGTAAGGTCGAGATAGGGGTACGCATTCGTGTTAGGGGGCGTGTGCGTTGCATTGTGCACCTTATCGTTGGGGTAGGCCTCAGGTTTCAGGCTGCGCGTGAGCCTTAGTGTTCAGGGTCAGGGTTGGAGCTAGATTTAGGTTTAATCACCCGGTGAGGCCTAGGGTGGAGATTGGGGTACGGATACGTGTTAGGGGGCGAGTGCATTGTATTGTGCACTTTATCGTTAGGGTAGGCCTCAGTGTTCAGGCTGCAGTTGAGGTTTAGGGTTCAGGGTCAGGGTTGGAGCTAGGGTTAGGTTTACTCTCCCGGTGAGGCCTAGGGTGGAGATTGGGGTACGGATACGTGTTAAGGGGCGTGTGCGTTGCGGGGCGTGGCTGATCCTTATGGTGGGCCTCGTGGTTCAGCCTGCGGATGAGGCTTAGTGTTCAGGGTAAGGGTTGGACTTATTATTAGGATTCGGCTCCCGGTGAGGCCTAGGGTGAAGATTGGGGTACGTATATGTGTTAGGGGGCGTTTTCGTTTCAGGGCACGGCTTATCGTTAGTGTAGGCTTCAGGGTTCAGGCTGCGGGTCAGGCTTAGGGTTAAGGGTCAGGGTTGGAGCTAGAGTTAGGTTTAGGCTCCTAGTTAGGGGTAGGGTCGAGATTCGGGTACGGATACGTGTTAGGGGGTGTTTGCATTGCACGGCGTGGCTTATCGTTAGGGTAGGACACAGGGTTCAGGCAGCAGGTGAGGCTTAGGGTTCAGGGTCAGGGTTCGAGCTAAGGTTAGGGTTAGGCACCCGGTGAGGCCTAGGTTCGAGATTGTGGTATGGATACGTGTTAGGGGGCGAGTGCGTTGCATTGTGCTGCTTATCGTTAGGGTAGTCATCAGGGTTCAGGCTGCGGTTGAGGCTTAGTGTTCAGGGACAGGAATGGAGCCAGGGTTATGTTTAGGCTCCCGGTGAGGCTTCGTGTCGTGATTCGGGAACGGATACGTTAGCGGGCGTGTGCATTGCAGGGCATGGTTTATTGTTATGGTAGGCCTCAGGGTTCAGGTGTCGGGTGAGGCTTAGGATTCAGGGTCAGGGTGTGAGCTAGGGTTAGGATTAGGCTCCCGGTGAGTCCTAGGGTCGAGATTGCAGTACGGATACATGTTAGGGGGCGTTTGCGTTGCACGGCGCAGCTTATCTTTAGGGTAGGCCTCAGGGTTCAGGCTGTGGGTGAGTGTTAGGGTTCAGGGTCTGGTATGGAGCTAGGTTTAGGGTTAGGCTCCCGTTGAGGCCTAGGGTCGAGATTGGGTTACGTATACGAGATAGGGGACGTTTGTGTTGCAGGGCGCGGCTTATCGTTAGTGTAGGCCTCAGGGTTCAGCCTGTGGGTGAGGCTTAGGGTTCAGGGCCAGATTTGGAGCTAGGGTTAGGGTCAGGCTCCCGGTGTGGCCTATGGTCGAGATTGGTGTACGGATACGTGTTAGGGGGCGTGTGCGTTGCAGGGCACAGCTGATCGTTAGGGTAGGCCTTAAGGAGCAGGCTGCGGGTGACTCTTAGTGTTCTGGGTCAGGGTTGGAGGTAGGGTTAGGATTAGGCTCCCGGTGAGGCTTCGGGTCGATATTGGGGTACGGATATGTGTTAGGGGGCGTGTGCGATGCAGGGCGTGGCTTATCGTTAGGGTTGGCCCCGGGGTTCAGTCTGCGAGTGAGGCTTAGGATTCAGGGTCAGGGTTGGACCTAGGGTTAGTGTTAGGCACACGGTGAGGTGTAGTGTCGAGATTGCGGTAGGGATACGTGTTAGGGGGCGTTTCGTTGCAGCGCGTGGCTTATCGTTAGGGTAGGCCTCAGGGATGACGCTGCGAGTGAGGCTGAGTGTTCAAGGTCAGGGTTTTAGCTAGGGTTAGGGTTTGGCTACCAATGAGGCTTCAGGGACTCGATTGGGATATGGATACGTGTTAAGGGGCGTGTGCGTTGCAGGGCGCGGCTTATCATTGGGGTAGGCCTCAGGGTTCAGGCTGCGGGTGAGGCTTAGGGTTCAGGGTCGGGGTTGGAGTTAGGGTTAGTGTTAGGCTCCCGGTGAGGCCTAGGGTCGAGATTGGGGTACAGATACGTGTTAGCGGGCGTTTGCATTGCAGGGCACGGCTTATAGTTAGGGTAGGCCTCAGGGTTCAGGCTGCAGGTGAGTCTTAGTGTTCAGGGTCAGGGTGGGAGCTGGGTAATGGTTAGGCTCCCGGTGAGGCTTTGGGTCGTGATTGGAGTATGGATATGTGTTAGGGGGCGTTTTTGTTCCAGGGCATGGCTTATCATTAGGGTAGGCCTCAGGGTTCAGACTGCGGGTGAGGCTTAGGGTTCAGGGTCAGGGTTGGAGCTAGGGTTAGGGTTTGGCTCTCGCTGTGGCCTAGGGTCGAGATTGGGGTATGAACACGTGTTCGGGCGCGTGTGCATTGCAGGGCACGGCTGATCGTTAGGGTATGCCTCAGGGTTCAGGCTGCGGGTGAGGCTTAGGTTTCAGGGTCAAGGTTGGAGCTAGGGTTCGGGTTAGGCTCCCGGTGACCCTTCGGATCGAGATTCGGTTACGGATACGTGTTCGGGGGCGTGTGGGTTGCACGGCACGGCTTATCGTTAGGGTAGTCCTCAGGGTTCAGGTTGTTGGTGAGGCTTAAGTTTCAGGGTCAGGGTTGGACCTAGGGTTAGGGTTAGGCTCCCGGTGAGGCTTCGGGTCGAGATAGGGATACGGATAACTGTTAGGGGGCGTGTGCGTTGCATTGTTCGGCTTATCGTTAGGGTAGGCCTCAGGGTTCAGGCTGCCGGTGAGGCTTAGGTTTCTGGGTCAGGTTTGGAGCTAGGGTTAGGTTTAATCACCCGTTGAGGCCTAGGGTGCAGATTGGTGTATGGATACCTGTTAGGGGGTGTTTGCAATTCAGGGCGAGGCTTATAGTTAGCATAGGCCTCATGGTTAATAATGCGGGTGAGGCTAAGATTTAAGGTTGAAGGTTGGAGCTAGGGTTAGGATAAGGCTACCGGTGATGCTTCGGGGCGAGATTATGGTACGGATACGTGTTTGGGGGCGTGCGTTTCAGAGCGCGGCTGAACGTTAGGGTAGGCCTCAGGGTTTAGGCTGCGGGTGAGGCTTAGTGTTCAGGGTCAGTGTTGGAGGTAGGGTTAGGGTTAGGCGCCCTGTGAGGCTTCTTGTCGAGATTGGGGTATGGATACGTGTCAGAGGGCATGTACGTTGCAGGGCTCGGCTTATTGTTCAGGTAGGCCTCAGGGTTTAGGCTTCGGGTGAGACTTAGAATTCAGGGTCAGGGTTGGAACTAGGGTTAGGATTAGGCACCCGGTGAGGGTTAGTGTCGAGATTGGGTTACTGATACGTGTTAGGGGGCGTTCAGGGCTCAGGCTGAGGGTGAGGTTTAGGGTTCAGGGTCAGGGTTGGAGCTAGGGTTGGGTTTACTCTCCCGGTGAGGCCTAGGGGGGAGATTGGGGTATGGATACGTGTTATGGGGTGTGTGTGTTGCAGGGCGCGGCTGATCGTTATGGTGGGCCTCGGGGTTCTGGCTGCAGGTGAGGCTTAGTGTTCAGTGTAATGGTTGGACTTAGGGTTAGGGTTAGGCTCCCGGTGAGGCCTAGGTTCACTATTGGGGTACGGATATGTGTTAGGGTGCGTGTGCGTTGCACCGCAGGGCTGATTGTTAGGGTGGGCCACAGGGTTTAGGCTGCAGGTGAGGCTTAGTGTTCAGGGTAAGGGTTGGAATTAAGTTTAGCGTTAGGCTCCCGGTGAGGCCTAGGGTCGAGTTTGGGGTACGGATATGTGTTAGGGGGCGGTTTTGTTGCAGGGCGTGGCTTATCGTGAGGGTAGGCCTCAGTGTTCAGGATTTGGGTGAGGCTTAGGGTTCAGGGTCAGCGTTTGGGCTAGGGTTAAGGTTAGTCTCCTGGTGAGGCCTTGGGTCGATATTGGGGTACGGATACGTGTTAGGGGGCGTGTGCATTGCAGGACGCGGCTTATATTTTGGGTAGGATTCAGGGTTCAGTCTGCGGGTGAGGCTTAGTGTTCAGGGTCAGTCCTGGAGCTAGGGTTTTTGTTAGTCTCTGGGTGAGGCTTCGTGTCGAGATAGGGGTTTGTATACGTGTTAGGGGGAGTGTGCGTTTCAGGGCGTGGCTTATCATGATGGTAGGCCTCACGGTTCAGGCTGTGGGTGAAGCTTAGGGTTCAGGGTCAGGGTTGGAACTAGTGTTAGAGTTTGGCTCTCGCAGAGGCCTAGTGTCTAGATTGGGGTACGGATACGTGTTAGGGGGCGTGTGCGATGCACGGCGCGTCTTATCGTTAGGGTAGGCCTCAGGGTTCAGGATGCGGGTGAGGCTTAGCGTTCAGTATCAGGGATAGAGCTAGGGTTAGAGTTAGGCTCCCGGTGAGGCTTTGGGTCTAGATAGGGGTACGGATACGAGTTAGGGCGCGTGTGTGTTGCAGGGCGCGGCTTATCATTACAGTAGGCCTCGGGGTTCAGGCTGCATGTGAGGCTTAAGGTTCAAGGTCAGGGTTTTAGCTAGCGTTAGGGTTAGGCGCCCAGTGAGGCATAGGGTCGAGATTGGGGTATGGATACGTGTTAGGGGGCGTGTGCGTTGCAGGGCGCGGCTGATAGTTAGGGTAGGCCTCAGGGTTCAGGCTGCGGGTGACTCTTAGTGTTCAGGGTCAGGGTTGGAGGTAGGGTTAGGGTTAGGCTCCCGGTGAGGCTTCGGGTCGATATTGGTGTACGGATACGTGTTTGGGGGTGTGTGAGATGCAGGGCGGGGCTTGTCGTTAGGGTAGCCCTCAGGGTTCAGGCTGCGGGTGAGGCTTAGGGTTCAGGGTCAGGGTTGGAGCTAGGGTTCGGGTTAGGCTCCCGGTGACGCTTCGGGTCGAGATAGGGATACAGATAACTGTTAGGGGGCGTGTGCGTTGCATTGTTCAGCTTATCGTAGGGTAGGCCTCAGGGTTCAGGCTGCAGGTGAGGCTTTGGGTTTTGGGTCAGGGTTGGAGCTAGGGTTAGGTTTAATCACCCGGTGAGGCCTAGGGTGGAGATTGGTGTATGGATACCTGTTAGGGGGTGTTTGCAATTCAGGGCGAGGCTTATAGTTAGGGTAGGCCTCAGGGTTAATAATGCGGGTGAGGCTAAGATTTAAGGTTGAGGGTTGGAGCTAGGGTTAGGGTAAGGCTCCCGGTGATGCTTCGGGGCGAGATTATGGTACGGATACGTGTTAGGGGGCGTGTGCCTTTCAGGGCGCGGTTGAACGTTAGGGTAGGCCTCAGGGTTTAGGCTGCGGGTGAGGCTTAGTGTTCAGGGTCAGTGTTGGAGGTAGGGTTAGGGTTAGGCGCCCTTTGAGGCTTCTTGTCGAGATTGGGGTATGGATACGTGTTAGAGGGCATGTACGTTGCAGGGCTTGGCTTATTGTTCGGGTAGGCCTCAGGGTTTAGGCTTCGGGTGAGACTTAGAGTTCAGGGTCAGGGTTGGAGCTAGGGTTAGGATTAGGCACCGGGTGAGGGCTAGTGTCGAGATTGGGTTACTGATACGTGTTAGGGGGCGTGTGCGTTGCATTGTGCGGCTTATCGTTAGCGTAGGCCTCACGGTTCAGGCTGAAGGTGAGCTTTAGGGTTCAGGGTCAGGGTTGGAGCTAGGGTTGGGTTTACTCTCCCGGCGAGGCCTAGGGTGGAGATTGGGGTACGGATACGTGTTATGGGGCGTGTGAGTTGCAGGGCGTGGCTGATCGTTATGGTGGGCCTCGGGGTTCAGGCTGCAGGTGAGGCTTAGTGTTCAGAGTAATGGTTGTACTTAGGGTTAGGGTTAGGCACCCGGTGAGGCCTAGGTTTGAGATTGGGGTATGGATACGTGTTGGGGGGCGAGTGCGTTGCATTGTGCGGCTTATCATTAGGGTAGTCCTCAGGGTTCAGGCTGTGGTTGAGGCTTAGTGTTCAGGGACAGGAATGGAGCTAGGGTTATGGTTAGGCTCCCGGAGAGGCTTCATGTCATGATTCGGATACGGATACATGTTAGCGGGTGTGTGCATTGCAGGGCATGGTTTATCGTTATGGTAGGCCTCAGGGTTCAGGTGTCGGGTGAGGCTTAGGGTTCAGGTTCAGGGTTTGAGCTAGGGTTAGAATTAGGCTCCTGGTGAGTCCTAGGGTCGAGATTGCGGTACGGATACATGTTAGGGGGCGTTTGCGTTGCACGGCACAGCTTATCTTTAGGGTAGGCCTCAGGGTTCAGGCTGTGGGTGATTGTTAGTGTTCAGGGTCTGGTATAGAGCTAGGTTTAGGGTTAGACTCCCGCTGAGGCCTAGGGTCGCGATTGGGTTACGTATACTTGATAGGGGACGTTTGTTTTGCAGGGCGTGGCTTATAGTTAGGGTAGGCCTCAGGGTTCAGCCTGTGGGTGAGGCTTAGGGTTCACGGCCAGATTTGGAGCTAGGGTTAGGGTCAGGCTCCCGGTGTGGCCTACGGTCGAGATTGGGGTACGGATACATGTTAGGGGGCATTTGCGTTCCAGGGCGAGGCTTATCGTGACGGTAGGCTTCACGGTTCAGGCTGTGGATGAATCTTAGGATTCAGTGTCAGGGTTGAAGCTAGGGTTAGTTTTAGGCTCCTGGTGAGGCTTCGGGTCGAGATAGGGGTATGCATACCTGTTAGGGGGCGTGTGAGTTGCAGGGCGCGGCTTACCGTTAGGGTAGGCCTCAAGGTTTATGTTGCGGGTGAGGCTTAGGGTTCAGCATCAGCGTTGTAGCTAGGGTTAGGTTTAGGCTCCCGGTGAGGCCTAGGTTCGAGATTGGGGTACGGATACGTGTTAGGGGGCGTTTGCGTTGCAGGGCGCAGCTTATTGTTACGGTAGGCCTCAGGCTTCAGGCTGCGGGTGAGGCATAGTGTTAATGGACAGGATTGAAGCTAGGGTTACGGTTTGGCTCCCGGTGAGCCTTTCGATCTAGATTGGGGTACGGATACGTGTTAGGGGGCGTGTGCGTTGCAGGGCACGGCTGATCGTTAGGGTAGGCCTCAAGGAGCAGGCTGCGGTTGACTCTTAGTGTTCTGGGTCAGGGTTGGAGGTAGGGTTAGGATTAGGCTCCCGGTGAGGCTTCGGGTCGATATTGGGGTACGGATATGTGTTAGGGGGCGTTGCGATGCAGGGCGTGGCTTATCGTTAGGGTTGGCCCCGGGGTTCAGTCTGCAGGTGAGGCTTAGGATTCAAGGTCAGGGTTGGACCTAAGGTTAGTGTTAGGCACACGGTGAGGTGTAGTGTCGAGATTGGGGTACGGATATGAGTTAGGGGGCGTTTGCGTTGCAGGGCGTGGCTTATCGTTATGGTAGCCTTCAGGGATGACGCTGCGAGTGAGGCTGAGTGTTCAGGGTCAGGGTTTTAGCTAGGGTTAGGGTTAGGCTACCAGTGAGGCTTAAGGGAGTAGATTGGGATACGGATACGTGTTAAGGGGCGTGTGCGTTGCAGGGCGCGGCTTATCATTGGGGTAGGCCTCAGGGTTCAGGCTGCGGGTGAGGCTTAGGGTTCAGGGTCGGGGTTGGCGTTAGGGTTAGTGTTAGGCTCCCGGTGAGGCCTAGGGTTGAGATTGGGGTACAGATATTTGTTAGGGGGCGTTTTTGTTGCAGGGACGGCTTATCGTTAGGGTAGGCCTCAGGTTCAGGCTGCAGGTGAGGCTTAGTGTTCAGGTTCAGGGTTGGAGCTAGGGTTAGGGTTAGGCTCCGGTGAGGCCTAGGGTCGAGATTGGGGTACAGATACGTGTTAGTGGGCGTTTGTATTGCAGGGCGCGGCTTATAGTTAGGGTAGGCCTCAGGATTCAGGCTGCAGGTGAGTCTTAGTGTTCAGTGTCAGGGTGGGAGCTGGGTAATGGTTAAGTTCCCGGTGAGGCTTTGGGTCGAGATTGGAGTATGGATATGTGTTAGGGGGCGTTTTTGTTCCAGGGCATGGCTTATCATTAGGGTAGGCCTCAGGGTTCAGACTGCAGGTGAGGCTTAGGTTTCAGGGTCAGGGTTGGAGCTAGGGTTAGGGTTTGGCTCTCGCTGTGGCCTAGGGTCGAGATTGGGGTACGAACACGTGTTAGGGCGCGTGTGCATTGCAGGGCACGGCTGATCGTTAGGGTATGCCTCAGGGTTCAGGCTGCGGGTGAGGCTTAGGTTTCAGGGTCAGGGTTGGAGCTAGGGTTCGGGTTAGGCTCCCGGTGACCCTTCGGATCGAGATTCGGTTACGGATACGTGTTCGGGGGCGTGTGGGTTGCACGGCACGGCTTATCGTTAGGGTAGTCCTCAGGGTTCAGGTTGTTGGTGAGGCTTAAGTTTCAGGGTCAGTGTTGGATCTAGGGTTAGGGTTAGGCTCCCGGTGAGGCTTCGGGTCGAGATAGGGATACGGATAACTGTTAGGGGGCGTGTGCGTTGCATTGTTCGGCTTATCGTTAGGGTAGGCCTCAGGGTTCAGGCTGCAGGTGAGGCTTAGGGTTCTGGTTCAGGGTTGGAGCTAGGGTTACGTTTAATCACCCCGTGAGGCCTAGGGTGGAGATTGGTGTATCGATACCTGTTAGGGGGTGTTTGCAATTCAGGGCGAGGCTTATACTTAGGGTAGGCCTCAGGGTTAATAATGCGGGTGTGGCTAAGATTTAAGGTTGAGGGTTGGAGCTAGGGTTAGGGTAAGGCTCCCGGTGATGCTTCGGGGCGAGATTATGGTACGGATACGTGTTAGGGGGCGTGTGCGTTTCAGAGCGCGGCTGAACGTTTGGGTAGGCCTCAGGGTTTAGACTGCGGGTGAGGCTTAGTGTTCAGGGTCAGTGTTGGAGGTAGGGTTAGGGTTAGGCGCCCTGTGAGGCTTCTTGTCAAGATTGGGGTATGGATACGTGTTAGAGGGCATGTACGTTGCAGGGCTCGGCTTATTGTTCGGGTAGGCCTCAGGGTTTAGGCTTCGGGTGAGACTTAGAGTTCAGCGTCAGGGTTGGAACTAGGGTTAGGATTAGGCACCCGGTGAGGGCTAGTGTCGAGATTGGGTTACTGATACGTGTTAGGGGGGCGTGTGCATTGCATTGTGCGGCTTATCGTTAGCGTAGGCCTCAGGGTTCAGGCTGAGGGTGAGGTTAAGGGTTCAGGGTCAGGGTTGGAGCTAGGGTTGGGTTTACTCTCCCGGTGAGGCCTAGGGAGGAAATTGGGGTACGGATACGTGTTTTGGTGCGTGTGCGTTGCAGGGCGCGGCTGATCGTTATGGTGGGCCTCGGGTTTCAGGCTGCAGGTGAGGCTTAGTGTTCAGTGTAATGGTTGGACTTAATGTTAGGGTTAGACTCCCGGTGAGGCCTAGGTTCGAGATGGGGGTACGGATATGTGTTAGGGTGCGTGTGCGTTGCACCGCAGGGCTGATTGTTAGGGTGGGCCACAGGGTTTAGGCTGCAGGTGAGGCTTAGTGTTCAGGGTGTGGGTAGGAATGTAGTTTAGGGTTAGGCTCCCGCTGAGGCCTAGGGTCGAGTTTTGGGTACGGATATGTGTTAGGGGGCGGTTTCGTTGCATGGCGTGGCTTATCGTGAGGGTAGGCCTCAGTGTTCAGGATGTGGGTGAGGCTTAGGGTTCAGGGTCAGCGTTTGGGCTAGGGTTAAGGTTAGTCTCCTGGTGAGGCCTTGGGTCGATATTGGGGTACGGATACGTGTTAGGGGGTGTGTGCATTGCAGGACGCGGCTTATATTTTGGGTAGGATTCAGGGTTCAGTCTGCGGGTGAGGCTTAGTGTTCAGGGTCAGTCCTGGAGCTAGGGTTTTGGTTAGTCTCTGGGTGAGGCTTCGTGTCGAGATAGGGGTTTGTATACGTGTTAGGGGGAGTGTGCGTTTCAGGGCGTGGCTTATCATGATTGTAGGCCTCACGGTTCAGGCTGTGGGTGAAGCTTAGGGTTCAGGGTCAGGGTTGGAACTAGTGTTAGAGTTTGGCTCTCGCAGAGGCCTAGTGTCTAGATTGGGGTACGGATACGTGTTAGGGGGCGTGTGCGATGCACGGCGCGTCTTATTGTTAGGGTAGGCCTCAGGGTTCAGGATGCGGGTGAGGCTTAGCGTTCAGGATCAGGGATAGATCTAGGGTTAGAGTTAGGCTCCCAGTGAGGCTTTGGGTCTAGATAGGGGTACGGATACGAGTTAGGGTGCGTGTGTGTTGCATGGCGCCTCTTATCGTTACAGTAGGCCTCGGGGTTCAGGCTGCATGTGAGGCTTAAGGTTCAAGGTCAGGGTTTTAGCTAGGGTTAGGGTTAGGCTCCCAGTGAGGCATAGGGTCGAGATTGGGGTACGGATACGTGTTAGGGGGCGTGTGTGTTGCAGGGCGCGACTGATAGTTAGTGTAGGCCTCAGGGTTCAGGCTGCGGGTGACTCTTAGTGTTCAGGTTCAGGGTTGGAGGTAGGGTTAGGGTTAGGCTTCCGGTGAGGCTTCGGGTCGATATTGGGGTACGGATACGTGTTTGGGGGCGTGTGCGATGCAGGGCGGGGCTTGTCGTTAGGGTAGCCCTCAGGGCTCAGCCTGCAGGTGAAGCTTAGGGTTCAGGGTCAGGGTTGGAGCTAGGTTTACGGTGAGGCATCCGGTGAGGCGTAGGGTCGAGATAGGGTTACAGAAACGTGTAACGGGTCGTGTGCGTTGCATTGTGCGCCTTATCGTTGGGGTAGATGTCAGGATTCAGGCTGCGGGTGAGGCTTAGGGTTCAGGGTCAGGGTTGGATCTAGGGTTAGTTTTAATCACCCGGTGAGGCCTAGGGTGGAGATTGGGGTACGGATACGTGTTAGGGGGGGCGTGAGTTGCAGGGCGCGGCTTATCGTTAGTGTGAGCCTCAGCGCTCAGGCTGCAGGTGAGGCTTAGTTCAGGGTAAGGGTTGGCTTTAGTGTTTGGTTTAGGCTCCCGGTGAGGCCTAGGTTCGAGATTGGTGTATGGATATGTGTTAGGGGGCGTTTTTGTTGCAGGGCGTGGCTTATCGTTAGGTTCGGCCTCAGGGTTCTGGCTGCGGGTGAGGCTTACTGTTAAGGGTCAGGTTTGGAGCTAGGGTTAGCGTTAGGCTCCTGGTGTGGCCTAGGGTTGATATTGTGGTATGGATACGTGTTAGGGGGCGTGTGCATTGCCGGGCGCAGCTTATAGTTACAATACGCCTCAGGGTTCAGGCTGCCGGTGAGGCTTACGGTTCAGTGTCTGAGTTGGAGCTATTGTTAGGGTTAGGCTCTCGCTGAGGCCTAGGGTTGAGAATGGGGGACGGATACGTGTTATGGGGCATGTGCATTGCAAGGCGCGGCTTACCGTTAAGGTAGGCCTCAGGGTTCAGGCTGCAGGTGAGGCTAAGTGTTCAGGGTCAGGGTTGGATCTAGGGTTAGGGTGAGGCTCCCTGTGAGGCTTCGGGTCGAGATTGTGGTACAGATACATGTTAGGGGGAGTGTGCATTGCAGGGCGTGGCTTATCATTACGGTAGGCCTCAGGGTTCAGGCTGTGGGTGAGGCTTAGCGTTCAGGGACAGGATTGGGGCTAGGGTTAGGGTTACGCTCCCGGTGAGGCTTTGGGTCGAGATTGCGGTACGGATACGTGTTAGGGGGCATGTGCATTTCAGAGCGTGGCTGATCGTTAGGGTAGTCCTCAGGGTGCAGGCTGTGGATGACTCTTAGTGTTCAGGGTCAGGGTTGGAGTTAGGGTTAGGGTTAGGCTCCCGGTGAGGCTTCGGGTCGATATTGGGGTACGGATACGTGTTTGGGGGCGTGTACGATGCAGGGTGCGGCTTGTCATTATGGTAGCCCTCAGGGCTCAGGCTACGGGTGAGGCTTAGTGTTCTGGATCAGGGTTGGAGCTAGGGTTATGGTTAGGCACCCGGTGAGTCGTAGGGTCGAGATTGGGGTACGGATACGTGTTAGGGGGCGTTTGCATTGCAGGGCGCGACTTATCGTTCGGGTAGCCCTCAGGGTTCAGGCTGCACGTGAGGCTTAGTGTTCAGGGTCAGGGTTGGAGCTAGGGTAAGGGTTAGGCTCCGGGTGAGGCTTTGGGTCGAGATTGCGGTACAGATACGTTTTAGGGGGTGTGTGCGTTGCAGGGCGCTGCTTATCGTTAGGGGAGGCCTCAGGGTTCAGTCTGCGGGTGAGGCTTAGTGTTCAGGGTCCGGGTTGGAACTAGGGTTAGGGTAAGGCTCGCGGTGAGGCTTCGGGGCGAGATTCGTCTATGGATACGTGTTAGGGGCCGTGTGCTTTTCAGGGCGCGGCTTATCGTTACAGTAGGCCTCAGGGTTCCGTCTGCGGGTGAGGCTTAGGGTTCAGGGTAGGGTTGGAGCTAAGATTAGGGTTATGCTCCCTGTGAGGCTTTGGGTCGATATTGGGATACGGATTCGTGTTAGGGGGCGTGTGGGTTTCATGGAGCGGCTGAAAGTTAAGGTAGGCCTACGTGTTTATGCTGCGGGTGAGGATTACTGTTCAGTGTCAGGGTTGGAGCTAGGGTTAGGGTTAAGCTCCTGGTGAGTCTTCTTGTCAAGATTGGGGTACGGATACGTGTTAAAGGGCGTGTGCGTTGCAGGGCTCGGCTTATTGTTAGCGTAGTCCTCAGGGTTTAGGCTTCGGGTGAGGCTTAGAGTTCAGGGTCAGGGTTGGAGCTAGGGTTAGGATTCGGCAACCGGTGAGGGCTAGGGTCGAGATTGGGGTACGGATACGTGTTAGGGGGCGTGTGCGTTGCATTGTGCAGCTTATCATTAGGGTAGGCTTCAGGGTTCAGGCTGCGCGTGTGGCTTAGGGTTCAGGGTCAGGGTTGGAGCTAGGGTTAGTTTTCCTCTCCCGGTGAGGCCTAGGGAGGAGATAGGGGTACGGATATGTGTTATGGGGCGTGTGCGTTGCAGGGCACGGCTGATCGTTATGGTGGGCCTCAGGGTTCAGGCTGCGGATGAGGCTTAGTGTTCAGGGTAATGGTTGGACTTAGGGTTAGAGTTAGGCTCCCGGTGAGCCCTAGGGTCGAGATTGGCGTACGGATATGTGTTTGGGGCGTGTGCGTTGCACCGCTCGGCTGATTGTTAGGTTGGGCCTCAGGGTTTAGGCTGCAGGTGAGGCTTAGTGTTCAGGGTAAGGATTGGAATTAAGGTTAGGGTTAGGCTTCCGGTGAGGCCTTGGGTCGAGATTGGGGTACGGATATGTGTTAGGGGGCGTTTTCGTTGCAGGGCGTGGCTTATCGTTAGGTTAGGCCTCAGGGTTCTGGCTGCGGGTGAGGCTTACTGTTAAGGGTCAGGGTTGGAGCTAGGGTCAGCCTTAAGCACCTGGTGTGGCCTAGGGTTGAGATTGTGGTACGGATACGTGTTAGGGGGCGTGTGCGTTGCAGGGCGCAGCTTATCGTTACGGTAGGCCTCAGGGTTCAGGCTGCGGGTGAGGCTTAGGGTTCAGGGTCAGGGTTGGAGCTAGGGTTAGGGTTTGGCTCTCGCTGAGGCCTAGGGTCTAGATTGGGGTCCGGATACGTGTTAGGGGGCGTGTGCGATGCACGGTGTGGGTTACCGTTAGGGTAGGCGTCAGGGTTCAGGATGCGGGTGAGGCTTAGTGTCAGGGTCAGGGTTAGAGCTAGGGTTAGGTTTAGGCTCCAGGTGAGGCGTAGGGTGGAGATTGCGGTACGGATTCGTGTTAGGGGGCATGTGCTTTGCATGGCACGGCTTACCGTTAGGGCAGGCCTCAGGGTTCAGGCTGCAGGTGAGGCTTAGTGTTCAGGGTCAGGGTTGGAGGTATGGTTAAGGTTAGGCTCCCGGTGAGGCTTCGGGTCGACATTGGGGTACGGATACGTGTTCGGGCGTGCGTGCAATGCACGGCGCGGCTTGTCATTAGGGTAGCCCTCAGGGCTCAGGCTGCGGGTGAGGCTTAGGGTTCAGTGTCAGGGTTGGAGCTTGGGTTACTGTTAGGCATCCCGTGAGGCGTAGAGTCGAGATAGGGTTATGGATACGTGTTTGGGGGCGTGTGCGTTGCATTGTGCAGCTTATCTTCACGGTAGGCCTCAGGGTTCAGGCTGTGGGTGAGACTTAGTGTTCAGGGTAAGGGTCGGTATTAACGTTAGGGTTAGGCTCCCAGTGAGGCCTATGGTCGAGATTGGGGTACAGATTCGTGTTAGGGTGAATTTGCTTTTCAGGGCGCGGCTTATCGTAAGGGTAGGCCTCAGGGTTCAGTCTGCGGTTGAGGCTTTGTGTTCGGGGTCAGGGTTGGAGCTAGGGTTAGGGTTAGGCTCCCGGTGAGGCCTAGGGTCAAGATTGGGGTACGCATTCGTGTTAGGGCGCGATTGCGTTGCAGGGCGCAGCTTATCGTTAGGGTAGGCCTCAGGGTTCAGGCTGCGGGTGAGGTTTAGGGTTCAGGGTCAGGGATGGAGCTAGGGTTAGGGTTTGGCTCCCAGTGAGCCGTAGAGCCGAGATTGGGGTACGGATACGTGTTTGGGGACGTGTGCGTTGCAGGGCGCAGCTTATTGTTAGGGTAGGCCTCAGGTTCAGGCTGCGGGTGAAGCTTATGGTTCAGCGTCAGGGTTGGAGCTAGGGTTCGCTTTAGGCTTCCGCTGAGGCTTAGGGTCGAGATTGGGGTACGGATACGTGTTAGGGGGCGTGTGCGTTGCAGGGCGCGGCTTTTCATTAAGGTAGGCCTCAGGGTTCAGGCTACGGATGTGGCTTAGTGTTTAGGGTCAGGGTTGGAGCTAGGGTTAGGGTTAGTCTGCCCGTGAGGCGTAGGTTGCAGATTCGGGTACGGATACGTGTCAGGGGGCGTGTGCGATGCCGGGCGCGGGTTATCTTTAGAGTAGGCCTCAGGGTTCAGGTTGCGGATGAGGCTTAGTTTTCAGGGTAAGGGTTGGAGCTCTTGTTAGGGTTAGGTTCCCTCTGAGGCCTAGGTTCGAGATTGAGGTACGGATAGGTGTTAGGGGGCGTGTGCGTTGCAGGGCGCGGCGTATCGTTAGGGTAGGACTCAGGGTTCAGGCTGCAGGTGAGGCTTCGGGTTCAGGGTTAGGTTTGGAGCTAAGGTTAGGTTTAGGCTCCCGGTGAAGCCTATGGTCGAGATTTGGGTACGGATACGTGTTAGGGGGCTGTTTCGTTGCAGGGCGAGGCTTATCGTTAGGGAAGGCCTCAGGGTTCAGTCTGTGGGTTAGGCTTAGGGTTCAGGGTCAGGGTTGGAGCTAGGGTTAGGGTTAGGCTCTTGGTGAGGCTTCGGGTCGAGATTGGAGTACGGATACGTGTTAAGGGACGTGTGCATTACAGGGCGCGGCTTATCGTTATGGTTGCCCTAAGGGTTTAGGCTGCGGGTGAGACTTAGGGTTCAGGGTCAGGGTTGGACCTAGGGTTAGGGTTAGACTCACGGTGAGGTGTAGGGTCGAGATTGGGGTACGGATACGTGTTAGGGGGCCTGTGCGTTGCAGGGCGCAGCGTATCATTAGTGTAGGCCTCAGGGTTCAGGCTGCAGGTGAGGCTTCCGGTTCAGGGTTAGGTTTGGAGCTAGGGTTAGGTTTAGGCTCCCGGTGAAGCCTATGGTCGAGATTCGGGTATGGATACGTGTTAGGGGGCTTTTTCGTTGCAGGGCGAGGCTTATCGTTAGGGTAGGCCTCAGGGTTCAGTCTGCGGGTTAGGCTTAGGGTTCAGGGTCAGGGTTGGAGCTAGGGTTAGGGTTAGGCTCCTGGTGAAGCTTCTGGTCGAGATTGGAGTACGGATACGTGTTAAGGGACGTGTGCATTGCATGGCGCAGATAATCGTTATGGTTGCCCTATGGGTTCAGGCTGCGGGTGAGACTTAGGGTTCAGGGTCAGGGTTGGACCTAGGGTTATGGTTAGACTCACGGTGAGGTGTAGGGTCGAGATTGGGGTACGGATACGTGTTAGGGGGCGTGTGCGATGCACGGCGCGTCTTATCGTTAGGGTAAGCCTCAGGGTTCAGGATGCGGGTGAGGCTTAGCGTTCAGGGTCAGGGTTAGAGCTAGGGTTACAGTTAGGCACCCGCTGAGGCTTTGGGTCGATATAGGGGTACGGATACGTGTTAGGGCGCGTGTGTGTTGCAGGCCACGGCTTATCGTTACAGTAGGTCTCAGGGTTCAGGCTGCGTGTTAGGCTTAAGGTTCAAGGTCAGGGTTTTAGCTAGGGTTAGGGTTAAGCTCCCAGTGAGGCATAGGGTCGAGATTGGGGTACGGATACATGTTAGGCGGCGTTTGCATTGCAGGGCGTGGCTGATAGTTAGGGTAGGCCTGAGGGTTCAGGCTCCGGGTGACTCTTAGTGTTCAGGGTCAGGGTTGGAGGTAGGGTTAGGTTTAGGCTCCCGGTGACGCTTCGGGTCGATATTGGGGTACGGATACGTGTTTGGGGGCGTGTGCGATGCAGTGCGGGACTTGTCGTTAGGGTAGCCCTCAGGGCTCTGGCTGCAGGTGAGGCTTAGTGTTCAGGGTCAGGGTTGGAGCTAGGGTTACGGTGAGGCATCCGGTGAGGCGTAGGGTCGAGATAGGTTTACAGATACGTTTTAGGGTGCGTGTGCGTTACATTCTGTGGCTTATTGTTACGGTAGGCCTCAGCGTTCAGGCTGCGGGTGAGGCTTACTGTTAAGGGTCAGGGTTCGAGCTAGGGTTACCGTTAGGCTCCTGGTGTGGCCTAGGGTTGATATTGTGGTACGGATACGTTTTATGGGGCGTGTGCGTTGCAGGGCGCAGCTTATCGTTACGGTAGGCCTCAGGATTCAGGCTGCGGGTGAGGCTTAGGGTTCAGTGGCAGGCTTGGATCTAGGGTTAGGGTTTGGTTCTCACTGAGGCCTTTGGTCGAGAATGGGGTATGGATACGTGTTATGGGGCCTGTGCGTTGCAGGGCGTGGCTTACCGTTAGGGTAGGCCTCAGGGTTCAGGCTGCAGGTGAGGCTTAGTGTTCAGGGTCAGGGTTGGATCTAGGATTTGGGTGAGGCTCCCTGTGAGGCTTCGGGTCGAGATTGTGGTACGGATACATGTTAGGGGGCGTGTGCATTGCAGGGCGTGGCTTAACATTACGGTAGGCCTCAGGGTTCAGGCTGCGGTGAGGCTTAGGGTTCAGTGACAGTATTGGGGCTCAGGTTAGGGTTACGCTCCCGGTGAGGCTTTGGGTCGAGATTGGGGTACGGATACGTGTTAGGGGGCATGTGCATTTCAGAGCGCGGCTGATCATTAGGGTAGTCCTCAGGGTGCAGGCTGTGGGTGACTCTTAGTGTTCAGGGTCAGGGTTGGAGTTAGGGTTAGGGTTAGGCTCCCGGTGAGGCTTCGGGTCGATATTGGGGTACGGATACATGTTTGGGGGCGTGTACGATGCAGGGTGCAGCTTGTCATTTTGGTAGCCCTCAGGGCTCAGGCTACGGGTGAGGCTTAGTGTTCAGGGTCAGGGTTGGGCCTAGGGTTATGGTTAGGCACCCGGTGAGTCGTACGGTCGAGATTGGGGTACGGATATGTGTTAGGGGGCGTTTGCATTGCAGGGCGCGACTTATCGTTAGGGTAGCCCTCAGGGTTCAAGCTGCAGGTGAGGCTTAGCGTTCAGGGTCAGGGTTCAGCTAGGGTAATGGTTAGGCTCCGGGTGAGGCTTTGGGTCGAAATTGCGGTACAGATACGTGTTAGGGGGCCTGTGCGTTGCAGGGCGCGGCTTATCGTTACGGTAGGCCTCAGGGTTCCGTCTGTGGGTGAGGCTTAGGGTTCAGTGTAGGGTTGGAGCTAAGGTTAGGGTTACGCTCCCGGTGAGGCTTTGGGTCGAGATTGGGATACGGATACGTGTTAGGGGGCGTGTGCATTTCAGGGCGCGGCTGAACGTTAGGGTAGGCCTACGGGTTTATGCTGCGGGTGAGGCTTAGTGTTCAGGGTCAGGGTTGGAGCTGGGGTTAGGGTTAGGATCCTGGTGAGGCTTCTTGTCGAGATTGGGGTACGGATACGTTTTAGAGGGCGTGTGCGTTGCAGGGCTCGGCTTATTGTTAGGGTAGTCCTCAGGGTTTAGGCTTCGGGTGAGGCTTAGGGTTCAGGTTCAGGGTTGGAGCTAGGGTTAGGATTCGGCACCCGGTGAGGCTAGGTTCGTGATTGGGGTACGGATACGTGTTAGGGGGCGTGTGCGTTGCATTGTGCAGCTTATTGTTAGGGTAGTCTTCAGTGTTCAGGCTGTGGGTGAGGCTTAGGGTTCAGGGTCAGGGTTGGAGCTAGGGTTAGTTTTACTCTCCCGGTGGGGCCTAGGGAGGAGATAGGGGTACGGATATGTGTTACGGGGCGTGTGCGTTGCAGGGCGCAGCTTATCGTTATCGTGGGCCTCGGGGTTCAGGCTGCGGGTGAGGCTTAGTGTTCAGGGTAATGGTTGGACTTAGGGTTAGAGTTAGGCTCCCGGTGAGGCCTAGTTTCGAGATTGGGGTACGGATATGTGTTTGTGGCGTGTGCGTTGCACCGCGCGGCTGATTGTTAGGGTGGGCCTCAGCGTTTAGGCTGCGGGTGAGGCTTAGTGTTCAGGTTAAGGCTTGGAATTAAGGTTAGGGTTAGGCTCCCGGTGAGGCCTAGGGTCGAGATTGGGGTACGGATATATGTTAGGGGGCGTTTTCGTTGCAGGGCGTGGCTTATCCTTAGGGTAGGCCTCAGGGTTCAGGCTGCAGGTGAGGCTTAGGGTTCAAGGTCAGCGTTGAAGCTAGGGTTAAGTTTAGGCTTCCAGTGAGGCTTAGGGTCGAGATTGGGGTACGGATACGTGTTAGGGGGCATGTGCGTTGCAAGGCGCAGCTTATATTTAGGGTAGGCCTCAGCGTTCAGTCTGTGGGTTAGGCTTAGGGTTCAGGGTCAGGGTTGGAGCTACGGTTAGAGTTAGGCTCTGGGTAAGGCTTCGTGCCGAGATTGGGGTATGGATACTTGTTAGGGGGCGTGTGCGTTGCAGGGCGCGGCTTATCGTGATGGTAGGCCTCACGGTTCAGGCTGTGGGTGAAGCTTGGGGTTCAGGGTCAGGGTTGGAGCTAGGGTTACGGTTTTGCTCTCGCAGAGGCCTAGGGTCTAGATTGGGGTCTTGATACGTGTTAGGGGGGGTTTGCGATGCACGGCGCGGCTTATCGTTAGGGTAGGCCTCAGGGTTCCGGATGCGGGTGAGGCTTAGGGTTCAGGGTCAGGGTTGGATGTAAGGTTAGGTTTAATCACCCGGTCAGGCCTAGGGTGGAGATTGGGGTACGGATACGTGTTAGGCGCTGTTTGAGTTGCAGGGCGCGGCTTATCGTGAGTGTGGGCCTCAGTGTTCAGGCTGCAGGTGAGACTTTGTGTTCAGGGCAAGGGTTGGCTTTAGTGTTAGGTTTAGGCTCCCGGTGAGGCCTAGGTGCGAGATTGGAGAATGGATATGTGTTAGGGGGCGTTTTTGTTGCAGGGCGTGGCTTATCATTAGGTTCGGACTCAGGGTTCAGGCTGCGGGTGAGGCTTACTGTTAAGGGTCTGGGTTGGAGCTAGGGTTAGCGTTAGGCTCCTGGTGTGGCCTAGGGTTGAGATTGTGGTACGGATACGTGTTAGGGGGCGTGTGCGTTGCAGGGCGCAGCTTATCGTTACGGTAGGCCTCAGGGTTCAGGCTGCGGGTGAGGCTTAGGGTTCAGGGTCAGGGATGGAGCTAGTGTTAGGGTTTGGCTCTCGCTGAGGCCTAGGGTCTAGATTGGGGTCCGGATACGTGTTAGGGGGCGTGTGCCATGCACGGAGTGGCTTATCGTTAGGGTAGGGGTCAGGGTTCAGGGTGTGGGTGAGGCTTAGCGTTCAGGGTCAGGGTTAGAGCTAGGGTTAGTGTTAGGCTCCCGGTGAGGCTTCGGGTCGAGATAGGGGTACGGATACGTGTTAGGGTGCGTGTGCATTGCAGGGCATGGCTTATTGTTACAGTAGCCCTCAGGGATCAAGCTGCGGGTGAGGCTTAAAGTTCAAGGTCAGGGTTTTAGCTAGGGGTAGGGTTAAGCTCCCATGGAGGTTTAGGGTCGAGATGGGGGTACGGATACATGTTAGGCGGCGTGTGAGTTGCAGGGCGCGGCTGATAGTTAGGGTAGGCCTCAGGGTTCAGGCTGCAGGTGACTCTTAGTGTTCAGGGTCAGGTTTGGAGGTAGGGTTAGGGTTAAGCTCCCGGTGAGGCTTCGGGTCGATATTGGGGTACGGATACGTGTTTGGGGGCGTGTGCGATGCAGGGCAGGGCTTGTCGTTAGGGTAGCCCTCAGGGCTCAGGCTGCGGGTGAGGCTTAGGGTTCAGGGTCAGGGTTGGAGTTAGGGTTACGGTGAGGCATCCGGTGAGGCGTAGGGTCGAGATAGGGTTACAGATACATGTAAGGGGGCGTGTGCATTGCATTGTGCAGCTTATCATTAAGGTAGGCCTCAGGGTACAGGCTGCGGGTGAGGCTTACTGTTAAGGGTCAGGGTTGGAGCTAGGGTTAGCGTTAGGCTCCTGCTGTGGCCTAGGGTTGATATTGTGGTACGGATACATGTTAGGGGGCATGTGCGTTGCAGGGCACAGCTTATCGTTATGGTAGGCCTCAGGGTTCAGGCTGCGGGTGAGGCTTAGGGTTCAGGGTCTGGGTTGGAGCTATTGTTAGGGTTTGGCTCTCGCTGAGCCCTAGGGTCGAGAATGGGTTACGGATACGTGTTATGGGGCATGTGCGTTGCAGGGCGCGGCTTACCATTAGGGTAGGCCTCAGGGTTCAGGCTGCAGGTGAGGCTTAGTGTTCAGGGTCAGGGTTCGATATAGGATTAGGGTGAGGCTCCCTGTGAGGCTCCGGGTCGAGATTGTGGTAAGGATACATGTTAGGGATGGTGTGCATTGCAAGGCGTGGCTTATCATTACGGTAGGCGTCAGGGTTCAGGCTGCGGGTGAGGCTTAGGGTTCAGGGACAGGATTGGGGTTAGGGTTAGGGTTACGCTCCCGGTGAGGCTTTGGGTCGAGATTGGGGTACGGATACCTGTTAGGGGGCATGTGCATTTCAGAGCGTGGCTGATCGTTAGGGTAGTCCTCAGGGTGCGGGCTGTGGGTGACTCTTAGTGTTCAGGGTCAGGGTTGGAGTTAGGGTTAGGGTTAGGTTCCCGTTGAGGCTTCGGGTCGATATTGGGGTACGGATACGTGTTTTGGGGCATGTACGATGCAGGGTGCAGCTTGTCATTATGGTAGCCCTCAGGGCTCAGGCTACGGGTGAGGTTTAGGCTTCAGGTTCAGGGTTGGGGCTAGGGTTATGGTTAGGCACCCGGTGAGTCGTACGGTCGAGATTGGGGTACGGATACGTGTTAGGGGGCGTTTGCATTGCAGGGCGCGACTTATCGTTAGGGTAGCCCTCAGGGTTCAGGCTGCAGTTGAGGCTTAGCGTTCAGTGTCAGGGTTGGAGCTAGGGTAAGGGTTAGGCTCTGGGTGAGGCGTTGGGACGAGATTGCAGTATAGATACGTGTTAGGGGGCGTGTGCGTTGCAGGGCGCGGCTTATCGTTATGGTAGGCCTCAGGGTTCCGTCTGCGGGTGAGGCTTAGGGTTCAGGGTAGGGTTGGAGCTAGGGTTAGGGTTACTCTCCCAGTGAGGCTTTGGGTCGAGATTGGGATACGGATACGTGTTAGGGGGCATGTGCGTTTCACGGCGCGGCTGAACGTTAGGGTAGGCCTACGAGTTTATGCTGCGGGTGAGGCTTAGTGTTCAGGGTCAGGGTTGGAGCTAGGGTTAGGGTTAGGCTCCTGGTGAGGCTTCTTGTCGAGATTGGGGTACGGATACGTGTTAGAGGGCGTGTGCGTTGCCGGGCTCGGCTTATTGTTAGGGTAGTCCTCAGGGTTTAGGCTTCGAGTGAGGCTTAGAGTTCAGGGTCAGGGTTGGAGCTAGGGTTAGGATTCAGCACCCGGTGAGGGCTAGGTTCGAGATTGGGGTACGGATACGTGTTAGGGGGCGTGTGCGTTGCATTGTGCAGCTTATTGTTAGGGTAGTCTTCAGTGTTCAGGATGCGGGTGAGGTTTAGGGTTCAGGGTCAGGGTTGGAGCTAGAGTTAGTTTTACTCTCTCGGTGAGGCCTAGGGAGGAGATAGGGGTACGGATATTTGTTACGGGGCGTGTGCGTTGCAGGGCGCGGCTGATCGTTATGGTGGGCCTCGGGGTTCAGGCTGCGGATGAGGCTTAGTGTTCAGGGTAATGGTTGGACTTAGGGTTAGAGTTAGGCTCCCGGTGAGGCCTAGGGTCGAGATTGCGGTACGGATATGTGTTTGGGGCGTGTGCGTTGCACCGTGCGGCTGATTGTTAGGGTGGGCCTCAGGGTTTAGGCTGCGGGTGAGGCTTAGTGTTCAGGGTAAGGTTTGGAATTAAGGTTAGGGTTAGGCTCCCGGTGAGGCCTAGGGTCGAGATTGGGGTACGGATATGTGTTAGGGGGCGTTTTCGTTCCAGGGCGTGGCTTATCCTTAGGGTAGGCCTCAGGGTTCAGGCTGCAGGTGAGGCTTAGGGTTCAAGGTCAGCGTTGAAGCTAGGGTTAAGTTTAGGCTCCCAGTGAGGCTTAGGGTCGAGATTGGGGTACGGATACGTGTTAGGGGGCATGTGCGTTGCAAGGCACTGCTTATATTTAGGGTAGGCCTCAGCGTTCAGTCTGTGGGTTAGGCTTAGGGTTCAGGGTCAGGGTTGGAGCAACGGTTAGGGTTAGGCTCTCGGTAAGGCTTCGTGCCGAGATTGGGGTATGGATACGTGTTAAGGGGAGTGTGCGTTGCAGGGCGCGGCTCATCGTGATGTTAGGCCTCACGGTTCAGGCTGTGGGTGAAGCTTGGTGTTCAGGGTCAGGGTTGGAGCTAGGGTTAGGGTTTTGCTCTCGCAGAGGCCTAGGGTCTAGATTGGGGTCTTGATACGTGTTTGGGGGGTGTGCGATGCACGGCGCGGCTTATCATTAGGGTAGGCCTCAGGGTTCCGGATGCGGGTGAGGCTTAGGGTTCAGGGTCAGGATTGGACCTAAGGTTAGGTTTAATCACCCGGTGAGGCCTAGGGTGGAGATTGGGGTACGGATATGTGTTAGGGGCCGTTTGAGTTGCAGGGCGCGGCTTATCGTGAGTGTGGGCCTCAGTGTTCAGGCTGCAGGTGAGGCTTTGTGTTCAGGGTAAGGGTTGGCTTTAGTGTTAGGTTTAGGCTCCCGGTGAGGCCTAGGTGCGAGATTGGAGTATGGATATGTGTTAGGGGTCGTTTTTGTTGCAGGGCGTGGCTTATCGTTAGGTTAGGCCTCAGGGTTCAGGCTGCGGGTGAGGCTTACATTTAAGGGTCAGGGTTGGAGCGAGTGTTAGCGTTAGGCTCCTGGTGTGGCCTAGGGTTGAGATTGTGGTACGGATACGTGTCAGGGGGCGTGTGCGTTGCAGGGCGCAGCTTATCATTACGATAGGCCTCAGGGTTCAGGCTGCAGGTGAGGCTTAGGGTTCAGGGTCAGGGTTGGAGCTAGGGTTAGGGTTTGGCTCTCGCTGAGGCCTAGGGTCTAGATTGGGGTCCGGATATGTGTTAGGGGGCGTGTGCGATGCACGGCATGGCTTATCGTTAGGGTAGGCGTCAGGGTTCAAGATGCGGGTGAGGCTTAGGGTTCAGGGTCAGGGTTAGAGCTAGGGTTAGTGTTAGGCTCCCGGTGAGGCTTCGGGTCGAGATAGGGGTACTGATACGTGTTAGGGCGCGTCTGCGTTGCAGGGCGCGGCTTGTCGTTAGGGTAGCCCTCAGGGTTCAGGCTGCGGGTGAGGCTTAGGGTTCAGTGTCAGGGTTGGAGCTAGGGTTACGGTTAGGCATCCCGTGAGGCGTAGGGTCGAGATAGGGTTATGGGTAGGTGTTTGGGGGGCATGTGCGTTGCATTGTGCAGCTTATCTTCAGGGTAGGCCTCAGGGTTCAGGCTGTGGGTGAAGCTTAGTGTTCAGGGTAAGGTTCGGTATTAACATTAGGATTAGGCTCCCGGTGAGGCCTATGGTCGAGATTGGGGTACAGATTCGTGTTAGGGTGAATTTGTTTTGCAGGGCGTGGCTTATCATTAGGGTAGGCCTCACGGTTCAGGCTGCAGTTGAGGCTTTGTGTTCAGGGTCAGGGTTGGAGCTAGAGTTAGGGTTAGGCTTCCGGTGAGGCCTAGTGTCGAGATTGGGGTACGCATTCGTGTTCGGGCGCGATTGCGTTGCAGGGCGCAGCTTATCGTTAGGGTAGGCCTCAGGGATCGGGCTGCGGGTGAGGTTTAGTGTTCAGGGTCAGGGTTGGAGCTAGGGTTAGGGTTTGGCTCCCCGTGAGCCATAGAGCCGAGATTGGGGTATGGATACGTGTTTGGGGACGTGTGCGTTGCAGGGCGCGACTTATTGTTAGGGTAGGCCTCAGGTTCAGGCTGCGGGTGAAGCTTACGGTTCAGGGTCAGGGTTGGAGTTAGGGTTAGCTTTAGGCTCACGCTGAGGCTTTGGGTCGAAATTGGGGTACGGATACGTGTTAGCAGGCGTGTGCATTGCAGGGCGTGGCTTTTCATTTAGTAGGCATCAGGGTTCAGGCTGCGGGTGTGGCTTAGTGTTCAGGGTCAGGGTTGGAGCTAGGGTTAAGGTAAGTCTGCCCCTGAGGCGTAGGTTGGAGATTGGGGTACGGATACCTGTTAGGGGGCGTGTGCGATGCAGGGTGTTGTTTATCGTTAGAGTAGGCCTCAGGGTTCAGTTTGCGGATGAGGCTTAGTCTTCAGGGTAAGGGTTGGAGCTCTTGTTAGGGTTAGGTTCCCTCTGAGGCCTAGGTTCTAGATTGTGGTACGGATAGGTGTTAGGGGGCGTGTGCGTTGCAGGGCGCAGCGTATCGTTAGGGTAGGCCTCAGGGTTCAGGCTGCAGGTGAGGCTTTGGGTTCAGGCTCAGGTTTGGAGCTAGGGTTAGGTTTAGGCTCCCGGTGAAGCCTATGGTCGAGATTGGGGTACGGATACGTGTTAGGGGCTTTTTCGTTGCAGGGCGAAGCTTATCGTTAGGGTAGTCCTCAGGGTTCAGTCTGCGGGTTAGGCTTAGGGTTCAGGGTCAGGGTTGGGGCTAGGATTAGTGTTAGGCTCCTGGTGAGACTTCGGGTCGAGATTGGAGTATGGATACGTGTTAAGGGACGTGTGAATTGCAGGGCGCGGCTTACCGTTATGGTTGCCCTAAGTGTTCAGGCTGCGGGTGAGACTTAGGGTTCAGGGACAGGGTTGGACCTAGGGTTAGGGTTAGACTCACGGTGAGGTGTAGGGTCGAGATTGGGGTACGGATACGTGTTAGCGGGCGTGTGCATTGCAGGGCGTGGCTTATCATTAGGGTAGGCCTCAGTGTTCACGCTGCTGGAGAGGCTTAGTGTTCAGGGTAAGGGTTGGAGTTCGGGTTAGGTTTAGGCTCCCGGTGAGGCCTAGGGTGGAGATTGGGGTACGTATATTTGTTAGGGGACTTTTTTTTTTTTTTTTTTTTTTTTTTTTTTTTTTTTTTTTTTTTTTTGCTCTTTTTTTTTTTTTTTGCAGTATGCGGGCCTCTCACTGTTGTGGCCTCTCCCGTTGTGGAGCACAGGCTCCGGACGCGCAGGCTCAGCGGCCATGGCTCACGGGCCCAGCCGCTCCGCGGCATGTAGGATCTTCCCAGACCAGGGCACGAACCCGTGTCCCCTGCATTGGCAGGCGGACTCTCAACCACTGCGCCACCAGGGAAGCCCAGGGGACTTTTTTTTTTGCAGGGCGCGGCTTATCTTTTGGGTAGGCCTCAGGGTTCAGGCTGCAGGTGACGCTTAGTGTTCAGGGTCAGGTTTGGAGCTAGGGTTAGGGTTAGGCTCCCGTTGAGGCCTAGCGTCGAGATTGGGTACGGATATGTGTTAGGGGGCGTTTGCAATTCAGGGCGTGGCTTATCGTTAGGGTAGGCCTCAGGGTTCAGGCTGCAGGTGAGGCTTAGGGTTCTGTGTCAAGGTTGAAGCTAGAGTAAGGGTTAGGCTCCCGGTGAGGCTTTGGGTCGCAATTGGGGTATGGATTCGTGTTCGGGTGCTTGTGCGTGGCAGGGCGCGTATTATCGTTAGGGTAGGCCTCAGGGTTCTGGCTGCGGGTGACTCTTAGTGTTCAGGGTCAGGGTTGGAGGTAGGGTTAATGTTAGGCTCCCGGTGAGTCTTTGGGCCGATATTGAGGTACGGATACGTGTTAGGGGGCGTGTGCGTTGCAGGGCACAGCTTACCGTTAGGGTAGGCCTCAGGGTTCAGGCTGCAGTGAGGCTTAGGGTTCAGGGTCAGTGTTGGAGCTGGGGTTAGGTTTAATCACCCGGTGAGGCCTAGGGTGGACATTGGTGTACGGATACGTGTTAGTGGCCGTGTGTGTTGCAGGCCGTGGCTTATCGTTAATGTGGGCCTCAGCATTCAGGCTGCGGTTGAGGCTTAGTGTTCAGGGTAAGGGTTGGCCTTAGGGTTTGGTTTAGGCTCCCGGTGAGGCCTAGGGTCGAGATTGGGGTACGGATATGTCTTAGGGGGCATTTTTGTTGCAGGGCGTGGCTTATCATTAGGGTAGGCCTCAGGGATCATGCTGCGGTTGAGGCTTAGGGTTCAGGGTCAGGGTTGGAGCTAGGGTTAGCGTTAGGCTCCTGGTGTGGCCTAGGGTCACGATTGTGGTACGGATAAGGATTAGGGGGCGAGTGCGTTGCAGTGCGCGGCTTATCGTTACGGTAGTCCTCAGGTTTCAGGCTGCGAGTGAGGCTTAGGTTTCAGGGTCAGGGTTGGAGCTAGAGTTAGGCTTTGGCTCTCGCTGTGGACTAGGGTCAAGATTGGGGTACGGATACGTGTTGGGGGCGGGTGCATTGCAGGTCACGGCTGATCGTTAGGGTAGGCCTCAGGGTTCAGGCTGCGGGTGAGGCTTAGTGTTCATGGTCAGCGTTGGAGCCAGGGTTAGGGTTAGGCTCCCGGTGACACTTCGGGTCGATATTCAGGTACGGATACGTGTTAGGGGGGCATGTGCATTTCATGGCGTGGCTTATCGTTACGATAGGCCTCAGGGTTCAGGCTTCGTGTGAGGCTTAGGGTTCAGGGTCAGGGTTGGAGCTAGGGTTAGGATTAGGCTCTTGGTGAGGCTTTGGTTCGAGATTGGGGTACGGATACGTGTTACAGGGCGTGTGCGTTGCAGGGCGCGGCTGATCGTTAGGGTAGGCGTCAGGGTGCAGGCTGCGGGTGACTCTTAATTTTCATGGTCAGGGTTGGAGGTAGGGTTAGGTTTCGGCTCCCGGTGAGGCTTCGGGTCGATATTGGGGTACGGATATGTGTTAGGGGGCGTGTGCGATGCAGGGCTTGGCTTGTTGTTAGGGTAGCCCTCAAGGCTCAGGCTGCGGGTGAGACTTAGGGTTCAGGGTCAGGGTTTGAGCTAGGGTTATGGTTAGGCACCAGGTGAGGCGTAGGTTCGAGATAATGGTACGGATACTTGTTAGGGGGCATGTGCGTTGCATTGTGCAGATTATCATTAGGTTAGGCCTCAGGATTCAGGCTGCGGGTGAGGCTTAGGGTTCAGGATCAGGGTTGGAGCTAGGGTTAGGTTTAATCACCGGGTGAGGCCTAGGGTTCAGATTGGGGTACAGATACGTGTTAGGGGGCGAGTGCATTGCATTGTGCGGCTTTTCCTTTGGGTAGGCCTCAGGGTTCAGGCTGTGGGTGAGACTTAGTGTTCAGTGTCAGGGTTGGAGCTAGGATTAGGTTTACTCTCTCGGTGAGCCCTATGGTGGAGATTGGGGTACGGATAAGTATTACGGGTCGTGTGCGTTGCAGGGCGCGCCTGATCATTTTTTTTTCTTTTTTTTTTTGCGGTACACGGGCCTCTCACTGTTGTGGCCTCTCCCGTTGCGGAGCACAGGTTCCGGACGCGCAGGCTCAACGGCCATGGCTCACGGGTCCAGCCGCTCCGCGGCATGTGGGATCCTCCCGGACCAGGGCACGAACCTGTGTCCCCTGTGTCAGCAGGCGGTCTCTCAACCACTGCACCACCAGGGGAGCCCACGGCTGATCTTTATGGTGGGCCTCAGGGTTCAGGCTGCGGGTGATAGTTAGTGTTCACGGTCAGGGTTGCAGCTAGGGTTAGGGTTAGGCTCCCGGTGAGGCTTTGGTTCGAGATTGAGGTACGGATACGTGTTAGGGGGTGTTTGCGTTGCAGGGCGTGGCTTATCATTAGGGTAGGCCTCAGGGTTCAGGCTGCAATTGAGGCTTAGCGTTCAGGGTCAGGGTTGGAGCTAGGGTTAGGGTTAGGCTCCCGGTGAGGCTTCGGGTCGAGATTCGGGTACGGATACGTGTTTGGGGGCGTCTGCGTTGCAGGGCATGGCTTATCGTTATGGTAGGCCTCAGGGTTCAGGCGTTCGGTGAGTCTTAGGGGTCAGGTTCAGGGTTGGAGCTAGGGTTAGGTTTAGGCTGCCGGTGAGGCCTAGGGTCGAGATTGTGGTACAGATACATGTTAGGGGGCATGTGGGTTGCACGCCGCAGCTTATCGTTAGGGTAGGCCTCAGGGTTCAGGCTGCGCGTGAGTGTTAGGGTTCACGGTCAGGTTTGGCGCTAAGGTTAGGTTTAGGCAACTGTTGAGACATAGGGTCGAGATTGCTGTACGGATACCTGTTAGGGGACGTTTGTATTGCAGGGCGCGGATTATCGTTAGGGTAAGCCTCGGGATTCAGGCTGCGGGTTAGGCTTAGGGTTCAGGGCCAGGTTTGGAGCTAGGGTTAAGTTAAGGCTCCCGGTGAGGCCTAGGGTCGAGATTGGGGTACGGATACGTGTTAGGGGGCATTTTCGTTGCAGAGCGCCACTTATACTTAGGGTAGGCTTCAGGGTTCAGGCTGCAGGTGAGGCTTAGGGTTCAGGGCCAGGGATGGACCTAGGGTTAGGTTTAGGCTCCCGGTGAGGCCTAGGGTCGAGATTGGGGTACGGATACGTGTTAGGGGGCGTTTGCATTGAAGGGTGTGGCTTATAGTTAGGGTAGGCCTCAGGGTGCAGGCTGCTGTTGAGCCTTTGTGTTCAGGGTCACGGTAGGAGTTAGGGTTAGGGTGAGGCTCCCAGTGAGGCCTAGGGTCGAGATTGGGGTATGGATTCGTGTTAGGGCGCGTTTGCGTTGCAGGGAGCAGCTTACCGTTAGGGTAGGCCTCAGTGTTCAGGCTACAGGTGATGCTTAGTGTTCTGGGTCTGGTTTTGAGCTAGGCTTAGGGTTAGGCTCCCGGTGAGGCCTAGGGTCGAGATTGGGGTACACATACCTGTTAGGGGCCGTTTGCATTGCAGGGCACGGCTGATCATTATGGTGGGCCTCGGGGTTCAGGGTGCGGGTGAGGCTTAGTGTTCAGGGTCAGGGTTGGAGCTAGGGTTAGGGTTAGGCTCCCAGTGAAGCTTAAGGACGAGATTGGGATACGGATACGTGTTAGGGGGCGTGTGCGTTGCAGGGCGTGGATTATCATTAGGGTAGTCCTCAGGGTTCATGCTGCAGGTGAGGCTTAGCGTTCAGGGTAAGGGTTGGAGTTAGGGTTAGGGTTAGGCTCCCGGTGAGGCGTAGGGTGGAGATTGGCGTACGCATATTTGTTAGGGGGCGTTTTTGTTGCAGGGCGCAGTTTATCGTTAGGGTAGGCCTCAGGGCTCAGGCGGCAGGTGACGCTTAGGGTTCAGGGTCTGGTTTGGAGCTAGTGTTAGGGTTAGGCTCCCGGTGAGGCCTAGGGTTGAGATTGGGGTACGGATACGTTTTAGGGCGCGTGTGCGTTGCAGGGCGCGGCTTATCGTTAGCATAGGCCTCAAGGTTCAGGCTGCGGGTGCAGCTAAGGGTTCAGCATCAGCGTTGGAACTAGGGTTAGGATTAGGCTCCCAGTGAGGCCTAGGGTCGAGATTGGGGTACGGATACGTGTTAGTGGGCGTGTGCGTTGCAGGGCGTGCCTAAAAGTTAGGCCTCAGGGTTCAGCCTTCATGTGAGGCTTAGTGTTCGGGATCAGGGTTGGATCTAGGGTTAGGGTGAGGTTTCCAGTGAGGCTTCGGGTCGAGATTGTGGTACGGATACCTGTTAGGGGGCGTGTGCGTTGCAGGGTGCGGCTTATTGTTACGGTAGGCCTCAGGGTTCAGGCTGCGGGTGAGGCTTAGGTTTGAGGGACAGCATTGGATTTCGGGTTACGGTTAGGCTCCCGGTGAGGCTTTGGGTCGAGATTGGGGTACGGATACGTGTTCGGGGGCGGGTGCGTTGCAGGGCGCGGACGATCGTTAGGGTAGGCCTCAGGGGGCAGGTTGTGGGTGACTCTGAGTGTTCAAGGTCAGGGATGGAGGTAGGGATAAGGTTAGGCTCCCGGTGAGGCTATGGGTCGATATTGGGGTACGGATACGTGTTAGGGGGCGTTTGCATTGCAGGGCGCGGCTGATGGTTATGGTGGGCCTCGGGGTTCAGGCTGCGGTTTAGGCTTAAGGTTCAGTATCAGGGATGGAGCTAGGGTAAGGTTTATGCTCCCGGTGAGGCTTCGTGTCGAGATTGGGGTACGGATACGGGTCTGGGGGCGTGTGCGTTGCAGGGCGCGGCTTATCGTTACGTGCAGCTAAGCTCACTTGGCAAGTACAAGTGCCAGAGTTCCTTTCCATGACACCCTCAAGAGATCACATTCGTAGCATGCGGATATTGCATTCCTCCTAAGCTGTGCATTCGCAGCCAGCTTCAAGGAGTTCCTTTTGTGGATAGACTGTCTTGGAGCTGCCGGCTAAGCTCACTTGGGAAATACAAGGGCCAGAGATCCTTTCCTGGGCACCATCAACAGATCACATTCGTAGCATGCGGGTACTGTGGAGTAGCCAGGTAACCTCACTTGGGAAGTACAAGTGCCACAGTTCCTTTCCGTGGCACCATCAAGGGATCAAAGTCATCGGATGCGGGTACTGCTTCCTCTCCCTTTGGAGATTGCACTCCTGCAGCGCTGTGTGCCCTGACTGTGCTTCGCAGAGAGTAAAATAACCATTCCATTCGAAGAGAGCATGCACGGAATTGGAAGTCTCCCTTCTCTGGGAGAAGTTGGTGGTACTACTGCACCGTTGTATTGGGTGGCTCACTGCCCACTAGCAATGTTTCTGCTCGCCACTGTGGGGCAAACGTTGTGCAGCGAAGCTCACTTGGCAAGTACAAGTGCCAGAGTTCCTTTCCGGGGCATCAACAAGAGATCACATTCGTAGCATGCGGGTATTACTTTCCTCCTAAGCTGTGCACTCGCAGCCAGCTTCAAGGTGTTCCTTTTGTGGATAGACTCTCGTGGAGATGCCAGCTAAGCTCACTTGGGAAGTACAAGTGGCAGAGTTCCTTCCTGGGGCACCATCAAGAGATCAAATTCGTAGCATGCGGGTACTGCTTTCCTCCTTAGCTGTGCATTCGCAGCCAGGTTCAAGGTGTTACTTTTGTGGATAGACTCTCCTGGAGATGCCAGCTAAGCTCACATGGAAAACACAAGGACCAGAGTTCCTTTCTGGGGCACCATCAACAGATCACATTCGTAGCATGCGGGTACTGCTTTGCTGCTAAGCTGTGCATTCGCAGCCACATTCAAGGTGTTCCTTTTGTGGATACACTTTCGTAGAGATGCCGCTGGAGACTGCCTCTGCTTCTATGTTCTTTGAGAAGGCTGGTTTGACGAACCTCTTACACTAGCCTCTGCCAAGTACAGCCTTCTACCTCTCTCCAATACTGACTTACCTGTAACATCTTGTGTTTACCTTGAGAAACTTAGAGCCCTTTTCCTGAAGGGAAAATATCCGTTTTCTGTTCTTCTTTTGAAAACGGGGAAGTGCCTTCATGGCTGGTGTTTGGCCTTTACCCACTGGAGGGAGGGCAGCCTCCCATTCACTATGGAGATGGCACTCCTGCAGCACTGTGTGCCATGACTGTGCTTCGCAGACAGTAAACTACCCATTTCATTCGAAGAGGGAATGCGCGGAATTGGAACTCTCTGTTCTCTGTGAGAAGTGTGTGGTACTACTGGGTCGGTGTATTGGGTGGATCACTGCCCAGTAGCAATGTTTATGCTCGCCACTGTGGGGAAAAAGTTGTGCAGCTAAGCTCACTTGGCAAGTACAAGTGCCACAGTTCCATTCCGGGGAATCGACAAGAGATCACATTCGTAGCATGCGGGTATTGCTTTCCTCCTAAGCTGTGCATTCGCAGCCAGCTTCAAGGTGTTCCTTTTGTGGATAGACTCTCGTGGAGATGCCAGCTAAGATCACTTGGGAAGTACAAGTGCCAGAGTTCCTTTCTGGGGCACCATCAAGAGATCAAATTCGTAGCATACGGGTACTGCTTTCCTCCTAAACTGTGCATTCGCAGCCAGCTTCAGGTGTTCCTTTTGTGGATAGACTTTTGTAGAGATGCCACTGGAGACGGCTTCTGTTTCTATGTTCTTTGAGAAGGCTGCTTTGACGAACCTCTTACACTAGCCTCTGCCAAGTACAGCCTTCTGCCTCTCTCCAATACTGACTTACCTGTAATAGCTTGTGTTTCCCTTTCAGAAACCTAGAGCCCTTTTCCTGAAGGAAAAATGTCCGGTTTCTGTTCTTCTTTTGCACACGGGGAAGTGCCTTCACGGCTTGTGTTTGGCCTTTACCCACTGGAGGGAGGGTAGCTTCCCATTCACTATGGAGATGGCACTCCTGCAGCGCTGTGTGCCATGACTGTGCTTCGCAGAGAGTAAACTACGCATTTCATTCGAAGAGGGAATGCACGGAATTGGAACTCTCTGTTCTCTGGGAAAAGTGTGTGGTACTACGGCGCCGGTGTATTGGGTGTCTCACTGCCCACTAGCAATGTTTCTGCTCGCCCCTGTGGGGAAAACGTCGTGCAGCGAAGCTCACTTGGCAAGTACAAGTGCCAGAGTTCAATTCCGGGGCATCAACAAGATATCACATTCGTAGCATGGGGGTATTGCTTTCCTCCTAAGCTGTGCATTCGCAGACAGCTTCAAGGTGTTTCTTTTGTGGATAGACTCTCGTGGAGATGCCAGCTAAGCTCACTTGGGATGTACAAGTGCAAGAGTTCCTTTCTGAGGCACCCTCAAGAGATCGAATTCGTAGCATGCGGGTACTGCTTTCCTCCTAAGCTGTGCATTCGCAGCCAGCTTCAAGGTGTTCCTTTGGTGGATAGACTCTAGTGGAGATGCCAGCTAAGCTCACTGGGGAAGTACAAGTGCAAGAGTTCCTTTCTGGGGCACCATCAGGAGATCAAATTCGTAGCATGCGGGTACTGCTTTCCTCCTAAGCTGTGCATTCGCAGCCAGCTTCAGGTATTCCTTTTGTGGATAGACTTTCGTATAGATGCCGCTGGAGACGGCCTCTGCTTCTATGTTCTTTGAGAAGGCTGCTTTGACGAACCTCTTACACTAGCCTCTGCCAAGTACAGCCTTCTGCCTCTCTCCAATACTGACTTACCTGTAATAGCTTGTGTTTCCCTTTCAGAAACCTAGAGCCCTTTTCCTGAAGGAAAAATGTCCGGTTTCTGTTCTTCTTTTGCACACGGGGAAGTGCCTTCACGGCTTGTGTTTGGCCTTTACCCACTGGAGGGAGGGTAGCTTCCCATTCACTATGGAGATGGCACTCCTGCAGCGCTGTGTGCCATGACTGTGCTTCGCAGAGAGTAAACTACCCATTTCATTCGAAGAGGGAATGCACGGAATTGGAACTCCCTGTTCTCTGGGAAAAGTGTGTGGTACTACTGCGCCGGTGTATTGGGTGTCTCACTGCCCACTAGCAATGTTTCTGCTCGCCCCTGTTGGGAAAACGTCGTGCAGCGAAGCTCACTTGGCAAGTACAAGTGCCAGAGTTCCATTCCGGGGCATCAACAAGATATCAGATTCGTAGCATGGGGTTATTGCTTTCCTCCTAAGCTGTGCATTCGCAGCCAGCTTAAGTATTCCTTTTGTGGATAGACTTTCGTAAAGATGCCGATGGACACGGCCTCTGCTTCTATGTTCTTTGAGAAGGCTGCCTTGAGGAACCTCTTACACTAGCCTCTACCAAGTACAGCCTTCTGCCTCTCTCCAATACTGACTTACCTGTAACAGCTTGTGTTTCCCTTTGACAAACCTAGAGCCCTTTTCCTGAAGGGAAAATATCCGTTTTCTGTTCTTCTTTTACACACGGGGAAGTGGCTTCACGGCTTGTGTTCGGCCTTTACCTACTCGAGGGAGCCCAGCTTCCCATTCAGTTTGGAGATGGCAGTCCTGCAGCGCTGAGGGCCATGACTGTGCTTCGCAGACAGTAAACTTCCTTTTCCATGCGAAGAGAGCATGCACGGAATGGGAACTCCCTGTTCTCTGAGAGAAGTGTGTGGTACTACTGCGCCGGAGTATTGGGTGGCTCACTGCCCACTAGCAATGTTTCTGCTCGCCCCTGTGGGGATAACGTTGTGCAGCTAAGCTCACTTGTCAAGTACAAGTGCTAGAGTTCCTTTCCATGACACCCTCAAGAGATCACATTCGTAGCATGCAGGTACTGCTTTCCTCCTAAGCTGTGCATTCGCAGCCAGCTTCAAGGTGTTCCTTTTGTGGAAAGACTCTCGTGGAGATGCCGGCTAAGCTCACTTGGGAAATACAAGGGCCAGAGCTCTTTTCTGGGGCACCATCAACAGATCACATTCGTAGAATGCGGGTACTGTGGAGATGCCAGCTAAGGTCACTAGGGAAGTACAAGTGCCACAGTTCCTTTCCGGGGCACCATCAAGTGATCAAATTCGTAGCATGCGGGTTCTGCTTTCCTCTCACTTTGGAGATTGCACTCCTGCAGCGCTGTGTGCCATGACTGTGCTTCGCAGAGAGTAAACTACCCATTTCATTCGAAGAGGGTATGCACGGAATTGGAAGTCTCTGTTCTCTGGGAGAAGTTGGTGGTACTACTGTACGGTTGTATTGGGTGGCTCACTGCCCACTAGCAATGTTTCTGCTCGCCACTGTGGGGCAAACGTTGTGCAGCTAAGCTCACTTGGCAAGTACAAGTGCCAGAGTTCCTTTCCGGGGCATTAACAAGAGATCACATTCCTAGCATGCGGGTATTGCTTTCCTCCTAAGCTGTGCATTCGCAGCCAGCTTCAAGGTGTTCCTTTTGTGGATAGACTCTCGTGGAGATTCCAGCTAAGCTCAATTGGGAAATACAATTGCCAGAGTTCCTTTCTGGGGCACCATGAAGAGATCAAATATGTAGCATGCGGGTACTGCTTTCTGCCTAAGCTGTGCATTCGCAGCCAGCTTCAAGGTGTTCCTTTTGTGGATAGACTCTCGTGGAAATGCCAGCTAAGCTCACTTGGGAAATACAAGGACCAGAGTTCCTTTCTGGGGCACCATCAAGAGATCACATTCGTAGCATGCGGGTACTGCTTTGCTGCTAAGCTGTGCATTCGCAGCCAGTTTCAAGGTGTTCCTTTTGTGGATAGACTTTCGTAGAGATGCCTCTGGAGACGGCCTCTGCTTCTATGTTCTTTGAGGAGGCTGCTTTGATGAACCTCTTACACTAGCCTCTGCCAAGTACAACCTTCTGCCTCTCTCCAATACTGACTTACCTGTAACAGCTTGTGTTTCCCTTTGAGAAACCCAGAGCCCTTTTCCTGAAGGAAAAATGTCCGTTTTCTGTTCTTCTTTTGCACACGGGGAAGTGCCTCCACGGCTTGTGTTTGGCCTTTACCCACTGGAGGGAGGGTAGCTTCGCATTCACTATGGAGATGGCACTCCTGCAGCGCTGTGTGCCATGACTGTGCTTTGCAGAGAGTAATCTACCCATTTCATTCGAAGAGGGCATCACGGAATTGGTAGTCTCTGTTCTCTGGGAGAAGTTGGTGGTACTACTGCACCGTTGTATTGGGTGGCTCACTGCCCACTAGCAATGTTTATGCTCGCCACTGTGGGGCAAACGTTGTGCAGCTAAGCTCACTTGGCAAATACAAGTGCCAGAGTTCCTTTCCGGGGCATCAACAAGAGGTCACATTCGTAGCATGCGGGTATTGCTTTCCTCCTAAGCTGTGCATTCACAGCCAGCTTCAAGGTGTTCCTTTTGTGGATAGACTCTCGTGGAAATTCCAGCTAAGCTCACTTGGGAAGTACAAGTGTCAGAGTTCCTTTCTGGGGCACCATGAAGAGATCAAATATGTGGCATGCGGGTACTGCTTTCTGCCTAAGCTGTGCATTCGCAGCCAGCTTCAAGGTGTTCCTTTTGTGGATAGACTCTCGTGGAGATGCCAGCTAAGCTAACTTGGGAAATACAAGGACCAGAGTTCCTTTCTGGGGCACCATCAACAGATCACATTCGTAGCATGCGGGTACTGCTTTGCTGCTAAGCTGTGCATTCGAAGCCAGTTTCAAGGTGTTCCTTTTGTGGATAGACTTTCGTAGAGATGCCGCTGGAGACGGCCTCTGCTTCTATGTTTTTTGAGAAGGCTGCTTTGACGAACGTCTTACACTAGCCTCTGCCAAGTACAGCCTTCTGCGTCTCTCCAATACTGACTTACCTGTAACAGCTTGTGTTTCCCTTTGAGAAACCTAGAGCGCTTTACCTGAAGGAAAAATGTTCGTTTTCTGTTCTTCTTTTGAACACGGGGAAGTGCCTTTATGGCTGGTGTTTGGCCTTTATGCACTGGAAGGAGGGAAGCTTCCCATTCACTATGGAGATGGCACTCCTGCAGCGCAGTGTGCCATGACTTTGCTTCGCAGAGAGTAAACTACCCATTTCATTCGAAGAGGGCATGCACGGAATTGGAAGTCTCTGTTCTCTGGGAGAAGTTGGTGGTACTACTGCACCGTGGTATTGGGTGGCTCACTGACCACTAGCAATGTTTCTGCTCGCCACTGTGGGGCAAACGTTATGCAGCTAAGCTCACTTGGCAAGTACAAGTGCCACAGTTCCTTTCCGGGGCATCAACAAGAGATCACATTCGTAGCATGCAGGTATTGCTTTTGTCCTAAGCTGTGCAATCGCAGCGAGCTTCAAGGTGTTCCTTTTGTAGATAGACTCTCGTGAAGATGCCAGCTAAGCTCCCTTGGGATGTACAAGTGCCAGAGTTCCTTTCTGGGGCATTATCAAGAGATCAAATTCGTAGCATGCGGGTACTGCTTTCCTCCTAAGCTGTGCATTCGCAGCCAGCTTCAGGTATTCCTTTTGTGGATAGACTTTCATAAAGATGCCGATGGAGATGGCCTCTGCTTCTATGTTCCTTGAGAAGGCCTGCTTTGAGGAACCTCTTACACTAGCCTCTGCCAAGTACAGCCTTCTGCCTCTCTGCAATACTGACTTACCTGTAATAGCTTGTGTTTCCCTTGAGAAACCCAGAGCCCTTTTCCTGAAGGGAAAATGTCCGTTTTCTATTCTTCTTTTGAACACGGGGAAGTGCCTTCATGGCTGGTGTTTGGCCTTTACCCACTGGAGGGAGGGCAGCTTCCCATTCACTATGGAGATGGCACTCCTGCAGCGCAGTGTGCCATGACTTTGCTTCGCAGAGAGTAAACTACCCATTTCATTCGAAGAGGGCATGCACCGAATTGGAAGTCTCTGTTCTCTGGGAGAAGTTGGTGGTACTACTGCACCGTGGTATTGGGTGGTTCACTGCCCACTAGCAATGTTTCTGCTCGCCACTGTGGGGCAAACGTTGTGCAGCTAAGCTCACTTGGGATGTACAAGTGCCAGAGTTCCTTTCCGGGGCATCAAGAAGAGATCACGTTCGTAGCATGCGGGTATTGCTTTCCTCCTAAGCTGTGCATTCGCAGCTAGCTTCAGGTGTTCCTTTTGTGGATAGACTTTGGTAAAGATGTCGATGGAGACGGCCTCTGCTTCTATGTTCTTTGAGAAGGCTGCTTTGAGGAACCTCTTACACTAGCCTCTGCGAAGTACAACCTTCTGCCTCTCTCCAATACTGACTTACCTGTAACAGCTTGTGTTTACCTTTGAGAAACCTAGAGCCCTTTTCCTGAAGGGAAAATATCCGTTTTCTGTTCTTCTTTTGAACACAGGGAAGTGCCTTCACGGCTTGTGTTCGGCCTTTACCTACGCGAGGGAGCCCAGCTTCCCATTCAGTTTGGAGATGGCACTCCTGCAGCGCTGAGGGCCATGACTGTGCTTCGCAGACAGTAAACTTCCTTTTCCATGCGAAGAGAGCACGCACGGAATGGGAACGCTCTGTTCTCTGGGAGAAGTGTGTGGTACTACTGCGCCGGTGTTTTGGGTGGCTCACTGCCCACTACCAATGTTTCTCCTCGCCCCTGTGGGGAAAACGTTGTGCAGCTAAGCTCACTTGGCAAGTACAAGTGCCAGAGTTCCTTTCCATGACACCCTCAAGAGATCACATTCGTAGCATGCGGGTACTGCTTTCCTGCTAAGCTGTGCATTCGCAGCCAGCTTCAAGGTTTTCCTTTTGTGGATATACTGTCTTGGAGCTGCCGGCTAAGCTCACTTGGGAAAAACAAGGGCCAGAGATCCTTTCTGGGGCACCATCAACAGATCACATTCGTAGCATGCGGGTACTGTGGAGATGCCAGCTAAGCTCACTTGGGAAGTACAAGTGCCACAGTTCCTTTCCGGGGCACCATCAAGGGATCAAATTCGTAGCATGCGGATACTGCTTTCCTCCTAAGCTGTGCATTCACCGCAAGCTTCAGGTGTTCTTTTTCTGGGTAGACTTTCGTAAAGATGCCGATGGAGACGGCCTCTGCTTCTATGTTCTTTGAGAAGGCTGCTTTGAGGAAACTTTTAGCTTTGCATCTGCCAAGTACAGCCTTCTGCCTCTCTCCAATACTGACTTACCTTTAACAGTTTGTGTTTCCCTTGAAAAAACTAGAGCCCTTTTCGTGAAGGGAAAATGTCCGTTTTCTGTTCTTCTTTTGAACACGGGGAAGTGCCTTCATGTCTGGAGTTTGGCCTTTACCCACTGGAGGGAGGGCCACTTCCCATTCACTATGGAGATGGCACTCCTGCAGTGCTGTGTGCCATGACTGTGCTTCGCAGAGAGTAAACTACCCATTTCATTCCAAGAGGACATGCACGGAATTGGAAGTCTCTGTTCTCTGGGAGAAGTTGGTGGTACTACTGCAGCGTTGTATTGGGTGGCTCACTGCCCACTAGCAATGTTTCTGCTCGCCACTGTGGGGCAAACGTTGTGCAGCTAAGCTCACTTGGCAAGTACAAGTGCCAGAGTTCCTTTCCGGGGCATCAACAAGAGATCACATTCGTAGCATGCGGGTACTGCTTTCCTCCAAAGCTGTGCATTCGCAGCCAGCTTCAGGTGTTCCTTTTGTGGATCGACTTTGGTAATGATGCCGATGGAGGCGGCCTCTGCTACTATGTTCTTTGAGAAGGCTGCTTTGAGGAACCTCTTACACTAGCCTCTGCCAAGTACAGCCTTCTGCCTCTCTCCAATACTGACTTACCTGTGACAGCTTGTGTTTCCCTTTGAGAAACCTAGAGCCCTTTTCCTGAAGGGAAAATATCCGTTTTCTGTTCTTGTTTTACACACGGGGAAGTTCCTTCACGGCTTGTGTTCGGCCTTTACCTACTCGAGGGAGCCCAGCTTCCCATTCAGTTTGGAGATGGCAGTCCTGCAGCGCTGAGGGCCATGACTGTGCTTCGCAGACAGTAAACTTCCTTTTCCATGCGAAGAGAGCATGCACGGAATGGGAACTCTCTGTTCTCTGGGAGAAGTGTGTGGTACTACTGCGCCGGTGTATTGGGTGTCTCACTGCCCACTAGCAATGTTTCTGCTCGCCCCTGCGAGAAAACGTTGTGCAGCTAAGCTCACTTGGCAAGTACAAGTGCCAGAGTTCCTTTCCATGACACCCTCAAGAGATCACATTCGTAGCATGCAGGTACTGCTTTCCTCCTAAGCTGTGCATTCACAGCCAGCTTCAAGGTGTTCCTTTTGTGGATAGACTCTCGTGGAGATGCCAGCTAAGCTTACTTGGGAAGTACAAGTGCCACAGTTCCTTTCCGGGGCACCATAAAGGGATCAAATTCGTAGCATGCGGGTACTGCTTTCCCCATAAGCTGTGCATTTGCCGCAAGCTTCAGGTGTTCCTTTTATGGATAGACTTTCGTAAAGATGCTGATGGAGACTGCCTCTGCTTCTCTGTTTTTGAGAAGGCTGCTTTGAGGAACATTTTACCTTTGCGTCTGCCAAGTACAACCTTCTGCCTCTCTCCAATACTGACTTACCTGTACCAGCTTGTGTTTCCCTTGAGAAAACTAGAGCCCATTTCGTGTAGGGAAAATGTCCGTTTTCTGTTCTTCCTTTGAACACGGGGAAGTGCCTTCATGGCTGGTGTTTGGCCTTTACCCACTGGAGGGAGGGCCACTTCCCATTCACTATGGAGATGGCACTCCTGCAGCGCTGTATGCCATGACTGTGCTTCGCAGAGAGTAAACTACCCATCTCATTCGAAGAGGGCATGCACGGAATTGGAAGTCTCTGTTCTCTGGGAGAAGTTGGTGGTACTACTGCAGCGTTGTATTGGGTGGCTTACTGCCCACTAGCAATGTTTCTGCTCGCCACTGTGGGGCAAACGTTGTGCAGCTAAGCTCACTTGGCAAGTACAAGTGCCAGAGTTCCTTTCCGGGGCATCAACAAGAGATCACATTCGTAGCATACGGGTATTGCTTTCCTCCTAAGCTGTGCATTCGCAGGCAGTTTCAAGGTGTTCTTTTTGTGGATAGACTTTCGTGGAGATGCCAGCTAAGCGGACTTGGGAAGTACAAGTGCCAGAGTTCCTTTCTGGGGCACAATCAAGAGATCAAATTCGTAGCATGCGGGTACTGCTTTCCTCCTAAGCTGTGCATTCGCAGCCAGCTTCAAGATATTTCTTTTGTGGATACACTCTCGTGGAGATGCCAGCTAAGCTTACTTGGGAAGTGCAAGGGCCAGAGTTCCTTTCTGGGGCACCATCAAGAGATCAAATTCGTAGCATGCGGGTACTCCTTTCTTCCTAAGCTGTGCATTCGCAGGCAGCTTCAGGTGTTCCTTTTGTGGATAGACTTTGGTAAAGATGCCGATGGAGACGGCCTCTGCTTCTATGTTCTTTGAGAAGCCTGCTTTGAGGAACCTCTTACACAAGCCTCTGCCAAGTACAGCCTTCTGCCTCTCTCCAATACTGACTAACCAGTAACAGCTTGTGTTTCACTTTGAGAAACCTAGAGCCCTTTTCCTGAAGGGAAAATGTCCGTTTTCTGTTCTTCTTTTGAACACGGGGAAGTGCCTTCATGGCTGGTGTTTGGCCTTTACCCACTGGAGGGAGGGCAGCTTCCCATTCACTATGGAGATGGCACTCCTGCAGCGCTGTGTGCCATCACTGTGCTTCGCAGAGAGTAAACTACTCATTTCATTCGAAGAGAGCATGCACGGTATTGGAAGTCTTTGTTTTCTGGGAGAATTTGGTGGTACTACTGCACCGTGGTATTGGGTGGCTCACTCTCCACTAGCAATGTTTCTGCTCGCCACTGTGGGGCAAACGTTGTGCAGCTAAGCTCACTTGGCAAGTACAAGTGCCAGAGTTCCTTTCGGGGGCATAAACAACAGATCACATTCGTAGCATGCGGGTACTGCTTTCCTCCTAAGCTGTGCATTCGCAACCAGCTACAGGTGTTCCTTTTGTGGATAGACTTTGGTAAAGATGCCGATGGAGACGGTCTCTGCTTCTATGTTCTTTGAGAAGGCTGCTTTGAGGAACCTCTTACACTAGCCTCTGCCAAGTACAGCCTTCTGCCTCTCTCCAATACTGACTTACCTGTAACAGCTTGTGTTTCCCTTTGAGAAACCTAGAGCCCTTTTCCTGAAGGGAAAGTATCCGTTTTCTGTTCTTCTTTTGCACACGGGGAAGTGTCTTCACGGCTTGTGTTCGGCCTTTACCTACTCGAGGGAGCCCAGCTTCCCATTCAGTTTGGAGATGGCAGTCCTACAGCGCTGAGGGCCATGACTGTGCTTCGCAGACAGTAAACTTCCTTTTCCATGCGAAGAGAGCATGCACAGATTGGCAACTCTCTGTTCTCTGGGAGAAGTGTGTGGTACTACTGCGCCGGTATATTGGGTGGCTAACAGCCCACTAGCAATGTTTATGCTCGTCACTGTGGGGAAAACGTTGTGCAGCTAAGCTCACTTGGCAAGTACAAGTGCCACAGTTCCTTTCCGGGGCACCATCAAGAGATCAAATTCGTAGCATGAGGGTACTGCTTTCCTCCTAAGCTGTGCATTCGCAGCCAGCTTCAGATGTTCCTTTTGTGGATAGACTTTTGTAAATATGCCGTTGGAGACGGTCTCTGCTTCTATGTTCTTTGAGAAGGCTGCTTTGAGGATCCTATTACACTAGCGTCTGCCAAATACAGCCTTCTGCCTCTCTGCAATACTGACTTACCTGTAACAGCTTGTGTTTCCCTTTGAGAAACCTAGATCCCTTTTCCTGAAGGGAAAATGTCCGCTTTCTGTTCTTCTTTTGAAGACGGGTAAGTGCCTTCATGGCTGGTTTTTGGCCTTTACCCACTGGAGGGAGGGCAGCTTCCCATTCACTATGGAGATGGCAGTCCTGCAGCGCTGTGTGCCATGACTGTGCTTCGCAGAGAGTAAACTACCCATTTCATTCGAAGACGGCATGCAGGGAATTGGAAATCTCTGTTCTCTGGGAGAAGTGTGTGGTACTACTGCACCGGTGTTTTGGGTGGCTCGCTGCCCACTAGCAATGTTTCTGCTCGGCACTGTGGGGAAAACGTTGCGCAGCTAAGCTCACTTGGCAAGTACAAGTGCCACAGTTCCTTTCCGGGGCATCAACAAGAGATCACATTCGTAGCATGCGGGTATTGATTTCCTCCTAAGCTGTGCATTCGCAGCCAGCTTCAAGGTGTTCCTTTTGTGGATAGACTCTCGTGGAGATGCCAGCTAAGCTTACTTGGGAAGTACAAGTGCCAGAGTTCCTTTTTTGGGCACCATCAAGAGATCACATTCGTAGCATACAGGTACTGCTTTCCTCCTAAGCTGTGCATTCGCAGCCAGCTTCAAGGTGTTCCTTTTCTAGATAGACTCTGGTGGAGACGCCGCTGGAGAAGGCCTCTGCTTCTATGCCCTTTGAGAAGGCTGCTTTGAGGAACCTCTTACCCTAGCCTCTGCCAAGTACAGCCTTCTGCCTCTCTCCAATACTGACATACTTCTGACAGCTTGTCTTTCCGTTTGAGAAACCAAGAGCCCTTTTCCTGCAGGGAAAAATGTCCGTTTTCTGTCCTTCTTTTGCACACGGTGAAATGCGTTCACGGCTGATGTTAGGCCTTTACCCACTCGAGGGAGGGCAGCTTCCCATTCACTTTGGAGATGGCAGTCCTGCAGCGCTGTGTGCCATGACTGTGCTTCGCAGACAGGAAACTACCCTCTCCATTCGAAGAGAACACGCACGGATTCGGAAGTATCTGTTCTCTGGGAGCTGTGTTTGGTGCTACTGCCCCGGTGTATGGGGTGGCTCACTGGCCACGTGCAATGTTTCTGCTCGCCACTGTGGGGCAAACGTTGTGCAGCTAAGCTCACTTGGGAAGTACAAGTGCCAGAGTTCCTTTCTGGGGCACCATCAAGAGATCACATTCGTAGCATTCGGGTACTGCTTTCTTCCTAAGCTGTTCATTCGCAGCCAGCTTCAAGGTGTTTCTTTTGTGGAAAGACTCTGGTGGAGAGGCCGCTGGAGAAGGCCTCTGCTTCTATGCCCTTTGAGAAGGCTGCTTTGAGGAACCTCTTACCCTAGCCTCTGCCAAGTACAGCCTTCTGCCTCTCTCCAATACTGACTTATTTCTGACAGCTTGTCTTTCCGTTTGAGAAACCAAGAGCCCTTTTCCTGCAGGGAAAAATGTCCGTTTTCTGTCCTTCTTTTGCACACGGTGAAGTGCCTTCACGGCTGATGTTAGACCTTTACCCACTCGAGGGAGGGCAGCTTCCCATTCACTTTGGAGATAGGACTCCTGCAGTGCTGTGGGACATGACTGTGCTTCGCACACTGTAAACTACCCTCTCCATTCGAAGAGGGCACGCACGGAATGGGAAGACTCTGATCTCTGAGAGAAGTGTGTGGTGCTACTGCCCCGTTGTATGGGGTGGCTCACTGGTCACTAGCAATGTTTCTGCTCGCCACTGTGGGGCAAACGTTGTGCAGCTAAGCTCACTTGGGAAGTACAAGTGCCAGAGTTCCTTTCTGGGGCACCATCAAGAGATCACATTCGTAGCATGCGGGTACTGCTTTCCTCCTAAGCTGTGCATTCGCAGCCAGCTTCAAGGTGTTCCTTTTGTGGATAGACTCTGGTGGAGAGGCCGCTGGAGAAGGCCTGTGCTTCTATGCCCTTTGAGAAGGCTGCTTTGAGGAACCTCTTACCCTAGCCTCTGCCAAGTACAGCCTTATGCCTCTCTCCAATACTGACTTACTTCTGACAGCTCGTCTTTCCGTTTGAGAAACCAAGAGCCCTTTTCGTGCAGGGAAAAATGTCCGTTTTCTGTTCTTCTTTTGCACACGGTGACGTGCTTTCAGGGCTGGGGTTAGGCTTTTACCCACTCGAGGGAGGGCAGCTTCCCATTCACTTTGGAGATGGCACTCCTGCAGCGCTGTGGGCCATGTCTGTGCTTCGCAGACTGCAAACTACCCTCTCCATTCGAAGAGAACACGCACGGATTGGGAAGTCTCTGTTCTCTGGGAGATGTGTGTGGTGCTACTGCCCCGGTGTATGGGGTGGCTCACTGGCCACTAGCAATGTTTCTGCTCGCCACTGTGGGGCAAACGTTGTGCAGCTAAGCTCACTTGGGAAGTACAAGTGCCAGAGTTCCTTTCTGGGGCACCATCAAGAGATCACATTCGTAGCATGCAGGTACTGCTTTCCTCCTAAGCTGTGCATTCGCAGCCAGCTTCAAGGTGTTCCTTTTCTAGATAGACTCTGGTGGAGACGCCGCTGGAGAAGGCCTGTGCTTCTATGCCCTTTGAGAAGGCTGCTTTGAGGAACCTCTTACCCTAGCCTGTGCCAAGTACAGCCTTCTGCCTCTCTCCAATACTGACTTACTTCTGACAGCTTGTCTTTCCGTTTGAGAAACCAAGAGCCCTTTTCCTGCAGGGAAAAATGTCCGTTTTCTGTCCTTCTTTTGCACACGGTGAAGTGCCTTCACGGCTGATGTTAGGCCTTTACCCCTCGAGCGAGGGCAGCTTCCCATTTACATTGGAGATGGCACTCCTGCAGCGCTGTGGGCCATGACTGTGCTTCGCAGACTGCAAACTACCCTCTCCATTCGAAGAGAACACGCACGGATTGGGAAGTCTCTGTTCTCTGGGAGTTGTGTGTGGTGCTACAGCCCCGGTGTATGGGGTGGCTCACTGGCCACTAGCAATGTTTCTGCTCGCCACTGTGGGGCAAACGTTGTGCAGCTAAGCTCACTTGGGAAGTACAAGTGCCAGAGTTCCTTTCTGGGGCACCATCAAGAGATCACATTCGTAGCATGCGGGTACTGCTTTCCTCCTAAGCTGTGCATTCGCAGCCAGCTTCAAGGTGTTCCTTTTGTGGATAGACTCTGGTGGAGAGGCCGCTGGAGAAGGCCTCTGCTTCTATGCCCTTTGAGAAGGCTGCTTTGAGGAACCTCTTACCCTAGCATCTGCCAAGTACAGCCTTATGCCTCTCTCCAATACTGACTTACTTCTGACAGCTTGTCTTTCCGTTTGAGAAACCAAGAGCCCTTTTCGTGCAGGGAAAAATGTCCGTTTTCTCTTCTTCTTTTGCACACGGTGACGTGCCTTCAGGGCTGGGGATAGGCTTTTACCCACTCGAGGGAGGGCAGCTTCCCATTCACTTTGGAGATGGCACTCCTGCAGCGCTGTGGGCCATGTCTGTGCTTGCAGACTGCAAACTACCCTCTCCATTCGAAGAGAACACGCACGGATTGGGAAGTCTCTGTTCTCTGGGAGTTGTGTGTGGTGCTACTGCCCCGGTGTATGGGGTGGCTCACTGGCCACTAGCAATGTTTCTGCTCGCCACTGTGGGGCAAACGTTGTGCAGCTAAGCTCACTTGGGAAGTACAAGTGCCAGAGTTCCTTTCTGGGGCACCATCAAGAGATCACATTCGTAGCATGCGGGTACTGCTTTCCTCCTAAGCTGTGCATTCGCAGCCAGCTTCAAGGTGTTCCTTTTGTGGATAGACTCTGGTGGAGAGGCCGCTGGAGAAGGCCTCTGCTTCTATGCCCTTTGAGAAGGCTGCTTTGAGGAACCTCTTACCCTAGCCTGTGCCAAGTACAGCCTTCTGCCTCTCTCCAATACTGACTTACTTCTGACAGCTTGTCTTTCCGTTTGAGAAACCAAGAGCCGTTTTCCTGCAGGGAAAAATGTCCGTTTTCTGTTCTTCTTTTGCACACGGTGACGTGCCTTCACGGCTGGTGTTAGGCCTTTACCCACTCGAGGAAGGGCAGCTTCCCATTCACTTTGGAGATAGCACTCCTGCCGCGCTGTGGGCCATGACTGTGCTTCGCAGACTGTAAACTACACTCTCCATTCGAAGAGAACCCGCACGGATTGGGAAGTCTCTGTTCTCTGGGAGATGTGTGTGGTGCTACTGCCCCGGTGTATGGGGTGGCTCACTGGCCACTAGCAATGTTTCTGCTCGCCACTGTGGGGCAAACGTTGTGCAGCTAAGCTCACTTGGGAAGTACAAGTGCCAGATTTCCTTTCTGGGGCACCATCAAGAGATCACATTCGTAGCATGCGGGTACTGCTTTCCTCCTAAGCTGTGCATTCGCAGCCAGCTTCAAGGTGTTCCTTTTGTGGATAGACTCAGGTGGAGAGGCCGCTGGAGAAGGCCTCTGCTTCTATGCCCTTTGAGAAGGCTGCTTTGAGGAACCTCTTACCCTAGCCTCTGCCAAGTACAGCCTTCTGCCTCTCTCCAATACTGACTTATTTCTGAAAGCTTGTCTTTCCGTTTGAGAAACCAAGAGCCCTTTTCCTGCAGGGAAAAATGTCCGTTTTCTGTCCTTCTTTTGCACACGGTGAAGTGCCTTCACGGCTGATGTTAGACCTTTACCCACTCGAGGGAGGGCAGCTTCCCATTCACTTTGGAGATAGGACTCCTGCAGCGCTGTGGGACATGACTGTGCTTCGCACACTGTAAACTACCCTCTCCATTCGAAGAGGGCACGCACGGAATGGGAAGACTCTGATCTCTGAGAGAAGTGTGTGGTGCTACTGCCCCGTTGTATGGGGTGGCTCACTGGCCACTAGCAATGTTTCTGCTCGCCACTGTGGGGCAAACGTTGTGCAGCTAAGCTCACTTGGGAAGTACAAGTGCCAGAGTTCCTTTCTGGGGCACCATCAAGAGATCACATTCGTAGCATGCGGGTACTGCTTTCCTCCTAAGCTGTGCATTCGCAGCCAGCTTCAAGGTGTTCCTTTTGTGGATAGACTCTGGTGGAGAGGCCGCTGGAGAAGGCCTGTGCTTCTATGCCCTTTGAGAAGGCTGCTTTGAGGAACCTCTTACCCTAGCCTCTGCCAAGTACAGCCTTATGCCTCTCTCCAATACTGACTTACTTCTGACAGCTCGTCTTTCCGTTTGAGAAACCAAGAGCCCTTTTCGTGCAGGGAAAAATGTCCGTTTTCTGTTCTTCTTTTGCACAGGGTGACGTGCTTTCAGGGCTGGGGTTAGGCTTTTACCCACTCGAGGGAGGGCAGCTTCCCATTCACTTTGGAGATGGCACTCCTGCAGCGCTGTGGGCCATGTCTGTGCTTCGCAGACTGCAAACTACCCTCTCCATTCGAAGAGAACACGCACGGATTGGGAAGTCTCTGTTCTCTGGGAGATGTGTGTGGTGCTACTGCCCCGGTGTATGGGGTGGCTCACTGGCCACTAGCAATGTTTCTGCTCGCCACTGTGGGGCAAACGTTGTGCAGCTAAGCTCACTTGGGAAGTACAAGTGCCAGAGTTCCTTTCTGGGGCACCATCAAGAGATCACATTCGTAGCATGCAGGTACTGCTTTCCTCCTAAGCTGTGCATTCGCAGCCAGCTTCAAGGTGTTCCTTTTCTAGATAGACTCTGGTGGAGACGCCGCTGGAGAAGGCCTCTGCTTCTATGCCCTTTGAGAAGGCTGCTTTGAGGAACCTCTTACCCTAGCCTCTGCCAAGTACAGCCTTCTGCCTCTCTCCAATACTGACATACTTCTGACAGCTTGTCTTTCCGTTTGAGAAACCAAGAGCCCTTTTCCTGCAGGGAAAAATGTCCGTTTTCTGTCCTTCTTTTGCACACGGTGAAGTGCCTTCACGGCTGATGTTAGGCCTTTACCCCTCGAGCGAGGGCAGCTTCCCATTTACATTGGAGATGGCACTCCTGCAGCGCTGTGGGCCATGACTGTGCTTCGCAGACTGCAAACTACCCTCTCCATTCGAAGAGAACACGCACGGATTGGGAAGTCTCTGTTCTCTGGGAGTTGTGTGTGGTGCTACAGCCCCGGTGTATGGGGTGGCTCACTGGCCACTAGCAATGTTTCTGCTCGCCACTGTGGGGCAAACGTTGTGCAGCTAAGCTCACTTGGGAAGTACAAGTGCCAGAGTTCCTTTCTGGGGCACCATCAAGAGATCACATTCGTAGCATGCGGGTACTGCTTTCCTCCTAAGCTGTGCATTCGCAGCCAGCTTCAAGGTGTTCCTTTTGTGGATAGACTCTGGTGGAGAGGCCGCTGGAGAAGGCCTCTGCTTCTATGCCCTTTGAGAAGGCTGCTTTGAGGAACCTCTTACCCTAGCATCTGCCAAGTACAGCCTTATGCCTCTCTCCAATACTGACTTACTTCTGACAGCTTGTCTTTCCGTTTGAGAAACCAAGAGCCCTTTTCGTGCAGGGAAAAATGTCCGTTTTCTCTTCTTCTTTTGCACACGGTGACGTGCCTTCAGGGCTGGGGATAGGCTTTTACCCACTCGAGGGAGGGCAGCTTCCCATTCACTTTGGAGATGGCACTCCTGCAGCGCTGTGGGCCATGTCTGTGCTTGCAGACTGCAAACTACCCTCTCCATTCGAAGAGAACACGCACGGATTGGGAAGTCTCTGTTCTCTGGGAGTTGTGTGTGGTGCTACTGCCCCGGTGTATGGGGTGGCTCACTGGCCACTAGCAATGTTTCTGCTCGCCACTGTGGGGCAAACGTTGTGCAGCTAAGCTCACTTGGGAAGTACAAGTGCCAGAGTTCCTTTCTGGGGCACCATCAAGAGATCACATTCGTAGCATGCGGGTACTGCTTTCCTCCTAAGCTGTGCATTCGCAGCCAGCTTCAAGGTGTTCCTTTTGTGGATAGACTCTGGTGGAGAGGCCGCTGGAGAAGGCCTGTGCTTCTATGCCCTTTGAGAAGGCTGCTTTGAGGAACCTCTTACCCTAGCCTCTGCCAAGTACAGCCTTCTGCCTCTCTCCAATACTGATTTACTTCTGACAGCTTGTCTTTCCGTTTGAGAAACCAAGAGCCGTTTTCCTGCAGGGAAAAATGTCCGTTTTCTGTTCTTCTTTTGCACACGGTGACGTGCCTTCACGGCTGGTGTTAGGCCTTTACCCACTCGAGGAAGGGCAGCTTCCCATTCACTTTGGAGATAGCACTCCTGCCGCGCTGTGGGCCATGACTGTGCTTCGCAGACTGTAAACTACCCTCTCCATTCGAAGAGAACCCGCACGGATTGGGAAGTCTCTGTTCTCTGGGAGATGTGTGTGGTGCTACTGCCCCGGTGTATGTGGTGGCTCACTGGCCACTAGCAATGTTTCTGCTCGCCACTGTGGGGCAAACGTTGTGCAGCTAAGCTCACTTGGGAAGTACAAGTGCCAGAGTTCCTTTCTGGGGCACCATCAAGAGATCACATTCGTAGCATGCGGGTACTGCTTTCCTCCTAAGCTGTGCATTCGCAGCCAGCTTCAAGGTGTTCCTTTTGTGGATAGACTCAGGTGGAGAGGCCGCTGGAGAAGGCCTCTGCTTCTATGCCCTTTGAGAAGGCTGCTTTGAGGAACCTCTTACCCTAGCATCTGCCAAGTACAGCCTTATGCCTCTCTCCAATACTGACTTACTTCTGACAGCTTGTCTTTCCGTTTGAGAAACCAAGAGCCCTTTTCCTGCAGGGAAAAATGTCCGTTTTCTGTTCTTCTTTTGCACACGGTGACGTGCTTTCAGGGCTGGGGTTAGGCTTTTACCCACTCGAGGGAGGGCAGCTTCCCATTCACTTTGGAGATGGCACTCTTGCAGCGCTGTGGGCCATGACTGTGCTTCGCAGACTGCAAACTACCCTCTCCATTCGAAGAGAACACGCACGGATTGGGAAGTCTCTATTCTCTGGGAGTTGTGTGTGGTGCTACAGCCCCGGTGTATGGGGTGGCTCACTGGCAACTAGCAATGTTTCTGCTCGCCACTGTGGGGCAAACGTTGTGCAGCTAAGCTCACTTGGGAAGTACAAGTGCCAGAGTTCCTTTCTGGGGCACCATCAAGAGATCACATTCGTAGCATGCGGGTACTGCTTTCCTCCTAAGCTGTGCAGTCGCAGCCAGCTTCATGGTGTTCCTTTTGTGGATAGACTCTGGTGGAGAGGCCGCTGGAGAAGGCCTCTGCTTCTATGCCCTTTGAGAAGGCTGCTTTGAGGAACCTCTTACCCTAGCCTCTGCCAAGTACAGCCTTCTGCCTCTCTCCAATACTGACTTATTTCTGACAGCTTGTCTTTCGGTTTGAGAAACCAAGAGCCCTTTTCCTGCAGGGAAAAATGTCCGTTTTCTGTCCTTCTTTTGCACACGGTGAAGTGCCTTCACGGCTGATGTTAGACCTTTACCCACTCGAGGGAGGGCAGCTTCCCATTCACTTTGGAGATAGGACTCCTGCAGCGCTGTGGGACATGACTGTGCTTCGCACACTGTAAACTAACCTCTCCATTCGAAGAGGGCACGCACGGAATGGGAAGACTCTGATCTCTGAGAGAAGTGTGTGGTGCTACTGCCCCGTTGTATGGGGTGGCTCACTGGCCACTAGCAATTTTTCTGCTCGCCACTGTGGGGCAAACGTTGTGCAGCTAAGCTCACTTGGGAAGTACAAGTGCCAGAGTTCCTTTCTGGGGCACCATCAAGAGATCACATTCGTAGCATGCGGGTACTGCTTTCCTCCTAAGCTGTGCATTCGCAGCCAGCTTCAAGGTGTTCCTTTTGTGGATAGACTCTGGTGGAGAGGCCGCTGGAGAAGGCCTCTGCTTCTATGCCCTTTGAGAAGGCTGCTTTGAGGAACCTCTTACCCTAGCCTGTGCCAAGTACAGCCTTCTGCCTCTCTCCAATACTGACTTACTTCTGACAGCTTGTCTTTCCGTTTGAGAAACCAAGAGCCCTTTTCGTGCAGGGAAAAATGTCCGTTTTCTCTTCTTCTTTTGCACACGGTGACGTGCCTTCAGGGCTGGGGTTAGGCTTTTACCCACTCGAGGGAGGGCAGCTTCCCATTCACTTTGGAGATGGCACTCCTGCAGCGCTGTGGGCCATGTCTGTGCTTGCAGACTGCAAACTACCCTCTCCATTCGAAGAGAACACGCACGGATTGGGAAGTCTCTGTTCTCTGGGAGTTGTGTGTGGTGCTACTGCCCCGGTGTATGGGGTGGCTCACTGGCCACTAGCAATGTTTCTGCTCGCCACTGTGGGGCAAACGTTGTGCAGCTAAGCTCACTTGGGAAGTACAAGTGCCAGAGTTCCTTTCTGGGGCACCATCAAGAGATCACATTCGTAGCATGCGGGTACTGCTTTCCTCCTAAGCTGTGCAGTCGCAGCCAGCTTCATGGTGTTCCTTTTGTGGATAGACTCTGGTGGAGAGGCCGCTGGAGAAGGCCTCTGCTTCTATGCCCTTTGAGAAGGCTGCTTTGAGGAACCTCTTACCCTAGCCTCTGCCAAGTACTGCCTTCTGCCTCTCTCCAATACTGACTTATTTCTGACAGCTTGTCTTTCGGTTTGAGAAACCAAGAGCCCTTTTCGTGCAGGGAAAAATGTCCGTTTTCTGTTCTTCTTTTGCACACGGTGACGTGCTTTCAGGGCTGGGGTTAGGCTTTTACCCACTCGAGGGAGGGCAGCTTCCCATTCACTTTGGAGATGGCACTCCTGCAGCGCTGTTGGCCATGACTGTGCTTCGCAGACTGCAAACTACCCTCTCCATTCGAAGAGAACACGCACGGATTGGGAAGTCTCTGTTCTCTGGGAGATGTGTGTGGTGCTATTGCCCCGGTGTATGGGGTGGCTCACTGGCCACTATCAATGTTTCTGCTCGCCACTGTGGGGCAAACGTTGTGCAGCTAAGCTCACTTGGGAAGTACAAGTGCCAGAGTTCCTTTCTTGGGCACCATCAAGAGATCACATTCGTAGCATGCGGGTACTGCTTTCATCCTAAGCTGTGCAGTCGCAGCCAGCTTCAAGGTGTTCCTTTTGTGGATAGACTCTGGTGGAGAGGCCGCTGGAGAAGGCCTCTGCTTCTATGCCCTTTGAGAAGGCTGCTTTCAGGAACCTCTTACCCTAGCCTCTGCCAAGTACACCCTTCTGCCTCTCTCCAATACTGACTTACTTCTGACAGCTTGTCTTTCCGTTTGAGAAACCAAGAGCCCTTTTCCTGCAGGGAAAAATGTCCGTTTTCTGTCCTTCTTTTGCACACGGTGAAGTGCCTTCACGGCTGGTGTTAGGCCTTTACCCACACGAGGGAGGGCAGCTTCCCATTCACTTTGGAGATGGCACTCCTGCAGCGCTGTGGCCCATGACTGTGCTTCGCAGACTGTAAACTACCCTCTCCATTCGAAGAGAACACGCACGGATTGGGAAGTCTCTGTTCTCTGGGAGATGTGTGTGGTGCTACTGCCCCGGTGTATGGGGTGGCTCACTGTCCACTAGCAATATTTCTGCTCGCCACTGTGGGGCAAACGTCGTGCAGCTAAGCTCACTTGGGAAGTACAAGTGCCAGAGTTCCTTTCTGGGGCACCATCAAGAGATCACATTCGTAGCATGCGGGTACGGCTTTCCTCCTAAGCTGTGCAGTCGCAGCCAGCTTCAAGGTGTTCCTTTGGTGGATAGACTCTGGTGGAGAGGCCGCTGGAGAAGGCCTCTACTTCTATGCCCTTTGAGAAGGCTGCTTTGAGGAACCTCTTACCCTAGCCTCTGCCAAGTACAGCCTTCTGCCTCTCTCCAATACTGACTTACTTCTGACAGCTTGTCTTTCCGTTTGAGAAACCAAGAGCCCTTTTCGTGCAGGGAAAAATGTCCGTTTTCTGTTCTTCTTTTGCACACGGTGACGTGCTTTCAGGGCTGGGGTTAGGCTTTTACCCACTCGAGGGAGGGCAGCTTCCATTCACTTTGGAGATGGCACTCCTGCCGCGCTGTGGGCCATGACTGTGCTTCGCAGACTGCAAACTACCCTCTCCATTCGAAGAGAACACCCACGGATTGGGAAGACTCTGTTCTCTTCGAGATGTGTGTGGTGCTACTGCCCCGGTGTATGGGGTGGCCCACTGGCCACTAGAAATGTTTCTGCTCGCCACTGTGGGGCAAACGTTGTGCAGCTAAGCTCACTTGGGAAGTACAAGTGCCAGAGTTCCTTTCTGGGGCACCATCAAGAGATCACATTCGTAGCATGCGGGTACTGCTTTCCTCCTAAGCTGTGCATTCGCAGCCAGCTTCAAGGTGTTCCTTTTGTGGATAGACTCTGGTGGAGAGGCCGCTGGAGAAGGCCTCTGCTTCTATGCCCTTTCAGAAGGCTGCTTTGAGGAACCTCTTACCCTAGCCTCTGCCAAGTACAGCCTTCTGCCTCTCTCCAATACTGACTTACTTCTGACAGCTTGTCTTTCTGTTTCAGAAACCAAGAGACCTTTTCGTGCAGGGAAAAATGTCCGTTTTCTGTCCTTCTTTTGCACACGGTGACGTGCTTTCAGGGCTGGGGTTAGGCTTTTACCCACTCGAGGGAGGGCAGCTTCTCATTCACTTTGGAGATGGCACTCCTGCAGCGCTGTGGGCCATGACTGTGCTTCGCAGACTGTAAACTTCCCTCTCCATTCGAAGAGAACACGCACGGATTGGGAAGTCTCTGTTCTCTGGGAGTTGTGTGTGGTGCTACTGCCCCGGTGTATGGGGTGGCTCACTGGCCACTAGCAATGTTTCTGCTCGCCACTGTGGGGCAAACGTTGTGCAGCTAAGCTCACTTGGGAAGTACAAGTGCCAGAGTTCCTTTCTGGGGCACCATCAAGAGATCACATTCGTAGCATGCGGGTACTGCTTTCCTGCTAAGCTGTGCATTCGCAGTCAGCTTCAAGGTGTTCCTTTTGTGGATAGACTCTGGTGGAGAGGCCGCTGGAGAAGGCCTCTGCTTCTATGCCCTTTGAGAAGGCTGCTTTGAGGAACCTCTTAGCCTAGCCTCTGCCAACTACAGCCTTCTGCCTCTCTCCATTACTGACTTACTTCTGACAGCTTGTCTTTCCGTTTGAGAAACCAAGAGCCATTTTCCTGCAGCGAAAAATGTCCGTTTTCTGTTCTTCTTTTGCACACGGTGACGTGCCTTCACGGCTGGTGTTAGGCCTTTACCCACTCGAGGGAGGGCAGCTTCCCATTCACTTTGGAGATGGCACTCCTGCCGCGCTGTGGGCCATGACTGTGCTTCGCAGACAGGAAACTACCCTCTCCATTCGAAAAGAACATGCACGGATTGGGAATTCACTGTTCTCTGGGAGATGTGTGTGGTGCTACTGCCCCGGTGTATGGGGTGGCTCACTGGCCACTAGCAATGTTTCTGCTCGCCAGTGTGGGGCAAACGTTGTGCAGCTAAGCTCACTTGGGAAGTACCAGTGCCAGAGTTCCTTTCTGGGGCACCATCAAGAGATCACATTCGTAGCATGCGGGTACGGCTTTCCTCCTAAGCTGTGCAGTCGCAGCCAGCTTCAAGGTGTTCCTTTGGTGGATAGACTCTGGTGGAGAGGCCGCTGGAGAAGGCCTCTGCTTCTATGCCCTTTGAGAAGGCTGCTTTGAGGAACCTCTTACCCTAGCCTCTGCCAAGTACTGCCTTCTGCCTCTCTCCAATACTGACTTACTTCTGAAAGCTTGTCTTTCCGTTTGAGAAACCAAGAGCCCTTTTCTTGCAGGGAAAAATGTCCGTTTTCTGTTCTTCTTTTGCACACGGTGACGTGCTTTCAGGGCTGGGGTTAGGCTTTTACCCACTCGAGGGAGGGCAGCTTCCCATTCACTTTGGAGATGGCACTCCTGCCCCGCTGTGGGTCATGACTGTGCTTCGCAGACTGCAAACTACCCTCTCCATTCGAAGAGAACACCCACGGATTGGGAAGACTCTGTTCTCTTCGAGATGTGTGTGGTGCTACTGCCCCGGTGTATGGGGTGGCCCACTGGCCACTAGAAATGTTTCTGCCCGCCACTGTGGGGCAAACGTTGTGCAGCTAAGCTCAATTGGGAAGGACAAGTGCCAGAGTTCCTTTCTGGAGCACCATCAAGAGATCACATTCGTAGCATGCGGGTACTGCTTTCCTCCTAAGCTGTGCATTCGCAGCCACCGTCAAGGTGTTCCTTTTGTGGATAGACTCTGGTGGAGAGGCCGCTGGAGAAGGCCTCTGCTTCTATGCCCTTTGAGAAGGCTGCTTTGAGGAACCTCTTACCCTAGCCTCTGCCAAGTACAGCCTTCTGCCTCTCTCCAATACTGACTTACTTCTGACAGCTTGTCTTTCCGTTTGAGAAACCAAGAGCCCTTTTCGTGCAGGGAAAAATGTCCGTTTTCTGTTCTTCTTTTGCACACGGTGACGTGTTTTCAGGGCTGGGGTTAGGCTTTTACCCACTCGAGGGAGGGCAGCTTCCCATTCACTTTGGAGATGGCACTCCTACAGCGCTGTGGGCCATGACTGTGCTTCGTAGACTGCAAACTACCCTCTCCATTCGAAGAGAACACGCACGGATTGGGAAGTCTCTGTTATCTGGGAGATGTGTGTGGTGCTACTGCCCCGGTGTATGGGGTGGCTCACTGACCACTAGCAATGTTTCTGCTCGCCAGTGTGGGGCAAACGTTGTGCAGCAAAGCTCACTTGGGAAGTACAAGTGCCAGAGTTCCTTTCTGGGGCACCATCAAGAGATCACATTCGTAGCATGCGGGTACTGCTTTCCTCCTAAGCTGTGCATTCGCAGCCAGCTTCAAGGTGTTCCTTTTGTGGATAGACTCTGGTGGAGAGGAAGCTGGAGAAGGCCTCTGCTTCTATGCCATTTGAGAAGGCTGCTTAGAGGAACCTCTTACCCTATACTCTGCCAAGTACAGCCTTCTGCCTCTCTCCAATACTGACTTACTTCTGACAGCTTGTCTTTCCGTTTGAGAAACCAAGAGCCCTTTTCGTGCAGGGAAAAATGTCCATTTTCTGTTCTTCTTTTGCACACGGTGACGTGCTTTCAGGGCTGGGGTTAGGCTTTTAGCCACTGGAGGGAGGGCAGCATTCCATTCACTTTGGAGATGGCACTCCTGCAGCGCTGTGGGCCATGACTGTGCTTCGCAGACTGCAAACTACCCTCTCCATTCGAAGAGAACACGCACGGATTGGGAAGTCTCTGTTCTCTGGGAGATGTGTGTGGTGCTACTGCCCCGGTGTATGGGGTGGCTCACTGGCCACTAGCAATGTTTCTGCTCGCCAGTGGGGGGCAAACGTTGTGCAGCTAAGCTCACTTGCGAAGTATAAGTGCCAGAGTTCCTTTCTGGAGCACCATCAAGAGATCACATTCGTAGCATGCGGGTATTGCTTTCCTCCTAAGCTGTGCATTCGCAGCCAGCTTCAAGGTGTTCGTTTGTGGATAGACTCTGGTGGAGAGGCCGCTGGAGAAGGCCTCTGCTTCTATCCCCTTTGAGAAGGCTGCTTTGAGGAACCTCTTACCCTAGCCTCTGCCAAGTACAGCCTTCTGCCTCTCTCCATTACTGACTTACTTCTGGCAGCTTGTCTTTCCTTTTGAGAAAACAAGAGACCTTTTCGTGCAGCGAAAAATGTCCTTTTTCTGTTCTTCTTTTGCACACGGTGACGTGCCTTCACAGCTGGTGTTAGGCCTTTACCCACTCGAGGGAGGGCAGCTTCCCATTCACTTTGGAGATGGCACTCCTGCCGCGCTGTCGGCCATGACTGTGCTTCGCAGACTGTAAACTACCCTCTCCATTCGAAGAGAACACGCACGGATTGGGAAGTCTCTGTTCTCTGGGAGATGGGTGTGGTGCTACTGCCCCGGTGTATGGGCTGGCTCACTGGCCACTAGCAATGTTTCTGCTCGCCACTGTGAGGCAAACGTTGTGCAGCTAAGCTCACTTGGGAAGTACAAGTGCCAGAGTTCCTTTCTGGGGCACCATCAAGAGATCACATTCGTAGCATGCGGGTACTGCTTTCCTCCTAAGCTGTGCATTCGCAGCCAGCTTCAAGGTGTTCCTTTTGTGGATAGACTCTGGTGGAGAGGCCGCTGGAGAAGGCCTCTGCTTCTATGCCCTTTCAGAAGGCTGCTTTGAGGAACCTCTTACCCTAGCCTCTGCCAAGTACAGCCTTTTGCCTCTCTCCAATACTGACTTACTTCTGACAGCTTGTCTTTCTGTTTCAGAAACCAAGAGACCTTTTCGTGCAGGGAAAAATGTCCGTTTTCTGTCCTTCTTTTGCACACGGTGAGGTGCTTTCAGGGCTGGGGTTAGGCTTTTACCCACTCGAGGGAGGGCAGCTTCTCATTCACTTTGGAGATGGCACTCCTGCAGCGCTGTGGGCCATGACTGTGCTTCGCAGACTGTAAACTTCCCTCTCCATTCGAAGAGAACACGCACGGATTGGGAAGTCTCTGTTCTCTGGGAGTTGTGTGTGGTGCTACTGCCCCGGTGTATGGGGTGGCTCACTGGCCACTAGCAATGTTTCTGCTCGCCACTGTGGGGCAAACGTTGTGCAGCTAAGCTCACTTGGGAAGTACAAGTGCCAGAGTTCCTTTCTGGGGCACCATCAAGAGATCACATTCGTAGCATGCGGGTACTGCTTTCCTGCTAAGCTGTGAATTCGCAGCCAGCTTCAAGGTGTTCCTTTTGTGGATAGACTCTGGTGGAGAGGCCGCTGGAGAAGGCCTCTGCTTCTATGCCCTTTGAGAAGGCTGCTTTGAGGAACCTCTTAGCCTAGCCTCTGCCAACTACAGCCTTCTGCCTCTCTCCATTACTGACTTACTTCTGACAGCTTGTCTTTCCGTTTGAGAAACCAAGAGCCATTTTCCTGCAGCGAAAAATGTCCGTTTTCTGTTCTTCTTTTGCACACGGTGACGTGCCTTCACGGCTGGTGTTAGGCCTTTACCCACTCGAGGGAGGGCAGCTTCCCATTCACTTTGGAGATGGCACTCCTGCCGCGCTGTGGGCCATGACTGTGCTTCGCAGACAGGAAACTACCCTCTCCATTCGAAAAGAACACGCACGGATTGGGAAGTCTCTGTTCTCTGGGAGATGTGTGTGGTGCTACTGCCCCGGTGTATGGGGTGGCTCACTGGCCACTAGCAATGTTTCTGCTCGCCAGTGTGGGGCAAACGTTGTGCAGCTAAGCTCACTTGGGAAGTACCAGTGCCAGAGTTCCTTTCTGGGGCACCATCAAGAGATCACATTCGTAGCATGCGGGTACGGCTTTCCTCCTAAGCTGTGCATTCACAGCCAGCTTCAAGGTGTTCCTTTTGTGGATAGACTCTGGTGGAGAGGCCGCTGGAGAAGGCCTCTGCTTCTATGCCCTTTGAGAAGGCTGCTTTCAGGAACCTCTTACCCTAGCCTCTGCCAAGTACAGCCTTCTGCCTCTCTCCAATACTGACTTACTTCTGACAGCTTGTCTTTCCGTTTGAGAAACCAAGAGCCCTTTTCCTGCAGGGAAAAATGTCTGTTTTCTGTCCTTCTTTTGCACACGGTGAAGTGCCTTCACGGCTGGTGTTAGGCCTTTACCCACTCGAGGGAGGGCAGCTTCCCATTCACTTTGGAGATGGCACTCCTGCAGCGCTGTGGCCCATGACTGTGCTTCGCAGACTGTAAACTACCCTCTCCATTCGAAGAGAACACGCACGGTTTGGGAAGTCTCTGTTCTCTGGGAGATGTGTGTGGTGCTACTGCCCCGGTGTATGGGGTGGCTCACTGACCACTAGCAATATTTCTGCTCGCCACTGTGGGGCAAACGTCGTGCAGCTAAGCTCACTTGGGAAGTACAAGTGCCAGAGTTCCTTTCTGGGGCACCATCAAGAGATCACATTCGTAGCATGCGGGTACGGCTTTCCTCCTAAGCTGTGCAGTCGCAGCCAGCTTCAAGGTGTTCCTTTTGTGGATAGACTCTGGTGGAGAGGCCGCTGGAGAAGGCCTCTGCTTCTATGCCCTTTGAGAAGGCTGCTTTGAGGAACCTCTTACACTATCCTCTGCCAAGTACTGCCTTCTGCCTCTCTCCAATACTGACTTACTTCTGAAAGCTTGTCTTTCCGTTTGAGAAACCAAGAGCCCTTTTCTTGCAGGGAAAAATGTCCGTTTTCTGTTCTTCTTTTGCACACGGTGACGTGCTTTCAGGGCTGGGGTTAGGCTTTTACCCACTCGAGGGAGGGCAGCTTCCCATTCACTTTGGAGATGGCACTCCTGCCCCGCTGTGGGTCATGACTGTGCTTCGCAGACTGCAAACTACCCTCTCCATTCGAAGAGAACACCCACGGATTGGGAAGACTCTGTTCTCTTCGAGATGTGTGTGGTGCTACTGCCCCGGTGTATGGGGTGGCCCACTGGCCACTAGAAATGTTTCTGCCCGCCACTGTGGGGCAAACGTTGTGCAGCTAAGCTCAATTGGGAAGGACAAGTGCCAGAGTTCCTTTCTGGAGCACCATCAAGAGATCACATTCGTAGCATGCGGGTACTGCTTTCCTCCTAAGCTGTGCATTCGCAGCCAGCGTCAAGGTGTTCCTTTTGTGGATAGACTCTGGTGGAGAGGCCGCTGGAGAAGGCCTCTGCTTCTATGCCCTTTGAGAAGGCTGCTTTGAGGAACCTCTTACCCTAGCCTCTGCCAAGTACAGCCTTCTGCCTCTCTCCAATACTGACTTACTTCTGACAGCTTGTCTTTCCGTTTGAGAAACCAAGAGCCCTTTTCGTGCAGGGAAAAATGTCCGTTTTCTGTTCTTCTTTTGCACACGGTGACTTGTTTTCAGGGCTGGGGTTAGGCTTTTAGCCACTCTAGGGAGGGCAGCTTCCCATTCACTTTGGAGATGGCACTCCTGCAGCGCTGTGGGCCATGACTGTGCTTCGCAGACTGCAAACTACCCTCTCCATTCGAAGAGAACACGCACGGATTGGGAAGTCTCTGTTATCTGGGAGATGTGTGTGGTGCTACTGCCCCGGTGTATGGGGTGGCTCACTGACCACTAGCAATGTTTCTGCTCGCCAGTGTGGGTCAAACGTTGTGCAGCTAAGCTCACTTGGGAAGTACAAGTGCCAGAGTTCCTTTCTGGGGCACCATCAAGAGATCACATTCGTAGCATGAGGGTACTGCTTTCCTCCTAAGCTGTGCATTCGCAGCCAGCTTCAAGGTGTTCCTTTTGTGGATAGACTCTGGTGGAGAGGAAGCTGGAGAAGGCCTCTGCTTCTATGCCATTTGAGAAGGCTGCTTAGAGGAACGTCTTACCCTAGCCTCTGCCAAGTACAGCCTTCTGCCTCTCTCCAATACTGACTTACTTCTGACAGCTTGTCTTTCAGTTTGAGAAACCAAGAGCCCTTTTCGTGCAGGGAAAAATGTCCGTTTTCTGTTCTTCTTTTGCACACGGTGACGTGCTTTCAGGGCTGGGGTTAGGCTTTTAGCCACTCGAGGGAGGGCAGCATTCCATTCACTTTGGAGATGGCACTCCTGCAGCGCTGTGGGCCATAACTGTGCTTCGCAGACTGCAAACTACCCTCTCCATTCGAAGAGAACACGCACGGATTGGGAAGTCTCTGTTCTCTGGGAGATGTGTGTGGTGCTACTGCCCCGGTGTATGGGGTGGCTCACTGGCCACTAGCAGTGTTTCTGCTCGCCAGTGGGGGGCAAACGTTGTGCAGCTAAGCTCACTTGCGAAGTATAAGTGCCAGAGTTCCTTTCTGGAGCACCATCAAGAGATCACATTCGTAGCATGCGGGTACTGCTTTCCTCCTAAGCTGTGCATTCGCAGCCAGCTTCAAGGTGTTCGTTTGTGGATAGACTCTGGTGGAGAGGCCGCTGGAGAAGGCCTCTGCTTCTATCCCCTTTGAGAAGGCTGCTTTGAGGAACCTCTTACCCTAGCCTCTGCCAAGTACAGCCTTCTGCCTCTCTCCATTACTGACTTACTTCTGGCAGCTTGTCTTTCCTTTTGAGAAAACAAGAGACCTATTCGTGCAGCGAAAAATGTCCTTTTTCTGTTCTTCTTTTGCACACGGTGACGTGCCTTCACAGCTGGTGTTAGGCCTTTACCCACTCGAGGGAGGGCAGCTTCCCATTCACTTTGGAGATGGCACTCCTGCCGCGCTGTGGGCCATGACTGTGCTTCGTAGACTGTAAACTACCCTCTCCATTCGAAGAGAACACGCACGGATTGGGAAGTCTCTGTTCTCTGGGAGATGTGTGTGGTGCTAGTGCCCCGGTGTATGGGCTGGCTCACTGGCCACTAGCAATGTTTCTGCTCGCCACTGTGAGGCAAACGTTGTGCAGCTAAGCTCACTTGGGAAGTACAAGTGCCAGAGTTCCTTTCTGGGGCACCATCAAGAGATCACATTCGTAGCATGCTGGTTCTGCTTTCCTCCTAAGCTGTGCTTTCGCAGCCAGCTTAAAGGTGTTCCTTTTGTGGATAGACTCTGGTGGAGAGGCCGCTGGAGAAGGCCTCTGGTTCTATCCCCTTTGAGAAGGCTGCTTTGAGGAACCTCTTACCCTAGCCTCTGCCAAGTACAGTCTTCTGCCTCTCTCCATTACTGACTTACTTCTGACAGCTTGTCTTTCCGTTTGAGAAACCAAGAGCCCTTTTCCTGCAGCGAAAAATGTCCGTTTTCTGTTCTTCTTTTGCACACGGTGACGTGCCTTCACGGCTGGTGTTAGGCCTTTACCCACTCGAGGGAGGGCATCTTCCCATTCACTTTGGAGATGGCACTCCTGCCGCGCTGTGGGCCATGACTGTGCTTCGCAGACAGGAAACTACCCTCTCCATTCGAAAAGAACACGCACGGATTGGGAAGTCTCTGTTCTCTGGGAGATGTGTGTGGTGCTACTGCCCCGGTGTATGGGGTGGCTCACTGACCACTAGCAATATTTCTGCTCGCCACTGTGGGGCAAACGTTGTGCAGCTAAGCTCACTTGGGAAGTACAAGTGCCAGAGTTCCTTTCTGGGGCACCATCAAGAGATCACATTCGTAGCATGCGGGTACTGCTTTCCTCCTAAGCTGTGCATTCGCAGCCAGCTTCAAGGTGTTCCTTTTGTGGATAGACTATGGTGGAGAGGCCGCTGGAGAAGGCCTCTGCTTCTATGCCCTTTGAGAAGGCTGCTTTGAGGAACCTCTTACCCTAGCCTCTGCCAAGTACAGCCTTCTGCCTCTCTCCAATACTGACTTAATTCTGACAGCTTGTCTTTCCGTTTGAGAAACCAAGAGCCCTTTTCGTGCAGGGAAAAATGTCCGTTTTCTGTTCTTCTTTTGCACACGGTGACGTGCTTTCAGGGCTGGGGTTAGGCTTTTAGCCACTCGAGGGAGCGCAGCATTCCATTCACTTTGGAGATGGCACTCCTGCAGCGCTGTGGGCCATGACTGTGCTTCGCAGACTGCAAACTACCCTCTCCATTCGAAGAGAACACGCACGGATTGGGAAGTCTCTGTTCTCTGGGAGATGTGTGTGGTGCTACTGCCCCGGTGTATGGGGTGGCTCACTGGCCACTAGCAATGTTTCTGCTCGCCAGTGGGGGGCAAACCTTGTGCAGCTAAGCTCACTTGCGAAGTATAAGTGCCAGAGTTCCTTTCTGGAGCACCATCAAGAGATCACATTCGTAGCATGCGGGTATTGCTTTCCTCCTAAGCTGTGCATTCGCAGCCAGCTTCAAGGTGTTCGTTTGTGGATAGACTCTGGTGGAGAGGCCGCTGGAGAAGGCCTCTGCTTCTATCCCCTTTGAGAAGGCTGCTTTGAGGAACCTCTTACCCTAGCCTCTGCCAAGTACAGCCTTCTGCCTCTCTCCATTACTGACTTACTTCTGGCAGCTTGTCTTTCCTTTTGAGAAAACAAGAGACCTTTTCGTGCAGCGAAAAATGTCCTTTTTCTGTTCTTCTTTTGCACACGGTGACGTGCCTTCACAGCTGGTGTTAGGCCTTTACCCACTCGAGGGAGGGCAGCTTCCCATTCACTTTGGAGATGGCACTCCTGCCGCGCTGTGGGCCATGACTGTGCTTCGCAGACTGTAAACTACCCTCTCCATTCGAAGAGAACACGCACGGATTGGGAAGTCTCTGTTCTCTGGGAGATGTTTGTGGTGCTACTGCCCCGGTGTATGGGCTGGCTCACTGGCCACTAGCAATGTTTCTGCTCGCCACTGTGGGGCAAACGTTGTGCAGCTAAGCTCACTTGGGAAGTACAAGTGCCAGAGTTCCTTTCTGGGGCACCATCAAGAGATCACATTCGTAGCATGCGGGTACTGCTTTCCTCCTAAGCTGTGCATTCGCAGCCAGCTTCAAGGTGTTCCTTTTGTGGATAGACTCTGGTGGAGAGGCCGCTGGAGAAGGCCTCTGCTTCAATGCCCTTTGAGAAGGCTGCTTTGAGGAACCTCTTACCCTAGCCTGTGCCAAGTACAGCCTTCTGCCTCTCTCCAATACTGACTTACTTCTGACAGCTTGTCTTTCCGTTTGAGAAACCAAGAGCCCTTTTCCTGCAGGGAAAAATGTCCGTTTTCTGTCCTTCTTTTGCACACGGTGAAGTGCCTTCACGGCTGGTGTTAGGCCTTTACCCACTCGAGGGAGGGCAGCTTCCCATTCACTTTGGAGATGGCACTCCTGCAGCGCTGTGGGCCATGACTGTGCTTCGCAGACTGTAAACTACCCTCTCCATTCGAAGAGAACACGCACGGATTGGGAAGTCTCTGTTCTCTGGGAGATGTGTGTGGTGCTACTGCCCCGGTGTATGGGGTGGCTCACTGGCCACTAGCAATGTTTCTGCTCGCCACTGTGGGGCAAACGTTGTGCAGCTAAGCTCACTTGGGAAGTACCAGTGCCAGAGTTCCTTTCTGGGGCACCATCAAGAGATCACATTCGTAGCATGCTGGTTCTGCTTTCCTCCTAAGCTGTGCTTTCGCAGCCAGCGTAAAGGTGTTCCTTTTGTGGATAGACTCTGGTGGAGAGGCCGCTGGAGAAGGCCTCTGCTTCTATCCCCTTTGAGAAGGCTGCTTTGAGGAACCTCTTACCCTAGCCTCTGCCAAGTACAGCCTTCTGCCTCTCTCCAATACTGACTTACTTCTGACAGCTTGTCTTTCCGTTTGAGAAACCAAGAGCCCTTTTCCTGCAGGGAAAAATGTCCGTTTTCTGTCCTTCCTTTGCACACGGTGAAGTGCCTTCACGGCTGGTGTTAGGCCTTTACCCACTCGAGGGAGGGCAGCTTCCCATTCACTTTGGAGATGGCACTCCTGCAGCGCTGTGGGCCATGACTGTGCTTCGCAGACTGTAAACTACCCTCTCCATTCGAAGAGAACACGCACGGATTGGGAAGTCTCTGTTCTCTGGGAGATGTGTGTGGTGCTACTGCCCCGGTGTATGGGGTGGCTCACTGGCCACTAGCAATGTTTCTGCTCGCCACTGTGGGGCAAACGTTGTGCAGCTAAGCTCACTTGGGAAGTACCAGTGCCAGAGTTCCTTTCTGGGGCACCATCAAGAGATCACATTCGTAGCATGCTGGTTCTGCTTTCCTCCTAAGCTGTGCTTTCGCAGCCAGCTTAAAGGTGTTCCTTTTGTGGATAGACTCTGGTGGAGAGGCCGCTGGAGAAGGCCTCTGCTTCTATCCCCTTTGAGAAGGCTGCTTTGAGGAACCTCTTACCCTAGCCTCTGCCAAGTACAGTCTTCTGCCTCTCTCCATTACTGACTTACTTCTGACAGCTTGTCTTTCCGTTTGAGAAACCAAGAGCCCTTTTCCTGCAGCGAAAAATGTCCGTTTTCTGTTCTTCTTTTGCACACGGTGACGTGCCTTCACGGCTGGTGTTAGGCCTTTACCCACTCGAGGGAGGGCATCTTCCCATTCACTTTGGAGATGGCACTCCTGCCGCGCTGTGGGCCATGACTGTGCTTCGCAGACAGGAAACTACCCTCTCCATTCGAAAAGAACACGCACGGATTGGGAAGTCTCTGTTCTCTGGGAGATGTGTGTGGTGCTACTGCCCCGGTGTATGGGGTGGCTCACTGACCACTAGCAATGTTTCTGCTCGCCAGTGTGGGGCAAACGTTGTGCAGCTAAGCTCACTTGGGAAGTACAAGTGCCAGAGTTCCTTTCTGGGGCACCATCAAGAGATCACATTCGTAGCATGCGGGTACTGCTTTCCTCCTAAGCTGTGCATTCGCAGCCAGCTTCAAGGTGTTCCTTTTGTGGATAGACTCCGGTGGAGAGGCCGCTGGAGAAGGCCTCTGCTTCTATGCACTTTGAGAAGGCTGCTTTGAGGAACCTCTTACCCTAGCCTCTGCCATGTACAGCCTTCTGCCTCTCTCCAATACTGACTTACTTCTGACAGCTTGTCTTTCCGTTTGAGAAACCAAGAGCCCTTTTCGTGCAGGGAAAAATGTCCGTTTTCTGTTCTTCTTTTGCAAACGGTGACGTGCTTTAAGGGCGGGGGTTAGGCTTTTAAAACTCGAGGGAGGGCAGCTTCCCATTCACTTTGGAGATAGCAATCCTGCCGCGCTGTGGGTCATGACTGTGCTTCGCAGACTGCAAACTACCCTCTCCATTCGAAGAGAACACCCACGGATTGGGAAGACTCTGTTCTCTTCGAGATGTGTGTGGTGTTACTGCCCCGGTGTCCGGGGTGGCTCACTGGCCACTAGCAATGTCTCTGCTCGCCACTGTCGGGCAAACGTTGTGCAGCTAAGCTCACTTGGGAAGTACAAATGCCAGAGTTCCTTTCTGGGGCACCATCAAGAGATCACATTCGTAGCATGCGGGTACTGCTTTCCTCCTAAGCTGTGCATTCGCAGCCAGCTTCAAGGTCTTCCTTTTGTGGATAGACTCTCGTGGAGAGGCCGGTGGAAAAGGCCTCTGCTTCTATGCCCTTTGAGAAGGCTGCTTCGAGGAACCTCTTATCCTAGCCTCTGCCAAGTACAGCCTTCTGCCTCTCTCCAATACTGACTTACTTCTGACAGCTTGTCTTTCCGTTTGAGAAACCAAGAGCCCTTTTCCTGCAGGGAAAATTGTCCCTTTTCTGTCCTCCTTTTGCACACTCTGAAGTGCCTTCACGGCTGGTGTTAGGCCTTTACCCACTCGAGGGAGGGCAGCTTCCCATTCACTTTGGAGATGGCACTCCTGCAGCGCTGTGGGCCATGACTGTGCTTCGCAGACTGTAAACTACCCTGTCCATTCGAAGAGAACACGCACGGATTGGGAAGTCTCTCTTCTCTGAGAGATGTGTGTGGTGCTACTGCCCCGGTGTATGGGGTGGCTCACTGGCCACTAGCAATGTTTCTGCTCGCCACTGTCGGGCAAACGTTGTGCAGCTAAAATCACTTGGGAAGTACAAGTGCCAGAGTTCCTTTCTGGGGCACCATCAAGAGATCACATTCGTAGCATGCGGGTACGGCTTTCCTCCTAAGCTGTGCATTCGCAGCCAGCTTCAAGGTGTTCCTTTTGTGGATAGACTCTGGTGGAGAGGCCGCTGGAGAAGGCCTCTGCTTCTATCCCCTTTGAGAAGGCTGCTTTGAGGAACCTCTTACCCTAGCCTCTGCCAAGTACAGCCTTCTGCCTCTCTCCAATACTGACTTACTTCTGACAGCTTCTCTTTCCCTTTGAGAAACCAACAGCCCTTTTTCTGCAGGGAATAATGTCCGTTTTCTGTCCTTCTTTTGCACACGGTGAAGTCCCTTCACGGCTGGTGTTAGGCCTTTAACCACTCGAGGGAGGGCAGCTTCCCATTCACTTTGGAGATGGCACTCCTGCAGCGCTGTGGGCCATGACTGTGCTTCGCAGACTGTAAACTACCCTGTCCATTCGAAGAGAACACGCACGGATTGGGAAGTCTCTCTTCTCTGGGAGATGTGTGTGGTGCTACTGCCCCGGTGCATGGGGTGGCTCACTGGCCACTAGCAATGTTTCTGCTCGCCACTGTGGGGCAAACGTTGTGCAGCTAAGCTCATTTGGGAAGTACAAGTGCCAGAGTTCCTTTCTGGGGCACCATCAAGAGATCACATTCGTAGCATGCGGGTACGGCTTTCCTCCTAAGCTGTGCATTCGCAGCCAGCTTCAAGGTGTTCCTTTTGTGCATAGACTCTGGTGGAGAGGCCGCTGAAGAAGGCCTCTGCTTCTATCCCCTTTGAGAAGGCTGCTTTGAGGAACCTCTTACCCTAGCCTCTGCCAAGTACAGCCTTCTGCCACTCTCCATTACTGACTTACTTCTGACAGCTTGTCTTTCCGTTTGAGAAACCAAGAGCCCTTTTCCTGCAGCGAAAAATGTCCGTTTTCTGTTCTTCTTTTGCACACGGTGACGTGCCTTCACGGCTGGTGTTAGGCCTTTACCCACACGAGGGAGGGCAGCTTCCCATTCACATTGGAGATGGCACTCCTGCAGCGCTGTGGGCCATGACTGTGATTTGCAGACAGGAAACTACCCTCTCCATTCGAAGAGAACACGCACGGATTGGGAAGTCTCTGTTCTCTGGGAGATGTGTGTGCTGCTACTGCCCCGGTGTATGGGGTGGCTCACTGGCCACTAGCAATGTTTCTGCTCGCCACTGTGGGGCAAACGTTGTGCAGCTAAGCTCACTTGGGAAGTACAAGTGCCAGAGTTCGTTTCTGGGCCACCATCAAGAGATCACATTCGTAGCATGCGGGTACGGCTTTCCTCCTAAGCTGTGCAATCGCAGCCAGCTTCAAGGTGTTCCTTTTGTGGATAGACTCTGGTGGAGAGGCCGCTGGAGAAGGCCTCTGCTTCTATGCCCTTTGAGAAGGCTGCTTTGAGGAACCTCTTACCCTAGCATCTGCCAAGTACAGCCTTATGCCTCTCTCCAATACTGACTTACTTCTGACAGCTTATCTTTCCGTTTGAGAAACCAAGAGCCCTTTTCCTTCAGGGAAAAATGTCCGTTTTCTGTCCTTCTTTTGCACACGGTGAAGTGCCTTCACGGCTGGTGTTAGGCCTTTACCCACTCGAGGGAGGGCAGCTTCCCATTCACTTTGGAGATAGCACTCCTGTCGCGCTGTGGGTCATGACTGTGCTTCGCAGACTGCAAACTACCCTCTCCATTCGAAGAGAATACCCACGGATTGGGAAGACTCTGTTCTCTTCGAGATGTTTGTGGTGCTACTGCCCCGGTGTATGGGGTGGCTCACTGGCCACTAGCAATGTTTCTGCTCGCCAGTGGGGGGCAAACGTTGTGCAGCTAAGCTCAATTGGGAAGGACAAGTTCCAGAGTTCCTTTCTGGAGCACCATCAAGAGATCACATTCGTAGCAAGCGGGTACTGCTTTCCTCCTAAGCTGTGCATTCGCAGCCAGCTTCAAGGTGTTCCTTTTGTGGATAGACTCTGGTGGAGAGGCCGCTGGAGAAGGCCTCTGCTTCTATGCCCTTTGAGAAGGATGCTTTGAGGAACCTCTTACCCTAGCGTCTGCCAAGTACAGCCTTCTGACTCTCTCCACTACTGACTTACTTCTGACAGCTTCTCTTTCCGTTTGAGAAACCAAGAGCCCTTTAATGCAGGGAAATATGTCCGTTTTCTGTCCTTCTTTTGCACACGGTGAAGTGCCTTCACGACTGGTGTTAGGCCTTTACCCACTCGAGGGAGGGCAGCTTCCCATTCACTTTGGTGATGGCACTCCTGTAGCGCTGTGTGCCATGACTGTGCTTCGCAGACTGCAAACTACCCTCTCCATTCGAAGAGAACACGCACGGATTGGGAAGTCTCTGTTCTCTGGGAGTTGTGTGTGGTGCTACTGCCCCGGTTTATGGGGTGGCTCACTGGCCACTAGCAATGTTTCTGCTCGCCAGTGTGGGGCAAACGTTGTGCAGCTAAGCTCACTTGGGAAGTACAAGTGCCAGAGTTCCTTTCTGGGGCACCATCAAGAGATCACATTCGTAGCATGCGGGTTCTGCTTTCCTCCTAAGCTGTGCTTTCGCAGCCAGCTTCAAGGTGTTCCTTTTGTGGATAGACTCTGGTGGAGAGGCCGCTGGAGAAGGCCTCTGCTTCTATCCCCTTTGAGAAGGCTGCTTTGAGGAACCTCTTACCCTAGCCTCTGCCAAATACAGCCTTCTGCCTCTCTCCAATACTGATTTACTTCTGACAGCTTGTCTTTCGGTTTGAGAAACCAAGAGCCCTTTTCGTGCAGGGAAAAATGTCCGTTTTCTGTCCTTCTTTTGCACACGGTGAAGTGCCTTCACGGCTGGTGTTAGGCTTTTACCCACTCGAGGGAGGGCAGCTTCCCATTCACTTTGGAGATGGCACTCCTGCAGTGCTGTGGGCCATGACTTTGCTTTGCAGACAGGAAACTACCCTCTCCATTTGAAGAGAACACGCACGGATTGGGAAGTCTCTGTTCTCTGGGAGATGTGTGTGGTGCTTCCGCCCCGGTGTATTGGGTGGCTCACTGGCCACTAGCAATGTTTCTGCTCGCCAGTGTGGGGCAAACGTTGTGCAGCTAAGCTCACTTGGGAAGTACAAGTGCCAGAGTTCCTTTCTGGGGCACCATCAAGAGATCACATTCGTAGCATGCGGGTACTGCTTTCCTCCTAAGCTGTCCATTCGCAGCCAGCTTCAAGGTGTTCCTTTTGTGGATAGACTCTGGTGGAGAGGCCGCTGGAGAAGGCCTCTGCTTCTATGCCCTTTGAGAAGGCTGCTTTGAGGAACCTCTTACCCTAGCCTCTGCCAAGTACAGCCTTCTGCCTCTCTCCAATACTGACTTACTTCTGACAGCTTGTCTTTCCGTTTGAGAAACCAAGAGCCCTTTTCGTGCAGGGAAAAATGTCCGTTTTCTGTTCTTCTTTTGCACACGGTGACGTGCATTCAGGGCTGGGGTTAGGCTTTTACCCACTCGAGGGAGGGCAGCTTCCCATTCACTTTGGAGATGGCACTCCTGCAGCGCTGTGGGCCATGACTGTTCTTCGCAGACTGCAAACTACCCTCTCCATTCGAATAGAACACGCACGGATTGGGAAGTCTCTGTTCTTTGGGAGATATGTGTGGTGCTACTGCCCCGGTGTATGGGGTGGCTCACTGGCCACTAGCAATGTTTCTGCTCGCCACTGTGGGGCAAACGTTGTGCAGCTAAGCTCACTTGGGAAGTACAAGTGCCAGAGTTCCTTTCTGGGGCACCATCAAGAGATCACATTCGTAGCATGCGGGTACTGCTTTCCTCCTAAGCTGTGCATTCGCAGCCAGCTTCAAGGTGTTCCTTTTGTGGATAGACTCTGGTGGAGAGGCCGCTGGAGAAGGCCTCTGCTTCTATCCCCTTTGAGAAGGCTGCTTTGAGGAACCTCTTACCCTAGCCTCTGCCAAGTACAGCCTTCTGCCTCTCTCCAATACTGACTTACTTCTGACAGCTTCTCTTTCCCTTTGAGAAACCAACAGCCCTTTTCCTGCAGGGAATAATGTCCGTTTTCTGTCCTTCTTTTGCACACGGTGAAGTCCCTTCACGGCTGGTGTTAGGCCTTTAACCACTCGAGGGAGGGCAGCTTCCCATTCACTTTGGAGATGGCACTCCTGCAGCGCTGTGCGCCATGACTGTGATTCCCAGACAGGAAACTACCCTCTCCATTCGAAGAGAACACGAACGGATTGGGAAGTCTGTGTTCTCTGGGAGATGTGTGTGGTGCTACTGCCCCGGTGTATGGGGTGACTCACTGGCCACTAGCAATGTTTCTGCTCGCCACTGTGGGGCAAACGTTGTGCAGCTAAGCTCACTTGGGAAGTACCAGTGCCAGAGTTCCTTTCTGGGGCACCATCAAGAGATCACATTCGTAGCATGCGGGTACGGCTTTCCTCCTAAGCTGTGCATTCGCAGCCAGCTTCAAGGTGTTCCTTTTGTGCATAGACTCTGGTGGAGAGGCCGCTGGAGACGGCCTCTGCTTCTATGCCCTTTGAGAAGGCTGCTTTGAGGAACCTCTTACCCTAGCCTCTGCCAAGTACAGCCTTCTGCCTCTCTCCAATACTGACTTACTTCTGACAGCTTTTCTTTCCGTTTGAGAAACCAAGAGCCCTTTTCGTGCAGGGAAAAATGTCCGTTTTCTGTTCTTCTTTTGCACACGGTGACGTGCTTTAATGGCGGGGTTAGGCTTTTAAAACTCGAGGGAGGGCAGCTTCCCATTCACTTTGGAGATAGCACTCCTGCCGCGCTGTGGGTCATGACTGTGCTTGGCAGACTGCAATCTACCCTCTCCATTCGAAGAGAACACTCACGGATTGGGAAGTCTCTGTTCTCTGGGAGTTGTGTGTGGTGCTACTGCCCCGGTTTATGGGGTGGCTCACTGGCCACTAGCAATGTTTCTGCTCGCCAGTGTGGGGCAAACGTTGTGCAGCTAAGCTCACTTGGGAACTACAAGTGCCAGAGTTCCTTTCTGGGGCACCATCAAGAGATCACATTCGTAGCATGCGGGTTCTGCTTTCCTCCTAAGCTGTGCTTTCGCAGCCAGCTTCAAGGTGTTCCTTTTGTGGATAGACTCTTGTGGAGAGGCCGCTGGAGAAGGCCTCTGCTTCTATCCACTTTGATAAGGCTGCTTTGAGGAACCTCTTACCCTAGCCTCTGCCAAGTACAGCCTTCTGCCTCTCTCCATTACTGACTTACTTCTGACAGCTTGTCTTTCCGTTTGAGAAACCAAGAGCCCTTTTCCTGCAGCGAAAATTGTACTTTTTCTGTTCTTCTTTTGCACACGGTGACGTGCCTTCACGGCTGCTGTTAGCCCTTTACCCACTCGAGGGAGGGCAGCTTCCCATTCACTTTGGAGATGGCACTCCTGCCGCACTGTGGGCCATGACTGTGCTTCGCAGACAGGAAACTACCCTCTACATTCGAAAAGAACACGCACGGATTGGGAAGTCTCTGTTCTCTGGGAGATGTGTGTGGTGCTACTGCCCCGGTGTATGGGGTGGCTCACTGGCCACTAGCAATGTTTCTGCTCGCCACTGTGGGGCAAACGTTGTGCAGCTAAGCTCACTTGGGAAGTACAAGTGCCAGAGTTCCTTTCTGGGGCACCATCAAGAGATCACATTCGTAGCATGCGGGTACTGCTTTCCTCCTAAGCTGTGCATTCGCAGCCAGCTTCAAGGTGTTCCTTTTGTGGATAGACTCTGGTGGAGAGGCCCCTGGAGAAGGCCTCTGCTTCTATCCCCTTTGAGAAGGCTGCTTTGAGGAACCTCTTACCCTAGCCTCTGCCAAATACAGCCTTCTGCCTCTCTCCAATACTGACTTACTTCTGACAGCTTGTCTTTCCGTTTGAGAAACCAAGAGCCCTTTTCCGGCAGGGGAAAATGTCCGTTTTCTGTCCTTCTTTTGCACACGGTGAAGTGCCTTCACGGCTGGTGTTAGGCCTTTACCCACTCGAGGGAGGGCAGCTTCCCATTCACTTTGGAGATGGCACTCCTGCCGCGCTGTGGGCCATGACTTTGCTTTGCAGACAGGAAACTACCCTCTCCATTTGAAGAGAACACGCACGGATTGGGAAGTCTCTGTTCTCTGGGAGATGTGTGTGGTGCTTCCGCCCCGGTGTATTGGGTGGCTCACTGGCCACTAGCAATGTTTCTGCTCGCCAGTGTGGGGCAAACGTTGTGCAGCTAAGCTCACTTGGGAAGTACCAGTGCCAGAGTTCCTTTCTGGGGCACCATCAAGAGATCACATTCGTAGCATGCGGCTACTGCTTTCCTCCTAAGCTGTGCATTCGCAGCCAGCTTCAAGGTGTTCCTTTTGTGGATAGACTCTGGTGGAGAGGCCGCTGGAGAAGGCCTCTGCTTCTATGCCCTTTGAGGAGGCTGCTTAGAGGAACCTCTTACCCTAGCCTCGGCCAAGTACAGCCTTCTGCCTCTCTGCAATACTGACTTACTTCTGACAGCTTGTCTTTCCGTTTGAGAAACCAAGAGCCCTTTTCCTGCAGGGAAAAATGTCCCTTTTCTGTCCTCCTTTTGCACACTGTGAAGTGCCTTCACGGCTGGTGTTAGGCCTTTACCAACTCGAGGGAGGGCAGCTTCCCATTCACTTTGGAGATGGCACTCCTGCAGCGCTGTGGGCCATGACTGTGCTTCGCAGACTGCAAACTACCCTCTCCATTCGAAGAGAACACGCACGGATTGGGAAGTCTCTGTTCTCTGGGAGATATGTGTGGTGCTACTGCCCCGGTGTATGGGGTGGCTCACTGGCCACTAGCAATGTTTCTGCTCGCCACTGTGGGGCAAACGTTGTGCAGCTTAACTCACTTGGGAAGTACAAGTGCCAGAGTTCCTTTCTGGAGCAGCATCAAGAGATCACATTCGTAGCATGAGGGTACTGCTTTCCTCCTAAGCTGTGCATTCGCAGCCAGCTTCAAGGTGTTCCTTTTGTGGATAGACTCTGGTGGAGAGGCCGCTGGAGAAGGCCTCTGCTTCTATGCCCTTTGAGAAGGCTGCTTTGAGGAACCTCTTACCCTAACCTCTGCCAAGTACAGCCTTCTGCCTCTCTCCAATACTGACTTACTTCTGACAGCTTGTCTTTCCGTTTGAGAAACCAAAAGCCCTTTTCCTGCAGGGAAAAATGTCCGTTTTCTGTCTTTCTTTTGCACAAGGTGAAGTGCCTTCACGGATGGTGTTAGGCCTTTACCCACTCGAGGGAGGGCAGCTTCCCATTCACTTTGGAGATGGCACTCCTGCAGCGCTGTGGGCCATGTCTGTGCTTCGTAGACTGTAAACTACCCTCTCCATTCAAAGAGAACACGCACGGATTGGGAAGTCTGTGTTCTCTGGGAGATGTGTGTGGTGCTACTGCCCCGGTGTATGGGGTGGCTCACTGACCACTAGCAATGTTTCTGCTCGCCACTGTGGGGCAAACGTTGTGCAGCTAATCTCATTTTGGAAGTACCAGTGCCAGAGTTCCTTTCTGGGGCACCATCAAGAGATCTCATTCGTAGCATGCGGGTACTGCTTTCCTCGTAAGCTGTGCATTCGCAGCCAGCTTCAAGGTGTTCCTTTTGTGGATAGACTCTGGTGGAGAGGCCGCTGGAGAAGGCCTCTGCTTCTATGCCCTTTGAGAAGGCTGCTTTGAGGAACCTCTTACCCTAGCCTCTGCCAAGTACAGCCTTCTGCCTCTCTCCAATACTGACTTACTTCTGACAGCTTGTCTTTCCGTTTGAGAAACCAAGAGCCCTTTTCCTGCAGGGAAAAATGTCCGTTTTCTGTTCTTCTTTTGCACACGGTGACGTGCCTTCACGGCTGGTGTTAGGCCTTTACCCACTCGAGGGAGGGCAGCTCCCATTCACTTTGGAGATGGCAGTCCTTCCGCGCTGTGGGCCATGACTGTGCTTCACAGACAGGAAACTACCCTCTCCATTCGAAGAGAACACCCACGGATTGGGAAGTCTCTGTTATCTGGGAGATGTGTGTGGTGCTACTGCCCCGGTTTATGGGGTGGCTCACTGGCCACTAGCAATGTTTCTGCTCGCCACTGTGGGGCAAACGTTGTGCAGCTAAGCTCACTTGGGAAGTACAAGTGCCAGAGTTCCTTTCTGGGGCACCATCAAGAGATCACATTCGTAACATGCGGGTACTGCTTTCCTCCTAAGCTGTGCATTCGCAGCCAGCTTCAAGGTGTTCCTTTTGTGGATAGACTCTGGTGGAGAGGCCGCTGGAGAAGGCCTCTGCTTCTATGCCCTTTGAGAAGGCTGCTTTGAGGAACCTCTTACCCTAGCCTCTGCCAAGTACAGCCTTCTGCCTCTCTCCAATACTGACTTACTTCTGACAGCTTGTCTTTCCGTTTGAGAAACCAAGAGCCCTTTTCCTGCCGGGAAAAATGTCCGTTTTCTGTTCTTCTTTTGCACACGGTGACGTGCATTCTGGGCTGGGGTTAGGCTTTTACCCACTCGAGGGAGGGCAGCTTCCCATTCACTTTGGAGATGGCACTCCTGCAGCGCTGTGGGCCATGACTGTGCTTCGCAGACAGCAAACTACCCTCTCCATTCGAAGAGAACACGCACGGATTGGGAAGTCTCTGTTATCTGGGAGATATGTGTGGTGCTACTGTCCCGGTGTATGGGGTGGCTCACTGGCCACTAGCAATGTTTCTGCTCGCCACTGTGGGGCAAACGTTGTGCAGCTTAACTCACTTGGGAAGTACAAGTGCCAGAGTTCCTTTCTGGAGCAGCATCAAGAGATCACATTCGTAGCATGCGGGTACTGCTTTCCTCCTAAGCTGTGCATTCGCAGCCAGCTTCAAGGTGTTCCTTTTGTGGATAGACTCTGGTGGAGAGGCCGCTGGAGAAGGCCTCTGCTTCTATGCCCTTTGAGAAGGCTGCTTTGAGGAACCTCTTACCCTAGCCTCTGCCAAGTACAGCCTTCTGCCTCTCTCCAATACTGACTTACTTCTGACAGCTTGTCTTTCCGTTTGAGAAACCAAGAGCCCTTTTCCTGCAGGGAAAATTGTGCGTTTTCTGTTCTTCTTTTGCACACGGTGACGTGCCTTCACGGCTGGTGTTAGGCCTTTACCCACTCGAGGGAGGGCAGCTTCCCATTCACTTTGGAGATGGCACTCCTGCAGCGCTGTGGGCTATGACTGTGCTTCGCAGACAGGAAACTACCCTCTCCATTCGAAGAGAACACGCACGGATTGGGAAGTGTCTGTTCTCTGGGAGATGTGTGTGGTGCTACTGCCCCGGTGTATGGGGTGGCTCACTGGCCACTAGCAATGTTTCTGCTCGCCACTGTCGGGCAAACGTTGTGCAGCTATGCTCACGTGGGAAGTACAAGTGCCAGAGTTCCTTTCTGGGGCACCATCAAGAGATCACATTCGTAGCATGCGGGTACTGCTTTCCTCCTAAGCTGTGCATTCGCAGCCAGCTTCAAGGTGTTCCTTTTGTGGATAGACTCTGGTGGAGAGGCCGCTGGAGAAGGCCTCTGCTTCTATGCCCTTTGAGAAGGCTGCTTTGAGGAACCTCTTACCCTAGCCTCTGCCAAGTACAGCCTTCTGCCTCTCTCCAATACTGACTTACTTCTGACAGCTTGTCTTTCCGTTTGAGAAACCAAGAGCCCTTTTCCTGCAGGGAAAAACGTCCGTTTTCTGTTCTTCTTTTGCACACGGTGACGTGCATTCAGGGCTGGGGTTAGGCTTTTACCCACTCGAGGGAGGGCAGCTTCCCATTCACTTTGGAGATGGCACTCCTGCAGCGCTGTGGGCCATGACTGTGCTTCGCAGACAGCAAACTACCCTCTCCATTCGAAGAGAACACGCACGGATTGGGAAGTCTCTGTTATCTGGGAGATATGTGTGGTGCTACTGTCCCGGTGTATGGGGTGGCTCACTGGCCACTAGCAATGTTTCTGCTCGCCACTGTGGGGCAAACGTTGTGCAGCTTAACTCACTTGGGAAGTACAAGTGCCAGAGTTCCTTTCTGGAGCAGCATCAAGAGATCACATTCGTAGCATGAGGGTACTGCTTTCCTCCTAAGCTGTGCATTCGCAGCCAGCTTCAAGGTGTTCCTTTTGTGGATAGACTCTGGTGGAGAGGCCGCTGGAGAAGGCCTCTGCTTCTATGCCCTTTGAGAAGGCTGCTTTGAGGAACCTCTTACCCTAGCCTCTGCCAAGTACAGCCTTCTGCCTCTCTCCAATACTGACTTACTTCTGACAGCTTGTCTTTCCGTTTGAGAAACCAAGAGCCCTTTTCCTGCAGGGAAAATTGTGCGTTTTCTGTTCTTCTTTTGCACACGGTGACGTGCCTTCACGGCTGGTGTTAGGCCTTTACCCACTCGAGGGAGGGCAGCTTCCCATTCACTTTGGAGATGGCACTCCTGCAGCGCTGTAGGCCATGACTGTGCTTCGCAGACAGGAAACTACCCTCTCCATTCGAAGAGAACACGCACGGATTGGGAAGTGTCTGTTATCTGGGAGATGTGTGTGGTGCTACTGCCCCGGTGTATGGGGTGGCTCACTGGCCACTAGCAATGTTTCTGCTCGCCACTGTGGGGCAAACGATGTGCAGCTAAGCTCACTTGGGAAGTACAAGTGCCAGAGTTCCTTTCTGGGGCACCATCAAGAGATCACATTCGTAGCATGCGGGTCCTGCTTTCCTCCTAAGCTGTGCATTCGCAGCCAGCTTCAAGGTGTTCCTTTTGTGGATAGACTCTGGTGGAGAGGCCGCTGGAGAAGGCCTCTGCTTCTATGCCCTTTGAGAAGGCTGCTTTGAGGAACCTCTTACCCTAGCCTCTGCCAAGTACAGCCTTCTGCCTCTCTCCAATACTGACTTACTTCTGGCAGCTTGTCTTTCCGTTTGAGAAACCAAGAGCCCTTTTCGTGCAGGGAAAAATGTCCGTTTTCTGTTCTTCTTTTGCACACGGTGACGTGCCTTCACGGCTGGTGTTAGGCCTTTACCCACTCGAGGGAGGGCAGCTCCCATTCACTTTGGAGATGGCACTCCTTCCGCGCTGTGGGCCATGACTGTGCTTCACAGACAGGAAACTACCCTCTCCATTCGAAGAGAACACCCACGGATTGGGAAGTCTGTGTTCTCTGGGAGATGTGTGTGGTGCTACTGCCCCGGTGTATGGGGTGGCTCACTGGCCACTAGCAATGTTTCTGCTCGCCACTGTGGGGCAAACGTTGTGCAGCAAAGCTCACTTGGGAAGTACAAGTGCCAGAGTTCCTTTCTGGGGCACCATCAAGAGATCACATTCGTAGCATGCGGGTACTGCTTTCCTCCTAAGCTGTGCATTCGCAGCCAGCTTCAAGGTGTTCCTTTTGTGGATAGACTCTGGTGGAGAGGCCGCTGGAGAAGGCCTCTGCTTCTATGCCCTTTGAGAAGGCTGCTTTGAGGAACCTCTTACCCTAGCCTCTGCCAAGTACAGCCTTCTGCCTCTCTCCAATACTGACTTACCTCTGACAGCTTGTCTTTCCGTTTGAGAAACCAAGAGCCCTTCCCCTGCAGGGAAAAATGTCGTTTTCTGTCCTTCTTTTGCACACGGTGAAGTGCCTTCACGGCTGGTGTTAGGCCTTTACCCACTCGAGGGAGGGCAGCTTCCCATTCACTTTGGAGATGGCACTCCTGCAGCGCTGTGGGCCATGACTGTGCTTCGCAGACTGTAAACTACCCTCTCCATTCGAAGAGAACACGCACGGATTGGGAAGTCTCTGTTCTCTGGGAGATGTGTTTGGTGCTAATGCCCCGGTGTATGGGGTGGCTCACTGACCACTAGCAATGTTTCTGCTCGCCACTGTGGGGCAAACGTTGTGCAGCTAAGCTCACTTGGTAAGTACCAGTGCCAGAGTTCCTTTCTGGGGCACCATCAAGAGATCACATTCGTAGCATGCGGGTACTGCTTTCCTCCTAAGCTGTGCATTCGTAGCCAGCTTCAAGGTGTTCCTTTTGTGGATAGACTCTGGTGGAGAGGCCGCTGGAGAAGGCCTCTGCTTCTATGCCCTTTGAGAAGGCTGCTTTGAGGAACCTCTTACCCTAGCCTCTGCCAAGTACAGCCTTCTGCCTCTCTCCAATACTGACTTACTTCTGACAGCTTGTCTTTCCGTTTGAGAAACCAAGAGCCCTTTTCGTGCAGGGAAAAATGTCCGTTTTCTGTCCTTCTTTTGCACACGGTGACGTGCTTTCAGGGCTGGGGTTAGGCTTTTACCCACTCGAGGGAGGGCAGCTTCCCATTCACTTTGGAGATGGCACTCCTGCAGCGCTGTGGGCCATGTCTGTGCTTCGCAGACTGCAATCTTCCCTCTCCATTCGAAGAGAACACGCACGGATTGGGAAGTCTCTGTTCTCTGGGAGATTTGTGTGGTGATACTGCCCCGGTGTATGGGGTGGCTCACTGGCCACTAGCAATGTTTCTGCTCGCCACTGTGGGGCAAACGTTGTGCAGTTAAGCTCACTTGGGAAGTACAAGTGCCAGAGTTCCTTTCTGGAGCACCATCAAGAGATCACATTCGTAGCATGCGGGTACAGCTTTCCTCCTAAGCTGTGCATTCGCAGCCAGCTTCAAGGTGTTCCTTTTGTGGATAGACTCTGCTGGAGAGGCCGCTGGAGAAGGCCTCTACTTCTATGCGCTTTGAGAGGGATGCTTTGAGGAACCTCTTACCCTAGCCTCTGCCAAGTACAGCCTTCTGCCTCTCTCCAATACTGACTTACTTCTGGCAGCTTGTCTTTCCGTTTGAGAAACCAAGAGCCCTTTTCGTGCAGCGAAAATTGTCCGTTTTCTGTTCTTCTTTTGCACAAGGTGACGTGCCTTCACGGCTGGTTTTAGGCCTTTACCCACTCGAGGGAGGGCAGCTTCCCATTCACTTTGGAGATGGAACTCCTGCAGCGCTGTGGGCCATGACTGTGATTCGCAGTCTGTAAACTACCCTCTCCATTCGAAGAGAACACGCACGGATTAGGAAGTCTCTGTTCTCTGGGAGATGTGTGTGGTGCTACGGCCCCGGTGTATGGGGTGGCTCACTGACCACTAGCAATGTTTCTGCTCGCCACTGTGGGGCAAACCTTGTGCAGCTAAGCTCACTTGGGAAGTACCAGTGCCAGAGTTCCTTTCTGGGGCACCATCAAGAGATCACATTCGTAGCATGCGGGTACTGCTTTCCTCCTAAGCTGTGCATTCGCAGCCAGCTTCAAGGTGTTCCTTTTGTGGATAGACTCTGGTGGAGAGGCCGCTGGAGAAGGCCTCTGCTTCTATGCCCTTTTAGAAGGCTGTTTTGAGGAACCTCTTACCCTAGCCTCTGCCAAGTACAACCTTCTGCCTCTCTCCAATACTGATTTACTTCTGACAGCTTGTCTTTCCGTTTGAGAAACCAAGAGCCCTTTTCCTGAAGGGAAAAATGTCCGTTTTCTGTCCTTCTTTTGCACACGGTGTCGTGCTTTCAGGGCTGGGATTAGGCTTTTACCCACTCGAGGGAGGGCAGCTTCCCATTCACTTTGGAGATGGCACTCCTGCAGCGCTGTGGGCCATGACAGTGCTTCGCAGACTGCAAACTTCCCTCTCCATTTGAAGAGAGCACGCACGGATTGGGAAGTGTCTGTTCTCTGGGAGATGTGTGTGGTGCTACTGCCCCGGTCTATGGGGTGGCTCACTGGCCACTAGCAATGTTTCTGCTTGCCACTGTGGGGCAAACGTTGTGCAGCTAAGCTCACTTGGGAAGTACAAGTGCCAGAGTTCCTTTCTGGAGCACCATCAAGAGATCACATTCGTAGCATGCGGGTACTGCTTTCCTCCTAAGCTGTGCATTCGCAGCCAGTTTCAAGGTGTTCCTTTTGTGGATAGACTCTGGTGGAGAGGCCGCTGGAGAAGGCCTCTGCTTCTATGCCCTTTGAGAAGGCTGCTTTGAGGAACCTCTTACCCTAGCCTCTGCCAAGTACAGCCTTCTGCCTATTTCCAATACTGACTTACTTCTGACAGCTTGTCTTTCCGTTTAAGAAACCAAGAGCCCTTTTCGTGCAGGAAAAATGTCCGTTTTCTGTCCTTCTTTTGCACACGGTGACGTGCCTTCACGGCTGGTGTTAGGCCTTTACCCACTCGAGGGAGGGCAGCTTCCCATTCAGTTTGGAGATGGCACTCCTGCCGCGCTCTGGGCCATGACTGTGCTTTGCAGACAGGAAACTACCCTCTCCATTTGAAGAGAACACGCACGGATTGGGAAGTCTCTGTTCTCTGGGAGATGTGTGTGGTGCTTCTGCCCCGGTGTATTGGGTGACTCACTGGCCACTAGCAATGTTTCTGCTCGCCACTGTGGGGCAAACGTTGTGCAGCTAAGCTCACTTGGGAAGTACCAGTGCCAGAGTTCCTTTCTGGGGCACCATCAAGAGATCACATTCGTAGCATGCGGGTACTGCTTTCCTCCTAAGCTGTGCATTCGCAGCCAGCTTCAAGGTGTTCCTTTTGTGGATAGACTCTGGTGGAGAGGCCGCTGGAGAAGGCCTCTGCTTCTATGCCCTTTGAGAAGGCTGCTTTGAGGAATCTCTTACCCTAGCCTCTGCCAAGTACAGCCTTCTGCCTCTCTCCAATACTGACTTACCTCTGACAGCTTGTCTTTCCGTTTGAGAAACCAAGAGCCCTTCCCCTGCAGGGAAAAATGTCGTTTTCTGTCCTTCTTTTGCACACGGTGAAGTGCCTTCACGGCTGGTGTTAGGCCTTTACCCACTCGAGGGAGGGCAGCTTCCCATTCACTTTGGAGATGGCACTCCTGCAGCGCTGTGGGCCATGACTGTGCTTCGCAGACTGTAAACTACCCTCTCCATTCGAAGAGAACACGCACGGATTAGGAAGTCTCTGTTCTCTGGGAGATGTGTTTGGTGCTAATGCCCCGGTGTATGGGGTGGCTCACTGGCCACTAGCAATGTTTCTGCTCGCCACTGTGGGGCAAACGTTGTGCAGCTAAGCTCACTTGGGAAGTACAAGTGCCAGAGTTCCTTTCTGGAGCACCATCAAGAGATCACATTCGTAGCATGCGGGTACAGCTTTCCTCCTAAGCTGTGCATTCGCAGCCAGCTTCAAGGTGTTCCTTTTGTGGATAGACTCTGGTGGAGAGGCCGCTGGAGAAGGCCTCTACTTCTATGCGCTTGGAGAGGGATGCTTTGAGGAACCTCTTACCCTAGCCTCTGTCAAGTACAGCCTTCTGCCTCTCTCCAATACTGACTTACTTCTGGCAGCTTGTCTTTCCGTTTGAGAAACCAAGAGCCCTTTTCGTGCAGCGAAAATTGTCCGTTTTCTGTTCTTCTTTTGCACAAGGTGACGTGCCTTCACGGCTGGTTTTAGGCCTTTACCCACTCGAGGGACGGCAGCTTCCCATTCACTTTGGAGATGGAACTCCTGCAGCGCTGTGGGCCATGACTGTGATTCGCAGTCTGTAAACTACCCTCTCCATTCGAAGAGAACACGCACGGATTAGGAAGTCTCTGTTCTCTGGGAGGTGTGTGTGGTGCTACGGCCCCGGTGTATGGGGTGGCTCACTGACCACTAGCAATGTTTCTGCTCGCCACTGTGGGGCAAACCTTGTGCAGCTAAGCTCACTTGGGAAGTACCAGTGCCAGAGTTCCTTTCTGGGGCACCATCAAGAGATCACATTCGTAGCATGCGGGTACTGCTTTCCTCCTAAGCTGTGCATTCGCAGCCAGCTTCAAGGTGTTCCTTTTGTGGATAGACTCTGGTGGAGAGGCCGCTGGAGACGGCCTCTGCTTCTATGCCCTTTGAGAAGGCTGCTTTGAGGAACCTCTTACCCTAGCCTCTGCCAAGTACAGCCTTCTGCCTCTCTCCAATACTGATTTACTTCTGACAGCTTGTCTTTCCGTTTGAGAAACCAAGAGCCCTTTTCCTGAAGGGAAAAATGTCCGTTTTCTGTCCTTCTTTTGCACACGGTGACGTGCTTTCACGGCTGGGGTTAGGCTTTTACCCACTCGAGGGAGGGCAGCTTCCCATTCACTTTGGAGATGGCACTCCTGCAGCGCTGTGGGCCATGACTGTGCTTCGCAGACTGTAAACTACCCTCTCCATTCGAAGAGAACATGCACGGATTGGGAAGTCTCTGTTCTATGGGAGATGTGTGTGCTGCAAGTGCCCCGGTGTATGGGGTGGCTCACTGGCCACTAGCAATGTTTCTGCTCGCCACTGTGGGGCAAACGTTGTGCAGCTAAGCTCACTTGGGAAGTACAAGTGCCAGAGTTCCTTTCTGGGGCACCATCAAGAGATCACATTCGTAGCATGCGGGTACTGCTTTCCTCCTAAGCTGTGCATTCGCAGCCAGCTTCAAGGTGTTCCTTTTGTGGATAGACTCTGGTGGAGAGGCCGCTGGAGAAGGCCTCTGCTTCTATGCCCTTTGAGAAGGCTGCTTTGAGGAACCTCTTACCCTAGCCTCTGCAAGTACAGCCTTCTGCCTATCTCCAATACTGAATTACTTCTGACAGCTTGTCTTTCCGTTTGAGAAACCAAGAGCCCTTTTCGTGCAGGGAAAAATGTCCGTTTTCTGTCCTTCTTTTGCACACGGTGTCGTGCTTTCAGGGCTGGGGTTAGGCTTTTACCCACTCGAGGGAGGGCAGCTTCCCATTCACTTTGGAGATGGCACTCCTGCAGCGCTGTGGGCCATGACAGTGCTTCGCAGACTGCAAACTTCCCTCTCCATTCGAAGAGAACACGCACGGATTGGGAAGTCTCTGTTCTCTGGGAGATGTGTGTGGTGCTACTGCCCCGGTGTATGGGGTGGCTCACTGGCCACTAGCAATGTTTCTGCTCGCCACTGTGGGGCAAACGTTGTGCAGCTAATCTCACTTGGGAAGTACAAGTGCCAGAGTTCCTTTCTGGAGCACCATCAAGAGATCACATTCGTAGCATGCGGGTACTGCTTTCCTCCTAAGCTGTGCATTCGCAGCCAGTTTCAAGGTGTTCCTTTTGTGGATAGACTCTGGTGGAGAGGCCGCTGGAGAAGGCCTCTGCTTCTATGCCCTTTGAGAAGGCTGCTTTGAGGAACCTCTTACCCTAGCCTCTGCCAAGTACAGCCTTCTGCCTCTCTCCAATACTGACTTACTTCTGGCAGCTTGTCTTTCCGTTTGAGAAACCAAGAGCCCTTTTCGTGCAGGGAAAAATGTCCGTTTTCTGTTCTTCTTTTGCACACGGTGACGTGCCTTCACGGCTGGTGTTAGGCCTTTACCCACTCGAGGGAGGGCAGCTCCCATTCACTTTGGAGATGGCACTCCTGCAGCGCTGTGGGCCATGACTGTGCTTCGCAGACAGGAAACTACCCTCTCCATTCGAAGAGAACACGCACGGATTGGGAAGTCTCTGTTCTCTGGGAGATGTGTGTGCTGCTACTGCCCCGGTGTATGGGGTGGCTCACTGGCCACTAGCAATGTTTCTGCTCGCCACTGTGGGGCAAACGTTGTGCAGCTAAGCTCACTTGGGAAGTACAAGTGCCAGAGTTCCTTTCTGGGGCACCATCAAGAGATCACATTCGTAGCATGCGGGTACTGCTTTCCTCCTAAGCTGTGCATTCGCAGCCAGCTTCAAGGTGTTCCTTTTGTGGATAGACTCTGGTGGAGAGGCCGCTAGAGAAGGCCTCTGCTTCTATGCCCTTTGAGAAGGCTGCTTTGAGGAACCTCTTACCCTAGCCTCTGCCAAGTACAGCCTTCTGCCTCTCTCCAATACTGACTTACTTCTGACAGCTTGTCTTTCCGTTTGAGAAACCAAGAGCCCTTTTTGTGCAGGGAAAAATGTCCGTTTTCTGTCCTTCTTTTGCACACGGTGAAGTGCCTTCACGGCTGTTGTTAGGCCTTTACCCACTCGAGGGAGGGCAGCTTCCCATTCACTTTGGAGATGGCACTCCTGCAGCGCTGTGGGCCATGACTGTGCTTCGCAGACTGTAAACTACCCTCTCCATTCGAAGAGAACACGCACGGATTAGGAAGTCTCTGTTCTCTGGGAGATGTGTTTGGTGCTACTGCCCCGGTGTATGGGGTGGCTCACTGACCACTAGCAATGTTTCTGCTCGCCACTGTGGGGCAAACGTTGTGCAGCTAAGCTCACTTGGGAAGTACCAGTGCCAGAGTTCCTTTCTGGGGCACCATCAAGAGATCACATTCGTAGCATGCGGGTACTGCTTTCCTCCTAAGCTGTGCATTCGCAGCCAGCTTCAAGGTGTTCCTTTTGTGGATAGACTCCGGTGGAGAGGCCGCTGGAGAAGGCCTCTGCTTCTATGCCCTTTGAGAAGGCTGCTTTGAGGAACCTCTTACCCTAGCCTCTGCCAAGTACAGCCTTCTGCCTCTCTCCAATACTGACTTACTTCTGACAGCTTGTCTTTCCGTTTGAGAAACCAAGAGCCCTTTTCCTGCAGGGAAAAATGTCCGTTTTCTGTCCTTCTTTTGCACACGGTGACGTGCTTTCACGGCTGGGGTTAGGCTTTTACCCACTCGAGGGAGGGCAGCTTCCCATTCACTTTGGAGATGGCACTCCTGCCGCACTGTGGGCCATGTCTGTGCTTCGCAGACTGCAATCTTCCCTCTCCATTCGAAGAGAACACGCACGGATTGGGAAGTCTCTGTTCTCTGGGAGATGTGTGTGCTGCTAGTGTCCCGGTGTATGGGGTGGCTCACTGGCCACTAGCAATGTTTCTGCTCGCCACTGTGGGGCAAACGTTGTGCAGCTAAGCTCACTTGGGAAGTACCAGTGCCAGAGTTCCTTTCTGGGGCACCATCAAGAGTTCACATTCGTAGCATGCGGGTACTGCTTTCCTCCTAAGCTGTGCATTCGCAGCCAGCTTCAAGGTGTTCCTTTTGTGGATAGACTCTGGTGGAGAGGCCGCTGGAGAAGGCCTCTGCTTCTATGCCCTTTGAGAAGGCTGCTTTGAGGAACCTCTTACCCTAGCCTCTGCCAAGTACAGCCTTCTGCCTATCTCCAATACTGAATTACTTCTGACAGCTTGTCTTTCCGTTTGAGAAACCAAGAGCCCTTTTCGTGCAGGGAAAAATGTCCGTTTTCTGTCCTTCTTTTGCACACGGTGACGTGCTTTCAGGGCTGGGGTTAGGCTTTTACCCACTCGAGGGAGGGCAGCTTCCCATTCACTTTGGAGATGGCACTCCTGCAGCGCTGTGGGCCATGACTGTGCTTCGCAGACTGTAAACTACCCTCTCCATTCGAAGAGAACACGCACGGATTGGGAAGTCTCTGTTCTCTGGGAGATGTGTGTGCTGCTACTGCCCCGGTGTATGGGGTGGCTCACTGGCCACTAGCAATGTTTCTGCTCGCCACTGTGGGGCAAACGTTGTGCAGCTAAGCTCACTTGGGAAGTACAAGTGCCAGAGTTCCTTTCTGGGGCACCATCAAGAGATCACATTCGTAGCATACGGGTACTGCTTTCCTCCTAAGCTGTGCATTCGCAGCCAGCTTCAAGGTGTTCCTTTTGTGGATAGACTCTGGTGGAGAGGCTGCTGGAGAAGGCCTCTGCTTCTATGCCCTTTGAGAAGGCTGCTTTGAGGAACCTCTTACCCTAGCCTCTGCCAAGTACAGCCTTCTGCCTCTCTCCAATACTGACTTACTTCTGACAGCTTGTCTTTCCGTTTGAGAAACCAAGAGCCCTTTCCCTGCAGGGAAAAATGTCCGTTTTCTGTCCTTCTTTTGCACACGGTGAAGTGCCTTCACGGCTGTTGTTAGGCCTTTACCCACTCGAGGGAGGGCAGCTTCCCATTCACTTTGGAGATGGCACTCCTGCAGCGCTGTGGGCCATGACTGTGCTTCGCAGACTGTAAACTACCCTCTCCATTCGAAGAGAACACGCACGGATTAGGAAGTCTCTGTTCTCTGGGAGATGTGTTTGGTGCTACTGCCCCGGTGTATGGGGTGGCTCACTGACCACTAGCAATGTTTCTGCTCGCCACTGTGGGGCAAACGTTGTGCAGCTAAGCTCACTTGGGAAGTACCAGTGCCAGAGTTCCTTTCTGGGGCACCATCAAGAGATCACATTCGTAGCATGCGGGTACTGCTTTCCTCCTAAGCTGTGCATTCGCAGCCAGCTTCAAGGTGTTCCTTTTGTGCATAGACTCCGATGGAGAGGCCGCTGGAGAAGGCCTCTGCTTCCATGCCCTTTGAGAAGGCTGCTTTGAGGAACCTCTTACCCTAGCCTCTGCCAAGTACAGCCTTCTGCCTCTCTCCAATACTGACTTACTTCTGACAGCTTGTCTTTCCGTTTGAGAAACCAAGAGCCCTTTTCCTGAAGGGAAAAATGTCCGTTTTCTGTCCTTCTTTTGCACACGGTGACGTGCTTTCAGGGCTGGGGTTAGGCTTTTACCCACTCGAGGGAGGGCAGCTTCCCATTCACTTTGGAGATGGCACTCCTGCAGCGCTGTGGGCCATGACTGTGCTTCGCAGACTGTAAACTACCCTCTCCATTCGAAGAGAACACGCACGGATTGGGAAGTCTCTGTTCTCTGGGAGATGTGTGTGCTGCTACTGCCCCGGTGTATGGGGTGGCTCACTGGCCACTAGCAATGTTTCTGCTCGCCACTGTGGGGCAAACGTTGTGCAGCTAAGCTCACTTGGGAAGTACAAGTGCCAGAGTTCCTTTCTGGGGCACCATCAAGAGATCACATTCGTAGCATGCAGGTACTGCTTTCCTCCTAAGCTGTGCATTCGCAGCCAGCTTCAAGGTGTTCCTTTTGTGGATAGACTCTGGTGGAGAGGCCGCTGGAGAAGGCCTCTGCTTCTATGCCCTTTGAGAACGCTGCTTAGAGGAACCTCTTACCCTAGCCTCTGCCAAGTACAGCCTTCTGCCTCTCTCCAATACTGACTTACTTCTGACAGCTTGTCTTTCCGTTTGAGAAACCAAGAGCCCTTTTCCTGCAGGGAAAAATGTCCCTTTTCTGTCCTCCTTTTGCACACTGTGAAGTGCCTTCACGGCTGGTGTTAGGCCTTTACCCACTCGAGGGAGGGCAGCTTCCCATTCACTTTGGAGATGGCACTCCTGCAGCGCTGTGGGCCATGACTGTGCTTCGCAGACTGTAAACTACCCTCTCCATTCGAAGAGAACACGCACGGATTGGGAAGTCTCTGTTCTCTGGGAGATGTGTGTGGTGCTACTGCCCCGGTGTATGGGGTGGCTCACTGGCCACTAGCAATGTTTCTGCTCGCCACTGTGGGGCAAACGTTGTGCAGCAAAGCTCACTTGGGAAGTACAAGTGCCAGAGTTCCTTTCTGGGGCACCATCAAGAGATCACATTCGTAGCATGCGGGTACTGCTTTCCTCCTAAGCTGTGCATTCGCAGCCAGCTTCAAGGTGTTCCTTTTGTGGATAGACTCTGGTGGAGAGGCCGCTGGAGAAGGCCTCTGCTTCTATGCCCTTTGAGAAGGCTGCTTTGAGGAACCTCTTACCCTAGCCTCTGCCAAGTACAGCCTTCTGCCTCTCTCCAATACTGACTTACTTCTGACAGCTTGTCTTTCCGTTTGAGAAACCAAGAGCCCTTTTCGTGCAGGGAAAAATGTCCGTTTTCTGTTCTTCTTTTGCACACGGTGACGTGCTTTCAGGGCTGGGGTTAGGCTTTTATCCACTCGAGGGAGGGCAGCTTCCCATTCACTTTGGAGATGGCACTCCTGCAGCGCTGTGGGCCATGACTGTGCTTCGCAGACTGTAAACTACCCTCTCCATTCGAAGAGAACACGCACGGATTGGGAAGTCTCTGTTCTCTGGGAGATGTGTGTGCTGCTACTGCCCCGGTGTATGGGGTGGCTCACTGGCCACTAGCAATGTTTCTGCTCGCCACTGTGGGGCAAACGTTGTGCAGCTAAGCTCACTTGGGAAGTACAAGTGCCAGAGTTCCTTTCTGGGGCACCATCAAGAGATCTCATTCGTAGCATGCGGGTACTGCTTTCCTCCTAAGCTGTGCATTTGCAGCCAGCTTCAAGGTGTTCATTTTGTGGATAGACTCTGGTGGAGAGGCCGCTGGAGAAGGCCTCTGCTTCTATGCCCTTTGAGAAGGCTGCTTTGAGGAACCTCTTACCCTAGCCTCTGCCAAGTACAGCCTTCTGCCTCTCTCCAATACTGACTTACTTCTGGCAGCTTGTCTTTCCGTTTGAGAAACCAAGAGCCCTTTTCCTGCAGGGAAAAATGTCCGTTTTCTGTTCTTCTTTTGCACACTGTGACGTGCCTTCACGGCTGGTGTTAGGCCTTTACCCACTCGAGGGAGGGCAGCTCCCATTCACTTTGGAGATGGCACTCCTTCCGCGCTGTGGGCCATGACTGTGCTTCACAGACAGGAAACTTCCCTCTCCATTCGAAGAGAACACGCACGGATTGGGAAGTCTCTGTTCTCTGGGAGATGTGTGTGGTGCTACTGCCCCGGTGTATGGGGTGGCTCACTGGCCACTAGCAATGTTTCTGCTCGCCACTGTGGGGCAAACGTTGTGCATCTAAGCTCACTTGGGAAGTACAAGTGCCAGAGTTCCTTTCTGGGGCACCATCAAGAGATCACATTCGTAGCATGCGGGTACTGCTTTCTTCCTAAACTGTGCATTCCCCGCCAGCTTCAAGGTGTACCTTTTGTGGATAGACTCTGGTGGAGAGGCCGCTGGAGAAGGCCTCTGCTTCTATGCCCTTTGAGAAGGCTGCTTTGAGGAACCTCTTACCCTAGCCTCTGCCAAGTACAGCCTTCTGCCTCTCTCCAATACTGACTTACTTCTGACAGCTTGTCTTTCCGTTTGAGAAACCAAGAGCCCTTTTCGTGCAGGGAAAAATGTCCGTTTTCTGTTCTTCTTTTGCACACGGTGACGTGCTTTCAGGGCTGGGGTTAGGCTTTTATCCACTCGAGGGAGGGCAGCTTCCCATTCACTTTGGAGATGGCACTCCTGCAGCGCTGTGGGCCATGACTGTGCTTCGCAGACTGTAAACTACCCTCTCCATTCGAAGAGAACACGCACGGATTGGGAAGTCTCTGTTCTCTGGGAGATGTGTGTGCTGCTACTGCCCCGGTGTATGGGGTGGCTCACTGGCCACTAGCAATGTTTCTGCTCGCCACTGTGGGGCAAACGTTGTGCAGCTAAGCTCACTTGGGAAGTACAAGTGCCAGAGTTCCTTTCTGGGGCACCATCAAGAGATCACATTCGTAGCATGCGGGTACTGCTTTCCTCCTAAGCTGTGCATTTGCAGCCAGCTTCAAGGTGTTCATTTTGTGGATAGACTCTGGTGGAGAGGCCGCTGGAGAAGGCCTCTGCTTCTATGCCCTTTGAGAAGGCTGCTTTGAGGAACCTCTTACCCTAGCCTCTGCCAAGTACAGCCTTCTGCCTCTCTCCAATACTGACTTACTTCTGGCAGCTTGTCTTTCCGTTTGAGAAACCAAGAGCCCTTTTCCTGCAGGGAAAAATGTCCGTTTTCTGTTCTTCTTTTGCACACGGTGACGTGCCTTCACGGCTGGTGTTAGGCCTTTACCCACTCGAGGGAGGGCAGCTCCCATTCACTTTGGAGATGGCACTCCTTCTGCGCTGTGGGCCATGACTGTGCTTCACAGACAGGAAACTTCCCTCTCCATTCGAAGAGAACACGCACGGATTGGGAAGTCTCTGTTCTCTGGGAGATGTGTGTGGTGCTACTGCCCCGGTGTATGGGGTGGCTCACTGGCCACTAGCAATGTTTCTGCTCGCCACTGTGGGGCAAACGTTGTGCATCTAAGCTCACTTGGGAAGTACAAGTGCCAGAGTTCCTTTCTGGGGCACCATCAAGAGATCACATTCGTAGCATGCGGGTACTGCTTTCTTCCTAAACTGTGCATGCCCCGCCAGCTTCAAGGTGTACCTTTTGTGGATAGACTCTGGTGGAGAGGCCGCTGGAGAAGGCCCCTGCTTCTATGCCCTTTGAGAAGGCTGCTTTGAGGAACCTCTTACCCTAGCCTCTGCCAAGTACAGCCTTCTGCCTCTCTCCAATACTGACTTACTTCTGACAGCTTGTCTTTCCGTTTGAGAAACCAAGAGCCCTTTCCCTGCAGGGAAAAATGTCCGTTTTCTGTCCTTCTTTTGCACACGGTGAAGTGCCTTCACGGCTGTTGTTAGGCCTTTACCCACTCGAGGGAGGGCAGCTTCCCATTCACTTTGGAGATGGCACTCCTGCAGCGCTGTGGGCCATGACTGTGCTTCGCAGACTGTAAACTACCCTCTCCATTCGAAGAGAACACGCACGGATTAGGAAGTCTTTGTTCTCTGGGAGATGTGTTTGGTGCTACTGCCCCGGTGTATGGGGTGGCTCACTTACCACTAGCAATGTTTCTGCTCGCCACTGTGGGGCAAACGTTGTGCAGCTAAGCTCACTTGGGAAGTACCAGTGCCAGAGTTCCTTTCTGGGGCACCATCAAGAGATCACATTCGTAGCATGCGGGTACTGCTTTCCTCCTAAGCTGTGCATTCGCAGCCAGCTTCAAGGTGTTCCTTTTGTGGATAGGCTCCGGTGGAGAGGCCGCTGGAGAAGGCCTCTGCTTCTATGCACTTTGAGAAGGCTGCTTTGAGGAACCTCTTACCCTAGCCTCTGCCAAGTACAGCCTTCTGCCTCTCTCCAATACTGACTTACTTCTGACAGCTTGTCTTTCCGTTTGAGAAACCAAGAGCCCTTTTACTGCAGGGAAAAATGTCCGTTTTCTGTCCTTCTTTTGCACACGGTGACGTGCTTTCAGGGCTGGGGTTAGGCTTTTACCCACTCGAGGGAGGGCAGCTTCCCATTCACTTTGGAGATGGCACTCCTGCAGCGCTGTGGGCCATGTCTGTGCTTCGCAGACTGTAAACTACCCTCTCCATTCGAAGAGAACACGCACGGATTAGGAAGTCTCTGTTCTCTGGGAGATGTGTTTGGTGCTACTGCCCCGGTGTATGGGGTGGCTCACTGACCACTAGCAATGTTTCTGCTCGCCACTGTGGGGCAAACGTTGTGCAGCTAAGCTCACTTGGGAAGTACCAGTGCCAGAGTTCCTTTCTGGGGCACCATCAAGTGATCACATTCGTAGCATGCGGGTACTGCTTTCCTCCTAAGCTGTGCATTCGCAGCCAGCTTCAAGGTGTTCCTTTTGTGGATAGACTCCGGTGGAGAGGCCGCTGGAGAAGGCCTCTGCTTCTATGCCCTTTGAGAAGGCTGCTTTGAGGAACCTCTTACCCTAGCCTCTGCCAAGTACAGCCTTCTGCCTCTCTCCAATACTGACTTACTTCTGGCAGCTTGTCTTTCCGTTTGAGAAACCAAGAGCCCTTTTCCTGCAGGGAAAAATGTCCGTTTTCTGTTCTTCTTTTGCACACGGTGACGTGCCTTCACGGCTGGTGTTAGGCCTTTACCCACTCGAGGGAGGGCAGCTCCCATTCACTTTGGAGATGGCACTCCTTCCGCGCTGTGGGCCATGACTGTGCTTCACAGACAGGAAACTTCCCTCTCCATTCGAAGAGAACACGCACGGATTGGGAAGTCTCTGTTCTCTGGGAGATGTGTGTGGTGCTACTGCCCCGGTGTATGGGGTGGCTCACTGGCCACTAGCAATGTTTCTGCTCGCCACTGTGGGGCAAACGTTGTGCATCTAAGCTCACTTGGGAAGTACAAGTGCCAGAGTTCCTTTCTGGGGCACCATCAAGAGATCACATTCGTAGCATGCGGGTACTGCTTTCTTCCTAAACTGTGCATTCCCCGCCAGCTTCAAGGTGTACCTTTTGTGGATAGACTCTGGTGGAGAGGCCGCTGGAGAAGGCCTCTGCTTCTATGCCCTTTGAGAAGGCTGCTTTGAGGAACCTCTTACCCTAGCCTCTGCCAAGTACAGCCTTCTGCCTCACTCCAATACTGACTTACTTCTGACAGCTTGTCTTTCCGTTTGAGAAACCAAGAGCCCTTTTCGTGCAGGGAAAAATGTCCGTTTTCTGTTCTTCTTTTGCACACGGTGACGTGCTTTCAGGGCTGGGGTTAGGCTTTTATCCACTCGAGGGAGGGCAGCTTCCCATTCACTTTGGAGATGGCACTCCTGCAGCGCTGTGGGCCATGACTGTGCTTCGCAGACTGTAAACTACCCTCTCCATTCGAAGAGAACACGCACGGATTGGGAAGTCTCTGTTCTCTGGGAGATGTGTGTGCTGCTACTGCCCCGGTGTATGGGGTGGCTCACTGGCCACTAGCAATGTTTCTGCTCGCCACTGTGGGGCAAACGTTGTGCAGCTAAGCTCACTTGGGAAGTACAAGTGCCAGAGTTCCTTTCTGGGGCACCATCAAGAGATCACATTCGTAGCATGCGGGTACTGCTTTCCTCCTAAGCTGTGCATTTGCAGCCAGCTTCAAGGTGTTCATTTTGTGGATAGACTCTGGTGGAGAGGCCGCTGGAGAAGGCCTCTGCTTCTATGCCCTTTGAGAAGGCTGCTTTGAGGAACCTCTTACCCTAGCCTCTGCCAAGTACAGCCTTCTGCCTCTCTCCAATACTGACTTACTTCTGGCAGCTTGTCTTTCCGTTTGAGAAACCAAGAGCCCTTTTCCTGCAGGGAAAAATGTCCGTTTTCTGTTCTTCTTTTGCACACGGTGACGTGCCTTCACGGCTGGTGTTAGGCCTTTACCCACTCGAGGGAGGGCAGCTCCCATTCACTTTGGAGATGGCACTCCTTCCGCGCTGTGGGCCATGACTGTGCTTCACAGACAGGAAACTTCCCTCTCCATTCGAAGAGAACACGCACGGATTGGGAAGTCTCTGTTCTCTGGGAGATGTGTGTGGTGCTACTGCCCCGGTGTATGGGGTGGCTCACTGGCCACTAGCAATGTTTCTGCTCGCCACTGTGGGGCAAACGTTGTGCATCTAAGCTCACTTGGGAAGTACAAGTGCCAGAGTTCCTTTCTGGGGCACCATCAAGAGATCACATTCGTAGCATGCGGGTACTGCTTTCTTCCTAAACTGTGCATTCCCCGCCAGCTTCAAGGTGTACCTTTTGTGGATAGACTCTGGTGGAGAGGCCGCTGGAGAAGGCCTCTGCTTCTATGCCCTTTGAGAAGGCTGCTTTGAGGAACCTCTTACCCTAGCCTCTGCCAAGTACAGCCTTCTGCCTCTCTCCAATACTGACTTACTTCTGACAGCTTGTCTTTCCGTTTGAGAAACCAAGAGCCCTTTTCGTGCAGGGAAAAATGTCCGTTTTCTGTTCTTCTTTTGCACACGGTGACGTGCTTTCAGGGCTGGGGTTAGGCTTTTATCCACTCGAGGGAGGGCAGCTTCCCATTCACTTTGGAGATGGCACTCCTGCAGCGCTGTGGGCCATGACTGTGCTTCGCAGACTGTAAACTACCCTCTCCATTCGAAGAGAACACGCACGGATTGGGAAGTCTCTGTTCTCTGGGAGATGTGTGTGCTGCTACTGCCCCGGTGTATGGGGTGGCTCACTGGCCACTAGCAATGTTTCTGCTCGCCACTGTGGGGCAAACGTTGTGCAGCTAAGCTCACTTGGGAAGTACAAGTGCCAGAGTTCCTTTCTGGGGCACCATCAAGAGATCACATTCGTAGCATGCGGGTACTGCTTTCCTCCTAAGCTGTGCATTCGCAGCCAGCTTCAAGGTGTTCCTTTTGTGGATAGAATCTGGTGGAGAGGCGGCTGGAGAAGGCCTCTGCTTCTATCCCCTTTGAGAAGGCTGCTTTGAGGAACCTCTTACCCTAGCCTCTGCCAAGTACAGCCTTCTGCCTCTCTCCAATACTGACTTACTTCTGACAGCTTGTCTTTCCGTTTGAGAAACCAAGAGCCCTTTTCCTGCAGGGAAAAATGTCCGTTTTCTGTCCTTCTTTTGCACACGGTGACGTGCTTTCAGGGCTGGGGTTAGGCTTTTACCCACTCGAGGGAGGGCAGCTTCCCATTCACTTTGGAGATGGCACTCCTGCAGCGCTGTGGGCCATGACTGTGCTTCGCAGACTGTAAACTACCCTCTCCATTCGAAGAGAACACGCACGGATTGGGAAGTCTCTGTTCTCTGGGAGATGTGTGTGCTGCTACTGCCCCGGTGTATGGGGTGGCTCACTGGCCACTAGCAATGTTTCTGCTCGCCACTGTGGGGCAAACGTTGTGCAGCTAAGCTCACTTGGGAAGTACAAGTGCCAGAGTTCCTTTCTGGGGCACCATCAAGAGATCACATTCGTAGCATGCGGGTACTGCTTTCCTCCTAAGCTGTGCATTCGCAGCCAGCTTCAAGGTGTTCCTTTTGTGGATAGACTCTGGTGGAGAGGCCGCTGGAGAAGGCCTCTGCTTCTATGCCCTTTGAGAAGGCTGCTTAGAGGAACCTCTTACCCTAGCCTCTGCCAAGTACAGCCTTCTGCCTCTCTCCAATACTGACTTACTTCTGACAGCTTGTCTTTCCGTTTGAGAAACCAAGAGCCCTTTTCGTGCAGGGAAAAATGTCCGTTTTCTGTTCTTCTTTTGCACACGGTGACGTGCTTTCAGGGCTGGGGTTAGGCTTTTATCCACTCGAGGGAGGGCAGCTTCCCATTCACTTTGGAGATGGCACTCCTGCAGCGCTGTGGGCCATGACTGTGCTTCGCAGACTGTAAACTACCCTCTCCATTCGAAGAGAACACGCACGGATTGGGAAGTCTCTGTTCTCTGGGAGATGTGTGTGCTGCTACTGCCCCGGTGTATGGGGTGGCTCACTGGCCACTAGCAATGTTTCTGCTCGCCACTGTGGGGCAAACGTTGTGCAGCTAAGCTCACTTGGGAAGTACAAGTGCCAGAGTTCCTTTCTGGGGCACCATCAAGAGATCACATTCGTAGCATGCGGGTACTGCTTTCCTCCTAAGCTGTGCATTTGCAGCCAGCTTCAAGGTGTTCATTTTGTGGATAGACTCTGGTGGAGAGGCCGCTGGAGAAGGCCTCTGCTTCTATGCCCTTTGAGAAGGCTGCTTTGAGGAACCTCTTACCCTAGCCTCTGCCAAGTACAGCCTTCTGCCTCTCTCCAATACTGACTTACTTCTGGCAGCTTGTCTTTCCGTTTGAGAAACCAAGAGCCCTTTTCCTGCAGGGAAAAATGTCCGTTTTCTGTTCTTCTTTTGCACACTGTGACGTGCCTTCACGGCTGGTGTTAGGCCTTTACCCACTCGAGGGAGGGCAGCTCCCATTCACTTTGGAGATGGCACTCCTTCCGCGCTGTGGGCCATGACTGTGCTTCACAGACAGGAAACTTCCCTCTCCATTCGAAGAGAACACGCACGGATTGGGAAGTCTCTGTTCTCTGGGAGATGTGTGTGGTGCTACTGCCCCGGTGTATGGGGTGGCTCACTGGCCACTAGCAATGTTTCTGCTCGCCACTGTGGGGCAAACGTTGTGCATCTAAGCTCACTTGGGAAGTACAAGTGCCAGAGTTCCTTTCTGGGGCACCATCAAGAGATCACATTCGTAGCATGCGGGTACTGCTTTCTTCCTAAACTGTGCATTCCCCGCCAGCTTCAAGGTGTACCTTTTGTGGATAGACTCTGGTGGAGAGGCCGCTGGAGAAGGCCTCTGCTTCTATGCCCTTTGAGAAGGCTGCTTTGAGGAACCTCTTACCCTAGCCTCTGCCAAGTACAGCCTTCTGCCTCTCTCCAATACTGACTTACTTCTGACAGCTTGTCTTTCCGTTTGAGAAACCAAGAGCCCTTTTCGTGCAGGGAAAAATGTCCGTTTTCTGTTCTTCTTTTGCACACGGTGACGTGCTTTCAGGGCTGGGGTTAGGCTTTTATCCACTCGAGGGAGGGCAGCTTCCCATTCACTTTGGAGATGGCACTCCTGCAGCGCTGTGGGCCATGACTGTGCTTCGCAGACTGTAAACTACCCTCTCCATTCGAAGAGAACACGCACGGATTGGGAAGTCTCTGTTCTCTGGGAGATGTGTGTGCTGCTACTGCCCCGGTGTATGGGGTGGCTCACTGGCCACTAGCAATGTTTCTGCTCGCCACTGTGGGGCAAACGTTGTGCAGCTAAGCTCACTTGGGAAGTACAAGTGCCAGAGTTCCTTTCTGGGGCACCATCAAGAGATCACATTCGTAGCATGCGGGTACTGCTTTCCTCCTAAGCTGTGCATTTGCAGCCAGCTTCAAGGTGTTCATTTTGTGGATAGACTCTGGTGGAGAGGCCGCTGGAGAAGGCCTCTGCTTCTATGCCCTTTGAGAAGGCTGCTTTGAGGAACCTCTTACCCTAGCCTCTGCCAAGTACAGCCTTCTGCCTCTCTCCAATACTGACTTACTTCTGGCAGCTTGTCTTTCCGTTTGAGAAACCAAGAGCCCTTTTCCTGCAGGGAAAAATGTCCGTTTTCTGTTCTTCTTTTGCACACGGTGACGTGCCTTCACGGCTGGTGTTAGGCCTTTACCCACTCGAGGGAGGGCAGCTCCCATTCACTTTGGAGATGGCACTCCTTCCGCGCTGTGGGCCATGACTGTGCTTCACAGACAGGAAACTTCCCTCTCCATTCGAAGAGAACACGCACGGATTGGGAAGTCTCTGTTCTCTGGGAGATGTGTGTGGTGCTACTGCCCCGGTGTATGGGGTGGCTCACTGGCCACTAGCAATGTTTCTGCTCGCCACTGTGGGGCAAACGTTGTGCATCTAAGCTCACTTGGGAAGTACAAGTGCCAGAGTTCCTTTCTGGGGCACCATCAAGAGATCACATTCGTAGCATGCGGGTACTGCTTTCCTCCTAAGCTGTGCATTCGCAGCCAGCTTCAAGGTGTACCTTTTGTGGATAGACTCTGGTGGAGAGGCCGCTGGAGAAGGCCCCTGCTTCTATGCCCTTTGAGAAGGCTGCTTTGAGGAACCTCTTACCCTAGCCTCTGCCAAGTACAGCCTTCTGCCTCTCTCCAATACTGACTTACTTCTGACAGCTTGTCTTTCCGTTTGAGAAACCAAGAGCCCTTTCCCTGCAGGGAAAAATGTCCGTTTTCTGTCCTTCTTTTGCACACGGTGAAGTGCCTTCACGGCTGTTGTTAGGCCTTTACCCACTCGAGGGAGGGCAGCTTCCCATTCACTTTGGAGATGGCACTCCTGCAGCGCTGTGGGCCATGACTGTGCTTCGCAGACTGTAAACTACCCTCTCCATTCGAAGAGAACACGCACGGATTAGGAAGTCTCTGTTCTCTGGGAGATGTGTTTGGTGCTACTGCCCCGGTGTATGGGGTGGCTCACTTACCACTAGCAATGTTTCTGCTCGCCACTGTGGGGCAAACGTTGTGCAGCTAAGCTCACTTGGGAAGTACAAGTGCCAGAGTTCCTTTCTGGGGCACCATCAAGAGATCACATTCGTAGCATGCGGGTACTGCTTTCCTCCTAAGCTGTGCATTCGCAGCCAGCTTCAAGGTGTTCCTTTTGTGGATAGGCTCCGGTGGAGAGGCCGCTGGAGAAGGCCTCTGCTTCTATGCACTTTGAGAAGGCTGCTTTGAGGAACCTCTTACCCTAGCCTCTGCCAAGTACAGCCTTCTGCCTCTCTCCAATACTGACTTACTTCTGACAGCTTGTCTTTCCGTTTGAGAAACCAAGAGCCCTTTTACTGCAGGGAAAAATGTCCGTTTTCTGTCCTTCTTTTGCACACGGTGACGTGCTTTCAGGGCTGGGGTTAGGCTTTTACCCACTCGAGGGAGGGCAGCTTCCCATTCACTTTGGAGATGGCACTCCTGCAGCGCTGTGGGCCATGACTGTGCTTCGCAGACTGTAAACTACCCTCTCCATTCGAAGAGAACACGCACGGATTGGGAAGTCTCTGTTCTATGGGAGATGTGTGTGCTGCTACTGCCCCGGTGTATGGGGTGGCTCACTGGCCACTAGCAATGTTTCTGCTCGCCACTGTGGGGCAAACGTTGTGCAGCTAAGCTCACTTGGGAAGTACAAGTGCCAGAGTTCCTTTCTGGGGCACCATCAAGAGATCACATTCGTAGCATGCGGGTACTGCTTTCCTCCTAAGCTGTGCATTCGCAGCCAGCTTCAAGGTGTTCCTTTTGTGGATAGACTCTGGTGGAGAGGCCGCTGGAGAAGGCCTCTGCTTCTATGCCCTTTGAGAAGGCTGCTTTGAGGAACCTCTTACCCTAGCCTCTGCCAAGTACAGCCTTCTGCCTCTCTCCAATACTGACTTACTTCTGACAGCTTGTCTTTCCGTTTGAGAAACCAAGAGCCCTTTTCGTGCAGGGAAAAATGTCCGTTTTCTGTCCTTCTTTTGCACACGGTGACGTGCTTTCAGGGCTGGGGTTAGGCTTTTATCCACTCGAGGGAGGGCAGCTTCCCATTCACTTTGGAGATGGCACTCCTGCAGCGCTGTGGGCCATGACTGTGCTTCGCAGACTGTAAACTACCCTCTCCATTCGAAGAGAACACGCACGGATTGGGAAGTCTCTGTTCTCTGGGAGATGTGTGTGCTGCTACTGCCCCGGTGTATGGGGTGGCTCACTGGCCACTAGCAATGTTTCTGCTCGCCACTGTGGGGCAAACGTTGTGCAGCTAAGCTCACTTGGGAAGTACAAGTGCCAGAGTTCCTTTCTGGGGCACCATCAAGAGATCACATTCGTAGCATGCGGGTACTGCTTTCCTCCTAAGCTGTGCATTCGCAGCCAGCTTCAAGGTGTTCCTTTTGTGGATAGACTCTGGTGGAGAGGCCGCTGGAGAAGGCCTCTGCTTCTATGCCCTTTGAGAAGGCTGCTTTGAGGAACCTCTTACCCTAGCCTCTGCCAAGTACAGCCTTCTGCCTCTCTCCAATACTGACTTACTTCTGACAGCTTGTCTTTCCGTTTGAGAAACCAAGAGCCCTTTCCCTGCAGGGAAAAATGTCCGTTTTCTGTCCTTCTTTTGCACACGGTGAAGTGCCTTCACGGCTGTTGTTAGGCCTTTACCCACTCGAGGGAGGGCAGCTTCCCATTCACTTTGGAGATGGCACTCCTGCAGCGCTGTGGGCCATGACTGTGCTTCGCAGACTGTAAACTACCCTCTCCATTCGAAGAGAACACGCACGGATTAGGAAGTCTCTGTTCTCTGGGAGATGTGTTTGGTGCTACTGCCCCGGTGTATGGGGTGGCTCACTGACCACTAGCAATGTTTCTGCTCGCCACTGTGGGGCAAACGTTGTGCAGCTAAGCTCACTTGGGAAGTACCAGTGCCAGAGTTCCTTTCTGGGGCACCATCAAGTGATCACATTCGTAGCATGCGGGTACTGCTTTCCTCCTAAGCTGTGCATTCGCAGCCAGCTTCAAGGTGTTCCTTTTGTGGATAGACTCCGGTGGAGAGGCCGCTGGAGAAGGCCTCTGCTTCTATGCCCTTTGAGAAGGCTGCTTTGAGGAACCTCTTACCCTAGCCTCTGCCAAGTACAGCCTTCTGCCTCTCTCCAATACTGACTTACTTCTGGCAGCTTGTCTTTCCGTTTGAGAAACCAAGAGCCCTTTTCCTGCAGGGAAAATTGTCCGTTTTCTGTTCTTCTTTTGCACACGGTGACGTGCCTTCACGGCTGGTGTTAGGCCTTTACCCACTCGAGGGAGGGCAGCTCCCATTCACTTTGGAGATGGCACTCCTTCCGCGCTGTGGGCCATGACTGTGCTTCACAGACAGGAAACTTCCCTCTCCATTCGAAGAGAACACGCACGGATTGGGAAGTCTCTGTTCTCTGGGAGATGTGTGTGGTGCTACTGCCCCGGTGTATGGGGTGGCTCACTGGCCACTAGCAATGTTTCTGCTCGCCACTGTGGGGCAAACGTTGTGCATCTAAGCTCACTTGGGAAGTACAAGTGCCAGAGTTCCTTTCTGGGGCACCATCAAGAGATCACATTCGTAGCATGCGGGTACTGCTTTCTTCCTAAACTGTGCATTCCCCGCCAGCTTCAAGGTGTACCTTTTGTGGATAGACTCTGGTGGAGAGGCCGCTGGAGAAGGCCTCTGCTTCTATGCCCTTTGAGAAGGCTGCTTTGAGGAACCTCTTACCCTAGCCTCTGCCAAGTACAGCCTTCTGCCTCTCTCCAATACTGACTTACTTCTGACAGCTTGTCTTTCCGTTTGAGAAACCAAGAGCCCTTTTCGTGCAGGGAAAAATGTCCGTTTTCTGTTCTTCTTTTGCACACGGTGACGTGCTTTCAGGGCTGGGGTTAGGCTTTTATCCACTCGAGGGAGGGCAGCTTCCCATTCACTTTGGAGATGGCACTCCTGCAGCGCTGTGGGCCATGACTGTGCTTCGCAGACTGTAAACTACCCTCTCCATTCGAAGAGAACACGCACGGATTGGGAAGTCTCTGTTCTCTGGGAGATGTGTGTGCTGCTACTGCCCCGGTGTATGGGGTGGCTCACTGGCCACTAGCAATGTTTCTGCTCGCCACTGTGGGGCAAACGTTGTGCAGCTAAGCTCACTTGGGAAGTACAAGTGCCAGAGTTCCTTTCTGGGGCACCATCAAGAGATCACATTCGTAGCATGCGGGTACTGCTTTCCTCCTAAGCTGTGCATTTGCAGCCAGCTTCAAGGTGTTCATTTTGTGGATAGACTCTGGTGGAGAGGCCGCTGGAGAAGGCCTCTGCTTCTATGCCCTTTGAGAAGGCTGCTTTGAGGAACCTCTTACCCTAGCCTCTGCCAAGTACAGCCTTCTGCCTCTCTCCAATACTGACTTACTTCTGGCAGCTTGTCTTTCCGTTTGAGAAACCAAGAGCCCTTTTCCTGCAGGGAAAAATGTCCGTTTTCTGTTCTTCTTTTGCACACGGTGACGTGCCTTCACGGCTGGTGTTAGGCCTTTACCCACTCGAGGGAGGGCAGCTCCCATTCACTTTGGAGATGGCACTCCTTCCGCGCTGTGGGCCATGACTGTGCTTCACAGACAGGAAACTTCCCTCTCCATTCGAAGAGAACACGCACGGATTGGGAAGTCTCTGTTCTCTGGGAGATGTGTGTGGTGCTACTGCCCCGGTGTATGGGGTGGCTCACTGGCCACTAGCAATGTTTCTGCTCGCCACTGTGGGGCAAACGTTGTGCATCTAAGCTCACTTGGGAAGTACAAGTGCCAGAGTTCCTTTCTGGGGCACCATCAAGAGATCACATTCGTAGCATGCGGGTACTGCTTTCTTCCTAAACTGTGCATTCCCCGCCAGCTTCAAGGTGTACCTTTTGTGGATAGACTCTGGTGGAGAGGCCGCTGGAGAAGGCCTCTGCTTCTATGCCCTTTGAGAAGGCTGCTTTGAGGAACCTCTTACCCTAGCCTCTGCCAAGTACAGCCTTCTGCCTCTCTCCAATACTGACTTACTTCTGACAGCTTGTCTTTCCGTTTGAGAAACCAAGAGCCCTTTTCGTGCAGGGAAAAATGTCCGTTTTCTGTTCTTCTTTTGCACACGGTGACGTGCTTTCAGGGCTGGGGTTAGGCTTTTATCCACTCGAGGGAGGGCAGCTTCCCATTCACTTTGGAGATGGCACTCCTGCAGCGCTGTGGGCCATGACTGTGCTTCGCAGACTGTAAACTACCCTCTCCATTCGAAGAGAACACGCACGGATTGGGAAGTCTCTGTTCTCTGGGAGATGTGTGTGCTGCTACTGCCCCGGTGTATGGGGTGGCTCACTGGCCACTAGCAATGTTTCTGCTCGCCACTGTGGGGCAAACGTTGTGCAGCTAAGCTCACTTGGGAAGTACAAGTGCCAGAGTTCCTTTCTGGGGCACCATCAAGAGATCACATTCGTAGCATGCGGGTACTGCTTTCCTCCTAAGCTGTGCATTCGCAGCCAGCTTCAAGGTGTTCCTTTTGTGGATAGACTCTGGTGGAGAGGCCGCTGGAGAAGGCCTCTGCTTCTATGCCCTTTGAGAAGGCTGCTTTGAGGAACCTCTTACCCTAGCCTCTGCCAAGTACAGCCTTCTGCCTCTCTCCAATACTGACTTACTTCTGACAGCTTGTCTTTCCGTTTGAGAAACCAAGAGCCCTTTTCGTGCAGGGAAAAATGTCCGTTTTCTGTCCTTCTTTTGCACACGGTGACGTGCTTTCAGGGCTGGGGTTAGGCTTTTATCCACTCGAGGGAGGGCAGCTTCCCATTCACTTTGGAGATGGCACTCCTGCAGCGCTGTGGGCCATGACTGTGCTTCGCAGACTGTAAACTACCCTCTCCATTCGAAGAGAACACGCACGGATTGGGAAGTCTCTGTTCTCTGGGAGATGTGTCTGCTGCTACTGCCCCGGTGTATGGGGTGGCTCACTGGCCACTAGCAATGTTTCTGCTCGCCACTGTGGGGCAAACGTTGTGCAGCTAAGCTCACTTGGGAAGTACAAGTGCCAGAGTTCCTTTCTGGGGCACCATCAAGAGATCACATTCGTAGCATGCGGGTACTGCTTTCCTCCTAAGCTGTGCATTCGCAGCCAGCTTCAAGGTGTTCCTTTTGTGGATAGACTCTGGTGGAGAGGCCGCTGGAGAAGGCCTCTGCTTCTATGCCCTTTGAGAAGGCTGCTTTGAGGAACCTCTTACCCTAGCCTCTGCCAAGTACAGCCTTCTGCCTCTCTCCAATACTGACTTACTTCTGACAGCTTGTCTTTCCGTTTGAGAAACCAAGAGCCCTTTCCCTGCAGGGAAAAATGTCCGTTTTCTGTCCTTCTTTTGCACACGGTGAAGTGCCTTCACGGCTGTTGTTAGGCCTTTACCCACTCGAGGGAGGGCAGCTTCCCATTCACTTTGGAGATGGCACTCCTGCAGCGCTGTGGGCCATGACTGTGCTTCGCAGACTGTAAACTACCCTCTCCATTCGAAGAGAACACGCACGGATTAGGAAGTCTCTGTTCTCTGGGAGATGTGTTTGGTGCTACTGCCCCGGTGTATGGGGTGGCTCACTGACCACTAGCAATGTTTCTGCTCGCCACTGTGGGGCAAACGTTGTGCAGCTAAGCTCACTTGGGAAGTACCAGTGCCAGAGTTCCTTTCTGGGGCACCATCAAGTGATCACATTCGTAGCATGCGGGTACTGCTTTCCTCCTAAGCTGTGCATTCGCAGCCAGCTTCAAGGTGTTCCTTTTGTGGATAGACTCCGGTGGAGAGGCCGCTGGAGAAGGCCTCTGCTTCTATGCCCTTTGAGAAGGCTGCTTTGAGGAACCTCTTACCCTAGCCTCTGCCAAGTACAGCCTTCTGCCTCTCTCCAATACTGACTTACTTCTGGCAGCTTGTCTTTCCGTCTGAGAAACCAAGAGCCCTTTTCCTGCAGGGAAAAATGTCCGTTTTCTGTTCTTCTTTTGCACACGGTGACGTGCCTTCACGGCTGGTGTTAGGCCTTTACCCACTCGAGGGAGGGCAGCTCCCATTCACTTTGGAGATGGCACTCCTTCCGCGCTGTGGGCCATGACTGTGCTTCACAGACAGGAAACTTCCCTCTCCATTCGAAGAGAACACGCACGGATTGGGAAGTCTCTGTTCTCTGGGAGATGTGTGTGGTGCTACTGCCCCGGTGTATGGGGTGGCTCACTGGCCACTAGCAATGTTTCTGCTCGCCACTGTGGGGCAAACGTTGTGCATCTAAGCTCACTTGGGAAGTACAAGTGCCAGAGTTCCTTTCTGGGGCACCATCAAGAGATCACATTCGTAGCATGCGGGTACTGCTTTCTTCCTAAACTGTGCATTCCCCGCCAGCTTCAAGGTGTACCTTTTGTGGATAGACTCTGGTGGAGAGGCCGCTGGAGAAGGCCTCTGCTTCTATGCCCTTTGAGAAGGCTGCTTTGAGGAACCTCTTACCCTAGCCTCTGCCAAGTACAGCCTTCTGCCTCTCTCCAATACTGACTTACTTCTGACAGCTTGTCTTTCCGTTTGAGAAACCAAGAGCCCTTTTCGTGCAGGGAAAAATGTCCGTTTTCTGTTCTTCTTTTGCACACGGTGACGTGCTTTCAGGGCTGGGGTTAGGCTTTTATCCACTCGAGGGAGGGCAGCTTCCCATTCACTTTGGAGATGGCACTCCTGCAGCGCTGTGGGCCATGACTGTGCTTCGCAGACTGTAAACTACCCTCTCCATTCGAAGAGAACACGCACGGATTGGGAAGTCTCTGTTCTCTGGGAGATGTGTGTGCTGCTACTGCCCCGGTGTATGGGGTGGCTCACTGGCCACTAGCAATGTTTCTGCTCGCCACTGTGGGGCAAACGTTGTGCAGCTAAGCTCACTTGGGAAGTACAAGTGCCAGAGTTCCTTTCTGGGGCACCATCAAGAGATCACATTCGTAGCATGCGGGTACTGCTTTCCTCCTAAGCTGTGCATTTGCAGCCAGCTTCAAGGTGTTCATTTTGTGGATAGACTCTGGTGGAGAGGCCGCTGGAGAAGGCCTCTGCTTCTATGCCCTTTGAGAAGGCTGCTTTGAGGAACCTCTTACCCTAGCCTCTGCCAAGTACAGCCTTCTGCCTCTCTCCAATACTGACTTACTTCTGGCAGCTTGTCTTTCCGTTTGAGAAACCAAGAGCCCTTTTCCTGCAGGGAAAAATGTCCGTTTTCTGTTCTTCTTTTGCACACGGTGACGTGCCTTCACGGCTGGTGTTAGGCCTTTACCCACTCGAGGGAGGGCAGCTCCCATTCACTTTGGAGATGGCACTCCTTCCGCGCTGTGGGCCATGACTGTGCTTCACAGACAGGAAACTTCCCTCTCCATTCGAAGAGAACACGCACGGATTCGGAAGTCTCTGTTCTCTGGGAGATGTGTGTGGTGCTACTGCCCCGGTCTATGGGGTGGCTCACTGGCCACTAGCAATGTTTCTGCTCGCCACTGTGGGGCAAACGTTGTGCATCTAAGCTCACTTGGGAAGTACAAGTGCCAGAGTTCCTTTCTGGGGCACCATCAAGAGATCACATTCGTAGCATGCGGGTACTGCTTTCTTCCTAAACTGTGCATTCCCCGCCAGCTTCAAGGTGTACCTTTTGTGGATAGACTCTGGTGGAGAGGCCGCTGGAGAAGGCCTCTGCTTCTATGCCCTTTGAGAAGGCTGCTTTGAGGAACCTCTTACCCTAGCCTCTGCCAAGTACAGCCTTCTGCCTCTCTCCAATACTGACTTACTTCTGACAGCTTGTCTTTCCGTTTGAGAAACCAAGAGCCCTTTTCGTGCAGGGAAAAATGTCCGTTTTCTGTTCTTCTTTTGCACACGGTGACGTGCTTTCAGGGCTGGGGTTAGGCTTTTATCCACTCGAGGGAGGGCAGCTTCCCATTCACTTTGGAGATGGCACTCCTGCAGCGCTGTGGGCCATGACTGTGCTTCGCAGACTGTAAACTACCCTCTCTATTCGAAGAGAACACGCACGGATTGGGAAGTCTCTGTTCTCTGGGAGATGTGTGTGCTGCTACTGCCCCGGTGTATGGGGTGGCTCACTGGCCACTAGCAATGTTTCTGCTCGCCACTGTGGGGCAAACGTTGTGCAGCTAAGCTCACTTGGGAAGTACAAGTGCCAGAGTTCCTTTCTGGGGCACCATCAAGAGATCACATTCGTAGCATGCGGGTACTGCTTTCCTCCTAAGCTGTGCATTCGCAGCCAGCTTCAAGGTGTTCCTTTTGTGGATAGAATCTGGTGGAGAGGCGGCTGGAGAAGGCCTCTGCTTCTATCCCCTTTGAGAAGGCTGCTTTGAGGAACCTCTTACCCTAGCCTCTGCCAAGTACAGCCTTCTGCCTCTCTCCAATACTGACTTACTTCTGACAGCTTGTCTTTCCGTTTGAGAAACCAAGAGCCCTTTTCCTGCAGGGAAAAATGTCCGTTTTCTGTCCTTCTTTTGCACACGGTGACGTGCTTTCAGGGCTGGGGTTAGGCTTTTACCCACTCGAGGGAGGGCAGCTTCCCATTCACTTTGGAGATGGCACTCCTGCAGCGCTGTGGGCCATGACTGTGCTTCGCAGACTGTAAACTACCCTCTCCATTCGAAGAGAACACGCACGGATTGGGAAGTCTCTGTTCTCTGGGAGATGTGTGTGCTGCTACTGCCCCGGTGTATGGGGTGGCTCACTGGCCACTAGCAATGTTTCTGCTCGCCACTGTGGGGCAAACGTTGTGCAGCAAAGCTCACTTGGGAAGTACAAGTGCCAGAGTTCCTTTCTGGGGCACCATCAAGAGATCACATTCGTAGCATGCGGGTACTGCTTTCCTCCTAAGCTGTGCATTTGCATCCAGCTTCAAGGTGTTCATTTTGTGGATAGACTCTGGTGGAGAGGCCGCTGGAGAAGGCCTCTGCTTCTATGCCCTTTGAGAAGGCTGCTTTGAGGAACCTCTTACCCTAGCCTCTGCCAAGTACAGCCTTCTGCCTCTCTCCAATACTGACTTACTTCTGGCAGCTTGTCTTTCCGTTTGAGAAACCAAGAGCCCTTTTCCTGCAGGGAAAAATGTCCGTTTTCTGTTCTTCTTTTGCACACGGTGACGTGCCTTCACGGCTGGTGTTAGGCCTTTACCCACTCGAGGGAGGGCAGCTCCCATTCACTTTGGAGATGGCACTCCTTCCGCGCTGTGGGCCATGACTGTGCTTCACAGACAGGAAACTTCCCTCTCCATTCGAAGAGAACACGCACGGATTGGGAAGTCTCTGTTCTCTGGGAGATGTGTGTGCTGCTACTGCCCCGGTGTATGGGGTGGCTCACTGGCCACTAGCAATGTTTCTGCTCGCCACTGTGGGGCAAACGTTGTGCAGCTAAGCTCACTTGGGAAGTACAAGTGCCAGAGTTCCTTTCTGGGGCACCATCAAGAGATCACATTCGTAGCATGCGGGTACTGCTTTCCTCCTAAGCTGTGCATTTGCATCCAGCTTCAAGGTGTTCCTTTTGTGGATAGACTCTGGTGGAGAGGCCGCTGGAGAAGGCCTCTGCTTCTATGCCCTTTGAGAAGGCTGCTTTGAGGAACCTCTTACCCTAGCCTCTGCCAAGTACAGCCTTCTGCCTCTCTCCAATACTGACTTACTTCTGGCAGCTTGTCTTTCCGTTTGAGAAACCAAGAGCCCTTTTCCTGCAGGGAAAAATGTCCGTTTTCTGTTCTTCTTTTGCACACGGTGACGTGCCTTCACGGCTGGTGTTAGGCCTTTACCCACTCGAGGGAGGGCAGCTCCCATTCACTTTGGAGATGGCACTCCTTCCGCGCTGTGGGCCATGACTGTGCTTCACAGACAGGAAACTTCCCTCTCCATTCGAAGAGAACACGCACGGATTGGGAAGTCTCTGTTCTCTGGGAGATGTGTGTGGTGCTACTGCCCCGGTCTATGGGGTGGCTCACTGGCCACTAGCAATGTTTCTGCTCGCCACTGTGGGGCAAACGTTGTGCAGCAAAGCTCACTTGGGAAGTACAAGTGCCAGAGTTCCTTTCTGGGGCACCATCAAGAGATCACATTCGTAGCATGCGGGTACTGCTTTCCTCCTAAGCTGTGCATTCGCAGCCAGCTTCAAGGTGTTCCTTTTGTGGATAGACTCTGGTGGAGAGGCCGCTGGAGAAGGCCTCTGCTTCTATGCCCTTTGAGAAGGCTGCTTTGAGGAACCTCTTACCCTAGCCTCTGCCAAGTACAGCCTTCTGCCTCTCTCCAATACTGACTTACTTCTGACAGCTTGTCTTTCCGTTTGAGAAACCAAGAGCCCTTTTCGTGCAGGGAAAAATGTCCGTTTTCTGTTCTTCTTTTGCACACGGTGACGTGCTTTCAGGGCTGGGGTTAGGCTTTTATCCACTCGAGGGAGGGCAGCTTCCCATTCACTTTGGAGATGGCACTCCTGCAGCGCTGTGGGCCATGACTGTGCTTCGCAGACTGTAAACTACCCTCTCCATTCGAAGAGAACACGCACGGATTGGGAAGTCTCTGTTCTCTGGGAGATGTGTGTGCTGCTACTGCCCCGGTGTATGGGGTGGCTCACTGGCCACTAGCAATGTTTCTGCTCGCCACTGTGGGGCAAACGTTGTGCAGCTAAGCTCACTTGGGAAGTACAAGTGCCAGAGTTCCTTTCTGGGGCACCATCAAGAGATCACATTCGTAGCATGCGGGTACTGCTTTCCTCCTAAGCTGTGCATTTGCAGCCAGCTTCAAGGTGTTCATTTTGTGGATAGACTCTGGTGGAGAGGCCGCTGGAGAAGGCCTCTGCTTCTATGCCCTTTGAGAAGGCTGCTTTGAGGAACCTCTTACCCTAGCCTCTGCCAAGTACAGCCTTCTGACTCTCTCCAATACTGACTTACTTCTGGCAGCTTGTCTTTCCGTTTGAGAAACCAAGAGCCCTTTTCCTGCAGGGAAAAATGTCCGTTTTCTGTTCTTCTTTTGCACACGGTGACGTGCCTTCACGGCTGGTGTTAGGCCTTTACCCACTCGAGGGAGGGCAGCTCCCATTCACTTTGGAGATGGCACTCCTTCCGCGCTGTGGGCCATGACTGTGCTTCACAGACAGGAAACTTCTCTCTCCATTCGAAGAGAACACGCACGGATTGGGAAGTCTCTGTTCTCTGGGAGATGTGTGTGGTGCTACTGCCCCGGTGTATGGGGTGGCTCACTGGCCACTAGCAATGTTTCTGCTCGCCACTGTGGGGCAAACGTTGTGCATCTAAGCTCACTTGGGAAGTACAAGTGCCAGAGTTCCTTTCTGGGGCACCATCAAGAGATCACATTCGTAGCATGCGGGTACTGCTTTCTTCCTAAACTGTGCATTCCCCGCCAGCTTCAAGGTGTACCTTTTGTGGATAGACTCTGGTGGAGAGGCCGCTGGAGAAGGCCTCTGCTTCTATGCCCTTTGAGAAGGCTGCTTTGAGGAACCTCTTACCCTAGCCTCTGCCAAGTACAGCCTTCTGCCTCTCTCCAATACTGACTTACTTCTGACAGCTTGTCTTTCCGTTTGAGAAACCAAGAGCCCTTTTCCTGCAGGGAAAAATGTCCGTTTTCTGTCCTTCTTTTGCACACGGTGACGTGCTTTCAGGGCTGGGGTTAGGCTTTTATCCACTCGAGGGAGGGCAGCTTCCCATTCACTTTGGAGATGGCACTCCTGCAGCGCTGTGGGCCATGACTGTGCTTCGCAGACTGTAAACTACCCTCTCCATTCGAAGAGAACACGCACGGATTGGGAAGTCTCTGTTCTCTGGGAGATGTGTGTGCTGCTACTGCCCCGGTGTATGGGGTGGCTCACTGGCCACTAGCAATGTTTCTGCTCGCCACTGTGGGGCAAACGTTGTGCAGCTAAGCTCACTTGGGAAGTACAAGTGCCAGAGTTCCTTTCTGGGGCACCATCAAGAGATCACATTCGTAGCATGCGGGTACTGCTTTCCTCCTAAGCTGTGCATTCGCAGCCAGCTTCAAGGTGTTCCTTTTGTGGATAGACTCTGGTGGAGAGGCCGCTGGAGAAGGCCTCTGCTTCTATGCCTTTTGAGAAGGCTGCTTTGAGGAACCTCTTACCCTAGCCTCTGCCAAGTACAGCCTTCTGCCTCTCTCCAATACTGACTTACTTCTGACAGCTTGTCTTTCCGTTTGAGAAACCAAGAGCCCTTTCCCTGCAGGGAAAAATGTCCGTTTTCTGTCCTTCTTTTGCACACGGTGAAGTGCCTTCACGGCTGTTGTTAGGCCTTTACCCACTCGAGGGAGGGCAGCTTCCCATTCACTTTGGAGATGGCACTCCTGCAGCGCTGTGGGCCATGACTGTGCTTCGCAGACTGTAAACTACCCTCTCCATTCGAAGAGAACACGCACGGATTGGGAAGTCTCTGTTCTCTGGGAGATGTGTTTGGTGCTACTGCCCCGGTGTATGGGGTGGCTCACTTACCACTAGCAATGTTTCTGCTCGCCACTGTGGGGCAAACGTTGTGCAGCTAAGCTCACTTGGGAAGTACCAGTGCCAGAGTTCCTTTCTGGGGCACCATCAAGAGATCACATTCGTAGCATGCGGGTACTGCTTTCCTCCTAAGCTGTGCATTCGCAGCCAGCTTCAAGGTGTTCCTTTTGTGGATAGACTCCGGTGGAGAGGCCGCTGGAGAAGGCCTCTGCTTCTATGCACTTTGAGAAGGCTGCTTTGAGGAACCTCTTACCCTAGCCTCTGCCAAGTACAGCCTTCTGCCTCTCTCCAATACTGACTTACTTCTGACAGCTTGTCTTTCCGTTTGAGAAACCAAGAGCCCCTTTCCTGCAGGGAAAAATGTCCCTTTTCTGTCCTCCTTTTGCACACTGTGAAGTGCCTTCACGGCTGGTGTTAGGCCTTTACCCACTCGAGGGAGGGCAGCTTCCCATTCACTTTGGATATGGCACTCCTGCAGCGCTGTGGGCCATGACTGTGCTTCGCAGACTGTAAACTACCCTCTCCATTCGAAGAGAACACGCACGGATTGGGAAGTCTCTGTTCTCTGGGAGATGTGTGTGGTGCTACTGCCCCGGTCTATGGGGTGGCTCACTGGCCACTAGCAATGTTTCTGCTCGCCACTGTGGGGCAAACGTTGTGCAGCAAAGCTCACTTGGGAAGTACAAGTGCCAGAGTTCCTTTCTGGTGCACCATCAAGAGATCACATTCGTAGCATGCGGGTACTGCTTTCCTCCTAAGCTGTGCATTCGCAGCCAGCTTCAAGGTGTTCCTTTTGTGGATAGACTCTGGTGGAGAGGCCGCTGGAGAAGGCCTCTGCTTCTATGCCCTTTGAGAAGGCTGCTTTGAGGAACCTCTTACCCTAGCCTCTGCCAAGTACAGCCTTCTGCCTCTCTCCAATACTGACTTACTTCTGACAGCTTGTCTTTCCGTTTGAGAAACCAAGAGCCCTTTTCCTGCAGGGAAAAATGTCCCTTTTCTGTCCTCCTTTTGCACACTGTGAAGTGCCTTCACGGCTGGTGTTAGGCCTTTACCCACTCGAGGGAGGGCAGCTTCCCATTCACTTTGGATATGGCACTCCTGCAGCGCTGTGGGCCATGACTGTGCTTCGCAGACTGTAAACTACCCTCTCCATTCGAAGAGAACACGCACGGATTGGGAAGTCTCTGTTCTCTGGGAGATGTGTGTGGTGCTACTGCCCCGGTCTATGGGGTGGCTCACTGGCCACTAGCAATGTTTCTGCTCGCCACTGTGGGGCAAACGTTGTGCAGCAAAGCTCACTTGGGAAGTACAAGTGCCAGAGTTCCTTTCTGGGGCACCATCAAGAGATCACATTCGTAGCATGCGGGTACTGCTTTCCTCCTAAGCTGTGCATTCGCAGCCAGCTTCAAGGTGTTCCTTTTGTGGATAGACTCTGGTGGAGAGGCCGCTGGAGAAGGCCTCTGCTTCTATGCCCTTTGAGAAGGCTGCTTTGAGGAACCTCTTACCCTAGCCTCTGCCAAGTACAGCCTTCTGCCTCTCTCCAATACTGACTTACTTCTGACAGCTTGTCTTTCCGTTTGAGAAACCAAGAGCCCTTTTCGTGCAGGGAAAAATGTCCGTTTTCTGTTCTTCTTTTGCACACGGTGACGTGCTTTCAGGGCTGGGGTTAGGCTTTTATCCACTCGAGGGAGGGCAGCTTCCCATTCACTTTGGAGATGGCACTCCTGCAGCGCTGTGGGCCATGACTGTGCTTCGCAGACTGTAAACTACCCTCTCCATTCGAAGAGAACACGCACGGATTGGGAAGTCTCTGTTCTCTGGGAGATGTGTGTGCTGCTACTGCCCCGGTGTATGGGGTGGCTCACTGGCCACTAGCAATGTTTCTGCTCGCCACTGTGGGGCAAACGTTGTGCAGCTAAGCTCACTTGGGAAGTACAAGTGCCAGAGTTCCTTTCTGGGGCACCATCAAGAGATCACATTCGTAGCATGCGGGTACTGCTTTCCTCCTAAGCTGTGCATTCGCAGCCAGCTTCAAGGTGTTCCTTTTGTGGATAGACTCTGGTGGAGAGGCCGCTGGAGAAGGCCTCTGCTTCTATGCCCTTTGAGAAGGCTGCTTTGAGGAACCTCTTACCCTAGCCTCTGCCAAGTACAGCCTTCTGCCTCTCTCCAATACTGACTTACTTCTGGCAGCTTGTCTTTCCGTTTGAGAAACCAAGAGCCCTTTTCCTGCAGGGAAAAATGTCCGTTTTCTGTTCTTCTTTTGCACACGGTGACGTGCCTTCACGGCTGGTGTTAGGCCTTTACCCACTCGAGGGAGGGCAGCTCCCATTCACTTTGGAGATGGCACTCCTTCCGCGCTGTGGGCCATGACTGTGCTTCACAGACAGGAAACTTCCCTCTCCATTCGAAGAGAACACGCACGGATTGGGAAGTCTCTGTTCTCTGGGAGATGTGTGTGGTGCTACTGCCCCGGTGTATGGGGTGGCTCACTGGCCACTAGCAATGTTTCTGCTCGCCACTGTGGGGCAAACGTTGTGCATCTAAGCTCACTTGGGAAGTACAAGTGCCAGAGTTCCTTTCTGGGGCACCATCAAGAGATCACATTCGTAGCATGCGGGTACTGCTTTCTTCCTAAACTGTGCATTCCCCGCCAGCTTCAAGGTGTACCTTTTGTGGATAGACTCTGGTGGAGAGGCCGCTGGAGAAGGCCTCTGCTTCTATGCCCTTTGAGAAGGCTGCTTTGAGGAACCTCTTACCCTAGCCTCTGCCAAGTACAGCCTTCTGCCTCTCTCCAATACTGACTTACTTCTGACAGCTTGTCTTTCCGTTTGAGAAACCAAGAGCCCTTTTCTTGCAGGGAAAAATGTCCGTTTGCTGTTCTTCTTTTGCACACGGTGACGTGCTTTCAGGGCTGGGGTTAGGATTTTATCCACTCGAGGGAGGGCAGCTTCCCATTCACTTTGGAGATGGCACTCCTGCAGCGCTGTGGGCCATGACTGTGCTTCGCAGACTGTAAACTACCCTCTCCATTCGAAGAGAACACGCACGGATTGGGAAGTCTCTGTTCTCTGGGAGATGTGTGTGCTGCTACTGCCCCGGTGTATGGGGTGGCTCACTGGCCACTAGCAATGTTTCTGCTCGCCACTGTGGGGCAAACGTTGTGCAGCTAAGCTCACTTGGGAAGTACAAGTGCCAGAGTTCCTTTCTGGGGCACCATCAAGAGATCACATTCGTAGCATGCGGGTACTGCTTTCCTCCTAAGCTGTGCATTCGCAGCCAGCTTCAAGGTGTTCCTTTTGTGGATAGACTCTGGTGGAGAGGCCGCTGGAGAAGGCCTCTGCTTCTATGCCCTTTGAGAAGGCTGCTTAGAGGAACCTCTTACCCTAGCCTCTGCCAAGTACAGCCTTCTGCCTCTCTCCAATACTGACTTACTTCTGGCAGCTTGTCTTTCCGTTTGAGAAACCAAGAGCCCTTTTCCTGCAGGGAAAAATGTCCCTTTTATGTCCTCCTTTTGCACACTGTGAAGTGCCTTCACGGCTGGTGTTAGGCCTTTACCCACTCGAGGGAGGGCAGCTTCCCATTCACTTTGGATATGGCACTCCTGCAGCGCTGTGGGCCATGACTGTGCTTCGCAGACTGTAAACTACCCTCTCCATTCGAAGAGAACACGCACGGATTGGGAAGTCTCTGTTCTCTGGGAGATGTGTGTGGTGCTACTGCCCCGGTCTATGGGGTGGCTCACTGGCCACTAGCAATGTTTCTGCTCGCCACTGTGGGGCAAACGTTGTGCATCTAAGCTCACTTGGGAAGTACAAGTGCCAGAGTTCCTTTCTGGGGCACCATCAAGAGATCCCATTCGTAGCATGCGGGTACTGCTTTCTTCCTAAACTGTGCATTCCCCGCCAGCTTCAAGGTGTACCTTTTGTGGATAGACTCTGGTGGAGAGGCCGCTGGAGAAGGCCTCTGCTTCTATGCCCTTTGAGAAGGCTGCTTTGAGGAACCTCTTACCCTAGCCTCTGCCAAGTACAGCCTTCTGCCTCTCTCCAATACTGACTTACTTCTGACAGCTTGTCTTTCCGTTTGAGAAACCAAGAGCCCTTTCCCTGCAGGGAAAAATGTCCGTTTTCTGTCCTTCTTTTGCACACGGTGAAGTGCCTTCACGGCTGTTGTTAGGCCTTTACCCACTCGAGGGAGGGCAGCTTCCCATTCACTTTGGAGATGGCACTCCTGCAGCGCTGTGGGCCATGACTGTGCTTCGCAGACTGTAAACTACCCTCTCCATTCGAAGAGAACACGCACGGATTGGGAAGTCTCTGTTCTCTGGGAGATGTGTGTGGTGCTACTGCCCCGGTCTATGGGGTGGCTCACTGGCCACTAGCAATGTTTCTGCTCGCCACTGTGGGGCAAACGTTGTGCAGCAAAGCTCACTTGGGAAGTACAAGTGCCAGAGTTCCTTTCTGGTGCACCATCAAGAGATCACATTCGTAGCATGCGGGTACTGCTTTCCTCCTAAGCTGTGCATTCGCAGCCAGCTTCAAGGTGTTCCTTTTGTGGATAGACTCTGGTGGAGAGGCCGCTGGAGAAGGCCTCTGCTTCTATGCCCTTTGAGAAGGCTGCTTTGAGGAACCTCTTACCCTAGCCTCTGCCAAGTACAGCCTTCTGCCTCTCTCCAATACTGACTTACTTCTGACAGCTTGTCTTTCCGTTTGAGAAACCAAGAGCCCTTTTCCTGCAGGGAAAAATGTCCCTTTTCTGTCCTCCTTTTGCACACTGTGAAGTGCCTTCACGGCTGGTGTTAGGCCTTTACCCACTCGAGGGAGGGCAGCTTCCCATTCACTTTGGATATGGCACTCCTGCAGCGCTGTGGGCCATGACTGTGCTTCGCAGACTGTAAACTACCCTCTCCATTCGAAGAGAACACGCACGGATTGGGAAGTCTCTGTTCTCTGGGAGATGTGTGTGGTGCTACTGCCCCGGTCTATGGGGTGGCTCACTGGCCACTAGCAATGTTTCTGCTCGCCACTGTGGGGCAAACGTTGTGCAGCAAAGCTCACTTGGGAAGTACAAGTGCCAGAGTTCCTTTCTGGGGCACCATCAAGAGATCACATTCGTAGCATGCGGGTACTGCTTTCCTCCTAAGCTGTGCATTCGCAGCCAGCTTCAAGGTGTTCCTTTTGTGGATAGACTCTGGTGGAGAGGCCGCTGGAGAAGGCCTCTGCTTCTATGCCCTTTGAGAAGGCTGCTTTGAGGAACCTCTTACCCTAGCCTCTGCCAAGTACAGCCTTCTGCCTCTCTCCAATACTGACTTACTTCTGACAGCTTGTCTTTCCGTTTGAGAAACCAAGAGCCCTTTTCGTGCAGGGAAAAATGTCCGTTTTCTGTTCTTCTTTTGCACACGGTGACGTGCTTTCAGGGCTGGGGTTAGGCTTTTATCCACTCGAGGGAGGGCAGCTTCCCATTCACTTTGGAGATGGCACTCCTGCAGCGCTGTGGGCCATGACTGTGCTTCGCAGACTGTAAACTACCCTCTCCATTCGAAGAGAACACGCACGGATTGGGAAGTCTCTGTTCTCTGGGAGATGTGTGTGCTGCTACTGCCCCGGTGTATGGGGTGGCTCACTGGCCACTAGCAATGTTTCTGCTCGCCACTGTGGGGCAAACGTTGTGCAGCTAAGCTCACTTGGGAAGTACAAGTGCCAGAGTTCCTTTCTGGGGCACCATCAAGAGATCACATTCGTAGCATGCGGGTACTGCTTTCCTCCTAAGCTGTGCATTCGCAGCCAGCTTCAAGGTGTTCCTTTTGTGGATAGACTCTGGTGGAGAGGCCGCTGGAGAAGGCCTCTGCTTCTATGCCCTTTGAGAAGGCTGCTTTGAGGAACCTCTTACCCTAGCCTCTGCCAAGTACAGCCTTCTGCCTCTCTCCAATACTGACTTACTTCTGGCAGCTTGTCTTTCCGTTTGAGAAACCAAGAGCCCTTTTCCTGCAGGGAAAAATGTCCGTTTTCTGTTCTTCTTTTGCACACGGTGACGTGCCTTCACGGCTGGTGTTAGGCCTTTACCCACTCGAGGGAGGGCAGCTCCCATTCACTTTGGAGATGGCACTCCTTCCGCGCTGTGGGCCATGACTGTGCTTCACAGACAGGAAACTTCCCTCTCCATTCGAAGAGAACACGCACGGATTGGGAAGTCTCTGTTCTCTGGGAGATGTGTGTGGTGCTACTGCCCCGGTGTATGGGGTGGCTCACTGGCCACTAGCAATGTTTCTGCTCGCCACTGTGGGGCAAACGTTGTGCATCTAAGCTCACTTGGGAAGTACAAGTGCCAGAGTTCCTTTCTGGGGCACCATCAAGAGATCACATTCGTAGCATGCGGGTACTGCTTTCTTCCTAAACTGTGCATTCCCCGCCAGCTTCAAGGTGTACCTTTTGTGGATAGACTCTGGTGGAGAGGCCGCTGGAGAAGGCCTCTGCTTCTATGCCCTTTGAGAAGGCTGCTTTGAGGAACCTCTTACCCTAGCCTCTGCCAAGTACAGCCTTCTGCCTCTCTCCAATACTGACTTACTTCTGACAGCTTGTCTTTCCGTTTGAGAAACCAAGAGCCCTTTTCTTGCAGGGAAAAATGTCCGTTTGCTGTTCTTCTTTTGCACACGGTGACGTGCTTTCAGGGCTGGGGTTAGGATTTTATCCACTCGAGGGAGGGCAGCTTCCCATTCACTTTGGAGATGGCACTCCTGCAGCGCTGTGGGCCATGACTGTGCTTCGCAGACTGTAAACTACCCTCTCCATTCGAAGAGAACACGCACGGATTGGGAAGTCTCTGTTCTCTGGGAGATGTGTGTGCTGCTACTGCCCCGGTGTATGGGGTGGCTCACTGGCCACTAGCAATGTTTCTGCTCGCCACTGTGGGGCAAACGTTGTGCAGCTAAGCTCACTTGGGAAGTACAAGTGCCAGAGTTCCTTTCTGGGGCACCATCAAGAGATCACATTCGTAGCATGCGGGTACTGCTTTCCTCCTAAGCTGTGCATTCGCAGCCAGCTTCAAGGTGTTCCTTTTGTGGATAGACTCTGGTGGAGAGGCCGCTGGAGAAGGCCTCTGCTTCTATGCCCTTTGAGAAGGCTGCTTAGAGGAACCTCTTACCCTAGCCTCTGCCAAGTACAGCCTTCTGCCTCTCTCCAATACTGACTTACTTCTGGCAGCTTGTCTTTCCGTTTGAGAAACCAAGAGCCCTTTTCCTGCAGGGAAAAATGTCCCTTTTATGTCCTCCTTTTGCACACTGTGAAGTGCCTTCACGGCTGGTGTTAGGCCTTTACCCACTCGAGGGAGGGCAGCTTCCCATTCACTTTGGATATGGCACTCCTGCAGCGCTGTGGGCCATGACTGTGCTTCGCAGACTGTAAACTACCCTCTCCATTCGAAGAGAACACGCACGGATTGGGAAGTCTCTGTTCTCTGGGAGATGTGTGTGGTGCTACTGCCCCGGTCTATGGGGTGGCTCACTGGCCACTAGCAATGTTTCTGCTCGCCACTGTGGGGCAAACGTTGTGCATCTAAGCTCACTTGGGAAGTACAAGTGCCAGAGTTCCTTTCTGGGGCACCATCAAGAGATCCCATTCGTAGCATGCGGGTACTGCTTTCTTCCTAAACTGTGCATTCCCCGCCAGCTTCAAGGTGTACCTTTTGTGGATAGACTCTGGTGGAGAGGCCGCTGGAGAAGGCCTCTGCTTCTATGCCCTTTGAGAAGGCTGCTTTGAGGAACCTCTTACCCTAGCCTCTGCCAAGTACAGCCTTCTGCCTCTCTCCAATACTGACTTACTTCTGACAGCTTGTCTTTCCGTTTGAGAAACCAAGAGCCCTTTCCCTGCAGGGAAAAATGTCCGTTTTCTGTCCTTCTTTTGCACACGGTGAAGTGCCTTCACGGCTGTTGTTAGGCCTTTACCCACTCGAGGGAGGGCAGCTTCCCATTCACTTTGGAGATGGCACTCCTGCAGGGCTGTGGGCCATGACTGTGCTTCGCAGACTGTAAACTACCCTCTCCATTCGAAGAGAACACGCACGGATTAGGAAGTCTCTGTTCTCTGGGAGACGTGTTTGGTGCTACTGCCCCGGTGTATGGGGTGGCTCAGTGACCACTAGCAATGTTTCTGCTCGCCACTGCGGGGCAAACGTTGTGCAGCTAAGCTCACTTGGGAAGTACCAGTGCCAGAGTTCCTTTCTGGGGCACCATCAAGAGATCACATTCGTAGCATGCGGGTACTGCTTTCCTCCTAAGCTGTGCATTCGCAGCCAGCTTCAAGGTGTTCCTTTTGTGGATAAATTCCGGTGGAGAGGCCGCTGGAGAAGGCCTCTGCTTCTATGCCCTTTGAGAAGGCTGCTTTGAGGAACCTCTTACCCTAGCCTCTGCCAAGTACAGCCTTCTGCCTCTCTCCAATACTGACTTACTTCTGACAGCTTGTCTTTCCGTTTGAGAAACCAAGAGCCCTTTTCGTGCAGGGAAAAATGTCCGTTTTCTGTCCTTCTTTTGCACACGGTTACGTGCTTTCAGGGCTGGGGTTAGGCTTTTACCCACTCGAGGGAGGGCAGCTTCCCATTCACTTTGGAGATGGCACTCCTGCAGCGCTGTGGGCCATGACTGTGCTTCGCAGACTGTAAACTACCCTCTCCATTCGAAGAGAACACGCACGGATTGGGAAGTCTTTGTTCTCCTGGAGATGTGTGTGCTGCTACTGCCCCGGTGTATGGGGTGGCTCACTGGCCACTAGCAATGTTTCTGCTCGCCACTGTGGGGCAAACGTTGTGCAGCTAAGCTCACTTGGGAAGTACAAGTGCCAGAGTTCCTTTCTGGGGCACCATCAAGAGATCACATTCGTAGCATGCGGGTACTGCTTTCCTCCTAAGCTGTGCATTCGCAGCCAGCTTCAAGGTGTTCCTTTTGTGGATAGACTCTGGTGGAGAGGCCGCTGGAGAAGGCCTCTGCTTCTATGCCCTTTGAGAAGGCTGCTTAGAGGAACCTCTTACCCTAGCCTCTGCCAAGTACAGCCTTCTGCCTCTCTCCAATACTGAATTACTTCTGACAGCTTGTCTTTCCGTTTGAGAAACCAAGAGCCCTTTTCCTGCAGGGAAAAATGTCCCTTTTCTGTCCTCCTTTTGCACACTGTGAAGTGCCTTCACGGCTGGTGTTAGGCCTTTACCCACTCGAGGGAGGGCAGCTTCCCATTCACTTTGGATATGGCACTCCTGCAGCGCTGTGGGCCATGACTGTGCTTCGCAGACTGTAAACTACCCTCTCCATTCGAAGAGAACACGCACGGATTGGGAAGTCTCTGTTCTCTGGGAGATGTGTGTGGTGCTACTGCCCCGGTCTATGGGGTGGCTCACTGGCCACTAGCAATGTTTCTGCTCGCCACTGTGGGGCAAACGTTGTGCAGCAAAGCTCACTTGGGAAGTACAAGTGCCAGAGTTCCTTTCTGGGGCACCATCAAGAGATCACATTCGTAGCATGCGGGTACTGCTTTCCTCCTAAGCTGTGCATTCGCAGCCAGCTTCAAGGTGTTCCTTTTGTGGATAGACTCTGGTGGAGAGGCCGCTGGAGAAGGCCTCTGCTTCTATGCCCTTTGAGAAGGCTGCTTTGAGGAACCTCTTACCCTAGCCTCTGCCAAGTACAGCCTTCTGCCTCTCTCCAATACTGACTTACTTCTGACAGCTTGTCTTTCCGTTTGAGAAACCAAGAGCCCTTTTCGTGCAGGGAAAAATGTCCGTTTTCTGTTCTTCTTTTGCACACGGTGACGTGCTTTCAGGGCTGGGGTTAGGCTTTTATCCACTCGAGGGAGGGCAGCTTCCCATTCACTTTGGAGATGGCACTCCTGCAGCGCTGTGGGCCATGACTGTGCTTCGCAGACTGTAAACTACCCTCTCCATTCGAAGAGAACACGCACGGATTGGGAAGTCTCTGTTCTCTGGGAGATGTGTGTGCTGCTACTGCCCCGGTGTATGGGGTGGCTCACTGGCCACTAGCAATGTTTCTGCTCGCCACTGTGGGGCAAACGTTGTGCAGCTAAGCTCACTTGGGAAGTACAAGTGCCAGAGTTCCTTTCTGGGGCACCATCAAGAGATCACATTCGTAGCATGCGGGTACTGCTTTCCTCCTAAGCTGTGCATTTGCAGCCAGCTTCAAGGTGTTCATTTTGTGGATAGACTCTGGTGGAGAGGCCGCTGGAGAAGGCCTCTGCTTCTATGCCCTTTGAGAAGGCTGCTTTGAGGAACCTCTTACCCTAGCCTCTGCCAAGTACAGCCTTCTGCCTCTCTCCAATACTGACTTACTTCTGGCAGCTTGTCTTTCCGTTTGAGAAACCAAGAGTGCCGGAAGCCGTCCAGCATTGCCAACTATTGCCTGAGCAAAGCTCGGCGAGAAGTTATGGCATGAGGAAGCAAAGCTCCTCTCCTGGTGGGCGGCGGAAGGCATCTCTTCTGATTCTAGGAAAATTCTTGCTAAAAACTAAGGGGGTTTCTGGAGGGTTTAGGCCAAGAAGATGGAAGTATTACAAAGCAAATCCCCCTCGGTACGAGACCACAGCAACCCCTGTAACCACAACAGTAGCTATACCTACTGTAAATAATTTACTTTGGAAAAAAGTCCCTTGGTCAGGCAACAAAGGAGTGTTTCAATTAAGGAGTAGAAGTTTAAAGGAAGAATTAGATGAGTTATGGCCCATAGAAGGAATAAGGGATATAGAAGGGAAGCAAATAGTGGGGTATTATGTACAGGATGCCCCCAAATGGTGGATTATGTGGCATGCCCCCTCTCCGGTATATTGGAGGAAAAAGAGAGAAGCGGAAGGACTTTACTGTAAATATTTTACGAATGAATTATATGTAAGTATGAAAGTTAAAATTGATTGCCTTACGTAGAAAATAGAATTGTATTTTCGCACAATGTGTTTTGAACAAGGTACTGAGAATACTGGGACACAGGTCAATATATGATGTTAGCTGAAGTAGAAAAGAATAATTAGCTTTCTAGACCTAAACATCCTGTTTGCGCGAAAAGATCTTAAGACGGAACAATGCTTGCTAATGTTTCTGTGTGTAGGTGTAGAAATGAGGTAATGAGTCAAAAACAGGAGTTACATAGAAAGTGCTGATGCTATTGTTTTATTTAATCCTATATAAGAAATGATATGTCAAAAATAAAGCTGTCAGAAGCTTAACAGAAGCTCCCCAGGAGAGTTGTAAATATCTTGGGAAATACCTGGCTATGGTGACGAGGAAGTTTTGTGCAACAGTGGGTATATTCAATAAGTTTACGGTACAATGTCCGCCCCCATGGCCTCCTAGAAGTATAAATAATGATGTACATTGTTTTGATTATAATAATAGGGTTAGAAAATCTGTGGATGAAATGTTGTATTATTGTTTTTAACATGTTTAAGTTTATGGCTTGATATTATTGTTTTTAACATGTTTAAGTTTATGGCTTGATTGAGCAGAATGTGCAGGTACAAAAACACCTTAATCTTCTGAGAAAAATGAGGAAACCGCAGACAGAGTTCCTGACCTAGATGTGAATGTACACAAGAGACGAAAGAGAATGGAGACAACAAGAAAATTACTTAACTTGTTTAACCTGCTGATGTAAACTACTTTTGTTTTTTGGTTTATGTAAGGGACCTTTTGGCATGGGAATGAAGTTGTTAAGATTGAAAATGAGATTATTTTACAGTATAAATGCTTTGGAATCATGATATTAAATTTGTCAGATCCTTGCATCCTCTGAGGTGTCTTGTGATCTGTCCACGCCGACTCCGTCTCCCCTTTGGGTGAAACCTGTTCAGCTGGGGCTGGTCCCCAGCAAGTGGCGCCCGAACAGGGACCTGAAGGGGTAAGTATTATTATTTTTCTCGGACGGATAGGAGTCTCACCGTAGGGTGCTGCAGACCCCCAGTTAAGAATACTGGTTAAGAAGGTGAGTAAGCCGGTGTCAAGATGGGACACCCTGAGTCCAAAGAGAGGCTCTTATTTATTGATATAGTTAAACATATGATAAATGAAAGAGGAATTAAGGTAACTAATAAGCAATTAACTCAGTTTTTTCAGTTTGTACAGAAACAATGTTTACGTCCTCCTCCACCTCCTCCTTTCAAGAAAAAAATTAATAAAAGGCAAGAGCCAACCTCTCGCAGGCTGGACACTCAAGGGGATTTTTCGGACCCAGAGTTGATAAAATGTTTTCCTGTTATATATGAAGGGGAATTTGATGATAACATCTCCTGGGAACCCCTTCCTCTAAAATTATTGAAAGAATTGAAATCTGCATGCCATGATTATGGCCCTTTAGCTCCTTATACAAGGTTTACTATGGCAACAAGGACCTTTGGAATGGCTGCACTTACCGGTAACGACTAAAAAGATAGTGGTTGCTTATACTGCTTTAATTGCAACTTTAATTATGAAGGGGAGGGAAAGAAGTAAAGAATTATTTGGAGCTGATGTTAAAAATATAATAATTCCTTATAATAAAGAACAGTTTGAATATTTATTAAACAATGATGATTATTGGCAGATAGCCTTGACAAGTTATACAGGACAAATTTTATTTCATTTGCCAAAACATCCCTTGGTACAGTTTTACTTGCACCACGAAGTAATTTTTCCCACCAGATGGTGCGAGCAGCCTATTGATAATGCACTATTGGTTTTTACTGATGGGTCCTCAAATGGAAAAGCAGTCATAATTATAGAACAGAAAGAACAGGTTTTGCAAACACAAGAAACTTCTGCTCAGCGAGCAGAACTTATTGCAGTTTTGAAAGTCTTCTCAGAATTACAGAGGAAGAAATTTAACCTTTATACTGACTCCAAACATATAGTGAAACTGTTTCCTCAAATTGAAACTGCATCGATTTCCTCTAGCAAAAGTACAATTCTGTCTCTTTTACAGCAGTTACAGGCCTTAATTTGGGTTCGTACAGAATCTTATCATGTGGCACATATTAGAGCTCACAGCAATTTACCTGGCCCTTTAAGTCAAGGAAACTATAGAGCTGATTTGTTGACTAAAGATATTGTTGCTCTAAGCCTTGAACAGGCACAGCAATCTCATGCATTACATCATCAGAATGCTCAGGCACTAAGATATCAATTTAAGATTCTCCGAGAATCTGCAAGAGCTGTAGTAAGAGAATGCTCTATTTGTCCAACTCAGGCTGCTTCCTTACCACTGGGAGTAAACCCTAGAGGGTTGCAGCCAAACCATTTGTGGCAAATGGATGTAACTCATATGCAGAGCTTTGGGAAATTATCCTACGTTCATGTTGTTATTGATACATATTCTCATGTAATTATTGCATCAGCAAGGACTGGAGAAGCTTACAAAGATGTAATACAACATATATTTTTAGCCATGTCTTACCTAGGAACTCCTAAGAAGTTAAAAACTGACAATGCCCCTGCATATACCTCTAAAGCATTTGCAGATTTCTGCAAAAAACTTGGCATTTCTCATACTACTGGAATTCCCTATAATCCTCAAGGACAAGCAATAATAGAAAGAGCTCATCAAACATTAAAAAATCAAATACAGAAGTTACAAGATTCTGAATATAAATATAGTTCTCCTCATCATATTTTGCAACATGCTATGTTTGTGATAAATTTTTTGAATTTAAATCATGAAGGAAGTTCACCTATGATGAGACATTGGGAAACTGATAAATTAACTCAAAAACCTATGGTATATTGGAAAGATTTATTAACTGGACAATGGAAAGGACCTGATGTTTTACTAACAAGCCGGAGAGGCTATGCTTGTATATTTCCACAGGAAGCTGACTCCCCCCTGTGGGTTCCTGATAGGCTTATCCGCCATGGCAGAAAGAATCCCCGAGTCGGACGGAGGTCCTCCAAAGATCAGAGCGATGATAAAAATACCCCCATCGACTAAATGTTTCCCACAAACATTGATCGGTCCTATGCGACAGCTTTCACTTGGATCGATCACAGAGGAAGATACTGCTGCGCCAGCTGCAGAATCTGTTGAGGAACAGCCGCTTTGCCTGTCTCCAAAACCGCACCGCGGACCACGAAAGCGCCTAGCAATATTACTAGTACACATTATACTCAAGCTTGCGTGCCAGCTCCTTATGTATTATTGGTCTCTAAGAGTGCAAAAAAGTTAACTATTAATCAAGTAGATGGAAAATATAAGGTTAAATGTGAGAATTGTATTTTGACTGCATGTGTAAATCCCTTAATGAATATACAAACTATTATGTTGTTAAAAAGACCTCCTTATATTATGATGCCTGTACATATTAATGGATCCTGGTATGATGATTATAGTTTAGAGGTGTTACATAAGATGAAATTATTATTTAGACCCAAGAGATTTGTTGCTGCTTTGATTTTAGGAATTTCAGCGTTGATATCTATTATGGCCAGTGTAAGCTTATCAGTATATGCATTATTAAAGAAACCCATACAGCTCATTATGTTAACACATTAACTAAGAATGTTACCTTAGCATTAGCTACGCAGGAGGCTATTGATAGAAAGTTAAAAGCAAAGGTAGACGTGTTAGAAGAAGCTATTTTACATATAGGACAAGAAATGATGACTATGAAAGTAAGGATGACTTCTCGTTGCTATGGAGGATTTAAATGGATTTGTGTTACTCCTCTGAAACATAATGAAAGCCAATATCCTTGGGACAAAATTAAAAGACATATCCAAAGTATTTGGAATTCCTCAGATTTGAGTATTGATCTTACCCAATTGCATAATCAGATACGAGATATTAGTTCTAGCCTGACAGAAGATGACCCCTCCGATACTGCTGACAGTTTATTTTCCAGTTTAAGTGATTTTATTTCACATGGATCATTTATCAATCTTATGATTACATTTGGAATGACATTATTTGTACTTATTTTGCTTTGTATTTCACTTCCTCTTCTTTTCAGAATTCTCAAAAAGGCCTTAAGAAAATCTAAAGCTGAAGCCTACGCTGCAATTTTAAAAAACAAAAAAGGGGGAGATGCCGGAAGCCGTCCAGCATTGCCAACTATTGCCTGAGCAAAGCTCGGCGAGAAGTTATGGCATGAGGAAGCAAAGCTCCTCTCCTGGTGGGCGGCGGAAGGCATCTCTTCTGATTCTAGGAAAATTCTTGCTAAAAACTAAGGGGGTTTCTGGAGGGTTTAGGCCAAGAAGATGGAAGTATTACAAAGCAAATCCCCCTCGGTACGAGACCACAGCAACCCCTGTAACCACAACAGTAGCTATACCTACTGTAAATAATTTACTTTGGAAAAAAGTCCCTTGGTCAGGCAACAAAGGAGTGTTTCAATTAAGGAGTAGAAGTTTAAAGGAAGAATTAGATGAGTTATGGCCCATAGAAGGAATAAGGGATATAGAAGGGAAGCAAATAGTGGGGTATTATGTACAGGATGCCCCCAAATGGTGGATTATGTGGCATGCCCCCTCTCCGGTATATTGGAGGAAAAAGAGAGAAGCGGAAGGACTTTACTGTAAATATTTTACGAATGAATTATATGTAACTATGAAAGTTAAAATTGATTGCCTTACGTAGAAAATAGAATTGTATTTTCGCACAATGTGTTTTGAACAAGGTACTGAGAATACTGGGACACAGGTCAATATATGATGTTAGCTGAAGTAGAAAAGAATAATTAGCTTTCTAGACCTAAACATCCTGTTTGCGCGAAAAGATCTTAAGACGGAACAATGCTTGCTAATGTTTCTGTGTGTAGGTGTAGAAATGAGGTAATGAGTCAAAAACAGGAGTTACATAGAAAGTGCTGATGCTATTGTTTTATTTAATCCTATATAAGAAATGATATGTCAAAAATAAAGCTGTCAGAAGCTTAACAGAAGCTCCCCAGGAGAGTTGTAAATATCTTGGGAAATACCTGGCTATGGTGACGAGGAAGTTTTGTGCAACAGTGGGTATATTCAATAAGTTTACGGTACAATGTCCGCCCCCATGGCCTCCTAGAAGTATAAATAATGATGTACATTGTTTTGATTATAATAATAGGGTTAGAAAATCTGTGGATGAAATGTTGTATTATTGTTTTTAACATGTTTAAGTTTATGGCTTGATATTATTGTTTTTAACATGTTTAAGTTTATGGCTTGATTGAGCAGAATGTGCAGGTACAAAAACACCTTAATCTTCTGAGAAAAATGAGGAAACCGCAGACAGAGTTCCTGACCTTTTGTGAATGTACACAAGAGACGAAAGAGAATGGAGGCAACAAGAAAATTACTTAACTTGTTTAACCTGCTGATGTAAACTACTTTTGATTTTTGGTTTATGTAAGGGACCTTTTGGCATGGGAATGAAGTTGTTAAGATTGAAAATGAGATTATTTTACAGTATAAATGCTTTGGAATCATGATATTAAATTTGTCAGATCCTTGCATCCTCTGAGGTGTCTTGTGATCTGTCCACGCCGACTCCGTCACCCCTTTGGGTGAAACCTGTTCAGCTGGGGCTGGTCCCCGGCACAAGAGCCCTTTTCCTGCAGGGAAAAATGTCCGTTTTCTGTTCTTCTTTTGCACACGGTGACGTGCCTTCACGGCTGGTGTTAGGCCTTTACCCACTCGAGGGAGGGCAGCTCCCAATCACTTTGGAGATGGCACTCCTTCCGCGCTGTGGGCCATGACTGTGCTTCACAGACAGGAAACTTCCCTCTCCATTCGAAGAGAACACGCACGGATTGGGAAGTCTCTGTTCTCTGGGAGATGTGTGTGGTGCTACTGCCCCGGTGTATGGGGTGGCTCACTGGCCACTAGCAATGTTTCTGCTCGCCACTGTGGGGCAAACGTTGTGCATCTAAGCTCACTTGGGAAGTACAAGTGCCAGAGTTCCTTTCTGGGGCACCATCAAGAGATCACATTCGTAGCATGCGGGTACTGCTTTCTTCCTAAACTGTGCATTCCCCGCCAGCTTCAAGGTGTACCTTTTGTGGATAGACTCTGGTGGAGAGGCCGCTGGAGAAGGCCTCTGCTTCTATGCCCTTTGAGAAGGCTGCTTTGAGGAACCTCTTACCCTAGCCTCTGCCAAGTACAGCCTTCTGCCTCTCTCCAATACTGACTTACTTCTGACAGCTTGTCTTTCCGTTTGAGAAACCAAGAGCCCTTTTCCTGCAGGGAAAAATGTCCGTTTTCTGTCCTTCTTTTGCACACGGTGACGTGCTTTCAGGGCTGGGGTTAGGCTTTTACCCACTCGAGGGAGGGCAGCTTCCCATTCACTTTGGAGATGGCACTCCTGCAGCGCTGTGGGCCATGACTGTGCTTCGCAGACTGTAAACTACCCTCTCCATTCGAAGAGAACACGCACGGATTGGGAAGTCTCTGTTCTCTGGGAGATGTGTGTGCTGCTACTGCCCCGGTGTATGGGGTGGCTCACTGGCCACTAGCAATGTTTCTGCTCGCCACTGTGGGGCAAACGTTGTGCAGCTAAGCTCACTTGGGAAGTACAAGTGCCAGAGTTCCTTTCTGGGGCACCATCAAGAGATCACATTCGTAGCATGCGGGTACTGCTTTCCTCCTAAGCTGTGCATTCGCAGCCAGCTTCAAGGTGTTCCTTTTGTGGATAGACTCTGGTGGAGAGGCCGCTGGAGAAGGCCTCTGCTTCTATGCCCTTTGAGAAGGCTGCTTTGAGGAACCTCTTACCCTAGCCTCTGCCAAGTACAGCCTTCTGCCTCTCTCCAATACTGACTTACTTCTGACAGCTTGTCTTTCCGTTTGAGAAACCAAGAGCCCTTTCCCTGCAGGGAAAAATGTCCGTTTTCTGTCCTTCTTTTGCACACGGTGAAGTGCCTTCACGGCTGTTGTTAGGCCTTTACCCACTCGAGGGAGGGCAGCTTCCCATTCACTTTGGAGATGGCACTCCTGCAGCGCTGTGGGCCATGACTGTGCTTCGCAGACTGTAAACTACCCTCTCCATTCGAAGAGAACACGCACGGATTAGGAAGTCTCTGTTCTCTGGGAGACGTGTTTGGTGCTATTGCCCCGGTGTATGGGGTGGCTCACTGACCACTAGCAATGTTTCTGCTCGCCACTGCGGGGCAAACGTTGTGCAGCTAAGCTCACTTGGGAAGTAAGAGTGCCAGAGTTCCTTTCTGGGGCACCATCAAGAGATCACATTCGTAGCATGCGGGTACTGCTTTCCTCCTAAGCTGTGCATTCGCAGCCAGCTTCAAGGTGTTCCTTTTGTGGATAAACTCCGGTGGAGAGGCCGCTGGAGAAGGCCTCTGCTTCTATGCCCTTTGAGAAGGCTGCTTTGAGGAACCTCTTACCCTAGCCTCTGCCAAGTACAGCCTTCTGCCTCTCTCCAATACTGACTTACTTCTGACAGCTTGTCTTTCCGTTTGAGAAACCAAGAGCCCTTTTCCTGCAGGGAAAAATGTCCGTTTTCTGTCCTTCTTTTGCACACGGTGAAGTGCCTTCACGGCTGTTGTTAGGCCTTTACCCACTCGAGGGAGGGCAGCTTCCCATTCACTTTGGAGATGGCACTCCTGCAGCGCTGTGGGCCATGACTGTGCTTCGCAGACTGTAAACTACCCTCTCCATTCGAAGAGAACACGCACGGATTAGGAAGTCTCTGTTCTCTGGGAGACGTGTTTGGTGCTATTGCCCCGGTGTATGGGGTGGCTCACTGACCACTAGCAATGTTTCTGCTCGCCACTGCGGGGCAAACGTTGTGCAGCTAAGCTCACTTGGGAAGTAAGAGTGCCAGAGTTCCTTTCTGGGGCACCATCAAGAGATCACATTCGTAGCATGCGGGTACTGCTTTCCTCCTAAGCTGTGCATTCGCAGCCAGCTTCAAGGTGTTCCTTTTGTGGATAAACTCCGGTGGAGAGGCCGCTGGAGAAGGCCTCTGCTTCTATGCCCTTTGAGAAGGCTGCTTTGAGGAACCTCTTACCCTAGCCTCTGCCAAGTACAGCCTTCTGCCTCTCTCCAATACTGACTTACTTCTGACAGCTTGTCTTTCCGTTTGAGAAACCAAGAGCCCTTTTCCTGCAGGGAAAAATGTCCGTTTTCTGTTCTTCTTTTGCACACGGTGACGTGCTTTCACGGCTGGGGTTAGGCTTTTACCCACTCGAGGGAGGGCAGCTTCCCATTCACTTTGGAGATGGCACTCCTGCAGCGCTGTGGGCCATGACTGTGCTTCGCAGACTGTAAACTACCCTCTCCATTCGAAGAGAACACGCACGGATTGGGAAGTCTCTGTTCTCTGGGAGATGTGTGTGCTGCTACTGCCCCGGTGTATGGGGTGGCTCACTGGCCACTAGCAATGTTTCTGCTCGCCACTGTGGGGCAAACGTTGTGCAGCTAAGCTCACTTGGGAAGTACAAGTGCCAGAGTTCCTTTCTGGGGCACCATCAAGAGATCACATTCGTAGCATGCGGGTACTGCTTTCCTCCTAAGCTGTGCATTCGCAGCCAGCTTCAAGGTGTTCCTTTTGTGGATAGACTCTGGTGGAGAGGCCACTGGAGAAGGCCTCTGCTTCTATGCCCTTTGAGAAGGCTGCTTAGAGGAACCTCTTACCCTAGCCTCTGCCAAGTACAGCCTTCTGCCTCTCTCCAATACTGACTTACTTCTGACAGCTTGTCTTTCCGTTTGAGAAACCAAGAGCCCTTTTCCTGCAGGGAAAAATGTCCCTTTTCTGTCCTCATTTTGCACACTGTGAAGTGCCTTCACGGCTGGTGTTAGGCCTTTACCCACTCGAGGGAGGGCAGCTTCCCATTCACTTTGGATATGGCACTCCTGCAGCGCTGTGGGCCATGACTGTGCTTCGCAGACTGTAAACTACCCTCTCCATTCGAAGAGAACACGCACGGATTGGGAAGTCTCTGTTCTCTGGGAGATGTGTGTGGTGCTACTGCCCGGGTCTATGGGGTGGCTCACTGGCCACTAGCAATGTTTCTGCTCGCCACTGTGGGGCAAACGTTGTGCAGCAAAGCTCACTTGGGAAGTACAAGTGCCAGAGTTCCTTTCTGGGGCACCATCAAGAGATCACATTCGTAGCATGCGGGTACTGCTTTCCTCCTAAGCTGTGCATTCGCAGCCAGCTTCAAGGTGTTCCTTTTGTGGATAGACTCTGGTGGAGAGGCCGCTGGAGAAGGCCTCTGCTTCTATGCCCTTTGAGAAGGCTGCTTTGAGGAACCTCTTACCCTAGCCTCTGCCAAGTACAGCCTTCTGCCTCTCTCCAATACTGACTTACTTCTGACAGCTTGTCTTTCCGTTTGAGAAACCAAGAGCCATTTTCGTGCAGGGAAAAATGTCCGTTTTCTGTTCTTCTTTTGCACACGGTGACGTGCTTTCAGGGCTGGGGTTAGGCTTTTATCCACTCGAGGGAGGGCAGCTTCCCATTCACTTTGGAGATGGCACTCCTGCAGCGCTGTGGGCCATGACTGTGCTTCGCAGACTGTAAACTACCCTCTCCATTCGAAGAGAACACGCACGGATTGGGAAGTCTCTGTTCTCTGGGAGATGTGTGTGCTGCTACTGCCCCGGTGTATGGGGTGGCTCACTGGCCACTAGCAATGTTTCTGCTCGCCACTGTGGGGCAAACGTTGTGCAGCTAAGCTCACTTGGGAAGTACAAGTGCCAGAGTTCCTTTCTGGGGCACCATCAAGAGATCACATTCGTAGCATGCGGGTACTGCTTTCCTCCTAAGCTGTGCATTTGCAGCCAGCTTCAAGGTGTTCATTTTGTGGATAGACTCTGGTGGAGAGGCCGCTGGAGAAGGCCTCTGCTTCTATGCCCTTTGAGAAGGCTGCTTTGAGGAACCTCTTACCCTAGCCTCTGCCAAGTACAGCCTTCTGCCTCTCTCCAATACTGACTTACTTCTGGCAGCTTGTCTTTCTGTTTGAGAAACCAAGAGCCCTTTTCCTGCAGGGAAAAATGTCCGTTTTCTGTTCTTCTTTTGCACACGGTGACGTGCCTTCACGGCTGGTGTTAGGCCTTTACCCACTCGAGGGAGGGCAGCTCCCATTCACTTTGGAGATGGCACTCCTTCCGCGCTGTGGGCCATGACTGTGCTTCACAGACAGGAAACTTCCCAATCCATTCGAAGAGAACACGCATGGATTGGGAAGTCTCTGTTCTCTGGGAGATGTGTGTGGTGCTACTGCCCCGGTGTATGGGGTGGCTCACTGGCCACTAGCAATGTTTCTGCTCGCCACTGTGGGGCAAACGTTGTGCAGCTAAGCTCACTTGGGAAGTACAAGTGCCAGAGTTCCTTTCTGGGGCACCATCAAGAGATCACATTCGTAGCATGCGGGTACTGCTTTCCTCCTAAGCTGTGCATTCGCAGCCAGCTTCAAGGTGTTCCTTTTGTGGATAGACTCTGGTGGAGAGGCCGCTGGAGAAGGCCTCTGCTTCTATGCCCTTTGAGAAGGCTGCTTTGAGGAACCTCTTACCCTAGCCTCTGCCAAGTACAGCCTTCTGCCTCTCTCCAATACTCACTTACTTCTGACAGCTTGTCTTTCCGTTTGAGAAACCAAGAGCCCTTTCCCTGCAGGGAAAAATGTCCGTTTTCTGTCCTTCTTTTGCACACGGTGAAGTGCCTTCACGGCTGTTGTTAGGCCTTTACCCACTCGAGGGAGGGCAGCTTCCCATTCACTTTGGAGATGGCACTCCTGCAGCGCTGTGGGCCATGACTGTGCTTCGCAGACTGTAAACTACCCTCTCCATTCGAAGAGAACACGCACGGATTAGGAAGTCTCTGTTCTCTGGGAGATGTGTTTGGTGCTACTGCCCCGGTGTATGGGGTGGCTCACTGACCACTAGCAATGTTTCTGCTCGCCACTGTGGGGCAAACGTTGTGCAGCTAAGCTCACTTGGGAAGTACCAGTGCCAGAGTTCCTTTCTGGGGCACCATCAAGAGATCACATTCGTAGCATGCGGGTACTGCTTTCCTCCTAAGCTGTGCATTCGCAGCCAGCTTCAAGGTGTTCCTTTTGTGGATAGACTCTGGTGGAGAGGCCGCTGGAGAAGGCCTCTGCTTCTATGCCCTTTGAGAAGGCTGCTTTGAGGAACCTCTTACCCTAGCCTCTGCCAAGTACAGCCTTCTGCCTCTCTCCAATACTGACTTACTTCTGACAGCTTGTCTTTCCGTTTGAGAAACCAAGAGCCCTTTTCCTGCAGGGAAAAATGTCCGTTTTCTGTCCTTCTTTTGCACACGGTGACGTGCTTTCAGGGCTGGGGTTAGGCTTTTACCCACTCGAGGGAGGGCAGCTTCCCATTCACTTTGGAGATGGCACTCCTGCAGCGCTGTGGGCCATGACTGTGCTTCGCAGACTGTAAACTACCCTCTCCATTCGAAGAGAACACGCACGGATTGGGAAGTCTCTGTTCTCTGGGAGATGTGTGTGCTGCTACTGCCCTGGTGTATGGGGTGGCTCACTGGCCACTAGCAATGTTTCTGCTCGCCACTGTGGGGCAAACGTTGTGCAGCTAAGCTCACTTGGGAAGTACAAGTGCCAGAGTTCCTTTCTGGGGCACCATCAAGAGATCACATTCGTAGCATGCGGGTACTGCTTTCCTCCTAAGCTGTGCATTCGCAGCCAGCTTCAAGGTGTTCCTTTTGTGGATAGACTCTGGTGGAGAGGCCGCTGGAGAAGGCCTCTGCTTCTATGCCCTTTGAGAAGGCTGCTTAGAGGAACCTCTTACCCTAGCCTCTGCCAAGTACAGCCTTCTGCCTCTCTCCAATACTGACTTACTTCTGACAGCTTGTCTTTCCGTTTGAGAAACCAAGAGCCCTTTTCCTGCAGGGAAAAATGTCCCTTTTCTGTCCTCCTTTTGCACACGGTGAAGTGCCTTCACGGCTGGTGTTAGGCCTTTACCCACTCGAGGGAGGGCAGCTTCCCATTCACTTTGGATATGGCACTCCTGCAGCGCTGTGGGCCATGACTGTGCTTCGCAGACTGTAAACTACCCTCTCCATTCGAAGAGAACACGCACGGATTGGGAAGTCTCTGTTCTCTGGGAGATGTGTGTGGTGCTACTGCCCCGGTCTATGGGGTGGCTCACTGGCCACTAGCAACGTTTCTGCTCGCCACTGTGGGGCAAACGTTGTGCAGCAAAGCTCACTTGGGAAGTACAAGTGCCAGAGTTCCTTTCTGGGGCACCATCAAGAGATCCCATTCGTAGCATGCGGGTACTGCTTTCCTCCTAAGCTGTGCATTCGCAGCCAGCTTCAAGGTGTTCCTTTTGTGGATAGACTCTGGTGGAGAGGCCGCTGGAGAAGGCCTCTGCTTCTATGCCCTTTGAGAAGGCTGCTTAGAGGAACCTCTTACCCTAGCCTCTGCCAAGTACAGCCTTCTGCCTCTCTCCAATACTGACTTACTTCTGACAGCTTGTCTTTCCGTTTGAGAAACCAAGAGCCCTTTTCCTGCAGGGAAAAATGTCCCTTTTCTGTCCTCCTTTTGCACACTGTGAAGTGCCTTAACGGCTGGTGTTAGGCCTTTACCCACTCGAGGGAGGGCAGCTTCCCATTCACTTTGGATATGGCACTCCTGCAGCGCTGTGGGCCATGACTGTGCTTCGCAGACTGTAAACTACCCTCTCCATTCGAAGAGAACACGCACGGATTGGGAAGTCTCTGTTCTCTGGGAGATGTGTTTGGTGCTACTGCCCCGGTCTATGGGGTGGCTCACTGGCCACTAGCAATGTTTCTGCTCGCCACTGTGGGGCAAACGTTGTGCAGCAAAGCTCACGTGGGAAGTACAAGTGCCAGAGTTCCTTTCTGGGGCACCATCAAGAGATCACATTCGTAGCATTCGGGTACTGCTTTCCTCCTAAGCTGTGCATTCGCAGCCAGCTTCAAGGTGTTCCTTTTGTGGATAGACTCTGGTGGAGAGGCCGCTGGAGAAGGCCTCTGCTTCTATGCCCTTTGAGAAGGCTGCTTTGAGGAACCTCTTACCCTAGCCTCTGCCAAGTACAGCTTTCTGCCTCTCTCCAATACTGACTTACTTCTGACAGCTTGTCTTTCCGTTTGAGAAACCAAGAGCCCTTTTCGTGCAGGGAAAAATGTCCGTTTTCTGTTCTTCTTTTGCACACGGTGACGTGCTTTCACGGCTGGGGTTAGGCTTTTATCCACTCGAGGGAGGGCAGCTTCCCATTCACTTTGGAGATGGCACTCCTGCAGCGCTGTGGGCCATGACTGTGCTTCGCAGACTGTAAACTACCCTCTCCATTCGAAGAGAACACGCACGGATTGGGAAGTCTCTGTTCTCTGGGAGATGTGTGTGCTGCTACTGCCCCGGTGTATGGGGTGGCTCACTGGCCACTAGCAATGTTTCTGCTCGCCACTGTGGGGCAAACGTTGTGCAGCTAAGCTCACTTGGGAAGTACAAGTGCCAGAGTTCCTTTCTGGGGCACCATCAAGAGATCACATTCGTAGCATGCGGGTACTGCTTTCCTCCTAAGCTGTGCATTCGCAGCCAGCTTCAAGGTGTTCCTTTTGTGGATAGACTCTGGTGGAGAGGCCGCTGGAGAAGGCCTCTGCTTCTATGCCCTTTGAGAAGGCTGCTTTGAGGAACCTCTTACCCTAGCCTCTGCCAAGTACAGCCTTCTGCCTCTCTCCAATACTCACTTACTTCTGACAGCTTGTCTTTCCGTTTGAGAAACCAAGAGCCCTTTCCCTGCAGGGAAAAATGTCCGTTTTCTGTCCTTCTTTTGCACACGGTGAAGTGCCTTCACGGCTGTTGTTAGGCCTTTACCCACTCGAGGGTGGGCAGCTTCCCATTCACTTTGGAGATGGCACTCCTGCAGCGCTGTGGGCCATGACTGTGCTTCGCAGACTGTAAACTACCCTCTCCATTCGAAGAGAACACGCACGGATTAGGAAGTCTCTGTCCTCTGGGAGATGTGTTTGGTGCTACTGCCCCGGTGTATTGGGTGGCTCACTGAACACTAGCAATGTTTCTGCTCGCCACTGTGGGGCAAACGTTGTGCAGCTAAGCTCACTTGGGAAGTACCAGTGCCAGAGTTCCTTTCTGGGGCACCATCAAGAGATCACATTCGTAGCATGCGGGTACTGCTTTCCTCCTAAGCTGTGCATTCGCAGCCAGCTTCAAGGTGTTCCTTTTGTGGATAGACTCCGGTGGAGAGGCCGCTGGAGAAGGCCTCTGCTTCTATGCCCTTTGAGAAGGCTGCTTTGAGGAACCTCTTACCCTAGCCTCTGCCAAGTACAGCCTTCTGCCTCTCTCCAATACTGACTTACTTCTGACAGCTTGTCTTTCCGTTTGAGAAACCAAGAGCCCTTTTCCTGCAGGGAAAAATGTCCGTTTTCTGTCCTTCTTTTGCACACGGTGACGTGCTTTCAGGGCTGGGGTTAGGCTTTTACCCACTCGAGGGAGGGCAGCTTCCCATTCACTTTGGAGATGGCACTCCTGCAGCGCTGTGGGCCATGACTGTGCTTCGCAGACTGTAAACTACCCTCTCCATTCGAAGAGAACACGCACGGATTGGGAAGTCTCTGTTCTCTGGGAGATGTGTGTGCTGCTACTGCCCCGGTGTATGGGGTGGCTCACTGGCCACTAGCAATGTTTCTGCTCGCCACTGTGGGGCAAACGTTGTGCAGCTAAGCTCACTTGGGAAGTACAAGTGCCAGAGTTCCTTTCTGGGGCACCATCAAGAGATCACATTCGTAGCATGCGGGTACTGCTTTCCTCCTAAGCTGTGCATTCGCAGCCAGCTTCAAGGTGTTCCTTTTGTGGATAGACTCTGGTGGAGAGGCCGCTGGAGAAGGCCTCTGCTTCTATGCCCTTTGAGAAGGCTGCTTAGAGGAACCTCTTACCCTAGCCTCTGCCAAGTACAGCCTTCTGCCTCTCTCCAATACTGACTTACTTCTGACAGCTTGTCTTTCCGTTTGAGAAACCAAGAGCCCTTTTCCTGCAGGGAAAAATGTCCCTTTTCTGTCCTCCTTTTGCACACGGTGAAGTGCCTTCACGGCTGGTGTTAGGCCTTTACCCACTCGAGGGAGGGCAGCTTCCCATTCACTTTGGATATGGCACTCCTGCAGCGCTGTGGGCCATGACTGTGCTTCGCAGACTGTAAACTACCCTCTCCATTCGAAGAGAACACGCACGGATTGGGAAGTCTCTGTTCTCTGGGAGATGTGTGTGGTGCTACTGCCCCGGTCTATGGGGTGGCTCACTGGCCACTAGCAATGTTTCTGCTCGCCACTGTGGGGCATACGTTGTGCAGCAAAGCTCACTTGGGAAGTACAAGTGCCAGAGTTCCTTTCTGGGGCACCATCAAGAGATCACATTCGTAGCATGCGGGTACTGCTTTCCTCCTAAGCTGTGCATTCGCAGCCAGCTTCAAGGTGTTCCTTTTGTGGATAGACTCTGGTGGAGAGGCCGCTGGAGAAGGCCTCTGCTTCTATGCCCTTTGAGAAGGCTGCTTTGAGGAACCTCTTACCCTAGCCTCTGCCAAGTACAGCCTTCTGCCTCTCTCCAATACTGACTTACTTCTGACAGCTTGTCTTTCCGTTTGAGAAACCAAGAGCCCTTTTCCTGCAGGGAAAAATGTCCCTTTTCTGTCCTCCTTTTGCACACGGTGAAGTGCCTTCACGGCTGGTGTTAGGCCTTTACCCACTCGAGGGAGGGCAGCTTCCCATTCACTTTGGAGATGGCACTCCTGCAGCGCTGTGGGCCATGACTGTGCTTCGCAGACTGTAAACTACCCTCTCCATTCGAAGAGAACACGCACGGATTGGGAAGTCTCTGTTCTCTGGGAGATGTGTGTGCTGCTACTGCCCCGGTGTATGGGGTGGCTCACTGGCCACTAGCAATGTTTCTGCTCGCCACTGTGGGGCAAACGTTGTGCAGCTAAGCTCACTTGGGAAGTACAAGTGCCAGAGTTCCTTTCTGGGGCACCATCAAGAGATCACATTCGTAGCATGCGGGTACTGCTTTCCTCCTAAGCTGTGCATTTGCAGCCAGCTTCAAGGTGTTCATTTTGTGGATAGACTCTGGTGGAGAGGCCGCTGGAGAAGGCCTCTGCTTCTATGCCCTTTGAGAGGGCTGCTTTGAGGAACCTCTTACCCTAGCCTCTGCCAAGTACAGCCTTCTGCCTCTCTCCAATACTGACTTACTTCTGGCAGCTTGTCTTTCCGTTTGAGAAACCAAGAGCCCTTTTCCTGCAGGGAAAAATGTCCGTTTTCTGTTCTTCTTTTGCACACGGTGACGTGCCTTCACGGCTGGTGTTAGGCCTTTACCCACTCGAGGGAGGGCAGCTCCCATTCACTTTGGAGATGGCACTCCTTCCGCGCTGTGGGCCATGACTGTGCTTCACAGACAGGAAACTTCCCTCTCCATTCGAAGAGAACACGCATGGATTGGGAAGTCTCTGTTCTCTGGGAGATGTGTGTGGTGCTACTGCCCCGGTGTATGGGGTGGCTCACTGGCCACTAGCAATGTTTCTGCTCGCCACTGTGGGGCAAACGTTGTGCAGCTAAGCTCACTTGGGAAGTACAAGTGCCAGAGTTCCTTTCTGGGGCACCATCAAGAGATCACATTCGTAGCATGCGGGTACTGCTTTCCTCCTAAGCTGTGCATTCGCAGCCAGCTTCAAGGTGTTCCTTTTGTGGATAGACTCTGGTGGAGAGGCCGCTGGAGAAGGCCTCTGCTTCTATGCCCTTTGAGAAGGCTGCTTTGAGGAACCTCTTACCCTAGCCTCTGCCAAGTACAGCCTTCTGCCTCTCTCCAATACTCACTTACTTCTGACAGCTTGTCTTTCCGTTTGAGAAACCAAGAGCGCTTTCCCTGCAGGGAAAAATGTCCGTTTTCTGTCCTTCTTTTGCACACGGTGAAGTGCCTTCACGGCTGTTGTTAGGCCTTTACCCACTCGAGGGAGGGCAGCTTCCCATTCACTTTGGAGATGGCACTCCTGCAGCGCTGTGGGCCATGACTGTGCTTCGCAGACTGTAAACTACCCTCTCCATTCGAAGAGAACACGCACGGATTAGGAAGTCTCTGTTCTCTGGGAGATGTGTTTGGTGCTACTGCCCCGGTGTATGGGGTGGCTCACTGACCACTAGCAATGTTTCTGCTCGCCACTGTGGGGCAAACGTTGTGCAGCTAAGCTCACTTGGGAAGTACCAGTGCCAGAGTTCCTTTCTGGGGCACCATCAAGAGATCACATTCGTAGCATGCGGGTACTGCTTTCCTCCTAAGCTGTGCATTCGCAGCCAGCTTCAAGGTGTTCCTTTTGTGGATAGACTCCGGTGGAGAGGCCGCTGGAGAAGGCCTCTGCTTCTATGCCCTTTGAGAAGGCTGCTTTGAGGAACCTCTTACCCTAGCCTCTGCCAAGTACAGCCTTCTGCCTCTCTCCAATACTGACTTACTTCTGACAGCTTGTCTTTCCGTTTGAGAAACCAAGAGCCCTTTTCCTGCAGGGAAAAATGTCCGTTTTCTGTCCTTCTTTTGCACACGGTGACGTGCTTTCAGGGCTGGGGTTAGGCTTTTACCCACTCGAGGGAGGGCAGCTTCCCATTCACTTTGGAGATGGCACTCCTGCAGCGCTGTGGGCCATGACTGTGCTTCGCAGACTGTAAACTACCCTCTCCATTCGAAGAGAACACGCACGGATTGGGAAGTCTCTGTTCTCTGGGAGATGTGTGTGGTGCTACTGCCCCGGTCTATGGGGTGGCTCACTGGCCACTAGCAATGTTTCTGCTCGCCACTGTGGGGCAAACGTTGTGCAGCAAAGCTCACTTGGGAAGTACAAGTGCCAGAGTTCCTTTCTGGGGCACCATCAAGAGATCACATTCGTAGCATGCGGGTACTGCTTTCCTCCTAAGCTGTGCATTCGCAGCCATCTTCAAGGTGTTCCTTTTGTGGATAGACTCTGGTGGAGAGGCCGCTGGAGAAGGCCTCTGCTTCTATGCCCTTTGAGAAGGCTGCTTTGAGGAACCTCTTACCCTAGCCTCTGCCAAGTACAGCTTTCTGCCTCTCTCCAATACTGACTTACTTCTGACAGCTTGTCTTTCCGTTTGAGAAACCAAGAGCCCTTTTCGTGCAGGGAAAAATGTCCGTTTTCTGTTCTTCTTTTGCACACGGTGACGTGCTTTCAGGGCTGGGGTTAGGCTTTTATCCACTCGAGGGAGGGCAGCTTCCCATTCACTTTGGAGATGGCACTCCTGCAGCGCTGTGGGCCATGACTGTGCTTCGCAGACTGTAAACTACCCTCTCCATTCGAAGAGAACACGCACGGATTGGGAAGTCTCTGTTCTCTGGGAGATGTGTGTGCTGCTACTGCCCCGGTGTATGGGGTGGCTCACTGGCCACTAGCAATGTTTCTGCTCGCCACTGTGGGGCAAACGTTGTGCAGCTAAGCTCACTTGGGAAGTACAAGTGCCAGAGTTCCTTTCTGGGGCACCATCAAGAGATCACATTCGTAGCATGCGGGTACTGCTTTCCTCCTAAGCTGTGCATTCGCAGCCATCTTCAAGGTGTTCCTTTTGTGGATAGACTCTGGTGGAGAGGCCGCTGGAGAAGGCCTCTGCTTCTATGCCCTTTGAGAAGGCTGCTTTGAGGAACCTCTTACCCTAGCCTCTGCCAAGTACAGCCTTCTGCCTCTCTCCAATACTCACTTACTTCTGACAGCTTGTCTTTCCGTTTGAGAAACCAAGAGCCCTTTCCCTGCAGGGAAAAATGTCCGTTTTCTGTCCTTCTTTTGCACACGGTGAAGTGCCTTCACGGCTGTTGTTAGGCCTTTACCCACTCGAGGGTGGGCAGCTTCCCATTCACTTTGGAGATGGCACTCCTGCAGCGCTGTGGGCCATGACTGTGCTTCGCAGACTGTAAACTACCCTCTCCATTCGAAGAGAACACGCACGGATTAGGAAGTCTCTGTTCTCTGGGAGATGTGTTTGGTGCTACAGCCCCGGTCTAAGGGGTGGCTCACTGACCACTAGCAATGTTTCTGCTCGCCACTGTGGGGCAAACGTTGTGCAGCTAAGCTCACTTGGGAAGTACCAGTGCCAGAGTTCCTTTCTGGGGCACCATCAAGAGATCACATTCGTAGCATGCGGGTACTGCTTTCCTCCTAAGCTGTGCATTCGCAGCCAGCTTCAAGGTGTTCCTTTTGTGGATAGACTCCGGTGGAGAGGCCGCTGGAGAAGGCCTCTGCTTCTATGCCCTTTGAGAAGGCTGCTTTGAGGAACCTCTTACCCTAGCCTCTGCCAAGTACAGCCTTCTGCCTCTCTCCAATACTGACTTACTTCTGACAGCTTGTCTTTCCGTTTGAGAAACCAAGAGCCCTTTTCCTGCAGGGAAAAATGTCCGTTTTCTGTGCTTCTTTTGCACACGGTGACGTGCTTTCAGGGCTGGGGTTAGGCTTTTACCCACTCGAGGGAGGGCAGCTTCCCATTCACTTTGGAGATGGCACTCCTGCAGCGCTGTGGGCCATGACTGTGCTTCGCAGACTGTAAACTACCCTCTCCATTCGAAGAGAACACGCACGGATTGGGAAGTCTCTGTTCTCTGGGAGATGTGTGTGCTGCTACTGCCCCGGTGTATGGGGTGGCTCACTGGCCACTAGCAATGTTTCTGCTCGCCACTGTGGGGCAAACGTTGTGCAGCTAAGCTCACTTGGGAAGTACAAGTGCCAGAGTTCCTTTCTGGGGCACCATCAAGAGATCACATTCGTAGCATGCGGGTACTGCTTTCCTCCTAAGCTGTGCATTCGCAGCCAGCTTCAAGGTGTTCCTTTTGTGGATAGACTCTGGTGGAGAGGCCGCTGGAGAAGGCCTCTGCTTCTATGCCCTTTGAGAAGGCTGCTTAGAGGAACCTCTTACCCTAGCCTCTGCCAAGTACAGCCTTCTGCCTCTCTCCAATACTGACTTACTTCTGACAGCTTGTCTTTCCGTTTGAGAAACCAAGAGCCCTTTTCCTGCAGGGAAAAATGTCCCTTTTCTGTCCTCCTTTTGCACACGGTGAAGTGCCTTCACGGCTGGTGTTAGGCCTTTACCCACTCGAGGGAGGGCAGCTTCCCATTCACTTTGGATATGGCACTCCTGCAGCGCTGTGGGCCATGACTGTGCTTCGCAGACTGTAAACTACCCTCTCCATTCGAAGAGAACACGCACGGATTGGGAAGTCTCTGTTCTCTGGGAGATGTGTGTGGTGCTACTGCCCCGGTCTATGGGGTGGCTCACTGGCCACTAGCAATGTTTCTGCTCGCCACTGTGGGGCATACGTTGTGCAGCAAAGCTCACTTGGGAAGTACAAGTGCCAGAGTTCCTTTCTGGGGCACCATCAAGAGATCACATTCGTAGCATGCGGGTACTGCTTTCCTCCTAAGCTGTGCATTCGCAGCCAGCTTCAAGGTGTTCCTTTTGTGGATAGACTCTGGTGGAGAGGCCGCTGGAGAAGGCCTCTGCTTCTATGCCCTTTGAGAAGGCTGCTTTGAGGAACCTCTTACCCTAGCCTCTGCCAAGTACAGCCTTCTGCCTCTCTCCAATACTGACTTACTTCTGACAGCTTGTCTTTCCGTTTGAGAAACCAAGAGCCCTTTTCGTGCAGGGAAAAATGTCCGTTTTCTGTTCTTCTTTTGCACACGGTGACGTGCTTTCAGGGCTGGGGTTAGGCTTTTATCCACTCGAGGGAGGGCAGCTTCCCATTCACTTTGGAGATGGCACTCCTGCAGCGCTGTGGGCCATGACTGTGCTTCGCAGACTGTAAACTACCCTCTCCATTCGAAGAGAACACACACGGATTGGGAAGTCTCTGTTCTCTGGGAGATGTGTGTGCTGCTACTGCCCCGGTGTATGGGGTGGCTCACTGGCCACTAGCAATGTTTCTGCTCGCCACTGTGGGGCAAACGTTGTGCAGCTAAGCTCACTTGGGAAGTACAAGTGCCAGAGTTCCTTTCTGGGGCACCATCAAGAGATCACATTCGTAGCATGCGGGTACTGCTTTCCTCCTAAGCTGTGCATTCGCAGCCAGCTTCAAGGTGTTCCTTTTGTGGATAGACTCTGGTGGAGAGGCCGCTGGAGAAGGCCTCTGCTTCTATGCCCTTTGAGAAGGCTGCTTTGAGGAACCTCTTACCCTATCCTCTGCCAAGTACAGCCTTCTGCCTCTCTCCAATACTGACTTACTTCTGGCAGCTTGTCTTTCCGTTTGAGAAACCAAGAGCCCTTTTCCTGCAGGGAAAAATGTCCGTTTTCTGTTCTTCTTTTGCACACGGTGACGTGCCTTCACGGCTGGTGTTAGGCCTTTACCCACTCGAGGGAGGGCAGCTCCCATTCACTTTGGAGATGGCACTCCTGCAGCGCTGTGGGCCATGACTGTGCTTCACAGACAGGAAACTTCCCTCTCCATTCGAAGAGAACACGCACGGATTGGGAAGTCTCTGTTCTCTGGGAGATGTGTGTGGTGCTACTGCCCCGGTCTATGGGGTGGCTCACTGGCCACTAGCAATGTTTCTGCTCGCCACTGTGGGGCAAACGTTGTGCAGCTAAGCTCACTTGGGAAGTACAAGTGCCAGAGTTCCTTTCTGTGGCACCATCAAGAGATCACATTCGTAGCATGCGGGTACTGCTTTCCTCCTAAGCTGTGCATTCGCAGCCAGCTTCAAGGTGTTCCTTTTGTGGATAGACTCTGGTGGAGAGGCCGCTGGAGAAGGCCTCTGCTTCTATGCCCTTTGAGAAGGCTGCTTAGAGGAACCTCTTACCCTAGCCTCTGCCAAGTACAGCCTTCTGCCTCTCTCCAATACTGACTTACTTCTGACAGCTTGTCTTTCCGTTTGAGAAACCAAGAGCCCTTTTCCTGCAGGGAAAAATGTCCCTTTTCTGTCCTCCTTTTGCACACGGTGAAGTGCCTTCACGGCTGGTGTTAGGCCTTTACCCACTCGAGGGAGGGCAGCTTCCCATTCACTTTGGATATGGCACTCCTGCAGCGCTGTGGGCCATGACTGTGCTTCGCAGACTGTAAACTACCCTCTCCATTCGAAGAGAACACGCACGGATTGGGAAGTCTCTGTTCTCTGGGAGATGTGTTTGGTGCTACTGCCCCGGTCTATGGGGTGGCTCACTGGCCACTAGCAATGTTTCTGCTCGCCACTGTGGAGCATACGTTGTGCAGCAAAGCTCACTTGGGAAGTACAAGTGCCAGAGTTCCTTTCTGGGGCACCATCAAGAGATCACATTCGTAGCATGCGGGTACTGCTTTCCTCCTAAGCTGTGCATTCGCAGCCAGCTTCAAGGTGTTCCTTTTGTGGATAGACTCTGGTGGAGAGGCCGCTGGAGAAGGCCTCTGCTTCTATGCCCTTTGAGAAGGCTGCTTTGAGGAACCTCTTACCCTAGCCTCTGCCAAGTACAGCCTTCTGCCTCTCTCCAATACTGACTTACTTCTGACAGCTTGTCTTTCCGTTTGAGAAACCAAGATCCCTTTTCGTGCAGGGAAAAATGTCCGTTTTCTGTTCTTCTTTTGCACACGGTGACATGCTTTCAGGGCTGGGGTTAGGCTTTTATCCACTCGAGGGAGGGCAGCTTCCCATTCACTTTGGAGATGGCACTCCTGCAGCGCTGTGGGCCATGACTGTGCTTCGCAGACTGTAAACTACCCTCTCCATTCGAAGAGAACACGCACGGATTGGGAAGTCTCTGTTCTCTGGGAGATGTGTGTGCTGCTACTGCCCCGGTGTATGGGGTGGCTCACTGGCCACTAGCAATGTTTCTGCTCGCCACTGTGGGGCAAACGTTGTGCAGCTAAGCTCACTTGGGAAGTACAAGTGCCAGAGTTCCTTTCTGGGGCACCATCAAGAGATCACATTCGTAGCATGCGGGTACTGCTTTCCTCCTAAGCTGTGCATTTGCAGCCAGCTTCAAGGTGTTCATTTTGTGGATAGACTCTGGTGGAGAGGCCGCTGGAGAAGGCCTCTGCTTCTATGCCCTTTGAGAAGGCTGCTTTGAGGAACCTCTTACCCTAGCCTCTGCCAAGTACAGCCTTCTGCCTCTCTCCAATACTGACTTACTTCTGGCAGCTTGTCTTTCCGTTTGAGAAACCAAGAGCCCTTTTCCTGCAGGGAAAAATGTCCGTTTTCTGTTCTTCTTTTGCACACGGTGACGTGCCTTCACGGCTGGTGTTAGGCCTTTACCCACTCGAGGGAGGGCAGCTCCCATTCACTTTGGAGATGGCACTCCTTCCGCGCTGTGGGCCATGACTGTGCTTCACAGACAGGAAACTTCCCTCTCCATTCGAAGAGAACACGCACGGATTGGGAAGTCTCTGTTCTCTGGGAGATGTGTGTGGTGCTACTGCCCCGGTGTATGGGGTGGCTCACTGGCCACTAGCAATGTTTCTGCTCGCCACTGTGGGGCAAACGTTGTGCAGCTAAGCTCACTTGGGAAGTACAAGTGCCAGAGTTCCTTTCTGGGGCACCATCAAGAGATCACATTCGTAGCATGCGGGTACTGCTTTCCTCCTAAGCTGTGCATTCGCAGCCAGCTTCAAGGTGTTCCTTTTGTGGATAGACTCTGGTGGAGAGGCCGCTGGAGAAGGCCTCTGCTTCTATGCCCTTTGAGACGGCTGCTTTGAGGAACCTCTTACCCTAGCCTCTGCCAAGTACAGCCTTCTGCCTCTCTCCAATACTCACTTACTTCTGACAGCTTGTCTTTCCGTTTGAGAAACCAAGAGCCCTTTCCCTGCAGGGAAAAATGTCCGTTTTCTGTCCTTCTTTTGCACACGGTGAAGTGCCTTCACGGCTGTTGTTAGGCCTTTACCCACTCGAGGGAGGGCAGCTTCCCATTCACTTTGGAGATGGCACTCCTGCAGCGCTGTGGGCCATGACTGTGCTTCGCAGACTGTAAACTACCCTCTCCATTCGAAGAGAACACGCACGGATTAGGAAGTCTCTGTTCTCTGGGAGATGTGTTTGGTGCTACTGCCCCGGTGTATGGGGTGGCTCACTGACCACTAGCAATGTTTCTGCTCGCCACTGTGGGGCAAACGTTGTGCAGCTAAGCTCACTTGGGAAGTACCAGTGCCAGAGTTCCTTTCTGGGGCACCATCAAGAGATCACATTCGTAGCATGCGGGTACTGCTTTCCTCCTAAGCTGTGCATTCGCAGCCAGCTTCAAGGTGTTCCTTTTGTGGATAGACTCCGGTGGAGAGGCCGCTGGAGAAGGCCTCTGCTTCTATGCCCTTTGAGAAGGCTGCTTTGAGGAACCTCTTACCCTAGCCTCTGCCAAGTACAGCCTTCTGCCTCTCTCCAATACTGACTTACTTCTGACAGCTTGTCTTTCCGTTTGAGAAACCAAGAGCCCTTTTCCTGCAGGGAAAAATGTCCGTTTTCTGTGCTTCTTTTGCACACGGTGACGTGCTTTCAGGGCTGGGGTTAGGCTTTTACCCACTCGAGGGAGGGCAGCTTCCCATTCACTTTGGAGATGGCACTCCTGCAGCGCTGTGGGCCATGACTGTGCTTCGCAGACTGTAAACTACCCTCTCCATTCGAAGAGAACACGCACGGATTGGGAAGTCTCTGTTCTCTGGGAGATGTGTGTGCTGCTACTGCCCCGGTGTATGGGGTGGCTCACTGGCCACTAGCAATGTTTCTGCTCGCCACTGTGGGGCAAACGTTGTGCAGCTAAGCTCACTTGGGAAGTACAAGTGCCAGAGTTCCTTTCTGGGGCACCATCAAGAGATCACATTCGTAGCATGCGGGTACTGCTTTCCTCCTAAGCTGTGCATTCGCAGCCAGCTTCAAGGTGTTCCTTTTGTGGATAGACTCTGGTGGAGAGGCCGCTGGAGAAGGCCTCTGCTTCTATGCCCTTTGAGAAGGCTGCTTTGAGGAACCTCTTACCCTATCCTCTGCCAAGTACAGCCTTCTGCCTCTCTCCAATACTGACTTACTTCTGGCAGCTTGTCTTTCCGTTTGAGAAACCAAGAGCCCTTTTCCTGCAGGGAAAAATGTCCGTTTTCTGTTCTTCTTTTGCACACGGTGACGTGCCTTCACGGCTGGTGTTAGGCCTTTACCCACTCGAGGGAGGGCAGCTCCCATTCACTTTGGAGATGGCACTCCTGCAGCGCTGTGGGCCATGACTGTGCTTCACAGACAGGAAACTTCCCTCTCCATTCGAAGAGAACACGCACGGATTGGGAAGTCTCTGTTCTCTGGGAGATGTGTGTGGTGCTACTGCCCCGGTCTATGGGGTGGCTCACTGGCCACTAGCAATGTTTCTGCTCGCCACTGTGGGGCAAACGTTGTGCAGCTAAGCTCACTTGGGAAGTACAAGTGCCAGAGTTCCTTTCTGTGGCACCATCAAGAGATCACATTCGTAGCATGCGGGTACTGCTTTCCTCCTAAGCTGTGCATTCGCAGCCAGCTTCAAGGTGTTCCTTTTGTGGATAGACTCTGGTGGAGAGGCCGCTGGAGAAGGCCTCTGCTTCTATGCCCTTTGAGAAGGCTGCTTAGAGGAACCTCTTACCCTAGCCTCTGCCAAGTACAGCCTTCTGCCTCTCTCCAATACTGACTTACTTCTGACAGCTTGTCTTTCCGTTTGAGAAACCAAGAGCCCTTTTCCTGCAGGGAAAAATGTCCCTTTTCTGTCCTCCTTTTGCACACGGTGAAGTGCCTTCACGGCTGGTGTTAGGCCTTTACCCACTCGAGGGAGGGCAGCTTCCCATTCACTTTGGATATGGCACTCCTGCAGCGCTGTGGGCCATGACTGTGCTTCGCAGACTGTAAACTACCCTCTCCATTCGAAGAGAACACGCACGGATTGGGAAGTCTCTGTTCTCTGGGAGATGTGTTTGGTGCTACTGCCCCGGTCTATGGGGTGGCTCACTGGCCACTAGCAATGTTTCTGCTCGCCACTGTGGAGCATACGTTGTGCAGCAAAGCTCACTTGGGAAGTACAAGTGCCAGAGTTCCTTTCTGGGGCACCATCAAGAGATCACATTCGTAGCATGCGGGTACTGCTTTCCTCCTAAGCTGTGCATTCGCAGCCAGCTTCAAGGTGTTCCTTTTGTGGATAGACTCTGGTGGAGAGGCCGCTGGAGAAGGCCTCTGCTTCTATGCCCTTTGAGAAGGCTGCTTTGAGGAACCTCTTACCCTAGCCTCTGCCAAGTACAGCCTTCTGCCTCTCTCCAATACTGACTTACTTCTGACAGCTTGTCTTTCCGTTTGAGAAACCAAGATCCCTTTTCGTGCAGGGAAAAATGTCCGTTTTCTGTTCTTCTTTTGCACACGGTGACATGCTTTCAGGGCTGGGGTTAGGCTTTTATCCACTCGAGGGAGGGCAGCTTCCCATTCACTTTGGAGATGGCACTCCTGCAGCGCTGTGGGCCATGACTGTGCTTCGCAGACTGTAAACTACCCTCTCCATTCGAAGAGAACACGCACGGATTGGGAAGTCTCTGTTCTCTGGGAGATGTGTGTGCTGCTACTGCCCCGGTGTATGGGGTGGCTCACTGGCCACTAGCAATGTTTCTGCTCGCCACTGTGGGGCAAACGTTGTGCAGCTAAGCTCACTTGGGAAGTACAAGTGCCAGAGTTCCTTTCTGGGGCACCATCAAGAGATCACATTCGTAGCATGCGGGTACTGCTTTCCTCCTAAGCTGTGCATTTGCAGCCAGCTTCAAGGTGTTCATTTTGTGGATAGACTCTGGTGGAGAGGCCGCTGGAGAAGGCCTCTGCTTCTATGCCCTTTGAGAAGGCTGCTTTGAGGAACCTCTTACCCTAGCCTCTGCCAAGTACAGCCTTCTGCCTCTCTCCAATACTGACTTACTTCTGGCAGCTTGTCTTTCCGTTTGAGAAACCAAGAGCCCTTTTCCTGCAGGGAAAAATGTCCGTTTTCTGTTCTTCTTTTGCACACGGTGACGTGCCTTCACGGCTGGTGTTAGGCCTTTACCCACTCGAGGGAGGGCAGCTCCCATTCACTTTGGAGATGGCACTCCTTCCGCGCTGTGGGCCATGACTGTGCTTCACAGACAGGAAACTTCCCTCTCCATTCGAAGAGAACACGCACGGATTGGGAAGTCTCTGTTCTCTGGGAGATGTGTGTGGTGCTACTGCCCCGGTGTATGGGGTGGCTCACTGGCCACTAGCAATGTTTCTGCTCGCCACTGTGGGGCAAACGTTGTGCAGCTAAGCTCACTTGGGAAGTACAAGTGCCAGAGTTCCTTTCTGGGGCACCATCAAGAGATCACATTCGTAGCATGCGGGTACTGCTTTCCTCCTAAGCTGTGCATTCGCAGCCAGCTTCAAGGTGTTCCTTTTGTGGATAGACTCTGGTGGAGAGGCCGCTGGAGAAGGCCTCTGCTTCTATGCCCTTTGAGACGGCTGCTTTGAGGAACCTCTTACCCTAGCCTCTGCCAAGTACAGCCTTCTGCCTCTCTCCAATACTCACTTACTTCTGACAGCTTGTCTTTCCGTTTGAGAAACCAAGAGCCCTTTCCCTGCAGGGAAAAATGTCCGTTTTCTGTCCTTCTTTTGCACACGGTGAAGTGCCTTCACGGCTGTTGTTAGGCCTTTACCCACTCGAGGGAGGGCAGCTTCCCATTCACTTTGGAGATGGCACTCCTGCAGCGCTGTGGGCCATGACTGTGCTTCGCAGACTGTAAACTACCCTCTCCATTCGAAGAGAACACGCACGGATTAGGAAGTCTCTGTTCTCTGGGAGATGTGTTTGGTGCTACTGCCCCGGTGTATGGGGTGGCTCACTGACCACTAGCAATGTTTCTGCTCGCCACTGTGGGGCAAACGTTGTGCAGCTAAGCTCACTTGGGAAGTACCAGTGCCAGAGTTCCTTTCTGGGGCACCATCAAGAGATCACATTCGTAGCATGCGGGTACTGCTTTCCTCCTAAGCTGTGCATTCGCAGCCAGCTTCAAGGTGTTCCTTTTGTGGATAGACTCCGGTGGAGAGGCCGCTGGAGAAGGCCTCTGCTTCTATGCCCTTTGAGAAGGCTGCTTTGAGGAACCTCTTACCCTAGCCTCTGCCAAGTACAGCCTTCTGCCTCTCTCCAATACTGACTTACTTCTGACAGCTTGTCTTTCCGTTTGAGAAACCAAGAGCCCTTTTCCTGCAGGGAAAAATGTCCGTTTTCTGTGCTTCTTTTGCACACGGTGACGTGCTTTCAGGGCTGGGGTTAGGCTTTTACCCACTCGAGGGAGGGCAGCTTCCCATTCACTTTGGAGATGGCACTCCTGCAGCGCTGTGGGCCATGACTGTGCTTCGCAGACTGTAAACTACCCTCTCCATTCGAAGAGAACACGCACGGATTGGGAAGTCTCTGTTCTCTGGGAGATGTGTGTGCTGCTACTGCCCCGGTGTATGGGGTGGCTCACTGGCCACTAGCAATGTTTCTGCTCGCCACTGTGGGGCAAACGTTGTGCAGCTAAGCTCACTTGGGAAGTACAAGTGCCAGAGTTCCTTTCTGGGGCACCATCAAGAGATCACATTCGTAGCATGCGGGTACTGCTTTCCTCCTAAGCTGTGCATTCGCAGCCAGCTTCAAGGTGTTCCTTTTGTGGATAGACTCTGGTGGAGAGGCCGCTGGAGAAGGCCTCTGCTTCTATGCCCTTTGAGAAGGCTGCTTAGAGGAACCTCTTACCCTAGCCTCTGCCAAGTACAGCCTTCTGCCTCTCTCCAATACTGACTTACTTCTGACAGCTTGTCTTTCCGTTTGAGAAACCAAGAGCCCTTTTCCTGCAGGGAAAAATGTCCCTTTTCTGTCCTCCTTTTGCACACTGTGAAGTGCCTTCACGGCTGGTGTTAGGCCTTTACCCACTCGAGGGAGGGCAGCTTCCCATTCACTTTGGAGATGGCACTCCTTCCGCGCTGCGGGCCATGACTGTGCTTCACAGACAGGAAACTTCCCTCTCCATTCGAAGAGAACACGCACGGATTGGGAAGTCTCTGTTCTCTGGGAGATGTGTGTGGTGCTACTGCCCCGGTGTATGGGGTGGCTCACTGGCCACTAGCAATGTTTCTGCTCGCCACTGTGGGGCAAACGTTGTGCAGCTAAGCTCACTTGGGAAGTACAATTGCCAGAGTTCCTTTCTGGGGCACCATCAAGAGATCACATTCGTAGCATGCGGGTACTGCTTTCCTCCTAAGCTGTGCATTCGCAGCCAGCTTCAAGGTGTTCCTTTTGTGGATAGACTCTGGTGGAGAGGCCGCTGGAGAAGGCCTCTGCTTCTATGCCCTTTGAGAAGGCTGCTTTGAGGAACCTCTTACCCTAGCCTCTGCCAAGTACAGCCTTCTGCCTCTCTCCAATACTGACTTACTTCTGACAGCTTGTCTTTCCGTTTGAGAAACCAAGAGCCCTTTTCGTGCAGGGAAAAATGTCCGTTTTCTGTTTTTCTTTTGCACACGGTGAAGTGCCTTCACGGCTGATGTTAGGCCTTTACCCACTCGAGGGAGGGCAGCTTCCCATTCACTTTGGAGATGGCACTCCTGCCGCACTGTGGGCCATGACTGTGCTTCGCAGACTGTAAACTACCCTCTCCATTCGAAGAGAACCCGCACGGATTGGGAAGTCTCTGTTCCCTGGGAGATGTGTGTGGTGCTACTGCCCTGGTGTATGGGGTGGCTCACTGGCCACTAGCAATGTTTCTGCTCGCCACTGTGGGGCAAACGATGTGCAGCTAAGCTCACTTGGGAAGTACAAGTGCCAGAGTCCCTTTCTGGGGCACCATCAAGAGATCACATTCGTAGCATGCGGGTACTGCTTTCCTCCTAAGCTGTGCATTCGCAGCCAGCTTCAAGGTGTTCCTTTTGTGGATAGACTCTGGTGGAGAGGCCGCTGGAGAAGGCCTCTGCTTCTATGCCCTTTGAGAAGGCTGCTTTGAGGAACCTCTTACCCTAGCCTCTGCCAAGTACAGCCTTCTGCCTCTCTCCAATACTGACTTACTTCTGACAGCTTGTCTTTCCGTTTGAGAAACCAAGAGCCCTTTTCCTGCAGGGAAAAATGTCCCTTTTCTGTCCTCCTTTTGCACACTGTGAAGTGCCTTCACGGCTGGTGTTAGGCCTTTACCCACTCGAGGGAGGGCAGCTTCCCATTCACTTTGGAGATGGCACTCCTGCAGCGCTGTGGGCCATGACTGTGCTTCGCAGACTGTAAACTACCCTCTCCATTCGAAGAGAACACGCACGGATTAGGAAGTCTCTGTTCTCTGGGAGATGTGTTTGGTGCTACTGCCCCGGTGTATGGGGTGGCTCACTGACCACTAGCAATGTTTCTGCTCGCCACTGTGGGGCAAACGTTGTGCAGCTAAGCTCACTTGGGAAGTACAAGTGCCAGAGTTCCTTTCCGGGGCACCATCAAGAGATCACATTCGTAGCATGCGGGTACTGCTTTCCTCCTAAGCTGTGCATTCGCAGCCAGCTTCAAGGTGTTCCTTTTGTGGATAGACTCTGGTGGAGAGGCCGCTGGAGAAGGCCTCTGCTTCTATGCCCTTTGAGAAGGCTGCTTTGAGGAACCTCTTACCCTAGCCTCTGCCAAGTACAGCCTTCTGCCTCTCTCCAATACTGACTTACTTCTGGCAGCTTGTCTTTCCGTTTCAGAAACCAAGAGCCCTTTTCGTGCAGGGAAAAATGTCCGTTTTCTGTTCTTCTTTTGCACACGGTGACGTGCCTTCACGGCTGGTGTTAGGCCTTTACCCACTCGAGGGAGGGCAGCTCCCATTCACTTTGGAGATGGCACTCCTTCCGCGCTGTGGGCCATGACTGTGCTTCACAGACAGGAAACTTCCCTCTCCATTCGAAGAGAACACGCACGGATTGGGAAGTCTCTGTTCTCTGGGAGATGTGTGTGGTGCTACTGCCCCGGTGTATGGGGTGGCTCACTGGCCACTAGCAATGTTTCTGCTCGCCACTGTGGGGCAAACGTTGTGCAGCTAAGCTCACTTGGGAAGTACAAGTGCCAGAGTTCCTTTCTGGGGCACCATCAAGAGATCACATTCGTAGCATGCGGGTACTGCTTTCCTCCTAAGTTGTGCATTCGCAGCCAGCTTCAAGGTGTTCCTTTTGTGGATAGACTCTGGTGGAGAGGCCGCTGGAGAAGGCCTCTGCTTCTATGCCCTTTGAGAAGGCTGCTTTGAGGAACCTCTTACCCTAGCCTCTGCCAAGTACAGCCTTCTGCCTCTCTCCAATACTGACTTACTTCTGACAGCTTGTCTTTCCGTTTGAGAAACCAAGAGCCCTTTTCCTGAAGGGAAAAATGTCCCTTTTCTGTCCTCCTTTTGCACACTGTGAAGTGCCTTCACGGCTGGTGTTAGGCCTTTACCCACTCGAGGGAGGGCAGCTTCCCATTCACTTTGGAGATGGCACTCCTGCAGCGCTGTGGGCCATGACTGTGCTTCGCAGACTGTAAACTACCCTCTCCATTCGAAGAGAACACGCACGGATTAGGAAGTCTCTGTTCTCTGGGAGATGTGTTTGGTGCTACTGCCCCGGTGTATGGGGTGGCTCACTGACCACTAGCAATGTTTCTGCTCGCCACTGTCGGGCAAACGTTGTGCAGCTAAGCTCACTTGGGAAGTACCAGTGCCAGAGTTCCTTTCTGGGGCACCATCAAGAGATCACATTCGTAGCATGCGGGTACTGCTTTCCTCCTAAGCTGTGCATTCGCAGCCAGCTTCAAGGTGTTCCTTTTGTGGATAGACTCTGGTGGAGAGGCCGCTGGAGAAGGCCTCTGCTTCTATGCCCTTTGAGAAGGCTGCTTTGAGGAACCTCTTACCCTAGCCTCTGCCAAGTACAGCCTTCTGCCTCTCTCCAATACTGACTTACTTCTGACAGCTTGTCTTTCCGTTTGAGAAACCAAGAGCCCTTTTCCTGCAGGGAAAAATGTCCGTTTTCTGTCCTTCTTTTGCACACGGTGACGTGCTTTCAGGGCTGGGGTTAGGCTTTTACCCACTCGAGGGAGGGCAGCACCCATTCACTTTGGAGATGGCACTCCTTCCGCGCTGTGGGCCATGACTGTGCTTCACAGACAGGAAACTTCCCTCTCCATTCGAAGAGAACACGCACGGATTTGGAAGTCTCTGTTCTCTGGGAGATGTGTGTGGTGCTACTGCCCCGGTGTATGGGGTGGCTCACTGGCCACTAGCAATGTTTCTGCTCGCCACTGTGGGGCAAACGTTGTGCAGCTAAGCTCACTTGGGAAGTACAAGTGCCAGAGTTCCTTTCTGGGGCACCATCAAGAGATCACATTCGTAGCATGCGGGTACTGCTTTCCTCCTAATTTGTGCATTCGCAGCCAGCTTCAAGGTGTTCCTTTTGTGGATAGACTCTGGTGGAGAGGCCGCTGGAGAAGGCCTCTGCTTCTATGCCATTTGAGAAGGCTGCTTAGAGGAACCTCTTACCCTAGCCTCTGCCAAGTACAGCCTTCTGCCTCTCTCCAATACTGACTTACTTCTGACAGCTTGTCTTTCCGTTTGAGAAACCAAGAGCCCTTTTCCTGCAGGGAAAAATGTCCCTTTTCTGTCCTCATTTTGCACACTGTGAAGTGCCTTCACGGCTGGTGTTAGGCCTTTACCCACTCGAGGGAGGGCAGCTTCCCATTCACTTTGGAGATGGCACTCCTTCCGCGCTGCGGGCCATGACTGTGCTTCACAGACAGGAAACTTCCCTCTCCATTCGAAGAGAACACGCACGGATTGGGAAGTCTCTGTTCTCTGGGAGATGTGTTTGGTGCTACTGCCCCGGTGTATGGGGTGGCTCACTGGCCACTAGCAATGTTTCTGCTCGCCACTGTGGGGCAAACGTTGTGCAGCTAAGCTCACTTGGGAAGTACAAGTGCCAGAGTTCCTTTCTGGGGCACCATCAAGAGATCACATTCGTAGCATGCGGGTACGGCTTTCCTCCTAAGCTGTGCATTCGCAGCCAGCTTCAAGGTGTTCCTTTTGTGGATAGACTCTGGTGGAGAGGCCGCTGGAGAAGGCCTCTGCTTCTATGCCCTTTGAGAAGGCTGCTTTGAGGAACCTCTTACCCTAGCCTCTGCCAAGTACAGCCTTCTGCCTCTCTCCAATACTGACTTACTTCTGACAGCTTGTCTTTCCGTTTGAGAAACCAAGAGCCCTTTTCCTGAAGGGAAAAATGTCCGTTTTCTGTCCTTCTTTAGCACACGGTGTCGTGCTTTCAGGGCTGGGGTTAGGCTTTTACCCACTCGAGGGAGGGCAGCTTCCCATTCACTTTGGAGATGGCACTCCTGCAGCGCTGTGGGCCATGACTGTGCTTCGCAGACTGTAAACTACCCTCTCCATTCGAAGAGAACATGCACGGATTGGGAAGTCTCTGTTCTCTGGGAGATGTGTGTGCTGCTAGTGCCCCGGTGTATGGGGTGGCTCCCTGGCCACTAGCAGTGTTTCTGCTCGCCACTGTGGGGCAAACGTTGTGCAGCTAAGCTCACTTGGGAAGTACAAGTGCCAGAGTTCCATTCTGGGGCACCATCAAGAGATCACATTCGTAGCATGCGGGTACTGCTTTCCTCCTAAGCTGTGCATTCGCAGCCAGCTTCAAGGTGTTCATTTTGTGGATAGACTCTGGTGGAGAGGCCGCTGGAGAAGGCCTCTGCTTCTATCCCCTTTGAGAAGGCTGCTTTGAGGAACCTCTTACCCTAGCCTCTGCCAAGTACAGCCTTCTGCCTCTCTCCAATACTGACTTACTTCTGGCAGCTTGTCTTTCCGTTTGAGAAACCAAGAGCCCTTTTCCTGCAGGGAAAAATGTCCGTTTTCTGTTCTTCTTTTGCACACGGTGACGTGCCTTCACGGCTGGTGTTAGGCCTTTACCCACTCGAGGGAGGGCAGCTCCCATTCACTTTGGAGATGGCACTCCTTCCGCGCTGTGGGCCATGACTGTGCTTCACAGACAGGAAACTTCCCTCTCCATTCGAAGAGAACACGCACGGATTGGGAAGTCTCTGTTCTCTGGGAGATGTGTGTGGTGCTACTGCCCCGGTGTATGGGGTGGCTCACTGGCCACTAGCAATGTTTCTGCTCGCCACTGTGGGGCAAACGTTGTGCAGCTAAGCTCACTTGGGAAGTACAAGTGCCAGAGTTCCTTTCTGGGGCACCATCAAGAGATCACATTCGTAGCATGCGGGTACTGCTTTCCTCCTAAGCTGTGCATTCGCAGCCAGCTTCAAGGTGTTCCTTTTGTGGATAGACTCTGGTGGAGAGGCCGCTGGAGAAGGCCTCTGCTTCTATGCCCTTGAGAAGGCTGCTTTGAGGAACCTCTTACCCTAGCCTCTGCCAAGTACAGCCTTCTGCCTCTCTCCAATACTGACTTACTTCTGACAGCTTGTCTTTCCGTTTGAGAAACCAAGAGCCCTTTTCCTGCAGGGAAAAATGTCCGTTTTCTGTGCTTCTTTTGCACACGGTGACGTGCTTTCAGGGCTGGGGTTAGGCTTTTACCCACTCGAGGGAGGGCAGCTTCCCATTCACTTTGGAGATGGCACTCCTGCAGCGCTGTGGGCCATGACTGTGCTTCGCAGACTGTAAACTACCCTCTCCATTCGAAGAGAACACGCACGGATTGGGAAGTCTCTGTTCTCTGGGAGATGTGTGTGCTGCTACTGCCCCGGTGTATGGGGTGGCTCACTGGCCACTAGCAATGTTTCTGCTCGCCACTGTGGGGCAAACGTTGTGCAGCTAAGCTCACTTGGGAAGTACAAGTGCCAGAGTTCCTTTCTGGGGCACCATCAAGAGATCACATTCGTAGCATGCGGGTACTGCTTTCCTCCTAAGCTGTGCATTCGCAGCCAGCTTCAAGGTGTTCCTTTTGTGGATAGACTCTGGTGGAGAGGCCGCTGGAGAAGGCCTCTGCTTCTATGCCCTTTGAGAAGGCTGCTTAGAGGAACCTCTTACCCTAGCCTCTGCCAAGTACAGCCTTCTGCCTCTCTCCAATACTGACTTACTTCTGACAGCTTGTCTTTCCGTTTGAGAAACCAAGAGCCCTTTTCCTGCAGGGAAAAATGTCCCTTTTCTGTCCTCCTTTTGCACACTGTGAAGTGCCTTCACGGCTGGTGTTAGGCCTTTACCCACTCGAGGGAGGGCAGCTTCCCATTCACTTTGGAGATGGCACTCCTTCCGCGCTGCGGGCCATGACTGTGCTTCACAGACAGGAAACTTCCCTCTCCATTCGAAGAGAACACGCACGGATTGGGAAGTCTCTGTTCTCTGGGAGATGTGTGTGGTGCTACTGCCCCGGTGTATGGGGTGGCTCACTGGCCACTAGCAATGTTTCTGCTCGCCACTGTGGGGCAAACGTTGTGCAGCTAAGCTCACTTGGGAAGTACAATTGCCAGAGTTCCTTTCTGGGGCACCATCAAGAGATCACATTCGTAGCATGCGGGTACTGCTTTCCTCCTAAGCTGTGCATTCGCAGCCAGCTTCAAGGTGTTCCTTTTGTGGATAGACTCTGGTGGAGAGGCCGCTGGAGAAGGCCTCTGCTTCTATGCCCTTTGAGAAGGCTGCTTTGAGGAACCTCTTACCCTAGCCTCTGCCAAGTACAGCCTTCTGCCTCTCTCCAATACTGACTTACTTCTGACAGCTTGTCTTTCCGTTTGAGAAACCAAGAGCCCTTTTCGTGCAGGGAAAAATGTCCGTTTTCTGTTTTTCTTTTGCACACGGTGAAGTGCCTTCACGGCTGATGTTAGGCCTTTACCCACTCGAGGGAGGGCAGCTTCCCATTCACTTTGGAGATGGCACTCCTGCCGCACTGTGGGCCATGACTGTGCTTCGCAGACTGTAAACTACCCTCTCCATTCGAAGAGAACCCGCACGGATTGGGAAGTCTCTGTTCCCTGGGAGATGTGTGTGGTGCTACTGCCCTGGTGTATGGGGTGGCTCACTGGCCACTAGCAATGTTTCTGCTCGCCACTGTGGGGCAAACGATGTGCAGCTAAGCTCACTTGGGAAGTACAAGTGCCAGAGTCCCTTTCTGGGGCACCATCAAGAGATCACATTCGTAGCATGCGGGTACTGCTTTCCTCCTAAGCTGTGCATTCGCAGCCAGCTTCAAGGTGTTCCTTTTGTGGATAGACTCTGGTGGAGAGGCCGCTGGAGAAGGCCTCTGCTTCTATGCCCTTTGAGAAGGCTGCTTTGAGGAACCTCTTACCCTAGCCTCTGCCAAGTACAGCCTTCTGCCTCTCTCCAATACTGACTTACTTCTGACAGCTTGTCTTTCCGTTTGAGAAACCAAGAGCCCTTTTCCTGCAGGGAAAAATGTCCCTTTTCTGTCCTCCTTTTGCACACTGTGAAGTGCCTTCACGGCTGGTGTTAGGCCTTTACCCACTCGAGGGAGGGCAGCTTCCCATTCACTTTGGAGATGGCACTCCTGCAGCGCTGTGGGCCATGACTGTGCTTCGCAGACTGTAAACTACCCTCTCCATTCGAAGAGAACACGCACGGATTAGGAAGTCTCTGTTCTCTGGGAGATGTGTTTGGTGCTACTGCCCCGGTGTATGGGGTGGCTCACTGACCACTAGCAATGTTTCTGCTCGCCACTGTGGGGCAAACGTTGTGCAGCTAAGCTCACTTGGGAAGTACAAGTGCCAGAGTTCCTTTCCGGGGCACCATCAAGAGATCACATTCGTAGCATGCGGGTACTGCTTTCCTCCTAAGCTGTGCATTCGCAGCCAGCTTCAAGGTGTTCCTTTTGTGGATAGACTCTGGTGGAGAGGCCGCTGGAGAAGGCCTCTGCTTCTATGCCCTTTGAGAAGGCTGCTTTGAGGAACCTCTTACCCTAGCCTCTGCCAAGTACAGCCTTCTGCCTCTCTCCAATACTGACTTACTTCTGGCAGCTTGTCTTTCCGTTTCAGAAACCAAGAGCCCTTTTCGTGCAGGGAAAAATGTCCGTTTTCTGTTCTTCTTTTGCACACGGTGACGTGCCTTCACGGCTGGTGTTAGGCCTTTACCCAATCGAGGGAGGGCAGCTCCCATTCACTTTGGAGATGGCACTCCTTCCGCGCTGTGGGCCATGACTGTGCTTCACAGACAGGAAACTTCCCTCTCCATTCGAAGAGAACACGCACGGATTGGGAAGTCTCTGTTCTCTGGGAGATGTGTGTGGTGCTACTGCCCCGGTGTATGGGGTGGCTCACTGGCCACTAGCAATGTTTCTGCTCGCCACTGTGGGGCAAACGTTGTGCAGCTAAGCTCACTTGGGAAGTACAAGTGCCAGAGTTCCTTTCTGGGGCACCATCAAGAGATCACATTCGTAGCATGCGGGTACTGCTTTCCTCCTAAGTTGTGCATTCGCAGCCAGCTTCAAGGTGTTCCTTTTGTGGATAGACTCTGGTGGAGAGGCCGCTGGAGAAGGCCTCTGCTTCTATGCCCTTTGAGAAGGCTGCTTTGAGGAACCTCTTACCCTAGCCTCTGCCAAGTACAGCCTTCTGCCTCTCTCCAATACTGACTTACTTCTGACAGCTTGTCTTTCCGTTTGAGAAACCAAGAGCCCTTTTCCTGAAGGGAAAAATGTCCCTTTTCTGTCCTCCTTTTGCACACTGTGAAGTGCCTTCACGGCTGGTGTTAGGCCTTTACCCACTCGAGGGAGGGCAGCTTCCCATTCACTTTGGAGATGGCACTCCTGCAGCGCTGTGGGCCATGACTGTGCTTCGCAGACTGTAAACTACCCTCTCCATTCGAAGAGAACACGCACGGATTAGGAAGTCTCTGTTCTCTGGGAGATGTGTTTGGTGCTACTGCCCCGGTGTATGGGGTGGCTCACTGACCACTAGCAATGTTTCTGCTCGCCACTGTCGGGCAAACGTTGTGCAGCTAAGCTCACTTGGGAAGTACCAGTGCCAGAGTTCCTTTCTGGGGCACCATCAAGAGATCACATTCGTAGCATGCGGGTACTGCTTTCCTCCTAAGCTGTGCATTCGCAGCCAGCTTCAAGGTGTTCCTTTTGTGGATAGACTCTGGTGGAGAGGCCGCTGGAGAAGGCCTCTGCTTCTATGCCCTTTGAGAAGGCTGCTTTGAGGAACCTCTTACCCTAGCCTCTGCCAAGTACAGCCTTCTGCCTCTCTCCAATACTGACTTACTTCTGACAGCTTGTCTTTCCGTTTGAGAAACCAAGAGCCCTTTTCCTGCAGGGAAAAATGTCCGTTTTCTGTCCTTCTTTTGCACACGGTGACGTGCTTTCAGGGCTGGGGTTAGGCTTTTACCCACTCGAGGGAGGGCAGCACCCATTCACTTTGGAGATGGCACTCCTTCCGCGCTGTGGGCCATGACTGTGCTTCACAGACAGGAAACTTCCCTCTCCATTCGAAGAGAACACGCACGGATTTGGAAGTCTCTGTTCTCTGGGAGATGTGTGTGGTGCTACTGCCCCGGTGTATGTGGTGGCTCACTGGCCACTAGCAATGTTTCTGCTCGCCACTGTGGGGCAAACGTTGTGCAGCTAAGCTCACTTGGGAAGTACAAGTGCCAGAGTTCCTTTCTGGGGCACCATCAAGAGATCACATTCGTAGCATGCGGGTACTGCTTTCCTCCTAATTTGTGCATTCGCAGCCAGCTTCAAGGTGTTCCTTTTGTGGATAGACTCTGGTGGAGAGGCCGCTGGAGAAGGCCTCTGCTTCTATGCCATTTGAGAAGGCTGCTTAGAGGAACCTCTTACCCTAGCCTCTGCCAAGTACAGCCTTCTGCCTCTCTCCAATACTGACTTACTTCTGACAGCTTGTCTTTCCGTTTGAGAAACCAAGAGCCCTTTTCCTGCAGGGAAAAATGTCCCTTTTCTGTCCTCATTTTGCACACTGTGAAGTGCCTTCACGGCTGGTGTTAGGCCTTTACCCACTCGAGGGAGGGCAGCTTCCCATTCACTTTGGAGATGGCACTCCTTCCGCGCTGCGGGCCATGACTGTGCTTCACAGACAGGAAACTTCCCTCTCCATTCGAAGAGAACACGCACGGATTGGGAAGTCTCTGTTCTCTGGGAGATGTGTTTGGTGCTACTGCCCCGGTGTATGGGGTGGCTCACTGGCCACTAGCAATGTTTCTGCTCGCCACTGTGGGGCAAACGTTGTGCAGCTAAGCTCACTTGGGAAGTACAAGTGCCAGAGTTCCTTTCTGGGGCACCATCAAGAGATCACATTCGTAGCATGCGGGTACGGCTTTCCTCCTAAGCTGTGCATTCGCAGCCAGCTTCAAGGTGTTCCTTTTGTGGATAGACTCTGGTGGAGAGGCCGCTGGAGAAGGCCTCTGCTTCTATGCCCTTTGAGAAGGCTGCTTTGAGGAACCTCTTACCCTAGCCTCTGCCAAGTACAGCCTTCTGCCTCTCTCCAATACTGACTTACTTCTGACAGCTTGTCTTTCCGTTTGAGAAACCAAGAGCCCTTTTCCTGAAGGGAAAAATGTCCGTTTTCTGTCCTTCTTTTGCACACGGTGTCGTGCTTTCAGGGCTGGGGTTAGGCTTTTACCCACTCGAGGGAGGGCAGCTTCCCATTCACTTTGGAGATGGCACTCCTGCAGCGCTGTGGGCCATGACTGTGCTTCGCAGACTGTAAACTACCCTCTCCATTCGAAGAGAACATGCACGGATTGGGAAGTCTCTGTTCTCTGGGAGATGTGTGTGCTGCTAGTGCCCCGGTGTATGGGGTGGCTCCCTGGCCACTAGCAATGTTTCTGCTCGCCACTGTGGGGCAAACGTTGTGCAGCTAAGCTCACTTGGGAAGTACAAGTGCCAGAGTTCCATTCTGGGGCACCATCAAGAGATCACATTCGTAGCATGCGGGTACTGCTTTCCTCCTAAGCTGTGCATTCGCAGCCAGCTTCAAGGTGTTCATTTTGTGGATAGACTCTGGTGGAGAGGCCGCTGGAGAAGGCCTCTGCTTCTATCCCCTTTGAGAAGGCTGCTTTGAGGAACCTCTTACCCTAGCCTCTGCCAAGTACAGCCTTCTGCCTCTCTCCAATACTGACTTACTTCTGGCAGCTTGTCTTTCCGTTTGAGAAACCAAGAGCCCTTTTCCTGCAGGGAAAAATGTCCGTTTTCTGTTCTTCTTTTGCACACGGTGACGTGCCTTCACGGCTGGTGTTAGGCCTTTACCCACTCGAGGGAGGGCAGCTCCCATTCACTTTGGAGATGGCACTCCTTCCGCGCTGTGGGCCATGACTGTGCTTCACAGACAGGAAACTTCCCTCTCCATTCGAAGAGAACACGCACGGATTGGGAAGTCTCTGTTCTCTGGGAGATGTGTGTGGTGCTACTGCCCCGGTGTATGGGGTGGCTCACTGGCCACTAGCAATGTTTCTGCTCGCCACTGTGGGGCAAACGTTGTGCAGCTAAGCTCACTTGGGAAGTACAAGTGCCAGAGTTCCTTTCTGGGGCACCATCAAGAGATCACATTCGTAGCATGCGGGTACTGCTTTCCTCCTAAGCTGTGCATTCGCAGCCAGCTTCAAGGTGTTCCTTTTGTGGATAGACTCTGGTGGAGAGGCCGCTGGAGAAGGCCTCTGCTTCTATGCCCTTGAGAAGGCTGCTTTGAGGAACCTCTTACCCTAGCCTCTGCCAAGTACAGCCTTCTGCCTCTCTCCAATACTGACTTACTTCTGACAGCTTGTCTTTCCGTTTGAGAAACCATGAGCCCTTTCCCTGCAGGGAAAAATGTCCGTTTTCTGTCCTTCTTCTGCACACGGTGAAGTGCCCTCACGGCTGTTGTTAGGCCTTTACCCACTCGAGGGAGGGCAGCTTCCCATTCACTTTGGAGATGGCACTCCTGCAGCGCTGTGGGCCATGACTGTGCTTCGCAGACTGTAAACTACCCTCTCCATTCGAAGAGAACACGCACGGATTAGGAAGTCTCTGTTCTCTGGGAGATGTGTTTGGTGCTACTGCCCCGGTGTATGGGGTGGCTCACTGACCACTAGGAATGTTTCTGCTCGCCACTGTGGGGCAAACGTTGTGCAGCTAAGCTCACTTGGGAAGTACCAGTGCCAGAGTTCCTTTCTGGGGCACCATCAAGAGATCACATTCGTAGCATGCGGGTACTGCTTTCCTCCTAAGCTGTGCATTCGCAGCCAGCTTCAAGGTGTTCCTTGTGTGGATAGACTCCGGTGGAGAGGCCGCTGGAGAAGGCCTCTGCTTCTATGCCGTTTGAGAAGGCTGCTTTGAGGAACCTCTTACCCTAGCCTCTGCCAAGTACAGCCTTCTGCCTCTCTCCAATACTGACTTTCTTCTGACAGCTTGTCTTTCCGTTTGAGAAACCAAGAGCCCTTTTACTGCAGGGAAAAATGTCCGTTTTCTGTCCTTCTTTTGCACACGGTGACGTGCTTTCAGGGCTGGTGTTAGGCCTTTACCCACTCGAGGGAGGGCAGCTTCCCATTCACTTTGGAGATGGCACTCCTTCCGCGCTGCGGGCCATGACTGTGCTTCACAGACAGGAAACTTCCCTCTCCATTCGAAGAGAACACGCACGGATTGGGAAGTCTCTGTTCTCTGGGAGATGTGTGTGGTGCTACTGCCCCGGTGTATGGGGTGGCTCACTGGCCACTAGCAATGTTTCTGCTCGCCACTGTGGGGCAAACGTTGTGCAGCTAAGCTCACTTGGGAAGTACAAGTGCCAGAGTTCCTTTCTGGGGCACCATAAAGAGATCACATTCGTAGCATGCGGGTCCTGCTTTCCTCCTAAGCTGTGCATTCGCAGCCAGCTTCAAGGTGTTCATTTTGTGGATAGACTCTGGTGGAGAGGCCGCTGGAGAAGGCCTCTGCTTCTATGCCCTTTGAGAAGGCTGCTTTGAGGAACCTCTTACCCTAGCCTCTGCCAAGTACAGCCTTCTGCCTCTCTCCAATACTGACTTACTTCTGACAGCTTGTCTTTCCGTTTGAGAAACCAAGAGCCCTTTCCCTGCAGGGAAAAATGTCCGTTTTCTGTCCTTCTTTTGCACACGGTGAAGTGCCTTCACGGCTGTTGTTAGGCCTTTACCCACTCGAGGGAGGGCAGCTTCCCATTCACTTTGGAGATGGCACTCTTGCAGCGCTGTGGGACATGACTGTGCTTCGCAGACTGTAAACTACCCTCTCCATTCGAAGAGAACACGCACGGATTGGGAAGTCTCTGTTCTCTGGGAGATGTGTGTGCTGCTACTGCCCCGGTGTATGGGGTGGCTCACTGGCCACTAGCAATGTTTCTGCTCGCCACTGTGGGGCAAACGTTGTGCAGCTAAGCTCACTTGGGAAGTACAAGTGCCAGAGTTCCTTTCTGGGGCACCATCAAGAGATCACATTCGTAGCATGCGGGTACTGCTTTCCTCCTAAGCTGTGCATTCGCAGCCAGCTTCAAGGTGTTCCTTTTGTGGATAGACTCTGGTGGAGAGGCCGCTGGAGAAGGCCTCTGCTTCTATGCCCTTTGAGAAGGCTGCTTAGAGGAACCTCTTACCCTAGCCTCTGCCAAGTACAGCCTTCTGCCTCTCTCCAATACTGACTTACTTCTGACAGCTTGTCTTTCCGTTTGAGAAACCAAGAGCCCTTTTCCTGCAGGGAAAAATGTCCCTTTTCTGTCCTACTTTTGCACACTGTGAAGTGCCTTCACGGCTGGTGTTAGGCCTTTACCCACTCGAGGGAGGGCAGCTTCCCATTCACTTTGGAGATGGCACTCCTTCCGCGCTGCGGGCCATGACTGTGCTTCACAGACAGGAAACTTCCCTCTCCATTCGAAGAGAACACGCACGGATTGGGAAGTCTCTGTTCTCTGGGAGATGTGTGTGGTGCTACTGCCCCGGTCTATGGGGTGGCTCACTGGCCACTAGCAATGTTTCTGCTCGCCACTGTGGGGCAAACGTTGTGCAGCAAAGCTCACTTGGGAAGTACAAGTGCCAGAGTTCCTTTCTGGGGCACCATCAAGAGATCACATTCGTAGCATGCGGGTACTGCTTTCCTCCTAAGCTGTGCATTCGCAGCCAGCTTCAAGGTGTTCCTTTTGTGGATAGACTCTGGTGGAGAGGCCGCTGGAGAAGGCCTCTGCTTCTATGCCCTTTGAGAAGGCTGCTTTGAGGAACCTCTTACCCTAGCCTCTGCCAAGTACAGCCTTCTGCCTCTCTCCAATACTGACTTACTTCTGGCAGCTTGTCTTTCCGTTTGAGAAACCAAGAGCCCTTTTCCTGCAGGGAAAAATGTCCGTTTTCTGTTCTTCTTTTGCACACGGTGACGTGCCTTCACGGCTGGTGTTAGGCCTTTACCCACTCGAGGGAGGGCAGCTCCCATTCACTTTGGAGATGGCACTCCTGCAGCGCTGTGGGCCATGACTGTGCTTCACAGACAGGAAACTTCCCTCTCCATTCGAAGAGAACACGCACGGATTGGGAAGTCTCTGTTCTCTGGGAGATGTGTGTGGTGCTACTGCCCCGGTGTATGGGGTGGCTCACTGGCCACTAGCAATGTTTCTGCTCGCCACTGTGGGGCAAACGTTGTGCAGCTAAGCTCACTTGGGAAGTACCAGTGCCAGAGTTCCTTTCTGGGGCACCATCAAGAGATCACATTCGTAGCATGCGGGTACTGCTTTCCTCCTAAGCTGTGCATTCGCAGCCAGCTTCAAGGTGTTCCTTTTGTGGATAGACTCCGGTGGAGAGGCCGCTGGAGAAGGCCTCTGCTTCTATGCCGTTTGAGAAGGCTGCTTTGAGGAACCTCTTACCCTAGCCTCTGCCAAGTACAGCCTTCTGCCTCTCTCCAATACTGACTTTCTTCTGACAGCTTGTCTTTCCGTTTGAGAAACCAAGAGCCCTTTTACTGCAGGGAAAAATGTCCGTTTTCTGTCCTTCTTTTGCACACGGTGACGTGCTTTCAGGGCTGGTGTTAGGCCTTTACCCACTCGAGGGAGGGCAGCTTCCCATTCACTTTGGAGATGGCACTCCTTCCGCGCTGCGGGCCATGACTGTGCTTCACAGACAGGAAACTTCCCTCTCCATTCGAAGAGAACACGCACGGATTGGGAAGTCTCTGTTCTCTGGGAGATGTGTGTGGTGCTACTGCCCCGGTGTATGGGGTGGCTCACTGGCCACTAGCAATGTTTCTGCTCGCCACTGTGGGGCAAACGTTGTGCAGCTAAGCTCACTTGGGAAGTACAAGTGCCAGAGTTCCTTTCTGGGGCACCATCAAGAGATCACATTCGTAGCATGCGGGTCCTGCTTTCCTCCTAAGCTGTGCATTCGCAGCCAGCTTCAAGGTGTTCATTTTGTGGATAGACTCTGGTGGAGAGGCCGCTGGAGAAGGCCTCTGCTTCTATGCCCTTTGAGAAGGCTGCTTTGAGGAACCTCTTACCCTAGCCTCTGCCAAGTACAGCCTTCTGCCTCTCTCCAATACTGACTTACTTCTGACAGCTTGTCTTTCCGTTTGAGAAACCAAGAGCCCTTTCCCTGCAGGGAAAAATGTCCGTTTTCTGTCCTTCTTTTGCACACGGTGAAGTGCCTTCACGGCTGTTGTTAGGCCTTTACCCACTCGAGGGAGGGCAGCTTCCCATTCACTTTGGAGATGGCACTCTTGCAGCGCTGTGGGACATGACTGTGCTTCGCAGACTGTAAACTACCCTCTCCATTCGAAGAGAACACGCACGGATTGGGAAGTCTCTGTTCTCTGGGAGATGTGTGTGCTGCTACTGCCCCGGTGTATGGGGTGGCTCACTGGCCACTAGCAATGTTTCTGCTCGCCACTGTGGGGCAAACGTTGTGCAGCTAAGCTCACTTGGGAAGTACAAGTGCCAGAGTTCCTTTCTGGGGCACCATCAAGAGATCACATTCGTAGCATGCGGGTACTGCTTTCCTCCTAAGCTGTGCATTCGCAGCCAGCTTCAAGGTGTTCCTTTTGTGGATAGACTCTGGTGGAGAGGCCGCTGGAGAAGGCCTCTGCTTCTATGCCCTTTGAGAAGGCTGCTTAGAGGAACCTCTTACCCTAGCCTCTGCCAAGTACAGCCTTCTGCCTCTCTCCAATACTGACTTACTTCTGACAGCTTGTCTTTCCGTTTGAGAAACCAAGAGCCCTTTTCCTGCAGGGAAAAATGTCCCTTTTCTGTCCTACTTTTGCACACTGTGAAGTGCCTTCACGGCTGGTGTTAGGCCTTTACCCACTCGAGGGAGGGCAGCTTCCCATTCACTTTGGAGATGGCACTCCTTCCGCGCTGCGGGCCATGACTGTGCTTCACAGACAGGAAACTTCCCTCTCCATTCGAAGAGAACACGCACGGATTGGGAAGTCTCTGTTCTCTGGGAGATGTGTGTGGTGCTACTGCCCCGGTCTATGGGGTGGCTCACTGGCCACTAGCAATGTTTCTGCTCGCCACTGTGGGGCAAACGTTGTGCAGCAAAGCTCACTTGGGAAGTACAAGTGCCAGAGTTCCTTTCTGGGGCACCATCAAGAGATCACATTCGTAGCATGCGGGTACTGCTTTCCTCCTAAGCTGTGCATTCGCAGCCAGCTTCAAGGTGTTCCTTTTGTGGATAGACTCTGGTGGAGAGGCCGCTGGAGAAGGCCTCTGCTTCTATGCCCTTTGAGAAGGCTGCTTTGAGGAACCTCTTACCCTAGCCTCTGCCAAGTACAGCCTTCTGCCTCTCTCCAATACTGACTTACTTCTGACAGCTTGTCTTTCCGTTTGAGAAACCAAGAGCCCTTTTCGTGCAGGGAAAAATGTCCGTTTTCTGTTTTTCTTTTGCACACGGTGAAGTGCCTTCACGGCTGATGTTAGGCCTTTACCCACTCGAGGGAGGGCAGCTTCCCATTCACTTTGGAGATGGCACTCCTGCCGCACTGTGGGCCATGACTGTGCTTCGCAGACTGTAAACTACCCTCTCCATTCGAAGAGAACATGCACGGATTGGGAAGTCTCTGTTCTCTGGGAGATGTGTGTGCTGCTAGTGCCCCGGTGTATGGGGTGGCTCACTGGCCACTAGCAATGTTTCTGCTCGCCACTGTGGGGCAAACGTTGTGCAGCTAAGCTCACTTGGGAAGTACAAGTGCCAGAGTTCCTTTCTGGGGCACCATCAAGAGATCACATTCGTAGCATGCGGGTCCTGCTTTCCTCCTAAGCTGTGCATTCGCAGCCAGCTTCAAGGTGTTCATTTTGTGGATAGACTCTGGTGGAGAGGCCGCTGGAGAAGTCCTCTGCTTCTATGCCCTTTGAGAAGGCTGCTTTGAGGAACCTCTTACCCTAGCCTCTGCCAAGTACAGCCTTCTGCCTCTCTCCAATACTGACTTACTTCTGGCAGCTTGTCTTTCCGTTTGAGAAACCAAGAGCCCTTTTCCTGCAGGGAAAAATGTCCGTTTTCTGTTCTTCTTTTGCACACGGTGACGTGCCTTCACGGCTGGTGTTAGGCCTTTACCCACTCGAGGGAGGGCAGCTCCCATTCACTTTGGAGATGGCACTCCTGCAGCGCTGTGGGCCATGACTGTGCTTCACAGACAGGAAACTTCCCTCTCCATTCGAAGAGAACACGCACGGATTGGGAAGTCTCTGTTCTCTGGGAGATGTGTGTGGTGCTACTGCCCCGGTGTATGGGGTGGCTCACTGGCCACTAGGAATGTTTCTGCTCGCCACTGTGGGGCAAACGTTGTGCAGCTAAGCTCACTTGGGAAGTACCAGTGCCAGAGTTCCTTTCTGGGGCACCATCAAGAGATCACATTCGTAGCATGCGGGTACTGCTTTCCTCCTAAGCTGTGCATTCGCAGCCAGCTTCAAGGTGTTCCTTTTGTGGATAGACTCTGGTGGAGAGGCCGCTGGAGAAGGCCTCTGCTTCTATGCCGTTTGAGAAGGCTGCTTTGAGGAACCTCTTACCCTAGCCTCTGCCAAGTACAGCCTTCTGCCTCTCTCCAATACTGACTTTCTTCTGACAGCTTGTCTTTCCGTTTGAGAAACCAAGAGCCCTTTTACTGCAGGGAAAAATGTCCGTTTTCTGTCCTTCTTTTGCACACGGTGACGTGCTTTCAGGGCTGGTGTTAGGCCTTTACCCACTCGAGGGAGGGCAGCTTCCCATTCACTTTGGAGATGGCACTCCTTCCGCGCTGCGGGCCATGACTGTGCTTCACAGACAGGAAACTTCCCTCTCCATTCGAAGAGAACACGCACGGATTGGGAAGTCTCTGTTCTCTGGGAGATGTGTGTGGTGCTACTGCCCCGGTGTATGGGGTGGCTCACTGGCCACTAGCAATGTTTCTGCTCGCCACTGTGGGGCAAACGTTGTGCAGCTAAGCTCACTTGGGAAGTACAAGTGCCAGAGTTCCTTTCTGGTGCACCATAAAGAGATCACATTCGTAGCATGCGGGTCCTGCTTTCCTCCTAAGCTGTGCATTCGCAGCCAGCTTCAAGGTGTTCATTTTGTGGATAGACTCTGGTGGAGAGGCCGCTGGAGAAGGCCTCTGCTTCTATGCCCTTTGAGAAGGCTGCTTTGAGGAACCTCTTACCCTAGCCTCTGCCAAGTACAGCCTTCTGCCTCTCTCCAATACTGACTTACTTCTGACAGCTTGTCTTTCCGTTTGAGAAACCAAGAGCCCTTTCCCTGCAGGGAAAAATGTCCGTTTTCTGTCCTTCTTTTGCACACGGTGAAGTGCCTTCACGGCTGTTGTTAGGCCTTTACCCACTCGAGGGAGGGCAGCTTCCCATTCACTTTGGAGATGGCACTCTTGCAGCGCTGTGGGACATGACTGTGCTTCGCAGACTGTAAACTACCCTCTCCATTCGAAGAGAACACGCACGGATTGGGAAGTCTCTGTTCTCTGGGAGATGTGTGTGCTGCTACTGCCCCGGTGTATGGGGTGGCTCACTGGCCACTAGCAATGTTTCTGCTCGCCACTGTGGGGCAAACGTTGTGCAGCTAAGCTCACTTGGGAAGTACAAGTGCCAGAGTTCCTTTCTGGGGCACCATCAAGAGATCACATTCGTAGCATGCGGGTACTGCTTTCCTCCTAAGCTGTGCATTCGCAGCCAGCTTCAAGGTGTTCCTTTTGTGGATAGACTCTGGTGGAGAGGCCGCTGGAGAAGGCCTCTGCTTCTATGCCCTTTGAGAAGGCTGCTTAGAGGAACCTCTTACCCTAGCCTCTGCCAAGTACAGCCTTCTGCCTCTCTCCAATACTGACTTACTTCTGACAGCTTGTCTTTCCGTTTGAGAAACCAAGAGCCCTTTTCCTGCAGGGAAAAATGTCCCTTTTCTGTCCTACTTTTGCACACTGTGAAGTGCCTTCACGGCTGGTGTTAGGCCTTTACCCACTCGAGGGAGGGCAGCTTCCCATTCACTTTGGAGATGGCACTCCTTCCGCGCTGCGGGCCATGACTGTGCTTCACAGACAGGAAACTTCCCTCTCCATTCGAAGAGAACACGCACGGATTGGGAAGTCTCTGTTCTCTGGGAGATGTGTGTGGTGCTACTGCCCCGGTCTATGGGGTGGCTCACTGGCCACTAGCAATGTTTCTGCTCGCCACTGTGGGGCAAACGTTGTGCAGCAAAGCTCACTTGGGAAGTACAAGTGCCAGAGTTCCTTTCTGGGGCACCATCAAGAGATCACATTCGTAGCATGCGGGTACTGCTTTCCTCCTAAGCTGTGCATTCGCAGCCAGCTTCAAGGTGTTCCTTTTGTGGATAGACTCTGGTGGAGAGGCCGCTGGAGAAGGCCTCTGCTTCTGTGCCCTTTGAGAAGGCTGCTTTGAGGAACCTCTTACCCTAGCCTCTGCCAAGTACAGCCTTCTGCCTCTCTCCAATACTGACTTACTTCTGACAGCTTGTCTTTCCGTTTGAGAAACCAAGAGCCCTTTTCGTGCAGGGAAAAATGTCCGTTTTCTGTTTTTCTTTTGCACACGGTGAAGTGCCTTCACGGCTGATGTTAGGCCTTTACCCACTCGAGGGAGGGCAGCTTCCCATTCACTTTGGAGATGGCACTCCTGCCGCACTGTGGGCCATGACTGTGCTTCGCAGACTGTAAACTACCCTCTCCATTCGAAGAGAACATGCACGGATTGGGAAGTCTCTGTTCTCTGGGAGATGTGTGTGCTGCTAGTGCCCCGGTGTATGGGGTGGCTCACTGGCCACTAGCAATGTTTCTGCTCGCCACTGTGGGGCAAACGTTGTGCAGCTAAGCTCACTTGGGAAGTACAAGTGCCAGAGTTCCTTTCTGGGGCACCATCAAGAGATCACATTCGTAGCATGCGGGTCCTGCTTTCCTCCTAAGCTGTGCATTCGCAGCCAGCTTCAAGGTGTTCATTTTGTGGATAGACTCTGGTGGAGAGGCCGCTGGAGAAGGCCTCTGCTTCTATGCCCTTTGAGAAGGCTGCTTTGAGGAACCTCTTACCCTAGCCTCTGCCAAGTACAGCCTTCTGCCTCTCTCCAATACTGACTTACTTCTGGCAGCTTGTCTTTCCGTTTGAGAAACCAAGAGCCCTTTTCCTGCAGGGAAAAATGTCCGTTTTCTGTTCTTCTTTTGCACACGGTGACGTGCCTTCACGGCTGGTGTTAGGCCTTTACCCACTCGAGGGAGGGCAGCTCCCATTCACTTTGGAGATGGCACTCCTGCAGCGCTGTGGGCCATGACTGTGCTTCACAGACAGGAAACTTCCCTCTCCATTCGAAGAGAACACGCACGGATTGGGAAGTCTCTGTTCTCTGGGAGATGTGTGTGGTGCTACTGCCCCGGTGTATGGGGTGGCTCACTGGCCACTAGCAATGTTTCTGCTCGCCACTGTGGGGCAAACGTTGTGCAGCTAAGCTCACTTGGGAAGTACAAGTGCCAGAGTTCCTTTCTGGGGCACCATCAAGAGATCACATTCGTAGCATGCGGGTACTGCTTTCCTCCTAAGCTGTGCATTCGCAGCCAGCTTCAAGGTGTTCCTTTTGTGGATAGACTCTGGTGGAGAGGCCGCTGGAGAAGGCCTCTGTTTCTATGCCCTTTGAGAAGGCTGCTTTGAGGAACCTCTTACCCTAGCCTCTGCCAAGTACAGCCTTCTGCCTCTCTCCAATACTGACTTACTTCTGACAGATTGTCTTTCCGTTTGAGAAACCAAGAGCCCTTTCCCTGCAGGGAAAAATGTCCGTTTTCTGTCCTTCTTTTGCACACGGTGAAGTGCCTTCACGGCTGTTGTTAGGCCTTTACCCACTCGAGGGAGGGCAGCTTCCCATTCACTTTGGAGATGGCACTCTTGCAGCGCTGTGGGACATGACTGTGCTTCGCAGACTGTAAACTACCCTCTCCATTCGAAGAGAACACGCACGGATTAGGAAGTCTCTGTTCTCTGGGAGATGTGTTTGGTGCTACTGCCCCGGTGTATGGGGTGGCTCACTGACCACTAGCAATGTTTCTGCTCGCCACTGTGGGGCAAACGTTGTGCAGCTAAGCTCACTTGGGAAGTACCAGTGCCAGAGTTCCTTTCTGGGGCACCATCAAGAGATCACATTCGTAGCATGCGGGTACTGCTTTCCTCCTAAGCTGTGCATTCGCAGCCAGCTTCAAGGTGTTCCTTTTGTGGATAGACTCCGGTGGAGAGGCCGCTGGAGAAGGCCTCTGCTTCTATGCCCTTTGAGAAGGCTGCTTTGAGGAACCTCTTACCCTAGCCTCTGCCAAGTACAGCCTTCTGCCTCTCTCCAATACTGACTTATTCTGACAGCTTGTCTTTCCGTTTGAGAAACCAAGAGCCCTTTTCCTGCAGGGAAAAATGTCCGTTTTCTGTCCTTCTTTTGCACACGGTGACGTGCTTTCAGGGCTGGGGTTAGGCTTTTACCCACTCGAGGGAGGGCAGCTTCCCATTCACTTTGGAGATGGCACTCCTGCAGCGCTGTGGGCCATGACTGTGCTTCGCAGACTGTAAACTACCCTCTCCATTCGAAGAGAACACGCACGGATTGGGAAGTCTCTGTTCTCTGGGAGATGTGTGTGCTGCTACTGCCCCGGTGTATGGGGTGGCTCACTGGCCACTAGCAATGTTTCTGCTCGCCACTGTGGGGCAAACGTTGTGCAGCTAAGCTCACTTGGGAAGTACAAGTGCCAGAGTTCCTTTCTGGGGCACCATCAAGAGATCACATTCGTAGCATGCGGGTACTGCTTTCCTCCTAAGCTGTGCATTCGCAGCCAGCTTCAAGGTGTTCCTTTTGTGGATAGACTCTGGTGGAGAGGCCGCTGGAGAAGGCCTCTGCTTCTATGCCCTTTGAGAAGGCTGCTTTGAGGAACCTCTTACCCTAGACTCTGCCAAGTACAGCCTTCTGCCTCTCTCCAATACTGACTTACTTCTGACAGCTTGTCTTTCCGTTTGAGAAACCAAGAGCCCTTTTCCTGAAGGGAAAAATGTCCGTTTTCTGTTCTTCTTTTGCACACGGTGACGTGCTTTCAGGGCTGGGGTTAGGCTTTTACCCACTCGAGGGAGGGCAGCTTCCCATTCACTTTGGAGATGGCACTCCTGCAGCGCTGTGGGCCATGACTGTGCTTCGCAGACTGTAAACTACCCTCTCCATTCGAAGAGAACATGCACGGATTGGGAAGTCTCTGTTCTCTAGGAGATGTGTGTGCTGCTAGTGCCCCGGTGTATGGGGTGACTCACTGGCCACTAGCAATGTTTCTGCTCGCCACTGTGGGGCAAACGTTGTGCAGCTAAGCTCAGTTGGGAAGTACAAGTGCCAGAGTTCCTTTCTGGGGCACCATCAAGAGATCACATTCGTAGCATGCGGGTACTGCTTTCCTCCTAAGCTGTGCATTCGCAGCCAGCTTCAAGGTGTTCCTTTTGTGGATAGACTCTGGTGGAGAGGCCGCTGGAGAAGGCCTCTGCTTCTTGACCCTTTGAGAAGGCTGCTTTGAGGAACCTCTTACCCTAGCCTCTGCCAAGTACAGCCTTCTGCCTCTCTCCAATACTGAATTACTTCTGACAGCTTGTCTTTCCGTTTGAGAAACCAAGAGCCCTTTTCGTGCAGGGAAAAATGTCCGTTTTTTGTCCTTCTTTTGCACACGGTGTCGTGCTTTCAGGGCTGGGGTTAGGCTTTTACCCACTCGAGGGAGGGCAGCTTCCCATTCACTTTGGAGATGGCACTCCTGCAGCGCTGTGGGACATGACTGTGCTTCGCAGACTGCAAAATTCCCTCTCCATTCGAAGAGAACACGCACGGATTGGGAAGTCTCTGTTCTCTGGGAGATGTGTGTGGTGCTACTGCCCCGGTGTATGGGGTGGCTCTCTGGCCAGTAGCAATGTTTCTGCTCGCCACTGTGGGGCAATCGTTGTGCAGCTAAGCTCACTTGGGAAGTACAAGTGCCAGAGTTCCTTTCTGGAGCACCATCAAGAGATCACATTCGTAGCATGCGGGTACTGCTTTCCTCCTAAGCTGTGCATTCGCAGCCAGCTTCAAGGTGTTCCTTTTGTGGATAGACTCTGGTGGAGAGGCCGCTGGAGAAGGCCTCTGCTTCTATGCCCTTTGAGAAGGCTGCTTTGAGGAACCTCTTACCCTAGCCTCTGCCATGTACAGCCTTCTGCCTCTCTCCAATACTGACTTACTTCTGGCAGCTTGTCTTTCCGTTTGAGAAACCAAGAGCCCTTTTCCTGCAGGGAAAAATGTCCGTTTTCTGTTCTTCTTTTGCACACGGTGACGTGCCTTCACGGCTGGTGTTAGGCCTTTACCCACTCGAGGGAGGGCAGCTCCCATTCACTTTGGAGATGGCACTCCTGCAGCGCTGTGGGCCATGACTGTGCTTCGCAGACAGGAAACTACCCTCTCCATTCGAAGAGAACACGCACGGATTGGGAAGTCTCTGTTCTCTGGGAGATGTGTGTGCTGCTACTGCCCCGGTGTATGGGGTGGCTCACTGGCCACTAGCAATGTTTCTGCTCGCCCCTGTGGGGCAAACGTTGTGCAGCTAAGCTCACTTGGGAAGTACAAGTGCCAGAGTTCCTTTCTGGGGCACGATCAAGAGATCACATTCGTAGCATGCGGGTACTGCTTTCCTCCTAAGCTGTGCATTCGCAGCCAGCTTCAAGGTGTTCCTATTGTGGATAGACTCTGGTGGAGAGGCCGCTAGAGAAGGCCTCTGCTTCTATGCCCTTTGAGAAGGCTGCTTTGAGGAACCTCTTACCCTAGCCTCTGCCAAGTACAGCCTTCTGCCTCTCTCCAATACTGACTTACTTCTGACAGCTTGTCTTTCCGTTTGAGAAACCAAGAGCCCTTTCCCTGCAGGGAAAAATGTCCGTTTTCTCTCCTTCTTTTGCACACGGTGAAGTGCCTTCACGGTTGTTGTTAGGCCTTTACCCACTCGAGGGAGGGCAGCTTCCCATTCACTTTGGAGATGGCACTCCTGCAGCGCTGTGGGCCATGTCTGTGCTTCGCAGACTGTAAACTACCCTCTCCATTCGAAGAGAACACGCACGGATTAGGAAGTCTCTGTTCTCTGGGAGATGTGTTTGGTGCTACTGCCCCGGTGTATGGGGTGGCTCACTGACCACTAGCAATGTTTCTGTTCGCCACTGTGGGGCAAACGTTGTGCAGCTAAGCTCACTTGGGAAGTACCAGTGCCAGAGTTCCTTTCTGGAGCACCATCAAGAGATCACATTCGTAGCATGCGGGTACAGCTTTCCTCCTAAGCTGTGCATTCGCAGCCAGCTTCAAGGTGTTCCTTTTGTGGATAGACTCTGGTGGAGAGGCCGCTGGAGAAGGCCTCTGCTTCTATGCCCTTTGAGAAGGCTGCTTTGAGGAACCTCTTACCCTAGCGTCTGCCAAGTACAGCCTTCTGCCTCTCTCCAATACTGACTTACTTCTGACAGCTTGTCTTTCAGTTTGAGAAACCAAGAGCCCTTTTCTTGCAGGGAAAAATGTCCGTTTTCTGTTTTTCTTTTGCACACGGTGAAGTTCCTTCACGGCTGATGTTAGGCCTTTACCCACTCGAGGGAGGGCAGCTTCCCATTCACTTTGGAGATGGCACTCCTGCCGCACTGTGGGCCATGACTGTGCTTCGCAAACTGTAAACTACCCTCTCCATTCGAAGAGCACCCGCACGGATTGGGAAGTCTCTGTTCCCTGGGAGATGTGTGTGGTGCTACTGCCCTGGTGTATGGGGTGGCTCACTGGCCACTAGCAATGTTTCTGCTCGCCACTGTGGGGCAAACGTTGTGCAGCTAAGCTCACTTGGGAAGTACAAGTGCCAGAGTCCCTTTCTGGGGCACCATCAAGAGATCACATTCGTAGCATGCGGGTCCTGCTTTCCTCCTAAGCTGTGCATTCGCAGCCAGCTTCAAGGTGTTCCTTTTGTGGATAGACTCTGGTGGAGAGGCCGCTGGAGAAGGCCTCTGCTTCTATGCCCTTTGAGAAGGCTGCTTTGAGGAACCTCTTACCCTAGCCTCTGCCAAGTACAGCCTTCTGCCTCTCTCCAATACTGACTTACTTCTGACAGCTTGTCTTTCCGTTTGAGAAACCAAGAGCCCTTTTCGTGCAGGGAAAAATGTCCGTTTTCTGTTCTTCTTTTGCACACGGTGACGTGCTTTCAGGGCTGGGGTTAGGCTTTTATCCACTCGAGGGAGGGCAGCTTCCCATTCACTTTGGAGATGGCACTCCTGCAGCGCTGTGGGCCATGACTGTGCTTCGCAGACTGTAAACTACCCTCTCCATTCGAAGAGAACACGCACGGATTGGGAAGTCTCTGTTCTCTGGGAGATGTGTGTGCTGCTACTGCCCCGGTGTATGGGGTGGCTCACTGGCCACTAGCAATGTTTCTGCTCGCCACTGTGGGGCAAACGTTGTGCAGCTAAGCTCACTTGGGAAGTACAAGTGCCAGAGTTCCTTTCTGGGGCACCATCAAGAGATCACATTCGTAGCATGCGGGTACTGCTTTCCTCCTAAGCTGTGCATTCGCAGCCAGCTTCAAGGTGTTCCTTTTGTGGATAGACTCTGGTGGAGAGGCCGCTGGAGAAGGCCTCTGCTTCTATGCCCTTTGAGAAGGCTGCTTTGAGGAACCTCTTACCCTAGCCTCTGCCAAGTACAGCCTTCTGCCTCTCTCCAATACTGACTTACTTCTGACAGCTTGTCTTTCCGTTTGAGAAACCAAGAGCCCTTTTCGTGCAGGGAAAAATGTCCGTTTTCTGTTCTTCTTTTGCACACGGTGACGTGCTTTCAGGTCTGGGGTTAGGCTTTTATCCACTCGAGGGAGGGCAGCTTCCCATTCACTTTGGAGATGGCACTCCTGCAGCGCTGTGGGCCATGACTGTGCTTCGCAGACTGTAAACTACCCTCTCCATTCGAAGAGAACACGCACGGATTGGGAAGTCTCTGTTCTCTGGGAGATGTGTGTGCTGCTACTGCCCCGGTGTATGGGGTGGCTCACTGGCCACTAGCAATGTTTCTGCTCGCCACTGTGGGGCAAACGTTGTGCAGCTAAGCTCACTTGGGAAGTACAAGTGCCAGAGTTCCTTTCTGGGGCACCATCAAGAGATCACATTCGTAGCATGCGGGTACTGCTTTCCTCCTAAGCTGTGCATTCGCAGCCAGCTTCAAGGTGTTCCTTTTGTGGATAGACTCTGGTGGAGAGGCCGCTGGAGAAGGCCTCTGCTTCTATGCCCTTTGAGAAGGCTGCTTTGAGGAACCTCTTACCCTAGCCTCTGCCAAGTACAGCCTTCTGCCTCTCTCCAATACTGACTTACTTCTGGCAGCTTGTCTTTCCGTTTGAGAAACCAAGAGCCCTTTTCGTGCAGGGAAAAATGTCCGTTTTCTGTTCTTCTTTTGCACACGGTGACGTGCCTGCACGGCTGGTATTAGGCCTTTACCCACTCGAGGGAGGCCAGCTCCCATTCACTTTGGAGATGGCACTCCTGCAGCGCTGTGGGCCATGACTGTGCTTCGCAGACTGTAAACTACCCTCTCCATTCGAAGAGAACACGCACGGATTGGGAAGTCTCTGTTCTCTGGGAGATGTGTTTGGTGCTACTGCCCCGGTCTATGGGGTGGCTCACTGACCACTAGCAATGTTTCTGCTGGCCACTGTGTGGCAAACATTGTGCAGCTAAGCTCACTTGGGAAGTACAAGTGCCAGAGTTCCTTTCTGGGGCACCATCAAGAGATCACATTCGTAGCATGCGGGTACTGCTTTCCTCCTAAGCTGTGCATTCGCAGCCAGCTTCAAGGTGTTCCTTTTGTGCATAGACTCCGGTGGAGAGGCCGCTGGAGAAGGCCTCTGCTTCTATGCCCTTTGAGAAGGCTGCTTTGAGGAACCTCTTACCCTAGCCTCTGCCAAGTACAGCCTTCTGCCTCTCTCCAATACTGACTTACTTCTGACAGCTTGTCTTTCCGTTTGAGAAACCAAGAGCCCTTTTCGTGCAGGGAAAAATGTCCGTTTTCTGTTCTTCTTTTGCACACGGTGACGTGCTTTCAGGGCTGGGGTTAGGCTTTTATCCACTCGAGGGAGGGCAGCTTCCCATTCACTTTGGAGATGGCACTCCTGCAGCGCTGTGGGCCATGACTGTTCTTCGCAGACTGTAAACTACCCTCTCCATTCGAAGAGAACACGCACGGATTGGGAAGGCTCTGTTCTCTGGGAGATGTGTGTGCTGCTACTGCCCCGTTGTATGGGGTGGCTCACTGGCCACTAGCAATGTTTCTGCTCGCCACTGTGGGGCAAACGTTGTGCAGCTAAGCTCACTTGGGAAGTACAAGTGCCAGAGTTCCTTTCTGGGGCACCATCAAGAGATCACATTCGTAGCATGCGGGTACTGCTTTCCTCCTAAGCTGTGCATTCGCAGCCAGCTTCAAGGTGTTCCTTTTGTGGATAGACTCTGGTGGAGAGGCCGCTGGAGAAGGCCTCTGCTTCTATGCCCTTTGAGAAGTCTGCTTAGAGGAACCTCTTACCCTAGCCTCTGCCAAGTACAGCCTTCTGCCTCTCTGCAATACTGACTTACTTCTGACAGCTTGTCTTTCCGTTTGAGAAACCAAGAGCCCTTTTCCTGCAGGGAAAAATGTCCCTTTTCTGTCCTCCTTTGGCACACTGTGAAGTGCCTTCACGGCTGGTGTTAGGCCTTTACCCACTCGAGGGAGGGCAGCTTCCCATTCACTTTGGAGATGGCACTCCTGCAGCGCTGTGGGCCATGTCTGTGCTTCGCAGACTGCAAACTGCCCTCTCCATTCGAAGAGAACACGCACGGATGGGGAAGTCTCTGTTCTCTGGGAGATGTGTGTGGTGCTACTGCCCCGGTGTATGGGGTGGCTCACTGGCCACTAGCAATGTTTCTGCTCGCCACTCTGGGGCAAACGTTGTGCAGCTAAGCTCACTTGGGAAGTACAAGTGCCAGAGTTCCTTTCTGGGGCACCATCAAGAGATCACATTCGTAGCATGCAGGTACTGCTTTCCTCATAAGCTGTGCATTCCCCGCCAGCTTCAAGGTGTTCCTTTTGTGGATAGACTCTGGTGGAGAGGCCGCTGGAGAAGGCCTCTGCGTCTATGCCCTTTGAGAAGGCTGCTTTGAGGAACCTCTTACCCTAGCCTCTGCCAAGTACAGCCTTCTGCCTCTCTCCAATATTGACTTACTTCTGACAGCTTCTCTTTCCGTTTGAGAAACCAAGAGCCCTTTTCGTGCAGGGAAAAATGTCCGTTTTCTGTTCTTCTTTTGCACACGGTGACGTGCTTTCAGGGCTGGGTTACGCTTTTACCCACTGAGGGAGGGCAGCTTCCCATTCACTTTGGAGATGGCACTCCTGCAGCGCTGTGGGCCAGGTCTGTGCTTCGCAGACTGCAAACTACCCTCTCCATTCGAAGAGAACACGCACGGATTGGGAAGTCTCTGTTCTCTTGGAGATGTGTGTGCTGCTACTGCCCCGGTGTATGGGGTGGCTCACTGGCCACTAGCAATGTTTCTGCTCGCCACTCTGGGGCAAACGTTGTGCAGCTAAGCTCCCTTGATAAGTACAAGTGCCAGAGTTGCTTTCTGGGGCACCATCAAGAGATCACATTCATAGCATGCGGGTACTGCTTTCCTCCTAAGCTGTGCATTCCCCGCCAGCTTCAAGGTGTTCCTTTTGTGGATAGACTCTGGTGGAGAGGCCGCTGGAGAAGGCCTCTGCTTCTATGCCCTTTGAGAAGGCTGCTTTGAGGAACCTCTTACCCTAGCCTCTGCCATGTACAGCCTTCTGCCTCTCTCCAATACTGACTTACTTCTGACAGCTTGTCTTTCCGTTTGAGAAACGAAGAGCCCTTTTCGTGCAGGGAAAAATGTCCGTGTTCTGTTCTTCTTTTGCACACTGTGACGTGCTTTTAGGGCTGGGGTTAGGCTTTTACCCACTCGAGGGAGGGCAGCTTCCCATTCACTTTAGAGATGGCACTCCTGCAGCGCTGTGCGCCATGACTGTGCTTCGCAGACTGCAAACTAACCTCTCCATTCGAAGAGAACACGCACGGATTGGGAAGTCTCTGTTCTCTGGGAGATGTGTGTGGTGCTACTGCCCCGGTGTATGGGGTGGCTCACTGGCCACTAGCAATGTTTCTGCTCGCCACTGTGCGGCAAACGTTGTGCATCTAAGCTCACTTGGGAAGTACAAGTGCCAGAGTTCCTTTCTGGGGCACCATCAAGAGATCACATTCGTAGCATGCGGGTACTGCTTTCCTCCTAAGCTGTGCATTCGCAGCCAGCTTCAAGGTGTTCCTTTTGTGGATAGACTCTGGTGGAGAGGCCGCTGGAGAAGGCCTCTGCGTCTATGCCTTTTGAGAAGGCTGCTTTGAGGAACCTCTTACCCTAGCGTCTGCCAAGTACAGCCTTCTGCCTCTCTCCAATAATGACTTACTTCTGACAGCTTGTCTTTCCGTTTGAGAAACCAAGAGCCCTTTACGTGCAGGGAAAAATGTCCGTTTTGTGTTCTTCTTTTGCACACGGTGACGTGCTTTCAGGGCTGGGTTACGCTTTCACCCACTCGAGGGAGGGCAGCTTCCCATTCACTTTGGAGATGGCACTCCTGCAGCGCTGTGTGCCAGGTCTGTACTTCGCAGACTGCAAACTACCCTCTCCATTCGAAGAGAACACGCACGGATTGGGAAGTCTCTGTTCTCTGGGAGATGTGTGTGGTGCTACTTCCCCGGGGTATGGGGTGGCTCACTGGCCACTAGCAATGTTTCTGCTCGGCACTGTGGGCCAAACTTTGTGCAGCTAAGATCACTTGGGAAGTACAAGTGCCAGAGTTCCTTTCTGGGCCACCATCAAGAGATCACATTCACAGCATGCGGGTACTGCTTTCCTCCTAAGCTGTGCATTCCCCGCCAGCTTCAAGGTGTTCCTTTTGTGGATAGACTCTGGTGGAGAGGCCGCTGGAGAAGGCCTCTGCTTCTATGCCCTTTGAGAAGGCTGCTTTGAGGAACCTCTTACCCTAGCCTCTGCCAAGTACAGCCTTCTGCCTCTCTCCAATACTGACTTACTTCTGACAGCTTGTCTTTCCGTTTGAGAAACGAAGAGCCCTTTTCCTGCAGGGAAAAATGTCCGTTTTCTGTTCTTCTTTTGCACACGGTGACGTGCTTTTAGGGCTGGGGTTAGGCTTTTACCCACTCGAGGGAGGGCAGCTTCCCATTCACTTTAGAGATGGCACTCCTGCAGCGCTGTGCGCCATGACTGTGCTTCGCAGACTGCAAACTACCCTCTCCATTCGAAGAGAACACGCACGGATTGGGAAGTCTCTGTTCTCTGGGAGATGTGTGTGCTGCTACTGCCCCGGTGTATGGGGTGGCTCACTGGCCACTAGCAATGTTTCTGCTCGCCACTGTGCGGCAAACGTTGTGCATCTAAGCTCACTTGGGAAGTAGAAGTGCCAGAGTTCCTTTCTGGGGCACCATCAAGAGATCACATTCGTAGCATGCGGGTACTGCTTTCCTCCTAAGCTGTGCATTCCCCGCCAGCTTCAAGGTGTTCCTTTTGTGGATAGACTCTGGTGGAGAGGCCGCTGGAGAAGGCCTCTGCTTCTGTGCCCTTTGAGAAGGCTGCTTTGTGGAACCTCTTACCCTAGCCTCTGCCATGTACAGCCTTCTGCCTCTCTCCAATACTGACTTACTTCTGACAGCTTGTCTTTCCGTTTGAGAAACGAAGAGCCCTTTTCGTGCAGGGAAAAATGTCCGTGTTCTGTTCTTCTTTTGCACACTGTGACGTGCTTTTAGGGCTGGGGTTAGGCTTTTACCCACTCGAGGGAGGGCAGCTTCCCATTCACTTTAGAGATGGCACTCCTGCAGCGCTGTGCGCCATGACTGTGCTTCGCAGACTGCAAACTAACCTCTCCATTCGAAGAGAACACGCACGGATTGGGAAGTCTCTGTTCTCTGGGAGATGTGTGTGGTGCTACTGCCCCGGTGTATGGGGTGGCTCACTGGCCACTAGCAATGTTTCTGCTCGCCACTCTGGGGCAAACGTTGTGCAGCTAAGCTCCCTTGATAAGTACAAGTGCCAGAGTTGCTTTCTGGGGCACCATCAAGAGATCACATTCATAGCATGCGGGTACTGCTTTCCTCCTAAGCTGTGCATTCCCCGCCAGCTTCAAGGTGTTCCTTTTGTGGATAGACTCTGGTGGAGAGGCCGCTGGAGAAGGCCTCTGCGTCTATGCCCTTTGAGAAGGCTGCTTTGAGGAACCTCTTACCCTAGCCTCTGCCAAGTACAGCCTTCTGCCTCTCTCCAATATTGACTTACTTCTGGCAGCTTCTCTTTCCGTTTGAGAAACCAAGAGCCCTTTACGTGCAGGGAAAAATGTCCGTTTTGTGTTCTTCTTTTGCACACGGTGACGTGCTTTCAGGGCTGTGTTACGCTTTCACCCACTCGAGGGAGGGCAGCTTCCCATTCACTTTGGAGATGGCACTCCTGCAGCGCTGTGTGCCAGGACTGTGCTTCGCAGACTGCAAACTACCCTCTCCATTCGAAGAGAACACGCACGGATTGAGAAGTCTCTGTTCTCTGGGAGATGTGTGTGGTGCTACTTCCCCGGTGTATGGGGTGGCTCACTGGACACTAGCAATGTTTCTGCTCGGCACTGTGGGCCAAACGTTGTGCAGCTAAGATCACTTGGGAAGTACAAGTGCCAGAGTTCCTTTCTGGGGCACCATCAAGAGATCACATTCATAGCATGCGGGTACTGCTTTCCTCCTAAGCTGTGCATTCCCCGCCAGCTTCAAGGTGTTCCTTTTGTGGATAGACTCTGGTGGAGAGGCCGCTGGAGAAGGCCTCTGCTTCTATGCCCTTTGAGAAGGCTGCTTTGAGGAACCTCTTACCCTAGCCTCTGCCAAGTACAGCCTTCTGCCTCTCTCCAATACTGACTTACTTCTGACAGCTTGTCTTTCCGTTTGAGAAACGAAGAGCCCTTTTCGTGCAGGGAAAAATGTCCGTTTTCTGTTCTTCTTTTGCACACGGTGACGTGCTTTTAGGGCTGGGGTTAGGCTTTTACCCACTCGAGGGAGGGCAGCTTCCCATTCACTTTAGAGATGGCACTCCTGCAGCGCTGTGCGCCATGACTGTGCTTCGCAGACTGCAAACTACCCTCTCCATTCGAAGAGAACACGCACGGATTGGGAAGTCTCTGTTCTCTGGGAGATGTGTGTGGTGCTACTGCCCCGGTGTATGGGGTGGCTCACTGGCCACTAGCAATGTTTCTGCTCGCCACTCTGGGGCAAACGTTGTGCAGCTAAGCTCACTTGGGAAGTACAAGTGCCAGAGTTCCTTTCTGGGGCACCATCAAGAGATCACATTCGTAGCATGCGGGTACTGCTTTCCTCCTAAGCTGTGCATTCGCAGCCAGCTTCAAGGTGTTCCTTTTGTGGATAGACTCTGGTGGAGAGGCCGCTGGAGAAGGCCTCTGCGTCTATGCCCTTTGAGAAGGCTGCTTTGAGGAACCTCTTACCCTAGCCTCTGCCAAGTACAGCCTTCTGCCTCTCTCCAATACTGACTTACTTCTGACAGCTTGTCTTTCCGTTTGAGAAACCAAGAGCCCTTTTCGTGCAGGGAAAAATGTCCGTTTTCTGTTCTTCTTTTGCACACGGTGACGTGCTTTCAGGGCTGGGTTAGGCTTTTACCCACTCGAGGGAGGGCAGCTTCCCATTCACTTTGGAGATGCCACTCCTGCAGCGCTGTGTGCCAGGACTGTGCTTCGCAGACTGCAAACTACCCTCTCCATTCGAAGAGAACACGCACGGATTGAGAAGTCTCTGTTCTCTGGGAGATGTGTGTGGTGCTACTGCCCCGGTGTATGGGGTGGCTCACTGGCCACTAGCAATGTTTCTCCTCGGCACTGTGGGCCAAACGTTGTGCAGCTAAGCTCACTTGGGAAGTACAAGTGCCAGAGTTCCTTTCTGGGGCACCATCAAGAGATCACATTCGTAGCATGCGGGTACTGCTTTCCTCCTAAGCTGTGCATTCGCAGCCAGCTCCAAGGTGTTCCTTTTGTGGATAGACTCTGGTGGAGAGGCCGCTGGAGAAGGCCTCTGCGTCTATGCCCTTTGAGAAGGCTGCTTTGAGGAACCTCTTACCCTAGCCTCTGCCAAGTACAGCCTTCTGCCTCTCTCCAATACTGACTTACTTCTGACATCTTGTCTTTCCGTTTGAGAAACCAAGAGCCCTTTTCGTGCAGGGAAAAATGTCCGTTTTCTGTTCTTCTTTTGCACACGGTGACGTGCTTTCAGGGCTGGGTTAGGCTTTTACCCACTCGAGGGAGGGCAGCTTCCCATTCACTTTGGAGATGGCACTCCTGCAGCGCTGTGGGCCATGTCTGTGCTTCGCAGACTGCAAACTGCCCTCTCCATTCAAAGAGAACACGCACGGATGGGGAAGTCTCTGTTCTCTGGGAGATGTGTGTGGTGCTACTGCCCCGGTGTATGGGGTGGCTCACTGGCCACTAGCAATGTTTCTGCTCGCCACTGTGGGGCAAACGTAGTGCAGCTAAGCTCACTTGGGAAGTACAAGTGCCAGAGTTCCTTTCTGGGGCACCATCAAGAGATCACATTCGTAGCATGCGGGTACTGCTTTCTTCCTAAGCTGTGCATTCGCAGCCAGCTTCAAGGTGTTCCTTTTGTGGATAGACTCTGGTGGAGAGGCCGCTGGAGAAGGCCTCTGCTTCTATGCCCTTTGAGACGGCTGCTTTGAGGAACCTCTTACCCTAGCGTCTGCCACGTACAGCCTTCTGCCTCTCTCCAATACTGACATACTTCGGACAGCTTGTCTTTCCGTTTGAGAAACCAAGAGCCCTTTTCGTGCAGGGAAAAATGTCCGTTTTCTGTTCTTCTTTTGCACACGGTTACGTGCTTTCAGGGCTGGGGTTAGGCTTTTACCCACTCGAGGGAGGGCAGCTTCCCATTGACTTTGGAGATGGCACTCCTGCAGCGCTGTGGGCCATCTCTGTGGTTCGCAGACTGCAAACTACCCTCTCCATTCGAAGAGAACACGCACGGATTGGGAATTCTCTGTTCTCTGGGAGATGTGTGTGGTGCTACTGCCCCGGTGTATGGGGTGGCTCACTGGCCACTAGCAATGTTTCTGCTCGCCACTGTGGGGCAAACGTTGTGCAGCTAAGCTCACTTGGGAAGTACAAGTGCCAGAGTTCCTTTCTGGGGCACCATCAAGAGATCACATTCGTAGCATGCGGGTACTGCTTTCCTCCTAAGCTGTGCATTCGCAGCCAGCTCCAAGGTGTTCCTTTTGTGGATAGACTCTGGTGGAGAGGCCGCTGGAGATGGCCTCTGCGTCTATGCCCTTTGAGAAGGCTGTTTTGAGGAACCTCTTACCCTAGCCTCTGCCAAGTACAGCCTTCTGCCTCTCTCCAATACTGACTTACTTCTGACAGCTTGTCTTTCCGTTTGAGAAACCAAGAGCCCTTTTCGTGCAGGGAAAAATGTCCGTTTTCTGTCCTTCTTTTGCACACGGTGAAGTGCCTTCACGGCTGGTGCCGGAAGCCGTCCAGCATTGCCAACTATTGCCTGAGCAAAGCTCGGCAAGAAGTTATGGCATGAGGAAGCAAAGCTCCTCTCCTGGTGGGCGGCGGAAAGCATCTCTTCTGATTCTAGGAAAATTCTTGCTAAAAACTGAGGGGGTTTCTGGAGGGTTTAGGCCAAGAAGATGGAAGTATTACAAAACAAATCCCCCTCGGTACGAGACCACAGCAACCCCTGTAACCACAACAGTAGCTATACCCACTGTAAATAATTTACTTTGGAAAAAAGTCCCTTGGTCAGGCAACAAAGGAGTGTTTCAATTAAGGAGTAGAAGTTTAAAGGAAGAATTAGATGAGTTATGGCCCATAGAAGGAATAAGGGATATAGAAGGGAAGCAAATAGTGGGGTATTATGTACAGGATGCCCCCAAATGGTGGATTATGTGGTATGCCCCCTCTCCGGTATATTGGAGGAAAAAGAGAGAAGCGGAAGGACTTTACTGTAAATATTTTACGAATGAATTATATGTAACTATGAAAGTTAAAATTGATTGCCTTACGTAGAAAATAGAATTGTATTTTCGCACAATGTGTTTTGAACAAGGTACTGAGAATACTGGGACACAGGTCAATATATGATGTTAGCTGAAGTAGAAAAGAATAATTAGCTTTCTAGACCTAAACATCCTGTTTGCGCGAAAAGATCTTAAGACGGAACAATGCTTGCTAATGTTTCTGTGTGTAGGTGTAGAAATGAGGTAATGAGTCAAAAACAGGAGTTACATAGAAAGTGCTGATGCTATTGTTTAGAAAATCCTATATAAGAAATGATATGTCAAAAATAAAGCTGTCAGAAGCTTAACAGAAGCTCCCCAGGAGAGTTGTAAATATCTTGGGAAATACCTGGCTATGGTGACGAGGAAGTTTTGTGCAACAGTGGGTATATTCAATAAGTTTACGGTACAATGTCCGCCCCCATGGCCTCCTAGAAGTATAAATAATGATGTACATTGTTTTGATTATAATGATAGGGTTAGAAAATCTGTGGATAAAATGTTGTATTATTGTTTTTAACATGTTTAAGTTTATGGCTTGATATTATTGTTTTTAACATGTTTAAGTTTATGGCTTGATTGAGCAGAATGTGCAGGTACAAAAACACCTTAATCTTCTGAGAAAAATGAGGAAACCGCAGACAGAGTTCCTGACCTAGATGTGAATGTACACAAGAGACGAAAGAGAATGGAGACAACAAGAAAATTACTTAACTTGTTTAACCTGCTGATGAAAACTACTTTTGTTTTTTGGTTTATGTAAGGGACCTTTTGGCATGGGAATATTGTTGTTAAGATTGAAAATGAGATTATTTTACAGTATAAATGCTTTGGAATCATGATATTAAATTTGTCAGATCCTTGCATCCTCTGAGGTGTCTTGTGATCTGTCCACGCCGACTCCGTCTCCCCTTTGGGTGAAACCTGTTCAGCTGGGGCTGGTCCCCGGCAGGCTGGTGTTAGGCCTTTACCCACTCGAGGGAGGGCAGCTTCCCATTCACTTTGGAGATGGCACTCCTGCAGCGCTGTTGGCCATGACTGTGCTTCGCATACTGCAAACTACCCTCTCCATTCGAAGAGAACACGCACGGATTGGGAAGTCTCTGTTCTTTGGGAGATGTGTGTGGTGCTACTGCCCCGGTGTATGGGGTGGCTCACTGGCCACTAGCAATGTTTCTGCTCGCCACTGTGGGGCAAACGTTGTGCAGCTAAGCTCACTTGGGAAGTACAAGTGCCAGAGTCCCTTTCTGGGGCACCATCAAGAGATCACATTCATAGCATGCGGGTACTGCTTTCCTCCTAAGCTGTGCAGTCGCAGCCAGCTTCAAGGTGTTCCTTTTGTGGATAGACTCTGGAGGAGAGGCCGCTGGAGAAGGCCTCTGCTTCTATGCCCTTTTAGAAGGCTGCTTTGAGGAACCTCTTACCCTAGCCTCTGCCAAGTACAGCCTTCTGCCTCTCTCCAATACTGACATACTTCTGACAGCTTGTATTTCCCTTTGAGAAAACAAGAGCCCTTTTCCTGCAGGGAAAAATGTCCGTTTTCTGTCCTTCTTTTGCACACGGTGAACTGCCTTCACGGCTGGTGTTAGGCCTTTACCCACTCGAGGGAGCGCAGCTTCCCATTCACTTTGGAGATGGCACTCCTGCAGCGCTGTGGGCCATGACTGTGCTTCGCAGACTGTAAACTACCCTCTCCATTCGAAGAGAACACGCACGGATTGGGAAGTCTCTGTTCTCTGGGAGATGTGTGTGGTGCTACTGCCCCGGTGTATGGGGTGGCTCACTGGCCACTAGCAATGTTTCTGCTCGGCACTGTGGGGCAAACGTTGTGCAGCTAAGCTCACTTGGGAAGTACAAGTGCCAGAGTTCCTTTCTGGGGCACCATCAAGAGATCACATTCGTAGCATGCGGGTACTGCTTTCCTCCTAAGCTGTGCATTCCCCGCCAGCTTCAAGGTGTTCCTTTTGTGGATAGACTCTGGTGGAGAGGCCGCTGGAGAAGGCCTCTGCTTCTATGCCCTTTGAGAAGGCTGCTTTGAGGAACCTCTTACCCTAGCCTCTGCCAAGTACAGCCTTCTGCCTCTCTCCAATACTGACTTACTTCTGACACCTTGTCTTTCCGTTTGAGAAACCAAGAGCCCTTTTCGTGCAGGGAAAAATGTCCGTTTTCTGTTCTTCTTTTGCACACGGTGACGTGCTTTCAGGGCTGGGGTTAGGCTTTGACCCACTCGAGGGAGGGCAGCTTCCCATTCACTTTGGAGATGGCACTCCTGCAACGCTGTGGGCCATCTCTGTGGTTCGCAGACTGCAAACTACCCTCTCCATTCGAAGAGAACACGCACGGATTGGGAATTCTCTGTTCTCTGGGAGATGTGTGTGGTGCTACTGCCCCGGTGTATGGGGTGGCTCACTGGCCACTAGCAATGTTTCTCCTCGGCACTGTGGGCCAAACGTTGTGCAGCTAAGCTCACTTGGGAAGTACAAGTGCCAGAGTTCCTTTCTGGGGCACCATCAAGAGATCACATTCGTAGCATGCGGGTACTGCTTTCCTCCTAAGCTGTGCATTCGCAGCCAGCTCCAAGGTGTTCCTTTTGTGGATAGACTCTGGTGGAGAGGCCGCTGGAGAAGGCCTCTGCGTCTATGCCCTTTGAGAAGGCTGCTTTGAGGAACCTCTTACCCTAGCCTCTGCCAAGTACAGCCTTCTGCCTCTCTCCAATACTGACTTACTTCTGACAGCTTGTCTTTCCGTTTGAGAAACCAAGAGCCCTTTTCGTGCAGGGAAAAATGTCCGTTTTCTGTTCTTCTTTTGCACACGGTGACGTGCTTTCAGGGCTGGGTTAGGCTTTTACCCACTCGAGGGAGGGCAGCTTCCCATTCACTTTGGAGATGGCACTCCTGCAGCGCTGTGGGCCATGTCTGTGCTTCGCAGACTGCAAACTGCCCTCTCCATTCAAAGAGAACACGCACGGATGGGGAAGTCTCTGTTCTCTGGGAGATGTGTGTGGTGCTACTGCCCCGGTGTATGGGGTGGCTCACTGGCCACTAGCAATGTTTCTGCTCGCCACTGTGGGGCAAACGTAGTGCAGCTAAGCTCACTTGGGAAGTACAAGTGCCAGAGTTCCTTTCTGGGGCACCATCAAGAGATCACATTCGTAGCATGCGGGTACTGCTTTCTTCCTAAGCTGTGCATTCGCAGCCAGCTTCAAGGTGTTCCTTTTGTGGATAGACTCTGGTGGAGAGGCCGCTGGAGAAGGCCTCTGCTTCTATGCCCTTTGAGACGGCTGCTTTGAGGAACCTCTTACCCTAGCGTCTGCCACGTACAGCCTTCTGCCTCTCTCCAATACTGACATACTTCGGACAGCTTGTCTTTCCGTTTGAGAAACCAAGAGCCCTTTTCGTGCAGGGAAAAATGTCCGTTTTCTGTTCTTCTTTTGCACACGGTTACGTGCTTTCAGGGCTGGGGTTAGGCTTTTACCCACTCGAGGGAGGGCAGCTTCCCATTGACTTTGGAGATGGCACTCCTGCAGCGCTGTGGGCCATCTCTGTGGTTCGCAGACTGCAAACTACCCTCTCCATTCGAAGAGAACACGCACGGATTGGGAATTCTCTGTTCTCTGGGAGATGTGTGTGGTGCTACTGCCCCGGTGTATGAGGTGGCTCACTGGCCACTAGCAATGTTTCTGCTCGCCACTGTGGGGCAAACGTTGTGCAGCTAAGCTCACTTGGGAAGTACAAGTGCCAGAGTTCCTTTCTGGGGCACCATCAAGAGATCACATTCGTAGCATGCGGGTACTGCTTTCCTCCTAAGCTGTGCATTCGCAGCCAGCTCCAAGGTGTTCCTTTTGTGGATAGACTCTGGTGGAGAGGCCGCTGGAGAAGGCCTCTGCGTCTATGCCCTTTGAGAAGGCTGTTTTGAGGAACCTCTTACCCTAGCCTCTGCCAAGTACAGCCTTCTGCCTCTCTCCAATACTGACTTACTTCTGACAGCTTGTCTTTCCGTTTGAGAAACCAAGAGCCCTTTTCGTGCAGGGAAAAATGTCCGTTTTCTGTCCTTCTTTTGCACACGGTGAAGTGCCTTCACGGCTGGTGCCGGAAGCCGTCCAGCATTGCCAACTATTGCCTGAGCAAAGCTCGGCAAGAAGTTATGGCATGAGGAAGCAAAGCTCCTCTCCTGGTGGGCGGCGGAAAGCATCTCTTCTGATTCTAGGAAAATTCTTGCTAAAAACTGAGGGGGTTTCTGGAGGGTTTAGGCCAAGAAGATGGAAGTATTACAAAGCAAATCCCCCTCGGTACGAGACCACAGCAACCCCTGTAACCACAACAGTAGCTATACCCACTGTAAATAATTTACTTTGGAAAAAAGTCCCTTGGTCAGGCAACAAAGGAGTGTTTCAATTAAGGAGTAGAAGTTTAAAGGAAGAATTAGATGAGTTATGGCCCATAGAAGGAATAAGGGATATAGAAGGGAAGCAAATAGTGGGGTATTATGTACAGGATGCCCCCAAATGGTGGATTATGTGGTATGCCCCCTCTCCGGTATATTGGAGGAAAAAGAGAGAAGCGGAAGGACTTTACTGTAAATATTTTACGAATGAATTATATGTAACTATGAAAGTTAAAATTGATTGCCTTACGTAGAAAATAGAATTGTATTTTCGCACAATGTGTTTTGAACAAGGTACTGAGAATACTGGGACACAGGTCAATATATGATGTTAGCTGAAGTAGAAAAGAATAATTAGCTTTCTAGACCTAAACATCCTGTTTGCGCGAAAAGATCTTAAGACGGAACAATGCTTGCTAATGTTTCTGTGTGTAGGTGTAGAAATGAGGTAATGAGTCAAAAACAGGAGTTACATAGAAAGTGCTGATGCTATTGTTTAGAAAATCCTATATAAGAAATGATATGTCAAAAATAAAGCTGTCAGAAGCTTAACAGAAGCTCCCCAGGAGAGTTGTAAATATCTTGGGAAATACCTGGCTATGGTGACGAGGAAGTTTTGTGCAACAGTGGGTATATTCAATAAGTTTACGGTACAATGTCCGCCCCCATGGCCTCCTAGAAGTATAAATAATGATGTACATTGTTTTGATTATAATGATAGGGTTAGAAAATCTGTGGATAAAATGTTGTATTATTGTTTTTAATATGTTTAAGTTTATGGCTTGATATTATTGTTTTTAACATGTTTAAGTTTATGGCTTGATTGAGCAGAATGTGCAGGTACAAAAACACCTTAATCTTCTGAGAAAAATGAGGAAACCGCAGACAGAGTTCCTGACCTAGATGTGAATGTACACAAGAGACGAAAGAGAATGGAGACAACAAGAAAATTACTTAACTTGTTTAACCTGCTGATGTAAACTACTTTTGTTTTTTGGTTTATGTAAGGGACCTTTTGGCATGGGAATATTGTTGTTAAGATTGAAAATGAGATTATTTTACAGTATAAATGCTTTGGAATCATGATATTAAATTTGTCAGATCCTTGCATCCTCTGAGGTGTCTTGTGATCTGTCCACGCCGACTCCGTCTCCCCTTTGGGTGAAACCTGTTCAGCTGGGGCTGGTCCCCGGCAGGCTGGTGTTAGGCCTTTACCCACTCGAGGGAGGGCAGCTTCCCATTCACTTTGGAGATGGCACTCCTGCAGCGCTGTTGGCCATGACTGTGCTTCGCATACTGCAAACTACCCTCTCCATTCGAAGAGAACACGCACGGATTGGGAAGTCTCTGTTCTTTGGGAGATGTGTGTGGTGCTACTGCCCCGGTGTATGGGGTGGCTCACTGGCCACTAGCAATGTTTCTGCTCGCCACTGTGGGGCAAACGTTGTGCAGCTAAGCTCACTTGGGAAGTACAAGTGCCAGAGTCCCTTTCTGGGGCACCATCAAGAGATCACATTCATAGCATGCGGGTACTGCTTTCCTCCTAAGCTGTGCAGTCGCAGCCAGCTTCAAGGTATTCCTTTTGTGGATAGACTCTGGAGGAGAGGCCGCTGGAGAAGGCCTCTGCTTCTATGCCCTTTTAGAAGGCTGCTTTGAGGAACCTCTTACCCTAGCCTCTGCCAAGTACAGCGTTCTGCCTCTCTCCAATACTGACATATTTCTGACAGCTTGTATTTCCCTTTGAGAAAACAAGAGCCCTTTTCCTGTAGGGAAAAATGTCCGTTTTCTGTCCTTCTTTTGCACACGGTGAACTGCCTTCACGGCTGGTGTTAGGCCTTTACCCACTCGAGGGAGCGCAGCTTCCCATTCACTTTGGAGATGGCACTCCTGCAGCGCTGTGGGCCATGACTGTGCTTCGCAGACTGTAAACTACCCTCTCCATTCGAAGAGAACACGCACGGATTGGGAAGTCTCTGTTCTCTGGGAGATGTGTGTGGTGCTACTGCCCCGGTGTATGGGGTGGCTCACTGGCCACTAGCAATGTTTCTGCTCGGCACTGTGGGGCAAACGTTGTGCAGCTAAGCTCACTTGGGAAGTACAAGTGCCAGAGTTCCTTTCTGGGGCACCATCAAGAGATCACATTCGTAGCATGCGGGTACTGCTTTCCTCCTAAGCTGTGCATTCGCAGCCAGCTTCAAGGTGTTCCTTTTGTGGATAGACTCTGGGGGAGAGGCCACTGGAGAAGGCCTCTGCTTCTATGCCCTTTGAGAGGGCTGCTTTGAGGAACCTCTTACCCTAGCCTCTGCCAAGTACAGCCTTCTGCCTCTCTCCAATACTGACTTACTTCTGACAGCTTGTCTTTCCGTTTGAGAAACCAAGAGCCCTTTTCCTGCAGGGAAAAATGTCCGTTTTCTGTCCTTCTTTTGCACACGGTAAAGTGCCTTCACGGCTGATGTTAGGCCTTTACCCACTCGAGGGAAGGCAGCTTCCCATTCACTTTGGAGATGGCACTACTGCAGCGCTGTGGGCCATGACTGTGCTTCGCAGACTGCAAACTACCCTCTCCATTCGAAGAGAACACGCACGGATTGGGAAGTCTCTGTTCTCTGGGAGATGTGTGTGCTGCTACTGCCCTGGTGTATGGGGTGGCTCACTGGCCACTAGCAATGTTTCTGCTCGCCACTGTGGGGCAAACGTTGTGCAGCTAAGCTCACTTGGGAAGTACAAGTGCCAGAGTTCCTTTCTGGGGCACCATCAAGAGATCACATTCGTAGCATGCGGGTACTGCTTTCCTCCTAAGCTGTGCATTCGCAGCCAGCTTCAAGGTGTTCCTTTTGTGGATAGACTCTGTTGGAGAGGCCGCTGGAGAAGGCCTCTGCTTCTACGCCGTTTGAGAAGGCTCCTTTGAGGAACCTCTTACCCTAGCCTCTGCCAAGTACAGGCTTCTGCCTCTCTCCAATACTGACTTACTTCTGACAGCTTGTCTTTCCGTTTGAGAAACCAAGAGCCCTTTTCCTGCAGGGAATAATGTCCGTTTTCTGTCCCTCTTTTGCACACGGTGAAGTGCCTTCACGGCTGGTGTTAGGCCTTTACCCACTCGAGGGAGGGCAGCTTCCCATTCACTTTGGAGATGGCACTCGTGCAGCGCTGTGGGCCATGTCTGTGCATCGCCGACTGCAAACTACCCTCTCCATTCGAAGAGAACACGCACGGATTGGGAAGTCTCTGTTTTCTGGGAGTTGTGTGTGGTGCTACTGCCCCGGTGTATGGGTTGGCTCACTGGCCACTAGCAATGTTTCTGCTCGCCACTGTGGGGCAAACGTTGTGCAGCTAAGCTCACTTGGGAAGTACAAGTGCCAGAGTTCCTTTCTGGGGCACCATCAAGAGATCACATTCGTAGCATGCGGGTACTGCTTTCCTCCTAAGCTGTGCATTCCCCGCCAGCTTCAAGGTGTTCCTTTTGTGGATAGACTCTGGTGGAGAGGCCGCTGGAGAAGGCCTCTGCTTCTATGCCCTTTGAGAAGGCTGCTTTGAGGAACCTCTTACCCTAGCCTCTGCCAAGTACAACCTTCTGCCTCTCTCCAATACTGACTTACTTCTGACAGCTTGTCTTTCCGTTTGAGAAACCAAGAGCCCTTTTCGTGCAGGGAAAAATGTCCGTTTTCTGTTCTTCTTTTGCACACGGTGACGTGCTTTCAGGGCTGGGTTAGGCTTTTACCCACTCGAGGGAGGGCAGCTTCCCATTCACTTTGGAGATGGCACTCCTGCAGCGCTGTGGGCCATGTCTGTGCTTCGCAGACTGCAAACTGCCCTCTCCATTCAAAGAGAACACGCACGGATGGGGAAGTCTCTGTTCTCTGGGAGATGTGTGTGGTGCTACTGCCCCGGTGTATGGGGTGGCTCACTGGCCACTAGCAATGTTTCTGCTCGCCACTGTGGGGCAAACGTAGTGCAGCTAAGCTCACTTGGGAAGTACAAGTGCCAGAGTTCCTTTCTGGGGCACCATCAAGAGATCACATTCGTAGCATGCGGGTACTGCTTTCTTCCTAAGCTGTGCATTCGCAGCCAGCTTCAAGGTGTTCCTTTTGTGGATAGACTCTGGTGGAGAGGCCGCTGGAGAAGGCCTCTGCTTCTATGCCCTTTGAGACGGCTGCTTTGAGGAACCTCTTACCCTAGCGTCTGCCACGTACAGCCTTCTGCCTCTCTCCAATACTGACATACTTCGGACAGCTTGTCTTTCCGTTTGAGAAACCAAGAGCCCTTTTCGTGCAGGGAAAAATGTCCGTTTTCTGTTCTTCTTTTGCACACGGTGACGTGCTTTCAGGGCTGGGGTTAGGCTTTTACCCACTCGAGGGAGGGCAGCTTCCCATTGACTTTGGAGATGGCACTCCTGCAGCGCTGTGGGCCATCTCTGTGGTTCGCAGACTGCAAACTACCCTCTCCATTCGAAGAGAACACGCACGGATTGGGAATTCTCTGTTCTCTGGGAGATGTGTGTGGTGCTACTGCCCCGGTGTATGGGGTGGCTCACTGGCCACTAGCAATGTTTCTGCTCGCCACTGTGGGGCAAACGTTGTGCAGCTAAGCTCACTTGGGAAGTACAAGTGCCAGAGTTCCTTTCTGGGGCACCATCAAGAGATCACATTCGTAGCATGCGGGTACTGCTTTCCTCCTAAGCTGTGCATTCGCAGCCAGCTCCAAGGTGTTCCTTTTGTGGATAGACTCTGGTGGAGAGGACGCTGGAGAAGGCCTCTGCGTCTATGCCCTTTGAGAAGGCTGTTTTGAGGAACCTCTTACCCTAGCCTCTGCCAAGTACAGCCTTCTGCCTCTCTCCAATACTGACTTACTTCTGACAGCTTGTCTTTCCGTTTGAGAAACCAAGAGCCCTTTTCGTGCAGGGAAAAATGTCCGTTTTCTGTCCTTCTTTTGCACACGGTGAAGTGCCTTCACGGCTGGTGCCGGAAGCCGTCCAGCATTGCCAACTATTGCCTGAGCAAAGCTCGGCAAGAAGTTATGGCATGAGGAAGCAAAGCTCCTCTCCTGGTGGGCGGCGGAAAGCATCTCTTCTGATTCTAGGAAAATTCTTGCTAAAAACTGAGGGGGTTTCTGGAGGGTTTAGGCCAAGAAGATGGAAGTATTACAAAGCAAATCCCCCTCGGTACGAGACCACAGCAACCCCTGTAACCACAACAGTAGCTATACCCACTGTAAATAATTTACTTTGGAAAAAAGTCCCTTGGTCAGGCAACAAAGGAGTGTTTCAATTAAGGAGTAGAAGTTTAAAGGAAGAATTAGATGAGTTATGGCCCATAGAAGGAATAAGGGATATAGAAGGGAAGCAAATAGTGGGGTATTATGTACAGGATGCCCCCAAATGGTGGATTATGTGGTATGCCCCCTCTCCGGTATATTGGAGGAAAAAGAGAGAAGCGGAAGGACTTTACTGTAAATATTTTACGAATGAATTATATGTAACTATGAAAGTTAAAATTGATTGCCTTACGTAGAAAATAGAATTGTATTTTCGCACAATGTGTTTTGAACAAGGTACTGAGAATACTGGGACACAGGTCAATATATGATGTTAGCTGAAGTAGAAAAGAATAATTAGCTTTCTAGACCTAAACATCCTGTTTGCGCGAAAAGATCTTAAGACGGAACAATGCTTGCTAATGTTTCTGTGTGTAGGTGTAGAAATGAGGTAATGAGTCAAAAACAGGAGTTACATAGAAAGTGCTGATGCTATTGTTTAGAAAATCCTATATAAGAAATGATATGTCAAAAATAAAGCTGTCAGAAGCTTAACAGAAGCTCCCCAGGAGAGTTGTAAATATCTTGGGAAATACCTGGCTATGGTGACGAGGAAGTTTTGTGCAACAGTGGGTATATTCAATAAGTTTACGGTACAATGTCCGCCCCCATGGCCTCCTAGAAGTATAAATAATGATGTACATTGTTTTGATTATAATGATAGGGTTAGAAAATCTGTGGATAAAATGTTGTATTATTGTTTTTAACATGTTTAAGTTTATGGCTTGATATTATTGTTTTTAACATGTTTAAGTTTATGGCTTGATTGAGCAGAATGTGCAGGTACAAAAACACCTTAATCTTCTGAGAAAAATGAGGAAACCGCAGACAGAGTTCCTGACCTAGATGTGAATGTACACAAGAGACGAAAGAGAATGGAGACAACAAGAAAATTACTTAACTTGTTTAACCTACTGATGTAAACTACTTTTGTTTTTTGGTTTATGTAAGGGACCTTTTGGCATGGGAATATTGTTGTTAAGATTGAAAATGAGATTATTTTACAGTATAAATGCTTTGGAATCATGATATTAAATTTGTCAGATCCTTGCATCCTCTGAGGTATCTTGTGATCTGTCCACGCCGACTCCGTCTCCCCTTTGGGTGAAACCTGTTCAGCTGGGGCTGGTCCCCGGCAGGCTGGTGTTAGGCCTTTACCCACTCGAGGGAGGGCAGCTTCCCATTCACTTTGGAGATGGCACTCCTGCAGCGCTGTTGGCCATGACTGTGCTTCGCATACTGCAAACTACCCTCTCCATTCGAAGAGAACACGCACGGATTGGGAAGTCTCTGTTCTTTGGGAGATGTGTGTGGTGCTACTGCCCCGGTGTATGGGGTGGCTCACTGGCCACTAGCAATGTTTCTGCTCGCCACTGTGGGGCAAACGTTGTGCAGCTAAGCTCACTTGGGAAGTACAAGTGCCAGAGTCCCTTTCTGGGGCACCATCAAGAGATCACATTCATAGCATGCGGGTACTGCTTTCCTCCTAAGCTGTGCAGTCGCAGCCAGCTTCAAGGTGTTCCTTTTGTGGATAGACTCTGGAGGAGAGGCCGCTGGAGAAGGCCTCTGCTTCTATGCCCTTTTAGAAGGCTGCTTTGAGGAACCTCTTACCCTAGCCTCTGCCAAGTACAGCCTTCTGCCTCTCTCCAATACTGACATACTTCTGACAGCTTGTATTTCCCTTTGAGAAAACAAGAGCCCTTTTCCTGCAGGGAAAAATGTCCGTTTTCTGTCCTTCTTTTGCACACGGTGAACTGCCTTCACGGCTGATGTTAGGCCTTTACCCACTCGAGGGGGGGCAGCTTCCCATTCACTTTGGAGATGGCACTCCTGCAGCGCTGTGGGCCATGACTGTGCTTCGCAGACTGCAAACTACCCTCTCCATTCGAAGAGAACACGCACGGATTGGGAAGTCTCTGTTCTCTGGGAGATGTGTGTGGTGCTACTGCCCCGGTGTATGGGGTGGCTCACTGGCCACTAGCAATGTTTCTGCTCGCCACTGTGGGGCAAACGTTGTGCAGCTAAGCTCACTAGGGAAGTACAAGTGCCAGAGTTCCTTTCTCGGGCACCATCAAGAGATCACATTCGTAGCATGCGGGTACTGCTTTCCTCCTAAGCTGTGCATTCGCAGCCAGCTTCAAGGTGTTCCTTTTGTGGATAGACTCTGGTGGAGAGGCCGCTGGAGAAGGCCTCTGCTTCTATGCCCTTTGAGAAGGCTGCTTTGAGGAACCTCTTACCCTAGCCTCTGCCAAGTACAGCCTTCTGCCTCTCTCCAATACTGACTTACTTCTGACAGCTTGTCTTTCCGTTTGAGAAACCAAGAGCCCTTTTCGTGCAGGGAAAATTGTCCGTTTTCTCTTCTTCTTTTGCACACGGTGACGTGCTTTCAGGGCTGGGGTTAGGCTTTTACCCACTCGAGGGAGGGCAGCTTCCCATTCACTTTGGTGATGGCACTCCTGCTGCGCTGTGGGCCATGACTGTGCTTCGCAGACTGCAAACTACCCTCTCCATTCGAAGAGAACACGCACGGATTGGGAAGTCTCTGTTCTCTGGGAGATGTGTGTGGTGCTACTGCCCCGGTGTATGGGGTGGCTCACTGGCCACTAGCAATGTTTCTGCTCTCCACTGTGGGGCAAACGTTGTGCAGCTAAGCTCACTTGGGAAGTACAAGTGCCAGAGTTCCTTTCTGGGGCACCATCAAGAGATCACATTCGTAGCATGCGGGTACTGCTTTCCTCCTAAGCTGTGCATTCGCAGCCAGCTTCAAGGTGTTCCTTTTGTGGATAGACTCTGGTGGAGAGGCCGCTGGAGAAGGCCTCTGCTTCTATGCCCTTTGAGAAGGCTCCTTTGAGGAACCTCTTACCCTAGCCTCTGCCAAGTACAGCCTTCTGCCTCTCTCCAATACTGACTTACTTCTGACAGCTTGTCTTTCCGTTTGAGAATCCAAGAGCCCTTTTCCTGCAGGGAAAAATGTCCGTTTTCTGTTCTTCTTTTGCACACGGTGACGTGCCTTCACGGATGGTGTTAGGCCTTTACCCACTCGAGGTAGGGCAGCTTCCCATTCACTTTGGAGATAGCACTACTGCCGCGCTGTGGGCCATGACTGTGCTTCGCAGACAGGAAACTACCCTCTCCATTTGAAGAGAACACGCACGGATTGGGAAGTCTCTGTTCCCTTGGAGTTGTGTGTGGTGCTACTGCCCCGGTGTATGGGGTGGCTCACTGGCCACTAGCAATGTTTCTGCTCGCCACTGTGGGGCAAACGTTGTGCAGCTAAGCTCACTTGGGAAGTACAAGTGCCAGAGTTCCTTTCTGGGGCACCATCAAGAGATCACATTCGTAGCATGCGGGTACTGCTTTCCTCCTAAGCTGTGCATTCGCAGCCAGCTTCAAGGTGTGCCTTTTGTGGATAGACTCTGGTGGAGAGGCCGCTGGAGAAGGCCTCTGCTTCTATGCCCTTTGAGAAGGCTGCTTTGAGGAACCTCTTACCCTAGCCTCTGCCAAGTACAGCCTTCTGCCTCTCTCCAATACTGACTTACTTCTGAAAGCTTGTCTTTCCGTTTGAGAAACCAAGAGCCCTTTTCCTGCAGGGAAAAATGTCCGTTTTCTGTTCTTATTTTACACACGGTGACGTGCTTTCAGGGCTGGGTTAGGCTTTTACCCACTCGAGGGAGGGCAGCTTCCCATTCACTTTGGAGATGGCACTCCTGCAGCGCTGTGGGCCAGGACTGTGCTTCGCAGACTGCAAACTACCCTCTCCATTCGAAGAGAACACGCACGGATTGGGAAGTCTCTGTTCTCTGGGAGATGTGTGTGGTGCTACTGCCCCGGTGTATGGGGTGGCTCACTGGCCACTAGCAATGTTTCTGCTCGCCACTGTGGGGCAAACGTTGTGCAGCTAAGCTCACTTGGGAAGTACAAGTGCCAGAGTTCCTTTCTGGGGCACCATCAAGAGATCACATTCGTAGCATGCGGGTACTGCTTTCCTCCTAAACTGTGCATTCGCAGCCAGCTTCAAGGTGTTCCTTTTGTGGATAGACTCTGGTGGAGAGGCCGCTGGAGAAGGCCTCTGCTTCTATGCCCTTTGAGAAGGCTGCTTTGAGGAACCTCTTACCCTAGCCTCTGCCAAGTACAGCCTTCTGCCTCTCTCCAATGCTGACTTACTTCTGACAGCTTGTCTTTCCTTTTGAGAAACCAAGAGCCCTATTCCTGCAGGGAAAAATGTCCTTTTTCTGTCCTTCTTTTGCACACGGTGAAGTGCCTTCACGGCTGATGTTAGGCCTTTACCCACTCGAGGGAGGGCAGCTTCCTATTCATTTTGGAGATGGCACTCCTGCAGCGCTTTGGGCCATGACTGTACTTCGCAGACTGTAAACTACCCTCTCCATTCGAAGAAAACACGCACGGATTGGGAAGTCTCTGTTCTTTAGGAGATGTGTGTGGTGCTACTGCCCCGGTGTATGGGGTGGCTCACTGGCCACTAGCAATGTTTCTGCTCGCCACTGTGGGGCAAACGTTGTGCAGCTAAGCTCACTTGGGAAGTACAAGTGCCAGAGTTTCTTTCTGGGGCACCATCAAGAGATCACATTCGTAGCATGCGGGTACTGCTTTCCTCCTAAGCTGTGCATTCGCAGCCAGCTTCAAGGTGTTCCTTTTGTGGATAGACTCTGGTGGAGAGGCCGCTGGAGAAAGCCTCTGCTTCTATGCCCTTTGAGAAGGCTCCTTTGAGGAACCTCTTACCCTAGCCTCTGCCAAGTACAGCCTTCTGCCTCTCTCCAATACTGACTTACTTCTGACATCTTGTCTTTCCGTTTGAGAAACCAAGAGCCCTTTTCCTGCAGGGAAAAATGTCCGTTTTCTGTTCTTCTTTTGCACACGGTGACGTGCCTTCACGGATGGTGTTAGGCCTTTACCCACTCGAGGTAGGGCAGCTTCCCATTCACTTTGGAGATAGCACTCCTGCCGCGCTCTGGGCCATGACTGTGCTTCGCAGACAGGAAACTACCCTCTCCATTTGAAGAGAACACGCACGGATTGGGAAGTCTCTGTTCTCTGGGAGATGTGTGTGCTGCTACTGCCCCGGTGTATGGGGTGGCTCACTGGTCACTAGCAATGTTTCTGCTCGCCACTGTGGGGCAAACGTTGTGCAGCTAAGCTCACTTGGGAAGTACAAGTGCCAGAGTTCCTTTCTGGGGCACCATCAAGAGATCACATTCGTAGCATGCGGGTACTGCTTTCCTCCTAAGCTGTGCATTCGCAGCCAGCTTCAATGTGTTCCTTTTGTGGATAGACTCTGGTGGAGAGGCCGCTGGAGAAGGCCTCTGCTTCTATGCCCTTTGAGAAGGCTGATTTGAGGAACCTCTTACCCTAGCCTCTGCCAAGTACAGCCTTCTGCCTCTCTCCAATACTGACTTACTTCTGACAGCTTGTCTTTCCGATTGAGAAAACAAGAGCCCTTTTCCTGCAGGGAAAAATGTCCTTTTTCTGTCCTTCTTTTGCACACGGTGAAGTTCCTTCACGGCTGATGTTAGGCCTTTACCCACTCGAGGGGGGGCAGCTTCCCATTCACTTTGGAGATGGCACTCCTGCAGCGCTGTGGGCCATGACTGTGCTTCGCAGACTGCAAACTACCCTCTCCATTCGAAGAGAACACGCACGGATTGGGAAGTCTCTGTTCTCTGGGAGATGTGTGTGGTGCTACTGCCCCGGTGTATGGGGTGGCTCACTGGCCACTAGCAATGTTTCTGCTCGCCACTGTGGGGCAAACGTTGTGCAGCTAAGCTCACTTGGGAAGTACAAGTGCCAGAGTTTCTTTCTGGGGCACCATCAAGAGATCACATTCGTAGCATGCGGGTACTGCTTTCCTCCTAAGCTGTGCATTCGCAGCCAGCTTCAAGGTGTTCCTTTTGTGGATAGACTCTGGTGGAGAGGCCGCTGGAGAAGGCCTCTGCTTCTTTGCCCTTTGAGAAGGCTCCTTTGAGGAACCTCTTACCCTAGCCTCTGCCAAGTACACCTTCTGCCTCTCTCCAATACTGACTTACTTCTGACAGCTTGTCTTTCTGTTTGAGAAACCAAGAGCCCTTTTCGTGCAGGGAAAAATGTCCGTTTTCTGTTCTTCTTTTGCACACGGTGACGTGCCTTCAGGGCTGGGGTTAGGCTTTTACCCACTCGAGGGAGGGCAGCTTCCCATTCACTTTGGAGATAGCACTCCTGCAGCGCTGTGGGCCATGACTGTGCTTCGCAGACCCTAAACTACCCTCTCCATTCGAAGAGAACACGCACGGATTGGGAAGTCTCTGTTCTCTGGGAGATGTGTGTGGTGCTACTGCCCCGGTGTATGGGGTGGCTCACTGGCCACTAGCAAAGTTTCTGCTCGGCACTGTGGGGCAAACGTTGTGCAGCTAAGCTCACTTGGGAAGTACAAATGCCAGAGTTCCTTTCTGGGGCACCATCAAGAGATCACATTCGTAGCATGCGGGTACTGGTTTCCTCCTAAGCTGTGCATTCCCCGCCAGCTTCAAGGTGTTCCTTTTGTGGATAGACTCTGGTGGAGAGGCCGCTGGAGAAGGCCTCTGCTTCTAAGCCCTTTGAGAAGGCTGCTTTGAGGAACCTCTTACTCTAGCCTCTGCCAAGTACAGCCTTCTGCCTCTCTCCAATACTGACTTACTTCTGACAGCTTGTCTTTCCTTTTGAGAAACCAAGAGCCCTTTTCCTGCAGGGAAAAATGTCCGTTTTCTGTTCTTCTTTTGCACACGGTGACGTGCTTTCAGGGCTGGGGTTAGGCTTTTACCCACTCAAGGGAGGGCAGCTTCCCATTCACTTTGGAGATGGCACTACTGCAGCGCTGTGGGCCATGTCTGTGCTTCGCAGACTGCAAACTACCCTCTCCATTCGAACAGAACACGCACGGATAGGAAAGTCTCTGTTCTCTGGGAGTTGTGTGTGGTGCTACTGCCCCGGTGTATGGCGTGGCTCAATGGCCACTAGCAATGTTTCTGCTCGCCACTGTGGGGCAAACGTTGTGCAGCTAAGCTCACTTGGGAAGTACAAGTGCCAGAGTTCCTTTCTGGGGCACCATCAAGAGATCACATTCGTAGCATGCGGGTACTGCTTTCCTCCTAAGCTGTGCATTCCCCGCCAGCTTCAACGTGTTCCTATTGTGGATAGACTCTGGTGGAGAGGCCGCTGGAGAAGGCCTCTGCTTCTAAGCCCTTTGAGAGGGCTGCTTTGAGGAACCTCTTACCCTAGCCTCTGCCAAGTACAGCCTTCTGCCTCTCTCGAATACTGACTTACTTCTGACAGCTTGTCTTTCCGTTTGAGAATCCAAGAGCCCTTTACCTGCAGGGAAAAATGTCCGTTTTCTGTTCTTCTTTTGCACACGGTGACGTGCTTTCAGGGCTGGGGTTAGGCTTTTACCCACTCGAGGGAGGGCAGCTTCCCATTCACTTTGGAGATGGCACTCCTGCAGCGCTGTGGGCCATGTCTGTGCTTCGCAGACAGGAAACTACCCTCTCCATTCGAAGAGAACACGCACGGCTTGGGAAGTCTCTGTTCTCTGGGAGTTGTGTGTGGTGCTACTGCCCCGGTGTATGGGGTGGCTCACTGGCCACTAGCAATGTTTCTGCTCGCCACTGTCGGGCAAACGTTGTGCAGGTAAGCTCACTTGGGAAGTACAAGTGCCAGAGTTCCTTTCTGGGGCACCATCAAGAGATCACATTCGTAGCATGCGGGTACTGCTTTCCTCCTAAGCTGTGCATTCGCAGCCAGCTTCAAGGTGTTCCTTTTGTGGATAGACTCTGTTGGAGAGGCCGCTGGAGAAGGCCTCTGCTTCAATGCCCTTTGAGAAGGCTGCTTTGAGGAACCTCTTACCCTAGCCTCTGCCAAGTACAGCCTTCTGCCTCTCTCCAATACTGACTTACTTCTGACAGCTTGTCTTTCCGTTTGAGAAACCAAGAGCCCTTTTCCTGCAGGGAAAAATGTCTGTTTTCTGTTCTTCTTTTGCACACGGTGACGTGCTTTCAGGGCTGGGGTTAGGCTTTTACCCACTCGAGGGAGGGCAGCTTCCCATTCACTTTGGAGATGGAACTCCCGCAGCACTGTGGGCCATGTCTGTGCTTCGCAGACTGTAAACTACCCTCTCCATTCGAAGAGAACACGCACAGATTGGGAAGTCTCTGTTCTCTGGGAGATGTGTGTGGTGCTACTGCCCCGGTGTATGGGGTGGCTCACTGGCCACTAGCAAAGTTTCTGCTCGGCACTGTGGGGCAAACGTTGTGCAGCTAAGCTCACTTGGGAAGTACAAATGCCAGAGTTCCTTTCTGGGGCACCATCAAGAGATCACATTCGTAGCATGCGGGTACTGCTTTCCTCCTAAGCTGTGCATTCCCCGCCAGCTTCAAGGTGTTCCTTTTGTGGATAGACTCTGGTGGAGAGGCCGCTGGAGAAGGCCTCTGCTTCTAAGCCCTTTGAGAAGGCTGCTTTGAGGAACCTCTTACTCTAGCCTCTGCCAAGTACAGCCTTCTGCCTCTCTCCAATACTGACTTACTTCTGACAGCTTGTCTTTCCTTTTGAGAAACCAAGAGCCCTTTTCCTGCAGGGAAAAATGTCCGTTTTCTGTTCTTCTTTTGCACACGGTGACGTGCTTTCAGGGCTGGGGTTAGGCTTTTACCCACTCAAGGGAGGGCAGCTTCCCATTCACTTTGGAGATGGCACTCCTGCAGCGCTGTGGGCCATGTCTGTGCTTCGCAGACTGCAAACTACCCTCTCCATTCGAAGAGAACACGCACGGCTTGGGAAGTCTCTGTTCTCTGGGAGTTGTGTGTGGTGCTACTGCCCCGGTGTATGGGGTGGCTCACTGGCCACTAGCAATGTTTCTGCTCGCCACTGTGGGGCAAACGTTGTGCAGCTAAGCTCACTTGGGAAGTACAAGTGCCAGAGTTCCTTTCTGGGGCACCATCAAGAGATCACATTCGTAGCATGCGGGTACTGCTTTCCTCCTAAGCTGTGCATTCGCAGCCAGCTTCAAGGTGTTCCTTTTGTGGATAGACTCTGTTGGAGAGGCCGCTGGAGAAGGCCTCTGCTTCAATGCCCTTTGAGAAGGCTGCTTTGAGGAACCTCTTACCCTAGCCTCTGCCAAGTACAGCCTTCTGCCTCTCTCCAATACTGACTTACTTCTGACAGCTTGTCTTTCCGTTTGAGAAACCAAGAGCCCTTTTCCTGCAGGGAAAAATTTCTGTTTTCTGTTCTTCTTTTGCACACGGTGACGTGCTTTCAGGGCTGGGGTTAGGCTTTTACCCACTCGAGGGAGGGCAGCTTCCCATTCACTTTGGAGATGGAACTCCCGCAGCACTGTGGGCCATGTCTGTGCTTCGCAGACTGCAAACTACCCTCTCCATTCGAAGAGAACACGCACGGATTGGAACTACTCTGTTCTCTGGGAGATGTGTGTGGTGCTACTGCCCCGGTGTATGGGGTGGCTCACTGGGCACTAGCAATGTTTCTGCTCGCCACTGTGGGGCAAACGTTGTGCAGCTAAGCTCACTTGGGAAGTACAAGTGCCAGAGTTCCTTTCTGGGGCACCATCAAGAGATCACATTCGTAGCATGCGGGTACTGCTTTCCTCCTAAGCTGTGCATTCGCAGCCAGCTTCATGGTGTTCCTTTTGTGGATAGACTCTGGTGGAGAGGCCGCTGGAGAAGGCCTCTGCTTCTATGCCCTTTGAGAAGGCTGCTTTGAGGAACCTCTTACCCTAGCCTCTGCCAAGTACAGCCTTCTGCCTCTCTCCAATACTGAATTACTTCTGACAGCTTGTCTTTCCGTTTGAGAAACCAAGAGCCCTTTTCCTTCAGGGAAAAATGTCTGTTTTCTGTTCTTCTTTTGCACACGGTGACGTGCCTTCACGGCTGGTGTTAGGCCTATACCCACTCGAGGGAGGGCAGCGTCCCATGCACTTTGGAGATGACACTCCTGCCGCGCTGTGGGCCATGACTGTGCTTTGCAGACAGGAATCTACCCTCTCCATTTGAAGAGAACACGCACGGATTGGGAAGTCTCTGTTCTCTGGGAGATGTGTGTGGTGCTACTGCCCCGGTGTATGGGGTGGCTCACTGGCCACTAACAATGTTTCTGCTCGCCACTGTGGGCCAAACGTTGTGCAGCTAAGCTCACTTGGGAAGTACAAGTGCCAGAGTTGTTTCTGGGGCACCATCAAGAGATCACATTCGTAGCATGCGGGTACTGCTTTCCTCCTAAGCTGTGCATTCCCCGCCAGCTTCAAGGTGTTCCTTTTGTGGATAGACTCTGGTGGAGAGGCCGCTGGAGAAGGCCTCTGCGTCTATGCCCTTTGAGAAGGCTGCTTTGAGGAACCTCTTACCCTAGCCTCTGCCAAGTACAGCCTCCTGCCTCTATCCAATACTGACTTACTTCTGACAGCTTCTCTTTCCGTTTGAGAAACCAAGAGCCCTTTTCGTGCAGGGAAAAATGTCCGTTTTCTGTTCTTCTTTTGCACACAGTGACGTGCTTTCAGGGCTGGGTTACGCTTTTACCCACTCGAGGGAGGGCAGCTTCCCATTCACTTTGGAGATGGCACTCCTGCAGCGCTGTGGGCCATGACTGTGCTTCGCAGACTGCAAACTACCCTCTCCATTCGAAGAGAACACGCACGGATTGGGAAGTCTCTGTTCTCTGGGAGATGTGTGTGGTGCTACTGCCCCGGTTTATGGGGTGGCTCACTGGCCACTAGCAATGTTTCTGCTCGCCACTCTGGGGCAAACGTTGTGCAGCTAAGCTCCCTTGATAAGTACAAGTGCCAGAGTTGCTTTCTGGGGCACCATCAAGAGATCACATTCATAGCATGCGGTTACTGCTTTCCTCCTAAGCTGTGCATTCCCCGCAAGCTTCAAGGTGTTCCTTTTGTGGATAGACTCTGGTGGAGAGGCCGCTGGAGAAGACCTCTGCGTCTATGCCCTTTGAGAAGGCTGCTTTGAGGAACCTCTTACCCTAGCCTCTGCAAAGTACAGCCTTCTGCCTCTCTCCAATACTGACTTACTTCTGACAGCTTGTCTTTCCGTTTGAGAAACCAAGAGCCCTTTTCGTGCAGGGAAAAATGTCCGTTTTCTGTTCTTCTTTTGCAAACGGCGACGTGCTTTCAGGGCTGGGTTAGGCTTTTACCCACTCGAGGGAGGGCAGCTTCCCATTCACTTTGGAGATGGCACTTCTGCAGCGCTGTGGGCCATGACTGTGCTTTGGAGACTGCAAAGTACCCTCTCCATTTGAAGAGAACACGCACGGATTTGGAAGTCTCTGTTCTCTGGGAGATGTGTGTGGTGCTACTGCCCCGGTGTATGGGGTGGCTCACAGGCCACTAGCAATGTTTCTGCTCGCCACTATGGGACAAACGTTGTGCATCTAAGCTCACTTGGGAAGTACAAGTGCCAGAGTTCCTTTCTGGGGCACCATCAAGAGATCATATTCGTAGCATGCGGGTACTGCTTTCCTCCTAAGCTGTGCATTCACAGCCAGCTTCAAGGTGTTCCTTTTGTGGATAGACTCTGGTGGAGAGGCCCCTGGAGAAGTCCTCTGCTTCTATGCCCTTTGAGAACGCTGCTTTGAGGAACCTCTTACCCTAGCGTCTGCGAAGTACAGCCTTCTGCCTCTCTCCAATACTGACTTACTTCTGACAGCTTCTCTTTCCGTTTGAGAAACCAAGAGCCCTTTACGTGCAGGGAAAAATGTCCGTTTTCTGTTCTTCTTTTGCACACGGTGACGTGCTTTCAGGGCTGGGTTACGCTTTTACCCACTCGAGGGAGGGCAGCTTCCCATTCACTTTGGAGATGGCACTCCTGCAGCGCTGTGTGCCAGGTCTGTGCTTCGCAGACTGCAAACTACCCTCTCCATTCGAAGAGAACACGCACGGATTGGGAAGTCTCTGTTCTCTGGGAGATGTGTGTGGTGCTACTGCCCCGGTGTATGGGGTGGCTCACTGGCCACTAGCAATGTTTCTGCTCGGCACTGTGGGCCAAACGTTGTGCAGCTAAGCTCACTTGGGAAGTACAAGTGCCAGAGTTCCTTTCTGGGGCACCATCAAGAGATCATATTCGTAGCATGCGGGTACTGCTTTCCTCCTAAGCTGTGCATTCACAGCCAGCTTCAAGGTGTTCCTTTTGTGGATAGACTCTGGTGGAGAGGCCCCTGGAGAAGTCCTCTGCTTCTATGCCCTTTGAGAAGGCTGCTTTGAGGAACCTCTTACCCTAGCGTCTGCCAAGTACAGCCTTCTGCCTCTCTCCAATACTGACTTACTTCTGACAGCTTCTCTTTCCGTTTGAGAAACCAAGAGCACTTTTCGTGCAGGGAAAAATGTCCGTTTTCTGTTCTTCTTTTGCACACGGTGACGTGCTTTTAGGGCTAGCGTTAGGCTTTTACCCATTCGAGGGAGGGCAGCTTCCCATTCACTTTGGAGATGGCACCCCTGCAGCGCTATGGGCCATGACTGTGCTTGGCAGACTGCAAACTACCCTCTCCATTCGAAGAGAACACGCACGGATTGGGAAGTCTCTGTTCTCTGGGAGATGTGTGTGGTGCTACTGTCCCGGTGTATGGGGTGGCTCACTGGCCACTAGCAATGTTTCTGCTCGCCACTGTGGGGCAAACGTTGTGCAGCTAAGCTCACTTGGGAAGTACAAGTGCCAGAGTTCCTTTCTGGGGCACCATCAAGAGATCACATTCGTAGCATGCGGGTACTGCTTCCCTCCTAAGCTGTGCATTCGCAGCCAGCTTCAAGGCGTTCCTTTTGTGGATAGACTCTGGTGGAGAGGCCCCTGGAGAAGTCCTCTGCTTCTATGCCCTTTGAGAAGGCTGCTTTGAGGAACCTCTTACCCTAGCGTCTGCCAAGTACAGCCTTCTGCCTCTCTCCAATACTGACTTACTTCTGAAAGCTTGTCTTTCCGTTTGAGAAACCAAGAGCCCTTTTCGTGCAGGGAAAAATGTCCGTTTTCTGTTCTTCTTTTGCACACGGTGACGTGCTTTCAGGGCTGGGTTACGCTTTTACCCACTCGAGGGAGGGCAGCTTCCCATTCACTTTGGAGATGGCACTCCTGCAGTGCTGTTTGCCAGGTCTGTGCTTCGCAGACTGCAAACTACCCTCTCCATTCGAAGAGAACACGCACGGATTGGAAAGTCTCTGTTCTCTGGGACATGTGTGTGGTGCTACTGCCCCGGTGTATGGGGTGGCTCACTGGCCACTAGCAATGTTTCTGCTCGCCACTGTGGGCAAACGTTGTGCATCTAAGCTCACTTGGGAAGTACAAGTGCCAGAGTTCCTTTCTGGGGCACCATCAAGAGATCATATTCGTAGCATGCGGGTACTGCTTTCCTCCTAAGCTGTGCATTCCCCGCCAGCTTCAACGTGTTCCTTTTGTGGATAGACTCTGGTGGAGAGGCCCCTGGAGAAGGCCTCTGCTTCTATGCCCTTTGAGAAGGCTGCTTTGAGGAACCTCTTACCCTAGCCTCTGCCAAGTACATCCTTCTGCCTCTCTCCAATACTGACTTACTTCTGACAGCTTCACTTTCCGTTTGAGAAACCAAGAGCCCTTTTCGTGCAGGGAAAAATGTCCGTTTTCTGTTCTTCTTTTGCACACGGTGACGTGCTTTCAGGGCTGGGTTACGCTTTTACCCACTCGAGGGAGGGCAGCTTCCCATTCACTTTGGAGATGGCACTCCTGCAGCGCTGTGGGCCATGTCTGTGCTTCGCAGACTGCAAACTATCCTCTCCATTCGAAGAGAACACGCACGGATTGGAAAGTCTCTGTTCTCTGGGAGATGTGTGTGGTGCTACTGCCCCGGTGTATGGGGTGGCTCACTGGCCACTAGCAATGTTTCTGCTCGCCACTGTTGGGCAAACGTTGTGCATCTAAGCTCACTTGGGAAGTACAAGTGCCAGAGTTCCTTTCTGGGGCACCATCAAGAGATCACATTCGTAGCATGCGGGTACTGCTTTCCTCCTAAGGTGTGCATTCGCAGCCAGCTTCAAGGTGTTCCTTTTGTGGATAGACTCTGGTGGAGAGGCCGCTGGAGAAGGCCTCTGCTTCTATGCCCTTTGAGAAGGCTGCTTTGGGGAACCTCTTACCCTAGCCTCTGCCAAGTACAGCCTTCTGCCTCTCTCCAATACTGACTTACTTCTGACAGCTTCTCTTTCCTTTTGAGAAACCAAGAGCCCTTTTCGTGCAGGGAAAAATATCCGTTTTCTGTTCTTCTTTTGCACACGGTGACGTGCTTTCAGGGCTGGGTTACGATTTTACCCACTCGAGGGAGGGCAGCTTCCCATGCACTTTGGAGATGGCACTCCTGCCGTGCTTGGGCCATGACTGTGCTTCACAGACAGGAAACTACCCTCTCCATTTGAAGAGAACACACACGGATTGGGAAGTCTCTGTTCTCTGGGAGATGTGTGTGCTGCTACTGCCCCGGTGTATGGGGTGGCTCACTGGCCACTAGCAATGTTTCTGCTCGCCACTGTGGGCCAAACGTTGTGCAGCTAAGCTCACTTGGGAAGTACAAGTGCCAGAGTTCCTTTCTGGGGAACCATCAAGAGATCACATTCGTAGCATGCGGGTACTGCTTTCCTCCTAAGCTGTGCATTCCCCGCCAGCTTCAAGGTGTTCCTTTTGTGGATAGACTCTGGTGGAGAGGCCGCTGGAGAAGGTCTCTGCGTCTATGCCCTTTGAGAAGGCTGCTTTGAGGAACCTCTTACCCTAGCGTCTGCCAAGTACAGCCTTCTGCCTCTCTCCAATATTGACTTACTTCTGACACCTTCTCTTTCCGTTTGAGAAACCAAGAGCCCTTTTCGTGCAGGGAAAAATGTCCGTTTTCTGTTCTTCTTTTGCACACGGTGACGTGCTTTCAGGCCTGGGTTAGGCTTTTACCCACTCGAGGGAGGGCAGCTTCCCATTCACTTTGGAGATGGCACTCCTGCAGCGCTGTGGGCCATGACTGTGCTTCGCAGACTGTAAACTACCCTCTCCATTCGAAGAAAAGACGCACGGAATGGGAAGCCTCTGTTCTCTGGGAAATGTGTGTGGTGCTACTGCCCCGGTGTATGTGGTGGCTCACTGGCCACTAGCAATGTTTCTGCTCGCCACTGTGGGGCAAACGTTGTGCAGCTAAGCTCACTTGGGAAGTACAAGTGCCAGAGTACCTCTCCGGGGCACCGTCAAGAGATCTCATTCGTAGCATGCGGGTACTGCTTTCCTCCTAAGCTGTGCATTCGCAGCCAGCTTCAAGGTGTTCCTTTTGTGGATAGACTCTGGTGGAGAGGCCGCTGGAGAAGGCCTCTGCTTCTATGCCCTTTGAGAAGGCTGCTTTGAGGAACCTCTTACCCTAGCCTCTGCCAAGTACAGCCTTCTGCCTCTCTCCAATACTGACTTACTTTTGACAGCTTGTCTTTCCGTTTGAGAAACCAAGAGCCCTTTTCGTGCAGGGAAAAATGTCCGTTTTCTGTTCTTCTTTTGCACACGGTGACGTGCTTTCAGGGCTGTGGTTAGGCTTTTACCCACTCGAGGGAGGCCAGCTTCCCATTCACTTTGGAGATGGCACTCCTGCAGCGCTGTGGGCCATGTCTGTGCTTCGCAGACTGCAAACTACCCTCTCCATTCGAAGAGAACACGCACGGATTGGGAAGTCTCTGTTCTCTGGGAGTTGTGCGTGGTGTTACTGCCCAGGTGTATGGGGTGGCTCACTGGCCACTAGCAATGTTTCTGCTCGCCACTGTGAGGCAAACGTTGTGCAGCTAAGCTCACTTTGGAAGTACAAGTGCCAGAGTTCCTTTCTGGGGCACCATCAAGAGATCACATTCGTAGCATGCGGGTACTGCTTTCCTCCTAAGCTGTGCATTTGCAGCCAGCTTCAAGGTGTTCCTTTTGTGGATAGACTCTGGAGGAGAGGCCGCTGGATAAGGCTTCTGCTTCTATGCCCTTTGAGAAGGCTGCTTTGAGGAACCTCTTACCCTAGCCTCTGCCAAGTACAGCCTTCTGCCTCTCTCCAATACTGACTTACTTTTGACAGCTTGTCTTTCCGTTTGAGAAACCAAGAGCCCTTTTCGTGCAGGGAAAAATGTCCGTTTTCTGTTCTACTTTTGCACACGGTGACATGCTTTCAGGGCTGTGGTTAGGCTTTTACCCACTCGAGGGAGGGCAGCTTCCCATTCACTTTGGAGATGGCACTCCTGCAGCGCTGTGGGCCATGTCTGTGCTTCGCAGACTGCAAACTACCCTCTCCATTCGAAGAGAACACGCACGGATTGGGAAGTCTCTGTTCTCTGGGAGTGTGTGTGGTGCTACTGCCCCGGTGTATGGGGTGGCTCACTGGCCACTAGCAATGTTTCTGCTCGCCACTGTGGGGCAAACGTTGTGCAGCTAAGCTCACTTGGGAAGTACAAGTGCCAGAGTACCTTTCTGGGGCACCATCAAGAGATCACATTCGTAGCATGCGGGTACTGCTTTCCTCCTAAGCTGTGCATTCCCCGCCAGCTTCAAGGTGTTCCTTTTGTGGATAGACTCTGGAGGAGAGGCCGCTGGATAAGGCCTCTGCTTCTATGCCCTTTGAGAGGGCTGCTTTGAGGAACCTCTAACCCTAGCCTCTGCCAAGTACAGCCTTCTGCCTCTCTCCAATACTGACTTACTTCTGACAGCTTGTCTTTCCGTTTGAGAAACCAAGAGCCCTTTTCGTGCAGGGAAAAATGTCCGTTTTCTGTTCTTCTTTTGCACACGGTGACGTGCTTTCAGGCCTGGGTTAGGCTTTTACCCACTCGAGGGAGGGCAGCTTCCCATTCACTTTGGAGATGGCACTCCTGCAGCGCTGTGGGCCATGACTGTGCTTCGCAGACTGTAAACTACCCTCTCCATTCGAAGAAAAGACGCACGGATTGGGAAGCCTCTGTTCTCTGGGAAATGTGTGTGGTGCTACTGCCCCGGTGTATGGGGTGGCTCACTGGCCACTAGCAATGTTTCTGCTCGCAACTGTGGGGCAAACGTTGTGCAGCTAAGCTCACTTGGGAAGTACAAGTGCCAGAGTTCCTTTCTGGGGCACCATCAAGAGATCACATTCGTAGCATGCGGGTACTGCTTTCCTCCTAAGCTGTGCATTCGCAGCCAGCTTCAAGGTGTTCCTATTGTGGATAGACTCTGGAGGAGAGGCCGCTGGATAAGGCCTCTGCTTCTATGCCCTTTGAGAGGGCTGCTTTGAGGAACCTCTTACCCTAGCCTCTGCCAAGTATAGCCTTCTGCCTCTCTCCAATACTGACTTACTTTTGACAGCTTGTCTTTCCGTTTGAGAAACCAAGAGCCCTTTTCGTGCAGGGGAAAATGTCCGTTTTCTGTTCTTCTTTTGCACACGGTGACGTGCTTTCAGGGCTGTGGTTAGGCTTTTACCCACTCGAGGGAGGGCAGCTTCCCATTCACTTTGGAGATGGCACTCCTGCAGCGCTGTGGGCCATGTCTGTGCTTCGCAGACTGCAAACTACCCTCTCCATTCGAAGAGAACACGCACGGATTGGGAAGTCTCTGTTCTCTGGGAGTTGTGTGTGGTGCTACTGCCCCGGTGTATGGGGTGGCTCACTGGCCACTAGCAATGTTTCTGCTCGCCACTGTGGGGCAAACGTGGTGCAGCTAAGCTCACTTGGGAAGTACAAGTGCCAGAGTTCCTTTCTGGGGCACCATCAAGAGATCACATTCGTAGCATGTGGGTACTGCTTTCCTCCTAAGCTGTGCATTCGCAGCCAGCTTCAAGGTGTTCCTCTTGTGGATAGACTCTGGAGGAGAGGCCGCTGCATAAGGCCTCTGCTTCTATGCCATTTGAGAGGGCTGCTTTGAGGAACCTCTTACCCTAGCCTCTGCCAAGTATAGCCTTCTGCCTCTCTCCAATACTGACTTACTTTTGACAGCTTGTCTTTCCGTTTGAGAAACCAAGAGCCCTTTTCGTGCAGGGAAAAATGTCCGTTTTCTGTTCTTCTTTTGCACAGGGTGACGTGCTTTCAGGGCTGTGGTTAGGCTTTTACCCACTCGAGGGAGGGCAGCTTCCCATTCACTTTGGAGATGGCACTCCTGCAGCGCTGTGGGCCATGTCTGTGCTTCGCAGACTGCAAACTACCCTCTCCATTCGAAGAGAACACGCACGGATTGGGAAGTCTCTGTTCTCTGGGAGTTGTGTGTGGTGCTACTGCCCCGGTGTATGGGGTGGCTCACTGGCCACTAGCAATGTTTCTGCTCGCCACTGTGGGGCAAACGTTGTGCAGCTAAGCTCACTTGGGAAGTACAAGTGCCAGAGTTCCTTTCTGGGGCACCATCAAGAGATCACATTCGTAGCATGTGGGTACTGCTTTCCTCCTAAGCTGTGCATTCGCAGCCAGCTTCAAGGTGTTCCTTTTGTGGATAGACTCTGGTGGAGAGGCCGCTGGAGAAGGCTTCTGCTTCTATGCCCTTTGAGAAGGCTGCTTTGAGGAACCTCTTACCCTGGCCTCTGCCAAGTACAGCCTTCTGCCTCTCTCCAATACTGACTTACTTCTGACAGCTTGTCTTTCTGTTTGAGAAACCAAGAGCCCTTTTCGTGCAGGGAAAAATGTCCGTTTTCTGTTCTTCTTTTGCACACGGTGACGTGCTTTCAGGGCTGTGGTTAGGCTTTTACCCACTCGAGGGAGGGCAGCTTCCCATTCACTTTGGAGATGGCACTCCTGCAGCGCTGTGGGCCATGTCTGTGCTTCGCAGACTGCAAACTACTCTCTCCATTCGAAGACAACACGCACGGATTGGGAAGTCTCTGTTCTCTGGGAGTTGTGTGTGGTGCTACTGCCCCGGTGTATGGGGTGTCTCACTGGCCACTAGCAATGTTTCTGCTCGCCACTGTGGGGCAAACGTTGTGCAGCTAAGCTCACTTGGGAAGTACAAGTGCCAGAGTTCCTTTCTGGGGCACCATCAAGAGATCACATTCGTAGCATGCGGGTACTGCTTTCCTCGTAAGCTGTGCATTCGCAGCCAGCTTCAAGGTGTTCCTTTTGTGGATAGACTCTGGTGGAGAGGCCGCTGGAGAAGGCCTCTGCTTCTATGCCCTTTGAGAAGGCTGCTTTGAGGAACCTCTTACCCTAGCCTCTGCCAAGTACAGCCTTCTGCCTCTCTCCAATACTGACTTACTTTTGACAGCTTGTCTTTCCGTTTGAGAAACCAAGAGCCCTTTTCGTGCAGGGAAAAATGTCCGTTTTCTGTTCTTCTTTTGCACAGGGTGACGTGCTTTCAGGGCTGTGGTTAGGCTTTTACCCACTCGAGGGAGGGCAGCTTCCCATTCACTTTGGAGATGGCACTCCTGCAGCGCTGTGGGCCATGTCTGTGCTTCGCAGACTGCAAACTACCCTCTCCATTCGAAGAGAACACGCACGGATTGGGAAGTCTCTGTTCTCTGGGAGTTGTGTGTGGTGCTACTGCCCCGGTGTATGGGGTGGCTCACTGGCCACTAGCAATGTTTCTGCTCGCCACTGTGGGGCAAACGTTGTGCAGCTAAGCTCACTTGGGAAGTACAAGTGCCAGAGTTCCTTTCTGGGGCACCATCAAGAGATCACATTCGTAGCATGCGGGTACTGCTTTCCTCCTAAGCTGTGCATTCGCAGCCAGCTTCAAGGTGTTCCTCTTGTGGATAGACTCTGGAGGAGAGGCCGCTGGATAAGGCCTCTGCTTCTATGCCATTTGAGAGGGCTGCTTTGAGGAACCTCTTACCCTAGCCTCTGCCAAGTACAGCCTTCTGCCTCTCTCCAATACTGACTTACTTTTGACAGCTTGTCTTTCCGTTTGAGAAACCAAGAGCCCTTTACGTGCAGGGAAAAATGTCCGTTTTCTGTTCTTCTTTTGCACACGGTGACGTGCTTTCAGGGCTGTGGTTACGCTTTTACCCACTCGAGGGGGGGCAGCTTCCCATTCACTTTGGAGATGGCACTCCTGCAGCGCTGTGGGCCATGTCTGTGCTTCGCAGACTGCAAACTACCCTCTCCATTCGAAGAGAACACGCACGGATTGGGAAGTCTCTGTTCTCTGGGAGTTGTGTGTGGTGCTACTGCCCCGGTGTATGGGGTGGCTCACTGGCCACTAGCAATGTTTCTGCTCGCCACTGTGGGGCAAACGTTGTGCAGCTAAGATCACTTGGGAAGTACAAGTGCCAGAGTTCCTTTCTGGGGCACCATCAAGAGATCACATTCGTAGCATGCGGGTACTGCTTTCCTCCTAAGCTGTGCATTCGCAGCCAGCTTCAAGGTGTTCCTCTTGTGGATAGACTCTGGAGGAGAGGCCGCTGGATAAGGCCTCTGCTTCTATGCCATTTGAGAGGGCTGCTTTGAGGAACCTCTTACCCTAGCCTCTGCCAAGTATAGCCTTCTGCCTCTCTCCAATACAGACTTACTTTTGACAGCTTGTCTTTCCGTTTGAGAAACCAAGAGCCCTTTTCGTGCAGGGAAAAATGTCCGTTTTCTGTTCTTCTTTTGCACAGGGTGACGTGCTTTCAGGGCTGTGGTTAGGCTTTTACCCACTCGAGGGAGGGCAGCTTCCCATTCACTTTGGAGATGGCACTCCTGCAGCGCTGTGAGCCATGTCTGTGCTTCGCAGACTGCAAACTACCCTCTCCATTCGAAGAGAACACGCACGGATTGGGAAGTCTCTGTTCTCTGGGAGTTGTGTGTGGTGCTACTGCCCCGGTGTATGGGGTGGCTCACTGGCCACTAGCAATGTTTCTGCTCGCCACTGTGGGGCAAACGTTGTGCAGCTAAGCTCACTTGGGAAGTACAAGTGCCAGAGTTCCTTTCTGGGGCACCATCAAGAGATCACATTCGTAGCATGTGGGTACTGCTTTCCTCCTAAGCTGTGCATTCGCAGCCAGCTTCAAGGTGTTCCTTTTGTGGATAGACTCTGGTGGAGAGGCCGCTGGAGAAGGCTTCTGCTTCTATGCCCTTTGAGAAGGCTGCTTTGAGGAACCTCTTACCCTGGCCTCTGCCAAGTACAGCCTTCTGCCTCTCTCCAATACTGACTTACTTCTGACAGCTTGTCTTTCTGTTTGAGAAACCAAGAGCCCTTTTCGTGCAGGGAAAAATGTCCGTTTTCTGTTCTTCTTTTGCACACGGTGACGTGCTTTCAGGGCTGTGGTTAGGCTTTTCCCCACTCGAGGGAGGGCAGCTTCCCATTCACTTTGGAGATGGCACTCCTGCAGCGCTGTGGGCCATGACTGTGCTTCGCAGACTGTAAACTACCCTCTCCATTCGAAGAAAAGACGCACGGATTGGGAAGCCTCTGTTCTCTGGGAAATGTGTGTGGTGCTACTGCCCCGGTGTATGGGGTGGCTCACTGGCCACTAGCAATGTTTCTGCTCGCCACTGTGGGGCAAACGTTGTGCAGCTAAGCTCACTAGGGAAGTACAAGTGCCAGAGTTCCTTTCCGGGGCACCGTCAAGAGATCTCATTCGTAGCATGCGGGTACTGCTTTCCTCCTAAGCTGTGCATTCGCAGCCAGCTTCCAGGTGTTCCTTTTGTGGATAGACTCTGGTGGAGAGGCCGCTGGAGAAGGCCTCTGCTTCTATGCCCTTTGAGAAGGCTGCTTTGAGGAACCTCTTACCCTAGCCTCTGCCAAGTACAGCCTTCTGCCTCTCTCCAATACTGACTTACTTTTGACAGCTTGTCTTTCCGTTTGAGAAAACAAGAGCCCTTTTCGTGCAGGGAAAAATGTCCGTTTTCTGTTCTTCTTTTGCACAGGGTGACGTGCTTTCAGGGCTGTGGTTAGGCTTTTACCCACTCGAGGGAGGGCAGCTTCCCATTCACTTTGGAGATGGCACTCCTGCAGCGCTGTGGGCCATGTCTGTGCTTCGCAGACTGCAAACTACCCTCTCCATTCGAAGAGAACACGCACGGATTGGGAAGTCTCTGTTCTCTGGGAGTTGTGTGTGGTGCTACTGCCCCGGTGTATGGGGTGGCTCACTGGCCACTAGCAATGTTTCTGCTCGCCACTGTGGGGCAAACGTTGTGCAGCTAAGCTCACTAGGGAAGTACAAGTGCCAGAGTTCCTTTCCGGGGCACCGTCAAGAGATCTCATTCGTAGCATGCGGGTACTGCTTTCCTCCGTAGCTGTGCATTCGCAGCCAGCTTCCAGGTGTTCCTTTTGTGGATAGACTCTGGAGGAGAGGCCGCTGGATAAGGCCTCTGCTTCTATGCCCTTTGAGAGGGCTGCTTTGAGGAACCTCTTACCCTAGCCTCTGCCAAGTATAGCCTTCTGCCTCTCTCCAATACTGACTTACTTTTGACAGCTTGTCTTTCCGTTTGAGAAACCAAGAGCCCTTTTCGTGCAGGGAAAAATGTCCGTTTTCTGTTCTTCTTTTGCACAGGGTGACGTGCTTTCAGGGCTGTGGTTAGGCTTTTACCCACTCGAGGGAGGGCAGCTTCCCATTCACTTTGGAGATGGCACTCCTGCAGCGCTGTGGGCAATGTCTGTGCTTCGCAGACTGCAAACTACCCTCTCCATTCGAAGAGAACACGCACGGATTGGGAAGTCTCTGTTCTCTGGGAGTTGTGTGTGGTGCTACTGCCCCGGTGTATGGGGTGGCTCACTGGCCACTAGCAATGTTTCTGCTCGCCACTGTGGGGCAAACGTTGTGCAGCTAAGCTCACTTGGGAAGTACAAGTGCCAGAGTTCCTTTCTGGGGCACCATCAAGAGATCACATTCGTAGCATGCGGGTACTGCTTTCCTCCTAAGCTGTGCATTCGCAGCCAGCTTCAAGGTGTTCCTATTGTGGATAGACTCTGGAGGAGAGGCCGCTGGATAAGGCCTCTGCTTCTATGCCCTTTGAGAGGGCTGCTTTGAGGAACCTCTTACCCTAGCCTCTGCCAAGTATAGCCTTCTGCCTCTCTCCAATACTGACTTACTTTTGACAGCTTGTCTTTCCGTTTGAGAAACCAAGAGCCCTTTACGTGCAGGGAAAAATGTCCGTTTTCTGTTCTTCTTTTGCACACGGTGACGTGCTTTCAGGCCTTCGTTAGGCTTTTACCCACTCGAGGGAGGGCAGCTTCCCATTCACTTTGGAGATGGCACTCCTGCAGCGCTGTGGGCCATGTCTGTGCTTCGCAGACTGCAAACTACCTTCTCCATTCGAAGAGAACACGCACGGATAGGGAAGTCTCTGTTCTCTGGGAGTTGTGTGTGGTGCTACTGCCCCGGTGTATGGGGTGGCTCACTGGCCACTAGCAATGTTTCTGCTCGCCACTGTGGGGCAAACGTTGTGCAGCTAAGCTCACTTGGGAAGTACAAGTGCCAGAGTTCCTTTCTGGGGCACCATCAAGAGATCACATTCGTAGCATGCGGGTACTGCTTTCCTCCTAAGCTGTGCATTCGCAGCCAGCTTCAAGGTGTTCCTTTTGTGGATAGACTCTGGTGGAGAGGCCGCTGGAGAAGGCTTCTGCTTCTATGCCCTTTGAGAAGGCTGCTTTGAGGAACCTCTTACCCTAGCCTCTGCCAAGTACAGCCTTCTGCCTCTCTCCAATACTGACTTACTTTTCACAGCTTGTCTTTCCGTTTGAGAAACCAAGACCCCTTTTCCTGCAGGGAAAAATGTCCGTTTTCTATTCTTCTTTTGCACACGGTTACGTGCTTTCAGGGCTGGGGTTAGGCTTTTACCCACTCGGGGGAGGGCAGCTTCCCGTTCACTTTGGAGATGGCACTACTGCCGCGCTGTGGGCCATGTCTGTGCTTCGCAGACTGCAAACTACCCTCTCCATTCGAAGACAGCACGCACGGATTGGGAAGTCTCTGTTCTCTGGGAGTTGTGTGTGGTGCTACTGCCCTGGTGTATGGGGTGGCTCACTGGCCACTAGCAATGTTTCTGCTCGCCACTGTGGGGCAAACGTTGTGCAGCTAAGCTCACTTGGGAAATACAAGTGCCAGAGTTCCTTTCTGGGGCACCATCAAGAGATCACATTCGTAGCATGCGGGTACTGCTTTCCTCCTAAGCTGTGCATTCGCAGCCAGCTTCAAGGTGTTCCTTTTGTGGATAGACTCTGGAGGAGAGGCCGCTGGATAAGGCCTCTGCTTCTATGCCCTTTGAGAAGGCTGCTTTGCGGAACCTCTTACCCTAGCCTCTGCCAAGTACAGCCTTCTGCCTCTCTCCAATACTGAATTACTTTTGACAGCTTGTCTTTCCGTTTGAGAAACCAAGAGCCCTTTTCGTGCAGGGAAAAATGTCCGTTTTCTGTTCTTCTTTTGCACACGGTTACGTGCTTTCAGGGCTGGGGTTAGGCTTTTACCCACTCGGGGGAGGGCAGCTTCCCGTTCACTTTGGAGATGGCACTACTGCCGCGCTGTGGGCCATGTCTGTGCTTCGCAGACTGCAAACTACCCTCTCCATTCGAAGACAGCACGCACGGATTGGGAAGTCTCTGTTCTCTGGGAGTTGTGTGTGGTGCTACTGCCCTGGTGTATGGGGTGGCTCACTGGCCACTAGCAATGTTTCTGCTCGCCACTGTGGGGCAAACGTTGTGCAGCTAAGCTCACTTGGGAAATACAAGTGCCAGAGTTCCTTTCTGGGGCACCATCAAGAGATCACATTCGTAGCATGCGGGTACTGCTTTCCTCCTAAGCTGTGCATTCGCAGCCAGCTTCAAGGTGTTCCTTTTGTGGATAGACTCTGGAGGAGAGGCCGCTGGATAAGGCCTCTGCTTCTATGCCCTTTGAGAAGGCTGCTTTGCGGAACCTCTTACCCTAGCCTCTGCCAAGTACAGCCTTCTGCCTCTCTCCAATACTGAATTACTTTTGACAGCTTGTCTTTCCGTTTGAGAAACCAAGAGCCCTTTTCGTGCAGGGAAAAATGTCCGTTTTCTGTTCTTCTTTTGCACACGGTGACGTGCTTTCAGGCCTGGGTTAGGCTTTTACCCACTCGAGGGAGGGCAGCTTCCCATTCACTTTGGAGATGGCCCTCCTGCAGCGCTCTGGGCCATGTCTGTGCTTCGCAGACTGCAAACTACCCTCTCCATTCGAAGAGAACACGCACGGATTGGGAAGTCTCTGTTCTCTGGGAGTTGTGTGTGGTGCTACTGCCCCGGTGTATGGGGTGTCTCACTGGCCACTAGCAATGTTTCTGCTCGCCACTGTGGGGCAAACGTTGTGCAGCTAAGCTCACTTGGGAAGTACAAGTGCCAGAGTTCCTTTCTGGGGCACCATCAAGGGATCACATTCGTAACATGCGGGTACTGCTTTCCTCCTAAGCTGTGCATTCGCAGCCAGCTTCAAGGTGTTCCTTTTGTGTATAGACTCTGGTGGAGAGGCCGCTGGAGAAGGCTTCTGCTTCTATGCCCTTTGAGAAGGCTGCTTTGAGGAACCTCTTACCCTAGCCTCTGCCAAGTACAGCCTTCTGCCTCTCTCCAATACTGACTTACTTTTGACAGCTTGTCTTTCCGTTTGAGAAACCAAGAGCCCTTTTCCTGCAGGGAAAAATGTCCGTTTTCTGTTCTTCTTTTGCACACGGTTACGTGCTTTCAGGGCTGGGGTTAGGCTTTTACCCACTCGAGGGAGGGCAGCTTCCCGTTCACTTTGGAGATGGCACTCCTGCAGCGCTGTGGGCCATGTCTGTGCTTCGCAGACTGCAAACTTCCCTCTCCATTCGAAGAGAACACGCACGGATTGGGAAGTCTCTGTTCTCTGGGAGTTGTGTGTGGTGCTACTGCCCCGGTGTATGGGGTGGCTCACTGGCCACTAGCAATGTTTCTGCTCGCCACTGTGGGGCAAACGTTGTGCAGCTAAGCTCACTTGGGAAGTACAAGTGCCAGAGTTCCTTTCTGGGGCACCATCAAGTGATCACATTCGTAGCATGCGGGTACTGCTTTCTTCCTAAGCTGCGCATTCGCAGCCAGCTTCAAGGTGTTCCTTTTGTGGATAGACTCTGGTGGAGAGGCCACTGGAGAAGGCCTCTGCTTCTATGCCCTTTGAGAAGGCTGCTTTGAGGAACCTCTTACCCTAGCCTCTGCCAAGTACAGCCTTCTGCCTCTCTCTAATACTGACTTACTTTTGACAGCTTGTCTTTCCGTTTGAGAAACCAAGAGCCCTTTTCGTGCAGGGAAAAATGTCCGTTTTTTGTTTTTCTATTGCTCACGGTGACGTGCTTTCAGGCCTGGGTTAGGCTTTTACCCACTCGAGGGAGGGCAGCTTCCCGTTCACTTTGGAGATGGCACTCCTGCAGCGCTGTGGGCCATGACTGTGCTTCGCAGACTGTAAACTACCCTCTCCATTCGAAGAAAACACGCACGGATTGGGAAGTCTCTGTTCTTTAGGAGATGTGTGTGGTGCTACTGCCCCGGTGTATGGGGTGGCTCACTGGCCACTAGCAATGTTTCTGCTCGCCACTGTGGGGCAAACGTTGTGCAGCTAAGCTCACTTGGGAAGTACAAGTGCCAGAGTTCCTTTCTGGGGCACCATCAAGAGATCACATTCGTAGCATGCGGGTACTGCTTTCCTCCTAAGCTGTGCATTCGCAGCCAGCTTCAAGGTGTTCCTTTTGTGGATAGACTCTGGTGGAGAGGCCGCTGGAGAAGGCCTCTGCTTCTATGCCCTTTGAGAAGGCTGCTTTGAGGAGCCTCTTACCCTAGACTCTGCCAAGTACAGCCTTCTGCCTCTCTCCAATACTGACTTACTTTTGACAGCTTGTCTTTCCGTTTGAGAAACCAAGAGCCCTTTTCGTGCAGGGAAAAATGTCCGTTTTCTGTTCTTCTTTTGCACACGGTGACGTGCTTTCAGGGCTGTGGTTAGGCTTTTACCCACTCGAGGGAGGGCAGCTTCCCATTCACTTTGGAGATGGCACTCGTGCAGCGCTGTGGGCCATGTCTGTGCTTCGCAGACTGCAAACTACCCTCTCCATTCGAAGACAACACGCACGGATTGGGAAGTCTCTGTTCTCTTGGAGTTGTGTGTGGTGCTACTGCCCCGGTGTATGGCGTGGCTCACTGGCAACTAGCAATGTTTCTGCTCGCCACTGTGGGGCAAACGTTGTGCAGCTAAGCTCACTTGGGAAGAACAAGTGCCAGAGTTCCTTTCTGGGGCACCATCAAGAGATCACATTCGTAGCATGCGGGTACTGCTTTCCTCCTAAGCTGTGCATTCGCAGCCAGCTTCAAGGTGTTCCTTTTGTGGATAGACTCTGGTGGAGAGGCCGCTGGAGAAGGCCTCTGCTTCTATGCCCTTTGAGAAGGCTGCTTTGCGGAACCTCTTACCCTAGCCTCTGCCAAGTACAGCCTTCTGCCTCTCTCCAATACAGACTTACTTTTGACAGCTTGTCTTTCCGTTTGAGAAACCAAGAGCCCTTTTCGTGCAGGGAAAAATGTCCGTTTTCTGTTCTTCTTTTGCACACGGTGACGTGCTTTCAGGCCTGGGTTAGGCTTTTACCCACTCGAGGGAGGGCAGCTTCCCATTCACTTTGGAGATGGCCCTCCTGCAGCGCTCTGGGCCATGTCTGTGCTTCGCAGACTGCAAACTACCCTCTCCATTCGAAGAGAACACGCACGGATTGGGAAGTCTCTGTTCTCTGGGAGTTGTGTGTGGTGCTACTGCCCCGGTGTATGGGGTGTCTCACTGGCCACTAGCAATGTTTCTGCTCGCCACTGTGGGGCAAACGTTGTGCAGCTAAGCTCACTTGGGAAGTACAAGTGCCAGAGTTCCTTTCTGGGGCACCATCAAGGGATCACATTCGTAACATGCGGGTACTGCTTTCCTCCTAAGCTGTGCATTCGCAGCCAGCTTCAAGGTGTTCCTTTTGTGGATAGACTCTGGTGGAGAGGCCGCTGGAGAAGGCTTCTGCTTCTATGCCCTTTGAGAAGGCTGCTTTGAGGAACCTCTTACCCTAGCCTCTGCCAAGTACAGCCTTCTGCCTCTCTCCAATACTGACTTACTTTTGACAGCTTGTCTTTCCGTTTGAGAAACCAAGAGCCCTTTTCCTGCAGGGAAAAATGTCCGTTTTCTGTTCTTCTTTTGCACACGGTTACGTGCTTTCAGGGCTGGGGTTAGGCTTTTACCCACTCGAGGGAGGGCAGCTTCCCGTTCACTTTGGAGATGGCACTCCTGCAGCGCTGTGGGCCATGTCTGTGCTTCGCAGACTGCAAACTACCCTCTCCATTCGAAGAGAACACGCACGGATTGGGAAGTCTCTGTTCTCTGGGAGTTGTGTGTGGTGCTACTGCCCCGGTGTATGGGGTGGCTCACTGGCCACTAGCAATGTTTCTGCTCGCCACTGTGGGGCAAACGTTGTGCAGCTAAGCTCACTTGGGAAGTACAAGTGCCAGAGTTCCTTTCTGGGGCACCATCAAGTGATCACATTCGTAGCATGCGGGTACTGCTTTCCTCCTAAGCTGTGCATTTGCAGCCAGTTTCAAGGTGTTCCTTTTGTGGATAGACTCTGGTGGAGAGGCCGCTGGAGAAGGCCTCTGCTACTATGCCCTTTGAGAGGGCTGCTTTGAGGAACCTCTTACCCTAGCCTCTGCCAAGTACAGCCTTCTGCCTCTCTCCAATACTGACTTACTTCTGACAGCTTGTCTTTCTGTTTGAGAAACCAAGAGCCCTTTTCGTGCAGGGAAAAATGTCAGTTTTCTGTTCTTCTTTTGCACACGGTGACGTGCTTTCAGGGCTGTGGTTAGGCTTTTACCCACTCGAGGGAGGGCAGCTTCCCATTCACTTTGGAGATGGCACTCCTGCAGCGCTGTGGGCCATGTCTGTGCTTCGCAGACTGCAAACTACCCTCTCCATTCGAAGAGAACACGCACGGATTGGGAAGTCTCTGTTCTCTGGGAGTTGTGTGTGGTGTTACTGCCCAGGTGTATGGGATGGCTCACTGGCCACTAGCAATGTTTCTGCTCGCCACTGTGGGGCAAACGTTGTGCAGCTAAGCTCACTTGGGAAGTACAAGTGCCAGAGTTCCTTTCTGGGGCACCATCAAGAGATCACATTCGTAGCATGCGGGTACTGCTTTCCTCCTAAGCTGTGCATTCGCAGCCAGCTTCAAGGTGTTCCTTTTGTGGATAGACTCTGGTGGAGAGGCCGCTGGAGAAGGCCTCTGCTTCTATGCCCTTTGAGAAGGCTGCTTTGAGGAACCTCTTACCCTAGCCTCTGCCAAGTACAGCCTTCTGCCTCTCTCCAATACTGACTTACTTTTGACAGCTTGTCTTTCCGTTTGAGAAACCAAGAGCCCTTTTCGTGCAGGGAAAAATGTCCGTTTTCTGTTTTTCTTTTGCACACGGTGACGTGCTTTCAGGCCTGGGTTAGGCTTTTACCCACTCGAGGGAGGGCAGCTTCCCGTTCACTTTGGAGATGGCACTCCTGCAGCGCTGTGGGCCATGACTGTGCTTCACAGACTGTAAACTACCCTCTCCATTCGAAGAAAACACGCACGGATTGGGAAGTCTCTGTTCTTTAGGAGATGTGTGGTGCTACTGCCCCGGTGTATGGGGTGGCTCACTGGCCACTAGCAATGTTTCTGCTCGCCACTGTGGAGCAAACGTTGTGCAGCTAAGCTCACTTGGGAAGTACAAGTGCCAGAGTTCCTTTCTGGGGCACCATCAAGAGATCACATTCGTAGCATGCGGGTACTGCTTTCCTCCTAAGCTGTGCATTCGCAGCCAGCTTCAAGGTGTTCCTTTTGTGGATAGACTCTGGTGGAGAGGCCGCTGGAGAAGGCCTCTGCTTCTATGCCCTTTGAGAAGGCTGCTTTGAGGAACCTCTTACCCTAGCCTCTGCCAAGTACAGCCTTCTGCCTCTCTCCAATACTGACTTACTTTTGACAGCTTGTCTTTCCGTTTGAGAAACCAAGAGCCCTTTTCGTGCAGGGAAAAATGTCCGTTTTCTGTTCTTCTTTTGCACACGGTGACGTGCTTTCAGGGCTGTGGTTAGGCTTTTACCCACTCGAGGGAGGGCAGCTTCCCATTCACTTTGGAGATGGCACTCGTGCAGCGCTGTGGGCCATGTCTGTGCTTCGCAGACTGCAAACTACCCTCTCCATTCGAAGACAACACGCACGGATTGGGAAGTCTCTGTTCTCTGGGAGTTGTGTGTGGTGCTATTGCCCCGGTGTATGGGGTGTCTCACTGGCCACTAGCAATGTTTCTGCTCGCCACTGTGGGGCAAACGTTGTGCAGCTAAGCTCACTTGGGAAGTACAAGTGCCAGAGTTCCTTTCTGGGGCACCATCAAGGGATCACATTCGTAACATGCGGGTACTGCTTTCCTCCTAAGCTGTGCATTCGCAGCCAGCTTCAAGGTGTTCCTTTTGTGGATAGACTCTGGTGGAGAGGCCGCTGGAGAAGGCTTCTGCTTCTATGCCCTTTGAGAAGGCTGCTTTGAGGAACCTCTTACCCTAGCCTCTGCCAAGTACAGCCTTCTGCCTCTCTCCAATACTGACTTACTTTTGACAGCTTGTCTTTCCGTTTGAGAAACAAAGAGCCCTTTTCCTGCAGGGAAAAATGTCCGTTTTCTGTTCTTCTTTTGCACACGGTTACGTGCTTTCAGGGCTGGTGTTAGGCTTTTACCCACTCGAGGGAGGGCAGCTTCCCGTTCACTTTGGAGATGGCACTCCTGCAGCGCTGTGGGCCATGTCTGTGCTTCGCAGACTGCAAACTACCCTCTCCATTCGAAGAGAACACGCACGGATTGGGAAGTCTCTGTTCTCTGGGAGTTGTGTGTGGTGCTACTGCCCCGGTGTATGGGGTGGCTCACTGGCCACTAGCAATGTTTCTGCTCGCCACTGTGGGGCAAACGTTGTGCAGCTAAGCTCACTTGGGAAGTACAAGTGCCAGAGTTCCTTTCTGGGGCACCATCAAGTGATCACATTCGTAGCATGCGGGTACTGCTTTCCTCCTAAGCTGTGCATTCGCAGCCAGCTTCAAGGTGTTCCTTTTGTGGATAGACTCTGGTGGAGAGGCCGCTGGAGAAGGCCTCTGCTACTATGCCCTTTGAGAGGGCTGCTTTGAGGAACCTCTTACCCTAGCCTCTGCCAAGTACAGCCTTCTGCCTCTCTCCAATACTGACTTACTTCTGACAGCTTGTCTTTCTGTTTGAGAAACCAAGAGCCCTTTTCGTGCAGGGAAAAATGTCCGTTTTCTGTTCTTCTTTTGCACACGGTGACGTGCTTTCAGGCCTGGGTTAGGCTTTTACCCACTCGAGGGAGGGCAGCTTCCCATTCACTTTGGAGATGGCACTCCTGCAGCGCTGTGGGCCATGACTGTGCTTCGCAGACTGTAAACTACCCTCTCCATTCGAAGAAAAGACGCACGGAATGGGAAGCCTCTGTTCTCTGGGAAATGTGTGTGGTGCTACTGCCCCGGTGTATGTGGTGGCTCACTGGCCACTAGCAATGTTTCTGCTCGCCACTGTGGGGCAAACGTTGTGCAGCTAAGCTCACTTGGGAAGTACAAGTGCCAGAGTACCTCTCCGGGGCACCGTCAAGAGATCTCATTCGTAGCATGCGGGTACTGCTTTCCTCCTAAGCTGTGCATTCGCAGCCAGCTTCAAGGTGTTCCTTTTGTGGATAGACTCTGGTGGAGAGGCCGCTGGAGAAGGCCTCTGCTTCTATGCCCTTTGAGAAGGCTGCTTTGAGGAACCTCTTACCCTAGCCTCTGCCAAGTACAGCCTTCTGCCTCTCTCCAATACTGACTTACTTTTGACAGCTTGTCTTTCCGTTTGAGAAACCAAGAGCCCTTTTCGTGCAGGGAAAAATGTCCGTTTTCTGTTCTTCTTTTGCACACGGTGACGTGCTTTCAGGGCTGTGGTTAGGCTTTTACCCACTCGAGGGAGGCCAGCTTCCCATTCACTTTGGAGATGGCACTCCTGCAGCGCTGTGGGCCATGTCTGTGCTTCGCAGACTGCAAACTACCCTCTCCATTCGAAGAGAACACGCACGGATTGGGAAGTCTCTGTTCTCTGGGAGTTGTGCGTGGTGCTACTGCCCAGGTGTATGGGGTGGCTCACTGGCCACTAGCAATGTTTCTGCTCGCCACTGTGAGGCAAACGTTGTGCAGCTAAGCTCACTTTGGAAGTACAAGTGCCAGAGTTCCTTTCTGGGGCACCATCAAGAGATCACATTCGTAGCATGCGGGTACTGCTTTCCTCCTAAGCTGTGCATTTGCAGCCAGCTTCAAGGTGTTCCTTTTGTGGATAGACTCTGGAGGAGAGGCCGCTGGATAAGGCTTCTGCTTCTATGCCCTTTGAGAAGTCTGCTTTGAGGAACCTCTTACCCTAGCCTCTGCCAAGTACAGCCTTCTGCCTCTCTCCAATACTGACTTACTTTTGACAGCTTGTCTTTCCGTTTGAGAAGCCAAGAGCCCTTTTCGTGCAGGGAAAAATGTCCGTTTTCTGTTCTACTTTTGCACACGGTGACATGCTTTCAGGGCTGTGGTTAGGCTTTTACCCACTCGAGGGAGGGCAGCTTCCCATTCACTTTGGAGATGGCACTCCTGCAGCGCTGTGGGCCATGTCTGTGCTTCGCAGACTGCAAACTACCCTCTCCATTCGAAGAGAACACGCACGGATTGGGAAGTCTCTGTTCTCTGGGAGTGTGTGTGGTGCTACTGCCCCGGTGTATGGGGTGGCTCACTGGCCACTAGCAATGTTTCTGCTCGCCACTGTGGGGCAAACGTGGTGCAGCTAAGCTCACTTGGGAAGTACAAGTGCCAGAGTTCCTTTCCGGGGCACCGTCAAGAGATCTCATTCGTAGCATGCGGGTTCTGCTTTCCTCCTAAGCTGTGCATTCGCAGCCAGCTTCAAGGTGTTCTTTTGTGGATAGACTCTGGTGGAGAGGCCGCTCGATAAGGCCTCTGCTTCTATGCCCTTTGAGAAGGCTGCTTTGAGTAACCTCTTACCCTAGCCTCTGCCAAGTACAGCCTTCTGCCTCTCTCCAATACTGACTTACTTTTGACAGCTTGTCTTTCCGTTTGAGAAACCAAGAGCCCTTTTCATGCAGGGAAAAATGTCCGTTTTCTGTTCTTCTTTTGCACAGGGTGACGTGCTTTCAGGGCTGTGGTTAGGCTTTTACCCACTCGAGGGAGGGCAGCTTCCCATTCACTTTGGAGATGGCACTCCTGCAGCGCTGTGGGCCATGTCTGTGCTTCGCAGACTGCAAACTACCCTCTCCATTCGAAGAGAACACGCACGGATTGGGAAGTCTCTGTTCTCTGGGAGTTGTGTGTGGTGCTACTGCCCCGGTGTATGGGGTGGCTCACTGGCCACTAGCAATGTTTCTGCTCGCCACTGTGGGGCAAACGTTGTGCAGCTAAGCTCACTTGGGAAGTACAAGTGCCAGAGTTCCTTTCTGGGGCACCATCAAGAGATCACATTCGTAGCATGCGGGTACTGCTTTCCTCCTAAGCTGTGCATTCGCAGCCAGCTTCAAGGTGTTCCTATTGTGGATAGACTCTGGAGGAGAGGCCGCTGGATAAGGCCTCTGCTTCTATGCCCTTTGAGAGGGCTGCTTTGAGGAACCTCTTACCCTAGCCTCTGCCAAGTATAGCCTTCTGCCTCTCTCCAATACTGACTTACTTTTGACAGCTTGTCTTTCCGTTTGAGAAACCAAGAGCCCTTTTCGTGCAGGGGAAAATGTCCGTTTTCTGTTCTTCTTTTGCACACGGTGACGTGCTTTCAGGGCTGTGGTTAGGCTTTTACCCACTCGAGGGAGGGCAGCTTCCCATTCACTTTGGAGATGGCACTCCTGCAGCGCTGTGGGCCATGTCTGTGCTTCGCAGACTGCAAACTACCCTCTCCATTCGAAGAGAACACGCACGGATTGGGAAGTCTCTGTTCTCTGGGAGTTGTGTGTGGTGCTACTGCCCCGGTGTATGGGGTGGCTCACTGGCCACTAGCAATGTTTCTGCTCGCCACTGTGGGGCAAACGTGGTGCAGCTAAGCTCACTTGGGAAGTACAAGTGCCAGAGTTCCTTTCTGGGGCACCATCAAGAGATCACATTCGTAGCATGTGGGTACTGCTTTCCTCCTAAGCTGTGCATTCGCAGCCAGCTTCAAGGTGTTCCTCTTGTGGATAGACTCTGGAGGAGAGGCCGCTGGATAAGGCCTCTGCTTCTATGCCATTTGAGAGGGCTGCTTTGAGGAACCTCTTACCCTAGCCTCTGCCAAGTATAGCCTTCTGCCTCTCTCCAATACTGACTTACTTTTGACAGCTTGTCTTTCCGTTTGAGAAACCAAGAGCCCTTTTCGTGCAGGGAAAAATGTCCGTTTTCTGTTCTTCTTTTGCACAGGGTGACGTGCTTTCAGGGCTGTGGTTAGGCTTTTACCCACTCGAGGGAGGGCAGCTTCCCATTCACTTTGGAGATGGCACTCCTGCAGCGCTGTGGGCCATGTCTGTGCTTCGCAGACTGCAAACTACCCTCTCCATTCGAAGAGAACACGCACGGATTGGGAAGTCTCTGTTCTCTGGGAGTTGTGTGTGGTGCTACTGCCCCGGTGTATGGGGTGGCTCACTGGCCACTAGCAATGTTTCTGCTCGCCACTGTGGGGCAAACGTTGTGCAGCTAAGCTCACTTGGGAAGTACAAGTGCCAGAGTTCCTTTCTGGGGCACCATCAAGAGATCACATTCGTAGCATGTGGGTACTGCTTTCCTCCTAAGCTGTGCATTCGCAGCCAGCTTCAAGGTGTTCCTTTTGTGGATAGACTCTGGTGGAGAGGCCGCTGGAGAAGGCTTCTGCTTCTATGCCCTTTGAGAAGGCTGCTTTGAGGAACCTCTTACCCTGGCCTCTGCCAAGTACAGCCTTCTGCCTCTCTCCAATACTGACTTACTTCTGACAGCTTGTCTTTCTGTTTGAGAAACCAAGAGCCCTTTTCGTGCAGGGAAAAATGTCCGTTTTCTGTTCTTCTTTTGCACACGGTGACGTGCTTTCAGGGCTGTGGTTAGGCTTTTACCCACTCGAGGGAGGGCAGCTTCCCATTCACTTTGGAGATGGCACTCCTGCAGCGCTGTGGGCCATGTCTGTGCTTCGCAGACTGCAAACTACTCTCTCCATTCGAAGACAACACGCACGGATTGGGAAGTCTCTGTTCTCTGGGAGTTGTGTGTGGTGCTACTGCCCCGGTGTATGGGGTGTCTCACTGGCCACTAGCAATATTTCTGCTCGCCACTGTGGGGCAAACGTAGTGCAGCTAAGCTCACTTGGGAAGTACAAGTGCCAGAGTTCCTTTCTGGGGCACCATCAAGAGATCACATTCGTAGCATGCGGGTACTGCTTTCTTCCTAAGCTGTGCATTCGCAGCCAGCTTCAAGGTGTTCCTTTTGTGGATAGACTCTGGTGGAGAGGCCGCTCGATAAGGCCTCTGCTTCTATGCCCTTTGAGAAGGCTGCTTTGAGGAACCTCTTACCCTAGCCTCTGCCAAGTACAGCCTTCTGCCTCTCTCCAATACTGACTTACTTTTGACAGCTTGTCTTTCCGTTTGAGAAACCAAGAGCCCTTTTCATGCAGGGAAAAATGTCCGTTTTCTGTTCTTCTTTTGCACACGGTGACGTGCTTTCAGGGCTGTGGTTAGGCTTTTACCCACTCGAGGGAGGGCAGCTTCCCATTCACTTTGGAGATGGCACTCCTGCAGCGCTGTGGGCCATGTCTGTGCTTCGCAGACTGCAAACTACCCTCTCCATTCGAAGAGAACACGCACGGATTGGGAAGTCTCTGTTCTCTGGGAGTTGTGTGTGGTGCTACTGCCCCGGTGTATGGGGTGGCTCACTGGCCACTAGCAATGTTTCTGCTCGCCACTGTGGGGCAAACGTTGTGCAGCTAAGCTCACTTGGGAAGTACAAGTGCCAGAGTTCCTTTCTGGGGCACCATCAAGAGATCACATTGGTAGCATGCGGGTACTGCTTTCCTCCTAAGCTGTGCATTCGCAGCCAGCTTCAAGGTGTTCCTATTGTGGATAGACTCTGGAGGAGAGGCCGCTGGATAAGGCCTCTGCTTCTATGCCCTTTGAGAGGGCTGCTTTGAGGAACCTCTTACCCTAGCCTCTGCCAAGTATAGCCTTCTGCCTCTCTCCAATACTGACTTACTTTTGACAGCTTGTCTTTCCGTTTGAGAAACCAAGAGCCCTTTTCGTGCAGGGGAAAATGTCCGTTTTCTGTTCTTCTTTTGCACACGGTGACGTGCTTTCAGGGCTGTGGTTAGGCTTTTACCCACTCGAGGGAGGGCAGCTTCCCATTCACTTTGGAGATGGCACTCCTGCAGCGCTGTGGGCCATGTCTGTGCTTCGCAGACTGCAAACTACCCTCTCCATTCGAAGAGAACACGCACGGATTGGGAAGTCTCTGTTCTCTGGGAGTTGTGTGTGGTGCTACTGCCCCGGTGTATGGGGTGGCTCACTGGCCACTAGCAATGTTTCTGCTCGCCACTGTGGGGCAAACGTGGTGCAGCTAAGCTCACTTGGGAAGTACAAGTGCCAGAGTTCCTTTCTGGGGCACCATCAAGAGATCACATTCGTAGCATGTGGGTACTGCTTTCCTCCTAAGCTGTGCATTCGCAGCCAGCTTCAAGGTGTTCCTCTTGTGGATAGACTCTGGAGGAGAGGCCGCTGGATAAGGCCTCTGCTTCTATGCCATTTGAGAGGGCTGCTTTGAGGAACCTCTTACCCTAGCCTCTGCCAAGTATAGCCTTCTGCCTCTCTCCAATACTGACTTACTTTTGACAGCTTGTCTTTCCGTTTGAGAAACCAAGAGCCCTTTTCGTGCAGGGAAAAATGTCCGTTTTCTGTTCTTCTTTTGCACAGGGTGACGTGCTTTCAGGGCTGTGGTTAGGCTTTTACCCACTCGAGGGAGGGCAGCTTCCCATTCACTTTGGAGATGGCACTCCTGCAGCGCTGTGGGCCATGTCTGTGCTTCGCAGACTGCAATCTACCCTCTCCATTCGAAGAGAACACGCACGGATTGGGAAGTCTCTGTTCTCTGGGAGTTGTGTGTGGTGCTACTGCCCCGGTGTATGGGGTGGCTCACTGGCCACTAGCAATGTTTCTGCTCGCCACTGTGGGGCAAACGTTGTGCAGCTAAGCTCACTTGGGAAGTACAAGTGCCAGAGTTCCTTTCTGGGGCACCATCAAGAGATCACATTCGTAGCATGTGGGTACTGCTTTCCTCCTAAGCTGTGCATTCGCAGCCAGCTTCAAGGTGTTCCTTTTGTGGATAGACTCTGGTGGAGAGGCCGCTGGAGAAGGCTTCTGCTTCTATGCCCTTTGAGAAGGCTGCTTTGAGGAACCTCTTACCCTGGCCTCTGCCAAGTACAGCCTTCTGCCTCTCTCCAATACTGACTTACTTCTGACAGCTTGTCTTTCTGTTTGAGAAACCAAGAGCCCTTTTCGTGCAGGGAAAAATGTCCGTTTTCTGTTCTTCTTTTGCACACGGTGACGTGCTTTCAGGGCTGTGGTTAGGCTTTTACCCACTCGAGGGAGGGCAGCTTCCCATTCACTTTGGAGATGGCACTCCTGCAGCGCTGTGGGCCATGACTGTGCTTCGCAGACTGTAAACTACCCTCTCCATTCGAAGAAAAGACGCACGGATTGGGAAGCCTCTGTTCTCTGGGAAATGTGTGTGGTGCTACTGCCCCGGTGTATGGGGTGGCTCACTGGCCACTAGCAATGTTTCTGCTCGCCACTGTGGGGCAAACGTTGTGCAGCTAAGCTCACTAGGGAAGTACAAGTGCCAGAGTTCCTTTCCGGGGCACCGTCAAGAGATCTCATTCGTAGCATGCGGGTACTGCTTTCCTCCTAAGCTGTGCATTCGCAGCCAGCTTCCAGGTGTTCCTTTTGTGGATAGACTCTGGTGGAGAGGCCGCTGGAGAAGGCCTCTGCTTCTATGCCCTTTGAGAAGGCTGCTTTGAGGAACCTCTTACCCTAGCCTCTGCCAAGTACAGCCTTCTGCCTCTCTCCAATACTGACTTACTTTTGACAGCTTGTCTTTCCGTTTGAGAAAACAAGAGCCCTTTTCGTGCAGGGAAAAATGTCCGTTTTCTGTTCTTCTTTTGCACAGGGTGACGTGCTTTCAGGGCTGTGGTTAGGCTTTTACCCACTCGAGGGAGGGCAGCTTCCCATTCACTTTGGAGATGGCACTCCTGCAGCGCTGTGGGCCATGTCTGTGCTTCGCAGACTGCAAACTACCCTCTCCATTCGAAGAGAACACGCACGGATTGGGAAGTCTCTGTTCTCTGGGAGTTGTGTGTGGTGCTACTGCCCCGGTGTATGGGGTGGCTCACTGGCCACTAGCAATGTTTCTGCTCGCCACTGTGGGGCAAACGTTGTGCAGCTAAGCTCACTAGGGAAGTACAAGTGCCAGAGTTCCTTTCCGGGGCACCGTCAAGAGATCTCATTCGTAGCATGCGGGTACTGCTTTCCTCCTTAGCTGTGCATTCGCAGCCAGCTTCCAGGTGTTCCTTTTGTGGATAGACTCTGGTGGAGAGGCCGCTGGAGAAGGCCTCTGCTTCTATGCCCTTTGAGAAGGCTGCTTTGAGGAACCTCTTACCCTAGCCTCTGCCAAGTACAGCCTTCTGCCTCTCTCCAATACTGACTTACTTTTGACAGCTTGTCTTTCCGTTTGAGAAACCAAGAGCCCTTTTCGTGCAGGGAAAAATGTCCGTTTTCTGTTCTTCTTTTGCACACGGTGACGTGCTTTCAGGGCTGTGGTTAGGCTTTTACCCACTCGAGGGAGTTCAGCTTCCCATTCACTTTGGAGATGGCACTCCTGCAGCCCTGTGGGCCATGTCTGTGCTTCGCAGACTGCAAACTACGCTCTCCATTCGAAGAGAACACGCACGGATTGGGAAGTCTCTGTTCTCTGGGAGTTGTGTGTGGTGCTACTGCCCCGGTGTATGGGGTGGCTCACTGGCCACTAGCAATGTTTCTGCTCGCCACTGTGGGGCAAACGTTGTGCAGCTAAGCTCACTTGGGAAGTACAAGTGCCAGAGTTCCTTTCTGGGGCACCATCAAGAGATCACATTCGTAGCATGCGGGTACTGCTTTCCTCCTAAGCTGTGCATTCGCAGCCAGCTTCAAGGTGTTCCTTTTGTGGATAGACTCTGGTGGAGAGGCCGCTGGAGAAGGCCTCTGCTTCTATGCCCTTTGAGAAGGCTGCTTTGAGGAACTTCTTACCCTAGCCTCTGCCAAGTACAGCCTTCTGCCTCTCTCCAATACTGACTTACTTTTGACAGCTTGTCTTTCCGTTTGAGAAACCAAGAGCCCTTTTCGTGCAGGGAAAAATGTCCGTTTTCTGTTCTTCTTTTGCACAGGGTGACGTGCTTTCAGGGCTGTGGTTAGGCTTTTACCCACTCGAGGGAGGGCAGCTTCCCATTCACTTTGGAGATGGCACTCCTGCAGCGCTGTGGGCCATGTCTGTGCTTCGCAGACTGCAAACTACCCTCTCCATTCGAAGAGAACACGCACGGATTGGGAAGTCTCTGTTCTCTGGGAGTTGTGTGTGGTGCTACTGCCCCGGTGTATGGGGTGGCTCACTGGCCACTAGCAATGTTTCTGCTCACCACTGTGGGGCAAACGTTGTGCAGCTAAGCTCACTTGGGAAGTACAAGTGCCAGAGTTCCTTTCTGGGGCACCATCAAGAGATCACATTCGTAGCATGCGGGTACTGCTTTCCTCCTAAGCTGTGCATTCGCAGCCAGCTTCAAGGTGTTCCTATTGTGGATAGACTCTGGAGGAGAGGCCGCTGGATAAGGCCTCTGCTTCTATGCCCTTTGAGAGGGCTGCTTTGAGGAACCTCTTACCCTAGCCTCTGCCAAGTATAGCCTTCTGCCTCTCTCCAATACTGACTTACTTTTGACAGCTTGTCTTTCCGTTTGAGAAACCAAGAGCCCTTTTCGTGCAGGGAAAAATGTCCGTTTTCTGTTCTTCTTTTGCACAGGGTGACGTGCTTTCAGGGCTGTGGTTAGGCTTTTACCCACTCGAGGGAGGGCAGCTTCCCATTCACTTTGGAGATGGCACTCCTGCAGCGCTGTGGGCCATGTCTGTGCTTCGCAGACTGCAAACTACCCTCTCCATTGGAAGAGAACACGCACGGATTGGGAAGTCTCTGTTCTCTGGGAGTTGTGTGTGGTGCTACTGCCCCGGTGTATGGGGTGGCTCACTGGCCACTAGCAATGTTTCTGCTCGCCACTGTGGGGCAAACGTTGTGCAGCTAAGCTCACTTGGGAAGTACAAGTGCCAGAGTTCCTTTCTGGGGCACCATCAAGAGATCACATTCGTAGCATGCGGGTACTGCTTTCCTCCTAAGCTGTGCATTCGCAGCCAGCTTCAAGGTGTTCCTTTTGTGGATAGACTCTGGAGGAGAGGCCGCTGGATAAGGCCTCTGCTTCTATGCCCTTTGAGAGGGCTGCTTTGAGGAACCTCTTACCCTAGCCTCTGCCAAGTATAGCCTTCTGCCTCTCTCCAATACTGACTTACTTTTGACAGCTTGTCTTTCCGTTTGAGAAACCAAGAGCCCTTTTCGTGCAGGGAAAAATGTCCGTTTTCTGTTCTTCTTTTGCACAGGGTGACGTGCTTTCAGGGCTGTGGTTAGGCTTTTACCCACTCGAGGGAGGGCAGCTTCCCATTCACTTTGGAGATGGCACTCCTGCAGCGCTGTGGGCCATGTCTGTGCTTCGCAGACTGCAAACTACCTTCTCCATTCGAAGAGAACACGCACGGATAGGGAAGTCTCTGTTCTCTGGGAGTTGTGTGTGGTGCTACTGCCCCGGTGTATGGGGTGGCTCACTGGCCACTAGCAATGTTTCTGCTCGCCACTGTGGGGCAAACGTTGTGCAGCTAAGCTCACTTGGGAAGTACAAGTGCCAGAGTTCCTTTCTGGGGCACCATCAAGAGATCACATTCGTAGCATGCGGGTACTGCTTTCCTCCTAAGCTGTGCATTCGCAGCCAGCTTCAAGGTGTTCCTTTTGTGGATAGACTCTGGTGGAGAGGCCGCTGGAGAAGGCTTCTGCTTCTATGCCCTTTGAGAAGGCTGCTTTGAGGAACCTCTTACCCTAGCCTCTGCCAAGTACAGCCTTCTGCCTCTCTCCAATACTGACTTACTTTTGAAAGCTTGTCTTTCCGTTTGAGAAACCAAGAGCCCTTTTCCTGCAGGGAAAAATGTCCGTTTTCTATTCTTCTTTTGCACACGGTTACGTGCTTTCAGGGCTGGGGTTAGGCTTTTACCCACTCGGGGGAGGGCAGCTTCCCGTTCACTTTGGAGATGGCACTACTGCCGCGCTGTGGGCCATGTCTGTGCTTCGCAGACTGCAAACTACCCTCTCCATTCGAAGACAGCACGCACGGATTGGGAAGTCTCTGTTCTCTGGGAGTTGTGTGTGGTGCTACTGCCCTGGTGTATGGGGTGGCTCACTGGCCACTAGCAATGTTTCTGCTCGCCACTGTGGGGCAAACGTTGTGCAGCTAAGCTCACTTGGGAAATACAAGTGCCAGAGTTCCTTTCTGGGGCACCATCAAGAGATCACATTCGTAGCATGCGGGTACTGCTTTCCTCCTAAGCTGTGCATTCGCAGCCAGCTTCAAGGTGTTCCTTTTGTGGATAGACTCTGGAGGAGAGGCCGCTGGATAAGGCCTCTGCTTCTATGCCCTTTGAGAAGGCTGCTTTGCGGAACCTCTTACCCTAGCCTCTGCGAAGTACATCCTTCTGCCTCTCTCCAATACTGAATTACTTTTGACAGCTTGTCTTTCCGTTTGAGAAACCAAGAGCCCTTTTCGTGCAGGGAAAAATGTCCGTTTTCTGTTCTTCTTTTGCACACGGTGACGTGCTTTCAGGCCTGGGTTAGGCTTTTACCCACTCGAGGGAGGGCAGCTTCCCATTCACTTTGGAGATGGCCCTCCTGCAGCGCTGTGGGCCATGTCTGTGCTTCGCAGACTGCAAACTACCCTCTCCATTCGAAGAGAACACGCACGGATTGGGAAGTCTCTGTTCTCTGGGAGTTGTGTGTGGTGCTACTGCCCCGGTGTATGGGGTGTCTCACTGGCCACTAGCAATGTTTCTGCTCGCCACTGTGGGGCAAACGTTGTGCAGCTAAGCTCACTTGGGAAGTACAAGTGCCAGAGTTCCTTTCTGGGGCACCATCAAGGGATCACATTCGTAACATGCGGGTACTGCTTTCCTCCTAAGCTGTGCATTCGCAGCCAGCTTCAAGGTGTTCCTTTTGTGGATAGACTCTGGTGGAGAGGCCGCTGGAGAAGGCTTCTGCTTCTATGCCCTTTGAGAAGGCTGCTTTGAGGAACCTCTTACCCTAGCCTCTGCCAAGTACAGCCTTCTGCCTCTCTCCAATACTGACTTACTTTTGACAGCTTGTCTTTCCGTTTGAGAAACCAAGAGCCCTTTTCCTGCAGGGAAAAATGTCCGTTTTCTGTTCTTCTTTTGCACACGGTTACGTGCTTTCAGGGCTGGGGTTAGGCTTTTACCCACTCGAGGGAGGGCAGCTTCCCGTTCACTTTGGAGATGGCACTCCTGCAGCGCTGTGGGCCATGTCTGTGCTTCGCAGACTGCAAACTACCCTCTCCATTCGAAGAGAACACGCACGGATTGGGAAGTCTCTGTTCTCTGGGAGTTGTGTGTGGTGCTACTGCCCCGGTGTATGGGGTGGCTCACTGGCCACTAGCAATGTTTCTGCTCGCCACTGTGGGGCAAACGTTGTGCAGCTAAGCTCACTTGGGAAGTACAAGTGCCAGAGTTCCTTTCTGGGGCACCATCAAGTGATCACATTCGTAGCATGCGGGTACTGCTTTCTTCCTAAGCTGTGCATTCGCAGCCAGCTTCAAGGTGTTCCTTTTGTGGATAGACTCTGGTGGAGAGGCCACTGGAGAAGGCCTCTGCTTCTATGCCCTTTGAGAAGGCTGCTTTGAGGAACCTCTTACCCTAGCCTCTGCCAAGTACAGCCTTCTGCCTCTCTCTAATACTGACTTACTTTTGACAGCTTGTCTTTCCGTTTGAGAAACCAAGAGCCCTTTTCGTGCAGGGAAAAATGTCCGTTTTTTGTTTTTCTATTGCTCACGGTGACGTGCTTTCAGGCCTGGGTTAGGCTTTTACCCACTCGAGGGAGGGCAGCTTCCCGTTCACTTTGGAGATGGCACTCCTGCAGCGCTGTGGGCCATGACTGTGCTTCGCAGACTGTAAACTACCCTCTCCATTCGAAGAAAACACGCACGGATTGGGAAGTCTCTGTTCTTTAGGAGATGTGTGTGGTGCTACTGCCCCGGTGTATGGGGTGGCTCACTGGCCACTAGCAATGTTTCTGCTCGCCACTGTGGGGCAAACGTTGTGCAGCTAAGCTCACTTGGGAAGTACAAGTGCCAGAGTTCCTTTCTGGGGCACCATCAAGAGATCACATTCGTAGCATGCGGGTACTGCTTTCCTCCTAAGCTGTGCATTCGCAGCCAGCTTCAAGGTGTTCCTTTTGTGGATAGACTCTGGTGGAGAGGCCGCTGGAGAAGGCCTCTGCTTCTATGCCCTTTGAGAAGGCTGCTTTGAGGAGCCTCTTAACCTAGACTCTGCCAAGTACAGCCTTCTGCCTCTCTCCAATACTGACTTACTTTTGACAGCTTGTCTTTCCGTTTGAGAAACCAAGAGCCCTTTTCGTGCAGGGAAAAATGTCCGTTTTCTGTTCTTCTTTTGCACACGGTGACGTGCTTTCAGGGCTGTGGTTAGGCTTTTACCCACTCGAGGGAGGGCAGCTTCCCATTCACTTTGGAGATGGCACTCGTGCAGCGCTGTGGGCCATGTCTGTGCTTCGCAGACTGCAAACTACCCTCTCCATTCGAAGACAACACGCACGGATTGGGAAGTCTCTGTTCTCTTGGAGTTGTGTGTGGTGCTACTGCCCCGGTGTATGGCGTGGCTCACTGGCAACTAGCAATGTTTCTGCTCGCCACTGTGGGGCAAACGTTGTGCAGCTAAGCTCACTTGGGAAGAACAAGTGCCAGAGTTCCTTTCTGGGGCACCATCAAGAGATCACATTCGTAGCATGCGGGTACTGCTTTCCTCCTAAGCTGTGCATTCGCAGCCAGCTTCAAGGTGTTCCTTTTGTGGATAGACTCTGGTGGAGAGGCCGCTGGAGAAGGCCTCTGCTTCTATGCCCTTTGAGAAGGCTGCTTTGCGGAACCTCTTACCCTAGCCTCTGCCAAGTACAGCCTTCTGCCTCTCTCCAATACAGACTTACTTTTGACAGCTTGTCTTTCCGTTTGAGAAACCAAGAGCCCTTTTCGTGCAGGGAAAAATGTCCGTTTTCTGTTCTTCTTTTGCACACGGTGACGTGCTTTCAGGCCTGGGTTAGGCTTTTACCCACTCGAGGGAGGGCAGCTTCCCATTCACTTTGGAGATGGCCCTCCTGCAGCGCTCTGGGCCATGTCTGTGCTTCGCAGACTGCAAACTACCCTCTCCATTCGAAGAGAACACGCACGGATTGGGAAATCTCTGTTCTCTGGGAGTTGTGTGTGGTGCTACTGCCCCGGTGTATGGGGTGGCTCACTGGCCACTAGCAATGTTTCTGCTCGCCACTGTGGGGCAAACGTTGTGCAGCTAAGCTCACTTGGGAAGTACAAGTGCCAGAGTTCCTTTCTGGGGCACCATCAAGTGATCACATTCGTAGCATGCGGGTACTGCTTTCCTCCTAAGCTGTGCATTTGCAGCCAGCTTCAAGGTGTTCCTTTTGTGGATAGACTCTGGTGGAGAGGCCGCTGGAGAAGGCCTCTGCTACTATGCCCTTTGAGAGGGCTGCTTTGAGGAACCTCTTACCCTAGCCTCTGCCAAGTACAGCCTTCTGCCTCTCTCCAATACTGACTTACTTTTGACAGCTTGTCTTTCCGTTTGAGAAACCAAGAGCCCTTTTCGTGCAGGGAAAAATGTCCGTTTTCTGTTTTTCTTTTGCACACGGTGACGTGCTTTCAGGCCTGGGTTAGGCTTTTACCCACTCGAGGGAGGGCAGCTTCCCGTTCACTTTGGAGATGGCACTCCTGCAGCGCTGTGGGCCATGACTGTGCTTCACAGACTGTAAACTACCCTCTCCATTCGAAGAAAACACGCACGGATTGGGAAGTCTCTGTTCTTTAGGAGATGTGTGGTGCTACTGCCCCGGTGTATGGGGTGGCTCACTGGCCACTAGCAATGTTTCTGCTCGCCACTGTGGGGCAAACGTGGTGCAGCTAAGCTCACTTGGGAAGTACAAGTGCCAGAGTTCCTTTCTGGGGCACCATCAAGAGATCACATTCGTAGCATGCGGGTACTGCTTTCCTCCTAAGCTGTGCATTCGCAGCCAGCTTCAAGGTGTTCCTTTTGTGGATAGACTCTGGTGGAGAGGCCGCTGGAGAAGGCCTCTGCTTCTATGCCCTTTGAGAAGGCTGCTTTGAGGAACCTCTTACCCTAGCCTCTGCCAAGTACAGCCTTCTGCCTCTCTCCAATACTGACTTACTTTTGACAGCTTGTCTTTCCGTTTGAGAAACCAAGAGCCCTTTTCGTGCAGGGAAAAATGTCCGTTTTTTGTTTTTCTATTGCTCACGGTGACGTGCTTTCAGGCCTGGGTTAGGCTTTTACCCACTCGAGGGAGGGCAGCTTCCCGTTCACTTTGGAGATGGCACTCCTGCAGCGCTGTGGGCCATGACTGTGCTTCACAGACTGTAAACTACCCTCTCCATTCGAAGAAAACACGCACGGATTGGGAAGTCTCTGTTCTTTAGGAGATGTGTGTGGTGCTACTGCCCCGGTGTATGGGGTGGCTCACTGGCCACTAGCAATGTTTCTGCTCGCCACTGTGGGGCAAACGTTGTGCAGCTAAGCTCACTTGGGAAGTACAAGTGCCAGAGTTCCTTTCTGGGGCACCATCAAGAGATCACATTCGTAGCATGCGGGTACTGCTTTCCTCCTAAGCTGTGCATTCGCAGCCAGCTTCAAGGTGTTCCTTTTGTGGATAGACTCTGGTGGAGAGGCCGCTGGAGAAGGCCTCTGCTTCTATGCCCTTTGAGAAGGCTGCTTTGAGGAACCTCTTAACCTAGCCTCTGCCAAGTACAGCCTTCTGCCTCTCTCCAATACTGACTTACTTTTGACAGCTTGTCTTTCCGTTTGAGAAACCAAGAGCCCTTTTCGTGCAGGGAAAAATGTCCGTTTTCTGTTTTTCTTTTGCACACGGTGACGTGCTTTCAGGCCTGGGTTAGGCTTTTACCCACTCGAGGGAGGGCAGCTTCCCGTTCACTTTGGAGATGGCACTCCTGCAGCGCTGTGGGCCATGACTGTGCTTCACAGACTGTAAACTACCCTCTCCATTCGAAGAAAACACGCACGGATTGGGAAGTCTCTGTTCTTTAGGAGATGTGTGGTGCTACTGCCCCGGTGTATGGGGTGGCTCACTGGCCACTAGCAATGTTTCTGCTCGCCACTGTGGGGCAAACGTTGTGCAGCTAAGCTCACTTGGGAAGTACAAGTGCCAGAGTTCCTTTCTGGGGCACCATCAAGAGATCACATTCGTAGCATGCGGGTACTGCTTTCCTCCTAAGCTGTGCATTCGCAGCCAGCTTCAAGGTGTTCCTTTTGTGGATAGACTCTGGTGGAGAGGCCGCTGGAGAAGGCCTCTGCTTCTATGCCCTTTGAGAAGGCTGCTTTGAGGAACCTCTTACCCTAGCCTCTGCCAAGTACAGCCTTCTGCCTCTCTCCAATACTGACTTACTTTTGACAGCTTGTCTTTCCGTTTGAGAAACCAAGAGCCCTTTTCGTGCAGGGAAAAATGTCCGTTTTCTGTTCTTCTTTTGCACACGGTGACGTGCTTTCAGGGCTGTGGTTAGGCTTTTACCCACTCGAGGGAGGGCAGCTTCCCATTCACTTTGGAGATGGCACTCGTGCAGCGCTGTGGGCCATGTCTGTGCTTCGCAGACTGCAAACTACCCTCTCCATTCGAAGACAACACGCACGGATTGGGAAGTCTCTGTTCTCTTGGAGTTGTGTGTGGTGCTACTGCCCCGGTGTATGGCGTGGCTCACTGGCAACTAGCAATGTTTCTGCTCGCCACTGTGGGGCAAACGTTGTGCAGCTAAGCTCACTTGGGAAGAACAAGTGCCAGAGTTCCTTTCTGGGGCACCATCAAGAGATCACATTCGTAGCATGCGGGTACTGCTTTCCTCCTAAGCTGTGCATTCGCAGCCAGCTTCAAGGTGTTCCTTTTGTGGATAGACTCTGGTGGAGAGGCCGCTGGAGAAGGCCTCTGCTTCTATGCCCTTTGAGAAGGCTGCTTTGCGGAACCTCTTACCCTAGCCTCTGCCAAGTACAGCCTTCTGCCTCTCTCCAATACAGAATTACTTTTGACAGCTTGTCTTTCCGTTTGAGAAACCAAGAGCCCTTTTCGTGCAGGGAAAAATGTCCGTTTTCTGTTCTTCTTTTGCACACGGTGACGTGCTTTCAGGCCTGGGTTAGGCTTTTACCCACTCGAGGGAGGGCAGCTTCCCATTCACTTTGGAGATGGCCCTCCTGCAGCGCTCTGGGCCATGTCTGTGCTTCGCAGACTGCAAACTACCCTCTCCATTCGAAGAGAACACGCACGGATTGGGAAGTCTCTGTTCTCTGGGAGTTGTGTGTGGTGCTACTGCCCCGGTGTATGGGGTGTCTCACTGGCCACTAGCAATGTTTCTGCTCGCCACTGTGGGGCAAACGTTGTGCAGCTAAGCTCACTTGGGAAGTACAAGTGCCAGAGTTCCTTTCTGGGGCACCATCAAGGGATCACATTCGTAACATGCGGGTACTGCTTTCCTCCTAAGCTGTGCATTCGCAGCCAGCTTCAAGGTGTTCCTTTTGTGGATAGACTCTGGTGGAGAGGCCGCTGGAGAAGGCTTCTGCTTCTATGCCCTTTGAGAAGGCTGCTTTGAGGAACCTCTTACCCTAGCCTCTGCCAAGTACAGCCTTCTGCCTCTCTCCAATACTGACTTACTTTTGACAGCTTGTCTTTCCGTTTGAGAAACCAAGAGCCCTTTTCCTGCAGGGAAAAATGTCCGTTTTCTGTTCTTCTTTTGCACACGGTTACGTGCTTTCAGGGCTGGGGTTAGGCTTTTACCCACTCGAGGGAGGGCAGCTTCCCGTTCACTTTGGAGATGGCACTCCTGCAGCGCTGTGGGCCATGTCTGTGCTTCGCAGACTGCAAACTACCCTCTCCATTCGAAGAGAACACGCACGGATTGGGAAGTCTCTGTTCTCTGGGAGTTGTGTGTGGTGCTACTGCCCCGGTGTATGGGGTGGCTCACTGGCCACTAGCAATGTTTCTGCTCGCCACTGTGGGGCAAACGTTGTGCAGCTAAGCTCACTTGGGAAGTACAAGTGCCAGAGTTCCTTTCTGGGGCACCATCAAGTGATCACATTCGTAGCATGCGGGTACTGCTTTCCTCCTAAGCTGTGCATTCGCAGCCAGCTTCAAGGTGTTCCTTTTGTGGATAGACTCTGGTGGAGAGGCCGCTGGAGAAGGCCTCTGCTACTATGCCCTTTGAGAGGGCTGCTTTGAGGAACCTCTTACCCTAGCCTCTGCCAAGTACAGCCTTCTGCCTCTCTCCAATACTGACTTACTTCTGACAGCTTGTCTTTCTGTTTGAGAAACCAAGAGCCCTTTTCGTGCAGGGAAAAATGTCCGTTTTCTGTTCTTCTTTTGCACACGGTGACGTGCTTTCAGGGCTGTGGTTAGGCTTTTACCCACTCGAGGGAGGGCAGCTTCCCATTCACTTTGGAGATGGCACTGCTGCAGCGCTGTGGGCCATGTCTGTGCTTCGCAGACTGCAAACTACCCTCTCCATTCGAAGAGAACACGCACGGATTGGGAAGTCTCTGTTCTCTGGGAGTTGTGTGTGGTGTTACTGCCCAGGTGTATGGGGTGGCTCACTGGCCACTAGCAATGTTTCTGCTCGCCACTGTGGGGCAAACGTTGTGCAGCTAAGCTCACTTGGGAAGTACAAGTGCCAGAGTTCCTTTCTGGGGCACCATCAAGAGATCACATTCGTAGCATGCGGGTACTGCTTTCCTCCTAAGCTGTGCATTCGCAGCCAGCTTCAAGGTGTTCCTTTTGTGGATAGACTCTGGTGGAGAGGCCGCTGGAGAAGGCCTCTGCTTCTATGCCCTTTGAGAAGGCTGCTTTGAGGAACCTCTTACCCTAGCCTCTGCCAAGTACAGCCTTCTGCCTCTCTCCAATACTGACTTACTTTTGACAGCTTGTCTTTCCGTTTGAGAAACCAAGAGCCCTTTTCGTGCAGGGAAAAATGTCCGTTTTTTGTTTTTCTATTGCTCACGGTGACGTGCTTTCAGGCCTGGGTTAGGCTTTTACCCACTCGAGGGAGGGCAGCTTCCCGTTCACTTTGGAGATGGCACTCCTGCAGCGCTGTGGGCCATGTCTGTGCTTCGCAGACTGCAAACTACCCTCTCCATTCGAAGAGAACACGCACGGATTGGGATGTCTCTGTTCTTTAGGAGATGTGTGTGGTGCTACTGCCCCGGTGTATGGGGTGGCTCACTGGCCACTAGCAATGTTTCTGCTCGCCACTGTGGGGCAAACGTTGTGCAGCTAAGCTCACTTCGGAAGTACAAGTGCCAGAGTTCCTTTCTGGGGCACCATCAAGAGATCACATTCGTAGCATGCGGGTACTGCTTTCCTCCTAAGCTGTGCATTCGCAGCCAGCTTCAAGGTGTTCCTTTTGTGGATAGACTCTGGTGGAGAGGCCGCTGGAGAAGGCCTCTGCTTCTATGCCCTTTGAGAAGGCTGCTTTGAGGAACCTCTTACCCTAGCCTCTGCCAAGTACAGCCTTCTGCCTCTCTCCAATACTGACTTACTTTTGACAGCTTGTCTTTCCATTTGAGAAACCAAGAGCCCTTTTCGTGCAGGGAAAAATGTCCGTTTTCTGTTCTTCTTTTGCACACGGTGACGTGCTTTCAGGGCTGTGGTTAGGCTTTTACCCACTCGAGGGAGGGCAGCTTCCCATTCACTTTGGAGATGGCACTCGTGCAGCGCTGTGGGCCATGTCTGTGCTTCGCAGACTGCAAACTACCCTCTCCATTCGAAGACAACACGCACGGATTGGGAAGTCTCTGTTCTCTTGGAGTTGTGTGTGGTGCTACTGCCCCGGTGTATGGCGTGCCTCACTGGCAACTAGCAATGTTTCTGCTCGCCACTGTGGGGCAAACGTTGTGCAGCTAAGCTCACTTTGGAAGTACAAGTGCCAGAGTTCCTTTCTGGGGCACCATCAAGAGATCACATTCGTAGCATGCGGGTACTGCTTTCCTCCTAAGCTGTGCATTCGCAGCCAGCTTCAAGGTGTTCCTTTTGTGGATAGACTCTGGTGGAGAGGCCGCTGGAGAAGGCCTCTGCTTCTATGCCCTTTGAGAAGGCTGCTTTGCGGAACCTCTTACCCTAGCCTCTGCCAAGTACAGCCTTCTGCCTCTCTCCAATACTGACTTACTTTTGACAGCTTGTCTTTCCGTTTGAGAAACCAAGAGCCCTTTTCGTGCAGGGAAAAATGTCCGTTTTCTGTTCTTCTTTTGCACACGGTGACGTGCTTTCAGGCCTGGGTTAGGCTTTTACCCACTCGAGGGAGGGCAGCTTCCCATTCACTTTGGAGATGGCACTCGTGCAGCGCTGTGGGCCATGTCTGTGCTTCGCAGACTGCAAACTACCCTCTCCATTCGAAGAGAACACGCACGGATTGGGAAGTCTCTGTTCTCTGGGAGTTGTGTGTGGTGCTACTGCCCCGGTGTATGGGGTGGCTCACTGGCCACTAGCAATGTTTCTGCTCGCCACTGTGGGGCAAACGTTGTGCAGCTAAGCTCACTTGGGAAGTACAAGTGCCAGTGTTCCTTTCTGGGGCACCATCAAGAGATCACATTCGTAACATGCGGGTACTGCTTTCCTCCTAAGCTGTGCATTCGCAGTCAGCTTCAAGGTGTTCCTTTTGTGGATAGACTCTGGTGGAGAGGCCGCTGGAGAAGGCTTCTGCTTCTATGCCCTTTGAGAAGGCTGCGTTGAGGAACGTCTTACCCTAGCCTCTGCCAAGTACAGCCTTCTGCCTCTCTCCAATACTGAATTACTTTTGACAGCTTGTCTTTCCGTTTGAGAAACCAAGAGCCCTTTTCGTGCAGGGAAAAATGTCCGTTTTCTGTTCTTCTTTTGCACACGGTGACGTGCTTTCAGGGCTGTGGTTAGGCTTTTACCCACTCGAGGGAGGGCAGCTTCCCATTCACTTTGGAGATGGCACTCGTGCAGCGCTGTGGGCCATGTCTGTGCTTCGCAGACAGCAAACTACCCTCTCCATTCGAAGACAACACGAACGGATTGGGAAGTCTCTGTTCTCTTGGAGTTGTGTGTGGTGCTAATGCCCCGGTGTATGGCGTGGCTCACTGGCCACTAGCAATGTTTCTGCTCGCCACTGTGGGGCAAACGTTGTTCAGCTAAGCTCACTTGGGAAGTACAAGTGCCAGAGTTCCTTTCTGGGGCACCATCAAGAGATCACATTGGTAGCATGCGGGTACTGCTTTCCTCCTAAGCTGTGCATTCGCAGCCAGCTTCAAGGTGTTCCTTTTGTGGATAGACTCTGGTGGAGAGGCCGCTGGAGAAGGCCTCTGCTTCTATGCCCTTTGAGAAGGCTGCTTTGAGGAACCTCTTACCCTAGCCTCTGCCAAGTACAGCCTTCTGCCTCTCTCCAATACTGACTTACTTTTGACAGCTTGTCTTTCCGTTTGAGAAACCAAGAGCCCTCTTCGTGCAGGGAAAAATGTCCGTTTTCTGTTCTTCTGTTGCACACGGTTACGTGCTTTCAGGGCTGGGGTTAGGCTTTTACCCACTCGAGGGAGGGCAGCTTCCCGTTCACTTTGGAGATGGCACTCCTGCCGCGCTGTGGGCCATGTCTGTGCTTCGCAGACTGTAAACTACCCTCTCCATTCGAAGAAAACACGCACGGATTGGGAAGTCTCTGTTCTTTAGGAGATGTGTGTGGTGCTACTGCCCCGGTGTATGGGGTGGCTCACTGGCCACTAGCAATGTTTCTGCTCGCCACTGTGGGGCAAACGTTGTGCAGCTAAGCTCACTTGGGAAGTACAAGTGCCAGAGTTCCTTTATGGGGCACCATCAAGAGATCACATTCGTAGCATGCGGGTACTGCTTTCCTCCTAAGCTGTGCATTCGCAGCCAGCTTCAAGGTGTTCCTTTTGTGGATAGACTCTGGTGGAGAGGCCGCTGGAGAAGGCCTCTGCTTCTATGCCCTTTGAGAAGGCTGCTTTGAGGAACCTCTTACCCTAGCCTCTGCCAAGTACAGCCTTCTGCCTCTCTCCAATACTGACTTACTTTTGACAGCTTGTCTTTCCGTTTGAGAAACCAAGAGCCCTTTTCGTGCAGGGAAAAATGTCCGTTTTTTGTTTTTCTATTGCTCACGGTGACGTGCTTTCAGGCCTGGGTTAGGCTTTTACCCACTCGAGGGAGGGCAGCTTCCCGTTCACTTTGGAGATGGCACTCCTGCAGCGCTGTGGGCCATGTCTGTGCTTCGCAGACTGCAAACTACCCTCTCCATTCGAAGAGAACACGCACGGATTGGGATGTCTCTGTTCTTTAGGAGATGTGTGTGGTGCTACTGCCCCGGTGTATGGGGTGGCTCACTGGCCACTAGCAATGTTTCTGCTCGCCACTGTGGGGCAAACGTTGTGCAGCTAAGCTCACTTCGGAAGTACAAGTGCCAGAGTTCCTTTCTGGGGCACCATCAAGAGATCACATTCGTAGCATGCGGGTACTGCTTTCCTCCTAAGCTGTGCATTCGCAGCCAGCTTCAAGGTGTTCCTTTTGTGGATAGACTCTGGTGGAGAGGCCGCTGGAGAAGGCCTCTGCTTCTATGCCCTTTGAGAAGGCTGCTTTGAGGAACCTCTTACCCTAGCCTCTGCCAAGTACAGCCTTCTGCCTCTCTCCAATACTGACTTACTTTTGACAGCTTGTCTTTCCATTTGAGAAACCAAGAGCCCTTTTCGTGCAGGGAAAAATGTCCGTTTTCTGTTCTTCTTTTGCACACGGTGACGTGCTTTCAGGGCTGTGGTTAGGCTTTTACCCACTCGAGGGAGGGCAGCTTCCCATTCACTTTGGAGATGGCACTCGTGCAGCGCTGTGGGCCATGTCTGTGCTTCGCAGACTGCAAACTACCCTCTCCATTCGAAGACAACACGCACGGATTGGGAAGTCTCTGTTCTCTTGGAGTTGTGTGTGGTGCTACTGCCCCGGTGTATGGCGTGCCTCACTGGCAACTAGCAATGTTTCTGCTCGCCACTGTGGGGCAAACGTTGTGCAGCTAAGCTCACTTTGGAAGTACAAGTGCCAGAGTTCCTTTCTGGGGCACCATCAAGAGATCACATTCGTAGCATGCGGGTACTGCTTTCCTCCTAAGCTGTGCATTCGCAGCCAGCTTCAAGGTGTTCCTTTTGTGGATAGACTCTGGTGGAGAGGCCGCTGGAGAAGGCCTCTGCTTCTATGCCCTTTGAGAAGGCTGCTTTGCGGAACCTCTTACCCTAGCCTCTGCCAAGTACAGCCTTCTGCCTCTCTCCAATACTGACTTACTTTTGACAGCTTGTCTTTCCGTTTGAGAAACCAAGAGCCCTTTTCGTGCAGGGAAAAATGTCCGTTTTCTGTTCTTCTTTTGCACACGGTGACGTGCTTTCAGGCCTGGGTTAGGCTTTTACCCACTCGAGGGAGGGCAGCTTCCCATTCACTTTGGAGATGGCACTCGTGCAGCGCTGTGGGCCATGTCTGTGCTTCGCAGACTGCAAACTACCCTCTCCATTCGAAGAGAACACGCACGGATTGGGAAGTCTCTGTTCTCTGGGAGTTGTGTGTGGTGCTACTGCCCCGGTGTATGGGGTGGCTCACTGGCCACTAGCAATGTTTCTGCTCGCCACTGTGGGGCAAACGTTGTGCAGCTAAGCTCACTTGGGAAGTACAAGTGCCAGTGTTCCTTTCTGGGGCACCATCAAGAGATCACATTCGTAACATGCGGGTACTGCTTTCCTCCTAAGCTGTGCATTCGCAGTCAGCTTCAAGGTGTTCCTTTTGTGGATAGACTCTGGTGGAGAGGCCGCTGGAGAAGGCTTCTGCTTCTATGCCCTTTGAGAAGGCTGCGTTGAGGAACGTCTTACCCTAGCCTCTGCCAAGTACAGCCTTCTGCCTCTCTCCAATACTGAATTACTTTTGACAGCTTGTCTTTCCGTTTTAGAAACCAAGAGCCCTTTTCGTGCAGGGAAAAATGTCCGTTTTCTGTTCTTCTTTTGCACACGGTGACGTGCTTTCAGGGCTGTGGTTAGGCTTTTACCCACTCGAGGGAGGGCAGCTTCCCATTCACTTTGGAGATGGCACTCGTGCAGCGCTGTTGGCCATGTCTGTGCTTCGCAGACAGCAAACTACCCTCTCCATTCGAAGACAACACGAACGGATTGGGAAGTCTCTGTTCTCTTGGAGTTGTGTGTGGTGCTAATGCCCCGGTGTATGGCGTGGCTCACTGGCCACTAGCAATGTTTCTGCTCGCCACTGTGGGGCAAACGTTGTTCAGCTAAGCTCACTTGGGAAGTACAAGTGCCAGAGTTCCTTTCTGGGGCACCATCAAGAGATCACATTGGTAGCATGCGGGTACTGCTTTCCTCCTAAGCTGTGCATTCGCAGCCAGCTTCAAGGTGTTCCTTTTGTGGATAGACTCTGGTGGAGAGGCCGCTGGAGAAGGCCTCTGCTTCTATGCCCTTTGAGAAGGCTGCTTTGAGGAACCTCTTAGCCTAGCCTCTGCCAAGTACAGCCTTCTGCCTCTCTCCAATACTGACTTACTTTTGACAGCTTGTCTTTCCGTTTGAGAAACCAAGAGCCCTCTTCGTGCAGGGAAAAATGTCCGTTTTCTGTTCTTCTGTTGCACACGGTTACGTGCTTTCAGGGCTGGGGTTAGGCTTTTACCCACTCGAGGGAGGGCAGCTTCCCGTTCACTTTGGAGATGGCACTCCTGCCGCGCTGTGGGCCATGTCTGTGCTTCGCAGAATGTAAACTACCCTCTCCATTCGAAGAAAACACGCACGGATTGGGAAGTCTCTGTTCTTTAGGAGATGTGTGTGGTGCTACTGCCCCGGTGTATGGGGTGGCTCACTGGCCACTAGCAATGTTTCTGCTCGCCACTGTGGGGCAAACGTTGTGCAGCTAAGCTCACTTGGGAAGTACAAGTGCCAGAGTTCCTTTATGGGGCACCATCAAGAGATCACATTCGTAGCATGCGGGTACTGCTTTCCTCCTAAGCTGTGCATTCGCAGCCAGCTTCAAGGTGTTCCTTTTGTGGATAGACTCTGGAGGAGAGGCCGCTGGACAAGGCCTCTGCTTCTATGCCCTTTGAGAAGGCTGCTTTGCGGAAACTCTTACCCTAGCCTCTGCCAAGTACAGCCTTCTGCCTCTCTCCAATACTGACTTAATTTTGACAGCTTGTCTTTCTGTTTGAGAAACCAAGAGCCCTTTTCGTGCAGGGAAAAATGTCCGTTTTCTGTTCTTCTTTTGCACACGGTGACGTGCTTTCAGGCCTGGGTTAGGCTTTTACCCACTCGAGGGAGGGCAGCTTCCCATTCACTTTGGAGATGGCAATCCTGCAGCGCTGTGGGCCATGTCTGTGCTTCGAAGACTGCAAACTACCCTCTCCATTCGAAGAGAACACGCACGGATTGGGAAGTCTCTGTTCTCTTGGAGTTGTGTGTGGTGCTACTGCCCCGGTGTATGGCGTGGCTCACTGGCCACTAGCAATGTTTCTGCTCGCCACTGTGGGGCAAACGTTGTGCAGCTAAGCTCACTTGGGAAGGACAAGTGCCAGAGTTCCTTTCTGGGGCACCATCAAGAGATCACATTCGTAACATGCGGGTACTGCTTTCCTCCTAAGCTGTGCATTCGGAGCCAGCTTCAAGGTGTTCCTTTTGTGGATAGACTCTGGTGGAGAGGCCGCTGGAGAAGGCTTCTGCTTCTATGCCCTTTGAGAAGGCTGCTTTGAGGAACCTCTTACCCTAGCCTCTGCCAAGTACAGCCTTCTGCCTCTCTCCAATACTGACTTACTTTTGACAGCTTGTCTTTCCGTTTGAGAAACCAAGAGCCCTTTTCCTGCAGGGAAAAATGTCCGTTTTCTGTTCTTCTTTTGCACACGGTTACGTGCTTTCAGGGCTGGGGTTAGGCTTTTACCCACTCGCGGGAGGGCAGCTTCCCGTTCACTTTGGAGATGGCACTCCTGCCGCGCTGTGGGCCATGTCTGTGCTTCGCAGACTGCAAACTACCCTCTCCATTCGAAGAGAACACGCACGGATTGGGAAGTCTCTGTTCTCTGGGAGTTGTGTGTGGTGCTACTGCCCCGGTGTATGGGGTGGCTCACTGGCCACTAGCAATGTTTCTGCTCGCCACTGTGGGGCAAACGTTGTGCAGCTAAGCTCACTTGGGAAGTACAAGTGCCAGTGTTCCTTTCTGGGGCACCATCAAGAGATCACATTCGTAACATGCGGGTACTGCTTTCCTCCTAAGCTGTGCATTCGCAGTCAGCTTCAAGGTGTTCCTTTTGTGGATAGACTCTGGTGGAGAGGCCGCTGGAGAAGGCTTCTGCTTCTATGCCCTTTGAGAAGGCTGCGTTGAGGAACGTCTTACCCTAGCCTCTGCCAAGTACAGCCTTCTGCCTCTCTCCAATACTGAATTACTTTTGACAGCTTGTCTTTCCGTTTTAGAAACCAAGAGCCCTTTTCGTGCAGGGAAAAATGTCCGTTTTCTGTTCTTCTTTTGCACACGGTGACGTGCTTTCAGGGCTGTGGTTAGGCTTTTACCCACTCGAGGGAGGGCAGCTTCCCATTCACTTTGGAGATGGCACTCGTGCAGCGCTGTTGGCCATGTCTGTGCTTCGCAGACAGCAAACTACCCTCTCCATTCGAAGACAACACGAACGGATTGGGAAGTCTCTGTTCTCTTGGAGTTGTGTGTGGTGCTAATGCCCCGGTGTATGGCGTGGCTCACTGGCCACTAGCAATGTTTCTGCTCGCCACTGTGGGGCAAACGTTGTTCAGCTAAGCTCACTTGGGAAGTACAAGTGCCAGAGTTCCTTTCTGGGGCACCATCAAGAGATCACATTGGTAGCATGCGGGTACTGCTTTCCTCCTAAGCTGTGCATTCGCAGCCAGCTTCAAGGTGTTCCTTTTGTGGATAGACTCTGGTGGAGAGGCCGCTGGAGAAGGCCTCTGCTTCTATGCCCTTTGAGAAGGCTGCTTTGAGGAACCTCTTAGCCTAGCCTCTGCCAAGTACAGCCTTCTGCCTCTCTCCAATACTGACTTACTTTTGACAGCTTGTCTTTCCGTTTGAGAAACCAAGAGCCCTCTTCGTGCAGGGAAAAATGTCCGTTTTCTGTTCTTCTGTTGCACACGGTTACGTGCTTTCAGGGCTGGGGTTAGGCTTTTACCCACTCGAGGGAGGGCAGCTTCCCGTTCACTTTGGAGATGGCACTCCTGCCGCGCTGTGGGCCATGTCTGTGCTTCGCAGAATGTAAACTACCCTCTCCATTCGAAGAAAACACGCACGGATTGGGAAGTCTCTGTTCTTTAGGAGATGTGTGTGGTGCTACTGCCCCGGTGTATGGGGTGGCTCACTGGCCACTAGCAATGTTTCTGCTCGCCACTGTGGGGCAAACGTTGTGCAGCTAAGCTCACTTGGGAAGTACAAGTGCCAGAGTTCCTTTATGGGGCACCATCAAGAGATCACATTCGTAGCATGCGGGTACTGCTTTCCTCCTAAGCTGTGCATTCGCAGCCAGCTTCAAGGTGTTCCTTTTGTGGATAGACTCTGGTGGAGAGGCCGCTGGACAAGGCCTCTGCTTCTATGCCCTTTGAGAAGGCTGCTTTGCGGAAACTCTTACCCTAGCCTCTGCCAAGTACAGCCTTCTGCCTCTCTCCAATACTGACTTAATTTTGACAGCTTGTCTTTCTGTTTGAGAAACCAAGAGCCCTTTTCGTGCAGGGAAAAATGTCCGTTTTCTGTTCTTCTTTTGCACACGGTGACGTGCTTTCAGGCCTGGGTTAGGCTTTTACCCACTCGAGGGAGGGCAGCTTCCCATTCACTTTGGAGATGGCAATCCTGCAGCGCTGTGGGCCATGTCTGTGCTTCGAAGACTGCAAACTACCCTCTCCATTCGAAGAGAACACGCACGGATTGGGAAGTCTCTGTTCTCTTGGAGTTGTGTGTGGTGCTACTGCCCCGGTGTATGGCGTGGCTCACTGGCCACTAGCAATGTTTCTGCTCGCCACTGTGGGGCAAACGTTGTGCAGCTAAGCTCACTTGGGAAGGACAAGTGCCAGAGTTCCTTTCTGGGGCACCATCAAGAGATCACATTCGTAACATGCGGGTACTGCTTTCCTCCTAAGCTGTGCATTCGGAGCCAGCTTCAAGGTGTTCCTTTTGTGGATAGACTCTGGTGGAGAGGCCGCTGGAGAAGGCTTCTGCTTCTATGCCCTTTGAGAAGGCTGCTTTGAGGAACCTCTTACCCTAGCCTCTGCCAAGTACAGCCTTCTGCCTCTCTCCAATACTGACTTACTTTTGACAGCTTGTCTTTCCGTTTGAGAAACCAAGAGCCCTTTTCCTGCAGGGAAAAATGTCCGTTTTCTGTTCTTCTTTTGCACACGGTTACGTGCTTTCAGGGCTGGGGTTAGGCTTTTACCCACTCGCGGGAGGGCAGCTTCCCGTTCACTTTGGAGATGGCACTCCTGCCGCGCTGTGGGCCATGTCTGTGCTTCGCAGACTGTAAACTACCCTCTCCATTCGAAGAAAACACGCACGGATTGGGAAGTCTCTGTTCTTTAGGAGATGTGTGTGGTGCTACTGCCCCGGTGTATGGGGTGGCTCACTGGCCAGTAGCAATGTTTCTGCTCGCCACTGTGGGGCAAACGTTGTGCAGCTAAGCTCACTTGGGAAGTACAAGTGCCAGAGTTCCTTTCTGGGGCACCATCAAGAGATCACATTCGTAGCATGCGGGTACTGCTTTCCTCCTAAGCTGTGCATTCGCAGCCAGCTTCAAGGTGTTCCTTTTGTGGATAGACTCTGGAGGAGAGGCCGCTGGATAAGGCCTCTGCTTCTATGCCCTTTGAGAAGGCTGCTTTGCGGAAACTCTTACCCTAGCCTCTGCCAAGTACAGCCTTCTGCCTCTCTCCAATACTGACTTAATTTTGACAGCTTGTCTTTCCGTTTGAGAAACCAAGAGCCCTTTTCGTGCAGGGAAAAATGTCCGTTTTCTGTTCTTCTTTTGCACACGGTGACGTGCTTTCAGGCCTGGGTTAGGCTTTTACCCACTCGAGGGAGGGCAGCTTCCCATTCACTTTGGAGATGGCACTCCTGCAGCGCTGTGGGCCATGTCTGTGCTTCGAAGACTGCAAACTACCCTCTCCATTCGAAGAGAACACGCACGGATTGGGAAGTCTCTGTTCTCTGGGAGTTGTGTGTGGTGCTACTGCCCCGGTGTATGGCGTGGCTCACTGGCCACTAGCAATGTTTCTGCTCGCCACTGTGGGGCAAACGTTGTGCAGCTAAGCTCACTTGGGAAGGACAAGTGCCAGAGTTCCTTTCCGGGGCACCGTCAAGAGATCTCATTCGTAGCATGCGGGTACTGCTTTCCTCCTAAGCTGTGCATTCGCAGCCAGCTTCAAGGTGTTCCTTTTGTGGATAGACTCTGGTGGAGAGGCCGCTGGAGAAGGCCTCTGCTTCTATGCCCTTTGAGAAGGCTGCTTTGAGGAACCTCTTACCCTAGCCTCTGCCAAGTACAGCCTTCTGCCTCTCTCCAATACTGACTTACTTTTGACAGCTTGTCTTTCCGTTTGAGAAACCAAGAGCCCTTTTCGTGCTGGGAAAAATGTCCGTTTTCTGTTCTTTTGCACACGGTGACGTGCTTTCAGGCCTGGGTTAGGCTTTTACCCACTCGAGGGAGGGCAACTTCCCATTCACTTTGGAGATGGCACTCTTGCAGCGCTGTGGGCCATGTCAGTGCTTCGCAGACTGCAAACTACCCTCTCCATTCGAAGAGAACACGCACGGATTGGGAAGTCTCTGTTCTCTGGGAGTTGTGTGTGGTGCTACTGCCCCGGTGTATGGGGTGGCTCACTGGCCACTAGCAATGTTTCTGCTCGCCACTGTGGGGCAAACATTGTGCAGCTAAGCTCACTTGGGAAGTACAAGTGCCAGAGTTCCTTTCTGGGGCACCATCAAGAGATCACATTCGTAGCATGCGGGTACTGCTTTCCTCCTAAGCTGTGCATTCGCAGCCAGCTTCAAGGTGTTCCTTTTGTGGATAGACTCTGGTGGAGAGGCCGCTGGAGAAGGCCTCTGCTTCTAGGCCCTTTGAGAAGGCTGCTTTGAGGAACCTCTTACCCTAGCCTCTGCCAAGTACAGCCTTCTGCCTCTCTCCAATACTGACTTACTTTTGACAGCTTGTCTTTCCGTTTGAGAAACCAAGAGCTCTCTTCGTGCAGGGAAAAATGTCCGTTTTCTGTTCTTCTTTTGCACACGGTGACGTGCTTTCAGGGTTGTGGTTAGGCTTTTACCCACTCGAGGGAGGGCAGCTTCCCATTCACTTTGGAGATGGCACTCCTGCAGCGCTGTGGGCCATGTCTGTGCTTCGCAGACTGCAAACTACCCTCTCCATTCGAAGAGAACACGCACGGATTGGGAAGTCTCTGTTCTCTGGGAGTTGTGTGTGGTGCTACTGCCCCGGTGTATGGGGTGGCTCACTGGCCACTAGCAATGTTTCTGCTCGCCACTGTGGGGTAAACGTTGTGCAGCTAAGCTCACTTGGGAAGTACAAGTGCCAGAGTTCCTTTCTGGGGCACCATCAAGAGATCACATTCGTAGCATGCGGGTACTGCTTTCCTCCTAAGCTGTGCATTCGCAGCCAGCTTCAAGGTGTTCCTTTTGTGGATAGACTCTGGTGGAGAGGCCGCTGGAGAAGGCTTCTGCTTCTATGCCCTTTGAGAAGACTGCTTTGAGGAACCTCTTACCCTAGCCTCTGCCAAGTACAGCCTTCTGCCTCTCTCCAATACTGACTTACTTTTGACAGCTTGTCTTTCCGTTTGAGAAACCAAGAGCCCTTTTCGTGCAGGGAAAAATGTCCGTTTTCTGTTCTTCTTTTGCACACGGTTACGTGCTTTCAGGGCTGGGTTAGGCTTTTACCCACTCGAGGGAGGGCAGCTTCCCATTCACTTTGGAGATGGCACTCCTGCAGCGCTGTGGGCCATGACTGTGCTTCGCAGACTGTAAACTACCCTCTCCATTCGAAGAAAACACGCACGGATTGGGAAGTCTCTGTTCTTTAGGAGATGTGTGTGGTGCTACTGCCCCAGTGTATGGGGTGGCTCACTGGCCACTAGCAATGTTTGTGCTCGCCACTGTGGGGCAAACGTTGTGCAGCTAAGCTCACTTGGGAAGTAGAAGTGCCAGAGTTCCTTTCTGGGGCACCATCAAGAGATCACATTCGTAGCATGCGGGTACTGCTTTCCTCCTAAGCTGTGCATTCGCAGCCAGCTTCAAGGTGTTCCTTTTGTGGATAGACTCTGGTGGAGAGGCCGCTGGAGAAGGCTTCTGCTTCTATGCCCTTTGAGAAGGCTGCTTTGCGGAACCTCTTACCCTAGCCTCTGCCAAGTACAGCCTTCTGCCTCTCTCCAATACTGACTTACTTTTGACAGCTTGTCTTTCCGTTTGAGAAACCAAGAGCCCTTTTCGTGCTGGGAAAAATGTCCGTTTTCTGTTCTTTTGCACACGGTGACGTGCTTTCAGGCCTGGGTTAGGCTTTTACCAACTCGAGGGAGGGCAACTTCCCATTCACTTTGGAGATGGCACTCTTGCAGCGCTGTGGGCCATGTCAGTGCTTCGCAGACTGCAAACTACCCTCTCCATTCGAAGAGAACACGCACGGATTGGGAAGTCTCTGTTCTCTGGGAGTTGTGTGTGGTGCTACTGCCCCGGTGTATGGGGTGGCTCACTGGCCACTAGCAATGTTTCTGCTCGCCACTGTGGGGCAAACGTTGTGCAGCTAAGCTCTCTTGGGAAGTACAAGTGCCAGAGTTCCTTTCTGGGGCACCATCAAGAGATCACATTCGTAGCATGCGGGTACTGCTTTCCTCCTAAGCTGTGCATTCGCAGCCAGCTTCAAGGTGTTCCTTTTGTGGATAGACTCTGGTGGAGAGGCCGCTGGAGAAGGACTCTGCTTCTATGCCCTTTGAGAAGGCTGCTTTGAGGAACCTCTTACCCTAGCCTCTGCCAAGTACAGCCTTCTGCCTCTCTCCAATACTGACTTACTTTTGACAGCTTGTCTTTCCGTTTGAGAAACCAAGAGCCCTTTTCGTGCAGGGAAAAATGTCCGTTTTCTGTTCTTCTTTTGCACACGGTGACGTGCTTTCAGGGCTCTGGTTAGGCTTTTACCCACACGAGGGAAGGCAGCTTCCCGTTCACTTTGGAGATGGCACTCCTGCAGCGCTGTGGGCCATGTCTGTGCTTCGCAGACTGCAAACTACCCTCTCCATTCGAAGAGAACACGCACGGATTGGGAAGTCTCTGTTCCCTTGGAGTTGTGTGTGGTGCTACTGCCCGGGTGTATGGCGTGGCTCACTGGCCACTAGCAATGTTTCTGCTCGCCACTGTGGGGCAAACGTTGTGCAGCTAAGCTCACTTGGGAAGTACAAGTGCCAGAGTTCCTTTCTGGGGCACCATCAAGAGATCACATTCGTAGCATGCGGGTACTGCTTTCCTCCTAAGCTGTGCATTCGCAGCCAGCTTCAAGGTGTTCCTTTTGTGGATAGACTCTGGTGGAGAGGCCGCTGGAGAAGGCCTCTGCTTCTATGCCCTTTGAGAAGGCTGCTTTGAGGAACCTCTTACCCTAGCCTCTGCCAAGTACAGCCTTCTGCCTCTCTCCAATACTGACTTACTTTTGACAGCTTGTCTTTCCGTTTGAGAAACCAAGAGCCCTTTTCGTGCAGGGAAAAATGTCCGTTTTCTGTTCTTCTTTTGCACACGGTGACGTGCTTTCAGGCCTGTGGTTAGGCTTTTACCCAATCGAGGGAGGGCAGCTTCCCATTCACTTTGGAGATGGCACATCTGCAGCGCTGTGGGCCATGTCTGTGCTTCGCAGACTGCAAACTACCCTCTCCATTCGAAGAGAACACGCAAGGATTGGGAAGTCTCTGTTCTCTGGGAGTTGTGTGTGGTGTTACTGCCCAGGTGTATGGGGTGGCTCACTGGCCACTAGCAATGTTTCTGCTCGCCACTGTGGGGCAAACGTTGTGCAGCTAAGCTCACTTGGGAAGTACAAGTGCCAGAGTTCCTTTCTGGGGCACCATCAAGAGATCACATTCGTAGCATGCGGGTACTGCTTTCCTCCTAAGCTGTGCATTCGCAGCCAGCTTCAAGGTGTTCCTTTTGTGGATAGACTCTGGTGGAGAGGCCGCTGGAGAAGGCCTCTGCTTCTATGCCCTTTGAGAAGGCTGCTTTGAGGAAGCTCTTACCCTAGCCTCTGCCAAGTACAGCCTTCTGCCTCTCTTCAATACTGACTTAATTTTGACAGCTTGTCTTTCCGTTTGAGAAACCAAGAGCCCTCTTCGTACAGGGAAAAATGTCCGTTTTCTGTTCTTCTTTTGCACACGGTGACGTGCTTTCAGGCCTTCGTTAGGCTTTTACCCACTCGAGGGAGGGCAGCTTCCCATTCACTTTGGAGATGGCACTCCTGCATCGCTGTGGGCCATGTCTGTGCTTCGCAGACTGCAAACTACCCTCTCCATTCGAAGAGAACACGCACGGATTGGAAAGTCTCTGTTCTCTGGGAGTTGTGTGTGGTGCTACTGCCCCGGTGTATGGGGTGGCTCACTGGCCACTAGCAATGTTTCTGCTCGCCACTGTGGGGCAAACGTGGTGCAGCTAAGCTCACTTGGGAAGTACAAGTGCCAGAGTTCCTTTCTGGGGCACCATCAAGAGATCACATTCGTAGCATGCGGGTACTGCTTTCCTCCTAAGCTGTGCATTCCCCGCCAGCTTCAAGGTGTTCCTTTTGTGGATAGACTCTGGTGGAGAGGCCGCTGGAGAAGGCCTCTGCTTCTATGCCCTTTGAGAAGGCTGCTTTGAGGAACCTCTTACCCTAGCCTCTGCCAAGTACAGCCTTCTGCCTCTCTCCAATACTGACTTACTTTTGACAGCTTGTCTTTCCGTTTGAGAAACCAAGAGCCCTTTTCGTGCAGGGAAAAATGTCCTTTTTCTGTTTTTCTTTTGCACACGGTGACGTGCTTTCAGGCCTGGGTTAGGCTTTTACCCACTCGAGGGAGGGCAGCTTCCCGTTCACTTTGGAGATGGCACTCCTGCAGCGCTGTGGGCCATGACTGTGCTTCGCAGACTGTAAACTACCCTCTCCATTCGAAGAAAACACGCACGGATTGGGAAGTCTCTGTTCTTTAGGAGATGTGTGTGGTGCTACTGCCCCGGTGTATGGGGTGGCTCACTGGCCACTAGCAATGTTTCTGCTCGCCACTGTGGGGCAAACGTTGTGCAGCTAAGCTCACTTGGGAAGTACAAGTGCCAGAGTTCCTTTCTGGGGCACCATCAAGAGATCACATTCGTAGCATGCGGGTACTGCTTTCCTCCTAAGCTGTGCATTCGCAGCCAGCTTCAAGGTGTTCCTTTTGTGGATAGACTCTGGTGGAGAGGCCGCTGGAGAAGGCCTCTGCTTCTATGCCCTTTGAGAAGGCTGCTTTGAGGAACCTCTTACCCTAGCCTCTGCCAAGTACAGCCTTCTGCCTCTCTCCAATACTGACTTACTTTTGACAGCTTGTCTTTCCGTTTGAGAAACCAAGAGCCCTTTTCGTGCAGGGAAAAATGTCCGTTTTCTGTTTTTCTTTTGCACACGGTGACGTGCTTTCAGGCCTGGGTTAGGCTTTTACCCACTCGAGGGAGGGCAGCTTCCCGTTCACTTTGGAGATGGCACTCCTGCAGCGCTGTGGGCCATGACTGTGCTTCGCAGACTGTAAACTACCCTCTCCATTCGAAGAAAACACGCACGGATTGGGAAGTCTCTGTTCTTTAGGAGATGTGTGTGGTGCTACTGCCCCGGTGTATGGGGTGGCTCACTGGCCACTAGCAATGTTTCTGCTCGCCACTGTGGGGCAAACGTTGTGCAGCTAAGCTCACATGGGAAGTACAAGTGCCAGAGTTCCTTTCTGGGGCACCATCAAGAGATCACATTCGTAGCATGCGGGTACTGCTTTCCTCCTAAGCTGTGCATTCGCAGCCAGCTTCAAGGTGTTCCTTTTGTGGATAGACTCTGGTGGAGAGGCCGCTGGAGAAGGCCTCTGCTTCTATGCCCTTTGAGAAGGCTGCTTTGAGGAACCTCTTACCCTAGCCTCTGCCAAGTACAGCCTTCTGCCTCTCTCCAATACTGACTTACTTTTGACAGCTTGTCTTTCCGTTTGAGAAACCAAGAGCCCTTTTCGTGCAGGGAAAAATGTCCGTTTTCTGTTTTTCTTTTGCACACGGTGACGTGCTTTCAGGCCTGGGTTAGGCTTTTACCCACTCGAGGGAGGGCAGCTTCCCATTCACTTTGGAGATGGCACTCCTGCAGCGCTGTGGGCCATGACTGTGCTTCGCAGACTGTAAACTACCCTCTCCATTCGAAGAAAACACGCACGGATTGGGAAGTCTCTGTTCTTTAGGAGATGTGTGTGGTGCTACTGCCCCGGTGTATGGGGTGGCTCACTGGCCACTAGCAATGTTTCTGCTCGCCACTGTGGGGCAAACGTTGTGCAGCTAAGCTCACTTGGGAAGTACAAGTGCCAGAGTTCCTTTCTGGGGCACCATCAAGAGATCACATTCGTAGCATGCGGGTACTGCTTTCCTCCTAAGCTGTGCATTCGCAGCCATCTTCAAGGTGTTCCTTTTGTGGATAGACTCTGGTGGAGAGGCCGCTGGAGAAGGCCTCTGCTTCTATGCTCTTTGAGAAGGCTGCTTTGAGGAACCTCTTACCCTAGCCTCTGCCAAGTACAGCCTTCTGCCTCTTTCCAATACTGACTTACTTTTGACAGCTTGTCTTTCAGTTTGAGAAACCAAGAGCCCTTTTCGTGCAGGGAAAAATGTCCGTTTTGTGTTCTTCTTTTGCACACGGTGACGTGCTTTCAGGGCTGTGGTTAGGCTTTTACCCACTCGAGGGAGGGCAGCTTCCCATTCACTTTGGAGATGGCACTCGTGCAGCGCTGTGGGCCATGTCTGTGCTTCGCAGACTGCAAACTACCCTCTCCATTCGAAGACAACACGCACGGATTGGGAAGTCTCTGTTCTCTTGGAGTTGTGTGTGGTGCTACTGCCCCGGTGTATGGCGTGGCTCACTGGCCACTAGCAATGTTTCTGCTCGCCACTGTGGGGCAAACGTTGTGCAGCTAAGCTCACTTGGGAAGTACAAGTGCCAGAGTTCCTTTCTGGGGCACCATCAAGAGATCACATTCGTAACATGCGGGTACTGCTTTCCTCCTAAGCTGTGCATTCGCAGTCAGCTTCAATGTGTTCCTTTTGTGGATAGACTCTGGTGGAAAGCCCGCTGGAGAAGGCTTCTGCTTCTATGCCCTTTGAGAAGGCTGCTTTGAGGAACCTCTTACCCTAGCCTCTGCCAAGTACAGCCTTCTGCCTCTCTCCAATACTGAATTACTTTTGACAGCTTGTCTTTCCGTTTGAGAAACCAAGAGCCCTTTTCGTGCAGGGAAAAATGTCCGTTTTCTGTTCTTCTTTTGCACACGGTGACGTGCTTTCAGGCCTGGGTTAGGCTTTTACCCACTCGAGGGAAGGCAGCTTCCCGTTCACTTTGCAGATGGCACTCCTGCAGCGCTGTGGGCCATGTCTGTGCTTCGCAGACTGCAAACTACCGTCTCCATTCGCAAAGAACACGCACGGATTGGGAAGTCTCTGTTCTCTGGGAGTTTTGTGTGGTGTTACTGCCCCGGTGTATGGGGTGGCTCACTGGCCACTAGCAATGTTTCTGCTCGCCACTGTGGGGCAAACGTTGTGCAGCTAAGCTCACGTGGGAAGTACAAGTGCCAGAGTTCCTTTCTGGGGCACCATCAAGAGATCACATTCGTAGCATGCGGGTACTGCTTTCCTCCTAAGCTGTGCATTCGCAGCCAGCTTCAAGGTGTTCCTTTTGTGGATAGACTCTTGTGGAGAGGCCGCTGGAGAAGGCTTCTGCTTCTATGCCCTTTGAGAAGGCTGCTTTGCGGAACCTCTTACCCTAGCCTCTGCCAAGTACAGCCTTCTGCCTCTCTCCAATACTGACTTACTTTTGACAGCTTGTCTTTCCGTTTGAGAAACCAAGAGCCCTTTTCGTGCTGGGAAAAATGTCCGTTTTCTGTTCTTTTGCACACGGTGACGTGCTTTCAGGCCTGGGTTACGCTTTTACCCACTCGAGGGAGGGCAACTTCCCATTCACTTTGGAGATGGAACTCTTGCAGCGCTGTGGGCCATGTCAGTGCTTCGCAGACTGCAAACTACCCTCTCCATTCGAAGAGAACACGCACGGATTGGGAAGTCTCTGTTCTCTGGGAGTTGTGTGTGGTGCTACTGCCCCCGTGTATGGGGTGGCTCACTGGCCACTAGCAATGTTTCTGCTCGCCACTGTGGGGCAAACGTTGTGCAGCTAAGCTCACTTGGGAAGTACAAGTGCCAGAGTTCCTTTCTGGGGCAGCATCAAGAGAGCACATTCGTAGCATACGGGTACTGCTTTCCTCCTAAGCTGTGCATTCGCAGCCAGCTTCAAGGTGTTCCTTTTGTGGATAGACTCTGGTGGAGAGGCCGCTGGAGAAGGCCTCTGCTTCTATGCCCTTTGAGAAGGCTGCTTTGAGGAACCTCTTACCCTAGCCTCTGCCAAGTACAGCCTTCTGCCTCTCTCCAATACTGACTTACTTCTGACAGCTTGTCTTTCCGTTTGAGAAACCAAGAGCCGTTTTCGTGCAGGGAAAAATGTCCGTTTTCTGTTCTTCTTTTGCACACTGTGACGTGCTTTCAGGCCTGGGTTAGGCTTTTACCCACTTGAGGGAGGGCAGCTACCCATTCACTTTGGAGATGGCACTCCTGCAGCGCTGTGGGCCATGACTGTGCTTCGCAGACTGTTAACTACCCTCTCCATTCGAAGAGAACACGCACGGATTGGGAAGTCTCAGTTCTCTGGGAGATGTGTGTGGTGCTACTGCCCCGGTGTATGGGGTGGCTCACTGGCCACTAGCAATGATTCTGCTCGCCACTGTGGGGCAAACGTTGTGCAGCTAAGCTCACTTGGGAAGTACAAGTGCCAGAGTTCCTTTCTGGGGCACCATCAAGAGATCAAATTCGTAGCATGCGGGTACTGCTTTCCTCCTAAGCTGTGCATTCCCCGCCAGCTTCAAGGTGTTCCTTTTGTGGATAGACTCTGGTGGAGAGGCCGCTGGAGAAGGCCTCTGCTTCTATGCCCTTTGAGAAGGCTGCTTTGAGGAACCTCTTACCCTAGCCGCTGCCAAGTACAGCCTTCTGCCTCTCTCCAATACTGACTTACTTCTGACAGCTTCTCTTTCCGTTTGAGAAACCAAGAGCCCTTTTCGTGCAGGGAAAAATGTCCGTTTTCTGTTCTTCTTTTGCACACGGTGACGTGCTTTCAGGCCTGGGTTAGACTTTTACCCACTCGAGGGAGGGCAGCTTCCCATTCACTTTGGAGATGGCACTCCTGCAGCGCTGTGGGCCATGTCTGTGCTTCGCAGACTGCAAACTACCCTCTCCATTCGAAGAGAACATGCACGGATTGGGAAGTCTCTGTTCTCTGGGAGATGTGTGTGGTGCTACTGCCCCCGTGTATGGGGTGGCTCACTGGCCACTAGCAATGTTTCTGCTCGCCACTGTGGGGCAAACGTTGTGCAGCTAAGCTCACTTGGGAAGTACAAGTGGCAGAGTTCCTTTCTGGGGCACCATCAAGAGATCACATTCGTAGCATGCGGGTACTGCTTTCCTCCTAAGCTGTGCATTCCCCGCCATCTTCAAGGTGTTCCTTTTGTGGATAGACTCTGGTGGAGGGGCCGCTGGAGAAGGCCTCTGCTTCTATGCCCTTTGAGAAGGCTGCTTTGAGGAACCTCTTACCCTAGCCTCTGCCAAGTACAGCCTTCTGCCTCTCTCCAATACTGACTTACTTCTGACAGCTTCTCTTTCCGTTTGAGAAACCAAGAGCCCATTTCGTGCAGGGAAAAATGTCCGTTTTCTGTTCTTCTTTTGCACACTGTGACGTGCTTTCAGGCCTGGGTTAGGCTTTTACCCACTTGAGGGAGGGCAGCTTCCCATTCACTTTGGAGATGGCACTCCTGCCGCGCTGTGGACCATGACTGTGCTTCGCAGACTGCAAACTACCCTCTCCATTCGAAGAGAACACGCACGGATTGGGAAGTCTCTGTTCTCTGGGAGATGTGTGTGGTGCTACTGCCCCGGTGTATGGGGTGGCTCACTGGCCACTAGCAATGTTTCTGCTCGCCAGTGTGGGGCAAACGTTGTGCAGCTAAGCGCACTTGGGAAGTACAAGTGCCAGAGTTCCTTTCTGGGGCAGCATCAAGAGATCACATTCGTAGCATGCGGGTACTGCTTTCCTCCTAAGCTGTGCATTCGCAGCCAGCTTCAAGGTGTTCCTTTTGTGGATAGACTCTGGTGGAGAGGCCGCTGGAGAAGGCCTCTGCTTCTATGCCCTTTGAGAAGGCTCCTTTGAGGAACCTCTTACCCTAGCCTCTGCCAAGTACAGCCTTCTGCCTCTCTCCAATACTGACTTACTTCTGACAGCTTGTCTTTCCGTTTGAGAAACCAAGAGCCCTTTTCGTGCAGGGAAAAATGTCCGTTTTCTGTCCTTCTTTTGCACACGGTGACGTGCTTTCAGGCCTGTGTTAGGGTTTTACCCACTCGAGGGAGGGCAGCTTCCCATTCACTTTGGAGATGGCACTCCTGCAGCGCTGTGAGCCATGTCTGTGCTTCGCAGACTGCAAACTACCCTCTCCATTCGAAGAGAACACGCACGGATTGGGAAGTCTCTGTTCTCTGGGAGATGTGTGTGGTGCTACTGCCCCGGTGTATGGGGTGGCTCACTGGCCACTAGCAATGTTTCTGCTCGCCACTGTGGGGCAAACGTTGTGCAGCTAAGCTCACTTGGGCAGTACAAGTGCCAGAGTTCCTTTCTGGGGCACCATCAAGAGATCACATTCGTAGCATGCGGGTACTGCTTTCCTCCTAAGCTGTGCATTCGCAGCCAGCTTCAAGGTGTTCCTTTTGTGGATAGACTCTGGTGGAGAGGCCGCTGGAGAAGGCCTCTGCTTCTATGCCCTTTGAGAAGGCTGCTTTGAGGATCCTCTTACCCTAGCCTCTGCCAAGTACAGCCTTCTGCCTCGCTCCAATACTGACTTACTTCTGAAAGCTTGTCTTTCCGTTTGAGAAACCAAGAGCCCTTTTCGTGCAGGGAAAAATGTCCGTTTTCTGTTCTTCTTTTGCACACGGTGACGTGCTTTCAGGGCTGGGGATAGGCTTTTACCCACTCGAGGGAGGGGAGCTTCCCATTCACTTTGGAGATGGCACTCCTGCAGCACTGTGGGCCATTCCTGTGCTTCTCAGACTGCAAACTACCCTCTCCATTCGAAGAGAACACGCACGGATTGGGAAATCTCTGTTCTCTGGGAGATGTGTGTGGTGCTACTGCCCCGGTGTATGGGGTGGCTCACTGGCCACTAGCAATGTTTCTGCTCGCCACTGTGGGGCAAACGTTGTGCAGCTAAGCTCACTTGGGAAGTACAAGTGCCAGAGTTCCTTTCTGGGGCATCATCAAGAGATCACATTCGTAGCATGCGGGTACTGCTTTCCTCCTAAGCTGTGCATTCGCAGCCAGCTTCAAGAGGTTCCTTTTGTGGATAGACTCTGGTAGAGAGGCCGCTGGAGAAGGCCTCTGCTTCTATGCCCTTTGAGAAGGCTGCTTTGAGGAACCTCTTACCCTAGCGTCTACCAAGTACAGCCTTCTGCCTCTCTCCAATACTGACTTACTTCTGACAGCTTGTCTTTCCGTTTGAGAAACCAAGAGCCCTTTTCGTGCAGGGAAAAATGTCCGTTTTCTGTTCTTCTTTTGCACACGGTGACGTGCTTTCAGGCCTGGGTTAGGCTTTTACCCACTCGAGGGAGGGCAGCTTCCCATTCACTTTGGAGATGGCACTCCTGCAGCGCTGTGGGCCATGTCTGTGCTTCGCAGACTGCAAACTACCCTCTCCATTCGAAGAGAACATGCACGGATTGGGAAGTCTCTGTTCTCTGGGAGATGTGTGTGGTGCTACTGCCCCGGTGTATGGGGTGGCTCTCTGGCCACTAGCAATGTTTCTGCTCGCCACTGTGGGGCAAACGTTGTGCAGCTAAGCTCACTTGGGAAGTACAAGTGCCAGAGTTCCTTTCTGGGGCAGCATCAAGAGATCACATTCGTAGCATGCGGGTACTGCTTTCCTCCTAAGCTGTGCATTCGCAGCCAGCTTCCAGGTGTTCCTTTTGTGGATAGACTCTGGTGGAGAGGCCGCTGGAGAAGGCCTCTGCTTCTATGCCCTTTGAGAAGGCTGCTTTGAGGAACCTCTGACCCTAGCCTCTGCCAAGTACAGCCTTCTGCCTCTCTCCAATACTGACTTACTTCTGACAGCTTGTCTTTCCGTTTGAGAATCCAAGAGCTCTTTTCGTGTAGGGAAAAATGTCCGTTTTCTGTTCTTCTTTTGCACACGGTGACGTGCTTTCAGGGCTGGGGTTAGGCTTTTACCCACTCGAGGGAGGGCAGCTTCCCATTCACTTTGGAGATGGCATTCCTGCAGCGCTGTGGGCCATGACTGTGCTTCGCAGACTGCAAACTACCCTCTCCATTCGAAGAGGACACGCACGGATTGGGAAGTCTCTGTTCTCTGGGAGATGTGTGTGGTGCTACTGGCCCGGTGTATGGGGTGGCTCACTGGCCACTAGCAATGTTTCTGCTCGCCACTGTGGGGCAAACTTTGTGCAGCTAAGCTCACTTGGGAAGTACAAGTGCCAGAGTTCCTTTCTGGGGCACCATCAAGAGATCACATTCGTAGCATGCGGGTACTGCTTTCCTCCTAAGCTGTGCATTCCCCGCCATCTTCAAGGTGTTCCTTTTGTGGATAGACTCTGGTGGAGAGGCCGCTGGAGAAGGCCTCTGCTTCTATGCCCTTTGAGAAGGCTGCTTTGAGGAACCTCTTACCCTAGCCTCTGCCAAGTACAGCCTTCTGCCTCTCTCCAATACTGACTTACTTCTGACAGCTTCTCTTTCCGTTTGAGAAACCAAGAGCCCTTTTCGTGCAGGGAAAAATGTCCGTTTTCTGTTCTTCTTTTGCACACTGTGACGTGCTTTCAGGCCTGGGTTAGGCTTTTACCCACTTGAGGGAGGGCAGCTTCCCATTCACTTTGGAGATGGCACTCCTGCCGCGCTGTGCGCCATGACTGTGCTTCGCAGACTGTAAACTACCCTCTCCATTCGAAGAGAACACGCACGGATTGGGAAGTCTCTGTTCTCTGGGAGATGTGTGTGCTGCTACTGCCCCGGTGTATGGGGTGGCTCACTGGCCACTAGCAATGTTTCTGCTCGCCACTGTGGGGCAAACGTTGTGCAGCTAAGCTCACTTGGGAAGTACAAGTGCCAGAGTTCCTTTCTGGGGCACCATCAAGAGATCACATTCGTAGCATGCGGTTACTGCTTTCCTCCTAAGCTGTGCATTCGCAGCCAGCTTCAAGGTGTTCCTTTTGTGGATAGACTCTGGTGGAGAGGCCGCTGGAGAAGGCCTCTGCTTCTGTGCCCTTTGAGAAGGCTGCTTTGCGGAACCTCTTACCCTAGCGTCTGCCAAGTACAGCCATCTGCCTCTCTCCAATACTGACTTACTTCTGACAGCTTGTCTTTCCGTTTGAGAAACCAAGAGCCCTTTTCGTGCAGGGAAAAATGTCCCTTTTCTGTTCTTCTTTGCACACGGTGACGTGCTTTCAGGGCTGGGTTAGGCTTTTACCCACTCGAGGGAGGGCAGCTTCCCATTCACTTATGAGATGGCACTCCTGCCGCGCTGTGGGCCATGCCTGTGCTTCGCAGACTGCAAACTACCCTCTCCATTCGAAGAGAACACGCACGGATTGGGAAATCTCTGTTCTCTGGGAGATGTGTGTGGTGCTACTGCCCCCTTGTATGGGGTGGCTCCCTGGCCACTAGCAATGTTTCTGCTCGCCACTGTGGGGCAAAGGTTGTGCAGCTAAGCTCACTTGGGCAGTACAAGTGCCAGAGTTCCTTTCTGGGGCACCATCAAGAGATCACATTCGTAGCATGCGGGTACTGCTTTCCTCCTAAGCTGTGCATTCGCAGCCAGCTTCAAGGTGTTCCTTTTGTGGATAGACTCTGGTGGAGAGGCCCCTGGAGAAGGCCTCTGCTTCTATGCCCTTTGAGAAGGCTGCTTTGATGATCCTCTTACCCTAGCCTCTGCCAAGTACAGCCTTCTGCCTCGCTCCAATACTGACTTACTTTTGACAGCTTGTCTTTCCGTTTGAGAAACCAAGAGCCCTTTTCGTGCAGGGAAAAATGTCCGTTTTCTGTTTTTCTTTTGCACACGGTGACGTGCTTTCAGGGCTGTGGTTAGGCTTTTACCCACTCGAGGGAGGGCAGCTTCCCATTCACTTTGGAGATGGCACTCCTGCCGCGCTGTGGGCCATGCCTGTGCTTCGCAGACTGCAAACTACCCTCTCCATTCGAAGAGAACACGCACGGATTGGGAAGACTCTGTTCTCTGGGATATGTGTGTGGTGCTACTGCCCCGGTGTATGGGGTGGCTCAGTGGCCACTAGCAATGTTTCTGCTCGCCACTGTGGGGCAAACGTTGTGCAGCTAAGCTCACTTGGGAAGTACAAGTGCCAGAGTTCCTTTCTGGGGCACCATCAAGAGATCACATTCACAGCATGCGGGTACTGCTTTCCTCCTAAGCTGTGCATTCGCAGCCAGCTTCAAGGTGTTCCTTTTGTGGATAGACTCTGGTGGAGAGGCCGCTGGAGAAGGCCTCTGCTTCTATGCCCTTTGAGAAGGCTGCTTTGAGGAACCTCTTACCCTAGCCTCTGCCAAGTACAGCCTTCTGCCTCTCTCCAATACTGACTTACTTCTGACAGCTTGTCTTTCGTTTGAGAAACCAAGAGCCCTTTTCGTGCAGGGAAAAATGTCCGTTTTCTGTTCTTCTTTTGCACACGGTGACGTGCTTTCAGGGCTGGGTTAGGCTTTTACCCACTCGAGGGAGGGCAGCTTCCCATTCACTTTGGAGATGGCACTCCTGCCGCGCTGTGGGCCATGCCTTTGCTTCGCAGACTGCAAACTACCCTCTCCATTCGAAGAGAACACGCACGGATTGGGAAATCTCTGTTCTCTGGGAGATGTGTGTGGTGCTACTGCCCCGGTGTATGGGGTGGCTCACTGGCCACTAGCAATGTTTCTGCTCGCCACTGTGGGGCAAACGTTGTGCAGCTAAGCTCACTTGGGAAGTACAAGTGCCAGAGTTCCTTTCTGGGGCATCATCAAGAGATCACATTCGTAGCATGCGGGTACTGCTTTCCTCCTAAGCTGTGCATTCGCAGCCAGCTTCAAGGTGTTCCTTTTGTGGATAGACTCTGGTGGAGAGGCCGCTGGAGAAGGCCTCTGCTTCTATGCCCTTTGAGAAGGCTGCTTTGAGGAACCTCTTACCCTAGCCTCTGCCAAGTACAGCCTTCTGCCTCTCTCCAATACTGACTTACTTTTGACAGCTTGTCTTTCCCTTTGAGAAACCAAGAGCCCTTTTCGTGCAGGGAAAAATGTCCGTTGTCTGTTCTTCTTTTGCACACGGTGACGTGCTTTCAGGGCTGGCTTAGTCTTTTACCCACTCGAGGGAGGGCAGCTTCCCATTCACTTTGGAGATGGCACTCCTGCAGCGCTGTGGGCCATGTCTGTGCTTCGCAGACTGCAAACTACCCTCTCCATTCGAAGAGAACACGCACGGATTGGGAAGTCTCTGTTCTCTGGGAGATGTGTGTGGTGCTACTGCCCCGGTGTATGGGGTGGCTCACTGGCCACTAGCAATATTTCTGCTCGCCACTGTGGGGCAAACGTTGTGCAGCTAAGCTCACTTGGGAAGTACAAGTGCCAGAGTTCCTTTCTGGGGCACCATCAAGAGATCACATTCACAGCATGCGGGTACTGCTTTCCTCCTAAGCTGTGCATTCGCAGCCAGCTTCAAGGTGTTCCTTTTGTGGATAGACTCTGGTGGAGAGGGCGCTGGAGAAGGCCTCTGCTTCAATGCCCTTTGAGAATGCTGCTTTGAGGAACCTCTTACCCTAGCGTCTGCCAAGTACATCCTTCTGCCTCTCTCCAATACTGACTTACTTTTGACAGCTTGTCTTTCCGTTTGAGAAAACAAAAGCCCTTTTCGTGCAGGGAAATATGTCCGTTTTCTGTTCTTCTTTTGCACACGGTGACGTGCTTTCAGGGCTGGGGTTAGGCTTTTACCCACTCGACGGAGGGCAGCTTCCCATTCACTTTGGAGATGGCACTCCTGCCGCGCTGTGGGCCATGCCTGTGCTTCGCAGACTGCAAACTACCCTCTCCATTCGAAGAGAACACGCACGGATTGGGAAGTCTCTGTTCTCTGGGAGTTGTGTGTGGTGCTACTGCCCCGGTGTATGGGGTGGCTCACTGGCCACTAGCAATGTTTCTGCTCGCCACTGTGGGGCAAACGTTGTGCAGCTAAGCTCACTTGGGAAGTACAAGTGCCAGAGTTCCTTTCTGGGGCACCATCAAGAGATCACATTCGTTGCATGCGGGTACTGCTTTACTCCTAAGCTGTGCATTCGCAGCCAGCTTCAAGGTGTTCCTTTTGTGGATAGACTCTGGAGGAGAGGCCGCTGGATAAGGCCTCTGCTTCTATGCCCTTTGAGAGGGCTGCTTTGAGGAACCTCTTACCCTAGCCTCTGCCAAGTACAGCCTTCTGCCTCTCTCCAATACTGACTTACTTCTGACAGCTTGTCTTTCCGTTTGAGAAACCAAGAGCCCTTTTCGTGCAGGGATAAATGTCCGTTTTCTGTTCTTCTTTTGCACACGGTGACGTGCTTTCAGGGCTGGGGTTAGGCTTTTAACCACTCGATGGAGGGCAGCTTCCCATTCACTTTGGAGATGGCACTCCTGCAGCGCTGTGGACCATGACTGTGCTTCGCAGACTGCAAACTACCCTCTCCATTCGAAGAGAACACGGACGGATTGGGAAGTCTCTGTTCTCTGGGAGATGTGTGTGGTGCTACTGTCCCGGTGTATGGGGTGGCTCACTGGCCACTAGCAAAGTTTCTGCTCGCCACTGTGGCGCAAACGTTGTTCAGCTAAGCTCACTTGGGAAGTACAAGTGCCAGAGTTCCTTTCTGGGGCACCATCAAGAGATCACATTCGTAGCATGCGGGTACTGCTTTCCTCCTAAGCTGTGCATTTCCCGCCAGCTTCAAGGTGTTCCTTTTGTGGATAGACTCTGGAGGAGAGGCCGCTGGAGAAGGCCTCTGCTTCAATGCCCTTTGAGAAGGCTGCTTTGAGGAACCTCTTACCCTAGCCTCTGCCAAGTACAGCCTTCTGCCTCTCTCCAATACTGACTTACTTTTGACAGCTTGTCTTTCCGTTTGAGAAACCAAAAGCCCTTTTCGTGCAGGGAAAAATGTCTGTTTTCTGTTCTTCTTTTGCACACGGTGACGTGCTTTCAGGGCTGGGGTTAGGCTTTTACCCACTCGAGGGAGGGCAGCTTCCCATTCACTTTGGAGATGGCACTCCTGCAGCGCTGTGGGCCATGTCTGTGCTTCGCAGACTGCAAACTACCCTCTCCATTCGAAGAGAACACGCACGGATTGGGAAGTCTCTGTTCTCTGGGAGTTGTGTGTGGTGCTACTGCCCCGGTGTATGGGGTGGCTCACTGGCCACTAGCAATGTTTCTGCTCGCCACTGTGGGGCAAACGTTGTGCAGCTAAGCTCACTTGGGAAGTACAAGTGCCAGAGTTCCTTTCTGGGGCACCATCAAGAGATCACATTCGTAGCATGCGGGTACTGCTTTCCTCCTAAGCTGTGCATTCGCAGCCAGCTTCAAGGTGTTCCTTTTGTGGATAGACTCTGGAGGAGAGGCCGCTGGATAAGGCCTCTGCTTCTATGCCCTTTGAGAGGGCTGCTTTGAGGAACCTCTTACCCTAGCCTCTGCCAAGTACAGCCTTCTGCCTCTCTCCAATACTGACTTACTTCTGACAGCTTGTCTTTCCGTTTGAGAAACCAAGAGCCCTTTTAGTGCAGGGATAAATGTCCGTTTTCTGTTCTTCTTTTGCACACGGTGACGTGCTTTCAGGGCTTGGGTTAGGCTTTTACCCACTCGAGGGAGGGCAGCTTCCCATTCACTTTGGAGATGGCACTCCTGCAACGCTGTGGGCCATGTCTGTGCTTCGCAGACTGCAAACTACCCTCTCCATTCGAAGAGAACACGCACGGATTGGGAAGTCTCTGTTCTCTGGGAGATGTGTGTGGTGCTACTGCCCCGGTGTATGGGGTGGCTCACTGGCCACTAGCAATGTTTCTGCTCGCCACTGTGGGGCAAACGTTGTGCAGCTAAGCTCACTTGGGAAGTACAAGTGCCAGAGTTCCTTTCTGGGGCACCATCAAGAGATCACATTCGTAGCATTCGGGTACTGCTTTCCTCCTAAGCTGTGCATTCGCAGCCAGCTTCAAGGTGTTCCTTTTGTGGATAGACTCTGGTGGAGAGGCCGCTGGAGAAGGCCTCTGTTTCTATGCCCTTTGAGAAGGCTGCTTTGAGGAACCTCTTACCCTAGCCTCTGCCAAGTACAGCCTTCTGCCTCTCTCCAATACTGACTTACTTCTGACAGCTTGTCTTTCCGTTTGAGAAAGCAAGAGCCCTTTCCGTGCAGGGAAAAATGTCCGTTTTCTGTTCTTCTTTTGCACACGGTGACGTGCTTTCAGGGCTTGGGTTAGGCTTTTACCCACTCGAGGGAGGGCAGCTTCCCATTCACTTTGGAGATGGCACTCCTGCAGCGCTGTGGGCCATGTCTGTGCTTCGCAGACTGCAAACTACCCTCTCCATTCGAAGAGAACACGCACGGATTGGGAAGTCTCTGTTCTCTGGGAGATGTGTGTGCTGCTACTGCCCCGGTGTATGGGGTGGCTCACTGGCCACTAGCAATGTTTCTGCTCGCCACTGTGGGGCAAACGTTGTGCAGCTAAGCTCACTTGGGAAGTACAAGTGCCAGAGTTCCTTTCTGGGGCACCATCAAGAGATCACATTCGTAGCATTCGGGTACTGCTTTCCTCCTAAGCTGTGCATTCGCAGCCAGCTTCAAGGTGTTCCTTTTGTGGATAGACTCTGGTGGAGAGGCCGCTGGAGAAGGCCTCTGTTTCTATGCCCTTTGAGAAGGCTGCTTTGAGGAACCTCTTACCCTAGCCTCTGCCAAGTACAGCCTTCTGCCTCTCTCCAATACTGACTTTCTTCTGACAGCTTGTCTTTCCGTTTGAGAAACCAAGAGCCCTTTTCGTGCAGGGATAAATGTCCGTTTTCTGTTCTTCTTTTGCACACGGTGACGTGCTTTCAGGGCTGGGGTTAGGCTTTTACCCCCTCCAGGGAGGGCAGCTTCCCATTCACTTTGGAGATGGCAATCCTGCAGCGCTGTGGGCCTTGTCTGTGCCTCGCAGACTGCAAACTACCCTCTCCATTCGAAGAGAACACGCATGGATTGGGAAGTCTCTGATCTCTGGGAGATGTGTGTGGTGCTACTGCCCCGGTGTATGGGGTGGCTCACTGGCCACTAGCAATGTTTCTGCTCGCCACTGTGGGGCAAAAGTTGTGCAGCTAAGCTCACTTGGGAAGTACAAGTGCCAGAGTTCCTTTCTGGGGCACCATCAAGAGATCACATTCGTAGCATGCGGGTACTGCTTTCCTCCTAAGCTGTGCATTCGCAGCCAGCTTCAAGGTGTTCCTTTTGTGGATAGACTCTGGTGGAGAGGCCGCTGGAGAAGGCTTCTGCTTCTATGCCCCTTGAGAAGGCTGCTTTGAGGAACCTCTTACCCTAGCCTCTGCCAAGTACAGCCTTCTGCCTCTCTCCAATACTGACTTACTTTTGACAGCTTGTCTTTCCGTTTGAGAAACCAAGAGCCCTTTTCGTGCAGGGAAAAATGTCCGTTTTCTGTTCTTCTTTTGCACACGGTGACGTGCTTTCAGGGCTGGCTTAGGCTTTTAACCACTCGATGGAGGGCAGCTTCCCATTCACTTTGGAGATGGCACTCCTGCAGCGCTGTGGACCATGACTGTGCTTCGCAGACTGCAAACTACCCTCTCCATTCGAAGAGAACACGGACGGATTGGGAAGTCTCTGTTCTCTGGGAGATGTGTGTGGTGCTACTGTCCCGGTGTATGGGGTGGCTCACTGGCCACTAGCAATGTTTCTGCTCGCCACTGTGGCGCAAACGTTGTTCAGCTAAGCTCACTTGGGAAGTACAAGTGCCAGAGTTCCTTTCTGGGGCACCATCAAGAGATCACATTCGTAGCATGCGGGTACTGCTTTCCTCCTAAGCTGTGCATTCGCAGCCAGCTTCAAGGTGTTCCTTTTGTGGATAGACTCTGGTGGAGAGGCCGCTGGAGAAGGCCTCTGCTTCTATGCCCTTTGAGAAGGCTGCTTTGAGGATTCTCTTACCCTAGCCTCTGCCAAGTACAGCCTTCTGCCTCGCTCCAATACTGACTTACTTCTGAAAGCTTGTCTTTCCGTTTGAGAAACCAAGAGCCCTTTTCGTGCAGGGAAAAATGTCCGTTTTCTGTTCTTCTTTTGCACACGGTGACGTGCTTTCAGGCCTGGGTTAGGCTTTTACCCACTCGAGGGAGGGCAGCTTCCCATTCACTTTGGAGATGGCACTCCTGCAGCGCTGTGGGCCATGTCTGTGCTTCGCAGACTGCAAACTACCCTCTCCATTCGAAGAGAACATGCACGGATTGGGAAGTCTCTGTTCTCTGGGAGATGTGTGTGGTGCTACTGCCCCGGTGTATGGGGTGGCTCTCTGGCCACTAGCAATGTTTCTGCTCGCCACTGTGGGGCAAACGTTGTGCAGCTAAGCTCACTTGGGAAGTACAAGTGCCAGAGTTCCTTTCTGGGGCAGCATCAAGAGATCACATTCGTAGCATGCGGGTACTGCTTTCCTCCTAAGCTGTGCATTCGCAGCCAGCTTCCAGGTGTTCCTTTTGTGGATAGACTCTGGTGGAGAGGCCGCTGGAGAAGGCCTCTGCTTCTATGCCCTTTGAGAAGGCTGCTTTGAGGAACCTCTGACCCTAGCCTCTGCCAAGTACAGCCTTCTGCCTCTCTCCAATACTGACTTACTTCTGACAGCTTGTCTTTCCGTTTGAGAATCCAAGAGCTCTTTTCGTGTAGGGAAAAATGTCCGTTTTCTGTTCTTCTTTTGCACACGGTGACGTGCTTTCAGGGCTGGGGTTAGGCTTTTACCCACTCGAGGGAGGGCAGCTTCCCATTCACTTTGGAGATGGCATTCCTGCAGCGCTGTGGGCCATGACTGTGCTTCGCAGACTGCAAACTACCCTCTCCATTCGAAGAGGACACGCACGGATTGGGAAGTCTCTGTTCTCTGGGAGATGTGTGTGGTGCTACTGCCCCGGTGTATGGGGTGGCTCACTGGCCACTAGCAATGTTTCTGCTCGCCACTGTGGGGCAAACTTTGTGCAGCTAAGCTCACTTGGGAAGTACAAGTGCCAGAGTTCCTTTCTGGGGCACCATCAAGAGATCACATTCGTAGCATGCGGGTACTGCTTTCCTCCTAAGCTGTGCATGCCCCGCCATCTTCAAGGTGTTCCTTTTGTGGATAGACTCTGGTGGAGAGGCCGCTGGAGAAGGCCTCTGCTTCTATGCCCTTTGAGAAGGCTGCTTTGAGGAACCTCTTACCCTAGCCTCTGCCAAGTACAGCCTTCTGCCTCTCTCCAATACTGACTTACTTCTGACAGCTTCTCTTTCCGTTTGAGAAACCAAGAGCCCTTTTTGTGCAGGGAAAAATGTCCGTTTTCTGTTCTTCTTTTGCACACTGTGACGTGCTTTCAGGCCTGGGTTAGGCTTTTACCCACTTGAGGGAGGGCAGCTTCCCATTCACTTTGGAGATGGCACTCCTGCCGCGCTGTGCGCCATGACTGTGCTTCGCAGACTGTAAACTACCCTCTCCATTCGAAGAGAACACGCACGGATTGGGAAGTCTCTGTTCTCTGGGAGATGTGTGTGCTGCTACTGCCCCGGTGTATGGGGTGGCTCACTGGCCACTAGCAATGTTTCTGCTCGCCACTGTGGGGCAAACGTTGTGCAGCTAAGCTCACTTGGGAAGTACAAGTGCCAGAGTTCCTTTCTGGGGCACCATCAAGAGATCACATTCGTAGCATGCGGTTACTGCTTTCCTCCTAAGCTGTGCATTCGCAGCCAGCTTCAAGGTGTTCCTTTTGTGGATAGACTCTGGTGGAGAGGCCGCTGGAGAAGGCCTCTGCTTCTGTGCCCTTTGAGAAGGCTGCTTTGCGGAACCTCTTACCCTAGCGTCTGCCAAGTACAGCCATCTGCCTCTCTCCAATACTGACTTACTTCTGACAGCTTGTCTTTCCGTTTGAGAAACCAAGAGCCCTTTTCGTGCAGGGAAAAATGTCCCTTTTCTGTTCTTCTTTGCACACGGTGACGTGCTTTCAGGGCTGGGTTAGGCTTTTACCCACTCGAGGGAGGGCAGCTTCCCATTCACTTATGAGATGGCACTCCTGCCGCGCTGTGGGCCATGCCTGTGCTTCGCAGACTGCAAACTACCCTCTCCATTCGAAGAGAACACGCACGGATTGGGAAATCTCTGTTCTCTGGGAGATGTGTGTGGTGCTACTGCCCCCTTGTATGGGGTGGCTCCCTGGCCACTAGCAATGTTTCTGCTCGCCACTGTGGGGCAAACGTTGTGCAGCTAAGCTCACTTGGGCAGTACAAGTGCCAGAGTTCCTTTCTGGGGCACCATCAAGAGATCACATTCGTAGCATGCGGGTACTGCTTTCCTCCTAAGCTGTGCATTCGCAGCCAGCTTCAAGGTGTTCCTTTTGTGGATAGACTCTGGTGGAGAGGCCCCTGGAGAAGGCCTCTGCTTCTATGCCCTTTGAGAAGGCTGCTTTGAGGATCCTCTTACCCTAGCCTCTGCCAAGTACAGCCTTCTGCCTCGCTCCAATACTGACTTACTTTTGACAGCTTGTCTTTCCGTTTGAGAAACCAAGAGCCCTTTTCGTGCAGGGAAAAATGTCCGTTTTCTGTTTTTCTTTTGCACACGGTGACGTGCTTTCAGGGCTGTGGTTAGGCTTTTACCCACTCGAGGGAGGGCAGCTTCCCATTCACTTTGGAGATGGCACTCCTGCCGCGCTGTGGGCCATGCCTGTGCTTCGCAGACTGCAAACTACCCTCTCCATTCGAAGAGAACACGCACGGATTGGGAAGACTCTGTTCTCTGGGATATGTGTGTGGTGCTACTGCCCCGGTGTATGGGGTGGCTCACTGGCCACTAGCAATGTTTCTGCTCGCCACTGTGGGGCAAACGTTGTGCAGCTAAGCTCACTTGGGAAGTACAAGTGCCAGAGTTCCTTTCTGGGGCACCATCAAGAGATCACATTCACAGCATGCGGGTACTGCTTTCCTCCTAAGCTGTGCATTCGCAGCCAGCTTCAAGGTGTTCCTTTTGTGGATAGACTCTGGTGGAGAGGCCGCTGGAGAAGGCCTCTGCTTCTATGCCCTTTGAGAAGGCTGCTTTGAGGAACCTCTTACCCTAGCCTCTGCCAAGTACAGCCTTCTGCCTCTCTCCAATACTGACTTACTTCTGACAGCTTGTCTTTCGTTTGAGAAACCAAGAGCCCTTTTCGTGCAGGGAAAAATGTCCGTTTTCTGTTCTTCTTTTGCACACGGTGACGTGCTTTCAGGGCTGGGTTAGGCTTTTACCCACTCGAGGGAGGGCAGCTTCCCATTCACTTTGGAGATGGCACTCCTGCCGCGCTGTGGGCCATGCCTGTGCTTCGCAGACTGCAAACTACCCTCTCCATTCGAAGAGAACACGCACGGATTGGGAAATCTCTGTTCTCTGGGAGATGTGTGTGGTGCTACTGCCCCGGTGTATGGGGTGGCTCACTGGCCACTAGCAATGTTTCTGCTCGCCACTGTGGGGCAAACGTTGTGCAGCTAAGCTCACTTGGGAAGTACAAGTGCCAGAGTTCCTTTCTGGGGCATCATCAAGAGATCACATTCGTAGCATGCGGGTACTGCTTTCCTCCTAAGCTGTGCATTCGCAGCCAGCTTCAAGGTGTTCCTTTTGTGGATAGACTCTGGTGGAGAGGCCGCTGGAGAAGGCCTCTGCTTCTATGCCCTTTGAGAAGGCTGCTTTGAGGAACCTCTTACCCTAGCCTCTGCCAAGTACAGCCTTCTGCCTCTCTCCAATACTGACTTACTTTTGACAGCTTGTCTTTCCCTTTGAGAAACCAAGAGCCCTTTTCGTGCAGGGAAAAATGTCCGTTTTCTGTTCTTCTTTTGCACACGGTGACGTGCTTTCAGGGCTGGCTTAGTCTTTTACCCACTCGAGGGAGGGCAGCTTCCCATTCACTTTGGAGATGGCACTCCTGCAGCGCTGTGGGCCATGTCTGTGCTTCGCAGACTGCAAACTACCCTCTCCATTCGAAGAGAACACGCACGGATTGGGAAGTCTCTGTTCTCTGGGATATGTGTGTGGTGCTACTGCCCCGGTGTATGGGGTGGCTCACTGGCCACTAGCAATGTTTCTGCTCGCCACTGTGGGGCAAACGTTGTGCAGCTAAGCTCACTTGGGAAGTACAAGTGCCAGAGTTCCTTTCTGGGGCACCATCAAGAGATCACATTCACAGCATGCGGGTACTGCTTTCCTCCTAAGCTGTGCATTCGCAGCCAGCTTCAAGGTGTTCCTTTTGTGGATAGACTCTGGTGGAGAGGCCGCTGGAGAAGGCCTCTGCTTCTATGCCCTTTGAGAAGGCTGCTTTGAGGAACCTCTTACCCTAGCCTCTGCCAAGTACAGCCTTCTGCCTCTCTCCAATACTGACTTACTTCTGACAGCTTGTCTTTCGTTTGAGAAACCAAGAGCCCTTTTCGTGCAGGGAAAAATGTCCGTTTTCTGTTCTTCTTTTGCACACGGTGACGTGCTTTCAGGGCTGGGTTAGGCTTTTACCCACTCGAGGGAGGGCAGCTTCCCATTCACTTTGGAGATGGCACTCCTGCCGCGCTGTGGGCCATGCCTGTGCTTCGCAGACTGCAAACTACCCTCTCCATTCGAAGAGAACACGCACGGATTGGGAAATCTCTGTTCTCTGGGAGATGTGTGTGGTGCTACTGCCCCGGTGTATGGGGTGGCTCACTGGCCACTAGCAATGTTTCTGCTCGCCACTGTGGGGCAAACGTTGTGCAGCTAAGCTCACTTGGGAAGTACAAGTGCCAGAGTTCCTTTCTGGGGCATCATCAAGAGATCACATTCGTAGCATGCGGGTACTGCTTTCCTCCTAAGCTGTGCATTCGCAGCCAGCTTCAAGGTGTTCCTTTTGTGGATAGACTCTGGTGGAGAGGCCGCTGGAGAAGGCCTCTGTTTCTATGCCCTTTGAGAAGGCTGCTTTGAGGAACCTCTTACCCTAGCCTCTGCCAAGTACAGCCTTCTGCCTCTCTCCAATACTGACTTACTTCTGACAGCTTGTCTTTCCGTTTGAGAAAGCAAGAGCCCTTTCCGTGCAGGGAAAAATGTCCGTTTTCTGTTCTTCTTTTGCACACGGTGACGTGCTTTCAGGGCTTGGGTTAGGCTTTTACCCACTCGAGGGAGGGCAGCTTCCCATTCACTTTGGAGATGGCACTCCTGCAGCGCTGTGGGCCATGTCTGTGCTTCGCAGACTGCAAACTACCCTCTCCATTCGAAGAGAACACGCACGGATTGGGAAGTCTCTGTTCTCTGGGAGATGTGTGTGCTGCTACTGCCCCGGTGTATGGGGTGGCTCACTGGCCACTAGCAATGTTTCTGCTCGCCACTGTGGGGCAAACGTTGTGCAGCTAAGCTCACTTGGGAAGTACAAGTGCCAGAGTTCCTTTCTGGGGCACCATCAAGAGATCACATTCGTAGCATTCGGGTACTGCTTTCCTCCTAAGCTGTGCATTCGCAGCCAGCTTCAAGGTGTTCCTTTTGTGGATAGACTCTGGTGGAGAGGCCGCTGGAGAAGGCCTCTGTTTCTATGCCCTTTGAGAAGGCTGCTTTGAGGAACCTCTTACCCTAGCCTCTGCCAAGTACAGCCTTCTGCCTCTCTCCAATACTGACTTTCTTCTGACAGCTTGTCTTTCCGTTTGAGAAACCAAGAGCCCTTTTCGTGCAGGGATAAATGTCCGTTTTCTGTTCTTCTTTTGCACACGGTGACGTGCTTTCAGGGCTGGGGTTAGGCTTTTACCCCCTCCAGGGAGGGCAGCTTCCCATTCACTTTGGAGATGGCACTCCTGCAGCGCTGTGGGCCTTGTCTGTGCCTCGCAGACTGCAAACTACCCTCTCCATTCGAAGAGAACACGCATGGATTGGGAAGTCTCTGATCTCTGGGAGATGTGTGTGGTGCTACTGCCCCGGTGTATGGGGTGGCTCACTGGCCACTAGCAATGTTTCTGCTCGCCACTGTGGGGCAAAAGTTGTGCAGCTAAGCTCACTTGGGAAGTACAAGTGCCAGAGTTCCTTTCTGGGGCACCATCAAGAGATCACATTCGTAGCATGCGGGTACTGCTTTCCTCCTAAGCTGTGCATTCGCAGCCAGCTTCAAGGTGTTCCTTTTGTGGATAGACTCTGGTGGAGAGGCCGCTGGAGAAGGCTTCTGCTTCTATGCCCTTTGAGAAGGCTGCTTTGAGGAACCTCTTACCCTAGCCTCTGCCAAGTACAGCCTTCTGCCTCTCTCCAATACTGACTTACTTTTGACAGCTTGTCTTTCCGTTTGAGAAACCAAAAGCCCTTTTCGTGCAGGGAAAAATGTCTGTTTTCTGTTCTTCTTTTGCACACGATGACGTGCTTTCAGGGCTGGGGTTAGGCTTTTACCCACTCGAGGGAGGGCAGCTTCCCATTCACTTTGGAGATGGCACTCCTGCAGCGCTGTGGGCCATGTCTGTGCTTCGCAGACTGCAAACTACCCTCTCCATTCGAAGAGAACACGCACGGATTGGGAAGTCTCTGTTCTCTGGGAGTTGTGTGTGGTGCTACTGCCCCGGTGTATGGGGTGGCTCACTGGCCACTAGCAATGTTTCTGCTCGCCACTGTGGGGCAAACGTTGTGCAGCTAAGCTCACTTGGGAAGTACAAGTGCCAGAGTTCCTTTCTGGGGCACCATCAAGAGATCACATTCGTAGCATGCGGGTACTGCTTTCCTCCTAAGCTGTGCATTCGCAGCCAGCTTCAAGGTGTTCCTTTTGTGGATAGACTCTGGAGGAGAGGCCGCTGGATAAGGCCTCTGCTTCTATGCCCCTTGAGAGGGCTGCTTTGAGTAACCTCTTACCCTAGCCTCTGCCAAGTACAGCCTTCTGCCTCTCTCCAATACTGACTTACTTCTGACAGCTTGTCTTTCCGTTTGAGAAACCAAGAGCCCTTTTCGTGCAGGGATAAATGTCCGTTTTCTGTTCTTCTTTTGCACACGGTGACGTGCTTTCAGGGCTGGGGTTAGGCTTTTACCCACTCGAGGGAGGGCAGCTTCCCATTCACTTTGGAGATGGCACTCCTGCAGCGCTGTGGACCATGACTGTGCTTCGCAGACTGCAAACTACCCTCTCCATTCGAAGAGAACACGGACGGATTGGGAAGTCTCTGTTCTCTGGGAGATGTGTGTGGTGCTACTGTCCCGGTGTATGGGGTGGCTCACTGGCCACTAGCAATGTTTCTGCTCGCCACTGTGGCGCAAACGTTGTTCAGCTAAGCTCACTTGGGAAGTACAAGTGCCAGAGTTCCTTTCTGGGGCACCATCAAGAGATCACATTCGTAGCATGCGGGTACTGCTTTCCTCCTAAGCTGTGCATTCGCAGCCAGCTTCAAGGTGTTCCTTTTGTGGATAGACTCTGGTGGAGAGGCCGCTGGAGAAGGCTTCTGCTTCTATGCCCTTTGAGAAGGCTGCTTTGAGGAACCTCTTACCCTAGCCTCTGCCAAGTACAGCCTTCTGCCTCTCTCCAATACTGACTTACTTTTGACAGCTTGTCTTTCCGTTTGAGAAACCAAGAGCCCTTTTCGTGCAGGGAAAAATGTCCGTTTTCTGTTCTTCTTTTGCACACGGTGACGTGCTTTCAGGGCTGGTGTTAGGCTTTTACCCTCTCGAGGGAGGGCAGCTTCCCATTCACTTTGGAGATGGCACTCCTGCAGCGCTGTGGGCCATGTCTGTGCTTCGCAGACTGCAAACTACCCTCTCCATTCGAAGAGAACACGCACGGATTGGGAAGTCTCTGTTCTCTGGGAGATGTGTGTGGTGCTACTGCCCCGGTGTATGGGGTGGCTCACTGGCCACTAGCAATGTTTCTGCTCGCCACTGTGGGGCAAACGTTGTGCAGCTAAGCTCACTTGGGAAGTACAAGTGCCAGAGTTCCTTTCTGGGGCACCATCAAGAGATCACATTCGTAGCATGCGGGTACTGCTTTCCTCCTAAGCTGTGCATTCGCAGCCAGCTTCAAGGTGTTCCTTTTGTGGATAGACTCTGGTGGAGAGGCCGCTGGAGAAGGCTTCTGCTTCTATGCCCTTTGAGAAGGCTGCTTTGAGGAACCTCTTACCCTAGCCTCTGCCAAGTACAGCCTTCTGCCTCTCTCCAATACTGACTTACTTTTGACAGCTTGTCTTTCCGTTTGAGAAACCCAGAGCCCTTTTCGTGCAGGGAAAAATGTCCGTTTTCTGTTCTTCTTTTGCACACGGTGACGTGCTTTCAGGCCTGGGTTAGGCTTTTACCCACTCGAGGGAGGGCAGCTTCCCATTCACTTTGGAGATGGCACTCCTGCAGCGCTGTGTGCCATGTCTGTGCTTCGCAGACTGCAAACTACCCTCTGCATTCGAAGAGAACACGCACGGATTGGGAAGTCTCTGTTCTCTGGGAGTTGTGTGTGGTGCTACTGCCCCGGTGTATGGGGTGGCTCACTGGCCACTAGCACTGTTTCTGCTCGCCACTGTGGGGCAAACGTTGTGCAGCTAAGCTCTCTTGGGAAGTACAAGTGCCAGACTTCCTTTCTGGGGCACCATCAAGAGATCACATTCGTAGCATGCTGGTACTGCTTTCCTCCTAAGCTGTACATTCGCAGCCAGCTTCAAGGTGTTCCTTTTGTGGATAGACTCTGGAGGAGAGGCCGCTGGATAAGGCCTCTGCTTCTATGCCCTTTGAGAGGGCTGCTTTGAGGAACCTCTTACCCTAGCCTCTGCCAAGTACAGCCTTCTGCCTCTCTCCAATACTGACTTACTTCTGACAGCTTGTCTTTCCGTTTGAGAAACCAAGAGCCCTTTTCGTGCAGGGAAAAATGTCCGTTTTCTGTTCTTCTTTTGCACACGGTGACGTGCTTTCAGGGCTGGGGTTAGGCTTTTACCCACTCGAGGGAGGGCAGCTTCCCATTCACTTTGGAGATGGCACTCCTGCAGCGCTATGGGCCATGTCTGTGCTTCGCAGACTGCAAACTACCCTCTCCATTCGAAGAGAACACGCACGGATTGGGAAGTCTCTGTTCTCTGGGAGTTGTGTGTGGTGCTACTGCCCCGGTGTATGGGGTGGCTCACTGGCCACTAGCAATGTTTCTGCTCGCCACTGTGGGGCAAACGTTGTGCAGCTAAGCTCACTTGGGAAGTACAAGTGCCAGAGTTCCTTTCTGGGGCACCGTCAAGAGATCACATTCGTAGCATGCGGGTACTGCTTTCCTGCTAAGCTGTGCATTCGCAGCCAGCTTCAAGGTGTTCCTTTTGTGGATAGACTCTGGAGGAGAGGCCGCTGGAGAAGGCTTCTGCTTCTATGCCCTTTGAGAAGGCTGCTTTGAGGAACCTCTTACCCTAGCCTCTGCCAAGTACAGCCTTCTGCCTCTCTCCAATACTGACTTACTTTTGACAGCTTGTCTTTCCGTTTGAGAAACCAACAGCCCTTTTCGTGCAGGGAAAAATGTCCGTTTTCTGTTCTTCTTTTGCACACGGTGACGTGCTTTCAGGGCTGGCTTAGGCTTTTAACCACTCGATGGAGGGCAGCTTCCCATTCACTTTGGAGATGGCACTCCTGCAGCGCTGTGGACCATGACTGTGCTTCGCAGACTGCAAACTACCCTCTCCATTCGAAGAGAACACGGACGGATTGGGAAGTCTCTGTTCTCTGGGAGATGTGTGTGGTGCTACTGTCCCGGTGTATGGGGTGGCTCACTGGCCACTAGCAATGTTTCTGCTCGCCACTGTGGCGCAAACGTTGTTCAGCTAAGCTCACTTGGGAAGTACAAGTGCCAGAGTTCCTTTCTGGGGCACCATCAAGAGATCACATTCGTAGCATGCGGGTACTGCTTTCCTCCTAAGCTGTGCATTTCCGCCAGCTTCAAGGTGTTCCTTTTGTGGATAGACTCTGGAGGAGAGGCCGCTGGAGAAGGCCTCTGCTTCGATGCCCTTTGAGAAGGCTGCTTTGAGGAACCTCTTACCCTAGCCTCTGCCAAGTACAGCCTTCTGCCTCTCTCCAATACTGACTTATTTCTGACAGCTTGTCTTTCCGTTTGAGAAACCAAGAGCCCTTTTCGTGCAGGGAAAAATGTCCGTTTTCTGTTCTTCTTTTGCACACGGTGACGTGCTTTCAGGGCTGGGGTTAGGCTTTTACCCACTCGAGGGAGGGCAGCTTCCCATTCACTTTGGAGATGGCACTCCTGCAGCGCTGTGGGCCATGTCTGTGCTTCGCAGACTGCAAACTACCCTCTCCATTCGAAGAGAACACGCACGGATTGGGAAGTCTCTGTTCTCTGAGAGTTGTGTGTGGTGCTACTGCCCCGGTGTATGGGGTGGCTCACTGGCCACTAGCAATGTTTCTGCTCGCCACTGTGGGGCAAACGTTGTGCAGCTAAGCTCACTTGGGAAGTACAAGTGCCAGAGTTCCTTTCTGGGGCACCATCAAGAGATCACATTCGTAGCATGCGGGTACTGCTTTCCTCCTAAGCTGTGCATTCGCAGCCAGCTTCAAGGTGTTCCTTTTGTGGATAGACTCTGGTGGAGAGGCCGCTGGAGAAGGCTTCTGCTTCTATGCCCTTTGAGAAGGCTGCTTTGAGGAACCTCTTACCCTAGCCTCTGCCAAGTACAGCCTTCTGCCTCTCTCCAATACTGACTTACTTTTGACAGCTTGTCTTTCCGTTTGAGAAACCAAGAGCCCTTTTCGTGCAAGGAAAAATGTCCGTTTTCTGTTCTTCTTTTGCACACGGTGACGTGCTTTCAGGGCTGTGGTTAGGCTTTTACCCTCTCGAGGGAGGGCAGCTTCCCATTCACTTTGGAGATGGCACTCCTGCAGCGCTGTGGGCCATGTCTGTGCTTCGCAGACTGCAAACTACCCTCTCCATTCGAAGAGAACACGCACGGATTGGGAAGTCTCTGTTCTCTGGGAGATGTGTGTGGTGCTACTGCCCCGGTGTATGGGGTGGCTCACTGGCCACTAGCAATGTTTCTGCTCGCCACTGTGGGGCAAACGTTGTGCAGCTAAGCTCACTTGGGAAGTACAAGTGCCAGAGTTCCTTTCTGGGGCACCATCAAGAGATCACATTCGTAGCATGCGGGTACTGCTTTCCTCCTAAGCTGTGCATTCGCAGCCAGCTTCAAGGTGTTCCTTTTGTGGATAGACTCTGGTGGAGAGGCCGCTGGAGAAGGCCTCTGTTTCTATGCCCTTTGAGAAGGCTGCTTTGAGGAACCTCTTACCCTAGCCTCTGCCAAGTACAGCCTTCTGCCTCTCTCCAATACTGACTTACTTCTGACAGCTTGTCTTTCCGTTTGAGAAACCAAGAGCCCTTTTCGTGCAGGGAAAAATGTCCGTTTTCTGTTCTTCTTTTGCACACGGTGACGTGCTTTCAGGGCTGGGGTTAGGCTTTTACCCACTCGAGGGAGGGCAGCTTCCCATTCACTTTGGAGATGGCACTCCTGCAGCGCTGTGGGCCATGTCTCTGCTTCGCAAACTGCAAACTACCCTCTCCATTCGAAGAGAACACGCACGGATTGGGAAGTCTCAGTTCTCTGGGAGATGTGTGTGGTGCTACTGCCCCGGTGTATGGGGTGGCTCACTGGCCACTAGCAATGATTCTGTTCGCCACTGTGGGGCAAACGTTGTGCAGCTAAGCTCACTTGGGAAGTACAAGTGCCAGAGTTCCTTTCTGGGGCACCATCAAGAGATCAAATTCGTAGCATGCGGGTACTGCTTTCCTCCTAAGCTGTGCATTCCCCGCCAGCTTCAAGGTGTTCCTTTTGTGGATAGACTCTGGTGGAGAGGCCGCTGGAGAAGGCCTCTGCTTCTATGCCCTTTGAGAAGGCTGCTTTGAGGAACCTCTTACCCTAGCCGCTGCCAAGTACAGCCTTCTGCCTCTCTCCAATACTGACTTACTTCTGACAGCTTCTCTTTCCGTTTGAGAAACCAAGAGCCCTTTTCGTGCAGGGAAAAATGTCCGTTTTCTGTTCTTCTTTTGCACACGGTGACGTGCTTTCAGGCCTGGGTTAGACTTTTACCCACTCGAGGGAGGGCAGCTTCCCATTCACTTTGGAGATGGCACTCCTGCAGCGCTGTGGGCCATGTCTGTGCTTCGCAGACTGCAAACTACCCTCTCCATTCGAAGAGAACATGCACGGATTGGGAAGTCTCTGTTCTCTGGGAGATGTGTGTGGTGCTACTGCCCCGGTGTATGGGGTGGCTCACTGGCCACTAGCAATGTTTCTGCTCGCCACTGTGGGGCAAACGTTGTGCAGCTAAGCTCACTTGGGAAGTACAAGTGCCAGAGTTCCTTTCTGGGGCAGCATCAAGAGATCACATTCGTAGCATGCGGGTACTGCTTTCCTCCTAAGCTGTGCATTCGCAGCCAGCTTCAAGGTGTTCCTTTTGTGGATAGCCTCTGGTGGAGAGGCCGCTGGAGAAGGCCTCTGCTTCTATGCCCTTTGAGAAGGCTGCTTTGAGGAACCTCTTACCCTAGCCTCTGCCAAGTACAGCCTTCTGCCTCTCTCCAATACTGACTTACTTCTGACAGCTTGTCTTTCCGTTTGAGAAACCAAGAGCCCTTTTCGTGCAGGGAAAAATGTCCGTTTTCTGTTCTTCTTTGCACACGGTGACGTGCTTTCAGGGCTGGGTTAGGCTTTTACCCACTCGAGGGAGGGCAGCTTCCCATTCACTTTGGAGATGGCATTACTGCAGCGCTGTGGGCCATGACTGTGCTTCGCAGACTGCAAATTACCCTCTCCATTCGAAGAGAACACGCACGGATTGGGAAGTCTCTGTTCTCTGGGAGATGTGTGTGGTGCTACTGCCCCGGTGTATGGGGTGGCTCACTGGCCACTAGCAATGTTTCTGCTCGCCACTGTGGGGCAAACGTTGTGCAGCTAAGCTCACTTGGGAAGTACAAGTGGCAGAGTTCCTTTCTGGGGCACCATCAAGAGATCACATTCGTAGCATGCGGGTACTGCTTTCCTCCTAAGCTGTGCATTCCCCGCCATCTTCAAGGTGTTCCTTTTGTGGATAGACTCTGGTGGAGGGGCCGCTGGAGAAGGCCTCTGCTTCTATGCCCTTTGAGAAGGCTGCTTTGAGGAACCTCTTACCCTAGCCTCTGCCAAGTACAGCCTTCTGCCTCTCTCCAATACTGACTTACTTCTGACAGCTTCTCTTTCCGTTTGAGAAACCAAGAGCCCATTTCGTGCAGGGAAAAATGTCCGTTTTCTGTTCTTCTTTTGCACACTGTGACGTGCTTTCAGGCCTGGGTTAGGCTTTTACCCACTTGAGGGAGGGCAGCTTCCCATTCACTTTGGAGATGGCACTCCTGCCGCGCTGTGGGCCATGACTGTGCTTCGCAGACTGCAAACTACCCTCTCCATTCGAAGAGAACACGCACGGATTGGGAAGTCTCTGTTCTCTGGGAGATGTGTGTGGTGCTACTGTCCCGGTGTATGGGGTGGCTCACTGGCCACTAGCAATGTTTCTGCTCGCCAGTGTGGGGCAAACGTTGTGCAGCTAAGCGCACTTGGGAAGTACAAGTGCCAGAGTTCCTTTCTGGGGCAGCATCAAGAGATCACATTCGTAGCATGCGGGTACTGCTTTCCTCCTAAGCTGTGCATTCGCAGCCAGCTTCAAGGTGTTCCTTTTGTGGATAGACTCTGGTGGAGAGGCCGCTGGAGAAGGCCTCTGCTTCTATGCCCTTTGAGAAGGCTCCTTTGAGGAACCTCTTACCCTAGCCTCTGCCAAGTACAGCCTTCTGCCTCTCTCCAATACTGACTTACTTCTGACAGCTTGTCTTTCCGTTTGAGAAACCAAGAGCCCTTTTCGTGCAGGGAAAAATGTCCGTTTTCTGTCCTTCTTTTGCACACGGTGACGTGCTTTCAGGCCTGTGTTAGGGTTTTACCCACTCGAGGGAGGGCAGCTTCCCATTCACTTTGGAGATGGCACTCCTGCAGCGCTGTGAGCCATGTCTGTGCTTCGCAGACTGCAAACTACCCTCTCCATTCGAAGAGAACACGCACGGATTGGGAAGTCTCTGTTCTCTGGGAGATGTGTGTGGTGCTACTGCCCCGGTGTATGGGGTGGCTCACTGGCCACTAGCAATGTTTCTGCTCGCCACTGTGGGGCAAACGTTGTGCAGCTAAGCTCACTTGGGCAGTACAAGTGCCAGAGTTCCTTTCTGGGGCACCATCAAGAGATCACATTCGTAGCATGCGGGTACTGCTTTCCTCCTAAGCTGTGCATTCGCAGCCAGCTTCAAGGTGTTCCTTTTGTGGATAGACTCTGGTGGAGAGGCCGCTGGAGAAGGCCTCTGCTTCTATGCCCTTTGAGAAGGCTGCTTTGAGGATCCTCTTACCCTAGCCTCTGCCAAGTACAGCCTTCTGCCTCGCTCCAATACTGACTTACTTCTGAAAGCTTGTCTTTCCGTTTGAGAAACCAAGAGCCCTTTTCGTGCAGGGAAAAATGTCCGTTTTCTGTTCTTCTTTTGCACACGGTGACGTGCTTTCAGGGCTGGGGATAGGCTTTTACCCACTCGAGGGAGGGGAGCTTCCCATTCAGTTTGGAGATGGCACTCCTGCAGCACTGTGGGCCATTCCTGTGCTTCTCAGACTGCAAACTACCCTCTCCATTCGAAGAGAACACGCACGGATTGGGAAATCTCTGTTCTCTGGGAGATGTGTGTGGTGCTACTGCCCCGGTGTATGGGGTGGCTCACTGGCCACTAGCAATGTTTCTGCTCGCCACTGTGGGGCAAACGTTGTGCAGCTAAGCTCACTTTGGAAGTACAAGTGCCAGAGTTCCTTTCTGGGGCATCATCAAGAGATCACATTCGTAGCATGCGGGTACTGCTTTCCTCCTAAGCTGTGCATTCGCAGCCAGCTTCAAGAGGTTGCTTTTGTGGATAGACTCTGGTAGAGAGGCCGCTGGAGAAGGCCTCTGCTTCTATGCCCTTTGAGAAGGCTGCTTTGAGGAACCTCTTACCCTAGCGTCTACCAAGTACAGCCTTCTGCCTCTCTCCAATACTGACTTACTTCTGACAGCTTGTCTTTCCGTTTGAGAAACCAAGAGCCCTTTTCGTGCAGGGAAAAATGTCCGTTTTCTGTTCTTCTTTTGCACACGGTGACGTGCTTTCAGGCCTGGGTTAGGCTTTTACCCACTCGAGGGAGGGCAGCTTCCCATTCACTTTGGAGATGGCACTCCTGCAGCGCTGTGGGCCATGTCTGTGCTTCGCAGACTGCAAACTACCCTCTCCATTCGAAGAGAACATGCACGGATTGGGAAGTCTCTGTTCTCTGGGATATGTGTGTGGTGCTACTGCCCCGGTGTATGGGGTGGCTCTCTGGCCACTAGCAATGTTTCTGCTCGCCACTGTGGGGCAAACGTTGTGCAGCTAAGCTCACTTGGGAAGTACAAGTGCCAGAGTTCCTTTCTGGGGCAGCATCAAGAGATCACATTCGTAGCATGCGGGTACTGCTTTCCTCCTAAGCTGTGCATTCGCAGCCAGCTTCCAGGTGTTCCTTTTGTGGATAGACTCTGGTGGAGAGGCCGCTGGAGAAGGCCTCTGCTTCTATGCCCTTTGAGAAGGCTGCTTTGAGGAACCTCTGACCCTAGCCTCTGCCAAGTACAGCCTTCTGCCTCTCTCCAATACTGACTTAATTCTGACAGCTTGTCTTTCCGTTTGAGAATCCAAGAGCTCTTTTCGTGTAGGGAAAAATGTCCGTTTTCTGTTCTTCTTTTGCACACGGTGACGTGCTTTCAGGGCTGGGGTTAGGCTTTTACCCACTCGAGGGAGGGCAGCTTCCCATTCACTTTGGAGATGGCATTCCTGCAGCGCTGTGGGCCATGACTGTGCTTCGCAGACTGCAAACTACCCTCTCCATTCGAAGAGGACACGCACGGATTGGGAAGTCTCTGTTCTCTGGGAGATGTGTGTGGTGCTACTGCCCCGGTGTATGGGGTGGCTCACTGGCCACTAGCAATGTTTCTGCTCGCCACTGTGGGGCAAACTTTGTGCAGCTAAGCTCACTTGGGAAGTACAAGTGCCAGAGTTCCTTTCTGGGGCACCATCAAGAGATCACATTCGTAGCATGCGGGTACTGCTTTCCTCCTAAGCTGTGCATTCCCCGCCATCTTCAAGGTGTTCCTTTTGTGGATAGACTCTGGTGGAGAGGCCGCTGGAGAAGGCCTCTGCTTCTATGCCCTTTGAGAAGGCTGCTTTGAGGAACCTCTTACCCTAGCCTCTGCCAAGTACAGCCTTCTGCCTCTCTCCAATACTGACTTACTTCTGACAGCTTCTCTTTCCGTTTGAGAAACCAAGAGCCCTTTTCGTGCAGGGAAAAATGTCCGTTTTCTGTTCTTCTTTTGCACACTGTGACGTGCTTTCAGGCCTGGGTTAGGCTTTTACCCACTTGAGGGAGGGCAGCTTCCCATTCACTTTGGAGATGGCACTCCTGCCGCGCTGTGCGCCATGACTGTGCTTCGCAGACTGTAAACTACCCTCTCCATTCGAAGAGAACACGCACGGATTGGGAAGTCTCTGTTCTCTGGGAGATGTGTGTGCTGCTACTGCCCCGGTGTATGGGGTGGCTCACTGGCCACTAGCAATGTTTCTGCTCGCCACTGTGTGGCAAACGTTGTGCAGCTAAGCTCACTTGGGAAGTACAAGTGCCAGAGTTCCTTTCTGGGGCACCATCAAGAGATCACATTCGTAGCATGCGGTTACTGCTTTCCTCCTAAGCTGTGCATTCGCAGCCAGCTTCAAGGTGTTCCTTTTGTGGATAGACTCTGGTGGAGAGGCCGCTGGAGAAGGCCTCTGCTTCTGTGCCCTTTGAGAAGGCTGCTTTGCGGAACCTCTTACCCTAGCGTCTGCCAAGTACAGCCATCTGCCTCTCTCCAATACTGACTTACTTCTGACAGCTTGTCTTTCCGTTTGAGAAACCAAGAGCCCTTTTCGTGCAGGGAAAAATGTCCCTTTTCTGTTCTTCTTTGCACACGGTGACGTGCTTTCAGGGCTGGGTTAGGCTTTTACCCACTCGAGGGAGGGCAGCTTCCCATTCACTTATGAGATGGCACTCCTGCCGCGCTGTGGGCCATGCCTGTGCTTCGCAGACTGCAAACTACCCTCTCCATTCGAAGAGAACACGCACGGATTGGGAAGACTCTGTTCTCTGGGATATGTGTGTGGTGCTACTGCCCCGGTGTATGGGGTGGCTCACTGGCCACTAGCAATGTTTCTGCTCGCCACTGTGGGGCAAACGTTGTGCAGCTAAGCTCACTTGGGAAGTACAAGTGCCAGAGTTCCTTTCTGGGGCACCATCAAGAGATCACATTCACAGCATGCGGGTACTGCTTTCCTCCTAAGCTGTGCATTCGCAGCCAGCTTCAAGGTGTTCCTTTTGTGGATAGACTCTGGTGGAGAGACCGCTGGAGAAGGCCTCTGCTTCTATGCCCTTTGAGAAGGCTGCTTTGAGGAACCTCTTACCCTAGCCTCTGCCAAGTACAGCCTTCTGCCTCTCTCCAATACTGACTTACTTCTGACAGCTTGTCTTTCGTTTGAGAAACCAAGAGCCCTTTTCGTGCAGGGAAAAATGTCCGTTTTCTGTTCTTCTTTTGCACACGGTGACGTGCTTTCAGGGCTGGGTTAGGCTTTTACCCACTCGAGGGAGGGCAGCTTCCCATTCACTTTGGAGATGGCACTCCTGCCGCGCTGTGGGCCATGCCTGTGCTTCGCAGACTGCAAACTACCCTCTCCATTCGAAGAGAACACGCACGGATTGGGAAATCTCTGTTCTCTGGGAGATGTGTGTGGTGCTACTGCCCCGGTGTATGGGGTGGCTCACTGGCCACTAGCAATGTTTCTGCTCGCCACTGTGGGGCAAACGTTGTGCAGCTAAGCTCACTTGGGAAGTACAAGTGCCAGAGTTCCTTTCTGGGGCATCATCAAGAGATCACATTCGTAGCATGCGGGTACTGCTTTCCTCCTAAGCTGTGCATTCGCAGCCAGCTTCAAGGTGTTCCTTTTGTGGATAGACTCTGGTGGAGAGGCCGCTGGAGAAGGCCTCTGCTTCTATGCCCTTTGAGAAGGCTGCTTTGAGGAACCTCTTACCCTAGCCTCTGCCAAGTACAGCCTTCTGCCTCTCTCCAATACTGACTTACTTTTGACAGCTTGTCTTTCCCTTTGAGAAACCAAGAGCCCTTTTCGTGCAGGGAAAAATGTCCGTTTTCTGTTCTTCTTTTGCACACGGTGACGTGCTTTCAGGGCTGGCTTAGTCTTTTACCCACTCGAGGGAGGGCAGCTTCCCATTCACTTTGGAGATGGCACTCCTGCAGCGCTGTGGGCCATGTCTGTGCTTCGCAGACTGCAAACTACCCTCTCCATTCGAAGAGAACACGCACGGATTGGGAAGTCTCTGTTCTCTGGGATATGTGTGTGGTGCTACTGCCCCGGTGTATGGGGTGGCTCACTGGCCACTAGCAATGTTTCTGCTCGCCACTGTGGGGCAAACGTTGTGCAGCTAAGCTCACTTGGGAAGTACAAGTGCCAGAGTTCCTTTCTGGGGCACCATCAAGAGATCACATTCACAGCATGCGGGTACTGCTTTCCTCCTAAGCTGTGCATTCGCAGCCAGCTTCAAGGTGTTCCTTTTGTGGATAGACTCTGGTGGAGAGGCCGCTGGAGAAGGCCTCTGCTTCTATGCCCTTTGAGAAGGCTGCTTTGAGGAACCTCTTACCCTAGCCTCTGCCAAGTACAGCCTTCTGCCTCTCTCCAATACTGACTTACTTCTGACAGCTTGTCTTTCGTTTGAGAAACCAAGAGCCCTTTTCGTGCAGGGAAAAATGTCCGTTTTCTGTTCTTCTTTTGCACACGGTGACGTGCTTTCAGGGCTGGGTTAGGCTTTTACCCACTCGAGGGAGGGCAGCTTCCCATTCACTTTGGAGATGGCACTCCTGCCGCGCTGTGGGCCATGCCTGTGCTTCGCAGACTGCAAACTACCCTCTCCATTCGAAGAGAACACGCACGGATTGGGAAATCTCTGTTCTCTGGGAGATGTGTGTGGTGCTACTGCCCCGGTGTATGGGGTGGCTCACTGGCCACTAGCAATGTTTCTGCTCGCCACTGTGGGGCAAACGTTGTGCAGCTAAGCTCACTTGGGAAGTACAAGTGCCAGAGTTCCTTTCTGGGGCATCATCAAGAGATCACATTCGTAGCATGCGGGTACTGCTTTCCTCCTAAGCTGTGCATTCGCAGCCAGCTTCAAGGTGTTCCTTTTGTGGATAGACTCTGGTGGAGAGGCCGCTGGAGAAGGCCTCTGCTTCTATGCCCTTTGAGAAGGCTGCTTTGAGGAACCTCTTACCCTAGCCTCTGCCAAGTACAGCCTTCTGCCTCTCTCCAATACTGACTTACTTTTGACAGCTTGTCTTTCCCTTTGAGAAACCAAGAGCCCTTTTCGTGCAGGGAAAAATGTCCGTTGTCTGTTCTTCTTTTGCACACGGTGACGTGCTTTCAGGGCTGGCTTAGTCTTTTACCCACTCGAGGGAGGGCAGCTTCCCATTCACTTTGGAGATGGCACTCCTGCAGCGCTGTGGGCCATGTCTGTGCTTCGCAGACTGCAAACTACCCTCTCCATTCGAAGAGAACACGCACGGATTGGGAAGTCTCTGTTCTCTGGGAGATGTGTGTGGTGCTACTGCCCCGGTGTATGGGGTGGCTCACTGGCCACTAGCAATATTTCTGCTCGCCACTGTGGGGCAAACGTTGTGCAGCTAAGCTCACTTGGGAAGTACAAGTGCCAGAGTTCCTTTCTGGGGCACCATCAAGAGATCACATTCACAGCATGCGGGTACTGCTTTCCTCCTAAGCTGTGCATTCGCAGCCAGCTTCAAGGTGTTCCTTTTGTGGATAGACTCTGGTGGAGAGGGCGCTGGAGAAGGCCTCTGCTTCAATGCCCTTTGAGAAGGCTGCTTTGAGGAACCTCTTACCCTAGCGTCTGCCAAGTACATCCTTCTGCCTCTCTCCAATACTGACTTACTTTTGACAGCTTGTCTTTCCGTTTGAGAAAACAAAAGCCCTTTTCGTGCAGGGAAAAATGTCCGTTTTCTGTTCTTCTTTTGCACACGGTGACGTGCTTTCAGGGCTGGGGTTAGGCTTTTACCCACTCGACGGAGGGCAGCTTCCCATTCACTTTGGAGATGGCACTCCTGCCGCGCTGTGGGCCATGCCTGTGCTTCGCAGACTGCAAACTACCCTCTCCATTCGAAGAGAACACGCACGGATTGGGAAGTCTCTGTTCTCTGGGAGTTGTGTGTGGTGCTACTGCCCCGGTGTATGGGGTGGCTCACTGGCCACTAGCAATGTTTCTGCTCGCCACTGTGGGGCAAACGTTGTGCAGCTAAGCTCACTTGGGAAGTACAAGTGCCAGAGTTCCTTTCTGGGGCACCATCAAGAGATCACATTCGTTGCATGCGGGTACTGCTTTACTCCTAAGCTGTGCATTCGCAGCCAGCTTCAAGGTGTTCCTTTTGTGGATAGACTCTGGAGGAGAGGCCGCTGGATAAGGCCTCTGCTTCTATGCCCTTTGAGAGGGCTGCTTTGAGGAACCTCTTACCCTAGCCTCTGCCAAGTACAGCCTTCTGCCTCTCTCCAATACTGACTTACTTCTGACAGCTTGTCTTTCCGTTTGAGAAACCAAGAGCCCTTTTCGTGCAGGGATAAATGTCCGTTTTCTGTTCTTCTTTTGCACACGGTGACGTGCTTTCAGGGCTGGGGTTAGGCTTTTAACCACTCGATGGAGGGCAGCTTCCCATTCACTTTCGAGATGGCACTCCTGCAGCGCTGTGGACCATGACTGTGCTTCGCAGACTGCAAACTACCCTCTCCATTCGAAGAGAACACGGACGGATTGGGAAGTCTCTGTTCTCTGGGAGATGTGTGTGGTGCTACTGTCCCGGTGTATGGGGTGGCTCACTGGCCACTAGCAAAGTTTCTGCTCGCCACTGTGGCGCAAACGTTGTTCAGCTAAGCTCACTTGGGAAGTACAAGTGCCAGAGTTCCTTTCTGGGGCACCATCAAGAGATCACATTCGTAGCATGCGGGTACTGCTTTCCTCCTAAGCTGTGCATTTCCCGCCAGCTTCAAGGTGTTCCTTTTGTGGATAGACTCTGGAGGAGAGGCCGCTGGAGAAGGCCTCTGCTTCAATGCCCTTTGAGAAGGCTGCTTTGAGGAACCTCTTACCCTAGCCTCTGCCAAGTACAGCCTTCTGCCTCTCTCCAATACTGACTTACTTTTGACAGCTTGTCTTTCCGTTTGAGAAACCAAAAGCCCTTTTCGTGCAGGGAAAAATGTCTGTTTTCTATTCTTCTTTTGCACACGGTGACGTGCTTTCAGGGCTGGGGTTAGGCTTTTACCCACTCGAGGGAGGGCAGCTTCCCATTCACTTTGGAGATGGCACTCCTGCAGCGCTGTGGGCCATGTCTGTGCTTCGCAGACTGCAAACTACCCTCTCCATTCGAAGAGAACACGCACGGATTGGGAAGTCTCTGTTCTCTGGGAGTTGTGTGTGGTGCTACTGCCCCGGTGTATGGGGTGGCTCACTGGCCACTAGCAATGTTTCTGCTCGCCACTGTGGGGCAAACGTTGTGCAGCTAAGCTCACTTGGGAAGTACAAGTGCCAGAGTTCCTTTCTGGGGCACCATCAAGAGATCACATTCGTAGCATGCGGGTACTGCTTTCCTCCTAAGCTGTGCATTCGCAGCCAGCTTCAAGGTGTTCCTTTTGTGGATAGACTCTGGAGGAGAGGCCGCTGGATAAGGCCTCTGCTTCTATGCCCTTTGAGAGGGCTGCTTTGAGGAACCTCTTACCCTAGCCTCTGCCAAGTACAGCCTTCTGCCTCTCTCCAATACTGACTTACTTCTGACAGCTTGTCTTTCCGTTTGAGAAACCAAGAGCCCTTTTAGTGCAGGGAAAAATGTCCGTTTTCTGTTCTTCTTTTGCACACGGTGACGTGCTTTCAGGGCTTGGGTTAGGCTTTTACCCACTCGAGGGAGGGCAGCTTCCCATTCACTTTGGAGATGGCACTCCTGCAGCGCTGTGGGCCATGTCTGTGCTTCGCAGACTGCAAACTACCCTCTCCATTCGAAGAGAACACGCACGGATTGGGAAGTCTCTGTTCTCTGGGAGATGTGTGTGCTGCTACTGCCCCGGTGTATGGGGTGGCTCACTGGCCACTAGCAATGTTTCTGCTCGCCACTGTGGGGCAAACGTTGTGCAGCTAAGCTCACTTGGGAAGTACAAGTGCCAGAGTTCCTTTCTGGGGCACCATCAAGAGATCACATTCGTAGCATTCGGGTACTGCTTTCCTCCTAAGCTGTGCATCCGCAGCCAGCTTCAAGGTGTTCCTTTTGTGGATAGACTCTGGTGGAGAGGCCGCTGGAGAAGGCCTCTGTTTCTATGCCCTTTGAGAAGGCTGCTTTGAGGAACCTCTTACCCTAGCCTCTGCCAAGTACAGCCTTCTGCCTCTCTCCAATACTGACTTTCTTCTGACAGCTTGTCTTTCCGTTTGAGAAACCAAGAGCCCTTTTCGTGCAGGGATAAATGTCCGTTTTCTGTTCTTCTTTTGCACACGGTGACGTGCTTTCAGGGCTGGGGTTAGGCTTTTACCCCCTCCAGGGAGGGCAGCTTCCCATTCACTTTGGAGATGGCACTCCTGCAGCGCTGTGGGCCTTGTCTGTGCCTCGCAGACTGCAAACTACCCTCTCCATTCGAAGAGAACACGCATGGATTGGGAAGTCTCTGATCTCTGGGAGATGTGTGTGGTGCTACTGCCCCGGTGTATGGGGTGGCTCACTGGCCACTAGCAATGTTTCTGCTCGCCACTGTGGGGCAAAAGTTGTGCAGCTAAGCTCACTTGGGAAGTACAAGTGCCAGAGTTCCTTTCTGGGGCACCATCAAGAGATCACATTCGTAGCATGCGGGTACTGCTTTCCTCCTAAGCTGTGCATTCGCAGCCAGCTTCAAGGTGTTCCTTTTGTGGATAGACTCTGGTGGAGAGGCCGCTGGAGAAGGCTTCTGCTTCTATGCCCTTTGAGAAGGCTGCTTTGAGGAACGCCTTACCCTAGCCTCTGCCAAGTACAGCCTCCTGCCTCTCTCCAATACTGACTTACTTTTGACAGCTTGTCTTTCCGTTTGAGAAACCAAGAGCCCTTTTCGTGCAGGGAAAAATGTCCGTTTTCTGTTCTTCTTTTGCACACGGTGACGTGCTTTCAGGGCTGGCTTAGGCTTTTAACCACTCGATGGAGGGCAGCTTCCCATTCACTTTGGAGATGGCACTCCTGCAGCGCTGTGGACCATGACTGTGCTTCGCAGACTGCAAACTACCCTCTCCATTCGAAGAGAACACGGACGGATTGGGAAGTCTCTGTTCTCTGGGAGATGTGTGTGGTGCTACTGTCCCGGTGTATGGGGTGGCTCACTGGCCACTAGCAATGTTTCTGCTCGCCACTGTGGCGCAAACGTTGTTCAGCTAAGCTCACTTGGGAAGTACAAGTGCCAGAGTTCCTTTCTGGGGCACCATCAAGAGATCACATTCGTAGCATGCGGGTACTGCTTTCCTCCTAAGCTGTGCATTTCCCGCCAGCTTCAAGGTGTTCCTTTTGTGGATAGACTCTGGAGGAGAGGCCGCTGGATAAGGCCTCTGCTTCTATGCCCTTTGAGAAGGCTGCTTTGAGGAACCTCTTACCCTAGCCTCTGCCAAGTACAGCCTTCTGCCTCTCTCCAATACTGACTTACTTTTGACAGCTTGTCTTTCCGTTTGAGAAACCAAAAGCCCTTTTCGTGCAGGGAAAAATGTCTGTTTTCTGTTCTTCTTTTGCACACGATGACGTGCTTTCAGGGCTGGGGTTAGGCTTTTACCCACTCGAGGGAGGGCAGCTTCCCATTCACTTTGGAGATGGCACTCCTGCAGCGCTGTGGGCCATGTCTGTGCTTCGCAGACTGCAAACTACCCTCTCCATTCGAAGAGAACACGCACGGATTGGGAAGTCTCTGTTCTCTGGGAGTTGTGTGTGGTGCTACTGCCCCGGTGTATGGGGTGGCTCACTGGCCACTAGCAATGTTTCTGCTCGCCACTGTGGGGCAAACGTTGTGCAGCTAAGCTCACTTGGGAAGTACAAGTGCCAGAGTTCCTTTCTGGGGCACCATCAAGAGATCACATTCGTAGCATGCGGGTACTGCTTTCCTCCTAAGCTGTGCATTCGCAGCCAGCTTCAAGGTGTTCCTTTTGTGGATAGACTCTGGAGGAGAGGCCGCTGGATAAGGCCTCTGCTTCTATGCCCTTTGAGAGGGCTGCTTTGAGTAACCTCTTACCCTAGCCTCTGCCAAGTACAGCCTTCTGCCTCTCTCCAATACTGACTTACTTCTGACAGCTTGTCTTTCCGTTTGAGAAACCAAGAGCCCTTTTCGTGCAGGGATAAATGTCCGTTTTCTGTTCTTCTTTTGCACACGGTGACGTGCTTTCAGGGCTGGGGTTAGGCTTTTACCCACTCGAGGGAGGGCAGCTTCCCATTCACTTTGGAGATGGCACTCCTGCAGCGCTGTGGACCATGACTGTGCTTCGCAGACTGCAAACTACCCTCTCCATTCGAAGAGAACACGGACGGATTGGGAAGTCTCTGTTCTCTGGGAGATGTGTGTGGTGCTACTGTCCCGGTGTATGGGGTGGCTCACTGGCCACTAGCAATGTTTCTGCTCGCCACTGTGGCGCAAACGTTGTTCAGCTAAGCTCACTTGGGAAGTACAAGTGCCAGAGTTCCTTTCTGGGGCACCATCAAGAGATCACATTCGTAGCATGCGGGTACTGCTTTCCTCCTAAGCTGTGCATTCGCAGCCAGCTTCAAGGTGTTCCTTTTGTGGATAGACTCTGGTGGAGAGGCCGCTGGAGAAGGCTTCTGCTTCTATGCCCTTTGAGAAGGCTGCTTTGAGGAACCTCTTACCCTAGCCTCTGCCAAGTACAGCCTTCTGCCTCTCTCCAATACTGACTTACTTTTGACAGCTTGTCTTTCCGTTTGAGAAACCAAGAGCCCTTTTCGTGCAGGGAAAAATGTCCGTTTTCTGTTCTTCTTTTGCACACGGTGACGTGCTTTCAGGGCTGGTGTTAGGCTTTTACCCTCTCGAGGGAGGGCAGCTTCCCATTCACTTTGGAGATGGCACTCCTGCAGCGCTGTGGGCCATGTCTGTGCTTCGCAGACTGCAAACTACCCTCTCCATTCGAAGAGAACACGCACGGATTGGGAAGTCTCTGTTCTCTGGGAGATGTGTGTGGTGCTACTGCCCCGGTGTATGGGGTGGCTCACTGGCCACTAGCAATGTTTCTGCTCGCCACTGTGGGGCAAACGTTGTGCAGCTAAGCTCACTTGGGAAGTACAAGTGCCAGAGTTCCTTTCTGGGGCACCATCAAGAGATCACATTCGTAGCATGCGGGTACTGCTTTCCTCCTAAGCTGTGCATTCGCAGCCAGCTTCAAGGTGTTCCTTTTGTGGATAGACTCTGGTGGAGAGGCCGCTGGAGAAGGCTTCTGCTTCTATGCCCTTTGAGAAGGCTGCTTTGAGGAACCTCTTACCCTAGCCTCTGCCAAGTACAGCCTTCTGCCTCTCTCCAATACTGACTTACTTTTGACAGCTTGTCTTTCCCTTTGAGAAACCAAGAGCCCTTTTCGTGCAGGGAAAAATGTCCGTTTTCTGTTCTTCTTTTGCACACGGTGACGTGCTTTCAGGCCTGGGTTAGGCTTTTACCCACTCGAGGGAGGGCAGCTTCCCATTCACTTTGGAGATGGCACTCCTGCAGCGCTGTGTGCCATGTCTGTGCTTCGCAGACTGCAAACTACCCTCTGCATTCGAAGAGAACACGCACGGATTGGGAAGTCTCTGTTCTCTGGGAGTTGTGTGTGGTGCTACTGCCCCGGTGTATGGGGTGGCTCACTGGCCACTAGCACTGTTTCTGCTCGCCACTGTGGGGCAAACGTTGTGCAGCTAAGCTCACTTGGGAAGTACAAGTGCCAGACTTCCTTTCTGGGGCACCATCAAGAGATCACATTCGTAGCATGCTGGTACTGCTTTCCTCCTAAGCTGTACATTCGCAGCCAGCTTCAAGGTGTTCCTTTTGTGGATAGACTCTGGAGGAGAGGCCGCTGGATAAGGCCTCTGCTTCTATGCCCTTTGAGAGGGCTGCTTTGAGGAACCTCTTACCCTAGCCTCTGCCAAGTACAGCCTTCTGCCTCTCTCCAATACTGACTTACTTCTGACAGCTTGTCTTTCCGTTTGAGAAACCAAGAGCCCTTTTCGTGCAGGGAAAAATGTCCGTTTTCTGTTCTTCTTTTGCACACGGTGACGTGCTTTCAGGGCTGGGGTTAGGCTTTTACCCACTCGAGGGAGGGCAGCTTCCCATTCACTTTGGAGATGGCACTCCTGCAGCGCTATGGGCCATGTCTGTGCTTCGCAGACTGCAAACTACCCTCTCCATTCGAAGAGAACACGCACGGATTGGGAAGTCTCTGTTCTCTGGGAGTTGTGTGTGGTGCTACTGCCCCGGTGTATGGGGTGGCTCACTGGCCACTAGCAATGTTTCTGCTCGCCACTGTGGGGCAAACGTTGTGCAGCTAAGCTCACTTGGGAAGTACAAGTGCCAGAGTTCCTTTCTGGGGCACCGTCAAGAGATCACATTCGTAGCATGCGGGTACTGCTTTCCTGCTAAGCTGTGCATTCGCAGCCAGCTTCAAGGTGTTCCTTTTGTGGATAGACTCTGGAGGAGAGGCCGCTGGAGAAGGCTTCTGCTTCTATGCCCTTTGAGAAGGCTGCTTTGAGGAACCTCTTACCCTAGCCTCTGCCAAGTACAGCCTTCTGCCTCTCTCCAATACTGACTTACTTTTGACAGCTTGTCTTTCCGTTTGAGAAACCAACAGCCCTTTTCGTGCAGGGAAAAATGTCCGTTTTCTGTTCTTCTTTTGCACACGGTGACGTGCTTTCAGGGCTGGCTTAGGCTTTTAACCACTCGATGGAGGGCAGCTTCCCATTCACTTTGGAGATGGCACTCCTGCAGCGCTGTGGACCATGACTGTGCTTCGCAGACTGCAAACTACCCTCTCCATTCGAAGAGAACACGGACGGATTGGGAAGTCTCTGTTCTCTGGGAGATGTGTGTGGTGCTACTGTCCCGGTGTATGGGGTGGCTCACTGGCCACTAGCAATGTTTCTGCTCGCCACTGTGGCGCAAACGTTGTTCAGCTAAGCTCACTTGGGAAGTACAAGTGCCAGAGTTCCTTTCTGGGGCACCATCAAGAGATCACATTCGTAGCATGCGGGTACTGCTTTCCTCCTAAGCTGTGCATTTCCCGCCAGCTTCAAGGTGTTCCTTTTGTGGATAGACTCTGGAGGAGAGGCCGCTGGAGAAGGCCTCTGCTTCTATGCCCTTTGAGAAGGCTGCTTTGAGGAACCTCTTACCCTAGCCTCTGCCAAGTACAGCCTTCTGCCTCTCTCCAATACTGACTTATTTCTGACAGCTTGTCTTTCCGTTTGAGAAACCAAGAGCCCTTTTCGTGCAGGGAAAAATGTCCGTTTTCTGTTCTTCTTTTGCACACGGTGACGTGCTTTCAGGGCTGGGGTTAGGCTTTTACCCACTCGAGGGAGGGCAGCTTCCCATTCACTTTGGAGATGGCACTCCTGCAGCGCTGTGGGCCATGTCTGTGCTTCGCAGACTGCAAACTACCCTCTCCATTCGAAGAGAACACGCACGGATTGGGAAGTCTCTGTTCTCTGAGAGTTGTGTGTGGTGCTACTGCCCCGGTGTATGGGGTGGCTCACTGGCAACTAGCAATGTTTCTGCTCGCCACTGTGGGGCAAACGTTGTGCAGCTAAGCTCACTTGGGAAGTACAAGTGCCAGAGTTCCTTTCTGGGGCACCATCAAGAGATCACATTCGTAGCATGCGGGTACTGCTTTCCTCCTAAGCTGTGCATTCGCAGCCAGCTTCAAGGTGTTCCTTTTGTGGATAGACTCTGGTGGAGAGGCCGCTGGAGAAGGCTTCTGCTTCTATGCCCTTTGAGAAGGCTGCTTTGAGGAACCTCTTACCCTAGCCTCTGCCAAGTACAGCCTTCTGCCTCTCTCCAATACTGACTTACTTTTGACAGCTTGTCTTTCCGTTTGAGAAACCAAGAGCCCTTTTCGTGCAGGGAAAAATGTCCGTTTTCTGTTCTTCTTTTGCACACGGTGACGTGCTTTCAGGGCTGTGGTTAGGCTTTTACCCTCTCGAGGGAGGGCAGCTTCCCATTCACTTTGGAGATGGCACTCCTGCAGCGCTGTGGGCCATGTCTGTGCTTCGCAGACTGCAAACTACCCTCTCCATTCGAAGAGAACACGCTCGGATTGGGAAGTCTCTGTTCTCTGGGAGATGTGTGTGGTGCTACTGCCCCGGTGTATGGGGTGGCTCACTGGCCACTAGCAATGTTTCTGCTCGCCACTGTGGGGCAAACGTTGTGCAGCTAAGCTCACTTGGGAAGTACAAGTGCCAGAGTTCCTTTCTGGGGCACCATCAAGAGATCACATTCGTAGCATGCGGGTACTGCTTTCCTCCTAAGCTGTGCATTCGCAGCCAGCTTCAAGGTGTTCCTTTTGTGGATAGACTCTGGTGGAGAGGCCGCTGGAGAAGGCCTCTGTTTCTATGCCCTTTGAGAAGGCTGCTTTGAGGAACCTCTTACCCTAGCCTCTGCCAAGTACAGCCTTCTGCCTCTCTCCAATACTGACTTACTTCTGACAGCTTGTCTTTCCGTTTGAGAAACCAAGAGCCCTTTTCGTGCAGGGAAAAATGTCCGTTTTCTGTTCTTCTTTTGCACACGGTGACGTGCTTTCAGGGCTGGGGTTAGGCTTTTACCCACTCGAGGGAGGGCAGCTTCCCATTCACTTTGGAGATGGCACTCCTGCAGCGCTGTGGGCCATGTCTCTGCTTCGCAAACTGCAAACTACCCTCTCCATTCGAAGAGAACACGCACGGATTGGGAAGTCTCTGTTCTCTGGGAGTTGTGTGTGGTGCTACTGCCCCGGTGTATGGGGTGGCTCACTGGCCACTAGCAATGTTTCTGCTCGCCACTGTGGGGCAAACGTTGTGCAGCTAAGCTCACTTGGGAAGTACAAGTGCCAGAGTTCCTTTCTGGGGCACCATCAAGAGATCACATTCGTAGCATGCGGGTACTGCTTTCCTGCTAAGCTGTGCATTCGCAGCCAGCTTCAAGGTGTTCCTTTTGTGGATAGACTCTGGAGGAGAGGCCGCTGGAGAAGGCCTCTGCTTCTATGCCCTTTTAGAGGGCTGCTTTGAGGATCCTCTTACCCTAGCCTCTGCCAAGTACAGCCTTCTGCCTCTCTCCAATACTGACTTACTTCTGACAGCTTGTCTTTCCGTTTGAGAAACCAAGAGCCCTTTTCGTGCAGAGAAAAATGTCCGTTTTCTGTTCTTCTTTTGCACACGGTGACGTGCTTTCAGGGCTGTGGTTAGGCTTTTACCCACTCGAGGGAGGGCAGCTTCCCATTCACTTTGGAGATTGCACTCCTGCAGCGCTGTGGGCCATGTCTGTGCTTCGCAGACTGCAAACTACCCTCTCCATTCGAAGAGAACACGCACGGATTGGGAAGTCTCTGTTCTCTGGGAGATGTGTGTGGTGCTACTGCCCCGGTGTATGGGGTGGCTCACTGGCCACTAGCAATGTTTCTGCTCGCCACTGTGGGGCAAACGTTGTGCAGCTAAGCTCACTTGGGAAGTACAAGTGCCAGAGTTCCTTTCTGGGGCACCATCAAGAGATCACATTCGTAGCATGCGGGTACTGCTTTCCTCCTAAGCTGTGCATTCGCAGCCAGCTTCAAGGTGTTCCTTTTGTGGATACACTCTGGTGGAGAGGCCGCTGGAGAAGGCCTCTGCTTCTATGCCCTTTGAGAAGGCTGCTTTGGGGAACCTCTTACCCTAGCCTCTGCCAAGTACAGCCTTCTGCCTCTCTCCAATACTGACTTACTTTTGACAGCTTGTCTTTCCCTTTGAGAAACCAAGAGCCCTTTTCGTGCAGGGATAAATGTCCGTTTTCTGTTCTTCTTTTGCACACGGTGACGTGCTTTCAGGCCTGGGTTAGGCTTTTACCCACTCGAGGGAGGGCAGCTTCCCATTCACTTTGGAGATGGCACTCCTGCAGCGCTGTGTGCCATGTCTGTGCTTCGCAGACTGCAAACTACCCTCTGCATTCGAAGAGAACACGCACGGATTGGGAAGTCTCTGTTCTCTGGGAGATGTGTGTGGTGCTACTGCCCCGGTGTATGGGGTGGCTCACTGGCCACTAGCAATGTTTCTGCTCGCCACTGTGGGGCAAACGTTGTGCAGCTAAGCTCACTTGGGAAGTACAAGTGCCAGAGTTCCTTTCTGGGGCACCATCAAGAGATCACATTCGTAGCATGCGGGTACTGCTTTCCTCCTAAGCTGTGCATTCGCAGCCAGCTTCAAGGTGTTCCTTTTGTGGATAGACTCTGGAGGAGAGGCCGCTGGATAAGGCCTCTGCTTCTATGCCCTTTGAGAGGGCTGCTTTGAGGAACCTCTTACCCTAACCTCTGCCAAGTACAGCCTTCTGCCTCTCTCCAATACTGACTTACTTTTGACAGCTTGTCTTTCCGTTTGAGAAACCAAAAGCCCTTTTCGTGCAGGGAAAAATGTCTGTTTTCTGTTCTTCTTTTGCACACGATGACGTGCTTTCAGGGCTGGGGTTAGGCTTTTACCCACTCGAGGGAGGGCAGCTTCCCATTCACTTTGGAGATGGCACTCCTGCAGCGCTGTGGGCCATGTCTGTGCTTCGCAGACTGCAAACTACCCTCTCCATTCGAAGAGAACACGCACGGATTGGGAAGTCTCTGTTCTCTGGGAGTTGTGTGTGGTGCTACTGCCCCGGTGTATGGGGTGGCTCACTGGCCACTAGCAATGTTTCTGCTCGCCACTGTGGGGCAAACGTTGTGCAGCTAAGCTCACTTGGGAAGTACAAGTGCCAGAGTTCCTTTCTGGGGCACCATCAAGAGATCACATTCGTAGCATGCGGGTACTGCTTTCCTCCTAAGCTGTGCATTCGCAGCCAGCTTCAAGGTGTTCCTTTTGTGGATAGACTCTGGAGGAGAGGCCGCTGGATAAGGCCTCTGCTTCTATGCCCTTTGAGAGGGCTGCTTTGAGTAACCTCTTACCCTAGCCTCTGCCAAGTACAGCCTTCTGCCTCTCTCCAATACTGACTTACTTCTGACAGCTTGTCTTTCCGTTTGAGAAACCAAGAGCCCTTTTCGTGCAGGGATAAATGTCCGTTTTCTGTTCTTCTTTTGCACACGGTGACGTGCTTTCAGGGCTGGGGTTAGGCTTTTACCCACTCGAGGGAGGGCAGCTTCCCATTCACTTTGGAGATGGCACTCCTGCAGCGCTGTGGACCATGACTGTGCTTCGCAGACTGCAAACTACCCTCTCCATTCGAAGAGAACACGGACGGATTGGGAAGTCTCTGTTCTCTGGGAGATGTGTGTGGTGCTACTGTCCCGGTGTATGGGGTGGCTCACTGGCCACTAGCAATGTTTCTGCTCGCCACTGTGGCGCAAACGTTGTTCAGCTAAGCTCACTTGGGAAGTACAAGTGCCAGAGTTCCTTTCTGGGGCACCATCAAGAGATCACATTCGTAGCATGCGGGTACTGCTTTCCTCCTAAGCTGTGCATTCGCAGCCAGCTTCAAGGTGTTCCTTTTGTGGATAGACTCTGGTGGAGAGGCCGCTGGAGAAGGCTTCTGCTTCTATGCCCTTTGAGAAGGCTGCTTTGAGGAACCTCTTACCCTAGCCTCTGCCAAGTACAGCCTTCTGCCTCTCTCCAATACTGACTTACTTTTGACAGCTTGTCTTTCCGTTTGAGAAACCAAGAGCCCTTTTCGTGCAGGGAAAAATGTCCGTTTTCTGTTCTTCTTTTGCACACGGTGACGTGCTTTCAGGGCTGGTGTTAGGCTTTTACCCTCTCGAGGGAGGGCAGCTTCCCATTCACTTTGGAGATGGCACTCCTGCAGCGCTGTGGGCCATGTCTGTGCTTCGCAGACTGCAAACTACCCTCTCCATTCGAAGAGAACACGCACGGATTGGGAAGTCTCTGTTCTCTGGGAGTTGTGTGTGGTGCTACTGCCCCGGTGTATGGGGTGGCTCACTGGCCACTAGCAATGTTTCTGCTCGCCACTGTGGGGCAAACGTTGTGCAGCTAAGCTCACTTGGGAAGTACAAGTGCCAGAGTTCCTTTCTGGGGCACCATCAAGAGATCACATTCGTAGCATGCGGGTACTGCTTTCCTCCTAAGCTGTGCATTCGCAGCCAGCTTCAAGGTGTTCCTTTTGTGGATAGACTCTGGTGGAGAGGCCGCTGGAGAAGGCTTCTGCTTCTATGCCCTTTGAGAAGGCTGCTTTGAGGAACCTCTTACCCTAGCCTCTGCCAAGTACAGCCTTCTGCCTCTCTCCAATACTGACTTACTTTTGACAGCTTGTCTTTCCCTTTGAGAAACCAAGAGCCCTTTTCGTGCAGGGAAAAATGTCCGTTTTCTGTTCTTCTTTTGCACACGGTGACGTGCTTTCAGGCCTGGGTTAGGCTTTTACCCACTCGAGGGAGGGCAGCTTCCCATTCACTTTGGAGATGGCACTCCTGCAGCGCTGTGTGCCATGTCTGTGCTTCGCAGACTGCAACCTACCCTCTGCATTCGAAGAGAACACGCACGGATTGGGAAGTCTCTGTTCTCTGGGAGTTGTGTGTGGTGCTACTGCCCCGGTGTATGGGGTGGCTCACTGGCCACTAGCACTGTTTCTGCTCGCCACTGTGGGGCAAACGTTGTGCAGCTAAGCTCACTTGGGAAGTACAAGTGCCAGACTTCCTTTCTGGGGCACCATCAAGAGATCACATTCGTAGCATGCTGGTACTGCTTTCCTCCTAAGCTGTACATTCGCAGCCAGCTTCAAGGTGTTCCTTTTGTGGATAGACTCTGGAGGAGAGGCCGCTGGATAAGGCCTCTGCTTCTATGCCCTTTGAGAGGGCTGCTTTGAGGAACCTCTTACCCTAGCCTCTGCCAAGTACAGCCTTCTGCCTCTCTCCAATACTGACTTACTTCTGACAGCTTGTCTTTCCGTTTGAGAAACCAAGAGCCCTTTTCGTGCAGGGAAAAATGTCCGTTTTCTGTTCTTCTTTTGCACACGGTGACGTGCTTTCAGGGCTGGGGTTAGGCTTTTACCCACTCGAGGGAGGGCAGCTTCCCATTCACTTTGGAGATGGCACTCCTGCAGCGCTATGGGCCATGTCTGTGCTTCGCAGACTGCAAACTACCCTCTCCATTCGAAGAGAACACGCACGGATTGGGAAGTCTCTGTTCTCTGGGAGTTGTGTGTGGTGCTACTGCCCCGGTGTATGGGGTGGCTCACTGGCCACTAGCAATGTTTCTGCTCGCCACTGTGGGGCAAACGTTGTGCAGCTAAGCTCACTTGGGAAGTACAAGTGCCAGAGTTCCTTTCTGGGGCACCGTCAAGAGATCACATTCGTAGCATGCGGGTACTGCTTTCCTGCTAAGCTGTGCATTCGCAGCCAGCTTCAAGGTGTTCCTTTTGTGGATAGACTCTGGAGGAGAGGCCGCTGGAGAAGGCTTCTGCTTCTATGCCCTTTGAGAAGGCTGCTTTGAGGAACCTCTTACCCTAGCCTCTGCCAAGTACAGCCTTCTGCCTCTCTCCAATACTGACTTACTTTTGACAGCTTGTCTTTCCGTTTGAGAAACCAACAGCCCTTTTCGTGCAGGGAAAAATGTCCGTTTTCTGTTCTTCTTTTGCACACGGTGACGTGCTTTCAGGGCTGGCTTAGGCTTTTAACCACTCGATGGAGGGCAGCTTCCCATTCACTTTGGAGATGGCACTCCTGCAGCGCTGTGGACCATGACTGTGCTTCGCAGACTGCAAACTACCCTCTCCATTCGAAGAGAACACGGACGGATTGGGAAGTCTCTGTTCTCTGGGAGATGTGTGTGGTGCTACTTTCCCGGTGTATGGGGTGGCTCACTGGCCACTAGCAATGTTTCTGCTCGCCACTGTGGCGCAAACGTTGTTCAGCTAAGCTCACTTGGGAAGTACAAGTGCCAGAGTTCCTTTCTGGGGCACCATCAAGAGATCACATTCGTAGCATGCGGGTACTGCTTTCCTCCTAAGCTGTGCATTTCCCGCCAGCTTCAAGGTGTTCCTTTTGTGGATAGACTCTGGAGGAGAGGCCGCTGGAGAAGGCCTCTGCTTCTATGCCCTTTGAGAAGGCTGCTTTGAGGAACCTCTTACCCTAGCCTCTGCCAAGTACAGCCTTCTGCCTCTCTCCAATACTGACTTATTTCTGACAGCTTGTCTTTCCGTTTGAGAAACCAAGAGCCCTTTTCGTGCAGGGAAAAATGTCCGTTTTCTGTTCTTCTTTTGCACACGGTGACGTGCTTTCAGGGCTGGGGTTAGGCTTTTACCCACTCGAGGGAGGGCAGCTTCCCATTCACTTTGGAGATGGCACTCCTGCAGCGCTGTGGGCCATGTCTGTGCTTCGCAGACTGCAAACTACCCTCTCCATTCGAAGAGAACACGCACGGATTGGGAAGTCTCTGTTCTCTGAGAGTTGTGTGTGGTGCTACTGCCCCGGTGTATGGGGTGGCTCACTGGCCACTAGCAATGTTTCTGCTCGCCACTGTGGGGCAAACGTTGTGCAGCTAAGCTCACTTGGGAAGTACAAGTGCCAGAGTTCCTTTCTGGGGCACCATCAAGAGATCACATTCGTAGCATGCGGGTACTGCTTTCCTCCTAAGCTGTGCATTCGCAGCCAGCTTCAAGGTGTTCCTTTTGTGGATAGACTCTGGTGGAGAGGCCGCTGGAGAAGGCTTCTGCTTCTATGCCCTTTGAGAAGGCTGCTTTGAGGAACCTCTTACCCTAGCCTCTGCCAAGTACAGCCTTCTGCCTCTCTCCAATACTGACTTACTTTTGACAGCTTGTCTTTCCGTTTGAGAAACCAAGAGCCCTTTTCGTGCAGGGAAAAATGTCCGTTTTCTGTTCTTCTTTTGCACACGGTGACGTGCTTTCAGGGCTGTGGTTAGGCTTTTACCCTCTCGAGGGAGGGCAGCTTCCCATTCACTTTGGAGATGGCACTCCTGCAGCGCTGTGGGCCATGTCTGTGCTTCGCAGACTGCAAACTACCCTCTCCATTCGAAGAGAACACGCACGGATTGGGAAGTCTCTGTTCTCTGGGAGATGTGTGTGGTGCTACTGCCCCGGTGTATGGGGTGGCTCACTGGCCACTAGCAATGTTTCTGCTCGCCACTGTGGGGCAAACGTTGTGCAGCTAAGCTCACTTGGGAAGTACAAGTGCCAGAGTTCCTTTCTGGGGCACCATCAAGAGATCACTTTCGTAGCATGCGGGTACTGCTTTCCTCCTAAGCTGTGCATTCGCAGCCAGCTTCAAGGTGTTCCTTTTGTGGATAGACTCTGGTGGAGAGGCCGCTGGAGAAGGCCTCTGTTTCTATGCCCTTTGAGAAGGCTGCTTTGAGGAACCTCTTACCCTAGCCTCTGCCAAGTACAGCCTTCTGCCTCTCTCCAATACTGACTTACTTCTGACAGCTTGTCTTTCCGTTTGAGAAACCAAGAGCCCTTTTCGTGCAGGGAAAAATGTCCGTTTTCTGTTCTTCTTTTGCACACGGTGACGTGCTTTCAGGGCTGGGGTTAGGCTTTTACCCACTCGAGGGAGGGCAGCTTCCCATTCACTTTGGAGATGGCACTCCTGCAGCGCTGTGGGCCATGTCTCTGCTTCGCAAACTGCAAACTACCCTCTCCATTCGAAGAGAACACGCACGGATTGGGAAGTCTCTGTTCTCTGGGAGTTGTGTGTGGTGCTACTGCCCCGGTGTATGGGGTGGCTCACTGGCCACTAGCAATGTTTCTGCTCGCCACTGTGGGGCAAACGTTGTGCAGCTAAGCTCACTTGGGAAGTACAAGTGCCAGAGTTCCTTTCTGGGGCACCATCAAGAGATCACATTCGTAGCATGCGGGTACTGCTTTCCTGCTAAGCTGTGCATTCGCAGCCAGCTTCAAGGTGTTCCTTTTGTGGATAGACTCTGGAGGAGAGGCCGCTGGAGAAGGCCTCTGCTTCTATGCCCTTTTAGAGGGCTGCTTTGAGGATCCTCTTACCCTAGCCTCTGCCAAGTACAGCCTTCTGCCTCTCTCCAATACTGACTTACTTCTGACAGCTTGTCTTTCCGTTTGAGAAACCAAGAGCCCTTTTCGTGCAGAGAAAAATGTCCGTTTTCTGTTCTTCTTTTGCACACGGTGACGTGCTTTCAGGGCTGGGGTTAGGCTTTTACCCACTCGAGGGAGGGCAGCTTCCCATTCACTTTGGAGATTGCACTCCTGCAGCGCTGTGGGCCATGTCTGTGCTTCGCAGACTGCAAACTACCCTCTCCATTCGAAGAGAACACGCACGGATTGGGAAGTCTCTGTTCTCTGGGAGATGTGTGTGGTGCTACTGCCCCGGTGTATGGGGTGGCTCACTGGCCACTAGCAATGTTTCTGCTCGCCACTGTGGGGCAAACGTTGTGCAGCTAAGCTCACTTGGGAAGTACAAGTGCCAGAGTTCCTTTCTGGGGCACCATCAAGAGATCACATTCGTAGCATGCGGGTACTGCTTTCCTCCTAAGCTGTGCATTCGCAGCCAGCTTCAAGGTGTTCCTTTTGTGGATACACTCTGGTGGAGAGGCCGCTGGAGAAGGCCTCTGCTTCTATGCCCTTTGAGAAGGCTGCTTTGGGGAACCTCTTACCCTAGCCTCTGCCAAGTACAGCCTTCTGCCTCTCTCCAATACTGACTTACTTTTGACAGCTTGTCTTTCCCTTTGAGAAACCAAGAGCCCTTTTCGTGCAGGGATAAATGTCCGTTTTCTGTTCTTCTTTTGCACACGGTGACGTGCTTTCAGGCCTGGGTTAGGCTTTTACCCACTCGAGGGAGGGCAGCTTCCCATTCACTTTGGAGATGGCACTCCTGCAGCGCTGTGTGCCATGTCTGTGCTTCGCAGACTGCAAACTACCCTCTGCATTCGAAGAGAACACGCACGGATTGGGAAGTCTCTGTTCTCTGGGAGTTGTGTGTGGTGCTACTGCCCCGGTGTATGGGGTGGCTCACTGGCCACTAGCACTGTTTCTGCTCGCCACTGTGGGGCAAACGTTGTGCAGCTAAGCTCACTTGGGAAGTACAAGTGCCAGACTTCCTTTCTGGGGCACCATCAAGAGATCACATTCGTAGCATGCGGGTACTGCTTTCCTCCTAAGCTGTGCATTCGCAGCCAGCTTCAAGGTGTTCCTTTTGTGGATAGACTCTGGTGGAGAGGCCGCTGGAGAAGGCCTCTGCTTCTATGCCCTTTGAGAAGGCTGCTTTGAGGAACCTCTTACCCTAGCGTCTGCCAAGTACAGCCTTCTGCCTCTCTCTAATACTGACTTACTTTGACAGCTTGTCTTTCCGTTTGAGGAACCAAGAGCCCTTTTCGTGCAGGGAAAAATGTCCGTTTTCTGTTCTTCTTTTGCACACGGTGACGTGCTTTCAGGGCTGTGGTTAGGCTTTTACCCACTCGAGGGAGGGCAGCTTCCCATTCACTTTGGAGATGGCACTCCTGCAGCGCTGTGGGCCATGTCTGTGCTTCGCAGACTGCAAACTACCCTCTCCATTCGAAGAGAACACGCACGGATTGGGAAGTCTCTGTTCTCTGGGAGTTGTGTGTGGTGCTACTGTCCCGGTGTATGGGGTGGCTCACTGGCCACTAGCAATGTTTCTGCTCGCCACTGTGGGGCAAACGTTGTGCAGCTAAGCTCACTTGGGAAGTACAAGTGCCAGAGTTCCTTTCTGGGGCACCATCAAGAGATCACATTCGTAGCATGCGGGTACTGCTTTCCTCCTAAGCTGTGCATTCGCAGCCAGCTTCAAGGTGTTCCTTTTGTGGATAGACTCTGGAGGAGAGGCCGCTGGATAAGGCCTCTGCTTCTATGCCCTTTGAGAGGGCTGCTTTGAGGAACCTCTTACCCTAACCTCTGCCATGTACAGCCTTCTGCCTCTCTCCAATACTGACTTACTTCTGACAGCTTGTCTTTCCGTTTGAGAAACCAAGAGCCCTTTTCGTGCAAGGGAAAATGTCCGTTTTCTGTTCCTCTTTTGCACACGGTGACATGCTTTCAGGGCTGGGGTTAGGCTTTTACCCACTCGAGGGAGGGCAGCTTCCCATTCACTTTGGAGATGGCACTCCTGCAGCGCTGTGGGCCATGTCTGTGCTTCGCAGACTGCAAACTACCCTCTCCATTCGAAGAGAACACGCACGGATTGGGATGTCTCTGTTCTCTGGGAGATGTGTGTGGTGCTACTGCCCCGGTGTATGGGGTGGCTCACTGGCCACTAGCAATGTTTCTGCTCGCCACTGTGGGGCAAACGTTGTGCAGCTAAGCTCACTTGGGAAGTACAAGTGCCAGAGTTCCTTTCTGGGGCACCATCAAGAGATCACATTCGTAGCATGCGGGTACTGCTTTCCTCCTAAGCTGTGCATTCGCAGCCAGCTTCAAGGTGTTCCTTTTGTGGATAGACTCTGGTGGAGAGGCCGCTGGAGAAGGCCTCTGCTTCTATGCCCTTTGAGAATGCTGCTTTGAGGAACCTCTTACCCTAGCGTCTGCCAAGTACAGCCTTCTGCCTCTCTCTAATACTGACTTACTTTGACAGCTTGTCTTTCCGTTTGAGGAACCAAGAGCCCTTTTCGTGCAGGGAAAAATGTCCGTTTTCTGTTCTTCTTTTGCACACGGTGACGTGCTTTCAGGGCTGTGGTTAGGCTTTTACCCACTCGAGGGAGGGCAGCTTCCCATTCACTTTGGAGATGGCACTCCTGCAGCGCTGTGGGCCATGTCTGTGCTTCGCAGACTGCAAACTACCCTCTCCATTCGAAGAGAACACGCACGGATTGGGAAGTCTCTGTTCTCTGGGAGTTGTGTGTGGTGCTACTGCCCCGGTGTATGGGGTGGCTCACTGGCCACTAGCAATGTTTCTGCTCGCCACTGTGGGGCAAACGTTGTGCAGCTAAGCTCACTTGGGAAGTACAAGTGCCAGAGTTCCTTTCTGGGGCACCATCAAGAGATCACATTCGTAGCATGCGGTTACTGCTTTCCTCCTAAGCTGTGCATTCGCAGCCAGCTTCAAGTTGTTCCTTTTGTGGATAGACTCTGGTGGAGAGGCCAATGGAGAAGGCTTCTGTTTCTATGCCCTTTGAGAAGGCTGCTTTGAAAAACCTCTTACCCTAGCCTCTGCCAAGTACAGCCTTCTGCCTCTCTCCAATACTGACTTACTTTTGACAGCTTGTCTTTCCGTTTGAGAAACCAAGAGCCCTTTTCGTGCAGGGAAAAATGTCCGTTTTCTGTTCTTCTTTTGCACACGGTGACGTGCTTTCAGGCCTGGGTTAGGCTTTTACCCACTCGAGGGAGGGCAGCTTCCCATTCACTTTGGAGATGGCACACCTGCAGCGCTGTGGGCCATGTCTGTGCTTCGCAGACTGCAAACTACCCTCTCCATTCGAACAGAACACGCACGGATTGGGAAGTCTCTGTTCTCTGGGAGATGTGTGTGGTGCTACTGCCCCGGTGTATGGGGTGGCTCACTGGCCACTAGCACTGTTTCTGCTCGCCACTGTGGGGCAAACGTTGTGCAGCTAAGCTCACTTGGGAAGTACAAGTGCCAGACTTCCTTTCTGGGGCACCATCAAGAGATCACATTCGTAGCATGCGGGTACTGCTTTCCTCCTAAGCTGTGCATTCGCAGCCAGCTTCAAGGTGTTCCTTTTGTGGATAGACTCTGGTGGAGAGGCCGCTGGAGAAGGCCTCTGCTTCTATGCCCTTTGAGAAGGCTGCTTTGAGGAACCTCTTACCCTAGCGTCTGCCAAGTACAGCCTTCTGCCTCTCTCTAATACTGACTTACTTTGACAGCTTGTCTTTCCGTTTGAGGAACCAAGAGCCCTTTTCGTGCAGGGAAAAATGTCCGTTTTCTGTTCTTCTTTTGCACACGGTGACGTGCTTTCAGGGCTGTGGTTAGGCTTTTACCCACTCGAGGGAGGGCAGCTTCCCATTCACTTTGGAGATGGCACTCCTGCAGCGCTGTGGGCCATGTCTGTGCTTCGCAGACTGCAAACTACCCTCTCCATTCGAAGAGAACACGCACGGATTGGGAAGTCTCTGTTCTCTGGGAGTTGTGTGTGGTGCTACTGTCCCGGTGTATGGGGTGGCTCACTGGCCACTAGCAATGTTTCTGCTCGCCACTGTGGGGCAAACGTTGTGCAGCTAAGCTCACTTGGGAAGTACAAGTGCCAGAGTTCCTTTCTGGGGCACCATCAAGAGATCACATTCGTAGCATGCGGGTACTGCTTTCCTCCTAAGCTGTGCATTCGCAGCCAGCTTCAAGGTGTTCCTTTTGTGGATAGACTCTGGAGGAGAGGCCGCTGGATAAGGCCTCTGCTTCTATGCCCTTTGAGAGGGCTGCTTTGAGGAACCTCTTACCCTAACCTCTGCCATGTACAGCCTTCTGCCTCTCTCCAATACTGACTTACTTCTGACAGCTTGTCTTTCCGTTTGAGAAACCAAGAGCCCTTTTCGTGCAAGGGAAAATGTCCGTTTTCTGTTCCTCTTTTGCACACGGTGACATGCTTTCAGGGCTGGGGTTAGGCTTTTACCCACTCGAGGGAGGGCAGCTTCCCATTCACTTTGGAGATGGCACTCCTGCAGCGCTGTGGGCCATGTCTGTGCTTCGCAGACTGCAAACTACCCTCTCCATTCGAAGAGAACACGCACGGATTGGGATGTCTCTGTTCTCTGGGAGATGTGTGTGGTGCTACTGCCCCGGTGTATGGGGTGGCTCACTGGCCACTAGCAATGTTTCTGCTCGCCACTGTGGGGCAAACGTTGTGCAGCTAAGCTCACTTGGGAAGTACAAGTGCCAGAGTTCCTTTCTGGGGCACCATCAAGAGATCACATTCGTAGCATGCGGGTACTGCTTTCCTCCTAAGCTGTGCATTCGCAGCCAGCTTCAAGGTGTTCCTTTTGTGGATAGACTCTGGTGGAGAGGCCGCTGGAGAAGGCCTCTGCTTCTATGCCCTTTGAGAAGGCTGCTTTGAGGAACCTCTTACCCTAGCGTCTGCCAAGTACAGCCTTCTGCCTCTCTCTAATACTGACTTACTTTGACAGCTTGTCTTTCCGTTTGAGGAACCAAGAGCCCTTTTCGTGCAGGGAAAAATGTCCGTTTTCTGTTCTTCTTTTGCACACGGTGACGTGCTTTCAGGGCTGTGGTTAGGCTTTTACCCACTCGAGGGAGGGCAGCTTCCCATTCACTTTGGAGATGGCACTCCTGCAGCGCTGTGGGCCATGTCTGTGCTTCGCAGACTGCAAACTACCCTCTCCATTCGAAGAGAACACGCACGGATTGGGAAGTCTCTGTTCTCTGGGAGTTGTGTGTGGTGCTACTGCCCCGGTGTATGGGGTGGCTCACTGGCCACTAGCAATGTTTCTGCTCGCCACTGTGGGGCAAACGTTGTGCAGCTAAGCTCACTTGGGAAGTACAAGTGCCAGAGTTCCTTTCTGGGGCACCATCAAGAGATCACATTCGTAGCATGCGGTTACTGCTTTCCTCCTAAGCTGTGCATTCGCAGCCAGCTTCAAGTTGTTCCTTTTGTGGATAGACTCTGGTGGAGAGGCCAATGGAGAAGGCTTCTGTTTCTATGCCCTTTGAGAAGGCTGCTTTGAAAAACCTCTTACCCTAGCCTCTGCCAAGTACAGCCTTCTGCCTCTCTCCAATACTGACTTACTTTTGACAGCTTGTCTTTCCGTTTGAGAAACCAAGAGCCCTTTTCGTGCAGGGAAAAATGTCCGTTTTCTGTTCTTCTTTTGCACACGGTGACGTGCTTTCAGGCCTGGGTTAGGCTTTTACCCACTCGAGGGAGGGCAGCTTCCCATTCACTTTGGAGATGGCACACCTGCAGCGCTGTGGGCCATGTCTGTGCTTCGCAGACTGCAAACTACCCTCTCCATTCGAACAGAACACGCACGGATTGGGAAGTCTCTGTTCTCTGGGAGATGTGTGTGGTGCTACTGCCCCGGTGTATGGGGTGGCTCACTGGCCACTAGCAATGTTTCTGCTCGCCACTGTGGGGCAAACGTTGTGCAGCTAAGCTCACTTGGGAAGTACAAGTGCCAGAGTTCCTTTCTGGGGCACCATCAAGAGATCACATTCGTAGCATGCGGGTACTGCTTAACTCCTAAGCTGTGCATTCGCAGCCAGCTTCAAGGTGTTCCTATTGTGGATAGACTCTGGTAGAGAGGCCGCTGGAGAAGGCCTCTGCTTCTATGCCCTTTGAGAAGGCTGCTTTGAGGAACCTCTTACCCTAGCCTCTGCCAAGTACAGCCTTCTGCCTCTCTCCAATACTGACTTACTTTTGACAGCTTGTCTTTCCGTTTGAGAAACCAAGAGCCCTTTTCGTGCAGGGAAAAATGTCCGTTTTCTGTTCTTCTTTTGCACACGGTGACGTGCTTTCAGGGCTGTGGTTAGGCTTTTACCCACTCGAGGGAGGGCAGCTTCCCATTCACTTTGGAGATGGCACTCCTGCAGCGCTGTGGGCCATGTCTGTGCTTCGCAGACTGCAAACTACCCTCTCCATTCGAAGAGAACACGCACGGATTGGGAAGTCTCTATTCTCTGGGAGTTGTGTGTGGTGCTACTGCCCCGGTGTATGGGGTGGCTCACTGGCCACTAGCAATGTTTCTGCTCGCCACTGTGGGGCAAACGTTGTGCAGCTAAGCTCACTTGGGAAGTACAAGTGCCAGAGTTCCTTTCTGGGGCACCATCAAGAGATCACATTCGTAGCATGCGGGTACTGCTTTCCTCCTAAGCTGTGCATTCGCAGCCAGCTTCAAGGTGTTCCTTTTGTGGATAGACTCTGGTGGAGAGGCCGCTGGAGAAGGCTTCTGCTTCTATGCCCTTTGAGAAGGCTGCTTTGAGGAACCTCTTACCCTAGCCTCTGCCAAGTACAGCCTTCTGCCTCTCTCCAATACTGACTTACTTTTGACAGCTTGTCTTTCCGTTTGAGAAACCAAGAGCCCTTTTCGTGCAGGGAAAAATGTCCGTTTTCTGTTCTTCTTTTGCACACGGTGACGTGCTTTCAGGGCTGGGTTAGGCTTTTACCCACTCGAGGGAGGGCAGCTTCCCATTCACTTTGGAGATGGCACTCCTGCAGCGCTGTGGGCCATGACTGTGCTTCGCAGACTGTAAACTACCCTCTCCATTCGAAGAGAACACGCACGGATTGGGAAGTCTCTGTTCTCTGGGAGTTGTGTGTGGTGCTACTGCCCCGGTGTATGGGGTGGCTCACTGGCCACTAGCAACGTTTCTGCTCGCCACTGTGGGGCAAACGTTGTGCAGCTAAGCTCACTTGGGAAGTATAAGTGCCAGAGTTCCTTTCTGGGGCACCATCAAGAGATCACATTCGTAGCATGCGGGTACTGCTTTCCTCCTAAGCTGTGCATTCGCAGCCAGCTTCAAGGTGTTCCTTTTATGGATAGACACTGGAGGAGAGGCCGCTGGAGAAGGCCTCTGCTTCTATGCCCTTTGAGAGGGCTGCTTTGAGGAACCTCTTACCCTAGCCTCTGCCAAGTACAGCCTTCTGCCTCTCTCCAATACTGACTTACTTCTGACAGCTTGTATTTCCGTTTGAGAAACCAAGAGCCCTTTTCGTGCAGGGAAAAATGTCCTTTTTCTGTTCTTCTTTTGCACACGGTTACGTGCTTTCAGGGCTGGGGTTAGGCTTTTACCCACTCGAGGGAGGGCAGCTTCCCATTCACTTTGGAGATGGCACTCCTGCAGCGCTGTGGGCCATGTCTGTGCTTCGCAGACTGCAAACTACCCTCTCCATTCGAAGAGAACACGCACGGATTGGGAAGTCTCTGTTCTCTGGGAGTTGTGTGTGGTGCTACTGCCCCGGTGTATGGGGTGGCTCACTGGCCACTAGCAATGTTTCTGCTCGCCACTGTGGGGCAACGTTGTGCAGCTAAGCTCACTTGGGAAGTACAAGTGCCAGAGTTCCTTTCTGGGGCACCATCAAGAGATCACTTTCGTAGCATGCGGGTACTACTTTCCTCCTAAGCTGTGCATTCGCAGAGAGTTTCAAGGTGTTCCTTTTGTGGATAGACTCTGGTGGAGAGGCCGCTGGAGAAGGCCTCTGCTTCTATGCCCTTTGAGAAGGCTGCTTTGAGGAACCTCTTACCCTAGCGTCTGCCAAGTACAGCCTTCTGCCTCTCTCCAATACTGATTTACTTTTGACAGCTTGTCTTTCCGTTTGAGAAACCAAGAGCCCTTTTCGGGCAGGGAAAAATGTCCGTTTTCTGTTCTTCTTTTGCACACGGTGACGTGCTTTCAGGGCTGTGGTTAGGCTTTTACCCACTCGAGGGAGGGCAGCTTCCCATTCACTTTGGAGATGGCACTCCTGCAGCGCTGTGGGCCATGTCTGTGGTTCGCAGACTGCAAACCACCCTCTCCATTCGAAGAGAACACGCACGGATTGGGAAGTCTCTGTTCTCTGGGAGTTGTGTGTGGTGCTACTGCCCCGGTGTATGGGGTGGCTCACTGGCCACTAGCACTGTTTCTGCTCGCCACTGTGGGGCAAACGTTGTGCAGCTAAGCTCACTTGGGAAGTACAAGTGCCAGAGTTCCTTTCTGGGGCACCATCAAGAGATCACATTCGTAGCATGCGGGTACTGCTTTCCTCCTAAGCTGTGCATTCGCAGCCAGCTTCAAGTTGTTCCTTTTGTGGATAGACTCTGGTGGAGAGGCCAATGGAGAAGGCTTCTGTTTCTATGCCCTTTGAGAAGGCTGCTTTGAGGAACCTCTTACCCTAGCCTCTGCCAAGTACAGCCTTCTGCCTCTCTCCAATACTGACTTACTTTTGACAGCTTGTCTTTCCGTTTGAGAAACCAAGAGCCCTTTTCGTGCAGGGAAAAATGTCCGTTTTCTGTTCTTCTTTTGCACACGGTGACGTGCTTTCAGGCCTGGGTTAGGCTTTTACCCACTCGAGGGAGGGCAGCTTCCCATTCACTTTGGAGATGGCACACCTGCAGCGCTGTGGGCCATGTCTGTGCTTCGCAGACTGCAAACTACCCTCTCCATTCGAAGAGAACACGCACGGATTGGGAAGTCTCTGTTCTCTGGGAGATGTGTGTGGTGCTACTGCCCCGGTGTATGGGGTGGCTCACTGGCCACTAGCAATGTTTCTGCTCGCCACTGTGGGGCAAACGTTGTGCAGCTAAGCTCACTTGGGAAGTACAAGTGCCAGAGTTCCTTTCTGGGGCACCATCAAGAGATCACATTCGTAGCATGCGGGTACTGCTTTCCTCCTAAGCTGTGCATTCGCAGCCAGCTTCAAGGTGTTCCTTTTGTGGATAGACTCTGGTGGAGAGGCCGCTGGAGAAGGCTTCTGCTTCTATGCCCTTTGAGAAGGCTGCTTTGAGGAACCTCTTACCCTAGCCTCTGCCAAGTACAGCCTTCTGCCTCTCTCCAATACTGACTTACTTTTGACAGCTTGTCTTTCCGTTTGAGAAACCAAGAGCCCTTTTCGTGCAGGGAAAAATGTCCGTTTTCTGTTCTTCTTTTGCACACGGTTACGTGCTTTCAGGGCTGGGGTTAGGCTTTTACCCACTCGAGGGAGGGCAGCTTCCCATTCACTTTGGAGATGGCACTCCTGCAGCGCTGTGGGCCATGTCTGTGCTTCGCAGACTGCAAACTACCCTCTCCATTCGAAGAGAACACGCACGGATTGGGAAGTCTCTGTTCTCTGGGAGTTGTGTGTGGTGCTACAGCCCCGGTGTATGGGGTGGCTCACTGGCCACTAGCAATGTTTCTGCTCGCCACTGTGGGGCAACGTTGTGCAGCTAAGCTCACTTGGGAAGTACAAGTGCCAGAGTTCCTTTCTGGGGCACCATCAAGAGATCACATTCGTAGCATGCGGGTACTGCTTTCCTCCTAAGCTGTGCATTCGCAGCCAGCTTCAAGGTGTTCCTTTTGTGGATAGACTCTGGAGGAGAGGCCGCTGGAGAAGGCCTCTGCTTCTATGCCCTTTGAGAGAGGGCTGCTTTGAGGAACCTCTTACCCTAGCCTCTGCCAAGTACAGCCTTCTGCCTCTCTCCAATACTGACTTACATCTGACAGCTTGTCTTTCCGTTTGGGAAACCAAGAGCCCTTTTCGTGCAGGGAAAAATGTCCGTTTTCTGTTCTTCTTTTGCACACGGTTACGTGCTTTCAGGGCTGGGGTTAGGCTTTTACCCACTCGAGGGAGGGCAGCTTCCCATTCACTTTGGAGATGGCACTCCTGCAGCGCTGTGGGCCATGTCTGTGCTTCGCAGACTGCAAACTACCCTCTCCATTCGAAGAGAACACGCACGGATTGGGAAGTCTCTGTTCTCTGGGAGTTGTGTGTGGTGCTACTGCCCCGGTGTATGGGGTGGCTCACTGGCCACTAGCAATGTTTCTGCTCGCCACTGTGGGGCAAACGTTGTGCAGCTAAGCTCACTTGGGAAGTACAAGTGCCAGAGTTCCTTTCTGGGGCACCATCAAGAGATCACATTCGTAGCATGCGGGTACTGCTTTCCTCCTAAGCTGTGCATTCGCAGCCAGCTTCAAGGTGTTCCTTTTGTGGATAGACTCTGGAGGAGAGGCCGCTGGATAAGGCCTCTGCTTCTATGCCCTTTGAGAAGGCTGCTTTGAGGAACCTCTTACCCTAGCCTCTGCCAAGTACAGCCTTCTGCCTCTCTCCAATACTGACTTATTTCTGACAGCTTGTCTTTCCGGTTGAGAAACCAAGAGCCCTTTTCGTGCAGGGAAAAATGTCCTTTTTCTGTTCTTCTTTTGCACACGGTTACGTGCTTTCAGGGCTGTGGTTAGGCTTTTACCCACTCGACGGAGGGCAGCTTCCCATTCACTTTGGAGATGGCACTCCTGCAGCGCTGTGGGCCATGTCTGTGCTTCGCAGACTGCAAACTACCCTCTCCATTCGAAGAGAACACGCACGGATTGGGAAGTCTCTGTTCTCTGGGAGTTGTGTGTGGTGCTACTGCCCGGGTGTATGGGGTGGCTCACTGGCCACTAGCAATGTTTCTGCTCGCCACTGTGGGGCAACGTTGTGCAGCTAAGCTCACTTGGGAAGTACAAGTGCCAGAGTTCCTTTCTGGGGCACCATCAAGAGATCACTTTCGTAGCATGCGGGTACTGCTTTCCTCCTAAGCTGTGCATTCGCAGCCAGCTTCAAGGTGTTCCTTTTGTGGATAGACTCTGGTGGAGAGGCCGCTGGAGAAGGCCTCTGCTTCTATGCCCTTTGAGAAGGCTGCTTTGAGGAACCTCTTACCCTAGCGTCTGCCAAGTACAGCCTTCTCCCTCTCTCCAATACTGACTTACTTTTGACAGCTTGTCTTTCCGTTTGAGAAACCAAGAGCCCTTTTCGGGCAGGGAAAAATGTCCGTTTTCTGTTCTTCTTTTGCACACGGTGACGTGCTTTCAGGGCTGTGGTTAGGCTTTTACCCACTCGAGGGAGGGCAGCTTCCCATTCACTTTGGAGATGGCACTCCTGCAGCGCTGTGGGCCATGTCTGTGCTTCGCAGACTGCAAACTACCCTCTCCATTCGAAGAGAACACGCACGGATTGGGAAGTCTCTGTTCTCTGGGAGTTGTGTGTGGTGCTACTGCCCCGGTGTATGGGGTGGCTCACTGGCCACTTGCAATGTTTCTGCTCGCCACTGTGGGGCAAACGTTGTGCAGCTAAGCTCACTTGGGAAGTACAAGTGCCAGAGTTCCTTTCTGGGGCACCATCAAGAGATCACATTCGTAGCATGCGGGTACTGCTTTCCTCCTAAGCTGTGCATTCGCAGCCAGCTTCAAGGTGTTCCTTTTGTGGATAGACTCTTGTAGAGAGGCCGCTGGAGAAGGCTTCTGCTTCTATGCCCTTTGAGAAGGCTGCTTTGAGGAACCTCTTACCCTAGCCTCTGCCAAGTACAGCCTTCTGCCTCTCTCCAATACTGACTTACTTCTGACAGCTTGTCTTTCCGTTTGAGAAACCAAGAGCCCTTTTCGTGCAGGGAAAAATGTCCGTTTTCTGTTCTTCTTTTGCACACGGTGACGTGCTTTCAGGGCTGGGGTTAGGCTTTTACCCATTCGAGGGAGGGCAGCTTCCCATTCACTTTGGAGATGGCACTCCTGCAGCGCTGTGGGCCATGTCTGTGCTTCGCAGACTGCAAACTACCCTCTCCATTCGAAGAGAACACGCACGGATTGTGAAGTCTCTGTTCTCTGGGAGTTGTGTGTGGTGCTACTGCCCCGGTGTACGGGGTGGATCACTGGCCACTAGCAATGTTTCTGCTCGCCACTGTGGGGCAAACGTTGTGCAGCTAAGCTCACTTGGGAAGTACAAGTGCCAGAGTTCCTTTCTGGGGCACCATCAAGAGATCACATTCGTAGCATGCGGGTACTGCTTTCCTCCTAAGCTGTGCATTCGCAGCCAGCTTCAAGGTGTTCCTTTTGTGGATAGACTCTGGTGGAGAGGCCGCTGGAGAAGGCTTCTGCTTCTATGCCCTTTGAGAAGGCTGCTTTGAGGAACCTCTTACCCTAGCCTCTGCCAAGTACAGCCTTCTGCCTCTCTCCAATACTGACTTACTTTTGACAGCTTGTCTTTCCGTTTGAGAAACAAAGAGCCCTTTTCGTGCAGGGAAAAATGCCCGTTTTCTGTTCTTCTTTTGCACACGGTGTCGTGCTTTCAGGCCTGGGTTAGGCTTTTACCCACTCGAGGGAGGGCAGCTTCCCATTCACTTTGGAGATGGCACTCCTGCAGCGCTGTGGGCCATGTGTGTGCTTCGCAGACTGCAAACTACCCTCTCCATTCGAAGAGAACACGCACGGATTGGGAAGTCTCTGTTCTCTGGGAGTTGTGTGTGGTGCTACTGCCCCGGTGTATGGGGTGGCTCACTGGCCACTAGCAATGTTTCTGCTCGCCACTGTGGGGCAAACGTTGTGCAGCTAAGCTCACTTGGGAAGTACAAGTGCCAGAGTTCCTTTCTGGGGCACCATCAAGAGATCACATTCGTAGCATGCGGGTACTGCTTTCCTCCTAAGCTGTGCATTCGCAGCCAGCTTCAAGGTGTTCCTTTTGTGGATAGATTCTGGAGGAGAGGCCGCTGGATAAGGCCTCTGCTTCTATGCCCTTTGAGAGGGCTGCTTTGAGGAACCTCTTACCCTAGCCTCTGCCAAGTATAGCCTTCTGCCTCTCTCCAATACTGAGTTACTTTTGACAGCTTGTCTTTCCGTTTGAGAAACCAAGAGCCCTTTTCGTGCAGGGAAAAATGTCCGTTTTCTGTTCTTCTTTTGCACACGGTGACGTGCTTTCAGGCCTGTGGTTAGGCTTTTACCCACTCGAGGGAAGGCAGCTTCCCATTCACTTTGGAGATGGCCCTCCTGCAGCGCTGTGGGCCATGTCTGTGCTTCGCAGACTGCAAACTACCCTCTCCATTCGAAGAGAACACGCACGGATTGGGAAGTCTCTGTTCTCTGGGAGTTGTGTGTGGTGCTACTGCCCCGGTGTATGGGGTGGCTCACTGGCCACTAGCAATGTTTCTGCTCGCCACTGTGGGGCAAACGTTGTGCAGCTAAGCTCACTTGGGAAGTACAAGTGCCAGAGTTCCTTTCTGGGGCACCATCAAGAGATCACATTCGTAGCATGCGGGTACTGCTTTCCTCCTAAGCTGTGCATTCGCAGCCAGCTTCAAGGTGTTCCTTTTGTGGATAGACTCTGGAGGAGAGGCCGCTGGATAAGGCTTCTGCTTCTATGTCCTTTGAGAAGGCTGCTTTGAGGAACCTCTTACCCTAGCCTCTGCCAAGTACAGCCTTCTGCCTCTCTACAATACTGGCTTACTTCTGACAGCTTGTCTTTCCGTTTGAGAAACCAAGAGCCCTTTTCGTGCAGGGAAAAATGTCCTTTTTCTGTTCTTCTTTTGCTCACGGTTACGTGCTTTAGGGCTGGGGTTAGGCTTTTACCCACTCAAGGGAGGGCAGCTTCCCATTCACTTTGGAGATGGCACTCCTGCAGCGCTGTGGACCATGTCTGTGCTTCGCAGACTGCAAACTACCCTCTCCATTCGAAGAGAACACGCACGGATTGGGAAGTCTCTGTTCTCTGGGAGTTGTGTGTGGTGCTACTGCCCCGGTGTATGGGGTGGCTCACTGGCCACTAGCAATGTTTCTGCTCGCCACTGTGGGGCAAACGTTGTGCAGCTAAGCTCACTTGGGAAGTACCAGTGCCAGAGTTCCTTTCTGGGGCACCATCAAGAGATCACATTCGTAGCATGCGGGTACTGCTTTCCTCCTAAGCTGTGCGTTCGCAGCCAGCTTCAAGGTGTTCCTTTTGTGGATAGACTCTGGTGGAGAGGCCGCTGGAGAAGGCCTCTGCTTCTATGCCCTTTGAGAAGGCTTCTTTGAGGAACCTCTTACCCTAGCGTCTGCCAAGTACAGCCTTCTGCCTCTCTCCAATACTGACTTACTTTTGACAGCTTGTCTTTCCGTTTGAGAAACCAAGAGCCCTTTTCGTGCAGGGAAAAATGTCCGTTTTCTGTTCTTCTTTTGCACACGGTGACGTGCTTTCAGGGCTGTGGTTAGGCTTTTACAAACTCGAGGGAGGGCAGCTTCCCATTCACTTTGGAGATGGCACTCCTGCAGCGCTGTGGGCCATGTCTGTGCTTCGCAGACTGCAAACTACCCTCTCCATTCGAAGAGAACACGCACGGATTGGGAAGTCTCTGTTCTCTGGGAGTTGTGTGGGGTGCTACTGCCCCGGTGTATGGGGTGGCTCACTGGCCACTAGCAATGTTTCTGCTCACCACTGTGGGGCAAACGTTGTGCAGCTAAGCTCACTTGGGAAGTACAAGTGCCAGAGTTCCTTTCTGGGGCACCATCAAGAGATCACATTCGTAGCATGCGGGTACTGCTTTCCTCCTAAGCTGTGCATTCGCAGCCAGCTTCAAGGTGTTCCTTTTGTGGATAGACTCTGGAGGAGAGGCCGCTGGATAAGGCCTCTGCTTCTATGCCCTTTGAGAGAGGGCTTCTTTGAGGAACCTCTTACCCTAGCGTCTGCCAAGTACAGCCTTCTGCCTCTCTCCAATACTGACTTACTTCTGACAGCTTGTCTTTCCGTTTGAGAAACCAAGAGCCCTTTTCGTGCAGGGAAAAATGTCCGTTTTCTGTTCTTCTTTTGCACACGGTTACGTGCTTTCAGGGCTGTGGTTAGGCTTTTACCTACTCGAGGGAGGGCAGCTTCCCATTCACTTTTGAGATGGCACTCCTGCAGCGCTGTGGGCCATGTCTGTGCTTCGCAGACTGCAAACTACCCTCTCCATTCGAAGAGAACACGCACGGATTGGGAAGTCTCTGTTCTCTGGGAGTTGTGTGTGGTGCTACTGCCCCGGTGTATGGGGTGGCTCACTGGCCACTAGCAATGTTTCTGCTCACCACTGTGGGGCAAACGTTGTGCAGCTAAGCTCACTTGGGAAGTACAAGTGCCAGAGTTCCTTTCTGGGGCACCATCAAGAGATCACATTCGTAGCATGCGGGTACTGCTTTCCTCCTAAGCTGTGCATTCGCAGCCAGCTTCAAGGTGTTCCTTTTGTGGATAGACTCTGGAGGAGAGGCCGCTGGATAAGGCCTCTGCTTCTATGCCCTTTGAGAGAGGGCTGCTTTGAGGAACCTCTTACCCTAGCCTCTGCCAAGTACAGCCTTCTGCCTCTCTCCAATACTGACTTACTTCTGACAGCTTGTCTTTCCGTTTGAGAAACCAAGAGCCCTTTCCGTGCAGGGAAAAATGTCCGTTTTCTGTTCTTCTTTTGCACACGGTTACGTGCTTTCAGGGCTGGGGTTAGGCTTTTACCCACTCGAGGGAGGGCAGCTTCCCATTCACTTTGGAGATGGCACTCCTGCAGCGCTGTGGGCCATGTCTGTGCTTCGCAGACTGCAAACTACCCTCTCCATTCGAAGAGAACACGCACGGATTGGGAAGTCTCTGTTCTCTGGGAGTTGTGTGTGGTGCTACTGCCCCGGTGTATGGGGTGGCTCACTGGCCACTAGCAATGTTTCTGCTCGCCACTGTGGGGCAAACGTTGTGCAGCTAAGCTCACTTGGGAAGTACAAGTGCCAGAGTTCCTTTCTGGGGCACCATCAAGAGATCACATTCGTAGCATGCGGGTACTGCTTTCCTCCTAAGCTGTGCATTCGCAGCCAGCTTCAAGGTGTTCCTTTTGTGGATAGACTCTGGAGGAGAGGCCGCTGGATAAGGCCTCTGCTTCTATGCCCTTTGAGAAGGCTGCTTTGAGGAACCTCTTACCCTAGCCTCTGCCAAGTACAGCCTTCTGCCTCTCTCCAATACTGACTTATTTCTGACAGCTTGTCTTTCCGGTTGAGAAACCAAGAGCCCTTTTCGTGCAGGGAAAAATGTCCTTTTTCTGTTCTTCTTTTGCACACGGTTACGTGCTTTCAGGGCTGTGGTTAGGCTTTTACCCACTCGACGGAGGGCAGCTTCCCATTCACTTTGGAGATGGCACTCCTGCAGCGCTGTGGGCCATGTCTGTGCTTCGCAGACTGCAAACTACCCTCTCCATTCGAAGAGAACACGCACGGATTGGGAAGTCTCTGTTCTCGGGGAGTTGTGTGTTGTGCTACTGCCCCGGTGTATGGGGTGGCTCACTGGCCACTAGCAATGTTTCTGTTCGCCACTGTGGGGCAAACGTTGTGCAGCTAAGCTCACTTGGGAAGTACAAGTGCCAGAGTTCCTTTCTGGGGCACCATCAAGAGATCACATTCGTAGCATGCGGGTACTGCTTTCCTCCTAAGCTGTGCATTCGCAGCCAGCTTCAAGGTGTTCCTTTTGTGGATAGACTCTGGTGAAGAGGCCGCAGGAGAAGGCTTCTGCTTCTATGCCCTTTGAGAAGGCTGCTTTGAGGAACCTCTTACCCTAGCCTCTGCCAAGTACAGCCTTCTGCCTCTCTCCAATACTGACTTACTTTTGACAGCTTGTCTTTCCGTTTGAGGAACCAAGAGCCCTTTTCGGGCAGGGAATAATGTCCGTTTTCTGTTCTTCTTTTGCACAGGGTGACGTGCTTTCAGGGCTGTGGTTAGGCTTTTACCCACTCGAGGGAGGGCAGCTTCCCATTCACTTTGGAGATGGCACTCCTGCAGCGCTGTGGGCCATGTCTGTGCTTCGCAGACTGCAAACTACCCTCTCCATTCGAAGAGAACACGCATGGATTGGGAAGTCTCTGTTCTCTGGGAGTTGTGTGTGGTGCTACTGCCCCGGTGTATGGGGTGGCTCACTGGCCACTAGCAATGTTTCTGCTCGCCACTGTGGGGCAAACGTTGTGCATCTAAGCTCACTTGGGAAGTACAAGTGCCAGAGTTCCTTTCTGGGGCACCATCAAGAGATCACATTCGTAGCATGCGGGTACTGCTTTCCTCCTAAGCTGTGCATTCGCAGCCAGCTTCAAGGTGTTCCTTTTGTGGATAGACTCTTGTGGAGAGGCCGCTGGAGAATGCCTCTGCTTCTATGCCCTTTGAGAAGGCTGCTTTGAGGAACGTCTTACCCTAGCCTCTGCCAAGTACAGCCTTCTGCCTCTCTCCAATACTGACTTACTTTTTACAGCTTGTCTTTCCGTTTGAGAAACCAAGAGCCCTTTTCGTGCAGGGAAAAATGTCCGTTTTCTGTTCTTCTTTTGCACACGGTGACGTGCTTTCAGGGCTGTGGTTAGGCTTTTACCCACTCGAGGGAGGGCAGCTTCCCATTCACTTTGGAGATGGCACTCCTGCAGCGCTGTGGGCCATGTCTGTGCTTCGCAGACTGCAAACTACCCTCTCCATTCGAAGAGAACACGCACGGATTGGGAAGTCTCTGTTCTCTGGGAGTTGTGTGTGGTGCTACTGCCCCGGTGTATGGGGTGGCTCACTGGCCACTAGCAATGTTTCTGCTCGCCACTGTGGGGCAAACGTTGTGCAGCTAAGCTCACTTGGGAAGTACAAGTGCCAGAGTTCCTTTCTGGGGCACCATCAAGAGATCACATTCGTAGCATGCGGGTACTGCTTTCCTCCTAAGCTGTGCATTCGCAGCCAGCGTCAAGGTGTTCCTTTTGTGGATAGACTCTGGAGGAGAGGCCGCTGGATAAGGCTTCTGCTTCTATGCCCTTTGAGAAGGCTGCTTTGAGGAACCTCTTACCCTAGCCTCTGCCAAGTACAGCCTTCTGCCTCTCTCCAATACTGGCTTACTTCTGACAGCTTGTCTTTCCGTTTGAGAAAGCAAGAGCCATTTTCGTGCAGGGAAAAATGTCCTTTTTCTGTTCTTCTTTTGCACACGGTTACGTGCTTTCAGGGCCGGGGTTAGGCTTTTACCCACTCGAGGGAGGGCAGCTTCCCATTCACTTTGGAGATGGCACTCCTGCAGCGCTGTGGGCCATGTCTGTGCTTCGCAGACTGCAAACTACCCTCTCCATTCGAAGAGAACACGCACGGATTGGGAAGTCTCTGTTCTCGGGGAGTTGTGTGTTGTGCTACTGCCCCGGTGTATGGGGTGGCTCACTGGCCACTAGCAATGTTTCTGCTCGCCACTGTGGGGCAAACGTTGTGCAGCTAAGCTCACTTGGGAAGTACAAGTGCCAGAGTTCCTTTCTGGGGCACCATCAAGAGATCACATTCGTAGCATGCGGGTACTGCTTTCCTCCTAAGCTGTGCATTCGCAGCCAGCTTCAAGGTGTTCCTTTTGTGGATAGACTCTGGTGGAGAGGCCGCAGGAGAAGGCTTCTGCTTCTATGCCCTTTGAGAAGGCTGCTTTGAGGAACCTCTTACCCTAGCCTCTGCCAAGTACAGCCTTCTGCCTCTCTCCAATACTGACTTACTTTTGACAGCTTGTCTTTCCGTTTGAGAAACCAAGAGCCCTTTTCGGGCAGGGAATAATGTCCGTTTTCTGTTCTTCTTTTGCACACGGTGACGTGCTTTCAGGGCTGTGGTTAGGCTTTTACCCACTCGAGGGAGGGCAGCTTCCCATTCACTTTGGAGATGGCACTCCTGCAGCGCTGTGGGCCATGTCTGTGCTTCGCAGACTGCAAACTACCCTCTCCATTCGAAGAGAACACGCATGGATTGGGAAGTCTCTGTTCTCTGGGAGTTGTGTGTGGTGCTACTGCCCCGGTGTATGGGGTGGCTCACTGGCCACTAGCAATGTTTCTGCTCGCCACTGTGGGGCAAACGTTGTGCAGCTAAGCTCACTTGGGAAGTACAAGTGCCATAGTTCCTTTCTGGGGCACCATCAAGAGATCACATTCGTAGCATGCGGGTACTGCTTTCCTCCTAAGCTGTGCATTCGCAGCCAGCGTCAAGGTGTTCCTTTTGTGGATAGATTCTGGAGGAGAGGCCGCTGGATAAGGCCTCTGCTTCTATGCCCTTTGAGAGGGCTGCTTTGAGGAACCTCTTACCCTAGCCTCTGCCAAGTATAGCCTTCTGCCTCTCTCCAATACTGACTTACTTTTGACAGCTTGTCTTTCCGTTTGAGAAACCAAGAGCCCTTTTCGTGCAGGGAAAAATGTCCGTTTTCTGTTCTTCTTTTGCACACGGTGACGTGCTTTCAGGGCTGTGGTTAGGCTTTTACCCACTCGAGGGAGGGCAGCTTCCCATTCACTTTGGAGATGGCACTCCTGCAGCGCTGTGGGCCATGTCTGTGCTTCGCAGACTGCAAACTACCCTCTCCATTCGAAGAGAACACGCACGGATTGGGAAGTCTCCGTTCTCTGGGAGTTGTGTGTGGTGCTACTGCCCCGGTGTATGGGGTGGCTCACTGGCCACTAGCAATGTTTCTGCTCGCCACTGTGGGGCAAACGTTGTGCAGCTAAGCTCACTTGGGAAGTACAAGTGCCAGAGTTCCTTTCTGGGGCACCATCAAGAGATCACATTCGTAGCATGCGGGTACTGCTTTCCTCCTCAGCTGTGCATTCGCAGCCAGCTTCAAGGTGTTCCTTTTGTGGATAGACTCTGGTGGAGAGGCCGCAGGAGAAGGCTTCTGCTTCTATGCCCTTTGAGAAGGCTGCTTTGAGGAACCTCTTACCCTAGCCTCTGCCAAGTACAGCCTTCTGCCTCTCTCCAATACTGACTTACTTTTGACAGCTTGTCTTTCCGTTTGAGAAACCAAGAGCCCTTTTCAGGCAGGGAATAATGTCCGTTTTCTGTTCTTCTTTTGCACACGGTGACGTGCTTTCAGGGCTGTGGTTAGGCTTTTACCCACTCGAGGGAGGGCAGCTTCCCATTCACTTTGGAGATGGCACTCCTGCAGCGCTTTGGGCCATGTCTGTGCTTCGCAGACTGCAAACTACCCTCTCCATTCGAAGAGAACACGCATGGATTGGGAAGTCTCTGTTCTCTGGGAGTTGTGTGTGGTGCTACTGCCCCGGTGTATGGGGTGGCTCACTGGCCACTAGCAATGTTTCTGCTCGCCACTGTGGGGCAAACGTTGTGCAGCTAAGCTCACTTGGGAAGTACAAGTGCCAGAGTTCCTTTCTGGGGCACCATCAAGAGATCACATTCGTAGCATGCGGGTACTGCTTTCCTCCTAAGCTGTGCATTCGCAGCCAGCTTCAAGGTGTTCCTTTTGTTGATAGACTCTGGAGGAGAGGCCGCTGGATAAGGCTTCTGCTTCTATGCACTTTGAGAAGGCTGCTTTGAGGAACCTCTTACCCTAGCCTCTGCCAAGTACAGCCTTCTGCCTCTCTCCAATACTGGCTTACTTCTGACAGCTTGTCTTTCCGTTTGAGAAACCAAGAGCCCTTTTCGTGCAGGGAAAAATGTCCTTTTTCTGTTCTTCTTTTGCACACGGTTACGTGCTTTCAGGGCTGGGGTTAGGCTTTTACCCACTCGAGGGAGGGCAGCTTCCCATTCACTTTGGAGATGGCACTCCTGCAGCGCTGTGGGCCATGTCTGTGCTTCGCAGACTGCAAACTACCCTCTCCATTCGAAGAGAACACGCACGGATTGGGAAGTCTCTGTTCTCGGGGAGTTGTGTGTTGTGCTACTGCCCCGGTGTATGGGGTGGCTCACTGGCCACTAGCAATGTTTCTGCTCGCCACTGTGGGGCAAACGTTGTGCAGCTAAGCTCACTTGGGAAGTACAAGTGCCAGAGTTCCTTTCTGGGGCACCATCAAGAGATCACATTCGTAGCATGCGGGTACTGCTTTCCTCCTAAGCTGTGCATTCGCAGCCAGCTTCAAGGTGTTCCTTTTGTGGATAGACTCTGGTGGAGAGGCCGCAGGAGAAGGCTTCTGCTTCTATGCCCTTTGAGAAGGCTGCTTTGAGGAACCTCTTACCCTAGCCTCTGCCAAGTACAGCCTTCTGCCTCTCTCCAATACTGACTTACTTTTGACAGCTTGTCTTTCCGTTTGAGAAACCAAGAGCCCTTTTCGGGCAGGGAATAATGTCCGTTTTCTGTTCTTCTTTTGCACACGGTAACGTGCTTTCAGGGCTGTGGTTAGGCTTTTACCCACTCGAGGGAGGGCAGCTTCCCATTCACTTTGGAGATGGCACTCCTGCAGCGCTGTGGGCCATGTCTGTGCTTCGCAGACTGCAAACTACCCTCTCCATTCGAAGAGAACACGCACGGATTGGGAAGTCTCCGTTCTCTGGGAGTTGTGTGTGGTGCTACTGCCCCGGTGTATGGGGTGGCTCACTGGCCACTAGCAATGTTTCTGCTCGCCACTGTGGGGCAAACGTTGTGCAGCTAAGCTCACTTGGGAAGTACAAGTGCCAGAGTTCCTTTCTGGGGCACCATCAAGAGATCACATTCGTAGCATGCGGGTACTGCTTTCCTCCTAAGCTGTGCATTCGCAGCCAGCTTCAAGGTGTTCCTTTTGTGGATAGATTCTGGAGGAGAGGCCGCTGGATAAGGCCTCTGCTTCTATGCCCTTTGAGAGGGCTGCTTTGAGGAACCTCTTACCCTAGCCTCTGCCAAGTATAGCCTTCTGCCTCTCTCCAATACTGACTTACTTTTGACAGATTGTCTTTCCGTTTGAGAAACCAAGAGCCCTTTACGTGCAGGGAAAAATGTCCGTTTTTTGTTCTTCTTTTGCACAGGGTGACGTGCTTTCAGGGCTGTGGTTAGGCTTTTACCCACTCGAGGGAGGGCAGCTTCCCATTCACTTTGGAGATGGCACTCCTGCAGCGCTGTGGGCCATGTCTGTGCTTCGCAGACTGCAAACTACCCTCTCCATTCGAAGAGAACACGCATGGATTGGGAAGTCTCTGTTCTCTGGGAGTTGTGTGTGGTGCTACTGCCCCGGTGTATGGGGTGGCTCACTGGCCACTAGCAATGTTTCTGCTCGCCACTGTGGGGCAAACGTTGTGCATCTAAGCTCACTTGGGAAGTACAAGTGCCAGAGTTCCTTTCTGGGGCACCATCAAGAGATCACATTCGTAGCATGCGGGTACTGCTTTCCTCCTAAGCTGTGCATTCGCAGCCAGCTTCAAGGTGTTCCTTTTGTGGATAGACTCTTGTGGAGAGGCCGCTGGAGAAGGCCTCTGCTTCTATGCCCTTTGAGAAGGCTGCTTTGAGGAACGTCTTACCCTAGCCTCTGCCAAGTACAGCCTTCTGCCTCTCTCCAATACTGACTTACTTTTGACAGCTTGTCTTTCCGTTTGAGAAACCAAGAGCCCTTTTCGGGCAGGGAATAATGTCCGTTTTCTGTTCTTCTTTTGCACAGGGTGACGTGCTTTCAGGGCTGTGGTTAGGCTTTTACCCACTCGAGGGAGGGCAGCTTCCCATTCACTTTGGAGATGGCACTCCTGCAGCGCTGTGGGCCATGTCTGTGCTTCGCAGACTGCAAACTACCCTCTCCATTCGAAGAGAACACGCACGGATTGGGAAGTCTCTGTTCTCTGGGAGTTGTGTGTGGTGCTACTGCCCCGGTGTATGGGGTGGCTCACTGGCCACTAGCAATGTTTCTGCTCGCCACTGTGGGGCAAACGTTGTGCAGCTAAGCTCACTTGGGAAGTACAAGTGCCAGAGTTCCTTTCTGGGGCACCATCAAGAGATCACATTCGTAGCATGCGGGTACTGCTTTCCTCCTAAGCTGTGCATTCGCAGCCAGCTTCAAGGTGTTCCTTTTGTTGATAGACTCTGGAGGAGAGGCCGCTGGATAAGGCTTCTGCTTCTATGCACTTTGAGAAGGCTGCTTTGAGGAACCTCTTACCCTAGCCTCTGCCAAGTACAGCCTTCTGCCTCTCTCCAATACTGGCTTACTTCTGACAGCTTGTCTTTCCGTTTGAGAAACCAAGAGCCCTTTTCGTGCAGGGAAAAATGTCCTTTTTCTGTTCTTCTTTTGCACACGGTTACGTGCTTTCAGGGCTGGGGTTAGGCTTTTACCAACTCGAGGGAGGGCAGCTTCCCATTCACTTTGGAGATGGAACTCCTGCAGCGCTGTGGGCCATGTCTGTGCTTCGCAGACTGCAAACTACCCTCTCCATTCGAAGAGAACACGCACGGATTGGGAAGTCTCTGTTCTCGGGGAGTTGTGTGTTGTGCTACTGCCCCGGTGTATGGGGTGGCTCACTGGCCACTAGCAATGTTTCTGCTCGCCACTGTGGGGCAAACGTTGTGCAGCTAAGCTCACTTGGGAAGTACAAGTGCCAGAGTTCCTTTCTGGGGCACCATCAAGAGATCACATTCGTAGCATGCGGGTACTGCTTTCCTCCTAAGCTGTGCATTCGCAGCCAGCTTCAAGGTGTTCCTTTTGTGGATAGACTCTGGTGGAGAGGCCGCAGGAGAAGGCTTCTGCTTCTATGCCCTTTGAGAAGGCTGCTTTGAGGAACCTCTTACCCTAGCCTCTGCCAAGTACAGCCTTCTGCCTCTCTCCAATACTGACTTACTTTTGACAGCTTGTCTTTCCGTTTGAGAAACCAAGAGCCCTTTTCGGGCAGGGAATAATGTCCGTTTTCTGTTCTTCTTTTGCACACGGTAACGTGCTTTCAGGGCTGTGGTTAGGCTTTTACCCACTCGAGGGAGGGCAGCTTCCCATTCACTTTGGAGATGGCACTCCTGCAGCGCTGTGGGCCATGTCTGTGCTTCGCAGACTGCAAACTACCCTCTCCATTCGAAGAGAACACGCACGGATTGGGAAGTCTCCGTTCTCTGGGAGTTGTGTGTGGTGCTACTGCCCCGGTGTATGGGGTGGCTCACTGGCCACTAGCAATGTTTCTGCTCGCCACTGTGGGGCAAACGTTGTGCAGCTAAGCTCACTTGGGAAGTACAAGTGCCAGAGTTCCTTTCTGGGGCACCATCAAGAGATCACATTCGTAGCATGCGGGTACTGCTTTCCTCCTAAGCTGTGCATTCGCAGCCAGCTTCAAGGTGTTCCTTTTGTGGATAGATTCTGGAGGAGAGGCCGCTGGATAAGGCCTCTGCTTCTATGCCCTTTGAGAGGGCTGCTTTGAGGAACCTCTTACCCTAGCCTCTGCCAAGTATAGCCTTCTGCCTCTCTCCAATACTGACTTACTTTTGACAGATTGTCTTTCCGTTTGAGAAACCAAGAGCCCTTTACGTGCAGGGAAAAATGTCCGTTTTTTGTTCTTCTTTTGCACAGGGTGACGTGCTTTCAGGGCTGTGGTTAGGCTTTTACCCACTCGAGGGAGGGCAGCTTCCCATTCACTTTGGAGATGGCACTCCTGCAGCGCTGTGGGCCATGTCTGTGCTTCGCAGACTGCAAACTACCCTCTCCATTCGAAGAGAACACGCACGGATTGGGAAGTCTCTGTTCTCTGGGAGTTGTGTGTGGTGCTACTGCCCCGGTGTATGGGGTGGCTCACTGGCCACTAGCAATGTTTCTGCTCGCCACTGTGGGGCAAACGTTGTGCATCTAAGCTCACTTGGGAAGTACAAGTGCCAGAGTTCCTTTCTGGGGCACCATCAAGAGATCACATTCGTAGCATGCGGGTACTGCTTTCCTCCTAAGCTGTGCATTCGCAGCCAGCTTCAAGGTGTTCCTTTTGTGGATAGACTCTTGTGGAGAGGCCGCTGGAGAAGGCCTCTGCTTCTATGCCCTTTGAGAAGGCTGCTTTGAGGAACGTCTTACCCTAGCCTCTGCCAAGTACAGCCTTCTGCCTCTCTCCAATACTGACTTACTTTTGACAGCTTGTCTTTCCGTTTGAGAAGCCAAGAGCCCTTTTCGGGCAGGGAATAATGTCCGTTTTCTGTTCTTCTTTTGCACAGGGTGACGTGCTTTCAGGGCTGTGGTTAGGGTTTTAACCACTCGAGGGAGGGCAGCTTCCCATTCACTTTGGAGATGGCACTCCTGCAGCGCTGTGGGCCATGTCTGTGCTTCGCAGACTGCAAACTACCCTCTCCATTCGAAGAGAACACGCACGGATTGGGAAGTCTCTGTTCTCTGGGAGTTGTGTGTGGTGCTACTGCCCCGGTGTATGGGGTGGCTCACTGGCCACTAGCAATGTTTCTGCTCGCCACTGTGGGGCAAACGTTGTGCAGCTAAGCTCACTTGGGAAGTACAAGTGCCAGAGTTCCTTTCTGGGGCACCATCAAGAGATCACATTCGTAGCATGCGGGTACTGCTTTCCTCCTAAGCTGTGCATTCGCAGCCAGCTTCAAGGTGTTCCTTTTGTGGATAGACTCTGGAGGAGAGGCCGCTGGATAAGGCTTCTGCTTCTATGCCCTTTGAGAAGGCTGCTTTGAGGAACCTCTTACCCTAGCCTCTGCCAAGTACAGCCTTCTGACTCTCTACAATACTGGCTTACTTCTGACAGCTTGTCTTTCCGTTTGAGAAACCAAGAGCCCTTTTCATGCAGGGAAAAATGTCCTTTTTCTGTTCTTCTTTTGCTCACGGTTACGTGCTTTAGGGCTGGGGTTAGGCTTTTACCCACTCAAGGGAGGGCAGCTTCCCATTCACTTTGGAGATGGCACTCCTGCAGCGCTGTGGACCATGTCTGTGCTTCGCAGACTGCAAACTACCCTCTCCATTCGAAGAGAACACGCACGGATTGGGAAGTCTCTGTTCTCTGGGAGTTGTGTGTGGTGCTACTGCCCCGGTGTATGCGGTGGCTCACTGGCCACTAGCAATGTTTCTGCTCGCCACTGTGGGGCAAACGTTGTGCAGCTAAGCTCACTTGGGAAGTACAAGTGCCAGAGTTCCTTTCTGGGGCACCATCAAGAGATCACATTCGTAGCATGCGGGTACTGCTTTCCTCCTAAGCTGTGCATTCGCAGCCAGCTTCAAGGTGTTCCTTTTGTGGATAGACTCTGGAGGAGAGGCCGCTTGATAAGGCTTCTGCTTCTATGCCCTTTGAGAAGGCTGCTTTGAGGAACCTCTTACCCTAGCCTCTGCCAAGTACAGCCTTCTGCCTCTCTCCAATACTGGCTTACTTCTGACAGCTTGTCTTTCCGTTTGAGAAACCAAGAGCCCTTTTCGGGCAGGGAATAATGTCCGTTTTCTGTTCTTCTTTTGCAAACGGTGACGTGCTTTCAGGGCTGTGGTTAGGCTTTTACCCATTCGAGGGAGGGCAGCTTCCCATTCACTTTGGAGATGGCACTCCTGCAGTGCTGTGGGCCATGTCTGTGCTTCGCAGACTGCAAACTACCCTCTCCATTCGAAGAGAACACGCATGGATTGGGAAGTCTCTGTTCTCTGGGAGTTGTGTGTGGTGCTACTGCCCCGGTGTATGGGGTGGCTCACTGGCCACTAGCAATGTTTCTGCTCGCCACTGTGGGGCAAACGTTGTGCAGCTAAGCTCACTTGGGAAGTACAAGTGCCAGAGTTCCTTTCTGGGGCACCATCAAGAGATCACATTCGTAGCATGCGGGTACTGCTTTCCTCCTAAGCTGTGCATTCGCAGCCAGCTTCAAGGTGTTCCTTTTGTGGATAGACTCTGGAGGCGAGGCCGCTGGATAAGGCTTCTGCTTCTATGCACTTTGAGAAGGCTGCTTTGAGGAACCTCTTACCCTAGCCTCTGCCAAGTACAGCCTTCTGCCTCTCTCCAATACTGGCTTACTTCTGACAGCTTGTCTTTCCGTTTGAGAAACCAAGAGCCCTTTTCGTGCAGGGAAAAATGTCCTTTTTCTGTTCTTCTTTTGCACACGGTTACGTGCTTTCAGGGCTGGGGTTAGGCTTTTACCCACTCGAGGGAGGGCAGCTTCCCATTCACTTTGGAGATGGCACTCCTGCAGCGCTGTGGGCCATGTCTGTGCTTCGCAGACTGCAAACTACCCTCTCCATTCGAAGAGAACACGCACGGATTGGGAAGTCTCAGTTCTCGGGGAGTTGTGTGTTGTGCTACTGCCCCGGTGTATGGGGTGGCTCACTGGCCACTAGCAATGTTTCTGCTCGCCACTGTGGGGCAAACGTTGTGCAGCTAAGCTCACTTGGGAAGTACAAGTGCCAGAGTTCCTTTCTGGGGCACCATCAAGAGATCACATTCGTAGCATGCGGGTACTGCTTTCCTCCTAAGCTGTGCATTCGCAGCCAGCTTCAAGGTGTTCCTTTTGTGGATAGACTCTGGTGGAGAGGCCGCAGGAGAAGGCTTCTGCTTCTATGCCCTTTGAGAAGGCTGCTTTGAGGAACCTCTTACCCTAGCCTCTGCCAAGTACAGCCTTCTGCCTCTCTCCAATACTGACTTACTTTTGACAGCTTGTCTTTCCGTTTGAGAAACCAAGAGCCCTTTTCGGGCAGGGAATAATGTCCGTTTTCTGTTCTTCTTTTGCACACGGTAACGTGCTTTCAGGGCTGTGGTTAGGCTTTTACCCACTCGAGGGAGGGCAGCTTCCCATTCACTTTGGAGATGGCACTCCTGCAGCGCTGTGGGCCATGTCTGTGCTTCGCAGACTGCAAACTACCCTCTCCATTCGAAGAGAACACGCACGGATTGGGAAGTCTCTGTTCTCGGGGAGTTGTGTGTTGTGCTACTGCCCCGGTGTATGGGGTGGCTCACTGGCCACTAGCAATGTTTCTGCTCGCCACTGTGGGGCAAACGTTGTGCAGCTAAGCTCACTTGGGAAGTACAAGTGCCAGAGTTCCTTTCTGGGGCACCATCAAGAGATCACATTCGTAGCATGCGGGTACTGCTTTCCTCCTAAGCTGTGCATTCGCAGCCAGCTTCAAGGTGTTCCTTTTGTGGATAGACTCTGGTGGAGAGGCCGCAGGAGAAGGCTTCTGCTTCTATGCCCTTTGAGAAGGCTGCTTTGAGGAACCTCTTACCCTAGCCTCTGCCAAGTACAGCCTTCTGCCTCTCTCCAATACTGACTTACTTTTGACAGCTTGTCTTTCCGTTTGAGAAACCAAGAGCCCTTTTCGGGCAGGGAATAATGTCCGTTTTCTGTTCTTCTTTTGCACACGGTAACGTGCTTTCAGGGCTGTGGTTAGGCTTTTACCCACTCGAGGGAGGGCAGCTTCCCATTCACTTTGGAGATGGCACTCCTGCAGCGCTGTGGGCCATGTCTGTGCTTCGCAGACTGAAAACTACCCTCTCCATTCGAAGAGAACACGCACGGATTGGGAAGTCTCCGTTCTCTGGGAGTTGTGTGTGGTGCTACTGCCCCGGTGTATGGGGTGGCTCACTGGCCACTAGCAATGTTTCTGCTCGCCACTGTGGGGCAAACGTTGTGCAGCTAAGCTCACTTGGGAAGTACAAGTGCCAGAGTTCCTTTCTGGGGCACCATCAAGAGATCACATTCGTAGCATGCGGGTACTGCTTTCCTCCTAAGCTGTGCATTCGCAGCCAGCTTCAAGGTGTTCCTTTTGTGGATAGATTCTGGAGGAGAGGCCGCTGGATAAGGCCTCTGCTTCTATGCCCTTTGAGAGGGCTGCTTTGAGGAACCTCTTACCCTAGCCTCTGCCAAGTATAGCCTTCTGCCTCTCTCCAATACTGACTTACTTTTGACAGATTGTCTTTCCGTTTGAGAAACCAAGAGCCCTTTACGTGCAGGGAAAAATGTCCGTTTTTTGTTCTTCTTTTGCACAGGGTGACGTGCTTTCAGGGCTGTGGTTAGGCTTTTACCCACTCGAGGGAGGGCAGCTTCCCATTCACTTTGGAGATGGCACTCCTGCAGCGCTGTGGGCCATGTCTGTGCTTCGCAGACTGCAAACTACCCTCTCCATTCGAAGAGAACACGCATGGATTGGGAAGTCTCTGTTCTCTGGGAGTTGTGTGTGGTGCTACTGCCCCGGTGTATGGGGTGGCTCACTGGCCACTAGCAATGTTTCTGCTCGCCCCTGTGGGGCAAACCTTGTGCATCTAAGCTCACTTGGGAAGTACAAGTGCCAGAGTTCCTTTCTGGGGCACCATCAAGAGATCACATTCGTAGCATGCGGGTACTGCTTTCCTCCTAAGCTGTGCATTCGCAGCCAGCTTCAAGGTGTTCCTTTTGTGGATAGACTCTTGTGGAGAGGCCGCTGGAGAAGGCCTCTGCTTCTATGCCCTTTGAGAAGGCTGCTTTGAGGAACGTCTTACCCTAGCCTCTGCCAAGTACAGCCTTCTGCCTCTCTCCAATACTGACTTACTTTTGACAGCTTGTCTTTCCGTTTGAGAAACCAAGAGCCCTTTACGGGCAGGGAATAATGTCCGTTTTCTGTTCTTCTTTTGCACAGGGTGACGTGCTTTCAGGGCTGTGGTTAGGCTTTTACCCACTCGAGGGAGGGCAGCTTCCCATTCACTTTGGAGATGGCACTCCTGCAGCGCTGTGGGCCATGTCTGTGCTTCGCAGACTGCAAACTACCCTCTCCATTCGAAGAGAACACGCACGGATTGGGAAGTCTCTGTTCTCTGGGAGTTGTGTGTGGTGCTACTGCCCCGGTGTATGGGGTGGCTCACTGGCCACTAGCAATGTTTCTGCTCGCCACTGTGGGGCAAACGTTGTGCAGCTAAGCTGACTTGGGAAGTACAAGTGCCAGAGTTCCTTTCTGGGGCACCATCAAGAGATCACATTCGTAGCATGCGGGTACTGCTTTCCTCCTAAGCTGTGCATTCGCAGCCAGCTTCAAGGTGTTCCTTTTGTGGATAGACTCTGGAGGAGAGGCCGCTGGATAAGGCTTCTGCTTCTATGCCCTTTGAGAAGGCTGCTTTGAGGAACCTCTTACCCTAGCCTCTGCCAAGTACAGCCTTCTGACTCTCTACAATACTGGCTTACTTCTGACAGCTTGTCTTTCCGTTTGAGAAACCAAGAGCCCTTTTCGTGCAGGGAAAAATGTCCTTTTTCTGTTCTTCTTTTGCTCACGGTTACGTGCTTTAGGGCTGGGGTTAGGCTTTTACCCACTCAAGGGAGGGCAGCTTCCCATTCACTTTGGAGATGGCACTCCTGCCGCGCTGTGGACCATGTCTGTGCTTCGCAGACTGCAAACTACCCTCTCCATTCGAAGAGAACACGCACTGATTGGGAAGTCTCTGTTCTCTGGGAGTTGTGTGTGGTGCTACTGCCCCGGTGTATGGGGTGGCTCACTGGCCACTAGCAATGTTTCTGCTCGCCACTGTGGGGCAAACGTTGTGCAGCTAAGCTCACTTGGGAAGTACAAGTGCCAGAGTTCCTTTCTGGGGCACCATCAAGAGATCACATTCGTAGCATGCGGGTACTGCTTTCCTCCTAAGCTGTGCATTCGCAGCCAGCTTCAAGGTGTTCCTTTTGTGGATAGACTCTGGAGGAGAGGCCGCTTGATAAGGCTTCTGCTTCTATGCCCTTTGAGAAGGCTGCTTTGAGGAACCTCTTACCCTAGCCTCTGCCAAGTACAGCCTTCTGCCTCTCTCCAATACTGGCTTACTTCTGACAGCTTGTCTTTCAGTTTGAGAAACCAAGAGCCCTTTTCGTGCAGGGAAAAATGTCCTTTTTCTGTTCTTCTTTTGCACGCGGTTACGTGCTTTCAGGGCTGGGGTTAGGCTTTTACCCACTCGAGGGAGGGCAGCTTCCCATTCACTTTGGAGATGGCACTCCTGCAGCGCTGTGGGCCATGTCTGTGCTTCGCAGACTGCAAAGTACCCTCTCCATTCGAAGAGAACACGCACGGATTGGGAAGTCTCTGTTCTCGGGGAGTTGTGTGTGGTGCTACTGCCCCGGTGTATGGGGTGGCTCACTGGCCACTAGCAATGTTTCTGCTCGCCACTGTGGGGCAAACGTTGTGCAGCTAAGCTGACTTGGGAAGTACAAGTGCCAGAGTTCCTTTCTGGGGCACCATCAAGAGATCACATTCGTAGCATGCGGGTACTGCTTTCCTCCTAAGCTGTGCATTCGCAGCCAGCTTCAAGGTGTTCCTTTTGTGGATAGACTCTGGAGGAGAGGCCGCTGGATAAGGCTTCTGCTTCTATGCCCTTTGAGAAGGCTGCTTTGAGGAACCTCTTACCCTAGCCTCTGCCAAGTACAGCCTTCTGACTCTCTACAATACTGGCTTACTTCTGACAGCTTGTCTTTCCGTTTGAGAAACCAAGAGCCCTTTTCGTGCAGGGAAAAATGTCCTTTTTCTGTTCTTCTTTTGCTCACGGTTACGTGCTTTAGGGCTGGGGTTAGGCTTTTACCCACTCAAGGGAGGGCAGCTTCCCATTCACTTTGGAGATGGCACTCCTGCAGCGCTGTGGACCATGTCTGTGCTTCGCAGACTGCAAACTACCCTCTCCATTCGAAGAGAACACGCACTGATTGGGAAGTCTCTGTTCTCTGGGAGTTGTGTGTGGTGCTACTGCCCCGGTGTATGGGGTGGCTCACTGGCCACTAGCAATGTTTCTGCTCGCCACTGTGGGGCAAACGTTGTGCAGCTAAGCTCACTTGGGAAGTACAAGTGCCAGAGTTCCTTTCTGGGGCACCATCAAGAGATCACATTCGTAGCATGCGGGTACTGCTTTCCTCCTAAGCTGTGCATTCGCAGCCAGCTTCAAGGTGTTCCTTTTGTGGATAGACTCTGGAGGAGAGGCCGCTTGATAAGGCTTCTGCTTCTATGCCCTTTGAGAAGGCTGCTTTGAGGAACCTCTTACCCTAGCCTCTGCCAAGTACAGCCTTCTGCCTCTCTCCAATACTGGCTTACTTCTGACAGCTTGTCTTTCAGTTTGAGAAACCAAGAGCCCTTTTCGTGCAGGGAAAAATGTCCTTTTTCTGTTCTTCTTTTGCACGCGGTTACGTGCTTTCAGGGCTGGGGTTAGGCTTTTACCCACTCGAGGGAGGGCAGCTTCCCATTCACTTTGGAGATGGCACTCCTGCAGCGCTGTGGGCCATGTCTGTGCTTCGCAGACTGCAAAGTACCCTCTCCATTCGAAGAGAACACGCACGGATTGGGAAGTCTCTGTTCTCGGGGAGTTGTGTGTTGTGCTACTGCCCCGGTGTATGGGGTGGCTCACTGGCCACTAGCAATGTTTCTGCTCACCACTGTGGGGCAAACGTTGTGCAGCTAAGCTCACTTGGGAAGTACAAGTGCCAGAGTTCCTTTCTGGGGCACCATCAAGAGATCACATTCGTAGCATGCGGGTACTGCTTTCCTCCTAAGCTGTGCATTCGCAGCCAGCTTCAAGGTGTTCCTTTTGTGGATAGACTCTGGTGGAGAGGCCGCAGGAGAAGGCTTCTGCTTCTATGCCCTTTGAGAAGGCTGCTTTGAGGAACCTCTTACCCTAGCCTCTGCCAAGTACAGCCTTCTGCCTCTCTCCAATACTGACTTACTTTTGACAGCTTGTCTTTCCGTTTGAGAAACCAAGAGCCCTTTTCGGGCAGGGAATAATGTCCGTTTTCTGTTCTTCTTTTGCACACGGTAACGTGCTTTCAGGGCTGTGGTTAGGCTTTTACCCACTCGAGGGAGGGCAGCTTCCCATTCACTTTGGAGATGGCACTCCTGCAGCGCTGTGGGCCATGTCTGTGCTTCGCAGACTGAAAACTACCCTCTCCATTCGAAGAGAACACGCACGGATTGGGAAGTCTCCGTTCTCTGGGAGTTGTGTGTGGTGCTACTGCCCCGGTGTATGGGGTGGCTCACTGGCCACTAGCAATGTTTCTGCTCGCCACTGTGGGGCAAACGTTGTGCAGCTAAGCTCACTTGGGAAGTACAAGTGCCAGAGTTCCTTTCTGGGGCACCATCAAGAGATCACATTCGTAGCATGCGGGTACTGCTTTCCTCCTAAGCTGTGCATTCGCAGCCAGCTTCAAGGTGTTCCTTTTGTGGATAGATTCTGGAGGAGAGGCCGCTGGATAAGGCCTCTGCTTCTATGCCCTTTGAGAGGGCTGCTTTGAGGAACCTCTTACCCTAGCCTCTGCCAAGTATAGCCTTCTGCCTCTCTCCAATACTGACTTACTTTTGACAGATTGTCTTTCCGTTTGAGAAACCAAGAGCCCTTTACGTGCAGGGAAAAATGTCCGTTTTTTGTTCTTCTTTTGCACAGGGTGACGTGCTTTCAGGGCTGTGGTTAGGCTTTTACCCACTCGAGGGAGGGCAGCTTCCCATTCACTTTGGAGATGGCACTCCTGCAGCGCTGTGGGCCATGTCTGTGCTTCGCAGACTGCAAACTACCCTCTCCATTCGAAGAGAACACGCATGGATTGGGAAGTCTCTGTTCTCTGGGAGTTGTGTGTGGTGCTACTGCCCCGGTGTATGGGGTGGCTCACTGGCCACTAGCAATGTTTCTGCTCGCCCCTGTGGGGCAAACCTTGTGCATCTAAGCTCACTTGGGAAGTACAAGTGCCAGAGTTCCTTTCTGGGGCACCATCAAGAGATCACATTCGTAGCATGCGGGTACTGCTTTCCTCCTAAGCTGTGCATTCGCAGCCAGCTTCAAGGTGTTCCTTTTGTGGATAGACTCTTGTGGAGAGGCCGCTGGAGAAGGCCTCTGCTTCTATGCCCTTTGAGAAGGCTGCTTTGAGGAACGTCTTACCCTAGCCTCTGCCAAGTACAGCCTTCTGCCTCTCTCCAATACTGACTTACTTTTGACAGCTTGTCTTTCCGTTTGAGAAACCAAGAGCCCTTTACGGGCAGGGAATAATGTCCGTTTTCTGTTCTTCTTTTGCACAGGGTGACGTGCTTTCAGGGCTGTGGTTAGGCTTTTACCCACTCGAGGGAGGGCAGCTTCCCATTCACTTTGGAGATGGCACTCCTGCAGCGCTGTGGGCCATGTCTGTGCTTCGCAGACTGCAAACTACCCTCTCCATTCGAAGAGAACACGCACGGATTGGGAAGTCTCTGTTCTCTGGGAGTTGTGTGTGGTGCTACTGCCCCGGTGTATGGGGTGGCTCACTGGCCACTAGCAATGTTTCTGCTCGCCACTGTGGGGCAAACGTTGTGCAGCTAAGCTGACTTGGGAAGTACAAGTGCCAGAGTTCCTTTCTGGGGCACCATCAAGAGATCACATTCGTAGCATGCGGGTACTGCTTTCCTCCTAAGCTGTGCATTCGCAGCCAGCTTCAAGGTGTTCCTTTTGTGGATAGACTCTGGAGGAGAGGCCGCTGGATAAGGCTTCTGCTTCTATGCCCTTTGAGAAGGCTGCTTTGAGGAACCTCTTACCCTAGCCTCTGCCAAGTACAGCCTTCTGACTCTCTACAATACTGGCTTACTTCTGACAGCTTGTCTTTCCGTTTGAGAAACCAAGAGCCCTTTTCGTGCAGGGAAAAATGTCCTTTTTCTGTTCTTCTTTTGCTCACGGTTACGTGCTTTAGGGCTGGGGTTAGGCTTTTACCCACTCAAGGGAGGGCAGCTTCCCATTCACTTTGGAGATGGCACTCCTGCAGCGCTGTGGACCATGTCTGTGCTTCGCAGACTGCAAACTACCCTCTCCATTCGAAGAGAACACGCACTGATTGGGAAGTCTCTGTTCTCTGGGAGTTGTGTGTGGTGCTACTGCCCCGGTGTATGGGGTGGCTCACTGGCCACTAGCAATGTTTCTGCTCGCCACTGTGGGGCAAACGTTGTGCAGCTAAGCTCACTTGGGAAGTACAAGTGCCAGAGTTCCTTTCTGGGGCACCATCAAGAGATCACATTCGTAGCATGCGGGTACTGCTTTCCTCCTAAGCTGTGCATTCGCAGCCAGCTTCAAGGTGTTCCTTTTGTGGATAGACTCTGGAGGAGAGGCCGCTTGATAAGGCTTCTGCTTCTATGCCCTTTGAGAAGGCTGCTTTGAGGAACCTCTTACCCTAGCCTCTGCCAAGTACAGCCTTCTGCCTCTCTCCAATACTGGCTTACTTCTGACAGCTTGTCTTTCAGTTTGAGAAACCAAGAGCCCTTTTCGTGCAGGGAAAAATGTCCTTTTTCTGTTCTTCTTTTGCACGCGGTTACGTGCTTTCAGGGCTGGGGTTAGGCTTTTACCCACTCGAGGGAGGGCAGCTTCCCATTCACTTTGGAGATGGCACTCCTGCAGCGCTGTGGGCCATGTCTGTGCTTCGCAGACTGCAAACTACCCTCTCCATTCGAAGAGAACACGCACGGATTGGGAAGTCTCTGTTCTCGGGGAGTTGTGTGTTGTGCTACTGCCCCGGTGTATGGGGTGGCTCACTGGCCACTAGCAATGTTTCTGCTCACCACTGTGGGGCAAACGTTGTGCAGCTAAGCTCACTTGGGAAGTACAAGTGCCAGAGTTCCTTTCTGGGGCACCATCAAGAGATCACATTCGTAGCATGCGGGTACTGCTTTCCTCCTAAGCTGTGCATTCGCAGCCAGCTTCAAGGTGTTCCTTTTGTGGATAGACTCTGATGGAGAGGCCGCTGGAGAAGGCTTCTGCTTCTATGCCCTTTGAGAAGGCTGCTTTGAGGAACCACTTACCCTAGCCTCTGCTAAGTACAGCCTTCTGCCTCTCTCCAATACTGACTTACTTTTGACAGCATGTCTTTCCGTTTGAGAAACCAAGAGACCTTTTCGGGCAGGGAATAATGTCCGTTTTCTGTTCTTCTTTTGCACACGGTTACGTGCTTTCAGGGCTGGGGTTAGGCTTTTACCCACTCGAGGGAGGGCAGCTTCCCATTCACTTTGGAGATGGCACTCCTGCAGCGCTGTGGGCCATGTCTGTGCTTCGCAGACTGCAAACTACCCTCTCCATTCGAAGAGAACACGCACGGATTGAGAAGTCTCTGTTCTCTGGGAGTTGTGTGTGGTGCTACTGCCCCGGTGTATGGGGTGGCTCACTGGCCACTAGCAATGTTTCTGCTCGCCACTGTGGGGCAAACGTTGTGCAGCTAAGCTCACTTGGGAAGTACAAGTGCCAGAGTTCCTTTCTGGGGCACCATCAAGAGATCACATTCGTAGCATGCGGGTACTGCTTTCCTCCTAAGCTGTGCATTCGCAGCCAGCTTCAAGGTGTTCCTTTTGTGGATAGACTCTGGTGGAGAGGCCGCTGGAGAATGCTTCTGCTTCTATGCCCTTTGAGAAGGCTGCTTTGAGGAACCTCTTACCCTAGCCTCTGCCAAGTACAGCCTTCTGCCTCTCTCCAATACTGACTTACTTTTGACAGCTTGTCTTTCCGTTTGAGAAACCAAGAGCCCTTTTCGTGCAGGGAAAAATGTCCGTTTTCTGTTCTTCTTTTGCTCACGGTTACGTGCTTTAGGGCTGGGGTTAGGCTTTTACCCACTCGAGGGAGGGCAGCTTCCCATTCACTTTGGAGATGGCACTCCTGCAGCGCTGTGGGCCATGTCTGTGCTTCGCAGACTGCAAACTACCCTCTCCATTCGAAGAGAACACGCACGGATTGGGAAGTCTCTGTTCTCTGGGAGTTGTGTGTGGTGCTACTGCCCCGGTGTATGGGGTGGCTCACTGGCCACTAGCAATGTTTCTGCTCGCCACTGTGGGGCAAACGTTGTGCAGCTAAGCTCACTTGGGAAGTACAAGTGCCAGAGTTCCTTTCTGGGGCACCATCAAGAGATCACATTCATAGCATGCGGGTACTGCTTTCCTCCTAAGCTGTGCATTCGCAGCCAGCTTCAAGGTGTTCCTTTTGTGGATAGACTCTGGAGGAGAGGCCGCTGGATAAGGCCTCTGCTTCTATGCCCTTTGAGAGGGCTGCTTTGAGGAACCTCTTACCCTAGCCTCTGCCAAGTATAGCCTTCTGCCTCTCTCCAATACTGACTTACTTTTGACAGCTTGTCTTTCCGTTTGAGAAACCATGAGCCCTTTTCGTGCAGGGAAAAATGTCCGTTTTCTGTTCTTCTTTTGCACACGGTGACGTGCTTTCAGGGTTGTGGTTATTGTTTTACCCACTCGAGGGAGGGCAGCTTCCCATTCACTTTGGAGATGGCACATCTGCAGCCCTGTGGGCCATGTCTGTGCTTCGCAGACTGCAAACTACCCTATCCATTCGAAGAGAACACGCACGGATTGGGAAGTCTCTGTTCTCTGGGAGTTGTGTGTGGTGCTACTACCCCGGTGTATGGGGTGGCTCACTGGCCACTAGCAATGTTTCTGCTCGCCACTGTGGGGCAAACGTTGTGCAGCTAAGCTCACTTGGGAAGTACAAGTGCCAGAGTTCCTTTCTGGGGCACCATCAAGAGATCACATTCGTAGCATGCGGGTACTGCTTTCCTCCTAAGCTGTGCATTCGCAGCCAGCTTCAAGGTGTTCCTTTTGTTGATAGACTCTGGAGGAGAGGCCGCTGGAGAAGGCTTCTGCTTCTATGCCCTTTGAGAAGGCTGCTTTGAGGAACCTCTTACCCTAGCCTCTGCCAAGTACAGCCTTCTGCCTCTCTACAATACTGGCTTACTTCTGACAGCTTGTCTTTCCATGTGAGAAACAAAGAGCCCTTTTCGTGCAGGGAAAAATGTCCTTTTTCTGTTCTTCTTTTGCACACGGTTACGTGCTTTAGGGCTGGGGTTAGGCTTTTACCCACTCGAGGGAGGGCAGCTTCCCATTCACTTTGGAGATGGCACATCTGCAGCGCTGTGGGCCATGTCTGTGCTTCGCAGACTGCAAACTACCCTCTCCATTCGAAGAGAACACGCACGGATTGGGAAGTCTCTGTTCTCTGGGAGTTGTGTGTTGTGCTACTGCCCCGGTGTATGGGGTGGCTCACTGACCACTAGCAATGTTTCTGCTCGCCACTGTGGGGCAAACGTTGTGCAGCTAAGCTCACTTGGGAAGTACAAGTGCCAGAGTTCCTTTCTGGGGCACCATCAAGAGATCACATTCGTAGCATGCGGGTACTGCTTTCCTCCTAAGCTGTGCATTCCCCGCCAGCTTCAAGGTGTTCCTTTTGTGGATAGACTCTGGTGGAGAGGCCGCTGGAGAAGGCTTCTGCTTCTATGCCCTTTGAGAAGGCTGCTTTGAGGAACCTCTTACCCTAGCCTCTGCCAAGTACAGCCTTCTGCCTCTCTCCAATACTGACTTACTTTTGACAGCTTGTCTTTCCGTTTGAGAAACCAAGAGCCCTTTTCGGGCAGGGAATAATGTCCGTTTTCTGTTCTTCTTTTGCACACGGTGACGTGCTTTCAGGGCTGTGGTTAGGCTTTTACCCACTCGAGGGAGGGCAGCTTCCCATTCAATTTGGAGATGGCACTCCTGCAGCGCTGTGGGCCATGTCTGTGCTTCGCAGACTGCAAACTACCCTCTCCATTCGAAGAGAACACGCACGGATTGGGAAGTCTCTGTTCTCTGGGAGTTGTGTGTGGTGCTACTGCCCCGGTGTATGGGGTGGCTCACTGGCCACTAGCAATTTTTCTGCTCGCCACTGTGGGGCAAACGTTGTGCAGCGAAGCTCACTTGGGAAGTACAAGTGCCAGAGTTCCTTTCTGGGGCACCATCAAGAGATCACATTCGTAGCATGCGGGTACTGCTTTCCTCCTAAGCTGTGCATTCGCAGCCAGCTTCAAGGTGTTCCTATTGTGGATAGACTCTGGAGGAGAGGCCGCTGGATAAGGCCTCTGCTTCTATGCCCTTTGAGAGGGCTGCTTTGAGGAACCTCTTACCCTAGCCTCTGCCAAGTATAGCCTTCTGCCTCTCTCCAATACTGACTTACTTTTGACAGCTTGTCTTTCCGTTTGAGAAACCAAGAGCCCTTTTCGTGCAGGGAAAAATGTCCGTTCTCTGTTCTTCTTTTGCACACGGTGACGTGCTTTCAGGGCTGTGGTTAGGCTTTTACCCACTCGAGGGAGGGCAGCTTCCCATTCACTTTGGAGATGGCACTCCTGCAGCGCTGTGGGCCATGTCTGTGCTTCGCAGACTGCAAACTACCCTCTCCATTCGAAGAGAACACGCACGGATTGGGAAGTCTCTGTTCTCTGGGAGTTGTGTGTGGTGCTACTGCCCCGGTGTATGGGGTGACTCACTGGCCACTAGCAATGTTTCTGCTCGCCACTGTGGGGCAAACGTTGTGCAGCTAAGCTCACTTGGGAAGTACAAGTGCCAGAATTCCTTTCTGGGGCACCATCAAGAGATCACATTCGTAGCATGCGGGTACTGCTTTCCTCCTAAGCTGTGCATTCGCAGCCAGCTTCAAGGTGTTCCTATTGTGGATAGACTCTGGAGGAGAGGCCGCTGGATAAGGCCTCTGCTTCTATGCCCTTTGAGAGGGCTGCTTTGAGGAACCTCTAACCCTAGCCTCTGCCAAGTACAGCCTTCTGCCTCTCTCCAATACTGACTTACTTCTGACAGCTTGTCTTTCCGTTTGAGAAACCAAGAGCCCTTATCGTGCAGGGAAAAATGTCCGTTTTCTGTTCTTCTTTTGCACACGGTGACGTGCTTTCAGGCCTGGGTTAGGCTTTTACCCACTCGAGGGAGGGCAGCTTCCCATTCACTTTGGAGATGGCACTCCTGCAGCGCTGTGGGCCATGACTGTGCTTCGCAGACTGTAAACTACCCTCTCCATTCGAAGAAAAGACGCACGGATTGGGAAGCCTCTGTTCTCTGGGAGTTGTGTGTGGTGCTACTGCCCCGGTGTATGGGGTGGCTCACTGGCCACTAGCAATGTTTCTGCTCGCCACTGTGGGGCAAACGTTGTGCAGCTAAGCTCACTTGGGAAGTACAAGTGCCAGAGTTCCTTTCTAGGGCACCATCAAGAGATCACATTCGTAGCATGCGGGTACTGCTTTCCTCCTAAGCTGTGCATTCGCAGCCAGCTTCAAGGTGTTCCTTTTGTGGATAGACTCTGGTGGAGAGGCCGCTGGAGAAGGCTTCTGCTTCTATGCCCTTTGAGAAGGCTGCTTTGAGGAACCTCTTACCCTAGCCTCTGCCAAGTACAGCCTTCTGCCTCTCTCCAATACTGACTTACTTTTGACAGCTTGTCTTTCCGTTTGAGAAACCAAGAGCCCTTTTCGTGCAGGGAAAAATGTCCGTTTTCTGTTCTTCTTTTGCACACGGTGACGTGCTTTCAGGCCTGGGTTAGGCTTTTACCCACTCGAGGGAGGGCAGCTTCCCATTCACTTTGGAGATGGCACACCTGCAGCGCTGTGGGCCATGACTGTGCTTCGCAGACTGTAAACTACCCTCTCCATTCGAAGAAAAGACGCACGGATTGGGAAGCCTCTGTTCTCTGGGAGTTGTGTGTGGTGCTACTGCCCCGGTGTATGGGGTGGCTCACTGGCCACTAGCAATGTTTCTGCTCGCCACTGTGGGGCAAACGTTGTGCAGCTAAGCTCACTTGGGAAGTACAAGTGCCAGAGTTCCTTTCCGGGGCACCGTCAAGAGATCACATTCGTAGCATGCGGGTACTGGTTTCCTCCTAAGCTGTGCATTCGCAGCCAGCTTCAAGGTGTTCCTTTTGTGGATAGACTCTGGTGGAGAGGCCGCTGGAGAAGGCCTCTGCTTCTATGTCCTTTGAGAAGGCTGCTTTGAGGAACCTCTTACCCTAGCCTCTGCCAAGTACAGCCTTCTGCCTCTCTCCAATACTGACTTACTTTTGACAGCTTGTCTTTCCGTTTGAGAAACCAAGAGCCCTTTTCGTGCAGGGAAAAATGTCCGTTTTCTGTTCTACTTTTGCACACGGTGACGTGCTTTCAGGGCTGCGGTTACGCTTTTACCCACTAAAGGGAGGGCAGCTTCCCATTCACTTTGGAGATGGCACTCCTGCAGCGCTGTGGGCCATGGCTGTGCTTCGCAGACTGCAAACGACCCTCTCCATTCGAAGACAACACGCACGGATTGGGAAGTCTCTGTTCTCTGGGAGTTGTGTGTGGTGCTACTGCCCCGGTGTATGGGGTGGCTCACTGGCCACTAGCAATGTTTCTGCTCGCCACTGTGGGGCAAACGTTGTGCAGCTAAGCTCACTTGGGAAGTACAAGTGCCAGAGTTCCTTTCTGGGGCACCATCAAGAGATCACATTCGTAGCATGCGGGTACTGCTTTCCTCCTAAGCTGTGCATTCCCCGCCAGCTTCAAGGTGTTCCTTTTGTGGATAGACTCTGGTGGAGAGGCCGCTGGAGAAGGCTTCTGCTTCTATGCCCCTTGAGAAGGCTGCTTTGAGGAACCTCTTACCCTAGCCTCTGCCAAGTACAGCCTTCTGCCTCTCTCCAATACTGACTTACTTTTGACAGCTTGTCTTTCCGTTTGAGAAACCAAGAGCCCTTTTCGTGCAGGGAAAAATGTCCGTTTTCTGTTCTACTTTTGCACACGGTGACATGCTTTCAGGGCTGTGGTTCGGCTTTTACCCACTCGAGGGAGGGCAGCTTCCCATTCACTTTGGAGATGGCACTCCTGCAGCGCTGTGGGCCATGTCTGTGCTTCGCAGACTGCAAACTACCCTCTCCATTCGAAGAGAACACGCACGGATTGGGAAGTCTCTGTTCTCTGGGAGTTGTGTGTGGTGCTACTGCCCCGGTGTATGGGGTGGCTCACTGGCCACTAGCAAAGTTTCTGCTCGCCACTGTGGGGCAAACGTTGTGCAGCTAAGCTCACTTGGGAAGTACAAGTGCCAGAGTTCCTTTCTGGGGCACCATCAAGAGATCACATTCGTAGCATGCGGGTACTGCTTTCCTCCTAAGCTGTGCATTCGCAGCCAGCTTCAAGGTGTTCCATTTGTGGATAGACTCTGGAGGAGAGGCCGCTGGAGAAGGCCTCTGCTTCTATGCCCTTTGAGAGGGCTGCTTTGAGGAACCTCTTACCCTAGCCTCTGCCAAGTACAGCCTTCTGCCTCTCTCCAATACTGACTTACTTTTGACAGCTTGTCTTTCCGTTTGAGAAACCAAGAGCCCTTTTCGTGCAGGGAAAAATGTCCGTTTTCTGTTCTTTTCACACGGTTACGTGCTTTCTGGGCTGGGGTTAGGCTTTTACCCACTCGAGGGAGGGCAGCTTCCCATTCACTTTGGAGATGGCACTCCTGCAGCGCTGTGGGCCATGTCTGTGCTTCGCAGACTGCAAACTACCCTCTCCATTCGAAGAGAACACGCACGGATTGGGAAGTCTCTGTTCTCTGGGAGTTGTGTGTGGTGCTACTGCCCCGGTGTATGGGGTGGCTCACTGGCCACTAGCAAAGATTCTGCTCGCCACTGTGGGGCAAACGTTGTGCAGCTAAGCTCACTTGGGAAGTACAAGTGCCAGAGTTCCTTTCTGGGGCACCATCAAGAGATCACATTCGTAACATGCGTGTACTGCTTTCCTCCTAAGCTGTGCATTCGCAGCCAGCTTCAAGGTGTTCCTTTTGTGGATAGACTCTGGAGGAGAGGCCGCTGGAGAAGGCCTCTGCTTCTATGCCCTTTGAGAGGGCTGCTTTGAGGAACCTCTTACCCTAGCCTCTGCCAAGTACAGCCTTCTGCCTCTCTCCAATACTGACTTACTTTTGACAGCTTGTCTTTCCGTTTGAGAAACCAAGAGCCCTTTTCGTGCAGGGAAAAATGTCCGTTTTCTGTTCTTCTTTTGCACACGGTGACGTGCTTTCAGGCCTGGGTTAGGCTTTTACCCACTCGAGAGAGGGCAGCTTCCCATTCACTTTGGAGATGGCACTCCTGCAGCGCTGTGGGCCATGACTGTGCTTCGCAGACTGTAAACTACCCTCTCCATTCGAAGAAAAGACGCACGGATTGGGAAGCCTCTGTTCTCTGGGAGTTGTGTGTGGTGCTACTGCCCCGGTGTATGGGGTGTCTCACTGGCCACTAGCAATGTTTCTGCTCGCCACTGTGGGGCAAACGTTGTGCAGCTAAGCTCACTTGGGAAGTACAAGTGCCAGAGTTCCTTTCTGGGGCACCATCAAGAGATCACATTCGTAGCATGCGGGTAATGCTTTCCTCCTAAGCTGTGCATTCGCAGCCAGCTTCAAGGTGTTCCTTTTGTGGATAGACTCTGGTGGAGAGGCCGCTGGAGAAGGCTTCTGCTTCTATGCCCTTTGAGAAGGCTGCTTTGAGGAACTTTTTACCCTAGCCTCTGCCAAGTACAGCCTTCTGCCTCTCTCCAATACTGACTTACTTTTGACAGCTTGTCTTTCCGTTTGAGAAACCAACAGCCCTTTTCCTGCAGGGAAAAATGTCCGTTTTCTGTTCTTCTTTTGCACACGGTTACGTGCTTTCAGGGCTGGGGTTAGGCTTTTACCCACTCGAGGGAGGGCAGCTTACCGTTCACTTTGGAGACGGCACTCCTGCAGCGCTGTGGGCCATGTCAGTGCTTCGCAGACTGCAAACTACCCTCTCCATTCGAAGAGAACACGCACGGATTGGGAAGTCTCTGTTCTCTGGGAGTTGTGTGTGGTGCTACTGCCCCGGTGTATGGGGTGGCTCACTGGCCACTAGCAATGTTTCTGCTCGCCACTGTGGGGCAAACGTTGTGCAGCTAAGCTCACTTGGGAAGTACAAGTGCCAGAGTTCCTTTCTTGGGCACCATCAAGAGATCACATTCGTAGCATGCGGGTACTGCTTTCCTCCTAAGCTGTGCATTGGCAGCCAGCTTCAAGGTGTTCCTTTTGTGGATAGACTCTGGTGGAGAGGCCGCTGGAGAAGGCTTCTGCTTCTATGCCCTTTGAGAAAGCTGCTTTGAGGAACCTCTTACCCTAGCCTCTGCCAAGTACAGCCTTCTGCCTCTCTCCAATACTCACTTACTTTTGACAGCTTGTCTTTCCGTTTGAGAAACCAAGAGCCCTTTTCGTGCAGGGAAAAATGTCCGTTTTCTGTTCTTCTTTTGCACACGGTGACGTGCTTTCAGGCCTGGGTTAGGCTTTTACCCACTCGAGGGAGGGCAGCTTCCCATTCACTTTGGAGATGGCACTCCTGCAGCGCTGTGGGCCATGACTGTGCTTCGCAGACTGTAAACTACCCTATCCATTCGAAGAAAACACGCACGGATTGGGAAGTCTGTGTTCTTTAGGAGATGTGTGTGGTGCTACTGCCCCGGTGTATGGGGTGGCTCACTGGCCACTAGCAATGTTTCTGCTCGCCACTGTGGGGCAAACGTTGTGCAGCTAAGCTCACTTGGGAAGTACAAGTGCCAGAGTTCCTTTCTGGGGCACCATCAAGAGATCACATTCGTAGCATGCGGGTACTGCTTTCTTCCTAAGCTGTGCATTCGCAGCCAGCTTCAAGGTGTTCCTTTTGTGGATAGACTCTGGTGGAGAGGCAACTGGAGAAGGCCTCTGCTTCTATGCCCTTTGAGAAGGCTGCTTTGAGGAACCTCTTACCCTAGCCTCTGCCAAGTACAGCCTTCTGCCTCTCTCCAATACTGACTTACTTTTGACAGCTTGTCTTTCCGTTTGAGAAACCAAGAGCCCTTTTCCTGCAGGGAAAAATGTCCGTTTTCTGTTCTTCTTTTGCACACGGTGACGTGCTTTCAGGGCTGTGGTTAGGCTTTTACCCACTCGAGGGAGGGCAGCTTCCCGTTCACTTTGGAGATGGCACTCCTGCAGCGCTGTGGGCCAAGTTTGTGCTTCGCAGACTGCAAACTACCCTCTCCATTCGAAGACAACACGCACGGATTGGGAAGTCTCTGTTCTCTTGGAGTTGTGTGTGCTGCTACTGCTCCGGTGTATGGGGTGGCTCACTGGCCACTAGCAATGTTTCTGCTCGCCACTGTGGGGCAAACGTTGTGCAGCTAAGCTCACTTGGGAAGTACAAGTGCCAGAGTTCCTTTCTGGGGCACCATCAAGAGATCACATTCGTAGCATGCGGGTACTGCTTTCCTCCTAAGCTGTGCATTCGCAGCCAGCTTCAAGGTGTTCCTTTTGTGGATAGACTCTGGTGGAGAGGCCGCTGGAGAAGGCTTCTGCTTCTATGCCCTTTGAGAAAGCTGCTTTGAGGAACCTCTTACCCTAGCCTCTGCCAAGTACAGCCTTCTGCCTCTCTCTAATACTGACTTACTTTTGACAGCTTGTCTTTCCGTTTGAGAAACCAAGAGCCCTTTTCGTGCAGGGAAAAATGTCCGTTTTCTGTTCTTCTTTTGCACACGGTGACGTGCTTTCAGGGCTGTGGTTAGGCTTTTACCCACTCGAGGGAGGGCAGCTTCCCGTTCACTTTGGAGATGGCACTCCGTCAGCGATGTGGGCCATGTCTGTGCTTCGCAGACTGCAAACTACCCTCTCCATTCGAAGACAACACGCACGGATTGGGAAGTCTCTGTTCTCTGGGAGTTGTGTGTGGTGCTACTGCCCAGGTGTATGGGGTGGCTCACTGGCCACTAGCAATGTTTCTGCTCGCCACTGTGGGGCAAACGTTGTGCAGCTAAGCTCACTTGGGAAGTACAAGTGCCAGAGTTCCTTTCTGGGGCACCATCAAGAGATCACATTCGTAGCATGCGGGTACTGCTTTCCTCCTAAGCTGTGCATTCGCAGCCAGCTTCAAGGTGTTCCTTTTGTGGATAGACTCTGGTGGAGAGGCCGCTGGAGAAGGCCTCTGCTTCTATGCCCTTTTGAGAAGGCTGCTTTGATGAACCTCTTACCCTAGCCTCTGCCAAGTACAGCCTTCTGCCTCTCTCCAATACTGACTTACTTTTGACAGCTTGTCTTTCCGTTTGAGAAACCAAGAGCCCTTTTCGTGCAGGGAATAATGTCCGTTTTCTGTTCTTCTTTTGCACACGGTGACGTGCTTTCAGGCCTGGGTTAGGCTTTTACCCACTCGAGGGAGGGCAGCTTCCCATTCACTTTGGAGATGGCACTCCTGCAGCGCTGTGGGCCATGTCTGTGCTCGCAGACTGCAAACTACCCTCTCCATTCGAAGACAACACGCACGGATTGGGAAGTCTCTGTTCTCTTGGAGTTGTGTGTGGTGCTACTGCCCCGGTGTATGGCGTGGCTCACTGGCCACTAGCAATGTTTCTGCTCGCCACTGTGGGGCAAACGTTGTGCAGCTAAGCTCACTTGGGAAGTACAAGTGCCAGAGTTCCTTTCTGGGGCACCATCAAGAGATCACATTCGTAGCATGCGGGTACTGCTTTCCTCCTAAGCTGTGCATTGGCAGCAGCTTCAAGGTGTATCTTTTGTGGATAGACTCTGGTGGAGAGGCCGCTGGAACAGGCTTCTGCTTCTATGCCCTTTGAGAAGGCTGCTTTGAGGAACCTCTTACCCTAGCCTCTGCCAAGTACAGCCTTCTGCCTCTCTCCAATACTGACTTACTTTTGACAGCTTGTCTTTCCGTTTGAGAAACCAAGAGCCCTTTTCGTGCAGGGAAAAATGTCCGTTTTCTGTTCTTCTTTTGCACACGGTTACGTGCTTTCAGGGCTGGGGTTAGGCTTTTACCCACTCGAGGGAGGGCAGCTACCCATTCACTTTGGAGATGGCACTCCTGCAGCGCTGTGGGCCATGTCTGTGCTTCGCAGACTGCAAACTACCCTCTCCATTCGAAGAGAACACGCACGGATTGGGAAGTCTCTGTTCTCTGGGAGTTGTGTGTGGTGCTACTGCCCCGGTGTATGGGGTGGCTCACTGGCCACTAGCAATGTTTCTGCTCGCCACTGTGGGGCAAACGTTGTGCAGCTAAGCTCACTTGGGAAGTACAAGTGCCAGAGTTCCTTTCTGGGGCACCATCAAGAGATCACATTCGTAGCATGCGGGTACTGCTTTCTTCCTAAGCTGTGCATTCGCAGCCAGCTTCAAGGTGTTCCTTTTGTGGATAGACTCTGGTGGAGAGGCAACTGGAGAAGGCCTCTGCTTCTATGCCCTTTGAGAAGGCTGCTTTGAGGAACCTCTTACCCTAGCCTCTGCCAAGTACAGCCTTCTGCCTCTCTCCAATACTGACTTACTTTTGACAGCTTGTCTTTCCGTTTGAGAAACCAAGAGCCCTTTTCCTGCAGGGAAAAATGTCCGTTTTCTGTTCTTCTTTTGCACACGGTGACGTGCTTTCAGGGCTGTGGTTAGGCTTTTACCCACTCGAGGGAGGGCAGCTTCCCGTTCACTTTGGAGATGGCACTCCTGCAGCGCTGTGGGCCAAGTCTGTGCTTCGCAGACTGCAAACTACCCTCTCCATTCGAAGACAACACGCACGGATTGGGAAGTCTCTGTTCTCTTGGAGTTGTGTGTGCTGCTACTGCTCCGGTGTATGGGGTGGCTCACTGGCCACTAGCAATGTTTCTGCTCGCCACTGTGGGGCAAACGTTGTGCAGCTAAGCTCACTTGGGAAGTACAAGTGCCAGAGTTCCTTTCTGGGGCACCATCAAGAGATCACATTCGTAGCATGCGGGTACTGCTTTCCTCCTAAGCTGTGCATTCGCAGCCAGCTTCAAGGTGTTCCTTTTGTGGATAGACTCTGGTGGAGAGGCCGCTGGAGAAGGCTTCTGCTTCTATGCCCTTTGAGAAAGCTGCTTTGAGGAACCTCTTACCCTAGCCTCTGCCAAGTACAGCCTTCTGCCTCTCTCTAATACTGACTTACTTTTGACAGCTTGTCTTTCCGTTTGAGAAACCAAGAGCCCTTTTCGTGCAGGGAAAAATGTCCGTTTTCTGTTCTTCTTTTGCACACGGTGACGTGCTTTCAGGGCTGTGGTTAGGCTTTTACCCACTCGAGGGAGGGCAGCTTCCCGTTCACTTTGGAGATGGCACTCCGTCAGCGATGTGGGCCATGTCTGTGCTTCGCAGACTGCAAACTACCCTCTCCATTCGAAGACAACACGCACGGATTGGGAAGTCTCTGTTCTCTGGGAGTTGTGTGTGGTGCTACTGCCCCGGTGTATGGGGTGGCTCACTGGCCACTAGCAATGTTTCTGCTCGCCACTGTGGGGCAAACGTTGTGCAGCTAAGCTCACTTGGGAAGTACAAGTGCCAGAGTTCCTTTCTGGGGCACCATCAAGAGATCACATTCGTAGCATGCGGGTACTGCTTTCCTCCTAAGCTGTGCATTCGCAGCCAGCTTCAAGGTGTTCCTTTTGTGGATAGACTCTGGTGGAGAGGCCGCTGGAGAAGGCCTCTGCTTCTATGCCCTTTTGAGAAGGCTGCTTTGATGAACCTCTTACCCTAGCCTCTGCCAAGTACAGCCTTCTGCCTCTCTCCAATACTGACTTACTTTTGACAGCTTGTCTTTCCGTTTGAGAAACCAAGAGCCCTTTTCGTGCAGGGAATAATGTCCGTTTTCTGTTCTTCTTTTGCACACGGTGACGTGCTTTCAGGCCTGTGGTTAGGCTTTTACCCACTCGAGGGAGGGCAGCTTCCCATTCACTTTGGAGATGGCACTCCTGCAGCGCTGTGGGCCATGTCTGTGCTCGCAGACTGCAAACTACCCTCTCCATTCGAAGACAACACGCACGGATTGGGAAGTCTCTGTTCTCTTGGAGTTGTGTGTGGTGCTACTGCCCCGGTGTATGGCGTGGCTCACTGGCCACTAGCAATGTTTCTGCTCGCCACTGTGGGGCAAACGTTGTGCAGCTAAGCTCACTTGGGAAGTACAAGTGCCAGAGTTCCTTTCTGGGGCACCATCAAGAGATCACATTCGTAGCATGCGGGTACTGCTTTCCTCCTAAGCTGTGCATTGGCAGCAGCTTCAAGGTGTATCTTTTGTGGATAGACTCTGGTGGAGAGGCCGCTGGAACAGGCTTCTGCTTCTATGCCCTTTGAGAAGGCTGCTTTGAGGAACCTCTTACCCTAGCCTCTGCCAAGTACAGCCTTCTGCCTCTCTCCAATACTGACTTACTTTTGACAGCTTGTCGTTCCGTTTGAGAAACCAAGAGCCCTTTTCGTGCAGGGAAAAATGTCCGTTTTCTGTTCTTCTTTTGCACACGGTTACGTGCTTTCAGGGCTGGGGTTAGGCTTTTACCCACTCGAGGGAGGGCAGCTTCCCATTCACTTTGGAGATGGCACTCCTGCAGCGCTGTGGGCCATGTCTGTGCTTCGCAGACTGCAAACTACCCTCTCCATTCGAAGAGAACACGCACGGATTGGGAAGTCTCTGTTCTCTGGGAGTTGTGTGTGGTGCTACTGCCCCGATGTATGGGGTGGCTCACTGGCCACTAGCAATGTTTCTGCTCGCCACTGTGGGGCAAACGTTGTGCAGCTAAGCTCACTTGGGAAGTACAAGTGCCAGAGTTCCTTTCTGGGGCACCATCAAGAGATCACATTCGTAGCATGCGGGTACTGCTTTCCTCCTAAGCTGTGCATTCGCAGCCAGCTTCAAGGTGTTCCTTTTGTGGATAGACTCTTGTGGAGAGGCCGCTGGAGAAGGCTTCTGCTTCTATGCCCTTTGAGAAGGCTGCTTTGCGGAACCTCTTACCCTAGCGTCTGCCAAGTACAGCCTTCTGCCTCTCTCCAATACTGACTTACTTTTGACAGCTTGTCTTTCCGTTTGAGAAACCAAGAGCCCTTTTCGTGCAGGGAAAAATGTCCGTTTTCTGTTCTTCTTTTGCACACGGTGACGTGCTTTCAGGGCTGGGGTTAGGCTTTTACCCACTCGAGGGAGGGCAGCTTCCCATTCACTTTGGAGATGGCACTCCTGCAGCGCTGTTGGCCATGTCTGTGCTTCGCAGACTGCAAACTACCCTCTCCATTCGAAGAGAACACGCACGGATTGGGAAGTCTCTGTTCTCTGGGAGTTGTGTGTGGTGCTACTGCCCCGGTGTATGGGGTGGCTCACTGGCCACTAGCAATGTTTCTGCTCGCCACTGTGGGGCAAACGTTGTGCAGCTAAGCTCACTTGGGAAGTACAAGTGCCAGAGTTCCTTTCTGGGGCACCATCAAGAGATGACATTCGTAGCATGCGGGTACTGCTTTCCTCCTAAGCTGTGCATTGGCAGCAGCTTCAAGGTGTTCCTTTTGTGGATAGACTCTGGTGGAGAGGCCGCTGGAGAAGGCTTCTGCTTCTATGCCCTTTGAGAAGGCTGCTTTGAGGAACCTCTTACCCTAGCCTCTGCAAAGTACAGCCTTCTGCCTCTCTCCAATACTGACTTACTTTTGACAGCTTGTCTTTCCGTTTGAGAAACCAAGAGCCCTTTTCGTGCAGGGAAAAATGTCCGTTTTCTGTTCTTCTTTTGCACACGGTTACGTGCTTTCAGGGCTGGGGTTAGGCTTTTACCCACTCGAGGGAGGGCAGCTTCCCATTCACTTTGGAGATGGCACTCCTGCAGCGCTGTGGGCCATGTCTGTGCTTCGCAGACTGCAAACTACCCTCTCCATTCGAAGAGAACACGCACGGATTGGGAAGTCTCTGTTCTCTGGGAGTTGTGTGTGGTGCTACTGCCCCGATGTATGGGGTGGCTCACTGGCCACTAGCAATGTTTCTGCTCGCCACTGTGGGGCAAACGTTGTGCAGCTAAGCTCACTTGGGAAGTACAAGTGCCAGAGTTCCTTTCTGGGGCACCATCAAGAGATCACATTCGTAGCATGCGGGTACTGCTTTCCTCCTAAGCTGTGCATTGGCAGCAGCTTCAAGGTGTTCCTTTTGTGGATAGACTCTGGTGGAGAGGCCGCTGGAGAAGGCTTCTGCTTCTATGCCCTTTGAGAAGGCTGCTTTGAGGAACCTCTTACCCTACCCTCTGCCAAGTACAGCCTTCTGCCTCTCTCTCCAATACTGACTTACTTTTGACAGCTTGTCTTTCCGTTTTAGAAACCAAGAGCCCTTTTCGTGCAGGGATAAATGTCCGTTTTCTGTTCTTCTTTTGCAAACGGTGACGTGCTTTCAGGGCTGGGGTTAGGCTTTTACCCACTCGAGGGAGGGCAGCTTCCCATTCACTTTGGAGATGGCAATCCTGCAGCGCTGTGGGCCATGTCTGTGCTTCGCAGACTGCAAACTACCCTCTCCATTCGAAGAGAACCCGCACGGATTGGGAAGTCTCTGTTCTCTGGGAGTTGTGTGTGGTGCTACTGCCCCGGTGTATGGGGTGGCTCACTGGCCACTAGCAATGTTTCTGCTCGCCACTGTGGGGCAAACGTTGTGCAGCTAAGCTCACTTGGGAAGTACAAGTGCCAGAGTTCCTTTCTGGGGCACCATCAAGAGATCACATTCGTAGCATGCGGGTACTGCTTTCCTCCTAAGCTGTGCATTCGCAGCCAGCTTCAAGGTGTTCCTTTTGTGGATAGACTCTTGTGGAGAGGCCGCTGCAGAAGGCTTCTGCTTCTATGCCCTTTGAGAAGGCTGCTTTGCGGAACCTCTTACCCTAGCCTCTGCCAAGTACAGCCTTGTGCCTCTCTCCAATACTGACTTACTTTTGACAGCTTGTCTTTCCGTTTGAGAAACCAAGAGCCCTTTTCGTGCAGGGAAAAATGTCCGTTTTCTGTTCTTCTTTTGCACACGGTGACGTTCTTTCAGGGCTGGGGTTAGGCTTTTACCCACTCGAGGGAGGGCAGCTTCCCATTCACTTTGGAGATGGCACTCCTGCAGCGCTGTGGGCCATGTCTGTGCTTCGCAGACTGCAAACTACCCTCTCCATTCGAAGAGAACCCGCACGGATTGGGAAGTCTCTGTTCTCTGGGAGTTGTGTGTGGTGCTACTGCCCCGGTGTATGGGGTGGCTCACTGGCCACTAGCAATGTTTCTGCTCGCCACTGTGGGGCAAACGTTGTGCAGCTAAGCTCACTTGGGAAGTACAAGTGCCAGAGTTCCTTTCTGGGGCACCATCAAGAGATCACATTCGTAGCATGCGGGTACTGCTTTCCTCCTAAGCTGTGCATTGGCAGCAGCTTCAAGGTGTTCCTTTTGTGGATAGACTCTGGTGGAGAGGCCGCTGGAGAAGGCTTCTGCTTCTATGCCCTTTGAGAAGGCTGCTTTGAGGAACCTCTTACCCTAGCCTCTGCCAAGTACAGCCTTCTGCCTCTCTCCAATACTGACTTACTTTTGACAGCTTGTCTTTCCGTTTGAGAAACCAAGAGCCCTTTTCGTGCAGGGAAAAATGTCCGTTTTCTGTTCTTCTTTTGCACACGGTTACGTGCTTTCAGGGCTGGGGTTAGGCTTTTACCCACTCGAGGGAGGGCAGCTTCCCATTCACTTTGGAGATGGCACTCCTGCAGCGCTGTGAGCCATGTCTGTGCTTCGCAGACTGCAAACTACCCTCTCCATTCGAAGAGAACACGCACGGATTGGGAAGTCTCTGTTCTCTGGGAGTTTTGTGTGGTGCTACTGCCCCGGTGTATGGGGTGGCTCACTGGCCACTAGCAATGTTTCTGCTCGCCACTGTGGGGCAAACGTTGTGCAGCTAAGCTCACTTGGGAAGTACAAGTGCCAGAGTTCCTTTCTGGGGCACCATCAAGAGATCACATTCGTAGCATGCGGGTACTGCTTTCCTCCTAAGCTGTGCATTCGCAGCCAGCTTCAAGGTGTTCCTTTTGTGGATAGACTCTGGTGGAGAGGCCGCTGGAGAAGGCTTCTGCTTCTATGCCCTTTGAGAAAGCTGCTTTGAGGAACCTCTTACCGTAGCCTCTGCCAAGTACAGCCTTCTGCCTCTCTCCAATACTGACTTACTTTTGACAGCTTGTCTTTCCGTTTGAGAAACCAAGAGCCCTTTTCGTGCAGGGAAAAATGTCCGTTTTCTGTTCTTCTTTTGCAAACGGTGACGTGCTTTCAGGCCTGGGTTAGGCTTTTACCCACTCGAGGGAGGGCAGCTTCCCATTCACTTTGGAGATGGCACTCCTGCAGCGCTGTGGGCCATGTCTGTGCTTCGCAGACTGCAAACTACGCTCTCCATTCGAAGAGAACACGCACGGATTGGGAAGTCTCTGTTCTCTGGGAGTTGTGTGTGGTGCTACTGCCCCGGTGTATGGGCTGGCTCACTGGCCACTAGCAATGTTTCTGCTCGCCACTGTGGGGCAAACGTTGTGCAGCTAAGCTCACTTCGGAAGTACAAGTGCCAGAGTTCCTTTCTGGGGCACCATCAAGAGATCACATTCGTAGCATGCGGGTACTGCTTTCCTCCTAAGCTGTGCATTCGCAGCCAGCTTCAAGGTGTTCCTTTTGTGGATAGACTCTGGTGGAGAGGCCGCTGGAGAAGGCTTCTGCTTCTATGCCCTTTGAGAAGGCTGCTTTGAGGAACCTCTAACCCTAGCCTCTGCCAAGTACAGCCTTCTGCCTCTCTCCAATACTGACTTACTTTTGACAGCTTGTCTTTCCGTTTGAGAAACCAAGAGCCCTTTTCGTGCAGGGAAAAATGTCCGTTTTCTGTTCTTCTTTTGCACACGGTGACGTGCTTTCAGGCCTGGGGTTAGGCTTTTACCCACTCGAGGGAGGGCAGCTTCCCATTCACTTTGGAGATGGCACTCCTGCAGCGCTGTGGGCCATGTCTGTGCTTCGCAGACTGCAAACTACCCTCTCCATTCGAAGAGAACACGAACGGATTTGGAAGTCTCTGTTCTCTGGGAGTTGTGTGTGGTGCTACTGCCCCGGTGTATGGGGTGGCTCACTGGCCACTAGCAATGTTTCTGCTCGCCACTGTGGGGCAAACGTTGTGCAGCTAAGCTCACTTGGGAAGTACAAGTGCCAGAGTTCCTTTCTGGGGCACCATCAAGAGATCACATTCGTAGCATGCGGGTACTGCTTTCCTCCTAAGCTGTGCATTCGCAGCCAGCTTCAAGGTGTTCGTTTTGTGGATAGACTCTGGTGGAGAGGCCGCTGGAGAAGGCTTCTGCTTCTATGCCCTTTGAGAAAGCTGCTTTGAGGAACCTCTTATCGTAGCCTCTGCCAAGTACAGCCTTCTGCCTCTCTCCAATACTGACTTACTTTTGACAGCTTGTCTTTCCATTTGAGAAACCAAGAGCCCTTTTCGTGCAGGGAAAAATGTCCGTTTTCTGTTCTTCTTTTGCAAACGGTGACGTGCTTTCAGGCCTGGGTAAGGCTTTTACCCACTCGAGGGAGGGCAGCTTCCCATTCACTTTGGAGATGGCACTCCTGCAGCGCTGTGGGCCATGTCTGTGCTTCGCAGACTGCAAACTACGCTCTCCATTCGAAGAGAACACGCACGGATTGGGAAGTCTCTGTTCTCTGGGAGTTGTGTGTGGTGCTACTGCCCCGGTGTATGGGGTGGCTCACTGGCCACTAGCAATGTTTCTGCTCGCCACTGTGGGGCAAACGTTGTGCAGCTAAGCTCACTTGGGAAGTACAAGTGCCAGAGTTCCTTTCTGGGGCACCATCAAGAGATCACATTCGTAGCATGCGGGTACTGCTTTCCTCCTAAGCTGTGCATTCGCAGCCAGCTTCAAGGTGTTCCTTTTGTGGATAGACTCTGGTGGAGAGGCCGCTGGAGAAGGCTTCTGCTTCTATGCCCTTTGAGAAGGCTGCTTTGAGGAACCTCTTACCCTAGCCTCTGCCAAGTACAGCCTTCTGCCTCTCTCCAATACTGACTTACTTTTGACAGCTTGTCTTTCCGTTTGAGAAACCAAGAGCCCTTTTCGTGCAGGGAAAAATGTCCGTTTTCTGTTCTTCTTTTGCACACGGTGACGTGTTTTCAGGCCTGGGTTAGGCTTTTACCCACTCGAGGGAGGGCAGCTTCCCATTCACTTTGGAGATGGCACTCCTGCAGCGCTGTGGGCCATGTCTGTGCTTCGCAGACTGCAAACTACCCTCTCCATTCGAAGAGAACACGCACGGATTGGGAAGTCTCTGTTCTCTGGGAGTTGTGTGTGGTGCTACTACCCCGGTGTATGGGGTGGCTCACTGGCCACTAGCAATGCTTCTGCTCGCCACTGTGGGGCAAACGTTGTGCAGCTAAGCTCACTTGGGAAGTACAAGTGCCAGAGTTCCTTTCTGGGGCACCATCAACAGATGACATTCGTAGCATGCGGGTACTGCTTTCCTCCTAAGCTGTGCATTGGCAGCAGCTTCAAGGTGTTCCTTTTGTGGATAGACTCTGGTGGAGAGGCCGCTGGAGAAGGCTTCTGCTTCTATGCCCTTTGAGAAGGCTGCTTTGCGGAACCTCTTACCCTAGCCTCTGCCAAGTACAGCCTTCTGCCTCTCTCCAATACTGACTTACTTTTGACAGCTTGTCTTTCCGTTTGAGAAACCAAGAGCCCTTTTCGTGCAGGGAAAAATGTCCGTTTTCTGTTCTTCTTTTGCACACGGTGACGTGCTTTCAGGCCTGGGTTAGGCTTTTACCCACTCGAGGGAGGGCATCTTCCCATTCACTTTGGAGATGGCACTCCTGCAGCGCTGTGGGCCATGACTGTGCTTCGCAGACTGTAAACTACCCTCTCCATTCGAAGAAAACACGCACGGATTGGGAAGTCTCTGTTCTCTGGGAGATGTGTGTGGTGCTACTGCCCCGGTGTATGGGGTGGCTCACTGGCCACTAGCAATGTTTCTGCTCGCCACTGTGGGGCAAACGTTGTGCAGCTAAGCTCACTTGGGAAGTACAAGTGCCAGAGTTCCTTTCTGGGGCACCATCAAGAGATCACATTCGTAGCATGCGGCTACTGCTTTCCTCCTAAGCTGTGCATTCGCAGCCAGCTTCAAGGTGTTCCTTTTGTGGATAGACTCTGGTGGAGAGGCCGCTGGAGAAGGCTTCTGCTTCTATGCCCTTTGAGAAGGCTGCTTTGAGGAACCTCTTACCCTAGCCTCTGCCAAGTACAGCCTTCTGCCTCTCTCCAATACTGACTTACTTTTGACAGCTTGTCTTTCCGTTTGAGAAACCAAGAGCCCTTTTCGTGCAGGGAAAAATGTCCGTTTTCTGTTCTTCTTTTGCACACGGTGACGTGCTTTCAGGCCTGGGGTTAGGCTTTTACCCACTCGAGGGAGGGCAGCTTCCCATTCACTTTGGAGATGGCACTCCTGCAGCGCTGTGGGCCATGTCTGTGCTTCGCAGACTGCAAACTACCCTCTCCATTCGAAGAGAACACGCACGGATTGGGAAGTCTCTGTTCTCTGGGAGTTGTGTGTGGTGCTACTACCCCGGTGTATGGGGTGGCTCACTGGCCACTAGCAATGTTTCTGCTCGCCACTGTGGGGCAAACGTTGTGCAGCTAAGCTCACTTGGGAAGTACAAGTGCCAGAGTTCCTTTCTGGGGCACCATCAACAGATGACATTCGTAGCATGCGGGTACTGCTTTCCTCCTAAGCTGTGCATTGGCAGCAGCTTCAAGGTGTTCCTTTTGTGGATAGACTCTGGTGGAGAGGCCGCTGGAGAAGGCTTCTGCTTCTATGCCCTTTGAGAAGGCTGCTTTGCGGAACCTCTTACCCTAGCCTCTGCCAAGTACAGCCTTCTGCCTCTCTCCAATACTGACTTACTTTTGACAGCTTGTCTTTCCGTTTGAGAAACCAAGAGCCCTTTTCGTGCAGGGAAAAATGTCCGTTTTCTGTTCTTCTTTTGCACACGGTGACGTGCTTTCAGGCCTGGGTTAGGCTTTTACCCACTCGAGGGAGGGCATCTTCCCATTCACTTTGGAGATGGCACTCCTGCAGCGCTGTGGGCCATGACTGTGCTTCGCAGACTGTAAACTACCCTCTCCATTCGAAGAAAACACGCACGGATTGGGAAGTCTCTGTTCTCTGGGAGATGTGTGTGGTGCTACTGCCCCGGTGTATGGGGTGGCTCACTGGCCACTAGCAATGTTTCTGCTCGCCACTGTGGGGCAAACGTTGTGCAGCTAAGCTCACTTGGGAAGTACAACTGCCAGAGTTCCATTCTGGGGCACCATCAAGAGATCACATTCGTAGCATGCGGGTACTGCTTTCCTCCTAAGCTGTGCATTCGCAGCCAGCTTCAAGGTGTTCCTTTTGTGGATAGACTCTGGAGGAGAGGCCGCTGGATAAGGCCTCTGCTTCTATGCCCTTTGAGAGGGCTGCTTTGAGGAACCTCTTACCCTAGCCTCTGTCAAGTACAGCCTTCTGCCTCTCTCCAATACTGACCTACATCTGACAGCTTGTCTTTCCGTTTGAGAAATCAAGAGCCCTTTTCGTGCAGGGAAAAATGTCCGTTTTCTGTTCTTCTTTTGCACACGGTTACGTGCTTTCATGGCTGGGGTTAGGCTTTTACCCACTCGAGGGAGGGCAGCTTCCCATTCACTTTGGAGATGGCACGCCTGCAGGGCTGTGGGCCATGTCTATGCTTCGCAGACTGCAAACTACCCTCTCCATTCGAAGAGAACACGCACGGATTGGGAAGTCTCTGTTCTCTAGGAGTTGTATGTGGTGCTACTGCCCCGGTGTATGGGGTGGCTCACTGGCCACTAGCAATGTTTCTGCTCGCCACTGTGGGGCAAACGTTGTGCAGCTAAGCTCACTTAGGAAGTACAAGTGCCAGAGTTCCTTTCTGGGGCACCATCAAGAGATCACATTCGTAGCATGCGTGTACTGCTTTCCTCCTAAGCTGTGCATTCGCAGCCAGCTTCAAGGTGTTCATTTTGTGGATAGACTCTTGTGGAGAGGCCGTTGGAGAAGGCTTCTGCTTCTATGCCCTTTGAGAAGGCTGCTTTGCGGAACCTCTTACCCTAGCCTCTGCCAAGTACAGCCTTCTGCCTCTCTCCAATACTGACTTACTTTTGACAGCTTGTCTTTCCGTTTGAGAAACCAAGAGCCCTTTTCGTGCAGGGAAAAATGTCCGTTTTCTGTTCTTCTTTTGCACACGGTAACGTGCTTTCAGGCCTGGGTTAGGCTTTTACCCACTCGAGGGAGGGCATCTTCCCATTCACTTTGGAGATGGCACTCCTGCAGCGCTGTGGGCCATGACTGTGCTTCGCAGACTGTAAACTACCCTCTCCATTCGAAGAAAACACGCACGGATTGGGAAGTCTCTGTTCTCTGAGAGATGTGTGTGGTGCTACTACCCCGGTGTATGGGGTGGCTCACTGGCCACTAGCAATGTTTCTGCTCGCCACTGTGGGGCAAACGTTGTGCAGCTAAGCTCACTTGGGAAGTACAAGTGCCAGAGTTCCTTTCTTGGGCACCATCAAGAGATCACATTCGTAGCATGCGGGTACTGCTTTCCTCCTAAGCTGTGCATTCGCAGCCAGCTTCAAGGTGTTCCTTTTGTGGATAGACTCTGGTGGAGAGGCCGCTGGATAAGACCTCTGCTTCTATGCCCTTTGAGAGGGCTGCTTTGAGGAACCTCTTACCCTAGCCTCTGCCAAGTACAGCCTTCTGCCTCTCTCCAATACTGACCTACTTCTGACAGCTTGTCTTTCCGTTTGAGAAACCAAGAGCCCTTTTCGTGCAGGGAAAAATGTCCGTTTTCTGTTCTTCTTTTGCACACGGTTACATGCTTTCAGGGCTGTGGTTAGGCTTTTACCCACTCGAGGGAGGGCAGCTTCCCATTCACTTTGGAGATGGCACTCCTGCAGCGCTGTGGGCCATGTCTGTGCTTCGCAGACTGCAAACTACCCTCTCCATTCGAAGAGAACCCGCACGGATTGGGAAGTCTCTGTTCTCTGGGAGATGTGTGTGGTGCTACTGCCCCGGTGTATGGGGTGGCTCACTGGCCACTAGCAATGTTTCTGCTCGCCACTGTGGGGCAAACGTTGTGCAGCTAAGCTCACTTGGGAAGTACAAGTGCCAGAGTTCCTTTCTGGGGCACCATCAAGAGATCACATTCGTAGCATGCGGGTACTGCTTTCCTCCTAAGCTGTGCATTCGCAGCCAGCTTCAAGGTGTTCCTTTTGTGGATAGACTCTGGTGGAGAGGCCGCTGGAGAAGGCTTCTGCTTCTATGCCCTTTGAGAAGGCTGCTTTGAGGAACCTCTTACCCTAGCCTCTGCCAAGTACAGCCTTCTGCCTCTCTCCAATACTGACTTACTTTTGACAGCTTGTCTTTCCGTTTGAGAAACCAAGAGCCCTTTTCGTGCAGGGAAAAATGTCCGTTTTCTGTTCTTCTTTTTCAAACGGTGACGTGCTTTCAGGGCTGGGGTTAGGTTTTTACCCACTCGAGGGAGGGCAGCTTCCCATTCACTTTGGAGATGGCACTCCTGCAGCGCTGTGGGGCATGTCTGTGCATCGCAGACTGCAAACTACCCTCTCCATTCGAAGAGAACACGCACGGATTGGGAAGTCTCTGTTCTCTGGGAGTTGTGTGTGGTGCTACTGCCCCGGTGTATCGGGTGGCTCACTGGCCACTAACAATGTTTCTGCTCGCCACTGTGGTGCAAACGTTGTGCAGCCAAGCTCAGTTGGGAAGTACAAGTGCCAGAGTTCCTTTCTGGGGCACCATCAAGAGATCACATTCGTAGCATGCGGGTACTGCTTTCCTCCTAAGCTGTGCATTCGCAGCCAGCTTCAAGGTGTTCCTTTTGTGGATAGACTCTGGTGGAGAGGCCGCTGGAGAAGGCTTCTGCTTCTTTGCCCTTTGAGAAGGCTGCTTTGAGGAACCTCTTACCCTAGCCTCTGCCAAGTACAGCCTTCTGCCTCTCTCCAATACTGACTTACTTTTGACAGCTTGTCTTTCCGTTTGAGAAACCAAGAGCCCTTTTCGTGCAGGGAAAAATGTCCGTTTTCTGTTCTTCTTTTGCACACGGTGACGTGCTTTCAGGCCTGGGTTAGGCTTTTACCCACTCGAGGGAGGGCATCTTCCCATTCACTTTGGAGATGGCACTCCTGCAGCGCTGTGGGCCATGACTGTGCTTCGCAGACTGTAAACTACCATCTCCATTCGAAGAGAACCCGCACGGATTGGGAAGTCTCTGTTCTCTGGGAGTTGTGTGTGGTGCTACTGCCCCGGTGTATGGGGTGGCTCACTGGCCACTAGCAATGTTTCTGCTCGCCACTGTGGGGCAAACGTTGTGCAGCTAAGCTCACTTGGGAAGTACAAGTGCCAGAGTTCCTTTCTGGGGCACCATCAAGAGATCACATTCGTAGCATGCGGGTACTGCTTTCCTCCTAAGCTGTGCATTCGCAGCCAGCTTCAAGGTGTTCCTTTTGTGGATAGACTCTGGTGGAGAGGCCGCTGGAGAAGGATTCCGCTTCTATGCCCTTTGAGAAGGCTGCTTTGAGGAACCTCTTACCCTAGCCTCTGCCAAGTACAGCCTTCTGCCTCTCTCCAATACTGACTTACTTTTGACAGCTTGTCTTTCCGTTTGAGAAACCAAGAGCCCTTTTCGTGCAGGGAAAAATGTCCGTTTTCTGTTCTTCTTTTGCAAACGGTGACGTGCTTTCAGGGCTGGGGTTAGGCTTTTAAACACTCGAGGGAGGGCAGCTTCCCATTCACTTTGGAGATGGCACTCCTGCAGCGCTGTGGGCCATGTCTGTGCTTCGCAGACTGCAAACTACCCTCTCCATTCGAAGAGAACCCGCACGGATTGGGAAGTCTCTGTTCTCTGGGAGTTGTGTGTGGTGCTACTGCCCCGGTGTATGGGGTGGCTCACTGGCCACTAGCAATGTTTCTGCTCGCCACTGTGGGGCAAACGTTGTGCAGCTAAGCTCACTTGGGAAGTACAAGTGCCAGAGTTCCTTTCTGGGGCACCATCAAGAGATCACATTCGTAGCATGCGGGTACTGCTTTCCTCCTAAGCTGTGCATTCGCAGCCAGCTTCAAGGTGTTCCTTTTGTGGATAGACTCTGGAGGAGAGGCCGCTGGATAAGGCCTCTGCTTCTATGCCCTTTGAGAGGGCTGCTTTGAGGAACCTCTTACCCTAGCCTCTGCCAAGTACAGCCTTCTGCCTCTCTCCAATACTGACCTACTTCTGACAGCTTGTCTTTCCGTTTGAGAAATCAAGAGCCCTTTTCGTGCAGGGAAAAATGTCCGTTTTCTGTTCTTCTTTTGCACACGGTGACGTGCTTTCAGGGCTGTGGTTAGGCTTTTACCCACTCGAGGGAGGGCAGCTTCCCATTCACTTTGGAGATGGCACTCCTGCAGCGCTGTGGGCCATGTCTGTGATTCGCAGACTGCAAACTACCCTCTCCATTCGAAGAGAACACGCACGGATTGGGAAGTCTCTGTTCTCTGGGAGTTGTGTGTGGTGCTACTGCCCCGATGTATGGGGTGGCTCACTGGCCACTAGCAATGTTTCTGCTCGCCACTGTGGGGCAAACGTTGTGCAGCTAAGCTCACTTGGGAAGTACAAGTGCCAGAGTTCCTTTCTGGGGCACCATCAAGAGATCACATTCGTAGCATGCGGGTACTGCTTTCCTCCTAAGCTGTGCATTCGCAGCCAGCTTCAAGGTGTTCCATTTGTGGATAGACTCTGGTGGAGAGGCCGCTGGAGAAGGCTTCTGCTTCTTTGCCCTTTGAGAAGGCTGCTTTGAGGAACCTCTTACCCTAGCCTCTGCCAAGTACAGCCTTCTGCCTCTCTCCAATACTGACTTACTTTTGACACCTTGTCTTTCCGTTTGAGAAACCAAGAGCCCTTTTCGTGCAGGGAAAAATGTCCGTTTTCTGTTCTTCTTTTGCACACGGTGACGTGCTTCCAGGCCTGGGTTAGGCTTTTACCCACTCGAGGGAGGGCAGCTTCCCATTCACTTTGGAGATGGCACTTCTGCAGCGCTGTGGGCCATGTCTGTGCTTCGCAGACTGCAAACTACCCTCTCCATTCGAAGAGAACACGCACGGATTGGGAAGTCTCTGTTCTCTGGGAGTTGTGTGTGGTGCTACTGCCCCGGTGTATGGGGTGGCTCACTGGCCACTAGCAATGTTTCTGCTCGCCACTGTGGGGCAAACGTTGTGCAGCTAAGCTCACTTGGGAAGTACAAGTGCCAGAGTTCCTTTCTGGGGCACCATCAAGAGATCACATTCGTAGCATGCGGGTACTGCTTTCCTCCTAAGCTGTGCATTCGCAGCCAGCTTCAAGGTGTTCCTTTTGTGGATAGACTCTGGTGGAGAGGCCGCTGGAGAAGGATTCTGCTTCTATGCCATTTGAGAAGGCTGCTTTGAGGAACCTCTTACCCTAGCCTCTGCCAAGTACAGCCTTCTGCCTCTCTCCAATACTGACTTACTTTTGACAGCTTGTCTTTCCGTTTGAGAAACCCAGAGCCCTTTTCGTGCAGGGAAAAATGTCCGTTTTCTGTTCTTCTTTTGCACACGGTGACGTGCTTTCAGGCCTGGGGTTAGGCTTTTACCCACTCGAGGGAGGGCAGCTTCCCATTCACTTTGGAGATGGCACTCCTGCAGCGCTGTGGGCCATGTCTGTGCTTCGCAGACTGCAAACTACCCTCTCCATTCGAAGAGAACCCGCACGGATTGGGAAGTCTCTGTTCTCTGGGAGTTGTGTGTGGTGCTACTGCCCCGGTGTATGGGGTGGCTCACTGGCCACTAGCAATGTTTCTGATCGCCACTGTGGGGCAAACGTTGTGCAGCTAAGCTCACTTGGGAAGTACAAGTGCCAGAGTTCCTTTCTGGGGCACCATCAAGAGATCACATTCGTAGCATGCGGGTACTGCTTTCCTCCTAAGCTGTGCATTCGCAACCAGCATCAAGGTGTTCCTTTTGTGGACAGACTCTGGTGGAGAGTCCGCTGGAGAAGGCTTCTGCTTCTATGCCCTTTGAGAAGGCTGCTTTGAGGAACCTCTTACCCTAGCGTCTGCCAAGTACAGCCTTCTGCCTCTCTCCAATACAGACTTACTTTTGACAGCTTGTCTTTCCGTTTGAGAAACCAAGAGCCCTTTTCGGGCAGGGAATAAGGTCCGTTTTCTGTTCTTCTTTTGCACACGGTGACGTGCTTTCAGGGCTGTGGTTAGGCTTTTACCCACTCGAGGGAGGGCAGCTTCCCATTCACTTTGGAGATGGCACTCCTGCAGCGCTGTGGGCCATGTCTGTGCTTCGCAGACTGCAAACTACCCTCTCCATTCGAAGAGAACACGCACGGATTGGGAAGTCTCGGTTCTCTGGGAGTTGTGTGTGGTGCTACTGCCCCGGTGTATGGGGTGGCTAACTTACCACTAGCAATGTTTCTGCTCGCCACTGTGGGGCAAACGTTGTGCAGCTAAGCTCACTTGGGAAGTCCAAGTGCCAGAGTTCCTTTCTGGGGCACCATCAAGAGATCACATTCGTAGCATGCGGGTACTGCTTTCCTCCTAAGCTGTGCATTCGCAGCCAGCTTCAAGGTGTTCCTTTTGTGGATAGACTCTGGAGGAGAGGCCGCTGGATAAGGCCTCTGCTTCTATGCCCTTTGAGAGGGCTGCTTTGAGGAACCTCTTACCCTAGCCTCTGCCAAGTACAGCCTTCTGCCTCTCTCCAATACTGACCTACTTCTGACAGCTTGTCTTTCCGTTTGAGAAACCAAGAGCCCTTTTCGTGCAGGGAAAAATGTCCGTTTTCTGTTCTTCTTTTGCACACGGTGACGTGCTTTCAGGGCTGTGGTTAGGCTTTTACCCACTCGAGGGAGGGCAGCTTCCCATTCACTTTGGAGATGGCACTCCTGCAGCGCTGTGGGCCATGTCTGTGCTTCGCAGACTGCAAACTACCCTCTCCATTCGAAGAGAACCCGCACGGATTGGGAAGTCTCTGTTATCTGGGAGATGTGTGTGGTGCTACTGCCCCGGTGTATGGGGTGGCTCACTGGCCACTAGCAATGTTTCTGCTCGCCACTGTGGGGCAAACGTTGTGCAGCTAAGCTCACTTGGGAAGTACAAGTGCCAGAGTTCCTTTCTGGGGCACCATCAAGAGATCACATTCGTAGCATGCGGGTACTGCTTTCCTCCTAAGCTGTGCATTCGCAGCCAGCTTCAAGGTGTTCCTTTTGTGGATAGACTCTGGTGGAGAGGCCGCTGGAGAAGGCTTCTGCTTCTTTGCCCTTTGAGAAGGCTGCTTTGAGGAACCTCTTACCCTAGCCTCTGCCAAGTACAGCCTTCTGCCTCTCTCCAATACTGACTTACTTTTGACAGCTTGTCTTTCCGTTTGAGAAACCAAGAGCCCTTTTCGTGCAGGGAAAAATGTCCGTTTTCTGTTCTTCTTTTTCAAACGGTGACGTGCTTTCAGGGCTGGGGTTAGGTTTTTATCCACTCGAGGGAGGGCAGCTTCCCATTCACTTTGGAGATGGCACTCCTGCAGCGCTGTGGGCCATGTCTGTGCATCGCAGACTGCAAACTACCCTCTCCATTCGAAGAGAACACGCACGGATTGGGAAGTCTCTGTTCTCTGGGAGTTGTGTGTGGTGCTACTGCCCCGGTGTATCGGGTGGCTCACTGGCCACTAACAATGTTTCTGCTCGCCACTGTGGGGCAAACGTTGTGCAGCTAAGCTCAGTTGGGAAGTACAAGTGCCAGAGTTCCTTTTTGGGGCACCATCAAGAGATCACATTCGTAGCATGCGGGTACTGCTTTCCTCCTAAGCTGTGCATTCGCAGCCAGCTTCAAGGTGTTCCTTTTGTGGATAGACTCTGGTGGAGAGGCCGCTGGAGAAGGCTTCTGCTTCTTTGCCCTTTGAGAAGGCTGCTTTGAGGAACCTCTTACCCTAGCCTCTGCCAAGTACAGCCTTCTGCCTCTCTCCAATACTGACTTACTTTTGACAGCTTGTCTTTCCGTTTGAGAAACCAAGAGCCCTTTTCGTGCAGGGAAAAATGTCCGTTTTCTGTTCTTCTTTTGCACACGGTGACGTGCTTTCAGGCCTGGGTTAGGCTTTTACCCACTCGAGGGAGGGCATCTTCCCATTCACTTTGGAGATGGCACTCCTGCAGCGCTGTGGGCCATGACTGTGCTTCGCAGACTGTAAACTACCATCTCCATTCGAAGAGAACCCGCACGGATTGGGAAGTCTCTGTTCTCTGGGAGTTGTGTGTGGTGCTACGGCCCCGGTGTATGGGGTGGCTCACTGGCCACTAGCAATGTTTCTGCTCGCCACTGTGGGGCAAACGTTGTGCAGCTAAGCTCACTTGGGAAGTACAAGTGCCAGAGTTCCTTTCTGGGGCACCATCAAGAGATCACATTCGTAGCATGCGGGTACTGCTTTCCTCCTAAGCTGTGCATTCGCAGCCAGCTTCAAGGTGTTCCTTTTGTGGATAGACTCTGGTGGAGAGGCCGCTGGAGAAGGCCTCTGCTTCTATGCCCTTTGAGAAGGCTGCTTTGAGGAACCTCTTACCCTAGCCTCTGCCAAGTACAGCCTTCTGCCTCTCTCCAATACTGACTTACTTTTGACAGCTTGTCTTTCCGTTTGAGAAACCAAGAGCCCTTTTCGTGCAGGGAAAAATGTCCGTTTTCTGTTCTTCTTTTGCACAGGGTGACGTGCTTTCAGGGCTGTAGTTAGGCTTTTACCCACTCGAGGGAGGGCAGCTTCCCATTCACTTTGGAGATGGCACTCCTGCAGCGCTGTGGGCCATGTCTGTGCTTCGCAGACTGCAAACTACCCTCTCCATTCGAAGAGAACACGCACGGATTGGGAAGTCTCTGTTCTCTGGGAGTTGTGTGTGGTGCTACTGCCCCGGTGTATGGGGTGGCTCACTGGCCACTAGCAATGTTTCTGCTCGCCACTGTGGGGCAAACGTTGTGCAGCTAAGCTCACTTGGGAAGTACAAGTGCCAGAGTTCCTTTCTGGGGCACCATCAAGAGATCACATTCGTAGCATGCGGGTACTGCTTTCCTCCTAAGCTGTGCATTCGCAGCCAGCTTCAAGGTGTTCCTATTGTGGATAGACTCTGGAGGAGAGGCCGCTGGAGAAGGCCTCTGCTTCTATGCCCTTTGAGAGGGCTGCTTTGAGGAACCTCTTACCCTAGCCTCTGCCAAGTATAGCCTTCTGCCTCTCTCCAATACTGACTTACTTTTGACAGCTTGTCTTTCCGTTTGAGAAACCAAGAGCCCTTTACGTGCAGGGAAAAATGTCCGTTTTCTGTTCTTCTTTTGCACACGGTGACGAACTTTCAGGGCTGTGGTTAGGCTTTTACCCACTCGAGGGAGGGCAGCTTCCCATTCACTTTGGAGATGGCACTCCTGCAGCGCTGTGGGCCATGTCTGTGCTTCGCAGACTGCAAACTACCCTCTCCATTCGAAGAGAACACGCACGGATTGGGAAGTCTCTGTTCTCTGGGAGTTGTGTGTGGTGCTACTGCCCCGGTGTATGGGGTGGCTCACTGGCCACTAGCAATGTTTCTGCTCGCCACTGTGGGGCAAACGTTGTGCAGCTAAGCTCACTTGGGAAGTACAAGTGCCAGAGTTCCTTTCTGGGGCACCATCAAGAGATCACATTCGTAGCATGCGGGTACTGCTTTCCTCCTAAGCTGTGCATTCGCAGCCAGCTTCAAGGTGTTCCTTTTGTGGATAGACTCTGGTGGAGAGGCCGCTGGAGAAGGATTCTGCTTCTATGCCATTTGAGAAGGCTGCTTTGAGGAACCTCTTACCCTAGCCTCTGCCAAGTACAGCCTTCTGCCTCTCTCCAATACTGACTTACTTTTGACAGCTTGTCTTTCCGTTTGAGAAACCCAGAGCCCTTTTCGTGCAGGGAAAAATGTCCGTTTTCTGTTCTTCTTTTGCAAACGGTGACGTGCTTTCAGGGCTGGGGTTAGGCTTTTAAACACTCGAGGGAGGGCAGCTTCCCCTTCACTTTGGAGATGGCACTCCTGCAGCGCTGTGGGCCATGTCTGTGCTTCGCAGACTGCAAACTACCCTCTCCATTCGAAGAGAACCCGCACGGATTGGGAAGTCTCTGTTCTCTGGGAGTTGTGTGTGGTGCTACTGCCCCGGTGTATGGGGTGGCTCACTGGCCACTAGCAATGTTTCTGCTCGCCACTGTGGGGCAAACGTTGTGCAGCTAAGCTCACTTGGGAAGTACAAGTGCCAGAGTTCCTTTCTGGGGCACCATCAAGAGATCACATTCGTAGCATGCGGGTACTGCTTTCCTCCTAAGCTGTGCATTCGCAACCAGCATCAAGGTGTTCCTTTTGTGGACAGACTCTGGTGGAGAGTCCGCTGGAGAAGGCTTCTGCTTCTATGCCCTTTGAGAAGGCTGCTTTGAGGAACCTCTTACCCTAGCGTCTGCCAAGTACAGCCTTCTGCCTCTCTCCAATACAGACTTACTTTTGACAGCTTGTCTTTCCGTTTGAGAAACCAAGAGCCCTTTTCGGGCAGGGAATAAGGTCCGTTTTCTGTTCTTCTTTTGCACACGGTGACGTGCTTTCAGGGCTGTGGTTAGGCTTTTACCCACTCGAGGGAGGGCAGCTTCCCATTCACTTTGGAGATGGCACTCCTGCAGCGCTGTGGGCCATGTCTGTGCTTCGCAGACTGCAAACTACCCTCTCCATTCGAAGAGAACACGCACGGATTGGGAAGTCTCTGTTCTCTGGGAGTTGTGTGTGGTGCTACTGCCCCGGTGTATGGGGTGGCTAACTTACCACTAGCAATGTTTCTGCTCGCCACTGTGGGGCAAACGTTGTGCAGCTAAGCTCACTTGGGAAGTACAAGTGCCAGAGTTCCTTTCTGGGGCACCATCAAGAGATCACATTCGTAGCATGCGGGTACTGCTTTCCTCCTAAGCTGTGCATTCGCAGCCAGCTTCAAGGTGTTCCTTTTGTGGATAGACTCTGGAGGAGAGGCCGCTGGATAAGGCCTCTGCTTCTATGCCCTTTGAGAGGGCTGCTTTGAGGAACCTCTTACCCTAGCCTCTGCCAAGTACAGCCTTCTGCCTCTCTCCAATACTGACTTACTTTTGACAGCTTGTCTTTCCGTTTGAGAAACCCAGAGCCCTTTTCGTGCAGGGAAAAATGTCCGTTTTCTGTTCTTCTTTTGCAAACGGTGACGTGCTTTCAGGGCTGGGGTTAGGCTTTTAAACACTCGAGGGAGGGCAGCTTCCCATTCACTTTGGAGATGGCACTCCTGCAGCGCTGTGGGCCATGTCTGTGCTTCGCAGACTGCAAACTACCCTCTCCATTCGAAGAGAACCCGCACGGATTGGGAAGTCTCTGTTCTCTGGGAGTTGTGTGTGGTGCTACTGCCCCGGTGTATGGGGTGGCTCACTGGCCACTAGCAATGTTTCTGCTCGCCACTGTGGGGCAAACGTTGTGCAGCTAAGCTCACTTGGGAAGTACAAGTGCCAGAGTTCCTTTCTGGGGCACCATCAAGAGATCACATTCGTAGCATGCGGGTACTGCTTTCCTCCTAAGCTGTGCATTCGCAACCAGCATCAAGGTGTTCCTTTTGTGGACAGACTCTGGTGGAGAGTCCGCTGGAGAAGGCTTCTGCTTCTATGCCCTTTGAGAAGGCTGCTTTGAGGAACCTCTTACCCTAGCGTCTGCCAAGTACAGCCTTCTGCCTCTCTCCAATACAGACTTACTTTTGACAGCTTGTCTTTCCGTTTGAGAAACCAAGAGCCCTTTTCGGGCAGGGAATAAGGTCCGTTTTCTGTTCTTCTTTTGCACACGGTGACGTGCTTTCAGGGCTGTGGTTAGGCTTTTACCCACTCGAGGGAGGGCAGCTTCCCATTCACTTTGGAGATGGCACTCCTGCAGCGCTGTGGTCCATGTCTGTGCTTCGCAGACTGCAAACTACCCTCTCCATTCGAAGAGAACACGCACGGATTGGGAAGTCTCTGTTCTCTGGGAGTTGTGTGTGGTGCTACTGCCCCGGTGTATGGGGTGGCTAACTTACCACTAGCAATGTTTCTGCTCGCCACTGTGGGGCAAACGTTGTGCAGCTAAGCTCACTTGGGAAGTACAAGTGCCAGAGTTCCTTTCTGGGGCACCATCAAGAGATCACATTCGTAGCATGCGGGTACTGCTTTCCTCCTAAGCTGTGCATTCGCAGCCAGCTTCAAGGTGTTCCTTTTGTGGATAGACTCTGGAGGAGAGGCCGCTGGATAAGGCCTCTGCTTCTATGCCCTTTGAGAGGGCTGCTTTGAGGAACCTCTTACCCTAGCCTCTGCCAAGTACAGCCTTCTGCCTCTCTCCAATACTGACCTACTTCTGACAGCTTGTCTTTCCGTTTGAGAAACCAAGAGCCCTTTTCGTGCAGGGAAAAATGTCCGTTTTCTGTTCTTCTTTTGCACACGGTGACGTGCTTTCAGGGCTGTGGTTAGGCTTTTACCCACTCGAGGGAGGGCAGCTTCCCATTCACTTTGGAGATGGCACTCCTGCAGCGCTGTGGGCCATGTCTGTGCTTCGCAGACTGCAAACTACCCTCTCCATTCGAAGAGAACCCGCACGGATTGGGAAGTCTCTGTTATCTGGGAGTTGTGTGTGGTGCTACTGCCCCGGTGTATGGGGTGGCTCACTGGCCACTAGCAATGTTTCTGCTCGCCACTGTGGGGCAAACGTTGTGCAGCTAAGCTCACTTGGGAAGTACAAGTGCCAGAGTTCTTTTCTGGGGCACCATCAAGAGATCACATTCGTAGCATGCGGGTACTGCTTTCCTCCTAAGCTGTGCATTCGCAGCCAGCTTCAAGGTGTTCCTATTGTGGATAGACTCTGGAGGAGAGGCCGCTGGATAAGGCCTCTGCTTCTATGCCCTTTGAGAGGGCTGCTTTGAGGAACCTCTTACCCTAGCCTCTGCCAAGTATAGCCTTCTGCCTCTCTCCAATACTGACTTACTTTTGACAGCTTGTCTTTCCGTTTGAGAAACCAAGAGCCCTTTACGTGCAGGGAAAAATGTTCGTTTTCTGTTCTTCTTTTGCACACGGTGACGAACTTTCAGGGCTGTGGTTAGGCTTTTACCCACTCGAGGGAGGGCAGCTTCCCATTCACTTTGGAGATGGCACTCCTGCAGCGCTGTGGGCCATGTCTGTGCTTCGCAGACTGCAAACTACCCTCTCCATTCGAAGAGAACACGCACGGATTGGGAAGTCTCTGTTCTCTGGGAGTTGTGTGTGGTGCTACTGCCCCGGTGTATGGGGTGGCTCACTGGCCACTAGCAATGTTTCTGCTCGCCACTGTGGGGCAAACGTTGTGCAGCTAAGCTCACTTGGGAAGTACAAGTGCCAGAGTTCCTTTCTGGGGCACCATCAAGAGATCACATTCGTAGCATGCGGGTACTGCTTTCCTCCTAAGCTGTGCATTCGCAGCCAGCTTCAAGGTGTTCCTTTTGTGGATAGACTCTGGAGGATAGGCCGCTGGATAAGGCCTCTGCTTCTATGCCCTTTGAGAGGGCTGCTTTGAGGAACCTCTTACCCTAGCCTCTGCCAAGTATAGCCTTCTGCCTCTCTCCAATACTGACTTACTTTTGACAGCTTGTCTTTCCGTTTGAGAAACCAAGAGCCCTTTTCGTGCAGGGAAAAATGTCCGTTTTCTGTTCTTCTTTTGCACACGGTGACGTGCTTTCAGGGCTGTGGTTAGGCTTTTACCCACTCGAGGGAGGGCAGCTTCCCATTCACTTTGGAGATGGCACTCCTGCAGCGCTGTGGGCCATGTCTGTGCTTCGCAGACTGCAAACTACCCTCTCCATTCGAAGAGAACACGCACGGATTGGGAAGTCTCTGTTCTCTGGGAGTTGTGTGTGGTGCTACTGCCCCGGTGTATGGGGTGGCTCACTGGCCACTAGCAATGTTTCTGCTCGCCACTGTGGGGCAAACGTTGTGCAGCTAAGCTCACTTGGGAAGTACAAGTGCCAGAGTTCCTTTCTGGGGCACCATCAAGAGATCACATTCGTAGCATGCGGGTACTGCTTTCCTCCTAAGCTGTGCATTCGCAGCCAGCTTCAAGGTGTTCCTTTTGTGGATAGACTCTGGTGGAGAGGCCGCTGGAGAAGGATTCTGCTTCTATGCCATTTGAGAAGGCTGCTTTGAGGAACCTCTTACCCTAGCCTCTGCCAAGTACAGCCTTCTGCCTCTCTCCAATACTGACTTACTTTTGACAGCTTGTCTTTCCGTTTGAGAAACCCAGAGCCCTTTTCGTGCAGGGAAAAATGTCCGTTTTCTGTTCTTCTTTTGCAAACGGTGACGTGCTTTCAGGGCTGGGGTTAGGCTTTTAAACACTCGAGGGAGGGCAGCTTCCCATTCACTTTGGAGATGGCACTCCTGCAGCGCTGTGGGCCATGTCTGTGCTTCGCAGACTGCAAACTACCCTCTCCATTCGAAGAGAACCCGCACGGATTGGGAAGTCTCTGTTCTCTGGGAGTTGTGTGTGGTGCTACTGCCCCGGTGTATGGGGTGGCTCACTGGCCACTAGCAATGTTTCTGCTCGCCACTGTGGGGCAAACGTTGTGCAGCTAAGCTCACTTGGGAAGTACAAGTGCCAGAGTTCCTTTCTGGGGCACCATCAAGAGATCACATTCGTAGCATGCGGGTACTGCTTTCCTCCTAAGCTGTGCATTCGCAACCAGCATCAAGGTGTTCCTTTTGTGGACAGACTCTAGTGGAGAGTCCGCTGGAGAAGGCTTCTGCTTCTATGCCCTTTGAGAAGGCTGCTTTGAGGAACCTCTAACCCTAGCGTCTGCCAAGTACAGCCTTCTGCCTCTCTCCAATACAGACTTACTTTTGACAGCTTGTCTTTCGGTTTGAGAAACCAAGAGCCCTTTTCGGGCAGGGAATAAGGTCCGTTTTCTGTTCTTCTTTTGCACACGGTGACGTGCTTTCAGGGCTGTGGTTAGGCTTTTACCCACTCGAGGGAGGGCAGCTTCCCATTCACTTTGGAGATGGCACTCCTGCAGCGCTGTGGGCCATGTCTGTGCTTCGCAGACTGCAAACTACCCTCTCCATTCGAAGAGAACACGCACGGATTGGGAAGTCTCTGTTCTCTGGGAGTTGTGTGTGGTGCTACTGCCCCGGTGTATGGGGTGGCTAACTTACCACTAGCAATGTTTCTGCTCGCCACTGTGGGGCAAACGTTGTGCAGCTAAGCTCACTTGGGAAGTACAAGTGCCAGAGTTCCTTTCTGGGGCACCATCAAGAGATCACATTCGTAGCATGCGGGTACTGCTTTCCTCCTAAGCTGTGCATTCGCAGCCAGCTTCAAGGTGTTCCTTTTGTGGATAGACTCTGGAGGAGAGGCCGCTGGATAAGGCCTCTGCTTCTATGCCCTTTGAGAGGGCTGCTTTGAGGAACCTCTTACCCTAGCCTCTGCCAAGTACAGCCTTCTGCCTCTCTCCAATACTGACCTACTTCTGACAGCTTGTCTTTCCGTTTGAGAAACCAAGAGCCCTTTTCGTGCAGGGAAAAATGTCCGTTTTCTGTTCTTCTTTTGCACACGGTGACGTGCTTTCAGGGCTGTGGTTAGGCTTTTACCCACTCGAGGGAGGGCAGCTTCCCATTCACTTTGGAGATGGCACTCCTGCAGCGCTGTGGGCCATGTCTGTGCTTCGCAGACTGCAAACTACCCTCTCCATTCGAAGAGAACCCGCACGGATTGGGAAGTCTCTGTTCTCTGGGAGTTGTGTGTGGTGCTACTGCCCCGGTGTATGGGGTGGCTCACTGGCCACTAGCAATGTTTCTGCTCGCCACTGTGGGGCAAACGTTGTGCAGCTAAGCTCACTTGGGAAGTACAAGTGCCAGAGTTCCTTTCTGGGGCACCATCAAGAGATCACATTCGTAGCATGCGGGTACTGCTTTCCTCCTAAGCTGTGCATTCGCAGCCAGCTTCAAGGTGTTCCTTTTGTGGATAGACTCTGGTGGAGAGGCCGCTGGAGAAGGCTTCTGCTTCTATGCCCTTTGAGAAGGCTGCTTTGAGGAACCTCTTACCCTAGCCTCTGCCAAGTACAGCCTTCTGCCTCTCTCCAATACTGACTTACTTTTGACAGCTTGTCTTTCCGTTTGAGAAACCAAGAGCCCTTTTCGTGCAGGGAAAAATGTCCGTTTTCTGTTCTTCTTTTTCAAACGGTGACGTGCTTTCAGGGCTGGGGTTAGGTTTTTACCCACTCGAGGGAGGGCAGCTTCCCATTCACTTTGGAGATGGCACTCCTGCAGCGCTGTGGGCCATGTCTGTGCTTCGCAGACTGCAAACTACCCTCTCCATTCGAACAGAACACGCACGGATTGGGAAGTCTCTGTTCTCTGGGAGTTGTGTGTGGTGCTACTGCCCCGGTGTATCGGGTGGCTCACTGGCCACTAACAATGTTTCTGCTCGCCACTGTGGGGCAAACGTTGTGCAGCTAAGCTCACTTGGGAAGTACAAGTGCCAGAGTTCCTTTCTGGGGCACCATCAAGAGATCACATTCGTAGCATGCGGGTACTGCTTTCCTCCTAAGCTGTGCATTCGCAGCCAGCTTCAAGGTGTTCCTTTTGTGGATAGACTCTGGTGGAGAGGCCGCTGGAGAAGGATTCTGCTTCTATGCCCTTTGAGAAGGCTGCTTTGAGGAACCTCTTACCCTAGCCTCTGCCAAGTACAGCCTTCTGCCTCTCTCAAATACTGACTTACTTTTGACAGCTTGTCTTTCCGTTTGAGAAACCAAGAGCCCTTTTCGTGCAGGGAAAAATGTCCGTTTTCTGTTCTTCTTTTGCACACGGTGACGTGCTTTCAGGGCTGGGGTTAGGCTTTTAAACACTCGAGGGAGGGCAGCTTCCCATTCACTTTGGAGATGGCACTCCTGCAGCGCTGTGGGCCATGTCTGTGCTTCGCAGACTGCAAACTACCCTCTCCATTCGAAGAGAACCCGCACGGATTGGGAAGTCTCTGTTCTCTGGGAGTTGTGTGTGGTGCTACGGCCCCGGTGTATGGGGTGGCTCACTGGCCACTAGCAATGTTTCTGCTCGCCACTGTGGGGCAAACGTTGTGCAGCTAAGCTCACTTGGGAAGTACAAGTGCCAGAGTTCCTTTCTGGGGCACCATCAAGAGATCACATTCGTAGCATGCGGGTACTGCTTTCCTCCTAAGCTGTGCATTCGCAGCCAGCTTCAAGGTGTTCCTTTTGTGGATAGACTCTGGTGGAGAGGCCGCTGGAGAAGGCTTCTGCTTCTATGCCCTTTGAGAAGGCTGCTTTGAGGAACCTCTTACCCTAGCCTCTGCCAAGTACAGCCTTCTGCCTCTCTCCAATACTGACTTACTTTTGACAGCTTGTCTTTCCGTTTGAGAAACCAAGAGCCCTTTTCGTGCAGGGAAAAATGTCCGTTTTCTGTTCTTCTTTTTCAAACGGTGACGTGCTTTCAGGGCTGGGGTTAGGTTTTTACCCACTCGAGGGAGGGCAGCTTCCCATTCACTTTGGAGATGGCACTCCTGCAGCGCTGTGGGCCATGTCTGTGCTTCGCAGACTGCAAACTACCCTCTCCATTCGAACAGAACACGCACGGATTGGGAAGTCTCTGTTCTCTGGGAGTTGTGTGTGGTGCTACTGCCCCGGTGTATCGGGTGGCTCACTGGCCACTAACAATGTTTCTGCTCGCCACTGTGGGGCAAACGTTGTGCAGCTAAGCTCACTTGGGAAGTACAAGTGCCAGAGTTCCTTTCTGGGGCACCATCAAGAGATCACATTCGTAGCATGCGGGTACTGCTTTCCTCCTAAGCTGTGCATTCGCAGCCAGCTTCAAGGTGTTCCTTTTGTGGATAGACTCTGGTGGAGAGGCCGCTGGAGAAGGATTCTGCTTCTATGCCCTTTGAGAAGGCTGCTTTGAGGAACCTCTTACCCTAGCCTCTGCCAAGTACAGCCTTCTGCCTCTCTCAAATACTGACTTACTTTTGACAGCTTGTCTTTCCGTTTGAGAAACCAAGAGCCCTTTTCGTGCAGGGAAAAATGTCCGTTTTCTGTTCTTCTTTTGCACACGGTGACGTGCTTTCAGGGCTGGGGTTAGGCTTTTAAACACTCGAGGGAGGGCAGCTTCCCATTCACTTTGGAGATGGCACTCCTGCAGCGCTGTGGGCCATGTCTGTGCTTCGCAGACTGCAAACTACCCTCTCCATTCGAAGAGAACCCGCACGGATTGGGAAGTCTCTGTTCCCTGGGAGTTGTGTGTGGTGCTACTGCCCCGGTGTATGGGGTGGCTCACTGGCCACTAGCAATGTTTCTGCTCGCCACTGTGGGGCAAACGTTGTGCAGCTAAGCTCACTTGGGAAGTACAAGTGCCAGAGTTCCTTTCTGGGGCACCATCAAGAGATCACATTCGTAGCATGCGGGTACTGCTTTCCTCCTAAGCTGTGCATTCGCAGCCAGCTTCAAGGTGTTCCTTTTGTGGATAGACTCTGGAGGAGAGGCCGCTGGATAAGGCCTCTGCTTCTATGCCCTTTGAGAAGGCTACTTTGAGGAACCTCTTACCCTAGCCTCTGCCAAGTACAGCCTTCTGCCTCTCTCCAATACTGACTTACTTTTGACAGCTTGTCTTTTCGATTGAGAAACCAAGAGCCCTTTTCGGGCAGGGAATAATGTCCGTTTTCTGTTCTTCTTTTGCACATGGTGACGTGCTTTCAGGGCTGTGGTTAGGCTTTTACCCATTCGAGGGAGGGCAGCTTCCCATTCACTTTGGAGATGGCACTCCTGCAGCGCTGTGGGCCATGTCTGTGCTTCGCAGACTGCAAACTACCCTCTCCATTCGAAGAGAACACGCACGGATTGGGAAGTCTCTGTTCTCTGGGAGTTGTGTGTGGTGCTACTGCCCCGGTGTATGGGGTGGCTCACTGGCCACTAACAATGTTTCTGCTCGCCACTGTGGGGCAAACGTTGTGCAGCTAAGCTCACTTGGGAAGTACAAGTGCCAGAGTTCCTTTCTGGGGCACCATCAAGAGATCACATTCGTAGCATGCGGGTACTGCTTTCCTCCTAAGCTGTGCATTCGCAGCCAGCTTCAAGGTGTTCCTTTTGTGGATATACTCTGGAGGAGAGGCCGCTGGAGAAGGCTTCTGCTTCTATGCCCTTTGAGAAGGCTGCTTTGAGGAACCTCTTACCCTAGCCTCTGCCAAGTATAGCCTTCTGCCTCTCTCCAATACTGACTTACTTTTGACAGCTTGTCTTTCCGTTTGAGAAACCAAGAGCCCTTTTCGTGCAGGGAAAAATGTCCGTTTTCTGTTCTTCTTTTGCACACGGTGACGTGCTTTCAGGGCTGTGGTTAGGCTTTTACCCACTCGAGGGAGGGCAGCTTCCCATTCACTTTGGAGATGGCACTCCTGCAGCGCTGTGGGCCATGTCTGTGCTTCCCAGACTGCAAACTACCCTCTCCATTCGAAGAGAACACGCACGGATTGGGAAGTCTCTGTTCTCTGGGAGTTGTGTGTGGTGCTACTGCCCCGGTGTATGGGGTGGCTCACTGGCCACTAGCAATGTTTCTGCTCGCCACTGTGGGGCAAACGTTGTGCAGCTAAGCTCACTTGGGAAGTACAAGTGCCAGAGTTCCTTTCTGGGGCACCATCAAGAGATCACATTCGTAGCATGCGGGTACTGCTTTCCTCCTAAGCTGTGCATTCGCAGCCAGCTTCAAGGTGTTCCTTTTGTGGATAGACTCTGGTGGAGAGTCCGCTGGAGAAGGCTTCTGCTTCTATGCCCTTTGAGAAGGCTGCTTTGAGGAACCTCTTACCCTAGCCTCTGCCAAGTACAGCCTTCTGCCTCTCTCCAATACTGACTTACTTTTGACAGCTTGTCTTTCCGTTTGAGAAACCAAGAGCCCTTTTCGTGCAGGGAAAAATGTCCGTTTTCTGTTCTTCTTTTGCACACGGTGACGTGCTTTCAGGGCTGTGGTTAGGCTTTTACCCACTCGAGGGAGGGCAGCTTCCCATTCACTTTGGAGATGGCACTCCTGCAGCGCTGTGGGCCATGTCTGTGCTTCGCAGACTGCAAACTACCCTCTCCATTCGAAGAGAACACGCACGGATTGGGAAGTCTCTGTTCTCTGGGAGTTGTGTGTGGTGCTACTGCCCTGGTGTATGGGGTGGCTCACTGGCCACTAGCAATGTTTCTGCTCGCCACTGTGGGGCAAACGTTGTGCAGCTAAGCTCACTTGGGAAGTACAAGTGCCAGAGTTCCTTTCTGGGGCACCATCAAGAGATCACATTCGTAGCATGCGGGTACTGCTTTCCTCCTAAGCTGTGCATTCGCAGCCAGCTTCAAGGTGTTCCTTTTGTGGATAGACTCTGGAGGAGAGGCCGCTGGAGAAGGCTTCTGCTTCTATGCCCTTTGAGAAGGCTGCTTTGAGGAACCTCTTACCCTAGCCTCTGCCAAGTACAGCCTTCTGCCTCTCTCCAATACTGGCTTACTTCTGACAGCTTGTCTTTCCGTTTGAGAAACCAAGAGCCCTTTTCGTGCAGGGAAAAATGTCCTTTTTCTGTTCTTCTTTTGCACACGGTTACGTGCTTTCAGGGCTGGGGTTAGGCTTTTACCCACTCGAGGGAGGGCAGCTTCCCATTCACTTTGGAGATGGCACTCGTGCAGCGCTGTGGGCCATGTCTGTGCTTCGCAGACTGCAAACTACCCTCTCCATTCGAAGAGAACACGCACGGATTGGGAAGTCTCTGTTCTCTGGGAGTTGTGTGTGGTGCTACTGCCCCGGTGTATGGGGTGGCTCACTGGCCACTAGCAATGTTTCTGCTCGCCACTGTGGGGCAAACGTTGTGCAGCTAAGCTCACTTGGAAAGTACAAGTGACAGAGTTCCTTTCTGGGGCACCATCAAGAGATCACATTCGTAGCATGCGGGTACTGCTTTCCTCCTAATCTGTGCATTCGCAGCCAGCTTCAAGGTGTTCCTTTTGTGGATAGACTCTGGTGGAGAGGCCGCTGGAGAAGGCTTCTGCTTCTATGCCCTTTGAGAAGGCTGCTTTGAGGAACCTCTTACCCTAGCCTCTGCCAAGTACAGCCTTCTGCCTCTCTCCAATACTGACTTACTTTTGACAGCTTGTCTTTCCGTTTGAGAAACCAAGAGCCCTTTTCGGGCAGGGAATAATGTCCGTTTTCTGTTCTTCTTTTGCACATGGTGACGTGCTTTCAGGGCTGTGGTTAGGCTTTTACCCATTCGAGGGAGGGCAGCTTCCCATTCACTTTGGAGATGGCACTCCTGCAGCGCTGTGGGCCATGTCTGTGCTTCGCAGACTGCAAACTACCCTCTCCATTCGAAGAGAACACGCACGGATTGGGAAGTCTCTGTTCTCTGGGAGTTGTGTGTGGTGCTACTGCCCCGGTGTATGGGGTGGCTCACTGGCCACTAGCAATGTTTCTGCTCGCCACTGTGGGGCAAACGTTGTGCAGCTAAGCTCACTTGGGAAGTACAAGTGCCAGAGTTCCTTTCTGGGGCACCATCAAGAGATCACATTCGTAGCATGCGGGTACTGCTTTCCTCCTAAGCTGTGCATTCGCAGCCAGCTTCAAGGTGTTCCTTTTGTGGATAGACTCTGGAGGAGAGGCCGCTGGAGAAGGCTTCTGCTTCTATGCCCTTTGAGAAGGCTGCTTTGAGGAACCTCTTACCCTAGCCTCTGCCAAGTATAGCCTTCTGCCTCTCTCCAATACTGACTTACTTTTGACAGCTTGTCTTTCCGTTTGAGAAACCAAGAGCCCTTTTCGTGCAGGGAAAAATGTCCGTTTACTGTTCTTCTTTTGCACACGGTGACGTGCTTTCAGGGCTGTGGTTAGGCTTTTACCCACTCGAGGGAGGGCAGCTTCCCATTCACTTTGGAGATGGCACTCCTGCAGCGCTGTGGGCCATGTCTGTGCTTCGCAGACTGCAAACTACCCTCTCCATTCGAAGACAACACGCACGGATTGGGAAGTCTCTGTTCTCTGGGAGTTGTGTGTGGTGCTACTGCCCCGGTGTATGGGGTGGCTCACTGGCCACTAGCAATGTTTCTGCTCGCCACTGTGGGGCAAACGTTGTGCAGCTAAGCTCACTTGGGAAGTACAAGTGCCAGAGTTCCTTTCTCGGGCACCATCAAGAGATCACATTCGTAGCATGCGGGTACTGCTTTCCTCCTAAGCTGTGCATTCGCCGCCAGCTTCAAGGTGTTCCTTTTGTGGATAGACTCTGGTGGAGAGGCCGCTGGAGAAGGCTTCTGCTTCTATGCCCTTTGAGAAGGCTGCTTTGAGGAACCTCTTACCCTAGCCTCTGCCAAGTACAGCCTTCTGCCTCTCTCCAATACTGACTTACTTTTGACAGCTTGTCTTTCCGTTTGAGAAACCAAGAGCCCTTTTCGGGCAGGGAATAATGTCCGTTTTCTGTTCTTCTTTTGCACACGGTGACGTGCTTTCAGGTCTGGGTTAGGCTTTTACCCACTCGAGGGAGGGCAGCTTCCCATTCACTTTGCAGATGGCACTCCTGCAGCGCTGTGGGCCATGAGTGTGCTTCGCAGACTGTAAACTACCCTCTCCATTCGAAGAAAACACGCACGGATTGGGAAGTCTCTATTCTCTGGGAGATGTGTGTGGTGCTACTGCCCCGGTGTATGGGGTGGCTCACTTACCACTAGCAATGTTTCTGCTCGCCACTGTGGGGCAAACGTTGTGCAGCTAAGCTCACTTGGGAAGTACAAGTGCCAGAGTTCCTTTCTGGGGCACCATCAAGAGATCACATTCGTAGCATGCGGGTACTGCTTTCCTCCTAAGCTGTGCATTCGCAGCCAGCTTCAAGGTGTTCCTTTTGTGGATAGACTCTGGTGGAGAGTCCGCTGGAGAAGGCTTCTGCTTCTATGCCCTTTGAGAAGGCTGCTTTGAGGAACCTCTTACCCTAGCCTCTGCCAAGTACAGCCTTCTGCCTCTCTCCAATACTGACTTACTTTTGACAGCTTGTCTTTCCGTTTGAGAAACCAAGAGCCCTTTTCGTGCAGGGAAAAATGTCCGTTTTCTGTTCTTCTTTTGCACACGGTGACGTGCTTTCAGGGCTGTGGTTAGGCTTTTACCCTCTCGAGGGAGGGCAGCTTCCCATTCACTTTGGAGATGGCACTCCTGCAGCGCTGTGGGCCATGTCTGTGCTTCGCAGACTGCAAACTACCCTCTCCATTCGAAGAGAACACGCACGGATTGGGAAGTCTCTGTTCTCTGGGAGTTGTGTGTGGTGCTACTGCCCTGGTGTATGGGGTGGCTCACTGGCCACTAGCAATGTTTCTGCTCGCCACTGTGGGGCAAACGTTGTGCAGCTAAGCTCACTTGGGAAGTACAAGTGCCAGAGTTCCTTTCTGGGGCACCATCAAGAGATCACATTCGTAGCATGCGGGTACTGCTTTCCTCCTAAGCTGTGCATTCGCAGCCAGCTTCAAGGTGTTCCTTTTGTGGATAGACTCTGGAGGAGAGGCCGCTGGAGAAGGCTTCTGCTTCTATGCCCTTTGAGAAGGCTGCTTTGAGGAACCTCTTACCCTAGCCTCTGCCAAGTACAGCCTTCTGCCTCTCTCCAATACTGGCTTACTTCTGACAGCTTGTCTTTCCGTTTGAGAAACCAAGAGCCCTTTTCGTGCAGGGAAAAATGTCCTTTTTCTGTTCTTCTTTTGCACACGGTTACGTGCTTTCAGGGCTGGGGTTAGGCTTTTACCCACTCGAGGGAGGGCAGCTTCCCATTCACTTTGGAGATGGCACTCCTGCAGCGCTGTGGGCCATGTCTGTGCTTCGCAGACTGCAAACTACCCTCTCCATTCGAAGAGAACACGCACGGATTGGGAAGTCTCTGTTCTCTGGGAGTTGTGTGTGGTGCTACTGCCCCGGTGTATGGGGTGGCTCACTGGCCACTAGCAATGTTTCTGCTCGCCACTGTGGGGCAAACGTTGTGCAGCTAAGCTCACTTGGAAAGTACAAGTGACAGAGTTCCTTTCTGGGGCACCATCAAGAGATCACATTCGTAGCATGCGGGTACTGCTTTCCTCCTAAGCTGTGCATTCGCAGCCAGCTTCAAGGTGTTCCTTTTTTGGATAGACTCTGGTGGAGAGGCCGCTGGAGAAGGCTTCTGCTTCTATGCCCTTTGAGAAGGCTGCTTTGAGGAACCTCTTACCCTAGCCTCTGCCAAGTACAGCCTTCTGCCTCTCTCCAATACTGACTTACTTTTGACAGCTTGTCTTTCCGTTTGAGAAACCAAGAGCCCTTTTCGGGCAGGGAATAATGTCCGTTTTCTGTTCTTCTTTTGCACATGGTGACGTGCTTTCAGGGCTGTGGTTAGGCTTTTACCCATTCGAGGGAGGGCAGCTTCCCATTCACTTTGGAGATGGCACTCCTGCAGCGCTGTGGGCCATGTCTGTGCTTCGCAGACTGCAAACTACCCTCTCCATTCGAAGACAACACGCACGGATTGGGAAGTCTCTGTTCTCTGGGAGTTGTGTGTGGTGCTACTGCCCCGGTGTATGGGGTGGCTCACTGGCCACTAGCAATGTTTCTGCTCGCCACTGTGGGGCAAACGTTGTGCAGCTAAGCTCACTTGGGAAGTACAAGTGCCAGAGTTCCTTTCTGGGGCACCATCAAGAGATCACATTCGTAGCATGCGGGTACTGCTTTCCTCCTAAGCTGTGCATTCGCAGCCAGCTTCAAGGTGTTCCTTTTGTGGATAGACTCTGGTGGAGAGTCCGCTGGAGAAGGCTTCTGCTTCTATGCCCTTTGAGAAGGCTGCTTTGAGGAACCTCTTACCCTAGCCTCTGCCAAGTACAGCCTTCTGCCTCTCTCCAATACTGACTTACTTTTGACAGCTTGTCTTTCCGTTTGAGAAACCAAGAGCCCTTTTCGGGCAGGGAATAATGTCCGTTTTCTGTTCTTCTTTTGCACACGGTGACGTGCTTTCAGGTCTGGGTTAGGCTTTTACCCACTCGAAAGAGGGCAGCTTCCCATTCACTTTGCAGATGGCACTCCTGCAGCGCTGTGGGCCATGAGTGTGCTTCGCAGACTGTAAACTACCCTCTCCATTCGAAGAAAACACGCACGGATTGGGAAGTCTCTATTCTCTGGGAGATGTGTGTGGTGCTACTGCCCCGGTGTATGGGGTGGCTCACTTACCACTAGCAATGTTTCTGCTCGCCACTGTGGGGCAAACGTTGTGCAGCTAAGCTCACTTGGGAAGTACAAGTGCCAGAGTTCCTTTCTGGGGCACCATCAAGAGATCACATTCGTAGCATGCGGGTACTGCTTTCCTCCTAAGCTGTGCATTCGCAGCCAGCTTCAAGGTGTTCCTTTTGTGGATAGACTCTGGTGGAGAGTCCGCTGGAGAAGGCTTCTGCTTCTATGCCCTTTGAGAAGGCTGCTTTGAAGAACCTCTTACCCTAGCCTCTGCCAAGTACAGCCTTCTGCCTCTCTCCAATACTGACTTACTTTTGACAGCTTGTCTTTCCGTTTGAGAAACCAAGAGCCCTTTTCGTGCAGGGAAAAATGTCCGTTTTCTGTTCTTCTTTTGCACACGGTGACGTGCTTTCAGGGCTGTGGTTAGGCTTTTACCCTCTCGAGGGAGGGCAGCTTCCCATTCACTTTGGAGATGGCAGTCCTGCAGCGCTGTGGGCCATGTCTGTGCTTCGCAGACTGCAAACTACCCTCTCCATTCGAAGAGAACACGCACGGATTGGGAAGTCTCTGTTCTCTGGGAGTTGTGTGTGGTGCTACTGCCCTGGTGTATGGGGTGGCTCACTGGCCACTAGCAATGTTTCTGCTCGCCACTGTGGGGCAAACGTTGTGCAGCTAAGCTCACTTGGGAAGTACAAGTGCCAGAGTTCCTTTCTGGGGCACCATCAAGAGATCACATTCGTAGCATGCGGGTACTGCTTTCCTCCTAAGCTGTGCATTCGCAGCCAGCTTCAAGGTGTTCCTTTTGTGGATAGACTCTGGAGGAGAGGCCGCTGGAGAAGGCTTCTGCTTCTATGCCCTTTGAGAAGGCTGCTTTGAGGAACCTCTTACCCTAGCCTCTGCCAAGTACAGCCTTCTGCCTCTCTCCAATACTGGCTTACTTCTGACAGCTTGTCTTTCCGTTTGAGAAACCAAGAGCCCTTTTCGTGCAGGGAAAAATGTCCTTTTTCTGTTCTTCTTTTGCACACGGTTACGTGCTTTCAGGGCTGGGGTTATGCTTTTACCCACTCGAGGGAGGGCAGCTTCCCATTCACTTTGGAGATGGCACTCCTGCAGCGCTGTGGGCCATGTCTGTGCTTCGCAGACTGCAAACTACCCTCTCCATTCGAAGAGAACACGCACGGATTGGGAAGTCTCTGTTCTCTGGGAGTTGTGTGTGGTGCTACTGCCCCGGTGTATGGGGTGGCTCACTGGCCACTAGCAATGTTTCTGCTCGCCACTGTGGGGCAAACGTTGTGCAGCTAAGCTCACTTGGAAAGTACAAGTGACAGAGTTCCTTTCTGGGGCACCATCAAGAGATCACATTCGTAGCATGCGGGTACTGCTTTCCTCCTAAGCTGTGCATTCGCAGCCAGCTTCAAGGTGTTCCTTTTGTGGATAGACTCTGGTGGAGAGGCCGCTGGAGAAGGCTTCTGCTTCTATGCCCTTTGAGAAGGCTGCTTTGAGGAACCTCTTACCCTAGCCTCTGCCAAGTACAGCCTTCTGCCTCTCTCCAATACTGACTTACTTTTGACAGCTTGTCTTTCCGTTTGAGAAACCAAGAGCCCTTTTCGGGCAGGGAATAATGTCCGTTTTCTGTTCTTCTTTTGCACATGGTGACGTGCTTTCAGGGCTGTGGTTAGGCTTTTACCCATTCGAGGGAGGGCAGCTTCCCATTCACTTTGGAGATGGCACTCCTGCAGCGCTGTGGGCCATGTCTGTGCTTCGCAGACTGCAAACTACCCTCTCCATTCGAAGAGAACACGCACGGATTGGGAAGTCTCTGTTCTCTGGGAGTTGTGTGTGGTGCTACTGCCCCGGTGTATGGGGTGGCTCACTGGCCACTAGCAATGTTTCTGCTCGCCACTGTGGGGCAAACGTTGTGCAGCTAAGCTCACTTGGGAAGTACAAGTGCCAGAGTTCCTTTCTGGGGCACCATCAAGAGATCACATTCGTAGCATGCGGGTACTGCTTTCCTCCTAAGCTGTGCATTCGCAGCCAGCTTCAAGGTGTTCCTTTTGTGGATAGACTCTGGAGGAGAGGCCGCTGGAGAAGGCTTCTGCTTCTATGCCCTTTGAGAAGGCTGCTTTGAGGAACCTCTTACCCTAGCCTCTGCCAAGTATAGCCTTCTGCCTCTCTCCAATACTGACTTACTTTTGACAGCTTGTCTTTCCGTTTGAGAAACCAAGAGCCCTTTTCGTGCAGGGAAAAATGTCCGTTTTCTGTTCTTCTTTTGCACACGGTGACGTGCTTTCAGGGCTGTGGTTAGGCTTTTACCCACTCGAGGGAGGGCAGCTTCCCATTCACTTTGGAGATGGCACTCCTGCAGCGCTGTGGGCCATGTCTGTGCTTCGCAGACTGCAAACTACCCTCTCCATTCGAAGACAACACGCACGGATTGGGAAGTCTCTGTTCTCTGGGAGTTGTGTGTGGTGCTACTGCCCCGGTGTATGGGGTGGCTCACTGGCCACTAGCAATGTTTCTGCTCGCCACTGTGGGGCAAACGTTGTGCAGCTAAGCTCACTTGGGAAGTACAAGTGCCAGAGTTCCTTTCTGGGGCACCATCAAGAGATCACATTCGTAGCATGCGGGTACTGCTTTCCTCCTAAGCTGTGCATTCGCAGCCAGCTTCAAGGTGTTCCTTTTGTGGATAGACTCTGGTGGAGAGTCCGCTGGAGAAGGCTTCTGCTTCTATGCCCTTTGAGAAGGCTGCTTTGAGGAACCTCTTACCCTAGCCTCTGCCAAGTACAGCCTTCTGCCTCTCTCCAATACTGACTTACTTTTGACAGCTTGTCTTTCCGTTTGAGAAACCAAGAGCCCTTTTCGGGCAGGGAATAATGTCCGTTTTCTGTTCTTCTTTTGCACACGGTGACGTGCTTTCAGGCCTGTGGTTAGGCTTTTACCCACTCGAGGGAGGGCAGCTTCCCATTCACTTTGGAGATGGCACTCCTGCAGCGCTGTGGGCCATGTCTGTGCTTCGCAGACTGCAAACTACCCTCTCCATTCGAAGAGAACACGCACGGATTGGGAAGTCTCTGTTCTCTGGGAGTTGTGTGTGGTGCTACTGCCCCGGTGTATGGGGTGGCTCACTGGCCACTAGCAATGTTTCTGCTCGCCACTGTGGGGCAAACGTTGTGCAGCTAAGCTCACTTGGGAAGTACAAGTGCCAGAGTTCCTATCTGGGGCACCATCAAGAGATCACATTCGTAGCATGCGGGTACTGCTTTCCTCCTAAGCTGTGCATTCGCAGCCAGCTTCAAGGTGTTCCTTTTGTGGATAGACTCTGGTGGAGAGGCCGCTGGAGAAGGCTTCTGCTTCTATGCCCTTTGAGAAGGCTGCTTTGAGGAACCTCTTACCCTAGCCTCTGCCAAGTACAGCCTTCTGCCTCTCTCCAATACTGACTTACTTTTGACAGCTTGTCTTTCCGTTTGAGAAACCAAGAGCCCTTTTCGGGCAGGGAATAATGTCCGTTTTCTGTTCTTCTTTTGCACACGGTGACGTGCTTTCAGGTCTGGGTTAGGCTTTTACCCACTCGAGGGAGGGCAGCTTCCCATTCACTTTGCAGATGGCACTCCTGCAGCGCTGTGGGCCATGAGTGTGCTTCGCAGACTGTAAACTACCCTCTCCATTCGAAGAAAACACGCACGGATTGGGAAGTCTCTATTCTCTGGGAGATGTGTGTGGTGCTACTGCCCCGGTGTATGGGGTGGCTCACTTACCACTAGCAATGTTTCTGCTCGCCACTGTGGGGCAAACGTTGTGCAGCTAAGCTCACTTGGGAAGTACAAGTGCCAGAGTTCCTTTCTGGGGCACCATCAAGAGATCACATTCGTAGCATGCGGGTACTGCTTTCCTCCTAAGCTGTGCATTCGCAGCCAGCTTCAAGGTGTTCCTATTGTGGATAGACTCTGGTGGCGAGGCCGCTGGAGAAGGCCTCTGCTTCTATGCCCTTTGAGAAGGCTGCTTTGAGGAACCTCTTACCCTAGCCTCTGCCAAGTACAGCCTTCTGCCTCTCTCCAATACTGACTTACTTTTGACAGCTTGTCTTTCCGTTTGAGAAACCAAGAGCCCTTTTCGTGCAGGGAAAAATGTCCGTTTTCTGTTCTTCTTTTGCACACGGTGACGTGCTTTCAGGGCTGTGGTTAGGCTTTTACCCACTCGAGGGAGGGCAGCTTCCCATTCACTTTGGAGATGGCACTCCTGCAGCGCTGTGGGCCATGTCTGTGCTTCGCAGACTGCAAACTACCCTCTCCATTCGAAGAGAACACGCACGGATTGGGAAGTCTCTGTTCTCTGGGAGTTGTGTGTGGTGCTACTGCCCCGGTGTATGGGGTGGCTCACTGGCCACTAGCAATGTTTCTGCTCGCCACTGTGGGGCAAACGTTGTGCAGCTAAGCTCACTTGGGAAGTACAAGTGCCAGAGTTCCTTTCTGGGGCACCATCAAGAGATCACATTCGTAGCATGCGGGTACTGCTTTCCTCCTAAGCTGTGCATTCGCAGCCAGCTTCAAGGTGTTCCTTTTGTGGATAGACTCTGGTGGAGAGTCCGCTGGAGAAGGCTTCTGCTTCTATGCCCTTTGAGAAGGCTGCTTTGAGGAACCTCTTACCCTAGCCTCTGCCAAGTACAGCCTTCTGCCTCTCTCCAATACTGACTTACTTTTGACAGCTTGTCTTTCCGTTTGAGAAACCAAGAGCCCTTTTCGGGCAGGGAATAATGTCCGTTTTCTGTTCTTCTTTTGCACACGGTGACGTGCTTTCAGGCCTGTGGTTAGGCTTTTACCCACTCGAGGGAGGGCAGCTTCCCATTCACTTTGGAGATGGCACTCCTGCAGCGCTGTGGGCCATGTCTGTGCTTCGCAGACTGCAAACTACCCTCTCCATTCGAAGAGAACACGCACGGATTGGGAAGTCTCTGTTCTCTGGGAGTTGTGTGTGGTGCTACTGCCCCGGTGTATGGGGTGGCTCACTGGCCACTAACAATGTTTCTGCTCGCCACTGTGGGGCAAACGTTGTGCAGCTAAGCTCACTTGGGAAGTACAAGTGCCAGAGTTCCTATCTGTGGCACCATCAAGAGATCACATTCGTAGCATGCGGGTACTGCTTTCCTCCTAAGCTGTGCATTCGCAGCCAGCTTCAAGGTGTTCCTTTTGTGGATAGACTCTGGTGGAGAGGCCGCTGGAGAAGGCTTCTGCTTCTATGCCCTTTGAGAAGGCTGCTTTGAGGAACCTCTTACCCTAGCCTCTGCCAAGTACAGCCTTCTGCCTCTCTCCAATACTGACTTACTTTTGACAGCTTCTCTTTCCGTTTGAGAAACCAAGAGCCCTTTTCGGGCAGGGAATAATGTCCGTTTTCTGTTCTTCTTTTGCACACGGTGACGTGCTTTCAGGTCTGGGTTAGGCTTTTACCCACTCGAGGGAGGGCAGCTTCCCATTCACTTTGCAGATGGCACTCCTGCAGCGCTGTGGGCCATGAGTGTGCTTCGTAGACTGTAAACTACCCTCTCCATTCGAAGAAAACACACACGGATTGGGAAGTCTCTATTCTCTGGGAGATGTGTGTGGTGCTACTGCCCCGGTGTATGGGGTGGCTCACTTACCACTAGCAATGTTTCTGCTCGCCACTGTGGGGCAAACGTTGTGCAGCTAAGCTCACTTGGGAAGTACAAGTGCCAGAGTTCCTTTCTGGGGCACCATCAAGAGATCACATTCGTAGCATGCGGGTACTGCTTTCCTCCTAAGCTGTGCATTCGCAGCCAGCTTCAAGGTGTTCCTTTTGTGGATAGACTCTGGAGGAGAGGCCGCTGGATAAGGCTTCTGCTTCTATGCCCTTTGAGAAGGCTGCTTTGAGGAACCTCTTACCCTAGCCTCTGCCAAGTACAGCCTTCTGCCTCTGTACAATACTGGCTTACTTCTGACAGCTTGTCTTTCCGTTTGAGAAACCAAGAGCCCTTTTCGTGCAGGGAAAAATGTCCTTTTTCTGTTCTTCTTTTGCCCACGGTTACGTGCTTTAGGGGTGGGGTTAGGCTTTTTCCCACTCGAGGGAGGGCAGCTTCCCATTCACTTTGGAGATGGCACTCCTGCAGCGCTGTGGGCCATGTCTGTGCTTCGCAGACTGCAAACTACCCTCTCCATTCGAAGAGAACACGCACGGATTGGGAAGTCTCTGTTCTCTGGGAGTTGTGTGTGGTGCTACTGCCCCGGTGTATGGGGTGGCTCACTGGCCACTAGCAATGTTTCTGCTCGCCACTGTGGGGCAAACGTTGTGCAGCTAAGCTCACTTGGGAAGTACAAGTGCCAGAGTTCCTTTCTGGGGCACCATCAAGAGATCACATTCGTAGCATGCGGGTACTGCTTTCCTCCTAAGCTGTGCATTCGCAGCCAGCTTCAAGGTGTTCCTTTTGTGGATAGACTCTGGTGGAGAGGCCGCTGGAGAAGGCTTCTGCTTCTATGCCCTTTGAGAAGGCTGCTTTGAGGAACCTCTTACCCTAGCCTCTGCCAAGTACAGCCTTCTGCCTCTCTCCAATACTGACTTACTTTTGACAGCTTGTCTTTCCGTTTGAGAAACCAAGAGCCCTTTTCGTGCAGGGAAAAATGTCCGTTTTCTGTTCTTCTTTTGCACACGGTGACGTGCTTTCAGGCCTGGGTTAGGCTTTTACCCACTCGAGGGAGGGCAGCTTCCCATTCACTTTGGAGATGGCACTCCTGCAGCGCTGTGGGCCATGTCTGTGCTTCGCAGACTGCAAACTACCCTCTCCATTCGAAGAGAACACGCACGGATTGGGAAGTCTCAGTTCTCTGGGAGTTGTGTGTGGTGCTACTGCCCCGGTGTATGGGGTGGCTCACTGGCCACTAGCAATGTTTCTGCTCACCACTGTGGGGCAAACGTTGTGCAGCTAAGCTCACTTGGGAAGTACAAGTGCCAGAGTTCCTTTCTGGGGCACCATCAAGAGATCACATTCGTAGCATGCGGCTACTGCTTTCCTCCTAAGCTGTGCATTCGCAGCCAGCTTCAAGGTGTTCCTATTGTGGATAGACTCTGGAGGAGAGGCCGCTGGATTAGGCCTCTGCTTCTATGCCTTTTGAGAGGGCTGCTTTGAGGAACCTCTTACCCTAGCCTCTGCCAAGTATAGCCTTCTGCCTCTCTCCAATACTGACTTACTTTTGACAGCTTGTCTTTCCGTTTGAGAAACCAAGAGCCCTTTACGTGCAGGGAAAAATGTCCGTTTTCTGTTCTTCTTTTGCACACGGTGACGTGCTTTCAGGGCTGTGGTTAGGCTTTTACCCACTCGAGGGAGGGCAGCTTCCCATTCACTTTGGAGATGGCACTCCTGCAGCGCTGTGGGCCATGTCTGTGCTTCGCAGACTGCAAACTACCCTCTCCATTCGAAGAGAACACGCACGGATTGGGAAGTCTCTGTTCTCTGGGAGTTGTGTGTGGTGCTACTGCCCCGGTGTATGGGGTGGCTCACTGGCCACTAGCAATGTTTCTGCTCGCCACTGTGGGGCAAACGTTGTGCAGCTAAGCTCACTTGGGAAGGACAAGTGCCAGAGTTCCTTTCTGGGGCACCATCAAGAGATCACATTCGTAGCATGCGGGTACTGCTTTCCTCCTAAGCTGTGCATTCGCAGCCAGCTTCAAGCTGTTCCTTTTGTGGATAGACTCTGGAGGAGAGGCCGCTGGATAAGGTCTCTGCTTCTATGCCCTTTGAGAGGGCTGCTTTGAGGAACCTCTTACCCTAGCCTCTGCCAAGTACAGCCTTCTGCCTCTCTCCAATACTGACTTACTTTTGACAGCTTGTCTTTCCGTTTGAGAAACCAAGAGCCCTTTTCGTGCAGTGAAAAATATCCGTTTTCTGTTCTTCTTTTGCACACGGTGACGTGCTTTCAGGCCTGGGTTAGGCTTTTACCCACTCGAGGGAGGGCAGCTTCCCATTCACTTTGGAGATGGCACTCCTGCAGCGCTGTGGGCCATGTCTGTGCTTCGCAGACTGCAAACTACCCTCTCCATTCGAAGAGAACCCGCACGGATTGGGAAGTCTCTGTTCTCTGGGAGTTGTGTGTGGTGCTACTGCCCCGGTGTATGGGGTGGCTCACTGGCCACTAGCAATGTTTCTGCTCGCCACTGTGGGGCAAACGTTGTGCAGCTAAGCTCACTTGGGAAGGACAAGTGCCAGAGTTCCTTTCTGGGGCACCATCAAGAGATCACATTCGTAGCATGCGGCTACTGCTTTCCTCCTAAGCTGTGCATTCGCAGCTAGCTTCAAGGTGTTCCTTTTGTGGATAGACTCTGGTGGAGAGGCCGCTGGAGAAGGCCTCTGCTTCTATGCCCTTTGAGAAGGCTGTTTTGAGGAACCTCTTACCCTAGCCTCTGCCAAGTACAGCCTTCTGCCTCTCTCCAATACTGACTTACTTTTGACAGCTTGTCTTTCTGTTTGAGAAACCAAGAGCCCTTTTCGTGCAGGGAAAAATGTCCGTTTTCTGTTCTTCTTTTGCACACGGTGACGTGCTTTCAGGGCTGCGGTTAGGCTTTTACCCACTCGAGGGAGGGCAGCTTCCCATTCACTTTGGAGATGGCACTCCTGCAGCGCTGTGGGCCATGTCTGTGCTTCGCAGACTGCAAACTACCCTCTCCATTCGAAGAGAACCCGCACGGATTGGGAAGTCTCTGTTCTCTGGGAGTTGTGTGTGGTGCTACTGCCCCGGTGTATGGGGTGGCTCACTGGCCACTAGCAATGTTTCTGCTCGCCACTGTGGGGCAAACGTTGTGCAGCTAAGCTCACTTGGGAAGGACAAGTGCCAGAGTTCCTTTCTGGGGCACCATCAAGAGATCACATTCGTAGCATGCGGGTACTGCTTTCCTCCTAAGGTGTGCATTCGCAGCCAGCTTCAAGGTGTTCCTTTTGTGGATAGACTCTGGTGGAGAGGCCGCTGGAGAAGGCCTCTGCTTCTATGCCCTTGGAGAAGGCTGCTTTGAGGAACCTCTTACCCTAGCCTCTGCCAAGTACAGCCTTCTGCCTCTCTCCAATACTGACTTACTTTTGACAGCTTGTCTTTCCGTTTGAGAAACCAAGAGCCCTTTTCGTGCAGGGAAAAATGTCCGTTTTCTGTTCTTCTTTTGCACAGGGTGACGTGCTTTCAGGGCTGTGGTTAGGCTTTTACCCACTCGAGGGCGGGCAGCTTCCCATTCACTTTGGAGATGGCACTCCTGCAGCGCTGTGGGCCATGTCTGTGCTTCGCAGACTGCAAACTACCCTCTCCATTCGAAGAGAACACGCACGGATTGGGAAGTCTCTGTTCTCTGGGAGTTGTGTGTGGTGCTACTGCCCCGGTGTATGGGGTGGCTCACTGGCCACTACCAATGTTTCTGCTCGCCACTGTGGGGCAAACGTTGTGCAACTAAGCTCACTTCGGAAGTACAAGTGCCAGAGTTCCTTTCTGGGGCACCATCAAGAGATCACATTCGTAGCATGCGGGTACTGCTTTCCTCCTAAGCTGTGCATTCGCAGCCAGCTTCAAGGTGTTCCTTTTGTGGATAGACTCTGGAGGAGAGGCCGCTGGAGAAGGCTTCTGCTTCTATGCCCTTTGAGAAGGCTGCTTTGAGGAACCTCTTACCCTAGCCTCTGCCAAGTACAGCCTTCTGCCTCTCTCCAATACTGACTTACTTTTGACAGCTTGTCTTTCTGTTTGAGAAACCAAGAGCCCTTTTCGTGCAGGGAAAAATGTCCGTTTTCTGTTCTTCTTTTGCACACGGTGAAGTGCTTTCAGGGCTGCGGTTAGGCTTTTACCCACTCGAGGGAGGGCAGCTTCCCATTCACTTTGGAGATGGCACTCCTGCAGCGCTGTGGGCCATGTCTGTGCTTCGCAGACTGCAAACTACCCTCTCCATTCGAAGAGAACCCGCACGGATTGGGAAGTCTCTGTTCTCTGGGAGTTGTGTGTGGTGCTACTGCCCCGGTGTATGGGGTGGCTCACTGGCCACTAGCAATGTTTCTGCTCGCCACTGTGGGGCAAACGTTGTGCAGCTAAGCTCACTTGGGAAGTACAAGTGCCAGAGTTCCTTTCTGGGGCACCATCAAGAGATCACATTCGTAGCATGCGGGTACTGCTTTCCTCCTAAGGTGTGCATTCGCAGCCAGCTTCAAGGTGTTCCTTTTGTGGATAGACTCTGGTGGAGAGGCCGCTGGAGAAGGCCTCTGCTTCTATGCCCTTGGAGAAGGCTGCTTTGAGGAACCTCTTACCCTAGCCTCTGCCAAGTACAGCCTTCTGCCTCTCTCCAATATTGACTTACTTTTGACAGCTTGTCTTTCCGTTTGAGAAACCAAGAGCCCTTTTCGTGCAGGGAAAAATGTCCGTTTTCTGTTCTTCTTTTGCACAGGGTGACGTGCTTTCAGGGCTGTGGTTAGGCTTTTACCCACTCGAGGGCGGGCAGCTTCCCATTCACTTTGGAGATGGCACTCCTGCAGCGCTGTGGGCCATGTCTGTGCTTCGCAGACTGCAAACTACCCTCTCCATTCGAAGAGAACACGCACGGATTGGGAAGTCTCTGTTCTCTGGGAGTTGTGTGTGGTGCTACTGCCCCGGTGTATGGGGTGGCTCACTGGGCACTACCAATGTTTCTGCTCGCCACTGTGGGGCAAACGTTGTGCAACTAAGCTCACTTCGGAAGTACAAGTGCCAGAGTTCCTTTCTGGGGCACCATCAAGAGATCACATTCGTAGCATGCGGGTACTGCTTTCCTCCTAAGCTGTGCATTCGCAGCCAGCTTCAAGGTGTTCCTTTTGTGGATAGACTCTGGAGGAGAGGCCGCTGGAGAAGGCTTCTGCTTCTATGCCCTTTGAGAAGGCTGCTTTGAGGAACCTCTTACCCTAGCCTCTGCCAAGTACAGCCTTCTGCCTCTCTCCAATACTGGCTTACTTCTGACAGCTTGTCTTTCCGTTTGAGAAACCAAGAGCCCTTTTCGTGCAGGGAAAAATGTCCTTTTTCTGTTCTTCTTTTGCACACGGTGACGTGCTTTCAGGGCTGGGGTTAGGCTTTTACCCACTCGAGGGAGGGCAGCTTCCCATTCACTTTGGAGATGGCACTCCTGCAGCGCTGTGGGCCATGTCTGTGCTTCGCAGACTGCAAACTACCCTCTCCATTCGAAGAGAACACGCACGGATTGGGAAGTCGAGGTTCTCTGGGAGTTGTGTGTTGTGCTACTGCCCCGGTGTATGGGCTGGCTCACTGGCCACTAGCAATGTTTCTGCTCGCCACTGTGGGGCAAACGTTGTGCAGCTAAGCTCACTTGGAAAGTACAAGTGACAGAGTTCCTTTCTGGGGCACCATCAAGAGATCACATTCGTAGCATGCGGGTACTGCTTTCCTCCTAAGCTGTGCATTTGCAGCCAGCTTCAAGGTGTTCCTTTTGTGGATAGACTCTGGTGGAGAGGCCGCTGGAGAACGCTTCTGCTTCTATGCCCTTTGAGAAGGCTGCTTTGAGGAACCTCTTACCCTAGCCTCTGCCAAGTACAGCCTTCTGCCTCTCTCCAATACTGACTTACTTTTGACAGCTTGTCTTTCCGTTTGAGAAACCAAGAGCCCTTTTCGGGCAGGGAATAATGTCCGTTTTCTGTTCTTCTTTTGCACATGGTGACGTGCTTTCAGGGCTGTGCTTACGCTTTTACCCACTCGAGGGAGGGCAGCTTCCCATTCACTTTGGAGATGGCACTCCTGCAGCGCTGTGGGCCATGTCTGTGCTTCGCAGACTGCAAACTACCCTCTCCATTCGAAGAGAACACGCACGGATTGGGAAGTCTCTGTTCTCTGGGAGTTGTGTGTGGTGCTACTGCCCCGGTGTATGGGGTGGCTCACTGGCCACTAACAATGTTTCTGCTCGCCACTGTGGGGCAAACGTTGTGCAGCTAAGCTCACTTGGGAAGTACAAGTGCCAGAGTTCCTTTCTGGGGCACCATCAAGCGATCACATTCGTAGCATGCGGGTACTGCTTTCCTCCTAAGCTGTGCATTCGCAGCCAGCTTCAAGGTGTTCCTTTTGTGGATAGACTCTGGTGGAGAGGCCGCTGGAGAAGGCTTCTACTTCTATGCCCTTTGAGAAGGTTGCTTTGAGGAACCTCTTACCCTAGCCTCTGCCAAGTACAGCCTTCTGCCTCTCTCCAATACTGACTTACTTTTGACAGCTTGTCTTTCCGTTTGAGAAACCAAGAGCCCTTTTCGTGCAGGGAAAAATGTCCGTTTTCTGTTCTTCTTTTGCACATGGTGACGTGCTTTCAGGTCTGTGGTTAGGCTTTTACCCACTCGAGGGAGGGCAGCTTCCCATTCACTTTGGAGATGGCACTCCTGCAGCGCTGTGGGCCATGTCTGTGCTTCGCAGACTGCAAACTACCCTCTCCATTCGAAGAGAACACGCACGGATTGGGAAGTCTCTGTTCTCTGGGAGTTGTGTGTGGTGCTACTGCCCCGGTGTATGGGGTGGCTCACTGGCCACTAGCAATGTTTCTGCTCGCCACTGTGGGGCAAACGTTGTGCAGCTAAGCTCACTTGGGAAGTACAAGTGCCAGAGTTCCTTTCTGGGGCACCATCAAGAGATCACATTCGTAGCATGCGGGTACTGCTTTCCTCCTAAGCTGTGCATTCGCAGCCAGCTTCAAGGTGTTCCTATTGTGGATAGACTCTGGTGGAGAGGCCGCTGGAGAAGGCCTCTGCTTCTATGCCCTTTGAGAGGGCTGCTTTGAGGAACCTCTTACCCTAGCCTCTGCCAAGTATAGCCTTCTGCCTCTCTCCAATACTGACTTACTTTTGACAGCTTGTCTTTCCGTTTGAGAAACCAAGAGCCCTTTTCGTGCAGGGAAAAATGTCCGTTTTCTGTTCTTCTTTAGCACACGGTGACGTGCTTTCAGGGCTGTGGTTAGGCTTTTACCCACTCGAGGGAGGGCAGCTTCCCATTCACTTTGGAGATGGCACTCCTGCAGCGCTGTGGGCCATGTCTGTGCTTCGCAGACTGCAAACTACCCTCTCCATTCGAAGACAACACGCACGGATTGGGAAGTCTCTGTTCTCTGGGAGTTGTGTGTGGTGCTACTGCCCCGGTGTATGGGGTGGCTCACTGGCCACTAGCAATGTTTCTGCTCGCCACTGTGGGGCAAACGTTGTGCAGCTAAGCTCACTTGGGAAGTACAAGTGCCAGAGTTCCTTTCTGGGGCACCATCAAGAGATCACATTCGTAGCATGCGGGTACTGCTTTCCTCCTAAGCTGTGCATTCGCAGCCAGCTTCAAGGTGTTCCTATTGTGGATAGACTCTGGAGGAGAGGCCGCTGGATAAGGCCTCTGCTTCTATGCCCTTTGAGAGGGCTGCTTTGAGGAACCTCTTACCCTAGCCTCTGCCAAGTATAGCCTTCTGCCTCTCTCCAATACTGACTTACTTTTGACAGCTTGTCTTTCCGTTTGAGAAACCAAGAGCCCTTTACGTGCAGGGAAAAATGTCCGTTTTCTGTTCTTCTTTTGCACACGGTGACGTGCTTTCAGGGCTGTGGTTAGGCTTTTACCCACTCGAGGGAGGGCAGCTTCCCATTCACTTTGGAGATGGCACTCTTGCAGCGCTGTGGGCCATGTCTGTGCTTCGCAGACTGCAAACTACCCTCTCCATTCGAAGAGAACACGCACGGATTGGGAAGTCTCTGTTCTCTGGGAGTTGTGTGTGGTGCTACTGCCCCGGTGTATGGGGTGGCTCACTGGCCACTAGCAATGTTTCTGCTCGCCACTGTGGGGCAAACGTTGTGCAGCTAAGCTCACTTGGGAAGTACAAGTGCCAGAGTTCCTTTCTGGGGCACCATCAAGAGATCACATTCGTAGCATGCGGGTACTGCTTTCCTCCTAAGCTGTGCATTCGCAGCCAGCTTCAAGGTGTTCCATTTGTGGATAGACTCTGGAGGAGAGGCCGCTGGAGAAGGCTTCTGCTTCTATGCCCTTTGAGAAGGCTGCTTTGAGGAACCTCTTACCCTGGCCTCTGCCAAGTACAGCCTTCTGCCTCTCTCCAATACTGACTTACTTTTGACAGCTTGTCTTTCCGTTTGAGAAACCAAGAGCCCTTTTCGTGCACGGAAAAATGTCCGTTTTCTGTTCTACTTTTGCACACGGTGACATGCTTTCAGGGCTGTGGTTAGGCTTTTACCCACTCGATGGAGGGCAGCTTCCCATTCACTTTGGAGATGGCACTCCTGCAGCGCTGTGGGCCATGTCTGTGCTTCGCAGACTGCAAACTACCCTCTCCATTCGAAGAGAACACGCACGGATTGGGAAGTCTCTGTTCTCTGGGAGTGTGTGTGGTGCGACTGCCCCGGTGTATGGGGTGGCTCACTGGCCACTAGCAATGTTTCTGCTCACCACTGTGGGGCAAACGTTGTGCAGCTAAGCTCACTTGGGAAGTACAAGTGCCAGAGTTCCTTTCTGGGGCACCATCAAGAGATCACATTCGTAGCATGCGGGTACTGCTTTCCTCCTAATCTGTGCATTCCCCGCCAGCTTCAAGGTGTTCCTTTTGTGGATAGACTCTGGAGGAGAGGCCGCTGGATAAGGCCTCTGCTTCTATGCCCTTTGAGAGGGCTGCTTTGAGGAACCTCTAACCCTAGCCTCTGCCAAGTACAGCCTTCTGCCTCTCTCCAATACTGACTTACTTCTGACAGCTTGTCTTTCCGTTTGAGAAACCAAGAGCCCTTTTCGTGCAGGGAAAAATGTCCGTTTTCTGTTCTTCTTTTGCACACGGTGACGTGCTTTCAGGCCTGGGTTAGGCTTTTACCCACTCGAGGGAGGGCAGCTTCCCATTCACTTTGGAGATGGCACTCCTGCAGCGCTGTGGGCCAAGACTGTGCTTCGCAGACTGTAAACTACCCTCTCCATTCGAAGAGAACACGCACGGATTGGGAAGTCTCTGTTCTCTGGGAGTTGTGTGTGGTGCTACTGCCCCGGTGTATGGGGTGGCTCACTGGCCACTAGCAATGTTTCTGCTCGCCACTGTGGGGCAAACGTTGTGCAGCTAAGCTCACTTGGGAAGTACAAGTGCCAGAGTTCCTTTCTGGGGCACCATCAAGAGATCACATTCGTAGCATGCGGGTACTGCTTTCCTCCTAAGCTGTGCATTCGCAGCCAGCTTCAAGGTGTTCCTTTTGTGGATAGACTCTGGTGGAGAGGCCGCTGGAGAAGGCCTCTGCTTCTATGCCCTTTGAGAAGGCTGCTTTGAGGAACCTCTTACCCTAGCCTCTGCCAAGTACAGCCTTCTGCCTCTCTCCAATACTGACTTACTTTTGACAGCTTGTCTTTCCGTTTGAGAAACCAAGAGCCCTTTTCGTGCAGGGAAAAATGTCCGTTTTCTGTTCTTCTTTTGCACACGGTGACGTGCTTTCAGGCCTGGGTTAGGCTTTTACCCACTCGAGGGAGGGCAGCTTCCCATTCACTTTGGAGATGGCACTCCTGCAGCGCTGTGGGCCATGACTGTGCTTTGCAGACTGTAAAGTACCCTCTCCATTCGAAGAAAACACGCACGGATTGGGAAGTCTCTGTTCTCTGGGAGATGTGTGTGGTGCTACTGTCCCGGTGTATGGGGTGGCTCACTGGCCACTAGCAATGTTTCTGCTCGCCACTGTGGGGCAAACGTTGTGCAGCTAAGCTCACTTGGGAAGTACAAGTGCCAGAGTTCCTTTCCGGGGCACCGTCAAGAGATCACATTCGTAGCATGCGGGTACTGCTTTCCTCCTAAGCTGTGCATTCGCAGCCAGCTTCAAGGTGTTCCTTTTGTGGATAGACTCTGGTGGAGAGGCCGCTGGAGAAGGCCTCTGCTTCTATGCCCTTTGAGAAGGCTGCTTTGAGGAACCTCTTACCCTAGCCTCTGCCAAGTACAGCCTTCTGCCTCTCTCCAATACTGACTTACTTTTGACAGCTTGTCTTTCCGTTTGAGAAACCAAGAGCCCTTTTCGTGCAGGGAAAAATGTCCGTTTTCTGTTCTTCTTTTGCACAGGGTGACGTGCTTTCAGGGCTGTGGTTAGGCTTTTACCCACTCGAGGGAGGGCAGCTTCCCATTCACTTTGGAGATGGCACTCCTGCAGCGCTGTGGGCCATGTCTGTGCTTCGCAGACTGCAAACTACCCTCTCCATTCGAAGAGAACACGCACGGATTGGGAAGTCTCTGTTCTCTGGGAGTTGTGTGTGGTGCTACTGCCCCGGTGTATGGGGTGGCTCACTGGCCACTAGCAATGTTTCTGCTCGCCACTGTGGGGCAAACGTTGTGCAGCTAAGCTCACTTGGGAAGTACAAGGCCAGAGTTCCTTTCTGGGGCACCATCAAGAGATCACATTCGTAGCATGCGGGTACTGCTTTCCTCCTAAGCTGTGCATTCGCAGCCAGCTTCAAGGTGTTCCTATTGTGGATAGACTCTGGAGGAGAGGCCGCTGGATAAGGCCTCTGCTTCTATGCCCTTTGAGAGGGCTGCTTTGAGGAACCTCTTACCCTAGCCTCTGCCAAGTATAGCCTTCTGCCTCTCTCCAATACTGACTTACTTTTGACAGCTTGTCTTTCCGTTTGAGAAACCAAGAGCCCTTTACGTGCAGGGAAAAATGTCCGTTTTCTGTTCTTCTTTTGCACACGGTGACGTGCTTTCAGGGCTGTGGTTAGGCTTTTACCCACTCGAGGGAGGGCAGCTTCCCATTCACTTTGGAGATGGCACTCCTGCAGCGCTGTGGGCCATGTCTGTGCTTCGCAGACTGCAAACTACCCTCTCCATTCGAAGAGAACACGCACGGATTGGGAAGTCTCTGTTCTCTGGGAGTTGTGTGTGGTGCTACTGCCCCGGTGTATGGGGTGGCTCACTGGCCACTAGCAATGTTTCTGCTCGCCACTGTGGGGCAAACGTTGTGCAGCTAAGCTCACTTGGGAAGTACAAGTGCCAGAGTTCCTTTCTGGGGCACCATCAAGAGATCACATTCGTAGCATGCGGGTACTGCTTTCCTCCTAAGCTGTGCATTCGCAGCCAGCTTCAAGGTGTTCCATTTGTGGATAGACTCTGGAGGAGAGGCCGCTGGAGAAGGCTTCTGCTTCTATGCCCTTTGAGAAGGCTGCTTTGAGGAACCTCTTACCCTGGCCTCTGCCAAGTACAGCCTTCTGCCTCTCTCCAATACTGACTTACTTTTGACAGCTTGTCTTTCCGTTTGAGAAACCAAGATCCCTTTTCGTGCACGGAAAAATGTCCGTTTTCTGTTCTACTTTTGCACACGGTGACATGCTTTCAGGGCTGTGGTTAGGCTTTTACCCACTCGATGGAGGGCAGCTTCCCATTCACTTTGGAGATGGCACTCCTGCAGCGCTGTGGGCCATGTCTGTGCTTCGCAGACTGCAAACTACCCTCTCCATTCGAAGAGAACACGCACGGATTGGGAAGTCTCTGTTCTCTGGGAGTGTGTGTGGTGCGACTGCCCCGGTGTATGGGGTGGCTCACTGGCCACTAGCAATGTTTCTGCTCGCCACTGTGGGGCAAACGTTGTGCAGCTAAGCTCACTTGGGAAGTACAAGTGCCAGAGTTCCTTTCTGGGGCACCATCAAGAGATCACATTCGTAGCATGCGGGTACTGCTTTCCTCCTAATCTGTGCATTCCCCGCCAGCTTCAAGGTGTTCCTTTTGTGGATAGACTCTGGAGGAGAGGCCGCTGGATAAGGCCTCTGCTTCTATGCCCTTTGAGAGGGCTGCTTTGAGGAACCTCTAACCCTAGCCTCTGCCAAGTACAGCCTTCTGCCTCTCTCCAATACTGACTTACTTCTGGCAGCTTGTCTTTCCGTTTGAGAAACCAAGAGCCCTTTTCGTGCAGGGAAAAATGTCCGTTTTCTGTTCTTCTTTTGCACACGGTGACGTGCTTTCAGGCCTGGGTTAGGCTTTTACCCACTCGAGGGAGGGCAGCTTCCCATTCACTTTGGAGATGGCACTCCTGCAGCGCTGTGGGCCAAGACTGTGCTTCGCAGACTGTAAACTACCCTCTCCATTCGAAGAGAACACGCACGGATTGGGAAGTCTCTGTTCTCTGGGAGTTGTGTGTGGTGCTACTGCCCCGGTGTATGGGGTGGCTCACTGGCCACTAGCAATGTTTCTGCTCGCCACTGTGGGGCAAACGTTGTGCAGCTAAGCTCACTTGGGAAGTACAAGTGCCAGAGTTCCTTTCTGGGGCACCATCAAGAGATCACATTCGTAGCATGCGGGTACTGCTTTCCTCCTAAGCTGTGCATTCGCAGCCAGCTTCAAGGTGTTCCATTTGTGGATAGACTCTGGAGGAGAGGCCGCTGGAGAAGGCTTCTGCTTCTATGCCCTTTGAGAAGGCTGCTTTGAGGAACCTCTTACCCTGGCCTCTGCCAAGTACAGCCTTCTGCCTCTCTCCAATACTGACTTACTTTTGACAGCTTGTCTTTCCGTTTGAGAAACCAAGAGCCCTTTTCGTGCAGGGAAAAATGTCCGTTTTCTGTTCTTCTTTTGCACAGGGTGACGTGCTTTCAGGGCTGTGGTTAGGCTTTTACCCACTCGAGGGAGGGCAGCTTCCCATTCACTTTGGAGATGGCACTCCTGCAGCGCTGTGGGCCATGTCTGTGCTTCGCAGACTGCAAACTACCCTCTCCATTCGAAGAGAACACGCACGGATTGGGAAGTCTCTCTTCTCTGGGAGTTGTGTGTGGTGCTACTGCCCCGGTGTATGGGGTGGCTCACTGGCCACTAGCAATGTTTCTGCTCGCCACTGTGGGGCAAACGTTGTGCAGCTAAGCTCACTTGGGAAGTACAAGGCCAGAGTTCCTTTCTGGGGCACCATCAAGAGATCACATTCGTAGCATGCGGGTACTGCTTTCCTCCTAAGCTGTGCATTCGCAGCCAGCTTCAAGGTGTTCCTATTGTGGATAGACTCTGGAGGAGAGGCCGCTGGATAAGGCCTCTGCTTCTATGCCCTTTGAGAGGGCTGCTTTGAGGAACCTCTTACCCTAGCCTCTGCCAAGTATAGCCTTCTGCCTCTCTCCAATACTGACTTACTTTTGACAGCTTGTCTTTCCGTTTGAGAAACCAAGAGCCCTTTACGTGCAGGGAAAAATGTCCGTTTTCTGTTCTTCTTTTGCACACGGTGACGTGCTTTCAGGGCTGTGGTTAGGCTTTTACCCACTCGAGGGAGGGCAGCTTCCCATTCACTTTGGAGATGGCACTCCTGCAGCGCTGTGGGCCATGTCTGTGCTTCGCAGACTGCAAACTACCCTCTCCATTCGAAGAGAACACGCACGGATTGGGAAGTCTCTGTTCTCTGGGAGTTGTGTGTGGTGCTACTGCCCCGGTGTATGGGGTGGCTCACTGGCCACTAGCAATGTTTCTGCTCGCCACTGTGGGGCAAACGTTGTGCAGCTAAGCTCACTTGGGAAGTACAAGTGCCAGAGTTCCTTTCTGGGGCACCATCAAGAGATCACATTCGTAGCATGCGGGTACTGCTTTCCTCCTAAGCTGTGCATTCGCAGCCAGCTTCAAGGTGTTCCATTTGTGGATAGACTCTGGAGGAGAGGCCGCTGGAGAAGGCTTCTGCTTCTATGCCCTTTGAGAAGGCTGCTTTGAGGAACCTCTTACCCTGGCCTCTGCCAAGTACAGCCTTCTGCCTCTCTCCAATACTGACTTACTTTTGACAGCTTGTCTTTCCGTTTGAGAAACCAAGATCCCTTTTCGTGCACGGAAAAATGTCCGTTTTCTGTTCTACTTTTGCACACGGTGACATGCTTTCAGGGCTGTGGTTAGGCTTTTACCCACTCGATGGAGGGCAGCTTCCCATTCACTTTGGAGATGGCACTCCTGCAGCGCTGTGGGCCATGTCTGTGCTTCGCAGACTGCAAACTACCCTCTCCATTCGAAGAGAACACGCACGGATTGGGAAGTCTCTGTTCTCTGGGAGTGTGTGTGGTGCGACTGCCCCGGTGTATGGGGTGGCTCACTGGCCACTAGCAATGTTTCTGCTCGCCACTGTGGGGCAAACGTTGTGCAGCTAAGCTCACTTGGGAAGTACAAGTGCCAGAGTTCCTTTCTGGGGCACCATCAAGAGATCACATTCGTAGCATGCGGGTACTGCTTTCCTCCTAATCTGTGCATTCCCCGCCAGCTTCAAGGTGTTCCTTTTGTGGATAGACTCTGGAGGAGAGGCCGCTGGATAAGGCCTCTGCTTCTATGCCCTTTGAGAGGGCTGCTTTGAGGAACCTCTAACCCTAGCCTCTGCCAAGTACAGCCTTCTGCCTCTCTCCAATACTGACTTACTTCTGGCAGCTTGTCTTTCCGTTTGAGAAACCAAGAGCCCTTTTCGTGCAGGGAAAAATGTCCGTTTTCTGTTCTTCTTTTGCACACGGTGACGTGCTTTCAGGCCTGGGTTAGGCTTTTACCCACTCGAGGGAGGGCAGCTTCCCATTCACTTTGGAGATGGCACTCCTGCAGCGCTGTGGGCCAAGACTGTGCTTCGCAGACTGTAAACAACCCTCTCCATTCGAAGAGAACACGCACGGATTGGGAAGTCTCTGTTCTCTGGGAGTTGTGTGTGGTGCTACTGCCCCGGTGTATGGGGTGGCTCACTGGCCACTAGCAATGTTTCTGCTCGCCACTGTGGGGCAAACGTTGTGCAGCTAAGCTCACTTGGGAAGTACAAGTGCCAGAGTTCCTTTCTGGGGCACCATCAAGAGATCACATTCGTAGCATGCGGGTACTGATTTCCTCCTAAGCTGTGCATTCGCAGCCAGCTTCAAGGTGTTCCATTTGTGGATAGACTCTGGAGGAGAGGCCGCTGGAGAAGGCTTCTGCTTCTATGCCCTTTGAGAAGGCTGCTTTGAGGAACCTCTTACCCTGGCCTCTGCCAAGTACAGCCTTCTGCCTCTCTCCAATACTGACTTACTTTTGACAGCTTGTCTTTCCGTTTGAGAAACCAAGAGCCCTTTTCGTGCACGGAAAAATGTCCGTTTTCTGTTCTACTTTTGCACACGGTGACATGCTTTCAGGGCTGTGGTTAGGCTTTTACCCACTCGATGGAGGGCAGCTTCCCATTCACTTTGGAGATGGCACTCCTGCAGCGCTGTGGGCCATGTCTGTGCTTCGCAGACTGCAAACTACCCTCTCCATTCGAAGAGAACACGCACGGATTGGGAAGTCTCTGTTCTCTGGGAGTGTGTGTGGTGCGACTGCCCCGGTGTATGGGGTGGCTCACTGGCCACTAGCAATGTTTCTGCTCACCACTGTGGGGCAAACGTTGTGCAGCTAAGCTCACTTGGGAAGTACAAGTGCCAGAGTTCCTTTCTGGGGCACCATCAAGAGATCACATTCGTAGCATGCGGGTACTGCTTTCCTCCTAATCTGTGCATTCCCCGCCAGCTTCAAGGTGTTCCTTTTGTGGATAGACTCTGGAGGAGAGGCCGCTGGATAAGGCCTCTGCTTCTATGCCCTTTGAGAGGGCTGCTTTGAGGAACCTCTAACCCTAGCCTCTGCCAAGTACAGCCTTCTGCCTCTCTCCAATACTGACTTACTTCTGACAGCTTGTCTTTCCGTTTGAGAAACCAAGAGCCGTTTTCGTGCAGGGAAAAATGTCCGTTTTCTGTTCTTCTTTTGCACACGGTGACGTGCTTTCAGGCCTGGGTTAGGCTTTTACCCACTCGAGGGAGGGCAGCTTCCCATTCACTTTGGAGATGGCACTCCTGCAGCGCTGTGGGCCAAGACTGTGCTTCGCAGACTGTAAACTACCCTCTCCATTCGAAGAGAACACGCACGGATTGGGAAGTCTCTGTTCTCTGGGAGTTGTGTGTGGTGCTACTGCCCCGGTGTATGGGGTGGCTCACTGGCCACTAGCAATGTTTCTGCTCGCCACTGTGGGGCAAACGTTGTGCAGCTAAGCTCACTTGGGAAGTACAAGTGCCAGAGTTCCTTTCTGGGGCACCATCAAGAGATCACATTCGTAGCATGCGGGTACTGCTTTCCTCCTAAGCTGTGCATTCGCAGCCAGCTTCAAGGTGTTCCTTTTGTGGATAGACTCTGGTGGAGAGGCCGCTGGAGAAGGCCTCTGCTTCTATGCCCTTTGAGAAGGCTGCTTTGAGGAACCTCTTACCCTAGCCTCTGCCAAGTACAGCCTTCTGCCTCTCTCCAATACTGACTTACTTTTGACAGCTTGTCTTTCCGTTTGAGAAACCAAGAGCCCTTTTCGTGCAGGGAAAAATGTCCGTTTTCTGTTCTTCTTTTGCACACGGTGACGTGCTTTCAGGCCTGGGTTAGGCTTTTACCCACTCGAGGGAGGGCAGCTTCCCATTCACTTTGGAGATGGCACTCCTGCAGCGCTGTGGGCCATGACTGTGCTTTGCAGACTGTAAAGTACCCTCTCCATTCGAAGAAAACACGCACGGATTGGGAAGTCTCTGTTCTCTGGGAGATGTGTGTGGTGCTACTGTCCCGGTGTATGGGGTGGCTCACTGGCCACTAGCAATGTTTCTGCTCGCCACTGTGGGGCAAACGTTGTGCAGCTAAGCTCACTTGGGAAGTACAAGTGCCAGAGTTCCTTTCCGGGGCACCGTCAAGAGATCACATTCGTAGCATGCGGGTACTGCTTTCCTCCTAAGCTGTGCATTCGCAGCCAGCTTCAAGGTGTTCCTTTTGTGGATAGACTCTGGTGGAGAGGCCGCTGGAGAAGGCCTCTGCTTCTATGCCCTTTGAGAAGGCTGCTTTGAGGAACCTCTTACCCTAGCCTCTGCCAAGTACAGCCTTCTGCCTCTCTCCAATACTGACTTACTTTTGACAGCTTGTCTTTCCGTTTGAGAAACCAAGAGCCCTTTTCGTGCAGGGAAAAATGTCCGTTTTCTGTTCTTCTTTTGCACAGGGTGACGTGCTTTCAGGGCTGTGGTTAGGCTTTTACCCACTCGAGGGAGGGCAGCTTCCCATTCACTTTGGAGATGGCACTCCTGCAGCGCTGTGGGCCATGTCTGTGCTTCGCAGACTGCAAACTACCCTCTCCATTCGAAGAGAACACGCACGGATTGGGAAGTCTCTGTTCTCTGGGAGTTGTGTGTGGTGCTACTGCCCCGGTGTATGGGGTGGCTCACTGGCCACTAGCAATGTTTCTGCTCGCCACTGTGGGGCAAACGTTGTGCAGCTAAGCTCACTTGGGAAGTACAAGGCCAGAGTTCCTTTCTGGGGCACCATCAAGAGATCACATTCGTAGCATGCGGGTACTGCTTTCCTCCTAAGCTGTGCATTCGCAGCCAGCTTCAAGGTGTTCCTATTGTGGATAGACTCTGGAGGAGAGGCCGCTGGATAAGGCCTCTGCTTCTATGCCCTTTGAGAGGGCTGCTTTGAGGAACCTCTTACCCTAGCCTCTGCCAAGTATAGCCTTCTGCCTCTCTCCAATACTGACTTACTTTTGACAGCTTGTCTTTCCGTTTGAGAAACCAAGAGCCCTTTACGTGCAGGGAAAAATGTCCGTTTTCTGTTCTTCTTTTGCACACGGTGACGTGCTTTCAGGGCTGTGGTTAGGCTTTTACCCACTCGAGGGAGGGCAGCTTCCCATTCACTTTGGAGATGGCACTCCTGCAGCGCTGTGGGCCATGTCTGTGCTTCGCAGACTGCAAACTACCCTCTCCATTCGAAGAGAACACGCACGGATTGGGAAGTCTCTGTTCTCTGGGAGTTGTGTGTGGTGCTACTGCCCCGGTGTATGGGGTGGCTCACTGGCCACTAGCAATGTTTCTGCTCGCCACTGTGGGGCAAACGTTGTGCAGCTAAGCTCACTTGGGAAGTACAAGTGCCAGAGTTCCTTTCTGGGGCACCATCAAGAGATCACATTCGTAGCATGCGGGTACTGCTTTCCTCCTAAGCTGTGCATTCGCAGCCAGCTTCAAGGTGTTCCATTTGTGGATAGACTCTGGAGGAGAGGCCGCTGGAGAAGGCTTCTGCTTCTATGCCCTTTGAGAAGGCTGCTTTGAGGAACCTCTTACCCTGGCCTCTGCCAAGTACAGCCTTCTGCCTCTCTCCAATACTGACTTACTTTTGACAGCTTGTCTTTCCGTTTGAGAAACCAAGATCCCTTTTCGTGCACGGAAAAATGTCCGTTTTCTGTTCTACTTTTGCACACGGTGACATGCTTTCAGGGCTGTGGTTAGGCTTTTACCCACTCGATGGAGGGCAGCTTCCCATTCACTTTGGAGATGGCACTCCTGCAGCGCTGTGGGCCATGTCTGTGCTTCGCAGACTGCAAACTACCCTCTCCATTCGAAGAGAACACGCACGGATTGGGAAGTCTCTGTTCTCTGGGAGTGTGTGTGGTGCGACTGCCCCGGTGTATGGGGTGGCTCACTGGCCACTAGCAATGTTTCTGCTCGCCACTGTGGGGCAAACGTTGTGCAGCTAAGCTCACTTGGGAAGTACAAGTGCCAGAGTTCCTTTCTGGGGCACCATCAAGAGATCACATTCGTAGCATGCGGGTACTGCTTTCCTCCTAATCTGTGCATTCCCCGCCAGCTTCAAGGTGTTCCTTTTGTGGATAGACTCTGGAGGAGAGGCCGCTGGATAAGGCCTCTGCTTCTATGCCCTTTGAGAGGGCTGCTTTGAGGAACCTCTAACCCTAGCCTCTGCCAAGTACAGCCTTCTGCCTCTCTCCAATACTGACTTACTTCTGGCAGCTTGTCTTTCCGTTTGAGAAACCAAGAGCCCTTTTCGTGCAGGGAAAAATGTCCGTTTTCTGTTCTTCTTTTGCACACGGTGACGTGCTTTCAGGCCTGGGTTAGGCTTTTACCCACTCGAGGGAGGGCAGCTTCCCATTCACTTTGGAGATGGCACTCCTGCAGCGCTGTGGGCCAAGACTGTGCTTCGCAGACTGTAAACTACCCTCTCCATTCGAAGAGAACACGCACGGATTGGGAAGTCTCTGTTCTCTGGGAGTTGTGTGTGGTGCTACTGCCCCGGTGTATGGGGTGGCTCACTGGCCACTAGCAATGTTTCTGCTCGCCACTGTGGGGCAAACGTTGTGCAGCTAAGCTCACTTGGGAAGTACAAGTGCCAGAGTTCCTTTCTGGGGCACCATCAAGAGATCACATTCGTAGCATGCGGGTACTGCTTTCCTCCTAAGCTGTGCATTCGCAGCCAGCTTCAAGGTGTTCCATTTGTGGATAGACTCTGGAGGAGAGGCCGCTGGAGAAGGCTTCTGCTTCTATGCCCTTTGAGAAGGCTGCTTTGAGGAACCTCTTACCCTGGCCTCTGCCAAGTACAGCCTTCTGCCTCTCTCCAATACTGACTTACTTTTGACAGCTTGTCTTTCCGTTTGAGAAACCAAGAGCCCTTTTCGTGCAGGGAAAAATGTCCGTTTTCTGTTCTTCTTTTGCACAGGGTGACGTGCTTTCAGGGCTGTGGTTAGGCTTTTACCCACTCGAGGGAGGGCAGCTTCCCATTCACTTTGGAGATGGCACTCCTGCAGCGCTGTGGGCCATGTCTGTGCTTCGCAGACTGCAAACTACCCTCTCCATTCGAAGAGAACACGCACGGATTGGGAAGTCTCTCTTCTCTGGGAGTTGTGTGTGGTGCTACTGCCCCGGTGTATGGGGTGGCTCACTGGCCACTAGCAATGTTTCTGCTCGCCACTGTGGGGCAAACGTTGTGCAGCTAAGCTCACTTGGGAAGTACAAGGCCAGAGTTCCTTTCTGGGGCACCATCAAGAGATCACATTCGTAGCATGCGGGTACTGCTTTCCTCCTAAGCTGTGCATTCGCAGCCAGCTTCAAGGTGTTCCTATTGTGGATAGACTCTGGAGGAGAGGCCGCTGGATAAGGCCTCTGCTTCTATGCCCTTTGAGAGGGCTGCTTTGAGGAACCTCTTACCCTAGCCTCTGCCAAGTATAGCCTTCTGCCTCTCTCCAATACTGACTTACTTTTGACAGCTTGTCTTTCCGTTTGAGAAACCAAGAGCCCTTTACGTGCAGGGAAAAATGTCCGTTTTCTGTTCTTCTTTTGCACACGGTGACGTGCTTTCAGGGCTGTGGTTAGGCTTTTACCCACTCGAGGGAGGGCAGCTTCCCATTCACTTTGGAGATGGCACTCCTGCAGCGCTGTGGGCCATGTCTGTGCTTCGCAGACTGCAAACTACCCTCTCCATTCGAAGAGAACACGCACGGATTGGGAAGTCTCTGTTCTCTGGGAGTTGTGTGTGGTGCTACTGCCCCGGTGTATGGGGTGGCTCACTGGCCACTAGCAATGTTTCTGCTCGCCACTGTGGGGCAAACGTTGTGCAGCTAAGCTCACTTGGGAAGTACAAGTGCCAGAGTTCCTTTCTGGGGCACCATCAAGAGATCACATTCGTAGCATGCGGGTACTGCTTTCCTCCTAAGCTGTGCATTCGCAGCCAGCTTCAAGGTGTTCCATTTGTGGATAGACTCTGGAGGAGAGGCCGCTGGAGAAGGCTTCTGCTTCTATGCCCTTTGAGAAGGCTGCTTTGAGGAACCTCTTACCCTGGCCTCTGCCAAGTACAGCCTTCTGCCTCTCTCCAATACTGACTTACTTTTGACAGCTTGTCTTTCCGTTTGAGAAACCAAGATCCCTTTTCGTGCACGGAAAAATGTCCGTTTTCTGTTCTACTTTTGCACACGGTGACATGCTTTCAGGGCTGTGGTTAGGCTTTTACCCACTCGATGGAGGGCAGCTTCCCATTCACTTTGGAGATGGCACTCCTGCAGCGCTGTGGGCCATGTCTGTGCTTCGCAGACTGCAAACTACCCTCTCCATTCGAAGAGAACACGCACGGATTGGGAAGTCTCTGTTCTCTGGGAGTGTGTGTGGTGCGACTGCCCCGGTGTATGGGGTGGCTCACTGGCCACTAGCAATGTTTCTGCTCGCCACTGTGGGGCAAACGTTGTGCAGCTAAGCTCACTTGGGAAGTACAAGTGCCAGAGTTCCTTTCTGGGGCACCATCAAGAGATCACATTCGTAGCATGCGGGTACTGCTTTCCTCCTAATCTGTGCATTCCCCGCCAGCTTCAAGGTGTTCCTTTTGTGGATAGACTCTGGAGGAGAGGCCGCTGGATAAGGCCTCTGCTTCTATGCCCTTTGAGAGGGCTGCTTTGAGGAACCTCTAACCCTAGCCTCTGCCAAGTACAGCCTTCTGCCTCTCTCCAATACTGACTTACTTCTGGCAGCTTGTCTTTCCGTTTGAGAAACCAAGAGCCCTTTTCGTGCAGGGAAAAATGTCCGTTTTCTGTTCTTCTTTTGCACACGGTGACGTGCTTTCAGGCCTGGGTTAGGCTTTTACCCACTCGAGGGAGGGCAGCTTCCCATTCACTTTGGAGATGGCACTCCTGCAGCGCTGTGGGCCAAGACTGTGCTTCGCAGACTGTAAACAACCCTCTCCATTCGAAGAGAACACGCACGGATTGGGAAGTCTCTGTTCTCTGGGAGTTGTGTGTGGTGCTACTGCCCCGGTGTATGGGGTGGCTCACTGGCCACTAGCAATGTTTCTGCTCGCCACTGTGGGGCAAACGTTGTGCAGCTAAGCTCACTTGGGAAGTACAAGTGCCAGAGTTCCTTTCTGGGGCACCATCAAGAGATCACATTCGTAGCATGCGGGTACTGCTTTCCTCCTAAGCTGTGCATTCGCAGCCAGCTTCAAGGTGTTCCATTTGTGGATAGACTCTGGAGGAGAGGCCGCTGGAGAAGGCTTCTGCTTCTATGCCCTTTGAGAAGGCTGCTTTGAGGAACCTCTTACCCTGGCCTCTGCCAAGTACAGCCTTCTGCCTCTCTCCAATACTGACTTACTTTTGACAGCTTGTCTTTCCGTTTGAGAAACCAAGAGCCCTTTTCGTGCACGGAAAAATGTCCGTTTTCTGTTCTACTTTTGCACACGGTGACATGCTTTCAGGGCTGTGGTTAGGCTTTTACCCACTCGATGGAGGGCAGCTTCCCATTCACTTTGGAGATGGCACTCCTGCAGCGCTGTGGGCCATGTCTGTGCTTCGCAGACTGCAAACTACCCTCTCCATTCGAAGAGAACACGCACGGATTGGGAAGTCTCTGTTCTCTGGGAGTGTGTGTGGTGCGACTGCCCCGGTGTATGGGGTGGCTCACTGGCCACTAGCAATGTTTCTGCTCACCACTGTGGGGCAAACGTTGTGCAGCTAAGCTCACTTGGGAAGTACAAGTGCCAGAGTTCCTTTCTGGGGCACCATCAAGAGATCACATTCGTAGCATGCGGGTACTGCTTTCCTCCTAATCTGTGCATTCCCCGCCAGCTTCAAGGTGTTCCTTTTGTGGATAGACTCTGGAGGAGAGGCCGCTGGATAAGGCCTCTGCTTCTATGCCCTTTGAGAGGGCTGCTTTGAGGAACCTCTAACCCTAGCCTCTGCCAAGTACAGCCTTCTGCCTCTCTCCAATACTGACTTACTTCTGACAGCTTGTCTTTCCGTTTGAGAAACCAAGAGCCGTTTTCGTGCAGGGAAAAATGTCCGTTTTCTGTTCTTCTTTTGCACACGGTGACGTGCTTTCAGGCCTGGGTTAGGCTTTTACCCACTCGAGGGAGGGCAGCTTCCCATTCACTTTGGAGATGGCACTCCTGCAGCGCTGTGGGCCAAGACTGTGCTTCGCAGACTGTAAACTACCCTCTCCATTCGAAGAGAACACGCACGGATTGGGAAGTCTCTGTTCTCTGGGAGTTGTGTGTGGTGCTACTGCCCCGGTGTATGGGGTGGCTCACTGGCCACTAGCAATGTTTCTGCTCGCCACTGTGGGGCAAACGTTGTGCAGCTAAGCTCACTTGGGAAGTACAAGTGCCAGAGTTCCTTTCTGGGGCACCATCAAGAGATCACATTCGTAGCATGCGGGTACTGCTTTCCTCCTAAGCTGTGCATTCGCAGCCAGCTTCAAGGTGTTCCTTTTGTGGATAGACTCTGGTGGAGAGGCCGCTGGAGAAGGCCTCTGCTTCTATGCCCTTTGAGAAGGCTGCTTTGAGGAACCTCTTACCCTAGCCTCTGCCAAGTACAGCCTTCTGCCTCTCTCCAATACTGACTTACTTTTGACAGCTTGTCTTTCCGTTTGAGAAACCAAGAGCCCTTTTCGTGCAGGGAAAAATGTCCGTTTTCTGTTCTTCTTTTGCACACGGTGACGTGCTTTCAGGCCTGGGTTAGGCTTTTACCCACTCGAGGGAGGGCAGCTTCCCATTCACTTTGGAGATGGCACTCCTGCAGCGCTGTGGGCCATGACTGTGCTTTGCAGACTGTAAAGTACCCTCTCCATTCGAAGAAAACACGCACGGATTGGGAAGTCTCTGTTCTCTGGGAGATGTGTGTGGTGCTACTGTCCCGGTGTATGGGGTGGCTCACTGGCCACTAGCAATGTTTCTGCTCGCCACTGTGGGGCAAACGTTGTGCAGCTAAGCTCACTTGGGAAGTACAAGTGCCAGAGTTCCTTTCCGGGGCACCGTCAAGAGATCACATTCGTAGCATGCGGGTACTGCTTTCCTCCTAAGCTGTGCATTCGCAGCCAGCTTCAAGGTGTTCCTTTTGTGGATAGACTCTGGTGGAGAGGCCGCTGGAGAAGGCCTCTGCTTCTATGCCCTTTGAGAAGGCTGCTTTGAGGAACCTCTTACCCTAGCCTCTGCCAAGTACAGCCTTCTGCCTCTCTCCAATACTGACTTACTTTTGACAGCTTGTCTTTCCGTTTGAGAAACCAAGAGCCCTTTTCGTGCAGGGAAAAATGTCCGTTTTCTGTTCTTCTTTTGCACAGGGTGACGTGCTTTCAGGGCTGTGGTTAGGCTTTTACCCACTCGAGGGAGGGCAGCTTCCCATTCACTTTGGAGATGGCACTCCTGCAGCGCTGTGGGCCATGTCTGTGCTTCGCAGACTGCAAACTACCCTCTCCATTCGAAGAGAACACGCACGGATTGGGAAGTCTCTGTTCTCTGGGAGTTGTGTGTGGTGCTACTGCCCCGGTGTATGGGGTGGCTCACTGGCCACTAGCAATGTTTCTGCTCGCCACTGTGGGGCAAACGTTGTGCAGCTAAGCTCACTTGGGAAGTACAAGGCCAGAGTTCCTTTCTGGGGCACCATCAAGAGATCACATTCGTAGCATGCGGGTACTGCTTTCCTCCTAAGCTGTGCATTCGCAGCCAGCTTCAAGGTGTTCCTATTGTGGATAGACTCTGGAGGAGAGGCCGCTGGATAAGGCCTCTGCTTCTATGCCCTTTGAGAGGGCTGCTTTGAGGAACCTCTTACCCTAGCCTCTGCCAAGTATAGCCTTCTGCCTCTCTCCAATACTGACTTACTTTTGACAGCTTGTCTTTCCGTTTGAGAAACCAAGAGCCCTTTACGTGCAGGGAAAAATGTCCGTTTTCTGTTCTACTTTTGCACACGGTGACATGCTTTCAGGGCTGTGGTTAGGCTTTTACCCACTCGATGGAGGGCAGCTTCCCATTCACTTTGGAGATGGCACTCCTGCAGCGCTGTGGGCCATGTCTGTGCTTCGCAGACTGCAAACTACCCTCTCCATTCGAAGAGAACACGCACGGATTGGGAAGTCTCTGTTCTCTGGGAGTGTGTGTGGTGCGACTGCCCCGGTGTATGGGGTGGCTCACTGGCCACTAGCAATGTTTCTGCTCGCCACTGTGGGGCAAACGTTGTGCAGCTAAGCTCACTTGGGAAGTACAAGTGCCAGAGTTCCTTTCTGGGGCACCATCAAGAGATCACATTCGTAGCATGCGGGTACTGCTTTCCTCCTAATCTGTGCATTCCCCGCCAGCTTCAAGGTGTTCCTTTTGTGGATAGACTCTGGAGGAGAGGCCGCTGGATAAGGCCTCTGCTTCTATGCCCTTTGAGAGGGCTGCTTTGAGGAACCTCTAACCCTAGCCTCTGCCAAGTACAGCCTTCTGCCTCTCTCCAATACTGACTTACTTCTGACAGCTTGTCTTTCCGTTTGAGAAACCAAGAGCCGTTTTCGTGCAGGGAAAAATGTCCGTTTTCTGTTCTTCTTTTGCACACGGTGACGTGCTTTCAGGCCTGGGTTAGGCTTTTACCCACTCGAGGGAGGGCAGCTTCCCATTCACTTTGGAGATGGCACTCCTGCAGCGCTGTGGGCCAAGACTGTGCTTCGCAGACTGTAAACTACCCTCTCCATTCGAAGAGAACACGCACGGATTGGGAAGTCTCTGTTCTCTGGGAGTTGTGTGTGGTGCTACTGCCCCGGTGTATGGGGTGGCTCACTGGCCACTAGCAATGTTTCTGCTCGCCACTGTGGGGCAAACGTTGTGCAGCTAAGCTCACTTGGGAAGTACAAGTGCCAGAGTTCCTTTCCGGGGCACCGTCAAGAGATCACATTCGTAGCATGCGGGTACTGCTTTCCTCCTAAGCTGTGCATTCGCAGCCAGCTTCAAGGTGTTCCTTTTGTGGATAGACTCTGGTGGAGAGGCCGCTGGAGAAGGCCTCTGCTTCTATGCCCTTTGAGAAGGCTGCTTTGAGGAACCTCTTACCCTAGCCTCTGCCAAGTACAGCCTTCTGCCTCTCTCCAATACTGACTTACTTTTGACAGCTTGTCTTTCCGTTTGAGAAACCAAGAGCCCTTTTCGTGCAGGGAAAAATGTCCGTTTTCTGTTCTTCTTTTGCACAGGGTGACGTGCTTTCAGGGCTGTGGTTAGGCTTTTACCCACTCGAGGGAGGGCAGCTTCCCATTCACTTTGGAGATGGCACTCCTGCAGCGCTGTGGGCCATGTCTGTGCTTCGCAGACTGCAAACTACCCTCTCCATTCGAAGAGAACACGCACGGATTGGGAAGTCTCTGTTCTCTGGGAGTTGTGTGTGGTGCTACTGCCCCGGTGTATGGGGTGGCTCACTGGCCACTAGCAATGTTTCTGCTCGCCACTGTGGGGCAAACGTTGTGCAGCTAAGCTCACTTGGGAAGTACAAGGCCAGAGTTCCTTTCTGGGGCACCATCAAGAGATCACATTCGTAGCATGCGGGTACTGCTTTCCTCCTAAGCTGTGCATTCGCAGCCAGCTTCAAGGTGTTCCTATTGTGGATAGACTCTGGAGGAGAGGCCGCTGGATAAGGCCTCTGCTTCTATGCCCTTTGAGAGGGCTGCTTTGAGGAACCTCTTACCCTAGCCTCTGCCAAGTATAGCCTTCTGCCTCTCTCCAATACTGACTTACTTTTGACAGCTTCTCTTTCCGTTTGAGAAACCAAGAGCCCTTTTCGTGCAGGGAAAAATGTCCCTTTTCTGTTCTTCTTTTGCACACGGTGACGTGCTTTCAGGGCTGTGGTTAGGCTTTTACCCACTCGAGGGAGGGCAGCTTCCCATTCACTTTGGAGATGGCACTCCTGCAGCGCTGTGGGCCATGTCTGTGCTTCGCAGACTGCAAACTACCCTCTCCATTCGAAGAGAACACGCACGGATTGAGAAGTCTCTGTTCTCTGGGAGTGTGTGTGGTGCGACTGCCCCGGTGTATGGGGTGGCTCACTGGCCACTAGCAATGTTTCTGCTCACCACTGTGGGGCAAACGTTGTGCAGCTAAGCTCACTTGGGAAGTACAAGTGCCAGAGTTCCTTTCTGGGGCACCATCAAGAGATCACATTCGTAGCATGCGGGTACTGCTTTCCTCCTAATCTGTGCATTCCCCGCCAGCTTCAAGGTGTTCCTTTTGTGGATAGACTCTGGAGGAGAGGCCGCTGGATAAGGCCTCTGCTTCTATGCCCTTTGAGAGGGCTGCTTTGAGGAACCTCTAACCCTAGCCTCTGCCAAGTACAGCCTTCTGCCTCTCTCCAATACTGACTTACTTCTGACAGCTTGTCTTTCCGTTTGAGAAACCAAGAGCCCTTTTCGTGCAGGGAAAAATGTCCGTTTTCTGTTCTTCTTTTGCACACGGTGACGTGCTTTCAGGCCTGGGTTAGGCTTTTACCCACTCGAGGGAGGGCAGCTTCCCATTCACTTTGGAGATGGCACTCCTGCAGCGCTGTGGGCCAAGACTGTGCTTCGCAGACTGTAAACTACCCTCTCCATTCGAAGAGAACACGCACGGATTGGGAAGTCTCTGTTCTCTGGGAGTTGTGTGTGGTGCTACTGCCCCGGTGTATGGGGTGGCTCACTGGCCACTAGCAATGTTTCTGCTCGCCACTGTGGGGCAAACGTTGTGCAGCTAAGCTCACTTGGGAAGTACAAGTGCCAGAGTTCCTTTCTGGGGCACCATCAAGAGATCACATTCGTAGCATGCGGGTACTGCTTTCCTCCTAAGCTGTGCATTCGCAGCCAGCTTCAAGGTGTTCCTTTTGTGGATAGACTCTGGTGGAGAGGCCGCTGGAGAAGGCCTCTGCTTCTATGCCCTTTGAGAAGGCTGCTTTGAGGAACCTCTTACCCTAGCCTCTGCCAAGTACAGCCTTCTGCCTCTCTCCAATACTGACTTACTTTTGACAGCTTGTCTTTCCGTTTGAGAAACCAAGAGCCCTTTTCGTGCAGGGAAAAATGTCCGTTTTCTGTTCTTCTTTTGCACACGGTGACGTGCTTTCAGGCCTGGGTTAGGCTTTTACCCACTCGAGGGAGGGCAGCTTCCCATTCACTTTGGAGATGGCACTCCTGCAGCGCTGTGGGCCATGACTGTGCTTTGCAGACTGTAAAGTACCCTCTCCATTCGAAGAAAACACGCACGGATTGGGAAGTCTCTGTTCTCTGGGAGATGTGTGTGGTGCTACTGTCCCGGTGTATGGGGTGGCTCACTGGCCACTAGCAATGTTTCTGCTCGCCACTGTGGGGCAAACGTTGTGCAGCTAAGCTCACTTGGGAAGTACAAGTGCCAGAGTTCCTTTCCGGGGCACCGTCAAGAGATCACATTCGTAGCATGCGGGTACTGCTTTCCTCCTAAGCTGTGCATTCGCAGCCAGCTTCAAGGTGTTCCTTTTGTGGATAGACTCTGGTGGAGAGGCCGCTGGAGAAGGCCTCTGCTTCTATGCCCTTTGAGAAGGCTGCTTTGAGGAACCTCTTACCCTAGCCTCTGCCAAGTACAGCCTTCTGCCTCTCTCCAATACTGACTTACTTTTGACAGCTTGTCTTTCCGTTTGAGAAACCAAGAGCCCTTTTCGTGCAGGGAAAAATGTCCGTTTTCTGTTCTTCTTTTGCACAGGGTGACGTGCTTTCAGGGCTGTGGTTAGGCTTTTACCCACTCGAGGGAGGGCAGCTTCCCATTCACTTTGGAGATGGCACTCCTGCAGCGCTGTGGGCCATGTCTGTGCTTCGCAGACTGCAAACTACCCTCTCCATTCGAAGAGAACACGCACGGATTGGGAAGTCTCTGTTCTCTGGGAGTGTGTGTGGTGCGACTGCCCCGGTGTATGGGGTGGCTCACTGGCCACTAGCAATGTTTCTGCTCGCCACTGTGGGGCAAACGTTGTGCAGCTAAGCTCACTTGGGAAGTACAAGTGCCAGAGTTCCTTTCTGGGGCACCATCAAGAGATCACATTCGTAGCATGCGGGTACTGCTTTCCTCCTAATCTGTGCATTCCCCGCCAGCTTCAAGGTGTTCCTTTTGTGGATAGACTCTGGAGGAGAGGCCGCTGGATAAGGCCTCTGCTTCTATGCCCTTTGAGAGGGCTGCTTTGAGGAACCTCTAACCCTAGCCTCTGCCAAGTACAGCCTTCTGCCTCTCTCCAATACTGACTTACTTCTGACAGCTTGTCTTTCCGTTTGAGAAACCAAGAGCCCTTTTCGTGCAGGGAAAAATGTCCGTTTTCTGTTCTTCTTTTGCACACGGTGACGTGCTTTCAGGCCTGGGTTAGGCTTTTACCCACTCGAGGGAGGGCAGCTTCCCATTCACTTTGGAGATGGCACTCCTGCAGCGCTGTGGGCCAAGACTGTGCTTCGCAGACTGTAAACTACCCTCTCCATTCGAAGAGAACACGCACGGATTGGGAAGTCTCTGTTCTCTGGGAGTTGTGTGTGGTGCTACTGCCCCGGTGTATGGGGTGGCTCACTGGCCACTAGCAATGTTTCTGCTCGCCACTGTGGGGAAAACGTTGTGCAGCTAAGCTCACTTGGGAAGTACAAGTGCCAGAGTTCCTTTCCGGGGCACCGTCAAGAGATCACATTCGTAGCATGCGGGTACTGCTTTCCTCCTAAGCTGTGCATTCGCAGCCAGCTTCAAGGTGTTCCTTTTGTGGATAGACTCTGGTGGAGAGGCCGCTGGAGAAGGCCTCTGCTTCTATGCCCTTTGAGAAGGCTGCTTTGAGGAACCTCTTACCCTAGCCTCTGCCAAGTACAGCCTTCTGACTCTCTCCAATACTGACTTACTTTTGACAGCTTGTCTTTCCGTTTGAGAAACCAAGAGCCCTTTTCATGCAGGGAAAAATGTCCGTTTTCTGTTCTTCTTTTGCACACGGTGACGTGCTTTCAGGGCTGTGGTTAGGCTTTTACCCACTCGAGGGAGGGCAGCTTCCCATTCACTTTGGAGATGGCACTCCTGCAGCGCTGTGGGCCATGTCTGTGCTTCGCAGACTGCAAACTACCCTCTCCATTCGAAGAGAACACGCACGGATTGGGAAGTCTCTGTTCTCTGGGAGTTGTGTGTGGTGCTACTGCCCCGGTGTATGGGGTGGCTCACTGGCCACTAGCAATGTTTCTGCTCGCCACTGTGGGGCAAACGTTGTGCAGCTAAGCTCACTTGGGAAGTACAAGGCCAGAGTTCCTTTCTGGGGCACCATCAAGAGATCACATTCGTAGCATGCGGGTACTGCTTTCCTCCTAAGCTGTGCATTCGCAGCCAGCTTCAAGGTGTTCCTATTGTGGATAGACTCTGGAGGAGAGGCCGCTGGATAAGGCCTCTGCTTCTATGCCCTTTGAGAGGGCTGCTTTGAGGAACCTCTTACCCTAGCCTCTGCCAAGTATAGCCTTCTGCCTCTCTCCAATACTGACTTACTTTTGACAGCTTCTCTTTCCGTTTGAGAAACCAAGAGCCCTTTTCGTGCAGGGAAAAATGTCCCTTTTCTGTTCTTCTTTTGCACACGGTGACGTGCTTTCAGGGCTGTGGTTAGGCTTTTACCCACTCGAGGGAGGGCAGCTTCCCATTCACTTTGGAGATGGCACTCCTGCAGCGCTGTGGGCCATGTCTGTGCTTCGCAGACTGCAAACTACCCTCTCCATTCGAAGAGAACACGCACGGATTGGGAAGTCTCTGTTCTCTGGGAGTGTGTGTGGTGCGACTGCCCCGGTGTATGGGGTGGCTCACTGGCCACTAGCAATGTTTCTGCTCACCACTGTGGGGCAAACGTTGTGCAGCTAAGCTCACTTGGGAAGTACAAGTGCCAGAGTTCCTTTCTGGGGCACCATCAAGAGATCACATTCGTAGCATGCGGGTACTGCTTTCCTCCTAATCTGTGCATTCCCCGCCAGCTTCAAGGTGTTCCTTTTGTGGATAGACTCTGGAGGAGAGGCCGCTGGATAAGGCCTCTGCTTCTATGCCCTTTGAGAGGGCTGCTTTGAGGAACCTCTAACCCTAGCCTCTGCCAAGTACAGCCTTCTGCCTCTCTCCAATACTGACTTACTTCTGACAGCTTGTCTTTCCGTTTGAGAAACCAAGAGCCCTTTTCGTGCAGGGAAAAATGTCCGTTTTCTGTTCTTCTTTTGCACACGGTGACGTGCTTTCAGGCCTGGGTTAGGCTTTTACCCACTCGAGGGAGGGCAGCTTCCCATTCACTTTGGAGATGGCACTCCTGCAGCGCTGTGGGCCAAGACTGTGCTTCGCAGACTGTAAACTACCCTCTCCATTCGAAGAGAACACGCACGGATTGGGAAGTCTCTGTTCTCTGGGAGTTGTGTGTGGTGCTACTGCCCCGGTGTATGGGGTGGCTCACTGGCCACTAGCAATGTTTCTGCTCGCCACTGTGGGGCAAACGTTGTGCAGCTAAGCTCACTTGGGAAGTACAAGTGCCAGAGTTCCTTTCTGGGGCACCATCAAGAGATCACATTCGTAGCATGCGGGTACTGCTTTCCTCCTAAGCTGTGCATTCGCAGCCAGCTTCAAGGTGTTCCTTTTGTGGATAGACTCTGGTGGAGAGGCCGCTGGAGAAGGCCTCTGCTTCTATGCCCTTTGAGAAGGCTGCTTTGAGGAACCTCTTACCCTAGCCTCTGCCAAGTACAGCCTTCTGCCTCTCTCCAATACTGACTTACTTTTGACAGCTTGTCTTTCCGTTTGAGAAACCAAGAGCCCTTTTCGTGCAGGGAAAAATGTCCGTTTTCTGTTCTTCTTTTGCACAGGGTGACGTGCTTTCAGGGCTGTGGTTAGGCTTTTACCCACTCGAGGGAGGGCAGCTTCCCATTCACTTTGGAGATGGCACTCCTGCAGCGCTGTGGGCCATGTCTGTGCTTCGCAGACTGCAAACTACCCTCTCCATTCGAAGAGAACACGCACGGATTGGGAAGTCTCTGTTCTCTGGGAGTGTGTGTGGTGCGACTGCCCCGGTGTATGGGGTGGCTCACTGGCCACTAGCAATGTTTCTGCTCGCCACTGTGGGGCAAACGTTGTGCAGCTAAGCTCACTTGGGAAGTACAAGTGCCAGAGTTCCTTTCTGGGGCACCATCAAGAGATCACATTCGTAGCATGCGGGTACTGCTTTCCTCCTAATCTGTGCATTCCCCGCCAGCTTCAAGGTGTTCCTTTTGTGGATAGACTCTGGAGGAGAGGCCGCTGGATAAGGCCTCTGCTTCTATGCCCTTTGAGAGGGCTGCTTTGAGGAACCTCTAACCCTAGCCTCTGCCAAGTACAGCCTTCTGCCTCTCTCCAATACTGACTTACTTCTGACAGCTTGTCTTTCCGTTTGAGAAACCAAGAGCCCTTTTCGTGCAGGGAAAAATGTCCGTTTTCTGTTCTTCTTTTGCACACGGTGACGTGCTTTCAGGCCTGGGTTAGGCTTTTACCCACTCGAGGGAGGGCAGCTTCCCATTCACTTTGGAGATGGCACTCCTGCAGCGCTGTGGGCCAAGACTGTGCTTCGCAGACTGTAAACTACCCTCTCCATTCGAAGAGAACACGCACGGATTGGGAAGTCTCTGTTCTCTGGGAGTTGTGTGTGGTGCTACTGCCCCGGTGTATGGGGTGGCTCACTGGCCACTAGCAATGTTTCTGCTCGCCACTGTGGGGCAAACGTTGTGCAGCTAAGCTCACTTGGGAAGTACAAGTGCCAGAGTTCCTTTCCGGGGCACCGTCAAGAGATCACATTCGTAGCATGCGGGTACTGCTTTCCTCCTAAGCTGTGCATTCGCAGCCAGCTTCAAGGTGTTCCTTTTGTGGATAGACTCTGGTGGAGAGGCCGCTGGAGAAGGCCTCTGCTTCTATGCCCTTTGAGAAGGCTGCTTTGAGGAACCTCTTACCCTAGCCTCTGCCAAGTACAGCCTTCTGCCTCTCTCCAATACTGACTTACTTTTGACAGCTTGTCTTTCCGTTTGAGAAACCAAGAGCCCTTTTCGTGCAGGGAAAAATGTCCGTTTTCTGTTCTTCTTTTGCACACGGTGACGTGCTTTCAGGGCTGTGGTTAGGCTTTTACCCACTCGAGGGAGGGCAGCTTCCCATTCACTTTGGAGATGGCACTCCTGCAGCGCTGTGGGCCATGTCTGTGCTTCGCAGACTGCAAACTACCCTCTCCATTCGAAGAGAACACGCACGGATTGGGAAGTCTCTGTTCTCTGGGAGTTGTGTGTGGTGCTACTGCCCCGGTGTATGGGGTGGCTCACTGGCCACTAGCAATGTTTCTGCTCGCCACTGTGGGGCAAACGTTGTGCAGCTAAGCTCACTTGGGAAGTACAAGGCCAGAGTTCCTTTCTGGGGCACCATCAAGAGATCACATTCGTAGCATGCGGGTACTGCTTTCCTCCTAAGCTGTGCATTCGCAGCCAGCTTCAAGGTGTTCCTATTGTGGATAGACTCTGGAGGAGAGGCCGCTGGATAAGGCCTCTGCTTCTATGCCCTTTGAGAGGGCTGCTTTGAGGAACCTCTTACCCTAGCCTCTGCCAAGTATAGCCTTCTGCCTCTCTCCAATACTGACTTACTTTTGACAGCTTCTCTTTCCGTTTGAGAAACCAAGAGCCCTTTTCGTGCAGGGAAAAATGTCCCTTTTCTGTTCTTCTTTTGCACACGGTGACGTGCTTTCAGGGCTGTGGTTAGGCTTTTACCCACTCGAGGGAGGGCAGCTTCCCATTCACTTTGGAGATGGCACTCCTGCAGCGCTGTGGGCCATGTCTGTGCTTCGCAGACTGCAAACTACCCTCTCCATTCGAAGAGAACACGCACGGATTGGGAAGTCTCTGTTCTCTGGGAGTGTGTGTGGTGCGACTGCCCCGGTGTATGGGGTGGCTCACTGGCCACTAGCAATGTTTCTGCTCACCACTGTGGGGCAAACGTTGTGCAGCTAAGCTCACTTGGGAAGTACAAGTGCCAGAGTTCCTTTCTGGGGCACCATCAAGAGATCACATTCGTAGCATGCGGGTACTGCTTTCCTCCTAATCTGTGCATTCCCCGCCAGCTTCAAGGTGTTCCTTTTGTGGATAGACTCTGGAGGAGAGGCCGCTGGATAAGGCCTCTGCTTCTATGCCCTTTGAGAGGGCTGCTTTGAGGAACCTCTAACCCTAGCCTCTGCCAAGTACAGCCTTCTGCCTCTCTCCAATACTGACTTACTTCTGACAGCTTGTCTTTCCGTTTGAGAAACCAAGAGCCCTTTTCGTGCAGGGAAAAATGTCCGTTTTCTGTTCTTCTTTTGCACACGGTGACGTGCTTTCAGGCCTGGGTTAGGCTTTTACCCACTCGAGGGAGGGCAGCTTCCCATTCACTTTTTAGATGGCACTCCTGCAGCGCTGTGGGCCAAGACTGTGCTTCGCAGACTGTAAACTACCCTCTCCATTCGAAGAGAACACGCACGGATTGGGAAGTCTCTGTTCTCTGGGAGTTGTGTGTGGTGCTACTGCCCCGGTGTATGGGGTGGCTCACTGGCCACTAGCAATGTTTCTGCTCGCCACTGTGGGGCAAACGTTGTGCAGCTAAGCTCACTTGGGAAGTACAAGTGCCAGAGTTCCTTTCTGGGGCACCATCAAGAGATCACATTCGTAGCATGCGGGTACTGCTTTCCTCCTAAGCTGTGCATTCGCAGCCAGCTTCAAGGTGTTCCTTTTGTGGATAGACTCTGGTGGAGAGGCCGCTGGAGAAGGCCTCTGCTTCTATGCCCTTTGAGAAGGCTGCTTTGAGGAACCTCTTACCCTAGCCTCTGCCAAGTACAGCCTTCTGCCTCTCTCCAATACTGACTTACTTTTGACAGCTTGTCTTTCCGTTTGAGAAACCAAGAGCCCTTTTCGTGCAGGGAAAAATGTCCGTTTTCTGTTCTTCTTTTGCACACGGTGACGTGCTTTCAGGCCTGGGTTAGGCTTTTACCCACTCGAGGGAGGGCAGCTTCCCATTCACTTTGGAGATGGCACTCCTGCAGCGCTGTGGGCCATGACTGTGCTTTGCAGACTGTAAAGTACCCTCTCCATTCGAAGAAAACACGCACGGATTGGGAAGTCTCTGTTCTCTGGGAGATGTGTGTGGTGCTACTGTCCCGGTGTATGGGGTGGCTCACTGGCCACTAGCAATGTTTCTGCTCGCCACTGTGGGGCAAACGTTGTGCAGCTAAGCTCACTTGGGAAGTACAAGTGCCAGAGTTCCTTTCCGGGGCACCGTCAAGAGATCACATTCGTAGCATGCGGGTACTGCTTTCCTCCTAAGCTGTGCATTCGCAGCCAGCTTCAAGGTGTTCCTTTTGTGGATAGACTCTGGTGGAGAGGCCGCTGGAGAAGGCCTCTGCTTCTATGCCCTTTGAGAAGGCTGCTTTGAGGAACCTCTTACCCTAGCCTCTGCCAAGTACAGCCTTCTGCCTCTCTCCAATACTGACTTACTTTTGACAGCTTGTCTTTCCGTTTGAGAAACCAAGAGCCCTTTTCGTGCAGGGAAAAATGTCCGTTTTCTGTTCTTCTTTTGCACAGGGTGACGTGCTTTCAGGGCTGTGGTTAGGCTTTTACCCACTCGAGGGAGGGCAGCTTCCCATTCACTTTGGAGATGGCACTCCTGCAGCGCTGTGGGCCATGTCTGTGCTTCGCAGACTGCAAACTACCCTCTCCATTCGAAGAGAACACGAACGGATTGGGAAGTCTCTGTTCTCTGGGAGTTGTGTGTGGTGCTACTGCCCCGGTGTATGGGGTGGCTCACTGGCCACTAGCAATGTTTCTGTTCGCCACTGTGGGGCAAACGTTGTGCAGCTAAGCTCACTTGGGAAGTACAAGGCCAGAGTTCCTTTCTGGGGCACCATCAAGAGATCACATTCGTAGCATGCGGGTACTGCTTTCCTCCTAAGCTGTGCATTCGCAGCCAGCTTCAAGGTGTTCCTATTGTGGATAGACTCTGGAGGAGAGGCCGCTGGATAAGGCCTCTGCTTCTATGCCCTTTGAGAGGGCTGCTTTGAGGAACCTCTTACCCTAGCCTCTGCCAAGTATAGCCTTCTGCCTCTCTCCAATACTGACTTACTTTTGACAGCTTGTCTTTCCGTTTGAGAAACCAAGAGCCCTTTACGTGCAGGGAAAAATGTCCGTTTTCTGTTCTTCTTTTGCACACGGTGACGTGCTTTCAGGGCTGTGGTTAGGCTTTTACCCACTCGAGGGAGGGCAGCTTCCCATTCACTTTGGAGATGGCACTCCTGCAGCGCTGTGGGCCATGTCTGTGCTTCGCAGACTGCAAACTACCCTCTCCATTCGAAGAGAACACGCACGGATTGGGAAGTCTCTGTTCTCTGGGAGTTGTGTGTGGTGCTACTGCCCCGGTGTATGGGGTGGCTCACTGGCCACTAGCAATGTTTCTGCTCGCCACTGTGGGGCAAACGTTGTGCAGCTAAGCTCACTTGGGAAGTACAAGTGCCAGAGTTCCTTTCTGGGGCACCATCAAGAGATCACATTCGTAGCATGCGGGTACTGCTTTCCTCCTAAGCTGTGCATTCGCAGCCAGCTTCAAGGTGTTCCATTTGTGGATAGACTCTGGAGGAGAGGCCGCTGGAGAAGGCTTCTGCTTCTATGCCCTTTGAGAAGGCTGCTTTGAGGAACCTCTTACCCTGGCCTCTGCCAAGTACAGCCTTCTGCCTCTCTCCAATACTGACTTACTTTTGACAGCTTGTCTTTCCGTTTGAGAAACCAAGAGCCCTTTTCGTGCACGGAAAAATGTCCGTTTTCTGTTCTACTTTTGCACACGGTGACATGCTTTCAGGGCTGTGGTTAGGCTTTTACCCACTCGATGGAGGGCAGCTTCCCATTCACTTTGGAGATGGCACTCCTGCAGCGCTGAGGGCCATGTCTGTGCTTCGCAGACTGCAAACTACCCTCTCCATTCGAAGAGAACACGCACGGATTGGGAAGTCTCTGTTCTCTGGGAGTGTGTGTGGTGCGACTGCCCCGGTGTATGGGGTGGCTCACTGGCCACTAGCAATGTTTCTGCTCGCCACTGTGGGGCAAACGTTGTGCAGCTAAGCTCACTTGGGAAGTACAAGTGCCAGAGTTCCTTTCTGGGGCACCATCAAGAGATCACATTCGTAGCATGCGGGTACTGCTTTCCTCCTAATCTGTGCATTCCCCGCCAGCTTCAAGGTGTTCCTTTTGTGGATAGACTCTGGAGGAGAGGCCGCTGGATAAGGCCTCTGCTTCTATGCCCTTTGAGAGGGCTGCTTTGAGGAACCTCTAACCCTAGCCTCTGCCAAGTACAGCCTTCTGCCTCTCTCCAATACTGACTTACTTCTGACAGCTTGTCTTTCCGTTTGAGAAACCAAGAGCCCTTTTCGTGCAGGGAAAAATGTCCGTTTTCTGTTCTTCTTTTGCACACGGTGACGTGCTTTCAGGCCTGGGTTAGGCTTTTACCCACTCGAGGGAGGGCAGCTTCCCATTCACTTTGGAGATGGCACTCCTGCAGCGCTGTGGGCCAAGACTGTGCTTCGCAGACTGTAAACTACCCTCTCCATTCGAAGAGAACACGCACGGATTGGGAAGTCTCTGTTCTCTGGGAGTTGTGTGTGGTGCTACTGCCCCGGTGTATGGGGTGGCTCACTGGCCACTAGCAATGTTTCTGCTCGCCACTGTGGGGCAAACGTTGTGCAGCTAAGCTCACTTGGGAAGTACAAGTGCCAGAGTTCCTTTCCGGGGCACCGTCAAGAGATCACATTCGTAGCATGCGGGTACTGCTTTCCTCCTAAGCTGTGCATTCGCAGCCAGCTTCAAGGTGTTCCTTTTGTGGATAGACTCTGGTGGAGAGGCCGCTGGAGAAGGCCTCTGCTTCTATGCCCTTTGAGAAGGCTGCTTTGAGGAACCTCTTACCCTAGCCTCTGCCAAGTACAGCCTTCTGCCTCTCTCCAATACTGACTTACTTTTGACAGCTTGTCTTTCCGTTTGAGAAACCAAGAGCCCTTTTCGTGCAGGGAAAAATGTCCGTTTTCTGTTCTTCTTTTGCACAGGGTGACGTGCTTTCAGGGCTGTGGTTAGGCTTTTACCCACTCGAGGGAGGGCAGCTTCCCATTCACTTTGGAGATGGCACTCCTGCAGCGCTGTGGGCCATGTCTGTGCTTCGCAGACTGCAAACTACCCTCTCCATTCGAAGAGAACACGCACGGATTGGGAAGTCTCTGTTCTCTGGGAGTTGTGTGTGGTGCTACTGCCCCGGTGTATGGGGTGGCTCACTGGCCACTAGCAATGTTTCTGCTCGCCACTGTGGGGCAAACGTTGTGCAGCTAAGCTCACTTGGGAAGTACAAGGCCAGAGTTCCTTTCTGGGGCACCATCAAGAGATCACATTCGTAGCATGCGGGTACTGCTTTCCTCCTAAGCTGTGCATTCGCAGCCAGCTTCAAGGTGTTCCTATTGTGGATAGACTCTGGAGGAGAGGCCGCTGGATAAGGCCTCTGCTTCTATGCCCTTTGAGAGGGCTGCTTTGAGGAACCTCTTACCCTAGCCTCTGCCAAGTATAGCCTTCTGCCTCTCTCCAATACTGACTTACTTTTGACAGCTTCTCTTTCCGTTTGAGAAACCAAGAGCCCTTTTCGTGCAGGGAAAAATGTCCCTTTTCTGTTCTTCTTTTGCACACGGTGACGTGCTTTCAGGGCTGTGGTTAGGCTTTTACCCACTCGAGGGAGGGCAGCTTCCCATTCACTTTGGAGATGGCACTCCTGCAGCGCTGTGGGCCATGTCTGTGCTTCGCAGACTGCAAACTACCCTCTCCATTCGAAGAGAACACGCACGGATTGGGAAGTCTCTGTTCTCTGGGAGTGTGTGTGGTGCGACTGCCCCGGTGTATGGGGTGGCTCACTGGCCACTAGCAATGTTTCTGCTCACCACTGTGGGGCAAACGTTGTGCAGCTAAGCTCACTTGGGAAGTACAAGTGCCAGAGTTCCTTTCTGGGGCACCATCAAGAGATCACATTCGTAGCATGCGGGTACTGCTTTCCTCCTAATCTGTGCATTCCCCGCCAGCTTCAAGGTGTTCCTTTTGTGGATAGACTCTGGAGGAGAGGCCGCTGGATAAGGCCTCTGCTTCTATGCCCTTTGAGAGGGCTGCTTTGAGGAACCTCTAACCCTAGCCTCTGCCAAGTACAGCCTTCTGCCTCTCTCCAATACTGACTTACTTCTGACAGCTTGTCTTTCCGTTTGAGAAACCAAGAGCCCTTTTCGTGCAGGGAAAAATGTCCGTTTTCTGTTCTTCTTTTGCACACGGTGACGTGCTTTCAGGCCTGGGTTAGGCTTTTACCCACTCGAGGGAGGGCAGCTTCCCATTCACTTTGGAGATGGCACTCCTGCAGCGCTGTGGGCCAAGACTGTGCTTCGCAGACTGTAAACTACCCTCTCCATTCGAAGAGAACACGCACGGATTGGGAAGTCTCTGTTCTCTGGGAGTTGTGTGTGGTGCTACTGCCCCGGTGTATGGGGTGGCTCACTGGCCACTAGCAATGTTTCTGCTCGCCACTGTGGGGCAAACGTTGTGCAGCTAAGCTCACTTGGGAAGTACAAGTGCCAGAGTTCCTTTCTGGGGCACCATCAAGAGATCACATTCGTAGCATGCGGGTACTGCTTTCCTCCTAAGCTGTGCATTCGCAGCCAGCTTCAAGGTGTTCCTTTTGTGGATAGACTCTGGTGGAGAGGCCGCTGGAGAAGGCCTCTGCTTCTATGCCCTTTGAGAAGGCTGCTTTGAGGAACCTCTTACCCTAGCCTCTGCCAAGTACAGCCTTCTGCCTCTCTCCAATACTGACTTACTTTTGACAGCTTGTCTTTCCGTTTGAGAAACCAAGAGCCCTTTTCGTGCAGGGAAAAATGTCCGTTTTCTGTTCTTCTTTTGCACACGGTGACGTGCTTTCAGGCCTGGGTTAGGCTTTTACCCACTCGAGGGAGGGCAGCTTCCCATTCACTTTGGAGATGGCACTCCTGCAGCGCTGTGGGCCATGACTGTGCTTTGCAGACTGTAAAGTACCCTCTCCATTCGAAGAAAACACGCACGGATTGGGAAGTCTCTGTTCTCTGGGAGATGTGTGTGGTGCTACTGTCCCGGTGTATGGGGTGGCTCACTGGCCACTAGCAATGTTTCTGCTCGCCACTGTGGGGCAAACGTTGTGCAGCTAAGCTCACTTGGGAAGTACAAGTGCCAGAGTTCCTTTCCGGGGCACCGTCAAGAGATCACATTCGTAGCATGCGGGTACTGCTTTCCTCCTAAGCTGTGCATTCGCAGCCAGCTTCAAGGTGTTCCTTTTGTGGATAGACTCTGGTGGAGAGGCCGCTGGAGAAGGCCTCTGCTTCTATGCCCTTTGAGAAGGCTGCTTTGAGGAACCTCTTACCCTAGCCTCTGCCAAGTACAGCCTTCTGCCTCTCTCCAATACTGACTTACTTTTGACAGCTTGTCTTTCCGTTTGAGAAACCAAGAGCCCTTTTCGTGCAGGGAAAAATGTCCGTTTTCTGTTCTTCTTTTGCACAGGGTGACGTGCTTTCAGGGCTGTGGTTAGGCTTTTACCCACTCGAGGGAGGGCAGCTTCCCATTCACTTTGGAGATGGCACTCCTGCAGCGCTGTGGGCCATGTCTGTGCTTCGCAGACTGCAAACTACCCTCTCCATTCGAAGAGAACACGCACGGATTGGGAAGTCTCTGTTCTCTGGGAGTTGTGTGTGGTGCTACTGCCCCGGTGTATGGGGTGGCTCACTGGCCACTAGCAATGTTTCTGCTCGCCACTGTGGGGCAAACGTTGTGCAGCTAAGCTCACTTGGGAAGTACAAGGCCAGAGTTCCTTTCTGGGGCACCATCAAGAGATCACATTCGTAGCATGCGGGTACTGCTTTCCTCCTAAGCTGTGCATTCGCAGCCAGCTTCAAGGTGTTCCTATTGTGGATAGACTCTGGAGGAGAGGCCGCTGGATAAGGCCTCTGCTTCTATGCCCTTTGAGAGGGCTGCTTTGAGGAACCTCTTACCCTAGCCTCTGCCAAGTATAGCCTTCTGCCTCTCTCCAATACTGACTTACTTTTGACAGCTTGTCTTTCCGTTTGAGAAACCAAGAGCCCTTTACGTGCAGGGAAAAATGTCCGTTTTCTGTTCTTCTTTTGCACACGGTGACGTGCTTTCAGGGCTGTGGTTAGGCTTTTACCCACTCGAGGGAGGGCAGCTTCCCATTCACTTTGGAGATGGCACTCCTGCAGCGCTGTGGGCCATGTCTGTGCTTCGCAGACTGCAAACTACCCTCTCCATTCGAAGAGAACACGCACGGATTGGGAAGTCTCTGTTCTCTGGGAGTTGTGTGTGGTGCTACTGCCCCGGTGTATGGGGTGGCTCACTGGCCACTAGCAATGTTTCTGCTCGCCACTGTGGGGCAAACGTTGTGCAGCTAAGCTCACTTGGGAAGTACAAGTGCCAGAGTTCCTTTCTGGGGCACCATCAAGAGATCACATTCGTAGCATGCGGGTACTGCTTTCCTCCTAAGCTGTGCATTCGCAGCCAGCTTCAAGGTGTTCCATTTGTGGATAGACTCTGGAGGAGAGGCCGCTGGAGAAGGTTTCTGCTTCTATGCCCTTTGAGAAGGCTGCTTTGAGGAACCTCTTACCCTGGCCTCTGCCAAGTACAGCCTTCTGCCTCTCTCCAATACTGACTTACTTTTGACAGCTTGTCTTTCCGTTTGAGAAACCAAGAGCCCTTTTCGTGCACGGAAAAATGTCCGTTTTCTGTTCTACTTTTGCACACGGTGACATGCTTTCAGGGCTGTGGTTAGGCTTTTACCCACTCGATGGAGGGCAGCTTCCCATTCACTTTGGAGATGGCACTCCTGCAGCGCTGTGGGCCATGTCTGTGCTTCGCAGACTGCAAACTACCCTCTCCATTCGAAGAGAACACGCACGGATTGGGAAGTCTCTGTTCTCTGGGAGTGTGTGTGGTGCGACTGCCCCGGTGTATGGGGTGGCTCACTGGCCACTAGCAATGTTTCTGCTCGCCACTGTGGGGCAAACGTTGTGCAGCTAAGCTCACTTGGGAAGTACAAGTGCCAGAGTTCCTTTCTGGGGCACCATCAAGAGATCACATTCGTAGCATGCGGGTACTGCTTTCCTCCTAATCTGTGCATTCCCCGCCAGCTTCAAGGTGTTCCTTTTGTGGATAGACTCTGGAGGAGAGGCCGCTGGATAAGGCCTCTGCTTCTATGCCCTTTGAGAGGGCTGCTTTGAGGAACCTCTAACCCTAGCCTCTGCCAAGTACAGCCTTCTGCCTCTCTCCAATACTGACTTACTTCTGACAGCTTGTCTTTCCGTTTGAGAAACCAAGAGCCCTTTTCGTGCAGGGAAAAATGTCCGTTTTCTGTTCTTCTTTTGCACACGGTGACGTGCTTTCAGGCCTGGGTTAGGCTTTTACCCACTCGAGGGAGGGCAGCTTCCCATTCACTTTGGAGATGGCACTCCTGCAGCGCTGTGGGCCAAGACTGTGCTTCGCAGACTGTAAACTACCCTCTCCATTCGAAGAGAACACGCACGGATTGGGAAGTCTCTGTTCTCTGGGAGTTGTGTGTGGTGCTACTGCCCCGGTGTATGGGGTGGCTCACTGGCCACTAGCAATGTTTCTGCTCGCCACTGTGGGGCAAACGTTGTGCAGCTAAGCTCACTTGGGAAGTACAAGTGCCAGAGTTCCTTTCCGGGGCACCGTCAAGAGATCACATTCGTAGCATGCGGGTACTGCTTTCCTCCTAAGCTGTGCATTCGCAGCCAGCTTCAAGGTGTTCCTTTTGTGGATAGACTCTGGTGGAGAGGCCGCTGGAGAAGGCCTCTGCTTCTATGCCCTTTGAGAAGGCTGCTTTGAGGAACCTCTTACCCTAGCCTCTGCCAAGTACAGCCTTCTGCCTCTCTCCAATACTGACTTACTTTTGACAGCTTGTCTTTCCGTTTGAGAAACCAAGAGCCCTTTTCGTGCAGGGAAAAATGTCCGTTTTCTGTTCTTCTTTTGCACAGGGTGACGTGCTTTCAGGGCTGTGGTTAGGCTTTTACCCACTCGAGGGAGGGCAGCTTCCCATTCACTTTGGAGATGGCACTCCTGCAGCGCTGTGGGCCATGTCTGTGCTTCGCAGACTGCAAACTACCCTCTCAATTCGAAGAGAACACGCACGGATTGGGAAGTCTCTGTTCTCTGGGAGTTGTGTGTGGTGCTACTGCCCCGGTGTATGGGGTGGCTCACTGGCCACTAGCAATGTTTCTGCTCGCCACTGTGGGGCAAACGTTGTGCAGCTAAGCTCACTTGGGAAGTACAAGGCCAGAGTTCCTTTCTGGGGCACCATCAAGAGATCACATTCGTAGCATGCGGGTACTGCTTTCCTCCTAAGCTGTGCATTCGCAGCCAGCTTCAAGGTGTTCCTATTGTGGATAGACTCTGGAGGAGAGGCCGCTGGATAAGGCCTCTGCTTCTATGCCCTTTGAGAGGGCTGCTTTGAGGAACCTCTTACCCTAGCCTCTGCCAAGTATAGCCTTCTGCCTCTCTCCAATACTGACTTACTTTTGACAGCTTCTCTTTCCGTTTGAGAAACCAAGAGCCCTTTTCGTGCAGGGAAAAATGTCCCTTTTCTGTTCTTCTTTTGCACACGGTGACGTGCTTTCAGGGCTGTGGTTAGGCTTTTACCCACTCGAGGGAGGGCAGCTTCCCATTCACTTTGGAGATGGCACTCCTGCAGCGCTGTGGGCCATGTCTGTGCTTCGCAGACTGCAAACTACCCTCTCCATTCGAAGAGAACACGCACGGATTGGGAAGTCTCTGTTCTCTGGGAGTGTGTGTGGTGCGACTGCCCCGGTGTATGGGGTGGCTCACTGGCCACTAGCAATGTTTCTGCTCACCACTGTGGGGCAAACGTTGTGCAGCTAAGCTCACTTGGGAAGTACAAGTGCCAGAGTTCCTTTCTGGGGCACCATCAAGAGATCACATTCGTAGCATGCGGGTACTGCTTTCCTCCTAATCTGTGCATTCCCCGCCAGCTTCAAGGTGTTCCTTTTGTGGATAGACTCTGGAGGAGAGGCCGCTGGATAAGGCCTCTGCTTCTATGCCTTTGAGAGGGCTGCTTTGAGGAACCTCTAACCCTAGCCTCTGCCAAGTACAGCCTTCTGCCTCTCTCCAATACTGACTTACTTCTGACAGCTTGTCTTTCCGTTTGAGAAACCAAGAGCCCTTTTCGTGCAGGGAAAAATGTCCGTTTTCTGTTCTTCTTTTGCACACGGTGACGTGCTTTCAGGCCTGGGTTAGGCTTTTACCCACTCGAGGGAGGGCAGCTTCCCATTCACTTTGGAGATGGCACTCCTGCAGCGCTGTGGGCCAAGACTGTGCTTCGCAGACTGTAAACTACCCTCTCCATTCGAAGAGAACACGCACGGATTGGGAAGTCTCTGTTCTCTGGGAGTTGTGTGTGGTGCTACTGCCCCGGTGTATGGGGTGGCTCACTGGCCACTAGCAATGTTTCTGCTCGCCACTGTGGGGCAAACGTTGTGCAGCTAAGCTCACTTGGGAAGTACAAGTGCCAGAGTTCCTTTCTGGGGCACCATCAAGAGATCACATTCGTAGCATGCGGGTACTGCTTTCCTCCTAAGCTGTGCATTCGCAGCCAGCTTCAAGGTGTTCCTTTTGTGGATAGACTCTGGTGGAGAGGCCGCTGGAGAAGGCCTCTGCTTCTATGCCCTTTGAGAAGGCTGCTTTGAGGAACCTCTTACCCTAGCCTCTGCCAAGTACAGCCTTCTGCCTCTCTCCAATACTGACTTACTTTTGACAGCTTGTCTTTCCGTTTGAGAAACCAAGAGCCCTTTTCGTGCAGGGAAAAATGTCCGTTTTCTGTTCTTCTTTTGCACACGGTGACGTGCTTTCAGGCCTGGGTTAGGCTTTTACCCACTCGAGGGAGGGCAGCTTCCCATTCACTTTGGAGATGGCACTCCTGCAGCGCTGTGGGCCATGACTGTGCTTTGCAGACTGTAAAGTACCCTCTCCATTCGAAGAAAACACGCACGGATTGGGAAGTCTCTGTTCTCTGGGAGATGTGTGTGGTGCTACTGTCCCGGTGTATGGGGTGGCTCACTGGCCACTAGCAATGTTTCTGCTCGCCACTGTGGGGCAAACGTTGTGCAGCTAAGCTCACTTGGGAAGTACAAGTGCCAGAGTTCCTTTCCGGGGCACCGTCAAGAGATCACATTCGTAGCATGCGGGTACTGCTTTCCTCCTAAGCTGTGCATTCGCAGCCAGCTTCAAGGTGTTCCTTTTGTGGATAGACTCTGGTGGAGAGGCCGCTGGAGAAGGCCTCTGCTTCTATGCCCTTTGAGAAGGCTGCTTTGAGGAACCTCTTACCCTAGCCTCTGCCAAGTACAGCCTTCTGCCTCTCTCCAATACTGACTTACTTTTGACAGCTTGTCTTTCCGTTTGAGAAACCAAGAGCCCTTTTCGTGCAGGGAAAAATGTCCGTTTTCTGTTCTTCTTTTGCACACGGTGACGTGCTTTCAGGGCTGCGGTTAGGCTTTTACCCACTCGAGGGAGGGCAGCTTCCCATTCACTTTGGAGATGGCACTCCTGCAGCGCTGTGGGCCATGTCTGTGCTTCGCAGACTGCAAACTACCCTCTCCATTCGAAGACAACACGCACGGATTGGGAAGTCTCTCTTCTCTGGGAGTTGTGTGTGGTGCTACTGCCCCGGTGTATGGGGTGTCTCACTGGCCACTAGCAATGTTTCTGCTCGCCACTGTGGGGCAAACGTTGTGCAGCTAAGCTCACTTGGGAAGTACAAGTGCCAGAGTTCCTTTCTGGGGCACCATCAAGATATCACATTCGTAGGATGCGGGTACTGCTTTCCTCCTAAGCTGTGCATTCGCAGCCAGCTTCAAGGTGTTCCTTTTGTGGATAGACTCTGGTGGAGAGGCCGCTAGAGAAGGCCTCTGCTTCTATGCCCTTTGAGAAGGCTGCTTTGAGGAACCTCTTACCCTAGCCTCTGCCAAGTATAGCCTTCTGCCTCTCTCCAATACTGACTTACTTTTGACAGCTTGTCTTTCCGTTTGAGAAACCAAGAGCCCTTTTCGTGCAGGGAAAAATGTCCGTTTTCTGTTCTTCTTTTGCACACGGTGACGTGCTTTCAGGGCTGTGGTTAGGCTTTTACCCACTCGAGGGAGGGCAGCTTCCCATTCACTTTGGAGATGGCACTCCTGCAGCGCTGTGGGCCATGTCTGTGCTTCGCAGACTGCAAACTACCCTCTCCATTCGAAGAGAACACGCACGGATTGGGAAGTCTCTGTTCTCTGGGAGTTGTGTGTGGTGCTACTGCCCCGGTGTATGGGGTGGCTCACTGGCCACTAGCAATGTTTCTGCTCGCCACTGTGGGGCAAACGTTGTGCAGCTAAGCTCACTTGGGAAGTACAAGTGCCAGAGTTCCTTTCTGGGGCACCATCAAGAGATCACATTCGTAGCATGCGGGTACTGCTTTCCTCCTAAGCTGTGCATTCGCAGCCAGCTTCAAGGTGTTCCTTTTGTGGATAGACTCTGGTGGAGAGGCCGCTGGAGAAGGCTTCTGCTTCTATGCCCTTTGAGAGGGCTGCTTTGAGGAACCTCTAACCCTAGCCTCTGCCAAGTACAGCCTTCTGCCTCTCTCCAATACTGACTTACTTTTGACAGCTTGTCTTTCCGTTTGAGAAACCAAGAGCCCTTTTCGTGCAGGGAAAAATGTCCGTTTTCTGTTCTTCTTTTGCACACGGTGACGTGCTTTCAGGGCTGTGGTTAGGCTTTTACCCACTCGAGGGAGGGCAGCTTCCCATTCACTTTGGAGATGGCACTCCTGCAGCGCTGTGGGCCATGTCTGTGCTTCGCAGACTGCAAACTACCCTCTCCATTCGACGACAACACGCACGGATTGGGAAGTCTCTCTTCTCTGGGAGTTGTGTGTGGTGCTACTGCCCCGGTGTATGGGGTGTCTCACTGGCCACTAGCAATGTTTCTGCTCGCCACTGTGGGGCAAACGTTGTGCAGCTAAGCTCACTTGGGAAGTACAAGTGCCAGAGTTCCTTTCTGGGGCACCATCAAGAGATCACATTCGTAGCATGCGGGTACTGCTTTCCTCCTAAGCTGTGCATTCGCAGCCAGCTTCAAGGTGTTCCTTTTGTGGATAGACTCTGGTGGAGAGGCCGCTGGAGAAGGCCTCTGCTTCTATGCCCTTTGAGAAGGCTGCTTTGAGGAACCTCTTACCCTAGCCTCTGCCAAGTACAGCCTTCTGCCTCTCTCCAATACTGACTTACTTTTGACAGCTTGTCTTTCCGTTTGAGAAACCAAGAGCCCTTTTCGTGCAGGGAAAAATGTCCGTTTTCTGTTCTTCTTTTGCACAGGGTGACGTGCTTTCAGGGCTGTGGTTAGGCTTTTACCCACTCGAGGGAGGGCAGCTTCCCATTCACTTTGGAGATGGCACTCCTGCAGCGCTGTGGGCCATGTCTGTGCTTCGCAGACTGCAAACTACCCTCTCCATTCGAAGAGAACACGCACGGATTGGGAAGTCTCTGTTCTCTGGGAGTTGTGTGTGGTGCTACTGCCCCGGTGTATGGGGTGGCTCACTGGCCACTAGCAATGTTTCTGCTCGCCACTGTGGGGCAAACGTTGTGCAGCTAAGCTCACTTGGGAAGTACAAGTGCCAGAGTTCCTTTCTGGGGCACCATCAAGAGATCACATTCGTAGCATGCGGGTACGGCTTTCCTCCTAAGCTGTGCATTCGCAGCCAGCTTCAAGGTGTTCCTATTGTGGATAGACTCTGGAGGAGAGGCCGCTGGATAAGGCCTCTGCTTCTATGCCCCTTGAGAGGGCTGCTTTGAGGAACCTCTTACCCTAGCCTCTGCCAAGTATAGCCTTCTGCCTCTCTCCAATACTGACTTACTTTTGACAGCTTGTCTTTCCGTTTGAGAAACCAAGAGCCCTTTACGTGCAGGGAAAAATGTCCGTTTTCTGTTCTTCTTTTGCACACGGTGACGTGCTTTCAGGGCTGTGGTTAGGCTTTTACCCACTCGAGGGAGTGCAGCTTCCCATTCACTTTGGAGATGGCACTCCTGCAGCGCTGTGGGCCATGTCTGTGCTTCGCAGACTGCAAACTACCCTCTCCATTCGAAGAGAACACGCACGGATTGGGAAGTCTCTGTTCTCTGGGAGTTGTGTGTGGTGCTACTGCCCTGGTGTATGGGGTGGCTCACTGGCCACTAGCAATGTTTCTGCTCGCCACTGTGGGGCAAACGTTGTGCAGCTAAGCTCACTTGGGAAGTACAAGTGCCAGAGTTCCTTTCTGGGGCACCATCAAGAGATCACATTCGTAGCATGCGGGTACTGCTTTCCTCCTAAGCTGTGCATTCGCAGCCAGCTTCAAGGTGTTCCTTTTGTGGATAGACTCTGGTGGAGAGGCCGCTGGAGAAGGCTTCTGCTTCTATGCCCTTTGAGAGGGCTGCTTTGAGGAACCTCTAACCCTAGCCTCTGCCAAGTACAGCCTTCTGCCTCTCTCCAATACTGACTTACTTTTGACAGCTTGTCTTTCCGTTTGAGAAACCAAGAGCCCTTTTCGTGCAGGGAAAAATGTCCCTTTTCTGTTCTTCTTTTGCACACGGTGACGTGCTTTCAGGGCTGTGGTTAGGCTTTTACCCACTCGAGGGAGGGCAGCTTCCCATTCACTTTGGAGATGGCACTCCTGCAGCGCTGTGGGCCATGACTGTGCTTCGCAGACTGTAAACTACCCTCTCCATTCGAAGAGAACACGCACGGATTGGGAAGTCTCTGTTCTCTGGGAGTTGTGTGTGGTGCTACTGCCCCGGTGTATAGGGTGGCTCACTGGCCACTAGCAATGTTTCTGCTCGCCACTGTGGGGCAAACGTTGTGCAGCTAAGCTCACTTGGGAAGTACAAGTGCCAGAGTTCCTTTCTGGGGCACCATCAAGAGATCACATTCGTAGCATGCGGGTACTGCTTTCCTCCTAAGCTGTGCATTCGCAGCCAGCTTCAAGGTGTTCCTTTTGTGGATAGACTCTGGAGGAGAGGCCGCTATATAAGGCCTCTGCTTCTATGCCCTTTGAGAGGGCTGCTTTGAGGAACCTTTTACCCTAGCCTCTGCCAAGTACAGCCTTCTGCCTCTCTCCAATACTGACTTACTTTTGACAGCTTGTCTTTCCGTTTGAGAAACCAAGAGCCCTTTTCGTGCAGGGAAAAATGTCCGTTTTCTGTTCTTCTTTTGCACACGGTGACGTGCTTTCAGGGCTGCGGTTAGGCTTTTACCCACTCGAGGGAGGGCAGCTTCCCATTCACTTTGGAGATGGCACTCCTGCAGCGCTGTGGGCCATGTCTGTGCTTCGCAGACTGCAAACTACCCTCTCCATTCGAAGACAACACGCACGGATTGGGAAGTCTCTCTTCTCTGGGAGTTGTGTGTGGTGCTACTGCCCCGGTGTATGGGGTGTCTCACTGGCCACTAGCAATGTTTCTGCTCGCCACTGTGGGGCAAACGTTGTGCAGCTAAGCTCACTTGGGAAGTACAAGTGCCAGAGTTCCTTTCTGGGGCACCATCAAGAGATCACATTCGTAGCATGCGGGTACTGCTTTCCTCCTAAGCTGTGCATTCGCAGCCAGCTTCAAGGTGTTCCTTTTGTGGATAGACTCTGGTGGAGAGGCCGCTGGAGAAGGCCTCTGCTTCTATGCCCTTTGAGAAGGCTGCTTTGAGGAACCTCTTACCCTAGCCTCTGCCAAGTACAGCCTTCTGCCTCTCTCCAATACTGACTTACTTTTGACAGCTTGTCTTTCCGTTTGAGAAACCAAGAGCCCTTTTCGTGCAGGGAAAAATGTCCCTTTTCTGTTCTTCTTTTGCACACGGTGACGTGCTTTCAGGGCTGTGGTTAGGCTTTTACCCACTCGAGGGAGGGCAGCTTCCCATTCACTTTGGAGATGGCACTCCTGCAGCGCTGTGGGCCATGACTGTGCTTCGCAGACTGTAAACTACCCTCTCCATTCGAAGAGAACACGCACGGATTGGGAAGTCTCTGTTCTCTGGGAGTTGTGTGTGGTGCTACTGCCCCGGTGTATGGGGTGGCTCACTGGCCACTAGCAATGTTTCTGCTCGCCACTGTGGGGCAAACGTTGTGCAGCTAAGCTCACTTGGGAAGTACAAGTGCCAGAGTTCCTTTCTGGGGCACCATCAAGAGATCACATTCGTAGCATGCGGGTACTGCTTTCCTCCTAAGCTGTGCATTCGCAGCCAGCTTCAAGGTGTTCCTTTTGTGGATAGACTCTGGAGGAGAGGCCGCTGGATAAGGCCTCTGCTTCTATGCCCTTTGAGAGGGCTGCTTTGAGGAACCTCTTACCCTAGCCTCTGCCAAGTACAGCCTTCTGCCTCTCTCCAATACTGACTTACTTTTGACAGCTTGTCTTTCCTTTTGAGAAACCAAGAGCCCTTTTCGTGCAGGGAAAAATGTCCGTTTTCTGTTCTTCTTTTGCACACGGTGACGTGCTTTCAGGCCTGGGTTAGGCTTTTACCCACTCGAGGGAGGGCAGCTTCCCATTCACTTTGGAGATGGCACTCCTGCAGCGCTGTGGGCCATGTCTGTGCTTCGCAGACTGCAAACTACCCTCTCCATTCGAAGACAACACGCACGGATTGGGAAGTCTCTCTTCTCTGGGAGTTGTGTGTGGTGCTACTGCCCCGGTGTATGGGGTGTCTCACTGGCCACTAGCAATGTTTCTGCTCGCCACTGTGGGGCAAACGTTGTGCAGCTAAGCTCACTTGGGAAGTACAAGTGCCAGAGTTCCTTTCTGGGGCACCATCAAGAGATCACATTCGTAGCATGCGGGTACTGCTTTCCTCCTAAGCTGTGCATTCGCAGCCAGCTTCAAGGTGTTCCTTTTGTGGATAGACTCTGGTGGAGAGGCCGCTGGAGAAGGCTTCTGCTTCTATGCCCTTTGAGAAGGCTGCTTTGAGGAACCTCTTACCCTAGCCTCTGCCAAGTACAGCCTTCTGCCTCTCTCCAATACTGACTTACTTTTGACAGCTTGTCTTTCCGTTTGAGAAACCAAGAGCCCTTTACGTGCAGGGAAAAATGTCCGTTTTCTGTTCTTCTTTTGCACACGGTGACGAACTTTCAGGGCTGTGGTTAGGCTTTTACCCACTCGAGGGAGGGCAGCTTCCCATTCACTTTGGAGATGGCACTCCTGCAGCGCTGTGGGCCATGTCTGTGCTTCGCAGACTGCAAACTACCCTCTCCATTCGAAGAGAACACGCACGGATTGGGAAGTCTCTGTTCTCTGGGAGTTGTGTGTGGTGCTACTGCCCCGGTGTATGGGGTGGCTCACTGGCCACTAGCAATGTTTCTGCTCGCCACTGTGGGGCAAACGTTGTGCAGCGAAGCTCACTTGGGAAGTACAAGTGCCAGAGTTCCTTTCTGGGGCACCATCAAGAGATCACATTCGTAGCATGCGGGTACTGCTTTCCTCCTAAGCTGTGCATTCGCAGCCAGCTTCAAGGTGTTCCTATTGTGGATAGACTCTGGAGGAGAGGCCGCTGGATAAGGCCTCTGCTTCTATGCCCTTTGAGAGGGCTGCTTTGAGGAACCTCTTACCCTAGCCTCTGCCAAGTATAGCCTTCTGCCTCTCTCCAATACTGACTTACTTTTGACAGCTTGTCTTTCCGTTTGAGAAACCAAGAGCCCTTTACGTGCAGGGAAAAATGTCCCTTTTCTGTTCTTCTTTTGCACACGGTGACGTGCTTTCAGGGCTGTGGTTAGGCTTTTACCCACTCGAGGGAGTGCAGCTTCCCATTCACTTTGGAGATGGCACTCCTGCAGCGCTGTGGGCCATGTCTGTGCTTCGCAGACTGCAAACTACCCTCTCCATTCGAAGAGAACACGCACGGATTGGGAAGTCTCTGTTCTCTGGGAGTTGTGTGTGGTGCTACTGCCCCGGTGTATAGGGTGGCTCACTGGCCACTAGCAATGTTTCTGCTCGCCACTGTGGGGCAAACGTTGTGCAGCTAAGCTCACTTGGGAAGTACAAGTGCCAGAGTTCCTTTCTGGGGCACCATCAAGAGATCACATTCGTAGCATGCGGGTACTGCTTTCCTCCTAAGCTGTGCATTCGCAGCCAGCTTCAAGGTGTTCCTTTTGTGGATAGACTCTGGAGGAGAGGCCGCTATATAAGGCCTCTGCTTCTATGCCCTTTGAGAGGGCTGCTTTGAGGAACCTTTTACCCTAGCCTCTGCCAAGTACAGCCTTCTGCCTCTCTCCAATACTGACTTACTTTTGACAGCTTGTCTTTCCGTTTGAGAAACCAAGAGCCCTTTTCGTGCAGGGAAAAATGTCCGTTTTCTGTTCTTCTTTTGCACACGGTGACGTGCTTTCAGGGCTGCGGTTAGGCTTTTACCCACTCGAGGGAGGGCAGCTTCCCATTCACTTTGGAGATGGCACTCCTGCAGCGCTGTGGGCCATGTCTGTGCTTCGCAGACTGCAAACTACCCTCTCCATTCGAAGACAACACGCACGGATTGGGAAGTCTCTCTTCTCTGGGAGTTGTGTGTGGTGCTACTGCCCCGGTGTATGGGGTGTCTCACTGGCCACTAGCAATGTTTCTGCTCGCCACTGTGGGGCAAACGTTGTGCAGCTAAGCTCACTTGGGAAGTACAAGTGCCAGAGTTCCTTTCTGGGGCACCATCAAGAGATCACATTCGTAGCATGCGGGTACTGCTTTCCTCCTAAGCTGTGCATTCGCAGCCAGCTTCAAGGTGTTCCTTTTGTGGATAGACTCTGGTGGAGAGGCCGCTGGAGAAGGCCTCTGCTTCTATGCCCTTTGAGAAGGCTGCTTTGAGGAACCTCTTACCCTAGCCTCTGCCAAGTACAGCCTTCTGCCTCTCTCCAATACTGACTTACTTTTGACAGCTTGTCTTTCCGTTTGAGAAACCAAGAGCCCTTTTCGTGCAGGGAAAAATGTCCCTTTTCTGTTCTTCTTTTGCACACGGTGACGTGCTTTCAGGGCTGTGGTTAGGCTTTTACCCACTCGAGGGAGGGCAGCTTCCCATTCACTTTGGAGATGGCACTCCTGCAGCGCTGTGGGCCATGACTGTGCTTCGCAGACTGTAAACTACCCTCTCCATTCGAAGAGAACACGCACGGATTGGGAAGTCTCTGTTCTCTGGGAGTTGTGTGTGGTGCTACTGCCCCGGTGTATGGGGTGGCTCACTGGCCACTAGCAATGTTTCTGCTCGCCACTGTGGGGCAAACGTTGTGCAGCTAAGCTCACTTGGGAAGTACAAGTGCCAGAGTTCCTTTCTGGGGCACCATCAAGAGATCACATTCGTAGCATGCGGGTACTGCTTTCCTCCTAAGCTGTGCATTCGCAGCCAGCTTCAAGGTGTTCCTTTTGTGGATAGACTCTGGAGGAGAGGCCGCTGGATAAGGCCTCTGCTTCTATGCCCTTTGAGAGGGCTGCTTTGAGGAACCTCTTACCCTAGCCTCTGCCAAGTACAGCCTTCTGCCTCTCTCCAATACTGACTTACTTTTGACAGCTTGTCTTTCCTTTTGAGAAACCAAGAGCCCTTTTCGTGCAGGGAAAAATGTCCGTTTTCTGTTCTTCTTTTGCACACGGTGACGTGCTTTCAGGCCTGGGTTAGGCTTTTACCCACTCGAGGGAGGGCAGCTTCCCATTCACTTTGGAGATGGCACTCCTGCAGCGCTGTGGGCCATGTCTGTGCTTCGCAGACTGCAAACTACCCTCTCCATTCGAAGACAACACGCATGGATTGGGAAGTCTCTCTTCTCTGGGAGTTGTGTGTGGTGCTACTGCCCCGGTGTATGGGGTGTCTCACTGGCCACTAGCAATGTTTCTGCTCGCCACTGTGGGGCAAACGTTGTGCAGCTAAGCTCACTTGGGAAGTACAAGTGCCAGAGTTCCTTTCTGGGGCACCATCAAGAGATCACATTCGTAGCATGCGGGTACTGCTTTCCTCCTAAGCTGTGCATTCGCAGCCAGCTTCAAGGTGTTCCTTTTGTGGATAGACTCTGGTGGAGAGGCCGCTGGAGAAGGCCTCTGCTTCTATGCCCTTTGAGAAGGCTGCTTTGAGGAACCTCTTACCCTAGCCTCTGCCAAGTACAGCCTTCTGCCTCTCTCCAATACTGACTTACTTTTGACAGCTTGTCTTTCCGTTTGAGAAACCAAGAGCCCTTTTCGTGCAGGGAAAAATGTCCCTTTTCTGTTCTTCTTTTGCACACGGTGACGTGCTTTCAGGGCTGTGGTTAGGCTTTTACCCACTCGAGGGAGGGCAGCTTCCCATTCACTTTGGAGATGGCACTCCTGCAGCGCTGTGGGCCATGACTGTGCTTCGCAGACTGTAAACTACCCTCTCCATTCGAAGAGAACACGCACGGATTGGGAAGTCTCTGTTCTCTGGGAGTTGTGTGTGGTGCTACTGCCCCGGTGTATGGGGTGGCTCACTGGCCACTAGCAATGTTTCTGCTCGCCACTGTGGGGCAAACGTTGTGCAGCTAAGCTCACTTGGGAAGTACAAGTGCCAGAGTTCCTTTCTGGGGCACCATCAAGAGATCACATTCGTAGCATGCGGGTACTGCTTTCCTCCTAAGCTGTGCATTCGCAGCCAGCTTCAAGGTGTTCCTTTTGTGGATAGACTCTGGAGGAGAGGCCGCTGGATAAGGCCTCTGCTTCTATGCCCTTTGAGAGGGCTGCTTTGAGGAACCTCTTACCCTAGCCTCTGCCAAGTACAGCCTTCTGCCTCTCTCCAATACTGACTTACTTTTGACAGCTTGTCTTTCCGTTTGAGAAACCAAGAGCCCTTTTCGTGCAGGGAAAAATGTCCGTTTTCTGTTCTTCTTTTGCACACGGTGACGTGCTTTCAGGCCTGGGTTAGGCTTTTACCCACTCGAGGGAGGGCAGCTTCCCATTCAGTTTGGAGATGGCACTCCTGCAGCGCTGTGGGCCATGACTGTGCTTTGCAGATTGTAAAGTACCCTCTCCATTCGAAGAAAACACGCACGGATTGGGAAGTCTCTGTTCTCTGGGAGATGTGTGTGGTGCTACTGTCCCGGTGTATGGGGTGGCTCACTGGCCACTAGCAATGTTTCTGCTCGCCACTGTGGGGCAAACGTTGTGCAGCTAAGCTCACTTGGGAAGTACAAGTGCCAGAGTTCCTTTCCGGGGCACCGTCAAGAGATCACATTCGTAGCATGCGGGTACTGCTTTCCTCCTAAGCTGTGCATTCGCAGCCAGCTTCAAGGTGTTCCTTTTGTGAATAGACTCTGGTGGAGAGGCCGCTGGAGAAGGCCTCTGCTTCTATGCCCTTTGAGAAGGCTGCTTTGAGGAACCTCTTACCCTAGCCTCTGCCAAGTACAGCCTTCTGCCTCTCTCCAATACTGACTTACTTTTGACAGCTTGTCTTTCCGTTTGAGAAACCAAGAGCCCTTTTCGTGCAGGGAAAAATGTCCGTTTTCTGTTCTTCTTTTGCACACGGTGACGTGCTTTCAGGGCTGCGGTTAGGCTTTTACCCACTCGAGGGAGGGCAGCTTCCCATTCACTTTGGAGATGGCACTCCTGCAGCGCTGTGGGCCATGTCTGTGCTTCGCAGACTGCAAACTACCCTCTCCATTCGAAGACAACACGCACGGATTGGGAAGTCTCCGTTCTCTGGGAGTTGTGTGTGGTGCTACAGCCCCGGTGTATGGGGTGTCTCACTGGCCACTAGCAATGTTTCTGCTCGCCACTGTGGGGCAAACGTTGTGCAGCTAAGCTCACTTGGGAAGTACAAGTGCCAGAGTTCCTTTCTGGGGCACCATCAAGAGATCACATTCGTAGGATGCGGGTACTGCTTTCCTCCTAAGCTGTGCATTCGCAGCCAGCTTCAAGGTGTTCCTTTTGTGGATAGACTCTGGTGGAGAGGCCGCTGGAGAAGGCCTCTGCTTCTATGCCCTTTGAGAAGGCTGCTTTGAGGAACCTCTTACCCTAGCCTCTGCCAAGTACAGCCTTCTGCCTCTCTCCAATACTGACTTACTTTTGACAGCTTGTCTTTCCGTTTGAGAAACCAAGAGCCCTTTTCGTGCAGGGAAAAATGTCCGTTTTCTGTTCTTCTTTTGCACAGGGTGACGTGCTTTCAGGGCAGTGGTTAGGCTTTTACCCACTCGAGGGAGGGCAGCTTCCCATTCACTTTGGAGATGGCACTCCTGCAGCGCTGTGGGCCATGTCTGTGCTTCGCAGACTGCAAACTACCCTCTCCATTCGAAGAGAACACGCACGGATTGGGAAGTCTCTGTTCTCTGGGAGTTGTGTGTGGTGCTACTGCCCCGGTGTATGGGGTGGCTCACTGGCCACTAGCAATGTTTCTGCTCGCCACTGTGGGGCAAACGTTGTGCAGCTAAGCTCACTTGGGAAGTACAAGTGCCAGAGTTCCTTTCTGGGGCACCATCAAGAGATCACATTCGTAGCATGCGGGTACTGCTTTCCTCCTATGCTGTGCATTCGCAGCCAGCTTCAAGGTGTTCCTATTGTGGATAGACTCTGGAGGAGAGGCCGCTGGATAAGGCCTCTGCTTCTATGCCCTTTGAGAGGGCTGCTTTGAGGAACCTCTTACCCTAGCCTCTGCCAAGTATAGCCTTCTGCCTCTCTCCAATACTGACTTACTTTTGACAGCTTGTCTTTCCGTTTGAGAAACCAAGAGCCCTTTTCGTGCAGGGAAAAATGTCCGTTTTCTGTTCTTCTTTTGCACACGGTGACGTGCTTTCAGGGCTGTGGTTAGGCTTTTACCCACTCGAGGGAGGGCAGCTTCCCATTCACTTTGGAGATGGCACTCCTGCAGCGCTGTGGGCCATGTCTGTGCTTCGCAGACTGCAAACTACCCTCTCCATTCGAAGAGAACACGCACGGATTGGGAAGTCTCAGTTCTCTGGGAGTTGTGTGTGGTGCTACTGCCCCGGTGTATGGGGTGGCTCACTGGCCACTAGCAATGTTTCTGCTCGCCACTGTGGGGCAAACGTTGTGCAGCTAAGCTCACTTGGGAAGTACAAGTGCCAGAGTTCCTTTCTGGGGCACCATCAAGAGATCACATTCGTAGCATCCGGGTACTGCTTTCCTCCTAAGCTGTGCATTCACAGCCAGCTTCAAGGTGTTCCTTTTGTGGATAGACTCTGGTGGAGAGGCCGCTGGAGAAGGCTTCTGCTTCTATGCCCTTTGAGAAGGCTGCTTTGAGGAACCTCTTACCCTGGCCTCTGCCAAGTACAGCCTTCTGCCTCTCTCCAATACTGACTTACTTTTGACAGCTTGTCTTTCCGTGTGAGAAACCAAGAGCCCTTTTCGTGCACGGAAAAATGTCCGTTTTCTGTTCTACTTTTGCACACGGTGACATGCTTTCAGGGCTGTGGTTAGGCTTTTACCCACTCGAGGGAGGGCAGCTTCCCATTCACTTTGGAGATGGCACTCCTGCAGCGCTGTGGGCCATGTCTGTGCTTCGCAGACTGCAAACTACCCTCTCCATTCGAAGAGAACACGCACGGATTGGGAAGTCTCTGTTCTCTGGGAGTGTGTGTGGTGCTACTGCCCCGGTGTATGGGGTGGCTCACTGGCCACTAGCAATGTTTCTGCTCGCCACTGTGGGGCAAACGTTGTGCAGCTAAGCTCACTTGGGAAGTACAAGTGCCAGAGTTCCTTTCCGGGGCACCGTCAAGAGATCACATTCGTAGCATGCGGGTACTGCTTTCCTCCTAAGCTGTGCATTCGCAGCCAGCTTCAAGGTGTTCCTTTTGTGGATAGACTCTGGTGGAGAGGCCGCTGGATAAGGCCTCTGCTTCTATGCCCTTTGAGAAGGCTGCTTTGAGGAACCTCTTACCCTAGCCTCTGCCAAGTACAGCCTTCTGCCTCTCTCCAATACTGACTTACTTTTGACAGCTTGTCTTTCCGTTTGAGAAACCAAGAGCCCTTTTCGTGCAGGGAAAAATGTCCGTTTTCTGTTTTTCTTTTGCACACGGTGACGTGCTTTCAGGGCTGCGGTTAGGCTTTTACCCACTCGAGGGAGGGCAGCTTCCCATTCACTTTGGAGATGGCACTCCTGCAGCGCTGTGGGCCATGTCTGTGCTTCGCAGACTGCAAACTACCCTCTCCATTCGAAGACAACACGCACGGATTGGGAAGTCTCCGTTCTCTGGGAGTTGTGTGTGGTGCTACTGCCCCGGTGTATGGGGTGTCTCACTGGCCACTAGCAATGTTTCTGCTCGCCACTGTGGGGCAAACGTTGTGCAGCTAAGCTCACTTGGGAAGTACAAGTGCCAGAGTTCCTTTCTGGGGCACCATCAAGAGATCACATTCGTAGGATGCGGGTACTGCTTTCCTCCTAAGCTGTGCATTCGCAGCCAGCTTCAAGGTGTTCCTTTTGTGGATAGACTCTGGTGGAGAGGCCGCTGGAGAAGGCCTCTGCTTCTATGCCCTTTGAGAAGGCTGCTTTGAGGAACCTCTTACCCTAGCCTCTGCCAAGTACAGCCTTCTGCCTCTCTCCAATACTGAGTTACTTTTGACAGCTTGTCTTTCCGTTTGAGAAACCAAGAGCCCTTTTCGTGCAGGGAAAAATGTCCGTTTTCTGTTCTTCTTTTGCACAGGGTGACGTGCTTTCAGGGCAGTGGTTAGGCTTTTACCCACTCGAGGGAGGGCAGCTTCCCATTCACTTTGGAGATGGCACTCCTGCAGCGCTGTGGGCCATGTCTGTGCTTCGCAGACTGCAAACTACCCTCTCCATTCGAAGAGAACACGCACGGATTGGGAAGTCTCTGTTCTCTGGGAGTTGTGTGTGGTGCTACTGCCCCGGTGTATGGGGTGGCTCACTGGCCACTAGCAATGTTTCTGCTCGCCACTGTGGGGCAAACGTTGTGCAGCTAAGCTCACTTGGGAAGTACAAGTGCCAGAGTTCCTTTCTGGGGCACCATCAAGAGATCACATTCGTAGCATGCGGGTACTGCTTTCCTCCTAAGCTGTGCATTCGCAGCCAGCTTCAAGGTGTTCCTATTGTGGATAGACTCTGGAGGAGAGGCCGCTGGATAAGGCCTCTGCTTCTATGCCCTTTGAGAGGGCTGCTTTGAGGAACCTCTTACCCTAGCCTCTGCCAAGTATAGCCTTCTGCCTCTCTCCAATACTGACTTACTTTTGACAGCTTGTCTTTCCGTTTGAGAAACCAAGAGCCCTTTTCGTGCAGGGAAAAATGTCCGTTTTCTGTTCTTCTTTTGCACACGGTGACGTGCTTTCAGGGCTGTGGTTAGGCTTTTACCCACTCGAGGGAGGGCAGCTTCCCATTCACTTTGGAGATGGCACTCCTGCAGCGCTGTGGGCCATGTCTGTGCTTCGCAGACTGCAAACTACCCTCTCCATTCGAAGAGAACACGCACGGATTGGGAAGTCTCTGTTCTCTGGGAGTTGTGTGTGGTGCTACTGCCCCGGTGTATGGGGTGGCTCACTGGCCACTAGCAATGTTTCTGCTCGCCACTGTGGGGCAAACGTTGTGCAGCTAAGCTCACTTGGGAAGTACAAGTGCCAGAGTTCCTTTCTGGGGCACCATCAAGAGATCACATTCGTAGGATGCGGGTACTGCTTTCCTCCTAAGCTGTGCATTCGCAGCCAGCTTCAAGGTGTTCCTATTGTGGATAGACTCTGGAGGAGAGGCAGCTGGATAAGGCCTCTGCTTCTATGCCCTTTGAGAGGGCTGCTTTGAGGAACCTCTTACCCTAGCCTCTGCCAAGTATAGCCTTCTGCCTCTCTCCAATACTGACTTACTTTTGACAGCTTGTCTTTCCGTTTGAGAAACCAAGAGCCCTTTACGTGCAGGGAAAAATGTCCGTTTTCTGTTCTTCTTTTGCACACGGTGACGTGCTTTCAGGGCTGTGGTTAGGCTTTTACCCACTCGAGGGAGGGCAGCTTCCCATTCACTTTGGAGATGGCACTCCTACAGCGCTGTGGGCCATGTCTGTGCTTCGCAGACTGCAAACTACCCTCTCCATTCGAAGAGAACCCGCACGGATTGGGAAGTCTCAGTTCTCTGGGAGTTGTGTGTGGTGCTACTGCCCCGGTGTATGGGGTGGCTCACTGGCCACTAGCAATGTTTCTGCTCGCCACTGTGGGGCAAACGTTGTGCAGCTAAGCTCACTTGGGAAGTACAAGTGCCAGAGTTCCTTTCTGGGGCACCATCAAGAGATCACATTCGTAGCATGCGGGTACTGCTTTCCTCCTAAGCTGTGCATTCGCAGCCAGCTTCAAGGTGTTCCTTTTGTGGATAGACTCTGGTGGAGAGGCCGCTGGAGAAGGCTTCTGCTTCTATGCCCTTTGAGAAGGCTGCTTTGAGGAACCTCTTACCCTGGCCTCTGCCAAGTACAGCCTTCTGCCTCTCTCCAATACTGACTTACTTTTGACAGCTTGTCTTTCCGTTTGAGAAACCAAGAGCCCTTTTCGTGCACGGAAAAATGTCCGTTTTCTGTTCTACTTTTGCACACGGTGACATGCTTTCAGGGCTGTGGTTAGGCTTTTACCCACTCGAGGGAGGGCAGCTTCCCATTCACTTTGGAGATGGCACTGCTGCAGCGCTGTGGGCCATGTCTGTGCTTCGCAGACTGCAAACTACCCTCTCCATTCGAAGAGAACACGCACGGATTGGGAAGTCTCTGTTCTCTGGGAGTGTGTGTGGTGCTACTGCCCCGGTGTATGGGGTGGCTCACTGGCCACTAGCAATGTTTCTGCTCGCCACTGTGGGGCAAACGTTGTGCAGCTAAGCTCACTTGGGAAGTACAAGTGCCAGAGTTCCTTTCTGGGGCACCATCAAGAGATCACATTCGTAGCATGCGGGTACTGCTTTCCTCCTAATCTGTGCATTACCTGCCAGCTTCAAGGTGTTCCTTTTGTGGATAGACACTGGAGGAGCGGCCGCTGGATAAGGCCTCTGCTTCTATGCCCTTTGAGAAGGTTGCTTTGAGGAACCTCTAACCCTAGCCTCTGCCAAGTACAGCCTTCTGCCTCTCTCCAATACTGACTTACTTCTGACAGCTTGTCTTTCCGTTTGAGAAACCAAGAGCCCTTTTCGTGCAGGGAAAAATGTCCGTTTTCTGTTATTCTTTTGCACACGGTGACGTGCTTTCAGGCCTGGTTTAGGCTTTTACCCACTCGAGGGAGGGCAGCTTCCCATTCACTTTGGAGATGGCACTCCTCCAGCGCTGTGGGCCATGACTGTGCTTCGCAGACTGTAAACTACCCTCTCCATTCGAAGAGAACACGCACGGATTGGGAAGTCTCTGTTCTCTGGGAGTTGTGTGTGGTGCTACTGCCCCGGTGTATGGGGTGGCTCACTGGCCACTAGCAATGTTTCTGCTCGCCACTGTGGGGCAAACGTTGTGCAGCTAAGCTCACTTGGGAAGTACAAGTGCCAAAGTTCCTTTCTGGGGCACCATCAAGAGATCACATTCGTAGCATGCGGGTACTGCTTTCCTCCTAAGCTGTGCATTCGCAGCCAGCTTCAAGGTGTTCCTTTTGTGGATAGACTCTGGAGGAGAGGCCGCTGGATAAGGCCTCTGCTTCTATGCCCTTTGAGAGGGCTGCTTTGAGGAACCTCTTACCCTAGCCTCTGCCAAGTACAGCCTTCTGCCTCTCTCCAATACTGACTTACTTTTGACAGCTTGTCTTTCCGTTTGAGAAACCAAGAGCCCTTTTCGTGCAGGGAAAAATGTCCGTTTTCTGTTCTTCTTTTGCACACGGTGACGTGCTTTCAGGGCTGCGGTTAGGCTTTTACCCACTCGAGGGAGGGCAGCTTCCCATTCACTTTGGAGATGGCACTCCTGCAGCGCTGTGGGCCATGTCTGTGCTTCGCAGACTGCAAACTACCCTCTCCATTCGAAGACAACACGCACGGATTGGGAAGTCTCTCTTCTCTGGGAGTTGTGTGTGGTGCTACTGCCCCGGTGTATGGGGTGTCTCACTGGCCACTAGCAATGTTTCTGCTCGCCACTGTGGGGCAAACGTTGTGCAGCTAAGCTCACTTGGGAAGTACAAGTGCCAGAGTTCCTTTCCGGGGCACCGTCAAGAGATCACATTCGTAGCATGCGGGTACTGCTTTCCTCCTAAGCTGTGCATTCGCAGCCAGCTTCAAGGTGTTCCTTTTGTGGATAGACTCTGGTGGAGAGGCCGCTGGATAAGGCCTCTGCTTCTATGCCCTTTGAGAAGGCTGCTTTGAGGAACCTCTTACCCTAGCCTCTGCCAAGTACAGCCTTCTGCCTCTCTCCAATACTGACTTACTTTTGACAGCTTGTCTTTCCGTTTGAGAAACCAAGAGCCCTTTTCGTGCAGGGAAAAATGTCCGTTTTCTGTTTTTCTTTTGCACACGGTGACGTGCTTTCAGGGCTGCGGTTAGGCTTTTACCCACTCGAGGGAGGGCAGCTTCCCATTCACTTTGGAGATGGCACTCCTGCAGCGCTGTGGGCCATGTCTGTGCTTCGCAGACTGCAAACTACCCTCTCCATTCGAAGAGAACACGCACGGATTGGGAAGTCTCCGTTCTCTGGGAGTTGTGTGTGGTGCTACTGCCCCGGTGTATGGGGTGGCTCACTGGCCACTAGCAATGTTTCTGCTCGCCACTGTGGGGCAAACGTTGTGCAGCTAAGCTCACTTGGGAAGTACAAGTGCCAGAGTTCCTTTCTGGGGCACCATCAAGAGATCACATTCGTAGCATGCGGGTACTGCTTTCCTCCTAAGCTGTGCATTCGCAGCCAGCTTCAAGGTGTTCCTATTGTGGATAGACTCTGGAGGAGAGGCCGCTGGAGAAGGCTTCTGCTTCTATGCCCTTTGAGAAGGCTGCTTTGAGGAACCTCTTACCCTGGCCTCTGCCAAGTACAGCCTTCTGCCTCTCTCCAATACTGACTTACTTTTGACAGCTTGTCTTTCCGTTTGAGAAACCAAGAGCCCTTTTCGTGCACGGAAAAATGTCCGTTTTCTGTTCTACTTTTGCACACGGTGACATGCTTTCAGGGCTGTGGTTAGGCTTTTACCCACTCGAGGGAGGGCAGCTTCCCATTCACTTTGGAGATGGCACTCCTGCAGCGCTGTGGGCCATGTCTGTGCTTCGCAGACTGCAAACTACCCTCTCCATTCGAAGAGAACACGCACGGATTGGGAAGTCTCTGTTCTCTGGGAGTGTGTGTGGTGCTACTGCCCCGGTGTATGGGGTGGCTCACTGGCCACTAGCAATGTTTCTGCTCGCCACTGTGGGGCAAACGTTGTGCAGCTAAGCTCACTTGGGAAGTACAAGTGCCAGAGTTCCTTTCTGGGGCACCATCAAGAGATCACATTCGTAGCATGCGGGTACTGCTTTCCTCCTAAGCTGTGCATTCCCCGCCAGCTTCAAGGTGTTCCTTTTGTGGATAGACTCTGGAGGAGAGGCCGCTGGATAAGGCCTCTGCTTCTATGCCCTTTGAGAGGGCTGCTTTGAGGAACCTCTAACCCTAGCCTCTGCCAAGTACAGCCTTCTGCCTCTCTCCAATACTGACTTACTTCTGACAGCTTGTCTTTCCGTTTGAGAAACCAAGAGCCCTTTTCGTGCAGGGAAAAATGTCCGTTTTCTGTTCTTCTTTTGCACACGGTGACGTGCTTTCAGGCCTGGGTTAGGCTTTTACCCACTCGAGGGAGGGCAGCTTCCCATTCACTTTGGAGATGGCACTCCTGCAGCGCTGTGGGCCATGTCTGTGCTTCGCAGACTGTAAACTACCCTCTCCATTCGAAGAGAACACGCACGGATTGGGAAGTCTCTGTTCTCTGGGAGTTGTGTGTGGTGCTACTGCCCCGGTGTATGGGGTGGCTCACTGGCCACTAGCAAATTTTCTGCTCGCCACTGTGGGGCAAACGTTGTGCAGCTAAGCTCACTTGGGAAGTACAAGTGCCAGAGTTCCTTTCTGGGGCACCATCAAGAGATCACATTCGTAGCATGCGGGTACTGCTTTCCTCATAAGCTGTGCATTCGCAGCCAGCTTCAAGGTGTTCCTTTTGTGGATAGACTCTGGAGGAGAGGCCGCTGGAGAAGGCCTCTGCTTCTATGCCCTTTGAGAGGGCTGCTTTGAGGAACCTCTTACCCTAGCCTCTGCCAAGTACAGCCTTCTGCCTCTCTCCAATACTGACTTACTTTTGACAGCTTGTCTTTCCGTTTGAGAAACCAAGAGCCCTTTTCGTGCAGGGAAAAATGTCCATTTTCTGTTCTTTTCACACGGTTACGTGCTTTCTGGGCTGGGGTTAGGCTTTTACCCACTCGAGGGAGGGCAGCTTCCCATTCACTTTGGAGATGGCACTCCTGCAGCGCTGTGGGCCATGTCTGTGCTTCGCAGACTGCAAACTACCCTCTCCATTCGAAGAGAACACGCACGGATTGGGAAGTCTCTGTTCTCTGGGAGTTGTGTGTGGTGCTACTGCCCCGGTGTATGGGGTGGCTCACTGGCCACTAGCAAAGTTTCTGCTCGCCACTGTGGGGCAAACGTTGTGGAGCTAAGCTCACTTTGGAAGTACAAGTGCCAGAGTTCCTTTCTGGGGCACCATCAAGAGATCACATTCGTAACATGCGGGTACTGCTTTCCTCCTAAGCTGTGCATTCGCAGCCAGCTTCAAGGTGTTCCTTTTGTGGATAGACTCTGGAGGAGAGGCCGCTGGAGAAGGCCTCTGCTTCTATGCCCTTTGAGAGGGCTGCTTTGAGGAACCTCTTACCCTAGCCTCTGCCAAGTACAGCCTTCTGCCTCTCTCCAATACTGACTTACTTTTGACAGCTTGTCTTTCCGTTTGAGAAACCAAGAGCCCTTTTCGTGCAGGGAAAAATGTCCGTTTTCTGTTCTTTTCACACGGTTACGTGCTTTCAGGGCTGGGGTTAGGCTTTTACCCACTCGAGGGAGGGGAGCTTCCCATTCACTTTGGAGATGGCACTCCTGCAGCGCTGTGGGCCATGTCTGTGCTTCGCAGACTGCAAACTACCCTCTCTATTCGAAGAGAACACGCACGGATTGGGAAGTCTCTGTTCTCTGGGAGTTGTGTGTGGTGCTACTGCCCCGGTGTATGGGGTGGCTCACTGGCCACTAGCAAAGTTTCTGCTCGCCACTGTGGGGCAAACGTTGTGCAGCTAAGCTCACTTGGGAAGTACAAGTGCCAGAGTTCCTTTCTGGGGCACCATCAAGAGATCACATCCGTAACATGCGGGTACTGCTTTCCTCCTAAGCTGTGCATTCGCAGCCAGCTTCAAGGTGTTCCTTTTGTGGATAGACTCTGGAGGAGAGGCCGCTGGAGAAGGCCTCTGCTTCTATGCCCTTTGAGAGGGCTGCTTTGAGGAACCTCTTACCCTAGCCTCTGCCAAGTACAGCCTTCTGCCTCTCTCCAATACTGACTAACTTTTGACAGCTTGTCTTTCCGTTTGAGAAACCAAGAGCCCTTTTCGTGCAGGGAAAAATGTCCGTTTTCTGTTCTTCTTTTGCACACGGTGACGTGCTTTCAGGCCTGGGTTAGGCTTTTACCCACTCGAGGGAGGGCAGCTTCCCATTCACTTTGGAGATGGCACTCCTGCAGCGCTGTGGGCCATGACTGTGCTTCGCAGACTGTAAACTACCCTCTCCATTCGAAGAAAAGACGCACGGATTGGGAAGCCTCTGTTCTCTGGGAGTTGTGTGTGGTGCTACTGCCCCGGTGTATGGGGTGGCTCACTGGCCACTAGCAATGTTTCTGCTCGCCACTGTGGGGCAAACGTTGTGCAGCTAAGCTCACTTGGGAAGTACAAGTGCCAGAGTTCCTTTCTGGGGCACCATCAAGAGATCACATTCGTAGCATGCGGGTACTGCTTTCCTCCTAAGGTGTGCATTCGCAGCCAGCTTCAAGGTGTTCCTTTTGTGGATAGACTCTGGTGGAGAGGCCGCTGGAGAAGGCTTCTGCTTCTATGCCCTTTGAGAAGGCTGCTTTGAGGAACTTCTTACCCTAGCCTCTGCCAAGTACAGCCTTCTGCCTCTCTCCAATACTGACTTACTTTTGACAGCTTGTCTTTCCGTTTGAGAAACCAACAGCCCTTTTCCTGCAGGGAAAAATGTCCGTTTTCTGTTCTTCTTTTGCACACGGTTACGTGCTTTCAGGGCTGGGGTTAGGCTTTTACCCACTCGAGGGAGGGCAGCTTACCGTTCACTTTGGAGACGGCACTCCTGCAGCGCTGTGGGCCATGTCAGTGCTTCGCAGACTGCAAACTACCCTCTCCATTCGAAGAGAACACGCACGGATTGGGAAGTCTCTGTTCTCTGGGAGTTGTGTGTGGTGCTACTGCCCCGGTGTATGGGGTGGCTCACTGGCCACTAGCAATGTTTCTGCTCGCCACTGTGGGGCAAACGTTGTGCAGCTAAGCTCACTTGGGAAGTACAAGTGCCAGAGTTCCTTTCTTGGGCACCATCAAGAGATCACATTCGTAGCATGCGGGTACTGCTTTCCTCCTAAGCTGTGCATTGGCAGCCAGCTTCAAGGTGTTCCTTTTGTGGATAGACTCTGGTGGAGAGGCCGCTGGAGAAGGCTTCTGCTTCTATGCCCTTTGAGAAAGCTGCTTTGAGGAACCTCTTACCCTAGCCTCTGCCAAGTACAGCCTTCTGCCTCTCTCCAATACTGACTTACTTTTGACAGCTTGTCTTTCCGTTTGAGAAACCAAGAGCCCTTTTCGTGCAGGGAAAAATGTCCGTTTTCTGTTCTTCTTTTGCACACGGTGACGTGCTTTCAGGCCTGGGTTAGGCTTTTACCCACTCGAGGGAGGGCAGCTTCCCATTCACTTTGGAGATGGCACTCCTGCAGCGCTGTGAGCCATGACTGTGCTTCGCAGACTGTAAACTACCCTATCCATTCGAAGAAAACACGCACGGATTGGGAAGTCTCTGTTCTTTAGGAGATGTGTGTGGTGCTACTGCCCCGGTGTATGGGGTGGCTCACTGGCCACTAGCAATGTTTCTGCTCGCCACTGTGGGGCAAACGTTGTGCAGCTAAGCTCACTTGGGAAGTACAAGTGCCAGAGTTCCTTTCTGGGGCACCATCAAGAGATCACATTCGTAGCATGAGGGTACTGCTTTCTTCCTAAGCTGTGCATTCGCAGCCAGCTTCAAGGTGTTCCTTTTGCGGATAGACTCTGGTGGAGAGGCCACTGGAGAAGGCCTCTGCTTCTATGCCCTTTGAGAAGGCTGCTTTGAGGAACCTCTTACCCTAGCCTCTGCCAAGTACAGCCTTCTGCCTCTCTCCAATACTGACTTACTTTTGACAGCTTGTCTTTCCGTTTGAGAAACCAAGAGCCCTTTTCCTGCAGGGAAAAATGTCCGTTTTCTGTTCTTCTTTTGCACACGGTGACGTGCTTTCAGGGCTGTGGTTAGGCTTTTACCCACTCGAGGGAGGGCAGCTTCCCATTCACTTTGGAGATGGCACTCCTGCAGCGCTGTGGGCCATGTCTGTGCTTCGGAGACTGCAAACTACCCTCTCCATTCGAAGAGAACACGCATGGGTTGGGAAGTCTCTGTTCTCTGGGAGTTGTGTGTGCTGCTACTGCTCCGGTGTATGGCGTGGCTCACTGGCCACTAGCAATGTTTCTGCTCGCCACTGTGGGGCAAACGTTGTGCATCTAAGCTCACTTGGGAAGTACAAGTGCCAGAGTTCCTTTCTGGGGCACCATCAAGAGATCACATTCGTAGCATGCGGGTACTGCTTTCCTCCTAAGCTGTGCATTCCCCGCCAGCTTCAAGGTGTTCCTTTTGTGGATAGACTCTGGAGGAGAGGCCGCTGGATAAGGCCTCTGCTTCTATGCCCTTTGAGAGGGCTGCTTTGAGGAACCTCTAACCCTAGCCTCTGCCAAGTACAGCCTTCTGCCTCTCTCCAATACTGACTTACTTCTGACAGCTTGTCTTTCCGTTTGAGAAACCAAGAGCCCTTTTCGTGCAGGGAAAAATGTCCGTTTTCTGTTCTTCTTTTGCACACGGTGACGTGCTTTCAGGCCTGGGTTAGGCTTTTACCCACTCGAGGGAGGGCAGCTTCCCATTCACTTTGGAGATGGCACTCCTGCAGCGCTGTGGGCCATGTCTGTGCTTCGCTGACTGTAAACTACCCTCTCCATTCGAAGAGAACACGCACGGATTGGGAAGTCTCTGTTCTCTGGGAGTTGTGTGTGGTGCTACTGCCCCGGTGTATGGGGTGGCTCACTGGCCACTAGCAAATTTTCTGCTCGCCACTGTGGGGCAAACGTTGTGCAGCTAAGCTCACTTGGGAAGTACAAGTGCCAGAGTTCCTTTCTGGGGCACCATCAAGAGATCACATTCGTAGCATGCGGGTACTGCTTTCCTCCTAAGCTGTGCATTCGCAGCCAGCTTCAAGGTGTTCCTTTTGTGGATAGACTCTGGAGGAGAGGCCGCTGGAGAAGGCCTCTGCTTCTATGCCCTTTGAGAGGGCTGCTTTGAGGAACCTCTTACCCTAGCCTCTGCCAAGTACAGCCTTCTGCCTCTCTCCAATACTGACTTACTTTTGACAGCTTGTCTTTCCGTTTGAGAAACCAAGAGCCCTTTTCGTGCAGGGAAAAATGTCCGTTTTCTGTTCTTTTCACACGGTTACGTGCTTTCTGGGCTGGGGTTAGGCTTTTACCCACTCGAGGGAGGGCAGCTTCCCATTCACTTTGGAGATGGCACTCCTGCAGCGCTGTGGGCCATGTCTGTGCTTCGCAGACTGCAAACTACCCTCTCCATTCGAAGAGAACACGCACGGATTGGGAAGTCTCTGTTCTCTGGGAGTTGTGTGTGGTGCTACTGACCCGGTGTATGGGGTGGCTCACTGGCCACTAGCAAAGTTTCTGCTCGCCACTGTGGGGCAAACGTTGTGGAGCTAAGCTCACTTTGGAAGTACAAGTGCCAGAGTTCCTTTCTGGGACACCATCAAGAGATCACATTCGTAACATGCGGGTACTGCTTTCCTCCTAAGCTGTGCATTCGCAGCCAGCTTCAAGGTGTTCCTTTTGTGGATAGACTCTGGAGGAGAGGCCGCTGGAGAAGGCCTCTGCTTCTATGCCCTTTGAGAGGGCTGCTTTGAGGAACCTCTTACCCTAGCCTCTGCCAAGTACAGCCTTCTGCCTCTCTCCAATACTGACTTACTTTTGACAGCTTGTCTTTCCGTTTGAGAAACCAAGAGCCCTTTTCGTGCAGGGAAAAATGTCCGTTTTCTGTTCTTCTTTTGCACACGGTGACGTGCTTTCAGGCCTGGGTTAGGCTTTTACCCACTCGAGGGAGGGCAGCTTCCCATTCACTTTGGAGATGGCACTCCTGCAGCGCTGTGAGCCATGACTGTGCTTCGCAGACTGTAAACTACCCTATCCATTCGAAGAAAACACGCACGGATTGGGAAGTCTCTGTTCTTTAGGAGATGTGTGTGGTGCTACTGCCCCGGTGTATGGGGTGGCTCACTGGCCACTAGCAATGTTTCTGCTCGCCACTGTGGGGCAAACGTTGTGCAGCTAAGCTCACTTGGGAAGTACAAGTGCCAGAGTTCCTTTCTGGGGCACCATCAAGAGATCACATTCGTAGCATGCGGGTACTGCTTTCCTCCTAAGCTGTGCATTCGCAGCCAGCTTCAAGGTGTTCCTTTTGTGGATAGACTCTGGTGGAGAAGCCGCTGGACAAGGCTTCTGCTTCTATGCCCTTTGAGAAAGCTGCTTTGAGGAACCTCTTACCCTAGCCTCTGCCAAGTACAGCCTTCTGCCTCTCTCTAATACTGACTTACTTTTGACAGCTTGTCTTTCCGTTTGAGAAACCAAGAGCCCTTTTCGTGCAGGGAAAAATGTCCGTTTTCTGTTCTTCTTTTGCACACGGTGACGTGCTTTCAGGCCTGGGTTAGGCTTTTACCCACTCGAGGGAGGGCAGCTTCCCATTCACTTTGGAGATGGCACTCCTGCAGCGCTGTGGGCCATGACTGTGCTTCGCAGACTGTAAACTACCCTCTCCATTCGAAGAAAACACGCACGGATTGGGAAGTCTCTGTTCTTTAGGAGATGTGTGTGGTGCTACTGCCCCGGTGTATTGGGTGGCTCACTGGCCACTAGCAATGTTTCTGCTCGCCACTGTGGGGCAAACGTTGTGCAGCTAAGCTCACTTGGGAAGTACAAGTGCCAGAGTTCCTTTCTGGGGCACCATCAAGAGATCACATTCGTAGCATGCGGGTACTGCTTTCCTCCTAAGCTGTGCATTCGCAGCCAGCTTCAAGGTGTTCCTTTTGTGGATAGACTCTGGTGGAGAGGCCACTGGAGAAGGCCTCTGCTTCTATGCCCTTTGAGAAGGCTGCTTTGAGGAACCTCTTACCCTAGCCTCTGCCAAGTACAGCCTTCTGCCTCTCTCCAATACTGACTTACTTTTGACAGCTTGTCTTTCCGTTTGTGAAACCAAGAGCCCTTTTCGTGCAGGGAAAAATGTCCGTTTTCTGTTCTTCTTTTGCACACGGTGACGTGCTTTCAGGGCTGTGGTTAGGCTTTTACCCACTCGAGGGAGGGCAGCTTCCCGTTCACTTTGGAGATGGCACTCCGTCAGCGATGTGGGCCATGTCTGTGCTTCGCAGACTGCAAACTACCCTCTCCATTCGAAGACAACACGCACGGATTGGGAAGTCTCTGTTCTCTGGGAGTTGTGTGTGGTGCTACTGCCCCGGTGTATGGCGTGGCTCACTGGCCACTAGCAATGTTTCTGCTCGCCACTGTGGGGCAAACGTTGTGCAGCTAAGCTCACTTGGGAAGTACAAGTGCCAGAGTTCCTTTCTGGGGCACCATCAAGAGATCACATTCGTAGCATGCGGGTACTGCTTTCCTCCTAAGCTGTGCATTCGCAGCCAGCTTCAAGGTGTTCCTTTTGTGGATAGACTCTGGTGGAGAGGCCACTGGAGAAGGCCTCTGCTTCTATGCCCTTTGAGAAGGCTGCTTTGAGGAACCTCTTACCCTAGCCTCTGCCAAGTACAGCCTTCTGCCTCTCTCCAATACTGACTTACTTTTGACAGCTTGTCTTTAAGTTTGTGAAACCAAGAGCCCTTTTCGTGCAGGGAAAAATGTCCGTTTTCTGTTCTTCTTTTGCACACGGTGACGTGCTTTCAGGGCTGTGGTTAGGCTTTTACCCACTCGAGGGAGGGCCGCTTCCCGTTCACTTTGGAGATGGCACTCCGTCAGCGATGTGGGCCATGTCTGTGCTTCGCAGACTGCAAACTACCCTCTCCATTCGAAGACAACACGCACGGATTGGGAAGTCTCTGTTCTCTGGGAGTTGTGTGTGGTGCTACTGCCCCGGTGTATGGCGTGGCTCACTGGCCACTAGCAATGTTTCTGCTCGCCACTGTGGGGCAAACGTTGTGCAGCTAAGCTCACTTGGGAAGTACAAGTGCCAGAGTTCCTTTCTGGGGCACCATCAAGAGATCACATTCGTAGCATGCGGGTACTGCTTTCCTCCTAAGCTGTGCATTCGCAGCCAGCTTCAAGGTGTTCCTTTTGTGGATAGACTCTGGTGGAGAGGCCGCTGGAGAAGGCCTCTGCTTCTATGCCCTTTGAGAGGGCTGCTTTGAGGAACCTCTTACCCTAGCCTCTGCCAAGTACAGCCTTCTGCCTCTCTCCAATACTGACTTACTTTTGACAGCTTGTCTTTCCGTTTGAGAAACCAAGAGCCCTCTTCGTGCAGGGAAAAATGTCCATTTTCTGTTCTTCTTTTGCACACGGCGACGTGCTTTCAGGCCTTCGTTAGGCTTTTACCCACTCGAGGGAGGGCAGCTTCCCATTCACTTTGGAGATGGCACTCCTGCAGCGCTGTGGGCCATGTCTGTGCTTCGCAGACTGCAAACTACCCTCTCCATTCGAAGAGAACACGCATGGATTGGGAAGTCTCTGTTCTCTGGGAGTTGTGTGTGCTGCTACTGCCACGGTGTATGGGGTGGCTCACTGGCCACTAGCAATGTTTCTGCTCGCCACTGTGGGGCAAACGTTGTGCAGCTAAGCTCACTTGGGAAGTACAAGTGCCAGAGTTCCTTTCCGGGGCACCATCAAGAGATCACATTCGTAACATGCGGGTACTGCTTTCCTCCTAAGCTGTGCATTCGCAGCCAGCTTCAAGGTGTTCCTTTTGTGGATAGACTCTGGTGGAGAGGTCGCTGGAGAAGGCTTCTGCTTCTATGCCCTTTGAGAAGGCTGCTTTGAGGAACCTCTTACCCTAGCCTCTGCCAAGTACAGCCTTCTGCCTCTCTCCAATACTGACTTACTTTTGACAGCTTGTCTTTCCGTTTGAGAAACCAAGAGCCCTTTTCCTGAAGGGAAAAATGTCCGTTTTCTGTTCTTCTTTTGCACACGGTTACGTGCTTTCCGGGCTGGGGTTAGGCTTTTACCCACTCGAGGGAGGGCAGCTTCCCATTCACTTTGGAGATGGCACTCCTGCCGCGCTGTGGGCCATGTCTGTGCTTCGCAGACTGCAAACTACCCTCTCCATTCGAAGACAACACGCCCGGATTGGGAAGTCTCTGTTCTCTGGGAGTTGTGTGTGGTGCTACTGCCCCGGTGTATGGGGTGGCTCACTGGCCACTAGCAATGTTTCTGCTCGCCACTGTGGGGCAAACGTTGTGCAGCTAAGCTCACTTGGGAAGTACAAGTGCCAGAGTTCCTTTCTGGGGCACCATCAAGAGAACACATTCGTAGCATGCGGGTACTGCTTTCCTCCTAAGCTGTGCATTCGCAGCCAGCTTCAAGGTGTTCCTTTTGTGGAGAGACTCTGGTGGAGAGGCCGCTGGAGAAGGCCTCTGCTTCTATGCCCTTTGAGAAGGCTGCTTTGAGGAACCTCTAACCCTAGCCTCTGCCAAGTACAGCCTTCTGCCTCTCTCCAATACTGACTTACTTTTGACAGCTTGTCTTTCCGTTTGAGAAACCAAGAGTCCTTTTCGTGCAGGGAAAAATGTCCGTTTTCTGTTCTTCTTTTGCACAGGGTGACGTGCTTTCAGGCCTGGGTTAGGCTTTTACCCACTCGAGGGAGGGCAGCTTCCCATTCACTTTGGAGATGGCACTCCTGCAGCGCTGTGGGCCATGTCTGTGCTTCGCAGACTGCAAACTACCCTCTCCATTCGAAGAGAACACGCACGGATTGGGAAGTCTCTGTTCTCTGGGAGTGTGTGTGGTGCTACTGCCCCGGTGTATGGGGTGGCTCACTGGCCACTAGCAATGTTTCTGCTCGCCACTGTGGGGCAAACGTTGTGCAGCTAAGCTCACTTGGGAAGTACAAGTGCCAGAGTTCCTTTCTGGGGCACCATCAAGAGATCACATTCGTAGCATGCGGGTACTGCTTTCCTCCTAAGCTGTGCATTCCCCGCCAGCTTCAAGGTGTTCCTTTTGTGGATAGACTCTGGAGGAGAGGCCGCTGGATAAGGCCTCTGCTTCTATGCCCTTTGAGAGGGCTGCTTTGAGGAACCTCTAACCCTAGCCTCTGCCAAGTACAGCCTTCTGCCTCTCTCCAATACTGACTTACTTCTGACAGCTTGTCTTTCCGTTTGAGAAACCAAGAGCCCTTTTCGTGCAGGGAAAAATGTCCGTTTTCTGTTCTTCTTTTGCACACGGTGACGTGCTTTCAGGCCTGGGTTAGGCTTTTACCCACTCGAGGGAGGGCAGCTTCACATTCACTTTGGAGATGGCACTCCTGCAGCGCTGTGGGCCATGTCTGTGCTTCGCAGACTGTAAACTACCCTCTCCATTCGAAGAGAACACGCACGGATTGGGAAGTCTCTGTTCTCTGGGAGTTGTGTGTGGTGCTACTGCCCCGGTGTATGGGGTGGCTCACTGGCCACTAGCAAATATTCTGCTCGCCACTGTGGGGCAAACGTTGTGCAGCTAAGCTCACTTGGGAAGTACAAGTGCCAGAGTTCCTTTCTGGGGCACCATCAAGAGATCACATTCGTAGCATGCGGGTACTGCTTTCCTCCTAAGCTGTGCATTCGCAGCCAGCTTCAAGGTGTTCCTTTTGTGGATAGACTCTGGAGGAGAGGCCGCTGGAGAAGGCCTCTGCTTCTATGCCCTTTGAGAGGGCTGCTTTGAGGAACCTCTTACCCTAGCCTCTGCCAAGTACAGCCTTCTGCCTCTCTCCAATACTGACTTACTTTTGACAGCTTGTCTTTCCGTTTGAGAAACCAAGAGCCCTTTTCGTGCAGGGAAAAATGTCCGTTTTCTGTTCTTTTCACACGGTTACGTGCTTTCTGGGCTGGGGTTAGGCTTTTACCCACTCGAGGGAGGGCAGCTTCCCATTCACTTTGGAGATGGCACTCCTGCAGCGCTGTGGGCCATGTCTGTGCTTCGCAGACTGCAAACTACCCTCTCCATTCGAAGAGAACACGCACGGATTGGGAAGTCTCTGTTCTCTGGGAGTTGTGTGTGGTGCTACTGCCCCGGTGTATGGGGTGGCTCACTGGCCACTAGCAAAGTTTCTGCTCGCCACTGTGGGGCAAACGTTGTGGAGCTAAGCTCACTTTGGAAGTACAAGTGCCAGAGTTCCTTTCTGGGGCACCATCAAGAGATCACATTCGTAACATGCGGGTACTGCTTTCCTCCTAAGCTGTGCATTCGCAGCCAGCTTCAAGGTGTTCCTTTTGTGGATAGACTCTGGTGGAGAGGCCGCTGGAGAAGGCCTCTGCTTCTATGCCCTTTGAGAGGGCTGCTTTGAGGAACCTCTTACCCTAGCCTCTGCCAAGTACAGCCTTCTGCCTCTCTCCAATACTGACTTACTTTTGACAGCTTGTCTTTCCGTTTGAGAAACCAAGAGCCCTTTTCGTGCAGGGAAAAATGTCCGTTTTCTGTTCTTTTCACACGGTTACGTGCTTTCAGGGCTGGGGTTAGGCTTTTACCCACTCGAGGGAGGGCAGCTTCCCATTCACTTTGGAGATGGCACTCCTGCAGCGCTGTGGGCCATGTCTGTGCTTCGCAGACTGCAAACTACCCTCTCTATTCGAAGAGAACACGCACGGATTGGGAAGTCTCTGTTCTCTGGGAGTTGTGTGTGGTGCTACTGCCCCGGTGTATGGGGTGGCTCACTGGCCACTAGCAAAGTTTCTGCTCGCCACTGTGGGGCAAACGTTGTGCAGCTAAGCTCACTTGGGAAGTACAAGTGCCAGAGTTCCTTTCTGGGGCACCATCAAGAGATCACATCCGTAACATGCGGGTACTGCTTTCCTCCTAAGCTGTGCATTCGCAGCCAGCTTCAAGGTGTTCCTTTTGTGGATAGACTCTGGAGGAGAGGCCGCTGGAGAAGGCCTCTGCTTCTATGCCCTTTGAGAGGGCTGCTTTGAGGAACCTCTTACCCTAGCCTCTGCCAAGTACAGCCTTCTGCCTCTCTCCAATACTGACTTACTTTTGACAGCTTGTCTTTCCGTTTGAGAAACCAAGAGCCCTTTTCGTGCAGGGAAAAATGTCCGTTTTCTGTTCTTCTTTTGCACACGGTGACGTGCTTTCAGGCCTGGGTTAGGCTTTTACCCACTCGAGGGAGGGCAGCTTCCCATTCACTTTGGAGATGGCACTCCTGCAGCGCTGTGGGCCATGACTGTGCTTCGCAGACTGTAAACTACCCTCTCCATTCGAAGAAAAGACGCACGGATTGGGAAGCCTCTGTTCTCTGGGAGTTGTGTGTGGTGCTACTGCCCCGGTGTATGGGGTGGCTCACTGGCCACTAGCAATGTTTCTGCTCGCCACTGTGGGGCAAACGTTGTGCAGCTAAGCTCACTTGGGAAGTACAAGTGCCAGAGTTCCTTTCTGGGGCACCATCAAGAGATCACATTCGTAGCATGCGGGTACTGCTTTCCTCCTAAGCTGTGCATTGGCAGCCAGCTTCAAGGTGTTCCTTTTGTGGATAGACTCTGGTGGAGAGGCCGCTGGAGAAGGCTTCTGCTTCTATGCCCTTTGAGAAAGCTGCTTTGAGGAACCTCTTACCCTAGCCTCTGCCAAGTACAGCCTTCTGCCTCTCTCCAATACTGACTTACTTTTGACAGCTTGTCTTTCCGTTTGAGAAACCAAGAGCCCTTTTCGTGCAGGGAAAAATGTCCGTTTTCTGTTCTTCTTTTGCACACGGTGACGTGCTTTCAGGCCTGGGTTAGGCTTTTACCCACTCGAGGGAGGGCAGCTTCCCATTCACTTTGGAGATGGCACTCCTGCAGCGCTGTGAGCCATGACTGTGCTTCGCAGACTGTAAACTACCCTATCCATTCGAAGAAAACACGCACGGATTGGGAAGTCTCTGTTCTTTAGGAGATGTGTGTGGTGCTACTGCCCCGGTGTATGGGGTGGCTCACTGGCCACTAGCAATGTTTCTGCTCGCCACTGTGGGGCAAACGTTGTGCAGCTAAGCTCACTTGGGAAGTACAAGTGCCAGAGTTCCTTTCTGGGGCACCATCAAGAGATCACATTCGTAGCATGCGGGTACTGCTTTCTTCCTAAGCTGTGCATTCGCAGCCAGCTTCAAGGTGTTCCTTTTGCGGATAGACTCTGGTGGAGAGGCCACTGGAGAAGGCCTCTGCTTCTATGCCCTTTGAGAAGGCTGCTTTGAGGAACCTCTTACCCTAGCCTCTGCCAAGTACAGCCTTCTGCCTCTCTCCAATACTGACTTACTTTTGACAGCTTGTCTTTCCGTTTGAGAAACCAAGAGCCCTTTTCCTGCAGGGAAAAATGTCCGTTTTCTGTTCTTCTTTTGCACACGGTGACGTGCTTTCAGGGCTGTGGTTAGGCTTTTACCCACTCGAGGGAGGGCAGCTTCCCGTTCACTTTGGAGATGGCACTCCTGCAGCGCTGTGGGCCAAGTCTGTGCTTCGCAGACTGCAAACTACCCTCTCCATTCGAAGACAACACGCACGGATTGGGAAGTCTCTGTTCTCTTGGAGTTGTGTGTGGTGCTACTGCCCCGGTGTATGGCGTGGCTCACTGGCCACTAGCAATGTTTCTGCTCGCCACTGTGGGGCAAACGTTGTGCAGCTAAGCTCACTTGGGAAGTACAAGTGCCAGAGTTCCTTTCTGGGGCACCATCAAGAGATCACATTCGTAGCATGCGGGTACTGCTTTCCTCCTAAGCTGTGCATTCGCAGCCAGCTTCAAGGTGTTCCTTTTGTGGATAGACTCTGGTGGAGAAGCCGCTGGACAAGGCTTCTGCTTCTATGCCCTTTGAGAAAGCTGCTTTGAGGAACCTCTTACCCTAGCCTCTGCCAAGTACAGCCTTCTGCCTCTCTCCAATACTGACTTACTTTTGACAGCTTGTCTTTCCGTTTGAGAAACCAAGAGCCCTCTTCGTGCAGGGAAAAATGTCCGTTTTCTGTTCTTCTTTTGCACACGGTGACGTGCTTTCAGGCCTTCGTTAGGCTTTTACCCACTCGAGGGAGGGCAGCTTCCCATTCACTTTGGAGATGGCACTCCTGCAGCGCTGTGGGCCATGTCTGTGCTTCGGAGACTGCAAACTACCCTCTCCATTCGAAGAGAACACGCATGGGTTGGGAAGTCTCTGTTCTCTGGGAGTTGTGTGTGCTGCTACTGCTCCGGTGTATGGCGTGGCTCACTGGCCACTAGCAATGTTTCTGCTCACCACTGTGGGGCAAACGTTGTGCAGCTAAGCTCACTTGGGAAGTACAAGTGCCAGAGTTCCTTTCTGGGGCACCATCAAGAGATCACATTCGTAGCATGCGGGTACTGCTTTCCTCCTAAGCTGTGCATTCGCAGCCAGCTTCAAGGTGTTCCTTTTGTGGATAGACTCTGGTGGAGAGGCCGCTGGAGAAGGCTTCTGCTTCTATGCCCTTTGAGAAGGCTGCTTTGAGGAACTTCTTACCCTAGCCTCTGCCAAGTACAGCCTTCTGCCTCTCTCCAGTACTGACTTACTTTTGACAGCTTGTCTTTCCATTTGAGAAACCAACAGCCCTTTTCCGGCAGGGAAAAATGTCCGTTTTCTGTTCTTCTTTTGCACACGGTTACGTGCTTTCAGGGCTGTGGTTAGGCTTTTACCCACTCGAGGGAGGGCAGCTTCCCATTCACTTTGGAGATGGCACTCCTGCAGCGCTGTGGGCCATGTCTGTGCTTCGCAGACTGCAAACTACCCTCTCCATTCGAAGAGAACACGCACGGATTGGGAAGTCTCTGTTCTCTGGGAGTGTGTGTGGTGCTACTGCCCCGGTGTATGGGGTGGCTCACTGGCCACTAGCAATGTTTCTGCTCACCACTGTGGGGCAAACGTTGTGCAGCTAAGCTCACTTGGGAAGTACAAGTGCCAGAGTTCCTTTCTGGGGCACCATCAAGAGATCACATTCGTAGCATGCGGGTACTGCTTTCCTCCTAAGCTGTGCATTCCCCGCCAGCTTCAAGGTGTTCCTTTTGTGGATAGATTCTGGAGGAGAGGCCGCTGGATAAGGCCTCTGCTTCTATGCCCTTTGAGAGGGCTGCTTTGAGGAACCTCTTACCCTAGCCTCTGCCAAGTACAGCCTTCTGCCTCTCTCCAATACTGACTTACTTCTGACAGCTTGTCTTTCCGTTTGAGAAACCAAGAGCCCTTTTCGTGCAGGGAAAAATGTCCGTTTTCTGTTCTTCTTTTGCACACGGTGACGTGCTTTCAGGCCTGGGTTAGGCTTTTACCCACTCGAGGGAGGGCAGCTTCCCATTCACTTTGGAGATGGCACTCCTGCAGCGCTGTGGGCCATGTCTGTGCTTCGCAGACTGTAAACTACCCTCTCCATTCGAAGAGAACACGCACGGATTGGGAAGTCTCTGTTCTCTGGGAGTTGTGTGTGGTGCTACTGCCCCGGTGTATGGGGTGGCTCACTGGCCACTAGCAAATTTTCTGCTCACCACTGTGGGGCAAACGTTGTGCAGCTAAGCTCACTTGGGAAGTACAAGTGCCAGAGTTCCTTTCTGGGGCACCATCAAGAGATCACATTCGTAGCATGCGGGTACTGCTTTCCTCCTAAGCTGTGCATTCGCAGCCAGCTTCAAGGTGTTCCTTTTGTGGATAGACTCTGGAGGAGAGGCCGCTGGAGAAGGCCTCTGCTTCTATGCCCTTTGAGAGGGCTGCTTTGAGGAACCTCTTACCCTAGCCTCTGCCAAGTACAGCCTTCTGCCTCTCTCCAATACTGACTTACTTTTGACAGCTTGTCTTTCCGTTTGAGAAACCAAGAGCCCTTTTCGTGCAGGGAAAAATGTCCGTTTTCTGTTCTTTTCACACGGTTACGTGCTTTCTGGGCTGGGGTTAGGCTTTTACCCACTCGAGGGAGGGCAGCTTCCCATTCACTTTGGAGATGGCACTCCTGCAGCGCTGTGGGCCATGTCTGTGCTTCGCAGACTGCAAACTACCCTCTCCATTCGAAGAGAACACGCACGGATTGGGAAGTCTCTGTTCTCTGGGAGTTGTGTGTGGTGCTACTGCCCCGGTGTATGGGGTGGCTCACTGGCCACTAGCAAAGTTTCTGCTCGCCACTGTGGGGCAAACGTTGTGGAGCTAAGCTCACTTTGGAAGTACAAGTGCCAGAGTTCCTTTCTGGGGCACCATCAAGAGATCACATTCGTAACATGCGGGTACTGCTTTCCTCCTAAGCTGTGCATTCGCAGCCAGCTTCAAGGTGTTCCTTTTGTGGATAGACTCTGGAGGAGAGGCCGCTGGAGAAGGCCTCTGCTTCTATGCCCTTTGAGAGGGCTGCTTTGAGGAACCTCTTACCCTAGCCTCTGCCAAGTACAGCCTTCTGCCTCTCTCCAATACTGACTTACTTTTGACAGCTTGTCTTTCCGTTTGAGAAACCAAGAGCCCTTTTCGTGCAGGGAAAAATGTCCGTTTTCTGTTCTTTTCACACGGTTACGTGCTTTCAGGGCTGGGGTTAGGCTTTTACTCACTCGAGGGAGGGCAGCTTCCCATTCACTTTGGAGATGGCACTCCTGCAGCGCTGTGGGCCATGTCTGTGCTTCGCAGACTGCAAACTACCCTCTCCATTCGAAGAGAACACGCACGGATTGGGAAGTCTCTGTTCTCTGGGAGTTGTGTGTGGTGCTACTGCCCCAGTGTATGGGGTGGCTCACTGGCCACTAGCAAAGTTTCTGCTCGCCACTGTGGGGCAAACGTTGTGCAGCTAAGCTCACTTGGGAAGTACAAGTGCCAGAGTTCCTTTCTGGGGCACCATCAAGAGATCACATTCGTAACATGCGGGTACTGCTTTCCTCCTAAGCTGTGCATTCGCAGCCAGCTTCAAGGTGTTCCTTTTGTGGATAGACTCTGGAGGAGCGGCCGCTGGAGAAGGCCTCTGCTTCTATGCCCTTTGAGAGGGCTGCTTTGAGGAACCTCTTACCCTAGCCTCTGCCAAGTACAGCCTTCTGCCTCTCTCCAATACTGACTTACTTTTGACAGCTTGCCTTTCCGTTTGAGAAACCAAGAGCCCTTTTCGTGCAGGGAAAAATGTCCGTTTTCTGTTCTTCTTTTGCACACGGTGACGTGCTTTCAGGCCTGGGTTAGGCTTTTACCCACTCGAGGGAGGGCAGCTTCCCATTCACTTTGGAGATTCCACTCCTGCAGCGCTGTGGGCCATGACTGTGCTTCGCAGACTGTAAACTACCCTCTCCATTCGAAGAAAAGACGCACGGATTGGGAAGCCTCTGTTCTCTGGGAGTTGTGTGTGGTGCTACTGCCCCGGTGTATGGGGTGGCTCACTGGCCACTAGCAATGTTTCTGCTCGCCACTGTGGGGCAAACGTTGTGCAGCTAAGCTCACTTGGGAAGTACAAGTGCCAGAGTTCCTTTCTGGGGCACCATCAAGAGATCACATTCGTAGCATGCGGGTACTGCTTTCCTCCTAAGCTGTGCATTCGCAGCCAGCTTCAAGGTGTTCCTTTTGTGGATAGACTCTGGAGGAGAGGCCGCTGGAGAAGGCCTCTGCTTCTATGCCCTTTGAGAGGGCTGCTTTGAGGAACCTCTTACCCTAGCCTCTGCCAAGTACAGCCTTCTGCCTCTCTCCAATACTGACTTACTTTTGACAGCTTGTCTTTCCGTTTGAGAAACCAAGAGCCCTTTTCGTGCAGGGAAAAATGTCCGTTTTCTGTTCTTTTCACACGGTTACGTGCTTTCTGGGCTGGGGTTAGGCTTTTACCCACTCGAGGGAGGGCAGCTTCCCATTCACTTTGGAGATGGCACTCCTGCAGCGCTGTGGGCCATGTCTGTGCTTCGCAGACTGCAAACTACCCTCTCCATTCGAAGAGAACACGCACGGATTGGGAAGTCTCTGTTCTCTGGGAGTTGTGTGTGGTGCTACTGCCCCGGTGTATGGGGTGGCTCACTGGCCACTAGCAAAGTTTCTGCTCGCCACTGTGGGGCAAACGTTGTGGAGCTAAGCTCACTTTGGAAGTACAAGTGCCAGAGTTCCTTTCTGGGGCACCATCAAGAGATCACATTCGTAACATGCGGGTACTGCTTTCCCCCTAAGCTGTGCATTCGCAGCCAGCTTCAAGGTGTTCCTTTTGTGGATAGACTCTGGAGGAGAGGCCGCTGGAGAAGGCCTCTGCTTCTCTGCCCTTTGAGAGGGCTGCTTTGAGGAACCTCTTACCCTAGCCTCTGCCAAGTACAGCCTTCTGCCTCTCTCCAATACTGACTTACTTTTGACAGCTTGTCTTTCCGTTTGAGAAACCAAGAGCCCTTTTCGTGCAGGGAAAAATGTCCGTTTTCTGTTCTTTTCACACGGTTACGTGCTTTCAGGGCTGGGGTTAGGCTTTTACTCACTCGAGGGAGGGCAGCTTCCCATTCACTTTGGAGATGGCACTCCTGCAGCGCTGTGGGCCATGTCTGTGCTTCGCAGACTGCAAACTACCCTCTCCATTCGAAGAGAACACGCACGGATTGGGAAGTCTCTGTTCTCTGGGAGTTGTGTGTGGTGCTACTGCCCCAGTGTATGGGGTGGCTCACTGGCCACTAGCAAAGTTTCTGCTCGCCACTGTGGGGCAAACGTTGTGCAGCTAAGCTCACTTGGGAAGTACAAGTGCCAGAGTTCCTTTCTGGGGCACCATCAAGAGATCACATTCGTAACATGCGGGTACTGCTTTCCTCCTAAGCTGTGCATTCGCAGCCAGCTTCAAGGTGTTCCTTTTGTGGATAGACTCTGGAGGAGCGGCCGCTGGAGAAGGCCTCTGCTTCTATGCCCTTTGAGAGGGCTGCTTTGAGGAACCTCTTACCCTAGCCTCTGCCAAGTACAGCCTTCTGCCTCTCTCCAATACTGACTTACTTTTGACAGCTTGCCTTTCCGTTTGAGAAACCAAGAGCCCTTTTCGTGCAGGGAAAAATGTCCGTTTTCTGTTCTTCTTTTGCACACGGTGACGTGCTTTCAGGCCTGGGTTAGGCTTTTACCCACTCGAGGGAGGGCAGCTTCCCATTCACTTTGGAGATTCCACTCCTGCAGCGCTGTGGGCCATGACTGTGCTTCGCAGACTGTAAACTACCCTCTCCATTCGAAGAAAAGACGCACGGATTGGGAAGCCTCTGTTCTCTGGGAGTTGTGTGTGGTGCTACTGCCCCGGTGTATGGGGTGGCTCACTGGCCACTAGCAATGTTTCTGCTCGCCACTGTGGGGCAAACGTTGTGCAGCTAAGCTCACTTGGGAAGTACAAGTGCCAGAGTTCCTTTCTGGGGCACCATCAAGAGATCACATTCGTAGCATGCGGGTACTGCTTTCCTCCTAAGGTGTGCATTCGCAGCCAGCTTCAAGGTGTTCTTTTTGTGGATAGACTCTGGTGGAGAGGCCGCTGGAGAAGGCTTCTGCTTCTATGCCCTTTGAGAAGGCTGCTTTGAGGAACTTCTTACCCTAGCCTCTGCCAAGTACAGCCTTCTGCCTCTCTCCAATACTGACTTACTTTTGACAGCTTGTCTTTCCGTTTGAGAAACCAACAGCCCTTTTCCTGCAGGGAAAAATGTCCGTTTTCTGTTCTTCTTTTGCACACGGTTACGTGCTTTCAGGGCTGGGGTTAGGCTTTTACCCACTCGAGGGAGGGCAGCTTACCGTTCACTTTGGAGACGGCACTCCTGCAACGCTGTGGGCCATGTCAGTGCTTCGCAGACTGTAAACTACCCTCTCCATTCGAAGAAAACACGCACGGATTGGGAAGTCTCTGTTCTTTAGGAGATGTGTGTGGTGCTACTGCCCCGGTGTATTGGGTGGCTCACTGGCCACTAGCAATGTTTCTGCTCGCCACTGTGGGGCAAACGTTGTGCAGCTAAGCTCACTTGGGAAGTACAAGTGCCAGAGTTCCTTTCTGGGGCACCATCAAGAGATCACATTCGTAGCATGCGGGTACTGCTTTCCTCCTAAGCTGTGCATTCGCAGCCAGCTTCAAGGTGTTCCTTTTGTGGATAGACTCTGGTGGAGAGGCCACTGGAGAAGGCCTCTGCTTCTATGCCCTTTGAGAAGGCTGCTTTGAGGAACCTCTTACCCTAGCCTCTGCCAAGTACAGCCTTCTGCCTCTCTCCAATACTGACTTACTTTTGACAGCTTGTCTTTCCGGTTGTGAAACCAAGAGCCCTTTTCGTGCAGGGAAAAATGTCCGTTTTCTGTTCTTCTTTTGCACACGGTGACGTGCTTTCAGGGCTGTGGTTAGGCTTTTACCCACTCGAGGGAGGGCAGCATCCCGTTCACTTTGGAGATGGCACTCCGTCAGCGATGTGGGCCATGTCTGTGCTTCGCAGACTGCAAACTACCCTCTCCATTCGAAGACAACACGCACGGATTGGGAACTCTCTGTTCTCTGGGAGTTGTGTGTGGTGCTACTGCCCCGGTGTATGGCGTGGCTCACTGGCCACTAGCAATGTTTCTGCTCGCCACTGTGGGGCAAACGTTGTGCAGCTAAGCTCACTTGGGAAGTACAAGTGCCAGAGTTCCTTTCTGGGGCACCATCAAGAGATCACAATCGTAGCATGCGGGTACTGCTTTCCTCCTAAGCTGTGCATTCGCAGCCAGCTTCAAGGTGTTCCTTTTGTGGATAGACTCTGGTGGAGAGGCCGCTGGAGAAGGCCTCTGCTTCTATGCCCTTTGAGAAGGCTGCTTTGAGGAACCTCTTACCCTAGCCTCTGCCAAGTACAGCCTTCTGCCTCTCTCCAATACTGACTTACTTTTGACAGCTTGTCTTTCCGTTTGAGAAACCAAGAGCCCTTTTCGTGCAGGGAAAAATGTCCATTTTCTGTTCTTTTCACACGGTTACGTGCTTTCTGGGCTGGGGTTAGGCTTTTACCCACTCGAGGGAGGGCAGCTTCCCATTCACTTTGGAGATGGCACTCCTGCAGCGCGGTGGGCCATGTCTGTGCTTCGCAGACTGCAAACTACCCTCTCCATTCGAAGAGAACACGCACGGATTGGGAAGTCTCTGTTCTCTGGGAGTTGTGTGTGGTGCTACTGCCCCGGTGTATGGGGTGGCTCACTGGCCACTAGCAAAGTTTCTGCTCGCCACTGTGGGGCAAACGTTGTGGAGCTAAGCTCACTTTGGAAGTACAAGTGCCAGAGTTCCTTTCTGGGGCACCATCAAGAGATCACATTCGTAACATGAGGGTACTGCTTTCCTCCTAAGCTGTGCATTCGCAGCCAGCTTCAAGGTGTTCCTTTTGTGGATAGACTCTGGAGGAGAGGCCGCTGGAGAAGGCCTCTGCTTCTATGCCCTTTGAGAGGGCTGCTTTGAGGAACCTCTTACCCTAGCCTCTGCCAAGTACAGCCTTCTGCCTCTCTCCAATACTGACTTACTTTTGACAGCTTGTCTTTCCGTTTGAGAAACCAAGAGCCCTTTTCGTGCAGGGAAAAATGTCCGTTTTCTGTTCTTTTCACACGGTTACGTGCTTTCAGGGCTGGGGTTAGGCTTTTACCCACTCGAGGGAGGGGAGCTTCCCATTCACTTTGGAGATGGCACTCCTGCAGCGCTGTGGGCCATGTCTGTGCTTCGCAGACTGCAAACTACCCTCTCTATTCGAAGAGAACACGCACGGATTGGGAAGTCTCTGTTCTCTGGGAGTTGTGTGTGGTGCTACTGCCCCGGTGTATGGGGTGGCTCACTGGCCACTAGCAAAGTTTCTGCTCGCCACTGTGGGGCAAACGTTGTGCAGCTAAGCTCACTTGGGAAGTACAAGTGCCAGAGTTCCTTTCTGGGGCACCATCAAGAGATCACATCCGTAACATGCGGGTACTGCTTTCCTCCTAAGCTGTGCATTCGCAGCCAGCTTCAAGGTGTTCCTTTTGTGGATAGACTCTGGAGGAGAGGCCGCTGGAGAAGGCCTCTGCTTCTATGCCCTTTGAGAGGGCTGCTTTGAGGAACCTCTTACCCTAGCCTCTGCCAAGTACAGCCTTCTGCCTCTCTCCAATACTGACTAACTTTTGACAGCTTGTCTTTCCGTTTGAGAAACCAAGAGCCCTTTTCGTGCAGGGAAAAATGTCCGTTTTCTGTTCTTCTTTTGCACACGGTGACGTGCTTTCAGGCCTGGGTTAGGCTTTTACCCACTCGAGGGAGGGCAGCTTCCCATTCACTTTGGAGATGGCACTCCTGCAGCGCTGTGGGCCATGACTGTGCTTCGCAGACTGTAAACTACCCTCTCCATTCGAAGAAAAGACGCACGGATTGGGAAGCCTCTGTTCTCTGGGAGTTGTGTGTGGTGCTACTGCCCCGGTGTATGGGGTGGCTCACTGGCCACTAGCAATGTTTCTGCTCGCCACTGTGGGGCAAACGTTGTGCAGCTAAGCTCACTTGGGAAGTACAAGTGCCAGAGTTCCTTTCTGGGGCACCATCAAGAGATCACATTCGTAGCATGCGGGTACTGCTTTCCTCCTAAGGTGTGCATTCGGAGCCAGCTTCAAGGTGTTCCTTTTGTGGATAGACTCTGGTGGAGAGGCCGCTGGAGAAGGCTTCTGCTTCTATGCCCTTTGAGAAGGCTGCTTTGAGGAACTTCTTACCCTAGCCTCTGCCAAGTACAGCCTTCTGCCTCTCTCCAATACTGACTTACTTTTGACAGCTTGTCTTTCCGTTTGAGAAACCAACAGCCCTTTTCCTGCAGGGAAAAATGTCCGTTTTCTGTTCTTCTTTTGCACACGGTTACGTGCTTTCAGGGCTGGGGTTAGGCTTTTACCCACTCGAGGGAGGGCAGCTTACCGTTCACTTTGGAGACGGCACTCCTGCAGCGCTGTGGGCCATGTCAGTGCTTCGCAGACTGCAAACTACCCTCTCCATTCGAAGAGAACACGCACGGATTGGGAAGTCTCTGTTCTCTGGGAGTTGTGTGTGGTGCTACTGCCCCGGTGTATGGGGTGGCTCACTGGCCACTAGCAATGTTTCTGCTCGCCACTGTGGGGCAAACGTTGTGCAGCTAAGCTCACTTGGGAAGTACAAGTGCCAGAGTTCCTTTCTTGGGCACCATCAAGAGATCACATTCGTAGCATGCGGGTACTGCTTTCCTCCTAAGCTGTGCATTGGCAGCCAGCTTCAAGGTGTTCCTTTTGTGGATAGACTCTGGTGGAGAGGCCGCTGGAGAAGGCTTCTGCTTCTATGCCCTTTGAGAAAGCTGCTTTGAGGAACCTCTTACCCTAGCCTCTGCCAAGTACAGCCTTCTGCCTCTCTCCAATACTGACTTACTTTTGACAGCTTGTCTTTCCGTTTGAGAAACCAAGAGCCCTTTTCGTGCAGGGAAAAATGTCCGTTTTCTGTTCTTCTTTTGCACACGGTGACGTGCTTTCAGGCCTGGGTTAGGCTTTTACCCACTCGAGGGAGGGCAGCTTCCCATTCACTTTGGAGATGGCACTCCTGCAGCGCTGTGAGCCATGACTGTGCTTCGCAGACTGTAAACTACCCTATCCATTCGAAGAAAACACGCACGGATTGGGAAGTCTCTGTTCTTTAGGAGATGTGTGTGGTGCTACTGCCCCGGTGTATGGGGTGGCTCACTGGCCACTAGCAATGTTTCTGCTCGCCACTGTGGGGCAAACGTTGTGCAGCTAAGCTCACTTGGGAAGTACAAGTGCCAGAGTTCCTTTCTGGGGCACCATCAAGAGATCACATTCGTAGCATGAGGGTACTGCTTTCTTCCTAAGCTGTGCATTCGCAGCCAGCTTCAAGGTGTTCCTTTTGCGGATAGACTCTGGTGGAGAGGCCACTGGAGAAGGCCTCTGCTTCTATGCCCTTTGAGAAGGCTGCTTTGAGGAACCTCTTACCCTAGCCTCTGCCAAGTACAGCCTTCTGCCTCTCTCCAATACTGACTTACTTTTGACAGCTTGTCTTTCCGTTTGAGAAACCAAGAGCCCTTTTCCTGCAGGGAAAAATGTCCGTTTTCTGTTCTTCTTTTGCACACGGTGACGTGCTTTCAGGGCTGTGGTTAGGCTTTTACCCACTCGAGGGAGGGCAGCTTCCCATTCACTTTGGAGATGGCACTCCTGCAGCGCTGTGGGCCATGTCTGTGCTTCGGAGACTGCAAACTACCCTCTCCATTCGAAGAGAACACGCATGGGTTGGGAAGTCTCTGTTCTCTGGGAGTTGTGTGTGCTGCTACTGCTCCGGTGTATGGCGTGGCTCACTGGCCACTAGCAATGTTTCTGCTCGCCACTGTGGGGCAAACGTTGTGCATCTAAGCTCACTTGGGAAGTACAAGTGCCAGAGTTCCTTTCTGGGGCACCATCAAGAGATCACATTCGTAGCATGCGGGTACTGCTTTCCTCCTAAGCTGTGCATTCCGCGCCAGCTTCAAGGTGTTCCTTTTGTGGATAGACTCTGGAGGAGAGGCCGCTGGATAAGGCCTCTGCTTCTATGCCCTTTGAGAGGGCTGCTTTGAGGAACCTCTAACCCTAGCCTCTCCCAAGTACAGCCTTCTGCCTCTCTCCAATACTGACTTACTTCTGACAGCTTGTCTTTCCGTTTGAGAAACCAAGAGCCCTTTTCGTGCAGGGAAAAATGTCCGTTTTCTGTTCTTCTTTTGCACACGGTGACGTGCTTTCAGGCCTGGGTTAGGCTTTTACCCACTCGAGGGAGGGCAGCTTCCCATTCACTTTGGAGATGGCACTCCTGCAGCGCTGTGGGCCATGTCTGTGCTTCGCTGACTGTAAACTACCCTCTCCATTCGAAGAGAACACGCACGGATTGGGAAGTCTCTGTTCTCTGGGAGTTGTGTGTGGTGCTACTGCCCCGGTGTATGGGGTGGCTCACTGGCCACTAGCAAATTTTCTGCTCGCCACTGTGGGGCAAACGTTGTGCAGCTAAGCTCACTTGGGAAGTACAAGTGCCAGAGTTCCTTTCTGGGGCACCATCAAGAGATCACATTCGTAGCATGCGGGTACTGCTTTCCTCCTAAGCTGTGCATTCGCAGCCAGCTTCAAGGTGTTCCTTTTGTGGATAGACTCTGGAGGAGAGGCCGCTGGAGAAGGCCTCTGCTTCTATGCCCTTTGAGAGGGCTGCTTTGAGGAACCTCTTACCCTAGCCTCTGCCAAGTACAGCCTTCTGCCTCTCTCCAATACTGACTTACTTTTGACAGCTTGTCTTTCCGTTTGAGAAACCAAGAGCCCTTTTCGTGCAGGGAAAAATGTCCGTTTTCTGTTCTTTTCACACGGTTACGTGCTTTCTGGAATGGGGTTAGGCTTTTACCCACTCGAGGGAGGGCAGCTTCCCATTCACTTTGGAGATGGCACTCCTGCAGCGCTGTGGGCCATGTCTGTGCTTCGCAGACTGCAAACTACCCTCTCCATTCGAAGAGAACACGCACGGATTGGGAAGTCTCTGTTCTCTGGGAGTTGTGTGTGGTGCTACTGCCCCGGTGTATGGGGTGGCTCACTGGCCACTAGCAAAGTTTCTGCTCGCCACTGTGGGGCAAACGTTGTGGAGCTAAGCTCACTTTGGAAGTACAAGTGCCAGAGTTCCTTTCTGGGACACCATCAAGAGATCACATTCGTAACATGCGGGTACTGCTTTCCTCCTAAGCTGTGCATTCGCAGCCAGCTTCAAGGTGTTCCTTTTGTGGATAGACTCTGGAGGAGAGGCCGCTGGAGAAGGCCTCTGCTTCTATGCCCTTTGAGAGGGCTGCTTTGAGGAACCTCTTACCCTAGCCTCTGCCAAGTACAGCCTTCTGCCTCTCTCCAATACTGACTTACTTTTGACAGCTTGTCTTTCCGTTTGAGAAACCAAGAGCCCTTTTCGTGCAGGGAAAAATGTCCGTTTTCTGTTCTTCTTTTGCACACGGTGACGTGCTTTCAGGCCTGGGTTAGGCTTTTACCCACTCGAGGGAGGGCAGCTTCCCATTCACTTTGGAGATGGCACTCCTGCAGCGCTGTGAGCCATGACTGTGCTTCGCAGACTGTAAACTACCCTATCCATTCGAAGAAAACACGCACGGATTGGGAAGTCTCTGTTCTTTAGGAGATGTGTGTGGTGCTACTGCCCCGGTGTATGGGGTGGCTCACTGGCCACTAGCAATGTTTCTGCTCGCCACTGTGGGGCAAACGTTGTGCAGCTAAGCTCACTTGGGAAGTACAAGTGCCAGAGTTCCTTTCTGGGGCACCATCAAGAGATCACATTCGTAGCATGCGGGTACTGCTTTCCTCCTAAGCTGTGCATTCGCAGCCAGCTTCAAGGTGTTCCTTTTGTGGATAGACTCTGGTGGAGAAGCCGCTGGACAAGGCTTCTGCTTCTATGCCCTTTGAGAAAGCTGCTTTGAGGAACCTCTTACCCTAGCCTCTGCCAAGTACAGCCTTCTGCCTCTCTCTAATACTGACTTACTTTTGACAGCTTGTCTTTCCGTTTGAGAAACCAAGAGCCCTTTTCGTGCAGGGAAAAATGTCCGTTTTCTGTTCTTCTTTTGCACACGGTGACGTGCTTTCAGGCCTGGGTTAGGCTTTTACCCACTCGAGGGAGGGCAGCTTCCCATTCACTTTGGAGATGGCACTCCTGCAGCGCTGTGGGCCATGACTGTGCTTCGCAGACTGTAAACTACCCTCTCCATTCGAAGAAAACACGCACGGATTGGGAAGTCTCTGTTCTTTAGGAGATGTGTGTGGTGCTACTGCCCCGGTGTATTGGGTGGCTCACTGGCCACTAGCAATGTTTCTGCTCGCCACTGTGGGGCAAACGTTGTGCAGCTAAGCTCACTTGGGAAGTACAAGTGCCAGAGTTCCTTTCTGGGGCACCATCAAGAGATCACATTCGTAGCATGCGGGTACTGCTTTCCTCCTAAGCTGTGCATTCGCAGCCAGCTTCAAGGTGTTCCTTTTGTGGATAGACTCTGGTGGAGAGGCCACTGGAGAAGGCCTCTGCTTCTATGCCCTTTGAGAAGGCTGCTTTGAGGAACCTCTTACCCTAGCCTCTGCCAAGTACAGCCTTCTGCCTCTCTCCAATACTGACTTACTTTTGACAGCTTGTCTTTCCGTTTGTGAAACCAAGAGCCCTTTTCGTGCAGGGAAAAATGTCCGTTTTCTGTTCTTCTTTTGCACACGGTGACGTGCTTTCAGGGCTGTGGTTAGGCTTTTACCCACTCGAGGGAGGGCAGCTTCCCGTTCACTTTGGAGATGGCACTCCGTCAGCGATGTGGGCCATGTCTGTGCTTCGCAGACTGCAAACTACCCTCTCCATTCGAAGACAACACGCACGGATTGTGAAGTCTCTGTTCTCTGGGAGTTGTGTGTGGTGCTACTGCCCCGGTGTATGGCGTGGCTCACTGGCCACTAGCAATGTTTCTGCTCGCCACTGTGGGGCAAACGTTGTGCAGCTAAGCTCACTTGGGAAGTACAAGTGCCAGAGTTCCTTTCTGGGGCACCATCAAGAGATCACATTCGTAGCATGCGGGTACTGCTTTCCTCCTAAGCTGTGCATTCGCAGCCAGCTTCAAGGTGTTCCTTTTGTGGATAGACTCTGGTGGAGAGGCCACTGGAGAAGGCCTCTGCTTCTATGCCCTTTGAGAAGGCTGCTTTGAGGAACCTCTTACCCTAGCCTCTGCCAAGTACAGCCTTCTGCCTCTCTCCAATACTGACTTACTTTTGACAGCTTGTCTTTCCGTTTGTGAAACCAAGAGCCCTTTTCGTGCAGGGAAAAATGTCCGTTTTCTGTTCTTCTTTTGCACACGGTGACGTGCTTTCAGGGCTGTGGTTAGGCTTTTACCCACTCGAGGGAGGGCCGCTTCCCGTTCACTTTGGAGATGGCACTCCGTCAGCGATGTGGGCCATGTCTGTGCTTCGCAGACTGCAAACTACCCTCTCCATTCGAAGACAACACGCACGGATTGGGAAGTCTCTGTTCTCTGGGAGTTGTGTGTGGTGCTACTGCCCCGGTGTATGGCGTGGCTCACTGGCCACTAGCAATGTTTCTGCTCGCCACTGTGGGGCAAACGTTGTGCAGCTAAGCTCACTTGGGAAGTACAAGTGCCAGAGTTCCTTTCTGGGGCACCATCAAGAGATCACATTCGTAGCATGCGGGTACTGCTTTCCTCCTAAGCTGTGCATTCGCAGCCAGCTTCAAGGTGTTCCTTTTGTGGATAGACTCTGGTGGAGAGGCCGCTGGAGAAGGCCTCTGCTTCTATGCCCTTTGAGAGGGCTGCTTTGAGGAACCTCTTACCCTAGCCTCTGCCAAGTACAGCCTTCTGCCTCTCTCCAATACTGACTTACTTTTGACAGCTTGTCTTTCCGTTTGAGAAACCAAGAGCCCTCTTCGTGCAGGGAAAAATGTCCATTTTCTGTTCTTCTTTTGCACACGGCGACGTGCTTTCAGGCCTTCGTTAGGCTTTTACCCACTCGAGGGAGGGCAGCTTCCCATTGACTTTGGAGATGGCACTCCTGCAGCGCTGTGGGCCATGTCTGTGCTTCGCAGACTGCAAACTACCCTCTCCATTCGAAGAGAACACGCATGGATTGGGAAGTCTCTGTTCTCTGGGAGTTGTGTGTGCTGCTACTGCCACGGTGTATGGGGTGGCTCACTGGCCACTAGCAATGTTTCTGCTCGCCACTGTGGGGCAAACGTTGTGCAGCTAAGCTCACTTGGGAAGTACAAGTGCCAGAGTTCCTTTCCGGGGCACCATCAAGAGATCACATTCGTAACATGCGGGTACTGCTTTCCTCCTAAGCTGTGCATTCGCAGCCAGCTTCAAGGTGTTCCTTTTGTGGATAGACTCTGGTGGAGAGGTCGCTGGAGAAGGCTTCTGCTTCTATGCCCTTTGAGAAGGCTGCTTTGAGGAACCTCTTACCCTAGCCTCTGCCAAGTACAGCCTTCTGCCTCTCTCCAATACTGACTTACTTTTGACAGCTTGTCTTTCCGTTTGAGAAACCAAGAGCCCTTTTCCTGCAGGGAAAAATGTCCGTTTTCTGTTCTTCTTTTGCACACGGTTACGTGCTTTCAGGGCTGGGGTTAGGCTTTTACCCACTCGAGGGAGGGCAGCTTCCCATTCACTTTGGAGATGGCACTCCTGCCGCGCTGTGGGCCATGTCTGTGCTTCGCAGACTGCAAACTACCCTCTCCATTCGAAGACAACACGCCCGGATTGGGAAGTCTCTGTTCTCTGGGAGTTGTGTGTGGTGCTACTGCCCCGGTGTATGGGGTGGCTCACTGGCCACTAGCAATGTTTCTGCTCGCCACTGTGGGGCAAACGTTGTGCAGCTAAGCTCACTTGGGAAGTACAAGTGCCAGAGTTCCTTTCTGGGGCACCATCAAGAGAACACATTCGTAGCATGCGGGTACTGCTTTCCTCCTAAGCTGTGCATTCGCAGCCAGCTTCAAGGTGTTCCTTTTGTGGAGAGACTCTGGTGGAGAGGCCGCTGGAGAAGGCCTCTGCTTCTATGCCCTTTGAGAAGGCTGCTTCGAGGAACCTCTAACCCTAGCCTCTGCCAAGTACAGCCTTCTGCCTCTCTCCAATACTGACTTACTTTTGACAGCTTGTCTTTCCGTTTGAGAAACCAAGAGTCCTTTTCGTGCAGGGAAAAATGTCCGTTTTCTGTTCTTCTTTTGCACAGGGTGACGTGCTTTCAGGCCTGGGTTAGGCTTTTACCCACTCGAGGGAGGGCAGCTTCCCATTCACTTTGGAGATGGCACTCCTGCAGCGCTGTGGGCCATGTCTGTGCTTCGCAGACTGCAAACTACCCTCTCCATTCGAAGAGAACACGCACGGATTGGGAAGTCTCTGTTCTCTGGGAGTGTGTGTGGTGCTACTGCCCCGGTGTATGGGGTGGCTCACTGGCCACTAGCAATGTTTCTGCTCGCCACTGTGGGGCAAACGTTGTGCAGCTAAGCTCACTTGGGAAGTACAAGTGCCAGAGTTCCTTTCTGGGGCACCATCAAGAGATCACATTCGTAGCATGCGGGTACTGCTTTCCTCCTAAGCTGTGCATTCCCCGCCAGCTTCAAGGTGTTCCTTTTGTGGATAGACTCTGGAGGAGAGGCCGCTGGATAAGGCCTCTGCTTCTATGCCCTTTGAGAGGGCTGCTTTGAGGAACCTCTAACCCTAGCCTCTGCCAAGTACAGCCTTCTGCCTCTCTCCAATACTGACTTACTTCTGACAGCTTGTCTTTCCGTTTGAGAAACCAAGAGCCCTTTTCGTGCAGGGAAAAATGTCCGTTTTCTGTTCTTCTTTTGCACACGGTGACGTGCTTTCAGGCCTGGGTTAGGCTTTTACCCACTCGAGGGAGGGCAGCTTCCCATTCACTTTGGAGATGGCACTCCTGCAGCGCTGTGGGCCATGTCTGTGCTTCGCAGACTGTAAACTACCCTCTCCATTCGAAGAGAACACGCACGGATTGGGAAGTCTCTGTTCTCTGGGAGTTGTGTGTGGTGCTACTGCCCCGGTGTATGGGGTGGCTCACTGGCCACTAGCAAATATTCTGCTCGCCACTGTGGGGCAAACGTTGTGCAGCTAAGCTCACTTGGGAAGTACAAGTGCCAGAGTTCCTTTCTGGGGCACCATCAAGAGATCACATTCGTAGCATGCGGGTACTGCTTTCCTCCTAAGCTGTGCATTCGCAGCCAGCTTCAAGGTGTTCCTTTTGTGGATAGACTCTGGAGGAGAGGCCGCTGGAGAAGGCCTCTGCTTCTATGCCCTTTGAGAGGGCTGCTTTGAGGAACCTCTTACCCTAGCCTCTGCCAAGTACAGCCTTCTGCCTCTCTCCAATACTGACTTACTTTTGACAGCTTGTCTTTCCGTTTGAGAAACCAAGAGCCCTTTTCGTGCAGGGAAAAATGTCCGTTTTCTGTTCTTTTCACACGGTTACGTGCTTTCTGGGCTGGGGTTAGGCTTTTACCCACTCGAGGGAGGGCAGCTTCCCATTCACTTTGGAGATGGCACTCCTGCAGCGCTGTGGGCCATGTCTGTGCTTCGCAGACTGCAAACTACCCTCTCCATTCGAAGAGAACACGCACGGATTGGGAAGTCTCTGTTCTCTGGGAGTTGTGTGTGGTGCTACTGCCCCGGTGTATGGGGTGGCTCACTGGCCACTAGCAAAGTTTCTGCTCGCCACTGTGGGGCAAACGTTGTGGAGCTAAGCTCACTTTGGAAGTACAAGTGCCAGAGTTCCTTTCTGGGGCACCATCAAGAGATCACATTCGTAACATGCGGGTACTGCTTTCCTCCTAAGCTGTGCATTCGCAGCCAGCTTCAAGGTGTTCCTTTTGTGGATAGACTCTGGTGGAGAGGCCGCTGGAGAAGGCCTCTGCTTCTATGCCCTTTGAGAGGGCTGCTTTGAGGAACCTCTTACCCTAGCCTCTGCCAAGTACAGCCTTCTGCCTCTCTCCAATACTGACTTACTTTTGACAGCTTGTCTTTCCGTTTGAGAAACCAAGAGCCCTTTTCGTGCAGGGAAAAATGTCCGTTTTCTGTTCTTTTCACACGGTTACGTGCTTTCAGGGCTGGGGTTAGGCTTTTACCCACTCGAGGGAGGGCAGCTTCCCATTCACTTTGGAGATGGCACTCCTGCAGCGCTGTGGGCCATGTCTGTGCTTCGCAGACTGCAAACTACCCTCTCTATTCGAAGAGAACACGCACGGATTGGGAAGTCTCTGTTCTCTGGGAGTTGTGTGTGGTGCTACTGCCCCGGTGTATGGGGTGGCTCACTGGCCACTAGCAAAGTTTCTGCTCGCCACTGTGGGGCAAACGTTGTGCAGCTAAGCTCACTTGGGAAGTACAAGTGCCAGAGTTCCTTTCTGGGGCACCATCAAGAGATCACATCCGTAACATGCGGGTACTGCTTTCCTCCTAAGCTGTGCATTCGCAGCCAGCTTCAAGGTGTTCCTTTTGTGGATAGACTCTGGAGGAGAGGCCGCTGGAGAAGGCCTCTGCTTCTATGCCCTTTGAGAGGGCTGCTTTGAGGAACCTCTTACCCTAGCCTCTGCCAAGTACAGCCTTCTGCCTCTCTCCAATACTGACTTACTTTTGACAGCTTGTCTTTCCGTTTGAGAAACCAAGAGCCCTTTTCGTGCAGGGAAAAATGTCCGTTTTCTGTTCTTCTTTTGCACACGGTGACGTGCTTTCAGGCCTGGGTTAGGCTTTTACCCACTCGAGGGAGGGCAGCTTCCCATTCACTTTGGAGATGGCACTCCTGCAGCGCTGTGGGCCATGACTGTGCTTCGCAGACTGTAAACTACCCTCTCCATTCGAAGAAAAGACGCACGGATTGGGAAGCCTCTGTTCTCTGGGAGTTGTGTGTGGTGCTACTGCCCCGGTGTATGGGGTGGCTCACTGGCCACTAGCAATGTTTCTGCTCGCCACTGTGGGGCAAACGTTGTGCAGCTAAGCTCACTTGGGAAGTACAAGTGCCAGAGTTCCTTTCTGGGGCACCATCAAGAGATCACATTCGTAGCATGCGGGTACTGCTTTCCTCCTAAGGTGTGCATTCGCAGCCAGCTTCAAGGTGTTCCTTTTGTGGATAGACTCTGGTGGAGAGGCCGCTGGAGAAGGCTTCTGCTTCTATGCCCTTTGAGAAGGCTGCTTTGAGGAACTTCTTACCCTAGCCTCTGCCAAGTACAGCCTTCTGCCTCTCTCCAATACTGACTTACTTTTGACAGCTTGTCTTTCCGTTTGAGAAACCAACAGCCCTTTTCCTGCAGGGAAAAATGTCCGTTTTCTGTTCTTCTTTTGCACACGGTTACGTGCTTTCAGGGCTGGGGTTAGGCTTTTACCCACTCGAGGGAGGGCAGCTTACCGTTCACTTTGGAGACGGCACTCCTGCAGCGCTGTGGGCCATGTCACTGCTTCGCAGACTGCAAACTACCCTCTCCATTCGAAGAGAACACGCACGGATTGGGAAGTCTCTGTTCTCTGGGAGTTGTGTGTGGTGCTACTGCCCCGGTGTATGGGGTGGCTCACTGGCCACTAGCAATGTTTCTGCTCGCCACTGTGGGGCAAACGTTGTGCAGCTAAGCTCACTTGGGAAGTACAAGTGCCAGAGTTCCTTTCTTGGGCACCATCAAGAGATCACATTCGTAGCATGCGGGTACTGCTTTCCTCCTAAGCTGTGCATTGGCAGCCAGCTTCAAGGTGTTCCTTTTGTGGATAGACTCTGGTGGAGAGGCCGCTGGAGAAGGCTTCTGCTTCTATGCCCTTTGAGAAAGCTGCTTTGAGGAACCTCTTACCCTAGCCTCTGCCAAGTACAGCCTTCTGCCTCTCTCCAATACTGACTTACTTTTGACAGCTTGTCTTTCCGTTTGAGAAACCAAGAGCCCTTTTCGTGCAGGGAAAAATGTCCGTTTTCTGTTCTTCTTTTGCACACGGTGACGTGCTTTCAGGCCTGGGTTAGGCTTTTACCCACTCGAGGGAGGGCAGCTTCCCATTCACTTTGGAGATGGCACTCCTGCAGCGCTGTGAGCCATGACTGTGCTTCGCAGACTGTAAACTACCCTATCCATTCGAAGAAAACACGCACGGATTGGGAAGTCTCTGTTCTTTAGGAGATGTGTGTGGTGCTACTGCCCCGGTGTATGGGGTGGCTCACTGGCCACTAGCAATGTTTCTGCTCGCCACTGTGGGGCAAACGTTGTGCAGCTAAGCTCACTTGGGAAGTACAAGTGCCAGAGTTCCTTTCTGGGGCACCATCAAGAGATCACATTCGTAGCATGCGGGTACTGCTTTCTTCCTAAGCTGTGCATTCGCAGCCAGCTTCAAGGTGTTCCTTTTGCGGATAGACTCTGGTGGAGAGGCCACTGGAGAAGGCCTCTGCTTCTATGCCCTTTGAGAAGGCTGCTTTGAGGAACCTCTTACCCTAGCCTCTGCCAAGTACAGCCTTCTGCCTCTCTCCAATACTGACTTACTTTTGACAGCTTGTCTTTCCGTTTGAGAAACCAAGAGCCCTTTTCCTGCAGGGAAAAATGTCCGTTTTCTGTTCTTCTTTTGCACACGGTGACGTGCTTTCAGGGCTGTGGTTAGGCTTTTACCCACTCGAGGGAGGGCAGCTTCCCGTTCACTTTGGAGATGGCACTCCTGCAGCGCTGTGGGCCAAGTCTGTGCTTCGCAGACTGCAAACTACCCTCTCCATTCGAAGACAACACGCACGGATTGGGAAGTCTCTGTTCTCTTGGAGTTGTGTGTGGTGCTACTGCCCCGGTGTATGGCGTGGCTCACTGGCCACTAGCAATGTTTCTGCTCGCCACTGTGGGGCAAACGTTGTGCAGCTAAGCTCACTTGGGAAGTACAAGTGCCAGAGTTCCTTTCTGGGGCACCATCAAGAGATCACATTCGTAGCATGCGGGTACTGCTTTCCTCCTAAGCTGTGCATTCGCAGCCAGCTTCAAGGTGTTCCTTTTGTGGATAGACTCTGGTGGAGAAGCCGCTGGACAAGGCTTCTGCTTCTATGCCCTTTGAGAAAGCTGCTTTGAGGAACCTCTTACCCTAGCCTCTGCCAAGTACAGCCTTCTGCCTCTCTCCAATACTGACTTACTTTTGACAGCTTGTCTTTCCGTTTGAGAAACCAAGAGCCCTCTTCGTGCAGGGAAAAATGTCCGTTTTCTGTTCTTCTTTTGCACACGGTGACGTGCTTTCAGGCCTTCGTTAGGCTTTTACCCACTCGAGGGAGGGCAGCTTCCCATTCACTTTGGAGATGGCACTCCTGCAGCGCTGTGGGCCATGTCTGTGCTTCGGAGACTGCAAACTACCCTCTCCATTCGAAGAGAACACGCATGGGTTGGGAAGTCTCTGTTCTCTGGGAGTTGTGTGTGCTGCTACTGCTCCGGTGTATGGCGTGGCTCACTGGCCACTAGCAATGTTTCTGCTCACCACTGTGGGGCAAACGTTGTGCAGCTAAGCTCACTTGGGAAGTACAAGTGCCAGAGTTCCTTTCTGGGGCACCATCAAGAGATCACATTCGTAGCATGCGGGTACTGCTTTCCTCCTAAGCTGTGCATTCGCAGCCAGCTTCAAGGTGTTCCTTTTGTGGATAGACTCTGGTGGAGAGGCCGCTGGAGAAGGCTTCTGCTTCTATGCCCTTTGAGAAGCCTGCTTTGAGGAACTTCTTACCCTAGCCTCTGCCAAGTACAGCCTTCTGCCTCTCTCCAGTACTGACTTACTTTTGACAGCTTGTCTTTCCATTTGAGAAACCAACAGCCCTTTTCCGGCAGGGAAAAATGTCCGTTTTCTGTTCTTCTTTTGCACACGGTTACGTGCTTTCAGGGCTGTGGTTAGGCTTTTACCCACTCGAGGGAGGGCAGCTTCCCATTCACTTTGGAGATGGCACTCCTGCAGCGCTGTGGGCCATGTCTGTGCTTCGCAGACTGCAAACTACCCTCTCCATTCGAAGAGAACACGCACGGATTGGGAAGTCTCTGTTCTCTGGGAGTGTGTGTGGTGCTACTGCCCCGGTGTATGGGGTGGCTCACTGGCCACTAGCAATGTTTCTGCTCACCACTGTGGGGCAAACGTTGTGCAGCTAAGCTCACTTGGGAAGTACAAGTGCCAGAGTTCCTTTCTGGGGCACCATCAAGAGATCACATTCGTAGCATGCGGGTACTGCTTTCCTCCTAAGCTGTGCATTCCCCGCCAGCTTCAAGGTGTTCCTTTTGTGGATAGACTCTGGAGGAGAGGCCGCTGGATAAGGCCTCTGCTTCTATGCCCTTTGAGAGGGCTGCTTTGAGGAACCTCTTACCCTAGCCTCTGCCAAGTACAGCCTTCTGCCTCTCTCCAATACTGACTTACTTCTGACAGCTTGTCTTTCCGTTTGAGAAACCAAGAGCCCTTTTCGTGCAGGGAAAAATGTCCGTTTTCTGTTCTTCTTTTGCACACGGTGACGTGCTTTCAGGCCTGGGTTAGGCTTTTACCCACTCGAGGGAGGGCAGCTTCCCATTCACTTTGGAGATGGCACTCCTGCAGCGCTGTGGGCCATGTCTGTGCTTCGCAGACTGTAAACTACCCTCTCCATTCGAAGAGAACACGCACGGATTGGGAAGTCTCTGTTCTCTGGGAGTTGTGTGTGGTGCTACTGCCCCGGTGTATGGGGTGGCTCACTGGCCACTAGCAAATTTTCTGCTCACCACTGTGGGGCAAACGTTGTGCAGCTAAGCTCACTTGGGAAGTACAAGTGCCAGAGTTCCTTTCTGGGGCACCATCAAGAGATCACATTCGTAGCATGCGGGTACTGCTTTCCTCCTAAGCTGTGCATTCGCAGCCAGCTTCAAGGTGTTCCTTTTGTGGATAGACTCTGGAGGAGAGGCCGCTGGAGAAGGCCTCTGCTTCTATGCCCTTTGAGAGGGCTGCTTTGAGGAACCTCTTACCCTAGCCTCTGCCAAGTACAGCCTTCTGCCTCTCTCCAATACTGACTTACTTTTGACAGCTTGTCTTTCCGTTTGAGAAACCAAGAGCCCTTTTCGTGCACGGAAAAATGTCCGTTTTCTGTTCTTTTCACACGGTTACGTGCTTTCAGGGCTGGGGTTAGGCTTTTACTCACTCGAGGGAGTGCAGCTTCCCATTCACTTTGGAGATGGCACTCCTGCAGCGCTGTGGGCCATGTCTGTGCTTCGCAGACTGCAAACTACCCTCTCCATTCGAAGAGAACACGCACGGATTGGGAAGTCTCTGTTCTCTGGGAGTTGTGTGTGGTGCTACTGCCCCAGTGTATGGGGTGGCTCACTGGCCACTAGCAAAGTTTCTGCTCGCCACTGTGGGGCAAACGTTGTGCAGCTAAGCTCACTTGGGAAGTACAAGTGCCAGAGTTCCTTTCTGGGGCACCATCAAGAGATCACATTCGTAACATGCGGGTACTGCTTTCCTCCTAAGCTGTGCATTCGCAGCCAGCTTCAAGGTGTTCCTTTTGTGGATAGACTCTGGAGGAGCGGCCGCTGGAGAAGGCCTCTGCTTCTATGCCCTTTGAGAGGGCTGCTTTGAGGAACCTCTTACCCTAGCCTCTGCCAAGTACAGCCTTCTGCCTCTCTCCAATACTGACTTACTTTTGACAGCTTGCCTTTCCGTTTGAGAAACCAAGAGCCCTTTTCGTGCAGGGAAAAATGTCCGTTTTCTGTTCTTCTTTTGCACACGGTGACGTGCTTTCAGGCCTGGGTTAGGCTTTTACCCACTCGAGGGAGGGCAGCTTCCCATTCACTTTGGAGATTCCACTCCTGCAGCGCTGTGGGCCATGACTGTGCTTCGCAGACTGTAAACTACCCTCTCCATTCGAAGAAAAGACGCACGGATTGGGAAGCCTCTGTTCTCTGGGAGTTGTGTGTGGTGCTACTGCCCCGGTGTATGGGGTGGCTCACTGGCCACTAGCAATGTTTCTGCTCGCCACTGTGGGGCAAACGTTGTGCAGCTAAGCTCACTTGGGAAGTACAAGTGCCAGAGTTCCTTTCTGGGGCACCATCAAGAGATCACATTCGTAGCATGCGGGTACTGCTTTCCTCCTAAGGTGTGCATTCGCAGCCAGCTTCAAGGTGTTCTTTTTGTGGATAGACTCTGGTGGAGAGGCCGCTGGAGAAGGCTTCTGCTTCTATGCCCTTTGAGAAGGCTGCTTTGAGGAACTTCTTACCCTAGCCTCTGCCAAGTACAGCCTTCTGCCTCTCTCCAATACTGACTTACTTTTGACAGCTTGTCTTTCCGTTTGAGAAACCAACAGCCCTTTTCCTGCAGGGAAAAATGTCCGTTTTCTGTTCTTCTTTTGCACACGGTTACGTGCTTTCAGGGCTGGGGTTAGGCTTTTACCCACTCGAGGGAGGGCAGCTTACCGTTCACTTTGGAGACGGCACTCCTGCAACGCTGTGGGCCATGTCAGTGCTTCGCAGACTGTAAACTACCCTCTCCATTCGAAGAAAACACGCACGGATTGGGAAGTCTCTGTTCTTTAGGAGATGTGTGTGGTGCTACTGCCCCGGTGTATTGGGTGGCTCACTGGCCACTAGCAATGTTTCTGCTCGCCACTGTGGGGCAAACGTTGTGCAGCTAAGCTCACTTGGGAAGTACAAGTGCCAGAGTTCCTTTCTGGGGCACCATCAAGAGATCACATTCGTAGCATGCGGGTACTGCTTTCCTCCTAAGCTGTGCATTCGCAGCCAGCTTCAAGGTGTTCCTTTTGTGGATAGACTCTGGTGGAGAGGCCACTGGAGAAGGCCTCTGCTTCTATGCCCTTTGAGAAGGCTGCTTTGAGGAACCTCTTACCCTAGCCTCGGCCAAGTACAGCCTTCTGCCTCTCTCCAATACTGACTTACTTTTGACAGCTTGTCTTTCCGGTTGTGAAACCAAGAGCCCTTTTCGTGCAGGGAAAAATGTCCGTTTTCTGTTCTTCTTTTGCACACGGTGACGTGCTTTCAGGGCTGTGGTTAGGCTTTTACCCACTCGAGGGAGGGCAGCATCCCGTTCACTTTGGAGATGGCACTCCGTCAGCGATGTGGGCCATGTCTGTGCTTCGCAGACTGCAAACTACCCTCTCCATTCGAAGACAACACGCACGGATTGGGAACTCTCTGTTCTCTGGGAGTTGTGTGTGGTGCTACTGCCCCGGTGTATGGCGTGGCTCACTGGCCACTAGCAATGTTTCTGCTCGCCACTGTGGGGCAAACGTTGTGCAGCTAAGCTCACTTGGGAAGTACAAGTGCCAGAGTTCCTTTCTGGGGCACCATCAAGAGATCACAATCGTAGCATGCGGGTACTGCTTTCCTCCTAAGCTGTGCATTCGCAGCCAGCTTCAAGGTGTTCCTTTTGTGGATAGACTCTGGTGGAGAGGCCGCTGGAGAAGGCCTCTGCTTCTATGCCCTTTGAGAAGGCTGCTTTGAGGAACCTCTTACCCTAGCCTCTGCCAAGTACAGCCTTCTGCCTCTCTCCAATACTGACTTACTTTTGACAGCTTGTCTTTCCGTTTGAGAAACCAAGAACCCTCTTCGTGCGGGGAAAAATGTCCGTTTTCTGTTCTTCTTTTGCACACGGCGACGTGCTTTCAGGCCTTCGTTAGGCTTTTACCCACTCGAGGGAGGGCAGCTTCCCATTCACTTTGGAGATGGCACTCCTGCAGCGCTGTGGGCCATGTCTGTGCTTCGCAGACTGCAAACTACCCTCTCCATTCGAAGAGAACACGCATGGATTGGGAAGTCTCTGTTCTCTGGGAGTTGTGTGTGCTGCTACTGCCACGGTGTATGGGGTGGCTCACTGGCCACTAGCAATGTTTCTGCTCGCCACTGTGGGGCAAACGTTGTGCAGCTAAGCTCACTTGGGAAGTACAAGTGCCAGAGTTCCTTTCCGGGGCACCATCAAGAGATCACATTCGTAACATGCGGGTACTGCTTTCCTCCTAAGCTGTGCATTCGCAGCCAGCTTCAAGGTGTTCCTTTTGTGGATAGACTCTGGTGGAGAGGTCGCTGGAGAAGGCTTCTGCTTCTATGCCCTTTGAGAAGGCTGCTTTGAGGAACCTCTTACCCTAGCCTCTGCCAAGTACAGCCTTCTGCCTCTCTCCAATACTGACTTACTTTTGACAGCTTGTCTTTCCGTTTGAGAAACCAAGAGCCCTTTTCCTGCAGGGAAAAATGTCCGTTTTCTGTTCTTCTTTTGCACACGGTTACGTGCTTTCAGGGCTGGGGTTAGGCTTTTACCCACTCGAGGGAGGGCAGCTTCCCATGCACTTTGGAGATGGCACTCCTGCCGCGCTGTGGGCCATGTCTGTGCTTCGCAGACTGCAAACTACCCTCTCCATTCGAAGACAACACGCCCGGATTGGGAAGTCTCTGTTCTCTGGGAGTTGTGTGTGGTGCTACTGCCCCGGTGTATGGGGTGGCTCACTGGCCACTAGCAATGTTTCTGCTCGCCACTGTGGGGCAAACGTTGTGCAGCTAAGCTCACTTGGGAAGTACAAGTGCCAGAGTTCCTTTCTGGGGCACCATCAAGAGAACACATTCGTAGCATGCGGGTACTGCTTTCCTCCTAAGCTGTGCATTCGCAGCCAGCTTCAAGGTGTTCCTTTTGTGGAGAGACTCTGGTGGAGAGGCCGCTGGAGAAGGCCTCTGCTTCTATGCCCTTTGAGAAGGCTGCTTTGAGGAACCTCTAACCCTAGCCTCTGCCAAGTACAGCCTTCTGCCTCTCTCCAATACTGACTTACTTTTGACAGCTTGTCTTTTCGTTTGAGAAACCAAGAGTCCTTTTCGTGCAGGGAAAAATGTCCGTTTTCTGTTCTTCTTTTGCACACGGTGACGTGCTTTCAGGCCTGGGTTAGGCTTTTACCCACTCGAGGGAGGGCAGCTTCCCATTCACTTTGGAGATGGCACTCCTGCAGCGCTGTGGGCCATGTCTGTGCTTCGCAGACTGCAAACTACCCTCTCCATTCGAAGAGAACACGCACGGATTGGGAAGTCTCTGTTCTCTGGGAGTTGTGTGTGGTGCTACTGCCCCGGTGTATGGGGTGGCTCACTGGCCACTAGCAATGTTTCTGCTCGCCACTGTGGGGCAAACGTTGTGCAGCTAAGCTCACTTGGGAAGTACAAGTGCCAGAGTTCCTTTCTGGGGCACCATCAAGAGATCACATTCGTAGCATGCGGGTACTGCTTTCCTCCTAAGCTGTGCATTCGCAGCCAGCTTCAAGGTGTTCCTTTTGTGGATAGACTCTGGTGGAGAGGCCGCTGGAGAAGGCTTCTGCTTCTATGCCCTTTGAGAAGGCTGCTTTGAGGAACCTCTTACCCTAGCCTCTGCCAAGTACAGCCTTCTGCCTCTCTCCAATACTGACTTACTTTTGACAGCTTGTCTTTCCGTTTGAGAAACCAAGAGCCCTTTTCCTGCAGGGAAAAATGTCCGTTTTCTGTTCTTCTTTTGCACACGGTTACGTGCTTTAAGGGCTGGGGTTAGGCTTTTACCCACTCGAGGGAGGGCAGCTTCCCGTTCACTTTGGAGATGGCACTCCTGCAGCGCTGTGGGCCATGACTGTGCTTCGCAGACTGTAAACTACGCTCTCCATTCGAAGAAAACACGCACGGATTGGGAAGTCTCTGTTCTCTGGGAGTTGTGTGTGGTGCTACTGCCCCGGTGTATGGGGTGGCTCACTGGCCACTAGCAATGTTTCTGCTCGCCACTGTGGGGCAAACGTTGTGCAGCTAAGCTCACTTGGGAAGTACAAGTGCCAGAGTTCCTTTCTGGGGCACCATCAAGAGATCACATTCGTAGCATGCGGGTACTGCTTTCCTCCTAAGCTGTGCATTCGCAGCCCGCTTCAAGGTGTTCCTTTTGTGGATAGACTCTGGTGGAGAGGCCGCTGGAGAAGGCCTCTGCTTCTATGCCCTTTGAGAAGGCTGCTTTGCGGAACCTCTTACCCTAGCCTCTGCCAAGTACAGCCTTCTGCCTCTCTCCAATACTGACTTACTTTTGACAGCTTGTCTTTCCGGTTGTGAAACCAAGAGCCCTTTTCGTGCAGGGAAAAATGTCCGTTTTCTGTTCTTCTTTTGCACACGGTGACGTGCTTTCAGGGCTGTGGTTAGGCTTTTACCCACTCGAGGGAGGGCAGCATCCCGTTCACTTTGGAGATGGCACTCCGTCAGCGATGTGGGCCATGTCTGTGCTTCGCAGACTGCAAACTACCCTCTCCATTCGAAGACAACACGCACGGATTGGGAACTCTCTGTTCTCTGGGAGTTGTGTGTGGTGCTACTGCCCCGGTGTATGGCGTGGCTCACTGGCCACTAGCAATGTTTCTGCTCGCCACTGTGGGGCAAACGTTGTGCAGCTAAGCTCACTTGGGAAGTACAAGTGCCAGAGTTCCTTTCTGGGGCACCATCAAGAGATCACATTCGTAGCATGCGGGTACTGCTTTCCTCCTAAGCTGTGCATTCGCAGCCAGCTTCAAGGTGTTCCTTTTGTGGATAGACTCTGGTGGAGAGGCCGCTGGAGAAGGCCTCTGCTTCTATGCCCTTTGAGAAGGCTGCTTTGAGGAACCTCTTACCCTAGCCTCTGCCAAGTACAGCCTTCTGCCTCTCTCCAATACTGACTTACTTTTGACAGCTTGTCTTTCCGTTTGAGAAACCAAGAACCCTCTTCGTGCGGGGAAAAATGTCCGTTTTCTGTTCTTCTTTTGCACACGGCGACGTGCTTTCAGGCCTTCGTTAGGCTTTTACCCACTCGAGGGAGGGCAGCTTCCCATTCACTTTGGAGATGGCACTCCTGCAGCGCTGTGGGCCATGTCTGTGCTTCGCAGACTGCAAACTACCCTCTCCATTCGAAGAGAACACGCATGGATTGGGAAGTCTCTGTTCTCTGGGAGTTGTGTGTGCTGCTACTGCCACGGTGTATGGGGTGGCTCACTGGCCACTAGCAATGTTTCTGCTCGCCACTGTGGGGCAAACGTTGTGCAGCTAAGCTCACTTGGGAAGTACAAGTGCCAGAGTTCCTTTCCGGGACACCATCAAGAGATCACATTCGTAACATGCGGGTACTGCTTTCCTCCTAAGCTGTGCATTCGCAGCCAGCTTCAAGGTGTTCCTTTTGTGGATAGACTCTGGTGGAGAGGTCGCTGGAGAAGGCTTCTGCTTCTATGCCCTTTGAGAAGGCTGCTTTGAGGAACCTCTTACCCTAGCCTCTGCCAAGTACAGCCTTCTGCCTCTCTCCAATACTGACTTACTTTTGACAGCTTGTCTTTCCGTTTGAGAAACCAAGAGCCCTTTTCCTGCAGGGAAAAATGTCCGTTTTCTGTTCTTCTTTTGCACACGGTTACGTGCTTTCAGGGCTGGGGTTAGGCTTTTACCCACTCGAGGGAGGGCAGCTTCCCATGCACTTTGGAGATGGCACTCCTGCCGCGCTGTGGGCCATGTCTGTGCTTCGCAGACTGCAAACTACCCTCTCCATTCGAAGACAACACGCCCGGATTGGGAAGTCTCTGTTCTCTGGGAGTTGTGTGTGGTGCTACTGCCCCGGTGTATGGGGTGGCTCACTGGCCACTAGCAATGTTTCTGCTCGCCACTGTGGGGCAAACGTTGTGCAGCTAAGCTCACTTGGGAAGTACAAGTGCCAGAGTTCCTTTCTGGGGCACCATCAAGAGAACACATTCGTAGCATGCGGGTACTGCTTTCCTCCTAAGCTGTGCATTCGCAGCCAGCTTCAAGGTGTTCCTTTTGTGGAGAGACTCTGGTGGAGAGGCCGCTGGAGAAGGCCTCTGCTTCTATGCCCTTTGAGAAGGCTGCTTTGAGGAACCTCTAACCCTAGCCTCTGCCAAGTACAGCCTTCTGCCTCTCTCCAATACTGACTTACTTTTGACAGCTTGTCTTTCCGTTTGAGAAACCAAGAGTCCTTTTCGTGCAGGGAAAAATGTCCGTTTTCTGTTCTTCTTTTGCACACGGTGACGTGCTTTCAGGCCTGGGTTAGGCTTTTACCCACTCGAGGGAGGGCAGCTTCCCATTCACTTTGGAGATGGCACTCCTGCAGCGCTGTGGGCCATGTCTGTGCTTCGCAGACTGCAAACTACCCTCTCCATTCGAAGAGAACACGCACGGATTGGGAAGTCTCTGTTCTCTGGGAGTTGTGTGTGGTGCTACTGCCCCGGTGTATGGGGTGGCTCACTGGCCACTAGCAATGTTTCTGCTCGCCACTGTGGGGCAAACGTTGTGCAGCTAAGCTCACTTGGGAAGTACAAGTGCCAGAGTTCCTTTCTGGGGCACCATCAAGAGATCACATTCGTAGCATGCGGGTACTGCTTTCCTCCTAAGCTGTGCATTCGCAGCCAGCTTCAAGGTGTTCCTTTTGTGGATAGACTCTGGTGGAGAGGCCGCTGGAGAAGGCTTCTGCTTCTATGCCCTTTGAGAAGGCTGCTTTGAGGAACCTCTTACCCTAGCCTCTGCCAAGTACAGCCTTCTGCCTCTCTCCAATACTGACTTACTTTTGACAGCTTGTCTTTCCGTTTGAGAAACCAAGAGCCCTTTTCCTGCAGGGAAAAATGTCCGTTTTCTGTTCTTCTTTTGCACACGGTTACGTGCTTTAAGGGCTGGGGTTAGGCTTTTACCCACTCGAGGGAGGGCAGCTTCCCGTTCACTTTGGAGATGGCACTCCTGCAGCGCTGTGGGCCATGACTGTGCTTCGCAGACTGTAAACTACGCTCTCCATTCGAAGAAAACACGCACGGATTGGGAAGTCTCTGTTCTCTGGGAGTTGTGTGTGGTGCTACTGCCCCGGTGTATGGGGTGGCTCACTGGCCACTAGCAATGTTTCTGCTCGCCACTGTGGGGCAAACGTTGTGCAGCTAAGCTCACTTGGGAAGTACAAGTGCCAGAGTTCCTTTCTGGGGCACCATCAAGAGATCACATTCGTAGCATGCGGGTACTGCTTTCCTCCTAAGCTGTGCATTCGCAGCCCGCTTCAAGGTGTTCCTTTTGTGGATAGACTCTGGTGGAGAGGCCGCTGGAGAAGGCCTCTGCTTCTATGCCCTTTGAGAAGGCTGCTTTGCGGAACCTCTTACCCTAGCCTCTGCCAAGTACAGCCTTCTGCCTCTCTCCAATACTGACTTACTTTTGACAGCTTGTCTTTCCGTTTGAGAAACCAAGAGCCCTTTTCGTGCAGGGAAAAATGTCCGTTTTCTGTTCTTCTTTTGCACACGGTGACGTGCTTTCAGGGCTGTGGTTAGGCTTTTACCCACTCGAGGGAAGGCAGCTTCCCGTTCACTTTGGAGATGGCACTCCTGCAGCACTGTGGGCCATGTCTGTGCTTCGCAGACTGCAAACGTCCCTCTCCATTCGAAGACAACACGCACGGATTGGGAAGTCTCTGTTCTCTTGGAGTTGTGTGTGGTGCTACTGCCCCGGTGTATGGCGTGGCTCACTGGCCACTAGCAATGTTTCTGCTCGCCACTGTGGGGCAAACGTTGTGCAGCTAAGCTCACTTGGGAAGTACAAGTGCCAGAGTTCCTTTCTGGGGCACCATCAAGAGATCACATTCGTAGCATGCGAGTACTGCTTTCCTCCTAAGCTGTGCATTTGCAGCCAGCTTCAAGGTGTTCTTTTGTGGATAGACTCTGGTGGAGGGGCCGCTGGAGTAGGCCTCTGCTTCTATGCCCTTTGAGAAGGCTGCTTTGAGGAACCTCTTACCCTAGCCTCTGCCAAGTACAGCCTTCTGCCTCTCTCCAATACTGACTTACTTTTGACAGCTTGTCTTTCCGTTTGAGAAACCAAGAGCCCTTTTCGTGCAGGGAAAAATGTCCGTTTTCTGTTCTTCTTTTGCACACGGTGACGTGCTTTCAGGTCTGGGTTAGGCTTTTACCCACTCGAGGGAGGGCAGCTTCCCATTCACTTTGGAGATGGCACTCCTGCAGCGCTGTGGGCCATGTCTGTGCTTCGCAGACTGCAAACTACCCTCTCCATTCGAAGACAACACGCACGGATTGGGAAGTCTCTGTTCTCTGGGAGTTGTGTGTGGTGCTACTGCCCCGGTGTATGGGGTGGCTCACTGGCCACTAGCAATGTTTCTGCTCGCCACTGTGGGGCAAACGTTGTGCAGCTAAGCTCACTTGGGAAGTACAAGTGCCAGAGTTCCTTTCTGGGGCACCATCAAGAGATGACATTCGTAGCATGCGGGTACTGCTTTCCTCCTAAGCTGTGCATTCACAGCCAGCTTCAAGGTGTTCCTATTGTGGATAGACTCTGGAGGAGAGGCCGCTGGATAAGGCCTCTGCTTCTATGCCCTTTGAGAGGGCTGCTTTGCGGAACCTCTTACCCTAGCCTCTGCAAGGAAAGCCTTCTGCCTCTCTCCAATACTGACTTACTTTTGACAGCTTGTCTTTCCGTTTGAGAAACCAAGAGCCCTTTTCGTGCAGGGAAAAATGTCCGTTTTCTGTTCTTCTTTTGCACACGGTGACGTGCTTTCAGGCCTGGGTTAGGCTTTTACCCACTCGAGGGAGGGCAGCTTCCCATTCACTTTGGAGATGGCACTCCTGCAGCGCTGTGGGCCATGTCTGTGCTTCGCAGACTGCAAACTACCCTCTCCATTCGAAGAGAACACGCACGGATTGGGAAGTCTCTGTTCTCTGGGAATTGTGTGTGGTGCTACTGCCCCGGTGTATGGGGTGGCTCACTGGCCACTAGCAATGTTTCTGCTCGCCACTGTGGGGCAAACGTTGTGCAGCTAAGCTCACTTGGGAAGTACAAGTGCCAGAGTTCCTTTCTGGGGCACCATCAAGAGATCACATTCGTAGCATGCGGGTACTGCTTTCCTCCTAAGCTGTGCATTCGCAGCCAGCTTCAAGGTGTTCCTTTTGTGGATAGACTCTGGTGGAGAGGCCGCTGGAGAAGGCTTCTGCTTCTATGCCTTTGAGAAGACTGCTTTGAGGAACCTCTTACCCTAGCCGCTGCAAAGTACAGCCTTCTGCCTCTCTCCAATACTGACTTACTTTTGACAGCTTGTCTTTCCGTTTGAGAAACCAAGAGCCCTTTTCGTGCAGGGAAAAATGTCCGTTTTCTGTTCTTCTTTTGCACACGGTTACGTGCTTTCAGGGCTGGGGTTAGGCTTTTACCCACTCGAGGGAGGGCAGCTTCCCATTCACTTTGGAGATGGCACTCCTTCAGCGCTGTGGGCCATGTCTGTGCTTCGCAGACTGCAAACTACCCTCTCCATTCGAAGAGAACACGCACGGATTGGGAAGTCTCTGTTCTCTGGGAGTTGTGTGTGGTGCTACTGCCCCGATGTATGGGGTGGCTCACTGGCCACTAGCAAAGTTTCTGCTCGCCACTGTGGGGCAAACGTTGTGCAGCTAAGCTCACTTGGGAAGTACAAGTGCCAGAGTTCCTTTCTGGGGCACCATCAAGAGATCACATTCGTAGCATGCGGGTACTGCTTTCCTCCTAAGCTGTGCATTCGCAGCCAGCTTCAAGGTGTTCCTTTTGTGGATAGACTCTTGTGGAGAGGCCGCTGGAGAAGGCTTCTGCTTCTATGCCCTTTGAGAAGGCTGCTTTGCGGAACCTCTTACCCTAGCCTCTGCCAAGTACAGCCTTCTGCCTCTCTCCAATACTGACTTACTTTTGACAGCTTGTCTTTCCGTTTGAGAAACCAAGAGCCCTTTTCGTGCAGGGAAAAATGTCCGTTTTCTGTTCTTCTTTTGCACACGGTGACGTGCTTTCAGGCCTGGGTTAGGCTTTTACCCACTCGAGGGAGGGCAGCTTCCCATTCACTTTGGAGATGGCACTCCGGCAGCGCTCTGGGCCATGTCTGTGCTTCGCAGACTGCAAACGTCCCTCTCCATTCGAAGACAACACGCACGGATTGGGAAGTCTCTGTTCTCTTGGAGTTGTGTGTGGTGCTACTGCCCCGGTGTATGGCGTGGCTCACTGGCCACTAGCAATGTTTCTGCTCGCCACTGTGGGGCAAACGTTGTGCAGCTAAGCTCACTTGGGAAGTACAAGTGCCAGAGTTCCTTTCTGGGGCACCATCAAGAGATCACATTCGTAGCATGCGGGTACTGCTTTCCTCCTAAGCTGTGCATTCACAGCCAGCTTCAAGGTGTTCCTATTGTGGATAGACTCTGGAGGAGAGGCCGCTGGATAAGGCCTCTGCTAATATGCCCTTTGAGAGCGCTGCTTTGGGGAACCTCTTACCCTAGCCTCTGCAAGGAAAGCCTTCTGCCTCTCTCCAATACTGACTTACTTTTGACAGCTTGTCTTTCCGTTTGAGAAACCAAGAGCCCTTTTCGTGCAGGGAAAAATGTCCATTTTCTGTTCTTCTTTTGCACACGGTGACGTGCTTTCAGGCCTGGGTTAGGCTTTTACCCACTCGAGGGAGGGCAGCTTCCCATTCACTTTAGAGATGGCACTCCTGCAGCGCTGTGGGCCATGTCTGTGCTTCGCAGACTGCAAACTACCCTCTCCATTCGAAGAGAACACGCACGGATTAGGAAGTCTCTGTTCTCTGGGAGTTTTGTGTGGTGCTACTGCCCCGGTGTATGGGGTGGCTCACTGGCCACTAGCAATGTTTCTGCTCGCCACTGTGGGGCAAACGTTGTGCAGCTAAGCTCACTTGGGAAGTACAAGTGCCAGAGTTCCTTTCTGGGGCACCATCAAGAGATCACTTTCGTAGCATGCGGGTACTGCTTTCCTCCTAAGCTGTGCATTCGCAGCCAGCTTCAAGGTGTTCATTTTGTGGATAGACTCTGGTGGAGAGGCCGCTGGAGAAGGCTTCTGCTTCTATGCCTTTGAGAAGACTGCTTTGAGGAACCTCTTACCCTAGCCGCTGCAAAGTACAGCCTTCTGCCTCTCTCCAATACTGACTTACTTTTGACAGCTTGTCTTTCCGTTTGAGAAACCAAGAGCCCTTTTCGTGCAGGGAAAAATGTCCGTTTTCTGTTCTTCTTTTGCACACGGTTACGTGCTTTCAGGGCTGGGGTTAGGCTTTTACCCACTCGAGGGAGGGCAGCTTCCCGTTCACTTTGGAGATGGCACTCCTGCAGCGCTGTGGGCCATGTCAGTGATTCGCAGACTGCAAACTACCCTCTCCATTCGAAGAGAACACGCACGGATTGGGAAGTCTCTGTTCTCTGGGAGTTGTGTGTGGTGCTACTGCCCCGGTGTATGGGGTGGCTCACTGGCCACTAGCAATGTTTCTGCTCGCCACTGTGGGGCAAACGTTGTGCAGCTAAGCTCACTTGGGAAGTACAAGTGCCAGAGTTCCTTTCTGGGGCACCATCAAGAGATCACATTCGTAGCATGCGGGTACTGCTTTCCTCCTAAGCTGTGCATTCGCAGCCAGCTTCAAGGTGTTCCTTTTGTGGATAGACTCTGGTGGAGAGGCCGCTGGAGAAGGCCTCTGCTTCTATGCCCTTTTGAGAAGGCTGCTTTGATGAACCTCTTACCCTAGCCTCTGCCAAGTACAGCCTTCTGCCTCTCTCCAATACTGACTTACTTTTGACAGCTTGTCTTTCCGTTTGAGAAACCAAGAGCCCTTTTCGTGCAGGGAATAATGTCCGTTTTCTGTTCTTCTTTTGCACACGGTGACGTGCTTTCAGGCCTGTGGTTAGGCTTTTACCCACTCGAGGGAGGGCAGCTTCCCATTCACTTTGGAGATGGCACTCCTGCAGCGCTGTGGGCCATGTCTGTGCTTCGCAGACTGCAAACTACCCTCTCCATTCGAAGAGAACACGCACGGATTGGGAAGTCTCTGTTCTCTGGGAGTTGTGTGTGGTGCTACTGCCCCGGTGTATGGGGTGGCTCACTGGCCACTAGCAATGTTTCTGCTCGCCACTGTGGGGCAAACGTTGTGCAGCTAAGCTCACTTGGGAAGTACAAGTGCCAGAGTTCCTTTCTGGGGCACCATCAAGAGATCACATTCGTAGCATGCGGGTACTGCTTTCCTCCTAAGCTGTGCATTCGCAGCCAGCTTCAAGGTGTTCCTTTTGTGGATAGACTCTGGTGGAGAGGCCGCTGGAGAAGGCTTCTGCTTCTATGCCTTTGAGAAGACTGCTTTGAGGAACCTCTTACCCTAGCCGCTGCAAAGTACAGCCTTCTGCCTCTCTCCAATACTGACTTACTTTTGACAGCTTGTCTTTCCGTTTGAGAAACCAAGAGCCCTTTTCGTGCAGGGAAAAATGTCCGTTTTCTGTTCTTCTTTTGCACACGGTTACGTGCTTTCAGGGCTGGGGTTAGGCTTTTACCCACTCGAGGGAGGGCAGCTTCCCATTCACTTTGGAGATGGCACTCCTTCAGCGCTGTGGGCCATGTCTGTGCTTCGCAGACTGCAAACTACCCTCTCCATTCGAAGAGAACACGCACGGATTGGGAAGTCTCTGTTCTCTGGGAGTTGTGTGTGGTGCTACTGCCCCGATGTATGGGGTGGCTCACTGGCCACTAGCAAAGTTTCTGCTCGCCACTGTGGGGCAAACGTTGTGCAGCTAAGCTCACTTGGGAAGTACAAGTGCCAGAGTTCCTTTCTGGGGCACCATCAAGAGATCACATTCGTAGCATGCGGGTACTGCTTTCCTCCTAAGCTGTGCATTCACAGCCAGCTTCAAGGTGTTCCTATTGTGGATAGACTCTGGAGGAGAGGCCGCTGGATAAGGCCTCTGCTAATATGCCCTTTGAGAGCGCTGCTTTGGGGAACCTCTTACCCTAGCCTCTGCAAGGAAAGCCTTCTGCCTCTCTCCAATACTGACTTACTTTTGACAGCTTGTCTTTCCGTTTGAGAAACCAAGAGCCCTTTTCGTGCAGGGAAAAATGTCCATTTTCTGTTCTTCTTTTGCACACGGTGACGTGCTTTCAGGCCTGGGTTAGGCTTTTACCCACTCGAGGGAGGGCAGCTTCCCATTCACTTTAGAGATGGCACTCCTGCAGCGCTGTGGGCCATGTCTGTGCTTCGCAGACTGCAAACTACCCTCTCCATTCGAAGAGAACACGCACGGATTAGGAAGTCTCTGTTCTCTGGGAGTTTTGTGTGGTGCTACTGCCCCGGTGTATGGGGTGGCTCACTGGCCACTAGCAATGTTTCTGCTCGCCACTGTGGGGCAAACGTTGTGCAGCTAAGCTCACTTGGGAAGTACAAGTGCCAGAGTTCCTTTCTGGGGCACCATCAAGAGATCACTTTCGTAGCATGCGGGTACTGCTTTCCTCCTAAGCTGTGCATTCGCAGCCAGCTTCAAGGTGTTCATTTTGTGGATAGACTCTGGTGGAGAGGCCGCTGGAGAAGGCTTCTGCTTCTATGCCTTTGAGAAGACTGCTTTGAGGAACCTCTTACCCTAGCCGCTGCAAAGTACAGCCTTCTGCCTCTCTCCAATACTGACTTACTTTTGACAGCTTGTCTTTCCGTTTGAGAAACCAAGAGCCCTTTTCGTGCAGGGAAAAATGTCCGTTTTCTGTTCTTCTTTTGCACACGGTTACGTGCTTTCAGGGCTGGGGTTAGGCTTTTACCCACTCGAGGGAGGGCAGCTTCCCGTTCACTTTGGAGATGGCACTCCTGCAGCGCTGTGGGCCATGTCAGTGATTCGCAGACTGCAAACTACCCTCTCCATTCGAAGAGAACACGCACGGATTGGGAAGTCTCTGTTCTCTGGGAGTTGTGTGTGGTGCTACTGCCCCGGTGTATGGGGTGGCTCACTGGCCACTAGCAATGTTTCTGCTCGCCACTGTGGGGCAAACGTTGTGCAGCTAAGCTCACTTGGGAAGTACAAGTGCCAGAGTTCCTTTCTGGGGCACCATCAAGAGATCACATTCGTAGCATGCGGGTACTGCTTTCCTCCTAAGCTGTGCATTCGCAGCCAGCTTCAAGGTGTTCCTTTTGTGGATAGACTCTGGTGGAGAGGCCGCTGGAGAAGGCCTCTGCTTCTATGCCCTTTTGAGAAGGCTGCTTTGATGAACCTCTTACCCTAGCCTCTGCCAAGTACAGCCTTCTGCCTCTCTCCAATACTGACTTACTTTTGACAGCTTGTCTTTCCGTTTGAGAAACCAAGAGCCCTTTTCGTGCAGGGAATAATGTCCGTTTTCTGTTCTTCTTTTGCACACGGTGACGTGCTTTCAGGCCTGTGGTTAGGCTTTTACCCACTCGAGGGAGGGCAGCTTCCCATTCACTTTGGAGATGGCACTCCTGCAGCGCTGTGGGCCATGTCTGTGCTCGCAGACTGCAAACTACCCTCTCCATTCGAAGACAACACGCACGGATTGGGAAGTCTCTGTTCTCTTGGAGTTGTGTGTGGTGCTACTGCCCCGGTGTATGGCGTGGCTCACTGGCCACTAGCAATGTTTCTGCTCGCCACTGTGGGGCAAACGTTGTGCAGCTAAGCTCACTTGGGAAGTACAAGTGCCAGAGTTCCTTTCTGGGGCACCATCAAGAGATCACATTCGTAGCATGCGGGTACTGCTTTCCTCCTAAGCTGTGCATTGGCAGCAGCTTCAAGGTGTTCCTTTTGTGGATAGACTCTGGTGGAGAGGCCGCTGGAACAGGCTTCTGCTTCTATGCCCTTTGAGAAGGCTGCTTTGAGGAACCTCTTACCCTAGCCTCTGCCAAGTACAGCCTTCTGCCTCTCTCCAATACTGACTTACTTTTGACAGCTTGTCTTTCCGTTTGAGAAACCAAGAGCCCTTTTCGTGCACGGAAAAATGTCCGTTTTCTGTTCTTCTTTTGCACACGGTGACGTGCTTTCAGGGCTGGGGTTAGGCTTTTACCCAATCGAGGGAGGGCAGCTTCCCATTCACTTTGGAGATGGCACTCCTGCAGCGCTGTGGGCCATGTCTGTGCTTCGCAGACTGCAAACTACCCTCTCCATTCGAAGAGAACACGCACGGATTGGGAAGTCTCTGTTCTCTGGGAGTTGTGTGTGGTGCTACTGCCCCGGTGTATGGGGTGGCTCACTGGCCACTAGCAATGTTTCTGCTCGCCACTGTGGGGCAAACGTTGTGCAGCTAAGCTCACTTGGGAAGTACAAGTGCCAGAGTTCCTTTCTGGGGCACCATCAAGAGATCACATTCGTAGCATGCGGCTACTGCTTTCCTCCTAAGCTGTGCATTCGCAGCCAGCTTCAAGGTGTTCCTTTTGTGGATAGACTCTGGTGGAGAGGCCGCTGGAGAAGGCTTCTGCTTCTATGCCCTTTGAGAAGGCTGCTTTGCGGAACCTCTTACCCTAGCCTCTGCCAAGTACAGCCTTCTGCCTCTCTCCAATACTGACTTACTTTTGACAGCTTGTCTTTCCGTTTGAGAAACCAAGAGCCCTTTTCGTGCAGGGAAAAATGTCCGTTTTCTGTTCTTCTTTTGCACACGGTGACGTGCTTTCAGGCCTGGGTTAGGCTTTTACCCACTCGAGGGAGGGCAGCTTCCCATTCACTTTGGAGATGGCACTCCTGCAGCGCTGTGGGCCATGTCTGTGCTTCGCAGACTGCAAACTACCCTCTCCATTCGAAGAGAACACGCACGGATTGGGAAGTCTCTGTTCTCTGGGAGTTGTGTGTGGTGCTACTGCCCCGGTGTATGGGGTGGCTCACTGGCCACTAGCAATGTTTCTGCTCGCCACTGTGGGGCAAACGTTGTGCAGCTAAGCTCACTTGGGAAGTACAAGTGCCAGAGTTCCTTTCTGGGGCACCATCAAGAGATCACATTCGTAGCATGCGGGTACTGCTTTCCTCCGAAGCTGTGCATTGGCAGCAGCTTCAAGGTGTTCCTTTTGTGGATAGACTCTGGTGGAGAGGCCGCTGGAGAAGGCTTCTGCTTCTATGCCCTTTGAGAAGGCTGCTTTGAGGAACCTCTTACCCTACCCTCTGCCAAGTACAGCCTTCTGCCTCTCTCTCCAATACTGACTTACTTTTGACAGCTTGTCTTTCCGTTTTAGAAACCAAGAGCCTTTTTCGTGCAGGGAAAAATGTCCGTTTTCTGTTCTTCTTTTGCAAACGGTGACGTGCTTTCAGGGCTGGGGTTAGGCTTTTACCCACTCGAGGGAGGGCAGCTTCCCATTCACTTTGGAGATGGCACTCCTGCAGCGCTGTGGGCCATGTCTGTGCTTCGCAGACTGCAAACTACCCTCTCCATTCGAAGAGAACCCGCACGGATTGGGAAGTCTCTGTTCTCTGGGAGTTGTGTGTGGTGCTACTGCCCCGGTGTATGGGGTGGCTCACTGGCCACTAGCAATGTTTCTGCTCGCCACTGTGGGGCAAACGTTGTGCAGCTAAGCTCACTTGGGAAGTACAAGTGCCAGAGTTCCTTTCTGGGGCACCATCAAGAGATCACATTCGTAGCATGCGGGTACTGCTTTCCTCCGAAGCTGTGCATTGGCAGCAGCTTCAAGGTGTTCCTTTTGTGGATAGACTCTGGTGGAGAGGCCGCTGGAGAAGGCTTCTGCTTCTATGCCCTTTGAGAAGGCTGCTTTGAGGAACCTCTTACCCTAGCCTCTGCCAAGTACAGCCTTCTGCCTCTCTCCAATACTGACTTACTTTTGACAGCTTGTCTTTCCGTTTGAGAAACCAAGAGCCCTTTTCGTGCAGGGAAAAATGTCCGTTTTCTGTTCTTCTTTTGCACACGGTGACGTGCTTTAGGGATGGGTTTAGGCTTTTACCCACTCGAGGGAGGGCAGCTTCCCATTCACTTTGGAGATGGCACTCCTGCAGCGCTGTGAGCCATGTCTGTGCTTCGCAGACTGCAAACTACCCTCTCCATTCGAAGAGAACACGCACGGATTGGGAAGTCTCTGTTCTCTGGGAGTTTTGTGTGGTGCTACTGCCCCGGTGTATGGGGTGGCTCACTGGCCACTAGCAATGTTTCTGCTCGCCACTGTGGGGCAAACGTTGTGCAGCTAAGCTCACTTGGGAAGTACAAGTGCCAGAGTTCCTTTCTGGGGCACCATCAAGAGATCACATTCGTAGCATGCGGGTACGGCTTTCCTCCTAAGCTGTGCATTCGCAGCCAGCTTCAAGGTGTTCCTTTTGTGGATAGACTCTGGTGGAGAGGCCGCTGGAGAAGGCTTCTGCTTCTATGCCCTTTGAGAAGGCTGCTTTGAGGAACCTCTTACCCTAGCCTCTGCCAAGTACAGCCTTCTGCCTCACTCCAATACTGACTTACTTTTGACAGCTTGTCTTTCCGTTTGAGAAACCAAGAGCCCTTTTCGTGCAGGGAAAAATGTCCGTTTTCTGTTCTTCTTTTGCACACGGTGACGTGCTTTCAGGGCTGTGGTTAGGCTTTTACCCACTCGAGGGAGAGCAGCTTCCCATTCACTTTGGAGATGGCACTCCTGCAGCGCTGTGGGCCATGTCTGTGCTCGCAGACTGCAAACTACCCTCTCCATTCGAAGACAACACGCACGGATTGGGAAGTCTCTGTTCTCTTGGAGTTGTGTGTGGTGCTACTGCCCCGGTGTATGGCGTGGCTCACTGGCCACTAGCAATGTTTCTGCTCGCCACTGTGGGGCAAACGTTGTGCAGCTAAGCTCACTTGGGAAGTACAAGTGCCAGAGTTCCTTTCTGGGGCACCATCAAGAGATCACATTCGTAGCATGCGGGTACTGCTTTCCTCCTAAGCTGTGCATTGGCAGCAGCTTCAAGGTGTTCCTTTTGTGGATAGACTCTGGTGGATAGGCCGCTGGAACAGGCTTCTGCTTCTATGCCCTTTGAGAAGGCTGCTTTGAGGAACCTCTTACCCTAGCCTCTGCCAAGTATAGCCTTCTGCCTCTCTCCAATACTGACTTACTTTTGACAGCTTGTCTTTCCGTTTGAGAAACCAAGAGCCTTTTTCGTGCAGGGAAAAATGTCCGTTTTCTGTTCTTCTTTTGCAAACGGTGACGTGCTTTCAGGGCTGGGGTTAGGCTTTTACCCACTCGAGGGAGGGCAGCTTCCCATTCACTTTGGAGATGGCACTCCTGCAGCGCTGTGGGCCATGTCTGTGCTTCGCAGACTGCAAACTACCCTCTCCATTCGAAGAGAACCCGCACGGATTGGGAAGTCTCTGTTCTCTGGGAGTTGTGTGTGGTGCTACTGCCCCGGTGTATGGGGTGGCTCACTGGCCACTAGCAATGTTTCTGCTCGCCACTGTGGGGCAAACGTTGTGCAGCTAAGCTCACTTGGGAAGTACAAGTGCCAGAGTTCCTTTCTGGGGCACCATCAAGAGATCACATTCGTAGCATGCGGGTACTGCTTTCCTCCGAAGCTGTGCATTGGCAGCAGCTTCAAGGTGTTCCTTTTGTGGATAGACTCTGGTGGAGAGGCCGCTGGAGAAGGCTTCTGCTTCTATGCCCTTTGAGAAGGCTGCTTTGAGGAACCTCTTACCCTAGCCTCTGCCAAGTACAGCCTTCTGCCTCTCTCCAATACTGACTTACTTTTGACAGCTTGTCTTTCCGTTTGAGAAACCAAGAGCCCTTTTCGTGCAGGGAAAAATGTCCGTTTTCTGTTCTTCTTTTGCACACGGTGACGTGCTTTAGGGATGGGTTTAGGCTTTTACCCACTCGAGGGAGGGCAGCTTCCCATTCACTTTGGAGATGGCACTCCTGCAGCGCTGTGAGCCATGTCTGTGCTTCGCAGACTGCAAACTACCCTCTCCATTCGAAGAGAACACGCACGGATTGGGAAGTCTCTGTTCTCTGGGAGTTTTGTGTGGTGCTACTGCCCCGGTGTATGGGGTGGCTCACTGGCCACTAGCAATGTTTCTGCTCGCCACTGTGGGGCAAACGTTGTGCAGCTAAGCTCACTTGGGAAGTACAAGTGCCAGAGTTCCTTTCTGGGGCACCATCAAGAGATCACATTCGTAGCATGCGGGTACGGCTTTCCTCCTAAGCTGTGCATTCGCAGCCAGCTTCAAGGTGTTCCTTTTGTGGATAGACTCTGGTGGAGAGGCCGCTGGAGAAGGCTTCTGCTTCTATGCCCTTTGAGAAGGCTGCTTTGAGGAACCTCTTACCCTAGCCTCTGCCAAGTACAGCCTTCTGCCTCACTCCAATACTGACTTACTTTTGACAGCTTGTCTTTCCGTTTGAGAAACCAAGAGCCCTTTTCGTGCAGGGAAAAATGTCCGTTTTCTGTTCTTCTTTTGCACACGGTGACGTGCTTACAGGGCTGTGGTTAGGCTTTTACCCACTCGAGGGAGAGCAGCTTCCCATTCACTTTGGAGATGGCACTCCTGCAGCGCTGTGGGCCATGTCTGTGCTCGCAGACTGCAAACTAACCTCTCCATTCGAAGACAACACGCACGGATTGGGAAGTCTCTGTTCTCTTGGAGTTGTGTGTGGTGCTACTGCCCCGGTGTATGGCGTGGCTCACTGGCCACTAGCAATGTTTCTGCTCGCCACTGTGGGGCAAACGTTGTGCAGCTAAGCTCACTTGGGAAGTACAAGTGCCAGAGTTCCTTTCTGGGGCACCATCAAGAGATCACATTCGTAGCATGCGGGTACTGCTTTCCTCCTAAGCTGTGCATTGGCAGCAGCTTCAAGGTGTTCCTTTTGTGGATAGACTCTGGTGGATAGGCCGCTGGAACAGGCTTCTGCTTCTATGCCCTTTGAGAAGGCTGCTTTGAGGAACCTCTTACCCTAGCCTCTGCCAAGTACAGCCTTCTGCCTCTCTCCAATACTGACTTACTTTTGACAGCTTGTCTTTCCGTTTGAGAAACCAAGAGCCCTTTTCGTGCAGGGAAAAATGTCCGTTTTCTGTTCTTCTTTTGCAAACGGTGACGTGCTTTCAGGGCTGGGGTTAGGCTTTTACCCACTCGAGGGAGGGCAGCTTCCCATTCACTTTGGAGATGGCACTCCTGCAGCGCTGTGGGCCATGTCTGTGCTTCGCAGACTGCAAACTACGCTCTCCATTCGAAGAGAACACGCACGGATTGGGAAGTCTCTGTTCTCTGGGAGTTGTGTGTGGTGCTACTGCCCCGGTGTATGGGGTGGCTCACTGGCCACTAGCAATGTTTCTGCTCGCCACAGTGGGGCAAACGTTGTGCAGCTAAGCTCACTTGGGAAGTACAAGTGCCAGAGTTCCTTTCTGGGGCACCATCAAGAGATCACATTCGTAGCATGCGGGTACTGCTTTCCTCCTAAGCTGTGCATTCGCAGCCAGCTTCAAGGTGTTCCTTTTGTGGATAGACTCTGGTGGAGAGGCCGCTGGAGAAGGCTTCTGCTTCTATGCCCTTTGAGAAGGCTGCTTTGAGGAACCTCTTACCCTAGCCTCTGCCAAGTACAGCCTTCTGCCTCTCTCCAATACTGACTTACTTTTGACAGCTTGTCTTTCCGTTTGAGAAACCAAGAGCCCTTTTCGTGCAGGGAAAAATGTCCGTTTTCTGTTCTTCTTTTGCACACGGTTACGTGCTTTCAGGGCTGGGGTTAGGCTTTTACCCACTCGAGGGAGGGCAGCTTCCCATTCACTTTGGAGATGGCACGCCTGCAGGGCTGTGGGCCATGTCTATGCTTCGCAGACTGCAAACTACCCTCTCCATTCGAAGAGAACACGCACGGATTGGGAAGTCTCTGTTCTCTAGGAGTTGTATGTGGTGCTACTGCCCCGGTGTATGGGGTGGCTCACTGGCCACTAGCAATGTTTCTGCTCGCCACTGTGGGGCAAACGTTGTGCAGCTAAGCTCACTTGGGAAGTACAAGTGCCAGAGTTCCTTTCTGGGGCACCATCAAGAGATCACATTCGTAGCATGCGGGTACTGCTTTCCTCCTAAGCTGTGCATTCGCAGCCAGCTTCAAGGTGTTCCTTTTGTGGATAGACTCTGGTGGAGAGGCCGCTGGAGAAGGCTTCTGCTTCTGTGCCTTTGAGAAGACTGCTTTGAGGAACCTCTTACCCTAGCCGCTGCAAAGTACAGCCTTCTGCCTCTCTCCAATACTGACTTACTTTTGACAGCTTGTCTTTCCGTTTGAGAAACCAAGAGCCCTTTTCGTGCAGGGAAAAATGTCCGTTTTCTGTTCTTCTTTTGCACACGGTTACGTGCTTTCAGGGCTGGGGTTAGGCTTTTACCCACTCGAGGGAGGGCAGCTTCCCGTTCACTTTGGAGATGGCACTCCTGCAGCGCTGTGGGCCATGTCAGTGATTCGCAGACTGCAAACTACCCTCTCCATTCGAAGAGAACACGCACGGATTGGGAAGTCTCTGTTCTCTGGGAGTTGTGTGTGGTGCTACTGCCCCGGTGTATGGGGTGGCTCACTGGCCACTAGCAATGTTTCTGCTCGCCACTGTGGGGCAAACGTTGTGCAGCTAAGCTCACTTGGGAAGTACAAGTGCCAGAGTTCCTTTCTGGGGCACCATCAAGAGATCACATTCGTAGCATGCGGGTACTGCTTTCCTCCTAAGCTGTGCATTCGCAGCCAGCTTCAAGGTGTTCCTTTTGTGGATAGACTCTGGTGGAGAGGCCGCTGGAGAAGGCCTCTGCTTCTATGCCCTTTTGAGAAGGCTGCTTTGATGAACCTCTTACCCTAGCCTCTGCCAAGTACAGCCTTCTGCCTCTCTCCAATACTGACATACATTTGACAGCTTGTCTTTCCGTTTGAGAAACCCAGAGCCCTTTTCGTGCAGGAAATAATGTCCGTTTTCTGTTCTTCTTTTGCACACGGTGACGTGCTTTCAGGCCTGTGGTTAGGCTTTTACCCACTCGAGGGAGGGCAGCTTCCCATTCACTTTGGAGATGGCACTCCTGCAGCGCTGTGGGCCATGTCTGTGATCACAGACTGCAAACTACCCTCTCCATTCGAAGACAACACGCACGGATTGGGAAGTCTCTGTTCTCTTGGAGTTGTGTGTGGTGCTACTGCCCCGGTGTATGGCGTGGCTCACTGGCCACTAGCAATGTTTCTGCTCGCCACTGTGGGGCAAACGTTGTGCAGCTAAGCTCACTTGGGAAGTACAAGTGCCAGAGTTCCTTTCTGGGGCACCATCAAGAGATCACATTCGTAGCATGCGGGTACTGCTTTCCTCCTAAGCTGTGCATTGGCAGCAGCTTCAAGGTGTTCCTTTTGTGGATAGACTCTGGTGGAGAGGCCGCTGGAACAGGCTTCTGCTTCTATGCCCTTTGAGAAGGCTGCTTTGCGGAACCTCTTACCCTAGCCTCTGCCAAGTACAGCCTTCTGCCTCTCTCCAATACTGACTTACTTTTGACAGCTTGTCTTTCCGTTTGAGAAACCAAGAGCCCTTTTCGTGCAGGGAAAAATGTCCGTTTTCTGTTCTTCTTTTGCACACGGTGACGTGCTTTCAGGCCTGGGTTAGGCTTTTCCCCACTCGAGGGAGGGCAGCTTCCCATTCACTTTGGAGATGGCACTCCTGCAGCGCTGTGGGCCATGTCTGTGCTTCGCAGACTGCAAACTACCCTCTCCATTTGAAGAGAACACGCACGGATTGGGAAGTCTCTGTTCTCTGGGAGTTGTGTGTGGTGCTAAGGCGCCGGTGTATGGGGTGGCTCACTGGCCACTAGCAATGTTTCTGCTCGCCACTGTGGGGCAAACGTTGTGCAGCTAAGCTCACTTGGGAAGTACAAGTGCCAGAGTTCCTTTCTGGGGCACCATCAAGAGATGACATTCGTAGCATGCGGGTACTGCTTTCTTCCTAAGCTGTGCATTGGCAGCAGCTTCAAGGTGTTCCTTTTGTGGATAGACTCTGGTGGAGAGGCCGCTGGAGAAGGCTTCTGCTTCTATGCCCTTTGAGAAGGCTGCTTTGAGGAACCTCTTACCCTACCCTCTGCCAAGTACAGCCTTCTGCCTCTCTCTCCAATACTGACTTACTTTTGACAGCTTGTCTTTCCGTTTTAGAAACCAAGAGCCCTTTTTGTGCAGGGAAAAATGTCCGTTTTCTGTTCTTCTTTTGCAAACGGTGACGTGCTTTCAGGGCTGGGGTTAGGCTTTTACCCACTCGAGGGAGGGCAGCTTCCCATTCACTTTGGAGATGGCACTCCTGCAGCGCTGTGGGCCATGTCTGTGCTTCGCAGACTGCAAACTACCCTCTCCATTCGAAGAGAACCCGCACGGATTGGGAAGTCTCTGTTCTCTGGGAGTTGTGTGTGGTGCTACTGCCCCGGTGTATGGGGTGGCTCACTGGCCACTAGCAATGTTTCTGCTCGCCACTGTGGGGCAAACGTTGTGCAGCTAAGCTCACTTGGGAAGTACAAGTGCCAGAGTTCCTTTCTGGGGCACCATCAAGAGATCACATTCGTAGCATGCGGGTACTGCTTTCCTCCTAAGCTGTGCATTCGCAGCCAGCTTCAAGGTGTTCCTTTTGTGGATAGACTCTGGTGGAGAGGCCGCTGGAGAAGGCTTCTGCTTCTATGCCTTTGAGAAGACTGCTTTGAGGAACCTCTTACCCTAGCCGCTGCAAAGTACAGCCTTCTGCCTCTCTCCAATACTGACTTACTTTTGACAGCTTGTCTTTCCGTTTGAGAAACCAAGAGCCCTTTTCGTGCAGGGAAAAATGTCCGTTTTCTGTTCTTCTTTTGCACACGGTTACGTGCTTTCAGGGCTGGGGTTAGGCTTTTACCCACTCGAGGGAGGGCAGCTTCCCGTTCACTTTGGAGATGGCACTCCTGCAGCGCTGTGGGCCATGTCAGTGATTCGCAGACTGCAAACTACCCTCTCCATTCGAAGAGAACACGCACGGATTGGGAAGTCTCTGTTCTCTGGGAGTTGTGTGTGGTGCTACTGCCCCTGTGTATGGGGTGGCTCACTGGCCACTAGCAATGTTTCTGCTCGCCACTGTGGGGCAAACGTTGTGCAGCTAAGCTCACTTGGGAAGTACAAGTGCCAGAGTTCCTTTCTGGGGCACCATCAAGAGATCACATTCGTAGCATGCGGGTACTGCTTTCCTCCTAAGCTGTGCATTCGCAGCCAGCTTCAAGGTGTTCCTTTTGTGGATAGACTCTGGTGGAGAGGCCGCTGGAGAAGGCCTCTGCTTCTATGCCCTTTTGAGAAGGCTGCTTTGATGAACCTCTTACCCTAGCCTCTGCCAAGTACAGCCTTCTGCCTCTCTCCAATACTGACTTACATTTGACAGCTTGTCTTTCCGTTTGAGAAACCAAGAGCCCTTTTCGTGCAGGGAATAATGTCCGTTTTCTGTTCTTCTTTTGCACACGGTGACGTGCTTTCAGGCCTGTGGTTAGGCTTTTACCCACTCGAGGGAGGGCAGCTTCCCATTCACTTTGGAGATGGCACTCCTGCAGCGCTGTGGGCCATGTCTGTGATCGCAGACTGCAAACTACCCTCTCCATTCGAAGAGAACACGCACGGATTGGGAAGTCTCTGTTCTCTTGGAGTTGTGTGTGGTGCTACTGCCCCGGTGTATGGCGTGGCTCACTGGCCACTAGCAATGTTTCTGCTCGCCACTGTGGGGCAAACGTTGTGCAGCTAAGCTCACTTGGGAAGTACAAGTGCCAGAGTTCCTTTCTGGGGCACCATCAAGAGATCACATTCGTAGCATGCGGGTACTGCTTTCCTCCTAAGCTGTGCATTGGCAGCAGCTTCAAGGTGTTCCTTTTGTGGATAGACTCTGGTGGAGAGGCCGCTGGAACAGGCTTCTGCTTCTATGCCCTTTGAGAAGGCTGCTTTGCGGAACCTCTTACCCTAGCCTCTGCCAAGTACAGCCTTCTGCCTCTCTCCAATACTGACTTACTTTTGACAGCTTGTCTTTCCGTTTGAGAAACCAAGAGCCCTTTTCGTGCAGGGAAAAATGTCCGTTTTCTGTTCTTCTTTTGCACACGGTGACGTGCTTTCAGGCCTGGGTTAGGCTTTTCCCCACTCGAGGGAGGGCAGCTTCCCATTCACTTTGGAGATGGCACTCCTGCAGCGCTGTGGGCCATGTCTGTGCTTCGCAGACTGCAAACTACCCTCTCCATTCGAAGAGAACACGCACGGATTGGGAAGTCTCTGTTCTCTGGGAGTTGTGTGTGGTGCTAAGGCGCCGGTGTATGGGGTGGCTCACTGGCCACTAGCAATGTTTCTGCTCGCCACTGTGGGGCAAACGTTGTGCAGCTAAGCTCACTTGGGAAGTACAAGTGCCAGAGTTCCTTTCTGGGGCACCATCAAGAGATGACATTCGTAGCATGCGGGTACTGCTTTCCTCCTAAGCTGTGCATTGGCAGCAGCTTCAAGGTGTTCCTTTTGTGGATAGACTCTGGTGGAGAGGCCGCTGGAGAAGGCTTCTGCTTCTATGCCCTTTGAGAAGGCTGCTTTGAGGAACCTCTTACCCTACCCTCTGCCAAGTACAGCCTTCTGCCTCTCTCTCCAATACTGACTTACTTTTGACAGCTTGTCTTTCCGTTTTAGAAACCAAGAGCCCTTTTTGTGCAGGGAAAAATGTCCGTTTTCTGTTCTTCTTTTGCAAACGGTGACGTGCTTTCAGGGCTGGGGTTAGGCTTTTACCCACTCGAGGGAGGGCAGCTTCCCATTCACTTTGGAGATGGCACTCCTGCAGCGCTGTGGGCCATGTCTGTGCTCGCAGACTGCAAACTACCCTCTCCATTCGAAGACAACACGCACGGATTGGGAAGTCTCTGTTCTCTTGGAGTTGTGTGTGGTGCTACTGCCCCGGTGTATGGCGTGGCTCACTGGCCACTAGCAATGTTTCTGCTCGCCACTGTGGGGCAAACGTTGTGCAGCTAAGCTCACTTGGGAAGTACAAGTGCCAGAGTTCCTTTCTGGGGCACCATCAAGAGATCACATTCGTAGCATGCGGGTACTGCTTTCCTCCTAAGCTGTGCATTGGCAGCAGCTTCAAGGTGTTCCTTTTGTGGATAGACTCTGGTGGAGAGGCCGCTGGAACAGGCTTCTGCTTCTATGCCCTTTGAGAAGGCTGCTTTGAGGAACCTCTTACCCTAGCCTCTGCCAAGTACAGCCTTCTGCCTCTCTCCAATACTGACTTACTTTTGACAGCTTGTCTTTCCGTTTGAGAAACCAAGAGCCCTTTTCGTGCACGGAAAAATGTCCGTTTTCTGTTCTTCTTTTGCACACGGTGACGTGCTTTCAGGGCTGGGGTTAGGCTTTTACCCAATCGAGGGAGGGCAGCTTCCCATTCACTTTGGAGATGGCACTCCTGCAGCGCTGTGGGCCATGTCTGTGCTTCGCAGACTGCAAACTACCCTCTCCATTCGAAGAGAACACGCACGGATTGGGAAGTCTCTGTTCTCTGGGAGTTGTGTGTGGTGCTACTGCCCCGGTGTATGGGGTGGCTCACTGGCCACTAGCAATGTTTCTGCTCGCCACTGTGGGGCAAACGTTGTGCAGCTAAGCTCACTTGGGAAGTACAAGTGCCAGAGTTCCTTTCTGGGGCACCATCAAGAGATCACATTCGTAGCATGCGGCTACTGCTTTCCTCCTAAGCTGTGCATTCGCAGCCAGCTTCAAGGTGTTCCTTTTGTGGATAGACTCTTGTGGAGAGGCCGCTGGAGAAGGTTTCTGCTTCTATGCCCTTTGAGAAGGCTGCTTTGCGGAACCTCTTACCCTAGCCTCTGCCAAGTACAGCCTTCTGCCTCTCTCCAATACTGACTTACTTTTGACAGCTTGTCTTTCCGTTTGAGAAACCAAGAGCCCTTTTCGTGCAGGGAAAAATGTCCGTTTTCTGTTCTTCTTTTGCACACGGTGACGTGCTTTCAGGCCTGGGTTAGGTTTTTACCCACTCGAGGGAGGGCAGCTTCCCATTCACTTTGGAGATGGCACTCCTGCAGCGCTGTGGGCCATGTCTGTGCTTCGCAGACTGCAAACTACCCTCTCCATTCGAAGAGAACACGCACGGATTGGGAAGTCTCTGTTCTCTGGGACTTGTGTGTGGTGCTACTGCCCCGGTGTATGGGGTGGCTCACTGGCCACTAGCAATGTTTCTGCTCGCCACTGTGGGGCAAACGTTGTGCAGCTAAGCTCACTTGGGAAGTACAAGTGCCAGAGTTCCTTTCTGGGGCACCATCAAGAGATCACATTCGTAGCATGCGGGTACGGCTTTCCTCCTAAGCTGTGCATTCGCAGCCAGCTTCAAGGTGTTCCTTTTGTGGATAGACTCTGGTGGAGAGGCCGCTGGAGAAGGCTTCTGCTTCTATGCCCTTTGAGAAGGCTGCTTTGAGGAACCTCTTACCCTAGCCTCTGCCAAGTACAGCCTTCTGCCTCACTCCAATACTGACTTACTTTTGACAGCTTGTCTTTCCGTTTGAGAAACCAAGAGCCCTTTTCCTGCAGGGAAAAATGTCCGTTTTCTGTTCTTCTTTTGCACACGGTGACGTGCTTTCAGGGCTGTGGTTAGGCTTTTACCCACTCGAGGGAGAGCAGCTTCCCATTCACTTTGGAGATGGCACTCCTGCAGCGCTGTGGGCCATGTCTGTGCTCGCAGACTGCAAACTACCCTCTCCATTCGAAGACAACACGCACGGATTGGGAAGTCTCTGTTCTCTTGGAGTTGTGTGTGGTGCTACTGCCCCGGTGTATGGCGTGGCTCACTGGCCACTAGCAATGTTTCTGCTCGCCACTGTGGGGCAAACGTTGTGCAGCTAAGCTCACTTGGGAAGTACAAGTGCCAGAGTTCCTTTCTGGGGCACCATCAAGAGATCACATTCGTAGCATGCGGGTACTGCTTTCCTCCTAAGCTGTGCATTGGCAGCAGCTTCAAGGTGTTCCTTTTGTGGATAGACTCTGGTGGAGAGGCCGCTGGAACAGGCTTCTGCTTCTATGCCCTTTGAGAAGGCTGCTTTGAGGAACCTCTTACCCTAGCCTCTGCCAAGTACAGCCTTCTGCCTCTCTCCAATACTGACTTACTTTTGACAGCTTGTCTTTCCGTTTGAGAAACCAAGAGCCCTTTTCGTGCAGGGAAAAATGTCCGTTTTCTGTTCTTCTTTTGCAAACGGTGACGTGCTTTCAGGGCTGGGGTTAGGCTTTTACCCACTCGAGGGAGGGCAGCTTCCCATTCACTTTGGAGATGGCACTCCTGCAGCGCTGTGGGCCATGTCTGTGCTTCGCAGACTGCAAACTACCCTCTCCATTCGAAGAGAACACGCACGGATTTGGAAGTCTCTGTTCTCTGGGAGTTGTGTGTGGTGCTACTGCCCCGGTGTATGGGGTGGCTCACTGGCCACTAGCAATGTTTCTGCTCGCCACTGTGGGGCAAACGTTGTGCAGCTAAGCTCACTTGGGAAGTACAAGTGCCAGAGTTCCTTTCTGGGGCACCATCAACAGATCACATTCGTAGCATGCGGGTACTGCTTTCCTCCTAAGCTGTGCATTCGCAGCCAGCTTCAAGGTGTTCCTTTTGTGGATAGACTCTTGTGGAGAGGCCGCTGGAGAAGGCTTCTGCTTCTATGCCCTTTGAGAAGGCTGCTTTGCGGAACCTCTTACCCTAGCCTCTGCCAAGTACAGCCTTCTGCCTCTCTCCAATACTGACTTACTTTTGACAGCTTGTCTTTCCGTTTGAGAAACCAAGAGCCCTTTTCGTGCAGGGAAAAATGTCCGTTTTCTGTTCTTCTTTTGCAAACGGTGACGTGCTTTCAGGCCTGGGTTAGGCTTTTACCCACTCGAGGGAGGGCAGCTTCCCATTCACTTTGGAGATGGCACTCCTGCAGCGCTGTGGGCCATGTCTGTGCTTCGCAGACTGCAAACTACGCTCTCCATTCGAAGAGAACACGCACGGATTGGGAAGTCTCTGTTCTCTGGGAGTTGTGTGTGGTGCTACTGCCCCGGTGTATGGGGTGGCTCACTGGCCACTAGCAATGTTTCTGCTCGCCACTGTGGGGCAAACGTTGTGCAGCTAAGCTCACTTGGGAAGTACAAGTGCCAGAGTTCCTTTCTGGGGCACCATCAAGAGATCACATTCGTAGCATGCGGGTACTGCTTTCCTCCTAAGCTGTGCATTCGCAGCCAGCTTCAAGGTGTTCCTTTTGTAGATAGACTCTGGTGGAGAGGCCGCTGGAGAAGGCTTCTGCTTCTATGCCCTTTGAGAAGGCTGCTTTGAGGAACCTCTTACCCTAGCCTCTGCCAAGTACAGCCTTCTGCCTCTCTCCAATACTGACTTACTTTTGACAGCTTGTCTTTCCGTTTGAGAAACCAAGAGCCCTTTTCGTGCAGGGAAAAATGTCCGTTTTCTGTTCTTCTTTTGCACACGGTTACGTGCTTTCAGGGCTGGGGTTAGGCTTTTACCCACTCGAGGGAGGGCAGCTTCCCGTTCACTTTGGAGATGGCACGCCTGCAGGGCTGTGGGCCATGTCTATGCTTCGCAGACTGCAAACTACCCTCTCCATTCGAAGAGAACACGCACGGATTGGGAAGTCTCTGTTCTCTAGGAGTTGTATGTGGTGCTACTGCCCCGGTGTATGGGGTGGCTCACTGGCCACTAGCAATGTTTCTGCTCGCCACTGTGGGGCAAACGTTGTGCAGCTAAGCTCACTTGGGAAGTACAAGTGCCAGAGTTCCTTTCTGGGGCACCATCAAGAGATCACATTCGTAGCATGCGGGTACTGCTTTCCTCCTAAGCTGTGCATTCGCAGCCAGCTTCAAGGTGTTCCTTTTGTGGATAGACTCTGGTGGAGAGGCCGCTGGAGAAGGCTTCTGCTTCTGTGCCTTTGAGAAGACTGCTTTGAGGAACCTCTTACCCTAGCCGCTGCAAAGTACAGCATTCTGCCTCTCTCCAATACTGACTTACTTTTGACAGCTTGTCTTTCCGTTTGAGAAACCAAGAGCCCTTTTCGTGCAGGGAAAAATGTCCGTTTTCTGTTCTTCTTTTGCACACGGTTACGTGCTTTCAGGGCTGGGGTTAGGCTTTAACCCACTCGAGGGAGGGCAGCTTCCCGTTCACTTTGGAGATGGCACTCCTGCAGCGCTGTGGGCCATGTCAGTGATTCGCAGACTGCAAACTACCCTCTCCATTCGAAGAGAACACGCACGGATTGGGAAGTCTCTGTTCTCTGGGAGTTGTGTGTGGTGCTACTGCCCCGGTGTATGGGGTGGCTCACTGGCCACTAGCAATGTTTCTGCTCGCCACTGTGGGGCAAACGTTGTGCAGCTAAGCTCACTTGGGAAGTACAAGTGCCAGAGTTCCTTTCTGGGGCACCATCAAGAGATCACATTCGTAGCATGCGGGTACTGCTTTCCTCCTAAGCTGTGCATTCGCAGCCAGCTTCAAGGTGTTCCTTTTGTGGATAGACTCTGGTGGAGAGGCCGCTGGAGAAGGCCTCTGCTTCTATGCCCTTTTGAGAAGGCTGCTTTGATGAACCTCTTACCCTAGCCTCTGCCAAGTACAGCCTTCTGCCTCTCTCCAATACTGACATACATTTGACAGCTTGTCTTTCCGTTTGAGAAACCAAGAGCCCTTTTCGTGCAGGGAATAATGTCCGTTTTCTGTTCTTCTTTTGCACACGGTGACGTGCTTTCAGGCCTGTGGTTAGGCTTTTACCCACTCGAGGGAGGGCAGCTTCCCATTCACTTTGGAGATGGCACTCCTGCAGCGCTGTGGGCCATGTCTGTGATCACAGACTGCAAACTACCCTCTCCATTCGAAGACAACACGCACGGATTGGGAAGTCTCTGTTCTCTTGGAGTTGTGTGTGGTGCTACTGCCCCGGTGTATGGCGTGGCTCACTGGCCACTAGCAATGTTTCTGCTCGCCACTGTGGGGCAAACGTTGTGCAGCTAAGCTCACTTGGGAAGTACAAGTGCCAGAGTTCCTTTCTGGGGCACCATCAAGAGATCACATTCGTAGCATGCGGGTACTGCTTTCCTCCTAAGTTGTGCATTGGCAGCAGCTTCAAGGTGTTCCTTTTGTGGATAGACTCTGGTGGAGAGGCCGCTGGAACAGGCTTCTGCTTCTATGCCCTTTGAGAAGGCTGCTTTGCGGAACCTCTTACCCTAGCCTCTGCCAAGTACAGCCTTCTGCCTCTCTCCAATACTGACTTACTTTTGACAGCTTGTCTTTCCGTTTGAGAAACCAAGAGCCCTTTTCGTGCAGGGAAAAATGTCCGTTTTCTGTTCTTCTTTTGCACACGGTGACGTGCTTTCAGGCCTGGGTTAGGCTTTTCCCCACTCGAGGGAGGGCAGCTTCCCATTCACTTTGGAGATGGCACTCCTGCAGCGCTGTGGGCCATGTCTGTGCTTCGCAGACTGCAAACTACCCTCTCCATTTGAAGAGAACACGCACGGATTGGGAAGTCTCTGTTCTCTGGGAGTTGTGTGTGGTGCTAAGGCGCCGGTGTATGGGGTGGCTCACTGGCCACTAGCAATGTTTCTGCTCGCCACTGTGGGGCAAACGTTGTGCAGCTAAGCTCACTTGGGAAGTACAAGTGCCAGAGTTCCTTTCTGGGGCACCATCAAGAGATGACATTCGTAGCATGCGGGTACTGCTTTCCTCCTAAGCTGTGCATTGGCAGCAGCTTCAAGGTGTTCCTTTTGTGGATAGACTCTGGTGGAGAGGCCGCTGGAGAAGGCTTCTGCTTCTATGCCCTTTGAGAAGGCTGCTTTGAGGAACCTCTTACCCTACCCTCTGCCAAGTACAGCCTTCTGCCTCTCTCTCCAATACTGACTTACTTTTGACAGCTTGTCTTTCCGTTTTAGAAACCAAGAGCCCTTTTCGTGCAGGGAAAAATGTCCGTTTTCTGTTCTTCTTTTGCAAACGGTGACGTGCTTTCAGGGCTGGGGTTAGGCTTTTACCCACTCGAGGGAGGGCAGCTTCCCATTCACTTTGGAGATGGCACTCCTGCAGCGCTGTGGGCCATGTCTGTGCTTCGCAGACTGCAAACTACCCTCTCCATTCGAAGAGAACCCGCACGGATTGGGAAGTCTCTGTTCTCTGGGAGTTGTGTGTGGTGCTACTGCCCCGGTGTATGGGGTGGCTCACTGGCCACTAGCAATGTTTCTGCTCGCCACTGTGGGGCAAACGTTGTGCAGCTAAGCTCACTTGGGAAGTACAAGTGCCAGAGTTCCTTTCTGGGGCACCATCAACAGATCACATTCGTAGCATGCGGGTACTGCTTTCCTCCTAAGCTGTGCATTCGCAGCCAGCTTCAAGGTGTTCCTTTTGTGGATAGACTCTTGTGGAGAGGCCGCTGGAGAAGGCTTCTGCTTCTATGCCCTTTGAGAAGGCTGCTTTGAGGAACCTCTTACCCTAGCCTCTGCCAAGTACAGCCTTCTGCCTCTCTCCAATACTGACTTACTTTTGACAGCTTGTCTTTCCGTTTGAGAAACCAAGAGCCCTTTTCGTGCAGGGAAAAATGTCCGTTTTCTGTTCTTCTTTTGCAAACGGTGACGTGCTTTCAGGCCTGGGTTAGGCTTTTACCCACTCGAGGGAGGGCAGCTTCCCATTCACTTTGGAGATGGCACTCCTGCAGCGCTGTGGGCCATGTCTGTGCTTCGCAGACTGCAAACTACGCTCTCCATTCGAAGAGAACACGCACGGATTGGGAAGTCTCTGTTCTCTGGGAGTTGTGTGTGGTGCTACTGCCCCGGTGTATGGGGTGGCTCACTGGCCACTAGCAATGTTTCTGCTCGCCACTGTGGGGCAAACGTTGTGCAGCTAAGCTCACTTGGGAAGTACAAGTGCCAGAGTTCCTTTCTGGGGCACCATCAAGAGATCACATTCGTAGCATGCGGGTACTGCTTTCCTCCTAAGCTGTGCATTCGCAGCCAGCTTCAAGGTGTTCCTTTTGTAGATAGACTCTGGTGGAGAGGCCGCTGGAGAAGGCTTCTGCTTCTATGCCCTTTGAGAAGGCTGCTTTGAGGAACCTCTTACCCTAGCCTCTGCCAAGTACAGCCTTCTGCCTCTCTCCAATACTGACTTACTTTTGACAGCTTGTCTTTCCGTTTGAGAAACCAAGAGCCCTTTTCGTGCAGGGAAAAATGTCCGTTTTCTGTTCTTCTTTTGCACACGGTTACGTGCTTTCAGGGCTGGGGTTAGGCTTTTACCCACTCGAGGGAGGGCAGCTTCCCGTTCACTTTGGAGATGGCACGCCTGCAGGGCTGTGGGCCATGTCTATGCTTCGCAGACTGCAAACTACCCTCTCCATTCGAAGAGAACACGCACGGATTGGGAAGTCTCTGTTCTCTAGGAGTTGTATGTGGTGCTACTGCCCCGGTGTATGGGGTGGCTCACTGGCCACTAGCAATGTTTCTGCTCGCCACTGTGGGGCAAACGTTGTGCAGCTAAGCTCACTTGGGAAGTACAAGTGCCAGAGTTCCTTTCTGGGGCACCATCAAGAGATCACATTCGTAGCATGCGGGTACTGCTTTCCTCCTAAGCTGTGCATTCGCAGCCAGCTTCAAGGTGTTCCTTTTGTGGATAGACTCTGGTGGAGAGGCCGCTGGAGAAGGCTTCTGCTTCTGTGCCTTTGAGAAGACTGCTTTGAGGAACCTCTTACCCTAGCCGCTGCAAAGTACAGCATTCTGCCTCTCTCCAATACTGACTTACTTTTGACAGCTTGTCTTTCCGTTTGAGAAACCAAGAGCCCTTTTCGTGCAGGGAAAAATGTCCGTTTTCTGTTCTTCTTTTGCACACGGTTACGTGCTTTCAGGGCTGGGGTTAGGCTTTAACCCACTCGAGGGAGGGCAGCTTCCCGTTCACTTTGGAGATGGCACTCCTGCAGCGCTGTGGGCCATGTCAGTGATTCGCAGACTGCAAACTACCCTCTCCATTCGAAGAGAACACGCACGGATTGGGAAGTCTCTGTTCTCTGGGAGTTGTGTGTGGTGCTACTGCCCCGGTGTATGGGGTGGCTCACTGGCCACTAGCAATGTTTCTGCTCGCCACTGTGGGGCAAACGTTGTGCAGCTAAGCTCACTTGGGAAGTACAAGTGCCAGAGTTCCTTTCTGGGGCACCATCAAGAGATCACATTCGTAGCATGCGGGTACTGCTTTCCTCCTAAGCTGTGCATTCGCAGCCAGCTTCAAGGTGTTCCTTTTGTGGATAGACTCTGGTGGAGAGGCCGCTGGAGAAGGCCTCTGCTTCTATGCCCTTTTGAGAAGGCTGCTTTGATGAACCTCTTACCCTAGCCTCTGCCAAGTACAGCCTTCTGCCTCTCTCCAATACTGACATACATTTGACAGCTTGTCTTTCCGTTTGAGAAACCAAGAGCCCTTTTCGTGCAGGGAATAATGTCCGTTTTCTGTTCTTCTTTTGCACACGGTGACGTGCTTTCAGGCCTGTGGTTAGGCTTTTACCCACTCGAGGGAGGGCAGCTTCCCATTCACTTTGGAGATGGCACTCCTGCAGCGCTGTGGGCCATGTCTGTGATCACAGACTGCAAACTACCCTCTCCATTCGAAGACAACACGCACGGATTGGGAAGTCTCTGTTCTCTTGGAGTTGTGTGTGGTGCTACTGCCCCGGTGTATGGCGTGGCTCACTGGCCACTAGCAATGTTTCTGCTCGCCACTGTGGGGCAAACGTTGTGTAGCTAAGCTCACTTGGGAAGTACAAGTGCCAGAGTTCCTTTCTGGGGCACCATCAAGAGATCACATTCGTAGCATGCGGGTACTGCTTTCCTCCTAAGCTGTGCATTGGCAGCAGCTGCAAGGTGTTCCTTTTGTGGATAGACTCTGGTGGAGAGGCCGCTGGAACAGGCTTCTGCTTCTATGCCCTTTGAGAAGGCTGCTTTGCGGAACCTCTTACCCTAGCCTCTGCCAAGTACAGCCTTCTGCCTCTCTCCAATACTGACTTACTTTTGACAGCTTGTCTTTCCGTTTGAGAAACCAAGAGCCCTTTTCGTGCAGGGAAAAATGTCCGTTTTCTGTTCTTCTTTTGCACACGGTGACGTGCTTTCAGGCCTGGGTTAGGCTTTTCCCCACTCGAGGGAGGGCAGCTTCCCATTCACTTTGGAGATGGCACTCCTGCAGCGCTGTGGGCCATGTCTGTGCTTCGCAGACTGCAAACTACCCTCTCCATTTGAAGAGAACACGCACGGATTGGGAAGTCTCTGTTCTCTGGGAGTTGTGTGTGGTGCTAAGGCGCCGGTGTATGGGGTGGCTCACTGGCCACTAGCAATGTTTCTGCACGCCACTGTGGGGCAAACGTTGTGCAGCTAAGCTCACTTGGGAAGTACAAGTGCCAGAGTTCCTTTCTGGGGCACCATCAAGAGATGACATTCGTAGCATGCGGGTACTGCTTTCCTCCTAAGCTGTGCATTGGCAGCAGCTTCAAGGTGTTCCTTTTGTGGATAGACTCTGGTGGAGAGGCCGCTGGAGAAGGCTTCTGCTTCTATGCCCTTTGAGAAGGCTGCTTTGAGGAACCTCTTACCCTACCCTCTGCCAAGTACAGCCTTCTGCCTCTCTCTCCAATACTGACTTACTTTTGACAGCTTGTCTTTCCGTTTTAGAAACCAAGAGCCCTTTTCGTGCAGGGAAAAATGTCCGTTTTCTGTTCTTCTTTTGCAAACGGTGACGTGCTTTCAGGGCTGGGGTTAGGCTTTTACCCACTCGAGGGAGGGCAGCTTCCCATTCACTTTGGAGATGGCACTCCTGCAGCGCTGTGGGCCATGTCTGTGCTTCGCAGACTGCAAACTACCCTCTCCATTCGAAGAGAACCCGCACGGATTGGGAAGTCTCTGTTCTCTGGGAGTTGTGTGTGGTGCTACTGCCCCGGTGTATGGGGTGGCTCACTGGCCACTAGCAATGTTTCTGCTCGCCACTGTGGGGCAAACGTTGTGCAGCTAAGCTCACTTGGGAAGTACAAGTGCCAGAGTTCCTTTCTGGGGCACCATCAAGAGATCACATTCGTAGCATGCGGGTACTGCTTTCCTCCTAAGCTGTGCATTCGCAGCCAGCTTCAAGGTGTTCCTTTTGTGGATAGACTCTGGTGGAGAGGCCGCTGGAGAAGGCTTCTGCTTCTATGCCTTTGAGAAGACTGCTTTGAGGAACCTCTTACCCTAGCCGCTGCAAAGTACAGCCTTCTGCCTCTCTGCAATACTGACTTACTTTTGACAGCTTGTCTTTCCGTTTGAGAAACCAAGAGCCCTTTTCGTGCAGGGAAAAATGTCCGTTTTCTGTTCTTCTTTTGCACACGGTTACGTGCTTTCAGGGCTGGGGTTAGGCTTTTACCCACTCGAGGGAGGGCAGCTTCCCGTTCACTTTGGAGATGGCACTCCTGCAGCGCTGTGGGCCATGTCAGTGATTCGCAGACTGCAAACTACCCTCTCCATTCGAAGAGAACACGCACGGATTGGGAAGTCTCTGTTCTCTGGGAGTTGTGTGTGGTGCTACTGCCCCGGTGTATGGGGTGGCTCACTGGCCACTAGCAATGTTTCTGCTCGCCACTGTGGGGCAAACGTTGTGCAGCTAAGCTCACTTGGGAAGTACAAGTGCCAGAGTTCCTTTCTGGGGCACCATCAAGAGATCACATTCGTAGCATGCGGGTACTGCTTTCCTCCTAAGCTGTGCATTCGCAGCCAGCTTCAAGGTGTTCCTTTTGTGGATAGACTCTGTTGGAGAGGCCGCTGGAGAAGGCCTCTGCTTCTATGCCCTTTTGAGAAGGCTGCTTTGATGAACCTCTTACCCTAGCCTCTGCCAAGTACAGCCTTCTGCCTCTCTCCAATACTGACTTACATTTGACAGCTTGTCTTTCCGTTTGAGAAACCAAGAGCCCTTTTCGTGCAGGGAAAAATGTCCGTTTTCTGTTCTTCTTTTGCACACGGTGACGTGCTTTCAGGCCTGTGGTTAGGCTTTTACCCACTCGAGGGAGGGCAGCTTCCCATTCACTTTGGAGATGGCACTCCTGCAGCGCTGTGGGCCATGTCTGTGATCGCAGACTGCAAACTACCCTCTCCATTCGAAGACAACACGCACGGATTGGGAAGTCTCTGTTCTCTTGGAGTTGTGTGTGGTGCTACTGCCCCGGTGTATGGGGTGGCTCACTGGCCACTAGCAATGTTTCTGCTCGCCACTGTGGGGCAAACGTTGTGCAGCTAAGCTCACTTGGGAAGTACAAGTGCCAGAGTTCCTTTCTGGGGCACCATCAAGAGATCACATTCGTAGCATGCGGGTACTGCTTTCCTCCTAAGCTGTGCATTCGCAGCCCGCTTCAAGGTGTTCCTTTTGTGGATAGACTCTGGTGGAGAGGCCGCTGGAACAGGCTTCTGCTTCTATGCCCTTTGAGAAGGCTGCTTTGCGGAACCTCTTACCCTAGCCTCTGCCAAGTACAGCCTTCTGCCTCTCTCCAATACTGACTTACTTTTGACAGCTTGTCTTTCCGTTTGAGAAACCAAGAGCCCTTTTCGTGCAGGGAAAAATGTCCGTTTTCTGTTCTTCTTTTGCACACGGTGACGTGCTTTCAGGCCTGGGTTAGGCTTTTCCCCACTCGAGGGAGGGCAGCTTCCCATTCACTTTGGAGATGGCACTCCTGCAGCGCTGTGGGCCATGTCTGTGCTTCGCAGACTGCAAACTACCCTCTCCATTCGAAGAGAACACGCACGGATTGGGAAGTCTCTGTTCTCTGGGAGTTGTGTGTGGTGCTAAGGCGCCGGGGTATGGGGTGGCTCACTGGCCACTAGCAATGTTTCTGCTCGCCACTGTGGGGCAAACGTTGTGCAGCTAAGCTCACTTGGGAAGTACAAGGGCCAGAGTTCCTTTCTGGGGCACCATCAAGAGATGACATTCGTAGCATGCGGGTACTGCTTTCCTCCTAAGCTGTGCATTGGCAGCAGCTTCAAGGTGTTCCTTTTGTGGATAGACTCTGGTGGAGAGGCCGCTGGAGAAGGCTTCTGCTTCTATGCCCTTTGAGAAGGCTGCTTTGAGGAACCTCTTACCCTAGCCTCTGCCAAGTACAGCCTTCTGCCTCTCTCTCCAATACTGACTTACTTTTGACAGCTTGTCTTTCCGTTTTAGAAACCAAGAGCCCTTTTTGTGCAGGGAAAAATGTCCGTTTTCTGTTCTTCTTTTGCAAACGGTGACGTGCTTTCAGGGCTGGGGTTAGGCTTTTACCCACTCGAGGGAGGGCAGCTTCCCATTCACTTTGGAGATGGCACTCCTGCAGCGCTGTGGGCCATGTCTGTGCTTCGCAGACTGCAAACTACCCTCTCCATTCGAAGAGAACCCGCACGGATTGGGAAGTCTCTGTTCTCTGGGAGTTGTGTGTGGTGCTACTGCCCCGGTGTATGGGGTGGCTCACTGGCCACTAGCAATGTTTCTGCTCGCCACTGTGGGGCAAACGTTGTGCAGCTAAGCTCACTTGGGAAGTACAAGTGCCAGAGTTCCTTTCTGGGGCACCGTCAAGAGATCACATTCGTAGCATGCGGGTACTGCTTTCCTCCTAAGCTGTGCATTGGCAGCAGCTTCAAGGTGTTCCTTTTGTGGATAGACTCTGGTGGAGAGGCCGCTGGAGAAGGCTTCTGCTTCTATGCCCTTTGAGAAGGCTGCTTTGAGGAACCTCTTACCCTAGCCTCTGCCAAGTACAGCCTTCTGCCTCTCTCCAATACTGACTTACTTTTGACAGCTTGTCTTTCCGTTTGAGAAACCAAGAGCCCTTTTCGTGCAGGGAAAAATGTCCGTTTTCTGTTCTTCTTTTGCACACGGTGACGTGCTTTCAGGGCTGTGATTACGCTTTTACCCACTCGAGGGAGAGCAGCTTCCCATTCACTTTGGAGATGGCACTCCTGCAGCGCTGTGGGCCATGTCTGTGCTCGCAGACTGCAAACTACCCTCTCCATTCGAAGACAACACGCACGGATTGGGAAGTCTCTGTTCTCTTGGAGTTGTGTGTGGTGCTACTGCCCCGGTGTATGGCGTGGCTCACTGGCCACTAGCAATGTTTCTGCTCGCCACTGTGGGGCAAACGTTGTGCAGCTAAGCTCACTTGGGAAGTACAAGTGCCAGAGTTCCTTTCTGGGGCACCATCAAGAGATCACATTCGTAGCATGCGGGTACTGCTTTCCTCCGAAGCTGTGCATTGGCAGCAGCTTCAAGGTGTTCCTTTTGTGGATAGACTCTGGTGGAGAGGCCGCTGGAGAAGGCTTCTGCTTCTATGCCCTTTGAGAAGGCTGCTTTGAGGAACCTCTTACCCTACCCTCTGCCAAGTACAGCCTTCTGCCTCTCTCTCCAATACTGACTTACTTTTGACAGCTTGTCTTTCCGTTTTAGAAACCAAGAGCCCTTTTCGTGCAGGGAAAAATGTCCGTTTTCTGTTCTTCTTTTGCAAACGGTGACGTGCTTTCAGGGCTGGGGTTAGGCTTTTACCCACTCGAGGGAGGGCAGCTTCCCATTCACTTTGGAGATGGCACTCCTGCAGCGCTGTGGGCCATGTCTGTGCTTCGCAGACTGCAAACTACCCTCTCCATTCGAAGAGAACCCGCACGGATTGGGAAGTCTCTGTTCTCTGGGAGTTGTGTGTGGTGCTACTGCCCCGGTGTATGGGGTGGCTCACTGGCCACTAGCAATGTTTCTGCTCGCCACTGTGGGGCAAACGTTGTGCAGCTAAGCTCACTTGGGAAGTACAAGTGCCAGAGTTCCTTTCTGGGGCACCATCAAGAGATCACATTCGTAGCATGCGGGTACTGCTTTCCTCCGAAGCTGTGCATTGGCAGCAGCTTCAAGGTGTTCCTTTTGTGGATAGACTCTGGTGGAGAGGCCGCTGGAGAAGGCTTCTGCTTCTATGCCCTTTGAGAAGGCTGCTTTGAGGAACCTCTTACCCTAGCCTCTGCCAAGTACAGCCTTCTGCCTCTCTCCAATACTGACTTACTTTTGACAGCTTGTCTTTCCGTTTGAGAAACCAAGAGCCCTTTTCGTGCAGGGAAAAATGTCCGTTTTCTGTTCTTCTTTTGCACACGGTGACGTGCTTTAGGGCTGGGGTTAGGCTTTTACCCACTCGAGGGAGGGCAGCTTCCCATTCACTTTGGAGATGGCACTCCTGCAGCGCTGTGGGCCATGTCTGTGCTTCGCAGACTGCAAACTACCCTCTCCATTCGAAGAGAACACGCACGGATTGGGAAGTCTCTGTTCTCTGGGAGTTGTGTGTGGTGCTAAGGCGCCGGTGTATGGGGTGGCTCACTGGCCACTAGCAATGTTTCTGCTCGCCACTGTGGGGCAAACGTTGTGCAGCTAAGCTCACTTGGGAAGTACAAGTGCCAGAGTTCCTTTCTGGGGCACCATCAAGAGATGACATTCGTAGCATGCGGGTACTGCTTTCCTCCTAAGCTGTGCATTGGCAGCAGCTTCAAGGTGTTCCTTTTGTGGATAGACTCTGGTGGAGAGGCCGCTGGAGAAGGCTTCTGCTTCTATGCCCTTTGAGAAGGCTGCTTTGAGGAACCTCTTACCCTACCCTCTGCCAAGTACAGCCTTCTGCCTCTCTCTCCAATACTGACTTACTTTTGACAGCTTGTCTTTCCGTTTTAGAAACCAAGAGCCCTTTTTGTGCAGGGAAAAATGTCCGTTTTCTGTTCTTCTTTTGCAAACGGTGACGTGCTTTCAGGGCTGGGGTTAGGCTTTTACCCACTCGAGGGAGGGCAGCTTCCCATTCACTTTGGAGATGGCACTCCTGCAGCGCTGTGGGCCATGTCTGTGCTTCGCAGACTGCAAACTACCCTCTCCATTCGAAGAGAACCCGCACGGATTGGGAAGTCTCTGTTCTCTGGGAGTTGTGTGTGGTGCTACTGCCCCGGTGTATGGGGTGGCTCACTGGCCACTAGCAATGTTTCTGCTCGCCACTGTGGGGCAAACGTTGTGCAGCTAAGCTCACTTGGGAAGTACAAGTGCCAGAGTTCCTTTCTGGGGCACCATCAAGAGATCACATTCGTAGCATGCGGGTACTGCTTTCCTCCTAAGCTGTGCATTGGCAGCAGCTTCAAGGTGTTCCTTTTGTGGATAGACTCTGGTGGAGAGGCCGCTGGAGAAGGCTTCTGCTTCTATGCCCTTTGAGAAGGCTGCTTTGAGGAACCTCTTACCCTAGCCTCTGCCAAGTACAGCCTTCTGCCTCTCTCCAATACTGACTTACTTTTGACAGCTTGTCTTTCCGTTTGAGAAACCAAGAGCCCTTTTCGTGCAGGGAAAAATGTCCGTTTTCTGTTCTTCTTTTGCACACGGTGACGTGCTTTCAGGGCTGTGGTTAGGCTTTTACCCACTCGAGGGAGAGCAGCTTCCCATTCACTTTGGAGATGGCACTCCTGCAGCGCTGTGGGCCATGTCTGTGCTCGCAGACTGCAAACTACCCTCTCCATTCGAAGACAACACGCACGGATTGGGAAGTCTCTGTTCTCTTGGAGTTGTGTGTGGTGCTACTGCCCCGGTGTATGGCGTGGCTCACTGGCCACTAGCAATGTTTCTGCTCGCCACTGTGGGGCAAACGTTGTGCAGCTAAGCTCACTTGGGAAGTACAAGTGCCAGAGTTCCTTTCTGGGGCACCATCAAGAGATCACATTCGTAGCATGCGGGTACTGCTTTCCTCCTAAGCTGTGCATTGGCAGCAGCTTCAAGGTGTTCCTTTTGTGGATAGACTCTGGTGGAGAGGCCGCTGGAACAGGCTTCTGCTTCTATGCCCTTTGAGAAGGCTGCTTTGAGGAACCTCTTACCCTAGCCTCTGCCAAGTACAGCCTTCTGCCTCTCTCCAATACTGACTTACTTTTGACAGCTTGTCTTTCCGTTTGAGAAACCAAGAGCCCTTTTCGTGCACGGAAAAATGTCCGTTTTCTGTTCTTCTTTTGCACACGGTGACGTGCTTTCAGGGCTGGGGTTAGGCTTTTACCCAATCGAGGGAGGGCAGCTTCCCATTCACTTTGGAGATGGCACTCCTGCAGCGCTGTGGGCCATGTCTGTGCTTCGCAGACTGCAAACTACCCTCTCCATTCGAAGAGAACCCGCACGGATTGGGAAGTCTCTGTTCTCTGGGAGTTGTGTGTGGTGCTACTGCCCCGGTGTATGGGGTGGCTCACTGGCCACTAGCAATGTTTCTGCTCGCCACTGTGGGGCAAACGTTGTGCAGCTAAGCTCACTTGGGAAGTACAAGTGCCAGAGTTCCTTTCTGGGGCACCATCAAGAGATCACATTCGTAGCATGCGGGTACGGCTTTCCTCCTAAGCTGTGCATTCGCAGCCAGCTTCAAGGTGTTCCTTTTGTGGATAGACTCTGGTGGAGAGGCCGCTGGAGAAGGCTTCTGCTTCTATGCCCTTTGAGAAGGCTGCTTTGAGGAACCTCTTACCCTAGCCTCTGCCAAGTACAGCCTTCTGCCTCACTCCAATACTGACTTACTTTTGACAGCTTGTCTTTCCGTTTGAGAAACCAAGAGCCCTTTTCCTGCAGGGAAAAATGTCCGTTTTCTGTTCTTCTTTTGCACACGGTGACGTGCTTTCAGGGCTGTGGTTAGGCTTTTACCCACTCGAGGGAGAGCAGCTTCCCATTCACTTTGGAGATGGCACTCCTGCAGCGCTGTGGGCCATGTCTGTGCTCGCAGACTGCAAACTACCCTCTCCATTCGAAGACAACACGCACGGATTGGGAAGTCTCTGTTCTCTTGGAGTTGTGTGTGGTGCTACTGCCCCGGTGTATGGCGTGGCTCACTGGCCACTAGCAATGTTTCTGCTCGCCACTGTGGGGCAAACGTTGTGCAGCTAAGCTCACTTGGGAAGTACAAGTGCCAGAGTTCCTTTCTGGGGCACCATCAAGAGATCACATTCGTAGCATGCGGGTACTGCTTTCCTCCTAAGCTGTGCATTGGCAGCAGCTTCAAGGTGTTCCTTTTGTGGATAGACTCTGGTGGAGAGGCCGCTGGAACAGGCTTCTGCTTCTATGCCCTTTGAGAAGGCTGCTTTGAGGAACCTCTTACCCTAGCCTCTGCCAAGTACAGCCTTCTGCCTCTCTCCAATACTGACTTACTTTTGACAGCTTGTCTTTCCGTTTGAGAAACCAAGAGCCCTTTTCGTGCAGGGAAAAATGTCCGTTTTCTGTTCTTCTTTTGCAAACGGTGACGTGCTTTCAGGGCTGGGGTTAGGCTTTTACCCACTCGAGGGAGGGCAGCTTCCCATTCACTTTGGAGATGGCACTCCTGCAGCGCTGTGGGCCATGTCTGTGCTTCGCAGACTGCAAACTACCCTCTCCATTCGAAGAGAACACGCACGGATTGGGAAGTCTCTGTTCTCTGGGAGTTGTGTGTGGTGCTACTGCCCCGGTGTATGGGGTGGCTCACTGGCCACTAGCAATGTTTCTGCTCGCCACTGTGGGGCAAACGTTGTGCAGCTAAGCTCACTTGGGAAGTACAAGTGCCAGAGTTCCTTTCTGGGGCACCATCAAGAGATCACATTCGTAGCATGCGGGTACTGCTTTCCTCCTAAGCTGTGCATTCGCAGCCAGCTTCAAGGTGTTCCTTTTGTGGATAGACTCTGGTGGAGAGGCCGCTGGAGAAGGCTTCTGCTTCTATGCCCTTTGAGAAGGCTGCTTTGAGGAACCTCTTACCCTAGCCTCTGCCAAGTACAGCCTTCTGCCTCTCTCCAATACTGACTTACTTTTGACAGCTTGTCTTTCCGTTTGAGAAACCAAGAGCCCTTTTCGTGCAGGGAAAAATGTCCGTTTTCTGTTCTTCTTTTGCACACGGTGACGTGCTTTCAGGCCTGGGTTAGGCTTTTACCCACTCGAGGGAGGGCATCTTCCCATTCACTTTGGAGATGGCACTCCTGCAGCGCTGTGGGCCATGACTGTGCTTCGCAGACTGTAAACTACCCTCTCCATTCGAAGAAAACACGCACGGATTGGGAAGTCTCTGTTCTCTGGGAGATGTGTGTGGTGCTACTGCCCCGGTGTATGGGGTGGCTCACTGGCCACTAGCAATGTTTCTGCTCGCCACTGTGGGGCAAACGTTGTGCAGCTAAGCACACTTGGGAAGTACAAGTGACAGAGTTCCTTTCTGGGGCACCATCAAGAGATCACATTCGTAGCATGCGGGTACTGCTTTCCTCCTAAGCTGTGCATTCGCAGCCAGCTTCAAGGTGTTCCTTTTGTGGATAGACTCTGGACGAGAGGCCGCTGGATAAGGCCTCTGCTTCTATGCCCTTTGAGAGGGCTGCTTTGAGGAACCTCTTACCCTAGCCTCTGCCAAGTACAGCCTTCTGCCTCTCTCCAATACTGACCTACATCTGACAGCTTGTCTTTCCGTTTGAGAAATCAAGAGCCCTTTTCGTGCAGGGAAAAATGTCCGTTTTCTGTTCTTCTTTTGCACACGGTTACGTGCTTTCAGGGCTGGGGTTAGGCTTTTACCCACTCGAGGGAGGGCAGCTTCCCATTCACTTTGGAGATGGCACGCCTGCAGGGCTGTGGGCCATGTCTATGCTTCGCAGACTGCAAACTACCCTCTCCATTCGAAGAGAACACGCACGGATTGGGAAGTCTCTGTTCTCTAGGAGTTGTATGTGGTGCTACTGCCCCGGTGTATGGGGTGGCTCACTGACCACTAGCAATGTTTCTGCTCGCCACTGTGGGGCAAACGTTGTGCAGCTAAGCTCACTTGGGAAGTACAAGTGCCAGAGTTCCTTTCTGGGGCACCATCAAGAGATCACATTCGTAGCATGCGTGTACTGCTTTCCTCCTAAGCTGTGCATTCGCAGCCAGCTTCAAGGTGTTCATTTTGTGGATAGACTCTTGTGGAGAGGCCGTTGGAGAAGGCTTCTGCTTCTATGCCCTTTGAGAAGGCTGCTTTGCGGAACCTCTTACCCTAGCCTCTGCCAAGTACAGCCTTCTGCCTCTCTCCAATACTGACTTACTTTTGACAGCTTGTCTTTCCGTTTGAGAAACCCAGAGCCCTTTTCGTGCAGGGAAAAATGTCCGTTTTCTGTTCTTCTTTTGCACACGGTAACGTGCTTTCAGGCCTGGGTTAGGCTTTTACCCACTCGAGGGAGGGCATCTTCCCATTCACTTTGGAGATGGCACTCCTGCAGCGCTGTGGGCCATGACTGTGCTTCGCAGACTGTAAACTACCCTCTCCATTCGAAGAAAACACGCACGGATTGGGAAGTCTCTGTTCTCTGGGAGATGTGTGTGGTGCTACTACCCCGGTGTATGGGGTGGCTCACTGGCCACTAGCAATGTTTCTGCTCGCCACTGTGGGGCAAACGTTGTGCAGCTAAGCTCACTTGGGAAGTACAAGTGCAAGAGTTCCTTTCTTGGGCACCATCAAGAGATCACATTCGTAGCATGCGGGTACTGCTTTCCTCCTAAGCTGTGCATTCGCAGCCAGCTTCAAGGTGTTCCTTTTGTGGATAGACTCTGGAGGAGAGGCCGCTGGATAAGACCTCTGCTTCTATGCCCTTTGAGAGGGCTGCTTTGAGGAACCTCTTACCCTAGCCTCTGCCAAGTACAGCCTTCTGCCTCTCTCCAATACTGACCTACTTCTGACAGCTTGTCTTTCCGTTTGAGAAACCAAGAGCCCTTTTCGTGCAGGGAAAAATGTCCGTTTTCTGTTCTTCTTTTGCACACGGTGACGTGCTTTCAGGGCTGTGGTTAGGCTTTTACACACTCGAGGGAGGGCAGCTTCCCATTCACTTTGGAGATGGCACTCCTGCAGCGCTGTGGGCCATGTCTGTGCTTCGCAGACTGCAAACTACCCTCTCCATTCGAAGAGAACCCGCACGGATTGGGAAGTCTCTGTTCTCTGGGAGATGTGTGTGGTGCTACTGCCCCGGTGTATGGGGTGGCTCACTGGCCACTAGCAATGTTTCTGCTCGCCACTGTGGGGCAAACGTTGTGCAGCTAAGCTCACTTGGGAAGTACAAGTGCCAGAGTTCCTTTCTGGGGCACCATCAAGAGATCACATTCGTAGCATGCGGGTACTGCTTTCCTCCTAAGCTGTGCATTCGCAGCCAGCTTCAAGGTGTTCCTTTTGTGGATAGACTCTGGTGGAGAGGCCGCTGGAGAAGGCTTCTGCTTCTATGCCCTTTGAGAAGGCTGCTTTGAGGAACCTCTTACCCTAGCCTCTGCCAAGTACAGCCTTCTGCCTCTCTCCAATACTGACTTACTTTTGACAGCTTGTCTTTCCGTTTGAGAAACCAAGAGCCCTTTTCGTGCAGGGAAAAATGTCCGTTTTCTGTTCTTCTTTTGCACACGGTGACGTGCTTTCAGGCCTGGGTTAGGCTTTTACCCACTCGAGGGAGGGCATCTTCCCATTCACTTTGGAGATGGCACTCCTGCAGCGCTGTGGGCCATGACTGTGCTTCGCAGACTGTAAACTACCATCTACATTCGAAGAGAACCCGCACGGATTGGGAAGTCTCTGTTCTCTGGGAGTTGTGTGTGGTGCTACGGCCCCGGTGTATTGGGTGGCTCACTGGCCACTAGCAATGTTTCTGCTCGCCACTGTGGGGCAGACGTTGTGCAGCTAAGCTCACTTGGGAAGTACAAGTGCCAGAGTTCCTTTCTGGGGCACCATCAAGAGATCACATTCGTAGCATGCGGGTACTGCTTTCCTCCTAAGCTGTGCATTCGCAGCCAGCTTCAAGGTGTTCCTTTTGTGGATAGACTCTGGTGGAGAGGCCGCTGGAGAAGGATTCTGCTTCTATGCCCTTTGAGAAGGCTGCTTTGAGGAACCTCTTACCCTAGCCTCTGCCAAGTACAGCCTTCTGCCTCTCTCCAATACTGACTTACTTTTGACAGCTTGTCTTTCCGTTTGAGAAACCAAGAGCCCTTTTCGTGCAGGGAAAAATGTCCGTTTTCTGTTCTTCTTTTGCACACGGTTACGTGCTTTCAGGGCTGTGGTTAGGCTTTTACCCACTCGAGGGAGGGCAGCTTCCCATTCACTTTGGAGATGGCACTCCTGCAGCGCTGTGGGCCATGTCTGTGCTTCGCAGACTGCAAACTACCCTCTCCATTCGAAGAGAACCCGCACGGATTGGGAAGTCTCTGTTCTCTGGGAGATGTGTGTGGTGCTACTGCCCCGGTGTATGGGGTGGCTCACTGGCCACTAGCAATGTTTCTGCTCGCCACTGTGGGGCAAACGTTGTGCAGCTAAGCTCACTTGGGAAGTACAAGTGCCAGAGTTCCTTTCTGGGGCACCATCAAGAGATCACATTCGTAGCATGCGGGTACTGCTTTCCTCCTAAGCTGTGCATTCGCAGCCAGCTTCCAGGTGTTCCTTTTGTGGATAGACTCTGGTGGAGAGGCCGCTGGAGAAGTCTTCTGCTTCTATGCCCTTTGAGAAGGCTGCTTTGAGGAACCTCTTACCCTAGCCTCTGCCAAGTACAGCCTTCTGCCTCTCTCCAATACTGACTTACTTTTGACAGCTTGTCTTTCCGTTTGAGAAACCAAGAGCCCTTTTCGTGCAGGGAAAAATGTCCGTTTTCTGTTCTTCTTTTTCAAACGGTGACGTGCTTTCAGGGCTGGGGTTAGGTTTTTACCCACTCGAGGGAGGGCAGCTTCCCATTCACTTTGGAGATGGCACTCCTGCAGCGCTGTGGGCCATGTCTGTGCATCGCAGACTGCAAACTACCCTCTCCATTCGAAGAGAACACGCACGGATTGGGAAGTCTCTGTTCTCTGGGAGTTGTGTGTGGTGCTACTGCCCCGGTGTATCGGGTGGCTCACTGGCCACTAACAATGTTTCTGCTCGCCACTGTGGGGCAAACGTTGTGCAGCTAAGCTCAGTTGGGAAGTACAAGTGCCAGAGTTCCTTTCTGGGGCACCATCAAGAGATCACATTCGTAGCATGCGGGTACTGCTTTCCTCCTAAGCTGTGCATTCGCAGCCAGCTTCAAGGTGTTCCTTTTGTGGATAGACTCTGGTGGAGAGGCGGCTGGAGAAGGCTTCTGCTTCTTTGCCCTTTGAGAAGGCTGCTTTGAGGAACCTCTTACCCTAGCCTCTGCCAAGTACAGCCTTCTGCCTCTCTCCAATACTGACTTACTTTTGACACCTTGTCTTTCCGTTTGAGAAACCAAGAGCCCTTTTCGTGCAGGGAAAAATGTCCGTTTTCTGTTCTTCTTTTGCACACGGTGACGTGCTTTCAGGCCTGGGTTAGGCTTTTACCCACTCCAGGGAGGGCATCTTCCCATTCACTTTGGAGATGGCACTCCTGCAGCGCTGTGGGCCATGACTGTGCTTCGCAGACTGTAAACTACCCTCTCCATTCGAAGAGAACCCGCACGGATTGGGAAGTCTCTGTTCTCTGGGAGTTGTGTGTGGTGCTACGGCCCCGGTGTATGGGGTGGCTCACTGGCCACTAGCAATGTTTCTGCTCGCCACTGTGGGGCAAACGTTGTGCAGCTAAGCTCACTTGGGAAGTACAAGTGCCAGAGTTCCTTTCTGGGGCACCATCAAGAGATCACATTCGTAGCATGCGGGTACTGCTTTCCTCCTAAGCTGTGCATTCGCAGCCAGCTTCAAGGTGTTCCTTTTGTGGATAGACTCTGGAGGAGAGGCCGCTGGATAAGGCCTCTGCTTCTATGCCCTTTGAGAGGGCTGCTTTGAGGAACCTCTTACCCTAGCCTCTGCCAAGTACAGCCTTCTGCCTCTCTCCAATACTGACCTACTTCTGACAGCTTGTCTTTCCATTTGAGAAATCAAGAGCCCTTTTCGTGCAGGGAAAAATGTCCGTTTTCTGTTCTTCTTTTGCACACGGTTACGTGCTTTCAGGGCTGGGGTTAGGCTTTTACCCACTCGAGGGAGGGCAGCTTCCCATTCACTTTGGAGATGGCACTCCTGCAGCGCTGTGGGCCATGTCTGTGCTTCGCAGACTGCAAACTACCCTCTCCATTCGAAGAGAAACCGCACGGATTGGGAAGTCTCTGTTCTCTGGGAGTTGTGTGTGGTGCTACTGCCCCGATGTATGGGGTGGCTCACTGGCCACTAGCAATGTTTCTGCTCGCCACTGTGGGGCAAACGTTGTGCAGCTAAGCTCACTTGGGAAGTACAAGTGCCAGAGTTCCTTTCTGGGGCACCATCAAGAGATCACATTCGTAGCATGCGGGTACTGCTTTCCTCCTAAGCTGTGCATTCGCAGCCAGCTTCAAGGTGTTCCATTTGTGGATAGACTCTGGTGGAGAGGCCGCTGGAGAAGGCTTCTGCTTCTTTGCCCTTTGAGAAGGCTGCTTTGAGGAACCTCTTACCCTAGCCTCTGCCAAGTACAGCCTTCTGCCTCTCTCCAATACTGACTTACTTTTGACACCTTGTCTTTCCGTTTGAGAAACCAAGAGCCCTTTTCGTGCAGGGAAAAATGTCCGTTTTCTGTTCTTCTTTTGCACACGGTGACGTGCTTCCAGGCCTGGGTTAGGCTTTTACCCACTCGAGGGAGGGCAGCTTCCCATTCACTTTGGAGATGGCACTTCTGCAGCGCTGTGGGCCATGTCTGTGCTTCGCAGACTGCAAACTACCCTCTCCATTCGAAGAGAACACGCACGGATTGGGAAGTCTCTGTTCTCTGGGAGTTGTGTGTGGTGCTACTGCCCCGGTGTATGGGGTGGCTCACTGGCCACTAGCAATGTTTCTGCTCGCCACTGTGGGGCAAACGTTGTGCAGCTAAGCTCACTTGGGAAGTACAAGTGCCAGAGTTCCTTTCTGGGGCACCATCAAGAGATCACATTCGTAGCATGCGGGTACTGCTTTCCTCCTAAGCTGTGCATTCGCAGCCAGCTTCAAGGTGTTCCTTTTGTGGATAGACTCTGGAGGAGAGGCCGCTGGATAAGGCTTCTGCTTCTATGCCCTTTGAGAAGGCTGCTTTGAGGAACCTCTTACCCTAGCCTCTGCCAAGTACAGCCTTCTGCCTCTCTACAATACTGGCTTACTTCTGACAGCTTGTCTTTCCGTTTGAGAAACCAAGAGCCCTTTTTGTGCAGGGAAAAATGTCCGTTTTCTGTTCTTCTTTTGCACACGGTTACGTGCTTTAGGGCTGGGGTTAGGCTTTTACCCACTCGAGGGAGGGCAGCTTCCCATTCACTTTGGAGATGGCACTCCTGCAGCGCTGTGGGCCATGTCTGTGCTTCGCAGACTGCAAACTACCCTCTCCATTCGAAGAGAACACGCACGGATTGGGAAGTCTCTGTTCTCTGGGAGTTGTGTGTGGTGCTACTGCCCCGGTGTATGGGGTGGCTCACTGGCCACTAGCAATGTTTCTGCTCGCCACTGTGGGGCAAACGTTGTGCAGCTAAGCTCACTTGGGAAGTACAAGTGAGAGAGTTCCTTTCTGGGGCACCATCAAGAGATCACATTCGTAGCATGCGGGTACTGCTTTCCTCCTAAGCTGTGCATTCGCAGCCAGCTTCAAGGTGTTCCTTTTGTGGATAGACTCTGGTGGAGAGGCCGCTGGAGAAGGATTCTGCTTCTATGCCATTTGAGAAGGCTGCTTTGAGGAACCTCTTACCCTAGCCTCTGCCAAGTACAGCCTTCTGCCTCTCTCCAATACTGACTTACTTTTGACACCTTGTCTTTCCGTTTGAGAAACCAAGAGCCCTTTTCGTGCAGGGAAAAATGTCCGTTTTCTGTTCTTCTTTTGCACACGGTGACGTGCTTCCAGGCCTGGGTTAGGCTTTTACCCACTTGAGGGAGGGCAGCTTCCCATTCACTTTGGAGATGGCACTTCTGCAGCGCTGTGGGCCATGTCTGTGCTTCGCAGACTGCAAACTACCCTCTCCATTCGAAGAGAACACGCACGGATTGGGAAGTCTCTGTTCTCTGGGAGTTGTGTGTGGTGCTACTGCCCCGGTGTATGGGGTGGCTCACTGGCCACTAGCAATGTTTCTGCTCGCCACTGTGGGGTAAACGTTGTGCAGCTAAGCTCACTTGGGAAGTACAAGTGCCAGAGTTCCTTTCTGGGGCACCATCAAGAGATCACATTCGTAGCATGCGGGTACTGCTTTCCTCCTAAGCTGTGCATTCGCAGCCAGCTTCAAGGTGTTCCTTTTGTGGATAGACTCTGGAGGAGAGGCCGCTGGATAAGGCTTCTGCTTCTATGCCCTTTGAGAAGGCTGCTTTGAGGAACCTCTTACCCTAGCCCCTGCCAAGTACAGCCTTCTGCCTCTCTACAATACTGGCTTACTTCTGACAGCTTGTCTTTCCGTTTGAGAAACCAAGAGCCCTTTTTGTGCAGGGAAAAATGTCCGTTTTCTGTTCTTCTTTTGCACACGGTTACGTGCTTTAGGGCTGGGGTTAGGCTTTTACCCACTCGAGGGAGGGCAGCTTCCCATTCACTTTGGAGATGGCACTCCTGCAGCGCTGTGGGCCATGTCTGTGCTTCGCAGACTGCAAACTACCCTCTCCATTCGAAGAGAACACGCACGGATTGGGAAGTCTCTGTTCTCTGGGAGTTGTGTGTGGTGCTACTGCCCCGGTGTATGGGGTGGCTCACTGGCCACTAGCAATGTTTCTGCTCGCCACTGTGGGGCAAACGTTGTGCAGCTAAGCTCACTTGGGAAGTACAAGTGCCAGAGTTCCTTTCTGGGGCACCATCAAGAGATCACATTCGTAGCATGCGGGTACTGCTTTCCTCCTAAGCTGTGCATTCGCAGCCAGCTTCAAGGTGTTCCTTTTGTGGATATTCTCTGGTGGAGAGGCCGCTGGAGAAGGATTCTGCTTCTATGCCATTTGAGAAGGCTGCTTTGAGGAACCTCTTACCCTAGCCTCTGCCAAGTACAGCCTTCTGCCTCTCTCCAATACTGACTTACTTTTGACAGCTTGTCTTTCCGTTTGAGAAACCCAGAGCCCTTTTCGTGCAGGGAAAAATGTCCGTTTTCTGTTCTTCTTTTGCAAACGGTGACGTGCTTTCAGGGCTGGGGTTAGGCTTTTAAACACTCGAGGGAGGGACGCTTCCCATTCACTTTGGAGATGGCACTCCTGCAGCGCTGTGGGCCATGTCTGTGCTTCGCAGACTGCAAACTACCCTCTCCATTCGAAGAGAACCCGCACGGATTGGGAAGTCTCTGTTCTCTGGGAGTTGTGTGTGGTGCTACTGCCCCGGTGTATGGGGTGGCTCACTGGCCACTAGCAATGTTTCTGCTCGCCACTGTGGGGCAAACGTTGTGCAGCTAAGCTCACTTGGGAAGTACAAGTGCCAGAGTTCCTTTCTGGGGCACCATCAAGAGATCACATTCGTAGCATGCGGGTACTGCTTTCCTCCTAAGCTGTGCATTCGCAGCCAGCATCAAGGTGTTCCTTTTGTGGATAGACTCTGGTGGAGAGTCCGCTGGAGAAGGCTTCTGCTTCTATGCCCTTTGAGAAGGCTGCTTTGAGGAACCTCTTACCCTAGCCTCTGCCAAGTACAGCCTTCTGCCTCTCTCCAATACTGACTTACTTTTGACAGCTTGTCTTTCCGTTTGAGAAACCAAGAGCCCTTTTCGGGCAGGGAATAAGGTCCGTTTTCTGTTCTTCTTTTGCACACGGTGACGTGCTTTCAGGGCTGTGGTTAGGCTTTTACCCACTCGAGGGAGGGCAGCTTCCCATTCACTTTGGAGATGGCACTCCTGCAGCGCTGTGGGCCATGTCTGTGCTTCGCAGACTGCAAACTACCCTCTCCATTCGAAGAGAACACGCACGGATTGGGAAGTCTCTGTTCTCTGGGAGTTGTGTGTGGTGCTACTGCCCCGGTGTATGGGGTGGCTCACTGGCCACTAGCAATGTTTCTGCTCGCCACTGTGGGGCAAACGTTGTGCAGCTAAGCTCACTTGGGAAGTACAAGTGCCAGAGTTCCTTTCTGGGGCACCATCAAGAGATCACATTCGTAGCATGCGGGTACTGCTTTCCTCCTAAGCTGTGCATTCGCAGCCAGCTTCAAGGTGTTCCTTTTGTGGATAGACTCAGGTGGAGAGGTCGCTGGAGAAGGCCTCTGCTTCTATGCCCTTTGAGAAGGCTGCTTTGAGGAACCTCTTACCCTAGCCTCTGCCAAGTACAGCCTTCTGCCTCTCTCCAATACTGACTTACTTTTGACAGTTTGTCTTTCCGTTTGAGAAACCAAGAGCCCTTTTCGTGCAGGGAAAAATGTCCGTTTTCTGTTCTTCTTTTGCACAGGGTGACGTGCTTTCAGGGCTGTGGTTAGGCTTTTACCCACTCGAGGGTGGGCAGCTTCCCATTCACTTTGGAGATGGCACTCCTGCAGCGCTGTGGGCCATGTCTGTGCTTCGCACACTGCAAACTACCCTCTCCATTCGAAGAGAACACGCACGGATTGGGAAGTCTCTGTTCTCTGGGAGTTGTGTGTGGTGCTACTGCCCCGGTGTATGGGGTGGCTCACTGGCCACTAGCAATGTTTCTGCTCGCCACTGTGGGGCAAACGTTGTGCAGCTAAGCTCACTTGGGAAGTACAAGTGCCAGAGTTCCTTTCTGGGGCACCATCAAGAGATCACATTCGTAGCATGCGGGTACTGCTTTCCTCCTAAGCTGTGCATTCGCAGCCAGCTTCAAGGTGTTCCTTTTGTGGATAGACTCTGGTGGAGAGGCCGCTGGAGAAGGATTCTGCTTCTATGCCATTTGAGAAGGCTGCTTTGAGGAACCTCTTACCCTAGCCTCTGCCAAGTACAGCCTTCTGCCTCTCTCCAATACTGACTTACTTTTGACACCTTGTCTTTCCGTTTGAGAAACCAAGAGCCCTTTTCGTGCAGGGAAAAATGTCCGTTTTCTGTTCTTCTTTTGCACACGGTGACGTGCTTCCAGGCCTGGGTTAGGCTTTTACCCACTTGAGGGAGGGCAGCTTCCCATTCACTTTGGAGATGGCACTTCTGCAGCGCTGTGGGCCATGTCTGTGCTTCGCAGACTGCAAACTACCCTCTCCATTCGAAGAGAACACGCACGGATTGGGAAGTCTCTGTTCTCTGGGAGTTGTGTGTGGTGCTACTGCCCCGGTGTATGGGGTGGCTCACTGGCCACTAGCAATGTTTCTGCTCGCCACTGTGGGGTAAACGTTGTGCAGCTAAGCTCACTTGGGAAGTACAAGTGCCAGAGTTCCTTTCTGGGGCACCATCAAGAGATCACATTCGTAGCATGCGGGTACTGCTTTCCTCCTAAGCTGTGCATTCGCAGCCAGCTTCAAGGTGTTCCTTTTGTGGATAGACTCTGGAGGAGAGGCCGCTGGATAAGGCTTCTGCTTCTATGCCCTTTGAGAAGGCTGCTTTGAGGAACCTCTTACCCTAGCCTCTGCCAAGTACAGCCTTCTGCCTCTCTACAATACTGGCTTACTTCTGACAGCTTGTCTTTCCGTTTGAGAAACCAAGAGCCCTTTTTGTGCAGGGAAAAATGTCCGTTTTCTGTTCTTCTTTTGCACACGGTTACGTGCTTTAGGGCTGGGGTTAGGCTTTTACCCACTCGAGGGAGGGCAGCTTCCCATTCACTTTGGAGATGGCACTCCTGCAGCGCTGTGGGCCATGTCTGTGCTTCGCAGACTGCAAACTACCCTCTCCATTCGAAGAGAACACGCACGGATTGGGAAGTCTCTGTTCTCTGGGAGTTGTGTGTGGTGCTACTGCCCCGGTGTATGGGGTGGCTCACTGGCCACTAGCAATGTTTCTGCTCGCCACTGTGGGGCAAACGTTGTGCAGCTAAGCTCACTTGGGAAGTACAAGTGCCAGAGTTCCTTTCTGGGGCACCATCAAGAGATCACATTCGTAGCATGCGGGTACTGCTTTCCTCCTAAGCTGTGCATTCGCAGCCAGCATCAAGGTGTTCCTTTTGTGGATAGACTCTGGTGGAGAGTCCGCTGGAGAAGGCTTCTGCTTCTATGCCCTTTGAGAAGGCTGCTTTGAGGAACCTCTTACCCTAGCCTCTGCCAAGTACAGCCTTCTGCCTCTCTCCAATACTGACTTACTTTTGACAGCTTGTCTTTCCGTTTGAGAAACCAAGAGCCCTTTTCGGGCAGGGAATAAGGTCCGTTTTCTGTTCTTCTTTTGCACACGGTGACGTGCTTTCAGGGCTGTGGTTAGGCTTTTACCCACTCGAGGGAGGGCAGCTTCCCATTCACTTTGGAGATGGCACTCCTGCAGCGCTGTGGGCCATGTCTGTGCTTCGCAGACTGCAAACTACCCTCTCCATTCGAAGAGAACACGCACGGATTGGGAAGTCTCTGTTCTCTGGGAGTTGTGTGTGGTGCTACTGCCCCGGTGTATGGGGTGGCTCACTGGCCACTAGCAATGTTTCTGCTCGCCACTGTGGGGCAAACGTTGTGCAGCTAAGCTCACTTGGGAAGTACAAGTGCCAGAGTTCCTTTCTGGGGCACCATCAAGAGATCACATTCGTAGCATGCGGGTACTGCTTTCCTCCTAAGCTGTGCATTCGCAGCCAGCTTCAAGGTGTTCCTTTTGTGGATAGACTCAGGTGGAGAGGTCGCTGGAGAAGGCCTCTGCTTCTATGCCCTTTGAGAAGGCTGCTTTGAGGAACCTCTTACCCTAGCCTCTGCCAAGTACAGCCTTCTGCCTCTCTCCAATACTGACTTACTTTTGACAGTTTGTCTTTCCGTTTGAGAAACCAAGAGCCCTTTTCGTGCAGGGAAAAATGTCCGTTTTCTGTTCTTCTTTTGCACAGGGTGACGTGCTTTCAGGGCTGTGGTTAGGCTTTTACCCACTCGAGGGTGGGCAGCTTCCCATTCACTTTGGAGATGGCACTCCTGCAGCGCTGTGGGCCATGTCTGTGCTTCGCACACTGCAAACTACCCTCTCCATTCGAAGAGAACACGCACGGATTGGGAAGTCTCTGTTCTCTGGGAGTTGTGTGTGGTGCTACTGCCCCGGTGTATGGGGTGGCTCACTGGCCACTAGCAATGTTTCTGTTCGCCACTGTGGGGCAAACGTTGTGCAGCTAAGCTCACTTTGGAAGTACAAGTGCCAGAGTTCCTTTCTGGGGCACCATCATGAGATCACATTCGTAGCATGCGGGTACTGCTTTCCTCCTAAGCTGTGCATTCGCAGCCAGCTTCAAGGTGTTCCTTTTGTGGATAGACTCTGGAGGAGAGGCCGCTGGATAAGGCTTCTGCTTCTATGCCCTTTGGGAAGGCTGCTTTGAGGATCCTCTTACCCTAGCCTCTGCCAAGTACAGCCTTCTGCCTCTCTACAATACTGGCTTAATTCTGACAGCTTGTCTTTCCGTTTGAGAAACCAAGAGCCCTTTTCGTGCAGGGAAAAATGTCCTTTTTCTGTTCTTCTTTTGCACACGGTTACGTGCTTTAGGGCTGGGGTTAGGCTTTTACCCACTCGAGGGAGGGCAGCTTCCCATTCACTTTGGAGATGGCACTCCTGCAGCGCTGTGGGCCATGTCTGTGCTTCGCAGACTGCAAACTACCCTCTCCATTCGAAGAGAACACGCACGGATTGGGAAGTCTCTGTTCTCTGGGAGTTGTGTGTGGTGCTACTGCCCCGGTGTATGGGGTGGCTCACTGGCCACTAACAATGTTTCTTCTCGCCACTGTGGGGCAAACGTTGTGCAGCTAAGCTCACTTGGGAAGTACAAGTGCCAGAGTTCCTTTCTGGGGCACCATCAAGAGATCACATTCGTAGCATGCGGGTACTGCTTTCCTCCTAAGCTGTGCATTCGCAGCCAGCTTCAAGGTGTTCCTTTTGTGGATAGACTCTGGAGGAGAGGCCGCTGGATAAGGCTTCTGCTTCTATGCCCTTTGAGAAGGCTGCTTTGAGGAACCTCTTACCCTAGCCTCTGCCAAGTACAGCCTTCTGCCTCTCTACAATACTGGCTTACTTCTGACAGCTTGTCTTTCCGTTTGAGAAACCAAGAGCCCTTTTCGTGCAGGGAAAAATGTCCTTTTTCTGTTCTTCTTATGCACACGGTTACGTGCTTTAGGGCTGGGGTTAGGCTTTTACCCACTCGAGGGAGGGCAGCTTCCCATTCACTTTGGAGATGGCACTCCTGCAGCGCTGTGGGCCATGTCTGTGCTTCGCAGACTGCAAACTACCCTCTCCATTCGAAGAGAACACGCACGGATTGGGAAGTCTCTGTTCTCTGGGAGTTGTGTGTGGTGCTACTGCCCCGGTGTATGGGGTGGCTCACTGGCCACTAGCAATGTTTCTGCTCGCCACTGTGGGGCAAACGTTGTGCAGCTAAGCTCACTTGGGAAGTACAAGTGCCAGATTTCCTTTCTGGGGCACCATCAAGAGATCACATTCGTAGCATGCGGGTACTGCTTTCCTCCTAAGCTGTGCATTCGCAGCCAGCTTCAAGGTGTTCCTTTTGTGGATAGACTCTTGTGGAGAGGCCGCTGGAGAAGGCTTCTGCTTCTATGCCCTTTGAGAAGGCTGCTTTGAGGAACCTCTTACCCTAGCCTCTGCCAAGTACAGCCTTCTGCCTCTCTCCAATACTGACTTACTTTTGACAGCTTGTCTTTCCGTTTGAGAAACCAAGAGCCCTTTTCGTGCAGGGAAAAATGTCCGTTTTCTGTTCTTCTTTTGCACACGGTGACGTGCTTTCAGGCCTGGGTTAGGCTTTTACCCACTCGAGGGAGGGCAGCTTCCCATTCACTTTGCAGATGGGACTCCTGCAGCGCTGTGGGCCATGTCTGTGCTTCGCAGACTGCAAACTACCCTCTCTATTCGAAGAGAACACGCACGGATTGGGAAGTCTCTGTTCTCTGGGAGTTGTGTGTGGTGCTACTGCCCCGGTGTATGGGGTGGCTCACTGGCCACTAGCAATGTTTCTGCTCGCCACTGTGGGGCAAACGTTGTGCAGCTAAGCTCACTTGGAAAGTACAAGTGACAGAGTTCCTTTCTGGGGCACCATCAAGAGATCACATTCGTAGCATGCGGGTACTGCTTTCCTCCTAAGCTGTGCATTCGCAGCCAGCTTCAAGGTGTTCCTTTTGTGGATAGACTCTGGTGGAGAGGCCGCTGGAGAAGGCTTCTGCTTCTATGCCCTTTGAGAAGGCTGCTTTGAGGAACCTCTTACCCTAGCCTCTGCCAAGTACAGCCTTCTGCCTCTCTCCAATACTGACTTACTTTTGACAGCTTGTCTTTCCGTTTGAGAAACCAAGAGCCCTTTTCGGGCAGGGAATAATGTCCGTTTTCTGTTCTTCTTTTGCACATGGTGACGTGCTTTCAGGGCTGTGGTTAGGCTTTTACCCATTCGAGGGAGGGCAGCTTCCCATTCACTTTGGAGATGGCACTCCTGCAGCGCTGTGGGCCATGTCTGTGCTTCGCAGACTGCAAACTACCCTCTCCATTCGAAGAGAACACGCACGGATTGGGAAGTCTCTGTTCTCTGGGAGTTGTGTGTGGTGCTACTGCCCCGGTGTATGGGGTGGCTCACTGGCCACTAGCAATGTTTCTGCTCGCCACTGTGGGGCAAACGTTGTGCAGCTAAGCTCACTTGGGAAGTACAAGTGCCAGAGTTCCTTTCTGGGGCACCATCAAGAGATCACATTCGTAGCATGCGGGTACTGCTTTCCTCCTAAGCTGTGCATTCGCAGCCAGCTTCAAGGTGTTCCTTTTGTGGATAGACTCTGGTGGAGAGGCCGCTGGAGAAGGCCTCTGCTTCTATGCCCTTTGAGAAGGCTGCTTTGAGGAACCTCTTACCCTAGCCTCTGCCAAGTACAGCCTTCTGCCTCTCTCCAATACTGACTTACTTTTGACAGCTTGTCTTTCCGTTTGAGAAACCAAGAGCCCTTTTCGTGCAGGGAAAAATGTCCGTTTTCTGTTCTTCTTTTGCACAGGGTGACGTGCTTTCAGGGCTGTGGTTAGGCTTTTACCCACTCGAGGGAGGGCAGCTTCCCATTCACTTTGGAGATGGCACTCCTGCAGCGCTGAGGGCCATGTCTGTGCTTCGCAGACTGCAAACTACCCTCTCCATTCGAAGAGAACACGCACGGATTGGGAAGTCTCAGTTCTCTGGGAGTTGTGTGTGGTGCTACTGCCCCGGTGTATGGGGTGGCTCACTGACCACTAGCAATGTTTCTGCTCGCCACTGTGGGGCAAACGTTGTGCAGCTAAGCTCACTTGGGAAGTACAAGTGCCAGAGTTCCTTTCTGGGGCACCATCAAGAGATCACATTCGTAGCATGCGGGTACTGCTTTCCTCCTAAGCTGTGCATTCGCAGCCAGCTTCAAGGTGTTCCTTTTGTGGATAGACTCTGGTGGAGAGGCCGCTGGAGAAGGCTTCTGCTTCTATGCCCTTTGAGAAGGCTACTTTGAGGAACCTCTTACCCTAGCCTCTGCCAAGTACAGCCTTCTGCCTCTCTCTAATACTGACTTACTTTTGACAGCTTGTCTTTTCGATTGAGAAACCAAGAGCCCTTTTCGGGCAGGGAATAATGTCCGTTTTCTGTTCTTCTTTTGCACATGGTGACGTGCTTTCAGGGCTGTGGTTAGGCTTTTACCCATTCGAGGGAGGGCAGCTTCCCATTCACTTTGGAGATGGCACTCCTGCAGCGCTGTGGGCCATGTCTGTGCTTCGCAGACTGCAAACTACCCTCTCCATTCGAAGAGAACACGCACCGATTGGGAAGTCTCTGTTCTCTGGGAGTTGTGTGTGGTGCTACTGCCCCGGTGTATGGGGTGGCTCACTGGCCACTAACAATGTTTCTGCTCGCCACTGTGGGGCAAACGTTGTGCAGCTAAGCTCACTTGGGAAGTACAAGTGCCAGAGTTCCTTTCTGGGGCACCATCAAGAGATCACATTCGTAGCATGCGGGTACTGCTTTCCTCCTAAGCTGTGCATTCGCAGCCAGCTTCAAGGTGTTCCTTTTGTGGATAGACTCTGGAGGAGAGGCCGCTGGAGAAGGCTTCTGCTTCTATGTTCTTTGAGAAGGCTGCTTTGAGGAACCTCTTACCCTAGCCTCTGCCAAGTATAGCCTTCTGCCTCTCTCCAATACTGACTTACTTTTGACAGCTTGTCTTTCCGTTTGAGAAACCAAGAGCCCTTTTCGTGCAGGGAAAAATGTCCGTTTTCTGTTCTTCTTTTGCAAACGGTGACGTGCTTTCAGGGCTGTGGTTAGGCTTTTACCCACTCGAGGGAGGGCAGCTTCCCATTCACTTTGGAGATGGCACTCCTGCAGCGCTGTGGGCCATGTCTGTGCTTCCCAGACTGCAAACTACCCTCTCCATTCGAAGAGAACACGCACGGATTGGGAAGTCTCTGTTCTCTGGGAGTTGTGTGTGGTGCTACTGCCCCGGTGTATGGGGTGGCTCACTGGCCACTAGCAATGTTTCTGCTCGCCACTGTGGGGCAAACGTTGTGCAGCTAAGCTCACTTGGGAAGTACAAGTGCCAGAGTTCCTTTCTGGGGCACCATCAAGAGATCACATTCGTAGCATGCGGGTACTGCTTTCCTCCTAAGCTGTGCATTCGCAGCCAGCTTCAAGGTGTTCCTATTGTGGATAGACTCTGGAGGAGAGGCCGCTGGATAAGGCCTCTGCTTCTATGCTCTTTGAGAGGGCTGCTTTGAGGAACCTCTTACCCTAGCCTCTGCCAAGTATAGCCTTCTGCCTCTCTCCAATACTGACTTACTTTTGACAGCTTGTCTTTCCGTTTGAGAAACCAAGAGCCCTTTTCATGCAGGGAAAAATGTCCGTTTTCTGTTCTTCTTTTGCACACGGTGACGTGCTTTCAGGGCTGTGGTTAGGCTTTTACACACTCGAGGGAGGGCAGCTTCCCATTCACTTTGGAGATGGCACTCCTGCAGCGCTGTGGGCCATGTCTGTGCTTCGCAGACTGCAAACTACCCTCTCCATTCGAAGAGAACACGCACCGATTGGGAAGTCTCTGTTCTCTGGGAGTTGTGTGTGGTGCTACTGCCCTGGTGTATGGGGTGGCTCAATGGCCACTAGCAATGTTTCTGCTCGCCACTGTGGGGCAAACGTTGTGCAGCTAAGCTCACTTGGGAAGTACAAGTGCCAGAGTTCCTTTCTGGGGCACCATCAAGAGATCACATTCGTAGCATGCGGGTACTGCTTTCCTCCTAAGCTGTGCATTCGCAGCCAGCTTCAAGGTGTTCCTTTTGTGGATAGACTCTGGAGGAGAGGCCGCTGGAGAAGGCTTCTGCTTCTATGCCCTTTGAGAAGGCTGCTTTGAGGAACCTCTTACCCTAGCCTCTGCCAAGTACAGCCTTCTGCCTCTCTCCAATACTGGCTTACTTCTGACAGCTTGTCTTTCCGTTTGAGAAACCAAGAGCCCTTTTCGTGCAGGGAAAAATGTCCTTTTTCTGTTCTTCTTTTGCACACGGTTACGTGCTTTCAGGGCTGGGGTTAGGCTTTTACCCACTCGAGGGAGGGCAGCTTCCCATTCACTTTGGAGATGGCACTCCTGCAGCGCTGTGGGCCATGTCTGTGCTTCGCAGACTGCAAACTACCCTCTCCATTCGAAGAGAACACGCACGGATTGGGAAGTCTCTGTTCTCTGGGAGTTGTGTGTGGTGCTACTGCCCCGGTGTATGGGGTGGCTCACTGGCCACTAGCAATGTTTCTGCTCGCCACTGTGGGGCAAACGTTGTGCAGCTAAGCTCACTTGGGAAGTACAAGTGACAGAGTTCCTTTCTGGGGCACCATCAAGAGATCACATTCGTAGCATGCGGGTACTGCTTTCCTCCTAAGCTGTGCATTCGCAGCCAGCTTCAAGGTGTTCCTTTTGTGGATAGACTCTGGTGGAGAGGCCGCTGGAGAAGGCTTCTGCTTCTATGCCCTTTGAGAAGGCTACTTTGAGGAACCTCTTACCCTAGCCTCTGCCAAGTACAGCCTTCTGCCTCTCTCTAATACTGACATACTTTTGACAGCTTGTCTTTTCGATTGAGAAACCAAGAGCCCTTTTCGGGCAGGGAATAATGTCCGTTTTCTGTTCTTCTTTTGCACATGGTGACGTGCTTTCAGGGCTGTGGTTAGGCTTTTACCCACTCGAGGGAGGGCAGCTTCCCATTCACTTTGGAGATGGCACTCCTGCAGCGCTGTGGGCCATGTCTGTGCTTCCCAGACTGCAAACTACCCTCTCCATTCGAAGAGAACACGCACGGATTGGGAAGTCTCTGTTCTCTGGGAGTTGTGTGTGGTGCTACTGCCCCGGTGTATGGGGTGGCTCACTGGCCACTAGCAATGTTTCTGCTCGCCACTGTGGGGCAAACGTTGTGCAGCTAAGCTCACTTGGGAAGTACAAGTGCCAGAGTTCCTTTCTGGGGCACCATCAAGAGATCACATTCGTAGCATGCGGGTACTGCTTTCCTCCTAAGCTGTGCATTCGCAGCCAGCTTCAAGGTGTTCCTTTTGTGGATAGACTCTGGTGGAGAGGCCGCTGGAGAAGGCTTCTGCTTCTATGCCCTTTGAGAAGGCTGCTTTGAGGAACCTCTTACCCTAGCCTCTGCCAAGTACAGCCTTCTGCCTCTCTCCAATACTGACTTACTTTTGACAGCTTGTCTTTCCGTTTGAGAAACCAAGAGCCCTTTTCGTGCAGGGAAAAATGTCCGTTTTCTGTTCTTCTTTTGCACACGGTGACGTGCTTTCAGGGCTGTGGTTAGGCTTTTACCCACTCGAGGGAGGGCAGCTTCCCATTCACTTTGGAGATGGCACTCCTGCAGCGCTGTGGGCCATGTCTGTGCTTCGCAGACTGCAAACTACCCTCTCCATTCGAAGAGAACACGCACGGATTGGGAAGTCTCTGTTCTCTGGGAGTTGTGTGTGGTGCTACTGCCCTGGTGTATGGGGTGGCTCACTGGCCACTAGCAATGTTTCTTCTCGCCACTGTGGGGCAAACGTTGTGCAGCTAAGCTCACTTGGGAAGTACAAGTGCCAGAGTTCCTTTCTGGGGCACCATCAAGAGATCACATTCGTAGCATGCGGGTACTGCTTTCCTCCTAAGCTGTGCATTCGCAGCCAGCTTCAAGGTGTTCCTTTTGTGGATAGACTCTGGAGGAGAGGCCGCTGGAGAAGGCTTCTGCTTCTTTGCCCTTTGAGAAGGCTGCTTTGAGGAACCTCTTACCCTAGCCTCTGCCAAGTACAGCCTTCTGCCTCTCTCCAATACTGGCTTACTTCTGACAGCTTGTCTTTCCGTTTGAGAAACCAAGAGCCCTTTTCGTGCAGGGAAAAATGTCCTTTTTCTGTTCTTCTTTTGCACACGGTTACGTGTTTTCAGGGCTGGGGTTAGGCTTTTACCCACTCGAGGGAGGGCAGCTTCCCATTCACTTTGGAGATGGCACTCCTGCAGCGCTGTGGGCCATGTCTGTGCTTCGCAGACTGCAAACTACCCTCTCCATTCGAAGACAACACGCACGGATTGGGAAGTCTCTGTTCTCTGGGAGTTGTGTGTGGTGCTACTGCCCCGGTGTATGGGGTGGCTCACTGGCCACTAGCAATGTTTCTGCTCGCCACTGTGGGGCAAACGTTGTGCAGCTAAGCTCACTTGGGAAGTACAAGTGCCAGAGTTCCTTTCTGGGGCACCATCAAGAGATCACATTCGTAGCATGCGGGTACTGCTTTCCTCCTAAGCTGTGCATTCGCAGCCAGCTTCAAGGTGTTCCTTTTGTGGATAGACTCTGGTGGAGAGTCCGCTGGAGAAGGCTTCTGCTTCTATGCCCTTTGAGAAGGCTGCTTTGAGGAACCTCTTACCCTAGCCTCTGCCAAGTACAGCCTTCTGCCTCTCTCCAATACTGACTTACTTTTGACAGCTTGTCTTTCCGTTTGAGAAACCAAGAGCCCTTTTCGGGCAGGGAATAATGTCCGTTATCTGTTCTTCTTTTGCACACGGTGACGTGCTTTCAGGCCTGTGGTTAGGCTTTTACCCACTCGAGGGAGGGCAGCTTCCCATTCACTTTGGAGATGGCACTCCTGCAGCGCTGTGGGCCATGTCTGTGCTTCGCAGACTGCAAACTACCCTCTCCATTCGAAGAGAACACGCACGGATTGGGAAGTCTCTGTTCTCTGGGAGATGTGTGTGGTGCTACTGCCCCGGTGTATGGGGTGGCTCACTGGCCACTAACAATGTTTCTGCTCGCCACTGTGGGGCAAACGTTGTGCAGCTAAGCTCACTTGGGAAGTACAAGTGCCAGAGTTCCTATCTGGGGCACCATCAAGAGATCACATTCGTAGCATGCGGGTACTGCTTTCCTCCTAAGCTGTGCATTCGCAGCCAGCTTCAAGGTGTTCCTTTTGTGGATAGACTCTTGTGGAGAGGCCGCTGGAGAAGGCTTCTTCTTCTATGCCCTTTGAGAAGGCTGCTTTGAGGAACCTCTTACCCTAGCCTCTGCCAAGTACAGCCTTCTGCCTCTCTCCAATACTGACTTACTTTTGACAGCTTGTCTTTCCGTTTGAGAAACCAAGAGCCCTTTTCGGGCAGGGAATAATGTCCGTTTTCTGTTCTTCTTTTGCACACGGTGACGTGCTTTCAGGTCTGGGTTAGGCTTTTACCCACTCGAGGGAGGGCAGCTTCCCATTCACTTTGCAGATGGCACTCCTGCAGCGCTGTGGGCCATGAGTGTGCTTCGCAGACTGTAAACTACCCTCTCCATTCGAAGAAAACACGCACGGATTGGGAAGTCTCTATTCTCTGGGAGATGTGTGTGGTGCTACTGCCCCGGTGTATGGGGTGGCTCACTTACCACTAGCAATGTTTCTGCTCGCCACTGTGGGGCAAACGTTGGGCAGCTAAGCTCACTTGGGAAGTACAAGTGCCAGAGTTCCTTTCTGGGGCACCATCAAGAGATCACATTCGTAGCATGCGGGTACTGCTTTCCTCCTAAGCTGTGCATTCGCAGCCAGCTTCAAGGTGTTCCTATTGTGGATAGACTCTGGTGGCGAGGCCGCTGGAGAAGGCCTCTGCTTCTATGCCCTTTGAGAAGGCTGCTTTGAGGAACCTCTTACCCTAGCCTCTGCCAAGTACAGCCTTCTGCCTCTCTCCAATACTGACTTACTTTTGACAGCTTGTCTTTCCGTTTGAGAAACCAAGAGCCCTTTTCGTGCAGGGAAAAATGTCCGTTTTGTGTTCTTCTTTTGCACACGGTGACGTGCTTTCAGGGCTGTGGTTAGGCTTTTACCCACTCGAGGGAGGGCAGCTTCCCATTCACTTTGCAGATGGCACTCCTGCAGCGCTGTGGGCCATGAGTGTGCTTCGCAGACTGTAAACTACCCTCTCCATTCGAAGAAAACACGCACGGATTGGGAAGTCTCTATTCTCTGGGAGATGTGTGTGGTGCTACTGCCCCGGTGTATGGGGTGGCTCACTTACCACTAGCAATGTTTCTGCTCGCCACTGTCGGGCAATCGTTGTGCAGCTAAGCTCACTTGGGAAGTACAAGTGCCAGAGTTCCTTTCTGGGGCACCATCAAGAGATCACATTCGTAGCATGCGGGTACTGCTTTCCTCCTAAGCTGTGCATTCGCAGCCAGCTTCAAGGTGTTCCTTTTGTGGATAGACTCTGGAGGAGAGGCCGCTGGCTAAGGCTTCTGCTTCTATGCCCTTTGAGAAGGCTGCTTTGAGGAACCTCTTTCCCTAGCCTCTGCCAAGTACAGCCTTCTGCCTCTCTACAATACTGGCTTACTTCTGACAGCTTGTCTTTCCGTTTGAGAAACCAAGAGCCCTTTTCGTGCAGGGAAAAATGTCCTTTTTCTGTTCTTCTTTTGCACACGGTTACGTGCTTTAGGGGTGGGGTTAGGCTTTTACCCACTCGAGGGAGGGCAGCTTCCCATTCACTTTGGAGATGGCACTCCTGCAGCGCTGTGGGCCATGTCTGTGCTTCGCAGACTGCAAACTACCCTCTCCATTCGAAGAGAACACGCACGGATTGGGAAGTCTCTGTTCTCTGGGAGTTGTGTGTGGTGCTACTGCCCCGGTGTATGGGGTGGCTCACTGGCCACTAGCAATGTTTCTGCTCGCCACTGTGGGGCAAACGTTGTGCAGCTAAGCTCACTTGGGAAGTACAAGTGCCAGAGTTCCTTTCTGGGGCACCATCAAGAGATCACATTCGTAGCATGCGGGTACTGCTTTCCTCCTAAGCTGTGCATTCGCAGCCAGCTTCAAGGTGTTCCTTTTGTGGATAGACTCTGGTGGAGAGGCCGCTGGATAAGGCTTCTGCTTCTATGCCCTTTGAGAAGGCTGCTTTGAGGAACCTCTTACCCTACCCTTGCCAAGTACAGCCTTCTGCCTCTCTCCAATACTGACTTACTTTTGACAGCTTGTCTTTCCGTTTGAGAAACCAAGAGCCCTTTTCGGGCAGGGAATAATGTCCGTTTTCTGTTCTTCTTTTGCACACGGTGACGTGCTTTCAGGTCTGGGTTAGGCTTTTACCCACTCGAGGGAGGGCAGCTTCCCATTCACTTTGCAGATGGCACTCCTGCAGCGCTGTGGGCCATGAGTGTGCTTCGCAGACTGTAAACTACCCTCTCCATTCGAAGAAAACACGCACGGATTGGGAAGTCTCTATTCTCTGGGAGATGTGTGTGGTGCTACTGCCCCGGTGTATGGGGTGGCTCACTTACCACTAGCAATGTTTCTGCTCGCCACTGTGGGGCAAACGTTGTGCAGCTAAGCTCACTTGGGAAGTACAAGTGCCAGAGTTCCTTTCTGGGGCACCATCAAGAGATCACATTCGTAGCATGCGGGTACTGCTTTCCTCCTAAGCTGTGCATTCGCAGCCAGCTTCAAGGTGTTCCTTTTGTGGATAGACTCTGGTGGAGAGGCCGCTGGATAAGGCTTCTGCTTCTATGCCCTTTGAGAAGGCTGCTTTGAGGAACCTCTTACCCTAGCCTCTGCCAAGTACAGCCTTCTGCCTCTCTACAATACTGGCTTACTTCTGACAGCTTGTCTTTCCGTTTGAGAAACCAAGAGCCCTTTTCGTGCAGGGAAAAATGTCCTTTTTCTGTTCTTCTTTTGCACACGGTTACGTGCTTTAGGGGTGGGGTTAGGCTTTTACCCACTCGAGGGAGGGCAGCTTCCCATTCACTTTGGAGATGGCACTCCTGCAGCGCTGTGGGCCATGTCTGTGCTTCGCAGACTGCAAACTACCCTCTCCATTCGAAGAGAACACGCACGGATTGGGAAGTCTCTGTACTCTGGGATTGTGTGTGGTGCTACTGCCCCGGTGTATGGGGTGGCTCACTGGCCACTAGCAATGTTTCTGCTCGCCACTGTGGGGCAAACGTTGTGCAGCTAAGCTCACTTGGGAAGTACAAGTGCCAGAGTTCCTTTCTGGGGCACCATCAAGAGATCACATTCGTAGCATGCGGGTACTGCTTTCCTCCTAAGCTGTGCATTCGCAGCCAGCTTCAAGGTGTTCCTTTTGTGGATAGACTCTGGTGGAGAGGCCGCTGGAGAAGGCCTCTGCTTCTATGCCCTTTGAGAAGGCTGCTTTGAGGAACCTCTTACCCTAGCCTCTGTCAAGTACAGCCTTCTGCCTCTCTCCAATACTGACTTACTTTTGACAGCTTGTCTTTCCGTTTGAGAAACCAAGAGCCCTTTTCGTGCAGGGAAAAATGTCCGTTTTCTGTTCTTCTTTTGCACAGGGTGACGTGCTTTCAGGGCTGTGGTTAGGCTTTTACCCACTCGAGGGAGGGCAGCTTCCCATTCACTTTGCAGATGGCACTCCTGCAGCGCTGTGGGCCATGTCTGTGCTTCGCAGACTGCAAACTACCCTCTCCATTCGAAGAGAACACGCACGGATTGGGAAGTCTCAGTTCTCTGGGGATTGTGTGTGGTGCTACTGCCCCGGTGTATGGGGTGGCTCACTGGCCACTAGCAATGTTTCTGCTCGCCACTGTGGGGCAAACGTTGTGCAGCTAAGCTCACTTGGGAAGTACAAGTGCCAGAGTTCCTTTCTGGGGCACCATCAAGAGATCACATTCGTAGCATGCGGGTACTGCTTTCCTCCTAAGCTGTGCATTCGCAGCCAGCTTCAAGGTGTTCCTATTGTGGATAGACTCTGGTGGCGAGGCCGCTGGAGAAGGCCTCTGCTTCTATGCCCTTTGAGAAGGCTGCTTTGAGGAACCTCTTACCCTAGCCTCTGCCAAGTACAGCCTTCTGCCTCTCTCCAATACTGACTTACTTTTGACAGCTTGTCTTTCCGTTTGAGAAACCAAGAGCCCTTTTCGTGCAGGGAAAAATGTCCGTTTTCTGTTCTTCTTTTGCACACGGTGACGTGCTTTCAGGGCTGTGGTTAGGCTTTTACCCACTCGAGGGAGGGCAGCTTCCCATTCACTTTGGAGATGGCACTCCTGCAGCGCTGTGGGCCATGTCTGTGCTTCGCAGACTGCAAACTACCCTCTCCATTCGAAGAGAACACGCACGGATTGGGAAGTCTCTGTTCTCTGGGAGTTGTGTGTGGTGCTACTGCCCCGGTGTATGGGGTGGCTCACTGGCCACTAGCAATGTTTCTGCTCGCCACTGTGGGGCAAACGTTGTGCAGCTAAGCTCACTTGGAAAGTACAAGTGACAGAGTTCCTTTCTGGGGCACCATCAAGAGATCACATTCGTAGCATGCGGGTACTGCTTTCCTCCTAAGCTGTGCATTCGCAGCCAGCTTCAAGGTGTTCCTTTTGTGGATAGACTCTGGTGGAGAGTCCGCTGGAGAAGGCTTCTGCTTCTATGCCCTTTGAGAAGGCTGCTTTGAGGAACCTCTTACCCTAGCCTCTGCCAAGTACAGCCTTCTGCCTCTCTCCAATACTGACTTACTTTTGACAGCTTGTCTTTCCGTTTGAGAAACCAAGAGCCCTTTTCGTGCAGGGAAAAATGTCCGTTTTCTGTTCTTCTTTTGCACACGGTTACGTGCTTTCAGGGCTGGGGTTAGGCTTTTACCCACTCGAGGGAGGGCAGCTTCCCATTCACTTTGGAGATGGCACTCCTGCAGCGCTGTGGGCCATGTCTGTGCTTCGCAGACTGCAAACTACCCTCTCCATTCGAAGAGAACACGCACGGATTGGGAAGTCTCTGTTCTCTGGGAGTTGTGTGTGGTGCTACTGCCCCGGTGTATGGGGTGGCTCACTGGCCACTAGCAATGTTTCTGCTCGCCACTGTGGGGCAAACGTTGTGCAGCTAAGCTCACTTGGGAAGTACAAGTGACAGAGTTCCTTTCTGGGGCACCATCAAGAGATCACATTCGTAGCATGCGGGTACTGCTTTCCTCCTAAGCTGTGCATTCGCAGCCAGCTTCAAGGTGTTCCTTTTGTGGATAGACTCTGGTGGAGAGGCCGCTGGAGAAGGCTTCTGCTTCTATGCCCTTTGAGAAGGCTACTTTGAGGAACCTCTTACCCTAGCCTCTGCCAAGTACAGCCTTCTGCCTCTCTCTAATACTGACATACTTTTGACAGCTTGTCTTTTCGATTGAGAAACCAAGAGCCCTTTTCGGGCAGGGAATAATGTCCGTTTTCTGTTCTTCTTTTGCACATGGTGACGTGCTTTCAGGGCTGTGGTTAGGCTTTTACCCACTCGAGGGAGGGCAGCTTCCCATTCACTTTGGAGATGGCACTCCTGCAGCGCTGTGGGCCATGTCTGTGCTTCCCAGACTGCAAACTACCCTCTCCATTCGAAGAGAACACGCACGGATTGGGAAGTCTCTGTTCTCTGGGAGTTGTGTGTGGTGCTACTGCCCCGGTGTATGGGGTGGCTCACTGGCCACTAGCAATGTTTCTGCTCGCCACTGTGGGGCAAACGTTGTGCAGCTAAGCTCACTTGGGAAGTACAAGTGCCAGAGTTCCTTTCTGGGGCACCATCAAGAGATCACATTCGTAGCATGCGGGTACTGCTTTCCTCCTAAGCTGTGCATTCGCAGCCAGCTTCAAGGTGTTCCTTTTGTGGATAGACTCTGGTGGAGAGGCCGCTGGAGAAGGCTTCTGCTTCTATGCCCTTTGAGAAGGCTGCTTTGAGGAACCTCTTACCCTAGCCTCTGCCAAGTACAGCCTTCTGCCTCTCTCCAATACTGACTTACTTTTGACAGCTTGTCTTTCCGTTTGAGAAACCAAGAGCCCTTTTCGTGCAGGGAAAAATGTCCGTTTTCTGTTCTTCTTTTGCACACGGTGACGTGCTTTCAGGGCTGTGGTTAGGCTTTTACCCACTCGAGGGAGGGCAGCTTCCCATTCACTTTGGAGATGGCACTCCTGCAGCGCTGTGGGCCATGTCTGTGCTTCGCAGACTGCAAACTACCCTCTCCATTCGAAGAGAACACGCACGGATTGGGAAGTCTCTGTTCTCTGGGAGTTGTGTGTGGTGCTACTGCCCTGGTGTATGGGGTGGCTCACTGGCCACTAGCAATGTTTCTTCTCGCCACTGTGGGGCAAACGTTGTGCAGCTAAGCTCACTTGGGAAGTACAAGTGCCAGAGTTCCTTTCTGGGGCACCATCAAGAGATCACATTCGTAGCATGCGGGTACTGCTTTCCTCCTAAGCTGTGCATTCGCAGCCAGCTTCAAGGTGTTCCTTTTGTGGATAGACTCTGGAGGAGAGGCCGCTGGAGAAGGCTTCTGCTTCTTTGCCCTTTGAGAAGGCTGCTTTGAGGAACCTCTTACCCTAGCCTCTGCCAAGTACAGCCTTCTGCCTCTCTCCAATACTGGCTTACTTCTGACAGCTTGTCTTTCCGTTTGAGAAACCAAGAGCCCTTTTCGTGCAGGGAAAAATGTCCTTTTTCTGTTCTTCTTTTGCACACGGTTACGTGTTTTCAGGGCTGGGGTTAGGCTTTTACCCACTCGAGGGAGGGCAGCTTCCCATTCACTTTGGAGATGGCACTCCTGCAGCGCTGTGGGCCATGTCTGTGCTTCGCAGACTGCAAACTACCCTCTCCATTCGAAGACAACACGCACGGATTGGGAAGTCTCTGTTCTCTGGGAGTTGTGTGTGGTGCTACTGCCCCGGTGTATGGGGTGGCTCACTGGCCACTAGCAATGTTTCTGCTCGCCACTGTGGGGCAAACGTTGTGCAGCTAAGCTCACTTGGGAAGTACAAGTGCCAGAGTTCCTTTCTGGGGCACCATCAAGAGATCACATTCGTAGCATGCGGGTACTGCTTTCCTCCTAAGCTGTGCATTCGCAGCCAGCTTCAAGGTGTTCCTTTTGTGGATAGACTCTGGTGGAGAGTCCGCTGGAGAAGGCTTCTGCTTCTATGCCCTTTGAGAAGGCTGCTTTGAGGAACCTCTTACCCTAGCCTCTGCCAAGTACAGCCTTCTGCCTCTCTCCAATACTGACTTACTTTTGACAGCTTGTCTTTCCGTTTGAGAAACCAAGAGCCCTTTTCGGGCAGGGAATAATGTCCGTTATCTGTTCTTCTTTTGCACACGGTGACGTGCTTTCAGGCCTGTGGTTAGGCTTTTACCCACTCGAGGGAGGGCAGCTTCCCATTCACTTTGGAGATGGCACTCCTGCAGCGCTGTGGGCCATGTCTGTGCTTCGCAGACTGCAAACTACCCTCTCCATTCGAAGAGAACACGCACGGATTGGGAAGTCTCTGTTCTCTGGGAGATGTGTGTGGTGCTACTGCCCCGGTGTATGGGGTGGCTCACTGGCCACTAACAATGTTTCTGCTCGCCACTGTGGGGCAAACGTTGTGCAGCTAAGCTCACTTGGGAAGTACAAGTGCCAGAGTTCCTATCTGGGGCACCATCAAGAGATCACATTCGTAGCATGCGGGTACTGCTTTCCTCCTAAGCTGTGCATTCGCAGCCAGCTTCAAGGTGTTCCTTTTGTGGATAGACTCTTGTGGAGAGGCCGCTGGAGAAGGCTTCTTCTTCTATGCCCTTTGAGAAGGCTGCTTTGAGGAACCTCTTACCCTAGCCTCTGCCAAGTACAGCCTTCTGCCTCTCTCCAATACTGACTTACTTTTGACAGCTTGTCTTTCCGTTTGAGAAACCAAGAGCCCTTTTCGGGCAGGGAATAATGTCCGTTTTCTGTTCTTCTTTTGCACACGGTGACGTGCTTTCAGGTCTGGGTTAGGCTTTTACCCACTCGAGGGAGGGCAGCTTCCCATTCACTTTGCAGATGGCACTCCTGCAGCGCTGTGGGCCATGAGTGTGCTTCGCAGACTGTAAACTACCCTCTCCATTCGAAGAAAACACGCACGGATTGGGAAGTCTCTATTCTCTGGGAGATGTGTGTGGTGCTACTGCCCCGGTGTATGGGGTGGCTCACTTACCACTAGCAATGTTTCTGCTCGCCACTGTGGGGCAAACGTTGGGCAGCTAAGCTCACTTGGGAAGTACAAGTGCCAGAGTTCCTTTCTGGGGCACCATCAAGAGATCACATTCGTAGCATGCGGGTACTGCTTTCCTCCTAAGCTGTGCATTCGCAGCCAGCTTCAAGGTGTTCCTATTGTGGATAGACTCTGGTGGCGAGGCCGCTGGAGAAGGCCTCTGCTTCTATGCCCTTTGAGAAGGCTGCTTTGAGGAACCTCTTACCCTAGCCTCTGCCAAGTACAGCCTTCTGCCTCTCTCCAATACTGACTTACTTTTGACAGCTTGTCTTTCCGTTTGAGAAACCAAGAGCCCTTTTCGTGCAGGGAAAAATGTCCGTTTTGTGTTCTTCTTTTGCACACGGTGACGTGCTTTCAGGGCTGTGGTTAGGCTTTTACCCACTCGAGGGAGGGCAGCTTCCCATTCACTTTGCAGATGGCACTCCTGCAGCGCTGTGGGCCATGAGTGTGCTTCGCAGACTGTAAACTACCCTCTCCATTCGAAGAAAACACGCACGGATTGGGAAGTCTCTATTCTCTGGGAGATGTGTGTGGTGCTACTGCCCCGGTGTATGGGGTGGCTCACTTACCACTAGCAATGTTTCTGCTCGCCACTGTCGGGCAATCGTTGTGCAGCTAAGCTCACTTGGGAAGTACAAGTGCCAGAGTTCCTTTCTGGGGCACCATCAAGAGATCACATTCGTAGCATGCGGGTACTGCTTTCCTCCTAAGCTGTGCATTCGCAGCCAGCTTCAAGGTGTTCCTTTTGTGGATAGACTCTGGAGGAGAGGCCGCTGGCTAAGGCTTCTGCTTCTATGCCCTTTGAGAAGGCTGCTTTGAGGAACCTCTTTCCCTAGCCTCTGCCAAGTACAGCCTTCTGCCTCTCTACAATACTGGCTTACTTCTGACAGCTTGTCTTTCCGTTTGAGAAACCAAGAGCCCTTTTCGTGCAGGGAAAAATGTCCTTTTTCTGTTCTTCTTTTGCACACGGTTACGTGCTTTAGGGGTGGGGTTAGGCTTTTACCCACTCGAGGGAGGGCAGCTTCCCATTCACTTTGGAGATGGCACTCCTGCAGCGCTGTGGGCCATGTCTGTGCTTCGCAGACTGCAAACTACCCTCTCCATTCGAAGAGAACACGCACGGATTGGGAAGTCTCTGTTCTCTGGGAGTTGTGTGTGGTGCTACTGCCCCGGTGTATGGGGTGGCTCACTGGCCACTAGCAATGTTTCTGCTCGCCACTGTGGGGCAAACGTTGTGCAGCTAAGCTCACTTGGGAAGTACAAGTGCCAGAGTTCCTTTCTGGGGCACCATCAAGAGATCACATTCGTAGCATGCGGGTACTGCTTTCCTCCTAAGCTGTGCATTCGCAGCCAGCTTCAAGGTGTTCCTTTTGTGGATAGACTCTGGTGGAGAGGCCGCTGGATAAGGCTTCTGCTTCTATGCCCTTTGAGAAGGCTGCTTTGAGGAACCTCTTACCCTACCCTTGCCAAGTACAGCCTTCTGCCTCTCTCCAATACTGACTTACTTTTGACAGCTTGTCTTTCCGTTTGAGAAACCAAGAGCCCTTTTCGGGCAGGGAATAATGTCCGTTTTCTGTTCTTCTTTTGCACACGGTGACGTGCTTTCAGGTCTGGGTTAGGCTTTTACCCACTCGAGGGAGGGCAGCTTCCCATTCACTTTGCAGATGGCACTCCTGCAGCGCTGTGGGCCATGAGTGTGCTTCGCAGACTGTAAACTACCCTCTCCATTCGAAGAAAACACGCACGGATTGGGAAGTCTCTATTCTCTGGGAGATGTGTGTGGTGCTACTGCCCCGGTGTATGGGGTGGCTCACTTACCACTAGCAATGTTTCTGCTCGCCACTGTGGGGCAAACGTTGTGCAGCTAAGCTCACTTGGGAAGTACAAGTGCCAGAGTTCCTTTCTGGGGCACCATCAAGAGATCACATTCGTAGCATGCGGGTACTGCTTTCCTCCTAAGCTGTGCATTCGCAGCCAGCTTCAAGGTGTTCCTTTTGTGGATAGACTCTGGTGGAGAGGCCGCTGGATAAGGCTTCTGCTTCTATGCCCTTTGAGAAGGCTGCTTTGAGGAACCTCTTACCCTAGCCTCTGCCAAGTACAGCCTTCTGCCTCTCTACAATACTGGCTTACTTCTGACAGCTTGTCTTTCCGTTTGAGAAACCAAGAGCCCTTTTCGTGCAGGGAAAAATGTCCTTTTTCTGTTCTTCTTTTGCACACGGTTACGTGCTTTAGGGGTGGGGTTAGGCTTTTACCCACTCGAGGGAGGGCAGCTTCCCATTCACTTTGGAGATGGCACTCCTGCAGCGCTGTGGGCCATGTCTGTGCTTCGCAGACTGCAAACTACCCTCTCCATTCGAAGAGAACACGCACGGATTGGGAAGTCTCTGTACTCTGGGATTGTGTGTGGTGCTACTGCCCCGGTGTATGGGGTGGCTCACTGGCCACTAGCAATGTTTCTGCTCGCCACTGTGGGGCAAACGTTGTGCAGCTAAGCTCACTTGGGAAGTACAAGTGCCAGAGTTCCTTTCTGGGGCACCATCAAGAGATCACATTCGTAGCATGCGGGTACTGCTTTCCTCCTAAGCTGTGCATTCGCAGCCAGCTTCAAGGTGTTCCTTTTGTGGATAGACTCTGGTGGAGAGGCCGCTGGAGAAGGCCTCTGCTTCTATGCCCTTTGAGAAGGCTGCTTTGAGGAACCTCTTACCCTAGCCTCTGTCAAGTACAGCCTTCTGCCTCTCTCCAATACTGACTTACTTTTGACAGCTTGTCTTTCCGTTTGAGAAACCAAGAGCCCTTTTCGTGCAGGGAAAAATGTCCGTTTTCTGTTCTTCTTTTGCACAGGGTGACGTGCTTTCAGGGCTGTGGTTAGGCTTTTACCCACTCGAGGGAGGGCAGCTTCCCATTCACTTTGCAGATGGCACTCCTGCAGCGCTGTGGGCCATGTCTGTGCTTCGCAGACTGCAAACTACCCTCTCCATTCGAAGAGAACACGCACGGATTGGGAAGTCTCAGTTCTCTGGGGATTGTGTGTGGTGCTACTGCCCCGGTGTATGGGGTGGCTCACTGGCCACTAGCAATGTTTCTGCTCGCCACTGTGGGGCAAACGTTGTGCAGCTAAGCTCACTTGGGAAGTACAAGTGCCAGAGTTCCTTTCTGGGGCACCATCAAGAGATCACATTCGTAGCATGCGGGTACTGCTTTCCTCCTAAGCTGTGCATTCGCAGCCAGCTTCAAGGTGTTCCTATTGTGGATAGACTCTGGTGGCGAGGCCGCTGGAGAAGGCCTCTGCTTCTATGCCCTTTGAGAAGGCTGCTTTGAGGAACCTCTTACCCTAGCCTCTGCCAAGTACAGCCTTCTGCCTCTCTCCAATACTGACTTACTTTTGACAGCTTGTCTTTCCGTTTGAGAAACCAAGAGCCCTTTTCGTGCAGGGAAAAATGTCCGTTTTCTGTTCTTCTTTTGCACACGGTGACGTGCTTTCAGGGCTGTGGTTAGGCTTTTACCCACTCGAGGGAGGGCAGCTTCCCATTCACTTTGGAGATGGCACTCCTGCAGCGCTGTGGGCCATGTCTGTGCTTCGCAGACTGCAAACTACCCTCTCCATTCGAAGAGAACACGCACGGATTGGGAAGTCTCTGTTCTCTGGGAGTTGTGTGTGGTGCTACTGCCCCGGTGTATGGGGTGGCTCACTGGCCACTAGCAATGTTTCTGCTCGCCACTGTGGGGCAAACGTTGTGCAGCTAAGCTCACTTGGAAAGTACAAGTGACAGAGTTCCTTTCTGGGGCACCATCAAGAGATCACATTCGTAGCATGCGGGTACTGCTTTCCTCCTAAGCTGTGCATTCGCAGCCAGCTTCAAGGTGTTCCTTTTGTGGATAGACTCTGGTGGAGAGTCCGCTGGAGAAGGCTTCTGCTTCTATGCCCTTTGAGAAGGCTGCTTTGAGGAACCTCTTACCCTAGCCTCTGCCAAGTACAGCCTTCTGCCTCTCTCCAATACTGACTTACTTTTGACAGCTTGTCTTTCCGTTTGAGAAACCAAGAGCCCTTTTCGGGCAGGGAATAATGTCCGTTTTCTGTTCTTCTTTTGCACACGGTGACGTGCTTTCAGGCCTGTGGTTAGGCTTTTACCCACTCGAGGGAGGGCAGCTTCCCATTCACTTTGGAGATGGCACTCCTGCAGCGCTGTGGGCCATGTCTGTGCTTCGCAGACTGCAAACTACCCTCTCCATTCGAAGAGAACACGCACGGATTGGGAAGTCTCTGTTCTCTGGGAGTTGTGTGTGGTGCTACTGCCCCGGTGTATGGGGTGGCTCACTGGCCACTAACAATGTTTCTGCTCGCCACTGTGGGGCAAACGTTGTGCAGCTAAGCTCACTTGGGAAGTACAAGTGCCAGAGTTCCTATCTGGGGCACCATCAAGAGATCACATTCGTAGCATGCGGGTACTGCTTTCCTCCTAAGCTGTGCATTCGCAGCCAGCTTCAAGGTGTTCCTTTTGTGGATAGACTCTGGTGGAGAGGCCGCTGGAGAAGGCTTCTGCTTCTATGCCCTTTGAGAAGGCTGCTTTGAGGAACCTCTTACCCTAGCCTCTGCCAAGTACAGCCTTCTGCCTCTCTCCAATACTGACTTACTTTTGACAGCTTGTCTTTCCGTTTGAGAAACCAAGAGCCCTTTTCGGGCAGGGAATAATGTCCGTTTTCTGTTCTTCTTTTGCACACGGTGACGTGCTTTCAGGTCTGGGTTAGGCTTTTACCCACTCGAGGGAGGGCAGCTTCCCATTCACTTTGCAGATGGCACTCCTGCAGCGCTGTGGGCCATGAGTGTGCTTCGCAGACTGTAAACTACCCTCTCCATTCGAAGAAAACACGCACGGATTGGGAAGTCTCTATTCTCTGGGAGATGTGTGTGGTGCTACTGCCCCGGTGTATGGGGTGGCTCACTTACCACTAGCAATGTTTCTGCTCGCCACTGTGGGGCAAACGTTGTGCAGCTAAGCTCACTTGGGAAGTACAAGTGCCAGAGTTCCTTTCTGGGGCACCATCAAGAGATCACATTCGTAGCATGCGGGTACTGCTTTCCTCCTAAGCTGTGCATTCGCAGCCAGCTTCAAGGTGTTCCTTTTGTGGATAGACTCTGGAGGAGAGGCCGCTGGATAAGGCTTCTGCTTCTATGCCCTTTGAGAAGGCTGCTTTGAGGAACCTCTTACCCTAGCCTCTGCCAAGTACAGCCTTCTGCCTCTCTACAATACTGGCTTACTTCTGACAGCTTGTCTTTCCGTTTGAGAAACCAAGAGCCCTTTTCGTGCAGGGAAAAATGTCCTTTTTCTGTTCTTCTTTTGCACACGGTTACGTGCTTTAGGGGTGGGGTTAGGCTTTTACCCACTCGAGGGAGGGCAGCTTCCCATTCACTTTGGAGATGGCACTCCTGCAGCGCTGTGGGCCATGTCTGTGCTTCGCAGACTGCAAACTACCCTCTCCATTCGAAGAGAACACGCACGGATTGGGAAGTCTCTGTTCTCTGGGAGTTGTGTGTGGTGCTACTGCCCCGGTGTATGGGGTGGCTCACTGGCCACTAGCAATGTTTCTGCTCGCCACTGTGGGGCAAACGTTGTGCAGCTAAGCTCACTTGGGAAGTACAAGTGCCAGAGTTCCTTTCTGGGGCACCATCAAGAGATCACATTCGTAGCATGCGGGTACTGCTTTCCTCCTAAGCTGTGCATTCGCAGCCAGCTTCAAGGTGTTCCTTTTGTGGATAGACTCTGGTGGAGAGGCCGCTGGAGAAGGCCTCTGCTTCTATGCCCTTTGAGAAGGCTGCTTTGAGGAACCTCTTACCCTAGCCTCTGCCAAGTACAGCCTTCTGCCTCTCTACAATACTGGCTTACTTCTGACAGCTTGTCTTTCCGTTTGAGAAACCAAGAGCCCTTTTCGTGCAGGGAAAAATGTCCTTTTTCTGTTCTTCTTTTGCACACGGTTACGTGCTTTAGGGGTGGGGTTAGGCTTTTACCCACTCGAGGGAGGGCAGCTTCCCATTCACTTTGGAGATGGCACTCCTGCAGCGCTGTGGGCCATGTCTGTGCTTCGCAGACTGCAAACTACCCTCTCCATTCGAAGAGAACACGCACGGATTGGGAAGTCTCTGTACTCTGGGATTGTGTGTGGTGCTACTGCCCCGGTGTATGGGGTGGCTCACTGGCCACTAGCAATGTTTCTGCTCGCCACTGTGGGGCAAACGTTGTGCAGCTAAGCTCACTTGGGAAGTACAAGTGCCAGAGTTCCTTTCTGGGGCACCATCAAGAGATCACATTCGTAGCATGCGGCTACTGCTTTCCTCCTAAGCTGTGCATTCGCAGCCAGCTTCAAGGTGTTCCTTTTGTGGATAGACTCTGGTGGAGAGGCCGCTGGAGAAGGCCTCTGCTTCTATGCCCTTTGAGAAGGCTGCTTTGAGGAACCTCTTACCCTAGCCTCTGTCAAGTACAGCCTTCTGCCTCTCTCCAATACTGACTTACTTTTGACAGCTTGTCTTTCCGTTTGAGAAACCAAGAGCCCTTTTCGTGCAGGGAAAAATGTCCGTTTTCTGTTCTTCTTTTGCACAGGGTGACGTGCTTTCAGGGCTGTGGTTAGGCTTTTACCCACTCGAGGGAGGGCAGCTTCCCATTCACTTTGCAGATGGCACTCCTGCAGCGCTGTGGGCCATGTCTGTGCTTCGCAGACTGCAAACTACCCTCTCCATTCGAAGAGAACACGCACGGATTGGGAAGTCTCAGTTCTCTGGGGATTGTGTGTGGTGCTACTGCCCCGGTGTATGGGGTGGCTCACTGGCCACTAGCAATGTTTCTGCTCGCCACTGTGGGGCAAACGTTGTGCAGCTAAGCTCACTTGGGAAGTACAAGTGCCAGAGTTCCTTTCTGGGGCACCTTCAAGAGATCACATTCGTAGCATGCGGGTACTGCTTTCCTCCTAAGCTGTGCATTCGCAGCCAGCTTCAAGGTGTTCCTATTGTGGATAGACTCTGGTGGCGAGGCCGCTGGAGAAGGCCTCTGCTTCTATGCCCTTTGAGAAGGCTGCTTTGAGGAACCTCTTACCCTAGCCTCTGCCAAGTACAGCCTTCTGCCTCTCTCCAATACTGACTTACTTTTGACAGCTTGTCTTTCCGTTTGAGAAACCAAGAGCCCTTTTCGTGCAGGGAAAAATGTCCGTTTTCTGTTCTTCTTTTGCACACGGTGACGTGCTTTCAGGGCTGTGGTTAGGCTTTTACCCACTCGAGGGAGGGCAGCTTCCCATTCACTTTGGAGATGGCACTCCTGCAGCGCTGTGGGCCATGTCTGTGCTTCGCAGACTGCAAAGTACCCTCTCCATTCGAAGAGAACACGCACGGATTGGGAAGTCTCTGTTCTCTGGGAGTTGTGTGTGGTGCTACTGCCCCGGTGTATGGGGTGGCTCACTGGCCACTAGCAATGTTTCTGCTCGCCACTGTGGGGCAAACGTTGTGCAGCTAAGCTCACTTGGAAAGTACAAGTGACAGAGTTCCTTTCTGGGGCACCATCAAGAGATCACATTCGTAGCATGCGGGTACTGCTTTCCTCCTAAGCTGTGCATTCGCAGCCAGCTTCAAGGTGTTCCTTTTGTGGATAGACTCTGGTGGAGAGTCCGCTGGAGAAGGCTTCTGCTTCTATGCCCTTTGAGAAGGCTGCTTTGAGGAACCTCTTACCCTAGCCTCTGCCAAGTACAGCCTTCTGCCTCTCTCCAATACTGACTTACTTTTGACAGCTTGTCTTTCCGTTTGAGAAACCAAGAGCCCTTTTCGGGCAGGGAATAATGTCCGTTTTCTGTTCTTCTTTTGCACACGGTGACGTGCTTTCAGGCCTGTGGTTAGGCTTTTACCCACTCGAGGGAGGGCAGCTTCCCATTCACTTTGGAGATGGCACTCCTGCAGCGCTGTGGGCCATGTCTGTGCTTCGCAGACTGCAAACTACCCTCTCCATTCGAAGAGAACACGCACGGATTGGGAAGTCTCTGTTCTCTGGGAGTTGTGTGTGGTGCTACTGCCCCGGTGTATGGGGTGGCTCACTGGCCACTAACAATGTTTCTGCTCGCCACTGTGGGGCAAACGTTGTGCAGCTAAGCTCACTTGGGAAGTACAAGTGCCAGAGTTCCTATCTGGGGCACCATCAAGAGATCACATTCGTAGCATGCGGGTACTGCTTTCCTCCTAAGCTGTGCATTCGCAGCCAGCTTCAAGGTGTTCCTTTTGTGGATAGACTCTGGTGGAGAGGCCGCTGGAGAAGGCTTCTGCTTCTATGCCCTTTGAGAAGGCTGCTTTGAGGAACCTCTTACCCTAGCCTCTGCCAAGTACAGCCTTCTGCCTCTCTCCAATACTGACTTACTTTTGACAGCTTGTCTTTCCGTTTGAGAAACCAAGAGCCCTTTTCGGGCAGGGAATAATGTCCGTTTTCTGTTCTTCTTTTGCACACGGTGACGTGCTTTCAGGTCTGGGTTAGGCTTTTACCCACTCGAGGGAGGGCAGCTTCCCATTCACTTTGCAGATGGCACTCCTGCAGCGCTGTGGGCCATGAGTGTGCTTCGCAGACTGTAAACTACCCTCTCCATTCGAAGAAAACACGCACGGATTGGGAAGTCTCTATTCTCTGGGAGATGTGTGTGGTGCTACTGCCCCGGTGTATGGGGTGGCTCACTTACCACTAGCAATGTTTCTGCTCGCCACTGTGGGGCAAACGTTGTGCAGCTAAGCTCACTTGGGAAGTACAAGTGCCAGAGTTCCTTTCTGGGGCACCATCAAGAGATCACATTCGTAGCATGCGGGTACTGCTTTCCTCCTAAGCTGTGCATTCGCAGCCAGCTTCAAGGTGTTCCTTTTGTGGATAGACTCTGGAGGAGAGGCCGCTGGATAAGGCTTCTGCTTCTATGCCCTTTGAGAAGGCTGCTTTGAGGAACCTCTTACCCTAGCCTCTGCCAAGTACAGCCTTCTGCCTCTCTACAATACTGGCTTACTTCTGACAGCTTGTCTTTCCGTTTGAGAAACCAAGAGCCCTTTTCGTGCAGGGAAAAATGTCCTTTTTCTGTTCTTCTTTTGCACACGGTTACGTGCTTTAGGGGTGGGGTTAGGCTTTTACCCACTCGAGGGAGGGCAGCTTCCCATTCACTTTGGAGATGGCACTCCTGCAGCGCTGTGGGCCATGTCTGTGCTTCGCAGACTGCAAACTACCCTCTCCATTCGAAGAGAACACGCACGGATTGGGAAGTCTCTGTACTCTGGGATTGTGTGTGGTGCTACTGCCCCGGTGTATGGGGTGGCTCACTGGCCACTAGCAATGTTTCTGCTCGCCACTGTGGGGCAAACGTTGTGCAGCTAAGCTCACTTGGGAAGTACAAGTGCCAGAGTTCCTTTCTGGGGCACCATCAAGAGATCACATTCGTAGCATGCGGGTACTGCTTTCCTCCTAAGCTGTGCATTCGCAGCCAGCTTCAAGGTGTTCCTTTTGTGGATAGACTCTGGTGGAGAGGCCGCTGGAGAAGGCCTCTGCTTCTATGCCCATTGAGAAGGCTGCTTTGAGGAACCTCTTACCCTAGCCTCTGTCAAGTACAGCCTTCTGCCTCTCTCCAATACTGACTTACTTTTGACAGCTTGTCTTTCCGTTTGAGAAACCAAGAGCCCTTTTCGTGCAGGGAAAAATGTCCGTTTTCTGTTCTTCTTTTGCACAGGGTGACGTGCTTTCAGGGCTGTGGTTAGGCTTTTACCCACTCGAGGGAGGGCAGCTTCCCATTCACTTTGCAGATGGCACTCCTGCAGCGCTGTGGGCCATGTCTGTGCTTCGCAGACTGCAAACTACCCTCTCCATTCGAAGAGAACACGCACGGATTGGGAAGTCTCAGTTCTCTGGGGATTGTGTGTGGTGCTACTGCCCCGGTGTATGGGGTGGCTCACTGGCCACTAGCAATGTTTCTGCTCGCCACTGTGGGGCAAACGTTGTGCAGCTAAGCTCACTTGGGAAGTACAAGTGCCAGAGTTCCTTTCTGGGGCACCATCAAGAGATCACATTCGTAGCATGCGGGTACTGCTTTCCTCCTAAGCTGTGCATTCGCAGCCAGCTTCAAGGTGTTCCTATTGTGGATAGACTCTGGTGGCGAGGCCGCTGGAGAAGGCCTCTGCTTCTATGCCCTTTGAGAAGGCTGCTTTGAGGAACCTCTTACCCTAGCCTCTGCCAAGTACAGCCTTCTGCCTCTCTCCAATACTGACTTACTTTTGACAGCTTGTCTTTCCGTTTGAGAAACCAAGAGCCCTTTTCGTGCAGGGAAAAATGTCCGTTTTCTGTTCTTCTTTTGCACACGGTGACGTGCTTTCAGGGCTGTGGTTAGGCTTTTACCCACTCGAGGGAGGGCAGCTTCCCATTCACTTTGGAGATGGCACTCCTGCAGCGCTGTGGGCCATGTCTGTGCTTCGCAGACTGCAAACTACCCTCTCCATTCGAAGAGAACACGCACGGATTGGGAAGTCTCTGTTCTCTGGGAGTTGTGTGTGGTGCTACTGCCCCGGTGTATGGGGTGGCTCACTGGCCACTAGCAATGTTTCTGCTCGCCACTGTGGGGCAAACGTTGTGCAGCTAAGCTCACTTGGAAAGTACAAGTGACAGAGTTCCTTTCTGGGGCACCATCAAGAGATCACATTCGTAGCATGCGGGTACTGCTTTCCTCCTAAGCTGTGCATTCGCAGCCAGCTTCAAGGTGTTCCTTTTGTGGATAGACTCTGGTGGAGAGTCCGCTGGAGAAGGCTTCTGCTTCTATGCCCTTTGAGAAGGCTGCTTTGAGGAACCTCTTACCCTAGCCTCTGCCAAGTACAGCCTTCTGCCTCTCTCCAATACTGACTTACTTTTGACAGCTTGTCTTTCCGTTTGAGAAACCAAGAGCCCTTTTCGGGCAGGGAATAATGTCCGTTTTCTGTTCTTCTTTTGCACACGGTGACGTGCTTTCAGGCCTGTGGTTAGGCTTTTACCCACTCGAGGGAGGGCAGCTTCCCATTCACTTTGGAGATGGCACTCCTGCAGCGCTGTGGGCCATGTCTGTGCTTCGCAGACTGCAAACTACCCTCTCCATTCGAAGAGAACACGCACGGATTGGGAAGTCTCTGTTCTCTGGGAGTTGTGTGTGGTGCTACTGCCCCGGTGTATGGGGTGGCTCACTGGCCACTAACAATGTTTCTGCTCGCCACTGTGGGGCAAACGTTGTGCAGCTAAGCTCACTTGGGAAGTACAAGTGCCAGAGTTCCTATCTGGGGCACCATCAAGAGATCACATTCGTAGCATGCGGGTACTGCTTTCCTCCTAAGCTGTGCATTCGCAGCCAGCTTCAAGGTGTTCCTTTTGTGGATAGACTCTGGTGGAGAGGCCGCTGGAGAAGGCTTCTGCTTCTATGCCCTTTGAGAAGGCTGCTTTGAGGAACCTCTTACCCTAGCCTCTGCCAAGTACAGCCTTCTGCCTCTCTCCAATACTGACTTACTTTTGACAGCTTGTCTTTCCGTTTGAGAAACCAAGAGCCCTTTTCGGGCAGGGAATAATGTCCGTTTTCTGTTCTTCTTTTGCACACGGTGACGTGCTTTCAGGTCTGGGTTAGGCTTTTACCCACTCGAGGGAGGGCAGCTTCCCATTCACTTTGCAGATGGCACTCCTGCAGCGCTGTGGGCCATGAGTGTGCTTCGCAGACTGTAAACTACCCTCTCCATTCGAAGAAAACACGCACGGATTGGGAAGTCTCTATTCTCTGGGAGATGTGTGTGGTGCTACTGCCCCGGTGTATGGGGTGGCTCACTTACCACTAGCAATGTTTCTGCTCGCCACTGTGGGGCAAACGTTGTGCAGCTAAGCTCACTTGGGAAGTACAAGTGCCAGAGTTCCTTTCTGGGGCACCATCAAGAGATCACATTCGTAGCATGCGGGTACTGCTTTCCTCCTAAGCTGTGCATTCGCAGCCAGCTTCAAGGTGTTCCTTTTGTGGATAGACTCTGGAGGAGAGGCCGCTGGATAAGGCTTCTGCTTCTATGCCCTTTGAGAAGGCTGCTTTGAGGAACCTCTTACCCTAGCCTCTGCCAAGTACAGCCTTCTGCCTCTCTACAATACTGGCTTACTTCTGACAGCTTGTCTTTCCGTTTGAGAAACCAAGAGCCCTTTTCGTGCAGGGAAAAATGTCCTTTTTCTGTTCTTCTTTTGCACACGGTTACGTGCTTTAGGGGTGGGGTTAGGCTTTTACCCACTCGAGGGAGGGCAGCTTCCCATTCACTTTGGAGATGGCACTCCTGCAGCGCTGTGGGCCATGTCTGTGCTTCGCAGACTGCAAACTACCCTCTCCATTCGAAGAGAACACGCACGGATTGGGAAGTCTCTGTTCTCTGGGAGTTGTGTGTGGTGCTACTGCCCCGGTGTATGGGGTGGCTCACTGGCCACTAGCAATGTTTCTGCTCGCCACTGTGGGGCAAACGTTGTGCAGCTAAGCTCACTTGGGAAGTACAAGTGCCAGAGTTCCTTTCTGGGGCACCATCAAGAGATCACATTCGTAGCATGCGGGTACTGCTTTCCTCCTAAGCTGTGCATTCGCAGCCAGCTTCAAGGTGTTCCTTTTGTGGATAGACTCTGGTGGAGAGGCCGCTGGAGAAGGCTTCTGCTTCTATGCCCTTTGAGAAGGCTGCTTTGAGGAACCTCTTACCCTAGCCTCTGCCAAGTACAGCCTTCTGCCTCTCTCCAATACTGACTTACTTTTGACAGCTTGTCTTTCCGTTTGAGAAACCAAGAGCCCTTTTCGTGCAGGGAAAAATGTCCGTTTTCTGTTCTTCTTTTGCACAGGGTGACGTGCTTTCAGGGCTGTGGTTAGGCTTTTACCCACTCGAGGGAGGGCAGCTTCCCATTCACTTTGGAGATGGCACTCCTGCAGCGCTGTGGGCCATGTCTGTGCTTCGCAGACTGCAAACTACCCTCTCCATTCGAAGAGAACACGCACGGATTGGGAAGTCTCAGTTCTCTGGGAGTTGTGTGTGGTGCTACTGCCCCGGTGTATGGGGTGGCTCACTGGCCACTAGCAATGTTTCTGCTCGCCACTGTGGGGCAAACGTTGTGCAGCTAAGCTCACTTGGGAAGTACAAGTGCCAGAGTTCCTTTCTGGGGCACCATCAAGAGATCACATTCGTAGCATGCGGGTACTGCTTTCCTCCTAAGCTGTGCATTCGCAGCCAGCTTCAAGGTGTTCCTATTGTGGATAGACTCTGGTGGCGAGGCCGCTGGAGAAGGCCTCTGCTTCTATGCCCTTTGAGAAGGCTGCTTTGAGGAACCTCTTACCCTAGCCTCTGCCAAGTACAGCCTTCTGCCTCTCTCCAATACTGACTTACTTTTGACAGCTTGTCTTTCCGTTTGAGAAACCAAGAGCCTTTTTCGTGCAGGGAATAATGTCCGTTTTCTGTTCTTCTTTTGCACAGGGTGACGTGCTTTCAGGGCTGTGGTTAGGCTTTTACCCACTCGAGGGAGGGCAGCTTCCCATTCACTTTGGAGATGGCACTCCTGCAGCGCTGTGGGCCATGTCTGTGCTTCGCAGACTGCAAACTACCCTCTCCATTCGAAGAGAACACGCACGGGTTGGGAAGTCTCTGTTCTCTGGGAGTTGTGTGTGGTGCTACTGCCCCGGTGTATGGGGTGGCTCACTGGCCACTAGCAATGTTTCTGCTCGCCACTGTGGGGCAAACGTTGTGCAGCTAAGCTCACTTGGGAAGTACAAGTGCCAGAGTTCCTTTCTGGGGCACCATCAAGAGATCACATTCGTAGCATGCGGCTACTGCTGTCCTCCTAAGCTGTGCATTCGCAGCCAGCTTCAAGGTGTTCCTATTGTGGATAGACTCTGGAGGAGAGGCCGCTGGATTAGGCCTCTGCTTCTATGCCTTTTGAGAGGGCTGCTTTGAGGAACCTCTTACCCTAGCCTCTGCCAAGTATAGCCTTCTGCCTCTCTCCAATACTGACTTACTTTTGACAGCTTGTCTTTCCGTTTGAGAAACCAAGAGCCCTTTACGTGCAGGGAAAAATGTCCGTTTTCTGTTCTTCTTTTGCACACGGTGACGTGCTTTCAGGGCTGTGGTTAGGCTTTTACCCACTCGAGGGAGGGCAGCTTCCCATTCACTTTGGAGATGGCACTCCTGCAGCGCTGTGGGCCATGTCTGTGCTTCGCAGACTGCAAACTACCCTCTCCATTCGAAGAGAACACGCACGGATTGGGAAGTCTCTGTTCTCTGGGAGTTGTGTGTGGTGCTACTGCCCCGGTGTATGGGGTGGCTCACTGGCCACTAGCAATGTTTCTGCTCGCCACTGTGGGGCAAACGTTGTGCAGCTAAGCTCACTTGGGAAGTACATGTGCCAGAGTTCCTTTCTGGGGCACCATCAAGAGATCACATTCGTAGCATGCGGGTACTGCTTTCCTCCTAAGCTGTGCATTCGCAGCCAGCTTCAAGCTGTTCCTTTTGTGGATAGACTCTGGAGGAGAGGCCGCTGGATAAGGTCTCTGCTTCTATGCCCTTTGAGAAGGCTGCTTTGAGGAACCTCTTACCCTAGCCTCTGCCAAGTACAGCCTTCTGCCTCTCTCCAATACTGACTTACTTTTGACAGCTTGTCTTTCCTTTTGAGAAACCAAGAGCCCTTTTCGTGCAGTGAAAAATATCCGTTTTCTGTTCTTCTTTTGCACACGGTGACGTGCTTTCAGGCCTGGGTTAGGCTTTTACCCACTCGAGGGAGGGCAGCTTCCCATTCACTTTGGAGATGGCCCTCCTGCAGCGCTGTGGGCCATGACTGTGCTTCGCAGACTGTAAAGTACCCTCTCCATTCGAAGAAAACACGCACGGATTGGGAAGTCTCTGTTCTCTGGGAGATGTGTGTGGTGCTACTGTCCCGGTGTATGGGGTGGCTCACTGGCCACTAGCAATGTTTCTGCTCGCCACTGTGGGGCAAACGTTGTGCAGCTAAGCTCACTTGGGAAGTACAAGTGCCAGAGTTCCTTTCCGGGGCACCGTCAATAGATCACATTCGTAGCATGCGGGTACTGCTTTCCTCCTAAGCTGTGCATTCGCAGCCAGCTTCAAGGTGTTCCTTTTGTGGATAGACTCTGGTGGAGAGGCCGCTGGAGAAGGCCTCTGCTTCTATGCCCTTTGAGAAGGCTGCTTTGAGGAACCTCTTACCCTAGCCTCTGCCAAGTACAGCCTTCTGCCTCTCTCCAATACTGACTTACTTTTGACAGCTTGTCTTTCCGTTTGAGAAACCAAGAGCCCTTTTCGTGCAGGGAAAAATGTCCGTTTTCTGTTCTTCTTTTGCACACGGTGACGTGCTTTCAGGGCTGCGGTTAGGCTTTTACCCACTCGAGGGAGGGCAGCTTCCCATTCACTTTGGAGATGGCACTCCTGCAGCGCTGTGGGCCATGTCTCTGCTTCGCAGACTGCAAACTACCCTCTCCATTCGAAGAGAACCCGCACGGATTGGGAAGTCTCTGTTCTCTGGGAGTTGTGTGTGGTGCTACTGCCCCGGTGTATGGGGTGGCTCACTGGCCACTAGCAATGTTTCTGCTCGCCACTGTGGGGCAAACGTTGTGCAGCTAAGCTCACTTGGGAAGTACAAGTGCCAGAGTTCCTTTCTGGGGCACCATCAAGAGATCACATTCGTAGCATGCGGGTACTGCTTTCCTCCTAAGGTGTGCATTCGCAGCCAGCTTCAAGGTGTTCCTTTTGTGGATAGACTCTGGTGGAGAGGCCGCTGGAGAAGGCCTCTGCTTCTATGCCCTTTGAGAATGCTGCTTTGAGGAACCTCTTACCCTAGCCTCTGCCAAGTACAGCCTTCTGCCTCTCTCCAATACTGACTTACTTTTGACAGCTTGTCTTTCCGTTTGAGAAACCAAGAGCCCTTTTCGTGCAGGGAAAAATGTCCGTTTTCTGTTCTTCTTTTGCACACGGTGACGTGCTTTCAGGGCTGTGGTTAGGCTTTTACCCACTCGAGGGCGGGCAGCTTCCCATTCACTTTGGAGATGGCACTCCTGCAGCGCTGTGGGCCATGTCTGTGCTTCGCAGACTGCAAACTACCCTCTCCATTCGAAGAGAACACGCACGGATTGGGAAGTCTCTGTTCTCTGGGAGTTGTGTGTGGTGCTACTGCCCCGGTGTATGGGGTGGCTCACTGGCCACTACCAATGTTTCTGCTCGCCACTGTGGGGCAAACGTTGTGCAACAAAGCTCACTTCGGAAGTACAAGTGACAGAGTTCCTTTCTGGGGCACCATCAAGAGATCACATTCGTAGCATGCGGGTACTGCTTTCCTCCTAAGCTGTGCATTCGCAGCCAGCTTCAAGGTGTTCCTTTTGTGGATAGACTCTGGTGGAGAGGCCGCTGGAGAACGCTTCTGCTTCTATGCCCTTTGAGAAGGCTGCTTTGAGGAACCTCTTACCCTAGCCTCTGCCAAGTACAGCCTTCTGCCTCTCTCCAATACTGACTTACTTTTGACAGCTTGTCTTTCCGTTTGAGAAACCAAGAGCCCTTTTCGGGCAGGGAATAATGTCCGTTTTCTGTTCTTCTTTTGCACATGGTGACGTGCTTTCAGGGCTGTGCTTACGCTTTTACCCACTCGAGGGAGGGCAGCTTCCCATTCACTTTGGAGATGGCACTCCTGCAGCGCTGTGGGCCATGTCTGTGCTTCGCAGACTGCAAACTACCCTCTCCATTCGAAGAGAACACGCACGGATTGGGAAGTCTCTGTTCTCTGGGAGTTGTGTGTGGTGCTACTGCCCCGGTGTATGGGGTGGCTCACTGGCCACTAACAATGTTTCTGCTCGCCACTGTGGGGCAAACGTTGTGCAGCTAAGCTCACTTGGGAAGTACAAGTGCCAGAGTTCCTTTCTGGGGCACCATCAAGAGATCACATTCGTAGCATGCGGGTACTGCTTTCCTCCTAAGCTGTGCATTCGCAGCCAGCTTCAAGGTGTTCCTTTTGTGGATAGACTCTGGTGGAGAGGCCGCTGGAGAAGGCTTCTACTTCTATGCCCTTTGAGAAGGCTGCTTTGAGGAACCTCTTACCCTAGCCTCTGCCAAGTACAGCCTTCTGCCTCTCTCCAATACTGACTTACTTTTGACAGCTTGTCTTTCCGTTTGAGAAACCAAGAGCCCTTTTCGTGCAGGGAAAAATGTCCGTTTTCTGTTCTTCTTTTGCACATGGTGACGTGCTTTCAGGGCTGTGGTTAGGCTTTTACCCATTCGAGGGAGGGCAGCTTCCCATTCACTTTGGAGATGGCACTCCTGCAGCGCTGTGGGCCATGTCTGTGCTTCGCAGACTGCAAACTACCCTCTCCATTCGAAGAGAACACGCACGGATTGGGAAGTCTCTGTTCTCTGGGAGTTGTGTGTGGTGCTACTGCCCCGGTGTATAGGGTGGCTCACTGGCCACTAGCAATGTTTCTGCTCGCCACTGTGGGGCAAACGTTGTGCAGCTAAGCTCACTTGGGAAGTACAAGTGCCAGAGTTCCTTTCTGGGGCACCATCAAGAGATCACATTCGTAGCATGCGGGTACTGCTTTCCTCCTAAGCTGTGCATTCGCAGCCAGCTTCAAGGTGTTCCTTTTGTGGATAGACTCTGGTGGAGAGGCCGCTGGAGAAGGCCTCTGCTTCTATGCCCTTTGAGAAGGCTGCTTTGAGGAACCTCTTACCCTAGCCTCTGCCAAGTACAGCCTTCTGCCTCTCTCCAATACTGACTTACTTTTGACAGCTTGTCTTTCCGTATGAGAAACCAAGAGCCCTTTTCGTGCAGGGAAAAATGTCCGTTTTCTGTTCTTCTTTTGCACAGGGTGACGTGCTTTCAGGGCTGTGGTTAGGCTTTTACCCACTCGAGGGAGGGCAGCTTCCCATTCACTTTGGAGATGGCACTCCTGCAGCGCTGTGGGCCATGTCTGTGCTTCGCAGACTGCAAACTACCCTCTCCATTCGAAGAGAACACGCACGGATTGGGAAGTCTCTGTTCTCTGGGAGTTGTGTGTGATGCTACTGCCCCGGTGTATGGGGTGGCTCACTGGCCACTAGCAATGTTTCTGCTCGCCACTGTGGGGCAAACGTTGTGCAACTAAGCTCACTTGGGAAGTACAAGTGCCAGAGTTCCTTTCTGGGGCACCATCAAGAGATCACATTCGTAGCATGCGGGTACTGCTTTCCTCCTAAGCTGTGCATTCGCAGCCAGCTTCAAGGTGTTCCTATTGTGGATAGACTCTGGTGGAGAGGCCGCTGGAGAAGGCCTCTGCTTCTATGCCCTTTGAGAGGGCTGCTTTGAGGAACCTCTTACCCTAGCCTCTGCCAAGTATAGCCTTCTGCCTCTCTCCAATACTGACTTACTTTTGACAGCTTGTCTTTCCGTTTGAGAAACCAAGAGCCCTTTTCGTGCAGGGAAAAATGTCCGTTTTCTGTTCTTCTTTTGCACACGGTGACGTGCTTTCAGGGCTGTGGTTAGGCTTTTACCCACTCGAGGGAGGGCTGCTTCCCATTCACTTTGGAGATGGCACTCCTGCAGCGCTGTGGGCCATGTCTGTGCTTCGCAGACTGCAAACTACCCTCTCCATTCGAAGAGAACATGCACGGATTGGGAAGTCTCTGTTCCCTGGGAGTTGTGTGTGGTGCTACTGCCCCGGTGTATGGGGTGGCTCACTGGCCACTAGCAATGTTTCTGCTCGCCACTGTGGGGCAAACGTTGTGCAGCTAAGCTCACTTGGGAAGTACAAGTGCCAGAGTTCCTTTCTGGGGCACCATCAAGAGATCACATTCGTAGCATGCGGGTACTGCTTTCCTCCTAAGCTGTGCATTCGCAGCCAGCTTCAAGGTGTTCCTTTTGTGGATAGACTCTGGAGGAGAGGCCGCTGGAGAAGGCTTCTGCTTCTATGCCCTTTGAGAAGGCTGCTTTGAGGAACCTCTTACCCTGGCCTCTGCCAAGTACAGCCTTCTGCCTCTCTCCAATACTGACTTACTTTTGACAGCTTGTCTTTCCGTTTGAGAAACCAAGAGCCCTTTTCGTGCACGGAAAAATGTCCGTTTTCTGTTCTACTTTTGCACACGGTGACATGCTTTCAGGGCTGTGGTTAGGCTTTTACCCACTCGAGGGAGGGCAGCTTCCCATTCACTTTGGAGATGGCACTCCTGCAGCGCTGTGGGCCATGTCTGTGCTTCGCAGACTGCAAACTACCCTCTCCATTCGAAGAGAACACGCACGGATTGGGAAGTCTCTGTTCTCTGGGAGTGTGTGTGGTGCTACTGCCCCGGTGTATGGGGTGGCTCACTGGCCACTAGCAATGTTTCTGCTCGCCACTGTGGGGCAAACGTTGTGCAGCTAAGCTCACTTGGGAAGTACAAGTGCCAGAGTTCCTTTCTGGGGCACCATCAAGAGATCACATTCGTAGCATGCGGGTACTGCTTTCCTCCTAATCTGTGCATTCCCCGCCAGCTTCAAGGTGTTCCTTTTGTGGATAGACTCTGGAGGAGAGGCCGCTGGATAAGGCCTCTGCTTCTATGCCCTTTGAGAGGGCTGCTTTGAGGAACCTCTAACCCTAGCCTCTGCCAAGTACAGCCTTCTGCCTCTCTCCAATACTGACTTACTTCTGACAGCTTGTCTTTCCGTTTGAGAAACCAAGAGCCCTTTTCGTGCAGGGAAAAATGTCCGTTTTCTGTTCTTCTTTTGCACACGGTGACGTGCTTTCAGGCCTGGGTTAGGCTTTTACCCACTCGAGGGAGGGCAGCTTCCCATTCACTTTGGAGATGGCACTCCTGCAGCGCTGTGGGCCAAGACTGTGCTTCGCAGACTGTAAACTACCCTCTCCATTCGAAGAGAACACGCACGGATTGGGAAGTCTCTGTTCTCTGGGAGTTGTGTGTGGTGCTACTGCCCCGGTGTATGGGGTGGCTCACTGGCCACTAGCAATGTTTCTGCTCGCCACTGTGGGGCAAACGTTGTGCAGCTAAGCTCACTTGGGAAGTACAAGTGCCAGAGTTCCTTTCTGGGGCACCATCAAGAGATCACATTCGTAGCATGCGGGTACTGCTTTCCTCCTAAGCTGTGCATTCGCAGCCAGCTTCAAGGTGTTCCTTTTGTGGATAGACTCTGGAGGAGAGGCCGCTGGATAAGGCCTCTGCTTCTATGCCCTTTGAGAGGGCTGCTTTGAGGAACCTCTTACCCTAGCCTCTGCCAAGTACAGCCTTCTGCCTCTCTCCAATACTGACTTACTTTTGACAGCTTGTCTTTCCGTTTGAGAAACCAAGAGCCCTTTTCGTGCAGGGAAAAATGTCCGTTTTCTGTTCTTCTTTTGCACACGGTGACGTGCTTTCAGGCCTGGGTTAGGCTTTTAACCACTCGAGGGAGGGCAGCTTCCCATTCACTTTGGAGATGGCACTCCTGCAGCGCTGTGGGCCATGACTGTGCTTTGCAGACTGTAAAGTACCCTCTCCATTCGAAGAAAACACGCACGGATTGGGAAGTCTCTGTTCTCTGGGAGATGTGTGTGGTGCTACTGTCCCGGTGTATGGGGTGGCTCACTGGCCACTAGCAATGTTTCTGCTCGCCACTGTGGGGCAAACGTTGTGCAGCTAAGCTCACTTGGGAAGTACAAGTGCCAGAGTTCCTTTCCGGGGCACCGTCAAGAGATCACATTCGTAGCATGCGGGTACTGCTTTCCTCCTAAGCTGTGCATTCGCAGCCAGCTTCAAGGTGTTCCTTTTGTGGATAGACTCTGGTGGAGAGGCCGCTGGAGAAGGCCTCTGCTTCTATGCCCTTTGAGAAGGCTGCTTTGAGGAACCTCTTACCCTAGCCTCTGCCAAGTACAGCCTTCTGCCTCTCTCCAATACTGACTTACTTTTGACAGCTTGTCTTTCCGTTTGAGAAACCAAGAGCCCTTTTCGTGCAGGGAAAAATGTCTGTTTTCTGTTCTTCTTTTGCACACGGTGACGTGCTTTCAGGGCTGTGGTTAGGCTTTTACCCACTCGAGGGAGGGCAGCTTCCCATTCACTTTGGAGATGGCACTCCTGCAGCGCTGTGGGCCATGTCTGTGCTTCGCAGACTGCAAACTACCCTCTCCATTCGAAGAGAACACGCACGGATTGGGAAGTCTCTGTTCTCTGGGAGTTGTGTGTGGTGCTACTGCCCCGGTGTATGGGGTGGCTCACTGGCCACTAGCAATGTTTCTGCTCGCCACTGTGGGGCAAACGTTGTGCAGCTAAGCTCACTTGGGAAGTACAAGTGCCAGAGTTCCTTTCTGGGGCACCATCAAGTGATCACATTCGTAGCATGCGGGTACTGCTTTCCTCCTAAGCTGTGCATTCGCAGCCAGCTTCAAGGTGTTCCTATTGTGGATAGACTCTGGAGGAGAGGCCGCTGGATAAGGCCTCTGCTTCTATGCCCTTTGAGAGGGCTGCTTTGAGGAACCTCTTACCCTAGCCTCTGCCAAGTATAGCCTTCTGCCTCTCTCCAATACTGACTTACTTTTGACAGCTTCTCTTTCCGTTTGAGAAACCAAGAGCCCTTTTCGTGCAGGGAAAAATGTCCCTTTTCTGTTCTTCTTTTGCACACGGTGACGTGCTTTCAGGGCTGTGGTTAGGCTTTTACACACTCGAGGGAGGGCAGCTTCCCATTCACTTTGGAGATGGCACTCCTGCAGCGCTGTGGGCCATGTCTGTGCTTCGCAGACTGCAAACTACCCTCTCCATTCGAAGAGAACACGCACGGATTGGGAAGTCTCTGTTCTCTGGGAGTTGTGTGTGGTGCTACTGCCCCGGTGTATGGGGTGGCTCACTGGCCACTAGCAATGTTTCTGCTCGCCACTGTGGGGCAAACGTTGTGCAGCTAAGCTCACTTGGGAAGTACAAGTGCCAGAGTTCCTTTCTGGGGCACCATCAAGAGATCACATTCGTAGCATGCGGGTACTGCTTTCCTCCTAAGCTGTGCATTCGCAGCCAGGTTCAAGGTGTTCCTATTGTGGATATACTCTGGAGGAGAGGCCGCTGGATAAGGCCTCTGCTTCTATGCCCTTTGAGAGGGCTGCTTTGAGGAACCTCTTACCCTAGCCTCTGCCAAGTACAGCCTTCTGCCTCTCTCCAATACTGACTTACTTTTGACAGCTTGTCTTTCCGTTTGAGAAACCAAGAGCCCTTTTCGTGCACGGAAAAATGTCCGTTTTCTGTTCTACTTTTGCACACGGTGACATGATTTCAGGGCTGTGGTTAGGCTTTTACCCACTCGAGGGAGGGCAGCTTCCCATTCACTTTGGAGATGGCACTCCTGCAGCGCTGTGGGCCATGTCTGTGCTTCGCAGACTGCAAACTACCCTCTCCATTCGAAGAGAACACGCACGGATTGGGAAGTCTCTGTTCTCTGGGAGTGTGTGTGGTGCTACTGCCCCGGTGTATGGGGTGGCTCACTGGCCACTAGCAATGTTTCTGCTCGCCACTGTGGGGCAAACGTTGTGCAGCTAAGCTCACTTGGGAAGTACAAGTGCCAGAGTTCCTTTCTGGGGCACCATCAAGAGATCACATTCGTAGCATGCGGGTACTGCTTTCCTCCTAATCTGTGCATTCCCCGCCAGCTTCAAGGTGTTCCTTTTGTGGATAGACTCTGGAGGAGAGGCCGCTGGATAAGGCCTCTGCTTCTATGCCCTTTGAGAGGGCTGCTTTGAGGAACCTCTAACCCTAGCCTCTGCCAAGTACAGCCTTCTGCCTCTCTCCAATACTGACTTACTTCTGACAGCTTGTCTTTCCGTTTGAGAAACCAAGAGCCCTTTTCGTGCAGGGAAAAATGTCCGTTTTCTGTTCTTCTTTTGCACACGGTGACGTGCTTTCAGGCCTGGGTTAGGCTTTTACCCACTCAGGGAGGGCAGCTTCCCATTCACTTTGGAGATGGCACTCCTGCAGCGCTGTGGGCCATGTCTGTGCTTCGCAGACTGCAAACTACCCTCTCCATTCGAAGACAACACGCACGGATTGGGAAGTCTCTCTTCTCTGGGAGTTGTGTGTGGTGCTACTGCCCCGGTGTATGGGGTGTCTCACTGGCCACTAGCAATGTTTCTGCTCGCCACTGTGGGGCAAACGTTGTGCAGCTAAGCTCACTTGGGAAGTACAAGTGCCAGAGTTCCTTTCTGGGGCACCATCAAGATATCACATTCGTAGGATGCGGGTACTGCTTTCCTCCTAAGCTGTGCATTCGCAGCCAGCTTCAAGGTGTTGCTTTTGTGGATAGACTCTGGTGGAGAGGCCGCTGGAGAAGGCCTCTGCTTCTATGCCCTTTGAGAGGGCTGCTTTGAGGAACCTCTTACCCTAGCCTCTGCCAAGTATAGCCTTCTGCCTCTCTCCAATACTGACTTACTTTTGACAGCTTGTCTTTCCGTTTGAGAAACCAAGAGCCCTTTTCGTGCAGGGAAAAATGTCCCTTTTCTGTTCTTCTTTTGCACACGGTGACGTGCTTTCAGGGCTGTGGTTAGGCTTTTACCCACTCGAGGGAGGGCAGCTTCCCATTCACTTTGGAGATGGCACTCCTGCACCGCTGTGGGCCATGTCTGTGCTTCGCAGACTGCAAACTACCCTCTCCATTCGAAGAGAACACGCACGGATTGGGAAGTCTCTGTTCTCTGGGAGTTGTGTGTGGTGCTACTGCCCCGGTGTATGGGGTGGCTCACTGGCCACTAGCAATGTTTCTGCTCGCCACTGTGGGGCAAACGTTGTGCAGCTAAGCTCACTTGGGAAGTACAAGTGCCAGAGTTCCTTTCTGGGGCACCATCAAGAGATCACATTCGTAGCATGCGGGTACTGCTTTCCTCCTAAGCTGTGCATTCGCAGCCAGCTTCAAGGTGTTCCTATTGTGGATAGACTCTGGAGGAGAGGCCGCTGGATAAGGCCTCTGCTTCTATGCCCTTTGAGAGGGCTGCTTTGAGGAACCTCTTACCCTAGCCTCTGCCAAGTATAGCCTTCTGCCTCTCTCCAATACTGACTTACTTTTGACAGCTTGTCTTTCCGTTTGAGAAACCAAGAGCCCTTTACGTGCAGGGAAAAATGTCCGTTTTCTGTTCTTCTTTTGCACACGGTGACGTGCTTTCAGGGCTGTGGTTAGGCTTTTACCCACTCGAGGGAGTGCAGCTTCCCATTCACTTTGGAGATGGCACTCCTGCAGCGCTGTGGGCCATGTCTGTGCTTCGCAGACTGCAAACTACCCTCTCCTTTCGAAGAGAACACGCACGGATTGGGAAGTCTCTGTTCTCTGGGAGTTGTGTGTGGTGCTACTGCCCCGGTGTATGGGGTGGCTCACTGGCCACTAGCAATGTTTCTGCTCGCCACTGTGGGGCAAACGTTGTGCAGCTAAGCTCACTTGGGAAGTACAAGTGCCAGAGTTCCTTTCTGGGGCACCATCAAGAGATCACATTCGTAGCATGCGGGTACTGCTTTCCTCCTAAGCTCTGCATTCGCAGCCAGCTTCAAGGTGTTCCTATTGTGGATAGACTCTGGTGGAGAGGCCGCTGGAGAAGGCTTCTGCTTCTATGCCCTTTGAGAGGGCTGCTTTGAGGAACCTCTAACCCTAGCCTCTGCCAAGTACAGCCTTCTGCCTCTCTCCAATACTGACTTACTTTTGACAGCTTGTCTTTCCGTTTGAGAAACCAAGAGCCCTTTTCGTGCAGGGAAAAATGTCCGTTTTCTGTTCTTCTTTTGCACACGGTGACGTGCTTTCAGGGCTGTGGTTAGGCTTTTACCCACTCGAGGGAGGGCAGCTTCCCATTCACTTTGGAGATGGCACTCCTGCAGCGCTGTGGGCCATGACTGTGCTTCGCAGACTGTAAACTACCCTCTCCATTCGAAGAGAACACGCACGGATTGGGAAGTCTCTGTTCTCTGGGAGTTGTGTGTGGTGCTACTGCCCCGGTGTATAGGGTGGCTCACTGGCCACTAGCAATGTTTCTGCTCGCCACTGTGGGGCAAACGTTGTGCAGCTAAGCTCACTTGGGAAGTACAAGTGCCAGAGTTCCTTTCTGGGGCACCATCAAGAGATCACATTCGTAGCATGCGGGTACTGCTTTCCTCCTAAGCTGTGCATTCGCAGCCAGCTTCAAGGTGTTCCTTTTGTGGATAGACTCTGGAGGAGAGGCCGCTATATAAGGCCTCTGCTTCTATGCCCTTTGAGAGGGCTGCTTTGAGGAACCTCTTACCCTAGCCTCTGCCAAGTACAGCCTTCTGCCTCTCTCCAATACTGACTTACTTTTGACAGCTTGTCTTTCCGTTTGAGAAACCAAGAGCCCTTTTCGTGCAGGGAAAAATGTCCGTTTTCTGTTCTTCTTTTGCACACGGTGACGTGCTTTCAGGGCTGCGGTTAGGCTTTTACCCACTCGAGGGAGGGCAGCTTCCCATTCACTTTGGAGATGGCACTCCTGCAGCGCTGTGGGCCATGTCTGTGCTTCGCAGACTGCAAACTACCCTCTCCATTCGAAGACAACACGCACGGATTGGGAAGTCTCTCTTCTCTGGGAGTTGTGTGTGGTGCTACTGCCCCGGTGTATGGGGTGGCTCACTGGCCACTAGCAATGTTTCTGCTCGCCACTGTGAGGCAAACGTTGTGCAGCTAAGCTCACTTGGGAAGTACAAGTGCCAGAGTTCCTTTCTGGGGCACCATCAAGAGATCACATTCGTAGCATGCGGGTACTGCTTTCCTCCTAAGCTGTGCATTCGCAGCCAGCTTCAAGGTGTTCCTTTTGTGGATAGACTCTGGTGGAGAGGCCGCTGGAGAAGGCCTCTGCTTCTATGCCCTTTGAGAAGGCTGCTTTGAGGAACCTCTTACCCTAGCCTCTGCCAAGTACAGCCTTCTGCCTCTCTCCAATACTGACTTACTTTTGACAGCTTGTCTTTCCGTTTGAGAAACCAAGAGCCCTTTTCGTGCAGGGAAAAATGTCCGTTTTCTGTTCTTCTTTTGCACACGGTGACGTGCTTTCAGGGCTGTGGTTAGGCTTTTACCCACTCGAGGGAGGGCAGCTTCCCATTCACTTTGGAGATGGCACTCCTGCAGCGCTGTGGGCCATGTCTGTGCTTCGCAGACTGCAAACTACCCTCTCCATTCGAAGAGAACACGCACGGATTGGGAAGTCTCTGTTCTCTGGGAGTTGTGTGTGGTGCTACTGCCCCGGTGTATGGGGTGGCTCACTGGCCACTAGCAATGTTTCTGCTCGCCACTGTGGGGCAAACGTTGTGCAGCTAAGCTCACTTGGGAAGTACAAGTGCCAGAGTTCCTTTCTGGGGCACCATCAAGAGATCACATTCGTAGCATGCGGGTACTGCTTTCCTCCTAAGCTGTGCATTCGCAGCCAGCTTCAAGGTGTTCCTATTGTGGATAGACTCTGGAGGAGAGGCCGCTGGATAAGGCCTCTGCTTCTATGCCCTTTGAGAGGGCTGCTTTGAGGAACCTCTTACCCTAGCCTCTGCCAAGTATAGCCTTCTGCCTCTCTCCAATACTGACTTACTTTTGACAGCTTGTCTTTCCTTTTGAGAAACCAAGAGCCCTTTACGTGCAGGGAAAAATGTCCGTTTTCTGTTCTTCTTTTGCACACGGTGACGAACTTTCAGGGCTGTGGTTAGGCTTTTACCCACTCGAGGGAGGGCAGCTTCCCATTCACTTTGGAGATGGCACTCCTGCAGCGCTGTGGGCCATGTCTGTGCTTCGCAGACTGCAAACTACCCTCTCCATTCGAAGACAACACGCACGGATTGGGAAGTCTCTGTTCTCTGGGAGTTGTGTGTGGTGCTACTGCCCCGGTGTATGGGGTGTCTCACTGGCCACTAGCAATGTTTCTGCTCGCCACTGTGGGGCAAACGTTGTGCAGCTAAGCTCACTTGGGAAGTACAAGTGCCAGAGTTCCTTTCTGGGGCACCATCAAGAGATCACATTCGTAGCATGCGGGTACTGCTTTCCTCCTAAGCTGTGCATTCGCAGCCAGCTTCAAGGTGTTCCTTTTGTGGATAGACTCTGGAGGAGAGGCCGCTGGATAAGGTCTCTGCTTCTATTCCCTTTGAGAGGGCTGCTTTGAGGAACCTCTTACCCTAGCCTCTGCCAAGTACAGCCTTCTGCCTCTCTCCAATACTGACTTACTTTTGACAGCTTGTCTTTCCGTTTGAGAAACCAAGAGCCCTTTTCGTGCAGGGAAAAATGTCCGTTTTCTGTTCTTCTTTTGCACACGGTGACGTGCTTTCAGGCCTGGGTTAGGCTTTTACCCACTCGAGGGAGGGCAGCTTCCCATTCACTTTGGAGATGGCATTCCTGCAGCGCTGTGGGCCATGACTGTGCTTTGCAGACTGTAAAGTACCCTCTCCATTCGAAGAAAACACGCACGGATTGGGAAGTCTCTGTTCTCTGGGAGATGTGTGTGGTGCTACTGTCCCGGTGTATGGGGTGGCTCACTGGCCACTAGCAATGTTTCTGCTCGCCACTGTGGGGCAAACGTTGTGCAGCTAAGCTCACTTGGGAAGTACAATGGCCAGAGTTCCTTTCCGGGGCACCGTCAAGAGATCACATTCGTAGCATGCGGGTACTGCTTTCCTCCTAAGCTGTGCATTCGCAGCCAGCTTCAAGGTGTTCCTTTTGTGGATAGACTCTGGTGGAGAGGCCGCTGGAGAAGGCCTCTGCTTCTATGCCCTTTGAGAAGGCTGCTTTGAGGAACCTCTTACCCTAGCCTCTGCCAAGTACAGCCTTCTGCCTCTCTCCAATACTGACTTACTTTTGACAGCTTGTCTTTCCGTTTGAGAAACCAAGAGCCCTTTTCGTGCAGGGAAAAATGTCCGTTTTCTGTTCTTCTTTTGCACAGGGTGACGTGCTTTCAGGGCTGTGGTTAGGCTTTTACCCACTCGAGGGAGGGCAGCTTCCCATTCACTTTGGAGATGGCACTCCTGCAGCGCTGTGGGCCATGTCTGTGCTTCGCAGACTGCAAACTACCCTCTCCATTCGAAGACAACACGCACGGATTGGGAAGTCTCTCTTCTCTGGGAGTTGTGTGTGGTGCTACTGCCCCGGTGTATGGGGTGTCTCACTGGCCACTAGCAATGTTTCTGCTCGCCACTGTGGGGCAAACGTTGTGCAGCTAAGCTCACTTGGGAAGTACAAGTGCCAGTGTTCCTTTCTGGGGCACCATCAAGAGATCACATTCGTAGCATGCGGGTACTGCTTTCCTCCTAAGCTGTGCATTCGCAGCCAGCTTCAAGGTGTTCCTTTTGTGGATAGACTCTGGTGGAGAGGCCGCTGGAGAAGGCCTCTGCTTCTATGCCCTTTGAGAAGGCTGCTTTGAGGAACCTCTTACCCTAGCCTCTGCCAAGTACAGCCTTCTGCCTCTCTCCAATACTGACTTACTTTTGACAGCTTGTCTTTCCGTTTGAGAAACCAAGAGCCCTTTTCGTGCAGGGAAAAATGTCCGTTTTCTGTTCTTCTTTTGCACAGGGTGACGTGCTTTCAGGGCTGTGGTTAGGCTTTTACCCACTCGAGGGAGGGCAGCTTCCCATTCACTTTGGAGATGGCACTCCTGCAGCGCTGTGGGCCATGTCTGTGCTTCGCAGACTGCAAACTACCCTCTCCATTCGAAGACAACACGCACGGATTGGGAAGTCTCTCTTCTCTGGGAGTTGTGTGTGGTGCTACTGCCCCGGTGTATGGGGTGTCTCACTGGCCACTAGCAATGTTTCTGCTCGCCACTGTGGGGCAAACGTTGTGCAGCTAAGCTCACTTGGGAAGTACAAGTGCCAGAGTTCCTTTCTGGGGCACCATCAAGAGATCACATTCGTAGCATGCGGGTACTGCTTTCCTCCTAAGCTGTGCATTCGCAGCCAGCTTCAAAGTGTTCCTTTTGTGGATAGACTCTGGTGGAGAGGCCGCTGGAGAAGGCCTCTGCTTCTATGCCCTTTGAGAAGGCTGCTTTGAGGAACCTCTTACCCTAGCCTCTGCCAAGTACAGCCTTCTGCCTCTCTCCAATACTGAATTACTTTTGACAGCTTGTCTTTCCGTTTGAGAAACCAAGAGCCCTTTTCGTGCAGGGAAAAATGTCCCTTTTCTGTTCTTCTTTTGCACACGGTGACGTGCTTTCAGTGCTGTGGTTAGGCTTTTACCCACTCGAGGGAGGGCAGCTTCCCATTCACTTTGGAGATGGCACTCCTGCACCGCTGCGGGCCATGTCTGTGCTTCGCAGACTGCAAACTACCCTCTCCATTCGAAGAGAACACGCACGGATTGGGAAGTCTCTGTTCTCTGGGAGTTGTGTGTGGTGCTACTGCCCCGGTGTATGGGGTGGCTCACTGGCCACTAGCAATGTTTCTGCTCGCCACTGTGGGGCAAACGTTGTGCAGCTAAGCTCACTTGGGAAGTACAAGTGCCAGAGTTCCTTTCTGGGGCACCATCAAGAGATCACATTCGTAGCATGCGGGTACTGCTTTCCTCCTAAGCTGTGCATTCGCAGCCAGCTTCAAGGTGTTCCTATTGTGGATAGACTCTGGAGGAGAGGCCGCTGGATAAGGCCTCTGCTTCTATGCCCTTTGAGAGGGCTGCTTTGAGGAACCTCTTACCCTAGCCTCTGCCAAGTATAGCCTTCTGCCTCTCTCCAATACTGACTTACTTTTGACAGCTTGTCTTTCCGTTTGAGAAACCAAGAGCCCTTTACGTGCAGGGAAAAATGTCCGTTTTCTGTTCTTCTTTTGCACACGGTGACGTGCTTTCAGGGCTGTGGTTAGGCTTTTACCCACTCGAGGGAGTGCAGCTTCCCATTCACTTTGGAGATGGCACTCCTGCAGTGCTGTGGGCCATGTCTGTGCTTCGCAGACTGCAAACTACCCTCTCCATTGGAAGAGAACACGCACGGATTGGGAAGTCTCTGTTCTCTGGGAGTTGTGTGTGGTGCTACTGCCCCGGTGTATGGGGTGGCTCACTGGCCACTAGCAATGTTTCTGCTCGCCACTGTGGGGCAAACGTTGTGCAGCTAAGCTCACTTGGGAAGTACAAGTGCCAGAGTTCCTTTCTGGGGCACCATCAAGAGATCACATTCGTAGCATGCGGGTACTGCTTTCCTCCTAAGCTGTGCATTCGCAGCCAGCTTCAAGGTGTTCCTTTTGTGGATAGACTCTGGTGGAGAGGCCGCTGGAGAAGGCTTCTGCTTCTATTCCCTTTGAGAAGGCTGCTTTGAGGAACCTCTTACCCTGGCCTCTGCCAAGTACAGCCTTCTGCCTCTCTCCAATACTGACTTACTTTTGACAGCTTGTCTTTCCGTTTGAGAAACCAAGAGCCCTTTTCGTGCAGGGAAAAATGTCCGTTTTCTGTTCTACTTTTGCACACGGTGACATGCTTTCAGGGCTGTGGTTAGGCTTTTACCCACTCGAGGGAGGGCAGCTTCCCATTCACTTTGGAGATGGCACTCCTGCAGCGCTGTGGGCCATGTCTGTGCTTCGCAGACTGCAAACTACCCTCTCCATTCGAAGAGAACACGCACGGATTGGGAAGTCTCTGTTCTCTGGGATTGTGTGTGGTGCTACTGCCCCGGTGTATGGGGTGGCTCACTGGCCACTAGCAATGTTTCTGCTCGCCACTGTGGGGCAAACGTTGTGCAGCTAAGCTCACTTGGGAAGTACAAGTGCCAGAGTTCCTTTCTGGGGCACCATCAAGAGATCACATTCGTAGCATGCGGGTACTGCTTTCCTCCTAATCTGTGCATTCCCCGCCAGCTTCAAGGTGTTCCTTTTGTGGATAGACTCTGGAGGAGAGGCCGCTGGATAAGGCCTCTGCTTCTATGCCCTTTGAGAGGGCTGCTTTGAGGAACCTCTAACCCTAGCCTCTGCCAAGTACAGCCTTCTGCCTCTCTCCAATACTGACTTACTTTTGACAGCTTGTCTTTCCGTTTGAGAAACCAAGAGCCCTTTTCGTGCAGGGAAAAATGTCCGTTTTCTGTTTTTCTTTTGCACACGGTGACGTGCTTTCAGGGCTGCGGTTAGGCTTTTACCCACTCGAGGGAGGGCAGCTTCCCATTCACTTTGGAGATGGCACTCCTGCAGCGCTGTGGGCCATGTCTGTGCTTCGCAGACTGCAAACTACCCTCTCCATTCGAAGACAACACGCACGGATTGGGAAGTCTCCGTTCTCTGGGAGTTGTGTGTGGTGCTACTGCCCCGGTGTATGGGGTGTCTCACTGGCCACTAGCAATGTTTCTGCTCGCCACTGTGGGGCAAACGTTGTGCAGCTAAGCTCACTTGGGAAGTACAAGTGCCAGAGTTCCTTTCTGGGGCACCATCAAGAGATCACATTCGTAGGATGCGGGTACTGCTTTCCTCCTAAGCTGTGCATTCGCAGCCAGCTTCAAGGTGTTCCTTTTGTGGATCGACTCTGGTGGAGAGGCCGCTGGCTAAGGCCTCTGCTTCTATGCCCTTTGAGAAGGCTGCTTTGAGGAACCTCTTACCCTAGCCTCTGCCAAGTACAGCCTTCTGCCTCTCTCCAATACTGACTTACTTTTGACAGCTTGTCTTTCCGTTTGAGAAACCAAGAGCCCTTTTCGTGCAGGGAAAAATGTCCGTTTTCTGTTCTTCTTTTGCACAGGGTGACGTGCTTTCAGGGCAGTGGTTAGGCTTTTACCCACTCGAGGGAGGGCAGCTTCCCATTCACTTTGGAGATGGCACTCCTGCAGCGCTGTGGGCCATGTCTGTGCTTCGCAGACTGCAAACTACCCTCTCCATTCGAAGAGAACACGCACGGATTGGGAAGTCTCTGTTCTCTGGGAGTTGTGTGTGGTGCTACTGCCCCGGTGTATGGGGTGGCTCACTGGCCACTAGCAATGTTTCTGCTCGCCACTGTGGGGCAAACGTTGTGCAGCTAAGCTCACTTGGGAAGTACAAGTGCCAGAGTTCCTTTCTGGGGCACCATCAAGAGATCACATTCGTAGCATGCGGGTACTGCTTTCCTCCTAAGCTGTGCATTCGCAGCCAGCTTCAAGGTGTTCCTATTGTGGATAGACTCTGGAGGAGAGGCCGCTGGATAAGGCCTCTGCTTCTATGCCCTTTGAGAGGGCTGCTTTGAGGAACCTCTTACCCTAGCCTCTGCCAAGTATAGCCTTCTGCCTCTCTCCAATACTGACTTACTTTTGACAGCTTGTCTTTCCGTTTGAGAAACCAAGAGCCCTTTTCGTGCAGGGAAAAATGTCCGTTTTCTGTTCTTCTTTTGCACACGGTGACGTGCTTTCAGGGCTGGGGTTAGGCTTTTACCCACTCGAGGGAGGGCAGCTTCCCATTCACTTTGGAGATGGCACTCCTGCAGCGCTGTGGGCCATGTCTGTGCTTCGCAGACTGCAAACTACCCTCTCCATTCGAAGAGAACACGCACGGATTGGGAAGTCTCTGTTCTCTGGGAGTTGTGTGTGGTGCTACTGCCCCGGTGTATGGGGTGGCTCACTGGCCACTAGCAATGTTTCTGCTCGCCACTGTGGGGCAAACGTTGTGCAGCTAAGCTCACTTGGGAAGTACAAGTGCCAGAGTTCCTTTCTGGGGCACCATCAAGAGATCACATTCGTAGCATGCGGGTACTGCTTTCCTCCTAAGCTGTGCATTCGCAGCCAGCTTCAAGGTGTTCCTATTGTGGATAGACTCTGGAGGAGAGGCCGCTGGATAAGGCCTCTGCTTCTATGCCCTTTGAGAGGGCTGCTTTGAGGAACCTCTTACCCTAGCCTCTGCCAAGTATAGCCTTCTGCCTCTCTCCAATACTGACTTACTTTTGACAGCTTGTCTTTCCGTTTGAGAAACCAAGAGCCCTTTACGTGCAGGGAAAAATGTCCGTTTTCTGTTCTTTTTTTGCACACGGTGACGTGCTTTCAGGGCTGTGGTTAGGCTTTTACCCACTCGAGGGAGGGCAGCTTCCCATTCACTTTGGAGATGGCACTCCTGCAGCGCTGTGGGCCATGTCTGTGCTTCGCAGACTGCAAACTACCCTCTCCATTCGAAGAGAACCCGCACGGATTGGGAAGTCTCTGTTCTCTGGGAGTTGTGTGTGGTGCTACTGCCCCGGTGTATGGGGTGGCTCACTGGCCACTAGCAATGTTTCTGCTCGCCACTGTGGGGCAAACGTTGTGCAGCTAAGCTCACTTGGGAAGTACAAGTGCCAGAGTTCCTTTCTGGGGCACCATCAAGAGATCACATTCGTAGCATGCGCGTACTGCTTTCCTCCTAAGCTGTGCATTCGCAGCCAGCTTCAAGGTGTTCCTTTTGTGGATAGACTCTGGTGGAGAGGCCGCTGGAGAAGGCTTCTGCTTCTATGCCCTTTGAGAAGGCTGCTTTGAGGAACCTCTTACCCTGGCCTCTGCCAAGTACAGCCTTCTGCCTCTCTCCAATACTGACTTACTTTTGACAGCTTGTCTTTCCGTTTGAGAAACCAAGAGCCCTTTTCGTGCAGGGAAAAATGTCCGTTTTCTGTTCTACTTTTGCACACGGTGACATGCTTTCAGGGCTGTGGTTAGGCTTTTACCCACTCGAGGGAGGGCAGCTTCCCATTCACTTTGGAGATGGCACTCCTGCAGCGCTGTGGGCCATGTCTGTGCTTCGCAGACTGCAAACTACCCTCTCCATTCGAAGAGAACACGCACGGATTGGGAAGACTCTGTTCTCTGGGAGTGTGTGTGGTGCTACTGCCCCGGTGTATGGGGTGGCTCACTGGCCACTAGCAATGTTTCTGCTCGCCACTGTGGGGCAAACGTTGTGCAGCTAAGCTCACTTGGGAAGTACAAGTGCCAGAGTTCCTTTCTGGGGCACCATCAAGAGATCACATTCGTAGCATGCGGGTTCTGCTTTCCTCCTAATCTGTGCATTACCCGCCAGCTTCAAGGTGTTCCTTTTGTGGATAGACACTGGAGGAGCGGCCGCTGGATAAGGCCTCTGCTTCTATGCCCTTTGAGAGGGCTGCTTTGTGGAACCTCTAACGCTAGCCTCTGCCAAGTACAGCCTTCTGCCTCTCTCCAATACTGACTTACTTCTGACGGCTTGTCTTTCCGTTTGAGAAACCAAGAGCCCTTTTCGTGCAGGGAAAAATGTCCGTTTTCTGTTCTTCTTTTGCACACGGTGACGTGCTTTCAGGCCTGGATTAGGCTTTTACCCACTCGAGGGAGGGCAGCTTCCCATTCACTTTGGAGATGGCACTCCTGCAGCGCTGTGGGCCATGATTGTGCTTCGCAGACTGTAAACTACCCTCTCCATTCGAAGAGAACACGCACGGATTGGGAAGTCTCTGTTCTCTGGGAGTTGTGTGTGGTGCTACTGCCCCGGTGTATGGGGTGGCTCACTGGCCACTAGAAATGTTTCTGCTCGCCACTGTGGGGCAAACGTTGTGCAGCTAAGCTCACTTGGAAAGTACAAGTGCCAAAGTTCCTTTCTGGGGCACCATCAAGAGATCACATTCGTAGCATGCAGGTACTGCTTTCCTCCTAAGCTGTGCATTCGCAGCCAGCTTCAAGGTGTTCCTTTTGTGGATAGACTCTGGAGGAGAGGCCGCTGGATAAGGCCTCTGCTTCTATGCCCTTTGAGAGGGCTGCTTTGAGGAACCTCTTACCCTAGCCTCTGCCAAGTACAGCCTTCTGCCTCTCTCCAATACTGACTTACTTTTGACAGCTTGTCTTTCCGTTTGAGAAACCAAGAGCCCTTTTCGTGCAGGGAAAAATGTCCGTTTTCTGTTCTTCTTTTGCACACGGTGACGTGCTTTCAGGGCTGCGGTTAGGCTTTTACCCACTCGAGGGAGGGCAGCTTCCCATTCACTTTGGAGATGGCACTCCTGCAGCGCTGTGGGCCATGGCTGTGCTTCGCAGACTGCAAACTACCCTCTCCATTCGAAGACAACACGCACGGATTGGGAAGTCTCTCTTCTCTGGGAGTTGTGTGTGGTGCTACTGCCCCGGTGTATGGGGTGTCTCACTGGCCACTAGCAATGTTTCTGCTCGCCACTGTGGGGCAAACGTTGTGCAGCTAAGCTCACTTGGCAAGTACAAGTGCCAGAGTTCCTTTCTGGGGCACCATCAAGAGATCACATTCGTAGCATGCGGGTACTGCTTTCCTCCTAAGCTGTGCATTCGCAGCCAGCTTCAAGGTGTTCCTATTGTGGATAGACTCTGGAGGAGAGGCCGCTGGAGAAGGCTTCTGCTTCTATGCCCTTTGAGAAGGCTGCTTTGAGGAACCTCCTCCCCTGGCCTCTGCCAAGTACAGCCTTCTGCCTCTCTCCAATACTGACTTACTTTTGACAGCTTGTCTTTCCGTTTGAGAAACCAAGAGCCCTTTTCGTGCAGGGAAAAATGTCCGTTTTCTGTTCTTCTTTTGGACACGGTGACGTGCTTTCAGGCCTGGGTTAGGCTTTTACCCACTCGAGGGAGGGCAGCTTCCCATTCACTTTGGAGATGGCACTCCTGCAGCGCTGTGGGCCATGTCTGTGCTTCGCAGACTGCAAACTACCCTCTCCATTCGAAGAGAACACGCACGGATTGGGAAGTCTCTGTTCTCTGGGAGTTGTGTGTGGTGTTACTGCCCAGGTGTATGGGGTGGCTCACTGGCCACTAGCAATGTTTCTGCTCGCCACTGTGGGGCAAACGTTCTGCAGCTAAGCTCACTTGGGAAGTACAAGTGCCAGAGTTCCTTTCTGGGACACCATCAAGAGATCACATTCGTAGCATGCGGGTACTGCTTTCCTCCTAAGCTGTGCATTCCCCGCCAGCTTCAAGGTGTTCCTTTTGTGGATAGACTCTGGAGGCGAGGCCGCTGGATAAGTCCTCTGCTTCTATGCTATTTGAGAGGGCTGCTTTGAGGAACCTCTAACCCTAGCCTCTGCCAAGTACAGCCTTCTGCCTCTCTCCAATACTGACTTACTTCTGACAGCTTGTCTTTCCGTTTGAGAAACCAAGAGCCCTTTTCGTGCAGGGAAAAATGTCCGTTTTCTGTTCTTCTTTTGCACACGGTGACGTGCTTTCAGGCCTGTGTTAGGCTTTTACCCACTCGAGGGAGGGCAGCTTCCCATTCACTTTGGAGATGGCACTCCTGCAGCGCTGTGGGCCATGACTGTGCTTCGCAGACTGTAAACTACCCTCTCCATTCGAAGAAAAGACGCACGGATTGGGAAGCCTCTGTTCTCTGGGAAATGTGTGTGGTGCTACTGCCCCGGTGTATGGGGTGGCTCACTGGCCACTAGCAATGTTTCTGCTCGCCACTGTGGGGCAAACGTTGTGCAGCTAAGCTCACTAGGGAAGTACAAGTGCCAGAGTTCCTTTCCGGGGCACCGTCAAGAGATCTCATTCGTAGCATGCGGGTACTGCTTTCCTCCTAAGCTGTGCATTCGCAGCCAGCTTCAAGGTGTTCCTTTTGTGGATAGACTCTGGAGGAGAGGCCGCTGGATAAGGCCTCTGCTTCTATGCCCTTTGAGAGGGCTGCTTTGAGGAACCTCTTACCCTAGCCTCTGCCAAGTACAGCCTTCTGCCTCTCTCCAATACTGACTTACTTTTGACAGCTTGTCTTTCCGTTTGAGAAACCAAGAGCCCTTTTCGTGCAGGGAAAAATGTCCGTTTTCTGTTCTTCTTTTGCACACGGTGACGTGCTTTCAAGCCTGGGTTAGGCTTTTACCCACTCGAGGGAGGGCAGCTTCCCATTCACTTTGGAGATGGCACTCCTGCAGCGCTGTGGGCCATGACTGTGCTTCGCAGACTGTAATGTACCCTCTCCATTCGAAGAAAACACGCACGGATTGGGAAGTCTCTGTTCTCTGGGAGATGTGTGTGGTGCTACTGTCCCGGTGTATGGGGTGGCTCACTGGCCACTAGCAATGTTTCTGCTCGCCACTGTGGGGCAAACGTTGTGCAGCTAAGCTCACTTGGGAAGTACAAGTGCCAGAGTTCCTTTCCGGGGCACCGTCAAGAGATCACATTCGTAGCATGCGGGTACTGCTTTCCTCCTAAGCTGTGCATTCGCAGCCAGCTTCAAGGTGTTCCTTTTGTGGATAGACTCTGGTGGAGAGGCCGCGGGAGAAGGCCTCTGCTTCTATGCCCTTTGAGAAGGCTGCTTTGAGGAACCTCTTACCCTAGCCTCTGCCAAGTACAGCCTTCTGCCTCTCTCCAATACTGACTTACTTTTGACAGCTTGTCTTTCCGTTTGAGAAACCAAGAGCCCTTTTCGTGCAGGGAAAAATGTCCGTTTTCTGTTCTTCTTTTGCACACGGTGACGTGCTTTCAGGGCTGTGGTTAGGCTTTTACCCACTCGAGGGAGGGCAGCTTCCCATTCACTTTGGAGATGGCACTCCTGCAGCGCTGTGGGCCATGTCTGTGCTTCGCAGACTGCAAACTACCCTCTCCATTCGAAGAGAACACGCACGGATTGGGAAGTCTCTGTTCTCTGGGAGTTGTGTGTGGTGCTACTGCCCCGGTGTATGGGGTGGCTCACTGGCCACTAGCAATGTTTCTGCTCGCCACTGTGGGGCAAACGTTGTGCAGCTAAGCTCACTAGGGAAGTTCAAGTGCCAGAGTTCCTTTCCGGGGCACCGTCAAGAGATCTCATTCGTAGCATGCGGGTACTGCTTTCCTCCTAAGCTGTGCATTCGCAGCCAGCTTCAAGGTGTTCCTTTTGTGGATAGACTCTGGTGGAGAGGCCGCTGGAGAAGGCCTCTGCTTCTATGCCCTTTGAGAAGGCTGCTTTGAGGAACCTCTTACCCTAGCCTCTGCCAAGTACAGCCTTCTGCCTCTCTCCAATACTGACTTACTTTTGACAGCTTGTCTTTCCGTTTGAGAAACCAAGAGCCCTTTTCGTGCAGGGAAAAATGTCCGTTTTCTGTTCTTCTTTTGCACACGGTGACGTGCTTTCAGGCCTGGGTTAGGCTTTTACCCACTCGAGGGAGGGCAGCTTCCCATACACTTTGGAGATGGCACTCCTGCAGCGCTGTGGGCCATGTCTGTGCTTCGCAGACTGCAAACTACACTCTCCATTCGAAGAGAACACGCACGGATTGGGAAGACTCTGTTCTCTGGGAGTTGTGTGTGGTGTTACTGCCCAGGTGTATGGGGTGGCTCACTGGCCACTAGCAATGTTTCTGCTCGCCACTGTGAGGCAAACGTTGTGCAGCTAAGCTCACTTGGGAAGTACAAGTGCCAGAGTTCCTTTCTGGGGCACCATCAAGAGATCACATTCGTAGCATGCGGGTACTGCTTTCCTCCTAAGCTGTGCATTCGCAGCCAGCTTCAAGGTGTTCCTTTTGTGGATAGACTCTGGTGGAGAGGCCGCTGGAGAAGGCCTCTGCTTCTATGCCCTTTGAGAAGGCTGCTTTGAGGAACCTCTTACCCTAGCCTCTGCCAAGTACAGCCTTCTGCCTCTCTCCAATACTGACTTACTTTTGAGAGCTTGTCTTTCCGTTTGAGAAACCAACAGCCCTTTTCGTGCAGGGAAAAATGTCCGTTTTCTATTCTTCTTTTGCACACGGTGACGTGCTTTCAGGCCTGGGTTAGGCTTTTACCCACTCGAGGGAGGGCAGCTTCCCATTCACTTTGGAGATGGCACTCCTGCAGCGCTGTGGGCCATGACTGTGCTTCGCAGACTGTAAACTACCCTCTCCATTCGAAGAAAAGACGCACGGATTGGGAAGCCTCTGTTCTCTGGGAAATGTGTGTGGTGCTACTGCCCCGGTGTATGGGGTGGCTCACTGGCCACTAGCAATGTTTCTGCTCGCCACTGTGGGGCAAACGTTGTGCAGCTAAGCTCACTTGGGAAGTACAAGTGCCAGAGTTCCTTTCCGGGGCACCGTCAAGAGATCTCATTCGTAGCATGCGGGTACTGCTTTCCTCCTAAGCTGTGCATTCGCAGCCAGCTTCAAGGTGTTCCTTTTGTGGATAGACTCTGGTGGAGAGGCCGCTGGAGAAGGCTTTTGCTTCTATGCCCTTTGAGAAGGCTGCTTTGAGGAACCTCTTACCCTAGCCTCTGCCAAGTACAGCCTTCTGCCTCTCTCCAATACTGACTTACTTTTGACAGCTTGTCTTTCCGTTTGAGAAACCAAGAGCCCTTTTCGTGCAGGGAAAAATGTCCGTTTTCTGTTCTTCTTTTGCACACGGTGACGTGCTTTCAGGGCTGTGGTTAGGCTTTTACCCACTCGAGGGAGGGCAGCTTCCCATTCACTTTGGAGATGGCACTCCTGCAGCGCTGTGGGCCATGTCTGTGCTTCGCAGACTGCAAACTACCCTCTCCATTCGAAGAGAACACGCACGGATTGGGAAGTCTCTGTTCTCTGGGAGTTGTGTGTGGTGCTACTGCCCCGGTGTATGGGGTGGCTCACTGGCCACTAGCAATTTTTCTGCTCGCCACTGTGGGGCAAACGTTGTGCAGCTAAGCTCACTTGGGAAGTAAAAGTGCCAGAGTTCCTTTCTGGGGCACCATCAAGAGATCACATTCGAAGCATGCGGGTACTGCTTTCCTCCTAAGCTGTGCATTCGCAGCCAGCTTCAAGGTGTTCCTTTTGTGGATAGACTCTGGAGGAGAGGCCGCTGGATAAGGCCTCTGCTTCTATGCCCTTTGAGAGGGCTGCTTTGAGGAACCTCTTACCCTAGCCTCTGCCAAGTACAGCCTTCTGCCTCTCTCCAATACTGACTTACTTTTGACAGCTTGTCTTTCCGTTTGAGAAACCAAGAGCCCTTTTCGTGCAGGGAAAAATGTCCGTTTTCTGTTCTTCTTTTGCACACGGTGACGTGCTTTCAGGCCTGGGTTAGGCTTTTACCCACTCGAGGGAGGGCAGCTTCCCATTCACTTTGGAGATGGCACTCCTGCAGCGCTGTGGGCCATGACTGTGCTTCGCAGCCTGTAAAGTACCCTCTCCATTCGAGGAAAACACGCACGGATTGGGAAGTCTCTGTTCTCTGGGAGATGTGTGTGGTGCTACTGTCCCGGTGTATGGGGTGGCTCACTGGCCACTAGCAATGTTTCTGCTCGCCACTGTGGGGCAAACGTTGTGCAGCTAAGCTCACTTGGGAAGTACAAGTGCCAGAGTTCCTTTCCGGGGCACCGTCAAGAGATCACATTCGTAGCATGCGGGTACTGCTTTCCTCCTAAGCTGTGCATTCGCAGCCAGCTTCAAGGTGTTCCTTTTGTGGATAGACTCTGGTGGAGAGGCCGCGGGAGAAGGCCTCTGCTTCTATGCCCTTTGAGAAGGCTGCTTTGAGGAACCTCTTACCCTAGCCTCTGCCAAGTACAGCCTTCTGCCTCTCTCCAATACTGACTTACTTTTGACAGCTTGTCTTTCCGTTTGAGAAACCAAGAGCCCTTTTCGTGCAGGGAAAAATGTCCGTTTTCTGTTCTTCTTTTGCACACGGTGACGTGCTTTCAGGCCTGGGTTTGGCTTTTACCCACTCGAGGGAGGGCATCTTCCCATTCACTTTGGTGATGGCACTCCTGCAGCGCTGTGGGCCATGACTGTGCTTCGCAGACTGTAAAGTACCCTCTCCATTCGAAGAGAACACGCACGGATTGGGAAGTCTCTGTTCTCTGGGAGATGTGTGTGGTGCTACTGTCCCGGTGTATGGGGTGGCTCACTGGCCACTAGCAATGTTTCTGCTCGCCACTGTGGGGCAAACGTTGTGCAGCTAAGCTCACTTGGGAAGTACAAGTGCCAGAGTTCCTTTCCGGGGCACCGTCAAGAGATCACATTCGTAGCATGCGGGTACTGCTTTCCTCCTAAGCTGTGCATTCACAGCCAGCTTCAAGGTGTTCCTTTTGTCGATAGACTCTGGTGGAGAGGCCGCGGGAGAAGGCCTCTGCTTCTATGCCCTTTGAGAAGGTTGCTTTGAGGAACCTCTTACCCTAGCCTCTGCCAAGTACAGCCTTCTGCCTCTCTCCAATACTGACTTACTTTTGACAGCTTGTCTTTCCGTTTGAGAAACCAAGAGCCCTTTTCGTGCAGGGAAAAATGTCCGTTTTCTGTTCTTCTTTTGCACACGGTGACGTGCTTTCAGGGCTGCGGTTAGGCTTTTACCCACTCGAGGGAGGGCAGCTTCCCATTCACTTTGGAGATGGCACTCCTGCAGCGCTGTGGGCCATGTCTGTGCTTCGCAGACTGCAAACTACCCTCTCCATTCGAAGACAACACGCACGGATTGGGAAGTCTCTGTTCTCTGGGAGTTGTGTGTGGTGCTACTGCCCCGGTGTATGGGGTGGCTCACTGGCCACTAGCAATATTTCTGCTCGCCACTGTGGGGCAAACGTTGTGCAGCTAAGCTCACTTGGGAAGTACAAGTGCCAGAGTTCCTTTCTGGGGCACCATCAAGAGATCACATTCGTAGCATGCGGGTACTGCTTTCCTCCTAAGCTGTGCATTCGCAGCCAGCTTCAAGGTGTTCCTATTGTGGATAGACTCTGGAGGAGAGGCCGCTGGATAAGGCCTCTGCTTCTATGCCCTTTGAGAGGGCTGCTTTGAGGAACCTCTTACCCTAGCCTCTGCCAAGTATAGCCTTCTGCCTCTCTCCAATACTGACTTACTTTTGACAGCTTGTCTTTCCGTTTGAGAAACCAAGAGCCCTTTTCGTGCAGGGAAAAATGTCCGTTTTCTGTTCTTCTTTTGCACACGGTGACGTGCTTTCAGGGCTGTGGTTAGGCTTTTACCCACTCGAGGGAGGGCAGCTTCCCATTCACTTTGGAGATGGCACTCCTGCAGCGCTGTGGGCCATGTCTGTGCTTCGCAGACTGCAAACTACCCTCTCCATTCGAAGAGAACACGCACGGATTGGGAAGTCTCTGTTCTCTGGGAGTTGTGTGTGGTGCTACTGCCCCGGTGTATGGGGTGGCTCACTGGCCACTAGCAATGTTTCTGCTCGCCACTGTGGGGCAAACGTTGTTCAGCTAAGCTCACTTGGGAAGTACAAGTGCCAGAGTTCCTTTCTGGGGCACCATCAAGAGATCACATTCGTAGCATGCGGGTACTGCTTTCCTCCTAAGCTGTGCATTCGCAGCCAGCTTCAAGGTGTTCCTTTTGTGGATAGACTCTGGTGGAGAGGCCGCTGGAGAAGGCTTCTGCTTCTATGCCCTTTGAGAAGGCTGCTTTGAGGAACCTCTTACCCTGGCCTCTGCCAATTACAGCCTTCTGCCTCTCTCCAATACTGACTTACTTCTGACAGCTTGTCTTTCCGTTTGAGAAACCAAGAGCCCTTTTCGTGCAGGGAAAAATGTCCGTTTTCTGTTCTTCTTTTGCACACGGTGACGTGCTTTCAGGCCTGGGTTAGGCTTTTACCCACTCGAGGGAGGGCAGCTTCCCATTCACTTTGGAGATGGCACTCCTGCAGCGCTGTGGGCCATGACTGTGCTTCGCAGACTGTAAACTACCCTCTCCATTCGAAGAAAAGACGCACGGATTGGGAAGCCTCTGTTCTCTGGTTAATGTGTGTCGTGCTACTGCCCCGGTGTATGGGGTGGCTCACTGGCCACTAGCAATGTTTCTGCTCGCCACTGTGGGGCAAACGTTGTGCAGCTAAGCTCACTTGGGTAGTACAAGTGCCAGAGTTCCTTTCCGGGGCACCGTCAAGAGATCACATTCGTAGCATGCGGGTACTGCTTTCCTCCTAAGCTGTGCATTCGCAGCCAGCTTCAAGGTGTTCCTTTTGTGGATAGACTCTGGTGGAGAGGCCGCGGGAGAAGGCCTCTGCTTCTATGCCCTTTGAGAAGGCTGCTTTGAGGAACCTCTTACCCTAGCCTCTGCCAAGTACAGCCTTCTGCCTCTCTCCAATACTGACTTACTTTTGACAGCTTGTCTTTCCGTTTGAGAAACCAAGAGCCCTTTTCGTGCAGGGAAAAATGTCCGTTTTCTGTTCTTCTTTTGCACACGGTGACGTGCTTTCAGGGCTGCGGTTAGGCTTTTACCCACTCGAGGGAGGGCAGCTTCCCATTCACTTTGGAGATGGCACTCCTGCAGCGCTGTGGGCCATGTCTGTGCTTCGCAGACTGCAAACTACCCTCTCCATTCGAAGACAACACGCACGGATTGGGAAGTCTCTGTTCTCTGGGAGTTGTGTGTGGTGCTACTGCCCCGGTGTATGGGGTGGCTCACTGGCCACTAGCAATATTTCTGCTCGCCACTGTGGGGCAAACGTTGTGCAGCTAAGCTCACTTGGGAAGTACAAGTGCCAGAGTTCCTTTCTGGGGCACCATCAAGAGATCACATTCGTAGCATGCGGGTACTGCTTTCCTCCTAAGCTGTGCATTCGCAGCCAGCTTCAAGGTGTTCCTATGGTGGATAGACTCTGGAGGAGAGGCCGCTGGATAAGGCCTCTGCTTCTATGCCCTTTGAGAGGGCTGCTTTGAGGAACCTCTTACCCTAGCCTCTGCCAAGTATAGCCTTCTGCCTCTCTCCAATACTGACTTACTTTTGACAGCTTGTCTTTCCGTTTGAGAAACCAAGAGCCCTTTTCGTGCAGGGAAAAATGTCCGTTTTCTGTTCTTCTTTTGCACACGGTGACGTGCTTTCAGGGCTGTGGTTAGGCTTTTACCCACTCGAGGGAGGGCAGCTTCCCATTCACTTTGGAGATGGCACTCCTGCAGCGCTGTGGGCCATGACTGTGCTTCGCAGACTGTAATGTACCCTCTCCATTCGAAGAAAACACGCACGGATTGGGAAGTCTCTGTTCTCTGGGAGATGTGTGTGGTGCTACTGTCCCGGTGTATGGGGTGGCTCACTGGCCACTAGCAATGTTTCTGCTCGCCACTGTGGGGCAAACGTTGTGCAGCTAAGCTCACTTGGGAAGTACAAGTGCCAGAGTTCCTTTCCGGGGCACCGTCAAGAGATCACATTCGTAGCATGCGGGTACTGCTTTCCTCCTAAGCTGTGCATTCGCAGCCAGCTTCAAGGTGTTCCTTTTGTGGATAGACTCTGGTGGAGAGGCCGCGGGAGAAGGCCTCTGCTTCTATGCCCTTTGAGAAGGCTGCTTTGAGGAACCTCTTACCCTAGCCTCTGCCAAGTACAGCCTTCTGCCTCTCTCCAATACTGACTTACTTTTGACAGCTTGTCTTTCCGTTTGAGAAACCAAGAGCCCTTTTCGTGCAGGGAAAAATGTCCGTTTTCTGTTCTTCTTTTGCACACGGTGACGTGCTTTCAGGGCTGTGGTTAGGCTTTTACCCACTCGAGGGAGGGCAGCTTCCCATTCACTTTGGAGATGGCACTCCTGCAGCGCTGTGGGCCATGTCTGTGCTTCGCAGACTGCAAACTACCCTCTCCATTCGAAGAGAACACGCACGGATTGGGAAGTCTCTGTTCTCTGGGAGTTGTGTGTGGTGCTACTGCCCCGGTGTATGGGGTGGCTCACTGGCCACTAGCAATGTTTCTGCTCGCCACTGTGGGGCAAACGTTGTGCAGCTAAGCTCACTAGGGAAGTTCAAGTGCCAGAGTTCCTTTCCGGGGCACCGTCAAGAGATCTCATTCGTAGCATGCGGGTACTGCTTTCCTCCTAAGCTGTGCATTCGCAGCCAGCTTCAAGGTGTTCCTTTTGTGGATAGACTCTGGTGGAGAGGCCGCTGGAGAAGGCCTCTGCTTCTATGCCCTTTGAGAAGGCTGCTTTGAGGAACCTCTTACCCTAGCCTCTGCCAAGTACAGCCTTCTGCCTCTCTCCAATACTGACTTACTTTTGACAGCTTGTCTTTCCGTTTGAGAAACCAAGAGCCCTTTTCGTGCAGGGAAAAATGTCCGTTTTCTGTTCTTCTTTTGCACACGGTGACGTGCTTTCAGGCCTGGGTTAGGCTTTTACCCACTCGAGGGAGGGCAGCTTCCCATACACTTTGGAGATGGCACTCCTGCAGCGCTGTGGGCCATGTCTGTGCTTCGCAGACTGCAAACTACACTCTCCATTCGAAGAGAACACGCACGGATTGGGAAGTCTCTGTTCTCTGGGAGTTGTGTGTGGTGTTACTGCCCAGGTGTATGGGGTGGCTCACTGGCCACTAGCAATGTTTCTGCTCGCCACTGTGAGGCAAACGTTGTGCAGCTAAGCTCACTTGGGAAGTACAAGTGCCAGAGTTCCTTTCTGGGGCACCATCAAGAGATCACATTCGTAGCATGCGGGTACTGCTTTCCTCCTAAGCTGTGCATTCGCAGCCAGCTTCAAGGTGTTCCTTTTGTGGATAGACTCTGGTGGAGAGGCCGCTGGAGAAGGCCTCTGCTTCTATGCCCTTTGAGAAGGCTGCTTTGAGGAACCTCTTACCCTAGCCTCTGCCAAGTACAGCCTTCTGCCTCTCTCCAATACTGACTTACTTTTGAGAGCTTGTCTTTCCGTTTGAGAAACCAACAGCCCTTTTCGTGCAGGGAAAAATGTCCGTTTTCTGTTCTTCTTTTGCACACGGTGACGTGCTTTCAGGCCTGGGTTAGGCTTTTACCCACTCGAGGGAGGGCAGCTTCCCATTCACTTTGGAGATGGCACTCCTGCAGCGCTGTGGGCCATGACTGTGCTTCGCAGACTGTAAACTACCCTCTCCATTCGAAGAAAAGACGCACGGATTGGGAAGCCTCTGTTCTCTGGGAAATGTGTGTGGTGCTACTGCCCCGGTGTATGGGGTGGCTCACTGGCCACTAGCAATGTTTCTGCTCGCCACTGTGGGGCAAACGTTGTGCAGCTAAGCTCACTTGGGAAGTACAAGTGCCAGAGTTCCTTTCCGGGGCACCGTCAAGAGATCTCATTCGTAGCATGCGGGTACTGCTTTCCTCCTAAGCTGTGCATTCGCAGCCAGCTTCAAGGTGTTCCTTTTGTGGATAGACTCTGGTGGAGAGGCCGCTGGAGAAGGCTTTTGCTTCTATGCCCTTTGAGAAGGCTGCTTTGAGGAACCTCTTACCCTAGCCTCTGCCAAGTACAGCCTTCTGCCTCTCTCCAATACTGACTTACTTTTGACAGCTTGTCTTTCCGTTTGAGAAACCAAGAGCCCTTTTCGTGCAGGGAAAAATGTCCGTTTTCTGTTCTTCTTTTGCACACGGTGACGTGCTTTCAGGGCTGTGGTTAGGCTTTTACCCACTCGAGGGAGGGCAGCTTCCCATTCACTTTGGAGATGGCACTCCTGCAGCGCTGTGGGCCATGTCTGTGCTTCGCAGACTGCAAACTACCCTCTCCATTCGAAGAGAACACGCACGGATTGGGAAGTCTCTGTTCTCTGGGAGTTGTGTGTGGTGCTACTGCCCCGGTGTATGGGGTGGCTCACTGGCCACTAGCAATTTTTCTGCTCGCCACTGTGGGGCAAACGTTGTGCAGCTAAGCTCACTTGGGAAGTAAAAGTGCCAGAGTTCCTTTCTGGGGCACCATCAAGAGATCACATTCGAAGCATGCGGGTACTGCTTTCCTCCTAAGCTGTGCATTCGCAGCCAGCTTCAAGGTGTTCCTTTTGTGGATAGACTCTGGAGGAGAGGCCGCTGGATAAGGCCTCTGCTTCTATGCCCTTTGAGAGGGCTGCTTTGAGGAACCTCTTACCCTAGCCTCTGCCAAGTACAGCCTTCTGCCTCTCTCCAATACTGACTTACTTTTGACAGCTTGTCTTTCCGTTTGAGAAACCAAGAGCCCTTTTCGTGCAGGGAAAAATGTCCGTTTTCTGTTCTTCTTTTGCACACGGTGACGTGCTTTCAGGCCTGGGTTAGGCTTTTACCCACTCGAGGGAGGGCAGCTTCCCATTCACTTTGGAGATGGCACTCCTGCAGCGCTGTGGGCCATGACTGTGCTTCGCAGCCTGTAAAGTACCCTCTCCATTCGAGGAAAACACGCACGGATTGGGAAGTCTCTGTTCTCTGGGAGATGTGTGTGGTGCTACTGTCCCGGTGTATGGGGTGGCTCACTGGCCACTAGCAATGTTTCTGCTCGCCACTGTGGGGCAAACGTTGTGCAGCTAAGCTCACTTGGGAAGTACAAGTGCCAGAGTTCCTTTCCGGGGCACCGTCAAGAGATCACATTCGTAGCATGCGGGTACTGCTTTCCTCCTAAGCTGTGCATTCGCAGCCAGCTTCAAGGTGTTCCTTTTGTGGATAGACTCTGGTGGAGAGGCCGCGGGAGAAGGCCTCTGCTTCTATGCCCTTTGAGAAGGCTGCTTTGAGGAACCTCTTACCCTAGCCTCTGCCAAGTACAGCCTTCTGCCTCTCTCCAATACTGACTTACTTTTGACAGCTTGTCTTTCCGTTTGAGAAACCAAGAGCCCTTTTCGTGCAGGGAAAAATGTCCGTTTTCTGTTCTTCTTTTGCACACGGTGACGTGCTTTCAGGCCTGGGTTTGGCTTTTACCCACTCGAGGGAGGGCATCTTCCCATTCACTTTGGTGATGGCACTCCTGCAGCGCTGTGGGCCATGACTGTGCTTCGCAGACTGTAAAGTACCCTCTCCATTCGAAGAGAACACGCACGGATTGGGAAGTCTCTGTTCTCTGGGAGATGTGTGTGGTGCTACTGTCCCGGTGTATGGGGTGGCTCACTGGCCACTAGCAATGTTTCTGCTCGCCACTGTGGGGCAAACGTTGTGCAGCTAAGCTCACTTGGGAAGTACAAGTGCCAGAGTTCCTTTCCGGGGCACCGTCAAGAGATCACATTCGTAGCATGCGGGTACTGCTTTCCTCCTAAGCTGTGCATTCACAGCCAGCTTCAAGGTGTTCCTTTTGTCGATAGACTCTGGTGGAGAGGCCGCGGGAGAAGGCCTCTGCTTCTATGCCCTTTGAGAAGGTTGCTTTGAGGAACCTCTTACCCTAGCCTCTGCCAAGTACAGCCTTCTGCCTCTCTCCAATACTGACTTACTTTTGACAGCTTGTCTTTCCGTTTGAGAAACCAAGAGCCCTTTTCGTGCAGGGAAAAATGTCCGTTTTCTGTTCTTCTTTTGCACACGGTGACGTGCTTTCAGGGCTGCGGTTAGGCTTTTACCCACTCGAGGGAGGGCAGCTTCCCATTCACTTTGGAGATGGCACTCCTGCAGCGCTGTGGGCCATGTCTGTGCTTCGCAGACTGCAAACTACCCTCTCCATTCGAAGACAACACGCACGGATTGGGAAGTCTCTGTTCTCTGGGAGTTGTGTGTGGTGCTACTGCCCCGGTGTATGGGGTGGCTCACTGGCCACTAGCAATATTTCTGCTCGCCACTGTGGGGCAAACGTTGTGCAGCTAAGCTCACTTGGGAAGTACAAGTGCCAGAGTTCCTTTCTGGGGCACCATCAAGAGATCACATTCGTAGCATGCGGGTACTGCTTTCCTCCTAAGCTGTGCATTCGCAGCCAGCTTCAAGGTGTTCCTATTGTGGATAGACTCTGGAGGAGAGGCCGCTGGATAAGGCCTCTGCTTCTATGCCCTTTGAGAGGGCTGCTTTGAGGAACCTCTTACCCTAGCCTCTGCCAAGTATAGCCTTCTGCCTCTCTCCAATACTGACTTACTTTTGACAGCTTGTCTTTCCGTTTGAGAAACCAAGAGCCCTTTTCGTGCAGGGAAAAATGTCCGTTTTCTGTTCTTCTTTTGCACACGGTGACGTGCTTTCAGGGCTGTGGTTAGGCTTTTACCCACTCGAGGGAGGGCAGCTTCCCATTCACTTTGGAGATGGCACTCCTGCAGCGCTGTGGGCCATGTCTGTGCTTCGCAGACTGCAAACTACCCTCTCCATTCGAAGAGAACACGCACGGATTGGGAAGTCTCTGTTCTCTGGGAGTTGTGTGTGGTGCTACTGCCCCGGTGTATGGGGTGGCTCACTGGCCACTAGCAATGTTTCTGCTCGCCACTGTGGGGCAAACGTTGTGCAGCTAAGCTCACTTGGGAAGTACAAGTGCCAGAGTTCCTTTCTGGGGCACCATCAAGAGATCACATTCGTAGCATGCGGGTACTGCTTTCCTCCTAAGCTGTGCATTCGCAGCCAGCTTCAAGGTGTTCCTTTTGTGGATAGACTCTGGTGGAGAGGCCGCTGGAGAAGGCTTCTGCTTCTATGCCCTTTGAGAAGGCTGCTTTGAGGAACCTCTTACCCTGGCCTCTGCCAATTACAGCCTTCTGCCTCTCTCCAATACTGACTTACTTCTGACAGCTTGTCTTTCCGTTTGAGAAACCAAGAGCCCTTTTCGTGCAGGGAAAAATGTCCGTTTTCTGTTCTTCTTTTGCACACGGTGACGTGCTTTCAGGCCTGGGTTAGGCTTTTACCCACTCGAGGGAGGGCAGCTTCCCATTCACTTTGGAGATGGCACTCCTGCAGCGCTGTGGGCCATGACTGTGCTTCGCAGACTGTAAACTACCCTCTCCATTCGAAGAAAAGACGCACGGATTGGGAAGCCTCTGTTCTCTGGTTAATGTGTGTCGTGCTACTGCCCCGGTGTATGGGGTGGCTCACTGGCCACTAGCAATGTTTCTGCTCGCCACTGTGGGGCAAACGTTGTGCAGCTAAGCTCACTTGGGTAGTACAAGTGCCAGAGTTCCTTTCCGGGGCACCGTCAAGAGATCACATTCGTAGCATGCGGGTACTGCTTTCCTCCTAAGCTGTGCATTCGCAGCCAGCTTCAAGGTGTTCCTTTTGTGGATAGACTCTGGTGGAGAGGCCGCGGGAGAAGGCCTCTGCTTCTATGCCCTTTGAGAAGGCTGCTTTGAGGAACCTCTTACCCTAGCCTCTGCCAAGTACAGCCTTCTGCCTCTCTCCAATACTGACTTACTTTTGACAGCTTGTCTTTCCGTTTGAGAAACCAAGAGCCCTTTTCGTGCAGGGAAAAATGTCCGTTTTCTGTTCTTCTTTTGCACACGGTGACGTGCTTTCAGGGCTGCGGTTAGGCTTTTACCCACTCGAGGGAGGGCAGCTTCCCATTCACTTTGGAGATGGCACTCCTGCAGCGCTGTGGGCCATGTCTGTGCTTCGCAGACTGCAAACTACCCTCTCCATTCGAAGACAACACGCACGGATTGGGAAGTCTCTGTTCTCTGGGAGTTGTGTGTGGTGCTACTGCCCCGGTGTATGGGGTGGCTCACTGGCCACTAGCAATATTTCTGCTCGCCACTGTGGGGCAAACGTTGTGCAGCTAAGCTCACTTGGGAAGTACAAGTGCCAGAGTTCCTTTCTGGGGCACCATCAAGAGATCACATTCGTAGCATGCGGGTACTGCTTTCCTCCTAAGCTGTGCATTCGCAGCCAGCTTCAAGGTGTTCCTATGGTGGATAGACTCTGGAGGAGAGGCCGCTGGATAAGGCCTCTGCTTCTATGCCCTTTGAGAGGGCTGCTTTGAGGAACCTCTTACCCTAGCCTCTGCCAAGTATAGCCTTCTGCCTCTCTCCAATACTGACTTACTTTTGACAGCTTGTCTTTCCGTTTGAGAAACCAAGAGCCCTTTTCGTGCAGGGAAAAATGTCCGTTTTCTGTTCTTCTTTTGCACACGGTGACGTGCTTTCAGGGCTGTGGTTAGGCTTTTACCCACTCGAGGGAGGGCAGCTTCCCATTCACTTTGGAGATGGCACTCCTGCAGCGCTGTGGGCCATGTCTGTGCTTCGCAGACTGCAAACTACCCTCTCCATTCGAAGAGAACACGCACGGATTGGGAAGTCTCTGTTCTCTGGGAGTTGTGTGTGGTGCTACTGCCCCGGTGTATGGGGTGGCTCACTGGCCACTAGCAATGTTTCTGCTCGCCACTGTGGGGCAAACGTTGTGCACCTAAGCTCACTTGGGAAGTACAAGTGCCAGAGTTCCTTTCTGGGGCACCATCAAGAGATCACATTCGTAGCATGCGGGTACTGCTTTCCTCCTAAGCTGTGCATTCGCAGCCAGCTTCAAGGTGTTCCTTTTGTGGATAGACTCTGGTGGAGAGGCCGCTGGAGAAGGCTTCTGCTTCTATGCCCTTTGAGAAGGCTGCTTTGAGGAACCTCTTAACCTGGCCTCTGCCAATTACAGCCTTCTGCCTCTCTCCAATACTGACTTACTTTTGACAGCTTGTCTTTCCGTTTGAGAAACCAAGAGCCCTTTTCGTGCAGGGAAAAATGTCCGTTTTCTGTTCTACTTTTGCACACGGTGACATGCTTTCAGGGCTGTGGTTAGGCTTTTACCCACTCGAGGGAGGGCAGCTTCCCATTCACTTTGGAGATGGCACTCCTGCAGCGCTGTGGGCCATGTCTGTGCTTCGCAGACTGCAAACTACCCTCTCCATTCGAAGAGAACACGCACGGATTGGGAAGTCTCTGTTCTCTGGGAGTGTGTGTGGTGCTACTGCCCCGGTGTATGGGGTGGCTCACTGGCCACTAGCAATGTTTCTGCTCGCCACTGTGGGGCAAACGTTGTGCAGCTAAGCTCACTTGGGAAGTACAAGTGCCAGAGTTCCTTTCTGGGGCATCATCAAGAGATCACATTCGTAGCATGCGGGTACTGCTTTCCTCCTAAGCTGTGCATTGGCAGCCAGCTTCAAGGTGTTCCTTTTGTGGATAGACTCTGGAGGAGAGGCCGCTGGATAAGGCCTCTGCTTCTATGCCCTTTGAGAAGGCTGCTTTGAGGAACCTCTTACCCTAACCTATGCCAAGTACAGCCTTCTGCCTCTCTCCAATACTGACTTACTTCTGACAGCTTGTCTTTCCGTTTGAGAAACCAAGAGCCCTTTTCGTGCAGGGAAAAATGTCCGTTTTCTGTTCTTCTTTTGCACACGGTGACGTGCTTTCAGGCCTGGGTTAGGCTTTTACCCACTCGAGGGAGGGCAGCTTCCCATTCACTTTGGAGATGGCACTCCTGCAGCGCTGTGGGCCATGACTGTGCTTCGCAGACTGTAAACTACCCTCTCCATTCGAAGAAAAGACGCACGGATTGGGAAGCCTCTGTTCTCTGGGAAATGTGTGTCGTGCTACTGCCCCGGTGTATGGGGTGGCTCACTGGCCACTAGCAATGTTTCTGCTCGCCACTGTGGGGCAAACGTTGTGCAGCTAAGCTCACTTGGGTAGTACAAGTGCCAGAGTTCCTTTCCGGGGCACCGTCAAGAGATCTCATTCGTAGCATGCGGGTACTGCTTTCCTCCTAAGCTGTGCATTCGCAGCCAGCTTCAAGGTGTTCCTTTTGTGGATAGACTCTGGTGGAGAGGCCGCGGGAGAAGGCCTCTGCTTCTATGCCCTTTGAGAAGGCTGCTTTGAGGAACCTCTTACCCTAGCCTCTGCCAAGTACAGCCTTCTGCCTCTCTCCAATACTGACTTACTTTTGACAGCTTGTCTTTCCGTTTGAGAAACCAAGAGCCCTTTTCGTGCAGGGAAAAATATCCGTTTTCTGTTCTTCTTTTGCACACGGTGACGTGCTTTCAGGGCTGTGGTTAGGCTTTTACCCACTCGAGGGAGGGCAGCTTCCCATTCACTTTGGAGATGGCACTCCTGCAGCGCTGTGGGCCATGTCTGTGCTTCGCAGACTGCAAACTACCCTCTCCATTCGAAGAGAACACGCACGGATTGGGAAGTCTCTGTTCTCTCGGAGTTGTGTGTGGTGTTACTGCCCAGGTGTATGGGGTGGCTCACTGGCCACTAGCAATGTTTCTGCTCGCCACTGTGGGGCAAACGTTGTGCAGCTAAGCTCACTTGGGAAGTACAAGTGCCAGAGTTCCTTTCTGGGGCATCATCAAGAGATCACATTCGTAGCATGCGGGTACTGCTTTCCTCCTAAGCTGTGCATTGGCAGCCAGCTTCAAGGTGTTCCTTTTGTGGATAGACTCTGGAGGAGAGGCCGCTGGATAAGGCCTCTGCTTCTATGCCCTTTGAGAAGGCTGCTTTGAGGAACCTCTTACCCTAGCCTCTGCCAAGTACAGCCTTCTGCCTCTCTCCAATACTGACTTACTTTTGACAGCTTGTCTTTCCGTTTGAGAAACCAAGAGCCCTTTTCGTGCAGGGAAAAATGTCCGTTTTTTGTTCTTCTTTTGCACACGGTGACGTGCTTTCAGGGCTGTGGTTAGGCTTTTACCCACTCGAGGGAGGGCAGCTTCCCATTCACTTTGGAGATGGCACTCCTGCAGCGCTGTGGGCCATGTCTGTGCTTCGCAGACTGCAAACTACCCTCTCCATTCGAAGAGAACACGCACGGATTGGGAAGTCTCTGTTCTCTCGGAGTTGTGTGTGGTGTTACTGCCCAGGTGTATGGGGTGGCTCACTGGCCACTAGCAATGTTTCTGCTCGCCACTGTGGGGCAAACGTTGTGCAGCTAAGCTCACTTGGGAAGTACAAGTGCCAGAGTTCCTTTCTGGGGCACCATCAAGAGATCACATTCGTAGCATGCGGGTACTGCTTTCCTCCTAAGCTGTGCATTCGCAGCCAGCTTCAAGGTGTTCCATTTGTGGATAGACTCTGGTTGAGAGCCCGCTGGAGAAGGCCTCTGCTTCTATGCCCTTTGAGAAGGCTGCTTTGAGGAACCTCTTACCCTAGCCTCTGCCAAGTACAGCCTTCTGCCTCTCTCCAATACTGACTTACTTTTGACAGCTTGTCTTTCCGTTTGAGAAACCAAGAGCCCTTTTCGTGCAGGGAAAAATGTCCGTTTTCTGTTTTTCTTTTAAACAAGGTGACGTGCTTTCAGGCCTGGGTTAGGCTTTTACCCACTCGAGGGAGGGCAGCTTCCCATTCACTTTGGAGATGGCACTCCTGCAGCGCTGTGGGCCATGTCTGTGCTTCGCAGACTGCAAACTACCCTCTCCATTCGAAGAGAACACGCACGGATTGGGAAGTCTCTGTTCTCTCGGAGTTGTGTGTGGTGTTACTGCCCAGGTGTATGGGGTGGCTCACTGGCCACTAGCAATGTTTCTGCTCGCCACTGTGGGGCAAACGTTGTGCAGCTAAGCTCACTTGGGAAGTACAAGTGCCAGAGTTCCTTTCTGGGGCATCATCAAGAGATCACATTCGTAGCATGCGGGTACTGCTTTCCTCCTAAGCTGTGCATTGGCAGCCAGCTTCAAGGTGTTCCTTTTGTGGATAGACTCTGGAGGAGAGGCCGCTGGATAAGGCCTCTGCTTCTATGCCCTTTGAGAAGGCTGCTTTGAGGAACCTCTTACCCTAGCCTCTGCCAAGTACAGCCTTCTGCCTCTCTCCAATACTGACTTACTTTTGACAGCTTGTCTTTCCGTTTGAGAAACCAAGAGCCCTTTTCGTGCAGGGAAAAATGTCCGTTTTCTGTTTTTCTTTTAAACACGGTGACGTGCTTTCAGGCCTGGGTTAGGCTTTTACCCACTCGAGGGAGGGCAGCTTCCCATTCACTTTGGAGATGGCACTCCTGCAGCGCTGTGGGCCATGTCTGTGCTTCGCAGACTGCAAAATACCCTCTCCATTCGAAGAAAACACGCACGGATTGGGAAGTCTCTGTTCTCTGGGAGTTGTGTGTGGTGCTACTGCCCCGGTGTATGGGGTGGCTCACTGGCCACTAGCAATGTTTCTGCTCGCCACTGTGGGGCAAACGTTGTGCAGCTAAGCTCACTTGGGAAGTACAAGTGCCAGAGTTCCTTTCTGGGGCACCATCAAGAGATCACATTCGTAGCATGCGGGTACTGCTTTCCTCCTAAGCTGTGCATTCGCAGCCAGCTTCAAGGTGTTCCTTTTGTGGATAGACTCTGGTGGAGAGGCCGCTGGAGAAGGCCTCTGCTTCTATGCCCTTTGAGAAGGTTGCTTTGAGGAACCTCTTACCCTAGCCTCTGCCAAGTACAGCCTTCTGCCTCTCTCCAATACTGACTTACTTTTGACAGCTTGTCTTTCCGTTTGAGAAACCAAGAGCCCTTTTCGTGCAGGGAAAAATGTCCCTTTTCTGTTCTTCTTTTGCACACGGTGACGTGCTTTCAGGGCTGTGGTTAGGCTTTTACCCACTCGAGGGAGGGCAGCTTCCCATTCACTTTGGAGATGGCACTCGTGCAGCGCTGTGGGCCATGTCTGTGCTTCGCAGACTGCAAACTACCCTCTCCATTCGAAGAGAACACGCACGGATTGGGAAGTCTCTGTTCTCTGGGAGTTGTGTGTGGTGCTACTGCCCCGGTGTATGGGGTGGCTCACTGGCCACTAGCAATGTTTCTGCTCGCCACTGTGGGGCAAACGTTGTGCAGCTAAGCTCACTTGGGAAGTACAAGTGCCAGAGTTCCTTTCTGGGGCACCATCAAGAGATCACATTCGTAGCATGCGGGTACTGCTTTCCTCCTAAGCTGTGCATTCGCAGCCAGCTTCAAGGTGTTCCTTTTGTGGATAGACTCTGGAGGAGAGGCCGCTGGATAAGGCCTCTGCTTCTATGCCCTTTGAGAGGGCTGCTTTGAGGAACCTCTTACCCTAGCCTCTGCCAAGTACAGCCTTCTGCCTCTCTCCAATACTGACTTACTTTTGACAGCTTGTCTTTCCGTTTGAGAAACCAAGAGCCCTTTTCGTGCAGGGAAAAATGTCCGTTTTCTGTTCTTCTTTTGCACACGGTGACGTGCTTTCAGGCCTGGGTTAGGCTTTTACCCACTCGAGGGAGGGCATCTTCCCATTCACTTTGGTGATGGCACTCCTGCAGCGCTGTGGGCCATGACTGTGCTTCGCAGACTGTAAAGTACCCTCTCCATTCGAAGAAAACACGCACGGATTGGGAAGTCTCTGTTCTCTGGGAGATGTGTGTGGTGCTACTGTCCCGGTGTATGGGGTGGCTCACTGGCCACTAGAAATGTTTCTGCTCGCCACTGTGGGGCAAACGTTGTGCAGCTAAGCTCACTTGGGAAGTACAAGTGCCAGAGTTCCTTTCCGGGGCACCGTCAAGAGATCACATTCGTAGCATGCGGGTACTGCTTTCCTCCTAAGCTGTGCATTCGCAGCCAGCTTCAAGGTGTTCCTTTTGTGGATAGACTCTGGTGGAGAGGCCGCGGGAGAAGGCCTCTGCTTCTATGCCCTTTGAGAAGGCTGCTTTGAGGAACCTCTTACCCTAGCGTCTGCCAAGTACAGCCTTCTGCCTCTCTCCAATACTGACTTACTTTTGACAGCTTGTCTTTCCGTTTGAGAAACCAAGAGCCCTTTTCGTGCAGGGAAAAATGTCCGTTTTCTGTTCTACTTTTGCACACGGTGACATGCTTTCAGGGCTGTGGTTAGGCTTTTACCCACTCGAGGGAGGGCAGCTTCCCATTCACTTTGGAGATGGCACTCCTGCAGCGCTGTGGGCCATGTCTGTGCTTCGCAGACTGCAAACTACCCTCTCCATTCGAAGAGAACACGCACGGATTGGGAAGTCTCTGTTCTCTGGGAGTGTGTGTGGTGCTACTGCCCCGGTGTATGGGGTGGCTCACTGGCCACTAGCAATGTTTCTGCTCGCCACTGTGGGGCAAACGTTGTGCAGCTAAGCTCACTTGGGAAGTACAAGTGCCAGAGTTCCTTTCTGGGGCATCATCAAGAGATCACATTCGTAGTATGCGGGTACTGCTTTCCTCCTAAGCTGTGCATTGGCAGCCAGCTTCAAGGTGTTCCTTTTGTGGATAGACTCTGGAGGAGAGGCCGCTGGATAAGGCCTCCGCTTCTATGCCCTTTGAGAAGGCTGCTTTGAGGAACCTCTTACCCTAGCCTCTGCCAAGTACAGCCTTCTGCCTCTCTCCAATACTGACTTACTTCTGACAGCTTGTCTTTCCGTTTGAGAAACCAAGAGCCCTTTTCGTGCAGGGAAAAATGTCCGTTTTCTGTTCTTCTTTTGCACACGGTGACGTGCTTTCAGGCCTGGGTTAGGCTTTTACCCACTCGAGGGAGGGCATCTTCCCATTCACTTTGGAGATGGCACTCCTGCAGCGCTGTGGGCCATGACTGTGCTTCGCAGACTGTAAACTACCCTCTCCATTCGAAGAAAAGACGCACGGATTGGGAAGCCTCTGTTCTCTGGGAAATGTGTGTGGTGCTACTGCCCCGGTGTATGGGGTGGCTCACTGGCCACTAGCAATGTTTCTGCTCGCCACTGTGGGGCAAACGTTGTGCAGCTAAGCTCACTTGGGTAGTACAAGTGCCAGAGTTCCTTTCCGGGGCACCGTCAAGAGATCTCATTCGTAGCATGCGGGTACTGCTTTCCTCCTAAACTGTGCATTCCCAGCCAGCTTCAAGGTGTTCCTTTTGTGGATAGACTCTGGTGGAGAGGCCGCTGGAGAAGGCCTCTGCTTCTATGCCCTTTGAGAAGGCTGCTTTGAGGAACCTCTTACCCTAGCCTCTGCCAAGTACAGCCTTCTGCCTCTCTCCAATACTGACTTACTTTTGACAGCTTGTCTTTCCGTTTGAGAAACCAAGAGCCCTTTTCGTGCAGGGAAAAATGTCCGTTTTCTGTTTTTCTTTTAAACAAGGTGACGTGCTTTCAGGCCTGGGTTAGGCTTTTACCCACTCGAGGGAGGGCAGCTTCCCATTCACTTTGGAGATGGCACTCCTGCAGCGCTGTGGGCCATGACTGTGCTTCGCAGACTGTAAACTACCCTCTCCATTCGAAGAAAACACGCACGGATTGGGAAGTCTCTGTTCTCTGGGAGTTGTGTGTGGTGCTACTGCCCCGGTGTATGGGGTGGCTCACTGGCCACTAGCAATGTTTCTGCTCGCCACTGTGGGGCAAACGTTGTGCAGCTAAGCTCACTTGGGAAGTACAAGTGCCAGAGTTCCTTTCTGGGGCACCATCAAGAGATCACATTCGTAGCATGCGGGTACTGCTTTCCTCCTAAGCTGTGCATTCGCAGCCAGCTTCAAGGTGTTCCTTTTGTGGATAGACTCTGGTGGAGAGGCCGCTGGAGAAGGACTCTGCTTCTATGCCCTTTGAGAAGGCTGCTTTGAGGAACCTCTTACCCTAGCCTCTGCCAAGTACAGCCTTCTGCCTCTCTCCAATACTGACTTACTTTTGACAGCTTGTCTTTCCGTTTGAGAAACCAAGAGCCCTTTTCCTGCAGGGAAAAATGTCCGTTTTCTGTTCTTCTTTTGCACACGTTGACGTGCTTTCAGGGCTGCGGTTAGGCTTTTACCCACTCGAGGGAGGGCAGCTTCCCGTTCACTTTGGAGACGGCACTCCTGCATCGCTGTGGGCCATGTCAGTGCTTCGCAGACTGCAAACTACCCTCTCCATTCGAAGAGAACACGCACGGATTGGGAAGTCTCTGTTCTCTGGGAGTTGTGTGTGGTGCTACTGCCCCGGTGTATGGGGTGGCTCACTGGCCACTAGCAATGTTTCTGCTCGCCACTGTGGGGCAAACGTTGTGCAGCTAAGCTCACTTGGGAAGTACAAGTGCCAGAGTTCCTTTCTGGGGCACCATCAAGAGATCACATTCGTAGCATGCGGGTACTGCTTTCCTCCTAAGCTGTGCATTGGCAGCCAGCTTCAAGGTGTTCCTTTTGTGGATAGACTCTGGTGGAGAGGCCGCTGGAGAAGGCTTCTGCTTCTATGCCCTTTGAGAAAGCTGCTTTGAGGAACCTCTTACCGTAGCCTCTGCCAAGTACAGCATTCTGCCTCTCTCCAATACTGACTTACTTTTGACAGCTTGTCTTTCCGTTTGAGAAACCAAGAGCCCTTTTCGTGCAGGGAAAAATGTCCGTTTTCTGTTCTTCTTTTGCACACGGTGACGTGCTTTCAGGCCTGGGTTAGGCTTTTACCCACTCGAGGGAGGGCAGCTTCCCATTCACTTTGGAGATGGCACTCCTGCAGCGCTGTGGGCCTTGACTGTGCTTCGCAGACTGTAAACTACCCTCTCCATTCGAAGAAAACACGCACGGATTGGGAAGTCTCTGTTCTCTGGGAGTTGTGTGTGGTGCTACTGCCCCGGTGTATGGGGTGGCTCACTGGCCACTAGCAATGTTTCTGCTCGCCACTGTGGGGCAAACGTTGTGCAGCTAAGCTCACTTGGGAAGTACAAGTGCCAGAGTTCCTTTCTGGGGCACCATCAAGAGATCACATTCGTAGCATGCGGGTACTGCTTTCCTCCTAAGCTGTGCATTCGCAGCCAGCTTCAAGGTGTTCCTTTTGTGGATAGACTCTGGTGGAGATGCCGCTGGAGAAGGACTCTGCTTCTATGCCCTTTGAGAAGGCTGCTTTGAGGAACCTCTTACCCTAGCCTCTGCCAAGTACAGCCTTCTGCCTCTCTCCAATACTGACTTACTTTTGACAGCTTGTCTTTCCGTTTGAGAAACCAAGAGCCCTTTTCGTGCAGGGAAAAATGTCCCTTTTCTGTTCTTCTTTTGCACACGGTGACGTGCTTTCAGGGCTGTGGTTAGGCTTTTACCCACTCGAGGGAGGGCAGCTTCCCATTCACTTTGGAGATGGCACTCGTGCAGCGCTGTGGGCCATGTCTGTGCTTCGCAGACTGCAAACTACCCTCTCCATTCGAAGAGAACACGCACGGATTGGGAAGTCTCTGTTCTCTGGGAGTTGTGTGTGGTGCTACTGCCCCGGTGTATGGGGTGGCTCACTGGCCACTAGCAATGTTTCTGCTCGCCACTGTGGGGCAAACGTTGTGCAGCTAAGCTCACTTGGGAAGTACAAGTGCCAGAGTTCCTTTCTGGGGCACCATCAAGAGATCACATTCGTAGCATGCGGGTACTGCTTTCCTCCTAAGCTGTGCATTCGCAGCCAGCTTCAAGGTGTTCCTTTTGTGGATAGACTCTGGAGGAGAGGCCGCTGGATAAGGCCTCTGCTTCTATGCCCTTTGAGAGGGCTGCTTTGAGGAACCTCTTACCCTAGCCTCTGCCAAGTACAGCCTTCTGCCTCTCTCCAATACTGACTTACTTTTGACAGCTTGTCTTTCCGTTTGAGAAACCAAGAGCCCTTTTCGTGCAGGGAAAAATGTCCGTTTTCTGTTCTTCTTTTGCACACGGTGACGTGCTTTCAGGCCTGGGTTAGGCTTTTACCCACTCGAGGGAGGGCATCTTCCCATTCACTTTGGAGATGGCACTCCTGCAGCGCTGTGGGCCTTGACTGTGCTTCGCAGACTGTAAAGTACCCTCTCCATTCGAAGAAAACACGCACGGATTGGGAAGTCTCTGTTCTCTGGGAGATGTGTTTGGTGCTACTGTCCCGGTGTATGGGGGGGCTCACTGGCCACTAGCAATGTTTCTGCTCGCCACTGTGGGGCAAACGTTGTGCAGCTAAGCTCACTTGGGAAGTACAAGTGCCAGAGTTCCTTTCCGGGGCACCGTCAAGAGATCACATTCGTAGCATGCGGGTACTGCTTTCCTCCTAAGCTGTGCATTCGCAGCCAGCTTCAAGGTGTTCCTTTTGTGGATAGACTCTGGTGGAGAGGCCGCGGGAGAAGGCCTCTGCTTCTATGCCCTTTGAGAAGGCTGCTTTGAGGAACCTCTTACCCTAGCGTCTGCCAAGTACAGCCTTCTGCCTCTCTCCAATACTGACTTACTTTTGACAGCTTGTCTTTCCGTTTGAGAAACCAAGAGCCCTTTTCGTGCAGGGAAAAATGTCCGTTTTCTGTTCTTCTTTTGCACACGGTGACGTGCTTTCAGGGCTGTGGTTAGGCTTTTACCCACTCGAGGGAGGGCAGCTTCCCATTCACTTTGGAGATGGCACTCCTGCAGCGCTGTGGGCCATGTCTGTGCTTCGCAGACTGCAAACTACCCTCTCCATTCGAAGAGAACACGCACGGATTGGGAAGTCTCTGTTCTCTGGGAGTTGTGTGTGGTGCTACTGCCCCGGTGTATGGGGTGTCTCACTGGCCACTAGCAATATTTCTGCTCTCCACTGTTGGGCAAACGTTGTGCAGCTAAGCTCACTTGGGAAGTACAAGTGCCAGAGTTCCTTTCTGGGGCACCATCAAGAGATCACATTCGTAGCATGCGGGTACTGCTTTCCTCCTAAGCTGTGCATTCGCAGCCAGCTTCAAGGTGTTCCTTTTGTGGATAGACTCTGGTGGAGAGGCCGCTGGAGAAGGCCTCTGCTTCTATGCCCTTTGAGAACGCTGCTTTGAGGAACCTCTTACCCTATCCTCTGCCAAGTACAGCCTTCTGCCTCTCTCCAATACTGACTTACTTTTGACAGCTTGTCTTTCCGTTTGAGAAACCAAGAGCCCTTTTCGTGCAGGGAAAAATGTCCGTTTTCTGTTCTTCTTTTGCACACGGTGACGTGCTTTCAGGCCTGGGTTAGGCTTTTACCCACTCGAGGGAGGGCAGCTTCCCATTCACTTTGGAGATGGCACTCCTGCAGCGCTGTGGGCCATGTCTGTGCTTCGCAGACTGCAAACTACCCTCTCCATTCGAAGAGAACACGCACGGATTGGGAAGTCTCTGTTCTCTGGGAGTTGTGTGTGGTGCTACTGCCCCGGTGTATGGGGTGGCTCACTGGCCACTAGCAATGTTTCTGCTCGCCACTGTGGGGCAAACGTTGTGCAGCTAAGCTCACTTGGGAAGTACAAGTGCCAGAGTTCCTTTCTGGGGCACCATCAAGAGATCACATTCGTAGCATGCGGGTACTGCTTTCCTCCTAAGCTGTGCATTCGCAGCCATCTTCAAGGTGTTCCTTTTGTGGATAGACTCTGGTGGAGAAGCCGCTGGAGAAGGCTTCTGCTTCTATGCCCTTTGAGAAGGCTGCTTTGAGGAACCTCTTACCCTGGCCTCTGCCAAGTACAGCCTTCTGCCTCTCTCCAATACTGACTTACTTTTGACAGCTTGTCTTTCCGTTTGAGAAACCAAGAGCCCTTTTCGTGCAGGGAAAAATGTCCGTTTTCTGTTCTACTTTTGCACACGGTGACATGCTTTCAGGGCTGTGGTTAGGCTTTTACCCACTCGAGGGAGGGCAGCTTCCCATTCACTTTGGAGATGGCACTCCTGCAGCGCTGTGGGCCATGTCTGTGCTTCGCAGACTGCAAACTACCCTCTCCATTCGAAGAGAACACGCACGGATTGGGAAGTCTCTGTTCTCTGGGAGTGTGTGTGGTGCTACTGCCCCGGTGTATGGGGTGGCTCACTGGCCACTAGCAATGTTTCTGCTCGCCACTGTGGGGCAAACGTTGTGCAGCTAAGCTCACTTGGGAAGTACAAGTGCCAGAGTTCCTTTCTGGGGCATCATCAAGAGATCACATTCGTAGCATGCGGGTACTGCTTTCCTCCTAAGCTGTGCATTGGCAGCCAGCTTCAAGGTGTTCCTTTTGTGGATAGACTCTGGAGGAGAGGCCGCTGGATAAGGCCTCTGCTTCTATGCCCTTTGAGAAGGCTGCTTTGAGGAACCTCTTACCCTAGCCTCTGCCAAGTACAGCCTTCTGCCTCTCTCCAATACTGACTTACTTCTGACAGCTTGTCTTTCCGTTTGAGAAACCAAGAGCCCTTTTCGTGCAGGGAAAAATGTCCGTTTTCTGTTCTTCTTTTGCACACGGTGACGTGCTTTCAGGCCTGGGTTAGGCTTTTACCCACTCGAGGGAGGGCAGCTTCCCATTCACTTTGGAGATGGCACTCCTGCAGCGCTGTGGGCCATGACTGTGCTTCGCAGACTGTAAACTACCCTCTCCATTCGAAGAAAAGACGCACGGATTGGGAAGCCTCTGTTCTCTGGGAAATGTGTGTGGTGCTACTGCCCCGGTGTATGGGGTGGCTCACTGGCCACTAGCAATGTTTCTGCTCGCCACTGTGGGGCAAACGTTGTGCAGCTAAGCTCACTTGGGTAGTACAAGTGCCAGAGTTCCTTTCCGGGGCACCGTCAAGAGATCTCATTCGTAGCATGCGGGTACTGCTTTCCTCCTAAGCTGTGCATTCGCAGCCAGCTTCAAGGTGTTCCTTTTGTGGATAGACTCTGGTGGAGAGGCCGCTGGAGAAGGCCTCTGCTTCTATGCCCTTTCAGAAGGCTGCTTTGAGGAACCTCTTACCCTAGCCTCTGCCAAGTACAGCCTTCTGCCTCTCTCCAATACTGACTTACTTTTGACAGCTTGTCTTTCCGTTTGAGAAACCAAGAGCCCTTTTCGTGCAGGGAAAAATGTCCGTTTTTTGTTCTTCTTTTGCACACGGTGACGTGCTTTCAGGGCTGTGGTTAGGCTTTTACCCACTCGAGGGAGGGCAGCTTCCCATTCACTTTGGAGATGGCACTCCTGCAGCGCTGTGGGCCATGTCTGTGCTTCGCAGACTGCAAACTACCCTCTCCATTCGAAGAGAACACGCACGGATTGGGAAGTCTCTGTTCTCTCGGAGTTGTGTGTGGTGTTACTGCCCAGGTGTATGGGGTGGCTCACTGGCCACTAGCAATGTTTCTGCTCGCCACTGTGGGGCAAACGTTGTGCAGCTAAGCTCACTTGGGAAGTACAAGTGCCAGAGTTCCTTTCTGGGGCACCATCAAGATATCACATTCGTAGCATGCGGGTACTGCTTTCCTCCTAAGCTGTGCATTCGCAGCCAGCTTCAAGGTGTTCCATTTGTGGATAGACTCTGGTTGAGAGCCCGCTGGAGAAGGCCTCTGCTTCTATGCCCTTTGAGAAAGCTGCTTTGAGGAACCTCTTACCCTAGCCTCTGCCAAGTACAGCCTTCTGCCTCTCTCCAATACTGACTTACTTTTGACAGCTTGTCTTTCCGTTTGAGAAACCAAGAGCCCTTTTCGTGCAGGGAAAAATGTCCGTTTTCTGTTTTTCTTTTAAACACGGTGACGTGCTTTCAGGGCTGGGTTAGGCTTTTACCCACTCGAGGGAGGGCAGCTTCCCATTCACTTTGGAGATGGCACTCCTGCAGCGCTGTGGGCCATGTCTGTGCTTCGCAGACTGCAAAATACCCTCTCCATTCGAAGAGAACACGCACGGATTGGGAAGTCTCTGTTCTCTTGGAGTTGTGTGTGGTGCTACTGCCCGGGTGTATGGCGTGGCTCACTGGCCACTAGCAATGTTTCTGCTCGCCACTGTGGGGCAAACGTTGTGCAGCTAAGCTCACTTGGGAAGTACAAGTGCCAGAGTTCCTTTCTGGGGCACCATCAAGAGATCACATTCGTAGCATGCGGGTACTGCTTTCCTCCTAAGCTGTGCATTCGCAGCCAGCTTCAAGGTGTTCCTTTTGTGGATAGACTCTGGTGGAGAGGCCGCTGGAGAAGGCTTCTGCTTCTATGCCCTTTGAGAAGGCTGCTTTGAGGAACTTCTTACCCTAGCCTCTGCCAAGTACAGCCTTCTGCCTCTCTCCAATACTGACTTACTTTTGACAGCTTGTCTTTCCGTTTGAGAAACCAAGAGCCCTTTTCCTGCAGGGAAAAATGTCCGTTTTCTGTTCTTCTTTTGCACACGGTTACGTGCTTTCAGGGCTGGGGTTAGGCTTTTACCCACTCGAGGGAGGGCAGCTTCCCGTTCACTTTGGAGACGGCACTCCTGCAGCGCTGTGGGCCATGTCAGTGCTTCGCAGACTGCAAACTACCCTCTCCATTCGAAGAGAACACGCACGGATTGGGAAGTCTCTGTTCTCTGGGAGTTGTGTGTGGTGCTACTGCCCCGGTGTATGGGGTGGCTCACTGGCCACTAGCAATGTTTTTGCTCGCCACTGTGGGGCAAACGTTGTGCAGCTAAGCTCACTTGGGAAGTACAAGTGCCAGAGTTCCTTTCTGGGGCACCTTCAAGAGATCTCATTCGTAGCATGCGGGTACTGCTTTCCTCCTAAGCTGTGCATTCGCAGCCAGCTTCAAGGTGTTCCTTTTGTGGATAGACTCTGGTGGAGAGGCCGCTGGAGAAGGCTTCTGCTTCTATGCCCTTTGAGAAAGCTGCTTTGAGGAACCTCTTACCGTAGCCTCTGCCAAGTACAGCATTCTGCCTCTCTCCAATACTGACTTACTTTTGACAGCTTGTCTTTCCGTTTGAGAAACCAAGAGCCCTTTTCGTGCAGGGAAAAATGTCCGTTTTCTGTTCTTCTTTTGCACACGGTGACGTGCTTTCAGGCCTGGGTTAGGCTTTTACCCACTCGAGGGAGAGCAGCTTCCCATTCACTTTTGGAGATGGCACTCCTGCAGCGCTGTGGGCCATGACTGTGCTTCGCAGACTGTAAACTACCCTCTCCATTCGAAGAAAACACGCACGGATTGGGAAGTCTCTGTTCTCTGGGAGTTGTGTGTGGTGCTACTGCCCCGGTGTATGGGGTGGCTCACTGGCCACTAGCAATGTTTCTGCTCGCCACTGTGGGGCAAACGTTGTGCAGCTAAGCTCACTTGGGAAGTACAAGTGCCAGAGTTCCTTTCTGGGGCACCATCAAGAGATCACATTCGTAGCATGCGGGTACTGCTTTCCTCCTAAGCTGTGCATTCGCAGCCAGCTTCAAGGTGTTCCTTTTGTGGATAGACTCTGGTGGAGAGGCCGCTGGAGAAGGACTCTGCTTCTATGCCCTTTGAGAAGGCTGCTTTGAGGAACCTCTTACCCTAGCCTCTGCCAAGTACAGCCTTCTGCCTCTCTCCAATACTGACTTACTTTTGACAGCTTGTCTTTCCGTTTGAGAAACCAAGAGCCCTTTTCGTGCAGGGAAAAATGTCCCTTTTCTGTTCTTATTTTGCACACGGTGACGTGCTTTCAGGGCTGTGGTTAGGCTTTTACCCACTCGAGGGAGGGCAGCTTCCCATTCACTTTGGAGATGGCACTCGTGCAGCGCTGTGGGCCATGTCTGTGCTTCGCAGACTGCAAACTACCCTCTCCATTCGAAGAGAACACGCACGGATTGGGAAGTCTCTGTTCTCTGGGAGTTGTGTGTGGTGCTACTGCCCCGGTGTATGGGGTGGCTCACTGGCCACTAGCAATGTTTCTGCTCGCCACTGTGGGGCAAACGTTGTGCAGCTAAGCTCACTTGGGAAGTACAAGTGCCAGAGTTCCTTTCTGGGGCACCATCAAGAGATCACATTCGTAGCATGCGGGTACTGCTTTCCTCCTAAGCTGTGCATTCGCAGCCAGCTTCAAGGTGTTCCTTTTGTGGATAGAGTCTGGAGGAGAGGCCGCTGGATAAGGCCTCTGCTTCTATGCCCTTTGAGAGGGCTGCTTTGAGGAACCTCTTACCCTAGCCTCTGCCAAGTACAGCCTTCTGCCTCTCTCCAATACTGACTTACTTTTGACAGCTTCTCTTTCCGTTTGAGAAACCAAGAGCCCTTTTCGTGCAGGGAAAAATGTCCGTTTTCTGTTCTTCTTTTGCACACGGTGACGTGCTTTCAGGCCTGGGTTAGGCTTTTACCCACTCGAGGGAGGGCAGCTTCCCATTCACTTTGGTGATGGCACTCCTGCAGCGCTGTGGGCCATGACTGTGCTTCGCAGACTGTAAAGTACCCTCTCCATTCGAAGAAATCACGCACGGATTGGGAAGTCTCTGTTCTCTGGGAGATGTGTGTGGTGCTACTGTCCCGGTGTATGGGGTGGCTCACTGGCCACTAGCAATGTTTCTGCTCGCCACTGTGGGGCAAACGTTGTGCAGCTAAGCTCACTTGGGAAGTACAAGTGCCAGAGTTCCTTTCTTGGACACCATCAAGAGATCACATTCGTAGCATGCGGGTACTGCTTTCCTCCTAAGCTGTGCATTCGCAGCCAGCTTCAAGGTGTTCCTTTTGTGGATAGACTCTGGTGGAGAGGCCGCGGGAGAAGGCCTCTGCTTCTATGCCCTTTGAGAAGGCTGCTTTGAGAAACCTCTTACCCTAGCCTCTGCCAAGTACAGCCTTCTGCCTCTCTCCAATACTGACTTACTTTTGACAGCTTGTCTTTCCGTTTGAGAAACCAAGAGCCCTTTTCGTGCAGGGAAAAATGTCCGTTTTCTGTTCTTCTTTTGCACACGGTGACGTGCTTTCAGGGCTGCGGTTAGGCTTTTACCCACTCGAGGGAGGGCAGCTTCCCATTCACTTTGGAGATGGCACTCCTGCAGCGCTGTGGGCCATGTCTGTGCTTCGCAGACTGCAAACTACCCTCTCCATTCGAAGAGAACACGCACGGATTGGGAAGTCTCTGTTCTCTGGGAGTTGTGTGTGGTGCTACTGCCCCGGTGTATGGGGTGGCTCACTGGCCACTAGCAATGTTTCTGCTCGCCACTGTGGGGCAAACGTTGTGCAGCTAAGCTCACTTGGGAAGTACAAGTGCCAGAGTTCCTTTCTGGGGCACCATCAAGAGATCACATTCGTAGCATGCGGGTACTGCTTTCCTCCTAAGCTGTGCATTCGCAGCCAGCTTCAAGGTGTTCCTATTGTGGATAGACTCTGGAGGAGAGGCCGCTGGATAAGGCCTCTGCTTCTATGCCCTTTGAGAGGGCTGCTTTGAGGAACCTCTTACCCTAGCCTCTGCCAAGTATAGCCTTCTGCCTCTCTCCAATACTGACTTACTTTTGACAGCTTGTCTTTCCGTTTGAGAAACCAAGAGCCCTTTTCGTGCAGGGAAAAATGTCTGTTTTCTGTTCTTCTTTTGCACACGGTGACGTGCTTTCAGGGCTGTGGTTAGGCTTTTACCCACTCGAGGGAGGGCAGCTTCCCATTCACTTTGGAGATGGCACTCCTGCAGCGCTGTGGGCCATGTCTGTGCTTCGCAGACTGCAAACTACACTCTCCATTCGAAGAGAACACGCACGGATTGGGAAGTCTCTGTTCTCTGGGAGTTGTGTGTGGTGCTACTGCCCCGGTGTATGGGGTGGCTCACTGGCCACTAGCAATGTTTCTGCTCGCCACTGTGGGGCAAACGTTGTGCAGCTAAGCTCACTTGGGAAGTACAAGTGCCAGAGTTCCTTTCTGGGGCACCTTCAAGAGATCTCATTCGTAGCATGCGGGTACTGCTTTCCTCCTAAGCTGTGCATTGGCAGCCAGCTTCAAGGTGTTCCTTTTGTGGATAGACTCTGGTGGAGAGGCCGCTGGAGAAGGCTTCTGCTTCTATGCCCTTTGAGAAAGCTGCTTTGAGGAACCTCTTACCGTAGCCTCTGCCAAGTACAGCATTCTGCCTCTCTCCAATACTGACTTACTTTTGACAGCTTGTCTTTCCGTTTGAGAAACCAAGAGCCCTTTTCGTGCAGGGAAAAATGTCCGTTTTCTGTTCTTCTTTTGCACACGGTGACGTGCTTTCAGGCCTGGGTTAGGCTTTTACCCACTCGAGGGAGGGCAGCTTCCCATTCACTTTTGGAGATGGCACTCCTGCAGCGCTGTGGGCCATGACTGTGCTTCGCAGACTGTAAACTACCCTCTCCATTCGAAGAAAACACGCACGGATTGGGAAGTCTCTGTTCTCTGGGAGTTGTGTGTGGTGCTACTGCCCCGGTGTATGGGGTGGCTCACTGGCCACTAGCAATGTTTCTGCTCGCCACTGTGGGGCAAACGTTGTGCAGCTAAGCTCACTTGGGAAGTACAAGTGCCAGAGTTCCTTTCTGGGGCACCATCAAGAGATCACATTCGTAGCATGCGGGTACTGCTTTCCTCCTAAGCTGTGCATTCGCAGCCAGCTTCAAGGTGTTCCTTTTGTGGATAGACTCTGGTGGAGAGGCCGCTGGAGAAGGACTCTGCTTCTATGCCCTTTGAGAAGGCTGCTTTGAGGAACCTCTTACCCTAGCCTCTGCCAAGTACAGCCTTCTGCCTCTCTCCAATACTGACTTACTTTTGACAGCTTGTCTTTCCGTTTGAGAAACCAAGAGCCCTTTTCGTGCAGGGAAAAATGTCCCTTTTCTGTTCTTCTTTTGCACACGGTGACGTGCTTTCAGGGCTGTGGTTAGGCTTTTACCCACTCGAGGGAGGGCAGCTTCCCATTCACTTTGGAGATGGCACTCGTGCAGCGCTGTGGGCCATGTCTGTGCTTCGCAGACTGCAAACTACACTCTCCATTCGAAGAGAACACGCACGGATTGGGAAGTCTCTGTTCTCTGGGAGTTGTGTGTGGTGCTACTGCCCCGGTGTATGGGGTGGCTCACTGGCCACTAGCAATGTTTCTGCTCGCCACTGTGGGGCAAACGTTGTGCATCTAAGCTCACTTGGGAAGTACAAGTGCCAGAGTTCCTTTCTGGGGCACCATCAAGAGATCACATTCGTAGCATGCGGGTACTGCTTTCCTCCTAAGCTGTGCATTCGCAGCCAGCTTCAAGGTGTTCCTTTTGTGGATAGACTCTGGAGGAGAGGCCGCTGGATAAGGCCTCTGCTTCTATGCCCTTTGAGAGGGCTGCTTTGAGGAACCTCTTACCCTAGCCTCTGCCAAGTACAGCCTTCTGCCTCTCTCCAATACTGACTTACTTTTGACAGCTTGTCTTTCCGTTTGAGAAACCAAGAGCCCTTTTCGTGCAGGGAAAAATGTCCGTTTTCTGTTCTTCTTTTGCACACGGTGACGTGCTTTCAGGCCTGGGTTAGGCTTTTACCCACTCGAGGGAGGGCAGCTTCCCATTCACTTTGGTGATGGCACTCCTGCAGCGCTGTGGGCCATGACTGTGCTTCGCAGACTGTAAAGTACCCTCTCCATTCGAAGAAATCACGCACGGATTGGGAAGTCTCTGTTCTCTGGGAGATGTGTGTGGTGCTACTGTCCCGGTGTATGGGGTGGCTCACTGGCCACTAGCAATGTTTCTGCTCGCCACTGTGGGGCAAACGTTGTGCAGCTAAGCTCACTTGGGAAGTACAAGTGCCAGAGTTCCTTTCTTGGACACCATCAAGAGATCACATTCGTAGCATGCGGGTACTGCTTTCCTCCTAAGCTGTGCATTCGCAGCCAGCTTCAAGGTGTTCCTTTTGTGGATAGACTCTGGTGGAGAGGCCGCGGGAGAAGGCCTCTGCTTCTATGCCCTTTGAGAAGGCTGCTTTGAGAAACCTCTTACCCTAGCCTCTGCCAAGTACAGCCTTCTGCCTCTCTCCAATACTGACTTACTTTTGACAGCTTGTCTTTCCGTTTGAGAAACCAAGAGCCCTTTTAGTGCAGGGAAAAATGTCCGTTTTCTGTTCTTCTTTTGCACACGGTGACGTGCTTTCAGGGCTGCGGTTAGGCTTTTACCCACTCGAGGGAGGGCAGCTTCCCATTCACTTTGGAGATGGCACTCCTGCAGCGCTGTGGGCCATGTCTGTGCTTCGCAGACTGCAAACTACCCTCTCCATTCGAAGAGAACACGCACGGATTGGGAAGTCTCTGTTCTCTGGGAGTTGTGTGTGGTGCTACTGCCCCGGTGTATGGGGTGGCTCACTGGCCACTAGCAATGTTTCTGCTCGCCACTGTGGGGCAAACGTTGTGCAGCTAAGCTCACTTGGGAAGTACAAGTGCCAGAGTTCCTTTCTGGGGCACCATCAAGAGATCACATTCGTAGCATGCGGGTACTGCTTTCCTCCTAAGCTGTGCATTCGCAGCCAGCTTCAAGGTGTTCCTATTGTGGATAGACTCTGGAGGAGAGGCCGCTGGATAAGGCCTCTGCTTCTATGCCCTTTGAGAGGGCTGCTTTGAGGAACCTCTTACCCTAGCCTCTGCCAAGTATAGCCTTCTGCCTCTCTCCAATACTGACTTACTTCTGACAGCTTGTCTTTCCGTTTGAGAAACCAAGAGCCCTTTTCGTGCAGGGAAAAATGTCCGTTTTCTGTTCTTCTTTTGCACACGGTGACGTGCTTTCAGGCCTGGGTTAGGCTTTTACCCACTCGAGGGAGGGCAGCTTCCCATTCACTTTGGAGATGGCACTCCTGCAGCGCTGTGGGCCATGACTGTGCTTCGCAGACTGTAAACTACCCTCTCAATTCGAAGAAAAGACGCACGGATTGGGAAGCCTCTGTTCTCTGGGAAATGTGTGTGGTGCTACTGCCCCGGTGTATGGGGTGGCTCACTGGCCACTAGCAATGTTTCTGCTCGCCACTGTGGGGCAAACGTTGTGCAGCTAAGCTCACTTGGGTAGTAAAAGTGCCAGAGTTCCTTTCCGGGGCACCGTCAAGAGATCTCATTCGTAGCATGCGGGTACTGCTTTCCTCCTAAGCTGTGCATTCGCAGCCAGCTTCAAGGTGTTCCTTTTGTGGATAGACTCTGGTGGAGAGGCCGCGGGAGAAGGCCTCTGCTTCTATGCCCTTTGAGAAGGCTGCTTTGAGGAACCTCTTACCCTAGCCTCTGCCAAGTACAGCCTTCTGCCTCTCTCCAATACTGACTTACTTTTGACAGCTTGTCTTTCCGTTTGAGAAACCAAGAGCCCTTTTCGTGCAGGGAAAAATGTCCGTTTTCTGTTCTTCTTTTGCACACGGTGACGTGCTTTCAGGGCTGCGGTTAGGCTTTTACCCACTCGAGGGAGGGCAGCTTCCCATTCACTTTGGAGATGGCACTCCTGCAGCGCTGTGGGCCATGTCTGTGCTTCGCAGACTGCAAACTACCCTCTCCATTCGAAGACAACACGCACGGATTGGGAAGTCTCTCTTCTCTGGGAGTTGTGTGTGGTGCTACTGCCCCGGTGTATGGGGTGTCTCACTGGCCACTAGCAATATTTCTGCTCGCAACTGTGGGGCAAACGTTGTGCAGCTAAGCTCACTTGGGAAGTACAAGTGCCAGAGTTCCTTTCTGGGGCACCATCAAGAGATCACATTCGTAGCATGCGGGTACTGCTTTCCTCCTAAGCTGTGCATTCGCAGCCAGCTTCAAGGTGTTCCTTTTGTGGATAGACTCTGGTGGAGAGGCCGCTGGAGAAGGCCTCTGCTTCTATGCCCTTTGAGAAGGCTGCTTTGAGGAACCTCTTACCCTAGCCTCTGCCAAGTACAGCCTTCTGCCTCTCTCCAATACTGACTTACTTTTGACAGCTTGTCTTTCCGTTTGAGAAACCAAGAGCCCTTTTCGTGCAGGGAAAAATGTCCGTTTTCTGTTCTTCTTTTGCACACGGTGACGTGCTTTCAGGGCTGGGGTTAGGCTTTTACCCACTCGAGGGAGGGCAGCTTCCCATTCACTTTGGAGATGGCACTCCTGCAGCGCTGTGGGCCATGTCTGTGCTTCGCAGACTGCAAACTACCCTCTCCATTCGAAGAGAACACGCACGGATTGGGAAGTCTCTGTTCTCTGGGAGTTGTGTGTGGTGCTACTGCCCCGGTGTATGGGGTGGCTCACTGGCCACTAGCAATGTTTCTGCTCGCCACTGTGGGGCAAACGTTGTGCAGCTAAGCTCACTTGGGAAGTACAAGTGCCAGAGTTCCTTTCTGGGGCACCATCAAGAGATCACATTCGTAGCATGCGGGTACTGCTTTCCTCCTAAGCTGTGCATTCGCAGCCAGCTTCAAGGTGTTCCTTTTGTGGATAGACTCTGGTGGAGAGGCCGCTGGAGAAGGCTTCTGCTTCTATGCCCTTTGAGAAGGCTGCTTTGAGGAACCTCTTACCCTGGCCTCTGCCAAGTACAGCCTTCTGCCTCTCTCCAATACTGACTTACTTTTGACAGCTTGTCTTTCCGTTTGAGAAACCAAGAGCCCTTTTCGTGCAGGGAAAAATGTCCGTTTTCTGTTCTACTTTTGCACACGGTGACATGCTTTCAGGGCTGTGGTTAGGCTTTTACCCACTCGAGGGAGGGCAGCTTCCCATTCACTTTGGAGATGGCACTCCTGCAGCGCTGTGGGCCATGTCTGTGTTTCGCAGACTGCAAACTACCCTCTCCATTCGAAGAGAACACGCACGGATTGGGAAGTCTCTGTTCTCTGGGAGTGTGTGTGGTGCTACTGCCCCGGTGTATGGGGTGGCTCACTGGCCACTAGCAATGTTTCTGCTCGCCACTGTGGGGCAAACGTTGTGCAGCTAAGCTCACTTGGGAAGTACAAGTGCCAGAGTTCCTTTCTGGGGCATCATCAAGAGATCACATTCGTAGCATGCGGGTACTGCTTTCCTCCTAAGCTGTGCATTCCCCGCCAGCTTCAAGGTGTTCCTTTTGTGGATAGACTCTGGAGGAGAGGCCGCTGGATAAGGCCTCTGCTTCTATGCCCTTTGAGAAGGCTGCTTTGAGGAACCTCTTACCCTAGCCTCTGCCAAGTACAGCCTTCTGCCTCTCTCCAATACTGACTTACTTTTGACAGCTTGTCTTTCCGTTTGAGAAACCAAGAGCCCTTTTCGTGCAGGGAAAAATGTCCGTTTTCTGTTTTTCTTTTAAACACGGTGACGTGCTTTCAGGCCTGGGTTAGGCTTTTACCCACTCGAGGGAGGGCAGCTTCCCATTCACTTTGGAGATGGCACTCCTGCAGCGCTGTGGGCCATGTCTGTGCTTCGCAGACTGCAAACTACCCTCTCCATTCGAAGAGAACACGCACGGATTGGGAAGTCTCTGTTCTCTTGGAGTTGTGTGTGGTGCTACTGCCCGGGTGTATGGCGTGGCTCACTGGCCACTAGCAATGTTTCTGCTCGCCACTGTGGGGCAAACGGTGTGCAGCTAAGCTCACTTGGGAAGTACAAGTGCCAGAGTTCCTTTCTGGGGCACCATCAAGAGATCACATTCGTAGCATGCGGGTACTGCTTTCTTCCTAAGCTGTGCATTCGCAGCCAGCTTCAAGGTGTTCCTTTTGTGGATAGACTCTGGTGGAGAGGCCGCTGGAGAAGGCTTCTGCTTCTATGCCCTTTGAGAAGGCTGCTTTGAGGAACTTCTTACCCTAGCCTCTGCCAAGTACAGCCTTCTGCCTCTCTCCAATACTGACTTACTTTTGACAGCTTGTCTTTCCATTTGAGAAACCAAGAGCCCTTTTCCTGCAGGGAAAAATGTCCGTTTTCTGTTCTTCTTTTGCACACGGTTACGTGCTTTCAGGGCTGGGGTTAGGCTTTTACCCACTCGAGGGAGGGCAGCTTCCCTTTCACTTTGGAGACGGCACTCCTGCAGCGCTGTGGGCCATGTCAGTGCTTCGCAGACTGCAAACTACCCTCTCCATTCGAAGAGAACACGCACGGATTGGGAAGTCTCTGTTCTCTGGGAGTTGTGTGTGGTGCTACTGCCCCGGTGTATGGGGTGGCTCACTGGCCACTAGCAATGTTTCTGCTCGCCACTGTGGGGCAAACGTTGTGCAGCTAAGCTCACTTGGGAAGTACAAGTGCCAGAGTTCCTTTCTGGGGCACCATCAAGAGATCACATTCGTAGAATGCGGGTACTGCTTTCCTCCTAAGCTGTGCATTGGCAGCCAGCTTCAAGGTGTTCCTTTTGTGGATAGACTCTGGTGGAGAGGCCGCTGGAGAAGGCTTCTGCTTCTATGCCCTTTGAGAAAGCTGCTTTGAGGAACCTCTTACCGTAGCCTCTGCCAAGTACAGCATTCTGCCTCTCTCCAATACTGACTTACTTTTGACAGCTTGTCTTTCCGTTTGAGAAACCAAGAGCCCTTTTCGTGCAGGGAAAAATGTCCGTTTTCTGTTCTTCTTTTGCACACGGTGACGTGCTTTCAGGCCTGGGTTAGGATTTTACGCACTCGAGGGAGGGCAGCTTCCCATTCACTTTGGAGATGGCACTCCTGCAGCGCTGTGGGCCATGACTGTGCTTCGCAGACTGTAAACTACCCTCTCCATTCGAAGAAAACACGCACGGATTGGGAAGTCTCTGTTCTTTAGGAGATGTGTGTGGTGCTACTGCCCCGGTGTATGGGGTGGCTCACTGGCCACTAGCAATGTTTCTGCTCGCCACTGTGGGGCAAACGTTGTGCAGCTAAGCTCACTTGGGAAGTACAAGTGCCAGAGTTCCTTTCTGGGGCACCATCAAGAGATCACATTCGTAGCATGCGGGTACTGCTTTCCTCCTAAGCTGTGCATTCGCAGCCAGCTTCAAGGTGTTCCTTTTGTGGATAGACTCTGGTGGAGAGGCCGCTGGAGAAGGACTCTGCTTCTATGCCCTTTGAGAAGGCTGCTTTGAGGAACCTCTTACCCTAGCCTCTGCCAAGTACAGCCTTCTGCCTCTCTCCAATACTGACGTACTTTTGACAGCTTGTCTTTCCGTTTGAGAAACCAAGAGCCCTTTTTGTGCAGGGAAAAATGTCCGTTTCCTGTTTTCTTTTGCACACGGTGACGTGCTTTCAGGGCTGTGGTTAGGCTTTTACCCACTCGAGGGAGGGCAGCTTCCCGTTCACTTTGGAGATGGCACTCCTGCAGCGCTGTGGGCCATGTCTGTGCTTCGCAGACTGCAAACTACCCTCTCCATTCGAAGACAACACGCACGGATTGGGAAGTCTCTGTTCTCTTGGAGTTGTGTGTGGTGCTACTGCCCGGGTGTATGGCGTGGCTCACTGGCCACTAGCAATGTTTCTGCTCGCCACTGTGGGGCAAACGTTGTGCAGCTAAGCTCACTTGGGAAGTACAAGTGCCAGAGTTCCTTTCTGGGGCACCATCAAGAGATCACATTCGTAGCATGCGGGTACTGCTTTCCTCCTAAGCTGTGCATTCGCAGCCAGCTTCAAGGTGTTCCTTTTGTGGATAGACTCTGGTGGAGAGGCCGCTGGAGAAAGCCTCTGCTTCTATGCCCTTTTAGAAGGCTGCTTTGCAGAACCTCTTACCCTAGCCTCTGCCAAGTACATCCTTCTGCCTCTCTCCAATACTGACGTACTTTTGACAGCTTGTCTTTCCGTTTGAGAAACCAAGAGCCCTCTTCGTGCAGGGAAAAATGTCCGTTTTCTGTTCTTCTTTTGCACACGGTGACGTGCTTTCAGGCCTTCGTTAGGCTTTTACCCACTCGAGGGAGGGCAGCTTCCCCTTCACTTTGGAGATGGCACTCCTGCCGCGCTGTGGGCCATGTCTGTGTTTCGCAGCCTGCAAACTACCCTCTCCATTCGAAGAGAACACGCACGGATTGGGAAGTCTCTGTTCTCTGGGAGTTGTGTGTGGTGCTACTGCCCCGGTGTATGGGGTGGCTCACTGGCCACTAGCAATGTTTCTGCTCGCCACTGTGGGGCAAACGTTGTGCAGCTAAGCTCACTTGGCAAGTACAAGTGCCAGAGTTCCTTTCTGGGGCACCATCAAGAGATCACATTCGGAGCATGCGGGTACTGCTTTCCTCCTAAGCTGTGCATTGGCAGCCAGCTTCAAGGTGTTCCTTTTGTGGATAGACTCTGGTGGAGAGGCCGCTGGAGAAGGCTTCTGCTTCTATGCCCTTTGAGAAAGCTGCTTTGAGGAACCTCTTACCCTAGCCTCTGCCAAGTACAGCCTTCTGCCTCTCTCCAATACTGACTTACTTTTGACAGCTTGTCTTTCCGTTTGAGAAACCAAGAGCCCTTTTCGTGCAGGGAAAAATGTCCGTTTTCTGTTCTTCTTTTGCACACGGTGACGTGCTTTCAGGCCTGGGTTAGGCTTTTACCCACTCGTGGGAGGGCAGCTTCCCATTCACTTTGGAGATGGCACTCCTGCAGCGCTGTGGGCCATGACTGTGCTTCGCAGACTGTAAACTACCCTCTCCATTCGAAGAAAACACGCACGGATTGGGAAGTCTCTGTTCTTTAGCAGATGTGTGTGGTGCTACTGCCCCGGTGTATGGGGTGGCTCACTGGCCACTAGCAATGTTTCTGCTCGCCACTGTGGGGCAAAAGTTGTGCAGCTAAGCTCACTTGGGAAGTACAAGTGCCAGAGTTCCTTTCTGGGGCACCATCAAGTGATCACATTCGTAGCATGCGGGTACTGCTTTCCTCCTAAGCTGTGCATTCGCAGCCAGCTTCAAGGTGTTCCTTTTGTGGATAGACTCTGGTGGAGAGGCCGCTGGAGAAGGCCTCTGCTTCTATGCCCTTTGAGAAGGCTGCTGTGAGGAACCTCTTACCCTAGCCTCTGCCAAGTACAGCCTTCTGCCTCTCTCCAATACTGACTTAATTCTGACAGCTTGTCTTTCTGTTTGAGAAACCAAGAGCCGTTTTCGTGCAGGGAAAAATGTCCGTTTTCTGTTCTTCTTTTGCACACGGTGACGTGCTTTCAGGGCTGTGGTTAGGCTTTTACCCACTCGAGGGAGGGCAGCTTCCCATTCACTTTGGAGATGGCACTCCTGCAGCGCTGTGGGCCATGTCTGTGCTTCGCAGACTGCAAACTACCCTCTCCATTCGAAGAGAACACGCACGGATTGGGAAGTCTCTGTTCTCTTTGAGTTGTGTGTGGTGCTACTGCCCCGGTGTATGGCGTGGCTCACTGGCCACTAGCAATGTTTCTGCTCGCCACTGTGGGGCAAACGTTGTGCAGCTAAGCTCACTTGGGAAGTACAAGTGCCAGAGTTCCTTTCCGGGGCACCGTCAAGAGATCTCATTCGTAGCATGCGGATACTGCTTTCCTCCTAAGCTGTGCATTCGCAGCCAGCTTCAAGGTGTTCCTTTTGTGGATAGACTCTGGTGGAGAGGCCGCTGGAGAAGGCCTCTGCTTCTATGCCCTTTGAGAAGGCTGCTTTGAGGAACCTCTTACCCTAGCCTCTGCCAAGTACAGCCTTCTGCCTCTCTCCAATACTGACTTACTTTTGACAGCTTGTCTTTCCGTTTGAGAAACCAAGAGCCCTTTTTGTGCAGGGAAAAATGTCCGTTTTCTGTTCTTCTTTTGCACACGGTGACGTGCTTTCAGGGCTGTGGTTAGGCTTTTACCCACTCGAGGGAGGGCAGCTTCCCATTCACTTTGGAGATGGCACTCCTGCAGCGCTGTGGGCCATGTCTGTGCTTCGCAGACTGCAAACTACCCTCTCCATTCGAAGAGAACCCGCACGGATTGGGAAGTCTCTGTTCTCTCGGGGTTGTGTGTGGTGTTACTGCCCAGGTGTATGGGGTGGCTCACTGGCCACTAGCAATGTTTCTGCTCGCCACTGTGGGGCAAACGTTGTGCAGCTAAGCTAACTTGGGAAGTACAAGTGCCAGAGTTCCTTTCTGGGGCACCATCAAGAGATCACATTCGTAGCATGCGGGTACTGCTTTCCTCCTAAGCTGTGCATTCGCAGCCAGCTTCAAGGTGTTCCATTTGTGGATAGACTCTGGTTGAGAGCCCGCTGGAGAAGGCCTCTGCTTCTATGCCCTTTGAGAAGGCTGCTTTGAGGAACCTCTTACCCTAGCCTCTGCCAAGTACAGCCTTCTGCCTCTCTCCAATACTGACTTACTTTTGACAGCTTGTCTTTCCGTTTGAGAAACCAAGAGCCCTTTTCGTGCAGGGAAAAATGTCCGTTTTCTGTTTTTCTTTTAAACACGGTGACGTGCTTTCAGGCCTGGGTTAGGCTTTTACCCACTCGAGGGAGGGCAGCTTCCCATTCACTTTGGAGATGGCACTCCTGCAGCGCTGTGGGCCATGTCTGTGCTTCGCAGACTGCAAACTACCCTCTCCATTCGAAGAGAACACGCACGGATTGGGAAGTCTCTGTTCTCTTGGAGTTGTGTGTGGTGCTACTGCCCGGGTGTATGGCGTGGCTCACTGGCCACTAGCAATGTTTCTGCTCGCCACTGTGGGGCAAACGGTGTGCAGCTAAGCTCACTTGGGAAGTACAAGTGCCAGAGTTCCTTTCTGGGGCACCATCAAGAGATCACATTCGTAGCATGCGGGTACTGCTTTCTTCCTAAGCTGTGCATTCGCAGCCAGCTTCAAGGTGTTCCTTTTGTGGATAGACTCTGGTGGAGAGGCCGCTGGAGAAGGCTTCTGCTTCTATGCCCTTTGAGAAGGCTGCTTTGAGGAACTTCTTACCCTAGCCTCTGCCAAGTACAGCCTTCTGCCTCTCTCCAATACTGACTTACTTTTGACAGCTTGTCTTTCCATTTGAGAAACCAAGAGCCCTTTTCCTGCAGGGAAAAATGTCCGTTTTCTGTTCTTCTTTTGCACACGGTTACGTGCTTTCAGGGCTGGGGTTAGGCTTTTACCCACTCGAGGGAGGGCAGCTTCCCTTTCACTTTTGAGACGGCACTCCTGCAGCGCTGTGGGCCATGTCAGTGCTTCGCAGACTGCAAACTACCCTCTCCATTCGAAGAGAACACGCACGGATTGGGAAGTCTCTGTTCTCTGGGAGTTGTGTGTGGTGCTACTGCCCCGGTGTATGGGGTGGCTCACTGGCCACTAGCAATGTTTCTGCTCGCCACTGTGGGGCAAACGTTGTGCAGCTAAGCTCACTTGGGAAGTACAAGTGCCAGAGTTCCTTTCTGGGGCACCATCAAGAGATCACATTCGTAGAATGCGGGTACTGCTTTCCTCCTAAGCTGTGCATTGGCAGCCAGCTTCAAGGTGTTCCTTTTGTGGATAGACTCTGGTGGAGAGGCCGCTGGAGAAGGCTTCTGCTTCTATGCCCTTTGAGAAAGCTGCTTTGAGGAACCTCTTACCGTAGCCTCTGCCAAGTACAGCATTCTGCCTCTCTCCAATACTGACTTACTTTTGACAGCTTGTCTTTCCGTTTGAGAAACCAAGAGCCCTTTTCGTGCAGGGAAAAATGTCCGTTTTCTGTTCTTCTTTTGCACACGGTGACGTGCTTTCAGGCCTGGGTTAGGATTTTACCCACTCGAGGGAGGGCAGCTTCCCATTCACTTTGGAGATGGCACTCCTGCAGCGCTGTGGGCCATGACTGTGCTTCGCAGACTGTAAACTACCCTCTCCATTCGAAGAAAACACGCACGGATTGGGAAGTCTCTGTTCTCTGGGAGATGTGTGTGGTGCTACTGCCCCGGTGTATGGGGTGGCTCACTGGCCACTAGCAATGTTTCTGCTCGCCACTGTGGGGCAAACGTTGTGCAGCTAAGCTCACTTGGGAAGTACAAGTGCCAGAGTTCCTTTCTGGGGCACCATCAAGAGATCACATTCGTAGCATGCGGGTACTGCTTTCCTCCTAAGCTGTGCATTCGCAGCCAGCTTCAAGGTGTTCCTTTTGTGGATAGACTCTGGTGGAGAGGCCGCTGGAGAAGGACTCTGCTTCTATGCCCTTTGAGAAGGCTGCTTTGAGGAACCTCTTACCCTAGCCTCTGCCAAGTACAGCCTTCTGCCTCTCTCCAATACTGACGTACTTTTGACAGCTTGTCTTTCCGTTTGAGAAACCAAGAGCCCTTTTTGTGCAGGGAAAAATGTCCGTTTTCTGTTTTCTTTTGCACACGGTGACGTGCTTTCAGGGCTGTGGTTAGGCTTTTACCCACTCGAGGGAGGGCAGCTTCCCGTTCACTTTGGAGATGGCACTCCTGCAGCGCTGTGGGCCATGTCTGTGCTTCGCAGACTGCAAACTACCCTCTCCATTCGAAGACAACACGCACGGATTGGGAAGTCTCTGTTCTCTTGGAGTTGTGTGTGGTGCTACTGCCCGGGTGTATGGCGTGGCTCACTGGCCACTAGCAATGTTTCTGCTCGCCACTGTGGGGCAAACGTTGTGCAGCTAAGCTCACTTGGGAAGTACAAGTGCCAGAGTTCCTTTCTGGGGCACCATCAAGAGATCACATTCGTAGCATGCGGGTACTGCTTTCCTCCTAAGCTGTGCATTCGCAGCCAGCTTCAAGGTGTTCCTTTTGTGGATAGACTCTGGTGGAGAGGCCGCTGGAGAAAGCCTCTGCTTCTATGCCCTTTTAGAAGGCTGCTTTGCGGAACCTCTTACCCTAGCCTCTGCCAAGTACATCCTTCTGCCTCTCTCCAATACTGACGTACTTTTGACAGCTTGTCTTTCCGTTTGAGAAACCAAGAGCCCTCTTCGTGCAGGGAAAAATGTCCGTTTTCTGTTCTTCTTTTGCACACGGTGACGTGCTTTCAGGGCTGGGGTTAGGCTTTTACCCACTCGAGGGAGGGCAGCTTCCCTTTCACTTTGGAGACGGCACTCCTGCCGCGCTGTGGGCCATGTCTGTGTTTCGCAGCCTGCAAACTACCCTCTCCATTCGAAGAGAACACGCACGGATTGGGAAGTCTCTGTTCTCTGGGAGTTGTGTGTGGTGCTACTGCCCCGGTGTATGGGGTGGCTCACTGGCCACTAGCAATGTTTCTGCTCGCCACTGTGGGGCAAACGTTGTGCAGCTAAGCTCACTTGGCAAGTACAAGTGCCAGAGTTCCTTTCTGGGGCACCATCAAGAGATCACATTCGGAGCATGCGGGTACTGCTTTCCTCCTAAGCTGTGCATTGGCAGCCAGCTTCAAGGTGTTCCTTTTGTGGATAGACTCTGGTGGAGAGGCCGCTGGAGAAGGCTTCTGCTTCTATGCCCTTTGAGAAAGCTGCTTTGAGGAACCTCTTACCCTAGCCTCTGCCAAGTACAGCCTTCTGCCTATCTCCAATACTGACTTACTTTTGACAGCTTGTCTTTCCGTTTGAGAAACCAAGAGCCCTTTTCGTGCAGGGAAAAATGTCCGTTTTCTGTTCTTCTTTTGCACACGGTGACGTGCTTTCAGGCCTGGGTTAGGCTTTTACCCACTCGTGGGAGGGCAGCTTCCCATTCACTTTGGAGATGGCACTCCTGCAGCGCTGTGGGCCATGACTGTGCTTCGCAGACTGTAAACTACCCTCTCCATTCGAAGAAAACACGCACGGATTGGGAAGTCTCTGTTCTTTAGGAGATGTGTGTGGTGCTACTGCCCCGGTGTATGGGGTGGCTCACTGGCCACTAGCAATGTTTCTGCTCGCCACTGTGGGGCAAAAGTTGTGCAGCTAAGCTCACTTGGGAAGTACAAGTGCCAGAGTTCCTTTCTGGGGCACCATCAAGTGATCACATTCGTAGCATGCGGGTACTGCTTTCCTCCTAAGCTGTGCATTCGCAGCCAGCTTCAAGGTGTTCCTTTTGTGGATAGACTCTGGTGGAGAGGCCGCTGGAGAAGGCCTCTGCTTCTATGCCCTTTGAGAAGGCTGCTGTGAGGAACCTCTTACCCTAGCCTCTGCCAAGTACAGCCTTCTGCCTCTCTCCAATACTGACTTAATTCTGACAGCTTGTCTTTCTGTTTGAGAAACCAAGAGCCGTTTTCGTGCAGGGAAAAATGTCCGTTTTCTGTTCTTCTTTTGCACACGGTGACGTGCTTTCAGGGCTGTGGTTAGGCTTTTACCCACTCGAGGGAGGGCAGCTTCCCATTCACTTTGGAGATGGCACTCCTGCAGCGCTGTGGGCCATGTCTGTGCTTCGCAGACTGCAAACTACCCTCTCCATTCGAAGAGAACACGCACGGATTGGGAAGTCTCTGTTCTCTTTGAGTTGTGTGTGGTGCTACTGCCCCGGTGTATGGCGTGGCTCACTGGCCACTAGCAATGTTTCTGCTCGCCACTGTGGGGCAAACGTTGTGCAGCTAAGCTCACTTGGGAAGTACAAGTGCCAGAGTTCCTTTCCGGGGCACCGTCAAGAGATCTCATTCGTAGCATGCGGGTACTGCTTTCCTCCTAAGCTGTGCATTCGCAGCCAGCTTCAAGGTGTTCCTTTTGTGGATAGACTCTGGTGGAGAGGCCGCTGGATAAGACCTCTGCTTCTATGCCCTTTGAGAAGGCTGCTTTGAGGAACCTCTTACCCTAGCCTCTGCCAAGTACAGCCTTCTGCCTCTCTCCAATACTGACTTACTTTTGACAGCTTGTCTTTCCATTTGAGAAACCAAGAGCCCTTTTCGTGCAGGGACAAATGTCCGATTTCTGTTCTTCTTTTGCACACGGTGACGTGCTTTCAGGCCTGTGGTTAGGCTTTTACCCACTCGAGGGAGGGCAGCTTCCCATTCACTTTGGAGATGGCACTCCTGCAGCGCTGTGGGCCATGTCTGGGCTTCGCAGACTGCAAACTACCCTCTCTATTCGAAGAGAACACGCACGGATTCGGAAGTCTCTGTTCTCTGGGAGTTGTGTGTGGTGTTACTGCCCAGGTGTATGGGGTGGCTCACTGGCCACTAGCAATGTTTCTGCTCGCCACTGTGGGGCAAACGTTGTGCAGCTAAGCTCACTTGGGAAGTACAAGTGCCAGAGTTCCTTTCTTGGGCACCATCAAGAGATCACATTCGTAGCATGCGGGTACTGCTTTCCTCCTAAGCTGTGCATTCGCAGCCAGCTTCAAGGTGTTCCTTTTGTGGATAGACTCTGGTGGAGAGGCCGCTGGAGAAGGCCTCTGCTTCTATGCCCTTTGAGAAGGCTGCTTTGAGGAACCTCTTACCCTAGCCTCTGCCAAGTACAGCCTTCTGCCTCTCTCCAATACTGACTTACATTTGACAGCTTGTCTTTCCGTTTGAGAAACCAAGAGCCCTTTTCGTGCAGGGAAAAATGCCCGTTTTCTGTTCTTCTTTTGCACACGGTGTCGTGCTTTCAGGCCTGGGTTAGGCTTTTACCCACTCGAGGGAGGTCAGCTTCCCGTTCACTTTGGAGATGGCACTCCTGCAGCGCTGTGGGCCATGACTGTGCTTCGCAGACTGTAAAGTACCCTCTCCATTCGAAGAAAACACGCACGGATTGGGAAGTCTCTGTTCTTTAGGAGATGTGTGTGGTGCTACTGCCCCGGTGTATGGGGTGGCTCACTGGCCACTAGCAATGTTTCTGCTCGCCACTGTGGGGCAAACGTTGTGCAGCTAAGCTCACTTGGGAAGTACAAGTGCCAGAGTTCCTTTCTGGGGCACCATCAAGAGATCACATTCGTAGCATGCGGGTACTGCTTTCCTCCTAAGCTGTGCATTCGCAGCCAGCTTCAAGGTGTTCCTTTTGTGGATAGACTCTGGTGGAGAGGCCGCTGGAGAAGGCCTCTGCTTCTATGCCCTTTGAGAAGGCTGCTTTGAGGAACCTCTTACCCTAGCCTCTGCCAAGTACAGCCTTCTGCCTCTCTCCAATACTGACTTACTTTTGACAGCTTGTCTTTCCGTTTGAGAAACCAAGAGCCCTTTTCGTGCAGGGAAAAATGTCCGTTTTCTGTTTTTCTTTTGAACACGGTGACGTGCTTTCAGGGTTGTGGTTAGGCTTTTACCCACTCGAGGGAGGGCAGCTTCCCATTCACTTTGGAGATGGCACTCGTGCAGCGCTGTGGGCCATGTCTGTGCTTCGCAGACTGCAAACTACCCTCTCCATTCGAAGACAACACGCACGGATTGGGAAGTCTCTGTTCTCTTGAGGTTGTGTGTGGTGCTACAGCCCCGGTGTATGGGGTGGCTCACTGGCCACTAGCAATGTTTCTGCTCGCCACTGTGGGGCAAACGTTGTGCAGCTAAGCTCACTTGGGAAGTACAAGTGCCAGAGTTCCTTTCTGGGGCACCATCAAGAGATCACATTCGTAGCATGCGGGTACTGCTTTCCTCCTAAGCTGTGCATTGGCAGCCAGCTTCAAGGTGTTCCTTTTGTGGATAGACTCTGGTGGAGAGGCCGCTGGAGAAGGCTTCTGCTTCTATGCCCTTTGAGAAAGCTGCTTTGAGGAACCTCTTACCCTAGCCTCTGCCAAGTACAGCCTTCTGCCTCTCTCCAATACTGACTTACTTTTGACAGCTTGTCTTTCCGTTTGAGAAACCAAGAGCCCTTTTCGTGCAGGGAAAAATGTCCGTTTTCTGTTCTTCTTTTGCACACGGTGACGTGCTTTCAGGCCTGGGTTAGGCTTTTACCCACTCGAGGGAGGGTAGCTTCCCATTCACTTTGGAGATGGCACTCCTGCAGCGCTGTGGGCCATGACTGTGCTTCGCAGACTGTAAACTACCCTCTCCATTCGAAGAAAACACGCACGGATTGGGAAGTCTCTGTTCTTTAGGAGATGTGTGTGGTGCTACTGCCCCGGTGTATGGGGTGGCTCACTGGCCACTAGCAATGTTTCTGCTCGCCACTGTGGGGCAAACGTTGTGCAGCTAAGCTCACTTGGGAAGTAGAAGTGCCAGAGTTCCTTTCTGGGGCACCATCAAGAGATCACATTCGTAGCATGCGGGTACTGCTTTCCTCCTAAGCTGTGCATTCGCAGCCAGCTTCAAGGTGTTCCTTTTGTGGATAGACTCTTGTGGAGAGGCCGCTGGAGAAGGCTTCTGCTTCTATGCCCTTTGAGAAGGCTGCTTTGCGGAACCTCTTACCCTAGCCTCTGCCAAGTACAGCCTTCTGCCTCTCTCCAATACTGACTTACTTTTGACAGCTTGTCTTTCCGTTTGAGAAACCAAGAGCCCTTTTCGTGCTGGGAAAAATGTCCGTTTTCTGTTCTTTTGCACACGGTGACGTGCTTTCAGGCCTGGGTTAGGCTTTTACCCACTCGAGGGAGGGCAGCTTCCCATTCACTTTGGAGATGGCACTCCTGCAGCGCTGTGGGCCATGTCTGTGCTTCGCAGACTGCAAACTACCCTCTCCATTCGAAGACAACACGCACGGATTGGGAAGTCTCTGTTCTCTTGGAGTTGTGTGTGGTGCTACTGCCCCGGTGTCTGGGGTGGCTCACTGGCCACTAGCAATGTTTCTGCTCGCCACTGTGGGGCAAACGTTGTGCAGCTAAGCTCACTTGGGAAGTACAAGTGCCAGAGTTCCTTTCTGGGGCACCATCAAGGGATCACATTCGTTACATGCGGGTACTGCTTTCCTCATAAGCTGTGCATTCGCAGCCAGCTTCAAGGTGTTCCTTTTGTGGATAGACTCTGGTAGAGAGGCCGCTGGATAAGGCCTCTGCTTCTATGCCCTTTGAGAAGGCTGCTTTGAGGAACCTCTTACCCTAGCCTCTGCCAAGTACAGCCTTCTGCCTCTCTCCAATACTGACTTACTTTTGACGGCTTGTCTTTCCGTTTGAGAAACCAAGAGCCCTTTTCCTGCAGGGAAAAATGTCCTTTTTCTGTTCTTCTTTTGCACACGGTTACGTGCTTTCAGGGCTGGTGTTAGGCTTTTACCCACTCGAGGGAGGGCAGCTTCCCGTTCACTTTGGAGATGGCACTCCTGCAGCGCTGTGGGCCATGTCTGTGCTTCGCAGACTGCAAACTACCCTCTCCATTCGAAGAGAACACGCACGGATTGGGAAGTCTCTGTTCTCTGGGAGTTGTGTGTGGTGCTACTGCCCCGGTGTATGGGGTGGCTCACTGGCCACTAGCAATGTTTCTGCTTGCCACTGTGGGGCAAACGTTGTGCAGCTAAGCTCACTTGGGAAGTACAAGTGCCAGAGTTCCTTTCTGGGGCACCATCAAGGGATCACATTCGTAGCATGCGGGTAATGCTTTCCTCCTAAGCTGTGCATTGGCAGCCAGCTTCAAGGTGTTCCTTTTGTGGATAGACTCTGGTGGAGAGGCCGCTGGAGAAGGCTTCTGCTTCTATGCCCTTTGAGAAAGCTGCTTTGAGGAACCTCTTACCCTAGCCTCCGCCAAGTACAGCCTTCTGCCTCTCTCCAATACTGACTTACTTTTGACAGCTTGTCTTTCCGTTTGAGAAACCAAGAGCCCTTTTCGTGCAGGGAAAAATGTCCGTTTTCTGTTCTTCTTTTGCACACGGTGACGTGCTTTCAGGCCTGGGTTAGGCTTTTACCCACTCGTGGGAGGGCAGCTTCCCATTCACTTTGGAGATGGCACTCTGGCAGCGCTGTGGGCCATGACTGTGCTTCGCAGACTGTAAACTACCCTCTCCATTCGAAGAAAACACGCACGGATTGGGAAGTCTCTGTTCTTTAGGAGATGTGTGTGGTGCTACTGCCCCGGTGTATGGGGTGGCTCACTGGCCACTAGCAATGTTTCTGCTCGCCACTGTGGGGCAAACGTTGTGCAGCTAAGCTCACTTGGGAAGTACAAGTGCCAGAGTTCCTTTCTGGGGCACCATCAAGTGATCACATTCGTAGCATGCGGGTACTGCTTTCCTCCTAAGCTGTGCATTCGCAGCCAGCTTCAAGGTGTTCCTTTTGTGGATAGACTCTGGTGGAGAGGCCGCTGGAGAAGGCCTCTGCTTCTATGCCCTTTGAGAGGGCTGCTTTGAGGAACCTCTTACCCTAGCCTCTGCCAAGTACAGCCTTCTGCCTCTCTCCAATACTGACTTACTTTTGACAGCTTGTCTTTCCGTTTGAGAAACCAAGAGCCCTTTTCGTGCAGGGAAAAATGTCCGTTTTCTGTTCTTCTTTTGCACACGGTGACGTGCTTTCAGGCCTGTGGTTAGGCTTTTACCCACTCGAGGGAGGGCAGCTTCCCATTCACTTTGGAGATGGCACTCCTGCAGCGCTGTGGGCCATGTCTGTGCTTCGCAGACTGCAAACTACCCTCTCCATTCGAAGAGAACACGCACGGATTGGGAAGTCTCTGTTCTCTGGGAGTTGTGTGTGGTGTTACTGCCCAGGTGTATGGGGTTGCTCACTGGCCACTAGCAATGTTTCTGCTCGCCACTGTGGGGCAAACGTTGTGCAGCTAAGCTCACTTGGGAAGTACAAGTGCCAGAGTTCCTTTCTTGGGCACAATCAAGAGATCACATTCGTAGCATGCGGGTACTGCTTTCCTCCTAAGCTGTTCATTCGCAGCCAGCTTCAAGGTGTTCCTTTTGTGGATAGACTCTGGTGGAGAGGCCGCTGGAGAAGGCCTCTGCTTCTATGCCCTTTGAGAAGGCAGCTTTGAGGAACCTCTTACCCTAGCCTCTGCCAAGTACAGCCTTCTGCCTCTCTCCAATACTGACTTACTTCTGACAGCTTGTCTTTCCGTTTGAGAAACCAAGAGCCCTTTTCGTGCAGGGAAAAATGTCCGTTTTCTGTTCTTCTTTTGCACACGGTGACGTGCTTTCAGGCCTGTGGTTAGGCTTTTACCCACTCGAGGGAGGGCAGCTTCCCGTTCACTTTGGAGATGGCACTCCTGCAGCGCTGTGGGCCATGACTGTGCTTCGCAGACTGTAAACTACCCTCTCCATTCGAAGAAAACACGCACGGATTCGGAAGTCTCTGTTCTTTAGGAGATGTGTGTGGTGCTACTGCCCCGGTGTATGGGGTGGCTCACTGGCCACTAGCAATGTTTCTGCTCGCCACTGTGGGGCAAACGTTGTGCAGCTAAGCTCACTTGGGAAGTACAAGTGCCAGAGTTCCTTTCTGGGGCACCATCAAGAGATCACATTCGTAGCATGCGGGTACTGCTTTCCTCCTAAGCTGTGCATTCGCAACCAGCTTCAAGGTGTTCCTTTTGTGGATAGACTCTGGTCGAGAGGCCGCTGGAGAAGGCCTCTGCTTCTATGCCCTTTGAGAAGGCTGCTTTGAGGAACCTCTTACCCTAGCCTCTGCCAAGTACAGCCTTCTGCCTCTCTCCAATACTGACTTACTTTTGACAGCTTGTCTTTCCGTTTGAGAAACCAAGAGCCCTTTTCGTGCAGGGAAAAATGTCCGTTTTCTGTTCTTCTTTTGCACACGGTGACGTGCTTTCAGGCCTGGGTTAGGCTTTTACCCACTCGAGGGAGGGCAGCTTCCCATTCACTTTGGAGATGGCACTCCTGCAGCGCTGTGGGCCATGTCTGTGCTTCGCAGACTGCAAACTACCCTCTCCATTCGAAGAGAACACGCACGGATTGGGAAGTCTCTGTTCTCTGGGAGTTGTGTGTGGTGCTACTGCCCCGGTGTATGGGGTGGCTCACTGGCCACTAGCAATGTTTCTGCTCGCCACTCTGGGGCAAACGTTGTGCAGCTAAGCTCACTTGGGAAGTACAAGTGCCAGAGTTCCTTTCTGGGGCACCATCAAGGGATCACATTCGTAACATGCGGGTACTGCTTTCCTCCTAAGCTATGCATTCGCAGCCAGCTTCAAGGTGTTCCTTTTGTGGATAGACTCTGGTGGAGAGGCCGCTGGAGAAGGCTTCTGCTTCTATGCCCTTTGAGAAAGCTGCTTTGAGGAACCTCTTACCCTAGCCTCCGCCAAGTACAGCCTTCTGCCTCTCTCCAATACTGACTTACTTTTGACAGCTTGTCTTTCCGTTTGAGAAACCAAGAGCCCTTTTCGTGCAGGGAAAAATGTCCGTTTTCTGTTCTTCTTTTGCACACGGTGACGTGCTTTCAGGCCTGGGTTAGGCTTTTACCCACTCGAGGGAGGGCAGCTTCCCGTTCACTTTGGAGATGGCACTCCTGCAGCGCTGTGGGCCATGACTGTGCTTCGCAGACTGTAAACTACCCTCTCCATTCGAAGAAAACACGCACGGATTCGGAAGTCTCTGTTCTTTAGGAGATGTGTGTGGTGCTACTGCCCCGGTGTATGGGGTGGCTCACTGGCCACTAGCAATGTTTCTGCTCGCCACTGTGGGGCAAACGTTGTGCAGCTAAGCTCACTTGGGAAGTACAAGTGCCAGAGTTCCTTTCTGGGGCACCATCAAGAGATCACATTCGTAGCATGCGGGTACTGCTTTCCTCCTAAGCTGTGCATTCGCAGCCAGCTTCAAGGTGTTCCTTTTGTGGATAGACTCTGGTGGAGAGGCCGCTGGAGAAGGCCTCTGCTTCTATGCCCTTTGAGAAGGCTGCTTTGAGGAACCTCTTACCCTAGCCTCTGCCAAGTACAGCCTTCTGCCTCTCTCCAATACTGACTTACTTTTGACAGCTTGTCTTTCCGTTTGAGAAACCAAGAGCCCTTTTCGTGCAGGGAAAAATGTCCGTTTTCTGTTCTTCTTTTGCACACGGTGACGTGCTTTCAGGGCTGTGGTTAGGCTTTTACCCACTCGAGGGAGGGCAGCTTCCCATTCACTTTGGAGATGGCACTCGTGCAGCGCTGTGGGCCATGTCTGTGCTTCGCAGACTGCAAACTACCCTCTCCATTCGAAGAGAACACGCACGGATTGGGAAGTCTCTGTTCTCTGGGAGTTGTGTGTGGTGCTACTGCCCCGGTGTATGGCGTGGCTCACTGGCCACTAGCAATGTTTCTGCTCGCCACTGTGGGGCAAACGTTGTGCAGCTAAGCTCACTTGGGAAGTACAAGTGCCAGAGTTCCTTTCTGGGGCACCATCAAGAGATCACATTCGTAACATGCGGGTACTGCTTTCCTCCTAAGCTGTGCATTCGCAGTCAGCTTCAATGTGTTCCTTTTCTGGATAGACTCTGGTGGAGAGGCCGCTGGAGAAGGCTTCTGCTTCTATGCCCTTTGAGAAGGCTGCTTTGAGGAACCTCTTACCCTAGCCTCTGTCAAGTACAGCCTTCTGCCTCTCTCCAATACTGAATTACTTTTGACAGCTTTTCTTTCCGTTTGAGAAACCAAGAGGCCTTTTCGTGCAGGGAAAAATGTCCGTTTTCTGTTCTTCTTTTGCACACGGTTACGTGCTTTCAGGGCTGGGGTTAGGCTTTTACCCACTCGAGGGAGGGCAGCTTCCCGTTCACTTTGGAGATGGCACTCCTGCAGCGCTGTGGGCCATGTCTGTGCTTCGCAGACTGCAAACTACCCTCTCCATTCGAAGAGAACACGCACGGATTGGGAAGTCTCTGTTCTCTGGGAGTTGTGTGTGGTGCTACTGCCCCGGTGTATGGGGTGGCTCACTGGCCACTAGCAATGTTTCTGCTCGCCACTGTGGGGCAAACGTTGTGCAGCTAAGCTCACTTGGGAAGTACAAGTGCCAGAGTTCCTTTCTGGGGCACCATCAAGTGATCACATTCGTAGCATGCGGGTACTGCTTTCCTCCTAAGCTGTGCATTGGCAGCCAGCTTCAAGGTGTTCCTTTTGTGGATAGACTCTGGTGGAGAGGTCGCTGGAGAAGGCTTCTGCTTCTATGCCCTTTGGGAAAGCTGCTTTGAGGAACCTCTTACCCTAGCCTCTGCCAAGAACAGCCTTCTGCCTCTCTCCAATACTGACTTACTTTTGACAGCTTGTCTTTCTGTTTGAGAAACCAAGAGCCCTTTTCGTGCAGGGAAAAATGTCCGTTTTCTGTTCTTCTTTTGCACACGGTGACGTGCTTTCAGGCCTGGGTTAGGATTTTACCCACTCGTGGGAGGGCAGCTTCCCATTCACTTTGGAGATGGCACTCCTGCAGCGCTGTGGGCCATGACTGTGCTTCGCTGACTGTAAGCTACCCTCTCCATTCGAAGAAAACACGCACTGATTGGGAAGTCTCTGTTCTCTGGGAGTTTTGTGTGGTGTTACTGCCCCGGTGTATGGGGTGGCTCACTGGCAACTAGCAATGTTTCTGCTCGCCACTGTGGGGCAAACGTTGTGCAGCTAAGCTCACTTGGGAAGTACAAGTGCCAGAGTTCCTTTCTGGGGCACCATCAAGAGATCACATTCTAGCATGCGGGTACTGCTTTCCTCCTAAGCTGTGCATTGGCAGCAGCTTCAAGGTGTTCCTTTTGTGGATAGACTCTGGTGGAGAGGCCGCTGGAGAAGGCTTCTGCTTCTATGCCCTTTGAGAAGGCTGCTTTGAGGAACCTCTTATCCTAGCCTCTGCCAAGTACAGCCTTCTGCCTCTCTCCAATACTGACTTACTTTTGGCAGCTTGTCTTTCTGTTTGAGAAACCAAGAGCCCTTTTCGTGCAGGGAAAAATGTCCGTTTTCTGTTCTTCTTTTGCACACGGTTACGTGCTTTCAGGGCTGGGGTTAGGCTTTTACCCACTCGAGGGAGGGCAGCTTCCCATTCACTTTGGAGATGGCACTCCTGCAGCGCTGTGGGCCATGTCTGTGCTTCGCAGACTGCAAACTACCCTCTCCATTCGAAGAGAACACGCACGGATTGGGAAGTCTCTGTTCTCTGGGAGTTGTGTGTGGTGCTACTGCCCCGGTGTATGGGGTGGCTCACTGGCCACTAGCAATGTTTCTGCTCGCCACTGTGGGGCAAACGTTGTGCAGCTAAGCTCACTTGGGAAGTACAAGTGCCAGAGTTCCTTTCTGGGGCACCATCAAGTGATCACATTCGTAGCATGCGGGTACTGCTTTCCTCCTAAGCTGTGCATTGGCAGCCAGCTTCAAAGTGTTCCTTTTGTGGATAGACTCTGGTGGAGAGGTCGCTGGAGAAGGCTTCTGCTTCTATGCCCTTTGAGAAAGCTGCTTTGAGGAACCTCTTACCCTAGCCTCTGCCAAGAACAGCCTTCTGCCTCTCTCCAATACTGACTTACTTTTGACAGCTTGTCTTTCTGTTTGAGAAACCAAGAGCCCTTTTCGTGCAGGGAAAAATGTCCGTTTTCTGTTCTTCTTTTGCACACGGTGACGTGCTTTCAGGCCTGGGTTAGGATTTTACCCACTCGTGGGAGGGCAGCTTCCCATTCACTTTGGAGATGGCACTCCTGCAGCGCTGTGGGCCATGACTGTGCTTCGCTGACTGTAAACTACCCTCTCCATTCGAAGAAAACACGCACTGATTGGGGAGTCTCTGTTCTCTGGGAGTTTTGTGTGGTGTTACTGCCCCGGTGTATGGGGTGGCTCACTGGCAACTAGCAATGTTTCTGCTCGCCACTGTGGGGCAAACGGTGTGCAGCTAAGCTCACTTGGGAAGTACAAGTGCCAGAGTTCCTTTCTGGGGCACCATCAAGAGATCACATTCTAGCATGCGGGTACTGCTTTCCTCCTAAGCTGTGCATTGGCAGCAGCTTCAAGGTGTTCCTTTTGTGGATAGACTCTGGTGGAGAGGCCGCTGGAGAAGGCTTCTGCTTCTATGCCCTTTGAGAAGGCTGCTTTGAGGAACCTCTTATCCTAGCCTCTGCCAAGTACAGCCTTCTGCCTCTCTCCAGTACTGAATTACTTTTGGCAGCTTGTCTTTCCGTTTGAGAAACCAAGAGCCCTTTTCGTGCAGGGAAAAATGTCCGTTTTCTGTTCTTCTTTTGCACACGGTTACATGCTTTCAGGGCTGGGGTTAGGCTTTTACCCACTCGAGGGAGGGCAGCTTCCCATTCACTTTGGAGATGGCACTCCTGCAGCGCTGTGGGCCATGTCTGTGCTTCGCAGACTGCAAACTACCCTCTCCATTCGAAGAGAACACGCACGGATTGGGAAGTCTCTGTTCTCTGGGAGTTGTGTGTGGTGCTACTGCCCCGGTGTATGGGGTGGCTCACTGGCCACTAGCAATGTTTCTGCTCGCCACTGTGGGGCAAACGTTGTGCAGCTAAGCTCACTTGGGAAGTACAAGTGCCAGAGTTCCTTTCTGGGGCACCATCAAGAGATCACATTCGTAGCATGCGGTTACTGCTTTCCTCCTAAGCTGTGCATTCGCAGCCAGCTTCAAGGTGTTCCTTTTGTGGATAGACTCTGGTGGAGAGGCCGCTGGAGAAGGCCTCTGCTTCTATGCCCTTTGAGAAGGCTGCTTTGAGGAACCTCTTACCCTAGCCTCTGCCAAGTACAGCCTTCTGCCTCTCTCCAATACTGACTTACTTTTGACAGCTTGTCTTTCCGTTTGAGAAACCAAGAGCCCTTTTCGTGCAGGGAAAAATGTCCGTTTTCTGTTCTTCTTTTGCACACGGTGACGTGCTTTCAGGCCTGGGTTAGGCTTTTACCCACTCGAGGGAGGGCAGCTTCCCATTCACTTTGGAGATGGCACTCCTGCAGCGCTGTGGGCCATGTCTGTGCTTCGCAGACTGCAAACTATCCTCTCCATTCGAAGAGAACACGCACGGATTGGGAAGTCTCTGTTCTCTGGGAGTTGTGTGTGGTGCTACTGCCCCGGTGTATGGGGTGGCTCACTGGCCACTAGCAATGTTTCTGCTCGCCACTGTGGGGCAAACGTTGTGCAGCTAAGCTCACTTGGGAAGTACAAGTGCCAGAGTTCCTTTCTGGGGCACCATCAAGAGATCACATTCGTAGCATGCGGGTACTGCTTTCCTCCTAAGCTGTGCATTCGCAGCCAGCTTCAAGGTGTTCCTTTTGTGGATAGACTCTGGTGGAGAGGCCGCTGGAGAAGGCCTCTGCTTCTATGCCCTTTGAGAAGGCTGCTTTGAGGAACCTCTTACCCTAGCCTCTGCCAAGTACAGCCTTCTGCCTCTCTCCAATACTGACTTACTTTTGACAGCTTGTCTTTCCTTTTGAGAAACCAAGAGCCCTTTTCCTGCAGGGAAAAATGTCCGTTTTCTGTTCTTCTTTTGCACACGGTGACGTGCTTTCAGGCCTGGGTTAGGCTTTTACCCACTCGAGGGAGGGCAGCTTCCCGTTCACATTGGAGATGGCACTCCTGCAGCGCTGTGGGCCATGTCTGTGCTTCGCAGACTGCAAACTACCCTCTCCATTCGAAGAGAACACGCACGGATTGGGAAGTCTCTGTTCTCTGGGAGTTGTGTGTGGTGCTACTGCCCCGGTGTATGGGGTGGCTCATTGGCCACTAGCAATGTTTCTGCTCGCCACTGTGGGGCAAACCTTGTGCAGCTAAGCTCACTTGGGAAGTACAAGTGCCAGAGTTCCTTTCTGGGGCACCATCAAGAGATCACATTCGTAGCATGCGGGTACTGCTTTCCTCCTAAGCTGTGCATTCGCAGCAGCTTCAAGGTGTTCCTTTTGTGGATAGACTCTGGTGGAGAGGCCGCTGGAGAAGGCTTCTGCTTCTATGCCCTTTGAGAAGGCTGCTTTGAGGAACCTCTTACCCTAGCCTCTGCCAAGTACAGCCTTCTGCCTCTCTCCAATACTGACTTACTTTTGGCAGCTTGTCTTTCTGTTTGAGAAACCAAGAGCCCTTTTCGTGCAGGGAAAAATGTCCGTTTTCTGTTCTTCTTTTGCACACGGTGACGTGCTTTCAGGGCTGGGGTTAGGCTTTTACCCACTCGAGGGAGGGCAGCTTCCCATTCACTTTGGAGATGGCACTCCTGCAGCGCTGTGGGCCATGTCTGTGCTTCGCAGACTGCAAACTACCCTCTCCATTCGAAGAGAACACGCACGGATTGGGAAGTCTCTGTTCTCTGGGAGTTGTGTGTGGTGCTACTGCCCCGGTGTATGGGGTGGCTCACTGGCCACTAGCAATGTTTCTGCTCGCCACTGTGGGGCAAACGTTGTGCAGCTAAGCTCACTTGGGAAGTACAAGTGCCAGAGTTCCTTTCTGGGGCACCATCAAGAGATCACATTCGTAGCATGCGGGTACTGCTTTCCTCCTAAGCTGTGCATTCGCAGTCAGCTTCAAGGTGTTCCTTTTGTGGATAGACTCTGGTGGAGAGGCCGCTGGAGAAGGCCTCTGCTTCTATGCCCTTTGAGAAGGCTGCTTTGAGGAACCTCTTACCCTAGCCTCTGCCAAGTACAGCCTTCTGCCTCTCTCCAATACTGACTTACTTTTGACAGCTTGTCTTTCCGTTTGAGAAACCAAGAGCCCTTTTCGTGCAGGGAAAAATGTCCGTTTTCTGTTCTTCTTTTGCACACGGTGACGTGCTTTCAGGCCTGGGTTAGGCTTTTACCCACTCGAGGGAGGGCAGCTTCCCATTCACTTTGGAGATGGCACTCCTGCAGCGCTGTGGGCCATGTCTGTGCTTCGCAGACTGCAAACTACCCTCTCCATTCGAAGAGAACACGCACGGATTGGGAAGTCTCTGTTCTCTGGGAGTTGTGTGTGGTGCTACTGCCCCGGTGTATGGGGTGGCTCACTGGCCACTAGCAATGTTTCTGCTCGCCACTGTGGGGCAAACGTTGTGCAGCTAAGCTCACTTGGGAAGTACAAGTGCCAGAGTTCCTTTCTGGGGCACCATCAAGAGATCACATTCGTAGCATGCGGGTACTGCTTTCCTCCTAAGCTGTGCATTCGCAGCCAGCTTCAAGGTGTTCCTTTTGTGGATAGACTCTGGTGGAGAGGCCGCTGGAGAAGGCCTCTGCTTCTATGCCCTTTGAGAAGGCTGCTTTGAGGAACCTCTTACCCTAGCCTCTGCAAAGTACAGCCTTCTGCCTCTCTCCAATACTGACTTACTTTTGACAGCTTGTCTTTCCGTTTGAGAAACCAAGAGCCCTTTTCGTGCAGGGAAAAATGTCCATTTTCTGTTCTTCTTTTGCACACGGTGACGTGCTTTCAGGCCTGGGTTAGGCTTTTACCCACTCGAGGGAGGGCAGCTTCCCGTTCACATTGGAGATGGCACTCCTGCAGCGCTGTGGGCCATGTCAGTGCTTCGCAGACTGCAAACTACCCTCTCCATTCGAAGACAACACGCACGGATTGGGAAGTCTCTGTTCTCTGGGAGTTGTGTGTGGTGCTACTGCCCCGGTGTATGGGGTGGCTCACTGGCCACTAGCAATGTTTCTGCTCGCCACTGTGGAGCAAACATTGTGCAGCTAAGCTCACTTGGGAAGTACAAGTGCCAGAGTTCCTTTCTGGGGCACCATCAAGAGATCACATTCGTAGCATGCGGGTACTGCTTTCCTCCAAAGCTGTGCATTCACAGCAGCTTCAAGGTGTTCCTTTTGTGGATAGACTCTGGTGGAGAGGCCGCTGGTGAAGGCTTCTGCTTCTATGCCCTTTGAGAAGGCTGCTTTGAGGAACCTCTTACCCTAGCCTCTGCCAAGTACAGCCTTCTGCCTCTCTCCAATACTGACTTACTTTTGGCAGCTTGTCTTTCTGTTTGAGAAACCAAGAGCCCTTTTCGTGCAGGGAAAAATGTCCGTTTTCTGTTCTTCTTTTGCACACGGTGACGTGCTTTCAGGGCTGGGGTTAGGCTTTTACCCACTCGAGGGAGGGCAGCTTCCCATTCAGTTTGGAGATGGCACTCCTGCAGCGCTGTGGGCCATGTCTGTGCTTCGCAGATTGCAAACTACCCTCTCCATTCGAAGAGAACACGCACGGATTGGGAAGTCTCTGTTCTCTGGGAGTTGTGTGTGGTGCTACTGCCCCGGTGTATGGGGTGGCTCACTGGCCACTAGCAATGTTTCTGCTCGCCACTGTGGGGCAAACGTTGTGCAGCTAAGCTCACTTGGGAAGTACAAGTGCCAGAGTTCCTTTCTGGGGCACCATCAAGAGATCACATTCGTAGCATGCGGGTACTGCTTTCCTCCTAAGCTGTGCATTCGCAGCCAGCTTCAAGGTATTCCTTTTGTGGATAGACTCTGGTGGAGAGGCCGCTGGAGAAGGCCTCTGCTTCTATGCCCTTTGAGAAGGCTGCTTTGAGGAACCTCTTACCCTAGCCTCTGCCAAGTACAGCCTTCTGCCTCTCTCCAATACTGACTTACTTTTGACAGCTTGTCTTTCCGTTTGAGAAACCAAGAGCCCTTTTCGTGCAGGGAAAAATGTCCGTTTTCTGTTCTTCTTTTGCACACGGTGACGTGCTTTCAGGCCTGGGTTAGGCTTTTACCCACTCGAGGGAGGGCAGCTTCCCATTCACTTTGGAGATGGCACTCCTGCAGCGCTGTGGGCCATGTCTGTGCTTCGCAGACTGCAAACTACCCTCTCCATTCGAAGAGAACACGCACGGATTGGGAAGTCTCTGTTCTCTGGGAGTTGTGTGTGGTGCTACTGCCCCGGTGTATGGGGTGGCTCACTGGCCACTAGCAATGTTTCTGCTCGCCACTGTGGGGCAAACGTTGTGCAGCTAAGCTCACTTGGGAAGTACAAGTGCCAGAGTTCCTTTCTGGGGCACCATCAAGAGATCACATTCGTAGCATGCGGGTACTGCTTTCCTCCTAAGCTGTGCATTCGCAGCCAGCTTCAAGGTGTTCCTTTTGTGGATAGACTCTGGTGGAGAGGCCGCTGGAGAAGGCCTCTGCTTCTATGCCCTTTGAGAAGGCTGCTTTGAGGAACCTCTTACCCTAGCCTCTGCCAAGTACAGCCTTCTGCCTCTCTCCAATACTGACTTACTTTTGACAGCTTGTCTTTCCGTTTGAGAAACCAAGAGCCCTTTTCCTGCAGGGAAAAATGTCCGTTTTCTGTTCTTCTTTTGCACACGGTGACGTGCTTTCAGGCCTGGGTTAGGCTTTTACCCACTCGAGGGAGGGCAGCTTCCCGTTCACATTGGAGATGGCACTCCTGCAGGGCTGTGGGCCATGTCAGTGCTTCGCAGACTGCAAACTACCCTCTCCATTCGAAGACAACACGCACGGATTGGGAAGTCTCTGTTCTCTGGGAGTTGTGTGTGGTGCTACTGCCCCGGTGTATGGGGTGGCTCACTGGCCACTAGCAATGTTTCTGCTCGCCAATGTGGAGCAAACATTGTGCAGCTAAGCTCACTTGGGAAGTACAAGTGCCAGAGTTCCTTTCTGGGGCACCATCAAGAGATCACATTCGTAGCATGCGGGTACTGCTTTCCTCCTAAGCTGTGCATTCGCAGCAGCTTCAAGGTGTTCCTTTTGTGGACAGACTCTGGTGGAGAGGCCGCTGGAGAAGGCTTCTGCTTCTATGCCCTTTGAGAAGGCTGCTTTGAGGAACCTCTTACCCTAGCCTCTGCCAAGTACAGCCTTCTGCCTCTCTCCAATACTGACTTACTTTTGACAGCTTGTCTTTCCGTTTGAGAAACCAAGAGCCCTTTTCGGGCAGGGAATAATGTCCGTTTTCTGTTCTTCTTTTGCACACGGTGACGTGCTTTCAGGCCTGGTTTAGGCTTTTACCCACTCGAGGGAGGGCAGCTTCCCATTCACTTTGGAGATGGCACTCCTGCAGCGCTGTGGGCCATGTCTGTGCTTCGCAGACTGCAAACTACCCTCTCCATTCGAAGAGAACACGCACGGATTGGGAAGTCTCTGTTCTCTGGGAGTTGTGTGTGGTGCTACTGCCCCGGTGTATGGGGTGGCTCACTGGCCACTAGCAATGTTTCTGCTCGCCACTGTGGGGCAAACGTTGTGCAGCTAAGCTCACTTGGGAAGTACAAGTGCCAGAGTTCCTTTCTGGGGCACCATCAAGAAATCACATTCTAGCATGCGGGTACTGCTTTCCTCCTAAGCTGTGCATTGGCAGCAGCTTCAAGGTGTTCCTTTTGTGGATAGACTCTGGTGGAGAGGCCGCTGGAGAAGGCTTCTGCTTCTATGCCCTTTGAGAAGGCTGCTTTGAGGAACCTCTTATCCTAGCCTCTGCCAAGTACAGCCTTCTGCCTCTCTCCAGTACTGAATTACTTTTGGCAGCTTGTCTTTCCGTTTGAGAAACCAAGAGCCCTTTTCGTGCAGGGAAAAATGTCCGTTTTCTGTTCTTCTTTTGCACACGGTTACGTGCTTTCAGGGCTGGGGTTAGGCTTTTACCCACTCGAGGGAGGGCAGCTTCCCATTCACTTTGGAGATGGCACTCCTGCAGCGCTGTGGGCCATGTCTGTGCTTCGCAGACTGCAAACTACCCTCTCCATTCGAAGAGAACACGCACGGATTGGGAAGTCTCTGTTCTCTGGGAGTTGTGTGTGGTGCTACTGCCCCGGTGTATGGGGTGGCTCACTGGCCACTAGCAATGTTTCTGCTCGCCACTGTGGGGCAAACGTTGTGCAGCTAAGCTCACTTGGGAAGTACAAGTGCCAGAGTTCCTTTCTGGGGCACCATCAAGTGATCACATTCGTAGCATGCGGGTACTGCTTTCCTCCTAAGCTGTGCATTGGCAGCCAGCTTCAAGGTGTTCCTTTTGTGGATAGACTCTGGTGGAGAGGTCGCTGGAGAAGGCTTCTGCTTCTATGCCCTTTGAGAAAGCTGCTTTGAGGAACCTCTTACCCTAGCCTCTGCCAAGAACAGCCTTCTGCCTCTCTCCAATACTGACTTACTTTTGACAGCTTGTCTTTCTGTTTGAGAAACCAAGAGCCCTTTTCGTGCAGGGAAAAATGTCCGTTTTCTGTTCTTCTTTTGCACACGGTGACGTGCTTTCAGGCCTGGGTTAGGATTTTACCCACTCGTGGGAGGGCAGCTTCCCATTCACTTTGGAGATGGCACTCCTGCAGCGCTGTGGGCCATGACTGTGCTTCGCTGACTGTAAACTACCCTCTCCATTCGAAGAAAACACGCACTGATTGGGGAGTCTCTGTTCTCTGGGAGTTTTATGTGGTGTTACTGCCCCGGTGTATGGGGTGGCTCACTGGCAACTAGCAATGTTTCTGCTCGCCACTGTGGGGCAAACGTTGTGCAGCTAAGCTCACTTGGGAAGTACAAGTGCCAGAGTTCCTTTCTGGGGCACCATCAAGAGATCACATTCTAGCATGCGGGTACTGCTTTCCTCCTAAGCTGTGCTTTGGCAGCAGCTTCAAGGTGTTCCTTTTGTGGATAGACTCTGGTGGAGAGGCCGCTGGAGAAGGCTTCTGCTTCTATGCCCTTTGAGAAGGCTGCTTTGAGGAACCTCTTATCCTAGCCTCTGCCAAGTACAGCCTTCTGCCTCTCTCCAGTACTGAATTACTTTTGGCAGCTTGTCTTTCCGTTTGAGAAACCAAGAGCCCTTTTCGTGCAGGGAAAAATGTCCGTTTTCTGTTCTTCTTTTGCACACGGTTACGTGCTTTCAGGGCTGGGGTTAGGCTTTTACCCACTCGAGGGAGGGCAGCTTCCCATTCACTTTGGAGATGGCACTCCTGCAGCGCTGTGGGCCATGTCTGTGCTTCGCAGACTGCAAACTACCCTCTCCATTCGAAGAGAACACGCACGGATTGGGAAGTCTCTGTTCTCTGGGAGTTGTGTGTGGTGCTACTGCCCCGGTGTATGGGGTGGCTCACTGGCCACTAGCAATGTTTCTGCTCGCCACTGTGGGGCAAACGTTGTGCAGCTAAGCTCACTTGGGAAGTACAAGTGCCAGAGTTCCTTTCTGGGGCACCATCAAGAGATCACATTCGTAGCATGCGGTTACTGCTTTCCTCCTAAGCTGTGCATTCGCAGCCAGCTTCAAGGTGTTCCTTTTGTGGATAGACTCTGGTGGAGAGGCCGCTGGAGAAGGCCTCTGCTTCTATGCCCTTTGAGAAGGCTGCTTTGAGGAACCTCTTACCCTAGCCTCTGCCAAGTACAGCCTTCTGCCTCTCTCCAATACTGACTTACTTTTGACAGCTTGTCTTTCCGTTTGAGAAACCAAGAGCCCTTTTCGTGCAGGGAAAAATGTCCGTTTTCTGTTCTTCTTTTGCACACGGTGACGTGCTTTCAGGCCTGGGTTAGGCTTTTACCCACTCGAGGGAGGGCAGCTTCCCATTCACTTTGGAGATGGCACTCCTGCAGCGCTGTGGGCCATGTCTGTGCTTCGCAGACTGCAAACTATCCTCTCCATTCGAAGAGAACACGCACGGATTGGGAAGTCTCTGTTCTCTGGGAGTTGTGTGTGGTGCTACTGCCCCGGTGTATGGGGTGGCTCACTGGCCACTAGCAATGTTTCTGCTCGCCACTGTGGGGCAAACGTTGTGCAGCTAAGCTCACTTGGGAAGTACAAGTGCCAGAGTTCCTTTCTGGGGCACCATCAAGAGATCACATTCGTAGCATGCGGGTACTGCTTTCCTCCTAAGCTGTGCATTCGCAGCCAGCTTCAAGGTGTTCCTTTTGTGGATAGACTCTGGTGGAGAGGCCGCTGGAGAAGGCCTCTGCTTCTATGCCCTTTGAGAAGGCTGCTTTGAGGAACCTCTTACCCTAGCCTCTGCCAAGTACAGCCTTCTGCCTCTCTCCAATACTGACTTACTTTTGACAGCTTGTCTTTCCGTTTGAGAAACCAAGAGCCCTTTTCGGGCAGGGAATAATGTCCGTTTTCTGTTCTTCTTTTGCACACGGTGACGTGCTTTCAGGCCTGGTTTAGGCTTTTACCCACTCGAGGGAGGGCAGCTTCCCATTCACTTTGGAGATGGCACTCCTGCAGCGCTGTGGGCCATGTCTGTGCTTCGCAGACTGCAAACTACCCTCTCCATTCGAAGAGAACACGCACGGATTGGGAAGTCTCTGTTCTCTGGGAGTTGTGTGTGGTGCTACTGCCCCGGTGTATGGGGTGGCTCACTGGCCACTAGCAATGTTTCTGCTCGCCACTGTGGGGCAAACGTTGTGCAGCTAAGCTCACTTGGGAAGTACAAGTGCCAGAGTTCCTTTCTGGGGCACCATCAAGAAATCACATTCTAGCATGCGGGTACTGCTTTCCTCCTAAGCTGTGCATTGGCAGCAGCTTCAAGGTGTTCCTTTTGTGGATAGACTCTGGTGGAGAGGCCGCTGGAGAAGGCTTCTGCTTCTATGCCCTTTGAGAAGGCTGCTTTGAGGAACCTCTTATCCTAGCCTCTGCCAAGTACAGCCTTCTGCCTCTCTCCAGTACTGAATTACTTTTGGCAGCTTGTCTTTCCGTTTGAGAAACCAAGAGCCCTTTTCGTGCAGGGAAAAATGTCCGTTTTCTGTTCTTCTTTTGCACACGGTTACGTGCTTTCAGGGCTGGGGTTAGGCTTTTACCCACTCGAGGGAGGGCAGCTTCCCATTCACTTTGGAGATGGCACTCCTGCAGCGCTGTGGGCCATGTCTGTGCTTCGCAGACTGCAAACTACCCTCTCCATTCGAAGAGAACACGCACGGATTGGGAAGTCTCTGTTCTCTGGGAGTTGTGTGTGGTGCTACTGCCCCGGTGTATGGGGTGGCTCACTGGCCACTAGCAATGTTTCTGCTCGCCACTGTGGGGCAAACGTTGTGCAGCTAAGCTCACTTGGGAAGTACAAGTGCCAGAGTTCCTTTCTGGGGCACCATCAAGTGATCACATTCGTAGCATGCGGGTACTGCTTTCCTCCTAAGCTGTGCATTGGCAGCCAGCTTCAAGGTGTTCCTTTTGTGGATAGACTCTGGTGGAGAGGTCGCTGGAGAAGGCTTCTGCTTCTATGCCCTTTGAGAAAGCTGCTTTGAGGAACCTCTTACCCTAGCCTCTGCCAAGAACAGCCTTCTGCCTCTCTCCAATACTGACTTACTTTTGACAGCTTGTCTTTCTGTTTGAGAAACCAAGAGCCCTTTTCGTGCAGGGAAAAATGTCCGTTTTCTGTTCTTCTTTTGCACACGGTGACGTGCTTTCAGGCCTGGGTTAGGATTTTACCCACTCGTGGGAGGGCAGCTTCCCATTCACTTTGGAGATGGCACTCCTGCAGCGCTGTGGGCCATGACTGTGCTTCGCTGACTGTAAACTACCCTCTCCATTCGAAGAAAACACGCACTGATTGGGGAGTCTCTGTTCTCTGGGAGTTTTATGTGGTGTTACTGCCCCGGTGTATGGGGTGGCTCACTGGCAACTAGCAATGTTTCTGCTCGCCACTGTGGGGCAAACGTTGTGCAGCTAAGCTCACTTGGGAAGTACAAGTGCCAGAGTTCCTTTCTGGGGCACCATCAAGAGATCACATTCTAGCATGCGGGTACTGCTTTCCTCCTAAGCTGTGCTTTGGCAGCAGCTTCAAGGTGTTCCTTTTGTGGATAGACTCTGGTGGAGAGGCCGCTGGAGAAGGCTTCTGCTTCTATGCCCTTTGAGAAGGCTGCTTTGAGGAACCTCTTATCCTAGCCTCTGCCAAGTACAGCCTTCTGCCTCTCTCCAGTACTGAATTACTTTTGGCAGCTTGTCTTTCCGTTTGAGAAACCAAGAGCCCTTTTCGTGCAGGGAAAAATGTCCGTTTTCTGTTCTTCTTTTGCACACGGTTACGTGCTTTCAGGGCTGGGGTTAGGCTTTTACCCACTCGAGGGAGGGCAGCTTCCCATTCACTTTGGAGATGGCACTCCTGCAGCGCTGTGGGCCATGTCTGTGCTTCGCAGACTGCAAACTACCCTCTCCATTCGAAGAGAACACGCACGGATTGGGAAGTCTCTGTTCTCTGGGAGTTGTGTGTGGTGCTACTGCCCCGGTGTATGGGGTGGCTCACTGGCCACTAGCAATGTTTCTGCTCGCCACTGTGGGGCAAACGTTGTGCAGCTAAGCTCACTTGGGAAGTACAAGTGCCAGAGTTCCTTTCTGGGGCACCATCAAGAGATCACATTCGTAGCATGCGGTTACTGCTTTCCTCCTAAGCTGTGCATTCGCAGCCAGCTTCAAGGTGTTCCTTTTGTGGATAGACTCTGGTGGAGAGGCCGCTGGAGAAGGCCTCTGCTTCTATGCCCTTTGAGAAGGCTGCTTTGAGGAACCTCTTACCCTAGCCTCTGCCAAGTACAGCCTTCTGCCTCTCTCCAATACTGACTTACTTTTGACAGCTTGTCTTTCCGTTTGAGAAACCAAGAGCCCTTTTCGTGCAGGGAAAAATGTCCGTTTTCTGTTCTTCTTTTGCACACGGTGACGTGCTTTCAGGCCTGGGTTAGGCTTTTACCCACTCGAGGGAGGGCAGCTTCCCATTCACTTTGGAGATGGCACTCCTGCAGCGCTGTGGGCCATGTCTGTGCTTCGCAGACTGCAAACTATCCTCTCCATTCGAAGAGAACACGCACGGATTGGGAAGTCTCTGTTCTCTGGGAGTTGTGTGTGGTGCTACTGCCCCGGTGTATGGGGTGGCTCACTGGCCACTAGCAATGTTTCTGCTCGCCACTGTGGGGCAAACGTTGTGCAGCTAAGCTCACTTGGGAAGTACAAGTGCCAGAGTTCCTTTCTGGGGCACCATCAAGAGATCACATTCGTAGCATGCGGGTACTGCTTTCCTCCTAAGCTGTGCATTCGCAGCCAGCTTCAAGGTGTTCCTTTTGTGGATAGACTCTGGTGGAGAGGCCGCTGGAGAAGGCCTCTGCTTCTATGCCCTTTGAGAAGGCTGCTTTGAGGAACCTCTTACCCTAGCCTCTGCCAAGTACAGCCTTCTGCCTCTCTCCAATACTGACTTACTTTTGACAGCTTGTCTTTCCGTTTGAGAAACCAAGAGCCCTTTTCCTGCAGGGAAAAATGTCCGTTTTCTGTTCTTCTTTTGCACACGGTGACGTGCTTTCAGGCCTGGGTTAGGCTTTTACCCACTCGAGGGAGGGCAGCTTCCCGTTCACATTGGAGATGGCACTCCTGCAGCGCTGTGGGCCATGTCTGTGCTTCGCAGACTGCAAACTACCCTCTCCATTCGAAGAGAACACGCACGGATTGGGAAGTCTCTGTTCTCTGGGAGTTGTGTGTGGTGCTACTGCCCCGGTGTATGGGGTGGCTCATTGGCCACTAGCAATGTTTCTGCTCGCCACTGTGGGGCAAACCTTGTGCAGCTAAGCTCACTTGGGAAGTACAAGTGCCAGAGTTCCTTTCTGGGGCACCATCAAGAGATCACATTCGTAGCATGCGGGTACTGCTTTCCTCCTAAGCTGTGCATTCGCAGCAGCTTCAAGGTGTTCCTTTTGTGGATAGACTCTGGTGGAGAGGCCGCTGGAGAAGGCTTCTGCTTCTATGCCCTTTGAGAAGGCTGCTTTGAGGAACCTCTTACCCTAGCCTCTGCCAAGTACAGCCTTCTGCCTCTCTCCAATACTGACTTACTTTTGGCAGCTTGTCTTTCTGTTTGAGAAACCAAGAGCCCTTTTCGTGCAGGGAAAAATGTCCGTTTTCTGTTCTTCTTTTGCACACGGTGACGTGCTTTCAGGGCTGGGGTTAGGCTTTTACCCACTCGAGGGAGGGCAGCTTCCCATTCACTTTGGAGATGGCACTCCTGCAGCGCTGTGGGCCATGTCTGTGCTTCGCAGACTGCAAACTACCCTCTCCATTCGAAGAGAACACGCACGGATTGGGAAGTCTCTGTTCTCTGGGAGTTGTGTGTGGTGCTACTGCCCCGGTGTATGGGGTGGCTCACTGGCCACTAGCAATGTTTCTGCTCGCCACTGTGGGGCAAACGTTGTGCAGCTAAGCTCACTTGGGAAGTACAAGTGCCAGAATTCCTTTCTGGGGCACCATCAAGAGATCACATTCGTAGCATGCGGGTACTGCTTTCCTCCTAAGCTGTGCATTCGCAGCCAGCTTCAAGGTGTTCCTTTTGTGGATAGACTCTGGTGGAGAGGCCGCTGGAGAAGGCCTCTGCTTCTATGCCCTTTGAGAAGGCTGCTTTGAGGAACCTCTTACCCTAGCCTCTGCCAAGTACAGCCTTCTGCCTCTCTCCAATACTGACTTACTTTTGACAGCTTGTCTTTCCGTTTGAGAAACCAAGAGCCCTTTTCGTGCAGGGAAAAATGTCCGTTTTCTGTTCTTCTTTTGCACACGGTGACGTGCTTTCAGGCCTGGGTTAGGCTTTTACCCACTCGAGGGAGGGCAGCTTCCCATTCACTTTGGAGATGGCACTCCTGCAGCGCTGTGGGCCATGTCTGTGCTTCGCAGACTGCAAACTACCCTCTCCATTCGAAGAGAACACGCACGGATTGGGAAGTCTCTGTTCTCTGCGAGTTGTGTGTGGTGCTACTGCCCCGGTGTATGGGGTGGCTCACTGGCCACTAGCAATGTTTCTGCTCGCCACTGTGGGGCAAACGTTGTGCAGCTAAGCTCACTTGGGAAGTACAAGTGCCAGAGTTCCTTTCTGGGGCACCATCAAGAGATCACATTCGTAGCATGCGGGTACTGCTTTCCTCCTAAGCTGTGCATTCGCAGCCAGCTTCAAGGTGTTCCTTTTGTGGATAGACTCTGGTGGAGAGGCCGCTGGAGAAGGCCTCTGCTTCTATGCCCTTTGAGAAGGCTGCTTTGAGGAACCTCTTACCCTAGCCTCTGCCAAGTACAGCCTTCTGCCTCTCTCCAATACTGACTTACTTTTGACAGCTTGTCTTTCCTTTTGAGAAACCAAGAGCCCTTTTCCTGCAGGGAAAAATGTCCGTTTTCTGTTCTTCTTTTGCACACGGTGACGTGCTTTCAGGCCTGGGTTAGGCTTTTACCCACTCGAGGGAGGGCAGCTTCCCGTTCACATTGGAGATGGCACTCCTGCAGCGCTGTGGGCCATGTCAGTGCTTCGCAGACTGCAAACTACCCTCTCCATTCGAAGACAACACGCACGGATTGGGAAGTCTCTGTTCTCTGGGAGTTGTGTGTGGTGCTACTGCCCCGGTGTATGGGGTGGCTCACTGGCCACTAGCAATGTTTCTGCTCGCCAATGTGGAGCAAACATTGTGCAGCTAAGCTCACTTGGGAAGTACAAGTGCCAGAGTTCCTTTCTGGGGCACCATCAAGAGATCACATTCGTAGCATGCGGGTACTGCTTTCCTCCTAAGCTGTGCATTCGCAGCAGCTTCAAGGTGTTCCTTTTGTGGACAGACTCTGGTGGAGAGGCCGCTGGAGAAGGCTTCTGCTTCTATGCCCTTTGAGAAGGCTGCTTTGAGGAACCTCTTACCCTAGCCTCTGCCAAGTACAGCCTTCTGCCTCTCTCCAATACTGACTTACTTTTGACAGCTTGTCTTTCCGTTTGAGAAACCAAGAGCCCTTTTCGGGCAGGGAATAATGTCCGTTTTCTGTTCTTCTTTTGCACACGGTGACGTGCTTTCAGGCCTGGGTTAGGCTTTTACCCACTCGAGGGAGGGCAGCTTCCCATTCACTTTGGAGATGGCACTCCTGCAGCGCTGTGGGCCATGTCTGTGCTTCGCAGACTGCAAACTACCCTCTCCATTCGAAGAGAACACGCACGGATTGGGAAGTCTCTGTTCTCTGGGAGTTGTGTGTGGTGCTACTGCCCCGGTGTATGGGGTGGCTCACTGGCCACTAGCAATGTTTCTGCTCGCCACTGTGGGGCAAACGTTGTGCAGCTAAGCTCACTTGGGAAGTACAAGTGCCAGAGTTCCTTTCTGGGGCACCATCAAGAGATCACATTCGTAGCATGCGGGTACTGCTTTCCTCCTAAGCTGTGCATTGGCAGCCAGCTTCAAGGTGTTCCTTTTGTGGATAGACTCTGGTGGAGAGGCCGCTGGAGAAGGCTTCTGCTTCTATGCCCTTTGAGAAGGCTGCTTTGAGGAACCTCTTACCCTAGCCTCTGCCAAGTACAGCCTTCTGCCTCTCTCCAATACTGACTTACTTTTGACAGCTTGTCTTTCCGTTTGAGAAACCAAGAGCCCTTTTCCTGCAGGGAAAAATGTCCGTTTTCTGTTCTTCTTTTGCACACGGTGACGTGCTTTCAGGCCTGGGTTAGGCTTTTACCCACTCGAGGGAGGGCAGCTTCCCGTTCACATTGGAGATGGCACTCCTGCAGCGCTGTGGGCCATGTCTGTGCTTCCCAGACTGCAAACTACCCTCTCCATTCGAAGAGAACACGCACGGATTGGGAAGTCTCTGTTCTCTGGGAGTTGTGTGTGGTGCTACTGCCCCGGTGTATGGGGTGGCTCACTGGCCACTAGCAATGTTTCTGCTCGCCACTGTGGGGCAAACGTTGTGCAGCTAAGCTCACTTGGGAAGTACAAGTGCCAGAGTTCCTTTCTGGGGCACCATCAAGAGATCACATTCGTAGCATGCGGGTACTGCTTTCCTCCTAAGCTGTGCATTGGCAGCCAGCTTCAAGGTGTTCCTTTTGTGGATAGACTCTGGTGGAGAGGCCGCTGGAGAAGGCTTCTGCTTCTATGCCCTTTGAGAAGGCTGCTTTGAGGAACCTCTTACCCTAGCCGCTGCCAAGTACAGCCTTCTGCCTCTCTCCAATACTGACTTACTTTTGACAGCTTGTCTTTCCGTTTGAGAAACCAAGAGCCCTTTTCCTGCAGGGAAAAATGTCCGTTTTCTGTGCTTCTTTTGCACACGGTGACGTGCTTTCAGGCCTGGGTTAGGCTTTTACCCACTCGAGGGAGGGCAGCTTCCCGTTCACATTGGAGATGGCACTCCTGCAGCGCTGTGGGCCATGTCAGTGCTTCGCAGACTGCAAACTACCCTCTCCATTCGAAGAGAACACGCACGGATTGGGAAGTCTCTGTTCTCTGGGAGTTGTGTGTGGTGCTACTGCCCCGGTGTATGGGGTGGCTCACTGGCCACTAGCAATGTTTCTGCTCGCCACTGTGGAGCAAACATTGTGCAGCTAAGCTCACTTGGGAAGTACAAGTGCCAGAGTTCCTTTCTGGGGCACCATCAAGAGATCACATTCGTAGCATGCGGGTACTGCTTTCCTCCTAAGCTGTGCATTCGCAGCCAGCTTCAAGTTGTTCCTTTTGTGGATAGACTCTGGTGGAGAGGCCGCTGGAGAAGGCCTCTGCTTCTATGCCCTTTGAGAAGGCTGCTTTGCGGAACCTCTTACCCTAGCCTCTGCCAAGTACAGCCTTCTGCCTCTCTCCAATACTGACTTACTTTTGACAGCTTGTCTTTCCGTTTGAGAAACCAAGAGCCCTCTTCGTGCAGGGAAAAATGTCCGTTTTCTGTTCTTCTTTTGCACACGGTGACGTGCTTTCAGGCCTTCGTTAGGCTTTTACCCACTCGAGGGAGGGCAGCTTCCCATTCACTTTGGAGATGGCACTCCTGCAGCGCTGTGGGCCATGTCTGTGCTTCGCAGACTGCAAACTACCCTCTCCATTCGAAGAGAACACGCATGGATTGGGAAGTCTCTGTTCTCTGGGAGTTGTGTGTGGTGCTACTGCCCCGGTGTATGGGGTGGCTCACTGGCCACTAGCAATGTTTCTGCTCGCCACTGAGGGGCAAACGTTGTGCAGCTAAGCTCACTTGGGAAGTACAAGTGCTAGAGTTCCTTTCTGGGGCACCATCAAGAGATCACATTCGTAACATGCGGGTACTGCTTTCCTCCAAGGCTGTGCTTTCGCAGCCAGCTTCAAGGTGTTCCTTTTGTGGATAGACTCTGGTGGAGAGGCCGCTGGAGAAGGCATCTGCTTCTATGTACTTTGAGAAGGCTGCTTTGAGGAACCTCTTACCCTAGCCTCTGCCAAGTACAGCCTTCTGCCTCTCTCCAATACTGACTTACTTTTGACAGCTTGTCTTTCCGTTTGAGAAACCAAGAGCCCTTTTCGTGCAGGGAAAAATGTCCGTTTTCTGTTCTTCTTTTGCACACGGTGACGTGCTTTCAGGGCTGGGGTTAGGCTTTTACCCACTCGAGGGAGGGCAGCTTCCCGTTCACTTTGGAGATGGCACTCCTGCCGCGCTGTGGGCCATGTCTGTGCTTCGCAGACTGCAAACTACCCTCAATTCGAAGACAACACGCACGCATTGGGAAGTCTCTGTTCTCTGGGAGTTGTGTGTGGTGCTACTGCCCCGGTGTATGGGGTGGCTCACTGGCCACTAGCAATGTTTTTGCTCGCCACTCTGGGGCAAACGTTGTGCAGCTAAGCTCACTTGGGAAGTACAAGTGCCAGAGTTCCTTTCTGGGGCACCATCAAGAGATCACATTCGTAGCATGCGGGTACTGCTTTCCTCCTAAGCTGTGCATTCGCAGCCAGCTTCAAGGTGTTCCTTTTGTGGATAGACTCTGGTGGAGAGGCCGCTGGATAAGGCCTCTGCTTCTATGCCCTTTGAGAAGGCTGCTTTGCGGAACCTCTTACCCTAGCCTCTGCCAAGTACAGCCTTCTGCCTTTCTCCAATACTGACTTACTTTTGACAGCTTGTCTTTCCGTTTGACAAACCAAGAGCCCTTTTCGTGCAGGGAAAAATGTCCGTTTTCTGTTCTTCTTTTGCACACGGTGACGTGCTTTCAGGCCTGGGTTAGGCTTTTACCCACTCGAGGGAGGGCAGCTTCCCGTTCATATTGGAGATGGCACTCCTGCAGCACTGTGGGCCATGTCTGTGCTTCGCAGACTGCAAACTACCCTCTCCATTCGAAGAGAACACGCACGGATTGGGAAGTCTCTGTTCTCTGGGAGTTGTGTGTGGTGCTACTGCCCCGGTGTATGGGGTGGCTCACTGGCCACTAGCAATGTTTCTGCTCGCCACTGTGGGGCAAACGTTGTGCAGCTAAGCTCACTTGGGAAGTACAAGTGCCAGAGTTCCTTTCTGGGGCACCATCAAGGGATCACATTCGTAACATGCGGGTACTGCTTTCCACCTAAGCTGTGCATTCGCAGCCAGCTTCAAGGTGTTCCTTTTCTGGATAGACTCTGGTGGAGAGGCCGCTGGAGAAGGCCTCTGCTTCTATGCCCTTTGAGAAGGCTGCTTTGAGGAACCTCTTACCCTAGCCTCTGCCAAGTACAGCCTTCTGCCTCTCTCCAATACTGACTTACTTTTGACAGCTTGTCTTTCCGTTTGAGAAACCAAGAGCCCTTTTCGTGCAGGGAAAAATGTCCGTTTTCTGTTCTTCTTTTGCACACGGTTACGTGCTTTCAGGGCTGGGGTTAGGCTTTTACCCACTCGAGGGAGGGCAGCTTCCCGTTCACTTTGGAGATGGCACTCCTGCCGCGCTGTGGGCCATGTCTGTGCTTCGCAGACTGCAAACTACCCTCTCCATTCGAAGACAACACGCACGCATTGAGAAGTCTCTGTTCTCTGGGAGTTGTGTGTGGTGCTACTGCCCCGGTGTATGGGGTGGCTCACTGGCCACTAGCAATATTTCTGCTCGCCACTGTGGGGCAAACGTTGTGCAGCTAAGCTCACTTGGGAAGTACAAGTGCCAGAGTTCCTTTATGGGGCACCATCAAGAGATCACATTCGTAGCATGCGGGTACTGCTTTCCTCCTAAGCTGTGCATTCGCAGCCAGCTTCAAGGTGTTCCTTTTGTGGATAGACTCTGGAGGAGAGGCCGCTGGATAAGGTCTCTGCTTCTATGCCCTTTGAGAAGGCTGCTTTGAGGAACCTCTTACCCTAGCCTCTGCCAAGTACAGCCTTCTGCCTCTCTCCAATACTGACTTACTTCTGACAGCTTGTCTTTCCGTTTGAGAAACCAAGAGCACTTTTCCTGCAGGGAAAAATGTCCGTTTTCTGTTCTTCTTTTGCACACGGTTACGTGCTTTCAGGGCTGGGGTTAGGCTTTTACCCACTCGAGGGAGGGCAGCTTCCCGTTCACTTTGGAGATGGCACTCCTGCAGCGCTGTGGGCCATGTCTGTGCTTCGCAGACTGCAAACTACCCTCTCCATTCGAAGAGAACACGCACGGATTGGGAAGTCTCTGTTCTCTGGGAGTTGTGTGTGGTGCTACTGCCCCGGTGTATGGGGTGGCTCACTGGCCACTAGCAATGTTTCTGCTCGCCACTGTGGGGCAAACGTTGTGCAGCTAAGCTCACTTGGGAAGTACAAGTGCCAGAGTTCCTTTCTGGGGCACCATCAAGAGATCACATTCGTAGCATGCGGGTACTGCTTTCCTCCTAAGCTGTGCATTGGCAGCCAGCTTCAAGGTGTTCCTTTTGTGGATAGACTCTGGTTGAGAGGCCGCTGGAGAAGGCTTCTGCTTCTATGCCCTTTGAGAAGGCTGCTTTGAGGAACCTCTTACCCTAGCCTCTGCCAAGTACAGCCTTCTGCCTCTCTCCAATACTGACTTACTTTTGACAGCTTGTCTTTCCGTTTGAGAAACCAAGAGCCCTTTTCGTGCTGGGAAAAATGTCCGTTTTCTGTTCTTTTGCACACGGTGACGTGCTTTCAGGCCTGGGTTAGGCTTTTACCCACTCGAGGGAGGGAAACTTCCCATTCACTTTGGAGATGGCACTCTTGCAGCGCTGTGGGCCATGTCTGTGCTTCGCAGACTGCAAACTACCCTCTCCATTCGAAGAGAACACGCACGGATTGGGAAGTCTCTGTTCTCTGGGAGTTGTGTGTGGTGCTACTGCCCCGGTGTATGGGGTGGCTCACTGGCCACTAGCAATTTTTCTGCTCGCCACTGTGGGGCAAACGTTGTGCAGCTAAGCTCACTTGGGAAGTACAAGTGCCAGAGTTCCTTTCTGGGGCACCATCAAGAGATCACATTCGTAGCATGCTGGTACTGCTTTCCTCCTAAGCTGTGCATTCGCAGCCAGCTTCAAGGTGTTCCTTTTGTGGATAGACTCTGGTGGAGAGGCCGCTGGAGAAGGACTCTGCTACTATGCCCTTTGAGAAGGCTGCTTTGAGGAACCTCTTACCCTAGCCTCTGCCAAGTACAGCCTTCTGCCTCTCTCCAATACTGACTTACTTTTGACAGCTTGTCTTTCCGTTTGAGAAACCAAGAGCCCTTTTCGTGCAGGGAAAAATGTCCGTTTTCTGTTCTTCTTTTGCACACGGTGACGTGCTTTCAGGGCTATGGTTAGGCTTTTACCCACTCGAGGGAGGGCAGCTTCCCGTTCACTTTGGAGATGGCACTCCTGCAGCGCTGTGGGCCATGTCTGTGCTTCGCAGACTGCAAACTACCCTCTCCATTCGAAGACAACACGCACGGATTGGGAAGTCTCTGTTCTCTTGGAGTTGTGTTTGGTGCTACTGCCCGGGTGTATGGCGTGGCTCACTGGCCACTAGCAATTTTCTGCTCGCCACTGTGGGGCAAACGTTGTGCAGCTAAGCTCACTTGGGAAGTACAAGTGCCAGAGTTCCTTTCTGGGGCACCATCAAGAGATCACATTCGTAGCATGCGGGTACTGCTTTCCTCCTAAGCTGTGCATTCGCAGCCAGCTTCAAGGTGTTCCTTTTGTGGATAGACTCTGGTGGAGAGGCCGCTGGAGAAGGCCTCTGCTTCTATGCCCTTTGAGAAGGCTGCTTTGCGGAACCTCTTACCCTAGCCTCTGCCAAGTACAGCCTTCTGCCTCTCTCCAATACTGCCTTACTTTTGACAGCTTGTCTTTACGTTTGAGAAACCAAGAGCCCTTTTCGTGCAGGGAAAAATGTCCGTTTTCTGTTCTTCTTTTGCACACGGTGATGTGCTTTCAGGCCTGGGTTAGGCTTTTACCCACTCGAGGGAGGGCAGCTTCCCATTCACTTTGGAGATGGCACTCCTGCAGCGCTGTGGGCCATGTCTGTGCTTCGCAGACTGCAAACTACCCTCTCCATTCGAAGAGAACACGCACGGATTGGGAAGTCTCTGTTCTCTGGGAGTTGTGTGTGGTGCTACTGCCCCGGTGTATGGGGTGGCTCACTGGCCGCTAGCAATGTTTCTGCTCGCCACTGTGGGGCAAACGTTGTGCAGCTAAGCTCACTTGGGAAGTACAAGTGCCAGAGTTCCTTTCTGGGGCACCATCAAGGGATCACATTCGTAACATGCGGGTACTGCTTTCCTCCTAAGCTGTGCATTCGCAGCCAGCTTCAAGGTGTTCCTTTTGTGGATAGACTCTGGTGGAGAGGCCGCTGGAGAAGGCCTCTGCTTCTATGCCCTTTGAGAGGGCTGCTTTGAGGAATCTCTTACCCTAGCCTCTGCCAAGTACAGCCTTTTGCCTCTCTCCAATACTGACTTACTTTTGACAGCTTGTCTTTCCGTTTGAGAAACCAAGAGCCCTTTTCGTGCAGGGAAAAATGTCCGTTTTCTGTTCTTCTTTTGCACACGGTGACGTGCTTTCAGGCCTGTGGTTAGGCTTTTACCCACTCGAGGGAGGGCAGCTTCCCATTCACTTTGGAGATGGCACTCCTGCAGCGCTGTGGGCCATGTCTGTGCTTCGCAGACTGCAAACTACCCTCTCCATTCGAAGAAAACACGCACGGATTGGGAAGTCTCTGTTCTTTAGGAGATGTGTGTGGTGCTACTGCCCCGGTGTATGGGGTGGCTCACTGGCCACTAGCAATGTTTCTGCTTGCCACTGTGGGGCAAACGTTGTGCAGCTAAGCTCACTTGGGAAGTAAAGTGCCAGAGTTCCTTTCTGGGGCACCATCAAGAGATCACATTCGTAGCATGCGGGTACTGCTTTCCTCCTAAGTTGTGCATTCGCAGCCAGCTTCAAGGTGTTCCTTTTGTGGATAGACTCTGGTGGAGAGGCCGCTGGAGAAGGCTTCTGCTTCTATGCCCTTTGAGAAGGCTGCTTTGAGGAACCTCTTACCCTAGCCTCTGCCAAGTACAGCCTTCTGCCTCTCTCCAATACTGACTTACTTTTGACAGCTTGTCTTTCCGTTTGAGAAACCAAGAGCCCTTTTCCTGCAGGGAAAAATGTCCGTTTTCTGTTCTTCTTTTGCACACGGTGACGTGCTTTCAGGGCTGGGGTTAGGCTTTTACCCACTCGAGGGAGGGCAGCTTCCCGTTCACTTTGGAGATGGCACTCCTGCCGCGCTGTGGGCCGTGTCTGTGCTTCGCAGACTGCAAACTACCCTCTCCATTCGAAGAGAACACGCACGGATTGGGAAGTCTCTGTTCTCTGGGAGTTGTGTGTGGTGCTACTGCCCCGGTGTATGGGGTGGCTCACTGGCCACTAGCAATGTTTCTGCTCGCCACTGTGGGGCAAACGTTGTGCAGCTAAGCTCACTTGGGAAGTACAAGTGCCAGAGTTCCTTTCTGGGGCACCATCAAGAGATCACATTCGTAGCATGCGGGTACTGCTTTCCTCCTAAGCTGTGCATTCGCAGCCAGCTTCAAGGTGTTCCTTTTGTGGATAGACTCTGGAGGAGAGGCCGCTGGATAAGGCCTCTGCTTCTATGCCCTTTGAGAAGGCTGCTTTGCGGAACCTCTTACCCTAGCCTCTGCCAAGTACAGCCTTCTGCCTCTCTCCAATACTGACTTACTTTTGACAGCTTGTCTTTCCGTTTGAGAAACCAAGAGCCCTTTTCGTGCAGGGAAAAATGTCCGTTTTCTGTTCTTCTTTTGCACACGGTGACGTGCTTTCAGGCCTGGGTTAGGCTTTTACCCACTCGAGGGAGGGCAGTTTCCCATTCACTTTGGAGATGGCACTCCTGCAGCGCTGTGGGCCATGTCTGTGCTTCGCAGACTGCAAACTACCCTCTCCATTCGAAGAGAACACGCACGGATTGGGAAGTCTCTGTTCTCTGGGAGTTGTGTTTGGTGCTACTGCCCCGGTGTATGGGGTGGCTCACTGGCCACTAGCAATGTTTCTGCTCGCCACTGTGGGGCAAACGTTGTGCAGCTAAGCTCACTTGGGAAGTACAAGTGCCAGAGTTCCTTTCTGGGGCACCATCAAGGGATCACATTCGTAACATGCGGGTACTGCTTTCCTCCTAAGCTGTGCATTCGCAGCCAGCTTCAAGGTGTTCCTTTTGTGGATAGACTCTGGTGGAGAGGCCGCTGGAGAAGGCTTCTGCTTCTATGCCCTTTGAGAAGGCTGCTTTGAGGAACCTCTTACCCTAGCCTCTGCCAAGTACAGCCTTCTGCCTCTCTCCAATACTGACTTACTTTTGACAGCTTGTCTTTCCGTTTGAGAAACCAAGAGCCCTTTTCGTGCAGGGAAAAATGTCCTTTTTCTGTTCTTCTTTTGCACACGGTTACGTGCTTTCAGGGCTGGGGTTAGGCTTTTACCCACTCGAGGGAGGGCAGCTTCCCGTTCACTTTGGAGATGGCACTCCTGCAGCGCTGTGGGCCATGTCTGTGCTTCGCAGACTGCAAACTACCCTCTCCATTCGAAGAGAACACGCACGGATTGGGAAGTCTCTGTTCTCTGGGAGTTGTGTGTGGTGCTACTGCCCCGGTGTATGGGGTGGCTCACTGGCCACTAGCAATGTTTCTGCTCGCCACTGTGGGGCAAACGTTGTGCAGCTAAGCTCACATGGGAAGTACAAGTGCCAGAGTTCCTTTCTGGGGCACCATCAAGAGATCACATTCGTAGCATGCGGGTACTGCTTTCCTCCTAAGCTGTGCATTGGCAGCCAGCTTCAAGGTGTTCCTTTTGTGGATAGACTCTGGTGGAGAGGCCGCTGGAGAAGGCTTCTGCTTCTATGCCCTTTGAGAAAGCTGCTTTGAGGAACCTCTTACCCTAGCCTCTGCCAAGTACAGCCTTCTGCCTCTCTCCAATACTGACTTACTTTTGACAGCTTGTCTTTCCGTTTGAGAAACCAAGAGCCCTTTTCGTGCAGGGAAAAATGTCCGTTTTCTGTTCTTCTTTTGCACACGGTGACGTGCTTTCAGGCCTGGGTTAGGCTTTTACCCACTCGTGGGAGGGCAGCTTCCCATTCACTTTGGAGATGGCACTCCTGCAGCGCTGTGGGCCATGACTGTGCTTCGCAGACTGTAAACTACCCTCTCCATTCAAAGAAAACACGCACGGATTGGGAAGTCTCTGTTCTTTAGGAGATGTGTGTGGTGCTACTGCCCCGGTGTATGGGGTGGCTCACTGGCCACTAGCAATGTTTCTGCTCGCCACTGTGGGGCAAACGTTGTGCAGCTAAGCTCACTTGGGAAGTACAAGTGCCAGAGTTCCATTCTGGGGCACCATCAAGTGATCACATTCGTAGCATGCGGGTACTGCTTTCCTCCTAAGCTGTGCATTCGCAGCCAGCTTCAAGGTGTTCCTTTTGTGGATAGACTCTGGTGGAGAGGCCGCTGGAGAAGGCTTCTGCTTCTATGCCCTTTGAGAAGGCTGCTTTGAGGAACCTCTTACCCTAGCCTCTGCCAAGTACAGCCTTCTGCCTCTCTCCAATACTGACTTACTTTTGACAGCTTGTCTTTCTGTTTGAGAAACTTTCCAAGAGCCCTTTTCGTGCAGGGAAAAATGTCCGTTTTCTGTTCTTCTTTTGCACACGGTGACGTGCTTTCAGGGCTGTGGTTAGGCTTTTACCCACTCGAGGGAGGGCAGCTTCCCATTCACTTTGGAGATGGCACTCCTGCAGCGCTGTGGGCCATGTCTGTGCTTCGCAGACTGCAAACTACCCTCTCCATTCGAAGAGAACACGCACGGATTGTGAAGTCTCTGTTCTCTGGGAGTTGTGTGTGGTGCTACTGCCCCGGTGTATGGCGTGGCTCACTGGCCACTAGCAATGTTTCTGATCGCCACTGTGGGGCAAACGTTGTGCAGCTAAGCTCACTTGGGAAGTACAAGTGCCAGAGTTCCTTTCCGGGGCACCGTCAAGAGAACTCATTCGTAGCATGCGGGTACTGCTTTCCTCCTAAGCTGTGCATTCGCAGCCAGCTTCAAGGTGTTCCTTTTGTGGATAGACTCTGGTGGAGAGGCCGCTGGAGAAGGCCTCTGCTTCTATGCCCTTTGAGAAGGCTGCTTTGAGGAACCTCTTACCCTAGCCTCTGCCAAGTACAGCCTTCTTCCTCTCTCCAATACTGACTTACTTTTGACAGCTTGTCTTTCCGTTTGAGAAACCAAGAGCCCTTTTCGTGCAGGGAAAAATGTCCGTTTTCTGTTCTTCTTTTGCACACGGTGACGTGCTTTCAGGCCTGTGGTTAGGCTTTTACCCACTCGAGGGAGGGCAGCTTCCCATTCACTTTGGAGATGGCACTCCTGCAGCGCTGTGGGCCATGTCTGTGCTTCGCAGACTGCAAACTACCCTCTCCATTCGAAGAGAACACGCACGGATTGGGAAGTCTCTGTTCTCTGGGAGTTGTGTGTGGTGTTACTGCCCAGGTGTATGGGGTGGCTCACTGGCCACTAGCAATGTTTCTGCTCGCCACTGTGGGGCATACGTTGTGCAGCTAAGCTCACTTGGGAAGTACAAGTGCCAGAGTTCCTTTCTTGGGCACCATCAAGAGATCACATTCGTAGCATGCGGGTACTGCTTTCCTCCTAAGCTGTGCATTCGCAGCCAGCTTCAAGGTGTTCCTTTTGTGGATAGACTCTGGTGGAGAGGCCGCTGGAGAAGGCCTCTGCTTCTATGCCCTTTGAGAAGGCTGCTTTGAGGAACCTCTTACCCTAGCCTCTGCCAAGTACAGCCTTCTGCCTCTCTCCAATACTGACTTACTTTTGACAGCTTGTCTTTCCGTTTGAGAAACCAAGAGCCCTTTTCGTGCAGGGAAAAATGTCCGTTTTCTGTTTTTCTTTTGCACACGGTGACGTGCTTTCAGGCCTGGGTTAGGCTTTTACCCACTCGAGGGAGGGCAGCTTCCCATTCACTTTGGAGATGGCACTCCTGCAGCGCTGTGGGCCATGTCTGTGCTTCGCAGACTGCAAACTACCCTCTCCATTCGAAGAAAACACGCACGGATTGGGAAGTCTCTGTTCTCTGGGAGTTGTGTGTGGTGCTACTGCCCCGGTGTATGGCGTGGCTCACTGGCCACTAGCAATGTTTCTGCTCGCCACTGTGGGGCAAACGTTGTGCAGCTAAGCTCACTTGGGAAGTACAAGTGCCAGAGTTCCTTTCCGGGGCACCGTCAATAGAACTCATTCGTAGCATGCGGGTACTGCTTTCCTCCTAAGCTGTGCATTCGCAGCCAGCTTCAAGGTGTTCCTTTTGTGGATAGACTCTGGTGGAGAGGCCGCTGGAGAAGGCCTCTGCTTCTATGCCCTTTGAGAGGGTTGCTTTGAGGAACCTCTTACCCTAGCCTCTGCCAAGTACAGCCTTCTGCCTCTCTCCAATACTGACTTACTTTTGACAGCTTGTCTTTCCGTTTGAGAAACCAAGAGCCCTTTTCGTGCAGGGAAAAATGTCCGTTTTCTGTTCTTCTTTTGCACACGGTGACGTGCTTTCAGGCCTGGGTTAGGCTTTTACCCACTCGAGGGAGGGCAGCTTCCCATTCACTTTGGAGATGGCACTCCTGCAGCGCTGTGGGCCATGTCTGTGCTTCGCAGACTGCAAACTACCCTCTCCATTCGAAGAGAACACGCACGGATTGGGAAGTCTCTGTTCTCTGGGAGTTGTGTTTGGTGCTACTGCCCCGGTGTATGGGGTGGCTCACTGGCCACTAGCAATGTTTCTGCTCGCCACTGTGGGGCAAACGTTGTGCAGCTAATCTCACTTGGGAAGTACAAGTGCCAGAGTTCCTTTCTGGGGCACCATCAAGGGATCACATTCGTAACATGCGGGTACTGCTTTCCTCCTAAGCTGTGCATTCGCAGCCAGCTTCAAGGTGTTCCTTTTGTGGATAGACTCTGGTGGAGAGGCCGCTGGAGAAGGCTTCTGCTTCTATGCCCTTTGAGAAGGCTGCTTTGAGGAACCTCTTACCCTAGCCTCTGCCAAGTACAGCCTTCTGCCTCTCTCCAATACTGACCTACTTTTGACAGCTTGTCTTTCCGTTTGAGAAACCAAGAGCCCTTTTCGTGCAGGGAAAAATGTCCTTTTTCTGTTCTTCTTTTGCACACGGTTACGTGCTTTCAGGGCTGGGGTTAGGCTTTTACCCATTCGAGGGAGGGCAGCTTCCCGTTCACTTTGGAGATGGCACTCCTGCAGCGCTGTGGGCCATGTCTGTGCTTCGCAGACTGCAAACTACCCTCTCCATTCGAAGAGAACACGCACGGATTGGGAAGTCTCTGTTCTCTGGGAGTTGTGTGTGGTGCTACTGCCCCGGTGTATGGGGTGGCTCACTGGCCACTAGCAATGTTTCTGCTCGCCACTGTGGGGCAAACGTTGTGCAGCTAAGCTCACTTGGGAAGTACAAGTGCCAGAGTTCCTTTCTGGGGCACCATCAAGAGATCACATTCGTAGCATGCGGGTACTGCTTTCCTCCTAAGCTGTGCATTGGCAGCCAGCTTCAAGGTGTTCCTTTTGTGGATAGACTCTGGTGGAGAGGCCGCTGGAGAAGGCTTCTGCTTCTATGCCCTTTGAGAAAGCTGCTTTGAGGAACCTCTTACCCTAGCCTCCGCCAAGTACAGCCTTCTGCCTCTCTCCAATACTGACTTACTTTTGACAGCTTGTCTTTCCGTTTGAGAAACCAAGAGCCCTTTTCGTGCAGGGGAAAATGTCCGTTTTCTGTTCTTCTTTTGCACACGGTGACGTGCTTTCAGGCCTGGGTTAGGCTTTTAACCACTCGTGGGAGGGCAGCTTCCCATTCACTTTGGAGATGGCACTCCTGCAGCGCTGTGGGCCATGACTGTGCTTCGCAGACTGTAACCTACCCTCTCCATTCGAAGAAAACACGCACGGATTGGGAAGTCTCTGTTCTTTAGGAGATGTGTGTGGTGCTACTGCCCCGGTGTATGGGGTGGCTCACTGGACACTAGCAATGTTTCTGCTCGCCACTGTGGGGCAAACGTTGTGCAGCTAAGCTCACTTGGGAAGTACAAGTGCCAGAGTTCCTTTCTGGGGCACCATCAAGTGATCACATTCGTAGCATGCGGGTACTGCTTTCCTCCTAAGCTGTGCATTCGCAGCCAGCTTCAAGGTGTTCCTTTTGTGGATAGACTCTGGTGGAGAGGCCGCTGGAGAAGGCTTCTGCTTCTATGCCCTTTGAGAAAGCTGCTTTGAGGAACCTCTTACCCTAGCCTCCGCCAAGTACAGCCTTCTGCCTCTCTCCAATACTGACTTACTTTTGACAGCTTGTCTTTCCGTTTGAGAAACCAAGAGCCCTTTTCGTGCAGGGAAAAATGTCCGTTTTCTGTTCTTCTTTTGCACACGGTGACGTGCTTTCAGGCCTGTGGTTAGGCTTTTACCCACTCGAGGGAGGGCAGCTTCCCATTCACTTTGGAGATGGCACTCCTGCAGCGCTGTGGGCCATGTCTGTGCTTCGCAGACTGCAAACTACCCTCTCCATTTGAAGAGAACACGCACGGATTGGGAAGTCTCTGTTCTCTGGGAGTTGTGTTTGGTGCTACTGCCCCGGTGTATGGGGTGGCTCACTGGCCACTAGCAATATTTCTGCTCGCCACTGTGGGGCAAACGTTGTGCAGCTAAGCTCACTTGGGAAGTACAAGTGCCAGAGATCCTTTCTGGGGCACCATCAAGGGATCACATTCATAACATGCGGGTACTGCTTTCTTCCTAAGCTGTGCATTCGCAGCCAGCTTCAAGGTGTTCCTTTTGTGGATAGACTCTGGTGGAGAGGCCGCTGGAGAAGGCCTCTGCTTCTATGCCCTTTGAGAAGGCTGCTTTGAGGAACCTCTTACCCTAGCCTCTGCCAAGTACAGCCTTCTGCCTCTCTCCAATACTGACTTACTTTTGACAGCTTGTCTTTCCGTTTGAGAAACCAAGAGCCCTTTTCGTGCAGGGAAAAATGTCCGTTTTCTGTTCTTCTTTTGCACACGGTTACGTGCTTTCAGGGCTGGGGTTAGGCTTTTACCCATTCGAGGGAGGGCAGCTTCCCGTTCACTTTGGAGATGGCACTCCTGCAGCGCTGTGGGCCATGTCTGTGCTTCGCAGACTGCAAACTACCCTCTCCATTCGAAGAGAACACGCACGGATTGGGAAGTCTCTGTTCTCTGGGAGTTGTGTGTGGTGCTACTGCCCCGGTGTATGGGGTGGCTCACTGGCCACTAGCAATGTTTCTGCTCGCCACTGTGGGGCAAACGTTGTGCAGCTAAGCTCACTTGGGAAGTACAAGTGCCAGAGTTCCTTTCTGGGGCACCATCAAGAGATCACATTCGTAGCATGCGGGTACTGCTTTCCTCCTAAGCTGTGCATTGGCAGCCAGCTTCAAGGTGTTCCTTTTGTGGAAAGACTCTGGTGGAGAGGCCGCTGGAGAAGGCTTCTGCTTCTATGCCCTTTGAGAAAGCTGCTTTGAGGAACCTCTTACCCTAGCCTCCGCCAACTACAGCCTTCTGCCTCTCTCCAATACTGACTTAGTTTTGACAGCTTGTCTTTCCGTTTGAGAAACCAAGAGCCCTTTTCGTGCAGGGAAAAATGTCCGTTTTCTGTTCTTCTTTTGCACACGGTGACGTGCTTTCAGGCCTGGGTTAGGCTTTTACCCACTCGTGGGAGGGCAGCTTCCCATTCACTTTGGAGATGGCACTCCTGCAGCGCTGTGGGCCATGACTGTGCTTCGCAGACTGTAAACTACCCTCTCCATTCGAAGAAAACACGCACGGATTGGGAAGTCTCTGTTCTTTAGGAGATGTGTGTGGTGCTACTGCCCCGGTGTATGGGGTGGCTCACTGGCCACTAGCAATGTTTCTGCTCGCCACTGTGGGGCAAACGTTGTGCAGCTAAGCTCACTTGGGAAGTACAAGTGCCAGAGTTCCTTTCTGGGGCACCATCAAGTGATCACATTCGTAGCATGCGGGTACTGCTTTCCTCCTAAGCTGTGCATTCGCAGCCAGCTTCAAGGTGTTCCTTTTGTGGATAGACTCTGGTGGAGAGGCCGCTGGAGAAGGCCTCTGCTTCTATGCCCTTTGAGAGGGCTGCTTTGAGGAACCTCTTACCCTAGCCTCTGCCAAGTACAGCCTTCTGCCTCTCTCCAATACTGACTTACTTTTGACAGCTTGTCTTTCTGTTTGAGAAACCAAGAGCCCTTTTCGTGCAGGGAAAAATGTCCGTTTTCTGTTCTTGTTTTGCACACGGTGACGTGCTTTCAGGGCTGTGGTTAGGCTTTTACCCACTCGAGGGAGGGCAGCTTCCCATTCACTTTGGAGATGGCACTCCTGCAGCGCTGTGGGCCATGTCTGTGCTTCGCAGACTGCAAACTACCCTCTCCATTCGAAGAGAACACGCACGGATTGGGAAGTCTCTGTTCTCTGGGAGTTGTGTGTGGTGCTGCTGCCCCGGTGTATGGCGTGCTTCACTGGCCACTAGCAATGTTTCTGATCGCCACTGTGGGGCAAACGTTGTGCAGCTAAGCTCACTTGGGAAGTACAAGTGCCAGAGTTCCTTTCTTGGGCACCATCAAGAGATCACATTCGTAGCATGCGGGTACTGCTTTCCTCCTAAGCTGTGCATTCGCAGCCAGCTTCAAGGTGTTCCTTTTGTGGATAGACTCTGGTGGAGAGGCCACTGGAGAAGGCCTCTGCTTCTATGCCCTTTGAGAAGGCTGCTTTGAGGAACCTCTTACCCTAGCCTCTGCCAAGTACAGCCTTCTGCCTCTCTCCAATACTGACTTACTTTTGACAGCTTGTCTTTCCGTTTGAGAAAACAAGAGCCCTTTTCGTGCAGGGAAAAATGTCCGTTTTCTGTTTTTCTTTTGCACACGGTGACGTGCTTTCAGGCCTGGGTTAGGCTTTTACCCACTCGAGGGAGAGCAGCTTCCCGTTCACTTTGGAGATGGCACTCCTGCAGCGCTGTGGGCCATGACTGTGCTTCGCAGACTGTAAACTACCCTCTCCATTCGAAGAAAACACGCACGGATTGGGAAGTCTCTGTTCTTTAGGAGATGTGTGTGGTGCTACTGCCCCGGTGTATGGGGTGGCTCACTGGCCACTAGCAATGTTTCTGCTCGCCACTGTGGGGCAAACGTTGTGCAGCTAAGCTCACTTGGGAAGTACAAGTGCCAGAGTTCCTTTCCGGGGCACCGTCAAGAGAACTCATTCGTAGCATGCGGGTACTGCTTTCCTCCTAAGCTGTGCATTCGCAGCCAGCTTCAAGGTGTTCCTTTTGTGGATAGACTCTGGTGGAGAGGCCGCTGGAGAAGGCCTCTGCTTCTATGCCCTTTGAGAGGGCTGCTTTGAGGAACCTCTTACCCTAGCCTCTGCCAAGTACAGCCTTCTGCCTCTCTCCAATACTGACTTACTTTTGACAGCTTGTCTTTCCGTTTGAGAAACCAAGAGCCCTTTTCGTGCAGGGAAAAATGTCCGTTTTCTGTTCTTCTTTTGCACACGGTGACGTGCTTTCAGGCCTGGGTTAGGCTTTTACCCACTCGAGGGAGGGCAGCTTCCCATTCACTTTGGAGATGGCACTCCTGCAGCGCTGTGGGCCATGTCTGTGCTTCGCAGACTGCAAACTACACTCTCCATTCGAAGAGAACACGCACGGTTTGGGAAGTCTCTGTTCTCTGGGAGTTGTGTTTGGTGCTACTGCCCCGGTGTATGGGGTGGCTCACTGGCCACTAGCAATGTTTCTGCTCGCCACTGTGGGGCAAACGTTGTGCAGCTAAGCTCACTTGGGAAGTACAAGTGCCAGAGTTCCTTTCTGGGGCACCATCAAGAGATCACATTCGTAGCATGCGGGTACTGCTTTCCTCCTAAGCTGTGCATTCGCAGCCAGCTTCAAGGTGTTCCTTTTGTGGATAGACTCTGGTGGAGAGGCCGCTGGAGAAGGCTTGTGCTTCTATCCCCTTTGAGAAGGCTGCTTTGAGGAACCTCTTACCCTAGCCTCTGCCAAGTACAGCCTTCTGCCTCTCTCCAATACTGACTTACTTTTGACAGCTTGTCTTTCCGTTTGAGAAACCAAGAGCCCTTTTCGTGCAGGGAAAAATGTCCGTTTTCTGTTCTTCTTTTGCACACGGTTACGTGCTTTCAGGGCTGGGGTTAGGCTTTTACCCATTCGAGGGAGGGCAGCTTCCCGTTCACTTTGGAGATGGCACTCCTGCAGCGCTGTGGGCCATGTCTGTGCTTCGCAGACTGCAAACTACCCTCTCCATTCGAAGAGAACACGCACGGATTGGGAAGTCTCTGTTCTCTGGGAGTTGTGTGTGGTGCTACTGCCCCGGTGTATGGGGTGGCTCACTGGCCACTAGCAATGTTTCTGCTCGCCACTGTGGGGCAAACGTTGTGCAGCTAAGCTCACTTGGGAAGTACAAGTGCCAGAGTTCCTTTCTGGGGCACCATCAAGAGATCACATTCGTAGCATGCGGGTACTGCTTTCCTCCTAAGCTGTGCATTGGCAGCCAGCTTCAAGGTGTTCCTTTTGTGGATAGACTCTGGTGGAGAGGCCGCTGGAGAAGGCTTCTGCTTCTATGCCCTTTGAGAAAGCTGCTTTGAGGAACCTCTTACCCTAGCCTCCGCCAAGTACAGCCTTCTGCCTCTCTCCAATACTGACTTACTTTTGACAGCTTGTCTTTCCGTTTGAGAAACCAAGAGCCCTTTTCGTGCAGGGAAAAATGTCCGTTTTCTGTTCTTCTTTTGCACACGGTGACGTGCTTTCAGGGCTGTGGTTAGGCTTTTACCCACTCGAGGGAGGGCAGCTTCCCATTCACTTTGGAGATGGCACTCCTGCAGCGCTGTGGGCCATGTCTGTGCTTCGCAGACTGCAAACTACCCGCTCCATTCGAAGAGAACACGCACGGATTGGGAAGTCTCTGTTCTCTTGGAGTTGTGTGTGGTGCTAATGCCCCGGTGTATGGCGTGGCTCACTGGCCACTAGCAATGTTTCTGCTCGCCACTGTGGGGCAAACGTTGTGCAGCTAAGCTCACTTGGGAAGTACAAGTGCCAGAGTTCCTTTCCGGGGCACCGTCAAGAGAACTCATTCGTAGCATGCGGGTACTGCTTTCCTCCTAAGCTGTGCATTCGCAGCCAGCTTCAAGGTGTTCCTTTTGTGGATAGACTCTGGTGGAGAGGCCGCTGGAGAAGGCCTCTGCTTCTATGCCCTTTGAGAAGGCTGCTTTGAGGAACCTCTTACCCTAGCCTCTGCCAAGTACAGCCTTCTGCCTCTCTCCAATACTGACTTACTTTTGACAGCTTGTCTTTCCGTTTGAGAAACCAAGAGCCCTTTTCGTGCAGGGAAAAATGTCCGTTTTCTGTTCTTCTTTTGCACACGGTGACGTGCTTTCAGGCCTGGGTTAGGCTTTTACCCACTCGAGGGAGGGCAGCTTCCCATTCACTTTGGAGATGGCACTCCTGCAGCGCTGTGGGCCATGTCTGTGCTTCGCAGACTGCAAACTACCCTCTCCATTCGAAGAGAACACGCACGGATTGGGAAGTCTCTGTTCTCTGGGAGTTGTGTTTGGTGCTACTGCCCCGGTGTATGGGGTGGCTCACTGGCCACTAGCAATGTTTCTGCTCGCCACTGTGGGGCAAACGTTGTGCAGCTAAGCTCACTTGGGAAGTACAAGTGCCAGAGTTCCTTTCTGGGGCACCATCAAGGTATCACATTCGTAACATGCGGGTACTGCTTTCCTCCTAAGCTGTGCATTCGCAGCCAGCTTCAAGGTGTTCCTTTTGTGGATAGACTCTGGTGGAGAGGCCGCTGGAGAAGGCTTCTGCTTCTATGCCCTTTGAGAAGGCTGCTTTGAGGAACCTCTTACCCTAGCCTCTGCCAAGTACAGCCTTCTGCCTCTCTCCAATACTGACTTACTTTTGACAGCTTGTCTTTCCGTTTGAGAAACCAAGAGCCCTTTTCGTGCAGGGAAAAATGTCCTTTTTCTGTTCTTCTTTTGCACACGGTTACGCGCTTTCAGGGCTGGGGTTAGGCTTTTACCCATTCGAGGGAGGGCAGCTTCCCGTTCACTTTGGAGATGGCACTCCTGCAGCGCTGTGGGCCATGTCTGTGCTTCGCAGACTGCAAACTACCCTCTCCATTCGAAGAAAACACGCACGGATTGGGAAGTCTCTGTTCTCTGGGAGTTGTGTGTGGTGCTACTGCCCCGGTGTATGGGGTGGCTCACTGGCCACTAGCAATGTTTCTGCTCGCCACTGTGGGGCAAACGTTGTGCAGCTAAGCTCACTTGGGAAGTACAAGTGCCAGAGTTCCTTTCTGGGGCACCATCAAGAGATCACATTCGTAGCATGCGGGTACTGCTTTCCTCCTAAGCTGTGCATTGGCAGCCAGCTTCAAGGTGTTCCTTTTGTGGATAGACTCTGGTGGAGAGGCCGCTGGAGAAGGCTTCTGCTTCTATGCCCTTTGAGAAAGCTGCTTTGAGGAACCTCTTACCCTAGCCTCCGCCAAGTACAGCCTTCTGCCTCTCTCCAATACTGACTTACTTTTGACAGCTTGTCTTTCCGTTTGAGAAACCAAGAGCCCTTTTCGTGCAGGGAAAAATGTCCGTTTTCTGTTCTTCTTTTGCACACGGTGACGTGCTTTCAGGCCTGGGTTAGGCTTTTACCCACTCGAGGGAGGGCAGCTTCCCATTCACTTTGGAGATGGCACTCCTGCAGCGCTGTGGGCCATGACTGTGCTTCGCAGACTGTAAACTACCCTCTCCATTCGAAGAAAACACGCACGGATTGGGAAGTCTCTGTTCTCTTGGAGTTGTGTGTGGTGCTACTGCCCCGGTGTATGGCGTGGCTCACTGGCCACTAGCAATGTTTCTGATCGCCACTGTGGGGCAAACGTTGTGCAGCTAAGCTCACTTGGGAAGTACAAGTGCCAGAGTTCCTTTCCGGGGCACCGTCAAGAGAACTCATTCGTAGCATGCGGGTACTGCTTTCCTCCTAAGCTGTGCATTCGCAGCCAGCTTCAAGGTGTTCCTTTTGTGGATAGACTCTGGTGGAGAGGCCGCTGGAGAAGGCCTCTGCTTCTATGCCCTTTGAGAAGGCTGCTTTGAGGAACCTCTTACCCTAGCCTCTGCCAAGTACAGCCTTCTGCCTCTCTCCAATACTGACTTACTTTTGACAGCTTGTCTTTCCGTTTGAGAAACCAAGAGCCCTTTTCGTGCAGGGAAAAATGTCCGTTTTCTGTTCTTCTTTTGCACACGGTGATGTGCTTTCAGGGCTGTGGTTAGGCTTTTACCCACTCGAGGGAGGGCAGCTTCCCATTCACTTTGGAGATGGCACTCCTGCAGCGCTGTGGGCCATGTCTGTGCTTCGCAGACTGCAAACTACCCTCTCCATTCGAAGAGAACACGCACGGATTGGGAAGTCTCTGTTCTCTGGGAGTTGTGTGTGGTGTTACTGCCCAGGTGTATGGGGTGGCTCACTGGCCACTAGCAATGTTTCTGCTCGCCACTGTGGGGCAAACGTTGTGCAGCTAAGCTCACTTGGGAAGTACAAGTGCCAGAGTTCCTTTCTTGGGCACCATCAAGAGATCACATTCGTAGCATGCGGGTACTGCTTTCCTCCTAAGCTGTGCATTCGCAGCCAGCTTCAAGGTGTTCCTTTTGTGGATAGACTCTGGTGGAGAGGCCACTGGAGAAGGCCTCTGCTTCTATGCCCTTTGAGAAGGCTGCTTTGAGGAACCACTTACCCTAGCCTCTGCCAAGTACAGCCTTCTGCCTCTCTCCAATACTGACTTACTTTTGACAGCTTGTCTTTCCGTTTGAGAAACCAAGAGCCCTTTTCGTGCAGGGAAAAATGTCCGTTTTCTGTTTTTCTTTTGCACACGGTGACGTGCTTTCAGGCCTGGGTTAGGCTTTTACCCACTCGAGGGAGGGCAGCTTCCCATTCACTTTGGAGATGGCACTCCTGCAGCGCTGTGGGCCATGTCTGTGCTTCGCAGACTGCAAACGACACTCTCCATTCGAAGAGAACACGCACGGATTGGGAAGTCTCTGTTCTCTTGGAGTTGTGTGTGGTGCTACTGCCCCGGTGTATGGCGTGGCTCACTGGCCACTAGCAATGTTTCTGCTCGCCACTGTGGGGCAAACGTTGTGCAGCTAAGCTCACTTGGGAAGTACAAGTGCCAGAGTTCCTTTCTGGGGAACCATCAAGAGATCACATTCGTAGCATGCGGGTACTGCTTTCCTCCTAAGCTGTGCATTCGCAGCCAGCTTCAAGGTGTTCCTTTTGTGGATAGACTCTGGTGGAGAGGCCGCTGGAGAAGGCCTCTGCTTCTATGCCCTTTGAGAAGGCTGCTTTGAGGAACCTCTTACCCTAGCCTCTGCCCAGTACAGCCTTCTGCCTCTCTCCAATACTGACTTACTTTTGACAGCTTGTCTTTCCGTTTGAGGAACCAAGAGCCCTTTTCGTGCAGGGAAAAATGTCCGTTTTCTGTTTTTCTTTTGCACACGGTGACGTGCTTTCAGGCCTGGGTTAGGCTTTTACCCACTCGAGGGAGGGCAGCTTCCCATTCACTTTGGAGATGGCACTCCTGCAGCGCTGTGGGCCATGACTGTGCTTCGCAGACTGTAAACTACCCTCTCCATTCGAAGAAAACACGCACGGATTGGGAAGTCTCTGTTCTTTAGGAGATGTGTGTGGTGCTACTGCCCCGGTGTATGGGGTGGCTCACTGGCCAGTAGCAATGTTTCTGCTCGCCACTGTGGGGCAAACGTTGTGCAGCTAAGCTCACTTGGGAAGTACAAGTGCCAGAGTTCCTTTCTGGGGCACCATCAAGAGATCACATTCGTAGCATGCGGGTACTGCTTTCCTCCTAAGCTGTGCATTCGCAGCCAGCTTCAAGGTGTTCCTTTTGTGGATAGACTCTGGTGGAGAGGCCGCTGGAGAAGGCCTCTGCTTCTATGCCCTTTGAGAAGGCTGCTTTGAGGAACCTCTTACCCTAGCCTCTGCCAAGTACAGCCTTCTGCCTCTCTCCAATACTGACTTACTTTTGACAGCTTGTCTTTCCGTTTGAGAAACCAAGAGCCCTTTTCGTGCAGGGAAAAATGTCCGTTTTCTGTTCTTCTTTTGCACACGGTGACGTGCTTTCAGGGCTGTGGTTAGGCTTTTACCCACTCGAGGGAGGGCAGCTTCCCATTCACTTTGGAGATGGCACTCGTGCAGCGCTGTGGGCCATGTCTGTGCTTCGCAGACTGCAAACTACCCTCTCCATTCGAAGAGAACACGCACGGATTGGGAAGTCTATGTTCTCTTGGAGTTGTGTGTGGTGCTACTGCCCCGGTGTATGGCGTGGCTCACTGGCCACTAGCAATGTTTCTGCTCGCCACTGTGGGGCAAACGTTGTGCAGCTAAGCTCACTTGGGAAGTACAAGTGCCAGAGTTCCTTTCTGGGGCACCATCAAGAGATCACATTCGTAGCATGCGGGTACTGCTTTCCTCCTAAGCTGTGCATTGGCAGCCAGCTTCAAGGTGTTCCTTTTGTGGATAGACTCTGGTGGAGAGGTCGCTGGAGAAGGCTTCTGCTTCTATGCCCTTTGAGAAAGCTGCTTTGAGGAACCTCTTACCCTAGCCTCTGCCAAGTACAGCCTTCTGCCTCTCTCCAATACTGACTTACTTTTGACAGCTTGTCTTTCCGTTTGAGAAACCAAGAGCCCTTTTCGTGCAGGGAAAAATGTCCGTTTTCTGTTCTTCTTTTGCACACGGTGACGTGCTTTCAGGCCTGGGTTAGGATTTTACCCACTCGTGGGAGGGCAGCTTCCCATTCACTTTGGATATGGCACTCCTGCAGCGCTGTGGGCCATGACTGAGCTTCGCAGACGGTAAACTACCCTCTCCATTCGAAGAAAACACGCACGGATTGGGAAGTCTCTGTTCTCTGGGAGTTTTGTGTGGTGTTACTGCCCCGGTGTATGGGGTGACTCACTGGCCACTAGCAATGTTTCTGCTCGCCACTGTGGGGCAAACGTTGTGCAGCTAAGCTCACTTGGGAAGTACAAGTGCCAGAGTTCCTTTCTGGGGCACCATCAAGAGATCACATTCGTAGCATGCGGGTACTGCTTTCCTCCTAAGCTGTGCATTCGCAGCCAGCTTCAAGGTGTTCCTTTTGTGGATAGACTCTTGTGGAGAGGCCGCTGGAGAAGGCTTCTGCTTCTATGCCCTTTGAGAAGGCTGCTTTGCGGAACCTCTTACCCTAGCCTCTGCCAAGTACAGCCTTCTGCCTCTCTCCAATACTGACTTACTTTTGACAGCTTGTCTTTTCGTTTGAGAAACCAAGAGCCCTTTTCGTGCTGGGAAAAATGTCCGTTTTCTGTTCTTTTGCACACGGTGACGTGCTTTCAGGCCTGGGTTAGGCTTTTACCCACTCGAGGGAGGGCAACTTCCCATTTACTTTGGAGATGGCACTCTTGCAGCGCTGTGGGCCATGTCAGTGCTTCGCAGACTGCAAACTACCCTCTCCATTCGAAGAGAACACGCACGGATTGGGAAGTCTCTGTTCTCTGGGAGTTGTGTGTGGTGCTACTGCCCCGGTGTATGGGGTGGCTCACTGGCCACTAGCAATGTTTCTGCTCGCCACTGTGGGGCAAACGTTGTGCAGCTAAGCTCACTTGGGAAGTACAAGTGCCAGAGTTCCTTTCTGGAGCACCATCAAGAGATCACATTCGTAGCATGCGGTTACTGCTTTCCTCCTAAGCTGTGCATTCGCAGCCAGCTTCAAGGTGTTCCTTTTGTGGATAGACTCTGGTGGAGAGGCCGCTGGAGAAGGCCTCTGCTTCTATGCCCTTTGAGAAGGCTGCTTTGAGGAACCTCTTACCCTAGCCTCTGCCAAGTACAGCCTTCTGCCTCTCTCCAATACTGACTTACTTTTGACAGCTTGTCTTTCCGTTTGAGAAACCAAGAGCCCTTTTCGTGCAGGGAAAAATGTCCGTTTTCTGTTCTTCTTTTGCACACGGTGACGTGCTTTCAGGGCTGGGGTTAGGCTTTTACCCACTCGAGGGAGGGCAGCTTCCCATTCACTTTGGAGATGGCACTCCTGCAGCGCTGTGGGCCATGTCTGTGCTTCGCAGACTGCAAACTACCCTCTCCATTCGAAGAGAACACGCACGGATTGGGAAGTCTCTGTTCTCTGGGAGTTGTGTGTGGTGCTACTGCCCCGGTGTATGGGGTGGCTCACTGGCCACTAGCAATGTTTCTGCTCGCCACTGTGGGGCAAACGTTGTGCAGCTAAGCTCACTTGGGAAGTACAAGTGCCAGAGTTCCTTTCTGGGGCACCAAGAAGAGATCACATTCGTAGCATGCGGGTACTGCTTTCCTCCTAAGCTGTGCATTGGCAGCCAGCTTCAAGGTGTTCCATTTGTGGATAGACTCTGGTGGAGAGGCCGCTGGAGAAGGCTTCTGCTTCTATGCCTTTGAGAAGACTGCTTTGAGGAACCTCTTACCCTAGCCTCTGCCAAGTACAGCCTTCTGCCTCTCTCCAATACTGACTTACTTCTGACAGCTTGTCTTTCCGTTTGAGAAACCAAGAGCCCTTTTCGTGCAGGGAAAAATGTCCGTTTTCTGTTCTTCTTTTGCACACGGTGACGTGTTTTCAGGGCTGGGGTTAGGCTTTTACCCACTCGAGGGAGGGCAGCTTCCCGTTCACTTTGGACATGGCACTCCTGCAGCGCTGTGGGCCTTGTCAGTGCTTCGCAGACTGCAAACTACCCTCTTCATTCGAAGAGAACACGCACGGATTGGGAAGTCTCTGTTCTCTGGGAGTTGTGTGTGGTGCTACTGCCCCGGTGTATGGGGTGGCTCACTGGCCACTAGCAATGTTTCTGTTCGCCACTGTGGGGCAAACGTTGTGCATCTAAGCTCACTTGGGAAGTACAAGTGCCAGAGTTCCTTTCTGGGGCACCATCAAGAGATCACATTCGTAGCATGCGGGTACTGCTTTCCTCCTAAGCTGTGCATTCGCAGCCAGCTTCAAGGTGTTCCTTTTGTGGATAGACTCTGGTGGAGAGGCCGCTGGAGAAGGCTTCTGCTTCTATGCCCTTTGAGAAAGCTGCTTTGAGGAACCTCTTACCCTAGCCTCTGCCAAGTACAGCCTTCTGCCTCTCTCCAATACTGACTTACTTTTGACAGCTTGTCTTTCCGTTTGAGAAACCAAGAGCCCTTTTCGTGCAGGGAAAAATGTCCGTTTTCTGTTCTTCTTTTGCACACGGTGACGTGCTTTCAGGCCTGGGTTAGGCTTTTACCCACTCGAGGGAGGGCAACTTCCCATTCACTTTGGAGATGGCACTCCTGCAGCGCTGTGGGCCATGACTGTGCTTCGCAGACTGTAAACTACCCTCTCCATTCGAAGAAAACACGCACGGATTGGGAAGTCTCTGTTCTTTAGGAGATGTGTGTGGTGCTACTGCCCCGGTGTATGGGGTGGCTCACTGGCCACTAGCAATGTTTCTGCTCGCCACTGTGGGGCAAACGTTGTGCAGCTAAGCTCACTTGGGAAGTACAAGTGCGAGAGTTCCTTTCTGGGGCACCATCAAGAGATCACATTCGTAGCATGCGGGTACTGCTTTCCTCCTAAGCTGTGCATTGGCAGCAGCTTCAAGGTGTTCCTTTTGTGGATAGACTCTGGTGGAGAGGCCGCTGGAGAAGGCTTCTGCTTCTATGCCCTTTGAGAAGGCTGCTTTGAGGAACCTCTTACCCTAGCCTCTGCCAAGTACAGCCTTCTGCCTCTCTCCAATACTGACTTACTTTTGGCAGCTTGTCTTTCCGTTTGAGAAACCAAGAGCCCTTTTCGGGCAGGGAAAAATGTCCGTTTTCTGTTCTTCTTTTGCACACGGTTACGTGCTTTCAGGGCTGGGGTTAGGCTTTTACCCACTCGAGGGAGGGCAGCTTCCCATTCACTTTGGAGATGGCACTCCTGCAGCGCTGTGGGCCATGTCTGTGCTTCGCAGACTGCAAACTACCCTCTCCATTCGAAGAGAACACGCACGGATTGGGAAGTCTCTGTTCTCTTGGAGTTGTGTGTGGTGCTACTGCCCCGGTGTATGGGGTGGCTCAGTGGCCACTAGCAATGTTTCTGCTGGCCACTGTGGGGCAAACGTTGTGCAGCTAAGCTCACTTGGGAAGTACAAGTGCCAGAGTTCCTTTCTGGGGCACCATCAAGAGATCACATTCGTAGCATGCGGGTACTGCTTTCCTCCTAAGCTGTGCATTCGCAGCCAGCTTCAAGGTGTTCCTTTTGTGGATAGACTCTGGTGGAGAGGCCGCTGGAGAAGGCCTCTGCTTCTATGCCCTTTGAGAAGGCTGCTTTGAGGAACCTCTTACCCTAGCCTCTGCCAAGTACAGCATTCTGCCTCTCTCCAATACTGACTTACTTTTGACAGCTTGTCTTTCCGTTTGAGAAACGAAGAGCCCTTTTCCTGCAGGGAAAAATGTCCGTTTTCTGTTCTTCTTTTGCACACGGTGACGTGCTTTCAGGCCTGGGTTAGGCTTTTACCCACTCGAGGGAGGGTAGCTTCCCGTTCACATTGGAAATGGCACTCCTGCAGCGCTGTGGGCCATGTCAGTGCTTCGCAGACTGCAAACTACCCTCTCCATTCGAAGACAACACGCACGGATTGGGAAGTCTCTGTTCTCTGGGAGTTGTGTGTGGTGCTACTGCCCAGGTGTATGGGGTGGCTCACTCGCCACTAGCAATGTTTCTGCTCGCCACTGTGGAGCAAACGTTGTGCAGCTAAGCTCACTTGGGAAGTACAAGTGCCAGAGTTCCTTTCTGGGGCACCATCAAGAGATCACATTCGTAGCATGCGGGTACTGCTTTCCTCCTAAGCTGTGCATTCGCAGCCAGCTTCAAGGTGTTCCTTTTGTGGATAGACTCTGGTGGAGAGGCCGCTGGAGAAGGCCTCTGCTTCTATGCCCTTTTGAGAAGGCTGCTTTGAGGAACCTCTTACCCTAGCCTCTGCCAAGTACAGCCTTCTGCCTCTCTCCAATACTGACTTACTTTTGACAGCTTGTCTTTCCGTTTGAGAAACCAAGAGCCCTTTTCGTGCAGGGAAAAATGTCCGTTTTCTGTTCTTCTTTTGCACACGGTGACGTGCTTTCAGGGCTGTGGTTAGGCTTTTACCCACTCGAGGGAGGGCAGCTTCCCATTCACTTTGGAGATGGCACTCGTGCAGCGCTGTGGGCCATGTCTGTGCTTCGCAGACTGCAAACTACCCTCTCCATTCGAAGAGAACACGCACGGATTGGGAAGTCTCTGTTCTCTGGGAGTTGTGTGTGGTGCTACTGCCCCGGTGTATGGCGTGGCTCACTGGCCACTAGCAATGTTTCTGCTCGCCACTGTGGGGCAAACGTTGTGCAGCTAAACTCACTTGGGAAGTACAAGTGCCAGAGTTCCTTTCTGGGGCACCATCAAGAGATCACATTCGTAGCATGCGGGTACTGCTTTCCTCCTAAGCTGTGCATTGGCAGCAGCTTCAAGGTGTTCCTTTTGTGGATAGACTCTGGTGGAGAGGCCGCTGGAGAAGGCTTCTGCTTCTATGCCCTTTGAGAAGGCTGCTTTGAGGAACCTCTTACCGTAGCCTCTGCCAAGTATAGCCTTCTGCCTCTCTCCAATACTGACTTACTTTTGACAGCTTGTCTTTCCGTTTGAGAAACCAAGAGCCCTTTTCGTGCAGGGAAAACTGTCCGTTTTCTGTTCTTCTTTTGCAAACGGTGACGTGCTTTCAGTGCTGGGGTTAGGCTTTTACCCACTCGAGGGAGTGCAGCTTCCCATTCACTTTGGAGATGGCACTCCTGCAGCGCTGTGGGCCATGTCTGTGCTTCGCAGACTGCAAACTACCCTCTCCATTCGAAGAGAACACGCACTGATTGGGAAGTCTCTGTTCTCTGGGAGTTGTGTGTGGTGCTACTGCCCCGGTGTATGTGGTGGCTCACTGGCCACTAGCAATGTTTCTGTTCGCCACTGTGGGGCAAACGTTGTGCATCTAAGCTCACTTGGGAAGTACAAGTGCCAGAGTTCCTTTCTGGGGCACCATCAAGAGATCACATTCGTAGCATGCGGGTACTGCTTTCCTCCTAAGCTGTGCATTCGCAGCCAGCTTCAAGGTGTTCCTTTTGTGGATAGACTCTGGTGGAGAGGCCACTGGAGAAGGCTTCTGCTTCTATGCCCTTTGAGAAAGCTGCTTTGAGGAACCTCTTACCCTAGCCTCTGCCAAGTACAGCCTTCTGCCTCTCTCCAATACTGACTTACTTTTGACAGCTTGTCTTTCCGTTTGAGAAACCAAGAGCCCTTTTCGTGCAGGGAAAAATGTCCGTTTTCTGTTCTTCTTTTGCACACGGTGACGTGCTTTCAGGCCTGGGTTAGGCTTTTACCCACTCGAGGGAGGGCAGCTTCCCATTCACTTTGGAGATGGCACTCCTGCAGCGCTGTGGGTCATGACTGTGCTTCGCAGACTGTAAACTACCCTCTCCATTCGAAGAAAACACGCACGGATTGGGAAGTCTCTGTTCTTTAGGAGATGTGTGTGGTGCTACTGCCCCGGTGTATGGGGTGGCTCAGTGGCCACTAGCAATGTTTCTGCTCGCCACTGTGGGGCAAACGTTGTGCAGCTAAGCTCACTTGGGAAGTACAAGTGCCAGAGTTCCTTTCTGGGGCACCATCAAGAGATCACATTCGTAGCATGCGGGTACTGCTTTCCTCCTAAGCTGTGCATTGGCAGCAGCTTCAAGGTGTTCCTTTTGTGGATAGACTCTGGTGGAGAGGCCGCTGGAGAAGGCTTCTGCTTCTATGCCCTTTGAGAAGGCTGCTTTGAGGAACCTCTTACCCTAGCCTCTGCCAAGTACAGCCTTCTGCCTCTCTCCAATACTGACTTACTTTTGGCAGCTTGTCTTTCCGTTTGAGAAACCAAGAGCCCTTTTCGTGCAGGGAAAAATGTCCGTTTTCTGTTCTTCTTTTGCACACGGTGACGTGCTTTCAGGGCTGGGGTTAGGCTTTTACCCACTCGAGGGAGGGCAGCTTCCCATTCACTTTGGAGATGGCACTCCTGCAGCGCTGTGGGCCATGTCTGTGCTTCGCAGACTGCAAACTACCCTCTCCATTCGAAGAGAACACGCACGGATTGGGAAGTCTCTGTTCTCTGGGAGTTGTGTGTGGTGCTACTGCCCCGGTGTATGGGGTGGCTCACTGGCCACTAGCAATGTTTCTGCTCGCCACTGTGGGGCAAACGTTGTGCAGCTAAGCTCACTTGGGAAGTACAAGTGCCAGAGTTCCTTTCTGGGGCACCATCAAGAGATCACATTCGTAGCATGCGGGTACTTCTTTCCTCCTAAGCTGTGCATTCGCAGCCAGCTTCAAGGTGTTGCTTTTGTGGATAGACTCTGGTGGAGAGGCCGCTGGAGAAGGCCTCTGCTTCTATGCCCTTTGAGAAGGCTGCTTTGAGGAACCTCTTACCCTAGCCTCTGCCAAGTACAGCCTTCTGCCTCTCTCCAATACTGACTTACTTTTGACAGCTTGTCTTTCCGTTTGAGAAACCAAGAGCCCTTTTCGTGCAGGGAAAAATGTCCGTTTTCTGTTCTTCTTTTGCACACGGTGACGTGCTTTCAGGCCTGGGTTAGGCTTTTACCCACTCGGGGGAGGGCAGATTCCCATTCACTTTGTAGATGGCACTCCTGCAGCGCTGTGGGCCATGTCTGTGCTTCGCAGACTGCAAACTACCCTCTCCATTCGAAGAGAACACGCACGGATTGGGAAGTCTCTGTTCTCTGGGAGTTGTGTGTGGTGCAACTGCCCCGGTGTATGGGGTGGCTCACTGGCCACTAGCAATGTTTCTGCTCGCCACTGTGGGGCAAACGTTGTGCAGCTAAGCTCACTTGGGAAGTACAAGTGCCAGAGTTCCTTTCTGGGGCACCATCAAGAGATCACATTCGTAGCATGCGGGTACTGCTTTCCTCCTAAGCTGTGCATTCGCAGCCAGCTTCAAGGTGTTCCTTTTGTGGATAGACTCTTGTGGAGAGGCCGCTGGAGAAGGCTTCTGCTTCTATGCCGTTTGAGAAGGCTGCTTTGAGGAACCTCTTACCCTAGCGTCTGCCAAGTACAGCCTTCTGCCTCTCTCCAATACTGACTTACTTTTGACAGCTTGTCTTTCCGTTTGAGAAACCAAAAGCCCTTTTCGTGCTGGGAAAAATGTCCGTTTTCTGTTCTTCTTTTGCACACGGTGACGTGCTTTCAGGCCTGGGTTAGACTTTTACCCACTCGAGGGAGGGCAGCTTCCCATTCACTTTGGAGATGGCACTCCTGCAGCGCTGTGGGCCATGTCTGTGCTTCGCAGACTGCAAACTACCCTCTCCATTCGAAGAGAACACGCACGGATTGGGAAGACTCTGTTCTCTGGGATATGTGTGTGGTGCTACTGCCCCGGTGTATGGGGTGGCTCACTGGCCACTAGCAATGTTTCTGCTCGCCACTGTGGGGCACACGTTGTGCAGCTAAGCTCACTTGGGAAGTACAAGTGCCAGAGTTCCTTTCTGGGGCACCATCAAGAGATCACATTCGTAGCATGCGGGTACTGCTTTCCTCCTAAGCTGTGCGTTCGCAGCCAGCTTCAAGGTGTTCCTTTTGTGGATAGACTCTGGAGGAGAGGCCGCTGGATAAGGCCTCTGCTTCTATGCCCTTTGAGAGGGCTGCTTTGAGGAACCTCTTACCCTAGCCTCTGCCAAGTACAGCCTTCTGCCTCTCTCCAATACTGACTTACTTCTGACAGCTTGTCTTTCCGTTTGAGAAACCAAGAGCCCTTTTCGTGCAGGGAAAAATGTCCGTTTTCTGTTCTTCTTTTGCACACGGTGACGTGCTTTCAGGGCTGGGGTTAGGCTTTTACCCACTCGAGGGAGGGCAGCTTCCCATTCACTTTGGAGATGGCACTCCTGCAGCGCTGTGGGCCATGTCTGTGCTTCGCAGACTGCAAACTACCCTCTCCATTCGAAGAGAACACGCACGGATTGGTAAGTCTCTGTTCTCTGGGAGATGTGTGTGGTGCTACTGCCCCGGTGTATGGGGTGGCTCACTGGCCACTAGCAATGTTTCTGCTCGCCACTGTGGGGCAAACGTTGTGCAGCTAAGCTCACTTGGGAAGTACAAGTGCCAGAGTTCCTTTCTGGGGCACCATCAAGAGATCACATTCGTAGCATGCGGGTACTGCTTTCCTCCTAAGCTGTGCATTCGCAGCCAGCTTCAAGGTGTTCCTTTTGTGGATAGACTCTGGAGGAGAGGCCACTGGAGAAGGCCTCTGCTTCTATGCCCTTTGAGAAGGCTGCTTTGAGGAACCTCCTACCCTAGCCTCTGCCAAGTACAGCCTTCTGCCTCTCTCCAATACTGACTTACTTTTGACAGCTTGTCTTTCCGTTTGAGAAACCAAGAGCCCTTTTCGTGCAGGGAAAAATGTCCGTTTTCTGTTCTTCTTTTGCACACGGTGACGTGCTTTCAGGCCTGTGTTAGGCTTTTACCCACTCGAGGCAGGGCAGCTTCCCATTCACTTTGTAGATGGCACTCCTGCAGCGCTGTGGGCCATGTCTGTGCTTCGCAGACTGCAAACTACCCTCTCCATTCGAAGAGAACACGCACGGATTGGGAAGTCTCTGTTCTCTGGGAGTTGTGTGTGGTGCTACTGCCCCGGTGTATGGGGTGGCTCACTGGCCACTAGCAATGTTTCTGCTCGCCACTGTGGGGCAAACGTTGTGCAGCTAAGCTCACTTGGGAAGTACAAGTGCCAGAGTTCCTTTCTGGGGCACCATCAAGAGATCACATTCGTAGCATGCGGGTACTGCTTTCCTCCTAAGCTGTGCATTCGCAGCCAGCTTCAAGGTGTTCCTTTTGTGGATAGACTCTTGTGGAGAGGCCGCTGGAGAAGACTTCTGCTTCTATGCCCTTTGAGAAAGCTGCTTTGAGGAACCTCTTACCCTAGCGTCTGCCAAGTACAGCCTTCTGCCTCTCTCCAATACTGACTTTCTTTTGACAGTTTGTCTTTCCGTTTGAGAAACCAAGAGCCCTTTTCGTGCAGGGAAAAATGTCCGTTTTCTGTTCTTCTTTTGCACACGGTGACGTGCTTTCAGGCCTGGGTTAGGCTTTTACCCACTCGAGGGAGGGCAGCTTCCCATTCACTTTGGAGATGGCACTCCTGCAGCGCTGTGGGCCATGTCTGTGCTTCGCAGACTGCAAACTACCCTCTCCATTCGAAGAGAACACGCACGGATTAAGAAGTCTCTGTTCTCTGGGAGTTGTGTGTGGTGCTACTGCCCCGGTGTATGGGGTGGCTCACTGGCCACTAGCAATGTTTCTGCTCGCCACTGTGGGGCAAACGTTGTGCAGCTAAGCTCACTTGGGAAGTACAAGTGCCAGAGTTCCTTTCTGGGGCACCATCAAGAGATCACATTCGTAGCATGCGGGTACTGCTTTCCTCCTATGCTGTGCATTCGCAGCCAGCTTAAAGGTGTTCCTTTTGTGGATAGACTCTGGAGGAGAGGCCGCTGGATAAGGCCTCTGCTTCTATGCCCTTTGAGAGGGCTGCTTTGAGGAACCTCTTACCCTAGCCTCTGCCAAGTACAGCCTTCTGCCTCTCTCCAATACTGACTTACTTCTGACAGCTTGTCTTTCCGTTTGAGAAACCAAGAGCCCTTTTCGTGCAGGGAAAAATGTCCGTTTTCTGTTCTTCTTTTGCACACGGTGACGTGCTTTCAGGGCTGGGGTTAGGCTTTTACCCACTCGAGGGAGGGCAGCTTCCCATTCACTTTGGAGATGGCACTCCTGCAGCGCTGTGGGCCATGTCTGTGCTTCGCAGACTGCAAACTACCCTCTCCATTCGAAGAGAACTCGCACGGATTGGGAAGTCTCTGTTCTCTGGGAGATGTGTGTGGTGCTACTGCCCCGGTGTATGGGGTGGCTCACTGGCCACTAGCAATGTTTCTGCTCGCCACTGTGGGGCAAACGTTGTGCAGCTAAGCTCACTTGGGAAGTACAAGTGCCAGAGTTCCTTTCTGGGGCACCATCAAGAGATCACATTCGTAGCATGCGGGTACTGCTTTCCTCCTAAGCTGTGCATTCCCCGCCAGCTTCAAGGTGTTCCTTTTGTGGATAGACTCTGGTGGAGAGGCCCCTGGAGAAGGCTTCTGCTTCTATGCCCTTTGAGAAGGCTGCTTTGAGGAACCTCTTACCCTAGCCTCTGCCAAGTACAGCCTTCTGCCTCTCTCCAATACTGACTTACTTTGACAGCTTGTCTTTCCGTTTGAGGAACCAAGAGCCCTTTTCGTGCAGGGAAAAATGTCCGTTTTCTGTTCTACTTTTGCACACGGTGACGTGCCTTCAGGCCTGGGTTTGGCTTTTATCCACTCGAGGGAGGGCAGCTTCCCATTCACTTTGGAGATGGCACTCCTGCAGCGCTGTGGGCCATGTCTGTGCTTCGCAGACTGCAAACTACCCTCTCCATTCGAAGAGAACACGCACGGATTGGGAAGTCTCTGTTCTCTGGGAGTTGTGTGTGGTGCTACTGCCCCGGTGTATGGGGTGGCTCACTGGCCACTAGCAATGTTTCTGCTCGCCACTGTGGGGCAAACGTTGTGCAGCTAAGCTCACTTGGGAAGTACAAGTGCCAGAGTTCCTTTCTGCGGCACCATCAAGAGATCACATTCGTAGCATGCGGGTACTGCTTTCCTCCTAAGCTGTGCATTCGCAGCCAGCTTCAAGGTGTTCCTTTTGTGGATAGACTCTGGAGGAGAGGCCGCTGGAGAAGGCCTCTGCTTCTATGCCCTTTGAGAGGGCTGCTTTGAGGAACCTCTTACCCTAACCTCTGTCAAGTACAGCCTTCTGCCTCTCTCCAATACTGACTTACTTTTGACAGCTTGTCTTTCCGTTTGAGAAACCAAGAGCCCTTTTCGTGCAGGGAAAAATGTCCGTTTTCTGTTCTTCTTTTGCAAACGGTGAAGTGCTTTCAGGACTGGGGTTAGGCTTTTACCCACTCGAGGGAGGGCAGCTTCCCATTCACTTTGGAGATGGCACTCCTGCAGCGCTGTGGGCCATGTCTGTGCTTCGCAGACTGCAAACTACCCTCTCCATTCGAAGAGAACACGCACGGATTGGGAAGTCTCTGTTCTCTGGGAGTTGTGTGTGGTGCTACTGCCCCGGTGTATGGGGTGGCTCACTGGCCACTAGCAATGTTTCTGCTCGCCACTGTGGGGCAAACGTTGTGCAGCTAAGCTCACTTGGGAAGTACAAGTGCCAGAGTTCCTTTCTGGGGCACCATCAAGAGATCACATTCGTAGCATGCGGGTACTGCTTTCCTCCTAAGCTGTGCATTCGCAGCCAGCTTCAAGGTGTTCCTTTTGTGGATAGACTCTTGTGGAGAGGCCGCTGGATAAGGCCTCTGCTTCTATGCCCTTTGAGAAGGCTGCTTTGAGGAACCTCTTACCCTAGCCTCTGTCAAGTACAGCCTTCTGCCTCTCTCCAATACTGACTTACTTTTGACAGCTTGTCTTTCCGTTTGAGAAACCAAGAGCCCTTTTCGTGCAGGGAAAAATGTCCGTTTTCTGTTCTTTTGCACACGGTGACGTGCTTTCAGGCCTGGGTTAGGCTTTTACCCACTCGAGGGAGGGCAGCTTCCCATTCACTTTGGAGATGGCACTCCTGCAGCGCTGTGGGCCATGTCTGTGCTTCGCAGACTGCAAACTACCCTCTCCATTCGAAGAGAACACGCACGGATTGGGAAGTCTCTGTTCTCTGGGAGTTGTGTGTGGTGCTACTGCCCCGGTGTATGGGGTGGCTCACTGGCCACTAGCAATGTTTCTGCTCGCCACTGTGGGGCAAACGTTGTGCAGCTAAGCTCACTTGGGAAGTACAAGTGCCAGAGTTCCTTTCTGGGGCACCATCAAGAGATCACATTCGTAGCATGCGGGTACTGCTTTCCTCCTAAGCTGTGCATTGGCAGCCAGCTTCAAGGTGTTCCTTTTGTGGATAGACTCTGGAGGAGAGGCCGCTGGAGAAGGCCTCTGCTTCTATGCCCTTTGAGAAGGCTGCTTGGAAAACCTCTTACCCTAGCCTCTGCCAAGTACAGCCTTCTGCCTCTCTCCAATACTGACTTACTTCTGACAGCTTGTCTTTCCGTTTGAGAAACCAAGAGCCCTTTTCGTGCAGGGAAAAATGTCCGTTTTCTGTTTTTCTTTTGCACACGGTGACGTGCTTTCAGGCCTGGGTTAGGCTTTTATCCACTCGAGGGAGGGCAGCTTCCCATTCACTTTGGAGATGGCACTCCTGCAGCGCTGTGGGCCATGTCTGTGCTTCGCAGACTGCAAACTACCCTCTCCATTCGAAGAGAACACGCACGGATTGGGAAGTCTCTGTTCTCTGGGAGTTGTGTGTGGTGCTACTGCCCCGGTGTATGGGGTGGCTCACTGGCCACTAGCAATGTTTCTGCTCGCCACTGTGGGGCAAACGTTGTGCAGCTAAGCTCACTTGGGAAGTACAAGTGCCAGAGTTCCTTTCTGCGGCACCATCAAGAGATCACATTCGTAGCATGCGGGTACTGCTTTCCTCCTAAGCTGTGCATTCGCAGCCAGCTTCAAGGTGTTCCTTTTGTGGATAGACTCTGGAGGAGAGGCCGCTGGAGAAGGCCTCTGCTTCTATGCCCTTTGAGAAGGCTGCTTTGAGGAACCTCTTACCCTAGCCTCTCTCAAGTACAGCCTTCTGCCTCTCTCCAATACTGACTTACTTCTGACAGCTTGTCTTTCCGTTTGAGAAACCAAGAGCCCTTTTCGTGCAGGGAAAAATGTCCGTTTTCTGTTCTTCTTTTGCACACGGTGACGTGCTTTCAGGCCTGGGTTAGGCTTTTATCCACTCGAGGGAGGGCAGCTTCCCATTCACTTTGGAGATGGCACTCCTGCAGCGCTGTGGGCCATGTCTGTGCTTCGCAGAGTGCAAACTACCCTCTCCATTCGAAGAGAACACGCACGGATTGGGAAGTCTCTGTTCTCTGGGAGTTGTGTGTGGTGCTACTGCCCCGGTGTATGGGGTGGCTCACTGGCCACTAGCAATGTTTCTGCTCGCCACTGTGGGGCAAACGTTGTGCAGCTAAGCTCACTTGGGAAGTACAAGTGCCAGAGTTCCTTTCTGCGGCACCATCAAGAGATCACATTCGTAGCATGCGGGTACTGCTTTCCTCCTAAGCTGTGCATTCGCAGCCAGCTTCAAGGTGTTCCTTTTGTGGATAGACTCTGGAGGAGAGGCCGCTGGAGAAGGCCTCTGCTTCTATGCCCTTTGAGAAGGCTGCTTTGAGGAACCTCTTACCCTAGCCTCTGTCAAGTACAGCCTTCTGCCTCTCTCCAATACTGACTTACTTTTGACAGCTTGTCTTTCCGTTTGAGAAACCAAGAGCCCTTTTCGTGCAGGGAAAAATGTCCGTTTTCTGTTCTTCTTTTGCAAACGGTGACGTGCTTTCAGGGCTGGGGTTAGGCTTTTACCCACTCGAGGGAGGGCAGGTTCCCATTCACTTTGGAGATGGCACTCCTGCAGCGCTGTGGGCCATGTCTGTGCTTCGCAGACTGCAAACTACCCTCTCCATTCGAAGAGAACACGCACGGATTGGGAAGTCTCTGTTCTCTGGGAGTTGTGTGTGGTGCTACTGCCCCGGTGTATGGGGTGGCTCACTGGCCACTAGCAATGTTTCTGCTCGCCACTGTGGGGCAAACGTTGTGCAGCTAAGCTCACTTGGGAAGTACAAGTGCCAGAGTTCCTTTCTGGGGCACCATCAAGAGATCACATTCGTAGCATGCGGGTACTGCTTTCCTCCTAAGCTGTGCATTGGCAGCCAGCTTCAAGGTGTTCCTTTTGTGGATAGACTCTGGAGGAGAGGCCGCTGGAGAAGGCCTCTGCTTCTATGCCCTTTGAGAAGGCTGCTTGGAAAACCTCTTACCCTAGCCTCTGCCAAGTACAGCCTTCTGCCTCTCTCCAATACTGACTTACTTCTGACAGCTTGTCTTTCCGTTTGAGAAACCAAGAGCCCTTTTCGTGCAGGGAAAAATGTCCGTTTTCTGTTTTTCTTTTGCACACGGTGACGTGCTTTCAGGCCTGGGTTAGGCTTTTATCCACTCAAGGGAGGGCAGCTTCCCATTCACTTTGGAGATGGCACTCCTGCAGCGCTGTGGGCCATGTCTGTGCTTCGCAGACTGCAAACTACCCTCTCCATTCGAAGAGAACACGCACGGATTGGGAAGTCTCTGTTCTCTGGGAGTTGTGTGTGGTGCTACTGCCCCGGTGTATGGGGTGGCTCACTGGCCACTAGCAATGTTTCTGCTCGCCACTGTGGGGCAAACGTTGTGCAGCTAAGCTCACTTGGGAAGTACAAGTGCCAGAGTTCCTTTCTGCGGCACCATCAAGAGATCACATTCGTAGCATGCGGGTACTGCTTTCCTCCTAAGCTGTGCATTCGCAGCCAGCTTCAAGGTGTTCCTTTTGTGGATAGACTCTGGAGGAGAGGCCGCTGGAGAAGGCCTCTGCTTCTATGCCCTTTGAGAAGGCTGCTTTGAGGAACCTCTTACCCTAGCCTCTCTCAAGTACAGCCTTCTGCCTCTCTCCAATACTGACTTACTTCTGACAGCTTGTCTTTCCGTTTGAGAAACCAAGAGCCCTTTTCGTGCAGGGAAAAATGTCCGTTTTCTGTTCTTCTTTTGCACACGGTGACGTGCTTTCAGGCCTGGGTTAGGCTTTTATCCACTCGAGGGAGGGCAGCTTCCCATTCACTTTGGAGATGGCACTCCTGCAGCGCTGTGGGCCATGTCTGTGCTTCGCAGAGTGCAAACTACCCTCTCCATTCGAAGAGAACACGCACGGATTGGGAAGTCTCTGTTCTCTGGGAGTTGTGTGTGGTGCTACTGCCCCGGTGTATGGGGTGGCTCACTGGCCACTAGCAATGTTTCTGCTCGCCACTGTGGGGCAAACGTTGTGCAGCTAAGCTCACTTGGGAAGTACAAGTGCCAGAGTTCCTTTCTGCGGCACCATCAAGAGATCACATTCGTAGCATGCGGGTACTGCTTTCCTCCTAAGCTGTGCATTCGCAGCCAGCTTCAAGGTGTTCCTTTTGTGGATAGACTCTGGAGGAGAGGCCGCTGGAGAAGGCCTCTGCTTCTATGCCCTTTGAGAAGGCTGCTTTGAGGAACCTCTTACCCTAGCCTCTGTCAAGTACAGCCTTCTGCCTCTCTCCAATACTGACTTACTTTTGACAGCTTGTCTTTCCGTTTGAGAAACCAAGAGCCCTTTTCGTGCAGGGAAAAATGTCCGTTTTCTGTTCTTCTTTTGCAAACGGTGACGTGCTTTCAGGGCTGGGGTTAGGCTTTTACCCACTCGAGGGAGGGCAGGTTCCCATTCACTTTGGAGATGGCACTCCTGCAGCGCTGTGGGCCATGTCTGTGCTTCGCAGACTGCAAACTACCCTCTCCATTCGAAGAGAACACGCACGGATTGGGAAGTCTCTGTTCTCTGGGAGTTGTGTGTGGTGCTACTGCCCCGGTGTATGGGGTGGCTCACTGGCCACTAGCAATGTTTCTGCTCGCCACTGTGGGGCAAACGTTGTGCAGCTAAGCTCACTTGGGAAGTACAAGTGCCAGAGTTCCTTTCTGCGGCACCATCAAGAGATCACATTCGTAGCATGCGGGTACTGCTTTCCTCCTAAGCTGTGCATTTGCAGCCAGCTTCAAGGTGTTCCTTTTGTGGATAGACTCTGGAGGAGAGGCCGCTGGAGAAGGCCTCTGCTTCTATGCCCTTTGAGAAGGCTGCTTTGAGGAACCTCTTACCCTAGCCTCTGTCAAGTACAGCCTTCTGCCTCTCTCCAATACTGACTTACTTCTGACAGCTTGTCTTTCCGTTTGAGAAACCAAGAGCCCTTTTCGTGCAGGGAAAAATGTCCGTTTTCTGTTCTTCTTTTGCACACGGTGACGTGCTTTCAGGCCTGGGTTAGGCTTTTATCCACTCGAGGGAGGGCAGCTTCCCATTCACTTTGGAGATGGCACTCCTGCAGCGCTGTGGGCCATGTCTGTGCTTCGCAGACTGCAAACTACCCTCTCCATTCGAAGAGAACACGCACGGATTGGGAAGTCTCTGTTCTCTGGGAGTTGTGTGGTGCTACTGCCCCGGTGTATGGGGTGGCTCACTGGCCACTAGCAATGTTTCTGCTCGCCACTGTGGGGCAAACGTTGTGCAGCTAAGCTCACTTGGGAAGTACAAGTGCCAGAGTTCCTTTCTGCGGCACCATCAAGAGATCACATTCGTAGCATGCGGGTACTGCTTTCCTCCTAAGCTGTGCATTCGCAGCCAGCTTCAAGGTGTTCCTTTTGTGGATAGACTCTGGAGGAGAGGCCGCTGGAGAAGGCCTCTGCTTCTATGCCCTTTGAGAAGGCTGCTTTGCGGAACCTCTTACCCTAGCCTCTGTCAAGTACAGCCTTCTGCCTCTCTCCAACACTGACTTACTTTTGACAGCTTGTCTTTCCGTTTGAGAAACCAAGAGCCCTTTTCGTGCAGGGAAAAATGTCCGTTTTCTGTTCTTCTTTTGCAAACGGTGACGTGCTTTCATGGCTGGGGTTAGGCTTTTACCCACTCGAGGGAGGGCTGCTTCCCATTCACTTTGGAGATGGCACTCCTGCAGCGCTGTGGGCCATGTCTGTGCTTCGCAGACTGCAAACTACACTCTCCATTCGAAGAGAACACGCACGGATTGGGAAGTCTCTGTTCTCTGGGAGTTGTGTGTGGTGCTACTGCCCCGGTGTATGGGGTGGCTCACTGGCCACTAGCAATGTTTCTGCTCGCCACTGTGGGGCAAACGTTGTGCAGCTAAGCTCACTTGGGAAGTACAAGTGCCAGAGTTCCTTTCTGCGGCACCATCAAGAGATCACATTCGTAGCATGCGGGTACTGCTTTCCTCCTAAGCTGGGCATTGGCAGCCAGCTTCAAGGTGTTCCTTTTGTGGATAGACTCTGGTGGAGAGGCCGCTGGAGAAGGCTTCTGCTTCTATGCCCTTTGAGAAAGCTGCTTTGAGGAACCTCTTACCGTAGCCTCTGCCAAGTACAGCCTTCTGCCTCTCTCCAATACTGACTTACTTTTGACAGCTTGTCTTTCCGTTTGAGAAACCAAGAGCCCTTTTCGTGCAGGGAAAAATGTCCGTTTTCTGTTCTTCTTTTGCAAACGGTGACGTGCTTTCAGGGCTGGGGTTAGGCTTTTACCCACTCGAGGGAGGGCAGCTTCCCATTCACTTTGGAGATGGCACTCCTGCAGCGCTGTGGGCCATGTCTGTGCTTCGCAGACTGCAAACTACCCTCTCCATTCGAAGAGAACACGCACGGATTGGGAAGTCTCTGTTCTCTGGGAGTTGTGTGTGGTGCTACTGCCCCGGTGTATGGGGTGGCTCACTGGCCACTAGCAATGTTTCTGTTCGCCACTGTGGGGCAAACGTTGTGCAGCTAAGCTCACTTGGGAAGTACAAGTGCCAGAGTTCCTTTCTGCGGCACCATCAAGAGATCACATTCGTAGCATGCGGGTACTGCTTTCCTCCTAAGCTGTGCATTGGCAGCCAGCTTCAAGGTGTTCCTTTTGTGGATAGACTCTGGTGGAGAGGCCGCTGTAGAAGGCATCTGCTTCTATGCCCTTTGAGAAAGCTGCTTTGAGGAACCTCTTACCGTAGCCTCTGCCAAGTACAGCCTTCTGCCTCTCTCCAATACTGACTTACTTTTGACAGCTTGTCTTTCCGTTTGAGAAACCAAGAGCCCTTTTCGTGCAGGGAAAAATGTCCGTTTTCTGTTCTTCTTTTGCAGACGGTGAGGTGCTTTCAGGGCTGGGGTTAGGCTTTTACCCACTCGAGGGAGGGCAGCTTCCCATTCACTTTGGAGATGGCACTCCTGCAGCGCTGTGGGCCATGTCTGTGCTTCGCAGACTGCAAACTACCCTCTCCATTCGAAGAGAACACGCACGGATTGGGAAGTCTCTGTTCTCTGGGAGTTGTGTGTGGTGCTACTGCCCCGGTGTATGGGGTGGCTCACTGGCCACTAGCAATGTTTCTGCTCGCCACTGTGGGGCAAACGTTGTGCAGCTAAGCTCACTTGGGAAGTACAAGTGCCAGAGTTCCTTTCTGCGGCACCATCAAGAGATCACATTCGTAGCATGCGGGTACTGCTTTCCTCCTAAGCTGTGCATTCGCAGCCAGCTTCAAGGTGTTCCTTTTGTGGATAGACTCTGGAGGAGAGGCCGCTGGAGAAGGCCTCTGCTTCTATGCCCTTTGAGAAGGCTGCTTTGAGGAACCTCTTACCCTAGCCTCTGTCAAGTACAGCCTTCTGCCTCTCTCCAATACTGACTTACTTCTGACAGCTTGTCTTTCCGTTTGAGAAACCAAAAGCCCTTTTCGTGCAGGGAAAATTGTCCGTTTTCTGTTCTTCTTTTGCACACGGTGACGTGCTTTCAGGCCTGGGTTAGGCTTTTATCCACTCGAGGGAGGGCAGCTTCCCAATCACTTTGGAGATGGCACTCCTGCAGCGCTGTGGGCCATGTCTGTGCTTCGCAGACTGCAAACTACCCTCTCCATTCGAAGAGAACACGCACGGATTGGGAAGTCTCTGTTCTCTGGGAGTTGTGTGTGGTGCTACTGCCCCGGTGTATGGGGTGGCTCACTGGCCACTAGCAATGTTTCTGCTCGCCACTGTGGGGCAAACGTTGTGCAGCTAAGCTCACTTGGGAAGTACAAGTGCCAGAGTTCCTTTCTGCGGCACCATCAAGAGATCACATTCGTAGCATGCGGGTACTGCTTTCCTCCTAAGCTGTGCATTCGCAGCCAGCTTCAAGGTGTTCCTTTTGTGGATAGACTCTGGAGGAGAGGCCGCTGGAGAAGGCCTCTGCTTCTATGCCCTTTGAGAAGGCTGCTTTGAGGAACCTCTTACCCTAGCCTCTCTCAAGTACAGCCTTCTGCCTCTCTCCAATACTGACTTACTTTTGACAGCTTGTCTTTCCGTTTGAGAAACCAAGAGCCCTTTTCGTGCAGGGAAAAATGTCCGTTTTCTGTTCTTCTTTTGCACACGGTGACTTGCTTTCAGGGCTGGGGTTAGGCTTTTACCCACTCGAGGGAGGGCAGCTTCCCATTCACTTTGGAGATGGCACTCCTGCCGCGCTGTGGGCCATGCCTGTGCTTCGCAGACTGCAAACTACCCTCTCCATTCGAAGAGAACACTCACGGATTGGGAAGTCTCTGTTCACTGGGAGATGTGTGTGGTGCTACTGCCCCGGTGTATGGGGTGGCTCACTGGCCACTAGCAATGTTTCTGCTCGCCACTGTGGGGCAAACGTTGTGCAGCTAAGCTCACTTGGGAAGTACAAGTGCCAGAGTTCCTTTCTGGGGCACCATCAAGAGATCACATTCGTAGCATGCGGGTACTGCTTTCCTCCTAAGCTGTGCATTCGCAGCCAGCTTCAAGGTGTTCCTTTTGTGGATAGACTCTGGTGGAGAGGCCGCTGGAGAAGGCCTCTGCTTCTATGCCCTTTGAGAAGGCTGCTTTGAGGAACCTCTTACCCTAGCCTCTGCCAAGTACAGCCTTCTGCCTCTCTCCAATACTGACTTACTTTTGACAGCTTGTCTTTCCGTTTGAGAAACCAAGAGCCCTTTTCGTGCAGGGAAAAATGTCCGTTTTCTGTTCTTCTTTTGCACACGGTGACGTGCTTTCAGGCCTGGGTTAGGCTTTTACCCACTCGAGGGAGGGCAGCTTCCCATTCACTTTGGAGATGGCACTCCTGCAGCGCTGTGGGCCATGTCTGTGCTTCGCAGACTGCAAACTACCCTCTCCATTCGAAGAGAACACGCACGGATTGTGAAGTCTCTGTTCTCTGGGAGTTGTGTGTGGTGCTACTGCCCCGGTGTATGGGGTGGCTCACTGGCCACTAGCAATGTTTCTGCTCGCCACTGTGGGGCAAACGTTGTGCAGCTAAGCTCACTTGGGAAGTACAAGTGCCAGAGTTCCTTTCTGGGGCACCATCAAGAGATCACATTCGTAGCATGCGGGTACTGCTTTCCTCCTAAGCTGTGCATTCGCAGCCAGCTTCAAGGTATTCCTTTTGTGGATAGACTCTGGTGGAGAGGCCGCTGGAGAAGGCTTCTGCTTCTATGCCCTTTGAGAAAGCTGCTTTGAGGAACCTCTTACCCTAGCCTCTGCCAAGTACAGCCTTCTGCCTCTCTCCAATACTGACTTACTTTTGACAGCTTGTCTTTCCGTTTGAGAAAGCAAGAGCCCTTTTCGTGCAGGGAAAAATGTCCGTTTTCTGTTCTTCTTTTGCACACGGTGACGTGCTTTCAGGCCTGGGTTAGGCTTTTACCCACTCGAGGGAGGGCAGCTTCCCATTCACTTTGGAGATGGCACTCCTGCAGCGCTGTGGGCCATGACTGTGCTTCGCAGACTGTAAACTACCCTCTCCATTCGAAGAAAACACGCACGGATTGGGAAGTCTCTGTTCTTTAGGAGATGTGTGTGGTGCTACTGCCCCGGTGTATGGGGTGGCTCACTGGCCACTAGCAATGTTTCTGCTCGCCACTGTGGGGCAAACGTTGTGCAGCTAAGCTCACTTGGGAAGTACAAGTAACAGAGTTCCTTTCTGCGGCACCATCAAGAGATCACATTCGTAGCATGCGGGTACTGCTTTCCTCCTAAGCTGTGCATTCGCAGCCATCTTCAAGGTGTTCCTTTTGTGGATAGACTCTGGAGGAGAGGCCGCTGGATAAGGCCTCTGCTTCTATGCCCTTTGAGAAGGCTGCTTTGAGGAACCTCTTACCCTAGCCTCTGTCAAGTACAGCCTTCTGCCTCTCTCCAATACTGACTTACTTTTGACAGCTTGTCTTTCCGTTTGAGAAACCAAGAGCCCTTTTCGTGCAGGGAAAAATGTCCGTTTTCTGTTCTTCTTTTGCACACGGTGACGTGCTTTCAGGCCTGGGTTAGGCTTTTACCCACTCGAGGGAGGGCAGCTTCCCATTCACTTTGGAGATGGCACTCCTGCAGCGCTGTGGGCCATGTCTGTGCTTCGCAGACTGCAAACTACCCTCTCCATTCGAAGAGAACACGCACGGATTGGGAAGTCTCTGTTCTCTGGGAGTTGTGTGTGGTGCTACTGCCCCGGTGTATGGGGTGGCTCACTGGCCACTAGCAATGTTTCTGCTCGCCACTGTGGGGCAAACGTTGTGCAGCTAAGCTCACTTGGGAAGTACAAGTGCCAGAGTTCCTTTCTGGGGCACCATCAAGAGATCACATTCGTAGCATGCGGGTACTGCTTTCCTCCTAAGCTGTGCATTCGCAGCCAGCTTCAAGGTGTTCCTTTTGTGGATAGACTCTTGTGGAGAGGCCGCTGGAGAAGGCTTCTGCTTCTATGCCCTTTGAGAAGGCTGCTTTGTGGAACCTCTTACCCTAGCCTCTGCCAAGTATAGCCTTCTGCCTCTCTCCAATACTGACTTACTTTTGACAGGTTGTCTTTCCGTTTGAGAAACCAAGAGCCCTTTTCGTGCAGGGAAAAATGTCCGTTTTCTGTTCTTTTGCACACGGTGACGTGCTTTCAGGCCTGGGTTAGGCTTTTACCCACTCGAGGGAGGGCAGCTTCCCATTCACTTTGGAGATGGCACTCCTGCAGCGCTGTGGGCCATGTCTGTGCTTCGCAGACTGCAAACTACCCTCTCCATTCGAAGAGAACACGCACGGATTGGGAAGTCTCTGTTCTCTGGGAGTTGTGTGTGGTGCTACTGCCCCGGTGTATGGGGTGGCTCACTGGCCACTAGCAATGTTTCTGCTCGCCACTGTGGGGCAAACGTTGTGCAGCTAAGCTCACTTGGGAAGTACAAGTGCCAGAGTTCCTTTCTGGGGCACCATCAAGAGATCACATTCGTAGCATGCGGGTACTGCTTTCCTCCTAAGCTGTGCATTGGCAGCCAGCTTCAAGGTGTTCCTTTTGTGGATAGACTCTGGTGGAGAGGCCGCTGGAGAAGGCTTCTGCTTCTATGGCCTTTGAGAAAGCTGCTTTTAGGAACCTCTTACCGTAGCCTCTGCCAAGTACAGCCTTCTGCCTCTCTCCAATACTGATTTACTTTTGACAGCTTGTCTTTCCGTTTGAGAAACCAAGAGCCCTTTTCGTGCAGGGAAAAATGTCCGTTTTCTGTTCTTCTTTTGCAAACGGTGACGTGCTTTCAGGGCTGGGGTTAGGCTTTTACCCACACGAGGGAGGGCAGCTTCCCATTCACTTTGGAGAGGGCACTCCTGCAGCGCTGTGGGCCATGTCTGTGCTTCGCAGACTGCAAACTACTCTCTCCATTCGAAGAGAACACGCACGGATTGGGAAGTCTCTGTTCTCTGGGAGTTGTGTGTGGTGCTACTGCCCCGGTGTATGGGGTGGCTCACTGGCCACTAGCAATGTTTCTGCTCGCCACTGTGGGGCAAACGTTGTGCAGCTAAGCTCACTTGGGAAGTACATGTGCCAGAGTTCCTTTCTGGGGCACCATCAAGAGATCACATTCGTAGCATGCGGGTACTGCTTTCCTCCTAAGCTGTGCATTCGCAGCCAGCTTCAAGGTGTTCCTTTTGTGGATAGACTCTGGTGGAGAGGCCGCTGGAGAAGGCTTCTGCTTCTATGTCCTTTGAGAAAGCTGCTTTGAGGAACCTCTTACCGTAGCCTCTGCCAAGTACAGCCTTCTACCTCTCTCCAATACTGACTTACTTTTGACAGCTTGTCTTCCCGTTTGAGAAACCAAGAGCCCTTTTCGTGCAGGGAAAATTGTCCGTTTTCTGTTCTTCTTTTGCACACGGTGACGTGCTTTCAGGCCTGGGTTAGGCTTTTATCCACTCGAGGGAGGGCAGCTTCCCAATCACTTTGGAGATGGCACTCCTGCAGCGCTGTGGGCCATGTCTGTGCTTCGCAGACTGCAAACTACCCTCTCCATTCGAAGAGAACACGCACGGATTGGGAAGTCTCTGTTCTCTGGGAGTTGTGTGTGGTGCTACTGCCCCGGTGTATGGGGTGGCTCACTGGCCACTAGCAATGTTTCTGCTCGCCACTGTGGGGCAAACGTTGTGCAGCTAAGCTCACTTGGGAAGTACAAGTGCCAGAGTTCCTTTCTGCGGCACCATCAAGAGATCACATTCGTAGCATGCGGGTACTGCTTTCCTCCTAAGCTGTGCATTCGCAGCCAGCTTCAAGGTGTTCCTTTTGTGGATAGACTCTGGAGGAGAGGCCGCTGGAGAAGGCCTCTGCTTCTATGCCCTTTGAGAAGGCTGCTTTGAGGAACCTCTTACCCTAGCCTCTCTCAAGTACAGCCTTCTGCCTCTCTCCAATACTGACTTACTTTTGACAGCTTGTCTTTCCGTTTGAGAAACCAAGAGCCCTTTTCGTGCAGGGAAAAATGTCCGTTTTCTGTTCTTCTTTTGCACACGGTGACTTGCTTTCAGGGCTGGGGTTAGGCTTTTACCCACTCGAGGGAGGGCAGCTTCCCATTCACTTTGGAGATGGCACTCCTGCCGCGCTGTGGGCCATGCCTGTGCTTCGCAGACTGCAAACTACCCTCTCCATTCGAAGAGAACACTCACGGATTGGGAAGTCTCTGTTCACTGGGAGATGTGTGTGGTGCTACTGCCCCGGTGTATGGGGTGGCTCACTGGCCACTAGCAATGTTTCTGCTCGCCACTGTGGGGCAAACGTTGTGCAGCTAAGCTCACTTGGGAAGTACAAGTGCCAGAGTTCCTTTCTGGGGCACCATCAAGAGATCACATTCGTAGCATGCGGGTACTGCTTTCCTCCTAAGCTGTGCATTCGCAGCCAGCTTCAAGGTGTTCCTTTTGTGGATAGACTCTGGTGGAGAGGCCGCTGGAGAAGGCCTCTGCTTCTATGCCCTTTGAGAAGGCTGCTTTGAGGAACCTCTTACCCTAGCCTCTGCCAAGTACAGCCTTCTGCCTCTCTCCAATACTGACTTACTTTTGACAGCTTGTCTTTCCGTTTGAGAAACCAAGAGCCCTTTTCGTGCAGGGAAAAATGTCCGTTTTCTGTTCTTCTTTTGCACACGGTGACGTGCTTTCAGGCCTGGGTTAGGCTTTTACCCACTCGAGGGAGGGCAGCTTCCCATTCACTTTGGAGATGGCACTCCTGCAGCGCTGTGGGCCATGTCTGTGCTTCGCAGACTGCAAACTACCCTCTCCATTCGAAGAGAACACGCACGGATTGTGAAGTCTCTGTTCTCTGGGAGTTGTGTGTGGTGCTACTGCCCCGGTGTATGGGGTGGCTCACTGGCCACTAGCAATGTTTCTGCTCGCCACTGTGGGGCAAACGTTGTGCAGCTAAGCTCACTTGGGAAGTACAAGTGCCAGAGTTCCTTTCTGGGGCACCATCAAGAGATCACATTCGTAGCATGCGGGTACTGCTTTCCTCCTAAGCTGTGCATTCGCAGCCAGCTTCAAGGTATTCCTTTTGTGGATAGACTCTGGTGGAGAGGCCGCTGGAGAAGGCTTCTGCTTCTATGCCCTTTGAGAAAGCTGCTTTGAGGAACCTCTTACCCTAGCCTCTGCCAAGTACAGCCTTCTGCCTCTCTCCAATACTGACTTACTTTTGACAGCTTGTCTTTCCGTTTGAGAAAGCAAGAGCCCTTTTCGTGCAGGGAAAAATGTCCGTTTTCTGTTCTTCTTTTGCACACGGTGACGTGCTTTCAGGCCTGGGTTAGGCTTTTACCCACTCGAGGGAGGGCAGCTTCCCATTCACTTTGGAGATGGCACTCCTGCAGCGCTGTGGGCCATGACTGTGCTTCGCAGACTGTAAACTACCCTCTCCATTCGAAGAAAACACGCACGGATTGAGAAGTCTCTGTTCTTTAGGAGATGTGTGTGGTGCTACTGCCCCGGTGTATGGGGTGGCTCACTGGCCACTAGCAATGTTTCTGCTCGCCACTGTGGGGCAAACGTTGTGCAGCTAAGCTCACTTGGGAAGTACAAGTAACAGAGTTCCTTTCTGCGGCACCATCAAGAGATCACATTCGTAGCATGCGGGTACTGCTTTCCTCCTAAGCTGTGCATTCGCAGCCATCTTCAAGGTGTTCCTTTTGTGGATAGACTCTGGAGGAGAGGCCGCTGGATAAGGCCTCTGCTTCTATGCCCTTTGAGAAGGCTGCTTTGAGGAACCTCTTACCCTAGCCTCTGTCAAGTACAGCCTTCTGCCTCTCTCCAATACTGACTTACTTTTGACAGCTTGTCTTTCCGTTTGAGAAACCAAGAGCCCTTTTCGTGCAGGGAAAAATGTCCGTTTTCTGTTCTTCTTTTGCACACGGTGACGTGCTTTCAGGCCTGGGTTAGGCTTTTACCCACTCGAGGGAGGGCAGCTTCCCATTCACTTTGGAGATGGCACTCCTGCAGCGCTGTGGGCCATGTCTGTGCTTCGCAGACTGCAAACTACCCTCTCCATTCGAAGAGAACACGCACGGATTGGGAAGTCTCTGTTCTCTGGGAGTTGTGTGTGGTGCTACTGCCCCGGTGTATGGGGTGGCTCACTGGCCACTAGCAATGTTTCTGCTCGCCACTGTGGGGCAAACGTTGTGCAGCTAAGCTCACTTGGGAAGTACAAGTGCCAGAGTTCCTTTCTGGGGCACCATCAAGAGATCACATTCGTAGCATGCGGGTACTGCTTTCCTCCTAAGCTGTGCATTCGCAGCCAGCTTCAAGGTGTTCCTTTTGTGGATAGACTCTTGTGGAGAGGCCGCTGGAGAAGGCTTCTGCTTCTATGCCCTTTGAGAAGGCTGCTTTGTGGAACCTCTTACCCTAGCCTCTGCCAAGTATAGCCTTCTGCCTCTCTCCAATACTGACTTACTTTTGACAGGTTGTCTTTCCGTTTGAGAAACCAAGAGCCCTTTTCGTGCAGGGAAAAATGTCCGTTTTCTGTTCTTTTGCACACGGTGACGTGCTTTCAGGCCTGGGTTAGGCTTTTACCCACTCGAGGGAGGGCAGCTTCCCATTCACTTTGGAGATGGCACTCCTGCAGCGCTGTGGGCCATGTCTGTGCTTCGCAGACTGCAAACTACCCTCTCCATTCGAAGAGAACACGCACGGATTGGGAAGTCTCTGTTCTCTGGGAGTTGTGTGTGGTGCTACTGCCCCGGTGTATGGGGTGGCTCACTGGCCACTAGCAATGTTTCTGCTCGCCACTGTGGGGCAAACGTTGTGCAGCTAAGCTCACTTGGGAAGTACAAGTGCCAGAGTTCCTTTCTGGGGCACCATCAAGAGATCACATTCGTAGCATGCGGGTACTGCTTTCCTCCTAAGCTGTGCATTGGCAGCCAGCTTCAAGGTGTTCCTTTTGTGGATAGACTCTGGTGGAGAGGCCGCTGGAGAAGGCTTCTGCTTCTATGCCCTTTGAGAAAGCTGCTTTTAGGAACCTCTTACCGTAGCCTCTGCCAAGTACAGCCTTCTGCCTCTCTCCAATACTGATTTACTTTTGACAGCTTGTCTTTCCGTTTGAGAAACCAAGAGCCCTTTTCGTGCAGGGAAAAATGTCCGTTTTCTGTTCTTCTTTTGCAAACGGTGACGTGCTTTCAGGGCTGGGGTTAGGCTTTTACCCACACGAGGGAGGGCAGCTTCCCATTCACTTTGGAGAGGGCACTCCTGCAGCGCTGTGGGCCATGTCTGTGCTTCGCAGACTGCAAACTACTCTCTCCATTCGAAGAGAACACGCACGGATTGGGAAGTCTCTGTTCTCTGGGAGTTGTGTGTGGTGCTACTGCCCCGGTGTATGGGGTGGCTCACTGGCCACTAGCAATGTTTCTGCTCGCCACTGTGGGGCAAACGTTGTGCAGCTAAGCTCACTTGGGAAGTACATGTGCCAGAGTTCCTTTCTGGGGCACCATCAAGAGATCACATTCGTAGCATGCGGGTACTGCTTTCCTCCTAAGCTGTGCATTCGCAGCCAGCTTCAAGGTGTTCCTTTTGTGGATAGACTCTGGTGGAGAGGCCGCTGGAGAAGGCTTCTGCTTCTATGTCCTTTGCGAAAGCTGCTTTGAGGAACCTCTTACCGTAGCCTCTGCCAAGTACAGCCTTCTACCTCTCTCCAATACTGACTTACTTTTGACAGCTTGTCTTCCCGTTTGAGAAACCAAGAGCCCTTTTCGTGCAGGGAAAAATGTCCGTTTTCTGTTCTTCTTTTGCAAACGGTGACGTGCTTTCAGGGCTGGGGTTAGGCTTTTACCCACTCGAGGGAGGGCAGCTTCCGATTCACTTTGGAGATAGCACTCCTGCAGCGCTGTGGGCCATGTCTGTGCTTCGCAGACTGCAAACTACCCTCTCCATTCGAAGAGAACACGCACGGATTGGGAAGTCTCTGTTCTCTGGGAGTTGTGTGTGGTGCTACTGCCCCGGTGTATGGGGTGGCTCACTGGCCACTAGCAATGTTTCTGCTCGCCACTGTGGGGCAAACGTTGTGCAGCTAAGCTCACTTGGGAAGTACAAGTGCCAGAGTTCCTTTCTGGGGCACCATCAAGAGATCACATTCGTAGCATGCGGGTACTGCTTTCCTCCTAAGCTGTGCATTCGCAGCCAGCTTCAAGGTGTTCCTTTTGTGGATAGACTCTTGTGGAGAGACCGCTGGAGAAGGCTTCTGCTTGTATGCCCTTTGAGAAGGCTGCTTTGCGGAACCTCTTACCCTAGCCTCTGCCAAGTACAGCCTTCTGCCTCTCTCCAATACTGACTTACTTTTGACAGCTTGTCTTTCCGTTTGAGAAACCAAGAGCCCTTTTCGTGCAGGGAAAAATGTCCGTTTTCTGTTCTTCTTTTGCACACGGTGACGTGCTTTCAGGCCTGGGTTAGGCTTTTACCCACTCGAGGGAGGGCAGCTTCCCATTCACTTTGGAGATGGCACTCCTGCAGCGCTGTGGGCCATGTCTGTGCTTCGCAGACTGCAAACTACCCTCTCCATTCGAAGAGAACACGCACGGATTGGGAAGTCTCTGTTCTCTGGGAGTTGTGTGTGGTGCTACTGCCCCGGTGTATGGCGTGGCTCACTGGCCACTAGCAATGTTTCTGCTCGCCACTGTGGGGCAAACGTTGTGCAGCTAAGCTCACTTGGGAAGTACAAGTGCCAGAGTTCCTTTCTGGGGCACCATCAAGAGATCACATTCGTAGCATGCGGGTACTGCTTTCCTCCTAAGCTGTGCATTGGCAGCAGCTTCAAGGTGTTCCTTTTGTGGATAGACTCTGGTGGAGAGGCCGCTGGAGAAGGCTTCTGCTTCTATGCCCTTTGAGAAGGCTGCTTTGAGGAACCTCTTACCCTAGCCTCTGCCAAGTACAGCCTTCTGCCTCTCTCCAATACTGACTTACTTTTGACAGCTTGTCTTTCCGTTTCAGAAACCAAGAGCCCTTTTCGTGCAGGGAAAAATGTCCGTTTTCTGTTCTTCTTTTGCACACGGTGACTTGCTTTCAGGGCTGGGGTTAGGCTTTTACCCACTCGAGGGAGGGCAGCTTCCCATTCACTTTGGAGATGGCACTCCTGCCGCGCTGTGGGCCATGCCTGTGCTTCGCAGACTGCAAACTACCCTCTCCATTCGAAGAGAACACGCACGGATTGGGAAGTCTCTGTTCTCTGGGAGATGTGTGTGGTGCTACTGCCCCGGTGTATGGGGTGGCTCACTGGCCACTAGCAATGTTTCTGCTCGCCACTGTGGGGCAAACGTTGTGCAGCTAAGCTCACTTGGGAAGTACAAGTGCCAGAGTTCCTTTCTGCGGCACCATCAAGAGATCACATTCGTAGCATGCGGTTACTGCTTTCCTCCTAAGCTGTGCATTCGCAGCCAGCTTCAAGGTGTTCCTTTTGTGGATAGACTCTGGTGGAGAGGCCGCTGGAGAAGGCCTCTGCTTCTATGCCATTTGAGAAGGCTGCTTTGAGGAACCTCTTACCCTAGCCTCTGCCAAGTACAGCCTTCTGCCTCTCTCCAATACTGACTTACTTTTGACAGCTTGTCTTTCCGTTTGAGAAACCAAGAGCCCTTTTCGTGCAGGGAAAAATGTCCGTTTTCTGTTCTTCTTTTGCACACGGTGACGTGCTTTCAGGCCTGGGTTAGGCTTTTACCCACTCGAGGGAGGGCAGCTTCCCATTCACTTTGGAGATGGCACTCCTGCAGCGCTGTGGGCCATGTCTGTGCTTCGCAGACTGCAAACTACCCTCTCCATTCGAAGAGAACACGCACGGATTGGGAAGTCTCTGTTCTCTGGGAGTTGTGTGTAGTGCTAATGCCCCGGTGTATGGGGTGGCTCACTGGCCACTAGCAATGTTTCTGCTCGCCACTGTGGGGCAAACGTTGTGCAGCTAAGCTCACTTGGGAAGTACAAGTGCCAGAGTTCCTTTCTGGGGCACCATCAAGAGATCACATTCGTAGCATGCGGGTACTGCTTTCCTCCTAAGCTGTGCATTCGCAGCCAGCTTCAAGGTGTTCCTTTTGTGGATAGACTCTGGTGGAGAGGCCGCTGGAGAAGGCCTCTGCTTCTATGCCCTTTGAGAAGGCTGCTTTGAGGAACCTCTTACCCTAGCCTCTGCCAAGTACAGCCTTCTGCCTCTCTCCAATACTGACTTACTTTTGACAGCTTGTCTTTCCGTTTGAGAAACCAAGAGCTCTTTTCCTGCAGGGAAAAATGTCCGTTTTCTGTTCTTCTTTTGCACACGGTTACGTGCTTTCAGGGCTGGGGTTAGGCTTTTACCCACTCGAGGGAGGGCAGCTTCCCGTTCACTTTGGAGATGGCACTCCTGCAGCGCTGTGGGCCATGTGAGTGCTTCGCAGACTGCAAACTACCCTCTCCACTCGAAGAGAACAGGCACGGATTGGGAAGTCTCTGTTCTCTGGGAGTTGTGTGTGGTGCTACTGCCCCGGTGTATGGGGTGGCTCACTGGCCACTAGCAATGTTTCTGCTCGCCACTGTGGGGCAAACGTTGTGCAGGTAAGCTCAGTTGGGAAGTACAAGTGCCAGAGTTCCTTTCTGGGGCACCATCAAGAGATCACATTCGTAGCATGCGGGTACTGCTTTCCTCCTAAGCTGTGCATTCGCAGCCAGCTTCAAGGTGTTCCTTTTGTGGATAGACTCTGGTGGAGAGGCCGCTGGAGAAGGCTTCTGCTTCTATGCCCTTTGAGAAAGCTGCTTTGAGGAACCTCTTACCCTAGCCTCTGCCAAGTACAGCCTTCTGCCTCTCTCCAATTCTGACTTACTTTTGACAGCTTGTCTTTCCGTTTGAGAAACCAAGAGCCCTTTTCGTGCAGGGAAAAATGTCCGTTTTCTGTTCTTCTTTTGCACACGGTGACGTGCTTTCAGGGCTGGGGTTAGGCTTTTACCCACTCGAGGGAGGGCAGCTTCCCATTCACTTTGGAGATGGCACTCCTGCAGCGCTGTGGGCCATGTCTGTGCTTCGCAGACTGCAAACTACCCTCTCCATTCGAAGAGAACACGCACGGATTGGGAAGTCTCTGTTCTCTTGGAGTTGTGTGTGGTGCTACTGCCCCGGTGTATGGCGTGGCTCACTGGCCACTAGCAATGTTTCTGCTCGCCACTGTGGGGCAAACGTTGTGCAGCTAAGCTCACTTGGGAAGTACAAGTGCCAGAGTTCCTTTCTGGGGCACCATCAAGAGATCACATTCGTAGCATGCGGGTACTGCTTTCCTCCTAAGCTGTGCATTGACAGCAGCTTCAAGGTGTTCCTTTTGTGGATAGACTCTGGTGGAGAGGCCGCTGGAGAAGGCTTCTGCTTCTATGCCCTTTGAGAAGGCTGCTTTGAGGAACCTCTTACCCTACCCTCTGCCAAGTACAGCCTTCTGCCTCTCTCCAATACTGACTTACTTTTGACAGCTTGTCTTTCCGTTTGAGAAACCAAGAGCCCTTTTCGTGCAGGGAAAAATGTCCGTTTTCTGTTCTTCTTTTGCAAACGGTGACGTGCTTTCAGGGCTGGGGTTAGGCTTTTACCCACTCGAGGGAGGGCAGCTTCCCATTCACTTTGGAGATGGCACTCCTGCAGCGCTGTGGGCCATGTCTGTGCTTTGCAGACTGCAAACTACCCTCTCCATTCGAAGAGAACACGCACGGATTGGGAAGTCTCTGTTCTCTGGGAGTTGTGTGTGGTGCTACTGCCCCGGTGTATGGGGTGGCTCACTGGCCACTAGCAATGTTTCTGCTCGCCACTGTGGGGCAAACGTTGTGCAGCTAAGCTCACTTGGGAAGTACAAGTGCCAGAGTTCCTTTCTGGGGCACCATCAAGAGATCACATTCGTAGCATGCGGGTACTGCTTTCCTCCTAAGCTGTGCATTCGCAGCCAGCTTCAAGGTGTTCCTTTTGTGGATAGACTCTTGTGGAGAGGCCGCTGGAGAAGGCTTCTGCTTCTATGCCCTTTGAGAAGGCTGCTTTGCGGAACCTCTTACCCCAGCCTCTGCCAAGTACAGCCTTCTGCCTCTCTCCAATACTGACTTACTTTTGACAGCTTGTCTTTCCGTTTGAGAAACCAAGAGCCCTTTTCGTGCAGGGAAAAATGTCCGTTTTCTGTTCTTCTTTTGCAAACGGTGACGTGCTTTCAGGGCTGGGGTTAGGCTTTTACCCACTCGAGGGAGGGCAGCTTCCCATTCACTTTGGAGATGGCACTCCTGCAGCGCTGTGGGCCATGTCTGTGCTTCGCAGACTGCAAACTACCCTCTCCATTCGAAGAGAACACGCACGGATTGGGAAGTCTCTGTTCTCTGGGAGTTGTGTGTGGTGCTACTGCCCCGGTGTATGGGGTGGCTCACTGGCCACTAGCAATGTTTCTGCTCGCCACTGTGGGGCAAACGTTGTGCAGCTAAGCTCACTTGGGAAGTACAAGTGCCAGAGTTCCTTTCTGGGGGACCATCAAGAGATCACATTCGTAGCATGCGGGTACTGCTTTCCTCCTAAGCTGTGCATTCGCAGCCAGCGTCAAGGTGTTCCTTTTGTGGATAGACTCCTGTGGAGAGGCCGCTGGAGAAGGCTTCTGCTACTATGCCCTTTGAGAAGGCTGCTTTGCGGAACCTCTTACCCTAGCCTCTGCCAAGTACAGCCTTCTGCCTCTCTCCAATACAGACTTACTTTTGACAGCTTGTCTTTCCGTTTGAGAAACCAAGAGCCCTTTTCGTGCAGGGAAAAATGTCCGTTTTCTGTTCTTCTTTTGCACACGGTGACGTGCTTTCAGGCCTGGGTTAGGCTTTTACCCACTCGAGGGAGGGCAGCTTCCCATTCACTTTGGAGATGGCACTCCTGCAGCGCTGTGGGCCATGACTGTGCTTCGCAGACTGTAAACTACCCTCTCCATTCGAAGAAAACACGCACGGATTGGGAAGTCTCTGTTCTCTGGGAGATGTGTGTGGTGCTACTGCCCCGGTGTATGGGGTGGCTCACTGGCCACTAGCAATGTTTCTGCTCGCCACTGTGGGGCAAACGTTGTGCAGCTAAGCTCACTTGGGAAGTACAAGTGCCAGAGTTCCTTTCTGGGGCACCATCAAGAGATCACATACGTAGCATGCGGGTACTGCTTTCCTCCTAAGCTGTGCATTCGCAGCCAGCTTCAAGGTGTTCCTTTTGTGGATAGACTCTGGAGGAGAGGCCGCTGGATAAGGCCTCTGCTTCTATGCCCTTTGAGAGGGGTGCTTTGAGGAACCTCTTACCCTAGCCTCTGCCAAGTACAGCCTTCTGCCTCTCTCCAATACTGACTTTCTTCTGACAGCTTGTCTTTCCGTTTGAGAAAGCAAGAGCCCTTTTCGTGCAGGGAAAAATGTCCATTTTCTGTTCTTCTTTTGCACACGGTGACGTGCTTTCAGGCCTGGGTTAGGCTTTTACCCACTCGAGGGAGGGCAGCTTCCCATTCACTTTGGAGATGGCACTCCTGCAGCGCTGTGGGCCATGTCTGTGCTTCGCAGACTGCAAACTACCCTCTCCATTCGAAGAGAACACGCACGGATTGGGAAGTCTCTGTTCTCTGGGAGTTGTGTGTGGTGCTACTGCCCCGGTGTATGGGGTGGCTCACTGGCCACTAGCAATGTTTCTGCTCGCCACTGTGGGGCAAACGTTGTGCAGCTAAGCTCACTTGGGAAGTACAAGTGCCAGAGTTCCTTTCTGGGGCACCATCAAGAGATCACATTCGTAGCATGCGGGTACTGCTTTCCTCCTAAGCTGTGCATTGGCAGCCAGCTTCAAGGTGTTCCTTTTGTGGATAGACTCTGGTGGAGAGGCCGCTGGAGAAGGCTTCTGCTTCTATGCCCTTTGAGAAAGCTGCTTTTAGGAACCTCTTACCGTAGCCTCTGCCAAGTACAGCCTTCTGCCTCTCTCCAATACTGATTTACTTTTGACAGCTTGTCTTTCCGTTTGAGAAACCAAGAGCCCTTTTCGTGCAGGGAAAAATGTCCGTTTTCTGTTCTTCTTTTGCAAACGGTGACGTGCTTTCAGGGCTGGGGTTAGGCTTTTACCCACACGAGGGAGGGCAGCTTCCCATTCACTTTGGAGAGGGCACTCCTGCAGCGCTGTGGGCCATGTCTGTGCTTCGCAGACTGCAAACTACTCTCTCCATTCGAAGAGAACACGCACGGATTGGGAAGTCTCTGTTCTCTGGGAGTTGTGTGTGGTGCTACTGCCCCGGTGTATGGGGTGGCTCACTGGCCACTAGCAATGTTTCTGCTCGCCACTGTGGGGCAAACGTTGTGCAGCTAAGCTCACTTGGGAAGTACATGTGCCAGAGTTCCTTTCTGGGGCACCATCAAGAGATCACATTCGTAGCATGCGGGTACTGCTTTCCTCCTAAGCTGTGCATTCGCAGCCAGCTTCAAGGTGTTCCTTTTGTGGATAGACTCTGGTGGAGAGGCCGCTGGAGAAGGCTTCTGCTTCTATGCCGTTTGAGAAAGCTGCTTTGAGGAACCTCTTACCGTAGCCTCTGCCAAGTACAGCCTTCTACCTCTCTCCAATACTGACTTACTTTTGACAGCTTGTCTTTCCGTTTGAGAAACCAAGAGCCCTTTTCGTGCAGGGAAAAATGTCCGTTTTCTGTTCTTCTTTTGCAAACGGTGACGTGCTTTCAGGGCTGGGGTTAGGCTTTTACCCACTCGAGGGAGGGCAGCTTCCGATTCACTTTGGAGATAGCACTCCTGCAGCGCTGTGGGCCATGTCTGTGCTTCGCAGACTGCAAACTACCCTCTCCATTCGAAGAGAACACGCACGGATTGGGAAGTCTCTGTTCTCTGGGAGTTGTCTGTGGTGCTACTGCCCCGGTGTATGGGGTGGCTCACTGGCCACTAGCAATGTTTCTGCTCGCCACTGTGGGGCAAACGTTGTGCAGCTAAGCTCACTTGGGAAGTACAAGTGCCAGAGTTCCTTTCTGGGGCACCATCAAGAGATCACATTCGTAGCATGCGGGTACTGCTTTCCTCCTAAGCTGTGCATTCGCAGCCAGCTTCAAGGTGTTCCTTTTGTGGATAGACTCTTGTGGAGAGGCCGCTGGAGAAGGCTTCTGCTTCTATGCCCTTTGAGAAGGCTGCTTTGCGGAACCTCTTACCCCAGCCTCTGCCAAGTACAGCCTTCTGCCTCTCTCCAATACTGACTTACTTTTGACAGCTTGTCTTTCCGTTTGAGAAACCAAGAGCCCTTTTCGTGCAGGGAAAAATGTCCGTTTTCTGTTCTTCTTTTGCAAACGGTGACGTGCTTTCAGGGCTGGGGTTAGGCTTTTACCCACTCGAGGGAGGGCAGCTTCCCATTCATTTTGGAGATGGCACTCCTGCAGCGCTGTGGGCCATGTCTGTGCTTCGCAGACTGCAAACTACCCTCTCCATTCGAAGAGAACACGCACGGATTGGGAAGTCTCTGTTCTCTGGGAGTTGTGTGTGGTGCTACTGCCCCGGTGTATGGGGTGGCTCACTGGCCACTAGCAATGTTTCTGCTCGCCACTGTGGGGCAAACGTTGTGCAGCTAAGCTCACTTGGGAAGTACAAGTGCCAGAGTTCCTTTCTGGGGGACCATCAAGAGATCACATTCGTAGCATGCGGGTACTGCTTTCCTCCTAAGCTGTGCATTCGCAGCCAGCGTCAAGGTGTTCCTTTTGTGGATAGACTCCTGTGGAGAGGCCGCTGGAGAAGGCTTCTGCTACTATGCCCTTTGAGAAGGCTGCTTTGCGGAACCTCTTACCCTAGCCTCTGCCAAGTACAGCCTTCTGCCTCTCTCCAATACAGACTTACTTTTGACAGCTTGTCTTTCCGTTTGAGAAACCAAGAGCCCTTTTCGTGCAGGGAAAAATGTCCGTTTTCTGTTCTTCTTTTGCACACGGTGACGTGCTTTCAGGCCTGGGTTAGGCTTTTACCCACTCGAGGGAGGGCAGCTTCCCATTCACTTTGGAGATGGCACTCCTGCAGCGCTGTGGGCCATGACTGTGCTTCGCAGACTGTAAACTACCCTCTCCATTCGAAGAAAACACGCACGGATTGGGAAGTCTCTGTTCTCTGGGAGATGTGTGTGGTGCTACTGCCCCGGTGTATGGGGTGGCTCACTGGCCACTAGCAATGTTTCTGCTCGCCACTGTGGGGCAAACGTTGTGCAGCTAAGCTCACTTGGGAAGTACAAGTGCCAGAGTTCCTTTCTGGGGCACCATCAAGAGATCACATACGTAGCATGCGGGTACTGCTTTCCTCCTAAGCTGTGCATTCGCAGCCAGCTTCAAGGTGTTCCTTTTGTGGATAGACTCTGGAGGAGAGGCCGCTGGATAAGGCCTCTGCTTCTATGCCCTTTGAGAGGGGTGCTTTGAGGAACCTCTTACCCTAGCCTCTGCCAAGTACAGCCTTCTGCCTCTCTCCAATACTGACTTTCTTCTAACAGCTTGTCTTTCCGTTTGAGAAAGCAAGAGCCCTTTTCGTGCAGGGAAAAATGTCCATTTTCTGTTCTTCTTTTGCACACGGTGACGTGCTTTCAGGGCTGGGGTTAGGCTTTTACCCACTCGAGGGAGGGCAGCTTCCCATTCACTTTGGAGATGGCACTCCTGCAGCGCTGTGGGCCATGACTGTGCTTCGCAGACTGTAAACTACCCTCTCCATTCGAAGAAAACACGCACGGATTGGGAAGTCTCTGTTCTTTAGGAGATGTGTGTGGTGCTACTGCCCCGGTGTATGGGGTGGCTCACTGGCCACTAGCAATGTTTCTGCTCGCCACTGTGGGGCAAACGTTGTGCAGCTAAGCTCACTTGGGAAGTACAAGTAACAGAGTTCCTTTCTGCGGCACCATCAAGAGATCACATTCGTAGCATGCGGGTACTGCTTTCCTCCTAAGCTGTGCATTCGCAGCCATCTTCAAGGTGTTCCTTTTGTGGATAGACTCTGGAGGAGAGGCCGCTGGATAAGGCCTCTGCTTCTATGCCCTTTGAGAAGGCTGCTTTGAGGAACCTCTTACCCTAGCCTCTGTCAAGTACAGCCTTCTGCCTCTCTCCAATACTGACTTACTTTTGACAGCTTGTCTTTCCGTTTGAGAAACCAAGAGCCCTTTTCGTGCAGGGAAAAATGTCCGTTTTCTGTTCTTCTTTTGCACACGGTGACGTGCTTTCAGGCCTGGGTTAGGCTTTTACCCACTCGAGGGAGGGCAGCTTCCCATTCACTTTGGAGATGGCACTCCTGCAGCGCTGTGGGCCATGTCTGTGCTTCGCAGACTGCAAACTACCCTCTCCATTCGAAGAGAACACGCACGGATTGGGAAGTCTCTGTTCTCTGGGAGTTGTGTGTGGTGCTACTGCCCCGGTGTATGGGGTGGCTCACTGGCCACTAGCAATGTTTCTGCTCGCCACTGTGGGGCAAACGTTGTGCAGCTAAGCTCACTTGGGAAGTACAAGTGCCAGAGTTCCTTTCTGGGGCACCATCAAGAGATCACATTCGTAGCATGCGGGTACTGCTTTCCTCCTAAGCTGTGCATTGGCAGCCAGCTTCAAGGTGTTCCTTTTGTGGATAGACTCTGGTGGAGAGGCCGCTGGAGAAGGCTTCTGCTTCTATGCCCTTTGAGAAAGCTGCTTTTAGGAACCTCTTACCGTAGCCTCTGCCAAGTACAGCCTTCTGCCTCTCTCCAATACTGATTTACTTTTGACAGCTTGTCTTTCCGTTTGAGAAACCAAGAGCCCTTTTCGTGCAGGGAAAAATGTCCGTTTTCTGTTCTTCTTTTGCAAACGGTGACGTGCTTTCAGGGCTGGGGTTAGGCTTTTACCCACACGAGGGAGGGCAGCTTCCCATTCACTTTGGAGAGGGCACTCCTGCAGCGCTGTGGGCCATGTCTGTGCTTCGCAGACTGCAAACTACTCTCTCCATTCGAAGAGAACACGCACGGATTGGGAAGTCTCTGTTCTCTGGGAGTTGTGTGTGGTGCTACTGCCCCGGTGTATGGGGTGGCTCACTGGCCACTAGCAATGTTTCTGCTCGCCACTGTGGGGCAAACGTTGTGCAGCTAAGCTCACTTGGGAAGTACATGTGCCAGAGTTCCTTTCTGGGGCACCATCAAGAGATCACATTCGTAGCATGCGGGTACTGCTTTCCTCCTAAGCTGTGCATTCGCAGCCAGCTTCAAGGTGTTCCTTTTGTGGATAGACTCTGGTGGAGAGGCCGCTGGAGAAGGCTTCTGCTTCTATGCCGTTTGAGAAAGCTGCTTTGAGGAACCTCTTACCGTAGCCTCTGCCAAGTACAGCCTTCTACCTCTCTCCAATACTGACTTACTTTTGACAGCTTGTCTTTCCGTTTGAGAAACCAAGAGCCCTTTTCGTGCAGGGAAAAATGTCCGTTTTCTGTTCTTCTTTTGCAAACGGTGACGTGCTTTCAGGGCTGGGGTTAGGCTTTTACCCACTCGAGGGAGGGCAGCTTCCGATTCACTTTGGAGATAGCACTCCTGCAGCGCTGTGGGCCATGTCTGTGCTTCGCAGACTGCAAACTACCCTCTCCATTCGAAGAGAACACGCACGGATTGGGAAGTCTCTGTTCTCTGGGAGTTGTCTGTGGTGCTACTGCCCCGGTGTATGGGGTGGCTCACTGGCCACTAGCAATGTTTCTGCTCGCCACTGTGGGGCAAACGTTGTGCAGCTAAGCTCACTTGGGAAGTACAAGTGCCAGAGTTCCTTTCTGGGGCACCATCAAGAGATCACATTCGTAGCATGCGGGTACTGCTTTCCTCCTAAGCTGTGCATTCGCAGCCAGCTTCAAGGTGTTCCTTTTGTGGATAGACTCTTGTGGAGAGGCCGCTGGAGAAGGCTTCTGCTTCTATGCCCTTTGAGAAGGCTGCTTTGCGGAACCTCTTACCCCAGCCTCTGCCAAGTACAGCCTTCTGCCTCTCTCCAATACTGACTTACTTTTGACAGCTTGTCTTTCCGTTTGAGAAACCAAGAGCCCTTTTCGTGCAGGGAAAAATGTCCGTTTTCTGTTCTTCTTTTGCAAACGGTGACGTGCTTTCAGGGCTGGGGTTAGGCTTTTACCCACTCGAGGGAGGGCAGCTTCCCATTCACTTTGGAGATGGCACTCCTGCAGCGCTGTGGGCCATGTCTGTGCTTCGCAGACTGCAAACTACCCTCTCCATTCGAAGAGAACACGCACGGATTGGGAAGTCTCTGTTCTCTGGGAGTTGTGTGTGGTGCTACTGCCCCGGTGTATGGGGTGGCTCACTGGCCACTAGCAATGTTTCTGCTCGCCACTGTGGGGCAAACGTTGTGCAGCTAAGCTCACTTGGGAAGTACAAGTGCCAGAGTTCCTTTCTGGGGGACCATCAAGAGATCACATTCGTAGCATGCGGGTACTGCTTTCCTCCTAAGCTGTGCATTCGCAGCCAGCGTCAAGGTGTTCCTTTTGTGGATAGACTCCTGTGGAGAGGCCGCTGGAGAAGGCTTCTGCTACTATGCCCTTTGAGAAGGCTGCTTTGCGGAACCTCTTACCCTAGCCTCTGCCAAGTACAGCCTTCTGCCTCTCTCCAATACAGACTTACTTTTGACAGCTTGTCTTTCCGTTTGAGAAACCAAGAGCCCTTTTCGTGCAGGGAAAAATGTCCGTTTTCTGTTCTTCTTTTGCACACGGTGACGTGCTTTCAGGCCTGGGTTAGGCTTTTACCCACTCGAGGGAGGGCAGCTTCCCATTCACTTTGGAGATGGCACTCCTGCAGCGCTGTGGGCCATGACTGTGCTTCGCAGACTGTAAACTACCCTCTCCATTCGAAGAAAACACGCACGGATTGGGAAGTCTCTGTTCTCTGGGAGATGTGTGTGGTGCTACTGCCCCGGTGTATGGGGTGGCTCACTGGCCACTAGCAATGTTTCTGCTCGCCACTGTGGGGCAAACGTTGTGCAGCTAAGCTCACTTGGGAAGTACAAGTGCCAGAGTTCCTTTCTGGGGCACCATCAAGAGATCACATACGTAGCATGCGGGTACTGCTTTCCTCCTAAGCTGTGCATTCGCAGCCAGCTTCAAGGTGTTCCTTTTGTGGATAGACTCTGGAGGAGAGGCCGCTGGATAAGGCCTCTGCTTCTATGCCCTTTGAGAGGGGTGCTTTGAGGAACCTCTTACCCTAGCCTCTGCCAAGTACAGCCTTCTGCCTCTCTCCAATACTGACTTTCTTCTGACAGCTTGTCTTTCCGTTTGAGAAAGCAAGAGCCCTTTTCGTGCAGGGAAAAATGTCCGTTTTCTGTTCTTCTTTTGCACACGGTGACGTGCTTTCAGGGCTGGGGTTAGGCTTTTACCCACTCGAGGGAGGGCAGCTTCACATTCACTTTGGAGATGGCACTCCTGCAGCGCTGTGGGCCATGACTGTGCTTCGCAGACTGTAAAGTACCCTCTCCATTCGAAGAAAACACGCACGGATTGGGAAGTCTCTGTTCTTTAGGAGATGTGTGTGGTGCTACTGCCCCGGTGTATGGGGTGGCTCACTGGCCACTAGCAATGTTTCTGCTCGCCACTGTGGGGCAAACGTTGTGCAGCTAAGCTCACTTGGGAAGTACAAGTAACAGAGTTCCTTTCTGCGGCACCATCAAGAGATCACATTCGTAGCATGCGGGTACTGCTTTCCTCCTAAGCTGTGCATTCGCAGCCAGCTTCAAGGTGTTCCTTTTGTGGATAGACTCTGGTGGAGAGGCCGCTGGAGAAGGCTTCTGCTTCTATGCCGTTTGAGAAAGCTGCTTTGAGGAACCTCTTACCGTAGCCTCTGCCAAGTACAGCCTTCTACCTCTCTCCAATACTGACTTACTTTTGACAGCTTGTCTTTCCGTTTGAGAAACCAAGAGCCCTTTTCGTGCAGGGAAAAATGTCCGTTTTCTGTTCTTCTTTTGCAAACGGTGACGTGCTTTCAGGGCTGGGGTTAGGCTTTTACCCACTCGAGGGAGGGCAGCTTCCGATTCACTTTGGAGATAGCACTCCTGCAGCGCTGTGGGCCATGTCTGTGCTTCGCAGACTGCAAACTACCCTCTCCATTCGAAGAGAACACGCACGGATTGGGAAGTCTCTGTTCTCTGGGAGTTGTCTGTGGTGCTACTGCCCCGGTGTATGGGGTGGCTCACTGGCCACTAGCAATGTTTCTGCTCGCCACTGTGGGGCAAACGTTGTGCAGCTAAGCTCACTTGGGAAGTACAAGTGCCAGAGTTCCTTTCTGGGGCACCATCAAGAGATCACATTCGTAGCATGCGGGTACTGCTTTCCTCCTAAGCTGTGCATTCGCAGCCAGCTTCAAGGTGTTCCTTTTGTGGATAGACTCTTGTGGAGAGACCGCTGGAGAAGGCTTCTGCTTGTATGCCCTTTGAGAAGGCTGCTTTGCGGAACCTCTTACCCTAGCCTCTGCCAAGTACAGCCTTCTGCCTCTCTCCAATACTGACTTACTTTTGACAGCTTGTCTTTCCGTTTGAGAAACCAAGAGCCCTTTTCGTGCAGGGAAAAATGTCCGTTTTCTGTTCTTCTTTTGCACACGGTGACGTGCTTTCAGGCCTGGGTTAGGCTTTTACCCACTCGAGGGAGGGCAGCTTCCCATTCACTTTGGAGATGGCACTCCTGCAGCGCTGTGGGCCATGTCTGTGCTTCGCAGACTGCAAACTACCCTCTCCATTCGAAGAGAACACGCACGGATTGGGAAGTCTCTGTTCTCTGGGAGTTGTGTGTGGTGCTACTGCCCCGGTGTATGGCGTGGCTCACTGGCCACTAGCAATGTTTCTGCTCGCCACTGTGGGGCAAACGTTGTGCAGCTAAGCTCACTTGGGAAGTACAAGTGCCAGAGTTCCTTTCTGGGGCACCATCAAGAGATCACATTCGTAGCATGCGGGTACTGCTTTCCTCCTAAGCTGTGCATTGGCAGCAGCTTCAAGGTGTTCCTTTTGTGGATAGACTCTGGTGGAGAGGCCGCTGGAGAAGGCTTCTGCTTCTATGCCCTTTGAGAAGGCTGCTTTGAGGAACCTCTTACCCTAGCCTCTGCCAAGTACAGCCTTCTGCCTCTCTCCAATACTGACTTACTTTTGACAGCTTGTCTTTCCGTTTCAGAAACCAAGAGCCCTTTTCGTGCAGGGAAAAATGTCCGTTTTCTGTTCTTCTTTTGCACACGGTGACGTGCTTTCAGGGCTGGGGTTAGGCTTTTACCCACTCGAGGGAGGGCAGCTTCCCATTCACTTTGGAGATGGCACTCCTGCCGCGCTGTGGGCCATGCCTGTGCTTCGCAGACTGCAAACTACCCTCTCCATTCGAAGAGAACACGCACGGATTGGGAAGTCTCTGTTCTCTGGGAGATGTGTGTGGTGCTACTGCCCCGGTGTATGGGGTGGCTCACTGGCCACTAGCAATGTTTCTGCTCGCCACTGTGGGGCAAACGTTGTGCAGCTAAGCTCACTTGGGAAGTACAAGTGCCAGAGTTCCTTTCTGGGGCACCATCAAGAGATCACATTCGTAGCATGCGGTTACTGCTTTCCTCCTAAGCTGTGCATTCGCAGCCAGCTTCAAGGTGTTCCTTTTGTGGATAGACTCTGGTGGAGAGGCCGCTGGAGAAGGCCTCTGCTTCTATGCCATTTGAGAAGGCTGCTTTGAGGAACCTCTTACCCTAGCCTCTGCCAAGTACAGCCTTCTGCCTCTCTCCAATACTGACTTACTTTTGACAGCTTGTCTTTCCGTTTGAGAAACCAAGAGCCCTTTTCGTGCAGGGAAAAATGTCCGTTTTCTGTTCTTCTTTTGCACACGGTGACATGCTTTCAGGCCTGGGTTAGGCTTTTACCCACTCGAGGGAGGGCAGCTTCCCATTCACTTTGGAGATGGCACTCCTGCAGCGCTGTGGGCCATGTCTGTGCTTCGCAGACTGCAAACTACCGTCTCCATTCGAAGAGAACACGCACGGATTGGGAAGTCTCTGTTCTCTGGGAGTTGTGTGTGGTGCTAATGCCCCGGTGTATGGGGTGGCTCACTGGCCACTAGCAATGTTTCTGCTCGCCACTGTGGGGCAAACGTTGTGCAGCTAAGCTCACTTGGGAAGTACAAGTGCCAGAGTTCCTTTCTGGGGCACCATCAAGAGATCACATTCGTAGCATGCGGGTACTGCTTTCCTCCTAAGCTGTGCATTCGCAGCCAGCTTCAAGGTGTTCCTTTTGTGGATAGACTCTGGTGGAGAGGCCGCTGGAGAAGGCCTCTGCTTCTATGCCCTTTGAGAAGGCTGCTTTGAGGAACCTCTTACCCTAGCCTCTGCCAAGTACAGCCTTCTGCCTCTCTCCAATACTGACTTACTTTTGACAGCTTGTCTTTCCGTTTGAGAAACCAAGAGCTCTTTTCCTGCAGGGAAAAATGTCCGTTTTCTGTTCTTCTTTTGCACACGGTTACGTGCTTTCAGGGCTGGGGTTAGGCTTTTACCCACTCGAGGGAGGGCAGCTTCCCGTTCACTTTGGAGATGGCACTCCTGCAGCGCTGTGGGCCATGTGAGTGCTTCGCAGACTGCAAACTACCCTCTCCACTCGAAGAGAACAGGCACGGATTGGGAAGTCTCTGTTCTCTGGGAGTTGTGTGTGGTGCTACTGCCCCGGTGTATGGGGTGGCTCACTGGCCACTAGCAATGTTTCTGCTCGCCACTGTGGGGCAAACGTTGTGCAGGTAAGCTCAGTTGGGAAGTACAAGTGCCAGAGTTCCTTTCTGGGGCACCATCAAGAGATCACATTCGTAGCATGCGGGTACTGCTTTCCTCCTAAGCTGTGCATTCGCAGCCAGCTTCAAGGTGTTCCTTTTGTGGATAGACTCTGGTGGAGAGGCCGCTGGAGAAGGCTTCTGCTTCTATGCCCTTTGAGAAAGCTGCTTTGAGGAACCTCTTACCCTAGCCTCTGCCAAGTACAGCCTTCTGCCTCTCTCCAATTCTGACTTACTTTTGACAGCTTGTCTTTCCGTTTGAGAAACCAAGAGCCCTTTTCGTGCAGGGAAAAATGTCCGTTTTCTGTTCTTCTTTTGCACACGGTGACGTGCTTTCAGGGCTGGGGTTAGGCTTTTACCCACTCGAGGGAGGGCAGCTTCCCATTCACTTTGGAGATGGCACTCCTGCAGCGCTGTGGGCCATGTCTGTGCTTCGCAGACTGCAAACTACCCTCTCCATTCGAAGAGAACACGCACGGATTGGGAAGTCTCTGTTCTCTTGGAGTTGTGTGTGGTGCTACTGCCCCGGTGTATGGCGTGGCTCACTGGCCACTAGCAATGTTTCTGCTCGCCACTGTGGGGCAAACGTTGTGCAGCTAAGCTCACTTGGGAAGTACAAGTGCCAGAGTTCCTTTCTGGGGCACCATCAAGAGATCACATTCGTAGCATGCGGGTACTGCTTTCCTCCTAAGCTGTGCATTGGCAGCAGCTTCAAGGTGTTCCTTTTGTGGATAGACTCTGGTGGAGAGGCCGCTGGAGAAGGCTTCTGCTTCTATGCCCTTTGAGAAGGCTGCTTTGAGGAACCTCTTACCCTACCCTCTGCCAAGTACAGCCTTCTGCCTCTCTCCAATACTGACTTACTTTTGACAGCTTGTCTTTCCGTTTGAGAAACCAAGAGCCCTTTTCGTGCAGGGAAAAATGTCCGTTTTCTGTTCTTCTTTTGCAAACGGTGACGTGCTTTCAGGGCTGGGGTTAGGCTTTTACCCACTCGAGGGAGGGCAGCTTCCCATTCACTTTGGAGATGGCACTCCTGCAGCGCTGTGGGCCATGTCTGTGCTTTGCAGACTGCAAACTACCCTCTCCATTCGAAGAGAACACGCACGGATTGGGAAGTCTCTGTTCTCTGGGAGTTGTGTGTGGTGCTACTGCCCCGGTGTATGGGGTGGCTCACTGGCCACTAGCAATGTTTCTGCTCGCCACTGTGGGGCAAACGTTGTGCAGCTAAGCTCACTTGGGAAGTACAAGTGCCAGAGTTACTTTCTGGGGCACCATCAAGAGATCACATTCGTAGCATGCGGGTACTGCTTTCCTCCTAAGCTGTGCATTCGCAGCCAGCTTCAAGGTGTTCCTTTTGTGGATAGACTCTTGTGGAGAGGCCGCTGGAGAAGGCTTCTGCTTCTATGCCCTTTGAGAAGGCTGCTTTGCGGAACCTCTTACCCCAGCCTCTGCCAAGTACAGCCTTCTGCCTCTCTCCAATACTGACTTACTTTTGACAGCTTGTCTTTCCGTTTGAGAAACCAAGAGCCCTTTTCGTGCAGGGAAAAATGTCCGTTTTCTGTTCTTCTTTTGCAAACGGTGACGTGCTTTCAGGGCTGGGGTTAGGCTTTTACCCACTCGAGGGAGGGCAGCTTCCCATTCACTTTGGAGATGGCACTCCTGCAGCGCTGTGGGCCATGTCTGTGCTTCGCAGACTGCAAACTACCCTCTCCATTCGAAGAGAACACGCACGGATTGGGAAGTCTCTGTTCTCTGGGAGTTGTGTGTGGTGCTACTGCCCCGGTGTATGGGGTGGCTCACTGGCCACTAGCAATGTTTCTGCTCGCCACTGTGGGGCAAACGTTGTGCAGCTAAGCTCACTTGGGAAGTACAAGTGCCAGAGTTCCTTTCTGGGGCACCATCAAGAGATCACATTCGTAGCATGCGGGTACTGCTTTCCTCCTAAGCTGTGCATTCGCAGCCAGCGTCAAGGTGTTCCTTTTGTGGATAGACTCCTGTGGAGAGGCCGCTGGAGAAGGCTTCTGCTACTATGCCCTTTGAGAAGGCTGCTTTGCGGAACCTCTTACCCTAGCCTCTGCCAAGTACAGCCTTCTGCCTCTCTCCAATACAGACTTACTTTTGACAGCTTGTCTTTCCGTTTGAGAAACCAAGAGCCCTTTTCGTGCAGGGAAAAATGTCCGTTTTCTGTTCTTCTTTTGCACACGGTGACGTGCTTTCAGGCCTGGGTTAGGCTTTTACCCACTCGAGGGAGGGCAGCTTCCCATTCACTTTGGAGATGGCACTCCTGCAGCGCTGTGGGCCATGACTGTGCTTCGCAGACTGTAAACTACCCTCTCCATTCGAAGAAAACACGCACGGATTGGGAAGTCTCTGTTCTCTGGGAGATGTGTGTGGTGCTACTGCCCCGGTGTATGGGGTGGCTCACTGGCCACTAGCAATGTTTCTGCTCGCCACTGTGGGGCAAACGTTGTGCAGCTAAGCTCACTTGGGAAGTACAAGTGCCAGAGTTCCTTTCTGGGGCACCATCAAGAGATCACATACGTAGCATGCGGGTACTGCTTTCCTCCTAAGCTGTGCATTCGCAGCCAGCTTCAAGGTGTTCCTTTTGTGGATATACTCTGGAGGAGAGGCCGCTGGATAAGGCCTCTGCTTCTATGCCCTTTGAGAGGGGTGCTTTGAGGAACCTCTTACCCTAGCCTCTGCCAAGTACAGCCTTCTGCCTCTCTCCAATACTGACTTTCTTCTGACAGCTTGTCTTTCCGTTTGAGAAACCAAGAGCCCTTTTCGTGCAGGGAAAAATGTCCGTTTTCTGTTCTTCTTTTGCACACGGTGACGTGCTTTCAGGGCTGGGGTTAGGCTTTTACCCACTCGAGGGAGGGCAGCTTCCCATTCACTTTGGAGATGGCACTCCTGCAGCGCTGTGGGCCATGTCTGTGCTTCGCAGACTGCAAACTAGCCTCTCCATTCGAAGAGAACACGCACGGATTGGGAAGTCTCTGTTCTCTGGGAGATGTGTGTGGTGCTACTGCCCCGGTGTATGGGGTGGCTCACTGGCCACTAGCAATGTTTCTGCTCGCCACTGTGGGGCAAACGTTGTGCAGCTAAGCTCACTTGGGAAGTACAAGTGCCAGAGTTCCTTTCTGGGGCACCATCAAGAGATCACATTCGTAGCATGCGGGTACTGCTTTCCTCCTAAGCTGTGCATTGGCAGCAGCTTCAAGGTGTTCCTTTTGTGGATAGACTCTTGTGGAGAGGCCGCTGGAGAAGGCTTCTGCTTCTATGCCCTTTGAGAAGGCTGCTTTGAGGAACCTCTTACCCTACCCTCTGCCAAGTACAGCCTTCTGCCTCTCTCCAATACTGACTTACTTTTGACAGCTTGTCTTTCCGTTTGAGAAACCAAGAGCCCTTTTCGTGCAGGGAAAAATGTCCGTTTTCTGTTCTTCTTTTGCAAACGGTGACGTGCTTTCAGGGCTGGGGTTAGGATTTTACCCACTCGAGGGAGGGCAGCTTCCCATTCACTTTGGAGATGGCACTCCTGCAGCGCTGTGGGCCATGTCTGTGCTTCGCAGACTGCAAACTACCCTCTCCATTCGAAGAGAACACGCACGGATTGGGAAGTCTCTGTTCTCTGGGAGTTGTGTGTGGTGCTACTGCCCCGGTGTATGGGGTGGCTCACTGGCCACTAGCAATGTTTCTGCTCGCCACTGTGGGGCAAACGTTGTGCAGCTAAGCTCACATGGGAAGTACAAGTGCCAGAGTTACTTTCTGGGGCACCATCAAGAGATCACATTCGTAGCATGCGGGTACTGCTTTCCTCCTAAGCTGTGCATTCGCATCCAGCTTCAAGGTGTTCCTTTTGTGGATAGACTCTTGTGGAGAGGTCGCTGGAGAAGGCTTCTGCTTCTATGCCCTTTGAGAAGGCTGCTTTGCGGAACCTCTTACCCTAGCCTCTGCCAAGTACAGCCTTCTGCCTCTCTCCAATACTGACTTACTTTTGACAGCTTGTCTTTCCGTTTGAGAAACCAAGAGCCCTTTTCGTGCAGGGAAAAATGTCCGTTTTCTGTTCTTCTTTTGCAAACGGTGACGTGCTTTCAGGGCTGGGGTTAGGCTTTTACCCACTCGAGGGAGGGCAGCTTCCCATTCACTTTGCAGATGGCACTCCTGCAGCGCTGTGGGCCATGTCTGTGCTTCGCAGACTGCAAACTACCCTCTCCATTCGAAGAGAACACGCACGGATTGGGAAGTCTCTGTTCTCTGGGAGTTGTGTGTGGTGCTACTGCCCCGGTGTATGGGGTGGCTCACTGGCCACTAGCAATGTTTCTGCTCGCCACTGTGGGGCAAACGTTGTGCAGCTAAGCTCACTTGGGAAGTACAAGTGCCAGAGTTCCTTTCTGGGGCACCATCAAGAGATCACATTCGTAGCATGCGGGTACTGCTTTCCTCCTAAGCTGTGCATTCGCAGCAGCTTCAAGGTGTTCCTTTTGTGGATAGACTCTTGTGGAGAGGCCGCTGGAGAAGGCTTCTGCTTCTTTGCCCTTTGAGAAGGCTGCTTTGCGGAACCTCTTACCCTAGCCTCTGCCAAGTACAGCCTTCTGCCTCTCTGCAATACTGACTTACTTTTGACAGCTTGTCTTTCCGTTTGAGAAACCAAGAGCCCTTTTCGTGCAGGGAAAAATGTCCGTTTTCTGTTCTTCTTTTGCACACGGTGACGTGCTTTCAGGCCTGGGTTAGGCTTTTACCCACTCGAGGGAGGGCATCTTCCCATTCACTTTGGAGATGGCACTCCTGCAGCGCTGTGGGCCATGACTGTGCTTCGCAGACTGTAAACTACCCTCTCCATTCGAAGAAAACACGCACGGATTGGGAAGTCTCTGTTCTCTGGGAGATGTGTGTGGTGCTACTGCCCCGGTGTATGGGGTGGCTCACTGGCCACTAGCAATGTTTCTGCTCGCCACTGTGGGGCAAACGTTGTGCAGCTAAGCTCACTTGGGAAGTACAAGTGCCAGAGTTCCTTTCTGGGGCACCATCAAGAGATCACATTCGTAGCATGCGGGTACTGCTTTCCTCCTAAGCTTTGCATTCGCAGCCAGCTTCAAGGTGTTCTTTTTGTGGATAGACTCTGGAGGAGAGGCCGCTGGAGAAGGCCTCTGCTTCTATGCCCTTTGAGAGGGCTGCTTTGAGGAACCTCTTACCCTAGCCTCTGCCAAGTACAGCCTTCTGCCTCTCTCCAATACTGACTTACTTTTGACAGCTTGTCTTTCCGTTTGAGAAACCAAGAGCCCTTTTCGTGCAGGGAAAAATGTCCGTTTTCTGTTCTTCTTTTGCAAACGGTGACGTGCTTTCAGGGCTGTGGTTAGGCTTTTACCCACTCGAGGGAGGGCAGCTTCCCATTCACTTTGGAGATGGCACTCCTGCAGCGCTGTGGGCCATGTCTGTGCTTCGCAGACTGCAAACTACCCTCTCCATTCGAAGAGAACACGCACGGATTGGGAAGTCTCTGTTCTCTAGGAGTTGTATGTGGTGCTACTGCCCCGGTGTATGGGGTGGCTCACTGGCCACTAGCAATGTTTCTGCTCGCCACTGTGGGGCAAACGTTGTGCAGCTAAGCTCACTTGGGAAGTACAAGTGCCAGAGTTCCTTTCTGGGGCACCATCAAGAGATCACATTCGTAGCATGCGGGTACTGCTTTCCTCCTAAGCTGTGCATTCGCAGCCAGCTTCAAGGTGTTCCTTTTGTGGATAGACTCTGGTGGAGAGGCCGCTGGAGAAGGCCTCTGCTTCTATGCCCTTTGAGAAGGCTGCTTTGAGGAACCTCTTACCCTAGCCTCTGCCAAGTACAGCCTTCTGCCTCTCTCCAATACTGACTTACTTTTGACAGCTTGTCTTTCCGTTTGAGAAAGCAAGAGCCCTTTTCGTGCAGGGAAAAATGTCCGTTTTCTGTTCTTCTTTTGCACACGGTGACGTGCTTTCAGGGCTGTGGTGAGGCTTTTACCCACTCGAGGGAGGGCAGCTTCCCATTCACTTTAGAGATGGCACTCCTGCAGCGCTGTGGGCCATGTCTGTGCTTCGCAGACTGCAAACTACCCTCTCCATTCGAAGAGAACACGCACGGACTGGGAAGTCTCTGTTCTCTGGGAGATGTGTGTGGTGCTACTGCCCCGGTGTATGGGGTGGCTCACTGGCCACTAGCAATGTTTCTGCTCGACACTGTGGGGCAAACGTTGTGCAGCTAAGCTCACTTGGGAAGTACAAGTGCCAGAGTTCCTTTCTGCGGCACCATCAAGAGATCACATTCGTAGCATGCGGGTACTGCTTTCCTCCTAAGCTGTGCATTCGCAGCCAGCTTCAAGGTGTTCCTTTTGTGGATAGACTCTGGTGGAGAGGCCGCTGGAGAAGGCTTCTGCTTCTATGCCCTTTGAGAAGGCTGCTTTGAGGAACCTCTTACCCTAGCCTCTGCCAAGTACAGCCTTCTGCCTCTCTCCAATACTGACTTACTTTTGACAGCTTGTCTTTCCGTTTGAGAAACCAAGAGCCCTTTTCGTGCAGGGAAAAATGTCCGTTTTCTGTTCTTCTTTTGCACACGGTGACGTGCTTTCAGGCCTGGGTTAGGCTTTTACCCACTCGAGGGAGGGCAGCTTCCCATTCACTTTGGAGATGGCACTCCTGCAGCGCTGTGGGCCATGTCTGTGCTTCGCAGACTGCAAACTACCCTCTCCATTCGAAGAGAACACGCACGGATTGGGAAGTCTCTGTTCTCTGGGAGTTGTATGTGGTGCTACTGCCCCGGTGTATGCGGTGGCTCACTGGCCACTAGCACTGTTTCTGCTCGCCACTGTGGGGCAAACGTTGTGCAGCTAAGCTCACTTGGGAAGTACAAGTGCCAGAGTTCCTTTCTGGGGCACCATCAAGAGATCACATTCGTAGCATGCGGGTACTGCTTTCCTCCTAAGCTGTGCATTCGCAGCCAGCTTCAAGGTGTTCCTTTGTGGATAGACTCTGGAGGAGAGGCCGCTGGATAAGGCATCTCCTTCTATGCCCTTTGAGAGGGCTGCTTTGAGGAACCTCTTACCCTAGCCTCTGCCAAGTACAGCCTTCTGCCTCTCTCCAATACTGACTTACTTCTGACAGCTTGTCTTTCCGTTTGAGAAACCAAGAGCCCTTTTCGTGCAGGGAAAAATGTCCGTTTTCTGTTCTTCTTTTGCACACGGTGACGTGATTTCAGGGCTGGGGTTAGGCTTTTACCCACTCGAGGGAGGGCAGCTTCCCATTCACTTTGGAGATGGCACTCCTGCAGCGCTGTGGGCCTTGTCTGTGCTTCGCAGACTGCAAACTACCCTCTCCATTCATAGAGAACACGCACGGATTGGGAAGTCTCTGTTCTCTGGGAGATGTGTGTGGTGCTACTGCCCCGGTGTATGGGGTGGCTCACTGGCCACTAGCAATGTTTCTGCTCGCCACTGTGGGGCAAACGTTGTGCAGCTAAGCTCACTTGGGAAGTACAAGTGCCAGAGTTCCTTTCTGGGGCACCATCAAGAGATCACATTCGTAGCATGCGGGTACTGCTTTCCTCCTAAGCTGTGCATTCGCAGCCAGCTTCAAGGTGTTCCTTTTGTGGATAGACTCTGGTGGAGAGGCCGCTGGAGAAGGCTTCTGCTTCTATGCCCATTGAGAAGGCTGCTTTGAAAAACGTCTTACCCTAGCCTCTGCCAAGTACAGCCTTCTGCCTCTCTCCAATACTGACTTACTTTTGACAGCTTCTCTTTCCGTTTGAGAAACCAAGAGCCCTTTTCGTGCAGGGAAAAATGTCCGTTTTCTGTTCTTCTTTTGCACACGGTGACGTGCTTTCAGGCCTGGGTTAGGCTTTTACCCACTCGAGGGAGGGCAGCTTCCCATTCACTTTGGAGATGGCACTCCTGCAGCGCTGTGGGCCATGACTGTGCTTCGCAGACTGCAAACTACCCTCTCCATTCGAAGAGAACACGCACGGATTGGGAAGTCTCTGTTCTCTGGGAGATGTGTGTGGTGCTACTGCCCCGGTGTATGGGGTGGCTCACTGGCCACTAGCAATGATTCTGCTCGCCACTGTGGGGCAAACGTTGTGCAGCTAAGCTCACTTGGGAAGTACAAGTGCCAGAGTTCCTTTCTGGGGCACCATGAAGAGATCACATTCGTAGCATGCGGGTACTGCTTTCCTCCTAAGCTGTGCATTCGCAGCCAGCTTCAAGGTGTTCCTTTTTTGGATAGACTCTGGTGGAGAGGCCGCTGGATAAGGCCTCTGCTTCTATGCCCTTTGAGAGGGCTGCTTTGAGGAACCTGTTACCCTAGCCTCTGTCAAGTACAGCCTTCTGCCTCTCTCCAATACTGACTTACTTCTGACAGCTTGTCTTTCCGTTTGAGAAACCAAGAGCCCTTTTCGTGCAGGGAAAAATGTCCGTTTTCTGTTCTTCTTTTGCACACGGTGACGTACTTTCAGGGCTGTGGTTAGGCTTTTACCCACTCGAGGGAGGGCAGCTTCCCATTCACTTTGGAGATGGCACTCCTGCAGCGCTGTGGGCCATGTCTGTGCTTCGCAGACTGCAAACTACCCTCTCCATTCTAAGAGAACACGCACGGATTGGGAAGTCTCTGTTCTCTGGGAGTTGTGTGTGGTGCTACTGCCCCGGTGTATGGGGTGGCTCACTGGCCACTAGCAATGTTTCTGCTCGCCACTGTGGGGCAAACGTTGTGCAGCTAAGCTCACTTGGGAAGTACAAGTGCCAGAGTTCCTTTCTGCGGCACCATCAAGAGATCACATTCGTAGCATGCGGGTACTGCTTTCCTCCTAAGCTGTGCATTCGCAGCCAGCTTCAAGGTCTTCCTTTTGTGGATAGACTCTGGTGGAGAGGCCGCTGGAGAAGGCTTCTGCTTCTATGCCCTTTGAGAAGGCTGCTTTGAGGGACCTCTTACCCTAGCCTCTGCCAAGTACAGCCTTCTGCCTCTCTCCAATACTGACTTACTTTGACAGCTTGTCTTTCCGTTTGAGGAACCAAGAGCCCTTTTCGTGCAGGGAAAAATGTCCGTTTTCTGTTCTTCTTTTGCACACGGTGACGTGCTTTCAGGGCTGTGGTTAGGCTTTTACCCACTCGAGGGAGGGCAGCTTCCCATTCACTTTGGAGATGGCACTCCTGCAGCGCTGTGGGCCATGTCTGTGCTTCGCAGACTGCAAACTACCCTCTCCATTCGAAGAGAACACGCACCGATTGGGAAGTCTCTGTTCTCTGGGAGTTGTGTGTGGTGCTACTGCCCCGGTGTATGGGGTGGCTCACTGGCCACTAGCAATGTTTCTGCTCGCCACTGTGGGGCAAACGTTGTGCAGCTAAGCTCACTTGGGAAGTACAAGTGCCAGAGTTCCTTTCTGGGGCACCATCAAGAGATCACATTCGTAGCATGCGGGTACTGCTTTCCTCCTAAGCTGTGCATTCGCAGCCAGGTTCAAGGTGTTCCTTTTGTGGATAGACTGTGGTGGAGAGGCCGCTGGAGAAGGCTTCTGCTTCTATGCCCATTGAGAAGGCTGCTTTGAAAAACCTCTTACCCTAGCCTCTGCCAAGTACAGCCTTCTGCCTCTCTCCAATACTGACTTACTTTTGACAGCTTGTCTTTCCGTTTGAGAAACCAAGAGCCCTTTTCGTGCAGGGAAAAATGTCCGTTTTCTGTTCTTCTTTTGCACACGGTGACGTGCTTTCAGGCCTGGGTTAGGCTTTTACCCACTCGAGGGAGGGCAGCTTCCCATTCACTTTGGAGATGGCACTCCTGCAGCGCTGTGGGCCATGACTGTGCTTCGCAGACTGCGAACTACCCTCTCCATTCGAAGAGAACACGCACGGATTGGGAAGTCTCTGTTCTCTGGGAGATGTGTGTGGTGCTACTGCCCCGGTGTATGGGGTGGCTCACTGGCCACTAGCAATGTTTCTGCTCGCCACTGTGGGGCAAACGTTGTGCAGCTAAGCTCACTTGGGAAGTACAAGTGCCAGAGTTCCTTTCTGGGGCACCATCAAGAGATCACATTCGTAGCATGCGGGTACTGCTTTCCTCCTAAGCTGTGCATTCGCAGCCAGCTTCAAGGTGTTCCTTTTGTGGATAGACTCTGGTGGAGAGGCCGCTGGAGAAGGCTTCTGCTTCTATGTCCTTTGAGAAGGCTGCTTTGAAAAACCTCTTACCCTAGCCTCTGCCAAGTACCGCCTTCTGCCTCTCTCCAATACTGAGTTACTTTTGACAGCTTGTCTTTCCGTTTGAGAAACCAAGAGCCCTTTTCGTGCAGGGAAAAATGTCCGTTTTCTGTTCTTCTTTTGCACACGGTGACGTGCTTTCAGGCCTGGGTTAGGCTTTTACCCACTCGAGGGAGGGCAGCTTCCCATTCACTTTGGAGATGGCACTCCTGCAGCGCTGTGGGCCATGATTGTGCTTCGCAGACTGTAAATTACCCTCTCCATTCGAAGAGAACACGCACGGATTGGGAAGTCTCTGTTCTCTGGGAGATGTGTGTGGTGCTACTGCCCCGGTGTATGGGGTGGCTCACTCGCCACTAGCAATGTTTCTGCTCGCCACTGTGGGGCAAACTTTGTGCAGCTAAGCTCACTTGGGAAGTACAAGTGCCAGAGTTCCTTTCTGGGGCACCATCAAGAGATCACATTCGTAGCATGCGGGTACTGCTTTCCTCCTAAGCTGTGCATTCGCAGCCAGCTTCAAGGTGTTCCTTTTGTGGATAGACTCTGGTGGAGAGGCCGCTGGATAAGGCCTCTGCTTCTATGCCCTTTGAGAAGGCTGCTTTGAGGAACCTCTTACCCTAGCCTCTGCCAAGTACAGCCTTCTGCCTCTCTCCAATACTGACTTACTTCTGACAGCTTGTCTTTCCGTTTGAGAAACCAAGAGCCCTTTTCGTGCAGGGAAAAATGTCCGTTTTCTGTTCTTCTTTTGCACACGGTGACGTGCTTTCAGGGCTGTGGTTAGGCTTTTACCCACTCGAGGGAGGGCAGCTTCCCATTCACTTTGGAGATGGCACTCCTGCAGCGCTGTGGGCCATGTCTGTGCTTCGCAGACTGCAAACTACCCTCTCCATTCGAAGAGAACACGCACGGATTGGGAAGTCTCTGTTCTCTGGGAGTTGTGTGTGGTGCTACTGCCCCGGTGTATGGGGTGGCTCACTGGCCACTAGCAATGTTTCTGCTCGCCACTGTGGGGCAAACGTTGTGCAGCTAAGCTCACTTGGGAAGTACAAGTGCCAGAGTTCCTTTCTGGGGCACCATAAAGAGATCACATTCGTAGCATGCGGGTACTGCTTTCCTCCTAAGCTGTGCATTCGCAGCCAGCTTCAAGGTGTTCCTTTTGTGGATAGACTGTGGTGGAGAGGCCGCTGGAGAAGGCTTCTGCTTCTATGCCCATTGAGAAGGCTGCTTTGAAAAACCTCTTACCCTAGCCTCTGCCAAGTACAGCCTTCTGCCTCTCTCCAATACTGACTTACTTTTGACAGCTTGTCTTTCCGTTTGAGAAACCAAGAGCCCTTTTCGTGCAGGGAAAAATGTCCGTTTTCTGTTCTTCTTTTGCACACGGTGACGTGCTTTCAGGCCTGGGTTAGGCTTTTACCCACTCGAGGGAGGGCAGCTTCCCATTCACTTTGGAGATGGCACTCCTGCAGCGCTGTGGGCCATGACTGTGCTTCGCAGACTGCGAACTACCCTCTCCATTCGAAGAGAACACGCACGGATTGGGAAGTCTCTGTTCTCTGGGAGATGTGTGTGGTGCTACTGCCCCGGTGTATGGGGTGGCTCACTGGCCACTAGCAATGTTTCTGCTCGCCACTGTGGGGCAAACGTTGTGCAGCTAAGCTCACTTGGGAAGTACAAGTGCCAGAGTTCCTTTCTGGGGCACCATCAAGAGATCACATTCGTAGCATGCGGGTACTGCTTTCCTCCTAAGCTGTGCATTCGCAGCCAGCTTCAAGGTGTTCCTTTTGTGGATAGACTCTGGTGGAGAGGCCGCTGGAGAAGGCTTCTGCTTCTATGTCCTTTGAGAAGGCTGCTTTGAAAAACCTCTTACCCTAGCCTCTGCCAAGTACCGCCTTCTGCCTCTCTCCAATACTGAGTTACTTTTGACAGCTTGTCTTTCCGTTTGAGAAACCAAGAGCCCTTTTCGTGCAGGGAAAAATGTCCGTTTTCTGTTCTTCTTTTGCACACGGTGACGTGCTTTCAGGCCTGGGTTAGGCTTTTACCCACTCGAGGGAGGGCAGCTTCCCATTCACTTTGGAGATGGCACTCCTGCAGCGCTGTGGGCCATGATTGTGCTTCGCAGACTGTAAATTACCCTCTCCATTCGAAGAGAACACGCACGGATTGGGAAGTCTCTGTTCTCTGGGAGATGTGTGTGGTGCTACTGCCCCGGTGTATGGGGTGGCTCACTCGCCACTAGCAATGTTTCTGCTCGCCACTGTGGGGCAAACGTTGTGCAGCTAAGCTCACTTGGGAAGTACAAGTGCCAGAGTTCCTTTCTGGGGCACCATCAAGAGATCACATTCGTAGCATGCGGGTACTGCTTTCCTCCTAAGCTGTGCATTCGCAGCCAGCTTCAAGGTGTTCCTTTTGTGGATAGACTCTGGTGGAGAGGCCGCTGGATAAGGCCTCTGCTTCTATGCCCTTTGAGAAGGCTGCTTTGAGGAACCTCTTACCCTAGCCTCTGCCAAGTACAGCCTTCTGCCTCTCTCCAATACTGACTTACTTCTGACAGCTTGTCTTTCCGTTTGAGAAACCAAGAGCCCTTTTTGTGCAGGGAAAAATGTCCGTTTTCTGTTCTTCTTTTGCACACGGTGACGTGCTTTCAGGGCTGTGGTTAGGCTTTTACCCACTCGAGGGAGGGCAGCTTCCCATTCACTTTGGAGATGGCACTCCTGCAGCGCTGTGGGCCATGTCTGTGCTTCGCAGACTGCAAACTACCCTCTCCATTCGAAGAGAACACGCACGGATTGGGAAGTCTCTGTTCTCTGGGAGTTGTGTGTGGTGCTACTGCCCCGGTGTATGGGGTGGCTCACTGGCCACTAGCAATGTTTCTGCTCGCCACTGTGGGGCAAACGTTGTGCAGCTAAGCTCACTTGGGAAGTACAAGTGCCAGAGTTCCTTTCTGGGGCACCATAAAGAGATCACATTCGTAGCATGCGGGTACTGCTTTCCTCCTAAGCTGTGCATTCGCAGCCAGCTTCAAGGTGTTCCTTTTGTGGATAGACTCTGGTGGAGAGGCCGCTGGATAAGGCCTCTGCTTCTATGCCCTTTGAGAGGGCTGCTTTGAGGAACCTGTTACCCTAGCCTCTGTCAAGTACAGCCTTCTGCCTCTCTCCAATACTGACTTACTTCTGACAGCTTGTCTTTCCGTTTGAGAAACCAAGAGCCCTTTTCGTGCAGGGAAAAATGTCCGTTTTCTGTTCTTCTTTTGCACACGGTGACGTGCTTTCAGGGCTGGGGTTAGGCTTTTACCCACTCGAGGGAGGGCAGCTTCCCATTCACTTTGGAGATGGCACTCCTGCAGCGCTGTGGGCCATGTCTGTGCTTCGCAGACTGCAAACTACCCTCTCCATTCGAAGAGAACACGCACGGATTGGGAAGTCTCTGTTCTCTGGGAGTTGTGTGTGGTGCTACTGCCCCGGTGTATGGGGTGGCTCACTGGCCACTAGCAATGTTTCTGCTCGCCACTGTGGGGCAAACGTTGTGCAGCTAAGCTCACTTGGGAAGTACAAGTGCCAGAGTTCCTTTCTGCGGCACCATCAAGAGATCACATTCGTAGCATGCGGGTACTGCTTTCCTCCTAAGCTGTGCATTCGCAGCCAGCTTCAAGGTGTTCCTTTTGTGGATAGACTCTGGTGGAGAGGCCGCTGGAGAAGGCTTCTGCTTCTATGCCCTTTGAGAAGGCTGCTTTGAGGAACCTCTTACCCTAGCCTCTGCCAAGTACACCCTTCTGCCTCTCTCCAATACTGACTTACTTTGACAGCTTGTCTTTCCGTTTGAGGAACCAAGAGCCCTTTTCGTGCAGGGAAAAATGTCCGTTTTCTGTTCTTCTTTTGCACACGGTGACGTGCTTTCAGGGCTGTGGTTAGGCTTTTACCCACTCGAGGGAGGGCAGCTTCCCATTCACTTTGGAGATGGCACTCCTGCAGCGCTGTGGGCCATGTCTGTGCTTCGCAGACTGCAAACTACCCTCTCCATTCGAAGAGAACACGCACGGATTGGGAAGTCTCTGTTCTCTGGGAGTTGTGTGTGGTGCTACTGCCCCGGTGTATGGGGTGGCTCACTGGCCACTAGCAATGTTTCTGCTCGCCACTGTGGGGCAAACGTTGTGCAGCTAAGCTCACTTGGGAAGTACAAGTGCCAGAGTTCCTTTCTGGGGCACCATCAAGAGATCACATTCGTAGCATGCGGGTACTGCTTTCCTCCTAAGCTGTGCATTCGCAGCCAGCTTCAAGGTGTTCCTTTTGTGGATAGACTGTGGTGGAGAGGCCGCTGGAGAAGGCCTCTGCTTCTATGCCCTTTGAGAAGGCTGCTTTGAGGAATCTCTTACCCTAGCCTCTGCCAAGTACAGCCTTCTGCCTCTCTCCAATACTGACTTACTTTTGACAGCTTGTCTTTCCGTTTGAGGAACCAAGAGCCCTTTTCGTGCAGGGAAAAATGTCCGTTTTCTGTTCTTCTTTTGCACACGGTGATGTGCTTTCAGGGCTGTGGTTAGGCTTTTACCCACTCGAGGGAGGGCAGCTTCCCATTCACTTTGGAGATGGCACTCCTGCAGCGCTGTGGGCCATGTCTGTGCTTCGCAAACTGCAAACTACCCTCTCCATTCGAAGAGAACACGCACGGATTGGGAAGTCTCTGTTCTCTGGGAGTTGTGTGTGGTGCTACTGCCCCGGTGTATGGGGTGGCTCACTGGCCACTAGCAATGTTTCTGCTCGCCACTGTGGGGCAAACGTTGTGCAGCTAAGCTCACTTGGGAAGTACAAGTGCCAGAGTTCCTTTCTGCGGCACCATCAAGAGATCACATTCGTAGCATGCGGGTACTGCTTTCCTCCTAAGCTGTGCATTCGCAGCCAGCTTCAAGGTGTTCCTTTTGTGGATAGACTCTGGTGGAGAGGCCGTTGGAGAAGGCTTCTGCTTCTATGCCCTTTGAGAAGGCTGCTTTGAGGAACCTCTTACCCTAGCCTCTGCCAAGTACACCCTTCTGCCTCTCTCCAATACTGACTTACTTTGACAGCTTGTCTTTCCGTTTGAGGAACCAAGAGCCCTTTTCGTGCAGGGAAAAATGTCCGTTTTCTGTTCTTCTTTTGCACACGGTGACGTGCTTTCAGGGCTGTGGTTAGGCTTTTACCCACTCGAGGGAGGGCAGCTTCCCATTCACTTTGGAGATGGCACTCCTGCAGCGCTGTGGGCCATGTCTGTGCTTCGCAGACTGCAAACTACCCTCTCCATTCGAAGAGAACACGCACGGATTGGGAAGTCTCTGTTCTCTGGGAGTTGTGTGTGGTGCTACTGCCCCGGTGTATGGGGTGGCTCACTGGCCACTAGCAATGTTTCTGCTCGCCACTGTGGGGCAAACGTTGTGCAGCTAAGCTCACTTGGGAAGTACAAGTGCCAGAGTTCCTTTCTGGGGCACCATCAAGAGATCACATTCGTAGCATGCGGGTACTGCTTTCCTCCTAAGCTGTGCATTCGCAGCCAGCTTCAAGGTGTTCCTTTTGTGGATAGACTGTGGTGGAGAGGCCGCTGGAGAAGGCCTCTGCTTCTATGCCCTTTGAGAAGGCTGCTTTGAGGAATCTCTTACCCTAGCCTCTGCCAAGTACAGCCTTCTGCCTCTCTCCAATACTGACTTACTTTTGACAGCTTGTCTTTCCGTTTGAGGAACCAAGAGCCCTTTTCGTGCAGGGAAAAATGTCCGTTTTCTGTTCTTCTTTTGCACACGGTGATGTGCTTTCAGGGCTGTGGTTAGGCTTTTACCCACTCGAGGGAGGGCAGCTTCCCATTCACTTTGGAGATGGCACTCCTGCAGCGCTGTGGGCCATGTCTGTGCTTCGCAAACTGCAAACTACCCTCTCCATTCGAAGAGAACACGCACGGATTGGGAAGTCTCTGTTCTCTGGGAGTTGTGTGTGGTGCTACTGCCCCGGTGTATGGGGTGGCTCACTGGCCACTAGCAATGTTTCTGCTCGCCACTGTGGGGCAAACGTTGTGCAGCTAAGCTCACTTGGGAAGTACAAGTGCCAGAGTTCCTTTCTGGGGCACCATCAAGAGATCACATTCGTAGCATGCGGGTACTGCTTTCCTCCTAAGCTGTGCATTCGCAGCCAGCTTCAAGGTGTTCCTTTTGTGGATAGACTCTGGTGGAGAGGCCGCTGGAGAAGGCCTCTGCTTCTATGCCCTTTGAGAGGGCTGCTTTGAGGAACCTGTTAACCTAGCCTCTGTCAAGTACAGCCTTCTGCCTCTCTCCAATACTGACTTACTTTTGACAGCTTGTCTTTCCGTTTGAGGAACCAAGAGCCCTTATCGTGCAGGGAAAAATGTCCGTTTTCTGTTCTTCTTTTGCACACGGTGATGTGCTTTCAGGGCTGTGGTTAGGCTTTTACCCACTCGAGGGAGGGCAGCTTCCCATTCACTTTGGAGATGGCACTCCTGCAGCGCTGTGGGCCATGTCTGTGCTTCGCAGACTGCAAACTACCCTCTCCATTCGAAGAGAACACGCACGGATTGGGAACTCTCTGTTCTCTGGGAGTTGTGTGTGGTGCTACTGCCCCGGTGTATGGGGTGGCTCACTGGCCACTAGCAATGTATCTGCTCGCCACTGTGGGGCAAACGTTGTGCAGCTAAGCTCACTTGGGAAGTACAAGTGCCAGAGTTCCTTTCTGGGGCACCATCAAGAGATCACATTCGTAGCATGCGGGTACTGCTTTCCTCCTAAGCTGTGCATTCGCAGCCAGCTTCAAGGTGTTCCTTTTGTGGATAGACTCTGGTGGAGAGGCCGCTGGATAAGGCCTCTGCTTCTATGCCCTTTGAAAGGGCTGCTTTGAGGAACCTGTTACCCTAGCCTCTGTCAAGTACAGCCTTCTGCCTCTCTCCAATACTGACTTACTTTTGACAGCTTGTCTTTCCGTTTGAGAAACCAAGAGCCCTTTTCGTGCAGGGAAAAATGTCCGTTTTCTGTTCTTTTGCACACGGTGACGTGCTTTCAGGGCTGTGGTTAGGCTTTTACCCACTCGAGGGAGGGCAGCTTCCCATTCACTTTGGAGATGGCACTCCTGCAGCGCTGTGGGCCATGTCTGTGCTTCGCAGACTGCAAACTACCCTCTCCATTCGAAGAGAACACGCACGGATTGGGAAGTCTCTGTTCTCTGGGAGTTGTGTGTGGTGCTACTGCCCCGGTGTATGGGGTGGCTCACTGGCCACTAGCAATGTTTCTGCTCGCCACTGTGGGGCAAACGTTGTGCAGCTAAGCTCACTTGGGAAGTACAAGTGCCAGAGTTCCTTTCTGGGGCACCATCAAGAGATCACATTCGTAGCATGCGGGTACTGCTTTCCTCCTAAGCTGTGCATTCGCAGCCCGCTTCAAGGTGTTCCTTTTGTGGATAGACTCTGGTGGAGAGGCCGCTGGAGAAGGCTTCTGCTTCTATGCCCTTTGAGAAGGCTGCTTTGAGGAACCTCTTACCCTAGCCTCTGCCAAGTACAGCCTTCTGCCTCTCTCCAATACTGACTTACTTTTGACAGCTTGTCTTTCCGTTTGAGGAACCAAGAGCCCTTTTCGTGCAGGGAAAAATGTCCGTTTTCTGTTCTTCTTTTGCACACGGTGACGTGCTTTCAGGGCTGTGGTTAGGCTTTTACCCACTCGAGGGAGGGCAGCTTCCCGTTCACTTTGGAGATGGCACTCCTGCAGCGCTGTGGGCCATGACTGTGCTTCGCAGACTGTAAACTACCCTCTCCATTTAAAGAGAACACGCACGGATTGCGAAGTCTCTGTTCTCTGGGAGATGTGTGTGGTGCTACTGCCCCGGTGTATGGGGTGGCTCACTGGCCACTAGCAATGTTTCTGCTCGCCACTGTGGGGCAAACGTTGTGCAGCTAAGCTCACTTGGGAAGTACAAGTGCCAGATTTCCTTTCTGGGGCACCATCAAGAGATCACATTTGTAGCATGCGGGTACTGCTTTCCTCCTAAGCTGTGCATTCGCAGCCAGCTTCAAGGTGTTCCTTTTGTGGATAGACTCTGGTGGAGAGGCCGCTGGAGAAGGCCTCTGCTTCTATGCCCTTTGAGAAGGCTGCTTTGAGGAACCTCTTACCCTAGCCTCTGCCAAGTACAGCCTTCTGCCTCTCTCCAATACTGACTTATTTTTGACAGCTTGTCTTTCCGTTTGAGGAACCAAGAGCCCTTTTCGTGCAGGGAAAAATGTCCGTTTTCTGTTCTTCTTTTGCACACGGTGACGTGCTTTCAGGGCTGTGGTTAGGCTTTTACCCACTCGAGGGAGGGCAGCTTCCCATTCACTTTGGAGATGGCACTCCTGCAGCGCTGTGGGCCATGTCTGTGCTTCGCAGATTGCAAACTACCCTCTCCATTCGAAGAGAACACGCACGGATTGGGAAGTCTCTGTTCTCTGGGAGTTGTGTGTGGTGCTACTGCCCCGGTTTATGGGGTGGCTCACTGGCCACTAGCAATGTTTCTGCTCGCCACTGTGGGACAAACGTTGTGCAGCTAAGCTCACTTGGGAAGTACAAGTGCCAGAGTTCCTTTCTGGGGCACCATCAAGAGATCACATTCGTAGCATGCGGGTACTGCTTTCCTCCTAAGCTGTGCATTCGCAGCCAGCTTCAAGGTGTTCCTTTTGTGGATAGACTCTGGTGGAGAGGCCGCTGGAGAAGGCCTCTGCTTCTATGCCCTTTGAGAAGGCTGCTTTGAGGAACCTCTTACCCTAGCCTCTGCCAAGTACAGCCTTCTGCCTCTCTCCAATACTGACTTACTTTTGACAGCTTGTCTTTCCGTTTGAGAAACCAAGAGCCCTTTTCGTGCAGGGAAAAATGTCCGTTTTCTGTTCTTCTTTTGCACACGGTGACGTGCTTTCAGGGCTGTGGTTAGGCTTTTACCTTCTCGAGGGAGGGCAGCTTCCCATTCACTTTGGAGATGGCACTCCTGCAACGCTGTGGGCCATGTCTGTGCTTCGCAGACTGCAAACTACCCTCTCCATTCGAAGAGAACACGCACGGATTGGGAAGTCTTTGTTCTCTGGGAGATGTGTGTGGTGCTACTGCCCCGGTGTATGGGGTGGCTCACTGGCCACTAGCAATGTTTCTGCTCGCCACTGTGGGGCAAACGTTGTGCAGCTAAGCTCACTTGGGAAGTACAAGTGCCAGAGTTCCTTTCTGGGGCACCATCAAGAGATCACATTCGTAGCATGCGGGTACTGCTTTCCTCCTAAGCTGTGCATTCGCAGCCAGCTTCAAGGTGTTCCTTTTGTGGATAGACTCTGGTGGAGAGGCCGCTGGAGAAGGCTTCTGCTTCCATGCCCTTTGAGAAGGCTGCTTTGAGGAACCTCTTACCCTAGCCTCTGCCAAGTACAGCCTTCTGCCTCTCTCCAATACTGACTTACTTTTGACAGCTTGTCTTTCCGTTTGAGAAACCAAGAGCCCTTTTCATGCAGGGAAAAATGTCCGTTTTCTGTTCTTCTTTTGCACACGGTGACGTGCTTTCAGGCCTGGGTTAGGCTTTTACCCACTCGAGGGAGGGCAGCTTCCCATTCACTTTGGAGATGGCACTCCTGCAGCGCTGTGGGCCATGACTGTGCTTCGCAGACTGTAAACTACCCTCTCCATTCGAAGAGAACACGCACGGATTGGGAAGTCTCTGTTCTCTGGGAGATGTGTGTGGTGCTACTGCCCCGGTGTATGGGGTGGCTCACTGGCCACTAGCAATGTTTCTGCTCGCCACTGTGGGGCAAACGTTGTGCAGCTAAGCTCACTTGGGAAGTACAAGTGCCAGAGATCCTTTCTGGGGCACCATCAAGAGATCACATTCGTAGCATGCGGATACTGCTTTCCTCCTAAGCTGTGCATTCGCAGCCAGCTTCAAGGTGTTCCTTTTGTTGATAGACTCTTGTGGAGAGGCCGCTGGAGAAGGCCTCTGCTTCTATGCCCTTTGAGAAGGCTGCTTTGAGGAACCTCTTACCCTAGCCTCTGCCAAGTACAGCCTTCTGCCTCTCTCCAATACTGACTTACTTCTGACAGCTTGTCTTTCCGTTTGAGAAACCAAGAGCCCTTTTCGTGCAGGGAAAAATGTCCGTTTTCTGTTCTTCTTTTGCACACGGTGACGTGCTTTCAGGGCTGTGGTTAGGCTTTTACCCACTCGAGGGAGGGCAGCTTCCCATTCACTTTGGAGATGGCACTCCTGCAGCGCTGTGGGCCATGTCTGTGCTTCGCAGACTGCAAACTACCCTCTCCATTCGAAGAGAACACGCACGGATTGGGAAGTCTCTGTTCTCTGGGAGATGTGTGTGGTGCTACTGCCCCGGTGTATGGGGTGGCTCACTGGCCACTAGCAATGTTTCTGCTCGCCACTGTGGGGCAAACGTTGTGCAGCTAAGCTCACTTGGGAAGTACAAGTGCCAGAGTTCCTTTCTGGGGCACCATCAAGAGATCACATTCGTAGCATGCGGGTACTGCTTTCCTCCTAAGCTGTGCATTCGCAGCCAGCTTCAAGGTGTTCCTTTTGTGGATAGACTCTGGTGGAGAGGCCGCTGGAGAAGGCTTCTGCTTCTATGCCCTTTGAGAAGGCTGCTTTGAGGAACCTCTTACCCTAGCCTCTGCCAAGTACAGCCTTCTGCCTCTCTCCAATACTGACTTACTTTTGACAGCTTGTCTTTCCGTTTGAGAAACCAAGAGCCCTTTTCGTGCAGGGAAAAATGTCCGTTTTCTGTTCTTCTTTTGCACACGGTGACGTGCTTTCAGGCCTGGGTTAGGCTTTTACCCACTCGAGGGAGGGCAGCTTCCCATTCACTTTGGAGATGGCACTCCTGCAGCGCTGTGGGCCATGACTGTGCTTCGCAGACTGTAAACTACCCTCTCCATTCGAAGAGAACACGCACGGATTGGGAAGTCTCTGTTCTCTGGGAGATGTGTGTGGTGCTACTGCCCCGGTGTATGGGGTGGCTCACTGGCCACTAGCAATGTTTCTGCTCGCCACTGTGGGGCAAACGTTGTGCAGCTAAGCTCACTTGGGAAGTACAAGTGCCAGAGTTCCTTTCTGGGGCACCATCAAGAGATCACATTCGTAGCATGCGGGTACTGCTTTCCTCCTAAGCTGTGCATTCGCAGCCAGCTTCAAGGTGTTCCTTTTGTGGATAGACTCTGGTGGAGAGGCCGCTGGAGAAGGCCTCTGCTTCTATGCCCTTTGAGAAGGCTTCTTTGAGGAACCTCTTACCCTAGCGTGTGCCAATTACAGCCTTCTGACTCTCTCCAATACTGACTTACTTCTGACAGCTTGTCTTTCCGTTTGAGAAAGCAAGAGCCCTTTTCGTGCAGGGAAAAATGTCCGTTTTCTGTTCTTCTTTTGCACACGGTGACGTGCTTTCAGGCCTGGGTTAGGCTTTTACCCACTCGAGGGAGGGCAGCTTCCCATTCACTTTGGAGATGGCACTCCTGCAGCGCTGTGGGCCATGACTGTGCTTCGCAGACTGTAAACTACCCTCTCCATTCGAAGAGAACACGCACGGATTGGGAAGTCTCTGTTCTCTGGGAGATGTGTGTGGTGCTACTGCCCCGGTGTATGGGGTGGCTCACTGGCCACTAGCAATGTTTCTGCTCGCCACTGTGGGGCAAACGTTGTGCAGCTAAGCTCACTTGGGAAGTACAAGTGCCAGAGTTCCTTTCTGGGGCACCATCAAGAGATCACATTCGTAGCATGCGGGTACTGCTTTCCTCCTAAGCTGTGCATTCGCAGCCAGCTTCAAGGTGTTCCTATTGTGGATAGACTCTGGTGGAGAGGCCGCTGGAGAAGGCCTCAGCTTCTATGCCCTTTGAGAAGGCGGCTTGGAGGAACCTCTTACCCTAGCCTCTGCCAAGTACAGCCTTCTGCCTCTCTCCAATACTGACTTACTTTTGACAGCTTGCCTTTCCGTTTGAGGAACCAAGAGCCCTTTTCGTGCAGGGAAAAATGTCCGTTTTCTGTTCTTCTTTTGCACACGGTGACGTGCTTTCAGGGCTGTGGTTAGGCTTTTACCCACTCGAGGGAGGGCAGCTTCCCATTCACTTTGGAGATGGCACTCCTGCAGCGCTGTGGGCCATGTCTGTGCTTCGCAGACTGCAAACTACCCTCTCCATTCGAAGAGAACACGCACGGATTGGGAAGTCTCTGTTCTCTGGGAGTTGTGTGTGGTGCTACTGCCCCGGTGTATGGGGTGGCTCACTGGCCACTAGCAATGTTTCTGCTCGCCACTGTGGGGCAAACGTTGTGCAGCTAAGCTCACTTGGGAAGTACAAGTGCCAGAGTTCCTTTCTGGGGCACCATCAAGAGATCACATTCGTAGCATGCGGATACTGCTTTCCTCCTAAGCTGTGCATTCGCAGCCAGCTTCAAGGTGTTCCTTTTGTGGATAGACTCTGGTGGAGAGGCCGCTGGAGAAGGCCTCTGCTTCTATGCCCTTTGAGAAGGCTGCTTTGAGGAACCTCTTACCCTAGCCTCTGCCAAGTACAGCCTTCTGCCTCTCTCCAATACTGACTTACTTTTGACAGCTTGTCTTTCCGTTTGAGAAACCAAGAGCCCTTTTCGTGCAGGGAAAAATGTCCGTTTTCTGTTCTTCTTTTGCACACGGTGACGTGCTTTCAGGGCTGTGGTTACGCTTTTACCTTCTCGAGGGAGGGCAGCTTCCCATTCACTTTGGAGATGGCACTCCTGCAACGCTGTGGGCCATGTCTGTGCTTCGCAGACTGCAAACTACCCTCTCCATTCGAAGAGAACACGCACGGATTGGGAAGTCTTTGTTCTCTGGGAGATGTGTGTGGTGCTACTGCCCCGGTGTATGGGGTGGCTCACTGGCCACTAGCAATGTTTCTGCTCGCCACTGTGGGGCAAACGTTGTGCAGCTAAGCTCACTTGGGAAGTACAAGTGCCAGAGTTCCTTTCTGGGGCACCATCAAGAGATCACATTCGTAGCATGCGGGTACTGCTTTCCTCCTAAGCTGTGCATTCGCAGCCAGCTTCAAGGTGTTCCTTTTGTGGATAGACTCTGGTGGAGAGGCCGCTGGAGAAGGCTTCTGCTTCCATGCCCTTTGAGAAGGCTGCTTTGAGGAACCTCTTACCCTAGCCTCTGCCAAGTACAGCCTTCTGCCTCTCTCCAATACTGACTTACTTTTGACAGCTTGTCTTTCCGTTTGAGAAACCAAGAGCCCTTTTCATGCAGGGAAAAATGTCCGTTTTCTGTTCTTCTTTTGCACACGGTGACGTGCTTTCAGGCCTGGGTTAGGCTTTTACCCACTCGAGGGAGGGCATCTTCCCATTCACTTTGGAGATGGCACTCCTGCAGCGCTGTGGGCCATGACTGTGCTTCGCAGACTGTAAACTACCCTCTCCATTCGAAGAGAACACGCACGGATTGGGAAGTCTCTGTTCTCTGGGAGATGTGTGTGGTGCTACTGCCCCGGTGTATGGGGTGGCTCACTGGCCACTAGCAATGTTTCTGCTCGCCACTGTGGGGCAACGTTGTGCAGCTAAGCTCACTTGGGAAGTACAAGTGCCAGAGTTCCTTTCTGGGGCACCATCAAGAGATCACATTCGTAGCATGCGGGTACTGCTTTCCTCCTAAGCTGTGCATTCGCAGCCAGCTTCAAGGTGTTCCTTTTGTGGATAGACTCTGGTGGAGAGGCCGCTGGAGAAGGCTTCTGCTTCTATGCCCTTTGAGAAGGCTGCTTTGAGGAACCTCTTACCCTAGCCTCTGCCAAGTACAGCCTTCTGCCTCTCTCCAATACTGACTTACTTTTGACAGCTTGTCTTTCCGTTTGAGAAACCAAGAGCCCTTTTCGTGCAGGGAAAAATGTCCGTTTTCTGTTCTTCTTTTGCACACGGTGACGTGCTTTCAGGCCTGGGTTAGGCTTTTACCCACTCGAGGGAGGGCAGCTTCCCATTCACTTTGGAGATGGCACTCCTGCAGCGCTGTGGGCCATGACTGTGCTTCGCAGACTGTAAACTACCCTCTCCATTCGAAGAGAACACGCACGGATTGGGAAGTCTCTGTTCTCTGGGAGATGTGTGTGGTGCTACTGCCCCGGTGTATGGGGTGGCTCACTGGCCACTAGCAATGTTTCTGCTCGCCACTGTGGGGCAAACGTTGTGCAGCTAAGCTCACTTGGGAAGTACAAGTGCCAGAGTTCCTTTCTGGGGCACCATCAAGAGATCACATTCGTAGCATGCGGGTACTGCTTTCCTCCTAAGCTGTGCATTCGCAGCCAGCTTCAAGGTGTTCCTTTTGTGGATAGACTCTGGTGGAGAGGCCGCTGGAGAAGGCCTCTGCTTCTATGCCCTTTGAGAAGGCTTCTTTGAGGAACCTCTTACCCTAGCGTGTGCCAATTACAGCCTTCTGACTCTCTCCAATACTGACTTACTTCTGACAGCTTGTCTTTCCGTTTGAGAAAGCAAGAGCCCTTTTCGTGCAGGGAAAAATGTCCGTTTTCTGTTCTTCTTTTGCACACGGTGACGTGCTTTCAGGCCTGGGTTAGGCTTTTACCCACTCGAGGGAGGGCAGCTTCCCATTCACTTTGGAGATGGCACTCCTGCAGCGCTGTGGGCCATGACTGTGCTTCGCAGACTGTAAACTACCCTCTCCATTCGAAGAGAACACGCACGGATTGGGAAGTCTCTGTTCTCTGGGAGATGTGTGTGGTGCTACTGCCCCGGTGTATGGGGTGGCTCACTGGCCACTAGCAATGTTTCTGCTCGCCACTGTGGGGCAAACGTTGTGCAGCTAAGCTCACTTGGGAAGTACAAGTGCCAGAGTTCCTTTCTGGGGCACCATCAAGAGATCACATTCGTAACATGCGGGTACAGCTTTCCTCCTAAGCTGTGCATTCGCAGCCAGCTTCAAGGTGTTCCTTTTGTGGATAGACTCTGGTGGACAGGCCGCTGGAGAAGGCCTCAGCTTCTATGCCCTTTCAGAAGGCGGCTTTGAGGAACCTCTTACCCTAGCCTCTGCCAAGTACAGCCTTCTGCCTCTCTCCAATACTGACTTACTTTTGACAGCTTGTTTTTCCGTTTGAGGAACCAAGAGCCCTTTTCGTGCAGGGAAAAATGTCCGTTTTCTGTTCTTCTTTTGCACACGGTGACGTGCTTTCAGGGCTGTGGTTAGGCTTTTACCCACTCGAGGGAGGGCAGCTTCCCATTCACTTTGGAGATGGCACTCCTGCAGCGCTGTGGGCCATGTCTGTGCTTCGCAGACTGCAAACTACCCTCTCCATTCGAAGAGAACACGCACGGATTGGGAAGTCTCTGTTCTCTGGGAGTTGTGTGTGGTGCTACTGCCCCGGTTTATGGGGTGGCTCACTGGCCACTAGCAATGTTTCTGCTCGCCACTGTGGGGCAAACGTTGTGCAGCTAAGCTCACTTGGGAAGTACAAGTGCCAGAGTTCCTTTCAGGGGCACCATCAAGTGATCACATTCGTAGCATGCGGGTACTGCTTTCCTCCTAAGCTGTGCATTCGCAGCCAGCTTCAAGGTGTTCCTTTTGTGGATAGACTCTGGTGGAGAGGCCGCTGGAGAAGGCTTCTGCTTCCATGCCCTTTGAGAAGGCTGCTTTGAGGAACCTCTTACCCTAGCCTCTGCCAAGCACAGCCTTCTGCCTCTCTCCAATACTGACTTACTTTTGACAGCTTGTCTTTCCGTTTGAGAAACCAAGAGCCCTTTTCATGCAGGGAAAAATGTCCGTTTTCTGTTCTTCTTTTGCACACGGTGACGTGCTTTCAGGCCTGGGTTAGGCTTTTACCCACTCGAGGGAGGGCAGCTTCCCATTCACTTTGGAGATGGCACTCCTGCAGCGCTGTGGGCCATGACTGTGCTTCGCAGACTGTAAACTACCCTCTCCATTCGAAGAGAACACGCACGGATTGGGAAGTCTCTGTTCTCTGGGAGATGTGTGTGGTGCTACTGCCCCGGTGTATGGGGTGGCTCACTGGCCACTAGCAATGTTTCTGCTCGCCACTGTGGGGCAAACGTTGTGCAGCTAAGCTCACTTGGGAAGTACAAGTGCCAGAGTTCCTTTCTGGGGCACCATCAAGAGATCACATTCGTAGCATGCGGTTACTGCTTTCCTCCTAAGCTGTGCATTCGCAGCCAGCTTCAAGGTGTTCCTTTTGTGGATAGACTCTGGTGGAGAGGCCGCTGGAGAAGGCCTCTGCTTCTATGCCCTTTGAGAAGGCTTCTTTGAGGAACCTCTTACCCTAGCCTCTGCCAAGTACAGCCTTCTGCCTCTCTCCAATACTGACTTACTTCTGACAGCTTGTCTTTCCGTTTGAGAAACCAAGAGCCCTTTTCGTGCAGGGAAAAATGTCCGTTTTCTGTTCTTCTTTTGCACACGGTGACGTGCTTTCAGGCCTGGGTTAGGCTTTTACCCACTCGAGGGAGGGCAGCTTCCCATTCACTTTGGAGATGGCACTCCTGCAGCGCTGTGGGCCATGACTGTGCTTCGCAGACTGTAAACTACCCTCTCCATTCGAAGAGAACACGCACGGATTGGGAAGTCTCTGTTCTCTGGGAGATGTGTGTGGTGCTACTGCCCCGGTGTATGGGGTGGCTCACTGGCCACTAGCAATGTTTCTGCTCGCCACTGTGGGGCAAACGTTGTGCAGCTAAGCTCACTTGGGAAGTACAAGTGCCAGAGTTCCTTTCTGGGGCACCATCAAGAGATCACATTCGTAGCATGCGGGTACAGCTTTCCTCCTAAGCTGTGCATTCGCAGCCAGCTTCAAGGTGTTCCTTTTGTGGATAGACTCTGGTGGAGAGGCCGCTGGAGAAGGCCTCAGCTTCTATGCCCTTTGAGAAGGCGGCTTTGAGGAACCTCTTACCCTAGCCTCTGCCAAGTACAGCCTTCTGCCTCTCTCCAATACTGACTTACTTTTGACAGCTTGTCTTTCCGTTTGAGGAACCAAGAGCCCTTTTCGTGCAGGGAAAAATGTCCGTTTTCTGTTCTTCTTTTGCACACGGTGACGTGCTTTCAGGGCTGTGGTTAGGCTTTTACCCACTCGAGGGAGGGCAGCTTCCCATTCACTTTGGAGATGGCACTCCTGCAGCGCTGTGGGCCATGTCTGTGCTTCGCAGACTGCAAACTACCCTCTCCATTCGAAGAGAACACGCACGGATTGGGAAGTCTCTGTTCTCTGGGAGTTGTGTGTGGTGCTACTGCCCCGGTTTATGGGGTGGCTCACTGGCCACTAGCAATGTTTCTGCTCGCCACTGTGGGGCAAACGTTGTGCAGCTAAGCTCACTTGGGAAGTACAAGTGCCAGAGTTCCTTTCAGGGGCACCATCAAGAGATCACATTCGTAGCATGCGGATACTGCTTTCCTCCTAAGCTGTGCATTCGCAGCCAGCTTCAAGGTGTTCCTTTTGTGGATAGACTCTGGTGGAGAGGCCGCTGGAGAAGGCCTCTGCTTCTATGCCCTTTGAGAAGGCTGCTTTGAGGAACCTCTTACCCTAGCCTCTGCCAAGTACAGCCTTCTGCCTCTCTCCAATACTGACTTACTTTTGACAGCTTGTCTTTCCGTTTGAGAAACCAAGAGCCCTTTTCGTGCAGGGAAAAATGTCCGTTTTCTGTTCTTCTTTTGCACACGGTGACGTGCTTTCAGGGCTGTGGTTAGGCTTTTACCTTCTCGAGGGAGGGCAGCTTCCCATTCACTTTGGAGATGGCACTCCTGCAACGCTGTGGGCCATGTCTGTGCTTCGCAGACTGCAAACTACCCTCTCCATTCGAAGAGAACACGCACGGATTGGGAAGTCTTTGTTCTCTGGGAGATGTGTGTGGTGCTACTGCCCCGGTGTATGGGGTGGCTCACTGGCCACTAGCAATGTTTCTGCTCGCCACTGTGGGGCAAACGTTGTGCAGCTAAGCTCACTTGGGAAGTACAAGTGCCAGAGTTCCTTTCTGGGGCACCATCAAGAGATCACATTCGTAGCATGCGGGTACTGCTTTCCTCCTAAGCTGTGCATTCGCAGCCAGCTTCAAGGTGTTCCTTTTGTGGATAGACTCTGGTGGAGAGGCCGCTGGAGAAGGCTTCTGCTTCCATGCCCTTTGAGAAGGCTGCTTTGAGGAACCTCTTACCCTAGCCTCTGCCAAGTACAGCCTTCTGCCTCTCTCCAATACTGACTTACTTTTGACAGCTTGTCTTTCCGTTTGAGAAACCAAGAGCCCTTTTCATGCAGGGAAAAATGTCCGTTTTCTGTTCTTCTTTTGCACACGGTGACGTGCTTTCAGGCCTGGGTTAGGCTTTTACCCACTCGAGGGACGGCATCTTCCCATTCACTTTGGAGATGGCACTCCTGCAGCGCTGTGGGCCATGACTGTGCTTCGCAGACTGTAAACTACCCTCTCCATTCGAAGAGAACACGCACGGATTGGGAAGTCTCTGTTCTCTGGGAGATGTGTGTGGTGCTACTGCCCCGGTGTATGGGGTGGCTCACTGGCCAACTAGCAATGTTTCTGCTCGCCACTGTGGGGCAACGTTGTGCAGCTAAGCTCACTTGGGAAGTACAAGTGCCAGAGTTCCTTTCTGGGGCACCATCAAGAGATCACATTCGTAGCATGCGGGTACTGCTTTCCTCCTAAGCTGTGCATTCGCAGCCAGCTTCAAGGTGTTCCTTTTGTGGATAGACTCTGGTGGAGAGGCCGCTGGAGAAGGCTTCTGCTTCTATGCCCTTTGAGAAGGCTGCTTTGAGGAACCTCTTACCCTAGCCTCTGCCAAGTACAGCCTTCTGCCTCTCTCCAATACTGACTTACTTTTGACAGCTTGTCTTTCCGTTTGAGAAACCAAGAGCCCTTTTCGTGCAGGGAAAAATGTCCGTTTTCTGTTCTTCTTTTGCACACGGTGACGTGCTTTCAGGCCTGGGTTAGGCTTTTACCCACTCGAGGGAGGGCAGCTTCCCATTCACTTTGGAGATGGCACTCCTGCAGCGCTGTGGGCCATGACTGTGCTTCGCAGACTGTAAACTACCCTCTCCATTCGAAGAGAACACGCACGGATTGGGAAGTCTCTGTTCTCTGGGAGATGTGTGTGGTGCTACTGCCCCGGTGTATGGGGTGGCTCACTGGCCACTAGCAATGTTTCTGCTCGCCACTGTGGGGCAAACGTTGTGCAGCTAAGCTCACTTGGGAAGTACAAGTGCCAGAGTTCCTTTCTGGGGCACCATCAAGAGATCACATTCGTAACATGCGGGTACTGCTTTCCTCCTAAGCTGTGCATTCGCAGCCAGCTTCAAGGTGTTCCTTTTGTGGATAGACTCTGGTGGAGAGGCCGCTGGAGAAGGCCTCAGCTTCTATGCCCTTTGAGAAGGCGGCTTTGAGGAACCTCTTACCCTAGCCTCTGCCAAGTACAGCCTTCTGCCTCTCTCCAATACTGACTTACTTTTGACAGCTTGTCTTTCCGTTTGAGGAACCAAGAGCCCTTTTCGTGCAGGGAAAAATGTCCGTTTTCTGTTCTTCTTTTGCACACGGTGACGTGCTTTCAGGGCTGTGGTTAGGCTTTTACCCACTCGAGGGAGGGCAGCTTCCCATTCACTTTGGAGATGGCACTCCTGCAGCGCTGTGGGCCATGTCTGTGCTTCGCAGACTGCAAACTACCCTCTCCATTCGAAGAGAACACGCACGGATTGGGAAGTCTCTGTTCTCTGGGAGTTGTGTGTGGTGCTACTGCCCCGGTTTATGGGGTGGCTCACTGGCCACTAGCAATGTTTCTGCTCGCCACTGTGGGGCAAACGTTGTGCAGCTAAGCTCACTTGGGAAGTACAAGTGCCAGAGTTCCTTTCAGGGGCACCATCAAGTGATCACATTCGTAGCATGCGGATACTGCTTTCCTCCTAAGCTGTGCATTCGCAGCCAGCTTCAAGGTGTTCCTTTTGTGGATAGACTCTGGTGGAGAGGCCGCTGGAGAAGGCTTCTGCTTCCATGCCCTTTGAGAAGGCTGCTTTGAGGAACCTCTTACCCTAGCCTCTGCCAAGTACAGCCTTCTGCCTCTCTCCAATACTGACTTACTTTTGACAGCTTGTCTTTCCGTTTGAGAAACCAAGAGCCCTTTTCATGCAGGGAAAAATGTCCGTTTTCTGTTCTTCTTTTGCACACGGTGACGTGCTTTCAGGCCTGGGTTAGGCTTTTACCCACTCGAGGGAGGGCAGCTTCCCATTCACTTTGGAGATGGCACTCCTGCAGCGCTGTGGGCCATGACTGTGCTTCGCAGACTGTAAACTACCCTCTCCATTCGAAGAAAACACGCACGGATTGGGAAGTCTCTGTTCTCTGGGAGATGTGTGTGGTGCTACTGCCCCGGTGTATGGGGTGGCTCACTGGCCACTAGCAATGTTTCTGCTCGCCACTGTGGGGCAAACGTTGTGCAGCTAAGCTCACTTGGGAAGTACAAGTGCCAGAGTTCCTTTCTGGGGCACCATCAAGAGATCACATTCGTAGCATGCGGGTACAGCTTTCCTCCTAAGCTGTGCATTCGCAGCCAGCTTCAAGGTGTTCCTTTTGTGGATAGACTCTGGTGGAGAGGCCGCTGGAGAAGGCCTCAGCTTCTATGCCCTTTGAGAAGGCTGCTTTGAGGAACCTCTTACCCTAGCCTCTGCCAAGTACAGCCTTCTGCCTCTCTCCAATACTGACTTACTTTTGACAGCTTGTCTTTCCGTTTGAGAAACCAAGAGCCCTTTTCGTGCAGGGAAAAATGTCCGTTTTCTGTTCTTCTTTTGCACACGGTGACGTGCTTTCAGGGCTGTGGTTAGGCTTTTACCTTCTCGAGGGAGGGCAGCTTCCCATTCACTTTGGAGATGGCACTCCTGCAACGCTGTGGGCCATGTCTGTGCTTCGCAGACTGCAAACTACCCTCTCCATTCGAAGAGAACACGCACGGATTGGGAAGTCTTTGTTCTCTGGGAGATGTGTGTGGTGCTACTGCCCCGGTGTATGGGGTGGCTCACTGGCCACTAGCAATGTTTCTGCTCGCCACTGTGGGGCAAACGTTGTGCAGCTAAGCTCACTTGGGAAGTACAAGTGCCAGAGTTCCTTTCTGGGGCACCATCAAGAGATCACATTCGTAGCATGCGGGTACTGCTTTCCTCCTAAGCTGTGCATTCGCAGCCAGCTTCAAGGTGTTCCTTTTGTGGATAGACTCTGGTGGAGAGGCCGCTGGAGAAGGCTTCTGCTTCCATGCCCTTTGAGAAGGCTGCTTTGAGGAACCTCTTACCCTAGCCTCTGCCAAGTACAGCCTTCTGCCTCTCTCCAATACTGACTTACTTTTGACAGCTTGTCTTTCCGTTTGAGAAACCAAGAGCCCTTTTCATGCAGGGAAAAATGTCCGTTTTCTGTTCTTCTTTTGCACACGGTGACGTGCTTTCAGGCCTGGGTTAGGCTTTTACCCACTCGAGGGAGGGCAGCTTCCCATTCACTTTGGAGATGGCACTCCTGCAGCGCTGTGGGCCATGACTGTGCTTCGCAGACTGTAAACTACCCTCTCCATTCGAAGAGAACACGCACGGATTGGGAAGTCTCTGTTCTCTGGGAGATGTGTGTGGTGCTACTGCCCCGGTGTATGGGGTGGCTCACTGGCCACTAGCAATGTTTCTGCTCGCCACTGTGGGGCAAACGTTGTGCAGCTAAGCTCACTTGGGAAGTACAAGTGCCAGAGATCCTTTCTGGGGCACCATCAAGAGATCACATTCGTAGCATGCGGATACTGCTTTCCTCCTAAGCTGTGCATTCGCAGCCAGCTTCAAGGTGTTCCTTTTGTTGATAGACTCTTGTGGAGAGGCCGCTGGAGAAGGCCTCTGCTTCTATGCCCTTTGAGAAGGCTGCTTTGAGGAACCTCTTACCCTAGCCTCTGCCAAGTACAGCCTTCTGCCTCTCTCCAATACTGACTTACTTCTGACAGCTTGTCTTTCCGTTTGAGAAACCAAGAGCCCTTTTCGTGCAGGGAAAAATGTCCGTTTTCTGTTCTTCTTTTGCACACGGTGACGTGCTTTCAGGGCTGTGGTTAGGCTTTTACCCACTCGAGGGAGGGCAGCTTCCCATTCACTTTGGAGATGGCACTCCTGCAGCGCTGTGGGCCATGTCTGTGCTTCGCAGACTGCAAACTACCCTCTCCATTCGAAGAGAACACGCACGGATTGGGAAGTCTCTGTTCTCTGGGAGATGTGTGTGGTGCTACTGCCCCGGTGTATGGGGTGGCTCACTGGCCACTAGCAATGTTTCTGCTCGCCACTGTGGGGCAAACGTTGTGCAGCTAAGCTCACTTGGGAAGTACAAGTGCCAGAGTTCCTTTCTGGGGCACCATCAAGAGATCACATTCGTAGCATGCGGGTACTGCTTTCCTCCTAAGCTGTGCATTCGCAGCCAGCTTCAAGGTGTTCCTTTTGTGGATAGACTCTGGTGGAGAGGCCGCTGGAGAAGGCTTCTGCTTCTATGCCCTTTGAGAAGGCTGCTTTGAGGAACCTCTTACCCTAGCCTCTGCCAAGTACAGCCTTCTGCCTCTCTCCAATACTGACTTACTTTTGACAGCTTGTCTTTCCGTTTGAGAAACCAAGAGCCCTTTTCGTGCAGGGAAAAATGTCCGTTTTCTGTTCTTCTTTTGCACACGGTGACGTGCTTTCAGGCCTGGGTTAGGCTTTTACCCACTCGAGGGAGGGCAGCTTCCCATTCACTTTGGAGATGGCACTCCTGCAGCGCTGTGGGCCATGACTGTGCTTCGCAGACTGTAAACTACCCTCTCCATTCGAAGAGAACACGCACGGATTGGGAAGTCTCTGTTCTCTGGGAGATGTGTGTGGTGCTACTGCCCCGGTGTATGGGGTGGCTCACTGGCCACTAGCAATGTTTCTGCTCGCCACTGTGGGGCAAACGTTGTGCAGCTAAGCTCACTTGGGAAGTACAAGTGCCAGAGTTCCTTTCTGGGGCACCATCAAGAGATCACATTCGTAGCATGCGGGTACTGCTTTCCTCCTAAGCTGTGCATTCGCAGCCAGCTTCAAGGTGTTCCTTTTGTGGATAGACTCTGGTGGAGAGGCCGCTGGAGAAGGCCTCTGCTTCTATGCCCTTTGAGAAGGCTTCTTTGAGGAACCTCTTACCCTAGCGTGTGCCAATTACAGCCTTCTGACTCTCTCCAATACTGACTTACTTCTGACAGCTTGTCTTTCCGTTTGAGAAAGCAAGAGCCCTTTTCGTGCAGGGAAAAATGTCCGTTTTCTGTTCTTCTTTTGCACACGGTGACGTGCTTTCAGGCCTGGGTTAGGCTTTTACCCACTCGAGGGAGGGCAGCTTCCCATTCACTTTGGAGATGGCACTCCTGCAGCGCTGTGGGCCATGACTGTGCTTCGCAGACTGTAAACTACCCTCTCCATTCGAAGAGAACACGCACGGATTGGGAAGTCTCTGTTCTCTGGGAGATGTGTGTGGTGCTACTGCCCCGGTGTATGGGGTGGCTCACTGGCCACTAGCAATGTTTCTGCTCGCCACTGTGGGGCAAACGTTGTGCAGCTAAGCTCACTTGGGAAGTACAAGTGCCAGAGTTCCTTTCTGGGGCACCATCAAGAGATCACATTCGTAGCATGCGGGTACTGCTTTCCTCCTAAGCTGTGCATTCGCAGCCAGCTTCAAGGTGTTCCTATTGTGGATAGACTCTGGTGGAGAGGCCGCTGGAGAAGGCCTCAGCTTCTATGCCCTTTGAGAAGGCGGCTTGGAGGAACCTCTTACCCTAGCCTCTGCCAAGTACAGCCTTCTGCCTCTCTCCAATACTGACTTACTTTTGACAGCTTGCCTTTCCGTTTGAGGAACCAAGAGCCCTTTTCGTGCAGGGAAAAATGTCCGTTTTCTGTTCTTCTTTTGCACACGGTGACGTGCTTTCAGGGCTGTGGTTAGGCTTTTACCCACTCGAGGGAGGGCAGCTTCCCATTCACTTTGGAGATGGCACTCCTGCAGCGCTGTGGGCCATGTCTGTGCTTCGCAGACTGCAAACTACCCTCTCCATTCGAAGAGAACACGCACGGATTGGGAAGTCTCTGTTCTCTGGGAGTTGTGTGTGGTGCTACTGCCCCGGTGTATGGGGTGGCTCACTGGCCACTAGCAATGTTTCTGCTCGCCACTGTGGGGCAAACGTTGTGCAGCTAAGCTCACTTGGGAAGTACAAGTGCCAGAGTTCCTTTCTGGGGCACCATCAAGAGATCACATTCGTAGCATGCGGATACTGCTTTCCTCCTAAGCTGTGCATTCGCAGCCAGCTTCAAGGTGTTCCTTTTGTGGATAGACTCTGGTGGAGAGGCCGCTGGAGAAGGCCTCTGCTTCTATGCCCTTTGAGAAGGCTGCTTTGAGGAACCTCTTACCCTAGCCTCTGCCAAGTACAGCCTTCTGCCTCTCTCCAATACTGACTTACTTTTGACAGCTTGTCTTTCCGTTTGAGAAACCAAGAGCCCTTTTCGTGCAGGGAAAAATGTCCGTTTTCTGTTCTTCTTTTGCACACGGTGACGTGCTTTCAGGGCTGTGGTTACGCTTTTACCTTCTCGAGGGAGGGCAGCTTCCCATTCACTTTGGAGATGGCACTCCTGCAACGCTGTGGGCCATGTCTGTGCTTCGCAGACTGCAAACTACCCTCTCCATTCGAAGAGAACACGCACGGATTGGGAAGTCTTTGTTCTCTGGGAGATGTGTGTGGTGCTACTGCCCCGGTGTATGGGGTGGCTCACTGGCCACTAGCAATGTTTCTGCTCGCCACTGTGGGGCAAACGTTGTGCAGCTAAGCTCACTTGGGAAGTACAAGTGCCAGAGTTCCTTTCTGGGGCACCATCAAGAGATCACATTCGTAGCATGCGGGTACTGCTTTCCTCCTAAGCTGTGCATTCGCAGCCAGCTTCAAGGTGTTCCTTTTGTGGATAGACTCTGGTGGAGAGGCCGCTGGAGAAGGCTTCTGCTTCCATGCCCTTTGAGAAGGCTGCTTTGAGGAACCTCTTACCCTAGCCTCTGCCAAGTACAGCCTTCTGCCTCTCTCCAATACTGACTTACTTTTGACAGCTTGTCTTTCCGTTTGAGAAACCAAGAGCCCTTTTCATGCAGGGAAAAATGTCCGTTTTCTGTTCTTCTTTTGCACACGGTGACGTGCTTTCAGGCCTGGGTTAGGCTTTTACCCACTCGAGGGAGGGCATCTTCCCATTCACTTTGGAGATGGCACTCCTGCAGCGCTGTGGGCCATGACTGTGCTTCGCAGACTGTAAACTACCCTCTCCATTCGAAGAGAACACGCACGGATTGGGAAGTCTCTGTTCTCTGGGAGATGTGTGTGGTGCTACTGCCCCGGTGTATGGGGTGGCTCACTGGCCACTAGCAATGTTTCTGCTCGCCACTGTGGGGCAACGTTGTGCAGCTAAGCTCACTTGGGAAGTACAAGTGCCAGAGTTCCTTTCTGGGGCACCATCAAGAGATCACATTCGTAGCATGCGGGTACTGCTTTCCTCCTAAGCTGTGCATTCGCAGCCAGCTTCAAGGTGTTCCTTTTGTGGATAGACTCTGGTGGAGAGGCCGCTGGAGAAGGCTTCTGCTTCTATGCCCTTTGAGAAGGCTGCTTTGAGGAACCTCTTACCCTAGCCTCTGCCAAGTACAGCCTTCTGCCTCTCTCCAATACTGACTTACTTTTGACAGCTTGTCTTTCCGTTTGAGAAACCAAGAGCCCTTTTCGTGCAGGGAAAAATGTCCGTTTTCTGTTCTTCTTTTGCACACGGTGACGTGCTTTCAGGCCTGGGTTAGGCTTTTACCCACTCGAGGGAGGGCAGCTTCCCATTCACTTTGGAGATGGCACTCCTGCAGCGCTGTGGGCCATGACTGTGCTTCGCAGACTGTAAACTACCCTCTCCATTCGAAGAGAACACGCACGGATTGGGAAGTCTCTGTTCTCTGGGAGATGTGTGTGGTGCTACTGCCCCGGTGTATGGGGTGGCTCACTGGCCACTAGCAATGTTTCTGCTCGCCACTGTGGGGCAAACGTTGTGCAGCTAAGCTCACTTGGGAAGTACAAGTGCCAGAGTTCCTTTCTGGGGCACCATCAAGAGATCACATTCGTAGCATGCGGGTACTGCTTTCCTCCTAAGCTGTGCATTCGCAGCCAGCTTCAAGGTGTTCCTTTTGTGGATAGACTCTGGTGGAGAGGCCGCTGGAGAAGGCCTCTGCTTCTATGCCCTTTGAGAAGGCTTCTTTGAGGAACCTCTTACCCTAGCGTGTGCCAATTACAGCCTTCTGACTCTCTCCAATACTGACTTACTTCTGACAGCTTGTCTTTCCGTTTGAGAAAGCAAGAGCCCTTTTCGTGCAGGGAAAAATGTCCGTTTTCTGTTCTTCTTTTGCACACGGTGACGTGCTTTCAGGCCTGGGTTAGGCTTTTACCCACTCGAGGGAGGGCAGCTTCCCATTCACTTTGGAGATGGCACTCCTGCAGCGCTGTGGGCCATGACTGTGCTTCGCAGACTGTAAACTACCCTCTCCATTCGAAGAGAACACGCACGGATTGGGAAGTCTCTGTTCTCTGGGAGATGTGTGTGGTGCTACTGCCCCGGTGTATGGGGTGGCTCACTGGCCACTAGCAATGTTTCTGCTCACCACTGTGGGGCAAACGTTGTGCAGCTAAGCTCACTTGGGAAGTACAAGTGCCAGAGTTCCTTTCTGGGGCACCATCAAGAGATCACATTCGTAACATGCGGGTACAGCTTTCCTCCTAAGCTGTGCATTCGCAGCCAGCTTCAAGGTGTTCCTTTTGTGGATAGACTCTGGTGGACAGGCCGCTGGAGAAGGCCTCAGCTTCTATGCCCTTTCAGAAGGCGGCTTTGAGGAACCTCTTACCCTAGCCTCTGCCAAGTACAGCCTTCTGCCTCTCTCCAATACTGACTTACTTTTGACAGCTTGTTTTTCCGTTTGAGGAACCAAGAGCCCTTTTCGTGCAGGGAAAAATGTCCGTTTTCTGTTCTTCTTTTGCACACGGTGACGTGCTTTCAGGGCTGTGGTTAGGCTTTTACCCACTCGAGGGAGGGCAGCTTCCCATTCACTTTGGAGATGGCACTCCTGCAGCGCTGTGGGCCATGTCTGTGCTTCGCAGACTGCAAACTACCCTCTCCATTCGAAGAGAACACGCACGGATTGGGAAGTCTCTGTTCTCTGGGAGTTGTGTGTGGTGCTACTGCCCCGGTTTATGGGGTGGCTCACTGGCCACTAGCAATGTTTCTGCTCGCCACTGTGGGGCAAACGTTGTGCAGCTAAGCTCACTTGGGAAGTACAAGTGCCAGAGTTCCTTTCAGGGGCACCATCAAGTGATCACATTCGTAGCATGCGGGTACTGCTTTCCTCCTAAGCTGTGCATTCGCAGCCAGCTTCAAGGTGTTCCTTTTGTGGATAGACTCTGGTGGAGAGGCCGCTGGAGAAGGCTTCTGCTTCCATGCCCTTTGAGAAGGCTGCTTTGAGGAACCTCTTACCCTAGCCTCTGCCAAGCACAGCCTTCTGCCTCTCTCCAATACTGACTTACTTTTGACAGCTTGTCTTTCCGTTTGAGAAACCAAGAGCCCTTTTCATGCAGGGAAAAATGTCCGTTTTCTGTTCTTCTTTTGCACACGGTGACGTGCTTTCAGGCCTGGGTTAGGCTTTTACCCACTCGAGGGAGGGCAGCTTCCCATTCACTTTGGAGATGTCACTCCTGCAGCGCTGTGGGCCATGACTGTGCTTCGCAGACTGTAAACTACCCTCTCCATTCGAAGAGAACACGCACGGATTGGGAAGTCTCTGTTCTCTGGGAGATGTGTGTGGTGCTACTGCCCCGGTGTATGGGGTGGCTCACTGGCCACTAGCAATGTTTCTGCTCGCCACTGTGGGGCAAACGTTGTGCAGCTAAGCTCACTTGGGAAGTACAAGTGCCAGAGTTCCTTTCTGGGGCACCATCAAGAGATCACATTCGTAGCATGCGGGTACTGCTTTCCTCCTAAGCTGTGCATTCGCAGCCAGCTTCAAGGTGTTCCTTTTGTGGATAGACTCTGGTGGAGAGGCCGCTGGAGAAGGCCTCTGCTTCTATGCCCTTTGAGAAGGCTTCTTTGAGGAACCTCTTACCCTAGCCTCTGCCAAGTACAGCCTTCTGCCTCTCTCCAATACTGACTTACTTCTGACAGCTTGTCTTTCCGTTTGAGAAACCAAGAGCCCTTTTCGTGCAGGGAAAAATGTCCGTTTTCTGTTCTTCTTTTGCACACGGTGACGTGCTTTCAGGCCTGGGTTAGGCTTTTACCCACTCGAGGGAGGGCAGCTTCCCATTCACTTTGGAGATGGCACTCCTGCAGCGCTGTGGGCCATGACTGTGCTTCGCAGACTGTAAACTACCCTCTCCATTCGAAGAGAACACGCACGGATTGGGAAGTCTCTGTTCTCTGGGAGATGTGTGTGGTGCTACTGCCCCGGTGTATGGGGTGGCTCACTGGCCACTAGCAATGTTTCTGCTCGCCACTGTGGGGCAAACGTTGTGCAGCTAAGCTCACTTGGGAAGTACAAGTGCCAGAGTTCCTTTCTGGGGCACCATCAAGAGATCACATTCGTAGCATGCGGGTACAGCTTTCCTCCTAAGCTGTGCATTCGCAGCCAGCTTCAAGGTGTTCCTTTTGTGGATAGACTCTGGTGGAGAGGCCGCTGGAGAAGGCCTCAGCTTCTATGCCCTTTGAGAAGGCGGCTTTGAGGAACCTCTTACCCTAGCCTCTGCCAAGTACAGCCTTCTGCCTCTCTCCAATACTGACTTACTTTTGACAGCTTGTCTTTCCGTTTGAGGAACCAAGAGCCCTTTTCGTGCAGGGAAAAATGTCCGTTTTCTGTTCTTCTTTTGCACACGGTGACGTGCTTTCAGGGCTGTGGTTAGGCTTTTACCCACTCGAGGGAGGGCAGCTTCCCATTCACTTTGGAGATGGCACTCCTGCAGCGCTGTGGGCCATGTCTGTGCTTCGCAGACTGCAAACTACCCTCTCCATTCGAAGAGAACACGCACGGATTGGGAAGTCTCTGTTCTCTGGGAGTTGTGTGTGGTGCTACTGCCCCGGTTTATGGGGTGGCTCACTGGCCACTAGCAATGTTTCTGCTCGCCACTGTGGGGCAAACGTTGTGCAGCTAAGCTCACTTGGGAAGTACAAGTGCCAGAGTTCCTTTCAGGGGCACCATCAAGAGATCACATTCGTAGCATGCGGATACTGCTTTCCTCCTAAGCTGTGCATTCGCAGCCAGCTTCAAGGTGTTCCTTTTGTGGATAGACTCTGGTGGAGAGGCCGCTGGAGAAGGCCTCTGCTTCTATGCCCTTTGAGAAGGCTGCTTTGAGGAACCTCTTACCCTAGCCTCTGCCAAGTACAGCCTTCTGCCTCTCTCCAATACTGACTTACTTTTGACAGCTTGTCTTTCCGTTTGAGAAACCAAGAGCCCTTTTCGTGCAGGGAAAAATGTCCGTTTTCTGTTCTTCTTTTGCACACGGTGACGTGCTTTCAGGGCTGTGGTTAGGCTTTTACCTTCTCGAGGGAGGGCAGCTTCCCATTCACTTTGGAGATGGCACTCCTGCAACGCTGTGGGCCATGTCTGTGCTTCGCAGACTGCAAACTACCCTCTCCATTCGAAGAGAACACGCACGGATTGGGAAGTCTTTGTTCTCTGGGAGATGTGTGTGGTGCTACTGCCCCGGTGTATGGGGTGGCTCACTGGCCACTAGCAATGTTTCTGCTCGCCACTGTGGGGCAAACGTTGTGCAGCTAAGCTCACTTGGGAAGTACAAGTGCCAGAGTTCCTTTCTGGGGCACCATCAAGAGATCACATTCGTAGCATGCGGGTACTGCTTTCCTCCTAAGCTGTGCATTCGCAGCCAGCTTCAAGGTGTTCCTTTTGTGGATAGACTCTGGTGGAGAGGCCGCTGGAGAAGGCTTCTGCTTCCATGCCCTTTGAGAAGGCTGCTTTGAGGAACCTCTTACCCTAGCCTCTGCCAAGTACAGCCTTCTGCCTCTCTCCAATACTGACTTACTTTTGACAGCTTGTCTTTCCGTTTGAGAAACCAAGAGCCCTTTTCATGCAGGGAAAAATGTCCGTTTTCTGTTCTTCTTTTGCACACGGTGACGTGCTTTCAGGCCTGGGTTAGGCTTTTACCCACTCGAGGGAGGGCATCTTCCCATTCACTTTGGAGATGGCACTCCTGCAGCGCTGTGGGCCATGACTGTGCTTCGCAGACTGTAAACTACCCTCTCCATTCGAAGAGAACACGCACGGATTGGGAAGTCTCTGTTCTCTGGGAGATGTGTGTGGTGCTACTGCCCCGGTGTATGGGGTGGCTCACTGGCCAACTAGCAATGTTTCTGCTCGCCACTGTGGGGCAACGTTGTGCAGCTAAGCTCACTTGGGAAGTACAAGTGCCAGAGTTCCTTTCTGGGGCACCATCAAGAGATCACATTCGTAGCATGCGGGTACTGCTTTCCTCCTAAGCTGTGCATTCGCAGCCAGCTTCAAGGTGTTCCTTTTGTGGATAGACTCTGGTGGAGAGGCCGCTGGAGAAGGCTTCTGCTTCTATGCCCTTTGAGAAGGCTGCTTTGAGGAACCTCTTACCCTAGCCTCTGCCAAGTACAGCCTTCTGCCTCTCTCCAATACTGACTTACTTTTGACAGCTTGTCTTTCCGTTTGAGAAACCAAGAGCCCTTTTCGTGCAGGGAAAAATGTCCGTTTTCTGTTCTTCTTTTGCACACGGTGACGTGCTTTCAGGCCTGGGTTAGGCTTTTACCCACTCGAGGGAGGGCAGCTTCCCATTCACTTTGGAGATGGCACTCCTGCAGCGCTGTGGGCCATGACTGTGCTTCGCAGACTGTAAACTACCCTCTCCATTCGAAGAGAACACGCACGGATTGGGAAGTCTCTGTTCTCTGGGAGATGTGTGTGGTGCTACTGCCCCGGTGTATGGGGTGGCTCACTGGCCACTAGCAATGTTTCTGCTCGCCACTGTGGGGCAAACGTTGTGCAGCTAAGCTCACTTGGGAAGTACAAGTGCCAGAGTTCCTTTCTGGGGCACCATCAAGAGATCACATTCGTAACATGCGGGTACTGCTTTCCTCCTAAGCTGTGCATTCGCAGCCAGCTTCAAGGTGTTCCTTTTGTGGATAGACTCTGGTGGAGAGGCCGCTGGAGAAGGCCTCAGCTTCTATGCCCTTTGAGAAGGCGGCTTTGAGGAACCTCTTACCCTAGCCTCTGCCAAGTACAGCCTTCTGCCTCTCTCCAATACTGACTTACTTTTGACAGCTTGTCTTTCCGTTTGAGGAACCAAGAGCCCTTTTCGTGCAGGGAAAAATGTCCGTTTTCTGTTCTTCTTTTGCACACGGTGACGTGCTTTCAGGGCTGTGGTTAGGCTTTTACCCACTCGAGGGAGGGCAGCTTCCCATTCACTTTGGAGATGGCACTCCTGCAGCGCTGTGGGCCATGTCTGTGCTTCGCAGACTGCAAACTACCCTCTCCATTCGAAGAGAACACGCACGGATTGGGAAGTCTCTGTTCTCTGGGAGTTGTGTGTGGTGCTACTGCCCCGGTTTATGGGGTGGCTCACTGGCCACTAGCAATGTTTCTGCTCGCCACTGTGGGGCAAACGTTGTGCAGCTAAGCTCACTTGGGAAGTACAAGTGCCAGAGTTCCTTTCAGGGGCACCATCAAGTGATCACATTCGTAGCATGCGGATACTGCTTTCCTCCTAAGCTGTGCATTCGCAGCCAGCTTCAAGGTGTTCCTTTTGTGGATAGACTCTGGTGGAGAGGCCGCTGGAGAAGGCTTCTGCTTCCATGCCCTTTGAGAAGGCTGCTTTGAGGAACCTCTTACCCTAGCCTCTGCCAAGTACAGCCTTCTGCCTCTCTCCAATACTGACTTACTTTTGACAGCTTGTCTTTCCGTTTGAGAAACCAAGAGCCCTTTTCATGCAGGGAAAAATGTCCGTTTTCTGTTCTTCTTTTGCACACGGTGACGTGCTTTCAGGCCTGGGTTAGGCTTTTACCCACTCGAGGGAGGGCAGCTTCCCATTCACTTTGGAGATGGCACTCCTGCAGCGCTGTGGGCCATGACTGTGCTTCGCAGACTGTAAACTACCCTCTCCATTCGAAGAAAACACGCACGGATTGGGAAGTCTCTGTTCTCTGGGAGATGTGTGTGGTGCTACTGCCCCGGTGTATGGGGTGGCTCACTGGCCACTAGCAATGTTTCTGCTCGCCACTGTGGGGCAAACGTTGTGCAGCTAAGCTCACTTGGGAAGTACAAGTGCCAGAGTTCCTTTCTGGGGCACCATCAAGAGATCACATTCGTAGCATGCGGGTACAGCTTTCCTCCTAAGCTGTGCATTCGCAGCCAGCTTCAAGGTGTTCCTTTTGTGGATAGACTCTGGTGGAGAGGCCGCTGGAGAAGGCCTCAGCTTCTATGCCCTTTGAGAAGGCTGCTTTGAGGAACCTCTTACCCTAGCCTCTGCCAAGTACAGCCTTCTGCCTCTCTCCAATACTGACTTACTTTTGACAGCTTGTCTTTCCGTTTGAGAAACCAAGAGCCCTTTTCGTGCAGGGAAAAATGTCCGTTTTCTGTTCTTCTTTTGCACACGGTTACGTGCTTTCAGGGCTGGGGTTAGGCTTTTACCCACTCGAGGGAGGGCAGCTTCCCATTCACTTTGGAGATGGCACTCCTGCAGCGCTGTGGGCCATGTCTGTGCTTCGCAGACTGCAAACTACCCTCTCCATTCGAAGAGAACACGCACGGATTGGGAAGTCTCTGTTCTCTGGGAGATGTGTGTGGTGCTACTGCCCCGGTGTATGGGGTGGCTCACTGGCCACTAGCAATGTTTCTGCTCGCCACTGTGGGGCAAACGTTGTGCAGCTAAGCTCACTTGGGAATTACAAGTGCCAGAGTTCCTTTCTGGGGCACCATCAAGAGATCACATTCGTAGCATGCGGATACTGCTTTCCTCCTAAGCTGTGCATTCGCAGCCAGCTTCAAGGTGTTCCTTTTGTGGATAGACTCTGGTGGAGAGGCCGCTGGAGAAGGCCTCTGCTTCTATGCCCTTTGAGAAGGCTGCTTTGAGGAACCTCTTACCCTAGCCTCTGCCAAGTACAGCCTTCTGCCTCTCTCCAATACTGACTTACTTCTGACAGCTTGTCTTTCCGTTTGAGAAACCAAGAGCCCTTTTCGTGCAGGGAAAAATGTCCGTTTTCTGTTCTTCTTTTGCACACGGTTACGTGCTTTCAGGGCTGGGGTTAGGCTTTTACCCACTCGAGGGAGGGCAGCTTCCCATTCACTTTGGTGATGGCACTCCTGCAGCGCTTTGGGCCATGTCTGTGCTTCGCAGACTGCAAACTACCCTCTCCATTCGAAGAGAACACGCACGGATTGGGAAGTCTCTGTTCTCTGGGAGATGTGTGTGGTGCTACTGCCCCGGTGTATGGGGTGGCTCACTGGCCACTAGCAACGTTTCTGCTCGCCACTGTGGGGCAAGCGTTGTGCAGCTAAGCTCACTTGGGAAGTACAAGTGCCAGAGTTCCTTTCTGGGGCACCATCAAGAGATCACATTCGTAGCATGCGGGTACTGCTTTCCTCCTAAGCTGTGCATTCGCAGCCAGCTTCAAGGTGTTCCTTTTGTGGATAGACTCTGGAGGAGAGGCCGCTGGATAAGGCCTCTGCTTCTATGCCCTTTGAGAAGGCTGCTTTGAGGAACCTCTTACCCTAGCCTCTGCCATGTACAGCCTTCTGCCTCTCTCCAATACTGACTTACTTTTGACAGCTTGTCTTTCCGTTTGAGAAACCAAGAGCCCTTTTCGTGCAGGGAAAAATGTCCGTTTTCTGTTCTTCTTTTGCACACGGTGACGTGCTTTCAGGCCTGGGTTAGGCTTTTACCCACTCGAGGGAGGGCAGCTTCCCATTCACTTTGGAGATGGCACTCCTGCAGCGCTGTGGGCCATGACTGTGCTTCGCAGACTGTAAACTACCCTCTCCATTCGAAGAGAACACGCACGGATTGGGAAGTCTCTGTTCTCTGGGAGATGTGTGTGGTGCTACTGCCCCGGTGTATGGGGTGGCTCACTCGCCACTAGCAATGTTTCTGCTCGCCACTGTGGGGCAAACGTTGTGCAGCTAAGCTCACTTGGGAATTACAAGTGCCAGAGTTCCTTTCTGGGGCACCATCAAGAGATCACATTCGTAGCATGCGGATACTGCTTTCCTCCTAAGCTGTGCATTCGCAGCCAGCTTCAAGGTGTTCCTTTTGTGGATAGACTCTGGTGGAGAGGCCGCTGGAGAAGGCCTCTGCTTCTATGCCCTTTGAGAAGGCTGCTTTGAGGAACCTCTTACCCTAGCCTCTGCCAAGTACAGCCTTCTGCCTCTCTCCAATACTGACTTACTTCTGACAGCTTGTCTTTCCGTTTGAGAAACCAAGAGCCCTTTTCGTGCAGGGAAAAATGTCCGTTTTCTGTTCTTCTTTTGCACACGGTTACGTGCTTTCAGGGCTGGGGTTAGGCTTTTACCCACTCGAGGGAGGGCAGCTTCCCATTCACTTTGGTGATGGCACTCCTGCAGCGCTTTGGGCCATGTCTGTGCTTCGCAGACTGCAAACTACCCTCTCCATTCGAAGAGAACACGCACGGATTGGGAAGTCTCTGTTCTCTGGGAGATGTGTGTGGTGCTACTGCCCCGGTGTATGGGGTGGCTCACTGGCCACTAGCAACGTTTCTGCTCGCCACTGTGGGGCAAGCGTTGTGCAGCTAAGCTCACTTGGGAAGTACAAGTGCCAGAGTTCCTTTCTGGGGCACCATCAAGAGATCACATTCGTAGCATACGGGTACTGCTTTCCTCCTAAGCTGTGCATTCGCAGCCAGCTTCAAGGTGTTCCTTTTGTGGATAGACTCTGGAGGAGAGGCCGCTGGATAAGGCCTCTGCTTCTATGCCCTTTGAGAAGGCTGCTTTGAGGAACCTCTTACCCTAGCCTCTGCCATGTACAGCCTTCTGCCTCTCTCCAATACTGACTTACTTTTGACAGCTTGTCTTTCCGTTTGAGAAACCAAGAGCCCTTTTCGTGCAGGGAAAAATGTCCGTTTTCTGTTCTTCTTTTGCACACGGTGACGTGCTTTCAGGCCTGGGTTAGGCTTTTACCCACTCGAGGGAGGGCAGCTTCCCATTCACTTTGGAGATGGCACTCCTGCAGCGCTGTGGGCCATGACTGTGCTTCGCAGACTGTAAACTACCCTCTCCATTCGAAGAGAACACGCACGGATTGGGAAGTCTCTGTTCTCTGGGAGATGTGTGTGGTGCTACTGCCCCGGTGTATGGGGTGGCTCACTCGCCACTAGCAATGTTTCTGCTCGCCAATGTGGGGCAAACGTTGTGCAGCTAAGCTCACTTGGGAAGTACAAGTGCCAGAGTTCCTTTCTGGGGCACCATCAAGAGATCACATTCGTAGCATGCGGGTACTGCTTTCCTCCGAAGCTGTGCATTCGCAGCCAGCTTCAAGGTGTTCCTTTTGTGGATAGATTCTGGTGGAGAGGCCGCTGGAGAAGGCCTCTGCTTCTATGCCCTTTGAGAAGGCTGCTTTGAGGATCCTCTTACCCTCGCCTCTGCCAAATACAGCCTTCTGCCTCTCTCCAATACTGACTTACTTCTGACAGCTTGTCTTTCCGTTTGAGAAACCAAGAGCCCTTTTCCTGCAGGGGAAAATATCCGTATTCTGTCCTTCTTTTGCACACGGTGAAGTGCCTTCACGGCTGGTGTTAGGTCTTTACCCACTCGAGGGAGGGCAGCTTCCCATTCACTTTGGAGATGGCACTTCTGCAGCGCTGTGGGCCATGACTGTGCTTCGCAGACTGCAAACTACCCTCTCCATTCGAAGAGAACACGCACGGATTGGGAAGTCTCTGTTCTCTGGGAGTTGTGTGTGGTGCTACTGCCCCGGTGTATGGGGTGGCTCACTGGCCACTAGCAATGTTTCTGCTCGCCACTGTGGGGCAAACGTTGTGCAGCTAAGCTCACTTGGGAAGTACAAGTGCCAGAGTTCCTTTCTGGGGCACCATCAAGAGATCACATTCGTAGCATGCGGGTACTGCTTTCCTCCTAAGCTGTGCATTCGCAGCCAGCTTCAAGGGGTTCCTTTTGTGGATAGACTCTGGTGGAGAGGCCGCTGGAGAAGGCCTCTGCTTCTATGCCCTTTGAGAAGGCATCTTTGAGGAACCTCTTACCCTAGCGTGTGCCAAGTACAGCCTTCTGACTCTCTCCAATACTGACTTACTTCTGACAGCTTGTCTTTCCGTTTGAGAAACCAAGAGCCCTTTTCGTGCAGGGAAAAATGTCCGTTTTCTGTTCTTCTTTTGCACACGGTGACGTGCTTTCAGGGCTGTGGTTAGGCTTTTACCCACTCGAGGGAGGGCAGCTTCCCATTCACTTTGGAGATGGCACTCCTGCAGCGCTGTGGGCCATGTCTGTGCTTCGCAGACTGCAAACTACCCTCTCCATTCGAAGAGAACACGCACGGAATGGGAAGTCTCTGTTCTCTGGGAGTTGTGTGTGGTGCTACTGCCCCGGTGTATGGGGTGGCTCACTGGCCACTAGCAATGTTTCTGCTCGCCACTGTGTGGCAAACGTTGTGCAGCTAAGCTCACTTGGGAATTACAAGTGCCAGAGTTCCTTTCTGGGGCACCATCAAGAGATCACATTCGTAGCATGCGGGTACTGCTTTCCTCCTAAGCTGTGCATTCGCAGCCAGCTTCAAGGTGTTCCTTTTGTGGATAGACTCTGGAGGAGAGGCCGCTGGATAAGGCCTCTGCTTCTGCGCCCTTTGAGAGGGCTGCTTTGAGGAACCTCTTACCCTAGCCTCTACCAAGTACAGCCTTCTGCCTCTCTCCAATACTGACTTACTTCTGACAGCTTGTCTTTCCGTTTGAGAAACCAAGAGCCCTTTTCGTGCAGGGAAAAATGTCCGTTTTCTGTTCTTCTTTTGCACACGGTGACGTGCTTTCAGGGCTGGGGTTAGGCTTTTACCCACTCGAGGGAGGGCAGCTTCCCATTCACTTTGGAGATGGCACTCCTGCAGCGCTGTGGGCCATGTCTGTGCTTCGCAGACTGCAAACTACCCTCTCCATTCGAAGAGAACACGCACGGATTGGGAAGTCTCTGTTCTCTGGGAGTTGTGTGTGGTGCTACTGCCCCGGTGTATGGGGTGGCTCACTGGCCACTAGCAATGTTTCTGCTCGCCACTGTGGGGCAAACGTTGTGCAGCTAAGCTCACTTGGGAAGTACAAGTGCCAGAGTTCCTTTCTGGGGCACCATCAAGAGATCACATTCGTAGCATGCGGGTACTGCTTTCCTCCTAAGCTGTGCATTCGCAGCCAGCTTCAAGGTGTTCCTTTTGTGGATAGACTCTGGTGGAGAGGCCGCTGGAGAAGGCTTCTGCTTCTATGCCCTTTGAGAAGGCTGCTTTGAGGAACCTCTTACCCTAGCCTCTGCCAAGTACAGCCTTCTGCCTCTCTCCAATACTGACTTACTTTTGACAGCTTGTCTTTCCGTTTGAGAAACCAAGAGCCCTTTTCGTGCAGGGAAAAATGTCCATTTTCTGTTCTTCTTTTGCACACGGTGACGTGTTTCAGGCCTGGGTTAGGCTTTTACCCACTCGAGGGAGGGCAGCTTCCCATTCACTTTGGAGATGGCACTCCTGCAGCGCTGTGGGCCATGTCTGTGCTTCGCAGACTGTAAACTACCCTCTCCATTCGAAGAGAACACGCACGGATTGGGAAGTCTCTGTTCTCTGGGAGATGTGTGTGGTGCTACTGCCCCGGTGTATGGGGTGGTTCACTGGCCACTAGCAATGTTTCTGCTCGCCACTGTGGGGCAAACGTTGTGCAGCTAAGCTCACTTGGGAACTACAAGTGCCAGAGTTCCTTTCTGGGGCACCATCAAGAGATCACATTCGTAGCATGCGGGTACTGCTTTCCTCCTAAGCTGTGCATTCGCAGCCAGCTTCAAGGTGTTCCTTTTGTGGATAGACTCTGGAGGAGAGGCCGCTGGAGAAGACCTCTGCTTCTATGCCCTTTGAGAGGGCTGCATTGAGGAACCTCTTACCCTAGCCTCTACCAAGTACAGCCTTCTGCCTCTCTCCAATACTGACTTACTTTTGACAGCTTGTCTTTCCGTTTGAGAAACCAAGAGCCCTTTTCGTGCAGGGAAAAATGTCCGTTTTCTGTTCTTCTTTTGCACACGGTGACGTGCTTTCAGGGCTGTGGTTAGGCTTTTACCCACTCGAGGGAGGGCAGCTTCCCATTCACTTTGGAGATGGCACTCCTGCAGCGCTGTGGGCCATGTCTGTGCTTCGCAGACTGCAAACTACCCTCTCCATTCGAAGAGAACACGCACGGATTGGGAAGTCTCTGTTCTCTGGGAGTTGTGTGTGGTGCTACTGCCCCGGTGTATGGGGTGGCTCACTGGCCACTAGCAATGTTTCTGCTCGCCACTGTGGGGCAAACGTTGTGCAGCTAAGCTCACTTGGGAAGTACAAGTGCCAGAGTTCCTTTCTGGGGCACCATCAAGAGATCACATTCGTAGCATGCGGGTACTGCTTTCCTCCTAAGCTGTGCATTCGCAGCCAGCTTCAAGGTGTTCCTTTTGTGGATAGACTCTGGTGGAGAGGCCGCTGGAGAAGGCCTCTGATTCTATGCCCTTTGAGAAGGCTGCTTTGAGGAACCTCTTACCCTAGCCTCTGCCAAGTACAGCCTTCTGCCTCTCTCCAATACTGAATTACTTCTGACAGCTTGTCTTTCCGTTTGAGAAACCAAGAGCCCTTTTCGTGCAGGGAAAAATGTCCGTTTTCTGTTCTTCTTTTGCACACGGTGACGTGCTTTCAGGGCTGTGGTTAGGCTTTTACCCACTCGAGGGAGGGCAGCTTCCCATTCACTTTGGAGATGGCACTCCTGCAGCGCTGTGGGCCATGTCTGTGCTTCGCAGACTGCAAACTACCCTCTCCATTCGAAGAGAACACGCACGGATTGGGAAGTCTCTGTTCTCTGGGAGTTGTGTGTGGTGCTACTGCCCCGGTGTATGGGGTGGCTCACTGGCCACTAGCAATGTTTCTGCTGGCCACTGTGGGGCAAACGTTGTGCAGCTAAGCTCACTTGGGAAGTACAAGTGCCAGAGTTCCTTTCTGGGGCACCATCAAGAGATCACATTCGTAGCATGCGGGTACTGCTTTCCTCCTAAGCTGTGCATTCGCAGCCAGCTTCAAGGTGTTCCTTTTGTGGATAGACTCTGGAGGAGAGGCCGCTGGAGAAGGCCTCTGCTTCTATGCCCTTTGAGAGGGCTGCATTGAGGAACCTCTTACCCTAGCCTCTACCAAGTACAGCCTTCTGCCTCTCTCCAATACTGACTTACTTCTGACAGCTTGTCTTTCCGTTTGAGAAACCAAGAGCCCTTTTCGTGCAGGGAAAAATGTCCGTTTTCAGTTCTTCTTTTGCACACGGTGACGTGCTTTCAGGGCTGGGGTTAGGCTTTTACCCACTCGAGGGAGGGCAGCTTCCCATTCACTTTGGAGATGGCACTCCTGCAGCGCTGTGGGCCATGTCTGTGCTTCGCAGACTGCAAACTACCCTCTCCATTCTAAGAGAACACGCACGGATTGGGAAGTCTCTGTTCTCTGGGAGGTGTGTGGTGCTACTGCCCCGGTGTATGGGGTGGCTCACTGGCCACTAGCAATGTTTCTGCTCGCCACTGTGGGGCAAACGTTGTGCAGCTAAGCTCACTTGGGAAGTACAAGTGCCAGAGTTCCTTTCTGGGGCACCATCAAGAGATCACATTCGTAGCATGCGGGTACTGCTTTCCTCCTAAGCTGTGCATTCGCAGCCAGCTTCAAGGTGTTCCTTTTGTGGATAGACTCTGGTGGAGAGGCCGCTGGAGAAGGCCTCTGCTTCTATGCCCTTTGAGAAGGCTGCTTTGAGGAACCTCTTACGATAGCCTCTGCCATGTACAGCCTTCTGCCTCTCTCCAATACTGACTTACTTCTGACAGCTTGTCTTTCCGTTTGAGAAACCAAGAGCCCTTTTCGTGCAGGGAAAAATGTCCGTTTTCTGTTCTTCTTTTGCACACGGTGACGTGCTTTCAGGGCTGTGGTTAGGCTTTTACCCACTCGAGGGAGGGCAGCTTCCCATTCACTTTGGAGATGGCACTCCTGCAGCGCTGTGGGCCATGACTGTGCTTCGCAGACTTTAAACTACCCTCTCCATTCGAAGAGAACACGCACGGATTGGGAAGTCTCTGTTCTCTGGGAGATGTGTGTGGTGCTACTGCCCCGGTGTATGGGGTGGCTCACTCGCCACTAGCAATGTTTCTGCTCGCCACTGTGGGGCAAACGTTGTGCAGCTAAGCTCACTTGGGAAGTACAAGTGCCAGAGTTCCTTTCTGGGGCACCATCAAGAGATCACATTCGTAGCATGCGGGAACTACTTTCCTCCTAAGCTGTGCATTCGCAGCCAGCTTCAAGGTGTTCCTTTTGTGGATAGACTCTGGTGGAGAGGCCGCTGGAGAAGGCCTCTGCTTCTATGCCCTTTGAGAAGGCTTCTTTGAGGAACCTCTTACCCTAGCGTGTGCCAAGTACAGCCTTCTGACTCTCTCCAATACTGACTTACTTCTGACAGCTTGTCTTTCCGTTTGAGAAACCAAGAGCCCTTTTCGTGCAGGGAAAAATGTCCGTTTTCTGTTCTTCTTTTGCACACGGTGACGTGCTTTCAGGGCTGGGGTTAGGCTTTTACCCACTCGAGGGAGGGCAGCTTCCCATTCACTTTGGAGATGGCACTCCTGCAGCGCTGTGGGCCATGTCTGTGCTTCGCAGACTGCAAACTACCCTCTCCATTCGAAGAGAACACGCACGGATTGGGAAGTCTCTGTTCTCTGGGAGATGTGTGTGGTGCTACTGCCCCGGTGTATGGGGTGGCTCACTGGCCACTAGCAACGTTTCTGCTCGCCACTGTGGGGCAAGCGTTGTGCAGCTAAGCTCACTTGGGAAGTACAAGTGCCAGAGTTCCTTTCTGGGGCACCATCAAGAGATCACATTCGTAGCATGCGGGTACTGCTTTCCTCCTAAGCTGTGCATTCGCAGCCAGCTTCAAGGTGTTCCTTTTGTGGATAGACTCTGGAGGAGAGGCCGCTGGAGAAGGCTTCTGCTTCTATGCCCTTTGAGAAGGCTGCTTTGAGGAACCTCTTACCCTAGCCTCTGCCATGTACAGCCTTCTGCCTCTCTCCAATACTGACTTACTTTTGACAGCTTGTCTTTCCGTTTGAGAAACCAAGAGCCCTTTTCGTGCAGGGAAAAATGTCCGTTTTCTGTTCTTCTTTTGCACACGGTGACGTGCTTTCAGGCCTGGGTTAGGCTTTTACCCACTCGAGGGAGGGCAGCTTCCCATTCACTTTGGAGATGGCACTCCTGCAGCGCTGTGGGCCATGACTGTGCTTCGCAGACTGTAAACTACCCTCTCCATTCGAAGAGAACACGCACGGATTGGGAAGTCTCTGTTCTCTGGGAGATGTGTGTGGTGCTACTGCCCCGGTGTATGGGGTGGCTCACTCGCCACTAGCAATGTTTCTGCTCGCCACTGTGGGGCAAACGTTGTGCAGCTAAGCTCACTTGGGAAGTACAAGTGCCAGAGTTCCTTTCTGGGGCACCATCAACAGATCACATTCGTAGCATGCGGGTACTGCTTTCCTCCGAAGCTGTGCATTCGCAGCCAGCTTCAAGGTGTTCCTTTTGTGGATAGATTCTGGTGGAGAGGCCGCTGGAGAAGGCCTCTGCTTCTATGCCCTTTGAGAAGGCTGCTTTGAGGATCCTCTTACCCTCGCCTCTGCCAAATACAGCCTTCTGCCTATCTCCAATACTGACTTACTTCTGACAGCTTGTCTTTCCGTTTGAGAAACCAAGAGCCCTTTTCCTGCAGGGGAAAATATCCGTTTTCTGTCCTTCTTTTGCACACGGTGAAGTGCCTTCACGGCTGGTGTTAGGTCTTTACCCACTCGAGGGTGGGCATCTTCCCATTCACTTTGGAGATGGCACTTCTGCAGCGCTGTGGGCCATGACTGTGCTTCGCAGACTGTAAACTACCCTCTCCATTCGAAGAAAACACGCACGGATTGGGAAGTCTCTGTTCTCTGGGAGATGTGTGTGGTGCTACTGCCCCGGTGTATGGGGTGGCTCACTGGCCACTAGCAATGTTTCTGCTCGCCACTGTGGGGCAAACGTTGTGCAGCTAAGCTCACTTGGGAAGTACAAGTGCCAGAGTTCCTTTCTGGGGCACCATCAAGAGATCACATTCGTAGCATGCGGGTACTGCTTTTCTCCTAAGCTGTGCATTCGCAGCCAGCTTCAAGGTGTTCCTTTTGTGGATAGACTCTGGTGGAGAGGCCGCTGGAGAAGGCTTCTGCTTCTATGCCCTTTGAGAAGGCTGCTTTGAGGAACCTCTTACCCTAGCCTCTACCAAGTACAGCCTTCTGCCTCTCTCCAATACTGAATTACTTTTGACAGCTTGTCTTTCCGTTTGAGAAACCAAGAGCCCTTTTCGTGCAGGGAAAAATGTCCGTTTTCTGTTCTTCTTTTGCACACGGTGACGTGCTTTCAGGCCTGGGTTAGGCTTTTACCCACTCGAGGGAGGGCAGCTTCCCATTCACTTTGGAGATGGCACTCCTGCAGCGCTGTGGGCCATGTCTGTGCTTCGCAGACTGTAAACTACCCTCTCCATTCGAAGAGAACACGCACGGATTGGGAAGTCTCTGTTCTCTGGGAGATGTGTGTGGTGCTACTGCCCCGGTGTATGGGGTGGCTCACTCGCCACTAGCAATGTTTCTGCTCGCCACTGTGGGGCAAACGTTGTGCAGCTAAGCTCACTTGGGAAGTACAAGTGCCAGAGTTCCTTTCTGGGGCACCATCAAGAGATCACATTCGTAGCATGCGGGTACTGCTTTCCTCCTAAGCTGTGCATTCGCAGCCAGCTTCAAGGTGTTCCTTTTGTGGATAGACTCTGGTGGAGAGGCCGCTGGAGAAGGCCTCTGCTTCTATGCCCTTTGAGAAGGCTGCTTTGAGGAACCTCTTACCCTAGCGTGTGCCAAGTACAGCCTTCTGACTCTCTCCAATACTGACTTACTTCTGACAGCTTGTCTTTCCGTTTGAGAAAGCAAAAGCCATTTTCGTGCAGGGAAAAATGTCCATTTTCTGTTCTTCTTTTGCACACGGTGACGTGCTTTCAGGGCTGTGGTTAGGCTTTTACCCACTCGAGGGAGGGCAGCTTCCCATTCACTTTGGAGATGGCACTCCTGCAGCGCTGTGGGCCATGTCTGTGCTTCGCAGACTGCAAACTACCCTCTCCATTCGAAGAGAACACGCACGGATTGGGAAGTCTCTGTTCTCTGGGAGTTGTGTGTGGTGCTACTGCCCCGGTGTATGGGGTGGCTCACTGGCCACTAGCAATGTTTCTGCTCGCCACTGTGGGGCAAACGTTGTGCAGCTAAGCTCACTTGGGAAGTACAAGTGCCAGAGTTCCTTTCTGGGGCACCATCAAGAGATCACATTCGTAGCATGCGGGTACTGCTTTCCTCCTAAGCTGAGCATTCGCAGCCAGCTTCAAGGTGTTCCTTTTGTGGATAGACTCTGGAGGAGAGGCCGCTGGAGAAGGCCTCTGCTTCTATGGCCTTTGAGAGGGCTGCATTGAGGAACCTCTTACCCTAGCCTCTACCAAGTACAGCCTTCTGCCTCTCTCCAATACTGACTTACTTCTGACAGCTTGTCTTTCCGTTTGAGAAACCAAGAGCCCTTTTCGTGCAGGGAAAAATGTCCGTTTTCTGTTCTTCTTTTGCACACGGTGACGTGCTTTCAGGGCTGGGGTTAGGCTTTTACCCACTCGAGGGAGGGCAGCTTCCCATTCACTTTGGAGATGGCACTCCTGCAGCGCTGTGGGCCATGTCTGTGCTTCGCAGACTGCAAACTACCCTCTCCATTCGAAGAGAACACGCACGGATTGGGAAGTCTCTGTTCTCTGGGAGTTGTGTGTGGTGCTACTGCCCCGGTGTATGGGGTGGCTCACTGGCCACTAGCAATGTTTCTGCTCGCCACTGTGGGGCAAACGTTGTGCAGCTAAGCTCACTTGGGAAGTACAAGTGCCAGAGTTCCTTTCTGGGGCACCATCAAGAGATCACATTCGTAGCATGCGGGTACTGCTTTCCTCCTAAGCTGTGCATTCGCAGCCAGCTTCAAGGTGTTCCTTTTGTGGATAGACTGTGGTGGAGAGGCCGCTGGAGAAGGCCTCTGCTTCTATGCCCTTTGAGAAGGCTGCTTTGAGGAACCTCTTACCCTAGCCTCTGCCAAGTACAGCCTTCTGCCTCTCTCCAATACTGACTTACTTTTGACAGCTTGTCTTTCCGTTTGAGAAACCAAGAGCCCTTTTCGTGCAGGGAAAAATGTCCGTTTTCTGTTCTTCTTTTGCACACGGTGACGTGCTTTCAGGCCTGGGTTAGGCTTTTACCCACTCGAGGGAGGGCATCTTCCCATTCACTTTGGAGATGGCACTCCTGCAGCGCTGTGGGCCATGACTGTGCTTCGCAGACTGTAAACTACCCTCTCCATTCGAAGAGAACACGCACGGATTGGGAAGTCTCTGTTCTCTGGGAGATGTGTGTGGTGCTACTGCCCCGGTGTATGGGGTGGCTCACTGGCCACTAGCAATGTTTCTGCTCGCCACTGTGGGACAAACGTTGTGCAGCTAAGCTCACTTGGGAAGTACAAGTGCCAGAGTTCCTTTCTGGGGCACCATCAAGAGATCACATTCGTAGCATGCGGGTACTGCTTTCCTCCTAAGCTGTGCATTCGCAGCCAGCTTCAAGGTGTTCCTTTTGTGGATAGACTCTGGTGGAGGGGCCGCTGGAGAAGGCCTCTGCTTCTATGCCCTTTGAGAAGGCTGCTTTGAGGAACCTCTTACCCTAGCCTCTGCCATGTCCAGCCTTCTGCCTCTCTCCAATACTGAATTACTTCTGACAGCTTGTCTTTCCGTTTGAGAAACCAAGAGCCCTTTTCGTGCAGGGAAAAATGTCCGTTTTCTGTTCTTCTTTTGCACACGGTGACGTGCTTTCAGGGCTGGGGTTAGGCTTTTACCCACTCGAGGGAGGGCAGCTTCCCATTCACTTTGGAGATGGCACTCCTGCAGCGCTGTGGGCCATGTCTGTGCTTCGCAGACTGCAAACTACCCTCTCCATTCGAAGAGCACACGCACGGATTGGGAAGTCTCTGTTCTCTGGGAGTTGTGTGTGGTGCTACTGCCCCGGTGTATGGGGTGGCTCACTGGCCACTAGCAATGTTTCTGCTCGCCACTGTGGGGCAAACGTTGTGTAGCTAAGCTCACTTGGGAAGTACAAGTGCCAGAGTTCCTTTTTGGGGCACCATCAACAGATCACATTCGTAGCATGCGGGTACTGCTTTCCTCCTAAGCTGTGCATTCGCAGCCAGCTTCAAGGTGTTCCTTTTGTGGATAGACTCTGGTGGAGAGGCCGCTGGAGAAGGCTTCTGCTTCTATGCCCTTTGAGAAGGCTGCTTTGAGGAACCTCTTACCCTAGCCTCTGCCAAGTACAGCCTTCTGCCTCTCTCCAATACTGACTTATTTTGACAGCTTGTCTTTCCGTTTGAGAAACCAAGAGCCCTTTTCGTGCAGGGAAAAATGTCCGTTTTCTGTTCTTCTTTTGCACACGGTGACGTGCTTTCAGGCCTGGGTTAGGCTTTTACCCACTCGAGGGAGGGCAGCTTCCCATTCACTTTGGAGATGGCACTCCTGCAGCGCTGTGGGCCATGACTGTGCTTCGCAGACTGTAAACTACCCTCTCCATTCGAAGAGAACACGCACGGGTTGGGAAGTCTCTGTTCTCTGGGAGATATGTGTGGTGCTACTGCCCCGGTGTATGGGGTGGCTCACTCGCCACTAGCAATGTTTCTGCTCGCCACTGTGGGGCAAACGTTGTGCAGCTAAGCTCACTTGGGAAGTACAAGTGCCAGAGTTCCTTTCTGGGGCACCATCAAGAGATCACATTCGTAGCATGCGGGTACTGCTTTCCTCCTAAGCTGTGCATTCGCAGCCAGCTTCAAGGTGTTCCTTTTGTGGATAGACTCTGGTGGAGAGGCCGCTGGAGAAGGCCTCTGCTTCTATGCCCTTTGAGAAGGCTTCTTTGAGGAACCTCTTACCCTAGCGTGTGCCAAGTACAGCCTTCTGACTCTCTCCAATACTGACTTACTTCTGACAGCTTGTCTTTCCGTTTGAGAAAGCAAGAGCCCTTTTCGTGCAGGGAAAAATGTCCGTTTTCTGTTCTTCTTTTGCACACGGTGATGTGCTTTCAGGGCTGTGGTTAGGCTTTTACCCACTCGAGGGAGGGCAGCTTCCCATTCACTTTGGAGATGGCACTCCTGCAGCGCTGTGGGCCATGTCTGTGCTTCGCAGACTGCAAACTACCCTCTCCATTCGAAGAGAACACGCACGGATTGGGAAGTCTCTGTTCTCTGGGAGTTGTGTGTGGTGCTACTGCCCCGGTGTATGGGGTGGCTCACTGGCCACTAGCAATGTTTCTGCTCGCCACTGTGGGGCAAACGTTGTGCAGCTAAGCTCACTTGGGAAGTACAAGTGCCAGAGTTCCTTTCTGGGGCACCATCAAGAGATCACATTCGTAGCATGCGGGTACTGCTTTCCTCCTAAGCTGTGCATTCGCAGCCAGCTTCAAGGTGTTCCTTTTGTTGATAGACTCTGGAGGAGAGGCCGCTGGATAAGGCCTCTGCTTCTATGCCCTTTGAGAGAGCTGCTTTGAGGAACCTCTTACCCTAGCCTCTTCCAAGTACAGCCTTCTGCCTCTCTCCAATACTGACTTACTTCTGACAGCTTGTCTTCCGTTCGAGAAACCAAGAGCCCTTTTCGTGCAGGGAGAAATGTCCGTTTTCTGTTCTTCTTTTGCACACGGTGACGTGCTTTCAGGGCTGGTGTTAGGCTTTTACCCACTCGAGGGAGGGCAGCTTCCCATTCACTTTGGAGATGGCACTCCTGCAGCGCTGTGGGCCATGTCTGTGCTTCGCAGACTGCAAACTACCCTCTCCATTCGAAGAGAACACGCACGGATTGGGAAGTCTCTGTTCTCTGGGAGTTGTGTGTGGTGCTACTGCCCCGGTGTATGGGGTGGCTCACTGGCCACTAGCAATGTTTCTGCTCGCCACTGTGGGGCAAACGTTGTGCAGCTAAGCTCACTTGGGAAGTACAAGTGCCAGAGTTCCTTTCTGGGGCACCATCAAGAGATCACATTCGTAGCATGCGGGTACTGCTTTCCTCCTAAGCTGTGCATTTGCAGCCAGCTTCAAGGTGTTCCTTTTGTGGATAGACTCTGGTGGAGAGGCCGCTGGAGAAGGCTTCTGCTTCTATGCCCTTTGAGAAGGCTGCTTTGAGGAACCTCTTACCCTAGCCTCTGCCAAGTACAGCCTTCTGCCTCTCTCCAATACTGAATTACTTCTGACAGCTTGTCTTTCCGTTTGAGAAACCAAGAGCCCTTTTCGTGCAGGGAAAAATGTCCGTTTTCTGTTCTTCTTTTGCACACGGTGACGTGCTTTCAGGGCTGTGGTTAGGCTTTTACCCACTCGAGGGAGGGCAGCTTCCCATTCACTTTGGAGATGGCACTCCTGCAGCGCTGTGGGCCATGTCTGTGCTTCGCAGACTGCAAACTACCCTCTCCATTCGAAGAGAACATGCACGGATTGGGAAGTCTCAGTTCTCTGGGAGTTGTGTGTGGTGCTACTGCCCCGGTGTATGGGGTGGCTCACTGGCCACTAGCAATGTTTCTGCTCGCCACTGTGGGGCAAACGTTGTGCAGCTAAGCTCACTTGGGAAGTACAAGTGCCAGAGTTCCTTTCTGGGGCACCATCAAGAGATCACATTCGTAGCATGCGGGTACTGCTTTCCTCCTAAGCTGTGCATTCGCAGCCAGCTTCAAGGTGTTCCTTTTGTTGATAGACTCTGGAGGAGAGGCCGCTGGATAAGGCCTCTGCTTCTATGCCCTTTGAGAGAGCTGCTTTGAGGAACCTCTTACCCTAGCCTCTTCCAAGTACAGCCTTCTGCCTCTCTCCAATACTGACTTACTTCTGACAGCTTGTCTTCCGTTCGAGAAACCAAGAGCCCTTTTCGTGCAGGGAGAAATGTCCGTTTTCTGTTCTTCTTTTGCACACGGTGACGTGCTTTCAGGGCTGGTGTTAGGCTTTTACCCACTCGAGGGAGGGCAGCTTCCCATTCACTTTGGAGATGGCACTCCTGCAGCGCTGTGGGCCATGTCTGTGCTTCGCAGACTGCAAACTACCCTCTCCATTCGAAGAGAACACGCACGGATTGGGAAGTCTCTGTTCTCTGGGAGTTGTGTGTGGTGCTACTGCCCCGGTGTATGGGGTGGCTCACTGGCCACTAGCAATGTTTCTGCTCGCCACTGTGGGGCAAACGTTGTGCAGCTAAGCTCACTTGGGAAGTACAAGTGCCAGAGTTCCTTTCTGGGGCACCATCAAGAGATCACATTCGTAGCATGCGGGTACTGCTTTCCTCCTAAGCTGTGCATTCGCAGCCAGCTTCAAGGTGTTCCTTTTGTGAATAGACTCTGGTGGAGAGACCGCTGGAAAAGGCCTCTGCTTCTATGCCCTTTGAGAAGGCTTCTTTGAGGAACCTCTTACCCTAGCGTGTGCCAAGTACAGCCTTCTGACTCTCTCCAATACTGACTTACTTCTGACAGCTTGTCTTTCCGTTTGAGAAAGCAAGAGCCCTTTTCGTGCAGGGAAAAATGTCCGTTTTCTGTTCTTCTTTTGCACACGGTGACGTGCTTTCAGGGCTGTGGTTAGGCTTTTACCCACTCGAGGGAGGGCAGCTTCCCATTCACTTTGGAGATGGCCCTCCTGCAGCGCTGTGGGCCATGTCTGTGCTTCGCAGACTGCAAACTACCCTCTCCATTCGAAGAGAACACGCACGGATTGGGAAGTCTCTGTTCTCTGGGAGTTGTGTGTGGTGCTACTGCCCCGGTGTATGGGGTGGCTCACTGGCCACTAGCAATGTTTCTGCTCGCCACTGTGGGGCAAACGTTGTGCAGCTAAGCTCACTTGGGAAGTACAAGTGCCAGAGTTCCTTTCTGGGGCACCATCAAGAGATCACATTCGTAGCATGCGGGTACTGCTTTCCTCCTAAGCTGTGCATTCGCAGCCAGCTTCAAGGTGTTCCTTTTGTGGATAGAGTCTGGAGGAGAGGCCGCTGGATAAGGCCTCTGCTTCTATGCCCTTTGAGAGGGCTGCTTTGAGGAACCTCTTACCCTAGCCTCTACCAAGTACAGCCTTCTGCCTCTCTCCAATACTGACTTACTTCTGACAGCTTGTCTTTCCCTTTGAGAAACCAAGAGCCCTTTTCGTGCAGGGAAAAATGTCCGTTTTCTGTTCTTCTTTTGCACACGGTGACGTGCTTTCAGGGCTGGGGTTAGGCTTTTACCCACTCGAGGGAGGGCAGCTTCCCATTCACTTTGGAGATGGCACTCCTGCAGCGCTGTGGGCCATGTCTGTGCTTCGCAGACTGCAAACTACCCTCTCCATTCGAAGAGAACACGCACGGATTGGGAAGTCTCTGTTCTCTGGGAGTTGTGTGTGGTGCTACTGCCCCGGTGTATGGGGTGGCTCACTGGCCACTAGCAATGTTTCTGCTCACCACTGTGGGGCAAACGTTGTGCAGCTAAGCTCACTTGGGAAGTACAAGTGCCAGAGTTCCTTTCTGGGGCACCATCAAGAGATCACATTCGTAGCATGCGGGTACTGCTTTCCTCCTAAGCTGTGCATTCGCAGCCAGCTTCAAGGTGTTCCTTTTGTGGATAGACTCTGGTGGAGAGGCCGCTGGAGAAGGCCTCTGCTTCTATGCCCTTTGAGAAGGCTGCTTTGAGGAACCTCTTACCCTAGCCTCTGCCAAGTACAGCCTTCTGCCTCTCTCCAATACTGAATTACTTTTGACAGCTTGTCTTTCCGTTTGAGAAACCAAGAGCCCTTGTCGTGCAGGGAAAAATGTCCGTTTTCTGTTCTTCTTTTGCACACGGTGACGTGCTTTCAGGGCTGTGGTTAGGCTTTTACCCACTCGAGGGAGGGCAGCTTCCCATTCACTTTGGAGATGGCACTCCTGCAGCGCTGTGGGCCATGTCTGTGCTTCGCAGACTGCAAACTACCCTCTCCATTCGAAGAGAACACGCACGGATTGGGAAGTCTCTGTTCTCTGGGAGTTGTGTGTGGTGCTACTGCCCCGGTGTATGGGGTGGCTCACTGGCCACTAGCAAAGTTTCTGCTCGCCACTGTGGGGCAAACATTGTGCAGCTAAGCTCACTTGGGAAGTACAAGTGCCAGAGTTCCTTTCTGGGGCACCATCAAGAGATCACATTCGTAGCATGCGGGTACTGCTTTCCTCCTAAGCTGTGCATTCGCAACCAGCCTCAAGGTGTTCCTTTTGTGGATAGACTCTGGTGGAGAGGCCGCTGGAGAAGGCCTCTGCTTCTATGCCCTTTGAGAAGGCTGCTTTGAGGAACCTCTTACCCTAGCGTGTGCCAAGTACAGCCTTCTGACTCTCTCCAATACTGACTTACTTCTGACAGCTTGTCTTTCCGTTTGAGAAAGCAAGAGCCCTTTTCGTGCAGGGAAAAATGTCCGTTTTCTGTTCTTCTTTTGCACACGGTGACGTGCTTTCAGGGCTGTGGTTAGGCTTTTACCCACTCGAGGGAGGGCAGCTTCCCATTCACTTTGGAGATGGCACTCCTGCAGCGCTGTGGGCCATGTCTGTGCTTCGCAGACTGTAAACTACCCTCTCCATTCGAAGAGAACACGCACGGATTGGGAAGTCTCTGTTCTCTGGGAGTTGTGTGTGGTGCTACTGCCCCGGTGTATGGGGTGGCTCACTGGCCACTAGCAATGTTTCTGCTCGCCACTGTGGGGCAAACGTTGTGCAGCTAAGCTGACTTGGGAAGTACAAGTGCCAGAGTTCCTTTCTGGGGCACCATCAAGAGATCACATTCGTAGCATGCGGGTACTGCTTTCCTCCTAAGCTGTGCATTCGCAGCCAGCTTCAAGGTGTTCCTTTTGTGGATAGACTCTGGTGGAGAGACCGCTGGAAAAGGCCTCTGCTTCTATGCCCTTTGAGAAGGCTTCTTTGAGGAACCTCTTACCCTAGCGTGTGCCAAGTACAGCCTTCTGACTCTCTCCAATACTGACTTACTTCTGACAGCTTGTCTTTCCGTTTGAGAAAGCAAGAGCCCTTTTCGTGCAGGGAAAAATGTCCGTTTTCTGTTCTTCTTTTGCACACGGTGACGTGCTTTCAGGGCTGTGGTTAGGCTTTTACCCACTCGAGGGAGGGCAGCTTCCCATTCACTTTGGAGATGGCACTCCTGCAGCGCTGTGGGCCATGTCTGTGCTTCGCAGACTGCAAACTACCCTCTCCATTCGAAGAGAACACGCACGGATTGGGAAGTCTCTGTTCTCTGGGAGTTGTGTGTGGTGCTACTGCCCCGGTGTATGGGGTGGCTCACTGGCCACTAGCAATGTTTCTGCTCGCCACTGTGGGGCAAACGTTGTGCAGCTAAGCTCACTTGGGAAGTACAAGTGCCAGAGTTCCTTTCTGGGGCACCATCAAGAGATCACATTCGTAGCATGCGGGTACTGCTTTCCTCCTAAGCTGTGCATTCGCAGCCAGCTTCAAGGTGTTCCTTTTGTGGATAGACTCTGGAGGAGAGGCCGCTGGATAAGGCCTCTGCTTCTATGCCCTTTGAGAGGGCTGCTTTGAGGAACCTCTTACCCTAGCCTCTACCAAGTACAGCCTTCTGCCTCTCTCCAATACTGACTTACTTCTGACAGCTTGTCTTTCCCTTTGAGAAACCAAGAGCCCTTTTCGTGCAGGGAAAAATGTCCGTTTTCTGTTCTTCTTTTGCACACGGTGACGTGCTTTCAGGGCTGTGGTTAGGCTTTTACCCACTCGAGGGAGGGCAGCTTCCCATTCACTTTGGAGATGGCACTCCTGCAGCGCTGTGGGCCATGTCTGTGCTTCGCAGACTGCAAACTACCCTCTCCATTCGAAGAGAACACGCACGGATTGGGAAGTCTCTGTTCTCTGGGAGTTGTGTGTGGTGCTACTGCCCCGGTGTATGGGGTGGCTCACTGGCCACTAGCAATGTTTCTGCTCACCACTGTGGGGCAAACGTTGTGCAGCTAAGCTCACTTGGGAAGTACAAGTGCCAGAGTTCCTTTCTGGGGCACCATCAAGAGATCACATTCGTAGCATGCGGGTACTGCTTTCCTCCTAAGCTGTGCATTCGCAGCCAGCTTCAAGGTGTTCCTTTTGTGGATAGACTCTGGTGGAGAGGCCGCTGGAGAAGGCCTCTGCTTCTATGCCCTTTGAGAAGGCTGCTTTGAGGAACCTCTTACCCTAGCCTCTGCCAAGTACAGCCTTCTGCCTCTCTCCAATACTGAATTACTTTTGACAGCTTGTCTTTCCGTTTGAGAAAGCAAGAGCCCTTTTCGTGCAGGGAAAAATGTCCGTTTTCTGTTCTTCTTTTGCACACGGTGACGTGCTTTCAGGGCTGTGGTTAGGCTTTTACCCACTCGAGGGAGGGCAGCTTCCCATTCACTTTGGAGATGGCACTCCTGCAGCGCTGTGGGCCATGTCTGTGCTTCGCAGACTGCAAACTACCCTCTCCATTCGAAGAGAACACGCACGGATTGGGAAGTCTCTGTTCTCTGGGAGTTGTGTGTGGTGCTACTGCCCCGGTGTATGGGGTGGCTCACTGGCCACTAGCAATGTTTCTGCTCGCCACTGTGGGGCAAACATTGTGCAGCTAAGCTCACTTGGGAAGTACAAGTGCCAGAGTTCCTTCCTGGGGCACCATCAAGAGATCACATTCGTAGCATGCGGGTACTGCTTTCCTCCTAAGCTGTGCATTCGCAGCCAGCTTCAAGGTGTTCCTTTTGTGGATAGACTCTGGTGGAGAGGCCGCTGGAGAAGGCCTCTGCTTCTATGCCCTTTGAGAAGGCTGCTTTGAGGAACCTCTTACCCTAGCGTGTGCCAAGTACAGCCTTCTGACTCTCTCCAATACTGACTTACTTCTGACAGCTTGTCTTTCCGTTTGAGAAAGCAAGAGCCCTTTTCGTGCAGGGAAAAATGTCCGTTTTCTGTTCTTCTTTTGCACACGGTGACGTGCTTTCAGGGCTGTGGTTAGGCTTTTACCCACTCGAGGGAGGGCAGCTTCCCATTCACTTTGGAGATGGCACTCCTGCAGCGCTGTGGGCCATGTCTGTGCTTCGCAGACTGCAAACTACCCTCTCCATTCGAAGAGAACACGCACGGATTGGGAAGTCTCTGTTCTCTGGGAGTTGTGTGTGGTGCTAATGCCCCGGTGTATGGGGTGGCTCACTGGCCACTAGCAATGTTTCTGCTCGCCACTGTGGGGCAAACGTTGTGCAGCTAAGCTCACTTGGGAAGTACAAGTGCCAGAGTTCCTTTCTGGGGCACCATCAAGAGATCACATTCGTAGCATGCGGGTACTGCTTTCCTCCTAAGCTGTGCATTCGCAGCCAGCTTCAAGGTGTTCCTTTTGTGGATAGACTCTGGAGGAGAGGCCGCTGGATAAGGCCTCTGCTTCTATGCCCTTTGAGAGTGCTGCTTTGAGGAACCTCTTACCCTAGCCTCTTCCAAGTACAGCCTTCTGCCTCTCTCCAATACTGACTTACTTCTGACAGCTTGTCTTTCCGTTTGAGAAACCAAGAGCCCTTTTCGTGCAGGGAAAAATGTCCGTTTTCTGTTCTTCTTTTGCACACGGTGACGTGCTTTCAGGGCTGTGGTTAGGCTTTTACCCACTCGAGGGAGGGCAGCTTCCCATTCACTTTGGAGATGGCACTCCTGCAGCGCTGTGGGCCATGTCTGTGCTTCGCAGACTGCAAACTACCCTCTCCATTCGAAGAGAACACGCACGGATTGGGAAGTCTCAGTTCTCTGGGAGTTGTGTGTGGTGCTACTGCCCCGGTGTATGGGGTGGCTCACTGGCCACTAGCAATGTTTCTGCTCGCCACTGTGGGGCAAACGTTGTGCAGCTAAGCTCACTTGGGAAGTACAAGTGCCAGAGTTCCTTTCTGGGTCACCATCAAGAGATCACATTCGTAGCATGCGGGTACTGCTTTCCTCCTAAGCTGTGCATTCGCAGCCAGCTTCAAGGTGTTCCTTTTGTGGATAGACTCTGGTGGATAGGCCGCTGGAGAAGGCCTCTGCTTCTATGCCCTTTGAGAGGGCTGCTTTGAGGAACCTCTTACCCTAGCCTCTACCAAGTAGAGCCTTCTGCCTCTCTCCAATACTGACTTACTTCTGACAGCTTGTCTTTCCGTTTGAGAAACCAAGAGCCCTTTTCGTGCAGGGAAAAATGTCCGTTTTCTGTTCTTCTTTTGCACACGGTGACGTGCTTTCAGGGCTGTGGTTAGGCTTTTACCCACTCGAGGGAGGGCAGCTTCCCATTCACTTTGGAGATGGCACTCCTGCAGCGCTGTGGGCCATGTCTGTGCTTCGCAGACTGCAAACTACCCTCTCCATTCGAAGAGAACACGCACGGATTGGGAAGTCTCTGTTCTCTGGGAGTTGTGTGTGGTGCTACTGCCCCGGTGTATGGGGTTGCTCACTGGCCACTAGCAATGTTTCTGCTCGCCACTGTGGGGCAAACGTTGTGCAGCTAAGCTCACTTGGGAAGTACAAGTGCCAGAGTTCCTTTCTGGGGCACCATCAAGAGATCACATTCGTAGCATGCGGGTACTGCTTTCCTCCTAAGCTGTGCATTCGCAGCCAGCTTCAAGGTGTTCCTTTTGTGGATAGACTCTGGTGGAGAGGCCGCTGGAGAAGGCCTCTGCTTCTATGCCCTTTGAGAAGGCTGCTTTGAGGAACCTCTTACCCTAGCCTCTGCCAAGTACAGCCTTCTGCCTCTCTCCAATACTGAATTACTTCTGACAGCTTGTCTTTCCGTTTGAGAAACCAAGAGCCCTTTTCGTGCAGGGAAAAATGTCCGTTTTCTGTTCTTCTTTTGCACACGGTGACGTGCTTTCAGGGCTGTGGTTAGGCTTTTACCCACTCGAGGGAGGGCAGCTTCCCATTCACTTTGGAGATGGCACTCCTGCAGCGCTGTGGGCCATGTCTGTGCTTCGCAGACTGCAAACTACCCTCTCCATTCGAAGACAACACGCACGGATTGGGAAGTCTCAGTTCTCTGGGAGTTGTGTGTGGTGCTACTGCCCCGGTGTATGGGGTGGCTCACTGGCCACTAGCAATGTTTCTGCTCGCCACTGTGGGGCAAACGTTGTGCAGCAAAGCTCACTTGGGAAGTACAAGTGCCAGAGTTCCTTTCTGGGGCACCATCAAGAGATCACATTCGTAGCATGCGGGTACTGCTTTCCTCCTAAGCTGTGCATTCGCAGCCAGCTTCAAGGTGTTCCTTTTTTGGATAGACTCTGGTGGAGAGGCCGCTGGAGAAGGCCTCTGCTTCTATGCCCTTTGAGAAGGCTGCTTTGAGGAACCTCTTATCCTAGCCTCTGCCAAGTACAGCCTTCTGCCTCTCTCCAATACTGACTTACTTCTGACATCTTGTCTTCCTTTCGAGAAACCAAGAGCCCTTTTCGTGCAGGGAGAAATGTCCGTTTTCTGTTCTTCTTTTGCACACGGTGACGTGCTTTCAGGGCTGGGGTTAGGCTTTTACTCACTCGAGGGAGTGCAGCTTCCCATTCACTTTGGAGATGGCACTCCTGCAGCACTGTGGGCCATGTCTGTGCTTCGCAGACTGCAAACTACCCTCTCCATTCGAAGAGAACACGCACGGATTGGGAAGTCTCTGTTCTCTGGGAGTTGTGTGTGGTGCTACTGCCCCGGTGTATGGGGTGGCTCACTGGCCACTAGCAATGTTTCTGCTCGCCACTGTGGGGCAAACGTTGTGCAGCTAAGCTCACTTGGGAAGTACAAGTGCCAGAGTTCCTTTCTGGGGCACCATCAAGAGATCACATTCGTAGCATGCGGGTACTGCTTTCCTCCTAAGCTGTGCATTCGCAGCCAGCTTCAAGGTGTTCCTTTTGTGGATAGACTCTGGAGGAGAGGCCGCTGGATAAGGCCTCTGCTTCTATGCCCTTTGAGAGGGCTGCTTTGAGGAACCTCTTACCCTAGCCTCTACCAAGTACAGCCTTCTGCCTCTCTCCAATACTGACTTACTTCTGACAGCTTGTCTTCCGTTTGAGAAACCAAGAGCCCTTTTCGTGCAGGGAAAAATGTCCGTTTTCTGTTCTTCTTTTGCACACGGTGACGTGCTTTCAGGGCTGGGGTTAGGCTTTTACCCACTCGAGGGAGGGCAGCTTCCCATTCACTTTGGAGATGGCACTCCTGCAGCGCTGTGGGCCATGTCTGTGCTTCGCAGACTGCAAACTACCCTCTCCATTCGAAGAGAACACGCACGGATTGGGAAGTCTCTGTTCTCTGGGAGTTGTGTGTGGTGCTACTGCCCCGGTGTATGGGGTGGCTCACTGGCCACTAGCAATGTTTCTGCTCGCCACTGTGGGGCAAACGTTGTGCAGCTAAGCTCACTTGGGAAGTACAAGTGCCAGAGTTCCTTTCTGGGGCACCATCAAGAGATCACATTCGTAGCATGCGGGTACTGCTTTCCTCCTAAGCTGTGCATTCGCAGCCAGCTTCAAGGTGTTCCTTTTGTGGATAGACTCTGGTGGAGAGGCCGCTGGAAAAGGCCTCTGCTTCTATGCCCTTTGAGAAGGCTGCTTTGAGGAACCTCTTACCCTAGCCTCTGCCAAGTACAGCCTTCTGCCTCTCTCCAATACTGAATTACTTCTGACAGCTTGTCTTTCCGTTTGAGAAACCAAGAGCCCTTTTCGTGCAGGGAAAAATGTCCGTTTTCTGTTCTTCTTTTGCACACGGTGACGTGCTTTCAGGGCTGTGGTTAGGCTTTTACCCACTCGAGGGAGGGCAGCTTCCCATTCACTTTGGAGATGGCACTCCTGCAGCGCTGTGGGCCATGTCTGTGCTTCGCAGACTGCAAACTACCCTCTCCATTCGAAGAGAACACGCACGGATTGGGAAGTCTCTGTTCTCTGGGAGATGTGTGTGGTGCTACTGCCCCGGTGTATGGGGTGGCTCACTGGCCAGTAGCAATGTTTCTGCTCGCCACTGTGGGGCAAACGTTGTGCAGCTAAGCTCACTTGGGAAGTACAAGTGCCAGAGTTCCTTTCTGGGGCACCATCAAGAGATCACATTCGTAGCATGCGGGTACTGCTTTCCTCCTAAGCTGTGCATTCGCAGCCAGCTTCAAGGTGTTCCTTTTGTGGATAGACTCTGGTGGAGAGGCCGCTGGAGAAGGCTTCTGCTTCTATGCCCTTTGAGAAGGCTTCTTTGAGGAACCTCTTACCCTAGCCTCTGCCAAGTACAGCCTTCTGCCTCTCTCCAATACTGACTTACTTTTGACAGCTTGTCTTTCCGTTTGAGAAACCAAGAGCCCTTTTCGTGCAGGGAAAAATGTCCGTTTTCTGTTCTTCTTTTGCACACGGTGACGTGCTTTCAGGGCTGTGGTTAGGCTTTTACCCACTCGAGGGAGGGCAGCTTCCCATTCACTTTGGAGATGGCACTCCTGCAGCGCTGTGGGCCATGTCTGTGCTTCGCAGACTGCAAACTACCCTCTCCATTCGAAGAGAACACGCACGGATTGGGAAGTCTCTGTTCTCTGGGAGTTGTGTGTGGTGCTACTGCCCCGGTGTATGGGGTGGCTCACTGGCCACTAGCAATGTTTCTGCTCGCCACTGTGGGGCAAACGTTGTGCAGCTAAGCTCACTTGGGAAGTACAAGTGCCAGAGTTCCTTTCTGGGGCACCATCAAGAGATCACATTCGTAGCATGCGGGTACTGCTTTCCTCCTAAGCTGTGCATTCGCAGCCAGCTTCAAGGTGTTCCTTTTGTGGATAGACTCTGGTGGAGAGGCCGCTGGAAAAGGCCTCTGCTTCTATGCCCTTTGAGAAGGCTTCTTTGAGGAACCTCTTACCCTAGCGTGTGCCAAGTACAGCCTTCTGACTCTCTCCAATACTGACTTACTTCTGACAGCTTGTCTTTCCGTTTGAGAAAGCAAGAGCCCTTTTCGTGCAGGGAAAAATGTCCGTTTTCTGTTCTTCTTTTGCACACGGTGACGTGCTTTCAGGGCTGTGGTTAGGCTTTTACCCACTCGAGGGAAGGCAGCTTCCCATTCTCTTTGGAGATGGCACTCCTGCAGCGCTGTGGGCCATGTCTGTGCTTCGCAGACTGCAAACTACCCTCTCCATGCGAAGAGAACACGCACGGATTGGGAAGTCTCTGTTCTCTGGGAGTTGTGTGTGGTGCTACTGCCCCGGTGTATGGGGTGGCTCACTGGCCACTAGCAATGTTTCTGCTCGCCACTGTGGGGCAAACGTTGTGCAGCTAAGCTCACTTGGGAAGTACAAGTGCCAGAGTACCTTTCTGGGGCACCATCAAGAGATCACATTCGTAGCATGCGGGTACTGCTTTCCTCCTAAGCTGTGCATTCGCAGCCAGCTTCAAGGTGTTCCTTTTGGGGATAGACTCTGAAGGCAGGCCGCTGGAGAAGGCCTCTGCTTCTATGCCCTTTGAGAGGGCTGCTTTGAGGAACCTCTTACCCTAGCCTCTACCAAGTACAGCCTTCTGCCTCTCTCCAATACTGAGTTACTTCTGACAGCTTGTCTTTCCGTTTGAGAAACCAAGAGCCCTTTTCGTGCAGGGAAAAATGTCCGTTTTCTGTTCTTCTTTTGCACACGGTGACGTGCTTTCAGGGCTGGGGTTAGGCTTTTACCCACTCGAGGGAGGGCAGCTTCCCATTCACTTTGGAGATGGCACTCCTGCAGCGCTGTGGGCCATGTCTGTGCTTCGCAGACTGCAAACTACCCTCTCCATTCGAAGAGAACACGCACGGATTGGGAAGTCTCTGTTCTCTGGGAGTTGTGTGTGGTGCTACTGCCCCGGTGTATGGGGTGGCTCACTGGCCACTAGCAATGTTTCTGCTCACCACTGTGGGGCAAACGTTGTGCAGCTAAGCTCACTTGGGAAGTACAAGTGCCAGAGTTCCTTTCTGGGGCACCATCAAGAGATCACATTCGTAGCATGCGGGTACTGCTTTCCTCCTAAGCTGTGCATTCGCAGCCAGCTTCAAGGTGTTCCTTTTGTGGATAGACTCTGGTGGAGAGGCTGCTGGAGAAGGCCTCTGCTTCTATGCCCTTTGAGAAGGCTGCTTTGAGGAACCTCTTACCCTAGCCTCTGCCAAGTACAGCCTTCTGCCTCTCTCCAATACTGAATTACTTCTGACAGCTTGTCTTTCCGTTTGAGAAAGCAAGAGCCCTTTTCGTGCAGGGAAAAATGTCCGTTTTCTGTTCTTCTTTTGCACACGGTGACGTGCTTTCAGGGCTGTGGTTAGGCTTTTACCCACTCGAGGGAGGGCAGCTTCCCATTCACTTTGGAGATGGCACTCCTGCAGCGCTGTGGGCCATGTCTGTGCTTCGCAGACTGCAAACTACCCTCTCCATTCGAAGAGAACACGCACGGATTGGGAAGTCTCAGTTCTCTGGGAGTTGTGTGTGGTGCTACTGCCCCGGTGTATGGGGTGGCTCACTGGCCACTAGCAATGTTTCTGCTCGCCACTGTGGGGCAAACGTTGTGCAGCTAAGCTCACTTGGGAAGTACAAGTGCCAGAGTTCCTTTCTGGGGCACCATCAAGAGATCACATTCGTAGCATGCGGGTACTGCTTTCCTCCTAAGCTGTGCATTCGCAGCCAGCTTCAAGGTGTTCCTTTTGTGGATAGACTCTGGTGGAGAGGCCGCTGGAGAAGGCCTCTGCTTCTATGCCCTTTGAGAAGGCTGCTTTGAGGAACCTCTTATCCTAGCCTCTGCCAAGTACAGCCTTCTGCCTCTCTCCAATACTGACTTACTTCTGACAGCTTGTCTTCCGTTCGAGAAACCAAGAGCCCTTTTCGTGCAGGGAGAAATGTCCGTTTTCTGTTCTTCTTTTGCACACGGTGACGTGCTTTCAGGGCTGGGGTTAGGCTTTTACCCACTCGAGGGAGGGCAGCTTCCCATTCACTTTGGAGATGGCACTCCTGCAGCGCTGTGGGCCATGTCTGTGCTTCGCAGACTGCAAACTACCCTCTCCATTCGAAGAGAACACGCACGGATTGGGAAGTCTCTGTTCTCTGGGAGTTGTGTGTGGTGCTACTGCCCCGGTGTATGGGGTGGCTCACTGGCCACTAGCAATGTTTCTGCTCGCCACTGTGGGGCAAACGTTGTGCAGCTAAGCTCACTTGGGAAGTACAAGTGCCAGAGTTCCTTTCTGGGGCACCATCAAGAGATCACATTCGTAGCATGCGGGTACTGCTTTCCTCCTAAGCTGTGCATTCGCAGCCAGCTTCAAGGTGTTCCTTTTGTGGATAGACTCTGGTGGAGAGGCCGCTGGAAAAGGCCTCTGCTTCTATGCCCTTTGAGAAGGCTGCTTTGAGGAACCTCTTACCCTAGCCTCTGCCAAGTACAGCCTTCTGCCTCTCTCCAATACTGACTTACTTTTGACAGCTTGTCTTTCCGTTTGAGAAACCAAGAGCCCTTTTCGTGCAGGGAAAAATGTCCGTTTTCTGTTCTTCTTTTGCACACGGTGACGTGCTTTCAGGGCTGTGGTTAGGCTTTTACCCACTCGAGGGAGGGCAGCTTCCCATTCACTTTGGAGATGGCACTCCTGCAGCGCTGTGGGCCATGTCTGTGCTTCGCAGACTGCAAACTACCCTCTCCATTCGAAGAGAACACGCACGGATTGGGAAGTCTCTGTTCTCTGGGAGTTGTGTGAGGTGCTACTGCCCCGGTGTATGGGGTGGCTCACTGGCCACTAGCAATGTTTCTGCTCGCCACTGTGGGGCAAACGTTGTGCAGCTAAGCTCACTTGGGAAGTACAAGTGCCAGAGTTCCTTTCTGGGGCACCATCAAGAGATCACATTCGTAGCATGCGGGTACTGCTTTCCTCCTAAGCTGTGCATTCGCAGCCAGCTTCAAGGTGTTCCTTTTGTGGATAGACTCTGGAGGAGAGGCCGCTGGATAAGGCCTCTGCTTCTATGCCCTTTGAGAGGGCTGCTTTGAGGAACCTCTTACCCTAACCTCTACCAAGTACAGCCTTCTGCCTCTCTCCAATACTGACTTACTTCTGACAGCTTGTCTTTCCGTTTGAGAAACCAAGAGCCCTTTTCGTGCAGGGAAAAATGTCCGTTTTCTGTTCTTCTTTTGCACACGGTGACGTGCTTTCAGGGCTGTGGTTAGGCTTTTACCCACTCGAGGGAGGGCAGCTTCCCATTCACTTTGGAGATGGCACTCCTGCAGCGCTGTGGGCCATGTCTGTGCTTCGCAGACTGCAAACTACCCTCTCCATTCGAAGAGAACACGCACGGAGTGGGAAGTCTCTGTTCTCTGGGAGTTGTGTGTGGTGCTACTGCCCCGGTGTATGGGGTGGCTCACTGGCCACTAGCAACGTTTCTGCTCGCCACTGTGGGGCAAGCGTTGTGCAGCTAAGCTCACTTGGGAAGTACAAGTGCCAGAGTTCCTTTCTGGGGCACCATCAAGAGATCACATTCGTAGCATGCGGGTACTGCTTTCCTCCTAAGCTGTGCATTCGCAGCCAGCTTCAAGGTGTTCCTTTTGTGGATAGACTCTGGTGGAGAGGCCGCTGGAGAAGGCCTCTGCTTCTATGCCCTTTGAGAAGGCTGCTTTGAGGAACCTCTTACCCTAGCCTCTGCCAAGTACAGCCTTCTGCCTCTCTCCAATACTGAATTACTTCTGACAGCTTGTCTTTCCGTTTGAGAAACCAAGAGCCCTTTTCGTGCAGGGAAAAATGTCCGTTTTCTGTTCTTCTTTTGCACACGGTGACGTGCTTTCAGGGCTGTGGTTAGGCTTTTACCCACTCGAGGGAGGGCAGCTTCCCATTCACTTTGGAGATGGCACTCCTGCAGCGCTGTGGGCCATGTCTGTGCTTCGCAGACTGCAAACTACCCTCTCCATTCGAAGAGAACACGCACGGATTGGGAAGTCTCTGTTCTCTGGGAGTTGTGTGTGGTGCTACTGCCCCGGTGTATGGGGTGGCTCACTGGCCACTAGCAATGTTTCTGCTCGCCACTGTGGGGCAAACGTTGTGCAGCTAAGCTCACTTGGGAAGTACAAGTGCCAGAGTTCCTTTCTGGGGCACCATCAAGAGATCACATTCGTAGCATGCGGGTACTGCTTTCCTCCTAAGCTGTGCATTCGCAGCCAGCTTCAAGGTGTTCCTTTTGTGGATAGACTCTGGTGGAGAGGCCGCTGGAAAAGGCCTCTGCTTCTATGCCCTTTGAGAAGGCTGCTTTGAGGAACCTCTTACCCTAGCCTCTGCCAAGTACAGCCTTCTGCCTCTCTCCAATACTGAATTACTTCTGACAGCTTGTCTTTCCGTTTGAGAAACCAAGAGCCCTTTTCGTGCAGGGAAAAATGTCCATTTTCTGTTCTTCTTTTGCACACGGTGACGTGCTTTCAGGGCTGTGGTTAGGCTTTTACCCACTCGAGGGAGGGCAGCTTCCCATTCACTTTGGAGATGGCACTCCTGCAGCGCTGTGGGCCATGTCTGTGCTTCGCAGACTGCAAACTACCCTCTCCATTCGAAGAGAACACGCACGGATTGGGAAGTCTCTGTTCTATGGGAGATGTGTGTGGTGCTACTGCCCCGGTGTATGGGGTGGCTCACTGGCCACTAGCAATGTTTCTGCTCACCACTGTGGGGCAAACGTTGTGCAGCTAAGCTCACTTGGGAAGTACAAGTGCCAGAGTTCCTTTCTGGGGCACCATCAAGAGATCACATTCGTAGCATGCGGGTACTGCTTTCCTCCTAAGCTGTGCATTCGCAGCCAGCTTCAAGGTGTTCCTTTTGGGGATAGACTCTGGAGGCAGGCCGCTGGAGAAGGCCTCTGCTTCTATGCCCTTTGAGAGGGCTGCTTTGAGGAACCTCTTACCCTAGCCTCTACCAAGTACAGCCTTCTGCCTCTCTCCAATACTGAGTTACTTCTGACAGCTTGTCTTTCCGTTTGAGAAACCAAGAGCCCTTTTCGTGCAGGGAAAAATGTCCGTTTTCTGTTCTTCTTTTGCACACGGTGACGTGCTTTCAGGGCTGTGGTTAGGCTTTTACCCACTCGAGGGAGGGCAGCTTCCCAATCACTTTGGAGATGGCACTCCTGCAGCGCTGTGGGCCATGTCTGTGCTTCGCAGACTGCAAACTACCCTCTCCATTCGAAGAGAACACGCACGGATTGGGAAGTCTCTGTTCTCTGGGAGTTGTGTGTGGTGCTACTGCCCCGGTGTATGGGGTGGCTCACTGGCCACTAGCAATGTTTCTGCTCGCCACTGTGGGGCAAACGTTGTGCAGCTAAGCTCACTTGGGAAGTACAAGTGACAGAGTTCCTTTCTGGGGCACCATCAAGAGATCACATTCGTAGCATGCGGGTACTGCTTTCCTCCTAAGCTGTGCATTCGCAGCCAGCTTCAAGGTGTTCCTTTTGTGCATAGACTCTTGTGGAGAGGCCGCTGGAGAAGTCTTCTGCTTCTATGCCCATTGAGAAGGCTGCTTTGAGGAACCTCTTACCCTAGCCTCTGCCAAGTACAGCCTTCTGCCTCTCTCCAATACTGACTTACTTCTGACAGCTTGTCTTTCCGTTTGAGAAACCAAGAGCCCTTTTCGTGCAGGGAAAATTGTCCGTTTTCTGTTCTTCTTTTGCACACGGTGACGTGCTTTCAGGGCTGTGGTTAGCCTTTTACCCACTCGAGGGAGGGCAGCTTCCCATTCACTTTGGAGATGGCACTCCTGCAGCGCTGTGGGCCATGTCTGTGCTTCGCAGACTGCAAACTACCCTCTCCATTCGAAGAGAACACGCACGGATTGGGAAGTCTCTGTTCTCTGGGAGTTGTGTGTGGTGCTACTGCCCCGGTGTATGGGGTGGCTCACTGGCCACTAGCAATGTTTCTGCTCGCCACTGTGGGGCAAACGTTGTGCAGCTAAGCTCACTTGGGAAGTACAAGTGCCAGAGTTCCTTTCTGGTGCACCATCAAGAGATCACATTCGTAGCATGCGGGTACTGCTTTCCTCCTAAGCTGTGCATTCGCAGCCAGCTTCAAGGTGTTCCTTTTGTGGATAGACTCTGGTGGAGAGGCCGCTGGAGAAGGCCTCTGCTTCTATGCCCTTTGAGAAGGCTTCTTTGAGGAACCTCTAACCCTAGCGTCTGCCAAGTACAGCCTTCTGCCTCTCTCCAATACTGACTTACTTTTGACAGCTTGTCTTTCCGTTTGAGAAACCAAGAGCCCTTTTCGTGCAGGGAAAAATGTCCGTTATCTGTTCTTCTTTTGCACACGGTGACGTGCTTTCAGGGCTGGGGTTAGGCTTTTACCCACTCGAGGGAGGGCAGCTTCCCATTCACTTTGGAGATGGCACACGTGCAGCGCTGTGGGCCATGTCTGTGCTTCGCAGACTGCAAACTACCCTCTCCATTCGAAGAGAACACGCACGGATTGGGAAGTCTCTGTTCTCTGGGAGTTGTGTATGGTGCTACTGCCCCGGTGTATGGGGTGGCTCACTGGCCACTAGCAATGTTTCTGCTCGCCACTCTGGGGCAAACGTTGTGCAGCTAAGCTCACATGGGAAGTACAAGTGCCAGAGTTCCTTTCTGGGGCACCATCAAGAGATCACATTCGTAGCACGCGGGTACTGCTTTCCTCCTAAGCTGTGCATTCGCAGCCAGCTTCAAGGTGTTCCTTTTGTGGATAGACTCTGGAGGAGAGGCCGCTGGATAAGGCCTCTGCTTCTATGCCCTTTGAGAGGGCTGCTTTGAGGAACCTCTTACCCTAGCCTCTGCCAAGTACAGCCTTCTGCCTCTCTCCAATACTGACTTACTTCTGACAGCTTGTCTTTCCGTTTGAGAAACCAAGAGGCCTTTTCGTGCAGGGAAAAATGTCCGTTTTCTGTTCTTCTTTTGCACACGGTGACGTGCTTTCAGGCCTGGGTTAGGCTTTTACCCACTCGAGGGAGGGCAGCTTCCCATTCACTTTGGAGATGGCACTCCTGCAGCGCTGTGGACCATGTCTGTGCTTCGCAGACTGCAAAGTACCCTCTCCATTCGAAGAGAACACGCACGGATTGGGAAGTCTCTGTTCTCTGGGAGTTGTGTGTGGTGCTACTGCCCCGGTGTATGGGGTGGCTCACTGGCCACTAGCAATGTTTCTGCTCGCCACTGTGGGGCAAACGTTGTGCAGCTAAGCTCACTTGGGAAGTACAAGTGCCAGAGTTCCTTTCTGGGGCACCATCAAGAGATCACATTCGTAGCATGCGGGTACTGCTTTCCTCCTAAGCTGTGCATTCGCAGCCAGCTTCAAGGTGTTCCTTTTGTGGATAGACTCTGGTGGAGAGGCCGCTGGAGAAGGCTTCTGCTTCTATGCCCTTTGAGAAGGCTGCTTTGAGGAACCTCTTACCCTACCCTCTGCCAAGTACAGCCTTCTGCCTCTCTCAAATACTGACTTTCTTTTGACAGCTTGTCTGTCCGTTTGAGAAACCAAGAGCCCTTTTCGTGCAGGGAAAAATGTCCGTTTTCTGTCCTTCTTTTGCACACGGTGACGTGCTTTCCGGGCTGTTGTTAGGCTTTTACCCACTCGAGGGAGGGCAGCTTCCCATTCACTTTGGAGATGGCACTCCTGCAGCGCTGTGGGTCATGACTGTGCTTCGCAGACTGTAAACTACCCTCTCCATTCGAAGAGAACACGCACGGATTGGGAAGTCTCTGTTCTCTGGGAGATGTGTGTGGTGCTACTGCCCCGGTGTATGGGGTGGCTCACTGGCCACTAGCAATGTTTCTGCTCGCCACTGTGGGGCAAACGTTGTGCAGCTAAGCTCACTTGGGAAGTACAAGTGCCAGAGTTCCTTTCTGGGGCATCATCAAGAGATCACATTCGTAGCATGCGGGTACTGCTTTCCTCCTAAGCTGTGCATTCACAGCCAGCTTCAAGGTGTTCCTTTTGTGGATAGACTCTGGAGGAGAGGCCGCTGGAGAAGGCCTCTGCTTCTATGCCGTTTGAGAGGGCTGCTTTGAGGAACCTCTTACCCTAGCCTCTGCCAAGTACAGCCTTCTGCCTCTCTCCAATACTGACTTACTTTTGACAGCTTGTCTTTCCGTTTGAGAAACCAAGAGCCCTTTTCGTGCAGGGAAAAATGTCCGTTTTCTGTTCTTCTTTTGCACACGGTGACGTGCTTTCAGGGCTGTGGTTAGGCTTTTACTCACTCGAGGGAGGGCAGCTTCCCATTCACTTTGGAGATGGCACTCCTGCAGCGCTGTGGGCCATGTCTGTGCTTCGCAGACTGCAAACTACCCTCTCCATTCGAAGAGAACACGCACGGATTGGGAAGTCTCTGTTCTCTGGGAGTTGTGTGTGGTGCTACTGCCCCGGTGTATGGGGTGGCTCACTGGCCACTAGCAATGTTTCTGCTCGCCACTGTGGGGCAAACGTTGTGCAGCTAAGCTCACATGGGAAGTACAAGTGCCAGAGTTCCTTTCTGGGGCACCATCAAGAGATCACATTCGTAGCATGCGGGTACTGCTTTCCTCCTAAGCTGTGCATTCGCAGCCAGCTTCAAGGTGTTCCTTTTGTGGATAGACTCTGGAGGAGAGGCCGCTGGATAAGGCCTCTGCTTCTATGCCCTTTGAGAGGGCTGCTTTGAGGAACCTCTTACCCTAGCCTCTGTCAAGTACAGCCTTCTGCCTCTCTCCAATACTGACTTACTTTTGACAGCTTGTCTTTCCGTTTGAGAAACCAAGAGCCCTTTTCGTGCAGGGAAAAATGTCCGTTTTCTGTTCTTCTTTTGCACACGGTGACGTGCTTTCAGGGCTGGGGTTAGGCTTTTACCCACTCGAGGGAGGGCAGCTTCCCATTCACTTTGGAGATGGCACTCCTGCAGCGCTGTGGGCCATGTCTGTGCTTCGCAGACTGCAAACTACCCTCTCCATTCGAAGAGAACACGCACGGATTGGGAAGTCTCTGTTCTCTGGGAGTTGTGTGTGGTGCTACTGCCCCGGTGTATGGGGTGGCTCACTGGCCACTAGCAATGTTTCTGCTCGCCACTGTGGGGCAAACGTTGTGCAGCTAAGCTCACTTGGGAAGTACAAGTGCCAGAGTTCCTTTCTGGGGCACCATCAAGAGATCACATTCGTAGCATGCGGGTACTGCTTTCCTCCTAAGCTGTGCATTCGCAGCCAGCTTCAAGGTGTTCCTTTTGTGGATAGACTCTGGTGGAGAGGCCGCTGGAGAAGGCCTCTGCTTCTATGCCCTTTGAGAAGGCTTCTTTGAGGAACCTCTTACCCTAGCGTGTGCCAAGTACAGCCTTCTGACTCTCTCCAATACTGACTTACTTCTGACAGCTTGTCTTTCCGTTTGAGAAAGCAAGAGCCCTTTTCGTGCAGGGAAAAATGTCCGTTTTCTGTTCTTCTTTTGCACACGGTGACGTGCTTTCAGGGCTGGGGTTAGGCTTTTACCCACTCGAGGGAGGGCAGCTTCCCATTCACTTTGGAGATGGCACTCCTGCAGCGCTGTGGGCCATGTCTGTGCTTCGCAGACTGCAAACTACCCTCTCCATTCGAAGAGAACACGCACGGATTGGGAAATCTCTGTTCTCTGGGAGTTGTGTGTGGTGCTACTGCCCCGGTGTATGGGGTGGCTCACTGGCCACTAGCAATGTTTCTGCTCGCCACTGTGGGGCAAACGTTGTGCAGCTAAGCTCACTTGGGAAGTACAAGTGCCAGAGTTCCTTTCTGGGGCACCATCAAGAGATCACATTCGTAGCATGCGGGTACTGCTTTCCTCCTAAGCTGTGCATTCGCAGCCAGCTTCAAGGTGTTCCTTTTGTGGATAGACTCTGGTGGAGAGGCCGCTGGAGAAGGCCTCTGCTTCTATGCCCTTTGAGAAGGCTTCTTTGAGGAACCTCTTACCCTAGCGTGTGCCAAGTACAGCCTTCTGACTCTCTCCAATACTGACTTACTTCTGACAGCTTGTCTTTCCGTTTGAGAAAGCAAGAGCCCTTTTCGTGCAGGGAAAAATGTCCGTTTTCTGTTCTTCTTTTGCACACGGTGACGTGCTTTCAGGGCTGTGGTTAGGCTTTTACCCACTCGAGGGAGGGCAGCTTCCCATTCACTTTGGAGATGGCACTCCTGCAGCGCTGTGGGCCATGTCTGTGCTTCGCAGACTGCAAACTACCCTCTCCATTCGAAGAGAACACGCACGGATTGGGAAGTCTCTGTTCTCTGGGAGTTGTGTGTGGTGCTACTGCCCCGGTGTATGGGGTGGCTCACTGGCCACTAGCAATGTTTCTGCTCGCCACTGTGGGGCAAACGTTGTGCAGCTAAGCTCACATGGGAAGTACAAGGGCCAGAGTTCCTTTCTGGGGCACCATCAAGAGATCACATTCGTAGCATGCGGGTACTGCTTTCCTCCTAAGCTGTGCATTCGCAGCCAGCTTCAAGGTGTTCCTTTTGTGGATAGACTCTGGTGGAGAGGCCGCTGGAGAAGGCCTCTGCTTCTATGCCCTTTGAGAGGGCTGCTTTGAGGAACCTCTTACCCTAGCCTCTGTCAAGTACAGCCTTCTGCCTCTCTCCAATACTGACTTACTTCTGACAGCTTGTCTTTCCGTTTGAGAAACCAAGAGCCCTTTTCGTGCAGGGAAAACTGTCCGTTTTCTGTTCTTCTTTTGCACACGGTGACGTGCTTTCAGGGCTGGGGTTAGGCTTTTACCCACTCGAGGGAGGGCAGCTTCCCATTCACTTTGGAGATGGCACTCCTGCAGCGCTGTGGGCCATGTCTGTGCTTCGCAGACTGCAAACTACCCTCTCCATTCGAAGAGAACACGCACGGATTGGGAAGTCTCTGTTCTCTGGGAGTTGTGTGTGGTGCTACTGCCCCGTTGTATGGGGTGGCTCACTGGCCACTAGCAATGTTTCTGCTCGCCACTGTGGGGCAAACGTTGTGCAGCTAAGCTCACTTGGGAAGTACAAGTGCCAGAGTTCCTTTCTGGGGCACCATCAAGAGATCACATTCGTAGCATGCGGGTACTGCTTTCCTCCTCAGCTGTGCATTCGCAGCCAGCTTCAAGGTGTTCCTTTTGTGGATAGACTCTGGTGGAGAGGCCGCTGGAGAAGGCCTCTGCTTCTATGCCCTTTGAGAAGGCTTCTTTGAGGAACCTCTTACCCTAGCGTGTGCCAAGTACAGCCTTCTGACTCTCTCCAATACTGACTTACTTCTGACAGCTTGTCTTTCCGTTTGAGAAAGCAAGAGCCCTTTTCGTGCAGGGAAAAATGTCCGTTTTCTGTTCTTCTTTTGCACACGGTGACGTGCTTTCAGGGCTGGGGTTAGGCTTTTACCCACTCGAGGGAGGGCAGCTTCCCATTCACTTTGGAGATGGCACTCCTGCAGCGCTGTGGGCCATGTCTGTGCTTCGCAGACTGCAAACTACCCTCTCCATTCGAAGAGAACACGCACGGATTGGGAAATCTCTGTTCTCTGGGAGTTGTGTGTGGTGCTACTGCCCCGGTGTATGGGGTGGCTCACTGGCCACTAGCAATGTTTCTGCTCACCACTGTGGGGCAAACGTTGTGCAGCTAAGCTCACTTGGGAAGTACAAGTGCCAGAGTTCCTTTCTGGGGCACCATCAAGAGATCACATTCGCAGCATGCGGGTACTGCTTTCCTCCTAAGCTGTGCATTCGCAGCGAGCTTCAAGGTGTTCCTTTTGTGGATAGACTCTTGTGGAGAGGCCGCTGGAGAAGGCCTCTGCTTCTATGCCCTTTGAGAAGGCTGCTTTGAGGGACCTCTTACCCTAGCCTCTGCCAAGTACAGCCTTCTGCCTCTCTCCAATACTGAATTACTTCTGACAGCTTGTCTTTCCGTTTGAGAAAGCAAGAGCCCTTTTCATGCAGGGAAAAATGTCCGTTTTCTGTTCTTCTTTTGCACACGGTGACGTGCTTTTAGGCCTGGGTTAGGCTTTTACCCACTCGAGGGAGTGCAGCTTCCCATTCACTTTGGAGATGGCACTCCTGCAGCGCTGTGGGCCATGACTGTGCTTCGCAGACTGTAAACTACCCTCTCCATTCGAAGAGAACACGCACGGATTGGGAAGTCTCTGTTCTCTGGGAGATGTGTGTGGTGCTACTGCCCCGGTGTATGGGGTGGCTCACTGGCCACTAGCAATGTTTCTGCTCGCCACTGTGGGGAAAACGTTGTGCAGCTAAGCTCACTTGGGAAGTACAAGTGCCAGAGTTCCTTTCTGGGGCACCATCAAGAGATCACATTCGTAGTATGCGGGTACTGCTTTCCTCCTAAGCTGTGCATTCGCAGCCAGCTTCAAGGTGTTCCTTTTGTGGATAGACTCTGGTGGAGAGGCCGCTGGAGAAGGCCTCTGCTTCTATGCCCTTTGAGAAGGCTGCTTTGAGGAACCTCTTACCCTAGCCTCTGCCAAGTACAGCCTTCTGCCTCTCTCCAATACTGACTTACTTTTGACAGCTTGTCTTTCCGTTTGAGAAACCAAGAGCCCTTTTCGTGCAGGGAAAAATTTCCGTTTTCTGTTCTTCTTTTGCACACGGTGACGTGCTTTCAGGCCTGGGTTAGGCTTTTACCCACTCAAGGGAGGGCAGCTTCCCATTCACTTTGGAGATGGCACTCCTGCAGCGCTGTGGGCCATGTCTGTGCTTCGCAGACTGCAAACTACCCTCTCCATTCGAAGAGAACACGCACGGATTGGGAAGTCTCTGTTCTCTGGGAGATGTGTGTGGTGCTACTGCCCCGGTGTATGGGGTGGCTCACTGGCCACTAGCAACGTTTCTGCTCGCCACTGTGGGGCAAGCGTTGTGCAGCTAAGCTCACTTGGGAAGTACAAGTGCCAGAGTTCCTTTCTGGGGCACCATCAAGAGATCACATTCGTAGCATGCGTGTACTGCTTTCCTCCTAAGCTGTGCATTCCCCGCCAGCTTCAAGGTGTTCCTTTTGTGGATAGACTCTGGAGGAAAGGCCGCTGGATAAGGCCTCTGCTTCTATGCCCTTTGAGAAGGCTGCTTTGAGGAACCTCTTTCCCTAGCCTCTGCCAAGTACAGCCTTCTGCCTCTCTCCAATACTGACTTACTTCTGACAGCTTGTCTTTCCGTTTGAGAAACCAAGAGCCCTTTTCGTGCAGGGAAAAATGTCCGTTTTCTGTTCTTCTTCTGCACACGGTGACGTGCTTTCACGGCTGTGGTTAGGCTTTTAAGCACTCGAGGGAGGGCAGCTTCCCCTTCACTTTGGAGATGGCACTCCTGCAGCGCTGTGGGCCATGTCTGTGCTTCGCAGACTGCAAACTACCTTCTCCATTCGAAGAGAACACGCACGGATTGGGAAGTCTCTGTTCTCTGGGAGTTGTGTGTGGTGCTACTGCCCCGGTGTATGGGGTGGCTCACTGGCCACTAGCAATGTTTCTGCTCGCCACTGTGGGGCAAACGTTGTTCAGCTAAGCTCACTTGGGAAGTACAAGTGCCAGAGTTCCTTTCTGGGGCACCATCAAGAGATCACATTCGTAGCATGCGGGTACTGCTTTCCTCCTAAGCTGTGCATTTGCAGCCAGCTTCAAGGTGTTCCTTTTGTGGATAGACTCTGGAGGAGAGGCCGCTGGATAAGGCCTCTGCTTCTATGCCCTTTGAGAGGGCTGCTTTGAGGAACCTCTTACCCTAGCCTCTGCCAAGTACAGCCTTCTGCCTCTGTCCAATACTGACTTACTTCTGACAGCTTGTCTTTCCGTTTGAGAAACCAAGAGCCCTTTTCGTGCAGGGAAAAATGTCCTTTTTCTGTTCTTCTTTTGCACACGGTTACGTGCTTTCAGGGCTGTGGTTAGGCGTTTACCCACTCGAGGGAGGGCAGCTTCCCATTCACTTTGGAGATGGCACTCCTGCAGCGCTGTGGGCCATGTCTGTGCTTCGCAGACTGCAAACTACCCTCTCCATTCGAAGAGAACACGCACGGATTGGGAAGTCTCTGTTCTCTGGGAGTTGTGTGTGGTGCTACTGCCCCGGTGTATGGGGTGGCTCACTGGCCACTAGCAATGTTTCTGCTCGCCACTGTGGGGCAAACGTTGTGCAGCTAAGCTCACTTGGGAAGTACAAGTGCCAGAGTTCCTTTCTGGGGCACCATCAAGAGATCACATTCGTAGCATGCGGGTACTGCTTTCCTCCTAAGCTGTGCATTCGCAGCCAGCTTCAAGGTGTTCCTTTTGTGGATAGACTCTGGTGGAGAGGCCGCTGGAGAAGGCTTCTGCTTCTATGCCCTTTGAGAAGGCTGCTTTGAGGAACCTCTTTCCCTAGCCTCTGCCAAATACAGCCTTCTGCCTCTCTCCAATACTGACTTACTTTTGACAGCTTGTCTTTCCGTTTGAGAAACCAAGAGCCCTTTTAGTGCAGGGAAAAATGTCCGTTTTCTGTTCTTCTTTTGCACACGGTTACGTGCTTTCAGGTCTGGGGTTAGGCTTTTACCCACTCGAGGGAGGGCAGCTTCCCATTCACTTTGGAGATGGCACTCCTGCAGCGCTGTGGGCCATGTCTGTGCTTCGCAAACTGCAAACTACCCTCTCCATTCTAAGAGAACACGCACGGATTGGGAAGTCTCTGTTCTCTGGGAGATGTGTGTGGTGCTACTGCCCCGGTGTATTGGGTGGCTCACTGGCCACTAGCAACGTTTCTGCTCGCCACTGTGGGGCAAACGTTGTGCAGCTAAGCTCACTTGGGAAGTACAAGTGCCAGAGTTCCTTTCGGGGGCACCATCAAGAGATCACATTCGTAGCATGCGGGTACTGCTTTCCTCCTAAGCTGTGCATTCGCAGCCAGCTTCAAGGTGTTCCTTTTGTGGATAGACTCTGGTGGAGAGGCCGCTGGAGAAGGCCTCTGCTTCTCTGCGCTTTGAGAAGGCTTCTTTGAGGAACCTCTTACCCTAGCGTGTGCCAAGTACAGCCTTCTGACTCTCTCCAATACTGACTTACTTTTGACAGCTTGTCTTTCCGTTTGAGAAACCAAGAGCCCTTTTCGTGCAGGGAAAATTGTCCGTTTTCTGTTCTTCTTTTGCACACGGTGACGTGCTTTCAGGGCTGTGGTTAGGCTTTTACCCACTCGAGGGAGGGCAGCTTCCCATTCACTTTGGAGATGGCACTCCTGCAGCGCTGTGGGTCATGACTGTGCTTCGCAGACTGTAAACTACCCTCTCCATTCGAAGAGAACACGCACGGATTGGGAAGTCTCTGTTCTCTGGGAGATGTGTGTGGTGCTACTGCCCCGGTGTATGGGGTGGCTCACTGGCCACTAGCAATGTTTCTGCTCGCCACTGTGGGGCAAACGTTGTGCAGCTAAGCTCACTTGGGAAGTACAAGTGCCAGAGTTCCTTTCTGGGGCATCATCAAGAGATCACATTCGTAGCATGCGGGTACTGCTTTCCTCCTAAGCTCTGCATTCACAGCCAGCTTCAAGGTGTTCCTTTTGTGGATAGACTCTGGAGGAGAGGCCGCTGGAGAAGGCCTCTGCTTCTATGCCGTTTGAGAGGGCTGCTTTGAGGAACCTCTTACCCTAGCCTCTGCCAAGTACAGCCTTCTGCCTCTCTCCAATACTGACTTACTTTTGACAGCTTGTCTTTCCGTTTGAGAAACCAAGAGCCCTTTTCGTGCAGGGAAAAATGTCCGTTTTCTGTTCTTCTTTTGCACACGGTGACGTGCTTTCAGGGCTGTGGTTAGGCTTTTACTCACTCGAGGGAGGGCAGCTTCCCATTCACTTTGGAGATGGCACTCCTGCAGCGCTGTGGGCCATGTCTGTGCTTCGCAGACTGCAAACTACCCTCTCCATTCGAAGAGAACACGCACGGATTGGGAAGTCTCTGTTCTCTGGGAGTTGTGTGTGGTGCTACTGCCCCGGTGTATGGGGTGGCTCACTGGCCACTAGCAATGTTTCTGCTCGCCACTGTGGGGCAAACGTTGTGCAGCTAAGCTCACTTGGGAAGTACAAGTGCCAGAGTTCCTTTCTGGGGCACCATCAAGAGATCACATTCGTAGCATGCGGGTACTGCTTTCCTCCTAAGCTGTGCATTCGCAGCCAGCTTCAAGGTGTTCCTTTTGTGGATAGACTCTGGTGGAGAGGCCGCTGGAGAAGGCTTCTGCTTCTATGCCCTTTGAGAAGGCTGCTTTGAGGAACCTCTTTCCCTAGCCTCTGCCAAATACAGCCTTCTGCCTCTCTCCAATACTGACTTACTTTTGACAGCTTGTCTTTCCGTTTGAGAAACCAAGAGCCCTTTTAGTGCAGGGAAAAATGTCCGTTTTCTGTTCTTCTTTTGCACACGGTTACGTGCTTTCAGGTCTGGGGTTAGGCTTTTACCCACTCGAGGGAGGGCAGCTTCCCATTCACTTTGGAGATGGCACTCCTGCAGCGCTGTGGGCCATGTCTGTGCTTCGCAAACTGCAAACTACCCTCTCCATTCTAAGAGAACACGCACGGATTGGGAAGTCTCTGTTCTCTGGGAGATGTGTGTGGTGCTACTGCCCCGGTGTATTGGGTGGCTCACTGGCCACTAGCAACGTTTCTGCTCGCCACTGTGGGGCAAACGTTGTGCAGCTAAGCTCACTTGGGAAGTACAAGTGCCAGAGTTCCTTTCGGGGGCACCATCAAGAGATCACATTCGTAGCATGCGGGTACTGCTTTCCTCCTAAGCTGTGCATTCGCAGCCAGCTTCAAGGTGTTCCTTTTGTGGATAGACTCTGGTGGAGAGGCCGCTGGAGAAGGCCTCTGCTTCTCTGCGCTTTGAGAAGGCTTCTTTGAGGAACCTCTTACCCTAGCGTGTGCCAAGTACAGCCTTCTGACTCTCTCCAATACTGACTTACTTTTGACAGCTTGTCTTTCCGTTTGAGAAACCAAGAGCCCTTTTCGTGCAGGGAAAATTGTCCGTTTTCTGTTCTTCTTTTGCACACGGTGACGTGCTTTCAGGGCTGTGGTTAGGCTTTTACCCACTCGAGGGAGGGCAGCTTCCCATTCACTTTGGAGATGGCACTCCTGCAGCGCTGTGGGTCATGACTGTGCTTCGCAGACTGTAAACTACCCTCTCCATTCGAAGAGAACACGCACGGATTGGGAAGTCTCTGTTCTCTGGGAGATGTGTGTGGTGCTACTGCCCCGGTGTATGGGGTGGCTCACTGGCCACTAGCAATGTTTCTGCTCGCCACTGTGGGGCAAACGTTGTGCAGCTAAGCTCACTTGGGAAGTACAAGTGCCAGAGTTCCTTTCTGGGGCATCATCAAGAGATCACATTCGTAGCATGCGGGTACTGCTTTCCTCCTAAGCTCTGCATTCACAGCCAGCTTCAAGGTGTTCCTTTTGTGGATAGACTCTGGAGGAGAGGCCGCTGGAGAAGGCCTCTGCTTCTATGCCGTTTGAGAGGGCTGCTTTGAGGAACCTCTTACCCTAGCCTCTGCCAAGTACAGCCTTCTGCCTCTCTCCAATACTGACTTACTTTTGACAGCTTGTCTTTCCGTTTGAGAAACCAAGAGCCCTTTTCGTGCAGGGAAAAATGTCCGTTTTCTGTTCTTCTTTTGCACACGGTGACGTGCTTTCAGGGCTGTGGTTAGGCTTTTACTCACTCGAGGGAGGGCAGCTTCCCATTCACTTTGGAGATGGCACTCCTGCAGCGCTGTGGGCCATGTCTGTGCTTCGCAGACTGCAAACTACCCTCTCCATTCGAAGAGAACACGCACGGATTGGGAAGTCTCTGTTCTCTGGGAGTTGTGTGTGGTGCTACTGCCCCGGTGTATGGGGTGGCTCACTGGCCACTAGCAATGTTTCTGCTCGCCACTGTGGGGCAAACGTTGTGCAGCTAAGCTCACATGGGAAGTACAAGTGCCAGAGTTCCTTTCTGGGGCACCATCAAGAGATCACATTCGTAGCATGCGGGTACTGCTTTCCTCCTAAGCTGTGCATTCGCAGCCAGCTTCAAGGTGTTCCTTTTGTGGATAGACTCTGGAGGAGAGGCCGCTGGATAAGGCCTCTGCTTCTATGCCCTTTGAGAGGGCTGCTTTGAGGAACCTCTTACCCTAGCCTCTGTCAAGTACAGCCTTCTGCCTCTCTCCAATACTGACTTACTTTTGACAGCTTGTCTTTCCGTTTGAGAAACCAAGAGCCCTTTTCGTGCAGGGAAAAATGTCCGTTTTCTGTTCTTCTTTTGCACACGGTGACGTGCTTTCAGGGCTGTGGTTAGGCTTTTACCCACTCGAGGGAGGGCAGCTTCCCATTCACTTTGGAGATGGCACTCCTGCAGCGCTATGGGGCATGTCTGTGCTTCGCAGACTGCAAACTACCCTCTCCATTCGAAGAGAACACGCACGGATTGGGAAGTCTCTGTTCTCTGGGAGTTGTGTGTGGTGCTACTGCCCCGGTGTATGGGGTGGCTCACTGGCCACTAGCAATGTTTCTGCTCGCCACTGTGGGGCAAACGTTGTGCAGCTAAGCTCACTTGGGAAGTACAAGTGCCAGAGTTCCTTTCTGGGGCACCATCAAGAGATCACATTCGTAGCATGCGGGTACTGCTTTCCTCCTAAGCTGTGCATTCGCAGCCAGCTTCAAGGTGTTCCTTTTGTGGATAGACTCTGGTGGAGAGGCCGCTGGAGAAGGCTTCTGCTTCTATGCCCTTTGAGAAGGCTGCTTTGAGGAACCTCTTACCCTAGCCTCTGCCAAGTACAGCCTTCTGCCTCTCTCCAATACTGACTTACTTTTGACAGCTTGTCTTTCCGTTTGAGAAACCAAGAGCCCTTTTCGTGCAGGGAAAAATGTCCGTTTTCTGTTCTTCTTTTGCACACGGTGACGTGCTTTCAGGGCTGTGGTTAGGCTTTTACCCACTCGAGGGAGGGCAGCTTCCCATTCACTTTGGAGATGGCACTCCTGCAGCGCTGTGGGCCATGTCTGTGCTTCGCAGACTGCAAACTACACTCTCCATTCGAAGAGAACACGCACGGATTGGGAAGTCTCTGTTCTCTGGGAGTTGTGTGTGGTGCTACTGCCCCGGTGTATGGGGTGGCTCACTGGCCACTAGCAATGTTTCTGCTCGCCACTGTGGGGCAAACGTTGTGCAGCTAAGCTCACTTGGGAAGTACAAGTGCCAGAGTTCCTTTCTGGGGCACCATCAAGAGATCACATTCGTAGCATGCGGGTACTGCTTTCCTCCTAAGCTGTGCATTCGCAGCCAGCTTCAAGGTGTTCCTTTTGTGGATAGACTCTGGTGGAGAGGCCGCTGGAGAAGGCCTCTGCTTCTATGCCCTTTGAGAAGGCTTCTTTGAGGAACCTCTTACCCTAGCGTGTGCCAAGTACAGCCTTCTGACTCTCTCCAATACTGACTTACTTCTGACAGCTTGTCTTTCCGTTTGAGAAAGCAAGAGCCCTTTTCGTGCAGGGAAAAATGTCCGTTTTCTGTTCTTCTTTTGCACACGGTGACGTGCTTTCAGGGCTGTGGTTAGGCTTTTACCCACTCGAGGGAGGGCAGCTTCCCATTCACTTTGGAGATGGCACTCCTGCAGCGCTGTGGGCCATGTCTGTGCTTCGCAGACTGCAAACTACCCTCTCCATTCGAAGAGAACACGCACGGATTGGGAAGTCTCTGTTCTCTGGGAGTTGTGTGTGGTGCTACTGCCCCGGTGTATGGGGTGGCTCACTGGCCACTAGCAATGTTTCTGCTCGCCACTGTGGGGCAAACGTTGTGCAGCTAAGCTCACATGGGAAGTACAAGGGCCAGAGTTCCTTTCTGGGGCACCATCAAGAGATCACATTCGTAGCATGCGGGTACTGCTTTCCTCCTAAGCTGTGCATTCGCAGCCAGCTTCAAGGTGTTCCTTTTGTGGATAGACTCTGGTGGAGAGGCCGCTGGAGAAGGCCTCTGCTTCTATGCCCTTTGAGAGGGCTGCTTTGAGGAACCTCTTACCCTAGCCTCTGTCAAGTACAGCCTTCTGCCTCTCTCCAATACTGACTTACTTCTGACAGCTTGTCTTTCCGTTTGAGAAACCAAGAGCCCTTTTCGTGCAGGGAAAACTGTCCGTTTTCTGTTCTTCTTTTGCACACGGTGACGTGCTTTCAGGGCTGGGGTTAGGCTTTTACCCACTCGAGGGAGGGCAGCTTCCCATTCACTTTGGAGATGGCACTCCTGCAGCGCTGTGGGCCATGTCTGTGCTTCGCAGACTGCAAACTACCCTCTCCATTCGAAGAGAACACGCACGGATTGGGAAGTCTCTGTTCTCTGGGAGTTGTGTGTGGTGCTACTGCCCCGTTGTATGGGGTGGCTCACTGGCCACTAGCAATGTTTCTGCTCGCCACTGTGGGGCAAACGTTGTGCAGCTAAGCTCACTTGGGAAGTACAAGTGCCAGAGTTCCTTTCTGGGGCACCATCAAGAGATCACATTCGTAGCATGCGGGTACTGCTTTCCTCCTCAGCTGTGCATTCGCAGCCAGCTTCAAGGTGTTCCTTTTGTGGATAGACTCTGGTGGAGAGGCCGCTGGAGAAGGCCTCTGCTTCTATGCCCTTTGAGAAGGCTTCTTTGAGGAACCTCTTACCCTAGCGTGTGCCAAGTACAGCCTTCTGACTCTCTCCAATACTGACTTACTTCTGACAGCTTGTCTTTCCGTTTGAGAAAGCAAGAGCCCTTTTCGTGCAGGGAAAAATGTCCGTTTTCTGTTCTTCTTTTGCACACGGTGACGTGCTTTCAGGGCTGGGGTTAGGCTTTTACCCACTCGAGGGAGGGCAGCTTCCCATTCACTTTGGAGATGGCACTCCTGCAGCGCTGTGGGCCATGTCTGTGCTTCGCAGACTGCAAACTACCCTCTCCATTCGAAGAGAACACGCACGGATTGGGAAGTCTCTGTTCTCTGGGAGTTGTGTGTGGTGCTACTGCCCCGGTGTATGGGGTGGCTCACTGGCCACTAGCAATGTTTCTGCTCGCCACTGTGGGGCAAACGTTGTGCAGCTAAGCTCACATGGGAAGTACAAGGGCCAGAGTTCCTTTCTGGGGCACCATCAAGAGATCACATTCGTAGCATGCGGGTACTGCTTTCCTCCTAAGCTGTGCATTCGCAGCCAGCTTCAAGGTGTTCCTTTTGTGGATAGACTCTGGTGGAGAGGCCGCTGGAGAAGGCCTCTGCTTCTATGCCCTTTGAGAGGGCTGCTTTGAGGAACCTCTTACCCTAGCCTCTGTCAAGTACAGCCTTCTGCCTCTCTCCAATACTGACTTACTTCTGACAGCTTGTCTTTCCGTTTGAGAAACCAAGAGCCCTTTTCGTGCAGGGAAAACTGTCCGTTTTCTGTTCTTCTTTTGCACACGGTGACGTGCTTTCAGGGCTGGGGTTAGGCTTTTACCCACTCGAGGGAGGGCAGCTTCCCATTCACTTTGGAGATGGCACTCCTGCAGCGCTGTGGGCCATGTCTGTGCTTCGCAGACTGCAAACTACCCTCTCCATTCGAAGAGAACACGCACGGATTGGGAAGTCTCTGTTCTCTGGGAGTTGTGTGTGGTGCTACTGCCCCGTTGTATGGGGTGGCTCACTGGCCACTAGCAATGTTTCTGCTCGCCACTGTGGGGCAAACGTTGTGCAGCTAAGCTCACTTGGGAAGTACAAGTGCCAGAGTTCCTTTCTGGGGCACCATCAAGAGATCACATTCGTAGCATGCGGGTACTGCTTTCCTCCTCAGCTGTGCATTCGCAGCCAGCTTCAAGGTGTTCCTTTTGTGGATAGACTCTGGTGGAGAGGCCGCTGGAGAAGGCCTCTGCTTCTATGCCCTTTGAGAAGGCTTCTTTGAGGAACCTCTTACCCTAGCGTGTGCCAAGTACAGCCTTCTGACTCTCTCCAATACTGACTTACTTCTGACAGCTTGTCTTTCCGTTTGAGAAAGCAAGAGCCCTTTTCGTGCAGGGAAAAATGTCCGTTTTCTGTTCTTCTTTTGCACACGGTGACGTGCTTTCAGGGCTGGGGTTAGGCTTTTACCCACTCGAGGGAGGGCAGCTTCCCATTCACTTTGGAGATGGCACTCCTGCAGCGCTGTGGGCCATGTCTGTGCTTCGCAGACTGCAAACTACCCTCTCCATTCGAAGAGAACACGCACGGATTGGGAAATCTCTGTTCTCTGGGAGTTGTGTGTGGTGCTACTGCCCCGGTGTATGGGGTGGCTCACTGGCCACTAGCAATGTTTCTGCTCACCACTGTGGGGCAAACGTTGTGCAGCTAAGCTCACTTGGGAAGTACAAGTGCCAGAGTTCCTTTCTGGGGCACCATCAAGAGATCACATTCGCAGCATGCGGGTACTGCTTTCCTCCTAAGCTGTGCATTCGCAGCGAGCTTCAAGGTGTTCCTTTTGTGGATAGACTCTTGTGGAGAGGCCGCTGGAGAAGGCCTCTGCTTCTATGCCCTTTGAGAAGGCTGCTTTGAGGGACCTCTTACCCTAGCCTCTGCCAAGTACAGCCTTCTGCCTCTCTCCAATACTGAATTACTTCTGACAGCTTGTCTTTCCGTTTGAGAAAGCAAGAGCCCTTTTCATGCAGGGAAAAATGTCCGTTTTCTGTTCTTCTTTTGCACACGGTTACGTGCTTTTAGGCCTGGGTTAGGCTTTTACCCACTCGAGGGAGGGCAGCTTCCCATTCACTTTGGAGATGGCACTCCTGCAGCGCTGTGGGCCATGACTGTGCTTCGCAGACTGTAAACTACCCTCTCCATTCGAAGAGAACACGCACGGATTGGGAAGTCTCTGTTCTCTGGGAGATGTGTGTGGTGCTACTGCCCCGGTGTATGGGGTGGCTCACTGGCCACTAGCAATGTTTCTGCTCGCCACTGTGGGGAAAACGTTGTGCAGCTAAGCTCACTTGGGAAGTACAAGTGCCAGAGTTCCTTTCTGGGGCACCATCAAGAGATCACATTCGTAGCATGCGGGTACTGCTTTCCTCCTAAGCTGTGCATTCGCAGCCAGCTTCAAGGTGTTCCTTTTGTGGATAGACTCTGGTGGAGAGGCCGCTGGAGAAGGCCTCTGCTTCTATGCTCTTTGAGAAGGCTGCTTTGAGGAACCTCTTACCCTAGCCTCTGCCAAGTACAGCCTTCTGCCTCTCTCCAATACTGACTTACTTTTGACAGCTTGTCTTTCCGTTTGAGAAACCAAGAGCCCTTTTCGTGCAGGGAAAAATTTCCGTTTTCTGTTCTTCTTTTGCACACGGTGACGTGCTTTCAGGCCTGGGTTAGGCTTTTACCCACTCAAGGGAGGGCAGCTTCCCATTCACTTTGGAGATGGCACTCCTGCAGCGCTGTGGGCCATGTCTGTGCTTCGCAGACTGCAAACTACCCTCTCCATTCGAAGAGAACACGCACGGATTGGGAAGTCTCTGTTCTCTGGGAGTTGTGTGTGGTGCTACTGCCCCGGTGTATGGGGTGGCTCACTGGCCACTAGCAACGTTTCTGCTCGCCACTGTGGGGCAAGCGTTGTGCAGCTAAGCTCACTTGGGAAGTACAAGTGCCAGAGTTCCTTTCTGGGGCACCATCAAGAGATCACATTCGTAGCATGCGTGTACTGCTTTCCTCCTAAGCTGTGCATTCCCCGCCAGCTTCAAGGTGTTCCTTTTGTGGATAGACTCTGGAGGAAAGGCCGCTGGATAAGGCCTCTGCTTCTATGCCCTTTGAGAAGGCTGCTTTGAGGAACCTCTTTCCCTAGCCTCTGCCAAGTACAGCCTTCTGCCTCTCTCCAATACTGACTTACTTCTGACAGCTTGTCTTTCCGTTTGAGAAACCAAGAGCCCTTTTCGTGCAGGGAAAAATGTCCGTTTTCTGTTCTTCTTCTGCACACGGTGACGTGCTTTCACGGCTGTGGTTAGGCTTTTAAGCACTCGAGGGAGGGCAGCTTCCCCTTCACTTTGGAGATGGCACTCCTGCAGCGCTGTGGGCCATGTCTGTGCTTCGCAGACTGCAAACTACCTTCTCCATTCGAAGAGAACACGCACGGATTGGGAAGTCTCTGTTCTCTGGGAGTTGTGTGTGGTGCTACTGCCCCGGTGTATGGGGTGGCTCACTGGCCACTAGCAATGTTTCTGCTCGCCACTGTGGGGCAAACGTTGTTCAGCTAAGCTCACTTGGGAAGTACAAGTGCCAGAGTTCCTTTCTGGGGCACCATCAAGAGATCACATTCGTAGCATGCGGGTACTGCTTTCCTCCTAAGCTGTGCATTTGCAGCCAGCTTCAAGGTGTTCCTTTTGTGGATAGACTCTGGAGGAGAGGCCGCTGGATAAGGCCTCTGCTTCTATGCCCTTTGAGAGGGCTGCTTTGAGGAACCTCTTACCCTAGCCTCTGCCAAGTACAGCCTTCTGCCTCTGTCCAATACTGACTTACTTCTGACAGCTTGTCTTTCCGTTTGAGAAACCAAGAGCCCTTTTCGTGCAGGGAAAAATGTCCTTTTTCTGTTCTTCTTTTGCACACGGTTACGTGCTTTCAGGGCTGTGGTTAGGCGTTTACCCACTCGAGGGAGGGCAGCTTCCCATTCACTTTGGAGATGGCACTCCTGCAGCGCTGTGGGCCATGTCTGTGCTTCGCAGACTGCAAACTACCCTCTCCATTCGAAGAGAACACGCACGGATTGGGAAGTCTCTGTTCTCTGGGAGTTGTGTGTGGTGCTACTGCCCCGGTGTATGGGGTGGCTCACTGGCCACTAGCAATGTTTCTGCTCGCCACTCTGGGGCAAACGTTGTGCAGCTAAGCTCACTTGGGAAGTACAAGTGCCAGAGTTCCTTTCTGGGGCACCATCAAGAGATCACATTCGTAGCATGCGGGTACTGCTTTCCTCCTAAGCTGTGCATTCGCAGCCAGCTTCAAGGTGTTCCTTTTGTGGATAGACTCTGGTGGAGAGGCCGCTGGAGAAGGCCTCTGCTTCTATGCCCTTTGAGAAGGCTTCTTTGAGGAACCTCTTACCCTAGCGTGTGCCAAGTACAGCCTTCTGCCTCTCTCCAATACTGACTTACTTTTGACAGCTTGTCTTTCCGTTTGAGAAAGCAAGAGCCCTTTTCGTGCAGGGAAAAATGTCCGTTTTCTGTTCTTCTTTTGCACACGGTGACGTGCTTTCAGGGCTGTGGTTAGGCTTTTACCCACTCGAGGGAGGGCAGCTTCCCATTCACTTTGGAGATGGCACTCCTGCAGCGCTGTGGGCCATGTCTGTGCTTCGCAGACTGCAAACTACCCTCTCCATTCGAAGAGAACACGCACGGATTGGGAAGTCTCTGTTCTCTGGGAGTTGTGTGTGGTGCTACTGCCCCGGTGTATGGGGTGGCTCACTGGCCACTAGCAATGTTTCTGCTCGCCACTGTGGGGCAAACGTTGTGCAGCTAAGCTCACATGGGAAGTACAAGTGCCAGAGTTCCTTTCTGGGGCACCATCAAGAGATAACATTCGTAGCATGCGGGTACTGCTTTCCTCCTCAGCTGTGGATTCGCAGCCAGCTTCAAGGTGTTCCTTTTGTGGATAGACTCTTGTGGAGAGGCCGCTGGAGAAGGCCTCTGCTTCTATGCCCTTTGAGAAGGCTTCTTTGAGGAACCTCTTACCCTAGCGTGTGCCAAGTACAGCCTTCTGACTCTCTCCAATACTGACTTACTTCTGACAGCTTGTCTTTCCGTTTGAGAAAGCAAGAGCCCTTTTCGTGCAGGGAAAAATGTCCGTTTTCTGTTCTTCTTTTGCACACGGTGACGTGCTTTCAGGGCTGGGGTTAGGCTTTTACCCACTCGAGGGAGGGCAGCTTCCCATTCACTTTGGAGATGGCACTCCTGCAGCGCTGTGGGCCATGTCTGTGCTTCGCAGACTGCAAACTACCCTCTCCATTCGAAGAGAACACGCACGGATTGGGAAGTCTCTGTTCTCTGGGAGTTGTGTGTGGTGCTACTGCCCCGGTGTATGGGGTGGCTCACTGGCCACTAGCAATGTTTCTGCTCACCACTGTGGGGCAAACGTTGTGCAGCTAAGCTCACTTGGGAAGTACAAGTGCCAGAGTTCCTTTCTGGGGCACCATCAAGAGATCATATTCGCAGCATGCGGGTACTGCTTTCCTCCTAAGCTGTGCATTCGCAGCGAGCTTCAAGGTGTTCCTTTTGTGGATAGACTCTTGTGGAGAGGCCGCTGGAGAAGGCCTCTCCTTCTATGCCCTTTGAGAAGGCTGCTTTGAGGGACCTCTTACCCTAGCCTCTGCCAAGTACAGCCTTCTGCCTCTCTCCAATACTGAATTACTTCTGACAGCTTGTCTTTCCGTTTGAGAAACCAAGAGCCCTTTTCGTGCAGGGAAAAATGTCCGTTTTCTGTTCTTCTTTTGCACTCGGTGACGTTCTTTCAGGGCTGTGGTTAGGCTTTTACCCACTCGAGGGAGTGCAGCTTCCCATTCACTTTGGAGATGGCACTCCTGCAGCGCTGTGGGCCATGTCTGTGCTTCGCAGACTGCAAACTACCCTCTCCATTCGAAGAGAACACGCACGGATTGGGAAGTCTCTGTTCTCTGGGAGTTGTGTGTGGTGCTACTGCCCCGGTGTATGGGGTGGCTCACTGGCCAGTAGCAATGTTTCTGCTCGCCACTGTGGGGCAAACGTTGTGCAGCTAAGCTCACTTGGGAAGTACAAGTGCCAGAGTTCCTTTCTGGGGCACCATCAAGAGATCACATTTGTAGCATGCGGGTACTGCTTTCCTCCTAAGCTGTGCATTCGCAGCCAGCTTCAAGGTGTTCCTTTTGTGGATAGACTCTGGTGGAGAGGCCGCTGGAGAAGGCTTCTGCTTCTATGCACTTTGAGAAGGCTGCTTTGAGGAACCTATTACCCTAGCCTCTGGCAAGTACAGCCTTCTGCCTCTCTCCAATACTGACTTACTTTTGACAGCTTGTCTTTCTGTTTGAGAAAGCAAGAGCCCTTTTCATGCAGGGAAAAATGTCCGTTTTCTGTTCTTCTTTTGCACACGGTGACGTGCTTTTAGGCCTGGGTTAGGCTTTTACCCACTCGAGGGAGGGCAGCTTCCCATTCACTTTGGAGATGGCACTCCTGCAGCGCTGTGGGCCATGACTGTGCTTCGCAGACTGTAAACTACCCTCTCCATTCGAAGAGAACACGCACGGATTGGGAAGTCTCTGTTCTCTGGGAGATGTGTGTGGTGCTACTGCCCCGGTGTATGGGGTGGCTCACTGGCCACTAGCAATGTTTCTGATCGCCACTGTGGGGAAAACGTTGTGCAGCTAAGCTCACTTGGGAAGTACAAGTGCCAGAGTTCCTTTCTGGGGCACCATCAAGAGATCACATTCGTAGCATGCGGGTACTGCTTTCCTCCTAAGCTGTGCATTCGCAGACAGCTTCAAGGTGTTCCTTTTGTGGATAGACTCTGGTGGAGAGGCCGCTGGAGAAGGCCTCTGCTTCTATGCCCTTTGAGAAGGCTTCTTTGAGGAACCTCTTACCCTAGCGTGTGCCAAGTACAGCCTTCTGCCTCTCTCCAATACTGACTTACTTTTGACAGCTTGTCTTTCCGTTTGAGAAAGCAAGAGCCCTTTTCGTGCAGGGAAAAATGTCCGTTTTCTGTTCTTCTTTTGCACACGGTGACGTGCTTTCAGGGCTGTGGTTAGGCTTTTACCCACTCGAGGGAGGGCAGCTTCCCATTCACTTTGGAGATGGCACTCCTGCAGCGCTGTGGGCCATGTCTGTGCTTCGCAGACTGCAAACTACCCTCTCCATTCGAAGAGAACACGCACGGATTGGGAAGTCTCTGTTCTCTGGGAGTTGTGTGTGGTGCTACTGCCCCGGTGTATGGGGTGGCTCACTGGCCACTAGCAATGTTTCTGCTCGCCACTGTGGGGCAAACGTTGTGCAGCTAAGCTCACATGGGAAGTACAAGTGCCAGAGTTCCTTTCTGGGGCACCATCAAGAGATCACATTCGTAGCATGCGGGTACTGCTTTCCTCCTAAGCTGTGCATTCGCAGCCAGCTTCAAGGTGTTCCTTTTGTGGATAGACTCTGGTGGAGAGGCCGCTGGAGAAGGCCTCTGCTTCTATGCCCTTTGAGAGGGCTGCTTTGAGGAACCTCTTACCCTAGCCTCTGTCAAGTACAGCCTTCTGCCTCTCTCCAATACTGACTTACTTCTGACAGCTTGTCTTTCCGTTTGAGAAACCAAGAGCCCTTTTCGTGCAGGGAAAACTGTCCGTTTTCTGTTCTTCTTTTGCACACGGTGACGTGCTTTCAGGGCTGTGGTTAGGCTTTTACCCACTCGAGGGAGGGCAGCTTCCCATTCACTTTGGAGATGGCACTCCTGCAGCGCTGTGGGCCATGTCTGTGCTTCGCAGACTGCAAACTACCCTCTCCATTCGAAGAGAACACGCACGGATTGGGAAGTCTCTGTTCTCTGGGAGTTGTGTGTGGTGCTACTGCCCCGGTGTATGGGGTGGCTCACTGGCCACTAGCAATGTTTCTGCTCGCCACTGTGGGGCAAACGTTGTGCAGCTAAGCTCACTTGGGAAGTACAAGTGCCAGAGTTCCTTTCTGGGGCACCATCAAGGATAACATTCGTAGCATGCGGGTACTGCTTTCCTCCTCAGCTGTGGATTCGCAGCCAGCTTCAAGGTGTTCCTTTTGTGGATAGACTCTTGTGGAGAGGCCGCTGGAGAAGGCCTCTGCTTCTATGCCCTTTGAGAAGGCTTCTTTGAGGAACCTCTTACCCTAGCGTGTGCCAAGTACAGCCTTCTGACTCTCTCCAATACTGACTTACTTCTGACAGCTTGTCTTTCCGTTTGAGAAAGCAAGAGCCCTTTTCGTGCAGGGAAAAATGTCCGTTTTCTGTTCTTCTTTTGCACACGGTGACGTGCTTTCAGGGCTGGGGTTAGGCTTTTACCCACTCGAGGGAGGGCAGCTTCCCATTCACTTTGGAGATGGCACTCCTGCAGCGCTGTGGGCCATGTCTGTGCTTCGCAGACTGCAAACTACCCTCTCCATTCGAAGAGAACACGCACGGATTGGGAAGTCTCTGTTCTCTGGGAGTTGTGTGTGGTGCTACTGCCCCGGTGTATGGGGTGGCTCACTGGCCACTAGCAATGTTTCTGCTCACCACTGTGGGGCAAACGTTGTGCAGCTAAGCTCACTTGGGAAGTACAAGTGCCAGAGTTCCTTTCTGGGGCACCATCAAGAGATCATATTCGCAGCATGCGGGTACTGCTTTCCTCCTAAGCTGTGCATTCGCAGCGAGCTTCAAGGTGTTCCTTTTGTGGATAGACTCTTGTGGAGAGGCCGCTGGAGAAGGCCTCTGCTTCTATGCCCTTTGAGAAGGCTGCTTTGAGGGACCTCTTACCCTAGCCTCTGCCAAGTACAGCCTTCTGCCTCTCTCCAATACTGAATTACTTCTGACAGCTTGTCTTTCCGTTTGAGAAACCAAGAGCCCTTTTCGTGCAGGGAAAAATGTCCGTTTTCTGTTCTTCTTTTGCACTCGGTGACGTTCTTTCAGGGCTGTGGTTAGGCTTTTACCCACTCGAGGGAGTGCAGCTTCCCATTCACTTTGGAGATGGCACTCCTGCAGCGCTGTGGGCCATGTCTGTGCTTCGCAGACTGCAAACTACCCTCTCCATTCGAAGAGAACACGCACGGATTGGGAAGTCTCTGTTCTCTGGGAGTTGTGTGTGGTGCTACTGCCCCGGTGTATGGGGTGGCTCACTGGCCAGTAGCAATGTTTCTGCTCGCCACTGTGGGGCAAACGTTGTGCAGCTAAGCTCACTTGGGAAGTACAAGTGCCAGAGTTCCTTTCTGGGGCACCATCAAGAGATCACATTCGTAGCATGCGGGTACTGCTTTCCTCCTAAGCTGTGCATTCGCAGCCAGCTTCAAGGTGTTCCTTTTGTGGATAGACTCTGGTGGAGAGGCCGCTGGAGAAGGCTTCTGCTTCTATGCCCTTTGAGAAGGCTGCTTTGAGGAACCTCTTACCCTAGCCTCTGGCAAGTACAGCCTTCTGCCTCTCTCCAATACTGACTTACTTTTGACAGCTTGTCTTTCTGTTTGAGAAAGCAAGAGCCCTTTTCATGCAGGGAAAAATGTCCGTTTTCTGTTCTTCTTTTGGACACGGTGACGTGCTTTTAGGCCTGGGTTAGGCTTTTACCCACTCGAGGGAGGGCAGCTTCCCATTCACTTTGGAGATGGCACTCCTGCAGCGCTGTGGGCCATGACTGTGCTTCGCAGACTGCAAACTACCCTCTCCATTCGAAGAGAACACGCACGGATTGGGAAGTCTCTGTTCTCTGGGAGATGTGTGTGGTGCTACTGCCCCGGTGTATGGGGTGGCTCACTGGCCACTAGCAATGTTTCTGATCGCCACTGTGGGGAAAACGTTGTGCAGCTAAGCTCACTTGGGAAGTACAAGTGCCAGAGTTCCTTTCTGGGGCACCATCAAGAGATCACATTCGTAGCATGCGGGTACTGCTTTCCTCCTCAGCTGTGCATTCGCAGCCAGCTTCAAGGTGTTCCTTTTGTGGATAGACTCTGGTGGAGAGGCCGCTGGAGAAGGCCTCTGCTTCTATGCCCTTTGAGAAGGCTGCTTTGAGGAACCTCTTACCCTAGCCTCTGCCAAGTACAGCCTTCTGCCTCTCTCCAATACTGACTTACTTTTGACAGCTTGTCTTTCCGTTTGAGAAACCAAGAGCCCTTTTCGTGCAGGGAAAAATGTCCGTTTTCTGTTCTTCTTTTGCACACGGTGACGTGCTTTCAGGCCTGGGTTAGGCTTTTACCCACTCAAGGGAGGGCAGCTTCCCATTCACTTTGGAGATGGCACTCCTGCAGCGCTGTGGGCCATGTCTGTGCTTCGCAGACTGCAAACTACCCTCTCCATTCGAAGAGAACACGCACGGATTGGGAAGTCTCTGTTCTCTGGGAGTTGTGTGTGGTGCTACTGCCCCGGTGTATGGGGTGGCTCACTGGCCACTAGCAACGTTTCTGCTCGCCACTGTGGGGCAAGCGTTGTGCAGCTAAGCTCACTTGGGAAGTACAAGTGCCAGAGTTCCTTTCTGGGGCACCATCAAGAGATCACATTCGTAGCATGCGTGTACTGCTTTCCTCCTAGGCTGTGCATTCCCCGCCAGCTTCAAGGTGTTCCTTTTGTGGATAGACTCTGGAGGAAAGGCCGCTGGATAAGGCCTCTGCTTCTATGCCCTTTGAGAAGGCTGCTTTGAGGAACCTCTTTCCCTAGCCTCTGCCAAGTACAGCCTTCTGCCTCTCTCCAATACTGACTTACTTCTGACAGCTTGTCTTTCCGTTTGAGAAACCAAGAGCCCTTTTCGTGCAGGGAAAAATGTCCGTTTTCTGTTCTTCTTCTGCACACGGTGACGTGCTTTCAGGTCTGGGGTTAGGCTTTTACCCACTCGAGGGAGGGCAGCTTCCCATTCACTTTGGAGATGGCACTCCTGCAGCGCTGTGGGCCATGTCTGTGCTTCGCAAACTGCAAACTACCCTCTCCATTCTAAGAGAACACGCACGGATTGGGAAGTCTCTGTTCTCTGGGAGATGTGTGTGGTGCTACTGCCCCGGTGTATGGGGTGGCTCACTGGCCAGTAGCAATGTTTCTGCTCGACACTGTGGGGCAAACGTTGTGCAGCTAAGCTCACTTTGGAAGTACAAGTGCCAGAGTTCCTTTCTGAGGCACCATCAAGAGATCACATTCGTAGCATGCGGGTACTGCTTTCCTCCTAAGCTGTGCATTCGCAGCCAGCTTCAAGGTGTTCCTTTTGTGGATAGACTCTGGTGGAGAGGCCGCTGGAGAAGGCCTCTGCTTCTATGCCCTTTGAGAAGGCTGCTTTGAGGAACCTATTACCCTAGCCTCTGCCAAGTACAGCCTTCTGCCTCTCTCCAATACTGACTTACTTTTGAAAGCTTGTCTTTCCGTTTGAGAAACCAAGAGCCCTTTTCGTGCAGGGAAAAATGTCCGTTTTCTGTTCTTCTTTGGCACACGGTGACGTGCTTTCAGGCCTAGGTCAGGCTTTTACCCACTCAAGGGAGGGCAGCTTCCCATTCACTTTGGAGATGGCACTCCTGCAGCGCTGTGGGCCATGTCTGTGCTTCGCAGACTGCAAACTACCCTCTCCATTCGAAGAGAACACGCACGGATTGGGAAGTCTCTGTTCTCTGGGAGATGTGTGTGGTGCTACTGCCCCGGTGTATTGGGTGGCTCACTGGCCACTAGAAACGTTTCTGCTCGCCACTGTGGGGCAAACGTTGTGCAGCTAAGCTCACTTGGGAAGTACAAGTGCCAGAGTTCCTTTCTGGGGCACCATCAAGAGATCACATTCGTAGCATGCGGGTACTGCTTTCCTCCTAAGCTGTGCATTCGCAGCCAGCTTCAAGGTGTTCCTTTTGTGGATAGACTCTGGTGGAGAGGCCGCTGGAGAAGGCTTCTGCTTCTATGCCCTTTGAGAAGGCTGCTTTGAGGAACCTCTTACCCTAGCGTGTGCCAAGTACAACCTTCTGCCTCTCTCCAATACTGACTTACTTCTGACAGCTTGTCTTTCCGTTTGAGAAAGCAAGAGCCCTTTTCGTGCAGGGAAAATGTCCATTTTCTGTTCTTCTTTTGCACACGGTGACGTGCTTTCAGGGCTGTGGTTAGGCTTTTACCCACTCGAGGGAGGGCAGCTTCCCATTCACTTTGGAGATGGCACTCCTGCAGCGCTGTGGGCCATGTCTGTGCTTCGCAGACTGCAAACTACCCTCTCCATTCGAAGAGAACACGCACGGATTGGGAAGTCTCTGTTCTCTGGGAGTTGTGTGTGGTGCTACTGCCCCGGTGTATGGGGTGGCTCACTGGCCACTAGCAATGTTTCTGCTCGCCACTGTGGGGCAAACGTTGTGCAGCTAAGCTCACATGGGAAGTACAAGTGCCAGAGTTTCTTTCTGGGGCACCATCAAGAGATCACATTCGTAGCATGCGGGTACTGCTTTCCTCCTAAGCTGTGCATTCGCAGCCAGCTTCAAGGTGTTCCTTTTGTGGATAGACTCTGGTGGAGAGGACGCTGGAGAAGGCCTCTGCTTCTATGCCCTTTGAGAGGGCTGCTTTGAGGAACCTCTTACCCTAGCCTCTGTCAAGTACAGCCTTCTGCCTCTCTCCAATACTGACTTACTTCTGACAGCTTGTCTTTCCGTTTGAGAAACCAAGAGCCCTTTTCGTGCAGGGAAAACTGTCCGTTTTCTGTTCTTCTTTTGCACACGGTGACGTGCTTTCAGGGCTGGGGTTAGGCTTTTACCCACTCGAGGGAGGGCAGCTTCCCATTCACTTTGGAGATGGCACTCCTGCAGCGCTGTGGGCCATATCTGTGCTTCGCAGACTGCAAACTACCCTCTCCATTCGAAGAGAACACGCACGGATTGGGAAGTCTCTGTTCTCTGGGAGTTGTGTGTGGTGCTACTGCCCCGGTGTATGGGGTGGCTCACTGGCCACTAGCAATGTTTCTGCTCGCCACTGTGGGGCAAACGTTGTGCAGCTAAGCTCACTTGGGAAGTACAAGTGCCAGAGTTCCTTTCTGGGGCTCCATCAAGAGATCACATTCGTAGCATGCGGGTACTGCTTTCCTCCTCAGCTGTGGATTCGCAGCCAGCTTCAAGGTGTTCCTTTTGTGGATAGACTCTGGTGGAGAGGCCGCTGGAGAAGGCCTCTGCTTCTATGCCCTTTGAGAAGGCTTCTTTGAGGAACCTCTTACCCTAGCGTGTGCCAAGTACAGCCTTCTGACTCTCTCCAATACTGACTTTCTTCTGACAGCTTGTCTTTCCGTTTGAGAAAGCAAGAGCCCTTTTCGTGCAGGGAAAAATGTCCGTTTTCTGTTCTTCTTTTGCACACGGTGACGTGCTTTCAGGGCTGGGGTTAGCCTTTTACCCACTCGAGGGAGGGCAGCTTCCCATTCACTTTGGAGATGGCACTCCTGCAGCGCTGTGGGCCATGTCTGTGCTTCGCAGACTGCAAACTACCCTCTCCATTCGAAGAGAACACGCACGGATTGGGAAGTCTCTGTTCTCTGGGAGTTGTGTGTGGTGCTACTGCCCCGGTGTATGGGGTGGCTCACTGGCCACTAGCAACGTTTCTGCTCGCCACTGTGGGGCAAGCGTTGTGCAGCTAAGCTCACTTGGGAAGTACAAGTGCCAGAGTTCCTTTCTGGGGCACCATCAAGAGATCACATTCGTAGCATGCGTGTACTGCTTTCCTCCTAAGCTGTGCATTCCCCGCCAGCTTCAAGGTGTTCCTTTTGTGGATAGACTCTGGAGGAAAGGCCGCTGGATAAGGCCTCTGCTTCTATGCCCTTTGAGAAGGCTGCTTTGAGGAACCTCTTTCCCTAGCCTCTGCCAAGTACAGCCTTCAGCCTCTCTCCAATACTGACTTACTTCTGACAGCTTGTCTTTCCGTTTGAGAAACCAAGAGCCCTTTTCGTGCAGGGAAAAATGTCCGTTTTCTGTTCTTCTTCTGCACACGGTGACGTGCTTTCACGGCTGTGGTTAGGCTTTTAAGCACTCGAGGGAGGGCAGCTTCCCCTTCACTTTGGAGATGGCACTCCTGCAGCGCTGTGGGCCATGTCTGTGCTTCGCAGACTGCAAACTACCTTCTCCATTCGAAGAGAACACGCACGGATTGGGAAGTCTCTGTTCTCTGGGAGTTGTGTGTGGTGCTACTGCCCCGGTGTATGGGGTGGCTCACTGGCCACTAGCAATGTTTCTGCTCGCCACTGTGGGGCAAACGTTGTTCAGCTAAGCTCACTTGGGAAGTACAAGTGCCAGAGTTCCTTTCTGGGGCACCATCAAGAGATCACATTCGTAGCATGCGGGTACTGCTTTCCTCCTAAGCTGTGCATTTGCAGCCAGCTTCAAGGTGTTCCTTTTGTGGATAGACTCTGGAGGAGAGGCCGCTGGATAAGGCCTCTGCTTCTATGCCCTTTGAGAGGGCTGCTTTGAGGAACCTCTTACCCTAACCTCTGCCAAGTACAGCCTTCTGCCTCTGTCCAATACTGACTTACTTCTGACAGCTTGTCTTTCCGTTTGAGAAACCAAGAGCCCTTTTCGTGCAGGGAAAAATGTCCTTTTTCTGTTCTTCTTTTGCACACGGTTACGTGCTTTCAGGGCTGTGGTTAGGCTTTTACCCACTCGAGGGAGGGCAGCTTCCCATTCACTTTGGAGATGGCACTCCTGCAGCGCTGTGGGCCATGTCTGTGCTTCGCAGACTGCAAACTACCCTCTCCATTCGAAGAGAACACGCACGGATTGGGAAGTTTCTGTTCTCTGGGAGTTGTGTGTGGTGCTACTGCCCCGGTGTATGGGGTGGCTCACTGGCCACTAGCAATGTTTCTGCTCGCCACTGTGGGGCAAACGTTGTGCAGCTAAGCTCACTTGGGAAGTACAAGTGCCAGAGTTCCTTTCTGGGGCACCATCAAGAGATCACATTCGTAGCATGCGGGTACTGCTTTCCTCCTAAGCTGTGCATTCGCAGCCAGCTTCAAGGTGTTCCTTTTGTGGATAGACTCTGGTGGAGAGGCCGCTGGAGAAGGCTTCTGCTTCTATGCCCTTTGAGAAGGCTGCTTTGAGGAACCTCTTTCCCTAGCCTCTGCCAAGTACAGCCTTCTGCCTCTCTCCAATACTGACTTACTTTTGACAGCTTGTCTTTCCGTTTGAGAAACCAAGAGCCCTTTTCGTGCAGGGAAAAATGTCCGTTTTCTGTTCTTCTTTTGCACACGGTTACGTGCTTTCAGGTCTGGGGTTAGGCTTTTACCCACTCGAGGGAGGGCAGCTTCCCATTCACTTTGGAGATGGCACTCCTGCAGCGCTGTGGGCCATGTCTGTGCTTCGCAAACTGCAAACTACCCTCTCCATTCTAAGAGAACACGCACGGATTGGGAAGTCTCTGTTCTCTGGGAGATGTGTGTGGTGCTACTGCCCCGGTGTATGGGGTGGCTCACTGGCCAGTAGCAATGTTTCTGCTCGCCACTGTGGGGCAAACGTTGTGCAGCTAAGCTCACTTTGGAAGTACAAGTGCCAGAGTTCCTTTCTGAGGCACCATCAAGAGATCACATTCGTAGCATGCGGGTACTGCTTTCCTCCTAAGCTGTGCATTCGCAGCCAGCTTCAAGGTGTTCCTTTTGTGGATAGACTCTGGTGGAGAGGCCGCTGGAGAAGGCCTCTGCTTCTATGCCCTTTGAGAAGGCTGCTTTGAGGAACCTCTTACCCTAGCCTCTGCCAAGTACAGCCTTCTGCCTCTCTCCAATACTGACTTACTTTTGACAGCTTGTCTTTCCGTTTGAGAAACCAAGAGCCCTTTTCGTGCAGGGAAAAATGTCCGTTTTCTGTTCTTCTTTTGCACACGGTGACGTGCTTTCAGGCCTAGGTCAGGCTTTTACCCACTCAAGGGAGGGCAGCTTCCCATTCACTTTGGAGATGGCACTCCTGCAGTACTGTGGGCCATGTCTGTGCTTCGCAGACTGCAAACTACCCTCTCCATTCGAAGAGAACACGCACGGATTGGGAAGTCTCTGTTCTCTGGGAGATGTGTGTGGTGCTACTGCCCCGGTGTATTGGGTGGCTCACTGGCCACTAGCAACGTTTCTGCTCGCCACTGTGGGGCAAACGTTGTGTAGCTAAGCTCACTTGGGAAGTACAAGTGCCAGAGTTCCTTTCTGGGGCACCATCAAGAGATCACATTCGTAGCATGCGGGTACTGCTTTCCTCCTAAGCTGTGCATTCGCAGCCAGCTTCAAGGTGTTCCTTTTGTGGATAGACTCTGGTGGAGAGGCCGCTGGAGAAGGCTTCTGCTTCTATGCCCTTTGAGAAGGCTGCTTTGAGGAACCTCTTACCCTAGCGTCTGCCAAGTACAGCCTTCTGCTACTCTCCAATACTGTCTTACTTTTGACAGCTTGTCTTTCCCTTTGAGAAACCAAGAGCCCTTTTCGTGCAGGGAAAAATGTCCGTTTTCTGTTCTTCTTTTGCACACGGTGACGTGCTTTCAGGCCTGGGTTAGGCTTTTACCCACTCGAGGGAGGGCAGCTTCCCATTCACTTTGGAGATGGCACTCCTGCAGCGCTGTGGGCCATAACTGTGCTTCGCAGACTGTAAACTACCCTCTCCATTCGAAGAGAACACGCACGGATTGGGAAGTCTCTGTTCTCTGGGAGATGTGTGTGGTGCTACTGCCCCGGTGTATGGGGTGGCTCACTCGCCACTAGCAATGTTTCTGCTCTCCACTGTGGGGCAAACGTTGTGCAGCTAAGCTCACTTGGGAAGTACAAGTGCCAGAGTTCCTTTCGGGGGCACCATCAAGAGATCACATTCGTAGCATGCGGGTACTGCTTTCCTCCTAAGCTGTGCATTCGCAGCCAGCTTCAAGGTGTTCCTTTTGTGGATAGACTCTGGTGGAGAGACCGCTGGAGAAGGCCTCTGCTTCTATGCCCTTTGAGAAGGCTTCTTTGAGGAACCTCTTACCCTAGCGTGTGCCAAGTACAACCTTCTGCCTCTCTCCAATACTGACTTACTTCTGACAGCTTGTCTTTCCGTTTGAGAAAGCAAGAGCCCTTTTCGTGCAGGGAAAATGTCCATTTTCTGTTCTTCTTTTGCACACGGTGACGTGCTTTCAGGGCTGTGGTTAGGCTTTTACCCACTCGAGGGAGGGCAGCTTCCCATTCACTTTGGAGATGGCACTCCTGCAGCGCTGTGGGCCATGTCTGTGCTTCGCAGACTGCAAACTACCCTCTCCATTCGAAGAGAACACGCACGGATTGGGAAGTCTCTGTTCTCTGGGAGTTGTGTGTGGTGCTACTGCCCCGGTGTATGGGGTTGCTCACTGGCCACTAGCAATGTTTCTGCTCGCCACTGTGGGGCAAACGTTGTGCAGCTAAGCTCACTTGGGAAGGACAAGTGCCAGAGTTCCTTTCTGGGGCACCATCAAGAGATCACATTCGTAGCATGCGGGTACTGCTTTCCTCCTAATCGGTACATTCGCAGCCACCTTCAAGGTGTTCCTTTTGTGGATAGACTCTGGTGGAGAGGCCGCTGGAGAAGGCTTCTGCTTCTATGCCCTTTGAGAAGGCTTCTTTGAGGAACCTCTTACCCTAGCGTCTGCCAAGTACAGCCTTCTGCCTCTCTCCAATACTGACTTACTTCTGACAGCTTGTCTTTCCGTTTGAGAAACCAAGAGCCCTTTTCGTGCAGGGAAAAATGTCCGTTTTCTGGTCTTCTTTTGCACACGGTGACGTGCTTTCAGGCCTGGGTTAGTCTTTTACCCACTCGAGGGAGGGCAGCTTCCCATTCACTTTGGAGATAGCACTCCTGCAGCGCTGTGGGTCATGACTGTGCTTCGCAGACTGCAAACTACCCTCTCCATTCGAAGAGAACACGCACGGATTGGGAAGTCTCTGTTCTCTGGGAGATGTGTGTGGTGCTACTGCCCCGGTGTATGGGGTGGCTCACTGGCCACTAGAAATGTTTCTGCTCTCCACTGTGGGGCAAACGTTGTGCAGCTAAGCTCACTTGGGAAGTACAAGTGCCAGAGTTCCTTTCTGGGGCACCATCAAGAGATCACATTCGTAGCATGCGGGTACTGCTTTCCTCCTAAGATGTGCATTCGCAGCCAGCTTCAAGGTGTTCCTTTTGTGGATAGACTCTGGTGGAGAGGCCGCTGGAGAAGGCCTCTGCTTCTATGCCCTTTGAGAAGGATTCTTTGAGGAACCTCTTACCCTAGCCTCTGCCACGTACAGCCTTCTGCCTTTACCCAATACTGACTTACTTCTGACAGCTTGTCTTTCCGTTTGAGAAAGCAAGAGCCCTTTTCGTGCAGGGAAAAATGTCCGTTTTCTGTTCTTCTTTTGCACACGGTGACGTGCTTTCAGGGCTGTGGTTAGGCTTTTACCCACTCGAGGGAGGGCAACTTCCCATTCACTTTGGAGATGGCACTCCTGCAGCGCTGTGGGCCATGTCTGTGCTTCGCAGACTGCAAACTACACTCTCCATTCGAAGAGAACACGCACGGATTGGGAAGTCTCTGTTCTCTGGGAGTTGTGTGTGTTGCTACTGCCCCGGTGTATGGGGTGGCTCACTGGCCACTAGCAATGTTTCTGCTCACCACTGTGGGGCAAACGTTGTGCAGCTAAGCTCACTTGGGAAGGACAAGTGCCAGAGTTCCTTTCTGGGGCATCATCAAGAGATCACATTCGTAGCATGCGGGTACTGCTTTCCTCCTAAGCTGTGCATTCGCAGCCAGCTTCAAGGTGTTCCTTTTGTGGATAGACTCTGGAGGAGAGGCCGCTGGATAAGGCCTCTGCTTCTATGCCCTTTGAGAAGGCTGCTTTGAGGAACCTCTTTCCCTAGCCTCTGCCAAGTACAGCCTTCTGCCTCTCTCCAATACTGACTTACTTCTGACAGCTTGTCTTTCCGTTTGAGAAACCAAGAGCCCTTTTCGTGCAGGGAAAAATGTCCGTTTTCTGTTCTTCTTTTGCACACGGTGACGTGCTTTCAGGCCTGGGTTAGGCTTTTACCCACTCGAGGGAGGGCAGCTTCCCATTCACTTTGGAGATGGCACTCCTGCAGCGCTGTGGGCCATAACTGTGCTTCGCAGACTGCAAACTACCCTCTCCATTCGAAGAGAACACGCACGGATTGGGAAGTCTCTGTTCTCTGGGAGATGTGTGTGGTGCTACTGCCCCGGTGTATGGGGTGGCTCACTCGCCACTAGCAATGTTTCTGCTCTCCACTGTGGGGCAATCGTTGTGCAGCTAAGCTCACTTGGGAAGTACAAGTGCCAGAGTTCCTTTCTGGGGCACCATCAAGAGATCACATTCGTAGCATGCGGGTACTGCTTTCCTCCTAAGCTGTGCATTCGCAGCCAGCTTCAAGGTGTTCCTTTTGTGGATAGACTCTGGTGGAGAGACCGCTGGAGAAGGCCTCTGCTTCTATGCCCTTTGAGAAGGCTTCTTTGAGGAACCTCTTACCTTAGCGTGTGCCAAGTACAAACTTCTGCCTCTCTCCAATACTGACTTACTTCTGACAGCTTGTCTTTCCGTTTGAGAAAGCAAGAGCCCTTTTCGTGCAGGGAAAATGTCCGTTTTCTGTTCTTCTTTTGCACACGGTGACGTGCTTTCAGGGCTGTGGTTAGGCTTTTACCCACTCGAGGGAGGGCAGCTTCCCATTCACTTTGGACATGGCACTCCTGCAGCGCTGTGGGCCATGTCTGTGCTTCGCAGACTGCAAACTACCCTCTCCATTCGAAGAGAACACGCACGGATTGGGAAGTCTCTGTTCTCTGGGAGTTGTGTGTGGTGCTACTGCCCCGGTGTATGGGGTGGCTCACTGGCCACTAGCAATGTTTCTGCTCGCCACTGTGGGGCAAACGTTGTGCAGCTAAGCTCACTTGGGAAGTACAAGTGCCAGAGTTCCTTTCTGGGGCACCATCAAGAGATCACATTCGTAGCATGCGGGTACTGCTTTCCTCCTAATCGGTGCATTTGCAGCCACCTTCAAGGTGTTCCTTTTGTGGATAGACTCTGGTGGAGAGGCCGCTGGAGAAGGCTTCTGCTTCTATGCCCTTTGAGAAGGCTGCTTTGAGGAACCTCTTACCCTAGCCTCTGGCAAGTACAGCCTTCTGCCTCTCTCCAATACTGACTTACTTTTGACAGCTTGTCTTTCCGTTTGAGAAACCAAGAGCCCTTTTCGTGCAGGGAAAAATGTCCGTTTTCTGTTCTTCTTTTGCACACGGTGACGTGCTTTCAGGCCTGGGTTAGGCTTTTACCCACTCGAGGGAGGGCAGCTTCCCATTCACTTTGGAGATGGCACTCCTGCAGCGCTGTGGGTCATGACTGTGCTTCGCAGACTGTAAACTACCCTCTCCATTCGAAGAGAACACGCACGGATTGGGAAGTCTCTGTTCTCTGGGAGATGTGTGTGGTGCTACTGCCCCGGTGTATGGGGTGGCTCACTGGCCACTAGCAATGTTTCTGCTCTCCACTGTGGGGCAAACGTTGTGCAGCTAAGCTCACTTGGGAAGTACAAGTGCCAGAGTTCCTTTCTGGGGCACCATCAAGAGATCACATTCGTAGCATGCGGGTACTGCTTTCCTCCTAAGCTGTGCATTCGCAGCCAGCTTCAAGGTGTTCCTTTTGTGGATAGACTCTGGTGGAGAGGCCGCTGGAGAAGGCCTCTCCTTCTATGCCCTTTGAGAAGGCTTCTTTGAGGAACCTCTTACCCTAGCCTCTGCCACGTACAGCCTTCTGCCTCTCCCCAATACTGACTTACTTCTGACAGCTTGTCTTTCCATTTGAGAAAGCAAGAGCCCTTTTCGTGCAGGGAAAAATGTCCGTTTTCTGTTCTTCTTTTGCACACGGTGACGTGCTTTCAGGGCTGTGGTTAGGCTTTTACCCACTCGAGGGAGGGCAGCTTCCCATTCACTTTGGAGATGGCACTCCTGCAGCGCTGTGGGCCATGTCTGTGCTTCGCAGACTGCAAACTACCCTCTCCATTCGAAGAGAACACGCACGGATTGGGAAGTCTCTGTTCTCTGGGAGTTGTGTGTGGTGCTACTGCCCCGGTGTATGGGGTGGCTCACTGGCCACTAGCAATGTTTCTGCTCGCCACTGTGGGGCAAACGTTGTGCAGCTAAGCTCACTTGGGAAGTACAAGTGCCAGAGTTCCTTTCTGGGGCACCATCAAGAGATCACATTCGTAGCATGCGGGTACTGCTTTCCTCCTAAGCTGTGCATTCGCAGCCAGCTTCAAGGTGTTCCTTTTGTGGATAGACTCTGGTGGAGAGGCCGCTGGAGAAGGCCTCTGCTTCTATGCCCTTTGAGAAGGCTTCTTTGAGGAACCTCTAACCCTAGCGTCTGCCAAGTACAGCCTTCTGCCTCTCTCCAATACTGACTTACTTTTGACAGCTTGTCTTTCCGTTTGAGAAACCAAGAGGCCTTTTCGTGCAGGGAAAAATGTCCGTTATCTGTTCTTCTTTTGCACACGGTGACGTGCTTTCAGGGCTGGGGTTAGGCTTTTACCCACTCGAGGGAGGGCAGCTTCCCATTCACTTTGGAGATGGCACACGTGCAGCGCTGTGGGCCATGTCTGTGCTTCGCAGACTGCAAACTACCCTCTCCATTCGAAGAGAACACGCACGGATTGGGAAGTCTCTGTTCTCTGGGTGTTGTGTATGGTGCTACTGCCCCGGTGTATGGGGTGGCTCACTGGCCACTAGCAATGTTTCTGCTCGCCACTGTGGGGCAAACGTTGTGCAGCTAAGCTCACTTGGGAAGTACAAGTGCCAGAGTTCCTTTCTGGGGCACCATCAAGAGATCACATTCGTAGCATGCGGGTACTGCTTTCCTCCTAAGCTGTGCATTCGCAGCCAGCTTCAAGGTGTTCCTTTTGTGGATAGACTCTGGAGGAGAGGCCGCTGGATAAGGCCTCTGCTTCTATGCCCTTTGAGAGGGCTGCTTTGAGGAACCTCTTACCCTAGCCTCTGCCAAGTACAGCCTTCTGCCTCTCTCCAATACTGACTTACTTCTGACAGCTTGTCTTTCCGTTTGAGAAACCAAGAGGCCTTTTCGTGCAGGGAAAAATGTCCGTTTTCTGTTCTTCTTTTGCACACGGTGACGTGCTTTCAGGCCTGGTTTAGGCTTTTACCCACTCGAGGGAGGGCAGCTTCCCATTCACTTTGGAGATGGCACTCCTGCAGCGCTGTGGACCATGTCTGTGCTTCGCAGACTGCAAACTACCCTCTCCATTCGAAGAGAACACGCACGGATTGGGAAGTCTCTGTTCTCTGGGAGTTGTGTGTGGTGCTACTGCCCCGGTGTATGGGGTGGCTCACTGGCCACTAGCAATGTTTCTGCTCGCCACTGTGGGGCAAACGTTGTGCAGCTAAGCTCACTTGGGAAGTACAAGTGCCAGAGTTCCTTTCTGGGGCACCATCAAGAGATCACATTCGTAGCATGCGGGTACTGCTTTCCTCCTAAGCTGTGCATTCGCAGCCAGCTTCAAGGTGTTCCTTTTGTGGATAGACTCTGGTGGAGAGGCCGCTGGAGAAGGCCTCTGCTTCTATGCCCTTTGAGAAGGCTTCTTTGAGGAACCTCTAACCCTAGCGTCTGCCAAGTACAGCCTTCTGCCTCTCTCCAATACTGACTTACTTTTGACAGCTTGTCTTTCCGTTTGAGAAACCAAGAGCCCTTTTCGTGCAGGGAAAAATGTCCGTTATCTGTTCTTCTTTTGCACACGGTGACGTGCTTTCAGGGCTGGGGTTAGGCTTTTACCCACTCGAGGGAGGGCAGCTTCCCATTCACTTTGGAGATGGCACACGTGCAGCGCTGTGGGCCATGTCTGTGCTTCGCAGACTGCAAACTACCCTCTCCATTCGAAGAGAACACGCACGGATTGGGAAGTCTCTGTTCTCTGGGTGTTGTGTATGGTGCTACTGCCCCGGTGTATGGGGTGGCTCACTGGCCACTAGCAATGTTTCTGCTCGCCACTGTGGGGCAAACGTTGTGCAGCTAAGCTCACTTGGGAAGTACAAGTGCCAGAGTTCCTTTCTGGGGCACCATCAAGAGATCACATTCGTAGCATGCGGGTACTGCTTTCCTCCTAAGCTGTGCATTCGCAGCCAGCTTCAAGGTGTTCCTTTTGTGGATAGACTCTGGAGGAGAGGCCGCTGGATAAGGCCTCTGCTTCTATGCCCTTTGAGAGGGCTGCTTTGAGGAACCTCTTACCCTAGCCTCTGCCAAGTACAGCCTTCTGCCTCTCTCCAATACTGACTTACTTCTGACAGCTTGTCTTTCCGTTTGAGAAACCAAGAGGCCTTTTCGTGCAGGGAAAAATGTCCGTTTTCTGTTCTTCTTTTGCACACGGTGACGTGCTTTCAGGCCTGGTTTAGGCTTTTACCCACTCGAGGGAGGGCAGCTTCCCATTCACTTTGGAGATGGCACTCCTGCAGCGCTGTGGACCATGTCTGTGCTTCGCAGACTGCAAACTACCCTCTCCATTCGAAGAGAACACGCACGGATTGGGAAGTCTCTGTTCTCTGGGAGTTGTGTGTGGTGCTACTGCCCCGGTGTATGGGGTGGCTCACTGGCCACTAGCAATGTTTCTGCTCGCCACTGTGGGGCAAACGTTGTGCAGCTAAGCTCACTTGGGAAGTACAAGTGCCAGAGTTCCTTTCTGGGGCACCATCAACAGATCACATTCGTAGCATGCGGGTACTGCTTTCCTCCTAAGCTGTGCATTCGCAGCCAGCTTCAAGGTGTTCCTTTTGTGGATAGACTCTGGTGGAGAGGCCGCTGGAGAAGGCCTCTGCTTCTATGCCCTTTGAGAAGGCTTCTTTGAGGAACCTCTTACCCTAGCGTCTGCCAAGTACAGTCTTCTGCCTTTACCCAATACTGACTTACTTCTGACAGCTTGTCTTTCCGTTTGAGAAAGCAAGAGCCCTTTTCGTGCAGGGAAAATGTCCGTTTTCTGTTCTTCTTTTGCACACGGTGACGTGCTTTCAGGGCTGTGGTTAGGCTTTTACCCACTCGAGGGAGGGCAACTTCCCATTCACTTTGGAGATGGCACTCCTGCAGCGCTGTGGGCCATGTCTGTGCTTCGCAGACTGCAAACTACACTCTCCATTCGAAGAGAACACGCACGGATTGGGAAGTCTCTGTTCTCTGGGAGTTGTGTGTGTTGCTACTGCCCCGGTGTATGGGGTGGCTCACTGGCCACTAGCAATGTTTCTGCTCACCACTGTGGGGCAAACGTTGTGCAGCTAAGCTCACTTGGGAAGGACAAGTGCCAGAGTTCCTTTCTGGGGCATCATCAAGAGATCACATTCGTAGCATGCGGGTACTGCTTTCCTCCTAAGCTGTGCATTCGCAGCCAGCTTCAAGGTGTTCCTTTTGTGGATAGACTCTGGAGGAGAGGCCGCTGGATAAGGCCTCTGCTTCTATGCCCTTTGAGAAGGCTGCTTTGAGGAACCTCTTTCCCTAGCCTCTGCCAAGTACAGCCTTCTGCCTCTCTCCAATACTGACTTACTTCTGACAGCTTGTCTTTCCGTTTGAGAAACCAAGAGCCCTTTTCGTGCAGGGAAAAATGTCCGTTTTCTGTTCTTCTTTTGCACACGGTGACGTGCTTTCAGGCCTGGGTTAGGCTTTTACCCACTCGAGGGAGGGCAGCTTCCCATTCACTTTGGAGATGGCACTCCTGCAGCGCTGTGGGCCATAACTGTGCTTCGCAGACTGCAAACTACCCTCTCCATTCGAAGAGAACACGCACGGATTGGGAAGTCTCTGTTCTCTGGGAGATGTGTGTGGTGCTACTGCCCCGGTGTATGGGGTGGCTCACTCGCCACTAGCAATGTTTCTGCTCTCCACTGTGGGGCAATCGTTGTGCAGCTAAGCTCACTTGGGAAGTACAAGTGCCAGAGTTCCTTTCTGGGGCACCATCAAGAGATCACATTCGTAGCATGCGGGTACTGCTTTCCTCCTAAGCTGTGCATTCGCAGCCAGCTTCAAGGTGTTCCTTTTGTGGATAGACTCTGGTGGAGAGACCGCTGGAGAAGGCCTCTGCTTCTATGCCCTTTGAGAAGGCTTCTTTGAGGAACCTCTTACCTTAGCGTGTGCCAAGTACAACCTTCTGCCTCTCTCCAATACTGACTTACTTCTGACAGCTTGTCTTTCCGTTTGAGAAAGCAAGAGCCCTTTTCGTGCAGGGAAAATGTCCGTTTTCTGTTCTTCTTTTGCACACGGTGACGTGCTTTCAGGGCTGTGGTTAGGCTTTTACCCACTCGAGGGAGGGCAGCTTCCCATTCACTTTGGACATGGCACTCCTGCAGCGCTGTGGGCCATGTCTGTGCTTCGCAGACTGCAACCTACCCTCTCCATTCGAAGAGAACACGCACGGATTGGGAAGTCTCTGTTCTCTGGGAGTTGTGTGTGGTGCTACTGCCCCGGTGTATGGGGTGGCTCACTGGCCACTAGCAATGTTTCTGCTCGCCACTGTGGGGCAAACGTTGTGCAGCTAAGCTCACTTGGGAAGTACAAGTGCCAGAGTTCCTTTCTGGGGCACCATCAAGAGATCACATTCGTAGCATGCGGGTACTGCTTTCCTCCTAATCGGTGCATTTGCAGCCACCTTCAAGGTGTTCCTTTTGTGGATAGACTCTGGTGGAGAGGCCGCTGGAGAAGGCTTCTGCTTCTATGCCCTTTGAGAAGGCTGCTTTGAGGAACCTCTTACCCTAGCCTCTGGCAAGTACAGCCTTCTGCCTCTCTCCAATACTGACTTACTTTTGACAGCTTGTCTTTCCGTTTGAGAAACCAAGAGCCCTTTTCGTGCAGGGAAAAATGTCCGTTTTCTGTTCTTCTTTTGCACACGGTGACGTGCTTTCAGGCCTGGGTTAGGCTTTTACCCACTCGAGGGAGGGCAGCTTCCCATTCACTTTGGAGATGGCACTCCTGCAGCGCTGTGGGTCATGACTGTGCTTCGCAGACTGTAAACTACCCTCTCCATTCGAAGAGAACACGCACGGATTGGGAAGTCTCTGTTCTCTGGGAGATGTGTGTGGTGCTACTGCCCCGGTGTATGGGGTGGCTCACTGGCCACTAGCAATGTTTCTGCTCTCCACTGTGGGGCAAACGTTGTGCAGCTAAGCTCACTTGGGAAGTACAAGTGCCAGAGTTCCTTTCTGGGGCACCATCAAGAGATCACATTCGTAGCATGCGGGTACTGCTTTCCTCCTAAGCTGTGCATTCGCAGCCAGCTTCAAGGTGTTCCTTTTGTGGATAGACTCTGGTGGAGAGGCCGCTGGAGAAGGCCTCTGCTTCTATGCCCTTTGAGAAGGATTCTTTGAGGAACCTCTTACCCTAGCCTCTGCCACGTACAGCCTTCTGCCTCTCCCCAATACTGACTTACTTCTGACAGCTTGTCTTTCCATTTGAGAAAGCAAGAGCCCTTTTCGTGCAGGGAAAAATGTCCGTTTTCTGTTCTTCTTTTGCACACGGTGACGTGCTTTCAGGGCTGTGGTTAGGCTTTTACCCACTCGAGGGAGGGCAGCTTCCTATTCACTTTGGAGATGGCACTCCTGCAGCGCTGTGGGCCATGTCTGTGCTTCGCAGACTGCAAACTACCCTCTCCATTCGAAGAGAACACGCACGGATTGGGAAGTCTCTGTTCTCTGGGAGTTGTGTGTGGTGCTACTGCCCCGGTGTATGGGGTGGCTCACTGGCCACTAGCAATGTTTCTGCTCGCCACTGTGGGGCAAACGTTGTGCAGCTAAGCTCACTTGGGAAGTACAAGTGCCAGAGTTCCTTTCTGGGGCACCATCAAGAGATCACATTCGTAGCATGCGGGTACTGCTTTCCTCCTAAGCTGTGCATTCGCAGCCAGCTTCAAGGTGTTCCTTTTGTGGATAGACTCTGGTGGAGAGGCCGCTGGAGAAGGCCTCTGCTTCTATGCCCTTTGAGAAGGCTTCTTTGAGGAACCTCTAACCCTAGCGTCTGCCAAGTACAGCCTTCTGCCTCTCTCCAATACTGACTTACTTTTGACAGCTTGTCTTTCCGTTTGAGAAACCAAGAGCCCTTTTCGTGCAGGGAAAAATGTCCGTTATCTGTTCTTCTTTTGCACACGGTGACGTGCTTTCAGGGCTGGGGTTAGGCTTTTACCCACTCGAGGGAGGGCAGCTTCCCATTCACTTTGGAGATGGCACACGTGCAGCGCTGTGGGCCATGTCTGTGCTTCGCAGACTGCAAACTACCCTCTCCATTCGAAGAGAACACGCACGGATTGGGAAGTCTCTGTTCTCTGGGTGTTGTGTATGGTGCTACTGCCCCGGTGTATGGGGTGGCTCACTGGCCACTAGCAATGTTTCTGCTCGCCACTGTGGGGCAAACGTTGTGCAGCTAAGCTCACTTGGGAAGTACAAGTGCCAGAGTTCCTTTCTGGGGCACCATCAAGAGATCACATTCGTAGCATGCGGGTACTGCTTTCCTCCTAAGCTGTGCATTCGCAGCCAGCTTCAAGGTGTTCCTTTTGTGGATAGACTCTGGAGGAGAGGCCGCTGGATAAGGCCTCTGCTTCTATGCCCTTTGAGAGGGCTGCTTTGAGGAACCTCTTACCCTAGCCTCTGCCAAGTACAGCCTTCTGCCTCTCTCCAATACTGACTTACTTCTGACAGCTTGTCTTTCCGTTTGAGAAACCAAGAGGCCTTTTCGTGCAGGGAAAAATGTCCGTTTTCTGTTCTTCTTTTGCACACGGTGACGTGCTTTCAGGCCTGGTTTAGGCTTTTACCCACTCGAGGGAGGGCAGCTTCCCATTCACTTTGGAGATGGCACTCCTGCAGCGCTGTGGACCATGTCTGTGCTTCGCAGACTGCAAACTACCCTCTCCATTCGAAGAGAACACGCACGGATTGGGAAGTCTCTGTTCTCTGGGAGTTGTGTGTGGTGCTACTGCCCCGGTGTATGGGGTGGCTCACTGGCCACTAGCAATGTTTCTGCTCGCCACTGTGGGGCAAACGTTGTGCAGCTAAGCTCACTTGGGAAGTACAAGTGCCAGAGTTCCTTTCTGGGGCACCATCAAGAGATCACATTCGTAGCATGCGGGTACTGCTTTCCTCCTAAGCTGTGCATTCGCAGCCAGCTTCAAGGTGTTCCTTTTGTGGATAGACTCTGGTGGAGAGGCCGCTGGAGAAGGCCTCTGCTTCTATGCCCTTTGAGAAGGCTTCTTTGAGGAACCTCTAACCCTAGCGTCTGCCAAGTACAGCCTTCTGCCTCTCTCCAATACTGACTTACTTTTGACAGCTTGTCTTTCCGTTTGAGAAACCAAGAGCCCTTTTCGTGCAGGGAAAAATGTCCGTTATCTGTTCTTCTTTTGCACACGGTGACGTGCTTTCAGGGCTGGGGTTAGGCTTTTACCCACTCGAGGGAGGGCAGCTTCCCATTCACTTTGGAGATGGCACACGTGCAGCGCTGTGGGCCATGTCTGTGCTTCGCAGACTGCAAACTACCCTCTCCATTCGAAGAGAACACGCACGGATTGGGAAGTCTCTGTTCTCTGGGTGTTGTGTATGGTGCTACTGCCCCGGTGTATGGGGTGGCTCACTGGCCACTAGCAATGTTTCTGCTCGCCACTGTGGGGCAAACGTTGTGCAGCTAAGCTCACTTGGGAAGTACAAGTGCCAGAGTTCCTTTCTGGGGCACCATCAAGAGATCACATTCGTAGCATGCGGGTACTGCTTTCCTCCTAAGCTGTGCATTCGCAGCCAGCTTCAAGGTGTTCCTTTTGTGGATAGACTCTGGAGGAGAGGCCGCTGGATAAGGCCTCTGCTTCTATGCCCTTTGAGAGGGCTGCTTTGAGGAACCTCTTACCCTAGCCTCTGCCAAGTACAGCCTTCTGCCTCTCTCCAATACTGACTTACTTCTGACAGCTTGTCTTTCCGTTTGAGAAACCAAGAGGCCTTTTCGTGCAGGGAAAAATGTCCGTTTTCTGTTCTTCTTTTGCACACGGTGACGTGCTTTCAGGCCTGGTTTAGGCTTTTACCCACTCGAGGGAGGGCAGCTTCCCATTCACTTTGGAGATGGCACTCCTGCAGCGCTGTGGACCATGTCTGTGCTTCGCAGACTGCAAACTACCCTCTCCATTCGAAGAGAACACGCACGGATTGGGAAGTCTCTGTTCTCTGGGAGTTGTGTGTGGTGCTACTGCCCCGGTGTATGGGGTGGCTCACTGGCCACTAGCAATGTTTCTGCTCGCCACTGTGGGGCAAACGTTGTGCAGCTAAGCTCACTTGGGAAGTACAAGTGCCAGAGTTCCTTTCTGGGGCACCATCAACAGATCACATTCGTAGCATGCGGGTACTGCTTTCCTCCTAAGCTGTGCATTCGCAGCCAGCTTCAAGGTGTTCCTTTTGTGGATAGACTCTGGTGGAGAGGCCGCTGGAGAAGGCCTCTGCTTCTATGCCCTTTGAGAAGGCTTCTTTGAGGAACCTCTTACCCTAGCGTCTGCCAAGTACAGTCTTCTGCCTCTCTCCAATACTGACTTACTTTTGACAGCTTGTCTTTCTATTTGAGAAAACATGAGCCCTTTTCGTGCAGGGAAAAACGTCCATTTTCTGTTCTTCTTTTGCACACGGTGACGTGCTTTCAGGGCTGTGGTTAGGCTTTTACCCACTCGAGGGAGGGCAGCTTCCCATTCACTTTGGAGATGGCACTCCTGCAGCGCTGTGGGCCATGTCTGTGCTTCGCAGACTGCAAACTACCCTCTCCATTCGAAGAGAACACGCACGGATTGGGAAGTCTCTGTTCTCTGGAGTTGTGTGTGGTGCTACTGCCCCGGTGTATGGGGTGGCTCACTGGCCACTAGCAATGTTTCTGCTCACCACTGTGGGGCAAACGTTGTGCAGCTAAGCTCACTTGGGAAGTACAAGTGCCAGAGTTCCTTTCTGGGGCACCATCAAGAGATCACATTCGTAGCATGCGGGTACTGCTTTCCTCCTAAGCTGTGCATTCGCAGCCAGCTTCAAGGTGTTCCTTTTGTGGATAGACTCTGTAGAAGAGGCCGCTGGATAAGGCCTCTGCTCCTATGCCCTTTGAGAGGGCTGCTTTGAGGAACCTCTTACCCTAGCCTCTGCCAAGTACAGCCTTCTGCCTCTCTCCAATACTGACTTACTTCTGACAGCTTGTCTTTCCGTTTGAGAAACCAAGAGCCCTTTTCGTGCAGGGAAAAATGTCCGTTTTCTGTTCTTCTTTTGCACACGGTGACGTGCTTTCAGGGCTGTGGTTAGGCTTTTACCCACTCGAGGGAGGGCAGCTTCCCATTCACTTTGGAGATGGCACTCCTGCAGCGCTGTGGGCCATGTCTGTGCTTCGCAGACTGCAAACTACGCTCTCCATTCGAAGAGAACACGCACGGATTGGGAAGTCTCTGTTCTCTGGGAGTTGTGTGTGGTGCTACTGCCCCGGTGTATGGGGTGGCTCACTGGCCACTAGCAATGTTTCTGCTCGCCACTGTGGGGCAAACGTTGTGCAGCTAAGCTCACTTGGGAAGTACAAGTGCCAGAGTTCCTTTCTGGGGCACCATCAAGAGATCACATTCGTAGCATGCGGGTACTGCTTTCCTCCTAAGCTGTGCATTCGCAGCCAGCTTCAAGGTGTTCCTTTTGTGGATAGACTCTGGAGGAGAGGCCGCTGGATAAGGCCTCTGCTTCTATGCCCTTTGAGAAGGCTGCTTTGAGGAACCTCTTACCCTAGCCTCTGCCAAGTACAGCCTTCTGCCTCTCTCCAATACTGACTTACTTTTGACAGCTTGTCTTTCCGTTTGAGAAACCAAGAGCCCTTTTCGTGCAGGGAAAAATGTCCGTTTTCTGTTCTTCTTTTGCACACGGTTACGTGCTTTCAGGGCTGGAGTTAGGCTTTTACCCACTCGAGGGAGGGCAGCTTCCCATTCACTTTGGAGATGGCACTCCTGCAGCGCTGTGGGCCATGTCTGTGCTTCGCAGACTGCAAACTACCCTCTCCATTCGAAGAGAACACGCACGGATTGGGAAGTCTCTGTTCTCTGGGAGTTGTGTGTGGTGCTACTGCCCCGGTGTATGGGGTGGCTCACTGGCCACTAGCAATGTTTCTGCTCGCCACTGTGGGGCAAACGTTGTGCAGCTAAGCTCACTTGGGAAGTACAAGTGCCAGAGTTCCTTTCTGGGGCACCATCAAGAGATCACATTCGTAGCATGCGGGTACTGCTTTCCTCCTAAGCTGTGCATTCGCAGCCAGCTTCAAGGTGTTCCTTTTGTGGATAGACTCTGGTGGAGAGGCCGCTGGAGAAGACCTCTGCCTCTATGCCCTTTGAGAAGGCTGCTTTGAGGAACCTCTTACCCTATCGTCTGCCAAGTACAGCCTTCTGCCTCTCTCCAATACTGACTTACTTTTGACAGCTTGTCTTTCCGTTTGAGAAACCAAGAGCCCTTTTCGTGCAGGGAGAAATGTCCGTTTTCTCTTCTTCTTTTGCACACGGTGACGTGCTTTCAGGGCTGTGGTTAGGCTTTTACCCACTCGAGGGAGGGCAGCTTCCCATTCACTTTGCAGATGGCACTCCTGCAGCGCTGTGGGCCATGTCTGTGCTTCGCAGACTGCAAACTACCCTCTCCATTCGAAGAGAACACGCACGGATTGGGAAGTCTCTGTTCTCTGGGAGTTGTGTGTGGTGCTACTGCCCCGGTGTATGGGGTGGCTCACTGGCCACTAGCAATGTTTCTGCTCGCCACTGTGGGGCAAACGTTTTGCAGCTAAGCTCACTTGGGAAGTACAAGTGCCAGAGTTCCTTTCTGGGGCACCATCAAGAGATCACATTCGTAGCATGCGGGTACTGCTTTCCTCCTAAGCTGTGCAGTCGCAGCCAGCTTCAAGGTGTTCCTTTTGTGGATAGACTCTGGTGGAGAGGCCGCTGGAGAAGGCTTCTGCTTCTATGCCATTTGAGAAGGCTGCTTTGAGGAACCTCTTACCCTAGCCTCTGGCAAGTACAGCCTTCTGCCTCTCTCCAATACTGACTTACTTCTGACAGCTTGTCGTTCCGTTTGAGAAACCAAGAGGCCTTTTCGTGCAGGGAAAAATGTCCGTTTTCTGTTCTTCTTTTGCACACGGTGACGTGCTTTCAGGCCTGGGTTAGGCTTTTACCCACTCGAGGGAGGGCAGCTTCCCATTCACTTTGGAGATGACACTCCTGCAGCGCTGTGGACCATGTCTGTGCTTCGCAGACTGCAAACTACCCTCTCCATTCGAAGAGAACACGCACGGATTGGGAAGTCTCTGTTCTCTGGGAGTTGTGTGTGGTGCTACTGCCCCGGTGTATGGGGTGTCTCACTGGCCACTAGCAATGTTTCTGCTCGCCACTGTGGGGCAAACGTTGTGCAGCTAAGCTCACTTGGGAAGTACAAGTGCCAGAGTTCCTTTCTGGGGCACCATCAAGAGATCACATTCGTAGCATGCGGGTACTGCTTTCCTCCTAAGCTGTGCATTCGCAGCCAGCTTCAAGGTGTTCCTTTTGTGGATAGACTCTGGTGGAGAGGCCGCTGGAGAAGGCCTCTGCTTCTATGCCCTTTGAGAAGGCTTCTTTGAGGAACCTCTTACCCTAGCGTCTGCCAAGTACAGTCTTCTGCCTCTCTCCAATACTGACTTACTTTTGACAGCTTGTTTTTCCGTTTGAGAAACCAAGAGCCCTTTTCGTGCAGGGAAAAATGTCCGTTTTCTGTTCTTCTTTTGCACACGGTGACGTGCTTTCAGGGCTAGGGTTAGGCTTTTACCCACTCGAGGGAGGGCAGCTTCCCATTCACTTTGGAGATGGCACTCCTGCAGCGCTGTGGGCCATGTCTGTGCTTCGCAGACTGCAAACTACCCTCTCCATTCGAAGAGAACACGCACGGATTGGGAAGTCTCTGTTCTCTGGGAGTTGTGTGTGGTGCTACTGCCCCGGTGTATGGGGTGGCTCACTGGCCACTAGCAATGTTTCTGCTCGCCACTGTGGGTCAAACGTTGTGCAGCTAAGCTCACTTGGGAAGTACAAGTGCCAGAGTTCCTTTCTGGGGCACCATCAAGAGATCACATGCGTAGCATGCGGGTACTGCTTTCCTCCTAAGCTGTGCATTCGCAGCCAGCTTCAAGGTGTTCCTTTTGTGGATAGCCTCTTGTGGAGAGGCCGCTGGAGAAGTCTTCTGCTTCTATGCCCATTGAGAAGGCTGCTTTGAGGAACCTCTTACCCTAGCCTCTGCCAAGTACAGCCTTCTGCCTCTCTCCAATACTGACTTACTTCTGACAGCTTGTCTTTCCGTTTGAGAAACCAAGAGCCCTTTTCGTGCAGGGAAAATTGTCCGTTTTCTGTTCTTCTTTTGCACACGGTGACGTGCTTTCAGGGCTGTGGTTAGGCTTTTACCCACTCGAGGGAGGGCAGCTTCCCATTCACTTTGGAGATGGCACTCCTGCAGCGCTGTGGGCCATGTCTGTGCTTCGCAGACTGCAAACTACCCTCTCCATTCGAAGAGAACACGCACGGATTGGGAAGTCTCTGTTCTCTGGGAGTTGTGTGTGGTGCTACTGCCCCGGTGTATGGGGTGTCTCACTGGCCACTAGCAATGTTTCTGCTCGCCACTGTGGGGCAAACGTTGTGCAGCTAAGCTCACTTGGGAAGTACAAGTGCCAGAGTTCCTTTCTGGGGCACCATCAAGAGATCACATTCGTAGCATGCGGGTACTGCTTTCCTCCTAAGCTGTGCATTCGCAGCCAGCTTCAAGGTGTTCCTTTTGTGGATAGACTCTGGTGGAGAGGCCGCTGGAGAAGGCCTCTGCTTCTATGCCCTTTGAGAAGGCTTCTTTGAGGAACCTCTAACCCTAGCGTCTGCCAAGTACAGCCTTCTGCCTCTCTCCAATACTGACTTACTTTTGACAGCTTGTCTTTCCGTTTGAGAAACCAAGAGCCCTTTTCGTGCAGGGAAAAATGTCCGTTATCTGTTCTTCTTTTGCACACGGTGACGTGCTTTCAGGGCTGGGGTTAGGCTTTTACCCACTCGAGGGAGGGCAGCTTCCCATTCACTTTGGAGATGGCACACGTGCAGCGCTGTGGGCCATGTCTGTGCTTCGCAGACTGCAAACTACCCTCTCCATTCGAAGAGAACACGCACGGATTGGGAAGTCTCTGTTCTCTGGGTGTTGTGTATGGTGCTACTGCCCCGGTGTATGGGGTGGCTCACTGGCCACTAGCAATGTTTCTGCTCGCCACTCTGGGGCAAACGTTGTGCAGCTAAGCTCACTTGGGAAGTACAAGTGTCAGAGTTCCTTTCTGGGGCACCATCAAGAGATCACATTCGTAGCATGCGGGTACTGCTTTCCTCCTAAGCTGTGCATTCGCAGCCAGCTTCAAGGTGTTCCTTTTGTGGATAGACTCTGGAGGAGAGGCCGCTGGATAAGGCCTCTGCTTCTATGCCCTTTGAGAGGGCTGCTTTGAGGAACCTCTTACCCTAGCCTCTGCCAAGTACAGCCTTCTGCCTCTCTCCAATACTGACTTACTTCTGACAGCTTGTCTTTCCGTTTGAGAAACCAAGAGGCCTTTTCGTGCAGGGAAAAATGTCCGTTTTCTGTTCTTCTTTTGCACACGGTGACGTGCTTTCAGGCCTGGTTTAGGCTTTTACCCACTCGAGGGAGGGCAGCTTCCCATTCACTTTGGAGATGGCACTCCTGCAGCGCTGTGGACCATGTCTGTGCTTCGCAGACTGCAAACTACCCTCTCCATTCGAAGAGAACACGCACGGATTGGGAAGTCTCTGTTCTCTGGGAGTTGTGTGTGGTGCTACTGCCCCGGTGTATGGGGTGGCTCACTGGCCACTAGCAATGTTTCTGCTCGCCACTGTGGGGCAAACGTTGTGCAGCTAAGCTCACTTGGGAAGTACAAGTGCCAGAGTTCCTTTCTGGGGCACCATCAACAGATCACATTCGTAGCATGCGGGTACTGCTTTCCTCCTAAGCTGTGCATTCGCAGCCAGCTTCAAGGTGTTCCTTTTGTGGATAGACTCTGGTGGAGAGGCCGCTGGAGAAGGCCTCTGCTTCTATGCCCTTTGAGAAGGCTTCTTTGAGGAACCTCTTACCCTAGCGTCTGCCAAGTACAGTCTTCTGCCTCTCTCCAATACTGACTTACTTTTGACAGCTTGTCTTTCTATTTGAGAAAACATGAGCCCTTTTCGTGCAGGGAAAAATGTCCATTTTCTGTTCTTCTTTTGCACACGGTGACGTGCTTTCAGGGCTGTGGTTAGGCTTTTACCCACTCGAGGGAGGGCAGCTTCCCATTCACTTTGGAGATGGCACTCCTGCAGCGCTGTGGGCCATGTCTGTGCTTCGCAGACTGCAAACTACCCTCTCCATTCGAAGAGAACACGCACGGATTGGGAAGTCTCTGTTCTCTGGAGTTGTGTGTGGTGCTACTGCCCCGGTGTATGGGGTGGCTCACTGGCCACTAGCAATGTTTCTGCTCACCACTGTGGGGCAAACGTTGTGCAGCTAAGCTCACTTGGGAAGTACAAGTGCCAGAGTTCCTTTCTGGGGCACCATCAAGAGATCACATTCGTAGCATGCGGGTACTGCTTTCCTCCTAAGCTGTGCATTCGCAGCCAGCTTCAAGGTGTTCCTTTTGTGGATAGACTCTGGTGGAGAGGCCGCTGGATAAGGCCTCTGCTCCTATGCCCTTTGAGAGGGCTGCTTTGAGGAACCTCTTACCCTAGCCTCTGCCAAGTACAGCCTTCTGCCTCTCTCCAATACTGACTTAATTCTGACAGCTTGTCTTTCCGTTTGAGAAACCAAGAGCCCTTTTCGTGCAGGGAAAAATGTCCGTTTTCTGTTCTTCTTTTGCACACGGTGACGTGCTTTCAGGGCTGTGGTTAGGCTTTTACCCACTCGAGGGAGGGCAGCTTCCCATTCACTTTGGAGATGGCACTCCTGCAGCGCTGTGGGCCATGTCTGTGCTTCGCAGACTGCAAACTACGCTCTCCATTCGAAGAGAACACGCACGGATTGGGAAGTCTCTGTTCTCTGGGAGTTGTGTGTGGTGCTACTGCCCCGGTGTATGGGGTGGCTCACTGGCCACTAGCAATGTTTCTGCTCGCCACTGTGGGGCAAACGTTGTGCAGCTAAGCTCACTTGGGAAGTACAAGTGCCAGAGTTCCTTTCTGGGGCACCATCAAGAGATCACATTCGTAGCATGCGGGTACTGCTTTCCTCCTAAGCTGTGCATTCGCAGCCAGCTTCAAGGTGTTCCTTTTGTGGATAGACTCTGGAGGAGAGGCCGCTGGATAAGGCCTCTGCTTCTATGCCCTTTGAGAAGGCTGCTTTGAGGAACCTCTTACCCTAGCCTCTGCCAAGTACAGCCTTCTGCCTCTCTCCAATACTGACTTACTTTTGACAGCTTGTCTTTCCGTTTGAGAAACCAAGAGCCCTTTTCGTGCAGGGAAAAATGTCCGTTTTCTGTTCTTCTTTTGCACACGGTTACGTGCTTTCAGGGCTGGAGTTAGGCTTTTACCCACTCGAGGGAGGGCAGCTTCCCATTCACTTTGGAGATGGCACTCCTGCAGCGCTGTGGGCCATGTCTGTGCTTCGCAGACTGCAAACTACCCTCTCCATTCGAAGAGAACACGCACGGATTGGGAAGTCTCTGTTCTCTGGGAGTTGTGTGTGGTGCTACTGCCCCGGTGTATGGGGTGGCTCACTGGCCACTAGCAATGTTTCTGCTCGCCACTGTGGGGCAAACGTTGTGCAGCTAAGCTCACTTGGGAAGTACAAGTGCCAGAGTTCCTTTCTGGGGCACCATCAAGAGATCACATTCGTAGCATGCGGGTACTGCTTTCCTCCTAAGCTGTGCATTCGCAGCCAGCTTCAAGGTGTTCCTTTTGTGGATAGACTCTGGTGGAGAGGCCGCTGGAGAAGACCTCTGCCTCTATGCCCTTTGAGAAGGCTGCTTTGAGGAACCTCTTACCCTAGCGTCTGCCAAGTACAGCCTTCTGCCTCTCTCCAATACTGACTTACTTTTGACAGCTTGTCTTTCCGTTTGAGAAACCAAGAGCCCTTTTCGTGCAGGGAGAAATGTCCGTTTTCTCTTCTTCTTTTGCACACGGTGACGTGCTTTCAGGGCTGTGGTTAGGCTTTTACCCACTCGAGGGAGGGCAGCTTCCCATTCACTTTGGAGATGGCACTCCTGCAGCGCTGTGGGCCATGTCTGTGCTTCGCAGACTGCAAACTACCCTCTCCATTCGAAGAGAACACGCACGGATTGGGAAGTCTCTGTTCTCTGGGAGTTGTGTGTGGTGCTACTGCCCCGGTGTATGGGGTGGCTCACTGGCCACTAGCAATGTTTCTGCTCGCCACTGTGGGGCAAACGTTGTGCAGCTAAGCTCACTTGGGAAGTACAAGTGCCAGAGTTCCTTTCTGGGGCACCATCAAGAGATCACATTCGTAGCATGCGGGTACTGCTTTCCTCCTAAGCTGTGCATTCGCAGCCAGCTTCAAGGTGTTCCTTTTGTGGATAGACTCTTGTGGAGAGGCCGCTGGAGAAGGCTTCTGCTTCTATGCCCTTTGAGAAGGCTGCTTTGAGGAACCTCTTACCCTAGCCTCTGCCAAGTACAGCCTTCTGCCTCTCTCCAATACTGACTTACTTCTGACAGCTTGTCTTTCCGTTTGAGAAACCAAGAGCCCTTTTCGTGCAGGGAAAAATGTCCGTTTTCTGTTCTTCTTTTGCACACGGTGACGTGCTTTCAGGGCTGTGGTTAGGCTTTTACCCACTCGAGGGAGGGCAGCTTCCCATTCACTTTGGAGATGGCACTCCTGCAGCGCTGTGGGCCATGTCTGTGCTTCGCAGACTGCAAACTACCCTCTCCATTCGAAGAGAACACGCACGGATTGGGAAGTCTCTGTTCTCTGGGAGTTGTGTGTGGTGCTACTGCCCCGGTGTATGGGGTTGCTCACTGGCCACTAGCAATGTTTCTGCTCGCCACTGTGGGGCAAACGTTGTGCAGCTAAGCTCACTTGGGAAGTACAAGTGCCAGAGTTCCTTTCTGGGGCACCATCAAGAGATCACATTCGTAGCATGCGGGTACTGCTTTCCTCCTCAGCTGTGCATTCGCAGCCAGCTTCAAGGTGTTCCTTTTGTGGATAGACTCTGGTGGAGAGGCCGCTGGAGAAGGCTTCTGCTTCTATTCCCTTTGAGAAGGCTGCTTTGAGGAACCTCTTACCCTAGCCTCTGGCAAGTACAGCCTTCTGCCTCTCTCCAATACTGACTTACTTTTGACAGCTTGTCTTTCCGTTTGAGAAACCAAGAGCCCTTTTCGTGCAGGGAAAAATGTCCGTTTTCTGTTCTTCTTTTGCACACGGTGACGTGCTTTCAGGCCTGGGTTAGGCTTTTACCCACTCGAGGGAGGGCAGCTTCCCATTCACTTTGGAGATGGCACTCCTGCAGCGCTGTGGGTCATGACTGTGCTTCGCAGACTGTAAACTACCCTCTCCATTCGAAGAGAACACGCACGGATTGGGAAGTCTCAGTTCTCTGGGAGATGTGTGTGGTGCTACTGCCCCGGTGTATGGGGTGGCTCACTGGCCACTAGCAATGTTTCTGCTCTCCACTGTGGGGCAATCGTTGTGCAGCTAAGCTCACTTGGGAAGTACAAGTGCCAGAGTTCCTTTCTGGGGCACCATCAAGAGATCACATTCGTAGCATGCGGGTACTGCTTTCCTCCTAAGATGTGCATTCGCAGCCAGCTTCAAGGTGTTCCTTTTGTGGATAGACTCTGGTGGAGAGGCCGCTGGAGAAGGCTTCTGCTTCTATGCCCTTTGAGAAGGCTGCTTTGAAAAACCTCTTACCTAGCGTGTGCCAAGGACAGCCTTCTGCCTCTCTCCAATACTGACTTACTTCTGACAGCTTGTCTTTCCGTTTGAGAAACCAAGAGGCCTTTTCGTGCAGGGAAAAATGTCCGTTTTCTGTTCTTCTTTTGCACATGGTGACGTGCTTTCAGGGCTGTGGTTAGGCTTTTACCCACTCGAGGGAGGGCAGCTTCCCATTCACTTTGGAGATGGCACTCCTGCAGCGCTGTGGGCCATGTCTGTGCTTCGCAGACTGCAAACTACCCTCTCCATTCGAAGAGAACACGCACGGATTGGGAAGTCTCTGTTCTCTGGGAGTTGTGTGTGGTGCTACTGCCCCGGTGTGTGGGGTGGCTCACTCGCCACTAGCAATGTTTCTGCTCGCCACTGTGGGGCAAACGTTGTGCAGCTAAGCTCACTTGGGAAGTACAAGTGCCAGAGTTCCTTTCTGGGGCACCATCAAGAGATCACATTCGTAGCATGCGGGTACTGCTTTCCTCCTAAGCTGTGCATTCGCAGCCAGCTTCAAGGTGTTCCTTTTGTGGATAGACTCTGGAGGAGAGGCCGCTGGAGAAGGACTCTGCTTCTATGCCCTTTGAGAGGGCTGCTTTGAGGAACCTTTTACCCTAGCCTCTGCCAAGTACAGCCTTCTGCCTCTCTCCAATACTGACTTACTTCTGACAGCTTGTCTTTCCGTTTGAGAAACCAAGAGCCCTTTTCGTGCAGGGAAAAATATCCGTTTTCTGTTCTTCTTTTGCATACGGTGACGTGCTTTCAGGGCTGTGGTTAGGCTTTTACCCACTCGAGGGAGGGCAGCTTCCCATTCACTTTGGAGATGGCACTCCTGCAGCGCTGTGGGCCATGTCTGTGCTTCGCAGACTGCAAACTACCCTCTCCATTCTAAGAGAACACGCACGGATTGGGAAGTCTCTGTTCTCTGGGAGTTGTGTGTGGTGCTACTGCCCCGGTGTATGGGGTGGCTCACTGGCCACTAGCAATGTTTCTGCTCGCCACTGTGGGGCAAACGTTGTGCAGCTAAGCTCACTTGGGAAGTACAAGTGCCAGAGTTCCTTTCTGGGGCACCATCAAGAGATCACATTCGTAGCATGCGGGTACTGCTTTCCTCCTAAGCTGTGCATTCGCAGCCAGCTTTAAGGTGTTCCTTTTGTGGATAGACTCTGGTGGAGAGGCCGCTGGAGAAGGCCTCTGCTTCTATGCCCTTTGAGAAGGCTGCTTTGAGGAACCTCTTACCCTAGCGTCTGCCAAGTACAGCCTTCTGCCTCTCTCCAATACTGACTTACTTTTGACAGCTTGTCTTTCCGTTTGAGAAACCAAGAGCCCTTTTCGTGCAGGGAGAAATGTCCGTTTTCTCTTCTTCTTTTCCACACGGTGACGTGCTTTCAGGGCTGTGGTTAGGCTTTTACCCACTCGAGGGAGGGCAGCTTCCCATTCACTTTGGAGATGGCACTCCTGCAGCGCTGTGGGCCATGTCTGTGCTTCGCAGACTGCAAACTACCCTCTCCATTCGAAGAGAACACGCACGGATTGGGAAGTCTCTGTTCTCTGGGAGTTGTGTGTGGTGCTACTGCCCCGGTGTATGGGGTGGCTCACTGGCCACTAGCAATGTTTCTGCTCGCCACTGTGGGGCAAACGTTGTGCAGCTAAGCTCACTTGGGAAGTACAAGTGCCAGAGTTCCTTTCTGGGGCACCATCAAGAGATCACATTCGTAGCATGCGGGTACTGCTTTCCTCCTAAGCTGTGCATTCGCAGCCAGCTTCAAGGTGTTCCTTTTGTGGATAGACTCTGGTGGAGAGGCCGCTGGAGAAGGCTTCTGCTTCTATGCCCTTTGAGAAGGCTGCTTTGAGGAACCTCTTACCCTAGCCTCTGCCAAGTACAGCCTTCTGCCTCTCTCCAATACTGACTTACTTCTGACAGCTTGTCTTTCCGTTTGAGAAACCAAGAGCCCTTTTCGTGCAGGGAAAAATGTCCGTTTTCTGTTCTTCTTTTGCACACGGTGACGTGCTTTCAGGGCTGTGGTTAGGCTTTTACCCACTCGAGGGAGGGCAGCTTCCCATTCACTTTGGAGATGGCACTCCTGCAGCGCTGTGGGCCATGTCTGTGCTTCGCAGACTGCAAACTACCCTCTCCATTCGAAGAGAACACGCACGGATTGGGAAGTCTCTGTTCTCTGGGAGTTGTGTGTGGTGCTACTGCCCCGGTGTATGGGGTTGCTCACTGGCCACTAGCAATGTTTCTGCTCGCCACTGTGGGGCAAAGGTTGTGCAGCTAAGCTCACTTGGTAAGTACAAGTGCCAGAGTTCCTTTCTGGGGCACCATCAAGAGATCACATTCGTAGCATGCGGGTACTGCTTTCCTCCTCAGCTGTGCATTCGCAGCCAGCTTCAAGGTGTTCCTTTTGTGGATAGACTCTGGTGGAGAGGCCGCTGGAGAAGGCTTCTGCTTCTATTCCCTTTGAGAAGGCTGCTTTGAGGAACCTCTTACCCTAGCCTCTGGCAAGGACAGCCTTCTGCCTCTCTCCAATACTGACTTACTTTTGACAGCTTGTCTTTCCGTTTGAGAAACCAAGAGCCCTTTTCGTGCAGGGAAAAATGTCCGTTTTCTGTTCTTCTTTTGCTCACGGTGACGTGCTTTCAGGCCTGGGTTAGTCTTTTACCCACTCGAGGGAGGGCAGCTTCCCATTCACTTTGGAGATGGCACTCCTGCAGCGCTGTGGGTCATGACTGTGCTTCGCAGACTGTAAACTACCCTCTCCATTCGAAGAGAACACGCACGGATTGGGAAGTCTCAGTTCTCTGGGAGATGTGTGTGGTGCTACTGCCCCGGTGTGTGGGGTGGCTCACTCGCCACTAGCAATGTTTCTGCTCGCCACTGTGGGGCAATCGTTGTGCAGCTAAGCTCACTTGGGAAGTACAAGTGCCAGAGTTCGTTTCTGGGGCACCATCAAGGGATCACCTTCGTAGCATGCGGGTACTGCTTTCCTCCTAAGATGTGCATTCGCAGCCAGCTTCAAGGTGTTCCTTTTGTGGATAGACTCTGGTGGAGAGGCCGCTGGAGAAGGACTCTGCTTCTATGCCCTTTGAGAAGGCTGCTTTGAGGAACCTCTTACCCTAGCGTCTGCCAAGTACAGCCTTCTGCCTCTCTCCAATACTGACTTACTTTTGACAGCTTGTCTTTCCGTTTGAGAAACCAAGAGCCCTTTTCGTGCAGGGAGAAATGTCCGTTTTCTCTTCTTCTTTTGCACACGGTGACGTGCTTTCAGGGCTGTGGTTAGGCTTTTACCCACTCGAGGGAGGGCAGCTTCCCATTCACTTTGGAGATGGCACTCCTGCAGCGCTGTGGGCCATGTCTGTGCTTCGCAGACTGCAAACTACCCTCTCCATTCGAAGAGAACACGCACGGATTGGGAAGTCTCTGTTCTCTGGGAGTTGTGTGTGGTGCTACTGCCCCGGTGTATGGGGTGGCTCACTGGCCACTAGCAATGTTTCTGCTCGCCACTGTGGGGCAAACGTTGTGCAGCTAAGCTCACTTGGGAAGTACAAGTGCCAGAGTTCCTTTCTGGGGCACCATCAAGAGATCACATTCGTAGCATGCGGGTACTGCTTTCCTCCTAAGCTGTGCATTCGCAGCCAGCTTCAAGGTGTTCCTTTTGTGGATAGACTCTTGTGGAGAGGCCGCTGGAGAAGGCTTCTGCTTCTATGCCCTTTGAGAAGGCTGCTTTGAGGAACCTCTTACCCTAGCCTCTGCCAAGTACAGCCTTCTGCCTCTCTCCAATACTGACTTACTTCTGACAGCTTGTCTTTCCGTTTGAGAAACCAAGAGCCCTTTTCGTGCAGGGAAAAATGTCCGTTTTCTGTTCTTCTTTTGCACACGGTGACGTGCTTTCAGGGCTGTGGTTAGGCTTTTACCCACTCGAGGGAGGGCAGCTTCCCATTCACTTTGGAGATGGCACTCCTGCAGCGCTGTGGGCCATGTCTGTGCTTCGCAGACTGCAAACTACCCTCTCCATTCGAAGAGAACACGCACGGATTGGGAAGTCTCTGTTCTCTGGGAGTTGTGTGTGGTGCTACTGCCCCGGTGTATGGGGTTGCTCACTGGCCACTAGCAATGTTTCTGCTCGCCACTGTGGGGCAAACGTTGTGCAGCTAAGCTCACTTGGGAAGTACAAGTGCCAGAGTTCCTTTCTGGGGCACCATCAAGAGATCACATTCGTAGCATGCGGGTACTGCTTTCCTCCTCAGCTGTGCATTCGCAGCCAGCTTCAAGGTGTTCCATTTGTGGATAGACTCTGGTGGAGAGGCCGCTGGAGAAGGCTTCTGCTTCTATGCCCTTTGAGAAGGCTGCTTTGAGGAACCTCTTACCCTAGCCTCTGCCAAGTACAGCCTTCTGCCTCTCTCCAATACTGACTTACTTCTGACAGCTTGTCTTTCCGTTTGAGAAACCAAGAGGCCTTTTCGTGCAGGGAAAAATGTCCGTTTTCTGTTCTTCTTTTGCACATGGTGACGTGCTTTCAGGGCTGTGGTTAGGCTTTTACCCACTCGAGGGAGGGCAGCTTCCCATTCACTTTGGAGATGGCACTCCTGCAGCGCTGTGGGCCATGTCTGTGCTTCGCAGACTGCAAACTACCCTCTCCATTCGAAGAGAACACGCACGGATTGGGAAGTCTCTGTTCTCTGGGAGTTGTGTGTGGTGCTACTGCCCCGGTGTGTGGGGTGGCTCACTCGCCACTAGCAATGTTTCTGCTCGCCACTGTGGGGCAAACGTTGTGCAGCTAAGCTCACTTGGGAAGTACAAGTGCCAGAGTTCCTTTCTGGGGCACCATCAAGAGATCACATTCGTAGCATGCGGGTACTGCTTTCCTCCTAAGCTGTGCATTCGCAGCCAGCTTCAAGGTGTTCCTTTTGTGGATAGACTCTGGAGGAGAGGCCGCTGGAGAAGCCCTCTGCTTCTATGCCCTTTGAGAGGGCTGCTTTGAGGAACCTTTTACCCTAGCCTCTGCCAAGTACAGCCTTCTGCCTCTCTCCAATACTGACTTACTTCTGACAGCTTGTCTTTCCGTTTGAGAAACCAAGAGCCCTTTTCGTGCAGGGAAAAATATCCGTTTTCTGTTCTTCTTTTGCATACGGTGACGTGCTTTCAGGGCTGTGGTTAGGCTTTTACCCACTCGAGGGAGGGCAGCTTCCCATTCACTTTGGAGATGGCACTCCTGCAGCGCTGTGGGCCATGTCTGTGCTTCGCAGACTGCAAACTACCCTCTCCATTCTAAGAGAACACTCACGGATTGGGAAGTCTCTGTTCTCTGGGAGTTGTGTGTGGTGCTACTGCCCCGGTGTATGGGGTGGCTCACTGGCCACTAGCAATGTTTCTGCTCGCCACTGTGGGGCAAACGTTGTGCAGCTAAGCTCACTTGGGAAGTACAAGTGCCAGAGTTCCTTTCTGGGGCACCATCAAGAGATCACATTCGTAGCATGCGGGTACTGCTTTCCTCCTAAGCTGTGCATTCGCAGCCAGCTTTAAGGTGTTCCTTTTGTGGATAGACTCTGGTGGAGAGGCCGCTGGAAAAGGCCTCTGCTTCTATGCCCTTTGAGAAGGCTGCTTTGAGGAACCTCTTACCCTAGCGTCTGCCAAGTACAGCCTTCTGCCTCTCTCCAATACTGACTTACTTTTGACAGCTTGTCTTTCCGTTTGAGAAACCAAGAGCCCTTTTCGTGCAGGGAGAAATGTCCGTTTTCTCTTCTTCTTTTCCACACGGTGACGTGCTTTCAGGGCTGTGGTTAGGCTTTTACCCACTCGAGGGAGGGCAGCTTCCCATTCACTTTGGAGATGGCACTCCTGCAGCGCTGTGGGCCATGTCTGTGCTTCGCAGACTGCAAACTACCCTCTCCATTCGAAGAGAACACGCACGGATTGGGAAGTCTCTGTTCTCTGGGAGTTGTGTGTGGTGCTACTGCCCCGGTGTATGGGGTGGCTCACTGGCCACTAGCAATGTTTCTGCTCGCCACTGTGGGGCAAACGTTGTGCAGCTAAGCTCACTTGGGAAGTACAAGTGCCAGAGTTCCTTTCTGGGGCACCATCAAGAGATCACATTCGTAGCATGCGGGTACTGCTTTCCTCCTAAGCTGTGCATTCGCAGCCAGCTTCAAGGTGTTCCTTTTGTGGATAGACTCTGGTGGAGAGGCCGCTGGAGAAGGCTTCTGCTTCTATGCCCTTTGAGAAGGCTGCTTTGAGGAACCTCTTACCCTAGCCTCTGCCAAGTACAGCCTTCTGCCTCTCTCCAATACTGACTTACTTCTGACAGCTTGTCTTTCCGTTTGAGAAACCAAGAGCCCTTTTCGTGCAGGGAAAAATGTCCGTTTTCTGTTCTTCTTTTGCACACGGTGACGTGCTTTCAGGGCTGTGGTTAGGCTTTTACCCACTCGAGGGAGGGCAGCTTCCCATTCACTTTGGAGATGGCACTCCTGCAGCGCTGTGGGCCATGTCTGTGCTTCGCAGACTGCAAACTACCCTCTCCATTCGAAGAGAACACGCACGGATTGGGAAGTCTCTGTTCTCTGGGAGTTGTGTGTGGTGCTACTGCCCCGGTGTATGGGGTTGCTCACTGGCCACTAGCAATGTTTCTGCTCGCCACTGTGGGGCAAAGGTTGTGCAGCTAAGCTCACTTGGTAAGTACAAGTGCCAGAGTTCCTTTCTGGGGCACCATCAAGAGATCACATTCGTAGCATGCGGGTACTGCTTTCCTCCTCAGCTGTGCATTCGCAGCCAGCTTCAAGGTGTTCCTTTTGTGGATAGACTCTGGTGGAGAGGCCGCTGGAGAAGGCTTCTGCTTCTATTCCCTTTGAGAAGGCTGCTTTGAGGAACCTCTTACCCTAGCCTCTGGCAAGTACAGCCTTCTGCCTCTCTCCAATACTGACTTACTTTTGACAGCTTGTCTTTCCGTTTGAGAAACCAAGAGCCCTTTTCGTGCAGGGAAAAATGTCCGTTTTCTGTTCTTCTTTTGCTCACGGTGACGTGCTTTCAGGCCTGGGTTAGTCTTTTACCCACTCGAGGGAGGGCAGCTTCCCATTCACTTTGGAGATGGCACTCCTGCAGCGCTGTGGGTCATGACTGTGCTTCGCAGACTGTAAACTACCCTCTCCATTCGAAGAGAACACGCACGGATTGGGAAGTCTCAGTTCTCTGGGAGATGTGTGTGGTGCTACTGCCCCGGTGTATGGGGTGGCTCACTGGCCACTAGCAATGTTTCTGCTCTCCACTGTGGGGCAATCGTTGTGCAGCTAAGCTCACTTGGGAAGTACAAGTGCCAGAGTTCGTTTCTGGGGCACCATCAAGGGATCACCTTCGTAGCATGCGGGTACTGCTTTCCTCCTAAGATGTGCATTCGCAGCCAGCTTCAAGGTGTTCCTTTTGTGGATAGACTCTGGTGGAGAGGCCGCTGGAGAAGGCTTCTGCTTCTATGCCCTTTGAGAAGGCTGCTTTGAAAAACCTCTTACCTAGCGTGTGCCAAGTACAGCCTTCTGCCTCTCTCCAATACTGACTTACTTCTGACAGCTTGTCTTTCCGTTTGAGAAACCAAGAGCCCTTTTCGTGCAGGGAAAAATGTCCGTTTTCTGTTCTTCTTTTGCACACGGTGACGTGCTTTCAGGGCTGTGGTTAGGCTTTTACCCACTCGAGGGAGGGCAGCTTCCCATTCACTTTGGAGATGGCACTCCTGCAGCGCTGTGGGCCATGTCTGTGCTTCGCAGACTGCAAACTACCCTCTCCATTCGAAGAGAACACGCACGGATTGGGAAGTCTCTGTTCTCTGGGAGTTGTGTGTGGTGCTACTGCCCCGGTGTGTGGTGTGGCTCACTCGCCACTAGCAATGTTTCTGCTCGCCACTGTGCGGCAAACGTTGTGCAGCTAAGCTCACTTGGGAAGTACAAGTGCCAGAGTTCCTTTCTGGGGCACCATCAAGAGATCACATTCGTAGCATGCGGGTACTGCTTTCCTCCTCAGCTGTGCATTCGCAGCCAGCTTCAAGGTGTTCCTTTTGTGGATAGACTCTGGTGGAGAGGCCGCTGGAGAAAGCTTCTGCTTCTATGCCCTTTGAGAAGGCTGCTTTGAAAAACCTCTTACCTAGCGTGTGCCAAGTACAGCCTTCTGCCTCTCTCCAATACTGACTTACTTTTGACAGCTTGTCTTTCCGTTTGAGAAAGCAAGAGCCCTTTTCGTGCAGGGAAAAATGTCCGTTTTCTGTTCTTCTTTTGCACACGGTGACGTGCTTTCAGGGCTGTGGTTAGGCTTTTACCCACTCGAGGGAGGGCAGCTTCCCATTCACTTTGGAGATGGCACTCCTGCAGCGCTGTGGGCCATGTCTGTGCTTCGCAGACTGCAAACTACCCTCTCCATTCGAAGAGAACACGCACGGATTGGGAAGTCTCTGTTCTCTGGGAGTTGTGTGTGGTGCTACTGCCCCGGTGTATGGGGTGGCTCACTGGCCACTAGCAATGTTTCTGCTCGCCACTGTGGGGCAAACGTTGTGCAGCTAAGCTCACTTGGGAAGTACAAGTGCCAGAGTTCCTTTCTGGGGCACCATCAAGAGATCACATTCGTAGCATGCGGGTACTGCTTTCCTCCTAAGCTGTGCATTCGCAGCCAGCTTCAAGGTGTTCCTTTTGTGGATAGACTCTGGAGGAGAGGCCGCTGGAGAAGCCCTCTGCTTCTATGCCCTTTGAGAGGGCTGCTTTGAGGAACCTCTTACCCTAGCCTCTGCCAAGTACAGCCTTCTGCCTCTCTCCAATACTGACTTACTTCTGACAGCTTGTCTTTCCGTTTGAGAAACCAAGAGCCCTTTTCGTGCAGGGAAAAATATCCGTTTTCTGTTCTTCTTTTGCACACGGTGACGTGCTTTCAGGGCTGTGGTTAGGCTTTTACCCACTCGAGGGAGGGCAGCTTCCCATTCACTTTGGAGATGGCACTCCTGCAGCGCTGTGGGCCATGTCTGTGCTTCGCAGACTGCAAACTACCCTCTCCATTCTAAGAGAACACTCACGGATTGGGAAGTCTCTGTTCTCTGGGAGTTGTGTGTGGTGCTACTGCCCCGGTGTATGGGGTGGCTCACTGGCCACTAGCAATGTTTCTGCTCGCCACTGTGGGGCAAACGTTGTGCAGCTAAGCTCACTTGGGAAGTACAAGTGCCAGAGTTCCTTTCTGGGGCACCATCAAGAGATCACATTCGTAGCATGCGGGTACTGCTTTCCTCCTCAGCTGTGCTTTCGCAGCCAGCTTCAAGGTGTTCCTTTTGTGGATAGACTCTGGTGGAGAGGCCGCTGGAGAAGGCTTCTGCTTCTATGCCCTTTGAGAAGGCTTCTTTGAGGAACCTCTTACCCTAGCGTGTGCCAAGTACAGCCTTCTGCCTCTCTCCAATACTGACTTACTTTTGACAGCTTGTCTTTCCGTTTGAGAAAGCAAGAGCCCTTTTCGTGCAGGGAAAAATGTCCGTTTTCTGTTCTTCTTTTGCACAAGGTGACGTGCTTTCAGGGCTGTGGTTAGGCTTTTAACCACTCGAGGGAGGGCAACTTCCCATTCACTTTGGAGATGGCACTCCTGCAGCGCTGTGGGCCATGTCTGTGCTTCGCAGACTGCAAACTACCCTCTCCATTCGAAGAGAACACGCACGGATTGGGAAGTCTCTGTTCTCTGGGAGTTGTGTGTGGTGCTACTGCCCCGGTGTATGGGGTGGCTCACTGGCCACTAGCAATGTTTCTGCTCGCCACTGTGGGGCAAACGTTGTGCAGCTAAGCTCACTTGGGAAGTACAAGTGCCAGAGTTCCTTTCTGGGGCACCATCAAGAGATCACATTCGTAGCATGCGGGTACTGCTTTCCTCCTAAGCTGTGCATTCGCAGCCAGCTTCAAGGTGTTCCTTTTGTGGATAGACTCTGGTGGAGAGGCCGCTGGATAAGGCCTCTGCTTCTATGCCCTTTGAGAGGGCTGCTTTGAGGAACCTCTTACCCTAGCCTCTGCCAAGTACAGCCTTCTGCCTCTCTCCAATACTGACTTACTTTTGACAGCTTGTCTTTCCGTTTGAGAAACCAAGAGCGCTTTTCGTGCAGGGAAAAATGTCCGTTTTCTGGTCTTCTTTTGCACACGGTGACGTGCTTTCAGGCCTGGGTTAGGCTTTTACCCACTCGATGGAGGGCAGCTTCCCATTCACTTTGGAGATGGCACTCCTGCAGCGCTGTGGGCCATGTCTGTGCTTCGCAGACTGCAAACTACCCTCTCCATTCGAAGAGAACACGCACGGATTGGGAAGTCTCTGTTCTCTGGGAGTTGTGTGTGGTGCTACTGCCCCGGTGTATGGGGTTGCTCACTGGCCACTAGCAATGTTTCTGCTCGCCACTGTGGGGCAAACGTTGTGCAGCTAAGCTCACTTGGGAAGTACAAGTGCCAGAGTTCCTTTCTGGGGCACCATCAAGAGATCACATTCGTAGCATGCGGTTTCTGCTTTCCTCCTAAGCTGTGCATTCGCAGCCAGCTTCAAGGTGTTCCTTTTGTGGATAGACTCTGGAGGAGAGGCCGCTGGAGAAGGCCTCTGCTTCTATGCCCTTTGAGAGGGCTGCTTTGAGGAACCTCTTACCCTAGCCTCTGCCAAGTACAGCCTTCTGCCTCTCTCCAATACTGACTTACTTCTGACAGCTTGTCTTTCCGTTTGAGAAACCAAGAGCCCTTTTCGTGCAGGGAAAAATGTCCGTTTTCTGTTCTTCTTTTGCACACGGTGACGTGCTTTCAGGGCTGTGGTTAGGCTTTTACCCACTCGAGGGAGGGCAGCTTCCCATTCACTTTGGAGATGGCACTCCTGCAGCGCTGTGGGCCATGTCTGTGCTTCGCAGACTGCAAACTACCCTCTCCATTCGAAGAGAACACGCACGGATTGGGAAGTCTCTGTTCTCTGGGAGTTGTGTGTGGTGCTACTGCCCCGGTGTATGGGGTGGCTCACTGGCCACTAGCAATGTTTCTGCTCGCCACTGTGGGGCAAACGTTGTGCAGCTAAGCTCACTTGGGAAGTACAAGTGCCAGAGTTCCTTTCTGGGGCACCATCAAGAGATCACATTCGTAGCATACGGGTACTGCTTTCCTCCTCAGCTGTGCATTCGCAGCCAGCTTCAAGGTGTTCCTTTTGTGGATAGACTCTGGTGGAGAGGCCGCTGGAGAAGGCTTCTGCTTCTATGCCCTTTGAGAAGGCTGCTTTGAAAAACCTCTTACCTAGCGTGTGCCAAGTACAGCCTTCTGCCTCTCTCCAATACTGACTTACTTTTGACAGCTTGTCTTTCCGTTTGAGAAACCAAGAGCCCTTTTCGTGCAGGGAAAAATGTCCGTTTTCTGTTCTTCTTTTGCACAAGGTGACGTGCTTTCAGGGCTGTGGTTAGGCTTTTACCCACTCGAGGGAGGGCAGCTTCCCATTCACTTTGGAGATGGCACTCCTGCAGCCCTGTGGGCCATGTCTGTGCTTCGCAGACTGCAAACTACCCTCTCCATTCGAAGAGAACACGCACGGATTGGGAAGTCTCTGTTCTCTGGGAGTTGTGTGTGGTGCTACTGCCCCGGTGTATGGGGTGGCTCACTGGCCACTAGCAATGTTTCTGCTCGCCACTGTGGGTCAAACGTTGTGCAGCTAAGCTCACTTGGGAAGTACAAGTGCCAGAGTTCCTTTCTGGGGCACCATCAAAAGATCACATTCGTAGCATGCGGGTACTGCTTTCCTCCTAAGATGTGCATTCGCAGCCAGCTTCAAGGTGTTCCTTTTGTGGATAGACTCTGGTGGAGAGGCCGCTGGATAAGGCCTCTGCTTCTATGCCCTTTGAGAGGGCTGCTTTGAGGAACCTCTTACCCTAGCCTCTGCCAAGTACAGCCTTCTGCCTCTCTCCAATACTGACTTACTTCTGACAGCTTGTCTTTCCGTTTGAGAAACCAAGAGCCCTTTTCGTGCAGGGAAAAATGTCCGTTTTCTGTTCTTCTTTTGCACACGGTGACGTGCTTTCAGGGCTGGGGTTAGGCTTTTACCCACTCGAGGGAGGGCAGCTTCCCATTCACTTTGGAGATGGCACTCCTGCAGCGCTGTGGGCCATGTCTGTGCTTCGCAGACTGCAAACTACCCTCTCCATTCGAAGAGAACACGCACGGATTGGGAAGTCTCTGTTCTCTGGCAGTTGTGTGTGGTGCTACTGCCCCGGTGTATGGGGTGGCTCACTGGCCCCTAGCAATGTTTCTGCTCGCCACTGTGGGGAAAACGTTGTGCAGCTAAGCTCACTTGGGAAGTACAAGTGCCAGAGTTCCTTTCTGGGGCACCATCAAGAGATCACATTCGTAGCATGCGGGTACTGCTTTCCTCCTCAGCTGTGCATTCGCAGCCAGCTTCAAGGTGTTCCTTTTGTGGATAGACTCTGGTGGAGAGGCCGCTGGAGAAGGCTTCTGCTTCTATGCCCTTTGAGAAGGCTGCTTTGAGGAACCTCTTACCCTAGCCTCTGCCAAGTACAGCCTTCTGCCTCTCTCCAATACTGACTTACTTTTGACAGCTTGTCTTTCCGTTTGAGAAACCAAGAGCCCTTTTCGTGCAGGGAAAAATGTCCGTTTTCTGGTCTTCTTTTGCACACGGTGACGTGCTTTCAGGCCTGGGTTAGGCTTTTACCCACTCGAGGGAGGGCAGCTTCCCATTCACTTTGGAGATGGCACTCCTGCAGCGCTGTGGGCCAAGACTGTGCTTCGCAGACTGTAAACTACCCTCTCCATTCGAAGAGAACACGCACGGATTGGGAAGTCTCTGTTCTCTGGGAGATGTGTGTGGTGCTACTGCCCCGGTGTATGGGGTGGCTCACTCGCCACTAGCAATGTTTCTGCTCGCCACTGTGGGGCAAACGTTGTGCAGCTAAGCTCACTTGGGAAGTACAAGTGCCAGAGTTCCTTTCTGGGGCACCATCAAGAGATCACATTCGTAGCATGCGGGTACTGCTTTCCTCCTAAGCTGTGCATTCGCAGCCAGCTTCAAAGTGTTCCTTTTCTGGATAGACTCTGGTGGAGAGGCCGCTGGAGAAGGCCTCTGCTTCTATGCCCTTTGAGAAGGCTTCTTTGAGGAACCTCTTACCCTAGCGTGTGCCAAGTACAGCCTTCTGCCTCTCTCCAATACTGACTTACTTTTGACAGCTTGTCTTTCCGTTTGAGAAAGCAAGAGCCCTTTTCGTGCAGGGAAAAATGTCCGTTTTCTGTTCTTCTTTTGCACACGGTGACGTGCTTTCAGGGCTGTGGTTAGGCTTTTACCCACTCGAGGGAGGGCAGCTTCCCATTCACTTTGGAGATGGCACTCCTGCAGCGCTGTGGGCCATGTCTGTGCTTCGCAGACTGCAAACTACCCTCTCCATTCGAAGAGAACACGCACGGATTGGGAAGTCTCTGTTCTCTGGGAGATGTGTGTGGTGCTACTGCCCCGGTGTATGGGGTGGCTCACTGGCCACTAGCAATGTTTCTGCTCGCCACTGTGGGGCAAACGTTGTGCAGCTAAGCTCACTTGGGAAGTACAAGTGCCAGAGTTCCTTTCTGGGGCACCATCAAGTGATCACATTCGTAGCATGCGGGTACTGCTTTCCTCCTAAGCTGTGCATTCGCAGCCAGCTTCAAAGTGTTCCTTTTGTGGATAGACTCTGGTGGAGAGGCCGCTGGAGAAGGTCTCTGCTTCTATGCCCTTTGAGAAGGCTGCTGTGAGGAACCTCTTACCCTAGCGTGTGCCAAGTACAGCCTTCTGCCTCTCTCCAATACTGACTTACTTTTGACAGCTTGTCTTTCCGTTTGAGAAACCAAGAGCCGTTTTCGTGCAGGGAAAAATGTCCGTTTTCTGTTCTTCTTTTGCACACGGTGACGTGCTTTCAGGGCTGTGGTTAGGCTTTTACCCACTCGAGGGAGGGCATCTTCCCATTCACTTTGGAGATGGCACTCCTGCAGCGCTGTGGGCCATGTCTGTGCTTCGCAGACTGCAAACTACCCTCTCCATTCGAAGAGAACACGCACGGATTGGGAAGTCTCTGTTCTCTGGGAGTTGTGTGTGGTGCTACTGCCCCGGTGTATGGGGTGGCTCACTGGCCACTAGCAATGTTTCTGCTCGCCACTGTGGGGCAAACGTTGTTCAGCTAAGCTCACTTGGGAAGTACAAGTGCCAGAGTTCCTTTCTGGGGCACCATCAAGAGATCACATTCGTAGCATGCGGGTACTGCTTTCCTCCTAAGCTGTGCATTCGCAGTCAGCTTCAAGGTGTTCCTTTTGTGGATAGACTCTGGAGGAGAGGCCGCTGGAGAAGGCCTCTGCTTCTATGCCCTTTGAGAGGGCTGCTTTGAGGAACCTCTTACCCTAGCCTCTGCCAAGTACAGCCTTCTGCCTCTCTCCAATACTGACTTACTTTTGACACCTTGTCTTTCCTTTTGAGAAACCAAGAGCCCTTTTCGTGCAGGGAAAAATGTCCTTTTTCTGTTCTTCTTTTGCACACGGTTACGTGCTTTCAGGGCTGGGGTTAGGCTTTTACCAACTCGAGGGAGGGCAGCTTCCCATTCACTTTGGAGATGGCACTCCTGCAGCGCTGTGGGCCATGTCTGTGCTTCGCAGACTGCAAACTACCCTCTCCATTCGAAGAGAACACGCACGGATTGGGAAGTCTCTGTTCTCTGGGAGTTGTGTGTGGTGCTACTGCCCCGGTGTATGGGGTGGCTCACTGGCCACTAGCAATGTTTCTGCTCGCCACTGTGGGGCAAACGTTGTGCAGCTAAGCTCACTTGGGAAGTACAAGTGCCAGAGTTCCTTTCTGGGGCACCATCAAGAGATCACATTCGTAGCATGCGGGTACTGCTTTCCTCCTCAGCTGTGCATTCGCAGCCAGCTTCAAGGTGTTCCTTTTGTGGATAGACTCTGGTGGAGAGGCCGCTGGAGAAGGCTTCTGCTTCTATGCCCTTTGAGAAGGCTGCTTTGAGGAACCTCTTACCCTAGCCTCTGCCAAGTACAGCCTTCTGCCTCTCTCCAATACTGACTTACTTTTGAGAGCTTGTTTTTCCGTTTGAGAAACCAAGAGCCCTTTTCGTGCAGGGAAAAATGTCCGTTTTCTGGTCTTCTTTTGCACACGGTGACGTGCTTTCAGGGCTGTGGTTAGGCTTTTACCCACTCGAGGGAGGGCAGCTTCCCATTCACTTTGGAGATGGCACTCCTGCAGCGCTGTGGGCCATGTCTGTGCTTCGCAGACTGCAAACTACCCTCTCCATTTGAAGAGAACACGCACGGATTGGGAAGTCTCTGTTCTCTGGGAGCTGTGTGTGGTGCTACTGCCCCGGTGTATGGGGTGGCTCACTGGCCACTAGCAATGTTTCTGCTCGCCACTGTGGGGCAAACGTTGTGCAGCTAAGCTCACTTGGGAAGTACAAGTGCCAGAGTTACTTTCTGGGGCACCATCAAGAGATCACATTCGTAGCATGCGGGTACTGCTTTCCTCCTAAGCTGTGCATTCGCAGCCAGCTTCAAAGTGTTCCTTTTGTGGATAGACTCTGGTGGAGAGGCCGCTGGATAAGGCCTCTGCTTCTATGCCCTTTGAGAGGGCTGCTTTGAGGAACCTCTTACCCTAGCCTCTGCCAAGTACAGCCTTCTGCCTCTCTCCAATACTGACTTACTTCTGACAGCTTGTCTTTCCGTTTGAGAAACCAAGAGGCCTTTTCGTGCAGGGAAAAATGTCCGTTTTCTGTTCTTCTTTTGCACACGGTGACGTGCTTTCAGGCCTGGGTTAGGCTTTTACACACTCGAGGGAGGGCAGCTTCCCATTCACTTTGGAGATGGCACTCCTGCAGCGCTGTGGGCCATGTCTGTGCTTCGCAGACTGCAAACTACCCTCTCCATTCGAAGAGAACACGCACGGATTGGGAAGTCTCTGTTCTCTGGAGTTGTGTGTGGTGCTACTGCCCCGGTGTATGGGGTGGCTCACTGGCCACTAGCAATGTTTCTGCTCACCACTGTGGGGCAAACGTTGTGCAGCTAAGCTCCCTTGGGAAGTACAAGTGCCAGAGTTCCTTTCTGGGGCACCATCAAGAGATCACATTCGTAGCATGCGGGTACTGCTTTCCTCCTAAGCTGTGCATTCGCAGCCAGCTTCAAGGTGTTCCTTTTGTGGATAGACTCTGTAGGAGAGGCCGCTGGATAAGGCCTCTGCTTCTATGCCCTTTGAGAGGGCTGCTTTGAGGAACCTCTTACCCTAGCCTCTGCCAAGTACAGCCTTCTGCCTCTCTCCAATACTGACTTACTTCTGACAGCTTGTCTTTCCGTTTGAGAAACCAAGAGCCCTTTTCGTGCAGGGAAAAATGTCCGTTTTCTGTTCTTCTTTTGCACACGGTGACGTGCTTTCAGGGCTGTGGTTAGGCTTTTACCCACTCGAGGGAGGGCAGCTTCCCATTCACTTTGGAGATGGCACTCCTGCAGCGCTGTGGGCCATGTCTGTGCTTCGCAGACTGCAAACTACCCTCTCCATTCGAAGAGAACACGCACGGATTGGGAAGTCTCTGTTCTCTGGGCGTTGTGTGTGGTGCTACTGCCCCGGTGTATGGGGTGGCTCACTGGCCACTAGCAATGTTTCTGCTCGCCACTGTGGGGCAAACGTTGTGCAGCTAAGCTCACTTGGGAAGTACAAGTGCCAGAGTTCCTTTCTGGGGCACCATCAAGAGATCACATTCGTAGCATGCGGGTACTGCTTTCCTCCTAAGCTGTGCATTCGCAGCCAGCTTCAAGGTGTTCCTTTTGTGGATAGACTCTGGAGGAGAGGCCGCTGGATAAGGCCTCTGCTTCTCTGCCCTTTGAGAAGGCTGCTTTGAGGAACCTCTTACCCTAGCCTCTGCCAAGTACAGCCTTCTGCCTCTCTCCAATACTGACTTACTTTTGACAGCTTGTCTTTCCGTTTGAGAAACCAAGAGCCCTTTTCGTGCAGGGAAAAATGTCCGTTTTCTGTTCTTCTTTTGCACACGGTTACGTGCTTTCAGGCCTGGAGTTAGGCTTTTACCCACTCGAGGGAGGGCAGCTTCCCATTCACTTTGGAGATGGCACTCCTGCAGCGCTGTGGGCCATGACTGTGCTTCGCAGACTGCAAACTACCCTCTCCATTCGAAGAGAACACGCACGGATTGGGAAGTCTCTGTTCTCTGGGAGTTGTGTGTGGTGCTACTGCCCCGGTGTATGGGGTGGCTCACTGGCCACTAGCAATGTTTCTGCTCGCCACTGTGGGGCAAACGTTGTGCAGCTAAGCTCACTTGGGAAGTACAAGTGCCAGAGTTCCTTTCTGGGGCACCATCAAGAGATCACATTCGTAGCATGCGGGTACTGCTTTCCTCCTAAGCTCTGCATTCGCAGCCAGCTTCAAGGTGTTCCTTTTGTGGATAGACTCTTGTGGAGAGGCAGCTGGAGAAGGCTTCTGCTTCTATGCCCTTTGAGAAGGCTGCTTTGAGGAACCTCTTACCCTAGCCTCTGCCAAGTACAGCCTTCTGCCTCTCTCCAATACTGACTTACTTCTGACAGCTTGTCTTTCCGTTTGAGAAACCAAGAGCCCTTTTCGTGCAGGGAATAATGTCCGTTTTCTGTTCTTCTTTTGCACACGGTGACGTGCTTTCAGGCCTGGGTTAGGCTTTTACCCACTCGAGGGAGGGCAGCTTCCCATTCACTTTGGAGATGGCACTCCTGCAGCGCTGTGGGCCATGTCTGTGCTTCGCAGACTGCAAACTACCCTCTCCATTCGAAGAGAACACGCACGGATTGGGAAGTCTCTGTTCTCTGGGAGTTGTGTGTGGTGCTACTGCCCCGGTGTATGGGGTTGCTCACTGGCCACTAGCAATGTTTCTGCTCGCCACTGTGGGGCAAACGTTGTGCAGCTAAGCTCACTTGGGAAGTACAAGTGCCAGAGTTCCTTTCTGGGGCACCATCAAGAGATCACATTCGTAGCATGCGGGTACTGCTTTCCTCCTAATCGGTGCATTCGCAGCCACCTTCAAGGTGTTCCTTTTGTGGATAGACTCTGGTGGAGAGGCCGCTGGAGAAGGCTTCTGCTTCTATTCCCTTTGAGAAGGCTGCTTTGAGGAACCTCTTTCCCTAGCCTCTGGCAAGTACAGCCTTCTGCCTCTCTCCAATACTGACTTACTTTTGACAGCTTATCTTTCCGTTTGAGAAACCAAGAGCCCTTTTCGTGCAGGGAAAAATGTCCGTTTTCTGTTCTTCTTTTGCACACGGTGACATGCTTTCAGGCCTGGGTTAGGCTTTTACCCACTCGAGGGAGGGCAGCTTCCCATTCACTTTGGAGATGGCACTCCTGCAGCGCTGTGGGTCATGACTGTGCTTCGCAGACTGTAAACTAACCTCTCCATTCGAAGAGAACACGCACGGATTGGGAAGTCTCTGTTCTCTGGGAGTTGTGTGTGGTGCTACTGCCCCGGTGTATGGGGTGGCTCACTGGCCACTAGCAATGTTTCTGCTCGCCACTGTGGGGCAAACGTTGTGCAGCTAAGCTCACTTGGGAAGTACAAGTGCCAGAGTTCCTTTCTGGGGCACCATCAAGAGATCACATTCGTAGCATGCGGGTTCTGCTTTCCTCCTCAGCTGTGCTTTCGCAGCCAGCTTCAAGGTGTTCCTTTTGTGGATAGACTCTGGTGGAGAGGCCGCTGGAGAAGGCTTCTGCTTCTATGCCCTTTGAGAAGGCTGCTTTGAGGAACCTCTTACCCTAGCGTGTGCCAAGTACAGCCTTCTGCCTCTCTCCAATACTGACTTACTTTTGACAGCTTGTCTTTCCGTTTGAGAAAGCAAGAGCCCTTTTCGTGCAGGGAAAAATGTCCGTTTTCTGGTCTTCTTTTGCACACGGTGACGTGCTTTCAGGGCTGTGGTTAGGCTTTTACCCACTCGAGGGAGGGCAGCTTCCCATTCACTTTGGAGATGGCACTCCTGCAGCGCTGTGGGCCATGTCTGTGCTTCGCAGACTGCAAACTACCCTCTCCATTTGAAGAGAACACGCACGGATTGGGAAGTCTCTGTTCTCTGGGAGCTGTGTGTGGTGCTACTGCCCCGGTGTATGGGGTGGCTCACTGGCCACTAGCAATGTTTCTGCTCGCCACTGTGGGGCAAACGTTGTGCAGCTAAGCTCACTTGGGAAGTACAAGTGCCAGAGTTACTTTCTGGGGCACCATCAAGAGATCACATTCGTAGCATGCGGGTACTGCTTTCCTCCTAAGCTGTGCATTCGCAGCCAGCTTCAAAGTGTTCCTTTTGTGGATAGACTCTGGTGGAGAGGCCGCTGGATAAGGCCTCTGCTTCTATGCCCTTTGAGAGGGCTGCTTTGAGGAACCTCTTACCCTAGCCTCTGCCAAGTACAGCCTTCTGCCTCTCTCCAATACTGACTTACTTCTGACAGCTTGTCTTTCCGTTTGAGAAACCAAGAGGCCTTTTCGTGCAGGGAAAAATGTCCGTTTTCTGTTCTTCTTTTGCACACGGTGACGTGCTTTCAGGCCTGGGTTAGGCTTTTACACACTCGAGGGAGGGCAGCTTCCCATTCACTTTGGAGATGGCACTCCTGCAGCGCTGTGGGCCATGTCTGTGCTTCGCAGACTGCAAACTACCCTCTCCATTCGAAGAGAACACGCACGGATTGGGAAGTCTCTGTTCTCTGGAGTTGTGTGTGGTGCTACTGCCCCGGTGTATGGGGTGGCTCACTGGCCACTAGCAATGTTTCTGCTCACCACTGTGGGGCAAACGTTGTGCAGCTAAGCTCACTTGGGAAGTACAAGTGCCAGAGTTCCTTTCTGGGGCACCATCAAGAGATCACATTCGTAGCATGCGGGTACTGCTTTCCTCCTAAGCTGTGCATTCGCAGCCAGCTTCAAGGTGTTCCTTTTGTGGATAGACTCTGTAGGAGAGGCCGCTGGATAAGGCCTCTGCTTCTATGCCCTTTGAGAGGGCTGCTTTGAGGAACCTCTTACCCTAGCCTCTGCCAAGTACAGCCTTCTGCCTCTCTCCAATACTGACTTACTTCTGACAGCTTGTCTTTCCGTTTGAGAAACCAAGAGCCCTTTTCGTGCAGGGAAAAATGTCCGTTTTCTGTTCTTCTTTTGCACACGGTGACGTGCTTTCAAGGCTGTGGTTAGGCTTTTACCCACTCGAGGGAGGGCAGCTTCCCATTCACTTTGGAGATGGCACTCCTGCAGCGCTGTGGGCCATGTCTGTGCTTCGCAGACTGCAAACTACCCTCTCCATTCGAAGATAACACGCACGGATTGGGAAGTCTCTGTTCTCTGGGAGTTGTGTGTGGTGCTACTGCCCCGGTGTATGGGGTGGCTCACTGGCCACTAGCAATGTTTCTGCTCGCCACTGTGGGGCAAACGTTGTGCAGCTAAGCTCACTTGGGAAGTACAAGTGCCAGAGTTCCTTTCTGGGGCACCATCAAGAGATCACATTCGTAGCATGCGGGTACTGCTTTCCTCCTAAGCTGTGCATTCGCAGCCAGCTTCAAGGTGTTCCTTTTGTGGATAGACTCTGGAGGAGAGGCCGCTGGATAAGGCCTCTGCTTCTCTGCCCTTTGAGAAGGCTGCTTTGAGGAACCTCTTACCCTAGCCTCTGCCAAGTACAGCCTTCTGCCTCTCTCCAATACTGACTTACTTTTGACAGCTTGTCTTTCCGTTTGAGAAACCAAGAGCCCTTTTCGTGCAGGGAAAAATGTCCGTTTTCTGTTCTTCTTTTGCACACGGTTACGTGCTTTCAGGGCTGGAGTTAGGCTTTTACCCACTCGAGGGAGGGCAGCTTCCCATTCACTTTGGAGATGGCACTCCTGCAGCGCTGTGGGCCATGACTGTGCTTCGCAGACTGCAAACTACCCTCTCCATTCGAAGAGAACACGCACGGATTGGGAAGTCTCTGTTCTCTGGGAGTTGTGTGTGGTGCTACTGCCCCGGTGTATGGGGTGGCTCACTGGCCACTAGCAATGTTTCTGCTCGCCACTGTGGGGCAAACGTTGTGCAGCTAAGCTCACTTGGGAAGTACAAGTGCCAGAGTTCCTTTCTGGGGCACCATCAAGAGATCACATTCGTAGCATGCGGGTACTGCTTTCCTCCTAAGCTCTGCATTCGCAGCCAGCTTCAAGGTGTTCCTTTTGTGGATAGACTCTTGTGGAGAGGCAGCTGGAGAAGGCTTCTGCTTCTATGCCCTTTGAGAAGGCTGCTTTGAGGAACCTCTTACCCTAGCCTCTGCCAAGTACAGCCTTCTGCCTCTCTCCAATACTGACTTACTTCTGACAGCTTGTCTTTCCGTTTGAGAAACCAAGAGCCCTTTTCGTGCAGGGAATAATGTCCGTTTTCTGTTCTTCTTTTGCACACGGTGACGTGCTTTCAGGCCTGGGTTAGGCTTGTACCCACTCGAGGGAGGGCAGCTTCCCATTCACTTTGGAGATGGCACTCCTGCAGCGCTGTGGGCCATGTCTGTGCTTCGCAGACTGCAAACTACCCTCTCCATTCGAAGAGAACACGCACGGATTGGGAAGTCTCTGTTCTCTGGGAGTTGTGTGTGGTGCTACTGCCCCGGTGTATGGGGTTGCTCACTGGCCACTAGCAATGTTTCTGCTCGCCACTGTGGGGCAAACGTTGTGCAGCTAAGCTCACTTGGGAAGTACAAGTGCCAGAGTTCCTTTCTGGGGCACCATCAAGAGATCACATTCGTAGCATGCGGGTACTGCTTTCCTCCTAATCGGTGCATTCGCAGCCACCTTCAAGGTGTTCCTTTTGTGGATAGACTCTGGTGGAGAGGCCGCTGGAGAAGGCTTCTGCTTCTATTCCCTTTGAGAAGGCTGCTTTGAGGAACCTCTTTCCCTAGCCTCTGGCAAGTACAGCCTTCTGCCTCTCTCCAATACTGACTTACTTTTGACAGCTTATCTTTCCGTTTGAGAAACCAAGAGCCCTTTTCGTGCAGGGAAAAATGTCCGTTTTCTGTTCTTCTTTTGCACACGGTGACATGCTTTCAGGCCTGGGTTAGGCTTTTACCCACTCGAGGGAGGGCAGCTTCCCATTCACTTTGGAGATGGCACTCCTGCAGCGCTGTGGGTCATGACTGTGCTTCGCAGACTGTAAACTAACCTCTCCATTCGAAGAGAACACGCACGGATTGGGAAGTCTCTGTTCTCTGGGAGTTGTGTGTGGTGCTACTGCCCCGGTGTATGGGGTGGCTCACTGGCCACTAGCAATGTTTCTGCTCGCCACTGTGGGGCAAACGTTGTGCAGCTAAGCTCACTTGGGAAGTACAAGTGCCAGAGTTCCTTTCTGGGGCACCATCAAGAGATCACATTCGTAGCATGCGGAGAACTCTGCTTTCCTCCTCAGCTGTGCTTTCGCAGCCAGCTTCAAGGTGTTCCTTTTGTGGATAGACTCTGGTGGAGAGGCCGCTGGAGAAGGCTTCTGCTTCTATGCCCTTTGAGAAGGCTGCTTTGAGGAACCTCTTACCCTAGCGTGTGCCAAGTACAGCCTTCTGCCTCTCTCCAATACTGACTTACTTTTGACAGCTTGTCTTTCCGTTTGAGAAAGCAAGAGCCCTTTTCGTGCAGGGAAAAATGTCCGTTTTCTGTTCTTCTTTTGCACACGGTGACGTGCTTTCAGGGCTGTGGTTAGGCTTTTACCCACTCGAGGGAGGGCAGCTTCCCATTCACTTTGGAGATGGCACTCCTGCAGCGCTGTGGGCCATGTCTGTGCTTCGCAGACTGCAAACTACCCTCTCCATTCGAAGAGAACACGCACGGATTGGGAAGTCTCTGTTCTCTGGGAGTTGTGTGTGGTGCTACTGCCCCGGTGTATGGGGTGGCTCACTGGCCACTAGCAATGTTTCTGCTCGCCACTGTGGGGCAAACGTTGTGCAGCTAAGCTCACTTGGGAAGTACAAGTGCCAGAGTTCCTTTCTGGGGCACCATCAAGAGATCACATTCGTAGCATGCGGGTACTGCTTTCCTCCTAAGCTGTGCATTCGCAGCCAGCTTCAAGGTGTTCCTTTTGTGGATAGACTCTGGAGGAGAGGCCGCTGGAGAAGGCCTCTGCTTCTATGCCCTTTGAGAGGGCTGCTTTGAGGAACCTCTTACCCTAGCCTCTGCCAAGTACAGCCTTCTGCCTCTCTCCAATACTGACTTACTTCTGACAGCTTGTCTTTCCGTTTGAGAAACCAAGAGCCCTTTTCGTGCAGGGAAAAATGTCCGTTTTCTGTTCTTCTTTTGCACACGGTGACGTGCTTTCAGGCCTGGGTTAGGCTTTTACCCACTCGAGGGAGGGCAGCTTCCCATTCACTTTGGAGATGGCACTCCTGCAGCGCTGTGGGCCATGACTGTGCTTCGCAGACTGCAAACTGCCCTCTCCATTCGAAGAGAACACGCACGGATTGGGAAGTCTCTGTTCTCTGGGAGTTGTGTGTGGTGCTACTGCCCCGGTGTATGGGGTGGCTCACTGGCCACTAGCAATGTTTCTGCTCGCCACTGTGGGGCAAACGTTGTGCAGCTAAGCTCACTTGGGAAGTACAAGTGCCAGAGTTCCTTTCTGGGGCACCATCAAGAGATCACATTCGTAGCATGCGGGTACTGCTTTCCTCCTAAGCTGTGCATTCGCAGCCAGCTTCAAGGTGTTCCTTTTGTGGATAGACTCTGGTGGAGAGGCCGCTGGAGAAGGCCTCTGCTTCTATGCCCTTTGAGAAGGCTGCTTTGAGGAACCTCTTACCCTAGCCTCTGCCAAGTACAGCCTTCTGCCTCTCTCCAATACTGACTTAGTTTTGACAGCCTGTCTTTCCGTTTGAGAAACCAAGAGCCCTTTTCGTGCAGGGAGAAATGTCCGTTTTCTCTTCTTCTTTTGCACACGGTGACGTGCTTTCAGGGCTGTGGTTAGGCTTTTACCCACTCGAGGGAGGGCAGCTTCCCATTCACTTTGGAGATGGCACTCCTGCAGCGCTGTGGGCCATGTCTGTGCTTCGCAGACTGCAAACTACCCTCTCCATTCGAAGAGAACACGCACGGATTGGGAAGTCTCTGTTCTCTGGGAGTTGTGTGTGGTGCTACTGCCCCGGTGTATGGGGTGGCTCACTGGCCACTAGCAATGTTTCTGCTCGCCACTGTGGGGCAAACGTTGTGCAGCTAAGCTCACTTGGGAAGTACAAGTGCCAGAGTTCCTTTCTGGGGAACCATCAAGTGATCACATTCGTAGCATGCGGGTACTGCTTTCCTCCTAAGATGTGCATTCGCAGCCAGCTTCAAGGTGTTCCTTTTGTGGATAGACTCTTGTGGAGAGGCCGCTGGAGAAGGCTTCTGCTTCTATGCCCTTTGAGAAGGCTGCTTTGAGGAACCTCTTACCCTAGCCTCTGCCAAGTACAGCCTTCTGCCTCTCTCCAATACTGACTTACTTCTGACAGCTTGTCTTTCCGTTTCAGAAACCAAGAGCCCTTTTCGTGCAGGGAAAAATGTCCGTTTTCTGTTCTTCTTTTGCACACGGTGACGTGCTTTCAGGGCTGTGGTTAGGCTTTTACCCACTCGAGGGAGGGCAGCTTCCCATTCACTTTGGAGATGGCACTCCTGCAGCGCTGTGGGCCATGTCTGTGCTTCGCAGACTGCAAACTACCCTCTCCATTCGAAGATAACACGCACGGATTGGGAAGTCTCTGTTCTCTGGGAGTTGTGTGTGGTGCTACTGCCCCGGTGTATGGGGTGGCTCACTGGCCACTAGCAATGTTTCTGCTCGCCACTGTGGGGCAAACGTTGTGCAGCTAAGCTCACTTGGGAAGTACAAGTGCCAGAGTTCCTTTCTGGGGCACCATCAAGAGATCACATTCGTAGCATGCGGGTACTGCTTTCCTCCTAAGCTGTGCATTCGCAGCCACCTTCAAGGTGTTCCTTTTGTGGATAGACTCTGGTGGAGAGGCCGCTGGAGAAGGCTTCTGCTTCTATTCCCTTTGAGAAGGCTGCTTTGAGGAACCTCTTACCCTAGCCTCTGGCAAGTACAGCCTTCTGCCTCTCTCCAATACTGACTTACTTTTGACAGCTTGTCTTTCCGTTTGAGAAACCAAGAGCCCTTTTCGTGCAGGGAAAAATGTCCGTTTTCTGTTCTTCTTTTGCACACGGTGACGTGCTTTCAGGCCTGGGTTAGGCTTTTACCCACTCGAGGGAGGGCAGCTTCCCATTCACTTTGGAGATGGCACTCCTGCAGCGCTGTGGGTCATGACTGTGCTTCGCAGACTGTAAACTACCCTCTCCATTCGAAGAGAACACGCACGGATTGGGAAGTCTCTGTTCTCTGGAAGATGTGTGTGGTGCTACTGCCCCGGTGTATGGGGTGGCTCAATGGCCACTAGCAATGTTTCTGCTCTCCACTGTGGGGCAAACGTTGTGCAGCTAAGCTCACTTGGGAAGTACAAGTGCCAGAGTTCCTTTCTGGGGCACCATCAAGAGATCACATTCGTAGCATGCGGGTACTGCTTTCCTCCTAAGCTGTGCATTCGCAGCCAGCTTCAAGGTGTTCCTTTTGTGGATAGACTCTGGAGGAGAGGCCGCTGGAGAAGGCCTCTGCTTCTATGCCCTTTGAGAGGGCTGCTTTGAGGAACCTCTTACCCTAGCCTCTGCCAAGTACAGCCTTCTGCCTCTCTCCAATACTGACTTACTTCTGACAGCTTGTCTTTCCGTTTGAGAAACCAAGAGCCCTTTTCGTGCAGGGAAAAATGTCCGTTTTCTGTTCTTCTTTTGCACACGGTGACGTGCTTTCAGGCCTGGGTTAGGCTTTTACCCACTCGAGGGAGGGCAGCTTCCCATTCACTTTGGAGATGGCACTCCTGCAGCGCTGTGGGCCATGACTGTGCTTCGCAGACTGCAAACTGCCCTCTCCATTCGAAGAGAACACGCACGGATTGGGAAGTCTCTGTTCTCTGGGAGTTGTGTGTGGTGCTACTGCCCCGGTGTATGGGGTGGCTCACTGGCCACTAGCAATGTTTCTGCTCGCCACTGTGGGGCAAACGTTGTGCAGCTAAGCTCACTTGGGAAGTACAAGTGCCAGAGTTCCTTTCTGGGGCACCATCAAGAGATCACATTCGTAGCATGCGGGTACTGCTTTCCTCCTAAGCTGTGCATTCGCAGCCAGCTTCAAGGTGTTCCTTTTGTGGATAGACTCTGGTGGAGAGGCCGCTGGAGAAGGCCTCTGCTTCTATGCCCTTTGAGAAGGCTGCTTTGAGGAACCTCTTACCCTAGCCTCTGCCAAGTACAGCCTTCTGCCTCTCTCCAATACTGACTTAGTTTTGACAGCCTGTCTTTCCGTTTGAGAAACCAAGAGCCCTTTTCGTGCAGGGAGAAATGTCCGTTTTCTCTTCTTCTTTTGCACACGGTGACGTGCTTTCAGGGCTGTGGTTAGGCTTTTACCCACTCGAGGGAGGGCAGCTTCCCATTCACTTTGGAGATGGCACTCCTGCAGCGCTGTGGGCCATGTCTGTGCTTCGCAGACTGCAAACTACCCTCTCCATTCGAAGAGAACACGCACGGATTGGGAAGTCTCTGTTCTCTGGGAGTTGTGTGTGGTGCTACTGCCCCGGTGTATGGGGTGGCTCACTGGCCACTAGCAATGTTTCTGCTCGCCACTGTGGGGCAAACGTTGTGCAGCTAAGCTCACTTGGGAAGTACAAGTGCCAGAGTTCCTTTCTGGGGAACCATCAAGTGATCACATTCGTAGCATGCGGGTACTGCTTTCCTCCTAAGATGTGCATTCGCAGCCAGCTTCAAGGTGTTCCTTTTGTGGATAGACTCTTGTGGAGAGGCCGCTGGAGAAGGCTTCTGCTTCTATGCCCTTTGAGAAGGCTGCTTTGAGGAACCTCTTACCCTAGCCTCTGCCAAGTACAGCCTTCTGCCTCTCTCCAATACTGACTTACTTCTGACAGCTTGTCTTTCCGTTTCAGAAACCAAGAGCCCTTTTCGTGCAGGGAAAAATGTCCGTTTTCTGTTCTTCTTTTGCACACGGTGACGTGCTTTCAGGGCTGTGGTTAGGCTTTTACCCACTCGAGGGAGGGCAGCTTCCCATTCACTTTGGAGATGGCACTCCTGCAGCGCTGTGGGCCATGTCTGTGCTTCGCAGACTGCAAACTACCCTCTCCATTCGAAGATAACACGCACGGATTGGGAAGTCTCTGTTCTCTGGGAGTTGTGTGTGGTGCTACTGCCCCGGTGTATGGGGTGGCTCACTGGCCACTAGCAATGTTTCTGCTCGCCACTGTGGGGCAAACGTTGTGCAGCTAAGCTCACTTGGGAAGTACAAGTGCCAGAGTTCCTTTCTGGGGCACCATCAAGAGATCACATTCGTAGCATGCGGGTACTGCTTTCCTCCTAAGCTGTGCATTCGCAGCCACCTTCAAGGTGTTCCTTTTGTGGATAGACTCTGGTGGAGAGGCCGCTGGAGAAGGCTTCTGCTTCTATTCCCTTTGAGAAGGCTGCTTTGAGGAACCTCTTACCCTAGCCTCTGGCAAGTACAGCCTTCTGCCTCTCTCCAATACTGACTTACTTTTGACAGCTTGTCTTTCCGTTTGAGAAACCAAGAGCCCTTTTCGTGCAGGGAAAAATGTCCGTTTTCTGTTCTTCTTTTGCACACGGTGACGTGCTTTCAGGCCTGGGTTAGGCTTTTACCCACTCGAGGGAGGGCAGCTTCCCATTCACTTTGGAGATGGCACTCCTGCAGCGCTGTGGGTCATGACTGTGCTTCGCAGACTGTAAACTACCCTCTCCATTCGAAGAGAACACGCACGGATTGGGAAGTCTCTGTTCTCTGGGAGATGTGTGTGGTGCTACTGCCCCGGTGTATGGGGTGGCTCAATGGCCACTAGCAATGTTTCTGCTCTCCACTGTGGGGCAAACGTTGTGCAGCTAAGCTCACTTGGGAAGTACAAGTGCCAGAGTTCCTTTCTGGGGCACCATCAAGAGATCACATTCGTAGCATGCGGGTACTGCTTTCCTCCTAAGATGTGCATTCGCAGCCAGCTTCAAGGTTTTCCTTTTGTGGATAGACTCTGGTGGAGAGGCCGCTGGAGAAGGCCTCTGCTTCTATGCCCTTTGAGAAGGCTTCTTTGAGGAAGCTCTTACCCTAGCCTCTGCCACGTACAGCCTTCTGCCTCTCCCCAATACTGACTTACTTCTGACAGCTTGTCTTTCCGTTTGAGAAAGCAAGAGCCCTTTTCGTGCAGGGAAAAATGTCCGTTTTCTGTTCTTCTTTTGCACACGGTGACGTGCTTTCAGGGCTGTGGTTAGGCTTTTACCCACTCGAGGGAGGGCAGCTTCCCATTCACTTTGGAGATGGCACTCCTGCAGCGCTGTGGGCCATGTCTGTGCTTCGCAGACTGCAAACTACCCTCTCCATTCGAAGAGAACACGCACGGATTGGGAAGTCTCTGTTCTCTGGGAGTTGTGTGTGGTGCTACTGCCCCGGTGTATGGGGTGGCTCACTGGCCACTAGCAATGTTTCTGCTCGCCACTGTGGGGCAAACGTTGTGCAGCTAAGCTCACTTGGGAAGTACAAGTGCCAGAGTTCCTTTCTGGGGCACCATCAAGAGATCACATTCGTAGCATGCGGGTACTGCTTTCCTTCTAAGCTGTGCATTCGCAGCCAGCTTCAAGGTGTTCCTTTTGTGGATAGACTCTGGAGGAGAGGCCGCTGGAGAAGGCCTCTGCTTCTATGCCCTTTGAGAGGGCTGCTTTGAGGAACCTCTTACCCTAGCCTCTGCCAAGTACAGCCTTCTGCCTCTCTCCAATACTGACTTACTTCTGACAGCTTGTCTTTCCGTTTGAGAAACCAAGAGCCCTTTTCGTGCAGGGAAAAATGTCCGTTTTCTGTTCTTCTTTTGCACACGGTGACGTGCTTTCAGGGCTGTGGTTAGGTTTTACCCACTCGAGGGAGGGCAGCTTCCCATTCACTTTGGAGATGGCACTCCTGCAGCGCTGTGGGCCATGTCTGTGCTTCGCAGACTGCAAACTACCCTCTCCATTCGAAGAGAACACGCACGGATTGGGAAGTCTCTGTTCTCTGGGAGTTGTGTGTGGTGCTACTGCCCCGGTGTATGGGGTGGCTCACTGGCCACTAGCAATGTTTCTGCTCGCCACTGTGGGGCAAACGTTGTGCAGCTAAGCTCACTTGGGAAGTACAAGTGCCAGAGTTCCTTTCTGGGGCACCATCAAGAGATCACATTCGTAGCATGCGGGTACTGCTTTCCTCCTAAGCTGTGCATTCGCAGCCAGCTTCAAGGTGTTCCTTTTGTGGATAGACTCTTGTGGAGAGGCCGCTGGAGAAGGCTTCTGCGTCTATGCCCTTTGAGAAGGCTGCTTTGAGGAACCTCTTACCCTAGCCTCTGCCAAGTACAGCCTTCTGCCTCTCTCCAATACTGACTTACTTCTGACAGCTTGTCTTTCCGTTTGAGAAACCAAGAGCCCTTTTCGTGCAGGGAAAAATGTCCGTTTTCTGTTCTTCTTTTGCACACGGTGACGTGCTTTCAGGGCTGTGGTTAGGCTTTTACCCACTCGAGGGAGGGCAGCTTCCCATTCACTTTGGAGATGGCACTCCTGCAGCGCTGTGGGCCATGTCTGTGCTTCGCAGACTGCAAACTACCCTCTCCATTCGAAGAGAACACGCACGGATTGGGAAGTCTCTGTTCTCTGGGAGTTGTGTGTGGTGCTACTGCCCCGGTGTATGGGGTGGCTCACTGGCCACTAGCAATGTTTCTGCTCGCCACTGTGGGGCAAACGTTGTGCAGCTAAGCTCACTTGGGAAGTACAAGTGCCAGAGTTCCTTTCTGGGGCACCATCAAGAGATCACATTCGTAGCATGCGGGTACTGCTTTCCTCCTAAGCTGTGCATTCGCAGCCACCTTCAAGGTGTTCCTTTTGTGGATAGACTCTGGTGGAGAGGCCGCTGGAGAAGGCTTCTGCTTCTATTCCCTTTGAGAAGGCTGCTTTGAGGAACCTCTTACCCTAGCCTCTGGCAAGTACAGCCTTCTGCCTCTCTCCAATACTGACTTACTTTTGACAGCTTGTCTTTCCGTTTGAGAAACCAAGAGCCCTTTTCGTGCAGGGAAAAATGTCCGTTTTCTGTTCTTCTTTTGCACACGGTGACGTGCTTTCAGGGCTGTGGTTAGGCTTTTACCCACTCGAGGGAGGGCAGCTTCCCATTCACTTTGGAGATGGCACTCCTGCAGCGCTGTGGGCCATGTCTGTGCTTCGCAGACTGCAAACTACCCTCTCCATTCTAAGAGAACACGCACGGATTGGGAAGTCTCTGTTCTCTGGGAGTTGTGTGTGGTGCTACTGCCCCGGTGTATGGGGTGGCTCACTGGCCACTAGCAATGTTTCTGCTCGCCACTGTGGGGCAAACGTTGTGCAGCTAAGCTCACTTGGGAAGTACAAGTGCCAGAGTTCCTTTCTGGGGCACCATCAAGAGATCACATTCGTAGCATGCAGGTACTGCTTTCCTCCTCAGCTGTGCATTCGCAGCCAGCTTCAAGGTGTTCCTTTTGTGGATAGACTCTGTTGGAGAGGCCGCAGGAGAAGGCTTCTGCTTCTATGCCCTTTGAGAAGGCTGCTTTGAAAAACCTCTTACCTAGCGTGTGCCAAGTACAGCCTTCTGCCTCTCTCCAATACTGACTTACTTTTGACAGCTTGTCTTTCCGTTTGAGAAAGCAAGAGCCCTTTTCGTGCAGGGAAAAATGTCCGTTTTCTGTTCTTCTTTTGCACACGGTGACGTGCTTTCAGGGCTGTGGTTAGGCTTTTACCCACTAGAGGGAGGGCAGCTTCCCATTCACTTTGGAGATGGCACTCCTGCAGCGCTGTGGGCCATGTCTGTGCTTCGCAGACTGCAAACTACCCTCTCCATTCGAAGAGAACACGCACGGATTGGGAAGTCTCTGTTCTCTGGGAGTTGTGTGTGGTGCTACTGCCCCGGTGTATGGGGTGGCTCACTGGCCACTAGCAATGTTTCTGCTCGCCACTGTGGGGCAAACGTTGTGCAGCTAAGCTCACTTGGGAAGTACAAGTGCCAGAGTTCCTTTCTGGGGCACCATCAAGAGATCACATTCGTAGCATGCGGGTACTGCTTTCCTCCTAAGCTGTGCATTCGCAGCCAGCTTCAAGGTGTTCCTTTTGTGGATAGACTCTGGAGGAGAGGCCGCTGGAGAAGGCCTCTGCTTCTATGCCCTTTGAGAGGGCTGCTTTGAGGAACCTCTTACCCTAGCCTCTGCCAAGTACAGCCTTCTGCCTCTCTCCAATACTGACTTACTTCTGACAGCTTGTCTTTCCGTTTGAGAAACCAAGAGCCCTTTTCGTGCAGGGAAAAATGTCCGTTTTCTGTTCTTCTTTTGCACACGGTGACGTGCTTTCAGGGCTGTGGTTAGGTTTTACCCACTCGAGGGAGGGCAGCTTCCCATTCACTTTGGAGATGGCACTCCTGCAGCGCTGTGGGCCATGTCTGTGCTTCGCAGACTGCAAACTACCCTCTCCATTCTAAGAGTACACGCACGGATTGGGAAGTCTCTGTTCTCTGGGAGTTGTGTGTGGTGCTACTGCCCCGGTGTATGGGGTGGCTCACTGGCCACTAGCAATGTTTCTGCTCGCCACTGTGGGGCAAACGTTGTGCAGCTAAGCTCACTTGGGAAGTACAAGTGCCAGAGTTCCTTTCTGGGGCACCATCAAGAGATCACATTCGTAGCATACGGGTACTGCTTTCCTCCTCAGCTGTGCATTCGCAGCCAGCTTCAAGGTGTTCCTTTTGTGGATAGACTCTGGTGGAGAGGCCGCTGGAGAAGGCTTCTGCTTCTATGCCCTTTGAGAAGGCTGCTTTGAAAAACCTCTTACCTAGCGTGTGCCAAGTACAGCCTTCTGCCTCTCTCCAATACTGACTTACTTCTGACAGCTTGTCTTTCCGTTTGAGAAACCAAGAGCCCTTTTCGTGCAGGGAAAAATGTCCGTTTTCTGTTCTTCTTTTGCACACGGTGACGTGCTTTCAGGGCTGGGGTTAGGCTTTTACCCACTCGAGGGAGGGCAGCTTCCCATTCACTTTGGAGATGGCACTCCTGCAGCGCTGTGGGCCATGTCTGTGCTTCGCAGACTGCAAACTACCCTCTCCATTCGAAGAGAACACGCACGGATTGGGAAGTCTCTGTTCTCTGGGAGTTGTGTGTGGTGCTACTGCCCCGGTGTATGGGGTGGCTCACTGGCCACTAGCAATGTTTCTGCTCGCCACTGTGGGGCAAACGTTGTGCAGCTAAGCTCACTTGGGAAGTACAAGTGCCAGAGTTCCTTTCTGGGGCACCATCAAGAGATCTCATTCGTAGCATGCGGGTACTGCTTTCCTCCTCAGCTGTGCATTCGCAGCCAGCTTCAAGGTGTTCCTTTTGCGGATAGACTCTGGTGGAGAGGCCGCTGGAGAAGGCTTCTGCTTCTATGCCCTTTGAGAAGGCTGCTTTGAGGAACCTCTTACCCTAGCCTCTGCCAAGTACAGCCTTCTGCCTCTCTCCAATACTGACTTACTTTTGACAGCTTGTCTTTCCGTTTGAGAAACCAAGAGCCCTTTTCGTGCAGGGAAAAATGTCCGTTTTCTGGTCTTCTTTTGCACACGGTGACGTGCTTTCAGGCCTGGGTTAGGCTTTTACCCACTCGAGGGAGGGCAGCTTCCCATTCACTTTGGAGATGGCACTCCTGCAGCGCTGTGGGCCAAGACTGTGCTTCGCAGACTGTAAACTACCCTCTCCATTCGAAGAGAACACGCACGGATTGGGAAGTCTCTGTTCTCTGGGAGATGTGTGTGGTGCTACTGCCCCGGTGTATGGGGTGGCTCACTCGCCACTAGCAATGTTTCTGCTCGCCACTGTGGGGCAAACGTTGTGCAGCTAAGCTCACTTGGGAAGTACAAGTGCCAGAGTTCCTTTCTGGGGCACCATCAAGAGATCACATTCGTAGCATGCGGGTACTGCTTTCCTCCTAAGCTGTGCATTCGCAGCCAGCTTCAAAGTGTTCCTTTTGTGGATAGACTCTGGTGGAGAGGCCGCTGGAGAAGGCCTCTGCTTCTATGCCCTTTGAGAAGGCTGCTTTGAGGAACCTCTTACCCTAGCGTGTGCCAAGTACAGCCTTCTGCCTCTCTCCAATACTGACTTACTTTGGACAGCTTGTCTTTCCGTTTGAGAAAGCAAGAGCCCTTTTCGTGCAGGGAAAAATGTCCGTTTTCTGTTCTTCTTTTGCACACGGTGACGTGCTTTCAGGGCTGTGGTTAGGCTTTTACCCACTCGAGGGAGGGCAGCTTCCCATTCACTTTGGAGATGGCACTCCTGCAGCGCTGTGGGCCATGTCTGTGCTTCGCAGACTGCAAACTACCCTCTCCATTCGAAGAGAACACGCACGGATTGGGAAGTCTCTGTTCTCTGGGAGTTGTGTGTGGTGCTACTGCCCCGGTGTATGGGGTGGCTCACTGGCCACTAGCAATGTTTCTGCTCGCCACTGTGGGGCAAACGTTGTGCAGCTAAGCTCACTTGGGAAGTACAAGTGCCAGAGTTCCTTTCTGGGGCACCATCAAGAGATCACATTCGTAGCATGCTGGTACTGCTTTCCTCCTAAGCAGTGCATTCGCAGTCAGCTTCAAGGTGTTCCTTTTGTGGATAGACTCTGGAGGAGAGGCCGCTGGAGAAGGCCTCTGCTTCTATGCCCTTTGAGAGGGCTGCTTTGAGGAACCTCTTACCCTAGCCTCTGCCAAGTACAGCCTTCTGCCTCTCTCCAATACTGACTTACTTCTGACAGCTTGTCTTTCCGTTTGAGAAACCAAGAGCCCTTTTCGTGCAGGGAAAAATGTCCTTTTTCTGTTCTTCTTTTGCACACGGTTACGTGCTTTCAGGGCTGGGGTTAGGCTTTTACCCACTCGAGGGAGGGCAGCTTCCCATTCACTTTGGAGATGGCACTCCTGCAGCGCTGTGGGCCATGTCTGTGCTTCGCAGACTGCAAACTACCCTCTCCATTCGAAGAGAACACGCACGGATTGGGAAGTCTCTGTTCTCTGGGAGTTGTGTGTGGTGCTACTGCCCCGGTGTATGGGGTGGCTCACTGGCCACTAGCAATGTTTCTGCTCGCCACTGTGAGGCAAACGTTGTGCAGCTAAGCTCACTTGGGAAGTACAAGTGCCAGAGTTCCTTTCTGGGGCACCATCAAGAGATCACATTCGTAGCATGCGGGTACTGCTTTCCTCCTAAGCTGTGCATTCGCAGCCAGCTTCAAGGTGTTCCTTTTGTGGATAGACTCTGGTGGAGAGGCCGCTGGAGAAGGCTTCTGCTTCTATGCCCTTTGAGAAGGCTGCTTTGAGGAACCTCTTACCCTAGCCTCTGCCAAGTACAGCCTTCTGCCTCTCTCCAATACTGACTTACTTTTGACAGCTTGTCTTTCCGTTTGAGAAACCAAGAGCCCTTTTCGTGCAGGGAAAAATGTCCGTTTTCTGGTCTTCTTTTGCACACGGTGACGTGCTTTCAGGCCTGGGTTAGGCTTTTACCCACTCGAGGGAGGGCAGCTTCCCATTCACTTTGGAGATGGCACTCCTGCAGCGCTGTGGGCCATGTCTGTGCTTCGCAGACTGCAAACTACCCTCTCCATTTGAAGAGAACACGCACGGATTGGGAAGTCTCTGTTCTCTGGGAGCTGTGTGTGGTGCTACTGCCCCGGTGTATGGGGTGGCTCACTGGCCACTAGCAATGTTTCTGCTCGCCACTGTGGGGCAAACGTTGTGCAGCTAAGCTCACTTGGGAAGTACAAGTGCCAGAGTTCCTTTCTGGGGCACCATCAAGAGATCACATTCGTAGCATGCGGGTACTGCTTTCCTCCTAAGCTGTGAATTCGCAGCCAGCTTCAAAGTGTTCCTTTTGTGGATAGACTCTGGTGGAGAGGCCGCTGGAGAAGGCCTCTGCTTCTATGCCCTTTGAGAAGGCTGCTGTGAGGAACCTCTTACCCTAGCGTGTGCCAAGTACAGCCTTCTGCCTCTCTCCAATACTGACTTACTTTTGACAGCTTGTCTTTCCGTTTGAGAAACCAAGAGCCCTTTTCGTGCAGGGAAAAATGTCCGTTTTCTGTTCTTCTTTTGCACACGGTGACGTGCTTTCAGGGCTGTGGTTAGGCTTTTACCCACTCGAGGGAGGGCAGCTTCCCATTCACTTTGGAGATGGCACTCCTGCAGCGCTGTGGGCCATGTCTGTGCTTCGCAGACTGCAAACTACCCTCTCCATTCGAAGACAACACGCACGGATTGGGAAGTCTCTGTTCTCTGGGAGTTGTGTGTGGTGCTACTGCCCCGGTGTATGGGGTTGCTCACTGGCCACTAGCAATGTTTCTGCTCGCCACTGTGGGGCAAACGTTGTGCAGCTAAGCTCACTTGGGAAGTACAAGTGCCAGAGTTCCTTTCTGGGGCACCATCAAGAGATCACATTCGTAGCATGCGGGTACTGCTTTCCTCCTAATCGGTGCATTCGCAGCCACCTTCAAGGTGTTCCTTTTGTGGATAGACTCTTGTGGAGAGGCCGCTGGAGAAGGCTTCTGCTTCTATTCCCTTTGAGAAGGCTGCTTTGAGGAACCTCTTACCCTAGCCTCTGGCAAGTACAGCCTTCTGCCTCTCTCCAATACTGACTTACTTTTGACAGCTTGTCTTTCCGTTTGAGAAACCAAGAGCCCTTTTCGTGCAGGGAAAAATGTCCGTTTTCTGTTCTTCTTTTGCACACGGTGACGTGCTTTCAGGGCTGTGGTTAGGCTTTTACCCACTCGAGGGAGGGCAGCTTCCCATTCACTTTGGAGATGGCACTCCTGCAGCGCTGTGGGCCATGTCTGTGCTTCGCAGACTGCAAACTACCCTCTCCATTCTAAGAGAACACGCACGGATTGGGAAGTCTCTGTTCTCTGGGAGTTGTGTGTGGTGCTACTGCCCCGGTGTATGGGGTGGCTCACTGGCCACTAGCAATGTTTCTGCTCGCCACTGTGGGGCAAACGTTGTGCAGCTAAGCTCACTTGGGAAGTACAAGTGCCAGAGTTCCTTTCTGGGGCACCATCAAGAGATCACATTCGTAGCATGCGGGTACTGCTTTCCTCCTCAGCTGTGCATTCGCAGCCAGCTTCAAGGTGTTCCTTTTGTGGATAGACTCTGGTGGAGAGGCCGCAGGAGAAGGCTTCTGCTTCTATGCCCTTTGAGAAGGCTGCTTTGAAAAACCTCTTACCTAGCGTGTGCCAAGTACAGCCTTCTGCCTCTCTCCAATACTGACTTACTTTTGACAGCTTGTCTTTCCGTTTGAGAAAGCAAGAGCCCTTTTCGTGCAGGGAAAAATGTCCGTTTTCTGTTCTTCTTTTGCACACGGTGACGTGCTTTCAGGGCTGTGGTTAGGCTTTTACCCACTCGAGGGAGGGCAGCTTCCCATTCACTTTGGAGATGGCACTCCTGCAGCGCTGTGGGCCATGTCTGTGCTTCGCAGACTGCAAACTACCCTCTCCATTCGAAGAGAACACGCACGGATTGGGAAGTCTCTGTTCTCTGGGAGTTGTGTGTGGTGCTACTGCCCCGGTGTATGGGGTTGCTCACTGGCCACTAGCAATGTTTCTGCTCGCCACTGTGGGGCAAACGTTGTGCAGCTAAGCTCACTTGGGAAGTACAAGTGCCAGAGTTCCTTTCTGGGGCACCATCAAGAGATCACATTCGTAGCATGCGGGTACTGCTTTCCTCCTAATCGGTGCATTCGCAGCCACCTTCAAGGTGTTCCTTTTGTGGATAGACTCTTGTGGAGAGGCCGCTGGAGAAGGCTTCTGCTTCTATTCCCTTTGAGAAGGCTGCTTTGAGGAACCTCTTACCCTAGCCTCTGGCAAGTACAGCCTTCTGCCTCTCTCCAATACTGACTTACTTTTGACAGCTTGTCTTTCCGTTTGAGAAACCAAGAGCCCTTTTCGTGCAGGGAAAAATGTCCGTTTTCTGTTCTTCTTTTGCACACGGTGACGTGCTTTCAGGGCTGTGGTTAGGCTTTTACCCACTCGAGGGAGGGCAGCTTCCCATTCACTTTGGAGATGGCACTCCTGCAGCGCTGTGGGCCATGTCTGTGCTTCGCAGACTGCAAACTACCCTCTCCATTCTAAGAGAACACGCACGGATTGGGAAGTCTCTGTTCTCTGGGAGTTGTGTGTGGTGCTACTGCCCCGGTGTATGGGGTGGCTCACTGGCCACTAGCAATGTTTCTGCTCGCCACTGTGGGGCAAACGTTGTGCAGCTAAGCTCACTTGGGAAGTACAAGTGCCAGAGTTCCTTTCTGGGGCACCATCAAGAGATCACATTCGTAGCATGCGGGTACTGCTTTCCTCCTCAGCTGTGCATTCGCAGCCAGCTTCAAGGTGTTCCTTTTGTGGATAGACTCTGTTGGAGAGGCCGCAGGAGAAGGCTTCTGCTTCTATGCCCTTTGAGAAGGCTGCTTTGAAAAACCTCTTACCTAGCGTGTGCCAAGTACAGCCTTCTGCCTCTCTCCAATACTGACTTACTTTTGACAGCTTGTCTTTCCGTTTGAGAAAGCAAGAGCCCTTTTCGTGCATGGAAAAATGTCCGTTTTCTGTTCTTCTTTTGCACACGGTGACGTGCTTTCAGGGCTGTGGTTAGGCTTTTACCCACTCGAGGGAGGGCAGCTTCCCATTCACTTTGGAGATGGCACTCCTGCAGCGCTGTGGGCCATGTCTGTGCTTCGCAGACTGCAAACTACCCTCTCCATTCGAAGAGAACACGCACGGATTGGGAAGTCTCTGTTCTCTGGGAGTTGTGTGTGGTGCTACTGCCCCGGTGTATGGGGTGGCTCACTGGCCACTAGCAATGTTTCTGCTCGCCACTGTGGGGCAAACGTTGTGCAGCTAAGCTCACTTGGGAAGTACAAGTGCCAGAGTTCCTTTCTGGGGCACCATCAAGAGATCACACTCGTAGCATGCGGGTTCTGCTTTTCTCCTCAGCTGTGCTTTCGCAGCCAGCTTCAAGGTGTTCCTTTTGTGGATAGACTCTGGTGGAGAGGCCGCTGGAGAAGGCTTCTGCTTCTATGCCCTTTGAGAAGGCTGCTTTGAGGAACCTCTTACCCTAGCGTGTGCCAAGTACAGCCTTCTGCCTCTCTCCAATACTGACTTACTTTTGACAGCTTGTCTTTCCGTTTGAGAAAGCAAGAGCCCTTTTCGTGCAGGGAAAAATGTCCGTTTTCTGTTCTTCTTTTGCACAAGGTGACGTGCTTTCAGGGCTGTGGTTAGGCTTTTACCCACTCGAGGGAGGGCAGCTTCCCATTCACTTTGGAGATGGCACTCCTGCAGCGCTGTGGGCCATGTCTGTGCTTCGCAGACTGCAAACTACCCTCTCCATTCGAAGAGAACACGCACGGATTGGGAAGTCTCTGTTCTCTGGGAGTTGTGTGTGGTGCTACTGCCCCGGTGTATGGGGTGGCTCACTGGCCACTAGCAATGTTTCTGCTCGCCACTGTGGGGCAAACGTTGTGCAGCTAAGCTCACTTGGGAAGTACAAGTGCCAGAGTTCCTTTCTGGGGCACCATCAAGAGATCACATTCGTAGCATGCGGGTACTGCTTTCCTCCTAAGCTGTGCATTCGCAGCCAGCTTCAAGGTGTTCCTTTTGTGGATAGACTCTGGTGGAGAGGCCGCTGGAGAAGGCTTCTGCTTCTATGCCCTTTGAGAAGGCTGCTTTGAAAAACCTCTTACCTAGCGTGTGCCAAGTACAGCCTTCTGCCTCTCTCCAATACTGACTTACTTCTGACAGCTTGTCTTTCCGTTTGAGAAACCAAGAGCCCTTTTCGTGCAGGGAAAAATGTCCGTTTTCTGTTCTTCTTTTGCACACGGTGACGTGCTTTCAGGGCTGGGGTTAGGCTTTTACCCACTCGAGGAAGGGCAGCTTCCCATTCACTTTGTAGATGGCACTCCTGCAGCGCTGTGGGCCATGTCTGTGCTTCGCAGACTGCAAACTACCCTCTCCATTCGAAGAGAACACGCACGGATTGGGAAGTCTCTGTTCTCTGGGAGTTGTGTGTGGTGCTACTGCCCCGGTGTATGGGGTGGCTCACTGGCCACTAGCAATGTTTCTGCTCGCCACTGTGGGGAAAACGTTGTGCAGCTAAGCTCACTTGGGAAGTACAAGTGCCAGAGTTCCTTTCTGGGGCACCATCAAGAGATCTCATTCGTAGCATGCGGGTACTGCTTTCCTCCTCAGCTGTGCATTCGCAGCCAGCTTCAAGGTGTTCCTTTTGCGGATAGACTCTGGTGGAGAGGCCGCTGGAGAAGGCTTCTGCTTCTATGCCCTTTGAGAAGGCTGCTTTGAGGAACCTCTTACCCTAGCCTCTGCCAAGTACAGCCTTCTGCCTCTCTCCAATACTGACTTACTTTTGACAGCTTGTCTTTCCGTTTGAGAAACCAAGAGCCCTTTTCGTGCAGGGAAAAATGTCCGTTTTCTGGTCTTCTTTTGCACACGGTGACGTGCTTTCAGGCCTGGGTTAGGCTTTTACCCACTCGAGGGAGGGCAGCTTCCCATTCACTTTGGAGATGGCACTCCTGCAGCGCTGTGGGCCAAGACTGTGCTTCGCAGACTGTAAACTACCCTCTCCATTCGAAGAGAACACGCACGGATTGGGAAGTCTCTGTTCTCTGGGAGATGTGTGTGGTGCTACTGCCCCGGTGTATGGGGTGGCTCACTCGCCACTAGCAATGTTTCTGCTCGCCACTGTGGGGCAAACGTTGTGCAGCTAAGCTCACTTGGGAAGTACAAGTGCCAGAGTTCCTTTCTGGGGCACCATCAAGAGATCACATTCGTAGCATGCGGGTACTGCTTTCCTCCTAAGCTGTGCATTCGCAGCCAGCTTCAAAGTGTTCCTTTTGTGGATAGACTCTGGTGGAGAGGCCGCTGGAGAAGGCCTCTGCTTCTATGCCCTTTGAGAAGGCTGCTTTGAGGAACCTCTTACCCTAGCGTGTGCCAAGTACAGCCTTCTGCCTCTCTCCAATACTGACTTACTTTGGACAGCTTGTCTTTCCGTTTGAGAAAGCAAGAGCCCTTTTCGTGCAGGGAAAAATGTCCGTTTTCTGTTCTTCTTTTGCACACGGTGACGTGCTTTCAGGGCTGTGGTTAGGCTTTTACCCACTCGAGGGAGGGCAGCTTCCCATTCACTTTGGAGATGGCACTCCTGCAGCGCTGTGGGCCATGTCTGTGCTTCGCAGACTGCAAACTACCCTCTCCATTCGAAGAGAACACGCACGGATTGGGAAGTCTCTGTTCTCTGGGAGTTGTGTGTGGTGCTACTGCCCCGGTGTATGGGGTGGCTCACTGGCCACTAGCAATGTTTCTGCTCGCCACTGTGGGGCAAACGTTGTTCAGCTAAGCTCACTTGGGAAGTACAAGTGCCAGAGTTCCTTTCTGGGGCACCATCAAGAGATCACATTCGTAGCATGCGGGTACTGCTTTCCTCCTAAGCTGTGCATTCGCAGTCAGCTTCAAGGTGTTCCTTTTGTGGATAGACTCTGGAGGAGAGGCCGCTGGAGAAGGCCTCTGCTTCTATGCCCTTTGAGAGGGCTGCTTTGAGGAACCTCTTACCCTAGCCTCTGCCAAGTACAGCCTTCTGCCTCTCTCCAATACTGACTTACTTCTGACAGCTTGTCTTTCCGTTTGAGAAACCAAGAGCCCTTTTCGTGCAGGGAAAAATGTCCTTTTTCTGTTCTTCTTTTGCACACGGTTACGTGCTTTCAGGGCTGGTGTTAGGCTTTTACCCACTCGAGGGAGGGCAGCTTCCCATTCACTTTGGAGATGGCACTCCTGCAGCGCTGTGGGCCATGTCTGTGCTTCGCAGACTGCAAACTACCCTCTCCATTCGAAGAGAACACGCACGGATTGGGAAGTCTCTGTTCTCTGGGAGTTGTGTGTGGTGCTACTGCCCCGGTGTATGGGGTGGCTCACTGGCCACTAGCAATGTTTCTGCTCGCCACTGTGAGGCAAACGTTGTGCAGCTAAGCTCACTTGGGAAGTACAAGTGCCAGAGTTCCTTTCTGGGGCACCATCAAGAGATCACATTCGTAGCATGCGGGTACTGCTTTCCTCCTAAGCTGTGAATTCGCAGCCAGCTTCAAAGTGTTCCTTTTGTGGATAGACTCTGGTGGAGAGGCCGCTGGAGAAGGCCTCTGCTTCTATGCCCTTTGAGAAGGCTGCTGTGAGGAACCTCTTACCCTAGCGTGTGCCAAGTACAGCCTTCTGCCTCTCTCCAATACTGACTTACTTTTGACAGCTTGTCTTTCCGTTTGAGAAACCAAGAGCCCTTTTCGTGCAGGGAAAAATGTCCGTTTTCTGTTCTTCTTTTGCACACGGTGACGTGCTTTCAGGGCTGTGGTTAGGCTTTTACCCACTCGAGGGAGGGCAGCTTCCCATTCACTTTGGAGATGGCACTCCTGCAGCGCTGTGGGCCATGTCTGTGCTTCGCAGACTGCAAACTACCCTCTCCATTCGAAGACAACACGCACGGATTGGGAAGTCTCTGTTCTCTGGGAGTTGTGTGTGGTGCTACTGCCCCGGTGTATGGGGTGGCTCACTGGCCACTAGCAATGTTTCTGCTCGCCACTGTGGGGCAAACGTTGTTCAGCTAAGCTCACTTGGGAAGTACAAGTGCCAGAGTTCCTTTCTGGGGCACCATCAAGAGATCACATTCGTAGCATGCGGGTACTGCTTTCCTCCTAAGCTGTACATTCGCAGCCAGCTTCAAGGTGTTCCTTTTGTGGATAGACTGTGGAGGAGAGCCCGCTGGATAAGGCCTCTGCTTCTATGCCCTTTGAGAGGGCTGCTTTGAGGAACCTCTTACCCTAGCCTCTGCCAAGTACAGCCTTCTGCCTCTCTCCAATACTGACTTACTTTTGACAGCTTGTTTTTCCGTTTGAGAAACCAAGAGCCCTTTTCGTGCAGGGAAAAATGTCCGTTTTCTGTTCTTCTTTTGCACACGGTGACGTGCTTTCAGGGCTGTGGTTAGGCTTTTACCCACTCGAGGGAGGGCAGCTTCCCATTCACTTTGGAGATGGCACTCCTGCAGCGCTGTGGGCCATGTCTGTGCTTCGCAGACTGCAAACTACCCTCTCCATTTGAAGAGAACACGCACGGATTGGGAAGTCTCTGTTCTCTGGGAGCTGTGTGTGGTGCTACTGCCCCGGTGTATGGGGTGGCTCACTGGCCACTAGCAATGTTTCTGCTCGCCACTGTGGGGCAAACGTTGTGCAGCTAAGCTCACTTGGGAAGTACAAGTGCCAGAGTTCCTTTCTGGGGCACCATCAAGAGATCACATTCGTAGCATGCGGGTACTGCTTTCCTCCTAAGCTGTGCATTCGCAGCCAGCTTCAAGGTGTTCCTTTTGTGGATAGACTCTTGTGGAGAGGCCGCTGGAGAAGGCTTCTGCTTCTATGCCCTTTGAGAAGGCTGCTTTGAAAAACCTCTTACCTAGCGTGTGCCAAGTACAGCCTTCTGCCTCTCTCCAATACTGACTTACTTCTGACAGCTTGTCTTTCCGTTTGAGAAACCAAGAGCCCTTTTCGTGCAGGGAAAAATGTCCGTTTTCTGTTCTTCTTTTGCACACGGTGACGTGCTTTCAGGGCTGGGGTTAGGCTTTTACCCACTCGAGGGAGGGCAGCTTCCCATTCACTTTGGAGATGGCACTCCTGCAGCGCTGTGGGCCATGTCTGTGCTTCGCAGACTGCAAACTACCCTCTCCATTCGAAGAGAACACGCACGGATTGGGAAGTCTCTGTTCTCTGGGAGTTGTGTGTGGTGCTACTGCCCCGGTGTATGGGGTGGCTCACTGGCCACTAGCAATGTTTCTGCTCGCCACTGTGGGGAAAACGTTGTGCAGCTAAGCTCACTTGGGAAGTACAAGTGCCAGAGTTCCTTTCTGGGGCACCATCAAGAGATCTCATTCGTAGCATGCGGGTACTGCTTTCCTCCTCAGCTGTGCATTCGCAGCCAGCTTCAAGGTGTTCCTTTTGCGGATAGACTCTGGTGGAGAGGCCGCTGGAGAAGGCTTCTGCTTCTATGCCCTTTGAGAAGGCTGCTTTGAGGAACCTCTTACCCTAGCCTCTGCCAAGTACAGCCTTCTGCCTCTCTCCAATACTGACTTACTTTTGACAGCTTGTCTTTCCGTTTGAGAAACCAAGAGCCCTTTTCGTGCAGGGAAAAATGTCCGTTTTCTGGTCTTCTTTTGCACACGGTGACGTGCTTTCAGGCCTGGGTTAGGCTTTTACCCACTCGAGGGAGGGCAGCTTCCCATTCACTTTGGAGATGGCACTCCTGCAGCGCTGTGGGCCAAGACTGTGCTTCGCAGACTGTAAACTACCCTCTCCATTCGAAGAGAACACGCACGGATTGGGAAGTCTCTGTTCTCTGGGAGATGTGTGTGGTGCTACTGCCCCGGTGTATGGGGTGGCTCACTCGCCACTAGCAATGTTTCTGCTCGCCACTGTGGGGCAAACGTTGTGCAGCTAAGCTCACTTGGGAAGTACAAGTGCCAGAGTTCCTTTCTGGGGCACCATCAAGAGATCACATTCGTAGCATGCGGGTACTGCTTTCCTCCTAAGCTGTGCATTCGCAGCCAGCTTCAAAGTGTTCCTTTTGTGGATAGACTCTGGTGGAGAGGCCACTGGAGAAGGCCTCTGCTTCTATGCCCTTTGAGAAGGCTGCTTTGAGGAACCTCTTACCCTAGCGTGTGCCAAGTACAGCCTTCTGCCTCTCTCCAATACTGACTTACTTTGGACAGCTTGTCTTTCCGTTTGAGAAAGCAAGAGCCCTTTTCGTGCAGGGAAAAATGTCCGTTTTCTGTTCTTCTTTTGCACACGGTGACGTGCTTTCAGGGCTGTGGTTAGGCTTTTACCCACTCGAGGGAGGGCAGCTTCCCATTCACTTTGGAGATGGCACTCCTGCAGCGCTGTGGGCCATGTCTGTGCTTCGCAGACTGCAAACTACCCTCTCCATTCGAAGAGAACACGCACGGATTGGGAAGTCTCTGTTCTCTGGGAGTTGTGTGTGGTGCTACTGCCCTGGTGTATGGGGTGGCTCACTGGCCACTAGCAATGTTTCTGCTCGCCACTGTGGGGCAAACGTTGTTCAGCTAAGCTCACTTGGGAAGTACAAGTGCCAGAGTTCCTTTCTGGGGCACCATCAAGAGATCACATTCGTAGCATGCGGGTACTGCTTTCCTCCTAAGCTGTGCATTCGCAGTCAGCTTCAAGGTGTTCCTTTTGTGGATAGACTCTGGAGGAGAGGCCGCTGGAGAAGGCCTCTGCTTCTATGCCCTTTGAGAGGGCTGCTTTGAGGAACCTCTTACCCTAGCCTCTGCCAAGTACAGCCTTCTGCCTCTCTCCAATACTGACTTACTTCTGACAGCTTGTCTTTCCGTTTGAGAAACCAAGAGCCCTTTTCGTGCAGGGAAAAATGTCCTTTTTCTGTTCTTCTTTTGCACACGGTTACGTGCTTTCAGGGCTGGTGTTAGGCTTTTACCCACTCGAGGGAGGGCAGCTTCCCATTCACTTTGGAGATGGCACTCCTGCAGCGCTGTGGGCCATTTCTGTGCTTCGCAGACTGCAAACTACCCTCTCCATTCGAAGAGAACACGCACGGATTGGGAAGTCTCTGTTCTCTGGGAGTTGTGTGTGGTGCTACTGCCCCGGTGTATGGGGTGGCTCACTGGCCACTAGCAATGTTTCTGCTCGCCACTGTGAGGCAAACGTTGTGCAGCTAAGCTCACTTGGGAAGTACAAGTGCCAGAGTTCCTTTCTGGGGCACCATCAAGAGATCACATTCGTAGCATGCGGGTACTGCTTTCCTCCTAAGCTGTGAATTCGCAGCCAGCTTCAAAGTGTTCCTTTTGTGGATAGACTCTGGTGGAGAGGCCGCTGGAGAAGGCCTCTGCTTCTATGCCCTTTGAGAAGGCTGCTGTGAGGAACCTCTTACCCTAGCGTGTGCCAAGTACAGCCTTCTGCCTCTCTCCAATACTGACTTACTTTTGACAGCTTGTCTTTCCGTTTGAGAAACCAAGAGCCCTTTTCGTGCAGGGAAAAATGTCCGTTTTCTGTTCTTCTTTTGCACACGGTGACGTGCTTTCAGGGCTGTGGTTAGGCTTTTACCCACTCGAGGGAGGGCAGCTTCCCATTCACTTTGGAGATGGCACTCCTGCAGCGCTGTGGGCCATGTCTGTGCTTCGCAGACTGCAAACTACCCTCTCCATTCGAAGACAACACGCACGGATTGGGAAGTCTCTGTTCTCTGGGAGTTGTGTGTGGTGCTACTGCCCCGGTGTATGGGGTGGCTCACTGGCCACTAGCAATGTTTCTGCTCGCCACTGTGGGGCAAACGTTGTTCAGCTAAGCTCACTTGGGAAGTACAAGTGCCAGAGTTCCTTTCTGGGGCACCATCAAGAGATCACATTCGTAGCATGCGGGTACTGCTTTCCTCCTAAGCTGTACATTCGCAGCCAGCTTCAAGGTGTTCCTTTTGTGGATAGACTGTGGAGGAGAGCCCGCTGGATAAGGCCTCTGCTTCTATGCCCTTTGAGAGGGCTGCTTTGAGGAACCTCTTACCCTAGCCTCTGCCAAGTACAGCCTTCTGCCTCTCTCCAATACTGACTTACTTTTGACAGCTTGTTTTTCCGTTTGAGAAACCAAGAGCCCTTTTCGTGCAGGGAAAAATGTCCGTTTTCTGTTCTTCTTTTGCACACGGTGACGTGCTTTCAGGGCTGTGGTTAGGCTTTTACCCACTCGAGGGAGGGCAGCTTCCCATTCACTTTGGAGATGGCACTCCTGCAGCGCTGTGGGCCATGTCTGTGCTTCGCAGACTGCAAACTACCCTCTCCATTTGAAGAGAACACGCACGGATTGGGAAGTCTCTGTTCTCTGGGAGCTGTGTGTGGTGCTACTGCCCCGGTGTATGGGGTGGCTCACTGGCCACTAGCAATGTTTCTGCTCGCCACTGTGGGGCAAACGTTGTGCAGCTAAGCTCACTTGGGAAGTACAAGTGCCAGAGTTCCTTTCTGGGGCACCATCAAGAGATCACATTCGTAGCATGCGGGTACTGCTTTCCTCCTAAGCTGTGCATTCGCAGCCAGCTTCAAGGTGTTCCTTTTGTGGATAGACTCTTGTGGAGAGGCCGCTGGAGAAGGCTTCTGCTTCTATGCCCTTTGAGAAGGCTGCTTTGAGGAACCTCTTACCCTAGCCTCTGCCAAGTACAGCCTTCTGCCTCTCTCCAATACTGACTTACTTCTGACAGCTTGTCTTTCCGTTTGAGAAACCAAGAGCCCTTTTCGTGCAGGGAAAAATGTCCGTTTTCTGTTCTTCTTTTGCACACGGTGACGTGCTTTCAGGGCTGTGGTTAGGCTTTTACCCACTCGAGGGAGGGCAGCTTCCCATTCACTTTGGAGATGGCACTCCTGCAGCGCTGTGGGCCATGTCTGTGCTTCGCAGACTGCAAACTACCCTCTCCATTCTAAGAGAACACGCACGGATTGGGAAGTCTCTGTTCTCTGGGAGTTGTGTGTGGTGCTACTGCCCCGGTGTATGGGGTGGCTCACTGGCCACTAGCAATGTTTCTGCTCGCCACTGTGGGGCAAACATTGTGCAGCTAAGCTCACTTGGGAAGTACAAGTGCCAGAGTTCCTTTCTGGGGCACCATCAAGAGATCACATTCGTAGCATGCGGGTACTGCTTTCCTCCTCAGCTGTGCATTCGCAGCCAGCTTCAAGGTGTTCCTTTTGTGGATAGACTCTGTTGGAGAGGCCGCAGGAGAAGGCTTCTGCTTCTATGCCCTTTGAGAAGGCTGCTTTGAAAAACCTCTTACCTAGCGTGTGCCAAGTACAGCCTTCTGCCTCTCTCCAATACTGACTTACTTTTGACAGCTTGTCTTTCCGTTTGAGAAACCAAGAGCCCTTTTCGTGCAGGGAAAAATGTCCGTTTTCTGTTCTTCTTTTGCACACGGTGACGTGCTTTCAGGGCTGTGGTTAGGCTTTTACCCACTCGAGGGAGGGCAGCTTCCCATTCACTTTGGAGATGGCACTCCTGCAGCGCTGTGGGCCATGTCTGTGCTTCGCAGACTGCAAACTACCCTCTCCATTCGAAGAGAACACGCACGGATTGGGAAGTCTCTGTTCTCTGGGAGTTGTGTGTGGTGCTACTGCCCCGGTGTATGGGGTGGCTCACTGGCCACTAGCAATGTTTCTGCTCGCCACTGTGGGGCAAACGTTGTGCAGCTAAGCTCACTTGGGAAGTACAAGTGCCAGAGTTCCTTTCTGGGGCACCATCAAGAGATCACATTCGTAGCATGCGGGTTCTGCTTTTCTCCTCAGCTGTGCTTTCGCAGCCAGCTTCAAGGTGTTCCTTTTGTGGATAGACTCTGGTGGAGAGGCCGCTGGAGAAGGCTTCTGCTTCTATGCCCTTTGAGAAGGCTGCTTTGAGGAACCTCTTACCCTAGCGTGTGCCAAGTACAGCCTTCTGCCTCTCTCCAATACTGACTTACTTTTGACAGCTTGTCTTTCCGTTTGAGAAAGCAAGAGCCCTTTTCGTGCAGGGAAAAATGTCCGTTTTCTGTTCTTCTTTTGCACAAGGTGACGTGCTTTCAGGGCTGTGGTTAGGCTTTTACCCACTCGAGGGAGGGCAGCTTCCCATTCACTTTGGAGATGGCACTCCTGCAGCGCTGTGGGCCATGTCTGTGCTTCGCAGACTGCAAACTACCCTCTCCATTCGAAGAGAACACGCACGGATTGGGAAGTCTCTGTTCTCTGGGAGTTGTGTGTGGTGCTACTGCCCCGGTGTATGGGGTGGCTCACTGGCCACTAGCAATGTTTCTGCTCGCCACTGTGGGGCAAACGTTGTGCAGCTAAGCTCACTTGGGAAGTACAAGTGCCAGAGTTCCTTTCTGGGGCACCATCAAGAGATCACATTCGTAGCATGCGGGTACTGCTTTCCTCCTAAGCTGTGCATTCGCAGCCAGCTTCAAGGTGTTCCTTTTGTGGATAGACTCTGGTGGAGAGGCCGCTGGAGAAGGCTTCTGCTTCTATGCCCTTTGAGAAGGCTGCTTTGAAAAACCTCTTACCTAGCGTGTGCCAAGTACAGCCTTCTGCCTCTCTCCAATACTGACTTACTTCTGACAGCTTGTCTTTCCGTTTGAGAAACCAAGAGCCCTTTTCGTGCAGGGAAAAATGTCCGTTTTCTGTTCTTCTTTTGCACACGGTGACGTGCTTTCAGGGCTGGGGTTAGGCTTTTACCCACTCGAGGGAGGGCAGCTTCCCATTCACTTTGTAGATGGCACTCCTGCAGCGCTGTGGGACATGTCTGTGCTTCGCAGACTGCAAACTACCCTCTCCATTCGAAGAGAACACGCACGGATTGGGAAGTCTCTGTTCTCTGGGAGTTGTGTGTGGTGCTACTGCCCCGGTGTATGGGGTGGCTCACTGGCCACTAGCAATGTTTCTGCTCGCCACTGTGGGGAAAACGTTGTGCAGCTAAGCTCACTTGGGAAGTACAAGTGCCAGAGTTCCTTTCTGGGGCACCATCAAGAGATCTCATTCGTAGCATGCGGGTACTGCTTTCCTCCTCAGCTGTGCATTCGCAGCCAGCTTCAAGGTGTTCCTTTTGCGGATAGACTCTGGTGGAGAGGCCGCTGGAGAAGGCTTCTGCTTCTATGCCCTTTGAGAAGGCTGCTTTGAGGAACCTCTTACCCTAGCCTCTGCCAAGTACAGCCTTCTGCCTCTCTCCAATACTGACTTACTTTTGACAGCTTGTCTTTCCGTTTGAGAAACCAAGAGCCCTTTTCGTGCAGGGAAAAATGTCCGTTTTCTGGTCTTCTTTTGCACACGGTGACGTGCTTTCAGGCCTGGGTTAGGCTTTTACCCACTCGAGGGAGGGCAGCTTCCCATTCACTTTGGAGATGGCACTCCTGCAGCGCTGTGGGCCAAGACTGTGCTTCGCAGACTGTAAACTACCCTCTCCATTCGAAGAGAACACGCACGGATTGGGAAGTCTCTGTTCTCTGGGAGATGTGTGTGGTGCTACTGCCCCGGTGTATGGGGTGGCTCACTCGCCACTAGCAATGTTTCTGCTCGCCACTGTGGGGCAAACGTTGTGCAGCTAAGCTCACTTGGGAAGTACAAGTGCCAGAGTTCCTTTCTGGGGCACCATCAAGAGATCACATTCGTAGCATGCGGGTACTGCTTTCCTCCTAAGCTGTGCATTCGCAGCCAGCTTCAAAGTGTTCCTTTTGTGGATAGACTCTGGTGGAGAGGCCGCTGGAGAAGGCCTCTGCTTCTATGCCCTTTGAGAAGGCTGCTTTGAGGAACCTCTTACCCTAGCGTGTGCCAAGTACAGCCTTCTGCCTCTCTCCAATACTGACTTACTTTGGACAGCTTGTCTTTCCGTTTGAGAAAGCAAGAGCCCTTTTCGTGCAGGGAAAAATGTCCGTTTTCTGTTCTTCTTTTGCACACGGTGACGTGCTTTCAGGGCTGTGGTTAGGCTTTTACCCACTCGAGGGAGGGCAGCTTCCCATTCACTTTGGAGATGGCACTCCTGCAGCGCTGTGGGCCATGTGTGTGCTTCGCAGACTGCAAACTACCCTCTCCATTCGAAGAAAACACGCACGGATTGGGAAGTCTCTGTTCTCTGGGAGTTGTGTGTGGTGCTACTGCCCCGGTGTATGGGGTGGCTCACTGGCCACTAGCAATGTTTCTGCTCGCCACTGTGGGGCAAACGTTGTTCAGCTAAGCTCACTTGGGAAGTACAAGTGCCAGAGTTCCTTTCTGGGGCACCATCAAGAGATCACATTCGTAGCATGCGGGTACTGCTTTCCTCCTAAGCTGTGCATTCGCAGTCAGCTTCAAGGTGTTCCTTTTGTGGATAGACTCTGGAGGAGAGGCCGCTGGAGAAGGCCTCTGCTTCTATGCCCTTTGAGAGGGCTGCTTTGAGGAACCTCTTACCCTAGCCTCTGCCAAGTACAGCCTTCTGCCTCTCTCCAATACTGACTTACTTCTGACAGCTTGTCTTTCCGTTTGAGAAACCAAGAGCCCTTTTCGTGCAGGGAAAAATGTCCTTTTTCTGTTCTTCTTTTGCACACGGTGACGTGCTTTCAGGGCTGGTGTTAGGCTTTTACCCACTCGAGGGAGGGCAGCTTCCCATTCACTTTGGAGATGGCACTCCTGCAGCGCTGTGGGCCATGTCTGTGCTTCGCAGACTGCAAACTACCCTCTCCATTCGAAGAGAACACGCACGGATTGGGAAGTCTCTGTTCTCTGGGAGTTGTGTGTGGTGCTACTGCCCCGGTGTATGGGGTGGCTCACTGGCCACTAGCAATGTTTCTGCTCGCCACTGTGAGGCAAACGTTGTGCAGCTAAGCTCACTTGGGAAGTACAAGTGCCAGAGTTCCTTTCTGGGGCACCATCAAGAGATCACATTCGTAGCATGCGGGTACTGCTTTCCTCCTAAGCTGTGAATTCGCAGCCAGCTTCAAAGTGTTCCTTTTGTGGATAGACTCTGGTGGAGAGGCCGCTGGAGAAGGCCTCTGCTTCTATGCCCTTTGAGAAGGCTGCTGTGAGGAACCTCTTACCCTAGCCTCTGCCAAGTACAGCCTTCTGCCTCTCTCCAATACTGACTTACTTTTGACAGCTTGTCTTTCCGTTTGAGAAACCAAGAGCCCTTTTCGTGCAGGGAAAAATGTCCGTTTTCTGTTCTTCTTTTGCACACGGTGACGTGCTTTCAGGGCTGTGGTTAGGCTTTTACCCACTCGAGGGAGGGCAGCTTCCCATTCACTTTGGAGATGGCACTCCTGCAGCGCTGTGGGCCATGTCTGTGCTTCGCAGACTGCAAACTACCCTCTCCATTCGAAGACAACACGCACGGATTGGGAAGTCTCTGTTCTCTGGGAGTTGTGTGTGGTGCTACTGCCCCGGTGTATGGGGTGGCTCACTGGCCACTAGCAATGTTTCTGCTCGCCACTGTGGGGCAAACGTTGTTCAGCTAAGCTCACTTGGGAAGTACAAGTGCCAGAGTTCCTTTCTGGGGCACCATCAAGAGATCACATTCGTAGCATGCGGGTACTGCTTTCCTCCTAAGCTGTACATTCGCAGCCAGCTTCAAGGTGTTCCTTTTGTGGATAGACTGTGGAGGAGAGCCCGCTGGATAAGGCCTCTGCTTCTATGCCCTTTGAGAGGGCTGCTTTGAGGAACCTCTTACCCTAGCCTCTGCCAAGTACAGCCTTCTGCCTCTCTCCAATACTGACTTACTTTTGACAGCTTGTTTTTCCGTTTGAGAAACCAAGAGCCCTTTTCGTGCAGGGAAAAATGTCCGTTTTCTGTTCTTCTTTTGCACACGGTGACGTGCTTTCAGGGCTGTGGTTAGGCTTTTACCCACTCGAGGGAGGGCAGCTTCCCATTCACTTTGGAGATGGCACTCCTGCAGCGCTGTGGGCCATGTCTGTGCTTCGCAGACTGCAAACTACCCTCTCCATTTGAAGAGAACACGCACGGATTGGGAAGTCTCTGTTCTCTGGGAGCTGTGTGTGGTGCTACTGCCCCGGTGTATGGGGTGGCTCACTGGCCACTAGCAATGTTTCTGCTCGCCACTGTGGGGCAAACGTTGTGCAGCTAAGCTCACTTGGGAAGTACAAGTGCCAGAGTTCCTTTCTGGGGCACCATCAAGAGATCACATTCGTAGCATGCGGGTACTGCTTTCCTCCTAAGCTGTGCATTCGCAGCCAGCTTCAAGGTGTTCCTTTTGTGGATAGACTCTTGTGGAGAGGCCGCTGGAGAAGGCTTCTGCTTCTATGCCCTTTGAGAAGGCTGCTTTGAGGAACCTCTTACCCTAGCCTCTGCCAAGTACAGCCTTCTGCCTCTCTCCAATACTGACTTACTTCTGACAGCTTGTCTTTCCGTTTGAGAAACCAAGAGCCCTTTTCGTGCAGGGAAAAATGTCCGTTTTCTGTTCTTCTTTTGCACACGGTGACGTGCTTTCAGGGCTGTGGTTAGGCTTTTACCCACTAGAGGGAGGGCAGCTTCCCATTCACTTTGGAGATGGCACTCCTGCAGCGCTGTGGGCCATGTCTGTGCTTCGCAGACTGCAAACTACCCTCTCCATTCGAAGAGAACACGCACGGATTGGGAAGTCTCTGTTCTCTGGGAGTTGTGTGTGGTGCTACTGCCCCGGTGTATGGGGTGGCTCACTGGCCACTAGCAATGTTTCTGCTCGCCACTGTGGGGCAAACGTTGTGCAGCTAAGCTCACTTGGGAAGTACAAGTGCCAGAGTTCCTTTCTGGGGCACCATCAAGAGATCACATTCGTAGCATGCAGGTACTGCTTTCCTCCTAAGCTGTGCATTCGCAGCCAGCTTCAAGGTGTTCCTTTTGTGGATAGACTCTGGTGGAGAGGCCGCTGGAGAAGGCCTCTGCTTCTATGCCCTTTGAGAAGGCTGCTTTGAGGAACCTCTTACCCTAGCCTCTGCCAAGTACAGCCTTCTGCCTCTCTCCAATACTGACTTACTTCTGACAGCTTGTCTTTCCGTTTGAGAAACCAAGAGGCCTTTTCGTGCAGGGAAAAATGTCCGTTTTCTGTTCTTCTTTTGCGCACGGTGACGTGCTTTCAGGCCTGGGTTAGGCTTTTACCCACTCGAGGGAGGGCAGCTTCCAATTCACTTTGGAGATGGCACTCCTGCAGCGCTGTGGGCCATGTCTGTGCTTCGCAGACTGCAAACTACCCTCTCCATTCGAAGAGAACACGCACGGATTGGGAAGTCTCTGTTCTCTGGAGTTGTGTGTGGTGCTACTGCCCCGGTGTATGGGGTGGCTCACTGGCCACTAGCAATGTTTCTGCTCACCACTGTGGGGCAAACGTTGTGCAGCTAAGCTCACTTGGGAAGTACAAGTGCCAGAGTTCCTTTCTGGGGCACCATCAAGAGATCACATTCGTAGCATGCGGGTACTGCTCTCCTCCTAAGCTGTGCATTCGCAGCCAGCTTCAAGGTGTTCCTTTTGTGGATAGACTCTTGTGGAGAGGCCGCTGGAGAAGGCTTCTGCTTCTATGCCCTTTGAGAAGGCTGCTTTGAGGAACCTCTTACCCTAGCCTCTGCCAAGTACAGCCTTCTGCCTCTCTCCAATACTGACTTACTTCTGACAGCTTGTCTTTCCGTTTGAGAAACCAAGAGCCCTTTTCGTGCAGGGAAAAATGTCCGTTTTCTGTTCTTCTTTTGCACACGGTGACGTGCTTTCAGGGCTGTGGTTAGGCTTTTACCCACTAGAGGGAGGGCAGCTTCCCATTCACTTTGGAGATGGCACTCCTGCAGCGCTGTGGGCCATGTCTGTGCTTCGCAGACTGCAAACTACCCTCTCCATTCGAAGAGAACACGCACGGATTGGGAAGTCTCTGTTCTCTGGGAGTTGTGTGTGGTGCTACTGCCCCGGTGTATGGGGTGGCTCACTGGCCACTAGCAATGTTTCTGCTCGCCACTCTGGGGCAAACGTTGTGCAGCTAAGCTCACTTGGGAAGTACAAGTGCCAGAGTTCCTTTCTGGGGCACCATCAAGAGATCACATTCGTAGCATGCGGGTACTGCTTTCCTCCTAAGCTGTGCATTCGCAGCCAGCTTCAAGGTGTTCCTTTTGTGGATAGACTCTGGTGGAGAGGCCGCTGGAGAAGGCCTCTGCTTCTATGCCCTTTGAGAAGGCTGCTTTGAGGAACCTCATACCCTAGCCTCTGCCAAGTACAGCCTTCTGCCTCTCTCCAATACTGACTTACTTCTGACAGCTTGTCTTTCCGTTTGAGAAACCAAGAGGCCTTTTCGTGCAGGGAAAAATGTCCGTTTTCTGTTCTTCTTTTGCACACGGTGACGTGCTTTCAGGCCTGGGTTAGGCTTTTACCCACTCGAGGGAGGGCAGCTTCCCATTCACTTTGGAGATGGCACTCCTGCAGCGCTGTGGGCCATGTCTGTGCTTCGCAGAGTGCAAACTACCCTCTCCATTCGAAGAGAACACGCACGGATTGGGAAGTCTCTGTTCTCTGGAGTTGTGTGTGGTGCTACTGCCCCGGTGTATGGGGTGGCTCACTGGCCACTAGCAATGTTTCTGCTCACCACTGTGGGGCAAACGTTGTGCAGCTAAGCTCACTTGGGAAGTACAAGTGCCAGAGTTCCTTTCTGGGGCACCATCAAGAGATCACATTCGTAGCATGCGGGTACTGCTTTCCTCCTAAGCTGTGCATTCGCAGCCAGCTTCAAGGTGTTCCTTTTGTGGATAGACTCTGGTGGAGAGGCCGCTGGAGAAGGCCTCTGCTTCTATGCCCTTTGAGAAGGCTTCTTTGAGGAACCTCTTACCCTAGCCTCTGCCAAGTACAGCCTTCTGCCTCTCTCCAATACTGACTTACTTCTGACAGCTTGTCTTTCCGTTTGAGAAACCAAGAGCCCTTTTCGTGCAGGGAAAAATGTCCGTTTTCTGTTCTTCTTTTGCACACGGTGACGTGCTTTCAGGGCTGTGGTTAGGCTTTTACCCACTCGAGCGAGGGCAGCTTCCCATTCACTTTGGAGATGGCACTCCTGCAGCGCTGTGGGCCATGTCTGTGCTTCGCAGACTGCAAACTACCCTCTCCATTCGAAGAGAACACGCACGGATTGGGAAGTCTCTGTTCTCTGGGAGTTGTGTGTGGTGCTACTGCCCCGGTGTATGGGGTGGCTCACTGGCCACTAGCAATGTTTCTGCTCGCCACTGTGGGGCAAACGTTGTGCAGCTAAGCTCACTTGGGAAGTACAAGTGCCAGAGTTCCTTTCTGGGGCACCATCAAGAGATCACATTCGTAGCATGCGGGTACTGCTTTCCTCCTAAGCTGTGCATTCGCAGCCAGCTTCAAGGTGTTCCTTTTGTGGATAGACTCTGGAGGAGAGGCCGCTGGATAAGGCCTCTGCTTCTATGCCCTTTGAGAAGGCTGCTTTGAGGAACCTCTTACCCTAGCCTCTGGCAAGTACAGCCTTCTGCCTCTCTCCAATACTGACTTACTTTTGACAGCTTGTCTTTCCGTTTGAGAAACCAAGAGCCCTATTCGTGCAGGGAAAAATGTCCGTTTTCTGTTCTTCTTTTGCACACGGTTACGTGCTTTCAGGGCTGTGGTTAGGCTTTTACCCACTCGAGGGAGGGCAGCTTCCCATTCACTTTGGAGATGGCACTCCTGCAGCGCTGTGGGCCATGTCTGTGCTTCGCAGACTGCAAACTACCCTCTCCATTTGAAGAGAACACGCACGGATTGGGAAGTCTCTGTTCTCTGGGAGCTGTGTGTGGTGCTACTGCCCCGGTGTATGGGGTGGCTCACTGGCCACTAGCAATGTTTCTGCTCGCCACTGTGGGGCAAACGTTGTGCAGCTAAGCTCACTTGGGAAGTACAAGTGCCAGAGTTCCTTTCTGGGGCACCATCAAGAGATCACATTCGTAGCATGCGGGTACTGCTTTCCTCCTAAGCTGTGCATTCGCAGCCAGCTTCAAGGTGTTCCTTTTGTGGATAGACTCTTGTGGAGAGGCCGCTGGAGAAGGCTTCTGCTTCTATGCCCTTTGAGAAGGCTGCTTTGAGGAACCTCTTACCCTAGCCTCTGCCAAGTACAGCCTTCTGCCTCTCTCCAATACTGACTTACTTCTGACAGCTTGTCTTTCCGTTTGAGAAACCAAGAGCCCTTTTCGTGCAGGGAAAAATGTCCGTTTTCTGTTCTTCTTTTGCACACGGTGACGTGCTTTCAGGGCTGTGGTTAGGCTTTTACCCACTAGAGGGAGGGCAGCTTCCCATTCACTTTGGAGATGGCACTCCTGCAGCGCTGTGGGCCATGTCTGTGCTTCGCAGACTGCAAACTACCCTCTCCATTCGAAGAGAACACGCACGGATTGGGAAGTCTCTGTTCTCTGGGAGTTGTGTGTGGTGCTACTGCCCCGGTGTATGGGGTGGCTCACTGGCCACTAGCAATGTTTCTGCTCGCCACTCTGGGGCAAACGTTGTGCAGCTAAGCTCACTTGGGAAGTACAAGTGCCAGAGTTCCTTTCTGGGGCACCATCAAGAGATCACATTCGTAGCATGCGGGTACTGCTTTCCTCCTAAGCTGTGCATTCGCAGCCAGCTTCAAGGTGTTCCTTTTGTGGATAGACTCTGGTGGAGAGGTCGCTGGAGAAGGCCTCTGCTTCTATGCCCTTTGAGAAGGCTGCTTTGAGGAACCTCTTACCCTAGCCTCTGCCAAGTACAGCCTTCTGCCTCTCTCCAATACTGACTTACTTCTGACAGCTTGTCTTTCCGTTTGAGAAACCAAGAGGCCTTTTCGTGCAGGGAAAAATGTCCGTTTTCTGTTCTTCTTTTGCACACGGTGACGTGCTTTCAGGCCTGGGTTAGGCTTTTACCCACTCGAGGGAGGGCAGCTTCCCATTCACTTTGGAGATGGCACTCCTGCAGCGCTGTGGGCCATGTCTGTGCTTCGCAGACTGCAAACTACCCTCTCCATTCGAAGAGAACACGCACGGATTGGGAAGTCTCTGTTCTCTGGAGTTGTGTGTGGTGCTACTGCCCCGGTGTATGGGGTGGCTCACTGGCCACTAGCAATGTTTCTGCTCACCACTGTGGGGCAAACGTTGTGCAGCTAAGCTCACTTGGGAAGTACAAGTGCCAGAGTTCCTTTCTGGGGCACCATCAAGAGATCACATTCGTAGCATGCGGGTACTGCTTTCCTCCTAAGCTGTGCATTCGCAGCCAGCTTCAAGGTGTTCCTTTTGTGGATAGACTCTGGTGGAGAGGCCGCTGGAGAAGGCCTCTGCTTCTATGCCCTTTGAGAAGGCTTCTTTGAGGAACCTCTTACCCTAGCCTCTGCCAAGTACAGCCTTCTGCCTCTCTCCAATACTGACTTACTTCTGACAGCTTGTCTTTCCGTTTGAGAAACCAAGAGCCCTTTTCGTGCAGGGAAAAATGTCCGTTTTCTGTTCTTCTTTTGCACACGGTGACGTGCTTTCAGGGCTGTGGTTAGGCTTTTACCCACTCGAGCGAGGGCAGCTTCCCATTCACTTTGGAGATGGCACTCCTGCAGCGCTGTGGGCCATGTCTGTGCTTCGCAGACTGCAAACTACACTCTCCATTCGAAGAGAACACGCACGGATTGGGAAGTCTCTGTTCTCTGGGAGTTGTGTGTGGTGCTACTGCCCCGGTGTATGGGGTGGCTCACTGGCCACTAGCAATGTTTCTGCTCGCCACTGTGGGGCAAACGTTGTGCAGCTAAGCTCACTTGGGAAGTACAAGTGCCAGAGTTCCTTTCTGGGGCACCATCAAGAGATCACATTCGTAGCATGCGGGTACTGCTTTCCTCCTAAGCTGTGCATTCGCAGCCAGCTTCAAGGTGTTCCTTTTGTGGATAGACTCTGGAGGAGAGGCCGCTGGATAAGGCCTCTGCTTCTATGCCCTTTGAGAAGGCTGCTTTGAGGAACCTCTTACCCTAGCCTCTGGCAAGTACAGCCTTCTGCCTCTCTCCAATACTGACTTACTTTTGACAGCTTGTCTTTCCGTTTGAGAAATCAAGAGCCCTTTTCGTGCAGGGAAAAATGTCCGTTTTCTGTTCTTCTTTTGCACACGGTTACGTGCTTTCAGGGCTGGAGTTAGGCTTTTACCCACTCGAGGGAGGGCAGCTTCCCATTCACTTTGGAGATGGCACTCCTGCAGCGCTGTGGGCCATGTCTGTGCTTCGCAGACTGCAAACTACCCTCTCCATTCGAAGAGAACACGCACGGATTGGGAAGTCTCTGTTCTCTGGAGTTGTGTGTGGTGCTACTGCCCCGGTGTATGGGGTGGCTCACTGGCCACTAGCAATGTTTCTGCTCACCACTGTGGGGCAAACGTTGTGCAGCTAAGCTCACTTGGGAAGTACAAGTGCCAGAGTTCCTTTCTGGGGCACCATCAAGAGATGACATTCGTAGCATGCGGGTACTGCTTTCCTCCTAAGCTGTGCATTCGCAGCCAGCTTCAAGGTGTTCCTTTTGTGGATAGACTCTGGTGGAGAGGCCGCTGGAGAAGGCCTCTGCTTCTATGCCCTTTGAGAAGGCTTCTTTGAGGAACCTCTTACCCTAGCCTCTGCCAAGTACAGCCTTCTGCCTCTCTCCAATACTGACTTACTTCTGACAGCTTGTCTTTCCGTTTGAGAAACCAAGAGCCCTTTTCGTGCAGGGAAAAATGTCCGTTTTCTGTTCTTCTTTTGCACACGGTGACGTGCTTTCAGGGCTGTGGTTAGGCTTTTACCCACTCGAGCGAGGGCAGCTTCCCATTCACTTTGGAGATGGCACTCCTGCAGCGCTGTGGGCCATGTCTGTGCTTCGCAGACTGCAAACTACCCTCTCCATTCGAAGAGAACACGCACGGATTGGGAAGTCTCTGTTCTCTGGGAGTTGTGTGTGGTGCTACTGCCCCGGTGTATGGGGTGGCTCACTGGCCACTAGCAATGTTTCTGCTCGCCACTGTGGGGCAAACGTTGTGCAGCTAAGCTCACTTGGGAAGTACAAGTGCCAGAGTTCCTTTCTGGGGCACCATCAAGAGATCACATTCGTAGCATGCGGGTACTGCTTTCCTCCTAAGCTGTGCATTCGCAGCCAGCTTCAAGGTGTTCCTTTTGTGGATAGACTCTGGAGGAGAGGCCGCTGGATAAGGCCTCTGCTTCTATGCCCTTTGAGAAGGCTGCTTTGAGGAACCTCTTACCCTAGCCTCTGCCAAGTACAGCCTTCTGCCTCTCTCCAATACTGACTTACTTTTGACAGCTTGTCTTTCCGTTTGAGAAACCAAGAGCCCTTTTCGTGCAGGGAAAAATGTCCGTTTTCTGTTCTTCTTTTGCACACGGTTACGTGCTTTCAGGGCTGGAGTTAGGCTTTTACCCACTCGAGGGAGGGCAGCTTCCCATTCACTTTGGAGATGGCACTCCTGCAGCGCTGTGGGCCATGTCTGTGCTTCGCAGACTGCAAACTACCCTCTCCATTCGAAGAGAACACGCACGGATTGGGAAGTCTCTGTTCTCTGGAGTTGTGTGTGGTGCTACAGCCCCGGTGTATGGGGTGGCTCACTGGCCACTAGCAATGTTTCTGCTCACCACTGTGGGGCAAACGTTGTGCAGCTAAGCTCACTTGGGAAGTACAAGTGCCAGAGTTCCTTTCTGGGGCACCATCAAGAGATCACATTCGTAGCATGCGGGTACTGCTTTCCTCCTAAGCTGTGCATTCGCAGCCAGCTTCAAGGTGTTCCTTTTGTGGATAGACTCTGGTGGAGAGGCCGCTGGAGAAGGCCTCTGCTTCTATGCCCTTTGAGAAGGCTTCTTTGAGGAACCTCTTACCCTAGCCTCTGCCAAGTACAGCCTTCTGCCTCTCTCCAATACTGACTTACTTCTGACAGCTTGTCTTTCCGTTTGAGAAACCAAGAGCCCTTTTCGTGCAGGGAAAAATGTCCGTTTTCTGTTCTTCTTTTGCACACGGTGACGTGCTTTCAGGGCTGTGGTTAGGCTTTTACCCACTCGAGCGAGGGCAGCTTCCCATTCACTTTGGAGATGGCACTCCTGCAGCGCTGTGGGCCATGTCTGTGCTTCGCAGACTGCAAACTACCCTCTCCATTCGAAGAGAACACGCACGGATTGGGAAGTCTCTGTTCTCTGGGAGTTGTGTGTGGTGCTACTGCCACGGTGTATAGGGTGGCTCACTGGCCACTAGCAATGTTTCTGCTCGCCACTGTGGGGCAAACGTTGTGCAGCTAAGCTCACTTGGGAAGTACAAGTGCCAGAGTTCCTTTCTGGGGCACCATCAAGAGATCACATTCGTAGCATGCGGGTATTGCTTTCCTCCTAAGCTGTGCATTCGCAGCCAGCTTCAAGGTGTTCCTTTTGTGGATAGACTCTGGAGGAGAGGCCGCTGGATAAGGCCTCTGCTTCTATGCCCTTTGAGAAGGCTGCTTTGAGGAACCTCTTACCCTAGCCTCTGCCAAGTACAGCCTTCTGCCTCTCTCCAATACTGACTTACTTTTGACAGCTTGTCTTTCCGTTTGAGAAACCAAGAGCCCTTTTCGTGCAGGGAAAAATGTCCGTTTTCTGTTCTTCTTTTGCACACGGTTACGTGCTTTCAGGGCTGGAGTTAGGCTTTTACCCACTCGAGGGAGGGCAGCTTCCCATTCACTTTGGAGATGGCACTCCTGCAGCGCTGTGGGCCATGTCTGTGCTTCGCAGACTGCAAACTACCCTCTCCATTCGAAGAGAACACGCACGGATTGGGAAGTTTCTGTTCTCTGGGAGTTGTGTGTGGTGCTACTGCCCCGGTGTATGGGGTGGCTCACTGGCCACTAGCAATGTTTCTGCTCGCCACTGTGGGGCAAACGTTGTGCAGCTAAGCTCACTGGGGAAGTACAAGTGCCAGAGTTCCTTTCTGGGGCACCATCAAGAGATCACATTCGTAGCATGCGGGTACTGCTTTCCTCCTAAGCTGTGCATTCGCAGCCAGCTTCAAGGTGTTCTTTTGTGGATAGACTCTGGTGGAGAGGCCGCTGGAGAAGGCCTCTGCTTCTATGCCCTTTGAGAAGGCTGCTTTGAGGAACCTCTTACCCTAGCGTCTGCCAAGTACAGCCTTCTGCCTCTCTCCAATACTGACTTACTTTGGACAGCTTGTCTTTCCGTTTGAGAAACCAAGAGCCCTTTTCGTGCAGGGAAAAATGTCCGTTTTCTGTTCTTCTTTTGCACACGGTGACGTGCTTTCAGGGCTGTGGTTAGGCTTTTACCCACTCGAGGGAGGGCAGCTTCCCATTCACTTTGGAGATGGCACTCCTGCAGCGCTGTGGGCCATGTCTGTGCTTCGCAGACTGCAAACTACCCTCTCCATTCGAAGAGAACACGCACGGATTGGGAAGTCTCTGTTCTCTGGGAGTTGTGTGTGGTGCTACTGCCCCGGTGTATGGGGTGGCTCACTGGCCACTAGCAATGTTTCTGCTCGCCACTGTGGGGCAAACGTTGTTCAGCTAAGCTCACTTGGGAAGTAAAAGTGCCAGAGTTCCTTTCTGGGGCACCATCAAGAGATCACATTCGTAGCATGCGGGTACTGCTTTCCTCCTAAGCTGTGCATTCGCAGCCAGCTTCAAGGTGTTCCTTTTGTGGATAGACTCTGGAGGAGAGGCCGCTGGATAAGGCCTCTGCTTCTATGCCCTTTGAGAGGGCTGCTTTGAGGAACCTCTTACCCTAGCCTCTGCCATGTACAGCCTTCTGCCTCTCTCCAATACTGACTTACTTTTGACAGCTTGTCTTTCCGTTTGAGAAACTAAGAGCCCTTTTCGTGCAGGGAAAAATGTCCGTTTTCTGTTCTTCTTTTGCACACGGTGACGTGCTTTCAGGCCTCGGTTAGGCTTTTACCCACTCGAGGGAGGGCAGCTTCCCATTCACTTTGGAGATGGCTCTCCTGCAGCGCTGTGGGCCATGACTGTGCTTCGCAGACTGTAAACTACCCTCTCCATTCGAAGAGAACACGCACGGATTGGGAAGTCTCTGTTCTCTGGGAGATGTGTGTGGTGCTACTGCCCCGGTGTATGGGGTGGCTCACTCGCCACTAGCAATGTTTCTGCTCGCCACTGTGGGGCAAACGTTGTGCAGCTAAGCTCACTTGGGAAGTACAAGTGCCAGAGTTCCTTTCTGGGGCACCATCAAGAGATCACATTCGTAGCATGCGGGTACTGATTTCCTCCTAAGCTGTGCATTCCCCGCCAGCTTCAAGGTGTTCCTTTTGTGGATAGACTCTGGTGGAGAGGCCGCTGGAGAAGTCTTCTGCTTCTATGCCCTTTGAGAAGGCTGCTTTGAGGAACCTCTTACCCTAGCCTCTGCCAAGTACAGCCTTCTGCCTCTCTCCAATACTGACTTACTTTTGACAGCTTGTTTTTCCGTTTGAGAAACCAAGAGACCTTTTCGTGCAGGGAAAAATGTCCGTTTTCTGTTCTTCTTTTGCACACGGTGACGTGCTTTCAGGGCTGTGGTTAGGCTTTTACCCACTCGAGGGAGGGCAGCTTCCCATTCACTTTGGAGATGGCACTCCTGCAGCGCTGTGGGCCATGTCTGTGCTTCGCAGACTGCAAACTACCCTCTCCATTTGAAGAGAACACGCACGGATTGGGAAGTCTCTGTTCTCTGGGAGCTGTGTGTGGTGCTACTGCCCCGGTGTATGGGGTGGCTCACTGGCCAGTAGCAATGTTTCTGCTCGCCACTCTGGGGCAAACGTTGTGCAGCTAAGCTCACTTGGGAAGTACAAGTGCCAGAGTTCCTTTCTGGGGCACCATCAAGAGATCACATTCGTAGCATGCGGGTACTGCTTTCCTCCTAAGCTGTGCATTCGCAGCCAGCTTCAAGGTGTTCCTTTTGTGGATAGACTCTTGTGGAGAGGCCGCTGGAGAAGGCTTCTGCTTCTATGCCCTTTGAGAAGGCTGCTTTGAGGAACCTCTTACCCTAGCCTCTGCCAAGTACAGCCTTCTGCCTCTCTCCAATACTGACTTACTTCTGACAGCTTGTCTTTCCGTTTGAGAAACCAAGAGCCCTTTTGGTGCAGGGAAAAATGTCCGTTTTCTGTTCTTCTTTTGCACACGGTGACGTGCTTTCAGGGCTGTGGTTAGGCTTTTACCCACTCGAGGGAGGGCAGCTTCCCATTCACTTTGGAGATGGCACTCCTGCAGCGCTGTGGGCCAAGACTGTGCTTCGCAGACTGCGAACTACCCTCTCCATTCGAAGAGAACACGCACGGATTGGGAAGTCTCTGTTCTCTGGGAGTTGTGTGTGGTGCTACTGCCCCGGTGTATGGGGTGGCTCACTGGCCACTAGCAATGTTTCTGCTCGCCACTCTGGGGCAAACGTTGTGCAGCTAAGCTCACTTGGGAAGTACAAGTGCCAGAGTTCCTTTCTGGGGCACCATCAAGAGATCACATTCGTAGCATGCGGGTACTGCTTTCCTCCTAAGCTGTGCATTCGCAGCCAGCTTCAAGGTGTTCCTTTTGTGGATAGACTCTGGTGGAGAGGCCGCTGGAGAAGGCCTCTGCTTCTATGCCCTTTGAGAAGGCTTCTTTGAGGAACCTCTAACCCTAGCGTCTGTCAAGTACAGCCTTCTGCCTCTCTCCAATACTGACTTACTTTTGACAGCTTGTCTTTCCGTTTGAGAAACCAAGAGCCCTTTTCGTGCAGGGAAAAATGTCCGTTTTCTGTTCTTCTTTTGCACACGGTGACGTGCTTTCAGGGCTGTGGTTAGGCTTTTACCCACTCGAGGGAGGGCAGCTTCCCATTCACTTTGGAGATGGCACAAGTGCAGCGATGTGGGCCATGTCTGTGCTTCGCAGACTGCAAAATACCCTCTCCATTCGAAGAGAACACGCACGGATTGGGAAGTCTCTGTTCTCTGGGAGTTGTGTGTGGTGCTACTGCCCCGGTGTATGGGGTGGCTCACTGGCCACTAGCAATGTTTCTGCTCGCCACTCTGGGGCAAACGTTGTGCAGCTAAGCTCACTTGGGAAGTACAAGTGCCAGAGTTCCTTTCTGGGGCACCATCAAGAGATCACATTCGTAGCATGCGGGTACTGCTTTCCTCCTAAGCTGTGCATTCGCAGCCAGCTTCAAGGTGTTCCTTTTGTGGATAGACTCTGGAGGAGAGGCCGCTGGATAAGGCCTCTGCTTCTATGCCCTTTGAGAGGGCTGCTTTGAGGAACCTCTTACCCTAGCCTCTGCCAAGTACAGCCTTCTGCCTCTCTCCAATACTGACTTACTTCTGACAGCTTGTCTTTCCGTTTGAGAAACCAAGAGCCCTTTTCGTGCAGGGAAAAATGTCCGTTTTCTGTTCTTCTTTTGCACACGGTGACGTGCTTTCAGGCCTGGGTTAGGCTTTTACCCACTCGAGGGAGGGCAGCTTCCCATTCACTTTGGAGATGTCACTCCTGCAGCGCTGTGGACCATGTCTGTGCTTCGCAGACTGCAAACTACCCTCTCCATTCGAAGAGAACACGCACGGATTGGGAAGTCTCTGTTCTCTGGGAGATGTGTGTGGTGCTACTGCCCCGGTGTATGGGGTGGCTCACTCGCCACTAGCAATGTTTCTGCTCGCCACTGTGGGGCAAACGTTGTGCAGCTAAGCTCACTTGGGAAGTACAAGTGCCAGAGTTCCTTTCTGGGGCACCATCAAGAGATCACATTCGTAGCATGCGGGTACTGATTTCCTCCTAAGCTGTGCATTCCCCGCCAGCTTCAAGGTGTTCCTTTTGTGGATAGACTCTGGTGGAGAGGCCGCTGGAGAAGGCTTCTGCTTCTATGCCCTTTGAGAAGGCTGCTTTGAGGAACCTCTTACCCTAGCATCTGCCAAGTACAGCCTTCTGCCTCTCTCCAATACTGACTTACTTTTGACAGCTTGTTTTTCCGTTTGAGAAACCAAGAGACCTTTTCGTGCAGGGAAAAATGTCCGTTTTCTGTTCTTCTTTTGCACACGGTGACGTGCTTTCAGGGCTGTGGTTAGGCTTTTACCCACTCGAGGGAGGGCAGCTTCCCATTCACTTTGGAGATGGCACTCCTGCAGCGCTGTGGGCCATGTCTGTGCTTCGCAGACTGCAAACTACCCTCTCCATTTGAAGAGAACACGCACGGATTGGGAAGTCTCTGTTCACTGGGAGCTGTGTGTGGTGCTACTGCCCCGGTGTATGGGGTGGCTCACTGGCCAGTAGCAATGTTTCTGCTCGCCACTCTGGGGCAAACGTTGTGCAGCTAAGCTCACTTGGGAAGTACAAGTGCCAGAGTTCCTTTCTGGGGCACCATCAAGAGATCACATTCGTAGCATGCGGGTACTGCTTTCCTCCTAAGCTGTGCATTCGCAGCCAGCTTCAAGGTGTTCCTTTTGTGGATAGACTCTTGTGGAGAGGCCGCTGGAGAAGGCTTCTGCTTCTATGCCCTTTGAGAAGGCTGCTTTGAGGAACCTCTTACCCTAGCCTCTGCCAAGTACAGCCTTCTGCCTCTCTCCAATACTGACTTACTTCTGACAGCTTGTCTTTCCGTTTGAGAAACCAAGAGCCCTTTTGGTGCAGGGAAAAATGTCCGTTTTCTGTTCTTCTTTTGCACACGGTGACGTGCTTTCAGGGCTGTGGTTAGGCTTTTACCCACTCGAGGGAGGGCAGCTTCCCATTCACTTTGGAGATGGCACTCCTGCAGCGCTGTGGGCCAAGACTGTGCTTCGCAGACTGCGAACTACCCTCTCCATTCGAAGAGAACACGCACGGATTGGGAAGTCTCTGTTCTCTGGGAGTTGTGTGTGGTGCTACTGCCCCGGTGTATGGGGTGGCTCACTGGCCACTAGCAATGTTTCTGCTCGCCACTCTGGGGCAAACGTTGTGCAGCTAAGCTCACTTGGGAAGTACAAGTGCCAGAGTTCCTTTCTGGGGCACCATCAAGAGATCACATTCGTAGCATGCGGGTACTGCTTTCCTCCTAAGCTGTGCATTCGCAGCCAGCTTCAAGGTGTTCCTTTTGTGGATAGACTCTGGTGGAGAGGCCGCTGGAGAAGGCCTCTGCTTCTATGCCCTTTGAGAAGGCTTCTTTGAGGAACCTCTAACCCTAGCGTCTGTCAAGTACAGCCTTCTGCCTCTCTCCAATACTGACTTACTTTTGACAGCTTGTCTTTCCGTTTGAGAAACCAAGAGCCCTTTTCGTGCAGGGAAAAATGTCCGTTTTCTGTTCTTCTTTTGCACACGGTGACGTGCTTTCAGGGCTATGGTTAGGCTTTTACCCACTCGAGGGAGGGCAGCTTCCCATTCACTTTGGAGATGGCACAAGTGCAGCGATGTGGGCCATGTCTGTGCTTCGCAGACTGCAAAATACCCTCTCCATTCGAAGAGAACACGCACGGATTGGGAAGTCTCTGTTCTCTGGGAGTTGTGTGTGGTGCTACTGCCCCGGTGTATGGGGTGGCTCACTGGCCACTAGCAATGTTTCTGCTCGCCACTCTGGGGCAAACGTTGTGCAGCTAAGCTCACTTGGGAAGTACAAGTGCCAGAGTTCCTTTCTGGGGCACCATCAAGAGATCACATTCGTAGCATGCGGGTACTGCTTTCCTCCTAAGCTGTGCATTCGCAGCCAGCTTCAAGGTGTTCCTTTTGTGGATAGACTCTGGAGGAGAGGCCGCTGGATAAGGCCTCTGCTTCTATGCCCTTTGAGAGGGCTGCTTTGAGGAACCTCTTACCCTAGCCTCTGCCAAGTACAGCCTTCTGCCTCTCTCCAATACTGACTTACTTCTGACAGCTTGTCTTTCCGTTTGAGAAACCAAGAGCCCTTTTCGTGCAGGGAAAAATGTCCGTTTTCTGTTCTTCTTTTGCACACGGTGACGTGCTTTCAGGCCTGGGTTAGGCTTTTACCCACTCGAGGGAGGGCAGCTTCCCATTCACTTTGGAGATGTCACTCCTGCAGCGCTGTGGACCATGTCTGTGCTTCGCAGACTGCAAACTACCCTCTCCATTCGAAGAGAACACGCACGGATTGGGAAGTCTCTGTTCTCTGGGAGTTGTGTGTGGTGCTACTGCCCCGGTGTATGGGGTGGCTCACTGGCCACTAGCAATGTTTCTGCTCGCCACTGTGGGGCAAACGTTGTGCAGCTAAGCTCACTTGGGAAGTACAAGTGCCAGAGTTCCTTTCTGGGGCACCATCAAGAGATCACATTCGTAGCATGCGGGTACTGCTTTCCTCCTAACCTGTGCATTCGCAGCCAGCTTCAAGGTGTTCCTTTTGTGGATAGACTCTGGTGGAGAGGCCGCTGGAGAAGGCTTCTGCTTCTATGCCCTTTGAGAAGGCTGCTTTGAGGAACCTCTTACCCTAGCCTCTGCCAAGTACAGCCTTCTGCCTCTCTCCAATACTGACTTACTTCTGACAGCTTGTCTTTCCGTTTGAGAAACCAAGAGCCCTTTTCGTGCAGGGAAAAATGTCCGTTTTCTGTTCTTCTTTTGCACACGGTGACGTGCTTTCAGGGCTGTGGTTAGGCTTTTACCCACTCGAGGGAGGGCAGCTTCCCATTCACTTTGGAGATGGCACTCCTGCAGCGCTGTGGGCCAAGACTGTGCTTCGCAGACTGCGAACTACCCTCTCCATTCGAAGAGAACACGCACGGATTGGGAAGTCTCTGTTCTCTGGGAGTTGTGTGTGGTGCTACTGCCCCGGTGTATGGGGTGGCTCACTGGCCACTAGCAATGTTTCTGCTCGCCACTGTGGGGCAAACGTTGTGCAGCTAAGCTCACTTGGGAAGTACAAGTGCCAGAGTTCCTTTCTGGGGCACCATCAAGAGATCACATTCGTAGCATGCGGGTACTGCTTTCCTCCTAAGCTGTGCATTCGCAGCCAGCTTCAAGGTGTTCCTTTTGTGGATAGACTCTGGTGGAGAGGCCGCTGGAGAAGGCCTCTGCTTCTATGCCCTTTGAGAAGGCTTCTTTGAGGAACCTCTAACCCTAGCGTCTGTCAAGTACAGCCTTCTGCCTCTCTCCAATACTGACTTACTTTTGACAGCTTGTCTTTCCGTTTGAGAAACCAAGAGCCCTTTTCGTGCAGGGAAAAATGTCCGTTTTCTGTTCTTCTTTTGCACACGGTGACGTGCTTTCAGGGCTGTGGTTAGGCTTTTACCCACTAGAGGGAGGGCAGCTTCCCATTCACTTTGGAGATGGCACAAGTGCAGCGCTGTGGGCCATGTCTGTGCTTCGCAGACTGCAAAATACCCTCTCCATTCGAAGAGAACACGCACGGATTGGGAAGTCTCTGTTCTCTGGGAGTTGTGTGTGGTGCTACTGCCCCGGTGTATGGGGTGGCTCACTGGCCACTAGCAATGTTTCTGCTCGCCACTCTGGGGCAAACGTTGTGCAGCTAAGCTCACTTGGGAAGTACAAGTGCCAGAGTTCCTTTCTGGGGCACCATCAAGAGATCACATTCGTAGCATGCGGGTACGGCTTTCCTCCTAAGCTGTGCATTCGCAGCCAGCTTCAAGGTGTTCCTTTTGTGGATAGACTCTGGAGGAGAGGCCGCTGGATAAGGCCTCTGCTTCTATGCCCTTTGAGAGGGCTGCTTTGAGGAACCTCTTACCCTAGCCTCTGCCAAGTACAGCCTTCTGCCTCTCTCCAATACTGACTTACTTCTGACAGCTTGTCTTTCCGTTTGAGAAGCCAAGAGCCCTTTTCGTGCAGGGAAAAATGTCCGTTTTCTGTTCTTTTGCACACGGTGACGTGCTTTCAGGCCTGGGTTAGGCTTTTACCCACTCGAGGGAGGGCAGCTTCCCATTCACTTTGGAGATGGCACTCCTGCAGCGCTGTGGGCCATGTCTGTGCTTCGCAGACTGCAAAATACCCTCTCCATTCGAAGAGAACACGCACGGATTGGGAAGTCTCTGTTCTCTGGAGTTGTGTGTGGTGCTACTGCCCCGGTGTATGGGGTGGCTCACTGGCCACTAGCAATGTTTCTGCTCACCACTGTGGGGCAAACGTTGTGCAGCTAAGCTCACTTGGGAAGTACAAGTGCCAGAGTTCCTTTCTGGGGCACAATCAAGAGATCACATTCGTAGCATGCGGGTACTGCTTTCCTCCTAAGCTGTGCATTCGCAGCCAGCTTCAAGGTGTTCCTTTTGTGGATAGACTCTGGAGGAGAGGCCGCTGGATAAGGCCTCTGCTTCTATGCCCTTTGAGAGGGCTGCTTTGAGGAACCTCTTACCCTAGCCTCTGCCATGTACAGCCTTCTGCCTCTCTCCAATACTGACTTACTTTTGACAGCTTGTCTTTCCGTTTGAGAAACTAAGAGCCCTTTTCGTGCAGGGAAAAATGTCCGTTTTCTGTTCTTCTTTTGCACACGGTGACGTGCTTTCTGGCCTGGGTTAGGCTTTTACCCACTCGAGGGAGGGCAGCTTCCCATTCACTTTGGAGATGGCTCTCCTGCAGCGCTGTGGGCCATGACTGTGCTTCGCAGACTGTAAACTACCCTCTCCATTCGAAGAGAACACGCACGGATTGGGAAGTCTCTGTTCTCTGGGAGATGTGTGTGGTGCTACTGCCCCGGTGTATGGGGTGGCTCACTCGCCACTAGCAATGTTTCTGCTCGCCACTGTGGGGCAAACGTTGTGCAGCTAAGCTCACTTGGGAAGTACAAGTGCCAGAGTTCCTTTCTGGGGCACCATCAAGTGATCACATTCGTAGCATGCGGGTACTGCTTTCCTCCTAAGCTGTGCATTCGCAGCCAGCTTCAAGGTGTTCCTTTTGTGGATAGACTCTGGTGGAGAGGCCGCTGGAGAAGGCTTCTGCTTCTATGCCCTTTGAGAAGGCTGCTTTGAGGAACCTCTTACCCTAGCCTCTGCCAAGTACAGCCTTCTGCCTCTCTCCAATACTGACTTACTTCTGACAGCTTGTCTTTCCGTTTGAGAAACCAAGAGCCCTTTTCGTGCAGGGAAAAATGTCCGTTTTCTGTTCTTCTTTTGCACACGGTGACGTGCTTTCAGGGCTGTGGTTAGGCTTTTACCCACTCGAGGGAGGGCAGCTTCCCATTCACTTTGGAGATGGCACTCCTGCAGCGCTGTGGGCCAAGACTGTGCTTCGCAGACTGCGAACTACCCTCTCCATTCGAAGAGAACACGCACGGATTGGGAAGTCTCTGTTCTCTGGGAGTTGTGTGTGGTGCTACTGCCCCGGTGTATGGGGTGGCTCACTGGCCACTAGCAATGTTTCTGCTCGCCACTCTGGGGCAAACGTTGTGCAGCTAAGCTCACTTGGGAAGTACAAGTGCCAGAGTTCCTTTCTGGGGCACCATCAAGAGATCACATTCGTAGCATGCGGGTACTGCTTTCCTCCTAAGCTGTGCATTCGCAGCCAGCTTCAAGGTGTTCCTTTTGTGGATAGACTCTGGTGGAGAGGCCGCTGGAGAAGGCCTCTGCTTCTATGCCCTTTGAGAAGGCTTCTTTGAGGAACCTCTAACCCTAGCGTCTGTCAAGTACAGCCTTCTGCCTCTCTCCAATACTGACTTACTTTTGACAGCTTGTCTTTCCGTTTGAGAAACCAAGAGCCCTTTTCGTGCAGGGAAAAATGTCCGTTTTCTGTTCTTCTTTTGCACACGGTGACGTGCTTTCAGGGCTGTGGTTAGGCTTTTACCCACTAGAGGGAGGGCAGCTTCCCATTCACTTTGGAGATGGCACAAGTGCAGCGCTGTGGACCATGTCTGTGCTTCGCAGACTGCAAACTACCCTCTCCATTCGAAGAGAACACGCACGGATTGGGAAGTCTCTGTTCTCTGGGAGTTGTGTGTGGTGCTACTGCCCCGGTGTATGGGGTGGCTCACTGGCCACTAGCAATGTTTCTGCTCGCCACTGTGGGGCAAACGTTGTGCAGCTAAGCTCACTTGGGAAGTACAAGTGCCAGAGTTCCTTTCTGGGGCACCATCAAGAGATCACATTCGTAGCATGCGGGTACTGCTTTCCTCCTAAGCTGTGCATTCGCAGCCAGCTTCAAGGTGTTCCTTTTGTGGATAGACTCTGGAGGAGAGGCCGCTGGATAAGGCCTCTGCTTCTATGCCCTTTGAGAGGGCTGCTTTGAGGAACCTCTTACCCTAGCCTCTGCCAAGTACAGCCTTCTGCCTCTCTCCAATACTGACTTACTTCTGACAGCTTGTCTTTCCGTTTGAGAAACCAAGAGCCCTTTTCGTGCAGGGAAAAATGTCCGTTTTCTGTTCTTCTTTTGCACACGGTGACGTGCTTTCAGGCCTGGGTTAGGCTTTTACCCACTCGAGGGAGGGCAGCTTCCCATTCACTTTGGAGATGGCACTCCTGCAGCGCTCTGGACCATGTCTGTGCTTCGCAGACTGCAAACTACCCTCTCCATTCGAAGAGAACACGCACGGATTGGGAAGTCTCTGTTCTCTGGGAGTTGTGTGTGGTGCTACTGCCCCGGTGTATGGGGTGGCTTACTGGCCACTAGCAATGTTTCTGCTCGCCACTGTGGGGCAAACGTTGTGCAGCTAAGCTCACTTGGGAAGTACAAGTGCCAGAGTTCCTTTCTGGGGCACCATCAAGAGATCACATTCGTAGCATGCGGGTACTGCTTTTCTCCTAAGCTGTGCATTCGCAGCCAGCTTCAAGGTGTTCCTTTTGTGGATAGACTCTGGTGGAGAGGCAGCTGGAGAAGGCCTCTGCTTCTATGCCCTTTGAGAAGGCTTCTTTGAGGAACCTCTTACCCTAGCGTCTGCCAAGTACAGTCTTCTGCCTCTCTACAATACTGACTTACTTTTGACAGCTTGTTTTTCCGTTTGAGAAACCAAGAGCCCTTTTCGTGCAGGGAAAAATGTCCGTTTTCTGTTCTTCTTTTGCACACGGTGACGTGCTTTCAGGGCTGTGGTTAGGCTTTTACCCACTCGAGGGAGGGCAGCTTCCCATTCACTTTGGAGATGGCACTCCTGCAGCGCTGTGGGCCATGTCTGTGCTTCGCAGACTGCAAACTACCCTCTCCATTCGAAGAGAACACGCACGGATTGGGAAGTCTCTGTTCTCTGGAGTTGTGTGTGGTGCTACTGCCCCGGTGTATGGGGTGGCTCACTGGCCACTAGCAATGTTTCTGCTCACCACTGTGGGGCAAACGTTGTGCAGCTAAGCTCACTTGGGAAGTACAAGTGCCAGAGTTCCTTTCTGGGGCACAATCAAGAGATCACATTCGTAGCATGCGGGTACTGCTTTCCTCCTAAGCTGTGCATTCGCAGCCAGCTTCAAGGTGTTCCTTTTGTGGATAGACTCTGGAGGAGAGGCCGCTGGATAAGGCCTATGCTTCTATGCCCTTTGAGAGGGCTGCTTTGAGGAACCTCTTACCCTAGCCTCTGCCATGTACAGCCTTCTGCCTCTCTCCAATACTGACTTACTTTTGACAGCTTGTCTTTCCGTTTGAGAAACTAAGAGCCCTTTTCGTGCAGGGAAAAATGTCCGTTTTCTGTTCTTCTTTTGCACACGGTGACGTGCTTTCAGGCCTGGGTTAGGCTTTTACCCACTCGAGGGAGGGCAGCTTCCCATTCACTTTGGAGATGGCTCTCCTGCAGCGCTGTGGGCCATGACTGTGCTTCGCAGACTGTAAACTACCCTCTCCATTCGAAGAGAACACGCACGGATTGGGAAGTTTCTGTTCTCTGGGAGATGTGTGTGGTGCTACTGCCCCGGTGTATGGGGTGGCTCACTCGCCACTAGCAATGTTTCTGCTCGCCACTGTGGGGCAAACGTTGTGCAGCTAAGCTCACTTGGGAAGTACAAGTTCCAGAGTTCCTTTCTGGGGCACCATCAAGAGATCACATTCGTAGCATGCGGGTACTGCTTTCCTCCTAAGCTGTGCATTCGCAGCCAGCTTCAAGGTGTTCCTTTTGTGGATAGACTCTGGTGGAGAGGCCGCTGGAGAAGGCTTCTGCTTCTATGCCCTTTGAGAAGGCTGCTTTGAGGAACCTCTTACCCTAGCCTCTGCCAAGTACAGCCTTCTGCCTCTCTCCAATACTGACTTACTTTGGACAGCTTGTCTTTCCGTTTGAGAAACCAAGAGCCCTTTTCGTGCAGGGAAAAATGTCCGTTTTCTGTTCTTCTTTTGCACACGGTGACGTGCTTTCAGGGCTGGAGTTAGGCTTTTACCCACTCGAGGGAGGGCAGCTTCCCATTCACTTTGGAGATGGCACTCCTGCAGCGCTGTGGGCCATGTCTGTGCTTCGCAGACTGCAAACTACCCTCTCCATTCGAAGAGAACACGCACGGATTGGGAAGTCTCTGTTCTCTGGGAGTTGTGTGTGGTGCTACTGCCCCGGTGTATGGGGTGGCTCACTGGCCACTAGCAATGTTTCTGCTCGCCACTGTGGGGCAAACGTTGTGCAGCTAAGCTCACTTGGGAAGTACAAGTGCCAGAGTTCCTTTCTGGGGCACCATCAAGAGATCACATTCGTAGCATGCGGGTACTGCTTTCCTGCTAAGCTGTGCATTCGCAGCCAGCTTCAAGGTGTTCCTTTTGTGGATAGACTCTGGAGGAGAGGCCGCTGGATAAGGCCTCTGCTTCTATGCCCTTTGAGAAGGCTGCTTTGAGGAACCTCTTACCCTAGCCTCTGCCAAGTACAGCCTTCTGCCTCTCTCCAATACTGACTTACTTTTGACAGCTTGTCTTTCCGTTTGAGAAACCAAGAGCCCTTTTCGTGCAGGGAAAAATGTCCGTTTTCTGTTCTTCTTTTGCACACGGTTACGTGCTTTCAGGGCTGTGGTTAGGCTTTTACCCACTCGAGGGAGGGCAGCTTCCCATTCACTTTGGAGATGGCACTCCTGCAGCGCTGTGGGCCATGTCTGTGCTTCGCAGACTGCAAACTACCCTCTCCATTCGAAGAGAACACGCACGGATTGGGAAGTTTCTGTTCTCTGGGAGTTGTGTGTGGTGCTACTGCCCCGGTGTATGGGGTGGCTCACTGGCCACTAGCAATGTTTCTGCTCGCCACTGTGGGGCAAACGTTGTGCAGCTAAGCTCACTGGGGAAGTACAAGTGCCAGAGTTCCTTTCTGGGGCACCATCAAGAGATCACATTCGTAGCATGCGGGTACTGCTTTCCTCCTAAGCTGTGCATTCGCAGCCAGCTTCAAGGTGTTCTTTTGTGGATAGACTCTTGTGGAGAGGCCGCTGGAGAAGGCCTCTGCTTCTATGCCCTTTGAGAAGGCTGCTTTGAGGAACCTCTTACCCTAGCGTGTGCCAAGTACAGCCTTCTGCCTCTCTCCAATACTGACTTACTTTGGACAGCTTGTCTTTCCGTTTGAGAAACCAAGAGCCCTTTTCGTGCAGGGAAAAATGTCCGTTTTCTGTTCTTCTTTTGCACACGGTGACGTGCTTTCAGGGCTGTGGTTAGGCTTTTACCCACTCGAGGGAGGGCAGCTTCCCATTCACTTTGGAGATGGCACTCCTGCAGCGCTGTGGGCCATGTCTGTGCTTCGCAGACTGCAAACTACCCTCTCCATTCGAAGAGAACACGCACGGATTGGGAAGTCTCTGTTCTCTGGGAGTTGTGTGTGGTGCTACTGCCCCGGTGTATGGGGTGGCTCACTGGCCACTAGCAATGTTTCTGCTCGCCACTGTGGGGCAAACGTTGTGCAGCTAAGCTCACTTGGGAAGTACAAGTGCCAGAGTTCCTTTCTGGGGCACCATCAAGAGATCACATTCGTAGCATGCGGGTACTGCTTTCCTCCTAAGCTGTGCATTCGCAGCCAGCTTCAAGGTGTTCCTTTTGTGGATAGACTCTGGAGGAGAGGCCGCTGGATAAGGCCTCTGCTTCTATGCCCTTTGAGAGGGCTGCTTTGAGGAACCTCTTACCCTAGCCTCTGCCAAGTACAGCCTTCTGCCTCTCTCCAATACTGACTTACTTCTGACAGCTTGTCTTTCCGTTTGAGAAGCCAAGAGCCCTTTTCGTGCAGGGAAAAATGTCCGTTTTCTGTTCTTTTGCACACGGTGACGTGCTTTCAGGCCTGGGTTAGGCTTTTACCCACTCGAGGGAGGGCAGCTTCCAATTCACTTTGGAGATGGCACTCCTGCAGCGCTGTGGACCATGTCTGTGCTTCGCAGACTGCAAACTACCCTCTCCATTCGAAGAGAACACGCACGGATTGGGAAGTCTCTGTTCTCTGGGAGTTGTGTGTGGTGCTACTGCCCCGGTGTATGGGGTGGCTCACTGGCCACTAGCAATGTTTCTGCTCGCCACTGTGGGGCAAACGTTGTGCAGCTAAGCTCACTGGGGAAGTACAAGTGCCAGAGTTCCTTTCTGGGGCACCATCAAGAGATCACATTCGTAGCATGCGGATACTGCTTTCCTCCTAAGCTGTGCATTCGCAGCCAGCTTCAAGGTGTTCCTTTTGTGGATAGACTCTGGTGGAGAGGCAGCTGGAGAAGGCCTCTGCTTCTATGCCCTTTGAGAAGGCTTCTTTGAGGAACCTCTTACCCTAGCGTCTACCAAGTACAGTCTTCTGCCTCTCTACAATACTGACTTACTTTTGACAGCTTGTTTTTCCGTTTGAGAAACCAAGAGCCCTTTTCGTGCAGGGAAAAATGTCCGTTTTCTGTTCTTCTTTTGCACACGGTGACGTGCTTTCAGGGCTGTGGTTAGGCTTTTACCCACTCGAGGGAGGGCAGCTTCCCATTCACTTTGGAGATGGCACTCCTGCAGCGCTGTGGGCCATGTCTGTGCTTCGCAGACTGCAAACTACCCTCTCCATTCGAAGAGAACACGCACGGATTGGGTAGTCTCTGTTCTCTGGAGTTGTGTGTGGTGCTACTGCCCCGGTGTATGGGGTGGCTCACTGGCCACTAGCAATGTTTCTGCTCACCACTGTGGGGCAAACGTTGTGCAGCTAAGCTCACTTGGGAAGTACAAGTGCCAGAGTTCCTTTCTGGGGCACCATCAAGAGATCACATTCGTAGCATGCGGGTACTGCTTTCCTCCTAAGCTGTGCATTCGCAGCCAGCTTCAAGGTGTTCCTTTTGTGGATAGACTCTGGAGGAGAGGCCGCTGGATAAGGCCTCTGCTTCTATGCCCTTTGAGAAGGCTGCTTTGAGGAACCTCTTACCCTAGCCTCTGCCAAGTACAGCCTTCTGCCTCTCTCCAATACTGACTTACTTTTGACAGCTTGTCTTTCCGTTTGAGAAACCAAGAGCCCTTTTCGTGCAGGGAAAAATGTCCGTTTTCTGTTCTTCTTTTGCACACGGTTACGTGCTTTCAGGGCTGGAGTTAGGCTTTTACCCACTCGAGGGAGGGCAGCTTCCCATTCACTTTGTAGATGGCACTCCTGCAGCGCTGTGGGCCATGTCTGTGCTTCGCAGACTGCAAACTACCCTCTCCATTCGAAGAGAACACGCACGGATTGGGAAGTCTCTGTTCTCTGGGAGTTGTGTGTGGTGCTACTGCCCCGGTGTATGGGGTGGCTCACTGGCCACTAGCAATGTTTCTGCTCGCCACTGTGGGGCAAACGTTGTGCAGCTAAGCTCACTTGGGAAGTACAAGTGCCAGAGTTCCTTTCTGGGGCACCATCAAGAGATCACATTCGTAGCATGCGGGTACTGCTTTCCTCCTAAGCTGTGCATTCGCAGCCAGCTTCAAGGTGTTCCTTTTGTGGATAGACTCTGGAGGAGAGGCCGCTGGATAAGGCCTCTGCTTCTATGCCCTTTGAGAAGGCTGCTTTGAGGAACCTCTTACCCTAGCCTCTGCCAAGTACAGCCTTCTGCCTCTCTCCAATACTGACTTACTTTTGACAGCTTGTCTTTCCGTTTGAGAAACCAAGAGCCCTTTTCGTGCAGGGAAAAATGTCCGTTTTCTGTTCTTCTTTTGCACACGGTTACGTGCTTTCAGGGCTGGAGTTAGGCTTTTACCCACTCGAGGGAGGGCAGCTTCCCATTCACTTTGGAGATGGCACTCCTGCAGCGCTGTGGGCCATGTCTGTGCTTCGCAGACTGCAAACTACCCTCTCCATTCGAAGAGAACACGCACGGATTGGGAAGTTTCTGTTCTCTGGGAGTTGTGTGTGGTGCTACTGCCCCGGTGTATGGGGTGGCTCACTGGCCACTAGCAATGTTTCTGCTCGCCACTGTGGGGCAAACGTTGTGCAGCTAAGCTCACTGGGGAAGTACAAGTGCCAGAGTTCCTTTCTGGGGCACCATCAAGAGATCACATTCGTAGCATGCGGGTACTGCTTTCCTCCTAAGCTGTGCATTCGCAGCCAGCTTCAAGGTGTTCTTTTGTGGATAGACTCTGGTGGAGAGGCCGCTGGAGAAGGCCTCTGCTTCTATGCCCTTTGAGAAGGCTGCTTTGAGGAACCTCTTACCCTAGCGTGTGCCAAGTACAGCCTTCTGCCTCTCTCCAATACTGACTTACTTTGGACAGCTTGTCTTTCCGTTTGAGAAACCAAGAGCCCTTTTCGTGCAGGGAAAAATGTCCGTTTTCTGTTCTTCTTTTGCACACGGTGACGTGCTTTCAGGGCTGTGGTTAGGCTTTTACCCACTCGAGGGAGGGCAGCTTCCCATTCACTTTGGAGATGGCACTCCTGCAGCGCTGTGGGCCATGTCTGTGCTTCGCAGACTGCAAACTACCCTCTCCATTCGAAGAGAACACGCACGGATTGGGAAGTCTCTGTTCTCTGGGAGTTGTGTGTGGTGCTACTGCCCCGGTGTATGGGGTGGCTCACTGGCCACTAGCAATGTTTCTGCTCGCCACTGTGGGGCAAACGTTGTGCAGCTAAGCTCACTTGGGAAGTACAAGTGCCAGAGTTCCTTTCTGGGGCACCATCAAGAGATCACATTCGTAGCATGCGGGTACTGCTTTCCTCCTAAGCTGTGCATTCGCAGCCAGCTTCAAGGTGTTCCTTTTGTGGATAGACTCTGGAGGAGAGGCCGCTGGAGAAGGCTTCTGCTTCTATGCCCTTTGAGAAGGCTGCTTTGAGGAACCTCTTACCCTAGCCTCTGCCAAGTACAGCCTTCTGCCTCTCTCCAATACTGACTTACTTCTGACAGCTTGTCTTTCCGTTTGAGAAGCCAAGAGCCCTTTTCGTGCAGGGAAAAATGTCCGTTTTCTGTTCTTTTGCACACGGTGACGTGCTTTCAGGCCTGGGTTAGGCTTTTACCCACTCGAGGGAGGGCAGCTTCCAATTCACTTTGGAGATGGCACTCCTGCAGCGCTGTGGACCATGTCTGTGCTTCGCAGACTGCAAACTACCCTCTCCATTCGAAGAGAACACGCACGGATTGGGAAGTCTCTGTTCTCTGGGAGTTGTGTGTGGTGCTACTGCCCCGGTGTATGGGGTGGCTCACTGGCCACTAGCAATGTTTCTGCTCGCCACTGTGGGGCAAACGTTGTGCAGCTAAGCTCACTGGGGAAGTACAAGTGCCAGAGTTCCTTTCTGGGGCACCATCAAGAGATCACATTCGTAGCATGCGGATACTGCTTTCCTCCTAAGCTGTGCATTCGCAGCCAGCTTCAAGGTGTTCCTTTTGTGGATAGACTCTGGTGGAGAGGCAGCTGGAGAAGGCCTCTGCTTCTATGCCCTTTGAGAAGGCTTCTTTGAGGAACCTCTTACCCTAGCGTCTACCAAGTACAGTCTTCTGCCTCTCTACAATACTGACTTACTTTTGACAGCTTGTTTTTCCGTTTGAGAAACCAAGAGCCCTTTTCGTGCAGGGAAAAATGTCCGTTTTCTGTTCTTCTTTTGCACACGGTGACGTGCTTTCAGGGCTGTGGTTAGGCTTTTACCCACTCGAGGGAGGGCAGCTTCCCATTCACTTTGGAGATGGCACTCCTGCAGCGCTGTGGGCCATGTCTGTGCTTCGCAGACTGCAAACTACCCTCTCCATTCGAAGAGAACACGCACGGATTGGGTAGTCTCTGTTCTCTGGAGTTGTGTGTGGTGCTACTGCCCCGGTGTATGGGGTGGCTCACTGGCCACTAGCAATGTTTCTGCTCACCACTGTGGGGCAAACGTTGTGCAGCTAAGCTCACTTGGGAAGTACAAGTGCCAGAGTTCCTTTCTGGGGCACCATCAAGAGATCACATTCGTAGCATGCGGGTACTGCTTTCCTCCTAAGCTGTGCATTCGCAGCCAGCTTCAAGGTGTTCCTTTTGTGGATAGACTCTGGAGGAGAGGCCGCTGGATAAGGCCTCTGCTTCTATGCCCTTTGAGAAGGCTGCTTTGAGGAACCTCTTACCCTAGCCTCTGCCAAGTACAGCCTTCTGCCTCTCTCCAATACTGACTTACTTTTGACAGCTTGTCTTTCCGTTTGAGAAACCAAGAGCCCTTTTCGTGCAGGGAAAAATGTCCGTTTTCTGTTCTTCTTTTGCACACGGTTACGTGCTTTCAGGGCTGGAGTTAGGCTTTTACCCACTCGAGGGAGGGCAGCTTCCCATTCACTTTGTAGATGGCACTCCTGCAGCGCTGTGGGCCATGTCTGTGCTTCGCAGACTGCAAACTACCCTCTCCATTCGAAGAGAACACGCACGGATTGGGAAGTCTCTGTTCTCTGGGAGTTGTGTGTGGTGCTACTGCCCCGGTGTATGGGGTGGCTCACTGGCCACTAGCAATGTTTCTGCTCGCCACTGTGGGGCAAACGTTGTGCAGCTAAGCTCACTTGGGAAGTACAAGTGCCAGAGTTCCTTTCTGGGGCACCATCAAGAGATCACATTCGTAGCATGCGGGTACTGCTTTCCTCCTAAGCTGTGCATTCGCAGCCAGCTTCAAGGTGTTCCTTTTGTGGATAGACTCTGGAGGAGAGGCCGCTGGATAAGGCCTCTGCTTCTATGCCCTTTGAGAAGGCTGCTTTGAGGAACCTCTTACCCTAGCCTCTGCCAAGTACAGCCTTCTGCCTCTCTCCAATACTGACTTACTTTTGACAGCTTGTCTTTCCGTTTGAGAAACCAAGAGCCCTTTTCGTGCAGGGAAAAATGTCCGTTTTCTGTTCTTCTTTTGCACACGGTTACGTGCTTTCAGGGCTGGAGTTAGGCTTTTACCCACTCGAGGGAGGGCAGCTTCCCATTCACTTTGGAGATGGCACTCCTGCAGCGCTGTGGGCCATGTCTGTGCTTCGCAGACTGCAAACTACCCTCTCCATTCGAAGAGAACACGCACGGATTGGGAAGTTTCTGTTCTCTGGGAGTTGTGTGTGGTGCTACTGCCCCGGTGTATGGGGTGGCTCACTGGCCACTAGCAATGTTTCTGCTCGCCACTGTGGGGCAAACGTTGTGCAGCTAAGCTCACTGGGGAAGTACAAGTGCCAGAGTTCCTTTCTGGGGCACCATCAAGAGATCACATTCGTAGCATGCGGGTACTGCTTTCCTCCTAAGCTGTGCATTCGCAGCCAGCTTCAAGGTGTTCTTTTGTGGATAGACTCTGGTGGAGAGGCCGCTGGAGAAGGCCTCTGCTTCTATGCCCTTTGAGAAGGCTGCTTTGAGGAACCTCTTACCCTAGCGTGTGCCAAGTACAGCCTTCTGCCTCTCTCCAATACTGACTTACTTTGGACAGCTTGTCTTTCCGTTTGAGAAACCAAGAGCCCTTTTCGTGCAGGGAAAAATGTCCGTTTTCTGTTCTTCTTTTGCACACGGTGACGTGCTTTCAGGGCTGTGGTTAGGCTTTTACCCACTCGAGGGAGGGCAGCTTCCCATTCACTTTGGAGATGGCACTCCTGCAGCGCTGTGGGCCATGTCTGTGCTTCGCAGACTGCAAACTACCCTCTCCATTCGAAGAGAACACGCACGGATTGGGAAGTCTCTGTTCTCTGGGAGTTGTGTGTGGTGCTACTGCCCCGGTGTATGGGGTGGCTCACTGGCCACTAGCAATGTTTCTGCTCGCCACTGTGGGGCAAACGTTGTGCAGCTAAGCTCACTTGGGAAGTACAAGTGCCAGAGTTCCTTTCTGGGGCACCATCAAGAGATCACATTCGTAGCATGCGGGTACTGCTTTCCTCCTAAGCTGTGCATTCGCAGCCAGCTTCAAGGTGTTCCTTTTGTGGATAGACTCTGGAGGAGAGGCCGCTGGAGAAGGCTTCTGCTTCTATGCCCTTTGAGAAGGCTGCTTTGAGGAACCTCTTACCCTAGCCTCTGCCAAGTACAGCCTTCTGCCTCTCTCCAATACTGACTTACTTTTGACAGCTTGTCTTTCCGTTTGAGAAACCAAGAGCCCTTTTCGTGCAGGGAAAAATGTCCGTTTTCTGTTCTTCTTTGGCACACGGTGACGTGCTTTCACGGTTGGGGTTAGGCTTTTACCGACTCGAGGGAGGGCAGCTTCCCATTCACTTTGGAGATGGCACTCCTGCAGCGCTGTGGGCCATGTCTGTGCTTCGCAAACTGCAAACTACCCTCTCCATTCGAAGAGAACACGCACGGATTGGGAAGTCTCTGTTCTCTGGGAGATGTGTGTGGTGCTACTGCCCCGGTGTATGGGGTGGCTCACTGGCCACTAGCAACGTTTCTGCTCGCCACTGTGGGGCAAGCGTTGTGCAGCTAAGTTCACTTGGGAAGTACAAGTGCCAGAGTTCCTTTCTGGGGCACCATCAAGAGATCACATTCGTAGCATGCGGGTACTGCTTTCCTCCTAAGCTGTGCATTCGCAGCCAGCTTCAAGGTGTTCCTTTTGTGGATAGACTCTGGTGGAGAGGCCGCTGGAGAAGGCTTCTGCTTCTATGCCCTTTGAGAAGGCTGCTTTGAGGAACCTCTTACCCTAGCCTCTGCCAAGTACAGCCTTCTGCCTCTCTCCAATACTGACTTACTTTTGACAGCTTGTCTTTCCGTTTGAGAAACCAAGAGCCCTTTTCGTGCAGGGAAAAATGTCCGTTTTCTGTTCTTCTTTTGCACACGGTGACGTGCTTTCAGGCCTGGGTTAGGCTTTTACCCACTCGAGGGAGGGCAGCTTCCCATTCACTTTGTAGATGGCACTCCTGCAGCGCTGTGGGCCATGTCTGTGCTTCGCAGACTGCAAACTACCCTCTCCATTCGAAGAGAACACGCACGGATTGGGAAGTCTCTGTTCTCTTGGAGTTGTGTGTGGTGCTACTGCCCCGGTGTATGGGGTGGCTCACTGGCCACTAGCAATGTTTCTGCTCGCCACTGTGGGGCAAACGTTGTGCAGCTAAGCTCACTTGGGAAGTACAAGTGCCAGAGTTCCTTTCTGGGGCACCATCAACAGATCACATTCGTAGCATGCGGGTACTGCTTTCCTCCTAAGCTGTGCATTCGCAGCCAGCTTCAAGGTGTTCCTTTTGTGGATAGACTCTGGTGGAGAGGCCGCTGGAGAAGGCCTCTGCTTCTATGCCCTTTGAGAAGGCTGCTTTGAGGAACCTCTTACCCTAGCGTCTGCCAAGTACAGCCTTCTGCCTCTCTCCAATACTGACTTACTTTGGACAGCTTGTCTTTCCGTTTGAGAAACCAAGAGCCCTTTTCCTGCAGGGAAAAATGTCCGTTTTCTGTTCTTCTTTTGCACACGGTGACGTGCTTTCAGGGCTGTGGTTAGGCTTTTACCCACTCGAGGGAGGGCAGCTTCCCATTCACTTTGGAGATGGCACTCCTGCAGCGCTGTGGGCCATGTCTGTGCTTCGCAGACTGCAAACTACCCTCTCCATTCGAAGAGAACACGCACGGATTGGGAAGTCTCTGTTCTCTGGGAGTTGTGTGTGGTGCTACTGCCCCGGTGTATGGGGTGGCTCACTGGCCACTAGCAATGTTTCTGCTCGCCACTGTGGGGCAAACGTTGTGCAGCTAAGCTCACTTGGGAAGTACAAGTGCCAGAGTTCCTTTCTGGGGCACCATCAAGAGATCACATTCGTAGCATGCGGGTACTGCTTTCCTCCTAAGCTGTGCATTCGCAGCCAGCTTCAAGGTGTTCCTTTTGTGGATAGACTCTGGAGGAGAGGCCGCTGGAGAAGGCTTCTGCTTCTATGCCCTTTGAGAAGGCTGCTTTGAGGAACCTCTTACCCTAGCCTCTGCCAAGTACAGCCTTCTGCCTCTCTCCAATACTGACTTACTTTTGACAGCTTGTCTTTCCGTTTGAGAAACCAAGAGCCCTTTTCGTGCAGGGAAAAATGTCCGTTTTCTGTTCTTCTTTGGCACACGGTGACGTGCTTTCAGGGTTGGGGTTAGGCTTTTACCGACTCGAGGGAGGGCAGCTTCCCATTCACTTTGGAGATGGCACTCCTGCAGCGCTGTGGGCCATGTCTGTGCTTCGCAAACTGCAAGCTACCCTCTCCATTCGAAGAGAACACGCACGGATTGGGAAGTCTCTGTTCTCTGGGAGATGTGTGTGGTGCTACTGCCCCGGTGTATGGGGTGGCTCACTGGCCACTAGCAACGTTTCTGCTCGCCACTGTGGGGCAAGCGTTGTGCAGCTAAGTTCACTTGGGAAGTACAAGTGCCAGAGTTCCTTTCTGGGGCACCATCAAGAGATCACATTCGTAGCATGCGGGTACTGCTTTCCTCCTAAGCTGTGCATTCGCAGCCAGCTTCAAGGTGTTCCTTTTGTGGATAGACTCTGGTGGAGAGGCCGCTGGAGAAGGCTTCTGCTTCTATGCCCTTTGAGAAGGCTGCTTTGAGGAACCTCTTACCCTAGCCTCTGCCAAGTACAGCCTTCTGCCTCTCTCCAATACTGACTTACTTTTGACAGCTTGTCTTTCCGTTTGAGAAACCAAGAGCCCTTTTCGTGCAGGGAAAAATGTCCGTTTTCTGTTCTTCTTTTGCACACGGTGACGTGCTTTCAGGCCTGGGTTAGGCTTTTACCCACTCGAGGGAGGGCAGCTTCCCATTCACTTTGTAGATGGCACTCCTGCAGCGCTGTGGGCCATGTCTGTGCTTCGCAGACTGCAAACTACCCTCTCCATTCGAAGAGAACACGCACGGATTGGGAAGTCTCTGTTCTCTTGGAGTTGTGTGTGGTGCTACTGCCCCGGTGTATGGGGTGGCTCACTGGCCACTAGCAATGTTTCTGCTCGCCACTGTGGGGCAAACGTTGTGCAGCTAAGCTCACTTGGGAAGTACAAGTGCCAGAGTTCCTTTCTGGGGCACCATCAACAGATCACATTCGTAGCATGCGGGTACTGCTTTCCTCCTAAGCTGTGCATTCGCAGCCAGCTTCAAGGTGTTCCTTTTGTGGATAGACTCTGGTGGAGAGGCCGCTGGAGAAGGCCTCTGCTTCTATGCCCTTTGAGAAGGCTGCTTTGAGGAACCTCTTACCCTAGCGTCTGCCAAGTACAGCCTTCTGCCTCTCTCCAATACTGACTTACTTTTGACAGCTTGTCTTTCCGTTTGAGAAACCAAGAGCCCTTTTCGTGCAGGGAAAAATGTCCGTTTTCTGTTCTTCTTTTGCACACGGTGACGTGCTTTCAGGGCTGTGGTTAGGCTTTTACCCACTCGAGGGACGGCAGCTTCCCATTCACTTTGGAGATGGCACTCCTGCAGCGCTGTGGGCCATGTCTGTGCTTCGCAGACTGCAAACTACCCTCTCCATTCGAAGAGAACACGTACGGATTGGGAAGTCTCTGTTCTCTGGGAGTTGTGTGTGGTGATACTGCCCCGGTGTATGGGGTGGCTCACTTGCCACTAGCAATGTTTCTGCTCGCCACTGTGGGGCAAACGTTGTGCAGCTAAGCTCACTTGGGAAGTACAAGTGCCAGAGTTCCTTTCTGGGGCACCATCAAGAGATCACATTCGTAGCATGCGGGTACTGCTTTCCTGCTAAGCTGTGCATTCGCAGCCAGCTTCAAGGTGTTCCTTTTGTGGATAGACTCTGGAGGAGAGGCCGCTGGATAAGGCCTCTGCTTCTATGCCCTTTGAGAAGGCTGCTTTGAGGAACCTCTTACCCTAGCCTCTGCCAAGTACAGCCTTCTGCCTCTCTCCAATACTGACTTACTTTTGACAGCTTGTCTTTCCGTTTGAGAAACCAAGAGCCCTTTTCGTGCAGGGAAAAATGTCCGTTTTCTGTTCTTCTTTTGCACACGGTTACGTGCTTTCAGGGCTGTGGTTAGGCTTTTACCCACTCGAGGGAGGGCAGCTTCCCATTCACTTTGGAGATGGCACTCCTGCAGCGCTGTGGGCCATGTCTGTGCTTCGCAGACTGCAAACTACCCTCTCCATTCGAAGAGAACACGCACGGATTGGGAAGTTTCTGTTCTCTGGGAGTTGTGTGTGGTGCTACTGCCCCGGTGTATGGGGTGGCTCACTGGCCACTAGCAATGTTTCTGCTCGCCACTGTGGGGCAAACGTTGTGCAGCTAAGCTCACTGGGGAAGTACAAGTGCCAGAGTTCCTTTCTGGGGCACCATCAAGAGATCACATTCGTAGCATGCGGGTACTGCTTTCCTCCTAAGCTGTGCATTCGCAGCCAGCTTCAAGGTGTTCTTTTGTGGATAGACTCTTGTGGAGAGGCCGCTGGAGAAGGCCTCTGCTTCTATGCCCTTTGAGAAGGCTGCTTTGAGGAACCTCTTACCCTAGCGTGTGCCAAGTACAGCCTTCTGCCTCTCTCCAATACTGACTTACTTTGGACAGCTTGTCTTTCCGTTTGAGAAACCAAGAGCCCTTTTCGTGCAGGGAAAAATGTCCGTTTTCTGTTCTTCTTTTGCACACGGTGACGTGCTTTCAGGGCTGTGGTTAGGCTTTTACCCACTCGAGGGAGGGCAGCTTCCCATTCACTTTGGAGATGGCACTCCTGCAGCGCTGTGGGCCATGTCTGTGCTTCGCAGACTGCAAACTACCCTCTCCATTCGAAGAGAACACGCACGGATTGGGAAGTCTCTGTTCTCTGGGAGTTGTGTGTGGTGCTACTGCCCCGGTGTATGGGGTGGCTCACTGGCCACTAGCAATGTTTCTGCTCGCCACTGTGGGGCAAACGTTGTGCAGCTAAGCTCACTTGGGAAGTACAAGTGCCAGAGTTCCTTTCTGGGGCACCATCAAGAGATCACATTCGTAGCATGCGGGTACTGCTTTCCTCCTAAGCTGTGCATTCGCAGCCAGCTTCAAGGTGTTCCTTTTGTGGATAGACTCTGGAGGAGAGGCCGCTGGATAAGGCCTCTGCTTCTATGCCCTTTGAGAGGGCTGCTTTGAGGAACCTCTTACCCTAGCCTCTGCCAAGTACAGCCTTCTGCCTCTCTCCAATACTGACTTACTTCTGACAGCTTGTCTTTCCGTTTGAGAAGCCAAGAGCCCTTTTCGTGCAGGGAAAAATGTCCGTTTTCTGTTCTTTTGCACACGGTGACGTGCTTTCAGGCCTGGGTTAGGCTTTTACCCACTCGAGGGAGGGCAGCTTCCAATTCACTTTGGAGATGGCACTCCTGCAGCGCTGTGGACCATGTCTGTGCTTCGCAGACTGCAAACTACCCTCTCCATTCGAAGAGAACACGCACGGATTGGGAAGTCTCTGTTCTCTGGGAGTTGTGTGTGGTGCTACTGCCCCGGTGTATGGGGTGGCTCACTGGCCACTAGCAATGTTTCTGCTCGCCACTGTGGGGCAAACGTTGTGCAGCTAAGCTCACTTGGGAAGTACAAGTGCCAGAGTTCCTTTCTGGGGCACCATCAAGAGATCACATTCGTAGCATGCGGATACTGCTTTCCTCCTAAGCTGTGCATTCGCAGCCAGCTTCAAGGTGTTCCTTTTGTGGATAGACTCTGGTGGAGAGGCAGCTGGAGAAGGCCTCTGCTTCTATGCCCTTTGAGAAGGCTTCTTTGAGGAACCTCTTACCCTAGCGTCTACCAAGTACAGTCTTCTGCCTCTCTACAATACTGACTTACTTTTGACAGCTTGTTTTTCCGTTTGAGAAACCAAGAGCCCTTTTCGTGCAGGGAAAAATGTCCGTTTTCTGTTCTTCTTTTGCACACGGTGACGTGCTTTCAGGGCTGTGGTTAGGCTTTTACCCACTCGAGGGAGGGCAGCTTCCCATTCACTTTGGAGATGGCACTCCTGCAGCGCTGTGGGCCATGTCTGTGCTTCGCAGACTGCAAACTACCCTCTCCATTCGAAGAGAACACGCACGGATTGGGTAGTCTCTGTTCTCTGGAGTTGTGTGTGGTGCTACTGCCCCGGTGTATGGGGTGGCTCACTGGCCACTAGCAATGTTTCTGCTCACCACTGTGGGGCAAACGTTGTGCAGCTAAGCTCACTTGGGAAGTACAAGTGCCAGAGTTCCTTTCTGGGGCACCATCAAGAGATCACATTCGTAGCATGCGGGTACTGCTTTCCTCCTAAGCTGTGCATTCGCAGCCAGCTTCAAGGTGTTCCTTTTGTGGATAGACTCTGGAGGAGAGGCCGCTGGATAAGGCCTCTGCTTCTATGCCCTTTGAGAAGGCTGCTTTGAGGAACCTCTTACCCTAGCCTCTGCCAAGTACAGCCTTCTGCCTCTCTCCAATACTGACTTACTTTTGACAGCTTGTCTTTCCGTTTGAGAAACCAAGAGCCCTTTTCGTGCAGGGAAAAATGTCCGTTTTCTGTTCTTCTTTTGCACACGGTTACGTGCTTTCAGGGCTGGAGTTAGGCTTTTACCCACTCGAGGGAGGGCAGCTTCCCATTCACTTTGTAGATGGCACTCCTGCAGCGCTGTGGGCCATGTCTGTGCTTCGCAGACTGCAAACTACCCTCTCCATTCGAAGAGAACACGCACGGATTGGGAAGTCTCTGTTCTCTGGGAGTTGTGTGTGGTGCTACTGCCCCGGTGTATGGGGTGGCTCACTGGCCACTAGCAATGTTTCTGCTCGCCACTGTGGGGCAAACGTTGTGCAGCTAAGCTCACTTGGGAAGTACAAGTGCCAGAGTTCCTTTCTGGGGCACCATCAAGAGATCACATTCGTAGCATGCGGGTACTGCTTTCCTCCTAAGCTGTGCATTCGCAGCCAGCTTCAAGGTGTTCCTTTTGTGGATAGACTCTGGAGGAGAGGCCGCTGGATAAGGCCTCTGCTTCTATGCCCTTTGAGAAGGCTGCTTTGAGGAACCTCTTACCCTAGCCTCTGCCAAGTACAGCCTTCTGCCTCTCTCCAATACTGACTTACTTTTGACAGCTTGTCTTTCCGTTTGAGAAACCAAGAGCCCTTTTCGTGCAGGGAAAAATGTCCGTTTTCTGTTCTTCTTTTGCACACGGTTACGTGCTTTCAGGGCTGGAGTTAGGCTTTTACCCACTCGAGGGAGGGCAGCTTCCCATTCACTTTGGAGATGGCACTCCTGCAGCGCTGTGGGCCATGTCTGTGCTTCGCAGACTGCAAACTACCCTCTCCATTCGAAGAGAACACGCACGGATTGGGAAGTTTCTGTTCTCTGGGAGTTGTGTGTGGTGCTACTGCCCCGGTGTATGGGGTGGCTCACTGGCCACTAGCAATGTTTCTGCTCGCCACTGTGGGGCAAACGTTGTGCAGCTAAGCTCACTGGGGAAGTACAAGTGCCAGAGTTCCTTTCTGGGGCACCATCAAGAGATCACATTCGTAGCATGCGGGTACTGCTTTCCTCCTAAGCTGTGCATTCGCAGCCAGCTTCAAGGTGTTCTTTTGTGGATAGACTCTGGTGGAGAGGCCGCTGGAGAAGGCCTCTGCTTCTATGCCCTTTGAGAAGGCTGCTTTGAGGAACCTCTTACCCTAGCGTGTGCCAAGTACAGCCTTCTGCCTCTCTCCAATACTGACTTACTTTGGACAGCTTGTCTTTCCGTTTGAGAAACCAAGAGCCCTTTTCGTGCAGGGAAAAATGTCCGTTTTCTGTTCTTCTTTTGCACACGGTGACGTGCTTTCAGGGCTGTGGTTAGGCTTTTACCCACTCGAGGGAGGGCAGCTTCCCATTCACTTTGGAGATGGCACTCCTGCAGCGCTGTGGGCCATGTCTGTGCTTCGCAGACTGCAAACTACCCTCTCCATTCGAAGAGAACACGCACGGATTGGGAAGTCTCTGTTCTCTGGGAGTTGTGTGTGGTGCTACTGCCCCGGTGTATGGGGTGGCTCACTGGCCACTAGCAATGTTTCTGCTCGCCACTGTGGGGCAAACGTTGTGCAGCTAAGCTCACTTGGGAAGTACAAGTGCCAGAGTTCCTTTCTGGGGCACCATCAAGAGATCACATTCGTAGCATGCGGGTACTGCTTTCCTCCTAAGCTGTGCATTCGCAGCCAGCTTCAAGGTGTTCCTTTTGTGGATAGACTCTGGAGGAGAGGCCGCTGGAGAAGGCTTCTGCTTCTATGCCCTTTGAGAAGGCTGCTTTGAGGAACCTCTTACACTAGCCTCTGCCAAGTACAGCCTTCTGCCTCTCTCCAATACTGACTTACTTTTGACAGCTTGTCTTTCCGTTTGAGAAACCAAGAGCCCTTTTCGTGCAGGGAAAAATGTCCGTTTTCTGTTCTTCTTTGGCACACGGTGACGTGCTTTCACGGTTGGGGTTAGGCTTTTACCGACTCGAGGGAGGGCAGCTTCCCATTCACTTTGGAGATGGCACTCCTGCAGCGCTGTGGGCCATGTCTGTGCTTCGCAAACTGCAAACTACCCTCTCCATTCGAAGAGAACACGCACGGATTGGGAAGTCTCTGTTCTCTGGGAGATGTGTGTGGTGCTACTGCCCCGGTGTATGGGGTGGCTCACTGGCCACTAGCAACGTTTCTGCTCGCCACTGTGGGGCAAGCGTTGTGCAGCTAAGTTCACTTGGGAAGTACAAGTGCCAGAGTTCCTTTCTGGGGCACCATCAAGAGATCACATTCGTAGCATGCGGGTACTGCTTTCCTCCTAAGCTGTGCATTCGCAGCCAGCTTCAAGGTGTTCCTTTTGTGGATAGACTCTGGTGGAGAGGCCGCTGGAGAAGGCTTCTGCTTCTATGCCCTTTGAGAAGGCTGCTTTGAGGAACCTCTTACCCTAGCCTCTGCCAAGTACAGCCTTCTGCCTCTCTCCAATACTGACTTACTTTTGACAGCTTGTCTTTCCGTTTGAGAAACCAAGAGCCCTTTTCGTGCAGGGAAAAATGTCCGTTTTCTGTTCTTCTTTTGCACACGGTGACGTGCTTTCAGGCCTGGGTTAGGCTTTTACCCACTCGAGGGAGGGCAGCTTCCCATTCACTTTGTAGATGGCACTCCTGCAGCGCTGTGGGCCATGTCTGTGCTTCGCAGACTGCAAACTACCCTCTCCATTCGAAGAGAACACGCACGGATTGGGAAGTCTCTGTTCTCTTGGAGTTGTGTGTGGTGCTACTGCCCCGGTGTATGGGGTGGCTCACTGGCCACTAGCAATGTTTCTGCTCGCCACTGTGGGGCAAACGTTGTGCAGCTAAGCTCACTTGGGAAGTACAAGTGCCAGAGTTCCTTTCTGGGGCACCATCAACAGATCACATTCGTAGCATGCGGGTACTGCTTTCCTCCTAAGCTGTGCATTCGCAGCCAGCTTCAAGGTGTTCCTTTTGTGGATAGACTCTGGTGGAGAGGCCGCTGGAGAAGGCCTCTGCTTCTATGCCCTTTGAGAAGGCTGCTTTGAGGAACCTCTTACCCTAGCGTCTGCCAAGTACAGCCTTCTGCCTCTCTCCAATACTGACTTACTTTGGACAGCTTGTCTTTCCGTTTGAGAAACCAAGAGCCCTTTTCCTGCAGGGAAAAATGTCCGTTTTCTGTTCTTCTTTTGCACACGGTGACGTGCTTTCAGGGCTGTGGTTAGGCTTTTACCCACTCGAGGGAGGGCAGCTTCCCATTCACTTTGGAGATGGCACTCCTGCAGCGCTGTGGGCCATGTCTGTGCTTCGCAGACTGCAAACTACCCTCTCCATTCGAAGAGAACACGCACGGATTGGGAAGTCTCTGTTCTCTGGGAGTTGTGTGTGGTGCTACTGCCCCGGTGTATGGGGTGGCTCACTGGCCACTAGCAATGTTTCTGCTCGCCACTGTGGGGCAAACGTTGTGCAGCTAAGCTCACTTGGGAAGTACAAGTGCCAGAGTTCCTTTCTGGGGCACCATCAAGAGATCACATTCGTAGCATGCGGGTACTGCTTTCCTCCTAAGCTGTGCATTCGCAGCCAGCTTCAAGGTGTTCCTTTTGTGGATAGACTCTGGAGGAGAGGCCGCTGGAGAAGGCTTCTGCTTCTATGCCCTTTGAGAAGGCTGCTTTGAGGAACCTCTTACCCTAGCCTCTGCCAAGTACAGCCTTCTGCCTCTCTCCAATACTGACTTACTTTTGACAGCTTGTCTTTCCGTTTGAGAAACCAAGAGCCCTTTTCGTGCAGGGAAAAATGTCCGTTTTCTGTTCTTCTTTGGCACACGGTGACGTGCTTTCAGGGTTGGGGTTAGGCTTTTACCGACTCGAGGGAGGGCAGCTTCCCATTCACTTTGGAGATGGCACTCCTGCAGCGCTGTGGGCCATGTCTGTGCTTCGCAAACTGCAAGCTACCCTCTCCATTCGAAGAGAACACGCACGGATTGGGAAGTCTCTGTTCTCTGGGAGATGTGTGTGGTGCTACTGCCCCGGTGTATGGGGTGGCTCACTGGCCACTAGCAACGTTTCTGCTCGCCACTGTGGGGCAAGCGTTGTGCAGCTAAGTTCACTTGGGAAGTACAAGTGCCAGAGTTCCTTTCTGGGGCACCATCAAGAGATCACATTCGTAGCATGCGGGTACTGCTTTCCTCCTAAGCTGTGCATTCGCAGCCAGCTTCAAGGTGTTCCTTTTGTGGATAGACTCTGGTGGAGAGGCCGCTGGAGAAGGCTTCTGCTTCTATGCCCTTTGAGAAGGCTGCTTTGAGGAACCTCTTACCCTAGCCTCTGCCAAGTACAGCCTTCTGCCTCTCTCCAATACTGACTTACTTTTGACAGCTTGTCTTTCCGTTTGAGAAACCAAGAGCCCTTTTCGTGCAGGGAAAAATGTCCGTTTTCTGTTCTTCTTTTGCACACGGTGACGTGCTTTCAGGCCTGGGTTAGGCTTTTACCCACTCGAGGGAGGGCAGCTTCCCATTCACTTTGTAGATGGCACTCCTGCAGCGCTGTGGGCCATGTCTGTGCTTCGCAGACTGCAAACTACCCTCTCCATTCGAAGAGAACACGCACGGATTGGGAAGTCTCTGTTCTCTTGGAGTTGTGTGTGGTGCTACTGCCCCGGTGTATGGGGTGGCTCACTGGCCACTAGCAATGTTTCTGCTCGCCACTGTGGGGCAAACGTTGTGCAGCTAAGCTCACTTGGGAAGTACAAGTGCCAGAGTTCCTTTCTGGGGCACCATCAACAGATCACATTCGTAGCATGCGGGTACTGCTTTCCTCCTAAGCTGTGCATTCGCAGCCAGCTTCAAGGTGTTCCTTTTGTGGATAGACTCTGGTGGAGAGGCCGCTGGAGAAGGCCTCTGCTTCTATGCCCTTTGAGAAGGCTGCTTTGAGGAACCTCTTACCCTAGCGTCTGCCAAGTACAGCCTTCTGCCTCTCTCCAATACTGACTTACTTTTGACAGCTTGTCTTTCCGTTTGAGAAACCAAGAGCCCTTTTCGTGCAGGGAAAAATGTCCGTTTTCTGTTCTTCTTTTGCACACGGTGACGTGCTTTCAGGGCTGTGGTTAGGCTTTTACCCACTCGAGGGACGGCAGCTTCCCATTCACTTTGGAGATGGCACTCCTGCAGCGCTGTGGGCCATGTCTGTGCTTCGCAGACTGCAAACTACCCTCTCCATTCGAAGAGAACACGTACGGATTGGGAAGTCTCTGTTCTCTGGGAGTTGTGTGTGGTGATACTGCCCCGGTGTATGGGGTGGCTCACTTGCCACTAGCAATGTTTCTGCTCGCCACTGTGGGGCAAACGTTGTGCAGCTAAGCTCACTTGGGAAGTACAAGTGCCAGAGTTCCTTTCTGGGGCACCATCAAGAGATCACATTCGTAGCATGCGGGTACTGCTTTCCTCCTAAGCTGTGCATTCGCAGCCAGCTTCAAGGTGTTCCTTTTGTGGATAGACTCTGGTGGAGAGGCCGCTGGAGAAGGCCTCTGCTTCTGTGCCCTTTGAGAAGGCTGCTTTGAGGAACCTCTTACCCTAGCGTCTGCCAAGTACAGCCTTCTGCCTCTCTCCAATACTGACTTACTTTTGACAGCTTGTCTTTCCGTTTGAGAAACCAAGAGCCCTTTTCGTGCAGGGAAAAATGTCCGTTTTCTGTTCTTCTTTTGCACACGGTGACGTGCTTTCAGGGCTGTGGTTAGGCTTTTACCCACTCGAGGGAGGGCAGCTTCCCATTCACTTTGGAGATGGCACTCCTGCAGCGCTGTGGGCCATGTCTGTGCTTCGCAGACTGCAAACTACCCTCTCCATTCGAAGAGAACACGCACGGATTGGGAAGTCTCTGTTCTCTGGGAGATGTGTGTGGTGCTACTGCCCCGGTGTATGGGGTGGCTCACTGGCCACTAGCAACGTTTCTGCTCGCCACTGTGGGGCAAGCGTTGTGCAGCTAAGTTCACTTGGGAAGTACAAGTGCCAGAGTTCCTTTCTGGGGCACCATCAAGAGATCACATTCGTAGCATGCGGGTACTGCTTTCCTCCTAAGCTGTGCATTCGCAGCCAGCTTCAAGGTGTTCCTTTTGTGGATAGACTCTGGTGGAGAGGCCGCTGGAGAAGGCTTCTGCTTCTATGCCCTTTGAGAAGGCTGCTTTGAGGAACCTCTTACCCTAGCCTCTGCCAAGTACAGCCTTCTGCCTCTCTCCAATACTGACTTACTTCTGACAGCTTGTCTTTCCGTTTGAGAAACCAAGAGCCCTTTTCGTGCAGGGAAAAATGTCCGTTTTCTGTTCTTCTTTTGCACACGGTGACGTGCTTTCACGGCTGTGGTTAGGCTTTTAAGCACTCGAGGGAGGGCAGCTTCCCATTCACTTTGGAGATGGCACTCCTGCAGCGCTGTGGGCCATGTCTGTGCTTCGCAGACTGCAAACTACCCTCTCCATTCGAAGAGAACACGCACGGATTGGGAAGTCTCTGTTCTCTGGGAGATGTGTGTGGTGCTACTGCCCCGGTGTATGGGGTGGCTCACTGGCCAGTAGCAATGTTTCTGCTCGCCACTGTGGGACAAACGTTGTGCAGCTAAGCTCACTTGGGAAGTACAAGTGCCAGAGTTCCTTTCTGGGGCACCATCAAGAGATCACATTCGTAGCATGCGGGTACTGCTTTCCTCCTAAGCTGTGCATTCGCACCCAGCTTCAAGTTGTTCCTTTTGTGGATAGACTCTGGTTGAGAGGCCGCTGGAGAAAGCCTCTGCTTCTATGCCCTTTGAGAAGGCTTCTTTGAGGAACCTCTTACCCTAGCCTCTGCCAAGTACAGCCTTCTGCCTCTCTCCAATACTGACTTACTTTTGACAGCTTGTCTTTCCGTTTGAGGAACCAAGAGCCCTTTTCGTGCAGGGAAAATTGTCCGTTTTCTGTTCTTCTTTTGCACACGGTGACGTGCTTTCAGGCCTGGGTTAGGCTTTTACCCACTCAAGGGAGGGCAGCTTCCCATTCACTTTGGAGATGGCACTCCTGCAGCGCTGTGGGCCATGTCTGTGCTTCGCAGACTGCAAACTACCCTCTCCATTCGAAGAGAACACGCACGGATTGGGAAGTCTCTGTTCTCTGGGAGTTGTGTGTGGTGCTACTGCCCCGGTGTATGGGGTGGCTCACTGGCCACTAGCAACGTTTCTGCTCGCCACTGTGGGGCAAGCGTTGTGCAGCTAAGCTCACTTGGGAAGTACAAGTGCCAGAGTTCCTTTCTGGGGCACCATCAAGAGATCACATTCGTAGCATGCGGGTACTGCTTTCCTCCTAAACTGTGCATTCCCCGCCAGCTTCAAGGTGTTCCTTTTGTGGATAGACTCTGGAGGAGAGGCCGCTGGATAAGGCCTCTGAGTCTATGCCCTTTGAGAAGGCTGCTTTGAGGAACCTCTTTCCCTAGCCTCTGCCAAGTACAGCCTTCTGCCTCTCTCCAATACTGACTTACTTCTGACAGCTTGTCTTTCCGTTTGAGAAAGCAAGAGCCCTTTTCGTGCAGGGAAAAATGTCCGTTTTCTGTTCTTCTTTTGCACACGGTGACGTGCTTTCACGGCTGTGGTTAGGCTTTTAAGCACTCGAGGGAGAGCAGCTTCCCATTCACTTTGGAGATGGCACTCCTGCAGCGCTGTGGGCCATGTCTGTGCTTCGCAGACTGCAAACTACCCTCTCCATTCGAAGAGAACACGCACGGATTGGGAAGTCTCTGTTCTCTGGGAGATGTGTGTGGTGCTACTGCCCCGGTGTATGGGGTGGCTCACTGGCCAGTAGCAATGTTTCTGCTCGCCACTGTGGGGCAAACGTTGTGCAGCTAAGCTCACTTGGGAAGTACAAGTGCCAGAGTTCCTTTCTGGGGCACCATCAAGAGATCACATTCGTAGCATGCGGGTACTGCTTTCCTCCTAAGCTGTGCATTCGCAGCCAGCTTCAAGGTGTTCCTTTTGTGGATAGACTCTGGTGGAGAGGCCGCTGGAGAAGGCCTCTGCTTCTATGCCCTTTGAGAAGGCTGCTTTGAGGAACCTCTTACCCTAGCCTCTGCCATGTACAGCCTTCTGCCTCTCTCCAATACTGACTTACTTCTGACAGCTTGTCTTTCCGTTTGAGAAACCAAGAGCCCTTTTCGTGCAGGGAAAAATGTCCGTTTTCTGTTCTTCTTTTGCACACGGTGACGTGCTTTCAGGGCTGTGGTTAGGCTTTTACCCACGCGAGGGAGGGCAGCTTCCCATTCACTTTGGAGATGGCACTCCTGCAGCGCTGTGGGCCATGACTGTGCTTCGCAGACTTTAAACTACCCTCTCCATTCGAAGAGAACACGCACGGATTGGGAAGTCTCTGTTCTCTGGGAGATGTGTGTGGTGCTACTGCCCCGGTGTATGGGGTGGCTCACTGGCCAGTAGCAATGTTTCTGCTCGCCACTGTGGGGCAAACGTTGTGCAGCTAAGCTCACTTGGGAAGTACAAGTGCCAGAGTTCCTTTCTGGGGCACCATCAAGAGATCACATTCGTAGCATGCGGGTACTGCTTTCCTCCTAAGCTGTGCATTCGCAGCCAGCTTCAAGGTGTTCCTTTTGTGGATAGACTCTGGTGGAGAGGCCGCTGGAGAAGGCCTCTGCTTCTTTTCCCTTTGAGAAGGCTTCTTTGAGGAACCTCTTACCCTAGCCTCTGCCAAGTACAGCCTTCTGCCTCTCTCCAATACTGACTTACTTTTGACAGCTTGTCTTTCCGTTTGAGAAACCAAGAGCCCTTTTCGTGCAGGGAAAAATGTCCGTTTTCTGTTCTTCTTTTGCACACGGTGACGTGCTTTCAGGCCTGGGTTAGGCTTTTACCCACTCGAGGGAGGGCAGCTTCCCATTCACTTTGGAGATGGCACTCCTGCAGCGCTGTGGGCCATGTCTGTGCTTCGCAGACTGCAAACTACCCTCTCCATTCGAAGAGAACACGCACGGATTGGGAAGTCTCTGTTCTCTGGGAGTTGTGTGTGGTGCTACTGCCCCGGTGTATGGGGTGGCTCACTGGCCACTAGCAACGTTTCTGCTCGCCACTGTGGGGCAAGCGTTGTGCAGCTAAGCTCACTTGGGAAGTACAAGTGCCAGAGTTCCTTTCTGGGGCACCATCAAGAGATCACATTCGTAGCATGCGGGTACTGCTTTCCTCCTAAACTGTGCATTCCCCGCCAGCTTCAAGGTGTTCCTTTTGTGGATAGACTCTGGAGGAGAGGCCGCTGGATAAGGCCTCTGAGTCTATGCCCTTTGAGAAGGCTGCTTTGAGGAACCTCTTTCCCTAGCCTCTGCCAAGTACAGCCTTCTGCCTCTCTCCAATACTGACTTACTTCTGACAGCTTGTCTTTCCGTTTGAGAAAGCAAGAGCCCTTTTCGTGCAGGGAAAAATGTCCGTTTTCTGTTCTTCTTTTGCACACGGTGACGTGCTTTCACGGCTGTGGTTAGGCTTTTAAGCACTCGAGGGAGAGCAGCTTCCCATTCACTTTGGAGATGGCACTCCTGCAGCGCTGTGGGCCATGTCTGTGCTTCGCAGACTGCAAACTACCCTCTCCATTCGAAGAGAACACGCACGGATTGGGAAGTCTCTGTTCTCTGGGAGATGTGTGTGGTGCTACTGCCCCGGTGTATGGGGTGGCTCACTGGCCAGTAGCAATGTTTCTGCTCGCCACTGTGGGGCAAACGTTGTGCAGCTAAGCTCACTTGGGAAGTACAAGTGCCAGAGTTCCTTTCTGGGGCACCATCAAGAGATCACATTCGTAGCATGCGGGTACTGCTTTCCTCCTAAGCTGTGCATTCGCAGCCAGCTTCAAGGTGTTCCTTTTGTGGATAGACTCTGGTGGAGAGGCCGCTGGAGAAGGCCTCTGCTTCTATGCCCTTTGAGAAGGCTGCTTTGAGGAACCTCTGACCCTAGCCTCTGCCATGTACAGCCTTCTGCCTCTCTCCAATACTAACTTACTTCTGACAGCTTGTCTTTCCGTTTGAGAAACCAAGAGCCCTTTTCGTGCAGGGAAAAATGTCCGTTTTCTGTTCTTCTTTTGCACACGGTGACGTGCTTTCAGGGCTGTGGTTAGGCTTTTACCCACTCGAGGGAGGGCAGCTTCCCATTCACTTTGGAGATGGCACTCCTGCAGCGCTGTGGGCCATGACTGTGCTTCGCAGACTTTAAACTACCCTCTCCATTCGAAGAGAACACGCACGGATTGGGAAGTCTCTGTTCTCTGGGAGATGTGTGTGGTGCTACTGCCCCGGTGTATGGGGTGGCTCACTGGCCAGTAGCAATGTTTCTGCTCGCCACTGTGGGGCAAACGTTGTGCAGCTAAGCTCACTTGGGAAGTACAAGTGCCAGAGTTCCTTTCTGGGGCACCATCAAGAGATCACATTCGTAGCATGCGGGTACTGCTTTCCTCCTAAGCTGTGCATTCGCAGCCAGCTTCAAGGTGTTCCTTTTGTGGATAGACTCTGGTGGAGAGGCCGCTGGAGAAGGCCTCTGCTTCTATGCCCTTTGAGAAGTCTTCTTTGAGGAACCTCTTACCCTAGCCTCTGCCAAGTACAGCCTTCTGCCTCTCTCCAATACTGACTTACTTTTGACAGCTTGTCTTTCCGTTTGAGAAACCAAGAGCCCTTTTCGTGCAGGGAAAAATGTCCGTTTTCTGTTCTTCTTTTGCACACGGTGACGTGCTTTCAGGCCTGGGTTAGGCTTTTACCCACTCGAGGGAGGGCAGCTTCCCATTCACTTTGGAGATGGCACTCCTGCAGCGCTGTGGGCCATGTCTGTGCTTCGCAGACTGCAAACTACCCTCTCCATTCGAAGAGAACACGCACGGATTGGGAAGTCTCTGTTCTCTGGGAGTTGTGTGTGGTGCTACTGCCCCGGTGTATGGGGTGGCTCACTGGCCACTAGCAACGTTTCTGCTCGCCACTGTGGGGCAAGCGTTGTGCAGCTAAGCTCACTTGGGAAGTACAAGTGCCAGAGTTCCTTTCTGGGGCACCATCAAGAGATCACATTCGTAGCATGCGGGTACTGCTTTCCTCCTAAGCTGTGCATTCCCCGCCAGCTTCAAGGTGTTCCTTTTGTGGATAGACTCTGGAGGAGAGGCCGCTGGATAAGGCCTCTGAGTCTATGCCCTTTGAGAAGGCTGCTTTGAGGAACCTCTTTCCCTAGCCTCTGCCAAGTACAGCCTTCTGCCTCTCTCCAATACTGACTTACTTCTGACAGCTTGTCTTTCCGTTTGAGAAAGCAAGAGCCCTTTTCGTGCAGGGAAAAATGTCCGTTTTCTGTTCTTCTTTTGCACACGGTGACGTGCTTTCACGGCTGTGGTTAGGCTTTTAAGCACTCGAGGGAGAGCAGCTTCCCATTCACTTTGGAGATGGCACTCCTGCAGCGCTGTGGGCCATGTCTGTGCTTCGCAGACTGCAAACTACCCTCTCCATTCGAAGAGAACACGCACGGATTGGGAAGTCTCTGTTCTCTGGGAGATGTGTGTGGTGCTACTGCCCCGGTGTATGGGGTGGCTCACTGGCCAGTAGCAATGTTTCTGCTCGCCACTGTGGGGCAAACGTTGTGCAGCTAAGCTCACTTGGGAAGTACAAGTGCCAGAGTTCCTTTCTGGGGCACCATCAAGAGATCACATTCGTAGCATGCGGGTACTGCTTTCCTCCTAAGCTGTGCATTCGCAGCCAGCTTCAAGGTGTTCCTTTTGTGGATAGACTCTGGTGGAGAGGCCGCTGGAGAAGGCCTCTGCTTCTATGCCCTTTGAGAAGGCTGCTTTGAGGAACCTCTTACCCTAGCCTCTGCCATGTACAGCCTTCTGCCTCTCTCCAATACTGACTTACTTCTGACAGCTTGTCTTTCCGTTTGAGAAACCAAGAGCCCTTTTCGTGCAGGGAAAAATGTCCGTTTTCTGTTCTTCTTTTGCACACGGTGACGTGCTTTCAGGGCTGTGGTTAGGCTTTTACCCACTCGAGGGAGGGCAGCTTCCCATTCACTTTGGAGATGGCACTCCTGCAGCGCTGTGGGCCATGACTGTGCTTCGCAGACTTTAAACTACCCTCTCCATTCGAAGAGAACACGCACGGATTGGGAAGTCTCTGTTCTCTGGGAGATGTGTGTGGTGCTACTGCCCCGGTGTATGGGGTGGCTCACTGGCCAGTAGCAATGTTTCTGCTCGCCACTGTGGGGCAAACGTTGTGCAGCTAAGCTCACTTGGGAAGTACAAGTGCCAGAGTTCCTTTCTGGGGCACCATCAAGAGATCACATTCGTAGCATGCGGGTACTGCTTTCCTCCTAAGCTGTGCATTCGCAGCCAGCTTCAAGGTGTTCCTTTTGTGGATAGACTCTGGAGGAGAGGCCGCTGGATAAGGCCTCTGCTTCTATGCCCTTTGAGAAGGCTGCTTTGAGGAACCTCTTACCCTAGCCTCTGCCAAGTACAGCCTTCTGCCTCTCTCCAATACTGACTTACTTTTGACAGCTTGTCTTTCCGTTTGAGAAACCAAGAGCCCTTTTCGTGCAGGGAAAAATGTCCGTTTTCTGTTCTTCTTTTGCACACGGTTACGTGCTTTCAGGGCTGGAGTTAGGCTTTTACCCACTCGAGGGAGGGCAGCTTCCCATTCACTTTGGAGATGGCACTCCTGCAGCGCTGTGGGCCATGTCTGTGCTTCGCAGACTGCAAACTACCCTCTCCATTCGAAGAGAACACGCACGGATTGGGAAGTTTCTGTTCTCTGGGAGTTGTGTGTGGTGCTACTGCCCCGGTGTATGGGGTGGCTCACTGGCCACTAGCAATGTTTCTGCTCGCCACTGTGGGGCAAACGTTGTGCAGCTAAGCTCACTGGGGAAGTACAAGTGCCAGAGTTCCTTTCTGGGGCACCATCAAGAGATCACATTCGTAGCATGCGGGTACTGCTTTCCTCCTAAGCTGTGCATTCGCAGCCAGCTTCAAGGTGTTCTTTTGTGGATAGACTCTGGTGGAGAGGCCGCTGGAGAAGGCCTCTGCTTCTATGCCCTTTGAGAAGGCTGCTTTGAGGAACCTCTTACCCTAGCGTGTGCCAAGTACAGCCTTCTGCCTCTCTCCAATACTGACTTACTTTGGACAGCTTGTCTTTCCGTTTGAGAAACCAAGAGCCCTTTTCGTGCAGGGAAAAATGTCCGTTTTCTGTTCTTCTTTTGCACACGGTGACGTGCTTTCAGGGCTGTGGTTAGGCTTTTACCCACTCGAGCGAGGGCAGCTTCCCATTCACTTTGGAGATGGCACTCCTGCAGCGCAGTGGGCCATGTCTGTGCTTCGCAGACTGCAAACTACCCTCTCCATTCGAAGAGAACACGCACGGATTGGGAAGTCTCTGTTCTCTGGGAGTTGTGTGTGGTGCTACTGCCCCGGTGTATGGGGTGGCTCACTGGCCACTAGCAATGTTTCTGCTCGCCACTGTGGGGCAAACGTTGTGCAGCTAAGCTCACTTGGGAAGTACAAGTGCCAGAGTTCCTTTCTGGGGCACCATCAAGAGATCACATTCGTAGCATGCGGGTACTGCTTTCCACCTAAGCTGTGCATTCGCAGCCAGCTTCAAGGTGTTCCTTTTGTGGATAGACTCTGGAGGAGAGGCCGCTGGATAAGGCCTCTGCTTCTATGCCCTTTGAGAAGGCTTCTTTGAGGAACCTCTTACCCTAGCCTCTGCCAAGTACAGCCTTCTGCCTCTCTCCAATACTGACTTACTTTTGACAGCTTGTCTTTCCGTTTGAGAAACCAAGAGCCCTTTTCGTGCAGGGAAAAATGTCCGTTTTCTGTTCTTCTTTTGCACACGGTTACGTGATTTCAGGGCTGGAGTTAGGCTTTTACCCACTCGAGGGAGGGCAGCTTCCCATTCACTTTGGAGATGGCACTCCTGCAGCGCTGTGGGCCATGTCTGTGCTTCGCAGACTGCAAACTACCCTCTCCATTCGAAGAGAACACGCACGGATTGGGAAGTCTCTGTTCTCTGGGAGTTGTGTGTGGTGATACTGCCCCGGTGTATGGGGTGGCTCACTGGCCACTAGCAATGTTTCTGCTCGCCACTGTGGGGCAAACGTTGTGCAGCTAAGCTCACTTGGGAAGTACAAGTGCCAGAGTTCCTTTCTGGGGCACCATCAAGAGATCACATTCGTAGCATGCGGGTACTGCTTTCCTCCTAAGCTGTGCATTCGCAGCCAGCTTCAAGGTGTTCCTTTTGTGGATAGACTCTGGTGGAGAGGCCGCTGGAGAAGGCCTCTGCTTCTGTGCCCTTTGAGAAGGCTGCTTTGAGGAACCTCTTACCCTAGCGTCTGCCAAGTACAGCCTTCTGCCTCTCTCCAATACTGACTTACTTTTGACAGCTTGTCTTTCCGTTTGAGAAACCAAGAGCCCTTTTCGTGCAGGGAAAAATGTCCGTTTTCTGTTCTTCTTTTGCACACGGTGACGTGCTTTCAGGGCTGTGGTTAGGCTTTTACCCACTCGAGGGAGGGCAGCTTCCCATTCACTTTGGAGATGGCACTCCTGCAGCGCTGTGGGCCATGTCTGTGCTTCGCAGACTGCAAACTACCCTCTCCATTCGAAGAGAACACGCACGGATTGGGAAGTCTCTGTTCTCTGGGAGATGTGTGTGGTGCTACTGCCCCGGTGTATGGGGTGGCTCACTGGCCACTAGCAACGTTTCTGCTCGCCACTGTGGGGCAAGCGTTGTGCAGCTAAGTTCACTTGGGAAGTACAAGTGCCAGATTTCCTTTCTGGGGCACCATCAAGAGATCACATTCGTAGCATGCGGGTACTGCTTTCCTCCTAAGCTGTGCATTCGCAGCCAGCTTCAAGGTGTTCCTTTTGTGGATAGACTCTGGTGGAGAGGCCGCTGGAGAAGGCTTCTGCTTCTATGCCCTTTGAGAAGGCTGCTTTGAGGAACCTCTTACCCTAGCCTCTGCCAAGTACAGCCTTCTGCCTCTCTCCAATACTGACTTACTTCTGACAGCTTGTCTTTCCGTTTGAGAAACCAAGAGCCCTTTTCGTGCAGGGAAAAATGTCCGTTTTCTGTTCTTCTTTTGCACACGGTGACGTGCTTTCACGGCTGTGGTTAGGCTTTTAAGCACTCGAGGGAGGGCAGCTTCCCATTCACTTTGGAGATGGCACTCCTGCAGCGCTGTGGGCCATGTCTGTGCTTCGCAGACTGCAAACTACCCTCTCCATTCGAAGAGAACACGCACGGATTGGGAAGTCTCTGTTCTCTGGGAGATGTGTGTGGTGCTACTGCCCCGGTGTATGGGGTGGCTCACTGGCCAGTAGCAATGTTTCTGCTCGCCACTGTGGGGCAAACGTTGTGCAGCTAAGCTCACTTGGGAAGTACAAGTGCCAGAGTTCCTTTCTGGGGCACCATCAAGAGATCACATTCGTAGCATGCGGGTACTGCTTTCCTCCTAAGCTGTGCATTCGCACCCAGCTTCAAGTTGTTCCTTTTGTGGATAGACTCTGGTGGAGAGGCCGCTGGAGAAAGCCTCTGCTTCTATGCCCTTTGAGAAGGCTTCTTTGCGGAACCTCTTACCCTAGCCTCTGCCAAGTACAGCCTTCTGCCTCTCTCCAATACTGACTTACTTTTGACAGCTTGTCTTTCCGTTTGAGAAACCAAGAGCCCTTTTCGTGCAGGGAAAATTGTCCGTTTTCTGTTCTTCTTTTGCACACGGTGACGTGCTTTCAGGCCTGGGTTAGGCTTTTACCCACTCAAGGGAGGGCAGCTTCCCATTCACTTTGGAGATGGCACTCCTGCAGCGCTGTGGGCCATGTCTGTGCTTCGCAGACTGCAAACTACCCTCTCCATTCGAAGAGAACACGCACGGATTGGGAAGTCTCTGTTCTCTGGGAGTTGTGTGTGGTGCTACTGCCCCGGTGTATGGGGTGGCTCACTGGCCACTAGCAACGTTTCTGCTCGCCACTGTGGGGCAAGCGTTGTGCAGCTAAGCTCACTTGGGAAGTACAAGTGCCAGAGTTCCTTTCTGGGGCACCATCAAGAGATCACATTCGTAGCATGCGGGTACTGCTTTCCTCCTAAGCTGTGCATTCCCCGCCAGCTTCAAGGTGTTCCTTTTGTGGATAGACTCTGGAGGAGAGGCCGCTGGATAAGGCCTCTGCTTCTATGCCCTTTGAGAAGGCTGCTATGAGGAACCTCTTTCCCTAGCCTCTGCCAAGTACAGCCTTCTGCCTCTCTCCAATACTGACTTACTTCTGACAGCTTGTCTTTCCGTTTGAGAAACCAAGAGCCCTTTTCGTGCAGGGAAAAATGTCCGTTTTCTGTTCTTCTTTTGCACACTGTGACGTGCTTTCACGGCTGTGGTTAGGCTTTTAAGCACTCGAGGGAGGGCAGCTTCCCATTCACTTTGGAGATGGCACTCCTGCAGCGCTGTGGGCCATGTCTGTGCTTCGCAGACTGCAAACTACCCTCTCCATTCGAAGAGAACACGCACGGATTGGGAAGTCTCTGTTCTCTGGGAGATGTGTGTGGTGCTACTGCCCCGGTGTATGGGGTGGCTCACTGGCCAGTAACAATGTTTCTGCTCGCCACTGTGCGGCAAACGTTGTGCAGCTAAGCTCACTTGGGAAGTACAAGTGCCAGAGTTCCTTTCTGGGGCACCATCAAGAGATCACATTCGTAGCATGCAGGTACTGCTTTCCTCCTAAGCTGTGCATTCGCAGCCAGCTTCAAGGTGTTCCTTTTGTGGATAGACTCTGGTGGAGAGGCCGCTGGAGAAGGCTTCTGCTTCTATGCCCTTTGAGAAGGCTGCTTTGAGGAACCTCTTACCCTAGCCTCTGCCAAGTACAGCCTTCTGCCTCTCTCCAATACTGACTTACTTTTGACAGCTTGTCTTTCCGTTTGAGAAACCAAGAGCCCTTTTCGTGCAGGGAAAAATGTCCGTTTTCTGTTCTTCTTTTGCACACTGTGACGTGCTTTCAGGCCTGGGTTAGGCTTTTACCCACTCGAGGGAGGGCAGCTTCCCATTCACTTTGGAGATGGCACTCCTGCAGCGCTGTGGGCCATGTCTGTGCTTCGCAGACTGCAAACTAACCTCTCCATTCGAAGAGAACACGCACGGATTGGGAAGTCTCTGTTCTTTGGGAGTTGTGTGTGGTGCTACTGCCCCGGTGTATGGGGTGGCTCACTGGCCACTAGCAACGTTTCTGCTCGCCACTGTGGGGCAAGCGTTGTGCAGCTAAGCTCACTTGGGAAGTACAAGTGCCAGAGTTCCTTTCTGGGGCACCATCAAGAGATCACATTCGTAGCATGCGGGTACTGCTTTCCTCCTAAACTGTGCATTCCCCGCCAGCTTCAAGGTGTTCCTTTTGTGGATAGACTCTGGAGGAGAGGCCGCTGGATAAGGCCTCTGAGTCTATGCCCTTTGAGAAGGCTGCTTTGAGGAACCTCTTTCCCTAGCCTCTGCCAAGTACAGCCTTCTGCCTCTCTCCAATACTGACTTACTTCTGACAGCTTGTCTTTCCGTTTGAGAAAGCAAGAGCCCTTTTCGTGCAGGGAAAAATGTCCGTTTTCTGTTCTTCTTTTGCACACGGTGACGTGCTTTCACGGCTGTGGTTAGGCTTTTAAGCACTCGAGGGAGAGCAGCTTCCCATTCACTTTGGAGATGGCACTCCTGCAGCGCTGTGGGCCATGTCTGTGCTTCGCAGACTGCAAACTACCCTCTCCATTCGAAGAGAACACGCACGGATTGGGAAGTCTCTGTTCTCTGGGAGATGTGTGTGGTGCTACTGCCCCGGTGTATGGGGTGGCTCACTGGCCAGTAGCAATGTTTCTGCTCGCCACTGTGGGGCAAACGTTGTGCAGCTAAGCTCACTTGGGAAGTACAAGTGCCAGAGTTCCTTTCTGGGGCACCATCAAGAGATCACATTCGTAGCATGCGGGTACTGCTTTCCTCCTAAGCTGTGCATTCGCAGCCAGCTTCAAGGTGTTCCTTTTGTGGATAGACTCTGGTGGAGAGGCCGCTGGAGAAGGCCTCTGCTTCTATGCCCTTTGAGAAGGCTGCTTTGAGGAACCTCTTACCCTAGCCTCTGCCATGTACAGCCTTCTGCCTCTCTCCAATACTGACTTACTTCTGACAGCTTGTCTTTCCGTTTGAGAAACCAAGAGCCCTTTTCGTGCAGGGAAAAATGTCCGTTTTCTGTTCTTCTTTTGCACACGGTGACGTGCTTTCAGGGCTGTGGTTAGGCTTTTACCCACTCGAGGGAGGGCAGCTTCCCATTCACTTTGGAGATGGCACTCCTGCAGCGCTGTGGGCCATGACTGTGCTTCGCAGACTTTAAACTACCCTCTCCATTCGAAGAGAACACGCACGGATTGGGAAGTCTCTGTTCTCTGGGAGATGTGTGTGGTGCTACTGCCCCGGTGTATGGGGTGGCTCACTGGCCAGTAGCAATGTTTCTGCTCGCCACTGTGGGGCAAACGTTGTGCAGCTAAGCTCACTTGGGAAGTACAAGTGCCAGAGTTCCTTTCTGGGGCACCATCAAGAGATCACATTCGTAGCATGCGGGTACTGCTTTCCTCCTAAGCTGTGCATTCGCAGCCAGCTTCAAGGTGTTCCTTTTGTGGATAGACTCTGGTGGAGAGGCCGCTGGAGAAGGCCTCTGCTTCTATGCCCTTTGAGAAGGCTTCTTTGAGGAACCTCTTACCCTAGCCTCTGCCAAGTACAGCCTTCTTCCTCTCTCCAATACTGACTTACTTTTGACAGCTTGTCTTTCCGTTTGAGAAACCAAGAGCCCTTTTCGTGCAGGGAAAAATGTCCGTTTTCTGTTCTTCTTTTGCACACGGTGACGTGCTTTCAGGCCTGGGTTAGGCTTTTACCCACTCGAGGGAGGGCAGCTTCCCATACACTTTGGAGATGGCACTCCTGCAGCGCTGTGGGCCATGTCTGTGCTTCGCAGACTGCAAACTACCCTCTCCATTCGAAGAGAACACGCACGGATTGGGAAGTCTCTGTTCTCTGGGAGTTGTGTGTGGTGCTACTGCCCCGGTGTATGGGGTGGCTCACTGGCCACTAGCAACGTTTCTGCTCGCCACTGTGGGGCAAGCGTTGTGCAGCTAAGCTCACTTGGGAAGTACAAGTGCCAGAGTTCCTTTCTGGGGCACCATCAAGAGATCACATTCGTAGCATGCGGGTACTGCTTTCCTCCTAAGCTGTGCATTCCCCGCCAGCTTCAAGGTGTTCCTTTTGTGGATAGACTCTGGAGGAGAGGCCGCTGGATAAGGCCTCTGAGTCTATGCCCTTTGAGAAGGCTGCTTTGAGGAACCTCTTTCCCTAGCCTCTGCCAAGTACAGCCTTCTGCCTCTCTCCAATACTGACTTACTTCTGACAGCTTGTCTTTCCGTTTGAGAAACCAAGAGCCCTTTTCGTGCAGGGAAAAATGTCCGTTTTCTGTTCTTCTTTTGCACACGGTGACGTGCTTTCACGGCTGTGGTTAGGCTTTTAAGCACTCGAGGGAGAGCAGCTTCCCATTCACTTTGGAGATGGCACTCCTGCAGCGCTGTGGGCCATGTCTGTGCTTCGCAGACTGCAAACTACCCTCTCCATTCGAAGAGTACACGCACGGATTGGGAAGTCTCTGTTCTCTGGGAGATGTGTGTGGTGCTACTGCCCCGGTGTATGGGGTGGCTCACTGGCCAGTAGCAATGTTTCTGCTCGCCACTGTGGGGCAAACGTTGTGCAGCTAAGCTCACTTGGGAAGTACAAGTGCCAGAGTTCCTTTCTGGGGCACCATCAAGAGATCACATTCGTAGCATGCGGGTACTGCTTTCCTCCTAAGCTGTGCATTCGCAGCCAGCTTCAAGGTGTTCCTTTTGTGGATAGACTCTGGTGGAGAGGCCGCTGGAGAAGGCCTCTGCTTCTATGCCCTTTGAGAAGGCTGCTTTGAGGAACCTCTTACGCTAGCCTCTGCCATGTACAGCCTTCTGCCTCTCTCCAATACTGACTTACTTCTGACAGCTTGTCTTTCCGTTTGAGAAACCAAGAGCCCTTTTCGTGCAGGGAAAAATGTCCGTTTTCTGTTCTTCTTTTGCACACGGTGACGTGCTTTCAGGGCTGTGGTTAGGCTTTTACCCACTCGAGGGAGGGCAGCTTCCCATTCACTTTGGAGATGGCACTCCTGCAGCGCTGTGGGCCATGACTGTGCTTCGGAGACTTTAAACTACCCTCTCCATTCGAAGAGAACACGCACGGATTGGGAAGTCTCTGTTCTCTGGGAGATGTGTGTGGTGCTACTGCCCCGGTGTATGGGGTGGCTCACTGGCCAGTAGCAATGTTTCTGCTCGCCACTGTGGGGCAAACGTTGTGCAGCTAAGCTCACTTGGGAAGTACAAGTGCCAGAGTTCCTTTCTGGGGCACCATCAAGAGATCACATTCGTAGCATGCGGGTACTGCTTTCCTCCTAAGCTGTGCATTCGCAGCCAGCTTCAAGGTGTTCCTTTTGTGGATAGACTCTGGTGGAGAGGCCGCTGGAGAAGGCCTCTGCTTCTATGCCCTTTGAGAAGGCTTCTTTGAGGAACCTCTTACCCTAGCCTCTGCCAAGTACAGCCTTCTGCCTCTCTCCAATACTGACTTACTTTTGACAGCTTGTCTTTCCGTTTGAGAAACCAAGAGCCCTTTTCGTGCAGGGAAAAATGTCCGTTTTCTGTTCTTCTTTTGCACACGGTGACGTGCTTTCAGGCCTGGGTTAGGCTTTTACCCACTCGAGGGAGGGCAGCTTCCCATTCACTTTGGAGATGGCACTCCTGCAGCGCTGTGGGCCATGTCTGTGCTTCGCAGACTGCAAACTACCCTCTCCATTCGAAGAGAACACGCACGGATTGGGAAGTCTCTGTTCTCTGGGAGTTGTGTGTGGTGCTACTGCCCCGGTGTATGGGGTGGCTCACTGGCCACTAGCAACGTTTCTGCTCGCCACTGTGGGGCAAGCGTTGTGCAGCTAAGCTCACTTGGGAAGTACAAGTGCCAGAGTTCCTTTCTGGGGCACCATCAAGAGATCACATTCGTAGCATGCGGGTACTGCTTTCCTCCTAAGCTGTGCATTCCCCGCCAGCTTCAAGGTGTTCCTTTTGTGGATAGACTCTGGAGGAGAGGCCGCTGGATAAGGCCTCTGAGTCTATGCCCTTTGAGAAGGCTGCTTTGAGGAACCTCTTTCCCTAGCCTCTGCCAAGTACAGCCTTCTGCCTCTCTCCAATACTGACTTACTTCTGACAGCTTGTCTTTCCGTTTGAGAAACCAAGAGCCCTTTTCGTGCAGGGAAAAATGTCCGTTTTCTGTTCTTCTTTTGCACACGGTGACGTGCTTTCACGGCTGTGGTTAGGCTTTTAAGCACTCGAGGGAGAGCAGCTTCCCATTCACTTTGGAGATGGCACTCCTGCAGCGCTGTGCGCCATGTCTGTGCTTCGCAGACTGCAAACTACCCTCTCCATTCGAAGAGAACACGCACGGATTGGGAAGTCTCTGTTCTCTGGGAGATGTGTGTGGTGCTACTGCCCCGGTGTATGGGGTGGCTCACTGGCAAGTAGCAATGTTTCTGCTCGCCACTGTGGGGCAAACGTTGTGCAGCTAAGCTCACTTGGGAAGTACAAGTGCCAGAGTTCCTTTCTGGGGCACCATCAAGAGATCACATTCGTAGCATGCGGGTACTGCTTTCCTCCTAAGCTGTGCATTCGCAGCCAGCTTCAAGGTGTTCCTTTTGTGGATAGACTCTGGTGGAGAGGCCGCTGGAGAAGGCCTCTGCTTCTATGCCCTTTGAGAAGGCTGCTTTGAGGAACCTCTTACCCTAGCCTCTGCCATGTACAGCCTTCTGCCTCTCTCAAATACTGACTTACTTCTGACAGCTTGTCTTTCCGTTTGAGAAACCAAGAGCCCTTTTCGTGCAGGGAAAAATGTCCGTTTTCTGTTCTTCTTTTGCACACGGTGACGTGCTTTCAGGGCTGTGGTTAGGCTTTTACCCACTCGAGGGAGGGCAGCTTCCCATTCACTTTGGAGATGGCACTCCTGCAGCGCTGTGGGCCATGTCTGTGCTTCGCAGACTGCAAACTACCCTCTCCATTCGAAGAGAACACGCACGGATTGGGAAGTCTCTGTTCTCTGGGTGTTGTGTGTGGTGCTACTGCCCCGGTGTATGGGGTGGCTCACTGGCCACTAGCAACGTTTCTGCTCGCCACTGTGGGGCAAGCGTTGTGCAGCTAAGCTCACTTGGGAAGTACAAGTGCCAGAGTTCCTTTCTGGGGCACCATCAAGAGATCACATTCGTAGCATGCGGGTACTGCTTTCCTCCTAAGCTGTGCATTCCCCGCCAGCTTCAAGGTGTTCCTTTTGTGGATAGACTCTGGAGGAGAGGCCGCTGGATAAGGCCTCTGAGTCTATGCCCTTTGAGAAGGCTGCTTTGAGGAACCTCTTTCCCTAGCCTCTGCCAAGTACAGCCTTCTGCCTCTCTCCAATACTGACTTACTTCTGACAGCTTGTCTTTCCGTTTGAGAAACCAAGAGCCCTTTTCGTGCAGGGAAAAATGTCCGTTTTATGTTCTTCTTTTGCACACGGTGACGTGCTTTCACGGCTGTGGTTAGGCTTTTAAGCACTCGAGGGAGGGCAGCTTCCCATTCACTTTGGAGATGGCACTCCTGCAGCGCTGTGGGCCATGACTGTGCTTCGCAGACTGTAAACTACCCTCTCCATTCGAAGAGAACACGCACGGATTGGGAAGTCTCTGTTCTCTGGGAGTTGTGTGTGGTGCTACTGCCCCGGTGTATGGGGTGGCTCACTGGCCACTAGCAATGTTTCTGCTCGCCACTGTGGGGCAAACGTTGTGCAGCTAAGCTCACTTGGGAAGTACAAGTGCCAGAGTTCCTTTCTGGGGCACCATCAAGAGATCACATTCGTAGCATGCGGGTACTGCTTTCCTCCTAAGCTGTGCATTCGCAGCCAGGTTCAAGGTGTTCCTTTTGTGGATAGACTCTGGTGGAGAGGCCGCTGGAGAAGGCCTCTGCTTCTATGCCCTTTGAGAAGGCTTCTTTGAGGAACCTCTTACCCTAGCGTGTGCCAAGTACAGCCTTCTGCCTCTCTCCATTACTGACTTACTTTTGACAGCTTGTCTTTCCGTTTGAGAAAGCAAGAGCCCTTTTCGTGCAGGGAAAAATGTCCGTTTTCTGTTCTTCTTTTGCACACGGTGACGTGCTTTCAGGCCTGGGTTAGGCTTTTACCCACTCGAGGGAGGGCAGCTTCCCATTCACTTTGGAGATGGCACTCCTGCAGCGCTGTGGGCCATGTCTGTGCTTCGCAGACTGCAAACTACCCTCTCCATTCGAAGAGAACACGCACGGATTGGGAAGTCTCTGTTCTCTGGGAGTTGTGTGTGGTGCTACTGCCCCGGTGTATGGGGTGGCTCACTGGCCAGTAGCAATGTTTCTGCTCGCCACTGTGGGGCAAACGTTGTGCAGCTAAGCTCACTTGGGAAGTACAAGTGCCAGAGTTCCTTTCTGGGGCACCATCAAGAGATCACATTCGTAGCATGCGGGTACTGCTTTCCTCCTAAGCTGTGCATTCGCAGCCAGCTTCAAGGTGTTCCTTTTGTGGATAGACTCTGGTGGAGAGGCCGCTGGAGAAGGCTTCTGCTTCTATGCCCTTTGAGAAGGCTGCTTTGAGGAACCTCTTACCCTAGCCTCTGCCAAGTACAGCCTTCTGCCTCTCTCCAATACTGACTTACTTTTGACAGCTTGTCTTTACGTTTGAGAAACCAAGAGCCCTTTTCGTGCAGGGAAAAATGTCCGTTTTCTGTTCTTCTTTTGCACACGGTGACGTGCTTTCACGGCTGTTGTTAGGCTTTTAAGCACTCGAGGGAGGGCAGCTTCCCATTCACTTTGGAGATGGCACTCCTGCAGCGCTGTGGGCCATGTCTGTGCTTCGCAGACTGCAAACTACCCTCTCCATTCGAAGAGAACACGCACGGATTGGGAAGTCTCTGTTCTCTGGGAGATGTGTGTGGTGCTACTGCCCCGGTGTATGGGGTGGCTCACTGGCCAGTAGCAATGTTTCTGCTCGCCACTGTGGGGCAAACGTTGTGCAGCTAAGCTCACTTGGGAAGTACAAGTGCCAGAGTTCCTTTCTGGGGCACCATCAAGAGATCACATTCGTAGCATGCGGGTACTGCTTTCCTCCTAAGCTGTGCATTCGCAGCCAGCTTCAAGGTGTTCCTTTTGTGGATAGACTCTGGAGGAGAGGCCGCTGGATAAGTCCTCTGCTTCTATGCCCTTTGAGAGAGCTGCTTTGAGGAACCTCTTACCCTAGCCTCTGCCAAGTACAGCCTTCTGCCTCTCTCCAATACTGACTTACTTTTGACAGCTTGTCTTTCCGTTTGAGAAACTAAGAGCCCTTTTCGTGCAGGGAAAAATGTCCGATTTCTGTTCTTCTTTTGCACACGGTGACGTGCTTTCAGGCCTGGGTTAGGCTTTGACCCACTCGAGGGAGGGCAGCTTCCCATGCACTTTGGAGATGGCACTCCTGCAGCGCTGTGGGCCATGTCTGTGCTTCGCAAACTGCAAACTACCCTCTCCATTCGAAGAGAACACGCACGGATTGGGAAGTCTCTGTTCTCTGGGAGATGTGTGTGGTGCTACTGCCCCGGTGTATGGGGTGGCTCACTGGCCACTAGCAACGTTTCTGCTCGCCACTGTGGGGCAAGCGTTGTGCAGCTAAGCTCACTTGGGAAGTACAAGTGCCAGAGTTCCTTCCTGGGGCACCATCAAGAGATCACATTCGTAGCATGCGGGTACTGCTTTCCTCCTAAGCTGTGCATTCGCAGCCAGCTTCAAGGTGTTCCTTTTGTGGATAGACTCTGGTGGAGAGGCCGCTGGAGAAGGCTTCTGCTTCTATGCACTTTGAGAAGGCTGCTTTGAGGAACCTCTTACCCTAGCCTCTGCCAGGTACAGCCTTCTGCCTCTCTCCAATACTGACTTACTTTTGACAGCTTGTCTTTCCGTTTGAGAAACCAAGAGCCCTTTTCGTGCAGGGAAAAATGTCCGTTTTCTGTTCTTCTTTTGCACACGGTGACGTGCTTTCAGGCCTGGGTTAGGCTTTTACCCACTCGAGGGAGGGCAGCTTCCCATTCACTTTGGAGATGGCACTCCTGCAGCGCTGTGGGCCATGACTGTGCTTGGCAGACTGTAAACTACCCTCTCCATTCGAAGAGAACACGCACGGATTGGGAAGTCTCTGTTCTCTGGGAGTTGTGTGTGGTGCTACTGCCCCGGTGTATGGGGTGGCTCACTGGCCACTAGCAATGTTTCTGCTCGCCACTGTGGGGCAAACGTTGTGCAGCTAAGCTCACTTGGGAAGTACAAGTGCCAGAGTTCCTTTCTGGGGCACCATCAAGAGATCACATTCGTAGCATGCGGGTACTGCTTTCCTCCTAAGCTGTGCATTCGCAGCCAGCTTCAAGGTGTTCCTTTTGTGGATAGACTCTGGTGGAGAGGCCGCTTGAGAAGGCTTCTGCTTCTATGCCCTTTGAGAAGGCTGCTTTGAGGAACCTCTTACCCTAGCGTGTGCCAAGTACAGCCTTCTGCCTCTCTCCATTACTGACTTACTTTTGACAGCTTGTCTTTCCGTTTGAGAAAGCAAGAGCCCTTTTCGTGCAGGGAAAAATGTCCGTTTTCTGTTCTTCTTTTGCACACGGTGACGTGCTTTCAGGCCTGGGTTAGGCTTTTACCCACTCGAGGGAGGGCAGCTTCCCATTCACTTTGGAGATGGCACTCCTGCAGCGCTGTGGGCCATGTCTGTGCTTCGCAGACTGCAAACTACCCTCTCCATTCGAAGAGAACACGCACGGATTGGGAAGTCTCTGTTCTCTGGGAGTTGTGTGTGGTGCTACTGCCCCGGTTTATGGGGTGGCTCACTGGCCACTAGCAATGTTTCTGCTCGCCACTGTGGGGCAAACGTTGTGCAGCTAAGCTCACTTGGGAAGTACAAGTGCCAGAGTTCCTTTCTGGGGCACCATCAAGAGATCACATTCGTAGCATGCGGGTACTGCTTTCCTCCTAAGCTGTGCATTCGCAGCCAGCTTCAAGGTGTTCCTTTTGTGGATAGACTCTGGTGGAGAGGCCGCTGGAGAAGGCTTCTGCTTCTATGCCCTTTGAGAAGGCTGCTTTGAGGAACCTCTTACCCTAGCCTCTGCCAAGTACAGCCTTCTGCCTCTCTCCAATACAGACTTACTTTTGACAGCTTGTCTTTACGTTTGAGAAACCAAGAGCCCTTTTCGTGCAGGGAAAAATGTCCGTTTTCTGTTCTTCTTTTGCACACGGTGACGTGCTTTCACGGCTGTTGTTAGGCTTTTAAGCACTCGAGGGAGGGCAGCTTCCCATTCACTTTGGAGATGGCACTCCTGCAGCGCTGTGGGCCATGTCTGTGCTTCGCAGACTGCAAACTACCCTCTCCATTCGAAGAGAACACGCACGGATTGGGAAGTCTCTGTTCTCTGGGAGATGTGTGTGGTGCTACTGCCCCGGTGTATGGGGTGGCTCACTGGCCAGTAGCAATGTTTCTGCTCGCCACTGTGGGGCAAACGTTGTGCAGCTAAGCTCACTTGGGAAGTACAAGTGCCAGAGTTCCTTTCTGGGGCACCATCAAGAGATCACATTCGTAGCATGCGGGTACTGCTTTCCTCCTAAGCTGTGCATTCGCAGCCAGCTTCAAGGTGTTCCTTTTGTGGATAGACTCTGGAGGAGAGGCCGCTGGATAAGGCCTCTGCTTCTATGCCCTTTGAGAGAGCTGCTTTGAGGAACCTCTTACCCTAGCCTCTGCCAAGTACAGCCTTCTGCCTCTCTCCAATACTGACTTACTTTTGACAGCTTGTCTTTCCGTTTGAGAAACTAAGAGCCCTTTTCGTGCAGGGAAAAATGTCCGATTTCTGTTCTTCTTTTGCACACGGTGACGTGCTTTCAGGCCTGGGTTATGCTTTGACCCACTCGAGGGAGGGCAGCTTCCCATGCACTTTGGAGATGGCACTCCTGCAGCGCTGTGGGCCATGTCTGTGCTTCGCAAACTGCAAACTACCCTCTCCATTCGAAGAGAACACGCACGGATTGGGAAGTCTCTGTTCTCTGGGAGATGTGTGTGGTGCTACTGCCCCGGTGTATGGGGTGGCTCACTGGCCACTAGCAACGTTTCTGCTCGCCACTGTGGGGCAAGCGTTGTGCAGCTAAGCTCACTTGGGAAGTACAAGTGCCAGAGTTCCTTCCTGGGGCACCATCAAGAGATCACATTCGTAGCATGCGGGTACTGCTTTCCTCCTAAGCTGTGCATTCGCAGCCAGCTTCAAGGTGTTCCATTTGTGGATAGACTCTGGTGGAGAGGCCGCTGGAGAAGGCTTCTGCTTCTATGCACTTTGAGAAGGCTGCTTTGAGGAACCTCTTACCCTAGCCTCTGCCAGGTACAGCCTTCTGCCTCTCTCCAATACTGACTTACTTTTGACAGCTTGTCTTTCCGTTTGAGAAACCAAGAGCCCTTTTCGTGCAGGGAAAAATGTCCGTTTTCTGTTCTTCTTTTGCACACGGTGACGTGCTTTCAGGCCTGGGTTAGGCTTTTACCCACTCGAGGGAGGGCAGCTTCCCATTCACTTTGGAGATGGCACTCCTGCAGCGCTGTGGGCCATGACTGTGCTTCGCAGACTGTAAACTTCCCTCTCCATTCGAAGAGAACACGCACGGATTGGGAAGTCTCTGTTCTCTGGGAGTTGTGTGTGGTGCTACTGCCCCGGTGTATGGGGTGGCTCACTGGCCACTAGCAATGTTTCTGCTCGCCACTGTGGGGCAAACGTTGTGCAGCTAAGCTCACTTGGGAAGTACAAGTGCCAGAGTTCCTTTCTGGGGCACCATCAAGAGATCACATTCGTAGCATGCGGGTACTGCTTTCCTCCTAAGCTGTGCATTCGCAGCCAGCTTCAAGGTGTTCCTTTTGTGGATAGACTCTGGTGGAGAGGCCGCTGGAGAAGGCCTCTGCTTCTATGCCCTTTGAGAAGGCTTCTTTGAGGAACCTCTTACCCTAGCGTGTGCCAAGTACAGCCTTCTGCCTCTCTCCATTACTGACTTACTTTTGACAGCTTGTCTTTCCGTTTGAGAAAGCAAGAGCCCTTTTCGTGCAGGGAAAAATGTCCGTTTTCTGTTCTTCTTTTGCACACGGTGACGTGCTTTCAGGCCTGGGTTAGGCTTTTACCCACTCGAGGGAGGGCAGCTTCCCATTCACTTTGGAGATGGCACTCCTGCAGCGCTGTGGGCCATGTCTGTGCTTCGCAGACTGCGAACTACCCTCTCCATTCGAAGAGAACACGCACGGATTGGGAAGTCTCTGTTCTCTGGGAGTTGTGTGTGGTGCTACTGCCCCGGTTTATGGGGTGGCTCACTGGCCACTAGCAATGTTTCTGCTCGCCACTGTGGGGCAAACGTTGTGCAGCTAAGCTCACTTGGGAAGTACAAGTGCCAGAGTTCCTTTCTGGGGCACCATCAAGAGATCACATTCGTAGCATGCGGGTACTGCTTTCCTCCTAAGCTGTGCATTCGCAGCCAGCTTCAAGGTGTTCCTTTTGTGGATAGACTCTGGTGGAGAGGCCGCTGGAGAAGGCTTCTGCTTCTATGCCCTTTGAGAAGGCTGCTTTGAGGAACCTCTTACCCTAGCCTCTGCCAAGTACAGCCTTCTGCCTCTCTCCAATACTGACTTACTTTTGACAGCTTGTCTTTACGTTTGAGAAACCAAGAGCCCTTTTCGTGCAGGGAAAAATGTCCGTTTTCTGTTCTTCTTTTGCACACGGTGACGTGCTTTCACGGCTGTTGTTAGGCTTTTAAGCACTCGAGGGAGGGCAGCTTCCCATTCACTTTGGAGATGGCACTCCTGCAGCGCTGTGGGCCATGTCTGTGCTTCGCAGACTGCAAACTACCCTCTCCATTCGAAGAGAACACGCACGGATTGGGAAGTCTCTGTTCTCTGGGAGATGTGTGTGGTGCTACTGCCCCGGTGTATGGGGTGGCTCACTGGCCAGTAGCAATGTTTCTGCTCGCCACTGTGGGGCAAACGTTGTGCAGCTAAGCTCACTTGGGAAGTACAAGTGCCAGAGTTCCTTTCTGGGGCACCATCAAGAGATCACATTCGTAGCATGCGGGTACTGCTTTCCTCCTAAGCTGTGCATTCGCAGCCAGCTTCAAGGTGTTCCTTTTGTGGATAGACTCTGGAGGAGAGGCCGCTGGATAAGGCCTCTGCTTCTATGCCCTTTGAGAGAGCTGCTTTGAGGAACCTCTTACCCTAGCCTCTGCAAAGTACAGCCTTCTGCCTCTCTCCAATACTGACTTACTTTTGACAGCTTGTCTTTCCGTTTGAGAAACTAAGAGCCCTTTTCGTGCAGGGAAAAATGTCCGATTTCTGTTCTTCTTTTGCACACGGTGACGTGCTTTCAGGCCTGGGTTAGACTTTGACCCACTCGAGGGAGGGCAGCTTCCCATGCACTTTGGAGATGGCACTCCTGCAGCGCTGTGGGCCATGTCTGTGCTTCGCAAACTGCAAACTACCCTCTCCATTCGAAGAGAACACGCACGGATTGGGAAGTCTCTGTTCTCTGGGAGATGTGTGTGGTGCTACTGCCCCGGTGTATGGGGTGGCTCACTGGCCACTAGCAACGTTTCTGCTCGCCACTGTGGGGCAAGCGTTGTGCAGCTAAGCTCACTTGGGAAGTACAAGTGCCAGAGTTCCTTCCTGGGGCACCATCAAGAGATCACATTCGTAGCATGCGGGTACTGCTTTCCTCCTAAGCTGTGCATTCGCAGCCAGCTTCAAGGTGTTCCTTTTGTGGATAGACTCTGGTGGAGAGGCCGCTGGAGAAGGCTTCTGCTTCTATGCACTTTGAGAAGGCTGCTTTGAGGAACCTCTTACCCTAGCCTCTGCCAGGTACAGCCTTCTGCCTCTCTCCAATACTGACTTACTTTTGACAGCTTCTCTTTCCGTTTGAGAAACCAAGAGCCCTTTTCGTGCAGGGAAAAATGTCCGTTTTCTGTTCTTCTTTTGCACACGGTGACGTGCTTTCAGGCCTGGGTTAGGCTTTTACCCACTCGAGGGAGGGCAGCTTCCCATTCACTTTGGAGATGGCACTCCTGCAGCGCTGGGGGCCATGACTGTGCTTCGCAGACTGTAAACTACCCTCTCCATTCGAAGAGAACACGCACGGATTGGGAAATCTCTGTTCTCTGGGAGATGTGTGTGGTGCTACTGCCCCGGTGTATGGGGTGGCTCACTGGCCAGTAGCAATGTTTGTGCTCGCCACTGTAGGGCAAACGTTGTGCAGCTAAGCTCACTTGGGAAGTACAAGTGCCAGAGTTCCTTTCTGGGGCACCATCAAGAGATCACATTCGTAGCATGCGGGTACTGCTTTCCTCCTAAGCTGTGCATTCGCAGCCAGCTTCAAGGTGTTCCTTTTGTGGATAGACTCTGGTGGAGAGGCCGCTGGAGAAGGCCTCTGCTTCTATGCCCTTTGAGAAGGCTTCTTTGAGGAACCTCTTACCCTAGCGTGTGCCAAGTACAGCCTTCTGCCTCTCTCCAATACTGACTTACTTTTGACAGCTTGTCTTTCCGTTTGAGAAAGCAAGAGCCCTTTTCGTGCAGGGAAAAATGTCCGTTTTCTGTTCTTCTTTTGCACACGGTGACGTGCTTTCAGGGCTGTGGTTAGGCTTTTACCCACTCGAGGGAGGGCAGCTTCCCATGCACTTTGGAGATGGCACTCCTGCAGCGCTGTGGGCCATGTCTGTGCTTCGCAGACTGCAAACTACCCTCTCCATTCGAAGAGAACACGCACGGATTGGGAAGTCTCTGTTCTCTGGGAGTTGTGTGTGGTGCTACTGCCCCGGTGTATGGGGTGGCTCACTGGCCACTAGCAACGTTTCTGCTCGCCACTGTGGGGCAAGCGTTGTGCAGCTAAGCTCACTTGGGAAGTACAAGTGCCAGAGTTCCTTTCTGGGGCACCATCAAGAGATCACATTCGTAGCATGCGGGTACTGCTTTCCTCCTAAGCTGTGCATTCCCCGCCAGCTTCAAGGTGTTCCTTTTGTGGATAGACTCTGGAGGAGAGGCCGCTGGAGAAGGCCTCTGCTTCTATGCCCTTTGAGAAGGCTGCTTTGAGGAACCTCTTTCCCTAGCCTCTGCCAAGTACAGCCTTCTGCCTCTCTCCAATACTGACTTACTTTTGACAGCTTGTCTTTCCGTTTGAGAAACCAAGAGCCCTTTTCGTGCAGGGAAAAATGTCCGTTTTCTGTTCTTCTTTTGCACACGGTGACGTGCTTTTAGGGCTGTGGTTAGGCTTTTACCCACTCGAGGGAGGGCAGCTTCCCATTCACTTTGGAGATGGCACTCCTGCAGCGCTGTGGGCCATGTCTGTGCTTCGCAGACTGCAAACTACCCTCTCCATTCGAAGAGAACACGCACGGATTGGGAAGTCTCTGTTCTCTGGGAGTTGTGTGTGGTGCTACTGCCCCGGTGTATGGGGTGGCTCACTGGCCACTAGCAATGTTTCTGCTCGCCACTGTGGGGCAAACGTTGTGCAGCTAAGCTCACTTGGGAAGTACAAGTGCCAGAGTTCCTTTCTGGGGCACCATCAAGAGATCACATTCGTAGCATGGGGGTTCTGCTTTTCTCCTCAGCTGTGCTTTCGCAGCCAGCTTCAAGGTGTTCCTTTTGTGGATAGACTCTGGTGGAGAGGCCGCTGGAGAAGGCTTCTGCTTCTATGCCCTTTGAGAAGGCTGCTTTGAGGAACCTCTTACCCTAGCGTGTGCCAAGTACAGCCTTCTGCCTCTCTCCAATACTGACTTACTTTTGACAGCTTGTCTTTCCGTTTGAGAAAGCAAGAGCCCTTTTCGTGCAGGGAAAAATGTCCGTTTTCTGTTCTTCTTTTGCACAAGGTGACGTGCTTTCAGGGCTGGGGTTAGGCTTTTACCCACTCGAGGGAGGGCAGCTTCCCATTCACTTTGGAGATGGCACTCCTGCAGCGCTGTGGGCCATGTCTGTGCTTCGCAGACTGCAAAGTACCCTCTCCATTCGAAGAGAACACGCACGGATTGGGAAGTCTCTGTTCTCTGGGAGTTGTGTGTGGTGCTACTGCCCCGGTGTATGGGGTGGCTCACTGGCCACTAGCAATGTTTCTGCTCGCCACTGTGGGGCAAACGTTGTGCAGCTAAGCTCACTTGGGAAGTACAAGTGCCAGAGTTCCTTTCTGGGGCACCATCAAGAGATCACATTCGTAGCATGCGGGTACTGCTTTCCTCCTAAGCTGTGCATTCGCAGCCAGCTTCAAGGTGTTCCTTTTGTGGATAGACTCTGGAGGAGAGGCCGCTGGAGAAGGCCTCTGCTTCTATGCCCTTTGAGAGGGCTGCTTTGAGGAACCTCTTACCCTAGCCTCTGCCAAGTACAGCCTTCTGCCTCTCTGCAATACTGACTTACTTCTGACAGCTTGTCTTTCCGTTTGAGAAACCAAGAGCCCTTTTCGTGCAGGGAAAAATGTCCGTTTTCTGTTCTTCTTTTGCACACGGTGACGTGCTTTCAGGGCTGTGGTTAGGTTTTACCCACTCGAGGGAGGGCAGCTTCCCATTCACTTTGGAGATGGCACTCCTGCAGCGCTGTGGGCCATGTCTGTGCTTCGCAGACTGCAAACTACCCTCTCCATTCTAAGAGTACACGCACGGATTGGGAAGTCTCTGTTCTCTGGGAGTTGTGTGTGGTGCTACTGCCCCGGTGTATGGGGTGGCTCACTGGCCACTAGCAATGTTTCTGCTCGCCACTGTGGGGCAAACGTTGTGCAGCTAAGCTCACTTGGGAAGTACAAGTGCCAGAGTTCCTTTCTGGGGCACCATCAAGAGATCACATTCGTAGCATACGGGTACTGCTTTCCTCCTCAGCTGTGCATTCGCAGCCAGCTTCAAGGTGTTCCTTTTGTGGATAGACTCTGGTGGAGAGGCCGCTGGAGAAGGCTTCTGCTTCTATGCCCTTTGAGAAGGCTGCTTTGAAAAACCTCTTACCTAGCGTGTGCCAAGTACAGCCTTCTGCCTCTCTCCAATACTGACTTACTTCTGACAGCTTGTCTTTCCGTTTGAGAAAGCAAGAGCCCTTTTCGTGCAGGGAAAAATGTCCGTTTTCTGTTCTTCTTTTGCACACGGTGACGTGCTTTCAGGGCTGGGGTTAGGCTTTTACCCACTCGAGGGAGGGCAGCTTCCCATTCACTTTGTAGATGGCACTCCTGCAGCGCTGTGGGCCATGTCTGTGCTTCGCAGACTGCAAACTACCCTCTCCATTCGAAGAGAACACGCACGGATTGGGAAGTCTCTGTTCTCTGGGAGTTGTGTGTGGTGCTACTTCCCCGGTGTATGGGGTGGCTCACTGGCCACTAGCAATGTTTCTGCTCGCCACTGTGGGGCAAACGTTGTTCAGCTAAGCTCACTTGGGAAGTACAAGTGCCAGAGTTCCTTTCTGGGGCACCATCAAGAGATCACATTCGTAGCATGCGGGTACTGCTTTCCTCCTAAGCTGTGCATTCGCAGTCAGCTTCAAGGTGTTCCTTTTGTGGATAGACTCTGGAGGAGAGGCCGCTGGAGAAGGCCTCTGCTTCTATGCCCTTTGAGAGGGCTGCTTTGAGGAACCTCTTACCCTAGCCTCTGCCAAGTACAGCCTTCTGCCTCTCTCCAATACTGACTTACTTCTGACAGCTTGTCTTTCCGTTTGAGAAACCAAGAGCCCTTTTCGTGCAGGGAAAAATGTCCTTTTTCTGTTCTTCTTTTGCACACGGTTACGTGCTTTCAGGGCTGGGGTTAGGCTTTTACCCACTCGAGGGAGGGCAGCTTCCCATTCACTTTGGAGATGGCACTCCTGCAGCGCTGTGGGCCATGTCTGTGCTTCGCAGACTGCAAACTACCCTCTCCATTCGAAGAGAACACGCACGGATTGGGAAGTCTCTGTTCTCTGGGAGTTGTGTGTGGTGCTACTGCCCCGGTGTATGGGGTGGCTCACTGGCCACTAGCAATGTTTCTGCTCGCCACTGTGAGGCAAACGTTGTGCAGCTAAGCTCACTTGGGAAGTTCAAGTGCCAGAGTTCCTTTCTGGGGCACCATCAAGAGATCACATTCGTAGCATGCGGGTACTGCTTTCCTCCTAAGCTGTGCATTCGCAGCCAGCTTCACGGTGTTCCTTTTGTGGATAGACTCTGGTGGAGAGGCCGCTGGAGAAGGCTTCTGCTTCTATGCCCTTTGAGAAGGCTGCTTTGAGGAACCTCTTACCCTAGCCTCTGCCAAGTACAGCCTTCTGCCTCTCTCCAATACTGACTTACTTTTGACAGCTTGTTTTTCCGTTTGAGAAACCAAGAGCCCTTTTCGTGCAGGGAAAAATGTCCGTTTTCTGTTCTTCTTTTGCACACGGTGACGTGCTTTCAGGGCTGTGGTTAGGCTTTTACCCACTAGAGGGAGGGCAGGTTCCCATTCACTTTGGAGATGGCACTCCTGCAGCGCTGTGGGCCATGTCTGTGCTTCGCAGACTGCAAACTACCCTCTCCATTTGAAGAGAACACGCACGGATTGGGAACTCTCTGTTCTCTGGGAGCTGTGTGTGGTGCTACTGCCCCGGTGTATGGGGTGGCTCACTGGCCACTAGCAATGTTTCTGCTCGCCACTGTGGGGCAAACGTTGTGCAGCTAAGCTCACTTGGGAAGTACAAGTGCCAGAGTTCCTTTCTGGGGCACCATCAAGAGATCACATTCGTAGCATGCGGGTACTGCTTTCCTCCTAAGCTGTGAATTCGCAGCCAGCTTCAAAGTGTTCCTTTTGTGGATAGACTCTGGTGGAGAGGCCGCTGGAGAAGGCCTCTGCTTCTATGCCCTTTGAGAAGGCTGCTGTGAGGAACCTCTTACCCTAGCGTGTGCCAAGTACAGCCTTCTGCCTCTCTCCAATACTGACTTACTTTTGACAGCTTGTCTTTCCGTTTGAGAAACCAAGAGCCCTTTTCGTGCAGGGAAAAATGTCCGTTTTCTGTTCTTCTTTTGCACACGGTGACGTGCTTTCAGGGCTGTGGTTAGGCTTTTACCCACTCGAGGGAGGGCAGCTTCCCATTCACTTTGGAGATGGCACTCCTGCAGCGCTGTGGGCCATGTCTGTGCTTCGCAGACTGCAAACTACCCTCTCCATTCGAAGAGAACACGCACGGATTGGGAAGTCTCTGTTCTCTGGAGTTGTGTGTGGTGCTACTGCCCCGGTGTATGGGGTGGCTCACTGGCCACTAGCAATGTTTCTGCTCACCACTGTGGGGCAAACGTTGTGCAGCTAAGCTCACTTGGGAAGTACAAGTGCCAGAGTTCCTTTCTGGGGCACCATCAAGAGATCACATTCGTAGCATGCGGGTACTGCTTTCCTCCTAAGCTGTGCATTCGCAGCCAGCTTCAAGGTGTTCCTTTTGTGGATAGACTCTGGTGGAGAGGCCGCTGGAGAAGGCCTCTGCTTCTATGCCCTTTGAGAAGGCTTCTTTGAGGAACCTCTTACCCTAGCCTCTGCCAAGTACAGCCTTCTGCCTCTCTCCAATACTGACTTACTTCTGACAGCTTGTCTTTCCGTTTGAGAAACAAAGAGCCCTTTTCGTGCAGGGAAAAATGTCCGTTTTCTGTTCTTCTTTTGCACACGGTGACGTGCTTTCAGGGCTGTGGTTAGGCTTTTACCCACTCGAGCGAGGGCAGCTTCCCATTCACTTTGGAGATGGCACTCCTGCAGCGCTGTGGGCCATGTCTGTGCTTCGCAGACTGCAAACTACCCTCTCCATTCGAAGAGAACACGCACGGATTGGGAAGTCTCTGTTCTCTGGGAGTTGTGTGTGGTGCTACTGCCCCGGTGTATGGGGTGGCTCACTGGCCACTAGCAATGTTTCTGCTCGCCACTGTGGGGCAAACGTTGTGCAGCTAAGCTCACTTGGGAAGTACAAGTGCCAGAGTTCCTTTCTGGGGCACCATCAAGAGATCACATTCGTAGCATGCGGGTACTGCTTTCCTCCTAAGCTGTGCATTCGCAGCCAGCTTCAAGGTGTTCCTTTTGTGGATAGACTCTGGAGGAGAGGCCGCTGGATAAGGCCTCTGCTTCTATGCCCTTTGAGAAGGCTGCTTTGAGGAACCTCTTACCCTAGCGTGTGCCAAGTACAGCCTTCTGCCTCTCTCCAATACTGACTTACTTTTGACAGCTTGTCTTTCCGTTTGAGAAACCAAGAGCCCTTTTCGTGCAGGGAAAAATGTCCGTTTTCTGTTCTTCTTTTGCACACGGTGACGTGCTTTCAGGGCTGTGGTTAGGCTTTTACCCACTCGAGGGAGGGCAGCTTCCCATTCACTTTGGAGATGGCACTCCTGCAGCGCTGTGGGCCATGTCTGTGCTTCGCAGACTGCAAACTACCCTCTCCATTCGAAGAGAACACGCACGGATTGGGAAGTCTCTGTTCTCTGGAGTTGTGTGTGGTGCTACTGCCCCGGTGTATGGGGTGGCTCACTGGCCACTAGCAATGTTTCTGCTCACCACTGTGGGGCAAACGTTGTGCAGCTAAGCTCACTTGGGAAGTACAAGTGCCAGAGTTCCTTTCTGGGGCACCATCAAGAGATCACATTCGTAGCATGCGGGTACTGCTTTCCTCCTAAGCTGTGCATTCGCAGCCAGCTTCAAGGTGTTCCTTTTGTGGATAGACTCTGGTGGAGAGGCCGCTGGAGAAGGCCTCTGCTTCTGTGCCCTTTGAGAAGGCTTCTTTGAGGAACCTCTTACCCTAGCCTCTGCCAAGTACAGCCTTCTGCCTCTCTCCAATACTGACTTACTTCTGACAGCTTGTCTTTCCGTTTGAGAAACCAAGAGCCCTTTTCGTGCAGGGAAAAATGTCCGTTTTCTGTTCTTCTTTTGCACACGGTGACGTGCTTTCAGGGCTGTGGTTAGGCTTTTACCCACTCGAGCGAGGGCAGCTTCCCATTCACTTTGGAGATGGCACTCCTGCAGCGCTGTGGGCCATGTCTGTGCTTCGCAGACTGCAAACTACCCTCTCCATTCGAAGAGAACACGCACGGATTGGGAAGTCTCTGTTCTCTGGGAGTTGTGTGTGGTGCTACTGCCCCGGTGTATGGGGTGGCTCACTGGCCACTAGCAATGTTTCTGCTCGCCACTGTGGGGCAAACGTTGTGCAGCTAAGCTCACTTGGGAAGTACAAGTGCCAGAGTTCCTTTCTGGGGCACCATCAAGAGATCACATTCGTAGCATGCGGGTACTGCTTTCCTCCTAAGCTGTGCATTCGCAGCCAGCTTCAAGGTGTTCCTTTTGTGGATAGACTCTGGAGGAGAGGCCGCTGGATAAGGCCTCTGCTTCTATGCCCTTTGAGAAGGCTGCTTTGAGGAACCTCTTACCCTAGCCTCTGGCAAGTACAGCCTTCTGCCTCTCTCCAATACTGACTTACTTTTGACAGCTTGTCTTTCCGTTTGAGAAACCAAGAGCCCTTTTCGTGCAGGGAAAAATGTCCGTTTTCTGTTCTTCTTTTGCACACGGTTACGTGCTTTCAGGGCTGTGGTTAGGCTTTTACCCACTCGAGGGAGGGCAGCTTCCCATTCACTTTGGAGATGGCACTCCTGCAGCGCTGTGGGCCATGTCTGTGCTTCGCAGACTGCAAACTACCCTCTCCATTTGAAGAGAACACGCACGGATTGGGAAGTCTCTGTTCTCTGGGAGCTGTGTGTGGTGCTACTGCCCCGGTGTATGGGGTGGCTCACTGGCCACTAGCAATGTTTCTGCTCGCCACTGTGGGGCAAACGTTGTGCAGCTAAGCTCACTTGGGAAGTACAAGTGCCAGAGTTCCTTTCTGGGGCACCATCAAGAGATCACATTCGTAGCATGCGGGTACTGCTTTCCTCCTAAGCTGTGCATTCGCAGCCAGCTTCAAGGTGTTCCTTTTGTGGATAGACTCTTGTGGAGAGGCCGCTGGAGAAGGCTTCTGCTTCTATGCCCTTTGAGAAGGCTGCTTTGAGGAACCTCTTACCCTAGCCTCTGCCAAGTACAGCCTTCTGCCTCTCTCCAATACTGACTTACTTCTGACAGCTTGTCTTTCCGTTTGAGAAACCAAGAGCCCTTTTCGTGCAGGGAAAAATGTCCGTTTTCTGTTCTTCTTTTGCACACGGTGACGTGCTTTCAGGGCTGTGGTTAGGCTTTTACCCACTAGAGGGAGGGCAGCTTCCCATTCACTTTGGAGATGGCACTCCTGCAGCGCTGTGGGCCATGTCTGTGCTTCGCAGACTGCAAACTACCCTCTCCATTCGAAGAGAACACGCACGGATTGGGAAGTCTCTGTTCTCTGGGAGTTGTGTGTGGTGCTACTGCCCCGGTGTATGGGGTGGCTCACTGGCCACTAGCAATGTTTCTGCTCGCCACTCTGGGGCAAACGTTGTGCAGCTAAGCTCACTTGGGAAGTACAAGTGCCAGAGTTCCTTTCTGGGGCACCATCAAGAGATCACATTCGTAGCATGCGGGTACTGCTTTCCTCCTAAGCTGTGCATTCGCAGCCAGCTTCAAGGTGTTCCTTTTGTGGATAGACTCTGGTGGAGAGGCCGCTGGAGAAGGCCTCTGCTTCTATGCCCTTTGAGAAGGCTGCTTTGAGGAACCTCTTACCCTAGCCTCTGCCAAGTACAGCCTTCTGCCTCTCTCCAATACTGACTTACTTCTGACAGCTTGTCTTTCCGTTTGAGAAACCAAGAGGCCTTTTCGTGCAGGGAAAAATGTCCGTTTTCTGTTCTTCTTTTGCACACGGTGACGTGCTTTCAGGACTGGGTTAGGCTTTTACCCACTCGAGGGAGGGCAGCTTCCCATTCACTTTGGAGATGGCACTCCTGCAGCGCTGTGGGCCATGTCTGTGCTTCGCAGACTGCAAACTACCCTCTCCATTCGAAGAGAACACGCACGGATTGGGAAGTCTCTGTTCTCTGGAGTTGTGTGTGGTGCTACTGCCCCGGTGTATGGGGTGGCTCACTGGCCACTAGCAATGTTTCTGCTCACCACTGTGGGGCAAACGTTGTGCAGCTAAGCTCACTTGGGAAGTACAAGTGCCAGAGTTCCTTTCTGGGGCACCATCAAGAGATCACATTCGTAGCATGCGGGTACTGCTTTCCTCCTAAGCTGTGCATTCGCAGCCAGCTTCAAGGTGTTCCTTTTGTGGATAGACTCTGGTGGAGAGGCCGCTGGAGAAGGCCTCTGCTTCTATGCCCTTTGAGAAGGCTTCTTTGAGGAACCTCTTACCCTAGCCTCTGCCAAGTACAGCCTTCTGCCTCTCTCCAATACTGACTTACTTCTGACAGCTTGTCTTTCCGTTTGAGAAACCAAGAGCCCTTTTCGTGCAGGGAAAAATGTCCGTTTTCTGTTCTTCTTTTGCACACGGTGACGTGCTTTCAGGGCTGTGGTTAGGCTTTTACCCACTCGAGCGAGGGCAGCTTCCCATTCACTTTGGAGATGGCACTCCTGCAGCGCTGTGGGCCATGTCTGTGCTTCGCAGACTGCAAACTACCCTCTCCATTCGAAGAGAACACGCACGGATTGGGAAGTCTCTGTTCTCTGGGAGTTGTGTGTGGTGCTACTGCCCCGGTGTATGGGGTGGCTCACTGGCCACTAGCAATGTTTCTGCTCGCCACTGTGGGGCAAACGTTGTGCAGCTAAGCTCACTTGGGAAGTACAAGTGCCAGAGTTCCTTTCTGGGGCACCATCAAGAGATCACATTCGTAGCATGCGGGTACTGCTTTCCTCCTAAGCTGTGCATTCGCAGCCAGCTTCAAGGTGTTCCTTTTGTGGATAGACTCTGGAGGAGAGGCCGCTGGATAAGGCCTCTGCTTCTATGCCCTTTGAGAAGGCTGCTTTGAGGAACCTCTTACCCTAGCCTCTGGCAAGTACAGCCTTCTGCCTCTCTCCAATACTGACTTACTTTTGACAGCTTGTCTTTCCGTTTGAGAAACCAAGAGCCCTTTTCGTGCAGGGAAAAATGTCCGTTTTCTGTTCTTCTTTTGCACACGGTTACGTGCTTTCAGGGCTGGAGTTAGGCTTTTACCCACTCGAGGGAGGGCAGCTTCCCATTCACTTTGGAGATGGCACTCCTGCAGCGCTGTGGGCCATGTCTGTGCTTCGCAGACTGCAAACTACCCTCTCCATTCGAAGAGAACACGCACGGATTGGGAAGTCTCTGTTCTCTGGAGTTGTGTGTGGTGCTACTGCCCCGGTGTATGGGGTGGCTCACTGGCCACTAGCAATGTTTCTGCTCACCACTGTGGGGCAAACGTTGTGCAGCTAAGCTCACTTGGGAAGTACAAGTGCCAGAGTTCCTTTCTGGGGCACCATCAAGAGATCACATTCGTAGCATGCGGGTACTGCTTTCCTCCTAAGCTGTGCATTCGCAGCCAGCTTCAAGGTGTTCCTTTTGTGGATAGACTCTGGTGGAGAGGCCGCTGGAGAAGGCCTCTGCTTCTATGCCCTTTGAGAAGGCTTCTTTGAGGAACCTCTTACCCTAGCCTCTGCCAAGTACAGCCTTCTGCCTCTCTCCAATACTGACTTACGTCTGACAGCTTGTCTTTCCGTTTGAGAAACCAAGAGCCCTTTTCGTGCAGGGAAAAATGTCCGTTTTCTGTTCTTCTTTTGCACACGGTGACGTGCTTTCAGGGCTGTGGTTAGGCTTTTAACCACTCGAGCGAGGGCAGCTTCCCATTCACTTGGGAGATGGCACTCCTGCAGCGCTGTGGGCCATGTCTGTGCTTCGCAGACTGCAAACTACCCTCTCCATTCGAAGAGAACACGCACGGATTGGGAAGTCTCTGTTCTCTGGGAGTTGTGTGTGGTGCTACTGCCCCGGTGTATGGGGTGGCTCACTGGCCACTAGCAATGTTTCTGCTCGCCACTGTGGGGCAAACGTTGTGCAGCTAAGCTCACTTGGGAAGTACAAGTGCCAGAGTTCCTTTCTGGGGCACCATCAAGAGATCACATTCGTAGCATGCGGGTACTGCTTTCCTCCTAAGCTGTGCATTCGCAGCCAGCTTCAAGGTGTTCCTTTTGTGGATAGACTCTGGAGGAGAGGCCGCTGGATAAGGCCTCTGCTTCTATGCCCTTTGAGAAGGCTGCTTTGAGGAACCTCTTACCCTAGCCTCTGCCAAGTACAGCCTTCTGCCTCTCTCCAATACTGACATACTTTTGACAGCTTGTCTTTCCGTTTGAGAAACCAAGAGCCCTTTTCGTGCAGGGAAAAATGTCCGTTTTCTGTTCTTCTTTTGCACACGGTTACGTGCTTTCAGGGCTGGAGTTAGGCTTTTACCCACTCGAGGGAGGGCAGCTTCCCATTCACTTTGGAGATGGCACTCCTGCAGCGCTGTGGGCCATGTCTGTGCTTCGCAGACTGCAAACTACCCTCTCCATTCGAAGAGAACACGCACGGATTGGGAAGTCTCTGTTCTCTGGAGTTGTGTGTGGTGCTACAGCCCCGGTGTATGGGGTGGCTCACTGGCCACTAGCAATGTTTCTGCTCACCACTGTGGGGCAAACGTTGTGCAGCTAAGCTCACTTGGGAAGTACAAGTGCCAGAGTTCCTTTCTGGGGCACCATCAAGAGATCACATTCGTAGCATGCGGGTACTGCTTTCCTCCTAAGCTGTGCATTCGCAGCCAGCTTCAAGGTGTTCCTTTTGTGGATAGACTCTGGTGGAGAGGCCGCTGGAGAAGGCCTCTGCTTCTATGCCCTTTGAGAAGGCTTCTTTGAGGAACCTCTTACCCTAGCCTCTGCCAAGTACAGCCTTCTGCCTCTCTCCAATACTGACTTACTTCTGACAGCTTGTCTTTCCGTTTGAGAAACCAAGAGCCCTTTTCGTGCAGGGAAAAATGTCCGTTTTCTGTTCTTCTTTTGCACACGGTGACGTGCTTTCAGGGCTGTGGTTAGGCTTTTACCCACTCGAGCGAGGGCAGCTTCCCATTCACTTTGGAGATGGCACTCCTGCAGCGCTGTGGGCCATGTCTGTGCTTCGCAGACTGCAAACTACCCTCTCCATTCGAAGAGAACACGCACGGATTGGGAAGTCTCTGTTCTCTGGGAGTTGTGTGTGGTGCTACTGCCCCGGTGTATAGGGTGGCTCACTGGCCACTAGCAATGTTTCTGCTCGCCACTGTGGGGCAAACGTTGTGCAGCTAAGCTCACTTGGGAAGTACAAGTGCCAGAGTTCCTTTCTGGGGCACCATCAAGAGATCACATTCGTAGCATGCGGGTACTGCTTTCCTCCTAAGCTGTGCATTCGCAGCCAGCTTCAAGGTGTTCCTTTTGTGGATAGACTCTGGAGGAGACGCCGCTGGATAAGGCCTCTGCTTCTATGCCCTTTGAGAAGGCTGCTTTGAGGAACCTCTTACCCTAGCCTCTGCCAAGTACAGCCTTCTGCCTCTCTCCAATACTGACTTACTTTTGACAGCTTGTCTTTCCGTTTGAGAAACCAAGAGCCCTTTTCGTGCAGGGAAAAATGTCCGTTTTCTGTTCTTCTTTTGCACACGGTGACGTGCTTTCAGGGCTGTGGTTAGGCTTTTACCCACTCGAGCGAGGGCAGCTTCCCATTCACTTTGGAGATGGCACTCCTGCAGCGCTGTGGGCCATGTCTGTGCTTCGCAGACTGCAAACTACCCTCTCCATTCGAAGAGAACACGCACGGATTGGGAAGTCTCTGTTCTCTGGGAGTTGTGTGTGGTGCTACTGCCCCGGTGTATGGGGTGGCTCACTGGCCACTAGCAATGTTTCTGCTCGCCACTGTGGGGCAAACGTTGTGCAGCTAAGCTCACTTTGGAAGTACAAGTGCCAGAGTTCCTTTCTGGGCACCATCAAGAGATCACATTCGTAGCATGCGGGTACTGCTTTCCTCCTAAGCTGTGCATTCGCAGCCAGCTTCAAGGTGTTCTTTTGTGGATAGACTCTGGTGGAGAGGCCGCTGGAGAAGGCCTCTGCTTCTATGCCCTTTGAGAAGGCTGCTTTGAGGAACCTCTTACCCTAGCGTCTGCCAAGTACAGCCTTCTGCCTCTCTCCAATACTGACTTACTTTGGACAGCTTGTCTTTCCGTTTGAGAAAGCAAGAGCCCTTTTCGTGCAGGGAAAAATGTCCGTTTTCTGTTCTTCTTTTGCACACGGTGACGTGCTTTCAGGGCTGTGGTTAGGCTTTTACCCACTCGAGGGAGGGCAGCTTCCCATTCACTTTGGAGATGGCACTCCTGCAGCGCTGTGGGCCATGTCTGTGCTTCGCAGACTGCAAACTACCCTCTCCATTCGAAGAGAACACGCACGGATTGGGAAGTCTCTGTTCTCTGGGAGTTGTGTGTGGTGCTACTGCCCCGGTGTATGGGGTGGCTCACTGGCCACTAGCAATGTTTCTGCTCGCCACTGTGGGGCAAACGTTGTTCAGCTAAGCTCACTTGGGAAGTACAAGTGCCAGAGTTCCTTTCTGGGGCACCATCAAGAGATCACATTCGTAGCATGCGGGTACTGCTTTCCTCCTAAGCTGTGCATTCGCAGCCAGCTTCAAGGTGTTCCTTTTGTGGATAGACTCTGGAGGAGAGGCCGCTGGATAAGGCCTCTGCTTCTATGCCCTTTGAGAGGGCTGCTTTGAGGAACCTCTTACCCTAGCCTCTGCCAAGTACAGCCTTCTGCCTCTCTCCAATACTGACTTACTTTTGACAGCTTGTCTTTCCGTTTGAGAAACTAAGAGCCCTTTTCGTGCAGGGAAAAATGTCCGTTTTCTGTTCTTCTTTTGCACACGGTGACGTGCTTTCAGGCCTGGGTTAGGCTTTTACCCACTCGAGGGAGGGCAGCTTCCCATTCACTTTGGAGATGGCTCTCCTGCAGCGCTGTGGGCCATGACTGTGCTTCGCAGACTGTAAACTACCCTCTCCATTCGAAGAGAACACGCACGGATTGGGAAGTCTCTGTTCTCTGGGAGATGTGTGTGGTGCTACTGCCCCGGTGTATGGGGTGGCTCACTCGCCACTAGCAATGTTTCTGCTCGCCACTGTGGGGCAAACGTTGTGCAGCTAAGCTCACTTGGGAAGTACAAGTGCCAGAGTTCCTTTCTGTGGCACCATCAAGAGATCACATTCGTAGCATGCGGGTACTGATTTCCTCCTAAGCTGTGCATTCCCCGCCAGCTTCAAGGTGTTCCTTTTGTGGATAGACTCTGGTGGAGAGGCCGCTGGAGAAGGCTTCTGCTTCTATGCCCTTTGAGAAGGCTGCTTTGAGGAACCTCTTACCCTAGCCTCTGCCAAGTACAGCCTTCTGCCTCTCTCCAATACTGACTTACTTTTGACAGCTTGTTTTTCCGTTTGAGAAACCAAGAGCCCTTTTCGTGCAGGGAAAAATGTCCGTTTTCTGTTCTTCTTTTGCACACGGTGACGTGCTTTCAGGGCTGTGGTTAGGCTTTTACCCACTCGAGGGAGGGCAGCTTCCCATTCACTTTGGAGATGGCACTCCTGCAGCGCTGTGGGCCATGTCTGTGCTTCGCAGACTGCAAACTACCCTCTCCATTTGAAGAGAACACGCACGGATTGGGAAGTCTCTGTTCTCTGGGAGCTGTGTGTGGTGCTACTGCCCCGGTGTATGGGGTGGCTCACTGGCCAGTAGCAATGTTTCTGCTCGCCACTCTGGGGCAAACGTTGTGCAGCTAAGCTCACTTGGGAAGTACAAGTGCCAGAGTTCCTTTCTGGGGCACCATCAAGAGATCACATTCGTAGCATGCGGGTACTGCTTTCCTCCTAAGCTGTGCATTCGCAGCCAGCTTCAAGGTGTTCCTTTTGTGGATAGACTCTTGTGGAGAGGCCGCTGGAGAAGGCTTCTGCTTCTATGCCCTTTGAGAAGGCTGCTTTGAGGAACCTCTTACCCTAGCCTCTGCCAAGTACAGCCTTCTGCCTCTCTCCAATACTGACTTACTTCTGACAGCTTGTCTTTCCGTTTGAGAAACCATGAGCCCTTTTGGTGCAGGGAAAAATGTCCGTTTTCTGTTCTTCTTTTGCACACGGTGACGTGCTTTCAGGGCTGTGGTTAGGCTTTTACCCACTCGAGGGAGGGCAGCTTCCCATTCACTTTGGAGATGGCACTCCTGCAGCGCTGTGGGCCAAGACTGTGCTTCGCAGACTGCGAACTACCCTCTCCATTCGAAGAGAACACGCACGGATTGGGAAGTCTCTGTTCTCTGGGAGTTGTGTGTGGTGCTACTGCCCCGGTGTATGGGGTGGCTCACTGGCCACTAGCAATGTTTCTGCTCGCCACTCTGGGGCAAACGTTGTGCAGCTAAGCTCACTTGGGAAGTACAAGTGCCAGAGTTCCTTTCTGGGGCACCATCAAGAGATCACATTCGTAGCATGCGGGTACTGCTTTCCTCCTAAGCTGTGCATTCGCAGCCAGCTTCAAGGTGTTCCTTTTGTGGATAGACTCTGGTGGAGAGGCCGCTGGAGAAGGCCTCTGCTTCTATGCCCTTTGAGAAGGCTGCTTTGAGGAACCTCTTACCCTAGCCTCTGCCAAGTACAGCCTTCTGCCTCTCTCCAATACTGACTTACTTCTGACAGCTTGTCTTTCCGTTTGAGAAACCAAGAGGCCTTTTCGTGCAGGGAAAAATGTCCGTTTTCTGTTCTTCTTTTGCACACGGTGACGTGCTTTCAGGACTGGGTTAGGCTTTTACCCACTCGAGGGAGGGCAGCTTCCCATTCACTTTGGAGATGGCACTCCTGCAGCGCTGTGGGCCATGTCTGTGCTTCGCAGACTGCAAACTACCCTCTCCATTCGAAGAGAACACGCACGGATTGGGAAGTCTCTGTTCTCTGGAGTTGTGTGTGGTGCTACTGCCCCGGTGTATGGGGTGGCTCACTGGCCACTAGCAATGTTTCTGCTCACCACTGTGGGGCAAACGTTGTGCAGCTAAGCTCACTTGGGAAGTACAAGTGCCAGAGTTCCTTTCTGGGGCACCATCAAGAGATCACATTCGTAGCATGCGGGTACTGCTTTCCTCCTAAGCTGTGCATTCGCAGCCAGCTTCAAGGTGTTCCTTTTGTGGATAGACTCTGGTGGAGAGGCCGCTGGAGAAGGCCTCTGCTTCTATGCCCTTTGAGAAGGCTTCTTTGAGGAACCTCTTACCCTAGCCTCTGCCAAGTACAGCCTTCTGCCTCTCTCCAATACTGACTTACTTCTGACAGCTTGTCTTTCCGTTTGAGAAACCAAGAGCCCTTTTCGTGCAGGGAAAAATGTCCGTTTTCTGTTCTTCTTTTGCACACGGTGACGTGCTTTCAGGGCTGTGGTTAGGCTTTTACCCACTCGAGCGAGGGCAGCTTCCCATTCACTTTGGAGATGGCACTCCTGCAGCGCTGTGGGCCATGTCTGTGCTTCGCAGACTGCAAACTACCCTCTCCATTCGAAGAGAACACGCACGGATTGGGAAGTCTCTGTTCTCTGGGAGTTGTGTGTGGTGCTACTGCCCCGGTGTATGGGGTGGCTCACTGGCCACTAGCAATGTTTCTGCTCGCCACTGTGGGGCAAACGTTGTGCAGCTAAGCTCACTTGGGAAGTACAAGTGCCAGAGTTCCTTTCTGGGGCACCATCAAGAGATCACATTCGTAGCATGCGGGTACTGCTTTCCTCCTAAGCTGTGCATTCGCAGCCAGCTTCAAGGTGTTCCTTTTGTGGATAGACTCTGGAGGAGAGGCCGCTGGATAAGGCCTCTGCTTCTATGCCCTTTGAGAAGGCTGCTTTGAGGAACCTCTTACCCTAGCCTCTGGCAAGTACAGCCTTCTGCCTCTCTCCAATACTGACTTACTTTTGACAGCTTGTCTTTCCGTTTGAGAAACCAAGAGCCCTTTTCGTGCAGGGAAAAATGTCCGTTTTCTGTTCTTCTTTTGCACACGGTTACGTGCTTTCAGGGCTGGAGTTAGGCTTTTACCCACTCGAGGGAGGGCAGCTTCCCATTCACTTTGGAGATGGCACTCCTGCAGCGCTGTGGGCCATGTCTGTGCTTCGCAGACTGCAAACTACCCTCTCCATTCGAAGAGAACACGCACGGATTGGGAAGTCTCTGTTCTCTGGAGTTGTGTGTGGTGCTACTGCCCCGGTGTATGGGGTGGCTCACTGGCCACTAGCAATGTTTCTGCTCACCACTGTGGGGCAAACGTTGTGCAGCTAAGCTCACTTGGGAAGTACAAGTGCCAGAGTTCCTTTCTGGGGCACCATCAAGAGATCACATTCGTAGCATGCGGGTACTGCTTTCCTCCTAAGCTGTGCATTCGCAGCCAGCTTCAAGGTGTTCCTTTTGTGGATAGACTCTGGTGGAGAGGCCGCTGGAGAAGGCCTCTGCTTCTATGCCCTTTGAGAAGGCTTCTTTGAGGAACCTCTTACCCTAGCCTCTGCCAAGTACAGCCTTCTGCCTCTCTCCAATACTGACTTACTTCTGACAGCTTGTCTTTCCGTTTGAGAAACCAAGAGCCCTTTTCGTGCAGGGAAAAATGTCCGTTTTCTGTTCTTCTTTTGCACACGGTGACGTGCTTTCAGGGCTGTGGTTAGGCTTTTAACCACTCGAGCGAGGGCAGCTTCCCATTCACTTGGGAGATGGCACTCCTGCAGCGCTGTGGGCCATGTCTGTGCTTCGCAGACTGCAAACTACCCTCTCCATTCGAAGAGAACACGCACGGATTGGGAAGTCTCTGTTCTCTGGGAGTTGTGTGTGGTGCTACTGCCCCGGTGTATGGGGTGGCTCACTGGCCACTAGCAATGTTTCTGCTCGCCACTGTGGGGCAAACGTTGTGCAGCTAAGCTCACTTGGGAAGTACAAGTGCCAGAGTTCCTTTCTGGGGCACCATCAAGAGATCACATTCGTAGCATGCGGGTACTGCTTTCCTCCTAAGCTGTGCATTCGCAGCCAGCTTCAAGGTGTTCCTTTTGTGGATAGACTCTGGAGGAGAGGCCGCTGGATAAGGCCTCTGCTTCTATGCCCTTTGAGAAGGCTGCTTTGAGGAACCTCTTACCCTAGCCTCTGCCAAGTACAGCCTTCTGCCTCTCTCCAATACTGACATACTTTTGACAGCTTGTCTTTCCGTTTGAGAAACCAAGAGCCCTTTTCGTGCAGGGAAAAATGTCCGTTTTCTGTTCTTCTTTTGCACACGGTTACGTGCTTTCAGGGCTGGAGTTAGGCTTTTACCCACTCGAGGGAGGGCAGCTTCCCATTCACTTTGGAGATGGCACTCCTGCAGCGCTGTGGGCCATGTCTGTGCTTCGCAGACTGCAAACTACCCTCTCCATTCGAAGAGAACACGCACGGATTGGGAAGTCTCTGTTCTCTGGAGTTGTGTGTGGTGCTACAGCCCCGGTGTATGGGGTGGCTCACTGGCCACTAGCAATGTTTCTGCTCACCACTGTGGGGCAAACGTTGTGCAGCTAAGCTCACTTGGGAAGTACAAGTGCCAGAGTTCCTTTCTGGGGCACCATCAAGAGATCACATTCGTAGCATGCGGGTACTGCTTTCCTCCTAAGCTGTGCATTCGCAGCCAGCTTCAAGGTGTTCCTTTTGTGGATAGACTCTGGTGGAGAGGCCGCTGGAGAAGGCCTCTGCTTCTATGCCCTTTGAGAAGGCTTCTTTGAGGAACCTCTTACCCTAGCCTCTGCCAAGTACAGCCTTCTGCCTCTCTCCAATACTGACTTACTTCTGACAGCTTGTCTTTCCGTTTGAGAAACCAAGAGCCCTTTTCGTGCAGGGAAAAATGTCCGTTTTCTGTTCTTCTTTTGCACACGGTGACGTGCTTTCAGGGCTGTGGTTAGGCTTTTACCCACTCGAGCGAGGGCAGCTTCCCATTCACTTTGGAGATGGCACTCCTGCAGCGCTGTGGGCCATGTCTGTGCTTCGCAGACTGCAAACTACCCTCTCCATTCGAAGAGAACACGCACGGATTGGGAAGTCTCTGTTCTCTGGGAGTTGTGTGTGGTGCTACTGCCCCGGTGTATAGGGTGGCTCACTGGCCACTAGCAATGTTTCTGCTCGCCACTGTGGGGCAAACGTTGTGCAGCTAAGCTCACTTGGGAAGTACAAGTGCCAGAGTTCCTTTCTGGGGCACCATCAAGAGATCACATTCGTAGCATGCGGGTACTGCTTTCCTCCTAAGCTGTGCATTCGCAGCCAGCTTCAAGGTGTTCCTTTTGTGGATAGACTCTGGAGGAGACGCCGCTGGATAAGGCCTCTGCTTCTATGCCCTTTGAGAAGGCTGCTTTGAGGAACCTCTTACCCTAGCCTCTGCCAAGTACAGCCTTCTGCCTCTCTCCAATACTGACTTACTTTTGACAGCTTGTCTTTCCGTTTGAGAAACCAAGAGCCCTTTTCGTGCAGGGAAAAATGTCCGTTTTCTGTTCTTCTTTTGCACACGGTGACGTGCTTTCAGGGCTGTGGTTAGGCTTTTACCCACTCGAGCGAGGGCAGCTTCCCATTCACTTTGGAGATGGCACTCCTGCAGCGCTGTGGGCCATGTCTGTGCTTCGCAGACTGCAAACTACCCTCTCCATTCGAAGAGAACACGCACGGATTGGGAAGTCTCTGTTCTCTGGGAGTTGTGTGTGGTGCTACTGCCCCGGTGTATGGGGTGGCTCACTGGCCACTAGCAATGTTTCTGCTCGCCACTGTGGGGCAAACGTTGTGCAGCTAAGCTCACTTTGGAAGTACAAGTGCCAGAGTTCCTTTCTGGGCACCATCAAGAGATCACATTCGTAGCATGCGGGTACTGCTTTCCTCCTAAGCTGTGCATTCGCAGCCAGCTTCAAGGTGTTCTTTTGTGGATAGACTCTGGTGGAGAGGCCGCTGGAGAAGGCCTCTGCTTCTATGCCCTTTGAGAAGGCTGCTTTGAGGAACCTCTTACCCTAGCGTCTGCCAAGTACAGCCTTCTGCCTCTCTCCAATACTGACTTACTTTGGACAGCTTGTCTTTCCGTTTGAGAAAGCAAGAGCCCTTTTCGTGCAGGGAAAAATGTCCGTTTTCTGTTCTTCTTTTGCACACGGTGACGTGCTTTCAGGGCTGTGGTTAGGCTTTTACCCACTCGAGGGAGGGCAGCTTCCCATTCACTTTGGAGATGGCACTCCTGCAGCGCTGTGGGCCATGTCTGTGCTTCGCAGACTGCAAACTACCCTCTCCATTCGAAGAGAACACGCACGGATTGGGAAGTCTCTGTTCTCTGGGAGTTGTGTGTGGTGCTACTGCCCCGGTGTATGGGGTGGCTCACTGGCCACTAGCAATGTTTCTGCTCGCCACTGTGGGGCAAACGTTGTTCAGCTAAGCTCACTTGGGAAGTACAAGTGCCAGAGTTCCTTTCTGGGGCACCATCAAGAGATCACATTCGTAGCATGCGGGTACTGCTTTCCTCCTAAGCTGTGCATTCGCAGCCAGCTTCAAGGTGTTCCTTTTGTGGATAGACTCTGGAGGAGAGGCCGCTGGATAAGGCCTCTGCTTCTATGCCCTTTGAGAGGGCTGCTTTGAGGAACCTCTTACCCTAGCCTCTGCCAAGTACAGCCTTCTGCCTCTCTCCAATACTGACTTACTTTTGACAGCTTGTCTTTCCGTTTGAGAAACTAAGAGCCCTTTTCGTGCAGGGAAAAATGTCCGTTTTCTGTTCTTCTTTTGCACACGGTGACGTGCTTTCAGGCCTGGGTTAGGCTTTTACCCACTCGAGGGAGGGCAGCTTCCCATTCACTTTGGAGATGGCTCTCCTGCAGCGCTGTGGGCCATGACTGTGCTTCGCAGACTGTAAACTACCCTCTCCATTCGAAGAGAACACGCACGGATTGGGAAGTCTCTGTTCTCTGGGAGATGTGTGTGGTGCTACTGCCCCGGTGTATGGGGTGGCTCACTCGCCACTAGCAATGTTTCTGCTCGCCACTGTGGGGCAAACGTTGTGCAGCTAAGCTCACTTGGGAAGTACAAGTGCCAGAGTTCCTTTCTGTGGCACCATCAAGAGATCACATTCGTAGCATGCGGGTACTGATTTCCTCCTAAGCTGTGCATTCCCCGCCAGCTTCAAGGTGTTCCTTTTGTGGATAGACTCTGGTGGAGAGGCCGCTGGAGAAGGCTTCTGCTTCTATGCCCTTTGAGAAGGCTGCTTTGAGGAACCTCTTACCCTAGCCTCTGCCAAGTACAGCCTTCTGCCTCTCTCCAATACTGACTTACTTTTGACAGCTTGTTTTTCCGTTTGAGAAACCAAGAGCCCTTTTCGTGCAGGGAAAAATGTCCGTTTTCTGTTCTTCTTTTGCACACGGTGACGTGCTTTCAGGGCTGTGGTTAGGCTTTTACCCACTCGAGGGAGGGCAGCTTCCCATTCACTTTGGAGATGGCACTCCTGCAGCGCTGTGGGCCATGTCTGTGCTTCGCAGACTGCAAACTACCCTCTCCATTTGAAGAGAACACGCACGGATTGGGAAGTCTCTGTTCTCTGGGAGCTGTGTGTGGTGCTACTGCCCCGGTGTATGGGGTGGCTCACTGGCCAGTAGCAATGTTTCTGCTCGCCACTCTGGGGCAAACGTTGTGCAGCTAAGCTCACTTGGGAAGTACAAGTGCCAGAGTTCCTTTCTGGGGCACCATCAAGAGATCACATTCGTAGCATGCGGGTACTGCTTTCCTCCTAAGCTGTGCATTCGCAGCCAGCTTCAAGGTGTTCCTTTTGTGGATAGACTCTTGTGGAGAGGCCGCTGGAGAAGGCTTCTGCTTCTATGCCCTTTGAGAAGGCTGCTTTGAGGAACCTCTTACCCTAGCCTCTGCCAAGTACAGCCTTCTGCCTCTCTCCAATACTGACTTACTTCTGACAGCTTGTCTTTCCGTTTGAGAAACCATGAGCCCTTTTGGTGCAGGGAAAAATGTCCGTTTTCTGTTCTTCTTTTGCACACGGTGACGTGCTTTCAGGGCTGTGGTTAGGCTTTTACCCACTCGAGGGAGGGCAGCTTCCCATTCACTTTGGAGATGGCACTCCTGCAGCGCTGTGGGCCAAGACTGTGCTTCGCAGACTGCGAACTACCCTCTCCATTCGAAGAGAACACGCACGGATTGGGAAGTCTCTGTTCTCTGGGAGTTGTGTGTGGTGCTACTGCCCCGGTGTATGGGGTGGCTCACTGGCCACTAGCAATGTTTCTGCTCGCCACTCTGGGGCAAACGTTGTGCAGCTAAGCTCACTTGGGAAGTACAAGTGCCAGAGTTCCTTTCTGGGGCACCATCAAGAGATCACATTCGTAGCATGCGGGTACTGCTTTCCTCCTAAGCTGTGCATTCGCAGCCAGCTTCAAGGTGTTCCTTTTGTGGATAGACTCTGGTGGAGAGGCCGCTGGAGAAGGCCTCTGCTTCTATGCCCTTTGAGAAGGCTGCTTTGAGGAACCTCTTACCCTAGCCTCTGCCAAGTACAGCCTTCTGCCTCTCTCCAATACTGACTTACTTCTGACAGCTTGTCTTTCCGTTTGAGAAACCAAGAGGCCTTTTCGTGCAGGGAAAAATGTCCGTTTTCTCTTCTTCTTTTGCACACGGTGACGTGCTTTCAGGACTGGGTTAGGCTTTTACCCACTCGAGGGAGGGCAGCTTCCCATTCACTTTGGAGATGGCACTCGTGCAGCGCTGTGGGCCATGTCTGTGCTTCGCAGACTGCAAACTACCCTCTCCATTCGAAGAGAACACGCACGGATTGGGAAGTCTCTGTTCTCTGGAGTTGTGTGTGGTGCTACTGCCCCGGTGTATGGGGTGGCTCACTGGCCACTAGCAATGTTTCTGCTCACCACTGTGGGGCAAACGTTGTGCAGCTAAGCTCACTTGGGAAGTACAAGTGCCAGAGTTCCTTTCTGGGGCACCATCAAGAGATCACATTCGTAGCATGCGGGTACTGCTTTCCTCCTAAGCTGTGCATTCACAGCCAGCTTCAAGGTGTTCCTTTTGTGGATAGACTCTGGTGGAGAGGCCGCTGGAGAAGGCCTCTGCTTCTATGCCCTTTGAGAAGGCTTCTTTGAGGAACCTCTTACCCTAGCCTCTGCCAAGTACAGCCTTCTGCCTCTCTCCAATACTGACTTACTTCTGACAGCTTGTCTTTCCGTTTGAGAAACCAAGAGCCCTTTTCGTGCAGGGAAAAATGTCCGTTTTCTGTTCTTCTTTTGCACACGGTGACGTGCTTTCAGGGCTGTGGTTAGGCTTTTACCCACTCGAGCGAGGGCAGCTTCCCATTCACTTTGGAGATGGCACTCCTGCAGCGCTGTGGGCCATGTCTGTGCTTCGCAGACTGCAAACTACCCTCTCCATTCGAAGAGAACACGCACGGATTGGGAAGTCTCTGTTCTCTGGGAGTTGTGTGTGGTGCTACTGCCCCGGTGTATGGGGTGGCTCACTGGCCACTAGCAATGTTTCTGCTCGCCACTGTGGGGCAAACGTTGTGCAGCTAAGCTCACTTGGGAAGTACAAGTGCCAGAGTTCCTTTCTGGGGCACCATCAAGAGATCACATTCGTAGCATGTGGGTACTGCTTTCCTCCTAAGCTGTGCATTCGCAGCCAGCTTCAAGGTGTTCCTTTTGTGGATAGACTCTGGAGGAGAGGCCGCTGGATAAGGCCTCTGCTTCTATGCCCTTTGAGAAGGCTGCTTTGAGGAACCTCTTACCCTAGCCTCTGGCAAGTACAGCCTTCTGCCTCTCTCCAATACTGACTTACTTTTGACAGCTTGTCTTTCCGTTTGAGAAACCAAGAGCCCTTTTCGTGCAGGGAAAAATGTCCGTTTTCTGTTCTTCTTTTGCACACGGTTACGTGCTTTCAGGGCTGTGGTTAGGCTTTTACCCACTCGAGGGAGGGCAGCTTCCCATTCACTTTGGAGATGGCACTCCTGCAGCGCTGTGGGCCATGTCTGTGCTTCGCAGACTGCAAACTACCCTCTCCATTTGAAGAGAACACGCACGGATTGGGAAGTCTCTGTTCTCTGGGAGCTGTGTGTGGTGCTACTGCCCCGGTGTATGGGGTGGCTCACTGGCCACTAGCAATGTTTCTGCTCGCCACTCTGGGGCAAACGTTGTGCAGCTAAGCTCACTTGGGAAGTACAAGTGCCAGAGTTCCTTTCTGGGGCACCATCAAGAGATCACATTCGTAGCATGCGGGTACTGCTTTCCTCCTAAGCTGTGCATTCGCAGCCAGCTTCAAGGTGTTCCTTTTGTGGATAGACTCTTGTGGAGAGGCCGCTGGAGAAGGCTTCTGCTTCTATGCCCTTTGAGAAGGCTGCTTTGAGGAACCTCTTACCCTAGCCTCTGCCAAGTACAGCCTTCTGCCTCTCTCCAATACTGACTTACTTCTGACAGCTTGTCTTTCCGTTTGAGAAACCAAGAGCCCTTTTCGTGCAGGGAAAAATGTCCGTTTTCTGTTCTTCTTTTGCACACGGTGACGTGCTTTCAGGGCTGTGGTTAGGCTTTTACCCACTAGAGGGAGGGCAGCTTCCCATTCACTTTGGAGATGGCACTCCTGCAGCGCTGTGGGCCATGTCTGTGCTTCGCAGACTGCAAACTACCCTCTCCATTCGAAGAGAACACGCACGGATTGGGATGTCTCTGTTCTCTGGGAGTTGTGTGTGGTGCTACTGCCCCGGTGTATGGGGTGGCTCACTGGCCAGTAGCAATGTTTCTGCTCGCCACTCTGGGGCAAACGTTGTGCAGCTAAGCTCACTTGGGAAGTACAAGTGCCAGAGTTCCTTTCTGGGGCACCATCAAGAGATCACATTCGTAGCATGCGGGTACTGCTTTCCTCCTAAGCTGTGCATTCGCAGCCAGCTTCAAGGTGTTCCTTTTGTGGATAGACTCTGGTGGAGAGGCCGCTGGAGAAGGCCTCTGCTTCTATGCCCTTTGAGAAGGCTGCTTTGAGGAACCTCTTACCCTAGCCTCTGCCAAGTACAGCCTTCTGCCTCTCTCCAATACTGACTTACTTCTGACAGCTTGTCTTTCCGTTTGAGAAACCAAGAGGCCTTTTCGTGCAGGGAAAAATGTCCGTTTTCTGTTCTTCTTTTGCACACGGTGACGTGCTTTCAGGACTGGGTTAGGCTTTTACCCACTCGAGGGAGGGCAGCTTCCCATTCACTTTGGAGATGGCACTCCTGCAGCGCTGTGGGCCATGTCTGTGCTTCGCAGACTGCAAACTACCCTCTCCATTCGAAGAGAACACGCACGGATTGGGAAGTCTCTGTTCTCTGGAGTTGTGTGTGGTGCTACTGCCCCGGTGTATGGGGTGGCTCACTGGCCACTAGCAATGTTTCTGCTCACCACTGTGGGGCAAACGTTGTGCAGCTAAGCTCACTTGGGAAGTACAAGTGCCAGAGTTCCTTTCTGGGGCACCATCAAGAGATCACATTCGTAGCATGCGGGTACTGCTTTCCTCCTAAGCTGTGCATTCGCAGCCAGCTTCAAGGTGTTCCTTTTGTGGATAGACTCTGGTGGAGAGGCCGCTGGAGAAGGCCTCTGCTTCTATGCCCTTTGAGAAGGCTTCTTTGAGGAACCTCTTACCCTAGCCTCTGCCAAGTACAGCCTTCTGCCTCTCTCCAATACTGACTTACTTCTGACAGCTTGTCTTTCCGTTTGAGAAACCAAGAGCCCTTTTCGTGCAGGGAAAAATGTCCGTTTTCTGTTCTTCTTTTGCACACGGTGACGTGCTTTCAGGGCTGTGGTTAGGCTTTTACCCACTCGAGCGAGGGCAGCTTCCCATTCACTTTGGAGATGGCACTCCTGCAGCGCTGTGGGCCATGTCTGTGCTTCGCAGACTGCAAACTACCCTCTCCATTCGAAGAGAACACGCACGGATTGGGAAGTCTCTGTTCTCTGGGAGTTGTGTGTGGTGCTACTGCCCCGGTGTATGGGGTGGCTCACTGGCCACTAGCAATGTTTCTGCTCGCCACTGTGGGGCAAACGTTGTGCAGCTAAGCTCACTTGGGAAGTACAAGTGCCAGAGTTCCTTTCTGGGGCACCATCAAGAGATCACATTCGTAGCATGCGGGTACTGCTTTCCTCCTAAGCTGTGCATTCGCAGCCAGCTTCAAGGTGTTCCTTTTGTGGATAGACTCTGGAGGAGAGGCCGCTGGATAAGGCCTCTGCTTCTATGCCCTTTGAGAAGGCTGCTTTGAGGAACCTCTTACCCTAGCCTCTGGCAAGTACAGCCTTCTGCCTCTCTCCAATACTGACTTACTTTTGACAGCTTGTCTTTCCGTTTGAGAAACCAAGAGCCCTTTTCGTGCAGGGAAAAATGTCCGTTTTCTGTTCTTCTTTTGCACACGGTTACGTGCTTTCAGGGCTGGAGTTAGGCTTTTACCCACTCGAGGGAGGGCAGCTTCCCATTCACTTTGGAGATGGCACTCCTGCAGCGCTGTGGGCCATGTCTGTGCTTCGCAGACTGCAAACTACCCTCTCCATTCGAAGAGAACACGCACGGATTGGGAAGTCTCTGTTCTCTGGAGTTGTGTGTGGTGCTACTGCCCCGGTGTATGGGGTGGCTCACTGGCCACTAGCAATGTTTCTGCTCACCACTGTGGGGCAAACGTTGTGCAGCTAAGCTCACTTGGGAAGTACAAGTGCCAGAGTTCCTTTCTGGGGCACCATCAAGAGATCACATTCGTAGCATGCGGGTACTGCTTTCCTCCTAAGCTGTGCATTCGCAGCCAGCTTCAAGGTGTTCCTTTTGTGGATAGACTCTGGTGGAGAGGCCGCTGGAGAAGGCCTCTGCTTCTATGCCCTTTGAGAAGGCTTCTTTGAGGAACCTCTTACCCTAGCCTCTGCCAAGTACAGCCTTCTGCCTCTCTCCAATACTGACTTACTTCTGACAGCTTGTCTTTCCGTTTGAGAAACCAAGAGCCCTTTTCGTGCAGGGAAAAATGTCCGTTTTCTGTTCTTCTTTTGCACACGGTGACGTGCTTTCAGGGCTGTGGTTAGGCTTTTACCCACTCGAGCGAGGGCAGCTTCCCATTCACTTTGGAGATGGCACTCCTGCAGCGCTGTGGGCCATGTCTGTGCTTCGCAGACTGCAAACTACCCTCTCCATTCGAAGAGAACACGCACGGATTGGGAAGTCTCTGTTCTCTGGTAGTTGTGTGTGGTGCTACTGCCCCGGTGTATGGGGTGGCTCACTGGCCACTAGCAATGTTTCTGCTCGCCACTGTGGGGCAAACGTTGTGCAGCTAAGCTCACTTGGGAAGTACAAGTGCCAGAGTTCCTTTCTGGGGCACCATCAAGAGATCACATTCGAAGCATGAGGGTACTGCTTTCCTCCTAAGCTGTGCATTCGCAGCCAGCTTCAAGGTGTTCCTTTTGTGGATAGACTCTGGAGGAGAGGCCGCTGGATAAGGCCTCTGCTTCTATGCCCTTTGAGAAGGCTGCTTTGAGGAACCTCTTACCCTAGCCTCTGCCAAGCACAGCCTTCTGCCTCTCTCCAATACTGACTTACTTTTGACAGCTTGTCTTTCCGTTTGAGAAACCAAGAGCCCTTTTCGTGCAGGGAAAAATGTCCGTTTTCTGTTCTTCTTTTGCACACGGTGACGTGCTTTCAGGGCTGGAGTTAGGCTTTTACCCACTCGAGGGAGGGCAGCTTCCCATTCACTTTGGAGATGGCACTCCTGCAGCGCTGTGGGCCATGTCTGTGCTTCGCAGACTGCAAACTACCCTCTCCATTCGAAGAGAACACGCACGGATTGGGAAGTCTCTGTTCTCTGGAGTTGTGTGTGGTGCTACAGCCCCGGTGTATGGGGTGGCTCACTGGCCACTAGCAATGTTTCTGCTCACCACTGTGGGCAAACGTTGTGCAGCTAAGCTCACTTGGGAAGTACAAGTGCCAGAGTTCCTTTCTGGGGCACCATCAAGAGATCACATTCGTAGCATGCGGGTACTGCTTTCCTCCTAAGCTGTGCATTCGCAGCCAGCTTCAAGGTGTTCCTTTTGTGGATAGACTCTGGTGGAGAGGCCGCTGGAGAAGGCCTCTGCTTCTATGCCCTTTGAGAAGGCTTCTTTGAGGAACCTCTTACCCTAGCCTCTGCCAAGTACAGCCTTCTGCCTCTCTCCAATACTGACTTACTTCTGACAGCTTGTCTTTCCGTTTGAGAAACCAAGAGCCCTTTTCGTGCAGGGAAAAATGTCCGTTTTCTGTTCTTCTTTTGCACACGGTGACGTGCTTTCAGGGCTGTGGTTAGGCTTTTACCCACTCGAGCGAGGGCAGCTTCCCATTCACTTTGGAGATGGCACTCCTGCAGCGCTGTGGGCCATGTCTGTGCTTCGCAGACTGCAAACTACCCTCTCCATTCGAAGAGAACACGCACGGATTGGGAAGTCTCTGTTCTCTGGGAGTTGTGTGTGGTGCTACTGCCCCGGTGTATGGGGTGGCTCACTGGCCACTAGCAATGTTTCTGCTCGCCACTGTGGGGCAAACGTTGTGCAGCTAAGCTCACTTGGGAAGTACAAGTGCCAGAGTTCCTTTCTGGGGCACCATCAAGAGATCACATTCGTAGCATGCGGGTACTGCTTTCCTCCTAAGCTGTGCATTCGCAGCCAGCTTCAAGGTGTTCCTTTTGTGGATAGACTCTTGTGGAGAGGCCGCTGGAGAAGGCTTCTGCTTCTATGCCCTTTGAGAAGGCTGCTTTGAGGAACCTCTTACCCTAGCCTCTGCCAAGTACAGCCTTCTGCCTCTCTCCAATACTGACTTACTTCTGACAGCTTGTCTTTCCGTTTGAGAAACCAAGAGCCCTTTTCGTGCAGGGAAAAATGTCCGTTTTCTGTTCTTCTTTTGCACACGGTGACGTGCTTTCAGGGCTGTGGTTAGGCTTTTACCCACTAGAGGGAGGGCAGCTTCCCATTCACTTTGGAGATGGCACTCCTGCAGCGCTGTGGGCCATGTCTGTGCTTCGCAGACTGCAAACTACCCTCTCCATTCGAAGAGAACACGCACGGATTGGGAAGTCTCTGTTCTCTGGGAGTTGTGTGTGGTGCTACTGCCCCGGTGTATGGGGTGGCTCACTGGCCACTAGCAATGTTTCTGCTCGCCACTCTGGGGCAAACGTTGTGCAGCTAAGCTCACTTGGGAAGTACAAGTGCCAGAGTTCCTTTCTGGGGCACCATCAAGAGATCACATTCGTAGCATGCGGGTACTGCTTTCCTCCTAAGCTGTGCATTCGCAGCCAGCTTCAAGGTGTTCCTTTTGTGGATAGACTCTGGTGGAGAGGCCGCTGGAGAAGGCCTCTGCTTCTATGCCCTTTGAGAAGGCTGCTTTGAGGAACCTCTTACCCTAGCCTCTGCCAAGTACAGCCTTCTGCCTCTCTCCAATACTGACTTACTTCTGACAGCTTGTCTTTCCGTTTGAGAAACCAAGAGGCCTTTTCGTGCAGGGAAAAATGTCCGTTTTCTGTTCTTCTTTTGCACACGGTGACGTGCTTTCAGGACTGGGTTAGGCTTTTACCCACTCGAGGGAGGGCAGCTTCCCATTCACTTTGGAGATGGCACTCCTGCAGCGCTGTGGGCCATGTCTGTGCTTCGCAGACTGCAAACTACCCTCTCCATTCGAAGAGAACACGCACGGATTGGGAAGTCTCTGTTCTCTGGAGTTGTGTGTGGTGCTACTGCCCCGGTGTATGGGGTGGCTCACTGGCCACTAGCAATGTTTCTGCTCACCACTGTGGGGCAAACGTTGTGCAGCTAAGCTCACTTGGGAAGTACAAGTGCCAGAGTTCCTTTCTGGGGCACCATCAAGAGATCACATTCGTAGCATGCGGGTACTGCTTTCCTCCTAAGCTGTGCATTCGCAGCCAGCTTCAAGGTGTTCCTTTTGTGGATAGACTCTGGTGGAGAGGCCGCTGGAGAAGGCCTCTGCTTCTATGCCCTTTGAGAAGGCTTCTTTGAGGAACCTCTTACCCTAGCCTCTGCCAAGTACAGCCTTCTGCCTCTCTCCAATACTGACTTACTTCTGACAGCTTGTCTTTCCGTTTGAGAAACCAAGAGCCCTTTTCGTGCAGGGAAAAATGTCCGTTTTCTGTTCTTCTTTTGCACACGGTGACGTGCTTTCAGGGCTGTGGTTAGGCTTTTACCCACTCGAGCGAGGGCAGCTTCCCATTCACTTTGGAGATGGCACTCCTGCAGCGCTGTGGGCCATGTCTGTGCTTCGCAGACTGCAAACTACCCTCTCCATTCGAAGAGAACACGCACGGATTGGGAAGTCTCTGTTCTCTGGGAGTTGTGTGTGGTGCTACTGCCCCGGTGTATGGGGTGGCTCACTGGCCACTAGCAATGTTTCTGCTCGCCACTGTGGGGCAAACGTTGTGCAGCTAAGCTCACTTGGGAAGTACAAGTGCCAGAGTTCCTTTCTGGGGCACCATCAAGAGATCACATTCGTAGAATGCGGGTACTGCTTTCCTCCTAAGCTGTGCATTCGCAGCCAGCTTCAAGGTGTTCCTTTTGTGGATAGACTCTGGAGGAGAGGCCGCTGGATAAGGCCTCTGCTTCTATGCCCTTTGAGAAGGCTGCTTTGAGGAACCTCTTACCCTAGCCTCTGGCAAGTACAGCCTTCTGCCTCTCTCCAATACTGACTTACTTTTGACAGCTTGTCTTTCCGTTTGAGAAACCAAGAGCCCTTTTCGTGCAGGGAAAAATGTCCGTTTTCTGTTCTTCTTTTGCACACGGTTACGTGCTTTCAGGGCTGGAGTTAGGCTTTTACCCACTCGAGGGAGGGCAGCTTCCCATTCACTTTGGAGATGGCACTCCTGCAGCGCTGTGGGCCATGTCTGTGCGTCGCAGACTGCAAACTACCCTCTCCATTCGAAGAGAACACGCACGGATTGGGAAGTCTCTGTTCTCTGGAGTTGTGTGTGGTGCTACTGCCCCGGTGTATGGGGTGGCTCACTGGCCACTAGCAATGTTTCTGCTCACCACTGTGGGGCAAACGTTGTGCAGCTAAGCTCACTTGGGAAGTACAAGTGCCAGAGTTCCTTTCTGGGGCACCATCAAGAGATCACATTCGTAGCATGCGGGTACTGCTTTCCTCCTAAGCTGTGCATTCGCAGCCAGCTTCAAGGTGTTCCTTTTGTGGATAGACTCTGGTGGAGAGGCCGCTGGAGAAGGCCTCTGCTTCTATGCCCTTTGAGAAGGCTTCTTTGAGGAACCTCTTACCCTAGCCTCTGCCAAGTACAGCCTTCTGCCTCTCTCCAATACTGACTTACTTCTGACAGCTTGTCTTTCCGTTTGAGAAACCAAGAGCCCTTTTCGTGCAGGGAAAAATGTCCGTTTTCTGTTCTTCTTTTGCACACGGTGACGTGCTTTCAGGGCTGTGGTTAGGCTTTTACCCACTCGAGCGAGGGCAGCTTCCCATTCACTTTGGAGATGGCACTCCTGCAGCGCTGTGGGCCATGTCTGTGCTTCGCAGACTGCAAACTACCCTCTCCATTCGAAGAGAACACGCACGGATTGGGAAGTCTCTGTTCTCTGGGAGTTGTGTGTGGTGCTACTGCCCCGGTGTATGGGGTGGCTCACTGGCCACTAGCAATGTTTCTGCTCGCCACTGTGGGGCAAACGTTGTGCAGCTAAGCTCACTTGGGAAGTACAAGTGCCAGAGTTCCTTTCTGGGGCACCATCAAGAGATCACATTCGTAGCATGCGGGTACTGCTTTCCTCCTAAGCTGTGCATTCGCAGCCAGCTTCAAGGTGTTCCTTTTGTGGATAGACTCTGGAGGAGAGGCCGCTGGATAAGGCCTCTGCTTCTATGCCCTTTGAGAAGGCTGCTTTGAGGAACCTCTTACCCTAGCCTCTGCCAAGCACAGCCTTCTGCCTCTCTCCAATACTGACTTACTTTTGACAGCTTGTCTTTCCGTTTGAGAAACCAAGAGCCCTTTTCGTGCAGGGAAAAATATCCGTTTTCTGTTCTTCTTTTGCACACGGTTACGTGCTTTCAGGGCTGGAGTTAGGCTTTTACCCACTCGAGGGAGGGCAGCTTCCCATTCACTTTGGAGATGGCACTCCTGCAGCGCTGTGGGCCATGTCTGTGCTTCGCAGACTGCAAACTACCCTCTCCATTCGAAGAGAACACGCACGGATTGGGAAGTCTCTGTTCTCTGGAGTTGTGTGTGGTGCTACAGCCCCGGTGTATGGGGTGGCTCACTGGCCACTAGCAATGTTTCTGCTCACCACTGTGGGGCAAACGTTGTGCAGCTAAGCTCACTTGGGAAGTACAAGTGCCAGAGTTCCTTTCTGGGGCACCATCAAGAGATCACATTCGTAGCATGCGGGTACTGCTTTCCTCCTAAGCTGTGCATTCGCAGCCAGCTTCAAGGTGTTCCTTTTGTGGATAGACTCTGGTGGAGAGGCCGCTGGAGAAGGCCTCTGCTTCTATGCCCTTTGAGAAGGCTTCTTTGAGGAACCTCTTACCCTAGCCTCTGCCAAGTACAGCCTTCTGCCTCTCTCCAATACTGACTTACTTCTGACAGCTTGTCTTTCCGTTTGAGAAACCAAGAGCCCTTTTCGTGCAGGGAAAAATGTCCGTTTTCTGTTCTTCTTTTGCACACGGTGACGTGCTTTCAGGGCTGTGGTTAGGCTTTTACCCACTCGAGCGAGGGCAGCTTCCCATTCACTTTGGAGATGGCACTCCTGCAGCGCTGTGGGCCATGTCTGTGCTTCGCAGACTGCAAACTACCCTCTCCATTCGAAGAGAACACGCACGGATTGGGAAGTCTCTGTTCTCTGGGAGTTGTGTGTGGTGCTACTGCCCCGGTGTATAGGGTGGCTCACTGGCCACTAGCAATGTTTCTGCTCGCCACTGTGGGGCAAACGTTGTGCAGCTAAGCTCACTTGGGAAGTACAAGTGCCAGAGTTCCTTTCTGGGGCACCATCAAGAGATCACATTCGTAGCATGCGGGTACTGCTTTCCTCCTAAGCTGTGCATTCGCAGCCAGCTTCAAGGTGTTCCTTTTGTGGATAGACTCTGGAGGAGACGCCGCTGGATAAGGCCTCTGCTTCTATGCCCTTTGAGAAGGCTGCTTTGAGGAACCTCTTACCCTAGCCTCTGCCAAGTACAGCCTTCTGCCTCTCTCCAATACTGACTTACTTTTGACAGCTTGTCTTTCCGTTTGAGAAACCAAGAGCCCTTTTCGTGCAGGGAAAAATGTCCGTTTTCTGTTCTTCTTTTGCACACGGTTACGTGCTTTCAGGGCTGGAGTTAGGCTTTTACCCACTCGAGGGAGGGCAGCTTCCCATTCACTTTGGAGATGGCACTCCTGCAGCGCTGTGGGCCATGTCTGTGCTTCGCAGACTGCAAACTACCCTCTCCATTCGAAGAGAACACGCACGGATTGGGAAGTCTCTGTTCTCTGGGAGTTGTGTGTGGTGCTACTGCCCCGGTGTATGGGGTGGCTCACTGGCCACTAGCAATGTTTCTGCTCGCCACTGTGGGGCAAACGTTGTGCAGCTAAGCTCACTTGGGAAGTACAAGTGCCAGAGTTCCTTTCTGGGGCACCATCAAGAGATCACATTCGTAGCATGCGGGTACTGCTTTCCTCCTAAGCTGTGCATTCGCAGCCAGCTTCAAGGTGTTCTTTTGTGGATAGACTCTGGTGGAGAGGCCGCTGGAGAAGGCCTCTGCTTCTATGCCCTTTGAGAAGGCTGCTTTGAGGAACCTCTTACCCTAGCGTCTGCCAAGTACAGCCTTCTGCCTCTCTCCAATACTGACTTACTTTGGACAGCTTGTCTTTCCGTTTGAGAAACCAAGAGCCCTTTTCGTGCAGGGAAAAATGTCCGTTTTCTGTTCTTCTTTTGCACACGGTGACGTGCTTTCAGGGCTGTGGTTAGGCTTTTACCCACTCGAGGGAGGGCAGCTTCCCATTCACTTTGGAGATGGCACTCCTGCAGCGCTGTGGGCCATGTCTGTGCTTCGCAGACTGCAAACTACCCTCTCCATTTGAAGAGAACACGCACGGATTGGGAAGTCTCTGTTCTCTGGGAGCTGTGTGTGGTGCTACTGCCCCGGTGTATGGGGTGGCTCACTGGCCAGTAGCAATGTTTCTGCTCGCCACTCTGGGGCAAACGTTGTGCAGCTAAGCTCACTTGGGAAGTACAAGTGCCAGAGTTCCTTTCTGGGGCACCATCAAGAGATCACATTCGTAGCATGCGGGTACTGCTTTCCTCCTAAGCTGTGCATTCGCAGCCAGCTTCAAGGTGTTCCTTTTGTGGATAGACTCTTGTGGAGAGGCCGCTGGAGAAGGCTTCTGCTTCTATGCCCTTTGAGAAGGCTGCTTTGAGGAACCTCTTACCCTAGCCTCTGCCAAGTACAGCCTTCTGCCTCTCTCCAATACTGACTTACTTCTGACAGCTTGTCTTTCCGTTTGAGAAACCAAGAGCCCTTTTCGTGCAGGGAAAAATGTCCGTTTTCTGTTCTTCTTTTGCACACGGTGACGTGCTTTCAGGGCTGTGGTTAGGCTTTTACCCACTAGAGGGAGGGCAGCTTCCCATTCACTTTGGAGATGGCACTCCTGCAGCGCTGTGGGCCATGTCTGTGCTTCGCAGACTGCGAACTACCCTCTCCATTCGAAGAGAACACGCACGGATTGGGAAGTCTCTGTTCTCTGGGAGTTGTGTGTGGTGCTACTGCCCCGGTGTATGGGGTGGCTCACTGGCCACTAGCAATGTTTCTGCTCGCCACTCTGGGGCAAACGTTGTGCAGCTAAGCTCACTTGGGAAGTACAAGTGCCAGAGTTCCTTTCTGGGGCACCATCAAGAGATCACATTCGTAGCATGCGGGTACTGCTTTCCTCCTAAGCTGTGCATTCGCAGCCAGCTTCAAGGTGTTCCTTTTGTGGATAGACTCTGGAGGAGAGGCCGCTGGATAAGGCCTCTGCTTCTATGCCCTTTGAGAAGGCTGCTTTGAGGAACCTCTTACCCTAGCCTCTGGCAAGTACAGCCTTCTGCCTCTCTCCAATACTGACTTACTTTTGACAGCTTGTCTTTCCGTTTGAGAAACCAAGAGCCCTTTTCGTGCAGGGAAAAATGTCCGTTTTCTGTTCTTCTTTTGCACACGGTTACGTGCTTTCAGGGCTGGAGTTAGGCTTTTACCCACTCGAGGGAGGGCAGCTTCCCATTCACTTTGGAGATGGCACTCCTGCAGCGCTGTGGGCCATGTCTGTGCTTCGCAGACTGCAAACTACCCTCTCCATTCGAAGAGAACACGCACGGATTGGGAAGTCTCTGTTCTCTGGAGTTGTGTGTGGTGCTACTGCCCCGGTGTATGGGGTGGCTCACTGGCCACTAGCAATGTTTCTGCTCACCACTGTGGGGCAAACGTTGTGCAGCTAAGCTCACTTGGGAAGTACAAGTGCCAGAGTTCCTTTCTGGGGCACCATCAAGAGATCACATTCGTAGCATGCGGGTACTGCTTTCCTCCTAAGCTGTGCATTCGCAGCCAGCTTCAAGGTGTTCCTTTTGTGGATAGACTCTGGTGGAGAGGCCGCTGGAGAAGGCCTCTGCTTCTATGCCCTTTGAGAAGGCTTCTTTGAGGAACCTCTTACCCTAGCCTCTGCCAAGTACAGCCTTCTGCCTCTCTCCAATACTGACTTACTTCTGACAGCTTGTCTTTCCGTTTGAGAAACCAAGAGCCCTTTTCGTGCAGGGAAAAATGTCCGTTTTCTGTTCTTCTTTTGCACACGGTGACGTGCTTTCAGGGCTGTGGTTAGGCTTTTACCCACTCGAGCGAGGGCAGCTTCCCATTCACTTTGGAGATGGCACTCCTGCAGCGCTGTGGGCCATGTCTGTGCTTCGCAGACTGCAAACTACCCTCTCCATTCGAAGAGAACACGCACGGATTGGGAAGTCTCTGTTCTCTGGGAGTTGTGTGTGGTGCTACTGCCCCGGTGTATGGGGTGGCTCACTGGCCACTAGCAATGTTTCTGCTCGCCACTGTGGGGCAAACGTTGTGCAGCTAAGCTCACTTGGGAAGTACAAGTGCCAGAGTTCCTTTCTGGGGCACCATCAAGAGATCACATTCGTAGCATGCGGGTACTGCTTTCCTCCTAAGCTGTGCATTCGCAGCCAGCTTCAAGGTGTTCCTTTTGTGGATAGACTCTGGAGGAGAGGCCGCTGGATAAGGCCTCTGCTTCTATGCCCTTTTAGAAGGCTGCTTTGAGGAACCTCTTACCCTAGCCTCTGCCAAGTACAGCCTTCTGCCTCTCTCCAATACTGACTTACTTTTGACAGCTTGTCTTTCCGTTTGAGAAACCAAGAGCCCTTTTCGTGCAGGGAAAAATGTCCGTTTTCTGTTCTTCTTTTGCACACGGTTACGTGCTTTCAGGGCTGGAGTTAGGCTTTTACCCACTCGAGGGAGGGCAGCTTCCCATTCACTTTGGAGATGGCACTCCTGCAGCGCTGTGGGCCATGTCTGTGCTTCGCAGACTGCAAACTACCCTCTCCATTCGAAGAGAACACGCACGGATTGGGAAGTCTCTGTTCTCTGGGAGTTGTGTGTGGTGCTACTGCCCCGGTGTATGGGGTGGCTCACTGGCCACTAGCAATGTTTCTGCTCGCCACTGTGGGGCAAACGTTGTGCAGCTAAGCTCACTTGGGAAGTACAAGTGCCAGAGTTCCTTTCTGGGGCACCATCAAGAGATCACATTCGTAGCATGCGGGTACTGCTTTCCTCCTAAGCTGTGCATTCGCAGCCAGCTTCAAGGTGTTCTTTTGTGGATAGACTCTGGTGGAGAGGCCGCTGGAGAAGGCCTCTGCTTCTATGCCCTTTGAGAAGGCTGCTTTGAGGAACCTCTTACCCTAGCGTCTGCCAAGTACAGCCTTCTGCCTCTCTCCAATACTGACTTACTTTGGACAGCTTGTCTTTCCGTTTGAGAAACCAAGAGCCCTTTTCGTGCAGGGAAAAATGTCCGTTTTCTGTTCTTCTTTTGCACACGGTGACGTGCTTTCAGGGCTGTGGTTAGGCTTTTACCCACTCGAGGGAGGGCAGCTTCCCATTCACTTTGGAGATGGCACTCCTGCAGCGCTGTGGGCCATGTCTGTGCTTCGCAGACTGCAAACTACCCTCTCCATTCGAAGAGAACACGCACGGATTGGGAAGTCTCTGTTCTCTGGGAGTTGTGTGTGGTGCTACTGCCCCGGTGTATGGGGTGGCTCACTGGCCACTAGCAATGTTTCTGCTCGCCACTGTGGGGCAAACGTTGTTCAGCTAAGCTCACTTGGGAAGTACAAGTGCCAGAGTTCCTTTCTGGGGCACCATCAAGAGATCACATTCGTAGCATGCGGGTACTGCTTTCCTCCTAAGCTGTGCATTCGCAGCCAGCTTCAAGGTGTTCCTTTTGTGGATAGACTCTGGAGGAGAGGCCGCTGGATAAGGCCTCTGCTTCTATGCCCTTTGAGAGGGCTGCTTTGAGGAACCTCTTACCCTAGCCTCTGCCAAGTACAGCCTTCTGCCTCTCTCCAATACTGACTTACTTTTGACAGCTTGTCTTTCCGTTTGAGAAACTAAGAGCCCTTTTCGTGCAGGGAAAAATGTCCGTTTTCTGTTCTTCTTTTGCACACGGTGACGTGCTTTCAGGCCTGGGTTAGGCTTTTACCCACTCGAGGGAGGGCAGCTTCCCATTCACTTTGGAGATGGCTCTCCTGCAGCGCTGTGGGCCATGACTGTGCTTCGCAGACTGTAAACTACCCTCTCCATTCGAAGAGAACACGCACGGATTGGGAAGTCTCTGTTCTCTGGGAGATGTGTGTGGTGCTACTGCCCCGGTGTATGGGGTGGCTCACTGGCCACTAGCAATGTTTCTGCTCGCCACTGTGGGGCAAACGTTGTGCAGCTAAGCTCACTTGGGAAGTACAAGTGCCAGAGTTCCTTTCTGGGGCACCATCAAGAGATCACATTCGTAGCATGCGGGTACTGATTTCCTCCTAAGCTGTGCATTCCCCGCCAGCTTCAAGGTGTTCCTTTTGTGGATAGACTCTGGTGGAGAGGCCGCTGGAGAAGGCTTCTGCTTCTATGCCCTTTGAGAAGGCTGCTTTGAGGAACCTCTTACCCTAGCCTCTGCCAAGTACAGCCTTCTGCCTCTCTCCAATACTGACTTACTTTTGACAGCTTGTTTTTCCGTTTGAGAAACCAAGAGCCCTTTTCGTGCAGGGAAAAATGTCCGTTTTCTGTTCTTCTTTTGCACACGGTGACGTGCTTTCAGGGCTGTGGTTAGGCTTTTACCCACTCGAGGGAGGGCAGCTTCCCATTCACTTTGGAGATGGCACTCCTGCAGCGCTGTGGGCCATGTCTGTGCTTCGCAGACTGCAAACTACCCTCTCCATTTGAAGAGAACACGCACGGATTGGGAAGTCTCTGTTCTCTGGGAGCTGTGTGTGGTGCTACTGCCCCGGTGTATGGGGTGGCTCACTGGCCAGTAGCAATGTTTCTGCTCGCCACTCTGGGGCAAACGTTGTGCAGCTAAGCTCACTTGGGAAGTACAAGTGCCAGAGTTCCTTTCTGGGGCACCATCAAGAGATCACATTCGTAGCATGCGGGTACTGCTTTCCTCCTAAGCTGTGCATTCGCAGCCAGCTTCAAGGTGTTCCTTTTGTGGATAGACTCTTGTGGAGAGGCCGCTGGAGAAGGCTTCTGCTTCTATGCCCTTTGAGAAGGCTGCTTTGAGGAACCTCTTACCCTAGCCTCTGCCAAGTACAGCCTTCTGCCTCTCTCCAATACTGACTTACTTCTGACAGCTTGTCTTTCCGTTTGAGAAACCAAGAGCCCTTTTGGTGCAGGGAAAAATGTCCGTTTTCTGTTCTTCTTTTGCACACGGTGACGTGCTTTCAGGGCTGTGGTTAGGCTTTTACCCACTCGAGGGAGGGCAGCTTCCCATTCACTTTGGAGATGGCACAAGTGCAGCGCTGTGGGCCATGTCTGTGCTTCGCAGACTGCAAAATACCCTCTCCATTCGAAGAGAACACGCACGGATTGGGAAGTCTCTGTTCTCTGGGAGTTGTGTGTGGTGCTACTGCCCCGGTGTATGGGGTGGCTCACTGGCCACTAGCAATGTTTCTGCTCGCCACTCTGGGGCAAACGTTGTGCAGCTAAGCTCACTTGGGAAGTACAAGTGCCAGAGTTCCTTTCTGGGGCACCATCAAGAGATCACATTCGTAGCATGCGGGTACTGCTTTCCTCCTAAGCTGTGCATTCGCAGCCAGCTTCAAGGTGTTCCTTTTGTGGATAGACTCTGGAGGAGAGGCCGCTGGATAAGGCCTCTGCTTCTATGCCCTTTGAGAGGGCTGCTTTGAGGAACCTCTTACCCTAGCCTCTGCCAAGTACAGCCTTCTGCCTCTCTCCAATACTGACTTACTTCTGACAGCTTGTCTTTCCGTTTGAGAAACCAAGAGCCCTTTTCGTGCAGGGAAAAATGTCCGTTTTCTGTTCTTCTTTTGCACACGGTGACGTGCTTTCAGGCCTGGGTTAGGCTTTTACCCACTCGAGGGAGGGCAGCTTCCCATTCACTTTGGAGATGGCACTCCTGCAGCGCTGTGGACCATGTCTGTGCTTCGCAGACTGCAAACTACCCTCTCCATTCGAAGAGAACACGCACGGATTGGGAAGTCTCTGTTCTCTGGGAGTTGTGTGTGGTGCTACTGCCCCGGTGTATGGGGTGGCTTACTGGCCACTAGCAATGTTTCTGCTCGCCACTGTGGGGCAAACGTTGTGCAGCTAAGCTCACTTGGGAAGTACAAGTGCCAGAGTTCCTTTCTGGGGCACCATCAAGAGATCACATTCGTAGCATGCGGGTACTGCTTTTCTCCTAAGCTGTGCATTCGCAGCCAGCTTCAAGGTGTTCCTTTTGTGGATAGACTCTGGTGGAGAGGCAGCTGGAGAAGGCCTCTGCTTCTATGCCCTTTGAGAAGGCTTCTTTGAGGAACCTCTTACCCTAGCGTCTGCCAAGTACAGTCTTCTGCCTCTCTACAATACTGACTTACTTTTGACAGCTTGTTTTTCCGTTTGAGAAACCAAGAGCCCTTTTCGTGCAGGGAAAAATGTCCGTTTTCTGTTCTTCTTTTGCACACGGTGACGTGCTTTCAGGGCTGTGGTTAGGCTTTTACCCACTCGAGGGAGGGCAGCTTCCCATTCACTTTGGAGATGGCACTCCTGCAGCGCTGTGGGCCATGTCTGTGCTTCGCAGACTGCAAACTACCCTCTCCATTCGAAGAGAACACGCACGGATTGGGAAGTCTCTGTTCTCTGGAGTTGTGTGTGGTGCTACTGCCCCGGTGTATGGGGTGGCTCACTGGCCACTAGCAATGTTTCTGCTCACCACTGTGGGGCAAACGTTGTGCAGCTAAGCTCACTTGGGAAGTACAAGTGCCAGAGTTCCTTTCTGGGGCACCATCAAGTGATCACATTCGTAGCATGCAGGTACTGCTTTCCTCCTCAGCTGTGCATTCGCAGCCAGCTTCAAGGTGTTCCTTTTGTGGATAGACTCTGGAGGAGAGGCCGCTGGATAAGGCCTCTGCTTCTATGCCCTTTGAGAGGGCTGCTTTGAGGAACCTCTTACCCTAGCCTCTGCCATGTACAGCCTTCTGCCTCTCTCCAATACTGACTTACTTTTGACAGCTTGTCTTTCCGTTTGAGAAACTAAGAGCCCTTTTCGTGCAGGGAAAAATGTCCGTTTTCTGTTCTTCTTTTGCACACGGTGACGTGCTTTCAGGCCTGGGTTAGGCTTTTACCCACTCGAGGGAGGGCAGCTTCCCATTCACTTTGGAGATGGCTCTCCTGCAGCGCTGTGGGCCATGACTGTGCTTCGCAGACTGTAAACTACCCTCTCCATTCGAAGAGAACACGCACGGATTGGGAAGTCTCTGTTCTCTGGGAGATGTGTGTGGTGCTACTGCCCCGGTGTATGGGGTGGCTCACTCGCCACTAGCAATGTTTCTGCTCGCCACTGTGGGGCAAACGTTGTGCAGCTAAGCTCACTTGGGAAGTACAAGTGCCAGAGTTCCTTTCTGGGGCACCATCAAGAGATCACATTCGTAGCATGCGGGTACTGCTTTCCTCCTAAGCTGTGCATTCGCAGCCAGCTTCAAGGTGTTCCTTTTGTGGATAGACTCTGGTGGAGAGGCCGCTGGAGAAGGCTTCTGCTTCTATGCCCTTTGAGAAGGCTGCTTTGAGGAACCTCTTACCCTAGCCTCTGCCAAGTACAGCCTTCTGCCTCTCTCCAATACTGACTTACTTCTGACAGCTTGTCTTTCCGTTTGAGAAACCAAGAGCCCTTTTCGTGCAGGGAAAAATGTCCGTTTTCTGTTCTTCTTTTGCACACGGTGACGTGCTTTCAGGGCTGTGGTTAGGCTTTTACCCACTCGAGGGAGGGCAGCTTCCCATTCACTTTGGAGATGGCACTCCTGCAGCGCTGTGGGCCAAGACTGTGCTTCGCAGACTGCGAACTACCCTCTCCATTCGAAGAGAACACGCACGGATTGGGAAGTCTCTGTTCTCTGGGAGTTGTGTGTGGTGCTACTGCCCCGGTGTATGGGGTGGCTCACTGGCCACTAGCAATGTTTCTGCTCGCCACTCTGGGGCAAACGTTGTGCAGCTAAGCTCACTTGGGAAGTACAAGTGCCAGAGTTCCTTTCTGGGGCACCATCAAGAGATCACATTCGTAGCATGCGGGTACTGCTTTCCTCCTAAGCTGTGCATTCGCAGCCAGCTTCAAGGTGTTCCTTTTGTGGATAGACTCTGGTGGAGAGGCCGCTGGAGAAGGCCTCTGCTTCTATGCCCTTTGAGAAGGCTTCTTTGAGGAACCTCTAACCCTAGCGTCTGTCAAGTACAGCCTTCTGCCTCTCTCCAATACTGACTTACTTTTGACAGCTTGTCTTTCCGTTTGAGAAACCAAGAGCCCTTTTCGTGCAGGGAAAAATGTCCGTTTTCTGTTCTTCTTTTGCACACGGTGACGTGCTTTCAGGGCTGTGGTTAGGCTTTTACCCACTAGAGGGAGGGCAGCTTCCCATTCACTTTGGAGATGGCACAAGTGCAGCGCTGTGGGCCATGTCTGTGCTTCGCAGACTGCAAAATACCCTCTCCATTCGAAGAGAACACGCACGGATTGGGAAGTCTCTGTTCTCTGGGAGTTGTGTGTGGTGCTACTGCCCCGGTGTATGGGGTGGCTCACTGGCCACTAGCAATGTTTCTGCTCGCCACTCTGGGGCAAACGTTGTGCAGCTAAGCTCACTTGGGAAGTACAAGTGCCAGAGTTCCTTTCTGGGGCACCATCAAGAGATCACATTCGTAGCATGCGGGTACTGCTTTCCTCCTAAGCTGTGCATTCGCAGCCAGCTTCAAGGTGTTCCTTTTGTGGATAGACTCTGGAGGAGAGGCCGCTGGATAAGGCCTCTGCTTCTATGCCCTTTGAGAGGGCTGCTTTGAGGAACCTCTTACCCTAGCCTCTGCCAAGTACAGCCTTCTGCCTCTCTCCAATACTGACTTACTTCTGACAGCTTGTCTTTCCGTTTGAGAAGCCAAGAGCCCTTTTCGTGCAGGGAAAAATGTCCGTTTTCTGTTCTTTTGCACACGGTGACGTGCTTTCAGGCCTGGGTTAGGCTTTTACCCACTCGAGGGAGGGCAGCTTCCCATTCACTTTGGAGATGGCACTCCTGCAGCGCTGTGGGCCATGTCTGTGCTTCGCAGACTGCAAAATACCCTCTCCATTCGAAGAGAACACGCACGGATTGGGAAGTCTCTGTTCTCTGGGAGTTGTGTGTGGTGCTACTGCCCCGGTGTATGGGGTGGCTCACTGGCCACTAGCAATGTTTCTGCTCGCCACTCTGGGGCAAACGTTGTGCAGCTAAGCTCACTTGGGAAGTACAAGTGCCAGAGTTCCTTTCTGGGGCACCATCAAGAGATCACATTCGTAGCATGCGGGTACTGCTTTCCTCCTAAGCTGTGCATTCGCAGCCAGCTTCAAGGTGTTCCTTTTGTGGATAGACTCTGGAGGAGAGGCCGCTGGATAAGGCCTCTGCTTCTATGCCCTTTGAGAGGGCTGCTTTGAGGAACCTCTTACCCTAGCCTCTGCCAAGTACAGCCTTCTGCCTCTCTCCAATACTGACTTACTTCTGACAGCTTGTCTTTCCGTTTGAGAAACCAAGAGCCCTTTTCGTGCAGGGAAAAATGTCCGTTTTCTGTTCTTCTTTTGCACACGGTGACGTGCTTTCAGGCCTGGGTTAGGCTTTTACCCACTCGAGGGAGGGCAGCTTCCCATTCACTTTGGAGATGGCACTCCTGCAGCGCTGTGGACCATGTCTGTGCTTCGCAGACTGCAAACTACCCTCTCCATTCGAAGAGAACACGCACGGATTGGGAAGTCTCTGTTCTCTGGGAGTTGTGTGTGGTGCTACTGCCCCGGTGTATGGGGTGGCTTACTGGCCACTAGCAATGTTTCTGCCCGCCACTGTGGGGCAAACGTTGTGCAGCTAAGCTCACTTGGGAAGTACAAGTGCCAGAGTTCCTTTCTGGGGCACCATCAAGAGATCACATTCGTAGCATGCGGGTACTGCTTTTCTCCTAAGCTGTGCATTCGCAGCCAGCTTCAAGGTGTTCCTTTTGTGGATAGACTCTGGTGGAGAGGCAGCTGGAGAAGGCCTCTGCTTCTATGCCCTTTGAGAAGGCTTCTTTGAGGAACCTCTTACCCTAGCGTCTGCCAAGTACAGTCTTCTGCCTCTCTACAATACTGACTTACTTTTGACAGCTTGTTTTTCCGTTTGAGAAACCAAGAGCCCTTTTCGTGCAGGGAAAAATGTCCGTTTTCTGTTCTTCTTTTGCACACGGTGACGTGCTTTCAGGGCTGTGGTTAGGCTTTTACCCACTCGAGGGAGGGCAGCTTCCCATTCACTTTGGAGATGGCACTCCTGCAGCGCTGTGGGCCATGTCTGTGCTTCGCAGACTGCAAACTACCCTCTCCATTCGAAGAGAACACGCACGGATTGGGAAGTCTCTGTTCTCTGGAGTTGTGTGTGGTGCTACTGCCCCGGTGTATGGGGTGGCTCACTGGCCACTAGCAATGTTTCTGCTCACCACTGTGGGGCAAACGTTGTGCAGCTAAGCTCACTTGGGAAGTACAAGTGCCAGAGTTCCTTTCTGGGGCACAATCAAGAGATCACATTCGTAGCATGCGGGTACTGCTTTCCTCCTAAGCTGTGCATTCGCAGCCAGCTTCAAGGTGTTCCATTTGTGGATAGACTCTGGAGGAGAGGCCGCTGGATAAGGCCTCTGCTTCTATGCCCTTTGAGAGGGCTGCTTTGAGGAACCTCTTACCCTAGCCTCTGCCATGTACAGCCTTCTGCCTCTCTCCAATACTGACTTACTTTTGACAGCTTGTCTTTCCGTTTGAGAAACTAAGAGCCCTTTTCGTGCAGGGAAAAATGTCCGTTTTCTGTTCTTCTTTTTCACACGGTGACGTGCTTTCAGGCCTGGGTTAGGCTTTTACCCACTCGAGGGAGGGCAGCTTCCCATTCACTTTGGAGATGGCTCTCCTGCAGCGCTGTGGGCCATGACTGTGCTTCGCAGACTGTAAACTACCCTCTCCATTCGAAGAGAACACGCACGGATTGGGAAGTCTCTGTTCTCTGGGAGATGTGTGTGGTGCTACTGCCCCGGTGTATGGGGTGGCTCACTCGCCACTAGCAATGTTTCTGCTCTCCACTGTGGGGCAAACGTTGTGCAGCTAAGCTCACTTGGGAAGTACAAGTGCCAGAGTTCCTTTCTGGGGCACCATTAAGAGATCACATTCGTAGCATGCGGGTACTGCTTTCCTCCTAAGCTGTGCATTCGCAGCCAGCTTCAAGGTGTTCCTTTTGTGGATAGACTCTGGTGGAGAGGCCGCTGGAGAAGGCTTCTGCTTCTATGCCCTTTGAGAAGGCTGCTTTGAGGAACCTCTTACCCTAGCCTCTGCCAAGTACAGCCTTCTGCCTCTCTCCAATACTGACTTACTTCTGACAGCTTGTCTTTCCGTTTGAGAAACCAAGAGCCCTTTTCGTGCAGGGAAAAATGTCCGTTTTCTGTTCTTCTTTTGCACACGGTGACGTGCTTTCAGGGCTGTGGTTAGGCTTTTACCCACTCGAGGGAGGGCAGCTTCCCATTCACTTTGGAGATGGCACTCCTGCAGCGCTGTGGGCCAAGACTGTGCTTCGCAGACTGCGAACTACCCTCTCCATTCGAAGAGAACACGCACGGATTGGGAAGTCTCTGTTCTCTGGGAGTTGTGTGTGGTGCTACTGCCCCGGTGTATGGGGTGGCTCACTGGCCACTAGCAATGTTTCTGCTCGCCACTCTGGGGCAAACGTTGTGCAGCTAAACTCACTTGGGAAGTACAAGTGCCAGAGTTCCTTTCTGGGGCACCATCAAGAGATCACATTCGTAGCATGCGGGTACTGCTTTCCTCCTAAGCTGTGCATTCGCAGCCAGCTTCAAGGTGTTCCTTTTGTGGATAGACTCTGGTGGAGAGGCCGCTGGAGAAGGCCTCTGCTTCTATGCCCTTTGAGAAGGCTTCTTTGAGGAACCTCTAACCCTAGCGTCTGTCAAGTACAGCCTTCTGCCTCTCTCCAATACTGACTTACTTTTGACAGCTTGTCTTTCCGTTTGAGAAACCAAGAGCCCTTTTCGTGCAGGGAAAAATGTCCGTTTTCTGTTCTTCTTTTGCACACGGTGACGTGCTTTCAGGGCTGTGGTTAGGCTTTTACCCACTAGAGGGAGGGCAGCTTCCCATTCACTTTGGAGATGGCACAAGTGCAGCGCTGTGGGCCATGTCTGTGCTTCGCAGACTGCAAAATACCCTCTCCATTCGAAGAGAACACGCACGGATTGGGAAGTCTCTGTTCTCTGGGAGTTGTGTGTGGTGCTACTGCCCCGGTGTATGGGGTGGCTCACTGGCCACTAGCAATGTTTCTGCTCGCCACTCTGGGGCAAACGTTGTGCAGCTAAGCTCACTTGGGAAGTACAAGTGCCAGAGTTCCTTTCTGGGGCACCATCAAGAGATCACATTCGTAGCATGCGGGTACTGCTTTCCTCCTAAGCTGTGCATTCGCAGCCAGCTTCAAGGTGTTCCTTTTGTGGATAGACTCTGGTGGAGAGGCCGCTGGAGAAGGCTTCTGCTTCTATGCCCTTTGAGAAGGCTGCTTTGAGGAACCTCTTACCCTAGCCTCTGCCAAGTACAGCCTTCTGCCTCTCTCCAATACTGACTTACTTCTGACAGCTTGTCTTTCCGTTTGAGAAACCAAGAGCCCTTTTGGTGCAGGGAAAAATGTCCGTTTTCTGTTCTTCTTTTGCACACGGTGACGTGCTTTCAGGGCTGTGGTTAGGCTTTTACCCACTCGAGGGAGGGCAGCTTCCCATTCACTTTGGAGATGGCACTCCTGCAGCGCTGTGGGCCAAGACTGTGCTTCGCAGACTGCGAACTACCCTCTCCATTCGAAGAGAACACGCACGGATTGGGAAGTCTCTGTTCTCTGGGAGTTGTGTGTGGTGCTACTGCCCCGGTGTATGGGGTGGCTCACTGGCCACTAGCAATGTTTCTGCTCGCCACTCTGGGGCAAACGTTGTGCAGCTAAGCTCACTTGGGAAGTACAAGTGCCAGAGTTCCTTTCTGGGGCACCATCAAGAGATCACATTCGTAGCATGCGGGTACTGCTTTCCTCCTAAGCTGTGCATTCGCAGCCAGCTTCAAGGTGTTCCTTTTGTGGATAGACTCTGGTGGAGAGGCCGCTGGAGAAGGCCTCTGCTTCTATGCCCTTTGAGAAGGCTTCTTTGAGGAACCTCTAACCCTAGCGTCTGTCAAGTACAGCCTTCTGCCTCTCTCCAATACTGACTTACTTTTGACAGCTTGTCTTTCCGTTTGAGAAACCAAGAGCCCTTTTCGTGCAGGGAAAAATGTCCGTTTTCTGTTCTTCTTTTGCACACGGTGACGTGCTTTCAGGGCTGTGGTTAGGCTTTTACCCACTCCAGGGAGGGCAGCTTCCCATTCACTTTGGAGATGGCACAAGTGCAGCGCTGTGGGCCATGTCTGTGCTTCGCAGACTGCAAAATACCCTCTCCATTCGAAGAGAACACGCACGGATTGGGAAGTCTCTGTTCTCTGGGAGTTGTGTGTGGTGCTACTGCCCCGGTGTATGGGGTGGCTCACTGGCCACTAGCAATGTTTCTGCTCGCCACTCTGGGGCAAACGTTGTGCAGCTAAGCTCACTTGGGAAGTACAAGTGCCAGAGTTCCTTTCTGGGGCACCATCAAGAGATCACATTCGTAGCATGCGGGTACTGCTTTCCTCCTAAGCTGTGCATTCGCAGCCAGCTTCAAGGTGTTCCTTTTGTGGATAGACTCTGGAGGAGAGGCCGCTGGATAAGGCCTCTGCTTCTATTCCCTTTGAGAGGGCTGCTTTGAGGAACCTCTTACCCTAGCCTCTGCCAAGTACAGCCTTCTGCCTCTCTCCAATACTGACTTACTTCTGACAGCTTGTCTTTCCGTTTGAGAAACCAAGAGCCCTTTTCGTGCAGGGAAAAATGTCCGTTTTCTGTTCTTCTTTTGCACACGGTGACGTGCTTTCAGGCCTGGGTTAGGCTTTTACCCACTCGAGGGAGGGCAGCTTCCCATTCACTTTGGAGATGGCACTCCTGCAGCGCTGTGGACCATGTCTGTGCTTCGCAGACTGCAAACTACCCTCTCCATTCGAAGAGAACACGCACGGATTGGGAAGTCTCTGTTCTCTGGGAGTTGTGTGTGGTGCTACTGCCCCGGTGTATGGGGTGGCTTACTGGCCACTAGCAATGTTTCTGCTCGCCACTGTGGGGCAAACGTTGTGCAGCTAAGCTCACTTGGGAAGTACAAGTGCCAGAGTTCCTTTCTGGGGCACCATCAAGAGATCACATTCGTAGCATGCGGGTACTGCTTTTCTCCTAAGCTGTGCATTCGCAGCCAGCTTCAAGGTGTTCCTTTTGTGGATAGACTCTGGTGGAGAGGCAGCTGGAGAAGGCCTCTGCTTCTATGCCCTTTGAGAAGGCTTCTTTGAGGAACCTCTTACCCTAGCGTCGGCCAAGTACAGTCTTCTGCCTCTCTACAATACTGACTTACTTTTGACAGCTTGTTTTTCCGTTTGAGAAACCAAGAGCCCTTTTCGTGCAGGGAAAAATGTCCGTTTTCTGTTCTTCTTTTGCACACGGTGACGTGCTTTCAGGGCTGTGGTTAGGCTTTTACCCACTCGAGGGAGGGCAGCTTCCCATTCACTTTGGAGATGGCACTCCTGCAGCGCTGTGGGCCATGTCTGTGCTTCGCAGACTGCAAACTACCCTCTCCATTCGAAGAGAACACGCACGGATTGGGAAGTCTCTGTTCTCTGGAGTTGTGTGTGGTGCTACTGCCCCGGTGTATGGGGTGGCTCACTGGCCACTAGCAATGTTTCTGCTCACCACTGTGGGGCAAACGTTGTGCAGCTAAGCTCACTTGGGAAGTACAAGTGCCAGAGTTCCTTTCTGGGGCACCATCAAGAGATCACATTCGTAGCATGCAGGTACTGCTTTCCTCCTCAGCTATGCATTCGCAGCCAGCTTCAAGGTGTTCCTTTTGTGGATAGACTCTGGAGGAGAGGCCGCTGGATAAGGCCTCTGCTTCTATGCCCTTTGAGAGGGCTGCTTTGAGGAACCTCTTACCCTAGCCTCTGCCATGTACAGCCTTCTGCCTCTCTCCAATACTGACTTACTTTTGACAGCTTGTCTTTCCGTTTGAGAAACTAAGAGCCCTTTTCGTGCAGGGAAAAATGTCCGTTTTCTGTTCTTCTTTTGCACACGGTGACGTGCTTTCAGGCCTGGGTTAGGCTTTTACCCACTCGAGGGAGGGCAGCTTCCCATTCACTTTGGAGATGGCTCTCCTGCAGCGCTGTGGGCCATGACTGTGCTTCGCAGACTGTAAACTACCCTCTCCATTCGAAGAGAACACGCACGGATTGGGAAGTCTCTGTTCTCTGGGAGATGTGTGTGGTGCTACTGCCCCGGTGTATGGGGTGGCTCACTCGCCACTAGCAATGTTTCTGCTCGCCACTGTGGGGCAAACGTTGTGCAGCTAAGCTCACTTGGGAAGTACAAGTGCCAGAGTTCCTTTCTGGGGCACCATCAAGAGATCACATTCGTAGCATGCGGGTACTGCTTTCCTCCTAAGCTGTGCATTCGCAGCCAGCTTCAAGGTGTTCCTTTTGTGGATAGACTCTGGTGGAGAGGCCGCTGGAGAAGGCTTCTGCTTCTATGCCCTTTGAGAAGGCTGCTTTGAGGAACCTCTTACCCTAGCCTCTGCCAAGTACAGCCTTCTGCCTCTCTCCAATACTGACTTACTTCTGACAGCTTGTCTTTCCGTTTGAGAAACCAAGAGCCCTTTTCGTGCAGGGAAAAATGTCCGTTTTCTGTTCTTCTTTTGCACACGGTGACGTGCTTTCAGGGCTGTGGTTAGGCTTTTACCCACTCGAGGGAGGGCAGCTTCCCATTCACTTTGGAGATGGCACTCCTGCAGCGCTGTGGGCCAAGACTGTGCTTCGCAGACTGCGAACTACCCTCTCCATTCGAAGAGAACACGCACGGATTGGGAAGTCTCTGTTCTCTGGGAGTTGTGTGTGGTGCTACTGCCCCGGTGTATGGGGTGGCTCACTGGCCACTAGCAATGTTTCTGCTCGCCACTCTGGGGCAAACGTTGTGCAGCTAAGCTCACTTGGGAAGTACAAGTGCCAGAGTTCCTTTCTGGGGCACCATCAAGAGATCACATTCGTAGCATGCGGGTACTGCTTTCCTCCTAAGCTGTGCATTCGCAGCCAGCTTCAAGGTGTTCCTTTTGTGGATAGACTCTGGTGGAGAGGCCGCTGGAGAAGGCCTCTGCTTCTATGCCCTTTGAGAAGGCTTCTTTGAGGAACCTCTAACCCTAGCGTCTGTCAAGTACAGCCTTCTGCCTCTCTCCAATACTGACTTACTTTTGACAGCTTGTCTTTCCGTTTGAGAAACCAAGAGCCCTTTTCGTGCAGGGAAAAATGTCCGTTTTCTGTTCTTCTTTTGCACACGGTGACGTGCTTTCAGGGCTGTGGTTAGGCTTTTACCCACTAGAGGGAGGGCAGCTTCCCATTCACTTTGGAGATGGCACAAGTGCAGCGCTGTGGGCCATGTCTGTGCTTCGCAGACTGCAAAATACCCTCTCCATTCGAAGAGAACACGCACGGATTGGGAAGTCTCTGTTCTCTGGGAGTTGTGTGTGGTGCTACTGCCCCGGTGTATGGGGTGGCTCACTGGCCACTAGCAATGTTTCTGCTCGCCACTCTGGGGCAAACGTTGTGCAGCTAAGCTCACTTGGGAAGTACAAGTGCCAGAGTTCCTTTCTGGGGCACCATCAAGAGATCACATTCGTAGCATGCGGGTACTGCTTTCCTCCTAAGCTGTGCATTCGCAGCCAGCTTCAAGGTGTTCCATTTGTGGATAGACTCTGGAGGAGAGGCCGCTGGATAAGGCCTCTGCTTCTATGCCCTTTGAGAGGGCTGCTTTGAGGAACCTCTTACCCTAGCCTCTGCCAAGTACAGCCTTCTGCCTCTCTCCAATACTGACTTACTTCTGACAGCTTGTCTTTCCGTTTGAGAAGCCAAGAGCCCTTTTCGTGCAGGGAAAAATGTCCGTTTTCTGTTCTTTTGCACACGGTGACGTGCTTTCAGGCCTGGGTTAGGCTTTTACCCACTCGAGGGAGGGCAGCTTCCCATTCACTTTGGAGATGGCACTCCTGCAGCGCTGTGGGCCATGTCTGTGCTTCGCAGACTGCAAAATACCCTCTCCATTCGAAGAGAACACGCACGGATTGGGAAGTCTCTGTTCTCTGGGAGTTGTGTGTGGTGCTACTGCCCCGGTGTATGGGGTGGCTCACTGGCCACTAGCAATGTTTCTGCTCGCCACTCTGGGGCAAACGTTGTGCAGCTAAGCTCACTTGGGAAGTACAAGTGCCAGAGTTCCTTTCTGGGGCACCATCAAGAGATCACATTCGTAGCATGCGGGTACTGCTTTCCTCCTAAGCTGTGCATTCGCAGCCAGCTTCAAGGTGTTCCTTTTGTGGATAGACTCTGGAGGAGAGGCCGCTGGATAAGGCCTCTGCTTCTATGCCCTTTGAGAGGGCTGCTTTGAGGAACCTCTTACCCTAGCCTCTGCCAAGTACAGCCTTCTGCCTCTCTCCAATACTGACTTACTTCTGACAGCTTGTCTTTCCGTTTGAGAAACCAAGAGCCCTTTTCGTGCAGGGAAAAATGTCCGTTTTCTGTTCTTCTTTTGCACACGGTGACGTGCTTTCAGGCCTGGGTTAGGCTTTTACCCACTCGAGGGAGGGCAGCTTCCCATTCACTTTGGAGATGGCACTCCTGCAGCGCTGTGGACCATGTCTGTGCTTCGCAGACTGCAAACTACCCTCTCCATTCGAAGAGAACACGCACGGATTGGGAAGTCTCTGTTCTCTGGGAGTTGTGTGTGGTGCTACTGCCCCGGTGTATGGGGTGGCTTACTGGCCACTAGCAATGTTTCTGCCCGCCACTGTGGGGCAAACGTTGTGCAGCTAAGCTCACTTGGGAAGTACAAGTGCCAGAGTTCCTTTCTGGGGCACCATCAAGAGATCACATTCGTAGCATGCGGGTACTGCTTTTCTCCTAAGCTGTGCATTCGCAGCCAGCTTCAAGGTGTTCCTTTTGTGGATAGACTCTGGTGGAGAGGCAGCTGGAGAAGGCCTCTGCTTCTATGCCCTTTGAGAAGGCTTCTTTGAGGAACCTCTTACCCTAGCGTCTGCCAAGTACAGTCTTCTGCCTCTCTACAATACTGACTTACTTTTGACAGCTTGTTTTTCCGTTTGAGAAACCAAGAGCCCTTTTCGTGCAGGGAAAAATGTCCGTTTTCTGTTCTTCTTTTGCACACGGTGACGTGCTTTCAGGGCTGTGGTTAGGCTTTTACCCACTCGAGGGAGGGCAGCTTCCCATTCACTTTGGAGATGGCACTCCTGCAGCGCTGTGGGCCATGTCTGTGCTTCGCAGACTGCAAACTACCCTCTCCATTCGAAGAGAACACGCACGGATTGGGAAGTCTCTGTTCTCTGGAGTTGTGTGTGGTGCTACTGCCCCGGTGTATGGGGTGGCTCACTGGCCACTAGCAATGTTTCTGCTCACCACTGTGGGGCAAACGTTGTGCAGCTAAGCTCACTTGGGAAGTACAAGTGCCAGAGTTCCTTTCTGGGGCACAATCAAGAGATCACATTCGTAGCATGCGGGTACTGCTTTCCTCCTAAGCTGTGCATTCGCAGCCAGCTTCAAGGTGTTCCATTTGTGGATAGACTCTGGAGGAGAGGCCGCTGGATAAGGCCTCTGCTTCTATGCCCTTTGAGAGGGCTGCTTTGAGGAACCTCTTACCCTAGCCTCTGCCATGTACAGCCTTCTGCCTCTCTCCAATACTGACTTACTTTTGACAGCTTGTCTTTCCGTTTGAGAAACTAAGAGCCCTTTTCGTGCAGGGAAAAATGTCCGTTTTCTGTTCTTCTTTTTCACACGGTGACGTGCTTTCAGGCCTGGGTTAGGCTTTTACCCACTCGAGGGAGGGCAGCTTCCCATTCACTTTGGAGATGGCTCTCCTGCAGCGCTGTGGGCCATGACTGTGCTTCGCAGACTGTAAACTACCCTCTCCATTCGAAGAGAACACGCACGGATTGGGAAGTCTCTGTTCTCTGGGAGATGTGTGTGGTGCTACTGCCCCGGTGTATGGGGTGGCTCACTCGCCACTAGCAATGTTTCTGCTCTCCACTGTGGGGCAAACGTTGTGCAGCTAAGCTCACTTGGGAAGTACAAGTGCCAGAGTTCCTTTCTGGGGCACCATTAAGAGATCACATTCGTAGCATGCGGGTACTGCTTTCCTCCTAAGCTGTGCATTCGCAGCCAGCTTCAAGGTGTTCCTTTTGTGGATAGACTCTGGTGGAGAGGCCGCTGGAGAAGGCTTCTGCTTCTATGCCCTTTGAGAAGGCTGCTTTGAGGAACCTCTTACCCTAGCCTCTGCCAAGTACAGCCTTCTGCCTCTCTCCAATACTGACTTACTTCTGACAGCTTGTCTTTCCGTTTGAGAAACCAAGAGCCCTTTTCGTGCAGGGAAAAATGTCCGTTTTCTGTTCTTCTTTTGCACACGGTGACGTGCTTTCAGGGCTGTGGTTAGGCTTTTACCCACTCGAGGGAGGGCAGCTTCCCATTCACTTTGGAGATGGCACTCCTGCAGCGCTGTGGGCCAAGACTGTGCTTCGCAGACTGCGAACTACCCTCTCCATTCGAAGAGAACACGCACGGATTGGGAAGTCTCTGTTCTCTGGGAGTTGTGTGTGGTGCTACTGCCCCGGTGTATGGGGTGGCTCACTGGCCACTAGCAATGTTTCTGCTCGCCACTCTGGGGCAAACGTTGTGCAGCTAAACTCACTTGGGAAGTACAAGTGCCAGAGTTCCTTTCTGGGGCACCATCAAGAGATCACATTCGTAGCATGCGGGTACTGCTTTCCTCCTAAGCTGTGCATTCGCAGCCAGCTTCAAGGTGTTCCTTTTGTGGATAGACTCTGGTGGAGAGGCCGCTGGAGAAGGCCTCTGCTTCTATGCCCTTTGAGAAGGCTTCTTTGAGGAACCTCTAACCCTAGCGTCTGTCAAGTACAGCCTTCTGCCTCTCTCCAATACTGACTTACTTTTGACAGCTTGTCTTTCCGTTTGAGAAACCAAGAGCCCTTTTCGTGCAGGGAAAAATGTCCGTTTTCTGTTCTTCTTTTGCACACGGTGACGTGCTTTCAGGGCTGTGGTTAGGCTTTTACCCACTAGAGGGAGGGCAGCTTCCCATTCACTTTGGAGATGGCACAAGTGCAGCGCTGTGGGCCATGTCTGTGCTTCGCAGACTGCAAAATACCCTCTCCATTCGAAGAGAACACGCACGGATTGGGAAGTCTCTGTTCTCTGGGAGTTGTGTGTGGTGCTACTGCCCCGGTGTATGGGGTGGCTCACTGGCCACTAGCAATGTTTCTGCTCGCCACTCTGGGGCAAACGTTGTGCAGCTAAGCTCACTTGGGAAGTACAAGTGCCAGAGTTCCTTTCTGGGGCACCATCAAGAGATCACATTCGTAGCATGCGGGTACTGCTTTCCTCCTAAGCTGTGCATTCGCAGCCAGCTTCAAGGTGTTCCTTTTGTGGATAGACTCTGGTGGAGAGGCCGCTGGAGAAGGCTTCTGCTTCTATGCCCTTTGAGAAGGCTGCTTTGAGGAACCTCTTACCCTAGCCTCTGCCAAGTACAGCCTTCTGCCTCTCTCCAATACTGACTTACTTCTGACAGCTTGTCTTTCCGTTTGAGAAACCAAGAGCCCTTTTGGTGCAGGGAAAAATGTCCGTTTTCTGTTCTTCTTTTGCACACGGTGACGTGCTTTCAGGGCTGTGGTTAGGCTTTTACCCACTGTAGGGAGGGCAGCTTCCCATTCACTTTGGAGATGGCACTCCTGCAGCGCTGTGGGCCAAGACTGTGCTTCGCAGACTGCGAACTACCCTCTCCATTCGAAGAGAACACGCACGGATTGGGAAGTCTCTGTTCTCTGGGAGTTGTGTGTGGTGCTACTGCCCCGGTGTATGGGGTGGCTCACTGGCCACTAGCAATGTTTCTGCTCGCCACTCTGGGGCAAACGTTGTGCAGCTAAGCTCACTTGGGAAGTACAAGTGCCAGAGTTCCTTTCTGGGGCACCATCAAGAGATCACATTCGTAGCATGCGGGTACTGCTTTCCTCCTAAGCTGTGCATTCGCAGCCAGCTTCAAGGTGTTCCTTTTGTGGATAGACTCTGGTGGAGAGGCCGCTGGAGAAGGCCTCTGCTTCTATGCCCTTTGAGAAGGCTTCTTTGAGGAACCTCTAACCCTAGCGTCTGTCAAGTACAGCCTTCTGCCTCTCTCCAATACTGACTTACTTTTGACAGCTTGTCTTTCCGTTTGAGAAACCAAGAGCCCTTTTCGTGCAGGGAAAAATGTCCGTTTTCTGTTCTTCTTTTGCACACGGTGACGTGCTTTCAGGGCTGTGGTTAGGCTTTTACCCACTCGAGGGAGGGCAGCTTCCCATTCACTTTGGAGATGGCACAAGTGCAGCGCTGTGGGCCATGTCTGTGCTTCGCAGACTGCAAAATACCCTCTCCATTCGAAGAGAACACGCACGGATTGGGAAGTCTCTGTTCTCTGGGAGTTGTGTGTGGTGCTACTGCCCCGGTGTATGGGGTGGCTCACTGGCCACTAGCAATGTTTCTGCTCGCCACTCTGGGGCAAACGTTGTGCAGCTAAGCTCACTTGGGAAGTACAAGTGCCAGAGTTCCTTTCTGGGGCACCATCAAGAGATCACATTCGTAGCATGCGGGTACTGCTTTCCTCCTAAGCTGTGCATTCGCAGCCAGCTTCAAGGTGTTCCTTTTGTGGATAGACTCTGGAGGAGAGGCCGCTGGATAAGGCCTCTGCTTCTATTCCCTTTGAGAGGGCTGCTTTGAGGAACCTCTTACCCTAGCCTCTGCCAAGTACAGCCTTCTGCCTCTCTCCAATACTGACTTACTTCTGACAGCTTGTCTTTCCGTTTGAGAAACCAAGAGCCCTTTTCGTGCAGGGAAAAATGTCCGTTTTCTGTTCTTCTTTTGCACACGGTGACGTGCTTTCAGGCCTGGGTTAGGCTTTTACCCACTCGAGGGAGGGCAGCTTCCCATTCACTTTGGAGATGGCACTCCTGCAGCGCTGTGGACCATGTCTGTGCTTCGCAGACTGCAAACTACCCTCTCCATTCGAAGAGAACACGCACGGATTGGGAAGTCTCTGTTCTCTGGGAGTTGTGTGTGGTGCTACTGCCCCGGTGTATGGGGTGGCTTACTGGCCACTAGCAATGTTTCTGCTCGCCACTGTGGGGCAAACGTTGTGCAGCTAAGCTCACTTGGGAAGTACAAGTGCCAGAGTTCCTTTCTGGGGCACCATCAAGAGATCACATTCGTAGCATGCGGGTACTGCTTTTCTCCTAAGCTGTGCATTCGCAGCCAGCTTCAAGGTGTTCCTTTTGTGGATAGACTCTGGTGGAGAGGCAGCTGGAGAAGGCCTCTGCTTCTATGCCCTTTGAGAAGGCTTCTTTGAGGAACCTCTTACCCTAGCGTCGGCCAAGTACAGTCTTCTGCCTCTCTACAATACTGACTTACTTTTGACAGCTTGTTTTTCCGTTTGAGAAACCAAGAGCCCTTTTCGTGCAGGGAAAAATGTCCGTTTTCTGTTCTTCTTTTGCACACGGTGACGTGCTTTCAGGGCTGTGGTTAGGCTTTTACCCACTCGAGGGAGGGCAGCTTCCCATTCACTTTGGAGATGGCACTCCTGCAGCGCTGTGGGCCATGTCTGTGCTTCGCAGACTGCAAACTACCCTCTCCATTCGAAGAGAACACGCACGGATTGGGAAGTCTCTGTTCTCTGGAGTTGTGTGTGGTGCTACTGCCCCGGTGTATGGGGTGGCTCACTGGCCACTAGCAATGTTTCTGCTCACCACTGTGGGGCAAACGTTGTGCAGCTAAGCTCACTTGGGAAGTACAAGTGCCAGAGTTCCTTTCTGGGGCACCATCAAGAGATCACATTCGTAGCATGCAGGTACTGCTTTCCTCCTCAGCTATGCATTCGCAGCCAGCTTCAAGGTGTTCCTTTTGTGGATAGACTCTGGAGGAGAGGCCGCTGGATAAGGCCTCTGCTTCTATGCCCTTTGAGAGGGCTGCTTTGAGGAACCTCTTACCCTAGCCTCTGCCATGTACAGCCTTCTGCCTCTCTCCAATACTGACTTACTTTTGACAGCTTGTCTTTCCGTTTGAGAAACTAAGAGCCCTTTTCGAGCAGGGAAAAATGTCCGTTTTCTGTTCTTCTTTTGCACACGGTGACGTGCTTTCAGGCCTGGGTTAGGCTTTTACCCACTCGAGGGAGGGCAGCTTCCCATTCACTTTGGAGATGGCTCTCCTGCAGCGCTGTGGGCCATGACTGTGCTTCGCAGACTGTAAACTACCCTCTCCATTCGAAGAGAACACGCACGGATTGGGAAGTCTCTGTTCTCTGGGAGATGTGTGTGGTGCTACTGCCCCGGTGTATGGGGTGGCTCACTCGCCACTAGCAATGTTTCTGCTCGCCACTGTGGGGCAAACGTTGTGCAGCTAAGCTCACTTGGGAAGTACAAGTGCCAGAGTTCCTTTCTGGGGCACCATCAAGAGATCACATTCGTAGCATGCGGGTACTGCTTTCCTCCTAAGCTGTGCATTCGCAGCCAGCTTCAAGGTGTTCCTTTTGTGGATAGACTCTGGTGGAGAGGCCGCTGGAGAAGGCTTCTGCTTCTATGCCCTTTGAGAAGGCTGCTTTGAGGAACCTCTTACCCTAGCCTCTGCCAAGTACAGCCTTCTGCCTCTCTCCAATACTGACTTACTTCTGACAGCTTGTCTTTCCGTTTGAGAAACCAAGAGCCCTTTTCGTGCAGGGAAAAATGTCCGTTTTCTGTTCTTCTTTTGCACACGGTGACGTGCTTTCAGGGCTGTGGTTAGGCTTTTACCCACTCGAGGGAGGGCAGCTTCCCATTCACTTTGGAGATGGCACTCCTGCAGCGCTGTGGGCCAAGACTGTGCTTCGCAGACTGCGAACTACCCTCTCCATTCGAAGAGAACACGCACGGATTGGGAAGTCTCTGTTCTCTGGGAGTTGTGTGTGGTGCTACTGCCCCGGTGTATGGGGTGGCTCACTGGCCACTAGCAATGTTTCTGCTCGCCACTCTGGGGCAAACGTTGTGCAGCTAAGCTCACTTGGGAAGTACAAGTGCCAGAGTTCCTTTCTGGGGCACCATCAAGAGATCACATTCGTAGCATGCGGGTACTGCTTTCCTCCTAAGCTGTGCATTCGCAGCCAGCTTCAAGGTGTTCCTTTTGTGGATAGACTCTGGTGGAGAGGCCGCTGGAGAAGGCCTCTGCTTCTATGCCCTTTGAGAAGGCTTCTTTGAGGAACCTCTAACCCTAGCGTCTGTCAAGTACAGCCTTCTGCCTCTCTCCAATACTGACTTACTTTTGACAGCTTGTCTTTCCGTTTGAGAAACCAAGAGCCCTTTTCGTGCAGGGAAAAATGTCCGTTTTCTGTTCTTCTTTTGCACACGGTGACGTGCTTTCAGGGCTGTGGTTAGGCTTTTACCCACTAGAGGGAGGGCAGCTTCCCATTCACTTTGGAGATGGCACAAGTGCAGCGCTGTGGGCCATGTCTGTGCTTCGCAGACTGCAAAATACCCTCTCCATTCGAAGAGAACACGCACGGATTGGGAAGTCTCTGTTCTCTGGGAGTTGTGTGTGGTGCTACTGCCCCGGTGTATGGGGTGGCTCACTGGCCACTAGCAATGTTTCTGCTCGCCACTCTGGGGCAAACGTTGTGCAGCTAAGCTCACTTGGGAAGTACAAGTGCCAGAGTTCCTTTCTGGGGCACCATCAAGAGATCACATTCGTAGCATGCGGGTACTGCTTTCCTCCTAAGCTGTGCATTCGCAGCCAGCTTCAAGGTGTTCCTTTTGTGGATAGACTCTGGAGGAGAGGCCGCTGGATAAGGCCTCTGCTTCTATGCCCTTTGAGAGGGCTGCTTTGAGGAACCTCTTACCCTAGCCTCTGCCAAGTACAGCCTTCTGCCTCTCTCCAATACTGACTTACTTCTGACAGCTTGTCTTTCCGTTTGAGAAGCCAAGAGCCCTTTTCGTGCAGGGAAAAATGTCCGTTTTCTGTTCTTTTGCACACGGTGACGTGCTTTCAGGCCTGGGTTAGGCTTTTACCCACTCGAGGGAGGGCAGCTTCCCATTCACTTTGGAGATGGCACTCCTGCAGCGCTGTGGGCCATGTCTGTGCTTCGCAGACTGCAAAATACCCTCTCCATTCGAAGAGAACACGCACGGATTGGGAAGTCTCTGTTCTCTGGGAGTTGTGTGTGGTGCTACTGCCCCGGTGTATGGGGTGGCTCACTGGCCACTAGCAATGTTTCTGCTCGCCACTCTGGGGCAAACGTTGTGCAGCTAAGCTCACTTGGGAAGTACAAGTGCCAGAGTTCCTTTCTGGGGCACCATCAAGAGATCACATTCGTAGCATGCGGGTACTGCTTTCCTCCTAAGCTGTGCATTCGCAGCCAGCTTCAAGGTGTTCCTTTTGTGGATAGACTCTGGAGGAGAGGCCGCTGGATAAGGCCTCTGCTTCTATGCCCTTTGAGAGGGCTGCTTTGAGGAACCTCTTACCCTAGCCTCTGCCAAGTACAGCCTTCTGCCTCTCTCCAATACTGACTTACTTCTGACAGCTTGTCTTTCCGTTTGAGAAACCAAGAGCCCTTTTCGTGCAGGGAAAAATGTCCGTTTTCTGTTCTTCTTTTGCACACGGTGACGTGCTTTCAGGCCTGGGTTAGGCTTTTACCCACTCGAGGGAGGGCAGCTTCCCATTCACTTTGGAGATGGCACTCCTGCAGCGCTGTGGACCATGTCTGTGCTTCGCAGACTGCAAACTACCCTCTCCATTCGAAGAGAACACGCACGGATTGGGAAGTCTCTGTTCTCTGGGAGTTGTGTGTGGTGCTACTGCCCCGGTGTATGGGGTGGCTTACTGGCCACTAGCAATGTTTCTGCCCGCCACTGTGGGGCAAACGTTGTGCAGCTAAGCTCACTTGGGAAGTACAAGTGCCAGAGTTCCTTTCTGGGGCACCATCAAGAGATCACATTCGTAGCATGCGGGTACTGCTTTTCTCCTAAGCTGTGCATTCGCAGCCAGCTTCAAGGTGTTCCTTTTGTGGATAGACTCTGGTGGAGAGGCAGCTGGAGAAGGCCTCTGCTTCTATGCCCTTTGAGAAGGCTTCTTTGAGGAACCTCTTACCCTAGCGTCTGCCAAGTACAGTCTTCTGCCTCTCTACAATACTGACTTACTTTTGACAGCTTGTTTTTCCGTTTGAGAAACCAAGAGCCCTTTTCGTGCAGGGAAAAATGTCCGTTTTCTGTTCTTCTTTTGCACACGGTGACGTGCTTTCAGGGCTTTGGTTAGGCTTTTACCCACTCGAGGGAGGGCAGCTTCCCATTCACTTTGGAGATGGCACTCCTGCAGCGCTGTGGGCCATGTCTGTGCTTCGCAGACTGCAAACTACCCTCTCCATTCGAAGAGAACACGCACGGATTGGGAAGTCTCTGTTCTCTGGAGTTGTGTGTGGTGCTACTGCCCCGGTGTATGGGGTGGCTCACTGGCCACTAGCAATGTTTCTGCTCACCACTGTGGGGCAAACGTTGTGCAGCTAAGCTCACTTGGGAAGTACAAGTGCCAGAGTTCCTTTCTGGGGCACAATCAAGAGATCACATTCGTAGCATGCGGGTACTGCTTTCCTCCTAAGCTGTGCATTCGCAGCCAGCTTCAAGGTGTTCCATTTGTGGATAGACTCTGGAGGAGAGGCCGCTGGATAAGGCCTCTGCTTCTATGCCCTTTGAGAGGGCTGCTTTGAGGAACCTCTTACCCTAGCCTCTGCCATGTACAGCCTTCTGCCTCTCTCCAATACTGACTTACTTTTGACAGCTTGTCTTTCCGTTTGAGAAACTAAGAGCCCTTTTCGTGCAGGGAAAAATGTCCGTTTTCTGTTCTTCTTTTGCACACGGTGACGTGCTTTCAGGCCTGGGTTAGGCTTTTACCCACTCGAGGGAGGGCAGCTTCCCATTCACTTTGGAGATGGCTCTCCTGCAGCGCTGTGGGCCATGACTGTGCTTCGCAGACTGTAAACTACCCTCTCCATTCGAAGAGAACACGCACGGATTGGGAAGTCTCTGTTCTCTGGGAGATGTGTGTGGTGCTACTGCCCCGGTGTATGGGGTGGCTCACTCGCCACTAGCAATGTTTCTGCTCTCCACTGTGGGGCAAACGTTGTGCAGCTAAGCTCACTTGGGAAGTACAAGTGCCAGAGTTCCTTTCTGGGGCACCATCAAGAGATCACATTCGTAGCATGCGGGTACTGCTTTCCTCCTAAGCTGTGCATTCGCAGCCAGCTTCAAGGTGTTCCTTTTGTGGATAGACTCTGGTGGAGAGGCCGCTGGAGAAGGCTTCTGCTTCTATGCCCTTTGAGAAGGCTGCTTTGAGGAACCTCTTACCCTAGCCTCTGCCAAGTACAGCCTTCTGCCTCTCTCCAATACTGACTTACTTCTGACAGCTTGTCTTTCCGTTTGAGAAACCAAGAGCCCTTTTCGTGCAGGGAAAAATGTCCGTTTTCTGTTCTTCTTTTGCACACGGTGACGTGCTTTCAGGGCTGTGGTTAGGCTTTTACCCACTCGAGGGAGGGCAGCTTCCCATTCACTTTGGAGATGGCACTCCTGCAGCGCTGTGGGCCAAGACTGTGCTTCGCAGACTGCGAACTACCCTCTCCATTCGAAGAGAACACGCACGGATTGGGAAGTCTCTGTTCTCTGGGAGTTGTGTGTGGTGCTACTGCCCCGGTGTATGGGGTGGCTCACTGGCCACTAGCAATGTTTCTGCTCGCCACTCTGGGGCAAACGTTGTGCAGCTAAACTCACTTGGGAAGTACAAGTGCCAGAGTTCCTTTCTGGGGCACCATCAAGAGATCACATTCGTAGCATGCGGGTACTGCTTTCCTCCTAAGCTGTGCATTCGCAGCCAGCTTCAAGGTGTTCCTTTTGTGGATAGACTCTGGTGGAGAGGCCGCTGGAGAAGGCCTCTGCTTCTATGCCCTTTGAGAAGGCTTCTTTGAGGAACCTCTAACCCTAGCGTCTGTCAAGTACAGCCTTCTGCCTCTCTCCAATACTGACTTACTTTTGACAGCTTGTCTTTCCGTTTGAGAAACCAAGAGCCCTTTTCGTGCAGGGAAAAATGTCCGTTTTCTGTTCTTCTTTTGCACACGGTGACGTGCTTTCAGGGCTGTGGTTAGGCTTTTACCCACTAGAGGGAGGGCAGCTTCCCATTCACTTTGGAGATGGCACAAGTGCAGCGCTGTGGGCCATGTCTGTGCTTCGCAGACTGCAAAATACCCTCTCCATTCGAAGAGAACACGCACGGATTGGGAAGTCTCTGTTCTCTGGGAGTTGTGTGTGGTGCTACTGCCCAGGTGTATGGGGTGGCTCACTGGCCACTAGCAATGTTTCTGCTCGCCACTCTGGGGCAAACGTTGTGCAGCTAAGCTCACTTGGGAAGTACAAGTGCCAGAGTTCCTTTCTGGGGCACCATCAAGAGATCACATTCGTAGCATGCGGGTACTGCTTTCCTCCTAAGCTGTGCATTCGCAGCCAGCTTCAAGGTGTTCCTTTTGTGGATAGACTCTGGAGGAGAGGCCGCTGGATAAGGCCTCTGCTTCTATGCCCTTTGAGAGGGCTGCTTTGAGGAACCTCTTACCCTAGCCTCTGCCAAGTACAGCCTTCTGCCTCTCTCCAATACTGACTTACTTCTGACAGCTTGTCTTTCCGTTTGAGAAGCCAAGAGCCCTTTTCGTGCAGGGAAAAATGTCCGTTTTCTGTTCTTTTGCACACGGTGACGTGCTTTCAGGCCTGGGTTAGGCTTTTACCCACTCGAGGGAGGGCAGCTTCCCATTCACTTTGGAGATGGCACTCCTGCAGCGCTGTGGGCCATGTCTGTGCTTCGCAGACTGCAAACTACCCTCTCCATTCGAAGAGAACACGCACGGATTGGGAAGTTTCTGTTCTCTGGGAGTTGTGTGTGGTGCTACTGCCCCGGTGTATGGGGTGGCTCACTGGCCACTAGCAATGTTTCTGCTCGCCACTGTGGGGCAAACGTTGTGCAGCTAAGCTCACTGGGGAAGTACAAGTGCCAGAGTTCCTTTCTGGGGCACCATCAAGAGATCACATTCGTAGCATGCGGGTACTGCTTTCCTCCTAAGCTGTGCATTCGCAGCCAGCTTCAAGGTGTTCTTTTGTGGATAGACTCTGGTGGAGAGGACGCTGGAGAAGGCCTCTGCTTCTATGCCCTTTGAGAAGGCTGCTTTGAGGAACCTCTTACCCTAGCGTGTGCCAAGTACAGCCTTCTGCCTCTCTCCAATACTGACTTACTTTGGACAGCTTGTCTTTCCGTTTGAGAAACCAAGAGCCCTTTTCGTGCAGGGAAAAATGTCCGTTTTCTGTTCTTCTTTTGCACACGGTGACGTGCTTTCAGGGCTGTGGTTAGGCTTTTACCCACTCGAGGGAGGGCAGCTTCCCATTCACTTTGGAGATGGCACTCCTGCAGCGCTGTGGGCCATGTCTGTGCTTCGCAGACTGCAAACTACCCTCTCCATTCGAAGAGAACACGCACGGATTGGGAAGTCTCTGTTCTCTGGGAGTTGTGTGTGGTCATACTGCCCCGGTGTATGGGGTGGCTCACTGGCCACTAGCAATGTTTCTGCTCGCCACTGTGGGGCAAACGTTGTGCAGCTAAGCTCACTTGGGAAGTACAAGTGCCAGAGTTCCTTTCTGGGGCACCATCAAGAGATCACATTCGTAGCATGCGGGTACTGCTTTCCTCCTAAGCTGTGCATTCGCAGCCAGCTTCAAGGTGTTCCTTTTGTGGATAGACTCTGGAGGAGAGGCCGCTGGATAAGGCCTCTGCTTCTATGCCCTTTGAGAGGGCTGCTTTGAGGAACCTCTTACCCTAGCCTCTGCCAAGTACAGCCTTCTGCCTCTCTCCAATACTGACTTACTTCTGACAGCTTGTCTTTCCGTTTGAGAAGCCAAGAGCCCTTTTCGTGCAGGGAAAAATGTCCGTTTTCTGTTCTTTTGCACACGGTGACGTGCTTTCAGGCCTGGGTTAGGCTTTTACCCACTCGAGGGAGGGCAGCTTCCCATTCACTTTGGAGATGGCACTCCTGCAGCGCTGTGGACCATGTCTGTGCTTCGCAGACTGCAAACTACCCTCTCCATTCGAAGAGAACACGCACGGATTGGGAAGTCTCTGTTCTCTGGGAGTTGTGTGTGGTGCTACTGCCCCGGTGTATGGGGTGGCTCACTGGCCAGTAGCAATGTTTCTGCTCGCCACTGTGGGGCAAACGTTGTGCAGCTAAGCTCACTTGGGAAGTACAAGTGCCAGAGTTCCTTTCTGGGGCACCATCAAGAGATCACATTCGTAGCATGCGGATACTGCTTTCCTCCTAAGCTGTGCATTCGCAGCCAGCTTCAAGGTGTTCCTTTTGTGGATAGACTCTGGTGGAGAGGCAGCTGGAGAAGGCCTCTGCTTCTATGCCCTTTGAGAAGGCTTCTTTGAGGAACCTCTTACCCTAGCGTCTACCAAGTACAGTCTTCTGCCTCTCTACAATACTGACTTACTTTTGACAGCTTGTTTTTCCGTTTGAGAAACCAAGAGCCCTTTTCGTGCAGGGAAAAATGTCCGTTTTCTGTTCTTCTTTTGCACACGGTGACGTGCTTTCAGGGCTGTGGTTAGGCTTTTACCCACTCGAGGGAGGGCAGCTTCCCATTCACTTTGGAGATGGCACTCCTGCAGCGCTGTGGGCCATGTCTGTGCTTCGCAGACTGCAAACTACCCTCTCCATTCGAAGAGAACACGCACGGATTGGGTAGTCTCTGTTCTCTGGAGTTGTGTGTGGTGCTATTGCCCCGGTGTATGGGGTGGCTCACTGGCCACTAGCAATGTTTCTGCTCACCACTGTGGGGCAAACGTTGTGCAGCTAAGCTCACTTGGGAAGTACAAGTGCCAGAGTTCCTTTCTGGGGCACCATCAAGAGATCACATTCGTAGCATGCGGGTACTGCTTTCCTCCTAAGCTGTGCATTCGCAGCCAGCTTCAAGGTGTTCCTTTTGTGGATAGACTCTGGAGGAGAGGCCGCTGGATAAGGCCTCTGCTTCTATGCCCTTTGAGAAGGCTGCTTTGAGGAACCTCTTACCCTAGCCTCTGCCAAGTACAGCCTTCTGCCTCTCTCCAATACTGACTTACTTCTGACAGCTTGTCTTTCCGTTTGAGAAACCAAGAGCCCTTTTCGTGCAGGGAAAAATGTCCGTTTTCTGTTCTTCTTTTGCACACGGTTACGTGCTTTCAGGGCTGGAGTTAGGCTTTTACCCACTCGAGGGAGGGCAGCTTCCCATTCACTTTGGAGATGGCACTCCTGCAGCGCTGTGGGCCATGTCTGTGCTTCGCAGACTGCAAACTACCCTCTCCATTCGAAGAGAACACGCACGGATTGGGAAGTCTCTGTTCTCTGGGAGTTGTGTGTGGTGCTACTGCCCCGGTGTATGGGGTGGCTCACTGGCCACTAGCAATGTTTCTGCTCGCCACTGTGGGGCAAACGTTGTGCAGCTAAGCTCACTTGGGAAGTACAAGTGCCAGAGTTCCTTTCTGGGGCACCATCAAGAGATCACATTCGTAGCATGCGGGTACTGCTTTCCTCCTAAGCTGTGCATTCGCAGCCAGCTTCAAGGTGTTCCTTTTGTGGATAGACTCTGGAGGAGAGGCCGCTGGATAAGGCCTCTGCTTCTATGCCCTTTGAGAAGGCTGCTTTGAGGAACCTCTTACCCTAGCCTCTGCCAAGTACAGCCTTCTGCCTCTCTCCAATACTGACTTACTTTTGACAGCTTGTCTTTCCGTTTGAGAAACCAAGAGCCCTTTTCGTGCAGGGAAAAATGTCCGTTTTCTGTTCTTCTTTGGCACACGGTGACGTGCTTTCAGGGTTGGGGATAGGCTTTTACCGACTCGAGGGAGGGCAGCTTCCCATTCACTTTGGAGATGGAACTCCTGCAGCGCTGTGGGCCATGTCTGTGCTTCGCAAACTGCAAACTACCCTCTCCATTCGAAGAGAACACGCACGGATTGGGAAGTCTCTGTTCTCTGGGAGATGTGTGTGGTGCTACTGCCCCGGTGTATGGGGTGGCTCACTGGCCACTATCAACGTTTCTGCTCGCCACTGTGGGGCAAGCGTGGTGCAGCTAAGTTCACTTGGGAAGTACAAGTGCCAGAGTTCCTTTCTCGGGCACCATCAAGAGATCACATTCGTAGCATGCGGGTACTGCTTTCCTCCTAAGCTGTGCATTCGCAGCCAGCTTCAAGGTGTTCCTTTTGTGGATAGACTCTGGTGGAGAGGCCGCTGGAGAAGGCTTCTGCTTCTATGCCCTTTGAGAAGGCTGCTTTGAGGAACCTCTTACCCTAGCCTCTGCCAAGTACAGCCTTCTGCCTCTCTCCAATACTGACTTACTTTTGACAGCTTGTCTTTCCGTTTGAGAAACCAAGAGCCCTTTTCGTGCAGGGAAAAATGTCCGTTTTCTGTTCTTCTTTTGCACACGGTGACGTGCTTTCAGGCCTGGGTTAGGCTTTTACCCACTCGAGGGAGGGCAGCTTCCCATTCACTTTGTAGATGGCACTCCTGCAGCGCTGTGGGCCATGTCTGTGCTTCGCAGACTGCAAACTACCCTCTCCATTCGAAGAGAACACGCACGGATTGGGAAGTCTCTGTTCTCTGGGAGTTGTGTGTGGTGCTACTGCCCCGGTGTATGGGGTGGCTCACTGGCCACTAGCAATGTTTCTGCTCGCCACTGTGGGGCAAACGTTGTGCAGCTAAGCTCACTTGGGATGTACAAGTGCCAGAGTTCCTTTCTGGGGCACCATCAACAGATCACATTCGTAGCATGCGGGTACTGCTTTCCTCCTAAGCTGTGCATTCGCAGCCAGCTTCAAGGTGTTCCTTTTGTGGATAGACTCTGGTGGAGAGGCCGCTGGAGAAGGCCTCTGCTTCTATGCCCTTTGAGAAGGCTGCTTTGAGGAACCTCTTACCCTAGCGTCTGCCAAGTACAGCCTTCTGCCTCTCTCCAATACTGACTTACTTTTGACAGCTTGTCTTTCCGTTTGAGAAACCAAGAGCCCTTTTCGTGCAGGGAAAAATGTCCGTTTTCTGTTCTTCTTTTGCACACGGTGACGTGCTTTCAGGGCTGTGGTTAGGCTTTTACCCACTCGAGCGAGGGCAGCTTCCCATTCACTTTGGAGATGGCACTCCTGCAGCGCAGTGGGCCATGTCTGTGCTTCGCAGACTGCAAACTACCCTCTCCATTCGAAGAGAACACGCACGGATTGGGAAGTCTCTGTTCTCTGGGAGTTGTGTGTGGTGCTACTGCCCCGGTGTATGGGGTGGCTCACTGGCCACTAGCAATGTTTCTGCTCGCCACTGTGGGGCAAACGTTGTGCAGCTAAGCTCACTTGGGAAGTACAAGTGCCAGAGTTCCTTTCTGGGGCACCATCAAGAGATCACATTCGTAGCATGCGGGTACTGCTTTCCACCTAAGCTGTGCATTCGCAGCCAGCTTCAAGGTGTTCCTTTTGTGGATAGACTCTGGAGGAGAGGCCGCTGGATAAGGCCTCTGCTTCTATGCCCTTTGAGAAGGCTGCTTTGAGGAACCTCTTACCCTAGCCTCTGCCAAGTACAGCCTTCTGCCTCTCTCCAATACTGACTTACTTTTGACAGCTTGTCTTTCCGTTTGAGAAACCAAGAGCCCTTTTCGTGCAGGGAAAAATGTCCGTTTTCTGTTCTTCTTTTGCACACGGTGACGTGCTTTCAGGGCTGGAGTTAGGCTTTTACCCACTCGAGGGAGGGCAGCTTCCCATTCACTTTGGAGATGGCACTCCTGCAGCGCTGTGGGCCATGTCTGTGCTTCGCAGACTGCAAACTACCCTCTCCATTCGAAGAGAACACGCACGGATTGGGAAGTCTCTGTTCTCTGGGAGTTGTGTGTGGTGATACTGCCCCGGTGTATGGGGTGGCTCACTGGCCACTAGCAATGTTTCTGCTCGCCACTGTGGGGCAAACGTTGTGCAGCTAAGCTCACTTGGGAAGTACAAGTGCCAGAGTTCCTTTCTGGGGCACCATCAAGAGATCACATTCGTAGCATGCGGGTACTGCTTTCCTCCTAAGCTGTGCATTCGCAGCCAGCTTCAAGGTGTTCCTTTTGTGGATAGACTCTGGTGGAGAGGCCGCTGGAGAAGGCCTCTGCTTCTGTGCCCTTTGAGAAGGCTGCTTTGAGGAACCTCTTACCCTAGCGTCTGCCAAGTACAGCCTTCTGCCTCTCTCCAATACTGACTTACTTTTGACAGCTTGTCTTTCCGTTTGAGAAAGCAAGAGCCCTTTTCGTGCAGGGAGAAATGTCCGTTTTCTCTTCTTCTTTTGCACACGGTGACGTGCTTTCAGGGCTGTGGTTAGGCTTTTACCCACTCGAGGGAGGGCAGCTTCCCATTCACTTTGGAGATGGCACTCCTGCAGCGCTGTGGGCCATGTCTGTGCTTCGCAGACTGCAAACTACCCTCTCCATTCGAAGAGAACACGCACGGATTGGGAAGTCTCTGTTCTCTGGGAGATGTGTGTGGTGCTACTGCCACGGTGTATGGGGTGGCTCACTGGCCACTAGCAACGTTTCTGCTCGCCACTGTGGGGCAAGCGTTGTGCAGCTAAGTTCACTTGGGAAGTACAAGTGCCAGAGTTCCTTTCTGGGGCACCATCAAGAGATCACATTCGTAGCATGCGGGTACTGCTTTCCTCCTAAGCTGTGCATTCGCAGCCAGCTTCAAGGTGTTCCTTTTGTGGATAGACTCTGGTGGAGAGGCCGCTGGAGAAGGCTTCTGCTTCTATGCCCTTTGAGAAGGCTGCTTTGAGGAACCTCTTACCCTAGCCTCTGCCAAGTACAGCCTTCTGCCTCTCTCCAATACTGACTTACTTTTGACAGCTTGTCTTTCCGTTTGAGAAACCAAGAGCCCTTTTCGTGCAGGGAAAAATGTCCGTTTTCTGTTCTTCTTTTGCACACGGTGACGTGCTTTCAGGCCTGGGTTAGGCTTTTACCCACTCGAGGGAGGGCAGCTTCCCATTCACTTTGGAGATGGCACTCCTGCAGCGCTGTGGGCCATGTCTGTGCTTCGCAGACTGCAAACTAACCTCTCCATTCGAAGAGAACACGCACGGATTGGGAAGTCTCTGTTCTCTGGGAGTTGTGTGTGGTGCTACTGCCCCGGTGTATGGGGTGGCTCACTGGCCACTAGCAACGTTTCTGCTCGCCACTGTGGGGCAAGCGTTGTGCAGCTAAGCTCACTTGGGAAGTACAAGTGCCAGAGTTCCTTTCTGGGGCACCATCAAGAGATCACATTCGTAGCATGCGGGTACTGCTTTCCTCCTAAACTGTGCATTCCCCGCCAGCTTCAAGGTGTTCCTTTTGTGGATAGACTCTGGAGGAGAGGCCGCTGGATAAGGCCTCTGAGTCTATGCCCTTTGAGAAGGCTGCTTTGAGGAACCTCTTTCCCTAGCCTCTGCCAAGTACAGCCTTCTGCCTCTCTCCAATACTGACTTACTTCTGACCGCTTGTCTTTCCGTTTGAGAAAGCAAGAGCCCTTTTCGTGCAGGGAAAAATGTCCGTTTTCTGTTCTTCTTTTGCACACGGTGACGTGCTTTCACGGCTGTGGTTAGGCTTTTAAGCACTCGAGGGAGAGCAGCTTCCCATTCACTTTGGAGATGGCACTCCTGCAGCGCTGTGGGCCATGTCTGTGCTTCGCAGACTGCAAACTACCCTCTCCATTCGAAGAGAACACGCACGGATTGGGAAGTCTCTGTTCTCTGGGAGATGTGTGTGGTGCTACTGCCCCGGTGTATGGGGTGGCTCACTGGCCAGTAGCAATGTTTCTGCTCGCCACTGTGGGGCAAACGTTGTGCAGCTAAGTTCACTTGGGAAGTACAAGTGCCAGAGTTCCTTTCTGGGGCACCATCAAGAGATCACATTCGTAGCATGCGGGTACTGCTTTCCTCCTAAGCTGTGCATTCGCAGCCAGCTTCAAGGTGTTCCTTTTGTGGATAGACTCTGGTGGAGAGGCCGCTGGATAAGGCCTCTGCTTCTATGCCCTTTGAGAAGGCTGCTTTGAGGAACCTCTTACCCTAGCCTCTGCCATGTACAGCCTTCTGCCTCTCTCCAATACTGACTTACTTCTGACAGCTTGTCTTTCCGTTTGAGAAACCAAGAGCCCTTTTCGTGCAGGGAAAAATGTCCGTTTTCTGTTCTTCTTTTGCACACGGTGACGTGCTTTCAGGGCTGTGGTTAGGCTTTTACCCACTCGAGGGAGGGCAGCTTCCCATTCACTTTGGAGATGGCACTCCTGCAGCGCTGTGGGCCATGACTGTGCTTCGCACACTTTAAACTACCCTCTCCATTCGAAGAGAACACGCACGGATTGGGAAGTCTCTGTTCTCTGGGAGATGTGTGTGGTGCTACTGCCCCGGTGTATGGGGTGGCTCACTGGCCAGTAGCAATGTTTCTGCTCGCCACTGTGGGGCAAACGTTGTGCAGCTAAGCTCACTTGGGAAGTACAAGTGCCAGAGTTCCTTTCTGGGGCACCATCAAGAGATCACATTCGTAGCATGCGGGTACTGCTTTCCTCATAAGCTGTGCATTCGCAGCCAGCTTCAAGGTGTTCCTTTTGTGGATAGACTCTGGTGGAGAGGCCGCTGGAGAAGGCCTCTGCTTCTATGCCCTTTGAGAAGGCTTCTTTGAGGAACCTCTTACCCTAGCCTCTGCCAAGTACAGCCTTCTGCCTCTCTCCAATACTGACTTACTTTTGACAGCTTGTCTTTCCGTTTGAGAAACCAAGAGCCCTTTTCGTGCAGGGAAAAATGTCCGTTTTCTGTTCTTCTTTTGCACACGGTGACGTGCTTTCAGGCCTGGGTTAGGCTTTTACCCACTCGAGGGAGGGCAGCTTCCCATTCACTTTGGAGATGGCACTCCTGCAGCGCTGTGGGCCATGTCTGTGCTTCGCAGACTGCAAACTACCCTCTCCATTCGAAGAGAACACGCACGGATTGGGAAGTCTCTGTTCTCTGGGAGATGTGTGTGGTGCTACTGCCCCGGTGTATGGGGTGGCTCACTGGCCAGTAGCAATGTTTCTGCTCGCCACTGTGGGGCAAACGTTGTGCAGCTAAGCTCACTTGGGAAGTACAAGTGCCAGAGTTCCTTTCTGGGGCACCATCAAGAGATCACATTCGTAGCATGCGGGTACTGCTTTCCTCCTAAGCTGTGCATTCGCAGCCAGCTTCAAGGTGTTCCTTTTGTGGATAGACTCTGGTGGAGAGGCCGCTGGAGAAGGCCTCTGCTTCTATGCCCTTTGAGAAGGCTGCTTTGAGGAACCTCTTACCCTAGCCTCTGCCATGTACAGCCTTCTGCCTCTCTCCAATACTGACTTACTTCTGACAGCTTGTCTTTCCGTTTGAGAAACCAAGAGCCCTTTTCGTGCAGGGAAAAATGTCCGTTTTCTGTTCTTCTTTTGCACACGGTGACGTGCTTTCAGGGCTGTGGTTAGGCTTTTACCCACTCGAGGGAGGGCAGCTTCCCATTCACTTTGGAGATGGCACTCCTGCAGCGCTGTGGGCCATGACTGTGCTTCGCAGACTTTAAACTACCCTCTCCATTCGAAGAGAACACGCACGGATTGGGAAGTCTCTGTTCTCTGGGAGATGTGTGTGGTGCTACTGCCCCGGTGTATGGGGTGGCTCACTGGCCAGTAGCAATGTTTCTGCTCGCCACTGTGGGGCAAACGTTGTGCAGCTAAGCTCACTTGGGAAGTACAAGTGCCAGAGTTCCTTTCTGGGGCACCATCAAGAGATCACATTCGTAGCATGCGGGTACTGCTTTCCTCCTAAGCTGTGCATTCGCAGCCAGCTTCAAGGTGTTCCTTTTGTGGATAGACTCTGGTGGAGAGGCCGCTGGAGAAGGCCTCTGCTTCTATGCCCTTTGAGAAGGCTTCTTTGAGGAACCTCTTACCCTAGCCTCTGCCAAGTACAGCCTTCTGCCTCTCTCCAATACTGACTTACTTTTGACAGCTTGTCTTTCCGTTTGAGAAACCAAGAGCCCTTTTCGTGCAGGGAAAAATGTCCGTTTTCTGTTCTTCTTTTGCACACGGTGACGTGCTTTCAGGCCTGGGTTAGGCTTTTACCCACTCGAGGGAGGGCAGCTTCCCATTCACTTTGGAGATGGCACTCCTGCAGCGCTGTGGGCCATGTCTGTGCTTCGCAGACTGCAAACTACCCTCTCCATTCGAAGAGAACACGCACGGATTGGGAAGTCTCTGTTCTCTGGGAGTTGTGTGTGGTGCTACTGCCCCGGTGTATGGGGTGGCTCACTGGCCACTAGCAACGTTTCTGCTCGCCACTGTGGGGCAAGCGTTGTGCAGCTAAGCTCACTTGGGAAGTACAAGTGCCAGAGTTCCTTTCTGGGGCACCATCAAGAGATCACATTCGTAGCATGCGGGTACTGCTTTCCTCCTAAGCTGTGCATTCCCCGCCAGCTTCAAGGTGTTCCTTTTGTGGATAGACTCTGGAGGAGACGCCGCTGGATAAGGCCTCTGAGTCTATGCCCTTTGAGAAGGCTGCTTTGAGGAACCTCTTTCCCTAGCCTCTGCCAAGTACAGCCTTCTGCCTCTCTCCAATACTGACTTACTTCTGACAGCTTGTCTTTCCGTTTGAGAAACCAAGAGCCCTTTTCGTGCAGGGAAAAATGTCCGTTTTCTGTTCTTCTTTTGCACACGGTGACGTGCTTTCACGGCTGTGGTTAGGCTTTTAAGCACTCGAGGGAGAGCAGCTTCCCATTCACTTCGGAGATGGCACTCCTGCAGCGCTGTGGGCCATGTCTGTGCTTCGCAGACTGCAAACTACCCTCTCCATTCGAAGAGAACACGCACGGATTGGGAAGTCTCTGTTCTCTGGGAGATGTGTGTGGTGCTACTGCCCCGGTGTATGGGGTGGCTCACTGGCCAGTAGCAATGTTTCTGCTCGCCACTGTGGGGCAAACGTTGTGCAGCTAAGCTCACTTGGGAAGTACAAGTGCCAGAGTTCCTTTCTGGGGCACCATCAAGAGATCACATTCGTAGCATGCGGGTACTGCTTTCCTCCTAAGCTGTGCATTCGCAGCCAGCTTCAAGGTGTTCCTTTTGTGGATAGACTCTGGTGGAGAGGCCGCTGGAGAAGGCCTCTGCTTCTATGCCCTTTGAGAAGGCTGCTTTGAGGAACCTCTTACCCTAGCCTCTGCCATGTACAGCCTTCTGCCTCTCTCCAATACTGACTTACTTCTGACAGCTTGTCTTTCCGCTTGAGAAACCAAGAGCCCTTTTCGTGCAGGGAAAAATGTCCGTTTTCTGTTCTTCTTTTGCACACGGTGACGTGCTTTCAGGGCTGTGGTTAGGCTTTTACCCACTCGAGGGAGGGCAGCTTCCCATTCACTTTGGAGATGGCACTCCTGCAGCGCTGTGGGCCATGACTGTGCTTCGCAGACTTTAAACTACCCTCTCCATTCGAAGAGAACACGCACGGATTGGGAAGTCTCTGTTCTCTGGGAGATGTGTGTGGTGCTACTGCCCCGGTGTATGGGGTGGCTCACTGGCCAGTAGCAATGTTTCTGCTCGCCACTGTGGGGCAAACGTTGTGCAGCTAAGCTCACTTGGGAAGTACAAGTGCCAGAGTTCCTTTCTGGGGCACCATCAAGAGATCACATTCGTAGCATGCGGGTACTGCTTTCCTCCTAAGCTGTGCATTCGCAGCCAGCTTCAAGGTGTTCCTTTTGTGGATAGACTCTGGTGGAGAGGCCGCTGGAGAAGGCCTCTGCTTCTATGCCCTTTGAGAAGGCTTCTTTGAGGAACCTCTTACCCTAGCCTCTGCCAAGTACAGCCTTCTGCCTCTCTCCAATACTGACTTACTTTTGACAGCTTGTCTTTCCGTTTGAGAAACCAAGAGCCCTTTTCGTGCAGGGAAAATTGTCCGTTTTCTGTTCTTCTTTTGCACACGGTGACGTGCTTACAGGCCTGGGTTAGGCTTTTACCCACTCAAGGGAGGGCAGCTTCCCATTCACTTTGGAGATGGCACTCCTGCAGCGCTGTGGGCCATGTCTGTGCTTCGCAGACTGCAAACTACCCTGTCCATTCGAAGAGAACACGCACGGATTGGGAAGTCTCTGTTCTCTGGGAGTTGTGTGTGGTGCTACTGCCCCGGTGTATGGGGTGGCTCACTGGCCACTAGCAACGTTTCTGCTCGCCACTGTGGGGCAAGCGTTGTGCAGCTAAGCTCACTTGGGAAGTACAAGTGCCAGAGTTCCTTTCTGGGGCACCATCAAGAGATCACATTCGTAGCATGCGGGTACTGCTTTCCTCCTAAGCTGTGCATTCCCCGCCAGCTTCAAGGTGTTCCTTTTGTGGATAGACTCTGGAGGAGAGGCCGCTGGATAAGGCCTCTGAGTCTATGCCCTTTGAGAAGGCTGCTTTGAGGAACCTCTTTCCCTAGCCTCTGCCAAGTACAGCCTTCTGCCTCTCTCCAATACTGACTTACTTCTGACAGCTTGTCTTTCCGTTTGAGAAACCAAGAGCCCTTTTCGTGCAGGGAAAAATGTCCGTTTTCTGTTCTTCTTTTGCACACGGTGACGTGCTTTCACGGCTGTGGTTAGGCTTTTAAGCACTCGAGGGAGGGCAGCTTCCCATTCACTTTGGAGATGGCACTCCTGCAGCGCTGTGGGCCATGTCTGTGCTTCGCAGACTTTAAACTACCCTCTCCATTCGAAGAGAACACGCACGGATTGGGAAGTCTCTGTTCTCTGGGAGATGTGTGTGGTGCTACTGCCCCGGTGTATGGGGTGGCTCACTGGCCACTAGCAATGTTTCTGCTCGCCACTGTGGGCCAAACGTTGTGCAGCGAAGCTCACTTGGGAAGTACAAGTGCCAGAGTTCCTTTCTGGGGCACCATCAAGAGATCACATTCGTAGCATGCAGGTACTGCTTTCCTCCTAAGCTGTGCATTCGCAGCCAGCTTCAAGGTGTTCCTTTTGTGGATAGACTCTGGTGGAGAGGCCGCTGGAGAAGGCTTCTGCTTCTATGCCCTTTGAGAAGGCTGCTTTGAGGAACCTCTTACCCTAGCCTCTGCCAAGTACAGCCTTCTGCCTCTCTCCAATACTGACTTACTTTTGACAGCTGGTCTTTACGTTTGAGAAACCAAGAGCCCTTTTCGTGCAGGGAAAAATGTCCGTTTTCTGTTCTTCTTTTGCACACGGTGACGTGCTTTCAGGCCTGGGTTAGGCTTTTACCCACTCGAGGGAGGGCAGCTTCCCATTCACTTTGGAGATGGCACTCCTGCAGCGCTGTGGGCCATGACTGTGCTTCGCAGACTGTAAACTACCCTCTCCATTCGAAGAGAACACGCACGGATTGGGAAGTCTCTGTTCTCTGGGAGATGTGTGTGGTGCTACTGCCCCGGTGTATGGGGTGGCTCACTGGCCACTAGCAATGTTTCTGCTCGCCACTGTGGGGCAAACGTTGTGCAGCTAAGCTCACTTGGGAAGTACAAGTGCCAGAGTTCCTTTCTGGGGCACCATCAAGAGATCACATTCGTAGCATGCGGGTACTGCTTTCCTCCTAAGCTGTGCATTCGCAGCCAGCTTCAAGGTGTTCCTTTTGTGGATAGACTCTGGTGGAGAGGCCGCTGGAGAAGGCCTCTGCTTCTATGCCCTTTGAGAAGGCTTCTTTGAGGAACCTCTTACCCTAGCGTGTGCCAAGTACAGCCTTCTGCCTCTCTCCATTACTGACTTACTTTTGACAGCTTGTCTTTCCGTTTGAGAAAGCAAGAGCCCTTTTCGTGCAGGGAAAAATGTCCGTTTTCTGTTCTTCTTTTAAACACGGTGACGTGCTTTCAGGCCTGGGTTAGGCTTTTACCCACTCGAGGGAGGGCAGCTTCCCATTCACTTTGGAGATGGCACTCCTGCAGCGCTGTGGGCCATGTCTGTGCTTCGCAGACTGCAAACTACCCTCTCCATTCGAAGAGAACACGCACGGATTGGGAAGTCTCTGTTCTCTGGGAGTTGTGTGTGGTGCTACTGCCCCGGTTTATGGGGTGGCTCACTGGCCACTAGCAATGTTTCTGCTCGCCACTGTGGGGCAAACGTTGTGCAGCTAAGCTCACTTGGGAAGTACAAGTGCCAGAGTTCCTTTCTGCGGCACCATCAAGAGATCACATTCGTAGCATGCGGGTACTGCTTTCCTCCTAAGCTGTGCATTCGCAGCCAGCTTCAAGGTGTTCCTTTTGTGGATAGACTCTGGTGGAGAGGCCGCTGGAGAAGGCTTCTGCTTCTATGCCCTTTGAGAAGGCTGCTTTGAGGAACCTCTTACCCTAGCCTCTGCCAAGTACAGCCTTCTGCCTCTCTCCAATACTGACTTACTTTTGACAGCTTGTCTTTACGTTTGAGAAACCAAGAGCCCTTTTCGTGCAGGGAAAAATGTCCGTTTTCTGTTCTTCTTTTGCACACGGTGACGTGCTTTCACGGCTGTTGTTAGGCTTTTAAGCACTCGAGGGCGGGCAGCTTCCCATTCACTTTGGAGATGGCACTCCTGCAGCGCTGTGGGCCATGTCTGTGCTTCGCAGACTGCAAACTACCCTCTCCATTCGAAGAGAACACGCACGGATTGGGAAGTCTCTGTTCTCTGGGAGATGTGTGTGGTGCTACTGCCCCGGTATATGGGGTGGCTCACTGGCCAGTAGCAATGTTTCTGCTCGCCACTGTGGGGCAAACGTTGTGCAGCTAAGCTCACTTGGGAAGTACAAGTGCCAGAGTTCCTTTCTGGGGCACCATCAAGAGATCACATTCGTAGCATGCGGGTACTGCTTTCCTCCTAAGCTGTGCATTCGCAGCCAGCTTCAAGGTGTTCCTTTTGTGGATAGACTCTGGAGGAGAGGCCGCTGGATAAGGCCTCTCCTTCTATGCCCTTTGAGAGAGCTGCTTTGAGGAACCTCTTACCCTAGCCTCTGCCAAGTACAGCCTTCTGCCTCTCTCCAATACTGACTTACTTTTGACAGCTTGTCTTTCCGTTTGAGAAACTAAGAGCCCTTTTCGTGCAGGGAAAAATGTCCGATTTCTGTTCTTCTTTTGCACACGGTGACGTGCTTTCAGGCCTGGGTTAGGCTTTGACCCACTCGAGGGAGGGCAGCTTCCCATGCACTTTGGAGATGGCACTCCTGCAGCGCTGTGGGCCATGTCTGTGCTTCGCAAACTGCAAACTACCCTCTCCATTCGAAGAGAACACGCATGGATTGGGAAGTCTCTGTTCTCTGGGAGATGTGTGTGGTGCTACTGCCCCGGTGTATGGGGTGGCTCACTGGCCACTAGCAACGTTTCTGCTCGCCACTGTGGGGCAAGCGTTGTGCAGCTAAGCTCACTTGGGAAGTACAAGTGCCAGAGTTCCTTCCTGGGGCACCATCAAGAGATCACATTCGTAGCATGCGGGTACTGCTTTCCTCCTAAGCTGTGCATTCGCAGCCAGCTTCAAGGTGTTCCTTTTGTGGATAGACTCTGGTGGAGAGGCCGCTGGAGAAGGCCTCTGCTTCTATGCCCTTTGAGAAGGCTGCTTTGAGGAACCTCTTACCCTAGCCTCTGCCAGGTACAGCCTTCTGCCTCTCTCCAATACTGACTTACTTTTGACAGCTTGTCTTTCCGTTTGAGAAACCAAGAGCCCTTTTCGTGCAGGGAAAAATGTCCGTTTTCTGTTCTTCTTTTGCACACCGTGACGTGCTTTCAGGCCTGGGTTAGGCTTTTACCCACTCGAGGGAGGGCAGCTTCCCATTCACTTTGGAGATGGCACTCCTGCAGCGCTGTGGGCCATGACTGTGCTTCGCAGACTGTAAACTACCCTCTCCATTCGAAGAGAACACGCACGGATTGGGAAGTCTCTGTTCTCTGGGAGTTGTGTGTGGTGCTACTGCCCCGGTGTATGGGGTGGCTCACTGGCCACTAGCAATGTTTCTGCTCGCCACTGTGGGGCAAACGTTGTGCAGCTAAGCTCACTTGGGAAGTACAAGTGCCAGAGTTCCTTTCTGGGGCACCATCAAGAGATCACATTCGTAGCATGCGGGTACTGCTTTCCTCCTAAGCTGTGCATTCGCAGCCAGCTTCAAGGTGTTCCTTTTGTGGATAGACTCTGGTGGAGAGGCCGCTGGAGAAGGCCTCTGCTTCTATGCCCTTTGAGAAGGCTTCTTTGAGGAACCTCTTACCCTAGCGTGTGCCAAGTACAGCCTTCTGCCTCTCTCCATTACTGACTTACTTTTGACAGCTTGTCTTTCCGTTTGAGAAAGCAAGAGCCCTTTTCGTGCAGGGAAAAATGTCCGTTTTCTGTTCTTCTTTTGCACACGGTGACGTGCTTTCAGGCCTGGGTTAGGCTTTTACCCACTCGAGGGAGGGCAGCTTCCCATTCACTTTGGAGATGGCACTCCTGCAGCGCTGTGGGCCATGTCTGTGCTTCGCAGACTGCAAACTACCCTCTCCATTCGAAGAGAACACGCACGGATTGGGAAGTCTCTGTTCTCTGGGAGTTGTGTGTGGTGCTACTGCCCCGGTTTATGGGGTGGCTCACTGGCCACTAGCAATGTTTCTGCTCGCCACTGTGGGGCAAACGTTGTGCAGCTAAGCTCACTTGGGAAGTACAAGTGCCAGAGTTCCTTTCTGGGGCACCATCAAGAGATCACATTCGTAGCATGCGGGTACTGCTTTCCTCCTAAGCTGTGCATTCGCAGCCAGCTTCAAGGTGTTCCTTTTGTGGATAGACTCTGGTGGAGCGGCCGCTGGAGAAGGCTTCTGCTTCTATGCCCTTTGAGAAGGCTGCTTTGAGGAACCTCTTACCCTAGCCTCTGCCAAGTACAGCCTTCTGCCTCTCTCCAATACTGACTTACTTTTGACAGCTCGTCTTTACGTTTGAGAAACCAAGAGCCCTTTTCGTGCAGGGAAAAATGTCCGTTTTCTGTTCTTCTTTTGCACACGGTGACGTGCTTTCACGGCTGTGGTTAGGCTTTTAAGCACTCGAGGGAGGGCAGCTTCCCATTCACTTTGGAGATGGCACTCCTGCAGCGCTGTGGGCCATGTCTGTGCTTCGCAGACTGCAAACTACCCTCTCCATTCGAAGAGAACACGCACGGATTGGGAAGTCTCTGTTCTCTGGGAGATGTGTGTGGTGCTACTGCCCCGGTGTATGGGGTGGCTCACTGGCCAGTAGCAATGTTTCTGCTCGCCACTGTGGGGCAAACGTTGTGCAGCTAAGCTCACTTGGGAAGTACAAGTGCCAGAGTTCCTTTCTGGGGCACCATCAAGAGATCACATTCGTAGCATGCGGGTACTGCTTTCCTCCTAAGCTGTGCATTCGCAGCCAGCTTCAAGGTGTTCCTTTTGTGGATAGACTCTGGAGGAGAGGCCGCTGGATAAGGCCTCTGCTTCTATGCCCTTTGAGAGAGCTGCTTTGAGGAACCTCTTACCCTAGCCTCTGCCAAGTACAGCCTTCTGCCTCTCTCCAATACTGACTTACTTTTGACAGCTTGTCTTTCCGTTTGAGAAACCAAGAGCCCTTTTCGTGCAGGGAAAAATGTCCGTTTTCTGTTCTTCTTTTGCACACGGTGACGTGCTTTCAGGCCTGGGTTAGGCTTTTACCCACTCGAGGGAGGGCAGCTTCCCATTCACTTTGGAGATGGCACTCCTGCAGCGCTGGGGGCCATGACTGTGCTTCGCAGACTGTAAACTACCCTCTCCATTCGAAGAGAACACGCACGGATTGGGAAATCTCTGTTCTCTGGGAGATGTGTGTGGTGCTACTGCCCCGGTGTATGGGGTGGCTCACTGGCCAGTAGCAATGTTTCTGCTCGCCACTGTGGGGCAAACGTTGTGCAGCTAAGCTCACTTGGGAAGTACAAGTGCCAGAGTTCCTTTCTGGGGCACCATCAAGAGATCACATTCGTAGCATGCGGGTACTGCTTTCCTCCTAAGCTGTGCATTCGCAGCCAGCTTCAAGGTGTTCCTTTTGTGGATAGACTCTGGTGGAGAGGCCGCTGGAGAAGGCCTCTGCTTCTATGCCCTTTGAGAAGGCTTCTTTGAGGAACCTCTTACCCTAGCGTGTGCCAAGTACAGCCTTCTGCCTCTCTCCAATACTGACTTACTTTTGACAGCTTGTCTTTCCGTTTGAGAAAGCAAGAGCCCTTTTCGTGCAGGGAAAAATGTCCGTTTTCTGTTCTTCTTTTGCACACGGTGACGTGCTTTCAGGCCTGGGTTAGGCTTTTACCCACTCGAGGGAGGGCAGCTTCCCATTCACTTTGGAGATGGCACTCCTGCAGCGCTGTGGACCATGTCTGTGCCTCGCAGACTGCAAACTACCCTCTCCATTCGAAGAGAACACGCACGGATTGGGAAGTCTCTGTTCTCTGGGAGTTGTGTGTGGTGCTACTGCCCCGGTGTATGGGGTGTCTCACTGGGCACTAGCAATGTTTCTGCTCGCCACTGTGGGGCAAACGTTGTTCAGCTAAGCTCACTTGGGAAGTACAAGTGCCAGAGTTCCTTTCTGGGGCACCATCAAGAGATCACATTCGTAGCATGCGGGTACTGCTTTCCTCCTAAGCTGTGCATTCGCAGCCAGCTTAAAGGTGTTCGTTTTGTGGATAGACTCTTGTGGAGAGGCCGCTGGAGAAGGCTTCTGCTTCTAGGCCCTTTGAGAAGGCTTCTTTGAGGAACCTCTTACCCTAGCGTCTGCCAAGTACAGTCTTCTGCCTCTCTCCAATACTGACTTACTTTTGACAGCTTGTCTTTACGTTTGAGAAACCAAGAGCCCTTTTCGTGCAGGGAAAAATGTCCATTTTCTGTTATTCTTTTGCACACGGTGACGTGCTTTCAGGGCTGTGGTTAGGCTTTTACCCACTCGAGGGAGGGCAGCTTCCCATTCACTTTGGAGATGGCACTCCTGCAGCGCTGTGGGCCATGTCTGTGCTTCGCAGACTGCAAACTACCCTCTCCATTCGAAGAGAACACGCACGGATTGGGAAGTCTCTGTTCTCTGGAGTTGTGTGTGGTGCTACTGCCCCGGTGTATGGGGTGGCTCACTGGCCACTAGCAATGTTTCTGCTCACCACTGTGGGGCAAACGTTGTGCAGCTAAGCTCACTTGGGAAGTACAAGTGCCAGAGTTCCTTTCTGGGGCACCATCAAGAGATCACATTCGTAGCATGCGGGTACTGCTTTCCTCCTAAGCTGTGCATTCGCAGCCAGCTTCAAGGTGTTCCTTTTGTGGATAGACTCTGGAGGAGAGGCCGCTGGATAAGGCCTCTGCTTCTATGCCCTTTGAGAGGGCTGCTTTGAGGAACCTCTTACCCTAGCCTCTGCCAAGTACAGCCTTCTGCCTCTCTCCAATACTGACTTACTTCTGACAGCTTGTCTTTCCGTTTGAGAAACCAAGAGCCCTTTTCGTGCAGGGAAAAATGTCCGTTTTCTGTTCTTCTTTTGCACACGGTGACGTGCTTTCAGGGCTGTGGTTAGGCTTTTACCCACTCGAGGGAGGGCAGCTTCCCATTCACTTTGGAGATGGCACTCCTGCAGTGCTGTGGGCCATGTCTGTGCTTCGCAGACTGCAAACTACCCTCTCCATTCGAAGAGAACACGCACGGATTGGGAAGTCTCTGTTCTCTGGGAGATGTGTGTGGTGCTACTGCCCCGGTGTATGGGGTGGCTCACTGGCCAGTAGCAATGTTTCTGCTCGCCACTGTGGGGCAAACGTTGTGCAGCTAAGCTCACTTGGGAAGTACAAGTGCCAGAGTTCCTTTCTGGGGCACCATCAAGAGATCACATTCGTAGCATGCGGGTACTGCTTTCCTCCTAAGCTGTGCATTCGCAGCCAGCTTCAAGGTGTTCCTTTTGTGGATAGACTCTGGTGGAGAGGCCGCTGGAGAAGGCCTCTGCTTCTATGCCCTTTGAGAAGGCTTCTTTGAGGAACCTCTTACCCTAGCCTCTGCCAAGTACAGCCTTCTGCCTCTCTCCAATACTGACTTACTTTTGACAGCTTGTCTTTCCGTTTGAGAAACCAAGAGCCCTTTTCGTGCAGGGAAAATTGTCCGTTTTCTGTTCTTCTTTTGCACACGGTGACGTGCTTTCAGGCCTGGGTTAGGCTTTTACCCACTCAAGGGAGGGCAGCTTCCCATTCACTTTGGAGATGGCACTCCTGCAGCGCTGTGGGCCATGTCTGTGCTTCGCAGACTGCAAACTACCCTCTCCATTCGAAGAGAACACGCACGGATTGGGAAGTCTCTGTTCTCTGGGAGTTGTGTGTGGTGCTACTGCCCCGGTGTATGGGGTGGCTCACTGGCCACTAGCAACGTTTCTGCTCGCCACTGTGGGGCAAGCGTTGTGCAGCTAAGCTCACTTGGGAAGTACAAGTGCCAGAGTTCCTTTCTGGGGCACCATCAAGAGATCACATTCGTAGCATGCGGGTACTGCTTTCCTCCTAAGCTGTGCATTCCCCGCCAGCTTCAAGGTGTTCCTTTTGTGGATAGACTCTGGAGGAGAGGCCGCTGGATAAGGCCTCTGAGTCTATGCCCTTTGAGAAGGCTGCTTTGAGGAACCTCTTTCCCTAGCCTCTGCCAAGTACAGCCTTCTGCCTCTCTCCAATACTGACTTACTTCTGACAGCTTGTCTTTCCGTTTGAGAAACCAAGAGCCCTTTTCGTGCAGGGAAAAATGTCCGTTTTCTGTTCTTCTTTTGCACACGGTGACGTGCTTTCACGGCTGTGGTTAGGCTTTTAAGCACTCGAGGGAGGGCAGCTTCCCATTCACTTTGGAGATGGCACTCCTGCAGCGCTGTGGGCCATGTCTGTGCTTCGCAGACTTTAAACTACCCTCTCCATTCGAAGAGAACACGCACGGATTGGGAAGTCTCTGTTCTCTGGGAGATGTGTGTGGTGCTACTGCCCCGGTGTATGGGGTGGCTCACTGGCCACTAGCAATGTTTCTGCTCGCCACTGTGGGGCAAACGTTGTGCAGCTAAGCTCACTTGGGAAGTACAAGTGCCAGAGTTCCTTTCTGGGGCACCATCAAGAGATCACATTCGTAGCATGCAGGTACTGCTTTCCTCCTAAGCTGTGCATTCGCAGCCAGCTTCAAGGTGTTCCTTTTGTGGATAGACTCTGGTGGAGAGGCCGCTGGAGAAGGCTTCTGCTTCTATGCCCTTTGAGAAGGCTGCTTTGAGGAACCTCTTACCCTAGCCTCTGCCAAGTACAGCCTTCTGCCTCTCTCCAATACTGACTTACTTTTGACAGCTGGTCTTTACGTTTGAGAAACCAAGAGCCCTTTTCGTGCAGGGAAAAATGTCCGTTTTCTGTTCTTCTTTTGCACACGGTGACGTGCTTTCAGGCCTGGGTTAGGCTTTTACCCACTCGAGGGAGGGCAGCTTCCCATTCACTTTGGAGATGGCACTCCTGCAGCGCTGTGGGCCATGACTGTGCTTCGCAGACTGTAAACTACCCTCTCCATTCGAAGAGAACACGCACGGATTGGGAAGTCTCTGTTCTCTGGGAGATGTGTGTGGTGCTACTGCCCCGGTGTATGGGGTGGCTCACTGGCCACTAGCAATGTTTCTGCTCGCCACTGTGGGGCAAACGTTGTGCAGCTAAGCTCACTTGGGAAGTACAAGTGCCAGAGTTCCTTTCTGGGGCACCATCAAGAGATCACATTCGTAGCATGCGGGTACTGCTTTCCTCCTAAGCTGTGCATTCGCAGCCAGCTTCAAGGTGTTCCTTTTGTGGATAGACTCTGGTGGAGAGGCCGCTGGAGAAGGCCTCTGCTTCTATGCCCTTTGAGAAGGCTTCTTTGAGGAACCTCTTACCCTAGCGTGTGCCAAGTACAGCCTTCTGCCTCTCTCCATTACTGACTTACTTTTGACAGCTTGTCTTTCCGTTTGAGAAAGCAAGAGCCCTTTTCGTGCAGGGAAAAATGTCCGTTTTCTGTTCTTCTTTTGCACACGGTGACGTGCTTTCAGGCCTGGGTTAGGCTTTTACCCACTCGAGGGAGGGCAGCTTCCCATTCACTTTGGAGATGGCACTCCTGCAGCGCTGTGGGCCATGTCTGTGCTTCGCAGACTGCAAACTTCCCTCTCCATTCGAAGAGAACACGCACGGATTGGGAAGTCTCTGTTCTCTGGGAGTTGTGTGTGGTGCTACTGCCCCGGTTTATGGGGTGGCTCACTGGCCACTAGCAATGTTTCTGCTCGCCACTGTGGGGCAAACGTTGTGCAGCTAAGCTCACTTGGGAAGTACAAGTGCCAGAGTTCCTTTCTGCGGCACCATCAAGAGATCACATTCGTAGCATGCGGGTACTGCTTTCCTCCTAAGCTGTGCATTCGCAGCCAGCTTCAAGGTGTTCCTTTTGTGGATAGACTCTGGTGGAGAGGCCGCTGGAGAAGGCTTCTGCTTCTATGCCCTTTGAGAAGGCTGCTTTGAGGAACCTCTTACCCTAGCCTCTGCCAAGTACAGCCTTCTGCCTCTCTCCAATACTGACTTACTTTTGACAGCTTGTCTTTCCGTTTGAGAAACTAAGAGCCCTTTTCGTGCAGGGAAAAATGTCCGATTTCTGTTCTTCTTTTGCACACGGTGACGTGCTTTCAGGCCTGGGTTAGGCTTTGACCCACTCGAGGGAGGGCAGCTTCCCATGCACTTTGGAGATGGCACTCCTGCAGCGCTGTGGGCCATGTCTGTGCTTCGCAAACTGCAAACTACCCTCTCCATTCGAAGAGAACACGCACGGATTGGGAAGTCTCTGTTCTCTGGGAGATGTGTGTGGTGCTACTGCCCCGGTGTATGGGGTGGCTCACTGGCCACTAGCAACGTTTCTGCTCGCCACTGTGGGGCAAGCGTTGTGCAGCTAAGCTCACTTGGGAAGTACAAGTGCCAGAGTTCCTTCCTGGGGCACCATCAAGAGATCACATTCGTAGCATGCGGGTACTGCTTTCCTCCTAAGCTGTGCATTCGCAGCCAGCTTCAAGGTGTTCCTTTTGTGGATAGACTCTGGTGGAGAGGCCGCTGGAGAAGGCTTCTGCTTCTATGCACTTTGAGAAGGCTGCTTTGAGGAACCTCTTACCCTAGCCTCTGCCAGGTACAGCCTTCTGCCTCTCTCCAATACTGACTTACTTTTGACAGCTTGTCTTTCCGTTTGAGAAACCAAGAGCCCTTTTCGTGCAGGGAAAAATGTCCGTTTTCTGTTCTTCTTTTGCACACGGTGACGTGCTTTCAGGCCTGGGTTAGGCTTTTACCCACTCGAGGGAGGGCAGCTTCCCATTCACTTTGGAGATGGCACTCCTGCAGCGCTGGGGGCCATGACTGTGCTTCGCAGACTGTAAACTACCCTCTCCATTCGAAGAGAACACGCACGGATTGGGAAATCTCTGTTCTCTGGGAGATGTGTGTGGTGCTACTGCCCCGGTGTATGGGGTGGCTCACTGGCCAGTAGCAATGTTTCTGCTCGCCACTGTGGGGCAAACGTTGTGCAGCTAAGCTCACTTGGGAAGTACAAGTGCCAGAGTTCCTTTCTGGGGCACCATCAAGAGATCACATTCGTAGCATGCGGGTACTGCTTTCCTCCTAAGCTGTGCATTCGCAGCCAGCTTCAAGGTGTTCCTTTTGTGGATAGACTCTGGTGGAGAGGCCGCTGGATAAGGCCTCTGCTTCTATGCCCTTTGAGAAGGCTTCTTTGAGGAACCTCTTACCCTAGCGTGTGCCAAGTACAGCCTTCTGCCTCTCTCCAATACTGACTTACTTTTGACAGCTTGTCTTTCCGTTTGAGAAAGCAAGAGCCCTTTTCGTGCAGGGAAAAATGTCCGTTTTCTGTTCTTCTTTTGCACACGGTGACGTGCTTTCAGGGCTGTGGTTAGGCTTTTACCCACTCGAGGGAGGGCAGCTTCCCATGCACTTCGGAGATGGCACTCCTGCAGCGCTGTGGGCCATGTCTGTGCTTCGCAGACTGCAAACTACCCTCTCCATTCGAAGAGAACACGCACGGATTGGGAAGTCTCTGTTCTCTGGGAGTTGTGTGTGGTGCTACTGCCCCGGTGTATGGGGTGGCTCACTGGCCACTAGCAACGTTTCTGCTCGCCACTGTGGGGCAAGCGTTGTGCAGCTAAGCTCACTTGGGAAGTACAAGTGCCAGAGTTCCTTTCTGGGGCACCATCAAGAGATCACATTCGTAGCATGCGGGTACTGCTTTCCTCCTAAGCTGTGCATTCCCCGCCAGCTTCAAGGTGTTCCTTTTGTGGATAGACTCTGGAGGAGAGGCCGCTGGATAAGGCCTCTGCTTCTATGCCCTTTGAGAAGGCTGCTTTGTGGAACCTCTTTCCCTAGCCTCTGCCAAGTACAGCCTTCTGCCTCTCTCCAATACTGACTTACTTTTGACAGCTTGTCTTTCCGTTTGAGAAACCAAGAGCCCTTTTCGTGCAGGGAAAAATGTCCGTTTTCTGTTCTTCTTTTGCACACGGTGACGTGCTTTCAGGCCTGGGTTAGGCTTTTACCCACTCGAGGGAGGGCAGCTTCCCATTCACTTTGGAGATGGCACTCCTGCAGCGCTGTGGGCCATGTCTGTGCTTCGCAGACTGCAAACTACCCTCTCCATTCGAAGAGAACACGCACGGATTGGGAAGTCTCTGTTCTCTGGAGTTGTGTGTGGTGCTACTGCCCCGGTGTATGGGGTGGCTCACTGGCCACTAGCAATGTTTCTGCTCACCACTGTGGGGCAAACGTTGTGCAGCTAAGCTCACTTGGGAAGTACAAGTGCCAGAGTTCCTTTCTGGGGCACCATCAAGAGATCACATTCGTAGCATGCGGGTACTGCTTTCCTCCTAAGCTGTGCATTCGCAGCCAGCTTCAAGGTGTTCCTTTTGTGGATAGACTCTGGAGGAGAGGCCGCTGGATAAGGCCTCTGCTTCTATGCCCTTTGAGAAGGCTGCTTTGAGGAACCTCTTTCCCTAGCCTCTGCCAAGTACAGCCTTCTGCCTCTCTCCAATACTGACTTACTTTTGACAGCTTGTCTTTCCGTTTGAGAAACCAAGAGCCCTTTTCGTGCAGGGAAAAATGTCCATTTTCTGTTCTTCTTTTGCACACGGTGACGTGCTTTCAGGCCTGGGTTAGGCTTTTACCCACTCGAGGGAGGGCAGCTTCCCATTCACTTTGGAGATGGCACTCCTGCAGCGCTGTGGACCATGTCTGTGCCTCGCAGACTGCAAACTACCCTCTCCATTCGAAGAGAACACGCACGGATTGGGAAGTCTCTGTTCTCTGGGAGTTGTGTGTGGTGCTACTGCCCCGGTGTATGGGGTGTCTCACTGGGCACTAGCAATGTTTCTGCTCGCCACTGTGGGGCAAACGTTGTTCAGCTAAGCTCACTTGGGAAGTACAAGTGCCAGAGTTCCTTTCTGGGGCACCATCAAGAGATCACATTCGTAGCATGCGGGTACTGCTTTCCTCCTAAGCTGTGCATTCGCAGCCAGCTTAAAGGTGTTCCTTTTGTGGATAGACTCTTGTGGAGAGGCCGCTGGAGAAGGCTCCTGCTTCTAGGCCCTTTGAGAAGGCTTCTTTGAGGAACCTCTTACCCTAGCGTCTGCCAAGTACAGTCTTCTGCCTCTCTCCAATACTGACTTACTTTTGACAGCTTGTCTTTCCGTTTGAGAAACCAAGAGCCCTTTTCGTGCAGGGAAAAATGTCCATTTTCTGTTCTTCTTTTGCACACGGTGACGTGCTTTCAGGGCTGTGGTTAGGCTTTTACCCACTCGAGGGAGGGCAGCTTCCCATTCACTTTGGAGATGGCACTCCTGCAGCGCTGTGGGCCATGTCTGTGCTTCGCAGACTGCAAACTACCCTCTCCATTCGAAGAGAACACGCACGGATTGGGAAGTCTCTGTTCTCTGGAGTTGTGTGTGGTGCTACTGCCCCGGTGTATGGGGTGGCTCACTGGCCACTAGCAATGTTTCTGCTCACCACTGTGGGGCAAACGTTGTGCAGCTAAGCTCACTTGGGAAGTACAAGTGCCAGAGTTCCTTTCTGGGGCACCATCAAGAGATCACATTCGTAGCATGCGGGTACTGCTTTCCTCCTAAGCTGTGCATTCGCAGCCAGCTTCAAGGTGTTCCTTTTGTGGATAGACTCTGGAGGAGAGGCCGCTGGATAAGGCCTCTGCTTCTATGCCCTTTGAGAGGGCTGCTTTGAGGAACCTCTTACCCTAGCCTCTGCCAAGTACAGCCTTCTGCCTCTCTCCAATACTGACTTACTTCTGACAGCTTGTCTTTCCGTTTGAGAAACCAAGAGCCCTTTTCGTGCAGGGAAAAATGTCCGTTTTCTGTTCTTCTTTTGCACACGGTGACGTGCTTTCAGGGCTGTGGTTAGGCTTTTACCCACTCGAGGGAGGGCAGCTTCCCATTCACTTTGGAGATGGCACTCCTGCAGCGCTGTGGGCCATGTCTGTGCTTCGCAGACTGCAAACTACCCTCTCCATTCGAAGAGAACACGCACGGATTGGGAAGTCTCTGTTCTCTGGGAGTTGTGTGTGGTGCTACTGCCCCGGTGTATGGGGTGGCTCACTGGCCACTAGCAACGTTTCTGCTCGCCACTGTGGGGCAAGCGTTGTTCAGCTAAGCTCACTTGGGAAGTACAAGTGCCAGAGTTCCTTTCTGGGGCACCATCAAGAGATCACATTCGTAGCATGCGGGTACTGCTTTCCTCCTAAGCTGTACATTCGCAGCCAGCTTCAAGGTGTTCCTTTTGTGGATAGACTCTGGTGGAGAGGCCGCTGGAGAAGGCCTCTGCTTCTATGCCCTTTGAGAAGGCTTCTTGGAGGAACCTCTTACCCTAGCGTGTGCCAAGTACAGCCTTCTGCCTCTCTCCAATACTGACTTACTTTTGACAGCTTGTCTTTCCGTTTGAGAAACCAAGAGCCCTTTTCGTGCAGGGAAAAATGTCCATTTTCTGTTCTTCTTTTGCACACGGTGACGTGCTTTCAGGGCTGTGGTTAGGCTTTTACCCACTCGAGGGAGGGCAGCTTCCCATTCACTTTGGAGATGGCACTCCTGCAGCGCTGTGGGCCATGTCTGTGCTTCGCAGACTGCAAACTACCCTCTCCATTCGAAGAGAACACGCACGGATTGGGAAGTCTCTGTTCTCTGGAGTTGTGTGTGGTGCTACTGCCCCGGTGTATGGGGTGGCTCACTGGCCACTAGCAATGTTTCTGCTCACCACTGTGGGGCAAACGTTGTGCAGCTAAGCTCACTTGGGAAGTACAAGTGCCAGAGTTCCTTTCTGGGGCACCATCAAGAGATCACATTCGTAGCATGCGGGTACTGCTTTCCTCCTAAGCTGTGCATTCGCAGCCAGCTTCAAGGTGTTCCTTTTGTGGATAGACTCTGGAGGAGAGGCCGCTGGATAAGGCCTCTGCTTCTATGCCCTTTGAGAAGGCTGCTTTGAGGAACCTCTTTCCCTAGCCTCTGCCACGTACAGCCTTCTGCCTCTCTCCAATACTGACTTACTTTTGACAGCTTGTCTTTCCGTTTGAGAAACCAAGAGCCCTTTTCGTGCAGGGAAAAATGTCCATTTTCTGTTCTTCTTTTGCACACGGTGACGTGCTTTCAGGCCTGGGTTAGGCTTTTACCCACTCGAGGGAGGGCAGCTTCCCATTCACTTTGGAGATGGCACTCCTGCAGCGCTGTGGACCATGTCTGTGCCTCGCAGACTGCAAACTACCCTCTCCATTCGAAGAGAACACGCACGGATTGGGAAGTCTCTGTTCTCTGGGAGTTGTGTGTGGTGCTACTGCCCCGGTGTATGGGGTGTCTCACTGGGCACTAGCAATGTTTCTGCTCGCCACTGTGGGGCAAACGTTGTTCAGCTAAGCTCACTTGGGAAGTACAAGTGCCAGAGTTCCTTTCTGGGGCACCATCAAGAGATCACATTCGTAGCATGCGGGTACTGCTTTCCTCCTAAGCTGTGCATTCGCAGCCAGCTTAAAGGTGTTCCTTTTGTGGATAGACTCTTGTGGAGAGGCCGCTGGAGAAGGCTTCTGCTTCTAGGCCCTTTGAGAAGGCTTCTTTGAGGAACCTCTTACCCTAGCGTCTGCCAAGTACAGTCTTCTGCCTCTCTCCAATACTGACTTACTTTTGACAGCTTGTCTTTCCGTTTGAGAAACCAAGAGCCCTTTTCGTGCAGGGAAAAATGTCCATTTTCTGTTATTCTTTTGCACACGGTGACGTGCTTTCAGGGCTGTGGTTAGGCTTTTACCCACTCGAGGGAGGGCAGCTTCCCATTCACTTTGGAGATGGCACTCCTGCAGCGCTGTGGGCCATGTCTGTGCTTCGCAGACTGCAAACTACCCTCTCCATTCGAAGAGAACACGCACGGATTGGGAAGTCTCTGTTCTCTGGAGTTGTGTGTGGTGCTACTGCCCCGGTGTATGGGGTGGCTCACTGGCCACTAGCAATGTTTCTGCTCACCACTGTGGGGCAAACGTTGTGCAGCTAAGCTCACTTGGGAAGTACAAGTGCCAGAGTTCCTTTCTGGGGCACCATCAAGAGATCACATTCGTAGCATGCGGGTACTGCTTTCCTCCTAAGCTGTGCATTCGCAGCCAGCTTCAAGGTGTTCCTTTTGTGGATAGACTCTGGAGGAGAGGCCGCTGGATAAGGCCTCTGCTTCTATGCCCTTTGAGAGGGCTGCTTTGAGGAACCTCTTACCCTAGCCTCTGCCAAGTACAGCCTTCTGCCTCTCTCCAATACTGACTTACTTCTGACAGCTTGTCTTTCCGTTTGAGAAACCAAGAGCCCTTTTCGTGCAGGGAAAAATGTCCGTTTTCTGTTCTTCTTTTGCACACGGTGACGTGCTTTCAGGGCTGTGGTTAGGCTTTTACCCACTCGAGGGAGGGCAGCTTCCCATTCACTTTGGAGATGGCACTCCTGCAGTGCTGTGGGCCATGTCTGTGCTTCGCAGACTGCAAACTACCCTCTCCATTCGAAGAGAACACGCACGGATTGGGAAGTCTCTGTTCTCTGGGAGTTGTGTGTGGTGCTACTGCCCCGGTGTATGGGGTGGCTCACTGGCCACTAGCAACGTTTCTGCTCGCCACTGTGGGGCAAGCGTTGTGCAGCTAAGCTCACTTGGGAAGTACAAGTGCCAGAGTTCCTTTCTGGGGCACCATCAAGAGATCACATTCGTAGCATGCGGGTACTGCTTTCTCCTAAGCTGTGCATTCCCCGCCAGCTTCAAGGTGTTCCTTTTGTGGATAGACTCTGGAGGAGAGGCCGCTGGAGAAGGCCTCTGCTTCTATGCCCTTTGAGAAGGCTGCTTTGAGGAAACTCTTTCCCTAGCCTCTGCCAAGTACAGCCTTCTGCCTCTCTCCAATACTGACTTACTTCTGACAGCTTGTCTTTCCGTTTGAGAAACCAAGAGCCCTTTTCGTGCAGGGAAAAATGTCCGTTTTCTGTTCTTCTTTTGCACACGGTGACGTGCTTTCAGGCCTGGGTTAGGCTTTTACCCACTCGAGGGAGGGCAGCTTCCCATTCACTTTGGAGATGGCACTCCTGCAGCGCTGTGGGCCATGACTGTGCTTCGCAGACTGTAAACTACCCTCTCCATTCGAAGAGAACACGCACGGATTGGGAAGTCTCTGTTCTCTGGGAGATGTGTGTGGTGCTACTGCCCCGGTGTATGGGGTGGCTCACTCGCCACTAGCAATGTTTCTGCTCGCCACTGTGGGGAAAACGTTGTGCAGCTAAGCTCACTTGGGAAGTACAAGTGCCAGAGTTCCTTTCTGGGTCACCATCAAGTGATCACATTCGTAGCATGCGGGTACTGCTTTCCTCCTAAGCTGTGCATTCGCAGCCAGCTTCAAGGTGTTCCTTTTGTGGATAGACTCTGGTGGAGAGGCCGCTGGAGAAGGCCTCTGCTTCTATGCCCTTTGAGAAGGCTTCTTTGAGGAACCTCTTACCCTAGCGTGTGCCAAGTACAGCCTTCTGCCTCTCTCCAATACTGACTTACTTTTGACAGCTTGTCTTTCCGTTTGAGAAAGCAAGAGCCCTTTTCGTGCAGGGAAAAATGTCCGTTTTCTGTTCTTCTTTTGCACACGGTGACGTGCTTTCAGGGCTGTGGTTAGGCTTTTACCCACTCGAGGGAGGGCAGCTTCCCATTCACTTTGGAGATGGCACTCCTGCAGCGCTGTGGGCCATGTCTGTGCTTCGCAGACTGCAAACTACCCTCTCCATTCGAAGAGAACACGCACGGATTGGGAAGTCTCTGTTCTCTGGAGTTGTGTGTGGTGCTACTGCCCCGGTGTATGGGGTGGCTCACTGGCCACTAGCAATGTTTCTGCTCACCACTGTGGGGCAAACGTTGTGCAGCTAAGCTCACTTGGGAAGTACAAGTGCCAGAGTTCCTTTCTGGGGCACCATCAAGAGATCACATTCGTAGCATGCGGGTACTGCTTTCCTCCTAAGCTGTGCATTCGCAGCCAGCTTCAAGGTGTTCCTTTTGTGGATAGACTCTGGAGGAGAGGCCGCTGGATAAGGCCTCTGCTTCTATGCCCTTTGAGAAGGCTGCTTTGAGGAACCTCTTTCCCTAGCCTCTGCCAAGTACAGCCTTCTGCCTCTCTCCAATACTGACTTACTTTTGACAGCTTGTCTTTCCGTTTGAGAAACCAAGAGCCCTTTTCGTGCAGGGAAAAATGTCCATTTTCTGTTCTTCTTTTGCACACGGTGACGTGCTTTCAGGCCTGGGTTAGGCTTTTACCCACTCGAGGGAGGGCAGCTTCCCATTCACTTTGGAGATGGCACTCCTGCAGCGCTGTGGACCATGTCTGTGCCTCGCAGACTGCAAACTACCCTCTCCATTCGAAGAGAACACGCACGGATTGGGAAGTCTCTGTTCTCTGGGAGTTGTGTGTGGTGCTACTGCCCCGGTGTATGGGGTGTCTCACTGGGCACTAGCAATGTTTCTGCTCGCCACTGTGGGGCAAACGTTGTTCAGCTAAGCTCACTTGGGAAGTACAAGTGCCAGAGTTCCTTTCTGGGGCACCATCAAGAGATCACATTCGTAGCATGCGGGTACTGCTTTCCTCCTAAGCTGTGCATTCGCAGCCAGCTTAAAGGTGTTCCTTTTGTGGATAGACTCTTGTGGAGAGGCCGCTGGAGAAGGCTTCTGCTTCTAGGCCCTTTGAGAAGGCTTCTTTGAGGAACCTCTTACCCTAGCGTCTGCCAAGTACAGTCTTCTGCCTCTCTCCAATACTGACTTACTTTTGACAGCTTGTCTTTCCGTTTGAGAAACCAAGAGCCCTTTTCGTGCAGGGAAAAATGTCCATTTTCTGTTATTCTTTTGCACACGGTGACGTGCTTTCAGGGCTGTGGTTAGGCTTTTACCCACTCGAGGGAGGGCAGCTTCCCATTCACTTTGGAGATGGCACTCCTGCAGCGCTGTGGGCCATGTCTGTGCTTCGCAGACTGCAAACTACCCTCTCCATTCGAAGAGAACACGCACGGATTGGGAAGTCTCTGTTCTCTGGAGTTGTGTGTGGTGCTACTGCCCCGGTGTATGGGGTGGCTCACTGGCCACTAGCAATGTTTCTGCTCACCACTGTGGGGCAAACGTTGTGCAGCTAAGCTCACTTGGGAAGTACAAGTGCCAGAGTTCCTTTCTGGGGCACCATCAAGAGATCACATTCGTAGCATGCGGGTACTGCTTTCCTCCTAAGCTGTGCATTCGCAGCCAGCTTCAAGGTGTTCCTTTTGTGGATAGACTCTGGAGGAGAGGCCGCTGGATAAGGCCTCTGCTTCTATGCCCTTTGAGAGGGCTGCTTTGAGGAACCTCTTACCCTAGCCTCTGCCAAGTACAGCCTTCTGCCTCTCTCCAATACTGACTTACTTCTGACAGCTTGTCTTTCCGTTTGAGAAACCAAGAGCCCTTTTCGTGCAGGGAAAAATGTCCGTTTTCTGTTCTTCTTTTGCACACGGTGACGTGCTTTCAGGGCTGTGTTTAGGCTTTTACCCACTCGAGGGAGGGCAGCTTCCCATTCACTTTGGAGATGGCACTCCTGCAGTGCTGTGGGCCATGTCTGTGCTTCGCAGACTGCAAACTACCCTCTCCATTCGAAGAGAACACGCACGGATTGGGAAGTCTCTGTTCTCTGGGAGTTGTGTGTGGTGCTACTGCCCCGGTGTATGGGGTGGCTCACTGGCCACTAGCAATGTTTCTGCTCGCCACTGTGGGGCAAGCGTTGTGCAGCTAAGCTCACTTGGGAAGTACAAGTGCCAGAGTTCCTTTCTGGGGCACCATCAAGAGATCACATTCGTAGCATGCGGGTACTGCTTTCTCCTAAGCTGTGCATTCCCCGCCAGCTTCAAGGTGTTCCTTTTGTGGATAGACTCTGGAGGAGAGGCCGCTGGAGAAGGCCTCTGCTTCTATGCCCTTTGAGAAGGCTGCTTTGAGGAAACTCTTTCCCTAGCCTCTGCCAAGTACAGCCTTCTGCCTCTCTCCAATACTGACTTACTTCTGACAGCTTGTCTTTCCGTTTGAGAAACCAACAGCCCTTTTCGTGCAGGGAAAAATGTCCGTTTTCTGTTCTTCTTTTGCACACGGTGACGTGCTTTCAGGCCTGGGTTAGGCTTTTACCCACTCGAGGGAGGGCAGCTTCCCATTCACTTTGGAGATGGCACTCCTGCAGCGCTGTGGGCCATGACTGTGCTTCGCAGACTGTAAACTACCCTCTCCATTCGAAGAGAACACGCACGGATTGGGAAGTCTCTGTTCTCTGGGAGATGTGTGTGGTGCTACTGCCCCGGTGTATGGGGTGGCTCACTCGCCACTAGCAATGTTTCTGCTCGCCACTGTGGGGAAAACGTTGTGCAGCTAAGCTCACTTGGGAAGTACAAGTGCCAGAGTTCCTTTCTGGGTCACCATCAAGAGATCACATTCGTAGCATGCGGGTACTGCTTTCCTCCTAAGCTGTGCATTCGCAGCCAGCTTCAAGGTGTTCCTTTTGTGGATAGACTCTGGTGGAGAGGCCGCTGGAGAAGGCCTCTGCTTCTATGCCCTTTGAGAAGGCTTCTTTGAGGAACCTCTTACCCTAGCGTGTGCCAAGTACAGCCTTCTGCCTCTCTCCAATACTGACTTACTTTTGACAGCTTGTCTTTCCGTTTGAGAAAGCAAGAGCCCTTTTCGTGCAGGGAAAAATGTCCGTTTTCTGTTCTTCTTTTGCACACGGTGACGTGCTTTCAGGGCTGTGGTTAGGCTTTTACCCACTCGAGGGAGGGCAGCTTCCCATTCACTTTGGAGATGGCACTCCTGCAGCGCTGTGGGCCATGTCTGTGCTTCGCAGACTGCAAACTACCCTCTCCATTCGAAGAGAACACGCACGGATTGGGAAGTCTCTGTTCTCTGGGAGTTGTGTGTGGTGCTACTGCCCCGGTGTATGGGGTGGCTCACTGGCCACTAGCAACGTTTCTGCTCGCCACTGTGGGGCAAGCGTTGTGCAGCTAAGCTCACTTGGGAAGTACAAGTGCCAGAGTTCCTTTCTGGGGCACCATCAAGAGATCACATTCGTAGCATGCGGGTACTGCTTTCCTCCTAAGCTGTGCATTCCCCGCCAGCTTCAAGGTGTTCCTTTTGTGGATAGACTCTGGAGGAGAGGCCGCTGGATAAGGCCTCTGCTTTTATGCCCTTTGAGAAGGCTGCTTTGAGGAACCTCTTTCCCTAGCCTCTGCCAAGTACAGCCTTCTGCCTCTCTCCAATACTGACTTACTTCTGACAGCTTGTCTTTCCGTTTGAGAAACCAAGAGCCCTTTTCGTGCAGGGGAAAATGTCCGTTTTCTGTTCTTCTTTTGCACACGGTTACGTGCTTTCAGGGCTGGGGTTAGGTTTTTACCCACTCGAGGGAGGGCAGCTTCCCATTCACTTTGGAGATGGCACTCCTGCAGCGCTGTGGGCCATGTCTGTGCTTCGCAGACTGCAAACTACCCTCTCCATTCGAAGAGAACACGCACGGATTGGGAAGTCTCTGTTCTCTGGGAGTTGTGTGTGGTGCTACTGCCCCGGTGTATGGGGTGGCTCACTGGCCACTAGCAATGTTTCTGCTCGCCACTGTGGGGCAAACGTTGTTCAGCTAAGCTCACTTGGGAAGTACAAGTGCCAGAGTTCCTTTCTGGGGCACCATCAAGAGATCACATTCGTAGCATGCGTGTACTGCTTTCCTCCTAAGCTGTGCATTCGCAGCCAGCTTCAAGGTGTTCCTTTTGTGGATAGACTCTGGAGGAGAGGCCGCTGGATAAGGCCTCTGCTTCTATGCCCTTTGAGAGTGCTGCTTTGAGGAACCTCTTACCCTAGCGTCTGCCAAGTATAGCCTTCTGCCTCTCTCCAATACTGACTTACTTTTGACAGCTTGTCTTTCCGTTTGAGAAAGCAAGAGCCCTTTTCGTGCAGGGAAAAATGTCCGTTTTCTGTTCTTCTTTTGCACACGGTGACGTGCTTTCAGGGCTGTGGTTAGGCTTTTACCCACTCGAGGGAGGGCAGCTTCCCATTCACTTTGGAGATGGCACACGTGCAGCGCTGTGGGCCATGTCTGTGCTTCGCAGACTGCAAACTACCCTCTCCATTCGAAGAGAACACGCACGGATTGGGAAGTCTCTGTTCTCTGGGAGTTGTGTGTGGTGCTACTGCCCCGGTGTATGGGGTGGCTCACTGGCCACTAGCAATGTTTCTGCTCGCCACTGTGGGGCAAACGTTGTTCAGCTAAGCTCACTTGGGAAGTACAAGTGCCAGAGTTCCTTTCTGGGGCACCATCAAGAGATCACATTCGTAGCATGCGGGTACTGCTTTCCTCCTAAGCTGTGCATTCGCAGCCAGCTTCAAGGTGTTCCTTTTGTGGATAGACTCTGGTGGAGAGGCCGCTGGAGAAGGCCTCTGCTTCTATGCCTTTGAGAGGGCTGCTTTGAGGAACCTCTTACCCTAGCCTCTGCCAAGTACAGCCTTCTGCCTCTCTCCAATACTGACTTACTTCTGACAGCTTGTCTTTCCGTTTGAGAAACCAAGAGCCCTTTTCGTGCAGGGAAAAATGTCCGTTTTCTGTTCTTCTTTTGCACACGGTGACGTGCTTTCAGGCCTGGGTTAGGCTTTTACCCACTCGAGGGAGGGCAGCTTCCCATTCACTTTGGAGATGGCACTCCTGCAGCGCTTTGGACCATGTCTGTGCTTCGCAGACTGCAAACTACCCTCTCCATTCGAAGAGAACACGCACGGATTGGGAAGTCTCTGTTCTCTGGGAGTTGTGTGTGGTGCTACTGCCCCGGTGTATGGGGTGTGTCACTGGCCACTAGCAATGTTTCTGCTCGCCACTGTGGGGCAAACGTTGTGCAGCTAAGCTCACTTAGGAAGTACAAGTGCCAGAGTTCCTTTCTGGGGCACCATCAAGAGATCACATTCGTAGCATGCGGGTACTGCTTTCCTCCTAAGCTGTGCATTCGCAGCCAGCTTAAAGGTGTTCCTTTTGTGGATAGACTCTGGTGGAGAGGCCGCTGGAGAAGGCCTCTGCTTCTATGCCCTTTGAGAAGGCTTCTTTGAGGAACCTCTTACCCTAGCGTCTGCCAAGTACAGTCTTCTGCCTCTCTCCAATACTGACTTACTTTTGACAGCTTGTCTTTCCTTTTGAGAAACCAAGAGCCCTTTTCGTGCAGGGAAAAATGTCCATTTTCTGTTCTACTTTTGCACACGGTGACGTGCTTTCAGGGCTGTGGTTAGGCTTTTACCCACTCGAGGGAGGGCAGCTTCCCATTCACTTTGGAGATGGCACTCCTGCAGCGCTGTGGGCCATGTCTGTGCTTCGCAGACTGCAAACTAACCTCTCCATTCGAAGAGAACACGCACGGATTGGGAAGTCTCTGTTCTCTGGAGTTGTGTGTGGTGCTACTGCCCCAGTGTATGGGGTGGCTCACTGGCCACTAGCAATGTTTCTGCTCACCACTGTGGGGCAAACGTTGTGCAGCTAAGCTCACTTGGGAAGTACAAGTGCCAGAGTTCCTTTCTGGGGCACCATCAAGAGATCACATTCGTAGCATGCGGGTACTGCTTTCCTCCTAAGCTGTGCATTCGCAGCCAGCTTCAAGGTGTTCCTTTTGTGGATAGACTCTGGAGGAGAGGCCGCTGGAGAAGGCCTCTGCTTCTATGCCCTTTGAGAGGGCTGCTTTGAGGAACCTCTTACCCTAGCCTCTGCCAAGTACAGCCTTCTGCCTCTCTCCAATACTGACTTACTTTTGACAGCTTGTCATTCCTTTTGAGAAACAAAGAGCCCTTTTTGTGCAGGGAAAAATGTCCGTTTTCTGTTCTTCTTTTGCACACGGTGACGTGCTTTCAGGGCTGTGGTTAGGCTTTTACCCACTCGAGGGAGGGCAGCTTCCCATTCACTTTGGAGATGGCACTCCTGCAGCGCTGTGGGCCATGTCTGTGCTTCGCAGACTGCAAACTACCCTCTCCATTCGAAGAGAAAACGCACGGATTGGGAAGTCTCTGTTCTCTGGGAGTTGTGTGTGGTGCTACTGCCCCGGTGTATGGGGTGGCTCACTGGCCACTAGCAATGTTTCTGCTCGCCACTGTGGGGCAAACGTTGTGCAGCTAAGCTCACTTGGGAAGTACAAGTGCCAGAGTTCCTTTCTGGGGCACCATCAAGAGATCACATTCGTAGCATGCGGGTACTGCTTTCCTCCTAAGCTGTGCATTCGCAGCCAGCTTCAAGGTGTTCCTTTTGTGGATAGACTCTTGTGGAGAGGCCGCTGGAGAAGGCTTCTGCTTCTATGCCCTTTGAGAAGGCTGCTTTGAGGAACCTCTTACCCTAGCCTCTGCCAAGTACAGCCTTCTGCCTCTCTCCAATACTGACTTACTTCTGACAGCTTGTCTTTCCGTTTGAGAAACCAAGCGCCCTTTTCGTGCAGGGAAAAATGTCCGTTTTCTGTTCTTCTTTTGCACACGGTACGTGCTTTCAGGGCTGGGGTTAGGCTTTTACCCACTCGAGGGAGGGCAGCTTCCCATTCACTTTGGAGATGGCACTCCTGCAGCGCTGTGGGCCATGTCTGTGCTTCGCAAACTGCAAACTACCCTCTCCATTCGAAGAGAACACGCACGGATTGGGAAGTCTCTGTTCTCTGGGAGATGTGTGTGGTGCTACTGCCCCGGTATATGGGGTGGCTCACTGGCCACTAGCAACGTTTCTGCTCGCCACTGTGGGGCAAGCGTTGTGCAGCTAAGCTCACTTGGGAAGTACAAGTGCCAGAGTTCCTTTCTGGGGCACCATCAAGAGATCACATTCGTAGCATGCGGGTACTGCTTTCCTCCTAAGCTGTGCATTCGCAGCCAGCTTCAAGGTGTTCCTTTTGTGGATAGACTCTGGTGGAGAGGCCGCTGGAGAAGGCTTCTGCTTCTATGCCCTTTGAGAAGGCTGCTTTGAGGAACCTCTTACCCTAGCCTCTGCCAAGTACAGCCTTCTGCCTCTCTCCAATACTGACTTACTTTTGACAGCTTGTCTTTCCGTTTGAGAAACCAAGAGCCCTTTTCGTGCAGGGAAAAATGTCCGTTTTCTGTTCTTCTTTTGCACACGGTGACGTGCTTTCAGGCCTGGGTTAGGCTTTTACCCACTCGAGGGAGGGCGGCTTCCCATTCACTTTGGAGATGGCACTCCTGCAGCGCTGTGGGCCATGACTGTGCTTCGCAGACTGTAAACTACCCTCTCCATTCGAAGAGAACACGCACGGATTGGGAAGTCTCTGTTCTCTGGGAGATGTGTGTGGTGCTACTGCCCCGGTGTATGGGGTGGCTCACTGGCCACTAGCAATGTTTCTGCTCGCCACTGTGGGGCAAACGTTGTTCAGCTAAGCTCACTTGGGAAGTACAAGTGCCAGAGTTCCTTTCTGGGGCACCATCAAGAGATCACATTCGTAGCATGCGGGTACTGCTTTCCTCCTAAGCTGTGCATTCGCAGCCAGCTTCAAGGTGTTCCTTTTGTGGATAGACTCTGGAGGAGAGGCCGCTGGATAAGGCCTCTGCTTCTATGGCCTTTGAGAGGGCTGCTTTGAGGAACCTCTTACCCTAGCCTCTGCCAAGTACAGCCTTCTGCGTCTCTCCAATACTGACTTACTTTTGACAGCTTGTCTTTCCGTTTGAGAAACTAAGAGCCCTTTTCGTGCAGGGAAAAATGTCCGTTTTCTGTTCTTCTTTTGCACACGGTGACGTGCTTTCAGGCCTGGGTTAGGCTTTTACCCACTCGAGGGAGGGCAGCTTCCCATTCACTTTGGAGATGGCACTCCTGCAGCGCTGTGGGCCATGACTGTGCTTCGCAGACTGTAAACTACCCTCTCCATTCGAAGAGAACACGCACGGATTGGGAAGTCTCTGTTCTCTGGGAGATATGTGTGGTGCTACTGCCCCGGTGTATGGGGTGGCTCACTCGCCACTAGCAATGTTTCTGCTCGCCACTGTGGGGCAAACGTTGTGCAGCTAAGCTCACTTGGGAAGTACAAGTGCCAGAGTTCCTTTCTGGGGCACCATCAAGAGATCACATTCGTAGCATGCGGGTACTGCTTTCCTCCTAAGCTGTGCATTCGCAGCCACCTTCAAGGTGTTGCTTTTGTGGATAGACTCTGGTGGAGAGGCCGCTGGAGAAGGCCTCTGCTTCTATGCCCTTTGAGAAGGCTTCTTTGAGGAACCTCTTACCCTAGCGTGTGCCAAGTACAGCCTTCTGCCTCTCTCCAATACTGACTTACTTTTGACAGCTTGTCTTTCCGTTTGAGAAAGCAAGAGCCCTTTTCGTGCAGGGAAAAATGTCCGTTTTCTGTTCTTCTTTTGCACACGGTGACGTGCTTTCAGGGCTGTGGTTAGGCTTTTACCCACTCGAGGGAGGGCAGCTTCCCATTCACTTTGGAGATGGCACTCCTGCAGCGCTGTGGGCCATGTCTGTGCTTCGCAGACTGCAAACTACCCTCTCCATTCGAAGAGAACACGCACGGATTGGGAAGTCTCTGTTCTCTGGGAGTTGTGTGTGGTGCTACTGCCCCGGTGTATGGGGTGGCTCACTGGCCACTAGCAACGTTTCTGCTCGCCACTGTGGGGCAAGCGTTGTGCAGCTAAGCTCACTTGGGAAGTACAAGTGCCAGAGTTCCTTTCTGGGGCACCATCAAGAGATCACATTCGTAGCATGCGGGTACTGCTTTCCTCCTAAGCTGTGCATTCGCAGCCAGCTTCAAGGTGTTCCTTTTGTGGATAGACTCTGGAGGAGAGGCCGCTGGATAAGGCCTCTGCTTCTATGCACTTTGAGAGGGCTGCTTTGAGGAACCTCTTACCCTAGCTTCTGCCAAGTACAGCCTTCTGCCTCTCTCCAATACTGACTTACTTCTGACAGCTTGTCTTTCCGTTTGAGAAACCAAGAGGCCTTTTCGTGCAGGGAAAAATGTCCGTTTTCTGTTCTTCTTTTGCACACGGTGACGTGCTTTCAGGCCTGGGTTAGGCTTTTACCCACTCGAGGGAGGGCAGCTTCCCATTCACTTTGGAGATGGCACTCCTGAAGCGCGGTGGACCATGTCTGTGCTTCGCAGACTGCAAACTACCCTCTCCATTCGAAGAGAACACGCACGGATTGGGAAGTCTCTGTTCTCTGGGAGTTGTGTGTGGTGCTACTGCCCCGGTGTATGGGGTGTCTCACTGGCCACTAGCAATGTTTCTGCTCGCCACTGTGGGGCAAACGTTGTGCAGCTAAGCTCACTTGGGAAGTACAAGTGCCAGAGTTCCTTTCTGGGGCACCATCAAGAGATCACATTCGTAGCATGCGGGTACTGCTTTCCTCCTAAGCTGTGCATTCGCAGCCAGCTTAAAGGTGTTCCTTTTGTGGATAGACTCTGGTGGAGAGGCCGCTGGAGAAGGCCTCTGCTTCTATGCCCTTTGAGAAGGCTTCTTTGAGGAACCTCTTACCCTAGCGTCTGCCAAGTACAGTCTTCTGCCTCTCTCCAATACTGACTTACTTTTGACAGCTTGTCTTTCCGTTTGAGAAACCAAGAGCCCTTTTCGTGCAGGGAAAAATGTCCATTTTCTGTTCTTCTTTTGCACACGGTGACGTGCTTTCAGGGCTGTGGTTAGGCTTTTACCCACTCGAGGGAGGGCAGCTTCCCATTCACTTTGGAGATGGCACTCCTGCAGCGCTGTGGGCCATGTCTGTGCTTCGCACACTGCAAACTACCCTCTCCATTCGAAGAGAACACGCACGGATTGGGAAGTCTCTGTTCTCTGGAGTTGTGTGTGGTGCTACTGCCCCGGTGTATGGGGTGGCTCACTGGCCACTAGCAATGTTTCTGCTCACCACTGTGGGGCAAGCGTTGTGCAGCTAAGCTCACTTGGGAAGTACAAGTGCCAGAGTTCCTTTCTGGGGCACCATCAAGAGATCACATTCGTAGCATGCGGGTACTGCTTTCCTCCTAAGCTGTGCATTCGCAGCCAGCTTCAAGGTGTTCCTTTTGTGGATAGACTCTGGAGGAGAGGCCGCTGGATAAGGCCTCTGCTTCTATGCGCTTTGAGAGGGCTGCTTTGAGGAACCTCTTACCCTAGCCTCTGCCAAGTACAGCCTTCTGCCTCTCTCCAATACTGACTTACTTCTGACAGCTTGTCTTTCCGTTTGAGAAACCAAGAGCCCTTTTCGTGCAGGGAAAAATGTCCGTTTTCTGTTCTTCTTTTGCACACGGCGACGTGCTTTCAGGGCTGTGGTTAGTCTTTTACCCACTCGAGCGAGGGCAGCTTCCCATTCACTTTGGAGATGGCACCACTGCAGCGCTGTGGGCCATGTCTGTGCTTCGCAGACTGCAAACTACCCTCTCCATTCGAAGAGAACACGCACGGATTGGGAAGTCTCTGTTCTCTGGGAGTTGTGTGTGGTGCTACTGCCCCGGTGTATGGGGTGGCTCACTGGCCACTAGCAATGTTTCTGCTCGCCACTGTGGGGCAAACGTTGTGCAGCTAAGCTCACTTGGGAAGTACAAGTGCCAGAGTTCCTTTCTGGGGCACCATCAAGAGATCACATTCGTAGCATGCGGGTACTGCTTTCCTCCTAAGCTGTGCATTTGCAGCCAGCTTCAAGGTGTTCCTTTTGTGGATAGACTCTGGAGGAGAGGCCGCTGGATAAGGCCTCTGTTTCTATGCCCTTTGAGAAGGCTGCTTTGAGGAACCTCTTACCCTAGCCTCTGCCAAGTACAGCCTTCTGCCTCTCTCCAATACTGACTTACTTTTGACAGCTTGTCTTTCCTTTTGAGAAAGCAAGAGCCCTTTTCGTGCAGGGAAAAATGTCCGTTTTCTGTTCTTCTTTTGCACACGGTGACGTGCTTTCAGGGCTGTGGTTAGGCTTTTACCCACTCGAGGGAGGGCAGCTTCCCATTCACTTTGGAGATGGCACTCCTGCAGCGCTGTGGGCCATGTCTGTGCTTCGCAGACTGCAAACTACCCTCTCCATTCGAAGAGAACACGCACGGATTGGGAAGTCTCTGTTCTCTGGGAGTTGTGTGTGGTGCTACTGCCCCGGTGTATGGGGTGGCTCACTGGCCACTAGCAACGTTTCTGCTCGCCACTGTGGGGCAAGCGTTGTGCAGCTAAGCTCACTTGGGAAGTACAAGTGCCAGAGTTCCTTTCTGGGGCACCATCAAGAGATCACATTCGTAGCATGCGGGTACTGCTTTCCTCCTAAGCTGTGCATTCGCAGCCAGCTTCAAGGTGTTCCTTTTGTGGATAGACTCTGGAGGAGAGGCCGCTGGATAAGGCCTCTGCTTCTATGCCCTTTGAGAAGGCTGCTTTGAGGAACCTCTTTCCCTAGCCTCTGCCAAGTAGAGCCTTCTGCCTCTCTCCAATACTGACTTACTTTTGACAGCTTGTCTTTCCGTTTGAGAAACCAAGAGCCCTTTTCGTGCAGGGAAAAATATCCGTTTTCTGTTCTTCTTTTGCACACGGTGACGTGCTTTCAGGCCTGGGTTAGGCTTTTACCCACTCGAGGGAGGGCAGCTTCCCATTCACTTTGGAGATGGCACTCCTGCAGCGCTGTGGGCCATGTCTGTGCTTCGCAGACTGCAAACTACCCTCTCCATTCGAAGAGAACACGCACGGATTGGGAAGTCTCTGTTCTCTGGGAGTTGTGTGTGGTGCTACTGCCCCGGTGTATGGGGTGGCTCACTGGCCACTAGCAACGTTTCTGCTCGCCACTGTGGGGCAAGCGTTGTGCAGCTAAGCTCACTTGGGAAGTACAAGTGCCAGAGTTCCTTTCTGGGGCACCATCAAGAGATCACATTCGTAGCATGCGGGTACTGCTTTCCTCCTAAGCTGTGCATTCGCAGCCAGCTTCAAGGTGTTCCTTTTGTGGATAGACTCTGGAGGAGAGGCCGCTGGATAAGGCCTCTGCTTCTATGCCCTTTGAGAGGGCTGCTTTGAGGAACCTCTTACCCTAGCTTCTGCCAAGTACAGCCTTCTGCCTCTCTCCAATACTGACTTACTTTTGACAGCTTGTCTTTCCGTTTGAGAAACCAAGAGCCCTTTTCGTGCAGGGAAAAATGTCCATTTTCTGTTCTTCTTTTGCACACGGTGACGTGCTTTCAGGGCTGTGGTTAGGCTTTTACCCACTCGAGGGAGGGCAGCTTCCCATTCACTTTGGAGATGGCACTCCTGCAGCGCTGTGGGCCATGTCTGTGCTTCGCAGACTGCAAACTACCCTCTCCATTCGAAGAGAACACGCACGGATTGGGAAGTCTCTGTTCTCTGGAGTTGTGTGTGGTGCTACTGCCCCGGTGTATGGGGTGGCTCACTGGCCACTAGCAATGTTTCTGCTCACCACTGTGGGGCAAGCGTTGTGCAGCGAAGCTCACTTGGGAAGTACAAGTGCCAGAGTTCCTTTCTGGGGCACCATCAAGAGATCACATTCGTAGCATGCGGGTACTGCTTTCCTCCTAAGCTGTGCATTCGCAGCCAGCTTCAAGGTGTTCCTTTTGTGGATAGACTCTGGAGGAGAGGCCGCTGGATAAGGCCTCTGCTTCTATGCGCTTTGAGAGGGCTGCTTTGAGGAACCTCTTACCCTAGCCTCTGCCAAGTACAGCCTTCTGCCTCTCTCCAATACTGACTTACTTCTGACAGCTTGTCTTTCCGTTTGAGAAACCAAGAGCCCTTTTCGTGCAGGGAAAAATGTCCGTTTTCTGTTCTTCTTTTGCACACGGTGACGTGCTTTCACGGCTGTGGTTAGTCTTTTACCCACTCGAGCGAGGGCAGCTTCCCATTCACTTTGGAGATGGCACTCCTGCAGCGCTGTGGGCCATGTCTGTGCTTCGCAGACTGCAAACTACCCTCTCCATTCGAAGAGAACACGCACGGATTGGGAAGTCTCTGTTCTCTGGGAGTTGTGTGTGGTGCTACTGCCCCGGTGTATGGGGTGGCTCACTGGCCACTAGCAATGTTTCTGCTCGCCACTGTGGGGCAAACGTTGTGCAGCTAAGCTCACTTGGGAAGTACAAGTGCCAGAGTTCCTTTCTGGGGCACCATCAAGAGATCACATTCGTAGCATGCGGGTACTGCTTTCCTCCTAAGCTGTGCATTCGCAGCCAGCTTCAAGGTGTTCCTTTTGTGGATAGACTCTGGAGGAGAGGCCGCTGGATAAGGCCTCTGAGTCTATGCCCTTTGAGAAGGCTGCTTTGAGGAACCTCTTACCCTAGCCTCTGCCAAGTACAGCCTTCTGCCTCTCTCCAATACTGACTTACTTCTGACAGCTTGTCTTTCCGTTTGAGAAACCAAGAGCCCTTTTCGTGCAGGGAAAAATGTCCGTTTTCTGTTCTTCTTTTGCACACGGTGACGTGCTTTCAGGGCTGGGGTTAGGCTTTTACCCACTCGAGGGAGGGCAGCTTCCCATTCACTTTGGAGATGGCACTCCTGCAGCGCTGTGGGCCATGTCTGTGCTTCGCAAACTGCAAACTACCCTCTCCATTCGAAGAGAACACGCACGGATTCGGAAGTCTCTGTTCTCTGGGAGATGTGTGTGGTGCTACTGCCCCGGTGTATGGGGTGGCTCACTGGCCACAAGCAACGTTTCTGCTCGCCACTGTGGGGCAAGCGTTGTGCAGCTAAGCTCACTTGGGAAGTACAAGTGCCAGAGTTCCTTTCTGGGGCACCATCAAGAGATCACATTCGTAGCATGCAGGTACTGCTTTCCTCCTAAGCTGTGCATTCGCAGCCAGCTTCAAGGTGTTCCTTTTGTGGATAGACTCTGGTGGAGAGGCCGCTGGAGAAGGCCTCTGCTTCTATGCCCTTTGAGAAGGCTTCTTTGAGGAACCTCTTACCCTAGCGTGTGCCAAGTACAGCCTTCTGCCTCTCTCCAATACTGACTTACTTTTGACAGCTTGTCTTTCCGTTTGAGAAAGCAAGAGCCCTTTTCGTGCAGGGAAAAATGTCCGTTTTCTGTTCTACTTTGGCACACGGTGACGTGCTTTCAGGGCTCTGGTTAGGCTTTTACCCACTCGAGGGTGGGCAGCTTCCCATTCACTTTGGAGATGGCACTCCTGCAGCGCTGTGGGCCATGTCTGTGCTTCGCAGACTGCAAACTTCCCTCTCCATTCTAAGAGAACACGCACGGATTGGGAAGTCTCTGTTCTCTGGGAGTTGTGTGTGGTGCTACTGCCCCGGTGTATGGGGTGGCTCACTGGCCACTAGCAATGTTTCTGCTCGCCACTGTGGGGCAAACATTGTGCAGCTAAGCTCACTTGGGAAGTACAAGTGCCAGAGTTCCTTTCTGGGGCACCATCAAGAGATCACATTCGTAGCATGCGGGTACTGCTTTCCTCCTCAGCTGTGCATTCGCAGCCAGCTTCAAGGTGTTCCTTTTGTGGATAGACTCTGGAGGAGAGGCCGCTGGATAAGGCCTCTGCTTCTATGCCCTTTGAGAAGGCTGCTTTGAGGAAACTCTTTCCCTAGCCTCTGCCAAGTACAGCCTTCTGCCTCTCTCCAATACTGACTTACTTCTGACAACTTGTCTTTCCGTTTGAGAAACCAAGAGCCCTTTTCGTGCAGGGAAAAATGTCCGTTTTCTGTTCTTCTTTTGCACACGGTGACGTGCTTTCAGGCCTGGGTTAGGCTTTTACCCACTCGAGGGAGGGCAGCTTCCCATTCACTTTGGAGATGGCACTCCTGCAGCGCTGTGGGCCATGACTGTGCTTCGCAGACTGTAAACTACCCTCTCCATTCGAAGAGAACACGCACGGATTGGGAAGTCTCTGTTCTCTGGGAGATGTGTGTGGTGCTACTGCCCCGGTGTATGGGGTGGCTCACTCCCCACTAGCAATGTTTCTGCTCGCCACTGTGGGGCAAACGTTGTGCAGCTAAGCTCACTTAGGAAGTACAAGTGCCAGAGTTCCTTTCTGGGGCACCATCAAGAGATCACATTCGTAGCATGCGGGTACTGCTTTCCTCCTAAGCTGTGCATTCGCAGCCAGCTTCAAGGTGTTCCTTTTGTGGATAGACTCTGGTGGAGAGGCCGCTGGAGAAGGCCTCTGCTTCTATGCCCTTTGAGAAGGCTTCTTTGAGGAACCTCTTACCCTAGCGTGTGCCAAGTACAGCCTTCTGCCTCTCTCCAATACTGACTTACTTTTGACAGCTTGTCTTTCCGTTTGAGAAACCAAGAGCCCTTTTCGTGCAGGGAAAAATGTCCGTTTTCTGTTCTTCTTTTGCACACGGTGACGTGCTTTCAGGGCTGTGGTTAGGCTTTTACAAACTCGAGGGAGGGCAGCTTCCCATTCACTTTGGAGATGGCACTCCTGCAGCGCTGTGGGCCATGTCTGTGCTTCGCAGACTGCAAACTACCCTCTCCATTCGAAGAGAACACGCACGGATTGGGAAGTCTCTGTTCTCTGGGAGTTGTGTGTGGTGCTACTGACCCGGTGTATGGGGTGGCTCACTGGCCACTAGCAACGTTTCTGTTCGCCACTGTGGGGCAAGCGTTGTGCAGCTAAGCTCACTTGGGAAGTACAAGTGCCAGAGTTCCTTTCTGGGGCACCATCAAGAGATCACATTCGTAGCATGCGGGTACTGCTTTCCTCCTAAGCTGTGCATTCCCCGCCAGCTTCAAGGTGTTCCTTTTGTGGATAGACTCTGTAGGAGAGGCCGCTGGATAAGGCCTCTGCTTCTATGCCCTTTGAGAAGGCTGCTTTGAGGAACCTCTTTCCCTAGCCTCTGCCAAGTACAGCCTTCTGCCTCTCTCCAATACTGACTTACTTCTGACAGCTTGTCTTTCCGTTTGAGAAACCAAGAGCCCTTTTAGTGCAGGGAAAAATGTCCGTTTTCTGTTCTTCTTTTGCACACGGTGACGTGCTTTCAGGGCTGTGGTTAGGCTTTTACCCACTCGAGGGAGGGCAGCTTCGCATTCACTTTGGAGATGGCACTCCTGCAGCGCTGTGGGCCATGTCTGTGCTTCGCAGACTGCAAACTACCCTCTCCATTCGAAGAGAACACGCACGGATTGGGAAGTCTCTGTTCTCTGGGAGTTGTGTGTGGTGCTACTGCCCCGGTGTATGGGGTGGCTCACTGGCCACTAGCAATGTTTCTGCTCGCCACTGTGGGGCAAACGTTGTGCAGCTAAGCTCACTTGGGAAGTACAAGTGCCAGAGTTCCTTTCTGGGGCACCATCAAGAGATCACATTCGTAGCATGCGGGTACTGCTTTCCTCCTAAGCTGTGCATTCGCAGCCAGCTTCAAGGTGTTCCTTTTGTGGATAGACTCTGGAGGAGAGGCCGCTGGATAAGGCCTCTGCTTCTATGCCCTTTGAGAGTGCTGCTTTGAGGAACCTCTTACCCTAGCGTCTGCCAAGTATAGCCTTCTGCCTCTCTCCAATACTGACTTACTTTTGACAGCTTGTCTTTCCGTTTGAGAAAGCAAGAGCCCTTTTCGTGCAGGGAAAAATGTCCGTTTTCTGTTCTTCTTTTGCACACGGTGACGTGCTTTCAGGGCTGTGGTTAGGCTTTTACCCACTCGAGGGAGGGCAGCTTCCCATTCACTTTGGAGATGGCACACGTGCAGCGCTGTGGGCCATGTCTGTGCTTCGCAGACTGCAAACTACCCTCTCCATTCGAAGAGAACACGCACGGATTGGGAAGTCTCTGTTCTCTGGGAGTTGTTTGTGGTGCTACTGCCCCGGTGTATGGGGTGGCTCACTGGCCACTAGCAATGTTTCTGCTCGCCACTCTGGGGCAAACGTTGTGCAGCTAAGCTCACTTGGGAAGTACAAGTGCCAGAGTTCCTTTCTGGGGCACCATCAAGAAATCACATTCGTAGCATGCGGGTACTGCTTTCCTCCTAAGCTGTGCATTCGCAGCCAGCTTCAAGGTGTTCCTTTTGTGGATAGACTCTGGAGGAGAGGCCGCTGGATAAGGCCTCTGCTTCTATGCCCTTTGAGAGGGCTGCTTTGAGGAACCTCTTACCCTAGCCTCTGCCAAGTACAGCCTTCTGCCTCTCTCCAATACTGACTTACTTCTGACAGCTTGTCTTTCCGTTTGAGAAACCAAGAGCCCTTTTCGTGCAGGGAAAAATGTCCGTTTTCTGTTCTTCTTTTGCACACGGTGACGTGCTTTCAGGGCTGTGGTTAGTCTTTTACCCACTCGAGCGAGGGCAGCTTCCCATTCACTTTGGAGATGGCACCCCTGCAGAGCTGTGGGCCATGTCTGTGCTTCGCAGACTGCAAACTACCCTCTCCATTCGAAGAGAACACGCACGGATTGGGAAGTCTCTGTTCTCTGGGAGTTGTGTGTGGTGCTACTGCCCCGGTGTATGGGGTGGCTCACTGGCCACTAGCAATGTTTCTGCTCGCCACTGTGGGGCAAACGTTGTGCAGCTAAGCTCACTTGGGAAGTACAAGTGCCAGAGTTCCTTTCTGGGGCACCATCAAGAGATCACATTCGTAGCATGCGGGTACTGCTTTCCTCCTAAGCTGTGCATTCCCCGCCAGCTTCAAGGTGTTCCTTTTGTGGATAGACTCTGGAGGAGAGGCCGCTGGATAAGGCCTCTGCTTCTATGCCCTTTGAGAAGGCTGCTTTGAGGAACCTCTTTCCCTAGCCTCTGCCAAGTAGAGCCTTCTGCCTCTCTCCAATACTGACTTACTTCTGACAGCTTGTCTTTCCGTTTGAGAAACCAAGAGCCCTTTTCGTGCAGGGAAAAATGTCCATTTTCTGTTCTTCTTTTGCACACGGTGACATGCTTTCACGGCTGTGGTTAGGCTTTTAAGCACTCGAGGGAGGGCAGCTTCCCATTCACTTTGGAGATGGCACTCCTGCAGCGCTGTGGGCCATGTCTGTGCTTCGCAGACTGCATACTACCCTCTCCATTCGAAGAGAACACGCACGGATTGGGAAGTCTCTGTTCTCTGGGAGATGTGTGTGGTGCTACGGCCCCGGTGTATGGGGTGGCTCACTGGCCAGTAGCAATGTTTCTGCTCGCCACTGTGGGGCAAACGTTGTGCAGCTAAGCTCACTTGGGAAGTACAAGTGCCAGAGTTCCTTTCTGGGGCACCATCAAGAGATCACATTCGTAGCATGCGAGTACTGCTTTCCTCCTAAGCTGTGCATTCGCAGCCAGCTTCAAGGTGTTCCTTTTGTGGATAGACTCTGGTGGAGAGGCCGCTGGAGAAGGCTTCTGCTTCTATGCCCTTTGAGAAGGCTGCTTTGAGGAACCTCTTACCCTAGCCTCTGCCAAGTACAGCCTTCTGCCTCTCTCCAATACTGACTTACTTTTGACAGCTTGTCTTTCCGTTTGAGAAACCAAGAGCCCTTTTCGTGCAGGGAAAAATGTCCGTTTTCTGTTCTTCTTTTGCACACGGTGACGTGCTTTCAGGCCTGGGTTAGGCTTTTACCCACTCGAGGGAGGGCAGCTTCCCATTCACTTTGGAGATGGCACTCCTGCAGCGCTGTGGGCCATGACTGTGCTTCGCAGACTGTAAACTACCCTCTCCATTCGAAGAGAACACGCACGGATTGGGAAGTCTCTGTTCTCTGGGAGATGTGTGTGGTGCTACTGCCCCGGTGTATGGGGTGGCTCACTCGCCACTAGCAATGTTTCTGCTCGCCACTGTGGGGCAAACGTTGTGCAGCTAAGCTCACTTGGGAAGTACAAGTGCCAGAGTTCCTTTCTGGGGCACCATCAAGAGATCACATTCGTAGCATGCGGGTACTGCTTTCCTCCTAAGCTGTGCATTCGCAGCCAGCTTCAAGGTGTTCCTTTTGTGGATAGACTCTTGTGGAGAGGCCGCTGGAGAATGCCTCTGCTTCTATGCCCTTTGAGAAGGCTTCTTTGAGGAACCTCTTACCCTAGCGTGTGCCAAGTACAGCCTTCTGCCTCTCTCCAATACTGACTTACTTTTGACAGCTTGTCTTTCCGTTTGAGAAACCAAGAGCCCTTTTCGTGCAGGGAAAAATGTCCGTTTTCTGTTCTTCTTTTGCACACGGTGACGTGCTTTCAGGCCTGGGTTAGGCTTTTACCCACTCGAGGGAGGGCGGCTTCCCATTCACTTTGGAGATGGCACTCCTGCAGCGCTGTGGGCCATGACTGTGCTTCGCAGACTGTAAACTACCCTCTCCATTCGAAGAGAACACGCACGGATTGGGAAGTCTCTGTTCTCTGGGAGATGTGTGTGGTGCTACTGCCCCGGTGTATGGGGTGGCTCACTGGCCACTAGCAATGTTTCTGCTCGCCACTGTGGGGCAAACGTTGTTCAGCTAAGCTCACTTGGGAAGTACAAGTGCCAGAGTTCCTTTCTGGGGCACCATCAAGAGATCACATTCGTAGCATGCGGGTACTGCTTTCCTCCTAAGCTGTGCATTCGCAGCCAGCTTCAAGGTGTTTCTTTTGTGGATAGACTCTGGAGGAGAGGCCGCTGGATAAGGCCTCTGCTTCTATGGCCTTTGAGAGGGCTGCTTTGAGGAACCTCTTACCCTAGCCTCTGCCAAGTACAGCCTTCTGCGTCTCTCCAATACTGACTTACTTTTGACAGCTTGTCTTTCCGTTTGAGAAACTAAGAGCCCTTTTCGTGCAGGGAAAAATGTCCGTTTTCTGTTCTTCTTTTGCACACGGTGACGTGCTTTCAGGCCTGGGTTAGGCTTTTACCCACTCGAGGGAGGGCAGCTTCCCATTCACTTTGGAGATGGCACTCCTGCAGCGCTGTGGGCCATGACTGTGCTTCGCAGACTGTAAACTACCCTCTCCATTCGAAGAGAACACGCACGGATTGGGAAGTCTCTGTTCTCTGGGAGATATGTGTGGTGCTACTGCCCCGGTGTATGGGGTGGCTCACTCGCCACTAGCAATGTTTCTGCTCGCCACTGTGGGGCAAACGTTCTGCAGCTAAGCTCACTTGGGAAGTACAAGTGCCAGAGTTCCTTTCTGGGGCACCATCAAGAGATCACATTCGTAGCATGCGGGTACTGCTTTCCTCCTAAGCTGTGCATTCGCAGCCACCTTCAAGGTGTTGCTTTTGTGGATAGACTCTGGTGGAGAGGCCGCTGGAGAAGGCCTCTGCTTCTATGCCCTTTGAGAAGGCTGCTTTGAGGAACCTCTTACCCTAGCGTGTGCCAAGTACAGCCTTCTGCCTCTCTCCAATACTGACTTACTTTTGACAGCTTGTCTTTCCGTTTGAGAAAGCAAGAGCCCTTTTCGTGCAGGGAAAAATGTCCGTTTTCTGTTCTTCTTTTGCACACGGTGACGTGCTTTCAGGGCTGTGGTTAGGCTTTTACCCACTCGAGGGAGGGCAGCTTCCCATTCACTTTGGAGATGGCACTCCTGCAGCGCTGTGGGCCATGTCTGTGCTTCGCAGACTGCAAACTACCCTCTCCATTCGAAGAGAACACGCACGGATTGGGAAGTCTCTGTTCTCTGGGAGTTGTGTGTGGTGCTACTGCCCCGGTGTATGGGGTGGCTCACTGGCCACTAGCAACGTTTCTGCTCGCCACTGTGGGGCAAGCGTTGTGCAGCTAAGCTCACTTGGGAAGTACAAGTCCCAGAGTTCCTTTCTGGGGCACCATCAAGAGATCACATTCGTAGCATGCGGGTACTGCTTTCCTCCTAAGCTGTGCATTCGCAGCCAGCTTCAAGGTGTTCCTTTTGTGGATAGACTCTGGAGGAGAGGCCGCTGGATAAGGCCTCTGCTTCTATGCACTTTGAGAGGGCTGCTTTGAGGAACCTCTTACCCTAGCTTCTGCCAAGTACAGCCTTCTGCCTCTCTCCAATACTGACTTACTTCTGACAGCTTGTCTTTCCGTTTGAGAAACCAAGAGGCCTTTTCGTGCAGGGAAAAATGTCCGTTTTCTGTTCTTCTTTTGCACACGGTGACGTGCTTTCAGGCCTGGGTTAGGCTTTTACCCACTCGAGGGAGGGCAGCTTCCCATTCACTTTGGAGATGGCACTCCTGAAGCGCGGTGGACCATGTCTGTGCTTCGCAGACTGCAAACTACCCTCTCCATTCGAAGAGAACACGCACGGATTGGGAAGTCTCTGTTCTCTGGGAGTTGTGTGTGGTGCTACTGCCCCGGTGTATGGGGTGTCTCACTGGCCACTAGCAATGTTTCTGCTCGCCACTGTGGGGCAAACGTTGTGCAGCTAAGCTCACTTGGGAAGTACAAGTGCCAGAGTTCCTTTCTGGGGCACCATCAAGAGATCACATTCGTAGCATGCGGGTACTGCTTTCCTCCTAAGCTGTGCATTCGCAGCCAGCTTAAAGGTGTTCCTTTTGTGGATAGACTCTGGTGGAGAGGCCGCTGGAGAAGGCCTCTGCTTCTATGCCCTTTGAGAAGGCTTCTTTGAGGAACCTCTTACCCTAGCGTCTGCCAAGTACAGTCTTCTGCCTCTCTCCAATACTGACTTACTTTTGACAGCTTGTCTTTCCGTTTGAGAAAGCAAGAGCCCTTTTCGTGCAGGGAAAAATGTCCGTTTTCTGTTCTTCTTTTGCACACGGTGACGTGCTTTCAGGGCTGTGGTTAGGCTTTTACCCACTCGAGGGAGGGCAGCTTCCCATTCACTTTGGAGATGGCACACGTGCAGCGCTGTGGGCCATGTCTGTGCTTCGCAGACTGCAAACTACCCTCTCCATTCGAAGAGAACACGCACGGATTGGGAAGTCTCTGTTCTCTGGGAGTTGTTTGTGGTGCTACTGCCCCGGTGTATGGGGTGTCTCACTGGCCACTAGCAATGTTTCTGCTCGCCACTCTGGGGCAAACGTTGTGCAGCTAAGCTCACTTGGGAAGTACAAGTGCCAGAGTTCCTTTCTGGGGCACCATCAAGAAATCACATTCGTAGCATGCGGGTACTGCTTTCCTCCTAAGCTGTGCATTCGCAGCCAGCTTCAAGGTGTTCCTTTTGTGGATAGACTCTGGAGGAGAGGCCGCTGGATAAGGCCTCTGCTTCTATGCCCTTTGAGAGGGCTGCTTTGAGGAACCTCTTACCCTAGCCTCTGCCAAGTACAGCCTTCTGCCTCTCTCCAATACTGACTTACTTCTGACAGCTTGTCTTTCCGTTTGAGAAACCAAGAGCCCTTTTCGTGCAGGGAAAAATGTCCGTTTTCTGTTCTTCTTTTGCACACGGTGACGTGCTTTCAGGGCTGTGGTTAGTCTTTTACCCACTCGAGCGAGGGCAGCTTCCCATTCACTTTGGAGATGGCACCCCTGCAGCGCTGTGGGCCATGTCTGTGCTTCGCAGACTGCAAACTTCCCTCTCCATTCGAAGAGAACACGCACGGATTGGGAAGTCTCTGTTCTCTGGGAGTTGTGTGTGGTGCTACTGCCCCGGTGTATGGGGTGGCTCACTGGCCACTAGCAATGTTTCTGCTCGCCACTGTGGGGCAAACGTTGTGCAGCTAAGCTCACTTGGGAAGTACAAGTGCCAGAGTTCCTTTCTGGGGCACCATCAAGAGATCACATTCGTAGCATGCGGGTACTGCTTTCCTCCTAAGCTGTGCATTCCCCGCCAGCTTCAAGGTGTTCCTTTTGTGGATAGACTCTGGAGGAGAGGCCGCTGGATAAGGCCTCTGCTTCTATGCCCTTTGAGAAGGCTGCTTTGAGGAACCTCTTTCCCTAGCCTCTGCCAAGTAGAGCCTTCTGCCTCTCTCCAATACTGACTTACTTCTGACAGCTTGTCTTTCCGTTTGAGAAACCAAGAGCCCTTTTCGTGCAGGGAAAAATGTCCATTTTCTGTTCTTCTTTTGCACACGGTGACGTGCTTTCACGGCTGTGGTTAGGCTTTTAAGCACTCGAGGGAGGGCAGCTTCCCATTCACTTTGGAGATGGCACTCCTGCAGCGCTGTGGGCCATGTCTGTGCTTCGCAGACTGCATACTACCCTCTCCATTCGAAGAGAACACGCACGGATTGGGAAGTCTCTGTTCTCTGGGAGATGTGTGTGGTGCTACGGCCCCGGTGTATGGGGTGGCTCACTGGCCAGTAGCAATGTTTCTGCTCGCCACTGTGGGGCAAACGTTGTGCAGCTAAGCTCACTTGGGAAGTACAAGTGCCAGAGTTCCTTTCTGGGGCACCATCAAGAGATCACATTCGTAGCATGCGAGTACTGCTTTCCTCCTAAGCTGTGCATTCGCAGCCAGCTTCAAGGTGTTCCTTTTGTGGATAGACTCTGGTGGAGAGGCCGCTGGAGAAGGCTTCTGCTTCTATGCCCTTTGAGAAGGCTGCTTTGAGGAACCTCTTACCCTAGCCTCTGCCAAGTACAGCCTTCTGCCTCTCTCCAATACTGACTTACTTTTGACAGCTTGTCTTTCCGTTTGAGAAACCAAGAGCCCTTTTCGTGCAGGGAAAAATGTCCGTTTTCTGTTCTTCTTTTGCACACGGTGACGTGCTTTCAGGCCTGGGTTAGGCTTTTACCCACTCGAGGGAGGGCAGCTTCCCATTCACTTTGGAGATGGCACTCCTGCAGCGCTGTGGGCCATGACTGTGCTTCGCAGACTGTAAACTACCCTCTCCATTCGAAGAGAACACGCACGGATTGGGAAGTCTCTGTTCTCTGGGAGATGTGTGTGGTGCTACTGCCCCGGTGTATGGGGTGGCTCACTCGCCACTAGCAATGTTTCTGCTCGCCACTGTGGGGCAAACGTTGTGCAGCTAAGCTCACTTGGGAAGTACAAGTGCCAGAGTTCCTTTCTGGGGCACCATCAAGAGATCACATTCGTAGCATGCGGGTACTGCTTTCCTCCTAAGCTGTGCATTCGCAGCCAGCTTCAAGGTGTTCCTTTTGTGGATAGACTCTGGTGGAGAGGCCGCTGGAGAATGCCTCTGCTTCTATGCCCTTTGAGAAGGCTTCTTTGAGGAACCTCTTACCCTAGCGTGTGCCAAGTACAGCCTTCTGCCTCTCTCCAATACTGACTTACTTTTGACAGCTTGTCTTTCCGTTTGAGAAACCAAGAGCCCTTTTCGTGCAGGGAAAAATGTCCGTTTTCTGTTCTTCTTTTGCACACGGTGACGTGCTTTCAGGCCTGGGTTAGGCTTTTACCCACTCGAGGGAGGGCGGCTTCCCATTCACTTTGGAGATGGCACTCCTGCAGCGCTGTGGGCCATGACTGTGCTTCGCAGACTGTAAACTACCCTCTCCATTCGAAGAGAACACGCACGGATTGGGAAGTCTCTGTTCTCTGGGAGATGTGTGTGGTGCTACTGCCCCGGTGTATGGGGTGGCTCACTGGCCACTAGCAATGTTTCTGCTCGCCACTGTGGGGCAAACGTTGTTCAGCTAAGCTCACTTGGGAAGTACAAGTGCCAGAGTTCCTTTCTGGGGCACCATCAAGAGATCACATTCGTAGCATGCGGGTACTGCTTTCCTCCTAAGCTGTGCATTCGCAGCCAGCTTCAAGGTGTTTCTTTTGTGGATAGACTCTGGAGGAGAGGCCGCTGGATAAGGCCTCTGCTTCTATGGCCTTTGAGAGGGCTGCTTTGAGGAACCTCTTACCCTAGCCTCTGCCAAGTACAGCCTTCTGCGTCTCTCCAATACTGACTTACTTTTGACAGCTTGTCTTTCCGTTTGAGAAACTAAGAGCCCTTTTCGTGCAGGGAAAAATGTCCGTTTTCTGTTCTTCTTTTGCACACGGTGACGTGCTTTCAGGCCTGGGTTAGGCTTTTACCCACTCGAGGGAGGGCAGCTTCCCATTCACTTTGGAGATGGCACTCCTGCAGCGCTGTGGGCCATGACTGTGCTTCGCAGACTGTAAACTACCCTCTCCATTCGAAGAGAACACGCACGGATTGGGAAGTCTCTGTTCTCTGGGAGATATGTGTGGTGCTACTGCCCCGGTGTATGGGGTGGCTCACTCGCCACTAGCAATGTTTCTGCTCGCCACTGTGGGGCAAACGTTGTGCAGCTAAGCTCACTTGGGAAGTACAAGTGCCAGAGTTCCTTTCTGGGGCACCATCAAGAGATCACATTCGTAGCATGCGGGTACTGCTTTCCTCCTAAGCTGTGCATTCGCAGCCACCTTCAAGGTGTTGCTTTTGTGGATAGACTCTGGTGGAGAGGCCGCTGGAGAAGGCCTCTGCTTCTATGCCCTTTGAGAAGGCTTCTTTGAGGAACCTCTTACCCTAGCGTGTGCCAAGTACAGCCTTCTGCCTCTCTCCAATACTGACTTACTTTTGACAGCTTGTCTTTCCGTTTGAGAAAGCAAGAGCCCTTTTCGTGCAGGGAAAAATGTCCGTTTTCTGTTCTTCTTTTGCACACGGTGACGTGCTTTCAGGGCTGTGGTTAGGCTTTTACCCACTCGAGGGAGGGCAGCTTCCCATTCACTTTGGAGATGGCACTCCTGCAGCGCTGTGGGCCATGTCTGTGCTTCGCAGACTGCAAACTACCCTCTCCATTCGAAGAGAACACGCACGGATTGGGAAGTCTCTGTTCTCTGGGAGTTGTGTGTGGTGCTACTGCCCCGGTGTATGGGGTGGCTCACTGGCCACTAGCAACGTTTCTGCTCGCCACTGTGGGGCAAGCGTTGTGCAGCTAAGCTCACTTGGGAAGTACAAGTGCCAGAGTTCCTTTCTGGGGCACCATCAAGAGATCACATTCGTAGCATGCGGGTACTGCTTTCCTCCTAAGCTGTGCATTCGCAGCCAGCTTCAAGGTGTTCCTTTTGTGGATAGACTCTGGAGGAGAGGCCGCTGGATAAGGCCTCTGCTTCTATGCACTTTGAGAGGGCTGCTTTGAGGAACCTCTTACCCTAGCTTCTGCCAAGTACAGCCTTCTGCCTCTCTCCAATACTGACTTACTTCTGACAGCTTGTCTTTCCGTTTGAGAAACCAAGAGGCCTTTTCGTGCAGGGAAAAATGTCCGTTTTCTGTTCTTCTTTTGCACACGGTGACGTGCTTTCAGGCCTGGGTTAGGCTTTTACCCACTCGAGGGAGGGCAGCTTCCCATTCACTTTGGAGATGGCACTCCTGAAGCGCGGTGGACCATGTCTGTGCTTCGCAGACTGCAAACTACCCTCTCCATTCGAAGAGAACACGCACGGATTGGGAAGTCTCTGTTCTCTGGGAGTTGTGTGTGGTGCTACTGCCCCGGTGTATGGGGTGTCTCACTGGCCACTAGCAATGTTTCTGCTCGCCACTGTGGGGCAAACGTTGTGCAGCTAAGCTCACTTGGGAAGTACAAGTGCCAGAGTTCCTTTCTGGGGCACCATCAAGAGATCACATTCGTAGCATGCGGGTACTGCTTTCCTCCTAAGCTGTGCATTCGCAGCCAGCTTAAAGGTGTTCCTTTTGTGGATAGACTCTGGTGGAGAGGCCGCTGGAGAAGGCCTCTGCTTCTATGCCCTTTGAGAAGGCTTCTTTGAGGAACCTCTTACCCTAGCGTCTGCCAAGTACAGTCTTCTGCCTCTCTCCAATACTGACTTACTTTTGACAGCTTGTCTTTCCGTTTGAGAAACCAAGAGCCCTTTTCGTGCAGGGAAAAATGTCCATTTTCTGTTCTTCTTTTGCACACGGTGACGTGCTTTCAGGGCTGTGGTTAGGCTTTTACCCACTCGAGGGAGGGCAGCTTCCCATTCACTTTGGAGATGGCACTCCTGCAGCGCTGTGGGCCATGTCTGTGCTTCGCAGACTGCAAACTACCCTCTCCATTCGAAGAGAACACGCACGGATTGGGAAGTCTCTGTTCTCTGGAGTTGTGTGTGGTGCTACTGCCCCGGTGTATGGGGTGGCTCACTGGCCACTAGCAATGTTTCTGCTCACCACTGTGGGGCAAGCGTTGTGCAGCTAATCTCACTTGGGAAGTACAAGTGCCAGAGTTCCTTTCTGGGGCACCATCAAGAGATCACATTCGTAGCATGCGGGTACTGCTTTCCTCCTAAGCTGTGCATTTGCAGCCAGCTTCAAGGTGTTCCTTTTGTGGATAGACTCTGGAGGAGAGGCCGCTGGATAAGGCCTCTGCTTCTATGCCCTTTGAGAAGGCTGCTTTGAGGAATCTCTTACCCTAGCCTCTGCCAAGTACAGCCTTCTGCCTCTCTCCAATACTGACTTACTTTTGACAGCTTGTCTTTCCTTTTGAGAAAGCAAGAGCCCTTTTCGTGCAGGGAAAAATGTCCGTTTTCTGTTCTTCTTTTGCACACGGTGACGTGCTTTCAGGGCTGTGGTTAGGCTTTTACCCACTCGAGGGAGGGCAGCTTCCCATTCACTTTGGAGATGGCACTCCTGCAGCGCTGTGGGCCATGTCTGTGCTTCGCAGACTGCAAACTACCCTCTCCATTCGAAGAGAACACGCACGGATTGGGAAGTCTCTGTTCTCTGGGAGTTGTGTGTGGTGCTACTGCCCCGGTGTATGGGGTGGCTCACTGGCCACTAGCAACGTTTCTGCTCGCCACTGTGGGGCAAGCGTTGTGCAGCTAAGCTCACTTGGGAAGTACAAGTGCCAGAGTTCCTTTCTGGGGCACCATCAAGAGATCACATTCGTAGCATACGGGTACTGCTTTCCTCCTAAGCTGTGCATTCCCCGCCAGCTTCAAGGTGTTCCTTTTGTGGATAGACTCTGGAGGAGAGGCCGCTGGATAAGGCCTCTGCTTCTATGCCCTTTGAGAAGGCTGCTTTGAGGAACCTCTTTCCCTAGCCTCTGCCAAGTACAGCCTTCTGCCTCTCTCCAATACTGACTTACTTTTGACAGCTTGTCTTTCGGTTTGAGAAACCAAGAGCCCTTTTCGTGTAGGGAAAAATATCCGTTTTCTGTTCTTCTTTTGCACACGGTGACGTGCTTTCAGGCCTGGGTTAGGCTTTTACCCACTCGAGGGAGGGCAGCTTCCCATTCACTTTGGAGATGGCACTCCTGCAGCGCTGTGGGCCATGTCTGTGCTTCGCAGACTGCAAACTACCCTCTCCATTCGAAGAGAACACGCACGGATTGGGAAGTCTCTGTTCTCTGGGAGTTGTGTGTGGTGCTACTGCCCCGGTGTATGGGGTGGCTCACTGGCCACTAGCAACGTTTCTGCTCGCCACTGTGGGGCAAGCGTTGTGCAGCTAAGCTCACTTGGGAAGTACAAGTGCCAGAGTTCCTTTCTGGGGCACCATCAAGAGATCACATTCGTAGCATGCGGGTACTGCTTTCCTCCTAAGCTGTGCATTCGCAGCCAGCTTCAAGGTGTTCCTTTTGTGGATAGACTCTGGAGGAGAGGCCGCTGGATAAGGCCTCTGCTTCTATGCCCTTTGAGAGGGCTGCTTTGAGGAACCTCTTACCCTAGCTTCTGCCAAGTACAGCCTTCTGCCTCTCTCCAATACTGACTTACTTTTGACAGCTTGTCTTTCCGTTTGAGAAACCAAGAGCCCTTTTCGTGCAGGGAAAAATGTCCATTTTCTGTTCTTCTTTTGCACACGGTGACGTGCTTTCAGGGCTGTGGTTAGGCTTTTACCCACTCGAGGGAGGGCAGCTTCCCATTCACTTTGGAGATGGCACTCCTGCAGCGCTGTGGGCCATGTCTGTGCTTCGCAGACTGCAAACTACCCTCTCCATTCGAAGAGAACACGCACGGATTGGGAAGTCTCTGTTCTCTGGAGTTGTGTGTGGTGCTACTGCCCCGGTGTATGGGGTGGCTCACTGGCCACTAGCAATGTTTCTGCTCACCACTGTGGGGCAAGCGTTGTGCAGCGAAGCTCACTTGGGAAGTACAAGTGCCAGAGTTCCTTTCTGGGGCACCATCAAGAGATCACATTCGTAGCATGCGGGTACTGCTTTCCTCCTAAGCTGTGCATTTGCAGCCAGCTTCAAGGTGTTCCTTTTGTGGATAGACTCTGGAGGAGAGGCCGCTGGATAAGGCCTCTGCTTCTATGCGCTTTGAGAGGGCTCCTTTGAGGAACCTCTTACCCTAGCCTCTGCCAAGTACAGCCTTCTGCCTCTCTCCAATACTGACTTACTTCTTACAGCTTGTCTTTCCGTTTGAGAAAGCAAGAGCCCTTTTCGTGCAGGGAAAAATGTCCGTTTTCTGTTCTTCTTTTGCACACGGTGACGTGCTTTCAGGGCTCTGGTTAGGCTTTTACCCACTCGAGGGTGGGCAGCTTCCCATTCACTTTGGAGATGGCACTCCTGCAGCGCTGTGGGCCATGTCTGTGCTTCGCAGACTGCAAACTTCCCTCTCCATTCTAAGAGAACACGCACGGATTGGGAAGTCTCTGTTCTCTGGGAGTTGTGTGTGGTGCTACTGCCCCGGTGTATGGGGTGGCTCACTGGCCACTAGCAATGTTTCTGCTCGCCACTGTGGGGCAAACGTTGTGCAGCTAAGCTCACTTGGGAAGTACAAGTGCCAGAGTTCCTTTCTGGGGCACCATCAAGAGATCACATTCGTAGCATGCGGGTACTGCTTTCCTCCTCAGCTGTGCATTCGCAGCCAGCTTCAAGGTGTTCCTTTTGTGGATAGACTCTGGAGGAGAGGCCGCTGGATAAGGCCTCTGCTTCTATGCCCTTTGAGAAGGCTGCTTTGAGGAAACTCTTTCCCTAGCCTCTGCCAAGTACAGCCTTCTGCCTCTCTCCAATACTGACTTACTTCTGACAGCTTGTCTTTCCGTTTGAGAAACCAAGAGCCCTTTTCGTGCAGGGAAAAATGTCCGTTTTCTGTTCTTCTTTTGCACACGGTGACGTGCTTTCAGGCCTGGGTTAGGCTTTTACCCACTCGAGGGAGGGCAGCTTCCCATTCACTTTGGAGATGGCACTCCTGCAGCGCTGTGGGCCATGACTGTGCTTCGCAGACTGTAAACTACCCTCTCCATTCGAAGAGAACACGCACGGATTGGGAAGTCTCTGTTCTCTGGGAGATGTGTGTGGTGCTACTGCCCCGGTGTATGGGGTGGCTCACTCCCCACTAGCAATGTTTCTGCTCGCCACTGTGGGGCAAACGTTGTGCAGCTAAGCTCACTTAGGAAGTACAAGTGCCAGAGTTCCTTTCTGGGGCACCATCAAGAGATCACATTCGTAGCATGCGGGTACTGCTTTCCTCCTAAGCTGTGCATTCGCAGCCAGCTTCAAGGTGTTCCTTTTGTGGATAGACTCTGGTGGAGAGGCCGCTGGAGAAGGCCTCTGTTTCTATGCCCTTTGAGAAGGCTTCTTTGAGGAACCTCTTACCCTAGCGTGTGCCAAGTACAGCCTTCTGCCTCTCTCCAATACTGACTTACTTTTGACAGCTTGTCTTTCCGTTTGAGAAACCAAGAGCCCTTTTCGTGCAGGGAAAAATGTCCGTTTTCTGTTCTTCTTTTGCACACGGTGACGTGCTTTCAGGGCTGTGGTTAGGCTTTTACCCACTCGAGGGAGGGCAGCTTCCCATTCACTTTGGAGATGGCACACGTGCAGCGCTGTGGGCCATGTCTGTGCTTCGCAGACTGTAAACTACCCTCTCCATTCGAAGAGAACACGCACGGATTGGGAAGTCTCTGTTCTCTGGGAGTTGTGTGTGGTGCTACTGCCCCGGTGTATGGGGTGGCTCACTGGCCACTAGCAATGTTTCTGCTCGCCACTCTGGGGCAAACGTTGTGCAGCTAAGCTCACTTGGGAAGTACAAGTGCCAGAGTTCCTTTCTGGGGCACCATCAAGAAATCACATTCGTAGCATGCGGGTACTGCTTTCCTCCTAAGCTGTGCATTCGCAGCCAGCTTCAAGGTGTTCCTTTTGTGGATAGACTCTGGAGGAGAGGCCGCTGGATAAGGCCTCTGCTTCTATGCCCTTTGAGAGGGCTGCTTTGAGGAACCTCTTACCCTAGCCTCTGCCAAGTACAGCCTTCTGCCTCTCTCCAATACTGACTTACTTCTGACAGCTTGTCTTTCCGTTTGAGAAACCAAGAGGCCTTTTCGTGCAGGGAAAAATGTCCGTTTTCTGTTCTTCTTTTGCACACGGTGACGTGCTTTCAGGACTGGGTTAGGCTTTTACCCACTCGAGGGAGGGCAGCTTCCCATTCACTTTGGAGATGGCACTCCTGCAGCGCTTTGGACCATGTCTGTGCTTCGCAGACTGCAAACTACCCTCTCCATTCGAAGAGAACACGCACGGATTGGGAAGTCTCTGTTCTCTGGGAGTTGTGTGTGGTGCTACTGCCCCGGTGTATGGGGTGTCTCACTGGCCACTAGCAATGTTTCTGCTCGCCACTGTGGGGCAAACGTTGTGCAGCTAAGCTCACTTGGGAAGTACAAGTGCCAGAGTTCCTTTCTGGGGCACCATCAAGAGATCACATTCGTAGCATGCGGGTACTGCTTTCCTCCTAAGCTGTGCATTCGCAGCCAGCTTAAAGGTGTTCCTTTTGTGGATAGACTCTGGTGGAGAGGCCGCTGGAGAAGGCCTCTGCTTCTATGCCCTTTGAGAAGGCTTCTTTGAGGAACCTCTTACCCTAGCGTCTGCCAAGTACAGTCTTCTGCCTCTCTCCAATACTGACTTACTTTTGACAGCTTGTCTTTCCGTTTGAGAAACCAAGAGCCCTTTTCGTGCAGGGAAAAATGTCCGTTTTCTGTTCTTCTTTTGCACACGGTGACGTGCTTTCAGGGCTGTGGTTAGGCTTTTACCCACTCGAGGGAGGGCAGCTTCCCATTCACTTTGGAGATGGCACTCCTGCAGCGCTGTGGGCCATGTCTGTGCTTCGCAGACTGCAAACTACCCTCTCCATTCGAAGAGAACACGCACGGATTGGGAAGTCTCTGTTCTCTGGAGTTGTGTGTGGTGCTACTGCCCCGGTGTATGGGGTGGCTCACTGGCCACTAGCAATGTTTCTGCTCACCACTGTGGGGCAAACGTTGTGCAGCTAAGCTCACTTGGGAAGTACAAGTGCCAGAGTTCCTTTCTGGGGCACCATCAAGAGATCACATTCGTAGCATGCGGGTACTGCTTTCCTCCTAAGCTGTGCATTCGCAGCCAGCTTCAAGGTGTTCCTTTTGTGGATAGACTCTGGAGGAGAGGCCGCTGGATAAGGCCTCTGCTTCTATGCCCTTTGAGAGGGCTGCTTTGAGGAACCTCTTACCCTAGCCTCTGCCAAGTACAGCCTTCTGCCTCTCTCCAATACTGACTTACTTCTGACAGCTTGTCTTTCCGTTTGAGAAACCAAGAGCCCTTTTCGTGCAGGGAAAAATGTCGGTTTTCTGTTCTTCTTTTGCACACGGTGACGTGCTTTCAGGGCTGTGGTTAGTCTTTTACCCACTCGAGCGAGGGCAGCTTCCCATTCACTTTGGAGATGGCACCCCTGCAGCGCTGTGGGCCATGTCTGTGCTTCGCAGACTGCAAACTACCCTCTCCATTCGAAGAGAACACGCACGGATTGGGAAGTCTCTGTTCTCTGGGAGTTGTGTGTGGTGCTACTGCCCCGGTGTATGGGGTGGCTCACTGGCCACTAGCAATGTTTCTGCTCGCCACTGTGGGGCAAACGTTGTGCAGCTAAGCTCACTTGGGAAGTACAAGTGCCAGAGTTCCTTTCTGGGGCACCATCAAGAGATCACATTCGTAGCATGCGGGTACTGCTTTCCTCCTAAGCTGTGCATTCCCCGCCAGCTTCAAGGTGTTCCTTTTGTGGATAGACTCTGGAGGAGAGGCCGCTGGATAAGGCCTCTGCTTCTATGCCCTTTGAGAAGGCTGCTTTGAGGAACCTCTTTCCCTAGCCTCTGCCAAGTAGAGCCTTCTGCCTCTCTCCAATACTGACTTACTTCTGACAGCTTGTCTTTCCGTTTGAGAAACCAAGAGCCCTTTTCGTGCAGGGAAAAATGTCCATTTTCTGTTCTTCTTTTGCACACGGTGACGTGCTTTCACGGCTGTGGTTAGGCTTTTAAGCACTCGAGGGAGGGCAGCTTCCCATTCACTTTGGAGATGGCACTCCTGCAGCGCTGTGGGCCATGTCTGTGCTTCGCAGACTGCATACTACCCTCTCCATTCGAAGAGAACACGCACGGATTGGGAAGTCTCTGTTCTCTGGGAGATGTGTGTGGTGCTACTGCCCCGGTGTATGGGGTGGCTCACTGGCCAGTAGCAATGTTTCTGCTCGCCACTGTGGGGCAAACGTTGTGCAGCTAAGCTCACTTGGGAAGTACAAGTGCCAGAGTTCCTTTCTGGGGCACCATCAAGAGATCACATTCGTAGCATGCGGGTACTGCTTTCCTCCTAAGCTGTGCATTCGCAGCCAGCTTCAAGGTGTTCCTTTTGTGGATAGACTCTGGTGGAGAGGCCGCTGGAGAAGGCTTCTGCTTCTATGCCCTTTGAGAAGGCTGCTTTGAGGAACCTCTTACCCTAGCCTCTGCCAAGTACAGCCTTCTGCCTCTCTCCAATACTGACTTACTTTTGACAGCTTGTCTTTCCGTTTGAGAAACCAAGAGCCCTTTTCGTGCAGGGAAAAATGTCCGTTTTCTGTTCTTCTTTTGCACACGGTGACGTGCTTTCAGGCCTGGGTTAGGCTTTTACCCACTCGAGGGAGGGCAGCTTCCCATTCACTTTGGAGATGGCACTCCTGCAGCGCTGTGGGCCATGACTGTGCTTCGCAGACTGTAAACTACCCTCTCCATTCGAAGAGAACACGCACGGATTGGGAAGTCTCTGTTCTCTGGGAGATGTGTGTGGTGCTACTGCCCCGGTGTATGGGGTGGCTCACTCGCCACTAGCAATGTTTCTGCTCGCCACTGTGGGGCAAACGTTGTGCAGCTAAGCTCACTTGGGAAGTACAAGTGCCAGAGTTCCTTTCTGGGGCACCATCAAGAGATCACATTCGTAGCATGCGGGTACTGCTTTCCTCCTAAGCTGTGCATTCGCAGCCAGCTTCAAGGTGTTCCTTTTGTGGATAGACTCTGGTGGAGAGGCCGCTGGAGAATGCCTCTGCTTCTATGCCCTTTGAGAAGGCTTCTTTGAGGAACCTCTTACCCTAGCATGTGCCAAGTACAGCCTTCTGCCTCTCTCCAATACTGACTTACTTTTGACAGCTTGTCTTTCCGTTTGAGAAACCAAGAGCCCTTTTCGTGCAGGGAAAAATGTCCGTTTTCTGTTCTTCTTTTGCACACGGTGACGTGCTTTCAGGCCTGGGTTAGGCTTTTAAGCACTCGAGGGAGGGCAGCTTCCCATTCACTTTGGAGATGGCACTCCTGCAGCGCTGTGGGCCATGTCTGTGCTTCGCAGACTGCAAACTACCCTCTCCATTCGAAGAGAACACGCACGGATTGGGAAGTCTCTGTTCTCTGGGAGATGTGTGTGGTGCTACTGCCCCGGTGTATTGGGTGGCTCACTGGCCACTAGCAATGTTTCTGCTCGCCACTGTGGGGCAAACGTTGTGCAGGTAAGCTCACTTGGGAAGTACAAGTGCCAGAGTTCCTTTCTGGGGCACCATCAAGAGATCACATTCGTAGCATGCGGGTACTGCTTTCCTCCTAAGCTGTGCATTCGCAGCCAGCTACAAGGTGTTCCTTTTGTGGATAGACTCTGGTGGAGAGGCCGCTGGAGTAGGTTTCTGCTTCTATGCCCTTTGAGAAGGCTGCTTTGAGGAACCTCTTACCCTAGCCTCTGGCAAGTACAGCCTTCTGCCTCTCTCCAATACTGACTTACTTCTGACAGCTTGTCTTTCCGTTTGAGAAACCAAGAGCCCTTTTCGTGCAGGGAAAAATGTCCGTTTTCTGTTCTTCTTTTGCACACGGTGACGTGCTTTCAGGGCTGTGGTTAGGCTTTTACCCACTCGAGGGAGGGCAGCTTCCCATTCACTTTGGAGATGGCACTCCTGCAGCGCTGTGGGCCATGTCTGTGCTTCGCAGACTGCAAACTACCCTCTCCATTCGAAGAGAACACGCACGGATTGGGAAGTCTCTGTTCTCTGGAGTTGTGTGTGGTGCTACTGCCCCGGTGTATGGGGTGGCTCACTGGCCACTAGCAATGTTTCTGCTCACCACTGTGGGGCAAACGTTGTGCAGCTAAGCTCACTTGGGAAGTACAAGTGCCAGAGTTCCTTTCTGGGGCACCATCAAGAGATCACATTCGTAGCATGCGGGTACTGCTTTCCTCCTAAGCTGTGCATTCGCAGCCAGCTTCAAGGTGTTCCTTTTGTGGATAGACTCTGGAGGAGAGGCCGCTGGATAAGGCCTCTGCTTCTATGCCCTTTGAGAGGGCTGCTTTGAGGAACCTCTTACCCTAGCCTCTGCCAAGTACAGCCTTCTGCCTCTCTCCAATACTGACTTACTTCTGACAGCTTGTCTTTCCGTTTGAGAAACCAAGAGCCCTTTTCGTGCAGGGAAAAATGTCGGTTTTCTGTTCTTCTTTTGCACACGGTGACGTGCTTTCAGGGCTGTGGTTAGTCTTTTACCCACTCGAGCGAGGGCAGCTTCCCATTCACTTTGGAGATGGCACCCCTGCAGCGCTGTGGGCCATGTCTGTGCTTCGCAGACTGCAAACTACCCTCTCCATTCGAAGAGAACACGCACGGATTGGGAAGTCTCTGTTCTCTGGGAGTTGTGTGTGGTGCTACTGCCCCGGTGTATGGGGTGGCTCACTGGCCACTAGCAATGTTTCTGCTCGCCACTGTGGGGCAAACGTTGTGCAGCTAAGCTCACTTGGGAAGTACAAGTGCCAGAGTTCCTTTCTGGGGCACCATCAAGAGATCACATTCGTAGCATGCGGGTACTGCTTTCCTCCTAAGCTGTGCATTCCCCGCCAGCTTCAAGGTGTTCCTTTTGTGGATAGACTCTGGAGGAGAGGCCGCTGGATAAGGCCTCTGCTTCTATGCCCTTTGAGAAGGCTGCTTTGAGGAACCTCTTTCCCTAGCCTCTGCCAAGTAGAGCCTTCTGCCTCTCTCCAATACTGACTTACTTCTGACAGCTTGTCTTTCCGTTTGAGAAACCAAGAGCCCTTTTCGTGCAGGGAAAAATGTCCATTTTCTGTTCTTCTTTTGCACACGGTGACGTGCTTTCACGGCTGTGGTTAGGCTTTTAAGCACTCGAGGGAGGGCAGCTTCCCATTCACTTTGGAGATGGCACTCCTGCAGCGCTGTGGGCCATGTCTGTGCTTCGCAGACTGCATACTACCCTCTCCATTCGAAGAGAACACGCACGGATTGGGAAGTCTCTGTTCTCTGGGAGATGTGTGTGGTGCTACTGCCCCGGTGTATGGGGTGGCTCACTGGCCAGTAGCAATGTTTCTGCTCGCCACTGTGGGGCAAACGTTGTGCAGCTAAGCTCACTTGGGAAGTACAAGTGCCAGAGTTCCTTTCTGGGGCACCATCAAGAGATCACATTCGTAGCATGCGAGTACTGCTTTCCTCCTAAGCTGTGCATTCGCAGCCAGCTTCAAGGTGTTCCTTTTGTGGATAGACTCTGGTGGAGAGGCCGCTGGAGAAGGCTTCTGCTTCTATGCCCTTTGAGAAGGCTGCTTTGAGGAACCTCTTACCCTAGCCTCTGCCAAGTACAGCCTTCTGCCTCTCTCCAATACTGACTTACTTTTGACAGCTTGTCTTTCCGTTTGAGAAACCAAGAGCCCTTTTCGTGCAGGGAAAAATGTCCGTTTTCTGTTCTTCTTTTGCACACGGTGACGTGCTTTCAGGCCTGGGTTAGGCTTTTACCCACTCGAGGGAGGGCAGCTTCCCATTCACTTTGGAGATGGCACTCCTGCAGCGCTGTGGGCCATGACTGTGCTTCGCAGACTGTAAACTACCCTCTCCATTCGAAGAGAACACGCACGGATTGGGAAGTCTCTGTTCTCTGGGAGATGTGTGTGGTGCTACTGCCCCGGTGTATGGGGTGGCTCACTCGCCACTAGCAATGTTTCTGCTCGCCACTGTGGGGCAAACGTTGTGCAGCTAAGCTCACTTGGGAAGTACAAGTGCCAGAGTTCCTTTCTGGGGCACCATCAAGAGATCACATTCGTAGCATGCGGGTACTGCTTTCCTCCTAAGCTGTGCATTCGCAGCCAGCTTCAAGGTGTTCCTTTTGTGGATAGACTCTGGTGGAGAGGCCGCTGGAGAATGCCTCTGCTTCTATGCCCTTTGAGAAGGCTTCTTTGAGGAACCTCTTACCCTAGCATGTGCCAAGTACAGCCTTCTGCCTCTCTCCAATACTGACTTACTTTTGACAGCTTGTCTTTCCGTTTGAGAAACCAAGAGCCCTTTTCGTGCAGGGAAAAATGTCCGTTTTCTGTTCTTCTTTTGCACACGGTGACGTGCTTTCAGGCCTGGGTTAGGCTTTTAAGCACTCGAGGGAGGGCAGCTTCCCATTCACTTTGGAGATGGCACTCCTGCAGCGCTGTGGGCCATGTCTGTGCTTCGCAGACTGCAAACTACCCTCTCCATTCGAAGAGAACACGCACGGATTGGGAAGTCTCTGTTCTCTGGGAGATGTGTGTGGTGCTACTGCCCCGGTGTATTGGGTGGCTCACTGGCCACTAGCAATGTTTCTGCTCGCCACTGTGGGGCAAACGTTGTGCAGCTAAGCTCACTTGGGAAGTACAAGTGCCAGAGTTCCTTTCTGGGGCACCATCAAGAGATCACATTCGTAGCATGCGGGTACTGCTTTCCTCCTAAGCTGTGCATTCGCAGCCAGCTTCAAGGTGTTCCTTTTGTGGATAGACTCTGGAGGAGAGGCCGCTGGATAAGGCCTCTGCTTCTATGCCCTTTGAGAGGGCTGCTTTGAGGAACCTCTTACCCTAGCCTCTGCCAAGTACAGCCTTCTGCCTCTCTCCAATACTGACTTACTTTTAACAGCTTGTCTTTCCGTTTGAGAAACTAAGAGCCCTTTTCGTGCAGGGAAAAATGTCCGTTTTCTGTTCTTCTTTTGCACACGGTGACGTGCTTTCAGGCCTGGGTTAGGCTTTTACCCACTCGAGGGAGGGCAGCTTCCCATTCACTTTGGAGATGGCACTCCTGCAGCGCTGTGGGCCATGACTGTGCTTCGCAGACTGCAAACTACCCTCTCCATTCGAAGAGAACACGCACGGATTGGGAAGTCTCTGTTCTCTGGGAGTTGTGTGTGGTGCTACTGCCCCGGTGTATGGGGTGGCTCACTGGCCACTAGCAATGTTTCTGCTCGCCACTGTGGGGCAAACGTTGTGCAGGTAAGCTCACTTGGGAAGTACAAGTGCCAGAGTTCCTTTCTGGGGCACCATCAAGAGATCACATTCGTAGCATGCGGGTACTGCTTTCCTCCTAAGCTGTGCATTCGCAGCCAGCTACAAGGTGTTCCTTTTGTGGATAGACTCTGGTGGAGAGGCCGCTGGAGTAGGTTTCTGCTTCTATGCCCTTTGAGAAGGCTGCTTTGAGGAACCTCTTACCCTAGCCTCTGGCAAGTACAGCCTTCTGCCTCTCTCCAATACTGACTTACTTCTGACAGCTTGTCTTTCCGTTTGAGAAACCAAGAGCCCTTTTCGTGCAGGGAAAAATGTCCGTTTTCTGTTCTTCTTTTGCACACGGTTACGTGCTTTCAGGGCTGTGGTTAGGCTTTTACCCACTCGAGGGAGGGCAGCTTCCCATTCACTTTGGAGATGGCACTCCTGCAGCGCTGTGGGCCATGTCTGTGCTTCGCAAACTGCAAACTACCCTCTCCATTCGAAGAGAACACGCACGGATTGGGAAGTCTCTGTTCTCTGGAAGATGTGTGTGGTGCTACTGCCCCGGTGTATGGGGTGGCTCACTGGCCACTAGCAACGTTTCTGCTCGCCACTGTGGGGCAAGCGTTGTGCACCTAAGCTCACATGGGAAGTAGAAGTGCCAGAGTTCCTTTCTGGGGCACCATCAAGAGATCACATTCGTAGCATGCGGGTACTGCTTTCCTCCTAAGCTGTGCATTCGCAGCCAGCTTCAAGGTGTTCTTTTTGTGGATAGACTCTGGTGGAGAGGCCGCTGGAGAAGGCTTCTGCTTCTATGCCCTTTGAGAAGGCTGCTTTGAGGAACCTCTTACCCTAGCCTCTGCCAAGTACAGCCTTCTGCCTCTCTCCAATACTGACTTACTTCTGACACCTTGTCTTTCCGTTTGAGAAACCAAGAGCCCTTTTCGTGCAGGGAAAAATGTCCGTTTTCTGTTCTTCTTTTGCACACGGTGACGTGCTTTCAGGCCTGGGTTAGGCTTTTACCCACTCGAGGGAGGGCAGCTTCCCATTCACTTTGGAGATGGCACTCCTGCAGCGCTGTGGGCCATGACTGTGCTTCGCACACTGCAAACTACCCTCTCCATTCGAAGAGAACACGCACGGATTGGGAAGTCTCTGTTCTCTGGGAGTTGTGTGTGGTGCTACTGCCCCGGTGTATGGGGTGGCTCACTGGCCACTAGCAATGTTTCTGCTCGCCACTGTGGGGCAAACGTTGTGCAGCTAAGCTCACTTGGGAAGTACAAGTGCCAGAGTTCCTTTCTGGGGCACCATCAAGAGATCACATTCGTAGCATGCGGGTACTGCTTTCCTCCTAAGCTGTGCATTCGCAGCCAGCTTCAAGGTGTTCCTTTTGTGGATAGACTCTGGTGGAGAGGCCGCTGGATAAGGCCTCTGCTTCTATGCCCTTTGAGAAGGCTGCTTTGAGGAAACTCTTTCCCTAGCCTCTGCCAAGTACAGCCTTCTGCCTCTCTCCAATACTGACTTACTTCTGACAGCTTGTCTTTCCGTTTGAGAAACCAAGAGCCCTTTTCGTGCAGGGAAAAGTGTCCGTTTTCTGTTCTTCTTTTGCACACGGTTACGTGCTTTCAGGGCTGTGGTTAGGCTTTTACCCACTCGAGGGAGGGCAGCTTCCCATTCACTTTGGAGATGGCACTCCTGCAGCGCTGTGGGCCGTGTCTGTGCTTCGCAAACTGTAAACTACCCTCTCCATTCGAAGAGAACACGCACGGATTGGGAAGTCTCTGTTCTCTGGGAGATGTGTGTGGTGCTACTGCCCCGGTGTATGGGGTGGCTCACTGGCCACTAGCAACGTTTCTGCTCGCCACTGTGGGGCATGAGTTGTGCAGCTAAGCTCACTTGGGAAGTACAAGTGCCAGAGTTCCTTTCTCGGGCACCATCAAGAGATCACATTCGTAGCATGTGGGTACTGCTTTCCTCCTAAGCTGTGCATTCGCAGCCAGCTTCAAGGTGTTCCTTTTGTGGATAGACTCTGGTGGAGAGGCCGCTTGAGAAGGCTTCTGCTTCTATGCCCTTTGAGAAGGCTGCTTTGAGGAACCTCTTACCCTAGCCTCTGCCAAGTACAGCCTTCTGCCTCTCTCCAATACTGACTTACTTCTGACAGCTTGTCTTTCCGTTTGAGAAACCAAGAGCCCTTTTCGTGCAGGGAAAAATGTCCGTTTTCTGTTCTTCTTTTGCACACGGTGACGTGCTTTCAGGCCTGGGTTAGGCTTTTACCCACTCGAGGGAGGGCAGCTTCCCATTCACTTTGGAGATGGCACTCCTGCAGCGCTGTGGGCCATGTCTGTGCTTCGCAAACTGCAAACTACCCTCTCCATTCGAAGAGAACACGCACGGATTGGGAAGTCTCTGTTCTCTGGGAGATGTGTGTGGTGCTACTGCCCCGGTGTATGGGGTGGCTCACTGGCCACTAGCAACGTTTCTGCTCGCCACTGTGGGGCAAGCGTTGTGCAGCTAAGCTCACTTGGGAAGTACCAGTGCCAGAGTTCCTTTCTGGGGCACCATCAAGAGATCACATTCGTAGCATGCGGGTACTGCTTTCCTCCTAAGCTGTGCATTCGCAGCCAGCTTCAAGGTGTTCCTTTTGTGGATAGACTCTGGTGGAGAGGCCGCTGGAGAAGGCTTCTGCTTCTATGCCCTTTGAGAAGGCTGCTTTGAGGAACCTCTTACCCTAGCCTCTGCCAAGTACAGCCTTCTGCCTCTCTCCAATACTGACTTACTTCTGACAGCTTGTCTTTCCGTTTGAGAAACCAAGAGCCCTTTTCGTGCAGGGAAAAATGTCCGTTTTCTGTTCTTCTTTTGCACACGGTGACGTGCTTTCAGGCCTGGGTTAGGCTTTTACCCACTCGAGGGAGGGCAGCTTCCCATTCACTTTGGAGATGGCACTCCTGCAGCGCTGTGGGCCATGACTGTGCTTCGCAGACTGTAAACTACCCTCTCCATTCGAAGAGAACACGCACGGATTGGGAAGTCTCTGTTCTCTGGGAGATGTGTGTGGTGCTACTGCCCCGGTGTATGGGGTGGCTCACTGGCCACTAGCAATGTTTCTGCTCGCCACTGTGGGGCAAACGTTGTTCAGCTAAGCTCACTTGGGAAGTACAAGTGCCAGAGTTCCTTTCTGGGGCACCATCAAGAGATCACATTCGTAGCATGCGGGTACTGCTTTCCTCCTAAGCTGTGCATTCGCAGCCAGCTTCAAGGTGTTCCTTTTGTGGATAGACTCTGGAGGAGAGGCCGCTGGATAAGGCCTCTGCTTCTATGCCCTTTGAGAAGGCTGCTTTGAGGAACCTCTTTCCCTAGCCTCTGCCAAGTACAGCCTTCTGCCTCTCTCCAATACTGACTTACTTTTGACAGCTTGTCTTTCCGTTTGAGAAACCAAGAGCCCTTTTCGTGCAGGGAAAAATGTTCGTTTTCTGTTCTTCTTTTGCACACGGTGACGTGCTTTCAGGCCTGGGTTAGGCTTTTACCCACTCAAGGGAGGGCAGCTTCCCATTCACTTTGCAGATGGCACTCCTGCAGTGCTGTGGGCCATGTCTGTGCTTCGCAGACTGCAAACTACCCTCTCCATTCGAAGAGAACACGCACGGATTGGGAAGTCTCTGTTCTCTGGGAGTTGTGTGTGGTGCTACTGCCCCGGTGTATGGGGTGGCTCACTGGCCACTAGCAACGTTTCTGCTCGCCACTGTGGGGCAAGCGTTGTGCAGCTAAGCTCACTTGGGAAGTACAAGTGCCAGAGTTCCTTTCTGGGGCACCATCAAGAGATCACATTCGTAGCATGCGGGTACTGCTTTCCTCCTAAGCTGTGCATTCCCCGCCAGCTTCAAGGTGTTCCTTTTGTGGATAGACTCTGGAGGAGAGGCCGCTGGATAAGGCCTCTGCTTCTATACCTTTGAGAAGGCTGCTTTGAGGAACCTCTTTCCCTAGCCTCTGCCAAGTACAGCCTTCTGCCTCTCTCCAATACTGACTTACTTCTGACAGCTTGTCTTTCCGTTTGAGAAACCAAGAGCCCTTTTCGTGCAGGGAAAAATGTCCGTTTTCTGTTCTTCTTTTGCACACGGTGACGTGCTTTCAGGCCTGGGTTAGGCTTTTACCCACTCGAGGGAGGGCAGCTTCCCATTCACTTTGGAGATGGCACTCCTGCAGCGCTGTGGGCCATGACTGTGCTTCGCAGACTGTAAACTACCCTCTCCATTCGAAGAGAACACGCACGGATTGGGAAGTCTCTGTTCTCTGGGAGATGTGTGTGGTGCTACTGCCCCGGTGTATGGGGTGGCTCACTCGCCACTAGCAATGTTTCTGCTCGCCACTGTGGGGCAAACGTTGTGCAGCTAAGCTCACTTGGGAAGTACAAGTGCCAGAGTTCCTTTCTGGGGCACCATCAAGAGATCACATTCGTAGCATGCGGGTACTGATTTCCTCCTAAGCTGTGCATTCGCAGCCAGCTTCAAGGTGTTCCTTTTGTGGATAGACTCTGGTGGAGAGGCCGCTGGAGAAGGCCTCTGCTTCTATGCCCTTTGAGAAGGCTTCTTTGAGGAACCTCTTACCCTAGCGTGTGCCAAGTACAGCCTTCTGCCTCTCTCCAATACTGACTTACTTTTGACAGCTTGTCTTTCCGTTTGAGAAAGCAAGAGCCCTTTTCGTGCAGGGAAAAATGTCCGTTTTCTGTTCTTCTTTTGCACACGGTGACGTGCTTTCAGGCCTGGGTTAGGCTTTTAAGCACTCGAGGGATGGCAGCTTCCCATTCACTTTGGAGATGGCAGTCCTGCAGCGCTGTGGGCCATGTCTGTGCTTCGCAGACTGCAAACTACCCTCTCCATTCGAAGAGAACACGCACGGATTGGGAAGTCTCTGTTCTCTGGGAGATGTGTGTGGTGCTACTGCCCCGGTGTATGGGGTGGCTCACTGGCCAGTAGCAATGATTCTGCTCGCCACTGTGGGGCAAACGTTGTGCAGCTAAGCTCACTTGGGAAGTACAAGTGCCAGAGTTCCTTTCTGGGGCACCATCAAGAGATCACATTCGTAGCATGCGGGTACTGCTTTCCTCCTAAGCTGTGCATTCGCAGCCAGCTTCAAGGTGTTCCTTTTGTGGATAGACTCTGGTGGAGAGGCCGCTGGAGAAGGCTTCTGCTTCTATGCCCTTTGAGAAGGCTGCTTTGAGGAACCTCTTACCCTAGCCTCTGCCAAGTACAGCCTTCTGCCTCTCTCCAATACTGACTTACTTTTGACAGCTTGTCTTTCCGTTTTAGAAACCAAGAGCCCTTTTCGTGCAGGGAAAAATGTCCGTTTTCTGTTCTTCTTTTGCACACGGTGACGTGCTTTCAGGAATGGGTTAGGCTTTTACCCACTCGAGGGAGGGCAGCTTCCCATTCACTTTGGAGATGGCACTCCTGCAGCGCTGTGGGCCATGACTGTGCTTCACAGACTGTAAACTACCCTCTCCATTCGAAGAGAACACGCACGGATTGGGAAGTCTCTGTTCTCTGGGAGATGTGTGTGGTGCTACTGCCCCGGTGTATGGGGTGGCTCACTGGCCACTAGCAATGTTTCTGCTCGCCACTGTGGGGCAAACGTTGTGCAGCTAAGCTCACTTGGGAAGTACAAGTGCCAGAGTTCCTTTCTGGGGCACCATCAAGAGATCACATTCGTAGCATGCGGGTACTGCTTTCCTCCTAAGCTGTGCATTCGCAGCCAGCTTCAAGGTGTTCCTTTTGTGGATAGACTCTGTAGGAGAGGCCGCTGGATAAGGCCTCTGCTTCTATGCCCTTTGAGAGGGCTGCTTTGAGGAACCTCTTACCCTAGCCTCTGCCAAGTACAGCCTTCTGCCTCTCTCCAATACTGACTTACTTTTAACAGCTTGTCTTTCCGTTTGAGAAACTAAGAGCCCTTTTCGTGCAGGGAAAAATGTCCGTTTTCTGTTCTTCTTTTGCACACGGTGACGTGCTTTCAGGCCTGGGTTAGGCTTTTACCCACTCGAGGGAGGGCAGCTTCCCATTCACTTTGGAGATGGCACTCCTGCAGCGCTGTGGGCCATGACTGTGCTTCGCAGACTGCAAACTACCCTCTCCATTCGAAGAGAACACGCACGGATTGGGAAGTCTCTGTTCTCTGGGAGTTGTGTGTGGTGCTACTGCCCCGGTGTATGGGGTGGCTCACTGGCCACTAGCAATGTTTCTGCTCGCCACTGTGGGGCAAACGTTGTGCAGGTAACCTCACTTGGGAAGTACAAGTGCCAGAGTTCCTTTCTGGGGCACCATCAAGAGATCACATTCGTAGCATGCGGGTACTGCTTTCCTCCTAAGCTGTGCATTCGCAGCCAGCTTCAAGGTGTTCCTTTTGTGGATAGACTCTGGTGGAGAGGCCGCTGGAGAAGGTTTCTGCTTCTATGCCCTTTGAGAAGGCTGCTTTGAGGAACCTCTTACCCTAGCCTCTGCCAAGTACAGCCTTCTGCCTCTCTCCAATACTGACTTACTTCTGACAGCTTGTCTTTCCGTTTGAGAAACCAAGAGCCCTTTTCGTGCAGGGAAAAGTGTCCGTTTTCTGTTCTTCTTTTGCACACGGTGACGTGCTTTCAGGGCTGGGTTAGGCTTTTACCCACTCGAGGGAGGGCAGCTTCCCATTCACTTTGGAGATGGCACTCCTGCAGCGCTGTGGGCCATGTCTGTGCTTCGCAAACTGCAAACTACCCTCTCCATTCGAAGAGAACACGCACGGATTGGGAAGTCTCTGTTCTCTGGGAGATGTGTGTGGTGCTACTGCCCCGGTGTATGGGGTGGCTCACTGGCCACTAGCAACGTTTCTGCTCGCCACTGTGGGGCAAGCGTTGTGCAGCTAAGCTCACTTGGGAAGTACCAGTGCCAGAGTTCCTTTCTGGGGCACCATCAAGAGATCACATTCGTAGCATGCGGGTACTGCTTTCCTCCTAAGCTGTGCATTCGCAGCCAGCTTCAAGGTGTTCCTTTTGTGGATAGACTCTGGTGGAGAGGCCGCTGGAGAATGCTTCTGCTTCTATGCCCTTTGAGAAGGCTGCTTTGAGGAACCTCTTACCCTAGCCTCTGCCAAGTACAGCCTTCTGCCTCTCTCCAATACTGACTTACTTCTGACAGCTTGTCTTTCCGTTTGAGAAACCAAGAGCCCTTTTCGTGCAGGGAAAAATGTCCGTTTTCTGTTCTTCTTTTGCACACGGTGACGTGCTTTCAGGCCTGGGTTAGGCTTTTACCCACTCGAGGGAGGGCAGCTTCCCATTCACTTTGGAGATGGCACTCCTGCAGCGCTGTGGGCCATGACTGTGCTTCGCAGACTGTAAACTACCCTCTCCATTCGAAGAGAACACGCACGGATTGGGAAGTCTCTGTTCTCTGGGAGATGTGTGTGGTGCTACTGCCCCGGTGTATGGGGTGGCTCACTGGCCACTAGCAATGTTTCTGCTCGCCACTGTGGGGCAAACGTTGTTCAGCTAAGCTCACTTGGGAAGTACAAGTGCCAGAGTTCCTTTCTGGGGCACCATCAAGAGATCACATTCGTAGCATGCGGGTACTGCTTTCCTCCTAAGCTGTGCATTCGCAGCCAGCTTCAAGGTGTTCCTTTTGTGGATAGACTCTGGAGGAGAGGCCGCTGGATAAGGCCTCTGCTTCTATGCCCTTTGAGAAGGCTGCTTTGAGGAACCTCTTTCCCTAGCCTCTGCCAAGTACAGCCTTCTGCCTCTCTCCAATACTGACTTACTTTTGACAGCTTGTCTTTCCGTTTGAGAAACCAAGAGCCCTTTTCGTGCAGGGAAAAATGTTCGTTTTCTGTTCTTCTTTTGCACACGGTGACGTGCTTTCAGGCCTGGGTTAGGCTTTTACCCACTCAAGGGAGGGCAGCTTCCCATTCACTTTGCAGATGGCACTCCTGCAGTGCTGTGGGCCATGTCTGTGCTTCGCAGACTGCAAACTACCCTCTCCATTCGAAGAGAACACGCACGGATTGGGAAGTCTCTGTTCTCTGGGAGTTGTGTGTGGTGCTACTGCCCCGGTGTATGGGGTGGCTCACTGGCCACTAGCAACGTTTCTGCTCGCCACTGTGGGGCAAGCGTTGTGCAGCTAAGCTCACTTGGGAAGTACAAGTGCCAGAGTTCCTTTCTGGGGCACCATCAAGAGATCACATTCGTAGCATGCGGGTACTGCTTTCCTCCTAAGCTGTGCATTCCCCGCCAGCTTCAAGGTGTTCCTTTTGTGGATAGACTCTGGAGGAGAGGCCGCTGGATAAGGCCTCTGCTTCTATACCTTTGAGAAGGCTGCTTTGAGGAACCTCTTTCCCTAGCCTCTGCCAAGTACAGCCTTCTGCCTCTCTCCAATACTGACTTACTTCTGACAGCTTGTCTTTCCGTTTGAGAAACCAAGAGCCCTTTTCGTGCAGGGAAAAATGTCCGTTTTCTGTTCTTCTTTTGCACACGGTGACGTGCTTTCAGGCCTGGGTTAGGCTTTTACCCACTCGAGGGAGGGCAGCTTCCCATTCACTTTGGAGATGGCACTCCTGCAGCGCTGTGGGCTATGACTGTGCTTCGCAGACTGGAAACTACCCTCTCCATTCGAAGAGAACACGCACGGATTGGGAAGTCTCTGTTCTCTGGGAGATGTGTGTGGTGCTACTGCCCCGGTGTATGGGGTGGCTCACTCGCCACTAGCAATGTTTCTGCTCGCCACTGTGGGGCAAACGTTGTGCAGCTAAGCTCACTTGGGAAGTACAAGTGCCAGAGTTCCTTTCTGGGGCACCATCAAGAGATCACATTCGTAGCATGCGGGTACTGATTTCCTCCTAAGCTGTGCATTCGCAGCCAGCTTCAAGGTGTTCCTTTTGTGGATAGACTCTGGTGGAGAGGCCGCTGGAGAAGGCCTCTGCTTCTATGCCCTTTGAGAAGGCTTCTTTGAGGAACCTCTTACCCTAGCGTGTGCCAAGTACAGCCTTCTGCCTCTCTCCAATACTGACTTACTTTTGACAGCTTGTCTTTCCGTTTGAGAAAGCAAGAGCCCTTTTCGTGCAGGGAAAAATGTCCGTTTTCTGTTCTTCTTTTGCACACGGTGACGTGCTTTCAGGCCTGGGTTAGGCTTTTAAGCACTCGAGGGAGGGCAGCTTCCCATTCACTTTGGAGATGGCAGTCCTGCAGCGCTGTGGGCCATGTCTGTGCTTCGCAGACTGCAAACTACCCTCTCCATTCGAAGAGAACACGCACGGATTGGGAAGTCTCTGTTCTCTGGGAGATGTGTGTGGTGCTACTGCCCCGGTGTATGGGGTGGCTCACTGGCCAGTAGCAATGATTCTGCTCGCCACTGTGGGGCAAACGTTGTGCAGCTAAGCTCACTTGGGAAGTACAAGTGCCAGAGTTCCTTTCTGGGGCACCATCAAGAGATCACATTCGTAGCATGCGGGTACTGCTTTCCTCCTAAGCTGTGCATTCGCAGCCAGCTTCAAGGTGTTCCTTTTGTGGATAGACTCTGGTGGAGAGGCCGCTGGAGAAGGCTTCTGCTTCTATGCCCTTTGAGAAGGCTGCTTTGAGGAACCTCTTACCCTAGCCTCTGCCAAGTACAGCCTTCTGCCTCTCTCCAATACTGACTTACTTTTGACAGCTTGTCTTTCCGTTTTAGAAACCAAGAGCCCTTTTCGTGCAGGGAAAAATGTCCGTTTTCTGTTCTTCTTTTGCACACGGTGACGTGCTTTCAGGCCTGGGTTAGGCTTTTACCCACTCGAGGGAGGGCAGCTTCCCATTCACTTTGGAGATGGCACTCCTGCAGCGCTGTGGGCCATGACTGTGCTTCACAGACTGTAAACTACCCTCTCCATTCGAAGAGAACACGCACGGATTGGGAAGTCTCTGTTCTCTGGGAGATGTGTGTGGTGCTACTGCCCCGGTGTATGGGGTGGCTCACTGGCCACTAGCAATGTTTCTGCTCGCCACTGTGGGGCAAACGTTGTGCAGCTAAGCTCACTTGGGAAGTACAAGTGCCAGAGTTCCTTTCTGGGGCACCATCAAGAGATCACATTCGTAGCATGCGGGTACTGCTTTCCTCCTAAGCTGTGCATTCGCAGCCAGCTTCAAGGTGTTCCTTTTGTGGATAGACTCTGTAGGAGAGGCCGCTGGATAAGGCCTCTGCTTCTATGCCCTTTGAGAGGGCTGCTTTGAGGAACCTCTTACCCTAGCCTCTGCCAAGTACAGCCTTCTGCCTCTCTCCAATACTGACTTACTTTTAACAGCTTGTCTTTCCGTTTGAGAAACTAAGAGCCCTTTTCGTGCAGGGAAAAATGTCCGTTTTCTGTTCTTCTTTTGCACACGGTGACGTGCTTTCAGGCCTGGGTTAGGCTTTTACCCACTCGAGGGAGGGCAGCTTCCCATTCACTTTGGAGATGGCACTCCTGCAGCGCTGTGGGCCATGACTGTGCTTCGCAGACTGCAAACTACCCTCTCCATTCGAAGAGAACACGCACGGATTGGGAAGTCTCTGTTCTCTGGGAGTTGTGTGTGGTGCTACTGCCCCGGTGTATGGGGTGGCTCACTGGCCACTAGCAATGTTTCTGCTCGCCACTGTGGGGCAAACGTTGTGCAGGTAACCTCACTTGGGAAGTACAAGTGCCAGAGTTCCTTTCTGGGGCACCATCAAGAGATCACATTCGTAGCATGCGGGTACTGCTTTCCTCCTAAGCTGTGCATTCGCAGCCAGCTTCAAGGTGTTCCTTTTGTGGATAGACTCTGGTGGAGAGGCCGCTGGAGAAGGTTTCTGCTTCTATGCCCTTTGAGAAGGCTGCTTTGAGGAACCTCTTACCCTAGCCTCTGCCAAGTACAGCCTTCTGCCTCTCTCCAATACTGACTTACTTCTGACAGCTTGTCTTTCCGTTTGAGAAACCAAGAGCCCTTTTCGTGCAGGGAAAAGTGTCCGTTTTCTGTTCTTCTTTTGCACACGGTGACGTGCTTTCAGGCCTGGGTTAGGCTTTTACCCACTCGAGGGAGGGCAGCTTCCCATTCACTTTGGAGATGGCACTCCTGCAGCGCTGTGGGCCATGTCTGTGCTTCGCAAACTGCAAACTACCCTCTCCATTCGAAGAGAACACGCACGGATTGGGAAGTCTCTGTTCTCTGGGAGATGTGTGTGGTGCTACTGCCCCGGTGTATGGGGTGGCTCACTGGCCACTAGCAACGTTTCTGCTCGCCACTGTGGGGCAAGCGTTGTGCAGCTAAGCTCACTTGGGAAGTACCAGTGCCAGAGTTCCTTTCTGGGGCACCATCAAGAGATCACATTCGTAGCATGCGGGTACTGCTTTCCTCCTAAGCTGTGCATTCGCAGCCAGCTTCAAGGTGTTCCTTTTGTGGATAGACTCTGGTGGAGAGGCCGCTGGAGAATGCTTCTGCTTCTATGCCCTTTGAGAAGGCTGCTTTGAGGAACCTCTTACCCTAGCCTCTGCCAAGTACAGCCTTCTGCCTCTCTCCAATACTGACTTACTTCTGACAGCTTGTCTTTCCGTTTGAGAAACCAAGAGCCCTTTTCGTGCAGGGAAAAATGTCCGTTTTCTGTTCTTCTTTTGCACACGGTGACGTGCTTTCAGGCCTGGGTTAGGCTTTTACCCACTCGAGGGAGGGCAGCTTCCCATTCACTTTGGAGATGGCACTCCTGCAGCGCTGTGGGCCATGACTGTGCTTCGCAGACTGTAAACTACCCTCTCCATTCGAAGAGAACACGCACGGATTGGGAAGTCTCTGTTCTCTGGGAGATGTGTGTGGTGCTACTGCCCCGGTGTATGGGGTGGCTCACTGGCCACTAGCAACGTTTCTGCTCGCCACTGTGGTGCAAGCGTTGTGCAGCTAAGCTCACTTGGGAAGTACAAGTGCCAGAGTTCCTTTCTGGGGCACCATCAAGAGATCACATTCGTAGCATGCGGGTACTGCTTTCCTCCTAAGCTGTGCATTCCCCAACAGCTTCAAGGTGTTCCTTTTGTGGATAGACTCTGGAGGAGAGGCCGCTGGATAAGGCCTCTGCTTCTATGCCCTTTGAGAAGGCTGCTTTGAGGAACCTCTTTCCCTAGCCTCTGCCAAGTACAGCCTTCTGCCTCTCTCCAATACTGACTTACTTCTGAAAGCTTGTCTTTCCGTTTGAGAAACCAAGAGCCCTTTTCGTGCAGGGAAAAATGTCCGTTTTCTGTTCTTATTTTGCACACGGTGACGTGCTTTCAGGCCTGGGTTAGGCTTTTACCCACTCGAGGGAGGGCAGCTTCCCATTCACTTTGGAGATGGCACTCCTGCAGCGCTGTGGGCCATGACTGTGCTTCGCAGACTGTAAACTACCCTCTCCATTCGAAGAGAACACGCACGGATTGGGAAGTCTCTGTTCTCTGGGAGATGTGTGTGGTGCTACTGCCCCGGTGTATGGGGTGGCTCACTGGCCACTAGCAATGTTTCTGCTCGCCACTGTGGGGCAAACGTTGTTCAGCTAAGCTCACTTGGGAAGTACAAGTGCCAGAGTTCCTTTCTGGGGCACCATCAAGAGATCACATTCGTAGCATGCGGGTACTGCTTTCCTCCTAAGCTGTGCATTCGCAGCCAGCTTCAAGGTGTTCCTTTTGTGGATAGACTCTTGAGGAGAGGCCGCTGGATAAGGCCTCTGCTTCTATGCCCTTTGAGAGGGCTGCTTTGAGGAACCTCTTACCCTAGCCTCTGCCAAGTACAGCCTTCTGCCTCTCGCCAATACTGACTTACTTTTGACAGCTTGTCTTTCCGTTTGAGAAACTAAGAGCCCTTTTCGTGCAGGGAAAAATGTCCGTTTTCTGTTCTTCTTTTGCACACGGTGACGTGCTTTCAGGGCTGTGGTTAGGCTTTTACCCACTCGAGGGAGGGCAGCTTCCCATTCACTTTGGAGATGGCACTCCTGCAGCGCTGTGGGCCATGTCTGTGCTTCGCAGACTGCAAACTACCCTCTCCATTCGAAGAGAACACGCACGGATTGGGAAGTCTCTGTTCTCTGGGAGTTGTGTGTGGTGCTACTGCCCCGGTGTATGGGGTGGCTCACTGGCCACTAGCAACGTTTCTGCTCGCCACTGTGGGGCAAGCGTTGTGCAGCTAAGCTCACTTGGGAAGTACAAGTGCCAGAGTTCCTTTCTGGGGCACCATCCAGAGATCACATTCGTAGCATGCGGGTACTGCTTTCCTCCTAAGCTGTGCATTCCCCGCCAGCTTCAAGGTGTTCCTTTTGTGGATAGACTCTGGAAGAGAGGCCGCTGGATAAGGCCTCTGCTTCTATGCCCTTTGAGAAGGCTGCTTTGAGGAACCTCTTTCCCTAGCCTCTGCCAAGTACAGCCTTCTGCCTCTCTCCAATACTGACTTACTTTTGACAGCTTGTCTTTCCGTTTGAGAAACCAAGAGCCCTTTTCGTGCAGGGAAAAATGTCCGTTTTCTGTTCTTCTTTTGCACACGGTGACGTGCTTTCAGGAATGGGTTAGGCTTTTATCCACTCAAGGGAGGGCAGCTTCCCATTCACTTTGGAGATGGCACTCCTGCAGCGCTGTGGGCCATGTCTGTGCTTCGCAGACTGCAAACTACCCTCTCCATTCGAAGACAACACGCACGGATTGGGAAGTCTCTGTTCTCTGGGAGTTGTGTGTGGTGCTACTGCCCCGGTGTATGGGGTGGCTCACTGGCCACTAGCAACGTTTCTGCTCGCCACTGTGGGGCAAGCGTTGTGCAGCTAAGCTCACTTGGGAAGTACAAGTGCCAGAGTTCCTTTCTGGGGCACCATCAAGAGATCACATTCGTAGCATGCGGGTACTGCTTTCCTCCTAAGCTGTGCATTCCCCGCCAGCTTCAAGGTGTTCCTTTTGTGGATAGACTCTGGAGGAGAGGCCGCTGGATAAGGCCTCTGCTTCTATGCCCTTTGAGAAGGCTGCTTTCAGGAACTCTTTCCCTAGCCTCTGCCAAGTACAGCCTTCTGCCTCTCTCCAATACTGACTTACTTTTGACAGCTTGTCTTTCCGTTTGAGAAACCAAGAGCCCTTTTCGTGCAGGGAAAAATGTCCGTTTTCTATTCTTCTTTTGCACACGGTGACGTGCTTTCAGGGCTGGGGTTAGGCTTTTACCCACTCGAGGGAGGGCAGCTACCCATTCACTTTGGAGATGGCACACGTGCAGCGCTGTGGGCCATGTCTGTGCTTCGCAGACTGCAAACTACCCTCTCCATTCGAAGAGAACACGCACGGATTGGGAAGTCTCTGTTCTCTGGGAGTTGTGTGTGGTGCTACTGCCCCGGTGTATGGGGTGGCTCACTGGCCACTAGCAATGTTTCTGCTCGCCACTGTGGGGCAAACGTTGTGCAGCTAAGCTCACTTGGGAAGTACAAGTGCCAGAGTTCCTTTCTGGGGCACCATCAAGAGATCACATTCGTAGCATGCGGGTACTGCTTTCCTCCTAAGCTGTGCATTCCCCGCCAGCTTCAAGGTGTTCCTTTTGTGGATAGACTCTGGAGGAGAGGCCGCTGGATAAGGCCTCTGCTTCTATGCCCTTTGAGAGGGCTGCTTTGGGGAACCTCTTACCCTAGCCTCTGCCAAGTACAGCCTTCTGCCTCTCTCCAATACTGACTTACTTCTGACAGCTTGTCTTTCCGTTTGAGAAACCAAGAGCCCTTTTCGTGCAGGGAAAAATGTCCGTTTTCTGTTCTTCTTTTGCACACGGTGACGTGCTTTCAGGCCTGTGTTAGGCTTTTACCCACTCGAGGGAGGGCAGCTTCCCATTCACTTTGGAGATGGCACTCCTGCAGCGCTTTGGACCATGTCTGTGCTTCGCAGACTGCAAACTACCCTCTCCATTCGAAGAGAACACGCACGGATTGGGAAGTCTCTGTTCTCTGGGAGTTGTGTTTGGTGCTACTGCCCCGGTGTATGGGGTGTCTCACTGGCCACTAGCAATGTTTCTGCTCGCCACTGTGGGGCAAACGTTGTGCAGCTAAGCTCACTTGGGAAGTACAAGTGCCAGAGTTCCTTTCTGGGGCACCATCAAGAGATCACATTCGTAGCATGCGGGTACTGCTTTCCTCCTAAGCTGTGCATTCGCAGCCAGCTTCAAGGTGTTCCTTTTGTGGATAGACTCTGGTGGAGAGGCCGCTGGAGAAGGCCTCTGCTTCTATGCCCTTTGAGAAGGCTTCTTTGAGGAACCTCTTACCCTAGCCTCTGCCAAGTACAGCCTTCTGCCTCTCTCCAATACTGACTTACTTTTGACAGCTTGTCTTTCCGTTTGAGAAAGCAAGAGCCCTTTTCGTGCAGGGAAAAATGTCCGTTTTCTGTTCTTCTTTTGCACACGGTGACTTGCTTTCAGGGCTGTGGTTAGGCTTTTACCCACTCGAGGGAGGGCAGCTTCCCATTCACTTTGGTGATGGCACTCCTGCAGCGCTGTTGGCCATGTCTGTGCTTCGCAGACTGCAAACTACCCTCTCCATTCGAAGAGAACACGCACGGATTGGGAAGTCTCTGTTCTCTGGGAGTTGTGTGTGGTGCTACTGCCCCGGTGTATGGGGTGGCTCACTGGCCACTAGCAACGTTTCTGCTCGCCACTGTGGGGCAAGCGTTGTGCAGCTAAGCTCAGTTGGGAAGTACAAGTGCCAGAGTTCCTTTCTGGGGCACCATCAAGAGATCACATTCGTAGCATGCGGGTACTGCTTTCCTCCTAAGCTGTGCATTCCCTGCCAGCTTCAAGGTGTTCCTTTTGTGGATAGACTCTGGAGGAGAGGCCGCTGGATAAGGCCTCTGCTTCTATGCCCTTTGAGAAGGCTGCTTTGAGGAACCTCTTTCCCTAGCCTCTGCCAAGTACAGCCTTCTGCCTCTCTCCAATACTGACTTACTTTTGACAGCTTGTCTTTCCGTTTGAGAAACCAAGAGCCCTTTTCGTGCAGGGAAAAATGTCCGTTTTCTGTTCTTCTTTTGCACACGGTGACGTGCTTTCAGGCCTGGGTTAGGCTTTTACCCACTCAAGGGAGGGCAGCTTCCCATTCACTTTGGAGATGGCACTCCTGCAGCGCTGTGGGCCATGTCTGTGCTTCGCAGACTGCAAACTACCCTCTCCATTCGAAGAGAACACGCACGGATTGGGAAGTCTCTGTTCTCTGGGAGTTGTGTGTGGTGCTACTGCCCCGGTGTATGGGGTGGCTCACTGGCCACTAGCAACGTTTCTGCTCGCCACTGTGGGGCAAGCGTTGTGCAGCTAAGCTCACTTGGGAAGTACAAGTGCCAGAGTTCCATTCTGGGGCACCATCAAGAGATCACATTCGTAGCATGCGGGTACTGCTTTCCTCCTAAGCTGTGCATTCCCCGCCAGCTTCAAGGTGTTCCTTTTGTGGATAGACTCTGGAGGAGAGGCCGCTGGATAAGGCCTCTGCTTCTATGCCCTTTGAGAAGGCTGCTTTGAGGAACCTCTTTCCCTAGCCTCTGACAAGTACAGCCTTCTGCCTCTCTCCAATACTGACTTACTTCTGACAGCTTGTCTTTCCGTTTGAGAAACCAAGAGCCCTTTTCGTGCAGGGAAAAATGTCCGTTTTCTGTTCTTCTTTTGCACACGGTTACGTGCTTTCAGGGCTGGGGTTAGGCTTTTACCCACTCGAGGGAGGGCAGCTTCCCATTCACTTTGGAGATGGCACTCCTGCAGCGCTGTGGGCCATGTCTGTGCTTCGCAGACTGCAAACTACCCTCTCCATTCGAAGAGAACACGCACGGATTGGGAAGTCTCTGTTCTCTGGGAGTTGTGTGTGGTGCTACTGCCCCGGTGTATGGGGTGGCTCACTGGCCACTAGCAATGTTTCTGCTCGCCACTGTGGGGAAAACGTTGTGCAGCTAAGCTCACTTGGGAAGTACAAGTGCCAGAGTTCCTTTCTGGGGCACCATCAAGAGATCACATTCGTAGCATGCGGGTACTGCTTTCCTCCTAAGCTGTGCATTCGCAGCCAGCTTCAAGGTGTTCCTTTTGTGGATAGACTCTGGTGGAGAGGCCGCTGGAGAAGGCTTCTGCTTCTATGCCCTTTGAGAAGGCTGCTTTGAGGAACCTCTTACCCTAGCCTCTGCCAAGTACAGCCTTCTGCCTCTCTCCAATACTGACTTACTTTTGACAGCTTGTCTTTCCGTTTGAGAAACCAAGAGCCCTTTTCGTGCAGGGAAAAATGTCCGTTTTCTGTTCTTCTTTTGCACACGGTGACGTGCATTCACGGCTGTGGTTAGGCTTTTAAGCACTCGAGGGAGGGCAGCTTCCCATTCACTTTGGAGATGGCACTCCTGCAGCGCTGTGGGCCATGTCTGTGCTTCGCAGACTGCAAACTACCCTCTCCATTCGAAGAGAACACGCACGGATTGGGAAGTCTCTGTTCTCTGGGAGATGTGTGTGGTGCTACTGCCCCGGTGTATGGGGTGGCTCACTGGCCAGTAGCAATGTTTCTGCTCTCCACTGTGGGGCAAACGTTGTGCAGCTAAGCTCACTTGGGAAGTACAAGTGCCAGAGTTCCTTTCTGGGGCACCATCAAGAGATCACATTCGTAGCATGCGGGTACTGCTTTCCTCCTAAGCTGTGCATTAGCAGCCAGCTTCAAGGTGTTCCTTTTGTGGATAGACTCTGGTGGAGAGGCCGCTGGAGAAGGCTTCTGCTTCTATGCCCTTTGAGAAGGCTGCTTTGAGGAAACTCTTACCCTAGCCTCTGCCAAGTACAGCCTTCTGCCTCTCTCCAATACTGACTTACTTTTGACAGCTTGTCTTTCCGTTTGAGAAATCAAGAGCCCTTTTTGTGCAGGGAAAAATGTTCGTTTTCTGTTCTTCTTTTGCACACGGTGACGTGCTTTCAGGCCTGGGTTAGGCTTTTACCCACTCAAGGGAGGGCAGCTTCCCATTCACTTTGGAGATGGCACTCCTGCAGCGCTGTGGGCCATGTCTGTGCTTCGCAGACTGCGAACTACCCTCTCCATTCGAAGAGAACACGCACGGATTGGGAAGTCTCTGTTCTCTGGGAGTTGTGTGTGGTGCTACTGCCCCGGTGTATGGGGTGGCTCACTGGCCACTAGCAACGTTTCTGCTCGCCACTGTGGGGCAAGCGCTGTGCAGCTAAGCTCACTTGGGAAGTACAAGTGCCAGAGTTCCTTTCTGGGGCACCATCAAGAGATCACATTCGTAGCATGCGGGTACTGCTTTCCTCCTAAGGTGTGCATTCGCAGCCAGCTTCAAGGTGTTCCTTTTGTGGATAGACTCTGGAGGAGAGGCCGCTGGATAAGGCCTCTGCTTCTATGCCCTTTGAGAGGGCTGCTTTGAGGAACCTCTTACCCTAGCCTCTGCCAAGTACAGCCTTCTGCCTCTCTCCAATACTGACTTACTTTTGACAGCTTGTCTTTCCGTTTGAGAAACTAAGAGCCCTTTTCGTGCAGGTAAAAATGTCCGTTTTCTGTTCTTCTTTTGCACACGGTGACGTGCTTTCAGGCCTGGGTTAGGCTTTTACCCACTCGAGGGAGGGCAGCTTCCCATTAACTTTGGAGATGGCACTCCTGCAGCGCTGTGGGCCATGACTGTGTTTCGCAGACTGTAAACTACCCTCTCCATTCGAAGAGAACACGCACGGATTGGGAAGTCTCTGTTCTCTGGGAGATGTGTGTGGTGCTACTGCCCCGGTGTATGGGGTGGCTCACTGGCCACTAGCAATGTTTCTGCTCGCCACTGTGGGGCAAGCGTTGTGCAGCTAAGCTCACTTGGGAAGTACAAGTGCCAGAGTTCCTTTCTGGGGCACCATCAAGAGATAACATTCGTAGCATGCGGGTACTGCTTTCCTCCTAAGCTGTGCATTCCCCGCCAGCTTCAAGGTGTTCCTTTTGTGGATAGACTCTGGAGGAGAGGCCGCTGGATAAGGCCTCTGCTTCTATGCCCTTTGAGAAGGCTGCTTTGAGGAACCTCTTTCCCTAGCCTCTGCCAAGTACAGCCTTCTGCCTCTCTCCAATACTGACTTACTTTTGACAGCTTGTCTTTCCGTTTGAGAAACCAAGAGCCCTTTTCGTGCAGGGAAAAATGTCCGTTTTCTGTTCTTCTTTTGCACACGGTGACGTGCTTTCAGGCCTGGGTTAGGCTTTTACCCACTCAAGGGAGGGCAGCTTCCCATTCACTTTGGAGATGGCACTCCTGCAGCGCTGTGGGCCATGTCTGTGCTTCGCAGACTGCAAACTACCCTCTCCATTCGAAGAGAACACGCACGGATTGAGAAGTCTCTGTTCTCTGGGAGTTGTGTGTGGTGCTACTGCCCCGGTGTATGGGGTGGCTCACTGGCCACTAGCAACGTTTCTGCTCGCCACTGTGGGGCAAGCGTTGTGCAGCTAAGCTCACTTGGGAAGTACAAGTGCCAGAGTTCCTTTCTGGGGCACCATCAAGAGATCACATTCGTAGCATGCGGGTACTGCTTTCCTCCTAAGCTGTGCATTCCCCACCAGCTTCAAGGTGTTCCTTTTGTGGATAGACTCTGGAGGAGAGGCCGCTGGATAAGGCCTCTGCTTCTATGCCCTTTGAGAAGGCTGCTTTGAGGAACCTCTTTCCCTAGCCTCTGCCAAGTACAGCCTTCTGCCTCTCTCCAATACTGACTTACTTCTGATAGCTTGTCTTTCCGTTTGAGAAACCAAGAGCCCTTTTCGTGCAGGGAAAAATGTCCGTTTTCTGTTCTTCTTTTGCACACGGTGACGTGCTTTCACAGCTGTGGATAGGCTTTTAAGCACTCGAGGGAGGGCAGCTTCCCATTCACTTTGGAGATGGCACTCCTGCAGCGCTGTGGGCCATGTCTGTGATTCGCAAACTGCAAATTACCCTCTCCTCTCGAAGAGAACACGCACGGATTGGGAAGTCTCTGTTCTCTGGGAGATGTGTGTGGTGCTACTGCCCCGGTGTATGGGGTGGCTCACTGGCCAGTAGCAATGTTTCTGCTCGCCACTGTGGGGCAAACGTTGTGCAGCTAAGCTCACTTGGGAAGTACAAGTGCCAGAGTTCCTTTCTGGGGCACCATCAAGAGATCACATTCGTAGCATGCGGGTACTGCTTTCCTCCTAAGCTGTGCATTCGCAGCCAGCTTCAAGGTGTTCCTTTTGTGGATAGACTCTGGTGGAGAGGCCGCTGGAGAAGGCGTCTGCTTCTATGCCCTTTGAGAAGGCTTCTTTGAGGAACCTCTTACCCTAGCGTTTGCCAAGTACAGCCTTCTGCCTCTCTCCAATACTGACTTACTTTTGACAGCTTGTCTTTCCGTTTGAGAAAGCAAGAGCCCTTTTCGTGCAGGGAAAAATATCCGTTTTCTGTTCTTCTTTTGCACACGGTGACGTGCTTTCAGGGCTGTGGTTAGGCTTTTACCCACTCGAGGGAGGGCAGCTTCCCATTCACTTTGGAGATGGCACTCCTGCAGCGCTGTGGGCCATGTCTGTGCTTCGCAGACTGCAAACTACCCTCTCCATTCGAAGAGAACACGCACGGATTGGGAAGTCTCTGTTCTCTGGGAGTTGTGTGTGGTGCTACGGCCCCGGTGTATGGGGTGGCTCACTGGCCACTAGCAACGTTTCTGCTCGCCACTGTGGGGCAAGCGTTGTGCAGCTAAGCTCACTTGGGAAGTACAAGTGCCAGAGTTCCTTTCTGGGGCACCATCAAGAGATCACATTCGTAGCATGCGGGTACTGCTTTCCTCCTAAGCTGTGCATTCCCCGCCAGCTTCAAGGTGTTCCTTTTGTGGATAGACTCTGGAGGAGAGGCCGCTGGATAAGGCCTCTGCTTCTATGCCCTTTGAGAAGGCTGCTTTGAGGAACCTCTTTCCCTAGCTTCTGCCAACTACAGCCTTCTGCCTCTCTCCAATACTGACTTACTTTTGACAGCTTGTCTTTCCGTTTGAGAAACCAAGAGCCCTTTTCGTGCAGGGAAAAATGTCCGTTTTCTGTTCTTCTTTTGCACACGGTGACGTGCTTTCAGGCCTGGGTTAGGGTTTTACCGACTCAAGGGAGGGCAGCTTCCCATTCACTTTGGAGATGGCACTCCTGCAGCGCTGTGGGCCATGTCAGTGCTTCGCAGGCTGCAAACTACCCTCTCCATTCGAAGAGAACACGCACGGATTGGGAAGTCTCTGTTCTCTGGGAGTTGTGTGTGGTGCTACTGCCCCGGTGTATGGGGTGGCTCACTGGCCACTAGCAACGTTTCTGCTCGCCACTGTGGGGCAAGCGTTGTGCAGCTAAGCTCACTTGGGAAGTACAAGTGCCAGAGTTCCTTTCTTGGGCACCATCAAGAGATCACATTCGTAGCATGCGGGTACTGCTTTCCTCCTAAGCTGTGCATTCCCCACCAGCTTCAAGGTGTTCCTTTTGTGGATAGACTCTGGAGGAGAGGCCGCTGGATAAGGCCTCTGCTTCTATGCCCTTTGAGAAGGCTGCTTTGAGGAACCTCTTTCCCTAGCCTCTGCCAAGTACAGCCTTCTGCCTCTCTCCAATACTGACTTACTTCTGACAGCTTGTCTTTCCGTTTGAGAAACCAAGAGCCCTTTTCGTGCAGGGAAAAATGTCCGTTTTCTGTTCTTCTTTTGCACACGGTGACGTGCTTTCAGGCCTGGGTTAGGCTTTTACCCACTCAAGGGAGGGCAGCTTCCCATTCACTTTGGAGATGGCACTCCTGCAGCGCTGTGGGCCATGTCAGTGCTTCGCAGACTGCAAACTACCCTCTCCATTCGAAGAGAACACGCACGGATTGGGAAGTCTCTGTTCTCTGGGAGTTGTGTGTGGTGCTACTGCCCCGGTGTATGGGGTGGCTCACTGGCCACTAGCAACGTTTCTGCTCGCCACTGTGGGGCAAGCGTTGTGCAGCTAAGCTCACTTGGGAAGTACAAGTGCCAGAGTTCCTTTCTGGGGCACCATCAAGAGATCACATTCGTAGCATGCGGGTACTGCTTTCCTCCTAAGCTGTGCATTCGCAGCCAGCTTCAAGGTGTTCCTTTTGTGGATAGACTCTGGAGGAGAGGCCGCTGGATAAGGCCTCTGCTTCTATGCCCTTTGAGAGGACTGCTTTGAGGAACCTCTTACCCTAGCCTCTGCCATGTACAGCCTTCTGCCTCTCTCCAATACTGACTTACTTCTGACAGCTTGTCTTTCCGTTTGAGAAACCAAGAGCCCTTTTCGTGCAGGGAAAAATGTCCTTTTTCTGTTCTTCTTTTGCACACGGTGACGTGCTTTCAGGGCTGGGGTTAGGCTTTTACCCACTCGAGGGAGGGCAGCTTCCCATTCACTTTGGAGATGGCACTCCTGCAGCGCTGTGGGCCATGTCTGTGCTTCGCAGACTGCAAACTACCCTCTCCATTCGAAGAGAACACGCACGGATTGGGAAGTCTCTGTTCTCTGGGAGTTGTGTGTGGTGCTACTGCCCCGGTGTATGGGGTGGCTCACTGGCCACTAGCAATGTTTCTGCTCGCCACTGTGGGGAAAACGTTGTGCAGCTAAGCTCACTTGGGAAGTACAAGTGCCAGAGTTCCTTTCTGGGGCACCATCAAGAGATCACATTCGTAGCATGCGGGTACTGCTTTCCTCCTAAGCTGTGCATTCGCAGCCAGCTTCTAGGTGTTCCTTTTGTGGATAGACTCTGGAGGAGAGGCCGCTGGATAAGGCCTCTGCTTCTATGCCCTTTGAGAAGGCTGCTTTGAGGAACCTCTTTCCCTAGCCTCTGCCAAGTACAGCCTTCTGCCTCTCTCCAATACTGACTTACTTTTGACAGCTTGTCTTTCCGTTTGAGAAACCAAGAGCCCTTTTCGTGCAGGGAAAAATGTCCGTTTTCTGTTCTTCTTTTGCACACGGTGACGTGCTTTCAGGCCTGGGTTAGGCTTTTACCCACTCAAGGGAGGGCAGCTTCCCATTCACTTTGGAGATGGCACTCCTGCAGCGCTGTGGGCCATGTGAGTGCTTCGCAGACTGCAAACTACCCTCTCCATTCGAAGAGAACACGCACGGATTGGGAAGTCTCTGTTCTCTGGGAGTTGTGTGTGGTGCTACTGCCCCGGTGTATGGGGTGGCTCACTGGCCACTAGCAACGTTTCTGCTCGCCACTGTGGGGCAAGCGTTGTGCAGCTAAGCTCACTTGGGAAGTACAAGTGCCAGAGTTCCTTTCTGGGGCACCATCAAGAGATCACATTCGTAGCATGCGGGTACTGCTTTCCTCCTAAGCTGTGCATTCCCCACCAGCTTCAAGGTGTTCCTTTTGTGGATAGACTCTGGAGGAGAGGCCGCTGGATAAGGCCTCTGCTTCTATGCCCTTTGAGAAGGCTGCTTTGAGGAACCTCTTTCCCTAGCCTCTGCCAAGTACATCCTTCTGCCTCTCTCCAATACTGACTTACTTCTGACAGCTTGTCTTTCCGTTTCAGAAACCAAGAGCCCTTTTCGTGCAGGGAAAAATGTCCGTTTTCTGTTCTTCTTTTGCACACGGTGACGTGCTTTCACGGCTGTGGTTAGGCTTTTAAGCACTCGAGGGAGGGCAGCTTCCCATTCACTTTGGAGATGGCACTCCTGCAGCGCTGTGGGCCATGTCTGTGCTTCGCAGACTGCAAACTACCCTCTCCATTCGAAGAGAACACGCACGGATTGGGAAGTCTCTGTTCTCTGGGAGATGTGTGTGGTGCTACTGCCCCGGTGTATGGGGTGGCTCACTGGCCAGTAGCAATGTTTCTGCTCGCCACTGTGGGGCAAACGTTGTGCAGCTAAGCTCACTTGGGAAGTACAAGTGCCAGAGTTCCTTTCTGGGGCACCATCAAGTGATCACATTCGTAGCATGCGGGTACTGCTTTCCTCCTAAGCTGTGCATTCGCAGCCAGCTTCAAGGTGCTCCTTTTGTGGATAGACTCTGGAGGAAAGGCCGCTGGATAAGGCCTCTGCTTCTATGCCCTTTGAGAAGGCTTCTTTGAGGAACCTCTTAGCCTAGCCTCTGCCAAGTACAGCCTTCTGCCTCTCTCCAATACTGACTTACTTCTGACAGCTTGTCTTTCCGTTTGAGAAACCAAGAGCCCTTTTCGTGCAGGGAAAAATGTCCGTTTTCTGTTCTTCTTTTGCACACGGTGACGTGCTTTCACGGCTGTGGTTAGGCTTTTAAGCACTCACGGGAGGGCAGCTTCCCATTCAATTTGGAGATGGCACTCCTGCAGCGCTGTGGGCCATGTCTGTGCTTCGCAGACTGCAAACTACCTTCTCCATTCGAAGAGAACACGCACGGATTGGGAAGTCTCTGTTCTCTGGGAGTTGTGTGTGGTGCTACTGCCCCGGTGTATGGGGTGGCTCACTGGCCACTAGCAATGTTTCTGCTCGCCACTGTGGGGCAAACGTTGTTCAGCTAAGCTCACTTGGGAAGTACAAGTGCCAGAGTTCCTTTCTGGGGCACCATCAAGAGATCACATTCGTAGCATGCGGGTACTGCTTTCCTCCTAAGCTGTGCATTCGCAGCCAGCTTCAAGGTGTTCCTTTTGTGGATAGACTCTGGAGGAGAGGCCGCTGGATAAGGCCTCTGCTTCTATGCCCTTTGAGAGGACTGCTTTGAGGAACCTCTTACCCTAGCCTCTGCCAAGTACAGCCTTCTGCCTCTCTCCAATACTGACTTACTTCTGACAGCTTGTCTTTCCGTTTGAGAAACCAAGAGCCCTTTTCGTGCAGGGAAAAATGTCCTTTTTCTGTTCTTCTTTTGCACACGGTGACGTGCTTTCAGGGCTGGGGTTAGGCTTTTACCCACTCGAGGGAGGGCAGCTTCCCATTCACTTTGGAGATGGCACTCCTGCAGCGCTGTGGGCCATGTCTGTGCTTCGCAGACTGCAAACTACCCTCTCCATTCGAAGAGAACACGCACGGATTGGGAATTCTCTGTTCTCTGGGAGTTGTGTGTGGTGCTACTGCCCCGGTGTATGGGGTGGCTCACTGGCCACTAGCAACGTTTCTGCTCGTCACTGTGGGGCAAGCGTTGTGCAGCTAAGCTCACTTGGGAAGTACAAGTGCCAGAGTTCCTTTCTGGGGCACCATCAAGAGATCACATTCGTAGCATGCGGGTACTGCTTTCCTCCTAAGCTGTGCATTCCCCGCCAGCTTCAAGGTGTTCCTTTTGTGGATAGACTCTGGAGGAGAGGCCGCTGGATAAGGCCTCTGCTTCTATGCCCTTTGAGAGGGCTGCTTTGGGGAACCTCTTACCCTAGCCTCTGCCAAGTACAGCCTTCTGCCTCTCTCCAATACTGACTTACTTCTGACAGCTTGTCTTTCCGTTTGAGAAACCAAGAGCCCTTTTCGTGCAGGGAAAAATGTCCGTTTTCTGTTCTTCTTTTGCACACGGTGACGTGCTTTCAGGCCTGGGTTAGGCTTTTACCCACTCGAGGGAGGGCAGCTTCCCATTCACTTTGGAGATGGCACTCCTGCAGCGCTTTGGACCATGTCTGTGCTTCGCAGACTGCAAACTACCCTCTCCATTCGAAGAGAACACGCACGGATTGGGAAGTCTCTGTTCTCTGGGAGTTGTGTTTGGTGCTACTGCCCCGGTGTATGGGGTGTCTCACTGGCCACTAGCAATGTTTCTGCTCGCCACTGTGGGGCAAACGTTGTGCAGCTAAGCTCACTTGGGAAGTACAAGTGCCAGAGTTCCATTCTGGGGCACCATCAAGAGATCACATTCGTAGCATGCGGGTACTGCTTTCCTCCTAAGCTGTGCATTCCCCGCCAGCTTCAAGGTGTTCCTTTTGTGGATAGACTCTGGAGGAGAGGCCGCTGGATAAGGCCTCTGCTTCTATGCCCTTTGAGAAGGCTGCTTTGAGGAACCTCTTTCCCTAGCCTCTGACAAGTACAGCCTTCTGCCTCTCTCCAATACTGACTTACTTCTGACAGCTTGCCTTTCCGTTTGAGAAACCAAGAGCCCTTTTCGTGCAGGGAAAAATGTCCGTTTTCTGTTCTTCTTTTGCACACGGTTACGTGCTTTCAGGGCTGGGGTTAGGCTTTTACCCACTCGAGGGAGGGCAGCTTCCCATTCACTTTGGAGATGGCACTCCTGCAGCGCTGTGGGCCATGTCTGTGCTTCGCAGACTGCAAACTACCCTCTCCATTCGAAGAGAACACGCACGGATTGGGAAGTCTCTGTTCTCTGGGAGTTGTGTGTGGTGCTACTGCCCCGGTGTATGGGGTGGCTCACTGGCCACTAGCAATGTTTCTGCTCGCCACTGTGGGGAAAACGTTGTGCAGCTAAGCTCACTTGGGAAGTACAAGTGCCAGAGTTCCTTTCTGGGGCACCATCAAGAGATCACATTCGTAGCATGCGGGTACTGCTTTCCTCCTAAGCTGTGCATTCGCAGCCAGCTTCAAGGTGTTCCTTTTGTGGATAGACTCTGGTGGAGAGGCCGCTGGAGAAGGCTTCTGCTTCTATGCCCTTTGAGAAGGCTGCTTTGAGGAACCTCTTACCCTAGCCTCTGCCAAGTACAGCCTTCTGCCTCTCTCCAATACTGACTTACTTTTGACAGCTTGTCTTTCCGTTTGAGAAACCAAGAGCCCTTTTCGTGCAGGGAAAAATGTCCGTTTTCTGTTCTTCTTTTGCACACGGTGACGTGCATTCACGGCTGTGGTTAGGCTTTTAAGCACTCGAGGGAGGGCAGCTTCCCATTCACTTTGGAGATGGCACTCCTGCAGCGCTGTGGGCCATGTCTGTGCTTCGCAGACTGCAAACTACCCTCTCCATTCGAAGAGAACACGCACGGATTGGGAAGTCTCTGTTCTCTGGGAGATGTGTGTGGTGCTACTGCCCCGGTGTATGGGGTGGCTCACTGGCCAGTAGCAATGTTTCTGCTCTCCACTGTGGGGCAAACGTTGTGCAGCTAAGCTCACTTGGGAAGTACAAGTGCCAGAGTTCCTTTCTGGGGCACCATCAAGAGATCACATTCGTAGCATGCGGGTACTGCTTTCCTCCTAAGCTGTGCATTAGCAGCCAGCTTCAAGGTGTTCCTTTTGTGGATAGACTCTGGTGGAGAGGCCGCTGGAGAAGGCTTCTGCTTCTATGCCCTTTGAGAAGGCTGCTTTGAGGAAACTCTTACCCTAGCCTCTGCCAAGTACAGCCTTCTGCCTCTCTCCAATACTGACTTACTTTTGACAGCTTGTCTTTCCGTTTGAGAAATCAAGAGCCCTTTTTGTGCAGGGAAAAATGTTCGTTTTCTGTTCTTCTTTTGCACACGGTGACGTGCTTTCAGGCCTGGGTTAGGCTTTTACCCACTCAAGGGAGGGCAGCTTCCCATTCACTTTGGAGATGGCACTCCTGCAGCGCTGTGGGCCATGTCTGTGCTTCGCAGACTGCAAACTACCCTCTCCATTCGAAGAGAACACGCACGGATTGGGAAGTCTCTGTTCTCTGGGAGTTGTGTGTGGTGCTACTGCCCCGGTGTATGGGGTGGCTCACTGGCCACTAGCAACGTTTCTGCTCGCCACTGTGGGGCAAGCGCTGTGCAGCAAAGCTCACTTGGGAAGTACAAGTGCCAGAGTTCCTTTCTGGGGCACCATCAAGAGATCACATTCGTAGCATGCGGGTACTGCTTTCCTCCTAAGGTGTGCATTCGCAGCCAGCTTCAAGGTGTTCCTTTTGTGGATAGACTCTGGAGGAGAGGCCGCTGGATAAGGCCTCTGCTTCTATGCCCTTTGAGAGGGCTGCTTTGAGGAACCTCTTACCCTAGCCTCTGCCAAGTACAGCCTTCTGCCTCTCTCCAATACTGACTTACTTTTGACAGCTTGTCTTTCCGTTTGAGAAACTAAGAGCCCTTTTCGTGCAGGTAAAAATGTCCGTTTTCTGTTCTTCTTTTGCACACGGTGACGTGCTTTCAGGCCTGGGTTAGGCTTTTACCCACTCGAGGGAGGGCAGCTTCCCATTAACTTTGGAGATGGCACTCCTGCAGCGCTGTGGGCCATGACTGTGTTTCGCAGACTGTAAACTACCCTCTCCATTCGAAGAGAACACGCACGGATTGGGAAGTCTCTGTTCTCTGGGAGATGTGTGTGGTGCTACTGCCCCGGTGTATGGGGTGGCTCACTGGCCACTAGCAATGTTTCTGCTCGCCACTGTGGGGCAAGCGTTGTGCAGCTAAGCTCACTTGGGAAGTACAAGTGCCAGAGTTCCTTTCTGGGGCACCATCAAGAGATCACATTCGTAGCATGCGGGTACTGCTTTCCTCCTAAGCTGTGCATTCCCCGCCAGCTTCAAGGTGTTCCTTTTGTGGATAGACTCTGGAGGAGAGGCCGCTGGATAAGGCCTCTGCTTCTATGCCCTTTGAGAAGGCTGCTTTGAGGAACCTCTTTCCCTAGCCTCTGCCAAGTACAGCCTTCTGCCTCTCTCCAATACTGACTTACTTTTGACAGCTTGTCTTTCCGTTTGAGAAACCAAGAGCCCTTTTCGTGCAGGGAAAAATGTCCGTTTTCTGTTCTTCTTTTGCACACGGTGACGTGCTTTCAGGCCTGGGTTAGGCTTTTACCCACTCAAGGGAGGGCAGCTTCCCATTCACTTTGGAGATGGCACTCCTGCAGCGCTGTGGGCCATGTCTGTGCTTCGCAGACTGCAAACTACCCTCTCCATTCGAAGAGAACACGCACGGATTGGGAAGTCTCTGTTCTCTGGGAGTTGTGTGTGGTGCTACTGCCCCGGTGTATGGGGTGGCTCACTGGCCACTAGCAACGTTTCTGCTCGCCACTGTGGGGCAAGCGTTGTGCAGCTAAGCTCACTTGGGAAGTACAAGTGCCAGAGTTCCTTTCTGGGGCACCATCAAGAGATCACATTCGTAGCATGCGGGTACTGCTTTCCTCCTAAGCTGTGCATTCCCCACCAGCTTCAAGGTGTTCCTTTTGTGGATAGACTCTGGAGGAGAGGCCGCTGGATAAGGCCTCTGCTTCTATGCCCTTTGAGAAGGCTGCTTTGAGGAACCTCTTTCCCTAGCCTCTGCCAAGTACAGCCTTCTGCCTCTCTCCAATACTGACTTACTTCTGATAGCTTGTCTTTCCGTTTGAGAAACCAAGAGCCCTTTTCGTGCAGGGAAAAATGTCCGTTTTCTGTTCTTCTTTTGCACACGGTGACGTGCTTTCACGGCTGTGGATAGGCTTTTAAGCACTCGAGGGAGGGCAGCTTCCCATTCACTTTGGAGATGGCACTCCTGCAGCGCTGTGGGCCATGTCTGTGATTCGCAAACTGCAAATTACCCTCTCCTCTCGAAGAGAACACGCACGGATTGGGAAGTCTCTGTTCTCTGGGAGATGTGTGTGGTGCTACTGCCCCGGTGTATGGGGTGGCTCACTGGCCAGTAGCAATGTTTCTGCTCGCCACTGTGGGGCAAACGTTGTGCAGCTAAGCTCACTTGGGAAGTACAAGTGCCAGAGTTCCTTTCTGGGGCACCATCAAGAGATCACATTCGTAGCATGCGGGTACTGCTTTCCTCCTAAGCTGTGCATTCGCAGCCAGCTTCAAGGTGTTCCTTTTGTGGATAGACTCTGGAGGAGAGGCCGCTGGATAAGGCCTCTGCTTCTATGCCCTTTGAGAAGGCTTCTTTGAGGAACCTCTTACCCTAGCGTTTGCCAAGTACAGCCTTCTGCCTCTCTCCAATACTGACTTACTTTTGACAGCTTGTCTTTCCGTTTGAGAAAGCAAGAGCCCTTTTCGTGCAGGGAAAAATATCCGTTTTCTGTTCTTCTTTTGCACACGGTGACGTGCTTTCAGGGCTGTGGTTAGGCTTTTACCCACTCGAGGGAGGGCAGCTTCCCATTCACTTTGGAGATGGCACTCCTGCAGCGCTGTGGGCCATGTCTGTGCTTCGCAGACTGCAAACTACCCTCTCCATTCGAAGAGAACACGCACGGATTGGGAAGTCTCTGTTCTCTGGGAGTTGTGTGTGCTGCTACGGCCCCGGTGTATGGGGTGGCTCACTGGCCACTAGCAACGTTTCTGCTCGCCACTGTGGGGCAAGCGTTGTGCAGCTAAGCTCACTTGGGAAGTACAAGTGCCAGAGTTCCTTTCTGGGGCACCATCAAGAGATCACATTCGTAGCATGCGGGTACTGCTTTCCTCCTAAGCTGTGCATTCCCCGCCAGCTTCAAGGTGTTCCTTTTGTGGATAGACTCTGGAGGAGAGGCCGCTGGATAAGGCCTCTGCTTCTATGCCCTTTGAGAAGGCTGCTTTGAGGAACCTCTTTCCCTAGCTTCTGCCAACTACAGCCTTCTGCCTCTCTCCAATACTGACTTACTTTTGACAGCTTGTCTTTCCGTTTGAGAAACCAAGAGCCCTTTTCGTGCAGGGAAAAATGTCCGTTTTCTGTTCTTCTTTTGCACACGGTGACGTGCTTTCAGGCCTGGGTTAGGCTTTTACCGACTCAAGGGAGGGCAGCTTCCCATTCACTTTGGAGATGGCACTCCTGCAGCGCTGTGGGCCATGTCAGTGCTTCGCAGGCTGCAAACTACCCTCTCCATTCGAAGAGAACACGCACGGATTGGGAAGTCTCTGTTCTCTGGGAGTTGTGTGTGGTGCTACTGCCCCGGTGTATGGGGTGGCTCACTGGCCACTAGCAACGTTTCTGCTCGCCACTGTGGGGCAAGCGTTGTGCAGCTAAGCTCACTTGGGAAGTACAAGTGCCAGAGTTCCTTTCTTGGGCACCATCAAGAGATCACATTCGTAGCATGCGGGTACTGCTTTCCTCCTAAGCTGTGCATTCCCCACCAGCTTCAAGGTGTTCCTTTTGTGGATAGACTCTGGAGGAGAGGCCGCTGGATAAGGCCTCTGCTTCTATGCCCTTTGAGAAGGCTGCTTTGAGGAACCTCTTTCCCTAGCCTCTGCCAAGTACAGCCTTCTGCCTCTCTCCAATACTGACTTACTTCTGACAGCTTGTCTTTCCGTTTGAGAAACCAAGAGCCCTTTTCGTGCAGGGAAAAATGTCCGTTTTCTGTTCTTCTTTTGCACACGGTGACGTGCTTTCAGGCCTGGGTTACGCTTTTACCCACTCAAGGGAGGGCAGCTTCCCATTCACTTTGGAGATGGCACTCCTGCAGCGCTGTGGGCCATGTCAGTGCTTCGCAGACTGCAAACTACCCTCTCCATTCGAAGAGAACACGCACGGATTGGGAAGTCTCTGTTCTCTGGGAGTTGTGTGTGGTGCTACTGCCCCGGTGTATGGGGTGGCTCACTGGCCACTAGCAATGTTTCTGCTCGCCACTGTGGGGAAAACGTTGTGCAGCTAAGCTCACTTGGGAAGTACAAGTGCCAGAGTTCCTTTCTGGGGCACCATCAAGAGATCACATTCGTAGCATGCGGGTACTGCTTTCCTCCTAAGCTGTGCATTCGCAGCCAGCTTCTAGGTGTTCCTTTTGTGGATAGACTCTGGAGGAGAGGCCGCTGGATAAGGCCTCTGCTTCTATGCCCTTTGAGAAGGCTGCTTTGAGGAACCTCTTTCCCTAGCCTCTGCCAAGTACAGCCTTCTGCCTCTCTCCAATACTGACTTACTTTTGACAGCTTGTCTTTCCGTTTGAGAAACCAAGAGCCCTTTTCGTGCAGGGAAAAATGTCCGTTTTCTGTTCTTCTTTTGCACACGGTGACGTGCTTTCAGGCCTGGGTTAGGCTTTTACCCACTCAAGGGAGGGCAGCTTCCCATTCACTTTGGAGATGGCACTCCTGCAGCGCTGTGGGCCATGTGAGTGCTTCGCAGACTGCAAACTACCCTCTCCATTCGAAGAGAACACGCACGGATTGGGAAGTCTCTGTTCTCTGGGAGTTGTGTGTGGTGCTACTGCCCCGGTGTATGGGGTGGCTCACTGGCCACTAGCAACGTTTCTGCTCGCTACTGTGGGGCAAGCGTTGTGCAGCTAAGCTCACTTGGGAAGTACAAGTGCCAGAGTTCCTTTCTGGGGCACCATCAAGAGATCACATTCGTAGCATGCGGGTACTGCTTTCCTCCTAAGCTGTGCATTCCCCACCAGCTTCAAGGTGTTCCTTTTGTGGATAGACTCTGGAGGAGAGGCCGCTGGATAAGGCCTCTGCTTCTATGCCCTTTGAGAAGGCTGCTTTGAGGAACCTCTTTCCCTAGCCTCTGCCAAGTACATCCTTCTGCCTCTCTCCAATACTGACTTACTTCTGACAGCTTGTCTTTCCGTTTCAGAAACCAAGAGCCCTTTTCGTGCAGGGAAAAATGTCCGTTTTCTGTTCTTCTTTTGCACACGGTGACGTGCTTTCACGGCTGTGGTTAGGCTTTTAAGCACTCGAGGGAGAGCAGCTTCCCATTCACTTTGGAGATGGCACTCCTGCAGCGCTGTGGGCCATGTCTGTGCTTCGCAGACTGCAAACTACCCTCTCCATTCGAAGAGAACACGCACGGATTGGGAAGTCTCTGTTCTCTGGGAGATGTGTGTGGTGCTACTGCCCCGGTGTATGGGGTGGCTCACTGGCCAGTAGCAATGTTTCTGCTCGCCACTGTGGGGCAAACGTTGTGCAGCTAAGCTCACTTGGGAAGTACAAGTGCCAGAGTTCCTTTCTGGGGCACCATCAAGTGATCACATTCGTAGCATGCGGGTACTGCTTTCCTCCTAAGCTGTGCATTCGCAGCCAGCTTCAAGGTGCTCCTTTTGTGGATAGACTCTGGAGGAAAGGCCGCTGGATAAGGCCTCTGCTTCTATGCCCTTTGAGAAGGCTTCTTTGAGGAACCTCTTACCCTAGCCTCTGCCAAGTACAGCCTTCTGCCTCTCTCCAATACTGACTTACTTCTGACAGCTTGTCTTTCCGTTTGAGAAACCAAGAGCCCTTTTCGTGCAGGGAAAAATGTCCGTTTTCTGTTCTTCTTTTGCACACGGTGACGTGCTTTCACGGCTGTGGTTAGGCTTTTAAGCACTCGCGGGAGGGCAGCTTCCCATTCACTTTGGAGATGGCACTCCTGCAGCGCTGTGGGCCATGTCTGTGCTTCGCAGACTGCAAACTACCTTCTCCATTCGAAGAGAACACGCACGGATTGGGAAGTCTCTGTTCTCTGGGAGTTGTGTGTGGTGCTACTGCCCCGGTGTATGGGGTGGCTCACTGGCCACTAGCAATGTTTCTGCTCGCCACTGTGGGGCAAACGTTGTTCAGCTAAGCTCACTTGGGAAGTACAAGTGCCAGAGTTCCTTTCTGGGGCACCATCAAGAGATCACATTCGTAGCATGCGGGTACTGCTTTCCTCCTAAGCTGTGCATTCGCAGCCAGCTTCAAGGTGTTCCTTTTGTGGATAGACTCTGGAGGAGAGGCCGCTGGATAAGGCCTCTGCTTCTATGCCCTTTGAGAGGACTGCTTTGAGGAACCTCTTACCCTAGCCTCTGCCAAGTACAGCCTTCTGCCTCTCTCCAATACTGACTTACTTCTGACAGCTTGTCTTTCCGTTTGAGAAACCAAGAGCCCTTTTCGTGCAGGGAAAAATGTCCTTTTTCTGTTCTTCTTTTGCACACGGTGACGTGCTTTCAGGGCTGGGGTTAGGCTTTTACCCACTCGAGGGAGGGCAGCTTCCCATTCACTTTGGAGATGGCACTCCTGCAGCGCTGTGGGCCATGTCTGTGCTTCGCAGACTGCAAACTACCCTCTCCATTCGAAGAGAACACGCACGGATTGGGAATTCTCTGTTCTCTGGGAGTTGTGTGTGGTGCTACTGCCCCGGTGTATGGGGTGGCTCACTGGCCACTAGCAACGTTTCTGCTCGTCACTGTGGGGCAAGCGTTGTGCAGCTAAGCTCACTTGGGAAGTACAAGTGCCAGAGTTCCTTTCTGGGGCACCATCAAGAGATCACATTCGTAGCATGCGGGTACTGCTTTCCTCCTAAGCTGTGCATTCCCCGCCAGCTTCAAGGTGTTCCTTTTGTGGATAGACTCTGGAGGAGAGGCCGCTGGATAAGGCCTCTGCTTCTATGCCCTTTGAGAAGGCTGCTTTGAGGAACCTCTTTCCCTAGCCTCTGCCAAGTACAGCCTTCTGCCTCTCTCCAATACTGACTTACTTTTGACAGCTTGTCTTTCCGTTTGAGAAACCAAGAGCCCTTTTCGTGCAGGGAAAAATGTCCGTTTTCTGTTCTTCTTTTGCACACGGTGACGTGCTTTCAGGCCTGGGTTAGGCTTTTACCCACTCAAGGGAGGGCAGCTTCCCATTCACTTTGGAGATGGCACTCCTGCAGCGCTGTGGGCCATGTCAGTGCTTCGCAGGCTGCAAACTACCCTCTCCATTCGAAGAGAACACGCACGGAATGGGAAGTCTCTGTTCTCTGGGAGTTGTGTGTGGTGCTACTGCCCCGGTGTATGGGGTGGCTCACTGGCCACTAGCAACGTTTCTGCTCGCCACTGTGGGGCAAGCGTTGTGCAGCTAAGCTCACTTGGGAAGTACAAGTGCCAGAGTTCCTTTCTGGGGCACCATCAAGAGATCACATTCGTAGCATGCGGGTACTGCTTTCCTCCTAAGCTGTGCATTCCCCACCAGCTTCAAGGTGTTCCTTTTGTGGATAGACTCTGGAGGAGAGGCCGCTGGATAAGGCCTCTGCTTCTATGCCCTTTGAGAAGGCTGCTTTGAGGAACCTCTTTCCCTAGCCTCTGCCAAGTACAGCCTTCTGCCTCTCTCCAATACTGACTTACTTCTGACAGCTTGTCTTTCCGTTTGAGAAACCAAGAGCCCTTTTCGTGCAGGGAAAAATGTCCGTTTTCTGTTCTTCTTTTGCACACGGTGACGTGCTTTCACGGCTGTGGTTAGGCTTTTAAGCACTCGAGGGAGGGCAGCTTCCCATTCACTTTGGAGATGGCACTCCTGCAGCGCTGTGGGCCATGTCTGTGCTTCGCAGACTGCAAACTACCCTCTCCATTCGAAGAGAACACGCACGGATTGGGAAGTCTCTGTTCTCTGGGAGATGTGTGTGGTGCTACTGCCCCGGTGTATGGGGTGGCTCACTGGCCACTAGCAATGTTTCTGCTCGCCACTGTGGGGCAAACGTTGTGCAGCTAAGCTCACTTGGGAAGTACAAGTGCCAGAGTTCCTTTCTGGGGCACCATCAAGTGATCACATTCGTAGCATGCGGGTACTGCTCTCCTCCTAAGCTGTGCATTCGCAGCCAGCTTCAAGGTGCTCCTTTTGTGGATAGACTCTGGAGGAGAGGCCGCTGGATAAGGCCTCTGCTTCTATGCCCTTTGAGAAGGCTGCTTTGAGGAACCTCTTACCCTAGCCTCTGCAAAGTACAGCCTTCTGCCTCTCTCCAATACTGACTTACTTCTGACAGCTTGTCTTTCCGTTTGAGAAACCAAGAGCCCTTTTCGTGCAGGGAAAAATGTCCGTTTTCTGTTCTTCTTTTGCACACGGTGACGTGCTTTCACGGCTGTGGTTAGGCTTTTAAGCACTCGAGGGAGGGCAGCTTCCCATTCACTTTGGAGATGGCACTCCTGCAGCGCTGTGGGCCATGTCTGTGCTTCGCAGACTGCAAACTGCCTTCTCCATTCGAAGAGAACACGCACGGATTGGGAAGTCTCTGTTCTCTGGGAGTTGTGTGTGGTGCTACTGCCCCGGTGTATGGGGTGGCTCACTGGCCACTAGCAATGTTTCTGCTCGCCACTGTGGGGCAAGCGTTGTGCAGCTAAGCTCACTTGGGAAGTACAAGTGCCAGAGTTCCTTTCTGGGGCACCATCAAGAGATCACATTCGTAGCATGCGGGTACTGCTTTCCTCCTAAGCTGTGCATTCCCCGCCAGCTTCAAGGTGTTCCTTTTGTGGATAGACTCTGGAGGAGAGGCCGCTGGATAAGGCCTCTGCTTCTATGCCCTTTGAGAAGGCTGCTTTGAGGAACCTCTTTCCCTAGCCTCTGCCAAGTACAGCCTTCTGCCTCTCTCCAATACTGACTTACTTTTGAAAGCTTGTCTTTCCGTTTGAGAAACCAAGAGCCCTTTTCGTGCAGGGAAAAATGTCCGTTTTCTGTTCTTCTTTTGCACACGGTGACGTGCTTTCAGGCCTGGGTTAGGCTTTTACCCACTCAAGGGAGGGCAGCTTCCCATTCACTTTGGAGATGGCACTCCTGCAGCGCTGTGGGCCATGTCAGTGCTTCGCAGGCTGCAAACTACCCTCTCCATTCGAAGAGAACACGCACGGATTGGGAAGTCTCTGTTCTCTGGCAGTTGTGTGTGGTGCTACTGCCCCGGTGTATGGGGTGGCTCACTGGCCACTAGCAACGTTTCTGCTCGCCACTGTGGGGCAAGCGTTGTGCAGCTAAGCTCACTTGGGAAGTACAAGTGCCAGAGTTCCTTTCTGGGGCACCATCAAGAGATCACATTCGTAGCATGCGGGTACTGCTTTCCTCCTAAGCTGTGCATTCCCCACCAGCTTCAAGGTGTTCCTTTTGTGGATAGACTCTGGAGGAGAGGCCGCTGGATAAGGCCTCTGCTTCTATGCCCTTTGAGAAGGCTGCTTTGAGGAACCTCTTTCCCTAGCCTCTGCCAAGTACAGCCTTCTGCCTCTCTCCAATACTGACTTACTTCTGACAGCTTGTCTTTCCGTTTGAGAAACCAAGAGCCCTTTTCGTGCAGGGAAAAATGTCCGTTTTCTGTTCTTCTTTTGCACACGGTGACGTGCTTTCACGGCTGTGGTTAGGCTTTTAAGCACTCGAGGGAGGGCAGCTTCCCATTCACTTTGGAGATGGCACTCCTGCAGCGCTGTGGGCCATGTCTGTGCTTCGCAGACTGCAAACTACCCTCTCCATTCGAAGAGAACCCGCACGGATTGGGAAGTCTCTGTTCTCTGGGAGTTGTGTGTGGTGCTACTGCCCCGGTGTATGGGGTGGCTCACTGGCCACTAGCAACGTTTCTGCTCGTCACTGTGGGGCAAGCGTTGTACAGCTAAGCTCACTTGGGAAGTACAAGTGCCAGAGTTCCTTTCTGGGGCACCATCAAGAGATCACATTCGTAGCATGCGGGTACTGCTTTCCTCCTAAGCTGTGCATTCCCCGCCACCTTCAAGGTGTTCCTTTTGTGGATAGACTCTGGAGGAGAGGCCGCTGGATAAGGCCTCTGCTTCTATGCCCTTTGAGAAGGCTGCTTTGAGGAACCTCTTTCCCTAGCCTCTGCCAAGTACAGCCTTCTGCCTCTCTCCAATACTGACTTACTTTTGACAGCTTGTCTTTCCGTTTGAGAAACCAAGAGCCCTTTTCGTGCAGGGAAAAATGTCCGTTTTCTGTTATTCTTTTGCACACGGTGACGTGCTTTCAGGCCTGGGTTAGGCTGTTACCCACTCAAGGGAGTGCAGCTTCCCATTCACTTTGGAGATGTCACTCCTGCAGCGCTGTGGGCCATGTCAGTGCTTCGCAGGCTGCAAACTACCCTCTCCATTCGAAGAGAACACGCACGGATTGGGAAGTCTCTGTTCTCTGGCAGTTGTGTGTGGTGCTACTGCCCCGGTGTATGGGGTGGCTCACTGGCCAGTAGCAATGTTTCTGCTCGCCACTGTGGGGCAAACGTTGTGCAGCTAAGCTCACTTGGGAAGTACAAGTGCCAGAGTTCCTTTCTGGGGCACCATCAAGAGATCACATTCGTAGCATGCGGGTACTGCTTTCCTCCTAAGCTGTGCATTCGCAGCCAGCTTCAAGGTGTTCCTTTTGTGGATAGACTCTGGAGGAGAGGCCGCTGGATAAGGCCTCTGCTTCTATGCCCTTTGAGAGGGCTGCTTTGAGGAACCTCTTACCCTAGCCTCTGCCAAGTACAGCCTTCTGCCTCTCTCCAATACTGACTTACTTCTGACAGCTTGTCTTTCCGTTTGAGAAACCAAGAGCCCTTTTCGTGCAGGGAAAAATGTCCTTTTTCTGTTCTTCTTTTGCACACGGTTACGTGCTTTCAGGGCTGGGGTTAGGCTTTTACCCACTCGAGGGAGGGCAGCTTCCCATTCACTTTGGAGATGGCACTCCTGCAGCGCTGTGGGCCATGTCTGTGCTTCGCAGACTGCAAACTACCCTCTCCATTCGAAGAGAACACGCACGGATTGGGAAGTCTCTGTTCTCTGGGAGTTGTGTGTGGTGCTACTGCCCCGGTGTATGGGGTGGCTCACTGGCCACTAGCAATGTTTCTGCTCGCCACTGTGGGGCAAACGTTGTTCAGCTAAGCTCACTTGGGAAGTACAAGTGCCAGAGTTCCTTTCTGGGGCACCATCAAGAGATCACATTCGTAGCATGCGGGTACTGCTTTCCTCCTAAGCTGTGCATTCCCCACCAGCTTCAAGGTGTTCCTTTTGTGGATAGACTCTGGAGGAGAGGCCGCTGGATAAGGCCTCTGCTTCTATGCCCTTTGAGAAGGCTGCTTTGAGGAACCTCTTTCCCTAGCCTCTGCCAAGTACAGCCTTCTGCCTCTCTCCAATACTGACTTACTTCTGACAGCTTGTCTTTCCGTTTGAGAAACCAAGAGCCCTTTTCGTGCAGGGAAAAATGTCCGTTTTCTGTTCTTCTTTTGCACACGGTGACGTGCTTTCACGGCTGTGGTTAGGCTTTTAAGCACTCGAGGGAGGGCAGCTTCCCATTCACTTTGGAGATGGCACTCCTGCAGCGCTGTGGGCCATGTCTGTGCTTCGCAGACTGCAAACTACCCTCTCCATTCGAAGAGAACACGCACGGATTGGGAAGTCTCTGTTCTCTGGGAGATGTGTGTGGTGCTACTGCCCCGGTGTATGGGGTGGCTCACTGGCCAGTAGCAATGTTTCTGCTCGCCACTGTGGGGCAAACGTTGTGCAGCTAAGCTCACTTGGGAAGTACAAGTGCCAGAGTTCCTTTCTGGGGCACCATCAAGAGATCACATTCGTAGCATGCGGGTACTGCTTTCCTCCTAAGCTGTGCATTCGCAGCCAGCTTCAAGGTGTTCCTTTTGTGGATAGACTCTGGAGGAGAGGCCGCTGGATAAGGCCTCTGCTTCTATGCCCTTTGAGAGGGCTGCTTTGAGGAACCTCTTACCCTAGCCTCTGCCAAGTACAGCCTTCTGCCTCTCTCCAATACTGACTTACTTCTGACAGCTTGTCTTTCCGTTTGAGAAACCAAGAGCCCTTTTCGTGCAGGGAAAAATGTCCTTTTTCTGTTCTTCTTTTGCACACGGTTAAGTGCTTTCAGGGCTGGGGTTAGGCTTTTACCCACTCGAGGGAGGGCAGCTTCCCATTCACTTTGGAGATGGCACTCCTGCAGCGCTGTGGGCCATGTCTGTGCTTCGCAGACTGCAAACTACCCTCTCCATTCGAAGAGAACACGCACGGATTGGGAAGTCTCTGTTCTCTGGGAGTTGTGTGTGGTGCTACTGCCCCGGTGTATGGGGTGGCTCACTGGCCACTAGCAATGTTTCTGCTCGCCACTGTGGGGAAAACGTTGTGCAGCTAAGCTCACTTGGGAAGTACAAGTGCCAGAGTTCCTTTCTGGGGCACCATCAAGAGATCACATTCGTAGCATGCGGGTACTGCTTTCCTCCTAAGCTGTGCATTCGCAGCCAGCTTCTAGGTGTTCCTTTTGTGGATAGACTCTGGAGGAGAGGCCGCTGGATAAGGCCTCTGCTTCTATGCCCTTTGAGAAGGCTGCTTTGAGGAACCTCTTTCCCTAGCCTCTGCCAAGTACAGCCTTCTGCCTCTCTCCAATACTGACTTACTTTTGACAGCTTGTCTTTCCGTTTGAGAAACCAAGAGCCCTTTTCGTGCAGGGAAAAATGTCCGTTTTCTGTTCTTCTTTTGCACACGGTGACGTGCTTTCAGGCCTGGGTTAGGCTTTTACCCACTCAAGGGAGGGCAGCTTCCCATTCACTTTGCAGATGGCACTCCTGCAGCGCTGTGGGCCATGTCAGTGCTTCGCAGGCTGCAAACTACCCTCTCCATTCGAAGAGAACACGCACGGATTGGGAAGTCTCTGTTCTCTGGCAGTTGTGTGTGGTGCTACTGCCCCGGTGTATGGGGTGGCTCACTGGCCACTAGCAACGTTTATGCTCGCCACTGTGGGGCAAGCGTTGTGCAGCTAAGCTCACTTGGGAAGTACAAGTGCCAGAGTTCCTTTCTGGGGCACCATCAAGAGATCACATTCGTAGCATGCGGGTACTGCTTTCCTCCTAAGCTGTGCATTCCCCACCAGCTTCAAGGTGTTCCTTTTGTGGATAGACTCTGGAGGAGAGGTCGCTGGATAAGGCCTCTGCTTCTATGCCCTTTGAGAAGGCTGCTTTGAGGAACCTCTTTCCCTAGCCTCTGCCAAGTACAGCCTTCTGCCTCTCTCCAATACTGACTTACTTCTGACAGCTTGTCTTTCCGTTTGAGAAACCAAGAGCCCTTTTCGTGCAGGGAAAAATGTCCGTTTTCTGTTCTTCTTTTGCACACGGTGACGTGCTTTCACGGCTGTGGTTAGGCTTTTAAGCACTCGAGGGAGGGCAGCTTCCCATTCACTTTGGAGATGGCACTCCTGCAGCGCTGTGGGCCATGTCTGTGCTTCGCAGACTGCAAACTACCTTCTCCATTCGAAGAGAACACGCACGGATTGGGAAGTCTCTGTTCTCTGGGAGTTGTGTGTGGTGCTACTGCCCCGGTGTATGGGGTGGCTCACTGGCCACTAGCAATGTTTCTGCTCGCCACTGTGGGGCAAACGTTGTTCAGCTAAGCTCACTTGGGAAGTACAAGTGCCAGAGTTCCTTTCTGGGGCACCATCAAGAGATCACATTCGTAGCATGCGGGTACTGCTTTCCTCCTGAGCTGTGCATTCCCCGCCAGCTTCAAGGTGTTCCTTTTGTGGATAGACTCTGGAGGAGAGGCCGCTGGATAAGGCCTCTGCTTCTATGCCCTTTGAGAAGGCTGCTTTGAGGAACCTCTTTCCCTAGCCTCTGCCAAGTACAGCCTTCTGCCTCTCTCCAATACTGACTTACTTCTGACAGCTTGTCTTTCCGTTTGAGAAACCAAGAGCCCTTTTCGTGCAGGAAAAAATGTCCGTTTTCTGTTCTTCTTTTGCACACGGTGACGTGCTTTCAGGGCTGTGGTTAGGCTTTTACCCACTCGAGGGAGGGCAGCTTCCCATTCACTTTGGAGATGGCACTCCTGCAGCGCTGTGGGCCATGTCTGTGCTTCGCAGACTGCAAACTACCCTCTCCATTCGAAGAGAACACGCACGGATTGGGAAGTCTCTGTTCTCTGGGAGTTGTGTGTGGTGCTACTGCCCCGGTGTATGGGGTGGCTCACTGGCCACTAGCAATGTTTCTGCTCGCCACTGTGGGGCAAACGTTGTCCAGCTAAGCTCACTTGGGAAGTACAAGTGCCAGAGTTCCTTTCTGGGGCACCATCAAGAGATCACATTCGTAGCATGCGGGTACTGCTTTCCTCCTAATCGGTGCATTCGCAGCCACCTTCAAGGTGTTCTTTTGTGGATAGACTCTGGTGGAGAGGCCGCTGGAGAAGGCTTCTGCTTCTATGCCCTTTGAGAAGGCTGCTTTGAGGAACCTCTTACCCTAGCCTCTGGCAAGTACAGCCTTCTGCCTCTCTCCAATACTGACTTACTTTTGACAGCTTGTCTTTCCGTTTGAGAAACCAAGAGCCCTTTTCGTGCAGGGAAAAATGTCCGTTTTCTGTTCTTCTTTTGCACACGGTGACGTGCTTTCAGGCCTGGGTTAGGCTTTTACCCACTCGAGGGAGGGCAGCTTCCCATTCACTTTGGAGATGGCACTCCTGCAGCGCTGTGGGTCATGACTGTGCTTCGCAGACTGTAAACTACCCTCTCCATTCGAAGAGAACACGCACGGATTGGGAAGTCTCTGTTCTCTGGGAGTTGTGTGTGGTGCTACTGCCCCGGTGTATGGGGTGGCTCACTGGCCACTAGCAATGTTTCTGCTCGCCACTGTGGGGCAAACGTTGTGCAGCTAAGCTCACTTGGGAAGTACAAGTGCCAGAGTTCCTTTCTGGGGCACCATCAAGAGATCACATTCGTAGCATGCGGGTACTGCTTTCCTCCTAAGATGTGCATTCGCAGCCAGCTTCAAGGTGTTCCTTTTGTGGATAGACTCTGGTGGAGAGGCCGCTGGAGAAGGCCTCTGCTTCTATGCCCTTTGAGAAGGCTTCTTTGAGGAACCTCTTTCCCTAGCCTCTGCCACGTACAGCCTTCTGCCTCTCCCCAATACTGACTTACTTCTGACAGCTTGTCTTTCCGTTTGAGAAAGCAAGAGCCCTTTTCGTGCAGGGAAAAATGTCCGTTTTCTGTTCTTCTTTTGCACACGGTGATGTGCTTTCAGGGCTGTGGTTAGGCTTTTACCCACTCGAGGGAGGGCAGCTTCCCATTCACTTTGGAGATGGCACTCCTGCAGCGCTGTGGGCCATGTCTGTGCTTCGCAGACTGCAAACTACCCTCTCCATTCGAAGAGAACACGCATGGATTGGGAAGTCTCTGTTCTCTGGGAGTTGTGTGTGGTGCTACTGCCCCGGTGTATGGGGTGGCTCACTGGCCACTAGCAATGTTTCTGCTCGCCACTGTGTGGCAAACGTTGTGCAGCTAAGCTCACTTGGGAAGTACAAGTGCCAGAGTTCCTTTCTGGGGCACCATCAAGAGATCACCTTCGTAGCATGCGGGTACTGCTTTCCTCCTAAGCTGTGCATTCGCAGCCAGCTTCAAGGTGTTCCTTTTGTGGATAGACTCTGGAGGAGAGGCCGCTGGAAAAGGCCTCTGCTTCTATGCCCTTTGAGAGGGCTGCTTTGAGGAACCTCTTACCCTAGCCTCTGCCAAGTACAGCCTTCTGCCTCTCTCCAATACTGACTTACTTCTGACAGCTTGTCTTTCCGTTTGAGAAACCAAGAGCCCTTTTCGTGCAGGGAAAAATGTCCGTTTTCTGTTCTTCTTTTGCACACGGTGACGTGCTTTCAGGGCTGGGGTTAGGCTTTTACCCACTCGAGGGAGGGCAGCTTCCCATTCACTTTGGAGATGGCACTCCTGCAGCGCTGTGGGCCATGTCTGTGCTTCGCAGACTGCAAACTACCCTCTCCATTCGAAGAGAACACGCACGGAATGGGAAGTCTCTGTTCTCTGGGAGTTGTGTGTGGTGCTACTGCCCCGGTGTATGGGGTGGCTCACTGGCCACTAGCAATGTTTCTGCTCGCCACTGTGGGGCAAACGTTGTGCAGCTAAGCTCACTTGGGAAGTACAAGTGCCAGAGTTCCTTTCTGGGGCACCATCAAGAGATCACATTCGTAGCATGCGGGTACTGCTTTCCTCCTCAGCTCTGCATTCGCAGCCAGCTTCAAGGTGTTCCTTTTGTGGATAGACTCTGGTGGAGAGGCCGCTGGAAAAGGCTTCTGCTTCTATGCCCTTTGAGAAGGCTGCTTTGAAAAACCTCTTACCTAGCGTGTGCCAAGTACCGCCTTCTGCCTCTCTCCAATACTGACTTACTTTTGACAGCTTGTCTTTCCGTTTGAGAAAGCAAGAGCCCTTTTCGTGCAGGGAAAAATGTCCGTTTTCTGTTCTTCTTTTGCACACGGTGACGTGCTTTCAGGGCTGTGGTTAGGCTTTTACCCACTCGAGGGAGGGCAGCTTCCCATTCACTTTGGAGATGGCACTCCTGCAGCGCTGTGGGCCATGTCTGTGCTTCGCAGACTGCAAACTACCCTCTCCATTCGAAGAGAACACGCACGGATTGGGAAGTCTCTGTTCTCTGGGAGTTGTGTGTGGTGCTACTGCCCCGGTGTATGGGGTGGCTCACTGGCCACTAGCAATGTTTCTGCTCGCCACTGTGGGGCAAACGTTGTGCAGCTAAGCTCACTTGGGAAGTACAAGTGCCAGAGTTCCTTTCTGGGGCACCATCAAGTGATCACATTCGTAGCATGCGGGTACTGCTTTCCTCCTCAGCTGTGCTTTCGCAGCCAGCTTCAAGGTGTTCCTTTTGTGGATAGACTCTGGTGGAGAGGCCGCTGGAGAAGGCTTCTGCTTCTATGCCCTTTGAGAAGGCTTCTTTGAGGAACCTCTTACCCTAGCGTGTGCCAAGTACAGCCTTCTGCCTCTCTCCAATACTGACTTACTTTTGACAGCTTGTCTTTCCGTTTGAGAAAGCAAGAGCCCTTTTCGTGCAGGGAAAAATGTCCGTTTTCTGTTCTTCTTTTGCACAAGGTGACGTGCTTTCAGGGCTGTGGTTAGGCTTTTACCCACTCGAGGGAGGGCAGCTTCCCATGCACTTCGGAGATGGCACTCCTGCAGCGCTGTGGGCCATGTCTGTGCTTCGCAGACTGCAAACTACCCTCTCCATTCGAAGAGAACACGCACGGATTGGGAAGTCTCTGTTCTCTGGGAGTTGTGTGGTGCTATTGCCCCGGTGTATGGGGTGGCTCACTGGCCACTAGCAATGTTTCTGCTCGCCACTGTGGGGCAAACGTTGTGCAGCTAAGCTCACTTGGGAAGTACAAGTGCCAGAGTTCCTTTCTGGGGCACCATCAAGAGATCACATTCGTAGCATGCGGGTACTGCTTTCCTCCTAAGCTGTGCATTCCCCGCCAGCTTCAAGGTGTTCCTTTTGTGGATAGACTCTGGAGGAGAGGCCGCTGGATAAGGCCTCTGCTTCTATGCCCTTTGAGAAGGCTGCTTTGAGGAACCTCTTTCCCTAGCCTCTGCCAAGTACAGCCTTCTGCCTCTCTCCAATACTGACTTACTTCTGACAGCTTGTCTTTCCGTTTGAGAAACCAAGAGCCCTTTTCATGCAGGGAAAAATGTCCGTTTTCTGTTCTTCTTTTGCACACGGTGACGTGCTTTCAGGGCTGTGGTTAGGCTTTTACCCACTCGAGGGAGGGCAGCTTCCCATTCACTTTGGAGATGGCACTCCTGCAGCGCTGTGGGCCATGTCTGTGCTTCGCAGACTGCAAACTACCCTCTCCATTCGAAGAGAACACGCACGGATTGGGAAGTCTCTGTTCTCTGGGAGTTGTGTGTGGTGCTACTGCCCCGGTGTATGGGGTGGCTCACTGGCCACTAGCAATGTTTCTGCTCGCCACTGTGGGGCAAACGTTGTCCAGCTGAGCTCACTTGGGAAGTACAAGTGCCAGAGTTCCTTTCTGGGGCACCATCAAGAGATCACATTCGTAGCATGCGGGTACTGCTTTCCTCCTAATCGGTGCATTCGCAGCCACCTTCAAGGTGTTCTTTTGTGGATAGACTCTGGTGGAGAGGCCGCTGGATAAGGCTTCTGCTTCTATGCCCTTTGAGAAGGCTGCTTTGAGGAACCTCTTACCCTAGCCTCTGGCAAGTACAGCCTTCTGCCTCTCTCCAATACTGACTTACTTTTGACAGCTTGTCTTTCCGTTTGAGAAACCAAGAGCCCTTTTCGTGCAGGGAAAAATGTCCGTTTTCTGTTCTTCTTTTGCACACGGTGACGTGCTTTCAGGCCTGGGTTAGGCTTTTACCCACTCGAGGGAGGGCAGCTTCCCATTCACTTTGGAGATGGCACTCCTGCAGCGCTGTGGGTCATGACTGTGCTTCGCAGACTGTAAACTACCCTCTCCATTCGAAGAGAACACGCACGGATTGGGAAGTCTCTGTTCTCTGGGAGTTGTGTGTGGTGCTACTGCCCCGGTGTATGGGGTGGCTCACTGGCCACTAGCAATGTTTCTGCTCTCCACTGTGGGGCAAACGTTGTGCAGCTAAGCTCACTTGGGAAGTACAAGTGCCAGAGTTCCTTTCTGGGGCACCATCAAGAGATCACATTCGTAGCATGCGGGTACTGCTTTCCTCCTAAGATGTGCATTCGCAGCCAGCTTCAAGGTGTTCCTTTTGTGGATAGACTCTGGTGGAGAGGCCGCTGGAGAAGGCCTCTGCTTCTATGCCCTTTGAGAAGGCTTCTTTGAGGAACCTCTTTCCCTAGCCTCTGCCTCGTACAGCCTTCTGCCTCTCCCCAATACTGACTTACTTTTGACAGCTTGTCTTTCCGTTTGAGAAAGCAAGAGCCCTTTTCGTGCAGGGAAAAATGTCCGTTTTCTGTTCTTCTTTTGCACACGGTGACGTGCTTTCAGGGCTGTGGTTAGGCTTTTACCCACTCGAGGGAGGGCAGCTTCCCATTCACTTTGGAGATGGCACTCCTGCAGCGCTGTGGGCCATGTCTGTGCTTCGCAGACTGCAAACTACCCTCTCCATTCGAAGAGAACACGCACGGATTGGGAAGTCTCTGTTCTCTGGGAGTTGTGTGTGGTGCTACTGCCCCGGTGTATGGGGTGGCTCACTGGCCACTAGCAATGTTTCTGCTCGCCACTGTGGGGCAAACGTTGTGCAGCTAAGCTCACTTGGGAAGTACAAGTGCCAGAGTTCCTTTCTGGGGCACCATCAAGAGATCACCTTCGTAGCATGCGGGTACTGCTTTCCTCCTAAGCTGTGCATTCGCAGCCAGCTTCAAGGTGTTCCTTTTGTGGATAGACTCTGGAGGAGAGGCCGCTGGAAAAGGCCTCTGCTTCTATGCCCTTTGAGAGGGCTGCTTTGAGGAACCTCTTACCCTAGCCTCTGCCAAGTACAGCCTTCTGCCTCTCTCCAATACTGACTTACTTCTGACAGCTTGTCTTTCCGTTTGAGAAACCAAGAGCCCTTTTCGTGCAGGGAAAAATGTCCGTTTTCTGTTCTTCTTTTGCACACGGTGACGTGCTTTCAGGGCTGTGGTTAGGCTTTTACCCACTCGAGGGAGGGCAGCTTCCCATTCACTTTGGAGATGGCACTCCTGCAGCGCTGTGGGCCATGTCTGTGCTTCGCAGACTGCAAACTACCCTCTCCATTCGAAGAGAACACGCACGGAATGGGAAGTCTCTGTTCTCTGGGAGTTGTGTGTGGTGCTACTGCCCCGGTGTATGGGGTGGCTCACTGGCCACTAGCAATGTTTCTGCTCGCCACTGTGGGGCAAACGTTGTGCAGCTAAGCTCACTTGGGAAGTACAAGTGCCAGAGTTCCTTTCTGGGGCACCATGAAGAGATCACATTCGTAGCATGCGGGTACTGCTTTCCTCCTCAGCTGTGCATTCGCAGCCAGCTTCAAGGTGTTCCTTTTGTGGATAGACTCTGGTGGAGAGGCCGCTGGAAAAGGCTTCTGCTTCTATGCCCTTTGAGAAGGCTGCTTTGAAAAACCTCTTACCTAGCGTGTGCCAAGTACAGCCTTCTGCCTCTCTCCAATACTGACTTACTTTTGACAGCTTGTCTTTCCGTTTGAGAAAGCAAGAGCCCTTTTCGTGCAGGGAAAAATGTCCGTTTTCTGTTCTTCTTTTGCACACGGTGACGTGCTTTCAGGGCTGTGGTTAGGCTTTTACCCACTCGAGGGAGGGCAGCTTCCCATTCACTTTGGAGATGGCACTCCTGCAGCGCTGTGGGCCATGTCTGTGCTTCGCAGACTGCAAACTACCCTCTCCATTCGAAGAGAACACGCACGGATTGGGAAGTCTCTGTTCTCTGGGAGTTGTGTGTGGTGCTACTGCCCCGGTGTATGGGGTGGCTCACTGGCCACTAGCAATGTTTCTGCTCGCCACTGTGGGGCAAACGTTGTGCAGCTAAGCTCACTTGGGAAGTACAAGTGCCAGAGTTCCTTTCTGGGGCACCATCAAGTGATCACATTCGTAGCATGCGGGTACTGCTTTCCTCCTCAGCTGTGCTTTCGCAGCCAGCTTCAAGGTGTTCCTTTTGTGGATAGACTCTGGTGGAGAGGCCGCTGGAGAAGGCTTCTGCTTCTATGCCCTTTGAGAAGGCTTCTTTGAGGAACCTCTTACCCTAGCGTGTGCCAAGTACAGCCTTCTGCCTCTCTCCAATACTGACTTACTTTTGACAGCTTGTCTTTCCGTTTGAGAAAGCAAGAGCCCTTTTCGTGCAGGGAAAAATGTCCGTTTTCTGTTCTTCTTTTGCACAAGGTGACGTGCTTTCAGGGCTGTGTTTAGGCTTTTACCCACTCGAGGGAGGGCAGCTTCCCATTCACTTTGGAGATGGCACTCCTGCAGCGCTGTGGGCCATGTCTGTGCTTCGCAGACTGCAAACTACCCTCTCCATTCGAAGAGAACACGCACGGATTGGGAAGTCTCAGTTCTCTGGGAGTTGTGTGTGGTGCTATTGCCCCGGTGTATGGGGTGGCTCACTGGCCACTAGCAATGTTTCTGCTCGCCACTGTGGGGCAAACGTTGTGCAGCTAAGCTCACTTGGGAAGTACAAGTGCCAGAGTTCCTTTCTGGGGCACCATCAAGAGATCACATTCGTAGCATGCGGGTACTGCTTTCCTCCTAAGCTGTGCATTCGCAGCCAGCTTCAAGGTGTTCCTTTTGTGGATAGACTCTGGAGGAGAGGCCGCTGGAGAAGGCCTCTGCTTCTATGCCCTTTGAGAGGGCTGCTTTGAGGAACCTATTACCCTAGCCTCTGCCAAGTACAGCCTTCTGCCTCTCTCCAATACTGACTTACTTCTGACAGCTTGTCTTTCCGTTTGAGAAACCAAGAGCCCTTTTCGTGCAGGGGAAAATGTCCGTTTTCTGTTCTTCTTTTGCAGACGGTGACGTGCTTTCAGGCCTGGGTTAGGCTTTTACCCACTCGAGGGAGGGCAGCTTCCCATTCACTTTGGAGATGGCACTCCTGCAGCGCTGTGGGCCGTGTCTGTGCTTTGCAGACTGCAAACTACCCTCTCCATTCGAAGAGAACACGCACGGATTGGGAAGTCTCTGTTCTCTGGGAGATGTGTGTGGTGCTACTGCCCCGGTGTATGGGGTGGGTCACTGGCCAGTAGCAATGTTTCTGCTCGCCACTGTGGGGCAAACGTTGTGCAGCTAAGCTCACTTGGGAAGTACAAGTGCCAGAGTTCCTTTCTGGGGCACCATCAAGAGATCACATTCGTAGCATGCGGGTACTGCTTTCCTCCTCAGCTGTGCAATCGCAGCCAGCTTCAAGGTGTTCCTTTTGTGGATAGACTCTGGTGGAGAGGCCGCTGGAGAAGGCTTCTGCTTCTATGCCCTTTGAGAAGGCTGCTTTGAGGAACCTCATACCCTAGCCTCTGCCAAGTACAGCCTTCTGCCTCTCTCCAATACTGACTTACTTTTGACAGCTTGTCTTTCCCTTTGAGAAACCAAGAGCCCTTTTCGTGCAGGGAAAAATGTCCGTTTTCTGTTCTTCTTTTGCACACGGTGACGTGCTTTCAGGCCTTGGTTAGGCTTTTACCCACTCGAGGGAGGGCAGCTTCCCATTCACTTTGGAGATGGCACTCCTGCAGCGCTGTGGGCCATAACTGTGCTTCGCAGACTGTAAACTACCCTCTCCATTCGAAGAGAACACGCACGGATTGGGAAGTCTCTGTTCTCTGGGAGATGTGTGTGCTGCTACTGCCCCGGTGTATGGGGTGGCTCACTCGCCACTAGCAATGTTTCTGCTCTCCACTGTGGGGCAAACGTTGTGCAGCTAAGCTCACTTGGGAAGTACAAGTGCCAGAGTTCCTTTCTGGGGCACCATCAAGAGATCACATTCGTAGCATGCGGGTACTGCTTTCCTCCTAAGCTGTGCATTCGCAGCCAGCTTCAAGGTGTTCCTTTTGTGGATAGACTCTGGTGGAGAGACCGCTAGAGAAGGCCTCTGCTTCTATGCCCTTTGAGAAGGCTTCTTTGAGGAACCTCTTACCCTAGCGTGTGCCAAGTACAACCTTCTGCCTCTCTCCAATACTGACTTACTTCTGACAGCTTGTCTTTCCGTTTGAGAAAGCAAGAGCCCTTTTCGTGCAGGGAAAAATGTCCGTTTTCTGTTCTTCTTTTGCACACGGTGACGTGCTTTCAGGGCTGGGGTTAGGCTTTTACCCACTCGAGGGAGGGCAGCTTCCCATTCACTTTGGAGATGGCACTCCTGCAGCGCTGTGGGCCATGTCTGTGCTTCGCAGACTGCAAACTACCCTCTCCATTCGAAGAGAACACGCACGGATTGGGAAGTTTCTGTTCTCTGGGAGATGTGTGTGGTGCTACTGCCCCGGTGTTTGGGGTGGCTCACTGGCCACTAGCAATGTTTCTGCTCGCCACTGTGGGGCAAACGTTGTGCAGCTAAGCTCACTTGGGAAGTACAAGTGCCAGAGTTCCTTTCTGGGGCACCATCAAGAGATCACATTCGTAGCATGCGGGTACTGCTTTCCTCCTAATCGGTGCATTCGCAGCCACCTTCAAGGTGTTCCTTTTGTGGATAGACTCTGGTGGAGAGGCCGCTGGAGAAGGCTTCTGCTTCTATGCCCTTTGAGAAGGCTGCTTTGAGGAACCTCTTACCCTAGCCTCTGGCAAGTACAGCCTTCTGCCTCTCTCCAATACTGACTTACTTTTGACAGCTTGTCTTTCCGTTTGAGAAACCAAGAGCCCTTTTCGTGCAGGGAAAAATGTCCGTTTTCTGTTCTTCTTTTGCACACGGTGACGTGCTTTCAGGCCTGGGTTAGGCTTTTACCCACTCGAGGGAGGGCAGCTTCCCATTCACTTTGGAGATGGCACTCCTGCAGCGCTGTGGGTCATGACTGTGCTTCGCAGACTGTAAACTACCCTCTCCATTCGAAGAGAACACGCACGGATTGGGAAGTCTCTGTTCTCTGGGAGTTGTGTGTGGTGCTACTGCCCCGGTGTATGGGGTGGCTCACTGGCCACTAGCAATGTTTCTGCTCTCCACTGTGGGGCAAACGTTGTGCAGCTAAGCTCACTTGGGAAGTACAAGTGCCAGAGTTCCTTTCTGGGGCACCATCAAGCGATCACATTCGTAGCATGCGGGTACTGCTTTCCTCCTAAGATGTGCATTCGCAGCCAGCTTCAAGGTGTTCCTTTTGTGGATAGACTCTGGTGGAGAGGCCGCTGGAGAAGGCCTCTGCTTCTATGCCCTTTGAGAAGGCTTCTTTGAGGAACCTCTTACCCTAGCCTCTGCCACGTACAGCCTTCTGCCTCTCCCCAATACTGACTTACTTCTGACAGCTTGTCTTTCCGTTTGAGAAAGCAAGAGCCCTTTTCGTGCAGGGAAAAATGTCCGTTTTCTGTTCTTCTTTTGCACACGGTGACGTGCTTTCAGGGCTGTGGTTAGGCTTTTACCCACTCGAGGGAGGGCAGCTTCCCATTCACTTTGGAGATGGCACTCCTGCAGCGCTGTGGGCCATGTCTGTGCTTCGCAGACTGCAAACTACCCTCTCCATTCGAAGAGAACACGCATGGATTGGGAAGTCTCTGTTCTCTGGGAGTTGTGTGTGGTGCTACTGCCCCGGTGTATGGGGTGGCTCACTGGCCACTAGCAATGTTTCTGCTCGCCACTGTGGGGCAAACGTTGTGCAGCTAAGCTCACTTGGGAAGTACAAGTGCCAGAGTTCCTTTCTGGGGCACCATCAAGAGATCACATTCGTAGCATGCGGGTACTGCTTTCCTCCTAAGCTGTGCATTCGCAGCCAGCTTCAAGGTGTTCCTTTTGTGGATAGACTCTGGAGGAGAGGCCGCTGGAAAAGGCCTCTGCTTCTATGCCCTTTGAGAGGGCTGCTTTGAGGAACCTCTTACCCTAGCCTCTGCCAAGTACAGCCTTCTGCCTCTCTCCAATACTGACTTACTTCTGACAGCTTGTCTTTCCGTTTGAGAAAGCAAGAGCCCTTTTCGTGCAGGGAAAAATGTCCGTTTTCTGTTCTTTTGCACACGGTGACGTGCTTTCAGGGCTGTGGTTAGGCTTTTACCCACACGAGGGAGGGCAGCTTCCCATTCACTTTGGAGATGGCACTCCTGCAGCGCTGTGGGCCATGTCTGTGCTTCGCAGACTGCAAACTACCCTCTCCATTCGAAGAGAACACGCACGGATTGGGAAGTCTCTGTTCTCTGGGAGTTGTGTGTGGTGCTACTGCCCCGGTGTATGGGGTGGCTCACTGGCCACTAGCAATGTTTCTGCTCGCCACTGTGGGGCAAACGTTGTGCAGCTAAGCTCACTTGGGAAGTACAAGTGCCAGAGTTCCTTTCTGGGGCACCATCAAGAGATCACATTCGTAGCATGCGGGTACTGCTTTCCTCCTCAGCTGTGCATTCGCAGCCAGCTTCAAGGTGTTCCTTTTGTGGATAGACTCTGGTGGAGAGGCCGCTGGAGAAGGCTTCAGCTTCTATGCCCTTTGAGAAGGCTGCTTTGAAAAACCTCTTACCTAGCGTGTGCCAAGTACAGCCTTCTGCCTCTCTCCAATACTGACTTACTTTTGACAGCTTGTCTTTCCGTTTGAGAAAGCAAGAGCCCTTTTCGTGCAGGGAAAAATGTCCGTTTTCTGTTCTTCTTTTCACACGGTGACGTGCTTTCAGGGCTGTGGTTAGGCTTTTACCCACTCGAGGGAGGGCAGCTTCCCATTCACTTTGGAGATGGCACTCCTGCAGCGCTGTGGGCCATGTCTGTGCTTCGCAGACTGCAAACTACCCTCTCCATTCGAAGAGAACACGCACGGATTGGGAAGTCTCTGTTCTCTGGGAGTTGTGTGTGGTGCTACTGCCCCGGTGTATGGGGTGGCTCACTCGCCACTAGCAATGTTTCTGCTCGCCACTGTGGGGCAAACGTTGTGCAGCTAAGCTCACTTGGGAAGTACAAGTGCCAGAGTTCCTTTCTGGGGCACCATCAAGAAATCACATTCGTAGCATGCGGGTACTGCTTTCCTCCTCAGCTGTGCTTTCGCAGCCAGCTTCAAGGTGTTCCTTTTGTGGATAGACTCTGGTGGAGAGGCCGCTGGAGAAGGCTTCTGCTTCTATGCCCTTTGAGAAGGCTTCTTTGAGGAACCTCTTACCCTAGCGTGTGCCAAGTACAGCCTTCTGCCTCTCTCCAATACTGACTTACTTTTGACAGCTTGTCTTTCCGTTTGAGAAAGCAAGAGCCCTTTTCGTGCAGGGAAAAATGTCCGTTTTCGGTTCTTCTTTTGCACAAGGTGACGTGCTTTCAGGGCTGTGGTTAGGCGTTTACCCACTCGAGGGAGGGCAGCTTCCCATTCACTTTGGAGATGGCACTCCTGCAGCGCTGTGGGCCATGTCTGTGCTTCGCAGACTGCAAACTACCCTCTCCATTCGAAGAGAACACGCACGGATTGGGAAGTCTCTGTTCTCTGGGAGTTGTGTGTGGTGCTACTGCCCCGGTGTATGGGGTGGCTCACTCGCCACTAGCAATGTTTCTGCTCGCCACTGTGGGGCAAACGTTGTGCAGCTAAGCTCACTTGGGAAGTACAAGTGCCAGAGTTCCTTTCTGGGGCACCATCAAGAGAACACATTCGTAGCATGCGGGTACTGCTTTCCTCCTAAGATGTGCATTCGCAGCCAGCTTCAAGGTGTTCCTTTTGTGGGTAGACTCTGGTGGAGAGGCCGCTGGATAAGGCCTCTGCTTCTATGCCCTTTGAGAGGGCTGCTTTGAGGAACCTCTTACCCTAGCCTCTGCCAAGTACAGCCTTCTGCCTCTCTCCAATACTGACTTACTTCTGACAGCTTGTCTTTCCGTTTGAGAAACCAAGAGCCCTTTTCGTGCAGGGAAAAATGTCCGTTTTCTGTTCTTCTTTTGCACACGGTGACGTGCTTTCACGGCTGTGGTTAGGCTCTTAAGCACTCGAGGGAGGGCAGCTTCCCATTTACTTTGTAGATGGCACTCCTGCAGCGCTGTGGGCCATGTCTGTGCTTCGCAGACTGCAAACTACCCTCTCCATTCGAAGAGAACAAGCACGGATTGGGAAGTCTCTGTTCTCTGGGAGTTGTGTGCGGTGCTACTGCCCCGGTGTATGGGGTGGCTCACTGGCCACTAGCAATGTTTCTGCTCGCCACTGTGGGGCAAACGTTGTGCAGCGAAGCTCACTTGGGAAGTACAAGTGCCAGAGTTCCTTTCTGGGGCACCATCAAGAGATCACATTCGTAGCATGCGGGTACTGCTTTCCTCCTCAGCTGTGCATTCGCAGCCAGCTTCAAGGTGTTCCTTTTGTGGATAGACTCTGGTGGAGAGGCCGCTGGATAAGGCTTCTGCTTCTATGCCCTTTGAGAAGGCTGCTTTGAGGAACCTCTTACCCTAGCCTCTGCCAAGTACAGCCTTCTGCCTCTCTCCAATACTGACTTACTTTTGACAGCTTGTCTTTCCGTTTGAGAAACCAAGAGCCCTTTTCGTGCAGGGAAAAATGTCCGTTTTCTGGTCTTCTTTTGCACACGCTGACGTGCTTTCAGGCCTGGGTTAGGCTTTTACCCACTCGAGGGAGGGCAGCTTCCCATTCACTTTGGAGATGGCACTCCTGCAGCGCTGTGGGCCAAGACTGTGCTTCGCAGACTGTAAACTACCCTCTCCATTCGAAGAGAACACGCACGGATTGGGAAGTCTCTGTTCTCTGGGAGATGTGTGTGGTGCTACTGCCCCGGTGTATGGTGTGGCTCACTCGCCACTAGCAATGTTTCTGCTCGCCACTGTGGGGCAAACGTTGTGCAGCTAAGCTCACTTGGGAAGTACAAGTGCCAGAGTTCCTTTCTGGGGCACCATCAAGAGATCACATTCGTAGCATGCGGGTACTGCTTTCCTCCTAAGCTGTGCATTCGCAGCCAGCTTCAAAGTGTTCCTTTTGTGGAAAGACTCTGGTGGAGAGGCCGCTGGATAAGGCCTCTGCTTCTATGCCCTTTGAGAAGGCTTCTTTGAGGATCCTCTTACCCTAGCGTGTGCCAAGTACAGCCTTCTGCCTCTCTCCAATACTGACTTACTTTTGACAGCTTGTCTTTCCGTTTGAGAAACCAAGATCCCTTTTCGTGCAGGGAAAAATGTCCGTTTTCTGTTCTTCTTTTGCACACGGTGACGTGCTTTCAGGGCTGTGGTTAGGTTTTTACCCACTCGAGGGAGGGCAGCTTCCCATTCACTTTGGAGATGGCACTCCTGCAGCGCTGTGGGCCATGTCTGTGCTTCGCAGACTGCAAACTACCCTCTCCATTCGAAAAGAACACGCACGGATTAGGAAGTCTCTGTTCTCTGGGAGTTGTGTGTGGTGCTACTGCCCCGGTGTATGGGGTGGCTCACTGGCCACTAGCAATGTTTCTGCTCGCCACTGTGGGGCAAACGTTGTGCAGCTAAGCTCACTTGGGAAGTACAAGTGCCAGAGTTCCTTTCTGGGGCACCATCAAGAGATCACATTCGTAGCATGCGGGTACTGCTTTCCTCCTCAGCTGTGCTTTCGCAGCCAGCTTCAAGGTGTTCCTTTTGTGGATAGACTCTGGTGGAGAGGCCGCTGGAGAAGGCTTCTGCTTCTATGCCCTTTGAGAAGGCTTCTTTGAGGAACCTCTTACCCTAGCGTGTGCCAAGTACAGCCTTCTGCCTCTCTCCAATACTGACTTACTTTTGACAGCTTGTCTTTCCGTTTGAGAAAGCAAGAGCCCTTTTCGTGCAGGGAAAAATGTCCGTTTTCTGTTCTTCTTTTGCACAAGGTGACGTGCTTTCAGGGCTGTGGTTAGGCGTTTACCCACTCGAGGGAGGGCAGCTTCCCATTCACTTTGGAGATGGCACTCCTGCAGCGCTGTGGGCCATGTCTGTGCTTCGCAGACTGCAAACTACCCTCTCCATTCGAAGAGAACACGCACGGATTGGGAAGTCTCTGTTCTCTGGGAGTTGTGTGTGGTGCTACTGCCCCGGTGTATGGGGTGGCTCACTGGCCACTAGCAATGTTTCTGCTCGCCACTGTGGGGCAAACGTTGTGCAGCTAAGCTCACTTGGGAAGTACAAGTGCCAGAGTTCCTTTCTGGGGCACCATCAAGAGATCACATTCGTAGCATGCGGGTACTGCTTTCCTCCTAAGATGTGCATTCGCAGCCAGCTTCAAGGTGTTCCTTTTGTGGATAGACTCTGGTGGAGAGGCCGCTGGAGAAGGCTTCAGCTTCTATGCCCTTTGAGAAGGCTGCTTTGAGGAACCTCTTACCCTAGCCTCTGCCAAGTACAGCCTTCTGCCTCTCTCCAATACTGACTTACTTCTGACAGCTTGTCTTTCCGTTTGAGAAACCAAGAGCCCTTTTCGTGCAGGGGAAAATGTCCGTTTTCTGTTCTTCTTTTGCAGACGGTGACGTGCTTTCAGGCCTGGGTTAGGCTTTTACCCACTCGAGGGAGGGCAGCTTCCCATTCACTTTGGAGATGGCACTCCTGCAGCGCTGTGGGCCATGTCTGTGCTTCGCAGACTGCAAACTACCCTCTCCATTCGAAGAGAACACGCACGGATTGGGAAGTCTCTGTTCTCTGGGAGATGTGTGTGGTGCTACTGCCCCGGTGTATGGGGTGGCTCACTGGCCAGTAGCAATGTTTCTGCTCGCCACTGTGGGGCAAACGTTGTGCAGCTAAGCTCACTTGGGAACTAAAAGTGCCAGAGTTCCTTTCTGGGGCACCATCAAGAGATCACATTCGTAGCATGCGGGTACTGCTTTCCTCCTCAGCTGTGCATTCGCAGCCAGCTTCAAGGTGTTCCTTTTGTGGATAGACTCTGGTGGAGAGGCCGCTGGAGAAGGCTTCTGCTTCTATGCCCTTTGAGAAGGCTGCTTTGAGGAACCTCTTACCCTAGCCTCTGCCAAGTACAGCCTTCTGCCTCTCTCCAATACTGACTTACTTTTGACAGCTTGTCTTTCCCTTTGAGAAACCAAGAGCCCTTTTCGTGCAGGGAAAAATGTCCGTTTTCTGTTCTTCTTTTGCACACGGTGACGTGCTTTCAGGCCTTGGTTATGCTTTTACCCACTCGAGGGAGGGCAGCTTCCCATTCACTTTGGAGATGGCACTCCTGCAGCGCTGTGGGCCATAACTGTGCTTCGCAGACTGTAAACTACCCTCTGCATTCGAAGAGAACACGCACGGATTGGGAAGTCTCTGTTCTCTGGGAGATGTGTGTGGTGCTACTGCCCCGGTGTATGGGGTGGCTCACTCGCCACTAGCAATGTTTCTGCTCTCCACTGTGGGGCAAACGTTGTGCAGCTAAGCTCACTTGGGAAGTACAAGTGCCAGAGTTCCTTTCTGGGGCACCATCAAGAGATCACATTCGTAGCATGCGGGTACTGCTTTCCTCCTAAGCTGTGCATTCGCAGCCAGCTTCAAGGTGTTCCTTTTGTGGATAGACTCTGGTGGAGAGACCGCTAGAGAAGGCCTCTGCTTCTATGCCCTTTGAGAAGGCTTCTTTGAGGAACCTCTTACCCTAGCGTGTGCCAAGTACAACCTTCTGCCTCTCTCCAATACTGACTTACTTCTGACAGCTTGTCTTTCCGTTTGAGAAAGCAAGAGCCCTTTTCGTGCAGGGAAAAATGTCCATTTTCTGTTCTTCTTTTGCACACGGTGACGTGCTTTCAGGGCTGTGGTTAGGCTTTTACCCACTCGAGGGAGGGCAGCTTCCCATTCACTTTGGAGATGGCACTCCTCCAGCGCTGTGGGCCATGTCTGTGCTTCGCAGACTGCAAACTACCCTCTCCATTCGAAGAGAACACGCACGGATTGGGAAGTCTCTGTTCTCTGGGAGATGTGTGTGGTGCTACTGCCCCGGTGTATGGGGTGGCTCACTGGCCACTAGCTATGTTTCTGCTCGCCACTGTGGGGCAAACGTTGTGCAGCTAAGCTCACTTGGGAAGTACAAGTGCCAGAGTTCCTTTCTGGGGCACCATCAAGAGATCACATTCGTAGCATGCGGGTACTGCTTTCCTCCTAATCGGTGCATTCGCAGCCACCTTCAAGGTGTTCCTTTTGTGGATAGACTCTGGTGGAGAGGCCGCTGGAGACGGCTTCTGCTTCTATGCACTTTGAGAAGGCTGCTTTGCGGAACCTCTTACCCTAGCCTCTGGCAAGTACAGCCTTCTGCCTCTCTCCAATACTGACTTACTTTTGACAGCTTGTCTTTCCGTTTGAGAAAGCAAGAGCCCTTTTCGTGCAGGGAAAAATGTCCGTTTTCTGTTCTTCTTTTGCACACGGTGACGTGCTTTCAGGCCTGGGTTAGGCTTTTACCCACTCGAGGGAGGGCAGCTTCCCATTCACTTTGGAGATGGCACTCCTGCAGCGCTGTGGGTCATGACTGTGCTTCGCAGACTGTAAACTACCCTCTCCATTCGAAGAGAACACGCACGGATTGGGAAGTCTCTGTTCTCTGGGAGTTGTGTGTGGTGCTACTGCCCCGGTGTATGGGGTGGCTCACTGGCCACTAGCAATGTTTCTGCTCTCCACTGTGGGGCAAACTTTGTGCAGCTAAGCTCACTTGGGAAGTACAAGTGCCAGAGTTCCCTTCTGGGGCACCATCAAGCGATCACATTCGTAGCATGCGGGTACTGCTTTCCTCCTAAGATGTGCATTCGCAGCCAGCTTCAAGGTGTTCCTTTTGTGGATAGACTCTGGTGGAGAGGCCGCTGGAGAAGGCTTCAGATTCTATGCCCTTTGAGAAGGCTGCTTTGAGGAACCTCTTACCCTAGCCTCTGCCAAGTACAGCCTTCTGCCTCTCTCCAATACTGACTTACTTCTGACAGCTTGTCTTTCCGTTTGAGAAACCAAGAGCCCTTTTCGTGCAGGGGAAAATGTCCGTTTTCTGTTCTTCTTTTGCAGACGGTGACGTGCTTTCAGGCCTGGGTTAGGCTTTTACCCACTCGAGGGAGGGCAGCTTCCCATTCACTTTGGAGATGGCACTCCTGCAGCGCTGTGGGCCATGTCTGTGCTTCGCAGACTGCAAACTACCCTCTCCATTCGAAGAGAACACGCACGGATTGGGAAGTCTCTGTTCTCTGGGAGTTGTGTGTGGTGCTACTGCCCCGGTGTATGGGGTGGCTCACTGGCCACTAGCAATGTTTCTGCTCGCCACTGTGGGGCAAACGTTGTGCAGCTAAGCTCACTTGGGAAGTACAAGTGCCAGAGTTCCTTTCTGGGGCACCATCAAGAGATCACATTCGTAGCATGCGGGTACTGCTTTCCTCCTAAGATGTGCATTCGCAGCCAGCTTCAAGGTGTTCCTTTTGTGGATAGACTCTGGTGGAGAGGCCGCTGGAGAAGGCTTCAGCTTCTATGCCCTTTGAGAAGGCTGCTTTGAGGAACCTCTTACCCTAGCCTCTGCCAAGTACAGCCTTCTGCCTCTCTCCAATACTGACTTACTTCTGACAGCTTGTCTTTCCGTTTGAGAAACCAAGAGCCCTTTTCGTGCAGGGGAAAATGTCCGTTTTCTGTTCTTCTTTTGCAGACGGTGACGTGCTTTCAGGCCTGGGTTAGGCTTTTACCCACTCGAGGGAGGGCAGCTTCCCATTCACTTTGGAGATGGCACTCCTGCAGCGCTGTGGGCCATGTCTGTGCTTCGCAGACTGCAAACTACCCTCTCCATTCGAAGAGAACACGCACGGATTGGGAAGTCTCTGTTCTCTGGGAGATGTGTGTGGTGCTACTGCCCCGGTGTATGGGGTGGCTCACTCGCCACTAGCAATGTTTCTGCTCTCCACTGTGGGGCAAACGTTGTGCAGCTAAGCTCACTTGGGAAGTACAAGTGCCAGAGTTCCTTTCTGGGGCACCATCAAGAGATCACATTCGTAGCATGCGGGTACTGCTTTCCTCCTAAGCTGTGCATTCGCAGCCAGCTTCAAGGTGTTCCTTTTGTGGATAGACTCTGGTGGAGAGACCGCTAGAGAAGGCCTCTGCTTCTATGCCCTTTGAGAAGGCTTCTTTGAGGAACCTCTTACCCTAGCGTGTGCCAAGTACAACCTTCTGCTTCTCTCCAATACTGACTTACTTCTGACAGCTTGTCTTTCCGTTTGAGAAAGCAAGAGCCCTTTTCGTGCAGGGAAAAATGTCCGTTTTCTGTTCTTCTTTTGCACACGGTGACGTGCTTTCAGGGCTGTGGTTAGGCTTTTACCCACTCGAGGGAGGGCAGCTTCCCATTCACTTTGGAGATGGCACTCCTGCAGCGCTGTGGGCCATGTCTGTGCTTCGCAGACTGCAAACTACCCTCTCCATTCGAAGAGAACACGCACGGATTGGGAAGTCTCTGTTCTCTGGGAGATGTGTGTGGTGCTACTGCCCCGGTGTATGGGGTGGCTCACTGGCCACTAGCTATGTTTCTGCTCGCCACTGTGGGGCAAACGTTGTGCAGCTAAGCTCACTTGGGAAGTACAAGTGCCAGAGTTCCTTTCTGGGGCACCATCAAGAGATCACATTCGTAGCATGCGGGTACTGCTTTCCTCCTAATCGGTGCATTCGCAGCCACCTTCAAGGTGTTCCTTTTGTGGATAGACTCTGGTGGAGAGGCCGCTGGAGAAGGCTTCTGCTTCTATGCCCTTTGAGAAGGCTGCTTTGAGGAACCTCTTACCCTAGCCTCTGGCAAGTACAGCCTTCTGCCTCTCTCCAATACTGACTTACTTTTGACAGCTTGTCTTTCCGTTTGAGAAACCAAGAGCCCTTTTCGTGCAGGGAAAAATGTCCGTTTTCTGTTCTTCTTTTGCACACGGTGACGTGCTTTCAGGCCTGGGTTAGGCTTTTACCCACTCGAGGGAGGGCAGCTTCCCATTCACTTTGGAGATGGCACTCCTGCAGCGCTGTGGGTCATGACTGTGCTTCGCAGACTGTAAACTACCCTCTCCATTCGAAGAGAACACGCACGGATTGGGAAGTCTCTGTTCTCTGGGAGTTGTGTGTGGTGCTACTGCCCCGGTGTATGGGGTGGCTCACTGGCCACTAGCAATGTTTCTGCTCTCCACTGTGGGGCAAACGTTGTGCAGCTAAGCTCACTTGGGAAGTACAAGTGCCAGAGTTCCCTTCTGGGGCACCATCAAGCGATCACATTCGTAGCATGCGGGTACTGCTTTCCTCCTAAGATGTGCATTCGCAGCCAGCTTCAAGGTGTTCCTTTTGTGGATAGACTCTGGTGGAGAGGCCGCTGGAGAAGGCCTCTGCTTCTATGCCCTTTGAGAAGGCTTCTTTGAGGAACCTCTTACCCTAGCCTCTGCCACGTACAGCCTTCTGCCTCTCCCCAATACTGACTTACTTCTGACAGCTTGTCTTTCCGTTTGAGAAAGCAAGAGCCCTTTTCGTGCAGGGAAAAATGTCCGTTTTCTGTTCTTCTTTTGCACACGGTGACGTGCTTTCAGGGCTGTGGTTAGGCGTTTACCCACTCGAGGGAGGGCAGCTTCCCATTCACTTTGGAGATGGCACTCCTGCAGCGCTGTGGGCCATGTCTGTGCTTCGCAGACTGCAAACTACCCTCTCCATTTGAAGAGAACACGCACGGATTGGGAAGTCTCTGTTCTCTGGGAGCTGTGTGTGGTGCTACTGCCCCGGTGTATGGGGTGGCTCACTGGCCACTAGCAATGCTTCTGCTCGCCACTGTGGGGCAAACGTTGTGCAGCTAAGCTCACTTGGGAAGTACAAGTGCCAGAGTTCCTTTCTGGGGCACCATCAAGAGATCACATTCGTAGCATGCGGGTACTGCTTTCCTCCTAAGCTGTGCATTCGCAGGCAGCTTCAAGGTGTTCCTTTTGTGGATAGACTCTGGTGGAGAGGCCGCTGGAGAAGGCTTCTGCTTCTATGCCCTTTGAGAAGGCTTCTTTGAGGAACCTCTTACCCTAGCGTGTGCCAAGTACAGCCTTCTGCCTCTCTCCAATTCTGACTTACTTTTGACAGCTTGTCTTTGCGTTTGAGAAAGCAAGAGCCCTTTTCGTGCAGGGAAAAATGTCCGTTTTCTGTTCTTCTTTTGCACAAGGTGACGTGCTTTCAGGGCTGTGGTTAGGCTTTTAAGCACTCGAGGTAGGGCAGCTTCCCATTCACTTTGGAGATGGCACTCCTGCAGCGCTGTGGGCCATGTCTGTGCTTCGCAGACTGCAAACTACCCTCTCCATTCGAAGAGAACACGCACGGATTGGGAAGTCTCTGTTCTCTGGGAGTTGTGTGTGGTGCTACTGCCCCGGTGTATGGGGTGGCTCACTGGCCACTAGCAATGTTTCTGCTCGCCACTGTGGGGCAAACGTTGTGCAGCTAAGCTCACTTGGGAAGTACAAGTGCCAGAGTTCCTTTCTGGGGCACCATCAAGAGATCACATTCGTAGCATGCGGGTACTGCTTTCCTCCTCAGCTGTGCATTCGCAGCCAGCTTCAAGGTGTTCCTTTTGTGGATAGACTCTGGTGGAGAGGCCGCTGGAGAAGGCTTCAGCTTCTATGCCCTTTGAGAAGGCTGCTTTGAAAAACCTCTTACCTAGCGTGTGCCAAGTACAGCCTTCTGCCTCTCTCCAATACTGACTTACTTTTGACAGCTTGTCTTTCCGTTTGAGAAAGCAAGAGCCCTTTTCGTGCAGGGAAAAATGTCCGTTTTCTGTTCTTCTTTTCACACGGTGACGTGCTTTCAGGGCTGGGGTTAGGCTTTTACCCACTCGAGGGAGGGCAGCTTCCCATTCACTTTGGAGATGGCACTCCTGCAGCGCTGTGGGCCATGTCTGTGCTTCGCAGACTGCAAACTACCCTCTCCATTCGAAGAGAACACGCACGGATTGGGAAGTCTCTGTTCTCTGGGAGTTGTGTGTGGTGCTACTGCCCCGGTGTATGGGGTGGCTCACTGGCCACTAGCAATGTTTCTGCTCGCCACTGTGGGGAAAACGTTGTGCAGCTAAGCTCACTTGGGAAGTACAAGTGCCAGAGTTCCTTTCTGGGGCACCATCAAGAGATCACATTCGTAGCATGCGGGTACTGCTTTCCTCCTAAGCTGTGCATTGGCAGCCAGCTTCAAGGTGTTCCTTTTGTGGATAGACTCTGGTGGAGAGGCCGCTGGAGAAGGCTTCTGCTTCTATGCCCTTTGAGAGGGCTGCTTTGAGGAACCTATTACCCTAGCCTCTGCCAAGTACAGCCTTCTGCCTCTCTCCAATACTGACTTACTTCTGACAGCTTGTCTTTCCGTTTGAGAAACCAAGAGCCCTTTTCGTGCAGTGAAAAATGTCCTTTTTCTGTTCTTCTTTTGCACACGGTGACGTGCTTTCAGGGCTGGGGTTAGGCTTTTACCCACTCGAGGGAGGGCAGCTTCCCATTCACTTTGGAGATGGCACTCCTGCAGCGCTGTGGGCCATGTCTGTGCTTCGCAGACTGCAAACTACCCTCTCCATTCGAAGAGAACACGCACGGATTGGGAAGTCTCTGTTCTCTGGGAGATGTGTGTGGTGCTACTGCCCCGGTGTATGGGGTGGCTCACTGGCCACTAGCAACGTTTCTGCTCGCCACTGTGGGGCAAGCGTTGTGCAGCTAAGCTCACTTGGGAAGTACAAGTGCCAGAGTTCCTTTCTGGGGCACCATCAAGAGATCACATTCGTAGCATGCGGGTACTGCTTTCCTCCTAATCGGTGCATTCGCAGCCACCTTCAAGGTGTTCCTTTTGTGGATAGACTCTGGTGGAGAGGCCGCTGGAGAAGGCTTCTGCTTCTATGCCCTTTGAGAAGGCTGCTTTGAGGAACCTCTTACCCTAGCCTCTGGCAAGTACAGCCTTCTGCCTCTCTCCAATACTGACTTACTTCTGACAGCTTGTCTTTCCGTTTGAGAAACCAAGAGCCCTTTTCGTGCAGGGAAAAATGTCCGTTTTCTGTTCTTCTTTTGCACACGGTGACGTGCTTTCAGGGCTGTGGTTAGGCTTTTACCCACTCGAGGGAGGGCAGCTTCCCATTCACTTTGGAGATGGCACTCCTGCAGCGCTGTGGGCCATGTCTGTGCTTCGCAGACTGCAAACTACCCTCTCCATTCGAAGAGAACACGCACGGATTGGGAAGTCTCTGTTCTCTGGGAGTTGTGTGTGGTGCTATTGCCCCGGTGTATGGGGTGGCTCACTGGCCACTAGCAATGTTTCTGCTCGCCACTGTGGGGCAAACGTTGTGCAGCTAAGCTCACTTGGGAAGTACAAGTGCCAGAGTTCCTTTCTGGGGCACCATCAAGAGATCACATTCGTAGCATGCGGGTACTGCTTTCCTCCTAAGCTGTGCATTCGCAGCCAGCTTCAAGGTGTTCCTTTTGTGGATAGACTCTGGAGGAGAGGCCGCTGGAGAAGGCCTCTGCTTCTATGCCCTTTGAGAGGGCTGCTTTGAGGAACCTATTACCCTAGCCTCTGCCAAGTACAGCCTTCTGCCTCTCTCCAATACTGACTTACTTCTGACAGCTTGTCTTTCCGTTTGAGAAACCAAGAGCCCTTTTCGTGCAGGGAAAAATGTCCGTTTTCTGTTCTTCTTTTGCACACGGTGACGTGCTTTCACGGTTGTGGTTAGGCTTTTAAGCACTCGAGGGAGGGCAGCTTCCCATTCACTTTGGAGATGGCACTCCTGCAGCGCTGTGGGCCATGTCTGTGCTTCGCAGACTGCAAACTACCCTCTCCATTCGAAGAGAACACGCACGGATTGGGAAGTCTCTGTTCTCTGGGAGATGTGTGTGGTGCTACTGCCCCGGTGTATGGGGTGGCTCACTGGCCAGTAGCAATGTTTCTGCTCGCCACTGTGGGGCAAACGTTGTGCAGCTAAGCTCACTTGGGAAGTACAAGTGCCAGAGTTCCTTTCTGGGGCACCATCAAGAGATCACATTCGTAGCATGCGGGTACTGCTTTCCTCCTAAGCTGTGCATTCGCAGCCAGCTTCAAGGTGTTCCTTTTGTGGATAGACTCTGGAGGAGAGGCCGCTGGATAAGGCCTCTGCTTCTATGCCCTTTGAGAGGGCTGCTTTGAGGAACCTCTTACCCTAGCCTCTGCCAAGTACAGCCTTCTGCCTCTCTCCAATACTGACTTACTTCTGACAGCTTGTCTTTCCGTTTGAGAAACCAAGAGCCCTTTTCGTGCAGGGAAAAATGTCCTTTTTCTGTTCTTCTTTTGCACACGGTTACGTGCTTTCAGGGCTGGGGTTAGGCTTTTACCCACTCGAGGGAGGGCAGCTTCCCATTCACTTTGGAGATGGCACTCCTGCAGCGCTGTGGGCCATGTCTGTGCTTCGCAGACTGCAAACTACCCTCTCCATTCGAAGAGAACACGCACGGATTGGGAAGTCTCTGTTCTCTGGGAGTTGTGTGTGGTGCTACTGCCCCGGTGTATGGGGTGGCTCACTGGCCACTAGCAATGTTTCTGCTCGCCACTGTGGGGCAAGCGTTGTGCAGCTAAGCTCACTTGGGAAGTACAAGTGCCAGAGTTCCTTTCTGGGGCACCATCAAGAGATCACATTCGTAGCATGCGGGTACTGCTTTCCTCCTAAGCTGTGCATTCGCAGCCAGCTTCTAGGTGTTCCTTTTGTGGATAGACTCTGGAGGAGAGGCCGCTGGATAAGGCCTCTGCTTCTATGCCCTTTGAGAAGGCTGCTTTGAGGAACCTCTTTCCCTAGCCTCTGCCAAGTACAGCCTTCTGCCTCTCTCCAATACTGACTTACTTTTGACAGCTTGTCTTTCCGTTTGAGAAACCAAGAGCCCTTTTCGTGCAGGGAAAAATGTCCGTTTTCTGTTCTTCTTTTGCACACGGTCACGTGCTTTCAGGCCTGGGTTAGGCTTTTACCAACTCGAGGGAGGGCAGCTTCCCATTCACTTTGGAGATGGCACTCCTGCAGCGCTGTGGGCCATGTCAGTGCTTCGCAGACTGCAAACTACCCTCTCCATTCGAAGAGAACACGCACGGATTGGGAAGTCTCTGTTCCTTGGGAGTTGTGTGTGGTGCTACTGCCCCGGTGTATGGGGTGGCTCACTGGCCACTAGCAACGTTTCTGCTCGCCACTGTGGGGCAAGCGTTGTGCAGCTAAGCTCACTTGGGAAGTACAAGTGCCAGAGTTCCTTTCTGGGGCACCATCAAGAGATCACATTCGTAGCATGCGGGTACTGCTTTCCTCCTAAGCTGTGCATTCCCCACCAGCTTCAAGGTGTTCCTTTTGTGGATAGACTCTGGAGGAGAGGCCGCTGGATAAGGCCTCTGCTTCTATGCCCTTTGAGAAGGCTGCTTTGAGGAACCTCTTTCCCTAGCCTCTGCCAAGTACAGCCTTCTGCCTCTCTCCAATACTGACTTACTTCTGACAGCTTGTCTTTCCGTTTGAGAAACCAAGAGCCCTTTTCGTGCAGGGAAAAATGTCCGTTTTCTGTTCTTCTTTTGCACACGGTGACGTGCTTTCACGGATGTGGTTAGGCTTTTAAGCACTCGAGGGAGGGCAGCTTCCCATTCACTTTGGAGATGGCACTCCTGCAGCGCTGTGGGCCATGTCTGTGCTTCGCAGACTGCAAACTACCCTCTCCATTCGAAGAGAACACGCACGGATTGGGAAGTCTCTGTTCTCTGGGAGATGTGTGTGGTGCTACTGCCCCGGTGTATGGGGTGGCTCACTGGCCAGTAGCAATGTTTCTGCTCGCCACTGTGGGGCAAACGTTGTGCAGCTAAGCTCACTTGGGAAGTACAAGTGCCAGAGTTCCTTTCTGGGGCACCAACAAGTGATCACATTCGTAGCATGCGGGTACTGCTTTCCTCCTAAGCTGTGCATTCGCAGCCAGCTTCAAGGTGCTCCTTTTGCGAATAGACTCTGGAGGAAAGGCCGCTGGATAAGGCCTCTGCTTCTATGCCCTTTGAGAAGGCTGCTTTGAGGAACCTCTTTCCCTAGCCTCTGCCAAGTACAGCCTTCTGCCTCTCTCCAATACTGACTTACTTCTGACAGCTTGTCTTTCCGTTTGAGAAACCAAGAGCCCTTTTCGTGCAGGGAAAAATGTCCGTTTTCTGTTCTTCTTTTGCACACGGTGACGTGCTTTCACGGCTGTGGTTAGGCTTTTAAGCACTCGAGGGAGGGCAGCTTCCCATTCACTTTGGAGATGGCACTCCTGCAGCGCTGTGGGCCATGTCTGTGCTTCGCAGACTGCAAACTACCCTCTCCATTCGAAGAGAACACGCACGGATTGGGAAGTCTCTGTTCTCTGGGAGTTGTGTGTGGTGCTACTGCCCCGGTGTATGGGGTGGCTCACTGGCCACTAGCAATGTTTCTGCTCGCCACTGTGGGGAAAACGTTGTGCAACTAAGCTCACTTGGGAAGTACAAGTGCCAGAGTTCCTTTCTGGGGCACCATCAAGAGATCACATTCGTAGCATGCGGGTACTGCTTTCCTCCTAAGCTGTGCATTCGCAGCCAGCTTCAAGGTGTTCCTTTTGTGGATAGACTCTGGTGGAGAGGCCGCTGGAGAAGGCTTCTGCTTCTATGCCCTTTGAGAAGGCTGCTTTGAGGAACCTCTTACCCTAGCCTCTGCCAAGTACAGCCTTCTGCCTCTCTCCAATACTGACTTACTTTTGACAGCTTGTCTTTCCGTTTGAGAAACCAAGAGCCCTTTTCGTGCAGGGAAAAATGTCCGTTTTCTGTTCTTCTTTTGCACACGGTTACGTGCTTTCAGGTCTGGGGTTAGGCTTTTACCCACTCGAGGGAGGGCAGCTTCCCATTCACTTTGGAGATGGCACTCCTGCAGCGCTGTGGGCCATGTCTGTGCTTCGCAAACTGCAAACTACCCTCTCCATTCGAAGAGAACACGCACGGATTGGGAAGTCTCTGTTCTCTGGGAGATGTGTGTGGTGCTACTGCCCCGGTGTATGGGGTGGCTCACTGGCCACTAGCAATGTTTGTGCTCGCCACTGTGGGGCAAACGTTGTGCAGCTAAGCTCACTTGGGAAGTACAAGTGCCAGAGTTCCTTTCTGGGGCACCATCAAGAGATCACATTCGTAGCATGTGGGTACTGCTTTCCTCCTAAGCTGTGCATTCGCCGCCAGCTTCAAGGTGTTCCTTTTGTGGATAGACTCTGGTGGAGAGGCCGCTGGATAAGGCCTCTGCTTCTATGCCCTTTGAGAAGGCTGCTTTGAGGAACCTCTTACCCTAGCGTGTGCCAAGTACAGCCTTCTGCCTCTCTCCAATACTGACTTACTTTTGACAGCTTGTCTTTCCGTTTGAGAAACCAAGAGCCCTTTTCGTGCAGGGAAAAATGTCCGTTTTCTGTTCTTCTTTTGCACACGGTGACGTGCTTTCAGGCCTGGGTCAGGCTTTTACCCACTCAAGGGAGGGCAGCTTTCCATTCACTTTGGAGATGGCACTCCTGCAGCGCTGTGGGCCATGTCTGTGCTTCGCAGACTGCAAACTACCCTCTCCATTCGAAGAGAACACGCACGGATTGGGAAGTCTCTGTTCTCTGGGAGTTATGTGTGGTGCTACTGCCCCAGTGTATGGGGTGGCTCACTGGCCACTAGCAATGTTTCTGCTCGCCACTGTGGGGCAAACGTTGTTCAGCTAAGCTCACTTGGGAAGTACAAGTGACAGAGTTCCTTTCTGGGGCACCATCAAGAGATCACATTCGTAGCATGCGGGTACTGCTTTCCTCCTAAGCTGTGCATTCGCAGCCAGCTTCAAGGTGTTCCTTTTGTGGATAGACTCTGGTGGAGAGGCCGCTGGAGAAGGCTTCTGCTTCTATGCCCTTTGAGAAGGCTGCTTTGAGGAACCTCTTACCCTAGCCTCTGCCAAGTACAGCCTTCTGCCTCTCTCCAATACTGACTTACTTTTGACAGCTTGTCTTTCCGTTTGAGAAACCAAGAGCCCTTTTCGTGCAGGGAAAAATGTCCGTTTTCTGTTCTTCTTTTGCACACGGTTACGTGTTTTCAGGTCTGGGGTTAGGCTTTTACCCACTCGAGGGAGGGCAGCTTCCCATTCACTTTGGAGATGGCACTCCTGCAGCGCTGTGGGCCATGTCTGTGCTTCGCAAACTGCAAACTACCCTCTCCATTCGAAGAGAACACGCACGGATTGGGAAGTCTCTGTTCTCTGGGAGTTGTGTGTGGTGCTACTGCCCCGGTGTATGGGGTGGCTCACTGGCCACTAGCAACGTTTCTGCTCGCCACTGTGGGGCAAGCGTTGTGCAGCTAAGCTCACTTGGGAAGTACAAGTGCCAGAGTTCCTTTCTGGGGCACCATCAAGAGATCACATTCGTAGCATGCGGGTACTGCTTTCCTCCTAAGCTGTGCATTCCCCGCCAGCTTCAAGGTGTTCCTTTTGTGGATAGACTCTGGAGGAGAGGCCTCTGGATAAGGCCTCTGCTTCTATGCCCTTTGAGAAGGCTGCTTTGAGGAACCTGTTTCCCTAGCCTCTGCCAAGTACAGCCTTCTGCCTCTCTCCAATACTGACTTACTTCTGACAGCTTGTCTTTCCGTTTGAGAAACCAAGAGCCCTTTTCGTGCAGGGAAAAATGTCCGTTTTCTGTTCTTCTTTTGCACACGGTGACGTGCTTTCAGGGCTGTGGTTAGGCTTTTACCCACTCGAGGGAGGGCAGCTTCCCATTCACTTTGGAGATGGCACTCCTGCAGCGCTGTGGGCCATGTCTGTGCTTCGCAGACTGCAAACTACCCTCTCCATTCGAAGAGAACACGCACGGATTGGGAAGTCTCTGTTCTCTGGGAGTTGTGTGTGGTGCTACTGCCCCGGTGTATGGGGTGGCTCACTGGCCACTAGCAATGTTTCTGCTCGCCACTGTGGGGCAAACGTTGTGCAGCTAAGCTCACTTGGGAAGTACAAGTGCCAGAGTTCCTTTCTGGGGCACCATCAAGAGATCACATTCGTAGCATGCGGGTACTGCTTTCCTCCTAATCGGTGCATTCGCAGCCACCTTCAAGGTGTTCCTTTTGTGGATAGACTCTGGTGGAGAGGCCGCTGGAGAAGGCTTCTGCTTCTATGCCCTTTGAGAAGGCTGCTTTGAGGAACCTCTTACCCTAGCCTCTGGCAAGTACAGCCTTCTGCCTCTCTCCAATACTGACTTACCTTTGACAGCTTGTCTTTCCGTTTGAGAAACCAAGAGCCCTTTTCGTGCAGGGAAAAATGTCCGTTTTCTGTTCTTCTTTTGCACACGGTGACGTGCTTTCAGGGCTGTGGTTAGGCTTTTACCCACTCGAGGGAGGGCAGCTTCCCATTCACTTTGGAGATGGCACTCCTGCAGCGCTGTGGGCCATGTCTGTGCTTCTCAGACTGCAAACTACCCTCTCCATTCGAAGAGAACACGCACGGATTGGGAAGTCTCTGTTCTCTGGGAGTTGTGTGTGCTGCTACTGCCCCGGTGTATGGGGTGGCTCACTGGCCACTAGCAATGTTTCTGCTCGCCACTGTGGGGCAAACGTTGTGCAGCTAAGCTCACTTGGGAAGTACAAGTGCCAGAGTTCCTTTCTGGGGCACCATCAAGAGATCACATTCGTAGCATGCGGGTACTGCTTTCCTCCTAAGCTGTGCATTCGCAGCCAGCTTCAAGGTGTTCCTTTTGTGGATAGACTCTGGAGGAGAGGCCGCTGGAAAAGGCCTCTGCTTCTATGCCCTTTGAGAGGGCTGCTTTGAGGAACCTCTTACCCTAGCCTCTGCCAAGTACAGCCTTCTGCCTCTCTCCAATACTGACTTACTTCTGACAGCTTGTCTTTCCGTTTGAGAAACCAAGAGCCCTTTTCGTGCAGGGAAAAATGTCCGTTTTCTGTTCTTCTTTTGCACACGGTGACGTGCTTTCAGGGCTGGGGTTAGGCTTTTACCCACTCGAGGGAGGGCAGCTTCCCATTCACTTTGGAGATGGCACTCCTGCAGCGCTGTGGGCCATGTCTGTGCTTCGCAGACTGCAAACTACCCTCTCCATTCGAAGAGAACACGCACGGAATGGGAAGTCTCTGTTCTCTGGGAGTTGTGTGTGGTGCTACTGCCCCGGTGTATGGGGTGGCTCACTGGCCACTAGCAATGTTTCTGCTCGCCACTGTGGGGCAAACGTTGTGCAGCTAAGCTCACTTGGGAAGTACAAGTGCCAGAGTTCCTTTCTGGGGCACCATCAAGAGATCACATTCGTAGCATGCGGGTACTGCTTTCCTCCTCAGCTGTGCATTCGCAGCCAGCTTCAAGGTGTTCCTTTTGTGGATAGACTCTGGTGGAGACGCCGCTGGAGAAGGCTTCTGCTTCTATGCCCTTTGAGAAGGCTGCTTTGAAAAACCTCTTACCTAGCGTGTGCCAAGTACAGCCTTCTGCCTCTCTCCAATACTGACTTACTTTTGACAGCTTGTCTTTCCGTTTGAGAAAGCAAGAGCCCTTTTCGTGCAGGGAAAAATGTCCGTTTTCTGTTCTTCTTTTGCACACGGTGACGTGCTTTCAGGGCTGTGGTTAGGCTTTTACCCACTCGAGGGAGGGCAGCTTCCCATTCACTTTGGAGATGGCACTCCTGCAGCGCTGTGGGCCATGTCTGTGCTTCGCAGACTGCAAACTACCCTCTCCATTCGAAGAGAACACGCACGGATTGGGAAGTCTCTGTTCTCTGGGAGTTGTGTGTGGTGCTATTGCCCCGGTGTATGGGGTGGCTCACTGGCCACTAGCAATGTTTCTGCTCGCCACTGTGGGGCAAACGTTGTGCAGCTAAGCTCACTTGGGAAGTACAAGTGCCAGAGTTCCTTTCTGGGGCACCATCAAGAGATCACATTCGTAGCATGCGGGTACTGCTTTCCTCCTAAGCTGTGCATTCGCAGCCAGCTTCAAGGTGTTCCTTTTGTGGATAGACTCTGGAGGAGAGGCCGCTGGAGAAGGCCTCTGCTTCTATGCCCTTTGAGAGGGCTGCTTTGAGGAACCTATTACCCTAGCCTCTGCCAAGTACAGCCTTCTGCCTCTCTCCAATACTGACTTACTTTTGACAGCTTGTCTTTCCGTTTGAGAAACCAAGAGCCCTTTTCGTGCAGGGAAAAATGTCCGTTTTCTGTTCTTCTTTTGCACACGGTGACGTGCTTTCAGGCCTGGGTTAGGCTTTTACCCACTCGAGGGAGGGCAGCTTCCCATTCACTTTGGAGATGGCACTCTTGCAGCGCTGTGGACCATGTCTGTGCTTCGCAGACTGCAAACTACCCTCTCCATTCGAAGAGAACACGCACGGATTGGGAAGTCTCTGTTCTCTGGGAGTTGTGTGTGGTGCTACTGCCCCGGTGTATGGGGTGTCTCACTGGCCACTAGCAATGTTTCTGCTCGCCACTGTGGGGCAAACGTTGTGCAGCTAAGCTCACTTGGGAAGTACAAGTGCCAGAGTTCCTTTCTGGGGCACCATCAAGAGATCACATTCGTAGCATGCGGGTCCTGCTTTCCTCCTCAGCTGTGCATTCGCAGCCAGCTTCAAGGTGTTCCTTTTGTGGATAGACTCTGGTGGAGAGGCCGCTGGATAAGGCCTCTGCTTCTATGCCCTTTGAGAGGGCTGCTTTGAGGAACCTCTTACCCTAGCCTCTGCCAAGTACAGCCTTCTGCCTCTCTCCAATACTGCCTTACTTCTGACAGCTTGTCTTTCCGTTTGAGAAAGCAAGAGCCCTTTTCGTGCAGGGAAAAATGTCCGTTTTCTGTTCTTCTTTTGCACACGGTGACGTGCTTTCAGGGCTGGCGTTAGGCTTTTACCCACTCGAGGGAGGGCAGCTTCCCATTCACTTTGGAGATGGCACTCCTGCAGCGCTGTGGGCCATGTCTGTGCTTCGCAGACTGCAAACTACCCTCTCCATTAGAAGAGAACACGCACGGATTGGGAAGTCTCTGTTCTCTGGGAGTTGTGTGTGGTGCTACTGCCCCGGTGTATGGGTTGGCTCACTGGCCACTAGCAACGTTTCTGCTCGCCACTGTGGGGCAAGCGTTGTGCAGCTAAGCTCACTTGGGAAGTACAAGTGCCAGAGTTCCTTTCTGGGGCACCATCAAGAGATCACATTCGTAGCATGCGGGTACTGCTTTCCTCCTAAGCTGTGCATTCCCCGCCAGCTTCAAGGTGTTCCTTTTGTGGATAGACTCTGGAGGAGAGGCCGCTGGATAAGGCCTCTGCTTCTATGCCCTTTGAGAAGGCTGCTTTGAGGAACCTCTTTCCCTAGCCTCTGCCAAGTACAGCCTTCTGCCTCTCTCCAATACTGACTTACTTTTGACAGCTTGTCTTTCCGTTTGAGAAACCAAGAGCCCTTTTCGTGCAGGGAAAAATGTCCGTTTTCTGTTCTTCTTTTGCACACGGTGACGTGCTTTCAGGCCTGGGTTAGGCTTTTACCCACACAAGGGAGGGCAGCTTCCCATTCACTTTGGAGATGGCACTCCTGCAGCGCTGTGGGCCATGTCAGTGCTTCGCAGGCTGCAAACTACCCTCTCCATTCGAAGAGAACACGCACGGATTGGGAAGTCTCTGTTCTCTGGGAGATGTGTGTGGTGCTACTGCCCCGGTGTATGGGGTGGCTCACTGGCCACTAGCAATGTTTCTGCTCGCCACTGTGGGGCAAACGTTGTGCAGCTAAGCTCACTTGGGAAGTACAAGTGCCAGAGTTCCTTTCTGGGGCACCATCAAGAGATCACATTCGTAGCATGCGGGTACTGCTTTCCTCCTCAGCTGTGCATTCGCAGCCAGCTTCAAGGTGTTCCTTTTGTGGATAGACTCTGGTGGAGAGGCCGCTGGATAAGGCCTCTGCTTCTATGCCCTTTGAGAGGGCTGCTTTGAGGAACCTCTTACCCTAGCCTCTGCCAAGTACAGCCTTCTGCCTCTCTCCAATACTGACTTACTTGTGACAGCTTGTCTTTCCGTTTGAGAAACCAAGAGCCCTTTTCGTGCAGGGAAAAATGTCCGTTTTCTGTTCTTCTTTTGCACACGGTGACGTGCTTTCAGGGCTGGCGTTAGGCTTTTACCCACTCGAGGGAGGGCAGCTTCCCATTTACTTTGTAGATGGCACTCCTGCAGCGCTGTGGGCCATGTCTGTGCTTCGCAGACTGCAAACTACCCTCTCCATTCGAAGAGAACACGCACGGATTGGGAAGTCTCTGTTCTCTGGGAGTTGTGTGTGGTGCTACTGCCCCGGTGTATGGGGTGGCTCACTGGCCACTAGCAATGTTTCTGCTCGCCACTGTGGGGCAAACGTTGTGCAGCTAAGCTCACTTGGGAAGTACAAGTGCCAGAGTTCCTTTCTGGGGCACCATCAAGAGATCACATTCGTAGCATGCGGGTACTGCTTTCCTCCTCAGCTGTGCATTCGCAGCCAGCTTCAAGGTGTTCCTTTTGTGGATAGACTCTGGTGGAGAGGCCGCTGGAGAAGGCTTCTGCTTCTATGCCCTTTGAGAAGGCTGCTTTGAGGAACCTCTTACCCTAGCCTCTGCCAAGTACAGCCTTCTGCCTCTCTCCAATACTGACTTACTTTTGACAGCTTGTCTTTCCGTTTGAGAAAGCAAGAGCCCTTTTCGTGCAGGGAAAAATGTCCGTTTTCTGTTCTTCTTTTGCACACGGTGACGTGCTTTCAGGGCTGTGGTTAGGCTTTTACCCACTCGAGGGAGGGCAGCTTCCCATTCACTTTGGAGATGGCACTCCTGCAGCGCTGTGGGCCATGTCTGTGCTTCGCAGACTGCAAACTACCCTCTCCATTCGAAGAGAACACGCACGGATTGGGAAGTCTCTGTTCTCTGGGAGTTGTGTGTGGTGCTACTGCCCCGGTGTATGGGGTGGCTCACTGGCCACTAGCAACGTTTCTGCTCGCCACTGTGGGGCAAGCGTTGTGCAGCTAAGCTCACTTGGGAAGTACAAGTGCCAGAGTTCCTTTCTGGGGCACCATCAAGAGATCACATTCGTAGCATGCGGGTACTGCTTTCCTCCTAAGCTGTGCATTCGCAGCCAGCTTCAAGGTGTTCCTTTTGTGGATAGACTCTGGAGGAGAGGCCGCTGGATAAGGCCTCTGCTTCTATGCCCTTTGAGAAGGCTGCTTTGAGGAACCTCTTTCCCTAGCCTCTGCCAAGTACAGCCTTCTGCCTCTCTCCAATACTGACTTACTTCTGACAGCTTGTCTTTCCGTTTGAGAAACCAAGAGCCCTTTTCGTGCAGGGAAAAATGTCCGTTTTCTGTTCTTCTTTTGCACACGGTGACGTGCTTTCACGGCTGTGGTTAGGCTTTTAAGCACTCGAGGGAGGGCAGCTTCCCATTCACTTTGTAGATGGCACTCCTGCAGCGCTGTGGGCCATGTCTGTGCTTCGCAGACTGCAAACTACCCTCTCCATTCGAAGAGAACACGCACGGATTGGGAAGTCTCTGTTCTCTGGGAGTTGTGTGTGGTGCTACTGCCCCGATGTATGGGGTGGCTCACTGGCCACTAGCAATGTTTCTGCTCGCCACTGTGGGGCAAACGTTGTGCAGCTAAGCTCACTTGGGAAGTACAAGTGCCAGAGTTCCTTTCTGGGGCACCATCAAGAGATCACATTCGTAGCATGCGGGTACTGCTTTCCTCCTCAGCTGTGCATTTGCAGCCAGCTTCAAGGTGTTCCTTTTGTGGATAGACTCTGGTGGAGAGGCCGCTGGAGAAGGCTTCTGCTTCTATGCCCTTTGAGAAGGCTGCTTTGAGGAACCTCTTACCCTAGCCTCTGCCAAGTACAGCCTTCTGCCTCTCTCCAATACTGACTTACTTTTGACAGCTTGTCTTTCCGTTTGAGAAAGCAAGAGCCCTTTTCGTGCAGGGAAAAATGTCCGTTTTCTGTTCTTCTTTTGCACACGGTGACGTGCTTTCAGGGCTGTGGTTAGGCTTTTACCCACTCGAGGGAGGGCAGCTTCCCATTCACTTTGGAGATGGCACTCCTGCAGCGCTGTGGGCCATGTCTGTGCTTCGCAGACTGCAAACTACCCTCTCCATTCGAAGAGAACACGCACGGATTGGGAAGTCTCTGTTCTCTGGGAGTTGTGTGTGGTGCTACTGCCCCGGTGTATGGGGTGGCTCACTGGCCACTAGCAAAGTTTCTGCTCGCCACTGTGGGGCAAGCGTTGTGCAGCTAAGCTCACTTGGGAAGTACAAGTGCCAGAGTTCCTTTCTGGGGCACCATCAAGAGATCACATTCGTAGCATGCGGGTACTGCTTTCCTCCTAAGCTGTGCATTCCCCGCCAGCTTCAAGGTGTTCCTTTTGTGGATAGACTCTGGAGGAGAGGCCGCTGGATAAGGCCTCTGCTTCTATGCCCTTTGAGAAGGCTGCTTTGAGGAACCTCTTTCCCTACCCTCTGCCAAGTACAGCCTTCTGCCTCTCTCCAATACTGACTTACTTTTGACAGCTTGTCTTTCCGTTTGAGAAACCAAGAGCCCTTTTCGTGCAGGGAAAAATGTCCGTTTTCTGTTCTTCTTTTGCACACGGTGACGTGCTTTCAGGCCTGGGTTAGGCTTTTACCCACTCAAGGGAGGGCAGCTTCCCATTCACTTTGGAGATGGCACTCCTGCAGCGCTGTGGGCCATGTCAGTGCTTCGCAGGCTGCAAACTACCCTCTCCATTCGAAGAGAACACGCACGGATTGGGAAGTCTCTGTTCTCTGGGAGTTGTGTGTGGTGCTACTGCCCCGGTGTATGGGGTGGCTCACTGGCCACTAGCAATGTTTCTGCTCGCCACTGTGGGGCAAACGTTGTGCAGCTAAGCTCACTTGGGAAGTACAAGTGCCAGAGTTCCTTTATGGGGCACCATCAAGAGATCACATTCGTAGCATGCGGGTACTGCTTTCCTCCTCAGCTGTGCATTCGCAGCCAGCTTCAATGTGTTCCTTTTGTGGATAGACTCTGGTGGAGAGGCCGCTGGATAAGGCCTCTGCTTCTATGCCCTTTGAGAGGGCTGCTTTGAGGAACCTCTTACCCTAGCCTCTGCCAAGTACAGCCTTCTGCCTCTCTCCAATACTGACTTACTTGTGACAGCTTGTCTTTCCGTTTGAGAAACCAAGAGCCCTTTTCGTGCAGGGAAAAATGTCCGTTTTCTGTTCTTCTTTTGCACACGGTGACGTGCTTTCAGGGCTGGCGTTAGGCTTTTACCCACTCGAGGGAGGGCAGCTTCCCATTTACTTTGTAGATGGCACTCCTGCAGCGCTGTGGGCCATGTCTGTGCTTCGCAGACTGCAAACTACCCTCTCCATTCGAAGAGAACACGCACGGATTGGGAAGTCTCTGTTCTCTGGGAGTTGTGTGTGGTGCTACTGCCCCGGTGTATGGGGTGGCTCACTGGCCACTAGCAATGTTTCTGCTCGCCACTGTGGGGCAAACGTTGTGCAGCTAAGCTCACTTGGGAAGTACAAGTGCCAGAGTTCCTTTCTGGGGCACCATCAAGAGATCACATTCGTAGCATGCGGGTACTGCTTTCCTCCTCAGCTGTGCATTCGCAGCCAGCTTCAAGGTGTTCCTTTTGTGGATAGACTCTGGTGGAGAGGCCGCTGGAGAAGGCTTCTGCTTCTATGCCCTTTGAGAAGGCTGCTTTGAGGAACCTCTTACCCTAGCCTCTGCCAAGTACAGCCTTCTGCCTCTCTCCAATACTGACTTACTTTTGACAGCTTGTCTTTCCGTTTGAGAAAGCAAGAGCCCTTTTCGTGCAGGGAAAAATGTCCGTTTTCTGTTCTTCTTTTGCACACGGTGACGTGCTTTCAGGGCTGTGGTTAGGCTTTTACCCACTCGAGGGAGGGCAGCTTCCCATTCACTTTGGAGATGGCACTCCTGCAGCGCTGTGGGCCATGTCTGTGCTTCGCAGACTGCAAACTACCCTCTCCATTCGAAGAGAACACGCACGGATTGGGAAGTCTCTGTTCTCTGGGAGTTGTGTGTGGTGCTACTGCCCCGGTGTATGGGGTGGCTCACTGGCCACTAGCAACGTTTCTGCTCGCCACTGTGGGGCAAGCGTTGTGCAGCTAAGCTCACTTGGGAAGTACAAGTGCCAGAGTTCCTTTCTGGGGCACCATCAAGAGATCACATTCGTAGCATGCGGGTACTGCTTTCCTCCTAAGCTGTGCATTCGCAGCCAGCTTCAAGGTGTTCCTTTTGTGGATAGACTCTGGAGGAGAGGCCGCTGGATAAGGCCTCTGCTTCTATGCCCTTTGAGAAGGCTGCTTTGAGGAACCTCTTTCCCTAGCCTCTGCCAAGTACAGCCTTCTGCCTCTCTCCAATACTGACTTACTTCTGACAGCTTGTCTTTCCGTTTGAGAAACCAAGAGCCCTTTTCGTGCAGGGAAAAATGTCCGTTTTCTGTTCTTCTTTTGCACACGGTGACGTGCTTTCACGGCTGTGGTTAGGCTTTTAAGCACTCGAGGGAGGGCAGCTTCCCATTCACTTTGTAGATGGCACTCCTGCAGCGCTGTGGGCCATGTCTGTGCTTCGCAGACTGCAAACTACCCTCTCCATTCGAAGAGAACACGCACGGATTGGGAAGTCTCTGTTCTCTGGGAGTTGTGTGTGGTGCTACTGCCCCGATGTATGGGGTGGCTCACTGGCCACTAGCAATGTTTCTGCTCGCCACTGTGGGGCAAACGTTGTGCAGCTAAGCTCACTTGGGAAGTACAAGTGCCAGAGTTCCTTTCTGGGGCACCATCAAGAGATCACATTCGTAGCATGCGGGTACTGCTTTCCTCCTCAGCTGTGCATTTGCAGCCAGCTTCAAGGTGTTCCTTTTGTGGATAGACTCTGGTGGAGAGGCCGCTGGAGAAGGCTTCTGCTTCTATGCCCTTTGAGAAGGCTGCTTTGAGGAACCTCTTACCCTAGCCTCTGCCAAGTACAGCCTTCTGCCTCTCTCCAATACTGACTTACTTTTGACAGCTTGTCTTTCCGTTTGAGAAAGCAAGAGCCCTTTTCGTGCAGGGAAAAATGTCCGTTTTCTGTTCTTCTTTTGCACACGGTGACGTGCTTTCAGGGCTGTGGTTAGGCTTTTACCCACTCGAGGGAGGGCAGCTTCCCATTCACTTTGGAGATGGCACTCCTGCAGCGCTGTGGGCCATGTCTGTGCTTCGCAGACTGCAAACTACCCTCTCCATTCGAAGAGAACACGCACGGATTGGGAAGTCTCTGTTCTCTGGGAGTTGTGTGTGGTGCTACTGCCCCGGTGTATGGGGTGGCTCACTGGCCACTAGCAAAGTTTCTGCTCGCCACTGTGGGGCAAGCGTTGTGCAGCTAAGCTCACTTGGGAAGTACAAGTGCCAGAGTTCCTTTCTGGGGCACCATCAAGAGATCACATTCGTAGCATGCGGGTACTGCTTTCCTCCTAAGCTGTGCATTCCCCGCCAGCTTCAAGGTGTTCCTTTTGTGGATAGACTCTGGAGGAGAGGCCGCTGGATAAGGCCTCTGCTTCTATGCCCTTTGAGAAGGCTGCTTTGAGGAACCTCTTTCCCTACCCTCTGCCAAGTACAGCCTTCTGCCTCTCTCCAATACTGACTTACTTTTGACAGCTTGTCTTTCCGTTTGAGAAACCAAGAGCCCTTTTCGTGCAGGGAAAAATGTCCGTTTTCTGTTCTTCTTTTGCACACGGTGACGTGCTTTCAGGCCTGGGTTAGGCTTTTACCCACTCAAGGGAGGGCAGCTTCCCATTCACTTTGGAGATGGCACTCCTGCAGCGCTGTGGGCCATGTCAGTGCTTCGCAGGCTGCAAACTACCCTCTCCATTCGAAGAGAACACGCACGGATTGGGAAGTCTCTGTTCTCTGGGAGTTGTGTGTGGTGCTACTGCCCCGGTGTATGGGGTGGCTCACTGGCCACTAGCAATGTTTCTGCTCGCCACTGTGGGGCAAACGTTGTGCAGCTAAGCTCACTTGGGAAGTACAAGTGCCAGAGTTCCTTTCTGGGGCACCATCAAGAGATCACATTCGTAGCATGCGGGTACTGCTTTCCTCCTAAGCTGTGCATTCGCAGCCAGCTTCAAGGTGTTCCTTTTGTGGATAGACTCTGGAGGAGAGGCCGCTGGAGAAGGCCTCTGCTTCTATGCCCTTTGAGAGGGCTGCTTTGAGGAACCTCTTACCCTAGCCTCTGCCAAGTACAGCCTTCTGCCTCTCTCCAATACTGACTTACTTCTGACAGCTTGTCTTTCCGTTTGAGAAACCAAGAGCCCTTTTCGTGCAGGGAAAAATGTCCGTTTTCTGTTCTTCTTTTGCACACGGTGACGTGCTTTCACGGCTGTGGTTAGGCTTTTAAGCACTCGAGGGAGGGCAGCTTCCCATTCACTTTGGAGATGGCACTCCTGCAGCGCTGTGGGCCATGTCTGTGCTTCGCAGACTGCAAACTACCCTCTCCATTCGAAGAGAACACGCACGGATTGGGAAGTCTCTCTTCTCTGGGAGATGTGTGTGGTGCTACTGCCCCGGTGTATGGGGTGGCTCACTGGCCAGTAGCAATGTTTCTGCTCGCCACTGTGGGGCAAACGTTGTGCAGCTAAGCTCACTTGGGAAGTACAAGTGCCAGAGTTCCTTTCTGGGGCACCAACAAGTGATCACATTCGTAGCATGCGGGTACTGCTTTCCTCCTAAGCTGTGCATTCGCAGCCAGCTTCAAGGTGCTCCTTTTGTGGATAGACTCTGGAGGAAAGGCCGCTGGATAAGGCCTCTGCTTCTATGCCCTTTGAGAAGGCTGCTTTGAGGAACCTCTTTCCCTAGCCTCTGCCAAGTACAGCCTTCTGCCTCTCTCCAATACTGACTTACTTCTGACAGCTTGTCTTTCCGTTTGAGAAACCAAGAGCCCTTTTCGTGCAGGGAAAAATGTCCGTTTTCTGTTCTTCTTTTGCACACGGTGACGTGCTTTCACGGCTGTGGTTAGGCTTTTAAGCACTCGAGGGAGGGCAGCTTCCTATTCACTTTGGAGATGGCACTCCTGCAGCGCTGTGGGCCATGTCTGTGCTTCGCAGACTGCAAACTACCTTCTCCATTCGAAGAGAACACGCACGGATTGGGAAGTCTCTGTTCTCTGGGAGTTGTGTGTGGTGCTACTGCCCCGGTGTATGGGGTGGCTCACTGGCCACTAGCAATGTTTCTGCTCGCCACTGTGGGGCAAACGTTGTTCAGCTAAGCTCACTTGGGAAGTACAAGTGCCAGAGTTCCTTTCTGGGGCACCATCAAGAGATCACATTCGTAGCATGCGGGTACTGCTTTCCTCCTAAGCTGTGCATTCGCAGCCAGCTTCAAGGTGTTCCTTTTGTGGATAGACTCTGGAGGAGAGGCCGCTGGATAAGGCCTCTGCTTCTATGCCCTTTGAGAGGGCTGCTTTGAGGAACCTCTTACCCTAGCCTCTGCCAAGTACAGCCTTCTGCCTCTCTCCAATACTGACTTACTTCTGACAGCTTGTCTTTCCGTTTGAGAAACCAAGAGCCCTTTTCGTGCAGGGAAAAATGTCCTTTTTCTGTTCTTCTTTTGCACACGGTGACGTGCTTTCAGGGCTGGGGTTAGGCTTTTACCCACTCGAGGGAGGGCAGCTTCCCATTCACTTTGGAGATGGCACTCCTGCAGCGCTGTGGGCCATGTCTGTGCTTCGCAAACTGCAAACTACCCTCTCCATTCGAAGAGAACACGCACGGATTGGGAAGTCTCTGTTCTCTGGGAGTTGTGTGTGGTGCTACTGCCCCGGTGTATGGGGTGGCTCACTGGCCACTAGCAACGTTTCTGCTCGCCACTGTGGGGCAAGCGTTGTGCAGCTAAGCTCACTTGGGAAGTACAAGTGCCAGAGTTCCTTTCTGGGGCACCATCAAGAGATCACATTCGTAGCATGCGGGTACTGCTTTCCTCCTAAGCTGTGCATTCGCAGCCAGCTTCAAGGTGTTCCTTTTGTGGATAGACTCTGGAGGAGAGGCCTCTGGATAAGGCCTCTGCTTCTATGCCCTTTGAGAAGGCTGCTTTGAGGAACCTGTTTCCCTAGCCTCTGCCAAGTACAGCCTTCTGCCTCTCTCCAATACTGACTTACTTCTGACAGCTTGTCTTTCCGTTTGAGAAACCAAGAGCCCTTTTCGTGCAGGGAAAAATGTCCGTTTTCTGTTCTTCTTTTGCACACGGTGACGTGCTTTCAGGGCTGTGGTTAGGCTTTTACCCACTCGAGGGAGGGCAGCTTCCCATTCACTTTGGAGATGGCACTCCTGCAGCGCTGTGGGCCATGTCTGTGCTTCGCAGACTGCAAACTACCCTCTCCATTCGAAGAGAACACGCACGGATTGGGAAGTCTCTGTTCTCTGGGAGTTATGTGTGGTGCTACTGCCCCGGTGTATGGGGTGGCTCACTGGCCACTAGCAATGTTTCTGCTCGCCACTGTGGGGCAAACGTTGTTCAGCTAAGCTCACTTGGGAAGAACAAGTGCCAGAGTTCCTTTCTGGGGCACCATCAAGAGATCACATTCGTAGCATGCGGGTACTGCTTTCCTCCTAAGCTGTGCATTCGCAGCCAGCTTCAAGGTGTTCCTTTTGTGGATAGACTCTGGAGGAGAGGCCGCTGGATAAGGCCTCTGCTTCTATGCCCTTTGAGAGGGCTGCTTTGAGGAACCTCTTACCCTAGCCTCTGCCAAGTACAGCCTTCTGCCTCTCTCCAATACTGACTTACTTCTGACAGTTTGTCTTTCCGTTTGAGAAACCAAGAGCCCTTTTCGTGCAGGGAAAAATGTCCATTTTCTGTTCTTCTTTTGCACACGGTGACGTGCTTTCAGGGCTGTGGTTAGGCTTTTACCCACTCGAGGGAGGGCAGCTTCCCATTCACTTTGGAGATGGCACTCCTGCAGCGCTGTGGGCCATGTCTGTGCTTCGCAGACTGCAAACTACCCTCTCCATTCGAAGAGAACACGCACGGATTGGGAAGTCTCTGTTCTCTGGGAGATGTGTGTGGTGCTACTGCCCCGGTGTATGGGGTGGCTCACTGGCCACTAGCAATGTTTCTGCTCGCCACTGTGGGGCAAACGTTGTTCAGCTAAGCTCACTTGGGAAGTACAAGTGCCAGAGTTCCTTTCTGGGGCACCATCAAGAGATCACATTCGTAGCATGCGGGTACTGCTTTCCTCCTAAGCTGTGCATTCGCAGCCAGCTTCAAGGTGTTCCTTTTGTGGATAGACTCTGGAGGAGAGGCCGCTGGAAAAGGCCTCTGCTTCTATGCCCTTTGAGAGGGCTGCTTTGAGGAACCTCTTACCCTAGCCTCTGCCAAGTACAGCCTTCTGCCTCTCTCCAATACTGACTTACTTCTGACAGCTTGTCTTTCTGTTTGAGAAACCAAGAGCCCTTTTCGTGCAGGGAAAAATGTCCGTTTTCTGTTCTTCTTTTGCACACGGTGACGTGCTTTCAGGGCTGGGGTTAGGCTTTTACCCACTCGAGGGAGGGCAGCTTCCCATTCACTTTGGAGATGGCACTCCTGCAGCGCTGTGGGCCATGTCTGTGCTTCGCAGACTGCAAACTACCCTCTCCATTCGAAGAGAACACGCACGGAATGGGAAGTCTCTGTTCTCTGGGAGTTGTGTGTGGTGCTACTGCCCCGGTGTATGGGGTGGCTCACTGGCCACTAGCAATGTTTCTGCTCGCCACTGTGGGGCAAACGTTGTGCAGCTAAGCTCACTTGGGAAGTACAAGTGCCAGAGTTCCTTGCTGGGGCACCATCAAGAGATCACATTCGTAGCATGCGGGTACTACTTTCCTCCTCAGCTGTGCATTCGCAGCCAGCTTCAAGGTGTTCCTTTTGTGGATAGACTCTGGTGGAGAGGCCGCTGGAGAAGGCTTCTGCTTCTATGCCCTTTGAGAAGGCTGCTTTGAAAAACCTCTTACCTAGCGTGTGCCAAGTACAGCCTTCTGCCTCTCTCCAATACTGACTTACTTTTGACAGCTTGTCTTTCCGTTTGAGAAAGCAAGAGCCCTTTTCGTGCAGGGAAAAATGTCCGTTTTCTGTTCTTCTTTTGCACACGGTGACGTGCTTTCAGGGCTGTGGTTAGGCTTTTACCCACTCGAGGGAGGGCAGCTTCCCATTCACTTTGGAGATGGCACTCCTGCAGCGCTGTGGGCCATGTCTGTGCTTCGCAGACTGCAAACTACCCTCTCCATTCGAAGAGAACACGCACGGATTGGGAAGTCTCTGTTCTCTGGGAGTTGTGTGTGGTGCTATTGCCCCGGTGTATGGGGTGGCTCACTGGCCACTAGCAATGTTTCTGCTCGCCACTGTGGGGCAAACGTTGTGCAGCTAAGCTCACTTGGGAAGTACAAGTGCCAGAGTTCCTTTCTGGGGCACCATCAAGAGATCACATTCGTAGCATGCGGGTACTGCTTTCCTCCTAAGCTGTGCATTCGCAGCCAGCTTCAAGGTGTTCCTTTTGTGGATAGACTCTGGGGGAGAGGCCGCTGGAGAAGGCCTCTGCTTCTATGCCCTTTGAGAGGGCTGCTTTGAGGAACCTATTACCCTAGCCTCTGCCAAGTACAGCCTTCTGCCTCTCTCCAATACTGACTTACTTCTGACAGCTTGTCTTTCCGTTTGAGAAACCAAGAGCCCTTTTCGTGCAGGGAAAAATGTCCGTTTTCTGTTCTTCTTTTGCACACGGTGACGTGCTTTCATGGCTGTGGTTAGGCTTTTAAGCACTCGAGGGAGGGCAGCTTCCCATTCACTTTGGAGATGGCACTCCTGCAGCGCTGTGGGCCATGTCTGTGCTTCGCAGACTGCAAACTACCCTCTCCATTCGAAGAGAACACGCACGGATTGGGAAGTCTCTGTTCTCTGGGAGATGTGTGTGGTGCTACTGCCCCGGTGTATGGGGTGGCTCACTGGCCAGTAGCAATGTTTCTGCTCGCCACTGTGGGGCAAACGTTGTGCAGCTAAGCTCACTTGGGAAGTACAAGTGCCAGAGTTCCTTTCTGGGGCACCATCAAGAGATCACATTCGTAGCATGCGGGTACTGCTTTCCTCCTAAGCTGTGCATTCGCAGCCAGCTTCAAGGTGTTCCTTTTGTGGATAGACTCTGGAGGAGAGGCCGCTGGATAAGGCCTCTGCTTCTATGCCCTTTGAGAGGGCTGCTTTGCGGAACCTCTTACCCTAGCCTCTGCCAAGTACAGCCTTCTGCCTCTCTCCAATACTGACTTACTTCTGACAGCTTGTCTTTCCGTTTGAGAAACCAAGAGCCCTTTTCGTGCAGGGAAAAATGTCCTTTTTCTGTTCTTCTTTTGCACACGGTTACGTGCTTTCAGGGCTGGGGTTAGGCTTTTACCCACTCGAGGGAGGGCAGCTTCCCATTCACTTTGGAGATGGCACTCCTGCAGCGCTGTGGGCCATGTCTGTGCTTCGCAGACTGCAAACTACCCTCTCCATTCGAAGAGAACACGCACGGATTGGGAAGTCTCTGTTCTCTGGGATTTGTGTGTGGTGCTACTGCCCCGGTGTATGGGGTGGCTCACTGGCCACTAGCAACGTTTCTGCTCGCCACTGTGGGGCAAGCGTTGTGCAGCTAAGCTCACTTGGGAAGTACAAGTGCCAGAGTTCCTTTCTGGGGCACCATCAAGAGATCACATTCGTAGCATGCGGGTACTGCTTTCCTCCTAAGCTGTGCATTCCCCACCAGCTTCAAGGTGTTCCTTTTGTGGATAGACTCTGGAGGAGAGGCCGCTGGATAAGGCCTCTGCTTCTATGCCCTTTGAGAAGGCTGCTTTGAGGAACCTCTTTCCCTAGCCTCTGCCAAGTACAGCCTTCTGCCTCTCTCCAATACTGACTTACTTCTGACAGCTTGTCTTTCCGTTTGAGAAACCAAGAGCCCTTTTCGTGCAGGGAAAAATGTCCGTTTTCTGTTCTTCTTTTGCACACGGTGACGTGCTTTCACGGCTGTGGTTAGGCTTTTAAGCATTCGAGGGAGGGCAGCTTCCCATTCACTTTGGAGATGGCACTCCTGCAGCGCTGTGGGCCATGTCTGTGCTTCGCAGACTGCAAACTACCCTCTCCATTCGAAGAGAACACGCACGGATTGGGAAGTCTCTGTTCTCTGGGAGATGTGTGTGGTGCTACTGCCCCGGTGTATGGGGTGGCTCACTGGCCAGTAGCAATGTTTCTGCTCGCCACTGTGGGGCAAACGTTGTGCAGCTAAGCTCACTTGGGAAGTACAAGTGCCAGAGTTCCTTTCTGGGGCACCATCAAGAGATCACATTCGTAGCATGCGGGTACTGCTTTCCTCCTAAGCTGTGCATTCGCAGCCAGCTTCAAGGTGTTCCTTTTGTGGATAGACTCTGGAGGAGAGGCCGCTGGATAAGGCCTCTGCTTCTATGCCCTTTGAGAGGGCTGCTTTGCGGAACCTCTTACCGTAGCCTCTGCCAAGTACAGCCTTCTGCCTCTCTCCAATACTGACTTACTTCTGACAGCTTGTCTTTCCGTTTGAGAAACCAAGAGCCCTTTTCGTGCAGGGAAAAATGTCCTTTTTCTGTTCTTCTTTTGCACACGGTTACGTGCTTTCAGGGCTGGGGTTAGGCTTTTACCCACTCGAGGGAGGGCAGCTTCCCATTCACTTTGGAGATGGCACTCCTGCAGCGCTGTGGGCCATGTCTGTGCTTCGCAGACTGCAAACTACCCTCTCCATTCGAAGAGAACACGCACGGATTGGGAAGTCTCTGTTCTCTGGGAGTTGTGTGTGGTGCTACTGCCCCGGTGTATGGGGTGGCTCACTGGCCACTAGCAACGTTTCTGCTCGCCACTGTGGGGCAAGCGTTGTGCAGCTAAGCTCACTTGGGAAGTACAAGTGCCAGAGTTCCTTTCTGGGGCACCATCAAGAGATCACATTCGTAGCATGCGGGTACTGCTTTCCTCCTAAGCTGTGCATTCCCCACCAGCTTCAAGGTGTTCCTTTTGTGGATAGACTCTGGAGGAGAGGCCGCTGGATAAGGCCTCTGCTTCTATGCCCTTTGAGAAGGCTGCTTTGTGGAACCTGTTTCCCTAGCCTCTGCCAAGTACAGCCTTCTGCCTCTCTCCAATACTGACTTACTTCTGACAGCTTGTCTTTCCGTTTGAGAAACCAAGAGCCCTTTTCGTGCAGGGAAAAATGTCCGATTTCTGTTCTTCTTTTGCACACGGTGACGTGCTTTCACGGCTGTGGTTAGGCTTTTAAGCACTCGAGGGAGGGCAGCTTCCCATTCACTTTGGAGATGGCACTCCTGCAGCGCTGTGGGCCATGTCTGTGCTTCGGAGACTGCAAACTACCCTCTCCATTCGAAGAGAACACGCACGGATTGGGAAGTCTCTGTTCTCTGGGAGATGTGTGTGGTGCTACTGCCCCGGTGTATGGGGTGGCTCACTGGCCAGTAGCAATGTTTCTGCTCGCCACTGTGGGGCAAACGTTGTGCAGCTAAGCTCACTTGGGAAGTACAAGTGCCAGAGTTCCTTTCTGGGGCACCAACAAGTGATCACATTCGTAGCATGCGGGTACTGCTTTCCTCCTAAGCTGTGCATTCCCCACCAGCTTCAAGGTGCTCCTTTTGTGGATAGACTCTGGAGGAAAGGCCGCTGGATAAGGCCTCTGCTTCTATGCCCTTTGAGAAGGCTGCTTTGAGGAACCTCTTTCCCTAGCCTCTGCCAAGTACAGCCTTCTGCCTCTCTCCAATACTGACTTACTTCTGACAGCTTGTCTTTCCGTTTGAGAAACCAAGAGCCCTTTTCGTGCAGGGAAAAATGTCCGTTTTCTGTTCTTCTTTTGCACACGGTGACGTGCTTTCACGGCTGTGGTTAGGCTTTTAAGCACTCGAGGGAGGGCAGCTTCCCATTCACTTTGGAGATGGCACTCCTGCAGCGCTGTGGGCCATGTCTGTGCTTCGCAGACTGCAAACTACCTTCTCCATTCGAAGAGAACACGCACGGATTGGGAAGTCTCTGTTCTCTGGGAGTTGTGTGTGGTGCTACTGCCCCGGTGTATGGGGTGGCTCACTGGCCACTAGCAATGTTTCTGCTCGCCACTGTGGGGCAAACGTTGTTCAGCTAAGCTCACTTGGGAAGTACAAGTGCCAGAGTTCCTTTCTGGGGCACCATCAAGAGATCACATTCGTAGCATGCGGGTACTGCTTTCCTCCTAAGCTGTGCATTCGCAGCCAGCTTCAAGGTGTTCCTTTTGTGGATAGACTCTGGAGGAGAGGCCGCTGGATAAGGCCTCTGCTTCTATGCCCTTTGAGAGGGCTGCTTTGAGGAACCTCTTACCCTAGCCTCTGCCAAATACAGCCTTCTGCCTCTCTCCAATACTGACTTACTTCTGACAGCTTGTCTTTCCGTTTGAGAAACCAAGAGCCCTTTTCGTGCAGGGAAAAATGTCCGTTTTCTGTTCTTCTTTTGCACACGGTGACGTTCTTTCAGGGCTGGGGTTAGGCTTTTACCCACTCGAGGGAGGGCAGCTTCCCATTCACTTTGGAGATGGCACTCCTGCAGCGCTGTGGGCCATGTCTGTGCTTCGCAGACTGCAAACTACCCTCTCCATTCGAAGAGAACACGCACGGATTGGGAAGTCTCTGTTCTCTGGGAGTTGTGTGTGGTGCTACTGCCCCGGTGTATGGGGTGGCTCACTGGCCACTAGCAATGTTTCTGCTCGCCACTGTGGGGAAAACGTTGTGCAACTAAGCTCACTTGGGAAGTACAAGTGCCAGAGTTCCTTTCTGGGGCACCATCAAGAGATCACATTCGTAGCATGCGGGTACTGCTTTCCTCCTAAGCTGTGCATTCGCAGCCAGCTTCAAGGTGTTCCTTTTGTGGATAGACTCTGGAAGAGAGGCCGCTGGATAAGGCCTCTGCTTCTATGCCCTTTGAGAGGGCTGCTTTGAGGAACCTCTTACCCTAGCCTCTGCCAAGTTCAGCCTTCTGCCTCTCTCCAATACTGACTTACTTCTGACAGCTTGTCTTTCCGTTTGAGAAACCAAGAGCCCTTTTCCTGCAGGGAAAAATGTCCGTTTTCTGTTCTTCTTTTGCACACGGTTACGTGCTTTCAGGGCTGGGGTTAGGCTTTTACCCACTCGAGGGAGGGCAGCTTCCCATTCACTTTGGAGATGGCACTCCTGCAGCGCTGTGGGCCATGTCTGTGCTTCGCAGACTGCAAACTACCCTCTCCATTCGAAGAGAACACGCACGGATTGGGAAGTCTCTGTTCTCTGGGAGTTGTGTGTGGTGCTATTGCCCCGGTGTATGGGGTGGCTCACTGGCCACTAGCAATGTTTCTGCTCGCCACTGTGGGGCAAACGTTGTGCAGCTAAGCTCACTTGGGAAGTACAAGTGCCAGAGTTCCTTTCTGGGGCACCATCAAGAGATCACATTCGTAGCATGCGGGTACTGCTTTCCTCCTAAGCTGTGCATTCGCAGCCAGCTTCAAGGTGTTCCTTTTGTGGATAGACTCTGGAGGAGAGGCCGCTGGAGAAGGCCTCTGCTTCTATGCCCTTTGAGAGGGCTGCTTTGAGGAACCTATTACCCTAGCCTCTGCCAAGTACAGCCTTCTGCCTCTCTCCAATACTGACTTACTTCTGACAGCTTGTCTTTCCGTTTGAGAAACCAAGAGCCCTTTTCGTGCAGGGAAAAATGTCCGTTTTCTGTTCTTCTTTTGCACACGGTGACGTGCTTTCATGGCTGTGGTTAGGCTTTTAAGCACTCGAGGGAGGGCAGCTTCCCATTCACTTTGGAGATGGCACTCCTGCAGCGCTGTGGGCCATGTCTGTGCTTCGCAGACTGCAAACTACCCTCTCCATTCGAAGAGAACACGCACGGATTGGGAAGTCTCTGTTCTCTGGGAGATGTGTGTGGTGCTACTGCCCCGGTGTATGGGGTGGCTCACTGGCCAGTAGCAATGTTTCTGCTCGCCACTGTGGGGCAAACGTTGTGCAGCTAAGCTCACTTGGGAAGTACAAGTGCCAGAGTTCCTTTCTGGGGCACCATCAAGAGATCACATTCGTAGCATGCGGGTACTGCTTTCCTCCTAAGCTGTGCATTCGCAGCCAGCTTCAAGGTGTTCCTTTTGTGGATAGACTCTGGAGGAGAGGCCGCTGGATAAGGCCTCTGCTTCTATGCCCTTTGAGAGGGCTGCTTTGCGGAACCTCTTACCCTAGCCTCTGCCAAGTACAGCCTTCTGCCTCTCTCCAATACTGACTTACTTCTGACAGCTTGTCTTTCCGTTTGAGAAACCAAGAGCCCTTTTCGTGCAGGGAAAAATGTCCTTTTTCTGTTCTTCTTTTGCACACGGTTACGTGCTTTCAGGGCTGGGGTTAGGCTTTTACCCACTCGAGGGAGGGCAGCTTCCCATTCACTTTGGAGATGGCACTCCTGCAGCGCTGTGGGCCATGTCTGTGCTTCGCAGACTGCAAACTACCCTCTCCATTCGAAGAGAACACGCACGGATTGGGAAGTCTCTGTTCTCTGGGAGTTGTGTGTGGTGCTACTGCCCCGGTGTATGGGGTGGCTCACTGGCCACTAGCAACGTTTCTGCTCGCCACTGTGGGGCAAGCGTTGTGCAGCTAAGCTCACTTGGGAAGTACAAGTGCCAGAGTTCCTTTCTGGGGCACCATCAAGAGATCACATTCGTAGCATGCGGGTACTGCTTTCCTCCTAAGCTGTGCATTCCCCACCAGCTTCAAGGTGTTCCTTTTGTGGATAGACTCTGGAGGAGAGGCCGCTGGATAAGGCCTCTGCTTCTATGCCCTTTGAGAAGGCTGCTTTGAGGAACCTCTTTCCCTAGCCTCTGCCAAGTACAGCCTTCTGCCTCTCTCCAATACTGACTTACTTTTGACAGCTTGTCTTTCCGTTTGAGAAACCAAGAGCCCTTTTCGTGCAGGGAAAAATGTCCGTTTTCTGTTCTTCTTTTGCACACGGTGACGTGCTTTCACGGCTGTGGTTAGGCTTTTAAGCATTCGAGGGAGGGCAGCTTCCCATTCACTTTGGAGATGGCACTCCTGCAGCGCTGTGGGCCATGTCTGTGCTTCGCAGACTGCAAACTACCCTCTCCATTCGAAGAGAACACGCACGGATTGGGAAGTCTCTGTTCTCTGGGAGATGTGTGTGGTGCTACTGCCCCGGTGTATGGGGTGGCTCACTGGCCAGTAGCAATGTTTCTGCTCGCCACTGTGGGGCAAACGTTGTGCAGCTAAGCTCACTTGGGAAGTACAAGTGCCAGAGTTCCTTTCTGGGGCACCATCAAGAGATCACATTCGTAGCATGCGGGTACTGCTTTCCTCCTAAGCTGTGCATTCGCAGCCAGCTTCAAGGTGTTCCTTTTGTGGATAGACTCTGGAGGAGAGGCCGCTGGATAAGGCCTCTGCTTCTATGCCCTTTGAGAGGGCTGCTTTGCGGAACCTCTTACCGTAGCCTCTGCCAAGTACAGCCTTCTGCCTCTCTCCAATACTGACTTACTTCTGACAGCTTGTCTTTCCGTTTGAGAAACCAAGAGCCCTTTTCGTGCAGGGAAAAATGTCCTTTTTCTGTTCTTCTTTTGCACACGGTTACGTGCTTTCAGGGCTGGGGTTAGGCTTTTACCCACTCGAGGGAGGGCAGCTTCCCATTCACTTTGGAGATGGCACTCCTGCAGCGCTGTGGGCCATGTCTGTGCTTCGCAGACTGCAAACTACCCTCTCCATTCGAAGAGAACACGCACGGATTGGGAAGTCTCTGTTCTCTGGGAGTTGTGTGTGGTGCTACTGCCCCGGTGTATGGGGTGGCTCACTGGCCACTAGCAACGTTTCTGCTCGCCACTGTGGGGCAAGCGTTGTGCAGCTAAGCTCACTTGGGAAGTACAAGTGCCAGAGTTCCTTTCTGGGGCACCATCAAGAGATCACATTCGTAGCATGCGGGTACTGCTTTCCTCCTAAGCTGTGCATTCCCCACCAGCTTCAAGGTGTTCCTTTTGTGGATAGACTCTGGAGGAGAGGCCGCTGGATAAGGCCTCTGCTTCTATGCCCTTTGAGAAGGCTGCTTTGTGGAACCTGTTTCCCTAGCCTCTGCCAAGTACAGCCTTCTGCCTCTCTCCAATACTGACTTACTTCTGACAGCTTGTCTTTCCGTTTGAGAAACCAAGAGCCCTTTTCGTGCAGGGAAAAATGTCCGATTTCTGTTCTTCTTTTGCACACGGTGACGTGCTTTCACGGCTGTGGTTAGGCTTTTAAGCACTCGAGGGAGGGCAGCTTCCCATTCACTTTGGAGATGGCACTCCTGCAGCGCTGTGGGCCATGTCTGTGCTTCGGAGACTGCAAACTACCCTCTCCATTCGAAGAGAACACGCACGGATTGGGAAGTCTCTGTTCTCTGGGAGATGTGTGTGGTGCTACTGCCCCGGTGTATGGGGTGGCTCACTGGCCAGTAGCAATGTTTCTGCTCGCCACTGTGGGGCAAACGTTGTGCAGCTAAGCTCACTTGGGAAGTACAAGTGCCAGAGTTCCTTTCTCGGGCACCAACAAGTGATCACATTCGTAGCATGCGGGTACTGCTTTCCTCCTAAGCTGTGCATTCCCCACCAGCTTCAAGGTGCTCCTTTTGTGGATAGACTCTGGAGGAAAGGCCGCTGGATAAGGCCTCTGCTTCTATGCCCTTTGAGAAGGCTGCTTTGAGGAACCTCTTTCCCTAGCCTCTGCCAAGTACAGCCTTCTGCCTCTCTCCAATACTGACTTACTTCTGACAGCTTGTCTTTCCGTTTGAGAAACCAAGAGCCCTTTTCGTGCAGGGAAAAATGTCCGTTTTCTGTTCTTCTTTTGCACACGGTGACGTGCTTTCACGGCTGTGGTTAGGCTTTTAAGCACTCGAGGGAGGGCAGCTTCCCATTCACTTTGGAGATGGCACTCCTGCAGCGCTGTGGGCCATGTCTGTGCTTCGCAGACTGCAAACTACCTTCTCCATTCGAAGAGAACACGCACGGATTGGGAAGTCTCTGTTCTCTGGGAGTTGTGTGTGGTGCTACTGCCCCGGTGTATGGGGTGGCTCACTGGCCACTAGCAATGTTTCTGCTCGCCACTGTGGGGCAAACGTTGTTCAGCTAAGCTCACTTGGGAAGTACAAGTGCCAGAGTTCCTTTCTGGGGCACCATCAAGAGATCACATTCGTAGCATGCGGGTACTGCTTTCCTCCTAAGCTGTGCATTCGCAGCCAGCTTCAAGGTGTTCCTTTTGTGGATAGACTCTGGAGGAGAGGCCGCTGGATAAGGCCTCTGCTTCTATGCCCTTTGAGAGGGCTGCTTTGAGGAACCTCTTACCCTAGCCTCTGCCAAATACAGCCTTCTGCCTCTCTCCAATACTGACTTACTTCTGACAGCTTGTCTTTCCGTTTGAGAAACCAAGAGCCCTTTTCGTGCAGGGAAAAATGTCCTTTTTCTGTTCTTCTTTTGCACACGGTGACGTTCTTTCAGGGCTGGGGTTAGGCTTTTACCCACTCGAGGGAGGGCAGCTTCCCATTCACTTTGGAGATGGCACTCCTGCAGCGCTGTGGGCCATGTCTGTGCTTCGCAGACTGCAAACTACCCTCTCCATTCGAAGAGAACACGCACGGATTGGGAAGTCTCTGTTCTCTGGGAGTTGTGTGTGGTGCTACTGCCCCGGTGTATGGGGTGGCTCACTGGCCACTAGCAATGTTTCTGCTCGCCACTGTGGGGAAAACGTTGTGCAACTAAGCTCACTTGGGAAGTACAAGTGCCAGAGTTCCTTTCTGGGGCACCATCAAGAGATCACATTCGTAGCATGCGGGTACTGCTTTCCTCCTAAGCTGTGCATTCGCAGCCAGCTTCAAGGTGTTCCTTTTGTGGATAGACTCTGGAAGAGAGGCCGCTGGATAAGGCCTCTGCTTCTATGCCCTTTGAGAGGGCTGCTTTGAGGAACCTCTTACCCTAGCCTCTGCCAAGTACAGCCTTCTGCCTCTCTCCAATACTGACTTACTTCTGACAGCTTGTCTTTCCGTTTGAGAAACCAAGAGCCCTTTTCCTGCAGGGAAAAATGTCCGTTTTCTGTTCTTCTTTTGCACACGGTTACGTGCTTTCAGGGCTGGGGTTAGGCTTTTACCCACTCGAGGGAGGGCAGCTTCCCATTCACTTTGGAGATGGCACTCCTGCAGCGCTGTGGGCCATGTCTGTGCTTCGCAGACTGCAAACTACCCTCTCCATTCGAAGAGAACACGCACGGATTGGGAAGTCTCTGTTCTCTGGGAGTTGTGTGTGGTGCTACTGCCCCGGTGTATGGGGTGGCTCACTGGCCACTAGCAATGTTTCTGCTCGCCACTGTGGGGCAAGCGTTGTGCAGCTAAGCTCACTTGGGAAGTACAAGTGCCAGAGTTCCTTTCTGGGGCACCATCAAGAGATCACATTCGTAGCATGCGGGTACTGCTTTCCTCCTAAGCTGTGCATTCCCCACCAGCTTCAAGGTGTTCCTTTTGTGGATAGACTCTGGAGGAGAGGCCGCTGGATAAGGCCTCTGCTTCTATGCCCTTTGAGAAGGCTGCTTTGAGGAACCTCTTTCCCTAGCCTCTGCCAAGTACAGCCTTCTGCCTCTCTCCAATACTGACTTACTTCTGACAGCTTCTCTTTCCGTTTGAGAAACCAAGAGCCCTTTTCGTGCAGGGAAAAATGTCCTTTTTCTGTTCTTCTTTTGCACACGGTTACGTGCTTTCAGGGCTGGGGTTAGGCTTTTACCCACTCGAGGGAGGGCAGCTTCCCATTCACTTTGGAGATGGCACTCCTGCAGCGCTGTGGGCCATGTCTGTGCTTCGCAGACTGCAAACTACCCTCTCCATTCGAAGAGAACACGCATGGATTGGGAAGTCTCTGTTCTCTGGGAGTTGTGTGTGGTGCTACTGCCCCGGTGTATGGGGTGGCTCACTGGCCACTAGCAATGTTTCTGCTCGCCACTGTGGGGAAAACGTTGTGCAACTAAGCTCACTTGGGAAGTACAAGTGCCAGAGTTCCTTTCTGGGGCACCATCAAGAGATCACATTCGTAGCATGCGGGTACTGCTTTCCTCCTAAGCTGTGCATTCGCAGCCAGCTTCAAGGTGTTCCTTTTGTGGATAGACTCTGGAGGAGAGGCCGCTGGAGAAGGCCTCTGCTTCTATGCCCTTTGAGAGGGCTGCTTTGAGGATCCTATTACCCTAGCCTCTGCCATGTACAGCCTTCTGCCTCTCTCCAATACTGACTTACTTCTGACAGCTTGTCTTTCCGTTTGAGAAACCAAGAGCCCTTTTCGTGCAGGGAAAAATGTCCTTTTTCTGTTCTTCTTTTGCACACGGTTACGTTCTTTCAGGGCTGGGGTTAGGCTTTTACCCACTCGAGGGAGGGCAGCTTCCCATTCACTTTGGAGATGGCACTCCTGCAGCGCTGTGGAACATGTCTGTGCTTCGCAGACTGCAAACTACCCTCTCCATTCGAAGAGAACACGCACGGATTGGGAAGTCTCTGTTCTCTGGGAGTTGTGTGTGGTGCTACTGCCCCGGTGTATGGGGTGTCTCACTGGCCACTAACAATGTTTCTGCTCGCCACTGTGGGGCAAACGTTGTGCAGCTAAGCTCACTTGGGAAGTACAAGTGCCAGAGTTCCTTTCTGGGGCACCATCAAGAGATCACATTCGTAGCATGCGGGTACTGCTTTCCTCCTAAGCTGTGCATTCGCAGCCAGCTTCATGGTGTTCCTTTTGTGGATAGACTCTGGTGGAGAGGCCGCTGGATAAGGCCTCTGCTTCTATGCCCTTTGAGAGGGCTGCTTTGAGGAACCTCTTACCCTAGCCTCTGCCAAGTACAGCCTTCTGCCTCTCTCCAATACTGACTTACTTCTGACAGCTTGTCTTTCCGTTTGAGAAACCAAGAGCCCTTTTCGTGCAGGGAAAAATGTCCGTTTTCTGTTCTTCTTTTGCACACGGTCACGTGCTTTCAGGGCTGGCGTTAGGCTTTTACCCACTCGAGGGAGGGCAGCTTCCCATTCACTTTGGAGATGGCACTCCTGCAGCGCTGTGGGCCATGTCTGTGCTTCGCAGACTGCAAACTACCCTCTCCATTCGAAGAGAACACGCACGGATTGGGAAGTCTCTGTTCTCTGGGAGTTGTGTGTGGTGCTACTGCCCCGGTGTATGGGGTGGCTCACTGGCCACTAGCAACGTTTCTGCTCGCCACTGTGGGGCAAGCGTTGTGCAGCTAAGCTCACTTGGGAAGTACAAGTGCCAGAGTTCCTTTCTGGGGCACCATCAAGAGATCACATTCGTAGCATGCGGGTACTGCTTTCCTCCTAAGCTGTGCATTCCCCGCCAGCTTCAAGGTGTTCCTTTTGTGGATAGACTCTGGAGGAGAGGCCGCTGGATAAGGCCTCTGCTTCTATGCCCTTTGAGAAGGCTGCTTTGAGGAACCTCTTTCCCTAGCCTCTGCCAAGTACAGGCTTCTGCCTCTCTCCAATACTGACTTACTTTTGACAGCTTGTCTTTCCGTTTGAGAAACCAAGAGCCCTTTTCGTGCAGGGAAAAATGTCCGTTTTCTGTTCTTCTTTTGCACACGGTGACGTGCTTTCAGGCCTGGGTTAGGCTTTTACCCACTCAAGGGAGGGCAGCTTCCCATTCACTTTGGAGATGGCACTCCTGCAGCGCTGTGGGCCATGTCAGTGCTTCGCAGGCTGCAAACTACCCTCTCCATTCGAAGAGAACACGCACGGATTGGGAAGTCTATGTTCTCTGGGAGTTGTGTGTGGTGCTACTGCCCCGGTGTATGGGGTGGCTCACTGGCCACTAGCAACGTTTCTGCTCGCCACTGTGGGGCAAGCGTTGTGCAGCTAAGCTCACTTGGGAAGTACAAGTGCCAGAGTTCCTTTCTGGGGCACCATCAAGAGATCACATTCGTAGCATGCGGGTACTGCTTTCCTCCTAAGCTGTGCATTCCCCACCAGCTTCAAGGTGTTCCTTTTGTGGATAGACTCTGGAAGAGAGGCCGCTGGATAAGGCCTCTGCTTCTATGCCCTTTGAGAGGGCTGCTTTGAGGAACCTCTTACCCTAGCCTCTGCCAAGTACAGCCTTCTGCCTCTCTCCAATACTGACTTACTTCTGACAGCTTGTCTTTCCGTTTGAGAAACCAAGAGCCCTTTTCCTGCAGGGAAAAATGTCCGTTTTCTGTTCTTCTTTTGCACACGGTTACGTGCTTTCAGGGCTGGGGTTAGGCTTTTACCCACTCGAGGGAGGGCAGCTTCCCATTCACTTTGGAGATGGCACTCCTGCAGCGCTGTGGGCCATGTCTGTGCTTCGCAGACTGCAAACTACCCTCTCCATTCGAAGAGAACACGCACGGATTGGGAAGTCTCTGTTCTCTGGGAGTTGTGTGTGGTGCTACTGCCCCGGTGTATGGGGTGGCTCACTGGCCACTAGCAATGTTTCTGCTCGCCACTGTGGGGCAAGCGTTGTGCAGCTAAGCTCACTTGGGAAGTACAAGTGCCAGAGTTCCTTTCTGGGGCACCATCAAGAGATCACATTCGTAGCATGCGGGTACTGCTTTCCTCCTAAGCTGTGCATTCCCCACCAGCTTCAAGGTGTTCCTTTTGTGGATAGACTCTGGAGGAGAGGCCGCTGGATAAGGCCTCTGCTTCTATGCCCTTTGAGAAGGCTGCTTTGAGGAACCTCTTTCCCTAGCCTCTGCCAAGTACAGCCTTCTGCCTCTCTCCAATACTGACTTACTTCTGACAGCTTCTCTTTCCGTTTGAGAAACCAAGAGCCCTTTTCGTGCAGGGAAAAATGTCCTTTTTCTGTTCTTCTTTTGCACACGGTTACGTGCTTTCAGGGCTGGGGTTAGGCTTTTACCCACTCGAGGGAGGGCAGCTTCCCATTCACTTTGGAGATGGCACTCCTGCAGCGCTGTGGGCCATGTCTGTGCTTCGCAGACTGCAAACTACCCTCTCCATTCGAAGAGAACACGCATGGATTGGGAAGTCTCTGTTCTCTGGGAGTTGTGTGTGGTGCTACTGCCCCGGTGTATGGGGTGGCTCACTGGCCACTAGCAATGTTTCTGCTCGCCACTGTGGGGAAAACGTTGTGCAACTAAGCTCACTTGGGAAGTACAAGTGCCAGAGTTCCTTTCTGGGGCACCATCAAGAGATCACATTCGTAGCATGCGGGTACTGCTTTCCTCCTAAGCTGTGCATTCGCAGCCAGCTTCAAGGTGTTCCTTTTGTGGATAGACTCTGGAGGAGAGGCCGCTGGAGAAGGCCTCTGCTTCTATGCCCTTTGAGAGGGCTGCTTTGAGGAACCTATTACCCTAGCCTCTGCCATGTACAGCCTTCTGCCTCTCTCCAATACTGACTTACTTCTGACAGCTTGTCTTTCCGTTTGAGAAACCAAGAGCCCTTTTCGTGCAGGGAAAAATGTCCTTTTTCTGTTCTTCTTTTGCACACGGTTACGTTCTTTCAGGGCTGGGGTTAGGCTTTTACCCACTCGAGGGAGGGCAGCTTCCCATTCACTTTGGAGATGGCACTCCTGCAGCGCTGTGGAACATGTCTGTGCTTCGCAGACTGCAAACTACCCTCTCCATTCGAAGAGAACACGCACGGATTGGGAAGTCTCTGTTCTCTGGGAGTTGTGTGTGGTGCTACTGCCCCGGTGTATGGGGTGTCTCACTGGCCACTAACAATGTTTCTGCTCGCCACTGTGGGGCAAACGTTGTGCAGCTAAGCTCACTTGGGAAGTACAAGTGCCAGAGTTCCTTTCTGGGGCACCATCAAGAGATCACATTCGTAGCATGCGGGTACTGCTTTCCTCCTAAGCTGTGCATTCGCAGCCAGCTTCATGGTGTTCCTTTTGTGGATAGACTCTGGTGGAGAGGCCGCTGGATAAGGCCTCTGCTTCTATGCCCTTTGAGAGGGCTGCTTTGAGGAACCTCTTACCCTAGCCTCTGCCAAGTACAGCCTTCTGCCTCTCTCCAATACTGACTTACTTCTGACAGCTTGTCTTTCCGTTTGAGAAACCAAGAGCCCTTTTCGTGCAGGGAAAAATGTCCGTTTTCTGTTCTTCTTTTGCACACGGTTACGTGCTTTCAGGGCTGGCGTTAGGCTTTTACCCACTCGAGGGAGGGCAGCTTCCCATTCACTTTGGAGATGGCACTCCTGCAGCGCTGTGGGCCATGTCTGTGCTTCGCAGACTGCAAACTACCCTCTCCATTCGAAGAGAACACGCACGGATTGGGAAGTCTCTGTTCTCTGGGAGTTGTGTGTGGTGCTACTGCCCCGGTGTATGGGGTGGCTCACTGGCCACTAGCAACGTTTCTGCTCGCCACTGTGGGGCAAGCGTTGTGCAGCTAAGCTCACTTGGGAAGTACAAGTGCCAGAGTTCCTTTCTGGGGCACCATCAAGAGATCACATTCGTAGCATGCGGGTACTGCTTTCCTCCTAAGCTGTGCATTCCCCGCCAGCTTCAAGGTGTTCCTTTTGTGGATAGACTCTGGAGGAGAGGCCGCTGGATAAGGCCTCTGCTTCTATGCCCTTTGAGAAGGCTGCTTTGAGGAACCTCTTTCCCTAGCCTCTGCCAAGTACAGGCTTCTGCCTCTCTCCAATACTGACTTACTTTTGACAGCTTGTCTTTCCGTTTGAGAAACCAAGAGCCCTTTTCGTGCAGGGAAAAATGTCCGTTTTCTGTTCTTCTTTTGCACACGGTGACGTGCTTTCAGGCCTGGGTTAGGCTTTTACCCACTCAAGGGAGGGCAGCTTCCCATTCACTTTGGAGATGGCACTCCTGCAGCGCTGTGGGCCATGTCAGTGCTTCGCAGGCTGCAAACTACCCTCTCCATTCGAAGAGAACACGCACGGATTGGGAAGTCTCTGTTCTCTGGGAGTTGTGTGTGGTGCTACTGCCCCGGTGTATGGGGTGGCTCACTGGCCACTAGCAACGTTTCTGCTCGCCACTGTGGGGCAAGCGTTGTGCAGCTAAGCTCACTTGGGAAGTACAAGTGCCAGAGTTCCTTTCTGGGGCACCATCAAGAGATCACATTCGTAGCATGCGGGTACTGCTTTCCTCCTAAGCTGTGCATTCGCAGCCAGCTTCAAGGTGTTCCTTTTGTGGATAGACTCTGGAGGAGAGGCCGCTGGATAAGGCCTCTGCTTCTATGCCCTTTGAGAGGGCTGCTTTGCGGAACCTCTTACCCTAGCCTCTGCCAAGTACAGCCTTCTGCCTCTCTCCAATACTGACTTACTTCTGACAGCTTGTCTTTCCGTTTGAGAAACCAAGAGCCCTTTTCGTGCAGGGAAAAATGTCCTTTTTCTGTTCTTCTTTTGCACACGGTTACGTGCTTTCAGGGCTGGGGTTAGGCTTTTACCCACTCGAGGGAGGGCAGCTTCCCATTCACTTTGGAGATGGCACTCCTGCAGCGCTGTGGGCCATGTCTGTGCTTCGCAGACTGCAAACTACCCTCTCCATTCGAAGAGAACACGCACGGATTGGGAAGTCTCTGTTCTCTGGGAGTTGTGTGTGGTGCTACTGCCCCGGTGTATGGGGTGGCTCACTGGCCACTAGCAACGTTTCTGCTCGCCACTGTGGGGCAAGCGTTGTGCAGCTAAGCTCACTTGGGAAGTACAAGTGCCAGAGTTCCTTTCTGGGGCACCATCAAGAGATCACATTCGTAGCATGCGGGTACTGCTTTCCTCCTAAGCTGTGCATTCCCCACCAGCTTCAAGGTGTTCCTTTTGTGGATAGACTCTGGAGGAGAGGCCGCTGGATAAGGCCTCTGCTTCTATGCCCTTTGAGAAGGCTGCTTTGAGGAACCTCTTTCCCTAGCCTCTGCCAAGTACAGCCTTCTGCCTCTCTCCAATACTGACTTACTTCTGACAGCTTGTCTTTCCGTTTGAGAAACCAAGAGCCCTTTTCGTGCAGGGAAAAATGTCCGTTTTCTGTTCTTCTTTTGCACACGGTGACGTGCTTTCACGGCTGTGGTTAGGCTTTTAAGCACTCGAGGGAGGGCAGCTTCCCATTCACTTTGGAGATGGCACTCCTGCAGCGCTGTGGGCCATGTCTGTGCTTCGCAGACTGCAAACTACCCTCTCCATTCGAAGAGAACACGCACGGATTGGGAAGTCTCTGTTCTCTGGGAGATGTGTGTGGTGCTACTGCCCCGGTGTATGGGGTGGCTCACTGGCCAGTAGCAATGTTTCTGCTCGCCACTGTGGGGCAAACGTTGTGCAGCTAAGCTCACTTGGGAAGTACAAGTGCCAGAGTTCCTTTCTGGGGCACCATCAAGAGATCACATTCGTAGCATGCGGGTACTGCTTTCCTCCTAAGCTGTGCATTCGCAGCCAGCTTCAAGGTGTTCCTTTTGTGGATAGACTCTGGAGGAGAGGCCGCTGGAGAAGGCCTCTGCTTCTATGCCCTTTGAGAGGGCTGCTTTGAGGAACCTCTTACCCTAGCCTCTGCCAAGTACAGCCTTCTGCCTCTCTCCAATACTGACTTACTTCTGACAGCTTGTCTTTCCGTTTGAGAAACCAAGAGCCCTTTTCGTGCAGGGAAAAATATCCTTTTTCTGTTCTTCTTTTGCACACGGTTACGTGCTTTCAGGGCTGAGGTTAGGCTTTTACCCACTCGAGGGAGGGCAGCTTCCCATTCAGTTTGGAGATGGCACTCCTGCAGCGCTGTGGGCCATGTCTGTGCTTCGCAGACTGCAAACTACCCTCTCCATTCGAAGAGAACACGCACGGATTGGGAAGTCTCTGTTCTCTGGGAGTTGTGTGTGGTGCTACTGCCCCGGTGTATGGGGTGGCTCACTGGCCACTAGCAACGTTTCTGCTCGCCACTGTGGGGCAAGCGTTGTGCAGCTAAGCTCACTTGGGAAGTACAAGTGCCAGAGTTCCTTTCTGGGGCACCATCAAGAGATCACATTCGTAGCATGCGGGTACTGCTTTCCTCCTAAGCTGTGCATTCCCCAACAGCTTCAAGGTGTTCCTTTTGTGGATAGACTCTGGAGGAGAGGCCGCTGGATAAGGCCTCTGCTTCTATGCCCTTTGAGAAGGCTGCTTTGAGGAACCTCTTTCCCTAGCCTCTGCCAAGTACAGCCTTCTGCCTCTCTCCAATACTGACTTACTTCTGACAGCTTGTCTTTCCGTTTGAGAAACCAAGAGCCCTTTTCGTGCAGGGAAAAATGTCCGTTTTCTGTTCTTCTTTTGCACACGGTGACGTGCTTTCACGGCTGTGGTTAGGCTTTTAAGCACTCGAGGGAGGGCAGCTTCCCATTCACTTTGGAGATGGCACTCCTGCAGCGCTGTGGGCCATGTCTGTGCTTCGGAGACTGCAAACTACCCTCTCCATTCGAAGAGAACACGCACGGATTGGGAAGTCTCTGTTCTCTGGGAGATGTGTGTGGTGCTACTGCCCCGGTGTATGGGGTGGCTCACTGGCCAGTAGCAATGTTTCTGCTCGCCACTGTGGGGCAAACGTTGTGCAGCTAAGCTCACTTGGGAAGTACAAGTGCCAGAGTTCCTTTCTGGGGCACCAACAAGTGATCACATTCGTAGCATGCGGGTACTGCTTTCCTCCTAAGCTGTGCATTCGCAGCCAGCTTCAAGGTGTTCCTTTTGTGGATAGACTCTGGAGGAGAGGCCGCTGGATAAGGCCTCTGCTTCTATGCCCTTTGAGAGGGCTGCTTTGAGGAACCTCTTACCCTAGCCTCTGCCAAGTACAGCCTTCTGCCTCTCTCCAATACTGACTTACTTCTGACAGCTTGTCTTTCCGTTTGAGAAACCAAGAGCCCTTTTCGTGCAGGGAAAAATGTCCTTTTTCTGTTCTTCTTTTGCACACGGTTACGTGCTTTCAGGGCTGGGGTTAGGCTTTTACCCACTCGAGGGAGGGCAGCTTCCCATTCACTTTGGAGATGGCACTCCTGCAGCGCTGTGGGCCATGTCTGTGCTTCGCAGACTGCAAACTACCCTCTCCATTCGAAGAGAACACGCACGGATTGGGAAGTCTCTGTTCTCTGGGAGTTGTGTGTGGTGCTACTGCCCCGGTGTATGGGGTGGCTCACTGGCCACTAGCAATGTTTCTGCTCGCCACTGTGGGGCAAGCGTTGTGCAACTAAGCTCACTTGGGAAGTACAAGTGCCAGAGTTCCTTTCTGGGGCACCATCAAGAGATCACATTCGTAGCATGCGGGTACTGCTTTCCTCCTAAGCTGTGCATTCGCAGCCAGCTTCAAGGTGTTCCTTTTATGGATAGACTCTGGAGGAGAGGCCGCTGGAGAAGGCCTCTGCTTCTATGCCCTTTGAGAGGGCTGCTTTGAGGAACCTCTTACCCTAGCCTCTGCCAAGTACAGCCTTCTGCCTCTCTCCAATACTGACTTACTTCTGACAGCTTGTCTTTCCGTTTGAGAAACCAAGAGCCCTTTTCGTGCAGGGAAAAATGTCCTTTTTCTGTTCTTCTTTTGCACACGGTTACGTGCTTTCAGGGCTGGGGTTAGGCTTTTACCCACTCGAGGGAGGGCAGCTTCCCATTCCCTTTGGAGATGGCACTCCTGCAGCGCTGTGGGCCATGTCTGTGCTTCGCAGACTGCAAACTACCCTCTCCATTCGAAGAGAACACGCACGGATTGGGAAGTCTCTGTTCTCTGGGGGTTGTGTGTGGTGCTACTGCCCCGGTGTATGGGGTGGCTCACTGGCCACTAGCAATGTTTCTGCTCGCCACTGTGGGGCAAGCGTTGTGCAGCTAAGCTCACTTGGGAAGTACAAGTGCCAGAGTTCCTTTCTGGGGCACCATCAAGAGATCACATTCGTAGCATGCGGGTACTGCTTTCCTCCTAAGCTGTGCATTCGCAGCCAGCTTCTAGGTGTTCCTTTTGTGGATAGACTCTGGAGGAGAGGCCGCTGGATAAGGCCTCTGCTTCTATGCCCTTTGAGAAGGCTGCTTTGAGGAACCTCTTTCCCTAGCCTCTGCCAAGTACAGCCTTCTGCCTCTCTCCAATACTGACTTACTTTTGACAGCTTGTCTTTCCGTTTGAGAAACCAAGAGCCCTTTTCGTGCACGGAAAAATGTCCGTTTTCTGTTCTTCTTTTGCACACGGTCACGTGCTTTCAGGCCTGGGTTAGGCTTTTACCCACTCGAGGGAGGGCAGCTTCCCATTCACTTTGGAGATGGCACTCCTGCAGCGCTGTGGGCCATGTCAGTGCTTCGCAGACTGCAAACTACCCTCTCCATTCGAAGAGAACACGCACGGATTGGGAAGTCTCTGTTCTCTGGGAGTTGTGTGTGGTGCTACTGCCCCGGTGTATGGGGTGGCTCACTGGCCACTAGTAACGTTTCTGCTCGCCACTGTGGGGCAAGCGTTGTGCAGCTAAGCTCACTTGGGAAGTACAAGTGCCAGAGTTCCTTTCTGGGGCACCATCAAGAGATCACATTCGTAGCATGCGGGTACTGCTCTCCTCCTAAGCTGTGCATTCCCCACCAGCTTCAAGGTGTTCCTTTTGTGGATAGACTCTGGAGGAGAGGCCGCTGGATAAGGCCTCTGCTTCTATGCCCTTTGAGAAGGCTGCTTTGAGGAACCTCTTTCCCTAGCCTCTGCCAAGTACAGCCTTCTGCCTCTCTCCAATACTGACTTACTTCTGACAGCTTGTCTTTCCGTTTGAGAAACCAAGAGCCCTTTTCGTGCAGGGAAAAATGTCCGTTTTCTGTTCTTCTTTTGCACACGGTTACGTGCTTTCAGGTCTGGGGTTAGGCTTTTACCCACTCGAGGGAGGGCAGCTTCCCATTCACTTTGGAGATGGCACTCCTGCAGCGCTGTGGGCCATGTCTGTGCTTCGCAAACTGCAAACTACCCTCTCCATTCGAAGAGAACACGCACGGATTGGGAAGTCTCTGTTCTCTGGGAGATGTGTGTGGTGCTACTGCCCCGGTGTATGGGGTGGCTCACTGGCCACTAGCAATGTTTCTGCTCGCCACTGTGGGGCAAGCGTTGTGCAGCTAAGCTCACTTGGGAAGTACAAGTGCCAGAGTTCCTTTCTGGGGCACCATCAAGAGATCACATTCGTAGCATGCGGGTACTGCTTTCCTCCTAAGCTGTGCATTCGCAGCCAGCTTCAAGGTGTTCGTTTTGTGGATAGACTCTGGTGGAGAGGCCGCTGGAGAAGGCCTCTGCTTCTATGCCCTTTGAGAAGGCTGCTTTGAGGAACCTCTTACCCTAGCGTGTGCCAAGTACAGCCTTCTGCCTCTCTCCAATACTGACTTACTTTTGACAGCTTGTCTTTCCGTTTGAGAAACCAAGAGCCCTTTTCGTGCAGGGAAAAATGTCCGTTTTCTGTTCTTCTTTTGCACACGGTGACGTGCTTTCAGGCCTGGGTCAGGCTTTTACCCACTCAAGGGAGGGCAGCTACCCATTCACTTTGGAGATGGCACTCCTGCAGCGCTGTGGGCCATGTCTGTGCTTCGCAGACTGCAAACTACCCTCTCCATTCGAAGAGAACACGCACGGATTGGGAAGTCTCTGTTCTCTGGGAGTTATGTGTGGTGCTACTGCCCCGGTGTATGGGGTGGCTCACTGGCCACTAGCAATGTTTCTGCTCGCCACTGTGGGGCAAACGTTGTTCAGCTAAGCTCACTTGGGAAGTACAAGTGCCAGAGTTCCTTTCTGGGGCACCATCAAGAGATCACATTCGTAGCATGCGGGTACTGCTTTCCTCCTAAGCTGTGCATTCGCAGCCAGCTTCAAGGTGTTCCTTTTGTGGATAGACTCTGGAGGAGAGGCCGCTGGATAAGGCCTCTGCTTCTATGCCCTTTGAGAGGGCTGCTTTGAGGAACCTCTTACCCTAGCCTCTGCCAAGTACAGCCTTCTGCCTCTCTCCAATACTGACTTACTTCTGACAGCTTGTCTTTCCGTTTGAGAAACCAAGAGCCCTTTTCGTGCAGGGAAAAATGTCCTTTTTCTGTTCTTCTTTTGCACACGGTTACGTGCTTTCAGGGCTGGGGTTAGGCTTTTACCCACTCGAGGGAGGGCAGCTTCCCATTCACTTTGGAGATGGCACTCCTGCAGCGCTGTGGGCCATGTCTGTGCTTCGCAGACTGCAAACTACCCTCTCCATTCGAAGAGAACACGCACGGATTGGGAAGTCTCTGTTCTCTGGGAGTTGTGTGTGGTGCTACTGCCCCGGTGTATGGGGTGGCTCACTGGCCACTAGCAATGTTTCTGCTCGCCACTGTGGGGAAAACGTTGTGCAACTAAGCTCACTTGGGAAGTACAAGTGCCAGAGTTCCTTTCTGGGGCACCATCAAGAGATCACATTCGTAGCATGCGGGTACTGCTTTCCTCCTAAGCTGTGCATTCGCAGCCAGCTTCAAGGTGTTCCTTTTGTGGATAGACTCTGGTGGAGAGGCCGCTGGAGAAGGCTTCTGCTTCTATGCCCTTTGAGAAGGCTGCTTTGAGGAACCTCTTACCCTAGCCTCTGCCAAGTACAGCCTTCTGCCTCTCTCCAATACTGACTTACTTTTGACAGCTTGTCTTTCCGTTTGAGAAACCAAGAGCCCTTTTCGTGCAGGGATAAATGTCCGTTTTCTGTTCTTCTTTTGCACACGGTTACGTGCTTTCAGGTCTGGGGTTAGGCTTTTACCCACTCGAGGGAGGGCAGCTTCCCATTCACTTTGGAGATGGCACTCCTGCAGCGCTGTGGGCCATGTCTGTGCTTCGCAGACTGCAAACTACCCTCTCCATTCGAAGAGAACACGCACGGATTGGGAAGTCTCTGTTCTCTGGGAGATGTGTGTGGTGCTACTGCCCCGGTGTATGGGGTGGCTCACTGGCCAGTAGCAATGTTTCTGCTCGCCACTGTGGGGCAAACGTTGTGCAGCTAAGCTCACTTGGGAAGTACAAGTGCCAGAGTTCCTTTCTGGGGCACCATCAAGAGATCACATTCGTAGCATGCGGGTACTGCTTTCTTCCTAAGCTGTGCATTCGCAGCCAGCTTCAAGGTGTTCCTTTTGTGGATAGACTCTGGAGGAGAGGCCGCTGGATAAGGCCTCTGCTTCTATGCCCTTTGAGAGGGCTGCTTTGCGGAACCTCTTACCCTAACCTCTGCCAAGTACAGCCTTCTGCCTCTCTCCAATACTGACTTACTTCTGACAGCTTGTCTTTCCGTTTGAGAAACCAAGAGCCCTTTTCGTGCAGGGAAAAATGTCCTTTTTCTGTTCTTCTTTTGCACACGGTTACGTGCTTTCAGGGCTGGGGTTAGGCTTTTACCCACTCGAGGGAGGGCAGCTTCCCATTCACTTTGGAGATGGCACTCCTGCAGCGCTGTGGGCCATGTCTGTGCTTCGCAGACTGCAAACTACCCTCTCCATTCGAAGAGAACACGCACGGATTGGGAAGTCTCTGTTCTCTGGGAGTTGTGTGTGGTGCTACTGCCCCGGTGTATGGGGTGGCTCACTGGCCACTAGCAACGTTTCTGCTCGCCACTGTGGGGCAAGCGTTGTGCAGCTAAGCTCACTTGGGAAGTACAAGTGCCAGAGTTCCTTTCTGGGGCACCATCAAGAGATCACATTCGTAGCATGCGGGTACTGCTTTCCTCCTAAGCTGTGCATTCGCAGCCAGCTTCAAGGTGTTCCTTTTGTGGATAGACTCTGGAGGAGAGGCCGCTGGATAAGGCCTCTGCTTCTATGCCCTTTGAGAGGGCTGCTTTGCGGAACCTCTTACCCTAGCCTCTGCCAAGTACAGCCTTCTGCCTCTCTCCAATACTGACTTACTTCTGACAGCTTGTCTTTCCGTTTGAGAAACCAAGAGCCCTTTTCGTGCAGGGAAAAATGTCCTTTTTCTGTTCTTCTTTTGCACACGGTTACGTGCTTTCAGGGCTGGGGTTAGGCTTTTACCCACTCGAGGGAGGGCAGCTTCCCATTCACTTTGGAGATGGCACTCCTGCAGCGCTGTGGGCCATGTCTGTGCTTCGCAGACTGCAAACTACCCTCTCCATTCGAAGAGAACACGCACGGATTGGGAAGTCTCTGTTCTCTGGGAGTTGTGTGTGGTGCTACTGCCCCGGTGTATGGGGTGGCTCACTGGCCACTAGCAACGTTTCTGCTCGCCACTGTGGGGCAAGCGTTGTGCAGCTAAGCTCACTTGGGAAGTACAAGTGCCAGAGTTCCTTTCTGGGGCACCATCAAGAGATCACATTCGTAGCATGCGGGTACTGCTTTCCTCCTAAGCTGTGCATTCCCCAACAGCTTCAAGGTGTTCCTTTTGTGGATAGACTCTGGAGGAGAGGCCGCTGGATAAGGCCTCTGCTTCTATGCCCTTTGAGAAGGCTGCTTTGAGGAACCTCTTTCCCTAGCCTCTGCCAAGTACAGCCTTCTGCCTCTCTCCAATACTGACTTACTTCTGACAGCTTGTCTTTCCGTTTGAGAAACCAAGAGCCCTTTTCGTGCAGGGAAAAATGTCCGTTTTCTGTTCTTCTTTTGCACACGGTGACGTGCTTTCACGGCTGTGGTTAGGCTTTTAAGCACTCGAGGGAGGGCAGCTTCCCATTCACTTTGGAGATGGCACTCCTGCAGCGCTGTGGGCCATGTCAGTGCTTCGCAGACTGCAAACTACCCTCTCCATTCGAAGAGAACACGCACGGATTGGGAAGTCTCTGTTCTCTGGGAGATGTGTGTGGTGCTACTGCCCCGGTGTATGGGGTGGCTCACTGGCCAGTAGCAATGTTTCTGCTCGCCACTGTGGGGCAAACGTTGTGCAGCTAAGCTCACTTGGGAAGTACAAGTGCCAGAGTTCCTTTCTGGGGCACCAACAAGTGATCACATTCGTAGCATGCGGGTACTGCTTTCCTCCTAAGCTGTGCATTCGCAGCCAGCTTCAAGGTGTTCCTTTTGTGGATAGACTCTGGAGGAGAGGCCGCTGGATAAGGCCTCTGCTTCTATGCCCTTTGAGAGGGCTGCTTTGAGGAACCTCTTACCCTAGCCTCTGCCAAGTACAGCCTTCTGCCTCTCTCCAATACTGACTTACTTCTGACAGCTTGTCTTTCCGTTTGAGAAACCAAGAGCCCTTTTCGTGCAGGGAAAAATGTCCTTTTTCTGTTCTTCTTTTGCACACGGTTACGTGCTTTCAGGGCTGGGGTTAGGCTTTTACCCACTCGAGGGAGGGCAGCTTCCCATTCACTTTGGAGATGGCACTCCTGCAGCGCTGTGGGCCATGTCTGTGCTTCGCAGACTGCAAACTACCCTCTCCATTCGAAGAGAACACGCACGGATTGGGAAGTCTCTGTTCTCTGGGAGTTGTGTGTGGTGCTACTGCCCCGGTGTATGGGGTGGCTCACTGGCCACTAGCAATGTTTCTGCTCGCCACTGTGGGGAAAACGTTGTGCAACTAAGCTCACTTGGGAAGTACAAGTGCCAGAGTTCCTTTCTGGGGCACCATCAAGAGATCACATTCGTAGCATGCGGGTACTGCTTTCCTCCTAAGCTGTGCATTCGCAGCCAGCTTCAAGGTGTTCCTTTTGTGGATAGACTCTGGAGGAGAGGCCGCTGGATAAGGCCTCTGCTTCTATGCCCTTTGAGAGGGCTGCTTTGAGGAACCTCTTACCCTAGCCTCTGCCAAGTACAGCCTTCTGCCTCTCTCCAATACTGACTTACTTCTGACAGCTTGTCTTTCCGTTTGAGAAACCAAGAGCCCTTTTCGTGCAGGGAAAAATGTCCTTTTTCTGTTCTTCTTTTGCACACGGTGACGTGCTTTCAGGGCTGTGGTTAGGCTTTTACCCACTCGAGGGAGGGCAGCTTCCCATTCACTTTGGAGATGGAACTCCTGCAGCGCTGTGGGCCATGTCTGTGCTTCGCAGACTGCAAACTACCCTCTCCATTCGAAGAGAACACGCACGGATTGGGAAGTCTCTGTTCTCTGGGAGTTGTGTGTGGTGCTATTGCCCCGGTGTATGGGGTGGCTCACTGGCAACTAGCAATGTTTCTGCTCGCCACTGTGGGGCAAACGTTGTGCAGCTAAGCTCACTTGGGAAGTACAAGTGCCAGAGTTCCTTTCTGGGGCACCATCAAGAAATCACATTCGTAGCATGCGGGTACTGCTTTCCTCCTCAGCTGTGCATTCGCAGCCAGCTTCAAGGTGTTCCTTTTGTGGATAGACTCTGGAGGAGAGGCCGCTGGAGAAGGCCTCTGCTTCTCTGCCCTTTGAGAGGGCTGCTTTGAGGAACCTATTACCCTAGCCTCTGCCAAGTACAGCCTTCTGCCTCTATCCAATACTGACTTACTTTTGACAGCTTGTCTTTCCGTTTGAGAAACCAAGAGCCCTTTTCGTGCAGGGAAAAATGTCCGTTTTCTGTTCTTCTTTTGCACACGGTGACGTGCTTTCAGGCCTGGGTTAGGCTTTTACCCACTCGAGGGAGGGCAGCTTCCCATTCACTTTGGAGATGGCACTCCTGCAGCGCTGTGGGCCATGTCTGTGCTTCGCAGACTGCAAACTACTCTCTCCATTCGAAGAGAACACGCACGGATTGGGAAGTCTCTGTTCTCTGGGAGATGTGTGTGGTGCTACTGCCCCGGTGTATGGGGTGGCTCACTGGCCAGTAGCAATGTTTCTGCTCGCCACTGTGGGGCAAACGTTGTGCAGCTAAGCTCACTTGGGAAGTACAAGTGACAGAGTTCCTTTCTGGGGCACCATCAAGAGATCACATTCGTAGCATGCGGGTACTGCTTTCCTCCTAAGCTGTGCATTCGCAGCCAGCTTCAAGGTGTTCCTTTTGTGGATAGACACTGGTGGAGAGGCCGCTGGAGAAGGCCTCTGCTTCTATGCCCTTTGAGAAGGCTGCTTTGAGGAACCTCTTACCCTAGCCTCTGCCAAGTACAGCCTTCTGCCTCTCTCCAATACTGACTTACTTTTGACAGCTTGTCTTTCCGTTTGAGAAACCAAGAGCCCTTTTCGTGCAGGGAAAAATGTCCGTTTTCTGTTCTTCTTTTGCACACGGTTACGTGCTTTCAGGTCTGGGGTTAGGCTTTTACCCACTCGAGGGAGGGCAGCTTCCCATTCACTTTGGAGATGGCACTCCTGCAGCGCTGTGGGCCATGTCTGTGCTTCGCAAACTGCAAACTACCCTCTCCATTCGAAGAGAACACGCACGGATTGGGAAGTCTCTGTTCTCTGGGAGATGTGTGTGGTGCTACTGCCCCGGTGTATGGGGTGGCTCACTGGCCACTAGCAATGTTTCTGCTCGCCACTGTGGGGCAAACGTTGTGCAGCTAAGCTCACTTGGGAAGTACAAGTGCCAGAGTTCCTTTCTGGGGCACCATCAAGAGATCACATTCGTAGCATGCGGGTACTGCTTTCCTCCTAAGCTGTGCATTCGCAGCCAGCTTCAAGGTGTTCCTTTTGTGGATAGACTCTGGAGGAGAGGCCGCTGGATAAGGCCTCTGCTTCTATGCCCTTTGAGAGGGCTGCTTTGAGGAACCTCTAACCCTAGCCTCTGCCAAGTACAGCCTTCTGCCTCTCTCCAATACTGACTTACTTCTGACAGCTTGTCTTTCCGTTTGAGAAACCAAGAGCCCTTTTCGTGCAGGGAAAAATGTCCTTTTTCTGTTCTTCTTTTGCACACGGTTACGTGCTTTCAGGGCTGGGGTTAGGCTTTTACCCACTCGAGGGAGGGCAGCTTCCCATTCACTTTGGAGATGGCACTCCTGCAGCGCTGTGGGCCATGTCTGTGCTTCGCAGACTGCAAACTACCCTCTCCATTCGAAGAGAACACGCACGGATTGGGAAGTCTCTGTTCTCTGGGAGTTGTGTGTGGTGCTACTGCCCCGGTGTATGGGGTGGCTCACTGGCCACTAGCAATGTTTCTGCTCGCCACTGTGGGGAAAACGTTGTGCAACTAAGCTCACTTGGGAAGTACAAGTGCCAGAGTTCCTTTCTGGGGCACCATCAAGAGATCACATTCGTAGCATGCGGGTACTGCTTTCCTCCTAAGCTGTGCATTCGCAGCCAGCTTCAAGGTGTTCCTTTGGTGGATAGACTCTGGTGGAGAGGCCGCTGGAGAAGGCTTCTGCTTCTATGCCCTTTGAGAAGGCTGCTTTGAGGAACCTCTTACCCTAGCCTCTGCCAAGTACAGCCTTCTGCCTCTCTCCAATACTGACTTACTTTTGACAGCTTGTCTTTCCGTTTGAGAAACCAAGAGCCCTTTTCGTGCAGGGAAAAATGTCCGTTTTCTGTTCTTCTTTTGCACACGGTTACGTGCTTTCAGGTCTGGGGTTAGGCTTTTACCCACTCGAGGGAGGGCAGCTTCCCATTCACTTTGGAGATGGCACTCCTGCAGCGCTGTGGGCCATGTCTGTGCTTCGCAAACTGCAAACTACCCTCTCCATTCGAAGAGAACACGCACGGATTGGGAAGTCTCTGTTCTCTGGGAGTTGTGTGTGGTGCTACTGCCCCGGTTTATGGGGTGGCTCACTGGCCACTAGCAACGTTTCTGCTCGCCACTGTGGGGCAAGCGTTGTGCAGCTAAGCTCACTTGGGAAGTACAAGTGCCAGAGTTCCTTTCTGGGGCACCATCAAGAGATCACATTCGTAGCATGCGGGTACTGCTTTCCTCCTAAGCTGTGCATTCCCCGCCAGCTTCAAGGTGTTCCTTTTGTGGATAGACTCTGGAGGAGAGGCCTCTGGATAAGGCCTCTGCTTCTATGCCCTTTGAGAAGGCTGCTTTGAGGAACCTGTTTCCCTAGCCTCTGCCAAGTACAGCCTTCTGCCTCTCTCCAATACTGACTTACTTCTGACAGCTTGTCTTTCAGTTTGAGAAACCAAGAGCCCTTTTCGTGCAGGGAAAAATGTCCGTTTTCTGTTCTTCTTTTGCACACGGTTACGTGCTTTCAGGGCTGTGGTTAGGCTTTTACCCACTCGAGGCAGGGCAGCTTCCCATTCACTTTGGAGATGGCACTCCTGCAGCGCTGTGGGCCATGTCTGTGCTTCGCAGACTGCAAACTACCCTCTCCATTCGAAGAGAACACGCACGGATTGGGAAGTCTCTGTTCTCTGGGAGTTATGTGTGGTGCTACTGCCCCGGTGTATGGGGTGGCTCACTGGCCACTAACAATGTTTCTGCTCGCCACTGTGGGGCAAACGTTGTGCAGCTAAGCTCACTTGGGAAGTACAAGTGCCAGAGTTCCTTTCTGGGGCACCATCAAGAGATCACATTCGTAGCATGCGGGTACTGCTTTCCTCCTAAGCTGTGCATTCGCAGCCAGCTTCAAGGTGTTCCTTTTGTGGATAGACTCTGGAGGAGAGGCCGCTGGATAAGGCCTCTGCTTCTATGCCCTTTGAGAGGGCTGCTTTGAGGAACCTCTTACCCTAGCCTCTGCCAAGTACAGCCTTCTGCCTCTCTCCAATACTGACTTACTTCTGACAGCTTGTCTTTCCGTTTGAGAAACCAAGAGCCCTTTTCGTGCAGGGAAAAATGTCCGTTTTCTGTTCTTCTTTTGCACACGGTGACGTGCTTTCAGGGCTGTGGTTAGGCTTTTACCCACTCGAGGGAGGGCAGCTTCCCATTCACTTTGGAGATGGCACTCCTGCAGCGCTGTGGGCCATGTCTGTGCTTCGCAGATTGCAAACTACCCTCTCCATTCGAAGAGAACACGCACGGATTGGGAAGTCTCTGTTCTCTGGGAGTTGTGTGTGGTGCTACTGCCCCGGTGTATGGGGTGCCTCACTGGCCACTAGCAATGTTTCTGCTCGCCACTGTGGGGCAAACGTTGTTCAGCTAAGCTCACCTGGGAAGTACAAGTGCCAGAGTTCCTTTCTGGGGCACCATCAAGAGATCACATTCGTAGCATGCGGGTACTGCTTTCCTCCTAAGCTGTGCATTCGCAGCCAGCTTCAAGGTGTTCCTTTTGTGGATAGACTCTGGAGGAGAGGCCGCTGGAAAAGGCCTCTGCTTCTATGCCCTTTGAGAGGGCTGCTTTGAGGAACCTCTTACCCTAGCCTCTGCCAAGTACAGCCTTCTGCCTCTCTCCAATACTGACTTACTTCTGACAGCTTGTCTTTCCGTTTGAGAAACCAAGAGCCCTTTTCGTGCAGGGAAAAATGTCCGTTTTCTGTTCTTCTTTTGCACACGGTGACGTGCTTTCAGGGCTGGGGTTAGGCTTTTACCCACTCGAGGGAGGGCAGCTTCCCATTCACTTTGGAGATGGCACTCCTGCAGCGCTGTGGGCCATGTCTGTGCTTCGCAGACTGCAAACTACCCTCTCCATTCGAAGAGAACACGCACGGAATGGGAAGTCTCTGTTCTCTGGGAGTTGTGTGTGGTGCTACTGCCCCGGTGTATGGGGTGGCTCACTGGCCACTAGCAATGTTTCTGCTCGCCACTGTGAGGCAAACGTTGTGCAGCTAAGCTCACTTGGGAAGTACAAGTGCCAGAGTTCCTTTCTGGGGCACCATCAAGAGATCACATTCGTAGCATGCGGGTACTGCTTTCCTCCTCAGCTGTGCATTCGCAGCCAGCTTCAAGGTGTTCCTTTTGTGGATAGACTCTGGTGGAGAGGCCGCTGGAGAAGGCTTCTGCTTCTATGCCCTTTGAGAAGGCTGCTTTGAAAAACCTCTTACCTAGCGTGTGCCAAGTACAGCCTTCTGCCTCTCTCCAATACTGACTTACTTCTGACAGCTTGTCTTTCCGTTTGAGAAAGCAAGAGCCCTTTTCGTGCAGGGAAAAATGTCCGTTTTCTGTTCTTCTTTTGCACACGGTGACGTGCTTTCAGGGCTGTGGTTAGGCTTTTACCCACTCGAGGGAGGGCAGCTTCCCATTCACTTTGGAGATGGCACTCCTGCAGCGCTGTGGGCCATGTCTGTGCTTCGCAGACTGCAAAGTACCCTCTCCATTCGAAGAGAACACGCACGGATTGGGAAGGCTCTGTTCTCTGGGAGTTGTGTGTGGTGCTACTGCCCCGGTGTATGGGGTGGCTCACTGGCCACTAGCAACGTTTCTGCTCGCCACTGTGGGGCAAGCGTTGTGCAGCTAAGCTCACTTGGGAAGTACAAGTGCCAGAGTTCCTTTCTGGGGCACCATCAAGAGATCACATTCGTAGCATGCGGGTACTGCTTTCCTCCTAAGCTGTGCATTCCCCGCCAGCTTCAAGGTGTTCCTTTTGTGGATAGACTCTGGTGGAGAGGCCGCTGGAGAAGGCCTCTGCTTCTATGCCCTTTGAGAAGGCTGCTTTGAGGAACCTCTTACCCTAGCGTGTGCCAAGTACAGCCTTCTGCCTCTCTCCAATACTGACTTACTTTTGACAGCTTGTCTTTCCGTTTGAGAAACCAAGAGCCCTTTTCGTGCAGGGAAAAATGTCCGTTTTCTGTTCTTCTTTTGCACACGGTGACGTGCTTTCAGGGCTGGTGTTAGGCTTTTACCCACTCAAGGGAGGGCAGCTTCCCATTCACTTTGGAGATGGCACTCCTGCAGCGCTGTGGGCCATGTCTGTGCTTCGCAGACTGCAAACTACCCTCTCCATTCGAAGAGAACACGCACGGATTGGGAAGTCTCTGTTCTCTGGGAGTTATGTGTGGTGCTACTGCCCCGGTGTATGGGGTGGCTCACTGGCCACTACCAATGTTTCTGCTCGCCACTGTGGGGCAAACGTTGTTCAGCTAAGCTCACTTGGGAAGTACAAGTGCCAGAGTTCCTTTCTGGGGCACCATCAAGAGATCCCATTCGTAGCATGCGGGTACTGCTTTCCTCCTAAGCTGTGCATTCGCAGCCAGCTTCAAGGTGTTCCTTTTGTGGATAGACTCTGGAGGAGAGGCCGCTGGATAAGGCCTCTGCTTCTATGCCCTTTGAGAGGGCTGCTTTGAGGAACCTCTTACCCTAGCCTCTGCCAAGTACAGCCTTCTGCCTCTCTCCAATACTGACTTACTTCTGACAGCTTGTCTTTCCGTTTGAGAAACCAAGAGCCCTTTTCGTGCAGGGAAAAATGTCCGTTTTCTGTTCTTCTTTTGCACACGGTGACGTGCTTTCAGGGCTGTGGTTAGGCTTTTACCCACTCGAGGGAGGGCAGCTTCCCATTCACTTTGGAGATGGCACTCCTGCAGCGCTGTGGGCCATGTCTGTGCTTCGCAGACTGCAAACTACCCTCTCCATTCGAAGAGAACACGCACGGATTGGGAAGTCTCTGTTCTCTGGGAGTTGTGTGTGGTGCTATTGCCCCGGTGTATGGGGTGGCTCACTGGCCACTAGCAATGTTTCTGCTCGCCACTGTGGGGCAAACGTTGTGCAGCTAAGCTCACTTGGGAAGTACAAGTGCCAGAGTTCCTTTCTGGGGCACCATCAAGAAATCACATTCGTAGCATGCGGGTACTGCTTTCCTCCTCAGCTGTGCATTCGCAGCCAGCTTCAAGGTGTTCCTTTTGTGGATAGACTCTGGAGGAGAGGCCGCTGGAGAAGGCCTCTGCTTCTCTGCCCTTTGAGAGGGCTGCTTTGAGGAACCTATTACCCTAGCCTCTGCCAAGTACAGCCTTCTGCCTCTATCCAATACTGACTTACTTTTGACAGCTTGTCTTTCCGTTTGAGAAACCAAGAGCCCTTTTCGTGCAGGGAAAAATGTCCGTTTTCTGTTCTTCTTTTGCACACGGTGACGTGCTTTCAGGCCTGGGTTAGGCTTTTACCCACTCGAGGGAGGGCAGCTTCCCATTCACTTTGGAGATGGCACTCCTGCAGCGCTGTGGGCCATGTCTGTGCTTCGCAGACTGCAAACTACCCTCTCCATTCGAAGAGAACACGCACGGATTGGGAAGTCTCTGTTCTCTGGGAGATGTGTGTGGTGCTACTGCCCCGGTGTATGGGGTGGCTCACTGGCCAGTAGCAATGTTTCTGCTCGCCACTGTGGGGCAAACGTTGTGCAGCTAAGCTCACTTGGGAAGTACAAGTGCCAGAGTTCCTTTCTGGGGCACCATCAAGAGATCACATTCGTAGCATGCGGGTACTGCTTTCCTCCTAAGCTGTGCATTCGCAGCCAGCTTCAAGGTGTTCCTTTTGTGGATAGACACTGGTGGAGAGGCCGCTGGAGAAGGCCTCTGCTTCTATGCCCTTTGAGAAGGCTGCTTTGAGGAACCTCTTACCCTAGCCTCTGCCAAGTACAGCCTTCTGCCTCTCTCCAATACTGACTTACTTTTGACAGCTTGTCTTTCCGTTTGAGAAACCAAGAGCCCTTTTCGTGCAGGGAAAAATGTCCGTTTTCTGTTCTTCTTTTGCACACGGTTACGTGCTTTCAGGTCTGGGGTTAGGCTTTTACCCACTCGAGGGAGGGCAGCTTCCCATTCACTTTGGAGATGGCACTCCTGCAGCGCTGTGGGCCATGTCTGTGCTTCGCAAACTGCAAACTACCCTCTCCATTCGAAGAGAACACGCACGGATTGGGAAGTCTCTGTTCTCTGGGAGTTGTGTGTGGTGCTACTGCCCCGGTGTATGGGGTGGCTCACTGGCCACTAGCAACGTTTCTGCTCGCCACTGTGGGGCAAGCGTTGTGCAGCTAAGCTCACTTGGGAAGTACAAGTGCCAGAGTTCCTTTCTGGGGCACCATCAAGAGATCACATTCGTAGCATGCGGGTACTGCTTTCCTCCTAAGCTGTGCATTCCCCGCCAGCTTCAAGGTGTTCCTTTTGTGGATAGACTCTGGAGGAGAGGCCTCTGGATAAGGCCTCTGCATCTATGCCCTTTGAGAAGGCTGCTTTGAGGAACCTGTTTCCCTAGCCTCTGCCAAGTACAGCCTTCTGCCTCTCTCCAATACTGACTTACTTCTGACAGCTTGTCTTTCAGTTTGAGAAACCAAGAGCCCTTTTCGTGCAGGGAAAAATGTCCGTTTTCCGTTCTTCTTTTGCACACGGTTACGTGCTTTCAGGGCTGTGGTTAGGCTTTTACCCACTCGAGGCAGGGCAGCTTCCCATTCACTTTGGAGATGGCACTCCTGCAGCGCTGTGGGCCATGTCTGTGCTTCGCAGACTGCAAACTACCCTCTCCATTCGAAGAGAACACGCACGGATTGGGAAGTCTCTGTTCTCTGGGAGTTATGTGTGGTGCTACTGCCCCGGTGTATGGGGTGGCTCACTGGCCACTAACAATGTTTCTGCTCGCCACTGTGGGGCAAACGTTGTGCAGCTAAGCTCACTTGGGAAGTACAAGTGCCAGAGTTCCTTTCTGGGGCACCATCAAGAGATCACATTCGTAGCATGCGGGTACTGCTTTCCTCCTAAGCTGTGCATTCGCAGCCAGCTTCAAGGTGTTCCTTTTGTGGATAGACTCTGGAGGAGAGGCCGCTGGATAAGGCCTCTGCTTCTATGCCCTTTGAGAGGGCTGCTTTGAGGAACCTCTTACAATAGCCTCTGCCAAGTACAGCCTTCTGCCTCTCTCCAATACTGACTTACTTCTGACAGCTTGTCTTTCCGTTTGAGAAACCAAGAGCCCTTTTCGTGCAGGGAAAAATGTCCGTTTTCTGTTCTTCTTTTGCACACGGTGACGTGCTTTCAGGGCTGTGGTTAGGCTTTTACCCACTCGAGGGAGGGCAGCTTCCCATTCACTTTGGAGATGGCACTCCTGCAGCGCTGTGGGCCATGTCTGTGCTTCGCAGATTGCAAACTACCCTCTCCATTCGAAGAGAACACGCACGGATTGGGAAGTCTCTGTTCTCTGGGAGTTGTGTGTGGTGCTACTGCCCCGGTGTATGGGGTGCCTCACTGGCCACTAGCAATGTTTCTGCTCGCCACTGTGGGGCAAACGTTGTTCAGCTAAGCTCACCTGGGAAGTACAAGTGCCAGAGTTCCTTTCTGGGGCACCATCAAGAGATCACATTCGTAGCATGCGGGTACTGCTTTCCTCCTAAGCTGTGCATTCGCAGCCAGCTTCAAGGTGTTCCTTTTGTGGATAGACTCTGGAGGAGAGGCCGCTGGAAAAGGCCTCTGCTTCTATGCCCTTTGAGAGGGCTGCTTTGAGGAACCTCTTACCCTAGCCTCTGCCAAGTACAGCCTTCTGCCTCTCTCCAATACTGACTTACTTCTGACAGCTTGTCTTTCCGTTTGAGAAACCAAGAGCCCTTTTCGTGCAGGGAAAAATGTCCGTTTTCTGTTCTTCTTTTGCACACGGTGACGTGCTTTCAGGGCTGGGGTTAGGCTTTTACCCACTCGAGGGAGGGCAGCTTCCCATTCACTTTGGAGATGGCACTCCTGCAGCGCTGTGGGCCATGTCTGTGCTTCGCAGACTGCAAACTACCCTCTCCATTCGAAGAGAACACGCACGGAATGGGAAGTCTCTGTTCTCTGGGAGTTGTGTGTGGTGCTACTGCCCCGGTGTATGGGGTGGCTCACTGGCCACTAGCAATGTTTCTGCTCGCCACTGTGGGGCAAACGTTGTGCAGCTAAGCTCACTTGGGAAGTACAAGTGCCAGAGTTCCTTTCTGGGGCACCATCAAGAGATCACATTCGTAGCATGCGGGTACTGCTTTCCTCCTCAGCTGTGCATTCGCAGCCAGCTTCAAGGTGTTCCTTTTGTGGATAGACTCTGGTGGAGAGGCCGCTGGAGAAGGCTTCTGCTTCTATGCCCTTTGAGAAGGCTGCTTTGAAAAACCTCTTACCTAGCGTGTGCCAAGTACAGCCTTCTGCCTCTCTCCAATACTGACTTACTTCTGACAGCTTGTCTTTCCGTTTGAGAAAGCAAGAGCCCTTTTCGTGCAGGGAAAAATGTCCGTTTTCTGTTCTTCTTTTGCACACGGTGACGTGCTTTCAGGGCTGTGGTTTGGCTTTTACCCACTCGAGGGAGGGCAGCTTCCCATTCACTTTGGAGATGGCACTCCTGCAGCGCTGTGGGCCATGTCTGTGCTTCGCAGACTGCAAACTACCCTCTCCATTCGAAGAGAACACGCACGGATTGGGAAGTCTCTGTTCTCTGGGAGTTGTGTGTGGTGCTACTGCCCCGGTGTATGGGGTGGCTCACTGGCCACTAGCAACGTTTCTGCTCGCCACTGTGGGGCAAGCGTTGTGCAGCTAAGCTCACTTGGGAAGTACAAGTGCCAGAGTTCCTTTCTGGGGCACCATCAAGAGATCACATTCGTAGCATGCGGGTACTGCTTTCCTCCTAAGCTGTGCATTCCCCGCCAGCTTCAAGGTGTTCCTTTTGTGGATAGACTCTGGTGGAGAGGCCGCTGGAGAAGGCCTCTGCTTCTATGCCCTTTGAGAAGGCTGCTTTGAGGAACCTCTTACCCTAGCGTGTGCCAAGTACAGCCTTCTGCCTCTCTCCAATACTGACTTACTTTTGACAGCTTGTCTTTCCGTTTGAGAAACCAAGAGCCCTTTTCGTGCAGGGAAAAATGTCCGTTTTCTGTTCTTCTTTTGCACACGGTGACGTGCTTTCAGGGCTGGGGTTAGGCTTTTACCCACTCAAGGGAGGGCAGCTTCCCATTCACTTTGGAGATGGCACTCCTGCAGCGCTGTGGGCCATGTCTGTGCTTCGCAGACTGCAAACTACCCTCTCCATTCGAAGAGAACACGCACGGATTGGGAAGTCTCTGTTCTCTGGGAGTTATGTGTGGTGCTACTGCCCCGGTGTATGGGGTGGCTCACTGGCCACTAGCAATGTTTCTGCTCGCCACTGTGGGGCAAACGTTGTTCAGCTAAGCTCACTTGGGAAGTACAAGTGCCAGAGTTCCTTTCTGGGGCACCATCAAGAGATCACATTCGTAGCATGCGGGTACTGCTTTCCTCCTAAGCTGTGCATTCGCAGCCAGCTTCAAGGTGTTCCTTTTGTGGATAGACTCTGGAGGAGAGGCCGCTGGATAAGGCCTCTGCTTCTATGCCCTTTGAGAGGGCTGCTTTGAGGAACCTCTTACCCTAGCCTCTGCCAAGTACAGCCTTCTGCCTCTCTCCAATACTGACTTACTTCTGACAGCTTGTCTTTCCGTTTGAGAAACCAAGAGCCCTTTTCGTGCAGGGAAAAATGTCCTTTTTCTGTTCTTCTTTTGCACACGGTTACGTGCTTTCAGGGCTGGGGTTAGGCTTTTACCCACTCGAGGGAGGGCAGCTTCCCATTCACTTTGGAGATGGCACTCCTGCAGCGCTGTGGGCCATGTCTGTGCTTCGCAGACTGCAAACTACCCTCTCCATTCGAAGAGAACACGCACGGATTGGGAAGTCTCTGTTCTCTGGGAGTTGTGTGTGGTGCTACTGCCCCGGTGTATGGGGTGGCTCACTGGCCACTAGCAATGTTTCTGCTCGCCACTGTGGGGAAAACGTTGTGCAACTAAGCTCACTTGGGAAGTACAAGTGCCAGAGTTCCTTTCTGGGGCACCATCAAGAGATCACATTCGTAGCATGCGGGTACTGCTTTCCTCCTAAGCTGTGCATTCGCAGCCAGCTTCAAGGTGTTCCTTTTGTGGATAGACTCTGGTGGAGAGGCCGCTGGAGAAGGCTTCTGCTTCTATGCCCTTTGAGAAGGCTGCTTTGAGGAACCTCTTACCCTAGCCTCTGCCAAGTACAGCCTTCTGCCTCTCTCCAATACTGACTTACTTTTGACAGCTTGTCTTTCCGTTTGAGAAACCAAGAGCCCTTTTCGTGTAGGGAAAAATGTCCGTTTTCTGTTCTTCTTTTGCACACGGTTACGTGCTTTCAGGTCTGGGGTTAGGCTTTTACCCACTCGAGGGAGGGCAGCTTCCCATTCACTTTGGAGATGGCACTCCTGCAGCGCTGTGGGCCATGTCTGTGCTTCGCAAACTGCAAACTACCCTCTCCATTCGAAGAGAACACGCACGGATTGGGAAGTCTCTGTTCTCTGGGAGTTGTGTGTGGTGCTACTGCCCCGGTGTATGGGGTGGCTCACTGGCCACTAGCAACGTTTCTGCTCGCCACTGTGGGGCAAGCGTTGTGCAGCTAAGCTCACTTGGGAAGTACAAGTGCCAGAGTTCCTTTCTGGGGCACCATCAAGAGATCACATTCGTAGCATGCGGGTACTGCTTTCCTCCTAAGCTGTGCATTCCCCAACAGCTTCAAGGTGTTCCTTTTGTGGATAGACTCTGGAGGAGAGGCCTCTGGATAAGGCCTCTGCTTCTATGCCCTTTGAGAAGGCTGCTTTGAGGAACCTGTTTCCCTAGCCTCTGCCAATTACAGCCTTCTGCCTCTCTCCAATACTGACTTACTTCTGACAGCTTGTCTTTCCGTTTGAGAAACCAAGAGCCCTTTTCGTGCAGGGAAAAATGTCCGTTTTCTGTTCTTCTTTTGCACACGGTGACGTGCTTTCAGGGCTGTGGTTAGGCTTTTACCCACTCGAGGCAGGGCAGCTTCCCATTCACTTTGGAGATGGCACTCCTGCAGCGCTGTGGGCCATGTCTGTGCTTCGCAGACTGCAAACTACCCTCTCCATTCGAAGAGAACACGCACGGATTGGGAAGTCTCTGTTCTCTGGGAGTTATGTGTGGTGCTACTGCCCCGGTGTATGGGGTGGCTCACTGGCCACTAGCAATGTTTCTGCTCGCCACTGTGGGGCAAACGTTGTTCAGCTAAGCTCACTTGGGAAGTACAAGTGCCAGAGTTCCTTTCTGGGGCACCATCAAGAGATCACATTCGTAGCATGCGGGTACTGCTTTCCTCCTAAGCTGTGCATTCGCAGCCAGCTTCAAGGTGTTCCTTTTGTGGATAGACTCTGGAGGAGAGGCCGCTGGATAAGGCCTCTGCTTCTATGCCCTTTGAGAGGGCTGCTTTGAGGAACCTCTTACCCTAGCCTCTGCCAAGTACAGCCTTCTGCCTCTCTCCAATACTGACTTACTTCTGACAGCTTGTCTTTCCGTTTGAGAAACCAAGAGCCCTTTTCGTGCAGGGAAAAATGTCCGTTTTCTGTTCTTCTTTTGCACACGGTGACGTGCTTTCAGGGCTGTGGTTAGGCTTTTACCCACTCGAGCGAGGGCAGCTTCCCATTCACTTTGGAGATGGCACTCCTGCAGCGCAGTGGGCCATGTCTGTGCTTCGCAGACTGCAAACTACCCTCTCCATTCGAAGAGAACACGCACGGATTGGGAAGTCTCTGTTCTCTGGGAGTTGTGTGTGGTGCTACTGCCCCGGTGTATGGGGTGGCTCACTGGCCACTAGCAATGTTTCTGCTCGCCACTGTGGGGCAAACGTTGTGCAGCTAAGCTCACTTGGGAAGTACAAGTGCCAGAGTTCCTTTCTGGGGCACCATCAAGAGATCACATTCGTAGCATGCGGGTACTGCTTTCCTCCTCAGCTGTGCATTCGCAGCCAGCTTCAAGGTGTTCCTTTTGTGCATGGACTCTGGTGGAGAGGCCGCTGGAGAAGGCTTCTGCTTCTATGCCCTTTGAGAAGGCTGCTTTGAAAAACCTCTTACCTAGCGTGTGCCAAGTACAGCCTTCTGCCTCTCTCCAATACTGACTTACTTTTGACAGCTTGTCTTTCCGTTTGAGAAAGCAAGAGCCTTTTTCGTGCAGGGAAAAATGTCCGTTTTCTGTTCTTCTTTTGCACACGGTGACGTGCTTTCAGGGCTGTGGTTAGGCTTTTACCCACTCGAGGGAGGGCAGCTTCCCATTCACTTTGGAGATGGCACTCCTGCAGCGCTGTGGGCCATGTCTGTGCTTCGCAGACTGCAAACTACCCTCTCCATTCGAAGAGAACACGCACGGATTGGGAAGTCTCTGTTCTCTGGGAGTTGTGTGTGGTGCTATTGCCCCGGTGTATGGGGTGGCTCACTGGCCACTAGCAATGTTTCTGCTCGCCACTGTGGGGCAAACGTTGTGCAGCTAAGCTCACTTGGGAAGTACAAGTGCCAGAGTTCCTTTCTGGGGCACCATCAAGAGATCACATTCGTAGCATGCGGGTACTGCTTTCCTCCTAAGCTGTGCATTCCCCGCCAGCTTCAAGGTGTTCCTTTTGTGGATAGACTCTGGAGGAGAGGCCGCTGGAGAAGGCCTCTGCTTCTATGCCCTTTGAGAGGGCTGCTTTGAGGAACCTATTACCCTAGCCTCTGCCAAGTACAGCCTTCTGCCTCTCTCCAATACTGACTTACTTCTGACAGCTTGTCTTTCCGTTTGAGAAACCAAGAGCCCTTTTCGTGCAGGGAAAAATGTCCGTTTTCTGTTCTTCTTTTGCACACGGTGACGTGCTTTCAGGCCTGGGTTAGGCTTTTACCCACTCGAGGGAGGGCAGCTTCCCATTCACTTTGGAGATGGCACTCCTGCAGCGCTGTGGACCATGTCTGTGCTTCGCAGACTGCAAACTACCCTCTCCATTCGAAGAGAACACGCACGGATTCGGAAGTCTCTGTTCTCTGGGAGTTGTGTGTGGTGCTACTGCCCCGGTGTATGGGGTGTCTCACTGGCCACTAGCAATGTTTCTGCTCGCCACTGTGGGGCAAACGTTGTGCAGCTAAGCTCACTTGGGAAGTACAAGTGCCAGAGTTCCTTTCTGGGGCACCATCAAGAGATCACATTCGTAGCATGCGGGTCCTGCTTTCCTCCTCAGCTGTGCATTCGCAGCCAGCTTCAAGGTGTTCCTTTTGTGGATAGACTCTGGTGGAGAGGCCGCTGGATAAGGCCTCTGCTTCTATGCCCTTTGAGAGGGCTGCTTTGAGGAACCTCTTACCCTAGCCTCTGCCAAGTACAGCCTTCTGCCTCTCTCCAATACTGACTTACTTCTGACAGCTTGTCTTTCCGTTTGAGAAAGCAAGAGCCCTTTTCGTGCAGGGAAAAATGTCCGTTTTCTGTTCTTCTTTTGCACACGGTGACGTGCTTTCAGGGCTGGCGTTAGGCTTTTACCCACTCGAGGGAGGGCAGCTTCCCATTCACTTTGGAGATGGCACTCCTGCAGCGCTGTGGGCCATGTCTGTGCTTCGCAGACTGCAAACTACCCTCTCCATTCGAAGAGAACACGCACGGATTGGGAAGTCTCTGTTCTCTGGGAGTTGTGTGTGGTGCTACTGCCCCGGTGTATGGGGTGGCTCACTGGCCACTAGCAACGTTTCTGCTCGCCACTGTGGGGCAAGCGTTGTGCAGCTAAGCTCACTTGGGAAGTACAAGTGCCAGAGTTCCTTTCTGGGGCACCATCAAGAGATCACATTCGTAGCATGCGGGTACTGCTTTCCTCCTAAGCTGTGCATTCCCCGCCAGCTTCAAGGTGTTCCTTTTGTGGATAGACTCTGGAGGAGAGGCCGCTGGATAAGGCCTCTGCTTCTATGCCCTTTGAGAAGGCTGCTTTGAGGAACCTCTTTCCCTAGCCTCTGCCAAGTACAGCCTTCTGCCTCTCTCCAATACTGACTTACTTTTGACAGCTTGTCTTTCCGTTTGAGAAAGCAAGAGCCCTTTTCGTGCAGGGAAAAATGTCCGTTTTCTGTTCTTCTTTTGCACACGGTGACGTGCTTTCAGGCCTGGGTTAGGCTTTTACCCACTCGAGGGAGGGCAGCTTCCCATTCACTTTGGAGATGGCACTCCTGCAGCGCTGTGGGCCATGTCAGTGCTTCGCAGGCTGCAAACTACCCTCTCCATTCGAAGAGAACACGCACGGATTGGGAAGTCTCTGTTCTCTGGGAGTTGTGTGTGGTGCTATTGCCCCGGTGTATGGGGTGGCTCACTGGCCACTAGCAACGTTTCTGCTCGCCACTGTGGGGCAAGCGTTGTGCAGCTAAGCTCACTTGGGAAGTACAAGTACCAGAGTTCCTTTCTGGGGCACCATCAAGAGATCACATTCGTAGCATGCGGGTACTGCTTTCCTCCTAAGCTGTGCATTCCCCAACAGCTTCAAGGTGTTCCTTTTGTGGATAGACTCTGGAGGAGAGGCCGCTGGATAAGGCCTCTGCTTCTATGCCCTTTGAGAAGGCTGCTTTGAGGAACCTCTTTCCCTAGCCTCTGCCAAGTACAGCCTTCTGCCTCTCTCCAATACTGACTTACTTCTGACAGCTTGTCTTTCCGTTTGAGAAACCAAGAGCCCTTTTCGTGCAGGGAAAAATGTCCGTTTTCTGTTCTTCTTTTGCACACGGTGACGTGCTTTCACGGCTGTGGTTAGGCTTTTAAGCACTCGAGGGAGGGCAGCTTCCCATTCACTTTGGAGATGGCACTCCTGCAGCGCTGTGGGCCATGTCTGTGCTTCGCAGACTGCAAACTACCCTCTCCATTCGAAGAGAACACGCACGGATTGGGAAGTCTCTGTTCTCTGGGAGATGTGTGTGGTGCTACTGCCCCAGTGTATGGGGTGGCTCACTGGCCACTAGCAATGTTTCTGCTCGCCACTGTGGGGCAAACGTTGTGCAGCTAAGCTCACTTGGGAAGTACAAGTGCCAGAGTTCCTTTCTGGGGCACCATCAAGAGATCACATTCGTAGCATGCGGGTACTGCTTTCCTCCTAAGCTGTGCATTCGCAGCCAGCTTCAAGGTGTTCCTTTTGTGGATAGACTCTGGAGGAGAGGCCGCTGGATAAGGCCTCTGCTTCTATGCCCTTTGAGAGGGCTGCTTTGCGGAACCTCTTACCCTAGCCTCTGCCAAGTACAGCCTTCTGCCTCTCTCCAATACTGACTTACTTCTGACAGCTTGTCTTTCCGTTTGAGAAACCAAGAGCCCTTTTCGTGCAGGGAAAAATGTCCTTTTTCTATTCTTCTTCTGCACACGGTTACGTGATTTCAGGGCTGGGGTTAGGCTTTTACCCACTCGAGGGAGGGCAGCTTCCCATTCACTTTGGAGATGGCACTCCTGCAGCGCTGTGGGCCATGTCTGTGCTTCGCAGACTGCAAACTACCCTCTCCATTCGAAGAGAACACGCACGGATTGGGAAGTCTCTGTTCTCTGGGAGTTGTGTGTGGTGCTACTGCCCCGGTGTATGGGGTGGCTCACTGGCCACTAGCAACGTTTCTGCTCGCCACTGTGGGGCAAGCGTTGTGCAGCTAAGCTCACTTGGGAAGTACAAGTGCCAGAGTTCCTTTCTGGGGCACCATCAAGAGATCACATTCGTAGCATGCGGGTACTGCTTTCCTCCTAAGCTGTGCATTCCCCACCAGCTTCAAGGTGTTCCTTTTGTGGATAGACTCTGGAGGAGAGGCCGCTGGATAAGGCCTCTGCTTCTATGCCCTTTGAGAAGGCTGCTTAGAGGAACCTCTTTCCCTAGCCTCTGCCAAGTACAGCCTTCTGCCTCTCTCCAATACTGACTTACTTCTGACAGCTTGTCTTTCCGTTTGAGAAACCAAGAGCCCTTTTCGTGCAGGGAAAAATGTCCGTTTTCTGTTCTTCTTTTGCACACGGTGACGTGCTTTCACGGCTGTGGTTAGGCTTTTAAGCACTCGAGGGAGGGCAGCTTCCCATTCACTTTGGAGATGGCACTCCTGCAGCGCTGTGGGCCATGTCTGTGCTTCGCAGACTGCAAACTACCCTCTCCATTCGAAGAGAACACGCACGGATTGGGAAGTCTCTGTTCTCTGGGAGATGTGTGTGGTGCTACTGTCCCGGTGTATGGGGTGGCTCACTGGCCAGTAGCAATGTTTCTGCTCGCCACTGTGGGGCAAACGTTGTGCAGCTAAGCTCACTTGGGAAGTACAAGTGCCAGAGTTCCTTTCTGGGGCACCAACAAGTGATCACATTCGTAGCATGCGGGTACTGCTTTCCTCCTAAGCTGTGCATTCGCAGCCAGCTTCAAGGTGCTCCTTTTGTGGATAGACTCTGGAGGAAAGGCCGCTGGATAAGGCCTCTGCTTCTATGCCCTTTGAGAAGGCTGCTTTGAGGAACCTCTTTCCCTAGCCTCTGCCAAGTACAGCCTTCTGCCTCTCTCCAATACTGACTTACTTCTGACAGCTTGTCTTTCCGTTTGAGAAACCAAGAGCCCTTTTCGTGCAGGGAAAAATGTCCGTTTTCTGTTCTTCTTTTGCACACGGTGACGTGCTTTCACGGCTGTGGTTAGGCTTTTAAGCACTCGGGGGAGGGCAGCTTCCCATTCACTTTGGAGATGGCACTCCTGCAGCGCTGTGGGCCATGTCTGTGCTTCGCAGACTGCAAACTAACTTCTCCATTCGAAGAGAACACGCACGGATTGGGAAGTCTCTGTTCTCTGGGAGTTGTGTGTGGTGCTACTGCCCCGGTGTATGGGGTGGCTCACTGGCCACTAGCAATGTTTCTGCTCGCCACTGTGGGGCAAACGTTGTTCAGCTAAGCTCACTTGGGAAGTACAAGTGCCAGAGTTCCTTTCTGGGGCACCATCAAGAGATCACATTCGTAGCATGCGGGTACTGCTTTCCTCCTAAGCTGTGCATTCGCAGCCAGCTTCAAGGTGTTCCTTTTGTGGATAGACTCTGGAGGAGAGGCCGCTGGATAAGGCCTCTGCTTCTATGCCCTTTGAGAGGGCTGCTTTGAGGAACCTCTTACCCTATCCTCTGCCAAGTACAGCCTTCTGCCTCTCTCCAATACTGACTTACTTCTGACAGCTTGTCTTTCCGTTTGAGAAACCAAGAGCCCTTTTCGTGCAGGGAAAAATGTCCTTTTTCTGTTCTTCTTTTGCACACGGTTACGTGCTTTCAGGGCTGGGGTTAGGCTTTTACCCACTCGAGGGAGGGCAGCTTCCCATTCACTTTGGAGATGGCACTCCTGCAGCGCTGTGGGCCATGTCTGTGCTTCGCAGACTGCAAACTACCCTCTCCATTCGAAGAGAACACGCACGGATTGGGAAGTCTCTGTTCTCAGGGAGTTGTGTGTGGTGCTACTGCCCCGGTGTATGGGGTGGCTCACTGGCCACTAGCAATGTTTCTGCTCGCCACTGTGGGGAAAACGTTGTGCAACTAAGCTCACTTGGGAAGTACAAGTGCCAGAGTTCCTTTCTGGGGCACCATCAAGAGATCACATTCGTAGCATGCGGGTACTGCTTTCCTCCTAAGCTGTGCATTCGCAGCCAGCTTCAAGGTGTTCCTTTTGTGGATAGACTCTGGAGGAGAGGCCGCTGGATAAGGCCTCTGCTTCTATGCCCTTTGAGAGGGCTGCTTTGAGGAACCTCTTACCCTAGCCTCTGCCAAGTACAGCCTTCTGCCTCTCTCCAATACTGACTTACTTCTGACAGCTTGTCTTTCCGTTTGAGAAACCAAGAGCCCTTTTCGTGCAGGGAAAAATGTCCTTTTTCTGTTCTTCTTTTGCACACGGTTACGTGCTTTCAGGGCTGGGGTTAGGCTTTTACCCACTCGAGGGAGGGCAGCTTCCCATTCACTTTGGAGATGGCACTCCTGCAGCGCTGTGGGCCATGTCTGTGCTTCGCAGACTGCAAACTACCCTCTCCATTCGAAGAGAACACGCACGGATTGGGAAGTCTCTGTTCTCTGGGAGTTGTGTGTGGTGCTACTGCCCCGGTGTATGGGGTGGCTCACTGGCCACTAGCAATGTTTCTGCTCGCCACTGTGGGGCAAGCGTTGTGCAGCTAAACTCACTTGGGAAGTACAAGTGCCAGAGTTCCTTTCTGGGGCACCATCAAGAGATCACATTCGTAGCATGCGGGTACTGCTTTCCTCCTAAGCTGTGCATTCGCAGCCAGGTTCTAGGTGTTCCTTTTGTGGATAGACTCTGGAGGAGAGGCCGCTGGATAAGGCCTCTGCTTCTATGCCCTTTGAGAAGGCTGCTTTGAGGAACCTCTTTCCCTAGCCTCTGCCAAGTACAGCCTTCTGCCTCTCTCCAATACTGACTTACTTTTGACAGCTTGTCTGTCCGTTTGAGAAACCAAGAGCCCTTTTCGTGCAGGGAAAAATGTCCGTTTTCTGTTCTTCTTTTGCACACGGTGACGTGCTTTCAGGCCTGGGTTAGGCTTTTACCCACTCGAGGGAGGGCAGCTTCCCATTCACTTTGGAGATGGCACTCCTGCAGCGCTGTGGGCCATGTCAGTGCTTCGCAGACTGCAAACTACCCTCTCCATTCGAAGAGAACACGCACGGATTGGGAAGTCTCTGTTCTCTGGGAGTTGTGTGTGGTGCTACTGCCCCGGTGTATGGGGTGGCTCACTGGCCACTAGCAACGTTTCTGCTCGCCACTGTGGGGCAAGCGTTGTGCAGCTAAGCTCACTTGGGAAGTACAAGTGCCAGAGTTCCTTTCTGGGGCACCAACAAGTGATCACATTCGTAGCATGCGGGTACTGCTTTCCTCCTAAGCTGTGCATTCGCAGCCAGCTTCAAGGTGCTCCTTTTGTGGATAGACTCTGGAGGAAAGGCCGCTGGATAAGGCCTCTGCTTCTATGCCCTTTGAGAAGGCTGCTTTGAGGAACCTCTTTCCCTAGCCTCTGCCAAGTACAGCCTTCTGCCTCTCTCCAATACTGACTTACTTCTGACAGCTTGTCTTTCCGTTTGAGAAACCAAGAGCCCTTTTCGTGCAGGGAAAAATGTCCGTTTTCTGTTCTTCTTTTGCACACGGTGACGTGCTTTCACGGCTGTGGTTAGGCTTTTAAGCACTCGAGGGAGGGCAGCTTCCCATTCACTTTGGAGATGGCACTCCTGCAGCGCTGTGGGCCATGTCTGTGCTTCGCAGACTGCAAACTACCTTCTCCATTCGAAGAGAACACGCACGGATTGGGAAGTCTCTGTTCTCTGGGAGTTGTGTGTGGTGTTACTGCCCCGGTGTATGGGGTGGCTCACTGGCCACTAGCAATGTTTCTGCTCGCCACTGTGGGGCAAACATTGTGCAGCTAAGCTCACTTGGGAAGTACAAGTGCCAGAGTTCCTTTCTGGGGCACCATCAAGAGATCACATTCGTAGCATGCGGGTACTGCTTTCCTCCTAAGCTGTGCATTCGCAGCCAGCTTCAAGGTGTTCCTTTTGTGGATAGACTCTGGAGGAGAGGCCGCTGGATAAGGCCTCTGCTTCTATGCCCTTTGAGAGGGCTGCTTTGAGGAACCTCTTACCCTAGCCTCTGCCAAGTACAGCCTTCTGCCTCTCTCCAATACTGACTTACTTCTGACACCTTGTCTTTCCGTTTGAGAAACCAAGAGCCCTTTTCGTGCAGGGAAAAATGTCCTTTTTCTGTTCTTCTTTTGCACACGGTGACGTGCTTTCAGGGCTGGGGTTAGGCTTTTACCCACTAGAGGGAGGGCAGCTTCCCATTCACTTTGGAGATGGCACTCCTGCAGCGCTGTGGGCCATGTCTGTGCTTCGCAGACTGCAAACTACCCTCTCCATTCGAAGAGAACACGCACGGATTGGGAAGTCTCTGTTCTCTGGGAGTTGTGTGTGGTGCTACTGCCCCGGTGTATGGGGTGGCTCACTGGCCACTAGCAACGTTTCTGCTCGCCACTGTGGGGCAAGCGTTGTGCAGCTAAGCTCACTTGGGAAGTACAAGTGCCAGAGTTCCTTTCTGGGGCACCATCAAGAGATCACATTCGTAGCATGCGGGTACTGCTTTCCTCCTAAGCTGTGCATTCCCCACCAGCTTCAAGGTGTTCCTTTTGTGGATAGACTCTGGAGGAGAGGCCGCTGGATAAGGCCTCTGCTTCTATGCCCTTTGAGAAGGCTGCTTTGAGGAACCTCTTTCCCTAGCCTCTGCCAAGTACAGCCTTCTGCCTCTCTCCAATACTGACTTACTTCTGACAGCTTGTCTTTCCGTTTGAGAAACCAAGAGCCCTTTTCGTGCAGGGAAAAATGTCCGTTTTCTGTTCTTCTTTTGCACACGGTGACGTGCTTTCAGGCCTGGGTTAGGCTTTTACCCACTCGAGGGAGGGCAGCTTCCCATTCACTTTGGAGATGGCACTCCTGCAGCGCTGTGGGCCATGTCTGTGCTTCGCAGACTGCAAACTACCCTCTCCATTCGAAGAGAACACGCACGGATTGGGAAGTCTCTGTTCTCTGGGAGATGTGTGTGGTGCTACTGCCCCGGTGTATGGGGTGGCTCACTGGCCACTAGCAATGTTTCTGCTCGCCACTGTGGGGCAAACGTTGTGCAGCTAAGCTCACTTGGGAAGTACAAGTGCCAGAGTTCCTTTCTGGGGCACCATCAAGAGATCACATTCGTAGCATGCGGGTACTGCTTTCCTCCTAAGCTGTGCATTCGCAGCCAGCTTCAAGGTGTTCCTTTTGTGGATAGACTCTGGTGGAGAGGCCGCTGGAGAAGGCCTCTGCTTCTATGCCCTTTGAGAAGGCTGCTTTGAGGAACCTCTTACCCTAGCCTCTGCCAAGTACAGCCTTCTGCCTCTCTCCAATACTGACTTACTTTTGACAGCTTGTCTTTCCTTTTGAGAAACCAAGAGCCCTTTTCGTGCAGGGAAAAATGTCCGTGTTCTGTTCTTCTTTTGCACACGGTGACGTGCTTTCAGGCCTGGGTTAGGCTTTTACCCACTCGAGGGAGGGCAGCTTCCCATTCACTTTGGAGATGGCACTCCTGCAGCGCTGTGGGCCATAACTGTGCTTCGCAGACTGCAAACTACCCTCTCCATTCGAAGAGAACACGCACGGATTGGGAAGTCTCTGTTCTCTGGGAGATGTGTGTGGTGCTACTGCCCCGGTGTATGGGGTGGCCCACTCGCCACTAGCAATGTTTCTGCTCTCCACTGTGGGGCAAACGTTGTGCAGCTAAGCTCACTTGGGAAGTACAAGTGCCAGAGTTCCTTTCTGGGGCACCATCAAGAGATCACATTCGTAGCATGCGGGTACTGCTTTCCTCCTAAGCTGTGCATTCGCAGCCAGCTTCAAGGTGTTCCTTTTGTGGATAGACTCTGGTGGAGAGGCCGCTGGAGAAGGCCTCTGCTTCTATGCCCTTTGAGAAGGCTGCTTTGAGGAACCTCTTACCCTAGCGTGTGCCAAGTACAGCCTTCTGCCTCTCTCCAATACTGACTTACTTCTGACAGCTTGTCTTTCCGTTTGAGAAACCAAGAGCCCTTTTCGTGCAGGGAAAATTGTCCTTTTTCTGTTCTTCTTTTGCACACGGTTACGTGCTTTCAGGGCTGGGGTTAGGCTTTTACCCACTCGAGGGAGGGCAGCTTCCCATTCACTTTGGAGATGGCACTCCTGCAGCGCTGTGGGCCATGTCTGTGCTTCGCAGACTGCAAACTACCCTCTCCATTCGAAGAGAACACGCACGGATTGGGAAGTCTCTGTTCTCTGGGAGATGTGTGTGGTGCTACTGCCCCGGTGTATGGGGTGGGTCACTGGCCAGTAGCAATGTTTCTGCTCGCCACTGTGGGGCAAACGTTGTTCAGCTAAGCTCACTTGGGAAGTACAAGTGCCAGAGTTCCTTTCTGGGGCACCATCAAGAGATCACATTCGTAGCATGCGGGTACTGCTTTCCTCCTAAGCTGTGCATTCGCAGCCAGCTTCAAGGTGTTCCTTTTGTGGATAGACTCTGGAGGAGAGGCCGCTGGAAAAGGCCTCTGCTTCTATGCCCTTTGAGAGGGCTGCTTTGAGGAACCTCTTAACCTAGCCTCTGCCAAGTACAGCCTTCTGCCTCTCTCCAATACTGACTTACTTCTGACAGCTTGTCTTTCCGTTTGAGAAACCAAGAGCCCTTTTCGTGCAGGGAAAAATGTCCGTTTTCTGTTCTTCTTTTGCACACGGTGACGTGCTTTCAGGGCTGTGGTTAGGCTTTTACCCACTCGAGGGAGGGCAGCTTCCCATTCACTTTGGAGATGGCACTCCTGCAGCGCTGTGGGCCATGTCTGTGCTTCGCAGACTGCAAACTACCCTCTCCATTCGAAGAGAACACGCACGGATTGGGAAGTCTCTGTTCTCTGGGAGTTGTGTGTGGTGCTACTGCCCCGGTGTATGGGGTGGCTCACTGGCCACTAGCAATGTTTCTGCTCGCCACTGTGGGGCAAACGTTGTGCAGCTAAGCTCACTTGGGAAGTACAAGTGCCAGAGTTCCTTTCTGGGGCACCATCAAGAGATCACATTCGTAGCATGCGGGTACTGCTTTCCTCCTCAGCTGTGCATTCGCAGCCAGCTTCAAGGTGTTCCTTTTGTGGATAGACTCTGGTGGAGAGGCCGATGGAGAAGGCTTCTGCTTCTATGCCCTTTGAGAAGGCTGCTTTGAAAAACCTCTTACCTAGCGTGTGCCAAGTACAGCCTTCTGCCTCTCTCCAATACTGACTTACTTTTGACAGCTTGTCTTTCCGTTTGAGAAAGCAAGAGCCCTTTTCGTGCAGGGAAAAATGTCCGTTTTCTGTTCTTCTTTTCACACGGTGACGTGCTTTCAGGGCTGTGGTTAGGCTTTTACCCACTCGAGGGAGGGCAGCTTCCCATTCACTTTGGAGATGGCACTCCTGCAGCGCTGTGGGCCATGTCTGTGCTTCGCACACTGCAAACTACCCTCTCCATTCGAAGAGAACACGCACGGATTGGGAAGTCTCTGTTCTCTGGGAGTTGTGTGTGGTGCTACTGCCCCGGTGTATGGGGTGGCTCACTGGCCACTAGCAATGTTTCTGCTCGCCACTGTGGGGCAAACGTTGTGCAGCTAAGCTCACCTGGGAAGTACAAGTGCCAGAGTTCCTTTCTGGGGCACCATCAAGAGACCACATTCGTAGCATGCGGGTACTGCTTTCCTCCTCAGCTTTGCTTTCGCAGCCAGCTTCAAGGTGTTCCTTTTGTGGATAGACTCTGGTGGAGAGGCCGCTGGAGAAGGCTTCTGCTTCTATGCCCTTTGAGAAGGCTTCTTTGAGGAACCTCTTACCCTAGCGTGTGCCAATTACAGCCTTCTGCCTCTCTCCAATACTGACTTACTTTTGACAGCTTGTCTTTCCGTTTGAGAAAGCAAGAGCCCTTTTCGTGCAGGGAAAAATGTCCGTTTTCTGTTCTTCTTTTGCACAAGGTGACGTGCTTTCAGGGCTGTGGTTAGGCTTTTACCCACTCGAGGGAGGGCAGCTTCCCATTCACTTTGGAGATGGCACTCCTGCAGCGCTGTGGGCCATGTCTGTGCTTCGCAGACTGCAAACTACCCTCTCCATTCGAAGAGAACACGCACGGATTGGGAAGTCTCTGTTCTCTGGGAGTTGTGTGTGGTGCTACTGCCCCGGTGTATGGGGTGGCTCACTCGCCACTAGCAATGTTTCTGCTCGCCACTGTGGGGCAAACGTTGTGCAGCTAAGCTCACTTGGGAAGTACAAGTGCCAGAGTTCCTTTCTGGGGCACCATCAAGAGATCACATTCGTAGCATGCGGGTACTGCTTTCCTCCTAAGATGTGCATTCGCAGCCAGCTTCAAGGTGTTCCTTTTGTGGATAGACTCTGGTGGAGAGGCCGCTGGATAAGGCCTCTGCTTCTATGCCCTTTGAGAGGGCTGCTTTGAGGAACCTCTTACCCTAGCCTCTGCCAAGTACAGCCTTCTGCCTCTCTCCAATACTGACTTACTTCTGACAGCTTGTCTTTCCGTTTGAGAAACCAAGAGCCCTTTTCGTGCAGGGAAAAATGTCCGTTTTCTGTTCTTCTTTTGCACACGGTGACGTGCTTTCACGGCTGTGGTTAGGCTCTTAAGCACTCGAGGGAGGGCAGCTTCCCATTTACTTTGTAGATGGCACTCCTGCAGCGCTGTGGGCCATGTCTGTGCTTCGCAGACTGCAAACTACCCTCTCCATTCGAAGAGAACACGCACGGATTGGGAAGTCTCTGTTCTCTGGGAGTTGTGTGTGTTGCTACTGCCCCGGTGTATGGGGTGGCTCACTGGCCACTAGCAATGTTTCTGCTCTCCACTGTGGGGCAAACGTTGTGCAGCTAAGCTCACTTGGGAAGTACAAGTGCCAGAGTTCCTTTCTGGGGCACCATCAAGAGATCACATTCGTAGCATGCGGGTACTGCTTTCCTCCTAAGCTGTGCATTCGCAGCCAGCTTCAAAGTGTTCCTTTTGTGGATAGACTCTGGTGGAGAGGCCGCTGGATAAGGCCTCTGCTTCTATGCCCTTTGAGAAGGCTTCTTTGAGGAACCTCTTACCCTAGCGTGGGCCAAGTACAGCCTTCTGCCTCTCTCCAATACTGACTTACTTTTGACAGCTTGTCTTTCCGTTTGAGAAAGCAAGAGCCCTTTTCGTGCAGGGAAAAATGTCCGTTTTCTGTTCTTCTTTTGCACACGGTGACGTGCTTTCAGGGCTGTGGTTAGGTTTTTACCCACTCGAGGGAGGGCAGCTTCCCATTCACTTTGGAGATGGCACTCCTGCAGCGCTGTGGGCCATGTCTGTGCTTCGCAGACTGCAAACTACCCTCTCCATTCGAAGAGAACACGCACGGATTGGGAAGTCTCTGTTCTCTGGGTGTTGTGTGTGTTGCTACTGCCCCGGTGTATGGGGTGGCTCACTGGCCACTAGCAATGTTTCTGCTCTCCACTGTGGGGCAAACGTTGTGCAGCTAAGCTCACTTGGGAAGTACAAGTGCCAGAGTTTCTTTCTGGGGCACCATCAAGAGATCACATTCGTAGCATGCGGGTACTGCTTTCCTCCTAAGATGTGCATTCGCAGCCAGCTTCAAGGTGTTCCTTTTGTGGATAGACTCCGGTGGAGAGGCCGCTGGATAAGGCCTCTGCTTCTATGCCCTTTGAGAGGGCTGCTTTGAGGAACCTCTTACCCTAGCCTCTGCCAAGTACAGCCTGCTGCCTCTCTCCAATACTGACTTACTTCTGACAGCTTGTCTTTCCGTTTGAGAAACCAAGAGCCCTTTTCGTGCAGGGAAAAATGTCCGTTTTCTGTTCTTTTTTGCACACGGTGACGTGCTTTCACGGCTGTGGTTAGGCTTTTAAGCACTCGAGGGAGGGCAGCTTCCCATTTACTTTGGAGATGGCACTCCTGCAGCGCTGTGGGCCATGTCTGTGCTTCGCAGACTGCAAACTACCTTCTCCATTCGAAGAGAACACGCACGGATTGGGAAGTCTCTGTTCTCTGGGAGTTGTGTGTGGTGCTACTGCCCCGGTGTATGGGGTGGCTCACTGGCCACTAGCAATGTTTCTGCTCGCCACTGTGGGGCAAACGTTGTGCAGCTAAACTCACTTGGGAAGTACAAGTGCCAGAGTTCCTTTCTGGGGCACCATCAAGAGATCACATTCGTAGCATGCGGGTACTGCTTTCCTCCTAATCGGTGCATTCGCAGCCACCTTCAAGGTGTTCATTGTGGATAGACTCTGGTGGAGAGGCCGCTGGAGAAGGCCTCTGCTTCTATGCCCTTTGAGAAGGCTTCTTTGAGGAACCTCTTACCCTAGCCTCTGCCACGTACAGCCTTCTGCCTCTCCCCAATACTGACTTACTTCTGACAGCTTGTCTTTCCGTTTGAGAAAGCAATAGCCCTTTTCGTGCAGGGAAAAATGTCCGTTTTCTGTTCTTCTTTTGCACACGGTGACGTGCTTTCAGGGCTGTGGTTAGGCTTTTACCCACTCGAGGGAGGGCAGCTTCCCATTCACTTTGGAGATGGCACTCCTGCAGCGCTGTGGGCCATGTCTGTGCTTCGCAGACTGCAAACTACCCTCTCCATTCGAAGAGAACACGCACGGAATGGGAAGTCTCTGTTCTCTGGGAGTTGTGTGTGGTGCTACTGCCCCGGTGTATGGGGTGGCTCACTGGCCACTAGCAATGTTTCTGCTCGCCACTGTGGGGCAAACGTTGTGCAGCTAAGCTCACTTGGGAAGTACAAGTGCCAGAGTTCCTTTCTGGGGCACCATCAAGAGATCACATTCGTAGCATGCGGGTACTGCTTTCCTCCTAAGATGTGCATTCGCAGCCAGCTTCAAGGTGTTCCTTTTGTGGATAGACTCTGGTGGAGAGGCCGCTGGAGAAGGCTTCTGCTTCTATGCCCTTTGAGAAGGCTGCTTTGAAAAACCTCTTACCTAGCGTGTGCCAAGTACAGCCTTCTGCCTCTCTCCAATACTGACTTACTTTTGACAGCTTGTCTTTCCGTTTGAGAAAGCAAGAGCCCTTTTCGTGCAGGGAAAAATGTCCGTTTTCTGTTCTTCTTTTGCACACGGTGACGTGCTTTCAGGGCTGTGGTTAGGCTTTTACCCACTCGAGGGAGGGCAGCTTCCCATTCACTTTGGAGATGGCACTCCTGCAGCGCTGTGGGCCATGTCTGTGCTTCGCAGACTGCAAACTACCCTCTCCATTCGAAGAGAACACGCACTGATTGGGAAGTCTCTGTTCTCTGGGAGTTGTGTGTGGTGCTACTGCCCCGGTGTATGGGGTGGCTCACTGGCCACTAGCAATGTTTCTGCTCGCCACTGTGGGGCAAACGTTGTGCAGCTAAGCTCACTTGGGAAGTACAAGTGCCAGAGTTCCTTTCTGGGGCACCATCAAGAGATCACATTCGTAGCATGCGGGTACTGCTTTCCTCCTAAGCTGTGCATTCGCAGCCAGCTTCAAGGTGTTCCTTTTGTGGATAGACTCTGGAGGAGAGGCCGCTGGAGAAGGCCTCTGCTTCTATGCCCTTTGAGAGGGCTGCTTTGAGGAAAGTATTACCCTAGCCTCTGCCAAGTACAGCCTTCTGCCTCTCTCCAATACTGACTTACTTCTGACAGCTTGTCTTTCCGTTTGAGAAACCAAGAGCCCTTTTCGTGCAGGGAAAAATGTCCGTTTTCTGTTCTTCTTTTGCACACGGTGACGTGCTTTCAGGCCTGGGTTAGGCTTTTAACCAATCGAGGGAGGGCAGCTTCCCATTCACTTTGGAGATGGCACTCCTGCAGCGCTGTGGGCCATGTCTGTACTTCGCAGACTGCAAACTACCCTCTCCATTCGAAGAGAACACGCACGGATTGGGAAGTCTCTGTTCTCTGGGAGATGTGTGTGGTGCTACTGCCCCGGTGTATGGGGTGGGTCACTGGCCAGTAGCAATGTTTCTGCTCGCCACTGTGGGGCAAACGTTGTGCAGCTAAGCTCACTTGGGAAGTACAAGTGCCAGAGTTCCTTTCTGGGGCACCATCAAGAGATCACATTCGTAGCATGCGGGTACTGCTTTCCTCCTCAGCTGTGCATTCGCAGCCAGCTTCAAGGTGTTTCTTTTGTGGATAGACTCTGGTGGAGAGGCCGCTGGAGAAGGCTTCTGCTTCTATGCCCTTTGAGAAGGCTGCTTTGAGGAACCTCTTACCCTAGCCTCTGCCAAGTACAGCCTTCTGCCTCTCTCCAATACTGACTTACTTTTGACAGCTTGTCTTTCCCTTTGAGAAACCAAGAGCCCTTTTCGTGCAGGGAAAAATGTCCGTTTTCTGTTCTTCTTTTGCACACGGTGACGTGCTTTCAGGCCTGGGTTAGGCTTTTAAGCACTCGAGGGAGGGCAGCTTCCCATTCACTTTGGAGATGGCACTCCTGCAGCGCTGTGGGCCACGACTGTGCTTCGCAGACTGTAAACTACCCTCTCCATTCGAAGAGAACACGCACGGATTGGGAAGTCTCTGTTCTCTGGGAGATGTGTGTGGTGCTACTGCCCCGGTGTATGGGGTGGCTCACTCGCCACTAGCAATGTTTCTGCTCTCCACTGTGGGGCAAACGTTGTGCAGCTAAGCTCACTTGGGAAGTACAAGTGCCAGAGTTCCTTTCTGGGGCACCATCAAGAGATCACATTCGTAGCATGCGGGTACTGCTTTCCTCCTAAGATGTGCATTCGCAGCCAGCTTCAAGGTGTTCCTTTTGTGGATAGACTCTGGTGGAGAGGCCGCTGGAGAAGGCCTCTGCTTCTATGCCCTTTGAGAGGGCTGCTTTGAGGAACCTCTTACCCTAGCCTCTGCCAAGTACAGCCTTCTGCCTCTCTCCAATACTGACTTACTTCTGACAGCTTGTCTTTCCGTTTGAGAAACCAAGAGCCCTTTTCGTGCAGGGAAAAATGTCCGTTTTCTCTTCTTCTTTTGCACACGGTGACGTGCTTTCACGGCTGTGGTTAGGCTCTTAAGCACTCGAGGGAGGGCAGCTTCCCATTTACTTTGTAGATGGCACTCCTGCAGCGCTGTGGGCCATGTCTGTGCTTCGCAGACTGCAAACTACCCTCTCCATTCGAAGAGAACACGCACGGATTGGGAAGTTTCTGTTCTCTTGGAGTTGTGTGTGGTGCTACTGCCCCGGTGTATGGGGTGGCTCACTGGCCACTAGCAATGTTTCTGCTCGCCACTGTGGGGCAAACGTTGTGCAGCTAAGCTCACTTGGGAAGTACAAGTGCCAGAGTTCCTTTCTGGGGCACCATCAAGAGATCACATTCGTAGCATGCGGGTACTGCTTTCCTCCTCAGCTGTGCATTCGCAGCCAGCTTCAAGGTGTTAATTTTGTGGATAGACTCTGGTGGAGAGGCCGCTGGAGAAGGCTTCTGCTTCTATGCCCTTTGAGAAGGCTGCTTTGAGGAACCTCTTACCCTAGCCTCTGCCAAGTACAGCCTTCTGCCTCTCTCCAATACTGACTTACTTTTGACAGCTTGTCTTTCCATTTGAGAAACCAAGAGCCCTTTTCGTGCAGGGAAAAATGTCCGTTTTCTGTTCTTCTTTTGCACACGGTGACGTGCATTCAGGCCTGGTTTAGGCTTTTACCCACTCGAGGGAGGGCAGCTTCCCATTCACTTTGGAGATGGCACTCCTGCAGCGCTGTGGGCCAAGACTGTGCTTCGCAGACTGTAAACTACCCTCTCCATGCGAAGAGAACACGCACGGATTGGGAAGTCTCTGTTCTCTGGGAGATGTGTGTGGTGCTACTGCCCCGGTGTATGGTGTGGCTCACTCGCCACTAGCAATGTTTCTGCTCGCCACTGTGGGGCAAACGTTGTGCAGCTAAGCTCACTTGGGAAGTACAAGTGCCAGAGTTCCTTTCTGGGGCACCATCAAGAGATCACATTCGTAGCATGCGGGTACTGCTTTCCTCCTAAGCTGTGCATTCGCAGCCAGCTTCAAAGTGTTCCTTTTGTGGATAGACTCTGGTGGAGAGGCCGCTGGATAAGGCCTCTGCTTCTATGCCCTTTGAGAAGGCTTCTTTGAGGAACCTCTTACCCTAGCGTGTGCCAAGTACAGCCTTCTGCCTCTCTCCAATACTGACTTACTTTTGACAGCTTGTCTTTCCGTTTGAGAAAGCAAGAGCCCTTTTCGTGCAGGGAAAAATGTCCGTTTTCTGTTCTTCTTTTGCACACGGTGACGTGCTTTCAGGGCTGTGGTTAGGTTTTTACCCACTCGAGGGAGGGCAGCTTCCCGTTCACTTTGGAGATGGCACTCCTGCAGCGCTGTGGGCCATGTCTGTGCTTCGCAGACTGCAAACTACCCTCTCCATTCGAAGAGAACACGCACGGATTGGGAAGTCTCTGTTCTCTGGGAGTTGTGTGTGTTGCTACTGCCCCGGTGTATGGGGTGGCTCACTGGCCACTAGCAATGTTTCTGCTCTCCACTGTGGGGCAAACGTTGTGCAGCTAAGCTCACTTGGGAAGTACAAGTGCCAGAGTTCCTTTCTGGGGCACCATCAAGAGATCACATTCGTAGCATGCGGGTACTGCTTTCCTCCTAAGATGTGCATTCGCAGCCAGCTTCAAGGTGTTCCTTTTGTGGATAGACTCCGGTGGAGAGGCCGCTGGATAAGGCCTCTGCTTCTATGCCCTTTGAGAGGGCTGCTTTGAGGAACCTCTTACCCTAGCCTCTGCCAAGTACAGCCTTCTGCCTCTCTCCAATACTGACTTACTTCTGACAGCTTGTCTTTCCGTTTGAGAAACCAAGAGCCCTTTTCGTGCAGGGAAAAATGTCCGTTTTCTGTTCTTTTTTGCACACGGTGACGTGCTTTCACGGCTGTGGTTAGGCTTTTAAGCACTCGAGGGAGGGCAGCTTCCCATTTACTTTGTAGATGGCACTCCTGCAGCGCTGTGGGCCATGTCTGTGCTTCGCAGACTGCAAACTACCCTCTCCATTCGAAGAGAACACGCACGGATTGGGAAGTCTCTGTTCTCTGGGAGTTGTGTGTGGTGCTACTGCCCCGGTGTATGGGGTGGCTCACTGGCCACTAGCAATGTTTCTGCTCGCCACTGTGGGGCAAACGTTGTGCAGCTAAACTCACTTGGGAAGTACAAGTGCCAGAGTTCCTTTCTGGGGCACCATCAAGAGATCACATTCGTAGCATGCGGGTACTGCTTTCCTCCTAATCGGTGCATTCGCAGCCACCTTCAAGGTGTTCATTTGTGAATAGACTCTGGTGGAGAGGCCGCTGGAGAAGGCCTCTGCTTCTATGCCCTTTGAGAAGGCTTCTTTGAGGAACCTCTTACCCTAGCCTCTGCCACGTACAGCCTTCTGCCTCTCCCCAATACTGACTTACTTCTGACAGCTTGTCTTTCCGTTTGAGAAAGCAATAGCCCTTTTCGTGCAGGGAAAAATGTCCGTTTTCTGTTCTTCTTTTGCACACGGTGACGTGCTTTCAGGGCTGTGGTTAGGCTTTTACCCACTCGAGGGAGGGCAGCTTCCCATTCACTTTGGAGATGGCACTCCTGCAGCGCTGTGGGCCATGTCTGTGCTTCGCAGACTGCAAACTACCCTCTCCATTCGAAGAGAACACGCACGGATTGGGAAGTCTCTGTTCTCTGGGAGTTGTGTGTGGTGCTACTGCCCCGGTGTATGGGGTGGCTCACTGGCCACTAGCAATGTTTCTGCTCGCCACTGTGGGGCAAACGTTGTGCAGCTAAGCTCACTTGGGAAGTACAAGTGCCAGAGTTCCTTTCTGGGGCACCATCAAGAGATCACATTCGTAGCATGCGGGTACTGCTTTCCTCCTCAGCTGTGCATTCGCAGCCAGCTTCAAGGTGTTCCTTTTGTGGATAGACTCTGGAGGAGAGGCCGCTGGAGAAGGCCTCTGCTTCTATGCCCTTTGAGAGGGCTGCTTTGAGGAACCTCTTACCCTAGCCTCTGCCAAGTACAGCCTTCTGCCTCTCTCCAATACTGACTTACTTCTGACAGCTTGTCTTTCCGTTTGAGAAACCAAGAGCCCTTTTCGTGCAGGGAAAAATGTCCGTTTTCTGTTCTTCTTTTGCACATGGTGACGTGCTTTCAGGGCTGTGGTTAGGCTTTTACCCACTCGAGGGAGGGCAGCTTCCCATTCACTTTGGAGATGGCACTCCTGCAGCGCTGTGGGCCATGTCTGTGCTTCGCAGACTGCAAACTACCCTCTCCATTCGAAGAGAACACGCACGGATTGGGAAGTCTCTGTTCTCTGGGAGATGTGTGTGGTGCTACTGCCCCGGTGTATGGGGTGGCTCACTGGCCACTAGCAATGTTTCTGCTCGCCACTGTGGGGAAAACGTTGTGCAGCTAAGCTCACTTGGGAAGTACAAGTGCCAATGTTCCTTTCTGGGGCACCATCAAGAGATCACATTCGTAGCATGCGGGTACTGCTTTCCTCCTAAGCTGTGCATTCGCAGCCAGCTTCAAGGTGTTCCTTTTGTGGATAGACTCTGGTGGAGAGGCCGCTGGAGAAGGCTTCTGCTTCTATGCCCTTTGAGAAGGCTGCTTTGAGGAACCTCTTACCCTAGCCTCTGCCAAGTACAGCCTTCTGCCTCTCTCCAATACTGACTTACTTCTGACAGCTTGTCTTTCCGTTTGAGAAACCAAGAGCCCTTTTCGTGCAGGGAAAAATGTCCGTTTTCTGTTCTTCTTTTGCACACGGTGACGTGCTTTCAGGTCTGGGGTTAGGCTTTTACCCACTCGAGGGAGGGCAGCTTCCCATTCACTTTGGAGATGGCACTCCTGCAGCGCTGTGGGCCATGTCTGTGCTTCGCAAACTGCAAACTACCCTCTCCATTCGAAGAGAACACGCACGGATTGGGAAGTCTCTGTTCTCTGGGAGATGTGTGTGGTGCTACTGCCCCGGTGTATGGGGTGGCTCACTGGCCAGTAGCAATGTTTCTGCTCGCCACTGTGGGGCAAACGTTGTGCAGCTAAGCTCACTTGGGAAGTACAAGTGCCAGAGTTCCTTTCTGGGGCACCATCAAGAGATCACATTCGTAGCATGCGGGTACTGATTTCCTCCTAAGCTGTGCATTCGCAGCCAGCTTCAAGGTGTTCCTTTTGTGGATAGACTCTGGTGGAGAGGCCGCTGGAGAAGGCCTCTGCTTCTATGCCCTTTGAGAAGGCTGCTTTGAGGAACCTCTTACCCTAGCGTGTGCCAAGTACAGCCTTCTGCCTCTCTCCAATACTGACTTACTTTTGACAGCTTGTCTTTCCGTTTGAGAAACCAAGAGCCCTTTTCGTGCAGGGAAAAATGTCCGTTTTCTGTTCTTCTTTTGCACACGGTGACGTGCTTTCAGACCTGGGTCAGGCTTTTACCCACTCAAGGGAGGGCAGCTTCCCATTCACTTTGGAGATGGCACTCCTGCAGCGCTGTGGGCCATGTCTGTGCTTCGCAGACTGCAAACTACCCTCTCCATTCGAAGAGAACACGCACGGATTGGGAAGTCTCTGTTCTCTGGGAGTTGTGTGTGGTGCTACTGCCCCGGTGTATGGGGTGGCTCACTGGCCACTAGCAACGTTTCTGCTCGCCACTGTGGGGCAAGCGTTGTGCAGCTAAGCTCACTTGGGAAGTACAAGTGCCAGAGTTCCTTTCTGGGGCACCATCAAGAGATCACATTCGTAGCATGCGGGTACTGCTTTCCTCCTAAGCTGTGCATTCCCCGCCAGCTTCAAGGTGTTCCTTTTGTGGATAGACTCTGGAGGAGAGGCCGCTGGAGAAGGCCTCTGCTTCTATGCCCTTTGAGAAGGCTGCTTTGAGGAACCTCTTTCCCTAGCCTCTGCCAAGTACAGCCTTCTGCCTCTCTCCAATACTGACTTACTTCTGACAGCTTGTCTTTCCGTTTGAGAAAGCAAGAGCCCTTTTCGTGCAGGGAAAAATGTCCGTTTTCTGTTCTTCTTTTGCACACGGTGACGTGCTTTCAGGCCTGGGTTAGGCTTTTACTCACTCGAGGGAGGGCAGCTTCCCATTCACTTTGGAGATGGCACTCCTGCAGCGCTGTGGGCCATGTCTGTGCTTCGCAGACTGCAAACTACCCTCTCCATTCGAAGAGAACACGCACGGATTGGGAAGTCTCTGTTCTCTGGGAGTTGTGTGTGGTGCTACTGCCCCGGTGTATGGGGTGGCTCACTGGCCACTAGCAATGTTTCTGCTCGCCACTGTGGGGCAAACGTTGTGCAGCTAAGCTCACTTGGGAAGTACAAGTGCCAGAGTTCCTTTCTGGGGCACCATCAAGAGATCACATTCGTAGCATGCGGGTACTGCTTTCCTCCTCAGCGGTGCTTTCGCAGCCAGCTTCAAGGTGTTCCTTTTGTGGATACACTCTGGTGGAGAGGCCGCTGGATAAGGCCTCTGCTTCTATGCCCTTTGAGAGGGCTGCTTTGAGGAACCTCTTACCCTAGCCTCTGCCAAGTACAGCCTTCTGCCTCTCTCCAATACTGACTTACTTCTGACAGCTTGTCTTTCCGTTTGAGAAACCAAGAGCCCTTTTCGTGCAGGGAAAAATGTCCGTTTTCTGTTCTTCTTTTGCACACGGTGACGTGCTTTCAGACCTGGGTCAGGCTTTTACCCACTCAAGGGAGGGCAGCTTCCCATTCACTTTGGAGATGGCACTCCTGCAGCGCTGTGGGCCATGTCTGTGCTTCGCAGACTGCAAACTACCCTCTCCATTCGAAGAGAACACGCACGGATTGGGAAGTCTCTGTTCTCTGGGAGATGTGTGTGGTGCTACTGCCCCGGTGTATGGGGTGGCTCACTGGCCACTAGCAACGTTTCTGCTCGCCACTGTGGCGCAAGCGTTGTGCAGCTAAGCTCACTTGGGAAGTACAAGTGCCAGAGTTCCTTTCTGGGGCACCATCAAGAGATCACATTCGTAGCATGCGGGAACTGCTTTCCTCCTAAGCTGTGCATTCCCCGCCAGCTTCAAGGTGTTCCTTTTGTGGATAGACTCTGGAGGAGAGGCCGCTGGATAAGGCCTCTGCTTCTATGCCCTTTGAGAAGGCTGCTTTGAGGAACCTCTTTCCCTAGCCTCTGCCAAGTACAGCCTTCTGCCTCTCTCCAATACTGACTTACTTCTGACAGCTTGTCTTTCCGTTTGAGAAACCAAGAGCCCTTTTCGTGCAGGGAAAAATGTCCGTTTTCTGTTCTTCTTTTGCACACGGTGACGTGCTTTCAGGGCTGTGGTTAGGCTTTTACCCACTCGAGGGAGGGCAGCTTCCCATTCACTTTTGAGATGGCACTCCTGCAGCGCTGTGGGCCATGTCTGTGCTTCGCAGACTGCAAACTACCCTCTCCATTCGAAGAGAACACGCACGGATTGGGAAGTCTCTGTTCTCTGGGAGTTGTGTGTGGTGCTACTGCCCCGGTGTATGGGGTGGCTCACTGGCCACTAGCAATGTTTCTGCTCGCCACTGTGGGGAAAACGTTGTGCAGCTAAGCTCACTTGGGAAGTACAAGTGCCAGAGTTCCTTTCTGGGGCACCATCAAGAGATCACATTCGTAGCATGCGGGTACTGCTTTCCTCCTCAGCTGTGCTTTCGCAGCCAGCTTCAAGGTGTTCTTTTGTGGATAGACTCTGGTGGAGAGGCCGCTGGATAAGGCCTCTGCTTCTATGCCCTTTGAGAGGGCTGCTTTGAGGAACCTATTACCCTAGCCTCTGCCAAGTACAGCCTTCTGCCTCTCTCCAATACTGACTTACTTCTGACAGCTTGTCTTTCCGTTTGAGAAACCAAGAGCCCTTTTCGTGCAGGGAAAAATGTCCGTTTTCTGTTCTTCTTTTGCACACGGTGACGTGCTTTCAGGCCTGGGTTAGGCTTTTACCCACTCGAGGGAGGGCAGCTTCCCATTCACTTTGGAGATGGCTCTCCTGCCGCGCTGTGGGCCATAACTGTGCTTCGCAGACTGTAAACTACCCTCTCCATTCGAAGAGAACACGCACGGATTGGGAAGTCTCTGTTCTCTGGGAGATGTGTGTGGTGCTACTGCCCCGGTGTATGGGGTGGCTCACTCGCCACTAGCAATGTTTCTGCTCTCCACTGTGGGGCAAACGTTGTGCAGCTAAGCTCACTTGGGAAGTACAAGTGCCAGAGTTCCTTTCTGGGGCACCATCAAGAGATCACATTCGTAGCATGCGGGTACTGCTTTCCTCCTAAGCTGTGCATTCGCAGCCAGCTTCGAGGTGTTCGTTTTGTGGATAGACTCTGGTGGAGAGGCCGCTGGAGAAGGCCTCTGCTTCTATGCCCTTTGAGAAGGCTTCTTTGAGGAACCTCTTACCCTAGCCTCTGCCACGTACAGCCTTCTGCCTCTCCCCAATACTGACTTACTTCTGACAGCTTGTCTTTCCGTTTGAGAAAGCAATAGCCCTTTTCGTGCAGGGAAAAATGTCCGTTTTCTGTTCTTCTTTTGCACACGGTGACGTGCTTTCAGGGCTGTGGTTAGGCTTTTACCCACTCGAGGGAGGGCAGCTTCCCATTCACTTTGGAGATGGCACTCCTGCAGCGCTGTGGGCCATGTCTGTGCTTCGCAGACTGCAAACTACCCTCTCCATTCGAAGAGAACACGCACGGATTGGGAAGTCTCTGTTCTCTGGGAGTTGTGTGTGGTGCTACTGCCCCGGTGTATGGGGTGGCTCACTGGCCACTAGCAATGTTTCTGCTCGCCACTGTGGGGCAAACGTTGTGCAGCTAAGCTCACTTGGGAAGTACAAGTGCCAGAGTTCCTTTCTGGGGCACCATCAAGAGATCACATTCGTAGCATGCGGGTACTGCTTTCCTCCTAATCGGTGCATTCGCAGCCACCTTCAAGGTGTTCCTTTTGTGGATAGACTCTGGTGGAGAGGCCGCTGGAGAAGGCTTCTGCTTCTATGCCCTTTGAGAAGGCTGCTTTGAGGAACCTCTTACCCTAGCCTCTGGCAAGTACAGCCTTCTGCCTCTCTCCAATACTGACTTACTTTTGACAGCTTGTCTTTCCGTTTGAGAAACCAAGAGCCCTTTTCGTGCAGGGAAAAATGTCCGTTTTCTGTTCTTCTTTTGCACACGGTGACGTGCTTTCAGGCCTGGGTTAGGCTTTTACCCACTCGAGGGAGGGCAGCTTCCCATTCACTTTGGAGATGGCACTCCTGCAGCGCTGTGGGTCATGACTGTGCTTCGCAGACTGTAAACTACCCTCTCCATTCGAAGAGAACACGCACGGATTGGGAAGTCTCTGTTCTCTGGGAGTTGTGTGTGGTGCTACTGCCCCGGTGTATGGGGTGGCTCACTGGCCACTAGCAATGTTTCTGCTCTCCACTGTGGGGCAAACGTTGTGCAGCTAAGCTCACTTGGGAAGTACAAGTGCCAGAGTTCCTTTCTGGGGCACCATCAAGAGATCACATTCGTAGCATGCGGGTACTGCTTTCCTCCTAAGATGTGCATTCGCAGCCAGCTTCAAGGTGTTCGTTTTGTGGATAGACTCTGGTGGAGAGGCCGCTGGAGAAGGCCTCTGCTTCTATGCCCTTTGAGAAGGCTTCTTTGAGGAACCTCTTACCCTAGCCTCTGCCACGTACAGCCTTCTGCCTCTCCCCAATACTGACTTACTTCTGACAGCTTGTCTTTCCGTTTGAGAAAGCAATAGCCCTTTTCGTGCAGGGAAAAATGTCCGTTTTCTGTTCTTCTTTTGCACACGGTGACGTGCTTTCAGGGCTGTGGTTAGGCTTTTACCCACTCGAGGGAGGGCAGCTTCCCATTCACTTTGGAGATGGCACTCCTGCAGCGCTGTGGGCCATGTCTGTGCTTCGCAGACTGCAAACTACCCTCTCCATTCGAAGAGAACACGCACGGATTGGGAAGTCTCTGTTCTCTGGGAGTTGTGTGTGGTGCTACTGCCCCGGTGTATGGGGTGGCTCACTGGCCACTAGCAATGTTTCTGATCGCCACTGTGGGGCAAACGTTGTGCAGCTAAGCTCACTTGGGAAGTACAAGTGCCAGAGTTCCTTTCTGGGGCACCATCAAGAGATCACATTCGTAGCATGCGGGTACTGCTTTCCTCCTCAGCTGTGCATTCGCAGCCAGCTTCAAGGTGTTCCTTTTGTGGATAGACTCTGGAGGAGAGGCCGCTGGAGAAGGCCTCTGCTTCTATGCCCTTTGAGAGGGCTGCTTTGAGGAACCTCTTACCCTAGCCTCTGCCAAGTACAGCCTTCTGCCTCTCTCCAATACTGACTTACTTCTGACAGCTTGTCTTTCCGTTTGAGAAACCAAGAGCCCTTTTCGTGCAGGGAAAAATGTCCGTTTTCTGTTCTTCTTTTGCACACGTTGACGTGCTTTCAGGGCTGTGGTTAGGCTTTTACCCACTCGAGGGAGGGCAGCTTCCCATTCACTTTGGAGATGGCACTCCTGCAGCGCTGTGGGCCATGTCTGTGCTTCGCAGACTGCAAACTACCCTCTCCATTCGAAGAGAACACGCACGGATTGGGAAGTCAATGTTCTCTGGGAGATGTGTGTGGTGCTACTGCCCCGGTGTATGGGGTGGCTCACTGGCCACTAGCAATGTTTCTGCTCGCCACTGTGGGGAAAACGTTGTGCAGCTAAGCTCACTTGGGAAGTACAAGTGCCAATGTTCCTTTCTGGGGCACCATCAAGAGATCACATTCGTAGCATGCGGGTACTGCTTTCCTCCTAAGCTGTGCATTCGCAGCCAGCTTCAAGGTGTTCCTTTTGTGGATAGACACTGGTGGAGAGGCCGCTGGAGAAGGCTTCTGCTTCTATGCCCTTTGAAAAGGCTGCTTTGAGGAACCTCTTACCCTAGCCTCTGCCAAGTACAGCCTTCTGCCTCTCTCCAATACTGACTTACTTTTGACAGCTTGTCTTTCCGTTTGAGAAACCAAGAGCCCTTTTCGTGCAGGGAAAAATGTCCGTTTTCTGTTCTTCTTTTGCACACGGTTACGTGCTTTCAGGTCTGGGGTTAGGCTTTTACCCACTCGAGGGAGGGCAGCTTCCCATTCACTTTGGAGATGGCACTCCTGCAGCGCTGTGGGCCATGTCTGTGCTTCGCAAACTGCAAACTACCCTCTCCATTCGAAGAGAACACGCACGGATTGGGAAGTCTCTGTTCTCTGGGAGATGTGTGTTGTGCTACTGCCCCGGTGTATGGGGTGGCTCACTGGCCAGTAGCAATGTTTCTGCTCGCCACTGTGGGGCAAACGTTGTGCAGCTAAGCTCACTTGGGAAGTACATGTGCCAGAGTTCCTTTCTGGGGCACCATCAAGAGATCACATTCGTAGCATGCGGGTACTGCTTTCCTCCTCAGCTGTGCTTTCGCAGCCAGCTTCAAGGTGTTCCTTTTGTGGATACACTCTGGTGGAGAGGCCGCTGGATAAGGCCTCTGCTTCTATGCCCTTTGAGAGGGCTGCTTTGAGGAACCTCTTACCCTAGCCTCTGCCAAGTACAGCCTTCTGCCTCTCTCCAATACTGACTTAATTCTGACAGCTTGTCTTTCCGTTTGAGAAACCAAGAGCCCTTTTCGTGCAGGGAAAAATGTCCGTTTTCTGTTCTTCTTTTGCACTCGGTGACGTGCTTTCACGGCTGTGGTTAGGCTTTTAAGCACTCGAGGGAGGGCAGCTTCCCATTCACTTTGGAGATGGCACTCCTGCCGCGCTGTGGGCCATGCCTGTGCTTCGCAGACTGCAAACTACCCTCTCCATTCGAAGAGAACACGCACGGATAGGGAAGTCTCTGTTCTCTGGGAGTTGTGTGTGGTGCTACTGCCCCGGTGTATGGGGTGGCTCACTGGCCACTAGCAATGTTTCTGCTCGCCACTGTGGGGCAAACGTTGTTCAGCTAAGCTCACTTGGGAAGTACAAGTGCCAGAGTTCCTTTCTGGGGCACCATCAAGAGATCACATTCGTAGCATGCGGGTACTGCTTTCCTCCTAAGCTGTGCATTCGCAGCCAGCTTCAAGGTGTTCCTTTTGTGGATAGACTCTGGAGGAGAGGCCGCTGGATAAGGCCTCTGCTTCTATGCCCTTTGAGAGGGCTGCTTTGAGGAACCTCTTACCCTAGCCTCTGCCAAGTACAGCCTTCTGCCTCTCTCCAATACTGACTTACTTCTGACAGCTTGTCTTTCCGTTTGAGAAACCAAGAGCCCTTTTCGTGTAGGGAAAAATGTCCGTTTTCTGTTCTTATTTTGCACACGGTGACGTGCTTTCAGGCCTGGGTTAGGCTTTTACCCACTCAAGGGAGGGCAGCTTCCCATTCACTTTGGAGATGGCACTCCTGCCGCGCTGTGGGCCATGCCTGTGCTTCGCAGACTGCAAACTACCCTCTCCATTCGAAGAGAACACGCACCGATTGGGAAGTCTCTGTTCTCTGGGAGTTGTGTGTGGTGCTACTGCCCCGGTGTATGGGGTGGCTCACTGGCCACTAGCAATGTTTCTGCTCGCCACTGTGGGGCAAACTTTGTTCAGCTAAGCTCACTTGGGAAGTACAAGTGCCAGAGTTCCTTTCTGGGGCACCATCAAGAGATCACATTCGTAGCATGCGGGTACTGCTTTCCTCCTAAGCTGTGCATTCGCAGCCAGCTTCAAGGTGTTCCTTTTATGGATAGACTCTGGAGGAGAGGCCGCTGGATAAGGCCTCTGCTTCTATGCCCTTTGAGAGGGCTGCTTTGAGGAACCTCTTACCCTAGCCTCTGCCAAGTACAGCCTTCTGCCTCTCTCCAATACTGACTTACTTCTGACAGCTTGTCTTTCCGTTTGAGAAACCAAGAGCCCTTTTCGTGCAGGGAAAAATGTCCGTTTTCTGTTCTTCTTTTGCACACGGTTACGTGCTTTCAGGGCTGGGGTTAGGCTTTTACCCACTCGAGGGAGGGCAGCTTCCCATTCACTTTGGAGATGGCACTCCTGCAGCGCTGTGGGCCATGTCTGTGCTTCGCAGACTGCAAACTACCCTCTCCATTCGAAGAGAACACGCACGGATTGGGAAGTCTCTGTTCTCTGGGAGATGTGTGTGGTGCTACTGCCCCGGTGTATGGGGTGGCTCACTGGCCACTAGCAATTTTCTGCTCGCCACTGTGGGGAAAACGTTGTGCAGCTAAGCTCACTTGGGAAGTACAAGTGCCAGAGTTCCTTTCTGGGGCACCATCAAGAGATCACATTCGTAGCATGCGGGTACTGCTTTCCTCCTAAGCTGTGCATTCGCAGCCAGCTTCAAGGTGTTCCTTTTGTGGATAGACTCTGGTGGAGAGGCCGCTGGAGAAGGCCTCTGCTTCTATGCCCTTTGAGAAGGCTGCTTTGAGGAACCTCTTACCCTAGCGTGTGCCAAGTACAGCCTTCTGCCTCTCTCCAATACTGACTTACTTTTGACAGCTTGTCTTTCCGTTTGAGAAACCAAGAGCCCTTTTCGTGCAGGGAAAAATGTCCGTTTTCTGTTCTTCTTTTGCACACGGTGACGTGCTTTCAGACCTGGGTCAGGCTTTTACCCACTCAAGGGAGGGCAGCTTCCCATTCTCTTTGGAGATGGCACTCCTGCAGCGCTGTGGGCCATGTCTGTGCTTCGCAGACTGCAAACTACCCTCTCCATTCGAAGAGAACACGCACGGATTGGGAAGTCTCTGTTCTCTGGGAGTTGTGTGTGGTGCTACTGCCCCGGTGTATGGGGTGGCTCACTGGCCACTAGCAATGTTTCTGCTCGACACTGTGGGGCAAGCGTTGTGCAGCTAAGCTCACTTGGGAAGTACAAGTGCCAGAGTTCCTTTCTGGGGCACCATCAAGAGATCACATTCGTAGCATGCGGGTACTGCTTTCCTCCTAAGCTGTGCATTCCCCGCCAGCTTCAAGGTGTTCCTTTTGTGGATAGACTCTGGAGGAGAGGCCGCTGGATAAGGCCTCTGCTTCTTTGCCCTTTGAGAAGGCTGCTTTGAGGAACCTCTTTCCCTAGCCTCTGCCAAGTACAGTCTTCTGCCTCTCTCCAATACTGACTTACTTCTGACAGCTTGTCTTTCCGTTTGAGAAACCAAGAGCCCTTTTCGTGCAGGGAAAAATGTCCGTTTTCTGTTCTTCTTTTGCACACGGTTACGTGCTTTCACGGCTGTGGTTAGGCTTTTAAGCACTCGAGGGAGAGCAGCTTCCCATTCACTTTGGAGATGGCACTCCTGCAGCGCTGTGGGCCATGTCTGTGCTTCGCAGACTGCAAACTACCCTCTCCATTCGAAGAGAACACGCACGGATTGGGAAGTCTCTGTTCTCTGGGAGATGTGTGTGGTGCTACTGCCCCGGTGTATGGGGTGGCTCACTGGCCAGTAGCAATGTTTCTGCTCGCCACTGTGGGGCAAACGTTGTGCAGCTAAGCTCACTTGGGAAGTACAAGTGCCAGAGTTCCTTTCTGGGGCACCATCAAGAGATCACATTCGTAGCATGCGGGTACTGCTTTCCTCCTAAGATGTGCATTCGCAGCCAGCTTCAAGGTGTTCCTTTTGTGGATAGACTCTGGTGGAGAGGCCGCTGGAGAAGGCTTCTGCTTCTATGCCCTTTGAGAAGGCTGCTTTGAGGAACCTCTTACCCTAGCCGCTGCCAAGTACAGCCTTCTGCCTCTCTCCAATACTGACTTACTTTTGACAGCTTGTCTTTCCCTTTGAGAAACCAAGAGCCCTTTTCGTGCAGGGAAAAATGTCCGCTTTCTGTTCTTCTTTTGCACACGGTGACGTGCTTTCAGGCCTGGGTTAGGCTTTTACCCACTCGAGGGAGGGCAGCTTCCCATTCACTTTGGAGATGGCACTCCTGCAGCGCTGTGGGCCATAACTGTGCTTCGCAGACTGTAAACTACCCTCTCCATTCGAAGAGAACACGCACGGATTGGGAAATCTGTTCTCTGGGAGATGTGTGTGGTGCTACTGCCCCGGTGTATGGGGTGGCTCACTGGCCACTAGCAATGTTTCTGCTCTCCACTGTGGGGCAAACGTTGTGCAGCTAAGCTCACTTGGGAAGTACAAGTGCCAGAGTTCCTTTCTGGGGCACCATCAAGAGATCACATTCGTAGCATGCGGGTACTGCTTTCCTCCTAAGCTGTGCATTCGCAGCCAGCTTCAAGGTGTTCCTTTTGTGGATAGACTCTGGTGGAGAGACCGCTAGAGAAGGCCTCTGCTTCTATGCCCTTTGAGAAGGCTTCTTTGAGGAACCTCTTACCCTAGCGTGTGCCAAGTACAACCTTCTGCCTCTCTCCAATACTGACTTACTTCTGACAGCTTGTCTTTCCGTTTGAGAAAGCAAGAGCCCTTTTCGTGCAGGGAAAAATATCCGTTTTCTGTTCTTCTTTTGCACACGGTGACGTGCTTTCAGGGCTGTGGTTAGGCTTTTACCCACTCGAGGGAGGGCAGCTTCCCATTCACTTTGGAGATGGCACTCCTGCAGCGCTGTGGGCCATGTCTGTGCTTCGCAGACTGCAAACTACCCTCTCCAATCGAAGAGAACACGCACGGATTGGGAAGTCTCTGTTCTCTGGGAGTTGTGTGTGGTGCTACTGCCCCGGTGTATGGGGTGGCTCACTGGCCACTAGCAATGTTTCTGCTCGCCACTGTGGGGCAAACGTTGTGCAGCTAAGCTCACTTGGGAAGTACAAGTGCCAGAGTTCCTTTCTGGGGCACCATCAAGAGATCACATTCGTAGCATGCGGGTACTGCTTTCCTCCTAATCGGTGCATTCGCAGCCACCTTCAAGGTGTTCCATTTGTGGATAGACTCTGGTGGAGAGGCCGCTGGAGAAGGCTTCTACTTCTATGCCCTTTGAGAAGGCTGCTTTGAGGAACCTCTTACCCTAGCCTCTGGCAAGTACAGCCTTCTGTCTCTCTCCAATACTGACTTACTTTTGACAGCTTGTCTTTCCGTTTGAGAAACCAAGAGCCCTTTTCGTGCAGGGAAAAATGTCCGTTTTCTGTTCTTCTTTTGCACACGGTGACGTGCTTTCAGGCCTGGGTTAGGCTTTTATCCACTCGAGGGAGGGCAGCTTCCCATTCACTTTGGAGATGGCACTCCTGCAGCGCTGTGGGTCATGACTGTGCTTCGCAGACTGTAAACTACCCTCTCCATTCGAAGAGAACACGCACGGATTGGGAAGTCTCTGTTCTCTGGGAGTTGTGTGTGGTGCTACTGCCCCGGTGTATGGGGTGGCTCACTGGTCACTAGCAATGTTTCTGCTCGCCACTGTGGGGCAAACGTTGTGCAGCTAAGCTCACTTGGGAAGTACAAGTGCCAGAGTTCCTTTCTGGGGCACCATCAAGACATCACATTCGTAGCATGCGGGTACTGCTTTCCTCCTAAGATGTGCATTCGCAGCCAGCTTCAAGGTGTTCCTTTTGTTGATAGACTCTGGTGGAGAGGCCGCTGGAGAAGGCCTCTGCTTCTATGCCCTTTGAGAAGGCTTCTTTGAGGAACCTCTTACCCTAGCCTCTGACACGTACAGCCTTCTGCCTCTCCCGAATACTGACTTACTTCTGACAGCTTGTCTTTCCGTTTGAGAAAGCAAGAGCCCTTTTCGTGCAGGGAAAAATGTCCGTTTTCTGTTCTTCTTTTGCACACGGTGACGTGCTTTCAGGGCTTTGGTTAGGCTTTTACCCACTCGAGGGAGGGCAGCTTCCCATTCACTTTGGAGATGGCCCTCCTGCAGCGCTGTGGGCCATGTCTGTGCTTCGCAGACTGCAAACTACCCTCTCCATTCGAAGAGAACACGCACGGATTGGGAAGTCTCTGTTCTCTGGGAGTTGTGTGTGGTGCTACTGCCCCGGTGTATGGGGTGGCTCACTGGCCACTAGCAATGTTTCTGCTCGCCACTGTGGGGCAAACGTTGTGCAGCTAAGCTCACTTGGGAAGTACAAGTGCCAGAGTTCCTTTCTGGGGCACCATCAAGAGATCACATTCGTAGCATGCGGGTACTGCTTTCCTCCTAAGCTGTGCATTCGAAGCCAGCTTCAAGGTGTTCCTTTTGTGGATAGACTCTGGAGGAGAGGCCGCTGGAAAAGGCCTCTGCTTCTATGCCCTTTGAGAGGGCTGCTTTGAGGAACCTCTTACCCTAGCCTCTGCCAAGTACAGCCTTCTGCCTCTCTCCAATACTGACTTACTTCTGACAGCTTGTCTTTCCGTTTGAGAAAGCAAGAGCCCTTTTCGTGCAGGGAAAAATGTCCGTTTTCTGTTCTTCTTTTGCACACGGGGACGTGCTTTCAGGGCTGTGGTTAGGCTTTTACCCACTCGAGGGAGGGCAGCTTCCCATTCACTTTGGAGATGGCACTCCTGCAGCGCTGTGGGCCATGTCTGTGCTTCGCAGACTGCAAACTACCCTCTCCATTCGAAGAGAACACGCACGGATTGGGAAGTCTCTGTTCTCTGGGAGTTGTGTGTGGTGCTACTGCCCCGGTGTATGGGGTGGCTCACTGGCCACTAGCAATGTTTCTGCTCGCCACTGTGGGGCAAACGTTGTGCAGCTAAGCTCACTTGGGAAGTACAAGTGCCAGAGTTCCTTTCTGGGGCACCATCAAGAGATCACATTCGTAGCATGCGGGTACTGCTTTCCTCCTCAGCTGTGCATTCGCAGCCAGCTTCAAGGTGTTCCTTTTGTGGATAGACTCTGGTGGAGAGGCCGCTGGAGAAGGCTTCTGCTTCTATGCCCTTTGAGAAGGCTGCTTTGAAAAACCTCTTACCTAGCGTGTGCCAAGTACAGCCTTCTGCCTCTCTCCAATACTGACTTACTTTTGACAGCTTGTCTTTCCGTTTGAGAAAGCAAGAGCCCTTTTCGTGCAGGGAAAAATGTCCGTTTTCTGTTCTTCTTTTGCACACGGTGACGTGCTTTCAGGGCTGTGGTTAGGCTTTTACCCACTCGAGGGAGGGCAGCTTCCCATTCACTTTGGAGATGGCACTCCTGCAGCGCTGTGGGCCATGTCTGTGCTTCGCAGACTGCAAACTACCCTCTCCATTCGAAGAGAACACGCACGGATTGGGAAGTCTCTGTTCTCTGGGAGTTGTGTGTGGTGCTACTGCCCCGGTGTATGGGGTGGCTCACTGGCCACTAGCAATGTTTCTGCTCGCCACTGTGGGGCAAACGTTGTGCAGCTAAGCTCACTTGGGAAGTACAAGTGCCAGAGTTCCTTTCTGGGGCACCATCAAGAGATCACATTCGTAGCATGCGGGTACTGCTTTCCTCCTCAGCTGTGCTTTCGCAGCCAGCTTCAAGGTGTTCCTTTTGTGGATAGACTCTGGTGGAGAGGCCGCTGGAGAAGGCTTCTGCTTCTATGCCCTTTGAGAAGGCTTCTTTGAGGAACCTCTTACCCTAGCGTGTGCCAAGTACAGCCTTCTGCCTCTCTCCAATACTGACTTACTTTTGACAGCTTGTCTTTCCGTTTGAGAAAGCAAGAGCCGTTTTCGTGCAGGGAAAAATGTCCGTTTTCTGTTCTTCTTTTGCACAAGGTGACGTGCTTTCAGGGCTGTGGTTAGGCTTTTACCCACTCGAGGGAGTGCAGCTTCCCATTCACTTTGGAGATGGCACTCCTGCAGCGCTGTGGGCCATGTCTGTGCTTCGCAGACTGCAAACTACCCTCTCCATTCGAAGAGAACACGCACGGATTGGGAAGTCTCTGTTCTCTGGGAGTTGTGTGTGGTGCTACTGCCCCGGTGTATGGGGTGTCTCACTGGCCACTAGCAATGTTTCTGCTCGCCACTGTGGGGCAAACGTTGTGCAGCTAAGCTCACTTGGGAAGTACAAGTGCCAGAGTCCCTTTCTGGGGCACCATCAAGAGATCACATTCGTAGCATGCGGGTACTGCTTTCCTCCTCAGCTGTGCTTTCGCAGCCAGCTTCAAGGTGTTCCTTTTGTGGATAGACTCTGGTGGAGAGGCCGCTGGAGAAGGCTTCTGCTTCTATGCCCTTTGAGAAGGCTTCTTTGAGGAACCTCTTACCCTAGCGTGTGCCAAGTACAGCCTTCTGCCTCTATCCAATACTGACTTACTTTTGACAGCTTGTCTTTCCGTTTGAGAAAGCAAGAGCCCTTTTCGTGCAGGGAAAAATGTCCGTTTTCTGTTCTTCTTTTGCACAAGGTGACGTGCTTTCAGGGCTGTGGTTAGGCTTTTACCCACTCGAGGGAGGGCAGCTTCCCATTCACTTTGGAGATGGCACTCCTGCAGCGCTGTGGGCCATGTCTGTGCTTCGCAGACTGCAAACTACCCTCTCCATTCGAAGAGAACACGCACGGATTGGGAAGTCTCTGTTCTCTGGGAGTTGTGTGTGGTGCTACTGCCCCGGTGTATGGGGTGGCTCACTCGCCACTAGCAATGTTTCTGCTCGCCACTGTGGGGCAAACGTTGTGCAGCTAAGCTCACTTGGGAAGTACAAGTGCCAGAGTTCCTTTCTGGGGCACCATCAAGAGATCACATTCGTAGCATGCGGGTACTGCTTTCCTCCTAAGCTGTGCATTCCCCGCCAGCTACAAGGTGTTCCTTTTGTGGATAGACTCTGGTGGAGAGGCCGCTGGAGAAGGCCTCTGCTTCTATGCCCTTTGAGAAGGCTTCTTTGAGGAACCTCTTACCCTAGCGTGTGCCAAGTACAGCCTTCTGCCTCTCTCCAATACTGACTTACTTTTGACAGCTTGTCTTTCCGTTTGAGAAAGCAAGAGCCCTTTTCGTGCAGGGAAAAATGTCCGTTTTCTGTTCTTCTTTTGCACACGGTGACGTGCTTTCAGGGCTGTGGTTAGGCTTTTACCCACTCGAGGGAGGGCAGCTTCCCATTCACTTTGGAGATGGCACTCCTGCAGCGCTGTGGGCCATGTCTGTGCTTCGCAGACTGCAAACTACCCTCTCCATTCGAAGAGAACACGCACGGATTGGGAAGTCTCTGTTCTCTGGGAGTTGTGTGTGGTGCTACTGCCCCGGTGTATGGGGTCGCTCACTGGCCACTAGCAATGTTTCTGCTCGCCACTGTGGGGCAAACGTTGTTCAGCTAAGCTCACTTGGGAAGTACAAGTGCCAGAGTTCCTTTCTGGGGCACCATCAAGAGATCACATTCGTAGCATGCGGGTACTGCTTTCCTCCTAATCGGTGCATTCGCAGCCACCTTCAAGGTGTTCCTTTTGTGGATAGACTCTGGTGGAGAGGCCGCTGGAGAAGGCTTCTGCTTCTATGCCCTTTGAGAAGGCTGCTTTGAGGAACCTCTTACCCTAGCCTCTGGCAAGTACAGCCTTCTGCCTCTCTCCAATACTGACTTACTTTTGACAGCTTGTCTTTCCGTTTGAGAAACCAAGAGCCCTTTTCGTGCAGGGAAAAATGTCCGTTTTCTGTTCTTCTTTTGCACACGGTGACGTGCTTTCAGGCCTGGGTTAGGCTTTTACCCACTCGAGGGAGGGCAGCTTCCCATTCACTTTGGAGATGGCACTCCTGCAGCGCTGTGGGTCATGACTGTGCTTCGCAGACTGTAAACTACCCTCTCCATTCGAAGAGAACACGCACGGATTGGGAAGTCTCTGTTCTCTGGGAGATGTGTGTGGTGCTACTGCCCCGGTGTATGGGGTGGCTCACTGGCCACTAGCAATGTTTCTGCTCTCCACTGTGGGGCAAACGTTGTGCAGCTAAGCTCACTTGGGAAGTACAAGTGCCAGAGTTCCTTTCTGGGGCACCATCAAGAGATCACATTCGTAGCATGCGGGTACTGCTTTCCTCCTAAGATGTGCATTCACAGCCAGCTTCAAGGTGTTCCTTTTGTGGATAGACTCTGGTGGAGAGGCCGCTGCAGAAGGCCTCTGCTTCTATGCCCTTTGAGAAGGCTGCTTTGAGGAACCTCTTTCCCTAGCCTCTGCCACGTACAGCCTTCTGCCTCTCCCCAATACTGACTTACTTCTGACAGCTTGTCTTTCCGTTTGAGAAAGCAATAGCCCTTTTCGTGCAGGGAAAAATGTCCGTTTTCTGTTGTTCTTTTGCACACGGTGACGTGCTTTCTGGGCTGTGGTTAGGCTTTTACCCACTCGAGGGAGGGCAGCTTCCCATTCACTTTGGAGATGGCACTCCTGCAGCGCTGTGGGCCATGTCTGTGCTTCGCAGACTGCAAACTACCCTCTCCATTCGAAGAGAACACGCACGGATTGGGAAGTCTCTGTTCTCTGGGAGTTGTGTGTGGTGCTACTGCCCCGGTGTATGGGGTGGCTCACTGGCCACTAGCAATGTTGCTGCTCCCCACTGTGGGGCAAACGTTGTGCAGCTAAGCTCACTTGGGAAGTACAAGTGCCAGAGTTCCTTTCTGGGGCACCATCAAGAGATCACATTCGTAGCATGCGGGTACTGCTTTCCTCCTAAGCTGTGCATTCGCAGCCAGCTTCAAGGTGTTCCTTTTGTGGATAGACTCTGGAGGAGAGGCCGCTGGAGAAGGCCTCTGCTTCTATGCCCTTTGAGAGGGCTGCTTTGAGGAACCTATTACCCTAGCCTCTGCCAAGTACAGCCTTCTGCCTCTCTCCAATACTGACTTACTTCTGACAGCTTGTCTTTCCGTTTGAGAAACCAAGAGCCCTTTTCGTGCAGGGAAAAATGTCCGTTTTCTGTTCTTCTTTTGCACACGGTGACGTGCTTTCAGGCCTGGGTTAGGCTTTTACCCACTCGAGGGAGGGCAGCTTCCCATTCACTTTGGAGATGGCACTCCTGCAGCGCTGTGGGCCATAACTGTGCTTCGCAGACTGTAAACTACCCTCTCCATTCGAAGAGAACACGCACCGATTGGGAAGTCTCTGTTCTCTGAGAGATGTGTGTGGTGCTACTGCCGCGTTGTATTGGGTGGCTCACTCGCCACTAGCAATGTTTCTGCTCTCCACTGTGTGGCAAACGTTGTGCAGCTAAGCTCATTTGGGAAGTACAAGTGCCAGAGTTCCTTTCTGGGGCACCATCAAGTGATCACATTCGTAGCATGCGGGTACTGCTTTCCTCCTAAGATGTGCATTCGCAGCCAGCTTCAAGGTGTTCCTTTTGTGGATAGACTCTGGTGGAGAGACCGCTAGAGAAGGCCTCTGCTTCTATGCCCTTTGAGAAGGCTTCTTTGAGGAACCTCTTACCCTAGCGTGTGCCAAGTACAGCCTTCTGCCTCTATCCAATACTGACTTACTTTTGACAGCTTGTCTTTCCGTTTGAGAAAGCAAGAGCCCTTTTCGTGCAGGGAAAAATGTCCGTTTTCTGTTCTTCTTTTGCACAAGGTGACGTGCTTTCAGGGCTGTGGTTAGGCTTTTACCCACTCGAGGGAGGGCAGCTTCCCATTCACTTTGGAGATGGCACTCCTGCAGCGCTGTGGGCCATGTCTGTGCTTCGCAGACTGCAAACTACCCTCTCCATTCGAAGAGAACACGCACGGATTGGGAAGTCTCTGTTCTCTGGGAGTTGTGTGTGGTGCTACTGCCCCGGTGTATGGGGTGGCTCACTCGCCACTAGCAATGTTTCTGCTCGCCACTGTGGGGCAAACGTTGTGCAGCTAAGCTCACTTGGGAAGTACAAGTGCCAGAGTTCCTTTCTGGGGCACCATCAAGAGATCACATTCATAGCATGCGGGTACTGCTTTCCTCCTAAGATGTGCATTCGCAGCCAGCTTCAAGGTGTTCCTTTTGTGGATAGACTCTAGTGGAGAGGCCCCTGGATAAGGCCTCTGCTTCTATGCCCTTTGAGAGGGCTGCTTTGAGGAACCTCTTACCCTAGCGTGTGCCAAGTACAGCCTTCTGCCTCTATCCAATACTGACTTACGTTTGACAGCTTGTCTTTCCGTTTGAGAAAGCAAGAGCCCTTTTCGTGCAGGGAAAAATGTCCGTTTTCTGTTCTTCTTTTGCACAAGGTGACGTGCTTTCAGGGCTGTGGTTAGGCTTTTACCCACTCGAGGGAGGGCAGCTTCCCATTCACTTTGGAGATGGCACTCCTGCAGCGCTGTGGGCCATGTCTGTGCTTCGCAGACTGCAAACTACCCTCTCCATTCGAAGAGAACACGCACGGATTGGGAAGTCTCTGTTCTCTGGGAGTTGTGTGTGGTGCTACTGCCCCGGTGTATGGGGTGGCTCACTGGCCACTAGCAATGTTTCTGCTCGCCACTGTGGGGCAAACGTTGTGCAGCTAAGCTCACTTGGGAAGTACAAGTGCCAGAGTTCCTTTCTGGGGCACCATCAAGAGATCACATTCGTAGCATGCGGGTACTGGTTTCCTCCTCAGCTGTGCATTCGCAGCCAGCTTCAAGGTGTTCCTTTTGTGGATAGACTCTGGTGGAGAGGCCGCTGGAGAAGGCTTCTGCTTCTAAGCCCTTTGAGAAGGCTGCTTTGAAAAACCTCTTACCTAGCGTGTGCCAAGTACAGCCTTCTGCCTCTCTCCAATACTGACTTACTTTTGACAGCTTGTCTTTCCGTTTGAGAAAGCAAGAGCCCTCTTCGTGCAGGGAAAAATGTCCGTTTTCTGTTCTTCTTTTGCACACGGTGACGTGCTTTCAGGGCTGTGGTTAGGCTTTTACCCACTCGAGGGAGGGCAGCTTCCCATTCACTTTGGAGATGGCACTCCTGCAGCGCTGTGGGCCATGTCTGTGCTTCGCAGACTGCAAACTACCCTCTCCATTCGAAGAGAACACGCACGGATTGGGAAGTCTCTGTTCTCTGGGAGTTGTGTGTGGTGCTACTGCCCCGGTGTATGGGGTGGCTCACTGGCCACTAGCAATGTTTCTGCTCGCCACTGTGGGGCAAACGTTGTGCAGCTAAGCTCACTTGGGAAGTACAAGTGCCAGAGTTCCTTTCTGGGGCACCATCAAGAGATCACATTCATAGCATGCGGGTACTGCTTTCCTCCTAATATGTGCATTCGCAGCCAGCTTCAAGGTGTTCCTTTTGTGGATAGACTCTAGTGGAGAGGCCGCTGGATAAGGCCTCTGCTTCTATGCCCTTTGAGAGGGCTGCTTTGAGGAACCTCTTACCCTAGCGTGTGCCAAGTACAGCCTTCTGCCTCTATCCAATACTGACTTACGTTTGACAGCTTGTCTTTCCGTTTGAGAAAGCAAGAGCCCTTTTCGTGCAGGGAAAAATGTCCGTTTTCTGTTCTTCTTTTGCACAAGGTGACGTGCTTTCAGGCCTGGGTTAGGCTTTTACCCACTCGAGGGAGGGCAGCTTCCCATTCACTTTGGAGATGGCACTCCTGCAGCGCTGTGGGCCATAACTGTGCTTCGCAGACTGTAAACTACCCTCTCCATTCGAAGAGAACACGCACGGATTGGGAAGTCTCTGTTCTCTGGGAGATGTGTGTGGTGCTACTGCCCCGGTGTATGGGGTGGCTCACTCGCCACTAGCAATGTTTCTGCTCTCCACTGTGGGGCAAACGTTGTGCAGCTAAGCTCACTTGGGAAGTACAAGTGCCAGAGTTCCTTTCTGGGGCACCATCAAGAGATCACATTCGTAGCATGCGGGTACTGCTTTCCTCCTAAGATGTGCATTCGCAGCCAGCTTCAAGGTGTTCATTTTGTGGATAGACTCTGGTGGAGAGACCGCTAGAGAAGGCCTCTGCTTCTATGCCCTTTGAGAAGGCTTCTTTGAGGAACCTCTTACCCTAGCGTGTGCCAAGTACAACCTTCTGCCTCTCTCCAATACTGACTTACTTCTGACAGCTTGTCTTTCCGTTTGAGAAAGCAAGAGCCCTTTTCGTGCAGGGAAAAATGTCCGTTTTCTGTTCTTCTTTTGCACACGGTGACGTGCTTTCAGGGCTGTGGTTAGGCTTTTACCCACTCGAGGGAGGGCAGCTTCCCATTCACTTTGGAGATGGCACTCCTGCAGCGCTGTGGGCCATGTCTGTGCTTCGCAGACTGCAAACTACCCTCTCCATTCGAAGAGAACACGCACGGATTGGGAAGTCTCTGTTCTCTGGGAGTTGTGTGTGGTGCTACTGCCCCGGTGTATGGGGTGGCTCACTGGCCACTAGCAATGTTGCTGCTCCCCACTGTGGGGCAAACGTTGTGCAGCTAAGCTCACTTGGGAAGTACAAGTGCCAGAGTTCCTTTCTGGGGCACCATCAAGAGATCACATTCGTAGCATGCGGGTACTGCTTTCCTCCTAAGCTGTGCATTCGCAGCCAGCTTCAAGGTGTTCCTTTTGTGGATAGACTCTGGAGGAGAGGCCGCTGGAGAAGGCCTCTGCTTCTATGCCCTTTGAGAGGGCTGCTTTGAGGAACCTATTACCCTAGCCTCTGCCAAGTACAGCCTTCTGCCTCTCTCCAATACTGACTTACTTCTGACAGCTTGTCTTTCCGTTTGAGAAACCAAGAGCCCTTTTCGTGCAGGGAAAAATGTCCGTTTTCTGTTCTTCTTTTGCACACGGTGACGTGCTTTCAGGCCTGGGTTAGGCTTTTACCCACTCGAGGGAGGGCAGCTTCCCATTCACTTTGGAGATGGCACTCCTGCAGCGCTGTGGGCCATAACTGTGCTTCGCAGACTGTAAACTACCCTCTCCATTCGAAGAGAACACGCACCGATTGGGAAGTCTCTGTTCTCTGAGAGATGTGTGTGGTGCTACTGCCGCGTTGTATTGGGTGGCTCACTCGCCACTAGCAATGTTTCTGCTCTCCACTGTGTGGCAAACGTTGTGCAGCTAAGCTCATTTGGGAAGTACAAGTGCCAGAGTTCCTTTCTGGGGCACCATCAAGTGATCACATTCGTAGCATGCGGGTACTGCTTTCCTCCTAAGATGTGCATTCGCAGCCAGCTTCAAGGTGTTCCTTTTGTGGATAGACTCTGGTGGAGAGACCGCTAGAGAAGGCCTCTGCTTCTATGCCCTTTGAGAAGGCTTCTTTGAGGAACCTCTTACCCTAGCGTGTGCCAAGTACAGCCTTCTGCCTCTATCCAATACTGACTTACTTTTGACAGCTTGTCTTTCCGTTTGAGAAAGCAAGAGCCCTTTTCGTGCAGGGAAAAATGTCCGTTTTCTGTTCTTCTTTTGCACAAGGTGACGTGCTTTCAGGGCTGTGGTTAGGCTTTTACCCACTCGAGGGAGGGCAGCTTCCCATTCACTTTGGAGATGGCACTCCTGCAGCGCTGTGGGCCATGTCTGTGCTTCGCAGACTGCAAACTACCCTCTCCATTCGAAGAGAACACGCACGGATTGGGAAGTCTCTGTTCTCTGGGAGTTGTGTGTGGTGCTACTGCCCCGGTGTATGGGGTGGCTCACTCGCCACTAGCAATGTTTCTGCTCGCCACTGTGGGGCAAACGTTGTGCAGCTAAGCTCACTTGGGAAGTACAAGTGCCAGAGTTCCTTTCTGGGGCACCATCAAGAGATCACATTCATAGCATGCGGGTACTGCTTTCCTCCTAAGATGTGCATTCGCAGCCAGCTTCAAGGTGTTCCTTTTGTGGATAGACTCTAGTGGAGAGGCCCCTGGATAAGGCCTCTGCTTCTATGCCCTTTGAGAGGGCTGCTTTGAGGAACCTCTTACCCTAGCGTGTGCCAAGTACAGCCTTCTGCCTCTATCCAATACTGACTTACGTTTGACAGCTTGTCTTTCCGTTTGAGAAAGCAAGAGCCCTTTTCGTGCAGGGAAAAATGTCCGTTTTCTGTTCTTCTTTTGCACAAGGTGACGTGCTTTCAGGGCTGTGGTTAGGCTTTTACCCACTCGAGGGAGGGCAGCTTCCCATTCACTTTGGAGATGGCACTCCTGCAGCGCTGTGGGCCATGTCTGTGCTTCGCAGACTGCAAACTACCCTCTCCATTCGAAGAGAACACGCACGGATTGGGAAGTCTCTGTTCTCTGGGAGTTGTGTGTGGTGCTACTGCCCCGGTGTATGGGGTGGCTCACTGGCCACTAGCAATGTTTCTGCTCGCCACTGTGGGGCAAACGTTGTGCAGCTAAGCTCACTTGGGAAGTACAAGTGCCAGAGTTCCTTTCTGGGGCACCATCAAGAGATCACATTCGTAGCATGCGGGTACTGGTTTCCTCCTCAGCTGTGCATTCGCAGCCAGCTTCAAGGTGTTCCTTTTGTGGATAGACTCTGGTGGAGAGGCCGCTGGAGAAGGCTTCTGCTTCTAAGCCCTTTGAGAAGGCTGCTTTGAAAAACCTCTTACCTAGCGTGTGCCAAGTACAGCCTTCTGCCTCTCTCCAATACTGACTTACTTTTGACAGCTTGTCTTTCCGTTTGAGAAAGCAAGAGCCCTCTTCGTGCAGGGAAAAATGTCCGTTTTCTGTTCTTCTTTTGCACACGGTGACGTGCTTTCAGGGCTGTGGTTAGGCTTTTACCCACTCGAGGGAGGGCAGCTTCCCATTCACTTTGGAGATGGCACTCCTGCAGCGCTGTGGGCCATGTCTGTGCTTCGCAGACTGCAAACTACCCTCTCCATTCGAAGAGAACACGCACGGATTGGGAAGTCTCTGTTCTCTGGGAGTTGTGTGTGGTGCTACTGCCCCGGTGTATGGGGTGGCTCACTGGCCACTAGCAATGTTTCTGCTCGCCACTGTGGGGCAAACGTTGTGCAGCTAAGCTCACTTGGGAAGTACAAGTGCCAGAGTTCCTTTCTGGGGCACCATCAAGAGATCACATTCATAGCATGCGGGTACTGCTTTCCTCCTAATATGTGCATTCGCAGCCAGCTTCAAGGTGTTCCTTTTGTGGATAGACTCTAGTGGAGAGGCCGCTGGATAAGGCCTCTGCTTCTATGCCCTTTGAGAGGGCTGCTTTGAGGAACCTCTTACCCTAGCGTGTGCCAAGTACAGCCTTCTGCCTCTATCCAATACTGACTTACGTTTGACAGCTTGTCTTTCCGTTTGAGAAAGCAAGAGCCCTTTTCGTGCAGGGAAAAATGTCCGTTTTCTGTTCTTCTTTTGCACAAGGTGACGTGCTTTCAGGCCTGGGTTAGGCTTTTACCCACTCGAGGGAGGGCAGCTTCCCATTCACTTTGGAGATGGCACTCCTGCAGCGCTGTGGGCCATAACTGTGCTTCGCAGACTGTAAACTACCCTCTCCATTCGAAGAGAACACGCACGGATTGGGAAGTCTCTGTTCTCTGGGAGATGTGTGTGGTGCTACTGCCCCGGTGTATGGGGTGGCTCACTCGCCACTAGCAATGTTTCTGCTCTCCACTGTGGGGCAAACGTTGTGCAGCTAAGCTCACTTGGGAAGTACAAGTGCCAGAGTTCCTTTCTGGGGCACCATCAAGAGATCACATTCGTAGCATGCGGGTACTGCTTTCCTCCTAAGATGTGCATTCGCAGCCAGCTTCAAGGTGTTCATTTTGTGGATAGACTCTGGTGGAGAGACCGCTAGAGAAGGCCTCTGCTTCTATGCCCTTTGAGAAGGCTTCTTTGAGGAACCTCTTACCCTAGCGTGTGCCAAGTACAACCTTCTGCCTCTCTCCAATACTGACTTACTTCTGACAGCTTGTCTTTCCGTTTGAGAAAGCAAGAGCCCTTTTCGTGCAGGGAAAAATGTCCGTTTTCTGTTCTTCTTTTGCACACGGTGACGTGCTTTCAGGGCTGTGGTTAGGCTTTTACCCACTCGAGGGAGGGCAGCTTCCCATTCACTTTGGAGATGGCACTCCTGCAGCGCTGTGGGCCATGTCTGTGCTTCGCAGACTGCAAACTACCCTCTCCATTCGAAGAGAACACGCACGGATTGGGAAGTCTCTGTTCTCTGGGAGTTGTGTGTGGTGCTACTGCCCCGGTGTATGGGGTGGCTCACTGGCCACTAGCAATGTTTCTGCTCGCCACTGTGGGGCAAACGTTGTGCAGCTAAGCTCACTTGGGAAGTACAAGTGCCAGAGTTCCTTTCTGGGGCACCATCAAGAGATCACATTCGTAGCATGCGGGTACTGCTTTCCTCCTAAGCTGTGCATTCGCAGCCAGCTTCAAGGTGTTCCTTTTGTGGATAGACTCTGGAGGAGAGGCCGCTGGAAAAGGCCTCTGCTTCTATGCCCTTTGAGAGGGCTGCTTTGAGGAACCTCTTACCCTAGCCTCTGCCAAGTACAGCCTTCTGCCTCTCTCCAATACTGACTTACTTCTGACAGCTTGTCTTTCCGTTTGAGAAACCAAGAGCCCTTTTCGTGCAGGGAAAAATGTCCGTTTTCTGTTCTTCTTTTGCACACGGTGACGTGCTTTCAGGGCTGTGGTTAGGCTTTTACCCACTCGAGGGAGGGCAGCTTCCCATTCACTTTGGAGATGGCACTCCTGCAGCGCTGTGGGCCATGTCTGTGCTTCGCAGACTGCAAACTACCCTCTCCATTCGAAGAGAACACGCACGGATTGGGAAGTCTCTGTTCTCTGGGAGTTGTGTGTGGTGCTACTGCCCCGGTGTATGGGGTGGCTCACTGGCCACTAGCAATGTTTCTGCTCGCCACTGTGGGGCAAACGTTGTGCAGCTAAGCTCACTTGGGAAGTACAAGTGCCAGAGTTCCTTTCTGGGGCACCATCAAGAGATCACATTCGCAGCATGCGGGTACTGGTTTCCTCCTCAGCTGTGCATTCGCAGCCAGCTTCAAGGTGTTCCTTTTGTGGATAGACTCTGGTGGAGAGGCCGCTGGAGAAGGCTTCTGCTTCTAAGCCCTTTGAGAAGGCTGCTTTGAAAAACCTCTTACCTAGCGTGTGCCAAGTACAGCCTTCTGCTTCTCTCCAATACTGACTTACTTTTGACAGCTTGTCTTTCCGTTTGAGAAAGCAAGAGCCCTTTTCGTGCAGGGAAAAATGTCCGTTTTCTGTTCTTCTTTTGCACACGGTGACGTGCTTTCAGGGCTGTGGTTAGGCTTTTACCCACTCGAGGGAGGGCAGCTTCCCATTCACTTTGGAGATGGCACTCCTGCAGCGCTGTGGGCCATGTCTGTGCTTCGCAGACTGCAAACTACCCTCTCCATTCGAAGAGAACACGCACGGATTGGGAAGTCTCTGTTCTCTGGGAGTTGTGTGTGGTGCTACTGCCCCGGTGTATGGGGTGGCTCACTGGCCACTAGCAATGTTTCTGCTCGCCACTGTGGGGCAAACGTTGTGCAGCTAAGCTCACTTGGGAAGTACAAGTGCCAGAGTTCCTTTCTGGGGCACCATCAAGAGATCACATTCGTAGCATGCGGGTACTGCTTTCCTCCTCAGCTGTGCTTTCGCAGCCAGCTTCAAGGTGTTCCTTTTGTGGATAGACTCTGGTGGAGAGGCCGCTGGAGAAGGCTTCTGCTTCTATGCCCTTTGAGAAGGCTTCTTTGAGGAACCTCTTACCCTAGCGTGTGCCAAGTACAGCCTTCTGCCTCTATCCAATACTGACTTACTTTTGACAGCTTGTCTTTCCGTTTGAGAAAGCAAGAGCCCTTTTCGTGCAGGGAAAAATGTCTGTTTTCTGTTCTTCTTTTGCACAAGGTGACGTGCTTTCAGGGCTGTGGTTAGGCTTTTACCCACTCGAGGGAGGGCAGCTTCCCATTCACTTTGGATATGGCACTCCTGCAGCGCTGTGGGCCATGTCTGTGCTTCGCAGACTGCAAACTACCCTCTCCATTCGAAGAGAACACGCACGGATTGGGAAGTCTCTGTTCTCTGGGAGTTGTGTGTGGTGCTACTGCCCCGGTGTATGGGGTGGCTCACTGGCCACTAGCAATGTTTCTGCTCGCCACTGTGGGGCAAACGTTGTGCAGCTAAGCTCACTTGGGAAGTACAAGTGCCAGAGTTCCTTTCTGGGGCACCATCAAGAGATCACATTCGTAGCATGCGGGTACTGCTTTCCTCCTAAGATGTGCATTCGCAGCCAGCTTCAAGGTGTTCCTTTTGTGGATAGACTCTAGTGGAGAGGCCGCTGAATAAGGCCTCTGCTTCTATGCCCTTTGAGAGGGCTGCTTTGAGGAACCTCTTACCCTAGCCTCTGCCAAGTACAGCCTTCTGCCTCTCTCCAATACTGACTTACTTCTGACAGCTTGTCTTTCCGTTTGAGAAAGCAAGAGCCCTTTTCGTGCAGGGAAAAATGTCCGTTTTCTGTTCTTCTTTTGCACACGGTGACGTGCTTTCAGGGCTGGCGTTAGGCTTTTACCCACTCGAGGGAGGGCAGCTTCCCATTTACTTTGTAGATGGCACTCCTGCAGCGCTGTGGGCCATGTCTGTGCTTCGCAGACTGCAAACTACCCTCTCCATTCGAAGAGAACACGCACGGATTGGGAAGTCTCTGTTCTCTGGGAGTTGTGTGTGGTGCTACTGCCCCGGTGTATGGGGTGGCTCACTGGCCACTAGCAATGTTTCTGCTCGCCACTGTGGGGAAAACGTTGTGCAGCTAAGCTCACTTGGGAAGTACAAGTGCCAGAGTTCCTTTCTGGGGCACCATCAAGAGATCACATTCGTAGCATGCGGGTACTGCTTTCCTCCTCAGCTGTGCATTCGCAGCCAGCTTCAAGGTGTTCCTTTTGTGGATAGACTCTGGTGGAGAGGCCGCTGGAGAAGGCTTCTGCTTCTATGCCCTTTGAGAAGGCTGCTTTGAGGAACCTCTTACCCTAGCCTCTGCCACGTACAACCTTCTGCCTCTCCCCAATACTGACTTACTTCTGACAGCTTGTCTTTCCGTTTGAGAAAGCAATAGCCCTTTTCGTGCAGGGAAAAATGTCCGTTTTCTGTTCTTCTTTTGCACACGGTGACGTGCTTTCAGGGCTGTGGTTAGGCTTTTACCCACTCGAGGGAGGGCAGCTTCCCATTCACTTTGGAGATGGCACTCCTGCAGCGCTGTGGGCCATGTCTGTGCTTCGCAGACTGCAAACTACCCTCTCCATTCGAAGAGAACACGCACGGATTGGGAAGTCTCTGTTCTCTGGGAGTTGTGTGTGGTGCTACTGCCCCGGTGTATGGGGTGGCTCACTGGCCACTAGCAATGTTTCTGCTCGCCACTGTGGGGCAAACGTTGTGCAGCTAAGCTGACTTGGGAAGTACAAGTGCCAGAGTTCCTTTCTGGGGCACCATCAAGAGATCACATTCGTAGCATGCGGGTACTGCTTTCCTCCTAAGGTGTGCATTCGCAGCCAGCTTCAAGGTGTTCCTTTTGTGAATAGACTCTGGAGGAGAGGCCGCTGGAGAAGGCCTCTGCTTCTATGCCCTTTGAGAGGGCTGCTTTGAGGAACCTATTACCCTAGCCTCTGCCAAGTACAGCCTTCTGCCTCTCTCCAATACTGACTTACTTCTGACAGCTTGTCTTTCCGTTTGAGAAACCAAGAGCCCTTTTCGTGCAGGGAAAAATGTCCGTTTTCTGTTCTTCTTTTGCACACGGTGACGTGCTTTCAGGCCTGGGTTAGGCTTTTACCCACTCGAGGGAGGGCAGCTTCCCATTCACTTTGGAGATGGCACTCCTGCAGCGCTGTGGGCCATAACTGTGCTTCGCAGACTGTAAACTACCCTCTCCATTCGAAGAGAACACGCACGGATTGGGAAGTCTCTGTTCTCTGGGAGATGTGTGTGGTGCTACTGCCCCGGTGTATGGGGTGGCTCACTCGCCACTAGCAATGTTTCTGCTCTCCACTGTGGGGCAAACGTTGTGCAGCTAAGCTCACTTGGGAAGTACAAGTGCCAGAGTTCCTTTCTGGGGCACCATCAAGAGATCACATTCGTAGCATGCGGGTACTGCTTTCCTCCTAAGCTGTGCATTCGCAGCCAGCTTCAAGGTGTTCCTTTTGTGGATAGACTCTGGTGGAGAGACCGCTAGAGAAGGCCTCTGCTTCTGTGCCCTTTGAGAAGGCTTCTTTGAGGAACCTCTTACCCTAGCGTGTGCCAAGTACAACCTTCTGCCTCTCTCCAATACTGAATTACTTCTGACAGCTTGTCTTTCCGTTTGAGAAAGCAAGAGCCCTTTTCGTGCAGGGAAAAATGTCCGCTTTCTGTTCTTCTTTTGCACACGGTGACGTGCTTTCAGGGCTGTGGTTAGGCTTTTACCCACTCGAGGGAGGGCAGCTTCCCATTCACTTTGGAGATGGCACTCCTGCAGCGCTGTGGGCCATGTCTGTGCTTCGCAGACTGCAAACTACCCTCTCCATTCGAAGAGAACACGCACGGATTGGGAAGTCTCTGTTCTCTGGGAGTTGTGTGTGGTGCTACTGCCCCGGTGTATGGGGTGGCTCACTGGCCACTAGCAATGTTTCTGCTCGCCACTGTGGGGCAAACGTTGTGCAGCTAAGCTCACTTGGGAAGTACAAGTGCCAGAGTTCCTTTCTGGGGCACCATCAAGAGATCACATTCGTAGCATGCGGGTACTGCTTTCCTCCTAATTGGTGCATTCGCAGCCACCTTCAAGGTGTTCCTTTTGTGGATAGACTCTGGTGGAGAGGCCGCTGGAGAAGGCTTCTGCTTCTATGCCCTTTGAGAAGGCTGCTTTGAGGAACCTCTTACCCTAGCCTCTGGCAAGTACAGCCTTCTGCCTCTCTCCAATACTGACTTACTTTTGACAGCTTGTCTTTCCGTTTGAGAAACCAAGAGCCCTTTTCGTGCAGGGAAAAATGTCCGTTTTCTGTTCTTCTTTTGCACACGGTGACGTGCTTTCAGGCCTGGGTTAGGCTTTTACCCACTCGAGGGAGGGCAGCTTCCCATTCACTTTGGAGATGGCACTCCTGCAGTGCTGTGGGTCATGACTGTGCTTCGCAGACTGTAAACTACCCTCTCCATTCGAAGAGAACACGCACGGATTGGGAAGTCTCTGTTCTCTGGGAGTTGTGTGTGGTGCTACTGCCCCGGTGTATGGGGTGGCTCACTCGCCACTAGCAATGTTTCTGCTCTCCACTGTGGGGCAAACGTTGTGCAGCTAAGCTCACTTGGGAAGTACAAGTGCCAGAGTTCCTTTCTGGGGCACCATCAAGAGATCACATTCGTAGCATGCGGGTACTGCTTTCCTCCTAAGATGTGCATTCGCAGCCAGCTTCAAGGTGTTCCTTTTGTGGATAGACTCTGGTGGAGAGGCCGCTGGAGAAGGCCTCTGCTTCTATGCCCTTTGAGAAGGCTTCTTTGAGGAACCTCTTACCCTAGCCTCTGCCACGTACAGCCTTCTGCCTCTCCCCAATACTGACTTACTTCTGACGGCTTGTCTTTCCGTTTGAGAAAGCAAGAGCCCTTTTCGTGCAGGGAAAATTGTCCGTTTTCTGTTCTTCTTTTGCACACGGTGACGTGCTTTCAGGGCTGTGGTTAGGCTTTTACCCACTCGAGGGAGGGAAGCTTCCCATTCACTTTGGAGATGGCACTCCTGCAGCGCTGTGGGCCATGTCTGTGCTTCGCAGACTGCAAACTACCCTCTCCATTCGAAGAGAACACGCACGGATTGGGAAGTCTCTGTTCTCTGGGAGTTGTGTGTGGTGCTACTGCCCCGGTGTATGGGGTGGCTCACTGGCCACTAGCAATGTTTCTGCTCGCCACTGTGGGGAAAACGTTGTGCAGCTAAGCTCACTTGGGAAGTACAAGTGCCAGAGTTCCTTTCTGGGGCACCATCAAGAGATCACATTCGTAGCATGCGGGTACTGCTTTCCTCCTCAGCTGTGCATTCGCAGCCAGCTTCAAGGTGTTCCTTTTGTGGATAGACTCTGGTGGAGAGGCCGCTGGAGAAGGCTTCTGCTTCTATGCCCTTTGAGAAGGCTGCTTTGAGGAACCTCTTACCCTAGCCTCTGCCAAGTACAGCCTTCTGCCTCTCTCCAATACTGACTTACTTTTGACAGCTTGTCTTTCCGTTTGAGAAACCAAGAGCCCTTTTCGTGCAGGGAAAAATGTCCGTTTTCTGGTCTTCTTTTGCACACGGTGACGTGCTTTCAGGCCTGGTTTAGGCTTTTACCCACTCGAGGGAGGGCATCTTCCCATTCACTTTGGAGATGGCACTCCTGCAGCGCTGTGGGCCAAGACTGTGCTTCGCAGACTGTAAACTACCCTCTCCATTCGAAGAGAACACGCACGGATTGGGAAGTCTCTGTTCTCTGGGAGATGTGTGTGGTGCTACTGCCCCGGTGTATGGGGTGGCTCACTCGCCACTAGCAATGTTTCTGCTCGCCACTGTGGGGCAAACGTTGTGCAGCTAAGCTCACTTGGGAAGTACAAGTGCCAGAGTTCCTTTCTGGGGCACCATCAAGAGATCACATTCGTAGCATGCGGGTACTGCTTTCCTCTTAAGCTGTGCATTCCCCGCCAGCTACAAGGTGTTCCTTTTGTGGATAGACTCTGGTGGAGAGGCCGCTGGAGAAGGCCTCTGCTTCTATGCCCTTTGAGAAGGCTTCTTTGAGGAACCTCTTACCCTAGCGTGTGCCAAGTACAGCCTTCTGCCTCTCTCCAATACTGACTTACTTTTGACAGCTTGTCTTTCCGTTTGAGAAACCAAGAGCCCTTTTCGTGCAGGGAAAAATGTCCGTTTTCTGTTCTTCTTTTGCACACGGTGACGTGCTTTCAGGGCTGGGGTTAGGCTTTTACCCACTCGAGGGAGGGCAGCTTCCCATTCACTTTGGAGATGGCACTCCTGCAGCGCTGTGGGCCATGTCTGTGCTTCGCAGACTGCAAACTACCCTCTCCATTCGAAGAGAACACGCACGGATTGGGAAGTCTCTGTTGTCTGGGAGTTGTGTGTGGTGCTACTGCCCCGGTGTATGGGGTGGCTCACTGGCCACTAGCAATGTTTCTGCTCGCCACTGTGGGGCAAACGTTGTGCAGCTAAGCTCACTTGGGAAGTACAAGTGCCAGAGTTCCTTTCTGGGGCACCATCAAGAGATCACATTCGTAGCATGCGGGTACTGCTTTCCTCCTAAGCTGTGCATTCCCCGCCAGCTACAAGGTGTTCCTTTTGTGGATAGACTCTGGTGGAGAGGCCGCTGGAGAAGGCCTCTGCTTCTATGCCCTTTGAGAAGGCTTCTTTGAGGAACCTCTTACCCTAGCCTCTGCCACGTACAGCCTTCTGCCTCTCCCCAATACTGACTTACTTCTGACAGCTTGTCTTTCCGTTTGAGAAAGCAATAGCCCTTTTCGTGCAGGGAGAAATGTCCGTTTTCTGTTCTTCTTTTGCACACGGTGACGTGCTTTCAGGGCTGTGGTTAGGCTTTTACCCACTCGAGGGAGGGCAGCTTCCCATTCACTTTGGAGATGGCACTCCTGCAGCGCTGTGGGCCATGTCTGTGCTTCGCAGACTGCAAACTACCCTCTCCATTCGAAGAGAACACGCACGGATTGGGAAGTCTCTGTTCTCTGGGAGTTGTGTGTGGTGCTACTGCCCCGGTGTATGGGGTGGCTCACTGGCCACTAGCAATGTTTCTGCTCGCCACTGTGGGGCAAACGTTGTGCAGCTAAGCTGACTTGGGAAGTACAAGTGCCAGAGTTCCTTTCTGGAGCACCATCAAGAGATCACATTCGTAGCATGCGGGTACTGCTTTCCTCCTAAGCTGTGCATTCGCAGCCAGCTTCAAGGTGTTCCTTTTGTGGATAGACTCTGGAGGAGAGGCCGCTGGAGAAGGCCTCTGCTTCTATGCCCTTTGAGAGGGCTGCTTTGAGGAACCTATTACCCTAGCCTCTGCCAAGTACAGCCTTCTGCCTCTCTCCAATACTGACTTACTTCTGACAGCTTGTCTTTCCGTTTGAGAAACCAAGAGCCCTTTTCGTGCAGGGAAAAATGTCCGTTTTCTGTTCTTCTTTTGCACACGGTGACGTGCTTTCAGGCCTGGGTTAGGCTTTTACCCACTCGAGGGAGGGCAGCTTCCCATTCACTTTGGAGATGGCACTCCTGCAGCGCTGTGGGCCATAACTGTGCTTCGCAGACTGTAAACTACCCTCTCCATTCGAAGAGAACACGCACGGATTGGGAAGTCTCTGTTCTCTGGGAGATGTGTGTGGTACTACTGCCCCGGTGTATGGGGTGGCTCACTCGCCACTAGCAATGTTTCTGCTCTCCACTGTGGGGCAAACGTTGTGCAGCTAAGCTCACTTGGGAAGTACAAGTGCCAGAGTTCCTTTCTGGGGCACCATCAAGAGATCACATTCGTAGCATGCGGGTACTGCTTTCCTCCTAAGCTGTGCATTCGCAGCCAGCTTCAAGGTGTTCCTTTTGTGGATAGACTCTGGTGGAGAGACCGCTAGAGAAGGCCTCTACTTCTGTGCCCTTTGAGAAGGCTTCTTTGAGGAACCTCTTACCCTAGCGTGTGCCAAGTACAACCTTCTGCCTCTCTCCAATACTGAATTACTTCTGACAGCTTGTCTTTCCGTTTGAGAAAGCAAGAGCCCTTTTCGTGCAGGGAAAAATGTCCGCTTTCTGTTCTTCTTTTGCACACGGTGACGTGCTTTCAGGGCTGTGGTTAGGCTTTTACCCACTCGAGGGAGGGCAGCTTCCCATTCACTTTGGAGATGGCACTCCTGCAGCGCTGTGGGCCATGTCTGTGCTTCGCAGACTGTAAACTACCCTCTCCATTCGAAGAGAACACGCACGGATTGGGAAGTCTCTGTTCTCTGGGAGTTGTGTGTGGTGCTACTGCCCCGGTGTATGGGGTGGCTCACTGGCCACTAGCAATGTTTCTGCTCGCCACTGTGGGGCAAACGTTGTGCAGCTAAGCTCACTTGGGAAGTACAAGTGCCAGAGTTCCTTTCTGGGGCACCATCAAGAGATCACATTCGTAGCATGCGGGTACTGCTTTCCTCCTAATCGGTGCATTCGCAGCCACCTTCAAGGTGTTCCTTTTGTGGATAGACTCTGGTGGAGAGGCCGCTGGAGAAGGCTTCTGCTTCTATGCCCTTTGAGAAGGCTGCTTTGAGGAACCTCTTACCCTAGCCTCTGGCAAGTACAGCCTTCTGCCTCTCTCCAATACTGACTTACTTTTGACAGCTTGTCTTTCCGTTTGAGAAACCAAGAGCCCTTTTCGTGCAGGGAAAAATGTCCGTTTTCTGTTCTTCTTTTGCACACGGTGACGTGCTTTCAGGCCTGGGTTAGGCTTTTACCCACTCGAGGGAGGGCAGCTTCCCATTCACTTTGGAGATGGCACTCCTGCAGTGCTGTGGGTCATGACTGTGCTTCGCAGACTGTAAACTACCCTCTCCATTCGAAGAGGACACGCACGGATTGGGAAGTCTCTGTTCTCTGGGAGTTGTGTGTGGTGCTACTGCCCCGGTGTATGGGGTGGCTCACTGGCCACTAGCAATGTTTCTGCTCTCCACTGTGGGGCAAACGTTGTGCAGCTAAGCTCACTTGGGAAGTACAAGTGCCAGAGTTCCTTTCTGGGGCACCATCAAGCGATCACATTCGTAGCATGCGGGTACTGCTTTCCTCCTAAGATGTGCATTCGCAGCCAGCTTCAAAGTGTTCCTTTTGTGGATAGACTCTGGTGGAGAGGCCGCTGGAGAAGGCCTCTGCTTCTACGCCCTTTGAGAAGGCTTCTTTGAGGAACCTCTTACCCTAGCCTCTGCCACGTACAGCCTTCTGCCTCTCCCCAATACTGACTTACTTCTGACGGCTTGTCTTTCCGTTTGAGAAAGCAAGAGCCCTTTTCGTGCAGGGAAAATTCTCCGTTTTCTGTTCTTCTTTTGCACACGGTGACGTGCTTTCAGGGCTGTGGTTAGGCTTTTACCCACTCGAGGGAGGGCAGCTTCCCATTCACTTTGGAGATGGCACTCCTGCAGCGCTGTGGGCCATGTCTGTGCTTCGCAGACTGCAAACTACCCTCTCCATTCGAAGAGAACACGCACGGATTGGGAAGTCTCTGTTCTCTGGGAGTTGTGTGTGGTGCTACTGCCCCGGTGTATGGGGTGGCTCACTGGCCACTAGCAATATTTCTGCTCGCCACTGTGGGGCAAACGTTGTGCAGCTAAGCTCACTTGGGAAGTACAAGTGCCAGAGTTCCTTTCTGCGGCACCATCAAGAGATCACATTCGTAGCATGCGGGTACTGCTTTCCTCCTAATTGGTGCATTCGCAGCCACCTTCAAGGTGTTCCTTTTGTGGATAGACTCTGGTGGAGAGGCCGCTGGAGAAGGCTTCTGCTTCTATGCCCTTTGAGAAGGCTGCTTTGAGGAACCTCTTACCCTAGCCTCTGGCAAGTACAGCCTTCTGCCTCTCTCCAATACTGACTTACTTTTGACAGCTTGTCTTTCCGTTTGAGAAAGCAAGAGCCCTTTTCGTGCAGGGAAAAATGTCCGTTTTCTGTTCTTCTTTTGCACACGGTGACGTGCTTTCAGGGCTGTGGTTAGGCTTTTACCCACTCGAGGGAGGGCAGCTTCCCATTCACTTTGGAGATGGCACTCCTGCAGCGCTGTGGGCCATGTCTGTGCTTCGCAGACTGCAAACTACCCTCTCCATTCGAAGAGAACACGCACGAATTGGGAAGTCTCTGTTCTCTGGGAGTTGTGTGCGGTGCTACTGCCCCGGTGTATGGGGTGGCTCACTGGCCACTAGCAATGTTTCTGCTCGCCACTGTGGGGCAAACGTTGTGCAGCTAAGCTCACTTGGGAAGTACAAGTGCCAGAGTTCCTTTCTGGGGCACCATCAAGAGATCACATTCGTAGCATGCGGGTACTGCTTTCCTCCTCAGCTGTGCATTCGCAGCCAGCTTCAAGTTGTTCCTTTTGTGGATAGACTCTGGTGGAGAGGCCGCTGGATAAGGCCTCTGCTTCTATGCCCTTTGAGAGGGCTGCTTTGAGGAACCTCTTACCCTAGCCTCTGCCAAGTACAGCCTTCTGCCTCTCTCCAATACTGACTTACTTCTGACAGCTTGTCTTTCCGTTTGAGAAAGCAAGAGCCCTTTTCGTGCAGGGAAAAATGTCCGTTTTCTGTTCTTCTTTTGCACACGGTGACGTGCTTTCAGGGCTGGCGTTAGGCTTTTACCCACTCGAGGGAGGGCAGCTTCCCATTTACTTTGTAGATGGCACTCCTGCAGCGCTGTGGGCCATGTCTGTGCTTCGCAGACTGCAAACTACCCTCTCCATTCGAAGAGAACACGCACGGATTGGGAAGTCTCTGTTCTCTGGGAGTTGTGTGTGGTGCTACTGCCCCGGTGTATGGGGTGGCTCACTGGCCACTAGCAATGTTTCTGCTCGCCACTGTGGGGCAAACGTTGTGCAGCTAAGCTCACTTGGGAAGTACAAGTGCCAGAGTTCCTTTCTGGGGCACCATCAAGAGATCACATTCGTAGCATGCGGGTACTGCTTTCCTCCTCAGCTGTGCATTCGCAGCCAGCTTCAAGTTGTTCCTTTTGTGGATAGACTCTGGTGGAGAGGCCGCTGGATAAGGCCTCTGCTTCTTTGCCCTTTGAGAGGGCTGCTTTGAGGAACCTCTTACCCTAGCCTCTGCCAAGTACAGCCTTCTGCCTCTCTCCAATACTGACTTACTTCTGACAGCTTGTCTTTCCGTTTGAGAAACCAAGAGCCCTTTTCGTGCAGGGAAAAATGTCCGTTTTCTGTTCTTCTTTTGCACACGGTGACGTGCTTTCAGGGCTGGCGTTAGGCTTTTACCCACTCGAGGGAGGGCAGCTTCCCATTTACTTTGTAGATGGCACTCCTGCAGCGCTGTGGGCCATGTCTGTGCTTCGCAGACTGCAAACTACCCTCTCCATTCGAAGAGAACACGCACGGATTGGGAAGTCTCTGTTCTCTGGGAGTTGTGTGTGGTGCTACTGCCCCGGTGTATGGGGTGGCTCACTGGCCACTAGCAATGTTTCTGCTCGCCACTGTGGGGAAAACGTTGTGCAGCTAAGCTCACTTGGGAAGTACAAGTGCCAGAGTTCCTTTATGGGGCACCATCAAGAGATCACATTCGTAGCATGCGGGTACTGCTTTCCTCCTCAGCTGTGCATTCGCAGCCAGCTTCAAGGTGTTCCTTTTGTGGATAGTCTCTGGTGGAGAGGCCGCTGTAGAAGGCTTCTGCTTCTATGCCCTTTGAGAAGGCTGCTTTGAGGAACCTCTTACCCTAGCCTCTGCCAAGTACAGCCTTCTGCCTCTCTCCAATACTGACTTACTTTTGAGAGCTTGTCTTTCCGTTTGAGAAACCAAGAGCCCTTTTCGTGCAGGGAAAAATGTCCGTTTTCTGGTCTTCTTTTGCACACGGTGACGTGCTTTCAGGCCTGGTTTAGGCTTTTACCCACTCGAGGGAGGGCAGCTTCCCATTCACTTTGGAGATGGCACTCCTGCAGCGCTGTGGGCCAAGACTGTGCTTCGCAGACTGTAAACTACCCTCTCCATTCGAAGAGAACACGCACGGATTGGGAAGTCTCTGTTCTCTGGGAGATGTGTGTGGTGCTACTGCCCCGGTGTATGGGGTGGCTCACTGGCCACTAGCAATGTTTCTGCTCGCCACTGTGGGGCAAACGTTTTGCAGGTAAGCTCACTTGGGAAGTACAAGTGCCAGAGTTCCTTTCTGGGGCACCATCAAGAGATCACATTCGTAGTATGCGGGTACTGCTTTCCTCCTAAGCTGTGCATTCGCAGCCAGCTTCAAAGTGTTCCTTTTGTGGATAGACTCTGGTGGAGAGGCCGCTGGAGAAGGCTTCTGCTTCTATGCCTTTTGAGAAGGCTGCTTTGAGGAACCTCTTACCCTAGCCTCTGGCAAGTACAGCCTTCTGCCTCTCTCCAATACTGACTTACTTTTGACAGCTTGTCTTTCCGATTGAGAAACCAAGAGCCCTTTTCGTGCAGGGAAAAATGTCCGTTTTCTGTTCTTCTTTTGCACACGGTGACGTGCTTTCAGGCCTGGGTTAGGCTTTTACCCACTCGAGGGAGGGCAGCTTCCCATTCACTTTGGAGATGGCACTCCTGCAGCGCTGTGGGTCATGACTGTGCTTCGCAGACTGTAAACTACCCTCTCCATTCGAAGAGAACACGCACGATTGGGAAGTCTCTGTTCTCTGGGAGTTGTGTGTGGTGCTACTGCCCCGGTGTATGGGGTGGCTCACTGGCCACTAGCAATGTTTCTGCTCTCCACTGTGGGGCAAACGTTGTGCAGCTAAGCTCACTTGGGAAGTACAAGTGCCAGAGTTCCTTTCTGGGGCACCATCAAGCGATCACATTCGTAGCATGCGGGTACTGCTTTCCTCCTAAGATGTGCATTCGCAGCCAGCTTCAAGGTGTTCCTTTTGTGGATAGACTCTGGTGGAGAGGCCGCTGGAGAAGGCCTCTGCTTCTATGCCCTTTGAGAAGGCTTCTTTGAGGAACCTCTTACCCTAGCCTCTGCCACGTACAGCCTTCTGCCTCTCCCCAATACTGACTTACTTCTGACAGCTTGTCTTTCCGTTTGAGAAAGCAAGAGCCCTTTTCGTGCAGGGAAAAATGTCCGTTTTCTGTTCTTCTTTTGCACAAGGTGACGTGCTTTCAGGGCTGTGGTTAGGCTTTTACCCACTCGAGGGAGGGCAGCTTCCCATTCACTTTGGAGATGGCACTCCTGCAGCGCTGTGGGCCATGTCTGTGCTTCGCAGACTGCAAACTACCCTCTCCATTCGAAGAGAACACGCACGGATTGGGAAGTCTCTGTTCTCTGGGAGTTGTGTGTGGTGCTACTGCCCCGGTGTATGGGGTGGCTCACTGGCCACTAGCAATGTTTCTGCTCGCCACTGTGGGGCAAACGTTGTGCAGCTAAGCTCACTTGGGAAGTACAAGTGCCAGAGTTCCTTTCTGGGGCACCATCAAGAGATCACATTCGTAGCATGCGGGTACTGCTTTCCTCCTCAGCTGTGCTTTCGCAGCCAGCTTCAAGGTGTTCCTTTTGTGGATAGACTCTGGTGGAGAGGCCGCTGGAGAAGGCTTCTGCTTCTATGCCCTTTGAGAAGGCTTCTTTGAGGAACCTCTTACCCTAGCGTGTGCCAAGTACAGCCTTCTGCCTCTCTCCAATACTGACTTACTTTTGACAGCTTGTCTTTCCGTTTGAGAAAGCAAGAGCCCTTTTCGTGCAGGGAAAAATGTCCGTTTTCTGTTCTTCTTTTGCACAAGGTGACGTGCTTTCAGGGCTGGGGTTAGGCTTTTACCCACTCGAGGGAGGGCAGCTTCCCATTCACTTTGGAGATGGCACTCCTGCAGCGCTGTGGGCCATGCCTGTGCTTCGCAGACTGCAAACTACGCTCTCCATTCGAAGAGAACACGCACGGATTGGGAAGTCTCTGTTCTCTGGGAGTTGTGTGTGGTGCTACTGCCCCGGTGTATGGGGTGGCTCACTGGCCACTAGCAATGTTTCTGCTCGCCACTGTGGAGCAAACGTTGTGCAGCTAAGCTCACTTGGGAAGTACAAGTGCCAGAGTTCCTTTCTGGGGCACCATCAAGAGATCACATTCGTAGCATGCGGGTACTGCTTTCCTCCTCAGCTGTGCATTCGCAGCCAGCTTCAAGTTGTTCCTTTTGTGGATAGACTCTGGTGGAGAGGCCGCTGGATAAGGCCTCTGCTTCTATGCCCTTTGAGAGGGCTGCTTTGAGGAACCTATTACCCTAGCCTCTGGCAAGTACAGCCTTCTGCCTCTCTCCAATACTGACTTACTTCTGACAGCTTGTCTTTCCGTTTGAGAAACCAAGAGCCCTTTTCGTGCAGGGAAAAATGTCCGTTTTCTGTTCTTCTTTTGCACACGGTGACGTGCTTTCAGGCCTGGGTTAGGCTTTTACCCACTCGAGGGAGGGCAGCTTCCCATTCACTTTGGAGATGGCACTCCTGCAGCGCTGTGGGCCATAACTGTGCTTCGCAGACTGTAAACTACCCTCTCCATTCGAAGAGAACACGCACGGATTGGGAAGTCTCTGTTCTCTGGGAGATGTGTGTGGTGCTACTGCCCCGGTGTATGGGGTGGCTCACTGGCCACTAGCAATGTTTCTGCTCTCCACTGTGGGGCAAACGTTGTGCAGCTAAGCTCACTTGGGAAGTACAAGTGCCAGAGTTCCTTTCTGGGGCACCATCAAGCGATCACATTCGTAGCATGCGGGTACTGCTTTCCTCCTAAGATGTGCATTCGCAGCCAGCTTCAAGGTGTTCCTTTTGTGGATAGACTCTGGTGGAGAGGCCGCTGGAGAAGGCCTCTGCTTCTATGCCCTTTGAGAAGGCTTCTTTGAGGAACCTCTTACCCTAGCCTCTGCCACGTACAGCCTTCTGCCTCTCCCCAATACTGACTTACTTCTGACAGCTTGTCTTTCCGTTTGAGAAAGCAAGAGCCCTTTTCGTGCAGGGAAAAATGTCCGTTTTCTGTTCTTCTTTTGCACAAGGTGACGTGCTTTCAGGGCTGTGGTTAGGCTTTTACCCACTCGAGGGAGGGCAGCTTCCCATTCACTTTGGAGATGGCACTCCTGCAGCGCTGTGGGCCATGTCTGTGCTTCGCAGACTGCAAACTACCCTCTCCATTCGAAGAGAACACGCACGGATTGGGAAGTCTCTGTTCTCTGGGAGTTGTGTGTGGTGCTACTGCCCCGGTGTATGGGGTGGCTCACTGGCCACTAGCAATGTTTCTGCTCGCCACTGTGGGGCAAACGTTGTGCAGCTAAGCTCACTTGGGAAGTACAAGTGCCAGAGTTCCTTTCTGGGGCACCATCAAGAGATCACATTCGTAGCATGCGGGTACTGCTTTCCTCCTCAGCTGTGCTTTCGCAGCCAGCTTCAAGGTGTTCCTTTTGTGGATAGACTCTGGTGGAGAGGCCGCTGGAGAAGGCTTCTGCTTCTATGCCCTTTGAGAAGGCTTCTTTGAGGAACCTCTTACCCTAGCGTGTGCCAAGTACAGCCTTCTGCCTCTCTCCAATACTGACTTACTTTTGACAGCTTGTCTTTCCGTTTGAGAAAGCAAGAGCCCTTTTCGTGCAGGGAAAAATGTCCGTTTTCTGTTCTTCTTTTGCACAAGGTGACGTGCTTTCAGGGCTGGGGTTAGGCTTTTACCCACTCGAGGGAGGGCAGCTTCCCATTCACTTTGGAGATGGCACTCCTGCAGCGCTGTGGGCCATGCCTGTGCTTCGCAGACTGCAAACTACGCTCTCCATTCGAAGAGAACACGCACGGATTGGGAAGTCTCTGTTCTCTGGGAGTTGTGTGTGGTGCTACTGCCCCGGTGTATGGGGTGGCTCACTGGCCACTAGCAATGTTTCTGCTCGCCACTGTGGAGCAAACGTTGTGCAGCTAAGCTCACTTGGGAAGTACAAGTGCCAGAGTTCCTTTCTGGGGCACCATCAAGAGATCACATTCGTAGCATGCGGGTACTGCTTTCCTCCTAAGCTGTGCATTCGCAGCCAGCTTCAAGGTGTTCCTTTTGTGGATAGACTCTGGTGGAGAGACCGCTAGAGAAGGCCTCTGCTTCTGTGCCCTTTGAGAAGGCTTCTTTGAGGAACCTCTTACCCTAGCGTGTGCCAAGTACAACCTTCTGCCTCTCTCCAATACTGACTTACTTCTGACAGCTTGTCTTTCCGTTTGAGAAAGCAAGAGCCCTTTTCGTGCAGGGAAAAATGTCCGCTTTCTGTTCTTCTTTTGCACACGGTGACGTGCTTTCAGGGCTGTGGTTAGGCTTTTACCCACTCGAGGGAGGGCAGCTTCCCATTCACTTTGGAGATGGCACTCCTGCAGCGCTTTGGGCCATGTCTGTGCTTCGCAGACTGCAAACTACCCTCTCCATTCGAAGAGAACACGCACGGATTGGGAAGTCTCTGTTCTCTGGGAGTTGTGTGTGGTGTTACTGCCCCGGTGTATGGGGTGGCTCACTGGCCACTAGCAATGTTTCTGCTCGCCACTGTGGGGCAAACGTTGTGCAGCTAAGCTCACTTGGGAAGTACAAGTGCCAGAGTTCCTTTCTGGGGCACCATCAAGAGATCACATTCGTAGTATGCGGGTACTGCTTTCCTCCTAAGCTGTGCATTCGCAGCCAGCTTCAAAGTGTTCCTTTTGTGGATAGACTCTGGTGGAGAGGCCGCTGGAGAAGGCTTCTGCTTCTATGCCCTTTGAGAAGGCTGCTTTGAGGAACCTCTTACCCTAGCCTCTGGCAAGTACAGCCTTCTGCCTCTCTCCAATACTGACTTACTTTTGACAGCTTGTCTTTCCGTTTGAGAATGCAAGAGCCCTTTTCGTGCAGGGAAAAATGTCCGTTTTCTGTTCTTCTTTTGCACACGGTGACGTGCTTTCAGGCCTGGGTTAGGCTTTTACCCACTCGAGGGAGGGCAGCTTCCCATTCACTTTGGAGATGGCACTCCTGCAGCGCTGTGGGTCATGACTGTGCTTCGCAGACTGTAAACTACCCTCTCCATTCGAAGAGAACACGCACGGATTGGGAAGTCTCTGTTCTCTGGGAGTTGTGTGTGGTGCTACTGCCCCGGTGTATGGGGTGGCTCACTGGCCACTAGCAATGTTTCTGCTCTCCACTGTGGGGCAAACGTTGTGCAGCTAAGCTCACTTGGGAAGTACAAGTGCCAGAGTTCCTTTCTGGGGCACCATCAAGCGATCACATTCGTAGCATGCGGGTACTGCTTTCATCCTAAGATGTGCATTCGCAGCCAGCTTCAAGGTGTTCCTTTTGTGGATAGACTCTGGTGGAGAGGCCGCTGGAGAAGGCCTCTGCTTCTATGCCCTTTGAGAAGGCTTCTTTGAGGAACCTCTTACCCTAGCCTCTGCCACGTACAGCCTTCTGCCTCTCCCCAATACTGACTTACTTCTGACAGCTTGTCTTTCCGTTTGAGAAAGCAAGAGCCCTTTTCGTGCAGGGAAAAATGTCCGTTTTCTGTTCTTCTTTTGCACACGGTGACGTGCTTTCAGGGCTGTGGTTAGGCTTTTACCCACTCGAGGGAGGGCAGCTTCCCATTCACTTTGGAGATGGCACTCCTGCAGCGCTGTGGGCCATGTCTGTGCTTCGCAGACTGCAAACTACCCTCTCCATTCGAAGAGAACACGCACGGATTGGGAAGTCTCTGTTCTCTGGGAGTTGTGTGTGGTGCTACTGCCCCGGTGTATGGGGTGGCTCACTGGCCACTAGCAATGTTTCTGCTCGCCACTGTGGGCCAAACGTTGTGCAGCTAAGCTCACTTGGGAAGTACAAGTGCCAGAGTTCCTTTCTGGGGCACCATCAAGAGATCACATTCGTAGCATGCGGGTACTGCTTTCCTCCTCAGCTGTGCATTCGCAGCCAGCTTCAAGGTGTTCCTTTTGTGGATAGACTCTGGTGGAGAGGCCGCTGGAGAAGGCTTCTGCTTCTATGCCCTTTGAGAAGGCTGCTTTGAAAAACCTCTTACCTAGCGTGTGCCAAGTACAGCCTTCTGCCTCTCTCCAATACTGACTTACTTTTGACAGCTTGTCTTTCCGTTTGAGAAAGCAAGAGCCCTTTTCGTGCAGGGAAAAATGTCCGTTTTCTGTTCTTCTTTTGCACACGGTGACGTGCTTTCAGGGCTGTGGTTAGGCTTTTACCCACTCGAGGGAAGGCAGCTTCCCATTCACTTTGGAGATGGCACTCCTGCAGCGCTGTGGGCCATGTCTGTGCTTCGCAGACTGCAAACTACCCTCTCCATTCGAAGAGAACACGCACGGATTGGGAAGTCTCTGTTCTCTGGGAGTTGTGTGTGGTGCTACTGCCCCGGTGTATGGGGTGGCTCACTGGCCACTAGCAATGTTTCTGCTCGCCACTGTGGGGCAAACGTTGTGCAGCTAAGCTCACTTGGGAAGTACAAGTGCCAGAGTTCCTTTCTGGGGCACCATCAAGAGATCACATTCGTAGCATGCGGGTACTGCTTTCCTCCTCAGCTGTGCTTTCGCAGCCAGCTTCAAAGTGTTCCTTTTGTGGATAGACTCTGGTGGAGAGGCCGCTGGAAAAGGCTTCTGCTTCTATGCCCTTTGAGAAGGCTTCTTTGAGGAACCTTTTACCCTAGCGTGTGCCAAGTACAGCCTTCTGCCTCTCTCCAATACTGACTTACTTTTGACAGCTTGTCTTTCCGTTTGAGAAAGCAAGAGCCTTTTTCGTGCAGGGAAAAATGTCCGTTTTCTGTTCTTCTTTTGCACACGGTGACGTGCTTTCAGGGCTGTGGTTAGGCTTTTACCCACTCGAGGGAGGGCAGCTTCCCATTCACTTTGGAGATGGCACTCCTGCAGCGCTGTGGGCCATGTCTGTGCTTCGCAGACTGCAAACTACCCTCTCCATTCGAAGAGAACACGCACGGATTGGGAAGTCTCTGTTCTCTGGGAGTTGTGTGTGGTGCTACTGCCCCGGTGTATGGGGTGGCTCACTGGCCACTAGCAATGTTTCTGCTCGCCACTGTGGGGCAAACGTTGTGCAGCTAAGCTCACTTGGGAAGTACAAGTGCCAGAGTTCCTTTCTGGGGCACCATCAAGAGATCACATTCGTAGCATGCGGGTACTGCTTTCCTCCTCAGCTGTGCTTTCGCAGCCAGCTTCAAGGTGTTCCTTTTGTGGATAGACTCTGGTGGAGAGGCCGCTGGAGAAGGCTTCTGCTTCTATGCCCTTTGAGAAGGCTTCTTTGAGGAACCTCTTACCCTAGCGTGTGCCAAGTACAGCCTTCTGCCTCTCTCCAATACTGACTTACTTTTGACAGCTTGTCTTTCTGTTTGAGAAAGCAAGAGCCCTTTTGGTGCAGGGAAAAATGTCCGTTTTCTGTTCTTCTTTTGCACAAGGTGACGTGCTTTCAGGGCTGTGGTTAGGCTTTTACCCACTCGAGGGAGGGCAGCTTCCCATTCACTTTGGAGATGGCACTCCTGCAGCGCTGTGGGCCATGTCTGTGCTTCGCAGACTGCAAACTACCCTCTCCATTCGAAGAGAACACGCACGGATTGGGAAGTCTCTGTTCTCTGGGAGTTGTGTGTGTTGCTACTGCCCCGGTGTATGGGGTGGCTCACTGGCCACTAGCAATGTTTCTGCTCGCCACTGTGGGGCAAACGTTGTGCAGCTAAGCTCACTTGGGAAGTACAAGTGCCAGAGTTCCTTTCTGGGGCACCATCAAGAGATCACATTCGTAGCATGCGGGTACTGCTTTCCTCCTCAGCTGTGCATTCGCAGCCAGCTTCAAGGTGTTCCTTTTGTGGATAGACTCTGGTGGAGAGGCCGCTGGATAAGGCCTCTGCTTCTATGCCCTTTGAGAGGGCTGCTTTGAGGAACCTCTTACCCTAGCCTCTGCCAAGTACAGCCTTCTGCCTCTCTCCAATACTGACTTACTTCTGACAGCTTGTCTTTCCGTTTGAGAAACCAAGAGCCCTTTTCGTGCAGGGAAAAATGTCCGTTTTCTGTTCTTCTTTTGCACACGGTGACGTGCTTTCAGGGCTGGCGTTAGGCTTTTACCCACTCGAGGGAGGGCAGCTTCCCATTTACTTTGTAGATGGCACTCCTGCAGCGCTGTGGGCCATGTCTGTGCTTCACAGACTGCAAACTACCCTCTCCATTCGAAGAGAACACGCACGGATTGGGAAGTCTCTGTTCTCTGGGAGTTGTGTGTGGTGCTACTGCCCCGGTGTATGGGGTGGCTCACTGGCCACTAGCAATGTTTCTGCTCGCCACTGTGGGGAAAACGTTGTGCAGCTAAGCTCACTTGGGAAGTACAAGTGCCAGAGTTCCTTTCTGGGGCACCATCAAGAGATCACATTCGTAGCATGCGGGTACTGCTTTCCTCCTCAGCTGTGCATTCGCAGCCAGCTTCAAGGTGTTCCTTTTGTGGATAGACTCTGGTGGAGAGGCCGCTGGAGAAGGCTTCTGCTTCTATGCCCTTTGAGAAGGCTGCTTTGAGGAACCTCTTACCCTAGCCTCTGCCAAGTACAGCCTTCTGCCTCTCTCCAATACTGACTTACTTTTGACAGCTTGTCTTTCCGTTTGAGAAAGCAAGAGCCCTTTTCGTGCAGGGAAAAATGTCCGTTTTCTGTTCTTCTTTTGCACTCGGTGACGTGCTTTCAGGGCTGTGGTTAGGCTTTTACCCACTCGAGGGAAGGCAGCTTCCCATTCACTTTGGAGATGGCACTCCTGCAGCGCTGTGGGCCATGTCTGTGCTTCGCAGACTGCAAACTACCCTCTCCATTCGAAGAGAACACGCACGGATTGGGAAGTCTCTGTTCTCTGGGAGTTGTGTGTGGTGCTACTGCCCCGGTGTATGGGGTGGCTCACTGGCCACTAGCAATGTTTCTGCTCTCCACTGTGGGGCAAACGTTGTGCAGCTAAGCTCACTTGGGAAGTACAAGTGCCAGAGTTCCTTTCTGGGGCACCATCAAGCGATCACATTCGTAGCATGCAGGTACTGCTTTCCTCCTAAGATGTGCATTCGCAGCCAGCTTCAAGGTGTTCCTTTTGTGGATAGACTCTGGTGGAGAGGCCGCTGGAGAAGGCCTCAGCTTCTATGCCCTTTGAGAAGGCTTCTTTGAGGAACCTCTTACCCTAGCCTCTGCCACGTACAGCCTTCTGCCTCTCCCCAATACTGACTTACTTCTGACAGCTTGTCTTTCCGTTTGAGAAAGCAAGAGCCCTTTTCGTGCAGGGAAAAATGTCCGTTTTCTGTTCTTCTTTTGCACACGGTGACGTGCTTTCAGGGCTGTGGTTAGGCTTTTACCCACTCGAGGGAGGGCAGCTTCCCATTCACTTTGGAGATTGCACTCCTGCAGCGCTGTGGGCCATGTCTGTGCTTCGCAGACTGCAAACTACCCTCTCCATTCGAAGAGAACACGCACGGATTGGGAAGTCTCTGTTCTCTGGGAGTTGTGTGTGGTGCTACTGCCCCGGTGTATGGGGTGGCTCACTGGCCACTAGCAATGTTTCTGCTCGCCACTGTGGGGCAAACGTTGTGCAGCTAAGCTCACTTGGGAAGTACAAGTGCCAGAGTTCCTTTCTGGGGCACCATCAAGAGATCACATTCGTAGCATGCGGGTACTGCTTTCCTCCTAAGCTGTGCATTCGCAGCCAGCTTCAAGGTGTTCCTTTTGTGGATAGACTCTGGAGGAGAGGCCGCTGGAAAAGGCCTCTGCTTCTATGCCCTTTGAGAGGGCTGCTTTGAGGAACCTCTTACCCTAGCCTCTGCCAAGTACAGCCTTCTGCCTCTCTCCAATACTGACTTACTTCTGACAGCTTGTCTTTCCGTTTGAGAAACCAAGAGCCCTTTTCGTGCAGGGAAAAATGTCCGTTTTCTGTTCTTCTTTTGCACACGGTGACGTGCTTTCAGGGCTGTGGTTAGGCTTTTACCCACTCGAGGGAGGGCAGCTTCCCATTCACTTTGGAGATGGCACTCCTGCAGCGCTGTGGGCCATGTCTGTGCTTCGCAGACTGCAAACTACCCTCTCCATTCGAAGAGAACACGCACGGATTGGGAAGTCTCTGTTCTCTGGGAGTTGTGTGTGGTGCTACTGCCCCGGTGTATGGGGTGGCTCACTGGCCACTAGCAATGTTTCTGCTCGCCACTGTGGGGCAAACGTTGTTCAGCTAAGCTCACTTGGGAAGTACAAGTGCCAGAGTTCCTTTCTGGGGCACCATCAAGAGATCACATTCGTAGCATGCGGGTACTGCTTTCCTCCTCAGCTGTGCATTCGCAGCCAGCTTCAAGGTGTTCCTTTTGTGGATAGACTCTGGTGGAGAGGCCGCTGGAGAAGGCTTCTGCTTCTATGCCCTTTGAGAAGGCTGCTTTGAGGAACCTCTTACCCTAGCCTCTGCCAAGTACAGCCTTCTGCCTCTCTCCAATACTGAGTTACTTTTGACAGCTTGTCTTTCCGTTTGAGAAACCAAGAGCCCTTTTCGTGCAGGGAAAAATGTCCGTTTTCTGGTCTTCTTTTGCACACGGTGACGTGCTTTCAGGCCTGGTTTAGGCTTTTACCCACTCGAGGGAGGGCAGCTTCCCATTCACTTTGGAGATAGCACTCCTGAAGCGCTGTGGGTCATGACTGTGCTTCGCAGACTGTAAACTACCCTCTCCATTCGAAGAGAACACGCACGGATTGGGAAGTCTCTGTTCTCTGGGAGATGTGTGTGGTGCTACTGCCCCGGTGTATGGGGTGGCTCACTCGCCACTAGCAATGTTTCTGCTCGCCACTGTGGGGCAAACGTTGTGCAGCTAAGCTCACTTGGGAAGTACAAGTGCCAGAGTTCCTTTCTGGGGCACCATCAAGAGATCACATTCGTAGTATGCGGGTACTGCTTTCCTCCTAAGCTGTGCATTCGCAGCCAGCTTCAAAGTGTTCCTTTTGTGGATAGACTCTGGTGGAGAGGCCGCTGGAGAAGGCTTCTGCTTCTATGCCCTTTGAGAAGGCTGCTTTGAGGAACCTCTTACCCTAGCCTCTGGCAAGTACAGCCTTCTGCCTCTCTCCAATACTGACTTACTTTTGACAGCTTGTCTTTCCGTTTGAGAAACCAAGAGCCCTTTTCGTGCAGGGAAAAATGTCCGTTTTCTGTTCTTCTTTTGCACACGGTGACGTGCTTTCAGGGCTGGCGTTAGGCTTTTACCCACTCGAGGGAGGGCAGCTTCCCATTCACTTTGGAGATGGCACTCCTGCAGCGCTGTGGGTCATGACTGTGCTTCGCAGACTGTAAACTACCCTCTCCATTCGAAGAGAACACGCACGGATTGGGAAGTCTCTGTTCTCTGGGAGTTGTGTGTGGTGCTACTGCCCCGGTGTATGGGGTGGCTCACTGGCCACTAGCAATGTTTCTGCTCTCCACTGTGGGGCAAACGTTGTGCAGCTAAGCTCACTTGGGAAGTACAAGTGCCAGAGTTCCTTTCTGGGGCACCATCAAGCGATCACATTCGTAGCATGCAGGTACTGCTTTCCTCCTAAGATGTGCATTCGCAGCCAGCTTCAAGGTGTTCCTTTTGTGGATAGACTCTGGTGGAGAGGCCGCTGGAGAAGGCCTCTGCTTCTATGCCCTTTGAGAAGGCTTCTTTGAGGAACCTCTTACCCTAGCCTCTGCCACGTACAGCCTTCTGCCTCTCCCCAATACTGACTTACTTCTGACAGCTTGTCTTTCCGTTTGAGAAAGCAAGAGCCCTTTTCGTGCAGGGAAAAATGTCCGTTTTCTGTTCTTCTTTTGCACACGGTGACGTGCTTTCAGGGCTGTGGTTAGGCTTTTACCCACTCGAGGGAGGGCAGCTTCCCATTCACTTTGGAGATTGCACTCCTGCAGCGCTGTGGGCCATGTCTGTGCTTCGCAGACTGCAAACTACCCTCTCCATTCGAAGAGAACACGCACGGATTGGGAAGTCTCTGTTCTCTGGGAGTTGTGTGTGGTGCTACTGCCCCGGTGTATGGGGTGGCTCACTGGCCACTAGCAATGTTTCTGCTCGCCACTGTGGGGCAAACGTTGTGCAGCTAAGCTCACTTGGGAAGTACAAGTGCCAGAGTTCCTTTCTGGGGCACCATCAAGAGATCACATTCGTAGCATGCGGGTACTGCTTTCCTCCTAAGCTGTGCATTCGCAGCCAGCTTCAAGGTGTTCCTTTTGTGGATAGACTCTGGAGGAGAGGCCGCTGGAAAAGGCCTCTGCTTCTATGCCCTTTGAGAGGGCTGCTTTGAGGAACCTCTTACCCTAGCCTCTGCCAAGTACAGCCTTCTGCCTCTCTCCAATACTGACTTACTTCTGACAGCTTGTCTTTCCGTTTGAGAAACCAAGAGCCCTTTTCGTGCAGGGAAAAATGTCCGTTTTCTGTTCTTCTTTTGCACACGGTTACGTGCTTTCAGGGCTGTGGTTAGGCTTTTACCCACTCGAGGGAGGGCAGCTTCCCATTCACTTTGGAGATGGCACTCCTGCAGCGCTGTGGGCCATGTCTGTGCTTCGCAGACTGCAAACTACCCTCTCCATTCGAAGAGAACACGCACGGATTGGGAAGTCTCTGTTCTCTGGGAGTTGTGTGTGGTGCTACTGCCCCGGTGTATGGGGTGGCTCACTGGCCACTAGCAATGTTTCTGCTCGCCACTGTGGGGCAAACGTTGTTCAGCTAAGCTCACTTGGGAAGTACAAGTGCCAGAGTTCCTTTCTGGGGCACCATCAAGAGATCACATTCGTAGCATGCGGGTACTGCTTTCCTCCTCAGCTGTGCATTCGCAGCCAGCTTCAAGGTGTTCCTTTTGTGGATAGACTCTGGTGGAGAGGCCGCTGGAGAAGGCTTCTGCTTCTATGCCCTTTGAGAAGGCTGCTTTGAAAAACCTCTTACCTAGCTTGTGCCAAGTACAGCCTTCTGCCTCTCTCCAATACTGACTTACTTTTGACAGCTTGTCTTTCCGTTTGAGAAAGCAAGAGCCCTTTTCGTGCAGGGAAAAATGTCCGTTTTCTGTTCTTCTTTTGCACACGGTGACGTGCTTTCAGGGCTGTGGTTAGGCTTTTACCCACTCGAGGGAGGGCAGCTTCCCATTCACTTTGGAGATGGCACTCCTGCAGCGCTGTGGGCCATGTCTGTGCTTCGCAGACTGCAAACTACCCTCTCCATTCGAAGAGAACACGCACGGATTGGGAAGTCTCTGTTCTCTGGGAGTTGTGTGTGGTCCTACTGCCCCGGTGTATGGGGTGGCTCACTGGCCACTAGCAATGTTTCTGCTCGCCACTGTGGGGCAAACGTTGTGCAGCTAAGCTCACATGGGAAGTACAAGTGCCAGAGTTCCTTTCTGGGGCACCATCAAGAGATCACATTCGTAGCATGCGGGTACTGCTTTCCTCCTCAGCTGTGCTTTCGCAGCCAGCTTCAAGGTGTTCCATTTGTGGATAGACTCTGGTGGAGAGGCCGCTGGAGAAGGCTTCTGCTTCTATGCCCTTTGAGAAGGCTTCTTTGAGGAACCTCTTACCCTAGCGTGTGCCAAGTACAGCCTTCTGCCTCTCTCCAATACTGACTTACTTTTGACAGCTTGTCTTTCCGTTTGAGAAAGCAAGAGCCCTTTTCGTGCAGGGAAAAATGTCCGTTTTCTGTTCTTCTTTTGCACAAGGTGACGTGCTTTCAGGGCTGTGGTTAGGCTTTTACCCACTCGAGGGAGGGCAGCTTCCCATTCACTTTGGAGATGGCACTCCTGCAGCGCTGTGGGCCATGTCTGTGCTTCGCAGACTGCAAACTACCCTCTCCATTCGAAGAGAACACGCACGGATTGGGAAGTCTCTGTTCTCTGGGAGTTGTGTGTGGTGCTACTGCCCCGGTGTATGGGGTGGCTCACTGGCCACTAGCAATGTTTCTGCTCGCCACTGTGGGGCAAACGTTGTGCAGCTAAGCTCACTTGGGAAGTACAAGTGCCAGAGTTCCTTTCTGGGGCACCATCAAGAGATCACATTCGTAGCATGCGGGTACTGCTTTCCTCCTCAGCTGTGCTTTCGCAGCCAGCTTCAAGGTGTTCCTTTTGTGGATAGACTCTGGTGGAGAGGCCGCTGGAGAAGGCTTCTGCTTCTATGCCCTTTGAGAAGGCTTCTTTGAGGAACCTCTTACCCTAGCGTGTGCCAAGTACAGCCTTCTGCCTCTCTCCAATACTGACTTACTTTTGACAGCTTGTCTTTCCGTTTGAGAAAGCAAGAGCCCTTTTCGTGCAGGGAAAAATGTCCGTTTTCTGTTCTTCTTTTGCACAAGGTGACGTGCTTTCAGGGCTGTGGTTAGGCTTTTACCCACTCGAGGGAGGGCAGCTTCCCATTCACTTTGGAGATGGCACTCCTGCAGCGCTGTGGGCCATGTCTGTGCTTCGCAGACTGCAAACTACCCTCTCCATTCGAAGAGAACACGCACGGATTGGGAAGTCTCAGTTCTCTGGGAGTTGTGTGTGGTGCTACTGCCCCGGTGTATGGGGTGGCTCACTGGCCACTAGCAATGTTTCTGCTCGCCACTGTGGGGCCAACGTTGTGCAGCTAAGCTCACTTGGGAAGTACAAGTGCCAGAGTTCCTTTCTGGGGCACCATCAAGAGATCACATTCGTAGCATGCGGGTACTGCTTTCCTCCTCAGCTGTGCATTCGCAGTCAGCTTCAAGTTGTTCCTTTTGTGGATAGACTCTGGTGGAGAGGCCGCTGGATAAGGCCTCTGCTTCTATGCCCTTTGAGAGGGCTGCTTTGAGGAACCTCTTACCCTAGCGTGTGCCAAGTACAGCCTTCTGCCTCTCTCCAATACTGACTTACTTCTGACAGCTTGTCTTTCCGTTTGAGAAACCAAGAGCCCTTTTCGTGCAGGGAAAAATGTCCGTTTTCTGTTCTTCTTTTGCACACGGTGACGTGCTTTCAGGGCTGTGGTTAGGCTTTTACCCACTCGAGGGAGGGCAGCTTCCCATTCACTTTGGAGATGGCACTCCTGCAGCGCTGTGGGCCATGTCTGTGCTTCGCAGACTGCAAACTACCCTCTCCATTCGAAGAGAACACGCACGGATTGGGAAGTCTCTGTTCTCTGGGAGTTGTGTGTGGTGCTACTGCCCCGGTGTATGGGGTGGCTCACTGGCCACTAGCAATGTTTCTGCTCGCCACTGTGGGGCAAACGTTGTTCAGCTAAGCTCACTTGGGAAGTACAAGTGCCAGAGTTCCTTTCTGGGGCACCATCAAGAGATCACATTCGTAGCATGCGGGTACTGCTTTCCTCCTCAGCTGTGCATTCGCAGCCAGCTTCAAGGTGTTCCTTTTGTGGATAGACTCTGGTGGAGAGGCCGCTGGAGAAGGCTTCTGCTTCTATGCCCTTTGAGAAGGCTGCTTTGAGGAACCTCTTACCCTAGCCTCTGCCAAGTACAGCCTTCTGCCTCTCTCCAATACTGAGTTACTTTTGACAGCTTGTCTTTCCGTTTGAGAAACCAAGAGCCCTTTTCGTGCAGGGAAAAATGTCCGTTTTCTGGTCTTCTTTTGCACACGGTGACGTGCTTTCAGGCCTGGTTTAGGCTTTTACCCACTCGAGGGAGGGCAGCTTCCCATTCACTTTGGAGATAGCACTCCTGAAGCGCTGTGGGTCATGACTGTGCTTCGCAGACTGTAAACTACCCTCTCCATTCGAAGAGAACACGCACGGATTGGGAAGTCTCTGTTCTCTGGGAGATGTGTGTGGTGCTACTGCCCCGGTGTATGGGGTGGCTCACTCGCCACTAGCAATGTTTCTGCTCGCCACTGTGGGGCAAACGTTGTGCAGCTAAGCTCACTTGGGAAGTACAAGTGCCAGAGTTCCTTTCTGGGGCACCATCAAGAGATCACATTCGTAGTATGCGGGTACTGCTTTCCTCCTAAGCTGTGCATTCGCAGCCAGCTTCAAAGTGTTCCTTTTGTGGATAGACTCTGGTGGAGAGGCCGCTGGAGAAGGCTTCTGCTTCTATGCCCTTTGAGAAGGCTGCTTTGAGGAACCTCTTACCCTAGCCTCTGGCAAGTACAGCCTTCTGCCTCTCTCCAATACTGACTTACTTTTGACAGCTTGTCTTTCCGTTTGAGAAACCAAGAGCCCTTTTCGTGCAGGGAAAAATGTCCGTTTTCTGTTCTTCTTTTGCACACGGTGACGTGCTTTCAGGGCTGGCGTTAGGCTTTTACCCACTCGAGGGAGGGCAGCTTCCCATTCACTTTGGAGATGGCACTCCTGCAGCGCTGTGGGTCATGACTGTGCTTCGCAGACTGTAAACTACCCTCTCCATTCGAAGAGAACACGCACGGATTGGGAAGTCTCTGTTCTCTGGGAGTTGTGTGTGGTGCTACTGCCCCGGTGTATGGGGTGGCTCACTGGCCACTAGCAATGTTTCTGCTCTCCACTGTGGGGCAAACGTTGTGCAGCTAAGCTCACTTGGGAAGTACAAGTGCCAGAGTTCCTTTCTGGGGCACCATCAAGCGATCACATTCGTAGCATGCAGGTACTGCTTTCCTCCTAAGATGTGCATTCGCAGCCAGCTTCAAGGTGTTCCTTTTGTGGATAGACTCTGGTGGAGAGGCCGCTGGAGAAGGCCTCTGCTTCTATGCCCTTTGAGAAGGCTTCTTTGAGGAACCTCTTACCCTAGCCTCTGCCACGTACAGCCTTCTGCCTCTCCCCAATACTGACTTACTTCTGACAGCTTGTCTTTCCGTTTGAGAAAGCAAGAGCCCTTTTCGTGCAGGGAAAAATGTCCGTTTTCTGTTCTTCTTTTGCACACGGTGACGTGCTTTCAGGGCTGTGGTTAGGCTTTTACCCACTCGAGGGAGGGCAGCTTCCCATTCACTTTGGAGATTGCACTCCTGCAGCGCTGTGGGCCATGTCTGTGCTTCGCAGACTGCAAACTACCCTCTCCATTCGAAGAGAACACGCACGGATTGGGAAGTCTCTGTTCTCTGGGAGTTGTGTGTGGTGCTACTGCCCCGGTGTATGGGGTGGCTCACTGGCCACTAGCAATGTTTCTGCTCGCCACTGTGGGGCAAACGTTGTGCAGCTAAGCTCACTTGGGAAGTACAAGTGCCAGAGTTCCTTTCTGGGGCACCATCAAGAGATCACATTCGTAGCATGCGGGTACTGCTTTCCTCCTAAGCTGTGCATTCGCAGCCAGCTTCAAGGTGTTCCTTTTGTGGATAGACTCTGGAGGAGAGGCCGCTGGAAAAGGCCTCTGCTTCTATGCCCTTTGAGAGGGCTGCTTTGAGGAACCTCTTACCCTAGCCTCTGCCAAGTACAGCCTTCTGCCTCTCTCCAATACTGACTTACTTCTGACAGCTTGTCTTTCCGTTTGAGAAACCAAGAGCCCTTTTCGTGCAGGGAAAAATGTCCGTTTTCTGTTCTTCTTTTGCACACGGTTACGTGCTTTCAGGGCTGTGGTTAGGCTTTTACCCACTCGAGGGAGGGCAGCTTCCCATTCACTTTGGAGATGGCACTCCTGCAGCGCTGTGGGCCATGTCTGTGCTTCGCAGACTGCAAACTACCCTCTCCATTCGAAGAGAACACGCACGGATTGGGAAGTCTCTGTTCTCTGGGAGTTGTGTGTGGTGCTACTGCCCCGGTGTATGGGGTGGCTCACTGGCCACTAGCAATGTTTCTGCTCGCCACTGTGGGGCAAACGTTGTTCAGCTAAGCTCACTTGGGAAGTACAAGTGCCAGAGTTCCTTTCTGGGGCACCATCAAGAGATCACATTCGTAGCATGCGGGTACTGCTTTCCTCCTCAGCTGTGCATTCGCAGCCAGCTTCAAGGTGTTCCTTTTGTGGATAGACTCTGGTGGAGAGGCCGCTGGAGAAGGCTTCTGCTTCTATGCCCTTTGAGAAGGCTGCTTTGAAAAACCTCTTACCTAGCTTGTGCCAAGTACAGCCTTCTGCCTCTCTCCAATACTGACTTACTTTTGACAGCTTGTCTTTCCGTTTGAGAAAGCAAGAGCCCTTTTCGTGCAGGGAAAAATGTCCGTTTTCTGTTCTTCTTTTGCACACGGTGACGTGCTTTCAGGGCTGTGGTTAGGCTTTTACCCACTCGAGGGAGGGCAGCTTCCCATTCACTTTGGAGATGGCACTCCTGCAGCGCTGTGGGCCATGTCTGTGCTTCGCAGACTGCAAACTACCCTCTCCATTCGAAGAGAACACGCACGGATTGGGAAGTCTCTGTTCTCTGGGAGTTGTGTGTGGTCCTACTGCCCCGGTGTATGGGGTGGCTCACTGGCCACTAGCAATGTTTCTGCTCGCCACTGTGGGGCAAACGTTGTGCAGCTAAGCTCACATGGGAAGTACAAGTGCCAGAGTTCCTTTCTGGGGCACCATCAAGAGATCACATTCGTAGCATGCGGGTACTGCTTTCCTCCTCAGCTGTGCTTTCGCAGCCAGCTTCAAGGTGTTCCATTTGTGGATAGACTCTGGTGGAGAGGCCGCTGGAGAAGGCTTCTGCTTCTATGCCCTTTGAGAAGGCTTCTTTGAGGAACCTCTTACCCTAGCGTGTGCCAAGTACAGCCTTCTGCCTCTCTCCAATACTGACTTACTTTTGACAGCTTGTCTTTCCGTTTGAGAAAGCAAGAGCCCTTTTCGTGCAGGGAAAAATGTCCGTTTTCTGTTCTTCTTTTGCACAAGGTGACGTGCTTTCAGGGCTGTGGTTAGGCTTTTACCCACTCGAGGGAGGGCAGCTTCCCATTCACTTTGGAGATGGCACTCCTGCAGCGCTGTGGGCCATGTCTGTGCTTCGCAGACTGCAAACTACCCTCTCCATTCGAAGAGAACACGCACGGATTGGGAAGTCTCTGTTCTCTGGGAGTTGTGTGTGGTGCTACTGCCCCGGTGTATGGGGTGGCTCACTGGCCACTAGCAATGTTTCTGCTCGCCACTGTGGGGCAAACGTTGTGCAGCTAAGCTCACTTGGGAAGTACAAGTGCCAGAGTTCCTTTCTGGGGCACCATCAAGAGATCACATTCGTAGCATGCGGGTACTGCTTTCCTCCTCAGCTGTGCTTTCGCAGCCAGCTTCAAGGTGTTCCTTTTGTGGATAGACTCTGGTGGAGAGGCCGCTGGAGAAGGCTTCTGCTTCTATGCCCTTTGAGAAGGCTTCTTTGAGGAACCTCTTACCCTAGCGTGTGCCAAGTACAGCCTTCTGCCTCTCTCCAATACTGACTTACTTTTGACAGCTTGTCTTTCCGTTTGAGAAAGCAAGAGCCCTTTTCGTGCAGGGAAAAATGTCCGTTTTCTGTTCTTCTTTTGCACAAGGTGACGTGCTTTCAGGGCTGTGGTTAGGCTTTTACCCACTCGAGGGAGGGCAGCTTCCCATTCACTTTGGAGATGGCACTCCTGCAGCGCTGTGGGCCATGTCTGTGCTTCGCAGACTGCAAACTACCCTCTCCATTCGAAGAGAACACGCACGGATTGGGAAGTCTCAGTTCTCTGGGAGTTGTGTGTGGTGCTACTGCCCCGGTGTATGGGGTGGCTCACTGGCCACTAGCAATGTTTCTGCTCGCCACTGTGGGGCCAACGTTGTGCAGCTAAGCTCACTTGGGAAGTACAAGTGCCAGAGTTCCTTTCTGGGGCACCATCAAGAGATCACATTCGTAGCATGCGGGTACTGCTTTCCTCCTCAGCTGTGCATTCGCAGTCAGCTTCAAGTTGTTCCTTTTGTGGATAGACTCTGGTGGAGAGGCCGCTGGATAAGGCCTCTGCTTCTATGCCCTTTGAGAGGGCTGCTTTGAGGAACCTCTTACCCTAGCCTCTGCCAAGTACAGCCTTCTGCCTCTCTCCAATACTGACTTACTTCTGACAGCTTGTCTTTCCGTTTGAGAAACCAAGAGCCCTTTTCGTGCAGGGAAAAATGTCCGTTTTCTGTTCTTCTTTTGCACACGGTGACGTGCTTTCAGGGCTGGCGTTAGGCTTTTACCCACTCGAGGGAGGGCAGCTTCCCATTTACTTTGTAGATGGCACTCCTGCAGCGCTGTGGGCCATGTCTGTGCTTCGCAGACTGCAAACTACCCTCTCCATTCGAAGAGAACACGCACGGATTGGGAAGTCTCTGTTCTCTGGGAGTTGTGTGTGGTGCTACTGCCCCGGTGTATGGGGTGGCTCACTGGCCACTAGCAATGTTTCTGCTCGCCACTGTGGGGAAAACGTTGTGCAGCTAAGCTCACTTGGGAAGTACAAGTGCCAGAGTTCCTTTCTGGGGCACCATCAAGAGATCACATTCGTAGCATGCGGGTACTGCTTTCCTCCTCAGCTGTGCATTCGCAGCCAGCTTCAAGGTGTTCCTTTTGTGGATAGACTCTGGTGGAGAGGCCGCTGGAGAAGGCTTCTGCTTCTATGCCCTTTGAGAAGGCTGCTTTGAGGAACCTCTTACCCTAGCCTCTGCCAAGTACAGCCTTCTGCCTCTCTCCAATACTGAGTTACTTTTGACAGCTTGTCTTTCCGTTTGAGAAACCAAGAGCCCTTTTCGTGCAGGGAAAAATGTCCGTTTTCTGGTCTTCTTTTGCACACGGTGACGTGCTTTCAGGCCTGGTTTAGGCTTTTACCCACTCGAGGGAGGGCAGCTTCCCATTCACTTTGGAGATAGCACTCCTGAAGCGCTGTGGGTCATGACTGTGCTTCGCAGACTGTAAACTACCCTCTCCATTCGAAGAGAACACGCACGGATTGGGAAGTCTCTGTTCTCTGGGAGATGTGTGTGGTGCTACTGCCCCGGTGTATGGGGTGGCTCACTCGCCACTAGCAATGTTTCTGCTCGCCACTGTGGGGCAAACGTTGTGCAGCTAAGCTCACTTGGGAAGTACAAGTGCCAGAGTTCCTTTCTGGGGCACCATCAAGAGATCACATTCGTAGTATGCGGGTACTGCTTTCCTCCTAAGCTGTGCATTCGCAGCCAGCTTCAAAGTGTTCCTTTTGTGGATAGACTCTGGTGGAGAGGCCGCTGGAGAAGGCTTCTGCTTCTATGCCCTTTGAGAAGGCTGCTTTGAGGAACCTCTTACCCTAGCCTCTGGCAAGTACAGCCTTCTGCCTCTCTCCAATACTGACTTACTTTTGACAGCTTGTCTTTCCGTTTGAGAAACCAAGAGCCCTTTTCGTGCAGGGAAAAATGTCCGTTTTCTGTTCTTCTTTTGCACACGGTGACGTGCTTTCAGGGCTGGCGTTAGGCTTTTACCCACTCGAGGGAGGGCAGCTTCCCATTCACTTTGGAGATGGCACTCCTGCAGCGCTGTGGGTCATGACTGTGCTTCGCAGACTGTAAACTACCCTCTCCATTCGAAGAGAACACGCACGGATTGGGAAGTCTCTGTTCTCTGGGAGTTGTGTGTGGTGCTACTGCCCCGGTGTATGGGGTGGCTCACTGGCCACTAGCAATGTTTCTGCTCTCCACTGTGGGGCAAACGTTGTGCAGCTAAGCTCACTTGGGAAGTACAAGTGCCAGAGTTCCTTTCTGGGGCACCATCAAGCGATCACATTCGTAGCATGCAGGTACTGCTTTCCTCCTAAGATGTGCATTCGCAGCCAGCTTCAAGGTGTTCCTTTTGTGGATAGACTCTGGTGGAGAGGCCGCTGGAGAAGGCCTCTGCTTCTATGCCCTTTGAGAAGGCTTCTTTGAGGAACCTCTTACCCTAGCCTCTGCCACGTACAGCCTTCTGCCTCTCCCCAATACTGACTTACTTCTGACAGCTTGTCTTTCCGTTTGAGAAAGCAAGAGCCCTTTTCGTGCAGGGAAAAATGTCCGTTTTCTGTTCTTCTTTTGCACACGGTGACGTGCTTTCAGGGCTGTGGTTAGGCTTTTACCCACTCGAGGGAGGGCAGCTTCCCATTCACTTTGGAGATTGCACTCCTGCAGCGCTGTGGGCCATGTCTGTGCTTCGCAGACTGCAAACTACCCTCTCCATTCGAAGAGAACACGCACGGATTGGGAAGTCTCTGTTCTCTGGGAGTTGTGTGTGGTGCTACTGCCCCGGTGTATGGGGTGGCTCACTGGCCACTAGCAATGTTTCTGCTCGCCACTGTGGGGCAAACGTTGTGCAGCTAAGCTCACTTGGGAAGTACAAGTGCCAGAGTTCCTTTCTGGGGCACCATCAAGAGATCACATTCGTAGCATGCGGGTACTGCTTTCCTCCTAAGCTGTGCATTCGCAGCCAGCTTCAAGGTGTTCCTTTTGTGGATAGACTCTGGAGGAGAGGCCGCTGGAAAAGGCCTCTGCTTCTATGCCCTTTGAGAGGGCTGCTTTGAGGAACCTCTTACCCTAGCCTCTGCCAAGTACAGCCTTCTGCCTCTCTCCAATACTGACTTACTTCTGACAGCTTGTCTTTCCGTTTGAGAAACCAAGAGCCCTTTTCGTGCAGGGAAAAATGTCCGTTTTCTGTTCTTCTTTTGCACACGGTGACGTGCTTTCAGGGCTGTGGTTAGGCTTTTACCCACTCGAGGGAGGGCAGCTTCCCATTCACTTTGGAGATGGCACTCCTGCAGCGCTGTGGGCCATGTCTGTGCTTCGCAGACTGCAAACTACCCTCTCCATTCGAAGAGAACACGCACGGATTGGGAAGTCTCTGTTCTCTGGGAGTTGTGTGTGGTGCTACTGCCCCGGTGTATGGGGTGGCTCACTGGCCACTAGCAATGTTTCTGCTCGCCACTGTGGGGCAAACGATGTTCAGCTAAGCTCACTTGGGAAGTACAAGTGCCAGAGTTCCTTTCTGGGGCACCATCAAGAGATCACATTCGTAGCATGCGGGTACTGCTTTCCTCCTCAGCTGTGCATTCGCAGCCAGCTTCAAGGTGTTCCTTTTGTGGATAGACTCTGGTGGAGAGGCCGCTGGAGAAGGCTTCTGCTTCTATGCCCTTTGAGAAGGCTGCTTTGAAAAACCTCTTACCTAGCTTGTGCCAAGTACAGCCTTCTGCCTCTCTCCAATACTGACTTACTTTTGACAGCTTGTCTTTCCGTTTGAGAAAGCAAGAGCCCTTTTCGTGCAGGGAAAAATGTCCGTTTTCTGTTCTTCTTTTGCACACGGTGACGTGCTTTCAGGGCTGTGGTTAGGCTTTTACCCACTCGAGGGAGGGCAGCTTCCCATTCACTTTGGAGATGGCACTCCTGCAGCGCTGTGGGCCATGTCTGTGCTTCGCAGACTGCAAACTACCCTCTCCATTCGAAGAGAACACGCACGGATTGGGAAGTCTCTGTTCTCTGGGAGTTGTGTGTGGTCCTACTGCCCCGGTGTATGGGGTGGCTCACTGGCCACTAGCAATGTTTCTGCTCGCCACTGTGGGGCAAACGTTGTGCAGCTAAGCTCACATGGGAAGTACAAGTGCCAGAGTTCCTTTCTGGGGCACCATCAAGAGATCACATTCGTAGCATGCGGGTACTGCTTTCCTCCTCAGCTGTGCTTTCGCAGCCAGCTTCAAGGTGTTCCATTTGTGGATAGACTCTGGTGGAGAGGCCGCTGGAGAAGGCTTCTGCTTCTATGCCCTTTGAGAAGGCTTCTTTGAGGAACCTCTTACCCTAGCGTGTGCCAAGTACAGCCTTCTGCCTCTCTCCAATACTGACTTACTTTTGACAGCTTGTCTTTCCGTTTGAGAAAGCAAGAGCCCTTTTCGTGCAGGGAAAAATGTCCGTTTTCTGTTCTTCTTTTGCACAAGGTGACGTGCTTTCAGGGCTGTGGTTAGGCTTTTACCCACTCGAGGGAGGGCAGCTTCCCATTCACTTTGGAGATGGCACTCCTGCAGCGCTGTGGGCCATGTCTGTGCTTCGCAGACTGCAAACTACCCTCTCCATTCGAAGAGAACACGCACGGATTGGGAAGTCTCTGTTCTCTGGGAGTTGTGTGTGGTGCTACTGCCCCGGTGTATGGGGTGGCTCACTGGCCACTAGCAATGTTTCTGCTCGCCACTGTGGGGCAAACGTTGTGCAGCTAAGCTCACTTGGGAAGTACAAGTGCCAGAGTTCCTTTCTGGGGCACCATCAAGAGATCACATTCGTAGCATGCGGGTACTGCTTTCCTCCTCAGCTGTGCTTTCGCAGCCAGCTTCAAGGTGTTCCTTTTGTGGATAGACTCTGGTGGAGAGGCCGCTGGAGAAGGCTTCTGCTTCTATGCCCTTTGAGAAGGCTTCTTTGAGGAACCTCTTACCCTAGCGTGTGCCAAGTACAGCCTTCTGCCTCTCTCCAATACTGACTTACTTTTGACAGCTTGTCTTTCCGTTTGAGAAAGCAAGAGCCCTTTTCGTGCAGGGAAAAATGTCCGTTTTCTGTTCTTCTTTTGCACAAGGTGACGTGCTTTCAGGGCTGTGGTTAGGCTTTTACCCACTCGAGGGAGGGCAGCTTCCCATTCACTTTGGAGATGGCACTCCTGCAGCGCTGTGGGCCATGTCTGTGCTTCGCAGACTGCAAACTACCCTCTCCATTCGAAGAGAACACGCACGGATTGGGAAGTCTCAGTTCTCTGGGAGTTGTGTGTGGTGCTACTGCCCCGGTGTATGGGGTGGCTCACTGGCCACTAGCAATGTTTCTGCTCGCCACTGTGGGGCCAACGTTGTGCAGCTAAGCTCACTTGGGAAGTACAAGTGCCAGAGTTCCTTTCTGGGGCACCATCAAGAGATCACATTCGTAGCATGCGGGTACTGCTTTCCTCCTCAGCTGTGCATTCGCAGTCAGCTTCAAGTTGTTCCTTTTGTGGATAGACTCTGGTGGAGAGGCCGCTGGATAAGGCCTCTGCTTCTATGCCCTTTGAGAGGGCTGCTTTGAGGAACCTCTTACCCTAGCCTCTGCCAAGTACAGCCTTCTGCCTCTCTCCAATACTGACTTACTTCTGACAGCTTGTCTTTCCGTTTGAGAAACCAAGAGCCCTTTTCGTGCAGGGAAAAATGTCCGTTTTCTGTTCTTCTTTTGCACACGGTGACGTGCTTTCAGGGCTGGCGTTAGGCTTTTACCCACTCGAGGGAGGGCAGCTTCCCATTTACTTTGTAGATGGCACTCCTGCAGCGCTGTGGGCCATGTCTGTGCTTCGCAGACTGCAAACTACCCTCTCCATTCGAAGAGAACACGCACGGATTGGGAAGTCTCTGTTCTCTGGGAGTTGTGTGTGGTGCTACTGCCCCGGTGTATGGGGTGGCTCACTGGCCACTAGCAATGTTTCTGCTCGCCACTGTGGGGAAAACGTTGTGCAGCTAAGCTCACTTGGGAAGTACAAGTGCCAGAGTTCCTTTCTGGGGCACCATCAAGAGATCACATTCGTAGCATGCGGGTACTGCTTTCCTCCTCAGCTGTGCATTCGCAGCCAGCTTCAAGGTGTTCCTTTTGTGGATAGACTCTGGTGGAGAGGCCGCTGGAGAAGGCTTCTGCTTCTATGCCCTTTGAGAAGGCTGCTTTGAGGAACCTCTTACCCTAGCCTCTGCCAAGTACAGCCTTCTGCCTCTCTCCAATACTGAGTTACTTTTGACAGCTTGTCTTTCCGTTTGAGAAACCAAGAGCCCTTTTCGTGCAGGGAAAAATGTCCGTTTTCTGGTCTTCTTTTGCACACGGTGACGTGCTTTCAGGCCTGGTTTAGGCTTTTACCCACTCGAGGGAGGGCAGCTTCCCATTCACTTTGGAGATAGCACTCCTGAAGCGCTGTGGGTCATGACTGTGCTTCGCAGACTGTAAACTACCCTCTCCATTCGAAGAGAACACGCACGGATTGGGAAGTCTCTGTTCTCTGGGAGATGTGTGTGGTGCTACTGCCCCGGTGTATGGGGTGGCTCACTCGCCACTAGCAATGTTTCTGCTCGCCACTGTGGGGCAAACGTTGTGCAGCTAAGCTCACTTGGGAAGTACAAGTGCCAGAGTTCCTTTCTGGGGCACCATCAAGAGATCACATTCGTAGTATGCGGGTACTGCTTTCCTCCTAAGCTGTGCATTCGCAGCCAGCTTCAAAGTGTTCCTTTTGTGGATAGACTCTGGTGGAGAGGCCGCTGGAGAAGGCTTCTGCTTCTATGCCCTTTGAGAAGGCTGCTTTGAGGAACCTCTTACCCTAGCCTCTGGCAAGTACAGCCTTCTGCCTCTCTCCAATACTGACTTACTTTTGACAGCTTGTCTTTCCGTTTGAGAAACCAAGAGCCCTTTTCGTGCAGGGAAAAATGTCCGTTTTCTGTTCTTCTTTTGCACACGGTGACGTGCTTTCAGGGCTGGCGTTAGGCTTTTACCCACTCGAGGGAGGGCAGCTTCCCATTCACTTTGGAGATGGCACTCCTGCAGCGCTGTGGGTCATGACTGTGCTTCGCAGACTGTAAACTACCCTCTCCATTCGAAGAGAACACGCACGGATTGGGAAGTCTCTGTTCTCTGGGAGTTGTGTGTGGTGCTACTGCCCCGGTGTATGGGGTGGCTCACTGGCCACTAGCAATGTTTCTGCTCTCCACTGTGGGGCAAACGTTGTGCAGCTAAGCTCACTTGGGAAGTACAAGTGCCAGAGTTCCTTTCTGGGGCACCATCAAGCGATCACATTCGTAGCATGCAGGTACTGCTTTCCTCCTAAGATGTGCATTCGCAGCCAGCTTCAAGGTGTTCCTTTTGTGGATAGACTCTGGTGGAGAGGCCGCTGGAGAAGGCCTCTGCTTCTATGCCCTTTGAGAAGGCTTCTTTGAGGAACCTCTTACCCTAGCCTCTGCCACGTACAGCCTTCTGCCTCTCCCCAATACTGACTTACTTCTGACAGCTTGTCTTTCCGTTTGAGAAAGCAAGAGCCCTTTTCGTGCAGGGAAAAATGTCCGTTTTCTGTTCTTCTTTTGCACACGGTGACGTGCTTTCAGGGCTGTGGTTAGGCTTTTACCCACTCGAGGGAGGGCAGCTTCCCATTCACTTTGGAGATTGCACTCCTGCAGCGCTGTGGGCCATGTCTGTGCTTCGCAGACTGCAAACTACCCTCTCCATTCGAAGAGAACACGCACGGATTGGGAAGTCTCTGTTCTCTGGGAGTTGTGTGTGGTGCTACTGCCCCGGTGTATGGGGTGGCTCACTGGCCACTAGCAATGTTTCTGCTCGCCACTGTGGGGCAAACGTTGTGCAGCTAAGCTCACTTGGGAAGTACAAGTGCCAGAGTTCCTTTCTGGGGCACCATCAAGAGATCACATTCGTAGCATGCGGGTACTGCTTTCCTCCTAAGCTGTGCATTCGCAGCCAGCTTCAAGGTGTTCCTTTTGTGGATAGACTCTGGAGGAGAGGCCGCTGGAAAAGGCCTCTGCTTCTATGCCCTTTGAGAGGGCTGCTTTGAGGAACCTCTTACCCTAGCCTCTGCCAAGTACAGCCTTCTGCCTCTCTCCAATACTGACTTACTTCTGACAGCTTGTCTTTCCGTTTGAGAAACCAAGAGCCCTTTTCGTGCAGGGAAAAATGTCCGTTTTCTGTTCTTCTTTTGCACACGGTGACGTGCTTTCAGGGCTGTGGTTAGGCTTTTACCCACTCGAGGGAGGGCAGCTTCCCATTCACTTTGGAGATGGCACTCCTGCAGCGCTGTGGGCCATGTCTGTGCTTCGCAGACTGCAAACTACCCTCTCCATTCGAAGAGAACACGCACGGATTGGGAAGTCTCTGTTCTCTGGGAGTTGTGTGTGGTGCTACTGCCCCGGTGTATGGGGTGGCTCACTGGCCACTAGCAATGTTTCTGCTCGCCACTGTGGGGCAAACGATGTTCAGCTAAGCTCACTTGGGAAGTACAAGTGCCAGAGTTCCTTTCTGGGGCACCATCAAGAGATCACATTCGTAGCATGCGGGTACTGCTTTCCTCCTCAGCTGTGCATTCGCAGCCAGCTTCAAGGTGTTCCTTTTGTGGATAGACTCTGGTGGAGAGGCCGCTGGAGAAGGCTTCTGCTTCTATGCCCTTTGAGAAGGCTGCTTTGAGGAACCTCTTACCCTAGCCTCTGGCAAGTACAGCCTTCTGCCTCTCTCCAATACTGACTTACTTTTGACAGCTTGTCTTTCCGTTTGAGAAACCAAGAGCCCTTTTCGTGCAGGGAAAAATGTCCGTTTTCTGTTCTTCTTTTGCACACGGTGACGTGCTTTCAGGCCTGGGTTAGGCTTTTACCCACTCGAGGGAGGGCAGCTTCCCATTCACTTTGGAGATGGCACTCCTGCAGCGCTGTGGGTCATGACTGTGCTTCGCAGACTGTAAACTACCCTCTCCATTCGAAGAGAACACGCACGGATTGGGAAGTCTCTGTTCTCTGGGAGTTGTGTGTGGTGCTACTGCCCCGGTGTATGGGGTGCCTCACTGGCCACTAGCAATGTTTCTGCTCTCCACTGTGGGGCAAACGTTGTGCAGCTAAGCTCACTTGGGAAGTACAAGTGCCAGAGTTCCTTTCTGGGGCACCATCAAGCGATCACATTCGTAGCATGCGGGTACTGCTTTCCTCCTAAGATGTGCATTCGCAGCCAGCTTCAAGGTGTTCCTTTTGTGGATAGACTCTGGTAGAGAGGCCGCTGGAGAAGGCCTCTGCTTCTATGCCCTTTGAGAAGGCTTCTTTGAGGAACCTCTTACCCTAGCCTCTGCCACGTACAGCCTTCAGCCTCTCCCCAATACTGACTTACTTCTGACAGCTTGTCTTTCCGTTTGAGAAAGCAAGAGCCCTTTTCGTGCAGGGAAAAATGTCCGTTTTCTGTTCTTCTTTTGCACACGGTGACGTGCTTTCAGGGCTGTGGTTAGGCTTTTACCCACTCGAGGGAGGGCAGCTTCCCATTCACTTTGGAGATGGCACTCCTGCAGCGCTGTGGGCCATGTCTGTGCTTCGCAGACTGCAAACTACCCTCTCCATTCGAAGAGAACACGCACGGATTGGGAAGTCTCTGTTCTCTGTGAGTTGTGTGTGGTGCTACTGCCCCGGTGTATGGGGTGGCTCACTGGCCACTAGCAATGTTTCTGCTCGCCACTGTGGGGCAAACGTTGTGCAGCTAAGCTCACTTGGGAAGTACAAGTGCCAGAGTTCCTTTCTGGGGCACCATCAAGAGATCACATTCGTAGCATGCGGGTACTGCTTTCCTCCTAAACTGTGCATTCGCAGCCAGCTTCAAGGTGTTCCTTTTGTGGATAGACTCTGGAGGAGAGGCCGCTGGAAAAGGCCTCTGCTTCTATGCCCTTTGAGAGGGCTGCTTTGAGGAACCTCTTACCCTAGCCTCTGCCAAGTACAGCCTTCTGCCTCTCTCCAATACTGACTTACTTCTGACAGCTTGTCTTTCCGTTTGAGAAACCAAGAGCCCTTTTCGTGCAGGGAAAAATGTCCGTTTTCTGTTCTTCTTTTGCACACGGTGACGTGCTTTCAGGGCTGTGGTTAGGCTTTTACCCACTCGAGGGAGGGCAGCTTCCCATTCACTTTGGAGATGGCACTCCTGCAGCGCTGTGGGCCATGTCTGTGCTTCGCAGACTGCAAACTACCCTCTCCATTCGAAGAGAACACGCACGGATTGGGAAGTCTCTGTTCTCTGGGAGTTGTGTGTGGTGCTACTGCCCCGGTGTATGGGGTGGCTCACTGGCCACTAGCAATGTTTCTGCTCGCCACTGTGGGGCAAACGTTGTTCAGCTAAGCTCACTTGGGAAGTACAAGTGCCAGAGTTCCTTTCTGGGGCACCATCAAGAGATCACATTCGTAGCATGCGGGTACTGCTTTCCTCCTCAGCTGTGCATTCGCAGCCAGCTTCAAGGTGTTCCTTTTGTGGATAGACTCTGGTGGAGAGGCCGCTGGAGAAGGCTTCTGCTTCTCTGCCCTTTGAGAAGGCTTCTTTGAGGAACATCTTACACTAGCGTGTGCCAAGTACAGCCTTCTGCCTCTCTCCAATACTGACTTACTTTTGACAGCTTGTCTTTCCGTTTGAGAAAGCAAGAGCCCTTTTCGTGCAGGGAAAAATGTCCGTTTTCTGTTCTTCTTTTGCACAAGGTGACGTGCTTTCAGGGCTGTGGTTAGGCTTTTACCCACTCGAGGGAGGGCAGCTTCCCATTCACTTTGGAGATGGCACTCCTGCAGCGCTGTGGGCCATGTCTGTGCTTCGCAGACTGCAAACTACCCTCTCCATTCGAAGAGAACACGCACGGATTGGGAAGTCTCTGTTCTCTGGGAGTTGTGTGTGGTGCTACTGCCCCGGTGTATGGGGTGGCTCACTGGCCACTAGCAATGTTTCTGCTCGCCACTGTGGGGCAAACGTTGTGCAGCTAAGCTCACTTGGGAAGTACAAGTGCCAGAGTTCCTTTCTGGGGCACCATCAAGAGATCACATTCGTAGCATGCGGGTACTGCTTTCCTCCTCAGCTGTGCATTCGCAGCCAGCTTCAAGGTGTTCCTTTTGTGGATAGACTCTGGTGGAGAGGCCGCTGGAGAAGGCTTCTGCTTCTATGCCCTTTGAGAAGGCTGCTTTGAGGAACCTCTTACCCTAGCCTCTGGCAAGTACAGCCTTCTGCCTCTCTCCAATACTGACTTACTTTTGACAGCTTGTCTTTCCGTTTGAGAAACCAAGAGCCCTTTTCGTGCAGGGAAAAATGTCCGTTTTCTGTTCTTCTTTTGCACACGGTGACGTGCTTTCAGGCCTGGGTTAGGCTTTTACCCACTCGAGGGAGGGCAGCTTCCCATTCACTTTGGAGATGGCACTCCTGCAGCGCTGTGGGTCATGACTGTGCTTCGCAGACTGTAAACTACCCTCTCCATTCGAAGAGAACACGCACGGATTGGGAAGTCTCTGTTCTCTGGGAGTTGTGTGTGGTGCTACTGCCCCGGTGTATGGGGTGCCTCACTGGCCACTAGCAATGTTTCTGCTCTCCACTGTGGGGCAAACGTTGTGCAGCTAAGCTCACTTGGGAAGTACAAGTGCCAGAGTTCCTTTCTGGGGCACCATCAAGCGATCACATTCGTAGCATGCGGGTACTGCTTTCCTCCTAAGATGTGCATTCGCAGCCAGCTTCAAGGTGTTCCTTTTGTGGATTGACTCTGGTGGAGAGGCCGCTGGAGAAGGCCTCTGCTTCTATGCCCTTTGAGAAGGCTTCTTTGAGGAACCTCTTACCCTAGCCTCTGCCACGTACAGCCTTCAGCCTCTCCCCAATACTGACTTACTTCTGACAGCTTGTCTTTCCGTTTGAGAAAGCAAGAGCCCTTTTCGTGCAGGGAAAAATGTCCGTTTTCTGTTCTTCTTTTGCACACGGTGACGTGCTTTCAGGGCTGTGGTTAGGCTTTTACCCACTCGAGGGAGGGCAGCTTCCCATTCACTTTGGAGATGGCACTCCTGCAGCGCTGTGGGCCATGTCTGTGCTTCGCAGACTGCAAACTACCCTCTCCATTCGAAGAGAACACGCACGGATTGGGAAGTCTCTGTTCTCTGGGAGTTGTGTGTGGTGCTACTGCCCCGGTGTATGGGGTGGCTCACTGGCCACTAGCAATGTTTCTGCTCGCCACTGTGGGGCAAACGTTGTGCAGCTAAGCTCACTTGGGAAGTACAAGTGCCAGAGTTCCTTTCTGGGGCACCATCAAGAGATCACATTCGTAGCATGCGGGTACTGCTTTCCTCCTAAGCTGTGCATTCGCAGCCAGCTTCAAGGTGTTCCTTTTGTGGATAGACTCTGGAGGAGAGGCCGCTGGAAAAGGCCTCTGCTTCTATGCCCTTTGAGAGGGCTGCTTTGAGGAACCTCTTACCCTAGCCTCTGCCAAGTACAGCCTTCTGCCTCTCTCCAATACTGACTTACTTCTGACAGCTTGTCTTTCCGTTTGAGAAACCAAGAGCCCTTTTCGTGCAGGGAAAAATGTCCGTTTTCTGTTCTTCTTTTGCACACGGTGACGTGCTTTCAGGGCTGTGGTTAGGCTTTTACCCACTCGAGGGAGGGCAGCTTCCCATTCACTTTGGAGATGGCACTCCTGCAGCGCTGTGGGCCATGTCTGTGCTTCGCAGACTGCAAACTACCCTCTCCATTCGAAGAGAACACGCACGGATTGGGAAGTCTCTGTTCTCTGGGAGTTGTGTGTGGTGCTACTGCCCCGGTGTATGGGGTGGCTCACTGGCCACTAGCAATGTTTCTGCTCGCCACTGTGGGGCAAACGTTGTTCAGCTAAGCTCACTTGGGAAGTACAAGTGCCAGAGTTCCTTTCTGGGGCACCATCAAGAGATCACATTCGTAGCATGCGGGTACTGCTTTCCTCCTCAGCTGTGCATTCGCAGCCAGCTTCAAGGTGTTCCTTTTGTGGATAGACTCTGGTGGAGAGGCCGCTGGAGAAGGCTTCTGCTTCTCTGCCCTTTGAGAAGGCTTCCTTGAGGAACATCTTACACTAGCGTGTGCCAAGTACAGCCTTCTGCCTCTCTCCAATACTGACTTACTTTTGACAGCTTGTCTTTCCGTTTGAGAAAGCAAGAGCCCTTTTCGTGCAGGGAAAAATGTCCGTTTTCTGTTCTTCTTTTGCACAAGGTGACGTGCTTTCAGGGCTGTGGTTAGGCTTTTACCCACTCGAGGGAGGGCAGCTTCCCATTCACTTTGGAGATGGCACTCCTGCAGCGCTGTGGGCCATGTCTGTGCTTCGCAGACTGCAAACTACCCTCTCCATTCGAAGAGAACACGCACGGATTGGGAAGTCTCTGTTCTCTGGGAGTTGTGTGTGTTGCTACTGCCCCGATGTATGGGGTGGCTCACTGGCCACTAGCAATGTTTCTGCTCGCCACTGTGGGGCAAACGTTGTGCAGCTAAGCTCACTTGGGAAGTACAAGTGCCAGAGTTCCTTTCTGGGGCACCATCAAGAGATCACATTCGTAGCATGCGGGTACTGCTTTCCTCCTCAGCTGTGCATTCGCAGCCAGCTTCAAGGTGTTCCTTTTGTGGATAGACTCTGGTGGAGAGGCCGCTGGAGAAGGCTTCTGCTTCTATGCCCTTTGAGAAGGCTGCTTTGAGGAACCTCTTACCCTAGCCTCTGGCAAGTACAGCCTTCTGCCTCTCTCCAATACTGACTTACTTTTGACAGCTTGTCTTTCCGTTTGAGAAACCAAGAGCCCTTTTCGTGCAGGGAAAAATGTCCGTTTTCTGTTCTTCTTTTGCACACGGTGACGTGCTTTCAGGCCTGGGTTAGGCTTTTACCCACTCGAGGGAGGGCAGCTTCCCATTCACTTTGGAGATGGCACTCCTGCAGCGCTGTGGGTCATGACTGTGCTTCGCAGACTGTAAACTACCCTCTCCATTCGAAGAGAACACGCACGGATTGGGAAGTCTCTGTTCTCTGGGAGTTGTGTGTGGTGCTACTGCCCCGGTGTATGGGGTGGCTCACTGGCCACTAGCAATGTTTCTGCTCTCCACTGTGGGGCAAACGTTGTGCAGCTAAGCTCACTTGGGAAGTACAAGTGCCAGAGTTCCTTTCTGGGGCACCATCAAGCGATCACATTCGTAGCATGCGGGTACTGCTTTCCTCCTAAGATGTGCATTCGCAGCCAGCTTCAAGGTGTTCCTTTTGTGGATAGACTCTGGTGGAGAGGCCGCTGGAGAAGGCCTCTGCTTCTATGCCCTTTGAGAAGGCTTCTTTGAGGAACCTCTTACCCTAGCCTCTGCCACGTACAGCCTTCTGCCTCTCCCCAATACTGACTTACTTCTGACAGCTTGTCTTTCCGTTTGAGAAAGCAAGAGCCCTTTTCGTGCAGGGAAAAATGTCCGTTTTCTGTTCTTCTTTTGCACACGGTGACGTGCTTTCAGGCCTGGGTTAGGCTTTTACCCACTCGAGGGAGGGCAGCTTCCCATTCACTTTGGAGATGGCACTCCTGCAGCGCTGTGGTCATGACTGTGCTTCGCAGACTGTAAACTACCCTCTCCATTCGAAGAGAACACGCACGGATTGGGAAGTCTCTGTTCTCTGGGAGTTGTGTGTGGTGCTACTGCCCCGGTGTATGGGGTGGCTCACTGGCCACTAGCAATGTTTCTGCTCTCCACTGTGGGGCAAACGTTGTGCAGCTAAGCTCACTTGGGAAGTACAAGTGCCAGAGTTCCTTTCTGGGGCACCATCAAGCGATCACATTCGTAGCATGCGGGTACTGCTTTCCTCCTAAGATGTGCATTCGCAGCCAGCTTCAAGGTGTTCCTTTTGTGGATAGACTCTGGTGGAGAGGCCGCTGGATAAGGCCTCTGCTTCTATGCCCTTTGAGAAGGCTTCTTTGAGGAACCTCTTACCCTAGCCTCTGCCACGTACAGCCTTCTGCCTCTCCCCAATACTGACTTACTTCTGACAGCTTGTCTTTCCGTTTGAGAAAGCAAGAGCCCTTTTCGTGCAGGGAAAAATGTCCGTTTTCCGTTCTTCTTTTGCACACGGTGACGTGCTTTCAGGGCTGTGGTTAGGCTTTTACCCACTCGAGGGAGGGCAGCTTCCCATTCACTTTGGAGATGGCACTCCTGCAGCGCTGTGGGCCATGTCTGTGCTTCGCAGACTGCAAACTACCCTCTCCATTCGAAGAGAACACGCACGGATTGGGAAGTCTCTGTTCTCTGGGAGTTGTGTGTGGTGCTACTGCCCCGGTGTATGGGGTGGCTCACTGGCCACTAGCAATGTTTCTGCTCGCCACTGTGGGGCAAACGTTGTGCAGCTAAGCTCACTTGGGAAGTACAAGTGCCAGAGTTCCTTTCTGGGGCACCATCAAGAGATCACATTCGTAGCATGCGGGTACTGCTTTCCTCCTCAGCTGTGCTTTCGCAGCCAGCTTCAAGGTGTTCCTTTTGTGGATAGACTCTGGTGGAGAGGCCGCTGGAGAAGGCTTCTGCTTCTATGCCCTTTGAGAAGGCTTCTTTGAGGAACCTCTTACCCTAGCGTGTGCCAAGTACAGCCTTCTGCCTCTCTCCAATACTGACTTACTTTTGACAGCTTGTCTTTCCGTTTGAGAAAGCAAGAGCCCTTTTCGTGCAGGGAAAAATGTCCGTTTTCTGTTCTTCTTTTGCACACGGTGACGTGCTTTCAGGGCTGTGGTTAGGCTTTTACCCACTCGAGGGAGGGCAGCTTCCCATTCACTTTGGAGATGGCACTCCTGCAGCGCTGTGGGCCATGTCTGTGCTTCGCAGACTGCAAACTACCCTCTCCATTCGAAGAGAACACGCACGGATTGGGAAGTCTCTATTCTCTGGGAGTTGTGTGTGGTGCTACTGCCCCGGTGTATGGGGTGGCTCACTGGCCACTAGCAATGTTTCTGCTCGCCACTGTGGGGCAAACGTTGTGCAGCTAAGCTCACTTGGGAAGTACAAGTGCCAGAGTTCCTTTCTGGGGCACCATCAAGAGATCACATTCGTAGCATGCGGGTACTGCTTTCCTCCTCAGCTGTGCTTTCGCAGCCAACTTCAAGGTGTTCCTTTTGTGGATAGACTCTGGTGGAGAGGCCGCTGGAGAAGGCTTCTGCTTCTATGCCCTTTGAGAAGGCTTCTTTGAGGAACCTCTTACCCTAGCGTGTGCCAAGTACAGCCTTCTGCCTCTCTCCAATACTGACTTACTTTTGACAGCTTGTCTTTCCGTTTGAGAAAGCAAGAGCCCTTTTCGTGCAGGGAAAAATGTCCGTTTTCTGTTCTTCTTTTGCACAAGGTGACGTGCTTTCAGGGCTGTGGTTAGGCTTTTACCCACTCGAGGGAGGGCAGCTTCCCATTCACTTTGGAGATGGCACTCCTGCAGCGCTGTGGGCCATGTCTGTGCTTCGCAGACTGCAAACTACCCTCTCCATTCGAAGAGAACACGCACGGATTGGGAAGTCTCTGTTCTCTGGGAGTTGTGTGTGGTGCTACTGCCCCGGTGTATGGGGTGGCTCACTGGCCACTAGCAATGTTTCTGCTCGCCACTGTGGGGCAAACGTTGTGCAGCTAAGCTCACTTGGGAAGTACAAGTGCCAGAGTTCCTTTCTGGGGCACCATCAAGAGATCACATTCGTAGCATGCGGGTACTGCTTTCCTCCTCAGCTGTGCATTCGCAGCCAGCTTCAAGGTGTTCCTTTTGTGGATAGACTCTGGTGGAGAGGCCGCTGGATAAGGCCTCTGCTTCTATGCCCTTTGAGAGGGCTGCTTTGAGGAACCTCTTACCCTAGCCTCTGCCAAGTACAGCCTTCTGCCTCTCTCCAATACTGACTTATTTCTGACAGCTTCTCTTTCCGTTTGAGAAACCAAGAGCCCTTTTCGTGCAGGGAAAAATGTCCGTTTTCTGTTCTTCTTTTGCACACGGTGACGTGCTTTCAGGCCTGGGTTAGGCTTTTACCCACTCGAGGGAGGGCAGCTTCCCATTCACTTTGGAGATGGCACTCCTGCAGCGCTGTGGGCCAAGACTGTGCTTCGCAGACTGTAAACTACCCTCTCCATTCGAAGAGAACACGCACGGATTGGGAAGTCTCTGTTCTCTGGGAGATGTGTGTGGTGCTACTGCCCCGGTGTATGGGGTGGCTCACTCGCCACTAGCAATGTTTCTGCTCGCCACTGTGGGGCAAACGTTTTGCAGGTAAGCTCACTTGGGAAGTACAAGTGCCAGAGTTCCTTTCTGGGGCACCATCAAGAGATCACATTCGTAGTATGCGGGTACTGCTTTCCTCCTAAGCTGTGCATTCGCAGCCAGCTTCAAAGTGTTCCTTTTGTGGATAGACTCTGGTGGAGAGGCCGCTGGAGAAGGCTTCTGCTTCTATGCCCTTTGAGAAGGCTGCTTTGAGGAACCTCTTACCCTAGCCTCTGGCAAGTACAGCCTTCTGCCTCTCTCCAATACTGACTTACTTTTGACAGCTTGTCTTTCCGTTTGAGAAACCAAGAGCCATTTTCGTGCAGGGAAAAATGTCCGTTTTCTGTTCTTCTTTTGCACACGGTGACGTGCTTTCAGGGCTGTGGTTAGGCTTTTACCCACTCGAGGGAGGGCAGCTTCCCATTTACTTTGTAGATGGCACTCCTGCAGCGCTGTGGGCCAAGACTGTGCTTCGCAGACTGTAAACTACCCTCTCCATTCGAAGAGAACACGCACGGATTGGGAAGTCTCTGTTCTCTGGGAGATGTGTGTGGTGCTACTGCCCCGGTGTATGGGGTGGCTCACTCGCCACTAGCAATGTTTCTGCTCGCCACTGTGGGGCAAACGTTTTGCAGGTAAGCTCACTTTGGGAAGTACAAGTGCCAGAGTTCCTTTCTGGGGCACCATCAAGAGATCACATTCGTAGTATGCGGGTACTGCTTTCCTCCTAAGCTGTGCATTCGCAGCCAGCTTCAAAGTGTTCCTTTTGTGGATAGACTCTGGTGGAGAGGCCGCTGGAGACGGCTTCTGCTTCTATGCCCTTTGAGAAGGCTGCTTTGAGGAACCTCTTACCCTAGCCTCTGGCAAGTACAGCCTTCTGCCTCTCTCCAATACTGACTTACTTTTGACAGCTTGTCTTTCCGTTTGAGAAACCAAGAGCCCTTTTCGTGCAGGGAAAAATGTCCGTTTTCTGTTCTTCTTTTGCACACGGTGACGTGCTTTCAGGCCTGGGTTAGGCTTTTACCCACTCGAGGGAGGGCAGCTTCCCATTCACTTTGGAGATGGCACTCCTGCAGCGCTGTGGGTCATGACTGTGCTTCGCAGACTGTAAACTACCCTCCCCATTCGAAGAGAACACGCACGGATTGGGAAGTCTCTGTTCTCTGGGAGTTGTGTGTGGTGCTACTGCCCCGGTGTATGGGGTGGCTCACTGGCCACTAGCAATGTTTCTGCTCTCCACTGTGGGGCAAACGTTGTGCAGCTAAGCTCACTTGGGAAGTACAAGTGCCAGAGTTCCTTTCTGGGGCACCATCAAGCGATCACATTCGTAGCATGCGGGTACTGCTTTCCTCCTAAGATGTGCATTCGCAGCCAGCTTCAAGGTGTTCCTTTTGTGGATAGACTCTGGTGGAGAGGCCGCTGGAGAAGGCCTCTGCTTCTATGCCCTTTGAGAAGGCTTCTTTGAGGAACCTCTTACCCTAGCCTCTGCCACGTACAGCCTTCTGCCTCTCCCCAATACTGACTTACTTCTGACAGCTTGTCTTTCCGTTTGAGAAAGCAAGAACCCTTTTCGTGCAGGGAAAAATGTCCGTTTTCTGTTCTTCTTTTGCACACGGTGACGTGCTTTCAGGGCTGTGGTTAGGCTTTTACCCACTCGAGGGAGGGCAGCTTCCCATTCACTTTGGAGATGGCACTCCTGCAGCGCTGTGGGCCATGTCTGTGCTTCGCAGACTGCAAACTACCCTCTCCATTCGAAGAGAACACGCACGGATTGGGAAGTCTCTGTTCTCTGGGAGTTGTGTGTGGTGCTACTGCCCCGGTGTATGGGGTGGCTCACTGGCCACTAGCAATGTTTCTGCTCGCCACTGTGGGGCAAACGTTGTGCAGCTAAGCTCACTTGGGAAGTACAAGTGCCAGAGTTCCTTTCTGGGGCACCATCAAGAGATCACATTCGTAGCATGCGGGTACTGCTTTCCTCCTCAGCTGTGCATTCGCAGCCATCTTCAAGGTGTTCCTTTTGTGGATAGACTCTGGTGGAGAGGCCGCTGGAGAAGGCTTCTGCTTCTATGCCCTTTGAGAAGGCTGCTTTGAAAAACCTCTTACCTAGCGTGTGCCAAGTACAGCCTTCTGCCTCTCTCCAATACTGACTTACTTTTGACAGCTTGTCTTTCCGTTTGAGAAAGCAAGTGCCCTTTTCGTGCAGGGAAAAATGTCCGTTTTCTGTTCTTCTTTTGCACACGGTGACGTGCTTTCAGGGCTGTGGTTAGGCTTTTACCCACTCGAGGGAGGGCAGCTTCCCATTCACTTTGGAGATGGCACTCCTGCAGCGCTGTGGGCCATGTCTGTGCTTCGCAGACTGCAAACTACCCTCTCCATTCGAAGAGAACACGCACGGATTGGGAAGTCTCTGTTCTCTGGGAGTTGTGTGTGGTGCTACTGCCCCGGTGTATGGGGTGGCTCACTGGCCACTAGCAATGTTTCTGCTCGCCACTGTGGGGCAAACGTTGTGCAGCTAAGCTCACTTGGGAAGTACAAGTGCCAGAGTTCCTTTCTGGGGCACCATCAAGAGATCACATTCGTAGCATGCGGGTACTGCTTTCCTCCTCAGCTGTGCTTTCGCAGCCAGCTTCAAGGTGTTCCTTTTGTGGATAGACTGGTGGAGAGGCCGCTGGAGAAGGCTTCTGCTTCTATGCCCTTTGAGAAGGCTTCTTTGAGGAACCTCTTACCCTAGCGTGTGCCAAGTACAGCCTTCTGCCTCTCTCCAATACTGACTTACTTTTGACAGCTTGTCTTTCCGTTTGAGAAAGCAAGAGCCCTTTTCGTGCAGGGAAAAATGTCCGTTTCCTGTTCTTCTTTTGCACACGGTGACGTGCTTTCAGGGCTGTGGTTAGGCTTTTACCCACTCGAGGGAGGGCAGCTTCCCATTCACTTTGGAGATGGCACTCCTGCAGCGCTGTGGGCCATGTCTGTGCTTCGCAGACTGCAAACTACCCTCTCCATTCGAAGAGAACACGCACGGATTGGGAAGTCTCTGTTCTCTGGGAGTTGTGTGTGGTGCTACTGCCCCGGTGTATGGGGTGGCTCACTGGCCACTAGCAATGTTTCTGCTCGCCACTGTGGGGCAAACGTTGTGCAGCTAAGCTCACTTGGGAAGTACAAGTGCCAGAGTTCCTTTCTGGGGCACCATCAAGAGATCACATTCGTAGCATGCGGGTACTGCTTTCCTCCTCAGCTGTGCTTTCGCAGCCAGCTTCAAGGTGTTCCTTTTGTGGATAGACTCTGGTGGAGAGGCCGCTGGAGAAGGCTTCTGCTTCTATGCCCTTTGAGAAGGCTTCTTTGAGGAACCTCTTACCCTAGCGTGTGCCAAGTACAGCCTTCTGCCTCTCTCCAATACTGACTTACTTTTGACAGCTTGTCTTTCCGTTTGAGAAAGCAAGAGCCCTTTTCGTGCAGGGAAAAATGTCCGTTTTCTGTTCTTCTTTTGCACAAGGTGACGTGCTTTCAGGGCTGTGGTTAGGCTTTTACCCACTCGAGGGAGGGCAGCTTCCCATTCACTTTGGAGATGGCACTCCTGCAGCGCTGTGGGCCATGTCTGTGCTTCGCAGACTGCAAACTACCCTCTCCATTCGAAGAGAACACGCACGGATTGGGAAGTCTCTGTTCTCTGGGAGTTGTGTGTGGTGCTACTGCCCCGGTGTATGGGGTGGCTCACTGGCCACTAGCAATGTTTCTGCTCGCCACTGTGGGGCAAACGTTGTGCAGCTAAGCTCACTTGGGAAGTACAAGTGCCAGAGTTCCTTTCTGGGGCACCATCAAGAGATCACATTCGTAGCATGCGGGTACTGCTTTCCTCCTCAGCTGTGCATTCGCAGCCAGCTTCAAGGTGTTCCTTTTGTGGATAGACTCTGGTGGAGAGGCCGCTGGATAAGGCCTCTGCTTCTATGCCCTTTGAGAGGGCTGCTTTGAGGAACCTCTTACCCTAGCCTCTGCCAAGTACAGCCTTCTGCCTCTCTCCAATACTGACTTATTTCTGACAGCTTCTCTTTCCGTTTGAGAAACCAAGAGCCCTTTTCGTGCAGGGAAAAATGTCCGTTTTCTGTTCTTCTTTTGCACACGGTGACGTGCTTTCAGGGCTGGCGTTAGGCTTTTACCCACTCGAGGGAGTGCAGCTTCCCATTTACTTTGTAGATGGCACTCCTGCAGCGCTGTGGGCCATGTCTGTGCTTCGCAGACTGCAAACTACCCTCTCCATTCGAAGAGAACACGCACGGATTGGGAAGTCTCTGTTCTCTGGGAGTTGTGTGTGGTGCTACTGCCCCGGTGTATGGGGTGGCTCACTGGCCACTAGCAATGTTTCTGCTCGCCACTGTGTGGAAAACGTTGTTCAGCTAAGCTCACTTGGGAAGTACAAGTGCCAGAGTTCCTTTCTGGGGCACCATCAAGAGATCACATTCGTAGAATGCGGGTACTGCTTTCCTCCTCAGCTGTGCATTCGCAGCCAGCTTCAAGGTGTTCCTTTTGTGGATAGACTCTGGTGGAGAGGCCGCTGGAGAAGGCTTCTGCTTCTATGCCCTTTGAGAAGGCTGCTTTGAGGAACCTCTTACCCTAGCCTCTGCCAAGTACAGCCTTCTGCCTCTCTCCAATACTGACTTACTTTTGACAGCTTGTCTTTCCGTTTGAGAAACCAAGAGCCCTTTTCGTGCAGGGAAAAATGTCCGTTTTCTGTTCTTCTTTTGCACACGGTGACGTGCTTTCAGGGCTGGCGTTAGGCTTTTACCCACTCGAGGGAGGGCAGCTTCCCATTTACTTTGTAGATGGCACTCCTGCAGCGCTGTGGGCCATGTCTGTGCTTCGCAGACTGCAAACTACCCTCTCCATTCGAAGAGAACACGCACGGATTGGGAAGTCTCTGTTCTCTGGGAGTTGTGTGTGGTGCTACTGCCCCGGTGTATGGGGTGGCTCACTGGCCACTAGCAATGTTTCTGCTCGCCACTGTGGGGCAAACGTTGTGCAGCTAAGCTCACTTGGGAAGTACAAGTGCCAGAGTTCCTTTCTGGGGCACCATCAAGAGATCACATTCGTAGCATGCGGGTACTGCTTTCCTCCTCAGCTGTGCATTCGCAGCCAGCTTCAAGGTGTTCCTTTTGTGGATAGACTCTGGTGGAGAGGCCGCTGGATAAGGCCTCTGCTTCTATGCCCTTTGAGAGGGCTGCTTTGAGGAACCTCTTACCCTAGCCTCTGCTAAGTACAGCCTTCTGCCTCTCTCCAATACTGACTTATTTCTGACAGCTTCTCTTTCCGTTTGAGAAACCAAGAGCCCTTTTCGTGCAGGGAAAAATGTCCGTTTTCTGTTCTTCTTTTGCACACGGTGACGTGCTTTCAGGCCTGGGTTAGGCTTTTACCCACTCGAGGGAGGGCAGCTTCCCATTCACTTTGGAGATGGCACTCCTGCAGCGCTGTGGGCCAAGACTGTGCTTCGCAGACTGTAAACTACCCTCTCCATTCGAAGAGAACACGCACGGATTGGGAAGTCTCTGTTCTCTGGGAGATGTGTGTGGTGCTACTGCCCCGGTGTATGGGGTGGCTCACTCGCCACTAGCAATGTTTCTGCTCTCCACTGTGGGGCAAACGTTTTGCAGGTAAGCTCACTTGGGAAGTACAAGTGCCAGAGTTCCTTTCTGGGGCACCATCAAGAGATCACATTCGTAGTATGCGGGTACTGCTTTCCTCCTAAGCTGTGCATTCGCAGCCAGCTTCAAAGTGTTCCTTTTGTGGATAGACTCTGGTGGAGAGGCCGCTGGAGAAGGCTTCTGCTTCTATGCCCTTTGAGAAGGCTGCTTTGAGGAACCTCTTACCCTAGCCTCTGGCAAGTACAGCCTTCTGCCTCTCTCCAATACTGACTTACTTTTGACAGCTTGTCTTTCCGTTTGAGAAACCAAGAGCCATTTTCGTGCAGGGAAAAATGTCCGTTTTCTGTTCTTCTTTTGCACACGGTGACGTGCTTTCAGGGCTGGCGTTAGGCTTTTACCCACTCGAGGGAGGGCAGCTTCCCATTTACTTTTTAGATGGCACTCCTGCAGCGCTGTGGGCCAAGACTGTGCTTCGCAGACTGTAAACTACCCTCTCCATTCGAAGAGAACACGCACGGATTGGGAAGTCTCTGTTCTCTGGGAGATGTGTGTGGTGCTACTGCCCCGGTGTATGGGGTGGCTCACTCGCCACTAGCAATGTTTCTGCTCGCCACTGTGGGGCAAACGTTTTGCAGGTAAGCTCACTTTGGGAAGTACAAGTGCCAGAGTTCCTTTCTGGGGCACCATCAAGAGATCACATTCGTAGTATGCGGGTACTGCTTTCCTCCTAAGCTGTGCATTCGCAGCCAGCTTCAAAGTGTTCCTTTTGTGGATAGACTCTGGTGGAGAGGCCGCTGGAGACGGCTTCTGCTTCTATGCCCTTTGAGAAGGCTGCTTTGAGGAACCTCTTACCCTAGCCTCTGGCAAGTACAGCCTTCTGCCTCTCTCCAATACTGACTTACTTTTGACAGCTTGTCTTTCCGTTTGAGAAACCAAGAGCCCTTTTCGTGCAGGGAAAAATGTCCGTTTTCTGTTCTTCTTTTGCACACGGTGACGTGCTTTCAGGCCTGGGTTAGGCTTTTACCCACTCGAGGGAGGGCAGCTTCCCATTCACTTTGGAGATGGCACTCCTGCAGCGCTGTGGGTCATGACTGTGCTTCGCAGACTGTAAACTACCCTCTCCATTCGAAGAGAACACGCACGGATTGGGAAGTCTCTGTTCTCTGGGAGTTGTGTGTGGTGCTACTGCCCCGGTGTATGGGGTGGCTCACTGGCCACTAGCAATGTTTCTGCTCTCCACTGTGGGGCAAACGTTGTGCAGCTAAGCTCACTTGGGAAGTACAAGTGCCAGAGTTCCTTTCTGGGGCACCATCAAGCGATCACATTCGTAGCATGCGGGTACTGCTTTCCTCCTAAGATGTGCATTCGCAGCCAGCTTCAAGGTGTTCCTTTTGTGGATAGACTCTGGTGGAGAGGCCGCTGGAGAAGGCCTCTGCTTCTATGCCCTTTGAGAAGGCTTCTTTGAGGAACCTCTTACCCTAGCCTCTGCCACGTACAGCCTTCTGCCTCTCCCCAATACTGACTTACTTCTGACAGCTTGTCTTTCCGTTTGAGAAAGCAAGAACCCTTTTCGTGCAGGGAAAAATGTCCGTTTTCTGTTCTTCTTTTGCACACGGTGACGTGCTTTCAGGGCTGTGGTTAGGCTTTTACCCACTCGAGGGAGGGCAGCTTCCCATTCACTTTGGAGATGGCACTCCTGCAGCGCTGTGGGCCATGTCTGTGCTTCGCAGACTGCAAACTACCCTCTCCATTCGAAGAGAACACGCACGGATTGGGAAGTCTCTGTTCTCTGGGAGTTGTGTGTGGTGCTACTGCCCCGGTGTATGGGGTGGCTCACTGGCCACTAGCAATGTTTCTGCTCGCCACTGTGGGGCAAACGTTGTGCAGCTAAGCTCACTTGGGAAGTACAAGTGCCAGAGTTCCTTTCTGGGGCACCATCAAGAGATCACATTCGTAGCATGCGGGTACTGCTTTCCTCCTCAGCTGTGCATTCGCAGCCAGCTTCAAGGTGTTCCTTTTGTGGATAGACTCTGGTGGAGAGGCCGCTGGAGAAGGCTTCTGCTTCTATGCCCTTTGAGAAGGCTGCTTTGAAAAACCTCTTACCTAGCGTGTGCCAAGTACAGCCTTCTGCCTCTCTCCAATACTGACTTACTTTTGACAGCTTGTCTTTCCGTTTGAGAAAGCAAGAGCCCTTTTCGTGCAGGGAAAAATGTCCGTTTTCTGTTCTTCTTTTGCACACGGTGACGTGCTTTCACGGCTGTGGTTAGGCTTTTACCCACTCGAGGGAGGGCAGCTTCCCATTCACTTTGGAGATGGCACTCCTGCAGCGCTGTGGGCCATGTCTGTGCTTCGCAGACTGCAAACTACCCTCTCCATTCGAAGAGAACACGCACGGATTGGGAAGTCTCTGTTCTCTGGGAGTTGTGTGTGGTGCTACTGCCCCGGTGTATGGGGTGGCTCACTGGCCACTAGCAATGTTTCTGCTCGCCACTGTGGGGCAAACGTTGTGCAGCTAAGCTCACTTGGGAAGTACAAGTGCCAGAGTTCCTTTCTGGGGCACCATCAAGAGATCACATTCGTAGCATGCGGGTACTGCTTTCCTCCTCAGCTGTGCTTTCGCAGCCAGCTTCAAGGTGTTCCTTTTGTGGATAGACTCTGGTGGAGAGGCCGCTGGAGAAGGCTTCTGCTTCTATGCCCTTTGAGAAGGCTTCTTTGAGGAACCTCTTACCCTAGCGTGTGCCAAGTACAGCCTTCTGCCTCTCTCCAATACTGACTTACTTTTGACAGCTTGTCTTTCCGTTTGAGAAAGCAAGAGCCCTTTTCGTGCAGGGAAAAATGTCCGTTTCCTGTTCTTCTTTTGCACACGGTGACGTGCTTTCAGGGCTGTGGTTAGGCTTTTACCCACTCGAGGGAGGGCAGCTTCCCATTCACTTTGGAGATGGCACTCCTGCAGCGCTGTGGGCCATGTCTGTGCTTCGCAGACTGCAAACTACCCTCTCCATTCGAAGAGAACACGCACGGATTGGGAAGTCTCTGTTCTCTGGGAGTTGTGTGTGGTGCTACTGCCCCGGTGTATGGGGTGGCTCACTGGCCACTAGCAATGTTTCTGCTCGCCACTGTGGGGCAAACGTTGTGCAGCTAAGCTCACTTGGGAAGTACAAGTGCCAGAGTTCCTTTCTGGGGCACCATCAAGAGATCACATTCGTAGCATGCGGGTACTGCTTTCCTCCTCAGCTGTGCTTTCGCAGCCAGCTTCAAGGTGTTCCTTTTGTGGATAGACTCTGGTGGAGAGGCCGCTGGAGAAGGCTTCTGCTTCTATGCCCTTTGAGAAGGCTTCTTTGAGGAACCTCTTACCCTAGCTTGTGCCAAGTACAGCCTTCTGCCTCTCTCCAATACTGACTTACTTTTGACAGCTTGTCTTTCCGTTTGAGAAACCAAGAGCCCTTTTCGTGCAGGGAAAAATGTCCGTTTTCTGTTCTTCTTTTGCACAAGGTGACGTGCTTTCAGGGCTGTGGTTAGGCTTTTACCCACTCGAGGGAGGGCAGCTTCCCATTCACTTTGGAGATGGCACTCCTGCAGCGCTGTGGGCCATGTCTGTGCTTCGCAGACTGCAAACTACCCTCTCCATTCGAAGAGAACACGCACGGATTGGGAAGTCTCTGTTCTCTGGGAGTTGTGTGTGGTGCTACTGCCCCGGTGTATGGGGTGGCTCACTGGCCACTAGCAATGTTTCTGCTCGCCACTGTGGGGCAAACGTTGTGCAGCTAAGCTCACTTGGGAAGTACAAGTGCCAGAGTTCCTTTCTGGGGCACCATCAAGAGATCACATTCGTAGCATGCGGGTACTGCTTTCCTCCTCAGCTGTGCATTCGCAGCCAGCTTCAAGGTGTTCCTTTTGTGGATAGACTCTGGTGGAGAGGCCGCTGGATAAGGCCTCTGCTTCTATGCCCTTTGAGAGGGCTGCTTTGAGGAACCTCTTACCCTAGCCTCTGCCAAGTACAGCCTTCTGCCTCTCTCCAATACTGACTTATTTCTGACAGCTTCTCTTTCCGTTTGAGAAACCAAGAGCCCTTTTCGTGCAGGGAAAAATGTCCGTTTTCTGTTCTTCTTTTGCACACGGTGACGTGCTTTCAGGGCTGGCGTTAGGCTTTTACCCACTCGAGGGAGTGCAGCTTCCAATTTACTTTGTAGATGGCACTCCTGCAGCGCTGTGGGCCATGTCTGTGCTTCGCAGACTGCAAACTACCCTCTCCATTCGAAGAGAACACGCACGGATTGGGAAGTCTCTGTTCTCTGGGAGTTGTGTGTGGTGCTACTGCCCCGGTGTATGGGGTGGCTCACTGGCCACTAGCAATGTTTCTGCTCGCCACTGTGTGGAAAACGTTGTGCAGCTAAGCTCACTTGGGAAGTACAAGTGCCAGAGTTCCTTTCTGGGGCACCATCAAGAGATCACATTCGTAGAATGCGGGTACTGCTTTCCTCCTCAGCTGTGCATTCGCAGCCAGCTTCAAGGTGTTCCTTTTGTGGATAGACTCTGGTGGAGAGGCCGCTGGAGAAGGCTTCTGCTTCTATGCCCTTTGAGAAGGCTGCTTTGAGGAACCTCTTACCCTAGCCTCTGCCAAGTACAGCCTTCTGCCTCTCTCCAATACTGACTTACTTTTGACAGCTTGTCTTTCCGTTTGAGAAACCAAGAGCCCTTTTCGTGCAGGGAAAAATGTCCGTTTTCTGTTCTTCTTTTGCACACGGTGACGTGCTTTCAGGGCTGGCGTTAGGCTTTTACCCACTCGAGGGAGGGCAGCTTCCCATTTACTTTGTAGATGGCACTCCTGCAGCGCTGTGGGCCATGTCTGTGCTTCGCAGACTGCAAACTACCCTCTCCATTCGAAGAGAACACGCACGGATTGGGAAGTCTCTGTTCTCTGGGAGTTGTGTGTGGTGCTACTGCCCCGGTGTATGGGGTGGCTCACTGGCCACTAGCAATGTTTCTGCTCGCCACTGTGGGGCAAACGTTGTGCAGCTAAGCTCACTTGGGAAGTACAAGTGCCAGAGTTCCTTTCTGGGGCACCATCAAGAGATCACATTCGTAGCATGCGGGTACTGCTTTCCTCCTCAGCTGTGCATTCGCAGCCAGCTTCAAGGTGTTCCTTTTGTGGATAGACTCTGGTGGAGAGGCCGCTGGAGAAGGCCTCTGCTTCTATGCCCTTTGAGAAGGCTGCTTTGAAAAACCTCTTACCTAGCGTGTGCCAAGTACAGCCTTCTGCCTCTCTCCAATACTGACTTACTTTTGACAGCTTGTCTTTCCGTTTGAGAAAGCAAGAGCCCTTTTCGTGCAGGGAAAAATGTCCGTTTTCTGTTCTTCTTTTGCACACGGTGACGTGCTTTCAGGGCTGTGGTTAGGCTTTTACCCACTCGAGGGAGGGCAGCTTCCCATTCACTTTGGAGATGGCACTCCTGCAGCGCTGTGGGCCATGTCTGTGCTTCGCAGACTGCAAACTACCCTCTCCATTCGAAGAGAACACGCACGGATTGGGAAGTCTCTGTTCTCTGGGAGTTGTGTGTGGTGCTACTGCCCCGGTGTATGGGGTGGCTCACTGGCCACTAGCAATGTTTCTGCTCGCCACTGTGGGGCAAACGTTGTGCAGCTAAGCTCACTTGGGAAGTACAAGTGCCAGAGTTCCTTTCTGGGGCACCATCAAGAGATCACATTCGTAGCATGCGGGTACTGCTTTCCTCCTCAGCTGTGCTTTCGCAGCCAGCTTCAAGGTGTTCCTTTTGTGGATAGACTCTGGTGGAGAGGCCGCTGGAGAAGGCTTCTGCTTCTATGCCCTTTGAGAAGGCTTCTTTGAGGAACCTCTTACCCTAGCGTGTGCCAAGTACAGCCTTCTGCCTCTCTCCAATACTGACTTACTTTTGACAGCTTGTCTTTCCGTTTGAGAAAGCAAGAGCCCTTTTCGTGCAGGGAAAAATGTCCGTTTTCTGTTCTTCTTTTGCACACGGTGACGTGCTTTCAGGGCTGTGGTTAGGCTTTTACCCACTCGAGGGAGGGCAGCTTCCCATTCACTTTGGAGATGGCACTCCTGCAGCGCTGTGGGCCATGTCTGTGCTTCGCAGACTGCAAACTAGCCTCTCCATTCGAAGAGAACACGCACGGATTGGGAAGTCTCTATTCTCTGGGAGTTGTGTGTGGTGCTACTGCCCCGGTGTATGGGGTGGCTCACTGGCCACTAGCAATGTTTCTGCTCTCCACTGTGGGGCAAACGTTGTGCAGCTAAGCTCACTTGGGAAGTACAAGTGCCAGAGTTCCTTTCTGGGGCACCATCAAGCGATCACATTCGTAGCATGCGGGTACTGCTTTCCTCCTAAGATGTGCATTCGCAGCCAGCTTCAAGGTGTTCCTTTTGTGGATAGACTCTGGTGGAGAGGCCGCTGGAGAAGGCCTCTGCTTCTATGCCCTTTGAGAAGGCTTCTTTGAGGAACCTCTTACCCTAGCCTCTGCCACGTACAGCCTTCTGCCTCTCCCCAATACTGACTTACTTCTGACAGCTTGTCTTTCCGTTTGAGAAAGCAAGAGCCCTTTTCGTGCAGGGAAAAATGTCCGTTTTCTGTTCTTCTTTTGCACACGGTGACGTGCTTTCAGGGCTGTGGTTAGGCTTTTACCCACTCGAGGGAGGGCAGCTTCCCATTCACTTTGGAGATGGCACTCCTGCAGCGCTGTGGGCCATGTCTGTGCTTCGCAGACTGCAAACTACCCTCTCCATTCGAAGAGAACACGCACGGATTGGGAAGTCTCTGTTCTCTGGGAGTTGTGTGTGGTGCTACTGCCCCGGTGTATGGGGTGGCTCACTGGCCACTAGCAATGTTTCTGCTCGCCACTGTGGGGCAAACGTTGTGCAGCTAAGCTCACTTGGGAAGTACAAGTGCCAGAGTTCCTTTCTGGGGCACCATCAAGAGATCACATTTGTAGCATGCGGGTACTGCTTTCCTCCTAATCGGTGCATTCTCAGCCACCTTCAAGGTGTTCCTTTTGTGGATAGACTCTGGTGGAGAGGCCGCTGGAGAAGGCCTCTGCTTCTATGCCCTTTGAGAAGGCTGCTTTGAAAAACCTCTTACCTAGCGTGTGCCAAGTACAGCCTTCTGCCTCTCTCCAATACTGACTTACTTTTGACAGCTTGTCTTTCCGTTTGAGAAAGCAAGAGCCCTTTTCGTGCAGGGAAAAATGTCCGTTTTCTGTTCTTCTTTTGCACACGGTGACGTGCTTTCAGGGCTGTGGTTAGGCTTTTACCCACTCGAGGGAGGGCAGCTTCCCATTCACTTTGGAGATGGCACTCCTGCAGCGCTGTGGGCCATGTCTGTGCTTCGCAGACTGCAAACTACCCTCTCCATTCGAAGAGAACACGCACGGATTGGGAAGTCTCTGTTCTCTGGGAGTTGTGTGTGGTGCTACTGCCCCGGTGTATGGGGTGGCTCACTGGCCACTAGCAATGTTTCTGCTCGCCACTGTGGGGCAAACGTTGTGCAGCTAAGCTCACTTGGGAAGTACAAGTGCCAGAGTTCCTTTCTGGGGCACCATCAAGAGATCACATTCGTAGCATGCGGGTACTGCTTTCCTCCTCAGCTGTGCTTTCGCAGCCAGCTTCAAGGTGTTCCTTTTGTGGATAGACTCTGGTGGAGAGGCCGCTGGAGAAGGCTTCTGCTTCTATGCCCTTTGAGAAGGCTTCTTTGAGGAACCTCTTACCCTAGCGTGTGCCAAGTACAGCCTTCTGCCTCTCTCCAATACTGACTTACTTTTGACAGCTTGTCTTTCCGTTTGAGAAAGCAAGAGCCCTTTTCGTGCAGGGAAAAATGTCCGTTTTCTGTTCTTCTTTTGCACACGGTGACGTGCTTTCAGGGCTGTGGTTAGGCTTTTACCCACTCGAGGGAGGGCAGCTTCCCATTCACTTTGGAGATGGCACTCCTGCAGCGCTGTGGGCCATGTCTGTGCTTCGCAGACTGCAAACTAGCCTCTCCATTCGAAGAGAACACGCACGGATTGGGAAGTCTCTATTCTCTGGGAGTTGTGTGTGGTGCTACTGCCCCGGTGTATGGGGTGGCTCACTGGCCACTAGCAATGTTTCTGCTCTCCACTGTGGGGCAAACGTTGTGCAGCTAAGCTCACTTGGGAAGTACAAGTGCCAGAGTTCCTTTCTGGGGCACCATCAAGCGATCACATTCGTAGCATGCGGGTACTGCTTTCCTCCTAAGATGTGCATTCGCAGCCAGCTTCAAGGTGTTCCTTTTGTGGATAGACTCTGGTGGAGAGGCCGCTGGAGAAGGCCTCTGCTTCTATGCCCTTTGAGAAGGCTTCTTTGAGGAACCTCTTACCCTAGCCTCTGCCACGTACAGCCTTCTGCCTCTCCCCAATACTGACTTACTTCTGACAGCTTGTCTTTCCGTTTGAGAAAGCAAGAGCCCTTTTCGTGCAGGGAAAAATGTCCGTTTTCTGTTCTTCTTTTGCACACGGTGACGTGCTTTCAGGGCTGTGGTTAGGCTTTTACCCACTCGAGGGAGGGCAGCTTCCCATTCACTTTGGAGATGGCACTCCTGCAGCGCTGTGGGCCATGTCTGTGCTTCGCAGACTGCAAACTACCCTCTCCATTCGAAGAGAACACGCACGGATTGGGAAGTCTCTGTTCTCTGGGAGTTGTGTGTGGTGCTACTGCCCCGGTGTATGGGGTGGCTCACTGGCCACTAGCAATGTTTCTGCTCGCCACTGTGGGGCAAACGTTGTGCAGCTAAGCTCACTTGGGAAGTACAAGTGCCAGAGTTCCTTTCTGGGGCACCATCAAGAGATCACATTTGTAGCATGCGGGTACTGCTTTCCTCCTAATCGGTGCATTCTCAGCCACCTTCAAGGTGTTCCTTTTGTGGATAGACTCTGGTGGAGAGGCCGCTGGAGAAGGCTTCTGCTTCTATGCCCTTTGAGAAGGCTGCTTTGAAAAACCTCTTACCTAGCGTGTGCCAAGTACAGCCTTCTGCCTCTCTCCAATACTGACTTACTTTTGACAGCTTGTCTTTCCGTTTGAGAAAGCAAGAGCCCTTTTCGTGCAGGGAAAAATGTCCGTTTTCTGTTCTTCTTTTGCACACGGTGACGTGCTTTCAGGGCTGTGGTTAGGCTTTTACCCACTCGAGGGAGGGCAGCTTCCCATTCACTTTGGAGATGGCACTCCTGCAGCGCTGTGGGCCATGTCTGTGCTTCGCAGACTGCAAACTACCCTCTCCATTCGAAGAGAACACGCACGGATTGGGAAGTCTCTGTTCTCTGGGAGTTGTGTGTGGTGCTACTGCCCCGGTGTATGGGGTGGCTCACTGGCCACTAGCAATGTTTCTGCTCGCCACTGTGGGGCAAACGTTGTGCAGCTAAGCTCACTTGGGAAGTACAAGTGCCAGAGTTCCTTTCTGGGGCACCATCAAGAGATCACATTCGTAGCATGCGGGTACTGCTTTCCTCCTCAGCTGTGCTTTCGCAGCCAGCTTCAAGGTGTTCCTTTTGTGGATAGACTCTGGTGGAGAGGCCGCTGGAGAAGGCTTCTGCTTCTATGCCCTTTGAGAAGGCTTCTTTGAGGAACCTCTTACCCTAGCGTGTGCCAAGTACAGCCTTCTGCCTCTCTCCAATACTGACTTACTTTTGACAGCTTGTCTTTCCGTTTGAGAAAGCAAGAGCCCTTTTCGTGCAGGGAAAAATGTCCGTTTTCTGTTCTTCTTTTGCACACGGTGACGTGCTTTCAGGGCTGTGGTTAGGCTTTTACCCACTCGAGGGAGGGCAGCTTCCCATTCACTTTGGAGATGGCACTCCTGCAGCGCTGTGGGCCATGTCTGTGCTTCGCAGACTGCAAACTACCCTCTCCATTCGAAGAGAACACGCACGGATTGGGAAGTCTCTATTCTCTGGGAGTTGTGTGTGGTGCTACTGCCCCGGTGTATGGGGTGGCTCACTGGCCACTAGCAATGTTTATGCTCGCCACTGTGGGGCAAACGTTGTGCAGCTAAGCTCACTTGGGAAGTACAAGTGCCAGAGTTCCTTTCTGGGGCACCATCAAGAGATCACATTCGTAGCATGCGGGTACTGCTTTCCTCCTCAGCTGTGCTTTCGCAGCCAACTTCAAGGTGTTCCTTTTGTGGATAGACTCTGGTGGAGAGGCCGCTGGAGAAGGCTTCTGCTTCTATGCCCTTTGAGAAGGCTTCTTTGAGGAACCTCTTACCCTAGCGTGTGCCAAGTACAGCCTTCTGCCTCTCTCCAATACTGACTTACTTTTGACAGCTTGTCTTTCCGTTTGAGAAAGCAAGAGCCCTTTTCGTGCAGGGAAAAATGTCCGTTTTCTGTTCTTCTTTTGCACAAGGTGACGTGCTTTCAGGGCTGTGGTTAGGCTTTTACCCACTCGAGGGAGGGCAGCTTCCCATTCACTTTGGAGATGGCACTCCTGCAGCGCTGTGGGCCATGTCTGTGCTTCGCAGACTGCAAACTACCCTCTCCATTCGAAGAGAACACGCACGGATTGGGAAGTCTCTGTTCTCTGGGAGTTGTGTGTGGTGCTACTGCCCCGGTGTATGGGGTGGCTCACTGGCCACTAGCAATGTTTCTGCTCGCCACTGTGGGGCAAACGTTGTGCAGCTAAGCTCACTTGGGAAGTACAAGTGCCAGAGTTCCTTTCTGGGGCACCATCAAGAGATCACATTCATAGCATGCGGGTACTGCTTTCCTCCTCAGCTGTGCATTCGCAGCCAGCTTCAAGGTGTTCCTTTTGTGGATAGACTCTGGTGGAGAGGCCGCTGGAGAAGTCTTCTGCTTCTATGCCCTTTGAGAAGGCTGCTTTGAGGAACCTCTTACCCTAGCCTCTGCCAAGTACAGCCTTCTGCCTCTCTCCAATACTGACTTACTTTTGACAGCTTGTCTTTCCGTTTGAGAAACCAAGAGCCCTTTTCGTGCAGGGAAAAATGTCCGTTTTCTGTTCTTCTTTTGCACACGGTGACGTGCTTTCAGGCCTGGGTTAGGCTTTTAACCACTCGAGGGAGGGCAGCTTCCCATTCACTTTGGAGATGGCACTCCTGCAGCGCTGTGGGCCAAGACTGTGCTTCGCAGACTGTAAACTACCCTCTCCATTCGAAGAGAACACGCACGGATTGGGAAGTCTCTGTTCTCTGGGAGATGTGTGTGGTGCTACTGCCCCGGTGTATGGGGTGGCTCACTGGCCACTAGCAATGTTTCTGCTCGCCACTGTGGGGCAAACGTTTTGCAGGTAAGCTCACTTGGGAAGTACAAGTGCCAGAGTTCCTTTCTGGGGCACCATCAAGAGATCACATTCGTAGTATGCGGGTACTGCTTTCCTCCTAAGCTGTGCATTCGCAGCCAGCTTCAAAGTGTTCCTTTTGTGGATAGACTCTGGTGGAGAGGCCGCTGGAGAAGGCTTCTGCTTCTATGCCCTTTGAGAAGGCTGCTTTGAGGAACCTCTTACCCTAGCCTCTGGCAAGTACAGCCTTCTGCCTCTCTCCAATACTGACTTACTTTTGACAGCTTGTCTTTCCGTTTGAGAAACCAAGAGCCCTTTTCGTGCAGGGAAAAATGTCCGTTTTCTGTTCTTCTTTTGCACACGGTGACGTGCTTTCAGGCCTGGGTTAGGCTTTTACCCACTCGAGGGAGGGCAGCTTCCCATTCACTTTGGAGATGGCACTCCTGCAGCGCTGTGGGTCATGACTGTGCTTCGCAGACTGTAAACTACCCTCTCCATTCGAAGAGAACACGCACGGATTGGGAAGTCTCTGTTCTCTGGGAGTTGTGTGTGGTGCTACTGCCCCGGTGTATGGGGTGGCTCACTGGCCACTAGCAATGTTTCTGCTCTCCACTGTGGGGCAAACGTTGTGCAGCTAAGCTCACTTGGGAAGTACAAGTGCCAGAGTTCCTTTCTGGGGCACCATCAAGCGATCACATTCGTAGCATGCGGGTACTGCTTTCCTCCTAAGATGTGCATTCGCAGCCAGCTTCAAGGTGTTCCTTTTGTGGATAGACTCTGGTGGAGAGGCCGCTGGAGAAGGCCTCTGCTTCTATGCCCTTTGAGAAGGCTTCTTTGAGGAACCTCTTACCCTAGCCTCTGCCACGTACAGCCTTCTGCCTCTCCCCAATACTGACTTACTTCTGACAGCTTGTCTTTCCGTTTGAGAAAGCAAGAGCCCTTTTCGTGCAGGGAAAAATGTCCGTTTTCTGTTCTTCTTTTGCACACGGTGACGTGCTTTCAGGGCTGTGGTTAGGCTTTTACCCACTCGAGGGAGGGCAGCTTCCCATTGACTTTGGAGATGGCACTCCTGCAGCGCTGTGGGCCATGTCTGTGCTTCGCAGACTGCAAACTACCCTCTCCATTCGAAGAGAACACGCACGGATTGGGAAGTCTCTATTCTCTGGGAGTTGTGTGTGGTGCTACTGCCCCGGTGTATGGGGTGGCTCACTGGCCACTAGCAATGTTTCTGCTCGCCACTGTGGGGCAAACGTTGTGCAGCTAAGCTCACTTGGGAAGTACAAGTGCCAGAGTTCCTTTCTGGGGCACCATCAAGAGATCACATTCGTAGCATGCGGGTACTGCTTTCCTCCTCAGCTGTGCTTTCGCAGCCAACTTCAAGGTGTTCCTTTTGTGGATAGACTCTGGTGGAGAGGCCGCTGGAGAAGGCTTCTGCTTCTATGCCCTTTGAGAAGGCTTCTTTGAGGAACCTCTTACCCTAGCGTGTGCCAAGTACAGCCTTCTGCCTCTCTCCAATACTGACTTACTTTTGACAGCTTGTCTTTCCGTTTGAGAAAGCAAGAGCCCTTTTCGTGCAGGGAAAAATGTCCGTTTTCTGTTCTTCTTTTGCACAAGGTGACGTGCTTTCAGGGCTGTGGTTAGGCTTTTACCCACTCGAGGGAGGGCAGCTTCCCATTCACTTTGGAGATGGCACTCCTGCAGCGCTGTGGGCCATGTCTGTGCTTCGCAGACTGCAAACTACCCTCTCCATTCGAAGAGAACACGCACGGATTGGGAAGTCTCTGTTCTCTGGGAGTTGTGTGTGGTGCTACTGCCCCGGTGTATGGGGTGGCTCACTGGCCACTAGCAATGTTTCTGCTCGCCACTGTGGGGCAAACGTTGTGCAGCTAAGCTCACTTGGGAAGTACAAGTGCCAGAGTTCCTTTCTGGGGCACCATCAAGAGATCACATTCGTAGCATGCGGGTACTGCTTTCCTCCTCAGCTGTGCATTCGCAGCCAGCTTCAAGGTGTTCCTTTTGTGGATAGACTCTGGTGGAGAGGCCGCTGGATAAGGCCTCTGCTTCTATGCCCTTTGAGAGGGCTGCTTTGAGGAACCTCTTACCCTAGCCTCTGCCAAGTACAGCCTTCTGCCTCTCTCCAATACTGACTTATTTCTGACAGCTTCTCTTTCCGTTTGAGAAACCAAGAGCCCTTTTCGTGCAGGGAAAAATGTCCGTTTTCTGTTCTTCTTTTGCACACGGTGACGTGCTTTCAGGCCTGGTTTAGGCTTTTACCCACTCGAGGGAGGGCAGCTTCCCATTCACTTTGGAGATGGCACTCCTGCAGCGCTGTGGGACAAGACTGTGCTTCGCAGACTGTAAACTACCCTCTCCATTCGAAGAGAACACGCACGGATTGGGAAGTCTCTGTTCTCTGGGAGATGTGTGTGGTGCTACTGTCCCGGTGTATGGGGTGGCTCACTCGCCACTAGCAATGTTTCTGCTCGCCACTGTGGGGCAAACGTTTTGCAGGTAAGCTCACTTGGGAAGTACAAGTGCCAGAGTTCCTTTCTGGGGCACCATCAAGAGATCACATTCGTAGTATGCGGGTACTGCTTTCCTCCTAAGCTGTGCATTCGCAGCCAGCTTCAAAGTGTTCCTTTTGTGGATAGACTCTGGTGGAGAGGCCGCTGGAGAAGGCTTCTGCTTCTATGCCCTTTGAGAAGGCTGCTTTGAGGAACCTCTTAACCTAGCCTCTGGCAAGTACAGCCTTCTGCCTCTCTCCAATACTGACTTACTTTTGACAGCTTGTCTTTCCGTTTGAGAAACCAAGAGCCCTTTTCGTGCAGGGCAAAATGTCCGTTTTCTGTTCTTCTTTTGCACACGGTGACGTGCTTTCAGGGCTGGCGTTAGGCTTTTACCCACTCGAGGGAGGGCAGCTTCCCATTTACTTTGTAGATGGCACTCCTGCAGCGCTGTGGGCCAAGACTGTGCTTCGCAGACTGTAAACTACCCTCTCCATTCGAAGAGAACACGCACGGATTGGGAAGTCTCTGTTCTCTGGGAGATGTGTGTGGTGCTACTGCCCCGGTGTATGGGGTGGCTCACTCGCCACTAGCAATGTTTCTGCTCGCCACTGTGGGGCAAACGTTTTGCAGGTAAGCTCACTTTGGGAAGTACAAGTGCCAGAGTTCCTTTCTGGGGCACCATCAAGAGATCACATTCGTAGTATGCGGGTACTGCTTTCCTCCTAAGCTGTGCATTCGCAGCCAGCTTCAAAGTGTTCCTTTTGTGGATAGACTCTGGTGGAGAGGCCGCTGGAGACGGCTTCTGCTTCTATGCCCTTTGAGAAGGCTGCTTTGAGGAACCTCTTACCCTAGCCTCTGGCAAGTACAGCCTTCTGCCTCTCTCCAATACTGACTTACTTTTGACAGCTTGTCTTTCCGTTCGAGAAACCAAGAGCCCTTTTCGTGCAGGGAAAAATGTCCGTTTTCTGTTCTTCTTTTGCACACGGTGACGTGCTTTCAGGCCTGGGTTAGGCTTTTACCCACTCGAGGGAGGGCAGCTTCCCATTCACTTTGGAGATGGCACTCCTGCAGCGCTGTGGGTCATGACTGTGCTTCGCAGACTGTAAACTACCCTCTCCATTCGAAGAGAACACGCACGGATTGGGAAGTCTCTGTTCTCTGGGAGTTGTGTGTGGTGCTACTGCCCCGGTGTATGGGGTGGCTCACTGGCCACTAGCAATGTTTCTGCTCTCCACTGTGGGGCAAACGTTGTGCAGCTAAGCTCACTTGGGAAGTACAAGTGCCAGAGTTCCTTTCTGGGGCACCATCAAGCGATCACATTCGTAGCATGCGGGTACTGCTTTCCTCCTAAGATGTGCATTCGCAGCCAGCTTCAAGGTGTTCCTTTTGTGGATAGACTCTGGTGGAGAGGCCGCTGGAGAAGGCCTCTGCTTCTATGCCCTTTGAGAAGGCTTCTTTGAGGAACCTCTTACCCTAGCCTCTGCCACGTACAGCCTTCTGCCTCTCCCCAATACTGACTTACTTCTGACAGCTTGTCTTTCCGTTTGAGAAAGCAAGAGCCCTTTTCGTGCAGGGAAAAATGTCCGTTTTCTGTTCTTCTTTTGCACACGGTGACGTGCTTTCAGGGCTGTGGTTAGGCTTTTACCCACTCGAGGGAGGGCAGCTTCCCATTCACTTTGGAGATGGCACTCCTGCAGCGCTGTGGGCCATGTCTGTGCTTCGCAGACTGCAAACTACCCTCTCCATTCGAAGAGAACACGCACGGATTGGGAAGTCTCTGTTCTCTGGGAGTTGTGTGTGGTGCTACTGCCCCGGTGTATGGGGTGGCTCACTGGCCACTAGCAATGTTTCTGCTCGCCACTGTGGGGCAAACGTTGTGCAGCTAAGCTCACTTGGGAAGTACAAGTGCCAGAGTTCCTTTCTGGGGCACCATCAAGAGATCACATTCGTAGCATGCGGGTACTGCTTTCCTCCTCAGCTGTGCATTCGCAGCCAGCTTCAAGGTGTTCCTTTTGTGGATAGACTCTGGTGGAGAGGCCGCTGGAGAAGGCTTCTGCTTCTATGCCCTTTGAGAAGGCTGCTTTGAAAAACCTCTTACCTAGCGTGTGCCAAGTACAGCCTTCTGCCTCTCTCCAATACTGACTTACTTTTGACAGCTTGTCTTTCCGTTTGAGAAAGCAAGAGCCCTTTTCGTGCAGGGAAAAATGTCCGTTTTCTGTTCTTCTTTTGCACACGGTGACGTGCTTTCAGGGCTGTGGTTAGGCTTTTACCCACTCGAGGGAGGGCAGCTTCCCATTCACTTTGGAGATGGCACTCCTGCAGCGCTGTGGGCCATGTCTGTGCTTCGCAGACTGCAAACTACCCTCTCCATTCGAAGAGAACACGCACGGATTGGGAAGTCTCTGTTCTCTGGGAGTTGTGTGTGGTGCTACTGCCCCGGTGTATGGGGTGGCTCACTGGCCACTAGCAATGTTTCTGCTCGCCACTGTGGGGCAAACGTTGTGCAGCTAAGCTCACTTGGGAAGTACAAGTGCCAGAGTTCCTTTCTGGGGCACCATCAAGAGATCACATTCGTAGCATGCGGGTACTGCTTTCCTCCTCAGCTGTGCTTTCGCAGCCAGCTTCAAGGTGTTCCTTTTGTGGATAGACTCTGGTGGAGAGGCCGCTGGAGAAGGCTTCTGCTTCTATGCCCTTTGAGAAGGCTTCTTTGAGGAACCTCTTACCCTAGCGTGTGCCAAGTACAGCCTTCTGCCTCTCTCCAATACTGACTTACTTTTGACAGCTTGTCTTTCCGTTTGAGAAAGCAAGAGCCCTTTTCGTGCAGGGAAAAATGTCCGTTTCCTGTTCTTCTTTTGCACACGGTGACGTGCTTTCAGGGCTGTGGTTAGGCTTTTACCCACTCGAGGGAGGGCAGCTTCCCATTCACTTTGGAGATGGCACTCCTGCAGCGCTGTGGGCCATGTCTGTGCTTCGCAGACTGCAAACTACCCTCTCCATTCGAAGAGAACACGCACGGATTGGGAAGTCTCTGTTCTCTGGGAGTTGTGTGTGGTGCTACTGCCCCGGTGTATGGGGTGGCTCACTGGCCACTAGCAATGTTTCTGCTCGCCACTGTGGGGCAAACGTTGTGCAGCTAAGCTCACTTGGGAAGTACAAGTGCCAGAGTTCCTTTCTGGGGCACCATCAAGAGATCACATTCGTAGCATGCGGGTACTGCTTTCCTCCTCAGCTGTGCTTTCGCAGCCAGCTTCAAGGTGTTCCTTTTGTGGATAGACTCTGGTGGAGAGGCCGCTGGAGAAGGCTTCTGCTTCTATGCCCTTTGAGAAGGCTTCTTTGAGGAACCTCTTACCTTAGCGTGTGCCAAGTACAGCCTTCTGCCTCTCTCCAATACTGACTTACTTTTGACAGCTTGTCTTTCCGTTTGAGAAAGCAAGAGCCCTTTTCGTGCAGGGAAAAATGTCCGTTTTCTGTTCTTCTTTTGCACAAGGTGACGTGCTTTCAGGGCTGTGGTTAGGCTTTTACCCACTCGAGGGAGGGCAGCTTCCCATTCACTTTGGAGATGGCACTCCTGCAGCGCTGTGGGCCATGTCTGTGCTTCGCAGACTGCAAACTACACTCTCCATTCGAAGAGAACACGCACGGATTGGGAAGTCTCTGTTCTCTGGGAGTTGTGTGTGGTGCTACTGCCCCGGTGTATGGGGTGGCTCACTGGCCACTAGCAATGTTTCTGCTCGCCACTGTGGGGCAAACGTTGTGCAGCTAAGCTCACTTGGGAAGTACAAGTGCCAGAGTTCCTTTCTGGGGCACCATCAAGAGATCACATTCGTAGCATGCGGGTACTGCTTTCCTCCTCAGCTGTGCATTCGCAGCCAGCTTCAAGTTGTTCCTTTTGTGGATAGACTCTGGTGGAGAGGCCGCTGGATAAGGCCTCTGCTTCTATGCCCTTTGAGAGGGCTGCTTTGAGGAACCTCTTACCCTAGCCTCTGCCAAGTACAGCCTTCTGCCTCTCTCCAATACTGACTTACTTCTGACAGCTTGTCTTTCCGTTTGAGAAACCAAGAGCCCTTTTCGTGCAGGGAAAAATGTCCGTTTTCTTTTCTTCTTTTGCATACGGTGACGTGCTTTCAGGGCTGGCGTTAGGCTTTTACCCACTCGAGGGAGGGCAGCTTCCCATTTACTTTGTAGATGGCACTCCTGCAGCGCTGTGGGCCATGTCTGTGCTTCACAGACTGCAAACTACCCTCTCCATTCGAAGAGAACACGCACGGATTGGGAAGTCTCTGTTCTCTGGGAGTTGTGTGTGGTGCTACTGCCCCGGTGTATGGGGTGGCTCACTGGCCACTAGCAATGTTTCTGCTCGCCACTGTGGGGAAAACGTTGTGCAGCTAAGCTCACTTGGGAAGTACAAGTGCCAGAGTTCCTTTCTGGGGCACCATCAAGAGATCACATTCGTAGCATGCGGGTACTGCTTTCCTCCTCAGCTGTGCATTCGCAGCCAGCTTCAAGGTGTTCCTTTTGTGGATAGACTCTGGTGGAGAGGCCGCTGGAGAAGGCTTCTGCTTCTATGCCCTTTGAGAAGGCTGCTTTGAGGAACCTCTTACCCTAGCCTCTGCCAAGTACAGCCTTCTGCCTCTCTCCAATACTGACTTACTTCTGACAGCTTGTCTTTCCGTTTGAGAAACCAAGAGCCCTTTTCGTGCAGGGAAAAATGTCCGTTTTCTGGTCTTCTTTTGCACACGGTGACGTGCTTTCAGGCCTGGTTTAGGCTTTTACCCACTCGAGGGAGGGCAGCTTCCCATTCACTTTGGAGATGGCACTCCTGCAGCGCTGTGGGCCAAGACTGTGCTTCGCAGACTGTAAACTACCCTCTCCATTCGAAGAGAACACGCACGGATTGGGAAGTCTCTGTTCTCTGGGAGATGTGTGTGGTGCTACTGCCCCGGTGTATGGGGTGGCTCACTCGCCACTAGCAATGTTTCTGCTCGCCACTGTGGGGCAAACGTTTTGCAGGTAAGCTCACTTGGGAAGTACAAGTGCCAGAGTTCCTTTCTGGGGCACCATCAAGAGATCACATTCGTAGTATGCGGGTACTGCTTTCCTCCTAAGCTGTGCATTCGCAGCCAGCTTCAAAGTGTTCCTTTTGTGGATAGACTCTGGTGGAGAGGCCGCTGGAGAAGGCTTCTGCTTCTATGCCCTTTGAGAAGGCTGCTTTGAGGAACCTCTTACCCTAGCCTCTGGCAAGTACAGCCTTCTGCCTCTCTCCAATACTGACTTACTTTTGACAGCTTGTCTTTCCGTTTGAGAAACCAAGAGCCCTTTTCGTGCAGGGAAAAATGTCCGTTTTCTGTTCTTCTTTTGCACACGGTGACGTGCTTTCAGGCCTGGTTTAGGCTTTTACCCACTCGAGGGAGGGCAGCTTCCCATTCACTTTGGAGATGGCACTCCTGCAGCGCTGTGGGTCATGACTGTGCTTCGCAGACTGTAAACTACCCTCTCCATTCGAAGAGAACACGCACGGATTGGGAAGTCTCTGTTCTCTGGGAGTTGTGTGTGGTGCTACTGCCCCGGTGTATGGGGTGGCTCACTGGCCACTAGCAATGTTTCTGCTCTCCACTGTGGGGCAAACGTTGTGCAGCTAAGCTCACTTGGGAAGTACAAGTGCCAGAGTTCCTTTCTGGGGCACCATCAAGCGATCACATTCGTAGCATGCGGGTACTGCTTTCCTCCTAACATGTGCATTCGCAGCCAGCTTCAAGGTGTTCCTTTTGTGGATAGACTCTGGTGGAGAGGCCGCTGGAGAAGGCCTCTGCTTCTATGCCCTTTGAGAAGGCTTCTTTGAGGAACCTCTTACCCTAGCCTCTGCCACGTACAGCCTTCTGCCTCTCCCCAATACTGACTTACTTCTGACAGCTTGTCTTTCCGTTTGAGAAAGCAAGAGCCCTTTTCGTGCAGGGAAAAATGTCCGTTTTCTGGTCTTCTTTTGCACACGGTGACGTGCTTTCAGGCCTGGTTTAGGCTTTTACCCACTCGAGGGAGGGCAGCTTCCCATTCACTTTGGAGATGGCACTCCTGCAGCGCTGTGGGCCAAGACTGTGCTTCGCAGACTGTAAACTACCCTCTCCATTCGAAGAGAACACGCACGGATTGGGAAGTCTCTGTTCTCTGGGAGATGTGTGTGGTGCTACTGCCCCGGTGTATGGGGTGGCTCACTCGCCACTAGCAATGTTTCTGCTCGCCACTGTGGGGCAAACGTTTTGCAGGTAAGCTCACTTGGGAAGTACAAGTGCCAGAGTTCCTTTCTGGGGCACCATCAAGAGATCACATTCGTAGTATGCGGGTACTGCTTTCCTCCTAAGCTGTGCATTCGCAGCCAGCTTCAAAGTGTTCCTTTTGTGGATAGACTCTGGTGGAGAGGCCGCTGGAGAAGGCTTCTGCTTCTATGCCCTTTGAGAAGGCTGCTTTGAGGAACCTCTTACCCTAGCCTCTGCCAAGTACAGCCTTCTGCCTCTCTCCAATACTGACTTACTTTTGACAGCTTGTCTTTCCGTTTGAGAAAGCAAGAGCCCTTTTCGTGCAGGGAAAAATGTCCGTTTTCTGTTCTTCTTTTGCACACGGTGACGTGCTTTCAGGGCTGTGGTTAGGCTTTTACCCACTCGAGGGAGGGCAGCTTCCCATTCACTTTAGAGATGGCACTCCTGCAGCGCTGTGGGCCATGTCTGTGCTTCGCAGACTGCAAACTACCCTCTCCATTCGAAGAGAACACGCACGGATTGGGAAGTCTCTGTTCTCTGGGAGTTGTGTGTGGTGCTACTGCCCCGGTGTATGGGGTGGCTCACTGGCCACTAGCAATGTTTCTGCTCGCCACTGTGGGGCAAACGTTGTTCAGCTAAGCTCACTTGGGAAGTACAAGTGCCAGAGTTCCTTTCTGGGGCACCATCAAGAGATCACATTCGTAGCATGCGGGTACTGCTTTCCTCCTCAGCTGTGCATTCGCAGCCAGCTTCAAGGTGTTCCTTTTGTGGATAGACTCTGGTGGAGAGGCCGCTGGAGAAGGCTTCTGCTTCTATGCCCTTTGAGAAGGCTTCTTTGAGGAACCTCTTACCTTAGCGTGTGCCAAGTACAGCCTTCTGCCTCTCTCCAATACTGACTTACTTTTGACAGCTTGTCTTTCCGTTTGAGAAAGCAAGAGCCCTTTTCGTGCAGGGAAAAATGTCCGTTTTCTGTTCTTCTTTTGCACAAGGTGACGTGCTTTCAGGGCTGTGGTTAGGCTTTTACCCACTCGAGGGAGGGCAGCTTCCCATTCACTTTGGAGATGGCACTCCTGCAGCGCTGTGGGCCATGTCTGTGCTTCGCAGACTGCAAACTACACTCTCCATTCGAAGAGAACACGCACGGATTGGGAAGTCTCTGTTCTCTGGGAGTTGTGTGTGTTGCTACTGCCCCGGTGTATGGGGTGGCTCACTGGCCACTAGCAATGTTTCTGCTCGCCACTGTGGGGCAAACGTTGTGCAGCTAAGCTCACTTGGGAAGTACAAGTGCCAGAGTTCCTTTCTGGGGCACCATCAAGAGATCACATTCGTAGCATGCGGGTACTGCTTTCCTCCTCAGCTGTGCATTCGCAGCCAGCTTCAAGTTGTTCCTTTTGTGGATAGACTCTGGTGGAGAGGCCGCTGGATAAGGCCTCTGCTTCTATGCCCTTTGAGAGGGCTGCTTTGAGGAACCTCTTACCCTAGCCTCTGCCAAGTACAGCCTTCTGCCTCTCTCCAATACTGACTTACTTCTGACAGCTTGTCTTTCCGTTTGAGAAACCAAGAGCCCTTTTCGTGCAGGGAAAAATGTCCGTTTTCTTTTCTTCTTTTGCATACGGTGACGTGCTTTCAGGGCTGGCGTTAGGCTTTTACCCACTCGAGGGAGGGCAGCTTCCCATTTACTTTGTAGATGGCACTCCTGCAGCGCTGTGGGCCATGTCTGTGCTTCGCAGACTGCAAACTACCCTCTCCATTCGAAGAGAACACGCACGGATTGGGAAGTCTCTGTTCTCTGGGAGTTGTGTGTGGTGCTACTGCCCCGGTGTATGGGGTGGCTCACTGGCCACTAGCAATGTTTCTGCTCGCCACTGTGGGGAAAACGTTGTGCAGCTAAGCTCACTTGGGAAGTACAAGTGCCAGAGTTCCTTTCTGGGGCACCATCAAGAGATCACATTCGTAGCATGCGGGTACTGCTTTCCTCCTCAGCTGTGCATTCGCAGCCAGCTTCAAGGTGTTCCTTTTGTGGATAGACTCTGGTGGAGAGGCCGCTGGAGAAGGCTTCTGCTTCTATGCCCTTTGAGAAGGCTGCTTTGAGGAACCTCTTACCCTAGCCTCTGCCAAGTACAGCCTTCTGCCTCTCTCCAATACTGACTTACTTCTGACAGCTTGTCTTTCCGTTTGAGAAACCAAGAGCCCTTTTCGTGCAGGGAAAAATGTCCGTTTTCTGGTCTTCTTTTGCACATGGTGACGTGCTTTCAGGCCTGGTTTAGGCTTTTACCCACTCGAGGGAGGGCAGCTTCCCATTCACTTTGGAGATGGCACTCCTGCAGCGCTGTGGGCCAAGACTGTGCTTCGCAGACTGTAAACTACCCTCTCCATTCGAAGAGAACACGCACGGATTGGGAAGTCTCTGTTCTCTGGGAGATGTGTGTGGTGCTACTGCCCCGGTGTATGGGGTGGCTCACTCGCCACTAGCAATGTTTCTGCTCGCCACTGTGGGGCAAACGTTTTGCAGGTAAGCTCACTTGGGAAGTACAAGTGCCAGAGTTCCTTTCTGGGGCACCATCAAGAGATCACATTCGTAGTATGCGGGTACTGCTTTCCTCCTAAGCTGTGCATTCGCAGCCAGCTTCAAAGTGTTCCTTTTGTGGATAGACTCTGGTGGAGAGGCCGCTGGAGAAGGCTTCTGCTTCTATGCCCTTTGAGAAGGCTGCTTTGAGGAACCTCTTACCCTAGCCTCTGGCAAGTACAGCCTTCTGCCTCTCTCCAATACTGACTTACTTTTGACAGCTTGTCTTTCCGTTTGAGAAACCAAGAGCCCTTTTCGTGCAGGGAAAAATGTCCGTTTTCTGTTCTTCTTTTGCACACGGTGACGTGCTTTCAGGCCTGGTTTAGGCTTTTACCCACTCGAGGGAGGGCAGCTTCCCATTCACTTTGGAGATGGCACTCCTGCAGCGCTGTGGGTCATGACTGTGCTTCGCAGACTGTAAACTACCCTCTCCATTCGAAGAGAACACGCACGGATTGGGAAGTCTCTGTTCTCTGGGAGTTGTGTGTGGTGCTACTGCCCCGGTGTATGGGGTGGCTCACTGGCCACTAGCAATGTTTCTGCTCTCCACTGTGGGGCAAACGTTGTGCAGCTAAGCTCACTTGGGAAGTACAAGTGCCAGAGTTCCTTTCTGGGGCACCATCAAGCGATCACATTCGTAGCATGCGGGTACTGCTTTCCTCCTAACATGTGCATTCGCAGCCAGCTTCAAGGTGTTCCTTTTGTGGATAGACTCTGGTGGAGAGGCCGCTGGAGAAGGCCTCTGCTTCTATGCCCTTTGAGAAGGCTTCTTTGAGGAACCTCTTACCCTAGCCTCTGCCACGTACAGCCTTCTGCCTCTCCCCAATACTGACTTACTTCTGACAGCTTGTCTTTCCGTTTGAGAAAGCAAGAGCCCTTTTCGTGCAGGGAAAAATGTCCGTTTTCTGGTCTTCTTTTGCACACGGTGACGTGCTTTCAGGCCTGGTTTAGGCTTTTACCCACTCGAGGGAGGGCAGCTTCCCATTCACTTTGGAGATGGCACTCCTGCAGCGCTGTGGGCCAAGACTGTGCTTCGCAGACTGTAAACTACCCTCTCCATTCGAAGAGAACACGCACGGATTGGGAAGTCTCTGTTCTCTGGGAGATGTGTGTGGTGCTACTGCCCCGGTGTATGGGGTGGCTCACTCGCCACTAGCAATGTTTCTGCTCGCCACTGTGGGGCAAACGTTTTGCCGGTAAGCTCACTTGGGAAGTACAAGTGCCAGAGTTCCTTTCTGGGGCACCATCAAGAGATCACATTCGTAGTATGCGGGTACTGCTTTCCTCCTAAGCTGTGCATTCGCAGCCAGCTTCAAAGTGTTCCTTTTGTGGATAGACTCTGGTGGAGAGGCCGCTGGAGAAGGCTTCTGCTTCTATGCCCTTTGAGAAGGCTGCTTTGAGGAACCTCTTACCCTAGCCTCTGCCAAGTACAGCCTTCTGCCTCTCTCCAATACTGACTTACTTTTGACAGCTTGTCTTTCCGTTTGAGAAACCAAGAGCCCTTTTCGTGCAGGGAAAAATGTCCGTTTTCTGTTCTTCTTTTGCACACGGTGACGTGCTTTCAGGCCTGGTTTAGGCTTTTACCCACTCGAGGGAGGGCAGCTTCCCATTCACTTTGGAGATGGCACTCCTGCAGCGCTGTGGGTCATGACTGTGCTTCGCAGACTGTAAACTACCCTCTCCATTCGAAGAGAACACGCACGGATTGGGAAGTCTCTGTTCTCTGGGAGTTGTGTGTGGTGCTACTGCCCCGGTGTATGGGGTGGCTCACTGGCCACTAGCAATGTTTCTGCTCTCCACTGTGGGGCAAACGTTGTGCAGCTAAGCTCACTTGGGAAGTACAAGTGCCAGAGTTCCTTTCTGGGGCACCATCAAGCGATCACATTCGTAGCATGCGGGTACTGCTTTCCTCCTAACATGTGCATTCGCAGCCAGCTTCAAGGTGTTCCTTTTGTGGATAGACTCTGGTGGAGAGGCCGCTGGAGAAGGCCTCTGCTTCTATGCCCTTTGAGAAGGCTTCTTTGAGGAACCTCTTACCCTAGCCTCTGCCACGTACAGCCTTCTGCCTCTCCCCAATACTGACTTACTTCTGACAGCTTGTCTTTCCGTTTGAGAAAGCAAGAGCCCTTTTCGTGCAGGGAAAAATGTCCGTTTTCTGTTCTTCTTTTGCACACGGTGACGTGCTTTCAGGGCTGTGGTTAGGCTTTTACCCACTCGAGGGAGGGCAGCTTCCCATTCACTTTGGAGATGGCACTCCTGCAGCGCTGTGGGCCATGTCTGTGCTTCGCAGACTGCAAACTACCCTCTCCATTCGAAGAGAACACGCACGGATTGGGAAGTCTCTGTTCTCTGGGAGTTGTGTGTGGTGCTACTGCCCCGGTGTATGGGGTGGCTCACTGGCCACTAGCAATGTTTCTGCTCGCCACTGTGGGGCAAACGTTGTTCAGCTAAGCTCACTTGGGAAGTACAAGTGCCAGAGTTCCTTTCTGGGGCACCATCAAGAGATCACATTCGTAGCATGCGGGTACTGCTTTCCTCCTCAGCTGTGCATTCGCAGCCAGCTTCAAGGTGTTCCTTTTGTGGATAGACTCTGGTGGAGAGGCCGCTGGAGAAGGCTTCTGCTTCTATGCCCTTTGAGAAGGCTGCTTTGAAAAACCTCTTACCTAGCGTGTGCCAAGTACAGCCTTCTGCCTCTCTCCAATACTGACTTACTTTTGACAGCTTGTCTTTCCGTTTGAGAAAGCAAGAGCCCTTTTCGTGCAGGGAAAAATGTCCGTTTTCTGTTCTTCTTTTGCACACGGTGACGTGCTTTCAGGGCTGTGGTTAGGCTTTTACCCACTCGAGGGAGGGCAGCTTCCCATTCACTTTGGAGATGGCACTCCTGCAGCGCTGTGGGCCATGTCTGTGCTTCGCAGACTGCAAACTACCCTCTCCATTCGAAGAGAACACGCACGGATTGGGAAGTCTCTGTTCTCTGGGAGTTGTGTGTGGTGCTACTGCCCCGGTGTATGGGGTGGCTCACTGGCCACTAGCAATGTTTCTGCTCGCCACTGTGGGGCAAACGTTGTGCAGCTAAGCTCACTTGGGAAGTACAAGTGCCAGAGTTCCTTTCTGGGGCACCATCAAGAGATCACATTCGTAGCATGCGGGTACTGCTTTCCTCCTCAGCTGTGCTTTCGCAGCCAGCTTCAAGGTGTTCCTTTTGTGGATAGACTCTGGTGGAGAGGCCGCTGGAGAAGGCTTCTGCTTCTATGCCCTTTGAGAAGGCTTCTTTGAGGAACCTCTTACCCTAGCGTGTGCCAAGTACAGCCTTCTGCCTCTCTCCAATACTGACTTACTTTTGACAGCTTGTCTTTCCGTTTGAGAAAGCAAGAGCCCTTTTCGTGCAGGGAAAAATGTCCGTTTTCTGTTCTTCTTTTGCACAAGGTGACGTGCTTTCAGGGCTGTGGTTAGGCTTTTACCCACTCGAGGGAGGGCAGCTTCCCATTCACTTTGGAGATGGCACTCCTGCAGCGCTGTGGGCCATGTCTGTGCTTCGCAGACTGCAAACTACCCTCTCCATTCGAAGAGAACACGCACGGATTGGGAAGTCTCTGTTCTCTGGGAGTTGTGTGTGGTGCTACTGCCCCGGTGTATGGGGTGGCTCACTGGCCACTAGCAATGTTTCTGCTCGCCACTGTGGGGCAAACGTTGTGCAGCTAAGCTCACTTGGGAAGTACAAGTGCCAGAGTTCCTTTCTGGGGCACCATCAAGAGATCACATTCGTAGCATGCGGGTACTGCTTTCCTCCTCAGCTGTGCATTCGCAGCCAGCTTCAAGGTGTTCCTTTTGTGGATAGACTCTGGTGGAGAGGCCGCTGGAGAAGGCTTCTGCTTCTATGCCCTTTGAGAAGGCTGCTTTGAGGAACCTCTTACCCTAGCCTCTGCCAAGTACAGCCTTCTGCCTCTCTCCAATACTGACTTACTTTTGACAGCTTGTCTTTCCGTTTGAGAAACCAAGAGCCCTTTTCGTGCAGGTAAAAATGTCCGTTTTCTGGTCTTCTTTTGCACACGGTGACGTGCTTTCAGGCCTGGTTTAGGCTTTTACCCACTCGAGGGAGGGCAGCTTCCCATTCACTTTGGAGATGGCACTCCTGCAGCGCTGTGGGCCAAGACTGTGCTTCGCAGACTGTAAACTACCCTCTCCATTCGAAGAGAACACGCACGGATTGGGAAGTCTCTGTTCTCTGGGAGATGTGTGTGGTGCTACTGCCCCGGTGTATGGGGTGGCTCACTCGCCACTAGCAATGTTTCTGCTCGCCACCGTGGGGCAAACGTTTTGCAGGTAAGCTCACTTGGGAAGTACAAGTGCCAGAGTTCCTTTCTGGGGCACCATCAAGAGATCACATTCGTAGTATGCGGGTACTGCTTTCCTCCTAAGCTGTGCATTCGCAGCCAGCTTCAAAGTGTTCCTTTTGTGGATAGACTCTGGTGGAGAGGCCGCTGGAGAAGGCTTCTGCTTCTATGCCCTTTGAGAAGGCTGCTTTGAGGAACCTCTTACCCTAGCCTCTGCCAAGTACAGCCTTCTGCCTCTCTCCAATACTGACTTACTTTTGACAGCTTGTCTTTCCGTTTGAGAAACCAAGAGCCCTTTTCGTGCAGGGAAAAATGTCCGTTTTCTGGTCTTCTTTTGCACACGGTGACGTGCTTTCAGGCCTGGTTTAGGCTTTTACCCACTCGAGGGAGGGCAGCTTCCCATTCACTTTGGAGATAGCACTCCTGCAGCGCTGTGGGTCATGACTGTGCTTCGCAGACTGTAAACTACCCTCTCCATTCGAAGAGAACACGCACGGATTGGGAAGTCTCTGTTCTCTGGGAGATGTGTGTGGTGCTACTGCCCAGGTGTATGGGGTGGCTCACTCGCCACTAGCAATGTTTCTGCTCGCCACTGTGGGGCAAACTTTGTGCAGCTAAGCTCACTTGGGAAGTACAAGTGCCAGAGTTCCTTTCTGGGGCACCATTAAGAGATCACATTCGTAGTATGCGGGTACTGCTTTCCTCCTAAGCTGTGCATTCGCAGCCAGCTTCAAAGTGTTCCTTTTGTGGATAGACTCTGGTGGAGAGGCCGCTGGAGAAGGCTTCTGCTTCTATGCCCTTTGAGAAGGCTGCTTTGAGGAACCTCTTACCCTAGCCTCTGGCAAGTACAGCCTTCTGCCTCTCTCCAATACTGACTTACTTTTGACAGCTTGTCTTTCCGTTTGAGAAACCAAGAGCCCTTTTCGTGCAGGGAAAAATGTCCGTTTTCTGTTCTTCTTTTGCACACGGTGACGTGCTTTCAGGCCTGGTTTAGGCTTTTACCCACTCGAGGGAGGGCAGCTTCCCATTCACTTTGGAGATGGCACTCCTGCAGCGCTGTGGGTCATGACTGTGCTTCGCAGACTGTAAACTACCCTCTCCATTCGAAGAGAACACGCACGGATTGGGAAGTCTCTGTTCTCTGGGAGTTGTGTGTGGTGCTACTGCCCCGGTGTATGGGGTGGCTCACTGGCCACTAGCAATGTTTCTACTCTCCACTGTGGGGCAAACGTTGTGCAGCTAAGCTCACTTGGGAAGTACAAGTGCCAGAGTTCCTTTCTGGGGCACCATCAAGCGATCAAATTCGTAGCATGCGGGTACTGCTTTCCTCCTAAGATGTGCATTCGCAGCCAGCTTCAAGGTGTTCCTTTTGTGGATAGACTCTGGTGGAGAGGCCGCTGGAGAAGGCCTCTGCTTCTATGCCCTTTGAGAAGGCTTCTTTGAGGAACCTCTTACCCTAGCCTCTGCCACGTACAGCCTTCTGCCTCTCCCCAATACTGACTTACTTCTGACAGCTTGTCTTTCCGTTTGAGAAAGCAAGAGCCCTTTTCGTGCAGGGAAAAATGTCCGTTTTCTGTTCTTCTTTTGCACACGGTGACGTGCTTTCAGGGCTGTGGTTAGGCTTTTACCCACTCGAGGGAGGGCAGCTTCCCATTCACTTTGGAGATGGCACTCCTGCAGCGCTGTGGGCCATGTCTGTGCTTCGCAGACTGCAAACTACCCTCTCCATTCGAAGAGAACACGCACGGATTGGGAAGTCTCTGTTCTCTGGGAGTTGTGTGTGGTGCTACTGCCCCGGTGTATGGGGTGGCTCACTGGCCACTAGCAATGTTTCTGCTCGCCACTGTGGGGCAAACGTTGTGCAGCTAAGCTCACTTGGGAAGTACAAGTGCCAGAGTTCCTTTCTGGGGCACCATCAAGAGATCACATTCGTAGCATGCGGGTACTGCTTTCCTCCTCAGCTGTGCATTCGCAGCCAGCTTCAAGGTGTTCCTTTTGTGGATAGACTCTGGTGGAGAGGCCGCTGGAGAAGGCTTCTGCTTCTATGCCCTTTGAGAAGGCTGCTTTGAGGAACCTCTTACCCTAGCCTCTGCCAAGTACAGCCTTCTGCCTCTCTCCAATACTGACTTACTTTTGACAGCTTGTCTTTCCGTTTGAGAAACCAAGAGCCCTTTTCGTGCAGGTAAAAATGTCCGTTTTCTGGTCTTCTTTTGCACACGGTGACGTGCTTTCAGGCCTGGTTTAGGCTTTTACCCACTCGAGGGAGGGCAGCTTCCCATTCACTTTGGAGATGGCACTCCTGCAGCGCTGTGGGCCAAGACTGTGCTTCGCAGACTGTAAACTACCCTCTCCATTCGAAGAGAACACGCACGGATTGGGAAGTCTCTGTTCTCTGGGAGATGTGTGTGGTGCTACTGCCCCGGTGTATGGGGTGGCTCACTCGCCACTAGCAATGTTTCTGCTCGCCACCGTGGGGCAAACGTTTTGCAGGTAAGCTCACTTGGGAAGTACAAGTGCCAGAGTTCCTTTCTGGGGCACCATCAAGAGATCACATTCGTAGTATGCGGGTACTGCTTTCCTCCTAAGCTGTGCATTCGCAGCCAGCTTCAAAGTGTTCCTTTTGTGGATAGACTCTGGTGGAGAGGCCGCTGGAGAAGGCTTCTGCTTCTATGCCCTTTGAGAAGGCTGCTTTGAGGAACCTCTTACCCTAGCCTCTGCCAAGTACAGCCTTCTGCCTCTCTCCAATACTGACTTACTTTTGACAGCTTGTCTTTCCGTTTGAGAAACCAAGAGCCCTTTTCGTGCAGGGAAAAATGTCCGTTTTCTGGTCTTCTTTTGCACACGGTGACGTGCTTTCAGGCCTGGTTTAGGCTTTTACCCACTCGAGGGAGGGCAGCTTCCCATTCACTTTGGAGATAGCACTCCTGCAGCGCTGTGGGTCATGACTGTGCTTCGCAGACTGTAAACTACCCTCTCCATTCGAAGAGAACACGCACGGATTGGGAAGTCTCTGTTCTCTGGGAGATGTGTGTGGTGCTACTGCCCAGGTGTATGGGGTGGCTCACTCGCCACTAGCAATGTTTCTGCTCGCCACTGTGGGGCAAACTTTGTGCAGCTAAGCTCACTTGGGAAGTACAAGTGCCAGAGTTCCTTTCTGGGGCACCATTAAGAGATCACATTCGTAGTATGCGGGTACTGCTTTCCTCCTAAGCTGTGCATTCGCAGCCAGCTTCAAAGTGTTCCTTTTGTGGATAGACTCTGGTGGAGAGGCCGCTGGAGAAGGCTTCTGCTTCTATGCCCTTTGAGAAGGCTGCTTTGAGGAACCTCTTACCCTAGCCTCTGGCAAGTACAGCCTTCTGCCTCTCTCCAATACTGACTTACTTTTGACAGCTTGTCTTTCCGTTTGAGAAACCAAGAGCCCTTTTCGTGCAGGGAAAAATGTCCGTTTTCTGTTCTTCTTTTGCACACGGTGACGTGCTTTCAGGCCTGGTTTAGGCTTTTACCCACTCGAGGGAGGGCAGCTTCCCATTCACTTTGGAGATGGCACTCCTGCAGCGCTGTGGGTCATGACTGTGCTTCGCAGACTGTAAACTACCCTCTCCATTCGAAGAGAACACGCACGGATTGGGAAGTCTCTGTTCTCTGGGAGTTGTGTGTGGTGCTACTGCCCCGGTGTATGGGGTGGCTCACTGGCCACTAGCAATGTTTCTACTCTCCACTGTGGGGCAAACGTTGTGCAGCTAAGCTCACTTGGGAAGTACAAGTGCCAGAGTTCCTTTCTGGGGCACCATCAAGCGATCAAATTCGTAGCATGCGGGTACTGCTTTCCTCCTAAGATGTGCATTCGCAGCCAGCTTCAAGGTGTTCCTTTTGTGGATAGACTCTGGTGGAGAGGCCGCTGGAGAAGGCCTCTGCTTCTATGCCCTTTGAGAAGGCTTCTTTGAGGAACCTCTTACCCTAGCCTCTGCCACGTACAGCCTTCTGCCTCTCCCCAATACTGACTTACTTCTGACAGCTTGTCTTTCCGTTTGAGAAAGCAAGAGCCCTTTTCGTGCAGGGAAAAATGTCCGTTTTCTGTTCTTCTTTTGCACACGGTGACGTGCTTTCAGGGCTGTGGTTAGGCTTTTACCCACTCGAGGGAGGGCAGCTTCCCATTCACTTTGGAGATGGCACTCCTGCAGCGCTGTGGGCCATGTCTGTGCTTCGCAGACTGCAAACTACCCTCTCCATTCGAAGAGAACACGCACGGATTGGGAAGTCTCTGTTCTCTGGGAGTTGTGTGTGGTGCTACTGCCCCGGTGTATGGGGTGGCTCACTGGCCACTAGCAATGTTTCTGCTCGCCACTGTGGGGCAAACGTTGTTCAGCTAAGCTCACTTGGGAAGTACAAGTGCCAGAGTTCCTTTCTGGGGCACCATCAAGAGATCACATTCGTAGCATGCGGGTACTGCTTTCCTCCTCAGCTGTGCATTCGCAGCCAGCTTCAAGGTGTTCCTTTTGTGGATAGACTCTGGTGGAGAGGCCGCTGGAGAAGGCTTCTGCTTCTATGCCCTTTGAGAAGGCTTCTTTGAGGAACCTCTTACCCTAGCGTGTGCCAAGTACAGCCTTCTGCCTCTCTCCAATACTGACTTACTTTTGACAGCTTGTCTTTCCGTTTGAGAAAGCAAGAGCCCTTTTCGTGCAGGGAAAAATGTCCGTTTTCTGTTCTTCTTTTGCACAAGGTGACGTGCTTTCAGGGCTGTGGTTAGGCTTTTACCCACTCGAGGGAGGGCAGCTTCCCATTCACTTTGGAGATGGCACTCCTGCAGCGCTGTGGGCCATGTCTGTGCTTCGCAGACTGCAAACTACCCTCTCCATTCGAAGAGAACACGCACGGATTGGGAAGTCTCTGTTCTCTGGGAGTTGTGTGTGTTGCTACTGCCCCGGTGTATGGGGTGGCTCACTGGCCACTAGCAATGTTTCTGCTCGCCACTGTGGGGCAAACGTTGTGCAGCTAAGCTCACTTGGGAAGTACAAGTGCCAGAGTTCCTTTCTGGGGCACCATCAAGAGATCACATTCGTAGCATGCGGGTACTGCTTTCCTCCTAAGCTGTGCATTCGCAGCCAGCTTCAAGGTGTTCCTTTTGTGGATAGACTCTGGTGGAGAGGCCGCTGGATAAGGCCTCTGCTTCTATGCCCTTTGAGAGGGCTGCTTTGAGGAACCTCTTACCCTAGCCTCTGCCAAGTACAGCCTTCTGCCTCTCTCCAATACTGACTTACTTCTGACAGCTTGTCTTTCCGTTTGAGAAACCAAGAGCCCTTTTCGTGCAGGGAAAAATGTCCGTTTTCTGTTCTTCTTTTGCACACGGTGACGTGCTTTCAGGGCTGGCGTTAGGCTTTTACCCACTCGAGGGAGGGCAGCTTCCCATTTACTTTGTAGATGGCACTCCTGCAGCGCTGTGGGCCATGTCTGTGCTTCGCAGACTGCAAACTACCCTCTCCATTCGAAGAGAACACGCACAGATTGGGAAGTCTCTGTTCTCTGGGAGTTGTGTGTGGTGCTACTGCCCCGGTGTATGGGGTGGCTCACTGGCCACTAGCAATGTTTCTGCTCGCCACTGTGGGGCAAACGTTGTTCAGCTAAGCTCACTTGGGAAGTACAAGTGCCAGAGTTCCTTTCTGGGGCACCATCAAGAGATCACATTCGTAGCATGCGGGTACTGCTTTCCTCCTCAGGTGTGCATTCGCAGCCAGCTTCAAGGTGTTCCTTTTGTGGATAGACTCTGGTGGAGAGGCCGCTGGAGAAGGCTTCTGCTTCTATGCCCTTTGAGAAGGCTGCTTTGAAAAACCTCTTACCTAGCGTGTGCCAAGTACAGCCTTCTGCCTCTCTCCAATACTGACTTACTTTTGACAGCTTGTCTTTCCGTTTGAGAAAGCAAGAGCCCTTTTCGTGCAGGGAAAAATGTCCGTTTTCTGTTCTTCTTTTGCACACGGTGACGTGCTTTCAGGGCTGTGGTTAGGCTTTTACCCACTCGAGGGAGGGCAGCTTCCCATTCACTTTGGAGATGGCACTCCTGCAGCGCTGTGGGCCATGTCTGTGCTTCGCAGACTGCAAACTACCCTCTCCATTCGAAGAGAACACGCACGGATTGGGAAGTCTCTGTTCTCTGGTAGTTGTGTGTGGTCCTACTGCCCCGGTGTATGGGGTGGCTCACTGGCCACTAGCAATGTTTCTGCTCGCCACTGTGGGGCAAACGTTGTGCAGCTAAGCTCACTTGGGAAGTACAAGTGCCAGAGTTCCTTTCTGGGGCACCATCAAGAGATCACATTCGTAGCATGCGGGTACTGCTTTCCTCCTCAGCTGTGCTTTCGCAGCCAGCTTCAAGGTGTTCCATTTGTGGATAGACTCTGGTGGAGAGGCCGCTGGAGAAGGCTTCTGCTTCTATGCCCTTTGAGAAGGCTTCTTTGAGGAACCTCTTACCCTAGCGTGTGCCAAGTACAGCCTTCTGCCTCTCTCCAATACTGACTTACTTTTGACAGCTTGTCTTTCCGTTTGAGAAAGCAAGAGCCCTTTTCGTGCAGGGAAAAATGTCCGTTTTCTGTTCTTCTTTTGCACAAGGTGACGTGCTTTCAGGGCTGTGGTTAGGCTTTTACCCACTCGAGGGAGGGCAGCTTCCCATTCACTTTGGAGATGGCACTCCTGCAGCGCTGTGGGCCATGTCTGTGCTTCGCAGACTGCAAACTACCCTCTCCATTCGAAGAGAACACGCACGGATTGGGAAGTCTCTGTTCTCTGGGAGTTGTGTGTGGTGCTACTGCCCCGGTGTATGGGGTGGCTCACTGGCCACTAGCAATGTTTCTGCTCGCCACTGTGGGGCAAACGTTGTGCAGCTAAGCTCACTTGGGAAGTACAAGTGCCAGAGTTCCTTTCTGGGGCACCATCAAGAGATCACATTCGTAGCATGCGGGTACTGCTTTCCTCCTAAGCTGTGCATTCGCAGCCAGCTTCAAGGTGTTCCTTTTGTGGATAGACTCTGGTGGAGAGGCCGCTGGAGAAGGCTTCTGCTTCTATGCCCTTTGAGAAGGCTTCTTTGAGGAATCTCTTACCCTAGCGTGTGCCAAGTACAGCCTTCTGCCTCTCTCCAATACTGACTTACTTTTGACAGCTTGTCTTTCCGTTTGAGAAAGCAAGAGCCCTTTTCGTGCAGGGAAAAATGTCCGTTTTCTGTTCTTCTTTTGCACAAGGTGACGTGCTTTCAGGGCTGTGGTTAGGCTTTTACCCACTCGAGGGAGGGCAGCTTCCCATTCACTTTGGAGATGGCACTCCTGCAGCGCTGTGGGCCATGTCTGTGCTTCGCAGACTGCAAACTACCCTCTCCATTCGAAGAGAACACGCACGGATTGGGAAGTCTCTGTTCTCTGGGAGTTGTGTGTGGTGCTACTGCCCCGGTGTATGGGGTGGCTCACTGGCCACTAGCAATGTTTCTGCTCGCCACTGTGGGGCCAACGTTGTGCAGCTAAGCTCACTTGGGAAGTACAAGTGCCAGAGTTCCTTTCTGGGGCACCATCAAGAGATCACATTCGTAGCATGCGGGTACTGCTTTCCTCCTCAGCTGTGCATTCGCAGCCAGCTTCAAGGTGTTCCTTTTGTGGATAGACTCTGGTGGAGAGGCCGCTGGATAAGGCCTCTGCTTCAATGCCCTTTGAGAGGGCTGCTTTGAGGAACATCTTACCCTAACCTCTGCCAAGTACAGCCTTCTGCCTCTCTCCAATACTGACTTACTTCTGACAGCTTGTCTTTCCGTTTGAGAAACCAAGAGCCCTTTTCGTGCAGGGAAAAATGTCCGTTTTCTGTTCTTCTTTTGCACACGGTGACGTGCTTTCAGGGCTGGCGTTAGGCTTTTACCCACTCGAGGGAGGGCAGCTTCCCATTTACTTTGTAGATGGCACTCCTGCAGCGCTGTGGGCCATGTCTGTGCTTCGCAGACTGCAAACTACCCTCTCCATTCGAAGAGAACACGCACGGATTGGGAAGTCTCTGTTCTCTGGGAGTTGTGTGTGGTGCTACTGCCCCGGTGTATGGGGTGGCTCACTGGCCACTAGCAATGTTTCTGCTCTCCACTGTGGGGAAAACGTTGTGCAGCTAAGCTCACTTGGGAAGTACAAGTGCCAGAGTTCCTTTCTGGGGCACCATCAAGAGATCACATTCGTAGCATGCGGGTACTGCTTTCCTCCTCGGCTGTGCATTCGCAGCCAGCTTCAATGTGTTCCTTTTGTGGATAGACTCTGGTGGAGAGGCCGCTGGAGAAGGCTTCTGCTTCTATGCCCTTTGAGAAGGCTGCTTTGAGGAACCTCTTACCCTAGCCTCTGCCAAGTACAGCCTTCTGCCTCTCTCCAATACTGACTTACTTTTGACAGCTTGTCTTTCCATTTGAGAAACCAAGAGCCCTTTTCGTGCAGGGAAAAATGTCCGTTTTCTGGTCTTCTTTTGCACACGGTGACGTGCTTTCAGGCCTGGTTTAGGCTTTTACCCACTCAAGGGAGGGCAGCTTCCCATTCACTTTGGAGATAGCACTCCTGCAGCGCTGTGGGTCATGACTGTGCTTCGCAGATGGAAACTACCCTCTCCATTCGAAGAGAACACGCACAGATTGGGAAGTCTCTGTTCTCTGGGAGATGTGTGTGGTGCTACTGCCCCGGTGTATGGGGTGGCTCACTCGCCACTAGCAATGTTTCTGCTCGCCACTGTGGGGCAAACGTTGTGCAGCTAAGCTCACTTGGGAAGTACAAGTGCCAGAGTTCCTTTCTGGGGCACCATCAAGAGATCACATTCGTAGCATGCGGGTACTGCTTTCCTCCTAAGCTGTGCATTCGCAGCCAGCTTCAAGGTGTTCCTTTTGTGGATAGACTCTGGTGGAGAGGCCGCTGGAGAAGGCTTCTGCTTCTATGCCCTTTGAGAAGGCTGCTTTGAAAAACCTCTTACCTAGCGTGTGCCAAGTACAGCCTTCTGCCTCTCTCCAATACTGACTTACTTTTGACAGCTTGTCTTTCCGTTTGAGAAAGCAAGAGCCCTTTTCGTGCAGGGAAAAATGTCCGTTTTCTGTTCTTCTTTTGCACACGGTGACGTGCTTTCAGGGCTGTGGTTAGGCTTTTACCCACTCGAGGGAGGGCAGCTTCCCATTCACTTTGGAGATGGCACTCCTGCAGCGCTGTGGGCCATGTCTGTGCTTCGCAGACTGCAAACTACCCTCTCCATTCGAAGAGAACACGCACGGATTGGGAAGTCTCTGTTCTCTGGTAGTTGTGTGTGGTCCTACTGCCCCGGTGTATGGGGTGGCTCACTGGCCACTAGCAATGTTTCTGCTCGCCACTGTGGGGCAAACGTTGTGCAGCTAAGCTCACTTGGGAAGTACAAGTGCCAGAGTTCCTTTCTGGGGCACCATCAAGAGATCACATTCGTAGCATGCGGGTACTGCTTTCCTCCTCAGCTGTGCTTTCGCAGCCAGCTTCAAGGTGTTCCAATTGTGGATAGACTCTGGTGGAGAGGCCGCTGGAGAAGGCTTCTGCTTCTATGCCCTTTGAGAAGGCTTCTTTGAGGAACCTCTTACCCTAGCGTGTGCCAAGTACAGCCTTCTGCCTCTCTCCAATACTGACTTACTTCTGACAGCTTGTCTTTCCGTTTGAGAAAGCAAGAGCCCTTTTCGTGCAGGGAAAAATATCCGTTTTCTGTTCTTCTTTTGCACAAGGTGACGTGCTTTCAGGGCTGTGGTTAGGCTTTTACCCACTCGAGGGAGGGCAGCTTCCCATTCACTTTGGAGATGGCACTCCTGCAGCGCTGTGGGCCATGTCTGTGCTTCGCAGACTGCAAACTACCCTCTCCATTCGAAGAGAACACGCCCGGATTGGGAAGTCTCTGTTCTCTGGGAGTTGTGTGTGTTGCTACTGCCCCGGTGTATGGGGTGGCTCACTGGCCACTAGCAATGTTTCTGCTCGCCACTGTGGGGCAAACTTTGTGCAGCTAAGCTCACTTGGGAAGTACAAGTGCCAGAGTTCCTTTCTGGGGCACCATCAAGAGATCACATTCGTAGCATGCGGGTACTGCTTTCCTCCTAAGCTGTGCATTCGCAGCCAGCTTCAAGGTGTTCCTTTTGTGGATAGACTCTGGTGGAGAGGCCGCTGGAGAAGGCCTCTGCTTCTATGCCCTTTGAGAGGGCTGCTTTGAGGAACCTCTTACCCTAGCCTCTGCCAAGTACAGCCTTCTGCCTCTCTCCAATACTGACTTACTTCTGACAGCTTGTCTTTCCGTTTGAGAAACCAAGAGCCCTTTTCGTGCAGGGAAAAATGTCCGTTTTCTGTTCTTCTTTTGCACACGGTGACGTGCTTTCAGGGCTGGCGTTAGGCTTTTACCCACTCGAGGGAGGGCAGCTTCCCATTTACTTTGTAGATGGCACTCCTGCAGCGCTGTGGGCCATGTCTGTGCTTCGCAGACTGCAAACTACCCTCTCCATTCGAAGAGAACACGCACAGATTGGGAAGTCTCTGTTCTCTGGGAGTTGTGTGTGGTGCTACTGCCCCGGTGTATGGGGTGGCTCACTGGCCACTAGCAATGTTTCTGCTCGCCACTGTGGGGCAAACGTTGTTCAGCTAAGCTCACTTGGGAAGTACAAGTGCCAGAGTTCCTTTCTGGGGCACCATCAAGAGATCACATTCGTAGCATGCGGGTACTGCTTTCCTCCTCAGGTGTGCATTCGCAGCCAGCTTCAAGGTGTTCCTTTTGTGGATAGACTCTGGTGGAGAGGCCGCTGGAGAAGGCTTCTGCTTCTATGCCCTTTGAGAAGGCTGCTTTGAAAAACCTCTTACCTAGCGTGTGCCAAGTACAGCCTTCTGCCTCTCTCCAATACTGACTTACTTTTGACAGCTTGTCTTTCCGTTTGAGAAAGCAAGAGCCCTTTTCGTGCAGGGAAAAATGTCCGTTTTCTGTTCTTCTTTTGCACACGGTGACGTGCTTTCAGGGCTGTGGTTAGGCTTTTACCCACTCGAGGGAGGGCAGCTTCCCATTCACTTTGGAGATGGCACTCCTGCAGCGCTGTGGGCCATGTCTGTGCTTCGCAGACTGCAAACTACCCTCTCCATTCGAAGAGAACACGCACGGATTGGGAAGTCTCTGTTCTCTGGTAGTTGTGTGTGGTCCTACTGCCCCGGTGTATGGGGTGGCTCACTGGCCACTAGCAATGTTTCTGCTCGCCACTGTGGGGCAAACGTTGTGCAGCTAAGCTCACTTGGGAAGTACAAGTGCCAGAGTTCCTTTCTGGGGCACCATCAAGGGATCACATTCGTAGCATGCGGGTACTGCTTTCCTCCTCAGCTGTGCTTTCGCAGCCAGCTTCAAGGTGTTCCATTTGTGGATAGACTCTGGTGGAGAGGCCGCTGGAGAAGGCTTCTGCTTCTATGCCCTTTGAGAAGGCTTCTTTGAGGAACCTCTTACCCTAGCGTGTGCCAAGTACAGCCTTCTGCCTCTCTCCAATACTGACTTACTTTTGACAGCTTGTCTTTCCGTTTGAGAAAGCAAGAGCCCTTTTCGTGCAGGGAAAAATGTCCGTTTTCTGTTCTTCTTTTGCACAAGGTGACGTGCTTTCAGGGCTGTGGTTAGGCTTTTACCCACTCGAGGGAGGGCAGCTTCCCATTCACTTTGGAGATGGCACTCCTGCAGCGCTGTGGGCCATGTCTGTGCTTCGCAGACTGCAAACTACCCTCTCCATTCGAAGAGAACACGCACGGATTGGGAAGTCTCTGTTCTCTGGGAGTTGTGTGTGGTGCTACTGCCCCGGTGTATGGGGTGGCTCACTGGCCACTAGCAATGTTTCTGCTCGCCACTGTGGGGCAAACGTTGTGCAGCTAAGCTCACTTGGGAAGTACAAGTGCCAGAGTTCCTTTCTGGGGCACCATCAAGAGATCACATTCGTAGCATGCGGGTACTGCTTTCCTCCTCAGCTGTGCTTTCGCAGCCAGCTTCAAGGTGTTCCTTTTGTGGATAGACTCTGGTGGAGAGGCCGCTGGAGAAGGCTTCTGCTTCTATGCCCTTTGAGAAGGCTTCTTTGAGGAATCTCTTACCCTAGCGTGTGCCAAGTACAGCCTTCTGCCTCTCTCCAATACTGACTTACTTTTGACAGCTTGTCTTTCCGTTTGAGAAAGCAAGAGCCCTTTTCGTGCAGGGAAAAATGTCCGTTTTCTGTTCTTCTTTTGCACAAGGTGACGTGCTTTCAGGGCTGTGGTTAGGCTTTTACCCACTCGAGGGAGGGCAGCTTCCCATTCACTTTGGAGATGGCACTCCTGCAGCGCTGTGGGCCATGTCTGTGCTTCGCAGACTGCAAACTACCCTCTCCATTCGAAGAGAACACGCACGGATTGGGAAGTCTCTGTTCTCTGGGAGTTGTGTGTGGTGCTACTGCCCCGGTGTATGGGGTGGCTCACTGGCCACTAGCAATGTTTCTGCTCGCCACTGTGGGGCCAACGTTGTGCAGCTAAGCTCACTTGGGAAGTACAAGTGCCAGAGTTCCTTTCTGGGGCACCATCAAGAGATCACATTCGTAGCATGCGGGTACTGCTTTCCTCCTCAGCTGTGCATTCGCAGCCAGCTTCAAGGTGTTCCTTTTGTGGATAGACTCTGGTGGAGAGGCCGCTGGATAAGGCCTCTGCTTCAATGCCCTTTGAGAGGGCTGCTTTGAGGAACCTCTTACCCTAACCTCTGCCAAGTACAGCCGTCTGCCTCTCTCCAATACTGACTTACTTCTGACAGCTTGTCTTTCCGTTTGAGAAACCAAGAGCCCTTTTCGTGCAGGGAAAAATGTCCGTTTTCTGTTCTTCTTTTGCACACGGTGACGTGCTTTCAGGGCTGGCGTTAGGCTTTTACCCACTCGAGGGAGGGCAGCTTCCCATTTACTTTGTAGATGGCACTCCTGCAGCGCTGTGGGCCATGTCTGTGCTTCGCAGACTGCAAACTACCCTCTCCATTCGAAGAGAACACGCACGGATTGGGAAGTCTCTGTTCTCTGGGAGTTGTGTGTGGTGCTACTGCCCCGGTGTATGGGGTGGCTCACTGGCCACTAGCAATGTTTCTGCTCGCCACTGTGGGGAAAACGTTGTGCAGCTAAGCTCACTTGGGAAGTACAAGTGCCAGAGTTCCTTTCTGGGGCACCATCAAGAGATCACATTCGTAGCATGCGGGTACTGCTTTCTTCCTCGGCTGTGCATTCGCAGCCAGCTTCAATGTGTTCCTTTTGTGGATAGACTCTGGTGGAGAGGCCGCTGGAGAAGGCTTCTGCTTCTATGCCCTTTGAGAAGGCTGCTTTGAGGAACCTCTTACCCTAGCCTCTGCCAAGTACAGCCTTCTGCCTCTCTCCAATACTGACTTACTTTTGACAGCTTGTCTTTCCATTTGAGAAACCAAGAGCCCTTTTCGTGCAGGGAAAAATGTCCGTTTTCTGGTCTTCTTTTGCACACGGTGACGTGCTTTCAGGCCTGGTTTAGGCTTTTACCCACTCAAGGGAGGGCAGCTTCCCATTCACTTTGGAGATAGCACTCCTGCAGCGCTGTGGGCCATGTCTGTGCTTCGCAGACTGCAAACTACCCTCTCCATTCGAAGAGAACACGCACGGATTGGGAAGTCTCTGTTCTCTGGGAGTTGTGTGTGGTGCTACTGCCCCGGTGTATGGGGTGGCTCACTGGCCACTAGCAATGTTTCTGCTCGCCACTGTGGGGAAAACGTTGTGCAGCTAAGCTCACTTGGGAAGTACAAGTGCCAGAGTTCCTTTCTGGGGCACCATCAAGAGATCACATTCGTAGCATGCGGGTACTGCTTTCCTCCTCGGCTGTGCATTCGCAGCCAGCTTCAATGTGTTCCTTTTGTGGATAGACTCTGGTGGAGAGGCCGCTGGAGAAGGCTTCTGCTTCTATGCCCTTTGAGAAGGCTGCTTTGAGGAACCTCTTACCCTAGCCTCTGCCAAGTACAGCCTTCTGCCTCTCTCCAATACTGACTTACTTTTGACAGCTTGTCTTTCCGTTTGAGAAAGCAAGAGCCCTTTTCGTGCAGGGAAAAATGTCCGTTTTCTGTTCTTCTTTTGCACAAGGTGACGTGCTTTCAGGGCTGTGGTTAGGCTTTTACCCACTCGAGGGAGGGCAGCTTCCCATTCACTTTGGAGATGGCACTCCTGCAGCGCTGTGGGCCATGTCTGTGCTTCGCAGACTGCAAACTACCCTCTCCATTCGAAGAGAACACGCACGGATTGGGAAGTCTCTGTTCTCTGGGAGTTGTGTGTGGTGCTACTGCCCCGGTGTATGGGGTGGCTCACTGGCCACTAGCAATGTTTCTGCTCGCCACTGTGGGGCAAACGTTGTGCAGCTAAGCTCACTTGGGAAGTACAAGTGCCAGAGTTCCTTTCTGGGGCACCATCAAGAGATCACATTCGTAGCATGCGGGTACTGCTTTCCTCCTAAGCTGTGCATTCGCAGCCAGCTTCAAGGTGTTCCTTTTGTGGATAGACTCTGGTGGAGAGGCCGCTGGAGAAGGCTTCTGCTTCTATGCCCTTTGAGAAGGCTGCTTTGAAAAACCCCTTACCTAGCGTGTGCCAAGTACAGCCTTCTGCCTCTCTCCAATACTGACTTACTTTTGACAGCTTGTCTTTCCGTTTGAGAAAGCAAGAGCCCTTTTCGTGCAGGGAAAAATGTCCGTTTTCTGTTCTTCTTTTGCACACGGTGACGTGCTTTCAGGGCTGTGGTTAGGCTTTTACCCACTCGAGGGAGGGCAGCTTCCCATTCACTTTGGAGATGGCACTCCTGCAGCGCTGTGGGCCATGTCTGTGCTTCGCAGACTGCAAACTACCCTCTCCATTCGAAGAGAACACGCACGGATTGGGAAGTCTCTGTTCTCTGGTAGTTGTGTGTGGTCCTACTGCCCCGGTGTATGGGGTGGCTCACTGGCCACTAGCAATGTTTCTGCTCGCCACTGTGGGGCAAACGTTGTGCAGCTAAGCTCACTTGGGAAGTACAAGTGCCAGAGTTCCTTTCTGGGGCACCATCAAGAGATCACATTCGTAGCATGCGGGTACTGCTTTCCTCCTCAGCTGTGCTTTCGCAGCCAGCTTCAAGGTGTTCCATTTGTGGATAGACTCTGGTGGAGAGGCCGCTGGAGAAGGCTTCTGCTTCTATGCCCTTTGAGAAGGCTTCTTTGAGGAACCTCTTACCCTAGCGTGTGCCAAGTACAGCCTTCTGCCTCTCTCCAATACTGACTTACTTCTGACAGCTTGTCTTTCCGTTTGAGAAAGCAAGAGCCCTTTTCGTGCAGGGAAAAATATCCGTTTTCTGTTCTTCTTTTGCACAAGGTGACGTGCTTTCAGGGCTGTGGTTAGGCTTTTACCCACTCGAGGGAGGGCAGCTTCCCATTCACTTTGGAGATGGCACTCCTGCAGCGCTGTGGGCCATGTCTGTGCTTCGCAGACTGCAAACTACCCTCTCCATTCGAAGAGAACACGCACGGATTGGGAAGTCTCTGTTCTCTGGGAGTTGTGTGTGTTGCTACTGCCCCGGTGTATGGGGTGGCTCACTGGCCACTAGCAATGTTTCTGCTCGCCACTGTGGGGCAAACTTTGTGCAGCTAAGCTCACTTGGGAAGTACAAGTGCCAGAGTTCCTTTCTGGGGCACCATCAAGAGATCACATTCGTAGCATGCGGGTACTGCTTTCCTCCTAAGCTGTGCATTCGCAGCCAGCTTCAAGGTGTTCCTTTTGTGGATAGACTCTGGTGGAGAGGCCGCTGGAGAAGGCCTCTGCTTCTATGCCCTTTGAGAGGGCTGCTTTGAGGAACCTCTTACCCTAGCCTCTGCCAAGTACAGCCTTCTGCCTCTCTCCAATACTGACTTACTTCTGACAGCTTGTCTTTCCGTTTGAGAAACCAAGAGCCCTTTTCGTGCAGGGAAAAATGTCCGTTTTCTGTTCTTCTTTTGCACACGGTGACGTGCTTTCAGGGCTGGCGTTAGGCTTTTACCCACTCGAGGGAGGGCAGCTTCCCATTTACTTTGTAGATGGCACTCCTGCAGCGCTGTGGGCCATGTCTGTGCTTCGCAGACTGCAAACTACCCTCTCCATTCGAAGAGAACACGCACAGATTGGGAAGTCTCTGTTCTCTGGGAGTTGTGTGTGGTGCTACTGCCCCGGTGTATGGGGTGGCTCACTGGCCACTAGCAATGTTTCTGCTCGCCACTGTGGGGCAAACGTTGTTCAGCTAAGCTCACTTGGGAAGTACAAGTGCCAGAGTTCCTTTCTGGGGCACCATCAAGAGATCACATTCGTAGCATGCGGGTACTGCTTTCCTCCTCAGGTGTGCATTCGCAGCCAGCTTCAAGGTGTTCCTTTTGTGGATAGACTCTGGTGGAGAGGCCGCTGGAGAAGGCTTCTGCTTCTATGCCCTTTGAGAAGGCTGCTTTGAAAAACCTCTTACCTAGCGTGTGCCAAGTACAGCCTTCTGCCTCTCTCCAATACTGACTTACTTTTGACAGCTTGTCTTTCCGTTTGAGAAAGCAAGAGCCCTTTTCGTGCAGGGAAAAATGTCCGTTTTCTGTTCTTCTTTTGCACACGGTGACGTGCTTTCAGGGCTGTGGTTAGGCTTTTACCCACTCGAGGGAGGGCAGCTTCCCATTCACTTTGGAGATGGCACTCCTGCAGCGCTGTGGGCCATGTCTGTGCTTCGCAGACTGCAAACTACCCTCTCCATTCGAAGAGAACACGCACGGATTGGGAAGTCTCTGTTCTCTGGTAGTTGTGTGTGGTCCTACTGCCCCGGTGTATGGGGTGGCTCACTGGCCACTAGCAATGTTTCTGCTCGCCACTGTGGGGCAAACGTTGTGCAGCTAAGCTCACTTGGGAAGTACAAGTGCCAGAGTTCCTTTCTGGGGCACCATCAAGGGATCACATTCGTAGCATGCGGGTACTGCTTTCCTCCTCAGCTGTGCTTTCGCAGCCAGCTTCAAGGTGTTCCATTTGTGGATAGACTCTGGTGGAGAGGCCGCTGGAGAAGGCTTCTGCTTCTATGCCCTTTGAGAAGGCTTCTTTGAGGAACCTCTTACCCTAGCGTGTGCCAAGTACAGCCTTCTGCCTCTCTCCAATACTGACTTACTTTTGACAGCTTGTCTTTCCGTTTGAGAAAGCAAGAGCCCTTTTCGTGCAGGGAAAAATGTCCGTTTTCTGTTCTTCTTTTGCACAAGGTGACGTGCTTTCAGGGCTGTGGTTAGGCTTTTACCCACTCGAGGGAGGGCAGCTTCCCATTCACTTTGGAGATGGCACTCCTGCAGCGCTGTGGGCCATGTCTGTGCTTCGCAGACTGCAAACTACCCTCTCCATTCGAAGAGAACACGCACGGATTGGGAAGTCTCTGTTCTCTGGGAGTTGTGTGTGGTGCTACTGCCCCGGTGTATGGGGTGGCTCACTGGCCACTAGCAATGTTTCTGCTCGCCACTGTGGGGCAAACGTTGTGCAGCTAAGCTCACTTGGGAAGTACAAGTGCCAGAGTTCCTTTCTGGGGCACCATCAAGAGATCACATTCGTAGCATGCGGGTACTGCTTTCCTCCTCAGCTGTGCTTTCGCAGCCAGCTTCAAGGTGTTCCTTTTGTGGATAGACTCTGGTGGAGAGGCCGCTGGAGAAGGCTTCTGCTTCTATGCCCTTTGAGAAGGCTGCTTTGAGGAACCTCTTACCCTAGCCTCTGCCAAGTACAGCCTTCTGCCTCTCTCCAATACTGACTTACTTTTGACAGCTTGTCTTTCCGTTTGAGAAAGCAAGAGCCCTTTTCGTGCAGGGAAAAATGTCCGTTTTCTGTTCTTCTTTTGCACAAGGTGACGTGCTTTCAGGGCTGTGGTTAGGCTTTTACCCACTCGAGGGAGGGCAGCTTCCCATTCACTTTGGAGATGGCACTCCTGCAGCGCTGTGGGCCATGTCTGTGCTTCGCAGACTGCAAACTACCCTCTCCATTCGAAGAGAACACGCACGGATTGGGAAGTCTCTGTTCTCTGGGAGTTGTGTGTGGTGCTACTGCCCCGGTGTATGGGGTGGCTCACTGGCCACTAGCAATGTTTCTGCTCGCCACTGTGGGGCCAACGTTGTGCAGCTAAGCTCACTTGGGAAGTACAAGTGCCAGAGTTCCTTTCTGGGGCACCATCAAGAGATCACATTCGTAGCATGCGGGTACTGCTTTCCTCCTCAGCTGTGCATTCGCAGCCAGCTTCAAGGTGTTCCTTTTGTGGATAGACTCTGGTGGAGAGGCCGCTGGATAAGGCCTCTGCTTCAATGCCCTTTGAGAGGGCTGCTTTGAGGAACCTCTTACCCTAACCTCTGCCAAGTACAGCCGTCTGCCTCTCTCCAATACTGACTTACTTCTGACAGCTTGTCTTTCCGTTTGAGAAACCAAGAGCCCTTTTCGTGCAGGGAAAAATGTCCGTTTTCTGTTCTTCTTTTGCACACGGTGACGTGCTTTCAGGGCTGGCGTTAGGCTTTTACCCACTCGAGGGAGGGCAGCTTCCCATTTACTTTGTAGATGGCACTCCTGCAGCGCTGTGGGCCATGTCTGTGCTTCGCAGACTGCAAACTACCCTCTCCATTCGAAGAGAACACGCACGGATTGGGAAGTCTCTGTTCTCTGGGAGTTGTGTGTGGTGCTACTGCCCCGGTGTATGGGGTGGCTCACTGGCCACTAGCAATGTTTCTGCTCGCCACTGTGGGGAAAACGTTGTGCAGCTAAGCTCACTTGGGAAGTACAAGTGCCAGAGTTCCTTTCTGGGGCACCATCAAGAGATCACATTCGTAGCATGCGGGTACTGCTTTCCTCCTAAGCTGTGCATTCGCAGCCAGCTTCAAGGTGTTCCTTTTGTGGATAGACTCTGGTGGAGAGGCCGCTGGAGAAGGCTTCTGCTTCTATGCCCTTTGAGAAGGCTGCTTTGAAAAACCTCTTACCTAGCGTGTGCCAAGTACAGCCTTCTGCCTCTCTCCAATACTGACTTACTTTTGACAGCTTGTCTTTCCGTTTGAGAAAGCAAGAGCCCTTTTCGTGCAGGGAAAAATGTCCGTTTTCTGTTCTTCTTTTGCACACGGTGACGTGCTTTCAGGGCTGTGGTTAGGCTTTTACCCACTCGAGGGAGGGCAGCTTCCCATTCACTTTGGAGATGGCACTCCTGCAGCGCTGTGGGCCATGTCTGTGCTTCGCAGACTGCAAACTACCCTCTCCATTCGAAGAGAACACGCACGGATTGGGAAGTCTCTGTTCTCTGGTAGTTGTGTGTGGTCCTACTGCCCCGGTGTATGGGGTGGCTCACTGGCCACTAGCAATGTTTCTGCTCGCCACTGTGGGGCAAACGTTGTGCAGCTAAGCTCACTTGGGAAGTACAAGTGCCAGAGTTCCTTTCTGGGGCACCATCAAGAGATCACATTCGTAGCATGCGGGTACTGCTTTCCTCCTCAGCTGTGCTTTCGCAGCCAGCTTCAAGGTGTTCCATTTGTGGATAGACTCTGGTGGAGAGGCCGCTGGAGAAGGCTTCTGCTTCTATGCCCTTTGAGAAGGCTTCTTTGAGGAACCTCTTACCCTAGCGTGTGCCAAGTACAGCCTTCTGCCTCTCTCCAATACTGACTTACTTCTGACAGCTTGTCTTTCCGTTTGAGAAAGCAAGAGCCCTTTTCGTGCAGGGAAAAATATCCGTTTTCTGTTCTTCTTTTGCACAAGGTGACGTGCTTTCAGGGCTGTGGTTAGGCTTTTACCCACTCGAGGGAGGGCAGCTTCCCATTCACTTTGGAGATGGCACTCCTGCAGCGCTGTGGGCCATGTCTGTGCTTCGCAGACTGCAAACTACCCTCTCCATTCGAAGAGAACACGCACGGATTGGGAAGTCTCTGTTCTCTGGGAGTTGTGTGTGTTGCTACTGCCCCGGTGTATGGGGTGGCTCACTGGCCACTAGCAATGTTTCTGCTCGCCACTGTGGGGCAAACTTTGTGCAGCTAAGCTCACTTGGGAAGTACAAGTGCCAGAGTTCCTTTCTGGGGCACCATCAAGAGATCACATTCGTAGCATGCGGGTACTGCTTTCCTCCTAAGCTGTGCATTCGCAGCCAGCTTCAAGGTGTTCCTTTTGTGGATAGACTCTGGTGGAGAGGCCGCTGGAGAAGGCCTCTGCTTCTATGCCCTTTGAGAGGGCTGCTTTGAGGAACCTCTTACCCTAGCCTCTGCCAAGTACAGCCTTCTGCCTCTCTCCAATACTGACTTACTTCTGACAGCTTGTCTTTCCGTTTGAGAAACCAAGAGCCCTTTTCGTGCAGGGAAAAATGTCCGTTTTCTGTTCTTCTTTTGCACACGGTGACGTGCTTTCAGGGCTGGCGTTAGGCTTTTACCCACTCGAGGGAGGGCAGCTTCCCATTTACTTTGTAGATGGCACTCCTGCAGCGCTGTGGGCCATGTCTGTGCTTCGCAGACTGCAAACTACCCTCTCCATTCGAAGAGAACACGCACAGATTGGGAAGTCTCTGTTCTCTGGGAGTTGTGTGTGGTGCTACTGCCCCGGTGTATGGGGTGGCTCACTGGCCACTAGCAATGTTTCTGCTCGCCACTGTGGGGCAAACGTTGTTCAGCTAAGCTCACTTGGGAAGTACAAGTGCCAGAGTTCCTTTCTGGGGCACCATCAAGAGATCACATTCGTAGCATGCGGGTACTGCTTTCCTCCTCAGGTGTGCATTCGCAGCCAGCTTCAAGGTGTTCCTTTTGTGGATAGACTCTGGTGGAGAGGCCGCTGGAGAAGGCTTCTGCTTCTATGCCCTTTGAGAAGGCTGCTTTGAAAAACCTCTTACCTAGCGTGTGCCAAGTACAGCCTTCTGCCTCTCTCCAATACTGACTTACTTTTGACAGCTTGTCTTTCCGTTTGAGAAAGCAAGAGCCCTTTTCGTGCAGGGAAAAATGTCCGTTTTCTGTTCTTCTTTTGCACACGGTGACGTGCTTTCAGGGCTGTGGTTAGGCTTTTACCCACTCGAGGGAGGGCAGCTTCCCATTCACTTTGGAGATGGCACTCCTGCAGCGCTGTGGGCCATGTCTGTGCTTCGCAGACTGCAAACTACCCTCTCCATTCGAAGAGAACACGCACGGATTGGGAAGTCTCTGTTCTCTGGTAGTTGTGTGTGGTCCTACTGCCCCGGTGTATGGGGTGGCTCACTGGCCACTAGCAATGTTTCTGCTCGCCACTGTGGGGCAAACGTTGTGCAGCTAAGCTCACTTGGGAAGTACAAGTGCCAGAGTTCCTTTCTGGGGCACCATCAAGGGATCACATTCGTAGCATGCGGGTACTGCTTTCCTCCTCAGCTGTGCTTTCGCAGCCAGCTTCAAGGTGTTCCATTTGTGGATAGACTCTGGTGGAGAGGCCGCTGGAGAAGGCTTCTGCTTCTATGCCCTTTGAGAAGGCTTCTTTGAGGAACCTCTTACCCTAGCGTGTGCCAAGTACAGCCTTCTGCCTCTCTCCAATACTGACTTACTTTTGACAGCTTGTCTTTCCGTTTGAGAAAGCAAGAGCCCTTTTCGTGCAGGGAAAAATGTCCGTTTTCTGTTCTTCTTTTGCACAAGGTGACGTGCTTTCAGGGCTGTGGTTAGGCTTTTACCCACTCGAGGGAGGGCAGCTTCCCATTCACTTTGGAGATGGCACTCCTGCAGCGCTGTGGGCCATGTCTGTGCTTCGCAGACTGCAAACTACCCTCTCCATTCGAAGAGAACACGCACGGATTGGGAAGTCTCTGTTCTCTGGGAGTTGTGTGTGGTGCTACTGCCCCGGTGTATGGGGTGGCTCACTGGCCACTAGCAATGTTTCTGCTCGCCACTGTGGGGCAAACGTTGTGCAGCTAAGCTCACTTGGGAAGTACAAGTGCCAGAGTTCCTTTCTGGGGCACCATCAAGAGATCACATTCGTAGCATGCGGGTACTGCTTTCCTCCTCAGCTGTGCTTTCGCAGCCAGCTTCAAGGTGTTCCTTTTGTGGATAGACTCTGGTGGAGAGGCCGCTGGAGAAGGCTTCTGCTTCTATGCCCTTTGAGAAGGCTGCTTTGAGGAACCTCTTACCCTAGCCTCTGCCAAGTACAGCCTTCTGCCTCTCTCCAATACTGACTTACTTTTGACAGCTTGTCTTTCCGTTTGAGAAAGCAAGAGCCCTTTTCGTGCAGGGAAAAATGTCCGTTTTCTGTTCTTCTTTTGCACAAGGTGACGTGCTTTCAGGGCTGTGGTTAGGCTTTTACCCACTCGAGGGAGGGCAGCTTCCCATTCACTTTGGAGATGGCACTCCTGCAGCGCTGTGGGCCATGTCTGTGCTTCGCAGACTGCAAACTACCCTCTCCATTCGAAGAGAACACGCACGGATTGGGAAGTCTCTGTTCTCTGGGAGTTGTGTGTGGTGCTACTGCCCCGGTGTATGGGGTGGCTCACTGGCCACTAGCAATGTTTCTGCTCGCCACTGTGGGGCCAACGTTGTGCAGCTAAGCTCACTTGGGAAGTACAAGTGCCAGAGTTCCTTTCTGGGGCACCATCAAGAGATCACATTCGTAGCATGCGGGTACTGCTTTCCTCCTCAGCTGTGCATTCGCAGCCAGCTTCAAGGTGTTCCTTTTGTGGATAGACTCTGGTGGAGAGGCCGCTGGATAAGGCCTCTGCTTCAATGCCCTTTGAGAGGGCTGCTTTGAGGAACCTCTTACCCTAACCTCTGCCAAGTACAGCCGTCTGCCTCTCTCCAATACTGACTTACTTCTGACAGCTTGTCTTTCCGTTTGAGAAACCAAGAGCCCTTTTCGTGCAGGGAAAAATGTCCGTTTTCTGTTCTTCTTTTGCACACGGTGACGTGCTTTCAGGGCTGGCGTTAGGCTTTTACCCACTCGAGGGAGGGCAGCTTCCCATTTACTTTGTAGATGGCACTCCTGCAGCGCTGTGGGCCATGTCTGTGCTTCGCAGACTGCAAACTACCCTCTCCATTCGAAGAGAACACGCACGGATTGGGAAGTCTCTGTTCTCTGGGAGTTGTGTGTGGTGCTACTGCCCCGGTGTATGGGGTGGCTCACTGGCCACTAGCAATGTTTCTGCTCGCCACTGTGGGGAAAACGTTGTGCAGCTAAGCTCACTTGGGAAGTACAAGTGCCAGAGTTCCTTTCTGGGGCACCATCAAGAGATCACATTCGTAGCATGCGGGTACTGCTTTCCTCCTAAGCTGTGCATTCGCAGCCAGCTTCAAGGTGTTCCTTTTGTGGATAGACTCTGGTGGAGAGGCCGCTGGAGAAGGCTTCTGCTTCTATGCCCTTTGAGAAGGCTGCTTTGAAAAACCTCTTACCTAGCGTGTGCCAAGTACAGCCTTCTGCCTCTCTCCAATACTGACTTACTTTTGACAGCTTGTCTTTCCGTTTGAGAAAGCAAGAGCCCTTTTCGTGCAGGGAAAAATGTCCGTTTTCTGTTCTTCTTTTGCACACGGTGACGTGCTTTCAGGGCTGTGGTTAGGCTTTTACCCACTCGAGGGAGGGCAGCTTCCCATTCACTTTGGAGATGGCACTCCTGCAGCGCTGTGGGCCATGTCTGTGCTTCGCAGACTGCAAACTACCCTCTCCATTCGAAGAGAACACGCACGGATTGGGAAGTCTCTGTTCTCTGGTAGTTGTGTGTGGTCCTACTGCCCCGGTGTATGGGGTGGCTCACTGGCCACTAGCAATGTTTCTGCTCGCCACTGTGGGGCAAACGTTGTGCAGCTAAGCTCACTTGGGAAGTACAAGTGCCAGAGTTCCTTTCTGGGGCACCATCAAGAGATCACATTCGTAGCATGCGGGTACTGCTTTCCTCCTCAGCTGTGCTTTCGCAGCCAGCTTCAAGGTGTTCCATTTGTGGATAGACTCTGGTGGAGAGGCCGCTGGAGAAGGCTTCTGCTTCTATGCCCTTTGAGAAGGCTTCTTTGAGGAACCTCTTACCCTAGCGTGTGCCAAGTACAGCCTTCTGCCTCTCTCCAATACTGACTTACTTCTGACAGCTTGTCTTTCCGTTTGAGAAAGCAAGAGCCCTTTTCGTGCAGGGAAAAATATCCGTTTTCTGTTCTTCTTTTGCACAAGGTGACGTGCTTTCAGGGCTGTGGTTAGGCTTTTACCCACTCGAGGGAGGGCAGCTTCCCATTCACTTTGGAGATGGCACTCCTGCAGCGCTGTGGGCCATGTCTGTGCTTCGCAGACTGCAAACTACCCTCTCCATTCGAAGAGAACACGCACGGATTGGGAAGTCTCTGTTCTCTGGGAGTTGTGTGTGTTGCTACTGCCCCGGTGTATGGGGTGGCTCACTGGCCACTAGCAATGTTTCTGCTCGCCACTGTGGGGCAAACTTTGTGCAGCTAAGCTCACTTGGGAAGTACAAGTGCCAGAGTTCCTTTCTGGGGCACCATCAAGAGATCACATTCGTAGCATGCGGGTACTGCTTTCCTCCTAAGCTGTGCATTCGCAGCCAGCTTCAAGGTGTTCCTTTTGTGGATAGACTCTGGTGGAGAGGCCGCTGGAGAAGGCCTCTGCTTCTATGCCCTTTGAGAGGGCTGCTTTGAGGAACCTCTTACCCTAGCCTCTGCCAAGTACAGCCTTCTGCCTCTCTCCAATACTGACTTACTTCTGACAGCTTGTCTTTCCGTTTGAGAAACCAAGAGCCCTTTTCGTGCAGGGAAAAATGTCCGTTTTCTGTTCTTCTTTTGCACACGGTGACGTGCTTTCAGGGCTGGCGTTAGGCTTTTACCCACTCGAGGGAGGGCAGCTTCCCATTTACTTTGTAGATGGCACTCCTGCAGCGCTGTGGGCCATGTCTGTGCTTCGCAGACTGCAAACTACCCTCTCCATTCGAAGAGAACACGCACAGATTGGGAAGTCTCTGTTCTCTGGGAGTTGTGTGTGGTGCTACTGCCCCGGTGTATGGGGTGGCTCACTGGCCACTAGCAATGTTTCTGCTCGCCACTGTGGGGCAAACGTTGTTCAGCTAAGCTCACTTGGGAAGTACAAGTGCCAGAGTTCCTTTCTGGGGCACCATCAAGAGATCACATTCGTAGCATGCGGGTACTGCTTTCCTCCTCAGGTGTGCATTCGCAGCCAGCTTCAAGGTGTTCCTTTTGTGGATAGACTCTGGTGGAGAGGCCGCTGGAGAAGGCTTCTGCTTCTATGCCCTTTGAGAAGGCTGCTTTGAAAAACCTCTTACCTAGCGTGTGCCAAGTACAGCCTTCTGCCTCTCTCCAATACTGACTTACTTTTGACAGCTTGTCTTTCCGTTTGAGAAAGCAAGAGCCCTTTTCGTGCAGGGAAAAATGTCCGTTTTCTGTTCTTCTTTTGCACACGGTGACGTGCTTTCAGGGCTGTGGTTAGGCTTTTACCCACTCGAGGGAGGGCAGCTTCCCATTCACTTTGGAGATGGCACTCCTGCAGCGCTGTGGGCCATGTCTGTGCTTCGCAGACTGCAAACTACCCTCTCCATTCGAAGAGAACACGCACGGATTGGGAAGTCTCTGTTCTCTGGTAGTTGTGTGTGGTCCTACTGCCCCGGTGTATGGGGTGGCTCACTGGCCACTAGCAATGTTTCTGCTCGCCACTGTGGGGCAAACGTTGTGCAGCTAAGCTCACTTGGGAAGTACAAGTGCCAGAGTTCCTTTCTGGGGCACCATCAAGGGATCACATTCGTAGCATGCGGGTACTGCTTTCCTCCTCAGCTGTGCTTTCGCAGCCAGCTTCAAGGTGTTCCATTTGTGGATAGACTCTGGTGGAGAGGCCGCTGGAGAAGGCTTCTGCTTCTATGCCCTTTGAGAAGGCTTCTTTGAGGAACCTCTTACCCTAGCGTGTGCCAAGTACAGCCTTCTGCCTCTCTCCAATACTGACTTACTTTTGACAGCTTGTCTTTCCGTTTGAGAAAGCAAGAGCCCTTTTCGTGCAGGGAAAAATGTCCGTTTTCTGTTCTTCTTTTGCACAAGGTGACGTGCTTTCAGGGCTGTGGTTAGGCTTTTACCCACTCGAGGGAGGGCAGCTTCCCATTCACTTTGGAGATGGCACTCCTGCAGCGCTGTGGGCCATGTCTGTGCTTCGCAGACTGCAAACTACCCTCTCCATTCGAAGAGAACACGCACGGATTGGGAAGTCTCTGTTCTCTGGGAGTTGTGTGTGGTGCTACTGCCCCGGTGTATGGGGTGGCTCACTGGCCACTAGCAATGTTTCTGCTCGCCACTGTGGGGCAAACGTTGTGCAGCTAAGCTCACTTGGGAAGTACAAGTGCCAGAGTTCCTTTCTGGGGCACCATCAAGAGATCACATTCGTAGCATGCGGGTACTGCTTTCCTCCTCAGCTGTGCTTTCGCAGCCAGCTTCAAGGTGTTCCTTTTGTGGATAGACTCTGGTGGAGAGGCCGCTGGAGAAGGCTTCTGCTTCTATGCCCTTTGAGAAGGCTTCTTTGAGGAATCTCTTACCCTAGCGTGTGCCAAGTACAGCCTTCTGCCTCTCTCCAATACTGACTTACTTTTGACAGCTTGTCTTTCCGTTTGAGAAAGCAAGAGCCCTTTTCGTGCAGGGAAAAATGTCCGTTTTCTGTTCTTCTTTTGCACAAGGTGACGTGCTTTCAGGGCTGTGGTTAGGCTTTTACCCACTCGAGGGAGGGCAGCTTCCCATTCACTTTGGAGATGGCACTCCTGCAGCGCTGTGGGCCATGTCTGTGCTTCGCAGACTGCAAACTACCCTCTCCATTCGAAGAGAACACGCACGGATTGGGAAGTCTCTGTTCTCTGGGAGTTGTGTGTGGTGCTACTGCCCCGGTGTATGGGGTGGCTCACTGGCCACTAGCAATGTTTCTGCTCGCCACTGTGGGGCCAACGTTGTGCAGCTAAGCTCACTTGGGAAGTACAAGTGCCAGAGTTCCTTTCTGGGGCACCATCAAGAGATCACATTCGTAGCATGCGGGTACTGCTTTCCTCCTCAGCTGTGCATTCGCAGCCAGCTTCAAGGTGTTCCTTTTGTGGATAGACTCTGGTGGAGAGGCCGCTGGATAAGGCCTCTGCTTCAATGCCCTTTGAGAGGGCTGCTTTGAGGAACCTCTTACCCTAACCTCTGCCAAGTACAGCCGTCTGCCTCTCTCCAATACTGACTTACTTCTGACAGCTTGTCTTTCCGTTTGAGAAACCAAGAGCCCTTTTCGTGCAGGGAAAAATGTCCGTTTTCTGTTCTTCTTTTGCACACGGTGACGTGCTTTCAGGGCTGGCGTTAGGCTTTTACCCACTCGAGGGAGGGCAGCTTCCCATTTACTTTGTAGATGGCACTCCTGCAGCGCTGTGGGCCATGTCTGTGCTTCGCAGACTGCAAACTACCCTCTCCATTCGAAGAGAACACGCACGGATTGGGAAGTCTCTGTTCTCTGGGAGTTGTGTGTGGTGCTACTGCCCCGGTGTATGGGGTGGCTCACTGGCCACTAGCAATGTTTCTGCTCGCCACTGTGGGGAAAACGTTGTGCAGCTAAGCTCACTTGGGAAGTACAAGTGCCAGAGTTCCTTTCTGGGGCACCATCAAGAGATCACATTCGTAGCATGCGGGTACTGCTTTCCTCCTCGGCTGTGCATTCGCAGCCAGCTTCAATGTGTTCCTTTTGTGGATAGACTCTGGTGGAGAGGCCGCTGGAGAAGGCTTCTGCTTCTATGCCCTTTGAGAAGGCTGCTTTGAGGAACCTCTTACCCTAGCCTCTGCCAAGTACAGCCTTCTGCCTCTCTCCAATACTGACTTACTTTTGACAGCTTGTCTTTCCATTTGAGAAACCAAGAGCCCTTTTCGTGCAGGGAAAAATGTCCGTTTTCTGGTCTTCTTTTGCACACGGTGACGTGCTTTCAGGCCTGGTTTAGGCTTTTACCCACTCAAGGGAGGGCAGCTTCCCATTCACTTTGGAGATAGCACTCCTGCAGCGCTGTGGGTCATGACTGTGCTTCGCAGATGGAAACTACCCTCTCCATTCGAAGAGAACACGCACAGATTGGGAAGTCTCTGTTCTCTGGGAGATGTGTGTGGTGCTACTGCCCCGGTGTATGGGGTGGCTCACTCGCCACTAGCAATGTTTCTGCTCGCCACTGTGGGGCAAACGTTGTGCAGCTAAGCTCACTTGGGAAGTACAAGTGCCAGAGTTCCTTTCTGGGGCACCATCAAGAGATCACATTCGTAGTATGCGGGTACTGCTTTACTCCTAAGCTGTGCATTCGCAGCCAGCTTCAAAGTGTTCCTTTTGTGGATAGACTCTGGTGGAGAGGCCGCTGGAGAAGGCTTCTGCTTCTATGCCCTTTGAGAAGGCTGCTTTGAGGAACCTCTTACCCTAGCCTCTGGCAAGTACAGCCTTCTGCCTCTCTCCAATACTGACTTACTTTTGACAGCTTGTCTTTCCGTTTGAGAAACCAAGAGCCCTTTTCGTGCAGGGAAAAATGTCCGTTTTCTGTTCTTCTTTTGCACACGGTGACGTGCTTTCAGGCCTGGGTTAGGCTTTTACCCACTCGAGGGAGGGCAGCTTCCCATTCACTTTGGAGATGGCACTCCTGCAGCGCTGTGGGTCATGACTGTGCTTCGCAGACTGTAAACTACCCTCTCCATTCGAAGAGAACACGCACGGATTGGGAAGTCTCTGTTCTCTGGGAGTTGTGTGTGGTGCTACTGCCCCGGTGTATGGGGTGGCTCACTCGCCACTAGCAATGTTTCTACTCTCCACTGTGGGGCAAACGTTGTGCAGCTAAGCTCACTTGGGAAGTACAAGTGCCAGAGTTCCTTTCTGGGGCACCATCAAGCGATCACATTCGTAGCATGCGGGTACTGCTTTCCTCCTAAGATGTGCATTCGCAGCCAGCTTCAAGGTGTTCCTTTTGTGGATAGACTCTGGTGGAGAGGCCGCTGGAGAAGGCCTCTGCTTCTATGCCCTTTGAGAAGGCTTCTTTGAGGAACCTCTTACCCTAGCCTCTGCCACGTACAGCCTTCTGCCTCTCCCCAATACTGACTTACTTCTGACAGCTTGTCTTTCCGTTTGAGAAAGCAAGAGCCCTTTTCGTGCAGGGAAAAATGTCCGTTTTCTGTTCTTCTTTTGCACACGGTGACGTGCTTTCAGGGCTGTGGTTAGGCTTTTACCCACTCGAGGGAGGGCAGCTTCCCATTCACTTTGGAGATGGCACTCCTGCAGCGCTGTGGGCCATGTCTGTGCTTCGCAGACTGCAAACTACCCTCTCCATTCGAAGAGAACACGCACGGATTGGGAAGTCTCTGTTCTCTGGGAGTTGTGTGTGGTGCTACTGCCCCGGTGTATGGGGTGGCTCACTGGCCACTAGCAATGTTTCTGCTCGCCACTGTGGGGCAAACGTTGTGCAGCTAAGCTCACTTGGGAAGTACAAGTGCCAGAGTTCCTTTCTGGGGCACCATCAAGAGATCACATTCGTAGCATGCGGGTACTGCTTTCCTCCTAAGCTGTGCATTCGCAGCCAGCTTCAAGGTGTTCCTTTTGTGGATAGACTCTGGAGGAGAGGCCGCTGGAAAAGGCCTCTGCTTCTATGCCCTTTGAGAGGGCTGCTTTGAGGAACCTCTTACCCTAGCCTCTGCCAAGTACAGCCTTCTGCCTCTCTCCAATACTGACTTACTTCTGACAGCTTGTCTTTCCGTTTGAGAAAGCAAGAGCCCTTTTCGTGCAGGGAAAAATGTCCGTTTTCTGTTCTTCTTTTGCACAAGGTGACGTGCTTTCAGGGCTGTGGTTAGGCTTTTACCCACTCGAGGGAGGGCAGCTTCCCATTCACTTTGGAGATGGCACTCCTGCAGCGCTGTGGGCCATGTCTGTGCTTCGCAGACTGCAAACTACCCTCTCCATTCGAAGAGAACACGTACGGATTGGGAAGTCTCTGTTCTCTGGGAGTTGTGTGTGGTGCTACTGCCCCGGTGTATGGGGTGGCTCACTGGCCACTAGCAATGTTTCTGCTCGCCACTGTGGGGCAAACGTTGTTCAGCTAAGCTCACTTGGGAAGTACAAGTGCCAGAGTTCCTTTCTGGGGCACCATCAAGAGATCACATTCGTAGCATGCGGGTACTGCTTTCCTCCTCAGCTGTGCATTCGCAGCCAGCTTCAAGGTGTTCCTTTTGTGGATAGACTCTGGTGGAGAGGCCGCTGGAGAAGGCTTCTGCTTCTATGCCCTTTGAGAAGGCTTCTTTGAGGAACCTCTTACCCTAGCGTGTGCCAAGTACAGCCTTCTGCCTCTCTCCAATACTGACTTACTTTTGACAGCTTGTCTTTCCGTTTGAGAAAGCAAGAGCCCTTTTCGTGCAGGGAAAAATATCCGTTTTCTGTTCTTCTTTTGCACAAGGTGACGTGCTTTCAGGGCTGTGGTTAGGCTTTTACCCACTCGAGGGAGGGCAGCTTCCCATTCACTTTGGAGATGGCACTCCTGCAGCGCTGTGGGCCATGTCTGTGCTTCGCAGACTGCAAACTACCCTCTCCATTCGAAGAGAACACGCACGGATTGGGAAGTCTCTGTTCTCTGGGAGTTGTTTGTGTTGCTACTGCCCCGGTGTATGGGGTGGCTCACTGGCCACTAGCAATGTTTCTGCTCGCCACTGTGGGGAAAACGTTGTGCAGCTAAGCTCACTTGGGAAGTACAAGTGCCAGAGTTCCTTTCTGGGGCACCATCAAGAGATCACATTCGTAGCATGCGGGTACTGCTTTCCTCCTCGGCTGTGCATTCGCAGCCAGCTTCAATGTGTTCCTTTTGTGGATAGACTCTGGTGGAGAGGCCGCTGGAGAAGGCTTCTGCTTCTATGCCCTTTGAGAAGGCTGCTTTGAGGAACCTCTTACCCTAGCCTCTGCCAAGTACAGCCTTCTGCCTCTCTCCAATACTGACTTACTTTTGACAGCTTGTCTTTCCATTTGAGAAACCAAGAGCCCTTTTCGTGCAGGGAAAAATGTCCGTTTTCTGGTCTTCTTTTGCACACGGTGACGTGCTTTCAGGCCTGGTTTAGGCTTTTACCCACTCAAGGGAGGGCAGCTTCCCATTCACTTTGGAGATAGCACTCCTGCAGCGCTGTGGGTCATGACTGTGCTTCGCAGATGGAAACTACCCTCTCCATTCGAAGAGAACACGCACAGATTGGGAAGTCTCTGTTCTCTGGGAGATGTGTGTGGTGCTACTGCCCCGGTGTATGGGGTGGCTCACTCGCCACTAGCAATGTTTCTGCTCGCCACTGTGGGGCAAACGTTGTGCAGCTAAGCTCACTTGGGAAGTACAAGTGCCAGAGTTCCTTTCTGGGGCACCATCAAGAGATCACATTCGTAGTATGCGGGTACTGCTTTACTCCTAAGCTGTGCATTCGCAGCCAGCTTCAAAGTGTTCCTTTTGTGGATAGACTCTGGTGGAGAGGCCGCTGGAGAAGGCTTCTGCTTCTATGCCCTTTGAGAAGGCTGCTTTGAGGAACCTCTTACCCTAGCCTCTGGCAAGTACAGCCTTCTGCCTCTCTCCAATACTGACTTACTTTTGACAGCTTGTCTTTCCGTTTGAGAAACCAAGAGCCCTTTTCGTGCAGGGAAAAATGTCCGTTTTCTGTTCTTCTTTTGCACACGGTGACGTGCTTTCAGGCCTGGGTTAGGCTTTTACCCACTCGAGGGAGGGCAGCTTCCCATTCACTTTGGAGATGGCACTCCTGCAGCGCTGTGGGTCATGACTGTGCTTCGCAGACTGTAAACTACCCTCTCCATTCGAAGAGAACACGCACGGATTGGGAAGTCTCTGTTCTCTGGGAGTTGTGTGTGGTGCTACTGCCCCGGTGTATGGGGTGGCTCACTCGCCACTAGCAATGTTTCTACTCTCCACTGTGGGGCAAACGTTGTGCAGCTAAGCTCACTTGGGAAGTACAAGTGCCAGAGTTCCTTTCTGGGGCACCATCAAGCGATCACATTCGTAGCATGCGGGTACTGCTTTCCTCCTAAGATGTGCATTCGCAGCCAGCTTCAAGGTGTTCCTTTTGTGGATAGACTCTGGTGGAGAGGCCGCTGGAGAAGGCCTCTGCTTCTATGCCCTTTGAGAAGGCTTCTTTGAGGAACCTCTTACCCTAGCCTCTGCCACGTACAGCCTTCTGCCTCTCCCCAATACTGACTTACTTCTGACAGCTTGTCTTTCCGTTTGAGAAAGCAAGAGCCCTTTTCGTGCAGGGAAAAATGTCCGTTTTCTGTTCTTCTTTTGCACACGGTGACGTGCTTTCAGGGCTGTGGTTAGGCTTTTACCCACTCGAGGGAGGGCAGCTTCCCATTCACTTTGGAGATGGCACTCCTGCAGCGCTGTGGGCCATGTCTGTGCTTCGCAGACTGCAAACTACCCTCTCCATTCGAAGAGAACACGCACGGATTGGGAAGTCTCTGTTCTCTGGGAGTTGTGTGTGGTGCTACTGCCCCGGTGTATGGGGTGGCTCACTGGCCACTAGCAATGTTTCTGCTCGCCACTGTGGGGCAAACGTTGTGCAGCTAAGCTCACTTGGGAAGTACAAGTGCCAGAGTTCCTTTCTGGGGCACCATCAAGAGATCACATTCGTAGCATGCGGGTACTGCTTTCCTCCTAAGCTGTGCATTCGCAGCCAGCTTCAAGGTGTTCCTTTTGTGGATAGACTCTGGAGGAGAGGCCGCTGGAAAAGGCCTCTGCTTCTATGCCCTTTGAGAGGGCTGCTTTGAGGAACCTCTTACCCTAGCCTCTGCCAAGTACAGCCTTCTGCCTCTCTCCAATACTGACTTACTTCTGACAGCTTGTCTTTCCGTTTGAGAAAGCAAGAGCCCTTTTCGTGCAGGGAAAAATGTCCGTTTTCTGTTCTTCTTTTGCACAAGGTGACGTGCTTTCAGGGCTGTGGTTAGGCTTTTACCCACTCGAGGGAGGGCAGCTTCCCATTCACTTTGGAGATGGCACTCCTGCAGCGCTGTGGGCCATGTCTGTGCTTCGCAGACTGCAAACTACCCTCTCCATTCGAAGAGAACACGTACGGATTGGGAAGTCTCTGTTCTCTGGGAGTTGTGTGTGGTGCTACTGCCCCGGTGTATGGGGTGGCTCACTGGCCACTAGCAATGTTTCTGCTCGCCACTGTGGGGCAAACGTTGTTCAGCTAAGCTCACTTGGGAAGTACAAGTGCCAGAGTTCCTTTCTGGGGCACCATCAAGAGATCACATTCGTAGCATGCGGGTACTGCTTTCCTCCTCAGCTGTGCATTCGCAGCCAGCTTCAAGGTGTTCCTTTTGTGGATAGACTCTGGTGGAGAGGCCGCTGGAGAAGGCTTCTGCTTCTATGCCCTTTGAGAAGGCTTCTTTGAGGAACCTCTTACCCTAGCGTGTGCCAAGTACAGCCTTCTGCCTCTCTCCAATACTGACTTACTTTTGACAGCTTGTCTTTCCGTTTGAGAAAGCAAGAGCCCTTTTCGTGCAGGGAAAAATATCCGTTTTCTGTTCTTCTTTTGCACAAGGTGACGTGCTTTCAGGGCTGTGGTTAGGCTTTTACCCACTCGAGGGAGGGCAGCTTCCCATTCACTTTGGAGATGGCACTCCTGCAGCGCTGTGGGCCATGTCTGTGCTTCGCAGACTGCAAACTACCCTCTCCATTCGAAGAGAACACGCACGGATTGGGAAGTCTCTGTTCTCTGGGAGTTGTGTGTGTTGCTACTGCCCCGGTGTATGGGGTGGCTCACTGGCCACTAGCAATGTTTCTGCTCGCCACTGTGGGGCAAACGTTGTGCAGCTAAGCTCACTTGGGAAGTACAAGTTCCAGAGTTCCTTTCTGGGGCACCATCAAGAGATCACATTCGTAGCATGCGGGTACTGCTTTCCTCCTAAGCTGTGCATTCGCAGCCAGCTTCAAGGTGTTCCTTTTGTGGATAGACTCTGGTGGAGAGGCCGCTGGATAAGGCCTCTGCTTCTATGCCCTTTGAGAGGGCTGCTTTGAGGAACCTCTTACCCTAGCCTCTGCCAAGTACAGCCTTCTGCCTCTCTCCAATACTGACTTACTTCTGACAGCTTGTCTTTCCGTTTGAGAAACCAAGAGCCCTTTTCGTGCAGGGAAAAATGTCCGTTTTCTGTTCTTCTTTTGCACACGGTGACGTGCTTTCAGGGCTGGCGTTAGGCTTTTACCCACTCGAGGGAGGGCAGCTTCCCATTTACTTTGTAGATGGCACTCCTGCAGCGCTGTGGGCCATGTCTGTGCTTCGCAGACTGCAAACTACCCTCTCCATTCGAAGAGAACACGCACAGACTGGGAAGTCTCTGTTCTCTGGGAGTTGTGTGTGGTGCTACTGCCCCGGTGTATGGGGTGGCTCACTGGCCACTAGCAATGTTTCTGCTCGCCACTGTGGGGCAAACGTTGTTCAGCTAAGCTCACTTGGGAAGTACAAGTGCCAGAGTTCCTTTCTGGGGCACCATCAAGAGATCACATTCGTAGCATGCGGGTACTGCTTTCCTCCTCAGGTGTGCATTCGCAGCCAGCTTCAAGGTGTTCCTTTTGTGGATAGACTCTGGTGGAGAGGCCGCTGGAGAAGGCTTCTGCTTCTATGCCCTTTGAGAAGGCTGCTTTGAAAAACCTCTTACCTAGCGTGTGCCAAGTACAGCCTTCTGCCTCTCTCCAATACTGACTTACTTTTGACAGCTTGTCTTTCCGTTTGAGAAAGCAAGAGCCCTTTTCGTGCAGGGAAAAATGTCCGTTTTCTGTTCTTCTTTTGCACACGGTGACGTGCTTTCAGGGCTGTGGTTAGGCTTTTACCCACTCGAGGGAGGGCAGCTTCCCATTCACTTTGGAGATGGCACTCCTGCAGCGCTGTGGGCCATGTCTGTGCTTCGCAGACTGCAAACTACCCTCTCCATTCGAAGAGAACACGCACGGATTGGGAAGTCTCTGTTCTCTGGTAGTTGTGTGTGGTCCTACTGCCCCGGTGTATGGGGTGGCTCACTGGCCACTAGCAATGTTTCTGCTCGCCACTGTGGGGCAAACGTTGTGCAGCTAAGCTCACTTGGGAAGTACAAGTGCCAGAGTTCCTTTCTGGGGCACCATCAAGAGATCACATTCGTAGCATGCGGGTACTGCTTTCCTCCTAAGCTGTGCTTTCGCAGCCAGCTTCAAGGTGTTCCATTTGTGGATAGACTCTGGTGGAGAGGCCGCTGGAGAAGGCTTCTGCTTCTATGCCCTTTGAGAAGGCTTCTTTGAGGAACCTCTTACCCTAGCGTGTGCCAAGTACAGCCTTCTGCCTCTCTCCAATACTGACTTACTTTTGACAGCTTGTCTTTCCGTTTGAGAAAGCAAGAGCCCTTTTGGTGCAGGGAAAAATGTCCGTTTTCTGTTCTTCTTTTGCACAAGGTGACGTGCTTTCAGGGCTGTGGTTAGGCTTTTACCCACTCGAGGGAGGGCAGCTTCCCATTCACTTTGGAGATGGCACTCCTGCAGCGCTGTGGGCCATGTCTGTGCTTCGCAGACTGCAAACTACCCTCTCCATTCGAAGAGAACACGCACGGATTGGGAAGTCTCTGTTCTCTGGGAGTTGTGTGTGGTGCTACTGCCCCGGTGTATGGGGTGGCTCACTGGCCACTAGCAATGTTTCTGCTCGCCACTGTGGGGCAAACGTTGTGCAGCTAAGCTCACTTGGGAAGTACAAGTGCCAGAGTTCCTTTCTGGGGCACCATCAAGAGATCACATTCGTAGCATGCGGGTACTGCTTTCCTCCTCAGCTGTGCTTTCGCAGCCAGCTTCAAGGTGTTCCTTTTGTGGATAGACTCTGGTGGAGAGGCCGCTGGAGAAGGCTTCTGCTTCTATGCCCTTTGAGAAGGCTTCTTTGAGGAACCTCTTACCCTAGCGTGTGCCAAGTACAGCCTTCTGCCTCTCTCCAATACTGACTTACTTTTGACAGCTTGTCTTTCCGTTTGAGAAAGCAAGAGCCCTTTTCGTGCAGGGAAAAATGTCCGTTTTCTGTTCTTCTTTTGCACAAGGTGACGTGCTTTCAGGGCTGTGGTTAGGCTTTTACCCACTCGAGGGAGGGCAGCTTCCCATTCACTTTGGAGATGGCACTCCTGCAGCGCTGTGGGCCATGTCTGTGCTTCGCAGACTGCAAACTACCCTCTCCATTCGAAGAGAACACGCACGGATTGGGAAGTCTCTGTTCTCTGGGAGTTGTGTGTGGTGCTACTGCCCCGGTGTATGGGGTGGCTCACTGGCCACTAGCAATGTTTCTGCTCGCCACTGTGGGGCCAACGTTGTGCAGCTAAGCTCACTTGGGAAGTACAAGTGCCAGAGTTCCTTTCTGGGGCACCATCAGGAGATCACATTCGTAGCATGCGGGTACTGCTTTCCTCCTCAGCTGTGCATTCGCAGCCAGCTTCAAGGTGTTCCTTTTGTGGATACACTCTGGTGGAGAGGCCGCTGGATAAGGCCTCTGCTTCTATGCCCTTTGAGAGGGCTGCTTTGAGGAACCTCTTACCCTAACCTCTGCCAAGTACAGCCTTCTGCCTCTCTCCAATACTGACTTACTTCTGACAGCTTGTCTTTCCGTTTGAGAAACCAAGAGCCCTTTTCATGCAGGGAAAAATGTCCGTTTTCTGTTCTTCTTTTGCACACGGTGACGTGCTTTCAGGGCTGGCGTTAGGCTTTTACCCACTCGAGGGAGGGCAGCTTCCCATTTACTTTGTAGATGGCCCTCCTGCAGCGCTGTGGGCCATGTCTGTGCTTCGCAGACTGCAAACTACCCTCTCCATTCGAAGAGAACACGCACGGATTGGGAAGTCTCTGTTCTCTGGGAGTTGTGTGTGGTGCTACTGCCCCGGTGTATCGGGTGGCTCACTGGCCACTAGCAATGTTTCTGCTCGCCACTGTGGGGCAAACGTTGTGCAGCTAAGCTCACTTGGGAAGTACAAGTGCCAGAGTTCCTTTCTGGGGCACCATCAAGAGATCACATTCGTAGCATGCGGGTACTGCTTTCCTCCTCGGCTGTGCATTCGCAGCCAGCTTCAATGTGTTCCTTTTGTGGATAGACTCTGGTGGAGAGGCCGCTGGAGAAGGCTTCTGCTTCTATGCCCTTTGAGAAGGCTGCTTTGAGGAACCTCTTACCCTAGCCTCTGCCAAGTACAGCCTTCTGCCTCTCTCCAATACTGACTTACTTTTGACAGCTTGTCTTTCCGTTTGAGAAACCAAGAGCCCTTTTCGTGCAGGGAAAAATGTCCGTTTTCTGGTCTTCTTTTGCACACGGTGACGTGCTTTCAGGCCTGGTTTAGGCTTTTACCCACTCGAGGGAGGGCAGCTTCCCATTCACTTTGGAGATAGCACTCCTGCAGCGCTGTGGGTCATGACTGTGCTTCGCAGATGGAAACTACCCTCTCCATTCGAAGAGAACACGCACGGATTGGGAAGTCTCTGTTCTCTGGGAGATGTGTGTGGTGCTACTGCCCCGGTGTATGGGGTGGCTCACTCGCCACTAGCAATGTTTCTGCTCGCCACTGTGGGGCAAACGTTGTGCAGCTAAGCTCACTTGGGAAGTACAAGTGCCAGAGTTCCTTTCTGGGGCACCATCAAGAGATCACATTCGTAGTATGCGGGTACTGCTTTCCTCCTAAGCTGTGCATTCGCAGCCAGCTTCAAAGTGTTCCTTTTGTGGATAGACTCTGGTGGAGAGGCCGCTGGAGAAGGCTTCTGCTTCTATGCCCTTTGAGAAAGCTGCTTTGAGGAACCTCTTACCCTAGCCTCTGGCAAGTACAGCCTTCTGCCTCTCTCCAATACTGACTTACTTTTGACAGCTTGTCTTTCCGTTTGAGAAACCAAGAGCCCTTTTCGTGCAGGGAAAAATGTCCGTTTTCTGTTCTTCTTTTGCACACGGTGACGTGCTTTCAGGCCTGGTTTAGGCTTTTACCCACTCGAGGGAGGGCAGCTTCCCATTCACTTTGGAGATGGCACTCCTGCAGCGCTGTGGGTCATGACTGTGCTTCGCAGACTGTAAACTACCCTCTCCATTCGAAGAGAACACGCACGGATTGGGAAGTCTCTGTTCTCTGGGAGTTGTGTGTGGTGCTACTGCCCCGGTGTATGGGGTGGCTCACTGGCCACTAGCAATGTTTCTGCTCTCCACTGTGGGGCAAACGTTGTGCAGCTAAGCTCACTTGGGAAGTACAAGTGCCAGAGTTCCTTTCTGGGGCACCATCAAGCGATCACATTCGTAGCATGCGGGTACTGCTTTCCTCCTAAGATGTGCATTCGCAGCCAGCTTCAAGGTGTTCCTTTTGTGGATAGACTCTGGTGGAGAGGCCGCTGGAGAAGGCCTCTGCTTCTATGCCCTTTGAGAAGGCTTCTTTGAGGAACCTCTTACCCTAGCCTCTGCCACGTACAGCCTTCTGCCTCTCCCCAATACTGACTTACTTTTGACAGCTTGTCTTTCCGTTTGAGAAAGCAAGAGCCCTTTTCGTGCAGGGAAAAATGTCCGTTTTCTGTTCTTCTTTTGCACACGGTGACGTGCTTTCAGGGCTGTGGTTAGGCTTTTACCCACTCGAGGGAGGGCAGCTTCCCATTCACTTTGGAGATGGCACTCCTGCAGCGCTGTGGGCCATGTCTGTGCTTCGCAGACTGCAAACTACCCTCTCCATTCGAAGAGAACACGCACGGATTGGGAAGTCTCTGTTCTCTGGGAGTTGTGTGTGTTGCTACTGCCCCGGTGTATGGGGTGGCTCACTGGCCACTAGCAATGTTTCTGCTCGCCACTGTGGGGCAAACGTTGTGCAGCTAAGCTCACTTGGGAAGTACAAGTTCCAGAGTTCCTTTCTGGGGCACCATCAAGAGATCACATTCGTAGCATGCGGGTACTGCTTTCCTCCTAAGCTGTGCATTCGCAGCCAGCTTCAAGGTGTTCCTTTTGTGGATAGACTCTGGTGGAGAGGCCGCTGGATAAGGCCTCTGCTTCTATGCCCTTTGAGAGGGCTGCTTTGAGGAACCTCTTACCCTAGCCTCTGCCAAGTACAGCCTTCTGCCTCTCTCCAATACTGACTTACTTCTGACAGCTTGTCTTTCCGTTTGAGAAACCAAGAGCCCTTTTCGTGCAGGGAAAAATGTCCGTTTTCTGTTCTTCTTTTGCACACGGTGACGTGCTTTCAGGGCTGGCGTTAGGCTTTTACCCACTCGAGGGAGGGCAGCTTCCCATTTACTTTGTAGATGGCACTCCTGCAGCGCTGTGGGCCATGTCTGTGCTTCGCAGACTGCAAACTACCCTCTCCATTCGAAGTGAACACGCACAGATTGGGAAGTCTCTGTTCTCTGGGAGTTGTGTGTGGTGCTACTGCCCCGGTGTATGGGGTGGCTCACTGGCCACTAGCAATGTTTCTGCTCGCCACTGTGGGGCAAACGTTGTTCAGCTAAGCTCACTTGGGAAGTACAAGTGCCAGAGTTCCTTTCTGGGGCACCATCAAGAGATCACATTCGTAGCATGCGGGTACTGCTTTCCTCCTCAGGTGTGCATTCGCAGCCAGCTTCAAGGTGTTCCTTTTGTGGATAGACTCTGGTGGAGAGGCCGCTGGAGAAGGCTTCTGCTTCTATGCCCTTTGAGAAGGCTGCTTTGAAAAACCTCTTACCTAGCGTGTGCCAAGTACAGCCTTCTGCCTCTCTCCAATACTGACTTACTTTTGACAGCTTGTCTTTCCGTTTGAGAAAGCAAGAGCCCTTTTCGTGCAGGGAAAAATGTCCGTTTTCTGTTCTTCTTTTGCACACGGTGACGTGCTTTCAGGGCTGTGGTTAGGCTTTTACCCACTCGAGGGAGGGCAGCTTCCCATTCACTTTGGAGATGGCACTCCTGCAGCGCTGTGGGCCATGTCTGTGCTTCGCAGACTGCAAACTACCCTCTCCATTCGAAGAGAACACGCACGGATTGGGAAGTCTCTGTTCTCTGGTAGTTGTGTGTGGTCCTACTGCCCCGGTGTATGGGGTGGCTCACTGGCCACTAGCAATGTTTCTGCTCGCCACTGTGGGGCAAACGTTGTGCAGCTAAGCTCACTTGGGAAGTACAAGTGCCAGAGTTCCTTTCTGGGGCACCATCAAGAGATCACATTCATAGCATGCGGGTACTGCTTTCCTCCTAAGCTGTGCTTTCGCAGCCAGCTTCAAGGTGTTCCATTTGTGGATAGACTCTGGTGGAGAGGCCGCTGGAGAAGGCTTCTGCTTCTATGCCCTTTGAGAAGGCTTCTTTGAGGAACCTCTTACCCTAGCGTGTGCCAAGTACAGCCTTCTGCCTCTCTCCAATACTGACTTACTTTTGACAGCTTGTCTTTCCGTTTGAGAAAGCAAGAGCCCTTTTGGTGCAGGGAAAAATGTCCGTTTTCTGTTCTTCTTTTGCACAAGGTGACGTGCTTTCAGGGCTGTGGTTAGGCTTTTACCCACTCGAGGGAGGGCAGCTTCCCATTCACTTTGGAGATGGCACTCCTGCAGCGCTGTGGGCCATGTCTGTGCTTCGCAGACTGCAAACTACCCTCTCCATTCGAAGAGAACACGCACGGATTGGGAAGTCTCTGTTCTCTGGGAGTTGTGTGTGGTGCTACTGCCCCGGTGTATGGGGTGGCTCACTGGCCACTAGCAATGTTTCTGCTCGCCACTGTGGGGCAAACGTTGTGCAGCTAAGCTCACTTGGGAAGTACAAGTGCCAGAGTTCCTTTCTGGGGCACCATCAAGAGATCACATTCGTAGCATGCGGGTACTGCTTTCCTCCTCAGCTGTGCTTTCGCAGCCAGCTTCAAGGTGTTCCTTTTGTGGATAGACTCTGGTGGAGAGGCCGCTGGAGAAGGCTTCTGCTTCTATGCCCTTTGAGAAGGCTTCTTTGAGGAACCTCTTACCCTAGCGTGTGCCAAGTACAGCCTTCTGCCTCTCTCCAATACTGACTTACTTTTGACAGCTTGTCTTTCCGTTTGAGAAAGCAAGAGCCCTTTTCGTGCAGGGAAAAATGTCCGTTTTCTGTTCTTCTTTTGCACAAGGTGACGTGCTTTCAGGGCTGTGGTTAGGCTTTTACCCACTCGAGGGAGGGCAGCTTCCCATTCACTTTGGAGATGGCACTCCTGCAGCGCTGTGGGCCATGTCTGTGCTTCGCAGACTGCAAACTACCCTCTCCATTCGAAGAGAACACGCACGGATTGGGAAGTCTCTGTTCTCTGGGAGTTGTGTGTGGTGCTACTGCCCCGGTGTATGGGGTGGCTCACTGGCCACTAGCAATGTTTCTGCTCGCCACTGTGGGGCCAACGTTGTGCAGCTAAGCTCACTTGGGAAGTACAAGTGCCAGAGTTCCTTTCTGGGGCACCATCAAGAGATCACATTCGTAGCATGCGGGTACTGCTTTCCTCCTCAGCTGTGCATTCGCAGCCAGCTTCAAGGTGTTCCTTTTGTGGATACACTCTGGTGGAGAGGCCGCTGGATAAGGCCTCTGCTTCTATGCCCTTTGAGAGGGCTGCTTTGAGGAACCTCTTACCCTAACCTCTGCCAAGTACAGCCTTCTGCCTCTCTCCAATACTGACTTACTTCTGACAGCTTGTCTTTCCGTTTGAGAAACCAAGAGCCCTTTTCATGCAGGGAAAAATGTCCGTTTTCTGTTCTTCTTTTGCACACGGTGATGTGCTTTCAGGGCTGGCGTTAGGCTTTTACCCACTCGAGGGAGGGCAGCTTCCCATTTACTTTGTAGATGGCCCTCCTGCAGCGCTGTGGGCCATGTCTGTGCTTCGCAGACTGCAAACTACCCTCTCCATTCGAAGAGAACACGCACGGATTGGGAAGTCTCTGTTCTCTGGGAGTTGTGTGTGGTGCTACTGCCCCGGTGTATGGGGTGGCTCACTGGCCACTAGCAATGTTTCTGCTCGCCACTGTGGGGCAAACGTTGTGCAGCTAAGCTCACTTGGGAAGTACAAGTGCCAGAGTTCCTTTCTGGGGCACCATCAAGAGATCACATTCGTAGCATGCGGGTACTGCTTTCCTCCTCGGCTGTGCATTCGCAGCCAGCTTCAATGTGTTCCTTTTGTGGATAGACTCTGGTGGAGAGGCCGCTGGAGAAGGCTTCTGCTTCTATGCCCTTTGAGAAGGCTGCTTTGAGGAACCTCTTACCCTAGCCTCTGCCAAGTACAGCCTTCTGCCTCTCTCCAATACTGACTTACTTTTGACAGCTTGTCTTTCCGTTTGAGAAACCAAGAGCCCTTTTCGTGCAGGGAAAAATGTCCGTTTTCTGGTCTTCTTTTGCACACGGTGACGTGCTTTCAGGCCTGGTTTAGGCTTTTACCCACTCGAGGGAGGGCAGCTTCCCATTCACTTTGGAGATAGCACTCCTGCAGCGCTGTGGGTCATGACTGTGCTTCGCAGATGGAAACTACCCTCTCCATTCGAAGAGAACACGCACGGATTGGGAAGTCTCTGTTCTCTGGGAGATGTGTGTGGTGCTACTGCCCCGGTGTATGGGGTGGCTCACTCGCCACTAGCAATGTTTCTGCTCGCCACTGTGGGGCAAACGTTGTGCAGCTAAGCTCACTTGGGAAGTACAAGTGCCAGAGTTCCTTTCTGGGGCACCATCAAGAGATCACATTCGTAGTATGCGGGTACTGCTTTCCTCCTAAGCTGTGCATTCGCAGCCAGCTTCAAAGTGTTCCTTTTGTGGATAGACTCTGGTGGAGAGGCCGCTGGAGAAGGCTTCTGCTTCTATGCCCTTTGAGAAAGCTGCTTTGAGGAACCTCTTACCCTAGCCTCTGGCAAGTACAGCCTTCTGCCTCTCTCCAATACTGACTTACTTTTGACAGCTTGTCTTTCCGTTTGAGAAACCAAGAGCCCTTTTCGTGCAGGGAAAAATGTCCGTTTTCTGTTCTTCTTTTGCACACGGTGACGTGCTTTCAGGCCTGGTTTAGGCTTTTACCCACTCGAGGGAGGGCAGCTTCCCATTCACTTTGGAGATGGCACTCCTGCAGCGCTGTGGGTCATGACTGTGCTTCGCAGACTGTAAACTACCCTCTCCATTCGAAGAGAACACGCACGGATTGGGAAGTCTCTGTTCTCTGGGAGTTGTGTGTGGTGCTACTGCCCCGGTGTATGGGGTGGCTCACTGGCCACTAGCAATGTTTCTGCTCTCCACTGTGGGGCAAACGTTGTGCAGCTAAGCTCACTTGGGAAGTACAAGTGCCAGAGTTCCTTTCTGGGGCACCATCAAGCGATCACATTCGTAGCATGCGGGTACTGCTTTCCTCCTAAGATGTGCATTCGCAGCCAGCTTCAAGGTGTTCCTTTTGTGGATAGACTCTGGTGGAGAGGCCGCTGGAGAAGGCCTCTGCTTCTATGCCCTTTGAGAAGGCTTCTTTGAGGAACCTATTACCCTAGCCTCTGCCACGTACAGCCTTCTGCCTCTCCCCAATACTGACTTACTTTTGACAGCTTGTCTTTCCGTTTGAGAAAGCAAGAGCCCTTTTCGTGCAGGGAAAAATGTCCGTTTTCTGTTCTTCTTTTGCACACGGTGACGTGCTTTCAGGGCTGTGGTTAGGCTTTTACCCACTCGAGGGAGGGCAGCTTCCCATTCACTTTGGAGATGGCACTCCTGCAGCGCTGTGGGCCATGTCTGTGCTTCGCAGACTGCAAACTACCCTCTCCATTCGAAGAGAACACGCACGGATTGGGAAGTCTCTGTTCTCTGGGAGTTGTGTGTGGTGCTACTGCCCCGGTGTATGGGGTGGCTCACTGGCCACTAGCAATGTTTCTGCTCGCCACTGTGGGGCAAACGTTGTGCAGCTAAGCTCACTTGGGAAGTACAAGTGCCAGAGTTCCTTTCTGGGGCACCATCAAGAGATCACATTCGTAGCATGCGGGTACTGCTTTCCTCCTAAGCTGTGCATTCGCAGCCAGCTTCAAGGTGTTCCTTTTGTGGATAGACTCTGGAGGAGAGGCCGCTGGAAAAGGCCTCTGCTTCTATGCCCTTTGAGAGGGCTGCTTTGAGGAACCTCTTACCCTAGCCTCTGCCAAGTACAGCCTTCTGCCTCTCTCCAATACTGACTTACTTCTGACAGCTTGTCTTTCCGTTTGAGAAACCAAGAGCCCTTTTCGTGCAGGGAAAAATGTCCGTTTTCTGTTCTTCTTTTGCACACGGTGACGTGCTTTCAGGGCTGTGGTTAGGCTTTTACCCACTCGAGGGAGGGCAGCTTCCCATTCACTTTGGAGATGGCACTCCTGCAGCGCTGTGGGCCATGTCTGTGCTTCGCAGACTGCAAACTACCCTCTCCATTCGAAGAGAACACGTACGGATTGGGAAGTCTCTGTTCTCTGGGAGTTGTGTGTGGTGCTACTGCCCCGGTGTATGGGGTGGCTCACTGGCCACTAGCAATGTTTCTGCTCGCCACTGTGGGGCAAACGTTGTTCAGCTAAGCTCACTTGGGAAGTACAAGTGCCAGAGTTCCTTTCTGGGGCACCATCAAGAGATCACATTCGTAGCATGCGGGTACTGCTTTCCTCCTCAGCTGTGCATTCGCAGCCAGCTTCAAGGTGTTCCTTTTGTGGATAGACTCTGGTGGAGAGGCCGCTGGAGAAGGTTTCTGCTTCTATGCCCTTTGAGAAGGCTTCTTTGAGGAACCTCTTACCCTAGCGTGTGCCAAGTACAGCCTTCTGCCTCTCTCCAATACTGACTTACTTTTGACAGCTTGTCTTTCCGTTTGAGAAAGCAAGAGCCCTTTTCGTGCAGGGAAAAATATCCGTTTTCTGTTCTTCTTTTGCACAAGGTGACGTGCTTTCAGGGCTGTGGTTAGGCTTTTACCCACTCGAGGGAGGGCAGCTTCCCATTCACTTTGGAGATGGCACTCCTGCAGCGCTGTGGGCCATGTCTGTGCTTCGCAGACTGCAAACTACCCTCTCCATTCGAAGAGAACACGCACGGATTGGGAAGTCTCTGTTCTCTGGGAGTTGTGTGTGGTGCTACTGCCCCGGTGTATGGGGTGGCTCACTGGCCACTAGCAATGTTTCTGCTCGCCACTGTGGGGCAAACGTTGTGCAGCTAAGCTCACTTGGGAAGTACAAGTGCCAGAGTTCCTTTCTGGAGCACCATCAAGAGATCACATTCGTAGCATGCGGGTATTGCTTTCCTCCTCAGCTGTGCATTCGCAGCCAGCTTCAAGGTGTTCCTTTTGTGGATAGACTCTGGTGGAGAGGCCGCTGGAGAAGGCTTCTGCTTCTATGCCCTTTGAGAAGGCTGCTTTGAGGAACCTCTTACCCTAGCCTCTGCCAAGTACAGCCTTCTGCCTCTCTCCAATACTGACTTACTTTTGACAGCTTGTCTTTCCGTTTGAGAAACCAAGAGCCCTTTTCGTGCAGGGAAAAATGTCCGTTTTCTAATCTTCTTTTGCACACGGTGACGTGCTTTCAGGCCTGGTTTAGGCTTTTACCCACTCGAGGGAGGGCAGCTTCCCATTCACTTTGGAGATGGCACTCCTGCAGCGCTGTGGGCCAAGACTGTGCTTCGCAGACTGTAAACTACCCTCTCCATTCGAAGAGAACACGCACGGATTGGGAAGTCTCTGTTCTCTGGGAGATGTGTGTGGTGCTACTGCCCCGGTGTATGGGGTGGCTCACTGGCCACTAGCAATGTTTCTGCTCGCCACTGTGGGGCAAACGTTGTGCAGCTAAGCTCACTTGGGAAGTACAAGTGCCAGAGTTCCTTTCTGGGGCACCATCAAGAGATCACATTCGTAGCATGCGGGTATTGCTTTCCTCCTCAGCTGTGCATTCGCAGCCAGCTTCAAGGTGTTCCTTTTGTGGATAGACTCTGGTGGAGAGGCCGCTGGAGAAGGCTTCTGCTTCTATGCCCTTTGAGAAGGCTGCTTTGAGGAACCTCTTACCCTAGCCTCTGCCAAGTACAGCCTTCTGCCTCTCTCCAATACTGACTTACTTTTGACAGCTTGTCTTTCCGTTTGAGAAACCAAGAGCCCTTTTCGTGCAGGGAAAAATGTCCGTTTTCTGGTCTTCTTTTGCACACGGTGACGTGCTTCCAGGCCTGGTTTAGGCTTTTACCCACTCGAGGGAGGGCAGCTTCCCATTCACTTTGGAGATGGCACTCCTGCAGCGCTGTGGGCCAAGACTGTGCTTCGCAGACTGTAAACTACCCTCTCCATTCGAAGAGAACACGCACGGATTGGGAAGTCTCTGTTCTCTGGGAGATGTGTGTGGTGCTACTGGCCCGGTGTATGGGGTGGCTCACTCGCCACTAGCAATGTTTCTGCTCGCCACTGTGGGGCAAACGTTTTACAGGTAAGCTCACTTGGGAAGTACAAGTGCCAGAGTTCCTTTCTGGGGCACCATCAAGAGATCACATTCGTAGTATGCGGGTACTGCTTTCCTCCTAAGCTGTGCATTCGCAGCCAGCTTCAAAGTGTTCCTTTTGTGGATAGACTCTGGTGGAGAGGCCGCTGGATAAGGCCTCTGCTTCTATGCCCTTTGAGAAGGCTTCTTTGAGGAACCTCTTACCCTAGCGTGTGTCAAGTACAGCCTTCTGCCTCTCTCCAATACTGACTTACTTTTGACAGCTTGTCTTTCCGTTTGAGAAAGCAAGAGCCCTTTTCGTGCAGGGAAAAATGTCCGTTTTCTGTTCTTCTTTTGCACACGGTGACGTGCTTTCAGGGCTGTGGTTAGGCTTTTACCCACTCGAGGGAGGGCAGCTTCCCATTCACTTTGGAGATGGCACTCCTGCAGCGCTGTGGGCCATGTCTGTGCTTCGCAGACTGCAAACTACCCTCTCCATTCGAAGAGAACACGCACGGATTGGGAAGTCTCTGTTCTCTGGGAGTTGTGTGTGGTGCTACTGCCCCGGTGTATGGGGTGGCTCACTGGCCACTAGCAATGTTTCTGCTCGCCACTGTGGGGCAAACGTTGTGCAGCTAAGCTCACTTGGGAAGTACAAGTGCCAGAGTTCCTTTCTGGGGCACCATCAAGAGATCACATTCGTAGCATGCGGGTACTGCTTTCCTCCTCAGCTGTGCATTCGCAGCCAGCTTCAAGGTGTTCCTTTTGTGGATAGACTCTGGTGGAGAGGCCGCTGGAGAAGGCCTCTGCTTCTATGCCCTTTGAGAGGGCTGCTTTGAGGAACCTCTTACCCTAACCTCTGCCAAGTACAGCCTTCTGCCTCTCTCCAATACTGACTTACTTCTGACAGCTTGTCTTTCCGTTTGAGAAACCAAGAGCCCTTTTCGTGCAGGGAAAAATGTCCGTTTTCTGGTCTTCTTTTGCACACGGTGACGTGCTTTCAGGCCTGGTTTAGGCTTTTACCCACTCGAGGGAGGGCAGCTTCCCATTCACTTTGGAGATAGCACTCCTGCAGCGCTGTGGGTCATGACTGTGCTTCGCAGATGGAAACTACCCTCTCCATTCGAAGAGAACACGCACGGATTGGGAAGTCTCTGTTCTCTGGGAGATGTGTGTGGTGCTACTGCCCCGGTGTATGGGGTGGCTCACTCGCCACTAGCAATGTTTCTGCTCGCCACTGTGGGGCAAACGTTGTGCAGCTAAGCTCACTTGGGAAGTACAAGTGCCAGAGTTCCTTTCTGGGGCACCATCAAGAGATCACATTCGTAGTATGCGGGTACTGCTTTACTCCTAAGCTGTTCATTCGCAGCCAGCTTCAAAGTGTTCCTTTTGTGGATAGACTCTGGTGGAGAGGCCGCTGGAGAAGGCTTCTGCTTCTATGCCCTTTGAGAAGGCTGCTTTGAGGAACCTCTTACCCTAGCCTCTGGCAAGTACAGCCTTCTGCCTCTCTCCAATACTGACTTCCTTTTGACAGCTTGTCTTTCCGTTTGAGAAACCAAGAGCCCTTTTCGTGCAGGGAAAAATGTCCGTTTTCTGTTCTTCTTTTGCACACGGTGACGTGCTTTCAGGGCTGGCGTTAGGCTTTTACCCACTCGAGGGAGGGCAGCTGCCCATTTACTTTGTAGATGGCACTCCTGCAGCGCTGTGGGCCATGTCTGTGCTTCGCAGACTGCAAACTACCCTCTCCATTCGAAGAGAACACGCACGGATTGGGAAGTCTCTGTTCTCTGGGAGTTGTGTGTGGTGCTACTGCCCCGGTGTATGCGGTGGCTCACTGGCCACTAGCAATGTTTCTGCTCGCCACTGTGGGGAAAACGTTGTGCAGCTAAGCTCACTTGGGAAGTACAAGTGCCAGAGTTCCTTTCTGGGGCACCATCAAGAGATCACATTCGTAGCATGCGGGTACTGCTTTCCTCCTCAGCTGTGCATTCGCAGCCAGCTTCAAGGTGTTCCTTTTGTGGATAGACTCTGGTGGAGAGGCCGCTGGAGAAGGCTTCTGCTTCTATGCCCTTTGAGAAGGCTGCTTTGAGGAACCTCTTACCCTAGCCTCTGCCAAGTACAGCCTTCTGCCTCTCTCCAATACTGACTTACTTTTGACAGCTTGTCTTTCCGTTTGAGAAACCAAGAGCCCTTTTCGTGCAGGGAAAAATGTCCGTTTTCTGGTCTTCTTTTGCACACGGTGACGTGCTTTCAGGCCTGGTTTAGGCTTTTACCCACTCGAGGGAGGGCAGCTTCCCATTCACTTTGGAGATGGCACTCCTGCAGCGCTGTGGGCCAAGACTGTGCTTCGCAGACTGTAAACTACCCTCTCCATTCGAAGAGAACACGCACGGATTGGGAAGTCTCTGTTCTCTGGGAGATGTGTGTGGTGCTACTGCCCCGGTGTATGGGGTGGCTCACTGGCCACTAGCAATGTTTCTGCTCGCCACTGTGGGGAAAACGTTGTGCAGCTAAGCTCACTTGGGAAGTACAAGTGCCAGAGTTCCTTTCTGGGGCACCATCAAGAGATCACATTCGTAGCATGCGGGTACTGCTTTCCTCCTCAGCTGTGCATTCGCAGCCAGCTTCAAGGTGTTCCTTTTGTGGATAGACTCTGGTGGAGAGGCCGCTGGAGAAGGCTTCTGCTTCTATGCCCTTTGAGAAGGCTGCTTTGAGGAACCTCTTACCCTAGCCTCTGCCAAGTACAGCCTTCTGCCTCTCTCCAATACTGACTTACTTTTGACAGCTTGTCTTTCCGTTTGAGAAACCAAGAGACCTTTTCGTGCAGGGAAAAATGTCCGTTTTCTGGTCTTCTTTTGCACACGGTGACGTGCTTTCAGGCCTGGTTTAGGCTTTTACCCACTCGAGGGAGGGCAGCTTCCCATTCACTTTGGAGATGGCACTCCTGCAGCGCTGTGGGCCAAGACTGTGCTTCGCAGACTGTAAACTACCCTCTCCATTCGAAGAGAACACGCACGGATTGGGAAGTCTCTGTTCTCTGGGAGATGTGTGTGGTGCTACTGCCCCGGTGTATGGGGTGGCTCACTCGCCACTAGCAATGTTTCTGCTCGCCACTGTGGGGCAAACGTTGTGCAGCTAAGCTCACTTGGGAAGTACAAGTGCCAGAGTTCCTTTCTGGGGCACCATCAAGAGATCACATTCGTAGCATGCGGGTACTGCTTTCCTCCTCAGCTGTGCATTCGCAGCCAGCTTCAAAGTGTTCCTTTTGTGGATAGACTCTGGTGGAGAGGCCGCTGGAGAAGGCCTCTGCTTCTATGCCCTTTGAGAAGGCTGCTTTGAGGAACCTCTTACCCTAGCGTGTGTCAAGTACAGCCTTCTGCCTCTCTCCAATACTGACTTTCTTTTGACAGCTTGTCTTTCCGTTTGAGAAAGCAAGAGCCCTTTTCGTGCAGGGAAAAATGTCCGTTTTCTGTTCTTCTTTTGCACACGGTGACGTGCTTTCAGGGATGTGGTTAGGCTTTTACCCACTCGAGGGAGGGCAGCTTCCCATTCACTTTGGAGATGGCACTCCTGCAGCGCTGTGGGCCATGTCTGTGCTTCGCAGACTGCAAACTACCCTCTCCATTCGAAGAGAACACGCACGGATTGGGAAGTCTCTGTTCTCTGGGAGTTGTGTGTGGTGCTACTGCCCCGGTGTATGGGGTGGCTCACTGGCCACTAGCAATGTTTCTGCTCGCCACTGTGGGGCAAACGTTGTGCAGCTAAGCTCACTTGGGAAGTACAAGTGCCAGAGTTCCTTTCTGGGGCACCATCAAGAGATCACATTCGTAGCATGCGGGTACTGCTTTCCTACTAATCGGTGCATTCGCAGCCACCATCAAGGTGTTCCTTTTGTGGATAGACTCTGGTGGAGAGGCCGCTGGAGAAGGCTTCTGCTTCTATGCCCTTTGAGAAGCCTTCTTTGAGGAACCTCTTACCCTAGCGTGTGCCAAGTACAGCCTTCTGCCTCTCTCCAATACTGACTTACTTTTGACAGCTTGTCTTTCCGTTTGAGAAACCAAGAGCCCTTTTCGTGCAGGGAAAAATGTCCGTTTTCTGTTCTTCTTTTGCACAAGGTGACGTGCTTTCAGGGCTGTGGTTAGGCTTTTACCCACTCGAGGGAGGGCATCTTCCCATTCACTTTGGAGATGGCACTCCTGCAGCGCTGTGGGCCATGTCTGTGCTTCGCAGACTGCAAACTACCCTCTCCATTCGAAGAGAACACGCACGGATTGGGAAGTCTCTGTTCTCTGGGAGTTGTGTGTGGTGCTACTGCCCCGGTGTATGGGGTGGCTCACTGGCCACTAGCAATGTTTCTGCTCGCCACTGTGGGGCAAACGTTGTGCAGCTAAGCTCACTTGGGAAGTACAAGTGCCAGAGTTCCTTTCTGGGGCACCATCAAGAGATCACATTCGTAGCATGCGGGTACTGCTTTCCTCCAAAGATGTGCATTCGCAGCCAGCTTCAAGGTGTTCCTTTTGTGGATAGACTCTGGTGGAGAGGCCGCTGGATAAGGCCTCTGCTTCTATGCCCTTTGAGAGGGCTGCTTTGAGGAACCTCTTACCCTAGCCTCTGCCAAGTACAGCCTTCTGCCTCTCTCCAATACTGACTTACTTCTGACAGCTTGTCTTTCCGTTTGAGAAACCAAGAGCCCTTTTCGTGCAGGGAAAAATGTCCGTTTTCTGTTCTTCTTTTGCACACGGTGACGTGCTTTCAGGGCTGGCGTTAGGCTTTTACCCACTCGAGGGAGGGCAGCTGCCCATTTACTTTGTAGATGGCACTCCTGCAGCGCTGTGGGCCATGTCTGTGCTTCGCAGACTGCAAACTACCCTCTCCATTCGAAGAGAACACGCACGGATTGGGAAGTCTCTGTTCTCTGGGAGTTGTGTGTGGTGCTACTGCCCCGGTGTATGCGGTGGCTCACTGGCCACTAGCAATGTTTCTGCTCGCCACTGTGGGGAAAACGTTGTGCAGCTAAGCTCACTTGGGAAGTACAAGTGCCAGAGTTCCTTTCTGGGGCACCATCAAGAGATCACATTCGTAGCATGCGGGTACTGCTTTCCTCCTCAGCTGTGCATTCGCAGCCAGCTTCAAGGTGTTCCTTTTGTGGATAGACTCTGGTGGAGAGGCCGCTGGAGAAGGCTTCTGCTTCTATGCCCTTTGAGAAGGCTGCTTTGAGGAACCTCTTACCCTAGCCTCTGCCAAGTACAGCCTTCTGCCTCTCTCCAATACTGACTTACTTTTGACAGCTTGTCTTTCCGTTTGAGAAACCAAGAGCCCTTTTCGTGCAGGGAAAAATGTCCGTTTTCTGTTCTTCTTTTGCACACGGTTACGTGCTTTCAGGGCTGGGGTTAGGCTTTTACCCACTCGAGGGTGGGCAGCTTCCCATTCACTTTGGAGATGGCACTCCTGCAGCGTTGTGGGCCATGACTGTGCTTCGCAGACTGTAAACTACCCTCTCCATTCGAAGAGAACACGCACGGATTGGGAAGTCTCTGTTCTCTGGGAGATGTGTGTGGTGCTACTGCCCCGGTGTATGGGGTGGCTCACTGGCCACTAGCAATGTTTCTGCTCGCCACTGTGGGGCAAACGTTGTGCAGCTAAGCTCACTTGGGAAGTACAAGTGCCAGAGTTCCTTTCTGGGGCACCATCAAGAGATCACATTCGTAGCATGCGGGTACTGCTTTCCTCCTAAGATGTGCATTCGCAGCCAGCTTCAAGGTGTTCCTTTTGTGGATAGACTCTGGTGGAGAGGCCGCTGGAGAAGGCTTCTGCTTCTATGCCCTTTGAGAAGGCTGCTTTGAGGAACCTCTTACCCTAGCCTCTGCCAAGTACAGCCTTCTGCCTCTCTCCAATACTGACTTACTTTTGACAGCTTGTCTTTCCGTTTGAGAAACCAAGAGCCCTTTTCGTGCAGGGAAAAATGTCCGTTTTCTGTTCTTCTTTTGCACTCGGTGACGTGCTTTCAGGCCTGGGTTAGGCTTTTACCCACTCGAGGGAGGGCAGCTTCCCATTCACTTTGGAGATGGCACTCCTGCAGCGCTGTGGGTCATGACTGTGCTTCGCAGACTGTAAACTACCTTCTCCATTCGAAGAGAACACGCACGGATTGGGAAGTCTCTGTTCTCTGGGAGATGTGTGTGGTGCTACTGCCCCGGTGTATGGGGTGGCTCACTGGCCACTAGCAATGTATCTGCTCTCCACTGTGGGGCAAACGTTGTGCAGCTAAGCTCACTTGGGAAGTACAAGTGCCAGAGTTCCTTTCTGGGGCACCATCAAGAGATCACATTCGTAGCATGCGGGTACTGCTTTCCTCCTAAGATGTGCATTCGCAGCCAGCTTCAAAGAGTTCCTTTTGTGAATAGACTCTGGTGGAGAGGCCGCTGGAGAAGGCCTCTGCTTCTATGCCCTTTGAGAAGGCTTCTTTGAGGAACCTCTTACCCTAGCGTATGCCAAGTACAGCCTTCTGCCTCTCTCCAATACTGACTTACTTTTGACAGCTTGTCTTTCCGTTTGAGAAACCAAGAGCCCTTTTCGTGCAGGGAAAAATGTCCGTTTTCTGTTCTTCTTTTGCACACGGTGACGTGCTTTCAGGCCTGGGTTAGGCTTTTACCCACTCGAGGGAGGGCAGCTTCCCATTCACTATGGAGATGGCACTCCTGCAGCGCTGTGGGTCATGACTGTGCTTCGCAGACTGTAAACTACCCTCTCCATTCGAAGAGAACACGCACGGATTGGGAAGTCTCTGTTCTCTGGGAGATGTGTGTGGTGCTACGGCCCCGGTGTATGGGGTGGCTCACTGGCCACTAGCAATGTTTCTGCTCGCCACTGTGGGGCAAACGTTGTGCAGCTAAGCTCACTTGGGAAGTACAAGTGCCAGAGTTCCTTTCTGGGGCACCATCAAGAGATCACATTCGTAGCATGCGGGTACTGCTTTCCTCCTAAGATGTGCATTCGCAGCCAGCTTCAAGGTGTTCCTTTTGTGGATAGACTCTGGTGGAGAGGCCGCTGGAGAAGGCCTCTGCTTCTATGCCCTTTGAGAAGGCTTCTTTGAGGAACCTCTTACCCTAGCCTCTGCCACGTACAGCCTTCTGCCTCTCCCCAATACTGACTTACTTCTGACAGCTTGTCTTTCCGTTTGAGAAAGCAAGAGCCCTTTTCGTGCAGGGAAAAATGTCCGTTTTCTGTTCTTCTTTTGCACACGGTGAGGTGCTTTCAGGGCTGTGGTTAGGCTTTTACCCACTCGAGGGAGGGCAGCTTCCCATTCACTTTGGAGATGGCACTCCTGCAGCGCTGTGGGCCATGTCTGTGCTTCGCAGACTGCAAACTACCCTCTCCATTCGAAGAGAACACGCACGGATTGGGAAGTCTCTGTTCTCTGGGAGTTGTGTGTGGTGCTAGTGCCCCGGTGTATGGGGTGCCTCACTGGCCACTAGCAATGTTTCTGCTCGCCACTGTGGGGCAAACGTTGTGCAGCTAAGCTCACTTGGGAAGTACAAGTGCCAGAGTTCCTTTCTGGGGCACCATCAAGAGATCACATTCGTAGCATGCGGGTACTGCTTTCCTCCTAAGCTGTGCATTCGCAGCCAGCTTCAAGGTGTTCCTTTTGTGGATAGACTCTGGAGGAGAGGCCGCTGGAGAAGGCTTCTGCTTCTATGCCCTTTGAGAGGGCTGCTTTGAGGAACCTCTTACCCTAACCTCTGCCAAGTACAGCCTTCTGCCTCTCTCCAATACTGACTTACTTCTGACAGCTTGTCTTTCCGTTTGAGAAAGCAAGAGCCCTTTTCGTGCAGGGAAAAATGTCCGTTTTCTGTTCTTCTTTTGCACAAGGTGACGTGCTTTCAGGGCTGTGGTTAGGCTTTTACCCACTCGAGGGAGGGCAGCTTCCCATTCACTTTGGAGATGGCACTCCTGCAGCGCTGTGGGCCATGTCTGTGCTTCGCAGACTGTAAACTACCCTCTCCATTCGAAGAGAACACGCACGGATTGGGAAGTCTCTGTTCTCTGGGAGTTGTGTGTGGTGCTACTGCCCCGGTGTATGGGGTGGCTCACTGGCCACTAGCAATGTTTCTGCTCGCCACTGTGGGGAAAACGTTGTGCAGCTAAGCTCACTTGGGAAGTACAAGTGCCAGAGTTCCTTTCTGGGGCACCATCAAGAGATCACATTCGTAGCATGCGGGTACTGCTTTCCTCCAAAGATGTGCATTCGCAGCCAGCTTCAAGGTGTTCCTTTTGTGGATAGACTCTGGTGGAGAGGCCGCTGGATAAGGCCTCTGCTTCTATGCCCTTTGAGAGGGCTGCTTTGAGGAACCTCTTACCCTAGCCTCTGCCAAGTACAGCCTTCTGCCTCTCTCCAATACTGACTTACTTCTGACAGCTTGTCTTTCCGTTTGAGAAACCAAGAGCCCTTTTCGTGCAGGGAAAAATGTCCGTTTTCTGTTCTTCTTTTGCACACGGTGACGTGCTTTCAGGGCTGGCGTTAGGCTTTTACCCACTCGAGGGAGGGCAGCTGCCCATTTACTTTGTAGATGGCACTCCTGCAGCGCTGTGGGCCATGTCTGTGCTTCGCAGACTGCAAACTACCCTCTCCATTCGAAGAGAACACGCACGGATTGGGAAGTCTCTGTTCTCTGGGAGTTGTGTGTGGTGCTACTGCCCCGGTGTATGCGGTGGCTCACTGGCCACTAGCAATGTTTCTGCTCGCCACTGTGGGGAAAACGTTGTGCAGCTAAGCTCACTTGGGAAGTACAAGTGCCAGAGTTCCTTTCTGGGGCACCATCAAGAGATCACATTCGTAGCATGCGGGTACTGCTTTCCTCCTCAGCTGTGCATTCGCAGCCAGCTTCAAGGTGTTCCTTTTGTGGATAGACTCTGGTGGAGAGGCCGCTGGAGAAGGCTTCTGCTTCTATGCCCTTTGAGAAGGCTGCTTTGAGGAACCTCTTACCCTAGCCTCTGCCAAGTACAGCCTTCTGCCTCTCTCCAATACTGACTTACTTTTGACAGCTTGTCTTTCCGTTTGAGAAACCAAGAGCCCTTTTCGTGCAGGGAAAAATGTCCGTTTTCTGTTCTTCTTTTGCACACGGTTACGTGCTTTCAGGGCTGGGGTTAGGCTTTTACCCACTCGAGGGTGGGCAGCTTCCCATTCACTTTGGAGATGGCACTCCTGCAGCGTTGTGGGCCATGACTGTGCTTCGCAGACTGTAAACTACCCTCTCCATTCGAAGAGAACACGCACGGATTGGGAAGTCTCTGTTCTCTGGGAGATGTGTGTGGTGCTACTGCCCCGGTGTATGGGGTGGCTCACTGGCCACTAGCAATGTTTCTGCTCGCCACTGTGGGGCAAACGTTGTGCAGCTAAGCTCACTTGGGAAGTACAAGTGCCAGAGTTCCTTTCTGGGGCACCATCAAGAGATCACATTCGTAGCATGCGGGTACTGCTTTCCTCCTAAGATGTGCATTCGCAGCCAGCTTCAAGGTGTTCCTTTTGTGGATAGACTCTGGTGGAGAGGCCGCTGGAGAAGGCTTCTGCTTCTATGCCCTTTGAGAAGGCTGCTTTGAGGAACCTCTTACCCTAGCCTCTGCCAAGTACAGCCTTCTGCCTCTCTCCAATACTGACTTACTTTTGACAGCTTGTCTTTCCGTTTGAGAAACCAAGAGCCCTTTTCGTGCAGGGAAAAATGTCCGTTTTCTGTTCTTCTTTTGCACTCGGTGACGTGCTTTCAGGCCTGGGTTAGGCTTTTACCCACTCGAGGGAGGGCAGCTTCCCATTCACTTTGGAGATGGCACTCCTGCAGCGCTGTGGGTCATGACTGTGCTTCGCAGACTGTAAACTACCTTCTCCATTCGAAGAGAACACGCACGGATTGGGAAGTCTCTGTTCTCTGGGAGATGTGTGTGGTGCTACTGCCCCGGTGTATGGGGTGGCTCACTGGCCACTAGCAATGTATCTGCTCTCCACTGTGGGGCAAACGTTGTGCAGCTAAGCTCACTTGGGAAGTACAAGTGCCAGAGTTCCTTTCTGGGGCACCATCAAGAGATCACATTCGTAGCATGCGGGTACTGCTTTCCTCCTAAGATGTGCATTCGCAGCCAGCTTCAAAGAGTTCCTTTTGTGAATAGACTCTGGTGGAGAGGCCGCTGGAGAAGGCCTCTGCTTCTATGCCCTTTGAGAAGGCTTCTTTGAGGAACCTCTTACCCTAGCGTATGCCAAGTACAGCCTTCTGCCTCTCTCCAATACTGACTTACTTTTGACAGCTTGTCTTTCCGTTTGAGAAACCAAGAGCCCTTTTCGTGCAGGGAAAAATGTCCGTTTTCTGTTCTTCTTTTGCACACGGTGACGTGCTTTCAGGCCTGGGTTAGGCTTTTACCCACTCGAGGGAGGGCAGCTTCCCATTCACTATGGAGATGGCACTCCTGCAGCGCTGTGGGTCATGACTGTGCTTCGCAGACTGTAAACTACCCTCTCCATTCGAAGAGAACACGCACGGATTGGGAAGTCTCTGTTCTCTGGGAGATGTGTGTGGTGCTACGGCCCCGGTGTATGGGGTGGCTCACTGGCCACTAGCAATGTTTCTGCTCGCCACTGTGGGGCAAACGTTGTGCAGCTAAGCTCACTTGGGAAGTACAAGTGCCAGAGTTCCTTTCTGGGGCACCATCAAGAGATCACATTCGTAGCATGCGGGTACTGCTTTCCTCCTAAGATGTGCATTCGCAGCCAGCTTCAAGGTGTTCCTTTTGTGGATAGACTCTGGTGGAGAGGCCGCTGGAGAAGGCCTCTGCTTCTATGCCCTTTGAGAAGGCTTCTTTGAGGAACCTCTTACCCTAGCCTCTGCCACGTACAGCCTTCTGCCTCTCCCCAATACTGACTTACTTCTGACAGCTTGTCTTTCCGTTTGAGAAAGCAAGAGCCCTTTTCGTGCAGGGAAAAATGTCCGTTTTCTGTTCTTCTTTTGCACACGGTGAGGTGCTTTCAGGGCTGTGGTTAGGCTTTTACCCACTCGAGGGAGGGCAGCTTCCCATTCACTTTGGAGATGGCACTCCTGCAGCGCTGTGGGCCATGTCTGTGCTTCGCAGACTGCAAACTACCCTCTCCATTCGAAGAGAACACGCACGGATTGGGAAGTCTCTGTTCTCTGGGAGTTGTGTGTGGTGCTAGTGCCCCGGTGTATGGGGTGCCTCACTGGCCACTAGCAATGTTTCTGCTCGCCACTGTGGGGCAAACGTTGTGCAGCTAAGCTCACTTGGGAAGTACAAGTGCCAGAGTTCCTTTCTGGGGCACCATCAAGAGATCACATTCGTAGCATGCGGGTACTGCTTTCCTCCTAAGCTGTGCATTCGCAGCCAGCTTCAAGGTGTTCCTTTTGTGGATAGACTCTGGAGGAGAGGCCGCTGGAGAAGGCTTCTGCTTCTATGCCCTTTGAGAGGGCTGCTTTGAGGAACCTCTTACCCTAACCTCTGCCAAGTACAGCCTTCTGCCTCTCTCCAATACTGACTTACTTCTGACAGCTTGTCTTTCCGTTTGAGAAAGCAAGAGCCCTTTTCGTGCAGGGAAAAATGTCCGTTTTCTGTTCTTCTTTTGCACAAGGTGACGTGCTTTCAGGGCTGTGGTTAGGCTTTTACCCACTCGAGGGAGGGCAGCTTCCCATTCACTTTGGAGATGGCACTCCTGCAGCGCTGTGGGCCATGTCTGTGCTTCGCAGACTGTAAACTACCCTCTCCATTCGAAGAGAACACGCACGGATTGGGAAGTCTCTGTTCTCTGGGAGTTGTGTGTGGTGCTACTGCCCCGGTGTATGGGGTGGCTCACTGGCCACTAGCAATGTTTCTGCTCGCCACTGTGGGGAAAACGTTGTGCAGCTAAGCTCACTTGGGAAGTACAAGTGCCAGAGTTCCTTTCTGGGGCACCATCAAGAGATCACATTCGTAGCATGCGGGTACTGCTTTCCTCCTCAGCTGTGCATTCGCAGCCAGCTTCAAGGTGTTCCTTTTGTGGATAGACTCTGGTGGAGAGGCCGCTGGAGAAGGCTTCTGCTTCTATGCCCTTTGAGAAGGCTGCTTTGAGGAACCTCTTACCCTAGCCTCTGCCAAGTACAGCCTTCTGCCTCTCTCCAATACTGACTTACTTTTGACAGCTTGTCTTTCCGTTTGAGAAACCAAGAGCCCTTTTCGTGCAGGGAAAAATGTCCGTTTTCTGGTCTTCTTTTGCACACGGTGACGTGCTTTCAGGCCTGGGTTAGGCTTTTACCCACTCGAGGGAGGGCAGCTTCCCATTCACTATGGAGATGGCACTCCTGCATCGCTGTGGGTCATGACTGTGCTTCGCAGACTGTAAACTACCCTCTCCATTCGAAGAGAACACGCACGGATTGGGAAGTCTCTGTTCTCTGGGAGATGTGTGTGGTGCTACGGCCCCGGTGTATGGGGTGGCTCACTGGCCACTAGCAATGTTTCTGCTCTCCACTGTGGGGCAAACGTTGTGCAGCTAAGCTCACTTGGGAAGTACAAGTGCCAGAGTTCCTTTCTGGGGCACCATCAAGAGATCACATTCGTAGCATGCGGGTACTGCTTTCCTCCTAAGATGTGCATTCGCAGCCAGCTTCAAGGTGTTCCTTTTGTGGATAGACTCTGGTGGAGAGGCCGCTGGAGAAGGCCTCTGCTTCTATGCCCTTTGAGAAGGCTTCTTTGAGGAACCTCTTACCCTAGCCTCTGCCACGTACAGCCTTCTGCCTCTCCCCAATACTGACTTACTTCTGACAGCTTGTCTTTCCGTTTGAGAAAGCAAGAGCCCTTTTCGTGCAGGGAAAAATGTCCGTTTTCTGTTCTTCTTTTGCACACGGTGACGTGCTTTCAGGGCTGTGGTTAGGCTTTTACCCACTCGAGGGAGGGCAGCTTCCCATTCACTTTGGAGATGGCACTCCTGCAGCGCTGTGGGCCATGTCTGTGCTTCGCAGACTGCAAACTACCCTCTCCATTCGAAGAGAACACGCACGGATTGGGAAGTCTCTGTTCTCTGGGAGTTGTGTGTGGTGCTACTGCCCCGGTGTATGGGGTGGCTCACTGGCCACTAGCAATGTTTCTGCTCGCCACTGTGGGGCAAACGTTGTGCAGCTAAGCTCACTTGGGAAGTACAAGTGCCAGAGTTCCTTTCTGGGGCACCATCAAGAGATCACATTCGTAGCATGCGGGTACTGCTTTCCTCCTAAGCTGTGCATTCGCAGCCAGCTTCAAGGTGTTCCTTTTGTGGATAGACTCTGGAGGAGAGGCCGCTGGAGAAGGCTTCTGCTTCTATGCCCTTTGAGAGGGCTGCTTTGAGGAACCTCTTACCCTAACCTCTGCCAAGTACAGCCTTCTGCCTCTCTCCAATACTGACTTACTTCTGACAGCTTGTCTTTCCGTTTGAGAAAGCAAGAGCCCTTTTCGTGCAGGGAAAAATGTCCGTTTTCTGTTCTTCTTTTGCACACGGTGACGTGCTTTCAGGGCTGTGGTTAGGCTTTTACCCACTCGAGGGAGGGCAGCTTCCCATTCACTTTGGAGATGGCACTCCTGCAGCGCTGTGGGCCATGTCTGTGCTTCGCAGACTGTAAACTACCCTCTCCATTCGAAGAGAACACGCACGGATTGGGAAGTCTCTGTTCTCTGGGAGTTGTGTGTGGTGCTACTGCCCCGGTGTATGGGGTGGCTCACTGGCCACTAGCAATGTTTCTGCTCGCCACTGTGGGGAAAACGTTGTGCAGCTAAGCTCACTTGGGAAGTACAAGTGCCAGAGTTCCTTTCTGGGGCACCATCAAGAGATCACATTCGTAGCATGCGGGTACTGCTTTCCTCCTCAGCTGTGCATTCGCAGCCAGCTTCAAGGTGTTCCTTTTGTGGATAGACTCTGGTGGAGAGGCCGCTGGAGAAGGCTTCTGCTTCTATGCCCTTTGAGAGGGCTGCTTTGAGGAACCTCTTACCCTAGCCTCTGCCAAGTACAGCCTTCTGCCTCTCTCCAATACTGACTTACTTTTGACAGCTTGTCTTTCCGTTTGAGAAACCAAGAGCCCTTTTCGTGCAGGGAAAAATGTCCGTTTTCTGGTCTTCTTTTGCACACGGTGACGTGCTTTCAGGCCTGGTTTAGGCTTTTACCCACTCGAGGGAGGGCAGCTTCCCATTCACTTTGGAGATGGCACTCCTGCAGCGCTGTGGGCCAAGACTGTGCTTCGCAGACTGTAAACTACCCTCTCCATTCGAAGAGAACACGCACGGATTGGGAAGTCTCTGTTCTCTGGGAGATGTGTGTGGTGCTACTGGCCCGGTGTATGGGGTGGCTCACTCGCCACTAGCAATGTTTCTGCTCGCCACTGTGGGGCAAAGGTTTTACAGGTAAGCTCACTTGGGAAGTACAAGTGCCAGAGTTCCTTTCTGGGGCACCATCAAGAGATCACATTCGTAGTATGCGGGTACTGCTTTCCTCCTAAGCTGTGCATTCGCAGCCAGCTTCAAAGTGTTCCTTTTGTGGATAGACTCTGGTGGAGAGGCCGCTGGATAAGGCCTCTGCTTCTATGCCCTTTGAGAAGGCTTCTTTGAGGAACCTCTTACCCTAGCGTGTGCCAAGTACAGCCTTCTGCCTCTCTCCAATACTGACTTACTTTTGACAGCTTGTCTTTCCGTTTGAGAAAGCAAGAGCCCTTTTCGTGCAGGGAAAAATGTCCGTTTTCTGTTCTTCTTTTGCACACGGTGACGTGCTTTCAGGGCTGTGGTTAGGCTTTTACCCACTCGAGGGAGGGCAGCTTCCCATTCACTTTGTAGATGGCACTCCTGCAGCGCTGTGGGCCATGTCTGTGCTTCGCAGACTGCAAACTACCCTCTCCATTCGAAGAGAACACGCACGGATTGGGAAGTCTCTGTTCTCTGGGAGTTGTGTGTGGTGCTACTGCCCCGGTGTATGGGGTGGCTCACTGGCCACTAGCAATGTTTCTGCTCGCCACTGTGGGGCAAACGTTGTGCAGCTAAGCTCACTTGGGAAGTACAAGTGCCAGAGTTCCTTTCTGGGGCACCATCAAGAGATCACATTCGTAGCATGCGGGTACTGCTTTCCTCCTCAGCTGTGCATTCGCAGCCAGCTTCAAGGTGTTCCTTTTGTGGATAGACTCTGGTGGAGAGGCCGCTGGATAAGGCCTCTGCTTCTATGCCCTTTGAGAGGGCTGCTTTGAGGAACCTCTTACCCTAGCCTCTGCCAATTACAGCCTTCTGCCTCTCTCCAATACTGACTTATTTCTGACAGCTTGTCTTTCCGTTTGAGAAACCAAGAGCCCTTTTCGTGCAGGGAAAAATGTCCGTTTTCTGTTCTTCTTTTGCACACGGTGACGTGCTTTCAGGGCTGGCGTTAGGCTTTTACCCACTCGAGGGAGGGCAGCTTCCCATTTACTTTGTAGATGGCACTCCTGCAGCGCTGTGGGCCATGTCTGTGCTTCGCAGACTGCAAACTACCCTCTCCATTCGAAGAGAACACGCACGGATTGGGAAGTCTCTGTTTTCTGGGAGTTGTGTGTGGTGCTACAGCCCCGGTGTATGGGGTGGCTCACTGGCCACTAGCAATGTTTCTGCTCGCCACTGTGGGGCAAACGTTGTGCAGCTAAGCTCACTTGGGAAGTACAAGTGCCAGAGTTCCTTTCTGGGGCACCATCAAGAGATCACATTCGTAGCATGCGGGTACTGCTTTCCTCCTCAGCTGTGCATTCGCAGCCAGCTTCAAGGTGTTCCTTTTGTGGATAGACTCTGGTGGAGAGGCCGCTGGAGAAGGCTTCTGCTTCTATGCCCTTTGAGAAGGCTGCTTTGAGGAACCTCTTACCCTAGCCTCTGCCAAGTACAGCCTTCTGCCTCTCTCCAATACTGACTTACTTTTGACAGCTTGTCTTTCCGTTTGAGAAACCAAGAGACCTTTTCGTGCAGGGAAAAATGTCCGTTTTCTGGTCTTCTTTTGCACACGGTGACGTGCTTTCAGGCCTGGTTTAGGCTTTTACCCACTCGAGGGAGGGCAGCTTCCCATTCACTTTGGAGATGGCACTCCTGCAGCGCTGTGGGCCAAGACTGTGCTTCGCAGACTGTAAACTACCCTCTCCATTCGAAGAGAACACGCACGGATTGGGAAGTCTCTGTTCTCTGGGAGATGTGTGTGGTGCTACTGGCCCGGTGTATGGGGTGGCTCACTCGCCACTAGCAATGTTTCTGCTCGCCACTGTGGGGCAAAGGTTTTACAGGTAAGCTCACTTGGGAAGTACAAGTGCCAGAGTTCCTTTCTGGGGCACCATCAAGAGATCACATTCGTAGTATGCGGGTACTGCTTTCCTCCTAAGCTGTGCATTCGCAGCCAGCTTCAAAGTGTTCCTTTTGTGGATAGACTCTGGTGGAGAGGCCGCTGGATAAGGCCTCTGCTTCTATGCCCTTTGAGAAGGCTTCTTTGAGGAACCTCTTACCCTAGCGTGTGCCAAGTACAGCCTTCTGCCTCTCTCCAATACTGACTTACTTTTGACAGCTTGTCTTTCCGTTTGAGAAAGCAAGAGCCCTTTTCGTGCAGGGAAAAATGTCCGTTTTCTGTTCTTCTTTTGCACACGGTGACGTGCTTTCAGGGCTGTGGTTAGGCTTTTACCCACTCGAGGGAGGGCAGCTTCCCATTCACTTTGTAGATGGCACTCCTGCAGCGCTGTGGGCCATGTCTGTGCTTCGCAGACTGCAAACTACCCTCTCCATTCGAAGAGAACACGCACGGATTGGGAAGTCTCTGTTCTCTGGGAGTTGTGTGTGGTGCTACTGCCCCGGTGTATGGGGTGGCTCACTGGCCACTAGCAATGTTTCTGCTCGCCACTGTGGGGCAAACGTTGTGCAGCTAAGCTCACTTGGGAAGTACAAGTGCCAGAGTTCCTTTCTGGGGCACCATCAAGAGATCACATTCGTAGCATGCGGGTACTGCTTTCCTCCTCAGCTGTGCATTCGCAGCCAGCTTCAAGGTGTTCCTTTTGTGGATAGACTCTGGTGGAGAGGCCGCTGGATAAGGCCTCTGCTTCTATGCCCTTTGAGAGGGCTGCTTTGAGGAACCTCTTACCCTAGCCTCTGCCAATTACAGCCTTCTGCCTCTCTCCAATACTGACTTATTTCTGACAGCTTGTCTTTCCGTTTGAGAAACCAAGAGCCCTTTTCGTGCAGGGAAAAATGTCCGTTTTCTGTTCTTCTTTTGCACACGGTGACGTGCTTTCAGGGCTGGCGTTAGGCTTTTACCCACTCGAGGGAGGGCAGCTTCCCATTTACTTTGTAGATGGCACTCCTGCAGCGCTGTGGGCCATGTCTGTGCTTCGCAGACTGCAAACTACCCTCTCCATTCGAAGAGAACACGCACGGATTGGGAAGTCTCTGTTTTCTGGGAGTTGTGTGTGGTGCTACAGCCCCGGTGTATGGGGTGGCTCACTGGCCACTAGCAATGTTTCTGCTCGCCACTGTGGGGCAAACGTTGTGCAGCTAAGCTCACTTGGGAAGTACAAGTGCCAGAGTTCCTTTCTGGGGCACCATCAAGAGATCACATTCGTAGCATGCGGGTACTGCTTTCCTCCTCAGCTGTGCATTCGCAGCCAGCTTCAAGGTGTTCCTTTTGTGGATAGACTCTGGTGGAGAGGCCGCTGGAGAAGGCTTCTGCTTCTATGCCCTTTGAGAAGGCTGCTTTGAGGAACCTCTTACCCTAGCCTCTGCCAAGTACAGCCTTCTGCCTCTCTCCAATACTGACTTACTTTTGACAGCTTGTCTTTCCGTTTGAGAAACCAAGAGACCTTTTCGTGCAGGGAAAAATGTCCGTTTTCTGGTCTTCTTTTGCACACGGTGACGTGCTTTCAGGCCTGGTTTAGGCTTTTACCCACTCGAGGGAGGGCAGCTTCCCATTCACTTTGGAGATGGCACTCCTGCAGCGCTGTGGGCCAAGACTGTGCTTCGCAGACTGTAAACTACCCTTCCATTCGAAGAGAACACGCACGGATTGGGAAGTCTCTGTTCTCTGGGAGATGTGTGTGGTGCTACTGCCCCGGTGTATGGGGTGGCTCACTCGCCACTAGCAATGTTTCTGCTCGCCACTGTGGGGCAAACGTTGTGCAGCTAAGCTCACTTGGGAAGTACAAGTGCCAGAGTTCCTTTCTGGGGCACCATCAAGAGATCACATTCGTAGCATGCGGGTACTGCTTTCCTCCTAAGCTGTGCATTCGCAGCCAGGTTCAAAGTGTTCCTTTTGTGGATAGACTCTGGTGGAGAGGCCGCTGGAGAAGGCCTCTGCTTCTATGCCCTTTGAGAAGGCTGCTTTGAGGAACCTCTTACCCTAGCGTGTGCCAAGTACAGCCTTCTGCCTCTCTCCAATACTGACTTACTTTTGACAGCTTGTCTTTCCGTTTGAGAAAGCAAGAGCCCTTTTCGTGCAGGGAAAAATGTCCGTTTTCTGTTCTTCTTTTGCACACGGTGACGTGCTTTCAGGCCTGGGTTAGGCTTTTACCCACTCAAGGGAGGGCAGCTTCCCATTCACTTTGGAGATGGCACTCCTGCAGCGCTGTGGGTCATGACTGTGCTTCGCAGACTGTAAACTACCCTCTCCATTCGAAGAGAACACGCACGGATTGGGAAGTCTCTGTTCTCTGGGAGATGTGTGTGGTGCTACTGCCCCGGTGTATGGGGTGGCTCACTGGCCACTAGCAATGTTTCTGCTCTCCACTGTGGGGCAAACGTTGTGCAGCTAAGCTCACTTGGGAAGTACAAGTGCCAGAGTTCCTTTCTGGGGCACCATCAAGAGATCACATTCGTAGCATGCGGGTACTGCTTTCCTCCTCAGCTGTGCATTCGCAGCCAGCTTCAAGGTGTTCCTTTTGTGGATAGACTCTGGTGGAGAGGCCGCTGGATAAGGCCTCTGCTTCTATGCCCTTTGAGAGGGCTGCTTTGAGGAACCTCTTACCCTAGCCTCTGCCAAGTATAGCCTTCTGCCTCTCTCCAATACTGACTTACTTCTGACAGCTTGTCTTTCCGTTTGAGAAACCAAGAGCCCTTTTCGTGCAGGGAAAAATGTCCGTTTTCTGTTCTTCTTTTGCACACGGTGACGTGCTTTCAGGGCTGGCGTTAGGCTTTTACCCACTCGAGGGAGGGCAGCTTCCCATTTACTTTGTAGATGGCACTCCTGCAGCGCTGTGGGCCATGTCTGTGCTTCGCAGACTGCAAACTACCCTCTCCATTCGAAGAGAACACGCACGGATTGGGAAGTCTCTGTTCTCAGGGAGTTGTGTCGGGTGCTCCAGCCCCGGTGTATGGGGTGGCTCACTGGCCACTAGCAATGTTTCTGCTCGCCACTGTGGAGCAAACGTTGTGCAGCTAAGCTCACTTGGGAAGTACAAGTGCCAGAGTTCCTTTCTGGGGCACCATCAAGAAATCACATTCGTAGCATGCGGGTACTGCTTTCCTCCTAAGCTGTGCATTCGCAGCCAGCTTCAAGGTGTTCCTTTTGTGGATAGACTCTGGAGGAGAGGCCGCTGGAGAAGGCTTCTGCTTCTATGCCCTTTGAGAGGGCTGCTTTGAGGAACCTCTTACCCTAACCTCTGCCAAGTACAGCCTTCTGCCTCTCTCCAATACTGACTTACTTCTGACAGCTTGTCTTTCCGTTTGAGAAAGCAAGAGCCCTTTTCGTGCAGGGAAAAATGTCCGTTTTCTGTTCTTCTTTTGCACAAGGTGACGTGCTTTCAGGGCTGTGGTTAGGCTTTTACCCACTCGAGGGAGGGCAGCTTCCCATTCACTTTGGAGATGGCACTCCTGCAGCGCTGTGGGCCATGTCTGTGCTTCGCAGACTGCAAACTACCCTCTCCATTCGAAGAGAACACGCACGGATTGGGAAGTCTCTGTTCTCTGGGAGTTGTGTGTGGTGCTACTGCCCCGGTGTATGGGGTGGCTCACTGGCCACTAGCAATGTTTCTGCTCGCCACTGTGGGGCAAACGTTGTGCAGCTAAGCTCACTTGGGAAGTACAAGTGCCAGAGTTCCTTTCTGGGGCACCATCAAGAGATCACATTCGTAGCATGCGGGTACTGCTTTCCTCCTAAGATGTGCATTCGCAGCCAGCTTCAAGTTGTTCCTTTTGTGGATAGACTCTGGTGGAGAGGCCGCTGGATAAGGCCTCTGCTTCTATGCACTTTGAGAGGGCTTCTTTGAGGAACCTCTTACCCTAGCCTCTGCCAAGTACAGCCTTCTGCCTCTCTCCAATACTGACTTACTTTTGACAGCTTGTCTTTCCGTTTGAGAAACCAAGAGCCCTTTTCGTGCAGGGAAAAATGTCCGTTTTCTGTTCTTCTTTTGCACACGGTGACGTGCTTTCAGGGCTGGCGTTAGGCTTTTACCCACTCGAGGGAGGGCAGCTTCCCATTCACTTTGTAGATGGCACTCCTGCAGTGCTGTGGGCCATGTCTGTGCTTCGCAGACTGCAAACTACCCTCTCCATTCGAAGAGAACACGCACGGATTGGGAAGTCTCTGTTCTCTGGGAGTTGTGTGTGGTGCTACTGCCCCGGTGTATGGGGTGGCTCACTGGCCACTAGCAATGTTTCTGCTCGCCACTGTGGGGCCAACGTTGTGCAGCTAAGCTCACTTGGGAAGTACAAGTGCCAGAGTTCCTTTCTGGGGCACCATCAAGAGATCACATTCGTAGCATGCGGGTACTGCTTTCCTCCTCAGCTGTGCATTCGCAGCCAGCTTCAAGGTGTTCCTTTTGTGGATAGACTCTGGTGGAGAGGCCGCTGGATAAGGCCTCTGCTTCTGTGCCCTTTGAGAGGGCTGCTTTGAGGAACCTCTTACCCTAGCCTCTGCCAGTTACAGCCTTCTGCCTCTCTCCAATACTGACTTACTTCTGACAGCTTGTCTTTCCGTTTGAGAAACCAAGAGCCCTTTTCGTGCAGGGAAAAATGTCCGTTTTCTGTTCTTCTTTTGCACACGGTGACGTGCTTTCAGGGCTGGCGTTAGGCTTTTACCCACTCGAGGGAGGGCAGCTTCCCATTTACTTTGTAGATGGCACTCCTGCAGCGCTGTGGGCCATGTCTGTGCTTCGCAGACTGCAAACTACCCTCTCCATTCGAAGAGAACACGCACGGATTGGGAAGTCTCTGTTCTCTGGGAGTTGTGTGTGGTGCTACAGCCCCGGTGTATGGGGTGGCTCACTGGCCACTAGCAATGTTTCTGCTCGCCACTGTGGGGAAAACGTTGTGCAGCTAAGCTCACTTGGGAAGTACAAGTGCCAGAGTTCCTTTCTGGGGCACCATCAAGAGATCACATTCGTAGCATGCGGGTACTGCTTTCCTCCTCAGCTGTGCATTCGCAGCCAGCTTCAAGGTGTTCCTTTTGTGGATAGACTCTGGTGGAGAGGCCGCTGGAGAAGGCTTCTGCTTCTATGCCCTTTGAGAAGGCTGCTTTGAGGAACCTCTTACCCTAGCCTCTGCCAAGTACAGCCTTCTGCCTCTCTCCAATACTGACTTACTTTTGACAGCTTGTCTTTCCGTTTGAGAAACCAAGAGACCTTTTCGTGCAGGGAAAAATGTCCGTTTTCTGGTCTTCTTTTGCACACGGTGACGTGCTTTCAGGCCTGGTTTAGGCTTTTACCCACTCGAGGGAGGGCAGCTTCCCATTTACTTTGGAGATGGCACTCCTGCAGCGCTGTGGGCCAAGACTGTGCTTCGCAGACTGTAAACTACCCTCTCCATTCGAAGAGAACACGCACGGATTGGGAAGTCTCTGTTCTCTGGGAGATGTGTGTGGTGCTACTGCCCCGGTGTATGGGGTGGCTCACTCGCCACTAGCAATGTTTCTGCTCTCCACTGTGGGGCAAACGTTGTGCAGCTAAGCTCACTTGGGAAGTACAAGTGCCAGAGTTCCTATCTGGGGCACCATCAAGAGATCACATTCGTAGCATGCGGGTACTGCTTTCCTCCTAAGCTGTGCATTCGCAGCCAGGTTCAAAGTGTTCCTTTTGTGGATAGACTCTGGTGGAGAGGCCGCTGGAGAAGGCCTCTGCTTCTATGCCCTTTGAGAAGGCTGCTTTGAGGAACCTCTTACCCTAGCGTGTGCCAAGTACAGCCTTCTGCCTCTCTCCAATACTGACTTACTTTTGACAGCTTGTCTTTCCGTTTGAGAAAGCAAGAGCCCTTTTCGTGCAGGGAAAAATGTCCGTTTTCTGTTCTTCTTTTGCACACGGTGACGTGCTTTCAGGGCTGTGGTTAGGCTTTTACCCACTCGAGGGAGGGCAGCTTCCCATTCACTTTGGAGATGGCACTCCTGCAGCGCTGTGGGCCATGTCTGTGCTTCGCAGACTGCAAACTACCCTCTCCATTCGAAGAGAACACGCACGGATTGGGAAGTCTCTGTTCTCTGGGAGTTGTGTGTGGTGCTACTGCCCCGGTGTATGGGGTGGCTCACTGGCCACTAGCAATGTTTCTGCTCGCCAATGTGGGGCAAACGTTGTGCAGCTAAGCTCACTTGGGAAGTACAAGTGCCAGAGTTCCTTTCTGGGGCACCATCAAGAGATCACATTCGTAGCATGCGGGTACTGCTTTCCTCCTAATCGGTGCATTCGCAGCCACCTTCAAGGTGTTCCTTTTGTGGATAGACTCTGGTGGAGAGGCCGCTGGAGAAGGCTTCTGCTTCTATGCCCTTTGAGAAGGCTGCTTTGAGGAACCTCTTACCCTAGCCTCTGGCAAGTACAGCCTTCTGCCTCTCTCCAATACTGACTTACTTTTGACAGCTTGTCTTTCCGTTTGAGAAACCAAGAGCCCTTTTCGTGCAGGGAAAAATGTCCGTTTTCTGTTCTTCTTTTGCACACGGTGACGTGCTTTCAGGCCTGGGTTAGGCTTTTACCCACTCAAGGGAGGGCAGCTTCTCATTCACTTTGGAGATGGCACTCCTGCAGCGCTGTGGGTCATGACTGTGCTTCGCAGACTGTAAACTACCCTCTCCATTCGAAGAGAACACGCACGGATTGGGAAGTCTCTGTTCTCTGGGAGATGTGTGTGGTGCTACTGCCCCGGTGTATGGGGTGGCTCACTGGCCACTAGCAATGTTTCTGCTCTCCACTGTGGGGCAAACGTTGTGCAGCTAAGCTCACTTGGGAAGTACAAGTGCCAGAGTTCCTTTCTGGGGCACCATCAAGAGATCACATTCGTAGCATGCGGGTACTGCTTTCCTCCTCAGCTGTGCATTCGCAGCCAGCTTCAAGGTGTTCCTTTTGTGGATAGACTCTGGTGGAGAGGCCGCTGGATAAGGCCTCTGCTTCTATGCCCTTTGAGAGGGCTGCTTTGAGGAACCTCTTACCCTAGCCTCTGCCAATTACAGCCTTCTGCCTCTCTCCAATACTGACTTACTTCTGACAGCTTGTCTTTCCGTTTGAGAAACCAAGAGCCCTTTTCGTGCAGGGAAAAATGTCCGTTTTCTGTTCTTCTTTTGCACACGGTGACGTGCTTTCAGGGCTGGCGTTAGGCTTTTACCCACTCGAGGGAGGGCAGCTTCCCATTTACTTTGTAGATGGCACTCCTGCAGCGCTGTGGGCCATGTCTGTGCTTCGCAGACTGCAAACTACCCTCTCCATTCGAAAAGAACACGCACGGATTGGGAAGTCTCTGTTCTCTGGGAGTTGTGTGTGGTGCTACTGCCCCGGTGTATGGGGTGGCTCACTGGCCACTAGCAATGTTTCTGCTCGCCACTGTGGGGAAAACGTTGTGCAGCTAAGCTCACTTGGGAAGTACAAGTGCCAGAGTTCCTTTCTGGGGCACCATCAAGAGATGACATTCGTAGCATGCGGGTACTGCTTTCCTCCTCAGCTGTGCATTCGCAGCCAGCTTCAAGGTGTTCCTTTTGTGGATAGACTCTGGTGGAGAGGCCGCTGGAGAAGGCTTCTGCTTCTATGCCCTTTGAGAAGGCTGCTTTGAGGAACCTCTTACCCTAGCCTCTGCCAAGTACAGCCTTCTGCCTCTCTCCAATACTGACTTACTTTTGACAGCTTGTCTTTCCGTTTGAGAAACCAAGAGACCTTTTCGTGCAGGGAAAAATGTCCGTTTTCTGGTCTTCTTTTGCACACGGTGACGTGCTTTCAGGCCTGGTTTAGGCTTTTACCCACTCGAGGGAGGGCAGCTTCCCATTCACTTTGGAGACGGCACTCCTGCAGCGCTGTGAGCCAAGACTGTGCTTCGCAGACTGTAAACTACCCTCTCCATTCGAAGAGAACACGCACGGATTGGGAAGTCTCTGTTCTCTGGGAGATGTGTGTGGTGCTACTGCCCCGGTGTATGGGGTGGCTCACTCGCCACTAGCAATGTTTCTGCTCGCCACTGTGGGGCAAACGTTGTGTAGCTAAGCTCACTTGGGAAGTACAAGTGCCAGAGTTCCTTTCTGGGGCACCATCAAGAGATCACATTCGTAGCATGCGGGTACTGCTTTCCTCCTAATCGGTGCATTCGCAGCCACCTTCAAGGTGTTACTTTTGTGGATAGACTCTGGTGGAGAGGCCGCTGGAGAAGGCTTCTGCTTCTATGCCCTTTGAGAAGGCTGCTTTGAGGAACCTCTTACCCTAGCCTCTGGCAAGTACAGCCTTCTGCCTCTCTCCAATACTGACTTACTTTTGACAGCTTGTCTTTCCGTTTGAGAAACCAAGAGCCCTTTTCGTGCAGGGAAAACTGTCCGTTTTCTGTTCTTCTTTTGCACACGGTGACGTGCTTTCAGGCCTGGGTTAGGCTTTTACCGACTCAAGGGAGGGCAGCTTCCCATGCACTTTGGAGATGGCACTCCTGCAGCGCTGTGGGTCATGACTGTGCTTCGCAGACTGTAAACTACCCTCTCCATTCGAAGAGAACACGCACGGATTGGGAAGTCTCTGTTCTCTGGGAGATGTGTGTGGTGCTACTGTCCCGGTGTATGGGGTGGCTCACTGGCCACTAGCAATGTTTCTGCTCTCCACTGTGGGGCAAACGTTGTGCAGCTAAGCTCACTTGGGAAGTACAAGTGCCAGAGTTCCTTTCTGGGGCACCATCAAGAGATCACATTCGTAGCATGCGGGTACTGCTTTCCTCCTAAGATGTGCATTCGCAGCCAGCTTCAAGGTGTTCCTTTTGTGGATAGACTCTGGTGGAGAGGCCTCTGGAGAAGGCCTCTGCTTCTATGCACTTTGAGAAGGCTTCTTTGAGGAACCTCTTACCCTAGCCTCTGCCACGTACAGCCTTCTGCCTCTCTCCAATACTGACTTACTTCTGACAGCTTGTCTTTCCGTTAGAGAAAGCAAGAGCCCTTTTCGTGCAGGGGAAAGTGTCCGTTTTCTGTTCTTCTTTTGCACACGGTGACGTGCTTTCAGGGCTTTGGTTAGGCTTTTACCCACTCGAGGGAGGGCAGCTTCCCATTCACTTTGGAGATGGCACTCCTGCAGCGCTGTGGGCCATGTCTGTGCTTCGCAGACTGCAAACTACCCTCTCCATTCGAAGAGAACACGCACGGATTGGGAAGTCTCTGTTCTCTGGGAGTTGTGTGTGGTGCTACTGCCCCGGTGTATGGGGTGGCTCACTGGCCACTAGCAATGTTTCTGCTCGCCACTGTGGGGCAAACGTTGTGCAGCTAACCTCACTTGGGAAGTACAAGTGCCAGAGTTCCTTTCTGGGGCACCATCAAGAGATCAAATTCGTAGCATGCGGGTACTGCTTTCCTCCTATGCTGTGCATTCGCAGCCAGCTTCAAGGTGTTCCTTTTGTGGATAGACTCTGGAGGAGAGGCCGCTGGAGAAGGCTTCTGCTTCTATGCCCTTTGAGAGGGCTGCTTTGAGGAATCTCTTACCCTAGCCTCTGCCAAGTACAGCCTTCTGCCTCTCTCCAATACTGACTTACTTCTGACAGCTTGTCTTTCCGTTTGAGAAACCAAGAGCCCTTTTCGTGCAGGGAAAAATGTCCGTTTTCTGTTCTTCTTTTGCACACGGTGACGTGCTTTCAGGGCTGTGGTTAGGCTTTTACCCACTCGAGGGAGGGCAGCTTCCCATTCACTTTGGAGATGGCACTCCTGCAGCGCTGTGGGCCATGTCTGTGCTTCGCAGACTGCAAACTACCCTCTCCATTCGAAGAGAACACGCACGGATTGGGAAGTCTCTGTTCTCTGGGAGTTGTGTGTGGTGCTACTGCCCCGGTGTATGGGGTGGCTCACTGGCCACTAGCAATGTTTCTGCTCGCCACTGTGGGGCAAACGTTGTGCAGCTAAGCTCACTTGGGAAGTACAAGTGCCAGAGTTCCTTTCTGGGGCACCATCAAGAGATCACATTCGTAGCATGCGGGTAATGCTTTCCTCCTCAGCTGTGCTTTTGCAGCCAGCTTCAAGGTGTTCCTTATGTGGATAGACTCTGGTGGAGAGGCCGCTGGAGAAGGCTTCTGCTTCTATGCCCTTTGAGAAGGCTTCTTTGAGGAACCTCTTACCCTAGCGTGTGCCAAGTACAGCCTTCTGCCTCTCTCCAATACTGACTTACTTTTGACAGCTTGTCTTTCCGTTTCAGAAAGCAAGAGCCCTTTTCGTGCAGGGAAAAATGTCCGTTTTCTGTTCTTCTTTTGCACAAGGTGACGTGCTTTCAGGGCTGTGGTTAGGCTTTTACCCACTCGAGGGAGGGCAGCTTCCCATTCACTTTGGAGATGGCACTCCTGCAGCGCTGTGGGCCATGTCTGTGCTTCGCAGACTGCAAACTACCCTCTCCATTCGAAGAGAACACGCACGGATTGGGAAGTCTCTGTTCTCTGGGAGTTGTGTGTGGTGCTACTGCCCCGGTGTATGGGGTGGCTCACTGGCCACTAGCAATGTTTCTGCTCGCCACTGTGGGGCCAACGTTGTGCAGCTAAGCTCACTTGGGAAGTACAAGTGCCAGAGTTCCTTTCTGGGGCACCATCAAGAGATCACATTCGTAGCATGCGGGTACTGCTTTCCTCCTCAGCTGTGCATTCCCAGCCAGCTTCAAGGTGTTCCTTTTGTGGATAGACTCTGGTGGAGAGGCCGCTGGAGAAGGCTTCTGCTTCTATGCCCTTTGAGAAGGCTGCTTTGAGGAACCTCTTACCCTAGCCTCTGCCAAGTACAGCCTTCTGCCTCTCTCCAATACTGACTTACTTTTGACAGCTTGTCTTTCCGTTTGAGAAACCAAGAGCCCTTTTCGTGCAGGGAAAAATGTCCGTTTTCTAATCTTCTTTTGCACACGGTGACGTGCTTTCAGGCCTGGTTTAGGCTTTTACCCACTCGAGGGACGGCAGCTTCCCATTCACTTTGGACATGGCACTCCTGCAGCGCTGTGGGCCAAGACTGTGCTTCGCAGACTGTAAACTACCCTCTCCATTCGAAGAGAACACGCACGGATTGGGAAGTCTCTGTTCTCTGGGAGATGTGTGTGGTGCTACTGCCCCGGTGTATGGGGTGGCTCACTCGCCTCTAGCAATGTTTCTGCTCGCCACTGTGGGGCAAACGTTGTGCAGCTAAGCTCACTTGGGAAGTACAAGTGCCAGAGTTCCTTTCTGGGGCACCATCAAGAGATCACATTCGTAGCATGCGGGTACTGCTTTCCTCCTAAGCTGTGCATTCGCAGCCAGCTTCAAAGTGTTCCTTTTGTGGATAGACTCTGGTGCAGAGGCCGCTGGAGAAGGCCTCTGCTTCTATGCCCTTTGAGAAGGCTTCTTTGAGGAACCTCTTACCCTAGCGTGTGCCAAGTACAGCCTTCTGCCTCTCTCCAATACTGACTTACTTTTGACAGCTTGTCTTTCCGTTTGAGAAAGCAAGAGCCCTTTTCGTGCAGGGAAAAATGTCCGTTTTCTGTTCTTCTTTTGCACACGGTGACGTGCTTTCAGGGCTGTGGTTAGGCTTTTACCCACTCGAGGGAGGGCAGCTTCCCATTCACTTTGGAGATGGCACTCCTGCAGCGCTGTGGGCCATGTCTGTGCTTCGCAGACTGCAAACTACCCTCTCCATTCGAAGAGAACACGCACGGATTGGGAAGTCTCTGTTCTCTGGGAGATGTGTGTGGTGCTACTGCCCCGGTGTATGGGGTGGCTCCCTGGCCACTAGCAATGTTTCTGCTCGCCACTGTGGGGCAAACGTTGTGCAGCTAAGCTCACTTGGGAAGTACAAGTGCCAGAGTTCCTTTCTGGGGCACCATCAAGAGATCACATTCGTAGCATGCGGGTACTGCTTTCCTCCTAAGCTGTGCATTCGCAGCCAGCTTCAAGGTGTTCCTTTTGTGGATAGACTCTAGTGGAGAGGCCGCTGGAGAAGGCTTCTGCTTCTATGCACTTTGAGAAGGCTGCTTTGAAAAACCTCTTACCTAGCGTGTGCCAAGTACAGCCTTCTGCCTCTCTCCAATACTGACTTACTTTTGACAGCTTGTCTTTCCGTTTGAGAAAGCAAGAGCCCTTTTCGTGCAGGGAAAAATGTCCGTTTTCTGTTCTTCTTTTGCACACGGTGACGTGCTTTCAGGGCTGTGGTTAGGCTTTTACCCACTCGAGGGAGGGCAGCTTCCCATTCACTTTGGAGATGGCACTCCTGCAGCGCTGTGGGCCATGTCTGTGCTTCGCAGACTGCAAACTACCCTCTCCATTCGAAAAGAACACGCACGGATTGGGAAGTCTCTGTTCTCTGGGAGTTGTGTGTGGTGCTACTGCCCCGGTGTATGGGGTGGCTCACTGGCCACTAGCAATGTTTCTGCTCGCCACTGTGGGGCAAACGTTGTGCAGCTAAGCTCACTTGGGAAGTACAAGTGCCAGAGTTCCTTTCTGGGGCACCATCAAGAGATCACATTCGTAGCATGCGGGTACTGCTTTCCTCCTAATCGGTGCATTCGCAGCCACCTTCAAGGTGTTCCTTTTGTGGATAGACTCTGGTGGAGAGGCCGCTGGAGAAGGCTTCTGCTTCTATGCCCTTTGAGAAGGCTTCTTTGAGGAACCTCTTACCCTAGCGTGTGCCAAGTACAGCCTTCTGCCTCTCTCCAATACTGACTTACTTTTGACAGCTTGTCTTTCCGTTTCAGAAAGCAAGAGCCCTTTTCGTGCAGGGAAAATGTCCGTTTTCTGTTCTTCTTTTGCACAAGGTGACGTGCTTTCAGGGCTGTGGTTAGGCTTTTACCCACTCGAGGGAGGGCAGCTTCCCATTCACTTTGGAGATGGCACTCCTGCAGCGCTGTGGGCCATGTCTGTGCTTCGCAGACTGCAAACTACCCTCTCCATTCGAAGAGAACACGCACGGATTGGGAAGTCTCTGTTCTCTGGGAGTTGTGTGTGGTGCTACTGCCCCGGTGTATGGGGTGGCTCACTGGCCACTAGCAATGTTTCTGCTCGCCACTGTGGGGCCAACGTTGTGCAGCTAAGCTCACTTGGGAAGTACAAGTGCCAGAGTTCCTTTCTGGGGCACCATCAAGAGATCACATTCGTAGCATGCGGGTACTGCTTTCCTCCTAAGATGTGCATTCGCAGCCAGCTTCAAGGTGTTCCTTTTGTGGATAGACTCTGGTGGAGAGGCCGCTGGATAAGGCCTCTGCTTCTATGCCCTTTGAGAGGGCTGCTTTGAGGAACCTCTTACCCTAGCCTCTGCCAAGTACAGCCTTCTGCCTCTCTCCAATACTGACTTACTTCTGACAGCTTGTCTTTCCGTTTGAGAAAGCAAGAGCCCTTTTCGTGCAGGGAAAAATGTCCGTTTTCTGTTCTTCTTTTGCACACGGTGACGTGCTTTCAGGCCTGGGTTAGGCTTTTACCCACTCGAGGGAGGGCAGCTTCCCATACACTTTGGAGATGGCACTCCTGCAGCGCTGTGGGCCATGTCTGTGCTTCGCAGACTGCAAACTACCCTCTCCATTCGAAGAGAACACGCACGGATTGGGAAGTCTCTGTTCTCTGGGAGTTGTGTGTGGTGCTACTGCCCCGGTGTATGGGGTGGCTCACTGGCCACTAGCAATGTTTCTGCTCTCCACTGTGGGGCAAACGTTGTGCAGCTAAGCTCACTTGGGAAGTACAAGTGCCAGAGTTCCTTTCTGGGGCACCATCAAGAGATCACATTCGTAGCATGCGGGTACTGCTTTCCTCCTCAGCTGTGCATTCGCAGCCAGCTTCAAGGTGTTCCTTTTGTGGATAGACTCTGGTGGAGAGGCCGCTGGAGAAGGCTTCTGCTTCTATGCCCTTTGAGAAGGCTGCTTTGAAAAACCTCTTACCTAGCGTGTGCCAAGTACAGCCTTCTGCCTCTCTCCAATACTGACTTACTTTTGACAGCTTGTCTTTCCGTTTGAGAAAGCAAGAGCCCTTTTCGTGCAGGGAAAAATGTCCGTTTTCTGTTCTTCTTTTGCACACGGTGACGTGCTTTCAGGGCTGTGGTTAGGCTTTTACCCACTCGAGGGAGGGCAGCTTCCCATTCACTTTGGAGATGGCACACCTGCAGCGCTGTGGGCCATGTCTGTGCTTCGCAGACTGCAAACTACCCTCTCCATTCGAAGAGAACACGCACGGATTGGGAAGTCTCTGTTCTCTGGGAGTTGTGTGTGGTGCTACTGCCCCGGTGTATGGGGTGGCTCACTGGCCACTAGCAATGTTTCTGCTCGCCACTGTGGGGCAAACGTTGTGCAGCTAAGCTCACTTGGGAAGTACAAGTGCCAGAGTTCCTTTCTGGGGCACCATCAAGAGATCACATTCGTAGCATGCGGGTACTGCTTTCCTCCTCAGCTGTGCTTTCGCAGCCAGCTTCAAGGTGTTCGTTTTGTGGATAGACTCTGGTGGAGAGGCCGCTGGAGAAGGCTTCTGCTTCTATGCCCTTTGAGAAGGCTTCTTTGAGGAACCTCTTACCCTAGCGTGTGCCAAGTACAGCCTTCTGCCTCTCTCCAATACTGACTTACTTTTGACAGCTTGTCTTTCCGTTTCAGAAAGCAAGAGCCCTTTTCGTGCAGGGAAAAATGTCCGTTTTCTGTTCTTCTTTTGCACAAGGTGACGTGCTTTCAGGGCTGTGGTTAGGCTTTTACCCACTCGAGGGAGGGCAGCTTCCCATACACTTTGGAGATGGCACTCCTGCAGCTCTGTGGGCCATGTCTGTGCTTCGCAGACTGCAAACTACCCTCTCCATTCGAAGAGAACACGCACGGATTGGGAAGTCTCTGTTCTCTGGGAGTTGTGTGTGGTGCTACTGCCCCGGTGTATGGGGTGGCTCACTGGCCACTAGCAATGTTTCTGCTCGCCACTGTGGGGAAAACGTTGTGCAGCTAAGCTCACTTGGGAAGTACAAGTGCCAGAGTTCCTTTCTGGGGCACCATCAAGAGATCACATTCGTAGCATGCGGGTACTGCTTTCCTCCTCAGCTGTGCATTCGCAGCCAGCTTCAAGGTGTTCCTTTTGTGGATAGACTCTGGTGGAGAGGCCGCTGGAGAAGGCTTCTGCTTCTATGCCCTTTGAGAAGGCTGCTTTGAGGTACCTCTTACCCTAGCCTCTACCAACTACAGCCTTCTGCCTCTCTCCAATACTGACTTACTTTTGACAGCTTGTCTTTCCGTTTGAGAAACCAAGAGCCCTTTTCGTGCAGGGAAAAATGTCCGTTTTCTGTTCTTCTTTTGCACACGGTGACGTGCTTTCAGGCCTGAGTTAGGCTTTTACCCACTCGAGGGAGGGCAGCTTCCCATTCACTTTGGAGATGGCACTCCTGCAGCGCTGTGGGCCATGACTGTGCTTCGCAGACTGTAAACTACCCTCTCCATTCGAAGAGAACACGCACGGATTGGGAAGTCTCTGTTCTCTGGGAGATGTGTGTGGTGCTACAGCCCCGGTGTATGGGGTGGCTCACTGGCCACTAGCAATGTTTCTGCTCGCCACTGTGGGGCAAACGTTGTGCAGCTAAGCTCACTTGGGAAGTACAAGTGCCAGAGTTCCTTTCTGGGGCACCATCAAGAGATCACATTCGTAGCATGCGGGTACTGCTTTCCTCCTAAGCTGTGCATTCGCAGCCAGCATCAAAGTGTTCCTTTTGTGGATAGACTCTGGTGGAGAGGCCGCTGGAGAAGGCCTCTGCTTCTATGCCCTTTGAGAAGGCTTCTTTGAGGAACCTCTTACCCTAGCGTGTGCGAAATACAGCCTTCTGCCTCTCTCCAATACTGACTTACTTTTGACAGCTTGTCTTTCCGTTTGAGAAAGCAAGAGCCCTTTTCGTGCAGGGAAAAATGTCCGTTTTCTGTTCTTCTTTTGCACACGGTGACGTGCTTTCAGGGCTGTGGTTAGGCTTTTACCCACTCGAGGGAGGGCAGCTTCCCATTCACTTTGGAGATGGCACTCCTGCAACGCTGTGGGCCATGTCTGTGCTTCGCAGACTGCAAACTACCCTCTCCATTCGAAGAGAACACGCACGGATTGGGAAGTCTCTGTTCTCTGGGGGTTGTGTGTGGTGCTACTACCCCCGTGTATGGGGTGGCTCACTGGCCACTAGCAATGTTTCTGCTCGCCACTGTGGGGCAAACGTTGTGCAGCTAAGCTCACTTGGGAAGTACAAGTGCCAGAGTTCCTTTCTGGGGCACCATCAAGAGATCACATTCGTAGCATGCGGGTACTGCTTTCCTCCTAAGATGTGCATTCGCAGCCAGCTTCAAGGTGTTCCTTTTGTGGATAGACTCTGGTGGAGAGGCCGCTGGAGAAGGCCTCTGCTTCTATGCACTTTGAGAAGGCTTCTTTGAGGAACCTCTTACCCTAGCCTTTGCCACGTACAGCCTTCTGCCTCTCTCCAATACTGACTTACTTCTGACAGCTTGTCTTTCCGTTTGAGAAACCAAGAGCCCTTTTCGTGCAGGGAAAAATGTCCTTTTTCTGTTCTTCTTTTGCACACGGTGACGTGCTTTCAGGGCTGTGGTTAGGCTTTTACCCACTCGAGGGAGGGCAGCTTCCCATTCACTTTGGAGATGGCACTCCTGCAGCGCTGTGGGCCATGTCTGTGCTTCGCAGACTGCAAACTACCCTCTCCATTCGAAGAGAACACGCACGGATTGGGAAGTCTCTGTTCTCTGGGAGTTGTGTGTGGTGCTACTGCCCCGGTGTATGGGGTGGCTCACTGGCCACTAGCAATGTTTCTGCTCGCCACTGTGGGGCAAACGTTGTGCAGCTAAGCTCACTTGGGAAGTACAAGTGCCAGAGTTCCTTTCTGGGGCACCATCAAGAGATCACATTCGTAGCATGCGGGTACTGCTTTCCTCCTAAGATGTGCATTCGCAGCCAGCTTCAAGGTGTTCCTTTTGTGGATAGACTCTGGTGGAGAGGCCGCTGGAGAAGGCCTCTGCTTCTATGCCCTTTGAGAGGGCTGCTTTGAGGAACCTCTTACCCTAGCCTCTGCCAAGTACAGCCTTCTGCCTCTGTCCAATACTGACTTACTTCTGACAGCTTGTCTTTCCGTTTGAGAAAGCAAGAGCCCTTTTCGTGCAGGGAAAAATGTCCGTTTTCTGTTCTTCTTTTGCACACGGTGACGTGCTTTCAGGGCTGTGGTTAGGCTTTTACCCACTCGAGGGAGGGCAGCTTCCCATTCACTTTGGAGATGGCACTCCTGCAGCGCTGTGGGCCATGTCTGTGCTTCGCAGACTGCAAACTACCCTCTCCATTCGAAGAGAACACGCACGGATTGGGAAGTCTCTGTTCTCTGGGAGTTGTGTGTGGTGCTACTGCCCCGGTGTATGGGGTGGCTCACTGGCCACTAGCAATGTTTCCGCTCGCCACTGTGGGGCAAACGTTGTGCAGCTAAGCTCACTTGGGAAGTACAAGTGCCAGAGTTCCTTTCTGGGGCACCATCAAGAGATCACATTCGTAGCATGCGGGTACTGCTTTCCTCCTAAGCTGTGCATTCGCAGCCAGCTTCAAGGTGTTCCTTTTGTGGATAGACTCTGGAGGAGAGGCCGCTGGAGAAGGCTTCTGCTTCTATGCCCTTTGAGAGGGCTGCTTTGAGGAATCTCTTACCCTAGCCTCTGCCAAGTACAGCCTTCTGCCTCTCTCCAATACTGACTTACTTCTGACAGCTTGTCTTTCCGTTTGAGAAACCAAGAGCCCTTTTCGTGCAGGGAAAAATGTCCGTTTTCTGTTCTTCTTTTGCACACGGTGACGTGCTTTCAGGGCTGTGGTTAGGCTTTTACCCACTCGAGGGAGGGCAGCTTCCCATTCACTTTGGAGATGGCACTCCTGCAGCGCTGTGGGCCATGTCTGTGCTTCGCAGACTGCAAACTACCCTCTCCATTCGAAGAGAACACGCACGGATTGGGAAGTCTCTGTTCTCTGGGAGTTGTGTGTGGTGCTACTGCCCCGGTGTATGGGGTGGCTCACTGGCCACTAGCAATGTTTCTGCTCGCCACTGTGGGGCAAACGTTGTGCAGCTAAGCTCACTTGGGAAGTACAAGTGCCAGAGTTCCTTTCTGGGGCACCATCAAGAGATCACATTCGTAGCATGCGGGTACTGCTTTCCTCCTCAGCTGTGCTTTTGCAGCCAGCTTCAAGGTGTTCCTTATGTGGATAGACTCTGGTGGAGAGGCCGCTGGAGAAGGCTTCTGCTTCTATGCCCTTTGAGAAGGCTTCTTTGAGGAACCTCTTACCCTAGCGTGTGCCAAGTACAGCCTTCTGCCTCTCTCCAATACTGACTTACTTTTGACAGCTTGTCTTTCCGTTTGAGAAAGCAAGAGCCCTTTTCGTGCAGGGAAAAATGTCCGTTTTCTGTTCTTCTTTTGCACAAGGTGACGTGCTTTCAGGGCTGTGGTTAGGCTTTTACCCACTCGAGGGAGGGCAGCTTCCCATTCACTTTGGAGATGGCACTCCTGCAGCGCTGTGGGCCATGTCTGTGCTTCGCAGACTGCAAACTACCCTCTCCATTCGAAAAGAACACGCACGGATTGGGAAGTCTCTGTTCTCTGGGAGTTGTGTGTGGTGCTACTGCCCCGGTGTATGGGGTGGCTCACTGGCCACTAGCAATGTTTCTGCTCGCCACTGTGGGGCAAACGTTGTGCAGCTAAGCTCACTTGGGAAGTACAAGTGCCAGAGTTCCTTTCTGGGGCACCATCAAGAGATCACATTCGTAGCATGCGGGTACTGCTTTCCTCCTAATCAGTGCATTCGCAGCCACCTTCAAGGTGTTCCTTTTGTGGATAGACTCTGGTGGAGAGGCCGCTGGAGAAGGCTTCTGCTTCTATGCCCTTTGAGAAGGCTTCTTTGAGGAACCTCTTACCCTAGCGTGTGCCAAGTACAGCCTTCTGCCTCTCTCCAATACTGACTTACTTTTGACAGCTTGTCTTTCCGTTTCAGAAAGCAAGAGCCCTTTTCGTGCAGGGAAAAATGTCCGTTTTCTGTTCTTCTTTTGCACAAGGTGACGTGCTTTCAGGGCTGTGGTTAGGCTTTTACCCACTCGAGGGAGGGCAGCTTCCCATTCACTTTGGAGATGGCACTCCTGCAGCGCTGTGGGCCATGTCTGTGCTTCGCAGACTGCAAACTACCCTCTCCATTCGAAGAGAACACGCACGGATTGGGAAGTCTCTGTTCTCTGGGAGTTGTGTGTGGTGCTACTGCCCCGGTGTATGGGGTGGCTCACTGGCCACTAGCAATGTTTCTGCTCGCCACTGTGGGGCAAACGTTGTGCAGCTAAGCTCACTTGGGAAGTACAAGTGCCAGAGTTCCTTTCTGGGGCACCATCAAGAGATCACATTCGTAGCATGCGGGTACTGCTTTCCTCCTAAGATGTGCATTCGCAGCCAGCTTCAAGGTGTTCCTTTTGTGGATAGACTCTGGTGGAGAGGCCGCTGGATAAGGCCTCTGCTTCTATGCCCTTTGAGAGGGCTGCTTTGAGGAACCTCTTACCCTAGCCTCTGCCAAGTACAGCCTTCTGCCTCTCTCCAATACTGACTTACTTCTGACAGCTTGTCTTTCCGTTTGAGAAAGCAAGAGCCCTTTTCGTGCAGGGAAAAATGTCCGTTTTCTGTTCTTCTTTTGCACACGGTGACGTGCTTTCAGGGCTGTGCTTAGGCTTTTACCCACTCGAGGGAGGGCAGCTTCCCATTCACTTTGGAGATGGCACTCCTGCAGCGCTGTGGGCCATGTCTGTGCTTCGCAGACTGCAAACTACCCTCTCCATTCGAAGAGAACACGCACGGATTGGGAAGTCTCTGTTCTCTGGGAGTTGTGTGTGGTGCTACTGCCCCGGTGTATGGGGTGGCTCACTGGCCACTAGCAATGTTTCTGCTCGCCACTGTGGGGCAAACGTTGTGCAGCTAAGCTCACTTGGGAAGTACAAGTGCCAGAGTTCCTTTCTGGGGCACCATCAAGAGATCACATTCGTAGCATGCGGGTACTGCTTTCCTCCTCAGCTGTGCATTCGCAGCCAGCTTCAAGGTGTTCCTTTTGTGGATAGACTCTGGTGGAGAGGCCGCTGGAGAAGGCTTCTGCTTCTATGCCCTTTGAGAAGGCTGCTTTGAGGAACCTCTTACCCTAGCCTCTGCCAAGTACAGCCTTCTGCCTCTCTCCAATACTGACTTACTTTTGACAGCTTGTCTTTCCGTTTGAGAAACCAAGAGCCCTTTTCGTGCAGGGAAAAATGTCCGTTTTCTAATCTTCTTTTGCACACGGTGACGTGCTTTCAGGCCTGCTTTAGGCTTTTACCCACTCGAGGGACGGCAGCTTCCCATTCACTTTGGAGATGGCACTCCTGCAGCGCTGTGGGCCAAGACTGTGCTTCGCAGACTGTAAACTACCCTCTCCATTCGAAGAGAACACGCACGGATTGGGAAGTCTCTGTTCTCTGGGAGATGTGTGTGGTGCTACTGCCCCGGTGTATGGGGTGGCTCACTCGCCTCTAGCAATATTTCTGCTCGCCACTGTGGGGCAAACGTTGTGCAGCTAAGCTCACTTGGGAAGTACAAGTGCCAGAGTTCCTTTCTGGGGCACCATCAAGAGATCACATTCGTAGCATGCGGGTACTGCTTTCCTCCTAAGCTGTGCATTCGCAGCCAGCTTCAAAGTGTTCCTTTTGTGGATAGACTCTGGTGCCGAGGCCGCTGGAGAAGGCCTCTGCTTCTATGCCCTTTGAGAAGGCTTCTTTGAGGAACCTCTTACCCTAGCGTGTGCCAAGTACAGCCTTCTGCCTCTCTCCAATACTGACTTACTTTTGACAGCTTGTCTTTCCGTTTGAGAAAGCAAGAGCCCTTTTCGTGCAGGGAAAAATGTCCGTTTTCTGTTCTTCTTTTGCACACGGTGACGTGCTTTCAGGGCTGTGGTTAGGCTTTTACCCACTCGAGGGAGGGCAGCTTCCCATTCACTTTGGAGATGGCACTCCTGCAGCGCTGTGGGCCATGTCTGTGCTTCGCAGACTGCAAACTACCCTCTCCATTCGAAGAGAACACGCACGGATTGGGAAGTCTCTGTTCTCTGGGAGTTGTGTGTGGTGCTACTGCCCCGGTGTATGGGGTGGCTCCCTGGCCACTAGCAATGTTTCTGCTCGCCACTGTGGGGCAAACGTTGTGCAGCTAAGCTCACTTGGGAAGTACAAGTGCCAGAGTTCCTTTCTGGGGCACCATCAAGAGATCACATTCGTAGCATGCGGGTACTGCTTTCCTCCTCAGCTGTGCATTCGCAGCCAGCTTCAAGGTGTTCCTTTTGTGGATAGACTCTGGTGGAGAGGCCGCTGGAGAAGGCTTCTGCTTCTATGCCCTTTGAGAAGGCTGCTTTGAAAAACCTCTTACCTAGCGTGTGCCAAGTACAGCCTTCTGCCTCTCTCCAATACTGACTTACTTTTGACAGCTTGTCTTTCCGTTTGAGAAAGCAAGAGCCCTTTTCGTGCAGGGAAAAATGTCCGTTTTCTGTTCTTCTTTTGCACACGGTGACGTGCTTTCAGGGCTGTGGTTAGGCTTTTACCCACTCGAGGGAGGGCAGCTTCCCATTCACTTTGGAGATGGCACTCCTGCAGCGCTGTGGGCCATGTCTGTGCTTCGCAGACTGCAAACTACCCTCTCCATTCGAAAAGAACACGCACGGATTGGGAAGTCTCTGTTCTCTGGGAGTTGTGTGTGGTGCTACTGCCCCGGTGTATGGGGTGGCTCACTGGCCACTAGCAATGTTTCTGCTCGCCACTGTGGGGCAAACGTTGTGCAGCTAAGCTCACTTGGGAAGTACAAGTGCCAGAGTTCCTTTCTGGGGCACCATCAAGAGATCACATTCGTAGCATGCGGGTACTGCTTTCCTCCTAATCAGTGCATTCGCAGCCACCTTCAAGGTGTTCCTTTTGTGGATAGACTCTGGTGGAGAGGCCGCTGGAGAAGGCTTCTGCTTCTATGCCCTTTGAGAAGGCTTCTTTGAGGAACCTCTTACCCTAGCGTGTGCCAAGTACAGCCTTCTGCCTCTCTCCAATACTGACTTACTTTTGACAGCTTGTCTTTCCGTTTGAGAAACCAAGAGCCCTTTTCGTGCAGGGAAAAATGTCCGTTTTCTGTTCTTCTTTTGCACAAGGTGACGTGCTTTCAGGGCTGTGGTTAGGCTTTTACCCACTCGAGGGAGGGCAGCTTCCCATTCACTTTGGAGATGGCACTCCTGCAGCGCTGTGGGCCATGTCTGTGCTTCGCAGACTGCAAACTACCCTCTCCATTCGAAGAGAACACGCACGGATTGGGAAGTCTCTGTTCTCTGGGAATTGTGTGTGGTGCTACTGCCCCGGTGTATGGGGTGGCTCACTGGCCACTAGCGATGTTTCTGCTCGCCACTGTGGGGCAAACGTTGTGCAGCTAAGCTCACTTGGGAAGTACAAGTGCCAGAGTTCCTTTCTGGGGCACCATCAAGAGATCACATTCGTAGCATGCGGGTACTGCTTTCCTCCTAAGATGTGCATTCGCAGCCAGCTTCAAGGTGTTCCTTTTGTGGATAGACTCTGGTGGAGAGGCCGCTGTATAAGGCCTCTGCTTCTATGCCCTTTGAGAGGGCTGCTTTGAGGAACCTCTTACCCTAGCCTCTGCCAAGTACAGCCTTCTGCCTCTCTCCAATACTGACTTACTTCTGACAGCTTGTCTTTCCGTTTGAGAAAGCAAGAGCCCTTTTCGTGCAGGGAAAAATGTCCGTTTTCTGTTCTTCTTTTGCACACGGTGACGTGCTTTCAGGCCTGGGTTAGGCTTTTACCCACTCGAGGGAGGGCAGCTTCCCATACACTTTGGAGATGGCACTCCTGCAGCTCTGTGGGCCATGTCTGTGCTTCGCAGACTGCAAACTACCCTCTCCATTCGAAGAGAACACGCACGGATTGGGAAGTCTCTGTTCTCTGGGAGTTGTGTGTGGTGCTACTGCCCCGGTGTATGGGGTGGCTCACTGGCCACTAGCAATGTTTCTGCTCGCCACTGTGGGGCAAACGTTGTGCAGCTAAGCTCACTTGGGAAGTACAAGTGCCAGAGTTCCTTTCTGGGGCACCATCAAGAGATCACATTCGTAGCATGCGGGTACTGCTTTCCTCCTCAGCTGTGCATTCGCAGCCAGCTTCAAGGTGTTCCTTTTGTGGATAGACTCTGGTGGAGAGGCCGCTGGAGAAGGCATCTGCTTCTATGCCCTTTGAGAAGGCTGCTTTGAGGAACCTCTTACCCTAGCGTGTGCCAAGTACAGCCTTCTGCCTCTCTCCAATACTGACTTACTTTTGACAGCTTGTCTTTCCGTTTGAGAAACCAAGAGCCCTTTTCGTGCAGGGAAAAATGTCCGTTTTCTGTTCTTCTTTTGCACACGGTGACGTGCTTTCAGGCCGGAGTTAGGCTTTTACCCACTCGAGGGAGGGCAGCTTCCCATTCACTTTGGAGATGGCACTCCTGCAGCGCTGTGGGCCATGACTGTGCTTCGCAGACTGTAAACTACCCTCTCCATTCGAAGAGAACACGCACGGATTGGGAAGTCTCTGTTCTCTGGGAGTTGTGTGTGGTGCTACTGCCCCCGTGTATGGGGTGGCTCACTGGCCACTAGCAATGTTTCTGCTCGCCACTGTGGGGCAAACGTTGTGCAGCTAAGCTCACTTGGGAAGTACAAGTGCCAGAGTTCCTTTCTGGGGCACCATCAAGAGATCACATTCGTAGCATGCGGGTACTGCTTTCCTCCTCAGCTGTGCATTCGCAGCCAGCTTCAAGGTGTTCCTTTTGTGGATAGACTCTGGTGGAGAGGCCGCTGGAGAAGGCTTCTGCTTCTATGCCCTTTGAGAAGGCTGCTTTGAGGAACCTCTTACCCTAGCGTGTGCCAAGTACAGCCTTCTGCCTCTCTCCAATACTGACTTACTTTTGACAGCTTGTCTTTCCGTTTGAGAAACCAAGAGCCCTTTTCGTGCAGGGAAAAATGTCCATTTTCTGGTCTTCTTTTGCACACGGTGACGTGCTTTCAGGCCTGGTTTAGGCTTTTACCCACTCGAGGGAGGGCAGCTTCCCATTCACTTTGGAGATGGCACTCCTGCAGCGCTGTGGGCCAAGACTGTGCTTCGCAGACTGTAAACTACCCTCTCCATTCGAAGAGAACACGCACGGATTGGGAAGTCTCTGTTCTCTGGGAGTTGTGTGTGGTGCTACTGCCCCGGTGTATGGGGTGGCTCACTGGCCACTAGCAATGTTTCTGCTCGCCACTGTGGGGCAAACGTTGTGCAGCTAAGCTCACTTGGGAAGTACAAGTGCCAGAGTTCCTTTCTGGGGCACCATCAAGAGATCACATTCGTAGCATGCGGGTACTGCTTTCCTCCTAATCGGTGCATTCGCAGCCACCTTCAAGGTGTTCCTTTTGTGGATAGACTCTGGTGGAGAGGCCGCTGGAGAAGGCTTCTGCTTCTATGCCCTTTGAGAAGGCTGCTTTGAGGAACCTCTTACCCTAGCCTCTGGCAAGTACAGCCTTCTGCCTCTCTCCAATACTGACTTACTTCTGACAGCTTGTCTTTCCGTTTGAGAAAGCAAGAGCCCTTTTCGTGCAGGGAAAAATGTCCGTTTTCTGTTCTTCTTTTGCACACGGTGACGTGCTTTCAGGCCTGGGTTAGGCTTTTACCCACTCGAGGGAGGGCAGCTTCCCATTCACTTTGGAGATGGCACTCCTGCAGCGCTGTGGGTCATGACTGTGCTTCGCAGACTGTAAACTAACCTCTCCATTCGAAGAGAACACGCACGGATTGGGAAGTCTCTGTTCTCTGGGAGATGTGTGTGGTGCTACTGCCCCGGTGTATGGGGTGGCTCACTCGCCACTAGCAATGTTTCTGCTCTCCACTGTGGGGCAAACGTTGTGCAACTAAGCTCACTTGGGAAGTACAAGTGCCAGAGTTCCTTTCTGGGGCACCATCAAGAGATCACATTCGTAGCATGCGGGTACTGCTTTCCTCCTAAGCTGTGCATTCGCAGCCAGCTTCAAGGTGTTCCTTTTGTGGATAGACTCTGGTGGAGAGGCCGCTGGAGAAGGCCTCTGCTTCTATGCCCTTTGAGAAGGCTTCTTTGAGGAACCTCTTACCCTAGCGTCTGCCACGTACAGCCTTCTGCCTCTCCCCAATACTGACTTACTTCTGACAGCTTGTCTTTCCGTTTAAGAAAGCAAGAGCCCTTTTCGTGCAGGGAAAAATGTCCGTTTTCTGTTCTTCTTTTGCACACGGTGACGTGCTTTCAGGGCTGTGGTTAGGCTTTTACCCACTCGAGGGAGGGCAGCTTCCCATTCACTTTGGAGATGGCACTCCTGCAGCGCTGTGGGCCATGTCTGTGCTTCGCAGACTGCAAACTACCCTCTCCATTCGAAGAGAACACGCACGGATTGGGAAGTCTCTGTTCTCTGGGAGTTGTGTGTGGTGCTACTGCCCCGGTGTATGGGGTGGCTCACTGGCCACTAGCAATGTTTCTGCTCGCCACTGTGGGGCAAACGTTGTGCAGCTAAGCTCACTTGGGAAGTACAAGTGCCAGAGTTCCTTTCTGGGGCACCATCAAGAGATCACATTCGTAGCATGCGGGTACTGCTTTCCTCCTAAGCTGTGCATTCAGAGCCAGCTTCAAGGTGTTCCTTTTGTGGATAGACTCTGGAGGAGAGGCCGCTGGAGAAGGCCTCTGCTTCTATGCCCTTTGAGAGGGCTGCTTTGAGGAACCTATTACCCTAGCCTCTGCCAAGTACAGCCTTCTGCCTCTCTCCAATACTGACTTACTTCTGACAGCTTGTCTTTCCGTTTGAGAAACCAAGAGCCCTTTTCGTGCAGGGAAAAATGTCCTTTTTCTGTTCTTCTTTTGCACACGGTGACGTGCTTTCAGGGCTGTGGTTAGGCTTTTACCCACTCGAGGGAGGGCAGCTTCCCATTCACTTTGGAGATGGCACTCCTGCAGCGCTGTGGGCCATGTCTGTGCTTCGCAGACTGCAAACTACCCTCTCCATTCGAAGAGAACACGCACGGATTGGGAAGTCTCTGTTCTCTGGGAGTTGTGTGTGGTGCTACTGCCCCGGTGTATGGGGTGGCTCACTGGCCACTAGCAATGTTTCTGCTCGCCACTGTGGGGCAAACGTTGTGCAGCTAAGCTCACTTGGGAAGTACAAGTGCCAGAGTTCCTTTCTGGGGCACCATCAAGAGATCACATTCGTAGCATGCGGGTACTGCTTTCCTCCTATGCTGTGCATTCGCAGCCAGCTTCAGGGTGTTCCATTTGTGGATAGACTCTGGTGGAGAGGCCGTTGGAGAAGGCTTCTGCTTCTATGCCCTTTGAGAAGGCTGCTTTGAAAAACCTCTTACCTAGCGTGTGCCAAGTACAGCCTTCTGCCTCTCTCCAATACTGACTTACTTTTGACAGCTTGTCTTTCCGTTTGAGAAAGCAAGAGCCCTTTTCGTGCAGGGAAAAATGTCCGTTTTCTGTTCTTCTTTTGCACACGGTGACGTGCTTTCAGGGCTGTGGTTAGGCTTTTACCCACTCGAGGGAGGGCAGCTTCCCATTCACTTTGGAGATGGCACTCCTGCAGCGCTGTGGGCCATGTCTGTGCTTCGCAGACTGCAAACAACCCTCTCCATTCGAAGAGAACACGCACGGATTTGGAAGTCTCTGTTCTCTGGGAGTTGTGTGTGGTGCTACTGCCCCGGTGTATGGGGTGGCTCACTGGCCACTAGCAATGTTTCTGCTCGCCACTGTGGGGCAAACGTTGTGCAGCTAAGCTCACTTGGGAAGTACAAGTGCATGAGTTCCTTTCTGGGGCACCATCAAGAGATCACATTCGTAGCATGCGGGTTCTGCTTTCCTCCTCAGCTGTGCTTTCGCAGCCAGCTTCAAGGTGTTCCTTTTGTGGATAGACTCTGGTGGAGAGGCCGCTGGAGAAGGCCTCTGCTTCTATGCCCTTTGACAGGGCTGCTTTGAGGAACCTCTTACCCTAGCGTCTGCCAAGTACAGCCTTCTGCGTCTCTCCAATACTGACTTACTTCTGACAGCTTGTCTTTCCGTTTGAGAAACCAAGAGCCCTTTTCGTGCAGGGAAAAATGTCCATTTTCTGTTCTTCTTTTGCACACGGTGACGTGCTTTCAGGGCTGGGGTTAGGCTTTTACCCACTCAAGGGAGGGCAGCTTCCCATTCACTTTGGAGATGGCACTCCTGCAGCGCTGTGGGCCATGCCTGTGCTTCGCAGACTGCAAACTACCCTCTCCATTCGAAGAGAACACGCACGGATTGGGAAGTCTCTGTTCTCTGGGAGATGTGTGTGGTGCTACTTCCCCGGTGTATGGGGTGGCTCACTGGCCACTAGCAATGTATCTGCTCGCCACTGTGGGGCAAACGTTGTTCAGCTAAGCTCACTTGGGAAGTACAAGTGCCAGAGTTCCTTTCTGGGGCACCATCAGGAGATCACATTCGTAGCATGCGGGTACTGCTTTCCTCCTAAGCTGTGCATTCGCAGCCAGCTTCAAGGTGTTCCATTTGTGGATAGACTCTGGTGGAGAGGTCGCTGGAGAAGGCCTCTGCTTCTATGCCCTTTGAGAAGGCTGCTTTGAGGATCCTCTTACCCGAGCGTCTGCCAAGTACAGCCTTCTGCCTCTCTCCAATACTGACTTACTTCTGACAGCTTGTCTTTCCGTTTGAGAAACCAAGAGCCCTTTTCGAGCAGGGAAAAATGTCCGTTTTCTGTTCTTCTTTTGCACACGGTGACGTGCTTTCAGGGCTGGGGTTAGGCTTTTACCCACTCGAGGGAGGGCAGCTTCCCATTCACTTTGGAGATGGCACTCCTGCAGCGCTGTGGGCCATGTCTGTGCTTCGAAGACTGCAAACTACCCTCTCCATTCGAAGAGAACACGCACGGATTGGGAAGTCTCTGTTCTCTGGGAGATGTGTGTGGTGCTACTGCCCCGGTGTATGGGGTGGCTCACTGGCCAGTAGCAATGTTTCTGCTCGCCACTGTGGGGCAAACGTTGTGCAGCTAAGCTCACTTGGGAAGTACAAGTGCCAGAGTTCCTTTCTGGGGCACCATCAAGAGATCACATTCGTAGCATGCAGGTACTGCTTTCCTCCTAAGCTGTGCATTCGCAGCCAGCTTCAAGGTGTTCCTTTTTTGGATAGACTCTGGTGGAGAGGCCGCTGGAGAAGGCTTCTGATTCTATGCCCTTTGAGAAGGCTGCTTTGAGGAACCTCTTACCCTAGCCTCTGCCAAGTACAGCCTTCTGCCTCTCTCCAATACTGACTTACTTCTGACAGCTTGTCTTTCCGTTTGAGAAACCAAGAGCCCTTTTCGTGCAGGGAAAAATGTCCGTTTTCTGTTCTTCTTTTGCACACGGTGACGTGCTTTCAGGCCTGGGTTAGGCTTTTACCCACTCGAGGGAGGGCAGCTTCCCATTCACTTTGGAGATGGCACTCCTACAGCGCTGTGGGCCGTAACTGTGCTTCGCAGACTGTAAACTACCCTCTCCATTCGAAGAGAACACGCACGGATTGGGAAGTCTCTGTTCTCTGGGAGATGTGTGTGGTGCTACTGCCCCGGTGTATGGGGTGGCTCACTCGCCACTAGCAATGTTTCTGCTCTCCACTGTGGGGCAAACGTTGTGCAGCTAAGCTCACTTGGGAAGTACAAGTGCCAGAGTTCCTTTCTGGGGCACCATCAAGAGATCACATTCGTAGCATGCGGGTACTGCTTTCCTCCTAAGCTGTGCATTCGCAGCCAGCTTCGAGGTGTTCATTTTGTGGATAGACTCTGGTGGAGAGGCCGCTGGAGAAGGCCTCTGCTTCTATGCCCTTTGAGAAGGCTTCTTTGCGGAACCTTTTACCCTAGCCTCTGCCACGTACAGCCTTCTGCCTCTCCCCAATACTGACTTACTTCTGACAGCTTGTCTTTCCGTTTGAGAAAGCAAGAGCCCTTTTCGTGCAGGGAAAAATGTCCGTTTTCTGTTCTTCTTTTGCACACGGTGACGTGCTTTCAGGGCTGTGGTTAGGCTTTTACCCACTCGAGGGAGGGCAGCTTCCCATTCACTTTGGAGATGGCACTCCTGCAGCGCTGTGGGCCATGTCTGTGCTTCGCAGACTGCAAACTACCCTCTTCATTCGAAGAGAACACGCACGGATTGGGAAGTCTCTGTTCTCTGGGAGTTGTGTGTGGTGCTACTGCCCCGGTGTATGGGGTGGCTCACTGGCCACTAGCAATGTTTCTGCTCGCCACTGTGGGGCAAACGTTGTGCAGCTAAGCTCACTTGGGAAGTACAAGTGCCAGAGTTCCTTTCTGGGGCACCATCAAGAGATCACATTCGTAGCATGCGGGTACTGCTTTCCTCCTAATCGGTGCATTCGCAGCCACCTTCAAGGTGTTCCTTTTGTGGATAGACTCTGGTGGAGAGGCCGCTGGAGAAAGCTTCTGCTTCTATGCCCGTTGAGAAGGCTGCTTTGAGGAACCTCTTACCCTAGCCTCTGGCAAGTACAGCCTTCTGCCTCTCCCCAATACTGACTTACTTCTGACAGCTTGTCTTTCCGTTTGAGAAAGCAAGAGCCCTTTTCGTGCAGGGAAAAATGTCCGTTTTCTGTTCTTCTTTTGCACACGGTGACGTGCTTTCAGGGCTGTGGTTAGGCTTTTACCCACTCGAGGGAGGGCAGCTTCCCATTCACTTTGGAGATGGCACTCCTGCAGCGCTGTGGGCCATGTCTGTGCTTCGCAGACTGCAAACTACCCTCTCCATTCGAAGAGAACACGCACGGATTGGGAAGTCTCTGTTCTCTGGGAGTTGTGTGTGGTGCTACTGCCCCGGTGTATGGGGTGGCTCACTGGCCACTAGCAATGTTTCTGCTCGCCACTGTGGGGCAAACGTTGTGCAGCTAAGCTCACTTGGGAAGTACAAGTGCCAGAGTTCCTTTCTGGGGCACCATCTAGAGATCACATTCGTAGCATGCGGGTACTGCTTTCCTCCTAAGATGTGCATTCGCAGCCAGCTTCAAGGTGTTCCTTTTGTGGATAGACTCTGGAGGAGAGGCCGCTGGAGAAGGCCTCTGCTTCTATGCCCTTTGAGAGGGCTGCTTTGAGGAACCTCTTACCCTAGCCTCTGCCAAGTACAGCCTTCTGCCTCTCTCCAATACTGACTTACTTCTGACAGCTTGTCTTTCCGTTTGAGAAACCAAGAGCCCTTTTCGTGCAGGGAAAAATGTCCGTTTTCTGTTCTTCTTTTGCACACGGTGACGTGCTTTCAGGGCTGTGGTTAGGCTTTTACCCACTCGAGGGAGGGCAGCTTCCCATTCACTTTGGAGATGGCACTCCTGCAGCGCTGTGGGCCATGTCTGTGCTTCGCAGACTGCCAACTACCCTCTCCATTCGAAGAGAACACGCACGGATTGGGAAGTCTCTGTTCTCAGGGAGTTGTGTGTGGTGCTACAGCCCCGGTGTATGGGGTGGCTCACTGGCCACTAGCAATGTTTCTGCTCGCCACTGTGGGGAAAACGTTGTGCAGCTAAGCTCACTTGGGAAGTACAAGTGCCAGAGTTCCTTTCTGGGGCACCATCAAGAGATCACATTCATAGCATGCGGGTACTGCTTTCCTCCTCAGCTGTGCATTCGCAGCCAGCTTCAAGGTGTTCCTTTTGTGGATAGACTCTGGTGCAGAGGCCGCTGGAGAAGGCTTCTGCTTCTATGCCCTTTGAGAAGGCTGCTTTGAGGAACCTCTTACCCTAGCCTTTGGCAAGTACAGCCTTCTGCCTCTCTCCAATACTGACTTACTTTTGACAGCTTGTCTTTCCGTTTGAGAAACCAAGAGCCCTTTTCGTGCAGGGAAAAATGTCCGTTTTCTGTTCTTCTTTTGCACACGGTGACGTGCTTTCAGGCCTGGGTTAGGCTTTTACCCACTCAAGGGAGGGCAGCTTCCCATTCACTTTGGAGATGGCACTCCTGCAGCGCTGTGGGTCATGACTGTGCTTCGCAGACTGTAAACTACCCTCTCCATTCGAAGAGAACACGCACGGATTGGGAAGTCTCTGTTCTCTGGGAGATGTGTGTGGTGCTACTGCCCCGGTGTATGGGGTGGCTCACTGGCCACTAGCAATGTTTCTGCTCTCCACTGTGGGGCAAACGTTGTGCAGCTAAGCTCACTTGGGAAGTACAAGTGCCAGAGTTCCTTTCTGGGGCACCATCAAGAGATCACATTCGTAGCATGCGGGTACTGCTTTCCTCCTAAGATGTGCATTCGCAGCCAGCTTCAAGGTGTTCCTTTTGTGGATAGACTCTGGTGGAGAGGCCGCTGGAGAAGGCCTCTGCTTCTATGCCCTTTGAGAAGGCTTCTTTGAGGAACCTCTTACCCTAGCCTCTGCCACGTACAGCCTTCTGCCTCTCTCCAATACTGAGTTACTTCTGACAGCTTGTCTTTCCGTTTGAGAAACCAAGAGCCCTTTTCGTGCAGGGAAAAATGTCCTTTTTCTGTTCTTCTTTTGCACACGGTGACGTGCTTTCAGGGCTGTGGTTAGGCTTTTACCCACTCGAGGGAGGGCAGCTTCCCATTCACTATGGAGATGGCACTCCTGCAGCGCTGTGGGCCATGTCTGTGCTTCGCAGACTGCAAACTACCCTCTCCATTCGAAGAGAACACGCACGGATTGGGAAGTCTCTGTTCTCTGGGAGTTGTGTGTGGTGCTACTGCCCCGGTGTATGGGGTGGCTCACTGGCCACTAGCAATGTTTCTGCTCGCCACTGTGGGGCAAACGTTGTGCAGCTAAGCTCACTTGGGAAGTACAAGTGCCAGAGTTCCTTTCTGGGGCACCATCAAGAGATCACATTCGTAGCATGCGGGTACTGCTTTCCTCCTAAGCTGTGCATTCGCAGCCAGCTTCAAGGTGTTCCTTTTGTGGATAGACTCTGGTGGAGAGGCCGCTGGAGAAGGCCTCTGCTTCTATGCCCTTTGAGAGGGCTGCTTTGAGGAACCTCTTACCCTAGCCTCTGCCAAGTACAGCCTTCTGCCTCTCTCCAATACTGACTTACTTCTGACAGCTTGTCTTTCCGTTTGAGAAAGCAAGAGCCCTTTTCGTGCAGGGAAAAATGTCCGTTTTCTGTTCTTCTTTTGCACACGGTGACGTGCTTTCAGGGCTGTGGTTAGGCTTTTACCCACTCGAGGGAGGGCAGCTTCCCATTCACTTTGGAGATGGCACTCCTGCAGCGCTGTGGGCCATGTCTGTGCTTCGCAGACTGCAAACTACCCTCTCCATTCGAAGAGAACACGCACGGATTGGGAAGTCTCTGTTCTCTGGGAGTTGTGTGTGGTGCTACTGCCCCGGTGTATGGGGTGGCTCACTGGCCACTAGCAATGTTTCTGCTCGCCACTGTGGGGCAAACGTTGTGCAGCTAAGCTCACTTGGGAAGTACAAGTGCCAGAGTTCCTTTCTGGGGCACCATCAAGAGATCACATTCGTAGCATGCGGGTACTGCTTTCCTCCTAAGCTGTGCATTCGCAGCCAGCTTCAAGGTGTTCCTTTTGTGGATAGACTCTGGAGGATAGGCCGCTGGAGAAGGCTTCTGCTTCTATGCCCTTTGAGAGGGCTGCTTTGAGGAATCTCTTACCCGAGCCTCTGCCAAGTACAGCCTTCTGCCTCTCTCCACTACTGACTTACTTCTGACAGCTTGTCTTTCCGTTTGAGAAACCAAGAGCCCTTTTCGTGCAGGGAAAAATGTCCGTTTTCTGTTCTTCTTTTGCACACGGTGACGTGCTTTCAGGGCTGTGGTTAGGCTTTTACCCACTCGAGGGAGGGCAGCTTCCCATTCACTTTGGAGATGGCACTCCTGCAGCGCTGTGGGCCATGTCTGTGCTTCGCAGACTGCAAACTACCCTCTCCATTCGAAGAGAACACGCACGGATTGGGAAGTCTCTGTTCTCTGGGAGTTGTGTGTGGTGCTACTGCCCCGGTGTATGGGGTGGCTCACTGGCCACTAGCAATGTTTCTGCTCGCCACTGTGGGGCAAACGTTGTGCAGCTAAGCTCACTTGGGAAGTACAAGTGCCAGAGTTCCTTTCTGGAGCACCATCAAGAGATCACATTCGTAGCATGCGGGTACTGCTTTCCTCCTCAGCTGTGATTTTGCAGCCAGCTTCAAGGTGTTCCTTATGTGGATAGACTCTGGTGGAGAGGCCGCTGGAGAAGGCTTCTGCTTCTATGCCCTTTGAGAAGGCTTCTTTGAGGAACCTCTTACCCTAGCGTGTGCCAAGTACAGCCTTCTGCCTCTCTCCAATACTGACTTACTTTTGACAGCTTGTCTTTCCGTTTGAGAAAGCAAGAGCCCTTTTCGTGCAGGGAAAAATGTCCGTTTTCTGTTCTTCTTTTGCACAAGGTGACGTGCTTTCAGGGCTGTGGTTAGGCTTTTACCCACTCGAGGGAGGGCAGCTTCCCATTCACTTTGGAGATGGCACTCCTGCAGCGCTGTGGGCCATGTCTGTGCTTCGCAGACTGCAAACTACCCTCTCCATTCGAAGAGAACACGCACGGATTGGGAAGTCTCTGTTCTCTGGGAGTTGTGTGTGGTGCTACTGCCCCGGTGTATGGGGTGGCTCACTGGCCACTAGCAATGTTTCTGCTCGCCACTGTGGGGCAAACGTTGTGCAGCTAAGCTCACTTGGGAAGTACAAGTGCCAGAGTTCCTTTCTGGGGCACCATCAAGAGATCACATTCGTAGCATGCGGGTACTGCTTTCCTCCTCAGCTGTGCTTTCGCAGCCAGCTTCAAGGTGTTCCTTTTGTGGATAGACTCTGGTGGAGAGGCCGCTGGAGAAGGCTTCTGCTTCTATGCCCTTTGAGAAGGCTGCTTTGAGGAACCTCTTACCCTAGCCTCTGCCAAGTACAGCCTTCTGCCTCTCTCCAATACTGACTTACTTTTGACAGCTTGTCTTTCCGTTTGAGAAACCAAGAGCCCTTTTCGTGCAGGGAAAAATGTCCGTTTTCTAATCTTCTTTTGCACACGGTGACGTGCTTTCAGGCCTGGTTTAGGCTTTTACCCACTCGAGGGACGGCAGCTTCCCATTCACTTTGGAGATGGCACTCCTTCAGCGCTGTGGGCCAAGACTGTGCTTCGCAGACTGTAAACTACCCTCTCCATTCGAAGAGAACACGCACGGATTGGGAAGTCTCTGTTCTCTGGGAGATGTGTGTGGTGCTACTGCCCCGGTGTATGGGGTGGCTCACTCGCCTCTAGCAATGTTTCTGCTCGCCACTGTGGGGCAAACGTTGTGCAGCTAAGCTCACTTGGGAAGTACAAGTGCCAGAGTTCCTTTCTGGGGCACCATCAAGAGATCACATTCGTAGCATGCGGGTACTGCTTTCCTCCTAAGCTGTGCATTCGCAGCCAGCTTCAAAGTGTTCCTTTTGTGGATAGACTCTGGTGCAGAGGCCGCTGGAGAAGGCCTCTGCTTCTATGCCCTTTGAGAAGGCTTCTTTGAGGAACCTCTTACCCTAGCGTGTGCCAAGTACAGCCTTCTGCCTCTCTCCAATACTGACTTACTTTTGACAGCTTGTCTTTCCGTTTGAGAAAGCAAGAGCCCTTTTCGTGCAGGGAAAAATGTCCGTTTTCTGTTCTTCTTTTGCACACGGTGACGTGCTTTCAGGGCTGTGGTTAGGCTTTTACCCACTCGAGGGAGGGCAGCTTCCCATTCACTTTGGAGATGGCACTCCTGCAGCGCTGTGGGCCATGTCTGTGCTTCGCAGACTGCAAACTACCCTCTCCATTCGAAGAGAACACGCACGGATTGGGAAGTCTCTGTTCTCAGGGAGTTGTGTGTGGTGCTACAGCCCCGGTGTATGGGGTGGCTCACTGGCCACTAGCAATGTTTCTGCTCGCCACTGTGGGGAAAACGTTGTGCAGCTAAGCTCACTTGGGAAGTACAAGTGCCAGAGTTCCTTTCTGGGGCACCATCAAGAGATCACATTCATAGCATGCGGGTACTGCTTTCCTCCTCAGCTGTGCATTCGCAGCCAGCTTCAAGGTGTTCCTTTTGTGGATAGACTCTGGTGGAGAGGCCGCTGGAGAAGGCTTCTGCTTCTATGCCCTTTGAGAAGGCTGCTTTGAGGAACCTCTTACCCTAGCCTTTGGCAAGTACAGCCTTCTGCCTCTCTCCAATACTGACTTACTTTTGACAGCTTGTCTTTCCGTTTGAGAAACCAAGAGCCCTTTTCGTGCAGGGAAAAATGTCCGTTTTCTGTTCTTCTTTTGCACACGGTGACGTGCTTTCAGGCCTGGGTTAGGCTTTTACCCACTCAAGGGAGGGCAGCTTCCCATTCACTTTGGAGATGGCACTCCTGCAGCGCTGTGGGTCATGACTGTGCTTCGCAGACTGTAAACTACCCTCTCCATTCGAAGAGAACACGCACGGATTGGGAAGTCTCTGTTCTCTGGGAGATGTGTGTGGTGCTACTGCCCCGGTGTATGGGGTGGCTCACTGGCCACTAGCAATGTTTCTGCTCTCCACTGTGGGGCAAACGTTGTGCAGCTAAGCTCACTTGGGAAGTACAAGTGCCAGAGTTCCTTTCTGGGGCACCATCAAGAGATCACATTCGTAGCATGCGGGTACTGCTTTCCTCCTAAGATGTGCATTCGCAGCCAGCTTCAAGGTGTTCCTTTTGTGGATAGACTCTGGTGGAGAGGCCGCTGGAGAAGGCCTCTGCTTCTATGCCCTTTGAGAAGGCTTCTTTGAGGAACCTCTTACCCTAGCCTCTGCCACGTACAGCCTTCTGCCTCTCTCCAATACTGAGTTACTTCTGACAGCTTGTCTTTCCGTTTGAGAAACCAAGAGCCCTTTTCGTGCAGGGAAAAATGTCCTTTTTCTGTTCTTCTTTTGCACACGGTGACGTGCTTTCAGGGCTGTGGTTAGGCTTTTACCCACTCGAGGGAGGGCAGCTTCCCATTCACTATGGAGATGGCACTCCTGCAGCGCTGTGGGCCATGTCTGTGCTTCGCAGACTGCAAACTACCCTCTCCATTCGAAGAGAACACGCACGGATTGGGAAGTCTCTGTTCTCTGGGAGTTGTGTGTGGTGCTACTGCCCCGGTGTATGGGGTGGCTCACTGGCCACTAGCAATGTTTCTGCTCGCCACTGTGGGGCAAACGTTGTGCAGCTAAGCTCACTTGGGAAGTACAAGTGCCAGAGTTCCTTTCTGGGGCACCATCAAGAGATCACATTCGTAGCATGCGGGTACTGCTTTCCTCCTAAGCTGTGCATTCGCAGCCAGCTTCAAGGTGTTCCTTTTGTGGATAGACTCTGGAGGATAGGCCGCTGGAGAAGGCTTCTGCTTCTATGCCCTTTGAGAGGGCTGCTTTGAGGAATCTCTTACCCGAGCCTCTGCCAAGTACAGCCTTCTGCCTCTCTCCACTACTGACTTACTTCTGACAGCTTGTCTTTCCGTTTGAGAAACCAAGAGCCCTTTTCGTGCAGGGAAAAATGTCCGTTTTCTGTTCTTCTTTTGCACACGGTGACGTGCTTTCAGGGCTGTGGTTAGGCTTTTACCCACTCGAGGGAGGGCAGCTTCCCATTCACTTTGGAGATGGCACTCCTGCAGCGCTGTGGGCCATGTCTGTGCTTCGCAGACTGCAAACTACCCTCTCCATTCGAAGAGAACACGCACGGATTGGGAAGTCTCTGTTCTCTGGGAGTTGTGTGTGGTGCTACTGCCCCGGTGTATGGGGTGGCTCACTGGCCACTAGCAATGTTTCTGCTCGCCACTGTGGGGCAAACGTTGTGCAGCTAAGCTCACTTGGGAAGTACAAGTGCCAGAGTTCCTTTCTGGAGCACCATCAAGAGATCACATTCGTAGCATGCGGGTACTGCTTTCCTCCTTAGCTGTGATTTTGCAGCCAGCTTCAAGGTGTTCCTTATGTGGATAGACTCTGGTGGAGAGGCCGCTGGAGAAGGCTTCTGCTTCTATGCCCTTTGAGAAGGCTTCTTTGAGGAACCTCTTACCCTAGCGTGTGCCAAGTACAGCCTTCTGCCTCTCTCCAATACTGACTTACTTTTGACAGCTTGTCTTTCCGTTTGAGAAAGCAAGAGCCCTTTTCGTGCAGGGAAAAATGTCCGTTTTCTGTTCTTCTTTTGCACAAGGTGACGTGCTTTCAGGGCTGTGGTTAGGCTTTTACCCACTCGAGGGAGGGCAGCTTCCCATTCACTTTGGAGATGGCACTCCTGCAGCGCTGTGGGCCATGTCTGTGCTTCGCAGACTGCAAACTACCCTCTCCATTCGAAGAGAACACGCACGGATTGGGAAGTCTCTGTTCTCTGGGAGTTGTGTGTGGTGCTACTGCCCCGGTGTATGGGGTGGCTCACTGGCCACTAGCAATGTTTCTGCTCGCCACTGTGGGGCAAACGTTGTGCAGCTAAGCTCACTTGGGAAGTACAAGTGCCAGAGTTCCTTTCTGGGGCACCATCAAGAGATCACATTCGTAGCATGCGGGTACTGCTTTCCTCCTCAGCTGTGCTTTCGCAGCCAGCTTCAAGGTGTTCCTTTTGTGGATAGACTCTGGTGGAGAGGCCGCTGGAGAAGGCTTCTGCTTCTATGCCCTTTGAGAAGGCTGCTTTGAGGAACCTCTTACCCTAGCCTCTGCCAAGTACAGCCTTCTGCCTCTCTCCAATACTGACTTACTTTTGACAGCTTGTCTTTCCGTTTGAGAAACCAAGAGCCCTTTTCGTGCAGGGAAAAATGTCCGTTTTCTAATCTTCTTTTGCACACGGTGACGTGCTTTCAGGCCTGGTTTAGGCTTTTACCCACTCGAGGGACGGCAGCTTCCCATTCACTTTGGAGATGGCACTCCTTCAGCGCTGTGGGCCAAGACTGTGCTTCGCAGACTGTAAACTACCCTCTCCATTCGAAGAGAACACGCACGGATTGGGAAGTCTCTGTTCTCTGGGAGATGTGTGTGGTGCTACTGCCCCGGTGTATGGGGTGGCTCACTCGCCTCTAGCAATGTTTCTGCTCGCCACTGTGGGGCAAACGTTGTGCAGCTAAGCTCACTTGGGAAGTACAAGTGCCAGAGTTCCTTTCTGGGGCACCATCAAGAGATCACATTCGTAGCATGCGGGTACTGCTTTCCTCCTAAGCTGTGCATTCGCAGCCAGCTTCAAAGTGTTCCTTTTGTGGATAGACTCTGGTGCAGAGGCCGCTGGAGAAGGCCTCTGCTTCTATGCCCTTTGAGAAGGCTTCTTTGAGGAACCTCTTACCCTAGCGTGTGCCAAGTACAGCCTTCTGCCTCTCTCCAATACTGACTTACTTTTGACAGCTTGTCTTTCCGTTTGAGAAAGCAAGAGCCCTTTTCGTGCAGGGAAAAATGTCCGTTTTCTGTTCTTCTTTTGCACACGGTGACGTGCTTTCAGGGCTGTGGTTAGGCTTTTACCCACTCGAGGGAGGGCAGCTTCCCATTCACTTTGGAGATGGCACTCCTGCAGCGCTGTGGGCCATGTCTGTGCTTCGCAGACTGCAAACTACCCTCTCCATTCGAAGAGAACACGCACGGATTGGGAAGTCTCTGTTCTCAGGGAGTTGTGTGTGGTGCTACAGCCCCGGTGTATGGGGTGGCTCACTGGCCACTAGCAATGTTTCTGCTCGCCACTGTGGGGAAAACGTTGTGCAGCTAAGCTCACTTGGGAAGTACAAGTGCCAGAGTTCCTTTCTGGGGCACCATCAAGAGATCACATTCATAGCATGCGGGTACTGCTTTCCTCCTCAGCTGTGCATTCGCAGCCAGCTTCAAGGTGTTCCTTTTGTGGATAGACTCTGGTGGAGAGGCCGCTGGAGAAGGCTTCTGCTTCTATGCCCTTTGAGAAGGCTGCTTTGAGGAACCTCTTACCCTAGCCTTTGGCAAGTACAGCCTTCTGCCTCTCTCCAATACTGACTTACTTTTGACAGCTTGTCTTTCCGTTTGAGAAACCAAGAGCCCTTTTCGTGCAGGGAAAAATGTCCGTTTTCTGTTCTTCTTTTGCACACGGTGACGTGCTTTCAGGCCTGGGTTAGGCTTTTACCCACTCAAGGGAGGGCAGCTTCCCATTCACTTTGGAGATGGCACTCCTGCAGCGCTGTGGGTCATGACTGTGCTTCGCAGACTGTAAACTACCCTCTCCATTCGAAGAGAACACGCACGGATTGGGAAGTCTCTGTTCTCTGGGAGATGTGTGTGGTGCTACTGCCCCGGTGTATGGGGTGGCTCACTGGCCACTAGCAATGTTTCTGCTCTCCACTGTGGGGCAAACGTTGTGCAGCTAAGCTCACTTGGGAAGTACAAGTGCCAGAGTTCCTTTCTGGGGCACCATCAAGAGATCACATTCGTAGCATGCGGGTACTGCTTTCCTCCTAAGATGTGCATTCGCAGCCAGCTTCAAGGTGTTCCTTTTGTGGATAGACTCTGGTGGAGAGGCCGCTGGAGAAGGCCTCTGCTTCTTTGCCCTTTGAGAAGGCTTCTTTGAGGAACCTCTTACCCTAGCCTCTGCCACGTACAGCCTTCTGCCTCTCTCCAATACTGAGTTACTTCTGACAGCTTGTCTTTCCGTTTGAGAAACCAAGAGCCCTTTTCGTGCAGGGAAAAATGTCCTTTTTCTGTTCTTCTTTTGCACACGGTGACGTGCTTTCAGGGCTGTGGTTAGGCTTTTACCCACTCGAGGGAGGGCAGCTTCCCATTCAGTATGGAGATGGCACTCCTGCAGCGCTGTGGGCCATGTCTGTGCTTCGCAGACTGCAAACTACCCTCTCCATTCGAAGAGAACACGCACGGATTGGGAAGTCTCTGTTCTCTGGGAGTTGTGTGTGGTGCTACTGCCCCGGTGTATGGGGTGGCTCACTGGCCACTAGCAATGTTTCTGCTCGCCACTGTGGGGCAAACGTTGTGCAGCTAAGCTCACTTGGGAAGTACAAGTGCCAGAGTTCCTTTCTGGGGCACCATCAAGAGATCACATTCGTAGCATGCGGGTACTGCTTTCCTCCTAAGCTGTGCATTCGCAGCCAGCTTCAAGGTGTTCCTTTTGTGGATAGACTCTGGTGGAGAGGCCGCTGGAGAAGGCCTCTGCTTCTATGCCCTTTGAGAGGGCTGCTTTGAGGAACCTCTTACCCTAGCCTCTGCCAAGTACAGCCTTCTGCCTCTCTCCAATACTGACTTACTTCTGACAGCTTGTCTTTCCGTTTGAGAAAGCAAGAGCCCTTTTCGTGCAGGGAAAAATGTCCGTTTTCTGTTCTTCTTTTGCACACGGTGACGTGCTTTCAGGGCTGTGGTTAGGCTTTTACCCACTCGAGGGAGGGCAGCTTCCCATTCACTTTGGAGATGGCACTCCTGCAGCGCTGTGGGCCATGTCTGTGCTTCGCAGACTGCAAACTACCCTCTCCATTCGAAGAGAACACGCACGGATTGGGAAGTCTCTGTTCTCTGGGAGTTGTGTGTGGTGCTACTGCCCCGGTGTATGGGGTGGCTCACTGGCCACTAGCAATGTTTCTGCTCGCCACTGTGGGGCAAACGTTGTGCAGCTAAGCTCACTTGGGAAGTACAAGTGCCAGAGTTCCTTTCTGGGGCACCATCAAGAGATCACATTCGTAGCATGCGGGTACTGCTTTCCTCCTAAGCTGTGCATTCGCAGCCAGCTTCAAGGTGTTCCTTTTGTGGATAGACTCTGGAGGATAGGCCGCTGGAGAAGGCTTCTGCTTCTATGCCCTTTGAGAGGGCTGCTTTGAGGAATCTCTTACCCGAGCCTCTGCCAAGTACAGCCTTCTGCCTCTCTCCACTACTGACTTACTTCTGACAGCTTGTCTTTCCGTTTGAGAAACCAAGAGCCCTTTTCGTGCAGGGAAAAATGTCCGTTTTCTGTTCTTCTTTTGCACACGGTGACGTGCTTTCAGGGCTGTGGTTAGGCTTTTACCCACTCGAGGGAGGGCAGCTTCCCATTCACTTTGGAGATGGCACTCCTGCAGCGCTGTGGGCCATGTCTGTGCTTCGCAGACTGCAAACTACCCTCTCCATTCGAAGAGAACACGCACGGATTGGGAAGTCTCTGTTCTCTGGGAGTTGTGTGTGGTGCTACTGCCCCGGTGTATGGGGTGGCTCACTGGCCACTAGCAATGTTTCTGCTCGCCACTGTGGGGCAAACGTTGTGCAGCTAAGCTCACTTGGGAAGTACAAGTGCCAGAGTTCCTTTCTGGAGCACCATCAAGAGATCACATTCGTAGCATGCGGGTACTGCTTTCCTCCTCAGCTGTGATTTTGCAGCCAGCTTCAAGGTGTTCCTTATGTGGATAGACTCTGGTGGAGAGGCCGCTGGAGAAGGCTTCTGCTTCTATGCCCTTTGAGAAGGCTTCTTTGAGGAACCTCTTACCCTAGCGTGTGCCAAGTACAGCCTTCTGCCTCTCTCCAATACTGACTTACTTTTGACAGCTTGTCTTTCCGTTTGAGAAAGCAAGAGCCCTTTTCGTGCAGGGAAAAATGTCCGTTTTCTGTTCTTCTTTTGCACAAGGTGACGTGCTTTCAGGGCTGTGGTTAGGCTTTTACCCACTCGAGGGAGGGCAGCTTCCCATTCACTTTGGAGATGGCACTCCTGCAGCGCTGTGGGCCATGTCTGTGCTTCGCAGACTGCAAACTACCCTCTCCATTCGAAGAGAACACGCACGGATTGGGAAGTCTCTGTTCTCTGGGAGTTGTGTGTGGTGCTACTGCCCCGGTGTATGGGGTGGCTCACTGGCCACTAGCAATGTTTCTGCTCGCCACTGTGGGGCAAACGTTGTGCAGCTAAGCTCACTTGGGAAGTACAAGTGCCAGAGTTCCTTTCTGGGGCACCATCAAGAGATCACATTCGTAGCATGCGGGTACTGCTTTCCTCCTCAGCTGTGCTTTCGCAGCCAGCTTCAAGGTGTTCCTTTTGTGGATAGACTCTGGTGGAGAGGCCGCTGGAGAAGGCTTCTGCTTCTATGCCCTTTGAGAAGGCTGCTTTGAGGAACCTCTTACCCTAGCCTCTGCCAAGTACAGCCTTCTGCCTCTCTCCAATACTGACTTACTTTTGACAGCTTGTCTTTCCGTTTGAGAAACCAAGAGCCCTTTTCGTGCAGGGAAAAATGTCCGTTTTCTAATCTTCTTTTGCACACGGTGACGTGCTTTCAGGCCTGGTTTAGGCTTTTACCCACTCGAGGGACGGCAGCTTCCCATTCACTTTGGAGATGGCACTCCTTCAGCGCTGTGGGCCAAGACTGTGCTTCGCAGACTGTAAACTACCCTCTCCATTCGAAGAGAACACGCACGGATTGGGAAGTCTCTGTTCTCTGGGAGATGTGTGTGGTGCTACTGCCCCGGTGTATGGGGTGGCTCACTCGCCTCTAGCAATGTTTCTGCTCGCCACTGTGGGGCAAACGTTGTGCAGCTAAGCTCACTTGGGAAGTACAAGTGCCAGAGTTCCTTTCTGGGGCACCATCAAGAGATCACATTCGTAGCATGCGGGTACTGCTTTCCTCCTAAGCTGTGCATTCGCAGCCAGCTTCAAAGTGTTCCTTTTGTGGATAGACTCTGGTGCAGAGGCCGCTGGAGAAGGCCTCTGCTTCTATGCCCTTTGAGAAGGCTTCTTTGAGGAACCTCTTACCCTAGCGTGTGCCAAGTACAGCCTTCTGCCTCTCTCCAATACTGACTTACTTTTGACAGCTTGTCTTTCCGTTTGAGAAAGCAAGAGCCCTTTTCGTGCAGGGAAAAATGTCCGTTTTCTGTTCTTCTTTTGCACACGGTGACGTGCTTTCAGGGCTGTGGTTAGGCTTTTACCCACTCGAGGGAGGGCAGCTTCCCATTCACTTTGGAGATGGCACTCCTGCAGCGCTGTGGGCCATGTCTGTGCTTCGCAGACTGCAAACTACCCTCTCCATTCGAAGAGAACACGCACGGATTGGGAAGTCTCTGTTCTCTGGGAGTTGTGTGTGGTGCTACTGCCCCGGTGTATGGGGTGGCTCCCTGGCCACTAGCAATGTTTCTGCTCGCCTCTGTGGGGCAAACGTTGTGCAGCTAAGCTCACTTGGGAAGTACAAGTGCCAGAGTTCCTTTCTGGGGCACCATCAAGAGATCACATTCGTAGCATGCGGGTACTGCTTTCCTCCTCAGCTGTGCTTTCGCAGCCAGCTTCAAGGTGTTCCTTTTGTGGATAGACTCTGGTGGAGAGGCCGCTGGATAAGGCCTCTGCTTCTATGCCCTTTGAGAGGGCTGCTTTGAGGAACCTCTTACCCTAGCCTCTGCCAAGTACAGCCTTCTGCCTCTCTCCAATACTGACTTACTTCTGACAGCTTGTCTTTCCGTTTGAGAAAGCAAGAGCCCTTTTCGTGCAGGGAAAAATGTCCGTTTTCTGTTCTTCTTTTGCACACGGTGACGTGCTTTCAGGCCTGGGTTAGGCTTTTACCCACTCGAGGGAGGGCAGCTTCCCATACACTTTGGAGATGGCACTCCTGCAGCGCTGTGGGCCATGTCTGTGCTTCGCAGACTGCAAACTACCCTCTCCATTCGAAGAGAACACGCACGGATTGGGAAGTCTCTGTTCTCTGGGAGTTGTGTGTGGTGCTACTGCCCCGGTGTATGGGGTGGCTCACTGGCCACTAGCAATGTTTCTGCTCGCCACTGTGGGGAAAACGTTGTGCAGCTAAGCTCACTTGGGAAGTACAAGTGCCAGAGTTCCTTTCTGGGGCACCATCAAGAGATCACATTCGTAGCATGCGGGTCCTGCTTTCCTCCTCAGCTGTGCATTCGCAGCCAGCTTCAAGGTGTTCCTTTTGTGGATAGACTCTGGTGGAGAGGCCGCTGGAGAAGGCTTCTGCTTCTATGCCCTTTGAGAAGGCTGCTTTGAAAAACCTCTTACCTAGCGTGTGCCAAGTACAGCCTTCTGCCTCTCTCCAATACTGACTTACTTTTGACAGCTTGTCTTTCCGTTTGAGAAAGCAAGAGCCCTTTTCGTGCAGGGAAAAATGTCCGTTTTCTGTTCTTCTTTTGCACACGGTGACGTGCTTTCAGGGCTGTGGTTAGGCTTTTACCCACTCGAGGGAGGGCAGCTTCCCATTCACTTTGGAGATGGCACTCCTGCAGCGCTGTGGGCCATGTCTGTGCTTCGCAGACTGCAAACTACCCTCTCCATTCGAAAAGAACACGCACGGATTGGGAAGTCTCTGTTCTCTGGGAGTTGTGTGTGGTGCTACTGCCCCGGTGTATGGGGTGGCTCACTGGCCACTAGCAATGTTTCTGCTCGCCACTGTGGGGCAAACGTTGTGCAGCTAAGCTCACTTGGGAAGTACAAGTGCCAGAGTTCCTTTCTGGGGCACAATCAAGAGATCACATTCGTAGCATGCGGGTACTGCTTTCCTCCTCAGCTGTGCTTTCGCAGCCAGCTTCAAGGTGTTCCTTTTGTGGATAGACTCTGGTGGAGAGGCCGCTGGAGAAGGCTTCTGCTTCTATGCCCTTTGAGAAGGCTGCTTTGAGGAACCTCTTACCCTAGCCTCTGCCAAGTACAGCCTTCTGCCTCTCTCCAATACTGACTTACTTTTGACAGCTTGTCTTTCCGTTTGAGAAACCAAGAGCCCTTTTCGTGCAGGGAAAAATGTCCGTTTTCTAATCTTCTTTTGCACACGGTGACGTGCTTTCAGGCCTGGTTTAGGCTTTTACCCACTCGAGGGACGGCAGCTTCCCATTCACTTTGGAGATGGCACTCCTGCAGCGCTGTGGGCCATGTCTGTGCTTCGCAGACTGCAAACTACCCTCTCCATTCGAAGAGAACACGCACGGATTGGGAAGTCTCTGTTCTCTGGGAGTTGTGTGTGGTGCTACTGCCCCGGTGTATGGGGTGGCTCACTGGCCACTAGCAATGTTTCTGCTCGCCACTGTGGGGCAAACGTTGTTCAGCTAAGCTCACTTGGGAAGTACAAGTGCCAGAGTTCCTTTCTGGGGCACCATCAAGAGATCACATTCGTAGCATGCGGGTACTGCTTTCCTCCTAAGCTGTGCATTCGCAGCCAGCTTCAAGGTGTTCCTTTTGTGGATAGACTCTGGAGGAGAGGCCGCTGGATAAGGCCTCTGCTTCTATGCCCTTTGAGAGGGCTGCTTTGAGGAACCTCTTACCCTAGCCTCTGCCAAGTACAGCCTTCTGCCTCTCTCCAATACTGACTTACTTCTGACAGCTTGTCTTTCCGTTTGAGAAACCAAGAGCCCTTTTCGTGCAGGGAAAAATGTCCGTTTTCTGTTCTTCTTTTGCACACGGTGACGTGCTTTCAGGCCTGGGTTAGGCTTTTACCCACTCGAGGGAGGGCAGCTTCCCATTCACTTTGGAGATGGCACTCCTGCAGCGCTGTGGGCCATGACTGTGCTTCGCAGACTGTAAACTACCCTCTCCATTCGAAGAGAACACGCACGGATTGGGAAGTCTCTGTTCTCTGGGAGATGTGTGTGGTGCTACTGCCCCGGTGTATGGGGTGGCTCACTGGCCACTAGCAATGTTTCTGCTCGCCACTGTGGGGCAAACGTTGTGCAGCTAAGCTCACTTGGGAAGTACAAGTGCCAGACTTCCTTTCTGGGGCACCATCAAGAGATCACATTCGTAGCATGCGGGTACTGCTTTCCTCCTAAGCTGTGCATTCGCAGCCAGCTTCAAGGTGTTCCTTTTGTGGATAGACTCTGGTGGAGAGGCCGCTGGAGAAGGCCTCTGCTTCTATGCCCTTTGAGAAGGCTTCTTTGAGGAACCTCTTACCCTAGCGTGTGCCAAGTACAGCCTTCTGCCTCTCTCCAATACTGACTTACTTTTGACAGCTTGTCTTTCCGTTTGAGAAACCAAGAGCCCTTTTCGTGCAGGGAAAAGTGTCCGTTTTCTGTTCTTCTTTTGCACACGGTGACGTGCTTTCAGGCCTGGGTTAGGCTTTTACCCACTCGAGGGAGGGCAGCTTCCCATTCACTTTGGAGATGGCACTCCTGCAGCGCTGTGGGCCATGTCTGTGCTTCGCAGACTGCAAACTACCCTCTCCATTCAAAGAGAACACGCACGGATTGGGAAGTCTCTGTTCTCTGGGAATTATGTGTGGTGCTACTGCCCCGGTGTATGGGGTGGCTCACTGGCCACTAGCAATGTTTCTGCTCGCCACTGTGGGGCAAACGTTGTTCAGCTAAGCTCACTTGGGAAGTACAAGTGCCAGAGTTCCTTTCTGGGGCACCATCAAGAGATCACATTCGTAGCATGCGGGTACTGCTTTCCTCCTAAGCTGTGCATTCGCAGCCAGCTTCAAGGTGTTCCTTTTGTGGATAGACTCTGGAGGAAAGGCCGCTGGATAAGGCCTCTGCTTCTATGCCCTTTGAGAAGGCTGCTTTGAGGAACCTCTTTCCCTAGCCTCTGCCAAGTAGAGCCTTCTGCCTCTCTCCAATACTGACTTACTTCTGACAGCTTGTCTTTCCGTTTGAGAAACCAAGAGCCCTTTTCGTGCAGGGAAAAATGTCCGTTTTCTTTTCTTCTTTTGCACACGGTGACGTGCTTTCACGGCTGTGGTTAGGCTTTTAAGCACTCGAGGGAGGGCAGCTTCCCATTCACTATGGAGATGGCACTCCTGCAGCGCTGTGGGCCATGTCTGTGCTTCGCAGACTGCAAACTACCTTCTCCATTCGAAGAGAACACGCACGGATTGGGAAGTCTCTGTTCTCTGGGAGTTGTGTGTGGTGCTACTGCCCCGGTGTATGGGGTGGCTCACTGGCCACTAGCAATGTTTCTGCTCGCCACTGTGGGGCAAACGTTCTGCAGCTAAGCTCACTTGGGAAGTACAAGTGCCAGAGTTCCTTTCTGGGGCACCATCAAGAGATCACATTCGTAGCATGCGGGTACTGCTTTCCTCCTAAGCTGTGCATTCGCAGCCAGCTTCAAGGTGTTCCTTTTGTGGATAGACTCTGGTGGAGAGACGGCTAGAGAAGGCCTCTGCTTCTATGCCCTTTGAGAAGGCTTCTTTGAGGAACCTCTTACCCTAGCGTGTGCCAAGTACAACCTTCTGCCTCTCTCCAATACTGACTTACTTCTGACAGCTTGTCTTTCCGTTTGAGAAAGCAAGAGCCCTTTTCGTGCAGGGAAAAATGTCCGTTTTCTGTTCTTCTTTTGCACACGGTGACGTGCTTTCAGGGCTGTGGTTAGGCTTTTACCCACTCGAGGGAGGGCAGCTTCCCATTCACTTTGGAGATGGCACTCCTGCAGCGCTGTGGGCCATGACTGTGCTTCGCAGACTGCAAACTACCCTCTCCAATCGAAGAGAACATGCACGGATTGGGAAGTCTCTGTTCTCTGGGAGTTGTGTGTGGTGCTACTGCCCCGGTGTATGGGGTGGCTCACTGGCCAGTAGCAATGTTTCTGTTCGCCACTGTGGGGCAAACGTTGTGCAGCTAAGCTCACTTGGGAAGTACAAGTGCCAGAGTTCCTTTCTGGGGCACCATCAAGAGATCACATTCGTAGCATGCGGGTACTGCTTTCCTCCTCAGCTGTGCTTTCGCAGCCAGCTTCAAGGTGTTCCTTTTGTGGATAGACTCTGGTGGAGAGTCCGCTGGAGAAGGCTTCTGCTTCTATGCCCTTTGAGAAGGCTGCTTTGAGGAACCTCTTACCCTAGCCTCTGGCAAGTACAGCCTTCTGCCTCTCTCCAATACTGACTTACTTTTGACAGCTTGTCTTTCCGTTTGAGAAACCAAGAGCCCTTTTCGTGCAGGGAAAAATGTCCGTTTTCTGTTCTTCTTTTGCACACGGTGACGTGCTTTCAGGGCTGTGGTTAGGCTTTTACCCACTCGAGGGAGGGCAGCTTCCCATTCACTTTGTAGATGGCACACCTGCAGCGCTGTGGGCCATGTCTGTGCTTCGCAGACTGCAAACTACCCTCTCCATTCGAAGAGAACACGCACGGATTGGGAAGTCTCTGTTCTCTGGGAGTTGTGTGTGGTGCTACTGCCCCGGTGTATGGGGTGGCTCACTGGCCACTAGCAATGTTTCTGCTCGCCACTGTGTGGTAAACGTTGTGCAGCTAAGCTCACTTGGGAAGTACATGTGCCACAGTTCCTTTCTGGGGCACCATCAAGAGATCACATTCGTAGCATGCGGGTACTGCTTTCCTCCTAAGCTGTGCATTCGCAGCCAGCTTCAAGGTGTTCCTTTTGTGGATAGACTCTGGTGGAGAGGCCGCTGGAGAAGGCCTCTGCTTCTATGCCCTTTGAGAAGGCTTCTTTGAGGAACCTCTTACCCTAGCGTGTGCCAAGTACAGCCTTCTGCCTCTCTCCAATACTGACTTACTTTTGACAGCTTGTCTTTCCGTTTGAGAAACCAAGAGCCCTTTTCGTGCAGGGAAAAATGTCCGTTTTCTGTTCTTCTTTTGCACACGGTGACGTGCTTTCAGGCCTGGGTTAGGCTTTTACCCACTCGAGGGAGGGCAGCTTCCCATTCACTTTGGAGATGGCACTCCTGCAGCGCTGTGGGCCATGTCTGTGCTTCGCAGACTGCAAACTACCCTCTCCATTCAAAGAGAACACGCACGGATTGGGAAGTCTCTGTTCTCTGGGAATTATGTGTGGTGCTACTGCCCCGGTGTATGGGGTGCCTCACTGGCCACTAGCAATGTTTCTGCTCGCCACTGTGGGGCAAACGTTGTTCAGCTAAGCTCACTTGGGAAGTACAAGTGCCAGAGTTCCTTTCTGGGGCACCATCAAGAGATCACATTCGTAGCATGCGGGTACTGATTTCCTCCTAAGCTGTGCATTCGCAGCCAGCTTCAAGGTGTTCCTTTTGTGGATAGACTCTGGAGGAAAGGCCGCTGGATAAGGCCTCTGCTTCTATGCCCTTTGAGAAGGCTGCTTTGAGGAACCTCTTTCCCTAGCCTCTGCCAAGTAGAGCCTTCTGCCTCTCTCCAATACTGACTTACTTCTGACAGCTTGTCTTTCCGTTTGAGAAACCAAGAGCCCTTTTCGTGCAGGGAAAAATGTCCGTTTTCTTTTCTTCTTTTGCACACGGTGACGTGCTTTCACGGCTGTGGTTAGGCTTTTAAGCACTCGAGGGAGGGCAGCTTCCCATTCACTATGGAGATGGCACTCCTGCAGCGCTGTGGGCCATGTCTGTGCTTCGCAGACTGCAAACTACCTTCTCCATTCGAAGAGAACACGCACGGATTGGGAAGTCTCTGTTCTCTGGGAGTTGTGTGTGGTGCTACTGCCCCGGTGTATGGGGTGGCTCACTGGCCACTAGCAATGTTTCTGCTCGCCACTGTGGGGCAAACGTTCTGCAGCTAAGCTCACTTGGGAAGTACAAGTGCCAGAGTTCCTTTCTGGGGCACCATCAAGAGATCACATTCGTAGCATGCGGGTACTGCTTTCCTCCTAAGCTGTGCATTCGCAGCCAGCTTCAAGGTGTTCCTTTTGTGGATAGACTCTGGTGGAGAGACGGCTAGAGAAGGCCTCTGCTTCTATGCCCTTTGAGAAGGCTTCTTTGAGGAACCTCTTACCCTAGCGTGTGCCAAGTACAACCTTCTGCCTCTCTCCAATACTGACTTACTTCTGACAGCTTGTCTTTCCGTTTGAGAAAGCAAGAGCCCTTTTCGTGCAGGGAAAAATGTCCGTTTTCTGTTCTTCTTTTGCACACGGTGACGTGCTTTCAGGGCTGTGGTTAGGCTTTTACCCACTCGAGGGAGGGCAGCTTCCCATTCACTTTGGAGATGGCACTCCTGCAGCGCTGTGGGCCATGACTGTGCTTCGCAGACTGCAAACTACCCTCTCCAATCGAAGAGAACATGCACGGATTGGGAAGTCTCTGTTCTCTGGGAGTTGTGTGTGGTGCTACTGCCCCGGTGTATGGGGTGGCTCACTGGCCAGTAGCAATGTTTCTGTTCGCCACTGTGGGGCAAACGTTGTGCAGCTAAGCTCACTTGGGAAGTACAAGTGCCAGAGTTCCTTTCTGGGGCACCATCAAGAGATCACATTCGTAGCATGCGGATACTGCTTTCCTCCTCAGCTGTGCTTTCGCAGCCAGCTTCAAGGTGTTCCTTTTGTGGATAGACTCTGGTGGAGAGTCCGCTGGAGAAGGCTTCTGCTTCTATGCCCTTTGAGAAGGCTGCTTTGAGGAACCTCTTACCCTAGCCTCTGGCAAGTACAGCCTTCTGCCTCTCTCCAATACTGACTTACTTTTGACAGCTTGTCTTTCCGTTTGAGAAACCAAGAGCCCTTTTCGTGCAGGGAAAAATGTCCGTTTTCTGTTCTTCTTTTGCACACGGTGACGTGCTTTCAGGGCTGTGGTTAGGCTTTTACCCACTCGAGGGAGGGCAGCTTCCCATTCACTTTGTAGATGGCACACCTGCAGCGCTGTGGGCCATGTCTGTGCTTCGCAGACTGCAAACTACCCTCTCCATTCGAAGAGAACACGCACGGATTGGGAAGTCTCTGTTCTCTGGGAGTTGTGTGTGGTGCTACTGCCCCGGTGTATGGGGTGGCTCACTGGCCACTAGCAATGTTTCTGCTCGCCACTGTGTGGTAAACGTTGTGCAGCTAAGCTCACTTGGGAAGTACATGTGCCAGAGTTCCTTTCTGGGGCACCATCAAGAGATCACATTCGTAGCATGCGGGTACTGCTTTCCTCCTAAGATGTGCATTCGCAGCCAGCTTCACGGTGTTCCTTTTGTGGATAGACTCTAGTGGAGAGGCCGCTGGATAAGGCCTCTGCTTCTATGCCCTTTGAGAGGGCTGCTTTGAGGAACCTCTTACCCTAGCCTCTGCCAAGTACAGCCTTCTGCCTCTCTCCAATACTGACTTACTTCTGACAGCTTGTCTTTCCGTTTGAGAAACCAAGAGCCCTTTTCGTGCAGGGAAAAATGTCCGTTTTCTGTTCTTCTTTTGCACACGGTGACGTGCTTTCAGGGCTGGCGTTAGGCTTTTACCCAATCGAGGGAGGGCAGCTTCCCATTCACTTTGTAGATGGCACTCCTGCAGCGCTGTGGGCCATGTCTGTGCTTCGCAGACTGCAAACTACCCTCTCCATTCGAAGAGAACACGCACGGATTGGGAAGTCTCTGTTCTCTGGGAGTTGTGTGTGGTGCTACTGCCCCGGTGTATGGGGTGGCTCACTGGCCACTAGCAATGTTTCTGCTCGCCACTGTGGGGAAAACGTTGTGCAGCTAAGCTCACTTGGGAAGTACAAGTGCCAGAGTTCCTTTCTGGGGCACCATCAAGAGATCACATTCGTAGCATGCGGGTACTGCTTTCCTCCTCAGCTGTGCATTCGCAGCCAGCTTCAAGGTGTTCCTTTTGTGGATAGACTCTGGTGGAGAGGCCGCTGGAGAAGGCCTCTGCTTCTATGCCCTTTGAGAAGGCTTCTTTGAGGAACCTCTTACCCTAGCGTGTGCCAAGTACAGCCTTCTGCCTCTCTCCAATACTGACTTACTTTTGACAGCTTGTCTTTCCGTTTGAGAAAGCAAGAGCCCTTTTCGTGCAGGGAAAAATGTCCGTTTTCTGTTCTTCTTTTGCACACGGTGACGTGCTTTCAGGGCTGTGGTTAGGCTTTTACCCACTCGAGGGAGGGCAGCTTCCCATTCACTTTGGAGATGGCACTCCTGCAGCGCTGTGGGCCATGTCTGTGCTTCGCAGACTGCAAACTACCCTCTCCATTCGAAGAGAACACGCACGGATTGGGAAGTCTCTGTTCTCTGGGAGTTGTGTGTGGTGCTACTGCCCCGGTGTATGGGGTGGCTCACTGGCCACTAGCAATGTTTCTGCTCGCCACTGTGGGGCAAACGTTGTGCAGCTAAGCTCACTTGGGAAGTACAAGTGCCAGAGTTCCTTTCTGGGGCACCATCAAGAGATCACATTCGTAGCATGCGGGTACTGCTTTCCTCCTAATCGGTGCATTCGCAGCCACCTTCAAGGTGTTCCTTTTGTGGATAGACTCTGGTGGAGAGGCCGCTGGAGAAGGCTTCTGCTTCTATGCCCTTTGAGAAGGCTGCTTTGAGGAACCTCTTACCCTAGCCTCTGACAAGTACTGCCATCTGCCTCTCTCCAATACTGACTTACTTTTGACAGCTTGTCTTTCCGTTTGAGAAAGCAAGAGCCCTTTTCGTGCAGGGAAAAATGTCCGTTTTCTGTTCTTCTTTTGCACACGGTGACGTGCTTTCAGGCCTGGGTTAGGCTTTTACCCACTCGAGGGAGGGCAGCTTCCCATTCACTTTGGAGATGGCACTCCTGCAGCGCTGTGGGTCATGACTGTGCTTCGCAGACTGTAAACTACCCTCTCCATTCGAAGAGAACACGCACGGATTGGGAAGTCTCTGTTCTCTGGGAGATGTGTGTGGTGCTACTGCCCCGGTGTATGGGGTGGCTCACTGGCCACTAGCAATGTTTCTGCTCTCCACTGTGGGGCAAACGTTGTGCAGCTAAGCTCACTTGGGAAGTACAAGTGCCAGAGTTCCTTTCTGGGGCACCATCAAGAGATCACATTCGTAGCATGCGGGTACTGCTTTCCTCCTAAGATGTGCATTCGCAGCCAGCTTCAAGGTGTTCCCTTGTGGATAGACTCTGGTGGAGAGGCCGCTGGAGAAGGCCTCTGCTTCTATGCCCTTTGAGAAGGCTGCTTTGAGGAACCTCTTACCCTAGCCTCTGCCACGTACAGCCTTCTGCCTCTCCCCAATACTGACTTACTTCTGACAGCTTGTCTTTCCGTTTGAGAAAGCAATAGCCCTTTTCGTGCAGGGAAAAATGTCCGTTTTCTGTTCTTCTTTTGCACACGGTGACGTGCTTTCAGGGCTGTGGTTAGGCTTTTACCCACTCGAGGGAGGGCAGCTTCCCATTCACTTTGGAGATGGCACTCCTGCAGCGCTGTGGGCCATGTCTGTGCTTCGCAGACTGCAAACTACCCTCTCCATTCGAAGAGAACACGCACGGATTGGGAAGTCTCTGTTCTCTGGGAGTTGTGTGTGGTGCTACTGCCCCGGTGTATGGGGTGGCTCACTGGCCACTAGCAATGTTTCTGCTCACCACTGTGGGGCAAACGTTGTGCAGCTAAGCTCACTTGGGAAGTACAAGTGCCAGAGTTCCTTTCTGGGGCACCATCAAGAGATCACATTCGTAGCATGCGGGTACTGCTTTCCTCCTAAGCTGTGCATTCGCAGCCAGCTTCAAGGTGTTCCTTTTGTGGATAGACTCTGGTGGAGAGACGGCTAGAGAAGGCCTCTGCTTCTATGCCCTTTGAGAAGGCTTCTTTGAGGAACCTCTTACCCTAGCGTGTGCCAAGTACAACCTTCTGCCTCTCTCCAATACTGACTTACTTCTGACAGCTTGTCTTTCCGTTTGAGAAAGCAAGAGCCCTTTTCGTGAAGGGAAAAATGTCCGTTTTCTGTTCTTCTTTTGCACACGGTGACGTGCTTTCAGGGCTGTGGTTAGGCTTTTACCCACTCGAGGGAGGGCAGCTTCCCATTCACTTTGGAGATGGCACTCCTGCAGCGCTGTGGGCCATGTCTGTGCTTCGCAGACTGCAAACTACCCTCTCCATTCGAAGAGAACACGCACGGATTGGGAAGTCTCTGTTCTCTGGGCGTTGTGTGTGGTGCTACTGCCCCGGTGTATGGGGTGGCTCACTGGCCACTAGCAATGTTTCTGCTCACCACTGTGGGGCAAACGTTGTGCAGCTAAGCTCACTTGGGAAGTACAAGTGCCAGAGTTCCTTTCTGGGGCACCATCAAGAGATCACATTCGTAGCATGCGGGTACTGCTTTCCTCCTAATCGGTGCATTCGCAGCCACCTTCAAGGTGTTCCTTTTGTGGATAGACTCTGGTGGAGAGGCCGCTGGAGAAGGCTTCTGCTTCTATGCCCTTTGAGAAGGCTGCTTTGAGGAACCTCTTACCCTAGCCTCTGGCAAGTACAGCCTTCTGCCTCTCTCCAATACTGACTTACTTTTGACAGCTTGTCTTTCCGTTTGAGAAACCAAGAGCCCTTTTCGTGCAGGGAAAAATGTCCGTTTTCTGTTCTTCTTTTGCACACGGTGACGTGCTTTCAGGCCTGGGTTAGGCTTTTACCCACTCGAGGGAGGGCAGCTTCCCATTCACTTTGGAGATGGCACTCCTGCAGCGCTGTGGGCCATGTCTGTGCTTCGCAGACTGCAAACTACCCTCTCCATTCGAAGAGAACACGCACGGATTGGGAAGTCTCTGTTCTCTGGGAGATGTGTGTGGTGCTACTGCCCCGGTGTATGGGGTGGCTCACTGGCCACTAGCAATGTTTCTGCTCGCCACTGTGGGGCAAACGTTGTGCAGCTAAGCTCACTTGGGAAGTACAAGTGCCAGAGTTCCTTTCTGGGGCACCATCAAGAGATCACATTCGTAGCATGCGGGTACTGCTTTCCTCCTAAGCTGTGCATTCGCAGCCAGCTTCAAGGTGTTCCTTTTGTGGATAGATTCTGGTGGAGGGGCCGCTGGAGAAGGCTTCTGCTTCTATGCCCTTTGAGAAGGCTGCTTTGAGGAACCTCTTACCCTAGCCTCTGCCAAGTACAGCCTTCTGCCTCTCTCCAATACTGACTTACATTTGACAGCTTGTCTTTCCGTTTGAGAAACCAAGAGCCCTTTTCGTGCAGGGAAAAATGTCCGTTTTCTGTTCTTCTTTTGCACACGGTGACGTGCTTTCAGGCCTGGGTTAGGCTTTTACCCACTCGAGGGAGGGCAGCTTCCCATTCACTTTGGAGATGGCACTCCTGCAGCGCTGTGGGCCATGACTGTGCTTCGCAGACTGTAAACTACCCTCTCCATTCGAAGAGAACACGCACGGATTGGGAAGTCTCTGTTCTCTGGGAGATGTGTGTGGTCCTACTGCCCCGGTGTATGGGGTGGCTCACTGGCCACTAGCAATGTTTCTGCTCGCCACTGTGGGGCAAACGTTGTGCAGCTAAGCTCACTTGGGAAGTACAAGTGCCAGAGTTCCTTTCTGGGGCACCATCAAGAGATCACATTCGTAGCATGCGGGTACTGCTTTCCTCCTAAGCTGTGCATTCGCAGCCAGCTTCAAGGTGTTCCTTTTGTGGATAGACTCTGGTGGAGAGGCCGCTGGAGAAGGCCTCTGCTTCTATGCCCTTTGAGAAGGCTTCTTTGAGGAACCTCTTACCCTAGCGTGTGCCAAGTACAGCCTTCTGCCTCTCTCCAATACTGACTTACTTTTGACAGCTTGTCTTTCCGTTTGAGAAACCAAGAGCCCTTTTCGTGCAGGGAAAAATGTCCGTTTTCTGTTCTTCTTTTGCACACGGTGACGTGCTTTCAGGCCTGGGTTAGGCTTTTACCCACTCAAGGGAGGGCAGCTTCCCATTCACTTTGGAGATGGCACTCCTGCAGCGCTGTGGGCCATGTCTGTGCTTCGCAGACTGCAAACTACCCTCTCCATTCGAAGAGAACACGCACGGATTGGGAAGTCTCTGTTCTCTGGGAATTATGTGTGGTGCTACAGCCCCGGTGTATGGGGTGGCTCACTGGCCACTAGCAATGTTTCTGCTCGCCACTGTGGGGCAAACGTTGTTCAGGTAAGCTCACTTGGGAAGTACAAGTGCCAGAGTTCCTTTCTGGGGCACCATCAAGAGATCACATTCGTAGCATGCGGGTACTGCTTTCCTCCTAAGCTGTGCATTCGCAGCCAGCTTCAAGGTGTTCCTTTTGTGGATAAACTCTGGAGGAAAGGCCGCTGGATAAGGCCTCTGCTTCTATGCCCTTTGAGAAGGCTGCTTTGAGGAACCTCTTTCCCTAGCCTCTGCCAAGTACAGCCTTCTGCCTCTCTCCAATACTGACTTACTTTTGACAGCTTGTCTTTCCGTTTGAGAAACCAAGAGCCCTTTTCGTGCAGGGAAAAATGTCCGTTTTCTGGTCTTCTTTTGCACACGGTGACGTGCTTTCAGGGCTGTGGTTAGGCTTTTACCCACTCGAGGGAGGGCAGCTTCCCATTCACTTTGGAGATGGCACTCCTGCAGCGCTGTGGGCCATGTCTGTGCTTCGCAGACTGCAAACTACCCTCTCCATTCGAAGAGAACACGCACGGATTGGGAAGTCTCTGTTCTCTGGGAGTTGTGTGTGGTGCTACTGCCCCGGTGTATGGGGTGGCTCACTGGCCACTAGTAATGTTTCTGCTCGCCACTGTGGGGCAAACGTTGTGCAGCTAAGCTCACTTGGGAAGTACAAGTGCCAGAGTTCCTTTCTGGGGCACCATCAAGAGATCACATTCGTAGCATGCGGGTACTGCTTTCCTCCTAATCGGTGCATTCGCAGCCACCTTCAAGGTGTTCCTTTTGTGGATAGACTCTGGTGGAGAGGCCGCTGGAGAAGGCTTCTGCTTCTATGCCCTTTGATAAGGCTGCTTTGAGGAACCTCTTACCCTAGCCTCTGGCAAGTACTGCCATCTGCCTCTCTCCAATACTGACTTACTTTTGACAGCTTGTCTTTCCGTTTGAGAAAGCAAGAGCCCTTTTGGTGCAGGGAAAAATGTCCGTTTTCTGTTCTTCTTTTGCACACGGTGACGTGCTTTCAGGCCTGGGTTAGGCTTTTACCCACTCGAGGGAGGGCAGCTTCCCATTCACTTTGGAGATGGCACTCCTGCAGCGCTGTGGGTCATGACTGTGCTTCGCAGACTGTAAACTACCCTCTCCATTCGAAGAGAACACGCACGGATTGGGAAGTCTCTGTTCTCTGGGAGATGTGTGTGGTGCTACTGCCCCGGTGTATGGGGTGGCTCACTCGCCACTAGCAATGTTTCTGCTCTCCACTGTGGGGCAAACGTTGTGCAGCTAAGCTCACTTGGGAAGTACAAGTGCCAGAGTTCCTTTCTGGGGCACCATCAAGAGATCACATTCGTAGCATGCGGGTACTGCTTTCCTCCTAAGATGTGCATTCGCAGCCAGCTTCAAGGTGTTCCCTTGTGGATAGACTCTGGTGGAGAGGCCGCTGGAGAAGGCCTCTGCTTCTATGCCCTTTGAGAAGGCTGCTTTGAGGAACCTCTTACCCTAGCCTCTGCCACGTACAGCCTTCTGCCTCTCCCCAATACTGACTTACTTCTGACAGCTTGTCTTTCCGTTTGAGAAAGCAATAGCCCTTTTCGTGCAGGGAAAAATGTCCGTTTTCTGTTCTTCTTTTGCACACGGTGACGTGCTTTCAGGGCTGTGGTTAGGCTTTTACCCACTCGAGGGAGGGCAGCTTCCCATTCACTTTGGAGATGGCACTCCTGCAGCGCTGTGGGCCATGTCTGTGCTTCGCAGACTGCAAACTACCCTCTCCATTCGAAGAGAACACGCACGGATTGAGAAGTCTCTGTTCTCTGGGAGTTGTGTGTGGTGCTACTGCCCCGGTGTATGGGGTGGCTCACTGGCCACTAGCAATGTTTCTGCTCACCACTGTGGGGCAAACGTTGTGCAGCTAAGCTCACTTGGGAAGTACAAGTGCCAGAGTTCCTTTCTGGGGCACCATCAAGAGATCACATTCGTAGCATGCGGGTACTGCTTTCCTCCTAAGCTGTGCATTCGCAGCCAGCTTCAAGGTGTTCCTTTTGTGGATAGACTCTGGAGGAGAGGCCGCTGGAGAAGGCCTCTGCTTCTATGCCCTTTGAGAGGGCTGCTTTGAGGAACCTATTACCCTAGCCTCTGCTAAGTACAGCCTTCTGCCTCTCTCCAATACTGACTTACTTCTGACAGCTTGTCTTTCCGTTTGAGAAACCAAGAGCCCTTTTCGTGCAGGGAAAAATGTCCGTTTTCTGTTCTTCTTTTGCACACGGTGACGTGCTTTCAGGCCTGGGTTAGGCTTTTACCCACTCGAGGGAGGGCAGCTTTCCATTCACTTTGGAGATGGCACTCCTGCAGCGCTGTGGGCCATAACTGTGCTTCGCAGACTGTAAACTACCCTCTCCATTCGAAGAGAACACGCACGGATTAGGAAGTCTCTCTTCTCTGGGAGATGTGTGTGGTGCTACTGCCCCGGTGTATGGGGTGGCTCACTCGCCACTAGCAATGTTTCTGCTCTCCACTGTGGGGCAAACGTTGTGCAGCTAAGCTCACTTGGGAAGTACAAGTGCCAGAGTTCCTTTCTGGGGCACCATCAAGAGATCACATTCGTAGCATGCGGGTACTGCTTTCCTCCTAAGCTGTGCATTCGCAGCCAGCTTCAAGGTGTTCCTTTTGTGGATAGACTCTGGTGGAGAGACGGCTAGAGAAGGCCTCTGCTTCTATGCCCTTTGAGAAGGCTTCTTTGAGGAACCTCTTACCCTAGCGTGTGCCAAGTAAAACCTTCTGCCTCTCTCCAATACTGACTTACTTCTGACAGCTTGTCTTTCCGTTTGAGAAAGCAAGAGCCCTTTTCGTGAAGGGAAAAATGTCCGTTTTCTGTTCTTCTTTTGCACACGGTGACGTGCTTTCAGGGCTGTGGTTAGGCTTTTACCCACTCGAGGGAGGGCAGCTTCCCATTCACTTTGGAGATGGCACTCCTGCAGCGCTGTGGGCCATGTCTGTGCTTCGCAGACTGTAAACTACCCTCTCCATTCGAAGAGAACACGCACGGATTGGGAAGTCTCTGTTCTCTGGGAGATGTGTGTGGTGCTACTGCCCCGGTGTATGGGGTGGCTCACTGGCCACTAGCAATGTTTCTGCTCGCCACTGTGGGGCAAACGTTGTGCAGCTAAGCTCACTTGGGAAGTACAAGTGCCAGAGTTCCTTTCTGGGGCACCATCAAGAGATCACATTCGTAGCATGCGGGTACTGCTTTCCTCCTAAGCTGTGCATTCGCAGCCAGCTTCAAGGTGTTCCTTTTGTGGATAGACTCTGGTGGAGAGGCCGCTGGAGAAGGCCTCTGCTTCTATGCCCTTTGAGAAGGCTTCTTTGAGGAACCTCTTACCCTAGCGTGTGCCAAGTACAGCCTTCTGCCTCTCTCCAATACTGACTTACTTTTGACAGCATGTCTTTCCGTTTGAGAAACCAAGAGCCCTTTTCGTGCAGGGAAAAATGTCCGTTTTCTGTTCTTCTTTTGCACACGGTGACGTGCTTTCAGGCCTGGGTTAGGCTTTTACCCACTCGAGGGAGGGCAGCTTCCCATTCACTTTGGAGATGGCACTCCTGCAGCGCTGTGGGCCATGACTGTGCTTCGCAGACTGTAAACTACCCTCTCCATTCGAAGAGAACACGCACGGATTGGGAAGTCTCTGTTCTCTGGGAGATGTGTGTGGTGCTACTGCCCCGGTGTATGGGGTGGCTCACTGGCCACTAGCAATGTTTCTGCTCGCCACTGTGGGGCAAACGTTGTGCAGCTAAGCTCACTTGGGAAGTACAAGTGCCAGAGTTCCTTTCTGGGGCACCATCAAGAGATCACATTCGTAGCATGCGGGTACTGCTTTCCTCCTAAGATGTGCATTCGCAGCCAGCTTCAAGGTGTTCCCTTGTGGATAGACTCTGGTGGAGAGGCCGCTGGAGAAGGCCTCTGCTTCTATGCCCTTTGAGAAGGCTGCTTTGAGGAACCTCTTACCCTAGCCTCTGCCACGTACAGCCTTCTGCCTCTCCCCAATACTGACTTACTTCTGACAGCTTGTCTTTCCGTTTGAGAAAGCAATAGCCCTTTTCGTGCAGGAAAAAATGTCCGTTTTCTGTTCTTCTTTTGCACACGGTGACGTGCTTTCAGGGCTGTGGTTAGGCTTTTACCCACTCGAGGGAGGGCAGCTTCCCATTCACTTTGGAGATGGCACTCCTGCAGCGCTGTGGGCCATGTCTGTGCTTCGCAGACTGCAAACTACCCTCTCCTTTCGAAGAGAACACGCACGGATTGGGAAGTCTCTGTTCTCTGGGAGTTGTGTGTGGTGCTACTGCCCCGGTGTATGGGGTGGCTCACTGGCCACTAGCAATGTTTCTGCTCACCACTGTGGGGCAAACGTTGTGCAGCTAAGCTCACTTGGGAAGTACAAGTGCCAGAGTTCCTTTCTGGGGCACCATCAAGAGATCACATTCGTAGCATGCGGGTACTGCTTTCCTCCTAAGCTGTGCATTCGCAGCCAGCTTCAAGGTGTTCCTTTTGTGGATAGACTCTGGAGGAGAGGCCGCTGGAGAAGGCCTCTGCTTCTATGCCCTTTGAGAGGGCTGCTTTGAGGAACCTATTACCCTAGCCTCTGCTAAGTACAGCCTTCTGCCTCTCTCCAATACTGACTTACTTCTGACAGCTTGTCTTTCCGTTTGAGAAACCAAGAGCCCTTTTCGTGCAGGGAAAAATGTCCGTTTTCTGTTCTTTTGCACACGGTGACGTGCTTTCAGGCCTGGGTTAGGCTTTTACCCACTCGAGGGAGGGCAGCTTCCCATTCACTTTGGAGATGGCACTCCTGCAGCGCTGTGGGCCATAACTGTGCTTCGCAGACTGTAAACTACCCTCTCCATTCGAAGAGAACACGCACGGATTAGGAAGTCTCTGTTCTCTGGGAGATGTGTGTGGTGCTACTGCCCCGGTGTATGGGGTGGCTCACTCGCCACTAGCAATGTTTCTGCTCTCCACTGTGGGGCAAACGTTGTGCAGCTAAGCTCACTTGGGAAGTACAAGTGCCAGAGTTCCTTTCTGGGGCACCATCAAGAGATCACATTCGTAGCATGCGGGTACTGCTTTCCTCCTAAGCTGTGCATTCGCAGCCAGCTTCAAGGTGTTCCTTTTGTGGATAGACTCTGGTGGAGAGACGGCTAGAGAAGGCCTCTGCTTCTATGCCCTTTGAGAAGGCTTCTTTGAGGAACCTCTTACCCTAGCGTGTGCCAAGTACAACCTTCTGACTCTCTCCAATACTGACTTACTTCTGACAGCTTGTCTTTCCGTTTGAGAAAGCAAGAGCCCTTTTCGTGAAGGGAAAAATGTCCGTTTTCTGTTCTTCTTTTGCACACGGTGACGTGCTTTCAGGGCTGTGGTTAGGCTTTTACCCACTCGAGGGAGGGCAGCTTCCCATTCACTTTGGAGATGGCACTCCTGCAGCGCTGTGGGCCATGTCTGTGCTTCGCAGACTGCAAACTACCCTCTCCATTCGAAGAGAACACGCACGGATTAGGAAGTCTCTGTTCTCTGGGCGTTGTGTGTGGTGCTACTGCCCCGGTGTATGGGGTGGCTCACTGGCCACTAGCAATGTTTCTGCTCGCCACTGTGGGGCAAACGTTGTGCAGCTAAGCTCACTTGGGAAGTACAAGTGCCAGAGTTCCTTTCTGGGGCACCATCAAGAGATCACATTCGTAGCATGCGGGTACTGCTTTCCTCCTAATCGGTGCATTCGCAGCCACCTTCAAGGTGTTCCTTTTGTGGATAGACTCTGGTGGAGAGGCCGCTGGAGAAGGCTTCTGCTTCTATGCCCTTTGAGAAGGCTGCTTTGAGGAACCTCTTACCCTAGCCTCTGGCAAGTACAGCCTTCTGCCTCTCTCCAATACTGACTTACTTTTGACAGCTTGTCTTTCCGTTTGAGAAACCAAGAGCCCTTTTCGTGCAGGGAAAAATGTCCGTTTTCTGTTCTTCTTTTGCACACGGTGACGTGCTTTCAGGCCTGGGTTAGGCTTTTACCCACTCGAGGGAGGGCAGCTTCCCATTCACTTTGGAGATGGCACTCCTGCAGCGCTGTGGGCCATGTCTGTGCTTCGCAGACTGCAAACTACCCTCTCCATTCGAAGAGAACACGCACGGATTGGGAAGTCTCTGTTCTCTGGGAGATGTGTGTGGTGCTACTGCCCCGGTGTATGGGGTGGCTCACTGGCCAGTAGCAATGTTTCTGCTCGCCACTGTGGGGCAAACGTTGTGCAGCTAAGCTCACTTGGGAAGTACAAGTGCCAGAGTTCCTTTCTGGGGCACCATCAAGAGATCACATTCGTAGCATGCGGGTACTGCTTTCCTCCTAAGCTGTGCATTCGCAGCCAGCTTCAAGGTGTTCCTTTTGTGGATAGACTCTGGTGGAGGGGCCGCTGGAGAAGGCTTCTGCTTCTATGCCCTTTGAGAAGGCTGCTTTGAGGAACCTCTTACCCTAGCCTCTGCCAAGTACAGCCTTCTGCCTCTCTCCAATACTGACTTACATTTGACAGCTTGTCTTTCCGTTTGAGAAACCAAGAGCCCTTTTCGTGCAGGGAAAAATGTCCGTTTTCTGTTCTTCTTTTGCACACGGTGACGTGCTTTCAGGCCTGGGTTAGGCTTTTACCCACTCGAGGGAGGGCAGCTTCCCATTCACTTTGGAGATGGCACTCCTGCAGCGCTGTGGGCCATGACTGTGCTTCGCAGACTGTAAACTACCCTCTCCATTCGAAGAGAACACGCACGGATTGGGAAGTCTCTGTTCTCTGGGAGATGTGTGTGGTGCTACTGCCCCGGTGTATGGGGTGGCTCACTGGCCACTAGCAATGTTTCTGCTCGCCACTGTGGGGCAAACGTTGTGCAGCTAAGCTCACTTGGGAAGTACAAGTGCCAGAGTTCCTTTCTGGGGCACCATCAAGAGATCACATTCGTAGCATGCGGGTACTGCTTTCCTCCTAAGCTGTGCATTCGCAGCCAGCTTCAAGGTGTTCCTTTTGTGGATAGACTCTGGTGGAGAGGCCGCTGGAGAAGGCCTCTGCTTCTATGCCCTTTGAGAAGGCTTCTTTGAGGAACCTCTTACCCTAGCGTGTGCCAAGTACAGCCTTCTGCCTCTCTCCAATACTGACTTACTTTTGACAGCTTGTCTTTCCGTTTGAGAAACCAAGAGCCCTTTTCGTGCAGGGAAAAATGTCCGTTTTCTGTTCTTCTTTTGCACACGGTGACGTGCTTTCAGGCCTGGGTTAGGCTTTTACCCACTCAAGGGAGGGCAGCTTCCCATTCACTTTGGAGATGGCACTCCTGCAGCGCTGTGGGCCATGTCTGTGCTTCGCAGACTGCAAACTACCCTCTCCATTCGAAGAGAACACGCACGGATTGGGAAGTCTCTGTTCTCTGGGAATTATGTGTGGTGCTACAGCCCCGGTGTATGGGGTGGCTCACTGGCCACTAGCAATGTTTCTGCTCGCCACTGTGGGGCAAACGTTGTTCAGCTAAGCTCACTTGGGAAGTACAAGTGCCAGAGTTCCTTTCTGGGGCACCATCAAGAGATCACATTCGTAGCATGCGGGTACTGCTTTCCTCCTAAGCTGTGCATTCGCAGCCAGCTTCAAGGTGTTCCTTTTGTGGATAGACTCTGGTGGAGAGGCCGCTGGAGAAGGCCTCTGCTTCTATGCCCTTTGAGAAGGCTGCTTTGAGGAACCTCTTTCCTAGCCTCTGCCAAGTACAGCCTTCTGCCTCTCTCCAATACTGACTTACTTCTGACAGCTTGTCTTTCCGTTTGAGAAAGCAAGAGCCCTTTTCGTGCAGGGAAAAATGTCCGTTTTCTGTTCTTCTTTTGCACACGGTGACGTGCTTTCACGGCTGTGGTTAGGCTTTTAAGCACTCGAGGGAGGGCAGCTTCCCATTCACTATGGAGATGGCACTCCTGCAGCGCTGTGGGCCATGTCTGTGCTTCGCAGACTGCAAACTACCTTCTCCATTCGAAGAGAACACGCACGGATTGGGAAGTCTCTGTTCTCTGGGAGTTGTGTGTGGTGCTACTGCCCCGGTGTACGGGGTGGCTCACTGGCCACTAGCAATGTTTCTGCTCGCCACTGTGGGGCAAACGTTGTGCAGCTAAGCTCACTTGGGAAGTACAAGTGCCAGAGTTCCTTTCTGGGGCACCATCAAGAGATCACATTCGTAGCATGCGGGTACTGCTTTCCTCCTAAGCTGTGCATTCGCAGCCAGCTTCAAGGTGTTCCTTTTGTGGATAGACTCTGGAGGAGAGGCCGCTGGATAAGGCCTCTGCTTCTATGCCCTTTGAGAGGGCTGCTTTGAGGAACCTCTTACCCTAGCCTCTGCCAAGTACAGCCTTCTGCCGCTCTCCAATACTGACTTACTTCTGACAGCTTGTCTTTCCGTTTGAGAAACCAAGAGCCCTTTTCGTGCAGGGAAAAATGTCCTTTTTCTGTTCTTCTTTTGCACACGGTTACGTGCTTTCAGGGCTGGGGTTAGGCTTTTACCCACTCGAGGGAGGGCAGCTTCCCATTCACTTTGGAGATGGCACTCCTGCAGCGCTGTGGGCCATGTCTGTGCTTCGCAGACTGCAAACTACCCTCTCCATTCGAAGAGAACACGCACGGATTGGGAAGTCTCTGTTCTCTGGGAGTTGTGTGTGGTGCTACTGCCCCGGTGTATGGGGTGGCTCACTCGCCACTAGCAATGTTTCTGCTCGCCACTGTGGGGAAAACGTTGTGCAGCTAAGCTCACTTGGGAAGTACAAGTGCCAGAGTTCCTTTCTGGGGCACCATCAAGAGATCACATTCGTAGCATGCGGGTACTGCTTTCCTCCTAAGCTGTGCATTCGCAGCCAGCTTCAAGGTGTTCCTTTTGTGGATAGACTCTGGTGGAGAGGCCGCTGGAGAAGGCTTCTGCTTCTATGCCCTTTGAGAAGGCTGCTTTGAGGAACCTCTTACCCTAGCCTCTGCCAAGTACAGCCTTCTGCCTCTCTCCAATACTGACTTACTTTGACAGCTTGTCTTTCCGTTTGAGAAACCAAGAGCCCTTTTCGTGCAGGGAAAAATGTCCGTTTTCTGTTCTTCTTTTGCACACGGTGACGTGCTTTCAGGTCTGGGGTTAGGCTTTTACCCACTCGAGGGAGGGCAGCTTCCCATTCACTTTGGAGATGGCACTCCTGCAGCGCTGTGGGCCATGTCTGTGCTTCGCAAACTGCAAACTACCCTCTCCATTCGAAGAGAACACGCACGGATTGGGAAGTCTCTGTTCTCTGGGAGATGTGTGTGGTGCTACTGCCCCGGTGTATGGGGTGGCTCACTGGCCAGTAGCAATGTTTCTGCTCGCCACTGTGGGGCAAACGTTGTGCAGCTAAGCTCACTTGGGAAGTACAAGTGCCAGAGTTCCTTTCTGGGGCACCATCAAGAGATCACATTCGTAGCATGCGGGTACTGCTTTCCTCCTAAGCTGTGCATTCGCAGCCAGCTTCAAGGTGTTCCTTTTGTGGATAGACTCTGGTGGAGAGGCCGCTGGAGAAGGCCTCTGCTTCTATGCCCTTTGAGAAGGCTGCTTTGAGGAACCTCTTACCCTAGCGTGTGCCAAGTACAGCCTTCTGCCTCTCTCCAATACTGACTTACTTTTGACAGCTTGTCTTTCCGTTTGAGAAACCAAGAGCCCTTTTCGTGCAGGGAAAAATGTCCGTTTTCTGTTCTTCTTTTGCACACGGTGACGTGCTTTCAGGTCTGGGGTTAGGCTTTTACCCACTCGAGGGAGGGCAGCTTCCCATTCACTTTGGAGATGGCACTCCTGCAGCGCTGTGGGCCATGTCTGTGCTTCGCAAACTGCAAACTACCCTCTCCATTCGAAGAGAACACGCACGGATTGGGAAGTCTCTGTTCTCTGGGAGTTGTGTGTGGTGCTACTGCCCCGGTGTATGGGGTGGCTCACTGGCCACTAGCAACGTTTCTGCTCGCCACTGTGGGGCAAGCGTTGTGCAGCTAAGCTCACTTGGGAAGTACAAGTGCCAGAGTTCCTTTCTGGGGCACCATCAAGAGATCACATTCGTAGCATGCGGGTACTGCTTTCCTCCTAAGCTGTGCATTCGCAGCCAGCTTCAAGGTGTTCTTTTTGTGGATAGACTCTGGTGGAGAGACGGCTAGAGAAGGCCTCTGCTTCTATGCCCTTTGAGAAGGCTTCTTTGAGGAACCTCTTACCCTAGCGTGTGCCAACTACAGCCTTCTGCCTCTCTCCAATACTGACTTACTTCTGACAGCTTGTCTTTCCCTTTGAGAAACCAAGAGCCCTTTTCGTGCAGGGAAAAATGTCCGTTTTCTGTTCTTCTTTTGCACACGGTGACGTGCTTTCAGGGCTGTGGTTAGGCTTTTACCCACTCGAGGGAGGGCAGCTTCCCATTCACTTTGGAGATGGCACTCCTGCAGCGCTGTGGGCCATGTCTGTGCTTCGCAGACTGCAAACTACCCTCTCCATTCGAAGAGAACACGCACGGATTGGGAAGTCTCTGTTCTCGGGGAGTTGTGTGTTGTGCTACTGCCCCGGTGTATGGGGTGGCTCACTGGCCACTAGCAATGTTTCTGCTCGCCACTGTGGGGAAACGTTGTGCAGCTAAGCTCACTTGGGAAGTCCAAGTGCCAGAGTTCTTTTCTGGGGCACCATCAAGAGATCACATTCGTAGCATGCGGGTACTGCTTTCCTCCTAAGCTGTGCATTCGCAGCCAGCTTCAAGGTGTTCCTTTTGTGGATAGACTCTGGTGGAGAGGCCGCAGGAGAAGGCTTCTGCTTCTATGCCCTTTGAGAAGGCTGCTTTGAGGAACCTCTTACCCTAGCCTCTGCCAAGTACAGCCTTCTGCCTCTCTCCAATACTGACTTACTTTTGACAGCTTGTCTTTCCGTTTGAGAAACCAAGAGCCCTTTTCGGGCAGGGAATAATGTCCGTTTTCTGTTCTTCTTTTGCACACGGTGACGTGCTTTCAGGGCTGTGGTTAGGCTTTTACCCACTCGAGGGAGGGCAGCTTCCCATTCACTTTGGAGATGGCACTCCTGCAGCGCTTTGGGCCATGTCTGTGCTTCGCAGACTGCAAACTACCCTCTCCATTCGAAGAGAACACGCATGGATTGGGAAGTCTCTGTTCTCTGGGAGTTGTGTGTGGTGCTACTGCCCCGGTGTATGGGGTGGCTCACTGGCCACTAGCAATGTTTCTGCTCGCCACTGTGGGGCAAACGTTGTGCAGCTAAGCTCACTTGGGAAGTACAAGTGCCAGAGTTCCTTTCTGGGGCACCATCAAGAGATCACATTCGTAGCATGCGGGTACTGCTTTCCTCCTAAGCTGTGCATTCGCAGCCAGCTTCAAGGTGTTCCTTTTGTTGATAGACTCTGGAGGAGAGGCCGCTGGATAAGGCTTCTGCTTCTATGCACTTTGAGAAGGCTGCTTTGAGGAACCTCTTACCCTAGCCTCTGCCAAGTACAGCCTTCTGCCTCTCTCCAATACTGGCTTACTTCTGACAGCTTGTCTTTCCGTTTGAGAAACCAAGAGCCCTTTTCGTGCAGGGAAAAATGTCCTTTTTCTGTTCTTCTTTTGCACACGGTTACGTGCTTTCAGGGCTGGGGTTAGGCTTTTACCCACTCGAGGGAGGGCAGCTTCCCATTCACTTTGGAGATGGCACTCCTGCAGCGCTGTGGGCCATGTCTGTGCTTCGCAGACTGCAAACTACCCTCTCCATTCGAAGAGAACACGCACGGATTGGGAAGTCTCTGTTCTCGGGGAGTTGTGTGTTGTGCTACTGCCCCGGTGTATGGGGTGGCTCACTGGCCACTAGCAATGTTTCTGCTCGCCACTGTGGGGCAAACGTTGTGCAGCTAAGCTCACTTGGGAAGTACAAGTGCCAGAGTTCCTTTCTGGGGCACCATCAAGAGATCACATTCGTAGCATGCGGGTACTGCTTTCCTCCTAAGCTGTGCATTCGCAGCCAGCTTCAAGGTGTTCCTTTTGTGGATAGACTCTGGTGGAGAGGCCGCAGGAGAAGGCTTCTGCTTCTATGCCCTTTGAGAAGGCTGCTTTGAGGAACCTCTTACCCTAGCCTCTGCCAAGTACAGCCTTCTGCCTCTCTCCAATACTGACTTACTTTTGACAGCTTGTCTTTCCGTTTGAGAAACCAAGAGCCCTTTTCGGGCAGGGAATAATGTCCGTTTTCTGTTCTTCTTTTGCACACGGTAACGTGCTTTCAGGGCTGTGGTTAGGCTTTTACCCACTCGAGGGAGGGCAGCTTCCCATTCACTTTGGAGATGGCACTCCTGCAGCGCTGTGGGCCATGTCTGTGCTTCGCAGACTGCAAACTACCCTCTCCATTCGAAGAGAACACGCACGGATTGGGAAGTCTCCGTTCTCTGGGAGTTGTGTGTGGTGCTACTGCCCCGGTGTATGGGGTGGCTCACTGGCCACTAGCAATGTTTCTGCTCGCCACTGTGGGGCAAACGTTGTGCAGCTAAGCTCACTTGGGAAGTACAAGTGCCAGAGTTCCTTTCTGGGGCACCATCAAGAGATCACATTCGTAGCATGCGGGTACTGCTTTCCTCCTAAGCTGTGCATTCGCAGCCAGCTTCAAGGTGTTCCTTTTGTGGATAGATTCTGGAGGAGAGGCCGCTGGATAAGGCCTCTGCTTCTATGCCCTTTGAGAGGGCTGCTTTGAGGAACCTCTTACCCTAGCCTCTGCCAAGTATAGCCTTCTGCCTCTCTCCAATACTGACTTACTTTTGACAGATTGTCTTTCCGTTTGAGAAACCAAGAGCCCTTTACGTGCAGGGAAAAATGTCCGTTTTTTGTTCTTCTTTTGCACAGGGTGACGTGCTTTCAGGGCTGTGGTTAGGCTTTTACCCACTCGAGGGAGGGCAGCTTCCCATTCACTTTGGAGATGGCACTCCTGCAGCGCTGTGGGCCATGTCTGTGCTTCGCAGACTGCAAACTACCCTCTCCATTCGAAGAGAACACGCATGGATTGGGAAGTCTCTGTTCTCTGGGAGTTGTGTGTGGTGCTACTGCCCCGGTGTATGGGGTGGCTCACTGGCCACTAGCAATGTTTCTGCTCGCCACTGTGGGGCAAACGTTGTGCATCTAAGCTCACTTGGGAAGTACAAGTGCCAGAGTTCCTTTCTGGGGCACCATCAAGAGATCACATTCGTAGCATGCGGGTACTGCTTTCCTCCTAAGCTGTGCATTCGCAGCCAGCTTCAAGGTGTTCCTTTTGTGGATAGACTCTTGTGGAGAGGCCGCTGGAGAAGGCCTCTGCTTCTATGCCCTTTGAGAAGGCTGCTTTGAGGAACGTCTTACCCTAGCCTCTGCCAAGTACAGCCTTCTGCCTCTCTCCAATACTGACTTACTTTTGACAGCTTGTCTTTCCGTTTGAGAAACCAAGAGCCCTTTTCGGGCAGGGAATAATGTCCGTTTTCTGTTCTTCTTTTGCACACGGTGACGTGCTTTCAGGGCTGTGGTTAGGCTTTTACCCACTCGAGGGAGGGCAGCTTCCCATTCACTTTGGAGATGGCACTCCTGCAGCGCTGTGGGCCATGTCTGTGCTTCGCAGACTGCAAACTACCCTCTCCATTCGAAGAGAACACGCACGGATTGGGAAGTCTCTGTTCTCTGGGAGTTGTGTGTGGTGCTACTGCCCCGGTGTATGGGGTGGCTCACTGGCCACTAGCAATGTTTCTGCTCGCCACTGTGGGGCAAACGTTGTGCAGCTAAGCTCACTTGGGAAGTACAAGTGCCAGAGTTCCTTTCTGGGGCACCATCAAGAGATCACATTCGTAGCATGCGGGTACTGCTTTCCTCCTAAGCTGTGCATTCGCAGCCAGCTTCAAGGTGTTCCTTTTGTTGATAGACTCTGGAGGAGAGGCCGCTGGATAAGGCTTCTGCTTCTATGCACTTTGAGAAGGCTGCTTTGAGGAACCTCTTACCCTAGCCTCTGCCAAGTACAGCCTTCTGCCTCTCTCCAATACTGGCTTACTTCTGACAGCTTGTCTTTCCGTTTGAGAAACCAAGAGCCCTTTTCGTGCAGGGAAAAATGTCCTTTTTCTGTTCTTCTTTTGCACACGGTTACGTGCTTTCAGGGCTGGGGTTAGGCTTTTACCAACTCGAGGGAGGGCAGCTTCCCATTCACTTTGGAGATGGAACTCCTGCAGCGCTGTGGGCCATGTCTGTGCTTCGCAGACTGCAAACTACCCTCTCCATTCGAAGAGAACACGCACGGATTGGGAAGTCTCTGTTCTCGGGGAGTTGTGTGTTGTGCTACTGCCCCGGTGTATGGGGTGGCTCACTGGCCACTAGCAATGTTTCTGCTCGCCACTGTGGGGCAAACGTTGTGCAGCTAAGCTCACTTGGGAAGTACAAGTGCCAGAGTTCCTTTCTGGGGCACCATCAAGAGATCACATTCGTAGCATGCGGGTACTGCTTTCCTCCTAAGCTGTGCATTCGCAGCCAGCTTCAAGGTGTTCCTTTTGTGGATAGACTCTGGTGGAGAGGCCGCAGGAGAAGGCTTCTGCTTCTATGCCCTTTGAGAAGGCTGCTTTGAGGAACCTCTTACCCTAGCCTCTGCCAAGTACAGCCTTCTGCCTCTCTCCAATACTGACTTACTTTTGACAGCTTGTCTTTCCGTTTGAGAAACCAAGAGCCCTTTTCGGGCAGGGAATAATGTCCGTTTTCTGTTCTTCTTTTGCACACGGTAACGTGCTTTCAGGGCTGTGGTTAGGCTTTTACCCACTCGAGGGAGGGCAGCTTCCCATTCACTTTGGAGATGGCACTCCTGCAGCGCTGTGGGCCATGTCTGTGCTTCGCAGACTGCAAACTACCCTCTCCATTCGAAGAGAACACGCACGGATTGGGAAGTCTCCGTTCTCTGGGAGTTGTGTGTGGTGCTACTGCCCCGGTGTATGGGGTGGCTCACTGGCCACTAGCAATGTTTCTGCTCGCCACTGTGGGGCAAACGTTGTGCAGCTAAGCTCACTTGGGAAGTACAAGTGCCAGAGTTCCTTTCTGGGGCACCATCAAGAGATCACATTCGTAGCATGCGGGTACTGCTTTCCTCCTAAGCTGTGCATTCGCAGCCAGCTTCAAGGTGTTCCTTTTGTGGATAGATTCTGGAGGAGAGGCCGCTGGATAAGGCCTCTGCTTCTATGCCCTTTGAGAGGGCTGCTTTGAGGAACCTCTTACCCTAGCCTCTGCCAAGTATAGCCTTCTGCCTCTCTCCAATACTGACTTACTTTTGACAGATTGTCTTTCCGTTTGAGAAACCAAGAGCCCTTTACGTGCAGGGAAAAATGTCCGTTTTTTGTTCTTCTTTTGCACAGGGTGACGTGCTTTCAGGGCTGTGGTTAGGCTTTTACCCACTCGAGGGAGGGCAGCTTCCCATTCACTTTGGAGATGGCACTCCTGCAGCGCTGTGGGCCATGTCTGTGCTTCGCAGACTGCAAACTACCCTCTCCATTCGAAGAGAACACGCACGGATTGGGAAGTCTCTGTTCTCTGGGAGTTGTGTGTGGTGCTACTGCCCCGGTGTATGGGGTGGCTCACTGGCCACTAGCAATGTTTCTGCTCGCCACTGTGGGGCAAACGTTGTGCATCTAAGCTCACTTGGGAAGTACAAGTGCCAGAGTTCCTTTCTGGGGCACCATCAAGAGATCACATTCGTAGCATGCGGGTACTGCTTTCCTCCTAAGCTGTGCATTCGCAGCCAGCTTCAAGGTGTTCCTTTTGTGGATAGACTCTTGTGGAGAGGCCGCTGGAGAAGGCCTCTGCTTCTATGCCCTTTGAGAAGGCTGCTTTGAGGAACGTCTTACCCTAGCCTCTGCCAAGTACAGCCTTCTGCCTCTCTCCAATACTGACTTACTTTTGACAGCTTGTCTTTCCGTTTGAGAAACCAAGAGCCCTTTTCGGGCAGGGAATAATGTCCGTTTTCTGTTCTTCTTTTGCACAGGGTGACGTGCTTTCAGGGCTGTGGTTAGGGTTTTAACCACTCGAGGGAGGGCAGCTTCCCATTCACTTTGGAGATGGCACTCCTGCAGCGCTGTGGGCCATGTCTGTGCTTCGCAGACTGCAAACTACCCTCTCCATTCGAAGAGAACACGCACGGATTGGGAAGTCTCTGTTCTCTGGGAGTTGTGTGTGGTGCTACTGCCCCGGTGTATGGGGTGGCTCACTGGCCACTAGCAATGTTTCTGCTCGCCACTGTGGGGCAAACGTTGTGCAGCTAAGCTCACTTGGGAAGTACAAGTGCCAGAGTTCCTTTCTGGGGCACCATCAAGAGATCACATTCGTAGCATGCGGGTACTGCTTTCCTCCTAAGCTGTGCATTCGCAGCCAGCTTCAAGGTGTTCCTTTTGTGGATAGACTCTGGAGGAGAGGCCGCTGGATAAGGCTTCTGCTTCTATGCCCTTTGAGAAGGCTGCTTTGAGGAACCTCTTACCCTAGCCTCTGCCAAGTACAGCCTTCTGACTCTCTACAATACTGGCTTACTTCTGACAGCTTGTCTTTCCGTTTGAGAAACCAAGAGCCCTTTTCATGCAGGGAAAAATGTCCTTTTTCTGTTCTTCTTTTGCTCACGGTTACGTGCTTTAGGGCTGGGGTTAGGCTTTTACCCACTCAAGGGAGGGCAGCTTCCCATTCACTTTGGAGATGGCACTCCTGCAGCGCTGTGGACCATGTCTGTGCTTCGCAGACTGCAAACTACCCTCTCCATTCGAAGAGAACACGCACGGATTGGGAAGTCTCTGTTCTCTGGGAGTTGTGTGTGGTGCTACTGCCCCGGTGTATGCGGTGGCTCACTGGCCACTAGCAATGTTTCTGCTCGCCACTGTGGGGCAAACGTTGTGCAGCTAAGCTCACTTGGGAAGTACAAGTGCCAGAGTTCCTTTCTGGGGCACCATCAAGAGATCACATTCGTAGCATGCGGGTACTGCTTTCCTCCTAAGCTGTGCATTCGCAGCCAGCTTCAAGGTGTTCCTTTTGTGGATAGACTCTGGAGGAGAGGCCGCTTGATAAGGCTTCTGCTTCTATGCCCTTTGAGAAGGCTGCTTTGAGGAACCTCTTACCCTAGCCTCTGCCAAGTACAGCCTTCTGCCTCTCTCCAATACTGGCTTACTTCTGACAGCTTGTCTTTCCGTTTGAGAAACCAAGAGCCCTTTTCGGGCAGGGAATAATGTCCGTTTTCTGTTCTTCTTTTGCAAACGGTGACGTGCTTTCAGGGCTGTGGTTAGGCTTTTACCCATTCGAGGGAGGGCAGCTTCCCATTCACTTTGGAGATGGCACTCCTGCAGTGCTGTGGGCCATGTCTGTGCTTCGCAGACTGCAAACTACCCTCTCCATTCGAAGAGAACACGCATGGATTGGGAAGTCTCTGTTCTCTGGGAGTTGTGTGTGGTGCTACTGCCCCGGTGTATGGGGTGGCTCACTGGCCACTAGCAATGTTTCTGCTCGCCACTGTGGGGCAAACGTTGTGCAGCTAAGCTCACTTGGGAAGTACAAGTGCCAGAGTTCCTTTCTGGGGCACCATCAAGAGATCACATTCGTAGCATGCGGGTACTGCTTTCCTCCTAAGCTGTGCATTCGCAGCCAGCTTCAAGGTGTTCCTTTTGTGGATAGACTCTGGAGGCGAGGCCGCTGGATAAGGCTTCTGCTTCTATGCACTTTGAGAAGGCTGCTTTGAGGAACCTCTTACCCTAGCCTCTGCCAAGTACAGCCTTCTGCCTCTCTCCAATACTGGCTTACTTCTGACAGCTTGTCTTTCCGTTTGAGAAACCAAGAGCCCTTTTCGTGCAGGGAAAAATGTCCTTTTTCTGTTCTTCTTTTGCACACGGTTACGTGCTTTCAGGGCTGGGGTTAGGCTTTTACCCACTCGAGGGAGGGCAGCTTCCCATTCACTTTGGAGATGGCACTCCTGCAGCGCTGTGGGCCATGTCTGTGCTTCGCAGACTGCAAACTACCCTCTCCATTCGAAGAGAACACGCACGGATTGGGAAGTCTCTGTTCTCGGGGAGTTGTGTGTTGTGCTACTGCCCCGGTGTATGGGGTGGCTCACTGGCCACTAGCAATGTTTCTGCTCGCCACTGTGGGGCAAACGTTGTGCAGCTAAGCTCACTTGGGAAGTACAAGTGCCAGAGTTCCTTTCTGGGGCACCATCAAGAGATCACATTCGTAGCATGCGGGTACTGCTTTCCTCCTAAGCTGTGCATTCGCAGCCAGCTTCAAGGTGTTCCTTTTGTGGATAGACTCTGGTGGAGAGGCCGCAGGAGAAGGCTTCTGCTTCTATGCCCTTTGAGAAGGCTGCTTTGAGGAACCTCTTACCCTAGCCTCTGCCAAGTACAGCCTTCTGCCTCTCTCCAATACTGACTTACTTTTGACAGCTTGTCTTTCCGTTTGAGAAACCAAGAGCCCTTTTCGGGCAGGGAATAATGTCCGTTTTCTGTTCTTCTTTTGCACACGGTAACGTGCTTTCAGGGCTGTGGTTAGGCTTTTACCCACTCGAGGGAGGGCAGCTTCCCATTCACTTTGGAGATGGCACTCCTGCAGCGCTGTGGGCCATGTCTGTGCTTCGCAGACTGCAAACTACCCTCTCCATTCGAAGAGAACACGCACGGATTGGGAAGTCTCTGTTCTCGGGGAGTTGTGTGTTGTGCTACTGCCCCGGTGTATGGGGTGGCTCACTGGCCACTAGCAATGTTTCTGCTCACCACTGTGGGGCAAACGTTGTGCAGCTAAGCTCACTTGGGAAGTACAAGTGCCAGAGTTCCTTTCTGGGGCACCATCAAGAGATCACATTCGTAGCATGCGGGTACTGCTTTCCTCCTAAGCTGTGCATTCGCAGCCAGCTTCAAGGTGTTCCTTTTGTGGATAGACTCTGGTGGAGAGGCCGCAGGAGAAGGCTTCTGCTTCTATGCCCTTTGAGAAGGCTGCTTTGAGGAACCTCTTACCCTAGCCTCTGCCAAGTACAGCCTTCTGCCTCTCTCCAATACTGACTTACTTTTGACAGCTTGTCTTTCCGTTTGAGAAACCAAGAGCCCTTTTCGGGCAGGGAATAATGTCCGTTTTCTGTTCTTCTTTTGCACACGGTAACGTGCTTTCAGGGCTGTGGTTAGGCTTTTACCCACTCGAGGGAGGGCAGCTTCCCATTCACTTTGGAGATGGCACTCCTGCAGCGCTGTGGGCCATGTCTGTGCTTCGCAGACTGAAAACTACCCTCTCCATTCGAAGAGAACACGCACGGATTGGGAAGTCTCCGTTCTCTGGGAGTTGTGTGTGGTGCTACTGCCCCGGTGTATGGGGTGGCTCACTGGCCACTAGCAATGTTTCTGCTCGCCACTGTGGGGCAAACGTTGTGCAGCTAAGCTCACTTGGGAAGTACAAGTGCCAGAGTTCCTTTCTGGGGCACCATCAAGAGATCACATTCGTAGCATGCGGGTACTGCTTTCCTCCTAAGCTGTGCATTCGCAGCCAGCTTCAAGGTGTTCCTTTTGTGGATAGATTCTGGAGGAGAGGCCGCTGGATAAGGCCTCTGCTTCTATGCCCTTTGAGAGGGCTGCTTTGAGGAACCTCTTACCCTAGCCTCTGCCAAGTATAGCCTTCTGCCTCTCTCCAATACTGACTTACTTTTGACAGATTGTCTTTCCGTTTGAGAAACCAAGAGCCCTTTACGTGCAGGGAAAAATGTCCGTTTTTTGTTCTTCTTTTGCACAGGGTGACGTGCTTTCAGGGCTGTGGTTAGGCTTTTACCCACTCGAGGGAGGGCAGCTTCCCATTCACTTTGGAGATGGCACTCCTGCAGCGCTGTGGGCCATGTCTGTGCTTCGCAGACTGCAAACTACCCTCTCCATTCGAAGAGAACACGCATGGATTGGGAAGTCTCTGTTCTCTGGGAGTTGTGTGTGGTGCTACTGCCCCGGTGTATGGGGTGGCTCACTGGCCACTAGCAATGTTTCTGCTCGCCCCTGTGGGGCAAACCTTGTGCATCTAAGCTCACTTGGGAAGTACAAGTGCCAGAGTTCCTTTCTGGGGCACCATCAAGAGATCACATTCGTAGCATGCGGGTACTGCTTTCCTCCTAAGCTGTGCATTCGCAGCCAGCTTCAAGGTGTTCCTTTTGTGGATAGACTCTTGTGGAGAGGCCGCTGGAGAAGGCCTCTGCTTCTATGCCCTTTGAGAAGGCTGCTTTGAGGAACGTCTTACCCTAGCCTCTGCCAAGTACAGCCTTCTGCCTCTCTCCAATACTGACTTACTTTTGACAGCTTGTCTTTCCGTTTGAGAAACCAAGAGCCCTTTACGGGCAGGGAATAATGTCCGTTTTCTGTTCTTCTTTTGCACAGGGTGACGTGCTTTCAGGGCTGTGGTTAGGCTTTTACCCACTCGAGGGAGGGCAGCTTCCCATTCACTTTGGAGATGGCACTCCTGCAGCGCTGTGGGCCATGTCTGTGCTTCGCAGACTGCAAACTACCCTCTCCATTCGAAGAGAACACGCACGGATTGGGAAGTCTCTGTTCTCTGGGAGTTGTGTGTGGTGCTACTGCCCCGGTGTATGGGGTGGCTCACTGGCCACTAGCAATGTTTCTGCTCGCCACTGTGGGGCAAACGTTGTGCAGCTAAGCTGACTTGGGAAGTACAAGTGCCAGAGTTCCTTTCTGGGGCACCATCAAGAGATCACATTCGTAGCATGCGGGTACTGCTTTCCTCCTAAGCTGTGCATTCGCAGCCAGCTTCAAGGTGTTCCTTTTGTGGATAGACTCTGGAGGAGAGGCCGCTGGATAAGGCTTCTGCTTCTATGCCCTTTGAGAAGGCTGCTTTGAGGAACCTCTTACCCTAGCCTCTGCCAAGTACAGCCTTCTGACTCTCTACAATACTGGCTTACTTCTGACAGCTTGTCTTTCCGTTTGAGAAACCAAGAGCCCTTTTCGTGCAGGGAAAAATGTCCTTTTTCTGTTCTTCTTTTGCTCACGGTTACGTGCTTTAGGGCTGGGGTTAGGCTTTTACCCACTCAAGGGAGGGCAGCTTCCCATTCACTTTGGAGATGGCACTCCTGCAGCGCTGTGGACCATGTCTGTGCTTCGCAGACTGCAAACTACCCTCTCCATTCGAAGAGAACACGCACTGATTGGGAAGTCTCTGTTCTCTGGGAGTTGTGTGTGGTGCTACTGCCCCGGTGTATGGGGTGGCTCACTGGCCACTAGCAATGTTTCTGCTCGCCACTGTGGGGCAAACGTTGTGCAGCTAAGCTCACTTGGGAAGTACAAGTGCCAGAGTTCCTTTCTGGGGCACCATCAAGAGATCACATTCGTAGCATGCGGGTACTGCTTTCCTCCTAAGCTGTGCATTCGCAGCCAGCTTCAAGGTGTTCCTTTTGTGGATAGACTCTGGAGGAGAGGCCGCTTGATAAGGCTTCTGCTTCTATGCCCTTTGAGAAGGCTGCTTTGAGGAACCTCTTACCCTAGCCTCTGCCAAGTACAGCCTTCTGCCTCTCTCCAATACTGGCTTACTTCTGACAGCTTGTCTTTCAGTTTGAGAAACCAAGAGCCCTTTTCGTGCAGGGAAAAATGTCCTTTTTCTGTTCTTCTTTTGCACGCGGTTACGTGCTTTCAGGGCTGGGGTTAGGCTTTTACCCACTCGAGGGAGGGCAGCTTCCCATTCACTTTGGAGATGGCACTCCTGCAGCGCTGTGGGCCATGTCTGTGCTTCGCAGACTGCAAACTACCCTCTCCATTCGAAGAGAACACGCACGGATTGGGAAGTCTCTGTTCTCGGGGAGTTGTGTGTTGTGCTACTGCCCCGGTGTATGGGGTGGCTCACTGGCCACTAGCAATGTTTCTGCTCACCACTGTGGGGCAAACGTTGTGCAGCTAAGCTCACTTGGGAAGTACAAGTGCCAGAGTTCCTTTCTGGGGCACCATCAAGAGATCACATTCGTAGCATGCGGGTACTGCTTTCCTCCTAAGCTGTGCATTCGCAGCCAGCTTCAAGGTGTTCCTTTTGTGGATAGACTCTGATGGAGAGGCCGCTGGAGAAGGCTTCTGCTTCTATGCCCTTTGAGAAGGCTGCTTTGAGGAACCACTTACCCTAGCCTCTGCTAAGTACAGCCTTCTGCCTCTCTCCAATACTGACTTACTTTTGACAGCATGTCTTTCCGTTTGAGAAACCAAGAGACCTTTTCGGGCAGGGAATAATGTCCGTTTTCTGTTCTTCTTTTGCACACGGTTACGTGCTTTCAGGGCTGGGGTTAGGCTTTTACCCACTCGAGGGAGGGCAGCTTCCCATTCACTTTGGAGATGGCACTCCTGCAGCGCTGTGGGCCATGTCTGTGCTTCGCAGACTGCAAACTACCCTCTCCATTCGAAGAGAACACGCACGGATTGAGAAGTCTCTGTTCTCTGGGAGTTGTGTGTGGTGCTACTGCCCCGGTGTATGGGGTGGCTCACTGGCCACTAGCAATGTTTCTGCTCGCCACTGTGGGGCAAACGTTGTGCAGCTAAGCTCACTTGGGAAGTACAAGTGCCAGAGTTCCTTTCTGGGGCACCATCAAGAGATCACATTCGTAGCATGCGGGTACTGCTTTCCTCCTAAGCTGTGCATTCGCAGCCAGCTTCAAGGTGTTCCTTTTGTGGATAGACTCTGGTGGAGAGGCCGCTGGAGAATGCTTCTGCTTCTATGCCCTTTGAGAAGGCTGCTTTGAGGAACCTCTTACCCTAGCCTCTGCCAAGTACAGCCTTCTGCCTCTCTCCAATACTGACTTACTTTTGACAGCTTGTCTTTCCGTTTGAGAAACCAAGAGCCCTTTTCGTGCAGGGAAAAATGTCCGTTTTCTGTTCTTCTTTTGCTCACGGTTACGTGCTTTAGGGCTGGGGTTAGGCTTTTACCCACTCGAGGGAGGGCAGCTTCCCATTCACTTTGGAGATGGCACTCCTGCAGCGCTGTGGGCCATGTCTGTGCTTCGCAGACTGCAAACTACCCTCTCCATTCGAAGAGAACACGCACGGATTGGGAAGTCTCTGTTCTCTGGGAGTTGTGTGTGGTGCTACTGCCCCGGTGTATGGGGTGGCTCACTGGCCACTAGCAATGTTTCTGCTCGCCACTGTGGGGCAAACGTTGTGCAGCTAAGCTCACTTGGGAAGTACAAGTGCCAGAGTTCCTTTCTGGGGCACCATCAAGAGATCACATTCATAGCATGCGGGTACTGCTTTCCTCCTAAGCTGTGCATTCGCAGCCAGCTTCAAGGTGTTCCTTTTGTGGATAGACTCTGGAGGAGAGGCCGCTGGATAAGGCCTCTGCTTCTATGCCCTTTGAGAGGGCTGCTTTGAGGAACCTCTTACCCTAGCCTCTGCCAAGTATAGCCTTCTGCCTCTCTCCAATACTGACTTACTTTTGACAGCTTGTCTTTCCGTTTGAGAAACCATGAGCCCTTTTCGTGCAGGGAAAAATGTCCGTTTTCTGTTCTTCTTTTGCACACGGTGACGTGCTTTCAGGGTTGTGGTTATTGTTTTACCCACTCGAGGGAGGGCAGCTTCCCATTCACTTTGGAGATGGCACATCTGCAGCCCTGTGGGCCATGTCTGTGCTTCGCAGACTGCAAACTACCCTATCCATTCGAAGAGAACACGCACGGATTGGGAAGTCTCTGTTCTCTGGGAGTTGTGTGTGGTGCTACTACCCCGGTGTATGGGGTGGCTCACTGGCCACTAGCAATGTTTCTGCTCGCCACTGTGGGGCAAACGTTGTGCAGCTAAGCTCACTTGGGAAGTACAAGTGCCAGAGTTCCTTTCTGGGGCACCATCAAGAGATCACATTCGTAGCATGCGGGTACTGCTTTCCTCCTAAGCTGTGCATTCGCAGCCAGCTTCAAGGTGTTCCTTTTGTTGATAGACTCTGGAGGAGAGGCCGCTGGAGAAGGCTTCTGCTTCTATGCCCTTTGAGAAGGCTGCTTTGAGGAACCTCTTACCCTAGCCTCTGCCAAGTACAGCCTTCTGCCTCTCTACAATACTGGCTTACTTCTGACAGCTTGTCTTTCCATGTGAGAAACAAAGAGCCCTTTTCGTGCAGGGAAAAATGTCCTTTTTCTGTTCTTCTTTTGCACACGGTTACGTGCTTTAGGGCTGGGGTTAGGCTTTTACCCACTCGAGGGAGGGCAGCTTCCCATTCACTTTGGAGATGGCACATCTGCAGCGCTGTGGGCCATGTCTGTGCTTCGCAGACTGCAAACTACCCTCTCCATTCGAAGAGAACACGCACGGATTGGGAAGTCTCTGTTCTCTGGGAGTTGTGTGTTGTGCTACTGCCCCGGTGTATGGGGTGGCTCACTGACCACTAGCAATGTTTCTGCTCGCCACTGTGGGGCAAACGTTGTGCAGCTAAGCTCACTTGGGAAGTACAAGTGCCAGAGTTCCTTTCTGGGGCACCATCAAGAGATCACATTCGTAGCATGCGGGTACTGCTTTCCTCCTAAGCTGTGCATTCCCCGCCAGCTTCAAGGTGTTCCTTTTGTGGATAGACTCTGGTGGAGAGGCCGCTGGAGAAGGCTTCTGCTTCTATGCCCTTTGAGAAGGCTGCTTTGAGGAACCTCTTACCCTAGCCTCTGCCAAGTACAGCCTTCTGCCTCTCTCCAATACTGACTTACTTTTGACAGCTTGTCTTTCCGTTTGAGAAACCAAGAGCCCTTTTCGGGCAGGGAATAATGTCCGTTTTCTGTTCTTCTTTTGCACACGGTGACGTGCTTTCAGGGCTGTGGTTAGGCTTTTACCCACTCGAGGGAGGGCAGCTTCCCATTCAATTTGGAGATGGCACTCCTGCAGCGCTGTGGGCCATGTCTGTGCTTCGCAGACTGCAAACTACCCTCTCCATTCGAAGAGAACACGCACGGATTGGGAAGTCTCTGTTCTCTGGGAGTTGTGTGTGGTGCTACTGCCCCGGTGTATGGGGTGGCTCACTGGCCACTAGCAATTTTTCTGCTCGCCACTGTGGGGCAAACGTTGTGCAGCGAAGCTCACTTGGGAAGTACAAGTGCCAGAGTTCCTTTCTGGGGCACCATCAAGAGATCACATTCGTAGCATGCGGGTACTGCTTTCCTCCTAAGCTGTGCATTCGCAGCCAGCTTCAAGGTGTTCCTATTGTGGATAGACTCTGGAGGAGAGGCCGCTGGATAAGGCCTCTGCTTCTATGCCCTTTGAGAGGGCTGCTTTGAGGAACCTCTTACCCTAGCCTCTGCCAAGTATAGCCTTCTGCCTCTCTCCAATACTGACTTACTTTTGACAGCTTGTCTTTCCGTTTGAGAAACCAAGAGCCCTTTTCGTGCAGGGAAAAATGTCCGTTCTCTGTTCTTCTTTTGCACACGGTGACGTGCTTTCAGGGCTGTGGTTAGGCTTTTACCCACTCGAGGGAGGGCAGCTTCCCATTCACTTTGGAGATGGCACTCCTGCAGCGCTGTGGGCCATGTCTGTGCTTCGCAGACTGCAAACTACCCTCTCCATTCGAAGAGAACACGCACGGATTGGGAAGTCTCTGTTCTCTGGGAGTTGTGTGTGGTGCTACTGCCCCGGTGTATGGGGTGACTCACTGGCCACTAGCAATGTTTCTGCTCGCCACTGTGGGGCAAACGTTGTGCAGCTAAGCTCACTTGGGAAGTACAAGTGCCAGAATTCCTTTCTGGGGCACCATCAAGAGATCACATTCGTAGCATGCGGGTACTGCTTTCCTCCTAAGCTGTGCATTCGCAGCCAGCTTCAAGGTGTTCCTATTGTGGATAGACTCTGGAGGAGAGGCCGCTGGATAAGGCCTCTGCTTCTATGCCCTTTGAGAGGGCTGCTTTGAGGAACCTCTAACCCTAGCCTCTGCCAAGTACAGCCTTCTGCCTCTCTCCAATACTGACTTACTTCTGACAGCTTGTCTTTCCGTTTGAGAAACCAAGAGCCCTTATCGTGCAGGGAAAAATGTCCGTTTTCTGTTCTTCTTTTGCACACGGTGACGTGCTTTCAGGCCTGGGTTAGGCTTTTACCCACTCGAGGGAGGGCAGCTTCCCATTCACTTTGGAGATGGCACTCCTGCAGCGCTGTGGGCCATGACTGTGCTTCGCAGACTGTAAACTACCCTCTCCATTCGAAGAAAAGACGCACGGATTGGGAAGCCTCTGTTCTCTGGGAGTTGTGTGTGGTGCTACTGCCCCGGTGTATGGGGTGGCTCACTGGCCACTAGCAATGTTTCTGCTCGCCACTGTGGGGCAAACGTTGTGCAGCTAAGCTCACTTGGGAAGTACAAGTGCCAGAGTTCCTTTCTAGGGCACCGTCAAGAGATCACATTCGTAGCATGCGGGTACTGGTTTCCTCCTAAGCTGTGCATTCGCAGCCAGCTTCAAGGTGTTCCTTTTGTGGATAGACTCTGGTGGAGAGGCCGCTGGAGAAGGCCTCTGCTTCTATGTCCTTTGAGAAGGCTGCTTTGAGGAACCTCTTACCCTAGCCTCTGCCAAGTACAGCCTTCTGCCTCTCTCCAATACTGACTTACTTTTGACAGCTTGTCTTTCCGTTTGAGAAACCAAGAGCCCTTTTCGTGCAGGGAAAAATGTCCGTTTTCTGTTCTACTTTTGCACACGGTGACGTGCTTTCAGGGCTGCGGTTAGGCTTTTACCCACTAAAGGGAGGGCAGCTTCCCATTCACTTTGGAGATGGCACTCCTGCAGCGCTGTGGGCCATGGCTGTGCTTCGCAGACTGCAAACGACCCTCTCCATTCGAAGACAACACGCACGGATTGGGAAGTCTCTGTTCTCTGGGAGTTGTGTGTGGTGCTACTGCCCCGGTGTATGGGGTGGCTCACTGGCCACTAGCAATGTTTCTGCTCGCCACTGTGGGGCAAACGTTGTGCAGCTAAGCTCACTTGGGAAGTACAAGTGCCAGAGTTCCTTTCTGGGGCACCATCAAGAGATCACATTCGTAGCATGCGGGTACTGCTTTCCTCCTAAGCTGTGCATTCCCCGCCAGCTTCAAGGTGTTCCTTTTGTGGATAGACTCTGGTGGAGAGGCCGCTGGAGAAGGCTTCTGCTTCTATGCCCCTTGAGAAGGCTGCTTTGAGGAACCTCTTACCCTAGCCTCTGCCAAGTACAGCCTTCTGCCTCTCTCCAATACTGACTTACTTTTGACAGCTTGTCTTTCCGTTTGAGAAACCAAGAGCCCTTTTCGTGCAGGGAAAAATGTCCGTTTTCTGTTCTACTTTTGCACACGGTGACATGCTTTCAGGGCTGTGGTTCGGCTTTTACCCACTCGAGGGAGGGCAGCTTCCCATTCACTTTGGAGATGGCACTCCTGCAGCGCTGTGGGCCATGTCTGTGCTTCGCAGACTGCAAACTACCCTCTCCATTCGAAGAGAACACGCACGGATTGGGAAGTCTCTGTTCTCTGGGAGTTGTGTGTGGTGCTACTGCCCCGGTGTATGGGGTGGCTCACTGGCCACTAGCAAAGTTTCTGCTCGCCACTGTGGGGCAAACGTTGTGCAGCTAAGCTCACTTGGGAAGTACAAGTGCCAGAGTTCCTTTCTGGGGCACCATCAAGAGATCACATTCGTAGCATGCGGGTACTGCTTTCCTCCTAAGCTGTGCATTCGCAGCCAGCTTCAAGGTGTTCCATTTGTGGATAGACTCTGGAGGAGAGGCCGCTGGAGAAGGCCTCTGCTTCTATGCCCTTTGAGAGGGCTGCTTTGAGGAACCTCTTACCCTAGCCTCTGCCAAGTACAGCCTTCTGCCTCTCTCCAATACTGACTTACTTTTGACAGCTTGTCTTTCCGTTTGAGAAACCAAGAGCCCTTTTCGTGCAGGGAAAAATGTCCGTTTTCTGTTCTTTTCACACGGTTACGTGCTTTCTGGGCTGGGGTTAGGCTTTTACCCACTCGAGGGAGGGCAGCTTCCCATTCACTTTGGAGATGGCACTCCTGCAGCGCTGTGGGCCATGTCTGTGCTTCGCAGACTGCAAACTACCCTCTCCATTCGAAGAGAACACGCACGGATTGGGAAGTCTCTGTTCTCTGGGAGTTGTGTGTGGTGCTACTGCCCCGGTGTATGGGGTGGCTCACTGGCCACTAGCAAAGATTCTGCTCGCCACTGTGGGGCAAACGTTGTGCAGCTAAGCTCACTTGGGAAGTACAAGTGCCAGAGTTCCTTTCTGGGGCACCATCAAGAGATCACATTCGTAACATGCGTGTACTGCTTTCCTCCTAAGCTGTGCATTCGCAGCCAGCTTCAAGGTGTTCCTTTTGTGGATAGACTCTGGAGGAGAGGCCGCTGGAGAAGGCCTCTGCTTCTATGCCCTTTGAGAGGGCTGCTTTGAGGAACCTCTTACCCTAGCCTCTGCCAAGTACAGCCTTCTGCCTCTCTCCAATACTGACTTACTTTTGACAGCTTGTCTTTCCGTTTGAGAAACCAAGAGCCCTTTTCGTGCAGGGAAAAATGTCCGTTTTCTGTTCTTCTTTTGCACACGGTGACGTGCTTTCAGGCCTGGGTTAGGCTTTTACCCACTCGAGAGAGGGCAGCTTCCCATTCACTTTGGAGATGGCACTCCTGCAGCGCTGTGGGCCATGACTGTGCTTCGCAGACTGTAAACTACCCTCTCCATTCGAAGAAAAGACGCACGGATTGGGAAGCCTCTGTTCTCTGGGAGTTGTGTGTGGTGCTACTGCCCCGGTGTATGGGGTGTCTCACTGGCCACTAGCAATGTTTCTGCTCGCCACTGTGGGGCAAACGTTGTGCAGCTAAGCTCACTTGGGAAGTACAAGTGCCAGAGTTCCTTTCTGGGGCACCATCAAGAGATCACATTCGTAGCATGCGGGTACTGCTTTCCTCCTAAGCTGTGCATTCGCAGCCAGCTTCAAGGTGTTCCTTTTGTGGATAGACTCTGGTGGAGAGGCCGCTGGAGAAGGCTTCTGCTTCTATGCCCTTTGAGAAGGCTGCTTTGAGGAACTTTTTACCCTAGCCTCTGCCAAGTACAGCCTTCTGCCTCTCTCCAATACTGACTTACTTTTGACAGCTTGTCTTTCCGTTTGAGAAACCAACAGCCCTTTTCCTGCAGGGAAAAATGTCCGTTTTCTGTTCTTCTTTTGCACACGGTTACGTGCTTTCAGGGCTGGGGTTAGGCTTTTACCCACTCGAGGGAGGGCAGCTTACCGTTCACTTTGGAGACGGCACTCCTGCAGCGCTGTGGGCCATGTCAGTGCTTCGCAGACTGCAAACTACCCTCTCCATTCGAAGAGAACACGCACGGATTGGGAAGTCTCTGTTCTCTGGGAGTTGTGTGTGGTGCTACTGCCCCGGTGTATGGGGTGGCTCACTGGCCACTAGCAATGTTTCTGCTCGCCACTGTGGGGCAAACGTTGTGCAGCTAAGCTCACTTGGGAAGTACAAGTGCCAGAGTTCCTTTCTTGGGCACCATCAAGAGATCACATTCGTAGCATGCGGGTACTGCTTTCCTCCTAAGCTGTGCATTGGCAGCCAGCTTCAAGGTGTTCCTTTTGTGGATAGACTCTGGTGGAGAGGCCGCTGGAGAAGGCTTCTGCTTCTATGCCCTTTGAGAAAGCTGCTTTGAGGAACCTCTTACCCTAGCCTCTGCCAAGTACAGCCTTCTGCCTCTCTCCAATACTGACTTACTTTTGACAGCTTGTCTTTCCGTTTGAGAAACCAAGAGCCCTTTTCGTGCAGGGAAAAATGTCCGTTTTCTGTTCTTCTTTTGCACACGGTGACGTGCTTTCAGGCCTGGGTTAGGCTTTTACCCACTCGAGGGAGGGCAGCTTCCCATTCACTTTGGAGATGGCACTCCTGCAGCGCTGTGGGCCATGACTGTGCTTCGCAGACTGTAAACTACCCTATCCATTCGAAGAAAACACGCACGGATTGGGAAGTCTCTGTTCTTTAGGAGATGTGTGTGGTGCTACTGCCCCGGTGTATGGGGTGGCTCACTGGCCACTAGCAATGTTTCTGCTCGCCACTGTGGGGCAAACGTTGTGCAGCTAAGCTCACTTGGGAAGTACAAGTGCCAGAGTTCCTTTCTGGGGCACCATCAAGAGATCACATTCGTAGCATGCGGGTACTGCTTTCTTCCTAAGCTGTGCATTCGCAGCCAGCTTCAAGGTGTTCCTTTTGTGGATAGACTCTGGTGGAGAGGCAACTGGAGAAGGCCTCTGCTTCTATGCCCTTTGAGAAGGCTGCTTTGAGGAACCTCTTACCCTAGCCTCTGCCAAGTACAGCCTTCTGCCTCTCTCTAATACTGACTTACTTTTGACAGCTTGTCTTTCCGTTTGAGAAACCAAGAGCCCTTTTCGTGCAGGGAAAAATGTCCGTTTTCTGTTCTTCTTTTGCACACGGTGACGTGCTTTCAGGGCTGTGGTTAGGCTTTTACCCACTCGAGGGAGGGCAGCTTCCCGTTCACTTTGGAGATGGCACTCCGTCAGCGATGTGGGCCATGTCTGTGCTTCGCAGACTGCAAACTACCCTCTCCATTCGAAGACAACACGCACGGATTGGGAAGTCTCTGTTCTCTGGGAGTTGTGTGTGGTGCTACTGCCCCGGTGTATGGGGTGGCTCACTGGCCACTAGCAATGTTTCTGCTCGCCACTGTGGGGCAAACGTTGTGCAGCTAAGCTCACTTGGGAAGTACAAGTGCCAGAGTTCCTTTCTGGGGCACCATCAAGAGATCACATTCGTAGCATGCGGGTACTGCTTTCCTCCTAAGCTGTGCATTCGCAGCCAGCTTCAAGGTGTTCCTTTTGTGGATAGACTCTGGTGGAGAGGCCGCTGGAGAAGGCCTCTGCTTCTATGCCCTTTTGAGAAGGCTGCTTTGATGAACCTCTTACCCTAGCCTCTGCCAAGTACAGCCTTCTGCCTCTCTCCAATACTGACTTACTTTTGACAGCTTGTCTTTCCGTTTGAGAAACCAAGAGCCCTTTTCGTGCAGGGAATAATGTCCGTTTTCTGTTCTTCTTTTGCACACGGTGACGTGCTTTCAGGCCTGTGGTTAGGCTTTTACCCACTCGAGGGAGGGCAGCTTCCCATTCACTTTGGAGATGGCACTCCTGCAGCGCTGTGGGCCATGTCTGTGCTCGCAGACTGCAAACTACCCTCTCCATTCGAAGACAACACGCACGGATTGGGAAGTCTCTGTTCTCTTGGAGTTGTGTGTGGTGCTACTGCCCCGGTGTATGGCGTGGCTCACTGGCCACTAGCAATGTTTCTGCTCGCCACTGTGGGGCAAACGTTGTGCAGCTAAGCTCACTTGGGAAGTACAAGTGCCAGAGTTCCTTTCTGGGGCACCATCAAGAGATCACATTCGTAGCATGCGGGTACTGCTTTCCTCCTAAGCTGTGCATTGGCAGCAGCTTCAAGGTGTATCTTTTGTGGATAGACTCTGGTGGAGAGGCCGCTGGAACAGGCTTCTGCTTCTATGCCCTTTGAGAAGGCTGCTTTGAGGAACCTCTTACCCTAGCCTCTGCCAAGTACAGCCTTCTGCCTCTCTCCAATACTGACTTACTTTTGACAGCTTGTCTTTCCGTTTGAGAAACCAAGAGCCCTTTTCGTGCAGGGAAAAATGTCCGTTTTCTGTTCTTCTTTTGCACACGGTTACGTGCTTTCAGGGCTGGGGTTAGGCTTTTACCCACTCGAGGGAGGGCAGCTACCCATTCACTTTGGAGATGGCACTCCTGCAGCGCTGTGGGCCATGTCTGTGCTTCGCAGACTGCAAACTACCCTCTCCATTCGAAGAGAACACGCACGGATTGGGAAGTCTCTGTTCTCTGGGAGTTGTGTGTGGTGCTACTGCCCCGGTGTATGGGGTGGCTCACTGGCCACTAGCAATGTTTCTGCTCGCCACTGTGGGGCAAACGTTGTGCAGCTAAGCTCACTTGGGAAGTACAAGTGCCAGAGTTCCTTTCTGGGGCACCATCAAGAGATCACATTCGTAGCATGCGGGTACTGCTTTCTTCCTAAGCTGTGCATTCGCAGCCAGCTTCAAGGTGTTCCTTTTGTGGATAGACTCTGGTGGAGAGGCAACTGGAGAAGGCCTCTGCTTCTATGCCCTTTGAGAAGGCTGCTTTGAGGAACCTCTTACCCTAGCCTCTGCCAAGTACAGCCTTCTGCCTCTCTCCAATACTGACTTACTTTTGACAGCTTGTCTTTCCGTTTGAGAAACCAAGAGCCCTTTTCCTGCAGGGAAAAATGTCCGTTTTCTGTTCTTCTTTTGCACACGGTGACGTGCTTTCAGGGCTGTGGTTAGGCTTTTACCCACTCGAGGGAGGGCAGCTTCCCGTTCACTTTGGAGATGGCACTCCTGCAGCGCTGTGGGCCAAGTCTGTGCTTCGCAGACTGCAAACTACCCTCTCCATTCGAAGACAACACGCACGGATTGGGAAGTCTCTGTTCTCTTGGAGTTGTGTGTGCTGCTACTGCTCCGGTGTATGGGGTGGCTCACTGGCCACTAGCAATGTTTCTGCTCGCCACTGTGGGGCAAACGTTGTGCAGCTAAGCTCACTTGGGAAGTACAAGTGCCAGAGTTCCTTTCTGGGGCACCATCAAGAGATCACATTCGTAGCATGCGGGTACTGCTTTCCTCCTAAGCTGTGCATTCGCAGCCAGCTTCAAGGTGTTCCTTTTGTGGATAGACTCTGGTGGAGAGGCCGCTGGAGAAGGCTTCTGCTTCTATGCCCTTTGAGAAAGCTGCTTTGAGGAACCTCTTACCCTAGCCTCTGCCAAGTACAGCCTTCTGCCTCTCTCTAATACTGACTTACTTTTGACAGCTTGTCTTTCCGTTTGAGAAACCAAGAGCCCTTTTCGTGCAGGGAAAAATGTCCGTTTTCTGTTCTTCTTTTGCACACGGTGACGTGCTTTCAGGGCTGTGGTTAGGCTTTTACCCACTCGAGGGAGGGCAGCTTCCCGTTCACTTTGGAGATGGCACTCCGTCAGCGATGTGGGCCATGTCTGTGCTTCGCAGACTGCAAACTACCCTCTCCATTCGAAGACAACACGCACGGATTGGGAAGTCTCTGTTCTCTGGGAGTTGTGTGTGGTGCTACTGCCCCGGTGTATGGGGTGGCTCACTGGCCACTAGCAATGTTTCTGCTCGCCACTGTGGGGCAAACGTTGTGCAGCTAAGCTCACTTGGGAAGTACAAGTGCCAGAGTTCCTTTCTGGGGCACCATCAAGAGATCACATTCGTAGCATGCGGGTACTGCTTTCCTCCTAAGCTGTGCATTCGCAGCCAGCTTCAAGGTGTTCCTTTTGTGGATAGACTCTGGTGGAGAGGCCGCTGGAGAAGGCCTCTGCTTCTATGCCCTTTTGAGAAGGCTGCTTTGATGAACCTCTTACCCTAGCCTCTGCCAAGTACAGCCTTCTGCCTCTCTCCAATACTGACTTACTTTTGACAGCTTGTCTTTCCGTTTGAGAAACCAAGAGCCCTTTTCGTGCAGGGAATAATGTCCGTTTTCTGTTCTTCTTTTGCACACGGTGACGTGCTTTCAGGCCTGTGGTTAGGCTTTTACCCACTCGAGGGAGGGCAGCTTCCCATTCACTTTGGAGATGGCACTCCTGCAGCGCTGTGGGCCATGTCTGTGCTCGCAGACTGCAAACTACCCTCTCCATTCGAAGACAACACGCACGGATTGGGAAGTCTCTGTTCTCTTGGAGTTGTGTGTGGTGCTACTGCCCCGGTGTATGGCGTGGCTCACTGGCCACTAGCAATGTTTCTGCTCGCCACTGTGGGGCAAACGTTGTGCAGCTAAGCTCACTTGGGAAGTACAAGTGCCAGAGTTCCTTTCTGGGGCACCATCAAGAGATCACATTCGTAGCATGCGGGTACTGCTTTCCTCCTAAGCTGTGCATTGGCAGCAGCTTCAAGGTGTATCTTTTGTGGATAGACTCTGGTGGAGAGGCCGCTGGAACAGGCTTCTGCTTCTATGCCCTTTGAGAAGGCTGCTTTGAGGAACCTCTTACCCTAGCCTCTGCCAAGTACAGCCTTCTGCCTCTCTCCAATACTGACTTACTTTTGACAGCTTGTCTTTCCGTTTGAGAAACCAAGAGCCCTTTTCGTGCAGGGAAAAATGTCCGTTTTCTGTTCTTCTTTTGCACACGGTTACGTGCTTTCAGGGCTGGGGTTAGGCTTTTACCCACTCGAGGGAGGGCAGCTTCCCATTCACTTTGGAGATGGCACTCCTGCAGCGCTGTGGGCCATGTCTGTGCTTCGCAGACTGCAAACTACCCTCTCCATTCGAAGAGAACACGCACGGATTGGGAAGTCTCTGTTCTCTGGGAGTTGTGTGTGGTGCTACTGCCCCGATGTATGGGGTGGCTCACTGGCCACTAGCAATGTTTCTGCTCGCCACTGTGGGGCAAACGTTGTGCAGCTAAGCTCACTTGGGAAGTACAAGTGCCAGAGTTCCTTTCTGGGGCACCATCAAGAGATCACATTCGTAGCATGCGGGTACTGCTTTCCTCCTAAGCTGTGCATTCGCAGCCAGCTTCAAGGTGTTCCTTTTGTGGATAGACTCTTGTGGAGAGGCCGCTGGAGAAGGCTTCTGCTTCTATGCCCTTTGAGAAGGCTGCTTTGCGGAACCTCTTACCCTAGCGTCTGCCAAGTACAGCCTTCTGCCTCTCTCCAATACTGACTTACTTTTGACAGCTTGTCTTTCCGTTTGAGAAACCAAGAGCCCTTTTCGTGCAGGGAAAAATGTCCGTTTTCTGTTCTTCTTTTGCACACGGTGACGTGCTTTCAGGGCTGGGGTTAGGCTTTTACCCACTCGAGGGAGGGCAGCTTCCCATTCACTTTGGAGATGGCACTCCTGCAGCGCTGTGGGCCATGTCTGTGCTTCGCAGACTGCAAACTACCCTCTCCATTCGAAGAGAACACGCACGGATTGGGAAGTCTCTGTTCTCTGGGAGTTGTGTGTGGTGCTACTGCCCCGGTGTATGGGGTGGCTCACTGGCCACTAGCAATGTTTCTGCTCGCCACTGTGGGGCAAACGTTGTGCAGCTAAGCTCACTTGGGAAGTACAAGTGCCAGAGTTCCTTTCTGGGGCACCATCAAGAGATGACATTCGTAGCATGCGGGTACTGCTTTCCTCCTAAGCTGTGCATTGGCAGCAGCTTCAAGGTGTTCCTTTTGTGGATAGACTCTGGTGGAGAGGCCGCTGGAGAAGGCTTCTGCTTCTATGCCCTTTGAGAAGGCTGCTTTGAGGAACCTCTTACCCTAGCCTCTGCAAAGTACAGCCTTCTGCCTCTCTCCAATACTGACTTACTTTTGACAGCTTGTCTTTCCGTTTGAGAAACCAAGAGCCCTTTTCGTGCAGGGAAAAATGTCCGTTTTCTGTTCTTCTTTTGCACACGGTTACGTGCTTTCAGGGCTGGGGTTAGGCTTTTACCCACTCGAGGGAGGGCAGCTTCCCATTCACTTTGGAGATGGCACTCCTGCAGCGCTGTGGGCCATGTCTGTGCTTCGCAGACTGCAAACTACCCTCTCCATTCGAAGAGAACACGCACGGATTGGGAAGTCTCTGTTCTCTGGGAGTTGTGTGTGGTGCTACTGCCCCGATGTATGGGGTGGCTCACTGGCCACTAGCAATGTTTCTGCTCGCCACTGTGGGGCAAACGTTGTGCAGCTAAGCTCACTTGGGAAGTACAAGTGCCAGAGTTCCTTTCTGGGGCACCATCAAGAGATCACATTCGTAGCATGCGGGTACTGCTTTCCTCCTAAGCTGTGCATTGGCAGCAGCTTCAAGGTGTTCCTTTTGTGGATAGACTCTGGTGGAGAGGCCGCTGGAGAAGGCTTCTGCTTCTATGCCCTTTGAGAAGGCTGCTTTGAGGAACCTCTTACCCTACCCTCTGCCAAGTACAGCCTTCTGCCTCTCTCTCCAATACTGACTTACTTTTGACAGCTTGTCTTTCCGTTTTAGAAACCAAGAGCCCTTTTCGTGCAGGGATAAATGTCCGTTTTCTGTTCTTCTTTTGCAAACGGTGACGTGCTTTCAGGGCTGGGGTTAGGCTTTTACCCACTCGAGGGAGGGCAGCTTCCCATTCACTTTGGAGATGGCAATCCTGCAGCGCTGTGGGCCATGTCTGTGCTTCGCAGACTGCAAACTACCCTCTCCATTCGAAGAGAACCCGCACGGATTGGGAAGTCTCTGTTCTCTGGGAGTTGTGTGTGGTGCTACTGCCCCGGTGTATGGGGTGGCTCACTGGCCACTAGCAATGTTTCTGCTCGCCACTGTGGGGCAAACGTTGTGCAGCTAAGCTCACTTGGGAAGTACAAGTGCCAGAGTTCCTTTCTGGGGCACCATCAAGAGATCACATTCGTAGCATGCGGGTACTGCTTTCCTCCTAAGCTGTGCATTCGCAGCCAGCTTCAAGGTGTTCCTTTTGTGGATAGACTCTTGTGGAGAGGCCGCTGCAGAAGGCTTCTGCTTCTATGCCCTTTGAGAAGGCTGCTTTGCGGAACCTCTTACCCTAGCCTCTGCCAAGTACAGCCTTGTGCCTCTCTCCAATACTGACTTACTTTTGACAGCTTGTCTTTCCGTTTGAGAAACCAAGAGCCCTTTTCGTGCAGGGAAAAATGTCCGTTTTCTGTTCTTCTTTTGCACACGGTGACGTTCTTTCAGGGCTGGGGTTAGGCTTTTACCCACTCGAGGGAGGGCAGCTTCCCATTCACTTTGGAGATGGCACTCCTGCAGCGCTGTGGGCCATGTCTGTGCTTCGCAGACTGCAAACTACCCTCTCCATTCGAAGAGAACCCGCACGGATTGGGAAGTCTCTGTTCTCTGGGAGTTGTGTGTGGTGCTACTGCCCCGGTGTATGGGGTGGCTCACTGGCCACTAGCAATGTTTCTGCTCGCCACTGTGGGGCAAACGTTGTGCAGCTAAGCTCACTTGGGAAGTACAAGTGCCAGAGTTCCTTTCTGGGGCACCATCAAGAGATCACATTCGTAGCATGCGGGTACTGCTTTCCTCCTAAGCTGTGCATTGGCAGCAGCTTCAAGGTGTTCCTTTTGTGGATAGACTCTGGTGGAGAGGCCGCTGGAGAAGGCTTCTGCTTCTATGCCCTTTGAGAAGGCTGCTTTGAGGAACCTCTTACCCTAGCCTCTGCCAAGTACAGCCTTCTGCCTCTCTCCAATACTGACTTACTTTTGACAGCTTGTCTTTCCGTTTGAGAAACCAAGAGCCCTTTTCGTGCAGGGAAAAATGTCCGTTTTCTGTTCTTCTTTTGCACACGGTTACGTGCTTTCAGGGCTGGGGTTAGGCTTTTACCCACTCGAGGGAGGGCAGCTTCCCATTCACTTTGGAGATGGCACTCCTGCAGCGCTGTGAGCCATGTCTGTGCTTCGCAGACTGCAAACTACCCTCTCCATTCGAAGAGAACACGCACGGATTGGGAAGTCTCTGTTCTCTGGGAGTTTTGTGTGGTGCTACTGCCCCGGTGTATGGGGTGGCTCACTGGCCACTAGCAATGTTTCTGCTCGCCACTGTGGGGCAAACGTTGTGCAGCTAAGCTCACTTGGGAAGTACAAGTGCCAGAGTTCCTTTCTGGGGCACCATCAAGAGATCACATTCGTAGCATGCGGGTACGGCTTTCCTCCTAAGCTGTGCTTTCGCAGCCAGCTTCAAGGTGTTCCTTTTGTGGATAGACTCTGGTGGAGAGGCCGCTGGAGAAGGCTTCTGCTTCTATGCCCTTTGAGAAGGCTGCTTTGAGGAACCTCTTACCCTAGCCTCTGCCAAGTACAGCCTTCTGCCTCTCTCCAATACTGACTTACTTTTGACAGCTTGTCTTTCCGTTTGAGAAACCAAGAGCCATTTTCCTGCAGGGAAAAATGTCCGTTTTCTGTTCTTCTTTTGCACACGGTGACGTGCTTTCAGGGCTGTGGTTAGGCTTTTACCCACTCGAGGGAGAGCAGCTTCCCATTCACTTTGGAGATGGCACTCCTGCAGCGCTGTGGGCCATGTCTGTGCTCGCAGACTGCAAACTACCCTCTCCATTCGAAGACAACACGCACGGATTTGGAAGTCTCTGTTCTCTGGGAGTTGTGTGTGGTGCTACTGCCCCGGTGTATGGGGTGGCTCACTGGCCACTAGCAATGTTTCTGCTCGCCACTGTGGGGCAAACGTTGTGCAGCTAAGCTCACTTGGGAAGTACAAGTGCCAGAGTTCCTTTCTGGGGCACCATCAAGAGATCACATTCGTAGCATGCGGGTACTGCTTTCCTCCTAAGCTGTGCATTCGCAGCCAGCTTCAAGGTGTTCCTTTTGTGGATAGACTCTGGTGGAGAGGCCGCTGGAGAAGGCTTCTGCTTCTATGCCCTTTGAGAAAGCTGCTTTGAGGAACCTCTTACCGTAGCCTCTGCCAAGTACAGCCTTCTGCCTCTCTCCAATACTGACTTACTTTTGACAGCTTGTCTTTCCGTTTGAGAAACCAAGAGCCCTTTTCGTGCAGGGAAAAATGTCCGTTTTCTGTTCTTCTTTTGCAAACGGTGACGTGCTTTCAGGCCTGGGTTAGGCTTTTACCCACTCGAGGGAGGGCAGCTTCCCATTCACTTTGGAGATGGCACTCCTGCAGCGCTGTGGGCCATGTCTGTGCTTCGCAGACTGCAAACTACGCTCTCCATTCGAAGAGAACACGCACGGATTGGGAAGTCTCTGTTCTCTGGGAGTTGTGTGTGGTGCTACTGCCCCGGTGTATGGGGTGGCTCACTGGCCACTAGCAATGTTTCTGCTCGCCACTGTGGGGCAAACGTTGTGCAGCTAAGCTCACTTGGGAAGTACAAGTGCCAGAGTTCCTTTCTGGGGCACCATCAAGAGATCACATTCGTAGCATGCGGGTACTGCTTTCCTCCTAAGCTGTGCATTCGCAGCCAGCTTCAAGGTGTTCCTTTTGTGGATAGACTCTGGTGGAGAGGCCGCTGGAGAAGGCTTCTGCTTCTATGCCCTTTGAGAAGGCTGCTTTGAGGAACCTCTAACCCTAGCCTCTGCCAAGTACAGCCTTCTGCCTCTCTCCAATACTGACTTACTTTTGACAGCTTGTCTTTCCGTTTGAGAAACCAAGAGCCCTTTTCGTGCAGGGAAAAATGTCCGTTTTCTGTTCTTCTTTTGCACACGGTGACGTGCTTTCAGGCCTGGGGTTAGGCTTTTACCCACTCGAGGGAGGGCAGCTTCCCATTCACTTTGGAGATGGCACTCCTGCAGCGCTGTGGGCCATGTCTGTGCTTCGCAGACTGCAAACTACCCTCTCCATTCGAAGAGAACACGAACGGATTTGGAAGTCTCTGTTCTCTGGGAGTTGTGTGTGGTGCTACTGCCCCGGTGTATGGGGTGGCTCACTGGCCACTAGCAATGTTTCTGCTCGCCACTGTGGGGCAAACGTTGTGCAGCTAAGCTCACTTGGGAAGTACAAGTGCCAGAGTTCCTTTCTGGGGCACCATCAAGAGATCACATTCGTAGCATGCGGGTACTGCTTTCCTCCTAAGCTGTGCATTCGCAGCCAGCTTCAAGGTGTTCGTTTTGTGGATAGACTCTGGTGGAGAGGCCGCTGGAGAAGGCTTCTGCTTCTATGCCCTTTGAGAAAGCTGCTTTGAGGAACCTCTTATCGTAGCCTCTGCCAAGTACAGCCTTCTGCCTCTCTCCAATACTGACTTACTTTTGACAGCTTGTCTTTCCGTTTGAGAAACCAAGAGCCCTTTTCGTGCAGGGAAAAATGTCCGTTTTCTGTTCTTCTTTTGCAAACGGTGACGTGCTTTCAGGCCTGGGTAAGGCTTTTACCCACTCGAGGGAGGGCAGCTTCCCATTCACTTTGGAGATGGCACTCCTGCAGCGCTGTGGGCCATGTCTGTGCTTCGCAGACTGCAAACTACGCTCTCCATTCGAAGAGAACACGCACGGATTGGGAAGTCTCTGTTCTCTGGGAGTTGTGTGTGGTGCTACTGCCCCGGTGTATGGGGTGGCTCACTGGCCACTAGCAATGTTTCTGCTCGCCACTGTGGGGCAAACGTTGTGCAGCTAAGCTCACTTGGGAAGTACAAGTGCCAGAGTTCCTTTCTGGGGCACCATCAAGAGATCACATTCGTAGCATGCGGGTACTGCTTTCCTCCTAAGCTGTGCATTCGCAGCCAGCTTCAAGGTGTTCCTTTTGTGGATAGACTCTGGTGGAGAGGCCGCTGGAGAAGGCTTCTGCTTCTATGCCCTTTGAGAAGGCTGCTTTGAGGAACCTCTTACCCTAGCCTCTGCCAAGTACAGCCTTCTGCCTCTCTCCAATACTGACTTACTTTTGACAGCTTGTCTTTCCGTTTGAGAAACCAAGAGCCCTTTTCGTGCAGGGAAAAATGTCCGTTTTCTGTTCTTCTTTTGCACACGGTGACGTGTTTTCAGGCCTGGGTTAGGCTTTTACCCACTCGAGGGAGGGCAGCTTCCCATTCACTTTGGAGATGGCACTCCTGCAGCGCTGTGGGCCATGTCTGTGCTTCGCAGACTGCAAACTACCCTCTCCATTCGAAGAGAACACGCACGGATTGGGAAGTCTCTGTTCTCTGGGAGTTGTGTGTGGTGCTACTACCCCGGTGTATGGGGTGGCTCACTGGCCACTAGCAATGCTTCTGCTCGCCACTGTGGGGCAAACGTTGTGCAGCTAAGCTCACTTGGGAAGTACAAGTGCCAGAGTTCCTTTCTGGGGCACCATCAACAGATGACATTCGTAGCATGCGGGTACTGCTTTCCTCCTAAGCTGTGCATTGGCAGCAGCTTCAAGGTGTTCCTTTTGTGGATAGACTCTGGTGGAGAGGCCGCTGGAGAAGGCTTCTGCTTCTATGCCCTTTGAGAAGGCTGCTTTGCGGAACCTCTTACCCTAGCCTCTGCCAAGTACAGCCTTCTGCCTCTCTCCAATACTGACTTACTTTTGACAGCTTGTCTTTCCGTTTGAGAAACCAAGAGCCCTTTTCGTGCAGGGAAAAATGTCCGTTTTCTGTTCTTCTTTTGCACACGGTGACGTGCTTTCAGGCCTGGGTTAGGCTTTTACCCACTCGAGGGAGGGCATCTTCCCATTCACTTTGGAGATGGCACTCCTGCAGCGCTGTGGGCCATGACTGTGCTTCGCAGACTGTAAACTACCCTCTCCATTCGAAGAAAACACGCACGGATTGGGAAGTCTCTGTTCTCTGGGAGATGTGTGTGGTGCTACTGCCCCGGTGTATGGGGTGGCTCACTGGCCACTAGCAATGTTTCTGCTCGCCACTGTGGGGCAAACGTTGTGCAGCTAAGCTCACTTGGGAAGTACAAGTGCCAGAGTTCCTTTCTGGGGCACCATCAAGAGATCACATTCGTAGCATGCGGCTACTGCTTTCCTCCTAAGCTGTGCATTCGCAGCCAGCTTCAAGGTGTTCCTTTTGTGGATAGACTCTGGTGGAGAGGCCGCTGGAGAAGGCTTCTGCTTCTATGCCCTTTGAGAAGGCTGCTTTGAGGAACCTCTTACCCTAGCCTCTGCCAAGTACAGCCTTCTGCCTCTCTCCAATACTGACTTACTTTTGACAGCTTGTCTTTCCGTTTGAGAAACCAAGAGCCCTTTTCGTGCAGGGAAAAATGTCCGTTTTCTGTTCTTCTTTTGCACACGGTGACGTGCTTTCAGGCCTGGGTTAGGCTTTTACCCACTCGAGGGAGGGCAGCTTCCCATTCACTTTGGAGATGGCACTCCTGCAGCGCTGTGGGCCATGTCTGTGCTTCGCAGACTGCAAACTACCCTCTCCATTCGAAGAGAACACGCACGGATTGGGAAGTCTCTGTTCTCTGGGAGTTGTGTGTGGTGCTACTACCCCGGTGTATGGGGTGGCTCACTGGCCACTAGCAATGTTTCTGCTCGCCACTGTGGGGCAAACGTTGTGCAGCTAAGCTCACTTGGGAAGTACAAGTGCCAGAGTTCCTTTCTGGGGCACCATCAACAGATGACATTCGTAGCATGCGGGTACTGCTTTCCTCCTAAGCTGTGCATTGGCAGCAGCTTCAAGGTGTTCCTTTTGTGGATAGACTCTGGTGGAGAGGCCGCTGGAGAAGGCTTCTGCTTCTATGCCCTTTGAGAAGGCTGCTTTGCGGAACCTCTTACCCTAGCCTCTGCCAAGTACAGCCTTCTGCCTCTCTCCAATACTGACTTACTTTTGACAGCTTGTCTTTCCGTTTGAGAAACCAAGAGCCCTTTTCGTGCAGGGAAAAATGTCCGTTTTCTGTTCTTCTTTTGCACACGGTGACGTGCTTTCAGGCCTGGGTTAGGCTTTTACCCACTCGAGGGAGGGCATCTTCCCATTCACTTTGGAGATGGCACTCCTGCAGCGCTGTGGGCCATGACTGTGCTTCGCAGACTGTAAACTACCCTCTCCATTCGAAGAAAACACGCACGGATTGGGAAGTCTCTGTTCTCTGGGAGATGTGTGTGGTGCTACTGCCCCGGTGTATGGGGTGGCTCACTGGCCACTAGCAATGTTTCTGCTCGCCACTGTGGGGCAAACGTTGTGCAGCTAAGCTCACTTGGGAAGTACAAGTGCCAGAGTTCCATTCTGGGGCACCATCAAGAGATCACATTCGTAGCATGCGGGTACTGCTTTCCTCCTAAGCTGTGCATTCGCAGCCAGCTTCAAGGTGTTCCTTTTGTGGATAGACTCTGGAGGAGAGGCCGCTGGATAAGGCCTCTGCTTCTATGCCCTTTGAGAGGGCTGCTTTGAGGAACCTCTTACCCTAGCCTCTGCCAAGTACAGCCTTCTGCCTCTCTCCAATACTGACCTACATCTGACAGCTTGTCTTTCCGTTTGAGAAATCAAGAGCCCTTTTCGTGCAGGGAAAAATGTCCGTTTTCTGTTCTTCTTTTGCACACGGTTACGTGCTTTCAGGGCTGGGGTTAGGCTTTTAAACACTCGAGGGAGGGCAGCTTCCCATTCACTTTGGAGATGGCACGCCTGCAGGGCTGTGGGCCATGTCTATGCTTCGCAGACTGCAAACTACCCTCTCCATTCGAAGAGAACACGCACGGATTGGGAAGTCTCTGTTCTCTAGGAGTTGTATGTGGTGCTACTGCCCCGGTGTATGGGGTGGCTCACTGGCCACTAGCAATGTTTCTGCTCGCCACTGTGGGGCAAACGTTGTGCAGCTAAGCTCACTTAGGAAGTACAAGTGCCAGAGTTCCTTTCTGGGGCACCATCAAGAGATCACATTCGTAGCATGCGTGTACTGCTTTCCTCCTAAGCTGTGCATTCGCAGCCAGCTTCAAGGTGTTCATTTTGTGGATAGACTCTTGTGGAGAGGCCGTTGGAGAAGGCTTCTGCTTCTATGCCCTTTGAGAAGGCTGCTTTGCGGAACCTCTTACCCTAGCCTCTGCCAAGTACAGCCTTCTGCCTCTCTCCAATACTGACTTACTTTTGACAGCTTGTCTTTCCGTTTGAGAAACCAAGAGCCCTTTTCGTGCAGGGAAAAATGTCCGTTTTCTGTTCTTCTTTTGCACACGGTAACGTGCTTTCAGGCCTGGGTTAGGCTTTTACCCACTCGAGGGAGGGCATCTTCCCATTCACTTTGGAGATGGCACTCCTGCAGCGCTGTGGGCCATGACTGTGCTTCGCAGACTGTAAACTACCCTCTCCATTCGAAGAAAACACGCACGGATTGGGAAGTCTCTGTTCTCTGGGAGATGTGTGTGGTGCTACTACCCCGGTGTATGGGGTGGCTCACTGGCCACTAGCAATGTTTCTGCTCGCCACTGTGGGGCAAACGTTGTGCAGCTAAGCTCACTTGGGAAGTACAAGTGCCAGAGTTCCTTTCTTGGGCACCATCAAGAGATCACATTCGTAGCATGCGGGTACTGCTTTCCTCCTAAGCTGTGCATTCGCAGCCAGCTTCAAGGTGTTCCTTTTGTGGATAGACTCTGGTGGAGAGGCCGCTGGATAAGACCTCTGCTTCTATGCCCTTTGAGAGGGCTGCTTTGAGGAACCTCTTACCCTAGCCTCTGCCAAGTACAGCCTTCTGCCTCTCTCCAATACTGACCTACTTCTGACAGCTTGTCTTTCCGTTTGAGAAACCAAGAGCCCTTTTCGTGCAGGGAAAAATGTCCGTTTTCTGTTCTTCTTTTGCACACGGTTACATGCTTTCAGGGCTGTGGTTAGGCTTTTACCCACTCGAGGGAGGGCAGCTTCCCATTCACTTTGGAGATGGCACTCCTGCAGCGCTGTGGGCCATGTCTGTGCTTCGCAGACTGCAAACTACCCTCTCCATTCGAAGAGAACCCGCACGGATTGGGAAGTCTCTGTTCTCTGGGAGATGTGTGTGGTGCTACTGCCCCGGTGTATGGGGTGGCTCACTGGCCACTAGCAATGTTTCTGCTCGCCACTGTGGGGCAAACGTTGTGCAGCTAAGCTCACTTGGGAAGTACAAGTGCCAGAGTTCCTTTCTGGGGCACCATCAAGAGATCACATTCGTAGCATGCGGGTACTGCTTTCCTCCTAAGCTGTGCATTCGCAGCCAGCTTCAAGGTGTTCCTTTTGTGGATAGACTCTGGTGGAGAGGCCGCTGGAGAAGGCTTCTGCTTCTATGCCCTTTGAGAAGGCTGCTTTGAGGAACCTCTTACCCTAGCCTCTGCCAAGTACAGCCTTCTGCCTCTCTCCAATACTGACTTACTTTTGACAGCTTGTCTTTCCGTTTGAGAAACCAAGAGCCCTTTTCGTGCAGGGAAAAATGTCCGTTTTCTGTTCTTCTTTTTCAAACGGTGACGTGCTTTCAGGGCTGGGGTTAGGTTTTTACCCACTCGAGGGAGGGCAGCTTCCCATTCACTTTGGAGATGGCACTCCTGCAGCGCTGTGGGGCATGTCTGTGCATCGCAGACTGCAAACTACCCTCTCCATTCGAAGAGAACACGCACGGATTGGGAAGTCTCTGTTCTCTGGGAGTTGTGTGTGGTGCTACTGCCCCGGTGTATCGGGTGGCTCACTGGCCACTAACAATGTTTCTGCTCGCCACTGTGGTGCAAACGTTGTGCAGCCAAGCTCAGTTGGGAAGTACAAGTGCCAGAGTTCCTTTCTGGGGCACCATCAAGAGATCACATTCGTAGCATGCGGGTACTGCTTTCCTCCTAAGCTGTGCATTCGCAGCCAGCTTCAAGGTGTTCCTTTTGTGGATAGACTCTGGTGGAGAGGCCGCTGGAGAAGGCTTCTGCTTCTTTGCCCTTTGAGAAGGCTGCTTTGAGGAACCTCTTACCCTAGCCTCTGCCAAGTACAGCCTTCTGCCTCTCTCCAATACTGACTTACTTTTGACAGCTTGTCTTTCCGTTTGAGAAACCAAGAGCCCTTTTCGTGCAGGGAAAAATGTCCGTTTTCTGTTCTTCTTTTGCACACGGTGACGTGCTTTCAGGCCTGGGTTAGGCTTTTACCCACTCGAGGGAGGGCATCTTCCCATTCACTTTGGAGATGGCACTCCTGCAGCGCTGTGGGCCATGACTGTGCTTCGCAGACTGTAAACTACCATCTCCATTCGAAGAGAACCCGCACGGATTGGGAAGTCTCTGTTCTCTGGGAGTTGTGTGTGGTGCTACTGCCCCGGTGTATGGGGTGGCTCACTGGCCACTAGCAATGTTTCTGCTCGCCACTGTGGGGCAAACGTTGTGCAGCTAAGCTCACTTGGGAAGTACAAGTGCCAGAGTTCCTTTCTGGGGCACCATCAAGAGATCACATTCGTAGCATGCGGGTACTGCTTTCCTCCTAAGCTGTGCATTCGCAGCCAGCTTCAAGGTGTTCCTTTTGTGGATAGACTCTGGTGGAGAGGCCGCTGGAGAAGGATTCCGCTTCTATGCCCTTTGAGAAGGCTGCTTTGAGGAACCTCTTACCCTAGCCTCTGCCAAGTACAGCCTTCTGCCTCTCTCCAATACTGACTTACTTTTGACAGCTTGTCTTTCCGTTTGAGAAACCAAGAGCCCTTTTCGTGCAGGGAAAAATGTCCGTTTTCTGTTCTTCTTTTGCAAACGGTGACGTGCTTTCAGGGCTGGGGTTAGGCTTTTAAACACTCGAGGGAGGGCAGCTTCCCATTCACTTTGGAGATGGCACTCCTGCAGCGCTGTGGGCCATGTCTGTGCTTCGCAGACTGCAAACTACCCTCTCCATTCGAAGAGAACCCGCACGGATTGGGAAGTCTCTGTTCTCTGGGAGTTGTGTGTGGTGCTACTGCCCCGGTGTATGGGGTGGCTCACTGGCCACTAGCAATGTTTCTGCTCGCCACTGTGGGGCAAACGTTGTGCAGCTAAGCTCACTTGGGAAGTACAAGTGCCAGAGTTCCTTTCTGGGGCACCATCAAGAGATCACATTCGTAGCATGCGGGTACTGCTTTCCTCCTAAGCTGTGCATTCGCAGCCAGCTTCAAGGTGTTCCTTTTGTGGATAGACTCTGGAGGAGAGGCCGCTGGATAAGGCCTCTGCTTCTATGCCCTTTGAGAGGGCTGCTTTGAGGAACCTCTTACCCTAGCCTCTGCCAAGTACAGCCTTCTGCCTCTCTCCAATACTGACCTACTTCTGACAGCTTGTCTTTCCGTTTGAGAAATCAAGAGCCCTTTTCGTGCAGGGAAAAATGTCCGTTTTCTGTTCTTCTTTTGCACACGGTGACGTGCTTTCAGGGCTGTGGTTAGGCTTTTACCCACTCGAGGGAGGGCAGCTTCCCATTCACTTTGGAGATGGCACTCCTGCAGCGCTGTGGGCCATGTCTGTGATTCGCAGACTGCAAACTACCCTCTCCATTCGAAGAGAACACGCACGGATTGGGAAGTCTCTGTTCTCTGGGAGTTGTGTGTGGTGCTACTGCCCCGATGTATGGGGTGGCTCACTGGCCACTAGCAATGTTTCTGCTCGCCACTGTGGGGCAAACGTTGTGCAGCTAAGCTCACTTGGGAAGTACAAGTGCCAGAGTTCCTTTCTGGGGCACCATCAAGAGATCACATTCGTAGCATGCGGGTACTGCTTTCCTCCTAAGCTGTGCATTCGCAGCCAGCTTCAAGGTGTTCCATTTGTGGATAGACTCTGGTGGAGAGGCCGCTGGAGAAGGCTTCTGCTTCTTTGCCCTTTGAGAAGGCTGCTTTGAGGAACCTCTTACCCTAGCCTCTGCCAAGTACAGCCTTCTGCCTCTCTCCAATACTGACTTACTTTTGACACCTTGTCTTTCCGTTTGAGAAACCAAGAGCCCTTTTCGTGCAGGGAAAAATGTCCGTTTTCTGTTCTTCTTTTGCACACGGTGACGTGCTTCCAGGCCTGGGTTAGGCTTTTACCCACTCGAGGGAGGGCAGCTTCCCATTCACTTTGGAGATGGCACTTCTGCAGCGCTGTGGGCCATGTCTGTGCTTCGCAGACTGCAAACTACCCTCTCCATTCGAAGAGAACACGCACGGATTGGGAAGTCTCTGTTCTCTGGGAGTTGTGTGTGGTGCTACTGCCCCGGTGTATGGGGTGGCTCACTGGCCACTAGCAATGTTTCTGCTCGCCACTGTGGGGCAAACGTTGTGCAGCTAAGCTCACTTGGGAAGTACAAGTGCCAGAGTTCCTTTCTGGGGCACCATCAAGAGATCACATTCGTAGCATGCGGGTACTGCTTTCCTCCTAAGCTGTGCATTCGCAGCCAGCTTCAAGGTGGTCCTTTTGTGGATAGACTCTGGTGGAGAGGCCGCTGGAGAAGGATTCTGCTTCTATGCCATTTGAGAAGGCTGCTTTGAGGAACCTCTTACCCTAGCCTCTGCCAAGTACAGCCTTCTGCCTCTCTCCAATACTGACTTACTTTTGACAGCTTGTCTTTCCGTTTGAGAAACCCAGAGCCCTTTTCGTGCAGGGAAAAATGTCCGTTTTCTGTTCTTCTTTTGCACACGGTGACGTGCTTTCAGGCCTGGGGTTAGGCTTTTACCCACTCGAGGGAGGGCAGCTTCCCATTCACTTTGGAGATGGCACTCCTGCAGCGCTGTGGGCCATGTCTGTGCTTCGCAGACTGCAAACTACCCTCTCCATTCGAAGAGAACCCGCACGGATTGGGAAGTCTCTGTTCTCTGGGAGTTGTGTGTGGTGCTACTGCCCCGGTGTATGGGGTGGCTCACTGGCCACTAGCAATGTTTCTGCTCGCCACTGTGGGGCAAACGTTGTGCAGCTAAGCTCACTTGGGAAGTACAAGTGCCAGAGTTCCTTTCTGGGGCACCATCAAGAGATCACATTCGTAGCATGCGGGTACTGCTTTCCTCCTAAGCTGTGCATTCGCAACCAGCATCAAGGTGTTCCTTTTGTGGACAGACTCTGGTGGAGAGTCCGCTGGAGAAGGCTTCTGCTTCTATGCCCTTTGAGAAGGCTGCTTTGAGGAACCTCTTACCCTAGCGTCTGCCAAGTACAGCCTTCTGCCTCTCTCCAATACAGACTTACTTTTGACAGCTTGTCTTTCCGTTTGAGAAACCAAGAGCCCTTTTCGGGCAGGGAATAAGGTCCGTTTTCTGTTCTTCTTTTGCACACGGTGACGTGCTTTCAGGGCTGTGGTTAGGCTTTTACCCACTCGAGGGAGGGCAGCTTCCCATTCACTTTGGAGATGGCACTCCTGCAGCGCTGTGGGCCATGTCTGTGCTTCGCAGACTGCAAACTACCCTCTCCATTCGAAGAGAACACGCACGGATTGGGAAGTCTCTGTTCTCTGGGAGTTGTGTGTGGTGCTACTGCCCCGGTGTATGGGGTGGCTAACTTACCACTAGCAATGTTTCTGCTCGCCACTGTGGGGCAAACGTTGTGCAGCTAAGCTCACTTGGGAAGTCCAAGTGCCAGAGTTCCTTTCTGGGGCACCATCAAGAGATCACATTCGTAGCATGCGGGTACTGCTTTCCTCCTAAGCTGTGCATTCGCAGCCAGCTTCAAGGTGTTCCTTTTGTGGATAGACTCTGGAGGAGAGGCCGCTGGATAAGGCCTCTGCTTCTATGCCCTTTGAGAGGGCTGCTTTGAGGAACCTCTTACCCTAGCCTCTGCCAAGTACAGCCTTCTGCCTCTCTCCAATACTGACCTACTTCTGACAGCTTGTCTTTCCGTTTGAGAAACCAAGAGCCCTTTTCGTGCAGGGAAAAATGTCCGTTTTCTGTTCTTCTTTTGCACACGGTGACGTGCTTTCAGGGCTGTGGTTAGGCTTTTACCCACTCGAGGGAGGGCAGCTTCCCATTCACTTTGGAGATGGCACTCCTGCAGCGCTGTGGGCCATGTCTGTGCTTCGCAGACTGCAAACTACCCTCTCCATTCGAAGAGAACCCGCACGGATTGGGAAGTCTCTGTTATCTGGGAGATGTGTGTGGTGCTACTGCCCCGGTGTATGGGGTGGCTCACTGGCCACTAGCAATGTTTCTGCTCGCCACTGTGGGGCAAACGTTGTGCAGCTAAGCTCACTTGGGAAGTACAAGTGCCAGAGTTCCTTTCTGGGGCACCATCAAGAGATCACATTCGTAGCATGCGGGTACTGCTTTCCTCCTAAGCTGTGCATTCGCAGCCAGCTTCAAGGTGTTCCTTTTGTGGATAGACTCTGGTGGAGAGGCCGCTGGAGAAGGCTTCTGCTTCTTTGCCCTTTGAGAAGGCTGCTTTGAGGAACCTCTTACCCTAGCCTCTGCCAAGTACAGCCTTCTGCCTCTCTCCAATACTGACTTACTTTTGACAGCTTGTCTTTCCGTTTGAGAAACCAAGAGCCCTTTTCGTGCAGGGAAAAATGTCCGTTTTCTGTTCTTCTTTTTCAAACGGTGACGTGCTTTCAGGGCTGGGGTTAGGTTTTTATCCACTCGAGGGAGGGCAGCTTCCCATTCACTTTGGAGATGGCACTCCTGCAGCGCTGTGGGCCATGTCTGTGCATCGCAGACTGCAAACTACCCTCTCCATTCGAAGAGAACACGCACGGATTGGGAAGTCTCTGTTCTCTGGGAGTTGTGTGTGGTGCTACTGCCCCGGTGTATCGGGTGGCTCACTGGCCACTAACAATGTTTCTGCTCGCCACTGTGGGGCAAACGTTGTGCAGCTAAGCTCAGTTGGGAAGTACAAGTGCCAGAGTTCCTTTCTGGGGCACCATCAAGAGATCACATTCGTAGCATGCGGGTACTGCTTTCCTCCTAAGCTGTGCATTCGCAGCCAGCTTCAAGGTGTTCCTTTTGTGGATAGACTCTGGTGGAGAGGCCGCTGGAGAAGGCTTCTGCTTCTTTGCCCTTTGAGAAGGCTGCTTTGAGGAACCTCTTACCCTAGCCTCTGCCAAGTACAGCCTTCTGCCTCTCTCCAATACTGACTTACTTTTGACAGCTTGTCTTTCCGTTTGAGAAACCAAGAGCCCTTTTCGTGCAGGGAAAAATGTCCGTTTTCTGTTCTTCTTTTGCACACGGTGACGTGCTTTCAGGACTGGGTTAGGCTTTTACCCACTCGAGGGAGGGCATCTTCCCATTCACTTTGGAGATGGCACTCCTGCAGCGCTGTGGGCCATGACTGTGCTTCGCAGACTGTAAACTACCATCTCCATTCGAAGAGAACCCGCACGGATTGGGAAGTCTCTGTTCTCTGGGAGTTGTGTGTGGTGCTACGGCCCCGGTGTATGGGGTGGCTCACTGGCCACTAGCAATGTTTCTGCTCGCCACTGTGGGGCAAACGTTGTGCAGCTAAGCTCACTTGGGAAGTACAAGTGCCAGAGTTCCTTTCTGGGGCACCATCAAGAGATCACATTCGTAGCATGCGGGTACTGCTTTCCTCCTAAGCTGTGCATTCGCAGCCAGCTTCAAGGTGTTCCTTTTGTGGATAGACTCTGGTGGAGAGGCCGCTGGAGAAGGCCTCTGCTTCTATGCCCTTTGAGAAGGCTGCTTTGAGGAACCTCTTACCCTAGCCTCTGCCAAGTACAGCCTTCTGCCTCTCTCCAATACTGACTTACTTTTGACAGCTTGTCTTTCCGTTTGAGAAACCAAGAGCCCTTTTCGTGCAGGGAAAAATGTCCGTTTTCTGTTCTTCTTTTGCACAGGGTGACGTGCTTTCAGGGCTGTAGTTAGGCTTTTACCCACTCGAGGGAGGGCAGCTTCCCATTCACTTTGGAGATGGCACTCCTGCAGCGCTGTGGGCCATGTCTGTGCTTCGCAGACTGCAAACTACCCTCTCCATTCGAAGAGAACACGCACGGATTGGGAAGTCTCTGTTCTCTGGGAGTTGTGTGTGGTGCTACTGCCCCGGTGTATGGGGTGGCTCACTGGCCACTAGCAATGTTTCTGCTCGCCACTGTGGGGCAAACGTTGTGCAGCTAAGCTCACTTGGGAAGTACAAGTGCCAGAGTTCCTTTCTGGGGCACCATCAAGAGATCACATTCGTAGCATGCGGGTACTGCTTTCCTCCTAAGCTGTGCATTCGCAGCCAGCTTCAAGGTGTTCCTATTGTGGATAGACTCTGGAGGAGAGGCCGCTGGAGAAGGCCTCTGCTTCTATGCCCTTTGAGAGGGCTGCTTTGAGGAACCTCTTACCCTAGCCTCTGCCAAGTATAGCCTTCTGCCTCTCTCCAATACTGACTTACTTTTGACAGCTTGTCTTTCCGTTTGAGAAACCAAGAGCCCTTTACGTGCAGGGAAAAATGTCCGTTTTCTGTTCTTCTTTTGCACACGGTGACGAACTTTCAGGGCTGTGGTTAGGCTTTTACCCACTCGAGGGAGGGCAGCTTCCCATTCACTTTGGAGATGGCACTCCTGCAGCGCTGTGGGCCATGTCTGTGCTTCGCAGACTGCAAACTACCCTCTCCATTCGAAGAGAACACGCACGGATTGGGAAGTCTCTGTTCTCTGGGAGTTGTGTGTGGTGCTACTGCCCCGGTGTATGGGGTGGCTCACTGGCCACTAGCAATGTTTCTGCTCGCCACTGTGGGGCAAACGTTGTGCAGCTAAGCTCACTTGGGAAGTACAAGTGCCAGAGTTCCTTTCTGGGGCACCATCAAGAGATCACATTCGTAGCATGCGGGTACTGCTTTCCTCCTAAGCTGTGCATTCGCAGCCAGCTTCAAGGTGTTCCTTTTGTGGATAGACTCTGGTGGAGAGGCCGCTGGAGAAGGATTCTGCTTCTATGCCATTTGAGAAGGCTGCTTTGAGGAACCTCTTACCCTAGCCTCTGCCAAGTACAGCCTTCTGCCTCTCTCCAATACTGACTTACTTTTGACAGCTTGTCTTTCCGTTTGAGAAACCCAGAGCCCTTTTCGTGCAGGGAAAAATGTCCGTTTTCTGTTCTTCTTTTGCAAACGGTGACGTGCTTTCAGGGCTGGGGTTAGGCTTTTAAACACTCGAGGGAGGGCAGCTTCCCCTTCACTTTGGAGATGGCACTCCTGCAGCGCTGTGGGCCATGTCTGTGCTTCGCAGACTGCAAACTACCCTCTCCATTCGAAGAGAACCCGCACGGATTGGGAAGTCTCTGTTCTCTGGGAGTTGTGTGTGGTGCTACTGCCCCGGTGTATGGGGTGGCTCACTGGCCACTAGCAATGTTTCTGCTCGCCACTGTGGGGCAAACGTTGTGCAGCTAAGCTCACTTGGGAAGTACAAGTGCCAGAGTTCCTTTCTGGGGCACCATCAAGAGATCACATTCGTAGCATGCGGGTACTGCTTTCCTCCTAAGCTGTGCATTCGCAACCAGCATCAAGGTGTTCCTTTTGTGGACAGACTCTGGTGGAGAGTCCGCTGGAGAAGGCTTCTGCTTCTATGCCCTTTGAGAAGGCTGCTTTGAGGAACCTCTTACCCTAGCGTCTGCCAAGTACAGCCTTCTGCCTCTCTCCAATACAGACTTACTTTTGACAGCTTGTCTTTCCGTTTGAGAAACCAAGAGCCCTTTTCGGGCAGGGAATAAGGTCCGTTTTCTGTTCTTCTTTTGCACACGGTGACGTGCTTTCAGGGCTGTGGTTAGGCTTTTACCCACTCGAGGGAGGGCAGCTTCCCATTCACTTTGGAGATGGCACTCCTGCAGCGCTGTGGGCCATGTCTGTGCTTCGCAGACTGCAAACTACCCTCTCCATTCGAAGAGAACACGCACGGATTGGGAAGTCTCTGTTCTCTGGGAGTTGTGTGTGGTGCTACTGCCCCGGTGTATGGGGTGGCTAACTTACCACTAGCAATGTTTCTGCTCGCCACTGTGGGGCAAACGTTGTGCAGCTAAGCTCACTTGGGAAGTACAAGTGCCAGAGTTCCTTTCTGGGGCACCATCAAGAGATCACATTCGTAGCATGCGGGTACTGCTTTCCTCCTAAGCTGTGCATTCGCAGCCAGCTTCAAGGTGTTCCTTTTGTGGATAGACTCTGGAGGAGAGGCCGCTGGATAAGGCCTCTGCTTCTATGCCCTTTGAGAGGGCTGCTTTGAGGAACCTCTTACCCTAGCCTCTGCCAAGTACAGCCTTCTGCCTCTCTCCAATACTGACTTACTTTTGACAGCTTGTCTTTCCGTTTGAGAAACCAAGAGCCCTTTTCGTGCAGGGAAAAATGTCCGTTTTCTGTTCTTCTTTTGCAAACGGTGACGTGCTTTCAGGACTGGGGTTAGGCTTTTAAACACTCGAGGGAGGGCAGCTTCCCATTCACTTTGGAGATGGCACTCCTGCAGCGCTGTGGGCCATGTCTGTGCTTCGCAGACTGCAAACTACCCTCTCCATTCGAAGAGAACCCGCACGGATTGGGAAGTCTCTGTTCTCTGGGAGTTGTGTGTGGTGCTACTGCCCCGGTGTATGGGGTGGCTCACTGGCCACTAGCAATGTTTCTGCTCGCCACTGTGGGGCAAACGTTGTGCAGCTAAGCTCACTTGGGAAGTACAAGTGCCAGAGTTCCTTTCTGGGGCACCATCAAGAGATCACATTCGTAGCATGCGGGTACTGCTTTCCTCCTAAGCTGTGCATTCGCAACCAGCATCAAGGTGTTCCTTTTGTGGACAGACTCTGGTGGAGAGTCCGCTGGAGAAGGCTTCTGCTTCTATGCCCTTTGAGAAGGCTGCTTTGAGGAACCTCTTACCCTAGCGTCTGCCAAGTACAGCCTTCTGCCTCTCTCCAATACAGACTTACTTTTGACAGCTTGTCTTTCCGTTTGAGAAACCAAGAGCCCTTTTCGGGCAGGGAATAAGGTCCGTTTTCTGTTCTTCTTTTGCACACGGTGACGTGCTTTCAGGGCTGTGGTTAGGCTTTTACCCACTCGAGGGAGGGCAGCTTCCCATTCACTTTGGAGATGGCACTCCTGCAGCGCTGTGGGCCATGTCTGTGCTTCGCAGACTGCAAACTACCCTCTCCATTCGAAGAGAACACGCACGGATTGGGAAGTCTCTGTTCTCTGGGAGTTGTGTGTGGTGCTACTGCCCCGGTGTATGGGGTGGCTAACTTACCACTAGCAATGTTTCTGCTCGCCACTGTGGGGCAAACGTTGTGCAGCTAAGCTCACTTGGGAAGTACAAGTGCCAGAGTTCCTTTCTGGGGCACCATCAAGAGATCACATTCGTAGCATGCGGGTACTGCTTTCCTCCTAAGCTGTGCATTCGCAGCCAGCTTCAAGGTGTTCCTTTTGTGGATAGACTCTGGAGGAGAGGCCGCTGGATAAGGCCTCTGCTTCTATGCCCTTTGAGAGGGCTGCTTTGAGGAACCTCTTACCCTAGCCTCTGCCAAGTACAGCCTTCTGCCTCTCTCCAATACTGACCTACTTCTGACAGCTTGTCTTTCCGTTTGAGAAACCAAGAGCCCTTTTCGTGCAGGGAAAAATGTCCGTTTTCTGTTCTTCTTTTGCACACGGTGACGTGCTTTCAGGGCTGTGGTTAGGCTTTTACCCACTCGAGGGAGGGCAGCTTCCCATTCACTTTGGAGATGGCACTCCTGCAGCGCTGTGGGCCATGTCTGTGCTTCGCAGACTGCAAACTACCCTCTCCATTCGAAGAGAACCCGCACGGATTGGGAAGTCTCTGTTATCTGGGAGTTGTGTGTGGTGCTACTGCCCCGGTGTATGGGGTGGCTCACTGGCCACTAGCAATGTTTCTGCTCGCCACTGTGGGGCAAACGTTGTGCAGCTAAGCTCACTTGGGAAGTACAAGTGCCAGAGTTCTTTTCTGGGGCACCATCAAGAGATCACATTCGTAGCATGCGGGTACTGCTTTCCTCCTAAGCTGTGCATTCGCAGCCAGCTTCAAGGTGTTCCTATTGTGGATAGACTCTGGAGGAGAGGCCGCTGGATAAGGCCTCTGCTTCTATGCCCTTTGAGAGGGCTGCTTTGAGGAACCTCTTACCCTAGCCTCTGCCAAGTATAGCCTTCTGCCTCTCTCCAATACTGACTTACTTTTGACAGCTTGTCTTTCCGTTTGAGAAACCAAGAGCCCTTTACGTGCAGGGAAAAATGTTCGTTTTCTGTTCTTCTTTTGCACACGGTGACGAACTTTCAGGGCTGTGGTTAGGCTTTTACCCACTCGAGGGAGGGCAGCTTCCCATTCACTTTGGAGATGGCACTCCTGCAGCGCTGTGGGCCATGTCTGTGCTTCGCAGACTGCAAACTACCCTCTCCATTCGAAGAGAACACGCACGGATTGGGAAGTCTCTGTTCTCTGGGAGTTGTGTGTGGTGCTACTGCCCCGGTGTATGGGGTGGCTCACTGGCCACTAGCAATGTTTCTGCTCGCCACTGTGGGGCAAACGTTGTGCAGCTAAGCTCACTTGGGAAGTACAAGTGCCAGAGTTCCTTTCTGGGGCACCATCAAGAGATCACATTCGTAGCATGCGGGTACTGCTTTCCTCCTAAGCTGTGCATTCGCAGCCAGCTTCAAGGTGTTCCTTTTGTGGATAGACTCTGGAGGATAGGCCGCTGGATAAGGCCTCTGCTTCTATGCCCTTTGAGAGGGCTGCTTTGAGGAACCTCTTACCCTAGCCTCTGCCAAGTATAGCCTTCTGCCTCTCTCCAATACTGACTTACTTTTGACAGCTTGTCTTTCCGTTTGAGAAACCAAGAGCCCTTTTCGTGCAGGGAAAAATGTCCGTTTTCTGTTCTTCTTTTGCACACGGTGACGTGCTTTCAGGGCTGTGGTTAGGCTTTTACCCACTCGAGGGAGGGCAGCTTCCCATTCACTTTGGAGATGGCACTCCTGCAGCGCTGTGGGCCATGTCTGTGCTTCGCAGACTGCAAACTACCCTCTCCATTCGAAGAGAACACGCACGGATTGGGAAGTCTCTGTTCTCTGGGAGTTGTGTGTGGTGCTACTGCCCCGGTGTATGGGGTGGCTCACTGGCCACTAGCAATGTTTCTGCTCGCCACTGTGGGGCAAACGTTGTGCAGCTAAGCTCACTTGGGAAGTACAAGTGCCAGAGTTCCTTTCTGGGGCACCATCAAGAGATCACATTCGTAGCATGCGGGTACTGCTTTCCTCCTAAGCTGTGCATTCGCAGCCAGCTTCAAGGTGTTCCTTTTGTGGATAGACTCTGGTGGAGAGGCCGCTGGAGAAGGATTCTGCTTCTATGCCATTTGAGAAGGCTGCTTTGAGGAACCTCTTACCCTAGCCTCTGCCAAGTACAGCCTTCTGACTCTCTCCAATACTGACTTACTTTTGACAGCTTGTCTTTCCGTTTGAGAAACCCAGAGCCCTTTTCGTGCAGGGAAAAATGTCCGTTTTCTGTTCTTCTTTTGCAAACGGTGACGTGCTTTCAGGGCTGGGGTTAGGCTTTTAAACACTCGAGGGAGGGCAGCTTCCCATTCACTTTGGAGATGGCACTCCTGCAGCGCTGTGGGCCATGTCTGTGCTTCGCAGACTGCAAACTACCCTCTCCATTCGAAGAGAACCCGCACGGATTGGGAAGTCTCTGTTCTCTGGGAGTTGTGTGTGGTGCTACTGCCCCGGTGTATGGGGTGGCTCACTGGCCACTAGCAATGTTTCTGCTCGCCACTGTGGGGCAAACGTTGTGCAGCTAAGCTCACTTGGGAAGTACAAGTGCCAGAGTTCCTTTCTGGGGCACCATCAAGAGATCACATTCGTAGCATGCGGGTACTGCTTTCCTCCTAAGCTGTGCATTCGCAACCAGCATCAAGGTGTTCCTTTTGTGGACAGACTCTAGTGGAGAGTCCGCTGGAGAAGGCTTCTGCTTCTATGCCCTTTGAGAAGGCTGCTTTGAGGAACCTCTTACCCTAGCGTCTGCCAAGTACAGCCTTCTGCCTCTCTCCAATACAGACTTACTTTTGACAGCTTGTCTTTCGGTTTGAGAAACCAAGAGCCCTTTTCGGGCAGGGAATAAGGTCCGTTTTCTGTTCTTCTTTTGCACACGGTGACGTGCTTTCAGGGCTGTGGTTAGGCTTTTACCCACTCGAGGGAGGGCAGCTTCCCATTCACTTTGGAGATGGCACTCCTGCAGCGCTGTGGGCCATGTCTGTGCTTCGCAGACTGCAAACTACCCTCTCCATTCGAAGAGAACACGCACGGATTGGGAAGTCTCTGTTCTCTGGGAGTTGTGTGTGGTGCTACTGCCCCGGTGTATGGGGTGGCTAACTTACCACTAGCAATGTTTCTGCTCGCCACTGTGGGGCAAACGTTGTGCAGCTAAGCTCACTTGGGAAGTACAAGTGCCAGAGTTCCTTTCTGGGGCACCATCAAGAGATCACATTCGTAGCATGCGGGTACTGCTTTCCTCCTAAGCTGTGCATTCGCAGCCAGCTTCAAGGTGTTCCTTTTGTGGATAGACTCTGGAGGAGAGGCCGCTGGATAAGGCCTCTGCTTCTATGCCCTTTGAGAGGGCTGCTTTGAGGAACCTCTTACCCTAGCCTCTGCCAAGTACAGCCTTCTGCCTCTCTCCAATACTGACCTACTTCTGACAGCTTGTCTTTCCGTTTGAGAAACCAAGAGCCCTTTTCGTGCAGGGAAAAATGTCCGTTTTCTGTTCTTCTTTTGCACACGGTGACGTGCTTTCAGGGCTGTGGTTAGGCTTTTACCCACTCGAGGGAGGGCAGCTTCCCATTCACTTTGGAGATGGCACTCCTGCAGCGCTGTGGGCCATGTCTGTGCTTCGCAGACTGCAAACTACCCTCTCCATTCGAAGAGAACCCGCACGGATTGGGAAGTCTCTGTTCTCTGGGAGTTGTGTGTGGTGCTACTGCCCCGGTGTATGGGGTGGCTCACTGGCCACTAGCAATGTTTCTGCTCGCCACTGTGGGGCAAACGTTGTGCAGCTAAGCTCACTTGGGAAGTACAAGTGCCAGAGTTCCTTTCTGGGGCACCATCAAGAGATCACATTCGTAGCATGCGGGTACTGCTTTCCTCCTAAGCTGTGCATTCGCAGCCAGCTTCAAGGTGTTCCTTTTGTGGATAGACTCTGGTGGAGAGGCCGCTGGAGAAGGATTCTGCTTCTATGCCCTTTGAGAAGGCTGCTTTGAGGAACCTCTTACCCTAGCCTCTGCCAAGTACAGCCTTCTGCCTCTCTCCAATACTGACTTACTTTTGACAGCTTGTCTTTCCGTTTGAGAAACCAAGAGCCCTTTTCGTGCAGGGAAAAATGTCCGTTTTCTGTTCTTCTTTTTCAAACGGTGACGTGCTTTCAGGGCTGGGGTTAGGTTTTTACCCACTCGAGGGAGGGCAGCTTCCCATTCACTTTGGAGATGGCACTCCTGCAGCGCTGTGGGCCATGTCTGTGCATCGCAGACTGCAAACTACCCTCTCCATTCGAAGAGAACACGCACGGATTGGGAAGTCTCTGTTCTCTGGGAGTTGTGTGTGGTGCTACTGCCCCGGTGTATCGGGTGGCTCACTGGCCACTAACAATGTTTCTGCTCGCCACTGTGGGGCAAACGTTGTGCAGCTAAGCTCAGTTGGGAAGTACAAGTGCCAGAGTTCCTTTCTGGGGCACCATCAAGAGATCACATTCGTAGCATGCGGGTACTGCTTTCCTCCTAAGCTGTGCATTCGCAGCCAGCTTCAAGGTGTTCCTTTTGTGGATAGACTCTGGTGGAGAGGCCGCTGGAGAAGGCTTCTGCTTCTTTGCCCTTTGAGAAGGCTGCTTTGAGGAACCTCTTACCCTAGCCTCTGCCAAGTACAGCCTTCTGCCTCTCTCCAATACTGACTTACTTTTGACAGCTTGTCTTTCCGTTTGAGAAACCAAGAGCCCTTTTCGTGCAGGGAAAAATGTCCGTTTTCTGTTCTTCTTTTTCAAACGGTGACGTGCTTTCAGGGCTGGGGTTAGGTTTTTACCCACTCGAGGGAGGGCAGCTTCCCATTCACTTTGGAGATGGCACTCCTGCAGCGCTGTGGGCCATGTCTGTGCTTCGCAGACTGCAAACTACCCTCTCCATTCGAACAGAACACGCACGGATTGGGAAGTCTCTGTTCTCTGGGAGTTGTGTGTGGTGCTACTGCCCCGGTGTATCGGGTGGCTCACTGGCCACTAACAATGTTTCTGCTCGCCACTGTGGGGCAAACGTTGTGCAGCTAAGCTCACTTGGGAAGTACAAGTGCCAGAGTTCCTTTCTGGGGCACCATCAAGAGATCACATTCGTAGCATGCGGGTACTGCTTTCCTCCTAAGCTGTGCATTCGCAGCCAGCTTCAAGGTGTTCCTTTTGTGGATAGACTCTGGTGGAGAGGCCGCTGGAGAAGGATTCTGCTTCTATGCCCTTTGAGAAGGCTGCTTTGAGGAACCTCTTACCCTAGCCTCTGCCAAGTACAGCCTTCTGCCTCTCTCAAATACTGACTTACTTTTGACAGCTTGTCTTTCCGTTTGAGAAACCAAGAGCCCTTTTCGTGCAGGGAAAAATGTCCGTTTTCTGTTCTTCTTTTGCACACGGTGACGTGCTTTCAGGGCTGGGGTTAGGCTTTTAAACACTCGAGGGAGGGCAGCTTCCCATTCACTTTGGAGATGGCACTCCTGCAGCGCTGTGGGCCATGTCTGTGCTTCGCAGACTGCAAACTACCCTCTCCATTCGAAGACAACACGCACGGATTGGGAAGTCTCTGTTCCCTGGGAGTTGTGTGTGGTGCTACTGCCCCGGTGTATGGGGTGGCTCACTGGCCACTAGCAATGTTTCTGCTCGCCACTGTGGGGCAAACGTTGTGCAGCTAAGCTCACTTGGGAAGTACAAGTGCCAGAGTTCCTTTCTGGGGCACCATCAAGAGATCACATTCGTAGCATGCGGGTACTGCTTTCCTCCTAAGCTGTGCATTCGCAGCCAGCTTCAAGGTGTTCCTTTTGTGGATAGACTCTGGAGGAGAGGCCGCTGGATAAGGCCTCTGCTTCTATGCCCTTTGAGAAGGCTACTTTGAGGAACCTCTTACCCTAGCCTCTGCCAAGTACAGCCTTCTGCCTCTCTCCAATACTGACTTACTTTTGACAGCTTGTCTTTTCGATTGAGAAACCAAGAGCCCTTTTCGGGCAGGGAATAATGTCCGTTTTCTGTTCTTCTTTTGCACATGGTGACGTGCTTTCAGGGCTGTGGTTAGGCTTTTACCCATTCGAGGGAGGGCAGCTTCCCATTCACTTTGGAGATGGCACTCCTGCAGCGCTGTGGGCCATGTCTGTGCTTCGCAGACTGCAAACTACCCTCTCCATTCGAAGAGAACACGCACGGATTGGGAAGTCTCTGTTCTCTGGGAGTTGTGTGTGGTGCTACTGCCCCGGTGTATGGGGTGGCTCACTGGCCACTAACAATGTTTCTGCTCGCCACTGTGGGGCAAACGTTGTGCAGCTAAGCTCACTTGGGAAGTACAAGTGCCAGAGTTCCTTTCTGGGGCACCATCAAGAGATCACATTCGTAGCATGCGGGTACTGCTTTCCTCCTAAGCTGTGCATTCGCAGCCAGCTTCAAGGTGTTCCTTTTGTGGATAGACTCTGGAGGAGAGGCCGCTGGAGAAGGCTTCTGCTTCTATGCCCTTTGAGAAGGCTGCTTTGAGGAACCTCTTACCCTAGCCTCTGCCAAGTATAGCCTTCTGCCTCTCTCCAATACTGACTTACTTTTGACAGCTTGTCTTTCCGTTTGAGAAACCAAGAGCCCTTTTCGTGCAGGGAAAAATGTCCGTTTTCTGTTCTTCTTTTGCACACGGTGACGTGCTTTCAGGGCTGTGGTTAGGCTTTTACCCACTCGAGGGAGGGCAGCTTCCCATTCACTTTGGAGATGGCACTCCTGCAGCGCTGTGGGCCATGTCTGTGCTTCCCAGACTGCAAACTACCCTCTCCATTCGAAGAGAACACGCACGGATTGGGAAGTCTCTGTTCTCTGGGAGTTGTGTGTGGTGCTACTGCCCCGGTGTATGGGGTGGCTCACTGGCCACTAGCAATGTTTCTGCTCGCCACTGTGGGGCAAACGTTGTGCAGCTAAGCTCACTTGGGAAGTACAAGTGCCAGAGTTCCTTTCTGGGGCACCATCAAGAGATCACATTCGTAGCATGCGGGTACTGCTTTCCTCCTAAGCTGTGCATTCGCAGCCAGCTTCAAGGTGTTCCTTTTGTGGATAGACTCTGGTGGAGAGTCCGCTGGAGAAGGCTTCTGCTTCTATGCCCTTTGAGAAGGCTGCTTTGAGGAACCTCTTACCCTAGCCTCTGCCAAGTACAGCCTTCTGCCTCTCTCCAATACTGACTTACTTTTGACAGCTTGTCTTTCCGTTTGAGAAACCAAGAGCCCTTTTCGTGCAGGGAAAAATGTCCGTTTTCTGTTCTTCTTTTGCACACGGTGACGTGCTTTCAGGGCTGTGGTTAGGCTTTTACCCACTCGAGGGAGGGCAGCTTCCCATTCACTTTGGAGATGGCACTCCTGCAGCGCTGTGGGCCATGTCTGTGCTTCGCAGACTGCAAACTACCCTCTCCATTCGAAGAGAACACGCACGGATTGGGAAGTCTCTGTTCTCTGGGAGTTGTGTGTGGTGCTACTGCCCTGGTGTATGGGGTGGCTCACTGGCCACTAGCAATGTTTCTGCTCGCCACTGTGGGGCAAACGTTGTGCAGCTAAGCTCACTTGGGAAGTACAAGTGCCAGAGTTCCTTTCTGGGGCACCATCAAGAGATCACATTCGTAGCATGCGGGTACTGCTTTCCTCCTAAGCTGTGCATTCGCAGCCAGCTTCAAGGTGTTCCTTTTGTGGATAGACTCTGGAGGAGAGGCCGCTGGAGAAGGCTTCTGCTTCTATGCCCTTTGAGAAGGCTGCTTTGAGGAACCTCTTACCCTAGCCTCTGCCAAGTACAGCCTTCTGCCTCTCTCCAATACTGGCTTACTTCTGACAGCTTGTCTTTCCGTTTGAGAAACCAAGAGCCCTTTTCGTGCAGGGAAAAATGTCCTTTTTCTGTTCTTCTTTTGCACACGGTTACGTGCTTTCAGGGCTGGGGTTAGGCTTTTACCCACTCGAGGGAGGGCAGCTTCCCATTCACTTTGGAGATGGCACTCGTGCAGCGCTGTGGGCCATGTCTGTGCTTCGCAGACTGCAAACTACCCTCTCCATTCGAAGAGAACACGCACGGATTGGGAAGTCTCTGTTCTCTGGGAGTTGTGTGTGGTGCTACTGCCCCGGTGTATGGGGTGGCTCACTGGCCACTAGCAATGTTTCTGCTCGCCACTGTGGGGCAAACGTTGTGCAGCTAAGCTCACTTGGAAAGTACAAGTGACAGAGTTCCTTTCTGGGGCACCATCAAGAGATCACATTCGTAGCATGCGGGTACTGCTTTCCTCCTAATCTGTGCATTCGCAGCCAGCTTCAAGGTGTTCCTTTTGTGGATAGACTCTGGTGGAGAGGCCGCTGGAGAAGGCTTCTGCTTCTATGCCCTTTGAGAAGGCTGCTTTGAGGAACCTCTTACCCTAGCCTCTGCCAAGTACAGCCTTCTGCCTCTCTCCAATACTGACTTACTTTTGACAGCTTGTCTTTCCGTTTGAGAAACCAAGAGCCCTTTTCGGGCAGGGAATAATGTCCGTTTTCTGTTCTTCTTTTGCACATGGTGACGTGCTTTCAGGGCTGTGGTTAGGCTTTTACCCATTCGAGGGAGGGCAGCTTCCCATTCACTTTGGAGATGGCACTCCTGCAGCGCTGTGGGCCATGTCTGTGCTTCGCAGACTGCAAACTACCCTCTCCATTCGAAGAGAACACGCACGGATTGGGAAGTCTCTGTTCTCTGGGAGTTGTGTGTGGTGCTACTGCCCCGGTGTATGGGGTGGCTCACTGGCCACTAGCAATGTTTCTGCTCGCCACTGTGGGGCAAACGTTGTGCAGCTAAGCTCACTTGGGAAGTACAAGTGCCAGAGTTCCTTTCTGGGGCACCATCAAGAGATCACATTCGTAGCATGCGGGTACTGCTTTCCTCCTAAGCTGTGCATTCGCAGCCAGCTTCAAGGTGTTCCTTTTGTGGATAGACTCTGGAGGAGAGGCCGCTGGAGAAGGCTTCTGCTTCTATGCCCTTTGAGAAGGCTGCTTTGAGGAACCTCTTACCCTAGCCTCTGCCAAGTATAGCCTTCTGCCTCTCTCCAATACTGACTTACTTTTGACAGCTTGTCTTTCCGTTTGAGAAACCAAGAGCCCTTTTCGTGCAGGGAAAAATGTCCGTTTACTGTTCTTCTTTTGCACACGGTGACGTGCTTTCAGGGCTGTGGTTAGGCTTTTACCCACTCGAGGGAGGGCAGCTTCCCATTCACTTTGGAGATGGCACTCCTGCAGCGCTGTGGGCCATGTCTGTGCTTCGCAGACTGCAAACTACCCTCTCCATTCGAAGAGAACACGCACGGATTGGGAAGTCTCTGTTCTCTGGGAGTTGTGTGTGGTGCTACTGCCCCGGTGTATGGGGTGGCTCACTGGCCACTAGCAATGTTTCTGCTCGCCACTGTGGGGCAAACGTTGTGCAGCTAAGCTCACTTGGGAAGTACAAGTGCCAGAGTTCCTTTCTGGGGCACCATCAAGAGATCACATTCGTAGCATGCGGGTACTGCTTTCCTCCTAAGCTGTGCATTCGCAGCCAGCTTCAAGGTGTTCCTTTTGTGGATAGACTCTGGTGGAGAGTCCGCTGGAGAAGGCTTCTGCTTCTATGCCCTTTGAGAAGGCTGCTTTGAGGAACCTCTTACCCTAGCCTCTGCCAAGTACAGCCTTCTGCCTCTCTCCAATACTGACTTACTTTTGACAGCTTGTCTTTCCGTTTGAGAAACCAAGAGCCCTTTTCGTGCAGGGAAAAATGTCCGTTTTCTGTTCTTCTTTTGCACACGGTGACGTGCTTTCAGGGCTGTGGTTAGGCTTTTACCCACTCGAGGGAGGGCAGCTTCCCATTCACTTTGGAGATGGCACTCCTGCAGCGCTGTGGGCCATGTCTGTGCTTCGCAGACTGCAAACTACCCTCTCCATTCGAAGAGAACACGCACGGATTGGGAAGTCTCTGTTCTCTGGGAGTTGTGTGTGGTGCTACTGCCCTGGTGTATGGGGTGGCTCACTGGCCACTAGCAATGTTTCTGCTCGCCACTGTGGGGCAAACGTTGTGCAGCTAAGCTCACTTGGGAAGTACAAGTGCCAGAGTTCCTTTCTGGGGCACCATCAAGAGATCACATTCGTAGCATGCGGGTACTGCTTTCCTCCTAAGCTGTGCATTCGCAGCCAGCTTCAAGGTGTTCCTTTTGTGGATAGACTCTGGAGGAGAGGCCGCTGGAGAAGGCTTCTGCTTCTATGCCCTTTGAGAAGGCTGCTTTGAGGAACCTCTTACCCTAGCCTCTGCCAAGTACAGCCTTCTGCCTCTCTCCAATACTGGCTTACTTCTGACAGCTTGTCTTTCCGTTTGAGAAACCAAGAGCCCTTTTCGTGCAGGGAAAAATGTCCTTTTTCTGTTCTTCTTTTGCACACGGTTACGTGCTTTCAGGGCTGGGGTTAGGCTTTTACCCACTCGAGGGAGGGCAGCTTCCCATTCACTTTGGAGATGGCACTCGTGCAGCGCTGTGGGCCATGTCTGTGCTTCGCAGACTGCAAACTACCCTCTCCATTCGAAGAGAACACGCACGGATTGGGAAGTCTCTGTTCTCTGGGAGTTGTGTGTGGTGCTACTGCCCCGGTGTATGGGGTGGCTCACTGGCCACTAGCAATGTTTCTGCTCGCCACTGTGGGGCAAACGTTGTGCAGCTAAGCTCACTTGGAAAGTACAAGTGACAGAGTTCCTTTCTGGGGCACCATCAAGAGATCACATTCGTAGCATGCGGGTACTGCTTTCCTCCTAATCTGTGCATTCGCAGCCAGCTTCAAGGTGTTCCTTTTGTGGATAGACTCTGGTGGAGAGGCCGCTGGAGAAGGCTTCTGCTTCTATGCCCTTTGAGAAGGCTGCTTTGAGGAACCTCTTACCCTAGCCTCTGCCAAGTACAGCCTTCTGCCTCTCTCCAATACTGACTTACTTTTGACAGCTTGTCTTTCCGTTTGAGAAACCAAGAGCCCTTTTCGGGCAGGGAATAATGTCCGTTTTCTGTTCTTCTTTTGCACATGGTGACGTGCTTTCAGGGCTGTGGTTAGGCTTTTACCCATTCGAGGGAGGGCAGCTTCCCATTCACTTTGGAGATGGCACTCCTGCAGCGCTGTGGGCCATGTCTGTGCTTCGCAGACTGCAAACTACCCTCTCCATTCGAAGAGAACACGCACGGATTGGGAAGTCTCTGTTCTCTGGGAGTTGTGTGTGGTGCTACTGCCCCGGTGTATGGGGTGGCTCACTGGCCACTAGCAATGTTTCTGCTCGCCACTGTGGGGCAAACGTTGTGCAGCTAAGCTCACTTGGGAAGTACAAGTGCCAGAGTTCCTTTCTGGGGCACCATCAAGAGATCACATTCGTAGCATGCGGGTACTGCTTTCCTCCTAAGCTGTGCATTCGCAGCCAGCTTCAAGGTGTTCCTTTTGTGGATAGACTCTGGAGGAGAGGCCGCTGGAGAAGGCTTCTGCTTCTATGCCCTTTGAGAAGGCTGCTTTGAGGAACCTCTTACCCTAGCCTCTGCCAAGTATAGCCTTCTGCCTCTCTCCAATACTGACTTACTTTTGACAGCTTGTCTTTCCGTTTGAGAAACCAAGAGCCCTTTTCGTGCAGGGAAAAATGTCCGTTTACTGTTCTTCTTTTGCACACGGTGACGTGCTTTCAGGGCTGTGGTTAGGCTTTTACCCACTCGAGGGAGGGCAGCTTCCCATTCACTTTGGAGATGGCACTCCTGCAGCGCTGTGGGCCATGTCTGTGCTTCGCAGACTGCAAACTACCCTCTCCATTCGAAGACAACACGCACGGATTGGGAAGTCTCTGTTCTCTGGGAGTTGTGTGTGGTGCTACTGCCCCGGTGTATGGGGTGGCTCACTGGCCACTAGCAATGTTTCTGCTCGCCACTGTGGGGCAAACGTTGTGCAGCTAAGCTCACTTGGGAAGTACAAGTGCCAGAGTTCCTTTCTCGGGCACCATCAAGAGATCACATTCGTAGCATGCGGGTACTGCTTTCCTCCTAAGCTGTGCATTCGCAGCCAGCTTCAAGGTGTTCCTTTTGTGGATAGACTCTGGTGGAGAGGCCGCTGGAGAAGGCTTCTGCTTCTATGCCCTTTGAGAAGGCTGCTTTGAGGAACCTCTTACCCTAGCCTCTGCCAAGTACAGCCTTCTGCCTCTCTCCAATACTGACTTACTTTTGACAGCTTGTCTTTCCGTTTGAGAAACCAAGAGCCCTTTTCGGGCAGGGAATAATGTCCGTTTTCTGTTCTTCTTTTGCACACGGTGACGTGCTTTCAGGTCTGGGTTAGGCTTTTACCCACTCGAGGGAGGGCAGCTTCCCATTCACTTTGCAGATGGCACTCCTGCAGCGCTGTGGGCCATGAGTGTGCTTCGCAGACTGTAAACTACCCTCTCCATTCGAAGAAAACACGCACGGATTGGGAAGTCTCTATTCTCTGGGAGATGTGTGTGGTGCTACTGCCCCGGTGTATGGGGTGGCTCACTTACCACTAGCAATGTTTCTGCTCGCCACTGTGGGGCAAACGTTGTGCAGCTAAGCTCACTTGGGAAGTACAAGTGCCAGAGTTCCTTTCTGGGGCACCATCAAGAGATCACATTCGTAGCATGCGGGTACTGCTTTCCTCCTAAGCTGTGCATTCGCAGCCAGCTTCAAGGTGTTCCTTTTGTGGATAGACTCTGGTGGAGAGTCCGCTGGAGAAGGCTTCTGCTTCTATGCCCTTTGAGAAGGCTGCTTTGAGGAACCTCTTACCCTAGCCTCTGCCAAGTACAGCCTTCTGCCTCTCTCCAATACTGACTTACTTTTGACAGCTTGTCTTTCCGTTTGAGAAACCAAGAGCCCTTTTCGTGCAGGGAAAAATGTCCGTTTTCTGTTCTTCTTTTGCACACGGTGACGTGCTTTCAGGGCTGTGGTTAGGCTTTTACCCTCTCGAGGGAGGGCAGCTTCCCATTCACTTTGGAGATGGCACTCCTGCAGCGCTGTGGGCCATGTCTGTGCTTCGCAGACTGCAAACTACCCTCTCCATTCGAAGAGAACACGCACGGATTGGGAAGTCTCTGTTCTCTGGGAGTTGTGTGTGGTGCTACTGCCCTGGTGTATGGGGTGGCTCACTGGCCACTAGCAATGTTTCTGCTCGCCACTGTGGGGCAAACGTTGTGCAGCTAAGCTCACTTGGGAAGTACAAGTGCCAGAGTTCCTTTCTGGGGCACCATCAAGAGATCACATTCGTAGCATGCGGGTACTGCTTTCCTCCTAAGCTGTGCATTCGCAGCCAGCTTCAAGGTGTTCCTTTTGTGGATAGACTCTGGAGGAGAGGCCGCTGGAGAAGGCTTCTGCTTCTATGCCCTTTGAGAAGGCTGCTTTGAGGAACCTCTTACCCTAGCCTCTGCCAAGTACAGCCTTCTGCCTCTCTCCAATACTGGCTTACTTCTGACAGCTTGTCTTTCCGTTTGAGAAACCAAGAGCCCTTTTCGTGCAGGGAAAAATGTCCTTTTTCTGTTCTTCTTTTGCACACGGTTACGTGCTTTCAGGGCTGGGGTTAGGCTTTTACCCACTCGAGGGAGGGCAGCTTCCCATTCACTTTGGAGATGGCACTCCTGCAGCGCTGTGGGCCATGTCTGTGCTTCGCAGACTGCAAACTACCCTCTCCATTCGAAGAGAACACGCACGGATTGGGAAGTCTCTGTTCTCTGGGAGTTGTGTGTGGTGCTACTGCCCCGGTGTATGGGGTGGCTCACTGGCCACTAGCAATGTTTCTGCTCGCCACTGTGGGGCAAACGTTGTGCAGCTAAGCTCACTTGGAAAGTACAAGTGACAGAGTTCCTTTCTGGGGCACCATCAAGAGATCACATTCGTAGCATGCGGGTACTGCTTTCCTCCTAAGCTGTGCATTCGCAGCCAGCTTCAAGGTGTTCCTTTTTTGGATAGACTCTGGTGGAGAGGCCGCTGGAGAAGGCTTCTGCTTCTATGCCCTTTGAGAAGGCTGCTTTGAGGAACCTCTTACCCTAGCCTCTGCCAAGTACAGCCTTCTGCCTCTCTCCAATACTGACTTACTTTTGACAGCTTGTCTTTCCGTTTGAGAAACCAAGAGCCCTTTTCGGGCAGGGAATAATGTCCGTTTTCTGTTCTTCTTTTGCACATGGTGACGTGCTTTCAGGGCTGTGGTTAGGCTTTTACCCATTCGAGGGAGGGCAGCTTCCCATTCACTTTGGAGATGGCACTCCTGCAGCGCTGTGGGCCATGTCTGTGCTTCGCAGACTGCAAACTACCCTCTCCATTCGAAGACAACACGCACGGATTGGGAAGTCTCTGTTCTCTGGGAGTTGTGTGTGGTGCTACTGCCCCGGTGTATGGGGTGGCTCACTGGCCACTAGCAATGTTTCTGCTCGCCACTGTGGGGCAAACGTTGTGCAGCTAAGCTCACTTGGGAAGTACAAGTGCCAGAGTTCCTTTCTCGGGCACCATCAAGAGATCACATTCGTAGCATGCGGGTACTGCTTTCCTCCTAAGCTGTGCATTCGCAGCCAGCTTCAAGGTGTTCCTTTTGTGGATAGACTCTGGTGGAGAGGCCGCTGGAGAAGGCTTCTGCTTCTATGCCCTTTGAGAAGGCTGCTTTGAGGAACCTCTTACCCTAGCCTCTGCCAAGTACAGCCTTCTGCCTCTCTCCAATACTGACTTACTTTTGACAGCTTGTCTTTCCGTTTGAGAAACCAAGAGCCCTTTTCGGGCAGCTAATAATGTCCGTTTTCTGTTCTTCTTTTGCACACGGTGACGTGCTTTCAGGTCTGGGTTAGGCTTTTACCCACTCGAAAGAGGGCAGCTTCCCATTCACTTTGCAGATGGCACTCCTGCAGCGCTGTGGGCCATGAGTGTGCTTCGCAGACTGTAAACTACCCTCTCCATTCGAAGAAAACACGCACGGATTGGGAAGTCTCTATTCTCTGGGAGATGTGTGTGGTGCTACTGCCCCGGTGTATGGGGTGGCTCACTTACCACTAGCAATGTTTCTGCTCGCCACTGTGGGGCAAACGTTGTGCAGCTAAGCTCACTTGGGAAGTACAAGTGCCAGAGTTCCTTTCTGGGGCACCATCAAGAGATCACATTCGTAGCATGCGGGTACTGCTTTCCTCCTAAGCTGTGCATTCGCAGCCAGCTTCAAGGTGTTCCTTTTGTGGATAGACTCTGGTGGAGAGTCCGCTGGAGAAGGCTTCTGCTTCTATGCCCTTTGAGAAGGCTGCTTTGAAGAACCTCTTACCCTAGCCTCTGCCAAGTACAGCCTTCTGCCTCTCTCCAATACTGACTTACTTTTGACAGCTTGTCTTTCCGTTTGAGAAACCAAGAGCCCTTTTCGTGCAGGGAAAAATGTCCGTTTTCTGTTCTTCTTTTGCACACGGTGACGTGCTTTCAGGGCTGTGGTTAGGCTTTTACCCTCTCGAGGGAGGGCAGCTTCCCATTCACTTTGGAGATGGCAGTCCTGCAGCGCTGTGGGCCATGTCTGTGCTTCGCAGACTGCAAACTACCCTCTCCATTCGAAGAGAACACGCACGGATTGGGAAGTCTCTGTTCTCTGGGAGTTGTGTGTGGTGCTACTGCCCTGGTGTATGGGGTGGCTCACTGGCCACTAGCAATGTTTCTGCTCGCCACTGTGGGGCAAACGTTGTGCAGCTAAGCTCACTTGGGAAGTACAAGTGCCAGAGTTCCTTTCTGGGGCACCATCAAGAGATCACATTCGTAGCATGCGGGTACTGCTTTCCTCCTAAGCTGTGCATTCGCAGCCAGCTTCAAGGTGTTCCTTTTGTGGATAGACTCTGGAGGAGAGGCCGCTGGAGAAGGCTTCTGCTTCTATGCCCTTTGAGAAGGCTGCTTTGAGGAACCTCTTACCCTAGCCTCTGCCAAGTACAGCCTTCTGCCTCTCTCCAATACTGGCTTACTTCTGACAGCTTGTCTTTCCGTTTGAGAAACCAAGAGCCCTTTTCGTGCAGGGAAAAATGTCCTTTTTCTGTTCTTCTTTTGCACACGGTTACGTGCTTTCAGGGCTGGGGTTATGCTTTTACCCACTCGAGGGAGGGCAGCTTCCCATTCACTTTGGAGATGGCACTCCTGCAGCGCTGTGGGCCATGTCTGTGCTTCGCAGACTGCAAACTACCCTCTCCATTCGAAGAGAACACGCACGGATTGGGAAGTCTCTGTTCTCTGGGAGTTGTGTGTGGTGCTACTGCCCCGGTGTATGGGGTGGCTCACTGGCCACTAGCAATGTTTCTGCTCGCCACTGTGGGGCAAACGTTGTGCAGCTAAGCTCACTTGGAAAGTACAAGTGACAGAGTTCCTTTCTGGGGCACCATCAAGAGATCACATTCGTAGCATGCGGGTACTGCTTTCCTCCTAAGCTGTGCATTCGCAGCCAGCTTCAAGGTGTTCCTTTTGTGGATAGACTCTGGTGGAGAGGCCGCTGGAGAAGGCCTCTGCTTCTATGCCCTTTGAGAAGGCTGCTTTGAGGAACCTCTTACCATAGCCTCTGCCAAGTACAGCCTTCTGCCTCTCTCCAATACTGACTTACTTTTGACAGCTTGTCTTTCCGTTTGAGAAACCAAGAGCCCTTTTCGGGCAGGGAATAATGTCCGTTTTCTGTTCTTCTTTTGCACATGGTGACGTGCTTTCAGGGCTGTGGTTAGGCTTTTACCCATTCGAGGGAGGGCAGCTTCCCATTCACTTTGGAGATGGCACTCCTGCAGCGCTGTGGGCCATGTCTGTGCTTCGCAGACTGCAAACTACCCTCTCCATTCGAAGAGAACACGCACGGATTGGGAAGTCTCTGTTCTCTGGGAGTTGTGTGTGGTGCTACTGCCCCGGTGTATGGGGTGGCTCACTGGCCACTAGCAATGTTTCTGCTCGCCACTGTGGGGCAAACGTTGTGCAGCTAAGCTCACTTGGGAAGTACAAGTGCCAGAGTTCCTTTCTGGGGCACCATCAAGAGATCACATTCGTAGCATGCGGGTACTGCTTTCCTCCTAAGCTGTGCATTCGCAGCCAGCTTCAAGGTGTTCCTTTTGTGGATAGACTCTGGAGGAGAGGCCGCTGGAGAAGGCTTCTGCTTCTATGCCCTTTGAGAAGGCTGCTTTGAGGAACCTCTTACCCTAGCCTCTGCCAAGTATAGCCTTCTGCCTCTCTCCAATACTGACTTACTTTTGACAGCTTGTCTTTCCGTTTGAGAAACCAAGAGCCCTTTTCGTGCAGGGAAAAATGTCCGTTTTCTGTTCTTCTTTTGCACACGGTGACGTGCTTTCAGGGCTGTGGTTAGGCTTTTACCCACTCGAGGGAGGGCAGCTTCCCATTCACTTTGGAGATGGCACTCCTGCAGCGCTGTGGGCCATGTCTGTGCTTCGCAGACTGCAAACTACCCTCTCCATTCGAAGACAACACGCACGGATTGGGAAGTCTCTGTTCTCTGGGAGTTGTGTGTGGTGCTACTGCCCCGGTGTATGGGGTGGCTCACTGGCCACTAGCAATGTTTCTGCTCGCCACTGTGGGGCAAACGTTGTGCAGCTAAGCTCACTTGGGAAGTACAAGTGCCAGAGTTCCTTTCTGGGGCACCATCAAGAGATCACATTCGTAGCATGCGGGTACTGCTTTCCTCCTAAGCTGTGCATTCGCAGCCAGCTTCAAGGTGTTCCTTTTGTGGATAGACTCTGGTGGAGAGTCCGCTGGAGAAGGCTTCTGCTTCTATGCCCTTTGAGAAGGCTGCTTTGAGGAACCTCTTACCCTAGCCTCTGCCAAGTACAGCCTTCTGCCTCTCTCCAATACTGACTTACTTTTGACAGCTTGTCTTTCCGTTTGAGAAACCAAGAGCCCTTTTCGGGCAGGGAATAATGTCCGTTTTCTGTTCTTCTTTTGCACACGGTGACGTGCTTTCAGGCCTGTGGTTAGGCTTTTACCCACTCGAGGGAGGGCAGCTTCCCATTCACTTTGGAGATGGCACTCCTGCAGCGCTGTGGGCCATGTCTGTGCTTCGCAGACTGCAAACTACCCTCTCCATTCGAAGAGAACACGCACGGATTGGGAAGTCTCTGTTCTCTGGGAGTTGTGTGTGGTGCTACTGCCCCGGTGTATGGGGTGGCTCACTGGCCACTAACAATGTTTCTGCTCGCCACTGTGGGGCAAACGTTGTGCAGCTAAGCTCACTTGGGAAGTACAAGTGCCAGAGTTCCTATCTGTGGCACCATCAAGAGATCACATTCGTAGCATGCGGGTACTGCTTTCCTCCTAAGCTGTGCATTCGCAGCCAGCTTCAAGGTGTTCCTTTTGTGGATAGACTCTGGTGGAGAGGCCGCTGGAGAAGGCTTCTGCTTCTATGCCCTTTGAGAAGGCTGCTTTGAGGAACCTCTTACCCTAGCCTCTGCCAAGTACAGCCTTCTGCCTCTCTCCAATACTGACTTACTTTTGACAGCTTCTCTTTCCGTTTGAGAAACCAAGAGCCCTTTTCGGGCAGGGAATAATGTCCGTTTTCTGTTCTTCTTTTGCACACGGTGACGTGCTTTCAGGTCTGGGTTAGGCTTTTACCCACTCGAGGGAGGGCAGCTTCCCATTCACTTTGCAGATGGCACTCCTGCAGCGCTGTGGGCCATGAGTGTGCTTCGTAGACTGTAAACTACCCTCTCCATTCGAAGAAAACACGCACGGATTGGGAAGTCTCTATTCTCTGGGAGATGTGTGTGGTGCTACTGCCCCGGTGTATGGGGTGGCTCACTTACCACTAGCAATGTTTCTGCTCGCCACTGTGGGGCAAACGTTGTGCAGCTAAGCTCACTTGGGAAGTACAAGTGCCAGAGTTCCTTTCTGGGGCACCATCAAGAGATCACATTCGTAGCATGCGGGTACTGCTTTCCTCCTAAGCTGTGCATTCGCAGCCAGCTTCAAGGTGTTCCTTTTGTGGATAGACTCTGGAGGAGAGGCCGCTGGATAAGGCTTCTGCTTCTATGCCCTTTGAGAAGGCTGCTTTGAGGAACCTCTTACCCTAGCCTCTGCCAAGTACAGCCTTCTGCCTCTGTACAATACTGGCTTACTTCTGACAGCTTGTCTTTCCGTTTGAGAAACCAAGAGCCCTTTTCGTGCAGGGAAAAATGTCCTTTTTCTGTTCTTCTTTTGCCCACGGTTACGTGCTTTAGGGGTGGGGTTAGGCTTTTTCCCACTCGAGGGAGGGCAGCTTCCCATTCACTTTGGAGATGGCACTCCTGCAGCGCTGTGGGCCATGTCTGTGCTTCGCAGACTGCAAACTACCCTCTCCATTCGAAGAGAACACGCACGGATTGGGAAGTCTCTGTTCTCTGGGAGTTGTGTGTGGTGCTACTGCCCCGGTGTATGGGGTGGCTCACTGGCCACTAGCAATGTTTCTGCTCGCCACTGTGGGGCAAACGTTGTGCAGCTAAGCTCACTTGGGAAGTACAAGTGCCAGAGTTCCTTTCTGGGGCACCATCAAGAGATCACATTCGTAGCATGCGGGTACTGCTTTCCTCCTAAGCTGTGCATTCGCAGCCAGCTTCAAGGTGTTCCTTTTGTGGATAGACTCTGGTGGAGAGGCCGCTGGAGAAGGCTTCTGCTTCTATGCCCTTTGAGAAGGCTGCTTTGAGGAACCTCTTACCCTAGCCTCTGCCAAGTACAGCCTTCTGCCTCTCTCCAATACTGACTTACTTTTGACAGCTTGTCTTTCCGTTTGAGAAACCAAGAGCCCTTTTCGTGCAGGGAAAAATGTCCGTTTTCTGTTCTTCTTTTGCACACGGTGACGTGCTTTCAGGCCTGGGTTAGGCTTTTACCCACTCGAGGGAGGGCAGCTTCCCATTCACTTTGGAGATGGCACTCCTGCAGCGCTGTGGGCCATGTCTGTGCTTCGCAGACTGCAAACTACCCTCTCCATTCGAAGAGAACACGCACGGATTGGGAAGTCTCAGTTCTCTGGGAGTTGTGTGTGGTGCTACTGCCCCGGTGTATGGGGTGGCTCACTGGCCACTAGCAATGTTTCTGCTCGCCACTGTGGGGCAAACGTTGTGCAGCTAAGCTCACTTGGGAAGTACAAGTGCCAGAGTTCCTTTCTGGGGCACCATCAAGAGATCACATTCGTAGCATGCGGCTACTGCTTTCCTCCTAAGCTGTGCATTCGCAGCCAGCTTCAAGGTGTTCCTATTGTGGATAGACTCTGGAGGAGAGGCCGCTGGATTAGGCCTCTGCTTCTATGCCTTTTGAGAGGGCTGCTTTGAGGAACCTCTTACCCTAGCCTCTGCCAAGTATAGCCTTCTGCCTCTCTCCAATACTGACTTACTTTTGACAGCTTGTCTTTCCGTTTGAGAAACCAAGAGCCCTTTACGTGCAGGGAAAAATGTCCGTTTTCTGTTCTTCTTTTGCACACGGTGACGTGCTTTCAGGGCTGTGGTTAGGCTTTTACCCACTCGAGGGAGGGCAGCTTCCCATTCACTTTGGAGATGGCACTCCTGCAGCGCTGTGGGCCATGTCTGTGCTTCGCAGACTGCAAACTACCCTCTCCATTCGAAGAGAACACGCACGGATTGGGAAGTCTCTGTTCTCTGGGAGTTGTGTGTGGTGCTACTGCCCCGGTGTATGGGGTGGCTCACTGGCCACTAGCAATGTTTCTGCTCGCCACTGTGGGGCAAACGTTGTGCAGCTAAGCTCACTTGGGAAGGACAAGTGCCAGAGTTCCTTTCTGGGGCACCATCAAGAGATCACATTCGTAGCATGCGGGTACTGCTTTCCTCCTAAGCTGTGCATTCGCAGCCAGCTTCAAGCTGTTCCTTTTGTGGATAGACTCTGGAGGAGAGGCCGCTGGATAAGGTCTCTGCTTCTATGCCCTTTGAGAGGGCTGCTTTGAGGAACCTCTTACCCTAGCCTCTGCCAAGTACAGCCTTCTGCCTCTCTCCAATACTGACTTACTTTTGACAGCTTGTCTTTCCGTTTGAGAAACCAAGAGCCCTTTTCGTGCAGTGAAAAATATCCGTTTTCTGTTCTTCTTTTGCACACGGTGACGTGCTTTCAGGCCTGGGTTAGGCTTTTACCCACTCGAGGGAGGGCAGCTTCCCATTCACTTTGGAGATGGCACTCCTGCAGCGCTGTGGGCCATGTCTGTGCTTCGCAGACTGCAAACTACCCTCTCCATTCGAAGAGAACCCGCACGGATTGGGAAGTCTCTGTTCTCTGGGAGTTGTGTGTGGTGCTACTGCCCCGGTGTATGGGGTGGCTCACTGGCCACTAGCAATGTTTCTGCTCGCCACTGTGGGGCAAACGTTGTGCAGCTAAGCTCACTTGGGAAGGACAAGTGCCAGAGTTCCTTTCTGGGGCACCATCAAGAGATCACATTCGTAGCATGCGGCTACTGCTTTCCTCCTAAGCTGTGCATTCGCAGCTAGCTTCAAGGTGTTCCTTTTGTGGATAGACTCTGGTGGAGAGGCCGCTGGAGAAGGCCTCTGCTTCTATGCCCTTTGAGAAGGCTGTTTTGAGGAACCTCTTACCCTAGCCTCTGCCAAGTACAGCCTTCTGCCTCTCTCCAATACTGACTTACTTTTGACAGCTTGTCTTTCTGTTTGAGAAACCAAGAGCCCTTTTCGTGCAGGGAAAAATGTCCGTTTTCTGTTCTTCTTTTGCACACGGTGACGTGCTTTCAGGGCTGCGGTTAGGCTTTTACCCACTCGAGGGAGGGCAGCTTCCCATTCACTTTGGAGATGGCACTCCTGCAGCGCTGTGGGCCATGTCTGTGCTTCGCAGACTGCAAACTACCCTCTCCATTCGAAGAGAACCCGCACGGATTGGGAAGTCTCTGTTCTCTGGGAGTTGTGTGTGGTGCTACTGCCCCGGTGTATGGGGTGGCTCACTGGCCACTAGCAATGTTTCTGCTCGCCACTGTGGGGCAAACGTTGTGCAGCTAAGCTCACTTGGGAAGGACAAGTGCCAGAGTTCCTTTCTGGGGCACCATCAAGAGATCACATTCGTAGCATGCGGGTACTGCTTTCCTCCTAAGGTGTGCATTCGCAGCCAGCTTCAAGGTGTTCCTTTTGTGGATAGACTCTGGTGGAGAGGCCGCTGGAGAAGGCCTCTGCTTCTATGCCCTTGGAGAAGGCTGCTTTGAGGAACCTCTTACCCTAGCCTCTGCCAAGTACAGCCTTCTGCCTCTCTCCAATACTGACTTACTTTTGACAGCTTGTCTTTCCGTTTGAGAAACCAAGAGCCCTTTTCGTGCAGGGAAAAATGTCCGTTTTCTGTTCTTCTTTTGCACAGGGTGACGTGCTTTCAGGGCTGTGGTTAGGCTTTTACCCACTCGAGGGCGGGCAGCTTCCCATTCACTTTGGAGATGGCACTCCTGCAGCGCTGTGGGCCATGTCTGTGCTTCGCAGACTGCAAACTACCCTCTCCATTCGAAGAGAACACGCACGGATTGGGAAGTCTCTGTTCTCTGGGAGTTGTGTGTGGTGCTACTGCCCCGGTGTATGGGGTGGCTCACTGGCCACTACCAATGTTTCTGCTCGCCACTGTGGGGCAAACGTTGTGCAACTAAGCTCACTTCGGAAGTACAAGTGCCAGAGTTCCTTTCTGGGGCACCATCAAGAGATCACATTCGTAGCATGCGGGTACTGCTTTCCTCCTAAGCTGTGCATTCGCAGCCAGCTTCAAGGTGTTCCTTTTGTGGATAGACTCTGGAGGAGAGGCCGCTGGAGAAGGCTTCTGCTTCTATGCCCTTTGAGAAGGCTGCTTTGAGGAACCTCTTACCCTAGCCTCTGCCAAGTACAGCCTTCTGCCTCTCTCCAATACTGACTTACTTTTGACAGCTTGTCTTTCTGTTTGAGAAACCAAGAGCCCTTTTCGTGCAGGGAAAAATGTCCGTTTTCTGTTCTTCTTTTGCACACGGTGAAGTGCTTTCAGGGCTGCGGTTAGGCTTTTACCCACTCGAGGGAGGGCAGCTTCCCATTCACTTTGGAGATGGCACTCCTGCAGCGCTGTGGGCCATGTCTGTGCTTCGCAGACTGCAAACTACCCTCTCCATTCGAAGAGAACCCGCACGGATTGGGAAGTCTCTGTTCTCTGGGAGTTGTGTGTGGTGCTACTGCCCCGGTGTATGGGGTGGCTCACTGGCCACTAGCAATGTTTCTGCTCGCCACTGTGGGGCAAACGTTGTGCAGCTAAGCTCACTTGGGAAGTACAAGTGCCAGAGTTCCTTTCTGGGGCACCATCAAGAGATCACATTCGTAGCATGCGGGTACTGCTTTCCTCCTAAGGTGTGCATTCGCAGCCAGCTTCAAGGTGTTCCTTTTGTGGATAGACTCTGGTGGAGAGGCCGCTGGAGAAGGCCTCTGCTTCTATGCCCTTGGAGAAGGCTGCTTTGAGGAACCTCTTACCCTAGCCTCTGCCAAGTACAGCCTTCTGCCTCTCTCCAATATTGACTTACTTTTGACAGCTTGTCTTTCCGTTTGAGAAACCAAGAGCCCTTTTCGTGCAGGGAAAAATGTCCGTTTTCTGTTCTTCTTTTGCACAGGGTGACGTGCTTTCAGGGCTGTGGTTAGGCTTTTACCCACTCGAGGGCGGGCAGCTTCCCATTCACTTTGGAGATGGCACTCCTGCAGCGCTGTGGGCCATGTCTGTGCTTCGCAGACTGCAAACTACCCTCTCCATTCGAAGAGAACACGCACGGATTGGGAAGTCTCTGTTCTCTGGGAGTTGTGTGTGGTGCTACTGCCCCGGTGTATGGGGTGGCTCACTGGGCACTACCAATGTTTCTGCTCGCCACTGTGGGGCAAACGTTGTGCAACTAAGCTCACTTCGGAAGTACAAGTGCCAGAGTTCCTTTCTGGGGCACCATCAAGAGATCACATTCGTAGCATGCGGGTACTGCTTTCCTCCTAAGCTGTGCATTCGCAGCCAGCTTCAAGGTGTTCCTTTTGTGGATAGACTCTGGAGGAGAGGCCGCTGGAGAAGGCTTCTGCTTCTATGCCCTTTGAGAAGGCTGCTTTGAGGAACCTCTTACCCTAGCCTCTGCCAAGTACAGCCTTCTGCCTCTCTACAATACTGGCTTACTTCTGACAGCTTGTCTTTCCGTTTGAGAAACCAAGAGCCCTTTTCGTGCAGGGAAAAATGTCCTTTTTCTGTTCTTCTTTTGCACACGGTGACGTGCTTTCAGGGCTGGGGTTAGGCTTTTACCCACTCGAGGGAGGGCAGCTTCCCATTCACTTTGGAGATGGCACTCCTGCAGCGCTGTGGGCCATGTCTGTGCTTCGCAGACTGCAAACTACCCTCTCCATTCGAAGAGAACACGCACGGATTGGGAAGTCGAGGTTCTCTGGGAGTTGTGTGTTGTGCTACTGCCCCGGTGTATGGGCTGGCTCACTGGCCACTAGCAATGTTTCTGCTCGCCACTGTGGGGCAAACGTTGTGCAGCTAAGCTCACTTGGAAAGTACAAGTGACAGAGTTCCTTTCTGGGGCACCATCAAGAGATCACATTCGTAGCATGCGGGTACTGCTTTCCTCCTAAGCTGTGCATTTGCAGCCAGCTTCAAGGTGTTCCTTTTGTGGATAGACTCTGGTGGAGAGGCCGCTGGAGAACGCTTCTGCTTCTATGCCCTTTGAGAAGGCTGCTTTGAGGAACCTCTTACCCTAGCCTCTGCCAAGTACAGCCTTCTGCCTCTCTCCAATACTGACTTACTTTTGACAGCTTGTCTTTCCGTTTGAGAAACCAAGAGCCCTTTTCGGGCAGGGAATAATGTCCGTTTTCTGTTCTTCTTTTGCACATGGTGACGTGCTTTCAGGGCTGTGCTTACGCTTTTACCCACTCGAGGGAGGGCAGCTTCCCATTCACTTTGGAGATGGCACTCCTGCAGCGCTGTGGGCCATGTCTGTGCTTCGCAGACTGCAAACTACCCTCTCCATTCGAAGAGAACACGCACGGATTGGGAAGTCTCTGTTCTCTGGGAGTTGTGTGTGGTGCTACTGCCCCGGTGTATGGGGTGGCTCACTGGCCACTAACAATGTTTCTGCTCGCCACTGTGGGGCAAACGTTGTGCAGCTAAGCTCACTTGGGAAGTACAAGTGCCAGAGTTCCTTTCTGGGGCACCATCAAGAGATCACATTCGTAGCATGCGGGTACTGCTTTCCTCCTAAGCTGTGCATTCGCAGCCAGCTTCAAGGTGTTCCTTTTGTGGATAGACTCTGGTGGAGAGGCCGCTGGAGAAGGCTTCTACTTCTATGCCCTTTGAGAAGGTTGCTTTGAGGAACCTCTTACCCTAGCCTCTGCCAAGTACAGCCTTCTGCCTCTCTCCAATACTGACTTACTTTTGACAGCTTGTCTTTCCGTTTGAGAAACCAAGAGCCCTTTTCGTGCAGGGAAAAATGTCCGTTTTCTGTTCTTCTTTTGCACATGGTGACGTGCTTTCAGGTCTGTGGTTAGGCTTTTACCCACTCGAGGGAGGGCAGCTTCCCATTCACTTTGGAGATGGCACTCCTGCAGCGCTGTGGGCCATGTCTGTGCTTCGCAGACTGCAAACTACCCTCTCCATTCGAAGAGAACACGCACGGATTGGGAAGTCTCTGTTCTCTGGGAGTTGTGTGTGGTGCTACTGCCCCGGTGTATGGGGTGGCTCACTGGCCACTAGCAATGTTTCTGCTCGCCACTGTGGGGCAAACGTTGTGCAGCTAAGCTCACTTGGGAAGTACAAGTGCCAGAGTTCCTTTCTGGGGCACCATCAAGAGATCACATTCGTAGCATGCGGGTACTGCTTTCCTCCTAAGCTGTGCATTCGCAGCCAGCTTCAAGGTGTTCCTATTGTGGATAGACTCTGGTGGAGAGGCCGCTGGAGAAGGCCTCTGCTTCTATGCCCTTTGAGAGGGCTGCTTTGAGGAACCTCTTACCCTAGCCTCTGCCAAGTATAGCCTTCTGCCTCTCTCCAATACTGACTTACTTTTGACAGCTTGTCTTTCCGTTTGAGAAACCAAGAGCCCTTTTCGTGCAGGGAAAAATGTCCGTTTTCTGTTCTTCTTTAGCACACGGTGACGTGCTTTCAGGGCTGTGGTTAGGCTTTTACCCACTCGAGGGAGGGCAGCTTCCCATTCACTTTGGAGATGGCACTCCTGCAGCGCTGTGGGCCATGTCTGTGCTTCGCAGACTGCAAACTACCCTCTCCATTCGAAGACAACACGCACGGATTGGGAAGTCTCTGTTCTCTGGGAGTTGTGTGTGGTGCTACTGCCCCGGTGTATGGGGTGGCTCACTGGCCACTAGCAATGTTTCTGCTCGCCACTGTGGGGCAAACGTTGTGCAGCTAAGCTCACTTGGGAAGTACAAGTGCCACAGTTCCTTTCTGGGGCACCATCAAGAGATCACATTCGTAGCATGCGGGTACTGCTTTCCTCCTAAGCTGTGCATTCGCAGCCAGCTTCAAGGTGTTCCTATTGTGGATAGACTCTGGAGGAGAGGCCGCTGGATAAGGCCTCTGCTTCTATGCCCTTTGAGAGGGCTGCTTTGAGGAACCTCTTACCCTAGCCTCTGCCAAGTATAGCCTTCTGCCTCTCTCCAATACTGACTTACTTTTGACAGCTTGTCTTTCCGTTTGAGAAACCAAGAGCCCTTTACGTGCAGGGAAAAATGTCCGTTTTCTGTTCTTCTTTTGCACACGGTGACGTGCTTTCAGGGCTGTGGTTAGGCTTTTACCCACTCGAGGGAGGGCAGCTTCCCATTCACTTTGGAGATGGCACTCTTGCAGCGCTGTGGGCCATGTCTGTGCTTCGCAGACTGCAAACTACCCTCTCCATTCGAAGAGAACACGCACGGATTGGGAAGTCTCTGTTCTCTGGGAGTTGTGTGTGGTGCTACTGCCCCGGTGTATGGGGTGGCTCACTGGCCACTAGCAATGTTTCTGCTCGCCACTGTGGGGCAAACGTTGTGCAGCTAAGCTCACTTGGGAAGTACAAGTGCCAGAGTTCCTTTCTGGGGCACCATCAAGAGATCACATTCGTAGCATGCGGGTACTGCTTTCCTCCTAAGCTGTGCATTCGCAGCCAGCTTCAAGGTGTTCCATTTGTGGATAGACTCTGGAGGAGAGGCCGCTGGAGAAGGCTTCTGCTTCTATGCCCTTTGAGAAGGCTGCTTTGAGGAACCTCTTACCCTGGCCTCTGCCAAGTACAGCCTTCTGCCTCTCTCCAATACTGACTTACTTTTGACAGCTTGTCTTTCCGTTTGAGAAACCAAGAGCCCTTTTCGTGCACGGAAAAATGTCCGTTTTCTGTTCTACTTTTGCACACGGTGACATGCTTTCAGGGCTGTGGTTAGGCTTTTACCCACTCGATGGAGGGCAGCTTCCCATTCACTTTGGAGATGGCACTCCTGCAGCGCTGTGGGCCATGTCTGTGCTTCGCAGACTGCAAACTACCCTCTCCATTCGAAGAGAACACGCACGGATTGGGAAGTCTCTGTTCTCTGGGAGTGTGTGTGGTGCGACTGCCCCGGTGTATGGGGTGGCTCACTGGCCACTAGCAATGTTTCTGCTCACCACTGTGGGGCAAACGTTGTGCAGCTAAGCTCACTTGGGAAGTACAAGTGCCAGAGTTCCTTTCTGGGGCACCATCAAGAGATCACATTCGTAGCATGCGGGTACTGCTTTCCTCCTAATCTGTGCATTCCCCGCCAGCTTCAAGGTGTTCCTTTTGTGGATAGACTCTGGAGGAGAGGCCGCTGGATAAGGCCTCTGCTTCTATGCCCTTTGAGAGGGCTGCTTTGAGGAACCTCTAACCCTAGCCTCTGCCAAGTACAGCCTTCTGCCTCTCTCCAATACTGACTTACTTCTGACAGCTTGTCTTTCCGTTTGAGAAACCAAGAGCCCTTTTCGTGCAGGGAAAAATGTCCGTTTTCTGTTCTTCTTTTGCACACGGTGACGTGCTTTCAGGCCTGGGTTAGGCTTTTACCCACTCGAGGGAGGGCAGCTTCCCATTCACTTTGGAGATGGCACTCCTGCAGCGCTGTGGGCCAAGACTGTGCTTCGCAGACTGTAAACTACCCTCTCCATTCGAAGAGAACACGCACGGATTGGGAAGTCTCTGTTCTCTGGGAGTTGTGTGTGGTGCTACTGCCCCGGTGTATGGGGTGGCTCACTGGCCACTAGCAATGTTTCTGCTCGCCACTGTGGGGCAAACGTTGTGCAGCTAAGCTCACTTGGGAAGTACAAGTGCCAGAGTTCCTTTCTGGGGCACCATCAAGAGATCACATTCGTAGCATGCGGGTACTGCTTTCCTCCTAAGCTGTGCATTCGCAGCCAGCTTCAAGGTGTTCCTTTTGTGGATAGACTCTGGTGGAGAGGCCGCTGGAGAAGGCCTCTGCTTCTATGCCCTTTGAGAAGGCTGCTTTGAGGAACCTCTTACCCTAGCCTCTGCCAAGTACAGCCTTCTGCCTCTCTCCAATACTGACTTACTTTTGACAGCTTGTCTTTCCGTTTGAGAAACCAAGAGCCCTTTTCGTGCAGGGAAAAATGTCCGTTTTCTGTTCTTCTTTTGCACACGGTGACGTGCTTTCAGGCCTGGGTTAGGCTTTTACCCACTCGAGGGAGGGCAGCTTCCCATTCACTTTGGAGATGGCACTCCTGCAGCGCTGTGGGCCATGACTGTGCTTTGCAGACTGTAAAGTACCCTCTCCATTCGAAGAAAACACGCACGGATTGGGAAGTCTCTGTTCTCTGGGAGATGTGTGTGGTGCTACTGTCCCGGTGTATGGGGTGGCTCACTGGCCACTAGCAATGTTTCTGCTCGCCACTGTGGGGCAAACGTTGTGCAGCTAAGCTCACTTGGGAAGTACAAGTGCCAGAGTTCCTTTCCGGGGCACCGTCAAGAGATCACATTCGTAGCATGCGGGTACTGCTTTCCTCCTAAGCTGTGCATTCGCAGCCAGCTTCAAGGTGTTCCTTTTGTGGATAGACTCTGGTGGAGAGGCCGCTGGAGAAGGCCTCTGCTTCTATGCCCTTTGAGAAGGCTGCTTTGAGGAACCTCTTACCCTAGCCTCTGCCAAGTACAGCCTTCTGCCTCTCTCCAATACTGACTTACTTTTGACAGCTTGTCTTTCCGTTTGAGAAACCAAGAGCCCTTTTCGTGCAGGGAAAAATGTCCGTTTTCTGTTCTTCTTTTGCACAGGGTGACGTGCTTTCAGGGCTGTGGTTAGGCTTTTACCCACTCGAGGGAGGGCAGCTTCCCATTCACTTTGGAGATGGCACTCCTGCAGCGCTGTGGGCCATGTCTGTGCTTCGCAGACTGCAAACTACCCTCTCCATTCGAAGAGAACACGCACGGATTGGGAAGTCTCTGTTCTCTGGGAGTTGTGTGTGGTGCTACTGCCCCGGTGTATGGGGTGGCTCACTGGCCACTAGCAATGTTTCTGCTCGCCACTGTGGGGCAAACGTTGTGCAGCTAAGCTCACTTGGGAAGTACAAGGCCAGAGTTCCTTTCTGGGGCACCATCAAGAGATCACATTCGTAGCATGCGGGTACTGCTTTCCTCCTAAGCTGTGCATTCGCAGCCAGCTTCAAGGTGTTCCTATTGTGGATAGACTCTGGAGGAGAGGCCGCTGGATAAGGCCTCTGCTTCTATGCCCTTTGAGAGGGCTGCTTTGAGGAACCTCTTACCCTAGCCTCTGCCAAGTATAGCCTTCTGCCTCTCTCCAATACTGACTTACTTTTGACAGCTTGTCTTTCCGTTTGAGAAACCAAGAGCCCTTTACGTGCAGGGAAAAATGTCCGTTTTCTGTTCTTCTTTTGCACACGGTGACGTGCTTTCAGGGCTGTGGTTAGGCTTTTACCCACTCGAGGGAGGGCAGCTTCCCATTCACTTTGGAGATGGCACTCCTGCAGCGCTGTGGGCCATGTCTGTGCTTCGCAGACTGCAAACTACCCTCTCCATTCGAAGAGAACACGCACGGATTGGGAAGTCTCTGTTCTCTGGGAGTTGTGTGTGGTGCTACTGCCCCGGTGTATGGGGTGGCTCACTGGCCACTAGCAATGTTTCTGCTCGCCACTGTGGGGCAAACGTTGTGCAGCTAAGCTCACTTGGGAAGTACAAGTGCCAGAGTTCCTTTCTGGGGCACCATCAAGAGATCACATTCGTAGCATGCGGGTACTGCTTTCCTCCTAAGCTGTGCATTCGCAGCCAGCTTCAAGGTGTTCCATTTGTGGATAGACTCTGGAGGAGAGGCCGCTGGAGAAGGCTTCTGCTTCTATGCCCTTTGAGAAGGCTGCTTTGAGGAACCTCTTACCCTGGCCTCTGCCAAGTACAGCCTTCTGCCTCTCTCCAATACTGACTTACTTTTGACAGCTTGTCTTTCCGTTTGAGAAACCAAGATCCCTTTTCGTGCACGGAAAAATGTCCGTTTTCTGTTCTACTTTTGCACACGGTGACATGCTTTCAGGGCTGTGGTTAGGCTTTTACCCACTCGATGGAGGGCAGCTTCCCATTCACTTTGGAGATGGCACTCCTGCAGCGCTGTGGGCCATGTCTGTGCTTCGCAGACTGCAAACTACCCTCTCCATTCGAAGAGAACACGCACGGATTGGGAAGTCTCTGTTCTCTGGGAGTGTGTGTGGTGCGACTGCCCCGGTGTATGGGGTGGCTCACTGGCCACTAGCAATGTTTCTGCTCGCCACTGTGGGGCAAACGTTGTGCAGCTAAGCTCACTTGGGAAGTACAAGTGCCAGAGTTCCTTTCTGGGGCACCATCAAGAGATCACATTCGTAGCATGCGGGTACTGCTTTCCTCCTAATCTGTGCATTCCCCGCCAGCTTCAAGGTGTTCCTTTTGTGGATAGACTCTGGAGGAGAGGCCGCTGGATAAGGCCTCTGCTTCTATGCCCTTTGAGAGGGCTGCTTTGAGGAACCTCTAACCCTAGCCTCTGCCAAGTACAGCCTTCTGCCTCTCTCCAATACTGACTTACTTCTGGCAGCTTGTCTTTCCGTTTGAGAAACCAAGAGCCCTTTTCGTGCAGGGAAAAATGTCCGTTTTCTGTTCTTCTTTTGCACACGGTGACGTGCTTTCAGGCCTGGGTTAGGCTTTTACCCACTCGAGGGAGGGCAGCTTCCCATTCACTTTGGAGATGGCACTCCTGCAGCGCTGTGGGCCAAGACTGTGCTTCGCAGACTGTAAACTACCCTCTCCATTCGAAGAGAACACGCACGGATTGGGAAGTCTCTGTTCTCTGGGAGTTGTGTGTGGTGCTACTGCCCCGGTGTATGGGGTGGCTCACTGGCCACTAGCAATGTTTCTGCTCGCCACTGTGGGGCAAACGTTGTGCAGCTAAGCTCACTTGGGAAGTACAAGTGCCAGAGTTCCTTTCTGGGGCACCATCAAGAGATCACATTCGTAGCATGCGGGTACTGCTTTCCTCCTAAGCTGTGCATTCGCAGCCAGCTTCAAGGTGTTCCATTTGTGGATAGACTCTGGAGGAGAGGCCGCTGGAGAAGGCTTCTGCTTCTATGCCCTTTGAGAAGGCTGCTTTGAGGAACCTCTTACCCTGGCCTCTGCCAAGTACAGCCTTCTGCCTCTCTCCAATACTGACTTACTTTTGACAGCTTGTCTTTCCGTTTGAGAAACCAAGAGCCCTTTTCGTGCAGGGAAAAATGTCCGTTTTCTGTTCTTCTTTTGCACAGGGTGACGTGCTTTCAGGGCTGTGGTTAGGCTTTTACCCACTCGAGGGAGGGCAGCTTCCCATTCACTTTGGAGATGGCACTCCTGCAGCGCTGTGGGCCATGTCTGTGCTTCGCAGACTGCAAACTACCCTCTCCATTCGAAGAGAACACGCACGGATTGGGAAGTCTCTCTTCTCTGGGAGTTCTGTGTGGTGCTACTGCCCCGGTGTATGGGGTGGCTCACTGGCCACTAGCAATGTTTCTGCTCGCCACTGTGGGGCAAACGTTGTGCAGCTAAGCTCACTTGGGAAGTACAAGGCCAGAGTTCCTTTCTGGGGCACCATCAAGAGATCACATTCGTAGCATGCGGGTACTGCTTTCCTCCTAAGCTGTGCATTCGCAGCCAGCTTCAAGGTGTTCCTATTGTGGATAGACTCTGGAGGAGAGGCCGCTGGATAAGGCCTCTGCTTCTATGCCCTTTGAGAGGGCTGCTTTGAGGAACCTCTTACCCTAGCCTCTGCCAAGTATAGCCTTCTGCCTCTCTCCAATACTGACTTACTTTTGACAGCTTGTCTTTCCGTTTGAGAAACCAAGAGCCCTTTACGTGCAGGGAAAAATGTCCGTTTTCTGTTCTTCTTTTGCACACGGTGACGTGCTTTCAGGGCTGTGGTTAGGCTTTTACCCACTCGAGGGAGGGCAGCTTCCCATTCACTTTGGAGATGGCACTCCTGCAGCGCTGTGGGCCATGTCTGTGCTTCGCAGACTGCAAACTACCCTCTCCATTCGAAGAGAACACGCACGGATTGGGAAGTCTCTGTTCTCTGGGAGTTGTGTGTGGTGCTACTGCCCCGGTGTATGGGGTGGCTCACTGGCCACTAGCAATGTTTCTGCTCGCCACTGTGGGGCAAACGTTGTGCAGCTAAGCTCACTTGGGAAGTACAAGTGCCAGAGTTCCTTTCTGGGGCACCATCAAGAGATCACATTCGTAGCATGCGGGTACTGCTTTCCTCCTAAGCTGTGCATTCGCAGCCAGCTTCAAGGTGTTCCATTTGTGGATAGACTCTGGAGGAGAGGCCGCTGGAGAAGGCTTCTGCTTCTATGCCCTTTGAGAAGGCTGCTTTGAGGAACCTCTTACCCTGGCCTCTGCCAAGTACAGCCTTCTGCCTCTCTCCAATACTGACTTACTTTTGACAGCTTGTCTTTCCGTTTGAGAAACCAAGATCCCTTTTCGTGCACGGAAAAATGTCCGTTTTCTGTTCTACTTTTGCACACGGTGACATGCTTTCAGGGCTGTGGTTAGGCTTTTACCCACTCGATGGAGGGCAGCTTCCCATTCACTTTGGAGATGGCACTCCTGCAGCGCTGTGGGCCATGTCTGTGCTTCGCAGACTGCAAACTACCCTCTCCATTCGAAGAGAACACGCACGGATTGGGAAGTCTCTGTTCTCTGGGAGTGTGTGTGGTGCGACTGCCCCGGTGTATGGGGTGGCTCACTGGCCACTAGCAATGTTTCTGCTCGCCACTGTGGGGCAAACGTTGTGCAGCTAAGCTCACTTGGGAAGTACAAGTGCCAGAGTTCCTTTCTGGGGCACCATCAAGAGATCACATTCGTAGCATGCGGGTACTGCTTTCCTCCTAATCTGTGCATTCCCCGCCAGCTTCAAGGTGTTCCTTTTGTGGATAGACTCTGGAGGAGAGGCCGCTGGATAAGGCCTCTGCTTCTATGCCCTTTGAGAGGGCTGCTTTGAGGAACCTCTAACCCTAGCCTCTGCCAAGTACAGCCTTCTGCCTCTCTCCAATACTGACTTACTTCTGGCAGCTTGTCTTTCCGTTTGAGAAACCAAGAGCCCTTTTCGTGCAGGGAAAAATGTCCGTTTTCTGTTCTTCTTTTGCACACGGTGACGTGCTTTCAGGCCTGGGTTAGGCTTTTACCCACTCGAGGGAGGGCAGCTTCCCATTCACTTTGGAGATGGCACTCCTGCAGCGCTGTGGGCCAAGACTGTGCTTCGCAGACTGTAAACAACCCTCTCCATTCGAAGAGAACACGCACGGATTGGGAAGTCTCTGTTCTCTGGGAGTTGTGTGTGGTGCTACTGCCCCGGTGTATGGGGTGGCTCACTGGCCACTAGCAATGTTTCTGCTCGCCACTGTGGGGCAAACGTTGTGCAGCTAAGCTCACTTGGGAAGTACAAGTGCCAGAGTTCCTTTCTGGGGCACCATCAAGAGATCACATTCGTAGCATGCGGGTACTGCTTTCCTCCTAAGCTGTGCATTCGCAGCCAGCTTCAAGGTGTTCCATTTGTGGATAGACTCTGGAGGAGAGGCCGCTGGAGAAGGCTTCTGCTTCTATGCCCTTTGAGAAGGCTGCTTTGAGGAACCTCTTACCCTGGCCTCTGCCAAATACAGCCTTCTGCCTCTCTCCAATACTGACTTACTTTTGACAGCTTGTCTTTCCGTTTGAGAAACCAAGAGCCCTTTTCGTGCACGGAAAAATGTCCGTTTTCTGTTCTACTTTTGCACACGGTGACATGCTTTCAGGGCTGTGGTTAGGCTTTTACCCACTCGATGGAGGGCAGCTTCCCATTCACTTTGGAGATGGCACTCCTGCAGCGCTGTGGGCCATGTCTGTGCTTCGCAGACTGCAAACTACCCTCTCCATTCGAAGAGAACACGCACGGATTGGGAAGTCTCTGTTCTCTGGGAGTGTGTGTGGTGCGACTGCCCCGGTGTATGGGGTGGCTCACTGGCCACTAGCAATGTTTCTGCTCACCACTGTGGGGCAAACGTTGTGCAGCTAAGCTCACTTGGGAAGTACAAGTGCCAGAGTTCCTTTCTGGGGCACCATCAAGAGATCACATTCGTAGCATGCGGGTACTGCTTTCCTCCTAATCTGTGCATTCCCCGCCAGCTTCAAGGTGTTCCTTTTGTGGATAGACTCTGGAGGAGAGGCCGCTGGATAAGGCCTCTGCTTCTATGCCCTTTGAGAGGGCTGCTTTGAGGAACCTCTAACCCTAGCCTCTGCCAAGTACAGCCTTCTGCCTCTCTCCAATACTGACTTACTTCTGACAGCTTGTCTTTCCGTTTGAGAAACCAAGAGCCGTTTTCGTGCAGGGAAAAATGTCCGTTTTCTGTTCTTCTTTTGCACACGGTGACGTGCTTTCAGGCCTGGGTTAGGCTTTTACCCACTCGAGGGAGGGCAGCTTCCCATTCACTTTGGAGATGGCACTCCTGCAGCGCTGTGGGCCAAGACTGTGCTTCGCAGACTGTAAACTACCCTCTCCATTCGAAGAGAACACGCACGGATTGGGAAGTCTCTGTTCTCTGGGAGTTGTGTGTGGTGCTACTGCCCCGGTGTATGGGGTGGCTCACTGGCCACTAGCAATGTTTCTGCTCGCCACTGTGGGGCAAACGTTGTGCAGCTAAGCTCACTTGGGAAGTACAAGTGCCAGAGTTCCTTTCTGGGGCACCATCAAGAGATCACATTCGTAGCATGCGGGTACTGCTTTCCTCCTAAGCTGTGCATTCGCAGCCAGCTTCAAGGTGTTCCTTTTGTGGATAGACTCTGGTGGAGAGGCCGCTGGAGAAGGCCTCTGCTTCTATGCCCTTTGAGAAGGCTGCTTTGAGGAACCTCTTACCCTAGCCTCTGCCAAGTACAGCCTTCTGCCTCTCTCCAATACTGACTTACTTTTGACAGCTTGTCTTTCCGTTTGAGAAACCAAGAGCCCTTTTCGTGCAGGGAAAAATGTCCGTTTTCTGTTCTTCTTTTGCACACGGTGACGTGCTTTCAGGCCTGGGTTAGGCTTTTACCCACTCGAGGGAGGGCAGCTTCCCATTCACTTTGGAGATGGCACTCCTGCAGCGCTGTGGGCCATGACTGTGCTTTGCAGACTGTAAAGTACCCTCTCCATTCGAAGAAAACACGCACGGATTGGGAAGTCTCTGTTCTCTGGGAGATGTGTGTGGTGCTACTGTCCCGGTGTATGGGGTGGCTCACTGGCCACTAGCAATGTTTCTGCTCGCCACTGTGGGGCAAACGTTGTGCAGCTAAGCTCACTTGGGAAGTACAAGTGCCAGAGTTCCTTTCCGGGGCACCGTCAAGAGATCACATTCGTAGCATGCGGGTACTGCTTTCCTCCTAAGCTGTGCATTCGCAGCCAGCTTCAAGGTGTTCCTTTTGTGGATAGACTCTGGTGGAGAGGCCGCTGGAGAAGGCCTCTGCTTCTATGCCCTTTGAGAAGGCTGCTTTGAGGAACCTCTTACCCTAGCCTCTGCCAAGTACAGCCTTCTGCCTCTCTCCAATACTGACTTACTTTTGACAGCTTGTCTTTCCGTTTGAGAAACCAAGAGCCCTTTTCGTGCAGGGAAAAATGTCCGTTTTCTGTTCTTCTTTTGCACAGGGTGACGTGCTTTCAGGGCTGTGGTTAGGCTTTTACCCACTCGAGGGAGGGCAGCTTCCCATTCACTTTGGAGATGGCACTCCTGCAGCGCTGTGGGCCATGTCTGTGCTTCGCAGACTGCAAACTACCCTCTCCATTCGAAGAGAACACGCACGGATTGGGAAGTCTCTGTTCTCTGGGAGTTGTGTGTGGTGCTACTGCCCCGGTGTATGGGGTGGCTCACTGGCCACTAGCAATGTTTCTGCTCGCCACTGTGGGGCAAACGTTGTGCAGCTAAGCTCACTTGGGAAGTACAAGGCCAGAGTTCCTTTCTGGGGCACCATCAAGAGATCACATTCGTAGCATGCGGGTACTGCTTTCCTCCTAAGCTGTGCATTCGCAGCCAGCTTCAAGGTGTTCCTATTGTGGATAGACTCTGGAGGAGAGGCCGCTGGATAAGGCCTCTGCTTCTATGCCCTTTGAGAGGGCTGCTTTGAGGAACCTCTTACCCTAGCCTCTGCCAAGTATAGCCTTCTGCCTCTCTCCAATACTGACTTACTTTTGACAGCTTGTCTTTCCGTTTGAGAAACCAAGAGCCCTTTACGTGCAGGGAAAAATGTCCGTTTTCTGTTCTACTTTTGCACACGGTGACATGCTTTCAGGGCTGTGGTTAGGCTTTTACCCACTCGATGGAGGGCAGCTTCCCATTCACTTTGGAGATGGCACTCCTGCAGCGCTGTGGGCCATGTCTGTGCTTCGCAGACTGCAAACTACCCTCTCCATTCGAAGAGAACACGCACGGATTGGGAAGTCTCTGTTCTCTGGGAGTGTGTGTGGTGCGACTGCCCCGGTGTATGGGGTGGCTCACTGGCCACTAGCAATGTTTCTGCTCGCCACTGTGGGGCAAACGTTGTGCAGCTAAGCTCACTTGGGAAGTACAAGTGCCAGAGTTCCTTTCTGGGGCACCATCAAGAGATCACATTCGTAGCATGCGGGTACTGCTTTCCTCCTAATCTGTGCATTCCCCGCCAGCTTCAAGGTGTTCCTTTTGTGGATAGACTCTGGAGGAGAGGCCGCTGGATAAGGCCTCTGCTTCTATGCCCTTTGAGAGGGCTTCTTTGAGGAACCTCTAACCCTAGCCTCTGCCAAGTACAGCCTTCTGCCTCTCTCCAATACTGACTTACTTCTGACAGCTTGTCTTTCCGTTTGAGAAACCAAGAGCCCTTTTCGTGCAGGGAAAAATGTCCGTTTTCTGTTCTTCTTTTGCACACGGTGACGTGCTTTCAGGCCTGGGTTAGGCTTTTACCCACTCGAGGGAGGGCAGCTTCCCATTCACTTTGGAGATGGCACTCCTGCAGCGCTGTGGGCCAAGACTGTGCTTCGCAGACTGTAAACTACCCTCTCCATTCGAAGAGAACACGCACGGATTGGGAAGTCTCTGTTCTCTGGGAGTTGTGTGTGGTGCTACTGCCCCGGTGTATGGGGTGGCTCACTGGCCACTAGCAATGTTTCTGCTCGCCACTGTGGGGCAAACGTTGTGCAGCTAAGCTCACTTGGGAAGTACAAGTGCCAGAGTTCCTTTCCGGGGCACCGTCAAGAGATCACATTCGTAGCATGCGGGTACTGCTTTCCTCCTAAGCTGTGCATTCGCAGCCAGCTTCAAGGTGTTCCTTTTGTGGATAGACTCTGGTGGAGAGGCCGCTGGAGAAGGCCTCTGCTTCTATGCCCTTTGAGAAGGCTGCTTTGAGGAACCTCTTACCCTAGCCTCTGCCAAGTACAGCCTTCTGCCTCTCTCCAATACTGACTTACTTCTGACAGCTTGTCTTTCCGTTTGAGAAACCAAGAGCCCTTTTCGTGCAGGGAAAAATGTCCGTTTTCTGTTCTTCTTTTGCACACGGTGACGTGCTTTCAGGCCTGGGTTAGGCTTTTACCCACTCGAGGGAGGGCAGCTTCCCATTCACTTTGGAGATGGCACTCCTGCAGCGCTGTGGGCCATGACTGTGCTTTGCAGACTGTAAAGTACCCTCTCCATTCGAAGAAAACACGCACGGATTGGGAAGTCTCTGTTCTCTGGGAGATGTGTGTGGTGCTACTGTCCCGGTGTATGGGGTGGCTCACTGGCCACTAGCAATGTTTCTGCTCGCCACTGTGGGGCAAACGTTGTGCAGCTAAGCTCACTTGGGAAGTACAAGTGCCAGAGTTCCTTTCCGGGGCACCGTCAAGAGATCACATTCGTAGCATGCGGGTACTGCTTTCCTCCTAAGCTGTGCATTCGCAGCCAGCTTCAAGGTGTTCCTTTTGTGGATAGACTCTGGTGGAGAGGCCGCTGGAGAAGGCCTCTGCTTCTATGCCCTTTGAGAAGGCTGCTTTGAGGAACCTCTTACCCTAGCCTCTGCCAAGTACAGCCTTCTGCCTCTCTCCAATACTGACTTACTTTTGACAGCTTGTCTTTCCGTTTGAGAAACCAAGAGCCCTTTTCGTGCAGGGAAAAATGTCCGTTTTCTGTTCTTCTTTTGCACAGGGTGACGTGCTTTCAGGGCTGTGGTTAGGCTTTTACCCACTCGAGGGAGGGCAGCTTCCCATTCACTTTGGAGATGGCACTCCTGCAGCGCTGTGGGCCATGTCTGTGCTTCGCAGACTGCAAACTACCCTCTCCATTCGAAGAGAACACGCACGGATTGGGAAGTCTCTGTTCTCTGGGAGTTGTGTGTGGTGCTACTGCCCCGGTGTATGGGGTGGCTCACTGGCCACTAGCAATGTTTCTGCTCGCCACTGTGGGGCAAACGTTGTGCAGCTAAGCTCACTTGGGAAGTACAAGGCCAGAGTTCCTTTCTGGGGCACCATCAAGAGATCACATTCGTAGCATGCGGGTACTGCTTTCCTCCTAAGCTGTGCATTCGCAGCCAGCTTCAAGGTGTTCCTATTGTGGATAGACTCTGGAGGAGAGGCCGCTGGATAAGGCCTCTGCTTCTATGCCCTTTGAGAGGGCTGCTTTGAGGAACCTCTTACCCTAGCCTCTGCCAAGTATAGCCTTCTGCCTCTCTCCAATACTGACTTACTTTTGACAGCTTGTCTTTCCGTTTGAGAAACCAAGAGCCCTTTACGTGCAGGGAAAAATGTCCGTTTTCTGTTCTTCTTTTGCACACGGTGACGTGCTTTCAGGGCTGTGGTTAGGCTTTTACCCACTCGAGGGAGGGCAGCTTCCCATTCACTTTGGAGATGGCACTCCTGCAGCGCTGTGGGCCATGTCTGTGCTTCGCAGACTGCAAACTACCCTCTCCATTCGAAGAGAACACGCACGGATTGGGAAGTCTCTGTTCTCTGGGAGTTGTGTGTGGTGCTACTGCCCCGGTGTATGGGGTGGCTCACTGGCCACTAGCAATGTTTCTGCTCGCCACTGTGGGGCAAACGTTGTGCAGCTAAGCTCACTTGGGAAGTACAAGTGCCAGAGTTCCTTTCTGGGGCACCATCAAGAGATCACATTCGTAGCATGCGGGTACTGCTTTCCTCCTAAGCTGTGCATTCGCAGCCAGCTTCAAGGTGTTCCATTTGTGGATAGACTCTGGAGGAGAGGCCGCTGGAGAAGGCTTCTGCTTCTATGCCCTTTGAGAAGGCTGCTTTGAGGAACCTCTTACCCTGGCCTCTGCCAAGTACAGCCTTCTGCCTCTCTCCAATACTGACTTACTTTTGACAGCTTGTCTTTCCGTTTGAGAAACCAAGATCCCTTTTCGTGCACGGAAAAATGTCCGTTTTCTGTTCTACTTTTGCACACGGTGACATGCTTTCAGGGCTGTGGTTAGGCTTTTACCCACTCGATGGAGGGCAGCTTCCCATTCACTTTGGAGATGGCACTCCTGCAGCGCTGTGGGCCATGTCTGTGCTTCGCAGACTGCAAACTACCCTCTCCATTCGAAGAGAACACGCACGGATTGGGAAGTCTCTGTTCTCTGGGAGTGTGTGTGGTGCGACTGCCCCGGTGTATGGGGTGGCTCACTGGCCACTAGCAATGTTTCTGCTCGCCACTGTGGGGCAAACGTTGTGCAGCTAAGCTCACTTGGGAAGTACAAGTGCCAGAGTTCCTTTCTGGGGCACCATCAAGAGATCACATTCGTAGCATGCGGGTACTGCTTTCCTCCTAATCTGTGCATTCCCCGCCAGCTTCAAGGTGTTCCTTTTGTGGATAGACTCTGGAGGAGAGGCCGCTGGATAAGGCCTCTGCTTCTATGCCCTTTGAGAGGGCTGCTTTGAGGAACCTCTAACCCTAGCCTCTGCCAAGTACAGCCTTCTGCCTCTCTCCAATACTGACTTACTTCTGGCAGCTTGTCTTTCCGTTTGAGAAACCAAGAGCCCTTTTCGTGCAGGGAAAAATGTCCGTTTTCTGTTCTTCTTTTGCACACGGTGACGTGCTTTCAGGCCTGGGTTAGGCTTTTACCCACTCGAGGGAGGGCAGCTTCCCATTCACTTTGGAGATGGCACTCCTGCAGCGCTGTGGGCCAAGACTGTGCTTCGCAGACTGTAAACTACCCTCTCCATTCGAAGAGAACACGCACGGATTGGGAAGTCTCTGTTCTCTGGGAGTTGTGTGTGGTGCTACTGCCCCGGTGTATGGGGTGGCTCACTGGCCACTAGCAATGTTTCTGCTCGCCACTGTGGGGCAAACGTTGTGCAGCTAAGCTCACTTGGGAAGTACAAGTGCCAGAGTTCCTTTCTGGGGCACCATCAAGAGATCACATTCGTAGCATGCGGGTACTGCTTTCCTCCTAAGCTGTGCATTCGCAGCCAGCTTCAAGGTGTTCCATTTGTGGATAGACTCTGGAGGAGAGGCCGCTGGAGAAGGCTTCTGCTTCTATGCCCTTTGAGAAGGCTGCTTTGAGGAACCTCTTACCCTGGCCTCTGCCAAGTACAGCCTTCTGCCTCTCTCCAATACTGACTTACTTTTGACAGCTTGTCTTTCCGTTTGAGAAACCAAGAGCCCTTTTCGTGCAGGGAAAAATGTCCGTTTTCTGTTCTTCTTTTGCACAGGGTGACGTGCTTTCAGGGCTGTGGTTAGGCTTTTACCCACTCGAGGGAGGGCAGCTTCCCATTCACTTTGGAGATGGCACTCCTGCAGCGCTGTGGGCCATGTCTGTGCTTCGCAGACTGCAAACTACCCTCTCCATTCGAAGAGAACACGCACGGATTGGGAAGTCTCTCTTCTCTGGGAGTTGTGTGTGGTGCTACTGCCCCGGTGTATGGGGTGGCTCACTGGCCACTAGCAATGTTTCTGCTCGCCACTGTGGGGCAAACGTTGTGCAGCTAAGCTCACTTGGGAAGTACAAGGCCAGAGTTCCTTTCTGGGGCACCATCAAGAGATCACATTCGTAGCATGCGGGTACTGCTTTCCTCCTAAGCTGTGCATTCGCAGCCAGCTTCAAGGTGTTCCTATTGTGGATAGACTCTGGAGGAGAGGCCGCTGGATAAGGCCTCTGCTTCTATGCCCTTTGAGAGGGCTGCTTTGAGGAACCTCTTACCCTAGCCTCTGCCAAGTATAGCCTTCTGCCTCTCTCCAATACTGACTTACTTTTGACAGCTTGTCTTTCCGTTTGAGAAACCAAGAGCCCTTTACGTGCAGGGAAAAATGTCCGTTTTCTGTTCTTCTTTTGCACACGGTGACGTGCTTTCAGGGCTGTGGTTAGGCTTTTACCCACTCGAGGGAGGGCAGCTTCCCATTCACTTTGGAGATGGCACTCCTGCAGCGCTGTGGGCCATGTCTGTGCTTCGCAGACTGCAAACTACCCTCTCCATTCGAAGACAACACGCACGGATTGGGAAGTCTCTGTTCTCTGGGAGTTGTGTGTGGTGCTACTGCCCCGGTGTATGGGGTGGCTCACTGGCCACTAGCAATGTTTCTGCTCGCCACTGTGGGGCAAACGTTGTGCAGCTAAGCTCACTTGGGAAGTACAAGTGCCAGAGTTCCTTTCTGGGGCACCATCAAGAGATCACATTCGTAGCATGCGGGTACTGCTTTCCTCCTAAGCTGTGCATTCGCAGCCAGCTTCAAGGTGTTCCATTTGTGGATAGACTCTGGAGGAGAGGCCGCTGGAGAAGGCTTCTGCTTCTATGCCCTTTGAGAAGGCTGCTTTGAGGAACCTCTTACCCTGGCCTCTGCCAAGTACAGCCTTCTGCCTCTCTCCAATACTGACTTACTTTTGACAGCTTGTCTTTCCGTTTGAGAAACCAAGATCCCTTTTCGTGCACGGAAAAATGTCCGTTTTCTGTTCTACTTTTGCACACGGTGACATGCTTTCAGGGCTGTGGTTAGGCTTTTACCCACTCGATGGAGGGCAGCTTCCCATTCACTTTGGAGATGGCACTCCTGCAGCGCTGTGGGCCATGTCTGTGCTTCGCAGACTGCAAACTACCCTCTCCATTCGAAGAGAACACGCACGGATTGGGAAGTCTCTGTTCTCTGGGAGTGTGTGTGGTGCGACTGCCCCGGTGTATGGGGTGGCTCACTGGCCACTAGCAATGTTTCTGCTCGCCACTGTGGGGCAAACGTTGTGCAGCTAAGCTCACTTGGGAAGTACAAGTGCCAGAGTTCCTTTCTGGGGCACCATCAAGAGATCACATTCGTAGCATGCGGGTACTGCTTTCCTCCTAATCTGTGCATTCCCCGCCAGCTTCAAGGTGTTCCTTTTGTGGATAGACTCTGGAGGAGAGGCCGCTGGATAAGGCCTCTGCTTCTATGCCCTTTGAGAGGGCTGCTTTGAGGAACCTCTAACCCTAGCCTCTGCCAAGTACAGCCTTCTGCCTCTCTCCAATACTGACTTACTTCTGGCAGCTTGTCTTTCCGTTTGAGAAACCAAGAGCCCTTTTCGTGCAGGGAAAAATGTCCGTTTTCTGTTCTTCTTTTGCACACGGTGACGTGCTTTCAGGCCTGGGTTAGGCTTTTACCCACTCGAGGGAGGGCAGCTTCCCATTCACTTTGGAGATGGCACTCCTGCAGCGCTGTGGGCCAAGACTGTGCTTCGCAGACTGTAAACAACCCTCTCCATTCGAAGAGAACACGCACGGATTGGGAAGTCTCTGTTCTCTGGGAGTTGTGTGTGGTGCTACTGCCCCGGTGTATGGGGTGGCTCACTGGCCACTAGCAATGTTTCTGCTCGCCACTGTGGGGCAAACGTTGTGCAGCTAAGCTCACTTGGGAAGTACAAGTGCCAGAGTTCCTTTCTGGGGCACCATCAAGAGATCACATTCGTAGCATGCGGGTACTGCTTTCCTCCTAAGCTGTGCATTCGCAGCCAGCTTCAAGGTGTTCCATTTGTGGATAGACTCTGGAGGAGAGGCCGCTGGAGAAGGCTTCTGCTTCTATGCCCTTTGAGAAGGCTGCTTTGAGGAACCTCTTACCCTGGCCTCTGCCAAGTACAGCCTTCTGCCTCTCTCCAATACTGACTTACTTTTGACAGCTTGTCTTTCCGTTTGAGAAACCAAGAGCCCTTTTCGTGCACGGAAAAATGTCCGTTTTCTGTTCTACTTTTGCACACGGTGACATGCTTTCAGGGCTGTGGTTAGGCTTTTACCCACTCGATGGAGGGCAGCTTCCCATTCACTTTGGAGATGGCACTCCTGCAGCGCTGTGGGCCATGTCTGTGCTTCGCAGACTGCAAACTACCCTCTCCATTCGAAGAGAACACGCACGGATTGGGAAGTCTCTGTTCTCTGGGAGTGTGTGTGGTGCGACTGCCCCGGTGTATGGGGTGGCTCACTGGCCACTAGCAATGTTTCTGCTCACCACTGTGGGGCAAACGTTGTGCAGCTAAGCTCACTTGGGAAGTACAAGTGCCAGAGTTCCTTTCTGGGGCACCATCAAGAGATCACATTCGTAGCATGCGGGTACTGCTTTCCTCCTAATCTGTGCATTCCCCGCCAGCTTCAAGGTGTTCCTTTTGTGGATAGACTCTGGAGGAGAGGCCGCTGGATAAGGCCTCTGCTTCTATGCCCTTTGAGAGGGCTGCTTTGAGGAACCTCTAACCCTAGCCTCTGCCAAGTACAGCCTTCTGCCTCTCTCCAATACTGACTTACTTCTGACAGCTTGTCTTTCCGTTTGAGAAACCAAGAGCCGTTTTCGTGCAGGGAAAAATGTCCGTTTTCTGTTCTTCTTTTGCACACGGTGACGTGCTTTCAGGCCTGGGTTAGGCTTTTACCCACTCGAGGGAGGGCAGCTTCCCATTCACTTTGGAGATGGCACTCCTGCAGCGCTGTGGGCCAAGACTGTGCTTCGCAGACTGTAAACTACCCTCTCCATTCGAAGAGAACACGCACGGATTGGGAAGTCTCTGTTCTCTGGGAGTTGTGTGTGGTGCTACTGCCCCGGTGTATGGGGTGGCTCACTGGCCACTAGCAATGTTTCTGCTCGCCACTGTGGGGCAAACGTTGTGCAGCTAAGCTCACTTGGGAAGTACAAGTGCCAGAGTTCCTTTCTGGGGCACCATCAAGAGATCACATTCGTAGCATGCGGGTACTGCTTTCCTCCTAAGCTGTGCATTCGCAGCCAGCTTCAAGGTGTTCCTTTTGTGGATAGACTCTGGTGGAGAGGCCGCTGGAGAAGGCCTCTGCTTCTATGCCCTTTGAGAAGGCTGCTTTGAGGAACCTCTTACCCTAGCCTCTGCCAAGTACAGCCTTCTGCCTCTCTCCAATACTGACTTACTTTTGACAGCTTGTCTTTCCGTTTGAGAAACCAAGAGCCCTTTTCGTGCAGGGAAAAATGTCCGTTTTCTGTTCTTCTTTTGCACACGGTGACGTGCTTTCAGGCCTGGGTTAGGCTTTTACCCACTCGAGGGAGGGCAGCTTCCCATTCACTTTGGAGATGGCACTCCTGCAGCGCTGTGGGCCATGACTGTGCTTTGCAGACTGTAAAGTACCCTCTCCATTCGAAGAAAACACGCACGGATTGGGAAGTCTCTGTTCTCTGGGAGATGTGTGTGGTGCTACTGTCCCGGTGTATGGGGTGGCTCACTGGCCACTAGCAATGTTTCTGCTCGCCACTGTGGGGCAAACGTTGTGCAGCTAAGCTCACTTGGGAAGTACAAGTGCCAGAGTTCCTTTCCGGGGCACCGTCAAGAGATCACATTCGTAGCATGCGGGTACTGCTTTCCTCCTAAGCTGTGCATTCGCAGCCAGCTTCAAGGTGTTCCTTTTGTGGATAGACTCTGGTGGAGAGGCCGCTGGAGAAGGCCTCTGCTTCTATGCCCTTTGAGAAGGCTGCTTTGAGGAACCTCTTACCCTAGCCTCTGCCAAGTACAGCCTTCTGCCTCTCTCCAATACTGACTTACTTTTGACAGCTTGTCTTTCCGTTTGAGAAACCAAGAGCCCTTTTCGTGCAGGGAAAAATGTCCGTTTTCTGTTCTTCTTTTGCACAGGGTGACGTGCTTTCAGGGCTGTGGTTAGGCTTTTACCCACTCGAGGGAGGGCAGCTTCCCATTCACTTTGGAGATGGCACTCCTGCAGCGCTGTGGGCCATGTCTGTGCTTCGCAGACTGCAAACTACCCTCTCCATTCGAAGAGAACACGCACGGATTGGGAAGTCTCTGTTCTCTGGGAGTTGTGTGTGGTGCTACTGCCCCGGTGTATGGGGTGGCTCACTGGCCACTAGCAATGTTTCTGCTCGCCACTGTGGGGCAAACGTTGTGCAGCTAAGCTCACTTGGGAAGTACAAGGCCAGAGTTCCTTTCTGGGGCACCATCAAGAGATCACATTCGTAGCATGCGGGTACTGCTTTCCTCCTAAGCTGTGCATTCGCAGCCAGCTTCAAGGTGTTCCTATTGTGGATAGACTCTGGAGGAGAGGCCGCTGGATAAGGCCTCTGCTTCTATGCCCTTTGAGAGGGCTGCTTTGAGGAACCTCTTACCCTAGCCTCTGCCAAGTATAGCCTTCTGCCTCTCTCCAATACTGACTTACTTTTGACAGCTTGTCTTTCCGTTTGAGAAACCAAGAGCCCTTTACGTGCAGGGAAAAATGTCCGTTTTCTGTTCTAGTTTTGCACACGGTGACATGCTTTCAGGGCTGTGGTTAGGCTTTTACCCACTCGATGGAGGGCAGCTTCCCATTCACTTTGGAGATGGCACTCCTGCAGCGCTGTGGGCCATGTCTGTGCTTCGCAGACTGCAAACTACCCTCTCCATTCGAAGAGAACACGCACGGATTGGGAAGTCTCTGTTCTCTGGGAGTGTGTGTGGTGCGACTGCCCCGGTGTATGGGGTGGCTCACTGGCCACTAGCAATGTTTCTGCTCGCCACTGTGGGGCAAACGTTGTGCAGCTAAGCTCACTTGGGAAGTACAAGTGCCAGAGTTCCTTTCTGGGGCACCATCAAGAGATCACATTCGTAGCATGCGGGTACTGCTTTCCTCCTAATCTGTGCATTCCCCGCCAGCTTCAAGGTGTTCCTTTTGTGGATAGACTCTGGAGGAGAGGCCGCTGGATAAGGCCTCTGCTTCTATGCCCTTTGAGAGGGCTGCTTTGAGGAACCTCTAACCCTAGCCTCTGCCAAGTACAGCCTTCTGCCTCTCTCCAATACTGACTTACTTCTGACAGCTTGTCTTTCCGTTTGAGAAACCAAGAGCCCTTTTCGTGCAGGGAAAAATGTCCGTTTTCTGTTCTTCTTTTGCACACGGTGACGTGCTTTCAGGCCTGGGTTAGGCTTTTACCCACTCGAGGGAGGGCAGCTTCCCATTCACTTTGGAGATGGCACTCCTGCAGCGCTGTGGGCCAAGACTGTGCTTCGCAGACTGTAAACTACCCTCTCCATTCGAAGAGAACACGCACGGATTGGGAAGTCTCTGTTCTCTGGGAGTTGTGTGTGGTGCTACTGCCCCGGTGTATGGGGTGGCTCACTGGCCACTAGCAATGTTTCTGCTCGCCACTGTGGGGCAAACGTTGTGCAGCTAAGCTCACTTGGGAAGTACAAGTGCCAGAGTTCCTTTCCGGGGCACCGTCAAGAGATCACATTCGTAGCATGCGGGTACTGCTTTCCTCCTAAGCTGTGCATTCGCAGCCAGCTTCAAGGTGTTCCTTTTGTGGATAGACTCTGGTGGAGAGGCCGCTGGAGAAGGCCTCTGCTTCTATGCCCTTTGAGAAGGCTGCTTTGAGGAACCTCTTACCCTAGCCTCTGCCAAGTACAGCCTTCTGCCTCTCTCCAATACTGACTTACTTTTGACAGCTTGTCTTTCCGTTTGAGAAACCAAGAGCCCTTTTCGTGCAGGGAAAAATGTCCGTTTTCTGTTCTTCTTTTGCACAGGGTGACGTGCTTTCAGGGCTGTGGTTAGGCTTTTACCCACTCGAGGGAGGGCAGCTTCCCATTCACTTTGGAGATGGCACTCCTGCAGCGCTGTGGGCCATGTCTGTGCTTCGCAGACTGCAAACTACCCTCTCCATTCGAAGAGAACACGCACGGATTGGGAAGTCTCTGTTCTCTGGGAGTTGTGTGTGGTGCTACTGCCCCGGTGTATGGGGTGGCTCACTGGCCACTAGCAATGTTTCTGCTCGCCACTGTGGGGCAAACGTTGTGCAGCTAAGCTCACTTGGGAAGTACAAGGCCAGAGTTCCTTTCTGGGGCACCATCAAGAGATCACATTCGTAGCATGCGGGTACTGCTTTCCTCCTAAGCTGTGCATTCGCAGCCAGCTTCAAGGTGTTCCTATTGTGGATAGACTCTGGAGGAGAGGCCGCTGGATAAGGCCTCTGCTTCTATGCCCTTTGAGAGGGCTGCTTTGAGGAACCTCTTACCCTAGCCTCTGCCAAGTATAGCCTTCTGCCTCTCTCCAATACTGACTTACTTTTGACAGCTTCTCTTTCCGTTTGAGAAACCAAGAGCCCTTTTCGTGCAGGGAAAAATGTCCCTTTTCTGTTCTTCTTTTGCACACGGTGACGTGCTTTCAGGGCTGTGGTTAGGCTTTTACCCACTCGAGGGAGGGCAGCTTCCCATTCACTTTGGAGATGGCACTCCTGCAGCGCTGTGGGCCATGTCTGTGCTTCGCAGACTGCAAACTACCCTCTCCATTCGAAGAGAACACGCACGGATTGAGAAGTCTCTGTTCTCTGGGAGTGTGTGTGGTGCGACTGCCCCGGTGTATGGGGTGGCTCACTGGCCACTAGCAATGTTTCTGCTCACCACTGTGGGGCAAACGTTGTGCAGCTAAGCTCACTTGGGAAGTACAAGTGCCAGAGTTCCTTTCTGGGGCACCATCAAGAGATCACATTCGTAGCATGCGGGTACTGCTTTCCTCCTAATCTGTGCATTCCCCGCCAGCTTCAAGGTGTTCCTTTTGTGGATAGACTCTGGAGGAGAGGCCGCTGGATAAGGCCTCTGCTTCTATGCCCTTTGAGAGGGCTGCTTTGAGGAACCTCTAACCCTAGCCTCTGCCAAGTACAGCCTTCTGCCTCTCTCCAATACTGACTTACTTCTGACAGCTTGTCTTTCCGTTTGAGAAACCAAGAGCCCTTTTCGTGCAGGGAAAAATGTCCGTTTTCTGTTCTTCTTTTGCACACGGTGACGTGCTTTCAGGCCTGGGTTAGGCTTTTACCCACTCGAGGGAGGGCAGCTTCCCATTCACTTTGGAGATGGCACTCCTGCAGCGCTGTGGGCCAAGACTGTGCTTCGCAGACTGTAAACTACCCTCTCCATTCGAAGAGAACACGCACGGATTGGGAAGTCTCTGTTCTCTGGGAGTTGTGTGTGGTGCTACTGCCCCGGTGTATGGGGTGGCTCACTGGCCACTAGCAATGTTTCTGCTCGCCACTGTGGGGCAAACGTTGTGCAGCTAAGCTCACTTGGGAAGTACAAGTGCCAGAGTTCCTTTCTGGGGCACCATCAAGAGATCACATTCGTAGCATGCGGGTACTGCTTTCCTCCTAAGCTGTGCATTCGCAGCCAGCTTCAAGGTGTTCCTTTTGTGGATAGACTCTGGTGGAGAGGCCGCTGGAGAAGGCCTCTGCTTCTATGCCCTTTGAGAAGGCTGCTTTGAGGAACCTCTTACCCTAGCCTCTGCCAAGTACAGCCTTCTGCCTCTCTCCAATACTGACTTACTTTTGACAGCTTGTCTTTCCGTTTGAGAAACCAAGAGCCCTTTTCGTGCAGGGAAAAATGTCCGTTTTCTGTTCTTCTTTTGCACACGGTGACGTGCTTTCAGGCCTGGGTTAGGCTTTTACCCACTCGAAGGAGGGCAGCTTCCCATTCACTTTGGAGATGGCACTCCTGCAGCGCTGTGGGCCATGACTGTGCTTTGCAGACTGTAAAGTACCCTCTCCATTCGAAGAAAACACGCACGGATTGGGAAGTCTCTGTTCTCTGGGAGATGTGTGTGGTGCTACTGTCCCGGTGTATGGGGTGGCTCACTGGCCACTAGCAATGTTTCTGCTCGCCACTGTGGGGCAAACGTTGTGCAGCTAAGCTCACTTGGGAAGTACAAGTGCCAGAGTTCCTTTCCGGGGCACCGTCAAGAGATCACATTCGTAGCATGCGGGTACTGCTTTCCTCCTAAGCTGTGCATTCGCAGCCAGCTTCAAGGTGTTCCTTTTGTGGATAGACTCTGGTGGAGAGGCCGCTGGAGAAGGCCTCTGCTTCTATGCCCTTTGAGAAGGCTGCTTTGAGGAACCTCTTACCCTAGCCTCTGCCAAGTACAGCCTTCTGCCTCTCTCCAATACTGACTTACTTTTGACAGCTTGTCTTTCCGTTTGAGAAACCAAGAGCCCTTTTCGTGCAGGGAAAAATGTCCGTTTTCTGTTCTTCTTTTGCACAGGGTGACGTGCTTTCAGGGCTGTGGTTAGGCTTTTACCCACTCGAGGGAGGGCAGCTTCCCATTCACTTTGGAGATGGCACTCCTGCAGCGCTGTGGGCCATGTCTGTGCTTCGCAGACTGCAAACTACCCTCTCCATTCGAAGAGAACACGCACGGATTGGGAAGTCTCTGTTCTCTGGGAGTTGTGTGTGGTGCTACTGCCCCGGTGTATGGGGTGGCTCACTGGCCACTAGCAATGTTTCTGCTCGCCACTGTGGGGCAAACGTTGTGCAGCTAAGCTCACTTGGGAAGTACAAGTGCCAGAGTTCCTTTCTGGGGCACCATCAAGAGATCACATTCGTAGCATGCGGGTACTGCTTTCCTCCTAAGCTGTGCATTCGCAGCCAGCTTCAAGGTGTTCCATTTGTGGATAGACTCTGGAGGAGAGGCCGCTGGAGAAGGCTTCTGCTTCTATGCCCTTTGAGAAGGCTGCTTTGAGGAACCTCTTACCCTGGCCTCTGCCAAGTACAGCCTTCTGCCTCTCTCCAATACTGACTTACTTTTGACAGCTTGTCTTTCCGTTTGAGAAACCAAGAGCCCTTTTCGTGCACGGAAAAATGTCCGTTTTCTGTTCTACTTTTGCACACGGTGACATGCTTTCAGGGCTGTGGTTAGGCTTTTACCCACTCGATGGAGGGCAGCTTCCCATTCACTTTGGAGATGGCACTCCTGCAGCGCTGTGGGCCATGTCTGTGCTTCGCAGACTGCAAACTACCCTCTCCATTCGAAGAGAACACGCACGGATTGGGAAGTCTCTGTTCTCTGGGAGTGTGTGTGGTGCGACTGCCCCGGTGTATGGGGTGGCTCACTGGCCACTAGCAATGTTTCTGCTCACCACTGTGGGGCAAACGTTGTGCAGCTAAGCTCACTTGGGAAGTACAAGTGCCAGAGTTCCTTTCTGGGGCACCATCAAGAGATCACATTCGTAGCATGCGGGTACTGCTTTCCTCCTAATCTGTGCATTCCCCGCCAGCTTCAAGGTGTTCCTTTTGTGGATAGACTCTGGAGGAGAGGCCGCTGGATAAGGCCTCTGCTTCTATGCCCTTTGAGAGGGCTGCTTTGAGGAACCTCTAACCCTAGCCTCTGCCAAGTACAGCCTTCTGCCTCTCTCCAATACTGACTTACTTCTGACAGCTTGTCTTTCCGTTTGAGAAACCAAGAGCCGTTTTCGTGCAGGGAAAAATGTCCGTTTTCTGTTCTTCTTTTGCACACGGTGACGTGCTTTCAGGCCTGGGTTAGGCTTTTACCCACTCGAGGGAGGGCAGCTTCCCATTCACTTTGGAGATGGCACTCCTGCAGCGCTGTGGGCCAAGACTGTGCTTCGCAGACTGTAAACTACCCTCTCCATTCGAAGAGAACACGCACGGATTGGGAAGTCTCTGTTCTCTGGGAGTTGTGTGTGGTGCTACTGCCCCGGTGTATGGGGTGGCTCACTGGCCACTAGCAATGTTTCTGCTCGCCACTGTGGGGCAAACGTTGTGCAGCTAAGCTCACTTGGGAAGTACAAGTGCCAGAGTTCCTTTCTGGGGCACCATCAAGAGATCACATTCGTAGCATGCGGGTACTGCTTTCCTCCTAAGCTGTGCATTCGCAGCCAGCTTCAAGGTGTTCCTTTTGTGGATAGACTCTGGTGGAGAGGCCGCTGGAGAAGGCCTCTGCTTCTATGCCCTTTGAGAAGGCTGCTTTGAGGAACCTCTTACCCTAGCCTCTGCCAAGTACAGCCTTCTGCCTCTCTCCAATACTGACTTACTTTTGACAGCTTGTCTTTCCGTTTGAGAAACCAAGAGCCCTTTTCGTGCAGGGAAAAATGTCCGTTTTCTGTTCTTCTTTTGCACACGGTGACGTGCTTTCAGGCCTGGGTTAGGCTTTTACCCACTCGAGGGAGGGCAGCTTCCCATTCACTTTGGAGATGGCACTCCTGCAGCGCTGTGGGCCATGACTGTGCTTTGCAGACTGTAAAGTACCCTCTCCATTCGAAGAAAACACGCACGGATTGGGAAGTCTCTGTTCTCTGGGAGATGTGTGTGGTGCTACTGTCCCGGTGTATGGGGTGGCTCACTGGCCACTAGCAATGTTTCTGCTCGCCACTGTGGGGCAAACGTTGTGCAGCTAAGCTCACTTGGGAAGTACAAGTGCCAGAGTTCCTTTCCGGGGCACCGTCAAGAGATCACATTCGTAGCATGCGGGTACTGCTTTCCTCCTAAGCTGTGCATTCGCAGCCAGCTTCAAGGTGTTCCTTTTGTGGATAGACTCTGGTGGAGAGGCCGCTGGAGAAGGCCTCTGCTTCTATGCCCTTTGAGAAGGCTGCTTTGAGGAACCTCTTACCCTAGCCTCTGCCAAGTACAGCCTTCTGCCTCTCTCCAATACTGACTTACTTTTGACAGCTTGTCTTTCCGTTTGAGAAACCAAGAGCCCTTTTCGTGCAGGGAAAAATGTCCGTTTTCTGTTCTTCTTTTGCACAGGGTGACGTGCTTTCAGGGCTGTGGTTAGGCTTTTACCCACTCGAGGGAGGGCAGCTTCCCATTCACTTTGGAGATGGCACTCCTGCAGCGCTGTGGGCCATGTCTGTGCTTCGCAGACTGCAAACTACCCTCTCCATTCGAAGAGAACACGCACGGATTGGGAAGTCTCTGTTCTCTGGGAGTTGTGTGTGGTGCTACTGCCCCGGTGTATGGGGTGGCTCACTGGCCACTAGCAATGTTTCTGCTCGCCACTGTGGGGCAAACGTTGTGCAGCTAAGCTCACTTGGGAAGTACAAGGCCAGAGTTCCTTTCTGGGGCACCATCAAGAGATCACATTCGTAGCATGCGGGTACTGCTTTCCTCCTAAGCTGTGCATTCGCAGCCAGCTTCAAGGTGTTCCTATTGTGGATAGACTCTGGAGGAGAGGCCGCTGGATAAGGCCTCTGCTTCTATGCCCTTTGAGAGGGCTGCTTTGAGGAACCTCTTACCCTAGCCTCTGCCAAGTATAGCCTTCTGCCTCTCTCCAATACTGACTTACTTTTGACAGCTTGTCTTTCCGTTTGAGAAACCAAGAGCCCTTTACGTGCAGGGAAAAATGTCCGTTTTCTGTTCTACTTTTGCACACGGTGACATGCTTTCAGGGCTGTGGTTAGGCTTTTACCCACTCGATGGAGGGCAGCTTCCCATTCACTTTGGAGATGGCACTCCTGCAGCGCTGTGGGCCATGTCTGTGCTTCGCAGACTGCAAACTACCCTCTCCATTCGAAGAGAACACGCACGGATTGGGAAGTCTCTGTTCTCTGGGAGTGTGTGTGGTGCGACTGCCCCGGTGTATGGGGTGGCTCACTGGCCACTAGCAATGTTTCTGCTCGCCACTGTGGGGCAAACGTTGTGCAGCTAAGCTCACTTGGGAAGTACAAGTGCCAGAGTTCCTTTCTGGGGCACCATCAAGAGATCACATTCGTAGCATGCGGGTACTGCTTTCCTCCTAATCTGTGCATTCCCCGCCAGCTTCAAGGTGTTCCTTTTGTGGATAGACTCTGGAGGAGAGGCCGCTGGATAAGGCCTCTGCTTCTATGCCCTTTGAGAGGGCTGCTTTGAGGAACCTCTAACCCTAGCCTCTGCCAAGTACAGCCTTCTGCCTCTCTCCAATACTGACTTACTTCTGACAGCTTGTCTTTCCGTTTGAGAAACCAAGAGCCCTTTTCGTGCAGGGAAAAATGTCCGTTTTCTGTTCTTCTTTTGCACACGGTGACGTGCTTTCAGGCCTGGGTTAGGCTTTTACCCACTCGAGGGAGGGCAGCTTCCCATTCACTTTGGAGATGGCACTCCTGCAGCGCTGTGGGCCAAGACTGTGCTTCGCAGACTGTAAACTACCCTCTCCATTCGAAGAGAACACGCACGGATTGGGAAGTCTCTGTTCTCTGGGAGTTGTGTGTGGTGCTACTGCCCCGGTGTATGGGGTGGCTCACTGGCCACTAGCAATGTTTCTGCTCGCCACTGTGGGGCAAACGTTGTGCAGCTAAGCTCACTTGGGAAGTACAAGTGCCAGAGTTCCTTTCCGGGGCACCGTCAAGAGATCACATTCGTAGCATGCGGGTACTGCTTTCCTCCTAAGCTGTGCATTCGCAGCCAGCTTCAAGGTGTTCCTTTTGTGGATAGACTCTGGTGGAGAGGCCGCTGGAGAAGGCCTCTGCTTCTATGCCCTTTGAGAAGGCTGCTTTGAGGAACCTCTTACCCTAGCCTCTGCCAAGTACAGCCTTCTGCCTCTCTCCAATACTGACTTACTTTTGACAGCTTGTCTTTCCGTTTGAGAAACCAAGAGCCCTTTTCGTGCAGGGAAAAATGTCCGTTTTCTGTTCTTCTTTTGCACAGGGTGACGTGCTTTCAGGGCTGTGGTTAGGCTTTTACCCACTCGAGGGAGGGCAGCTTCCCATTCACTTTGGAGATGGCACTCCTGCAGCGCTGTGGGCCATGTCTGTGCTTCGCAGACTGCAAACTACCCTCTCCATTCGAAGAGAACACGCACGGATTGGGAAGTCTCTGTTCTCTGGGAGTTGTGTGTGGTGCTACTGCCCCGGTGTATGGGGTGGCTCACTGGCCACTAGCAATGTTTCTGCTCGCCACTGTGGGGCAAACGTTGTGCAGCTAAGCTCACTTGGGAAGTACAAGGCCAGAGTTCCTTTCTGGGGCACCATCAAGAGATCACATTCGTAGCATGCGGGTACTGCTTTCCTCCTAAGCTGTGCATTCGCAGCCAGCTTCAAGGTGTTCCTATTGTGGATAGACTCTGGAGGAGAGGCCGCTGGATAAGGCCTCTGCTTCTATGCCCTTTGAGAGGGCTGCTTTGAGGAACCTCTTACCCTAGCCTCTGCCAAGTATAGCCTTCTGCCTCTCTCCAATACTGACTTATTTTTGACAGCTTCTCTTTCCGTTTGAGAAACCAAGAGCCCTTTTCGTGCAGGGAAAAATGTCCCTTTTCTGTTCTTCTTTTGCACACGGTGACGTGCTTTCAGGGCTGTGGTTAGGCTTTTACCCACTCGAGGGAGGGCAGCTTCCCATTCACTTTGGAGATGGCACTCCTGCAGCGCTGTGGGCCATGTCTGTGCTTCGCAGACTGCAAACTACCCTCTCCATTCGAAGAGAACACGCACGGATTGAGAAGTCTCTGTTCTCTGGGAGTGTGTGTGGTGCGACTGCCCCGGTGTATGGGGTGGCTCACTGGCCACTAGCAATGTTTCTGCTCACCACTGTGGGGCAAACGTTGTGCAGCTAAGCTCACTTGGGAAGTACAAGTGCCAGAGTTCCTTTCTGGGGCACCATCAAGAGATCACATTCGTAGCATGCGGGTACTGCTTTCCTCCTAATCTGTGCATTCCCCGCCAGCTTCAAGGTGTTCCTTTTGTGGATAGACTCTGGAGGAGAGGCCGCTGGATAAGGCCTCTGCTTCTATGCCCTTTGAGAGGGCTGCTTTGAGGAACCTCTAACCCTAGCCTCTGCCAAGTACAGCCTTCTGCCTCTCTCCAATACTGACTTACTTCTGACAGCTTGTCTTTCCGTTTGAGAAACCAAGAGCCCTTTTCGTGCAGGGAAAAATGTCCGTTTTCTGTTCTTCTTTTGCACACGGTGACGTGCTTTCAGGCCTGGGTTAGGCTTTTACCCACTCGAGGGAGGGCAGCTTCCCATTCACTTTGGAGATGGCACTCCTGCAGCGCTGTGGGCCAAGACTGTGCTTCGCAGACTGTAAACTACCCTCTCCATTCGAAGAGAACACGCACGGATTGGGAAGTCTCTGTTCTCTGGGAGTTGTGTGTGGTGCTACTGCCCCGGTGTATGGGGTGGCTCACTGGCCACTAGCAATGTTTCTGCTCGCCACTGTGGGGCAAACGTTGTGCAGCTAAGCTCACTTGGGAAGTACAAGTGCCAGAGTTCCTTTCTGGGGCACCATCAAGAGATCACATTCGTAGCATGCGGGTACTGCTTTCCTCCTAAGCTGTGCATTCGCAGCCAGCTTCAAGGTGTTCCTTTTGTGGATAGACTCTGGTGGAGAGGCCGCTGGAGAAGGCCTCTGCTTCTATGCCCTTTGAGAAGGCTGCTTTGAGGAACCTCTTACCCTAGCCTCTGCCAAGTACAGCCTTCTGCCTCTCTCCAATACTGACTTACTTTTGACAGCTTGTCTTTCCGTTTGAGAAACCAAGAGCCCTTTTCGTGCAGGGAAAAATGTCCGTTTTCTGTTCTTCTTTTGCACACGGTGACGTGCTTTCAGGCCTGGGTTAGGCTTTTACCCACTCGAGGGAGGGCAGCTTCCCATTCACTTTGGAGATGGCACTCCTGCAGCGCTGTGGGCCATGACTGTGCTTTGCAGACTGTAAAGTACCCTCTCCATTCGAAGAAAACACGCACGGATTGGGAAGTCTCTGTTCTCTGGGAGATGTGTGTGGTGCTACTGTCCCGGTGTATGGGGTGGCTCACTGGCCACTAGCAATGTTTCTGCTCGCCACTGTGGGGCAAACGTTGTGCAGCTAAGCTCACTTGGGAAGTACAAGTGCCAGAGTTCCTTTCCGGGGCACCGTCAAGAGATCACATTCGTAGCATGCGGGTACTGCTTTCCTCCTAAGCTGTGCATTCGCAGCCAGCTTCAAGGTGTTCCTTTTGTGGATAGACTCTGGTGGAGAGGCCGCTGGAGAAGGCCTCTGCTTCTATGCCCTTTGAGAAGGCTGCTTTGAGGAACCTCTTACCCTAGCCTCTGCCAAGTACAGCCTTCTGCCTCTCTCCAATACTGACTTACTTTTGACAGCTTGTCTTTCCGTTTGAGAAACCAAGAGCCCTTTTCGTGCAGGGAAAAATGTCCGTTTTCTGTTCTTCTTTTGCACAGGGTGACGTGCTTTCAGGGCTGTGGTTAGGCTTTTACCCACTCGAGGGAGGGCAGCTTCCCATTCACTTTGGAGATGGCACTCCTGCAGCGCTGTGGGCCATGTCTGTGCTTCGCAGACTGCAAACTACCCTCTCCATTCGAAGAGAACACGCACGGATTGGGAAGTCTCTGTTCTCTGGGAGTTGTGTGTGGTGCTACTGCCCCGGTGTATGGGGTGGCTCACTGGCCACTAGCAATGTTTCTGCTCGCCACTGTGGGGCAAACGTTGTGCAGCTAAGCTCACTTGGGAAGTACAAGGCCAGAGTTCCTTTCTGGGGCACCATCAAGAGATCACATTCGTAGCATGCGGGTACTGCTTTCCTCCTAAGCTGTGCATTCGCAGCCAGCTTCAAGGTGTTCCTATTGTGGATAGACTCTGGAGGAGAGGCCGCTGGATAAGGCCTCTGCTTCTATGCCCTTTGAGAGGGCTGCTTTGAGGAACCTCTTACCCTAGCCTCTGCCAAGTATAGCCTTCTGCCTCTCTCCAATACTGACTTACTTTTGACAGCTTGTCTTTCCGTTTGAGAAACCAAGAGCCCTTTACGTGCAGGGAAAAATGTCCGTTTTCTGTTCTTCTTTTGCACACGGTGACGTGCTTTCAGGGCTGTGGTTAGGCTTTTACCCACTCGAGGGAGGGCAGCTTCCCATTCACTTTGGAGATGGCACTCCTGCAGCGCTGTGGGCCATGTCTGTGCTTCGCAGACTGCAAACTACCCTCTCCATTCGAAGAGAACACGCACGGATTGGGAAGTCTCTGTTCTCTGGGAGTTGTGTGTGGTGCTACTGCCCCGGTGTATGGGGTGGCTCACTGGCCACTAGCAATGTTTCTGCTCGCCACTGTGGGGCAAACGTTGTGCAGCTAAGCTCACTTGGGAAGTACAAGTGCCAGAGTTCCTTTCTGGGGCACCATCAAGAGATCACATTCGTAGCATGCGGGTACTGCTTTCCTCCTAAGCTGTGCATTCGCAGCCAGCTTCAAGGTGTTCCATTTGTGGATAGACTCTGGAGGAGAGGCCGCTGGAGAAGGCTTCTGCTTCTATGCCCTTTGAGAAGGCTGCTTTGAGGAACCTCTTACCCTGGCCTCTGCCAAGTACAGCCTTCTGCCTCTCTCCAATACTGACTTACTTTTGACAGCTTGTCTTTCCGTTTGAGAAACCAAGAGCCCTTTTCGTGCACGGAAAAATGTCCGTTTTCTGTTCTACTTTTGCACACGGTGACATGCTTTCAGGGCTGTGGTTAGGCTTTTACCCACTCGATGGAGGGCAGCTTCCCATTCACTTTGGAGATGGCACTCCTGCAGCGCTGTGGGCCATGTCTGTGCTTCGCAGACTGCAAACTACCCTCTCCATTCGAAGAGAACACGCACGGATTGGGAAGTCTCTGTTCTCTGGGAGTGTGTGTGGTGCGACTGCCCCGGTGTATGGGGTGGCTCACTGGCCACTAGCAATGTTTCTGCTCGCCACTGTGGGGCAAACGTTGTGCAGCTAAGCTCACTTGGGAAGTACAAGTGCCAGAGTTCCTTTCTGGGGCACCATCAAGAGATCACATTCGTAGCATGCGGGTACTGCTTTCCTCCTAATCTGTGCATTCCCCGCCAGCTTCAAGGTGTTCCTTTTGTGGATAGACTCTGGAGGAGAGGCCGCTGGATAAGGCCTCTGCTTCTATGCCCTTTGAGAGGGCTGCTTTGAGGAACCTCTAACCCTAGCCTCTGCCAAGTACAGCCTTCTGCCTCTCTCCAATACTGACTTACTTCTGACAGCTTGTCTTTCCGTTTGAGAAACCAAGAGCCCTTTTCGTGCAGGGAAAAATGTCCGTTTTCTGTTCTTCTTTTGCACACGGTGACGTGCTTTCAGGCCTGGGTTAGGCTTTTACCCACTCGAGGGAGGGCAGCTTCCCATTCACTTTGGAGATGGCACTCCTGCAGCGCTGTGGGCCAAGACTGTGCTTCGCAGACTGTAAACTACCCTCTCCATTCGAAGAGAACACGCACGGATTGGGAAGTCTCTGTTCTCTGGGAGTTGTGTGTGGTGCTACTGCCCCGGTGTATGGGGTGGCTCACTGGCCACTAGCAATGTTTCTGCTCGCCACTGTGGGGCAAACGTTGTGCAGCTAAGCTCACTTGGGAAGTACAAGTGCCAGAGTTCCTTTCCGGGGCACCGTCAAGAGATCACATTCGTAGCATGCGGGTACTGCTTTCCTCCTAAGCTGTGCATTCGCAGCCAGCTTCAAGGTGTTCCTTTTGTGGATAGACTCTGGTGGAGAGGCCGCTGGAGAAGGCCTCTGCTTCTATGCCCTTTGAGAAGGCTGCTTTGAGGAACCTCTTACCCTAGCCTCTGCCAAGTACAGCCTTCTGCCTCTCTCCAATACTGACTTACTTTTGACAGCTTGTCTTTCCGTTTGAGAAACCAAGAGCCCTTTTCGTGCAGGGAAAAATGTCCGTTTTCTGTTCTTCTTTTGCACACGGTGACGTGCTTTCAGGGCTGTGGTTAGGCTTTTACCCACTCGAGGGAGGGCAGCTTCCCATTCACTTTGGAGATGGCACTCCTGCAGCGCTGTGGGCCATGTCTGTGCTTCGCAGACTGCAAACTACCCTCTCCATTCGAAGAGAACACGCACGGATTGGGAAGTCTCTGTTCTCTGGGAGTTGTGTGTGGTGCTACTGCCCCGGTGTATGGGGTGGCTCACTGGCCACTAGCAATGTTTCTGCTCGCCACTGTGGGGCAAACGTTGTGCAGCTAAGCTCACTTGGGAAGTACAAGGCCAGAGTTCCTTTCTGGGGCACCATCAAGAGATCACATTCGTAGCATGCGGGTACTGCTTTCCTCCTAAGCTGTGCATTCGCAGCCAGCTTCAAGGTGTTCCTATTGTGGATAGACTCTGGAGGAGAGGCCGCTGGATAAGGCCTCTGCTTCTATGCCCTTTGAGAGGGCTGCTTTGAGGAACCTCTTACCCTAGCCTCTGCCAAGTATAGCCTTCTGCCTCTCTCCAATACTGACTTACTTTTGACAGCTTCTCTTTCCGTTTGAGAAACCAAGAGCCCTTTTCGTGCAGGGAAAAATGTCCCTTTTCTGTTCTTCTTTTGCACACGGTGACGTGCTTTCAGGGCTGTGGTTAGGCTTTTACCCACTCGAGGGAGGGCAGCTTCCCATTCACTTTGGAGATGGCACTCCTGCAGCGCTGTGGGCCATGTCTGTGCTTCGCAGACTGCAAACTACCCTCTCCATTCGAAGAGAACACGCACGGATTGGGAAGTCTCTGTTCTCTGGGAGTGTGTGTGGTGCGACTGCCCCGGTGTATGGGGTGGCTCACTGGCCACTAGCAATGTTTCTGCTCACCACTGTGGGGCAAACGTTGTGCAGCTAAGCTCACTTGGGAAGTACAAGTGCCAGAGTTCCTTTCTGGGGCACCATCAAGAGATCACATTCGTAGCATGCGGGTACTGCTTTCCTCCTAATCTGTGCATTCCCCGCCAGCTTCAAGGTGTTCCTTTTGTGGATAGACTCTGGAGGAGAGGCCGCTGGATAAGGCCTCTGCTTCTATGCCCTTTGAGAGGGCTGCTTTGAGGAACCTCTAACCCTAGCCTCTGCCAAGTACAGCCTTCTGCCTCTCTCCAATACTGACTTACTTCTGACAGCTTGTCTTTCCGTTTGAGAAACCAAGAGCCCTTTTCGTGCAGGGAAAAATGTCCGTTTTCTGTTCTTCTTTTGCACACGGTGACGTGCTTTCAGGCCTGGGTTAGGCTTTTACCCACTCGAGGGAGGGCAGCTTCCCATTCACTTTGGAGATGGCACTCCTGCAGCGCTGTGGGCCAAGACTGTGCTTCGCAGACTGTAAACTACCCTCTCCATTCGAAGAGAACACGCACGGATTAGGAAGTCTCTGTTCTCTGGGAGTTGTGTGTGGTGCTACTGCCCCGGTGTATGGGGTGGCTCACTGGCCACTAGCAATGTTTCTGCTCGCCACTGTGGGGCAAACGTTGTGCAGCTAAGCTCACTTGGGAAGTACAAGTGCCAGAGTTCCTTTCTGGGGCACCATCAAGAGATCACATTCGTAGCATGCGGGTACTGCTTTCCTCCTAAGCTGTGCATTCGCAGCCAGCTTCAAGGTGTTCCTTTTGTGGATAGACTCTGGTGGAGAGGCCGCTGGAGAAGGCCTCTGCTTCTATGCCCTTTGAGAAGGCTGCTTTGAGGAACCTCTTACCCTAGCCTCTGCCAAGTACAGCCTTCTGCCTCTCTCCAATACTGACTTACTTTTGACAGCTTGTCTTTCCGTTTGAGAAACCAAGAGCCCTTTTCGTGCAGGGAAAAATGTCCGTTTTCTGTTCTTCTTTTGCACACGGTGACGTGCTTTCAGGCCTGGGTTAGGCTTTTACCCACTCGAGGGAGGGCAGCTTCCCATTCACTTTGGAGATGGCACTCCTGCAGCGCTGTGGGCCATGACTGTGCTTTGCAGACTGTAAAGTACCCTCTCCATTCGAAGAAAACACGCACGGATTGGGAAGTCTCTGTTCTCTGGGAGATGTGTGTGGTGCTACTGTCCCGGTGTATGGGGTGGCTCACTGGCCACTAGCAATGTTTCTGCTCGCCACTGTGGGGCAAACGTTGTGCAGCTAAGCTCACTTCGGAAGTACAAGTGCCAGAGTTCCTTTCCGGGGCACCGTCAAGAGATCACATTCGTAGCATGCGGGTACTGCTTTCCTCCTAAGCTGTGCATTCGCAGCCAGCTTCAAGGTGTTCCTTTTGTGGATAGACTCTGGTGGAGAGGCCGCTGGAGAAGGCCTCTGCTTCTATGCCCTTTGAGAAGGCTGCTTTGAGGAACCTCTTACCCTAGCCTCTGCCAAGTACAGCCTTCTGCCTCTCTCCAATACTGACTTACTTTTGACAGCTTGTCTTTCCGTTTGAGAAACCAAGAGCCCTTTTCGTGCAGGGAAAAATGTCCGTTTTCTGTTCTTCTTTTGCACAGGGTGACGTGCTTTCAGGGCTGTGGTTAGGCTTTTACCCACTCGAGGGAGGGCAGCTTCCCATTCACTTTGGAGATGGCACTCCTGCAGCGCTGTGGGCCATGTCTGTGCTTCGCAGACTGCAAACTACCCTCTCCATTCGAAGAGAACACGAACGGATTGGGAAGTCTCTGTTCTCTGGGAGTTGTGTGTGGTGCTACTGCCCCGGTGTATGGGGTGGCTCACTGGCCACTAGCAATGTTTCTGTTCGCCACTGTGGGGCAAACGTTGTGCAGCTAAGCTCACTTGGGAAGTACAAGGCCAGAGTTCCTTTCTGGGGCACCATCAAGAGATCACATTCGTAGCATGCGGGTACTGCTTTCCTCCTAAGCTGTGCATTCGCAGCCAGCTTCAAGGTGTTCCTATTGTGGATAGACTCTGGAGGAGAGGCCGCTGGATAAGGCCTCTGCTTCTATGCCCTTTGAGAGGGCTGCTTTGAGGAACCTCTTACCCTAGCCTCTGCCAAGTATAGCCTTCTGCCTCTCTCCAATACTGACTTACTTTTGACAGCTTGTCTTTCCGTTTGAGAAACCAAGAGCCCTTTACGTGCAGGGAAAAATGTCCGTTTTCTGTTCTTCTTTTGCACACGGTGACGTGCTTTCAGGGCTGTGGTTAGGCTTTTACCCACTCGAGGGAGGGCAGCTTCCCATTCACTTTGGAGATGGCACTCCTGCAGCGCTGTGGGCCATGTCTGTGCTTCGCAGACTGCAAACTACCCTCTCCATTCGAAGAGAACACGCACGGATTGGGAAGTCTCTGTTCTCTGGGAGTTGTGTGTGGTGCTACTGCCCCGGTGTATGGGGTGGCTCACTGGCCACTAGCAATGTTTCTGCTCGCCACTGTGGGGCAAACGTTGTGCAGCTAAGCTCACTTGGGAAGTACAAGTGCCAGAGTTCCTTTCTGGGGCACCATCAAGAGATCACATTCGTAGCATGCGGGTACTGCTTTCCTCCTAAGCTGTGCATTCGCAGCCAGCTTCAAGGTGTTCCATTTGTGGATAGACTCTGGAGGAGAGGCCGCTGGAGAAGGCTTCTGCTTCTATGCCCTTTGAGAAGGCTGCTTTGAGGAACCTCTTACCCTGGCCTCTGCCAAGTACAGCCTTCTGCCTCTCTCCAATACTGACTTACTTTTGACAGCTTGTCTTTCCGTTTGAGAAACCAAGAGCCCTTTTCGTGCACGGAAAAATGTCCGTTTTCTGTTCTACTTTTGCACACGGTGACATGCTTTCAGGGCTGTGGTTAGGCTTTTACCCACTCGATGGAGGGCAGCTTCCCATTCACTTTGGAGATGGCACTCCTGCAGCGCTGTGGGCCATGTCTGTGCTTCGCAGACTGCAAACTACCCTCTCCATTCGAAGAGAACACGCACGGATTGGGAAGTCTCTGTTCTCTGGGAGTGTGTGTGGTGCGACTGCCCCGGTGTATGGGGTGGCTCACTGGCCACTAGCAATGTTTCTGCTCGCCACTGTGGGGCAAACGTTGTGCAGCTAAGCTCACTTGGGAAGTACAAGTGCCAGAGTTCCTTTCTGGGGCACCATCAAGAGATCACATTCGTAGCATGCGGGTACTGCTTTCCTCCTAATCTGTGCATTCCCCGCCAGCTTCAAGGTGTTCCTTTTGTGGATAGACTCTGGAGGAGAGGCCGCTGGATAAGGCCTCTGCTTCTATGCCCTTTGAGAGGGCTGCTTTGAGGAACCTCTAACCCTAGCCTCTGCCATGTACAGCCTTCTGCCTCTCTCCAATACTGACTTACTTCTGACAGCTTGTCTTTCCGTTTGAGAAACCAAGAGCCCTTTTCGTGCAGGGAAAAATGTCCGTTTTCTGTTCTTCTTTTGCACACGGTGACGTGCTTTCAGGCCTGGGTTAGGCTTTTACCCACTCGAGGGAGGGCAGCTTCCCATTCACTTTGGAGATGGCACTCCTGCAGCGCTGTGGGCCAAGACTGTGCTTCGCAGACTGTAAACTACCCTCTCCATTCGAAGAGAACACGCACGGATTGGGAAGTCTCTGTTCTCTGGGAGTTGTGTGTGGTGCTACTGCCCCGGTGTATGGGGTGGCTCACTGGCCACTAGCAATGTTTCTGCTCGCCACTGTGGGGCAAACGTTGTGCAGCTAAGCTCACTTGGGAAGTACAAGTGCCAGAGTTCCTTTCCGGGGCACCGTCAAGAGATCACATTCGTAGCATGCGGGTACTGCTTTCCTCCTAAGCTGTGCATTCGCAGCCAGCTTCAAGGTGTTCCTTTTGTGGATAGACTCTGGTGGAGAGGCCGCTGGAGAAGGCCTCTGCTTCTATGCCCTTTGAGAAGGCTGCTTTGAGGAACCTCTTACCCTAGCCTCTGCCAAGTACAGCCTTCTGCCTCTCTCCAATACTGACTTACTTTTGACAGCTTGTCTTTCCGTTTGAGAAACCAAGAGCCCTTTTCGTGCAGGGAAAAATGTCCGTTTTCTGTTCTTCTTTTGCACAGGGTGACGTGCTTTCAGGGCTGTGGTTAGGCTTTTACCCACTCGAGGGAGGGCAGCTTCCCATTCACTTTGGAGATGGCACTCCTGCAGCGCTGTGGGCCATGTCTGTGCTTCGCAGACTGCAAACTACCCTCTCCATTCGAAGAGAACACGCACGGATTGGGAAGTCTCTGTTCTCTGGGAGTTGTGTGTGGTGCTACTGCCCCGGTGTATGGGGTGGCTCACTGGCCACTAGCAATGTTTCTGCTCGCCACTGTGGGGCAAACGTTGTGCAGCTAAGCTCACTTGGGAAGTACAAGGCCAGAGTTCCTTTCTGGGGCACCATCAAGAGATCACATTCGTAGCATGCGGGTACTGCTTTCCTCCTAAGCTGTGCATTCGCAGCCAGCTTCAAGGTGTTCCTATTGTGGATAGACTCTGGAGGAGAGGCCGCTGGATAAGGCCTCTGCTTCTATGCCCTTTGAGAGGGCTGCTTTGAGGAACCTCTTACCCTAGCCTCTGCCAAGTATAGCCTTCTGCCTCTCTCCAATACTGACTTACTTTTGACAGCTTCTCTTTCCGTTTGAGAAACCAAGAGCCCTTTTCGTGCAGGGAAAAATGTCCCTTTTCTGTTCTTCTTTTGCACACGGTGACGTGCTTTCAGGGCTGTGGTTAGGCTTTTACCCACTCGAGGGAGGGCAGCTTCCCATTCACTTTGGAGATGGCACTCCTGCAGCGCTGTGGGCCATGTCTGTGCTTCGCAGACTGCAAACTACCCTCTCCATTCGAAGAGAACACGCACGGATTGGGAAGTCTCTGTTCTCTGGGAGTGTGTGTGGTGCGACTGCCCCGGTGTATGGGGTGGCTCACTGGCCACTAGCAATGTTTCTGCTCACCACTGTGGGGCAAACGTTGTGCAGCTAAGCTCACTTGGGAAGTACAAGTGCCAGAGTTCCTTTCTGGGGCACCATCAAGAGATCACATTCGTAGCATGCGGGTACTGCTTTCCTCCTAATCTGTGCATTCCCCGCCAGCTTCAAGGTGTTCCTTTTGTGGATAGACTCTGGAGGAGAGGCCGCTGGATAAGGCCTCTGCTTCTATGCCCTTTGAGAGGGCTGCTTTGAGGAACCTCTAACCCTAGCCTCTGCCAAGTACAGCCTTCTGCCTCTCTCCAATACTGACTTACTTCTGACAGCTTGTCTTTCCGTTTGAGAAACCAAGAGCCCTTTTCGTGCAGGGAAAAATGTCCGTTTTCTGTTCTTCTTTTGCACACGGTGACGTGCTTTCAGGCCTGGGTTAGGCTTTTACCCACTCGAGGGAGGGCAGCTTCCCATTCACTTTGGAGATGGCACTCCTGCAGCGCTGTGGGCCAAGACTGTGCTTCGCAGACTGTAAACTACCCTCTCCATTCGAAGAGAACACGCACGGATTGGGAAGTCTCTGTTCTCTGGGAGTTGTGTGTGGTGCTACTGCCCCGGTGTATGGGGTGGCTCACTGGCCACTAGCAATGTTTCTGCTCGCCACTGTGGGGCAAACGTTGTGCAGCTAAGCTCACTTGGGAAGTACAAGTGCCAGAGTTCCTTTCTGGGGCACCATCAAGAGATCACATTCGTAGCATGCGGGTACTGCTTTCCTCCTAAGCTGTGCATTCGCAGCCAGCTTCAAGGTGTTCCTTTTGTGGATAGACTCTGGTGGAGAGGCCGCTGGAGAAGGCCTCTGCTTCTATGCCCTTTGAGAAGGCTGCTTTGAGGAACCTCTTACCCTAGCCTCTGCCAAGTACAGCCTTCTGCCTCTCTCCAATACTGACTTACTTTTGACAGCTTGTCTTTCCGTTTGAGAAACCAAGAGCCCTTTTCGTGCAGGGAAAAAAGTCCGTTTTCTGTTCTTCTTTTGCACACGGTGACGTGCTTTCAGGCCTGGGTTAGGCTTTTACCCACTCGAGGGAGGGCAGCTTCCCATTCACTTTGGAGATGGCACTCCTGCAGCGCTGTGGGCCATGACTGTGCTTTGCAGACTGTAAAGTACCCTCTCCATTCGAAGAAAACACGCACGGATTGGGAAGTCTCTGTTCTCTGGGAGATGTGTGTGGTGCTACTGTCCCGGTGTATGGGGTGGCTCACTGGCCACTAGCAATGTTTCTGCTCGCCACTGTGGGGCAAACGTTGTGCAGCTAAGCTCACTTGGGAAGTACAAGTGCCAGAGTTCCTTTCCGGGGCACCGTCAAGAGATCACATTCGTAGCATGCGGGTACTGCTTTCCTCCTAAGCTGTGCATTCGCAGCCAGCTTCAAGGTGTTCCTTTTGTGGATAGACTCTGGTGGAGAGGCCGCTGGAGAAGGCCTCTGCTTCTATGCCCTTTGAGAAGGCTGCTTTGAGGAACCTCTTACCCTAGCCTCTGCCAAGTACAGCCTTCTGCCTCTCTCCAATACTGACTTACTTTTGACAGCTTGTCTTTCCGTTTGAGAAACCAAGAGCCCTTTTCGTGCAGGGAAAAATGTCCGTTTTCTGTTCTTCTTTTGCACAGGGTGACGTGCTTTCAGGGCTGTGGTTAGGCTTTTACCCACTCGAGGGAGGGCAGCTTCCCATTCACTTTGGAGATGGCACTCCTGCAGCGCTGTGGGCCATGTCTGTGCTTCGCAGACTGCAAACTACCCTCTCCATTCGAAGAGAACACGCACGGATTGGGAAGTCTCTGTTCTCTGGGAGTTGTGTGTGGTGCTACTGCCCCGGTGTATGGGGTGGCTCACTGGCCACTAGCAATGTTTCTGCTCGCCACTGTGGGGCAAACGTTGTGCAGCTAAGCTCACTTGGGAAGTACAAGGCCAGAGTTCCTTTCTGGGGCACCATCAAGAGATCACATTCGTAGCATGCGGGTACTGCTTTCCTCCTAAGCTGTGCATTCGCAGCCAGCTTCAAGGTGTTCCTATTGTGGATAGACTCTGGAGGAGAGGCCGCTGGATAAGGCCTCTGCTTCTATGCCCTTTGAGAGGGCTGCTTTGAGGAACCTCTTACCCTAGCCTCTGCCAAGTATAGCCTTCTGCCTCTCTCCAATACTGACTTACTTTTGACAGCTTGTCTTTCCGTTTGAGAAACCAAGAGCCCTTTACGTGCAGGGAAAAATGTCCGTTTTCTGTTCTTCTTTTGCACACGGTGACGTGCTTTCAGGGCTGTGGTTAGGCTTTTACCCACTCGAGGGAGGGCAGCTTCCCATTCACTTTGGAGATGGCACTCCTGCAGCGCTGTGGGCCATGTCTGTGCTTCGCAGACTGCAAACTACCCTCTCCATTCGAAGAGAACACGCACGGATTGGGAAGTCTCTGTTCTCTGGGAGTTGTGTGTGGTGCTACTGCCCCGGTGTATGGGGTGGCTCACTGGCCACTAGCAATGTTTCTGCTCGCCACTGTGGGGCAAACGTTGTGCAGCTAAGCTCACTTGGGAAGTACAAGTGCCAGAGTTCCTTTCTGGGGCACCATCAAGAGATCACATTCGTAGCATGCGGGTACTGCTTTCCTCCTAAGCTGTGCATTCGCAGCCAGCTTCAAGGTGTTCCATTTGTGGATAGACTCTGGAGGAGAGGCCGCTGGAGAAGGCTTCTGCTTCTATGCCCTTTGAGAAGGCTGCTTTGAGGAACCTCTTACCCTGGCCTCTGCCAAGTACAGCCTTCTGCCTCTCTCCAATACTGACTTACTTTTGACAGCTTGTCTTTCCGTTTGAGAAACCAAGAGCCCTTTTCGTGCACGGAAAAATGTCCGTTTTCTGTTCTACTTTTGCACACGGTGACATGCTTTCAGGGCTGTGGTTAGGCTTTTACCCACTCGATGGAGGGCAGCTTCCCATTCACTTTGGAGATGGCACTCCTGCAGCGCTGTGGGCCATGTCTGTGCTTCGCAGACTGCAAACTACCCTCTCCATTCGAAGAGAACACGCACGGATTGGGAAGTCTCTGTTCTCTGGGAGTGTGTGTGGTGCGACTGCCCCGGTGTATGGGGTGGCTCACTGGCCACTAGCAATGTTTCTGCTCGCCACTGTGGGGCAAACGTTGTGCAGCTAAGCTCACTTGGGAAGTACAAGTGCCAGAGTTCCTTTCTGGGGCACCATCAAGAGATCACATTCGTAGCATGCGGGTACTGCTTTCCTCCTAATCTGTGCATTCCCCGCCAGCTTCAAGGTGTTCCTTTTGTGGATAGACTCTGGAGGAGAGGCCGCTGGATAAGGCCTCTGCTTCTATGCCCTTTGAGAGGGCTGCTTTGAGGAACCTCTAACCCTAGCCTCTGCCAAGTACAGCCTTCTGCCTCTCTCCAATACTGACTTACTTCTGACAGCTTGTCTTTCCGTTTGAGAAACCAAGAGCCCTTTTCGTGCAGGGAAAAATGTCCGTTTTCTGTTCTTCTTTTGCACACGGTGACGTGCTTTCAGGCCTGGGTTAGGCTTTTACCCACTCGAGGGAGGGCAGCTTCCCATTCACTTTGGAGATGGCACTCCTGCAGCGCTGTGGGCCAAGACTGTGCTTCGCAGACTGTAAACTACCCTCTCCATTCGAAGAGAACACGCACGGATTGGGAAGTCTCTGTTCTCTGGGAGTTGTGTGTGGTGCTACTGCCCCGGTGTATGGGGTGGCTCACTGGCCACTAGCAATGTTTCTGCTCGCCACTGTGGGGCAAACGTTGTGCAGCTAAGCTCACTTGGGAAGTACAAGTGCCAGAGTTCCTTTCCGGGGCACCGTCAAGAGATCACATTCGTAGCATGCGGGTACTGCTTTCCTCCTAAGCTGTGCATTCGCAGCCAGCTTCAAGGTGTTCCTTTTGTGGATAGACTCTGGTGGAGAGGCCGCTGGAGAAGGCCTCTGCTTCTATGCCCTTTGAGAAGGCTGCTTTGAGGAACCTCTTACCCTAGCCTCTGCCAAGTACAGCCTTCTGCCTCTCTCCAATACTGACTTACTTTTGACAGCTTGTCTTTCCGTTTGAGAAACCAAGAGCCCTTTTCGTGCAGGGAAAAATGTCCGTTTTCTGTTCTTCTTTTGCACAGGGTGACGTGCTTTCAGGGCTGTGGTTAGGCTTTTACCCACTCGAGGGAGGGCAGCTTCCCATTCACTTTGGAGATGGCACTCCTGCAGCGCTGTGGGCCATGTCTGTGCTTCGCAGACTGCAAACTACCCTCTCCATTCGAAGAGAACACGCACGGATTGGGAAGTCTCTGTTCTCTGGGAGTTGTGTGTGGTGCTACTGCCCCGGTGTATGGGGTGGCTCACTGGCCACTAGCAATGTTTCTGCTCGCCACTGTGGGGCAAACGTTGTGCAGCTAAGCTCACTTGGGAAGTACAAGGCCAGAGTTCCTTTCTGGGGCACCATCAAGAGATCACATTCGTAGCATGCGGGTACTGCTTTCCTCCTAAGCTGTGCATTCGCAGCCAGCTTCAAGGTGTTCCTATTGTGGATAGACTCTGGAGGAGAGGCCGCTGGATAAGGCCTCTGCTTCTATGCCCTTTGAGAGGGCTGCTTTGAGGAACCTCTTACCCTAGCCTCTGCCAAGTATAGCCTTCTGCCTCTCTCCAATACTGACTTACTTTTGACAGCTTCTCTTTCCGTTTGAGAAACCAAGAGCCCTTTTCGTGCAGGGAAAAATGTCCCTTTTCTGTTCTTCTTTTGCACACGGTGACGTGCTTTCAGGGCTGTGGTTAGGCTTTTACCCACTCGAGGGAGGGCAGCTTCCCATTCACTTTGGAGATGGCACTCCTGCAGCGCTGTGGGCCATGTCTGTGCTTCGCAGACTGCAAACTACCCTCTCCATTCGAAGAGAACACGCACGGATTGGGAAGTCTCTGTTCTCTGGGAGTGTGTGTGGTGCGACTGCCCCGGTGTATGGGGTGGCTCACTGGCCACTAGCAATGTTTCTGCTCACCACTGTGGGGCAAACGTTGTGCAGCTAAGCTCACTTGGGAAGTACAAGTGCCAGAGTTCCTTTCTGGGGCACCATCAAGAGATCACATTCGTAGCATGCGGGTACTGCTTTCCTCCTAATCTGTGCATTCCCCGCCAGCTTCAAGGTGTTCCTTTTGTGGATAGACTCTGGAGGAGAGGCCGCTGGATAAGGCCTCTGCTTCTATGCCCTTTGAGAGGGCTGCTTTGAGGAACCTCTAACCCTAGCCTCTGCCAAGTACAGCCTTCTGCCTCTCTCCAATACTGACTTACTTCTGACAGCTTGTCTTTCCGTTTGAGAAACCAAGAGCCCTTTTCGTGCAGGGAAAAATGTCCGTTTTCTGTTCTTCTTTTGCACACGGTGACGTGCTTTCAGGCCTGGGTTAGGCTTTTACCCACTCGAGGGAGGGCAGCTTCCCATTCACTTTGGAGATGGCACTCCTGCAGCGCTGTGGGCCAAGACTGTGCTTCGCAGACTGTAAACTACCCTCTCCATTCGAAGAGAACACGCACGGATTGGGAAGTCTCTGTTCTCTGGGAGTTGTGTGTGGTGCTACTGCCCCGGTGTATGGGGTGGCTCACTGGCCACTAGCAATGTTTCTGCTCGCCACTGTGGGGCAAACGTTGTGCAGCTAAGCTCACTTGGGAAGTACAAGTGCCAGAGTTCCTTTCTGGGGCACCATCAAGAGATCACATTCGTAGCATGCGGGTACTGCTTTCCTCCTAAGCTGTGCATTCGCAGCCAGCTTCAAGGTGTTCCTTTTGTGGATAGACTCTGGTGGAGAGGCCGCTGGAGAAGGCCTCTGCTTCTATGCCCTTTGAGAAGGCTGCTTTGAGGAACCTCTTACCCTAGCCTCTGCCAAGTACAGCCTTCTGCCTCTCTCCAATACTGACTTACTTTTGACAGCTTGTCTTTCCGTTTGAGAAACCAAGAGCCCTTTTCGTGCAGGGAAAAATGTCCGTTTTCTGTTCTTCTTTTGCACACGGTGACGTGCTTTCAGGCCTGGGTTAGGCTTTTACCCACTCGAGGGAGGGCAGCTTCCCATTCACTTTGGAGATGGCACTCCTGCAGCGCTGTGGGCCATGACTGTGCTTTGCAGACTGTAAAGTACCCTCTCCATTCGAAGAAAACACGCACGGATTGGGAAGTCTCTGTTCTCTGGGAGATGTGTGTGGTGCTACTGTCCCGGTGTATGGGGTGGCTCACTGGCCACTAGCAATGTTTCTGCTCGCCACTGTGGGGCAAACGTTGTGCAGCTAAGCTCACTTGGGAAGTACAAGTGCCAGAGTTCCTTTCCGGGGCACCGTCAAGAGATCACATTCGTAGCATGCGGGTACTGCTTTCCTCCTAAGCTGTGCATTCGCAGCCAGCTTCAAGGTGTTCCTTTTGTGGATAGACTCTGGTGGAGAGGCCGCTGGAGAAGGCCTCTGCTTCTATGCCCTTTGAGAAGGCTGCTTTGAGGAACCTCTTACCCTAGCCTCTGCCAAGTACAGCCTTCTGCCTCTCTCCAATACTGACTTACTTTTGACAGCTTGTCTTTCCGTTTGAGAAACCAAGAGCCCTTTTCGTGCAGGGAAAAATGTCCGTTTTCTGTTCTTCTTTTGCACAGGGTGACGTGCTTTCAGGGCTGTGGTTAGGCTTTTACCCACTCGAGGGAGGGCAGCTTCCCATTCACTTTGGAGATGGCACTCCTGCAGCGCTGTGGGCCATGTCTGTGCTTCGCAGACTGCAAACTACCCTCTCCATTCGAAGAGAACACGCACGGATTGGGAAGTCTCTGTTCTCTGGGAGTTGTGTGTGGTGCTACTGCCCCGGTGTATGGGGTGGCTCACTGGCCACTAGCAATGTTTCTGCTCGCCACTGTGGGGCAAACGTTGTGCAGCTAAGCTCACTTGGGAAGTACAAGGCCAGAGTTCCTTTCTGGGGCACCATCAAGAGATCACATTCGTAGCATGCGGGTACTGCTTTCCTCCTAAGCTGTGCATTCGCAGCCAGCTTCAAGGTGTTCCTATTGTGGATAGACTCTGGAGGAGAGGCCGCTGGATAAGGCCTCTGCTTCTATGCCCTTTGAGAGGGCTGCTTTGAGGAACCTCTTACCCTAGCCTCTGCCAAGTATAGCCTTCTGCCTCTCTCCAATACTGACTTACTTTTGACAGCTTGTCTTTCCGTTTGAGAAACCAAGAGCCCTTTACGTGCAGGGAAAAATGTCCGTTTTCTGTTCTTCTTTTGCACACGGTGACGTGCTTTCAGGGCTGTGGTTAGGCTTTTACCCACTCGAGGGAGGGCAGCTTCCCATTCACTTTGGAGATGGCACTCCTGCAGCGCTGTGGGCCATGTCTGTGCTTCGCAGACTGCAAACTACCCTCTCCATTCGAAGAGAACACGCACGGATTGGGAAGTCTCTGTTCTCTGGGAGTTGTGTGTGGTGCTACTGCCCCGGTGTATGGGGTGGCTCACTGGCCACTAGCAATGTTTCTGCTCGCCACTGTGGGGCAAACGTTGTGCAGCTAAGCTCACTTGGGAAGTACAAGTGCCAGAGTTCCTTTCTGGGGCACCATCAAGAGATCACATTCGTAGCATGCGGGTACTGCTTTCCTCCTAAGCTGTGCATTCGCAGCCAGCTTCAAGGTGTTCCATTTGTGGATAGACTCTGGAGGAGAGGCCGCTGGAGAAGGTTTCTGCTTCTATGCCCTTTGAGAAGGCTGCTTTGAGGAACCTCTTACCCTGGCCTCTGCCAAGTACAGCCTTCTGCCTCTCTCCAATACTGACTTACTTTTGACAGCTTGTCTTTCCGTTTGAGAAACCAAGAGCCCTTTTCGTGCACGGAAAAATGTCCGTTTTCTGTTCTACTTTTGCACACGGTGACATGCTTTCAGGGCTGTGGTTAGGCTTTTACCCACTCGATGGAGGGCAGCTTCCCATTCACTTTGGAGATGGCACTCCTGCAGCGCTGTGGGCCATGTCTGTGCTTCGCAGACTGCAAACTACCCTCTCCATTCGAAGAGAACACGCACGGATTGGGAAGTCTCTGTTCTCTGGGAGTGTGTGTGGTGCGACTGCCCCGGTGTATGGGGTGGCTCACTGGCCACTAGCAATGTTTCTGCTCGCCACTGTGGGGCAAACGTTGTGCAGCTAAGCTCACTTGGGAAGTACAAGTGCCAGAGTTCCTTTCTGGGGCACCATCAAGAGATCACATTCGTAGCATGCGGGTACTGCTTTCCTCCTAATCTGTGCATTCCCCGCCAGCTTCAAGGTGTTCCTTTTGTGGATAGACTCTGGAGGAGAGGCCGCTGGATAAGGCCTCTGCTTCTATGCCCTTTGAGAGGGCTGCTTTGAGGAACCTCTAACCCTAGCCTCTGCCAAGTACAGCCTTCTGCCTCTCTCCAATACTGACTTACTTCTGACAGCTTGTCTTTCCGTTTGAGAAACCAAGAGCCCTTTTCGTGCAGGGAAAAATGTCCGTTTTCTGTTCTTCTTTTGCACACGGTGACGTGCTTTCAGGCCTGGGTTAGGCTTTTACCCACTCGAGGGAGGGCAGCTTCCCATTCACTTTGGAGATGGCACTCCTGCAGCGCTGTGGGCCAAGACTGTGCTTCGCAGACTGTAAACTACCCTCTCCATTCGAAGAGAACACGCACGGATTGGGAAGTCTCTGTTCTCTGGGAGTTGTGTGTGGTGCTACTGCCCCGGTGTATGGGGTGGCTCACTGGCCACTAGCAATGTTTCTGCTCGCCACTGTGGGGCAAACGTTGTGCAGCTAAGCTCACTTGGGAAGTACAAGTGCCAGAGTTCCTTTCCGGGGCACCGTCAAGAGATCACATTCGTAGCATGCGGGTACTGCTTTCCTCCTAAGCTGTGCATTCGCAGCCAGCTTCAAGGTGTTCCTTTTGTGGATAGACTCTGGTGGAGAGGCCGCTGGAGAAGGCCTCTGCTTCTATGCCCTTTGAGAAGGCTGCTTTGAGGAACCTCTTACCCTAGCCTCTGCCAAGTACAGCCTTCTGCCTCTCTCCAATACTGACTTACTTTTGACAGCTTGTCTTTCCGTTTGAGAAACCAAGAGCCCTTTTCGTGCAGGGAAAAATGTCCGTTTTCTGTTCTTCTTTTGCACAGGGTGACGTGCTTTCAGGGCTGTGGTTAGGCTTTTACCCACTCGAGGGAGGGCAGCTTCCCATTCACTTTGGAGATGGCACTCCTGCAGCGCTGTGGGCCATGTCTGTGCTTCGCAGACTGCAAACTACCCTCTCAATTCGAAGAGAACACGCACGGATTGGGAAGTCTCTGTTCTCTGGGAGTTGTGTGTGGTGCTACTGCCCCGGTGTATGGGGTGGCTCACTGGCCACTAGCAATGTTTCTGCTCGCCACTGTGGGGCAAACGTTGTGCAGCTAAGCTCACTTGGGAAGTACAAGGCCAGAGTTCCTTTCTGGGGCACCATCAAGAGATCACATTCGTAGCATGCGGGTACTGCTTTCCTCCTAAGCTGTGCATTCGCAGCCAGCTTCAAGGTGTTCCTATTGTGGATAGACTCTGGAGGAGAGGCCGCTGGATAAGGCCTCTGCTTCTATGCCCTTTGAGAGGGCTGCTTTGAGGAACCTCTTACCCTAGCCTCTGCCAAGTATAGCCTTCTGCCTCTCTCCAATACTGACTTACTTTTGACAGCTTCTCTTTCCGTTTGAGAAACCAAGAGCCCTTTTCGTGCAGGGAAAAATGTCCCTTTTCTGTTCTTCTTTTGCACACGGTGACGTGCTTTCAGGGCTGTGGTTAGGCTTTTACCCACTCGAGGGAGGGCAGCTTCCCATTCACTTTGGAGATGGCACTCCTGCAGCGCTGTGGGCCATGTCTGTGCTTCGCAGACTGCAAACTACCCTCTCCATTCGAAGAGAACACGCACGGATTGGGAAGTCTCTGTTCTCTGGGAGTGTGTGTGGTGCGACTGCCCCGGTGTATGGGGTGGCTCACTGGCCACTAGCAATGTTTCTGCTCACCACTGTGGGGCAAACGTTGTGCAGCTAAGCTCACTTGGGAAGTACAAGTGCCAGAGTTCCTTTCTGGGGCACCATCAAGAGATCACATTCGTAGCATGCGGGTACTGCTTTCCTCCTAATCTGTGCATTCCCCGCCAGCTTCAAGGTGTTCCTTTTGTGGATAGACTCTGGAGGAGAGGCCGCTGGATAAGGCCTCTGCTTCTATGCCTTTGAGAGGGCTGCTTTGAGGAACCTCTAACCCTAGCCTCTGCCAAGTACAGCCTTCTGCCTCTCTCCAATACTGACTTACTTCTGACAGCTTGTCTTTCCGTTTGAGAAACCAAGAGCCCTTTTCGTGCAGGGAAAAATGTCCGTTTTCTGTTCTTCTTTTGCACACGGTGACGTGCTTTCAGGCCTGGGTTAGGCTTTTACCCACTCGAGGGAGGGCAGCTTCCCATTCACTTTGGAGATGGCACTCCTGCAGCGCTGTGGGCCAAGACTGTGCTTCGCAGACTGTAAACTACCCTCTCCATTCGAAGAGAACACGCACGGATTGGGAAGTCTCTGTTCTCTGGGAGTTGTGTGTGGTGCTACTGCCCCGGTGTATGGGGTGGCTCACTGGCCACTAGCAATGTTTCTGCTCGCCACTGTGGGGCAAACGTTGTGCAGCTAAGCTCACTTGGGAAGTACAAGTGCCAGAGTTCCTTTCTGGGGCACCATCAAGAGATCACATTCGTAGCATGCGGGTACTGCTTTCCTCCTAAGCTGTGCATTCGCAGCCAGCTTCAAGGTGTTCCTTTTGTGGATAGACTCTGGTGGAGAGGCCGCTGGAGAAGGCCTCTGCTTCTATGCCCTTTGAGAAGGCTGCTTTGAGGAACCTCTTACCCTAGCCTCTGCCAAGTACAGCCTTCTGCCTCTCTCCAATACTGACTTACTTTTGACAGCTTGTCTTTCCGTTTGAGAAACCAAGAGCCCTTTTCGTGCAGGGAAAAATGTCCGTTTTCTGTTCTTCTTTTGCACACGGTGACGTGCTTTCAGGCCTGGGTTAGGCTTTTACCCACTCGAGGGAGGGCAGCTTCCCATTCACTTTGGAGATGGCACTCCTGCAGCGCTGTGGGCCATGACTGTGCTTTGCAGACTGTAAAGTACCCTCTCCATTCGAAGAAAACACGCACGGATTGGGAAGTCTCTGTTCTCTGGGAGATGTGTGTGGTGCTACTGTCCCGGTGTATGGGGTGGCTCACTGGCCACTAGCAATGTTTCTGCTCGCCACTGTGGGGCAAACGTTGTGCAGCTAAGCTCACTTGGGAAGTACAAGTGCCAGAGTTCCTTTCCGGGGCACCGTCAAGAGATCACATTCGTAGCATGCGGGTACTGCTTTCCTCCTAAGCTGTGCATTCGCAGCCAGCTTCAAGGTGTTCCTTTTGTGGATAGACTCTGGTGGAGAGGCCGCTAGAGAAGGCCTCTGCTTCTATGCCCTTTGAGAGGGCTGCTTTGAGGAACCTCTTACCCTAGCCTCTGCCAAGTATAGCCTTCTGCCTCTCTCCAATACTGACTTACTTTTGACAGCTTGTCTTTCCGTTTGAGAAACCAAGAGCCCTTTTCGTGCAGGGAAAAATGTCCGTTTTCTGTTCTTCTTTTGCACACGGTGACGTGCTTTCAGGGCTGTGGTTAGGCTTTTACCCACTCGAGGGAGGGCAGCTTCCCATTCACTTTGGAGATGGCACTCCTGCAGCGCTGTGGGCCATGTCTGTGCTTCGCAGACTGCAAACTACCCTCTCCATTCGAAGAGAACACGCACGGATTGGGAAGTCTCTGTTCTCTGGGAGTTGTGTGTGGTGCTACTGCCCCGGTGTATGGGGTGGCTCACTGGCCACTAGCAATGTTTCTGCTCGCCACTGTGGGGCAAACGTTGTGCAGCTAAGCTCACTTGGGAAGTACAAGTGCCAGAGTTCCTTTCTGGGGCACCATCAAGAGATCACATTCGTAGCATGCGGGTACTGCTTTCCTCCTAAGCTGTGCATTCGCAGCCAGCTTCAAGGTGTTCCTTTTGTGGATAGACTCTGGTGGAAAGGCCGCTGGAGAAGGCTTCTGCTTCTATGCCCTTTGAGAGGGCTGCTTTGAGGAACCTCTAACCCTAGCCTCTGCCAAGTACAGCCTTCTGCCTCTCTCCAATACTGACTTACTTTTGACAGCTTGTCTTTCCGTTTGAGAAACCAAGAGCCCTTTTCGTGCAGGGAAAAATGTCCGTTTTCTGTTCTTCTTTTGCACACGGTGACGTGCTTTCAGGGCTGTGGTTAGGCTTTTACCCATTCGAGGGAGGGCAGCTTCCCATTCACTTTGGAGATGGCACTCCTGCAGCGCTGTGGGCCATGTCTGTGCTTCGCAGACTGCAAACTACCCTCTCCATTCGAAGACAACACGCACGGATTGGGAAGTCTCTCTTCTCTGGGAGTTGTGTGTGGTGCTACTGCCCCGGTGTATGGGGTGTCTCACTGGCCACTAGCAATGTTTCTGCTCGCCACTGTGGGGCAAACGTTGTGCAGCTAAGCTCACTTGGGAAGTACAAGTGCCAGAGTTCCTTTCTGGGGCACCATCAAGAGATCACATTCGTAGCATGCGGGTACTGCTTTCCTCCTAAGCTGTGCATTCGCAGCCAGCTTCAAGGTGTTCCTTTTGTGGATAGACTCTGGTGGAGAGGCCGCTGGAGAAGGCCTCTGCTTCTATGCCCTTTGAGAAGGCTGCTTTGAGGAACCTCTTACCCTAGCCTCTGCCAAGTACAGCCTTCTGCCTCTCTCCAATACTGACTTACTTTTGACAGCTTGTCTTTCCGTTTGAGAAACCAAGAGCCCTTTTCGGGCAGGGAAAAATGTCCGTTTTCTGTTCTTCTTTTGCACAGGGTGACGTGCTTTCAGGGCTGTGGTTAGGCTTTTACCCACTCGAGGGAGGGCAGCTTCCCATTCACTTTGGAGATGGCACTCCTGCAGCGCTGTGGGCCATGTCTGTGCTTCGCAGACTGCAAACTACCCTCTCCATTCGAAGAGAACACGCACGGATTGGGAAGTCTCTGTTCTCTGGGAGTTGTGTGTGGTGCTACTGCCCCGGTGTATGGGGTGGCTCACTGGCCACTAGCAATGTTTCTACTCGCCACTGTGGGGCAAACGTTGTGCAGCTAAGCTCACTTGGGAAGTACAAGTGCCAGAGTTCCTTTCTGGGGCACCATCAAGAGATCACATTCGTAGCATGCGGGTACTGCTTTCCTCCTAAGCTGTGCATTCGCAGCCAGCTTCAAGGTGTTCCTATTGTGGATAGACTCTGGAGGAGAGGCCGCTGGATAAGGCCTCTGCTTCTATGCCCCTTGAGAGGGCTGCTTTGAGGAACCTCTTACCCTAGCCTCTGCCAAGTATAGCCTTCTGCCTCTCTCCAATACTGACTTACTTTTGACAGCTTGTCTTTCCGTTTGAGAAACCAAGAGCCCTTTACGTGCAGGGAAAAATGTCCGTTTTCTGTTCTTCTTTTGCACACGGTGACGTGCTTTCAGGGCTGTGGTTAGGCTTTTACCCACTCGAGGGAGTGCAGCTTCCCATTCACTTTGGAGATGGCACTCCTGCAGCGCTGTGGGCCATGTCTGTGCTTCGCAGACTGCAAACTACCCTCTCCATTCGAAGAGAACACGCACGGATTGGGAAGTCTCTGTTCTCTGGGAGTTGTGTGTGGTGCTACTGCCCTGGTGTATGGGGTGGCTCACTGGCCACTAGCAATGTTTCTGCTCGCCACTGTGGGGCAAACGTTGTGCAGCTAAGCTCACTTGGGAAGTACAAGTGCCAGAGTTCCTTTCTGGGGCACCATCAAGAGATCACATTCGTAGCATGCGGGTACTGCTTTCCTCCTAAGCTGTGCATTCGCAGCCAGCTTCAAGGTGTTCCTTTTGTGGATAGACTCTGGTGGAGAGGCCGCTGGAGAAGGCTTCTGCTTCTATGCCCTTTGAGAGGGCTGCTTTGAGGAACCTCTAACCCTAGCCTCTGCCAAGTACAGCCTTCTGCCTCTCTCCAATACTGACTTACTTTTGACAGCTTGTCTTTCCGTTTGAGAAACCAAGAGCCCTTTTCGTGCAGGGAAAAATGTCCCTTTTCTGTTCTTCTTTTGCACACGGTGACGTGCTTTCAGGGCTGTGGTTAGGCTTTTACCCACTCGAGGGAGGGCAGCTTCCCATTCACTTTGGAGATGGCACTCCTGCAGCGCTGTGGGCCATGACTGTGCTTCGCAGACTGTAAACTACCCTCTCCATTCGAAGAGAACACGCACGGATTGGGAAGTCTCTGTTCTCTGGGAGTTGTGTGTGGTGCTACTGCCCCGGTGTATAGGGTGGCTCACTGGCCACTAGCAATGTTTCTGCTCGCCACTGTGGGGCAAACGTTGTGCAGCTAAGCTCACTTGGGAAGTACAAGTGCCAGAGTTCCTTTCTGGGGCACCATCAAGAGATCACATTCGTAGCATGCGGGTACTGCTTTCCTCCTAAGCTGTGCATTCGCAGCCAGCTTCAAGGTGTTCCTTTTGTGGATAGACTCTGGAGGAGAGGCCGCTATATAAGGCCTCTGCTTCTATGCCCTTTGAGAGGGCTGCTTTGAGGAACCTTTTACCCTAGCCTCTGCCAAGTACAGCCTTCTGCCTCTCTCCAATACTGACTTACTTTTGACAGCTTGTCTTTCCGTTTGAGAAACCAAGAGCCCTTTTCGTGCAGGGAAAAATGTCCGTTTTCTGTTCTTCTTTTGCACACGGTGACGTGCTTTCAGGGCTGCGGTTAGGCTTTTACCCACTCGAGGGAGGGCAGCTTCCCATTCACTTTGGAGATGGCACTCCTGCAGCGCTGTGGGCCATGTCTGTGCTTCGCAGACTGCAAACTACCCTCTCCATTCGAAGACAACACGCACGGATTGGGAAGTCTCTCTTCTCTGGGAGTTGTGTGTGGTGCTACTGCCCCGGTGTATGGGGTGTCTCACTGGCCACTAGCAATGTTTCTGCTCGCCACTGTGGGGCAAACGTTGTGCAGCTAAGCTCACTTGGGAAGTACAAGTGCCAGAGTTCCTTTCTGGGGCACCATCAAGAGATCACATTCGTAGCATGCGGGTACTGCTTTCCTCCTAAGCTGTGCATTCGCAGCCAGCTTCAAGGTGTTCCTTTTGTGGATAGACTCTGGTGGAGAGGCCGCTGGAGAAGGCCTCTGCTTCTATGCCCTTTGAGAAGGCTGCTTTGAGGAACCTCTTACCCTAGCCTCTGCCAAGTACAGCCTTCTGCCTCTCTCCAATACTGACTTACTTTTGACAGCTTGTCTTTCCGTTTGAGAAACCAAGAGCCCTTTTCGTGCAGGGAAAAATGTCCCTTTTCTGTTCTTCTTTTGCACACGGTGACGTGCTTTCAGGGCTGTGGTTAGGCTTTTACCCACTCGAGGGAGGGCAGCTTCCCATTCACTTTGGAGATGGCACTCCTGCAGCGCTGTGGGCCATGTCTGTGCTTCGCAGACTGCAAACTACCCTCTCCATTCGAAGACAACACGCACGGATTGGGAAGTCTCTCTTCTCTGGGAGTTGTGTGTGGTGCTACTGCCCCGGTGTATGGGGTGGCTCACTGGCCACTAGCAATGTTTCTGCTCGCCACTGTGGGGCAAACGTTGTGCAGCTAAGCTCACTTGGGAAGTACAAGTGCCAGAGTTCCTTTCTGGGGCACCATCAAGAGATCACATTCGTAGCATGCGGGTACTGCTTTCCTCCTAAGCTGTGCATTCGCAGCCAGCTTCAAGGTGTTCCTTTTGTGGATAGACTCTGGTGGAGAGGCCGCTGGAGAAGGCTTCTGCTTCTATGCCCTTTGAGAAGGCTGCTTTGAGGAACCTCTTACCCTAGCCTCTGCCAAGTACAGCCTTCTGCCTCTCTCCAATACTGACTTACTTTTGACAGCTTGTCTTTCCGTTTGAGAAACCAAGAGCCCTTTACGTGCAGGGAAAAATGTCCGTTTTCTGTTCTTCTTTTGCACACGGTGACGAACTTTCAGGGCTGTGGTTAGGCTTTTACCCACTCGAGGGAGGGCAGCTTCCCATTCACTTTGGAGATGGCACTCCTGCAGCGCTGTGGGCCATGTCTGTGCTTCGCAGACTGCAAACTACCCTCTCCATTCGAAGAGAACACGCACGGATTGGGAAGTCTCTGTTCTCTGGGAGTTGTGTGTGGTGCTACTGCCCCGGTGTATGGGGTGGCTCACTGGCCACTAGCAATGTTTCTGCTCGCCACTGTGGGGCAAACGTTGTGCAGCGAAGCTCACTTGGGAAGTACAAGTGCCAGAGTTCCTTTCTGGGGCACCATCAAGAGATCACATTCGTAGCATGCGGGTACTGCTTTCCTCCTAAGCTGTGCATTCGCAGCCAGCTTCAAGGTGTTCCTATTGTGGATAGACTCTGGAGGAGAGGCCGCTGGATAAGGCCTCTGCTTCTATGCCCTTTGAGAGGGCTGCTTTGAGGAACCTCTTACCCTAGCCTCTGCCAAGTATAGCCTTCTGCCTCTCTCCAATACTGACTTACTTTTGACAGCTTGTCTTTCCGTTTGAGAAACCAAGAGCCCTTTACGTGCAGGGAAAAATGTCCCTTTTCTGTTCTTCTTTTGCACACGGTGACGTGCTTTCAGGGCTGTGGTTAGGCTTTTACCCACTCGAGGGAGTGCAGCTTCCCATTCACTTTGGAGATGGCACTCCTGCAGCGCTGTGGGCCATGTCTGTGCTTCGCAGACTGCAAACTACCCTCTCCATTCGAAGAGAACACGCACGGATTGGGAAGTCTCTGTTCTCTGGGAGTTGTGTGTGGTGCTACTGCCCCGGTGTATAGGGTGGCTCACTGGCCACTAGCAATGTTTCTGCTCGCCACTGTGGGGCAAACGTTGTGCAGCTAAGCTCACTTGGGAAGTACAAGTGCCAGAGTTCCTTTCTGGGGCACCATCAAGAGATCACATTCGTAGCATGCGGGTACTGCTTTCCTCCTAAGCTGTGCATTCGCAGCCAGCTTCAAGGTGTTCCTTTTGTGGATAGACTCTGGAGGAGAGGCCGCTATATAAGGCCTCTGCTTCTATGCCCTTTGAGAGGGCTGCTTTGAGGAACCTTTTACCCTAGCCTCTGCCAAGTACAGCCTTCTGCCTCTCTCCAATACTGACTTACTTTTGACAGCTTGTCTTTCCGTTTGAGAAACCAAGAGCCCTTTTCGTGCAGGGAAAAATGTCCGTTTTCTGTTCTTCTTTTGCACACGGTGACGTGCTTTCAGGGCTGCGGTTAGGCTTTTACCCACTCGAGGGAGGGCAGCTTCCCATTCACTTTGGAGATGGCACTCCTGCAGCGCTGTGGGCCATGTCTGTGCTTCGCAGACTGCAAACTACCCTCTCCATTCGAAGACAACACGCACGGATTGGGAAGTCTCTCTTCTCTGGGAGTTGTGTGTGGTGCTACTGCCCCGGTGTATGGGGTGTCTCACTGGCCACTAGCAATGTTTCTGCTCGCCACTGTGGGGCAAACGTTGTGCAGCTAAGCTCACTTGGGAAGTACAAGTGCCAGAGTTCCTTTCTGGGGCACCATCAAGAGATCACATTCGTAGCATGCGGGTACTGCTTTCCTCCTAAGCTGTGCATTCGCAGCCAGCTTCAAGGTGTTCCTTTTGTGGATAGACTCTGGTGGAGAGGCCGCTGGAGAAGGCCTCTGCTTCTATGCCCTTTGAGAAGGCTGCTTTGAGGAACCTCTTACCCTAGCCTCTGCCAAGTACAGCCTTCTGCCTCTCTCCAATACTGACTTACTTTTGACAGCTTGTCTTTCCGTTTGAGAAACCAAGAGCCCTTTTCGTGCAGGGAAAAATGTCCCTTTTCTGTTCTTCTTTTGCACACGGTGACGTGCTTTCAGGGCTGTGGTTAGGCTTTTACCCACTCGAGGGAGGGCAGCTTCCCATTCACTTTGGAGATGGCACTCCTGCAGCGCTGTGGGCCATGACTGTGCTTCGCAGACTGTAAACTACCCTCTCCATTCGAAGAGAACACGCACGGATTGGGAAGTCTCTGTTCTCTGGGAGTTGTGTGTGGTGCTACTGCCCCGGTGTATGGGGTGGCTCACTGGCCACTAGCAATGTTTCTGCTCGCCACTGTGGGGCAAACGTTGTGCAGCTAAGCTCACTTGGGAAGTACAAGTGCCAGAGTTCCTTTCTGGGGCACCATCAAGAGATCACATTCGTAGCATGCGGGTACTGCTTTCCTCCTAAGCTGTGCATTCGCAGCCAGCTTCAAGGTGTTCCTTTTGTGGATAGACTCTGGAGGAGAGGCCGCTGGATAAGGCCTCTGCTTCTATGCCCTTTGAGAGGGCTGCTTTGAGGAACCTCTTACCCTAGCCTCTGCCAAGTACAGCCTTCTGCCTCTCTCCAATACTGACTTACTTTTGACAGCTTGTCTTTCCTTTTGAGAAACCAAGAGCCCTTTTCGTGCAGGGAAAAATGTCCGTTTTCTGTTCTTCTTTTGCACACGGTGACGTGCTTTCAGGCCTGGGTTAGGCTTTTACCCACTCGAGGGAGGGCAGCTTCCCATTAACTTTGGAGATGGCACTCCTGCAGTGCTGTGGGCCATGTCTGTGCTTCGCAGACTGCAAACTACCCTCTCCATTCGAAGACAACACGCATGGATTGGGAAGTCTCTCTTCTCTGGGAGTTGTGTGTGGTGCTACTGCCCCGGTGTATGGGGTGTCTCACTGGCCACTAGCAATGTTTCTGCTCGCCACTGTGGGGCAAACGTTGTGCAGCTAAGCTCACTTGGGAAGTACAAGTGCCAGAGTTCCTTTCTGGGGCACCATCAAGAGATCACATTCGTAGCATGCGGGTACTGCTTTCCTCCTAAGCTGTGCATTCGCAGCCAGCTTCAAGGTGTTCCTTTTGTGGATAGACTCTGGTGGAGAGGCCGCTGGAGAAGGCCTCTGCTTCTATGCCCTTTGAGAAGGCTGCTTTGAGGAACCTCTTACCCTAGCCTCTGCCAAGTACAGCCTTCTGCCTCTCTCCAATACTGACTTACTTTTGACAGCTTGTCTTTCCGTTTGAGAAACCAAGAGCCCTTTTCGTGCAGGGAAAAATGTCCGTTTTCTGTTCTTCTTTTGCACACGGTGACGAACTTTCAGGGCTGTGGTTAGGCTTTTACCCACTCGAGGGAGGGCAGCTTCCCATTCACTTTGGAGATGGCACTCCTGCAGCGCTGTGGGCCATGTCTGTGCTTCGCAGACTGCAAACTACCCTCTCCATTCGAAGAGAACACGCACGGATTGGGAAGTCTCTGTTCTCTGGGAGTTGTGTGTGGTGCTACTGCCCCGGTGTATGGGGTGGCTCACTGGCCACTAGCAATGTTTCTGCTCGCCACTGTGGGGCAAACGTTGTGCAGCTAAGCTCACTTGGGAAGTACAAGTGCCAGAGTTCCTTTCTGGGGCACCATCAAGAGATCACTTTCGTAGCATGCGGGTACTGCTTTCCTCCTAAGCTGTGCATTCGCAGCCAGCTTCAAGGTGTTCCTATTGTGGATAGACTCTGGAGGAGAGGCCGCTATATAAGGCCTCTGCTTCTATGCCCTTTGAGAGGGCTGCTTTGAGGAACCTCTTACCCTAGCCTCTGCCAAGTATAGCCTTCTGCCTCTCTCCAATACTGACTTACTTTTGACAGCTTGTCTTTCCGTTTGAGAAACCAAGAGCCCTTTACGTGCAGGGAAAAATGTCCCTTTTCTGTTCTTCTTTTGCACACGGTGACGTGCTTTCAGGGCTGTGGTTAGGCTTTTACCCACTCGAGGGAGTGCAGCTTCCCATTCACTTTGGAGATGGCACTCCTGCAGCGCTGTGGGCCATGTCTGTGCTTCGCAGACTGCAAACTACCCTCTCCATTCGAAGAGAACACGCACGGATTGGGAAGTCTCTGTTCTCTGGGAGTTGTGTGTGGTGCTACTGCCCCGGTGTATGGGGTGGCTCACTGGCCACTAGCAATGTTTCTGCTCGCCACTGTGGGGCAAACGTTGTGCAGCTAAGCTCACTTGGGAAGTACAAGTGCCAGAGTTCCTTTCTGGGGCACCATCAAGAGATCACATTCGTAGCATGCGGGTACTGCTTTCCTCCTAAGCTGTGCATTCGCAGCCAGCTTCAAGGTGTTCCTTTTGTGGATAGACTCTGGTGGAGAGGCCGCTGGAGAAGGCTTCTGCTTCTATGCCCTTTGAGAAGGCTGCTTTGAGGAACCTCTTACCCTGGCCTCTGCCAAGTACAGCCTTCTGCCTCTCTCCAATACTGACTTACTTTTGACAGCTTGTCTTTCCGTTTGAGAAACCAAGAGCCCTTTTCGTGCACGGAAAAATGTCCGTTTTCTGTTCTACTTTTGCACACGGTGACATGCTTTCAGGGCTGTGGTTAGGCTTTTACCCACTCGAGGGAGGGCAGCTTCCCATTCACTTTGGAGATGGCACTCCTGCAGCGCTGTGGGCCATGTCTGTGCTTCGCAGACTGCAAACTACCCTCTCCATTCGAAGAGAACACGCACGGATTGGGAAGTCTCTGTTCTCTGGGAGTGTGTGTGGTGCTACTGCCCCGGTGTATGGGGTGGCTCACTGGCCACTAGCAATGTTTCTGCTCGCCACTGTGGGGCAAACGTTGTGCAGCTAAGCTCACTTGGGAAGTACAAGTGCCAGAGTTCCTTTCTGGGGCACCATCAAGAGATCACATTCGTAGCATGCGGGTACTGCTTTCCTCCTAATCTGTGCATTCCCCGCCAGCTTCAAGGTGTTCCTTTTGTGGATAGACTCTGGAGGAGAGGCCGCTGTATAAGGCCTCTGCTTCTATGCCCTTTGAGAGGGCTGCTTTGAGGAACCTCTAACCCTAGCCTCTGCCAAGTACAGCCTTCTGCCTCTCTCCAATACTGACTTACTTTTGACAGCTTGTCTTTCCGTTTGAGAAACCAAGAGCCCTTTTCGTGCAGGGAAAAATGTCCCTTTTCTGTTCTTCTTTTGCACACGGTGACGTGCTTTCAGGGCTGTGGTTAGGCTTTTACCCACTCGAGGGAGGGCAGCTTCCCATTCACTTTGGAGATGGCACTCCTGCAGCGCTGTGGGCCATGACTGTGCTTCGCAGACTGTAAACTACCCTCTCCATTCGAAGAGAACACGCACGGATTGGGAAGTCTCTGTTCTCTGGGAGTTGTGTGTGGTGCTACTGCCCCGGTGTATGGGGTGGCTCACTGGCCACTAGCAATGTTTCTGCTCGCCACTGTGGGGCAAACGTTGTGCAGCTAAGCTCACTTGGGAAGTACAAGTGCCAGAGTTCCTTTCTGGGGCACCATCAAGAGATCACATTCGTAGCATGCGGGTACTGCTTTCCTCCTAAGCTGTGCATTCGCAGCCAGCTTCAAGGTGTTCCTTTTGTGGATAGACTCTGGAGGAGAGGCCGCTGGATAAGGCCTCTGCTTCTATGCCCTTTGAGAGGGCTGCTTTGAGGAACCTCTTACCCTAGCCTCTGCCAAGTACAGCCTTCTGCCTCTCTCCAATACTGACTTACTTTTGACAGCTTGTCTTTCCGTTTGAGAAACCAAGAGCCCTTTTCGTGCAGGGAAAAATGTCCGTTTTCTGTTCTTCTTTTGCACACGGTGACGTGCTTTCAGGCCTGGGTTAGGCTTTTACCCACTCGAGGGAGGGCAGCTTCCCATTCAGTTTGGAGATGGCACTCCTGCAGCGCTGTGGGCCATGACTGTGCTTTGCAGATTGTAAAGTACCCTCTCCATTCGAAGAAAACACGCACGGATTGGGAAGTCTCTGTTCTCTGGGAGATGTGTGTGGTGCTACTGTCCCGGTGTATGGGGTGGCTCACTGGCCACTAGCAATGTTTCTGCTCGCCACTGTGGGGCAAACGTTGTGCAGCTAAGCTCACTTGGGAAGTACAAGTGCCAGAGTTCCTTTCCGGGGCACCGTCAAGAGATCACATTCGTAGCATGCGGGTACTGCTTTCCTCCTAAGCTGTGCATTCGCAGCCAGCTTCAAGGTGTTCCTTTTGTGAATAGACTCTGGTGGAGAGGCCGCTGGAGAAGGCCTCTGCTTCTATGCCCTTTGAGAAGGCTGCTTTGAGGAACCTCTTACCCTAGCCTCTGCCAAGTACAGCCTTCTGCCTCTCTCCAATACTGACTTACTTTTGACAGCTTGTCTTTCCGTTTGAGAAACCAAGAGCCCTTTTCGTGCAGGGAAAAATGTCCGTTTTCTGTTCTTCTTTTGCACACGGTGACGTGCTTTCAGGGCTGCGGTTAGGCTTTTACCCACTCGAGGGAGGGCAGCTTCCCATTCACTTTGGAGATGGCACTCCTGCAGCGCTGTGGGCCATGTCTGTGCTTCGCAGACTGCAAACTACCCTCTCCATTCGAAGACAACACGCACGGATTGGGAAGTCTCCGTTCTCTGGGAGTTGTGTGTGGTGCTACAGCCCCGGTGTATGGGGTGTCTCACTGGCCACTAGCAATGTTTCTGCTCGCCACTGTGGGGCAAACGTTGTGCAGCTAAGCTCACTTGGGAAGTACAAGTGCCAGAGTTCCTTTCTGGGGCACCATCAAGAGATCACATTCGTAGGATGCGGGTACTGCTTTCCTCCTAAGCTGTGCATTCGCAGCCAGCTTCAAGGTGTTCCTTTTGTGGATAGACTCTGGTGGAGAGGCCGCTGGAGAAGGCCTCTGCTTCTATGCCCTTTGAGAAGGCTGCTTTGAGGAACCTCTTACCCTAGCCTCTGCCAAGTACAGCCTTCTGCCTCTCTCCAATACTGACTTACTTTTGACAGCTTGTCTTTCCGTTTGAGAAACCAAGAGCCCTTTTCGTGCAGGGAAAAATGTCCGTTTTCTGTTCTTCTTTTGCACAGGGTGACGTGCTTTCAGGGCAGTGGTTAGGCTTTTACCCACTCGAGGGAGGGCAGCTTCCCATTCACTTTGGAGATGGCACTCCTGCAGCGCTGTGGGCCATGTCTGTGCTTCGCAGACTGCAAACTACCCTCTCCATTCGAAGAGAACACGCACGGATTGGGAAGTCTCTGTTCTCTGGGAGTTGTGTGTGGTGCTACTGCCCCGGTGTATGGGGTGGCTCACTGGCCACTAGCAATGTTTCTGCTCGCCACTGTGGGGCAAACGTTGTGCAGCTAAGCTCACTTGGGAAGTACAAGTGCCAGAGTTCCTTTCTGGGGCACCATCAAGAGATCACATTCGTAGCATGCGGGTACTGCTTTCCTCCTATGCTGTGCATTCGCAGCCAGCTTCAAGGTGTTCCTATTGTGGATAGACTCTGGAGGAGAGGCCGCTGGATAAGGCCTCTGCTTCTATGCCCTTTGAGAGGGCTGCTTTGAGGAACCTCTTACCCTAGCCTCTGCCAAGTATAGCCTTCTGCCTCTCTCCAATACTGACTTACTTTTGACAGCTTGTCTTTCCGTTTGAGAAACCAAGAGCCCTTTTCGTGCAGGGAAAAATGTCCGTTTTCTGTTCTTCTTTTGCACACGGTGACGTGCTTTCAGGGCTGTGGTTAGGCTTTTACCCACTCGAGGGAGGGCAGCTTCCCATTCACTTTGGAGATGGCACTCCTGCAGCGCTGTGGGCCATGTCTGTGCTTCGCAGACTGCAAACTACCCTCTCCATTCGAAGAGAACACGCACGGATTGGGAAGTCTCAGTTCTCTGGGAGTTGTGTGTGGTGCTACTGCCCCGGTGTATGGGGTGGCTCACTGGCCACTAGCAATGTTTCTGCTCGCCACTGTGGGGCAAACGTTGTGCAGCTAAGCTCACTTGGGAAGTACAAGTGCCAGAGTTCCTTTCTGGGGCACCATCAAGAGATCACATTCGTAGCATGCGGGTACTGCTTTCCTCCTAAGCTGTGCATTCACAGCCAGCTTCAAGGTGTTCCTTTTGTGGATAGACTCTGGTGGAGAGGCCGCTGGAGAAGGCTTCTGCTTCTATGCCCTTTGAGAAGGCTGCTTTGAGGAACCTCTTACCCTGGCCTCTGCCAAGTACAGCCTTCTGCCTCTCTCCAATACTGACTTACTTTTGACAGCTTGTCTTTCCGTGTGAGAAACCAAGAGCCCTTTTCGTGCACGGAAAAATGTCCGTTTTCTGTTCTACTTTTGCACACGGTGACATGCTTTCAGGGCTGTGGTTAGGCTTTTACCCACTCGAGGGAGGGCAGCTTCCCATTCACTTTGGAGATGGCACTCCTGCAGCGCTGTGGGCCATGTCTGTGCTTCGCAGACTGCAAACTACCCTCTCCATTCGAAGAGAACACGCACGGATTGGGAAGTCTCTGTTCTCTGGGAGTGTGTGTGGTGCTACTGCCCCGGTGTATGGGGTGGCTCACTGGCCACTAGCAATGTTTCTGCTCGCCACTGTGGGGCAAACGTTGTGCAGCTAAGCTCACTTGGGAAGTACAAGTGCCAGAGTTCCTTTCCGGGGCACCGTCAAGAGATCACATTCGTAGCATGCGGGTACTGCTTTCCTCCTAAGCTGTGCATTCGCAGCCAGCTTCAAGGTGTTCCTTTTGTGGATAGACTCTGGTGGAGAGGCCGCTGGATAAGGCCTCTGCTTCTATGCCCTTTGAGAAGGCTGCTTTGAGGAACCTCTTACCCTAGCCTCTGCCAAGTACAGCCTTCTGCCTCTCTCCAATACTGACTTACTTTTGACAGCTTGTCTTTCCGTTTGAGAAACCAAGAGCCCTTTTCGTGCAGGGAAAAATGTCCGTTTTCTGTTTTTCTTTTGCACACGGTGACGTGCTTTCAGGGCTGCGGTTAGGCTTTTACCCACTCGAGGGAGGGCAGCTTCCCATTCACTTTGGAGATGGCACTCCTGCAGCGCTGTGGGCCATGTCTGTGCTTCGCAGACTGCAAACTACCCTCTCCATTCGAAGACAACACGCACGGATTGGGAAGTCTCCGTTCTCTGGGAGTTGTGTGTGGTGCTACTGCCCCGGTGTATGGGGTGTCTCACTGGCCACTAGCAATGTTTCTGCTCGCCACTGTGGGGCAAACGTTGTGCAGCTAAGCTCACTTGGGAAGTACAAGTGCCAGAGTTCCTTTCTGGGGCACCATCAAGAGATCACATTCGTAGGATGCGGGTACTGCTTTCCTCCTAAGCTGTGCATTCGCAGCCAGCTTCAAGGTGTTCCTTTTGTGGATAGACTCTGGTGGAGAGGCCGCTGGAGAAGGCCTCTGCTTCTATGCCCTTTGAGAAGGCTGCTTTGAGGAACCTCTTACCCTAGCCTCTGCCAAGTACAGCCTTCTGCCTCTCTCCAATACTGAGTTACTTTTGACAGCTTGTCTTTCCGTTTGAGAAACCAAGAGCCCTTTTCGTGCAGGGAAAAATGTCCGTTTTCTGTTCTTCTTTTGCACAGGGTGACGTGCTTTCAGGGCAGTGGTTAGGCTTTTACCCACTCGAGGGAGGGCAGCTTCCCATTCACTTTGGAGATGGCACTCCTGCAGCGCTGTGGGCCATGTCTGTGCTTCGCAGACTGCAAACTACCCTCTCCATTCGAAGAGAACACGCACGGATTGGGAAGTCTCTGTTCTCTGGGAGTTGTGTGTGGTGCTACTGCCCCGGTGTATGGGGTGGCTCACTGGCCACTAGCAATGTTTCTGCTCGCCACTGTGGGGCAAACGTTGTGCAGCTAAGCTCACTTGGGAAGTACAAGTGCCAGAGTTCCTTTCTGGGGCACCATCAAGAGATCACATTCGTAGCATGCGGGTACTGCTTTCCTCCTAAGCTGTGCATTCGCAGCCAGCTTCAAGGTGTTCCTATTGTGGATAGACTCTGGAGGAGAGGCCGCTGGATAAGGCCTCTGCTTCTATGCCCTTTGAGAGGGCTGCTTTGAGGAACCTCTTACCCTAGCCTCTGCCAAGTATAGCCTTCTGCCTCTCTCCAATACTGACTTACTTTTGACAGCTTGTCTTTCCGTTTGAGAAACCAAGAGCCCTTTTCGTGCAGGGAAAAATGTCCGTTTTCTGTTCTTCTTTTGCACACGGTGACGTGCTTTCAGGGCTGTGGTTAGGCTTTTACCCACTCGAGGGAGGGCAGCTTCCCATTCACTTTGGAGATGGCACTCCTGCAGCGCTGTGGGCCATGTCTGTGCTTCGCAGACTGCAAACTACCCTCTCCATTCGAAGAGAACACGCACGGATTGGGAAGTCTCTGTTCTCTGGGAGTTGTGTGTGGTGCTACTGCCCCGGTGTATGGGGTGGCTCACTGGCCACTAGCAATGTTTCTGCTCGCCACTGTGGGGCAAACGTTGTGCAGCTAAGCTCACTTGGGAAGTACAAGTGCCAGAGTTCCTTTCTGGGGCACCATCAAGAGATCACATTCGTAGGATGCGGGTACTGCTTTCCTCCTAAGCTGTGCATTCGCAGCCAGCTTCAAGGTGTTCCTATTGTGGATAGACTCTGGAGGAGAGGCAGCTGGATAAGGCCTCTGCTTCTATGCCCTTTGAGAGGGCTGCTTTGAGGAACCTCTTACCCTAGCCTCTGCCAAGTATAGCCTTCTGCCTCTCTCCAATACTGACTTACTTTTGACAGCTTGTCTTTCCGTTTGAGAAACCAAGAGCCCTTTACGTGCAGGGAAAAATGTCCGTTTTCTGTTCTTCTTTTGCACACGGTGACGTGCTTTCAGGGCTGTGGTTAGGCTTTTACCCACTCGAGGGAGGGCAGCTTCCCATTCACTTTGGAGATGGCACTCCTACAGCGCTGTGGGCCATGTCTGTGCTTCGCAGACTGCAAACTACCCTCTCCATTCGAAGAGAACCCGCACGGATTGGGAAGTCTCAGTTCTCTGGGAGTTGTGTGTGGTGCTACTGCCCCGGTGTATGGGGTGGCTCACTGGCCACTAGCAATGTTTCTGCTCGCCACTGTGGGGCAAACGTTGTGCAGCTAAGCTCACTTGGGAAGTACAAGTGCCAGAGTTCCTTTCTGGGGCACCATCAAGAGATCACATTCGTAGCATGCGGGTACTGCTTTCCTCCTAAGCTGTGCATTCGCAGCCAGCTTCAAGGTGTTCCTTTTGTGGATAGACTCTGGTGGAGAGGCCGCTGGAGAAGGCTTCTGCTTCTATGCCCTTTGAGAAGGCTGCTTTGAGGAACCTCTTACCCTGGCCTCTGCCAAGTACAGCCTTCTGCCTCTCTCCAATACTGACTTACTTTTGACAGCTTGTCTTTCCGTTTGAGAAACCAAGAGCCCTTTTCGTGCACGGAAAAATGTCCGTTTTCTGTTCTACTTTTGCACACGGTGACATGCTTTCAGGGCTGTGGTTAGGCTTTTACCCACTCGAGGGAGGGCAGCTTCCCATTCACTTTGGAGATGGCACTGCTGCAGCGCTGTGGGCCATGTCTGTGCTTCGCAGACTGCAAACTACCCTCTCCATTCGAAGAGAACACGCACGGATTGGGAAGTCTCTGTTCTCTGGGAGTGTGTGTGGTGCTACTGCCCCGGTGTATGGGGTGGCTCACTGGCCACTAGCAATGTTTCTGCTCGCCACTGTGGGGCAAACGTTGTGCAGCTAAGCTCACTTGGGAAGTACAAGTGCCAGAGTTCCTTTCTGGGGCACCATCAAGAGATCACATTCGTAGCATGCGGGTACTGCTTTCCTCCTAATCTGTGCATTACCTGCCAGCTTCAAGGTGTTCCTTTTGTGGATAGACACTGGAGGAGCGGCCGCTGGATAAGGCCTCTGCTTCTATGCCCTTTGAGAAGGTTGCTTTGAGGAACCTCTAACCCTAGCCTCTGCCAAGTACAGCCTTCTGCCTCTCTCCAATACTGACTTACTTCTGACAGCTTGTCTTTCCGTTTGAGAAACCAAGAGCCCTTTTCGTGCAGGGAAAAATGTCCGTTTTCTGTTCTTCTTTTGCACACGGTGACGTGCTTTCAGGCCTGGTTTAGGCTTTTACCCACTCGAGGGAGGGCAGCTTCCCATTCACTTTGGAGATGGCACTCCTCCAGCGCTGTGGGCCATGACTGTGCTTCGCAGACTGTAAACTACCCTCTCCATTCGAAGAGAACACGCACGGATTGGGAAGTCTCTGTTCTCTGGGAGTTGTGTGTGGTGCTACTGCCCCGGTGTATGGGGTGGCTCACTGGCCACTAGCAATGTTTCTGCTCGCCACTGTGGGGCAAACGTTGTGCAGCTAAGCTCACTTGGGAAGTACAAGTGCCAAAGTTCCTTTCTGGGGCACCATCAAGAGATCACATTCGTAGCATGCGGGTACTGCTTTCCTCCTAAGCTGTGCATTCGCAGCCAGCTTCAAGGTGTTCCTTTTGTGGATAGACTCTGGAGGAGAGGCCGCTGGATAAGGCCTCTGCTTCTATGCCCTTTGAGAGGGCTGCTTTGAGGAACCTCTTACCCTAGCCTCTGCCAAGTACAGCCTTCTGCCTCTCTCCAATACTGACTTACTTTTGACAGCTTGTCTTTCCGTTTGAGAAACCAAGAGCCCTTTTCGTGCAGGGAAAAATGTCCGTTTTCTGTTCTTCTTTTGCACACGGTGACGTGCTTTCAGGGCTGCGGTTAGGCTTTTACCCACTCGAGGGAGGGCAGCTTCCCATTCACTTTGGAGATGGCACTCCTGCAGCGCTGTGGGCCATGTCTGTGCTTCGCAGACTGCAAACTACCCTCTCCATTCGAAGACAACACGCACGGATTGGGAAGTCTCTCTTCTCTGGGAGTTGTGTGTGGTGCTACTGCCCCGGTGTATGGGGTGGCTCACTGGCCACTAGCAATGTTTCTGCTCGCCACTGTGGGGCAAACGTTGTGCAGCTAAGCTCACTTGGGAAGTACAAGTGCCAGAGTTCCTTTCTGGGGCACCATCAAGAGATCACATTCGTAGCATGCGGGTACTGCTTTCCTCCTAAGCTGTGCATTCGCAGCCAGCTTCAAGGTGTTCCTTTTGTGGATAGACTCTGGTGGAGAGGCCGCTGGAGAAGGCTTCTGCTTCTATGCCCTTTGAGAGGGCTGCTTTGAGGAACCTCTAACCCTAGCCTCTGCCAAGTACAGCCTTCTGCCTCTCTCCAATACTGACTTACTTTTGACAGCTTGTCTTTCCGTTTGAGAAACCAAGAGCCCTTTTCGTGCAGGGAAAAATGTCCGTTTTCTGTTCTTCTTTTGCACACGGTGACGTGCTTTCAGGGCTGTGGTTAGGCTTTTACCCACTCGAGGGAGGGCAGCTTCCCATTCACTTTGGAGATGGCACTCCTGCAGCGCTGTGGGCCATGTCTGTGCTTCGCAGACTGCAAACTACCCTCTCCATTCGAAGACAACACGCACGGATTGGGAAGTCTCTCTTCTCTGGGAGTTGTGTGTGGTGCTACTGCCCCGGTGTATGGGGTGTCTCACTGGCCACTAGCAATGTTTCTGCTCGCCACTGTGGGGCAAACGTTGTGCAGCTAAGCTCACTTGGGAAGTACAAGTGCCAGAGTTCCTTTCTGGGGCACCATCAAGAGATCACATTCGTAGCATGCGGGTACTGCTTTCCTCCTAAGCTGTGCATTCGCAGCCAGCTTCAAGGTGTTCCTTTTGTGGATAGACTCTGGTGGAGAGGCCGCTGGAGAAGGCCTCTGCTTCTATGCCCTTTGAGAAGGCTGCTTTGAGGAACCTCTTACCCTAGCCTCTGCCAAGTACAGCCTTCTGCCTCTCTCCAATACTGACTTACTTTTGACAGCTTGTCTTTCCGTTTGAGAAACCAAGAGCCCTTTTCGTGCAGGGAAAAATGTCCGTTTTCTGTTCTTCTTTTGCACAGGGTGACGTGCTTTCAGGGCTGTGGTTAGGCTTTTACCCACTCGAGGGAGGGCAGCTTCCCATTCACTTTGGAGATGGCACTCCTGCAGCGCTGTGGGCCATGTCTGTGCTTCGCAGACTGCAAACTACCCTCTCCATTCGAAGAGAACACGCACGGATTGGGAAGTCTCTGTTCTCTGGGAGTTGTGTGTGGTGCTACTGCCCCGGTGTATGGGGTGGCTCACTGGCCACTAGCAATGTTTCTGCTCGCCACTGTGGGGCAAACGTTGTGCAGCTAAGCTCACTTGGGAAGTACAAGTGCCAGAGTTCCTTTCTGGGGCACCATCAAGAGATCACATTCGTAGCATGCGGGTACTGCTTTCCTCCTAAGCTGTGCATTCGCAGCCAGCTTCAAGGTGTTCCTATTGTGGATAGACTCTGGAGGAGAGGCCGCTGGATAAGGCCTCTGCTTCTATGCCCCTTGAGAGGGCTGCTTTGAGGAACCTCTTACCCTAGCCTCTGCCAAGTATAGCCTTCTGCCTCTCTCCAATACTGACTTACTTTTGACAGCTTGTCTTTCCGTTTGAGAAACCAAGAGCCCTTTACGTGCAGGGAAAAATGTCCGTTTTCTGTTCTTCTTTTGCACACGGTGACGTGCTTTCAGGGCTGTGGTTAGGCTTTTACCCACTCGAGGGAGTGCAGCTTCCCATTCACTTTGGAGATGGCACTCCTGCAGCGCTGTGGGCCATGTCTGTGCTTCGCAGACTGCAAACTACCCTCTCCATTCGAAGAGAACACGCACGGATTGGGAAGTCTCTGTTCTCTGGGAGTTGTGTGTGGTGCTACTGCCCTGGTGTATGGGGTGGCTCACTGGCCACTAGCAATGTTTCTGCTCGCCACTGTGGGGCAAACGTTGTGCAGCTAAGCTCACTTGGGAAGTACAAGTGCCAGAGTTCCTTTCTGGGGCACCATCAAGAGATCACATTCGTAGCATGCGGGTACTGCTTTCCTCCTAAGCTGTGCATTCGCAGCCAGCTTCAAGGTGTTCCTTTTGTGGATAGACTCTGGTGGAGAGGCCGCTGGAGAAGGCTTCTGCTTCTATGCCCTTTGAGAGGGCTGCTTTGAGGAACCTCTAACCCTAGCCTCTGCCAAGTACAGCCTTCTGCCTCTCTCCAATACTGACTTACTTTTGACAGCTTGTCTTTCCGTTTGAGAAACCAAGAGCCCTTTTCGTGCAGGGAAAAATGTCCCTTTTCTGTTCTTCTTTTGCACACGGTGACGTGCTTTCAGGCCTGGTTTAGGCTTTTACCCACTCGAGGGAGGGCAGCTTCCCATTCACTTTGGAGATGGCACTCCTCCAGCGCTGTGGGCCATGACTGTGCTTCGCAGACTGTAAACTACCCTCTCCATTCGAAGAGAACACGCACGGATTGGGAAGTCTCTGTTCTCTGGGAGTTGTGTGTGGTGCTACTGCCCCGGTGTATGGGGTGGCTCACTGGCCACTAGCAATGTTTCTGCTCGCCACTGTGGGGCAAACGTTGTGCAGCTAAGCTCACTTGGGAAGTACAAGTGCCAAAGTTCCTTTCTGGGGCACCATCAAGAGATCACATTCGTAGCATGCGGGTACTGCTTTCCTCCTAAGCTGTGCATTCGCAGCCAGCTTCAAGGTGTTCCTTTTGTGGATAGACTCTGGAGGAGAGGCCGCTGGATAAGGCCTCTGCTTCTATGCCCTTTGAGAGGGCTGCTTTGAGGAACCTCTTACCCTAGCCTCTGCCAAGTACAGCCTTCTGCCTCTCTCCAATACTGACTTACTTTTGACAGCTTGTCTTTCCGTTTGAGAAACCAAGAGCCCTTTTCGTGCAGGGAAAAATGTCCGTTTTCTGTTCTTCTTTTGCACACGGTGACGTGCTTTCAGGGCTGCGGTTAGGCTTTTACCCACTCGAGGGAGGGCAGCTTCCCATTCACTTTGGAGATGGCACTCCTGCAGCGCTGTGGGCCATGTCTGTGCTTCGCAGACTGCAAACTACCCTCTCCATTCGAAGACAACACGCACGGATTGGGAAGTCTCTCTTCTCTGGGAGTTGTGTGTGGTGCTACTGCCCCGGTGTATGGGGTGGCTCACTGGCCACTAGCAATGTTTCTGCTCGCCACTGTGGGGCAAACGTTGTGCAGCTAAGCTCACTTGGGAAGTACAAGTGCCAGAGTTCCTTTCTGGGGCACCATCAAGAGATCACATTCGTAGCATGCGGGTACTGCTTTCCTCCTAAGCTGTGCATTCGCAGCCAGCTTCAAGGTGTTCCTTTTGTGGATAGACTCTGGTGGAGAGGCCGCTGGAGAAGGCTTCTGCTTCTATGCCCTTTGAGAGGGCTGCTTTGAGGAACCTCTAACCCTAGCCTCTGCCAAGTACAGCCTTCTGCCTCTCTCCAATACTGACTTACTTTTGACAGCTTGTCTTTCCGTTTGAGAAACCAAGAGCCCTTTTCGTGCAGGGAAAAATGTCCGTTTTCTGTTCTTCTTTTGCACACGGTGACGTGCTTTCAGGGCTGTGGTTAGGCTTTTACCCACTCGAGGGAGGGCAGCTTCCCATTCACTTTGGAGATGGCACTCCTGCAGCGCTGTGGGCCATGTCTGTGCTTCGCAGACTGCAAACTACCCTCTCCATTCGAAGACAACACGCACGGATTGGGAAGTCTCTCTTCTCTGGGAGTTGTGTGTGGTGCTACTGCCCCGGTGTATGGGGTGTCTCACTGGCCACTAGCAATGTTTCTGCTCGCCACTGTGGGGCAAACGTTGTGCAGCTAAGCTCACTTGGGAAGTACAAGTGCCAGAGTTCCTTTCTGGGGCACCATCAAGAGATCACATTCGTAGCATGCGGGTACTGCTTTCCTCCTAAGCTGTGCATTCGCAGCCAGCTTCAAGGTGTTCCTTTTGTGGATAGACTCTGGTGGAGAGGCCGCTGGAGAAGGCCTCTGCTTCTATGCCCTTTGAGAAGGCTGCTTTGAGGAACCTCTTACCCTAGCCTCTGCCAAGTACAGCCTTCTGCCTCTCTCCAATACTGACTTACTTTTGACAGCTTGTCTTTCCGTTTGAGAAACCAAGAGCCCTTTTCGTGCAGGGAAAAATGTCCGTTTTCTGTTCTTCTTTTGCACAGGGTGACGTGCTTTCAGGGCTGTGGTTAGGCTTTTACCCACTCGAGGGAGGGCAGCTTCCCATTCACTTTGGAGATGGCACTCCTGCAGCGCTGTGGGCCATGTCTGTGCTTCGCAGACTGCAAACTACCCTCTCCATTCGAAGAGAACACGCACGGATTGGGAAGTCTCTGTTCTCTGGGAGTTGTGTGTGGTGCTACTGCCCCGGTGTATGGGGTGGCTCACTGGCCACTAGCAATGTTTCTGCTCGCCACTGTGGGGCAAACGTTGTGCAGCTAAGCTCACTTGGGAAGTACAAGTGCCAGAGTTCCTTTCTGGGGCACCATCAAGAGATCACATTCGTAGCATGCGGGTACTGCTTTCCTCCTAAGCTGTGCATTCGCAGCCAGCTTCAAGGTGTTCCTATTGTGGATAGACTCTGGAGGAGAGGCCGCTGGATAAGGCCTCTGCTTCTATGCCCCTTGAGAGGGCTGCTTTGAGGAACCTCTTACCCTAGCCTCTGCCAAGTATAGCCTTCTGCCTCTCTCCAATACTGACTTACTTTTGACAGCTTGTCTTTCCGTTTGAGAAACCAAGAGCCCTTTACGTGCAGGGAAAAATGTCCGTTTTCTGTTCTTCTTTTGCACACGGTGACGTGCTTTCAGGGCTGTGGTTAGGCTTTTACCCACTCGAGGGAGTGCAGCTTCCCATTCACTTTGGAGATGGCACTCCTGCAGCGCTGTGGGCCATGTCTGTGCTTCGCAGACTGCAAACTACCCTCTCCATTCGAAGAGAACACGCACGGATTGGGAAGTCTCTGTTCTCTGGGAGTTGTGTGTGGTGCTACTGCCCTGGTGTATGGGGTGGCTCACTGGCCACTAGCAATGTTTCTGCTCGCCACTGTGGGGCAAACGTTGTGCAGCTAAGCTCACTTGGGAAGTACAAGTGCCAGAGTTCCTTTCTGGGGCACCATCAAGAGATCACATTCGTAGCATGCGGGTACTGCTTTCCTCCTAAGCTGTGCATTCGCAGCCAGCTTCAAGGTGTTCCTTTTGTGGATAGACTCTGGTGGAGAGGCCGCTGGAGAAGGCTTCTGCTTCTATGCCCTTTGAGAGGGCTGCTTTGAGGAACCTCTAACCCTAGCCTCTGCCAAGTACAGCCTTCTGCCTCTCTCCAATACTGACTTACTTTTGACAGCTTGTCTTTCCGTTTGAGAAACCAAGAGCCCTTTTCGTGCAGGGAAAAATGTCCCTTTTCTGTTCTTCTTTTGCACACGGTGACGTGCTTTCAGGGCTGTGGTTAGGCTTTTACCCACTCGAGGGAGGGCAGCTTCCCATTCACTTTGGAGATGGCACTCCTGCAGCGCTGTGGGCCATGACTGTGCTTCGCAGACTGTAAACTACCCTCTCCATTCGAAGAGAACACGCACGGATTGGGAAGTCTCTGTTCTCTGGGAGTTGTGTGTGGTGCTACTGCCCCGGTGTATAGGGTGGCTCACTGGCCACTAGCAATGTTTCTGCTCGCCACTGTGGGGCAAACGTTGTGCAGCTAAGCTCACTTGGGAAGTACAAGTGCCAGAGTTCCTTTCTGGGGCACCATCAAGAGATCACATTCGTAGCATGCGGGTACTGCTTTCCTCCTAAGCTGTGCATTCGCAGCCAGCTTCAAGGTGTTCCTTTTGTGGATAGACTCTGGAGGAGAGGCCGCTATATAAGGCCTCTGCTTCTATGCCCTTTGAGAGGGCTGCTTTGAGGAACCTTTTACCCTAGCCTCTGCCAAGTACAGCCTTCTGCCTCTCTCCAATACTGACTTACTTTTGACAGCTTGTCTTTCCGTTTGAGAAACCAAGAGCCCTTTTCGTGCAGGGAAAAATGTCCGTTTTCTGTTCTTCTTTTGCACACGGTGACGTGCTTTCAGGGCTGCGGTTAGGCTTTTACCCACTCGAGGGAGGGCAGCTTCCCATTCACTTTGGAGATGGCACTCCTGCAGCGCTGTGGGCCATGTCTGTGCTTCGCAGACTGCAAACTACCCTCTCCATTCGAAGACAACACGCACGGATTGGGAAGTCTCTCTTCTCTGGGAGTTGTGTGTGGTGCTACTGCCCCGGTGTATGGGGTGTCTCACTGGCCACTAGCAATGTTTCTGCTCGCCACTGTGGGGCAAACGTTGTGCAGCTAAGCTCACTTGGGAAGTACAAGTGCCAGAGTTCCTTTCTGGGGCACCATCAAGAGATCACATTCGTAGCATGCGGGTACTGCTTTCCTCCTAAGCTGTGCATTCGCAGCCAGCTTCAAGGTGTTCCTTTTGTGGATAGACTCTGGTGGAGAGGCCGCTGGAGAAGGCCTCTGCTTCTATGCCCTTTGAGAAGGCTGCTTTGAGGAACCTCTTACCCTAGCCTCTGCCAAGTACAGCCTTCTGCCTCTCTCCAATACTGACTTACTTTTGACAGCTTGTCTTTCCGTTTGAGAAACCAAGAGCCCTTTTCGTGCAGGGAAAAATGTCCCTTTTCTGTTCTTCTTTTGCACACGGTGACGTGCTTTCAGGGCTGTGGTTAGGCTTTTACCCACTCGAGGGAGGGCAGCTTCCCATTCACTTTGGAGATGGCACTCCTGCAGCGCTGTGGGCCATGACTGTGCTTCGCAGACTGTAAACTACCCTCTCCATTCGAAGAGAACACGCACGGATTGGGAAGTCTCTGTTCTCTGGGAGTTGTGTGTGGTGCTACTGCCCCGGTGTATGGGGTGGCTCACTGGCCACTAGCAATGTTTCTGCTCGCCACTGTGGGGCAAACGTTGTGCAGCTAAGCTCACTTGGGAAGTACAAGTGCCAGAGTTCCTTTCTGGGGCACCATCAAGAGATCACATTCGTAGCATGCGGGTACTGCTTTCCTCCTAAGCTGTGCATTCGCAGCCAGCTTCAAGGTGTTCCTTTTGTGGATAGACTCTGGAGGAGAGGCCGCTGGAGAAGGCCTCTGCTTCTATGCCCTTTGAGAGGGCTGCTTTGAGGAACCTCTTACCCTAGCCTCTGCCAAGTACAGCCTTCTGCCTCTCTCCAATACTGACTTACTTTTGACAGCTTGTCTTTCCTTTTGAGAAACCAAGAGCCCTTTTCGTGCAGGGAAAAATGTCCGTTTTCTGTTCTTCTTTTGCACACGGTGACGTGCTTTCAGGCCTGGGTTAGGCTTTTACCCACTCGAGGGAGGGCAGCTTCCCATTCACTTTGGAGATGGCACTCCTGCAGCGCTGTGGGCCATGTCTGTGCTTCGCAGACTGCAAACTACCCTCTCCATTCGAAGACAACACGCACGGATTGGGAAGTCTCTCTTCTCTGGGAGTTGTGTGTGGTGCTACTGCCCCGGTGTATGGGGTGTCTCACTGGCCACTAGCAATGTTTCTGCTCGCCACTGTGGGGCAAACGTTGTGCAGCTAAGCTCACTTGGGAAGTACAAGTGCCAGAGTTCCTTTCTGGGGCACCATCAAGAGATCACATTCGTAGCATGCGGGTACTGCTTTCCTCCTAAGCTGTGCATTCGCAGCCAGCTTCAAGGTGTTCCTTTTGTGGATAGACTCTGGTGGAGAGGCCGCTGGAGAAGGCTTCTGCTTCTATGCCCTTTGAGAAGGCTGCTTTGAGGAACCTCTTACCCTAGCCTCTGCCAAGTACAGCCTTCTGCCTCTCTCCAATACTGACTTACTTTTGACAGCTTGTCTTTCCGTTTGAGAAACCAAGAGCCCTTTACGTGCAGGGAAAAATGTCCGTTTTCTGTTCTTCTTTTGCACACGGTGACGAACTTTCAGGGCTGTGGTTAGGCTTTTACCCACTCGAGGGAGGGCAGCTTCCCATTCACTTTGGAGATGGCACTCCTGCAGCGCTGTGGGCCATGTCTGTGCTTCGCAGACTGCAAACTACCCTCTCCATTCGAAGAGAACACGCACGGATTGGGAAGTCTCTGTTCTCTGGGAGTTGTGTGTGGTGCTACTGCCCCGGTGTATGGGGTGGCTCACTGGCCACTAGCAATGTTTCTGCTCGCCACTGTGGGGCAAACGTTGTGCAGCGAAGCTCACTTGGGAAGTACAAGTGCCAGAGTTCCTTTCTGGGGCACCATCAAGAGATCACATTCGTAGCATGCGGGTACTGCTTTCCTCCTAAGCTGTGCATTCGCAGCCAGCTTCAAGGTGTTCCTATTGTGGATAGACTCTGGAGGAGAGGCCGCTGGATAAGGCCTCTGCTTCTATGCCCTTTGAGAGGGCTGCTTTGAGGAACCTCTTACCCTAGCCTCTGCCAAGTATAGCCTTCTGCCTCTCTCCAATACTGACTTACTTTTGACAGCTTGTCTTTCCGTTTGAGAAACCAAGAGCCCTTTACGTGCAGGGAAAAATGTCCCTTTTCTGTTCTTCTTTTGCACACGGTGACGTGCTTTCAGGGCTGTGGTTAGGCTTTTACCCACTCGAGGGAGTGCAGCTTCCCATTCACTTTGGAGATGGCACTCCTGCAGCGCTGTGGGCCATGTCTGTGCTTCGCAGACTGCAAACTACCCTCTCCATTCGAAGAGAACACGCACGGATTGGGAAGTCTCTGTTCTCTGGGAGTTGTGTGTGGTGCTACTGCCCCGGTGTATAGGGTGGCTCACTGGCCACTAGCAATGTTTCTGCTCGCCACTGTGGGGCAAACGTTGTGCAGCTAAGCTCACTTGGGAAGTACAAGTGCCAGAGTTCCTTTCTGGGGCACCATCAAGAGATCACATTCGTAGCATGCGGGTACTGCTTTCCTCCTAAGCTGTGCATTCGCAGCCAGCTTCAAGGTGTTCCTTTTGTGGATAGACTCTGGAGGAGAGGCCGCTATATAAGGCCTCTGCTTCTATGCCCTTTGAGAGGGCTGCTTTGAGGAACCTTTTACCCTAGCCTCTGCCAAGTACAGCCTTCTGCCTCTCTCCAATACTGACTTACTTTTGACAGCTTGTCTTTCCGTTTGAGAAACCAAGAGCCCTTTTCGTGCAGGGAAAAATGTCCGTTTTCTGTTCTTCTTTTGCACACGGTGACGTGCTTTCAGGGCTGCGGTTAGGCTTTTACCCACTCGAGGGAGGGCAGCTTCCCATTCACTTTGGAGATGGCACTCCTGCAGCGCTGTGGGCCATGTCTGTGCTTCGCAGACTGCAAACTACCCTCTCCATTCGAAGACAACACGCACGGATTGGGAAGTCTCTCTTCTCTGGGAGTTGTGTGTGGTGCTACTGCCCCGGTGTATGGGGTGTCTCACTGGCCACTAGCAATGTTTCTGCTCGCCACTGTGGGGCAAACGTTGTGCAGCTAAGCTCACTTGGGAAGTACAAGTGCCAGAGTTCCTTTCTGGGGCACCATCAAGAGATCACATTCGTAGCATGCGGGTACTGCTTTCCTCCTAAGCTGTGCATTCGCAGCCAGCTTCAAGGTGTTCCTTTTGTGGATAGACTCTGGTGGAGAGGCCGCTGGAGAAGGCCTCTGCTTCTATGCCCTTTGAGAAGGCTGCTTTGAGGAACCTCTTACCCTAGCCTCTGCCAAGTACAGCCTTCTGCCTCTCTCCAATACTGACTTACTTTTGACAGCTTGTCTTTCCGTTTGAGAAACCAAGAGCCCTTTTCGTGCAGGGAAAAATGTCCCTTTTCTGTTCTTCTTTTGCACACGGTGACGTGCTTTCAGGGCTGTGGTTAGGCTTTTACCCACTCGAGGGAGGGCAGCTTCCCATTCACTTTGGAGATGGCACTCCTGCAGCGCTGTGGGCCATGACTGTGCTTCGCAGACTGTAAACTACCCTCTCCATTCGAAGAGAACACGCACGGATTGGGAAGTCTCTGTTCTCTGGGAGTTGTGTGTGGTGCTACTGCCCCGGTGTATGGGGTGGCTCACTGGCCACTAGCAATGTTTCTGCTCGCCACTGTGGGGCAAACGTTGTGCAGCTAAGCTCACTTGGGAAGTACAAGTGCCAGAGTTCCTTTCTGGGGCACCATCAAGAGATCACATTCGTAGCATGCGGGTACTGCTTTCCTCCTAAGCTGTGCATTCGCAGCCAGCTTCAAGGTGTTCCTTTTGTGGATAGACTCTGGAGGAGAGGCCGCTGGATAAGGCCTCTGCTTCTATGCCCTTTGAGAGGGCTGCTTTGAGGAACCTCTTACCCTAGCCTCTGCCAAGTACAGCCTTCTGCCTCTCTCCAATACTGACTTACTTTTGACAGCTTGTCTTTCCTTTTGAGAAACCAAGAGCCCTTTTCGTGCAGGGAAAAATGTCCGTTTTCTGTTCTTCTTTTGCACACGGTGACGTGCTTTCAGGCCTGGGTTAGGCTTTTACCCACTCGAGGGAGGGCAGCTTCCCATTCACTTTGGAGATGGCACTCCTGCAGCGCTGTGGGCCATGTCTGTGCTTCGCAGACTGCAAACTACCCTCTCCATTCGAAGACAACACGCATGGATTGGGAAGTCTCTCTTCTCTGGGAGTTGTGTGTGGTGCTACTGCCCCGGTGTATGGGGTGTCTCACTGGCCACTAGCAATGTTTCTGCTCGCCACTGTGGGGCAAACGTTGTGCAGCTAAGCTCACTTGGGAAGTACAAGTGCCAGAGTTCCTTTCTGGGGCACCATCAAGAGATCACATTCGTAGCATGCGGGTACTGCTTTCCTCCTAAGCTGTGCATTCGCAGCCAGCTTCAAGGTGTTCCTTTTGTGGATAGACTCTGGTGGAGAGGCCGCTGGAGAAGGCCTCTGCTTCTATGCCCTTTGAGAAGGCTGCTTTGAGGAACCTCTTACCCTAGCCTCTGCCAAGTACAGCCTTCTGCCTCTCTCCAATACTGACTTACTTTTGACAGCTTGTCTTTCCGTTTGAGAAACCAAGAGCCCTTTTCGTGCAGGGAAAAATGTCCGTTTTCTGTTCTTCTTTTGCACACGGTGACGAACTTTCAGGGCTGTGGTTAGGCTTTTACCCACTCGAGGGAGGGCAGCTTCCCATTCACTTTGGAGATGGCACTCCTGCAGCGCTGTGGGCCATGTCTGTGCTTCGCAGACTGCAAACTACCCTCTCCATTCGAAGAGAACACGCACGGATTGGGAAGTCTCTGTTCTCTGGGAGTTGTGTGTGGTGCTACTGCCCCGGTGTATGGGGTGGCTCACTGGCCACTAGCAATGTTTCTGCTCGCCACTGTGGGGCAAACGTTGTGCAGCTAAGCTCACTTGGGAAGTACAAGTGCCAGAGTTCCTTTCTGGGGCACCATCAAGAGATCACTTTCGTAGCATGCGGGTACTGCTTTCCTCCTAAGCTGTGCATTCGCAGCCAGCTTCAAGGTGTTCCTATTGTGGATAGACTCTGGAGGAGAGGCCGCTATATAAGGCCTCTGCTTCTATGCCCTTTGAGAGGGCTGCTTTGAGGAACCTCTTACCCTAGCCTCTGCCAAGTATAGCCTTCTGCCTCTCTCCAATACTGACTTACTTTTGACAGCTTGTCTTTCCGTTTGAGAAACCAAGAGCCCTTTACGTGCAGGGAAAAATGTCCCTTTTCTGTTCTTCTTTTGCACACGGTGACGTGCTTTCAGGGCTGTGGTTAGGCTTTTACCCACTCGAGGGAGTGCAGCTTCCCATTCACTTTGGAGATGGCACTCCTGCAGCGCTGTGGGCCATGTCTGTGCTTCGCAGACTGCAAACTACCCTCTCCATTCGAAGAGAACACGCACGGATTGGGAAGTCTCTGTTCTCTGGGAGTTGTGTGTGGTGCTACTGCCCCGGTGTATGGGGTGGCTCACTGGCCACTAGCAATGTTTCTGCTCGCCACTGTGGGGCAAACGTTGTGCAGCTAAGCTCACTTGGGAAGTACAAGTGCCAGAGTTCCTTTTCGGGGCACCATCAAGAGATCACATTCGTAGCATGCGGGTACTGCTTTCCTCCTAAGCTGTGCATTCGCAGCCAGCTTCAAGGTGTTCCTTTTGTGGATAGACTCTGGTGGAGAGGCCGCTGGAGAAGGCTTCTGCTTCTATGCCCTTTGAGAAGGCTGCTTTGAGGAACCTCTTACCCTGGCCTCTGCCAAGTACAGCCTTCTGCCTCTCTCCAATACTGACTTACTTTTGACAGCTTGTCTTTCCGTTTGAGAAACCAAGAGCCCTTTTCGTGCACGGAAAAATGTCCGTTTTCTGTTCTACTTTTGCACACGGTGACATGCTTTCAGGGCTGTGGTTAGGCTTTTACCCACTCGAGGGAGGGCAGCTTCCCATTCACTTTGGAGATGGCACTCCTGCAGCGCTGTGGGCCATGTCTGTGCTTCGCAGACTGCAAACTACCCTCTCCATTCGAAGAGAACACGCACGGATTGGGAAGTCTCTGTTCTCTGGGAGTGTGTGTGGTGCTACTGCCCCGGTGTATGGGGTGGCTCACTGGCCACTAGCAATGTTTCTGCTCGCCACTGTGGGGCAAACGTTGTGCAGCTAAGCTCACTTGGGAAGTACAAGTGCCAGAGTTCCTTTCTGGGGCACCATCAAGAGATCACATTCGTAGCATGCGGGTACTGCTTTCCTCCTAATCTGTGCATTCCCCGCCAGCTTCAAGGTGTTCCTTTTGTGGATAGACTCTGGAGGAGAGGCCGCTGTATAAGGCCTCTGCTTCTATGCCCTTTGAGAGGGCTGCTTTGAGGAACCTCTAACCCTAGCCTCTGCCAAGTACAGCCTTCTGCCTCTCTCCAATACTGACTTACTTTTGACAGCTTGTCTTTCCGTTTGAGAAACCAAGAGCCCTTTTCGTGCAGGGAAAAATGTCCCTTTTCTGTTCTTCTTTTGCACACGGTGACGTGCTTTCAGGGCTGTGGTTAGGCTTTTACCCACTCGAGGGAGGGCAGCTTCCCATTCACTTTGGAGATGGCACTCCTGCAGCGCTGTGGGCCATGACTGTGCTTCGCAGACTGTAAACTACCCTCTCCATTCGAAGAGAACACGCACGGATTGGGAAGTCTCTGTTCTCTGGGAGTTGTGTGTGGTGCTACTGCCCCGGTGTATGGGGTGGCTCACTGGCCACTAGCAATGTTTCTGCTCGCCACTGTGGGGCAAACGTTGTGCAGCTAAGCTCACTTGGGAAGTACAAGTGCCAGAGTTCCTTTCTGGGGCACCATCAAGAGATCACATTCGTAGCATGCGGGTACTGCTTTCCTCCTAAGCTGTGCATTCGCAGCCAGCTTCAAGGTGTTCCTTTTGTGGATAGACTCTGGAGGAGAGGCCGCTGGATAAGGCCTCTGCTTCTATGCCCTTTGAGAGGGCTGCTTTGAGGAACCTCTTACCCTAGCCTCTGCCAAGTACAGCCTTCTGCCTCTCTCCAATACTGACTTACTTTTGACAGCTTGTCTTTCCGTTTGAGAAACCAAGAGCCCTTTTCGTGCAGGGAAAAATGTCCGTTTTCTGTTCTTCTTTTGCACACGGTGACGTGCTTTCAGGCCTGGGTTAGGCTTTTACCCACTCGAGGGAGGGCAGCTTCCCATTCAGTTTGGAGATGGCACTCCTGCAGCGCTGTGGGCCATGACTGTGCTTTGCAGATTGTAAAGTACCCTCTCCATTCGAAGAAAACACGCACGGATTGGGAAGTCTCTGTTCTCTGGGAGATGTGTGTGGTGCTACTGTCCCGGTGTATGGGGTGGCTCACTGGCCACTAGCAATGTTTCTGCTCGCCACTGTGGGGCAAACGTTGTGCAGCTAAGCTCACTTGGGAAGTACAAGTGCCAGAGTTCCTTTCCGGGGCACCGTCAAGAGATCACATTCGTAGCATGCGGGTACTGCTTTCCTCCTAAGCTGTGCATTCGCAGCCAGCTTCAAGGTGTTCCTTTTGTGAATAGACTCTGGTGGAGAGGCCGCTGGAAAAGGCCTCTGCTTCTATGCCCTTTGAGAAGGCTGCTTTGAGGAACCTCTTACCCTAGCCTCTGCCAAGTACAGCCTTCTGCCTCTCTCCAATACTGACTTACTTTTGACAGCTTGTCTTTCCGTTTGAGAAACCAAGAGCCCTTTTCGTGCAGGGAAAAATGTCCGTTTTCTGTTCTTCTTTTGCACACGGTGACGTGCTTTCAGGGCTGCGGTTAGGCTTTTACCCACTCGAGGGAGGGCAGCTTCCCATTCACTTTGGAGATGGCACTCCTGCAGCGCTGTGGGCCATGTCTGTGCTTCGCAGACTGCAAACTACCCTCTCCATTCGAAGACAACACGCACGGATTGGGAAGTCTCCGTTCTCTGGGAGTTGTGTGTGGTGCTACAGCCCCGGTGTATGGGGTGTCTCACTGGCCACTAGCAATGTTTCTGCTCGCCACTGTGGGGCAAACGTTGTGCAGCTAAGCTCACTTGGGAAGTACAAGTGCCAGAGTTCCTTTCTGGGGCACCATCAAGAGATCACATTCGTAGGATGCGGGTACTGCTTTCCTCCTAAGCTGTGCATTCGCAGCCAGCTTCAAGGTGTTCCTTTTGTGGATAGACTCTGGTGGAGAGGCCGCTGGAGAAGGCCTCTGCTTCTATGCCCTTTGAGAAGGCTGCTTTGAGGAACCTCTTACCCTAGCCTCTGCCAAGTACAGCCTTCTGCCTCTCTCCAATACTGACTTACTTTTGACAGCTTGTCTTTCCGTTTGAGAAACCAAGAGCCCTTTTCGTGCAGGGAAAAATGTCCGTTTTCTGTTCTTCTTTTGCACAGGGTGACGTGCTTTCAGGGCAGTGGTTAGGCTTTTACCCACTCGAGGGAGGGCAGCTTCCCATTCACTTTGGAGATGGCACTCCTGCAGCGCTGTGGGCCATGTCTGTGCTTCGCAGACTGCAAACTACCCTCTCCATTCGAAGAGAACACGCACGGATTGGGAAGTCTCTGTTCTCTGGGAGTTGTGTGTGGTGCTACTGCCCCGGTGTATGGGGTGGCTCACTGGCCACTAGCAATGTTTCTGCTCGCCACTGTGGGGCAAACGTTGTGCAGCTAAGCTCACTTGGGAAGTACAAGTGCCAGAGTTCCTTTCTGGGGCACCATCAAGAGATCACATTCGTAGCATGCGGGTACTGCTTTCCTCCTATGCTGTGCATTCGCAGCCAGCTTCAAGGTGTTCCTATTGTGGATAGACTCTGGAGGAGAGGCCGCTGGATAAGGCCTCTGCTTCTATGCCCTTTGAGAGGGCTGCTTTGAGGAACCTCTTACCCTAGCCTCTGCCAAGTATAGCCTTCTGCCTCTCTCCAATACTGACTTACTTTTGACAGCTTGTCTTTCCGTTTTAGAAACCAAGAGCCCTTTTCGTGCAGGGAAAAATGTCCGTTTTCTGTTCTTCTTTTGCACACGGTGACGTGCTTTCAGGGCTGTGGTTAGGCTTTTACCCACTCGAGGGAGGGCAGCTTCCCATTCACTTTGGAGATGGCACTCCTGCAGCGCTGTGGGCCATGTCTGTGCTTCGCAGACTGCAAACTACCCTCTCCATTCGAAGAGAACACGCACGGATTGGGAAGTCTCAGTTCTCTGGGAGTTGTGTGTGGTGCTACTGCCCCGGTGTATGGGGTGGCTCACTGGCCACTAGCAATGTTTCTGCTCGCCACTGTGGGGCAAACGTTGTGCAGCTAAGCTCACTTGGGAAGTACAAGTGCCAGAGTTCCTTTCTGGGGCACCATCAAGAGATCACATTCGTAGCATGCGGGTACTGCTTTCCTCCTAAGCTGTGCATTCACAGCCAGCTTCAAGGTGTTCCTTTTGTGGATAGACTCTGGTGGAGAGGCCGCTGGAGAAGGCTTCTGCTTCTATGCCCTTTGAGAAGGCTGCTTTGAGGAACCTCTTACCCTGGCCTCTGCCAAGTACAGCCTTCTGCCTCTCTCCAATACTGACTTACTTTTGACAGCTTGTCTTTCCGTGTGAGAAACCAAGAGCCCTTTTCGTGCACGGAAAAATGTCCGTTTTCTGTTCTACTTTTGCACACGGTGACATGCTTTCAGGGCTGTGGTTAGGCTTTTACCCACTCGAGGGAGGGCAGCTTCCCATTCACTTTGGAGATGGCACTCCTGCAGCGCTGTGGGCCATGTCTGTGCTTCGCAGACTGCAAACTACCCTCTCCATTCGAAGAGAACACGCACGGATTGGGAAGTCTCTGTTCTCTGGGAGTGTGTGTGGTGCTACTGCCCCGGTGTATGGGGTGGCTCACTGGCCACTAGCAATGTTTCTGCTCGCCACTGTGGGGCAAACGTTGTGCAGCTAAGCTCACTTGGGAAGTACAAGTGCCAGAGTTCCTTTCCGGGGCACCGTCAAGAGATCACATTCGTAGCATGCGGGTACTGCTTTCCTCCTAAGCTGTGCATTCGCAGCCAGCTTCAAGGTGTTCCTTTTGTGGATAGACTCTGGTGGAGAGGCCGCTGGATAAGGCCTCTGCTTCTATGCCCTTTGAGAAGGCTGCTTTGAGGAACCTCTTACCCTAGCCTCTGCCAAGTACAGCCTTCTGCCTCTCTCCAATACTGACTTACTTTTGACAGCTTGTCTTTCCGTTTGAGAAACCAAGAGCCCTTTTCGTGCAGGGAAAAATGTCCGTTTTCTGTTTTTCTTTTGCACACGGTGACGTGCTTTCAGGGCTGCGGTTAGGCTTTTACCCACTCGAGGGAGGGCAGCTTCCCATTCACTTTGGAGATGGCACTCCTGCAGCGCTGTGGGCCATGTCTGTGCTTCGCAGACTGCAAACTACCCTCTCCATTCGAAGACAACACGCACGGATTGGGAAGTCTCCGTTCTCTGGGAGTTGTGTGTGGTGCTACTGCCCCGGTGTATGGGGTGTCTCACTGGCCACTAGCAATGTTTCTGCTCGCCACTGTGGGGCAAACGTTGTGCAGCTAAGCTCACTTGGGAAGTACAAGTGCCAGAGTTCCTTTCTGGGGCACCATCAAGAGATCACATTCGTAGGATGCGGGTACTGCTTTCCTCCTAAGCTGTGCATTCGCAGCCAGCTTCAAGGTGTTCCTTTTGTGGATAGACTCTGGTGGAGAGGCCGCTGGAGAAGGCCTCTGCTTCTATGCCCTTTGAGAAGGCTGCTTTGAGGAACCTCTTACCCTAGCCTCTGCCAAGTACAGCCTTCTGCCTCTCTCCAATACTGAGTTACTTTTGACAGCTTGTCTTTCCGTTTGAGAAACCAAGAGCCCTTTTCGTGCAGGGAAAAATGTCCGTTTTCTGTTCTTCTTTTGCACAGGGTGACGTGCTTTCAGGGCAGTGGTTAGGCTTTTACCCACTCGAGGGAGGGCAGCTTCCCATTCACTTTGGAGATGGCACTCCTGCAGCGCTGTGGGCCATGTCTGTGCTTCGCAGACTGCAAACTACCCTCTCCATTCGAAGAGAACACGCACGGATTGGGAAGTCTCTGTTCTCTGGGAGTTGTGTGTGGTGCTACTGCCCCGGTGTATGGGGTGGCTCACTGGCCACTAGCAATGTTTCTGCTCGCCACTGTGGGGCAAACGTTGTGCAGCTAAGCTCACTTGGGAAGTACAAGTGCCAGAGTTCCTTTCTGGGGCACCATCAAGAGATCACATTCGTAGCATGCGGGTACTGCTTTCCTCCTAAGCTGTGCATTCGCAGCCAGCTTCAAGGTGTTCCTATTGTGGATAGACTCTGGAGGAGAGGCCGCTGGATAAGGCCTCTGCTTCTATGCCCTTTGAGAGGGCTGCTTTGAGGAACCTCTTACCCTAGCCTCTGCCAAGTATAGCCTTCTGCCTCTCTCCAATACTGACTTACTTTTGACAGCTTGTCTTTCCGTTTGAGAAACCAAGAGCCCTTTTCGTGCAGGGAAAAATGTCCGTTTTCTGTTCTTCTTTTGCACACGGTGACGTGCTTTCAGGGCTGTGGTTAGGCTTTTACCCACTCGAGGGAGGGCAGCTTCCCATTCACTTTGGAGATGGCACTCCTGCAGCGCTGTGGGCCATGTCTGTGCTTCGCAGACTGCAAACTACCCTCTCCATTCGAAGAGAACACGCACGGATTGGGAAGTCTCTGTTCTCTGGGAGTTGTGTGTGGTGCTACTGCCCCGGTGTATGGGGTGGCTCACTGGCCACTAGCAATGTTTCTGCTCGCCACTGTGGGGCAAACGTTGTGCAGCTAAGCTCACTTGGGAAGTACAAGTGCCAGAGTTCCTTTCTGGGGCACCATCAAGAGATCACATTCGTAGGATGCGGGTACTGCTTTCCTCCTAAGCTGTGCATTCGCAGCCAGCTTCAAGGTGTTCCTATTGTGGATAGACTCTGGAGGAGAGGCAGCTGGATAAGGCCTCTGCTTCTATGCCCTTTGAGAGGGCTGCTTTGAGGAACCTCTTACCCTAGCCTCTGCCAAGTATAGCCTTCTGCCTCTCTCCAATACTGACTTACTTTTGACAGCTTGTCTTTCCGTTTGAGAAACCAAGAGCCCTTTACGTGCAGGGAAAAATGTCCGTTTTCTGTTCTTCTTTTGCACACGGTGACGTGCTTTCAGGGCTGTGGTTAGGCTTTTACCCACTCGAGGGAGGGCAGCTTCCCATTCACTTTGGAGATGGCACTCCTACAGCGCTGTGGGCCATGTCTGTGCTTCGCAGACTGCAAACTACCCTCTCCATTCGAAGAGAACCCGCACGGATTGGGAAGTCTCAGTTCTCTGGGAGTTGTGTGTGGTGCTACTGCCCCGGTGTATGGGGTGGCTCACTGGCCACTAGCAATGTTTCTGCTCGCCACTGTGGGGCAAACGTTGTGCAGCTAAGCTCACTTGGGAAGTACAAGTGCCAGAGTTCCTTTCTGGGGCACCATCAAGAGATCACATTCGTAGCATGCGGGTACTGCTTTCCTCCTAAGCTGTGCATTCGCAGCCAGCTTCAAGGTGTTCCTTTTGTGGATAGACTCTGGTGGAGAGGCCGCTGGAGAAGGCTTCTGCTTCTATGCCCTTTGAGAAGGCTGCTTTGAGGAACCTCTTACCCTGGCCTCTGCCAAGTACAGCCTTCTGCCTCTCTCCAATACTGACTTACTTTTGACAGCTTGTCTTTCCGTTTGAGAAACCAAGAGCCCTTTTCGTGCACGGAAAAATGTCCGTTTTCTGTTCTACTTTTGCACACGGTGACATGCTTTCAGGGCTGTGGTTAGGCTTTTACCCACTCGAGGGAGGGCAGCTTCCCATTCACTTTGGAGATGGCACTGCTGCAGCGCTGTGGGCCATGTCTGTGCTTCGCAGACTGCAAACTACCCTCTCCATTCGAAGAGAACACGCACGGATTGGGAAGTCTCTGTTCTCTGGGAGTGTGTGTGGTGCTACTGCCCCGGTGTATGGGGTGGCTCACTGGCCACTAGCAATGTTTCTGCTCGCCACTGTGGGGCAAACGTTGTGCAGCTAAGCTCACTTGGGAAGTACAAGTGCCAGAGTTCCTTTCTGGGGCACCATCAAGAGATCACATTCGTAGCATGCGGGTACTGCTTTCCTCCTAATCTGTGCATTACCTGCCAGCTTCAAGGTGTTCCTTTTGTGGATAGACACTGGAGGAGCGGCCGCTGGATAAGGCCTCTGCTTCTATGCCCTTTGAGAAGGTTGCTTTGAGGAACCTCTAACCCTAGCCTCTGCCAAGTACAGCCTTCTGCCTCTCTCCAATACTGACTTACTTCTGACAGCTTGTCTTTCCGTTTGAGAAACCAAGAGCCCTTTTCGTGCAGGGAAAAATGTCCGTTTTCTGTTCTTCTTTTGCACACGGTGACGTGCTTTCAGGCCTGGTTTAGGCTTTTACCCACTCGAGGGAGGGCAGCTTCCCATTCACTTTGGAGATGGCACTCCTCCAGCGCTGTGGGCCATGACTGTGCTTCGCAGACTGTAAACTACCCTCTCCATTCGAAGAGAACACGCACGGATTGGGAAGTCTCTGTTCTCTGGGAGTTGTGTGTGGTGCTACTGCCCCGGTGTATGGGGTGGCTCACTGGCCACTAGCAATGTTTCTGCTCGCCACTGTGGGGCAAACGTTGTGCAGCTAAGCTCACTTGGGAAGTACAAGTGCCAAAGTTCCTTTCTGGGGCACCATCAAGAGATCACATTCGTAGCATGCGGGTACTGCTTTCCTCCTAAGCTGTGCATTCGCAGCCAGCTTCAAGGTGTTCCTTTTGTGGATAGACTCTGGAGGAGAGGCCGCTGGATAAGGCCTCTGCTTCTATGCCCTTTGAGAGGGCTGCTTTGAGGAACCTCTTACCCTAGCCTCTGCCAAGTACAGCCTTCTGCCTCTCTCCAATACTGACTTACTTTTGACAGCTTGTCTTTCCGTTTGAGAAACCAAGAGCCCTTTTCGTGCAGGGAAAAATGTCCGTTTTCTGTTCTTCTTTTGCACACGGTGACGTGCTTTCAGGGCTGCGGTTAGGCTTTTACCCACTCGAGGGAGGGCAGCTTCCCATTCACTTTGGAGATGGCACTCCTGCAGCGCTGTGGGCCATGTCTGTGCTTCGCAGACTGCAAACTACCCTCTCCATTCGAAGACAACACGCACGGATTGGGAAGTCTCTCTTCTCTGGGAGTTGTGTGTGGTGCTACTGCCCCGGTGTATGGGGTGTCTCACTGGCCACTAGCAATGTTTCTGCTCGCCACTGTGGGGAAAACGTTGTGCAGCTAAGCTCACTTGGGAAGTACAAGTGCCAGAGTTCCTTTCTGGGGCACCATCAAGAGATCACATTCGTAGCATGCGGGTACTGCTTTCCTCCTAAGCTGTGCATTCGCAGCCAGCTTCATGGTGTTCCTTTTGTGGATATTCTCTGGTGGAGAGGCCGCTGGAGAAGGCCTCTGCTTCTATGCCCTTTGAGAAGGCTGCTTTGAGGAACCTCTTACCCTAGCCTCTGCCAAGTACAGCCTTCTGCCTCTCTCCAATACTGACTTACTTTTGACAGCTTGTCTTTCCGTTTGAGAAACCAAGAGCCCTTTTCGTGCAGGGAAAAATGTCCGTTTTCTGTTCTTCTTTTGCACAGGGTGACGTGCTTTCAGGGCTGTGGTTAGGCTTTTACCCACTCGAGGGAGGGCAGCTTCCCATTCACTTTGGAGATGGCACTCCTGCAGCGCTGTGGGCCATGTCTGTGCTTCGCAGACTGCAAACTACCCTCTCCATTCGAAGAGAACACGCACGGATTGGGAAGTCTCCGTTCTCTGGGAGTTGTGTGTGGTGCTACTGCCCCGGTGTATGGGGTGGCTCACTGGCCACTAGCAATGTTTCTGCTCGCCACTGTGGGGCAAACGTTGTGCAGCTAAGCTCACTTGGGAAGTACAAGTGCCAGAGTTCCTTTCTGGGGCACCATCAAGAGATCACATTCGTAGCATGCGGGTACTGCTTTCCTCCTAAGCTGTGCATTCGCAGCCAGCTTCAAGGTGTTCCTATTGTGGATAGACTCTGGAGGAGAGGCCGCTGGAGAAGGCTTCTGCTTCTATGCCCTTTGAGAAGGCTGCTTTGAGGAACCTCTTACCCTGGCCTCTGCCAAGTACAGCCTTCTGCCTCTCTCCAATACTGACTTACTTTTGACAGCTTGTCTTTCCGTTTGAGAAACCAAGAGCCCTTTTCGTGCACGGAAAAATGTCCGTTTTCTGTTCTACTTTTGCACACGGTGACATGCTTTCAGGGCTGTGGTTAGGCTTTTACCCACTCGAGGGAGGGCAGCTTCCCATTCACTTTGGAGATGGCACTCCTGCAGCGCTGTGGGCCATGTCTGTGCTTCGCAGACTGCAAACTACCCTCTCCATTCGAAGAGAACACGCACGGATTGGGAAGTCTCTGTTCTCTGGGAGTGTGTGTGGTGCTACTGCCCCGGTGTATGGGGTGGCTCACTGGCCACTAGCAATGTTTCTGCTCGCCACTGTGGGGCAAACGTTGTGCAGCTAAGCTCACTTGGGAAGTACAAGTGCCAGAGTTCCTTTCTGGGGCACCATCAAGAGATCACATTCGTAGCATGCGGGTACTGCTTTCCTCCTAAGCTGTGCATTCCCCGCCAGCTTCAAGGTGTTCCTTTTGTGGATAGACTCTGGAGGAGAGGCCGCTGGATAAGGCCTCTGCTTCTATGCCCTTTGAGAGGGCTGCTTTGAGGAACCTCTAACCCTAGCCTCTGCCAAGTACAGCCTTCTGCCTCTCTCCAATACTGACTTACTTCTGACAGCTTGTCTTTCCGTTTGAGAAACCAAGAGCCCTTTTCGTGCAGGGAAAAATGTCCGTTTTCTGTTCTTCTTTTGCACACGGTGACGTGCTTTCAGGCCTGGGTTAGGCTTTTACCCACTCGAGGGAGGGCAGCTTCCCATTCACTTTGGAGATGGCACTCCTGCAGCGCTGTGGGCCATGTCTGTGCTTCGCAGACTGTAAACTACCCTCTCCATTCGAAGAGAACACGCACGGATTGGGAAGTCTCTGTTCTCTGGGAGTTGTGTGTGGTGCTACTGCCCCGGTGTATGGGGTGGCTCACTGGCCACTAGCAAATTTTCTGCTCGCCACTGTGGGGCAAACGTTGTGCAGCTAAGCTCACTTGGGAAGTACAAGTGCCAGAGTTCCTTTCTGGGGCACCATCAAGAGATCACATTCGTAGCATGCGGGTACTGCTTTCCTCCTAAGCTGTGCATTCGCAGCCAGCTTCAAGGTGTTCCTTTTGTGGATAGACTCTGGAGGAGAGGCCGCTGGAGAAGGCCTCTGCTTCTATGCCCTTTGAGAGGGCTGCTTTGAGGAACCTCTTACCCTAGCCTCTGCCAAGTACAGCCTTCTGCCTCTCTCCAATACTGACTTACTTTTGACAGCTTGTCTTTCCGTTTGAGAAACCAAGAGCCCTTTTCGTGCAGGGAAAAATGTCCATTTTCTGTTCTTTTCACACGGTTACGTGCTTTCTGGGCTGGGGTTAGGCTTTTACCCACTCGAGGGAGGGCAGCTTCCCATTCACTTTGGAGATGGCACTCCTGCAGCGCTGTGGGCCATGTCTGTGCTTCGCAGACTGCAAACTACCCTCTCCATTCGAAGAGAACACGCACGGATTGGGAAGTCTCTGTTCTCTGGGAGTTGTGTGTGGTGCTACTGCCCCGGTGTATGGGGTGGCTCACTGGCCACTAGCAAAGTTTCTGCTCGCCACTGTGGGGCAAACGTTGTGGAGCTAAGCTCACTTTGGAAGTACAAGTGCCAGAGTTCCTTTCTGGGGCACCATCAAGAGATCACATTCGTAGCATGCGGGTACTGCTTTCCTCCTAAGCTGTGCATTCGCAGCCAGCTTCAAGGTGTTCCTTTTGTGGATAGACTCTGGAGGAGAGGCCGCTGGAGAAGGCCTCTGCTTCTATGCCCTTTGAGAGGGCTGCTTTGAGGAACCTCTTACCCTAGCCTCTGCCAAGTACAGCCTTCTGCCTCTCTCCAATACTGACTAACTTTTGACAGCTTGTCTTTCCGTTTGAGAAACCAAGAGCCCTTTTCGTGCAGGGAAAAATGTCCGTTTTCTGTTCTTCTTTTGCACACGGTGACGTGCTTTCAGGCCTGGGGTTAGGCTTTTACCCACTCGAGGGAGGGCAGCTTCCCATTCACTTTGGAGATGGCACTCCTGCAGCGCTGTGGGCCATGTCTGTGCTTCGCAGACTGCAAACTACCCTCTCCATTCGAAGAAAAGACGCACGGATTGGGAAGCCTCTGTTCTCTGGGAGTTGTGTGTGGTGCTACTGCCCCGGTGTATGGGGTGGCTCACTGGCCACTAGCAATGTTTCTGCTCGCCACTGTGGGGCAAACGTTGTGCAGCTAAGCTCACTTGGGAAGTACAAGTGCCAGAGTTCCTTTCTGGGGCACCATCAAGAGATCACATTCGTAGCATGCGGGTACTGCTTTCCTCCTAAGGTGTGCATTCGCAGCCAGCTTCAAGGTGTTCCTTTTGTGGATAGACTCTGGTGGAGAGGCCGCTGGAGAAGGCTTCTGCTTCTATGCCCTTTGAGAAGGCTGCTTTGAGGAACTTCTTACCCTAGCCTCTGCCAAGTACAGCCTTCTGCCTCTCTCCAATACTGACTTACTTTTGACAGCTTGTCTTTCCGTTTGAGAAACCAACAGCCCTTTTCCTGCAGGGAAAAATGTCCGTTTTCTGTTCTTCTTTTGCACACGGTTACGTGCTTTCAGGGCTGGGGTTAGGCTTTTACCCACTCGAGGGAGGGCAGCTTACCGTTCACTTTGGAGACGGCACTCCTGCAGCGCTGTGGGCCATGTCAGTGCTTCGCAGACTGCAAACTACCCTCTCCATTCGAAGAGAACACGCACGGATTGGGAAGTCTCTGTTCTCTGGGAGTTGTGTGTGGTGCTACTGCCCCGGTGTATGGGGTGGCTCACTGGCCACTAGCAATGTTTCTGCTCGCCACTGTGGGGCAAACGTTGTGCAGCTAAGCTCACTTGGGAAGTACAAGTGCCAGAGTTCCTTTCTTGGGCACCATCAAGAGATCACATTCGTAGCATGCGGGTACTGCTTTCCTCCTAAGCTGTGCATTGGCAGCCAGCTTCAAGGTGTTCCTTTTGTGGATAGACTCTGGTGGAGAGGCCGCTGGAGAAGGCTTCTGCTTCTATGCCCTTTGAGAAAGCTGCTTTGAGGAACCTCTTACCCTAGCCTCTGCCAAGTACAGCCTTCTGCCTCTCTCCAATACTGACTTACTTTTGACAGCTTGTCTTTCCGTTTGAGAAACCAAGAGCCCTTTTCGTGCAGGGAAAAATGTCCGTTTTCTGTTCTTCTTTTGCACACGGTGACGTGCTTTCAGGCCTGGGTTAGGCTTTTACCCACTCGAGGGAGGGCAGCTTCCCATTCACTTTGGAGATGGCACTCCTGCAGCGCTGTGAGCCATGACTGTGCTTCGCAGACTGTAAACTACCCTATCCATTCGAAGAAAACACGCACGGATTGGGAAGTCTCTGTTCTTTAGGAGATGTGTGTGGTGCTACTGCCCCGGTGTATGGGGTGGCTCACTGGCCACTAGCAATGTTTCTGCTCGCCACTGTGGGGCAAACGTTGTGCAGCTAAGCTCACTTGGGAAGTACAAGTGCCAGAGTTCCTTTCTGGGGCACCATCAAGAGATCACATTCGTAGCATGAGGGTACTGCTTTCTTCCTAAGCTGTGCATTCGCAGCCAGCTTCAAGGTGTTCCTTTTGCGGATAGACTCTGGTGGAGAGGCCACTGGAGAAGGCCTCTGCTTCTATGCCCTTTGAGAAGGCTGCTTTGAGGAACCTCTTACCCTAGCCTCTGCCAAGTACAGCCTTCTGCCTCTCTCCAATACTGACTTACTTTTGACAGCTTGTCTTTCCGTTTGAGAAACCAAGAGCCCTTTTCCTGCAGGGAAAAATGTCCGTTTTCTGTTCTTCTTTTGCACACGGTGACGTGCTTTCAGGGCTGTGGTTAGGCTTTTACCCACTCGAGGGAGGGCAGCTTCCCATTCACTTTGGAGATGGCACTCCTGCAGCGCTGTGGGCCATGTCTGTGCTTCGGAGACTGCAAACTACCCTCTCCATTCGAAGAGAACACGCATGGGTTGGGAAGTCTCTGTTCTCTGGGAGTTGTGTGTGCTGCTACTGCTCCGGTGTATGGCGTGGCTCACTGGCCACTAGCAATGTTTCTGCTCGCCACTGTGGGGCAAACGTTGTGCATCTAAGCTCACTTGGGAAGTACAAGTGCCAGAGTTCCTTTCTGGGGCACCATCAAGAGATCACATTCGTAGCATGCGGGTACTGCTTTCCTCCTAAGCTGTGCATTCCCCGCCAGCTTCAAGGTGTTCCTTTTGTGGATAGACTCTGGAGGAGAGGCCGCTGGATAAGGCCTCTGCTTCTATGCCCTTTGAGAGGGCTGCTTTGAGGAACCTCTAACCCTAGCCTCTGCCAAGTACAGCCTTCTGCCTCTCTCCAATACTGACTTACTTCTGACAGCTTGTCTTTCCGTTTGAGAAACCAAGAGCCCTTTTCGTGCAGGGAAAAATGTCCGTTTTCTGTTCTTCTTTTGCACACGGTGACGTGCTTTCAGGCCTGGGTTAGGCTTTTACCCACTCGAGGGAGGGCAGCTTCCCATTCACTTTGGAGATGGCACTCCTGCAGCGCTGTGGGCCATGTCTGTGCTTCGCTGACTGTAAACTACCCTCTCCATTCGAAGAGAACACGCACGGATTGGGAAGTCTCTGTTCTCTGGGAGTTGTGTGTGGTGCTACTGCCCCGGTGTATGGGGTGGCTCACTGGCCACTAGCAAATTTTCTGCTCGCCACTGTGGGGCAAACGTTGTGCAGCTAAGCTCACTTGGAAAGTACAAGTGCCAGAGTTCCTTTCTGGGGCACCATCAAGAGATCACATTCGTAGCATGCGGGTACTGCTTTCCTCCTAAGCTGTGCATTCGCAGCCAGCTTCAAGGTGTTCCTTTTGTGGATAGACTCTGGAGGAGAGGCCGCTGGAGAAGGCCTCTGCTTCTATGCCCTTTGAGAGGGCTGCTTTGAGGAACCTCTTACCCTAGCCTCTGCCAAGTACAGCCTTCTGCCTCTCTCCAATACTGACTTACTTTTGACAGCTTGTCTTTCCGTTTGAGAAACCAAGAGCCCTTTTCGTGCAGGGAAAAATGTCCGTTTTCTGTTCTTTTCACACGGTTACGTGCTTTCTGGGCTGGGGTTAGGCTTTTACCCACTCGAGGGAGGGCAGCTTCCCATTCACTTTGGAGATGGCACTCCTGCAGCGCTGTGGGCCATGTCTGTGCTTCGCAGACTGCAAACTACCCTCTCCATTCGAAGAGAACACGCACGGATTGGGAAGTCTCTGTTCTCTGGGAGTTGTGTGTGGTGCTACTGACCCGGTGTATGGGGTGGCTCACTGGCCACTAGCAAAGTTTCTGCTCGCCACTGTGGGGCAAACTTTGTGGAGCTAAGCTCACTTTGGAAGTACAAGTGCCAGAGTTCCTTTCTGGGACACCATCAAGAGATCACATTCGTAACATGCGGGTACTGCTTTCCTCCTAAGCTGTGCATTCGCAGCCAGCTTCAAGGTGTTCCTTTTGTGGATAGACTCTGGAGGAGAGGCCGCTGGAGAAGGCCTCTGCTTCTATGCCCTTTGAGAGGGCTGCTTTGAGGAACCTCTTACCCTAGCCTCTGCCAAGTACAGCCTTCTGCCTCTCTCCAATACTGACTTACTTTTGACAGCTTGTCTTTCCGTTTGAGAAACCAAGAGCCCTTTTCGTGCAGGGAAAAATGTCCGTTTTCTGTTCTTCTTTTGCACACGGTGACGTGCTTTCAGGCCTGGGTTAGGCTTTTACCCACTCGAGGGAGGGCAGCTTCCCATTCACTTTGGAGATGGCACTCCTGCAGCGCTGTGAGCCATGACTGTGCTTCGCAGACTGTAAACTACCCTATCCATTCGAAGAAAACACGCACGGATTGGGAAGTCTCTGTTCTTTAGGAGATGTGTGTGGTGCTACTGCCCCGGTGTATGGGGTGGCTCACTGGCCACTAGCAATGTTTCTGCTCGCCACTGTGGGGCAAACGTTGTGCAGCTAAGCTCACTTGGGAAGTACAAGTGCCAGAGTTCCTTTCTGGGGCACCATCAAGAGATCACATTCGTAGCATGCGGGTACTGCTTTCCTCCTAAGCTGTGCATTCGCAGCCAGCTTCAAGGTGTTCCTTTTGTGGATAGACTCTGGTGGAGAAGCCGCTGGACAAGGCTTCTGCTTCTATGCCCTTTGAGAAAGCTGCTTTGAGGAACCTCTTACCCTAGCCTCTGCCAAGTACAGCCTTCTGCCTCTCTCTAATACTGACTTACTTTTGACAGCTTGTCTTTCCGTTTGAGAAACCAAGAGCCCTTTTCGTGCAGGGAAAAATGTCCGTTTTCTGTTCTTCTTTTGCACACGGTGACGTGCTTTCAGGCCTGGGTTAGGCTTTTACCCACTCGAGGGAGGGCAGCTTCCCATTCACTTTGGAGATGGCACTCCTGCAGCGCTGTGGGCCATGACTGTGCTTCGCAGACTGTAAACTACCCTCTCCATTCGAAGAAAACACGCACGGATTGGGAAGTCTCTGTTCTTTAGGAGATGTGTGTGGTGCTACTGCCCCGGTGTATTGGGTGGCTCACTGGCCACTAGCAATGTTTCTGCTCGCCACTGTGGGGCAAACGTTGTGCAGCTAAGCTCACTTGGGAAGTACAAGTGCCAGAGTTCCTTTCTGGGGCACCATCAAGAGATCACATTCGTAGCATGCGGGTACTGCTTTCCTCCTAAGCTGTGCATTCGCAGCCAGCTTCAAGGTGTTCCTTTTGTGGATAGACTCTGGTGGAGAGGCCACTGGAGAAGGCCTCTGCTTCTATGCCCTTTGAGAAGGCTGCTTTGAGGAACCTCTTACCCTAGCCTCTGCCAAGTACAGCCTTCTGCCTCTCTCCAATACTGACTTACTTTTGACAGCTTGTCTTTCCGTTTGTGAAACCAAGAGCCCTTTTCGTGCAGGGAAAAATGTCCGTTTTCTGTTCTTCTTTTGCACACGGTGACGTGCTTTCAGGGCTGTGGTTAGGCTTTTACCCACTCGAGGGAGGGCAGCTTCCCGTTCACTTTGGAGATGGCACTCCGTCAGCGATGTGGGCCATGTCTGTGCTTCGCAGACTGCAAACTACCCTCTCCATTCGAAGACAACACGCACGGATTGGGAAGTCTCTGTTCTCTGGGAGTTGTGTGTGGTGCTACTGCCCCGGTGTATGGCGTGGCTCACTGGCCACTAGCAATGTTTCTGCTCGCCACTGTGGGGCAAACGTTGTGCAGCTAAGCTCACTTGGGAAGTACAAGTGCCAGAGTTCCTTTCTGGGGCACCATCAAGAGATCACATTCGTAGCATGCGGGTACTGCTTTCCTCCTAAGCTGTGCATTCGCAGCCAGCTTCAAGGTGTTCCTTTTGTGGATAGACTCTGGTGGAGAGGCCACTGGAGAAGGCCTCTGCTTCTATGCCCTTTGAGAAGGCTGCTTTGAGGAACCTCTTACCCTAGCCTCTGCCAAGTACAGCCTTCTGCCTCTCTCCAATACTGACTTACTTTTGACAGCTTGTCTTTAAGTTTGTGAAACCAAGAGCCCTTTTCGTGCAGGGAAAAATGTCCGTTTTCTGTTCTTCTTTTGCACACGGTGACGTGCTTTCAGGGCTGTGGTTAGGCTTTTACCCACTCGAGGGAGGGCCGCTTCCCGTTCACTTTGGAGATGGCACTCCGTCAGCGATGTGGGCCATGTCTGTGCTTCGCAGACTGCAAACTACCCTCTCCATTCGAAGACAACACGCACGGATTGGGAAGTCTCTGTTCTCTGGGAGTTGTGTGTGGTGCTACTGCCCCGGTGTATGGCGTGGCTCACTGGCCACTAGCAATGTTTCTGCTCGCCACTGTGGGGCAAACGTTGTGCAGCTAAGCTCACTTGGGAAGTACAAGTGCCAGAGTTCCTTTCTGGGGCACCATCAAGAGATCACATTCGTAGCATGCGGGTACTGCTTTCCTCCTAAGCTGTGCATTCGCAGCCAGCTTCAAGGTGTTCCTTTTGTGGATAGACTCTGGTGGAGAGGCCGCTGGAGAAGGCCTCTGCTTCTATGCCCTTTGAGAGGGCTGCTTTGAGGAACCTCTTACCCTAGCCTCTGCCAAGTACAGCCTTCTGCCTCTCTCCAATACTGACTTACTTTTGACAGCTTGTCTTTCCGTTTGAGAAACCAAGAGCCCTCTTCGTGCAGGGAAAAATGTCCATTTTCTGTTCTTCTTTTGCACACGGCGACGTGCTTTCAGGCCTTCGTTAGGCTTTTACCCACTCGAGGGAGGGCAGCTTCCCATTCACTTTGGAGATGGCACTCCTGCAGCGCTATGGGCCATGTCTGTGCTTCGCAGACTGCAAACTACCCTCTCCATTCGAAGAGAACACGCATGGATTGGGAAGTCTCTGTTCTCTGGGAGTTGTGTGTGCTGCTACTGCCACGGTGTATGGGGTGGCTCACTGGCCACTAGCAATGTTTCTGCTCGCCACTGTGGGGCAAACGTTGTGCAGCTAAGCTCACTTGGGAAGTACAAGTGCCAGAGTTCCTTTCCGGGGCACCATCAAGAGATCACATTCGTAACATGCGGGTACTGCTTTCCTCCTAAGCTGTGCATTCGCAGCCAGCTTCAAGGTGTTCCTTTTGTGGATAGACTCTGGTGGAGAGGTCGCTGGAGAAGGCTTCTGCTTCTATGCCCTTTGAGAAGGCTGCTTTGAGGAACCTCTTACCCTAGCCTCTGCCAAGTACAGCCTTCTGCCTCTCTCCAATACTGACTTACTTTTGACAGCTTGTCTTTCCGTTTGAGAAACCAAGAGCCCTTTTCCTGAAGGGAAAAATGTCCGTTTTCTGTTCTTCTTTTGCACACGGTTACGTGCTTTCAGGGCTGGGGTTAGGCTTTTACCCACTCGAGGGAGGGCAGCTTCCCATTCACTTTGGAGATGGCACTCCTGCCGCGCTGTGGGCCATGTCTGTGCTTCGCAGACTGCAAACTACCCTCTCCATTCGAAGACAACACGCCCGGATTGGGAAGTCTCTGTTCTCTGGGAGTTGTGTGTGGTGCTACTGCCCCGGTGTATGGGGTGGCTCACTGGCCACTAGCAATGTTTCTGCTCGCCACTGTGGGGCAAACGTTGTGCAGCTAAGCTCACTTGGGAAGTACAAGTGCCAGAGTTCCTTTCTGGGGCACCATCAAGAGAACACATTCGTAGCATGCGGGTACTGCTTTCCTCCTAAGCTGTGCATTCGCAGCCAGCTTCAAGGTGTTCCTTTTGTGGAGAGACTCTGGTGGAGAGGCCGCTGGAGAAGGCCTCTGCTTCTATGCCCTTTGAGAAGGCTGCTTTGAGGAACCTCTAACCCTAGCCTCTGCCAAGTACAGCCTTCTGCCTCTCTCCAATACTGACTTACTTTTGACAGCTTGTCTTTCCGTTTGAGAAACCAAGAGTCCTTTTCGTGCAGGGAAAAATGTCCGTTTTCTGTTCTTCTTTTGCACAGGGTGACGTGCTTTCAGGCCTGGGTTAGGCTTTTACCCACTCGAGGGAGGGCAGCTTCCCATTCACTTTGGAGATGGCACTCCTGCAGCGCTGTGGGCCATGTCTGTGCTTCGCAGACTGCAAACTACCCTCTCCATTCGAAGAGAACACGCACGGATTGGGAAGTCTCTGTTCTCTGGGAGTGTGTGTGGTGCTACTGCCCCGGTGTATGGGGTGGCTCACTGGCCACTAGCAATGTTTCTGCTCGCCACTGTGGGGCAAACGTTGTGCAGCTAAGCTCACTTGGGAAGTACAAGTGCCAGAGTTCCTTTCTGGGGCACCATCAAGAGATCACATTCGTAGCATGCGGGTACTGCTTTCCTCCTAAGCTGTGCATTCCCCGCCAGCTTCAAGGTGTTCCTTTTGTGGATAGACTCTGGAGGAGAGGCCGCTGGATAAGGCCTCTGCTTCTATGCCCTTTGAGAGGGCTGCTTTGAGGAACCTCTAACCCTAGCCTCTGCCAAGTACAGCCTTCTGCCTCTCTCCAATACTGACTTACTTCTGACAGCTTGTCTTTCCGTTTGAGAAACCAAGAGCCCTTTTCGTGCAGGGAAAAATGTCCGTTTTCTGTTCTTCTTTTGCACACGGTGACGTGCTTTCAGGCCTGGGTTAGGCTTTTACCCACTCGAGGGAGGGCAGCTTCCCATTCACTTTGGAGATGGCACTCCTGCAGCGCTGTGGGCCATGTCTGTGCTTCGCAGACTGTAAACTACCCTCTCCATTCGAAGAGAACACGCACGGATTGGGAAGTCTCTGTTCTCTGGGAGTTGTGTGTGGTGCTACTGCCCCGGTGTATGGGGTGGCTCACTGGCCACTAGCAAATATTCTGCTCGCCACTGTGGGGCAAACGTTGTGCAGCTAAGCTCACTTGGGAAGTACAAGTGCCAGAGTTCCTTTCTGGGGCACCATCAAGAGATCACATTCGTAGCATGCGGGTACTGCTTTCCTCCTAAGCTGTGCATTCGCAGCCAGCTTCAAGGTGTTCCTTTTGTGGATAGACTCTGGAGGAGAGGCCGCTGGAGAAGGCCTCTGCTTCTATGCCCTTTGAGAGGGCTGCTTTGAGGAACCTCTTACCCTAGCCTCTGCCAAGTACAGCCTTCTGCCTCTCTCCAATACTGACTTACTTTTGACAGCTTGTCTTTCCGTTTGAGAAACCAAGAGCCCTTTTCGTGCAGGGAAAAATGTCCGTTTTCTGTTCTTTTCACACGGTTACGTGCTTTCTGGGCTGGGGTTAGGCTTTTACCCACTCGAGGGAGGGCAGCTTCCCATTCACTTTGGAGATGGCACTCCTGCAGCGCTGTGGGCCATGTCTGTGCTTCGCAGACTGCAAACTACCCTCTCCATTCGAAGAGAACACGCACGGATTGGGAAGTCTCTGTTCTCTGGGAGTTGTGTGTGGTGCTACTGCCCCGGTGTATGGGGTGGCTCACTGGCCACTAGCAAAGTTTCTGCTCGCCACTGTGGGGCAAACGTTGTGGAGCTAAGCTCACTTTGGAAGTACAAGTGCCAGAGTTCCTTTCTGGGGCACCATCAAGAGATCACATTCGTAACATGCGGGTACTGCTTTCCTCCTAAGCTGTGCATTCGCAGCCAGCTTCAAGGTGTTCCTTTTGTGGATAGACTCTGGTGGAGAGGCCGCTGGAGAAGGCCTCTGCTTCTATGCCCTTTGAGAGGGCTGCTTTGAGGAACCTCTTACCCTAGCCTCTGCCAAGTACAGCCTTCTGCCTCTCTCCAATACTGACTTACTTTTGACAGCTTGTCTTTCCGTTTGAGAAACCAAGAGCCCTTTTCGTGCAGGGAAAAATGTCCGTTTTCTGTTCTTTTCACACGGTTACGTGCTTTCAGGGCTGGGGTTAGGCTTTTACCCACTCGAGGGAGGGCAGCTTCCCATTCACTTTGGAGATGGCACTCCTGCAGCGCTGTGGGCCATGTCTGTGCTTCGCAGACTGCAAACTACCCTCTCTATTCGAAGAGAACACGCACGGATTGGGAAGTCTCTGTTCTCTGGGAGTTGTGTGTGGTGCTACTGCCCCGGTGTATGGGGTGGCTCACTGGCCACTAGCAAAGTTTCTGCTCGCCACTGTGGGGCAAACGTTGTGCAGCTAAGCTCACTTGGGAAGTACAAGTGCCAGAGTTCCTTTCTGGGGCACCATCAAGAGATCACATCCGTAACATGCGGGTACTGCTTTCCTCCTAAGCTGTGCATTCGCAGCCAGCTTCAAGGTGTTCCTTTTGTGGATAGACTCTGGAGGAGAGGCCGCTGGAGAAGGCCTCTGCTTCTATGCCCTTTGAGAGGGCTGCTTTGAGGAACCTCTTACCCTAGCCTCTGCCAAGTACAGCCTTCTGCCTCTCTCCAATACTGACTTACTTTTGACAGCTTGTCTTTCCGTTTGAGAAACCAAGAGCCCTTTTCGTGCAGGGAAAAATGTCCGTTTTCTGTTCTTCTTTTGCACACGGTGACGTGCTTTCAGGCCTGGGTTAGGCTTTTACCCACTCGAGGGAGGGCAGCTTCCCATTCACTTTGGAGATGGCACTCCTGCAGCGCTGTGGGCCATGACTGTGCTTCGCAGACTGTAAACTACCCTCTCCATTCGAAGAAAAGACGCACGGATTGGGAAGCCTCTGTTCTCTGGGAGTTGTGTGTGGTGCTACTGCCCCGGTGTATGGGGTGGCTCACTGGCCACTAGCAATGTTTCTGCTCGCCACTGTGGGGCAAACGTTGTGCAGCTAAGCTCACTTGGGAAGTACAAGTGCCAGAGTTCCTTTCTGGGGCACCATCAAGAGATCACATTCGTAGCATGCGGGTACTGCTTTCCTCCTAAGGTGTGCATTCGCAGCCAGCTTCAAGGTGTTCCTTTTGTGGATAGACTCTGGTGGAGAGGCCGCTGGAGAAGGCTTCTGCTTCTATGCCCTTTGAGAAGGCTGCTTTGAGGAACTTCTTACCCTAGCCTCTGCCAAGTACAGCCTTCTGCCTCTCTCCAATACTGACTTACTTTTGACAGCTTGTCTTTCCGTTTGAGAAACCAACAGCCCTTTTCCTGCAGGGAAAAATGTCCGTTTTCTGTTCTTCTTTTGCACACGGTTACGTGCTTTCAGGGCTGGGGTTAGGCTTTTACCCACTCGAGGGAGGGCAGCTTACCGTTCACTTTGGAGACGGCACTCCTGCAGCGCTGTGGGCCATGTCACTGCTTCGCAGACTGCAAACTACCCTCTCCATTCGAAGAGAACACGCACGGATTGGGAAGTCTCTGTTCTCTGGGAGTTGTGTGTGGTGCTACTGCCCCGGTGTATGGGGTGGCTCACTGGCCACTAGCAATGTTTCTGCTCGCCACTGTGGGGCAAACGTTGTGCAGCTAAGCTCACTTGGGAAGTACAAGTGCCAGAGTTCCTTTCTTGGGCACCATCAAGAGATCACATTCGTAGCATGCGGGTACTGCTTTCCTCCTAAGCTGTGCATTGGCAGCCAGCTTCAAGGTGTTCCTTTTGTGGATAGACTCTGGTGGAGAGGCCGCTGGAGAAGGCTTCTGCTTCTATGCCCTTTGAGAAAGCTGCTTTGAGGAACCTCTTACCCTAGCCTCTGCCAAGTACAGCCTTCTGCCTCTCTCCAATACTGACTTACTTTTGACAGCTTGTCTTTCCGTTTGAGAAACCAAGAGCCCTTTTCGTGCAGGGAAAAATGTCCGTTTTCTGTTCTTCTTTTGCACACGGTGACGTGCTTTCAGGCCTGGGTTAGGCTTTTACCCACTCGAGGGAGGGCAGCTTCCCATTCACTTTGGAGATGGCACTCCTGCAGCGCTGTGAGCCATGACTGTGCTTCGCAGACTGTAAACTACCATATCCATTCGAAGAAAACACGCACGGATTGGGAAGTCTCTGTTCTTTAGGAGATGTGTGTGGTGCTACTGCCCCGGTGTATGGGGTGGCTCACTGGCCACTAGCAATGTTTCTGCTCGCCACTGTGGGGCAAACGTTGTGCAGCTAAGCTCACTTGGGAAGTACAAGTGCCAGAGTTCCTTTCTGGGGCACCATCAAGAGATCACATTCGTAGCATGCGGGTACTGCTTTCTTCCTAAGCTGTGCATTCGCAGCCAGCTTCAAGGTGTTCCTTTTGCGGATAGACTCTGGTGGAGAGGCCACTGGAGAAGGCCTCTGCTTCTATGCCCTTTGAGAAGGCTGCTTTGAGGAACCTCTTACCCTAGCCTCTGCCAAGTACAGCCTTCTGCCTCTCTCCAATACTGACTTACTTTTGACAGCTTGTCTTTCCGTTTGAGAAACCAAGAGCCCTTTTCGTGCAGGGAAAAATGTCCGTTTTCTGTTCTTTTCACACGGTTACGTGCTTTCAGGGCTGGGGTTAGGCTTTTACCCACTCGAGGGAGGGCAGCTTCCCATTCACTTTGGAGATGGCACTCCTGCAGCGCTGTGGGCCATGTCTGTGCTTCGCAGACTGCAAACTACCCTCTCTATTCGAAGAGAACACGCACGGATTGGGAAGTCTCTGTTCTCTGGGAGTTGTGTGTGGTGCTACTGCCCCGGTGTATGGGGTGGCTCACTGGCCACTAGCAAAGTTTCTGCTCGCCACTGTGGGGCAAACGTTGTGCAGCTAAGCTCACTTGGGAAGTACAAGTGCCAGAGTTCCTTTCTGGGGCACCATCAAGAGATCACATCCGTAACATGCGGGTACTGCTTTCCTCCTAAGCTGTGCATTCGCAGCCAGCTTCAAGGTGTTCCTTTTGTGGATAGACTCTGGAGGAGAGGCCGCTGGAGAAGGCCTCTGCTTCTATGCCCTTTGAGAGGGCTGCTTTGAGGAACCTCTTACCCTAGCCTCTGCCAAGTACAGCCTTCTGCCTCTCTCCAATACTGACTTACTTTTGACAGCTTGTCTTTCCGTTTGAGAAACCAAGAGCCCTTTTCGTGCAGGGAAAAATGTCCGTTTTCTGTTCTTCTTTTGCACACGGTGACGTGCTTTCAGGCCTGGGTTAGGCTTTTACCCACTCGAGGGAGGGCAGCTTCCCATTCACTTTGGAGATGGCACTCCTGCAGCGCTGTGGGCCATGACTGTGCTTCGCAGACTGTAAACTACCCTCTCCATTCGAAGAAAAGACGCACGGATTGGGAAGCCTCTGTTCTCTGGGAGTTGTGTGTGGTGCTACTGCCCCGGTGTATGGGGTGGCTCACTGGCCACTAGCAATGTTTCTGCTCGCCACTGTGGGGCAAACGTTGTGCAGCTAAGCTCACTTGGGAAGTACAAGTGCCAGAGTTCCTTTCTGGGGCACCATCAAGAGATCACATTCGTAGCATGCGGGTACTGCTTTCCTCCTAAGGTGTGCATTCGCAGCCAGCTTCAAGGTGTTCCTTTTGTGGATAGACTCTGGTGGAGAGGCCGCTGGAGAAGGCTTCTGCTTCTATGCCCTTTGAGAAGGCTGCTTTGAGGAACTTCTTACCCTAGCCTCTGCCAAGTACAGCCTTCTGCCTCTCTCCAATACTGACTTACTTTTGACAGCTTGTCTTTCCGTTTGAGAAACCAACAGCCCTTTTCCTGCAGGGAAAAATGTCCGTTTTCTGTTCTTCTTTTGCACACGGTTACGTGCTTTCAGGGCTGGGGTTAGGCTTTTACCCACTCGAGGGAGGGCAGCTTACCGTTCACTTTGGAGACGGCACTCCTGCAGCGCTGTGGGCCATGTCACTGCTTCGCAGACTGCAAACTACCCTCTCAATTCGAAGAGAACACGCACGGATTGGGAAGTCTCTGTTCTCTGGGAGTTGTGTGTGGTGCTACTGCCCCGGTGTATGGGGTGGCTCACTGGCCACTAGCAATGTTTCTGCTCGCCACTGTGGGGCAAACGTTGTGCAGCTAAGCTCACTTGGGAAGTACAAGTGCCAGAGTTCCTTTCTTGGGCACCATCAAGAGATCACATTCGTAGCATGCGGGTACTGCTTTCCTCCTAAGCTGTGCATTGGCAGCCAGCTTCAAGGTGTTCCTTTTGTGGATAGACTCTGGTGGAGAGGCCGCTGGAGAAGGCTTCTGCTTCTATGCCCTTTGAGAAAGCTGCTTTGAGGAACCTCTTACCCTAGCCTCTGCCAAGTACAGCCTTCTGCCTCTCTCCAATACTGACTTACTTTTGACAGCTTGTCTTTCCGTTTGAGAAACCAAGAGCCCTTTTCGTGCAGGGAAAAATGTCCGTTTTCTGTTCTTCTTTTGCACACGGTGACGTGCTTTCAGGCCTGGGTTAGGCTTTTACCCACTCGAGGGAGGGCAGCTTCCCATTCACTTTGGAGATGGCACTCCTGCAGCGCTGTGAGCCATGACTGTGCTTCGCAGACTGTAAACTACCCTATCCATTCGAAGAAAACACGCACGGATTGGGAAGTCTCTGTTCTTTAGGAGATGTGTGTGGTGCTACTGCCCCGGTGTATGGGGTGGCTCACTGGCCACTAGCAATGTTTCTGCTCGCCACTGTGGGGCAAACGTTGTGCAGCTAAGCTCACTTGGGAAGTACAAGTGCCAGAGTTCCTTTCTGGGGCACCATCAAGAGATCACATTCGTAGCATGCGGGTACTGCTTTCTTCCTAAGCTGTGCATTCGCAGCCAGCTTCAAGGTGTTCCTTTTGCGGATAGACTCTGGTGGAGAGGCCACTGGAGAAGGCCTCTGCTTCTATGCCCTTTGAGAAGGCTGCTTTGAGGAACCTCTTACCCTAGCCTCTGCCAAGTACAGCCTTCTGCCTCTCTCCAATACTGACTTACTTTTGACAGCTTGTCTTTCCGTTTGAGAAACCAAGAGCCCTTTTCCTGCAGGGAAAAATGTCCGTTTTCTGTTCTTCTTTTGCACACGGTGACGTGCTTTCAGGGCTGTGGTTAGGCTTTTACCCACTCGAGGGAGGGCAGCTTCCCGTTCACTTTGGAGATGGCACTCCTGCAGCGCTGTGGGCCAAGTCTGTGCTTCGCAGACTGCAAACTACCCTCTCCATTCGAAGACAACACGCACGGATTGGGAAGTCTCTGTTCTCTTGGAGTTGTGTGTGGTGCTACTGCCCCGGTGTATGGCGTGGCTCACTGGCCACTAGCAATGTTTCTGCTCGCCACTGTGGGGCAAACGTTGTGCAGCTAAGCTCACTTGGGAAGTACAAGTGCCAGAGTTCCTTTCTGGGGCACCATCAAGAGATCACATTCGTAGCATGCGGGTACTGCTTTCCTCCTAAGCTGTGCATTCGCAGCCAGCTTCAAGGTGTTCCTTTTGTGGATAGACTCTGGTGGAGAAACCGCTGGACAAGGCTTCTGCTTCTATGCCCTTTGAGAAAGCTGCTTTGAGGAACCTCTTACCCTAGCCTCTGCCAAGTACAGCCTTCTGCCTCTCTCCAATACTGACTTACTTTTGACAGCTTGTCTTTCCGTTTGAGAAACCAAGAGCCCTCTTCGTGCAGGGAAAAATGTCCGTTTTCTGTTCTTCTTTTGCACACGGTGACGTGCTTTCAGGCCTTCGTTAGGCTTTTACCCACTCGAGGGAGGGCAGCTTCCCATTCACTTTGGAGATGGCACTCCTGCAGCGCTGTGGGCCATGTCTGTGCTTCGGAGACTGCAAACTACCCTCTCCATTCGAAGAGAACACGCATGGGTTGGGAAGTCTCTGTTCTCTGGGAGTTGTGTGTGCTGCTACTGCTCCGGTGTATGGCGTGGCTCACTGGCCACTAGCAATGTTTCTGCTCACCACTGTGGGGCAAACGTTGTGCAGCTAAGCTCACTTGGGAAGTACAAGTGCCAGAGTTCCTTTCTGGGGCACCATCAAGAGATCACATTCGTAGCATGCGGGTACTGCTTTCCTCCTAAGCTGTGCATTCGCAGCCAGCTTCAAGGTGTTCCTTTTGTGGATAGACTCTGGTGGAGAGGCCGCTGGAGAAGGCTTCTGCTTCTATGCCCTTTGAGAAGGCTGCTTTGAGGAACTTCTTACCCTAGCCTCTGCCAAGTACAGCCTTCTGCCTCTCTCCAGTACTGACTTACTTTTGACAGCTTGTCTTTCCATTTGAGAAACCAACAGCCCTTTTCCGGCAGGGAAAAATGTCCGTTTTCTGTTCTTCTTTTGCACACGGTTACGTGCTTTCAGGGCTGTGGTTAGGCTTTTACCCACTCGAGGGAGGGCAGCTTCCCATTCACTTTGGAGATGGCACTCCTGCAGCGCTGTGGGCCATGTCTGTGCTTCGCAGACTGCAAACTACCCTCTCCATTCGAAGAGAACACGCACGGATTGGGAAGTCTCTGTTCTCTGGGAGTGTGTGTGGTGCTACTGCCCCGGTGTATGGGGTGGCTCACTGGCCACTAGCAATGTTTCTGCTCACCACTGTGGGGCAAACGTTGTGCAGCTAAGCTCACTTGGGAAGTACAAGTGCCAGAGTTCCTTTCTGGGGCACCATCAAGAGATCACATTCGTAGCATGCGGGTACTGCTTTCCTCCTAAGCTGTGCATTCCCCGCCAGCTTCAAGGTGTTCCTTTTGTGGATAGACTCTGGAGGAGAGGCCGCTGGATAAGGCCTCTGCTTCTATGCCCTTTGAGAGGGCTGCTTTGAGGAACCTCTTACCCTAGCCTCTGCCAAGTACAGCCTTCTGCCTCTCTCCAATACTGACTTACTTCTGACAGCTTGTCTTTCCGTTTGAGAAACCAAGAGCCCTTTTCGTGCAGGGAAAAATGTCCGTTTTCTGTTCTTCTTTTGCACACGGTGACGTGCTTTCAGGCCTGGGTTAGGCTTTTACCCACTCGAGGGAGGGCAGCTTCCCATTCACTTTGGAGATGGCACTCCTGCAGCGCTGTGGGCCATGTCTGTGCTTCGCAGACTGTAAACTACCCTCTCCATTCGAAGAGAACACGCACGGATTGGGAAGTCTCTGTTCTCTGGGAGTTGTGTGTGGTGCTACTGCCCCGGTGTATGGGGTGGCTCACTGGCCACTAGCAAATTTTCTGCTCACCACTGTGGGGCAAACGTTGTGCAGCTAAGCTCACTTGGGAAGTACAAGTGCCAGAGTTCCTTTCTGGGGCACCATCAAGAGATCACATTCGTAGCATGCGGGTACTGCTTTCCTCCTAAGCTGTGCATTCGCAGCCAGCTTCAAGGTGTTCCTTTTGTGGATAGACTCTGGAGGAGAGGCCGCTGGAGAAGGCCTCTGCTTCTATGCCCTTTGAGAGGGCTGCTTTGAGGAACCTCTTACCCTAGCCTCTGCCAAGTACAGCCTTCTGCCTCTCTCCAATACTGACTTACTTTTGACAGCTTGTCTTTCCGTTTGAGAAACCAAGAGCCCTTTTCGTGCAGGGAAAAATGTCCGTTTTCTGTTCTTTTCACACGGTTACGTGCTTTCTGGGCTGGGGTTAGGCTTTTACCCACTCGAGGGAGGGCAGCTTCCCATTCACTTTGGAGATGGCACTCCTGCAGCGCTGTGGGCCATGTCTGTGCTTCGCAGACTGCAAACTACCCTCTCCATTCGAAGAGAACACGCACGGATTGGGAAGTCTCTGTTCTCTGGGAGTTGTGTGTGGTGCTACTGCCCCGGTGTATGGGGTGGCTCACTGGCCACTAGCAAAGTTTCTGCTCGCCACTGTGGGGCAAACGTTGTGGAGCTAAGCTCACTTTGGAAGTACAAGTGCCAGAGTTCCTTTCTGGGGCACCATCAAGAGATCACATTCGTAACATGCGGGTACTGCTTTCCTCCTAAGCTGTGCATTCGCAGCCAGCTTCAAGGTGTTCCTTTTGTGGATAGACTCTGGAGGAGAGGCCGCTGGAGAAGGCCTCTGCTTCTATGCCCTTTGAGAGGGCTGCTTTGAGGAACCTCTTACCCTAGCCTCTGCCAAGTACAGCCTTCTGCCTCTCTCCAATACTGACTTACTTTTGACAGCTTGTCTTTCCGTTTGAGAAACCAAGAGCCCTTTTCGTGCAGGGAAAAATGTCCGTTTTCTGTTCTTTTCACACGGTTACGTGCTTTCAGGGCTGGGGTTAGGCTTTTACTCACTCGAGGGAGGGCAGCTTCCCATTCACTTTGGAGATGGCACTCCTGCAGCGCTGTGGGCCATGTCTGTGCTTCGCAGACTGCAAACTACCCTCTCCATTCGAAGAGAACACGCACGGATTGGGAAGTCTCTGTTCTCTGGGAGTTGTGTGTGGTGCTACTGCCCCAGTGTATGGGGTGGCTCACTGGCCACTAGCAAAGTTTCTGCTCGCCACTGTGGGGCAAACGTTGTGCAGCTAAGCTCACTTGGGAAGTACAAGTGCCAGAGTTCCTTTCTGGGGCACCATCAAGAGATCACATTCGTAACATGCGGGTACTGCTTTCCTCCTAAGCTGTGCATTCGCAGCCAGCTTCAAGGTGTTCCTTTTGTGGATAGACTCTGGAGGAGCGGCCGCTGGAGAAGGCCTCTGCTTCTATGCCCTTTGAGAGGGCTGCTTTGAGGAACCTCTTACCCTAGCCTCTGCCAAGTACAGCCTTCTGCCTCTCTCCAATACTGACTTACTTTTGACAGCTTGCCTTTCCGTTTGAGAAACCAAGAGCCCTTTTCGTGCAGGGAAAAATGTCCGTTTTCTGTTCTTCTTTTGCACACGGTGACGTGCTTTCAGGCCTGGGTTAGGCTTTTACCCACTCGAGGGAGGGCAGCTTCCCATTCACTTTGGAGATTCCACTCCTGCAGCGCTGTGGGCCATGACTGTGCTTCGCAGACTGTAAACTACCCTCTCCATTCGAAGAAAAGACGCACGGATTGGGAAGCCTCTGTTCTCTGGGAGTTGTGTGTGGTGCTACTGCCCCGGTGTATGGGGTGGCTCACTGGCCACTAGCAATGTTTCTGCTCGCCACTGTGGGGCAAACGTTGTGCAGCTAAGCTCACTTGGGAAGTACAAGTGCCAGAGTTCCTTTCTGGGGCACCATCAAGAGATCACATTCGTAGCATGCGGGTACTGCTTTCCTCCTAAGCTGTGCATTCGCAGCCAGCTTCAAGGTGTTCCTTTTGTGGATAGACTCTGGAGGAGAGGCCGCTGGAGAAGGCCTCTGCTTCTATGCCCTTTGAGAGGGCTGCTTTGAGGAACCTCTTACCCTAGCCTCTGCCAAGTACAGCCTTCTGCCTCTCTCCAATACTGACTTACTTTTGACAGCTTGTCTTTCCGTTTGAGAAACCAAGAGCCCTTTTCGTGCAGGGAAAAATGTCCGTTTTCTGTTCTTTTCACACGGTTACGTGCTTTCTGGGCTGGGGTTAGGCTTTTACCCACTCGAGGGAGGGCAGCTTCCCATTCACTTTGGAGATGGCACTCCTGCAGCGCTGTGGGCCATGTCTGTGCTTCGCAGACTGCAAACTACCCTCTCCATTCGAAGAGAACACGCACGGATTGGGAAGTCTCTGTTCTCTGGGAGTTGTGTGTGGTGCTACTGCCCCGGTGTATGGGGTGGCTCACTGGCCACTAGCAAAGTTTCTGCTCGCCACTGTGGGGCAAACGTTGTGGAGCTAAGCTCACTTTGGAAGTACAAGTGCCAGAGTTCCTTTCTGGGGCACCATCAAGAGATCACATTCGTAACATGCGGGTACTGCTTTCCTCCTAAGCTGTGCATTCGCAGCCAGCTTCAAGGTGTTCCTTTTGTGGATAGACTCTGGAGGAGAGGCCGCTGGAGAAGGCCTCTGCTTCTCTGCCCTTTGAGAGGGCTGCTTTGAGGAACCTCTTACCCTAGCCTCTGCCAAGTACAGCCTTCTGCCTCTCTCCAATACTGACTTACTTTTGACAGCTTGTCTTTCCGTTTGAGAAACCAAGAGCCCTTTTCGTGCAGGGAAAAATGTCCGTTTTCTGTTCTTTTCACACGGTTACGTGCTTTCAGGGCTGGGGTTAGGCTTTTACTCACTCGAGGGAGGGCAGCTTCCCATTCACTTTGGAGATGGCACTCCTGCAGCGCTGTGGGCCATGTCTGTGCTTCGCAGACTGCAAACTACCCTCTCCATTCGAAGAGAACACGCACGGATTGGGAAGTCTCTGTTCTCTGGGAGTTGTGTGTGGTGCTACTGCCCCAGTGTATGGGGTGGCTCACTGGCCACTAGCAAAGTTTCTGCTCGCCACTGTGGGGCAAACGTTGTGCAGCTAAGCTCACTTGGGAAGTACAAGTGCCAGAGTTCCTTTCTGGGGCACCATCAAGAGATCACATTCGTAACATGCGGGTACTGCTTTCCTCCTAAGCTGTGCATTCGCAGCCAGCTTCAAGGTGTTCCTTTTGTGGATAGACTCTGGAGGAGCGGCCGCTGGAGAAGGCCTCTGCTTCTATGCCCTTTGAGAGGGCTGCTTTGAGGAACCTCTTACCCTAGCCTCTGCCAAGTACAGCCTTCTGCCTCTCTCCAATACTGACTTACTTTTGACAGCTTGCCTTTCCGTTTGAGAAACCAAGAGCCCTTTTCGTGCAGGGAAAAATGTCCGTTTTCTGTTCTTCTTTTGCACACGGTGACGTGCTTTCAGGCCTGGGTTAGGCTTTTACCCACTCGAGGGAGGGCAGCTTCCCATTCACTTTGGAGATTCCACTCCTGCAGCGCTGTGGGCCATGACTGTGCTTCGCAGACTGTAAACTACCCTCTCCATTCGAAGAAAAGACGCACGGATTGGGAAGCCTCTGTTCTCTGGGAGTTGTGTGTGGTGCTACTGCCCCGGTGTATGGGGTGGCTCACTGGCCACTAGCAATGTTTCTGCTCGCCACTGTGGGGCAAACGTTGTGCAGCTAAGCTCACTTGGGAAGTACAAGTGCCAGAGTTCCTTTCTGGGGCACCATCAAGAGATCACATTCGTAGCATGCGGGTACTGCTTTCCTCCTAAGGTGTGCATTCGCAGCCAGCTTCAAGGTGTTCTTTTTGTGGATAGACTCTGGTGGAGAGGCCGCTGGAGAAGGCTTCTGCTTCTATGCCCTTTGAGAAGGCTGCTTTGAGGAACTTCTTACCCTAGCCTCTGCCAAGTACAGCCTTCTGCCTCTCTCCAATACTGACTTACTTTTGACAGCTTGTCTTTCCGTTTGAGAAACCAACAGCCCTTTTCCTGCAGGGAAAAATGTCCGTTTTCTGTTCTTCTTTTGCACACGGTTACGTGCTTTCAGGGCTGGGGTTAGGCTTTTACCCACTCGAGGGAGGGCAGCTTACCGTTCACTTTGGAGACGGCACTCCTGCAACGCTGTGGGCCATGTCAGTGCTTCGCAGACTGTAAACTACCCTCTCCATTCGAAGAAAACACGCACGGATTGGGAAGTCTCTGTTCTTTAGGAGATGTGTGTGGTGCTACTGCCCCGGTGTATTGGGTGGCTCACTGGCCACTAGCAATGTTTCTGCTCGCCACTGTGGGGCAAACGTTGTGCAGCTAAGCTCACTTGGGAAGTACAAGTGCCAGAGTTCCTTTCTGGGGCACCATCAAGAGATCACATTCGTAGCATGCGGGTACTGCTTTCCTCCTAAGCTGTGCATTCGCAGCCAGCTTCAAGGTGTTCCTTTTGTGGATAGACTCTGGTGGAGAGGCCACTGGAGAAGGCCTCTGCTTCTATGCCCTTTGAGAAGGCTGCTTTGAGGAACCTCTTACCCTAGCCTCTGCCAAGTACAGCCTTCTGCCTCTCTCCAATACTGACTTACTTTTGACAGCTTGTCTTTCCGGTTGTGAAACCAAGAGCCCTTTTCGTGCAGGGAAAAATGTCCGTTTTCTGTTCTTCTTTTGCACACGGTGACGTGCTTTCAGGGCTGTGGTTAGGCTTTTACCCACTCGAGGGAGGGCAGCATCCCGTTCACTTTGGAGATGGCACTCCGTCAGCGATGTGGGCCATGTCTGTGCTTCGCAGACTGCAAACTACCCTCTCCATTCGAAGACAACACGCACGGATTGGGAACTCTCTGTTCTCTGGGAGTTGTGTGTGGTGCTACTGCCCCGGTGTATGGCGTGGCTCACTGGCCACTAGCAATGTTTCTGCTCGCCACTGTGGGGCAAACGTTGTGCAGCTAAGCTCACTTGGGAAGTACAAGTGCCAGAGTTCCTTTCTGGGGCACCATCAAGAGATCACAATCGTAGCATGCGGGTACTGCTTTCCTCCTAAGCTGTGCATTCGCAGCCAGCTTCAAGGTGTTCCTTTTGTGGATAGACTCTGGTGGAGAGGCCGCTGGAGAAGGCCTCTGCTTCTATGCCCTTTGAGAAGGCTGCTTTGAGGAACCTCTTACCCTAGCCTCTGCCAAGTACAGCCTTCTGCCTCTCTCCAATACTGACTTACTTTTGACAGCTTGTCTTTCCGTTTGAGAAACCAAGAGCCCTTTTCGTGCAGGGAAAAATGTCCATTTTCTGTTCTTTTCACACGGTTACGTGCTTTCTGGGCTGGGGTTAGGCTTTTACCCACTCGAGGGAGGGCAGCTTCCCATTCACTTTGGAGATGGCACTCCTGCAGCGCTGTGGGCCATGTCTGTGCTTCGCAGACTGCAAACTACCCTCTCCATTCGAAGAGAACACGCACGGATTGGGAAGTCTCTGTTCTCTGGGAGTTGTGTGTGGTGCTACTGCCCCGGTGTATGGGGTGGCTCACTGGCCACTAGCAAAGTTTCTGCTCGCCACTGTGGGGCAAACGTTGTGGAGCTAAGCTCACTTTGGAAGTACAAGTGCCAGAGTTCCTTTCTGGGGCACCATCAAGAGATCACATTCGTAACATGCGGGTACTGCTTTCCTCCTAAGCTGTGCATTCGCAGCCAGCTTCAAGGTGTTCCTTTTGTGGATAGACTCTGGAGGAGAGGCCGCTGGAGAAGGCCTCTGCTTCTATGCCCTTTGAGAGGGCTGCTTTGAGGAACCTCTTACCCTAGCCTCTGCCAAGTACAGCCTTCTGCCTCTCTCCAATACTGACTTACTTTTGACAGCTTGTCTTTCCGTTTGAGAAACCAAGAGCCCTTTTCGTGCAGGGAAAAATGTCCGTTTTCTGTTCTTTTCACACGGTTACGTGCTTTCAGGGCTGGGGTTAGGCTTTTACCCACTCGAGGGAGGGGAGCTTCCCATTCACTTTGGAGATGGCACTCCTGCAGCGCTGTGGGCCATGTCTGTGCTTCGCAGACTGCAAACTACCCTCTCTATTCGAAGAGAACACGCACGGATTGGGAAGTCTCTGTTCTCTGGGAGTTGTGTGTGGTGCTACTGCCCCGGTGTATGGGGTGGCTCACTGGCCACTAGCAAAGTTTCTGCTCGCCACTGTGGGGCAAACGTTGTGCAGCTAAGCTCACTTGGGAAGTACAAGTGCCAGAGTTCCTTTCTGGGGCACCATCAAGAGATCACATCCGTAACATGCGGGTACTGCTTTCCTCCTAAGCTGTGCATTCGCAGCCAGCTTCAAGGTGTTCCTTTTGTGGATAGACTCTGGAGGAGAGGCCGCTGGAGAAGGCCTCTGCTTCTATGCCCTTTGAGAGGGCTGCTTTGAGGAACCTCTTACCCTAGCCTCTGCCAAGTACAGCCTTCTGCCTCTCTCCAATACTGACTAACTTTTGACAGCTTGTCTTTCCGTTTGAGAAACCAAGAGCCCTTTTCGTGCAGGGAAAAATGTCCGTTTTCTGTTCTTCTTTTGCACACGGTGACGTGCTTTCAGGCCTGGGTTAGGCTTTTACCCACTCGAGGGAGGGCAGCTTCCCATTCACTTTGGAGATGGCACTCCTGCAGCGCTGTGGGCCATGACTGTGCTTCGCAGACTGTAAACTACCCTCTCCATTCGAAGAAAAGACGCACGGATTGGGAAGCCTCTGTTCTCTGGGAGTTGTGTGTGGTGCTACTGCCCCGGTGTATGGGGTGGCTCACTGGCCACTAGCAATGTTTCTGCTCGCCACTGTGGGGCAAACGTTGTGCAGCTAAGCTCACTTGGGAAGTACAAGTGCCAGAGTTCCTTTCTGGGGCACCATCAAGAGATCACATTCGTAGCATGCGGGTACTGCTTTCCTCCTAAGGTGTGCATTCGCAGCCAGCTTCAAGGTGTTCCTTTTGTGGATAGACTCTGGTGGAGAGGCCGCTGGAGAAGGCTTCTGCTTCTATGCCCTTTGAGAAGGCTGCTTTGAGGAACTTCTTACCCTAGCCTCTGCCAAGTACAGCCTTCTGCCTCTCTCCAATACTGACTTACTTTTGACAGCTTGTCTTTCCGTTTGAGAAACCAACAGCCCTTTTCCTGCAGGGAAAAATGTCCGTTTTCTGTTCTTCTTTTGCACACGGTTACGTGCTTTCAGGGCTGGGGTTAGGCTTTTACCCACTCGAGGGAGGGCAGCTTACCGTTCACTTTGGAGACGGCACTCCTGCAGCGCTGTGGGCCATGTCAGTGCTTCGCAGACTGCAAACTACCCTCTCCATTCGAAGAGAACACGCACGGATTGGGAAGTCTCTGTTCTCTGGGAGTTGTGTGTGGTGCTACTGCCCCGGTGTATGGGGTGGCTCACTGGCCACTAGCAATGTTTCTGCTCGCCACTGTGGGGCAAACGTTGTGCAGCTAAGCTCACTTGGGAAGTACAAGTGCCAGAGTTCCTTTCTTGGGCACCATCAAGAGATCACATTCGTAGCATGCGGGTACTGCTTTCCTCCTAAGCTGTGCATTGGCAGCCAGCTTCAAGGTGTTCCTTTTGTGGATAGACTCTGGTGGAGAGGCCGCTGGAGAAGGCTTCTGCTTCTATGCCCTTTGAGAAAGCTGCTTTGAGGAACCTCTTACCCTAGCCTCTGCCAAGTACAGCCTTCTGCCTCTCTCCAATACTGACTTACTTTTGACAGCTTGTCTTTCCGTTTGAGAAACCAAGAGCCCTTTTCGTGCAGGGAAAAATGTCCGTTTTCTGTTCTTCTTTTGCACACGGTGACGTGCTTTCAGGCCTGGGTTAGGCTTTTACCCACTCGAGGGAGGGCAGCTTCCCATTCACTTTGGAGATGGCACTCCTGCAGCGCTGTGAGCCATGACTGTGCTTCGCAGACTGTAAACTACCCTATCCATTCGAAGAAAACACGCACGGATTGGGAAGTCTCTGTTCTTTAGGAGATGTGTGTGGTGCTACTGCCCCGGTGTATGGGGTGGCTCACTGGCCACTAGCAATGTTTCTGCTCGCCACTGTGGGGCAAACGTTGTGCAGCTAAGCTCACTTGGGAAGTACAAGTGCCAGAGTTCCTTTCTGGGGCACCATCAAGAGATCACATTCGTAGCATGAGGGTACTGCTTTCTTCCTAAGCTGTGCATTCGCAGCCAGCTTCAAGGTGTTCCTTTTGCGGATAGACTCTGGTGGAGAGGCCACTGGAGAAGGCCTCTGCTTCTATGCCCTTTGAGAAGGCTGCTTTGAGGAACCTCTTACCCTAGCCTCTGCCAAGTACAGCCTTCTGCCTCTCTCCAATACTGACTTACTTTTGACAGCTTGTCTTTCCGTTTGAGAAACCAAGAGCCCTTTTCCTGCAGGGAAAAATGTCCGTTTTCTGTTCTTCTTTTGCACACGGTGACGTGCTTTCAGGGCTGTGGTTAGGCTTTTACCCACTCGAGGGAGGGCAGCTTCCCATTCACTTTGGAGATGGCACTCCTGCAGCGCTGTGGGCCATGTCTGTGCTTCGGAGACTGCAAACTACCCTCTCCATTCGAAGAGAACACGCATGGGTTGGGAAGTCTCTGTTCTCTGGGAGTTGTGTGTGCTGCTACTGCTCCGGTGTATGGCGTGGCTCACTGGCCACTAGCAATGTTTCTGCTCGCCACTGTGGGGCAAACGTTGTGCATCTAAGCTCACTTGGGAAGTACAAGTGCCAGAGTTCCTTTCTGGGGCACCATCAAGAGATCACATTCGTAGCATGCGGGTACTGCTTTCCTCCTAAGCTGTGCATTCCCCGCCAGCTTCAAGGTGTTCCTTTTGTGGATAGACTCTGGAGGAGAGGCCGCTGGATAAGGCCTCTGCTTCTATGCCCTTTGAGAGGGCTGCTTTGAGGAACCTCTAACCCTAGCCTCTCCCAAGTACAGCCTTCTGCCTCTCTCCAATACTGACTTACTTCTGACAGCTTGTCTTTCCGTTTGAGAAACCAAGAGCCCTTTTCGTGCAGGGAAAAATGTCCGTTTTCTGTTCTTCTTTTGCACACGGTGACGTGCTTTCAGGCCTGGGTTAGGCTTTTACCCACTCGAGGGAGGGCAGCTTCCCATTCACTTTGGAGATGGCACTCCTGCAGCGCTGTGGGCCATGTCTGTGCTTCGCTGACTGTAAACTACCCTCTCCATTCGAAGAGAACACGCACGGATTGGGAAGTCTCTGTTCTCTGGGAGTTGTGTGTGGTGCTACTGCCCCGGTGTATGGGGTGGCTCACTGGCCACTAGCAAATTTTCTGCTCGCCACTGTGGGGCAAACGTTGTGCAGCTAAGCTCACTTGGGAAGTACAAGTGCCAGAGTTCCTTTCTGGGGCACCATCAAGAGATCACATTCGTAGCATGCGGGTACTGCTTTCCTCCTAAGCTGTGCATTCGCAGCCAGCTTCAAGGTGTTCCTTTTGTGGATAGACTCTGGAGGAGAGGCCGCTGGAGAAGGCCTCTGCTTCTATGCCCTTTGAGAGGGCTGCTTTGAGGAACCTCTTACCCTAGCCTCTGCCAAGTACAGCCTTCTGCCTCTCTCCAATACTGACTTACTTTTGACAGCTTGTCTTTCCGTTTGAGAAACCAAGAGCCCTTTTCGTGCAGGGAAAAATGTCCGTTTTCTGTTCTTCTTTTGCACACGGTGACGTGCTTTCAGGCCTGGGTTAGGCTTTTACCCACTCGAGGGAGGGCAGCTTCCCATTCACTTTGGAGATGGCACTCCTGCAGCGCTGTGAGCCATGACTGTGCTTCGCAGACTGTAAACTACCCTATCCATTCGAAGAAAACACGCACGGATTGGGAAGTCTCTGTTCTTTAGGAGATGTGTGTGGTGCTACTGCCCCGGTGTATGGGGTGGCTCACTGGCCACTAGCAATGTTTCTGCTCGCCACTGTGGGGCAAACGTTGTGCAGCTAAGCTCACTTGGGAAGTACAAGTGCCAGAGTTCCTTTCTGGGGCACCATCAAGAGATCACATTCGTAGCATGCGGGTACTGCTTTCCTCCTAAGCTGTGCATTCGCAGCCAGCTTCAAGGTGTTCCTTTTGTGGATAGACTCTGGTGGAGAAGCCGCTGGACAAGGCTTCTGCTTCTATGCCCTTTGAGAAAGCTGCTTTGAGGAACCTCTTACCCTAGCCTCTGCCAAGTACAGCCTTCTGCCTCTCTCTAATACTGACTTACTTTTGACAGCTTGTCTTTCCGTTTGAGAAACCAAGAGCCCTTTTCGTGCAGGGAAAAATGTCCGTTTTCTGTTCTTCTTTTGCACACGGTGACGTGCTTTCAGGCCTGGGTTAGGCTTTTACCCACTCGAGGGAGGGCAGCTTCCCATTCACTTTGGAGATGGCACTCCTGCAGCGCTGTGGGCCATGACTGTGCTTCGCAGACTGTAAACTACCCTCTCCATTCGAAGAAAACACGCACGGATTGGGAAGTCTCTGTTCTTTAGGAGATGTGTGTGGTGCTACTGCCCCGGTGTATTGGGTGGCTCACTGGCCACTAGCAATGTTTCTGCTCGCCACTGTGGGGCAAACGTTGTGCAGCTAAGCTCACTTGGGAAGTACAAGTGCCAGAGTTCCTTTCTGGGGCACCATCAAGAGATCACATTCGTAGCATGCGGGTACTGCTTTCCTCCTAAGCTGTGCATTCGCAGCCAGCTTCAAGGTGTTCCTTTTGTGGATAGACTCTGGTGGAGAGGCCACTGGAGAAGGCCTCTGCTTCTATGCCCTTTGAGAAGGCTGCTTTGAGGAACCTCTTACCCTAGCCTCTGCCAAGTACAGCCTTCTGCCTCTCTCCAATACTGACTTACTTTTGACAGCTTGTCTTTCCGTTTGTGAAACCAAGAGCCCTTTTCGTGCAGGGAAAAATGTCCGTTTTCTGTTCTTCTTTTGCACACGGTGACGTGCTTTCAGGGCTGTGGTTAGGCTTTTACCCACTCGAGGGAGGGCAGCTTCCCGTTCACTTTGGAGATGGCACTCCGTCAGCGATGTGGGCCATGTCTGTGCTTCGCAGACTGCAAACTACCCTCTCCATTCGAAGACAACACGCACGGATTGGGAAGTCTCTGTTCTCTGGGAGTTGTGTGTGGTGCTACTGCCCCGGTGTATGGCGTGGCTCACTGGCCACTAGCAATGTTTCTGCTCGCCACTGTGGGGCAAACGTTGTGCAGCTAAGCTCACTTGGGAAGTACAAGTGCCAGAGTTCCTTTCTGGGGCACCATCAAGAGATCACATTCGTAGCATGCGGGTACTGCTTTCCTCCTAAGCTGTGCATTCGCAGCCAGCTTCAAGGTGTTCCTTTTGTGGATAGACTCTGGTGGAGAGGCCACTGGAGAAGGCCTCTGCTTCTATGCCCTTTGAGAAGGCTGCTTTGAGGAACCTCTTACCCTAGCCTCTGCCAAGTACAGCCTTCTGCCTCTCTCCAATACTGACTTACTTTTGACAGCTTGTCTTTCCGTTTGTGAAACCAAGAGCCCTTTTCGTGCAGGGAAAAATGTCCGTTTTCTGTTCTTCTTTTGCACACGGTGACGTGCTTTCAGGGCTGTGGTTAGGCTTTTACCCACTCGAGGGAGGGCCGCTTCCCGTTCACTTTGGAGATGGCACTCCGTCAGCGATGTGGGCCATGTCTGTGCTTCGCAGACTGCAAACTACCCTCTCCATTCGAAGACAACACGCACGGATTGGGAAGTCTCTGTTCTCTGGGAGTTGTGTGTGGTGCTACTGCCCCGGTGTATGGCGTGGCTCACTGGCCACTAGCAATGTTTCTGCTCGCCACTGTGGGGCAAACGTTGTGCAGCTAAGCTCACTTGGGAAGTACAAGTGCCAGAGTTCCTTTCTGGGGCACCATTAAGAGATCACATTCGTAGCATGCGGGTACTGCTTTCCTCCTAAGCTGTGCATTCGCAGCCAGCTTCAAGGTGTTCCTTTTGTGGATAGACTCTGGTGGAGAGGCCGCTGGAGAAGGCCTCTGCTTCTATGCCCTTTGAGACGGCTGCTTTGAGGAACCTCTTACCCTAGCCTCTGCCAAGTACAGCCTTCTGCCTCTCTCCAATACTGACTTACTTTTGACAGCTTGTCTTTCCGTTTGAGAAACCAAGAGCCCTCTTCGTGCAGGGAAAAATGTCCATTTTCTGTTCTTCTTTTGCACACGGCGACGTGCTTTCAGGCCTTCGTTAGGCTTTTACCCACTCGAGGGAGGGCAGCTTCCCATTGACTTTGGAGATGGCACTCCTGCAGCGCTGTGGGCCATGTCTGTGCTTCGCAGACTGCAAACTACCCTCTCCATTCGAAGAGAACACGCATGGATTGGGAAGTCTCTGTTCTCTGGGAGTTGTGTGTGCTGCTACTGCCACGGTGTATGGGGTGGCTCACTGGCCACTAGCAATGTTTCTGCTCGCCACTGTGGGGCAAACGTTGTGCAGCTAAGCTCACTTGGGAAGTACAAGTGCCAGAGTTCCTTTCCGGGGCACCATCAAGAGATCACATTCGTAACATGCGGGTACTGCTTTCCTCCTAAGCTGTGCATTCGCAGCCAGCTTCAAGGTGTTCCTTTTGTGGATAGACTCTGGTGGAGAGGTCGCTGGAGAAGGCTTCTGTTTCTATGCCCTTTGAGAAGGCTGCTTTGAGGAACCTCTTACCCTAGCCTCTGCCAAGTACAGCCTTCTGCCTCTCTCCAATACTGACTTACTTTTGACAGCTTGTCTTTCCGTTTGAGAAACCAAGAGCCCTTTTCCTGCAGGGAAAAATGTCCGTTTTCTGTTCTTCTTTTGCACACGGTTACGTGCTTTCAGGGCTGGGGTTAGGCTTTTACCCACTCGAGGGAGGGCAGCTTCCCATTCACTTTGGAGATGGCACTCCTGCCGCGCTGTGGGCCATGTCTGTGCTTCGCAGACTGCAAACTACCCTCTCCATTCGAAGACAACACGCCCGGATTGGGAAGTCTCTGTTCTCTGGGAGTGTGTGTGGTGCTACTGCCCCGGTGTATGGGGTGGCTCACTGGCCACTAGCAATGTTTCTGCTCGCCACTGTGGGGCAAACGTTGTGCAGCTAAGCTCACTTGGGAAGTACAAGTGCCAGAGTTCCTTTCTGGGGCACCATCAAGAGATCACATTCGTAGCATGCGGGTACTGCTTTCCTCCTAAGCTGTGCATTCCCCGCCAGCTTCAAGGTGTTCCTTTTGTGGATAGACTCTGGAGGAGAGGCCGCTGGATAAGGCCTCTGCTTCTATGCCCTTTGAGAGGGCTGCTTTGAGGAACCTCTAACCCTAGCCTCTGCCAAGTACAGCCTTCTGCCTCTCTCCAATACTGACTTACTTCTGACAGCTTGTCTTTCCGTTTGAGAAACCAAGAGCCCTTTTCGTGCAGGGAAAAATGTCCGTTTTCTGTTCTTCTTTTGCACACGGTGACGTGCTTTCAGGCCTGGGTTAGGCTTTTACCCACTCGAGGGAGGGCAGCTTCCCATTCACTTTGGAGATGGCACTCCTGCAGCGCTGTGGGCCATGTCTGTGCTTCGCAGACTGTAAACTACCCTCTCCATTCGAAGAGAACACGCACGGATTGGGAAGTCTCTGTTCTCTGGGAGTTGTGTGTGGTGCTACTGCCCCGGTGTATGGGGTGGCTCACTGGCCACTAGCAAATATTCTGCTCGCCACTGTGGGGCAAACGTTGTGCAGCTAAGCTCACTTGGGAAGTACAAGTGCCAGAGTTCCTTTCTGGGGCACCATCAAGAGATCACATTCGTAGCATGCGGGTACTGCTTTCCTCCTAAGCTGTGCATTCGCAGCCAGCTTCAAGGTGTTCCTTTTGTGGATAGACTCTGGAGGAGAGGCCGCTGGAGAAGGCCTCTGCTTCTATGCCCTTTGAGAGGGCTGCTTTGAGGAACCTCTTACCCTAGCCTCTGCCAAGTACAGCCTTCTGCCTCTCTCCAATACTGACTTACTTTTGACAGCTTGTCTTTCCGTTTGAGAAACCAAGAGCCCTTTTCGTGCAGGGAAAAATGTCCGTTTTCTGTTCTTTTCACACGGTTACGTGCTTTCTGGGCTGGGGTTAGGCTTTTACCCACTCGAGGGAGGGCAGCTTCCCATTCACTTTGGAGATGGCACTCCTGCAGCGCTGTGGGCCATGTCTGTGCTTCGCAGACTGCAAACTACCCTCTCCATTCGAAGAGAACACGCACGGATTGGGAAGTCTCTGTTCTCTGGGAGTTGTGTGTGGTGCTACTGCCCCGGTGTATGGGGTGGCTCACTGGCCACTAGCAAAGTTTCTGCTCGCCACTGTGGGGCAAACGTTGTGGAGCTAAGCTCACTTTGGAAGTACAAGTGCCAGAGTTCCTTTCTGGGGCACCATCAAGAGATCACATTCGTAACATGCGGGTACTGCTTTCCTCCTAAGCTGTGCATTCGCAGCCAGCTTCAAGGTGTTCCTTTTGTGGATAGACTCTGGTGGAGAGGCCGCTGGAGAAGGCCTCTGCTTCTATGCCCTTTGAGAGGGCTGCTTTGAGGAACCTCTTACCCTAGCCTCTGCCAAGTACAGCCTTCTGCCTCTCTCCAATACTGACTTACTTTTGACAGCTTGTCTTTCCGTTTGAGAAACCAAGAGCCCTTTTCGTGCAGGGAAAAATGTCCGTTTTCTGTTCTTTTCACACGGTTACGTGCTTTCAGGGCTGGGGTTAGGCTTTTACCCACTCGAGGGAGGGCAGCTTCCCATTCACTTTGGAGATGGCACTCCTGCAGCGCTGTGGGCCATGTCTGTGCTTCGCAGACTGCAAACTACCCTCTCTATTCGAAGAGAACACGCACGGATTGGGAAGTCTCTGTTCTCTGGGAGTTGTGTGTGGTGCTACTGCCCCGGTGTATGGGGTGGCTCACTGGCCACTAGCAAAGTTTCTGCTCGCCACTGTGGGGCAAACGTTGTGCAGCTAAGCTCACTTGGGAAGTACAAGTGCCAGAGTTCCTTTCTGGGGCACCATCAAGAGATCACATCCGTAACATGCGGGTACTGCTTTCCTCCTAAGCTGTGCATTCGCAGCCAGCTTCAAGGTGTTCCTTTTGTGGATAGACTCTGGAGGAGAGGCCGCTGGAGAAGGCCTCTGCTTCTATGCCCTTTGAGAGGGCTGCTTTGAGGAACCTCTTACCCTAGCCTCTGCCAAGTACAGCCTTCTGCCTCTCTCCAATACTGACTTACTTTTGACAGCTTGTCTTTCCGTTTGAGAAACCAAGAGCCCTTTTCGTGCAGGGAAAAATGTCCGTTTTCTGTTCTTCTTTTGCACACGGTGACGTGCTTTCAGGCCTGGGTTAGGCTTTTACCCACTCGAGGGAGGGCAGCTTCCCATTCACTTTGGAGATGGCACTCCTGCAGCGCTGTGGGCCATGACTGTGCTTCGCAGACTGTAAACTACCCTCTCCATTCGAAGAAAAGACGCACGGATTGGGAAGCCTCTGTTCTCTGGGAGTTGTGTGTGGTGCTACTGCCCCGGTGTATGGGGTGGCTCACTGGCCACTAGCAATGTTTCTGCTCGCCACTGTGGGGCAAACGTTGTGCAGCTAAGCTCACTTGGGAAGTACAAGTGCCAGAGTTCCTTTCTGGGGCACCATCAAGAGATCACATTCGTAGCATGCGGGTACTGCTTTCCTCCTAAGGTGTGCATTCGCAGCCAGCTTCAAGGTGTTCCTTTTGTGGATAGACTCTGGTGGAGAGGCCGCTGGAGAAGGCTTCTGCTTCTATGCCCTTTGAGAAGGCTGCTTTGAGGAACTTCTTACCCTAGCCTCTGCCAAGTACAGCCTTCTGCCTCTCTCCAATACTGACTTACTTTTGACAGCTTGTCTTTCCGTTTGAGAAACCAACAGCCCTTTTCCTGCAGGGAAAAATGTCCGTTTTCTGTTCTTCTTTTGCACACGGTTACGTGCTTTCAGGGCTGGGGTTAGGCTTTTACCCACTCGAGGGAGGGCAGCTTACCGTTCACTTTGGAGACGGCACTCCTGCAGCGCTGTGGGCCATGTCACTGCTTCGCAGACTGCAAACTACCCTCTCCATTCGAAGAGAACACGCACGGATTGGGAAGTCTCTGTTCTCTGGGAGTTGTGTGTGGTGCTACTGCCCCGGTGTATGGGGTGGCTCACTGGCCACTAGCAATGTTTCTGCTCGCCACTGTGGGGCAAACGTTGTGCAGCTAAGCTCACTTGGGAAGTACAAGTGCCAGAGTTCCTTTCTTGGGCACCATCAAGAGATCACATTCGTAGCATGCGGGTACTGCTTTCCTCCTAAGCTGTGCATTGGCAGCCAGCTTCAAGGTGTTCCTTTTGTGGATAGACTCTGGTGGAGAGGCCGCTGGAGAAGGCTTCTGCTTCTATGCCCTTTGAGAAAGCTGCTTTGAGGAACCTCTTACCCTAGCCTCTGCCAAGTACAGCCTTCTGCCTCTCTCCAATACTGACTTACTTTTGACAGCTTGTCTTTCCGTTTGAGAAACCAAGAGCCCTTTTCGTGCAGGGAAAAATGTCCGTTTTCTGTTCTTCTTTTGCACACGGTGACGTGCTTTCAGGCCTGGGTTAGGCTTTTACCCACTCGAGGGAGGGCAGCTTCCCATTCACTTTGGAGATGGCACTCCTGCAGCGCTGTGAGCCATGACTGTGCTTCGCAGACTGTAAACTACCCTATCCATTCGAAGAAAACACCCACGGATTGGGAAGTCTCTGTTCTTTAGGAGATGTGTGTGGTGCTACTGCCCCGGTGTATGGGGTGGCTCACTGGCCACTAGCAATGTTTCTGCTCGCCACTGTGGGGCAAACGTTGTGCAGCTAAGCTCACTTGGGAAGTACAAGTGCCAGAGTTCCTTTCTGGGGCACCATCAAGAGATCACATTCGTAGCATGCGGGTACTGCTTTCTTCCTAAGCTGTGCATTCGCAGCCAGCTTCAAGGTGTTCCTTTTGCGGATAGACTCTGGTGGAGAGGCCACTGGAGAAGGCCTCTGCTTCTATGCCCTTTGAGAAGGCTGCTTTGAGGAACCTCTTACCCTAGCCTCTGCCAAGTACAGCCTTCTGCCTCTCTCCAATACTGACTTACTTTTGACAGCTTGTCTTTCCGTTTGAGAAACCAAGAGCCCTTTTCCTGCAGGGAAAAATGTCCGTTTTCTGTTCTTCTTTTGCACACGGTGACGTGCTTTCAGGGCTGTGGTTAGGCTTTTACCCACTCGAGGGAGGGCAGCTTCCCGTTCACTTTGGAGATGGCACTCCTGCAGCGCTGTGGGCCAAGTCTGTGCTTCGCAGACTGCAAACTACCCTCTCCATTCGAAGACAACACGCACGGATTGGGAAGTCTCTGTTCTCTTGGAGTTGTGTGTGGTGCTACTGCCCCGGTGTATGGCGTGGCTCACTGGCCACTAGCAATGTTTCTGCTCGCCACTGTGGGGCAAACGTTGTGCAGCTAAGCTCACTTGGGAAGTACAAGTGCCAGAGTTCCTTTCTGGGGCACCATCAAGAGATCACATTCGTAGCATGCGGGTACTGCTTTCCTCCTAAGCTGTGCATTCGCAGCCAGCTTCAAGGTGTTCCTTTTGTGGATAGACTCTGGTGGAGAAGCCGCTGGACAAGGCTTCTGCTTCTATGCCCTTTGAGAAAGCTGCTTTGAGGAACCTCTTACCCTAGCCTCTGCCAAGTACAGCCTTCTGCCTCTCTCCAATACTGACTTACTTTTGACAGCTTGTCTTTCCGTTTGAGAAACCAAGAGCCCTCTTCGTGCAGGGAAAAATGTCCGTTTTCTGTTCTTCTTTTGCACACGGTGACGTGCTTTCAGGCCTTCGTTAGGCTTTTACCCACTCGAGGGAGGGCAGCTTCCCATTCACTTTGGAGATGGCACTCCTGCAGCGCTGTGGGCCATGTCTGTGCTTCGGAGACTGCAAACTACCCTCTCCATTCGAAGAGAACACGCATGGGTTGGGAAGTCTCTGTTCTCTGGGAGTTGTGTGTGCTGCTACTGCTCCGGTGTATGGCGTGGCTCACTGGCCACTAGCAATGTTTCTGCTCACCACTGTGGGGCAAACGTTGTGCAGCTAAGCTCACTTGGGAAGTACAAGTGCCAGAGTTCCTTTCTGGGGCACCATCAAGAGATCACATTCGTAGCATGCGGGTACTGCTTTCCTCCTAAGCTGTGCATTCGCAGCCAGCTTCAAGGTGTTCCTTTTGTGGATAGACTCTGGTGGAGAGGCCGCTGGAGAAGGCTTCTGCTTCTATGCCCTTTGAGAAGGCTGCTTTGAGGAACTTCTTACCCTAGCCTCTGCCAAGTACAGCCTTCTGCCTCTCTCCAGTACTGACTTACTTTTGACAGCTTGTCTTTCCATTTGAGAAACCAACAGCCCTTTTCCGGCAGGGAAAAATGTCCGTTTTCTGTTCTTCTTTTGCACACGGTTACGTGCTTTCAGGGCTGTGGTTAGGCTTTTACCCACTCGAGGGAGGGCAGCTTCCCATTCACTTTGGAGATGGCACTCCTGCAGCGCTGTGGGCCATGTCTGTGCTTCGCAGACTGCAAACTACCCTCTCCATTCGAAGAGAACACGCACGGATTGGGAAGTCTCTGTTCTCTGGGAGTGTGTGTGGTGCTACTGCCCCGGTGTATGGGGTGGCTCACTGGCCACTAGCAATGTTTCTGCTCACCACTGTGGGGCAAACGTTGTGCAGCTAAGCTCACTTGGGAAGTACAAGTGCCAGAGTTCCTTTCTGGGGCACCATCAAGAGATCACATTCGTAGCATGCGGGTACTGCTTTCCTCCTAAGCTGTGCATTCCCCGCCAGCTTCAAGGTGTTCCTTTTGTGGATAGACTCTGGAGGAGAGGCCGCTGGATAAGGCCTCTGCTTCTATGCCCTTTGAGAGGGCTGCTTTGAGGAACCTCTTACCCTAGCCTCTGCCAAGTACAGCCTTCTGCCTCTCTCCAATACTGACTTACTTCTGACAGCTTGTCTTTCCGTTTGAGAAACCAAGAGCCCTTTTCGTGCAGGGAAAAATGTCCGTTTTCTGTTCTTCTTTTGCACACGGTGACGTGCTTTCAGGCCTGGGTTAGGCTTTTACCCACTCGAGGGAGGGCAGCTTCCCATTCACTTTGGAGATGGCACTCCTGCAGCGCTGTGGGCCATGTCTGTGCTTCGCAGACTGTAAACTACCCTCTCCATTCGAAGAGAACACGCACGGATTGGGAAGTCTCTGTTCTCTGGGAGTTGTGTGTGGTGCTACTGCCCCGGTGTATGGGGTGGCTCACTGGCCACTAGCAAATTTTCTGCTCACCACTGTGGGGCAAACGTTGTGCAGCTAAGCTCACTTGGGAAGTACAAGTGCCAGAGTTCCTTTCTGGGGCACCATCAAGAGATCACATTCGTAGCATGCGGGTACTGCTTTCCTCCTAAGCTGTGCATTCGCAGCCAGCTTCAAGGTGTTCCTTTTGTGGATAGACTCTGGAGGAGAGGCCGCTGGAGAAGGCCTCTGCTTCTATGCCCTTTGAGAGGGCTGCTTTGAGGAACCTCTTACCCTAGCCTCTGCCAAGTACAGCCTTCTGCCTCTCTCCAATACTGACTTACTTTTGACAGCTTGTCTTTCCGTTTGAGAAACCAAGAGCCCTTTTCGTGCAGGGAAAAATGTCCGTTTTCTGTTCTTTTCACACGGTTACGTGCTTTCTGGGCTGGGGTTAGGCTTTTACCCACTCGAGGGAGGGCAGCTTCCCATTCACTTTGGAGATGGCACTCCTGCAGCGCTGTGGGCCATGTCTGTGCTTCGCAGACTGCAAACTACCCTCTCCATTCGAAGAGAACACGCACGGATTGGGAAGTCTCTGTTCTCTGGGAGTTGTGTGTGGTGCTACTGCCCCGGTGTATGGGGTGGCTCACTGGCCACTAGCAAAGTTTCTGCTCGCCACTGTGGGGCAAACGTTGTGGAGCTAAGCTCACTTTGGAAGTACAAGTGCCAGAGTTCCTTTCTGGGGCACCATCAAGAGATCACATTCGTAACATGCGGGTACTGCTTTCCTCCTAAGCTGTGCATTCGCAGCCAGCTTCAAGGTGTTCCTTTTGTGGATAGACTCTGGAGGAGAGGCCGCTGGAGAAGGCCTCTGCTTCTATGCCCTTTGAGAGGGCTGCTTTGAGGAACCTCTTACCCTAGCCTCTGCCAAGTACAGCCTTCTGCCTCTCTCCAATACTGACTTACTTTTGACAGCTTGTCTTTCCGTTTGAGAAACCAAGAGCCCTTTTCGTGCAGGGAAAAATGTCCGTTTTCTGTTCTTTTCACACGGTTACGTGCTTTCAGGGCTGGGGTTAGGCTTTTACTCACTCGAGGGAGTGCAGCTTCCCATTCACTTTGGAGATGGCACTCCTGCAGCGCTGTGGGCCATGTCTGTGCTTCGCAGACTGCAAACTACCCTCTCCATTCGAAGAGAACACGCACGGATTGGGAAGTCTCTGTTCTCTGGGAGTTGTGTGTGGTGCTACTGCCCCAGTGTATGGGGTGGCTCACTGGCCACTAGCAAAGTTTCTGCTCGCCACTGTGGGGCAAACGTTGTGCAGCTAAGCTCACTTGGGAAGTACAAGTGCCAGAGTTCCTTTCTGGGGCACCATCAAGAGATCACATTCGTAACATGCGGGTACTGCTTTCCTCCTAAGCTGTGCATTCGCAGCCAGCTTCAAGGTGTTCCTTTTGTGGATAGACTCTGGAGGAGCGGCCGCTGGAGAAGGCCTCTGCTTCTATGCCCTTTGAGAGGGCTGCTTTGAGGAACCTCTTACCCTAGCCTCTGCCAAGTACAGCCTTCTGCCTCTCTCCAATACTGACTTACTTTTGACAGCTTGCCTTTCCGTTTGAGAAACCAAGAGCCCTTTTCGTGCAGGGAAAAATGTCCGTTTTCTGTTCTTCTTTTGCACACGGTGACGTGCTTTCAGGCCTGGGTTAGGCTTTTACCCACTCGAGGGAGGGCAGCTTCCCATTCACTTTGGAGATTCCACTCCTGCAGCGCTGTGGGCCATGACTGTGCTTCGCAGACTGTAAACTACCCTCTCCATTCGAAGAAAAGACGCACGGATTGGGAAGCCTCTGTTCTCTGGGAGTTGTGTGTGGTGCTACTGCCCCGGTGTATGGGGTGGCTCACTGGCCACTAGCAATGTTTCTGCTCGCCACTGTGGGGCAAACGTTGTGCAGCTAAGCTCACTTGGGAAGTACAAGTGCCAGAGTTCCTTTCTGGGGCACCATCAAGAGATCACATTCGTAGCATGCGGGTACTGCTTTCCTCCTAAGGTGTGCATTCGCAGCCAGCTTCAAGGTGTTCTTTTTGTGGATAGACTCTGGTGGAGAGGCCGCTGGAGAAGGCTTCTGCTTCTATGCCCTTTGAGAAGGCTGCTTTGAGGAACTTCTTACCCTAGCCTCTGTCAAGTACAGCCTTCTGCCTCTCTCCAATACTGACTTACTTTTGACAGCTTCTCTTTCCGTTTGAGAAACCAACAGCCCTTTTCCTGCAGGGAAAAATGTCCGTTTTCTGTTCTTCTTTTGCACACGGTTACGTGCTTTCAGGGCTGGGGTTAGGCTTTTACCCACTCGAGGGAGGGCAGCTTACCGTTCACTTTGGAGACGGCACTCCTGCAACGCTGTGGGCCATGTCAGTGCTTCGCAGACTGTAAACTACCCTCTCCATTCGAAGAAAACACGCACGGATTGGGAAGTCTCTGTTCTTTAGGAGATGTGTGTGGTGCTACTGCCCCGGTGTATTGGGTGGCTCACTGGCCACTAGCAATGTTTCTGCTCGCCACTGTGGGGCAAACGTTGTGCAGCTAAGCTCACTTGGGAAGTACAAGTGCCAGAGTTCCTTTCTGGGGCACCATCAAGAGATCACATTCGTAGCATGCGGGTACTGCTTTCCTCCTAAGCTGTGCATTCGCAGCCAGCTTCAAGGTGTTCCTTTTGTGGATAGACTCTGGTGGAGAGGCCACTGGAGAAGGCCTCTGCTTCTATGCCCTTTGAGAAGGCTGCTTTGAGGAACCTCTTACCCTAGCCTCGGCCAAGTACAGCCTTCTGCCTCTCTCCAATACTGACTTACTTTTGACAGCTTGTCTTTCCGGTTGTGAAACCAAGAGCCCTTTTCGTGCAGGGAAAAATGTCCGTTTTCTGTTCTTCTTTTGCACACGGTGACGTGCTTTCAGGGCTGTGGTTAGGCTTTTACCCACTCGAGGGAGGGCAGCATCCCGTTCACTTTGGAGATGGCACTCCGTCAGCGATGTGGGCCATGTCTGTGCTTCGCAGACTGCAAACTACCCTCTCCATTCGAAGACAACACGCACGGATTGGGAACTCTCTGTTCTCTGGGAGTTGTGTGTGGTGCTACTGCCCCGGTGTATGGCGTGGCTCACTGGCCACTAGCAATGTTTCTGCTCGCCACTGTGGGGCAAACGTTGTGCAGCTAAGCTCACTTGGGAAGTACAAGTGCCAGAGTTCCTTTCTGGGGCACCATCAAGAGATCACAATCGTAGCATGCGGGTACTGCTTTCCTCCTAAGCTGTGCATTCGCAGCCAGCTTCAAGGTGTTCCTTTTGTGGATAGACTCTGGTGGAGAGGCCGCTGGAGAAGGCCTCTGCTTCTATGCCCTTTGAGAAGGCTGCTTTGAGGAACCTCTTACCCTAGCCTCTGCCAAGTACAGCCTTCTGCCTCTCTCCAATACTGACTTACTTTTGACAGCTTGTCTTTCCGTTTGAGAAACCAAGAACCCTCTTCGTGCGGGGAAAAATGTCCGTTTTCTGTTCTTCTTTTGCACACGGCGACGTGCTTTCAGGCCTTCGTTAGGCTTTTACCCACTCGAGGGAGGGCAGCTTCCCATTCACTTTGGAGATGGCACTCCTGCAGCGCTGTGGGCCATGTCTGTGCTTCGCAGACTGCAAACTACCCTCTCCATTCGAAGAGAACACGCATGGATTGGGAAGTCTCTGTTCTCTGGGAGTTGTGTGTGCTGCTACTGCCACGGTGTATGGGGTGGCTCACTGGCCACTAGCAATGTTTCTGCTCGCCACTGTGGGGCAAACGTTGTGCAGCTAAGCTCACTTGGGAAGTACAAGTGCCAGAGTTCCTTTCCGGGGCACCATCAAGAGATCACATTCGTAACATGCGGGTACTGCTTTCCTCCTAAGCTGTGCATTCGCAGCCAGCTTCAAGGTGTTCCTTTTGTGGATAGACTCTGGTGGAGAGGTCGCTGGAGAAGGCTTCTGCTTCTATGCCCTTTGAGAAGGCTGCTTTGAGGAACCTCTTACCCTAGCCTCTGCCAAGTACAGCCTTCTGCCTCTCTCCAATACTGACTTACTTTTGACAGCTTGTCTTTCCGTTTGAGAAACCAAGAGCCCTTTTCCTGCAGGGAAAAATGTCCGTTTTCTGTTCTTCTTTTGCACACGGTTACGTGCTTTCAGGGCTGGGGTTAGGCTTTTACCCACTCGAGGGAGGGCAGCTTCCCATGCACTTTGGAGATGGCACTCCTGCCGCGCTGTGGGCCATGTCTGTGCTTCGCAGACTGCAAACTACCCTCTCCATTCGAAGACAACACGCCCGGATTGGGAAGTCTCTGTTCTCTGGGAGTTGTGTGTGGTGCTACTGCCCCGGTGTATGGGGTGGCTCACTGGCCACTAGCAATGTTTCTGCTCGCCACTGTGGGGCAAACGTTGTGCAGCTAAGCTCACTTGGGAAGTACAAGTGCCAGAGTTCCTTTCTGGGGCACCATCAAGAGAACACATTCGTAGCATGCGGGTACTGCTTTCCTCCTAAGCTGTGCATTCGCAGCCAGCTTCAAGGTGTTCCTTTTGTGGAGAGACTCTGGTGGAGAGGCCGCTGGAGAAGGCCTCTGCTTCTATGCCCTTTGAGAAGGCTGCTTTGAGGAACCTCTAACCCTAGCCTCTGCCAAGTACAGCCTTCTGCCTCTCTCCAATACTGACTTACTTTTGACAGCTTGTCTTTCCGTTTGAGAAACCAAGAGTCCTTTTCGTGCAGGGAAAAATGTCCGTTTTCTGTTCTTCTTTTGCACACGGTGACGTGCTTTCAGGCCTGGGTTAGGCTTTTACCCACTCGAGGGAGGGCAGCTTCCCATTCACTTTGGAGATGGCACTCCTGCAGCGCTGTGGGCCATGTCTGTGCTTCGCAGACTGCAAACTACCCTCTCCATTCGAAGAGAACACGCACGGATTGGGAAGTCTCTGTTCTCTGGGAGTTGTGTGTGGTGCTACTGCCCCGGTGTATGGGGTGGCTCACTGGCCACTAGCAATGTTTCTGCTCGCCACTGTGGGGCAAACGTTGTGCAGCTAAGCTCACTTGGGAAGTACAAGTGCCAGAGTTCCTTTCTGGGGCACCATCAAGAGATCACATTCGTAGCATGCGGGTACTGCTTTCCTCCTAAGCTGTGCATTCGCAGCCAGCTTCAAGGTGTTCCTTTTGTGGATAGACTCTGGTGGAGAGGCCGCTGGAGAAGGCTTCTGCTTCTATGCCCTTTGAGAAGGCTGCTTTGAGGAACCTCTTACCCTAGCCTCTGCCAAGTACAGCCTTCTGCCTCTCTCCAATACTGACTTACTTTTGACAGCTTGTCTTTCCGTTTGAGAAACCAAGAGCCCTTTTCCTGCAGGGAAAAATGTCCGTTTTCTGTTCTTCTTTTGCACACGGTTACGTGCTTTAAGGGCTGGGGTTAGGCTTTTACCCACTCGAGGGAGGGCAGCTTCCCGTTCACTTTGGAGATGGCACTCCTGCAGCGCTGTGGGCCATGACTGTGCTTCGCAGACTGTAAACTACGCTCTCCATTCGAAGAAAACACGCACGGATTGGGAAGTCTCTGTTCTCTGGGAGTTGTGTGTGGTGCTACTGCCCCGGTGTATGGGGTGGCTCACTGGCCACTAGCAATGTTTCTGCTCGCCACTGTGGGGCAAACGTTGTGCAGCTAAGCTCACTTGGGAAGTACAAGTGCCAGAGTTCCTTTCTGGGGCACCATCAAGAGATCACATTCGTAGCATGCGGGTACTGCTTTCCTCCTAAGCTGTGCATTCGCAGCCCGCTTCAAGGTGTTCCTTTTGTGGATAGACTCTGGTGGAGAGGCCGCTGGAGAAGGCCTCTGCTTCTATGCCCTTTGAGAAGGCTGCTTTGCGGAACCTCTTACCCTAGCCTCTGCCAAGTACAGCCTTCTGCCTCTCTCCAATACTGACTTACTTTTGACAGCTTGTCTTTCCGGTTGTGAAACCAAGAGCCCTTTTCGTGCAGGGAAAAATGTCCGTTTTCTGTTCTTCTTTTGCACACGGTGACGTGCTTTCAGGGCTGTGGTTAGGCTTTTACCCACTCGAGGGAGGGCAGCATCCCGTTCACTTTGGAGATGGCACTCCGTCAGCGATGTGGGCCATGTCTGTGCTTCGCAGACTGCAAACTACCCTCTCCATTCGAAGACAACACGCACGGATTGGGAACTCTCTGTTCTCTGGGAGTTGTGTGTGGTGCTACTGCCCCGGTGTATGGCGTGGCTCACTGGCCACTAGCAATGTTTCTGCTCGCCACTGTGGGGCAAACGTTGTGCAGCTAAGCTCACTTGGGAAGTACAAGTGCCAGAGTTCCTTTCTGGGGCACCATCAAGAGATCACATTCGTAGCATGCGGGTACTGCTTTCCTCCTAAGCTGTGCATTCGCAGCCAGCTTCAAGGTGTTCCTTTTGTGGATAGACTCTGGTGGAGAGGCCGCTGGAGAAGGCCTCTGCTTCTATGCCCTTTGAGAAGGCTGCTTTGAGGAACCTCTTACCCTAGCCTCTGCCAAGTACAGCCTTCTGCCTCTCTCCAATACTGACTTACTTTTGACAGCTTGTCTTTCCGTTTGAGAAACCAAGAACCCTCTTCGTGCGGGGAAAAATGTCCGTTTTCTGTTCTTCTTTTGCACACGGCGACGTGCTTTCAGGCCTTCGTTAGGCTTTTACCCACTCGAGGGAGGGCAGCTTCCCATTCACTTTGGAGATGGCACTCCTGCAGCGCTGTGGGCCATGTCTGTGCTTCGCAGACTGCAAACTACCCTCTCCATTCGAAGAGAACACGCATGGATTGGGAAGTCTCTGTTCTCTGGGAGTTGTGTGTGCTGCTACTGCCACGGTGTATGGGGTGGCTCACTGGCCACTAGCAATGTTTCTGCTCGCCACTGTGGGGCAAACGTTGTGCAGCTAAGCTCACTTGGGAAGTACAAGTGCCAGAGTTCCTTTCCGGGACACCATCAAGAGATCACATTCGTAACATGCGGGTACTGCTTTCCTCCTAAGCTGTGCATTCGCAGCCAGCTTCAAGGTGTTCCTTTTGTGGATAGACTCTGGTGGAGAGGTCGCTGGAGAAGGCTTCTGCTTCTATGCCCTTTGAGAAGGCTGCTTTGAGGAACCTCTTACCCTAGCCTCTGCCAAGTACAGCCTTCTGCCTCTCTCCAATACTGACTTACTTTTGACAGCTTGTCTTTCCGTTTGAGAAACCAAGAGCCCTTTTCCTGCAGGGAAAAATGTCCGTTTTCTGTTCTTCTTTTGCACACGGTTACGTGCTTTCAGGGCTGGGGTTAGGCTTTTACCCACTCGAGGGAGGGCAGCTTCCCATGCACTTTGGAGATGGCACTCCTGCCGCGCTGTGGGCCATGTCTGTGCTTCGCAGACTGCAAACTACCCTCTCCATTCGAAGACAACACGCCCGGATTGGGAAGTCTCTGTTCTCTGGGAGTTGTGTGTGGTGCTACTGCCCCGGTGTATGGGGTGGCTCACTGGCCACTAGCAATGTTTCTGCTCGCCACTGTGGGGCAAACGTTGTGCAGCTAAGCTCACTTGGGAAGTACAAGTGCCAGAGTTCCTTTCTGGGGCACCATCAAGAGAACACATTCGTAGCATGCGGGTACTGCTTTCCTCCTAAGCTGTGCATTCGCAGCCAGCTTCAAGGTGTTCCTATTGTGGATAGACTCTGGAGGAGAGGCCGCTGGATAAGGCCTCTGCTTCTATGCCCTTTGAGAGGGCTGCTTTGCGGAACCTCTTACCCTAGCCTCTGCAAGGAAAGCCTTCTGCCTCTCTCCAATACTGACTTACTTTTGACAGCTTGTCTTTCCGTTTGAGAAACCAAGAGCCCTTTTCGTGCAGGGAAAAATGTCCGTTTTCTGTTCTTCTTTTGCACACGGTGACGTGCTTTCAGGCCTGGGTTAGGCTTTTACCCACTCGAGGGAGGGCAGCTTCCCATTCACTTTGGAGATGGCACTCCTGCAGCGCTGTGGGCCATGTCTGTGCTTCGCAGACTGCAAACTACCCTCTCCATTCGAAGAGAACACGCACGGATTGGGAAGTCTCTGTTCTCTGGGAATTGTGTGTGGTGCTACTGCCCCGGTGTATGGGGTGGCTCACTGGCCACTAGCAATGTTTCTGCTCGCCACTGTGGGGCAAACGTTGTGCAGCTAAGCTCACTTGGGAAGTACAAGTGCCAGAGTTCCTTTCTGGGGCACCATCAAGAGATCACATTCGTAGCATGCGGGTACTGCTTTCCTCCTAAGCTGTGCATTCGCAGCCAGCTTCAAGGTGTTCCTTTTGTGGATAGACTCTGGTGGAGAGGCCGCTGGAGAAGGCTTCTGCTTCTATGCCTTTGAGAAGACTGCTTTGAGGAACCTCTTACCCTAGCCGCTGCAAAGTACAGCCTTCTGCCTCTCTCCAATACTGACTTACTTTTGACAGCTTGTCTTTCCGTTTGAGAAACCAAGAGCCCTTTTCGTGCAGGGAAAAATGTCCGTTTTCTGTTCTTCTTTTGCACACGGTTACGTGCTTTCAGGGCTGGGGTTAGGCTTTTACCCACTCGAGGGAGGGCAGCTTCCCATTCACTTTGGAGATGGCACTCCTTCAGCGCTGTGGGCCATGTCTGTGCTTCGCAGACTGCAAACTACCCTCTCCATTCGAAGAGAACACGCACGGATTGGGAAGTCTCTGTTCTCTGGGAGTTGTGTGTGGTGCTACTGCCCCGATGTATGGGGTGGCTCACTGGCCACTAGCAAAGTTTCTGCTCGCCACTGTGGGGCAAACGTTGTGCAGCTAAGCTCACTTGGGAAGTACAAGTGCCAGAGTTCCTTTCTGGGGCACCATCAAGAGATCACATTCGTAGCATGCGGGTACTGCTTTCCTCCTAAGCTGTGCATTCGCAGCCAGCTTCAAGGTGTTCCTTTTGTGGATAGACTCTTGTGGAGAGGCCGCTGGAGAAGGCTTCTGCTTCTATGCCCTTTGAGAAGGCTGCTTTGCGGAACCTCTTACCCTAGCCTCTGCCAAGTACAGCCTTCTGCCTCTCTCCAATACTGACTTACTTTTGACAGCTTGTCTTTCCGTTTGAGAAACCAAGAGCCCTTTTCGTGCAGGGAAAAATGTCCGTTTTCTGTTCTTCTTTTGCACACGGTGACGTGCTTTCAGGCCTGGGTTAGGCTTTTACCCACTCGAGGGAGGGCAGCTTCCCATTCACTTTGGAGATGGCACTCCGGCAGCGCTCTGGGCCATGTCTGTGCTTCGCAGACTGCAAACGTCCCTCTCCATTCGAAGACAACACGCACGGATTGGGAAGTCTCTGTTCTCTTGGAGTTGTGTGTGGTGCTACTGCCCCGGTGTATGGCGTGGCTCACTGGCCACTAGCAATGTTTCTGCTCGCCACTGTGGGGCAAACGTTGTGCAGCTAAGCTCACTTGGGAAGTACAAGTGCCAGAGTTCCTTTCTGGGGCACCATCAAGAGATCACATTCGTAGCATGCGGCTACTGCTTTCCTCCTAAGCTGTGCATTCGCAGCCAGCTTCAAGGTGTTCCTTTTGTGGATAGACTCTGGTGGAGAGGCCGCTGGAGAAGGCTTCTGCTTCTATGCCCTTTGAGAAGGCTGCTTTGCGGAACCTCTTACCCTAGCCTCTGCCAAGTACAGCCTTCTGCCTCTCTCCAATACTGACTTACTTTTGACAGCTTGTCTTTCCGTTTGAGAAACCAAGAGCCCTTTTCGTGCAGGGAAAAATGTCCGTTTTCTGTTCTTCTTTTGCACACGGTGACGTGCTTTCAGGCCTGGGTTAGGCTTTTACCCACTCGAGGGAGGGCAGCTTTCCATTCACTTTGGAGATGGCACTCCTGCAGCGCTGTGGGCCATGTCTGTGCTTCGCAGACTGCAAACTACCCTCTCCATTCGAAGAGAACACGCACGGATTGGGAAGTCTCTGTTCTCTGGGAGTTGTGTGTGGTGCTACTGCCCCGGTGTATGGGGTGGCTCACTGGCCACTAGCAATGTTTCTGCTCGCCACTGTGGGGCAAACGTTGTGCAGCTAAGCTCACTTGGGAAGTACAAGTGCCAGAGTTCCTTTCTGGGGCACCATCAAGAGATCACATTCGTAGCATGCGGGTACTGCTTTCCTCCGAAGCTGTGCATTGGCAGCAGCTTCAAGGTGTTCCTTTTGTGGATAGACTCTGGTGGAGAGGCCGCTGGAGAAGGCTTCTGCTTCTATGCCCTTTGAGAAGGCTGCTTTGAGGAACCTCTTACCCTACCCTCTGCCAAGTACAGCCTTCTGCCTCTCTCTCCAATACTGACTTACTTTTGACAGCTTGTCTTTCCGTTTTAGAAACCAAGAGCCTTTTTCGTGCAGGGAAAAATGTCCGTTTTCTGTTCTTCTTTTGCAAACGGTGACGTGCTTTCAGGGCTGGGGTTAGGCTTTTACCCACTCGAGGGAGGGCAGCTTCCCATTCACTTTGGAGATGGCACTCCTGCAGCGCTGTGGGCCATGTCTGTGCTTCGCAGACTGCAAACTACCCTCTCCATTCGAAGAGAACCCGCACGGATTGGGAAGTCTCTGTTCTCTGGGAGTTGTGTGTGGTGCTACTGCCCCGGTGTATGGGGTGGCTCACTGGCCACTAGCAATGTTTCTGCTCGCCACTGTGGGGCAAACGTTGTGCAGCTAAGCTCACTTGGGAAGTACAAGTGCCAGAGTTCCTTTCTGGGGCACCATCAAGAGATCACATTCGTAGCATGCGGGTACGGCTTTCCTCCTAAGCTGTGCATTCGCAGCCAGCTTCAAGGTGTTCCTTTTGTGGATAGACTCTGGTGGAGAGGCCGCTGGAGAAGGCTTCTGCTTCTATGCCCTTTGAGAAGGCTGCTTTGAGGAACCTCTTACCCTAGCCTCTGCCAAGTACAGCCTTCTGCCTCACTCCAATACTGACTTACTTTTGACAGCTTGTCTTTCCGTTTGAGAAACCAAGAGCCCTTTTCGTGCAGGGAAAAATGTCCGTTTTCTGTTCTTCTTTTGCACACGGTGACGTGCTTTCAGGGCTGTGGTTAGGCTTTTACCCACTCGAGGGAGAGCAGCTTCCCATTCACTTTGGAGATGGCACTCCTGCAGCGCTGTGGGCCATGTCTGTGCTCGCAGACAGCAAACTACCCTCTCCATTCGAAGACAACACGCACGGATTGGGAAGTCTCTGTTCTCTTGGAGTTGTGTGTGGTGCTACTGCCCCGGTGTATGGCGTGGCTCACTGGCCACTAGCAATGTTTCTGCTCGCCACTGTGGGGCAAACGTTGTGCAGCTAAGCTCACTTGGGAAGTACAAGTGCCAGAGTTCCTTTCTGGGGCACCATCAAGAGATCACATTCGTAGCATGCGGGTACTGCTTTCCTCCTAAGCTGTGCATTGGCAGCAGCTTCAAGGTGTTCCTTTTGTGGATAGACTCTGGTGGATAGGCCGCTGGAACAGGCTTCTGCTTCTATGCCCTTTGAGAAGGCTGCTTTGAGGAACCTCTTACCCTAGCCTCTGCCAAGTATAGCCTTCTGCCTCTCTCCAATACTGACTTACTTTTGACAGCTTGTCTTTCCGTTTGAGAAACCAAGAGCCTTTTTCGTGCAGGGAAAAATGTCCGTTTTCTGTTCTTCTTTTGCAAACGGTGACGTGCTTTCAGGGCTGGGGTTAGGCTTTTACCCACTCGAGGGAGGGCAGCTTCCCATTCACTTTGGAGATGGCACTCCTGCAGCGCTGTGGGCCATGTCTGTGCTTCGCAGACTGCAAACTACCCTCTCCATTCGAAGAGAACCCGCACGGATTGGGAAGTCTCTGTTCTCTGGGAGTTGTGTGTGGTGCTACTGCCCCGGTGTATGGGGTGGCTCACTGGCCACTAGCAATGTTTCTGCTCGCCACTGTGGGGCAAACGTTGTGCAGCTAAGCTCACTTGGGAAGTACAAGTGCCAGAGTTCCTTTCTGGGGCACCATCAAGAGATCACATTCGTAGCATGCGGGTACTGCTTTCCTCCGAAGCTGTGCATTGGCAGCAGCTTCAAGGTGTTCCTTTTGTGGATAGACTCTGGTGGAGAGGCCGCTGGAGAAGGCTTCTGCTTCTATGCCCTTTGAGAAGGCTGCTTTGAGGAACCTCTTACCCTAGCCTCTGCCAAGTACAGCCTTCTGCCTCTCTCCAATACTGACTTACTTTTGACAGCTTGTCTTTCCGTTTGAGAAACCAAGAGCCCTTTTCGTGCAGGGAAAAATGTCCGTTTTCTGTTCTTCTTTTGCACACGGTGACGTGCTTTAGGGATGGGTTTAGGCTTTTACCCACTCGAGGGAGGGCAGCTTCCCATTCACTTTGGAGATGGCACTCCTGCAGCGCTGTGAGCCATGTCTGTGCTTCGCAGACTGCAAACTACCCTCTCCATTCGAAGAGAACACGCACGGATTGGGAAGTCTCTGTTCTCTGGGAGTTTTGTGTGGTGCTACTGCCCCGGTGTATGGGGTGGCTCACTGGCCACTAGCAATGTTTCTGCTCGCCACTGTGGGGCAAACGTTGTGCAGCTAAGCTCACTTGGGAAGTACAAGTGCCAGAGTTCCTTTCTGGGGCACCATCAAGAGATCACATTCGTAGCATGCGGGTACGGCTTTCCTCCTAAGCTGTGCATTCGCAGCCAGCTTCAAGGTGTTCCTTTTGTGGATAGACTCTGGTGGAGAGGCCGCTGGAGAAGGCTTCTGCTTCTATGCCCTTTGAGAAGGCTGCTTTGAGGAACCTCTTACCCTAGCCTCTGCCAAGTACAGCCTTCTGCCTCACTCCAATACTGACTTACTTTTGACAGCTTGTCTTTCCGTTTGAGAAACCAAGAGCCCTTTTCGTGCAGGGAAAAATGTCCGTTTTCTGTTCTTCTTTTGCACACGGTGACGTGCTTTCAGGGCTGTGGTTAGGCTTTTACCCACTCGAGGGAGAGCAGCTTCCCATTCACTTTGGAGATGGCACTCCTGCAGCGCTGTGGGCCATGTCTGTGCTCGCAGACTGCAAACTAACCTCTCCATTCGAAGACAACACGCACGGATTGGGAAGTCTCTGTTCTCTTGGAGTTGTGTGTGGTGCTACTGCCCCGGTGTATGGCGTGGCTCACTGGCCACTAGCAATGTTTCTGCTCGCCACTGTGGGGCAAACGTTGTGCAGCTAAGCTCACTTGGGAAGTACAAGTGCCAGAGTTCCTTTCTGGGGCACCATCAAGAGATCACATTCGTAGCATGCGGGTACTGCTTTCCTCCTAAGCTGTGCATTGGCAGCAGCTTCAAGGTGTTCCTTTTGTGGATAGACTCTGGTGGATAGGCCGCTGGAACAGGCTTCTGCTTCTATGCCCTTTGAGAAGGCTGCTTTGAGGAACCTCTTACCCTAGCCTCTGCCAAGTACAGCCTTCTGCCTCTCTCCAATACTGACTTACTTTTGACAGCTTGTCTTTCCGTTTGAGAAACCAAGAGCCCTTTTCGTGCAGGGAAAAATGTCCGTTTTCTGTTCTTCTTTTGCAAACGGTGACGTGCTTTCAGGGCTGGGGTTAGGCTTTTACCCACTCGAGGGAGGGCAGCTTCCCATTCACTTTGGAGATGGCACTCCTGCAGCGCTGTGGGCCATGTCTGTGCTTCGCAGACTGCAAACTACGCTCTCCATTCGAAGAGAACACGCACGGATTGGGAAGTCTCTGTTCTCTGGGAGTTGTGTGTGGTGCTACTGCCCCGGTGTATGGGGTGGCTCACTGGCCACTAGCAATGTTTCTGCTCGCCACAGTGGGGCAAACGTTGTGCAGCTAAGCTCACTTGGGAAGTACAAGTGCCAGAGTTCCTTTCTGGGGCACCATCAAGAGATCACATTCGTAGCATGCGGGTACTGCTTTCCTCCTAAGCTGTGCATTCGCAGCCAGCTTCAAGGTGTTCCTTTTGTGGATAGACTCTGGTGGAGAGGCCGCTGGAGAAGGCTTCTGCTTCTATGCCCTTTGAGAAGGCTGCTTTGAGGAACCTCTTACCCTAGCCTCTGCCAAGTACAGCCTTCTGCCTCTCTCCAATACTGACTTACTTTTGACAGCTTGTCTTTCCGTTTGAGAAACCAAGAGCCCTTTTCGTGCAGGGAAAAATGTCCGTTTTCTGTTCTTCTTTTGCACACGGTTACGTGCTTTCAGGGCTGGGGTTAGGCTTTTACCCACTCGAGGGAGGGCAGCTTCCCATTCACTTTGGAGATGGCACGCCTGCAGGGCTGTGGGCCATGTCTATGCTTCGCAGACTGCAAACTACCCTCTCCATTCGAAGAGAACACGCACGGATTGGGAAGTCTCTGTTCTCTAGGAGTTGTATGTGGTGCTACTGCCCCGGTGTATGGGGTGGCTCACTGGCCACTAGCAATGTTTCTGCTCGCCACTGTGGGGCAAACGTTGTGCAGCTAAGCTCACTTGGGAAGTACAAGTGCCAGAGTTCCTTTCTGGGGCACCATCAAGAGATCACATTCGTAGCATGCGGGTACTGCTTTCCTCCTAAGCTGTGCATTCGCAGCCAGCTTCAAGGTGTTCCTTTTGTGGATAGACTCTGGTGGAGAGGCCGCTGGAGAAGGCTTCTGCTTCTGTGCCTTTGAGAAGACTGCTTTGAGGAACCTCTTACCCTAGCCGCTGCAAAGTACAGCCTTCTGCCTCTCTCCAATACTGACTTACTTTTGACAGCTTGTCTTTCCGTTTGAGAAACCAAGAGCCCTTTTCGTGCAGGGAAAAATGTCCGTTTTCTGTTCTTCTTTTGCACACGGTTACGTGCTTTCAGGGCTGGGGTTAGGCTTTTACCCACTCGAGGGAGGGCAGCTTCCCGTTCACTTTGGAGATGGCACTCCTGCAGCGCTGTGGGCCATGTCAGTGATTCGCAGACTGCAAACTACCCTCTCCATTCGAAGAGAACACGCACGGATTGGGAAGTCTCTGTTCTCTGGGAGTTGTGTGTGGTGCTACTGCCCCGGTGTATGGGGTGGCTCACTGGCCACTAGCAATGTTTCTGCTCGCCACTGTGGGGCAAACGTTGTGCAGCTAAGCTCACTTGGGAAGTACAAGTGCCAGAGTTCCTTTCTGGGGCACCATCAAGAGATCACATTCGTAGCATGCGGGTACTGCTTTCCTCCTAAGCTGTGCATTCGCAGCCAGCTTCAAGGTGTTCCTTTTGTGGATAGACTCTGGTGGAGAGGCCGCTGGAGAAGGCCTCTGCTTCTATGCCCTTTTGAGAAGGCTGCTTTGATGAACCTCTTACCCTAGCCTCTGCCAAGTACAGCCTTCTGCCTCTCTCCAATACTGACATACATTTGACAGCTTGTCTTTCCGTTTGAGAAACCAAGAGCCCTTTTCGTGCAGGAAATAATGTCCGTTTTCTGTTCTTCTTTTGCACACGGTGACGTGCTTTCAGGCCTGTGGTTAGGCTTTTACCCACTCGAGGGAGGGCAGCTTCCCATTCACTTTGGAGATGGCACTCCTGCAGCGCTGTGGGCCATGTCTGTGATCACAGACTGCAAACTACCCTCTCCATTCGAAGACAACACGCACGGATTGGGAAGTCTCTGTTCTCTTGGAGTTGTGTGTGGTGCTACTGCCCCGGTGTATGGCGTGGCTCACTGGCCACTAGCAATGTTTCTGCTCGCCACTGTGGGGCAAACGTTGTGCAGCTAAGCTCACTTGGGAAGTACAAGTGCCAGAGTTCCTTTCTGGGGCACCATCAAGAGATCACATTCGTAGCATGCGGGTACTGCTTTCCTCCTAAGCTGTGCATTGGCAGCAGCTTCAAGGTGTTCCTTTTGTGGATAGACTCTGGTGGAGAGGCCGCTGGAACAGGCTTCTGCTTCTATGCCCTTTGAGAAGGCTGCTTTGCGGAACCTCTTACCCTAGCCTCTGCCAAGTACAGCCTTCTGCCTCTCTCCAATACTGACTTACTTTTGACAGCTTGTCTTTCCGTTTGAGAAACCAAGAGCCCTTTTCGTGCAGGGAAAAATGTCCGTTTTCTGTTCTTCTTTTGCACACGGTGACGTGCTTTCAGGCCTGGGTTAGGCTTTTCCCCACTCGAGGGAGGGCAGCTTCCCATTCACTTTGGAGATGGCACTCCTGCAGCGCTGTGGGCCATGTCTGTGCTTCGCAGACTGCAAACTACCCTCTCCATTTGAAGAGAACACGCACGGATTGGGAAGTCTCTGTTCTCTGGGAGTTGTGTGTGGTGCTAAGGCGCCGGTGTATGGGGTGGCTCACTGGCCACTAGCAATGTTTCTGCTCGCCACTGTGGGGCAAACGTTGTGCAGCTAAGCTCACTTGGGAAGTACAAGTGCCAGAGTTCCTTTCTGGGGCACCATCAAGAGATGACATTCGTAGCATGCGGGTACTGCTTTCCTCCTAAGCTGTGCATTGGCAGCAGCTTCAAGGTGTTCCTTTTGTGGATAGACTCTGGTGGAGAGGCCGCTGGAGAAGGCTTCTGCTTCTATGCCCTTTGAGAAGGCTGCTTTGAGGAACCTCTTACCCTACCCTCTGCCAAGTACAGCCTTCTGCCTCTCTCTCCAATACTGACTTACTTTTGACAGCTTGTCTTTCCGTTTTAGAAACCAAGAGCCCTTTTTGTGCAGGGAAAAATGTCCGTTTTCTGTTCTTCTTTTGCAAACGGTGACGTGCTTTCAGGGCTGGGGTTAGGCTTTTACCCACTCGAGGGAGGGCAGCTTCCCATTCACTTTGGAGATGGCACTCCTGCAGCGCTGTGGGCCATGTCTGTGCTTCGCAGACTGCAAACTACCCTCTCCATTCGAAGAGAACCCGCACGGATTGGGAAGTCTCTGTTCTCTGGGAGTTGTGTGTGGTGCTACTGCCCCGGTGTATGGGGTGGCTCACTGGCCACTAGCAATGTTTCTGCTCGCCACTGTGGGGCAAACGTTGTGCAGCTAAGCTCACTTGGGAAGTACAAGTGCCAGAGTTCCTTTCTGGGGCACCATCAAGAGATCACATTCGTAGCATGCGGGTACTGCTTTCCTCCTAAGCTGTGCATTCGCAGCCAGCTTCAAGGTGTTCCTTTTGTGGATAGACTCTGGTGGAGAGGCCGCTGGAGAAGGCTTCTGCTTCTATGCCTTTGAGAAGACTGCTTTGAGGAACCTCTTACCCTAGCCGCTGCAAAGTACAGCCTTCTGCCTCTCTCCAATACTGACTTACTTTTGACAGCTTGTCTTTCCGTTTGAGAAACCAAGAGCCCTTTTCGTGCAGGGAAAAATGTCCGTTTTCTGTTCTTCTTTTGCACACGGTTACGTGCTTTCAGGGCTGGGGTTAGGCTTTTACCCACTCGAGGGAGGGCAGCTTCCCGTTCACTTTGGAGATGGCACTCCTGCAGCGCTGTGGGCCATGTCAGTGATTCGCAGACTGCAAACTACCCTCTCCATTCGAAGAGAACACGCACGGATTGGGAAGTCTCTGTTCTCTGGGAGTTGTGTGTGGTGCTACTGCCCCTGTGTATGGGGTGGCTCACTGGCCACTAGCAATGTTTCTGCTCGCCACTGTGGGGCAAACGTTGTGCAGCTAAGCTCACTTGGGAAGTACAAGTGCCAGAGTTCCTTTCTGGGGCACCATCAAGAGATCACATTCGTAGCATGCGGGTACTGCTTTCCTCCTAAGCTGTGCATTCGCAGCCAGCTTCAAGGTGTTCCTTTTGTGGATAGACTCTGGTGGAGAGGCCGCTGGAGAAGGCCTCTGCTTCTATGCCCTTTTGAGAAGGCTGCTTTGATGAACCTCTTACCCTAGCCTCTGCCAAGTACAGCCTTCTGCCTCTCTCCAATACTGACTTACATTTGACAGCTTGTCTTTCCGTTTGAGAAACCAAGAGCCCTTTTCGTGCAGGGAATAATGTCCGTTTTCTGTTCTTCTTTTGCACACGGTGACGTGCTTTCAGGCCTGTGGTTAGGCTTTTACCCACTCGAGGGAGGGCAGCTTCCCATTCACTTTGGAGATGGCACTCCTGCAGCGCTGTGGGCCATGTCTGTGATCGCAGACTGCCAACTACCCTCTCCATTCGAAGACAACACGCACGGATTGGGAAGTCTCTGTTCTCTTGGAGTTGTGTGTGGTGCTACTGCCCCGGTGTATGGCGTGGCTCACTGGCCACTAGCAATGTTTCTGCTCGCCACTGTGGGGCAAACGTTGTGCAGCTAAGCTCACTTGGGAAGTACAAGTGCCAGAGTTCCTTTCTGGGGCACCATCAAGAGATCACATTCGTAGCATGCGGGTACTGCTTTCCTCCTAAGCTGTGCATTGGCAGCAGCTTCAAGGTGTTCCTTTTGTGGATAGACTCTGGTGGAGAGGCCGCTGGAACAGGCTTCTGCTTCTATGCCCTTTGAGAAGGCTGCTTTGCGGAACCTCTTACCCTAGCCTCTGCCAAGTACAGCCTTCTGCCTCTCTCCAATACTGACTTACTTTTGACAGCTTGTCTTTCCGTTTGAGAAACCAAGAGCCCTTTTCGTGCAGGGAAAAATGTCCGTTTTCTGTTCTTCTTTTGCACACGGTGACGTGCTTTCAGGCCTGGGTTAGGCTTTTCCCCACTCGAGGGAGGGCAGCTTCCCATTCACTTTGGAGATGGCACTCCTGCAGCGCTGTGGGCCATGTCTGTGCTTCGCAGACTGCAAACTACCCTCTCCATTCGAAGAGAACACGCACGGATTGGGAAGTCTCTGTTCTCTGGGAGTTGTGTGTGGTGCTAAGGCGCCGGTGTATGGGGTGGCTCACTGGCCACTAGCAATGTTTCTGCTCGCCACTGTGGGGCAAACGTTGTGCAGCTAAGCTCACTTGGGAAGTACAAGTGCCACAGTTCCTTTCTGGGGCACCATCAAGAGATGACATTCGTAGCATGCGGGTACTGCTTTCCTCCTAAGCTGTGCATTGGCAGCAGCTTCAAGGTGTTCCTTTTGTGGATAGACTCTGGTGGAGAGGCCGCTGGAGAAGGCTTCTGCTTCTATGCCCTTTGAGAAGGCTGCTTTGAGGAACCTCTTACCCTACCCTCTGCCAAGTACAGCCTTCTGCCTCTCTCTCCAATACTGACTTACTTTTGACAGCTTGTCTTTCCGTTTTAGAAACCAAGAGCCCTTTTTGTGCAGGGAAAAATGTCCGTTTTCTGTTCTTCTTTTGCAAACGGTGACGTGCTTTCAGGGCTGGGGTTAGGCTTTTACCCACTCGAGGGAGGGCAGCTTCCCATTCACTTTGGAGATGGCACTCCTGCAGCGCTGTGGGCCATGTCTGTGCTCGCAGACTGCAAACTACCCTCTCCATTCGAAGACAACACGCACGGATTGGGAAGTCTCTGTTCTCTTGGAGTTGTGTGTGGTGCTACTGCCCCGGTGTATGGCGTGGCTCACTGGCCACTAGCAATGTTTCTGCTCGCCACTGTGGGGCAAACGTTGTGCAGCTAAGCTCACTTGGGAAGTACAAGTGCCAGAGTTCCTTTCTGGGGCACCATCAAGAGATCACATTCGTAGCATGCGGGTACTGCTTTCCTCCTAAGCTGTGCATTGGCAGCAGCTTCAAGGTGTTCCTTTTGTGGATAGACTCTGGTGGAGAGGCCGCTGGAACAGGCTTCTGCTTCTATGCCCTTTGAGAAGGCTGCTTTGAGGAACCTCTTACCCTAGCCTCTGCCAAGTACAGCCTTCTGCCTCTCTCCAATACTGACTTACTTTTGACAGCTTGTCTTTCCGTTTGAGAAACCAAGAGCCCTTTTCGTGCACGGAAAAATGTCCGTTTTCTGTTCTTCTTTTGCACACGGTGACGTGCTTTCAGGGCTGGGGTTAGGCTTTTACCCAATCGAGGGAGGGCAGCTTCCCATTCACTTTGGAGATGGCACTCCTGCAGCGCTGTGGGCCATGTCTGTGCTTCGCAGACTGCAAACTACCCTCTCCATTCGAAGAGAACACGCACGGATTGGGAAGTCTCTGTTCTCTGGGAGTTGTGTGTGGTGCTACTGCCCCGGTGTATGGGGTGGCTCACTGGCCACTAGCAATGTTTCTGCTCGCCACTGTGGGGCAAACGTTGTGCAGCTAAGCTCACTTGGGAAGTACAAGTGCCAGAGTTCCTTTCTGGGGCACCATCAAGAGATCACATTCGTAGCATGCGGCTACTGCTTTCCTCCTAAGCTGTGCATTCGCAGCCAGCTTCAAGGTGTTCCTTTTGTGGATAGACTCTTGTGGAGAGGCCGCTGGAGAAGGTTTCTGCTTCTATGCCCTTTGAGAAGGCTGCTTTGCGGAACCTCTTACCCTAGCCTCTGCCAAGTACAGCCTTCTGCCTCTCTCCAATACTGACTTACTTTTGACAGCTTGTCTTTCCGTTTGAGAAACCAAGAGCCCTTTTCGTGCAGGGAAAAATGTCCGTTTTCTGTTCTTCTTTTGCACACGGTGACGTGCTTTCAGGCCTGGGTTAGGCTTTTACCCACTCGAGGGAGGGCAGCTTCCCATTCACTTTGGAGATGGCACTCCTGCAGCGCTGTGGGCCATGTCTGTGCTTCGCAGACTGCAAACTACCCTCTCCATTCGAAGAGAACACGCACGGATTGGGAAGTCTCTGTTCTCTGGGAGTTGTGTGTGGTGCTACTGCCCCGGTGTATGGGGTGGCTCACTGGCCACTAGCAATGTTTCTGCTCGCCACTGTGGGGCAAACGTTGTGCAGCTAAGCTCACTTGGGAAGTACAAGTGCCAGAGTTCCTTTCTGGGGCACCATCAAGAGATCACATTCGTAGCATGCGGGTACGGCTTTCCTCCTAAGCTGTGCATTCGCAGCCAGCTTCAAGGTGTTCCTTTTGTGGATAGACTCTGGTGGAGAGGCCGCTGGAGAAGGCTTCTGCTTCTATGCCCTTTGAGAAGGCTGCTTTGAGGAACCTCTTACCCTAGCCTCTGCCAAGTACAGCCTTCTGCCTCACTCCAATACTGACTTACTTTTGACAGCTTGTCTTTCCGTTTGAGAAACCAAGAGCCCTTTTCCTGCAGGGAAAAATGTCCGTTTTCTGTTCTTCTTTTGCACACGGTGACGTGCTTTCAGGGCTGTGGTTAGGCTTTTACCCACTCGAGGGAGAGCAGCTTCCCATTCACTTTGGAGATGGCACTCCTGCAGCGCTGTGGGCCATGTCTGTGCTCGCAGACTGCAAACTACCCTCTCCATTCGAAGACAACACGCACGGATTGGGAAGTCTCTGTTCTCTTGGAGTTGTGTGTGGTGCTACTGCCCCGGTGTATGGCGTGGCTCACTGGCCACTAGCAATGTTTCTGCTCGCCACTGTGGGGCAAACGTTGTGCAGCTAAGCTCACTTGGGAAGTACAAGTGCCAGAGTTCCTTTCTGGGGCACCATCAAGAGATCACATTCGTAGCATGCGGGTACTGCTTTCCTCCTAAGCTGTGCATTGGCAGCAGCTTCAAGGTGTTCCTTTTGTGGATAGACTCTGGTGGAGAGGCCGCTGGAACAGGCTTCTGCTTCTATGCCCTTTGAGAAGGCTGCTTTGAGGAACCTCTTACCCTAGCCTCTGCCAAGTACAGCCTTCTGCCTCTCTCCAATACTGACTTACTTTTGACAGCTTGTCTTTCCGTTTGAGAAACCAAGAGCCCTTTTCGTGCAGGGAAAAATGTCCGTTTTCTGTTCTTCTTTTGCAAACGGTGACGTGCTTTCAGGGCTGGGGTTAGGCTTTTACCCACTCGAGGGAGGGCAGCTTCCCATTCACTTTGGAGATGGCACTCCTGCAGCGCTGTGGGCCATGTCTGTGCTTCGCAGACTGCAAACTACCCTCTCCATTCGAAGAGAACACGCACGGATTTGGAAGTCTCTGTTCTCTGGGAGTTGTGTGTGGTGCTACTGCCCCGGTGTATGGGGTGGCTCACTGGCCACTAGCAATGTTTCTGCTCGCCACTGTGGGGCAAACGTTGTGCAGCTAAGCTCACTTGGGAAGTACAAGTGCCAGAGTTCCTTTCTGGGGCACCATCAAGAGATCACATTCGTAGGATGCGGGTACTGCTTTCCTCCTAAGCTGTGCATTCGCAGCCAGCTTCAAGGTGTTCCTTTTGTGGATAGACTCTTGTGGAGAGGCCGCTGGAGAAGGCTTCTGCTTCTATGCCCTTTGAGAAGGCTGCTTTGCGGAACCTCTTACCCTAGCCTCTGCCAAGTACAGCCTTCTGCCTCTCTCCAATACTGACTTACTTTTGACAGCTTGTCTTTCCGTTTGAGAAACCAAGAGCCCTTTTCGTGCAGGGAAAAATGTCCGTTTTCTGTTCTTCTTTTGCAAACGGTGACGTGCTTTCAGGCCTGGGTTAGGCTTTTACCCACTCGAGGGAGGGCAGCTTCCCATTCACTTTGGAGATGGCACTCCTGCAGCGCTGTGGGCCATGTCTGTGCTTCGCAGACTGCAAACTACGCTCTCCATTCGAAGAGAACACGCACGGATTGGGAAGTCTCTGTTCTCTGGGAGTTGTGTGTGGTGCTACTGCCCCGGTGTATGGGGTGGCTCACTGGCCACTAGCAATGTTTCTGCTCGCCACTGTGGGGCAAACGTTGTGCAGCTAAGCTCACTTGGGAAGTACAAGTGCCAGAGTTCCTTTCTGGGGCACCATCAAGAGATCACATTCGTAGCATGCGGGTACTGCTTTCCTCCTAAGCTGTGCATTCGCAGCCAGCTTCAAGGTGTTCCTTTTGTAGATAGACTCTGGTGGAGAGGCCGCTGGAGAAGGCTTCTGCTTCTATGCCCTTTGAGAAGGCTGCTTTGAGGAACCTCTTACCCTAGCCTCTGCCAAGTACAGCCTTCTGCCTCTCTCCAATACTGACTTACTTTTGACAGCTTGTCTTTCCGTTTGAGAAACCAAGAGCCCTTTTCGTGCAGGGAAAAATGTCCGTTTTCTGTTCTTCTTTTGCACACGGTTACGTGCTTTCAGGGCTGGGGTTAGGCTTTTACCCACTCGAGGGAGGGCAGCTTCCCGTTCACTTTGGAGATGGCACGCCTGCAGGGCTGTGGGCCATGTCTATGCTTCGCAGACTGCAAACTACCCTCTCCATTCGAAGAGAACACGCACGGATTGGGAAGTCTCTGTTCTCTAGGAGTTGTATGTGGTGCTACTGCCCCGGTGTATGGGGTGGCTCACTGGCCACTAGCAATGTTTCTGCTCGCCACTGTGGGGCAAACGTTGTGCAGCTAAGCTCACTTGGGAAGTACAAGTGCCAGAGTTCCTTTCTGGGGCACCATCAAGAGATCACATTCGTAGCATGCGGGTACTGCTTTCCTCCTAAGCTGTGCATTCGCAGCCAGCTTCAAGGTGTTCCTTTTGTGGATAGACTCTGGTGGAGAGGCCGCTGGAGAAGGCTTCTGCTTCTGTGCCTTTGAGAAGACTGCTTTGAGGAACCTCTTACCCTAGCCGCTGCAAAGTACAGCATTCTGCCTCTCTCCAATACTGACTTACTTTTGACAGCTTGTCTTTCCGTTTGAGAAACCAAGAGCCCTTTTCGTGCAGGGAAAAATGTCCGTTTTCTGTTCTTCTTTTGCACACGGTTACGTGCTTTCAGGGCTGGGGTTAGGCTTTAACCCACTCGAGGGAGGGCAGCTTCCCGTTCACTTTGGAGATGGCACTCCTGCCGCGCTGTGGGCCATGTCAGTGATTCGCAGACTGCAAACTACCCTCTCCATTCGAAGAGAACACGCACGGATTGGGAAGTCTCTGTTCTCTGGGAGTTGTGTGTGGTGCTACTGCCCCGGTGTATGGGGTGGCTCACTGGCCACTAGCAATGTTTCTGCTCGCCACTGTGGGGCAAACGTTGTGCAGCTAAGCTCACTTGGGAAGTACAAGTGCCAGAGTTCCTTTCTGGGGCACCATCAAGAGATCACATTCGTAGCATGCGGGTACTGCTTTCCTCCTAAGCTGTGCATTCGCAGCCAGCTTCAAGGTGATCCTTTTGTGGATAGACTCTGGTGGAGAGGCCGCTGGAGAAGGCCTCTGCTTCTATGCCCTTTTGAGAAGGCTGCTTTGATGAACCTCTTACCCTAGCCTCTGCCAAGTACAGCCTTCTGCCTCTCTCCAATACTGACATACATTTGACAGCTTGTCTTTCCGTTTGAGAAACCAAGAGCCCTTTTCGTGCAGGGAATAATGTCCGTTTTCTGTTCTTCTTTTGCACACGGTGACGTGCTTTCAGGCCTGTGGTTAGGCTTTTACCCACTCGAGGGAGGGCAGCTTCCCATTCACTTTGGAGATGGCACTCCTGCAGCGCTGTGGGCCATGTCTGTGATCACAGACTGCAAACTACCCTCTCCATTCGAAGACAACACGCACGGATTGGGAAGTCTCTGTTCTCTTGGAGTTGTGTGTGGTGCTACTGCCCCGGTGTATGGCGTGGCTCACTGGCCACTAGCAATGTTTCTGCTCGCCACTGTGGGGCAAACGTTGTGCAGCTAAGCTCACTTGGGAAGTACAAGTGCCAGAGTTCCTTTCTGGGGCACCATCAAGAGATCACATTCGTAGCATGCGGGTACTGCTTTCCTCCTAAGTTGTGCATTGGCAGCAGCTTCAAGGTGTTCCTTTTGTGGATAGACTCTGGTGGAGAGGCCGCTGGAACAGGCTTCTGCTTCTATGCCCTTTGAGAAGGCTGCTTTGCGGAACCTCTTACCCTAGCCTCTGCCAAGTACAGCCTTCTGCCTCTCTCCAATACTGACTTACTTTTGACAGCTTGTCTTTCCGTTTGAGAAACCAAGAGCCCTTTTCGTGCAGGGAAAAATGTCCGTTTTCTGTTCTTCTTTTGCACACGGTGACGTGCTTTCAGGCCTGGGTTAGGCTTTTCCCCACTCGAGGGAGGGCAGCTTCCCATTCACTTTGGAGATGGCACTCCTGCAGCGCTGTGGGCCATGTCTGTGCTTCGCAGACTGCAAACTACCCTCTCCATTTGAAGAGAACACGCACGGATTGGGAAGTCTCTGTTCTCTGGGAGTTGTGTGTGGTGCTAAGGCGCCGGTGTATGGGGTGGCTCACTGGCCACTAGCAATGTTTCTGCTCGCCACTGTGGGGCAAACGTTGTGCAGCTAAGCTCACTTGGGAAGTACAAGTGCCAGAGTTCCTTTCTGGGGCACCATCAAGAGATGACATTCGTAGCATGCGGGTACTGCTTTCCTCCTAAGCTGTGCATTGGCAGCAGCTTCAAGGTGTTCCTTTTGTGGATAGACTCTGGTGGAGAGGCCGCTGGAGAAGGCTTCTGCTTCTATGCCCTTTGAGAAGGCTGCTTTGAGGAACCTCTTACCCTACCCTCTGCCAAGTACAGCCTTCTGCCTCTCTCTCCAATACTGACTTACTTTTGACAGCTTGTCTTTCCGTTTTAGAAACCAAGAGCCCTTTTCGTGCAGGGAAAAATGTCCGTTTTCTGTTCTTCTTTTGCAAACGGTGACGTGCTTTCAGGGCTGGGGTTAGGCTTTTACCCACTCGAGGGAGGGCAGCTTCCCATTCACTTTGGAGATGGCACTCCTGCAGCGCTGTGGGCCATGTCTGTGCTTCGCAGACTGCAAACTACCCTCTCCATTCGAAGAGAACCCGCACGGATTGGGAAGTCTCTGTTCTCTGGGAGTTGTGTGTGGTGCTACTGCCCCGGTGTATGGGGTGGCTCACTGGCCACTAGCAATGTTTCTGCTCGCCACTGTGGGGCAAACGTTGTGCAGCTAAGCTCACTTGGGAAGTACAAGTGCCAGAGTTCCTTTCTGGGGCACCATCAACAGATCACATTCGTAGCATGCGGGTACTGCTTTCCTCCTAAGCTGTGCATTCGCAGCCAGCTTCAAGGTGTTCCTTTTGTGGATAGACTCTTGTGGAGAGGCCGCTGGAGAAGGCTTCTGCTTCTATGCCCTTTGAGAAGGCTGCTTTGCGGAACCTCTTACCCTAGCCTCTGCCAAGTACAGCCTTCTGCCTCTCTCCAATACTGACTTACTTTTGACAGCTTGTCTTTCCGTTTGAGAAACCAAGAGCCCTTTTCGTGCAGGGAAAAATGTCCGTTTTCTGTTCTTCTTTTGCAAACGGTGACGTGCTTTCAGGCCTGGGTTAGGCTTTTACCCACTCGAGGGAGGGCAGCTTCCCATTCACTTTGGAGATGGCACTCCTGCAGCGCTGTGGGCCATGTCTGTGCTTCGCAGACTGCAAACTACGCTCTCCATTCGAAGAGAACACGCACGGATTGGGAAGTCTCTGTTCTCTGGGAGTTGTGTGTGGTGCTACTGCCCCGGTGTATGGGGTGGCTCACTGGCCACTAGCAATGTTTCTGCTCGCCACTGTGGGGCAAACGTTGTGCAGCTAAGCTCACTTGGGAAGTACAAGTGCCAGAGTTCCTTTCTGGGGCACCATCAAGAGATCACATTCGTAGCATGCGGGTACTGCTTTCCTCCTAAGCTGTGCATTCGCAGCCAGCTTCAAGGTGTTCCTTTTGTAGATAGACTCTGGTGGAGAGGCCGCTGGAGAAGGCTTCTGCTTCTATGCCCTTTGAGAAGGCTGCTTTGAGGAACCTCTTACCCTAGCCTCTGCCAAGTACAGCCTTCTGCCTCTCTCCAATACTGACTTACTTTTGACAGCTTGTCTTTCCGTTTGAGAAACCAAGAGCCCTTTTCGTGCAGGGAAAAATGTCCGTTTTCTGTTCTTCTTTTGCACACGGTTACGTGCTTTCAGGGCTGGGGTTAGGCTTTTACCCACTCGAGGGAGGGCAGCTTCCCGTTCACTTTGGAGATGGCACGCCTGCAGGGCTGTGGGCCATGTCTATGCTTCGCAGACTGCAAACTACCCTCTCCATTCGAAGAGAACACGCACGGATTGGGAAGTCTCTGTTCTCTAGGAGTTGTATGTGGTGCTACTGCCCCGGTGTATGGGGTGGCTCACTGGCCACTAGCAATGTTTCTGCTCGCCACTGTGGGGCAAACGTTGTGCAGCTAAGCTCACTTGGGAAGTACAAGTGCCAGAGTTCCTTTCTGGGGCACCATCAAGAGATCACATTCGTAGCATGCGGGTACTGCTTTCCTCCTAAGCTGTGCATTCGCAGCCAGCTTCAAGGTGTTCCTTTTGTGGATAGACTCTGGTGGAGAGGCCGCTGGAGAAGGCTTCTGCTTCTGTGCCTTTGAGAAGACTGCTTTGAGGAACCTCTTACCCTAGCCGCTGCAAAGTACAGCATTCTGCCTCTCTCCAATACTGACTTACTTTTGACAGCTTGTCTTTCCGTTTGAGAAACCAAGAGCCCTTTTCGTGCAGGGAAAAATGTCCGTTTTCTGTTCTTCTTTTGCACACGGTTACGTGCTTTCAGGGCTGGGGTTAGGCTTTAACCCACTCGAGGGAGGGCAGCTTCCCGTTCACTTTGGAGATGGCACTCCTGCAGCGCTGTGGGCCATGTCAGTGATTCGCAGACTGCAAACTACCCTCTCCATTCGAAGAGAACACGCACGGATTGGGAAGTCTCTGTTCTCTGGGAGTTGTGTGTGGTGCTACTGCCCCGGTGTATGGGGTGGCTCACTGGCCACTAGCAATGTTTCTGCTCGCCACTGTGGGGCAAACGTTGTGCAGCTAAGCTCACTTGGGAAGTACAAGTGCCAGAGTTCCTTTCTGGGGCACCATCAAGAGATCACATTCGTAGCATGCGGGTACTGCTTTCCTCCTAAGCTGTGCATTCGCAGCCAGCTTCAAGGTGTTCCTTTTGTGGATAGACTCTGGTGGAGAGGCCGCTGGAGAAGGCCTCTGCTTCTATGCCCTTTTGAGAAGGCTGCTTTGATGAACCTCTTACCCTAGCCTCTGCCAAGTACAGCCTTCTGCCTCTCTCCAATACTGACATACATTTGACAGCTTGTCTTTCCGTTTGAGAAACCAAGAGCCCTTTTCGTGCAGGGAATAATGTCCGTTTTCTGTTCTTCTTTTGCACACGGTGACGTGCTTTCAGGCCTGTGGTTAGGCTTTTACCCACTCGAGGGAGGGCAGCTTCCCATTCACTTTGGAGATGGCACTCCTGCAGCGCTGTGGGCCATGTCTGTGATCACAGACTGCAAACTACCCTCTCCATTCGAAGACAACACGCACGGATTGGGAAGTCTCTGTTCTCTTGGAGTTGTGTGTGGTGCTACTGCCCCGGTGTATGGCGTGGCTCACTGGCCACTAGCAATGTTTCTGCTCGCCACTGTGGGGCAAACGTTGTGCAGCTAAGCTCACTTGGGAAGTACAAGTGCCAGAGTTCCTTTCTGGGGCACCATCAAGAGATCACATTCGTAGCATGCGGGTACTGCTTTCCTCCTAAGCTGTGCATTGGCAGCAGCTGCAAGGTGTTCCTTTTGTGGATAGACTCTGGTGGAGAGGCCGCTGGAACAGGCTTCTGCTTCTATGCCCTTTGAGAAGGCTGCTTTGCGGAACCTCTTACCCTAGCCTCTGCCAAGTACAGCCTTCTGCCTCTCTCCAATACTGACTTACTTTTGACAGCTTGTCTTTCCGTTTGAGAAACCAAGAGCCCTTTTCGTGCAGGGAAAAATGTCCGTTTTCTGTTCTTCTTTTGCACACGGTGACGTGCTTTCAGGCCTGGGTTAGGCTTTTCCCCACTCGAGGGAGGGCAGCTTCCCATTCACTTTGGAGATGGCACTCCTGCAGCGCTGTGGGCCATGTCTGTGATCGCAGACTGCAAACTACCCTCTCCATTCGAAGACAACACGCACGGATTGGGAAGTCTCTGTTCTCTTGGAGTTGTGTGTGGTGCTACTGCCCCGGTGTATGGGGTGGCTCACTGGCCACTAGCAATGTTTCTGCTCGCCACTGTGGGGCAAACGTTGTGCAGCTAAGCTCACTTGGGAAGTACAAGTGCCAGAGTTCCTTTCTGGGGCACCATCAAGAGATCACATTCGTAGCATGCGGGTACTGCTTTCCTCCTAAGCTGTGCATTCGCAGCCCGCTTCAAGGTGTTCCTTTTGTGGATAGACTCTGGTGGAGAGGCCGCTGGAACAGGCTTCTGCTTCTATGCCCTTTGAGAAGGCTGCTTTGCGGAACCTCTTACCCTAGCCTCTGCCAAGTACAGCCTTCTGCCTCTCTCCAATACTGACTTACTTTTGACAGCTTGTCTTTCCGTTTGAGAAACCAAGAGCCCTTTTCGTGCAGGGAAAAATGTCCGTTTTCTGTTCTTCTTTTGCACACGGTGACGTGCTTTCAGGCCTGGGTTAGGCTTTTCCCCACTCGAGGGAGGGCAGCTTCCCATTCACTTTGGAGATGGCACTCCTGCAGCGCTGTGGGCCATGTCTGTGCTTCGCAGACTGCAAACTACCCTCTCCATTCGAAGAGAACACGCACGGATTGGGAAGTCTCTGTTCTCTGGGAGTTGTGTGTGGTGCTAAGGCGCCGGGGTATGGGGTGGCTCACTGGCCACTAGCAATGTTTCTGCTCGCCACTGTGGGGCAAACGTTGTGCAGCTAAGCTCACTTGGGAAGTACAAGGGCCAGAGTTCCTTTCTGGGGCACCATCAAGAGATGACATTCGTAGCATGCGGGTACTGCTTTCCTCCTAAGCTGTGCATTGGCAGCAGCTTCAAGGTGTTCCTTTTGTGGATAGACTCTGGTGGAGAGGCCGCTGGAGAAGGCTTCTGCTTCTATGCCCTTTGAGAAGGCTGCTTTGAGGAACCTCTTACCCTAGCCTCTGCCAAGTACAGCCTTCTGCCTCTCTCTCCAATACTGACTTACTTTTGACAGCTTGTCTTTCCGTTTTAGAAACCAAGAGCCCTTTTTGTGCAGGGAAAAATGTCCGTTTTCTGTTCTTCTTTTGCAAACGGTGACGTGCTTTCAGGGCTGGGGTTAGGCTTTTACCCACTCGAGGGAGGGCAGCTTCCCATTCACTTTGGAGATGGCACTCCTGCAGCGCTGTGGGCCATGTCTGTGCTTCGCAGACTGCAAACTACCCTCTCCATTCGAAGAGAACCCGCACGGATTGGGAAGTCTCTGTTCTCTGGGAGTTGTGTGTGGTGCTACTGCCCCGGTGTATGGGGTGGCTCACTGGCCACTAGCAATGTTTCTGCTCGCCACTGTGGGGCAAACGTTGTGCAGCTAAGCTCACTTGGGAAGTACAAGTGCCAGAGTTCCTTTCTGGGGCACCGTCAAGAGATCACATTCGTAGCATGCGGGTACTGCTTTCCTCCTAAGCTGTGCATTGGCAGCAGCTTCAAGGTGTTCCTTTTGTGGATAGACTCTGGTGGAGAGGCCGCTGGAGAAGGCTTCTGCTTCTATGCCCTTTGAGAAGGCTGCTTTGAGGAACCTCTTACCCTAGCCTCTGCCAAGTACAGCCTTCTGCCTCTCTCCAATACTGACTTACTTTTGACAGCTTGTCTTTCCGTTTGAGAAACCAAGAGCCCTTTTCGTGCAGGGAAAAATGTCCGTTTTCTGTTCTTCTTTTGCACACGGTGACGTGCTTTCAGGGCTGTGATTACGCTTTTACCCACTCGAGGGAGAGCAGCTTCCCATTCACTTTGGAGATGGCACTCCTGCAGCGCTGTGGGCCATGTCTGTGCTCGCAGACTGCAAACTACCCTCTCCATTCGAAGACAACACGCACGGATTGGGAAGTCTCTGTTCTCTTGGAGTTGTGTGTGGTGCTACTGCCCCGGTGTATGGCGTGGCTCACTGGCCACTAGCAATGTTTCTGCTCGCCACTGTGGGGCAAACGTTGTGCAGCTAAGCTCACTTGGGAAGTACAAGTGCCAGAGTTCCTTTCTGGGGCACCATCAAGAGATCACATTCGTAGCATGCGGGTACTGCTTTCCTCCGAAGCTGTGCATTGGCAGCAGCTTCAAGGTGTTCCTTTTGTGGATAGACTCTGGTGGAGAGGCCGCTGGAGAAGGCTTCTGCTTCTATGCCCTTTGAGAAGGCTGCTTTGAGGAACCTCTTACCCTACCCTCTGCCAAGTACAGCCTTCTGCCTCTCTCTCCAATACTGACTTACTTTTGACAGCTTGTCTTTCCGTTTTAGAAACCAAGAGCCCTTTTCGTGCAGGGAAAAATGTCCGTTTTCTGTTCTTCTTTTGCAAACGGTGACGTGCTTTCAGGGCTGGGGTTAGGCTTTTACCCACTCGAGGGAGGGCAGCTTCCCATTCACTTTGGAGATGGCACTCCTGCAGCGCTGTGGGCCATGTCTGTGCTTCGCAGACTGCAAACTACCCTCTCCATTCGAAGAGAACCCGCACGGATTGGGAAGTCTCTGTTCTCTGGGAGTTGTGTGTGGTGCTACTGCCCCGGTGTATGGGGTGGCTCACTGGCCACTAGCAATGTTTCTGCTCGCCACTGTGGGGCAAACGTTGTGCAGCTAAGCTCACTTGGGAAGTACAAGTGCCAGAGTTCCTTTCTGGGGCACCATCAAGAGATCACATTCGTAGCATGCGGGTACTGCTTTCCTCCGAAGCTGTGCATTGGCAGCAGCTTCAAGGTGTTCCTTTTGTGGATAGACTCTGGTGGAGAGGCCGCTGGAGAAGGCTTCTGCTTCTATGCCCTTTGAGAAGGCTGCTTTGAGGAACCTCTTACCCTAGCCTCTGCCAAGTACAGCCTTCTGCCTCTCTCCAATACTGACTTACTTTTGACAGCTTGTCTTTCCGTTTGAGAAACCAAGAGCCCTTTTCGTGCAGGGAAAAATGTCCGTTTTCTGTTCTTCTTTTGCACACGGTGACGTGCTTTAGGGCTGGGGTTAGGCTTTTACCCACTCGAGGGAGGGCAGCTTCCCATTCACTTTGGAGATGGCACTCCTGCAGCGCTGTGGGCCATGTCTGTGCTTCGCAGACTGCAAACTACCCTCTCCATTCGAAGAGAACACGCACGGATTGGGAAGTCTCTGTTCTCTGGGAGTTGTGTGTGGTGCTAAGGCGCCGGTGTATGGGGTGGCTCACTGGCCACTAGCAATGTTTCTGCTCGCCACTGTGGGGCAAACGTTGTGCAGCTAAGCTCACTTGGGAAGTACAAGTGCCAGAGTTCCTTTCTGGGGCACCATCAAGAGATGACATTCGTAGCATGCGGGTACTGCTTTCCTCCTAAGCTGTGCATTGGCAGCAGCTTCAAGGTGTTCCTTTTGTGGATAGACTCTGGTGGAGAGGCCGCTGGAGAAGGCTTCTGCTTCTATGCCCTTTGAGAAGGCTGCTTTGAGGAACCTCTTACCCTACCCTCTGCCAAGTACAGCCTTCTGCCTCTCTCTCCAATACTGACTTACTTTTGACAGCTTGTCTTTCCGTTTTAGAAACCAAGAGCCCTTTTTGTGCAGGGAAAAATGTCCGTTTTCTGTTCTTCTTTTGCAAACGGTGACGTGCTTTCAGGGCTGGGGTTAGGCTTTTACCCACTCGAGGGAGGGCAGCTTCCCATTCACTTTGGAGATGGCACTCCTGCAGCGCTGTGGGCCATGTCTGTGCTTCGCAGACTGCAAACTACCCTCTCCATTCGAAGAGAACCCGCACGGATTGGGAAGTCTCTGTTCTCTGGGAGTTGTGTGTGGTGCTACTGCCCCGGTGTATGGGGTGGCTCACTGGCCACTAGCAATGTTTCTGCTCGCCACTGTGGGGCAAACGTTGTGCAGCTAAGCTCACTTGGGAAGTACAAGTGCCAGAGTTCCTTTCTGGGGCACCATCAAGAGATCACATTCGTAGCATGCGGGTACTGCTTTCCTCCTAAGCTGTGCATTGGCAGCAGCTTCAAGGTGTTCCTTTTGTGGATAGACTCTGGTGGAGAGGCCGCTGGAGAAGGCTTCTGCTTCTATGCCCTTTGAGAAGGCTGCTTTGAGGAACCTCTTACCCTAGCCTCTGCCAAGTACAGCCTTCTGCCTCTCTCCAATACTGACTTACTTTTGACAGCTTGTCTTTCCGTTTGAGAAACCAAGAGCCCTTTTCGTGCAGGGAAAAATGTCCGTTTTCTGTTCTTCTTTTGCACACGGTGACGTGCTTTCAGGGCTGTGGTTAGGCTTTTACCCACTCGAGGGAGAGCAGCTTCCCATTCACTTTGGAGATGGCACTCCTGCAGCGCTGTGGGCCATGTCTGTGCTCGCAGACTGCAAACTACCCTCTCCATTCGAAGACAACACGCACGGATTGGGAAGTCTCTGTTCTCTTGGAGTTGTGTGTGGTGCTACTGCCCCGGTGTATGGCGTGGCTCACTGGCCACTAGCAATGTTTCTGCTCGCCACTGTGGGGCAAACGTTGTGCAGCTAAGCTCACTTGGGAAGTACAAGTGCCAGAGTTCCTTTCTGGGGCACCATCAAGAGATCACATTCGTAGCATGCGGGTACTGCTTTCCTCCTAAGCTGTGCATTGGCAGCAGCTTCAAGGTGTTCCTTTTGTGGATAGACTCTGGTGGAGAGGCCGCTGGAACAGGCTTCTGCTTCTATGCCCTTTGAGAAGGCTGCTTTGAGGAACCTCTTACCCTAGCCTCTGCCAAGTACAGCCTTCTGCCTCTCTCCAATACTGACTTACTTTTGACAGCTTGTCTTTCCGTTTGAGAAACCAAGAGCCCTTTTCGTGCACGGAAAAATGTCCGTTTTCTGTTCTTCTTTTGCACACGGTGACGTGCTTTCAGGCCTGGGTTAGGCTTTTCCCCACTCGAGGGAGGGCAGCTTCCCATTCACTTTGGAGATGGCACTCCTGCAGCGCTGTGGGCCATGTCTGTGCTTCGCAGACTGCAAACTACCCTCTCCATTCGAAGAGAACACGCACGGATTGGGAAGTCTCTGTTCTCTGGGAGTTGTGTGTGGTGCTAAGGCGCCGGGGTATGGGGTGGCTCACTGGCCACTAGCAATGTTTCTGCTCGCCACTGTGGGGCAAACGTTGTGCAGCTAAGCTCACTTGGGAAGTACAAGGGCCAGAGTTCCTTTCTGGGGCACCATCAAGAGATGACATTCGTAGCATGCGGGTACTGCTTTCCTCCTAAGCTGTGCATTGGCAGCAGCTTCAAGGTGTTCCTTTTGTGGATAGACTCTGGTGGAGAGGCCGCTGGAGAAGGCTTCTGCTTCTATGCCCTTTGAGAAGGCTGCTTTGAGGAACCTCTTACCCTAGCCTCTGCCAAGTACAGCCTTCTGCCTCTCTCTCCAATACTGACTTACTTTTGACAGCTTGTCTTTCCGTTTTAGAAACCAAGAGCCCTTTTTGTGCAGGGAAAAATGTCCGTTTTCTGTTCTTCTTTTGCAAACGGTGACGTGCTTTCAGGGCTGGGGTTAGGCTTTTACCCACTCGAGGGAGGGCAGCTTCCCATTCACTTTGGAGATGGCACTCCTGCAGCGCTGTGGGCCATGTCTGTGCTTCGCAGACTGCAAACTACCCTCTCCATTCGAAGAGAACCCGCACGGATTGGGAAGTCTCTGTTCTCTGGGAGTTGTGTGTGGTGCTACTGCCCCGGTGTATGGGGTGGCTCACTGGCCACTAGCAATGTTTCTGCTCGCCACTGTGGGGCAAACGTTGTGCAGCTAAGCTCACTTGGGAAGTACAAGTGCCAGAGTTCCTTTCTGGGGCACCGTCAAGAGATCACATTCGTAGCATGCGGGTACTGCTTTCCTCCTAAGCTGTGCATTGGCAGCAGCTTCAAGGTGTTCCTTTTGTGGATAGACTCTGGTGGAGAGGCCGCTGGAGAAGGCTTCTGCTTCTATGCCCTTTGAGAAGGCTGCTTTGAGGAACCTCTTACCCTAGCCTCTGCCAAGTACAGCCTTCTGCCTCTCTCCAATACTGACTTACTTTTGACAGCTTGTCTTTCCGTTTGAGAAACCAAGAGCCCTTTTCGTGCAGGGAAAAATGTCCGTTTTCTGTTCTTCTTTTGCACACGGTGACGTGCTTTCAGGGCTGTGATTACGCTTTTACCCACTCGAGGGAGAGCAGCTTCCCATTCACTTTGGAGATGGCACTCCTGCAGCGCTGTGGGCCATGTCTGTGCTCGCAGACTGCAAACTACCCTCTCCATTCGAAGACAACACGCACGGATTGGGAAGTCTCTGTTCTCTTGGAGTTGTGTGTGGTGCTACTGCCCCGGTGTATGGCGTGGCTCACTGGCCACTAGCAATGTTTCTGCTCGCCACTGTGGGGCAAACGTTGTGCAGCTAAGCTCACTTGGGAAGTACAAGTGCCAGAGTTCCTTTCTGGGGCACCATCAAGAGATCACATTCGTAGCATGCGGGTACTGCTTTCCTCCGAAGCTGTGCATTGGCAGCAGCTTCAAGGTGTTCCTTTTGTGGATAGACTCTGGTGGAGAGGCCGCTGGAGAAGGCTTCTGCTTCTATGCCCTTTGAGAAGGCTGCTTTGAGGAACCTCTTACCCTACCCTCTGCCAAGTACAGCCTTCTGCCTCTCTCTCCAATACTGACTTACTTTTGACAGCTTGTCTTTCCGTTTTAGAAACCAAGAGCCCTTTTCGTGCAGGGAAAAATGTCCGTTTTCTGTTCTTCTTTTGCAAACGGTGACGTGCTTTCAGGGCTGGGGTTAGGCTTTTACCCACTCGAGGGAGGGCAGCTTCCCATTCACTTTGGAGATGGCACTCCTGCAGCGCTGTGGGCCATGTCTGTGCTTCGCAGACTGCAAACTACCCTCTCCATTCGAAGAGAACCCGCACGGATTGGGAAGTCTCTGTTCTCTGGGAGTTGTGTGTGGTGCTACTGCCCCGGTGTATGGGGTGGCTCACTGGCCACTAGCAATGTTTCTGCTCGCCACTGTGGGGCAAACGTTGTGCAGCTAAGCTCACTTGGGAAGTACAAGTGCCAGAGTTCCTTTCTGGGGCACCATCAAGAGATCACATTCGTAGCATGCGGGTACTGCTTTCCTCCGAAGCTGTGCATTGGCAGCAGCTTCAAGGTGTTCCTTTTGTGGATAGACTCTGGTGGAGAGGCCGCTGGAGAAGGCTTCTGCTTCTATGCCCTTTGAGAAGGCTGCTTTGAGGAACCTCTTACCCTAGCCTCTGCCAAGTACAGCCTTCTGCCTCTCTCCAATACTGACTTACTTTTGACAGCTTGTCTTTCCGTTTGAGAAACCAAGAGCCCTTTTCGTGCAGGGAAAAATGTCCGTTTTCTGTTCTTCTTTTGCACACGGTGACGTGCTTTAGGGCTGGGGTTAGGCTTTTACCCACTCGAGGGAGGGCAGCTTCCCATTCACTTTGGAGATGGCACTCCTGCAGCGCTGTGGGCCATGTCTGTGCTTCGCAGACTGCAAACTACCCTCTCCATTCGAAGAGAACACGCACGGATTGGGAAGTCTCTGTTCTCTGGGAGTTGTGTGTGGTGCTAAGGCGCCGGTGTATGGGGTGGCTCACTGGCCACTAGCAATGTTTCTGCTCGCCACTGTGGGGCAAACGTTGTGCAGCTAAGCTCACTTGGGAAGTACAAGTGCCAGAGTTCCTTTCTGGGGCACCATCAAGAGATGACATTCGTAGCATGCGGGTACTGCTTTCCTCCTAAGCTGTGCATTGGCAGCAGCTTCAAGGTGTTCCTTTTGTGGATAGACTCTGGTGGAGAGGCCGCTGGAGAAGGCTTCTGCTTCTATGCCCTTTGAGAAGGCTGCTTTGAGGAACCTCTTACCCTACCCTCTGCCAAGTACAGCCTTCTGCCTCTCTCTCCAATACTGACTTACTTTTGACAGCTTGTCTTTCCGTTTTAGAAACCAAGAGCCCTTTTTGTGCAGGGAAAAATGTCCGTTTTCTGTTCTTCTTTTGCAAACGGTGACGTGCTTTCAGGGCTGGGGTTAGGCTTTTACCCACTCGAGGGAGGGCAGCTTCCCATTCACTTTGGAGATGGCACTCCTGCAGCGCTGTGGGCCATGTCTGTGCTTCGCAGACTGCAAACTACCCTCTCCATTCGAAGAGAACCCGCACGGATTGGGAAGTCTCTGTTCTCTGGGAGTTGTGTGTGGTGCTACTGCCCCGGTGTATGGGGTGGCTCACTGGCCACTAGCAATGTTTCTGCTCGCCACTGTGGGGCAAACGTTGTGCAGCTAAGCTCACTTGGGAAGTACAAGTGCCAGAGTTCCTTTCTGGGGCACCATCAAGAGATCACATTCGTAGCATGCGGGTACTGCTTTCCTCCTAAGCTGTGCATTGGCAGCAGCTTCAAGGTGTTCCTTTTGTGGATAGACTCTGGTGGAGAGGCCGCTGGAGAAGGCTTCTGCTTCTATGCCCTTTGAGAAGGCTGCTTTGAGGAACCTCTTACCCTAGCCTCTGCCAAGTACAGCCTTCTGCCTCTCTCCAATACTGACTTACTTTTGACAGCTTGTCTTTCCGTTTGAGAAACCAAGAGCCCTTTTCGTGCAGGGAAAAATGTCCGTTTTCTGTTCTTCTTTTGCACACGGTGACGTGCTTTCAGGGCTGTGGTTAGGCTTTTACCCACTCGAGGGAGAGCAGCTTCCCATTCACTTTGGAGATGGCACTCCTGCAGCGCTGTGGGCCATGTCTGTGCTCGCAGACTGCAAACTACCCTCTCCATTCGAAGACAACACGCACGGATTGGGAAGTCTCTGTTCTCTTGGAGTTGTGTGTGGTGCTACTGCCCCGGTGTATGGCGTGGCTCACTGGCCACTAGCAATGTTTCTGCTCGCCACTGTGGGGCAAACGTTGTGCAGCTAAGCTCACTTGGGAAGTACAAGTGCCAGAGTTCCTTTCTGGGGCACCATCAAGAGATCACATTCGTAGCATGCGGGTACTGCTTTCCTCCTAAGCTGTGCATTGGCAGCAGCTTCAAGGTGTTCCTTTTGTGGATAGACTCTGGTGGAGAGGCCGCTGGAACAGGCTTCTGCTTCTATGCCCTTTGAGAAGGCTGCTTTGAGGAACCTCTTACCCTAGCCTCTGCCAAGTACAGCCTTCTGCCTCTCTCCAATACTGACTTACTTTTGACAGCTTGTCTTTCCGTTTGAGAAACCAAGAGCCCTTTTCGTGCACGGAAAAATGTCCGTTTTCTGTTCTTCTTTTGCACACGGTGACGTGCTTTCAGGGCTGGGGTTAGGCTTTTACCCAATCGAGGGAGGGCAGCTTCCCATTCACTTTGGAGATGGCACTCCTGCAGCGCTGTGGGCCATGTCTGTGCTTCGCAGACTGCAAACTACCCTCTCCATTCGAAGAGAACCCGCACGGATTGGGAAGTCTCTGTTCTCTGGGAGTTGTGTGTGGTGCTACTGCCCCGGTGTATGGGGTGGCTCACTGGCCACTAGCAATGTTTCTGCTCGCCACTGTGGGGCAAACGTTGTGCAGCTAAGCTCACTTGGGAAGTACAAGTGCCAGAGTTCCTTTCTGGGGCACCATCAAGAGATCACATTCGTAGCATGCGGGTACGGCTTTCCTCCTAAGCTGTGCATTCGCAGCCAGCTTCAAGGTGTTCCTTTTGTGGATAGACTCTGGTGGAGAGGCCGCTGGAGAAGGCTTCTGCTTCTATGCCCTTTGAGAAGGCTGCTTTGAGGAACCTCTTACCCTAGCCTCTGCCAAGTACAGCCTTCTGCCTCACTCCAATACTGACTTACTTTTGACAGCTTGTCTTTCCGTTTGAGAAACCAAGAGCCCTTTTCCTGCAGGGAAAAATGTCCGTTTTCTGTTCTTCTTTTGCACACGGTGACGTGCTTTCAGGGCTGTGGTTAGGCTTTTACCCACTCGAGGGAGAGCAGCTTCCCATTCACTTTGGAGATGGCACTCCTGCAGCGCTGTGGGCCATGTCTGTGCTCGCAGACTGCAAACTACCCTCTCCATTCGAAGACAACACGCACGGATTGGGAAGTCTCTGTTCTCTTGGAGTTGTGTGTGGTGCTACTGCCCCGGTGTATGGCGTGGCTCACTGGCCACTAGCAATGTTTCTGCTCGCCACTGTGGGGCAAACGTTGTGCAGCTAAGCTCACTTGGGAAGTACAAGTGCCAGAGTTCCTTTCTGGGGCACCATCAAGAGATCACATTCGTAGCATGCGGGTACTGCTTTCCTCCTAAGCTGTGCATTGGCAGCAGCTTCAAGGTGTTCCTTTTGTGGATAGACTCTGGTGGAGAGGCCGCTGGAACAGGCTTCTGCTTCTATGCCCTTTGAGAAGGCTGCTTTGAGGAACCTCTTACCCTAGCCTCTGCCAAGTACAGCCTTCTGCCTCTCTCCAATACTGACTTACTTTTGACAGCTTGTCTTTCCGTTTGAGAAACCAAGAGCCCTTTTCGTGCAGGGAAAAATGTCCGTTTTCTGTTCTTCTTTTGCAAACGGTGACGTGCTTTCAGGGCTGGGGTTAGGCTTTTACCCACTCGAGGGAGGGCAGCTTCCCATTCACTTTGGAGATGGCACTCCTGCAGCGCTGTGGGCCATGTCTGTGCTTCGCAGACTGCAAACTACCCTCTCCATTCGAAGAGAACACGCACGGATTGGGAAGTCTCTGTTCTCTGGGAGTTGTGTGTGGTGCTACTGCCCCGGTGTATGGGGTGGCTCACTGGCCACTAGCAATGTTTCTGCTCGCCACTGTGGGGCAAACGTTGTGCAGCTAAGCTCACTTGGGAAGTACAAGTGCCAGAGTTCCTTTCTGGGGCACCATCAAGAGATCACATTCGTAGCATGCGGGTACTGCTTTCCTCCTAAGCTGTGCATTCGCAGCCAGCTTCAAGGTGTTCCTTTTGTGGATAGACTCTGGTGGAGAGGCCGCTGGAGAAGGCTTCTGCTTCTATGCCCTTTGAGAAGGCTGCTTTGAGGAACCTCTTACCCTAGCCTCTGCCAAGTACAGCCTTCTGCCTCTCTCCAATACTGACTTACTTTTGACAGCTTGTCTTTCCGTTTGAGAAACCAAGAGCCCTTTTCGTGCAGGGAAAAATGTCCGTTTTCTGTTCTTCTTTTGCACACGGTGACGTGCTTTCAGGCCTGGGTTAGGCTTTTACCCACTCGAGGGAGGGCATCTTCCCATTCACTTTGGAGATGGCACTCCTGCAGCGCTGTGGGCCATGACTGTGCTTCGCAGACTGTAAACTACCCTCTCCATTCGAAGAAAACACGCACGGATTGGGAAGTCTCTGTTCTCTGGGAGATGTGTGTGGTGCTACTGCCCCGGTGTATGGGGTGGCTCACTGGCCACTAGCAATGTTTCTGCTCGCCACTGTGGGGCAAACGTTGTGCAGCTAAGCACACTTGGGAAGTACAAGTGCCAGAGTTCCTTTCTGGGGCACCATCAAGAGATCACATTCGTAGCATGCGGGTACTGCTTTCCTCCTAAGCTGTGCATTCGCAGCCAGCTTCAAGGTGTTCCTTTTGTGGATAGACTCTGGACGAGAGGCCGCTGGATAAGGCCTCTGCTTCTATGCCCTTTGAGAGGGCTGCTTTGAGGAACCTCTTACCCTAGCCTCTGCCAAGTACAGCCTTCTGCCTCTCTCCAATACTGACCTACATCTGACAGCTTGTCTTTCCGTTTGAGAAATCAAGAGCCCTTTTCGTGCAGGGAAAAATGTCCGTTTTCTGTTCTTCTTTTGCACACGGTTACGTGCTTTCAGGGCTGGGGTTAGGCTTTTACCCACTCGAGGGAGGGCAGCTTCCCATTCACTTTGGAGATGGCACGCCTGCAGGGCTGTGGGCCATGTCTATGCTTCGCAGACTGCAAACTACCCTCTCCATTCGAAGAGAACACGCACGGATTGGGAAGTCTCTGTTCTCTAGGAGTTGTATGTGGTGCTACTGCCCCGGTGTATGGGGTGGCTCACTGACCACTAGCAATGTTTCTGCTCGCCACTGTGGGGCAAACGTTGTGCAGCTAAGCTCACTTGGGAAGTACAAGTGCCAGAGTTCCTTTCTGGGGCACCATCAAGAGATCACATTCGTAGCATGCGTGTACTGCTTTCCTCCTAAGCTGTGCATTCGCAGCCAGCTTCAAGGTGTTCATTTTGTGGATAGACTCTTGTGGAGAGGCCGTTGGAGAAGGCTTCTGCTTCTATGCCCTTTGAGAAGGCTGCTTTGCGGAACCTCTTACCCTAGCCTCTGCCAAGTACAGCCTTCTGCCTCTCTCCAATACTGACTTACTTTTGACAGCTTGTCTTTCCGTTTGAGAAACCCAGAGCCCTTTTCGTGCAGGGAAAAATGTCCGTTTTCTGTTCTTCTTTTGCACACGGTAACGTGCTTTCAGGCCTGGGTTAGGCTTTTACCCACTCGAGGGAGGGCATCTTCCCATTCACTTTGGAGATGGCACTCCTGCAGCGCTGTGGGCCATGACTGTGCTTCGCAGACTGTAAACTACCCTCTCCATTCGAAGAAAACACGCACGGATTGGGAAGTCTCTGTTCTCTGGGAGATGTGTGTGGTGCTACTACCCCGGTGTATGGGGTGGCTCACTGGCCACTAGCAATGTTTCTGCTCGCCACTGTGGGGCAAACGTTGTGCAGCTAAGCTCACTTGGGAAGTACAAGTGCAAGAGTTCCTTTCTTGGGCACCATCAAGAGATCACATTCGTAGCATGCGGGTACTGCTTTCCTCCTAAGCTGTGCATTCGCAGCCAGCTTCAAGGTGTTCCTTTTGTGGATAGACTCTGGAGGAGAGGCCGCTGGATAAGACCTCTGCTTCTATGCCCTTTGAGAGGGCTGCTTTGAGGAACCTCTTACCCTAGCCTCTGCCAAGTACAGCCTTCTGCCTCTCTCCAATACTGACCTACTTCTGACAGCTTGTCTTTCCGTTTGAGAAACCAAGAGCCCTTTTCGTGCAGGGAAAAATGTCCGTTTTCTGTTCTTCTTTTGCACACGGTGACGTGCTTTCAGGGCTGTGGTTAGGCTTTTACACACTCGAGGGAGGGCAGCTTCCCATTCACTTTGGAGATGGCACTCCTGCAGCGCTGTGGGCCATGTCTGTGCTTCGCAGACTGCAAACTACCCTCTCCATTCGAAGAGAACCCGCACGGATTGGGAAGTCTCTGTTCTCTGGGAGATGTGTGTGGTGCTACTGCCCCGGTGTATGGGGTGGCTCACTGGCCACTAGCAATGTTTCTGCTCGCCACTGTGGGGCAAACGTTGTGCAGCTAAGCTCACTTGGGAAGTACAAGTGCCAGAGTTCCTTTCTGGGGCACCATCAAGAGATCACATTCGTAGCATGCGGGTACTGCTTTCCTCCTAAGCTGTGCATTCGCAGCCAGCTTCAAGGTGTTCCTTTTGTGGATAGACTCTGGTGGAGAGGCCGCTGGAGAAGGCTTCTGCTTCTATGCCCTTTGAGAAGGCTGCTTTGAGGAACCTCTTACCCTAGCCTCTGCCAAGTACAGCCTTCTGCCTCTCTCCAATACTGACTTACTTTTGACAGCTTGTCTTTCCGTTTGAGAAACCAAGAGCCCTTTTCGTGCAGGGAAAAATGTCCGTTTTCTGTTCTTCTTTTGCACACGGTGACGTGCTTTCAGGCCTGGGTTAGGCTTTTACCCACTCGAGGGAGGGCATCTTCCCATTCACTTTGGAGATGGCACTCCTGCAGCGCTGTGGGCCATGACTGTGCTTCGCAGACTGTAAACTACCATCTACATTCGAAGAGAACCCGCACGGATTGGGAAGTCTCTGTTCTCTGGGAGTTGTGTGTGGTGCTACGGCCCCGGTGTATGGGGTGGCTCACTGGCCACTAGCAATGTTTCTGCTCGCCACTGTGGGGCAGACGTTGTGCAGCTAAGCTCACTTGGGAAGTACAAGTGCCAGAGTTCCTTTCTGGGGCACCATCAAGAGATCACATTCGTAGCATGCGGGTACTGCTTTCCTCCTAAGCTGTGCATTCGCAGCCAGCTTCAAGGTGTTCCTTTTGTGGATAGACTCTGGTGGAGAGGCCGCTGGAGAAGGATTCTGCTTCTATGCCCTTTGAGAAGGCTGCTTTGAGGAACCTCTTACCCTAGCCTCTGCCAAGTACAGCCTTCTGCCTCTCTCCAATACTGACTTACTTTTGACAGCTTGTCTTTCCGTTTGAGAAACCAAGAGCCCTTTTCGTGCAGGGAAAAATGTCCGTTTTCTGTTCTTCTTTTGCACACGGTTACGTGCTTTCAGGGCTGTGGTTAGGCTTTTACCCACTCGAGGGAGGGCAGCTTCCCATTCACTTTGGAGATGGCACTCCTGCAGCGCTGTGGGCCATGTCTGTGCTTCGCAGACTGCAAACTACCCTCTCCATTCGAAGAGAACCCGCACGGATTGGGAAGTCTCTGTTCTCTGGGAGATGTGTGTGGTGCTACTGCCCCGGTGTATGGGGTGGCTCACTGGCCACTAGCAATGTTTCTGCTCGCCACTGTGGGGCAAACGTTGTGCAGCTAAGCTCACTTGGGAAGTACAAGTGCCAGAGTTCCTTTCTGGGGCACCATCAAGAGATCACATTCGTAGCATGCGGGTACTGCTTTCCTCCTAAGCTGTGCATTCGCAGCCAGCTTCCAGGTGTTCCTTTTGTGGATAGACTCTGGTGGAGAGGCCGCTGGAGAAGTCTTCTGCTTCTATGCCCTTTGAGAAGGCTGCTTTGAGGAACCTCTTACCCTAGCCTCTGCCAAGTACAGCCTTCTGCCTCTCTCCAATACTGACTTACTTTTGACAGCTTGTCTTTCCGTTTGAGAAACCAAGAGCCCTTTTCGTGCAGGGAAAAATGTCCGTTTTCTGTTCTTCTTTTGCACACGGTGACGTGCTTTCAGGGCTGGGGTTAGGTTTTTACCCACTCGAGGGAGGGCAGCTTCCCATTCACTTTGGAGATGGCACTCCTGCAGCGCTGTGGGCCATGTCTGTGCATCGCAGACTGCAAACTACCCTCTCCATTCGAAGAGAACACGCACGGATTGGGAAGTCTCTGTTCTCTGGGAGTTGTGTGTGGTGCTACTGCCCCGGTGTATCGGGTGGCTCACTGGCCACTAACAATGTTTCTGCTCGCCACTGTGGGGCAAACGTTGTGCAGCTAAGCTCAGTTGGGAAGTACAAGTGCCAGAGTTCCTTTCTGGGGCACCATCAAGAGATCACATTCGTAGCATGCGGGTACTGCTTTCCTCCTAAGCTGTGCATTCGCAGCCAGCTTCAAGGTGTTCCTTTTGTGGATAGACTCTGGTGGAGAGGCGGCTGGAGAAGGCTTCTGCTTCTTTGCCCTTTGAGAAGGCTGCTTTGAGGAACCTCTTACCCTAGCCTCTGCCAAGTACAGCCTTCTGCCTCTCTCCAATACTGACTTACTTTTGACACCTTGTCTTTCCGTTTGAGAAACCAAGAGCCCTTTTCGTGCAGGGAAAAATGTCCGTTTTCTGTTCTTCTTTTGCACACGGTGACGTGCTTTCAGGCCTGGGTTAGGCTTTTACCCACTCCAGGGAGGGCATCTTCCCATTCACTTTGGAGATGGCACTCCTGCAGCGCTGTGGGCCATGACTGTGCTTCGCAGACTGTAAACTACCCTCTCCATTCGAAGAGAACCCGCACGGATTGGGAAGTCTCTGTTCTCTGGGAGTTGTGTGTGGTGCTACGGCCCCGGTGTATGGGGTGGCTCACTGGCCACTAGCAATGTTTCTGCTCGCCACTGTGGGGCAAACGTTGTGCAGCTAAGCTCACTTGGGAAGTACAAGTGCCAGAGTTCCTTTCTGGGGCACCATCAAGAGATCACATTCGTAGCATGCGGGTACTGCTTTCCTCCTAAGCTGTGCATTCGCAGCCAGCTTCAAGGTGTTCCTTTTGTGGATAGACTCTGGAGGAGAGGCCGCTGGATAAGGCCTCTGCTTCTATGCCCTTTGAGAGGGCTGCTTTGAGGAACCTCTTACCCTAGCCTCTGCCAAGTACAGCCTTCTGCCTCTCTCCAATACTGACCTACTTCTGACAGCTTGTCTTTCCATTTGAGAAATCAAGAGCCCTTTTCGTGCAGGGAAAAATGTCCGTTTTCTGTTCTTCTTTTGCACACGGTTACGTGCTTTCAGGGCTGGGGTTAGGCTTTTACCCACTCGAGGGAGGGCAGCTTCCCATTCACTTTGGAGATGGCACTCCTGCAGCGCTGTGGGCCATGTCTGTGCTTCGCAGACTGCAAACTACCCTCTCCATTCGAAGAGAAACCGCACGGATTGGGAAGTCTCTGTTCTCTGGGAGTTGTGTGTGGTGCTACTGCCCCGATGTATGGGGTGGCTCACTGGCCACTAGCAATGTTTCTGCTCGCCACTGTGGGGCAAACGTTGTGCAGCTAAGCTCACTTGGGAAGTACAAGTGCCAGAGTTCCTTTCTGGGGCACCATCAAGAGATCACATTCGTAGCATGCGGGTACTGCTTTCCTCCTAAGCTGTGCATTCGCAGCCAGCTTCAAGGTGTTCCATTTGTGGATAGACTCTGGTGGAGAGGCCGCTGGAGAAGGCTTCTGCTTCTTTGCCCTTTGAGAAGGCTGCTTTGAGGAACCTCTTACCCTAGCCTCTGCCAAGTACAGCCTTCTGCCTCTCTCCAATACTGACTTACTTTTGACACCTTGTCTTTCCGTTTGAGAAACCAAGAGCCCTTTTCGTGCAGGGAAAAATGTCCGTTTTCTGTTCTTCTTTTGCACACGGTGACGTGCTTCCAGGCCTGGGTTAGGCTTTTACCCACTCGAGGGAGGGCAGCTTCCCATTCACTTTGGAGATGGCACTTCTGCAGCGCTGTGGGCCATGTCTGTGCTTCGCAGACTGCAAACTACCCTCTCCATTCGAAGAGAACACGCACGGATTGGGAAGTCTCTGTTCTCTGGGAGTTGTGTGTGGTGCTACTGCCCCGGTGTATGGGGTGGCTCACTGGCCACTAGCAATGTTTCTGCTCGCCACTGTGGGGCAAACGTTGTGCAGCTAAGCTCACTTGGGAAGTACAAGTGCCAGAGTTCCTTTCTGGGGCACCATCAAGAGATCACATTCGTAGCATGCGGGTACTGCTTTCCTCCTAAGCTGTGCATTCGCAGCCAGCTTCAAGGTGTTCCTTTTGTGGATAGACTCTGGAGGAGAGGCCGCTGGATAAGGCTTCTGCTTCTATGCCCTTTGAGAAGGCTGCTTTGAGGAACCTCTTACCCTAGCCTCTGCCAAGTACAGCCTTCTGCCTCTCTACAATACTGGCTTACTTCTGACAGCTTGTCTTTCCGTTTGAGAAACCAAGAGCCCTTTTTGTGCAGGGAAAAATGTCCGTTTTCTGTTCTTCTTTTGCACACGGTTACGTGCTTTAGGGCTGGGGTTAGGCTTTTACCCACTCGAGGGAGGGCAGCTTCCCATTCACTTTGGAGATGGCACTCCTGCAGCGCTGTGGGCCATGTCTGTGCTTCGCAGACTGCAAACTACCCTCTCCATTCGAAGAGAACACGCACGGATTGGGAAGTCTCTGTTCTCTGGGAGTTGTGTGTGGTGCTACTGCCCCGGTGTATGGGGTGGCTCACTGGCCACTAGCAATGTTTCTGCTCGCCACTGTGGGGCAAACGTTGTGCAGCTAAGCTCACTTGGGAAGTACAAGTGAGAGAGTTCCTTTCTGGGGCACCATCAAGAGATCACATTCGTAGCATGCGGGTACTGCTTTCCTCCTAAGCTGTGCATTCGCAGCCAGCTTCAAGGTGTTCCTTTTGTGGATAGACTCTGGTGGAGAGGCCGCTGGAGAAGGATTCTGCTTCTATGCCATTTGAGAAGGCTGCTTTGAGGAACCTCTTACCCTAGCCTCTGCCAAGTACAGCCTTCTGCCTCTCTCCAATACTGACTTACTTTTGACACCTTGTCTTTCCGTTTGAGAAACCAAGAGCCCTTTTCGTGCAGGGAAAAATGTCCGTTTTCTGTTCTTCTTTTGCACACAGTGACGTGCTTCCAGGCCTGGGTTAGGCTTTTACCCACTTGAGGGAGGGCAGCTTCCCATTCACTTTGGAGATGGCACTTCTGCAGCGCTGTGGGCCATGTCTGTGCTTCGCAGACTGCAAACTACCCTCTCCATTCGAAGAGAACACGCACGGATTGGGAAGTCTCTGTTCTCTGGGAGTTGTGTGTGGTGCTACTGCCCCGGTGTATGGGGTGGCTCACTGGCCACTAGCAATGTTTCTGCTCGCCACTGTGGGGTAAACGTTGTGCAGCTAAGCTCACTTGGGAAGTACAAGTGCCAGAGTTCCTTTCTGGGGCACCATCAAGAGATCACATTCGTAGCATGCGGGTACTGCTTTCCTCCTAAGCTGTGCATTCGCAGCCAGCTTCAAGGTGTTCCTTTTGTGGATAGACTCTGGAGGAGAGGCCGCTGGATAAGGCTTCTGCTTCTATGCCCTTTGAGAAGGCTGCTTTGAGGAACCTCTTACCCTAGCCCCTGCCAAGTACAGCCTTCTGCCTCTCTACAATACTGGCTTACTTCTGACAGCTTGTCTTTCCGTTTGAGAAACCAAGAGCCCTTTTTGTGCAGGGAAAAATGTCCGTTTTCTGTTCTTCTTTTGCACACGGTTACGTGCTTTAGGGCTGGGGTTAGGCTTTTACCCACTCGAGGGAGGGCAGCTTCCCATTCACTTTGGAGATGGCACTCCTGCAGCGCTGTGGGCCATGTCTGTGCTTCGCAGACTGCAAACTACCCTCTCCATTCGAAGAGAACACGCACGGATTGGGAAGTCTCTGTTCTCTGGGAGTTGTGTGTGGTGCTACTGCCCCGGTGTATGGGGTGGCTCACTGGCCACTAGCAATGTTTCTGCTCGCCACTGTGGGGCAAACGTTGTGCAGCTAAGCTCACTTGGGAAGTACAAGTGCCAGAGTTCCTTTCTGGGGCACCATCAAGAGATCACATTCGTAGCATGCGGGTACTGCTTTCCTCCTAAGCTGTGCATTCGCAGCCAGCTTCAAGGTGTTCCTTTTGTGGATAGTCTCTGGTGGAGAGGCCGCTGGAGAAGGATTCTGCTTCTATGCCATTTGAGAAGGCTGCTTTGAGGAACCTCTTACCCTAGCCTCTGCCAAGTACAGCCTTCTGCCTCTCTCCAATACTGACTTACTTTTGACAGCTTGTCTTTCCGTTTGAGAAACCCAGAGCCCTTTTCGTGCAGGGAAAAATGTCCGTTTTCTGTTCTTCTTTTGCAAACGGTGACGTGCTTTCAGGGCTGGGGTTAGGCTTTTAAACACTCGAGGGAGGGACGCTTCCCATTCACTTTGGAGATGGCACTCCTGCAGCGCTGTGGGCCATGTCTGTGCTTCGCAGACTGCAAACTACCCTCTCCATTCGAAGAGAACCCGCACGGATTGGGAAGTCTCTGTTCTCTGGGAGTTGTGTGTGGTGCTACTGCCCCGGTGTATGGGGTGGCTCACTGGCCACTAGCAATGTTTCTGCTCGCCACTGTGGGGCAAACGTTGTGCAGCTAAGCTCACTTGGGAAGTACAAGTGCCAGAGTTCCTTTCTGGGGCACCATCAAGAGATCACATTCGTAGCATGCGGGTACTGCTTTCCTCCTAAGCTGTGCATTCGCAGCCAGCATCAAGGTGTTCCTTTTGTGGATAGACTCTGGTGGAGAGTCCGCTGGAGAAGGCTTCTGCTTCTATGCCCTTTGAGAAGGCTGCTTTGAGGAACCTCTTACCCTAGCCTCTGCCAAGTACAGCCTTCTGCCTCTCTCCAATACTGACTTACTTTTGACAGCTTGTCTTTCCGTTTGAGAAACCAAGAGCCCTTTTCGGGCAGGGAATAAGGTCCGTTTTCTGTTCTTCTTTTGCACACGGTGACGTGCTTTCAGGGCTGTGGTTAGGCTTTTACCCACTCGAGGGAGGGCAGCTTCCCATTCACTTTGGAGATGGCACTCCTGCAGCGCTGTGGGCCATGTCTGTGCTTCGCAGACTGCAAACTACCCTCTCCATTCGAAGAGAACACGCACGGATTGGGAAGTCTCTGTTCTCTGGGAGTTGTGTGTGGTGCTACTGCCCCGGTGTATGGGGTGGCTCACTGGCCACTAGCAATGTTTCTGCTCGCCACTGTGGGGCAAACGTTGTGCAGCTAAGCTCACTTGGGAAGTACAAGTGCCAGAGTTCCTTTCTGGGGCACCATCAAGAGATCACATTCGTAGCATGCGGGTACTGCTTTCCTCCTAAGCTGTGCATTCGCAGCCAGCTTCAAGGTGTTCCTTTTGTGGATAGACTCAGGTGGAGAGGTCGCTGGAGAAGGCCTCTGCTTCTATGCCCTTTGAGAAGGCTGCTTTGAGGAACCTCTTACCCTAGCCTCTGCCAAGTACAGCCTTCTGCCTCTCTCCAATACTGACTTACTTTTGACAGTTTGTCTTTCCGTTTGAGAAACCAAGAGCCCTTTTCGTGCAGGGAAAAATGTCCGTTTTCTGTTCTTCTTTTGCACAGGGTGACGTGCTTTCAGGGCTGTGGTTAGGCTTTTACCCACTCGAGGGTGGGCAGCTTCCCATTCACTTTGGAGATGGCACTCCTGCAGCGCTGTGGGCCATGTCTGTGCTTCGCACACTGCAAACTACCCTCTCCATTCGAAGAGAACACGCACGGATTGGGAAGTCTCTGTTCTCTGGGAGTTGTGTGTGGTGCTACTGCCCCGGTGTATGGGGTGGCTCACTGGCCACTAGCAATGTTTCTGTTCGCCACTGTGGGGCAAACGTTGTGCAGCTAAGCTCACTTTGGAAGTACAAGTGCCAGAGTTCCTTTCTGGGGCACCATCAAGAGATCACATTCGTAGCATGCGGGTACTGCTTTCCTCCTAAGCTGTGCATTCGCAGCCAGCTTCAAGGTGTTCCTTTTGTGGATAGACTCTGGAGGAGAGGCCGCTGGATAAGGCTTCTGCTTCTATGCCCTTTGGGAAGGCTGCTTTGAGGATCCTCTTACCCTAGCCTCTGCCAAGTACAGCCTTCTGCCTCTCTACAATACTGGCTTAATTCTGACAGCTTGTCTTTCCGTTTGAGAAACCAAGAGCCCTTTTCGTGCAGGGAAAAATGTCCTTTTTCTGTTCTTCTTTTGCACACGGTTACGTGCTTTAGGGCTGGGGTTAGGCTTTTACCCACTCGAGGGAGGGCAGCTTCCCATTCACTTTGGAGATGGCACTCCTGCAGCGCTGTGGGCCATGTCTGTGCTTCGCAGACTGCAAACTACCCTCTCCATTCGAAGAGAACACGCACGGATTGGGAAGTCTCTGTTCTCTGGGAGTTGTGTGTGGTGCTACTGCCCCGGTGTATGGGGTGGCTCACTGGCCACTAGCAATGTTTCTGCTCGCCACTGTGGGGCAAACGTTGTGCAGCTAAGCTCACTTGGGAAGTACAAGTGCCAGAGTTCCTTTCTGGGGCACCATCAAGAGATCACATTCGTAGCATGCGGGTACTGCTTTCCTCCTAAGCTGTGCATTCGCAGCCAGCTTCAAGGTGTTCCTTTTGTGGATAGACTCTGGTGGAGAGGCCGCTGGAGAAGGATTCTGCTTCTATGCCATTTGAGAAGGCTGCTTTGAGGAACCTCTTACCCTAGCCTCTGCCAAGTACAGCCTTCTGCCTCTCTCCAATACTGACTTACTTTTGACACCTTGTCTTTCCGTTTGAGAAACCAAGAGCCCTTTTCGTGCAGGGAAAAATGTCCGTTTTCTGTTCTTCTTTTGCACACGGTGACGTGCTTCCAGGCCTGTGTTAGGCTTTTACCCACTTGAGGGAGGGCAGCTTCCCATTCACTTTGGAGATGGCACTTCTGCAGCGCTGTGGGCCATGTCTGTGCTTCGCAGACTGCAAACTACCCTCTCCATTCGAAGAGAACACGCACGGATTGGGAAGTCTCTGTTCTCTGGGAGTTGTGTGTGGTGCTACTGCCCCGGTGTATGGGGTGGCTCACTGGCCACTAGCAATGTTTCTGCTCGCCACTGTGGGGTAAACGTTGTGCAGCTAAGCTCACTTGGGAAGTACAAGTGCCAGAGTTCCTTTCTGGGGCACCATCAAGAGATCACATTCGTAGCATGCGGGTACTGCTTTCCTCCTAAGCTGTGCATTCGCAGCCAGCTTCAAGGTGTTCCTTTTGTGGATAGACTCTGGAGGAGAGGCCGCTGGATAAGGCTTCTGCTTCTATGCCCTTTGAGAAGGCTGCTTTGAGGAACCTCTTACCCTAGCCCCTGCCAAGTACAGCCTTCTGCCTCTCTACAATACTGGCTTACTTCTGACAGCTTGTCTTTCCGTTTGAGAAACCAAGAGCCCTTTTTGTGCAGGGAAAAATGTCCGTTTTCTGTTCTTCTTTTGCACACGGTTACGTGCTTTAGGGCTGGGGTTAGGCTTTTACCCACTCGAGGGAGGGCAGCTTCCCATTCACTTTGGAGATGGCACTCCTGCAGCGCTGTGGGCCATGTCTGTGCTTCGCAGACTGCAAACTACCCTCTCCATTCGAAGAGAACACGCACGGATTGGGAAGTCTCTGTTCTCTGGGAGTTGTGTGTGGTGCTACTGCCCCGGTGTATGGGGTGGCTCACTGGCCACTAGCAATGTTTCTGCTCGCCACTGTGGGGCAAACGTTGTGCAGCTAAGCTCACTTGGGAAGTACAAGTGCCAGAGTTCCTTTCTGGGGCACCATCAAGAGATCACATTCGTAGCATGCGGGTACTGCTTTCCTCCTAAGCTGTGCATTCGCAGCCAGCATCAAGGTGTTCCTTTTGTGGATAGACTCTGGTGGAGAGTCCGCTGGAGAAGGCTTCTGCTTCTATGCCCTTTGAGAAGGCTGCTTTGAGGAACCTCTTACCCTAGCCTCTGCCAAGTACAGCCTTCTGCCTCTCTCCAATACTGACTTACTTTTGACAGCTTGTCTTTCCGTTTGAGAAACCAAGAGCCCTTTTCGGGCAGGGAATAAGGTCCGTTTTCTGTTCTTCTTTTGCACACGGTGACGTGCTTTCAGGGCTGTGGTTAGGCTTTTACCCACTCGAGGGAGGGCAGCTTCCCATTCACTTTGGTGATGGCACTCCTGCAGCGCTGTGGGCCATGTCTGTGCTTCGCAGACTGCAAACTACCCTCTCCATTCGAAGAGAACACGCACGGATTGGGAAGTCTCTGTTCTCTGGGAGTTGTGTGTGGTGCTACTGCCCCGGTGTATGGGGTGGCTCACTGGCCACTAGCAATGTTTCTGCTCGCCACTGTGGGGCAAACGTTGTGCAGCTAAGCTCACTTGGGAAGTACAAGTGCCAGAGTTCCTTTCTGGGGCACCATCAAGAGATCACATTCGTAGCATGCGGGTACTGCTTTCCTCCTAAGCTGTGCATTCGCAGCCAGCTTCAAGGTGTTCCTTTTGTGGATAGACTCAGGTGGAGAGGTCGCTGGAGAAGGCCTCTGCTTCTATGCCCTTTGAGAAGGCTGCTTTGAGGAACCTCTTACCCTAGCCTCTGCCAAGTACAGCCTTCTGCCTCTCTCCAATACTGACTTACTTTTGACAGTTTGTCTTTCCGTTTGAGAAACCAAGAGCCCTTTTCGTGCAGGGAAAAATGTCCGTTTTCTGTTCTTCTTTTGCACAGGGTGACGTGCTTTCAGGGCTGTGGTTAGGCTTTTACCCACTCGAGGGTGGGCAGCTTCCCATTCACTTTGGAGATGGCACTCCTGCAGCGCTGTGGGCCATGTCTGTGCTTCGCACACTGCAAACTACCCTCTCCATTCGAAGAGAACACGCACGGATTGGGAAGTCTCTGTTCTCTGGGAGTTGTGTGTGGTGCTACTGCCCCGGTGTATGGGGTGGCTCACTGGCCACTAGCAATGTTTCTGTTCGCCACTGTGGGGCAAACGTTGTGCAGCTAAGCTCACTTTGGAAGTACAAGTGCCAGAGTTCCTTTCTGGGGCACCATCAAGAGATCACATTCGTAGCATGCGGGTACTGCTTTCCTCCTAAGCTGTGCATTCGCAGCCAGCTTCAAGGTGTTCCTTTTGTGGATAGACTCTGGAGGAGAGGCCGCTGGATAAGGCTTCTGCTTCTATGCCCTTTGAGAAGGCTGCTTTGAGGAACCTCTTACCCTAGCCTCTGCCAAGTACAGCCTTCTGCCTCTCTACAATACTGGCTTACTTCTGACAGCTTGTCTTTCCGTTTGAGAAACCAAGAGCCCTTTTCGTGCAGGGAAAAATGTCCTTTTTCTGTTCTTCTTATGCACACGGTTACGTGCTTTAGGGCTGGGGATAGGCTTTTACCCACTCGAGGGAGGGCAGCTTCCCATTCACTTTGGAGATGGCACTCCTGCAGCGCTGTGGGCCATGTCTGTGCTTCGCAGACTGCAAACTACCCTCTCCATTCGAAGAGAACACGCACGGATTGGGAAGTCTCTGTTCTCTGGGAGTTGTGTGTGGTGCTACTGCCCCGGTGTATGGGGTGGCTCACTGGCCACTAGCAATGTTTCTGCTCGCCACTGTGGGGCAAACGTTGTGCAGCTAAGCTCACTTGGGAAGTACAAGTGCCAGATTTCCTTTCTGGGGCACCATCAAGAGATCACATTCGTAGCATGCGGGTACTGCTTTCCTCCTAAGCTGTGCATTCGTGGCCAGCTTCAAGGTGTTCCTTTTGTGGATAGACTCTTGTGGAGAGGCCGCTGGAGAAGGCTTCTGCTTCTATGCCCTTTGAGAAGGCTGCTTTGAGGAACCTCTTACCCTAGCCTCTGCCAAGTACAGCCTTCTGCCTCTCTCCAATACTGACTTACTTTTGACAGCTTGTCTTTCCGTTTGAGAAACCAAGAGCCCTTTTCGTGCAGGGAAAAATGTCCGTTTTCTGTTCTTCTTTTGCACACGGTGACGTGCTTTCAGGCCTGGGTTAGGCTTTTACCCACTCGAGGGAGGGCAGCTTCCCATTCACTTTGCAGATGGGACTCCTGCAGCGCTGTGGGCCATGTCTGTGCTTCGCAGACTGCAAACTACCCTCTCTATTCGAAGAGAACACGCACGGATTGGGAAGTCTCTGTTCTCTGGGAGTTGTGTGTGGTGCTACTGCCCCGGTGTATGGGGTGGCTCACTGGCCACTAGCAATGTTTCTGCTCGCCACTGTGGGGCAAACGTTGTGCAGCTAAGCTCACTTGGAAAGTACAAGTGACAGAGTTCCTTTCTGGGGCACCATCAAGAGATCACATTCGTAGCATGCGGGTACTGCTTTCCTCCTAAGCTGTGCATTCGCAGCCAGCTTCAAGGTGTTCCTTTTGTGGATAGACTCTGGTGGAGAGGCCGCTGGAGAAGGCTTCTGCTTCTATGCCCTTTGAGAAGGCTGCTTTGAGGAACCTCTTACCCTAGCCTCTGCCAAGTACAGCCTTCTGCCTCTCTCCAATACTGACTTACTTTTGACAGCTTGTCTTTCCGTTTGAGAAACCAAGAGCCCTTTTCGGGCAGGGAATAATGTCCGTTTTCTGTTCTTCTTTTGCACATGGTGACGTGCTTTCAGGGGTGTGGTTAGGCTTTTACCCATTCGAGGGAGGGCAGCTTCCCATTCACTTTGGAGATGGCACTCCTGCAGCGCTGTGGGCCATGTCTGTGCTTCGCAGACTGCAAACTACCCTCTCCATTCGAAGAGAACACGCACGGATTGGGAAGTCTCTGTTCTCTGGGAGTTGTGTGTGGTGCTACTGCCCCGGTGTATGGGGTGGCTCACTGGCCACTAGCAATGTTTCTGCTCGCCACTGTGGGGCAAACGTTGTGCAGCTAAGCTCACTTGGGAAGTACAAGTGCCAGAGTTCCTTTCTGGGGCACAATCAAGAGATCACATTCGTAGCATGCGGGTACTGCTTTCCTCCTAAGCTGTGCATTCGCAGCCAGCTTCAAGGTGTTCCTTTTGTGGATAGACTCTGGTGGAGAGGCCGCTGGAGAAGGCCTCTGCTTCTATGCCCTTTGAGAAGGCTGCTTTGAGGAACCTCTTACCCTAGCCTCTGCCAAGTACAGCCTTCTGCCTCTCTCCAATACTGACTTACTTTTGACAGCTTGTCTTTCCGTTTGAGAAACCAAGAGCCCTTTTCGTGCAGGGAAAAATGTCCGTTTTCTGTTCTTCTTTTGCACAGGGTGACGTGCTTTCAGGGCTGTGGTTAGGCTTTTACCCACTCGAGGGAGGGCAGCTTCCCATTCACTTTGGAGATGGCACTCCTGCAGCGCTGAGGGCCATGTCTGTGCTTCGCAGACTGCAAACTACCCTCTCCATTCGAAGAGAACACGCACGGATTGGGAAGTCTCAGTTCTCTGGGAGTTGTGTGTGGTGCTACTGCCCCGGTGTATGGGGTGGCTCACTGACCACTAGCAATGTTTCTGCTCGCCACTGTGGGGCAAACGTTGTGCAGCTAAGCTCACTTGGGAAGTACAAGTGCCAGAGTTCCTTTCTGGGGCACCATCAAGAGATCACATTCGTAGCATGCGGGTACTGCTTTCCTCCTAAGCTGTGCATTCGCAGCCAGCTTCAAGGTGTTCCTTTTGTGGATAGACTCTGGTGGAGAGGCCGCTGGAGAAGGCTTCTGCTTCTATGCCCTTTGAGAAGGCTACTTTGAGGAACCTCTTACCCTAGCCTCTGCCAAGTACAGCCTTCTGCCTCTCTCTAATACTGACTTACTTTTGACAGCTTGTCTTTTCGATTGAGAAACCAAGAGCCCTTTTAGGGCAGGGAATAATGTCCGTTTTCTGTTCTTCTTTTGCACATGGTGACGTGCTTTCAGGGCTGTGGTTAGGCTTTTACCCATTCGAGGGAGGGCAGCTTCCCATTCACTTTGGAGATGGCACTCCTGCAGCGCTGTGGGCCATGTCTGTGCTTCGCAGACTGCAAACTACCCTCTCCATTCGAAGAGAACACGCACCGATTGGGAAGTCTCTGTTCTCTGGGAGTTGTGTGTGGTGCTACTGCCCCGGTGTATGGGGTGGCTCACTGGCCACTAACAATGTTTCTGCTCGCCACTGTGGGGCAAACGTTGTGCAGCTAAGCTCACTTGGGAAGTACAAGTGCCAGAGTTCCTTTCTGGGGCACCATCAAGAGATCACATTCGTAGCATGCGGGTACTGCTTTCCTCCTAAGCTGTGCATTCGCAGCCAGCTTCAAGGTGTTCCTTTTGTGGATAGACTCTGGAGGAGAGGCCGCTGGAGAAGGCTTCTGCTTCTATGCCCTTTGAGAAGGCTGCTTTGAGGAACCTCTTACCCTAGCCTCTGCCAAGTATAGCCTTCTGCCTCTCTCCAATACTGACTTACTTTTGACAGCTTGTCTTTCCGTTTGAGAAACCAAGAGCCCTTTTCGTGCAGGGAAAAATGTCCGTTTTCTGTTCTTCTTTTGCAAACGGTGACGTGCTTTCAGGGCTGTGGTTAGGCTTTTACCCACTCGAGGGAGGGCAGCTTCCCATTCACTTTGGAGATGGCACTCCTGCAGCGCTGTGGGCCATGTCTGTGCTTCCCAGACTGCAAACTACCCTCTCCATTCGAAGAGAACACGCACGGATTGGGAAGTCTCTGTTCTCTGGGAGTTGTGTGTGGTGCTACTGCCCCGGTGTATGGGGTGGCTCACTGGCCACTAGCAATGTTTCTGCTCGCCACTGTGGGGCAAACGTTGTGCAGCTAAGCTCACTTGGGAAGTACAAGTGCCAGAGTTCCTTTCTGGGGCACCATCAAGAGATCACATTCGTAGCATGCGGGTACTGCTTTCCTCCTAAGCTGTGCATTCGCAGCCAGCTTCAAGGTGTTCCTATTGTGGATAGACTCTGGAGGAGAGGCCGCTGGATAAGGCCTCTGCTTCTATGCTCTTTGAGAGGGCTGCTTTGAGGAACCTCTTACCCTAGCCTCTGCCAAGTATAGCCTTCTGCCTCTCTCCAATACTGACTTACTTTTGACAGCTTGTCTTTCCGTTTGAGAAACCAAGAGCCCTTTTCATGCAGGGAAAAATGTCCGTTTTCTGTTCTTCTTTTGCACACGGTGACGTGCTTTCAGGGCTGTGGTTAGGCTTTTACACACTCGAGGGAGGGCAGCTTCCCATTCACTTTGGAGATGGCACTCCTGCAGCGCTGTGGGCCATGTCTGTGCTTCGCAGACTGCAAACTACCCTCTCCATTCGAAGAGAACACGCACCGATTGGGAAGTCTCTGTTCTCTGGGAGTTGTGTGTGGTGCTACTGCCCTGGTGTATGGGGTGGCTCACTGGCCACTAGCAATGTTTCTGCTCGCCACTGTGGGGCAAACGTTGTGCAGCTAAGCTCACTTGGGAAGTACAAGTGCCAGAGTTCCTTTCTGGGGCACCATCAAGAGATCACATTCGTAGCATGCGGGTACTGCTTTCCTCCTAAGCTGTGCATTCGCAGCCAGCTTCAAGGTGTTCCTTTTGTGGATAGACTCTGGAGGAGAGGCCGCTGGAGAAGGCTTCTGCTTCTATGCCCTTTGAGAAGGCTGCTTTGAGGAACCTCTTACCCTAGCCTCTGCCAAGTACAGCCTTCTGCCTCTCTCCAATACTGGCTTACTTCTGACAGCTTGTCTTTCCGTTTGAGAAACCAAGAGCCCTTTTCGTGCAGGGAAAAATGTCCTTTTTCTGTTCTTCTTTTGCACACGGTTACGTGCTTTCAGGGCTGGGGTTAGGCTTTTACCCACTCGAGGGAGGGCAGCTTCCCATTCACTTTGGAGATGGCACTCCTGCAGCGCTGTGGGCCATGTCTGTGCTTCGCAGACTGCAAACTACCCTCTCCATTCGAAGAGAACACGCACGGATTGGGAAGTCTCTGTTCTCTGGGAGTTGTGTGTGGTGCTACTGCCCCGGTGTATGGGGTGGCTCACTGGCCACTAGCAATGTTTCTGCTCGCCACTGTGGGGCAAACGTTGTGCAGCTAAGCTCACTTGGGAAGTACAAGTGACAGAGTTCCTTTCTGGGGCACCATCAAGAGATCACATTCGTAGCATGCGGGTACTGCTTTCCTCCTAAGCTGTGCATTCGCAGCCAGCTTCAAGGTGTTCCTTTTGTGGATAGACTCTGGTGGAGAGGCCGCTGGAGAAGGCTTCTGCTTCTATGCCCTTTGAGAAGGCTACTTTGAGGAACCTCTTACCCTAGCCTCTGCCAAGTACAGCCTTCTGCCTCTCTCTAATACTGACATACTTTTGACAGCTTGTCTTTTCGATTGAGAAACCAAGAGCCCTTTTCGGGCAGGGAATAATGTCCGTTTTCTGTTCTTCTTTTGCACATGGTGACGTGCTTTCAGGGCTGTGGTTAGGCTTTTACCCACTCGAGGGAGGGCAGCTTCCCATTCACTTTGGAGATGGCACTCCTGCAGCGCTGTGGGCCATGTCTGTGCTTCCCAGACTGCAAACTACCCTCTCCATTCGAAGAGAACACGCACGGATTGGGAAGTCTCTGTTCTCTGGGAGTTGTGTGTGGTGCTACTGCCCCGGTGTATGGGGTGGCTCACTGGCCACTAGCAATGTTTCTGCTCGCCACTGTGGGGCAAACGTTGTGCAGCTAAGCTCACTTGGGAAGTACAAGTGCCAGAGTTCCTTTCTGAGGCACCATCAAGAGATCACATTCGTAGCATGCGGGTACTGCTTTCCTCCTAAGCTGTGCATTCGCAGCCAGCTTCAAGGTGTTCCTTTTGTGGATAGACTCTGGTGGAGAGGCCGCTGGAGAAGGCTTCTGCTTCTATGCCCTTTGAGAAGGCTGCTTTGAGGAACCTCTTACCCTAGCCTCTGCCAAGTACAGCCTTCTGCCTCTCTCCAATACTGACTTACTTTTGACAGCTTGTCTTTCCGTTTGAGAAACCAAGAGCCCTTTTCGTGCAGGGAAAAATGTCCGTTTTCTGTTCTTCTTTTGCACACGGTGACGTGCTTTCAGGGCTGTGGTTAGGCTTTTACCCACTCGAGGGAGGGCAGCTTCCCATTCACTTTGGAGATGGCACTCCTGCAGCGCTGTGGGCCATGTCTGTGCTTCGCAGACTGCATACTACCCTCTCCATTCGAAGAGAACACGCACGGATTGGGAAGTCTCTGTTCTCTGGGAGTTGTGTGTGGTGCTACTGCCCTGGTGTATGGGGTGGCTCACTGGCCACTAGCAATGTTTCTTCTCGCCACTGTGGGGCAAACGTTGTGCAGCTAAGCTCACTTGGGAAGTACAAGTGCCAGAGTTCCTTTCTGGGGCACCATCAAGAGATCACATTCGTAGCATGCGGGTACTGCTTTCCTCCTAAGCTGTGCATTCGCAGCCAGCTTCAAGGTGTTCCTTTTGTGGATAGACTCTGGAGGAGAGGCCGCTGGAGAAGGCTTCTGCTTCTTTGCCCTTTGAGAAGGCTGCTTTGAGGAACCTCTTACCCTAGCCTCTGCCAAGTACAGCCTTCTGCCTCTCTCCAATACTGGCTTACTTCTGACAGCTTGTCTTTCCGTTTGAGAAACCAAGAGCCCTTTTCGTGCAGGGAAAAATGTCCTTTTTCTGTTCTTCTTTTGCACACGGTTACGTGTTTTCAGGGCTGGGGTTAGGCTTTTACCCACTCGAGGGAGGGCAGCTTCCCATTCACTTTGGAGATGGCACTCCTGCAGCGCTGTGGGCCATGTCTGTGCTTCGCAGACTGCAAACTACCCTCTCCATTCGAAGACAACACGCACGGATTGGGAAGTCTCTGTTCTCTGGGAGTTGTGTGTGGTGCTACTGCCCCGGTGTATGGGGTGGCTCACTGCCCACTAGCAATGTTTCTGCTCGCCACTGTGGGGCAAACGTTGTGCAGCTAAGCTCACTTGGGAAGTACAAGTGCCAGAGTTCCTTTCTGGGGCACCATCAAGAGATCACATTCGTAGCATGCGGGTACTGCTTTCCTCCTAAGCTGTGCATTCGCAGCCAGCTTCAAGGTGTTCCTTTTGTGGATAGACTCTGGTGGAGAGTCCGCTGGAGAAGGCTTCTGCTTCTATGCCCTTTGAGAAGGCTGCTTTGAGGAACCTCTTACCCTAGCCTCTGCCAAGTACAGCCTTCTGCCTCTCTCCAATACTGACTTACTTTTGACAGCTTGTCTTTCCGTTTGAGAAACCAAGAGCCCTTTTCGGGCAGGGAATAATGTCCGTTATCTGTTCTTCTTTTGCACACGGTGACGTGCTTTCAGGCCTGTGGTTAGGCTTTTACCCACTCGAGGGAGGGCAGCTTCCCATTCACTTTGGAGATGGCACTCCTGCAGCGCTGTGGGCCATGTCTGTGCTTCGCAGACTGCAAACTACCCTCTCCATTCGAAGAGAACACGCACGGATTGGGAAGTCTCTGTTCTCTGGGAGATGTGTGTGGTGCTACTGCCCCGGTGTATGGGGTGGCTCACTGGCCACTAACAATGTTTCTGCTCGCCACTGTGGGGCAAACGTTGTGCAGCTAAGCTCACTTGGGAAGTACAAGTGCCAGAGTTCCTATCTGGGGCACCATCAAGAGATCACATTCGTAGCATGCGGGTACTGCTTTCCTCCTAAGCTCTGCATTCGCAGCCAGCTTCAAGGTGTTCCTTTTGTGGATAGACTCTTGTGGAGAGGCCGCTGGAGAAGGCTTCTTCTTCTATGCCCTTTGAGAAGGCTGCTTTGAGGAACCTCTTACCCTAGCCTCTGCCAAGTACAGCCTTCTGCCTCTCTCCAATACTGACTTACTTTTGACAGCTTGTCTTTCCGTTTGAGAAACCAAGAGCCCTTTTCGGGCAGGGAATAATGTCCGTTTTCTGTTCTTCTTTTGCACACGGTGACGTGCTTTCAGGTCTGGGTTAGGCTTTTACCCACTCGAGGGAGGGCAGCTTCCCATTCACTTTGCAGATGGCACTCCTGCAGCGCTGTGGGCCATGAGTGTGCTTCGCAGACTGTAAACTACCCTCTCCATTCGAAGAAAACACGCACGGATTGGGAAGTCTCTATTCTCTGGGAGATGTGTGTGGTGCTACTGCCCCGGTGTATGGGGTGGCTCACTTACCACTAGCAATGTTTCTGCTCGCCACTGTGGGGCAAACGTTGGGCAGCTAAGCTCACTTGGGAAGTACAAGTGCCAGAGTTCCTTTCTGGGGCACCATCAAGAGATCACATTCGTAGCATGCGGGTACTGCTTTCCTCCTAAGCTGTGCATTCGCAGCCAGCTTCAAGGTGTTCCTATTGTGGATAGACTCTGGTGGCGAGGCCGCTGGAGAAGGCCTCTGCTTCTATGCCCTTTGAGAAGGCTGCTTTGAGGAACCTCTTACCCTAGCCTCTGCCAAGTACAGCCTTCTGCCTCTCTCCAATACTGACTTACTTTTGACAGCTTGTCTTTCCGTTTGAGAAACCAAGAGCCCTTTTCGTGCAGGGAAAAATGTCCGTTTTGTGTTCTTCTTTTGCACACGGTGACGTGCTTTCAGGGCTGTGGTTAGGCTTTTACCCACTCGAGGGAGGGCAGCTTCCCATTCACTTTGCAGATGGCACTCCTGCAGCGCTGTGGGCCATGAGTGTGCTTCGCAGACTGTAAACTACCCTCTCCATTCGAAGAAAACACGCACGGATTGGGAAGTCTCTATTCTCTGGGAGATGTGTGTGGTGCTACTGCCCCGGTGTATGGGGTGGCTCACTTACCACTAGCAATGTTTCTGCTCGCCACTGTCGGGCAATCGTTGTGCAGCTAAGCTCACTTGGGAAGTACAAGTGCCAGAGTTCCTTTCTGGGGCACCATCAAGAGATCACATTCGTAGCATGCGGGTACTGCTTTCCTCCTAAGCTGTGCATTCGCAGCCAGCTTCAAGGTGTTCCTTTTGTGGATAGACTCTGGAGGAGAGGCCGCTGGCTAAGGCTTCTGCTTCTATGCCCTTTGAGAAGGCTGCTTTGAGGAACCTCTTTCCCTAGCCTCTGCCAAGTACAGCCTTCTGCCTCTCTACAATACTGGCTTACTTCTGACAGCTTGTCTTTCCGTTTGAGAAACCAAGAGCCCTTTTCGTGCAGGGAAAAATGTCCTTTTTCTGTTCTTCTTTTGCACACGGTTACGTGCTTTAGGGGTGGGGTTAGGCTTTTACCCACTCGAGGGAGGGCAGCTTCCCATTCACTTTGGAGATGGCACTCCTGCAGCGCTGTGGGCCATGTCTGTGCTTCGCAGACTGCAAACTACCCTCTCCATTCGAAGAGAACACGCACGGATTGGGAAGTCTCTGTTCTCTGGGAGTTGTGTGTGGTGCTACTGCCCCGGTGTATGGGGTGGCTCACTGGCCACTAGCAATGTTTCTGCTCGCCACTGTGGGGCAAACGTTGTGCAGCTAAGCTCACTTGGGAAGTACAAGTGCCAGAGTTCCTTTCTGGGGCACCATCAAGAGATCACATTCGTAGCATGCGGGTACTGCTTTCCTCCTAAGCTGTGCATTCGCAGCCAGCTTCAAGGTGTTCCTTTTGTGGATAGACTCTGGTGGAGAGGCCGCTGGAGAAGGCTTCTGCTTCTATGCCCTTTGAGAAGGCTGCTTTGAGGAACCTCTTACCCTACCCTTGCCAAGTACAGCCTTCTGCCTCTCTCCAATACTGACTTACTTTTGACAGCTTGTCTTTCCGTTTGAGAAACCAAGAGCCCTTTTCGGGCAGGGAATAATGTCCGTTTTCTGTTCTTCTTTTGCACACGGTGACGTGCTTTCAGGTCTGGGTTAGGCTTTTACCCACTCGAGGGAGGGCAGCTTCCCATTCACTTTGCAGATGGCACTCCTGCAGCGCTGTGGGCCATGAGTGTGCTTCGCAGACTGTAAACTACCCTCTCCATTCGAAGAAAACACGCACGGATTGGGAAGTCTCTATTCTCTGGGAGATGTGTGTGGTGCTACTGCCCCGGTGTATGGGGTGGCTCACTTACCACTAGCAATGTTTCTGCTCGCCACTGTGGGGCAAACGTTGTGCAGCTAAGCTCACTTGGGAAGTACAAGTGCCAGAGTTCCTTTCTGGGGCACCATCAAGAGATCACATTCGTAGCATGCGGGTACTGCTTTCCTCCTAAGCTGTGCATTCGCAGCCAGCTTCAAGGTGTTCCTTTTGTGGATAGACTCTGGAGGAGAGGCCGCTGGATAAGGCTTCTGCTTCTATGCCCTTTGAGAAGGCTGCTTTGAGGAACCTCTTACCCTAGCCTCTGCCAAGTACAGCCTTCTGCCTCTCTACAATACTGGCTTACTTCTGACAGCTTGTCTTTCCGTTTGAGAAACCAAGAGCCCTTTTCGTGCAGGGAAAAATGTCCTTTTTCTGTTCTTCTTTTGCACACGGTTACGTGCTTTAGGGGTGGGGTTAGGCTTTTACCCACTCGAGGGAGGGCAGCTTCCCATTCACTTTGGAGATGGCACTCCTGCAGCGCTGTGGGCCATGTCTGTGCTTCGCAGACTGCAAACTACCCTCTCCATTCGAAGAGAACACGCACGGATTGGGAAGTCTCTGTTCTCTGGGAGTTGTGTGTGGTGCTACTGCCCTGGTGTATGGGGTGGCTCACTGGCCACTAGCAATGTTTCTTCTCGCCACTGTGGGGCAAACGTTGTGCAGCTAAGCTCACTTGGGAAGTACAAGTGCCAGAGTTCCTTTCTGGGGCACCATCAAGAGATCACATTCGTAGCATGCGGGTACTGCTTTCCTCCTAAGCTGTGCATTCGCAGCCAGCTTCAAGGTGTTCCTTTTGTGGATAGACTCTGGAGGAGAGGCCGCTGGAGAAGGCTTCTGCTTCTTTGCCCTTTGAGAAGGCTGCTTTGAGGAACCTCTTACCCTAGCCTCTGCCAAGTACAGCCTTCTGCCTCTCTCCAATACTGGCTTACTTCTGACAGCTTGTCTTTCCGTTTGAGAAACCAAGAGCCCTTTTCGTGCAGGGAAAAATGTCCTTTTTCTGTTCTTCTTTTGCACACGGTTACGTGTTTTCAGGGCTGGGGTTAGGCTTTTACCCACTCGAGGGAGGGCAGCTTCCCATTCACTTTGGAGATGGCACTCCTGCAGCGCTGTGGGCCATGTCTGTGCTTCGCAGACTGCAAACTACCCTCTCCATTCGAAGACAACACGCACGGATTGGGAAGTCTCTGTTCTCTGGGAGTTGTGTGTGGTGCTACTGCCCCGGTGTATGGGGTGGCTCACTGGCCACTAGCAATGTTTCTGCTCGCCACTGTGGGGCAAACGTTGTGCAGCTAAGCTCACTTGGGAAGTACAAGTGCCAGAGTTCCTTTCTGGGGCACCATCAAGAGATCACATTCGTAGCATGCGGGTACTGCTTTCCTCCTAAGCTGTGCATTCGCAGCCAGCTTCAAGGTGTTCCTTTTGTGGATAGACTCTGGTGGAGAGTCCGCTGGAGAAGGCTTCTGCTTCTATGCCCTTTGAGAAGGCTGCTTTGAGGAACCTCTTACCCTAGCCTCTGCCAAGTACAGCCTTCTGCCTCTCTCCAATACTGACTTACTTTTGACAGCTTGTCTTTCCGTTTGAGAAACCAAGAGCCCTTTTCGGGCAGGGAATAATGTCCGTTTTCTGTTCTTCTTTTGCACACGGTGACGTGCTTTCAGGCCTGTGGTTAGGCTTTTACCCACTCGAGGGAGGGCAGCTTCCCATTCACTTTGGAGATGGCACTCCTGCAGCGCTGTGGGCCATGTCTGTGCTTCGCAGACTGCAAACTACCCTCTCCATTCGAAGAGAACACGCACGGATTGGGAAGTCTCTGTTCTCTGGGAGATGTGTGTGGTGCTACTGCCCCGGTGTATGGGGTGGCTCACTGGCCACTAACAATGTTTCTGCTCGCCACTGTGGGGCAAACGTTGTGCAGCTAAGCTCACTTGGGAAGTACAAGTGCCAGAGTTCCTATCTGGGGCACCATCAAGAGATCACATTCGTAGCATGCGGGTACTGCTTTCCTCCTAAGCTGTGCATTCGCAGCCAGCTTCAAGGTGTTCCTTTTGTGGATAGACTCTTGTGGAGAGGCCGCTGGAGAAGGCTTCTTCTTCTATGCCCTTTGAGAAGGCTGCTTTGAGGAACCTCTTACCCTAGCCTCTGCCAAGTACAGCCTTCTGCCTCTCTCCAATACTGACTTACTTTTGACAGCTTGTCTTTCCGTTTGAGAAACCAAGAGCCCTTTTCGGGCAGGGAAAAATGTCCGTTTTCTGTTCTTCTTTTGCACACGGTGACGTGCTTTCAGGTCTGGGTTAGGCTTTTACCCACTCGAGGGAGGGCAGCTTCCCATTCACTTTGCAGATGGCACTCCTGCAGCGCTGTGGGCCATGAGTGTGCTTCGCAGACTGTAAACTACCCTCTCCATTCGAAGAAAACACGCACGGATTGGGAAGTCTCTATTCTCTGGGAGATGTGTGTGGTGCTACTGCCCCGGTGTATGGGGTGGCTCACTTACCACTAGCAATGTTTCTGCTCGCCACTGTGGGGCAAACGTTGGGCAGCTAAGCTCACTTGGGAAGTACAAGTGCCAGAGTTCCTTTCTGGGGCACCATCAAGAGATCACATTCGTAGCATGCGGGTACTGCTTTCCTCCTAAGCTGTGCATTCGCAGCCAGCTTCAAGGTGTTCCTATTGTGGATAGACTCTGGTGGCGAGGCCGCTGGAGAAGGCCTCTGCTTCTATGCCCTTTGAGAAGGCTGCTTTGAGGAACCTCTTACCCTAGCCTCTGCCAAGTACAGCCTTCTGCCTCTCTCCAATACTGACTTACTTTTGACAGCTTGTCTTTCCGTTTGAGAAACCAAGAGCCCTTTTCGTGCAGGGAAAAATGTCCGTTTTGTGTTCTTCTTTTGCACACGGTGACGTGCTTTCAGGGCTGTGGTTAGGCTTTTACCCACTCGAGGGAGGGCAGCTTCCCATTCACTTTGCAGATGGCACTCCTGCAGCGCTGTGGGCCATGAGTGTGCTTCGCAGACTGTAAACTACCCTCTCCATTCGAAGAAAACACGCACGGATTGGGAAGTCTCTATTCTCTGGGAGATGTGTGTGGTGCTACTGCCCCGGTGTATGGGGTGGCTCACTTACCACTAGCAATGTTTCTGCTCGCCACTGTGGGGCAAACGTTGTGCAGCTAAGCTCACTTGGGAAGTACAAGTGCCAGAGTTCCTTTCTGGGGCACCATCAAGAGATCACATTCGTAGCATGCGGGTACTGCTTTCCTCCTAAGCTGTGCATTCGCAGCCAGCTTCAAGGTGTTCCTTTTGTGGATAGACTCTGGAGGAGAGGCCGCTGGATAAGGCTTCTGCTTCTATGCCCTTTGAGAAGGCTGCTTTGAGGAACCTCTTACCCTAGCCTCTGCCAAGTACAGCCTTCTGCCTCTCTACAATACTGGCTTACTTCTGACAGCTTGTCTTTCCGTTTGAGAAACCAAGAGCCCTTTTCGTGCAGGGAAAAATGTCCTTTTTCTGTTCTTCTTTTGCACACGGTTACGTGCTTTAGGGGTGGGGTTAGGCTTTTACCCACTCGAGGGAGGGCAGCTTCCCATTCACTTTGGAGATGGCACTCCTGCAGCGCTGTGGGCCATGTCTGTGCTTCGCAGACTGCAAACTACCCTCTCCATTCGAAGAGAACACGCACGGATTGGGAAGTCTCTGTTCTCTGGGAGTTGTGTGTGGTGCTACTGCCCCGGTGTATGAGGTGGCTCACTGGCCACTAGCAATGTTTCTGCTCGCCACTGTGGGGCAAACGTTGTGCAGCTAAGCTCACTTGGGAAGTACAAGTGCCAGAGTTCCTTTCTGGGGCACCATCAAGAGATCACATTCGTAGCATGCGGGTACTGCTTTCCTCCTAAGCTGTGCATTCGCAGCCAGCTTCAAGGTGTTCCTTTTGTGGATAGACTCTGGTGGAGAGGCCGCTGGAGAAGGCTTCTGCTTCTATGCCCTTTGAGAAGGCTGCTTTGAGGAACCTCTTACCCTAGCCTCTGCCAAGTACAGCCTTCTGCCTCTCTCCAATACTGACTTACTTTTGACAGCTTGTCTTTCCGTTTGAGAAACCAAGAGCCCTTTTCGGGCAGGGAATAATGTCCGTTTTCTGTTCTTCTTTTGCACACGGTGACGTGCTTTCAGGTCTGGGTTAGGCTTTTACCCACTCGAGGGAGGGCAGCTTCCCATTCACTTTGCAGATGGCACTCCTGCAGCGCTGTGGGCCATGAGTGTGCTTCGCAGACTGTAAACTACCCTCTCCATTCGAAGAAAACACGCACGGATTGGGAAGTCTCTATTCTCTGGGAGATGTGTGTGGTGCTACTGCCCCGGTGTATGGGGTGGCTCACTTACCACTAGCAATGTTTCTGCTCGCCACTGTGGGGCAAACGTTGTGCAGCTAAGCTCACTTGGGAAGTACAAGTGCCAGAGTTCCTTTCTGGGGCACCATCAAGAGATCACATTCGTAGCATGCGGGTACTGCTTTCCTCCTAAGCTGTGCATTCGCAGCCAGCTTCAAGGTGTTCCTTTTGTGGATAGACTCTGGTGGAGAGGCCGCTGGATAAGGCTTCTGCTTCTATGCCCTTTGAGAAGGCTGCTTTGAGGAACCTCTTACCCTAGCCTCTGCCAAGTACAGCCTTCTGCCTCTCTACAATACTGGCTTACTTCTGACAGCTTGTCTTTCCGTTTGAGAAACCAAGAGCCCTTTTCGTGCAGGGAAAAATGTCCTTTTTCTGTTCTTCTTTTGCACACGGTTACGTGCTTTAGGGGTGGGGTTAGGCTTTTACCCACTCGAGGGAGGGCAGCTTCCCATTCACTTTGGAGATGGCACTCCTGCAGCGCTGTGGGCCATGTCTGTGCTTCGCAGACTGCAAACTACCCTCTCCATTCGAAGAGAACACGCACGGATTGGGAAGTCTCTGTACTCTGGGATTTTGTGTGGTGCTACTGCCCCGGTGTATGGGGTGGCTCACTGGCCACTAGCAATGTTTCTGCTCGCCACTGTGGGGCAAACGTTGTGCAGCTAAGCTCACTTGGGAAGTACAAGTGCCAGAGTTCCTTTCTGGGGCACCATCAAGAGATCACATTCGTAGCATGCGGGTACTGCTTTCCTCCTAAGCTGTGCATTCGCAGCCAGCTTAAAGGTGTTCCTTTTGTGGATAGACTCTGGTGGAGAGGCCGCTGGAGAAGGCCTCTGCTTCTATGCCCTTTGAGAAGGCTGCTTTGAGGAACCTCTTACCCTAGCCTCTGTCAAGTACAGCCTTCTGCCTCTCTCCAATACTGACTTACTTTTGACAGCTTGTCTTTCCGTTTGAGAAACCAAGAGCCCTTTTCGTGCAGGGAAAAATGTCCGTTTTCTGTTCTTCTTTTGCACAGGGTGACGTGCTTTCAGGGCTGTGGTTAGGCTTTTACCCACTCGAGGGAGGGCAGCTTCCCATTCACTTTGCAGATGGCACTCCTGCAGCGCTGTGGGCCATGTCTGTGCTTCGCAGACTGCAAACTACCCTCTCAATTCGAAGAGAACACGCACGGATTGGGAAGTCTCAGTTCTCTGGGGATTGTGTGTGGTGCTACTGCCCCGGTGTATGGGGTGGCTCACTGGCCACTAGCAATGTTTCTGCTCGCCACTGTGGGGCAAACGTTGTGCAGCTAAGCTCACTTGGGAAGTACAAGTGCCAGAGTTCCTTTCTGGGGCACCATCAAGAGATCACATTCGTAGCATGCGGGTACTGCTTTCCTCCTAAGCTGTGCATTCGCAGCCAGCTTCAAGGTGTTCCTATTGTGGATAGACTCTGGTGGCGAGGCCGCTGGAGAAGGCCTCTGCTTCTATGCCCTTTGAGAAGGCTGCTTTGAGGAACCTCTTACCCTAGCCTCTGCCAAGTACAGCCTTCTGCCTCTCTCCAATACTGACTTACTTTTGACAGCTTGTCTTTCCGTTTGAGAAACCAAGAGCCCTTTTCGTGCAGGGAAAAATGTCCGTTTTCTGTTCTTCTTTTGCACACGGTGACGTGCTTTCAGGGCTGTGGTTAGGCTTTTACCCACTCGAGGGAGGGCAGCTTCCCATTCACTTTGGAGATGGCACTCCTGCAGTGCTGTGGGCCATGTCTGTGCTTCGCAGACTGCAAACTACCCTCTCCATTCGAAGAGAACACGCACGGATTGGGAAGTCTCTGTTCTCTGGGAGTTGTGTGTGGTGCTACTGCCCCGGTGTATGGGGTGGCTCACTGGCCACTAGCAATGTTTCTGCTCGCCACTGTGGGGCAAACGTTGTGCAGCTAAGCTCACTTGGAAAGTACAAGTGACAGAGTTCCTTTCTGGGGCACCATCAAGAGATCACATTCGTAGCATGCGGGTACTGCTTTCCTCCTAAGCTGTGCATTCGCAGCCAGCTTCAAGGTGTTCCTTTTGTGGATAGACTCTGGTGGAGAGTCCGCTGGAGAAGGCTTCTGCTTCTATGCCCTTTGAGAAGGCTGCTTTGAGGAACCTCTTACCCTAGCCTCTGCCAAGTACAGCCTTCTGCCTCTCTCCAATACTGACTTACTTTTGACAGCTTGTCTTTCCGTTTGAGAAACCAAGAGCCCTTTTCGGGCAGGGAATAATGTCCGTTTTCTGTTCTTCTTTTGCACACGGTGACGTGCTTTCAGGCCTGTGGTTAGGCTTTTACCCACTCGAGGGAGGGCAGCTTCCCATTCACTTTGGAGATGGCACTCCTGCAGCGCTGTGGGCCATGTCTGTGCTTCGCAGACTGCAAACTACCCTCTCCATTCGAAGAGAACACGCACGGATTGGGAAGTCTCTGTTCTCTGGGAGTTGTGTGTGGTGCTACTGCCCCGGTGTATGGGGTGGCTCACTGGCCACTAACAATGTTTCTGCTCGCCACTGTGGGGCAAACGTTGTGCAGCTAAGCTCACTTGGGAAGTACAAGTGCCAGAGTTCCTATCTGGGGCACCATCAAGAGATCACATTCGTAGCATGCGGGTACTGCTTTCCTCCTAAGCTGTGCATTCGCAGCCAGCTTCAAGGTGTTCCTTTTGTGGATAGACTCTGGTGGAGAGGCCGCTGGAGAAGGCTTCTGCTTCTATGCCCTTTGAGAAGGCTGCTTTGAGGAACCTCTTACCCTAGCCTCTGCCAAGTACAGCCTTCTGCCTCTCTCCAATACTGACTTACTTTTGACAGCTTGTCTTTCCGTTTGAGAAACCAAGAGCCCTTTTCGGGCAGGGAATAATGTCCGTTTTCTGTTCTTCTTTTGCACACGGTGACGTGCTTTCAGGTCTGGGTTAGGCTTTTACCCACTCGAGGGAGGGCAGCTTCCCATTCACTTTGCAGATGGCACTCCTGCAGCGCTGTGGGCCATGAGTGTGCTTCGCAGACTGTAAACTACCCTCTCCATTCGAAGAAAACACGCACGGATTGGGAAGTCTCTATTCTCTGGGAGATGTGTGTGGTGCTACTGCCCCGGTGTATGGGGTGGCTCACTTACCACTAGCAATGTTTCTGCTCGCCACTGTGGGGCAAACGTTGTGCAGCTAAGCTCACTTGGGAAGTACAAGTGCCAGAGTTCCTTTCTGGGGCACCATCAAGAGATCACATTCGTAGCATGCGGGTACTGCTTTCCTCCTAAGCTGTGCATTCGCAGCCAGCTTCAAGGTGTTCCTTTTGTGGATAGACTCTGGAGGAGAGGCCGCTGGATAAGGCTTCTGCTTCTATGCCCTTTGAGAAGGCTGCTTTGAGGAACCTCTTACCCTAGCCTCTGCCAAGTACAGCCTTCTGCCTCTCTACAATACTGGCTTACTTCTGACAGCTTGTCTTTCCGTTTGAGAAACCAAGAGCCCTTTTCGTGCAGGGAAAAATGTCCTTTTTCTGTTCTTCTTTTGCACACGGTTACGTGCTTTAGGGGTGGGGTTAGGCTTTTACCCACTCGAGGGAGGGCAGCTTCCCATTCACTTTGGAGATGGCACTCCTGCAGCGCTGTGGGCCATGTCTGTGCTTCGCAGACTGCAAACTACCCTCTCCATTCGAAGAGAACACGCACGGATTGGGAAGTCTCTGTTCTCTGGGAGTTGTGTGTGGTGCTACTGCCCCGGTGTATGGGGTGGCTCACTGGCCACTAGCAATGTTTCTGCTCGCCACTGTGGGGCAAACGTTGTGCAGCTAAGCTCACTTGGGAAGTACAAGTGCCAGAGTTCCTTTCTGGGGCACCATCAAGAGATCACATTCGTAGCATGCGGGTACTGCTTTCCTCCTAAGCTGTGCATTCGCAGCCAGCTTCAAGGTGTTCCTTTTGTGGATAGACTCTGGTGGAGAGGCCGCTGGAGAAGGCCTCTGCTTCTATGCCCTTTGAGAAGGCTGCTTTGAGGAACCTCTTACCCTAGCCTCTGCCAAGTACAGCCTTCTGCCTCTCTACAATACTGGCTTACTTCTGACAGCTTGTCTTTCCGTTTGAGAAACCAAGAGCCCTTTTCGTGCAGGGAAAAATGTCCTTTTTCTGTTCTTCTTTTGCACACGGTTACGTGCTTTAGGGGTGGGGTTAGGCTTTTACCCACTCGAGGGAGAGCAGCTTCCCATTCACTTTGGAGATGGCACTCCTGCAGCGCTGTGGGCCATGTCTGTGCTTCGCAGACTGCAAACTACCCTCTCCATTCGAAGAGAACACGCACGGATTGGGAAGTCTCTGTACTCTGGGATTGTGTGTGGTGCTACTGCCCCGGTGTATGGGGTGGCTCACTGGCCACTAGCAATGTTTCTGCTCGCCACTGTGGGGCAAACGTTGTGCAGCTAAGCTCACTTGGGAAGTACAAGTGCCAGAGTTCCTTTCTGGGGCACCATCAAGAGATCACATTCGTAGCATGCGGCTACTGCTTTCCTCCTAAGCTGTGCATTCGCAGCCAGCTTCAAGGTGTTCCTTTTGTGGATAGACTCTGGTGGAGAGGCCGCTGGAGAAGGCCTCTGCTTCTATGCCCTTTGAGAAGGCTGCTTTGAGGAACCTCTTACCCTAGCCTCTGTCAAGTACAGCCTTCTGCCTCTCTCCAATACTGACTTACTTTTGACAGCTTGTCTTTCCGTTTGAGAAACCAAGAGCCCTTTTCGTGCAGGGAAAAATGTCCGTTTTCTGTTCTTCTTTTGCACAGGGTGACGTGCTTTCAGGGCTGTGGTTAGGCTTTTACCCACTCGAGGGAGGGCAGCTTCCCATTCACTTTGCAGATGGCACTCCTGCAGCGCTGTGGGCCATGTCTGTGCTTCGCAGACTGCAAACTACCCTCTCCATTCGAAGAGAACACGCACGGATTGGGAAGTCTCAGTTCTCTGGGGATTGTGTGTGGTGCTACTGCCCCGGTGTATGGGGTGGCTCACTGGCCACTAGCAATGTTTCTGCTCGCCACTGTGGGGCAAACGTTGTGCAGCTAAGCTCACTTGGGAAGTACAAGTGCCAGAGTTCCTTTCTGGGGCACCTTCAAGAGATCACATTCGTAGCATGCGGGTACTGCTTTCCTCCTAAGCTGTGCATTCGCAGCCAGCTTCAAGGTGTTCCTATTGTGGATAGACTCTGGTGGCGAGGCCGCTGGAGAAGGCCTCTGCTTCTATGCCCTTTGAGAAGGCTGCTTTGAGGAACCTCTTACCCTAGCCTCTGCCAAGTACAGCCTTCTGCCTCTCTCCAATACTGACTTACTTTTGACAGCTTGTCTTTCCGTTTGAGAAACCAAGAGCCCTTTTCGTGCAGGGAAAAATGTCCGTTTTCTGTTCTTCTTTTGCACACGGTGACGTGCTTTCAGGGCTGTGGTTAGGCTTTTACCCACTCGAGGGAGGGCAGCTTCCCATTCACTTTGGAGATGGCACTCCTGCAGCGCTGTGGGCCATGTCTGTGCTTCGCAGACTGCAAACTACCCTCTCCATTCGAAGAGAACACGCACGGATTGGGAAGTCTCTGTTCTCTGGGAGTTGTGTGTGGTGCTACTGCCCCGGTGTATGGGGTGGCTCACTGGCCACTAGCAATGTTTCTGCTCGCCACTGTGGGGCAAACGTTGTGCAGCTAAGCTCACTTGGAAAGTACAAGTGACAGAGTTCCTTTCTGGGGCACCATCAAGAGATCACATTCGTAGCATGCGGGTACTGCTTTCCTCCTAAGCTGTGCATTCGCAGCCAGCTTCAAGGTGTTCCTTTTGTGGATAGACTCTGGTGGAGAGTCCGCTGGAGAAGGCTTCTGCTTCTATGCCCTTTGAGAAGGCTGCTTTGAGGAACCTCTTACCCTAGCCTCTGCCAAGTACAGCCTTCTGCCTCTCTCCAATACTGACTTACTTTTGACAGCTTGTCTTTCCGTTTGAGAAACCAAGAGCCCTTTTCGGGCAGGGAATAATGTCCGTTTTCTGTTCTTCTTTTGCACACGGTGACGTGCTTTCAGGCCTGTGGTTAGGCTTTTACCCACTCGAGGGAGGGCAGCTTCCCATTCACTTTGGAGATGGCACTCCTGCAGCGCTGTGGGCCATGTCTGTGCTTCGCAGACTGCAAACTACCCTCTCCATTCGAAGAGAACACGCACGGATTGGGAAGTCTCTGTTCTCTGGGAGTTGTGTGTGGTGCTACTGCCCCGGTGTATGGGGTGGCTCACTGGCCACTAACAATGTTTCTGCTCGCCACTGTGGGGCAAACGTTGTGCAGCTAAGCTCACTTGGGAAGTACAAGTGCCAGAGTTCCTATCTGGGGCACCATCAAGAGATCACATTCGTAGCATGCGGGTACTGCTTTCCTCCTAAGCTGTGCATTCGCAGCCAGCTTCAAGGTGTTCCTTTTGTGGATAGACTCTGGTGGAGAGGCCGCTGGAGAAGGCTTCTGCTTCTATGCCCTTTGAGAAGGCTGCTTTGAGGAACCTCTTACCCTAGCCTCTGCCAAGTACAGCCTTCTGCCTCTCTCCAATACTGACTTACTTTTGACAGCTTGTCTTTCCGTTTGAGAAACCAAGAGCCCTTTTCGGGCAGGGAATAATGTCCGTTTTCTGTTCTTCTTTTGCACACGGTGACGTGCTTTCAGGTCTGGGTTAGGCTTTTACCCACTCGAGGGAGGGCAGCTTCCCATTCACTTTGCAGATGGCACTCCTGCAGCGCTGTGGGCCATGAGTGTGCTTCGCAGACTGTAAACTACCCTCTCCATTCGAAGAAAACACGCACGGATTGGGAAGTCTCTATTCTCTGGGAGATGTGTGTGGTGCTACTGCCCCGGTGTATGGGGTGGCTCACTTACCACTAGCAATGTTTCTGCTCGCCACTGTGGGGCAAACGTTGTGCAGCTAAGCTCACTTGGGAAGTACAAGTGCCAGAGTTCCTTTCTGGGGCACCATCAAGAGATCACATTCGTAGCATGCGGGTACTGCTTTCCTCCTAAGCTGTGCATTCGCAGCCAGCTTCAAGGTGTTCATTTTGTGGATAGACTCTGGAGGAGAGGCCGCTGGATAAGGCTTCTGCTTCTATGCCCTTTGAGAAGGCTGCTTTGAGGAACCTCTTACCCTAGCCTCTGCCAAGTACAGCCTTCTGCCTCTCTACAATACTGGCTTACTTCTGACAGCTTGTCTTTCCGTTTGAGAAACCAAGAGCCCTTTTCGTGCAGGGAAAAATGTCCTTTTTCTGTTCTTCTTTTGCACACGGTTACGTGCTTTAGGGGTGGGGTTAGGCTTTTACCCACTCGAGGGAGGGCAGCTTCCCATTCACTTTGGAGATGGCACTCCTGCAGCGCTGTGGGCCATGTCTGTGCTTCGCAGACTGCAAACTACCCTCTCCATTCGAAGAGAACACGCACGGATTGGGAAGTCTCTGTTCTCTGGGAGTTGTGTGTGGTGCTACTGCCCCGGTGTATGGGGTGGCTCACTGGCCACTAGCAATGTTTCTGCTCGCCACTGTGGGGCAAACGTTGTGCAGCTAAGCTCACTTGGGAAGTACAAGTGCCAGAGTTCCTTTCTGGGGCACCATCAAGAGATCACATTCGTAGCATGCGGGTACTGCTTTCCTCCTAAGCTGTGCATTCGCAGCCAGCTTCAAGGTGTTCCTTTTGTGGATAGACTCTGGTGGAGAGGCCGCTGGAGAAGGCTTCTGCTTCTATGCCCTTTGAGAAGGCTGCTTTGAGGAACCTCTTACCCTAGCCTCTGCCAAGTACAGCCTTCTGCCTCTCTCCAATACTGACTTACTTTTGACAGCTTGTCTTTCCGTTTGAGAAACCAAGAGCCCTTTTCGTGCAGGGAAAAATGTCCGTTTTCTGTTCTTCTTTTGCACACGGTGACGTGCTTTCAGGGCTGTGGTTAGGCTTTTACCCACTCGAGGGAGGGCAGCTTCCCATTCACTTTGGAGATGGCACTCCTGCAGCGCTGTGGGCCATGTCTGTGCTTCGCAGACTGCAAACTACCCTCTCCATTCGAAGAGAACACGCACGGATTGGGAAGTCTCAGTTCTCTGGGAGTTGTGTGTGGTGCTACTGCCCCGGTGTATGGGGTGGCTCACTGGCCACTAGCAATGTTTCTGCTCGCCACTGTGGGGCAAACGTTGTGCAGCTAAGCTCACTTGGGAAGTACAAGTGCCAGAGTTCCTTTCTGGGGCACCATCAAGAGATCACATTCGTAGCATGCGGGTACTGCTTTCCTCCTAAGCTGTGCATTCGCAGCCAGCTTCAAGGTGTTCCTATTGTGGATAGACTCTGGTGGCGAGGCCGCTGGAGAAGGCCTCTGCTTCTATGCCCTTTGAGAAGGCTGCTTTGAGGAACCTCTTACCCTAGCCTCTGCCAAGTACAGCCTTCTGCCTCTCTACAATACTGGCTTACTTCTGACAGCTTGTCTTTCCGTTTGAGAAACCAAGAGCCCTTTTCGTGCAGGGAAAAATGTCCTTTTTCTGTTCTTCTTTTGCACACGGTTACGTGCTTTAGGGGTGGGGTTAGGCTTTTACCCACTCGAGGGAGGGCAGCTTCCCATTCACTTTGGAGATGGCACTCCTGCAGCGCTGTGGGCCATGTCTGTGCTTCGCAGACTGCAAACTACCCTCTCCATTCGAAGAGAACACGCACGGATTGGGAAGTCTCTGTACTCTGGGATTGTGTGTGGTGCTACTGCCCCGGTGTATGGGGTGGCTCACTGGCCACTAGCAATGTTTCTGCTCGCCACTGTGGGGCAAACGTTGTGCAGCTAAGCTCACTTGGGAAGTACAAGTGCCAGAGTTCCTTTCTGGGGCACCATCAAGAGATCACATTCGTAGCATGCGGGTACTGCTTTCCTCCTAAGCTGTGCATTCGCAGCCAGCTTCAAGGTGTTCCTTTTGTGGATAGACTCTGGTGGAGAGGCCGCTGGAGAAGGCCTCTGCTTCTATGCCCTTTGAGAAGGCTGCTTTGAGGAACCTCTTACCCTAGCCTCTGTCAAGTACAGCCTTCTGCCTCTCTCCAATACTGACTTACTTTTGACAGCTTGTCTTTCCGTTTGAGAAACCAAGAGCCCTTTTCGTGCAGGGAAAAATGTCCGTTTTCTGTTCTTCTTTTGCACAGGGTGACGTGCTTTCAGGGCTGTGGTTAGGCTTTTACCCACTCGAGGGAGGGCAGCTTCCCATTCACTTTGCAGATGGCACTCCTGCAGCGCTGTGGGCCATGTCTGTGCTTCGCAGACTGCAAACTACCCTCTCCATTCGAAGAGAACACGCACGGATTGGGAAGTCTCAGTTCTCTGGGGATTGTGTGTGGTGCTACTGCCCCGGTGTATGGGGTGGCTCACTGGCCACTAGCAATGTTTCTGCTCGCCACTGTGGGGCAAACGTTGTGCAGCTAAGCTCACTTGGGAAGTACAAGTGCCAGAGTTCCTTTCTGGGGCACCATCAAGAGATCACATTCGTAGCATGCGGGTACTGCTTTCCTCCTAAGCTGTGCATTCGCAGCCAGCTTCAAGGTGTTCCTATTGTGGATAGACTCTGGTGGCGAGGCCGCTGGAGAAGGCCTCTGCTTCTATGCCCTTTGAGAAGGCTGCTTTGAGGAACCTCTTACCCTAGCCTCTGCCAAGTACAGCCTTCTGCCTCTCTCCAATACTGACTTACTTTTGACAGCTTGTCTTTCCGTTTGAGAAACCAAGAGCCCTTTTCGTGCAGGGAAAAATGTCCGTTTTCTGTTCTTCTTTTGCACACGGTGACGTGCTTTCAGGGCTGTGGTTAGGCTTTTACCCACTCGAGGGAGGGCAGCTTCCCATTCACTTTGGAGATGGCACTCCTGCAGCGCTGTGGGCCATGTCTGTGCTTCGCAGACTGCAAACTACCCTCTCCATTCGAAGAGAACACGCACGGATTGGGAAGTCTCTGTTCTCTGGGAGTTGTGTGTGGTGCTACTGCCCCGGTGTATGGGGTGGCTCACTGGCCACTAGCAATGTTTCTGCTCGCCACTGTGGGGCAAACGTTGTGCAGCTAAGCTCACTTGGAAAGTACAAGTGACAGAGTTCCTTTCTGGGGCACCATCAAGAGATCACATTCGTAGCATGCGGGTACTGCTTTCCTCCTAAGCTGTGCATTCGCAGCCAGCTTCAAGGTGTTCCTTTTGTGGATAGACTCTGGTGGAGAGTCCGCTGGAGAAGGCTTCTGCTTCTATGCCCTTTGAGAAGGCTGCTTTGAGGAACCTCTTACCCTAGCCTCTGCCAAGTACAGCCTTCTGCCTCTCTCCAATACTGACTTACTTTTGACAGCTTGTCTTTCCGTTTGAGAAACCAAGAGCCCTTTTCGGGCAGGGAATAATGTCCGTTTTCTGTTCTTCTTTTGCACACGGTGACGTGCTTTCAGGCCTGTGGTTAGGCTTTTACCCACTCGAGGGAGGGCAGCTTCCCATTCACTTTGGAGATGGCACTCCTGCAGCGCTGTGGGCCATGTCTGTGCTTCGCAGACTGCAAACTACCCTCTCCATTCGAAGAGAACACGCACGGATTGGGAAGTCTCTGTTCTCTGGGAGTTGTGTGTGGTGCTACTGCCCCGGTGTATGGGGTGGCTCACTGGCCACTAACAATGTTTCTGCTCGCCACTGTGGGGCAAACGTTGTGCAGCTAAGCTCACTTGGGAAGTACAAGTGCCAGAGTTCCTATCTGGGGCACCATCAAGAGATCACATTCGTAGCATGCGGGTACTGCTTTCCTCCTAAGCTGTGCATTCGCAGCCAGCTTCAAGGTGTTCCTTTTGTGGATAGACTCTGGTGGAGAGGCCGCTGGAGAAGGCTTCTGCTTCTATGCCCTTTGAGAAGGCTGCTTTGAGGAACCTCTTACCCTAGCCTCTGCCAAGTACAGCCTTCTGCCTCTCTCCAATACTGACTTACTTTTGACAGCTTGTCTTTCCGTTTGAGAAACCAAGAGCCCTTTTCGGGCAGGGAATAATGTCCGTTTTCTGTTCTTCTTTTGCACACGGTGACGTGCTTTCAGGTCTGGGTTAGGCTTTTACCCACTCGAGGGAGGGCAGCTTCCCATTCACTTTGCAGATGGCACTCCTGCAGCGCTGTGGGCCATGAGTGTGCTTCGCAGACTGTAAACTACCCTCTCCATTCGAAGAAAACACGCACGGATTGGGAAGTCTCTATTCTCTGGGAGATGTGTGTGGTGCTACTGCCCCGGTGTATGGGGTGGCTCACTTACCACTAGCAATGTTTCTGCTCGCCACTGTGGGGCAAACGTTGTGCAGCTAAGCTCACTTGGGAAGTACAAGTGCCAGAGTTCCTTTCTGGGGCACCATCAAGAGATCACATTCGTAGCATGCGGGTACTGCTTTCCTCCTAAGCTGTGCATTCGCAGCCAGCTTCAAGGTGTTCCTTTTGTGGATAGACTCTGGAGGAGAGGCCGCTGGATAAGGCTTCTGCTTCTATGCCCTTTGAGAAGGCTGCTTTGAGGAACCTCTTACCCTAGCCTCTGCCAAGTACAGCCTTCTGCCTCTCTACAATACTGGCTTACTTCTGACAGCTTGTCTTTCCGTTTGAGAAACCAAGAGCCCTTTTCGTGCAGGGAAAAATGTCCTTTTTCTGTTCTTCTTTTGCACACGGTTACGTGCTTTAGGGGTGGGGTTAGGCTTTTACCCACTCGAGGGAGGGCAGCTTCCCATTCACTTTGGAGATGGCACTCCTGCAGCGCTGTGGGCCATGTCTGTGCTTCGCAGACTGCAAACTACCCTCTCCATTCGAAGAGAACACGCACGGATTGGGAAGTCTCTGTTCTCTGGGAGTTGTGTGTGGTGCTACTGCCCCGGTGTATGGGGTGGCTCACTGGCCACTAGCAATGTTTCTGCTCGCCACTGTGGGGCAAACGTTGTGCAGCTAAGCTCACTTGGGAAGTACAAGTGCCAGAGTTCCTTTCTGGGGCACCATCAAGAGATCACATTCGTAGCATGCGGGTACTGCTTTCCTCCTAAGCTGTGCATTCGCAGCCAGCTTCAAGGTGTTCCTTTTGTGGATAGACTCTGGTGGAGAGGCCGCTGGAGAAGGCTTCTGCTTCTATGCCCTTTGAGAAGGCTGCTTTGAGGAACCTCTTACCCTAGCCTCTGCCAAGTACAGCCTTCTGCCTCTCTCCAATACTGACTTACTTTTGACAGCTTGTCTTTCCGTTTGAGAAACCAAGAGCCCTTTTCGTGCAGGGAAAAATGTCCGTTTTCTGTTCTTCTTTTGCACACGGTGACGTGCTTTCAGGGCTGTGGTTAGGCTTTTACCCACTCGAGGGAGGGCAGCTTCCCATTCACTTTGGAGATGGCACTCCTGCAGCGCTGTGGGCCATGTCTGTGCTTCGCAGACTGCAAACTACCCTCTCCATTCGAAGAGAACACGCACGGATTGGGAAGTCTCAGTTCTCTGGGAGTTGTGTGTGGTGCTACTGCCCCGGTGTATGGGGTGGCTCACTGGCCACTAGCAATGTTTCTGCTCGCCACTGTGGGGCAAACGTTGTGCAGCTAAGCTCACTTGGGAAGTACAAGTGCCAGAGTTCCTTTCTGGGGCACCATCAAGAGATCACATTCGTAGCATGCGGGTACTGCTTTCCTCCTAAGCTGTGCATTCGCAGCCAGCTTCAAGGTGTTCCTATTGTGGATAGACTCTGGTGGCGAGGCCGCTGGAGAAGGCCTCTGCTTCTATGCCCTTTGAGAAGGCTGCTTTGAGGAACCTCTTACCCTAGCCTCTGCCAAGTACAGCCTTCTGCCTCTCTCCAATACTGACTTACTTTTGACAGCTTGTCTTTCCGTTTGAGAAACCAAGAGCCTTTTTCGTGCAGGGAATAATGTCCGTTTTCTGTTCTTCTTTTGCACAGGGTGACGTGCTTTCAGGGCTGTGGTTAGGCTTTTACCCACTCGAGGGAGGGCAGCTTCCCATTCACTTTGGAGATGGCACTCCTGCAGCGCTGTGGGCCATGTCTGTGCTTCGCAGACTGCAAACTACCCTCTCCATTCGAAGAGAACACGCACGGGTTGGGAAGTCTCTGTTCTCTGGGAGTTGTGTGTGGTGCTACTGCCCCGGTGTATGGGGTGGCTCACTGGCCACTAGCAATGTTTCTGCTCGCCACTGTGGGGCAAACGTTGTGCAGCTAAGCTCACTTGGGAAGTACAAGTGCCAGAGTTCCTTTCTGGGGCACCATCAAGAGATCACATTCGTAGCATGCGGCTACTGCTGTCCTCCTAAGCTGTGCATTCGCAGCCAGCTTCAAGGTGTTCCTATTGTGGATAGACTCTGGAGGAGAGGCCGCTGGATTAGGCCTCTGCTTCTATGCCTTTTGAGAGGGCTGCTTTGAGGAACCTCTTACCCTAGCCTCTGCCAAGTATAGCCTTCTGCCTCTCTCCAATACTGACTTACTTTTGACAGCTTGTCTTTCCGTTTGAGAAACCAAGAGCCCTTTACGTGCAGGGAAAAATGTCCGTTTTCTGTTCTTCTTTTGCACACGGTGACGTGCTTTCAGGGCTGTGGTTAGGCTTTTACCCACTCGAGGGAGGGCAGCTTCCCATTCACTTTGGAGATGGCACTCCTGCAGCGCTGTGGGCCATGTCTGTGCTTCGCAGACTGCAAACTACCCTCTCCATTCGAAGAGAACACGCACGGATTGGGAAGTCTCTGTTCTCTGGGAGTTGTGTGTGGTGCTACTGCCCCGGTGTATGGGGTGGCTCACTGGCCACTAGCAATGTTTCTGCTCGCCACTGTGGGGCAAACGTTGTGCAGCTAAGCTCACTTGGGAAGTACATGTGCCAGAGTTCCTTTCTGGGGCACCATCAAGAGATCACATTCGTAGCATGCGGGTACTGCTTTCCTCCTAAGCTGTGCATTCGCAGCCAGCTTCAAGCTGTTCCTTTTGTGGATAGACTCTGGAGGAGAGGCCGCTGGATAAGGTCTCTGCTTCTATGCCCTTTGAGAAGGCTGCTTTGAGGAACCTCTTACCCTAGCCTCTGCCAAGTACAGCCTTCTGCCTCTCTCCAATACTGACTTACTTTTGACAGCTTGTCTTTCCTTTTGAGAAACCAAGAGCCCTTTTCGTGCAGTGAAAAATATCCGTTTTCTGTTCTTCTTTTGCACACGGTGACGTGCTTTCAGGCCTGGGTTAGGCTTTTACCCACTCGAGGGAGGGCAGCTTCCCATTCACTTTGGAGATGGCCCTCCTGCAGCGCTGTGGGCCATGACTGTGCTTCGCAGACTGTAAAGTACCCTCTCCATTCGAAGAAAACACGCACGGATTGGGAAGTCTCTGTTCTCTGGGAGATGTGTGTGGTGCTACTGTCCCGGTGTATGGGGTGGCTCACTGGCCACTAGCAATGTTTCTGCTCGCCACTGTGGGGCAAACGTTGTGCAGCTAAGCTCACTTGGGAAGTACAAGTGCCAGAGTTCCTTTCCGGGGCACCGTCAATAGATCACATTCGTAGCATGCGGGTACTGCTTTCCTCCTAAGCTGTGCATTCGCAGCCAGCTTCAAGGTGTTCCTTTTGTGGATAGACTCTGGTGGAGAGGCCGCTGGAGAAGGCCTCTGCTTCTATGCCCTTTGAGAAGGCTGCTTTGAGGAACCTCTTACCCTAGCCTCTGCCAAGTACAGCCTTCTGCCTCTCTCCAATACTGACTTACTTTTGACAGCTTGTCTTTCCGTTTGAGAAACCAAGAGCCCTTTTCGTGCAGGGAAAAATGTCCGTTTTCTGTTCTTCTTTTGCACACGGTGACGTGCTTTCAGGGCTGCGGTTAGGCTTTTACCCACTCGAGGGAGGGCAGCTTCCCATTCACTTTGGAGATGGCACTCCTGCAGCGCTGTGGGCCATGTCTGTGCTTCGCAGACTGCAAACTACCCTCTCCATTCGAAGAGAACCCGCACGGATTGGGAAGTCTCTGTTCTCTGGGAGTTGTGTGTGGTGCTACTGCCCCGGTGTATGGGGTGGCTCACTGGCCACTAGCAATGTTTCTGCTCGCCACTGTGGGGCAAACGTTGTGCAGCTAAGCTCACTTGGGAAGTACAAGTGCCAGAGTTCCTTTCTGGGGCACCATCAAGAGATCACATTCGTAGCATGCGGGTACTGCTTTCCTCCTAAGGTGTGCATTCGCAGCCAGCTTCAAGGTGTTCCTTTTGTGGATAGACTCTGGTGGAGAGGCCGCTGGAGAAGGCCTCTGCTTCTATGCCCTTTGAGAATGCTGCTTTGAGGAACCTCTTACCCTAGCCTCTGCCAAGTACAGCCTTCTGCCTCTCTCCAATACTGACTTACTTTTGACAGCTTGTCTTTCCGTTTGAGAAACCAAGAGCCCTTTTCGTGCAGGGAAAAATGTCCGTTTTCTGTTCTTCTTTTGCACACGGTGACGTGCTTTCAGGGCTGTGGTTAGGCTTTTACCCACTCGAGGGCGGGCAGCTTCCCATTCACTTTGGAGATGGCACTCCTGCAGCGCTGTGGGCCATGTCTGTGCTTCGCAGACTGCAAACTACCCTCTCCATTCGAAGAGAACACGCACGGATTGGGAAGTCTCTGTTCTCTGGGAGTTGTGTGTGGTGCTACTGCCCCGGTGTATGGGGTGGCTCACTGGCCACTACCAATGTTTCTGCTCGCCACTGTGGGGCAAACGTTGTGCAACTAAGCTCACTTCGGAAGTACAAGTGACAGAGTTCCTTTCTGGGGCACCATCAAGAGATCACATTCGTAGCATGCGGGTACTGCTTTCCTCCTAAGCTGTGCATTCGCAGCCAGCTTCAATGTGTTCCTTTTGTGGATAGACTCTGGTGGAGAGGCCGCTGGAGAACGCTTCTGCTTCTATGCCCTTTGAGAAGGCTGCTTTGAGGAACCTCTTACCCTAGCCTCTGCCAAGTACAGCCTTCTGCCTCTCTCCAATACTGACTTACTTTTGACAGCTTGTCTTTCCGTTTGAGAAACCTAGAGCCCTTTTCGGGCAGGGAATAATGTCCGTTTTCTGTTCTTCTTTTGCACATGGTGACGTGCTTTCAGGGCTGTGCTTACGCTTTTACCCACTCGAGGGAGGGCAGCTTCCCATTCACTTTGGAGATGGCACTCCTGCAGCGCTGTGGGCCATGTCTGTGCTTCGCAGACTGCAAACTACCCTCTCCATTCGAAGAGAACACGCACGGATTGGGAAGTCTCTGTTCTCTGGGAGTTGTGTGTGGTGCTACTGCCCCGGTGTATGGGGTGGCTCACTGGCCACTAACAATGTTTCTGCTCGCCACTGTGGGGCAAACGTTGTGCAGCTAAGCTCACTTGGGAAGTACAAGTGCCAGAGTTCCTTTCTGGGGCACCATCAAGAGATCACATTCGTAGCATGCGGGTACTGCTTTCCTCCTAAGCTGTGCATTCGCAGCCAGCTTCAAGGTGTTCCTTTTGTGGATAGACTCTGGTGGAGAGGCCGCTGGAGAAGGCTTCTACTTCTATGCCCTTTGAGAAGGCTGCTTTGAGGAACCTCTTACCCTAGCCTCTGCCAAGTACAGCCTTCTGCCTCTCTCCAATACTGACTTACTTTTGACAGCTTGTCTTTCCGTTTGAGAAACCAAGAGCCCTTTTCGTGCAGGGAAAAATGTCCGTTTTCTGTTCTTCTTTTGCACATGGTGACGTGCTTTCAGGGCTGTGGTTAGGCTTTTACCCATTCGAGGGAGGGCAGCTTCCCATTCACTTTGGAGATGGCACTCCTGCAGCGCTGTGGGCCATGTCTGTGCTTCGCAGACTGCAAACTACCCTCTCCATTCGAAGAGAACACGCACGGATTGGGAAGTCTCTGTTCTCTGGGAGTTGTGTGTGGTGCTACTGCCCCGGTGTATAGGGTGGCTCACTGGCCACTAGCAATGTTTCTGCTCGCCACTGTGGGGCAAACGTTGTGCAGCTAAGCTCACTTGGGAAGTACAAGTGCCAGAGTTCCTTTCTGGGGCACCATCAAGAGATCACATTCGTAGCATGCGGGTACTGCTTTCCTCCTAAGCTGTGCATTCGCAGCCAGCTTCAAGGTGTTCCTTTTGTGGATAGACTCTGGTGGAGAGGCCGCTGGAGAAGGCCTCTGCTTCTATGCCCTTTGAGAAGGCTGCTTTGAGGAACCTCTTACCCTAGCCTCTGCCAAGTACAGCCTTCTGCCTCTCTCCAATACTGACTTACTTTTGACAGCTTGTCTTTCCGTATGAGAAACCAAGAGCCCTTTTCGTGCAGGGAAAAATGTCCGTTTTCTGTTCTTCTTTTGCACAGGGTGACGTGCTTTCAGGGCTGTGGTTAGGCTTTTACCCACTCGAGGGAGGGCAGCTTCCCATTCACTTTGGAGATGGCACTCCTGCAGCGCTGTGGGCCATGTCTGTGCTTCGCAGACTGCAAACTACCCTCTCCATTCGAAGAGAACACGCACGGATTGGGAAGTCTCTGTTCTCTGGGAGTTGTGTGTGATGCTACTGCCCCGGTGTATGGGGTGGCTCACTGGCCACTAGCAATGTTTCTGCTCGCCACTGTGGGGCAAACGTTGTGCAACTAAGCTCACTTGGGAAGTACAAGTGCCAGAGTTCCTTTCTGGGGCACCATCAAGAGATCACATTCGTAGCATGCGGGTACTGCTTTCCTCCTAATCTGTGCATTCCCCGCCAGCTTCAAGGTGTTCCTTTTGTGGATAGACTCTGGAGGAGAGGCCGCTGGATAAGGCCTCTGCTTCTATGCCCTTTGAGAGGGCTGCTTTGAGGAACCTCTAACCCTAGCCTCTGCCAAGTACAGCCTTCTGCCTCTCTCCAATACTGACTTACTTCTGACAGCTTCTCTTTCCGTTTGAGAAACCAAGAGCCCTTTTCGTGCAGGGAAAAATGTCCCTTTTCTGTTCTTCTTTTGCACACGGTGACGTGCTTTCAGGGCTGTGGTTAGGCTTTTACACACTCGAGGGAGGGCAGCTTCCCATTCACTTTGGAGATGGCACTCCTGCAGCGCTGTGGGCCATGTCTGTGCTTCGCAGACTGCAAACTACCCTCTCCATTCGAAGAGAACACGCACGGATTGGGAAGTCTCTGTTCTCTGGGAGTTGTGTGTGGTGCTACTGCCCCGGTGTATGGGGTGGCTCACTGGCCACTAGCAATGTTTCTGCTCGCCACTGTGGGGCAAACGTTGTGCAGCTAAGCTCACTTGGGAAGTACAAGTGCCAGAGTTCCTTTCTGGGGCACCATCAAGAGATCACATTCGTAGCATGCGGGTACTGCTTTCCTCCTAAGCTGTGCATTCGCAGCCAGGTTCAAGGTGTTCCTATTGTGGATATACTCTGGAGGAGAGGCCGCTGGATAAGGCCTCTGCTTCTATGCCCTTTGAGAGGGCTGCTTTGAGGAACCTCTTACCCTAGCCTCTGCCAAGTACAGCCTTCTGCCTCTCTCCAATACTGACTTACTTTTGACAGCTTGTCTTTCCGTTTGAGAAACCAAGAGCCCTTTACGTGCAGGAAAAATGTCCGTTTTCTGTTCTTCTTTTGCACAGGGTGACGTGCTTTCAGGGCTGTGGTTAGGCTTTTACCCACTCGAGGGAGGGCAGCTTCCCATTCACTTTGGAGATGGCACTCCTGCAGCGCTGTGGGCCATGTCTGTGCTTCGCAGACTGCAAACTACCCTCTCCATTCGAAGAGAACACGCACGGATTGGGAAGTCTCTGTTCTCTGGGAGTTGTGTGTGGTGCTACTGCCCCGGTGTATGGGGTGGCTCACTGGCCACTAGCAATGTTTCTGCTCGCCACTGTGGGGCAAACGTTGTGCAGCTAAGCTCACTTGGGAAGTACAAGTGCCAGAGTTCCTTTCTGGGGCACCATCAAGAGATCACATTCGTAGCATGCGGGTACTGCTTTCCTCCTAAGCTGTGCATTCGCAGCCAGCTTCAAGGTGTTCCTTTTGTGGATAGACTCTGGTGGAGAGGCCGCTGGAGAAGGCTTCTGCTTCTATGCCCTTGGAGAAGGCTGCTTTGAGGAACCTCTTACCCTGGCCTCTGCCAAGTACAGCCTTCTGCCTCTCTCCAATACTGACTTACTTTTGACAGCTTGTCTTTCCGTTTGAGAAACCAAGAGCCCTTTTCGTGCACGGAAAAATGTCCGTTTTCTGTTCTACTTTTGCACACGGTGACATGATTTCAGGGCTGTGGTTAGGCTTTTACCCACTCGAGGGAGGGCAGCTTCCCATTCACTTTGGAGATGGCACTCCTGCAGCGCTGTGGGCCATGTCTGTGCTTCGCAGACTGCAAACTACCCTCTCCATTCGAAGAGAACACGCACGGATTGGGAAGTCTCTGTTCTCTGGGAGTGTGTGTGGTGCTACTGCCCCGGTGTATGGGGTGGCTCACTGGCCACTAGCAATGTTTCTGCTCGCCACTGTGGGGCAAACGTTGTGCAGCTAAGCTCACTTGGGAAGTACAAGTGCCAGAGTTCCTTTCTGGGGCACCATCAAGAGATCACATTCGTAGCATGCGGGTACTGCTTTCCTCCTAATCTGTGCATTCCCCGCCAGCTTCAAGGTGTTCCTTTTGTGGATAGACTCTGGAGGAGAGGCCGCTGGATAAGGCCTCTGCTTCTATGCCCTTTGAGAGGGCTGCTTTGAGGAACCTCTAACCCTAGCCTCTGCCAAGTACAGCCTTCTGCCTCTCTCCAATACTGACTTACTTCTGACAGCTTGTCTTTCCGTTTGAGAAACCAAGAGCCCTTTTCGTGCAGGGAAAAATGTCCGTTTTCTGTTCTTCTTTTGCACACGGTGACGTGCTTTCAGGCCTGGGTTAGGCTTTTACCCACTCAGGGAGGGCAGCTTCCCATTCACTTTGGAGATGGCACTCCTGCAGCGCTGTGGGCCATGTCTGTGCTTCGCAGACTGCAAACTACCCTCTCCATTCGAAGACAACACTCACGGATTGGGAAGTCTCTCTTCTCTGGGAGTTGTGTGTGGTGCTACTGCCCCGGTGTATGGGGTGTCTCACTGGCCACTAGCAATGTTTCTGCTCGCCACTGTGGGGCAAACGTTGTGCAGCTAAGCTCACTTGGGAAGTACAAGTGCCAGAGTTCCTTTCTGGGGCACCATCAAGATATCACATTCGTAGGATGCGGGTACTGCTTTCCTCCTAAGCTGTGCATTCGCAGCCAGCTTCAAGGTGTTGCTTTTGTGGATAGACTCTGGTGGAGAGGCCGCTGGAGAAGGCCTCTGCTTCTATGCCCTTTGAGAGGGCTGCTTTGAGGAACCTCTTACCCTAGCCTCTGCCAAGTATAGCCTTCTGCCTCTCTCCAATACTGACTTACTTTTGACAGCTTGTCTTTCCGTTTGAGAAACCAAGAGCCCTTTTCGTGCAGGGAAAAATGTCCCTTTTCTGTTCTTCTTTTGCACACGGTGACGTGCTTTCAGGGCTGTGGTTAGGCTTTTACCCACTCGAGGGAGGGCAGCTTCCCATTCACTTTGGAGATGGCACTCCTGCACCGCTGTGGGCCATGTCTGTGCTTCGCAGACTGCAAACTACCCTCTCCATTCGAAGAGAACACGCACGGATTGGGAAGTCTCTGTTCTCTGGGAGTTGTGTGTGGTGCTACTGCCCCGGTGTATGGGGTGGCTCACTGGCCACTAGCAATGTTTCTGCTCGCCACTGTGGGGCAAACGTTGTGCAGCTAAGCTCACTTGGGAAGTACAAGTGCCAGAGTTCCTTTCTGGGGCACCATCAAGAGATCACATTCGTAGCATGCGGGTACTGCTTTCCTCCTAAGCTGTGCATTCGCAGCCAGCTTCAAGGTGTTCCTATTGTGGATAGACTCTGGAGGAGAGGCCGCTGGATAAGGCCTCTGCTTCTATGCCCTTTGAGAGGGCTGCTTTGAGGAACCTCTTACCCTAGCCTCTGCCAAGTATAGCCTTCTGCCTCTCTCCAATACTGACTTACTTTTGACAGCTTGTCTTTCCGTTTGAGAAACCAAGAGCCCTTTACGTGCAGGGAAAAATGTCCGTTTTCTGTTCTTCTTTTGCACACGGTGACGTGCTTTCAGGGCTGTGGTTAGGCTTTTACCCACTCGAGGGAGTGCAGCTTCCCATTCACTTTGGAGATGGCACTCCTGCAGCGCTGTGGGCCATGTCTGTGCTTCGCAGACTGCAAACTACCCTCTCCTTTCGAAGAGAACACGCACGGATTGGGAAGTCTCTGTTCTCTGGGAGTTGTGTGTGGTGCTACTGCCCCGGTGTATGGGGTGGCTCACTGGCCACTAGCAATGTTTCTGCTCGCCACTGTGGGGCAAACGTTGTGCAGCTAAGCTCACTTGGGAAGTACAAGTGCCAGAGTTCCTTTCTGGGGCACCATCAAGAGATCACATTCGTAGCATGCGGGTACTGCTTTCCTCCTAAGCTCTGCATTCGCAGCCAGCTTCAAGGTGTTCCTATTGTGGATAGACTCTGGTGGAGAGGCCGCTGGAGAAGGCTTCTGCTTCTATGCCCTTTGAGAGGGCTGCTTTGAGGAACCTCTAACCCTAGCCTCTGCCAAGTACAGCCTTCTGCCTCTCTCCAATACTGACTTACTTTTGACAGCTTGTCTTTCCGTTTGAGAAACCAAGAGCCCTTTTCGTGCAGGGAAAAATGTCCGTTTTCTGTTCTTCTTTTGCACACGGTGACGTGCTTTCAGGGCTGTGGTTAGGCTTTTACCCACTCGAGGGAGGGCAGCTTCCCATTCACTTTGGAGATGGCACTCCTGCAGCGCTGTGGGCCATGACTGTGCTTCGCAGACTGTAAACTACCCTCTCCATTCGAAGAGAACACGCACGGATTGGGAAGTCTCTGTTCTCTGGGAGTTGTGTGTGGTGCTACTGCCCCGGTGTATAGGGTGGCTCACTGGCCACTAGCAATGTTTCTGCTCGCCACTGTGGGGCAAACGTTGTGCAGCTAAGCTCACTTGGGAAGTACAAGTGCCAGAGTTCCTTTCTGGGGCACCATCAAGAGATCACATTCGTAGCATGCGGGTACTGCTTTCCTCCTAAGCTGTGCATTCGCAGCCAGCTTCAAGGTGTTCCTTTTGTGGATAGACTCTGGAGGAGAGGCCGCTATATAAGGCCTCTGCTTCTATGCCCTTTGAGAGGGCTGCTTTGAGGAACCTCTTACCCTAGCCTCTGCCAAGTACAGCCTTCTGCCTCTCTCCAATACTGACTTACTTTTGACAGCTTGTCTTTCCGTTTGAGAAACCAAGAGCCCTTTTCGTGCAGGGAAAAATGTCCGTTTTCTGTTCTTCTTTTGCACACGGTGACGTGCTTTCAGGGCTGCGGTTAGGCTTTTACCCACTCGAGGGAGGGCAGCTTCCCATTCACTTTGGAGATGGCACTCCTGCAGCGCTGTGGGCCATGTCTGTGCTTCGCAGACTGCAAACTACCCTCTCCATTCGAAGACAACACGCACGGATTGGGAAGTCTCTCTTCTCTGGGAGTTGTGTGTGGTGCTACTGCCCCGGTGTATGGGGTGGCTCACTGGCCACTAGCAATGTTTCTGCTCGCCACTGTGAGGCAAACGTTGTGCAGCTAAGCTCACTTGGGAAGTACAAGTGCCAGAGTTCCTTTCTGGGGCACCATCAAGAGATCACATTCGTAGCATGCGGGTACTGCTTTCCTCCTAAGCTGTGCATTCGCAGCCAGCTTCAAGGTGTTCCTTTTGTGGATAGACTCTGGTGGAGAGGCCGCTGGAGAAGGCCTCTGCTTCTATGCCCTTTGAGAAGGCTGCTTTGAGGAACCTCTTACCCTAGCCTCTGCCAAGTACAGCCTTCTGCCTCTCTCCAATACTGACTTACTTTTGACAGCTTGTCTTTCCGTTTGAGAAACCAAGAGCCCTTTTCGTGCAGGGAAAAATGTCCGTTTTCTGTTCTTCTTTTGCACACGGTGACGTGCTTTCAGGGCTGTGGTTAGGCTTTTACCCACTCGAGGGAGGGCAGCTTCCCATTCACTTTGGAGATGGCACTCCTGCAGCGCTGTGGGCCATGTCTGTGCTTCGCAGACTGCAAACTACCCTCTCCATTCGAAGAGAACACGCACGGATTGGGAAGTCTCTGTTCTCTGGGAGTTGTGTGTGGTGCTACTGCCCCGGTGTATGGGGTGGCTCACTGGCCACTAGCAATGTTTCTGCTCGCCACTGTGGGGCAAACGTTGTGCAGCTAAGCTCACTTGGGAAGTACAAGTGCCAGAGTTCCTTTCTGGGGCACCATCAAGAGATCACATTCGTAGCATGCGGGTACTGCTTTCCTCCTAAGCTGTGCATTCGCAGCCAGCTTCAAGGTGTTCCTATTGTGGATAGACTCTGGAGGAGAGGCCGCTGGATAAGGCCTCTGCTTCTATGCCCTTTGAGAGGGCTGCTTTGAGGAACCTCTTACCCTAGCCTCTGCCAAGTATAGCCTTCTGCCTCTCTCCAATACTGACTTACTTTTGACAGCTTGTCTTTCCTTTTGAGAAACCAAGAGCCCTTTACGTGCAGGGAAAAATGTCCGTTTTCTGTTCTTCTTTTGCACACGGTGACGAACTTTCAGGGCTGTGGTTAGGCTTTTACCCACTCGAGGGAGGGCAGCTTCCCATTCACTTTGGAGATGGCACTCCTGCAGCGCTGTGGGCCATGTCTGTGCTTCGCAGACTGCAAACTACCCTCTCCATTCGAAGACAACACGCACGGATTGGGAAGTCTCTGTTCTCTGGGAGTTGTGTGTGGTGCTACTGCCCCGGTGTATGGGGTGTCTCACTGGCCACTAGCAATGTTTCTGCTCGCCACTGTGGGGCAAACGTTGTGCAGCTAAGCTCACTTGGGAAGTACAAGTGCCAGAGTTCCTTTCTGGGGCACCATCAAGAGATCACATTCGTAGCATGCGGGTACTGCTTTCCTCCTAAGCTGTGCATTCGCAGCCAGCTTCAAGGTGTTCCTTTTGTGGATAGACTCTGGAGGAGAGGCCGCTGGATAAGGTCTCTGCTTCTATTCCCTTTGAGAGGGCTGCTTTGAGGAACCTCTTACCCTAGCCTCTGCCAAGTACAGCCTTCTGCCTCTCTCCAATACTGACTTACTTTTGACAGCTTGTCTTTCCGTTTGAGAAACCAAGAGCCCTTTTCGTGCAGGGAAAAATGTCCGTTTTCTGTTCTTCTTTTGCACACGGTGACGTGCTTTCAGGCCTGGGTTAGGCTTTTACCCACTCGAGGGAGGGCAGCTTCCCATTCACTTTGGAGATGGCATTCCTGCAGCGCTGTGGGCCATGACTGTGCTTTGCAGACTGTAAAGTACCCTCTCCATTCGAAGAAAACACGCACGGATTGGGAAGTCTCTGTTCTCTGGGAGATGTGTGTGGTGCTACTGTCCCGGTGTATGGGGTGGCTCACTGGCCACTAGCAATGTTTCTGCTCGCCACTGTGGGGCAAACGTTGTGCAGCTAAGCTCACTTGGGAAGTACAAGTGCCAGAGTTCCTTTCCGGGGCACCGTCAAGAGATCACATTCGTAGCATGCGGGTACTGCTTTCCTCCTAAGCTGTGCATTCGCAGCCAGCTTCAAGGTGTTCCTTTTGTGGATAGACTCTGGTGGAGAGGCCGCTGGAGAAGGCCTCTGCTTCTATGCCGTTTGAGAAGGCTGCTTTGAGGAACCTCTTACCCTAGCCTCTGCCAAGTACAGCCTTCTGCCTCTCTCCAATACTGACTTACTTTTGACAGCTTGTCTTTCCGTTTGAGAAACCAAGAGCCCTTTTCGTGCAGGGAAAAATGTCCGTTTTCTGTTCTTCTTTTGCACAGGGTGACGTGCTTTCAGGGCTGTGGTTAGGCTTTTACCCACTCGAGGGAGGGCAGCTTCCCATTCACTTTGGAGATGGCACTCCTGCAGCGCTGTGGGCCATGTCTGTGCTTCGCAGACTGCAAACTACCCTCTCCATTCGAAGACAACACGCACGGATTGGGAAGTCTCTGTTCTCTGGGAGTTGTGTGTGGTGCTACTGCCCCGGTGTATGGGGTGTCTCACTGGCCACTAGCAATGTTTCTGCTCGCCACTGTGGGGCAAACGTTGTGCAGCTAAGCTCACTTGGGAAGTACAAGTGCCAGAGTTCCTTTCTGGGGCACCATCAAGAGATCACATTCGTAGCATGCGGGTACTGCTTTCCTCCTAAGCTGTGCATTCGCAGCCAGCTTCAAGGTGTTCCTTTTGTGGATAGACTCTGGTGGAGAGGCCGCTGGAGAAGGCCTCTGCTTCTATGCCCTTTGAGAAGGCTGCTTTGAGGAACCTCTTACCCTAGCCTCTGCCAAGTACAGCCTTCTGCCTCTCTCCAATACTGACTTACTTTTGACAGCTTGTCTTTCCGTTTGAGAAACCAAGAGCCCTTTTCGTGCAGGGAAAAATGTCCGTTTTCTGTTCTTCTTTTGCACAGGGTGACGTGCTTTCAGGGCTGTGGTTAGGCTTTTACCCACTCGAGGGAGGGCAGCTTCCCATTCACTTTGGAGATCGCACTCCTGCAGCGCTGTGGGCCATGTCTGTGCTTCGCAGACTGCAAACTACCCTCTCCATTCGAAGACAACACGCACGGATTGGGAAGTCTCTCTTCTCTGGGAGTTGTGTGTGGTGCTACTGCCCCGGTGTATGGGGTGTCTCACTGGCCACTAGCAATGTTTCTGCTCGCCACTGTGGGGCAAACGTTGTGCAGCTAAGCTCACTTGGGAAGTACAAGTGCCAGAGTTCCTTTCTGGGGCACCATCAAGAGATCACATTCGTAGCATGCGGGTACTGCTTTCCTCCTAAGCTGTGCATTCGCAGCCAGCTTCAAGGTGTTCCTTTTGTGGATAGACTCTGGTGGAGAGGCCGCTGGAGAAGGCCTCTGCTTCTATGCCCTTTGAGAAGGCTGCTTTGAGGAACCTCTTACCCTAGCCTCTGCCAAGTACAGCCTTCTGCCTCTCTCCAATACTGAATTACTTTTGACAGCTTGTCTTTCCGTTTGAGAAACCAAGAGCCCTTTTCGTGCAGGGAAAAATGTCCCTTTTCTGTTCTTCTTTTGCACACGGTGACGTGCTTTCAGTGCTGTGGTTAGGCTTTTACCCACTCGAGGGAGGGCAGCTTCCCATTCACTTTGGAGATGGCACTCCTGCACCGCTGCGGGCCATGTCTGTGCTTCGCAGACTGCAAACTACCCTCTCCATTCGAAGAGAACACGCACGGATTGGGAAGTCTCTGTTCTCTGGGAGTTGTGTGTGGTGCTACTGCCCCGGTGTATGGGGTGGCTCACTGGCCACTAGCAATGTTTCTGCTCGCCACTGTGGGGCAAACGTTGTGCAGCTAAGCTCACTTGGGAAGTACAAGTGCCAGAGTTCCTTTCTGGGGCACCATCAAGAGATCACATTCGTAGCATGCGGGTACTGCTTTCCTCCTAAGCTGTGCATTCGCAGCCAGCTTCAAGGTGTTCCTATTGTGGATAGACTCTGGAGGAGAGGCCGCTGGATAAGGCCTCTGCTTCTATGCCCTTTGAGAGGGCTGCTTTGAGGAACCTCTTACCCTAGCCTCTGCCAAGTATAGCCTTCTGCCTCTCTCCAATACTGACTTACTTTTGACAGCTTGTCTTTCCGTTTGAGAAACCAAGAGCCCTTTACGTGCAGGGAAAAATGTCCGTTTTCTGTTCTTCTTTTGCACACGGTGACGTGCTTTCAGGGCTGTGGTTAGGCTTTTACCCACTCGAGGGAGTGCAGCTTCCCATTCACTTTGGAGATGGCACTCCTGCAGTGCTGTGGGCCATGTCTGTGCTTCGCAGACTGCAAACTACCCTCTCCATTGGAAGAGAACACGCACGGATTGGGAAGTCTCTGTTCTCTGGGAGTTGTGTGTGGTGCTACTGCCCCGGTGTATGGGGTGGCTCACTGGCCACTAGCAATGTTTCTGCTCGCCACTGTGGGGCAAACGTTGTGCAGCTAAGCTCACTTGGGAAGTACAAGTGCCAGAGTTCCTTTCTGGGGCACCATCAAGAGATCACATTCGTAGCATGCGGGTACTGCTTTCCTCCTAAGCTGTGCATTCGCAGCCAGCTTCAAGGTGTTCCTTTTGTGGATAGACTCTGGTGGAGAGGCCGCTGGAGAAGGCTTCTGCTTCTATTCCCTTTGAGAAGGCTGCTTTGAGGAACCTCTTACCCTGGCCTCTGCCAAGTACAGCCTTCTGCCTCTCTCCAATACTGACTTACTTTTGACAGCTTGTCTTTCCGTTTGAGAAACCAAGAGCCCTTTTCGTGCAGGGAAAAATGTCCGTTTTCTGTTCTACTTTTGCACACGGTGACATGCTTTCAGGGCTGTGGTTAGGCTTTTACCCACTCGAGGGAGGGCAGCTTCCCATTCACTTTGGAGATGGCACTCCTGCAGCGCTGTGGGCCATGTCTGTGCTTCGCAGACTGCAAACTACCCTCTCCATTCGAAGAGAACACGCACGGATTGGGAAGTCTCTGTTCTCTGGGATTGTGTGTGGTGCTACTGCCCCGGTGTATGGGGTGGCTCACTGGCCACTAGCAATGTTTCTGCTCGCCACTGTGGGGCAAACGTTGTGCAGCTAAGCTCACTTGGGAAGTACAAGTGCCAGAGTTCCTTTCTGGGGCACCATCAAGAGATCACATTCGTAGCATGCGGGTACTGCTTTCCTCCTAATCTGTGCATTCCCCGCCAGCTTCAAGGTGTTCCTTTTGTGGATAGACTCTGGAGGAGAGGCCGCTGGATAAGGCCTCTGCTTCTATGCCCTTTGAGAGGGCTGCTTTGAGGAACCTCTAACCCTAGCCTCTGCCAAGTACAGCCTTCTGCCTCTCTCCAATACTGACTTACTTTTGACAGCTTGTCTTTCCGTTTGAGAAACCAAGAGCCCTTTTCGTGCAGGGAAAAATGTCCGTTTTCTGTTTTTCTTTTGCACACGGTGACGTGCTTTCAGGGCTGCGGTTAGGCTTTTACCCACTCGAGGGAGGGCAGCTTCCCATTCACTTTGGAGATGGCACTCCTGCAGCGCTGTGGGCCATGTCTGTGCTTCGCAGACTGCAAACTACCCTCTCCATTCGAAGACAACACGCACGGATTGGGAAGTCTCCGTTCTCTGGGAGTTGTGTGTGGTGCTACTGCCCCGGTGTATGGGGTGTCTCACTGGCCACTAGCAATGTTTCTGCTCGCCACTGTGGGGCAAACGTTGTGCAGCTAAGCTCACTTGGGAAGTACAAGTGCCAGAGTTCCTTTCTGGGGCACCATCAAGAGATCACATTCGTAGGATGCGGGTACTGCTTTCCTCCTAAGCTGTGCATTCGCAGCCAGCTTCAAGGTGTTCCTTTTGTGGATCGACTCTGGTGGAGAGGCCGCTGGCTAAGGCCTCTGCTTCTATGCCCTTTGAGAAGGCTGCTTTGAGGAACCTCTTACCCTAGCCTCTGCCAAGTACAGCCTTCTGCCTCTCTCCAATACTGACTTACTTTTGACAGCTTGTCTTTCCGTTTGAGAAACCAAGAGCCCTTTTCGTGCAGGGAAAAATGTCCGTTTTCTGTTCTTCTTTTGCACAGGGTGACGTGCTTTCAGGGCAGTGGTTAGGCTTTTACCCACTCGAGGGAGGGCAGCTTCCCATTCACTTTGGAGATGGCACTCCTGCAGCGCTGTGGGCCATGTCTGTGCTTCGCAGACTGCAAACTACCCTCTCCATTCGAAGAGAACACGCACGGATTGGGAAGTCTCTGTTCTCTGGGAGTTGTGTGTGGTGCTACTGCCCCGGTGTATGGGGTGGCTCACTGGCCACTAGCAATGTTTCTGCTCGCCACTGTGGGGCAAACGTTGTGCAGCTAAGCTCACTTGGGAAGTACAAGTGCCAGAGTTCCTTTCTGGGGCACCATCAAGAGATCACATTCGTAGCATGCGGGTACTGCTTTCCTCCTAAGCTGTGCATTCGCAGCCAGCTTCAAGGTGTTCCTATTGTGGATAGACTCTGGAGGAGAGGCCGCTGGATAAGGCCTCTGCTTCTATGCCCTTTGAGAGGGCTGCTTTGAGGAACCTCTTACCCTAGCCTCTGCCAAGTATAGCCTTCTGCCTCTCTCCAATACTGACTTACTTTTGACAGCTTGTCTTTCCGTTTGAGAAACCAAGAGCCCTTTTCGTGCAGGGAAAAATGTCCGTTTTCTGTTCTTCTTTTGCACACGGTGACGTGCTTTCAGGGCTGGGGTTAGGCTTTTACCCACTCGAGGGAGGGCAGCTTCCCATTCACTTTGGAGATGGCACTCCTGCAGCGCTGTGGGCCATGTCTGTGCTTCGCAGACTGCAAACTACCCTCTCCATTCGAAGAGAACACGCACGGATTGGGAAGTCTCTGTTCTCTGGGAGTTGTGTGTGGTGCTACTGCCCCGGTGTATGGGGTGGCTCACTGGCCACTAGCAATGTTTCTGCTCGCCACTGTGGGGCAAACGTTGTGCAGCTAAGCTCACTTGGGAAGTACAAGTGCCAGAGTTCCTTTCTGGGGCACCATCAAGAGATCACATTCGTAGCATGCGGGTACTGCTTTCCTCCTAAGCTGTGCATTCGCAGCCAGCTTCAAGGTGTTCCTATTGTGGATAGACTCTGGAGGAGAGGCCGCTGGATAAGGCCTCTGCTTCTATGCCCTTTGAGAGGGCTGCTTTGAGGAACCTCTTACCCTAGCCTCTGCCAAGTATAGCCTTCTGCCTCTCTCCAATACTGACTTACTTTTGACAGCTTGTCTTTCCGTTTGAGAAACCAAGAGCCCTTTACGTGCAGGGAAAAATGTCCGTTTTCTGTTCTTTTTTTGCACACGGTGACGTGCTTTCAGGGCTGTGGTTAGGCTTTTACCCACTCGAGGGAGGGCAGCTTCCCATTCACTTTGGAGATGGCACTCCTGCAGCGCTGTGGGCCATGTCTTTGCTTCGCAGACTGCAAACTACCCTCTCCATTCGAAGAGAACCCGCACGGATTGGGAAGTCTCTGTTCTCTGGGAGTTGTGTGTGGTGCTACTGCCCCGGTGTATGGGGTGGCTCACTGGCCACTAGCAATGTTTCTGCTCGCCACTGTGGGGCAAACGTTGTGCAGCTAAGCTCACTTGGGAAGTACAAGTGCCAGAGTTCCTTTCTGGGGCACCATCAAGAGATCACATTCGTAGCATGCGCGTACTGCTTTCCTCCTAAGCTGTGCATTCGCAGCCAGCTTCAAGGTGTTCCTTTTGTGGATAGACTCTGGTGGAGAGGCCGCTGGAGAAGGCTTCTGCTTCTATGCCCTTTGAGAAGGCTGCTTTGAGGAACCTCTTACCCTGGCCTCTGCCAAGTACAGCCTTCTGCCTCTCTCCAATACTGACTTACTTTTGACAGCTTGTCTTTCCGTTTGAGAAACCAAGAGCCCTTTTCGTGCAGGGAAAAATGTCCGTTTTCTGTTCTACTTTTGCACACGGTGACATGCTTTCAGGGCTGTGGTTAGGCTTTTACCCACTCGAGGGAGGGCAGCTTCCCATTCACTTTGGAGATGGCACTCCTGCAGCGCTGTGGGCCATGTCTGTGCTTCGCAGACTGCAAACTACCCTCTCCATTCGAAGAGAACACGCACGGATTGGGAAGACTCTGTTCTCTGGGAGTGTGTGTGGTGCTACTGCCCCGGTGTATGGGGTGGCTCACTGGCCACTAGCAATGTTTCTGCTCGCCACTGTGGGGCAAACGTTGTGCAGCTAAGCTCACTTGGGAAGTACAAGTGCCAGAGTTCCTTTCTGGGGCACCATCAAGAGATCACATTCGTAGCATGCGGGTACTGCTTTCCTCCTAATCTGTGCATTACCCGCCAGCTTCAAGGTGTTCCTTTTGTGGATAGACACTGGAGGAGCGGCCGCTGGATAAGGCCTCTGCTTCTATGCCCTTTGAGAGGGCTGCTTTGAGGAACCTCTAACGCTAGCCTCTGCCAAGTACAGCCTTCTGCCTCTCTCCAATACTGACTTACTTCTGACGGCTTGTCTTTCCGTTTGAGAAACCAAGAGCCCTTTTCGTGCAGGGAAAAATGTCCGTTTTCTGTTCTTCTTTTGCACACGGTGACGTGCTTTCAGGCCTGGATTAGGCTTTTACCCACTCGAGGGAGGGCAGCTTCCCATTCACTTTGGAGATGGCACTCCTGCAGCGCTGTGGGCCATGATTGTGCTTCGCAGACTGTAAACTACCCTCTCCATTCGAAGAGAACACGCACGGATTGGGAAGTCTCTGTTCTCTGGGAGTTGTGTGTGGTGCTACTGCCCCGGTGTATGGGGTGGCTCACTGGCCACTAGAAATGTTTCTGCTCGCCACTGTGGGGCAAACGTTGTGCAGCTAAGCTCACTTGGGAAGTACAAGTGCCAAAGTTCCTTTCTGGGGCACCATCAAGAGATCACATTCGTAGCATGCGGGTACTGCTTTCCTCCTAAGCTGTGCATTCGCAGCCAGCTTCAAGGTGTTCCTTTTGTGGATAGACTCTGGAGGAGAGGCCGCTGGATAAGGCCTCTGCTTCTATGCCCTTTGAGAGGGCTGCTTTGAGGAACCTCTTACCCTAGCCTCTGCCAAGTACAGCCTTCTGCCTCTCTCCAATACTGACTTACTTTTGACAGCTTGTCTTTCCGTTTGAGAAACCAAGAGCCCTTTTCGTGCAGGGAAAAATGTCCGTTTTCTGTTCTTCTTTTGCACACGGTGACGTGCTTTCAGGGCTGCGGTTAGGCTTTTACCCACTCGAGGGAGGGCAGCTTCCCATTCACTTTGGAGATGGCACTCCTGCAGCGCTGTGGGCCATGGCTGTGCTTCGCAGACTGCAAACTACCCTCTCCATTCGAAGACAACACGCACGGATTGGGAAGTCTCTCTTCTCTGGGAGTTGTGTGTGGTGCTACTGCCCCGGTGTATGGGGTGTCTCACTGGCCACTAGCAATGTTTCTGCTCGCCACTGTGGGGCAAACGTTGTGCAGCTAAGCTCACTTGGCAAGTACAAGTGCCAGAGTTCCTTTCTGGGGCACCATCAAGAGATCACATTCGTAGCATGCGGGTACTGCTTTCCTCCTAAGCTGTGCATTCGCAGCCAGCTTCAAGGTGTTCCTATTGTGGATAGACTCTGGAGGAGAGGCCGCTGGAGAAGGCTTCTGCTTCTATGCCCTTTGAGAAGGCTGCTTTGAGGAACCTCCTCCCCTGGCCTCTGCCAAGTACAGCCTTCTGCCTCTCTCCAATACTGACTTACTTTTGACAGCTTGTCTTTCCGTTTGAGAAACCAAGAGCCCTTTTCGTGCAGGGAAAAATGTCCGTTTTCTGTTCTTCTTTTGGACACGGTGACGTGCTTTCAGGCCTGGGTTAGGCTTTTACCCACTCGAGGGAGGGCAGCTTCCCATTCACTTTGGAGATGGCACTCCTGCAGCGCTGTGGGCCATGTCTGTGCTTCGCAGACTGCAAACTACCCTCTCCATTCGAAGAGAACACGCACGGATTGGGAAGTCTCTGTTCTCTGGGAGTTGTGTGTGGTGTTACTGCCCAGGTGTATGGGGTGGCTCACTGGCCACTAGCAATGTTTCTGCTCGCCACTGTGGGGCAAACGTTCTGCAGCTAAGCTCACTTGGGAAGTACAAGTGCCAGAGTTCCTTTCTGGGACACCATCAAGAGATCACATTCGTAGCATGCGGGTACTGCTTTCCTCCTAAGCTGTGCATTCCCCGCCAGCTTCAAGGTGTTCCTTTTGTGGATAGACTCTGGAGGCGAGGCCGCTGGATAAGTCCTCTGCTTCTATGCTATTTGAGAGGGCTGCTTTGAGGAACCTCTAACCCTAGCCTCTGCCAAGTACAGCCTTCTGCCTCTCTCCAATACTGACTTACTTCTGACAGCTTGTCTTTCCGTTTGAGAAACCAAGAGCCCTTTTCGTGCAGGGAAAAATGTCCGTTTTCTGTTCTTCTTTTGCACACGGTGACGTGCTTTCAGGCCTGGGTTAGGCTTTTACCCACTCGAGGGAGGGCAGCTTCCCATTCACTTTGGAGATGGCACTCCTGCAGCGCTGTGGGCCATGACTGTGCTTCGCAGACTGTAAACTACCCTCTCCATTCGAAGAAAAGACGCACGGATTGGGAAGCCTCTGTTCTCTGGGAAATGTGTGTGGTGCTACTGCCCCGGTGTATGGGGTGGCTCACTGGCCACTAGCAATGTTTCTGCTCGCCACTGTGGGGCAAACGTTGTGCAGCTAAGCTCACTAGGGAAGTACAAGTGCCAGAGTTCCTTTCCGGGGCACCGTCAAGAGATCTCATTCGTAGCATGCGGGTACTGCTTTCCTCCTAAGCTGTGCATTCGCAGCCAGCTTCAAGGTGTTCCTTTTGTGGATAGACTCTGGAGGAGAGGCCGCTGGATAAGGCCTCTGCTTCTATGCCCTTTGAGAGGGCTGCTTTGAGGAACCTCTTACCCTAGCCTCTGCCAAGTACAGCCTTCTGCCTCTCTCCAATACTGACTTACTTTTGACAGCTTGTCTTTCCGTTTGAGAAACCAAGAGCCCTTTTCGTGCAGGGAAAAATGTCCGTTTTCTGTTCTTCTTTTGCACACGGTGACGTGCTTTCAAGCCTGGGTTAGGCTTTTACCCACTCGAGGGAGGGCAGCTTCCCATTCACTTTGGAGATGGCACTCCTGCAGCGCTGTGGGCCATGACTGTGCTTCGCAGACTGTAATGTACCCTCTCCATTCGAAGAAAACACGCACGGATTGGGAAGTCTCTGTTCTCTGGGAGATGTGTGTGGTGCTACTGTCCCGGTGTATGGGGTGGCTCACTGGCCACTAGCAATGTTTCTGCTCGCCACTGTGGGGCAAACGTTGTGCAGCTAAGCTCACTTGGGAAGTACAAGTGCCAGAGTTCCTTTCCGGGGCACCGTCAAGAGATCACATTCGTAGCATGCGGGTACTGCTTTCCTCCTAAGCTGTGCATTCGCAGCCAGCTTCAAGGTGTTCCTTTTGTGGATAGACTCTGGTGGAGAGGCCGCGGGAGAAGGCCTCTGCTTCTATGCCCTTTGAGAAGGCTGCTTTGAGGAACCTCTTACCCTAGCCTCTGCCAAGTACAGCCTTCTGCCTCTCTCCAATACTGACTTACTTTTGACAGCTTGTCTTTCCGTTTGAGAAACCAAGAGCCCTTTTCGTGCAGGGAAAAATGTCCGTTTTCTGTTCTTCTTTTGCACACGGTGACGTGCTTTCAGGGCTGTGGTTAGGCTTTTACCCACTCGAGGGAGGGCAGCTTCCCATTCACTTTGGAGATGGCACTCCTGCAGCGCTGTGGGCCATGTCTGTGCTTCGCAGACTGCAAACTACCCTCTCCATTCGAAGAGAACACGCACGGATTGGGAAGTCTCTGTTCTCTGGGAGTTGTGTGTGGTGCTACTGCCCCGGTGTATGGGGTGGCTCACTGGCCACTAGCAATGTTTCTGCTCGCCACTGTGGGGCAAACGTTGTGCAGCTAAGCTCACTAGGGAAGTTCAAGTGCCAGAGTTCCTTTCCGGGGCACCGTCAAGAGATCTCATTCGTAGCATGCGGGTACTGCTTTCCTCCTAAGCTGTGCATTCGCAGCCAGCTTCAAGGTGTTCCTTTTGTGGATAGACTCTGGTGGAGAGGCCGCTGGAGAAGGCCTCTGCTTCTATGCCCTTTGAGAAGGCTGCTTTGAGGAACCTCTTACCCTAGCCTCTGCCAAGTACAGCCTTCTGCCTCTCTCCAATACTGACTTACTTTTGACAGCTTGTCTTTCCGTTTGAGAAACCAAGAGCCCTTTTCGTGCAGGGAAAAATGTCCGTTTTCTGTTCTTCTTTTGCACACGGTGACGTGCTTTCAGGCCTGGGTTAGGCTTTTACCCACTCGAGGGAGGGCAGCTTCCCATACACTTTGGAGATGGCACTCCTGCAGCGCTGTGGGCCATGTCTGTGCTTCGCAGACTGCAAACTACACTCTCCATTCGAAGAGAACACGCACGGATTGGGAAGTCTCTGTTCTCTGGGAGTTGTGTGTGGTGTTACTGCCCAGGTGTATGGGGTGGCTCACTGGCCACTAGCAATGTTTCTGCTCGCCACTGTGAGGCAAACGTTGTGCAGCTAAGCTCACTTGGGAAGTACAAGTGCCAGAGTTCCTTTCTGGGGCACCATCAAGAGATCACATTCGTAGCATGCGGGTACTGCTTTCCTCCTAAGCTGTGCATTCGCAGCCAGCTTCAAGGTGTTCCTTTTGTGGATAGACTCTGGTGGAGAGGCCGCTGGAGAAGGCCTCTGCTTCTATGCCCTTTGAGAAGGCTGCTTTGAGGAACCTCTTACCCTAGCCTCTGCCAAGTACAGCCTTCTGCCTCTCTCCAATACTGACTTACTTTTGAGAGCTTGTCTTTCCGTTTGAGAAACCAACAGCCCTTTTCGTGCAGGGAAAAATGTCCGTTTTCTGTTCTTCTTTTGCACACGGTGACGTGCTTTCAGGCCTGGGTTAGGCTTTTACCCACTCGAGGGAGGGCAGCTTCCCATTCACTTTGGAGATGGCACTCCTGCAGCGCTGTGGGCCATGACTGTGCTTCGCAGACTGTAAACTACCCTCTCCATTCGAAGAAAAGACGCACGGATTGGGAAGCCTCTGTTCTCTGGGAAATGTGTGTGGTGCTACTGCCCCGGTGTATGGGGTGGCTCACTGGCCACTAGCAATGTTTCTGCTCGCCACTGTGGGGCAAACGTTGTGCAGCTAAGCTCACTTGGGAAGTACAAGTGCCAGAGTTCCTTTCCGGGGCACCGTCAAGAGATCTCATTCGTAGCATGCGGGTACTGCTTTCCTCCTAAGCTGTGCATTCGCAGCCAGCTTCAAGGTGTTCCTTTTGTGGATAGACTCTGGTGGAGAGGCCGCTGGAGAAGGCTTTTGCTTCTATGCCCTTTGAGAAGGCTGCTTTGAGGAACCTCTTACCCTAGCCTCTGCCAAGTACAGCCTTCTGCCTCTCTCCAATACTGACTTACTTTTGACAGCTTGTCTTTCCGTTTGAGAAACCAAGAGCCCTTTTCGTGCAGGGAAAAATGTCCGTTTTCTGTTCTTCTTTTGCACACGGTGACGTGCTTTCAGGGCTGTGGTTAGGCTTTTACCCACTCGAGGGAGGGCAGCTTCCCATTCACTTTGGAGATGGCACTCCTGCAGCGCTGTGGGCCATGTCTGTGCTTCGCAGACTGCAAACTACCCTCTCCATTCGAAGAGAACACGCACGGATTGGGAAGTCTCTGTTCTCTGGGAGTTGTGTGTGGTGCTACTGCCCCGGTGTATGGGGTGGCTCACTGGCCACTAGCAATTTTTCTGCTCGCCACTGTGGGGCAAACGTTGTGCAGCTAAGCTCACTTGGGAAGTAAAAGTGCCAGAGTTCCTTTCTGGGGCACCATCAAGAGATCACATTCGAAGCATGCGGGTACTGCTTTCCTCCTAAGCTGTGCATTCGCAGCCAGCTTCAAGGTGTTCCTTTTGTGGATAGACTCTGGAGGAGAGGCCGCTGGATAAGGCCTCTGCTTCTATGCCCTTTGAGAGGGCTGCTTTGAGGAACCTCTTACCCTAGCCTCTGCCAAGTACAGCCTTCTGCCTCTCTCCAATACTGACTTACTTTTGACAGCTTGTCTTTCCGTTTGAGAAACCAAGAGCCCTTTTCGTGCAGGGAAAAATGTCCGTTTTCTGTTCTTCTTTTGCACACGGTGACGTGCTTTCAGGCCTGGGTTAGGCTTTTACCCACTCGAGGGAGGGCAGCTTCCCATTCACTTTGGAGATGGCACTCCTGCAGCGCTGTGGGCCATGACTGTGCTTCGCAGCCTGTAAAGTACCCTCTCCATTCGAGGAAAACACGCACGGATTGGGAAGTCTCTGTTCTCTGGGAGATGTGTGTGGTGCTACTGTCCCGGTGTATGGGGTGGCTCACTGGCCACTAGCAATGTTTCTGCTCGCCACTGTGGGGCAAACGTTGTGCAGCTAAGCTCACTTGGGAAGTACAAGTGCCAGAGTTCCTTTCCGGGGCACCGTCAAGAGATCACATTCGTAGCATGCGGGTACTGCTTTCCTCCTAAGCTGTGCATTCGCAGCCAGCTTCAAGGTGTTCCTTTTGTGGATAGACTCTGGTGGAGAGGCCGCGGGAGAAGGCCTCTGCTTCTATGCCCTTTGAGAAGGCTGCTTTGAGGAACCTCTTACCCTAGCCTCTGCCAAGTACAGCCTTCTGCCTCTCTCCAATACTGACTTACTTTTGACAGCTTGTCTTTCCGTTTGAGAAACCAAGAGCCCTTTTCGTGCAGGGAAAAATGTCCGTTTTCTGTTCTTCTTTTGCACACGGTGACGTGCTTTCAGGCCTGGGTTTGGCTTTTACCCACTCGAGGGAGGGCATCTTCCCATTCACTTTGGTGATGGCACTCCTGCAGCGCTGTGGGCCATGACTGTGCTTCGCAGACTGTAAAGTACCCTCTCCATTCGAAGAGAACACGCACGGATTGGGAAGTCTCTGTTCTCTGGGAGATGTGTGTGGTGCTACTGTCCCGGTGTATGGGGTGGCTCACTGGCCACTAGCAATGTTTCTGCTCGCCACTGTGGGGCAAACGTTGTGCAGCTAAGCTCACTTGGGAAGTACAAGTGCCAGAGTTCCTTTCCGGGGCACCGTCAAGAGATCACATTCGTAGCATGCGGGTACTGCTTTCCTCCTAAGCTGTGCATTCACAGCCAGCTTCAAGGTGTTCCTTTTGTCGATAGACTCTGGTGGAGAGGCCGCGGGAGAAGGCCTCTGCTTCTATGCCCTTTGAGAAGGCTGCTTTGAGGAACCTCTTACCCTGGCCTCTGCCAATTACAGCCTTCTGCCTCTCTCCAATACTGACTTACTTCTGACAGCTTGTCTTTCCGTTTGAGAAACCAAGAGCCCTTTTCGTGCAGGGAAAAATGTCCGTTTTCTGTTCTTCTTTTGCACACGGTGACGTGCTTTCAGGGCTGCGGTTAGGCTTTTACCCACTCGAGGGAGGGCAGCTTCCCATTCACTTTGGAGATGGCACTCCTGCAGCGCTGTGGGCCATGACTGTGCTTCGCAGACTGTAAACTACCCTCTCCATTCGAAGAAAAGACGCACGGATTGGGAAGCCTCTGTTCTCTGGTTAATGTGTGTCGTGCTACTGCCCCGGTGTATGGGGTGGCTCACTGGCCACTAGCAATGTTTCTGCTCGCCACTGTGGGGCAAACGTTGTGCAGCTAAGCTCACTTGGGTAGTACAAGTGCCAGAGTTCCTTTCCGGGGCACCGTCAAGAGATCACATTCGTAGCATGCGGGTACTGCTTTCCTCCTAAGCTGTGCATTCGCAGCCAGCTTCAAGGTGTTCCTTTTGTGGATAGACTCTGGTGGAGAGGCCGCGGGAGAAGGCCTCTGCTTCTATGCCCTTTGAGAAGGCTGCTTTGAGGAACCTCTTACCCTAGCCTCTGCCAAGTACAGCCTTCTGCCTCTCTCCAATACTGACTTACTTTTGACAGCTTGTCTTTCCGTTTGAGAAACCAAGAGCCCTTTTCGTGCAGGGAAAAATGTCCGTTTTCTGTTCTTCTTTTGCACACGGTGACGTGCTTTCAGGGCTGCGGTTAGGCTTTTACCCACTCGAGGGAGGGCAGCTTCCCATTCACTTTGGAGATGGCACTCCTGCAGCGCTGTGGGCCATGTCTGTGCTTCGCAGACTGCAAACTACCCTCTCCATTCGAAGACAACACGCACGGATTGGGAAGTCTCTGTTCTCTGGGAGTTGTGTGTGGTGCTACTGCCCCGGTGTATGGGGTGGCTCACTGGCCACTAGCAATATTTCTGCTCGCCACTGTGGGGCAAACGTTGTGCAGCTAAGCTCACTTGGGAAGTACAAGTGCCAGAGTTCCTTTCTGGGGCACCATCAAGAGATCACATTCGTAGCATGCGGGTACTGCTTTCCTCCTAAGCTGTGCATTCGCAGCCAGCTTCAAGGTGTTCCTATGGTGGATAGACTCTGGAGGAGAGGCCGCTGGATAAGGCCTCTGCTTCTATGCCCTTTGAGAGGGCTGCTTTGAGGAACCTCTTACCCTAGCCTCTGCCAAGTATAGCCTTCTGCCTCTCTCCAATACTGACTTACTTTTGACAGCTTGTCTTTCCGTTTGAGAAACCAAGAGCCCTTTTCGTGCAGGGAAAAATGTCCGTTTTCTGTTCTTCTTTTGCACACGGTGACGTGCTTTCAGGGCTGTGGTTAGGCTTTTACCCACTCGAGGGAGGGCAGCTTCCCATTCACTTTGGAGATGGCACTCCTGCAGCGCTGTGGGCCATGTCTGTGCTTCGCAGACTGCAAACTACCCTCTCCATTCGAAGAGAACACGCACGGATTGGGAAGTCTCTGTTCTCTGGGAGTTGTGTGTGGTGCTACTGCCCCGGTGTATGGGGTGGCTCACTGGCCACTAGCAATGTTTCTGCTCGCCACTGTGGGGCAAACGTTGTGCACCTAAGCTCACTTGGGAAGTACAAGTGCCAGAGTTCCTTTCTGGGGCACCATCAAGAGATCACATTCGTAGCATGCGGGTACTGCTTTCCTCCTAAGCTGTGCATTCGCAGCCAGCTTCAAGGTGTTCCTTTTGTGGATAGACTCTGGTGGAGAGGCCGCTGGAGAAGGCTTCTGCTTCTATGCCCTTTGAGAAGGCTGCTTTGAGGAACCTCTTAACCTGGCCTCTGCCAATTACAGCCTTCTGCCTCTCTCCAATACTGACTTACTTTTGACAGCTTGTCTTTCCGTTTGAGAAACCAAGAGCCCTTTTCGTGCAGGGAAAAATGTCCGTTTTCTGTTCTACTTTTGCACACGGTGACATGCTTTCAGGGCTGTGGTTAGGCTTTTACCCACTCGAGGGAGGGCAGCTTCCCATTCACTTTGGAGATGGCACTCCTGCAGCGCTGTGGGCCATGTCTGTGCTTCGCAGACTGCAAACTACCCTCTCCATTCGAAGAGAACACGCACGGATTGGGAAGTCTCTGTTCTCTGGGAGTGTGTGTGGTGCTACTGCCCCGGTGTATGGGGTGGCTCACTGGCCACTAGCAATGTTTCTGCTCGCCACTGTGGGGCAAACGTTGTGCAGCTAAGCTCACTTGGGAAGTACAAGTGCCAGAGTTCCTTTCTGGGGCATCATCAAGAGATCACATTCGTAGCATGCGGGTACTGCTTTCCTCCTAAGCTGTGCATTGGCAGCCAGCTTCAAGGTGTTCCTTTTGTGGATAGACTCTGGAGGAGAGGCCGCTGGATAAGGCCTCTGCTTCTATGCCCTTTGAGAAGGCTGCTTTGAGGAACCTCTTACCCTAACCTATGCCAAGTACAGCCTTCTGCCTCTCTCCAATACTGACTTACTTCTGACAGCTTGTCTTTCCGTTTGAGAAACCAAGAGCCCTTTTCGTGCAGGGAAAAATGTCCGTTTTCTGTTCTTCTTTTGCACACGGTGACGTGCTTTCAGGCCTGGGTTAGGCTTTTACCCACTCGAGGGAGGGCAGCTTCCCATTCACTTTGGAGATGGCACTCCTGCAGCGCTGTGGGCCATGACTGTGCTTCGCAGACTGTAAACTACCCTCTCCATTCGAAGAAAAGACGCACGGATTGGGAAGCCTCTGTTCTCTGGGAAATGTGTGTCGTGCTACTGCCCCGGTGTATGGGGTGGCTCACTGGCCACTAGCAATGTTTCTGCTCGCCACTGTGGGGCAAACGTTGTGCAGCTAAGCTCACTTGGGTAGTACAAGTGCCAGAGTTCCTTTCCGGGGCACCGTCAAGAGATCTCATTCGTAGCATGCGGGTACTGCTTTCCTCCTAAGCTGTGCATTCGCAGCCAGCTTCAAGGTGTTCCTTTTGTGGATAGACTCTGGTGGAGAGGCCGCGGGAGAAGGCCTCTGCTTCTATGCCCTTTGAGAAGGCTGCTTTGAGGAACCTCTTACCCTAGCCTCTGCCAAGTACAGCCTTCTGCCTCTCTCCAATACTGACTTACTTTTGACAGCTTGTCTTTCCGTTTGAGAAACCAAGAGCCCTTTTCGTGCAGGGAAAAATATCCGTTTTCTGTTCTTCTTTTGCACACGGTGACGTGCTTTCAGGGCTGTGGTTAGGCTTTTACCCACTCGAGGGAGGGCAGCTTCCCATTCACTTTGGAGATGGCACTCCTGCAGCGCTGTGGGCCATGTCTGTGCTTCGCAGACTGCAAACTACCCTCTCCATTCGAAGAGAACACGCACGGATTGGGAAGTCTCTGTTCTCTCGGAGTTGTGTGTGGTGTTACTGCCCAGGTGTATGGGGTGGCTCACTGGCCACTAGCAATGTTTCTGCTCGCCACTGTGGGGCAAACGTTGTGCAGCTAAGCTCACTTGGGAAGTACAAGTGCCAGAGTTCCTTTCTGGGGCATCATCAAGAGATCACATTCGTAGCATGCGGGTACTGCTTTCCTCCTAAGCTGTGCATTGGCAGCCAGCTTCAAGGTGTTCCTTTTGTGGATAGACTCTGGAGGAGAGGCCGCTGGATAAGGCCTCTGCTTCTATGCCCTTTGAGAAGGCTGCTTTGAGGAACCTCTTACCCTAGCCTCTGCCAAGTACAGCCTTCTGCCTCTCTCCAATACTGACTTACTTTTGACAGCTTGTCTTTCCGTTTGAGAAACCAAGAGCCCTTTTCGTGCAGGGAAAAATGTCCGTTTTTTGTTCTTCTTTTGCACACGGTGACGTGCTTTCAGGGCTGTGGTTAGGCTTTTACCCACTCGAGGGAGGGCAGCTTCCCATTCACTTTGGAGATGGCACTCCTGCAGCGCTGTGGGCCATGTCTGTGCTTCGCAGACTGCAAACTACCCTCTCCATTCGAAGAGAACACGCACGGATTGGGAAGTCTCTATTCTCTCGGAGTTGTGTGTGGTGTTACTGCCCAGGTGTATGGGGTGGCTCACTGGCCACTAGCAATGTTTCTGCTCGCCACTGTGGGGCAAACGTTGTGCAGCTAAGCTCACTTGGGAAGTACAAGTGCCAGAGTTCCTTTCTGGGGCACCATCAAGAGATCACATTCGTAGCATGCGGGTACTGCTTTCCTCCTAAGCTGTGCATTCGCAGCCAGCTTCAAGGTGTTCCATTTGTGGATAGACTCTGGTTGAGAGCCCGCTGGAGAAGGCCTCTGCTTCTATGCCCTTTGAGAAGGCTGCTTTGAGGAACCTCTTACCCTAGCCTCTGCCAAGTACAGCCTTCTGCCTCTCTCCAATACTGACTTACTTTTGACAGCTTGTCTTTCCGTTTGAGAAACCAAGAGCCCTTTTCGTGCAGGGAAAAATGTCCGTTTTCTGTTTTTCTTTTAAACAAGGTGACGTGCTTTCAGGCCTGGGTTAGGCTTTTACCCACTCGAGGGAGGGCAGCTTCCCATTCACTTTGGAGATGGCACTCCTGCAGCGCTGTGGGCCATGTCTGTGCTTCGCAGACTGCAAACTACCCTCTCCATTCGAAGAGAACACGCACGGATTGGGAAGTCTCTGTTCTCTCGGAGTTGTGTGTGGTGTTACTGCCCAGGTGTATGGGGTGGCTCACTGGCCACTAGCAATGTTTCTGCTCGCCACTGTGGGGCAAACGTTGTGCAGCTAAGCTCACTTGGGAAGTACAAGTGCCAGAGTTCCTTTCTGGGGCATCATCAAGAGATCACATTCGTAGCATGCGGGTACTGCTTTCCTCCTAAGCTGTGCATTGGCAGCCAGCTTCAAGGTGTTCCTTTTGTGGATAGACTCTGGAGGAGAGGCCGCTGGATAAGGCCTCTGCTTCTATGCCCTTTGAGAAGGCTGCTTTGAGGAACCTCTTACCCTAGCCTCTGCCAAGTACAGCCTTCTGCCTCTCTCCAATACTGACTTACTTTTGACAGCTTGTCTTTCCGTTTGAGAAACCAAGAGCCCTTTTCGTGCAGGGAAAAATGTCCGTTTTCTGTTTTTCTTTTAAACACGGTGACGTGCTTTCAGGCCTGGGTTAGGCTTTTACCCACTCGAGGGAGGGCAGCTTCCCATTCACTTTGGAGATGGCACTCCTGCAGCGCTGTGGGCCATGTCTGTGCTTCGCAGACTGCAAAATACCCTCTCCATTCGAAGAAAACACGCACGGATTGGGAAGTCTCTGTTCTCTGGGAGTTGTGTGTGGTGCTACTGCCCCGGTGTATGGGGTGGCTCACTGGCCACTAGCAATGTTTCTGCTCGCCACTGTGGGGCAAACGTTGTGCAGCTAAGCTCACTTGGGAAGTACAAGTGCCAGAGTTCCTTTCTGGGGCACCATCAAGAGATCACATTCGTAGCATGCGGGTACTGCTTTCCTCCTAAGCTGTGCATTCGCAGCCAGCTTCAAGGTGTTCCTTTTGTGGATAGACTCTGGTGGAGAGGCCGCTGGAGAAGGCCTCTGCTTCTATGCCCTTTGAGAAGGTTGCTTTGAGGAACCTCTTACCCTAGCCTCTGCCAAGTACAGCCTTCTGCCTCTCTCCAATACTGACTTACTTTTGACAGCTTGTCTTTCCGTTTGAGAAACCAAGAGCCCTTTTCGTGCAGGGAAAAATGTCCCTTTTCTGTTCTTCTTTTGCACACGGTGACGTGCTTTCAGGGCTGTGGTTAGGCTTTTACCCACTCGAGGGAGGGCAGCTTCCCATTCACTTTGGAGATGGCACTCGTGCAGCGCTGTGGGCCATGTCTGTGCTTCGCAGACTGCAAACTACCCTCTCCATTCGAAGAGAACACGCACGGATTGGGAAGTCTCTGTTCTCTGGGAGTTGTGTGTGGTGCTACTGCCCCGGTGTATGGGGTGGCTCACTGGCCACTAGCAATGTTTCTGCTCGCCACTGTGGGGCAAACGTTGTGCAGCTAAGCTCACTTGGGAAGTACAAGTGCCAGAGTTCCTTTCTGGGGCACCATCAAGAGATCACATTCGTAGCATGCGGGTACTGCTTTCCTCCTAAGCTGTGCATTCGCAGCCAGCTTCAAGGTGTTCCTTTTGTGGATAGACTCTGGAGGAGAGGCCGCTGGATAAGGCCTCTGCTTCTATGCCCTTTGAGAGGGCTGCTTTGAGGAACCTCTTACCCTAGCCTCTGCCAAGTACAGCCTTCTGCCTCTCTCCAATACTGACTTACTTTTGACAGCTTGTCTTTCCGTTTGAGAAACCAAGAGCCCTTTTCGTGCAGGGAAAAATGTCCGTTTTCTGTTCTTCTTTTGCACACGGTGACGTGCTTTCAGACCTGGGTTAGGCTTTTACCCACTCGAGGGAGGGCATCTTCCCATTCACTTTGGTGATGGCACTCCTGCAGCGCTGTGGGCCATGACTGTGCTTCGCAGACTGTAAAGTACCCTCTCCATTCGAAGAAAACACGCACGGATTGGGAAGTCTCTGTTCTCTGGGAGATGTGTGTGGTGCTACTGTCCCGGTGTATGGGGTGGCTCACTGGCCACTAGAAATGTTTCTGCTCGCCACTGTGGGGCAAACGTTGTGCAGCTAAGCTCACTTGGGAAGTACAAGTGCCAGAGTTCCTTTCCGGGGCACCGTCAAGAGATCACATTCGTAGCATGCGGGTACTGCTTTCCTCCTAAGCTGTGCATTCGCAGCCAGCTTCAAGGTGTTCCTTTTGTGGATAGACTCTGGTGGAGAGGCCGCGGGAGAAGGCCTCTGCTTCTATGCCCTTTGAGAAGGCTGCTTTGAGGAACCTCTTACCCTAGCGTCTGCCAAGTACAGCCTTCTGCCTCTCTCCAATACTGACTTACTTTTGACAGCTTGTCTTTCCGTTTGAGAAACCAAGAGCCCTTTTCGTGCAGGGAAAAATGTCCGTTTTCTGTTCTACTTTTGCACACGGTGACATGCTTTCAGGGCTGTGGTTAGGCTTTTACCCACTCGAGGGAGGGCAGCTTCCCATTCACTTTGGAGATGGCACTCCTGCAGCGCTGTGGGCCATGTCTGTGCTTCGCAGACTGCAAACTACCCTCTCCATTCGAAGAGAACACGCACGGATTGGGAAGTCTCTGTTCTCTGGGAGTGTGTGTGGTGCTACTGCCCCGGTGTATGGGGTGGCTCACTGGCCACTAGCAATGTTTCTGCTCGCCACTGTGGGGCAAACGTTGTGCAGCTAAGCTCACTTGGGAAGTACAAGTGCCAGAGTTCCTTTCTGGGGCATCATCAAGAGATCACATTCGTAGTATGCGGGTACTGCTTTCCTCCTAAGCTGTGCATTGGCAGCCAGCTTCAAGGTGTTCCTTTTGTGGATAGACTCTGGAGGAGAGGCCGCTGGATAAGGCCTCCGCTTCTATGCCCTTTGAGAAGGCTGCTTTGAGGAACCTCTTACCCTAGCCTCTGCCAAGTACAGCCTTCTGCCTCTCTCCAATACTGACTTACTTCTGACAGCTTGTCTTTCCGTTTGAGAAACCAAGAGCCCTTTTCGTGCAGGGAAAAATGTCCGTTTTCTGTTCTTCTTTTGCACACGGTGACGTGCTTTCAGGCCTGGGTTAGGCTTTTACCCACTCGAGGGAGGGCATCTTCCCATTCACTTTGGAGATGGCACTCCTGCAGCGCTGTGGGCCATGACTGTGCTTCGCAGACTGTAAACTACCCTCTCCATTCGAAGAAAAGACGCACGGATTGGGAAGCCTCTGTTCTCTGGGAAATGTGTGTGGTGCTACTGCCCCGGTGTATGGGGTGGCTCACTGGCCACTAGCAATGTTTCTGCTCGCCACTGTGGGGCAAACGTTGTGCAGCTAAGCTCACTTGGGTAGTACAAGTGCCAGAGTTCCTTTCCGGGGCACCGTCAAGAGATCTCATTCGTAGCATGCGGGTACTGCTTTCCTCCTAAACTGTGCATTCCCAGCCAGCTTCAAGGTGTTCCTTTTGTGGATAGACTCTGGTGGAGAGGCCGCGGGAGAAGGCCTCTGCTTCTATGCCCTTTGCGAAGGCTGCTTTGAGGAACCTCTTACCCTAGCCTCTGCCAAGTACAGCCTTCTGCCTCTCTCCAATACTGACTTACTTTTGACAGCTTGTCTTTCCGTTTGAGAAACCAAGAGCCCTTTTCGTGCAGGGAAAAATGTCCGTTTTCTGTTTTTCTTTTAAACAAGGTGACGTGCTTTCAGGCCTGGGTTAGGCTTTTACCCACTCGAGGGAGGGCAGCTTCCCATTCACTTTGGAGATGGCACTCCTGCAGCGCTGTGGGCCATGACTGTGCTTCGCAGACTGTAAACTACCCTCTCCATTCGAAGAAAACACGCACGGATTGGGAAGTCTCTGTTCTCTGGGAGTTGTGTGTGGTGCTACTGCCCCGGTGTATGGGGTGGCTCACTGGCCACTAGCAATGTTTCTGCTCGCCACTGTGGGGCAAACGTTGTGCAGCTAAGCTCACTTGGGAAGTACAAGTGCCAGAGTTCCTTTCTGGGGCACCATCAAGAGATCACATTCGTAGCATGCGGGTACTGCTTTCCTCCTAAGCTGTGCATTCGCAGCCAGCTTCAAGGTGTTCCTTTTGTGGATAGACTCTGGTGGAGAGGCCGCTGGAGAAGGACTCTGCTTCTATGCCCTTTGAGAAGGCTGCTTTGAGGAACCTCTTACCCTAGCCTCTGCCAAGTACAGCCTTCTGCCTCTCTCCAATACTGACTTACTTTTGACAGCTTGTCTTTCCGTTTGAGAAACCAAGAGCCCTTTTCCTGCAGGGAAAAATGTCCGTTTTCTGTTCTTCTTTTGCACACGTTGACGTGCTTTCAGGGCTGCGGTTAGGCTTTTACCCACTCGAGGGAGGGCAGCTTCCCGTTCACTTTGGAGACGGCACTCCTGCATCGCTGTGGGCCATGTCAGTGCTTCGCAGACTGCAAACTACCCTCTCCATTCGAAGAGAACACGCACGGATTGGGAAGTCTCTGTTCTCTGGGAGTTGTGTGTGGTGCTACTGCCCCGGTGTATGGGGTGGCTCACTGGCCACTAGCAATGTTTCTGCTCGCCACTGTGGGGCAAACGTTGTGCAGCTAAGCTCACTTGGGAAGTACAAGTGCCAGAGTTCCTTTCTGGGGCACCATCAAGAGATCACATTCGTAGCATGCGGGTACTGCTTTCCTCCTAAGCTGTGCATTGGCAGCCAGCTTCAAGGTGTTCCTTTTGTGGATAGACTCTGGTGGAGAGGCCGCTGGAGAAGGCTTCTGCTTCTATGCCCTTTGAGAAAGCTGCTTTGAGGAACCTCTTACCGTAGCCTCTGCCAAGTACAGCATTCTGCCTCTCTCCAATACTGACTTACTTTTGACAGCTTGTCTTTCCGTTTGAGAAACCAAGAGCCCTTTTCGTGCAGGGAAAAATGTCCGTTTTCTGTTCTTCTTTTGCACACGGTGACGTGCTTTCAGGCCTGGGTTAGGCTTTTACCCACTCGAGGGAGGGCAGCTTCCCATTCACTTTGGAGATGGCACTCCTGCAGCGCTGTGGGCCTTGACTGTGCTTCGCAGACTGTAAACTACCCTCTCCATTCGAAGAAAACACGCACGGATTGGGAAGTCTCTGTTCTCTGGGAGTTGTGTGTGGTGCTACTGCCCCGGTGTATGGGGTGGCTCACTGGCCACTAGCAATGTTTCTGCTCGCCACTGTGGGGCAAACGTTGTGCAGCTAAGCTCACTTGGGAAGTACAAGTGCCAGAGTTCCTTTCTGGGGCACCATCAAGAGATCACATTCGTAGCATGCGGGTACTGCTTTCCTCCTAAGCTGTGCATTCGCAGCCAGCTTCAAGGTGTTCCTTTTGTGGATAGACTCTGGAGGAGAGGCCGCTGGATAAGGCCTCTGCTTCTATGCCCTTTGAGAGGGCTGCTTTGAGGAACCTCTTACCCTAGCCTCTGCCAAGTACAGCCTTCTGCCTCTCTCCAATACTGACTTACTTTTGACAGCTTGTCTTTCCGTTTGAGAAACCAAGAGCCCTTTTCGTGCAGGGAAAAATGTCCGTTTTCTGTTCTTCTTTTGCACACGGTGACGTGCTTTCAGGCCTGGGTTAGGCTTTTACCCACTCGAGGGAGGGCATCTTCCCATTCACTTTGGAGATGGCACTCCTGCAGCGCTGTGGGCCTTGACTGTGCTTCGCAGACTGTAAAGTACCCTCTCCATTCGAAGAAAACACGCACGGATTGGGAAGTCTCTGTTCTCTGGGAGATGTGTTTGGTGCTACTGTCCCGGTGTATGGGGGGGCTCACTGGCCACTAGCAATGTTTCTGCTCGCCACTGTGGGGCAAACGTTGTGCAGCTAAGCTCACTTGGGAAGTACAAGTGCCAGAGTTCCTTTCCGGGGCACCGTCAAGAGATCACATTCGTAGCATGCGGGTACTGCTTTCCTCCTAAGCTGTGCATTCGCAGCCAGCTTCAAGGTGTTCCTTTTGTGGATAGACTCTGGTGGAGAGGCCGCGGGAGAAGGCCTCTGCTTCTATGCCCTTTGAGAAGGCTGCTTTGAGGAACCTCTTACCCTAGCGTCTGCCAAGTACAGCCTTCTGCCTCTCTCCAATACTGACTTACTTTTGACAGCTTGTCTTTCCGTTTGAGAAACCAAGAGCCCTTTTCGTGCAGGGAAAAATGTCCGTTTTCTGTTCTTCTTTTGCACACGGTGACGTGCTTTCAGGGCTGTGGTTAGGCTTTTACCCACTCGAGGGAGGGCAGCTTCCCATTCACTTTGGAGATGGCACTCCTGCAGCGCTGTGGGCCATGTCTGTGCTTCGCAGACTGCAAACTACCCTCTCCATTCGAAGAGAACACGCACGGATTGGGAAGTCTCTGTTCTCTGGGAGTTGTGTGTGGTGCTACTGCCCCGGTGTATGGGGTGTCTCACTGGCCACTAGCAATATTTCTGCTCTCCACTGTTGGGCAAACGTTGTGCAGCTAAGCTCACTTGGGAAGTACAAGTGCCAGAGTTCCTTTCTGGGGCACCATCAAGAGATCACATTCGTAGCATGCGGGTACTGCTTTCCTCCTAAGCTGTGCATTCGCAGCCAGCTTCAAGGTGTTCCTTTTGTGGATAGACTCTGGTGGAGAGGCCGCTGGAGAAGGCCTCTGCTTCTATGCCCTTTGAGAACGCTGCTTTGAGGAACCTCTTACCCTATCCTCTGCCAAGTACAGCCTTCTGCCTCTCTCCAATACTGACTTACTTTTGACAGCTTGTCTTTCCGTTTGAGAAACCAAGAGCCCTTTTCGTGCAGGGAAAAATGTCCGTTTTCTGTTCTTCTTTTGCACACGGTGACGTGCTTTCAGGCCTGGGTTAGGCTTTTACCCACTCGAGGGAGGGCAGCTTCCCATTCACTTTGGAGATGGCACTCCTGCAGCGCTGTGGGCCATGTCTGTGCTTCGCAGACTGCAAACTACCCTCTCCATTCGAAGAGAACACGCACGGATTGGGAAGTCTCTGTTCTCTGGGAGTTGTGTGTGGTGCTACTGCCCCGGTGTATGGGGTGGCTCACTGGCCACTAGCAATGTTTCTGCTCGCCACTGTGGGGCAAACGTTGTGCAGCTAAGCTCACTTGGGAAGTACAAGTGCCAGAGTTCCTTTCTGGGGCACCATCAAGAGATCACATTCGTAGCATGCGGGTACTGCTTTCCTCCTAAGCTGTGCATTCGCAGCCATCTTCAAGGTGTTCCTTTTGTGGATAGACTCTGGTGGAGAAGCCGCTGGAGAAGGCTTCTGCTTCTATGCCCTTTGAGAAGGCTGCTTTGAGGAACCTCTTACCCTGGCCTCTGCCAAGTACAGCCTTCTGCCTCTCTCCAATACTGACTTACTTTTGACAGCTTGTCTTTCCGTTTGAGAAACCAAGAGCCCTTTTCGTGCAGGGAAAAATGTCCGTTTTCTGTTCTACTTTTGCACACGGTGACATGCTTTCAGGGCTGTGGTTAGGCTTTTACCCACTCGAGGGAGGGCAGCTTCCCATTCACTTTGGAGATGGCACTCCTGCAGCGCTGTGGGCCATGTCTGTGCTTCGCAGACTGCAAACTACCCTCTCCATTCGAAGAGAACACGCACGGATTGGGAAGTCTCTGTTCTCTGGGAGTGTGTGTGGTGCTACTGCCCCGGTGTATGGGGTGGCTCACTGGCCACTAGCAATGTTTCTGCTCGCCACTGTGGGGCAAACGTTGTGCAGCTAAGCTCACTTGGGAAGTACAAGTGCCAGAGTTCCTTTCTGGGGCATCATCAAGAGATCACATTCGTAGCATGCGGGTACTGCTTTCCTCCTAAGCTGTGCATTGGCAGCCAGCTTCAAGGTGTTCCTTTTGTGGATAGACTCTGGAGGAGAGGCCGCTGGATAAGGCCTCTGCTTCTATGCCCTTTGAGAAGGCTGCTTTGAGGAACCTCTTACCCTAGCCTCTGCCAAGTACAGCCTTCTGCCTCTCTCCAATACTGACTTACTTCTGACAGCTTGTCTTTCCGTTTGAGAAACCAAGAGCCCTTTTCGTGCAGGGAAAAATGTCCGTTTTCTGTTCTTCTTTTGCACACGGTGACGTGCTTTCAGGCCTGGGTTAGGCTTTTACCCACTCGAGGGAGGGCAGCTTCCCATTCACTTTGGAGATGGCACTCCTGCAGCGCTGTGGGCCATGACTGTGCTTCGCAGACTGTAAACTACCCTCTCCATTCGAAGAAAAGACGCACGGATTGGGAAGCCTCTGTTCTCTGGGAAATGTGTGTGGTGCTACTGCCCCGGTGTATGGGGTGGCTCACTGGCCACTAGCAATGTTTCTGCTCGCCACTGTGGGGCAAACGTTGTGCAGCTAAGCTCACTTGGGTAGTACAAGTGCCAGAGTTCCTTTCCGGGGCACCGTCAAGAGATCTCATTCGTAGCATGCGGGTACTGCTTTCCTCCTAAGCTGTGCATTCGCAGCCAGCTTCAAGGTGTTCCTTTTGTGGATAGACTCTGGTGGAGAGGCCGCTGGAGAAGGCCTCTGCTTCTATGCCCTTTCAGAAGGCTGCTTTGAGGAACCTCTTACCCTAGCCTCTGCCAAGTACAGCCTTCTGCCTCTCTCCAATACTGACTTACTTTTGACAGCTTGTCTTTCCGTTTGAGAAACCAAGAGCCCTTTTCGTGCAGGGAAAAATGTCCGTTTTTTGTTCTTCTTTTGCACACGGTGACGTGCTTTCAGGGCTGTGGTTAGGCTTTTACCCACTCGAGGGAGGGCAGCTTCCCATTCACTTTGGAGATGGCACTCCTGCAGCGCTGTGGGCCATGTCTGTGCTTCGCAGACTGCAAACTACCCTCTCCATTCGAAGAGAACACGCACGGATTGGGAAGTCTCTGTTCTCTGGGAGTTGTGTGTGGTGCTACTGCCCCGGTGTATGGGGTGGCTCACTGGCCACTAGCAATGTTTCTGCTCGCCACTGTGGGGCAAACGTTGTGCAGCTAAGCTCACTTGGGAAGTACAAGTGCCAGAGTTCCTTTCTGGGGCACCATCAAGAGATCACATTCGTAGCATGCGGGTACTGCTTTCCTCCTAAGCTGTGCATTCGCAGCCAGCTTCAAGGTGTTCCATTTGTGGATAGACTCTGGTGGAGAGGCCGCTGGAGAAGGCTTCTGCTTCTATGCCCTTTGAGAAAGCTGCTTTGAGGAACCTCTTACCGTAGCCTCTGCCAAGTACAGCATTCTGCCTCTCTCCAATACTGACTTACTTTTGACAGCTTGTCTTTCCGTTTGAGAAACCAAGAGCCCTTTTCGTGCAGGGAAAAATGTCCGTTTTCTGTTCTTCTTTTGCACACGGTGACGTGCTTTCAGGCCTGGGTTAGGCTTTTACCCACTCGAGGGAGAGCAGCTTCCCATTCACTTTTGGAGATGGCACTCCTGCAGCGCTGTGGGCCATGACTGTGCTTCGCAGACTGTAAACTACCCTCTCCATTCGAAGAAAACACGCACGGATTGGGAAGTCTCTGTTCTCTGGGAGTTGTGTGTGGTGCTACTGCCCCGGTGTATGGGGTGGCTCACTGGCCACTAGCAATGTTTCTGCTCGCCACTGTGGGGCAAACGTTGTGCAGCTAAGCTCACTTGGGAAGTACAAGTGCCAGAGTTCCTTTCTGGGGCACCATCAAGAGATCACATTCGTAGCATGCGGGTACTGCTTTCCTCCTAAGCTGTGCATTCGCAGCCAGCTTCAAGGTGTTCCTTTTGTGGATAGACTCTGGTGGAGAGGCCGCTGGAGAAGGACTCTGCTTCTATGCCCTTTGAGAAGGCTGCTTTGAGGAACCTCTTACCCTAGCCTCTGCCAAGTACAGCCTTCTGCCTCTCTCCAATACTGACTTACTTTTGACAGCTTGTCTTTCCGTTTGAGAAACCAAGAGCCCTTTTCGTGCAGGGAAAAATGTCCCTTTTCTGTTCTTCTTTTGCACACGGTGACGTGCTTTCAGGGCTGTGGTTAGGCTTTTACCCACTCGAGGGAGGGCAGCTTCCCATTCACTTTGGAGATGGCACTCGTGCAGCGCTGTGGGCCATGTCTGTGCTTCGCAGACTGCAAACTACCCTCTCCATTCGAAGAGAACACGCACGGATTGGGAAGTCTCTGTTCTCTGGGAGTTGTGTGTGGTGCTACTGCCCCGGTGTATGGGGTGGCTCACTGGCCACTAGCAATGTTTCTGCTCGCCACTGTGGGGCAAACGTTGTGCAGCTAAGCTCACTTGGGAAGTACAAGTGCCAGAGTTCCTTTCTGGGGCACCATCAAGAGATCACATTCGTAGCATGCGGGTACTGCTTTCCTCCTAAGCTGTGCATTCGCAGCCAGCTTCAAGGTGTTCCTTTTGTGGATAGACTCTGGAGGAGAGGCCGCTGGATAAGGCCTCTGCTTCTATGCCCTTTGAGAGGGCTGCTTTGAGGAACCTCTTACCCTAGCCTCTGCCAAGTACAGCCTTCTGCCTCTCTCCAATACTGACTTACTTTTGACAGCTTCTCTTTCCGTTTGAGAAACCAAGAGCCCTTTTCGTGCAGAGAAAAATGTCCGTTTTCTGTTCTTCTTTTGCACACGGTGACGTGCTTTCAGGCCTGGGTTAGGCTTTTACCCACTCGAGGGAGGGCAGCTTCCCATTCACTTTGGTGATGGCACTCCTGCAGCGCTGTGGGCCATGACTGTGCTTCGCAGACTGTAAAGTACCCTCTCCATTCGAAGAAATCACGCACGGATTGGGAAGTCTCTGTTCTCTGGGAGATGTGTGTGGTGCTACTGTCCCGGTGTATGGGGTGGCTCACTGGCCACTAGCAATGTTTCTGCTCGCCACTGTGGGGCAAACGTTGTGCAGCTAAGCTCACTTGGGAAGTACAAGTGCCAGAGTTCCTTTCTTGGACACCATCAAGAGATCACATTCGTAGCATGCGGGTACTGCTTTCCTCCTAAGCTGTGCATTCGCAGCCAGCTTCAAGGTGTTCCTTTTGTGGATAGACTCTGGTGGAGAGGCCGCGGGAGAAGGCCTCTGCTTCTATGCCCTTTGAGAAGGCTGCTTTGAGAAACCTCTTACCCTAGCCTCTGCCAAGTACAGCCTTCTGCCTCTCTCCAATACTGACTTACTTTTGACAGCTTGTCTTTCCGTTTGAGAAACCAAGAGCCCTTTTCGTGCAGGGAAAAATGTCCGTTTTCTGTTCTTCTTTTGCACACGGTGACGTGCTTTCAGGGCTGCGGTTAGGCTTTTACCCACTCGAGGGAGGGCAGCTTCCCATTCACTTTGGAGATGGCACTCCTGCAGCGCTGTGGGCCATGTCTGTGCTTCGCAGACTGCAAACTACCCTCTCCATTCGAAGAGAACACGCACGGATTGGGAAGTCTCTGTTCTCTGGGAGTTGTGTGTGGTGCTACTGCCCCGGTGTATGGGGTGGCTCACTGGCCACTAGCAATGTTTCTGCTCGCCACTGTGGGGCAAACGTTGTGCAGCTAAGCTCACTTGGGAAGTACAAGTGCCAGAGTTCCTTTCTGGGGCACCATCAAGAGATCACATTCGTAGCATGCGGGTACTGCTTTCCTCCTAAGCTGTGCATTCGCAGCCAGCTTCAAGGTGTTCCTATTGTGGATAGACTCTGGAGGAGAGGCCGCTGGATAAGGCCTCTGCTTCTATGCCCTTTGAGAGGGCTGCTTTGAGGAACCTCTTACCCTAGCCTCTGCCAAGTATAGCCTTCTGCCTCTCTCCAATACTGACTTACTTTTGACAGCTTGTCTTTCCGTTTGAGAAACCAAGAGCCCTTTTCGTGCAGGGAAAAATGTCTGTTTTCTGTTCTTCTTTTGCACACGGTGACGTGCTTTCAGGGCTGTGGTTAGGCTTTTACCCACTCGAGGGAGGGCAGCTTCCCATTCACTTTGGAGATGGCACTCCTGCAGCGCTGTGGGCCATGTCTGTGCTTCGCAGACTGCAAACTACACTCTCCATTCGAAGAGAACACGCACGGATTGGGAAGTCTCTGTTCTCTGGGAGTTGTGTGTGGTGCTACTGCCCCGGTGTATGGGGTGGCTCACTGGCCACTAGCAATGTTTCTGCTCGCCACTGTGGGGCAAACGTTGTGCAGCTAAGCTCACTTGGGAAGTACAAGTGCCAGAGTTCCTTTCTGGGGCACCTTCAAGAGATCTCATTCGTAGCATGCGGGTACTGCTTTCCTCCTAAGCTGTGCATTGGCAGCCAGCTTCAAGGTGTTCCTTTTGTGGATAGACTCTGGTGGAGAGGCCGCTGGAGAAGGCTTCTGCTTCTATGCCCTTTGAGAAAGCTGCTTTGAGGAACCTCTTACCGTAGCCTCTGCCAAGTACAGCATTCTGCCTCTCTCCAATACTGACTTACTTTTGACAGCTTGTCTTTCCGTTTGAGAAACCAAGAGCCCTTTTCGTGCAGGGAAAAATGTCCGTTTTCTGTTCTTCTTTTGCACACGGTGACGTGCTTTCAGGCCTGGGTTAGGCTTTTACCCACTCGAGGGAGGGCAGCTTCCCATTCACTTTTGGAGATGGCACTCCTGCAGCGCTGTGGGCCATGACTGTGCTTCGCAGACTGTAAACTACCCTCTCCATTCGAAGAAAACACGCACGGATTGGGAAGTCTCTGTTCTCTGGGAGTTGTGTGTGGTGCTACTGCCCCGGTGTATGGGGTGGCTCACTGGCCACTAGCAATGTTTCTGCTCGCCACTGTGGGGCAAACGTTGTGCAGCTAAGCTCACTTGGGAAGTACAAGTGCCAGAGTTCCTTTCTGGGGCACCATCAAGAGATCACATTCGTAGCATGCGGGTACTGCTTTCCTCCTAAGCTGTGCATTCGCAGCCAGCTTCAAGGTGTTCCTTTTGTGGATAGACTCTGGTGGAGAGGCCGCTGGAGAAGGACTCTGCTTCTATGCCCTTTGAGAAGGCTGCTTTGAGGAACCTCTTACCCTAGCCTCTGCCAAGTACAGCCTTCTGCCTCTCTCCAATACTGACTTACTTTTGACAGCTTGTCTTTCCGTTTGAGAAACCAAGAGCCCTTTTCGTGCAGGGAAAAATGTCCCTTTTCTGTTCTTCTTTTGCACACGGTGACGTGCTTTCAGGGCTGTGGTTAGGCTTTTACCCACTCGAGGGAGGGCAGCTTCCCATTCACTTTGGAGATGGCACTCGTGCAGCGCTGTGGGCCATGTCTGTGCTTCGCAGACTGCAAACTACACTCTCCATTCGAAGAGAACACGCACGGATTGGGAAGTCTCTGTTCTCTGGGAGTTGTGTGTGGTGCTACTGCCCCGGTGTATGGGGTGGCTCACTGGCCACTAGCAATGTTTCTGCTCGCCACTGTGGGGCAAACGTTGTGCATCTAAGCTCACTTGGGAAGTACAAGTGCCAGAGTTCCTTTCTGGGGCACCATCAAGAGATCACATTCGTAGCATGCGGGTACTGCTTTCCTCCTAAGCTGTGCATTCGCAGCCAGCTTCAAGGTGTTCCTTTTGTGGATAGACTCTGGAGGAGAGGCCGCTGGATAAGGCCTCTGCTTCTATGCCCTTTGAGAGGGCTGCTTTGAGGAACCTCTTACCCTAGCCTCTGCCAAGTACAGCCTTCTGCCTCTCTCCAATACTGACTTACTTTTGACAGCTTGTCTTTCCGTTTGAGAAACCAAGAGCCCTTTTCGTGCAGGGAAAAATGTCCGTTTTCTGTTCTTCTTTTGCACACGGTGACGTGCTTTCAGGCCTGGGTTAGGCTTTTACCCACTCGAGGGAGGGCAGCTTCCCATTCACTTTGGTGATGGCACTCCTGCAGCGCTGTGGGCCATGACTGTGCTTCGCAGACTGTAAAGTACCCTCTCCATTCGAAGAAATCACGCACGGATTGGGAAGTCTCTGTTCTCTGGGAGATGTGTGTGGTGCTACTGTCCCGGTGTATGGGGTGGCTCACTGGCCACTAGCAATGTTTCTGCTCGCCACTGTGGGGCAAACGTTGTGCAGCTAAGCTCACTTGGGAAGTACAAGTGCCAGAGTTCCTTTCTTGGACACCATCAAGAGATCACATTCGTAGCATGCGGGTACTGCTTTCCTCCTAAGCTGTGCATTCGCAGCCAGCTTCAAGGTGTTCCTTTTGTGGATAGACTCTGGTGGAGAGGCCGCGGGAGAAGGCCTCTGCTTCTATGCCCTTTGAGAAGGCTGCTTTGAGAAACCTCTTACCCTAGCCTCTGCCAAGTACAGCCTTCTGCCTCTCTCCAATACTGACTTACTTTTGACAGCTTGTCTTTCCGTTTGAGAAACCAAGAGCCCTTTTAGTGCAGGGAAAAATGTCCGTTTTCTGTTCTTCTTTTGCACACGGTGACGTGCTTTCAGGGCTGCGGTTAGGCTTTTACCCACTCGAGGGAGGGCAGCTTCCCATTCACTTTGGAGATGGCACTCCTGCAGCGCTGTGGGCCATGTCTGTGCTTCGCAGACTGCAAACTACCCTCTCCATTCGAAGAGAACACGCACGGATTGGGAAGTCTCTGTTCTCTGGGAGTTGTGTGTGGTGCTACTGCCCCGGTGTATGGGGTGGCTCACTGGCCACTAGCAATGTTTCTGCTCGCCACTGTGGGGCAAACGTTGTGCAGCTAAGCTCACTTGGGAAGTACAAGTGCCAGAGTTCCTTTCTGGGGCACCATCAAGAGATCACATTCGTAGCATGCGGGTACTGCTTTCCTCCTAAGCTGTGCATTCGCAGCCAGCTTCAAGGTGTTCCTATTGTGGATAGACTCTGTAGGAGAGGCCGCTGGATAAGGCCTCTGCTTCTATGCCCTTTGAGAGGGCTGCTTTGAGGAACCTCTTACCCTAGCCTCTGCCAAGTATAGCCTTCTGCCTCTCTCCAATACTGACTTACTTCTGACAGCTTGTCTTTCCGTTTGAGAAACCAAGAGCCCTTTTCGTGCAGGGAAAAATGTCCGTTTTCTGTTCTTCTTTTGCACACGGTGACGTGCTTTCAGGCCTGGGTTAGGCTTTTACCCACTCGAGGGAGGGCAGCTTCCCATTCACTTTGGAGATGGCACTCCTGCAGCGCTGTGGGCCATGACTGTGCTTCGCAGACTGTAAACTACCCTCTCCATTCGAAGAAAAGACGCACGGATTGGGAAGCCTCTGTTCTCTGGGAAATGTGTGTGGTGCTACTGCCCCGGTGTATGGGGTGGCTCACTGGCCACTAGCAATGTTTCTGCTCGCCACTGTGGGGCAAACGTTGTGCAGCTAAGCTCACTTGGGTAGTAAAAGTGCCAGAGTTCCTTTCCGGGGCACCGTCAAGAGATCTCATTCGTAGCATGCGGGTACTGCTTTCCTCCTAAGCTGTGCATTCGCAGCCAGCTTCAAGGTGTTCCTTTTGTGGATAGACTCTGGTGGAGAGGCCGCGGGAGAAGGCCTCTGCTTCTATGCCCTTTGAGAAGGCTGCTTTGAGGAACCTCTTACCCTAGCCTCTGCCAAGTACAGCCTTCTGCCTCTCTCCAATACTGACTTACTTTTGACAGCTTGTCTTTCCGTTTGAGAAACCAAGAGCCCTTTTCGTGCAGGGAAAAATGTCCGTTTTCTGTTCTTCTTTTGCACACGGTGACGTGCTTTCAGGGCTGCGGTTAGGCTTTTACCCACTCGAGGGAGGGCAGCTTCCCATTCACTTTGGAGATGGCACTCCTGCAGCGCTGTGGGCCATGTCTGTGCTTCGCAGACTGCAAACTACCCTCTCCATTCGAAGACAACACGCACGGATTGGGAAGTCTCTCTTCTCTGGGAGTTGTGTGTGGTGCTACTGCCCCGGTGTATGGGGTGTCTCACTGGCCACTAGCAATATTTCTGCTCGCCACTGTGAGGCAAACGTTGTGCAGCTAAGCTCACTTGGGAAGTACAAGTGCCAGAGTTCCTTTCTGGGGCACCATCAAGAGATCACATTCGTAGCATGCGGGTACTGCTTTCCTCCTAAGCTGTGCATTCGCAGCCAGCTTCAAGGTGTTCCTTTTGTGGATAGACTCTGGTGGAGAGGCCGCTGGAGAAGGCCTCTGCTTCTATGCCCTTTGAGAAGGCTGCTTTGAGGAACCTCTTACCCTAGCCTCTGCCAAGTACAGCCTTCTGCCTCTCTCCAATACTGACTTACTTTTGACAGCTTGTCTTTCCGTTTGAGAAACCAAGAGCCCTTTTCGTGCAGGGAAAAATGTCCGTTTTCTGTTCTTCTTTTGCACACGGTGACGTGCTTTCAGGCCTGGGTTAGGCTTTTACCCACTCGAGGGAGGGCAGCTTCCCATTCACTTTGGAGATGGCACTCCTGCAGCGCTGTGGGCCATGTCTGTGCTTCGCAGACTGCAAACTACCCTCTCCATTCGAAGAGAACACGCACGGATTGGGAAGTCTCTGTTCTCTGGGAGTTGTGTGTGGTGCTACTGCCCCGGTGTATGGGGTGGCTCACTGGCCACTAGCAATGTTTCTGCTCGCCACTGTGGGGCAAACGTTGTGCAGCTAAGCTCACTTGGGAAGTACAAGTGCCAGAGTTCCTTTCTGGGGCACCATCAAGAGATCACATTCGTAGCATGCGGGTACTGCTTTCCTCCTAAGCTGTGCATTCGCAGCCAGCTTCAAGGTGTTCCTTTTGTGGATAGACTCTGGTGGAGAGGCCGCTGGAGAAGGCTTCTGCTTCTATGCCCTTTGAGAAGGCTGCTTTGAGGAACCTCTTACCCTGGCCTCTGCCAAGTACAGCCTTCTGCCTCTCTCCAATACTGACTTACTTTTGACAGCTTGTCTTTCCGTTTGAGAAACCAAGAGCCCTTTTCGTGCAGGGAAAAATGTCCGTTTTCTGTTCTACTTTTGCACACGGTGACATGCTTTCAGGGCTGTGGTTAGGCTTTTACCCACTCGAGGGAGGGCAGCTTCCCATTCACTTTGGAGATGGCACTCCTGCAGCGCTGTGGGCCATGTCTGTGTTTCGCAGACTGCAAACTACCCTCTCCATTCGAAGAGAACACGCACGGATTGGGAAGTCTCTGTTCTCTGGGAGTGTGTGTGGTGCTACTGCCCCGGTGTATGGGGTGGCTCACTGGCCACTAGCAATGTTTCTGCTCGCCACTGTGGGGCAAACGTTGTGCAGCTAAGCTCACTTGGGAAGTACAAGTGCCAGAGTTCCTTTCTGGGGCATCATCAAGAGATCACATTCGTAGCATGCGGGTACTGCTTTCCTCCTAAGCTGTGCATTCCCCGCCAGCTTCAAGGTGTTCCTTTTGTGGATAGACTCTGGAGGAGAGGCCGCTGGATAAGGCCTCTGCTTCTATGCCCTTTGAGAAGGCTGCTTTGAGGAACCTCTTACCCTAGCCTCTGCCAAGTACAGCCTTCTGCCTCTCTCCAATACTGACTTACTTCTGACAGCTTGTCTTTCCGTTTGAGAAACCACGAGCCCTTTTCGTGCAGGGAAAAATGTCCGTTTTCTATTCTTCTTTTGCACACGGTGACGTGCTTTCAGGCCTGGGTTAGGCTTTTACCCACTCGAGGGAGGGCAGCTTCCCATTCACTTTGGAGATGGCACTCCTTCAGCGCTGTGGGCCATGACTGTGCTTCGCAGACTGTAAACTACCCTCTCCATTCGAAGAAAAGACGCACGGATTGGGAAGCCTCTGTTCTCTGGGAAATGTGTGTGGTGCTACTGCCCCGGTGTATGGGGTGGCTCACTGGCCACTAGCAATGTTTCTGCTCGCCACTGTGGGGCAAACGTTGTGCAGCTAAGCTCACTTGGGTAGTACAAGTGCCAGAGTTCCTTTCCGGGGCACCGTCAAGAGATCTCATTCGTAGCATGCGGGTACTGCTTTCCTCCTAAGCTGTGCATTCCCCGCCAGCTTCAAGGTGTTCCTTTTGTGGATAGACTCTGGTGGAGAGGCCGCTGGAGAAGGCCTCTGCTTCTATGCCCTTTGAGAAGGCTGCTTTGAGGAACCTCTTACCCTAGCCTCTGCCAAGTACAGCCTTCTGCCTCTCTCCAATACTGACTTACTTTTGACAGCTTGTCTTTCCGTTTGAGAAACCAAGAGCCCTTTTTGTGCAGGGAAAAATGTCCGTTTTCTGTTCTTCTTTTGCACACGGTGACGTGCTTTCAGGGCTGTGGTTAGGCTTTTACCCACTCGAGGGAGGGCAGCTTCCCATTCACTTTGGAGATGGCACTCCTGCAGCGCTGTGGGCCATGTCTGTGCTTCGCAGACTGCAAACTACCCTCTCCATTCGAAGAGAACACGCACGGATTGGGAAGTCTCTGTTCTCTCGGGGTTGTGTGTGGTGTTACTGCCCAGGTGTATGGGGTGGCTCACTGGCCACTAGCAATGTTTCTGCTCGCCACTGTGGGGCAAACGTTGTGCAGCTAAGCTAACTTGGGAAGTACAAGTGCCAGAGTTCCTTTCTGGGGCACCATCAAGAGATCACATTCGTAGCATGCGGGTACTGCTTTCCTCCTAAGCTGTGCATTCGCAGCCAGCTTCAAGGTGTTCCATTTGTGGATAGACTCTGGTTGAGAGCCCGCTGGAGAAGGCCTCTGCTTCTATGCCCTTTGAGAAGGCTGCTTTGAGGAACCTCTTACCCTAGCCTCTGCCAAGTACAGCCTTCTGCCTCTCTCCAATACTGACTTACTTTTGACAGCTTGTCTTTCCGTTTGAGAAACCAAGAGCCCTTTTCGTGCAGGGAAAAATGTCCGTTTTCTGTTTTTCTTTTAAACACGGTGACGTGCTTTCAGGCCTGGGTTAGGCTTTTACCCACTCGAGGGAGGGCAGCTTCCCATTCACTTTGGAGATGGCACTCCTGCAGCGCTGTGGGCCATGTCTGTGCTTCGCAGACTGCAAACTACCCTCTCCATTCGAAGAGAACACGCACGGATTGGGAAGTCTCTGTTCTCTTGGAGTTGTGTGTGGTGCTACTGCCCGGGTGTATGGCGTGGCTCACTGGCCACTAGCAATGTTTCTGCTCGCCACTGTGGGGCAAACGGTGTGCAGCTAAGCTCACTTGGGAAGTACAAGTGCCAGAGTTCCTTTCTGGGGCACCATCAAGAGATCACATTCGTAGCATGCGGGTACTGCTTTCCTCCTAAGCTGTGCATTCGCAGCCAGCTTCAAGGTGTTCCTTTTGTGGATAGACTCTGGTGGAGAGGCCGCTGGAGAAGGCTTCTGCTTCTATGCCCTTTGAGAAGGCTGCTTTGAGGAACTTCTTACCCTAGCCTCTGCCAAGTACAGCCTTCTGCCTCTCTCCAATACTGACTTACTTTTGACAGCTTGTCTTTCCATTTGAGAAACCAAGAGCCCTTTTCCTGCAGGGAAAAATGTCCGTTTTCTGTTCTTCTTTTGCACACGGTTACGTGCTTTCAGGGCTGGGGTTAGGCTTTTACCCACTCGAGGGAGGGCAGCTTCCCTTTCACTTTGGAGACGGCACTCCTGCAGCGCTGTGGGCCATGTCAGTGCTTCGCAGACTGCAAACTACCCTCTCCATTCGAAGAGAACACGCACGGATTGGGAAGTCTCTGTTCTCTGGGAGTTGTGTGTGGTGCTACTGCCCCGGTGTATGGGGTGGCTCACTGGCCACTAGCAATGTTTCTGCTCGCCACTGTGGGGCAAACGTTGTGCAGCTAAGCTCACTTGGGAAGTACAAGTGCCAGAGTTCCTTTCTGGGGCACCATCAAGAGATCACATTCGTAGAATGCGGGTACTGCTTTCCTCCTAAGCTGTGCATTGGCAGCCAGCTTCAAGGTGTTCCTTTTGTGGATAGACTCTGGTGGAGAGGCCGCTGGAGAAGGCTTCTGCTTCTATGCCCTTTGAGAAAGCTGCTTTGAGGAACCTCTTACCGTAGCCTCTGCCAAGTACAGCATTCTGCCTCTCTCCAATACTGACTTACTTTTGACAGCTTGTCTTTCCGTTTGAGAAACCAAGAGCCCTTTTCGTGCAGGGAAAAATGTCCGTTTTCTGTTCTTCTTTTGCACACGGTGACGTGCTTTCAGGCCTGGGTTAGGATTTTACGCACTCGAGGGAGGGCAGCTTCCCATTCACTTTGGAGATGGCACTCCTGCAGCGCTGTGGGCCATGACTGTGCTTCGCAGACTGTAAACTACCCTCTCCATTCGAAGAAAACACGCACGGATTGGGAAGTCTCTGTTCTTTAGGAGATGTGTGTGGTGCTACTGCCCCGGTGTATGGGGTGGCTCACTGGCCACTAGCAATGTTTCTGCTCGCCACTGTGGGGCAAACGTTGTGCAGCTAAGCTCACTTGGGAAGTACAAGTGCCAGAGTTCCTTTCTGGGGCACCATCAAGAGATCACATTCGTAGCATGCGGGTACTGCTTTCCTCCTAAGCTGTGCATTCGCAGCCAGCTTCAAGGTGTTCCTTTTGTGGATAGACTCTGGTGGAGAGGCCGCTGGAGAAGGACTCTGCTTCTATGCCCTTTGAGAAGGCTGCTTTGAGGAACCTCTTACCCTAGCCTCTGCCAAGTACAGCCTTCTGCCTCTCTCCAATACTGACGTACTTTTGACAGCTTGTCTTTCCGTTTGAGAAACCAAGAGCCCTTTTTGTGCAGGGAAAAATGTCCGTTTCCTGTTTTCTTTTGCACACGGTGACGTGCTTTCAGGGCTGTGGTTAGGCTTTTACCCACTCGAGGGAGGGCAGCTTCCCGTTCACTTTGGAGATGGCACTCCTGCAGCGCTGTGGGCCATGTCTGTGCTTCGCAGACTGCAAACTACCCTCTCCATTCGAAGACAACACGCACGGATTGGGAAGTCTCTGTTCTCTTGGAGTTGTGTGTGGTGCTACTGCCCGGGTGTATGGCGTGGCTCACTGGCCACTAGCAATGTTTCTGCTCGCCACTGTGGGGCAAACGTTGTGCAGCTAAGCTCACTTGGGAAGTACAAGTGCCAGAGTTCCTTTCTGGGGCACCATCAAGAGATCACATTCGTAGCATGCGGGTACTGCTTTCCTCCTAAGCTGTGCATTCGCAGCCAGCTTCAAGGTGTTCCTTTTGTGGATAGACTCTGGTGGAGAGGCCGCTGGAGAAAGCCTCTGCTTCTATGCCCTTTTAGAAGGCTGCTTTGCGGAACCTCTTACCCTAGCCTCTGCCAAGTACATCCTTCTGCCTCTCTCCAATACTGACGTACTTTTGACAGCTTGTCTTTCCGTTTGAGAAACCAAGAGCCCTCTTCGTGCAGGGAAAAATGTCCGTTTTCTGTTCTTCTTTTGCACACGGTGACGTGCTTTCAGGCCTTCGTTAGGCTTTTACCCACTCGAGGGAGGGCAGCTTCCCGTTCAGTTTGGAGATGGCACTCCTGCCGCGCTGTGGGCCATGTCTGTGTTTCGCAGCCTGCAAACTACCCTCTCCATTCGAAGAGAACACGCACGGATCTGGAAGTCTCTGTTCTCTGGGAGTTGTGTGTGGTGCTACTGCCCCGGTGTATGGGGTGGCTCACTGGCCACTAGCAATGTTTCTGCTCGCCACTGTGGGGCAAACGTTGTGCAGCTAAGCTCACTTGGCAAGTACAAGTGCCAGAGTTCCTTTCTGGGGCACCATCAAGAGATCACATTCGGAGCATGCGGGTACTGCTTTCCTCCTAAGCTGTGCATTGGCAGCCAGCTTCAAGGTGTTCCTTTTGTGGATAGACTCTGGTGGAGAGGCCGCTGGAGAAGGCTTCTGCTTCTATGCCCTTTGAGAAAGCTGCTTTGAGGAACCTCTTACCCTAGCCTCTGCCAAGTACAGCCTTCTGCCTCTCTCCAATACTGACTTACTTTTGACAGCTTGTCTTTCCGTTTGAGAAACCAAGAGCCCTTTTCGTGCAGGGAAAAATGTCCGTTTTCTGTTCTTCTTTTGCACACGGTGACGTGCTTTCAGGCCTGGGTTAGGCTTTTACCCACTCGTGGGAGGGCAGCTTCCCATTCACTTTGGAGATGGCACTCCTGCAGCGCTGTGGGCCATGACTGTGCTTCGCAGACTGTAAACTACCCTCTCCATTCGAAGAAAACACGCACGGATTGGGAAGTCTCTGTTCTTTAGCAGATGTGTGTGGTGCTACTGCCCCGGTGTATGGGGTGGCTCACTGGCCACTAGCAATGTTTCTGCTCGCCACTGTGGGGCAAAAGTTGTGCAGCTAAGCTCACTTGGGAAGTACAAGTGCCAGAGTTCCTTTCTGGGGCACCATCAAGTGATCACATTCGTAGCATGCGGGTACTGCTTTCCTCCTAAGCTGTGCATTCGCAGCCAGCTTCAAGGTGTTCCTTTTGTGGATAGACTCTGGTGGAGAGGCCGCTGGAGAAGGCCTCTGCTTCTATGCCCTTTGAGAAGGCTGCTGTGAGGAACCTCTTACCCTAGCCTCTGCCAAGTACAGCCTTCTGCCTCTCTCCAATACTGACTTAATTCTGACAGCTTGTCTTTCTGTTTGAGAAACCAAGAGCCGTTTTCGTGCAGGGAAAAATGTCCGTTTTCTGTTCTTCTTTTGCACACGGTGACGTGCTTTCAGGGCTGTGGTTAGGCTTTTACCCACTCGAGGGAGGGCAGCTTCCCATTCACTTTGGAGATGGCACTCGTGCAGCGCTGTGGGCCATGTCTGTGCTTCGCAGACTGCAAACTACCCTCTCCATTCGAAGAGAACACGCACGGATTGGGAAGTCTCTGTTCTCTTTGAGTTGTGTGTGGTGCTACTGCCCCGGTGTATGGCGTGGCTCACTGGCCACTAGCAATGTTTCTGCTCGCCACTGTGGGGCAAACGTTGTGCAGCTAAGCTCACTTGGGAAGTACAAGTGCCAGAGTTCCTTTCCGGGGCACCGTCAAGAGATCTCATTCGTAGCATGCGGATACTGCTTTCCTCCTAAGCTGTGCATTCGCAGCCAGCTTCAAGGTGTTCCTTTTGTGGATAGACTCTGGTGGAGAGGCCGCTGGAGAAGGCCTCTGCTTCTATGCCCTTTGAGAAGGCTGCTTTGAGGAACCTCTTACCCTAGCCTCTGCCAAGTACAGCCTTCTGCCTCTCTCCAATACTGACTTACTTTTGACAGCTTGTCTTTCCGTTTGAGAAACCAAGAGCCCTTTTTGTGCAGGGAAAAATGTCCGTTTTCTGTTCTTCTTTTGCACACGGTGACGTGCTTTCAGGGCTGTGGTTAGGCTTTTACCCACTCGAGGGAGGGCAGCTTCCCATTCACTTTGGAGATGGCACTCCTGCAGCGCTGTGGGCCATGTCTGTGCTTCGCAGACTGCAAACTACCCTCTCCATTCGAAGAGAACCCGCACGGATTGGGAAGTCTCTGTTCTCTCGGGGTTGTGTGTGGTGTTACTGCCCAGGTGTATGGGGTGGCTCACTGGCCACTAGCAATGTTTCTGCTCGCCACTGTGGGGCAAACGTTGTGCAGCTAAGCTAACTTGGGAAGTACAAGTGCCAGAGTTCCTTTCTGGGGCACCATCAAGAGATCACATTCGTAGCATGCGGGTACTGCTTTCCTCCTAAGCTGTGCATTCGCAGCCAGCTTCAAGGTGTTCCATTTGTGGATAGACTCTGGTTGAGAGCCCGCTGGAGAAGGCCTCTGCTTCTATGCCCTTTGAGAAGGCTGCTTTGAGGAACCTCTTACCCTAGCCTCTGCCAAGTACAGCCTTCTGCCTCTCTCCAATACTGACTTACTTTTGACAGCTTGTCTTTCCGTTTGAGAAACCAAGAGCCCTTTTCGTGCAGGGAAAAATGTCCGTTTTCTGTTTTTCTTTTAAACACGGTGACGTGCTTTCAGGCCTGGGTTAGGCTTTTACCCACTCGAGGGAGGGCAGCTTCCCATTCACTTTGGAGATGGCACTCCTGCAGCGCTGTGGGCCATGTCTGTGCTTCGCAGACTGCAAACTACCCTCTCCATTCGAAGAGAACACGCACGGATTGGGAAGTCTCTGTTCTCTTGGAGTTGTGTGTGGTGCTACTGCCCGGGTGTATGGCGTGGCTCACTGGCCACTAGCAATGTTTCTGCTCGCCACTGTGGGGCAAACGGTGTGCAGCTAAGCTCACTTGGGAAGTACAAGTGCCAGAGTTCCTTTCTGGGGCACCATCAAGAGATCACATTCGTAGCATGCGGGTACTGCTTTCCTCCTAAGCTGTGCATTCGCAGCCAGCTTCAAGGTGTTCCTTTTGTGGATAGACTCTGGTGGAGAGGCCGCTGGAGAAGGCTTCTGCTTCTATGCCCTTTGAGAAGGCTGCTTTGAGGAACTTCTTACCCTAGCCTCTGCCAAGTACAGCCTTCTGCCTCTCTCCAATACTGACTTACTTTTGACAGCTTGTCTTTCCATTTGAGAAACCAAGAGCCCTTTTCCTGCAGGGAAAAATGTCCGTTTTCTGTTCTTCTTTTGCACACGGTTACGTGCTTTCAGGGCTGGGGTTAGGCTTTTACCCACTCGAGGGAGGGCAGCTTCCCTTTCACTTTGGAGACGGCACTCCTGCAGCGCTGTGGGCCATGTCAGTGCTTCGCAGACTGCAAACTACCCTCTCCATTCGAAGAGAACACGCACGGATTGGGAAGTCTCTGTTCTCTGGGAGTTGTGTGTGGTGCTACTGCCCCGGTGTATGGGGTGGCTCACTGGCCACTAGCAATGTTTCTGCTCGCCACTGTGGGGCAAACGTTGTGCAGCTAAGCTCACTTGGGAAGTACAAGTGCCAGAGTTCCTTTCTGGGGCACCATCAAGAGATCACATTCGTAGAATGCGGGTACTGCTTTCCTCCTAAGCTGTGCATTGGCAGCCAGCTTCAAGGTGTTCCTTTTGTGGATAGACTCTGGTGGAGAGGCCGCTGGAGAAGGCTTCTGCTTCTATGCCCTTTGAGAAAGCTGCTTTGAGGAACCTCTTACCGTAGCCTCTGCCAAGTACAGCATTCTGCCTCTCTCCAATACTGACTTACTTTTGACAGCTTGTCTTTCCGTTTGAGAAACCAAGAGCCCTTTTCGTGCAGGGAAAAATGTCCGTTTTCTGTTCTTCTTTTGCACACGGTGACGTGCTTTCAGGCCTGGGTTAGGATTTTACGCACTCGAGGGAGGGCAGCTTCCCATTCACTTTGGAGATGGCACTCCTGCAGCGCTGTGGGCCATGACTGTGCTTCGCAGACTGTAAACTACCCTCTCCATTCGAAGAAAACACGCACGGATTGGGAAGTCTCTGTTCTTTAGGAGATGTGTGTGGTGCTACTGCCCCGGTGTATGGGGTGGCTCACTGGCCACTAGCAATGTTTCTGCTCGCCACTGTGGGGCAAACGTTGTGCAGCTAAGCTCACTTGGGAAGTACAAGTGCCAGAGTTCCTTTCTGGGGCACCATCAAGAGATCACATTCGTAGCATGCGGGTACTGCTTTCCTCCTAAGCTGTGCATTCGCAGCCAGCTTCAAGGTGTTCCTTTTGTGGATAGACTCTGGTGGAGAGGCCGCTGGAGAAGGACTCTGCTTCTATGCCCTTTGAGAAGGCTGCTTTGAGGAACCTCTTACCCTAGCCTCTGCCAAGTACAGCCTTCTGCCTCTCTCCAATACTGACGTACTTTTGACAGCTTGTCTTTCCGTTTGAGAAACCAAGAGCCCTTTTTGTGCAGGGAAAAATGTCCGTTTCCTGTTTTCTTTTGCACACGGTGACGTGCTTTCAGGGCTGTGGTTAGGCTTTTACCCACTCGAGGGAGGGCAGCTTCCCGTTCACTTTGGAGATGGCACTCCTGCAGCGCTGTGGGCCATGTCTGTGCTTCGCAGACTGCAAACTACCCTCTCCATTCGAAGACAACACGCACGGATTGGGAAGTCTCTGTTCTCTTGGAGTTGTGTGTGGTGCTACTGCCCGGGTGTATGGCGTGGCTCACTGGCCACTAGCAATGTTTCTGCTCGCCACTGTGGGGCAAACGTTGTGCAGCTAAGCTCACTTGGGAAGTACAAGTGCCAGAGTTCCTTTCTGGGGCACCATCAAGAGATCACATTCGTAGCATGCGGGTACTGCTTTCCTCCTAAGCTGTGCATTCGCAGCCAGCTTCAAGGTGTTCCTTTTGTGGATAGACTCTGGTGGAGAGGCCGCTGGAGAAAGCCTCTGCTTCTATGCCCTTTTAGAAGGCTGCTTTGCGGAACCTCTTACCCTAGCCTCTGCCAAGTACATCCTTCTGCCTCTCTCCAATACTGACGTACTTTTGACAGCTTGTCTTTCCGTTTGAGAAACCAAGAGCCCTCTTCGTGCAGGGAAAAATGTCCGTTTTCTGTTCTTCTTTTGCACACGGTGACGTGCTTTCAGGCCTTCGTTAGGCTTTTACCCACTCGAGGGAGGGCAGCTTCCCGTTCAGTTTGGAGATGGCACTCCTGCCGCGCTGTGGGCCATGTCTGTGTTTCGCAGCCTGCAAACTACCCTCTCCATTCGAAGAGAACACGCACGGATCTGGAAGTCTCTGTTCTCTGGGAGTTGTGTGTGGTGCTACTGCCCCGGTGTATGGGGTGGCTCACTGGCCACTAGCAATGTTTCTGCTCGCCACTGTGGGGCAAACGTTGTGCAGCTAAGCTCACTTGGCAAGTACAAGTGCCAGAGTTCCTTTCTGGGGCACCATCAAGAGATCACATTCGGAGCATGCGGGTACTGCTTTCCTCCTAAGCTGTGCATTGGCAGCCAGCTTCAAGGTGTTCCTTTTGTGGATAGACTCTGGTGGAGAGGCCGCTGGAGAAGGCTTCTGCTTCTATGCCCTTTGAGAAAGCTGCTTTGAGGAACCTCTTACCCTAGCCTCTGCCAAGTACAGCCTTCTGCCTCTCTCCAATACTGACTTACTTTTGACAGCTTGTCTTTCCGTTTGAGAAACCAAGAGCCCTTTTCGTGCAGGGAAAAATGTCCGTTTTCTGTTCTTCTTTTGCACACGGTGACGTGCTTTCAGGCCTGGGTTAGGCTTTTACCCACTCGTGGGAGGGCAGCTTCCCATTCACTTTGGAGATGGCACTCCTGCAGCGCTGTGGGCCATGACTGTGCTTCGCAGACTGTAAACTACCCTCTCCATTCGAAGAAAACACGCACGGATTGGGAAGTCTCTGTTCTTTAGCAGATGTGTGTGGTGCTACTGCCCCGGTGTATGGGGTGGCTCACTGGCCACTAGCAATGTTTCTGCTCGCCACTGTGGGGCAAAAGTTGTGCAGCTAAGCTCACTTGGGAAGTACAAGTGCCAGAGTTCCTTTCTGGGGCACCATCAAGTGATCACATTCGTAGCATGCGGGTACTGCTTTCCTCCTAAGCTGTGCATTCGCAGCCAGCTTCAAGGTGTTCCTTTTGTGGATAGACTCTGGTGGAGAGGCCGCTGGAGAAGGCCTCTGCTTCTATGCCCTTTGAGAAGGCTGCTGTGAGGAACCTCTTACCCTAGCCTCTGCCAAGTACAGCCTTCTGCCTCTCTCCAATACTGACTTAATTCTGACAGCTTGTCTTTCTGTTTGAGAAACCAAGAGCCGTTTTCGTGCAGGGAAAAATGTCCGTTTTCTGTTCTTCTTTTGCACACGGTGACGTGCTTTCAGGGCTGTGGTTAGGCTTTTACCCACTCGAGGGAGGGCAGCTTCCCATTCACTTTGGAGATGGCACTCGTGCAGCGCTGTGGGCCATGTCTGTGCTTCGCAGACTGCAAACTACCCTCTCCATTCGAAGAGAACACGCACGGATTGGGAAGTCTCTGTTCTCTTTGAGTTGTGTGTGGTGCTACTGCCCCGGTGTATGGCGTGGCTCACTGGCCACTAGCAATGTTTCTGCTCGCCACTGTGGGGCAAACGTTGTGCAGCTAAGCTCACTTGGGAAGTACAAGTGCCAGAGTTCCTTTCCGGGGCACCGTCAAGAGATCTCATTCGTAGCATGCGGATACTGCTTTCCTCCTAAGCTGTGCATTCGCAGCCAGCTTCAAGGTGTTCCTTTTGTGGATAGACTCTGGTGGAGAGGCCGCTGGAGAAGGCCTCTGCTTCTATGCCCTTTGAGAAGGCTGCTTTGAGGAACCTCTTACCCTAGCCTCTGCCAAGTACAGCCTTCTGCCTCTCTCCAATACTGACTTACTTTTGACAGCTTGTCTTTCCGTTTGAGAAACCAAGAGCCCTTTTTGTGCAGGGAAAAATGTCCGTTTTCTGTTCTTCTTTTGCACACGGTGACGTGCTTTCAGGGCTGTGGTTAGGCTTTTACCCACTCGAGGGAGGGCAGCTTCCCATTCACTTTGGAGATGGCACTCCTGCAGCGCTGTGGGCCATGTCTGTGCTTCGCAGACTGCAAACTACCCTCTCCATTCGAAGAGAACCCGCACGGATTGGGAAGTCTCTGTTCTCTCGGGGTTGTGTGTGGTGTTACTGCCCAGGTGTATGGGGTGGCTCACTGGCCACTAGCAATGTTTCTGCTCGCCACTGTGGGGCAAACGTTGTGCAGCTAAGCTAACTTGGGAAGTACAAGTGCCAGAGTTCCTTTCTGGGGCACCATCAAGAGATCACATTCGTAGCATGCGGGTACTGCTTTCCTCCTAAGCTGTGCATTCGCAGCCAGCTTCAAGGTGTTCCATTTGTGGATAGACTCTGGTTGAGAGCCCGCTGGAGAAGGCCTCTGCTTCTATGCCCTTTGAGAAGGCTGCTTTGAGGAACCTCTTACCCTAGCCTCTGCCAAGTACAGCCTTCTGCCTCTCTCCAATACTGACTTACTTTTGACAGCTTGTCTTTCCGTTTGAGAAACCAAGAGCCCTTTTCGTGCAGGGAAAAATGTCCGTTTTCTGTTTTTCTTTTAAACACGGTGACGTGCTTTCAGGCCTGGGTTAGGCTTTTACCCACTCGAGGGAGGGCAGCTTCCCATTCACTTTGGAGATGGCACTCCTGCAGCGCTGTGGGCCATGTCTGTGCTTCGCAGACTGCAAACTACCCTCTCCATTCGAAGAGAACACGCACGGATTGGGAAGTCTCTGTTCTCTTGGAGTTGTGTGTGGTGCTACTGCCCGGGTGTATGGCGTGGCTCACTGGCCACTAGCAATGTTTCTGCTCGCCACTGTGGGGCAAACGGTGTGCAGCTAAGCTCACTTGGGAAGTACAAGTGCCAGAGTTCCTTTCTGGGGCACCATCAAGAGATCACATTCGTAGCATGCGGGTACTGCTTTCCTCCTAAGCTGTGCATTCGCAGCCAGCTTCAAGGTGTTCCTTTTGTGGATAGACTCTGGTGGAGAGGCCGCTGGAGAAGGACTCTGCTTCTATGCCCTTTGAGAAGGCTGCTTTGAGGAACCTCTTACCCTAGCCTCTGCCAAGTACAGCCTTCTGCCTCTCTCCAATACTGACGTACTTTTGACAGCTTGTCTTTCCGTTTGAGAAACCAAGAGCCCTTTTTGTGCAGGGAAAAATGTCCGTTTTCTGTTTTCTTTTGCACACGGTGACGTGCTTTCAGGGCTGTGGTTAGGCTTTTACCCACTCGAGGGAGGGCAGCTTCCCGTTCACTTTGGAGATGGCACTCCTGCAGCGCTGTGGGCCATGTCTGTGCTTCGCAGACTGCAAACTACCCTCTCCATTCGAAGACAACACGCACGGATTGGGAAGTCTCTGTTCTCTTGGAGTTGTGTGTGGTGCTACTGCCCGGGTGTATGGCGTGGCTCACTGGCCACTAGCAATGTTTCTGCTCGCCACTGTGGGGCAAACGTTGTGCAGCTAAGCTCACTTGGGAAGTACAAGTGCCAGAGTTCCTTTCTGGGGCACCATCAAGAGATCACATTCGTAGCATGCGGGTACTGCTTTCCTCCTAAGCTGTGCATTCGCAGCCAGCTTCAAGGTGTTCCTTTTGTGGATAGACTCTGGTGGAGAGGCCGCTGGAGAAAGCCTCTGCTTCTATGCCCTTTTAGAAGGCTGCTTTGCGGAACCTCTTACCCTAGCCTCTGCCAAGTACATCCTTCTGCCTCTCTCCAATACTGACGTACTTTTGACAGCTTGTCTTTCCGTTTGAGAAACCAAGAGCCCTCTTCGTGCAGGGAAAAATGTCCGTTTTCTGTTCTTCTTTTGCACACGGTGACGTGCTTTCAGGCCTTCGTTAGGCTTTTACCCACTCGAGGGAGGGCAGCTTCCCGTTCACTTTGGAGATGGCATTCCTGCCGCGCTGTGGGCCATGTCTGTGTTTCGCAGCCTGCAAACTACCCTCTCCATTCGAAGAGAACACGCACGGATTGGGAAGTCTCTGTTCTCTGGGAGTTGTGTGTGGTGCTACTGCCCCGGTGTATGGGGTGGCTCACTGGCCACTAGCAATGTTTCTGCTCGCCACTGTGGGGCAAACGTTGTGCAGCTAAGCTCACTTGGCAAGTACAAGTGCCAGAGTTCCTTTCTGGGGCACCATCAAGAGATCACATTCGGAGCATGCGGGTACTGCTTTCCTCCTAAGCTGTGCATTGGCAGCCAGCTTCAAGGTGTTCCTTTTGTGGATAGACTCTGGTGGAGAGGCCGCTGGAGAAGGCTTCTGCTTCTATGCCCTTTGAGAAAGCTGCTTTGAGGAACCTCTTACCCTAGCCTCTGCCAAGTACAGCCTTCTGCCTCTCTCCAATACTGACTTACTTTTGACAGCTTGTCTTTCCGTTTGAGAAACCAAGAGCCCTTTTCGTGCAGGGAAAAATGTCCGTTTTCTGTTCTTCTTTTGCACACGGTGACGTGCTTTCAGGCCTGGGTTAGGCTTTTACCCACTCGTGGGAGGGCAGCTTCCCATTCACTTTGGAGATGGCACTCCTGCAGCGCTGTGGGCCATGACTGTGCTTCGCAGACTGTAAACTACCCTCTCCATTCGAAGAAAACACGCACGGATTGGGAAGTCTCTGTTCTTTAGGAGATGTGTGTGGTGCTACTGCCCCGGTGTATGGGGTGGCTCACTGGCCACTAGCAATGTTTCTGCTCGCCACTGTGGGGCAAAAGTTGTGCAGCTAAGCTCACTTGGGAAGTACAAGTGCCAGAGTTCCTTTCTGGGGCACCATCAAGTGATCACATTCGTAGCATGCGGGTACTGCTTTCCTCCTAAGCTGTGCATTCGCAGCCAGCTTCAAGGTGTTCCTTTTGTGGATAGACTCTGGTGGAGAGGCCGCTGGAGAAGGCCTCTGCTTCTATGCCCTTTGAGAAGGCTGCTGTGAGGAACCTCTTACCCTAGCCTCTGCCAAGTACAGCCTTCTGCCTCTCTCCAATACTGACTTAATTCTGACAGCTTGTCTTTCTGTTTGAGAAACCAAGAGCCGTTTTCGTGCAGGGAAAAATGTCCGTTTTCTGTTCTTCTTTTGCACACGGTGACGTGCTTTCAGGGCTGTGGTTAGGCTTTTACCCACTCGAGGGAGGGCAGCTTCCCATTCACTTTGGAGATGGCACTCCTGCAGCGCTGTGGGCCATGTCTGTGCTTCGCAGACTGCAAACTACCCTCTCCATTCGAAGAGAACACGCACGGATTGGGAAGTCTCTGTTCTCTTTGAGTTGTGTGTGGTGCTACTGCCCCGGTGTATGGCGTGGCTCACTGGCCACTAGCAATGTTTCTGCTCGCCACTGTGGGGCAAACGTTGTGCAGCTAAGCTCACTTGGGAAGTACAAGTGCCAGAGTTCCTTTCCGGGGCACCGTCAAGAGATCTCATTCGTAGCATGCGGGTACTGCTTTCCTCCTAAGCTGTGCATTCGCAGCCAGCTTCAAGGTGTTCCTTTTGTGGATAGACTCTGGTGGAGAGGCCGCTGGATAAGACCTCTGCTTCTATGCCCTTTGAGAAGGCTGCTTTGAGGAACCTCTTACCCTAGCCTCTGCCAAGTACAGCCTTCTGCCTCTCTCCAATACTGACTTACTTTTGACAGCTTGTCTTTCCATTTGAGAAACCAAGAGCCCTTTTCGTGCAGGGACAAATGTCCGATTTCTGTTCTTCTTTTGCACACGGTGACGTGCTTTCAGGCCTGTGGTTAGGCTTTTACCCACTCGAGGGAGGGCAGCTTCCCATTCACTTTGGAGATGGCACTCCTGCAGCGCTGTGGGCCATGTCTGGGCTTCGCAGACTGCAAACTACCCTCTCTATTCGAAGAGAACACGCACGGATTCGGAAGTCTCTGTTCTCTGGGAGTTGTGTGTGGTGTTACTGCCCAGGTGTATGGGGTGGCTCACTGGCCACTAGCAATGTTTCTGCTCGCCACTGTGGGGCAAACGTTGTGCAGCTAAGCTCACTTGGGAAGTACAAGTGCCAGAGTTCCTTTCTTGGGCACCATCAAGAGATCACATTCGTAGCATGCGGGTACTGCTTTCCTCCTAAGCTGTGCATTCGCAGCCAGCTTCAAGGTGTTCCTTTTGTGGATAGACTCTGGTGGAGAGGCCGCTGGAGAAGGCCTCTGCTTCTATGCCCTTTGAGAAGGCTGCTTTGAGGAACCTCTTACCCTAGCCTCTGCCAAGTACAGCCTTCTGCCTCTCTCCAATACTGACTTACATTTGACAGCTTGTCTTTCCGTTTGAGAAACCAAGAGCCCTTTTCGTGCAGGGAAAAATGCCCGTTTTCTGTTCTTCTTTTGCACACGGTGTCGTGCTTTCAGGCCTGGGTTAGGCTTTTACCCACTCGAGGGAGGTCAGCTTCCCGTTCACTTTGGAGATGGCACTCCTGCAGCGCTGTGGGCCATGACTGTGCTTCGCAGACTGTAAAGTACCCTCTCCATTCGAAGAAAACACGCACGGATTGGGAAGTCTCTGTTCTTTAGGAGATGTGTGTGGTGCTACTGCCCCGGTGTATGGGGTGGCTCACTGGCCACTAGCAATGTTTCTGCTCGCCACTGTGGGGCAAACGTTGTGCAGCTAAGCTAACTTGGGAAGTACAAGTGCCAGAGTTCCTTTCTGCGGCACCATCAAGAGATCACATTCGTAGCATGCGGGTACTGCTTTCCTCCTAAGCTGTGCATTCGCAGCCAGCTTCAAGGTGTTCCTTTTGTGGATAGACTCTGGTGGAGAGGCCGCTGGAGAAGGCCTCTGCTTCTATGCCCTTTGAGAAGGCTGCTTTGAGGAACCTCTTACCCTAGCCTCTGCCAAGTACAGCCTTCTGCCTCTCTCCAATACTGACTTACTTTTGACAGCTTGTCTTTCCGTTTGAGAAACCAAGAGCCCTTTTCGTGCAGGGAAAAATGTCCGTTTTCTGTTTTTCTTTTGAACACGGTGACGTGCTTTCAGGGTTGTGGTTAGGCTTTTACCCACTCGAGGGAGGGCAGCTTCCCATTCACTTTGGAGATGGCACTCGTGCAGCGCTGTGGGCCATGTCTGTGCTTCGCAGACTGCAAACTACCCTCTCCATTCGAAGACAACACGCACGGATTGGGAAGTCTCTGTTCTCTTGAGGTTGTGTGTGGTGCTACAGCCCCGGTGTATGGGGTGGCTCACTGGCCACTAGCAATGTTTCTGCTCGCCACTGTGGGGCAAACGTTGTGCAGCTAAGCTCACTTGGGAAGTACAAGTGCCAGAGTTCCTTTCTGGGGCACCATCAAGAGATCACATTCGTAGCATGCGGGTACTGCTTTCCTCCTAAGCTGTGCATTGGCAGCCAGCTTCAAGGTGTTCCTTTTGTGGATAGACTCTGGTGGAGAGGCCGCTGGAGAAGGCTTCTGCTTCTATGCCCTTTGAGAAAGCTGCTTTGAGGAACCTCTTACCCTAGCCTCTGCCAAGTACAGCCTTCTGCCTCTCTCCAATACTGACTTACTTTTGACAGCTTGTCTTTCCGTTTGAGAAACCAAGAGCCCTTTTCGTGCAGGGAAAAATGTCCGTTTTCTGTTCTTCTTTTGCACACGGTGACGTGCTTTCAGGCCTGGGTTAGGCTTTTACCCACTCGAGGGAGGGTAGCTTCCCATTCACTTTGGAGATGGCACTCCTGCAGCGCTGTGGGCCATGACTGTGCTTCGCAGACTGTAAACTACCCTCTCCATTCGAAGAAAACACGCACGGATTGGGAAGTCTCTGTTCTTTAGGAGATGTGTGTGGTGCTACTGCCCCGGTGTATGGGGTGGCTCACTGGCCACTAGCAATGTTTCTGCTCGCCACTGTGGGGCAAACGTTGTGCAGCTAAGCTCACTTGGGAAGTAGAAGTGCCAGAGTTCCTTTCTGGGGCACCATCAAGAGATCACATTCGTAGCATGCGGGTACTGCTTTCCTCCTAAGCTGTGCATTCGCAGCCAGCTTCAAGGTGTTCCTTTTGTGGATAGACTCTGGTAGAGAGGCCGCTGGATAAGGCCTCTGCTTCTATGCCCTTTGAGAAGGCTGCTTTGAGGAACCTCTTACCCTAGCCTCTGCCAAGTACAGCCTTCTGCCTCTCTCCAATACTGACTTACTTTTGACGGCTTGTCTTTCCGTTTGAGAAACCAAGAGCCCTTTTCCTGCAGGGAAAAATGTCCTTTTTCTGTTCTTCTTTTGCACACGGTTACGTGCTTTCAGGGCTGGTGTTAGGCTTTTACCCACTCGAGGGAGGGCAGCTTCCCGTTCACTTTGGAGATGGCACTCCTGCAGCGCTGTGGGCCATGTCTGTGCTTCGCAGACTGCAAACTACCCTCTCCATTCGAAGAGAACACGCACGGATTGGGAAGTCTCTGTTCTCTGGGAGTTGTGTGTGGTGCTACTGCCCCGGTGTATGGGGTGGCTCACTGGCCACTAGCAATGTTTCTGCTTGCCACTGTGGGGCAAACGTTGTGCAGCTAAGCTCACTTGGGAAGTACAAGTGCCAGAGTTCCTTTCTGGGGCACCATCAAGGGATCACATTCGTAGCATGCGGGTAATGCTTTCCTCCTAAGCTGTGCATTGGCAGCCAGCTTCAAGGTGTTCCTTTTGTGGATAGACTCTGGTGGAGAGGCCGCTGGAGAAGGCTTCTGCTTCTATGCCCTTTGAGAAAGCTGCTTTGAGGAACCTCTTACCCTAGCCTCCGCCAAGTACAGCCTTCTGCCTCTCTCCAATACTGACTTACTTTTGACAGCTTGTCTTTCCGTTTGAGAAACCAAGAGCCCTTTTCGTGCAGGGAAAAATGTCCGTTTTCTGTTCTTCTTTTGCACACGGTGACGTGCTTTCAGGCCTGGGTTAGGCTTTTACCCACTCGTGGGAGGGCAGCTTCCCATTCACTTTGGAGATGGCACTCTGGCAGCGCTGTGGGCCATGACTGTGCTTCGCAGACTGTAAACTACCCTCTCCATTCGAAGAAAACACGCACGGATTGGGAAGTCTCTGTTCTTTAGGAGATGTGTGTGGTGCTACTGCCCCGGTGTATGGGGTGGCTCACTGGCCACTAGCAATGTTTCTGCTCGCCACTGTGGGGCAAACGTTGTGCAGCTAAGCTCACTTGGGAAGTACAAGTGCCAGAGTTCCTTTCTGGGGCACCATCAAGTGATCACATTCGTAGCATGCGGGTACTGCTTTCCTCCTAAGCTGTGCATTCGCAGCCAGCTTCAAGGTGTTCCTTTTGTGGATAGACTCTGGTGGAGAGGCCGCTGGAGAAGGCCTCTGCTTCTATGCCCTTTGAGAGGGCTGCTTTGAGGAACCTCTTACCCTAGCCTCTGCCAAGTACAGCCTTCTGCCTCTCTCCAATACTGACTTACTTTTGACAGCTTGTCTTTCCGTTTGAGAAACCAAGAGCCCTTTTCGTGCAGGGAAAAATGTCCGTTTTCTGTTCTTCTTTTGCACACGGTGACGTGCTTTCAGGCCTGTGGTTAGGCTTTTACCCACTCGAGGGAGGGCAGCTTCCCATTCACTTTGGAGATGGCACTCCTGCAGCGCTGTGGGCCATGTCTGTGCTTCGCAGACTGCAAACTACCCTCTCCATTCGAAGAGAACACGCACGGATTGGGAAGTCTCTGTTCTCTGGGAGTTGTGTGTGGTGTTACTGCCCAGGTGTATGGGGTTGCTCACTGGCCACTAGCAATGTTTCTGCTCGCCACTGTGGGGCAAACGTTGTGCAGCTAAGCTCACTTGGGAAGTACAAGTGCCAGAGTTCCTTTCTTGGGCACAATCAAGAGATCACATTCGTAGCATGCGGGTACTGCTTTCCTCCTAAGCTGTTCATTCGCAGCCAGCTTCAAGGTGTTCCTTTTGTGGATAGACTCTGGTGGAGAGGCCGCTGGAGAAGGCCTCTGCTTCTATGCCCTTTGAGAAGGCAGCTTTGAGGAACCTCTTACCCTAGCCTCTGCCAAGTACAGCCTTCTGCCTCTCTCCAATACTGACTTACTTCTGACAGCTTGTCTTTCCGTTTGAGAAACCAAGAGCCCTTTTCGTGCAGGGAAAAATGTCCGTTTTCTGTTCTTCTTTTGCACACGGTGACGTGCTTTCAGGCCTGTGGTTAGGCTTTTACCCACTCGAGGGAGGGCAGCTTCCCGTTCACTTTGGAGATGGCACTCCTGCAGCGCTGTGGGCCATGACTGTGCTTCGCAGACTGTAAACTACCCTCTCCATTCGAAGAAAACACGCACGGATTCGGAAGTCTCTGTTCTTTAGGAGATGTGTGTGGTGCTACTGCCCCGGTGTATGGGGTGGCTCACTGGCCACTAGCAATGTTTCTGCTCGCCACTGTGGGGCAAACGTTGTGCAGCTAAGCTCACTTGGGAAGTACAAGTGCCAGAGTTCCTTTCTGGGGCACCATCAAGAGATCACATTCGTAGCATGCGGGTACTGCTTTCCTCCTAAGCTGTGCATTCGCAACCAGCTTCAAGGTGTTCCTTTTGTGGATAGACTCTGGTCGAGAGGCCGCTGGAGAAGGCCTCTGCTTCTATGCCCTTTGAGAAGGCTGCTTTGAGGAACCTCTTACCCTAGCCTCTGCCAAGTACAGCCTTCTGCCTCTCTCCAATACTGACTTACTTTTGACAGCTTGTCTTTCCGTTTGAGAAACCAAGAGCCCTTTTCGTGCAGGGAAAAATGTCCGTTTTCTGTTCTTCTTTTGCACACGGTGACGTGCTTTCAGGCCTGGGTTAGGCTTTTACCCACTCGAGGGAGGGCAGCTTCCCATTCACTTTGGAGATGGCACTCCTGCAGCGCTGTGGGCCATGTCTGTGCTTCGCAGACTGCAAACTACCCTCTCCATTCGAAGAGAACACGCACGGATTGGGAAGTCTCTGTTCTCTGGGAGTTGTGTGTGGTGCTACTGCCCCGGTGTATGGGGTGGCTCACTGGCCACTAGCAATGTTTCTGCTCGCCACTCTGGGGCAAACGTTGTGCAGCTAAGCTCACTTGGGAAGTACAAGTGCCAGAGTTCCTTTCTGGGGCACCATCAAGGGATCACATTCGTAACATGCGGGTACTGCTTTCCTCCTAAGCTATGCATTCGCAGCCAGCTTCAAGGTGTTCCTTTTGTGGATAGACTCTGGTGGAGAGGCCGCTGGAGAAGGCTTCTGCTTCTATGCCCTTTGAGAAAGCTGCTTTGAGGAACCTCTTACCCTAGCCTCCGCCAAGTACAGCCTTCTGCCTCTCTCCAATACTGACTTACTTTTGACAGCTTGTCTTTCCGTTTGAGAAACCAAGAGCCCTTTTCGTGCAGGGAAAAATGTCCGTTTTCTGTTCTTCTTTTGCACACGGTGACGTGCTTTCAGGCCTGGGTTAGGCTTTTACCCACTCGTGGGAGGGCAGCTTCCCATTCACTTTGGAGATGGCACTCCTGCAGCGCTGTGGGCCATGACTGTGCTTCGCAGACTGTAAACTACCCTCTCCATTCGAAGAAAACACGCACGGATTGGGAAGTCTCTGTTCTTTAGGAGATGTGTGTGGTGCTACTGCCCCGGTGTATGGGGTGGCTCACTGGCCACTAGCAATGTTTCTGCTCGCCACTGTGGGGCAAACGTTCTGCAGCTAAGCTCACTTGGGAAGTACAAGTGCCAGAGTTCCTTTCTGGGGCACCATCAAGTGATCACATTCGTAGCATGCGGGTACTGCTTTCCTCCTAAGCTGTGCATTCGCAGCCAGCTTCAAGGTGTTCCTTTTGTGGATAGACTCTGGTGGAGAGGCCGCTGGAGAAGGCCTCTGCTTCTATGCCCTTTGAGAGGGCTGCTTTGAGGAACCTCTTACCCTAGCCTCTGCCAAGTACAGCCTTCTGCCTCTCTCCAATACTGACTTACTTTTGACAGCTTGTCTTTCTGTTTGAGAAACCAAGAGCCCTTTTCGTGCAGGGAAAAATGTCCGTTTTCTGTTCTTCTTTTGCACACGGTGACGTGCTTTCAGGGCTGTGGTTAGGCTTTTACCCACTCGAGGGAGGGCAGCTTCCCATTCACTTTGGAGATGGCACTCCTGCAGCGCTGTGGGCCATGTCTGTGCTTCGCAGACTGCAAACTACCCTCTCCATTCAAAGAGAACACGCACGGATTGGGAAGTCTCTGTTCTCTTGGAGTTGTGTGTGGTGCTACTGCCCCGGTGTATGGCGTGGCTCACTGGCCACTAGCAATGTTTCTGCTCGCCACTGTGGGGCAAACGTTGTGCAGCTAAGCTCACTTGGGAAGTACAAGTGCCAGAGTTCCTTTCCGGGGCACCGTCAAGAGAACTCATTCGTAGCATGCGGGTACTGCTTTCCTCCTAAGCTGTGCATTCGCAGCCAGCTTCAAGGTGTTCCTTTTGTGGATAGACTCTGGTGGAGAGGCCGCTGGAGAAGGCCTCTGCTTCTATGCCCTTTGAGAAGGCTGCTTTGAGGAACCTCTTACCCTAGCCTCTGCCAAGTACAGCCTTCTGCCTCTCTCCAATACTGACTTACTTCTGACAGCTTGTCTTTCCGTTTGAGAAACCAAGAGCCCTTTTCGTGCAGGGAAAAATGTCCGTTTTCTGTTCTTCTTTTGCACACGGTGACGTGCTTTCAGGCCTGGGTTAGGCTTTTACCCACTCGAGGGAGGGCAGCTTCCCGTTCACTTTGGAGATGGCACTCCTGCAGCGCTGTGGGCCATGACTGTGCTTCGCAGACTGTAAACTACCCTCTCCATTCGAAGAAAACACGCACGGATTCGGAAGTCTCTGTTCTTTAGGAGATGTGTGTGGTGCTACTGCCCCGGTGTATGGGGTGGCTCACTGGCCACTAGCAATGTTTCTGCTCGCCACTGTGGGGCAAACGTTGTGCAGCTAAGCTCACTTGGGAAGTACAAGTGCCAGAGTTCCTTTCTGGGGCACCATCAAGAGATCACATTCGTAGCATGCGGGTACTGCTTTCCTCCTAAGCTGTGCATTCGCAACCAGCTTCAAGGTGTTCCTTTTGTGGATAGACTCTGGTGGAGAGGCCGCTGGAGAAGGCCTCTGCTTCTATGCCCTTTGAGAAGGCTGCTTTGAGGAACCTCTTACCCTAGCCTCTGCCAAGTACAGCCTTCTGCCTCTCTCCAATACTGACTTACTTTTGACAGCTTGTCTTTCCGTTTAAGAAACCAAGAGCCCTTTTCGTGCAGGGAAAAATGTCCGTTTTCTGTTCTTCTTTTGCACACGGTGACGTGCTTTCAGGCCTGGGTTAGGCTTTTACCCACTCGAGGGAGGGCAGCTTCCCGTTCACTTTGGAGATGGCACTCCTGCAGCGCTGTGGGCCATGACTGTGCTTCGCAGACTGTAAACTACCCTCTCCATTCGAAGAAAACACGCACGGATTCGGAAGTCTCTGTTCTTTAGGAGATGTGTGTGGTGCTACTGCCCCGGTGTATGGGGTGGCTCACTGGCCACTAGCAATGTTTCTGCTCGCCACTGTGGGGCAAACGTTGTGCAGCTAAGCTCACTTGGGAAGTACAAGTGCCAGAGTTCCTTTCTGGGGCACCATCAAGAGATCACATTCGTAGCATGCGGGTACTGCTTTCCTCCTAAGCTGTGCATTCGCAGCCAGCTTCAAGGTGTTCCTTTTGTGGATAGACTCTGGTGGAGAGGCCGCTGGAGAAGGCCTCTGCTTCTATGCCCTTTGAGAAGGCTGCTTTGAGGAACCTCTTACCCTAGCCTCTGCCAAGTACAGCCTTCTGCCTCTCTCCAATACTGACTTACTTTTGACAGCTTGTCTTTCCGTTTGAGAAACCAAGAGCCCTTTTCGTGCAGGGAAAAATGTCCGTTTTCTGTTCTTCTTTTGCACACGGTGACGTGCTTTCAGGGCTGTGGTTAGGCTTTTACCCACTCGAGGGAGGGCAGCTTCCCATTCACTTTGGAGATGGCACTCGTGCAGCGCTGTGGGCCATGTCTGTGCTTCGCAGACTGCAAACTACCCTCTCCATTCGAAGAGAACACGCACGGATTGGGAAGTCTCTGTTCTCTGGGAGTTGTGTGTGGTGCTACTGCCCCGGTGTATGGCGTGGCTCACTGGCCACTAGCAATGTTTCTGCTCGCCACTGTGGGGCAAACGTTGTGCAGCTAAGCTCACTTGGGAAGTACAAGTGCCAGAGTTCCTTTCTGGGGCACCATCAAGAGATCACATTCGTAACATGCGGGTACTGCTTTCCTCCTAAGCTGTGCATTCGCAGTCAGCTTCAATGTGTTCCTTTTCTGGATAGACTCTGGTGGAGAGGCCGCTGGAGAAGGCTTCTGCTTCTATGCCCTTTGAGAAGGCTGCTTTGAGGAACCTCTTACCCTAGCCTCTGTCAAGTACAGCCTTCTGCCTCTCTCCAATACTGAATTACTTTTGACAGCTTGTCTTTCCGTTTGAGAAACCAAGAGGCCTTTTCCTGCAGGGAAAAATGTCCGTTTTCTGTTCTTCTTTTGCACACGGTTACGTGCTTTCAGGGCTGGGGTTAGGCTTTTACCCACTCGAGGGAGGGCAGCTTCCCGTTCACTTTGGAGATGGCACTCCTGCAGCGCTGTGGGCCATGTCTGTGCTTCGCAGACTGCAAACTACCCTCTCCATTCGAAGAGAACACGCACGGATTGGGAAGTCTCTGTTCTCTGGGAGTTGTGTGTGGTGCTACTGCCCCGGTGTATGGGGTGGCTCACTGGCCACTAGCAATGTTTCTGCTCGCCACTGTGGGGCAAACGTTGTGCAGCTAAGCTCACTTGGGAAGTACAAGTGCCAGAGTTCCTTTCTGGGGCACCATCAAGTGATCACATTCGTAGCATGCGGGTACTGCTTTCCTCCTAAGCTGTGCATTGGCAGCCAGCTTCAAGGTGTTCCTTTTGTGGATAGACTCTGGTGGAGAGGTCGCTGGAGAAGGCTTCTGCTTCTATGCCCTTTGGGAAAGCTGCTTTGAGGAACCTCTTACCCTAGCCTCTGCCAAGAACAGCCTTCTGCCTCTCTCCAATACTGACTTACTTTTGACAGCTTGTCTTTCTGTTTGAGAAACCAAGAGCCCTTTTCGTGCAGGGAAAAATGTCCGTTTTCTGTTCTTCTTTTGCACACGGTGACGTGCTTTCAGGCCTGGGTTAGGATTTTACCCACTCGAGGGAGGGCAGCTTCCCATTCACTTTGGAGATGGCACTCCTGCAGCGCTGTGGGCCATGACTGTGCTTCGCTGACTGTAAGCTACCCTCTCCATTCGAAGAAAACACGCACTGATTGGGAAGTCTCTGTTCTCTGGGAGTTTTGTGTGGTGTTACTGCCCCGGTGTATGGGGTGGCTCACTGGCAACTAGCAATGTTTCTGCTCGCCACTGTGGGGCAAACGTTGTGCAGCTAAGCTCACTTGGGAAGTACAAGTGCCAGAGTTCCTTTCTGGGGCACCATCAAGAGATCACATTCTAGCATGCGGGTACTGCTTTCCTCCTAAGCTGTGCATTGGCAGCAGCTTCAAGGTGTTCCTTTTGTGGATAGACTCTGGTGGAGAGGCCGCTGGAGAAGGCTTCTGCTTCTATGCCCTTTGAGAAGGCTGCTTTGAGGAACCTCTTATCCTAGCCTCTGCCAAGTACAGCCTTCTGCCTCTCTCCAATACTGACTTACTTTTGGCAGCTTGTCTTTCTGTTTGAGAAACCAAGAGCCCTTTTCGTGCAGGGAAAAATGTCCGTTTTCTGTTCTTCTTTTGCACACGGTTACGTGCTTTCAGGGCTGGGGTTAGGCTTTTACCCACTCGAGGGAGGGCAGCTTCCCATTCACTTTGGAGATGGCACTCCTGCAGCGCTGTGGGCCATGTCTGTGCTTCGCAGACTGCAAACTACCCTCTCCATTCGAAGAGAACACGCACGGATTGGGAAGTCTCTGTTCTCTGGGAGTTGTGTGTGGTGCTACTGCCCCGGTGTATGGGGTGGCTCACTGGCCACTAGCAATGTTTCTGCTCGCCACTGTGGGGCAAACGTTGTGCAGCTAAGCTCACTTGGGAAGTACAAGTGCCAGAGTTCCTTTCTGGGGCACCATCAAGTGATCACATTCGTAGCATGCGGGTACTGCTTTCCTCCTAAGCTGTGCATTGGCAGCCAGCTTCAAAGTGTTCCTTTTGTGGATAGACTCTGGTGGAGAGGTCGCTGGAGAAGGCTTCTGCTTCTATGCCCTTTGAGAAAGCTGCTTTGAGGAACCTCTTACCCTAGCCTCTGCCAAGAACAGCCTTCTGCCTCTCTCCAATACTGACTTACTTTTGACAGCTTGTCTTTCTGTTTGAGAAACCAAGAGCCCTTTTCGTGCAGGGAAAAATGTCCGTTTTCTGTTCTTCTTTTGCACACGGTGACGTGCTTTCAGGCCTGGGTTAGGATTTTACCCACTCGTGGGAGGGCAGCTTCCCATTCACTTTGGAGATGGCACTCCTGCAGCGCTGTGGGCCATGACTGTGCTTCGCTGACTGTAAACTACCCTCTCCATTCGAAGAAAACACGCACTGATTGGGGAGTCTCTGTTCTCTGGGAGTTTTGTGTGGTGTTACTGCCCCGGTGTATGGGGTGGCTCACTGGCAACTAGCAATGTTTCTGCTCGCCACTGTGGGGCAAACGGTGTGCAGCTAAGCTCACTTGGGAAGTACAAGTGCCAGAGTTCCTTTCTGGGGCACCATCAAGAGATCACATTCTAGCATGCGGGTACTGCTTTCCTCCTAAGCTGTGCATTGGCAGCAGCTTCAAGGTGTTCCTTTTGTGGATAGACTCTGGTGGAGAGGCCGCTGGAGAAGGCTTCTGCTTCTATGCCCTTTGAGAAGGCTGCTTTGAGGAACCTCTTATCCTAGCCTCTGCCAAGTACAGCCTTCTGCCTCTCTCCAGTACTGAATTACTTTTGGCAGCTTGTCTTTCCGTTTGAGAAACCAAGAGCCCTTTTCGTGCAGGGAAAAATGTCCGTTTTCTGTTCTTCTTTTGCACACGGTTACGTGCTTTCAGGGCTGGGGTTAGGCTTTTACCCACTCGAGGGAGGGCAGCTTCCCATTCACTTTGGAGATGGCACTCCTGCAGCGCTGTGGGCCATGTCTGTGCTTCGCAGACTGCAAACTACCCTCTCCATTCGAAGACAACACGCACGGATTGGGAAGTCTCTGTTCTCTGGGAGTTGTGTGTGGTGCTACTGCCCCGGTGTATGGGGTGGCTCACTGGCCACTAGCAATGTTTCTGCTCGCCACTGTGGGGCAAACGTTGTGCAGCTAAGCTCACTTGGGAAGTACAAGTGCCAGAGTTCCTTTCTGGGGCACCATCAAGAGATCACATTCGTAGCATGCGGTTACTGCTTTCCTCCTAAGCTGTGCATTCGCAGCCAGCTTCAAGGTGTTCCTTTTGTGGATAGACTCTGGTGGAGAGGCCGCTGGAGAAGGCCTCTGCTTCTATGCCCTTTGAGAAGGCTGCTTTGAGGAACCTCTTACCCTAGCCTCTGCCAAGTACAGCCTTCTGCCTCTCTCCAATACTGACTTACTTTTGACAGCTTGTCTTTCCGTTTGAGAAACCAAGAGCCCTTTTCGTGCAGGGAAAAATGTCCGTTTTCTGTTCTTCTTTTGCACACGGTGACGTGCTTTCAGGCCTGGGTTAGGCTTTTACCCACTCGAGGGAGGGCAGCTTCCCATTCACTTTGGAGATGGCACTCCTGCAGCGCTGTGGGCCATGTCTGTGCTTCGCAGACTGCAAACTATCCTCTCCATTCGAAGAGAACACGCACGGATTGGGAAGTCTCTGTTCTCTGGGAGTTGTGTGTGGTGCTACTGCCCCGGTGTATGGGGTGGCTCACTGGCCACTAGCAATGTTTCTGCTCGCCACTGTGGGGCAAACGTTGTGCAGCTAAGCTCACTTGGGAAGTACAAGTGCCAGAGTTCCTTTCTGGGGCACCATCAAGAGATCACATTCGTAGCATGCGGGTACTGCTTTCCTCCTAAGCTGTGCATTCGCAGCCAGCTTCAAGGTGTTCCTTTTGTGGATAGACTCTGGTGGAGAGGCCGCTGGAGAAGGCCTCTGCTTCTATGCCCTTTGAGAAGGCTGCTTTGAGGAACCTCTTACCCTAGCCTCTGCCAAGTACAGCCTTCTGCCTCTCTCCAATACTGACTTACTTTTGACAGCTTGTCTTTCCTTTTGAGAAACCAAGAGCCCTTTTCCTGCAGGGAAAAATGTCCGTTTTCTGTTCTTCTTTTGCACACGGTGACGTGCTTTCAGGCCTGGGTTAGGCTTTTACCCACTCGAGGGAGGGCAGCTTCCCGTTCACATTGGAGATGGCACTCCTGCAGCGCTGTGGGCCATGTCTGTGCTTCGCAGACTGCAAACTACCCTCTCCATTCGAAGAGAACACGCACGGATTGGGAAGTCTCTGTTCTCTGGGAGTTGTGTGTGGTGCTACTGCCCCGGTGTATGGGGTGGCTCATTGGCCACTAGCAATGTTTCTGCTCGCCACTGTGGGGCAAACCTTGTGCAGCTAAGCTCACTTGGGAAGTACAAGTGCCAGAGTTCCTTTCTGGGGCACCATCAAGAGATCACATTCGTAGCATGCGGGTACTGCTTTCCTCCTAAGCTGTGCATTCGCAGCAGCTTCAAGGTGTTCCTTTTGTGGATAGACTCTGGTGGAGAGGCCGCTGGAGAAGGCTTCTGCTTCTATGCCCTTTGAGAAGGCTGCTTTGAGGAACCTCTTACCCTAGCCTCTGCCAAGTACAGCCTTCTGCCTCTCTCCAATACTGACTTACTTTTGGCAGCTTGTCTTTCTGTTTGAGAAACCAAGAGCCCTTTTCGTGCAGGGAAAAATGTCCGTTTTCTGTTCTTCTTTTGCACACGGTGACGTGCTTTCAGGGCTGGGGTTAGGCTTTTACCCACTCGAGGGAGGGCAGCTTCCCATTCACTTTGGAGATGGCACTCCTGCAGCGCTGTGGGCCATGTCTGTGCTTCGCAGACTGCAAACTACCCTCTCCATTCGAAGAGAACACGCACGGATTGGGAAGTCTCTGTTCTCTGGGAGTTGTGTGTGGTGCTACTGCCCCGGTGTATGGGGTGGCTCACTGGCCACTAGCAATGTTTCTGCTCGCCACTGTGGGGCAAACGTTGTGCAGCTAAGCTCACTTGGGAAGTACAAGTGCCAGAGTTCCTTTCTGGGGCACCATCAAGAGATCACATTCGTAGCATGCGGGTACTGCTTTCCTCCTAAGCTGTGCATTCGCAGCCAGCTTCAAGGTGTTCCTTTTGTGGATAGACTCTGGTGGAGAGGCCGCTGGAGAAGGCCTCTGCTTCTATGCCCTTTGAGAAGGCTGCTTTGAGGAACCTCTTACCCTAGCCTCTGCCAAGTACAGCCTTCTGCCTCTCTCCAATACTGACTTACTTTTGACAGCTTGTCTTTCCGTTTGAGAAACCAAGAGCCCTTTTCGTGCAGGGAAAAATGTCCGTTTTCTGTTCTTCTTTTGCACACGGTGACGTGCTTTCAGGCCTGGGTTAGGCTTTTACCCACTCGAGGGAGGGCAGCTTCCCATTCACTTTGGAGATGGCACTCCTGCAGCGCTGTGGGCCATGTCTGTGCTTCGCAGACTGCAAACTACCCTCTCCATTCGAAGAGAACACGCACGGATTGGGAAGTCTCTGTTCTCTGGGAGTTGTGTGTGGTGCTACTGCCCCGGTGTATGGGGTGGCTCACTGGCCACTAGCAATGTTTCTGCTCGCCACTGTGGGGCAAACGTTGTGCAGCTAAGCTCACTTGGGAAGTACAAGTGCCAGAGTTCCTTTCTGGGGCACCATCAAGAGATCACATTCGTAGCATGCGGGTACTGCTTTCCTCCTAAGCTGTGCATTCGCAGCCAGCTTCAAGGTGTTCCTTTTGTGGATAGACTCTGGTGGAGAGGCCGCTGGAGAAGGCTTCTGCTTCTATGCCCTTTGAGAAAGCTGCTTTGAGGAACCTCTTACCCTAGCCTCCGCCAAGTACAGCCTTCTGCCTCTCTCCAATACTGACTTACTTTTGACAGCTTGTCTTTCCGTTTGAGAAACCAAGAGCCCTTTTCGTGCAGGGAAAAATGTCCGTTTTCTGTTCTTCTTTTGCACACGGTGACGTGCTTTCAGGCCTGGGTTAGGCTTTTACCCACTCGTGGGAGGGCAGCTTCCCATTCACTTTGGAGATGGCACTCCTGCAGCGCTGTGGGCCATGACTGTGCTTCGCAGACTGTAAACTACCCTCTCCATTCGAAGAAAACACGCACGGATTGGGAAGTCTCTGTTCTTTAGGAGATGTGTGTGGTGCTACTGCCCCGGTGTATGGGGTGGCTCACTGGCCACTAGCAATGTTTCTGCTCGCCACTGTGGGGCAAACGTTCTGCAGCTAAGCTCACTTGGGAAGTACAAGTGCCAGAGTTCCTTTCTGGGGCACCATCAAGTGATCACATTCGTAGCATGCGGGTACTGCTTTCCTCCTAAGCTGTGCATTCGCAGCCAGCTTCAAGGTGTTCCTTTTGTGGATAGACTCTGGTGGAGAGGCCGCTGGAGAAGGCCTCTGCTTCTATGCCCTTTGAGAGGGCTGCTTTGAGGAACCTCTTACCCTAGCCTCTGCCAAGTACAGCCTTCTGCCTCTCTCCAATACTGACTTACTTTTGACAGCTTGTCTTTCTGTTTGAGAAACCAAGAGCCCTTTTCGTGCAGGGAAAAATGTCCGTTTTCTGTTCTTCTTTTGCACACGGTGACGTGCTTTCAGGGCTGTGGTTAGGCTTTTACCCACTCGAGGGAGGGCAGCTTCCCATTCACTTTGGAGATGGCACTCCTGCAGCGCTGTGGGCCATGTCTGTGCTTCGCAGACTGCAAACTACCCTCTCCATTCAAAGAGAACACGCACGGATTGGGAAGTCTCTGTTCTCTTGGAGTTGTGTGTGGTGCTACTGCCCCGGTGTATGGCGTGGCTCACTGGCCACTAGCAATGTTTCTGCTCGCCACTGTGGGGCAAACGTTGTGCAGCTAAGCTCACTTGGGAAGTACAAGTGCCAGAGTTCCTTTCCGGGGCACCGTCAAGAGAACTCATTCGTAGCATGCGGGTACTGCTTTCCTCCTAAGCTGTGCATTCGCAGCCAGCTTCAAGGTGTTCCTTTTGTGGATAGACTCTGGTGGAGAGGCCGCTGGAGAAGGCCTCTGCTTCTATGCCCTTTGAGAAGGCTGCTTTGAGGAACCTCTTACCCTAGCCTCTGCCAAGTACAGCCTTCTGCCTCTCTCCAATACTGACTTACTTCTGACAGCTTGTCTTTCCGTTTGAGAAACCAAGAGCCCTTTTCGTGCAGGGAAAAATGTCCGTTTTCTGTTCTTCTTTTGCACACGGTGACGTGCTTTCAGGCCTGGGTTAGGCTTTTACCCACTCGAGGGAGGGCAGCTTCCCGTTCACTTTGGAGATGGCACTCCTGCAGCGCTGTGGGCCATGACTGTGCTTCGCAGACTGTAAACTACCCTCTCCATTCGAAGAAAACACGCACGGATTCGGAAGTCTCTGTTCTTTAGGAGATGTGTGTGGTGCTACTGCCCCGGTGTATGGGGTGGCTCACTGGCCACTAGCAATGTTTCTGCTCGCCACTGTGGGGCAAACGTTGTGCAGCTAAGCTCACTTGGGAAGTACAAGTGCCAGAGTTCCTTTCTGGGGCACCATCAAGAGATCACATTCGTAGCATGCGGGTACTGCTTTCCTCCTAAGCTGTGCATTCGCAACCAGCTTCAAGGTGTTCCTTTTGTGGATAGACTCTGGTGGAGAGGCCGCTGGAGAAGGCCTCTGCTTCTATGCCCTTTGAGAAGGCTGCTTTGAGGAACCTCTTACCCTAGCCTCTGCCAAGTACAGCCTTCTGCCTCTCTCCAATACTGACTTACTTTTGACAGCTTGTCTTTCCGTTTAAGAAACCAAGAGCCCTTTTCGTGCAGGGAAAAATGTCCGTTTTCTGTTCTTCTTTTGCACACGGTGACGTGCTTTCAGGCCTGGGTTAGGCTTTTACCCACTCGAGGGAGGGCAGCTTCCCGTTCACTTTGGAGATGGCACTCCTGCAGCGCTGTGGGCCATGACTGTGCTTCGCAGACTGTAAACTACCCTCTCCATTCGAAGAAAACACGCACGGATTCGGAAGTCTCTGTTCTTTAGGAGATGTGTGTGGTGCTACTGCCCCGGTGTATGGGGTGGCTCACTGGCCACTAGCAATGTTTCTGCTCGCCACTGTGGGGCAAACGTTGTGCAGCTAAGCTCACTTGGGAAGTACAAGTGCCAGAGTTCCTTTCTGGGGCACCATCAAGAGATCACATTCGTAGCATGCGGGTACTGCTTTCCTCCTAAGCTGTGCATTCGCAGCCAGCTTCAAGGTGTTCCTTTTGTGGATAGACTCTGGTGGAGAGGCCGCTGGAGAAGGCCTCTGCTTCTATGCCCTTTGAGAAGGCTGCTTTGAGGAACCTCTTACCCTAGCCTCTGCCAAGTACAGCCTTCTGCCTCTCTCCAATACTGACTTACTTTTGACAGCTTGTCTTTCCGTTTGAGAAACCAAGAGCCCTTTTCGTGCAGGGAAAAATGTCCGTTTTCTGTTCTTCTTTTGCACACGGTGACGTGCTTTCAGGGCTGTGGTTAGGCTTTTACCCACTCGAGGGAGGGCAGCTTCCCATTCACTTTGGAGATGGCACTCGTGCAGCGCTGTGGGCCATGTCTGTGCTTCGCAGACTGCAAACTACCCTCTCCATTCGAAGAGAACACGCACGGATTGGGAAGTCTCTGTTCTCTGGGAGTTGTGTGTGGTGCTACTGCCCCGGTGTATGGCGTGGCTCACTGGCCACTAGCAATGTTTCTGCTCGCCACTGTGGGGCAAACGTTGTGCAGCTAAGCTCACTTGGGAAGTACAAGTGCCAGAGTTCCTTTCTGGGGCACCATCAAGAGATCACATTCGTAACATGCGGGTACTGCTTTCCTCCTAAGCTGTGCATTCGCAGTCAGCTTCAATGTGTTCCTTTTCTGGATAGACTCTGGTGGAGAGGCCGCTGGAGAAGGCTTCTGCTTCTATGCCCTTTGAGAAGGCTGCTTTGAGGAACCTCTTACCCTAGCCTCTGTCAAGTACAGCCTTCTGCCTCTCTCCAATACTGAATTACATTTGACAGCTTGTCTTTCCGTTTGAGAAACCAAGAGGCCTTTTCCTGCAGGGAAAAATGTCCGTTTTCTGTTCTTCTTTTGCACACGGTTACGTGCTTTCAGGGCTGGGGTTAGGCTTTTACCCCCTCGAGGGAGGGCAGCTTCCCGTTCACTTTGGAGATGGCACTCCTGCAGCGCTGTGGGCCATGTCTGTGCTTCGCAGACTGCAAACTACCCTCTCCATTCGAAGAGAACACGCACGGATTGGGAAGTCTCTGTTCTCTGGGAGTTGTGTGTGGTGCTACTGCCCCGGTGTATGGGGTGGCTCACTGGCCCCTAGCAATGTTTCTGCTCGCCACTGTGGGGCAAACGTTGTGCAGCTAAGCTCACTTGGGAAGTACAAGTGCCAGAGTTCCTTTCTGGGGCACCATCAAGTGATCACATTCGTAGCATGCGGGTACTGCTTTCCTCCTAAGCTGTGCATTGGCAGCCAGCTTCAAGGTGTTCCTTTTGTGGATAGACTCTGGTGGAGAGGTCGCTGGAGAAGGCTTCTGCTTCTATGCCCTTTGGGAAAGCTGCTTTGAGGAACCTCTTACCCTAGCCTCTGCCAAGAACAGCCTTCTGCCTCTCTCCAATACTGACTTACTTTTGACAGCTTGTCTTTCTGTTTGAGAAACCAAGAGCCCTTTTCGTGCAGGGAAAAATGTCCGTTTTCTGTTCTTCTTTTGCACACGGTGACGTGCTTTCAGGCCTGGGTTAGGATTTTACCCACTCGTGGGAGGGCAGCTTCCCATTCACTTTGGAGATGGCACTCCTGCAGCGCTGTGGGCCATGACTGTGCTTCGCTGACTGTAAGCTACCCTCTCCATTCGAAGAAAACACGCACTGATTGGGAAGTCTCTGTTCTCTGGGAGTTTTGTGTGGTGTTACTGCCCCGGTGTATGGGGTGGCTCACTGGCAACTAGCAATGTTTCTGCTCGCCACTGTGGGGCAAACGTTGTGCAGCTAAGCTCACTTGGGAAGTACAAGTGCCAGAGTTCCTTTCTGGGGCACCATCAAGAGATCACATTCTAGCATGCGGGTACTGCTTTCCTCCTAAGCTGTGCATTGGCAGCAGCTTCAAGGTGTTCCTTTTGTGGATAGACTCTGGTGGAGAGGCCGCTGGAGAAGGCTTCTGCTTCTATGCCCTTTGAGAAGGCTGCTTTGAGGAACCTCTTATCCTAGCCTCTGCCAAGTACAGCCTTCTGCCTCTCTCCAATACTGACTTACTTTTGGCAGCTTGTCTTTCTGTTTGAGAAACCAAGAGCCCTTTTCGTGCAGGGAAAAATGTCCGTTTTCTGTTCTTCTTTTGCACACGGTTACGTGCTTTCAGGGCTGGGGTTAGGCTTTTACCCACTCGAGGGAGGGCAGCTTCCCATTCACTTTGGAGATGGCACTCCTGCAGCGCTGTGGGCCATGTCTGTGCTTCGCAGACTGCAAACTACCCTCTCCATTCGAAGAGAACACGCACGGATTGGGAAGTCTCTGTTCTCTGGGAGTTGTGTGTGGTGCTACTGCCCCGGTGTATGGGGTGGCTCACTGGCCACTAGCAATGTTTCTGCTCGCCACTGTGGGGCAAACGTTGTGCAGCTAAGCTCACTTGGGAAGTACAAGTGCCAGAGTTCCTTTCTGGGGCACCATCAAGTGATCACATTCGTAGCATGCGGGTACTGCTTTCCTCCTAAGCTGTGCATTGGCAGCCAGCTTCAAAGTGTTCCTTTTGTGGATAGACTCTGGTGGAGAGGTCGCTGGAGAAGGCTTCTGCTTCTATGCCCTTTGAGAAAGCTGCTTTGAGGAACCTCTTACCCTAGCCTCTGCCAAGAACAGCCTTCTGCCTCTCTCCAATACTGACTTACTTTTGACAGCTTGTCTTTCTGTTTGAGAAACCAAGAGCCCTTTTCGTGCAGGGAAAAATGTCCGTTTTCTGTTCTTCTTTTGCACACGGTGACGTGCTTTCAGGCCTGGGTTAGGATTTTACCCACTCGTGGGAGGGCAGCTTCCCATTCACTTTGGAGATGGCACTCCTGCAGCGCTGTGGGCCATGACTGTGCTTCGCTGACTGTAAACTACCCTCTCCATTCGAAGAAAACACGCACTGATTGGGGAGTCTCTGTTCTCTGGGAGTTTTGTGTGGTGTTACTGCCCCGGTGTATGGGGTGGCTCACTGGCAACTAGCAATGTTTCTGCTCGCCACTGTGGGGCAAACGGTGTGCAGCTAAGCTCACTTGGGAAGTACAAGTGCCAGAGTTCCTTTCTGGGGCACCATCAAGAGATCACATTCTAGCATGCGGGTACTGCTTTCCTCCTAAGCTGTGCATTGGCAGCAGCTTCAAGGTGTTCCTTTTGTGGATAGACTCTGGTGGAGAGGCCGCTGGAGAAGGCTTCTGCTTCTATGCCCTTTGAGAAGGCTGCTTTGAGGAACCTCTTATCCTAGCCTCTGCCAAGTACAGCCTTCTGCCTCTCTCCAGTACTGAATTACTTTTGGCAGCTTGTCTTTCCGTTTGAGAAACCAAGAGCCCTTTTCGTGCAGGGAAAAATGTCCGTTTTCTGTTCTTCTTTTGCACACGGTTACGTGCTTTCAGGGCTGGGGTTAGGCTTTTACCCACTCGAGGGAGGGCAGCTTCCCATTCACTTTCGAGATGGCACTCCTGCAGCGCTGTGGGCCATGTCTGTGCTTCGCAGACTGCAAACTACCCTCTCCATTCGAAGAGAACACGCACGGATTGGGAAGTCTCTGTTCTCTGGGAGTTGTGTGTGGTGCTACTGCCCCGGTGTATGGGGTGGCTCACTGGCCACTAGCAATGTTTCTGCTCGCCACTGTGGGGCAAACGTTGTGCAGCTAAGCTCACTTGGGAAGTACAAGTGCCAGAGTTCCTTTCTGGGGCACCATCAAGAGATCACATTCGTAGCATGCGGTTACTGCTTTCCTCCTAAGCTGTGCATTCGCAGCCAGCTTCAAGGTGTTCCTTTTGTGGATAGACTCTGGTGGAGAGGCCGCTGGAGAAGGCCTCTGCTTCTATGCCCTTTGAGAAGGCTGCTTTGAGGAACCTCTTACCCTAGCCTCTGCCAAGTACAGCCTTCTGCCTCTCTCCAATACTGACTTACTTTTGACAGCTTGTCTTTCCGTTTGAGAAACCAAGAGCCCTTTTCGTGCAGGGAAAAATGTCCGTTTTCTGTTCTTCTTTTGCACACGGTGACGTGCTTTCAGGCCTGGGTTAGGCTTTTACCCACTCGAGGGAGGGCAGCTTCCCATTCACTTTGGAGATGGCACTCCTGCAGCGCTGTGGGCCATGTCTGTGCTTCGCAGACTGCAAACTATCCTCTCCATTCGAAGAGAACACGCACGGATTGGGAAGTCTCTGTTCTCTGGGAGTTGTGTGTGGTGCTACTGCCCCGGTGTATGGGGTGGCTCACTGGCCACTAGCAATGTTTCTGCTCGCCACTGTGGGGCAAACGTTGTGCAGCTAAGCTCACTTGGGAAGTACAAGTGCCAGAGTTCCTTTCTGGGGCACCATCAAGAGATCACATTCGTAGCATGCGGGCACTGCTTTCCTCCTAAGCTGTGCATTCGCAGCCAGCTTCAAGGTGTTCCTTTTGTGGATAGACTCTGGTGGAGAGGCCGCTGGAGAAGGCCTCTGCTTCTATGCCCTTTGAGAAGGCTGCTTTGAGGAACCTCTTACCCTAGCCTCTGCCAAGTACAGCCTTCTGCCTCTCTCCAATACTGACTTACTTTTGACAGCTTGTCTTTCCTTTTGAGAAACCAAGAGCCCTTTTCCTGCAGGGAAAAATGTCCGTTTTCTGTTCTTCTTTTGCACACGGTGACGTGCTTTCAGGCCTGGGTTAGGCTTTTACCCACTCGAGGGAGGGCAGCTTCCCGTTCACATTGGAGATGGCACTCCTGCAGCGCTGTGGGCCATGTCTGTGCTTCGCAGACTGCAAACTACCCTCTCCATTCGAAGAGAACACGCACGGATTGGGAAGTCTCTGTTCTCTGGGAGTTGTGTGTGGTGCTACTGCCCCGGTGTATGGGGTGGCTCATTGGCCACTAGCAATGTTTCTGCTCGCCACTGTGGGGCAAACCTTGTGCAGCTAAGCTCACTTGGGAAGTACAAGTGCCAGAGTTCCTTTCTGGGGCACCATCAAGAGATCACATTCGTAGCATGCGGGTACTGCTTTCCTCCTAAGCTGTGCATTCGCAGCAGCTTCAAGGTGTTCCTTTTGTGGATAGACTCTGGTGGAGAGGCCGCTGGAGAAGGCTTCTGCTTCTATGCCCTTTGAGAAGGCTGCTTTGAGGAACCTCTTACCCTAGCCTCTGCCAAGTACAGCCTTCTGCCTCTCTCCAATACTGACTTACTTTTGGCAGCTTGTCTTTCTGTTTGAGAAACCAAGAGCCCTTTTCGTGCAGGGAAAAATGTCCGTTTTCTGTTCTTCTTTTGCACACGGTGACGTGCTTTCAGGGCTGGGGTTAGGCTTTTACCCACTCGAGGGAGGGCAGCTTCCCATTCACTTTGGAGATGGCACTCCTGCAGCGCTGTGGGCCATGTCTGTGCTTCGCAGACTGCAAACTACCCTCTCCATTCGAAGAGAACACGCACGGATTGGGAAGTCTCTGTTCTCTGGGAGTTGTGTGTGGTGCTACTGCCCCGGTGTATGGGGTGGCTCACTGGCCACTAGCAATGTTTCTGCTCGCCACTGTGGGGCAAACGTTGTGCAGCTAAGCTCACTTGGGAAGTACAAGTGCCAGAGTTCCTTTCTGGGGCACCATCAAGAGATCACATTCGTAGCATGCGGGTACTGCTTTCCTCCTAAGCTGTGCATTCGCAGCCAGCTTCAAGGTGTTCCTTTTGTGGATAGACTCTGGTGGAGAGGCCGCTGGAGAAGGCCTCTGCTTCTATGCCCTTTGAGAAGGCTGCTTTGAGGAACCTCTTACCCTAGCCTCTGCCAAGTACAGCCTTCTGCCTCTCTCCAATACTGACTTACTTTTGACAGCTTGTCTTTCCGTTTGAGAAACCAAGAGCCCTTTTCGTGCAGGGAAAAATGTCCGTTTTCTGTTCTTCTTTTGCACACGGTGACGTGCTTTCAGGCCTGGGTTAGGCTTTTACCCACTCGAGGGAGGGCAGCTTCCCATTCACTTTGGAGATGGCACTCCTGCAGCGCTGTGGGCCATGTCTGTGCTTCGCAGACTGCAAACTACCCTCTCCATTCGAAGAGAACACGCACGGATTGGGAAGTCTCTGTTCTCTGGGAGTTGTGTGTGGTGCTACTGCCCCGGTGTATGGGGTGGCTCACTGGCCACTAGCAATGTTTCTGCTCGCCACTGTGGGGCAAACGTTGTGCAGCTAAGCTCACTTGGGAAGTACAAGTGCCAGAGTTCCTTTCTGGGGCACCATCAAGAGATCACATTCGTAGCATGCGGGTACTGCTTTCCTCCTAAGCTGTGCATTCGCAGCCAGCTTCAAGGTGTTCCTTTTGTGGATAGACTCTGGTGGAGAGGCCGCTGGAGAAGGCCTCTGCTTCTATGCCCTTTGAGAAGGCTGCTTTGAGGAACCTCTTACCCTAGCCTCTGCAAAGTACAGCCTTCTGCCTCTCTCCAATACTGACTTACTTTTGACAGCTTGTCTTTCCGTTTGAGAAACCAAGAGCCCTTTTCGTGCAGGGAAAAATGTCCATTTTCTGTTCTTCTTTTGCACACGGTGACGTGCTTTCAGGCCTGGGTTAGGCTTTTACCCACTCGAGGGAGGGCAGCTTCCCGTTCACATTGGAGATGGCACTCCTGCAGCGCTGTGGGCCATGTCAGTGCTTCGCAGACTGCAAACTACCCTCTCCATTCGAAGACAACACGCACGGATTGGGAAGTCTCTGTTCTCTGGGAGTTGTGTGTGGTGCTACTGCCCCGGTGTATGGGGTGGCTCACTGGCCACTAGCAATGTTTCTGCTCGCCACTGTGGAGCAAACATTGTGCAGCTAAGCTCACTTGGGAAGTACAAGTGCCAGAGTTCCTTTCTGGGGCACCATCAAGAGATCACATTCGTAGCATGCGGGTACTGCTTTCCTCCAAAGCTGTGCATTCACAGCAGCTTCAAGGTGTTCCTTTTGTGGATAGACTCTGGTGGAGAGGCCGCTGGAGAAGGCTTCTGCTTCTATGCCCTTTGAGAAGGCTGCTTTGAGGAACCTCTTACCCTAGCCTCTGCCAAGTACAGCCTTCTGCCTCTCTCCAATACTGACTTACTTTTGGCAGCTTGTCTTTCTGTTTGAGAAACCAAGAGCCCTTTTCGTGCAGGGAAAAATGTCCGTTTTCTGTTCTTCTTTTGCACACGGTGACGTGCTTTCAGGGCTGGGGTTAGGCTTTTACCCACTCGAGGGAGGGCAGCTTCCCATTCAGTTTGGAGATGGCACTCCTGCAGCGCTGTGGGCCATGTCTGTGCTTCGCAGATTGCAAACTACCCTCTCCATTCGAAGAGAACACGCACGGATTGGGAAGTCTCTGTTCTCTGGGAGTTGTGTGTGGTGCTACTGCCCCGGTGTATGGGGTGGCTCACTGGCCACTAGCAATGTTTCTGCTCGCCACTGTGGGGCAAACGTTGTGCAGCTAAGCTCACTTGGGAAGTACAAGTGCCAGAGTTCCTTTCTGGGGCACCATCAAGAGATCACATTCGTAGCATGCGGGTACTGCTTTCCTCCTAAGCTGTGCATTCGCAGCCAGCTTCAAGGTATTCCTTTTGTGGATAGACTCTGGTGGAGAGGCCGCTGGAGAAGGCCTCTGCTTCTATGCCCTTTGAGAAGGCTGCTTTGAGGAACCTCTTACCCTAGCCTCTGCCAAGTACAGCCTTCTGCCTCTCTCCAATACTGACTTACTTTTGACAGCTTGTCTTTCCGTTTGAGAAACCAAGAGCCCTTTTCGTGCAGGGAAAAATGTCCGTTTTCTGTTCTTCTTTTGCACACGGTGACGTGCTTTCAGGCCTGGGTTAGGCTTTTACCCACTCGAGGGAGGGCAGCTTCCCATTCACTTTGGAGATGGCACTCCTGCAGCGCTGTGGGCCATGTCTGTGCTTCGCAGACTGCAAACTACCCTCTCCATTCGAAGAGAACACGCACGGATTGGGAAGTCTCTGTTCTCTGGGAGTTGTGTGTGGTGCTACTGCCCCGGTGTATGGGGTGGCTCACTGGCCACTAGCAATGTTTCTGCTCGCCACTGTGGGGCAAACGTTGTGCAGCTAAGCTCACTTGGGAAGTACAAGTGCCAGAGTTCCTTTCTGGGGCACCATCAAGAGATCACATTCGTAGCATGCGGGTACTGCTTTCCTCCTAAGCTGTGCATTCGCAGCCAGCTTCAAGGTGTTCCTTTTGTGGATAGACTCTGGTGGAGAGGCCGCTGGAGAAGGCCTCTGCTTCTATGCCCTTTGAGAAGGCTGCTTTGAGGAACCTCTTACCCTAGCCTCTGCCAAGTACAGCCTTCTGCCTCTCTCCAATACTGACTTACTTTTGACAGCTTGTCTTTCCGTTTGAGAAACCAAGAGCCCTTTTCCTGCAGGGAAAAATGTCCGTTTTCTGTTCTTCTTTTGCACACGGTGACGTGCTTTCAGGCCTGGGTTAGGCTTTTACCCACTCGAGGGAGGGCAGCTTCCCGTTCACATTGGAGATGGCACTCCTGCAGGGCTGTGGGCCATGTCAGTGCTTCGCAGACTGCAAACTACCCTCTCCATTCGAAGACAACACGCACGGATTGGGAAGTCTCTGTTCTCTGGGAGTTGTGTGTGGTGCTACTGCCCCGGTGTATGGGGTGGCTCACTGGCCACTAGCAATGTTTCTGCTCGCCAATGTGGAGCAAACATTGTGCAGCTAAGCTCACTTGGGAAGTACAAGTGCCAGAGTTCCTTTCTGGGGCACCATCAAGAGATCACATTCGTAGCATGCGGGTACTGCTTTCCTCCTAAGCTGTGCATTCGCAGCAGCTTCAAGGTGTTCCTTTTGTGGACAGACTCTGGTGGAGAGGCCGCTGGAGAAGGCTTCTGCTTCTATGCCCTTTGAGAAGGCTGCTTTGAGGAACCTCTTACCCTAGCCTCTGCCAAGTACAGCCTTCTGCCTCTCTCCAATACTGACTTACTTTTGACAGCTTGTCTTTCCGTTTGAGAAACCAAGAGCCCTTTTCGGGCAGGGAATAATGTCCGTTTTCTGTTCTTCTTTTGCACACGGTGACGTGCTTTCAGGCCTGGTTTAGGCTTTTACCCACTCGAGGGAGGGCAGCTTCCCATTCACTTTGGAGATGGCACTCCTGCAGCGCTGTGGGCCATGTCTGTGCTTCGCAGACTGCAAACTACCCTCTCCATTCGAAGAGAACACGCACGGATTGGGAAGTCTCTGTTCTCTGGGAGTTGTGTGTGGTGCTACTGCCCCGGTGTATGGGGTGGCTCACTGGCCACTAGCAATGTTTCTGCTCGCCACTGTGGGGCAAACGTTGTGCAGCTAAGCTCACTTGGGAAGTACAAGTGCCAGAGTTCCTTTCTGGGGCACCATCAAGAGATCACATTCTAGCATGCGGGTACTGCTTTCCTCCTAAGCTGTGCATTGGCAGCAGCTTCAAGGTGTTCCTTTTGTGGATAGACTCTGGTGGAGAGGCCGCTGGAGAAGGCTTCTGCTTCTATGCCCTTTGAGAAGGCTGCTTTGAGGAACCTCTTATCCTAGCCTCTGCCAAGTACAGCCTTCTGCCTCTCTCCAGTACTGAATTACTTTTGGCAGCTTGTCTTTCCGTTTGAGAAACCAAGAGCCCTTTTCGTGCAGGGAAAAATGTCCGTTTTCTGTTCTTCTTTTGCACACGGTTACGTGCTTTCAGGGCTGGGGTTAGGCTTTTACCCACTCGAGGGAGGGCAGCTTCCCATTCACTTTGGAGATGGCACTCCTGCAGCGCTGTGGGCCATGTCTGTGCTTCGCAGACTGCAAACTACCCTCTCCATTCGAAGAGAACACGCACGGATTGGGAAGTCTCTGTTCTCTGGGAGTTGTGTGTGGTGCTACTGCCCCGGTGTATGGGGTGGCTCACTGGCCACTAGCAATGTTTCTGCTCGCCACTGTGGGGCAAACGTTGTGCAGCTAAGCTCACTTGGGAAGTACAAGTGCCAGAGTTCCTTTCTGGGGCACCATCAAGTGATCACATTCGTAGCATGCGGGTACTGCTTTCCTCCTAAGCTGTGCATTGGCAGCCAGCTTCAAGGTGTTCCTTTTGTGGATAGACTCTGGTGGAGAGGTCGCTGGAGAAGGCTTCTGCTTCTATGCCCTTTGAGAAAGCTGCTTTGAGGAACCTCTTACCCTAGCCTCTGCCAAGAACAGCCTTCTGCCTCTCTCCAATACTGACTTACTTTTGACAGCTTGTCTTTCTGTTTGAGAAACCAAGAGCCCTTTTCGTGCAGGGAAAAATGTCCGTTTTCTGTTCTTCTTTTGCACACGGTGACGTGCTTTCAGGCCTGGGTTAGGATTTTACCCACTCGTGGGAGGGCAGCTTCCCATTCACTTTGGAGATGGCACTCCTGCAGCGCTGTGGGCCATGACTGTGCTTCGCTGACTGTAAACTACCCTCTCCATTCGAAGAAAACACGCACTGATTGGGGAGTCTCTGTTCTCTGGGAGTTTTATGTGGTGTTACTGCCCCGGTGTATGGGGTGGCTCACTGGCAACTAGCAATGTTTCTGCTCGCCACTGTGGGGCAAACGTTGTGCAGCTAAGCTCACTTGGGAAGTACAAGTGCCAGAGTTCCTTTCTGGGGCACCATCAAGAGATCACATTCTAGCATGCGGGTACTGCTTTCCTCCTAAGCTGTGCTTTGGCAGCAGCTTCAAGGTGTTCCTTTTGTGGATAGACTCTGGTGGAGAGGCCGCTGGAGAAGGCTTCTGCTTCTATGCCCTTTGAGAAGGCTGCTTTGAGGAACCTCTTATCCTAGCCTCTGCCAAGTACAGCCTTCTGCCTCTCTCCAGTACTGAATTACTTTTGGCAGCTTGTCTTTCCGTTTGAGAAACCAAGAGCCCTTTTCGTGCAGGGAAAAATGTCCGTTTTCTGTTCTTCTTTTGCACACGGTTACGTGCTTTCAGGGCTGGGGTTAGGCTTTTACCCACTCGAGGGAGGGCAGCTTCCCATTCACTTTGGAGATGGCACTCCTGCAGCGCTGTGGGCCATGTCTGTGCTTCGCAGACTGCAAACTACCCTCTCCATTCGAAGAGAACACGCACGGATTGGGAAGTCTCTGTTCTCTGGGAGTTGTGTGTGGTGCTACTGCCCCGGTGTATGGGGTGGCTCACTGGCCACTAGCAATGTTTCTGCTCGCCACTGTGGGGCAAACGTTGTGCAGCTAAGCTCACTTGGGAAGTACAAGTGCCAGAGTTCCTTTCTGGGGCACCATCAAGAGATCACATTCGTAGCATGCGGTTACTGCTTTCCTCCTAAGCTGTGCATTCGCAGCCAGCTTCAAGGTGTTCCTTTTGTGGATAGACTCTGGTGGAGAGGCCGCTGGAGAAGGCCTCTGCTTCTATGCCCTTTGAGAAGGCTGCTTTGAGGAACCTCTTACCCTAGCCTCTGCCAAGTACAGCCTTCTGCCTCTCTCCAATACTGACTTACTTTTGACAGCTTGTCTTTCCGTTTGAGAAACCAAGAGCCCTTTTCGTGCAGGGAAAAATGTCCGTTTTCTGTTCTTCTTTTGCACACGGTGACGTGCTTTCAGGCCTGGGTTAGGCTTTTACCCACTCGAGGGAGGGCAGCTTCCCATTCACTTTGGAGATGGCACTCCTGCAGCGCTGTGGGCCATGTCTGTGCTTCGCAGACTGCAAACTATCCTCTCCATTCGAAGAGAACACGCACGGATTGGGAAGTCTCTGTTCTCTGGGAGTTGTGTGTGGTGCTACTGCCCCGGTGTATGGGGTGGCTCACTGGCCACTAGCAATGTTTCTGCTCGCCACTGTGGGGCAAACGTTGTGCAGCTAAGCTCACTTGGGAAGTACAAGTGCCAGAGTTCCTTTCTGGGGCACCATCAAGAGATCACATTCGTAGCATGCGGGTACTGCTTTCCTCCTAAGCTGTGCATTCGCAGCCAGCTTCAAGGTGTTCCTTTTGTGGATAGACTCTGGTGGAGAGGCCGCTGGAGAAGGCCTCTGCTTCTATGCCCTTTGAGAAGGCTGCTTTGAGGAACCTCTTACCCTAGCCTCTGCCAAGTACAGCCTTCTGCCTCTCTCCAATACTGACTTACTTTTGACAGCTTGTCTTTCCGTTTGAGAAACCAAGAGCCCTTTTCCTGCAGGGAAAAATGTCCGTTTTCTGTTCTTCTTTTGCACACGGTGACGTGCTTTCAGGCCTGGGTTAGGCTTTTACCCACTCGAGGGAGGGCAGCTTCCCGTTCACATTGGAGATGGCACTCCTGCAGCGCTGTGGGCCATGTCTGTGCTTCGCAGACTGCAAACTACCCTCTCCATTCGAAGAGAACACGCACGGATTGGGAAGTCTCTGTTCTCTGGGAGTTGTGTGTGGTGCTACTGCCCCGGTGTATGGGGTGGCTCATTGGCCACTAGCAATGTTTCTGCTCGCCACTGTGGGGCAAACCTTGTGCAGCTAAGCTCACTTGGGAAGTACAAGTGCCAGAGTTCCTTTCTGGGGCACCATCAAGAGATCACATTCGTAGCATGCGGGTACTGCTTTCCTCCTAAGCTGTGCATTCGCAGCAGCTTCAAGGTGTTCCTTTTGTGGATAGACTCTGGTGGAGAGGCCGCTGGAGAAGGCTTCTGCTTCTATGCCCTTTGAGAAGGCTGCTTTGAGGAACCTCTTACCCTAGCCTCTGCCAAGTACAGCCTTCTGCCTCTCTCCAATACTGACTTACTTTTGGCAGCTTGTCTTTCTGTTTGAGAAACCAAGAGCCCTTTTCGTGCAGGGAAAAATGTCCGTTTTCTGTTCTTCTTTTGCACACGGTGACGTGCTTTCAGGGCTGGGGTTAGGCTTTTACCCACTCGAGGGAGGGCAGCTTCCCATTCACTTTGGAGATGGCACTCCTGCAGCGCTGTGGGCCATGTCTGTGCTTCGCAGACTGCAAACTACCCTCTCCATTCGAAGAGAACACGCACGGATTGGGAAGTCTCTGTTCTCTGGGAGTTGTGTGTGGTGCTACTGCCCCGGTGTATGGGGTGGCTCACTGGCCACTAGCAATGTTTCTGCTCGCCACTGTGGGGCAAACGTTGTGCAGCTAAGCTCACTTGGGAAGTACAAGTGCCAGAATTCCTTTCTGGGGCACCATCAAGAGATCACATTCGTAGCATGCGGGTACTGCTTTCCTCCTAAGCTGTGCATTCGCAGCCAGCTTCAAGGTGTTCCTTTTGTGGATAGACTCTGGTGGAGAGGCCGCTGGAGAAGGCCTCTGCTTCTATGCCCTTTGAGAAGGCTGCTTTGAGGAACCTCTTACCCTAGCCTCTGCCAAGTACAGCCTTCTGCCTCTCTCCAATACTGACTTACTTTTGACAGCTTGTCTTTCCGTTTGAGAAACCAAGAGCCCTTTTCGTGCAGGGAAAAATGTCCGTTTTCTGTTCTTCTTTTGCACACGGTGACGTGCTTTCAGGCCTGGGTTAGGCTTTTACCCACTCGAGGGAGGGCAGCTTCCCATTCACTTTGGAGATGGCACTCCTGCAGCGCTGTGGGCCATGTCTGTGCTTCGCAGACTGCAAACTACCCTCTCCATTCGAAGAGAACACGCACGGATTGGGAAGTCTCTGTTCTCTGCGAGTTGTGTGTGGTGCTACTGCCCCGGTGTATGGGGTGGCTCACTGGCCACTAGCAATGTTTCTGCTCGCCACTGTGGGGCAAACGTTGTGCAGCTAAGCTCACTTGGGAAGTACAAGTGCCAGAGTTCCTTTCTGGGGCACCATCAAGAGATCACATTCGTAGCATGCGGGTACTGCTTTCCTCCTAAGCTGTGCATTCGCAGCCAGCTTCAAGGTGTTCCTTTTGTGGATAGACTCTGGTGGAGAGGCCGCTGGAGAAGGCCTCTGCTTCTATGCCCTTTGAGAAGGCTGCTTTGAGGAACCTCTTACCCTAGCCTCTGCAAAGTACAGCCTTCTGCCTCTCTCCAATACTGACTTACTTTTGACAGCTTGTCTTTCCGTTTGAGAAACCAAGAGCCCTTTTCGTGCAGGGAAAAATGTCCATTTTCTGTTCTTCTTTTGCACACGGTGACGTGCTTTCAGGCCTGGGTTAGGCTTTTACCCACTCGAGGGAGGGCAGCTTCCCGTTCACATTGGAGATGGCACTCCTGCAGCGCTGTGGGCCATGTCAGTGCTTCGCAGACTGCAAACTACCCTCTCCATTCGAAGACAACACGCACGGATTGGGAAGTCTCTGTTCTCTGGGAGTTGTGTGTGGTGCTACTGCCCCGGTGTATGGGGTGGCTCACTGGCCACTAGCAATGTTTCTGCTCGCCACTGTGGAGCAAACATTGTGCAGCTAAGCTCACTTGGGAAGTACAAGTGCCAGAGTTCCTTTCTGGGGCACCATCAAGAGATCACATTCGTAGCATGCGGGTACTGCTTTCCTCCTAAGCTGTGCATTCGCAGCAGCTTCAAGGTGTTCCTTTTGTGGATAGACTCTGGTGGAGAGGCCGCTGGAGAAGGCTTCTGCTTCTATGCCCTTTGAGAAGGCTGCTTTGAGGAACCTCTTACCCTAGCCTCTGCCAAGTACAGCCTTCTGCCTCTCTCCAATACTGACTTACTTTTGGCAGCTTGTCTTTCTGTTTGAGAAACCAAGAGCCCTTTTCGTGCAGGGAAAAATGTCCGTTTTCTGTTCTTCTTTTGCACACGGTGACGTGCTTTCAGGGCTGGGGTTAGGCTTTTACCCACTCGAGGGAGGGCAGCTTCCCATTCACTTTGGAGATGGCACCCCTGCAGCGCTGTGGGCCATGTCTGTGCTTCGCAGATTGCAAACTACCCTCTCCATTCGAAGAGAACACGCACGGATTGGGAAGTCTCTGTTCTCTGGGAGTTGTGTGTGGTGCTACTGCCCCGGTGTATGGGGTGGCTCACTGGCCACTAGCAATGTTTCTGCTCGCCACTGTGGGGCAAACGTTGTGCAGCTAAGCTCACTTGGGAAGTACAAGTGCCAGAGTTCCTTTCTGGGGCACCATCAAGAGATCACATTCGTAGCATGCGGGTACTGCTTTCCTCCTAAGCTGTGCATTCGCAGCCAGCTTCAAGGTGTTCCTTTTGTGGATAGACTCTGGTGGAGAGGCCGCTGGAGAAGGCCTCTGCTTCTATGCCCTTTGAGAAGGCTGCTTTGAGGAACCTCTTACCCTAGCCTCTGCCAAGTACAGCCTTCTGCCTCTCTCCAATACTGACTTACTTTTGACAGCTTGTCTTTCCGTTTGAGAAACCAAGAGCCCTTTTCGTGCAGGGGAAAATGTCCGTTTTCTGTTCTTCTTTTGCACACGGTGACGTGCTTTCAGGCCTGGGTTAGGCTTTTACCCACTCGAGGGAGGGCAGCTTCCCATTCACTTTGGAGATGGCACTCCTGCAGCGCTGTGGGCCATGTCTGTGCTTCGCAGACTGCAAACTACCCTCTCCATTCGAAGAGAACACGCACGGATTGGGAAGTCTCTGTTCTCTGGGAGTTGTGTGTGGTGCTACTGCCCCGGTGTATGGGGTGGCTCACTGGCCACTAGCAATGTTTCTGCTCGCCACTGTGGGGCAAACGTTGTGCAGCTAAGCTCACTTGGGAAGTACAAGTGCCAGAGTTCCTTTCTGGGGCACCATCAAGAGATCACATTCGTAGCATGCGGGTACTGCTTTCCTCCTAAGCTGTGCATTCGCAGCCAGCTTCAAGGTGTTCCTTTTGTGGATAGACTCTGGTGGAGAGGCCGCTGGAGAAGGCCTCTGCTTCTATGCCCTTTGAGAAGGCTGCTTTGAGGAACCTCTTACCCTAGCCTCTGCCAAGTACAGCCTTCTGCCTCTCTCCAATACTGACTTACTTTTGACAGCTTGTCTTTCCGTTTGAGAAACCAAGAGCCCTTTTCCTGCAGGGAAAAATGTCCGTTTTCTGTTCTTCTTTTGCACACGGTGACGTGCTTTCAGGCCTGGGTTAGGCTTTTACCCACTCGAGGGAGGGCAGCTTCCCGTTCACATTGGAGATGGCACTCCTGCAGCGCTGTGGGCCATGTCAGTGCTTCGCAGACTGCAAACTACCCTCTCCATTCGAAGACAACACGCACGGATTGGGAAGTCTCTGTTCTCTGGGAGTTGTGTGTGGTGCTACTGCCCCGGTGTATGGGGTGGCTCACTGGCCACTAGCAATGTTTCTGCTCGCCAATGTGGAGCAAACATTGTGCAGCTAAGCTCACTTGGGAAGTACAAGTGCCAGAGTTCCTTTCTGGGGCACCATCAAGAGATCACATTCGTAGCATGCGGGTACTGCTTTCCTCCTAAGCTGTGCATTCGCAGCAGCTTCAAGGTGTTCCTTTTGTGGACAGACTCTGGTGGAGAGGCCGCTGGAGAAGGCTTCTGCTTCTATGCCCTTTGAGAAGGCTGCTTTGAGGAACCTCTTACCCTAGCCTCTGCCAAGTACAGCCTTCTGCCTCTCTCCAATACTGACTTACTTTTGACAGCTTGTCTTTCCGTTTGAGAAACCAAGAGCCCTTTTCGGGCAGGGAATAATGTCCGTTTTCTGTTCTTCTTTTGCACACGGTGACGTGCTTTCAGGCCTGGGTTAGGCTTTTACCCACTCGAGGGAGGGCAGCTTCCCATTCACTTTGGAGATGGCACTCCTGCAGCGCTGTGGGCCATGTCTGTGCTTCGCAGACTGCAAACTACCCTCTCCATTCGAAGAGAACACGCACGGATTGGGAAGTCTCTGTTCTCTGGGAGTTGTGTGTGGTGCTACTGCCCCGGTGTATGGGGTGGCTCACTGGCCACTAGCAATGTTTCTGCTCGCCACTGTGGGGCAAACGTTGTGCAGCTAAGCTCACTTGGGAAGTACAAGTGCCAGAGTTCCTTTCTGGGGCACCATCAAGAGATCACATTCGTAGCATGCGGGTACTGCTTTCCTCCTAAGCTGTGCATTGGCAGCCAGCTTCAAGGTGTTCCTTTTGTGGATAGACTCTGGTGGAGAGGCCGCTGGAGAAGGCTTCTGCTTCTATGCCCTTTGAGAAGGCTGCTTTGAGGAACCTCTTACCCTAGCCTCTGCCAAGTACAGCCTTCTGCCTCTCTCCAATACTGACTTACTTTTGACAGCTTGTCTTTCCGTTTGAGAAACCAAGAGCCCTTTTCCTGCAGGGAAAAATGTCCGTTTTCTGTTCTTCTTTTGCACACGGTGACGTGCTTTCAGGCCTGGGTTAGGCTTTTACCCACTCGAGGGAGGGCAGCTTCCCGTTCACATTGGAGATGGCACTCCTGCAGCGCTGTGGGCCATGTCTGTGCTTCCCAGACTGCAAACTACCCTCTCCATTCGAAGAGAACACGCACGGATTGGGAAGTCTCTGTTCTCTGGGAGTTGTGTGTGGTGCTACTGCCCCGGTGTATGGGGTGGCTCACTGGCCACTAGCAATGTTTCTGCTCGCCACTGTGGGGCAAACGTTGTGCAGCTAAGCTCACTTGGGAAGTACAAGTGCCAGAGTTCCTTTCTGGGGCACCATCAAGAGATCACATTCGTAGCATGCGGGTACTGCTTTCCTCCTAAGCTGTGCATTGGCAGCCAGCTTCAAGGTGTTCCTTTTGTGGATAGACTCTGGTGGAGAGGCCGCTGGAGAAGGCTTCTGCTTCTATGCCCTTTGAGAAGGCTGCTTTGAGGAACCTCTTACCCTAGCCGCTGCCAAGTACAGCCTTCTGCCTCTCTCCAATACTGACTTACTTTTGACAGCTTGTCTTTCCGTTTGAGAAACCAAGAGCCCTTTTCCTGCAGGGAAAAATGTCCGTTTTCTGTGCTTCTTTTGCACACGGTGACGTGCTTTCAGGCCTGGGTTAGGCTTTTACCCACTCGAGGGAGGGCAGCTTCCCGTTCACATTGGAGATGGCACTCCTGCAGCGCTGTGGGCCATGTCAGTGCTTCGCAGACTGCAAACTACCCTCTCCATTCGAAGAGAACACGCACGGATTGGGAAGTCTCTGTTCTCTGGGAGTTGTGTGTGGTGCTACTGCCCCGGTGTATGGGGTGGCTCACTGGCCACTAGCAATGTTTCTGCTCGCCACTGTGGAGCAAACATTGTGCAGCTAAGCTCACTTGGGAAGTACAAGTGCCAGAGTTCCTTTCTGGGGCACCATCAAGAGATCACATTCGTAGCATGCGGGTACTGCTTTCCTCCTAAGCTGTGCATTCGCAGCCAGCTTCAAGTTGTTCCTTTTGTGGATAGACTCTGGTGGAGAGGCCGCTGGAGAAGGCCTCTGCTTCTATGCCCTTTGAGAAGGCTGCTTTGCGGAACCTCTTACCCTAGCCTCTGCCAAGTACAGCCTTCTGCCTCTCTCCAATACTGACTTACTTTTGACAGCTTGTCTTTCCGTTTGAGAAACCAAGAGCCCTCTTCGTGCAGGGAAAAATGTCCGTTTTCTGTTCTTCTTTTGCACACGGTGACGTGCTTTCAGGCCTTCGTTAGGCTTTTACCCACTCGAGGGAGGGCAGCTTCCCATTCACTTTGGAGATGGCACTCCTGCAGCGCTGTGGGCCATGACTGTGCTTCGCAGACTGTAAACTACCCTCTCCATTCAAAGAAAACACGCACGGATTGGGAAGTCTCTGTTCTTTAGGAGATGTGTGTGGTGCTACTGCCCCGGTGTATGGGGTGGCTCACTGGCCACTAGCAATGTTTCTGCTCGCCACTGTGGGGCAAACGTTGTGCAGCTAAGCTCACTTGGGAAGTACAAGTGCCAGAGTTCCATTCTGGGGCACCATCAAGTGATCACATTCGTAGCATGCGGGTACTGCTTTCCTCCTAAGCTGTGCATTCGCAGCCAGCTTCAAGGTGTTCCTTTTGTGGATAGACTCTGGTGGAGAGGCCGCTGGAGAAGGCTTCTGCTTCTATGCCCTTTGAGAAGGCTGCTTTGAGGAACCTCTTACCCTAGCCTCTGCCAAGTACAGCCTTCTGCCTCTCTCCAATACTGACTTACTTTTGACAGCTTGTCTTTCTGTTTGAGAAACTTTCCAAGAGCCCTTTTCGTGCAGGGAAAAATGTCCGTTTTCTGTTCTTCTTTTGCACACGGTGACGTGCTTTCAGGGCTGTGGTTAGGCTTTTACCCACTCGAGGGAGGGCAGCTTCCCATTCACTTTGGAGATGGCACTCCTGCAGCGCTGTGGGCCATGTCTGTGCTTCGCAGACTGCAAACTACCCTCTCCATTCGAAGAGAACACGCACGGATTGTGAAGTCTCTGTTCTCTGGGAGTTGTGTGTGGTGCTACTGCCCCGGTGTATGGCGTGGCTCACTGGCCACTAGCAATGTTTCTGATCGCCACTGTGGGGCAAACGTTGTGCAGCTAAGCTCACTTGGGAAGTACAAGTGCCAGAGTTCCTTTCCGGGGCACCGTCAAGAGAACTCATTCGTAGCATGCGGGTACTGCTTTCCTCCTAAGCTGTGCATTCGCAGCCAGCTTCAAGGTGTTCCTTTTGTGGATAGACTCTGGTGGAGAGGCCGCTGGAGAAGGCCTCTGCTTCTATGCCCTTTGAGAAGGCTGCTTTGAGGAACCTCTTACCCTAGCCTCTGCCAAGTACAGCCTTCTTCCTCTCTCCAATACTGACTTACTTTTGACAGCTTGTCTTTCCGTTTGAGAAACCAAGAGCCCTTTTCGTGCAGGGAAAAATGTCCGTTTTCTGTTCTTCTTTTGCACACGGTGACGTGCTTTCAGGCCTGTGGTTAGGCTTTTACCCACTCGAGGGAGGGCAGCTTCCCATTCACTTTGGAGATGGCACTCCTGCAGCGCTGTGGGCCATGTCTGTGCTTCGCAGACTGCAAACTACCCTCTCCATTCGAAGAGAACACGCACGGATTGGGAAGTCTCTGTTCTCTGGGAGTTGTGTGTGGTGTTACTGCCCAGGTGTATGGGGTGGCTCACTGGCCACTAGCAATGTTTCTGCTCGCCACTGTGGGGCATACGTTGTGCAGCTAAGCTCACTTGGGAAGTACAAGTGCCAGAGTTCCTTTCTTGGGCACCATCAAGAGATCACATTCGTAGCATGCGGGTACTGCTTTCCTCCTAAGCTGTGCATTCGCAGCCAGCTTCAAGGTGTTCCTTTTGTGGATAGACTCTGGTGGAGAGGCCGCTGGAGAAGGCCTCTGCTTCTATGCCCTTTGAGAAGGCTGCTTTGAGGAACCTCTTACCCTAGCCTCTGCCAAGTACAGCCTTCTGCCTCTCTCCAATACTGACTTACTTTTGACAGCTTGTCTTTCCGTTTGAGAAACCAAGAGCCCTTTTCGTGCAGGGAAAAATGTCCGTTTTCTGTTTTTCTTTTGCACACGGTGACGTGCTTTCAGGCCTGGGTTAGGCTTTTACCCACTCGAGGGAGGGCAGCTTCCCATTCACTTTGGAGATGGCACTCCTGCAGCGCTGTGGGCCATGTCTGTGCTTCGCAGACTGCAAACTACCCTCTCCATTCGAAGAAAACACGCACGGATTGGGAAGTCTCTGTTCTCTGGGAGTTGTGTGTGGTGCTACTGCCCCGGTGTATGGGGTGGCTCACTGGCCACTAGCAATGTTTCTGCTCGCCACTGTGGGGCAAACGTTGTGCAGCTAAGCTCACTTGGGAAGTACAAGTGCCAGAGTTCCTTTCCGGGGCACCGTCAATAGAACTCATTCGTAGCATGCGGGTACTGCTTTCCTCCTAAGCTGTGCATTCGCAGCCAGCTTCAAGGTGTTCCTTTTGTGGATAGACTCTGGTGGAGAGGCCGCTGGAGAAGGCCTCTGCTTCTATGCCCTTTGAGAGGGTTGCTTTGAGGAACCTCTTACCCTAGCCTCTGCCAAGTACAGCCTTCTGCCTCTCTCCAATACTGACTTACTTTTGACAGCTTGTCTTTCCGTTTGAGAAACCAAGAGCCCTTTTCGTGCAGGGAAAAATGTCCGTTTTCTGTTCTTCTTTTGCACACGGTGACGTGCTTTCAGGCCTGGGTTAGGCTTTTACCCACTCGAGGGAGGGCAGCTTCCCATTCACTTTGGAGATGGCACTCCTGCAGCGCTGTGGGCCATGTCTGTGCTTCGCAGACTGCAAACTACCCTCTCCATTCGAAGAGAACACGCACGGATTGGGAAGTCTCTGTTCTCTGGGAGTTGTGTTTGGTGCTACTGCCCCGGTGTATGGGGTGGCTCACTGGCCACTAGCAATGTTTCTGCTCGCCACTGTGGGGCAAACGTTGTGCAGCTAATCTCACTTGGGAAGTACAAGTGCCAGAGTTCCTTTCTGGGGCACCATCAAGGGATCACATTCGTAACATGCGGGTACTGCTTTCCTCCTAAGCTGTGCATTCGCAGCCAGCTTCAAGGTGTTCCTTTTGTGGATAGACTCTGGTGGAGAGGCCGCTGGAGAAGGCTTCTGCTTCTATGCCCTTTGAGAAGGCTGCTTTGAGGAACCTCTTACCCTAGCCTCTGCCAAGTACAGCCTTCTGCCTCTCTCCAATACTGACTTACTTTTGACAGCTTGTCTTTCCGTTTGAGAAACCAAGAGCCCTTTTCGTGCAGGGAAAAATGTCCTTTTTCTGTTCTTCTTTTGCACACGGTTACGTGCTTTCAGGGCTGGGGTTAGGCTTTTACCCATTCGAGGGAGGGCAGCTTCCCGTTCACTTTGGAGATGGCACTCCTGCAGCGCTGTGGGCCATGTCTGTGCTTCGCAGACTGCAAACTACCCTCTCCATTCGAAGAGAACACGCACGGATTGGGAAGTCTCTGTTCTCTGGGAGTTGTGTGTGGTGCTACTGCCCCGGTGTATGGGGTGGCTCACTGGCCACTAGCAATGTTTCTGCTCGCCACTGTGGGGCAAACGTTGTGCAGCTAAGCTCACTTGGGAAGTACAAGTGCCAGAGTTCCTTTCTGGGGCACCATCAAGAGATCACATTCGTAGCATGCGGGTACTGCTTTCCTCCTAAGCTGTGCATTGGCAGCCAGCTTCAAGGTGTTCCTTTTGTGGATAGACTCTGGTGGAGAGGCCGCTGGAGAAGGCTTCTGCTTCTATGCCCTTTGAGAAAGCTGCTTTGAGGAACCTCTTACCCTAGCCTCCGCCAAGTACAGCCTTCTGCCTCTCTCCAATACTGACTTACTTTTGACAGCTTGTCTTTCCGTTTGAGAAACCAAGAGCCCTTTTCGTGCAGGGGAAAATGTCCGTTTTCTGTTCTTCTTTTGCACACGGTGACGTGCTTTCAGGCCTGGGTTAGGCTTTTAACCACTCGTGGGAGGGCAGCTTCCCATTCACTTTGGAGATGGCACTCCTGCAGCGCTGTGGGCCATGACTGTGCTTCGCAGACTGTAACCTACCCTCTCCATTCGAAGAAAACACGCACGGATTGGGAAGTCTCTGTTCTTTAGGAGATGTGTGTGGTGCTACTGCCCCGGTGTATGGGGTGGCTCACTGGCCACTAGCAATGTTTCTGCTCGCCACTGTGGGGCAAACGTTGTGCAGCTAAGCTCACTTGGGAAGTACAAGTGCCAGAGTTCCTTTCTGGGGCACCATCAAGTGATCACATTCGTAGCATGCGGGTACTGCTTTCCTCCTAAGCTGTGCATTCGCAGCCAGCTTCAAGGTGTTCCTTTTGTGGATAGACTCTGGTGGAGAGGCCGCTGGAGAAGGCTTCTGCTTCTATGCCCTTTGAGAAAGCTGCTTTGAGGAACCTCTTACCCTAGCCTCCGCCAAGTACAGCCTTCTGCCTCTCTCCAATACTGACTTACTTTTGACAGCTTGTCTTTCCGTTTGAGAAACCAAGAGCCCTTTTCGTGCAGGGAAAAATGTCCGTTTTCTGTTCTTCTTTTGCACACGGTGACGTGCTTTCAGGCCTGTGGTTAGGCTTTTACCCACTCGAGGGAGGGCAGCTTCCCATTCACTTTGGAGATGGCACTCCTGCAGCGCTGTGGGCCATGTCTGTGCTTCGCAGACTGCAAACTACCCTCTCCATTTGAAGAGAACACGCACGGATTGGGAAGTCTCTGTTCTCTGGGAGTTGTGTTTGGTGCTACTGCCCCGGTGTATGGGGTGGCTCACTGGCCACTAGCAATATTTCTGCTCGCCACTGTGGGGCAAACGTTGTGCAGCTAAGCTCACTTGGGAAGTACAAGTGCCAGAGTTCCTTTCTGGGGCACCATCAAGGGATCACATTCGTAACATGCGGGTACTGCTTTCCTCCTAAGCTGTGCATTCGCAGCCAGCTTCAAGGTGTTCCTTTTGTGGATAGCCTCTGGTGGAGAGGCCGCTGGAGAAGGCTTCTGCTTCTATGCCCTTTGAGAAGGCTGCTTTGAGGAACCTCTTACCCTAGCCTCTGCCAAGTACAGCCTTCTGCCTCTCTCCAATACTGACTTACTTTTGACAGCTTGTCTTTCCGTTTGAGAAACCAAGAGCCCTTTTCGTGCAGGGAAAAATGTCCGTTTTCTGTTCTTCTTTTGCACACGGTGACGTGCTTTCAGGACTGTGGTTAGGCTTTTACCCACTCGAGGGAGGGCAGCTTCCCATTCACTTTGGAGATGGCACTCCTGCAGCGCTGTGGGCCATGTCTGTGCTTCGCAGACTGCAAACTACCCTCTCCATTCGAAGAGAACACGCACGGATTGGGAAGTCTCTGTTCTCTGGGAGTTGTGTGTGGTGCTACTGCCCCGGTGTATGGCGTGGCTCACTGGCCACTAGCAATGTTTCTGATCGCCACTGTTGGGCAAACGTTGTGCAGCTAAGCTCACTTGGGATGTACAAGTGCCAGAGTTCCTTTCCGGGGCACCGTCAAGAGAACTCATTCGTAGCATGCGGGTACTGCTTTCTTCCTAAGCTGTGCATTCGCAGCCAGCTTCAAGGTGTTCCTTTTGTGGATAGACTCTGGTGGAGAGGCCGCTGGAGAAGGCCTCTGCTTCTATGCCCTTTGAGAAGGCTGCTTTGAGGAACCTCTTACCCTAGCCTCTGCCAAGTACAGCCTTCTGCCTCTCTCCAATACTGACTTACTTTTGACAGCTTGTCTTTCCGTTTGAGAAACCAAGAGCCCTTTTCGTGCAGGGAAAAATGTCCGTTTTCTGTTCTTCTTTTGCACACGGTTACGTGCTTTCAGGGCTGGGGTTAGGCTTTTACCCATTCGAGGGAGGGCAGCTTCCCGTTCACTTTGGAGATGGCACTCCTGCAGCGCTGTGGGCCATGTCTGTGCTTCGCAGACTGCAAACTACCCTCTCCATTCGAAGAGAACACGCACGGATTGGGAAGTCTCTGTTCTCTGGGAGTTGTGTGTGGTGCTACTGCCCCGGTGTATGGGGTGGCTCACTGGCCACTAGCAATGTTTCTGCTCGCCACTGTGGGGCAAACGTTGTGCAGCTAAGCTCACTTGGGAAGTACAAGTGCCAGAGTTCCTTTCTGGGGCACCATCAAGAGATCACATTCGTAGCATGCGGGTACTGCTTTCCTCCTAAGCTGTGCATTCGTGGCCAGCTTCAAGGTGTTCCTTTTGTGGATAGACTCTGGTGGAGAGGCCGCTGGAGAAGGCTTCTGCTTCTATGCCCTTTGAGAAAGCTGCTTTGAGGAACCTCTTACCCTAGCCTCCGCCAACTACAGCCTTCTGCCTCTCTCCAATACTGACTTAGTTTTGACAGCTTGTCTTTCCGTTTGAGAAACCAAGAGCCCTTTTCGTGCAGGGAAAAATGTCCGTTTTCTGTTCTTCTTTTGCACACGGTGACGTGCTTTCAGGCCTGGGTTAGGCTTTTACCCACTCGTGGGAGGGCAGCTTCCCATTCACTTTGGAGATGGCACTCCTGCAGCGCTGTGGGCCATGACTGTGCTTCGCAGACTGTAAACTACCCTCTCCATTCGAAGAAAACACGCACGGATTGGGAAGTCTCTGTTCTTTAGGAGATGTGTGTGGTGCTACTGCCCCGGTGTATGGGGTGGCTCACTGGCCACTAGCAATGTTTCTGCTCGCCACTGTGGGGCAAACGTTGTGCAGCTAAGCTCACTTGGGAAGTACAAGTGCCAGAGTTCCTTTCTGGGGCACCATCAAGTGATCACATTCGTAGCATGCGGGTACTGCTTTCCTCCTAAGCTGTGCATTCGCAGCCAGCTTCAAGGTGTTCCTTTTGTGGATAGACTCTGGTGGAGAGGCCGCTGGAGAAGGCCTCTGCTTCTATGCCCTTTGAGAGGGCTGCTTTGAGGAACCTCTTACCCTAGCCTCTGCCAAGTACAGCCTTCTGCCTCTCTCCAATACTGACTTACTTTTGACAGCTTGTCTTTCTGTTTGAGAAACCAAGAGCCCTTTTCGTGCAGGGAAAAATGTCCGTTTTCTGTTCTTGTTTTGCACACGGTGACGTGCTTTCAGGGCTGTGGTTAGGCTTTTACCCACTCGAGGGAGGGCAGCTTCCCATTCACTTTGGAGATGGCACTCCTGCAGCGCTGTGGGCCATGTCTGTGCTTCGCAGACTGCAAACTACCCTCTCCATTCGAAGAGAACACGCACGGATTGGGAAGTCTCTGTTCTCTGGGAGTTGTGTGTGGTGCTGCTGCCCCGGTGTATGGCGTGCTTCACTGGCCACTAGCAATGTTTCTGATCGCCACTGTGGGGCAAACGTTGTGCAGCTAAGCTCACTTGGGAAGTACAAGTGCCAGAGTTCCTTTCTTGGGCACCATCAAGAGATCACATTCGTAGCATGCGGGTACTGCTTTCCTCCTAAGCTGTGCATTCGCAGCCAGCTTCAAGGTGTTCCTTTTGTGGATAGACTCTGGTGGAGAGGCCACTGGAGAAGGCCTCTGCTTCTATGCCCTTTGAGAAGGCTGCTTTGAGGAACCTCTTACCCTAGCCTCTGCCAAGTACAGCCTTCTGCCTCTCTCCAATACTGACTTACTTTTGACAGCTTGTCTTTCCGTTTGAGAAAACAAGAGCCCTTTTCGTGCAGGGAAAAATGTCCGTTTTCTGTTTTTCTTTTGCACACGGTGACGTGCTTTCAGGCCTGGGTTAGGCTTTTACCCACTCGAGGGAGAGCAGCTTCCCGTTCACTTTGGAGATGGCACTCCTGCAGCGCTGTGGGCCATGACTGTGCTTCGCAGACTGTAAACTACCCTCTCCATTCGAAGAAAACACGCACGGATTGGGAAGTCTCTGTTCTTTAGGAGATGTGTGTGGTGCTACTGCCCCGGTGTATGGGGTGGCTCACTGGCCACTAGCAATGTTTCTGCTCGCCACTGTGGGGCAAACGTTGTGCAGCTAAGCTCACTTGGGAAGTACAAGTGCCAGAGTTCCTTTCCGGGGCACCGTCAAGAGAACTCATTCGTAGCATGCGGGTACTGCTTTCCTCCTAAGCTGTGCATTCGCAGCCAGCTTCAAGGTGTTCCTTTTGTGGATAGACTCTGGTGGAGAGGCCGCTGGAGAAGGCCTCTGCTTCTATGCCCTTTGAGAGGGCTGCTTTGAGGAACCTCTTACCCTAGCCTCTGCCAAGTACAGCCTTCTGCCTCTCTCCAATACTGACTTACTTTTGACAGCTTGTCTTTCCGTTTGAGAAACCAAGAGCCCTTTTCGTGCAGGGAAAAATGTCCGTTTTCTGTTCTTCTTTTGCACACGGTGACGTGCTTTCAGGCCTGGGTTAGGCTTTTACCCACTCGAGGGAGGGCAGCTTCCCATTCACTTTGGAGATGGCACTCCTGCAGCGCTGTGGGCCATGTCTGTGCTTCGCAGACTGCAAACTACACTCTCCATTCGAAGAGAACACGCACGGTTTGGGAAGTCTCTGTTCTCTGGGAGTTGTGTTTGGTGCTACTGCCCCGGTGTATGGGGTGGCTCACTGGCCACTAGCAATGTTTCTGCTCGCCACTGTGGGGCAAACGTTGTGCAGCTAAGCTCACTTGGGAAGTACAAGTGCCAGAGTTCCTTTCTGGGGCACCATCAAGAGATCACATTCGTAGCATGCGGGTACTGCTTTCCTCCTAAGCTGTGCATTCGCAGCCAGCTTCAAGGTGTTCCTTTTGTGGATAGACTCTGGTGGAGAGGCCGCTGGAGAAGGCTTGTGCTTCTATCCCCTTTGAGAAGGCTGCTTTGAGGAACCTCTTACCCTAGCCTCTGCCAAGTACAGCCTTCTGCCTCTCTCCAATACTGACTTACTTTTGACAGCTTGTCTTTCCGTTTGAGAAACCAAGAGCCCTTTTCGTGCAGGGAAAAATGTCCTTTTTCTGTTCTTCTTTTGCACACGGTTACGTGCTTTCAGGGCTGGGGTTAGGCTTTTACCCATTCGAGGGAGGGCAGCTTCCCGTTCACTTTGGAGATGGCACTCCTGCAGCGCTGTGGGCCATGTCTGTGCTTCGCAGACTGCAAACTACCCTCTCCATTCGAAGAGAACACGCACGGATTGGGAAGTCTCTGTTCTCTGGGAGTTGTGTGTGGTGCTACTGCCCCGGTGTATGGGGTGGCTCACTGGCCACTAGCAATGTTTCTGCTCGCCACTGTGGGGCAAACGTTGTGCAGCTAAGCTCACTTGGGAAGTACAAGTGCCAGAGTTCCTTTCTGGGGCACCATCAAGAGATCACATTCGTAGCATGCGGGTACTGCTTTCCTCCTAAGCTGTGCATTGGCAGCCAGCTTCAAGGTGTTCCTTTTGTGGATAGACTCTGGTGGAGAGGCCGCTGGAGAAGGCTTCTGCTTCTATGCCCTTTGAGAAAGCTGCTTTGAGGAACCTCTTACCCTAGCCTCCGCCAAGTACAGCCTTCTGCCTCTCTCCAATACTGACTTACTTTTGACAGCTTGTCTTTCCGTTTGAGAAACCAAGAGCCCTTTTCGTGCAGGGAAAAATGTCCGTTTTCTGTTCTTCTTTTGCACACGGTGACGTGCTTTCAGGGCTGTGGTTAGGCTTTTACCCACTCGAGGGAGGGCAGCTTCCCATTCACTTTGGAGATGGCACTCCTGCAGCGCTGTGGGCCATGTCTGTGCTTCGCAGACTGCAAACTACCCGCTCCATTCGAAGAGAACACGCACGGATTGGGAAGTCTCTGTTCTCTTGGAGTTGTGTGTGGTGCTAATGCCCCGGTGTATGGCGTGGCTCACTGGCCACTAGCAATGTTTCTGCTCGCCACTGTGGGGCAAACGTTGTGCAGCTAAGCTCACTTGGGAAGTACAAGTGCCAGAGTTCCTTTCCGGGGCACCGTCAAGAGAACTCATTCGTAGCATGCGGGTACTGCTTTCCTCCTAAGCTGTGCATTCGCAGCCAGCTTCAAGGTGTTCCTTTTGTGGATAGACTCTGGTGGAGAGGCCGCTGGAGAAGGCCTCTGCTTCTATGCCCTTTGAGAAGGCTGCTTTGAGGAACCTCTTACCCTAGCCTCTGCCAAGTACAGCCTTCTGCCTCTCTCCAATACTGACTTACTTTTGACAGCTTGTCTTTCCGTTTGAGAAACCAAGAGCCCTTTTCGTGCAGGGAAAAATGTCCGTTTTCTGTTCTTCTTTTGCACACGGTGACGTGCTTTCAGGCCTGGGTTAGGCTTTTACCCACTCGAGGGAGGGCAGCTTCCCATTCACTTTGGAGATGGCACTCCTGCAGCGCTGTGGGCCATGTCTGTGCTTCGCAGACTGCAAACTACCCTCTCCATTCGAAGAGAACACGCACGGATTGGGAAGTCTCTGTTCTCTGGGAGTTGTGTTTGGTGCTACTGCCCCGGTGTATGGGGTGGCTCACTGGCCACTAGCAATGTTTCTGCTCGCCACTGTGGGGCAAACGTTGTGCAGCTAAGCTCACTTGGGAAGTACAAGTGCCAGAGTTCCTTTCTGGGGCACCATCAAGGTATCACATTCGTAACATGCGGGTACTGCTTTCCTCCTAAGCTGTGCATTCGCAGCCAGCTTCAAGGTGTTCCTTTTGTGGATAGACTCTGGTGGAGAGGCCGCTGGAGAAGGCTTCTGCTTCTATGCCCTTTGAGAAGGCTGCTTTGAGGAACCTCTTACCCTAGCCTCTGCCAAGTACAGCCTTCTGCCTCTCTCCAATACTGACTTACTTTTGACAGCTTGTCTTTCCGTTTGAGAAACCAAGAGCCCTTTTCGTGCAGGGAAAAATGTCCTTTTTCTGTTCTTCTTTTGCACACGGTTACGCGCTTTCAGGGCTGGGGTTAGGCTTTTACCCATTCGAGGGAGGGCAGCTTCCCGTTCACTTTGGAGATGGCACTCCTGCAGCGCTGTGGGCCATGTCTGTGCTTCGCAGACTGCAAACTACCCTCTCCATTCGAAGAAAACACGCACGGATTGGGAAGTCTCTGTTCTCTGGGAGTTGTGTGTGGTGCTACTGCCCCGGTGTATGGGGTGGCTCACTGGCCACTAGCAATGTTTCTGCTCGCCACTGTGGGGCAAACGTTGTGCAGCTAAGCTCACTTGGGAAGTACAAGTGCCAGAGTTCCTTTCTGGGGCACCATCAAGAGATCACATTCGTAGCATGCGGGTACTGCTTTCCTCCTAAGCTGTGCATTGGCAGCCAGCTTCAAGGTGTTCCTTTTGTGGATAGACTCTGGTGGAGAGGCCGCTGGAGAAGGCTTCTGCTTCTATGCCCTTTGAGAAAGCTGCTTTGAGGAACCTCTTACCCTAGCCTCCGCCAAGTACAGCCTTCTGCCTCTCTCCAATACTGACTTACTTTTGACAGCTTGTCTTTCCGTTTGAGAAACCAAGAGCCCTTTTCGTGCAGGGAAAAATGTCCGTTTTCTGTTCTTCTTTTGCACACGGTGACGTGCTTTCAGGCCTGGGTTAGGCTTTTACCCACTCGAGGGAGGGCAGCTTCCCATTCACTTTGGAGATGGCACTCCTGCAGCGCTGTGGGCCATGACTGTGCTTCGCAGACTGTAAACTACCCTCTCCATTCGAAGAAAACACGCACGGATTGGGAAGTCTCTGTTCTTTAGGAGATGTGTGTGGTGCTACTGACTCGGTGTATGGGGTGGCTCACTGGCCACTAGCAATGTTTCTGCTCGCCACTGTGGGGCAAACGTTGTGCAGCTAAGCTCACTTGGGAAGTACAAGTGCCAGAGTTCCTTTCTTTGGCACCATCAAGTGATCACATTCGTAGCATGCGGGTACTGCTTTCCTCCTAAGCTGTGCATTCGCAGCCAGCTTCAAGGTGTTCCTTTTGTGGATAGACTCTGGTGGAGAGGCCGCTGGAGAAGGCCTCTGCTTCTATGCCCTTTGAGAGGGCTGCTTTGAGGAACCTCTTACCCTAGCCTCTGCCAAGTACAGCCTTCTGCCTCTCTCCAATACTGACTTACTTTTGACAGCTTGTCTTTCTGTTTGAGAAACCAAGAGCCCTTTTCGTGCAGGGAAAAATGTCCGTTTTCTGTTCTTCTTTTGCACACGGTGACGTGCTTTCAGGGCTGTGGTTAGGCTTTTACCCACTCGAGGGAGGGCAGCTTCCCATTCACTTTGGAGATGGCACTCCTGCAGCGCTGTGGGCCATGTCTGTGCTTCGCAGACTGCAAACTACCCTCTCCATTCGAAGAGAACACGCACGGATTGGGAAGTCTCTGTTCTCTTGGAGTTGTGTGTGGTGCTACTGCCCCGGTGTATGGCGTGGCTCACTGGCCACTAGCAATGTTTCTGATCGCCACTGTGGGGCAAACGTTGTGCAGCTAAGCTCACTTGGGAAGTACAAGTGCCAGAGTTCCTTTCCGGGGCACCGTCAAGAGAACTCATTCGTAGCATGCGGGTACTGCTTTCCTCCTAAGCTGTGCATTCGCAGCCAGCTTCAAGGTGTTCCTTTTGTGGATAGACTCTGGTGGAGAGGCCGCTGGAGAAGGCCTCTGCTTCTATGCCCTTTGAGAAGGCTGCTTTGAGGAACCTCTTACCCTAGCCTCTGCCAAGTACAGCCTTCTGCCTCTCTCCAATACTGACTTACTTTTGACAGCTTGTCTTTCCGTTTGAGAAACCAAGAGCCCTTTTCGTGCAGGGAAAAATGTCCGTTTTCTGTTCTTCTTTTGCACACGGTGATGTGCTTTCAGCGCTGTGGTTAGGCTTTTACCCACTCGAGGGAGGGCAGCTTCCCATTCACTTTGGAGATGGCACTCCTGCAGCGCTGTGGGCCATGTCTGTGCTTCGCAGACTGCAAACTACCCTCTCCATTCGAAGAGAACACGCACGGATTGGGAAGTCTCTGTTCTCTGGGAGTTGTGTGTGGTGTTACTGCCCAGGTGTATGGGGTGGCTCACTGGCCACTAGCAATGTTTCTGCTCGCCACTGTGGGGCAAACGTTGTGCAGCTAAGCTCACTTGGGAAGTACAAGTGCCAGAGTTCCTTTCTTGGGCACCATCAAGAGATCACATTCGTAGCATGCGGGTACTGCTTTCCTCCTAAGCTGTGCATTCGCAGCCAGCTTCAAGGTGTTCCTTTTGTGGATAGACTCTGGTGGAGAGGCCACTGGAGAAGGCCTCTGCTTCTATGCCCTTTGAGAAGGCTGCTTTGAGGAACCACTTACCCTAGCCTCTGCCAAGTACAGCCTTCTGCCTCTCTCCAATACTGACTTACTTTTGACAGCTTGTCTTTCCGTTTGAGAAACCAAGAGCCCTTTTCGGGCAGGGAAAAATGTCCGTTTTCTGTTTTTCTTTTGCACACGGTGACGTGCTTTCAGGCCTGGGTTAGGCTTTTACCCACTCGAGGGAGGGCAGCTTCCCATTCACTTTGGAGATGGCACTCCTGCAGCGCTGTGGGCCATGTCTGTGCTTCGCAGACTGCAAACGACACTCTCCATTCGAAGAGAACACGCACGGATTGGGAAGTCTCTGTTCTCTTGGAGTTGTGTGTGGTGCTACTGCCCCGGTGTATGGCGTGGCTCACTGGCCACTAGCAATGTTTCTGCTCGCCACTGTGGGGCAAACGTTGTGCAGCTAAGCTCACTTGGGAAGTACAAGTGCCAGAGTTCCTTTCTGGGGAACCATCAAGAGATCACATTCGTAGCATGCGGGTACTGCTTTCCTCCTAAGCTGTGCATTCGCAGCCAGCTTCAAGGTGTTCCTTTTGTGGATAGACTCTGGTGGAGAGGCCGCTGGAGAAGGCCTCTGCTTCTATGCCCTTTGAGAAGGCTGCTTTGAGGAACCTCTTACCCTAGCCTCTGCCCAGTACAGCCTTCTGCCTCTCTCCAATACTGACTTACTTTTGACAGCTTGTCTTTCCGTTTGAGGAACCAAGAGCCCTTTTCGTGCAGGGAAAAATGTCCGTTTTCTGTTTTTCTTTTGCACACGGTGACGTGCTTTCAGGCCTGGGTTAGGCTTTTACCCACTCGAGGGAGGGCAGCTTCCCATTCACTTTGGAGATGGCACTCCTGCAGCGCTGTGGGCCATGACTGTGCTTCGCAGACTGTAAACTACCCTCTCCATTCGAAGAAAACACGCACGGATTGGGAAGTCTCTGTTCTTTAGGAGATGTGTGTGGTGCTACTGCCCCGGTGTATGGGGTGGCTCACTGGCCAGTAGCAATGTTTCTGCTCGCCACTGTGGGGCAAACGTTGTGCAGCTAAGCTCACTTGGGAAGTACAAGTGCCAGAGTTCCTTTCTGGGGCACCATCAAGAGATCACATTCGTAGCATGCGGGTACTGCTTTCCTCCTAAGCTGTGCATTCGCAGCCAGCTTCAATGTGTTCCTTTTGTGGATAGACTCTGGTGGAGAGGCCGCTGGAGAAGGCCTCTGCTTCTATGCCCTTTGAGAAGGCTGCTTTGAGGAACCTCTTACCCTAGCCTCTGCCAAGTACAGCCTTCTGCCTCTCTCCAATACTGACTTACTTTTGACAGCTTGTCTTTCCGTTTGAGAAACCAAGAGCCCTTTTCGTGCAGGGAAAAATGTCCGTTTTCTGTTCTTCTTTTGCACACGGTGACGTGCTTTCAGGGCTGTGGTTAGGCTTTTACCCACTCGAGGGAGGGCAGCTTCCCATTCACTTTGGAGATGGCACTCGTGCAGCGCTGTGGGCCATGTCTGTGCTTCGCAGACTGCAAACTACCCTCTCCATTCGAAGAGAACACGCACGGATTGGGAAGTCTATGTTCTCTTGGAGTTGTGTGTGGTGCTACTGCCCCGGTGTATGGCGTGGCTCACTGGCCACTAGCAATGTTTCTGCTCGCCACTGTGGGGCAAACGTTGTGCAGCTAAGCTCACTTGGGAAGTACAAGTGCCAGAGTTCCTTTCTGGGGCACCATCAAGAGATCACATTCGTAGCATGCGGGTACTGCTTTCCTCCTAAGCTGTGCATTGGCAGCCAGCTTCAAGGTGTTCCTTTTGTGGATAGACTCTGGTGGAGAGGTCGCTGGAGAAGGCTTCTGCTTCTATGCCCTTTGAGAAAGCTGCTTTGAGGAACCTCTTACCCTAGCCTCTGCCAAGTACAGCCTTCTGCCTCTCTCCAATACTGACTTACTTTTGACAGCTTGTCTTTCCGTTTGAGAAACCAAGAGCCCTTTTCGTGCAGGGAAAAATGTCCGTTTTCTGTTCTTCTTTTGCACACGGTGACGTGCTTTCAGGCCTGGGTTAGGATTTTACCCACTCGTGGGAGGGCAGCTTCCCATTCACTTTGGATATGGCACTCCTGCAGCGCTGTGGGCCATGACTGAGCTTCGCAGACGGTAAACTACCCTCTCCATTCGAAGAAAACACGCACGGATTGGGAAGTCTCTGTTCTCTGGGAGTTTTGTGTGGTGTTACTGCCCCGGTGTATGGGGTGACTCACTGGCCACTAGCAATGTTTCTGCTCGCCACTGTGGGGCAAACGTTGTGCAGCTAAGCTCACTTGGGAAGTACAAGTGCCAGAGTTCCTTTCTGGGGCACCATCAAGAGATCACATTCGTAGCATGCGGGTACTGCTTTCCTCCTAAGCTGTGCATTCGCAGCCAGCTTCAAGGTGTTCCTTTTGTGGATAGACTCTTGTGGAGAGGCCGCTGGAGAAGGCTTCTGCTTCTATGCCCTTTGAGAAGGCTGCTTTGCGGAACCTCTTACCCTAGCCTCTGCCAAGTACAGCCTTCTGCCTCTCTCCAATACTGACTTACTTTTGACAGCTTGTCTTTTCGTTTGAGAAACCAAGAGCCCTTTTCGTGCTGGGAAAAATGTCCGTTTTCTGTTCTTTTGCACACGGTGACGTGCTTTCAGGCCTGGGTTAGGCTTTTACCCACTCGAGGGAGGGCAACTTCCCATTTACTTTGGAGATGGCACTCTTGCAGCGCTGTGGGCCATGTCAGTGCTTCGCAGACTGCAAACTACCCTCTCCATTCGAAGAGAACACGCACGGATTGGGAAGTCTCTGTTCTCTGGGAGTTGTGTGTGGTGCTACTGCCCCGGTGTATGGGGTGGCTCACTGGCCACTAGCAATGTTTCTGCTCGCCACTGTGGGGCAAACGTTGTGCAGCTAAGCTCACTTGGGAAGTACAAGTGCCAGAGTTCCTTTCTGGAGCACCATCAAGAGATCACATTCGTAGCATGCGGTTACTGCTTTCCTCCTAAGCTGTGCATTCGCAGCCAGCTTCAAGGTGTTCCTTTTGTGGATAGACTCTGGTGGAGAGGCCGCTGGAGAAGGCCTCTGCTTCTATGCCCTTTGAGAAGGCTGCTTTGAGGAACCTCTTACCCTAGCCTCTGCCAAGTACAGCCTTCTGCCTCTCTCCAATACTGACTTACTTTTGACAGCTTGTCTTTCCGTTTGAGAAACCAAGAGCCCTTTTCGTGCAGGGAAAAATGTCCGTTTTCTGTTCTTCTTTTGCACACGGTGACGTGCTTTCAGGGCTGGGGTTAGGCTTTTACCCACTCGAGGGAGGGCAGCTTCCCATTCACTTTGGAGATGGCACTCCTGCAGCGCTGTGGGCCATGTCTGTGCTTCGCAGACTGCAAACTACCCTCTCCATTCGAAGAGAACACGCACGGATTGGGAAGTCTCTGTTCTCTGGGAGTTGTGTGTGGTGCTACTGCCCCGGTGTATGGGGTGGCTCACTGGCCACTAGCAATGTTTCTGCTCGCCACTGTGGGGCAAACGTTGTGCAGCTAAGCTCACTTGGGAAGTACAAGTGCCAGAGTTCCTTTCTGGGGCACCATGAAGAGATCACATTCGTAGCATGCGGGTACTGCTTTCCTCCTAAGCTGTGCATTGGCAGCCAGCTTCAAGGTGTTCCATTTGTGGATAGACTCTGGTGGAGAGGCCGCTGGAGAAGGCTTCTGCTTCTATGCCTTTGAGAAGACTGCTTTGAGGAACCTCTTACCCTAGCCTCTGCCAAGTACAGCCTTCTGCCTCTCTCCAATACTGACTTACTTCTGACAGCTTGTCTTTCCGTTTGAGAAACCAAGAGCCCTTTTCGTGCAGGGAAAAATGTCCGTTTTCTGTTCTTCTTTTGCACACGGTGACGTGTTTTCAGGGCTGGGGTTAGGCTTTTACCCACTCGAGGGAGGGCAGCTTCCCGTTCACTTTGGACATGGCACTCCTGCAGCGCTGTGGGCCTTGTCAGTGCTTCGCAGACTGCAAACTACCCTCTTCATTCGAAGAGAACACGCACGGATTGGGAAGTCTCTGTTCTCTGGGAGTTGTGTGTGGTGCTACTGCCCCGGTGTATGGGGTGGCTCACTGGCCACTAGCAATGTTTCTGTTCGCCACTGTGGGGCAAACGTTGTGCATCTAAGCTCACTTGGGAAGTACAAGTGCCAGAGTTCCTTTCTGGGGCACCATCAAGAGATCACATTCGTAGCATGCGGGTACTGCTTTCCTCCTAAGCTGTGCATTCGCAGCCAGCTTCAAGGTGTTCCTTTTGTGGATAGACTCTGGTGGAGAGGCCGCTGGAGAAGGCTTCTGCTTCTATGCCCTTTGAGAAAGCTGCTTTGAGGAACCTCTTACCCTAGCCTCTGCCAAGTACAGCCTTCTGCCTCTCTCCAATACTGACTTACTTTTGACAGCTTGTCTTTCCGTTTGAGAAACCAAGAGCCCTTTTCGTGCAGGGAAAAATGTCCGTTTTCTGTTCTTCTTTTGCACACGGTGACGTGCTTTCAGGCCTGGGTTAGGCTTTTACCCACTCGAGGGAGGGCAACTTCCCATTCACTTTGGAGATGGCACTCCTGCAGCGCTGTGGGCCATGACTGTGCTTCGCAGACTGTAAACTACCCTCTCCATTCGAAGAAAACACGCACGGATTGGGAAGTCTCTGTTCTTTAGGAGATGTGTGTGGTGCTACTGCCCCGGTGTATGGGGTGGCTCACTGGCCACTAGCAATGTTTCTGCTCGCCACTGTGGGGCAAACGTTGTGCAGCTAAGCTCACTTGGGAAGTACAAGTGCGAGAGTTCCTTTCTGGGGCACCATCAAGAGATCACATTCGTAGCATGCGGGTACTGCTTTCCTCCTAAGCTGTGCATTGGCAGCAGCTTCAAGGTGTTCCTTTTGTGGATAGACTCTGGTGGAGAGGCCGCTGGAGAAGGCTTCTGCTTCTATGCCCTTTGAGAAGGCTGCTTTGAGGAACCTCTTACCCTAGCCTCTGCCAAGTACAGCCTTCTGCCTCTCTCCAATACTGACTTACTTTTGGCAGCTTGTCTTTCCGTTTGAGAAACCAAGAGCCCTTTTCGGGCAGGGAAAAATGTCCGTTTTCTGTTCTTCTTTTGCACACGGTTACGTGCTTTCAGGGCTGGGGTTAGGCTTTTACCCACTCGAGGGAGGGCAGCTTCCCATTCACTTTGGAGATGGCACTCCTGCAGCGCTGTGGGCCATGTCTGTGCTTCGCAGACTGCAAACTACCCTCTCCATTCGAAGAGAACACGCACGGATTGGGAAGTCTCTGTTCTCTTGGAGTTGTGTGTGGTGCTACTGCCCCGGTGTATGGGGTGGCTCAGTGGCCACTAGCAATGTTTCTGCTGGCCACTGTGGGGCAAACGTTGTGCAGCTAAGCTCACTTGGGAAGTACAAGTGCCAGAGTTCCTTTCTGGGGCACCATCAAGAGATCACATTCGTAGCATGCGGGTACTGCTTTCCTCCTAAGCTGTGCATTCGCAGCCAGCTTCAAGGTGTTCCTTTTGTGGATAGACTCTGGTGGAGAGGCCGCTGGAGAAGGCCTCTGCTTCTATGCCCTTTGAGAAGGCTGCTTTGAGGAACCTCTTACCCTAGCCTCTGCCAAGTACAGCATTCTGCCTCTCTCCAATACTGACTTACTTTTGACAGCTTGTCTTTCCGTTTGAGAAACGAAGAGCCCTTTTCCTGCAGGGAAAAATGTCCGTTTTCTGTTCTTCTTTTGCACACGGTGACGTGCTTTCAGGCCTGGGTTAGGCTTTTACCCACTCGAGGGAGGGTAGCTTCCCGTTCACATTGGAAATGGCACTCCTGCAGCGCTGTGGGCCATGTCAGTGCTTCGCAGACTGCAAACTACCCTCTCCATTCGAAGACAACACGCACGGATTGGGAAGTCTCTGTTCTCTGGGAGTTGTGTGTGGTGCTACTGCCCAGGTGTATGGGGTGGCTCACTCGCCACTAGCAATGTTTCTGCTCGCCACTGTGGAGCAAACGTTGTGCAGCTAAGCTCACTTGGGAAGTACAAGTGCCAGAGTTCCTTTCTGGGGCACCATCAAGAGATCACATTCGTAGCATGCGGGTACTGCTTTCCTCCTAAGCTGTGCATTCGCAGCCAGCTTCAAGGTGTTCCTTTTGTGGATAGACTCTGGTGGAGAGGCCGCTGGAGAAGGCCTCTGCTTCTATGCCCTTTTGAGAAGGCTGCTTTGAGGAACCTCTTACCCTAGCCTCTGCCAAGTACAGCCTTCTGCCTCTCTCCAATACTGACTTACTTTTGACAGCTTGTCTTTCCGTTTGAGAAACCAAGAGCCCTTTTCGTGCAGGGAAAAATGTCCGTTTTCTGTTCTTCTTTTGCACACGGTGACGTGCTTTCAGGGCTGTGGTTAGGCTTTTACCCACTCGAGGGAGGGCAGCTTCCCATTCACTTTGGAGATGGCACTCGTGCAGCGCTGTGGGCCATGTCTGTGCTTCGCAGACTGCAAACTACCCTCTCCATTCGAAGAGAACACGCACGGATTGGGAAGTCTCTGTTCTCTGGGAGTTGTGTGTGGTGCTACTGCCCCGGTGTATGGCGTGGCTCACTGGCCACTAGCAATGTTTCTGCTCGCCACTGTGGGGCAAACGTTGTGCAGCTAAACTCACTTGGGAAGTACAAGTGCCAGAGTTCCTTTCTGGGGCACCATCAAGAGATCACATTCGTAGCATGCGGGTACTGCTTTCCTCCTAAGCTGTGCATTGGCAGCAGCTTCAAGGTGTTCCTTTTGTGGATAGACTCTGGTGGAGAGGCCGCTGGAGAAGGCTTCTGCTTCTATGCCCTTTGAGAAGGCTGCTTTGAGGAACCTCTTACCGTAGCCTCTGCCAAGTATAGCCTTCTGCCTCTCTCCAATACTGACTTACTTTTGACAGCTTGTCTTTCCGTTTGAGAAACCAAGAGCCCTTTTCGTGCAGGGAAAACTGTCCGTTTTCTGTTCTTCTTTTGCAAACGGTGACGTGCTTTCAGTGCTGGGGTTAGGCTTTTACCCACTCGAGGGAGTGCAGCTTCCCATTCACTTTGGAGATGGCACTCCTGCAGCGCTGTGGGCCATGTCTGTGCTTCGCAGACTGCAAACTACCCTCTCCATTCGAAGAGAACACGCACTGATTGGGAAGTCTCTGTTCTCTGGGAGTTGTGTGTGGTGCTACTGCCCCGGTGTATGTGGTGGCTCACTGGCCACTAGCAATGTTTCTGTTCGCCACTGTGGGGCAAACGTTGTGCATCTAAGCTCACTTGGGAAGTACAAGTGCCAGAGTTCCTTTCTGGGGCACCATCAAGAGATCACATTCGTAGCATGCGGGTACTGCTTTCCTCCTAAGCTGTGCATTCGCAGCCAGCTTCAAGGTGTTCCTTTTGTGGATAGACTCTGGTGGAGAGGCCACTGGAGAAGGCTTCTGCTTCTATGCCCTTTGAGAAAGCTGCTTTGAGGAACCTCTTACCCTAGCCTCTGCCAAGTACAGCCTTCTGCCTCTCTCCAATACTGACTTACTTTTGACAGCTTGTCTTTCCGTTTGAGAAACCAAGAGCCCTTTTCGTGCAGGGAAAAATGTCCGTTTTCTGTTCTTCTTTTGCACACGGTGACGTGCTTTCAGGCCTGGGTTAGGCTTTTACCCACTCGAGGGAGGGCAGCTTCCCATTCACTTTGGAGATGGCACTCCTGCAGCGCTGTGGGTCATGACTGTGCTTCGCAGACTGTAAACTACCCTCTCCATTCGAAGAAAACACGCACGGATTGGGAAGTCTCTGTTCTTTAGGAGATGTGTGTGGTGCTACTGCCCCGGTGTATGGGGTGGCTCAGTGGCCACTAGCAATGTTTCTGCTCGCCACTGTGGGGCAAACGTTGTGCAGCTAAGCTCACTTGGGAAGTACAAGTGCCAGAGTTCCTTTCTGGGGCACCATCAAGAGATCACATTCGTAGCATGCGGGTACTGCTTTCCTCCTAAGCTGTGCATTGGCAGCAGCTTCAAGGTGTTCCTTTTGTGGATAGACTCTGGTGGAGAGGCCGCTGGAGAAGGCTTCTGCTTCTATGCCCTTTGAGAAGGCTGCTTTGAGGAACCTCTTACCCTAGCCTCTGCCAAGTACAGCCTTCTGCCTCTCTCCAATACTGACTTACTTTTGGCAGCTTGTCTTTCCGTTTGAGAAACCAAGAGCCCTTTTCGTGCAGGGAAAAATGTCCGTTTTCTGTTCTTCTTTTGCACACGGTGACGTGCTTTCAGGGCTGGGGTTAGGCTTTTACCCACTCGAGGGAGGGCAGCTTCCCATTCACTTTGGAGATGGCACTCCTGCAGCGCTGTGGGCCATGTCTGTGCTTCGCAGACTGCAAACTACCCTCTCCATTCGAAGACAACACGCACGGATTGGGAAGTCTCTGTTCTCTGGGAGTTGTGTGTGGTGCTACTGCCCCGGTGTATGGGGTGGCTCACTGGCCACTAGCAATGTTTCTGCTCGCCACTGTGGGGCAAACGTTGTGCAGCTAAGCTCACTTGGGAAGTACAAGTGCCAGAGTTCCTTTCTGGGGCACCATCAAGAGATCACATTCGTAGCATGCGGGTACTTCTTTCCTCCTAAGCTGTGCATTCGCAGCCAGCTTCAAGGTGTTGCTTTTGTGGATAGACTCTGGTGGAGAGGCCGCTGGAGAAGGCCTCTGCTTCTATGCCCTTTGAGAAGGCTGCTTTGAGGAACCTCTTACCCTAGCCTCTGCCAAGTACAGCCTTCTGCCTCTCTCCAATACTGACTTACTTTTGACAGCTTGTCTTTCCGTTTGAGAAACCAAGAGCCCTTTTCGTGCAGGGAAAAATGTCCGTTTTCTGTTCTTCTTTTGCACACGGTGACGTGCTTTCAGGCCTGTGTTAGGCTTTTACCCACTCGAGGGAGGGCAGCTTCCCATTCACTTTGTAGATGGCACTCCTGCAGCGCTGTGGGCCATGTCTGTGCTTCGCAGACTGCAAACTACCCTCTCCATTCGAAGAGAACACGCACGGATTGGGAAGTCTCTGTTCTCTGGGAGTTGTGTGTGGTGCTACTGCCCCGGTGTATGGGGTGGCTCACTGGCCACTAGCAATGTTTCTGCTCGCCACTGTGGGGCAAACGTTGTGCAGCTAAGCTCACTTGGGAAGTACAAGTGCCAGAGTTCCTTTCTGGGGCACCATCAAGAGATCACATTCGTAGCATGCGGGTACTGCTTTCCTCCTAAGCTGTGCATTCGCAGCCAGCTTCAAGGTGTTCCTTTTGTGGATAGACTCTTGTGGAGAGGCCGCTGGAGAAGACTTCTGCTTCTATGCCCTTTGAGAAAGCTGCTTTGAGGAACCTCTTACCCTAGCGTCTGCCAAGTACAGCCTTCTGCCTCTCTCCAATACTGACTTACTTTTGACAGTTTGTCTTTCCGTTTGAGAAACCAAGAGCCCTTTTCGTGCAGGGAAAAATGTCCGTTTTCTGTTCTTCTTTTGCACACGGTGACGTGCTTTCAGGCCTGGGTTAGGCTTTTACCCACTCGAGGGAGGGCAGCTTCCCATTCACTTTGGAGATGGCACTCCTGCAGCGCTGTGGGCCATGTCTGTGCTTCGCAGACTGCAAACTACCCTCTCCATTCGAAGAGAACACGCACGGATTAAGAAGTCTCTGTTCTCTGGGAGTTGTGTGTGGTGCTACTGCCCCGGTGTATGGGGTGGCTCACTGGCCACTAGCAATGTTTCTGCTCGCCACTGTGGGGCAAACGTTGTGCAGCTAAGCTCACTTGGGAAGTACAAGTGCCAGAGTTCCTTTCTGGGGCACCATCAAGAGATCACATTCGTAGCATGCGGGTACTGCTTTCCTCCTATGCTGTGCATTCGCAGCCAGCTTAAAGGTGTTCCTTTTGTGGATAGACTCTGGAGGAGAGGCCGCTGGATAAGGCCTCTGCTTCTATGCCCTTTGAGAGGGCTGCTTTGAGGAACCTCTTACCCTAGCCTCTGCCAAGTACAGCCTTCTGCCTCTCTCCAATACTGACTTACTTCTGACAGCTTGTCTTTCCGTTTGAGAAACCAAGAGCCCTTTTCGTGCAGGGAAAAATGTCCGTTTTCTGTTCTTCTTTTGCACACGGTGACGTGCTTTCAGGGCTGGGGTTAGGCTTTTACCCACTCGAGGGAGGGCAGCTTCCCATTCACTTTGGAGATGGCACTCCTGCAGCGCTGTGGGCCATGTCTGTGCTTCGCAGACTGCAAACTACCCTCTCCATTCGAAGAGAACTCGCACGGATTGGGAAGTCTCTGTTCTCTGGGAGATGTGTGTGGTGCTACTGCCCCGGTGTATGGGGTGGCTCACTGGCCACTAGCAATGTTTCTGCTCGCCACTGTGGGGCAAACGTTGTGCAGCTAAGCTCACTTGGGAAGTACAAGTGCCAGAGTTCCTTTCTGGGGCACCATCAAGAGATCACATTCGTAGCATGCGGGTACTGCTTTCCTCCTAAGCTGTGCATTCCCCGCCAGCTTCAAGGTGTTCCTTTTGTGGATAGACTCTGGTGGAGAGGCCCCTGGAGAAGGCTTCTGCTTCTATGCCCTTTGAGAAGGCTGCTTTGAGGAACCTCTTACCCTAGCCTCTGCCAAGTACAGCCTTCTGCCTCTCTCCAATACTGACTTACTTTGACAGCTTGTCTTTCCGTTTGAGGAACCAAGAGCCCTTTTCGTGCAGGGAAAAATGTCCGTTTTCTGTTCTACTTTTGCACACGGTGACGTGCCTTCAGGCCTGGGTTTGGCTTTTATCCACTCGAGGGAGGGCAGCTTCCCATTCACTTTGGAGATGGCACTCCTGCAGCGCTGTGGGCCATGTCTGTGCTTCGCAGACTGCAAACTACCCTCTCCATTCGAAGAGAACACGCACGGATTGGGAAGTCTCTGTTCTCTGGGAGTTGTGTGTGGTGCTACTGCCCCGGTGTATGGGGTGGCTCACTGGCCACTAGCAATGTTTCTGCTCGCCACTGTGGGGCAAACGTTGTGCAGCTAAGCTCACTTGGGAAGTACAAGTGCCAGAGTTCCTTTCTGCGGCACCATCAAGAGATCACATTCGTAGCATGCGGGTACTGCTTTCCTCCTAAGCTGTGCATTCGCAGCCAGCTTCAAGGTGTTCCTTTTGTGGATAGACTCTGGAGGAGAGGCCGCTGGAGAAGGCCTCTGCTTCTATGCCCTTTGAGAGGGCTGCTTTGAGGAACCTCTTACCCTAACCTCTGTCAAGTACAGCCTTCTGCCTCTCTCCAATACTGACTTACTTTTGACAGCTTGTCTTTCCGTTTGAGAAACCAAGAGCCCTTTTCGTGCAGGGAAAAATGTCCGTTTTCTGTTCTTCTTTTGCAAACGGTGAAGTGCTTTCAGGACTGGGGTTAGGCTTTTACCCACTCGAGGGAGGGCAGCTTCCCATTCACTTTGGAGATGGCACTCCTGCAGCGCTGTGGGCCATGTCTGTGCTTCGCAGACTGCAAACTACCCTCTCCATTCGAAGAGAACACGCACGGATTTGGAAGTCTCTGTTCTCTGGGAGTTGTGTGTGGTGCTACTGCCCCGGTGTATGGGGTGGCTCACTGGCCACTAGCAATGTTTCTGCTCGCCACTGTGGGGCAAACGTTGTGCAGCTAAGCTCACTTGGGAAGTACAAGTGCCAGAGTTCCTTTCTGGGGCACCATCAAGAGATCACATTCGTAGCATGCGGGTACTGCTTTCCTCCTAAGCTGTGCATTCGCAGCCAGCTTCAAGGTGTTCCTTTTGTGGATAGACTCTTGTGGAGAGGCCGCTGGATAAGGCCTCTGCTTCTATGCCCTTTTAGAAGGCTGCTTTGAGGAACCTCTTACCCTAGCCTCTGTCAAGTACAGCCTTCTGCCTCTCTCCAATACTGACTTACTTTTGACAGCTTGTCTTTCCGTTTGAGAAACCAAGAGCCCTTTTCGTGCAGGGAAAAATGTCCGTTTTCTGTTCTTTTGCACACGGTGACGTGCTTTCAGGCCTGGGTTAGGCTTTTACCCACTCGAGGGAGGGCAGCTTCCCATTCACTTTGGAGATGGCACTCCTGCAGCGCTGTGGGCCATGTCTGTGCTTCGCAGACTGCAAACTACCCTCTCCATTCGAAGAGAACACGCACGGATTGGGAAGTCTCTGTTCTCTGGGAGTTGTGTGTGGTGCTACTGCCCCGGTGTATGGGGTGGCTCACTGGCCACTAGCAATGTTTCTGCTCGCCACTGTGGGGCAAACGTTGTGCAGCTAAGCTCACTTGGGAAGTACAAGTGCCAGAGTTCCTTTCTGGGGCACCATCAAGAGATCACATTCGTAGCATGCGGGTACTGCTTTCCTCCTAAGCTGTGCATTGGCAGCCAGCTTCAAGGTGTTCCTTTTGTGGATAGACTCTGGAGGAGAGGCCGCTGGAGAAGGCCTCTGCTTCTATGCCCTTTGAGAAGGCTGCTTGGAAAACCTCTTACCCTAGCCTCTGCCAAGTACAGCCTTCTGCCTCTCTCCAATACTGACTTACTTCTGACAGCTTGTCTTTCCGTTTGAGAAACCAAGAGCCCTTTTCGTGCAGGGAAAAATGTCCGTTTTCTGTTTTTCTTTTGCACACGGTGACGTGCTTTCAGGCCTGGGTTAGGCTTTTATCCACTCGAGGGAGGGCAGCTTCCCATTCACTTTGGAGATGGCACTCCTGCAGCGCTGTGGGCCATGTCTGTGCTTCGCAGACTGCAAACTACCCTCTCCATTCGAAGAGAACACGCACGGATTGGGAAGTCTCTGTTCTCTGGGAGTTGTGTGTGGTGCTACTGCCCCGGTGTATGGGGTGGCTCACTGGCCACTAGCAATGTTTCTGCTCGCCACTGTGGGGCAAACGTTGTGCAGCTAAGCTCACTTGGGAAGTACAAGTGCCAGAGTTCCTTTCTGCGGCACCATCAAGAGATCACATTCGTAGCATGCGGGTACTGCTTTCCTCCTAAGCTGTGCATTCGCAGCCAGCTTCAAGGTGTTCCTTTTGTGGATAGACTCTGGAGGAGAGGCCGCTGGAGAAGGCCTCTGCTTCTATGCCCTTTGAGAAGGCTGCTTTGAGGAACCTCTTACCCTAGCCTCTCTCAAGTACAGCCTTCTGCCTCTCTCCAATACTGACTTACTTCTGACAGCTTGTCTTTCCGTTTGAGAAACCAAGAGCCCTTTTCGTGCAGGGAAAAATGTCCGTTTTCTGTTCTTCTTTTGCACACGGTGACGTGCTTTCAGGCCTGGGTTAGGCTTTTATCCACTCGAGGGAGGGCAGCTTCCCATTCACTTTGGAGATGGCACTCCTGCAGCGCTGTGGGCCATGTCTGTGCTTCGCAGAGTGCAAACTACCCTCTCCATTCGAAGAGAACACGCACGGATTGGGAAGTCTCTGTTCTCTGGGAGTTGTGTGTGGTGCTACTGCCCCGGTGTATGGGGTGGCTCACTGGCCACTAGCAATGTTTCTGCTCGCCACTGTGGGGCAAACGTTGTGCAGCTAAGCTCACTTGGGAAGTACAAGTGCCAGAGTTCCTTTCTGCGGCACCATCAAGAGATCACATTCGTAGCATGCGGGTACTGCTTTCCTCCTAAGCTGTGCATTCGCAGCCAGCTTCAAGGTGTTCCTTTTGTGGATAGACTCTGGAGGAGAGGCCGCTGGAGAAGGCCTCTGCTTCTATGCCCTTTGAGAAGGCTGCTTTGAGGAACCTCTTACCCTAGCCTCTGTCAAGTACAGCCTTCTGCCTCTCTCCAATACTGACTTACTTTTGACAGCTTGTCTTTCCGTTTGAGAAACCAAGAGCCCTTTTCGTGCAGGGAAAAATGTCCGTTTTCTGTTCTTCTTTTGCAAACGGTGACGTGCTTTCAGGGCTGGGGTTAGGCTTTTACCCACTCGAGGGAGGGCAGCTTCCCATTCACTTTGGAGATGGCACTCCTGCAGCGCTGTGGGCCATGTCTGTGCTTCGCAGACTGCAAACTACCCTCTCCATTCGAAGAGAACACGCACGGATTGGGAAGTCTCTGTTCTCTGGGAGTTGTGTGTGGTGCTACTGCCCCGGTGTATGGGGTGGCTCACTGGCCACTAGCAATGTTTCTGCTCGCCACTGTGGGGCAAACGTTGTGCAGCTAAGCTCACTTGGGAAGTACAAGTGCCAGAGTTCCTTTCTGCGGCACCATCAAGAGATCACATTCGTAGCATGCGGGTACTGCTTTCCTCCTAAGCTGTGCATTTGCAGCCAGCTTCACGGTGTTCCTTTTGTGGATAGACTCTGGAGGAGAGGCCGCTGGAGAAGGCCTCTGCTTCTATGCCCTTTGAGAAGGCTGCTTTGAGGAACCTCTTACCCTAGCCTCTGTCAAGTACAGCCTTCTGCCTCTCTCCAATACTGACTTACTTCTGACAGCTTGTCTTTCCGTTTGAGAAACCAAGAGCCCTTTTCGTGCAGGGAAAAATGTCCGTTTTCTGTTCTTCTTTTGCACACGGTGACGTGCTTTCAGGCCTGGGTTAGGCTTTTATCCACTCGAGGGAGGGCAGCTTCCCATTCACTTTGGAGATGGCACTCCTGCAGCGCTGTGGGCCATGTCTGTGCTTCGCAGACTGCAAACTACCCTCTCCATTCGAAGAGAACACGCACGGATTGGGAAGTCTCTCTTCTCTGGGAGTTGTGTGGTGCTACTGCCCCGGTGTATGGGGTGGCTCACTGGCCACTAGCAATGTTTCTGCTCGCCACTGTGGGGCAAACGTTGTGCAGCTAAGCTCACTTGGGAAGTACAAGTGCCAGAGTTCCTTTCTGCGGCACCATCAAGAGATCACATTCGTAGCATGCGGGTACTGCTTTCCTCCTAAGCTGTGCATTCGCAGCCAGCTTCAAGGTGTTCCTTTTGTGGATAGACTCTGGAGGAGAGGCCGCTGGAGAAGGCCTCTGCTTCTATGCCCTTTGAGAAGGCTGCTTTGAGGAACCTCTTACCCTAGCCTCTGTCAAGTACAGCCTTCTGCCTCTCTCCAACACTGACTTACTTTTGACAGCTTGTCTTTCCGTTTGAGAAACCAAGAGCCCTTTTCGTGCAGGGAAAAATGTCCGTTTTCTGTTCTTCTTTTGCAAACGGTGACGTGCTTTCATGGCTGGGGTTAGGCTTTTACCCACTCGAGGGAGGGCTGCTTCCCATTCACTTTGGAGATGGCACTCCTGCAGCGCTGTGGGCCATGTCTGTGCTTCGCAGACTGCAAACTACACTCTCCATTCGAAGAGAACACGCACGGATTGGGAAGTCTCTGTTCTCTGGGAGTTGTGTGTGGTGCTATTGCCCCGGTGTATGGGGTGGCTCACTGGCCACTAGCAATGTTTCTGCTCGCCACTGTGGGGCAAACGTTGTGCAGCTAAGCTCACTTGGGAAGTACAAGTGCCAGAGTTCCTTTCTGCGGCACCATCAAGAGATCACATTCGTAGCATGCGGGTACTGCTTTCCTCCTAAGCTGTGCATTGGCAGCCAGCTTCAAGGTGTTCCTTTTGTGGATAGACTCTGGTGGAGAGGCCGCTGGAGAAGGCTTCTGCTTCTATGCCCTTTGAGAAAGCTGCTTTGAGGAACCTCTTACCGTAGCCTCTGCCAAGTACAGCCTTCTGCCTCTCTCCAATACTGACTTACTTTTGACAGCTTGTCTTTCCGTTTGAGAAACCAAGAGCCCTTTTCGTGCAGGGAAAAATGTCCGTTTTCTGTTCTTCTTTTGCAAACGGTGACGTGCTTTCAGGGCTGGGGTTAGGCTTTTACCCACTCGAGGGAGGGCAGCTTCCCATTCACTTTGGAGATGGCACTCCTGCAGCGCTGTGGGCCATGTCTGTGCTTCGCAGACTGCAAACTACCCTCTCCATTCGAAGAGAACACGCACGGATTGGGAAGTCTCTGTTCTCTGGGAGTTGTGTGTGGTGCTACTGCCCCGGTGTATGGGGTGGCTCACTGGCCACTAGCAATGTTTCTGTTCGCCACTGTGGGGCAAACGTTGTGCAGCTAAGCTCACTTGGGAAGTACAAGTGCCAGAGTTCCTTTCTGCGGCACCATCAAGAGATCACATTCGTAGCATGCGGGTACTGCTTTCCTCCTAAGCTGTGCATTGGCAGCCAGCTTCAAGGTGTTCCTTTTGTGGATAGACTCTGGTGGAGAGGCCGCTGTAGAAGGCATCTGCTTCTATGCCCTTTGAGAAAGCTGCTTTGAGGAACCTCTTACCGTAGCCTCTGCCAAGTACAGCCTTCTGCCTCTCTCCAATACTGACTTACTTTTGACAGCTTGTCTTTCCGTTTGAGAAACCAAGAGCCCTTTTCGTGCAGGGAAAAATGTCCGTTTTCTGTTCTTCTTTTGCAGACGGTGAGGTGCTTTCAGGGCTGGGGTTAGGCTTTTACCCACTCGAGGGAGGGCAGCTTCCCATTCACTTTGGAGATGGCACTCCTGCAGCGCTGTGGGCCATGTCTGTGCTTCGCAGACTGCAAACTACCCTCTCCATTCGAAGAGAACACGCACGGATTGGGAAGTCTCTGTTCTCTGGGAGTTGTGTGTGGTGCTACTGCCCCGGTGTATGGGGTGGCTCACTGGCCACTAGCAATGTTTCTGCTCGCCACTGTGGGGCAAACGTTGTGCAGCTAAGCTCACTTGGGAAGTACAAGTGCCAGAGTTCCTTTCTGCGGCACCATCAAGAGATCACATTCGTAGCATGCGGGTACTGCTTTCCTCCTAAGCTGTGCATTCGCAGCCAGCTTCAAGGTGTTCCTTTTGTGGATAGACTCTGGAGGAGAGGCCGCTGGAGAAGGCCTCTGCTTCTATGCCCTTTGAGAAGGCTGCTTTGAGGAACCTCTTACCCTAGCCTCTGTCAAGTACAGCCTTCTGCCTCTCTCCAATACTGACTTACTTCTGACAGCTTGTCTTTCCGTTTGAGAAACCAAAAGCCCTTTTCGTGCAGGGAAAATTGTCCGTTTTCTGTTCTTCTTTTGCACACGGTGACGTGCTTTCAGGCCTGGGTTAGGCTTTTATCCACTCGAGGGAGGGCAGCTTCCCAATCACTTTGGAGATGGCACTCCTGCAGCGCTGTGGGCCATGTCTGTGCTTCGCAGACTGCAAACTACCCTCTCCATTCGAAGAGAACACGCACGGATTGGGAAGTCTCTGTTCTCTGGGAGTTGTGTGTGGTGCTACTGCCCCGGTGTATGGGGTGGCTCACTGGCCACTAGCAATGTTTCTGCTCGCCACTGTGGGGCAAACGTTGTGCAGCTAAGCTCACTTGGGAAGTACAAGTGCCAGAGTTCCTTTCTGCGGCACCATCAAGAGATCACATTCGTAGCATGCGGGTACTGCTTTCCTCCTAAGCTGTGCATTCGCAGCCAGCTTCAAGGTGTTCCTTTTGTGGATAGACTCTGGAGGAGAGGCCGCTGGAGAAGGCCTCTGCTTCTATGCCATTTGAGAAGGCTGCTTTGAGGAACCTCTTACCCTAGCCTCTCTCAAGTACAGCCTTCTGCCTCTCTCCAATACTGACTTACTTTTGACAGCTTGTCTTTCCGTTTGAGAAACCAAGAGCCCTTTTCGTGCAGGGAAAAATGTCCGTTTTCTGTTCTTCTTTTGCACACGGTGACTTGCTTTCAGGGCTGGGGTTAGGCTTTTACCCACTCGAGGGAGGGCAGCTTCCCATTCACTTTGGAGATGGCACTCCTGCCGCGCTGTGGGCCATGCCTGTGCTTCGCAGACTGCAAACTACCCTCTCCATTCGAAGAGAACACTCACGGATTGGGAAGTCTCTGTTCACTGGGAGATGTGTGTGGTGCTACTGCCCCGGTGTATGGGGTGGCTCACTGGCCACTAGCAATGTTTCTGCTCGCCACTGTGGGGCAAACGTTGTGCAGCTAAGCTCACTTGGGAAGTACAAGTGCCAGAGTTCCTTTCTGGGGCACCATCAAGAGATCACATTCGTAGCATGCGGGTACTGCTTTCCTCCTAAGCTGTGCATTCGCAGCCAGCTTCAAGGTGTTCCTTTTGTGGATAGACTCTGGTGGAGAGGCCGCTGGAGAAGGCCTCTGCTTCTATGCCCTTTGAGAAGGCTGCTTTGAGGAACCTCTTACCCTAGCCTCTGCCAAGTACAGCCTTCTGCCTCTCTCCAATACTGACTTACTTTTGACAGCTTGTCTTTCCGTTTGAGAAACCAAGAGCCCTTTTCGTGCAGGGAAAAATGTCCGTTTTCTGTTCTTCTTTTGCACACGGTGACGTGCTTTCAGGCCTGGGTTAGGCTTTTACCCACTCGAGGGAGGGCAGCTTCCCATTCACTTTGGAGATGGCACTCCTGCAGCGCTGTGGGCCATGTCTGTGCTTCGCAGACTGCAAACTACCCTCTCCATTCGAAGAGAACACGCACGGATTGTGAAGTCTCTGTTCTCTGGGAGTTGTGTGTGGTGCTACTGCCCCGGTGTATGGGGTGGCTCACTGGCCACTAGCAATGTTTCTGCTCGCCACTGTGGGGCAAACGTTGTGCAGCTAAGCTCACTTGGGAAGTACAAGTGCCAGAGTTCCTTTCTGGGGCACCATCAAGAGATCACATTCGTAGCATGCGGGTACTGCTTTCCTCCTAAGCTGTGCATTCGCAGCCAGCTTCAAGGTATTCCTTTTGTGGATAGACTCTGGTGGAGAGGCCGCTGGAGAAGGCTTCTGCTTCTATGCCCTTTGAGAAAGCTGCTTTGAGGAACCTCTTACCCTAGCCTCTGCCAAGTACAGCCTTCTGCCTCTCTCCAATACTGACTTACTTTTGACAGCTTGTCTTTCCGTTTGAGAAAGCAAGAGCCCTTTTCGTGCAGGGAAAAATGTCCGTTTTCTGTTCTTCTTTTGCACACGGTGACGTGCTTTCAGGCCTGGGTTAGGCTTTTACCCACTCGAGGGAGGGCAGCTTCCCATTCACTTTGGAGATGGCACTCCTGCAGCGCTGTGGGCCATGACTGTGCTTCGCAGACTGTAAACTACCCTCTCCATTCGAAGAAAACACGCACGGATTGGGAAGTCTCTGTTCTTTAGGAGATGTGTGTGGTGCTACTGCCCCGGTGTATGGGGTGGTTCACTGGCCACTAGCAATGTTTCTGCTCGCCACTGTGGGGCAAACGTTGTGCAGCTAAGCTCACTTGGGAAGTACAAGTAACAGAGTTCCTTTCTGCGGCACCATCAAGAGATCACATTCGTAGCATGCGGGTACTGCTTTCCTCCTAAGCTGTGCATTCGCAGCCATCTTCAAGGTGTTCCTTTTGTGGATAGACTCTGGAGGAGAGGCCGCTGGATAAGGCCTCTGCTTCTATGCCCTTTGAGAAGGCTGCTTTGAGGAACCTCTTACCCTAGCCTCTGTCAAGTACAGCCTTCTGCCTCTCTCCAATACTGACTTACTTTTGACAGCTTGTCTTTCCGTTTGAGAAACCAAGAGCCCTTTTCGTGCAGGGAAAAATGTCCGTTTTCTGTTCTTCTTTTGCACACGGTGACGTGCTTTCAGGCCTGGGTTAGGCTTTTACCCACTCGAGGGAGGGCAGCTTCCCATTCACTTTGGAGATGGCACTCCTGCAGCGCTGTGGGCCATGTCTGTGCTTCGCAGACTGCAAACTACCCTCTCCATTCGAAGAGAACACGCACGGATTGGGAAGTCTCTGTTCTCTGGGAGTTGTGTGTGGTGCTACTGCCCCGGTGTATGGGGTGGCTCACTGGCCACTAGCAATGTTTCTGCTCGCCACTGTGGGGCAAACGTTGTGCAGCTAAGCTCACTTGGGAAGTACAAGTGCCAGAGTTCCTTTCTGGGGCACCATCAAGAGATCACATTCGTAGCATGCGGGTACTGCTTTCCTCCTAAGCTGTGCATTCGCAGCCAGCTTCAAGGTGTTCCTTTTGTGGATAGACTCTTGTGGAGAGGCCGCTGGAGAAGGCTTCTGCTTCTATGCCCTTTGAGAAGGCTGCTTTGTGGAACCTCTTACCCTAGCCTCTGCCAAGTATAGCCTTCTGCCTCTCTCCAATACTGACTTACTTTTGACAGGTTGTCTTTCCGTTTGAGAAACCAAGAGCCCTTTTCGTGCAGGGAAAAATGTCCGTTTTCTGTTCTTTTGCACACGGTGACGTCCTTTCAGGCCTGGGTTAGGCTTTTACCCACTCGAGGGAGGGCAGCTTCCCATTCACTTTGGAGATGGCACTCCTGCAGCGCTGTGGGCCATGTCTGTGCTTCGCAGACTGCAAACTACCCTCTCCATTCGAAGAGAACACGCACGGATTGGGAAGTCTCTGTTCTCTGGGAGTTGTGTGTGGTGCTACTGCCCCGGTGTATGGGGTGGCTCACTGGCCACTAGCAATGTTTCTGCTCGCCACTGTGGGGCAAACGTTGTGCAGCTAAGCTCACTTGGGAAGTACAAGTGCCAGAGTTCCTTTCTGGGGCACCATCAAGAGATCACATTCGTAGCATGCGGGTACTGCTTTCCTCCTAAGCTGTGCATTGGCAGCCAGCTTCAAGGTGTTCCTTTTGTGGATAGACTCTGGTGGAGAGGCCGCTGGAGAAGGCTTCTGCTTCTATGCCCTTTGAGAAAGCTGCTTTTAGGAACCTCTTACCGTAGCCTCTGCCAAGTACAGCCTTCTGCCTCTCTCCAATACTGATTTACTTTTGACAGCTTGTCTTTCCGTTTGAGAAACCAAGAGCCCTTTTCGTGCAGGGAAAAATGTCCGTTTTCTGTTCTTCTTTTGCAAACGGTGACGTGCTTTCAGGGCTGGGGTTAGGCTTTTACCCACACGAGGGAGGGCAGCTTCCCATTCACTTTGGAGAGGGCACTCCTGCAGCGCTGTGGGCCATGTCTGTGCTTCGCAGACTGCAAACTACTCTCTCCATTCGAAGAGAACACGCACGGATTGGGAAGTCTCTGTTCTCTGGGAGTTGTGTGTGGTGCTACTGCCCCGGTGTATGGGGTGGCTCACTGGCCACTAGCAATGTTTCTGCTCGCCACTGTGGGGCAAACGTTGTGCAGCTAAGCTCACTTGGGAAGTACAAGTGCCAGAGTTCCTTTCTGGGGCACCATCAAGAGATCACATTCGTAGCATGCGGGTACTGCTTTCCTCCTAAGCTGTGCATTCGCAGCCAGCTTCAAGGTGTTCCTTTTGTGGATAGACTCTGGTGGAGAGGCCGCTGGAGAAGGCTTCTGCTTCTATGTCCTTTGAGAAAGCTGCTTTGAGGAACCTCTTACCGTAGCCTCTGCCAAGTACAGCCTTCTACCTCTCTCCAATACTGACTTACTTTTGACAGCTTGTCTTCCCGTTTGAGAAACCAAGAGCCCTTTTCGTGCAGGGAAAAATGTCCGTTTTCTGTTCTTCTTTTGCAAACGGTGACGTGCTTTCAGGGCTGGGGTTAGGCTTTTACCCACTCGAGGGAGGGCAGCTTCCGATTCACTTTGGAGATAGCACTCCTGCAGCGCTGTGGGCCATGTCTGTGCTTCGCAGACTGCAAACTACCCTCTCCATTCGAAGAGAACACGCACGGATTGGGAAGTCTCTGTTCTCTGGGAGTTGTGTGTGGTGCTACTGCCCCGGTGTATGGGGTGGCTCACTGGCCACTAGCAATGTTTCTGCTCGCCACTGTGGGGCAAACGTTGTGCAGCTAAGCTCACTTGGGAAGTACAAGTGCCAGAGTTCCTTTCTGGGGCACCATCAAGAGATCACATTCGTAGCATGCGGGTACTGCTTTCCTCCTAAGCTGTGCATTCGCAGCCAGCTTCAAGGTGTTCCTTTTGTGGATAGACTCTTGTGGAGAGACCGCTGGAGAAGGCTTCTGCTTGTATGCCCTTTGAGAAGGCTGCTTTGCGGAACCTCTTACCCTAGCCTCTGCCAAGTACAGCCTTCTGCCTCTCTCCAATACTGACTTACTTTTGACAGCTTGTCTTTCCGTTTGAGAAACCAAGAGCCCTTTTCGTGCAGGGAAAAATGTCCGTTTTCTGTTCTTCTTTTGCACACGGTGACGTGCTTTCAGGCCTGGGTTAGGCTTTTACCCACTCGAGGGAGGGCAGCTTCCCATTCACTTTGGAGATGGCACTCGTGCAGCGCTGTGGGCCATGTCTGTGCTTCGCAGACTGCAAACTACCCTCTCCATTCGAAGAGAACACGCACGGATTGGGAAGTCTCTGTTCTCTGGGAGTTGTGTGTGGTGCTACTGCCCCGGTGTATGGCGTGGCTCACTGGCCACTAGCAATGTTTCTGCTCGCCACTGTGGGGCAAACGTTGTGCAGCTAAGCTCACTTGGGAAGTACAAGTGCCAGAGTTCCTTTCTGGGGCACCATCAAGAGATCACATTCGTAGCATGCGGGTACTGCTTTCCTCCTAAGCTGTGCATTGGCAGCAGCTTCAAGGTGTTCCTTTTGTGGATAGACTCTGGTGGAGAGGCCGCTGGAGAAGGCTTCTGCTTCTATGCCCTTTGAGAAGGCTGCTTTGAGGAACCTCTTACCCTAGCCTCTGCCAAGTACAGCCTTCTGCCTCTCTCCAATACTGACTTACTTTTGACAGCTTGTCTTTCCGTTTCAGAAACCAAGAGCCCTTTTCGTGCAGGGAAAAATGTCCGTTTTCTGTTCTTCTTTTGCACACGGTGACTTGCTTTCAGGGCTGGGGTTAGGCTTTTACCCACTCGAGGGAGGGCAGCTTCCCATTCACTTTGGAGATGGCACTCCTGCCGCGCTGTGGGCCATGCCTGTGCTTCGCAGACTGCAAACTACCCTCTCCATTCGAAGAGAACACGCACGGATTGGGAAGTCTCTGTTCTCTGGGAGATGTGTGTGGTGCTACTGCCCCGGTGTATGGGGTGGCTCACTGGCCACTAGCAATGTTTCTGCTCGCCACTGTGGGGCAAACGTTGTGCAGCTAAGCTCACTTGGGAAGTACAAGTGCCAGAGTTCCTTTCTGCGGCACCATCAAGAGATCACATTCGTAGCATGCGGTTACTGCTTTCCTCCTAAGCTGTGCATTCGCAGCCAGCTTCAAGGTGTTCCTTTTGTGGATAGACTCTGGTGGAGAGGCCGCTGGAGAAGGCCTCTGCTTCTATGCCATTTGAGAAGGCTGCTTTGAGGAACCTCTTACCCTAGCCTCTGCCAAGTACAGCCTTCTGCCTCTCTCCAATACTGACTTACTTTTGACAGCTTGTCTTTCCGTTTGAGAAACCAAGAGCCCTTTTCGTGCAGGGAAAAATGTCCGTTTTCTGTTCTTCTTTTGCACACGGTGACGTGCTTTCAGGCCTGGGTTAGGCTTTTACCCACTCGAGGGAGGGCAGCTTCCCATTCACTTTGGAGATGGCACTCCTGCAGCGCTGTGGGCCATGTCTGTGCTTCGCAGACTGCAAACTACCCTCTCCATTCGAAGAGAACACGCACGGATTGGGAAGTCTCTGTTCTCTGGGAGTTGTGTGTAGTGCTAATGCCCCGGTGTATGGGGTGGCTCACTGGCCACTAGCAATGTTTCTGCTCGCCACTGTGGGGCAAACGTTGTGCAGCTAAGCTCACTTGGGAAGTACAAGTGCCAGAGTTCCTTTCTGGGGCACCATCAAGAGATCACATTCGTAGCATGCGGGTACTGCTTTCCTCCTAAGCTGTGCATTCGCAGCCAGCTTCAAGGTGTTCCTTTTGTGGATAGACTCTGGTGGAGAGGCCGCTGGAGAAGGCCTCTGCTTCTATGCCCTTTGAGAAGGCTGCTTTGAGGAACCTCTTACCCTAGCCTCTGCCAAGTACAGCCTTCTGCCTCTCTCCAATACTGACTTACTTTTGACAGCTTGTCTTTCCGTTTGAGAAACCAAGAGCTCTTTTCCTGCAGGGAAAAATGTCCGTTTTCTGTTCTTCTTTTGCACACGGTTACGTGCTTTCAGGGCTGGGGTTAGGCTTTTACCCACTCGAGGGAGGGCAGCTTCCCGTTCACTTTGGAGATGGCACTCCTGCAGCGCTGTGGGCCATGTGAGTGCTTCGCAGACTGCAAACTACCCTCTCCACTCGAAGAGAACAGGCACGGATTGGGAAGTCTCTGTTCTCTGGGAGTTGTGTGTGGTGCTACTGCCCCGGTGTATGGGGTGGCTCACTGGCCACTAGCAATGTTTCTGCTCGCCACTGTGGGGCAAACGTTGTGCAGGTAAGCTCAGTTGGGAAGTACAAGTGCCAGAGTTCCTTTCTGGGGCACCATCAAGAGATCACATTCGTAGCATGCGGGTACTGCTTTCCTCCTAAGCTGTGCATTCGCAGCCAGCTTCAAGGTGTTCCTTTTGTGGATAGACTCTGGTGGAGAGGCCGCTGGAGAAGGCTTCTGCTTCTATGCCCTTTGAGAAAGCTGCTTTGAGGAACCTCTTACCCTAGCCTCTGCCAAGTACAGCCTTCTGCCTCTCTCCAATTCTGACTTACTTTTGACAGCTTGTCTTTCCGTTTGAGAAACCAAGAGCCCTTTTCGTGCAGGGAAAAATGTCCGTTTTCTGTTCTTCTTTTGCACACGGTGACGTGCTTTCAGGGCTGGGGTTAGGCTTTTACCCACTCGAGGGAGGGCAGCTTCCCATTCACTTTGGAGATGGCACTCCTGCAGCGCTGTGGGCCATGTCTGTGCTTCGCAGACTGCAAACTACCCTCTCCATTCGAAGAGAACACGCACGGATTGGGAAGTCTCTGTTCTCTTGGAGTTGTGTGTGGTGCTACTGCCCCGGTGTATGGCGTGGCTCACTGGCCACTAGCAATGTTTCTGCTCGCCACTGTGGGGCAAACGTTGTGCAGCTAAGCTCACTTGGGAAGTACAAGTGCCAGAGTTCCTTTCTGGGGCACCATCAAGAGATCACATTCGTAGCATGCGGGTACTGCTTTCCTCCTAAGCTGTGCATTGACAGCAGCTTCAAGGTGTTCCTTTTGTGGATAGACTCTGGTGGAGAGGCCGCTGGAGAAGGCTTCTGCTTCTATGCCCTTTGAGAAGGCTGCTTTGAGGAACCTCTTACCCTACCCTCTGCCAAGTACAGCCTTCTGCCTCTCTCCAATACTGACTTACTTTTGACAGCTTGTCTTTCCGTTTGAGAAACCAAGAGCCCTTTTCGTGCAGGGAAAAATGTCCGTTTTCTGTTCTTCTTTTGCAAACGGTGACGTGCTTTCAGGGCTGGGGTTAGGCTTTTACCCACTCGAGGGAGGGCAGCTTCCCATTCACTTTGGAGATGGCACTCCTGCAGCGCTGTGGGCCATGTCTGTGCTTTGCAGACTGCAAACTACCCTCTCCATTCGAAGAGAACACGCACGGATTGGGAAGTCTCTGTTCTCTGGGAGTTGTGTGTGGTGCTACTGCCCCGGTGTATGGGGTGGCTCACTGGCCACTAGCAATGTTTCTGCTCGCCACTGTGGGGCAAACGTTGTGCAGCTAAGCTCACTTGGGAAGTACAAGTGCCAGAGTTCCTTTCTGGGGCACCATCAAGAGATCACATTCGTAGCATGCGGGTACTGCTTTCCTCCTAAGCTGTGCATTCGCAGCCAGCTTCAAGGTGTTCCTTTTGTGGATAGACTCTTGTGGAGAGGCCGCTGGAGAAGGCTTCTGCTTCTATGCCCTTTGAGAAGGCTGCTTTGCGGAACCTCTTACCCCAGCCTCTGCCAAGTACAGCCTTCTGCCTCTCTCCAATACTGACTTACTTTTGACAGCTTGTCTTTCCGTTTGAGAAACCAAGAGCCCTTTTCGTGCAGGGAAAAATGTCCGTTTTCTGTTCTTCTTTTGCAAACGGTGACGTGCTTTCAGGGCTGGGGTTAGGCTTTTACCCACTCGAGGGAGGGCAGCTTCCCATTCACTTTGGAGATGGCACTCCTGCAGCGCTGTGGGCCATGTCTGTGCTTCGCAGACTGCAAACTACCCTCTCCATTCGAAGAGAACACGCACGGATTGGGAAGTCTCTGTTCTCTGGGAGTTGTGTGTGGTGCTACTGCCCCGGTGTATGGGGTGGCTCACTGGCCACTAGCAATGTTTCTGCTCGCCACTGTGGGGCAAACGTTGTGCAGCTAAGCTCACTTGGGAAGTACAAGTGCCAGAGTTCCTTTCTGGGGGACCATCAAGAGATCACATTCGTAGCATGCGGGTACTGCTTTCCTCCTAAGCTGTGCATTCGCAGCCAGCGTCAAGGTGTTCCTTTTGTGGATAGACTCCTGTGGAGAGGCCGCTGGAGAAGGCTTCTGCTACTATGCCCTTTGAGAAGGCTGCTTTGCGGAACCTCTTACCCTAGCCTCTGCCAAGTACAGCCTTCTGCCTCTCTCCAATACAGACTTACTTTTGACAGCTTGTCTTTCCGTTTGAGAAACCAAGAGCCCTTTTCGTGCAGGGAAAAATGTCCGTTTTCTGTTCTTCTTTTGCACACGGTGACGTGCTTTCAGGCCTGGGTTAGGCTTTTACCCACTCGAGGGAGGGCAGCTTCCCATTCACTTTGGAGATGGCACTCCTGCAGCGCTGTGGGCCATGACTGTGCTTCGCAGACTGTAAACTACCCTCTCCATTCGAAGAAAACACGCACGGATTGGGAAGTCTCTGTTCTCTGGGAGATGTGTGTGGTGCTACTGCCCCGGTGTATGGGGTGGCTCACTGGCCACTAGCAATGTTTCTGCTCGCCACTGTGGGGCAAACGTTGTGCAGCTAAGCTCACTTGGGAAGTACAAGTGCCAGAGTTCCTTTCTGGGGCACCATCAAGAGATCACATACGTAGCATGCGGGTACTGCTTTCCTCCTAAGCTGTGCATTCGCAGCCAGCTTCAAGGTGTTCCTTTTGTGGATAGACTCTGGAGGAGAGGCCGCTGGATAAGGCCTCTGCTTCTATGCCCTTTGAGAGGGGTGCTTTGAGGAACCTCTTACCCTAGCCTCTGCCAAGTACAGCCTTCTGCCTCTCTCCAATACTGACTTTCTTCTGACAGCTTGTCTTTCCGTTTGAGAAAGCAAGAGCCCTTTTCGTGCAGGGAAAAATGTCCGTTTTCTGTTCTTCTTTTGCACACGGTGACGTGCTTTCAGGGCTGGGGTTAGGCTTTTACCCACTCGAGGGAGGGCAGCTTCCCATTCACTTTGGAGATGGCACTCCTGCAGCGCTGTGGGCCATGACTGTGCTTCGCAGACTGTAAACTACCCTCTCCATTCGAAGAAAACACGCACGGATTGGGAAGTCTCTGTTCTTTAGGAGATGTGTGTGGTGCTACTGCCCCGGTGTATGGGGTGGCTCACTGGCCACTAGCAATGTTTCTGCTCGCCACTGTGGGGCAAACGTTGTGCAGCTAAGCTCACTTGGGAAGTACAAGTAACAGAGTTCCTTTCTGCGGCACCATCAAGAGATCACATTCGTAGCATGCGGGTACTGCTTTCCTCCTAAGCTGTGCATTCGCAGCCATCTTCAAGGTGTTCCTTTTGTGGATAGACTCTGGAGGAGAGGCCGCTGGATAAGGCCTCTGCTTCTATGCCCTTTGAGAAGGCTGCTTTGAGGAACCTCTTACCCTAGCCTCTGTCAAGTACAGCCTTCTGCCTCTCTCCAATACTGACTTACTTTTGACAGCTTGTCTTTCCGTTTGAGAAACCAAGAGCCCTTTTCGTGCAGGGAAAAATGTCCGTTTTCTGTTCTTCTTTTGCACACGGTGACGTGCTTTCAGGCCTGGGTTAGGCTTTTACCCACTCGAGGGAGGGCAGCTTCCCATTCACTTTGGAGATGGCACTCCTGCAGCGCTGTGGGCCATGTCTGTGCTTCGCAGACTGCAAACTACCCTCTCCATTCGAAGAGAACACGCACGGATTGGGAAGTCTCTGTTCTCTGGGAGTTGTGTGTGGTGCTACTGCCCCGGTGTATGGGGTGGCTCACTGGCCACTAGCAATGTTTCTGCTCGCCACTGTGGGGCAAACGTTGTGCAGCTAAGCTCACTTGGGAAGTACAAGTGCCAGAGTTCCTTTCTGGGGCACCATCAAGAGATCACATTCGTAGCATGCGGGTACTGCTTTCCTCCTAAGCTGTGCATTGGCAGCCAGCTTCAAGGTGTTCCTTTTGTGGATAGACTCTGGTGGAGAGGCCGCTGGAGAAGGCTTCTGCTTCTATGCCCTTTGAGAAAGCTGCTTTTAGGAACCTCTTACCGTAGCCTCTGCCAAGTACAGCCTTCTGCCTCTCTCCAATACTGATTTACTTTTGACAGCTTGTCTTTCCGTTTGAGAAACCAAGAGCCCTTTTCGTGCAGGGAAAAATGTCCGTTTTCTGTTCTTCTTTTGCAAACGGTGACGTGCTTTCAGGGCTGGGGTTAGGCTTTTACCCACACGAGGGAGGGCAGCTTCCCATTCACTTTGGAGAGGGCACTCCTGCAGCGCTGTGGGCCATGTCTGTGCTTCGCAGACTGCAAACTACTCTCTCCATTCGAAGAGAACACGCACGGATTGGGAAGTCTCTGTTCTCTGGGAGTTGTGTGTGGTGCTACTGCCCCGGTGTATGGGGTGGCTCACTGGCCACTAGCAATGTTTCTGCTCGCCACTGTGGGGCAAACGTTGTGCAGCTAAGCTCACTTGGGAAGTACATGTGCCAGAGTTCCTTTCTGGGGCACCATCAAGAGATCACATTCGTAGCATGCGGGTACTGCTTTCCTCCTAAGCTGTGCATTCGCAGCCAGCTTCAAGGTGTTCCTTTTGTGGATAGACTCTGGTGGAGAGGCCGCTGGAGAAGGCTTCTGCTTCTATGCCGTTTGAGAAAGCTGCTTTGAGGAACCTCTTACCGTAGCCTCTGCCAAGTACAGCCTTCTACCTCTCTCCAATACTGACTTACTTTTGACAGCTTGTCTTTCCGTTTGAGAAACCAAGAGCCCTTTTCGTGCAGGGAAAAATGTCCGTTTTCTGTTCTTCTTTTGCAAACGGTGACGTGCTTTCAGGGCTGGGGTTAGGCTTTTACCCACTCGAGGGAGGGCAGCTTCCGATTCACTTTGGAGATAGCACTCCTGCAGCGCTGTGGGCCATGTCTGTGCTTCGCAGACTGCAAACTACCCTCTCCATTCGAAGAGAACACGCACGGATTGGGAAGTCTCTGTTCTCTGGGAGTTGTCTGTGGTGCTACTGCCCCGGTGTATGGGGTGGCTCACTGGCCACTAGCAATGTTTCTGCTCGCCACTGTGGGGCAAACGTTGTGCAGCTAAGCTCACTTGGGAAGTACAAGTGCCAGAGTTCCTTTCTGGGGCACCATCAAGAGATCACATTCGTAGCATGCGGGTACTGCTTTCCTCCTAAGCTGTGCATTCGCAGCCAGCTTCAAGGTGTTCCTTTTGTGGATAGACTCTTGTGGAGAGGCCGCTGGAGAAGGCTTCTGCTTCTATGCCCTTTGAGAAGGCTGCTTTGCGGAACCTCTTACCCCAGCCTCTGCCAAGTACAGCCTTCTGCCTCTCTCCAATACTGACTTACTTTTGACAGCTTGTCTTTCCGTTTGAGAAACCAAGAGCCCTTTTCGTGCAGGGAAAAATGTCCGTTTTCTGTTCTTCTTTTGCAAACGGTGACGTGCTTTCAGGGCTGGGGTTAGGCTTTTACCCACTCGAGGGAGGGCAGCTTCCCATTCACTTTGGAGATGGCACTCCTGCAGCGCTGTGGGCCATGTCTGTGCTTCGCAGACTGCAAACTACCCTCTCCATTCGAAGAGAACACGCACGGATTGGGAAGTCTCTGTTCTCTGGGAGTTGTGTGTGGTGCTACTGCCCCGGTGTATGGGGTGGCTCACTGGCCACTAGCAATGTTTCTGCTCGCCACTGTGGGGCAAACGTTGTGCAGCTAAGCTCACTTGGGAAGTACAAGTGCCAGAGTTCCTTTCTGGGGGACCATCAAGAGATCACATTCGTAGCATGCGGGTACTGCTTTCCTCCTAAGCTGTGCATTCGCAGCCAGCGTCAAGGTGTTCCTTTTGTGGATAGACTCCTGTGGAGAGGCCGCTGGAGAAGGCTTCTGCTACTATGCCCTTTGAGAAGGCTGCTTTGCGGAACCTCTTACCCTAGCCTCTGCCAAGTACAGCCTTCTGCCTCTCTCCAATACAGACTTACTTTTGACAGCTTGTCTTTCCGTTTGAGAAACCAAGAGCCCTTTTCGTGCAGGGAAAAATGTCCGTTTTCTGTTCTTCTTTTGCACACGGTGACGTGCTTTCAGGCCTGGGTTAGGCTTTTACCCACTCGAGGGAGGGCAGCTTCCCATTCACTTTGGAGATGGCACTCCTGCAGCGCTGTGGGCCATGACTGTGCTTCGCAGACTGTAAACTACCCTCTCCATTCGAAGAAAACACGCACGGATTGGGAAGTCTCTGTTCTCTGGGAGATGTGTGTGGTGCTACTGCCCCGGTGTATGGGGTGGCTCACTGGCCACTAGCAATGTTTCTGCTCGCCACTGTGGGGCAAACGTTGTGCAGCTAAGCTCACTTGGGAAGTACAAGTGCCAGAGTTCCTTTCTGGGGCACCATCAAGAGATCACATACGTAGCATGCGGGTACTGCTTTCCTCCTAAGCTGTGCATTCGCAGCCAGCTTCAAGGTGTTCCTTTTGTGGATAGACTCTGGAGGAGAGGCCGCTGGATAAGGCCTCTGCTTCTATGCCCTTTGAGAGGGGTGCTTTGAGGAACCTCTTACCCTAGCCTCTGCCAAGTACAGCCTTCTGCCTCTCTCCAATACTGACTTTCTTCTGACAGCTTGTCTTTCCGTTTGAGAAAGCAAGAGCCCTTTTCGTGCAGGGAAAAATGTCCGTTTTCTGTTCTTCTTTTGCACACGGTGACGTGCTTTCAGGGCTGGGGTTAGGCTTTTACCCACTCGAGGGAGGGCAGCTTCCCATTCACTTTGGAGATGGCACTCCTGCAGCGCTGTGGGCCATGACTGTGCTTCGCAGACTGTAAACTACCCTCTCCATTCGAAGAAAACACGCACGGATTGGGAAGTCTCTGTTCTTTAGGAGATGTGTGTGGTGCTACTGCCCCGGTGTATGGGGTGGCTCACTGGCCACTAGCAATGTTTCTGCTCGCCACTGTGGGGCAAACGTTGTGCAGCTAAGCTCACTTGGGAAGTACAAGTAACAGAGTTCCTTTCTGCGGCACCATCAAGAGATCACATTCGTAGCATGCGGGTACTGCTTTCCTCCTAAGCTGTGCATTCGCAGCCATCTTCAAGGTGTTCCTTTTGTGGATAGACTCTGGAGGAGAGGCCGCTGGATAAGGCCTCTGCTTCTATGCCCTTTGAGAAGGCTGCTTTGAGGAACCTCTTACCCTAGCCTCTGTCAAGTACAGCCTTCTGCCTCTCTCCAATACTGACTTACTTTTGACAGCTTGTCTTTCCGTTTGAGAAACCAAGAGCCCTTTTCGTGCAGGGAAAAATGTCCGTTTTCTGTTCTTCTTTTGCACACGGTGACGTGCTTTCAGGCCTGGGTTAGGCTTTTACCCACTCGAGGGAGGGCAGCTTCCCATTCACTTTGGAGATGGCACTCCTGCAGCGCTGTGGGCCATGTCTGTGCTTCGCAGACTGCAAACTACCCTCTCCATTCGAAGAGAACACGCACGGATTGGGAAGTCTCTGTTCTCTGGGAGTTGTGTGTGGTGCTACTGCCCCGGTGTATGGGGTGGCTCACTGGCCACTAGCAATGTTTCTGCTCGCCACTGTGGGGCAAACGTTGTGCAGCTAAGCTCACTTGGGAAGTACAAGTGCCAGAGTTCCTTTCTGGGGCACCATCAAGAGATCACATTCGTAGCATGCGGGTACTGCTTTCCTCCTAAGCTGTGCATTCGCAGCCAGCTTCAAGGTGTTCCTTTTGTGGATAGACTCTTGTGGAGAGGCCGCTGGAGAAGGCTTCTGCTTCTATGCCCTTTGAGAAGGCTGCTTTGTGGAACCTCTTACCCTAGCCTCTGCCAAGTATAGCCTTCTGCCTCTCTCCAATACTGACTTACTTTTGACAGGTTGTCTTTCCGTTTGAGAAACCAAGAGCCCTTTTCGTGCAGGGAAAAATGTCCGTTTTCTGTTCTTTTGCACACGGTGACGTGCTTTCAGGCCTGGGTTAGGCTTTTACCCACTCGAGGGAGGGCAGCTTCCCATTCACTTTGGAGATGGCACTCCTGCAGCGCTGTGGGCCATGTCTGTGCTTCGCAGACTGCAAACTACCCTCTCCATTCGAAGAGAACACGCACGGATTGGGAAGTCTCTGTTCTCTGGGAGTTGTGTGTGGTGCTACTGCCCCGGTGTATGGGGTGGCTCACTGGCCACTAGCAATGTTTCTGCTCGCCACTGTGGGGCAAACGTTGTGCAGCTAAGCTCACTTGGGAAGTACAAGTGCCAGAGTTCCTTTCTGGGGCACCATCAAGAGATCACATTCGTAGCATGCGGGTACTGCTTTCCTCCTAAGCTGTGCATTGGCAGCCAGCTTCAAGGTGTTCCTTTTGTGGATAGACTCTGGTGGAGAGGCCGCTGGAGAAGGCTTCTGCTTCTATGCCCTTTGAGAAAGCTGCTTTTAGGAACCTCTTACCGTAGCCTCTGCCAAGTACAGCCTTCTGCCTCTCTCCAATACTGATTTACTTTTGACAGCTTGTCTTTCCGTTTGAGAAACCAAGAGCCCTTTTCGTGCAGGGAAAAATGTCCGTTTTCTGTTCTTCTTTTGCAAACGGTGACGTGCTTTCAGGGCTGGGGTTAGGCTTTTACCCACACGAGGGAGGGCAGCTTCCCATTCACTTTGGAGAGGGCACTCCTGCAGCGCTGTGGGCCATGTCTGTGCTTCGCAGACTGCAAACTACTCTCTCCATTCGAAGAGAACACGCACGGATTGGGAAGTCTCTGTTCTCTGGGAGTTGTGTGTGGTGCTACTGCCCCGGTGTATGGGGTGGCTCACTGGCCACTAGCAATGTTTCTGCTCGCCACTGTGGGGCAAACGTTGTGCAGCTAAGCTCACTTGGGAAGTACATGTGCCAGAGTTCCTTTCTGGGGCACCATCAAGAGATCACATTAGTAGCATGCGGGTACTGCTTTCCTCCTAAGCTGTGCATTCGCAGCCAGCTTCAAGGTGTTCCTTTTGTGGATAGACTCTGGTGGAGAGGCCGCTGGAGAAGGCTTCTGCTTCTATGCCGTTTGAGAAAGCTGCTTTGAGGAACCTCTTACCGTAGCCTCTGCCAAGTACAGCCTTCTACCTCTCTCCAATACTGACTTACATTTGACAGCTTGTCTTTCCGTTTGAGAAACCAAGAGCCCTTTTCGTGCAGGGAAAAATGTCCGTTTTCTGTTCTTCTTTTGCAAACGGTGACGTGCTTTCAGGGCTGGGGTTAGGCTTTTACCCACTCGAGGGAGGGCAGCTTCCGATTCACTTTGGAGATAGCACTCCTGCAGCGCTGTGGGCCATGTCTGTGCTTCGCAGACTGCAAACTACCCTCTCCATTCGAAGAGAACACGCACGGATTGGGAAGTCTCTGTTCTCTGGGAGTTGTCTGTGGTGCTACTGCCCCGGTGTATGGGGTGGCTCACTGGCCACTAGCAATGTTTCTGCTCGCCACTGTGGGGCAAACGTTGTGCAGCTAAGCTCACTTGGGAAGTACAAGTGCCAGAGTTCCTTTCTGGGGCACCATCAAGAGATCACATTCGTAGCATGCGGGTACTGCTTTCCTCCTAAGCTGTGCATTCGCAGCCAGCTTCAAGGTGTTCCTTTTGTGGATAGACTCTTGTGGAGAGACCGCTGGAGAAGGCTTCTGCTTGTATGCCCTTTGAGAAGGCTGCTTTGCGGAACCTCTTACCCTAGCCTCTGCCAAGTACAGCCTTCTGCCTCTCTCCAATACTGACTTACTTTTGACAGCTTGTCTTTCCGTTTGAGAAACCAAGAGCCCTTTTCGTGCAGGGAAAAATGTCCGTTTTCTGTTCTTCTTTTGCACACGGTGACGTGCTTTCAGGCCTGGGTTAGGCTTTTACCCACTCGAGGGAGGGCAGCTTCCCATTCACTTTGGAGATGGCACTAGTGCAGCGCTGTGGGCCATGTCTGTGCTTCGCAGACTGCAAACTACCCTCTCCATTCGAAGAGAACACCCACGGATTGGGAAGTCTCTGTTCTCTGGGAGTTGTGTGTGGTGCTACTGCCCCGGTGTATGGCGTGGCTCACTGGCCACTAGCAATGTTTCTGCTCGCCACTGTGGGGCAAACGTTGTGCAGCTAAGCTCACTTGGGAAGTACAAGTGCCAGAGTTCCTTTCTGGGGCACCATCAAGAGATCACATTCGTAGCATGCGGGTACTGCTTTCCTCCTAAGCTGTGCATTGGCAGCAGCTTCAAGGTGTTCCTTTTGTGGATAGACTCTGGTGGAGAGGCCGCTGGAGAAGGCTTCTGCTTCTATGCCCTTTGAGAAGGCTGCTTTGAGGAACCTCTTACCCTAGCCTCTGCCAAGTACAGCCTTCTGCCTCTCTCCAATACTGACTTACTTTTGACAGCTTGTCTTTCCGTTTCAGAAACCAAGAGCCCTTTTCGTGCAGGGAAAAATGTCCGTTTTCTGTTCTTCTTTTGCACACGGTGACTTGCTTTCAGGGCTGGGGTTAGGCTTTTACCCACTCGAGGGAGGGCAGCTTCCCATTCACTTTGGAGATGGCACTCCTGCCGCGCTGTGGGCCATGCCTGTGCTTCGCAGACTGCAAACTACCCTCTCCATTCGAAGAGAACACGCACGGATTGGGAAGTCTCTGTTCTCTGGGAGATGTGTGTGGTGCTACTGCCCCGGTGTATGGGGTGGCTCACTGGCCACTAGCAATGTTTCTGCTCGCCACTGTGGGGCAAACGTTGTGCAGCTAAGCTCACTTGGGAAGTACAAGTGCCAGAGTTCCTTTCTGGGGCACCATCAAGAGATCACATTCGTAGCATGCGGTTACTGCTTTCCTCCTAAGCTGTGCATTCGCAGCCAGCTTCAAGGTGTTCCTTTTGTGGATAGACTCTGGTGGAGAGGCCGCTGGAGAAGGCCTCTGCTTCTATGCCATTTGAGAAGGCTGCTTTGAGGAACCTCTTACCCTAGCCTCTGCCAAGTACAGCCTTCTGCCTCTCTCCAATACTGACTTACTTTTGACAGCTTGTCTTTCCGTTTGAGAAACCAAGAGCCCTTTTCGTGCAGGGAAAAATGTCCGTTTTCTGTTCTTCTTTTGCACACGGTGACATGCTTTCAGGCCTGGGTTAGGCTTTTACCCACTCGAGGGAGGGCAGCTTCCCATTCACTTTGGAGATGGCACTCCTGCAGCGCTGTGGGCCATGTCTGTGCTTCGCAGACTGCAAACTACCGTCTCCATTCGAAGAGAACACGCACGGATTGGGAAGTCTCTGTTCTCTGGGAGTTGTGTGTGGTGCTAATGCCCCGGTGTATGGGGTGGCTCACTGGCCACTAGCAATGTTTCTGCTCGCCACTGTGGGGCAAACGTTGTGCAGCTAAGCTCACTTGGGAAGTACAAGTGCCAGAGTTCCTTTCTGGGGCACCATCAAGAGATCACATTCGTAGCATGCGGGTACTGCTTTCCTCCTAAGCTGTGCATTCGCAGCCAGCTTCAAGGTGTTCCTTTTGTGGATAGACTCTGGTGGAGAGGCCGCTGGAGAAGGCCTCTGCTTCTATGCCCTTTGAGAAGGCTGCTTTGAGGAACCTCTTACCCTAGCCTCTGCCAAGTACAGCCTTCTGCCTCTCTCCAATACTGACTTACTTTTGACAGCTTGTCTTTCCGTTTGAGAAACCAAGAGCTCTTTTCCTGCAGGGAAAAATGTCCGTTTTCTGTTCTTCTTTTGCACACGGTTACGTGCTTTCAGGGCTGGGGTTAGGCTTTTACCCACTCGAGGGAGGGCAGCTTCCCGTTCACTTTGGAGATGGCACTCCTGCAGCGCTGTGGGCCATGTGAGTGCTTCGCAGACTGCAAGCTACCCTCTCCACTCGAAGAGAACAGGCACGGATTGGGAAGTCTCTGTTCTCTGGGAGTTGTGTGTGGTGCTACTGCCCCGGTGTATGGGGTGGCTCACTGGCCACTAGCAATGTTTCTGCTCGCCACTGTGGGGCAAACGTTGTGCAGGTAAGCTCAGTTGGGAAGTACAAGTGCCAGAGTTCCTTTCTGGGGCACCATCAAGAGATCACATTCGTAGCATGCGGGTACTGCTTTCCTCCTAAGCTGTGCATTCGCAGCCAGCTTCAAGGTGTTCCTTTTGTGCATAGACTCTGGTGGAGAGGCCGCTGGAGAAGGCTTCTGCTTCTATGCCCTTTGAGAAAGCTGCTTTGAGGAACCTCTTACCCTAGCCTCTGCCAAGTACAGCCTTCTGCCTCTCTCCAATTCTGACTTACTTTTGACAGCTTGTCTTTCCGTTTGAGAAACCAAGAGCCCTTTTCGTGCAGGGAAAAATGTCCGTTTTCTGTTCTTCTTTTGCACACGGTGACGTGCTTTCAGGGCTGGGGTTAGGCTTTTACCCACTCGAGGGAGGGCAGCTTCCCATTCACTTTGGAGATGGCACTCCTGCAGCGCTGTGGGCCATGTCTGTGCTTCGCAGACTGCAAACTACCCTCTCCATTCGAAGAGAACACGCACGGATTGGGAAGTCTCTGTTCTCTGGGAGTTGTGTGTGGTGCTACTGCCCCGGTGTATGGCGTGGCTCACTGGCCACTAGCAATGTTTCTGCTCGCCACTGTGGGGCAAACGTTGTGCAGCTAAGCTCACTTGGGAAGTACAAGTGCCAGAGTTCCTTTCTGGGGCACCATCAAGAGATCACATTCGTAGCATGCGGGTACTGCTTTCCTCCTAAGCTGTGCATTGGCAGCAGCTTCAAGGTGTTCCTTTTGTGGATAGACTCTGGTGGAGAGGCCGCTGGAGAAGGCTTCTGCTTCTATGCCCTTTGAGAAGGCTGCTTTGAGGAACCTCTTACCCTACCCTCTGCCAAGTACAGCCTTCTGCCTCTCTCCAATACTGACTTACTTTTGACAGCTTGTCTTTCCGTTTGAGAAACCAAGAGCCCTTTTCGTGCAGGGAAAAATGTCCGTTTTCTGTTCTTCTTTTGCAAACGGTGACGTGCTTTCAGGGCTGGGGTTAGGCTTTTACCCACTCGAGGGAGGGCAGCTTCCCATTCACTTTGGAGATGGCACTCCTGCAGCGCTGTGGGCCATGTCTGTGCTTTGCAGACTGCAAACTACCCTCTCCATTCGAAGAGAACACGCACGGATTGGGAAGTCTCTGTTCTCTGGGAGTTGTGTGTGGTGCTACTGCCCCGGTGTATGGGGTGGCTCACTGGCCACTAGCAATGTTTCTGCTCGCCACTGTGGGGCAAACGTTGTGCAGCTAAGCTCACTTGGGAAGTACAAGTGCCAGAGTTACTTTCTGGGGCACCATCAAGAGATCACATTCGTAGCATGCGGGTACTGCTTTCCTCCTAAGCTGTGCATTCGCAGCCAGCTTCAAGGTGTTCCTTTTGTGGATAGACTCTTGTGGAGAGGCCGCTGGAGAAGGCTTCTGCTTCTATGCCCTTTGAGAAGGCTGCTTTGCGGAACCTCTTACCCCAGCCTCTGCCAAGTACAGCCTTCTGCCTCTCTCCAATACTGACTTACTTTTGACAGCTTGTCTTTCCGTTTGAGAAACCAAGAGCCCTTTTCGTGCAGGGAAAAATGTCCGTTTTCTGTTCTTCTTTTGCAAACGGTGACGTGCTTTCAGGGCTGGGGTTAGGCTTTTACCCACTCGAGGGAGGGCAGCTTCCCATTCACTTTGGAGATGGCACTCCTGCAGCGCTGTGGGCCATGTCTGTGCTTCGCAGACTGCAAACTACCCTCTCCATTCGAAGAGAACACGCACGGATTGGGAAGTCTCTGTTCTCTGGGAGTTGTGTGTGGTGCTACTGCCCCGGTGTATGGGGTGGCTCACTGGCCACTAGCAATGTTTCTGCTCGCCACTGTGGGGCAAACGTTGTGCAGCTAAGCTCACTTGGGAAGTACAAGTGCCAGAGTTCCTTTCTGGGGCACCATCAAGAGATCACATTCGTAGCATGCGGGTACTGCTTTCCTCCTAAGCTGTGCATTCGCAGCCAGCGTCAAGGTGTTCCTTTTGTGGATAGACTCCTGTGGAGAGGCCGCTGGAGAAGGCTTCTGCTACTATGCCCTTTGAGAAGGCTGCTTTGCGGAACCTCTTACCCTAGCCTCTGCCAAGTACAGCCTTCTGCCTCTCTCCAATACAGACTTACTTTTGACAGCTTGTCTTTCCGTTTGAGAAACCAAGAGCCCTTTTCGTGCAGGGAAAAATGTCCGTTTTCTGTTCTTCTTTTGCACACGGTGACGTGCTTTCAGGCCTGGGTTAGGCTTTTACCCACTCGAGGGAGGGCAGCTTCCCATTCACTTTGGAGATGGCACTCCTGCAGCGCTGTGGGCCATGACTGTGCTTCGCAGACTGTAAACTACCCTCTCCATTCGAAGAAAACACGCACGGATTGGGAAGTCTCTGTTCTCTGGGAGATGTGTGTGGTGCTACTGCCCCGGTGTATGGGGTGGCTCACTGGCCACTAGCAATGTTTCTGCTCGCCACTGTGGGGCAAACGTTGTGCAGCTAAGCTCACTTGGGAAGTACAAGTGCCAGAGTTCCTTTCTGGGGCACCATCAAGAGATCACATACGTAGCATGCGGGTACTGCTTTCCTCCTAAGCTGTGCATTCGCAGCCAGCTTCAAGGTGTTCCTTTTGTGGATATACTCTGGAGGAGAGGCCGCTGGATAAGGCCTCTGCTTCTATGCCCTTTGAGAGGGGTGCTTTGAGGAACCTCTTACCCTAGCCTCTGCCAAGTACAGCCTTCTGCCTCTCTCCAATACTGACTTTCTTCTGACAGCTTGTCTTTCCGTTTGAGAAACCAAGAGCCCTTTTCGTGCAGGGAAAAATGTCCGTTTTCTGTTCTTCTTTTGCACACGGTGACGTGCTTTCAGGGCTGGGGTTAGGCTTTTACCCACTCGAGGGAGGGCAGCTTCCCATTCACTTTGGAGATGGCACTCCTGCAGCGCTGTGGGCCATGTCTGTGCTTCGCAGACTGCAAACTAGCCTCTCCATTCGAAGAGAACACGCACGGATTGGGAAGTCTCTGTTCTCTGGGAGATGTGTGTGGTGCTACTGCCCCGGTGTATGGGGTGGCTCACTGGCCACTAGCAATGTTTCTGCTCGCCACTGTGGGGCAAACGTTGTGCAGCTAAGCTCACTTGGGAAGTACAAGTGCCAGAGTTCCTTTCTGGGGCACCATCAAGAGATCACATTCGTAGCATGCGGGTACTGCTTTCCTCCTAAGCTGTGCATTGGCAGCAGCTTCAAGGTGTTCCTTTTGTGGATAGACTCTTGTGGAGAGGCCGCTGGAGAAGGCTTCTGCTTCTATGCCCTTTGAGAAGGCTGCTTTGAGGAACCTCTTACCCTACCCTCTGCCAAGTACAGCCTTCTGCCTCTCTCCAATACTGACTTACTTTTGACAGCTTGTCTTTCCGTTTGAGAAACCAAGAGCCCTTTTCGTGCAGGGAAAAATGTCCGTTTTCTGTTCTTCTTTTGCAAACGGTGACGTGCTTTCAGGGCTGGGGTTAGGATTTTACCCACTCGAGGGAGGGCAGCTTCCCATTCACTTTGGAGATGGCACTCCTGCAGCGCTGTGGGCCATGTCTGTGCTTCGCAGACTGCAAACTACCCTCTCCATTCGAAGAGAACACGCACGGATTGGGAAGTCTCTGTTCTCTGGGAGTTGTGTGTGGTGCTACTGCCCCGGTGTATGGGGTGGCTCACTGGCCACTAGCAATGTTTCTGCTCGCCACTGTGGGGCAAACGTTGTGCAGCTAAGCTCACATGGGAAGTACAAGTGCCAGAGTTACTTTCTGGGGCACCATCAAGAGATCACATTCGTAGCATGCGGGTACTGCTTTCCTCCTAAGCTGTGCATTCGCATCCAGCTTCAAGGTGTTCCTTTTGTGGATAGACTCTTGTGGAGAGGTCGCTGGAGAAGGCTTCTGCTTCTATGCCCTTTGAGAAGGCTGCTTTGCGGAACCTCTTACCCTAGCCTCTGCCAAGTACAGCCTTCTGCCTCTCTCCAATACTGACTTACTTTTGACAGCTTGTCTTTCCGTTTGAGAAACCAAGAGCCCTTTTCGTGCAGGGAAAAATGTCCGTTTTCTGTTCTTCTTTTGCAAACGGTGACGTGCTTTCAGGGCTGGAGTTAGGCTTTTACCCACTCGAGGGAGGGCAGCTTCCCATTCACTTTGCAGATGGCACTCCTGCAGCGCTGTGGGCCATGTCTGTGCTTCGCAGACTGCAAACTACCCTCTCCATTCGAAGAGAACACGCACGGATTGGGAAGTCTCTGTTCTCTGGGAGTTGTGTGTGGTGCTACTGCCCCGGTGTATGGGGTGGCTCACTGGCCACTAGCAATGTTTCTGCTCGCCACTGTGGGGCAAACGTTGTGCAGCTAAGCTCACTTGGGAAGTACAAGTGCCAGAGTTCCTTTCTGGGGCACCATCAAGAGATCACATTCGTAGCATGCGGGTACTGCTTTCCTCCTAAGCTGTGCATTCGCAGCAGCTTCAAGGTGTTCCTTTTGTGGATAGACTCTTGTGGAGAGGCCGCTGGAGAAGGCTTCTGCTTCTTTGCCCTTTGAGAAGGCTGCTTTGCGGAACCTCTTACCCTAGCCTCTGCCAAGTACAGCCTTCTGCCTCTCTCCAATACTGACTTACTTTTGACAGCTTGTCTTTCCGTTTGAGAAACCAAGAGCCCTTTTCGTGCAGGGAAAAATGTCCGTTTTCTGTTCTTCTTTTGCACACGGTGACGTGCTTTCAGGCCTGGGTTAGGCTTTTACCCACTCGAGGGAGGGCATCTTCCCATTCACTTTGGAGATGGCACTCCTGCAGCGCTGTGGGCCATGACTGTGCTTCGCAGACTGTAAACTACCCTCTCCATTCGAAGAAAACACGCACGGATTGGGAAGTCTCTGTTCTCTGGGAGATGTGTGTGGTGCTACTGCCCCGGTGTATGGGGTGGCTCACTGGCCACTAGCAATGTTTCTGCTCGCCACTGTGGGGCAAACGTTGTGCAGCTAAGCTCACTTGGGAAGTACAAGTGCCAGAGTTCCTTTCTGGGGCACCATCAAGAGATCACATTCGTAGCATGCGGGTACTGCTTTCCTCCTAAGCTTTGCATTCGCAGCCAGCTTCAAGGTGTTCTTTTTGTGGATAGACTCTGGAGGAGAGGCCGCTGGAGAAGGCCTCTGCTTCTATGCCCTTTGAGAGGGCTGCTTTGAGGAACCTCTTACCCTAGCCTCTGCCAAGTACAGCCTTCTGCCTCTCTCCAATACTGACTTACTTTTGACAGCTTGTCTTTCCGTTTGAGAAACCAAGAGCCCTTTTCGTGCAGGGAAAAATGTCCGTTTTCTGTTCTTCTTTTGCACACGGTGACGTGCTTTCAGGGCTGTGGTGAGGCTTTTACCCACTCGAGGGAGGGCAGCTTCCCATTCACTTTAGAGATGGCACTCCTGCAGCGCTGTGGGCCATGTCTGTGCTTCGCAGACTGCAAACTACCCTCTCCATTCGAAGAGAACACGCACGGACTGGGAAGTCTCTGTTCTCTGGGAGATGTGTGTGGTGCTACTGCCCCGGTGTATGGGGTGGCTCACTGGCCACTAGCAATGTTTCTGCTCGACACTGTGGGGCAAACGTTGTGCAGCTAAGCTCACTTGGGAAGTACAAGTGCCAGAGTTCCTTTCTGCGGCACCATCAAGAGATCACATTCGTAGCATGCGGGTACTGCTTTCCTCCTAAGCTGTGCATTCGCAGCCAGCTTCAAGGTGTTCCTTTTGTGGATAGACTCTGGTGGAGAGGCCGCTGGAGAAGGCTTCTGCTTCTATGCCCTTTGAGAAGGCTGCTTTGAGGAACCTCTTACCCTAGCCTCTGCCAAGTACAGCCTTCTGCCTCTCTCCAATACTGACTTACTTTTGACAGCTTGTCTTTCCGTTTGAGAAACCAAGAGCCCTTTTCGTGCAGGGAAAAATGTCCGTTTTCTGTTCTTCTTTTGCACACGGTGACGTGCTTTCAGGCCTGGGTTAGGCTTTTACCCACTCGAGGGAGGGCAGCTTCCCATTCACTTTGGAGATGGCACTCCTGCAGCGCTGTGGGCCATGTCTGTGCTTCGCAGACTGCAAACTACCCTCTCCATTCGAAGAGAACACGCACGGATTGGGAAGTCTCTGTTCTCTGGGAGTTGTATGTGGTGCTACTGCCCCGGTGTATGCGGTGGCTCACTGGCCACTAGCACTGTTTCTGCTCGCCACTGTGGGGCAAACGTTGTGCAGCTAAGCTCACTTGGGAAGTACAAGTGCCAGAGTTCCTTTCTGGGGCACCATCAAGAGATCACATTCGTAGCATGCGGGTACTGCTTTCCTCCTAAGCTGTGCATTCGCAGCCAGCTTCAAGGTGTTCCTTTGTGGATAGACTCTGGAGGAGAGGCCGCTGGATAAGGCATCTCCTTCTATGCCCTTTGAGAGGGCTGCTTTGAGGAACCTCTTACCCTAGCCTCTGCCAAGTACAGCCTTCTGCCTCTCTCCAATACTGACTTACTTCTGACAGCTTGTCTTTCCGTTTGAGAAACCAAGAGCCCTTTTCGTGCAGGGAAAAATGTCCGTTTTCTGTTCTTCTTTTGCACACGGTGACGTGATTTCAGGGCTGGGGTTAGGCTTTTACCCACTCGAGGGAGGGCAGCTTCCCATTCACTTTGGAGATGGCACTCCTGCAGCGCTGTGGGCCTTGTCTGTGCTTCGCAGACTGCAAACTACCCTCTCCATTCATAGAGAACACGCACGGATTGGGAAGTCTCTGTTCTCTGGGAGATGTGTGTGGTGCTACTGCCCCGGTGTATGGGGTGGCTCACTGGCCACTAGCAATGTTTCTGCTCGCCACTGTGGGGCAAACGTTGTGCAGCTAAGCTCACTTGGGAAGTACAAGTGCCAGAGTTCCTTTCTGGGGCACCATCAAGAGATCACATTCGTAGCATGCGGGTACTGCTTTCCTCCTAAGCTGTGCATTCGCAGCCAGCTTCAAGGTGTTCCTTTTGTGGATAGACTCTGGTGGAGAGGCCGCTGGAGAAGGCTTCTGCTTCTATGCCCATTGAGAAGGCTGCTTTGAAAAACGTCTTACCCTAGCCTCTGCCAAGTACAGCCTTCTGCCTCTCTCCAATACTGACTTACTTTTGACAGCTTCTCTTTCCGTTTGAGAAACCAAGAGCCCTTTTCGTGCAGGGAAAAATGTCCGTTTTCTGTTCTTCTTTTGCACACGGTGACGTGCTTTCAGGCCTGGGTTAGGCTTTTACCCACTCGAGGGAGGGCAGCTTCCCATTCACTTTGGAGATGGCACTCCTGCAGCGCTGTGGGCCATGACTGTGCTTCGCAGACTGCAAACTACCCTCTCCATTCGAAGAGAACACGCACGGATTGGGAAGTCTCTGTTCTCTGGGAGATGTGTGTGGTGCTACTGCCCCGGTGTATGGGGTGGCTCACTGGCCACTAGCAATGATTCTGCTCGCCACTGTGGGGCAAACGTTGTGCAGCTAAGCTCACTTGGGAAGTACAAGTGCCAGAGTTCCTTTCTGGGGCACCATCAAGAGATCACATTCGTAGCATGCGGGTACTGCTTTCCTCCTAAGCTGTGCATTCGCAGCCAGCTTCAAGGTGTTCCTTTTTTGGATAGACTCTGGTGGAGAGGCCGCTGGATAAGGCCTCTGCTTCTATGCCCTTTGAGAGGGCTGCTTTGAGGAACCTGTTACCCTAGCCTCTGTCAAGTACAGCCTTCTGCCTCTCTCCAATACTGACTTACTTCTGACAGCTTGTCTTTCCGTTTGAGAAACCAAGAGCCCTTTTCGTGCAGGGAAAAATGTCCGTTTTCTGTTCTTCTTTTGCACACGGTGACGTACTTTCAGGGCTGTGGTTAGGCTTTTACCCACTCGAGGGAGGGCAGCTTCCCATTCACTTTGGAGATGGCACTCCTGCAGCGCTGTGGGCCATGTCTGTGCTTCGCAGACTGCAAACTACCCTCTCCATTCTAAGAGAACACGCACGGATTGGGAAGTCTCTGTTCTCTGGGAGTTGTGTGTGGTGCTACTGCCCCGGTGTATGGGGTGGCTCACTGGCCACTAGCAATGTTTCTGCTCGCCACTGTGGGGCAAACGTTGTGCAGCTAAGCTCACTTGGGAAGTACAAGTGCCAGAGTTCCTTTCTGCGGCACCATCAAGAGATCACATTCGTAGCATGCGGGTACTGCTTTCCTCCTAAGCTGTGCATTCGCAGCCAGCTTCAAGGTCTTCCTTTTGTGGATAGACTCTGGTGGAGAGGCCGCTGGAGAAGGCTTCTGCTTCTATGCCCTTTGAGAAGGCTGCTTTGAGGGACCTCTTACCCTAGCCTCTGCCAAGTACAGCCTTCTGCCTCTCTCCAATACTGACTTACTTTGACAGCTTGTCTTTCCGTTTGAGGAACCAAGAGCCCTTTTCGTGCAGGGAAAAATGTCCGTTTTCTGTTCTTCTTTTGCACACGGTGACGTGCTTTCAGGGCTGTGGTTAGGCTTTTACCCACTCGAGGGAGGGCAGCTTCCCATTCACTTTGGAGATGGCACTCCTGCAGCGCTGTGGGCCATGTCTGTGCTTCGCAGACTGCAAACTACCCTCTCCATTCGAAGAGAACACGCACCGATTGGGAAGTCTCTGTTCTCTGGGAGTTGTGTGTGGTGCTACTGCCCCGGTGTATGGGGTGGCTCACTGGCCACTAGCAATGTTTCTGCTCGCCACTGTGGGGCAAACGTTGTGCAGCTAAGCTCACTTGGGAAGTACAAGTGCCAGAGTTCCTTTCTGGGGCACCATCAAGAGATCACATTCGTAGCATGCGGGTACTGCTTTCCTCCTAAGCTGTGCATTCGCAGCCAGGTTCAAGGTGTTCCTTTTGTGGATAGACTGTGGTGGAGAGGCCGCTGGAGAAGGCTTCTGCTTCTATGCCCATTGAGAAGGCTGCTTTGAAAAACCTCTTACCCTAGCCTCTGCCAAGTACAGCCTTCTGCCTCTCTCCAATACTGACTTACTTTTGACAGCTTGTCTTTCCGTTTGAGAAACCAAGAGCCCTTTTCGTGCAGGGAAAAATGTCCGTTTTCTGTTCTTCTTTTGCACACGGTGACGTGCTTTCAGGCCTGGGTTAGGCTTTTACCCACTCGAGGGAGGGCAGCTTCCCATTCACTTTGGAGATGGCACTCCTGCAGCGCTGTGGGCCATGACTGTGCTTCGCAGACTGCGAACTACCCTCTCCATTCGAAGAGAACACGCACGGATTGGGAAGTCTCTGTTCTCTGGGAGATGTGTGTGGTGCTACTGCCCCGGTGTATGGGGTGGCTCACTGGCCACTAGCAATGTTTCTGCTCGCCACTGTGGGGCAAACGTTGTGCAGCTAAGCTCACTTGGGAAGTACAAGTGCCAGAGTTCCTTTCTGGGGCACCATCAAGAGATCACATTCGTAGCATGCGGGTACTGCTTTCCTCCTAAGCTGTGCATTCGCAGCCAGCTTCAAGGTGTTCCTTTTGTGGATAGACTCTGGTGGAGAGGCCGCTGGAGAAGGCTTCTGCTTCTATGTCCTTTGAGAAGGCTGCTTTGAAAAACCTCTTACCCTAGCCTCTGCCAAGTACCGCCTTCTGCCTCTCTCCAATACTGAGTTACTTTTGACAGCTTGTCTTTCCGTTTGAGAAACCAAGAGCCCTTTTCGTGCAGGGAAAAATGTCCGTTTTCTGTTCTTCTTTTGCACACGGTGACGTGCTTTCAGGCCTGGGTTAGGCTTTTACCCACTCGAGGGAGGGCAGCTTCCCATTCACTTTGGAGATGGCACTCCTGCAGCGCTGTGGGCCATGATTGTGCTTCGCAGACTGTAAATTACCCTCTCCATTCGAAGAGAACACGCACGGATTGGGAAGTCTCTGTTCTCTGGGAGATGTGTGTGGTGCTACTGCCCCGGTGTATGGGGTGGCTCACTCGCCACTAGCAATGTTTCTGCTCGCCACTGTGGGGCAAACTTTGTGCAGCTAAGCTCACTTGGGAAGTACAAGTGCCAGAGTTCCTTTCTGGGGCACCATCAAGAGATCACATTCGTAGCATGCGGGTACTGCTTTCCTCCTAAGCTGTGCATTCGCAGCCAGCTTCAAGGTGTTCCTTTTGTGGATAGACTCTGGTGGAGAGGCCGCTGGATAAGGCCTCTGCTTCTATGCCCTTTGAGAAGGCTGCTTTGAGGAACCTCTTACCCTAGCCTCTGCCAAGTACAGCCTTCTGCCTCTCTCCAATACTGACTTACTTCTGACAGCTTGTCTTTCCGTTTGAGAAACCAAGAGCCCTTTTCGTGCAGGGAAAAATGTCCGTTTTCTGTTCTTCTTTTGCACACGGTGACGTGCTTTCAGGGCTGTGGTTAGGCTTTTACCCACTCGAGGGAGGGCAGCTTCCCATTCACTTTGGAGATGGCACTCCTGCAGCGCTGTGGGCCATGTCTGTGCTTCGCAGACTGCAAACTACCCTCTCCATTCGAAGAGAACACGCACGGATTGGGAAGTCTCTGTTCTCTGGGAGTTGTGTGTGGTGCTACTGCCCCGGTGTATGGGGTGGCTCACTGGCCACTAGCAATGTTTCTGCTCGCCACTGTGGGGCAAACGTTGTGCAGCTAAGCTCACTTGGGAAGTACAAGTGCCAGAGTTCCTTTCTGGGGCACCATAAAGAGATCACATTCGTAGCATGCGGGTACTGCTTTCCTCCTAAGCTGTGCATTCGCAGCCAGCTTCAAGGTGTTCCTTTTGTGGATAGACTGTGGTGGAGAGGCCGCTGGAGAAGGCTTCTGCTTCTATGCCCATTGAGAAGGCTGCTTTGAAAAACCTCTTACCCTAGCCTCTGCCAAGTACAGCCTTCTGCCTCTCTCCAATACTGACTTACTTTTGACAGCTTGTCTTTCCGTTTGAGAAACCAAGAGCCCTTTTCGTGCAGGGAAAAATGTCCGTTTTCTGTTCTTCTTTTGCACACGGTGACGTGCTTTCAGGCCTGGGTTAGGCTTTTACCCACTCGAGGGAGGGCAGCTTCCCATTCACTTTGGAGATGGCACTCCTGCAGCGCTGTGGGCCATGACTGTGCTTCGCAGACTGCGAACTACCCTCTCCATTCGAAGAGAACACGCACGGATTGGGAAGTCTCTGTTCTCTGGGAGATGTGTGTGGTGCTACTGCCCCGGTGTATGGGGTGGCTCACTGGCCACTAGCAATGTTTCTGCTCGCCACTGTGGGGCAAACGTTGTGCAGCTAAGCTCACTTGGGAAGTACAAGTGCCAGAGTTCCTTTCTGGGGCACCATCAAGAGATCACATTCGTAGCATGCGGGTACTGCTTTCCTCCTAAGCTGTGCATTCGCAGCCAGCTTCAAGGTGTTCCTTTTGTGGATAGACTCTGGTGGAGAGGCCGCTGGAGAAGGCTTCTGCTTCTATGTCCTTTGAGAAGGCTGCTTTGAAAAACCTCTTACCCTAGCCTCTGCCAAGTACCGCCTTCTGCCTCTCTCCAATACTGAGTTACTTTTGACAGCTTGTCTTTCCGTTTGAGAAACCAAGAGCCCTTTTCGTGCAGGGAAAAATGTCCGTTTTCTGTTCTTCTTTTGCACACGGTGACGTGCTTTCAGGCCTGGGTTAGGCTTTTACCCACTCGAGGGAGGGCAGCTTCCCATTCACTTTGGAGATGGCACTCCTGCAGCGCTGTGGGCCATGATTGTGCTTCGCAGACTGTAAATTACCCTCTCCATTCGAAGAGAACACGCACGGATTGGGAAGTCTCTGTTCTCTGGGAGATGTGTGTGGTGCTACTGCCCCGGTGTATGGGGTGGCTCACTCGCCACTAGCAATGTTTCTGCTCGCCACTGTGGGGCAAACGTTGTGCAGCTAAGCTCACTTGGGAAGTACAAGTGCCAGAGTTCCTTTCTGGGGCACCATCAAGAGATCACATTCGTAGCATGCGGGTACTGCTTTCCTCCTAAGCTGTGCATTCGCAGCCAGCTTCAAGGTGTTCCTTTTGTGGATAGACTCTGGTGGAGAGGCCGCTGGATAAGGCCTCTGCTTCTATGCCCTTTGAGAAGGCTGCTTTGAGGAACCTCTTACCCTAGCCTCTGCCAAGTACAGCCTTCTGCCTCTCTCCAATACTGACTTACTTCTGACAGCTTGTCTTTCCGTTTGAGAAACCAAGAGCCCTTTTTGTGCAGGGAAAAATGTCCGTTTTCTGTTCTTCTTTTGCACACGGTGACGTGCTTTCAGGGCTGTGGTTAGGCTTTTACCCACTCGAGGGAGGGCAGCTTCCCATTCACTTTGGAGATGGCACTCCTGCAGCGCTGTGGGCCATGTCTGTGCTTCGCAGACTGCAAACTACCCTCTCCATTCGAAGAGAACACGCACGGATTGGGAAGTCTCTGTTCTCTGGGAGTTGTGTGTGGTGCTACTGCCCCGGTGTATGGGGTGGCTCACTGGCCACTAGCAATGTTTCTGCTCGCCACTGTGGGGCAAACGTTGTGCAGCTAAGCTCACTTGGGAAGTACAAGTGCCAGAGTTCCTTTCTGGGGCACCATAAAGAGATCACATTCGTAGCATGCGGGTACTGCTTTCCTCCTAAGCTGTGCATTCGCAGCCAGCTTCAAGGTGTTCCTTTTGTGGATAGACTCTGGTGGAGAGGCCGCTGGATAAGGCCTCTGCTTCTATGCCCTTTGAGAGGGCTGCTTTGAGGAACCTGTTACCCTAGCCTCTGTCAAGTACAGCCTTCTGCCTCTCTCCAATACTGACTTACTTCTGACAGCTTGTCTTTCCGTTTGAGAAACCAAGAGCCCTTTTCGTGCAGGGAAAAATGTCCGTTTTCTGTTCTTCTTTTGCACACGGTGACGTGCTTTCAGGGCTGGGGTTAGGCTTTTACCCACTCGAGGGAGGGCAGCTTCCCATTCACTTTGGAGATGGCACTCCTGCAGCGCTGTGGGCCATGTCTGTGCTTCGCAGACTGCAAACTACCCTCTCCATTCGAAGAGAACACGCACGGATTGGGAAGTCTCTGTTCTCTGGGAGTTGTGTGTGGTGCTACTGCCCCGGTGTATGGGGTGGCTCACTGGCCACTAGCAATGTTTCTGCTCGCCACTGTGGGGAAAACGTTGTGCAGCTAAGCTCACTTGGGAAGTACAAGTGCCAGAGGTCCTTTCTGCGGCACCATCAAGAGATCACATTCGTAGCATGCGGGTACTGCTTTCCTCCTAAGCTGTGCATTCGCAGCCAGCTTCAAGGTGTTCCTTTTGTGGATAGACTCTGGTGGAGAGGCCGCTGGAGAAGGCTTCTGCTTCTATGCCCTTTGAGAAGGCTGCTTTGAGGAACCTCTTACCCTAGCCTCTGCCAAGTACACCCTTCTGCCTCTCTCCAATACTGACTTACTTTGACAGCTTGTCTTTCCATTTGAGGAACCAAGAGCCCTTTTCGTGCAGGGAAAAATGTCCGTTTTCTGTTCTTCTTTTGCACACGGTGACGTGCTTTCAGGGCTGTGGTTAGGCTTTTACCCACTCGAGGGAGGGCAGCTTCCCATTCACTTTGGAGATGGCACTCCTGCAGCGCTGTGGGCCATGTCTGTGCTTCGCAGACTGCAAACTACCCTCTCCATTCGAAGAGAACACGCACGGATTGGGAAGTCTCTGTTCTCTGGGAGTTGTGTGTGGTGCTACTGCCCCGGTGTATGGGGTGGCTCACTGGCCACTAGCAATGTTTCTGCTCGCCACTGTGGGGCAAACGTTGTGCAGCTAAGCTCACTTGGGAAGTACAAGTGCCAGAGTTCCTTTCTGGGGCACCATCAAGAGATCACATTCGTAGCATGCGGGTACTGCTTTCCTCCTAAGCTGTGCATTCGCAGCCAGCTTCAAGGTGTTCCTTTTGTGGATAGACTGTGGTGGAGAGGCCGCTGGAGAAGGCCTCTGCTTCTATGCCCTTTGAGAAGGCTGCTTTGAGGAATCTCTTACCCTAGCCTCTGCCAAGTACAGCCTTCTGCCTCTCTCCAATACTGACTTACTTTTGACAGCTTGTCTTTCCGTTTGAGGAACCAAGAGCCCTTTTCGTGCAGGGAAAAATGTCCGTTTTCTGTTCTTCTTTTGCACACGGTGATGTGCTTTCAGGGCTGTGGTTAGGCTTTTACCCACTCGAGGGAGGGCAGCTTCCCATTCACTTTGGAGATGGCACTCCTGCAGCGCTGTGGGCCATGTCTGTGCTTCGCAAACTGCAAACTACCCTCTCCATTCGAAGAGAACACGCACGGATTGGGAAGTCTCTGTTCTCTGGGAGTTGTGTGTGGTGCTACTGCCCCGGTGTATGGGGTGGCTCACTGGCCACTAGCAATGTTTCTGCTCGCCACTGTGGGGCAAACGTTGTGCAGCTAAGCTCACTTGGGAAGTACAAGTGCCAGAGTTCCTTTCTGGGGCACCATCAAGAGATCACATTCGTAGCATGCGGGTACTGCTTTCCTCCTAAGCTGTGCATTCGCAGCCAGCTTCAAGGTGTTCCTTTTGTGGATAGACTCTGGTGGAGAGGCCGCTGGAGAAGGCCTCTGCTTCTATGCCCTTTGAGAGGGCTGCTTTGAGGAACCTGTTAACCTAGCCTCTGTCAAGTACAGCCTTCTGCCTCTCTCCAATACTGACTTACTTTTGACAGCTTGTCTTTCCGTTTGAGGAACCAAGAGCCCTTATCGTGCAGGGAAAAATGTCCGTTTTCTGTTCTTCTTTTGCACACGGTGATGTGCTTTCAGGGCTGTGGTTAGGCTTTTACCCACTCGAGGGAGGGCAGCTTCCCATTCACTTTGGAGATGGCACTCCTGCAGCGCTGTGGGCCATGTCTGTGCTTCGCAGACTGCAAACTACCCTCTCCATTCGAAGAGAACACGCACGGATTGGGAACTATCTGTTCTCTGGGAGTTGTGTGTGGTGCTACTGCCCCGGTGTATGGGGTGGCTCACTGGCCACTAGCAATGTATCTGCTCGCCACTGTGGGGCAAACGTTGTGCAGCTAAGCTCACTTGGGAAGTACAAGTGCCAGAGTTCCTTTCTGGGGCACCATCAAGAGATCACATTCGTAGCATGCGGGTACTGCTTTCCTCCTAAGCTGTGCATTCGCAGCCAGCTTCAAGGTGTTCCTTTTGTGGATAGACTCTGGTGGAGAGGCCGCTGGATAAGGCCTCTGCTTCTATGCCCTTTGAAAGGGCTGCTTTGAGGAACCTGTTACCCTAGCCTCTGTCAAGTACAGCCTTCTGCCTCTCTCCAATACTGACTTACTTTTGACAGCTTGTCTTTCCGTTTGAGAAACCAAGAGCCCTTTTCGTGCAGGGAAAAATGTCCGTTTTCTGTTCTTTTGCACACGGTGACGTGCTTTCAGGGCTGTGGTTAGGCTTTTACCCACTCGAGGGAGGGCAGCTTCCCATTCACTTTGGAGATGGCACTCCTGCAGCGCTGTGGGCCATGTCTGTGCTTCGCAGACTGCAAACTACCCTCTCCATTCGAAGAGAACACGCACGGATTGGGAAGTCTCTGTTCTCTGGGAGTTGTGTGTGGTGCTACTGCCCCGGTGTATGGGGTGGCTCACTGGCCACTAGCAATGTTTCTGCTCGCCACTGTGGGGCAAACGTTGTGCAGCTAAGCTCACTTGGGAAGTACAAGTGCCAGAGTTCCTTTCTGGGGCACCATCAAGAGATCACATTCGTAGCATGCGGGTACTGCTTTCCTCCTAAGCTGTGCATTCGCAGCCCGCTTCAAGGTGTTCCTTTTGTGGATAGACTCTGGTGGAGAGGCCGCTGGAGAAGGCTTCTGCTTCTATGCCCTTTGAGAAGGCTGCTTTGAGGAACCTCTTACCCTAGCCTCTGCCAAGTACAGCCTTCTGCCTCTCTCCAATACTGACTTACTTTTGACAGCTTGTCTTTCCGTTTGAGGAACCAAGAGCCCTTTTCGTGCAGGGAAAAATGTCCGTTTTCTGTTCTTCTTTTGCACACGGTGACGTGCTTTCAGGGCTGTGGTTAGGCTTTTACCCACTCGAGGGAGGGCAGCTTCCCGTTCACTTTGGAGATGGCACTCCTGCAGCGCTGTGGGCCATGACTGTGCTTCGCAGACTGTAAACTACCCTCTCCATTTAAAGAGAACACGCACGGATTGCGAAGTCTCTGTTCTCTGGGAGATGTGTGTGGTGCTACTGCCCCGGTGTATGGGGTGGCTCACTGGCCACTAGCAATGTTTCTGCTCGCCACTGTGGGGCAAACGTTGTGCAGCTAAGCTCACTTGGGAAGTACAAGTGCCAGATTTCCTTTCTGGGGCACCATCAAGAGATCACATTTGTAGCATGCGGGTACTGCTTTCCTCCTAAGCTGTGCATTCGCAGCCAGCTTCAAGGTGTTCCTTTTGTGGATAGACTCTGGTGGAGAGGCCGCTGGAGAAGGCCTCTGCTTCTATGCCCTTTGAGAAGGCTGCTTTGAGGAACCTCTTACCCTAGCCTCTGCCAAGTACAGCCTTCTGCCTCTCTCCAATACTGACTTATTTTTGACAGCTTGTCTTTCCGTTTGAGGAACCAAGAGCCCTTTTCGTGCAGGGAAAAATGTCCGTTTTCTGTTCTTCTTTTGCACACGGTGACGTGCTTTCAGGGCTGTGGTTAGGCTTTTACCCACTCGAGGGAGGGCAGCTTCCCATTCACTTTGGAGATGGCACTCCTGCAGCGCTGTGGGCCATGTCTGTGCTTCGCAGATTGCAAACTACCCTCTCCATTCGAAGAGAACACGCACGGATTGGGAAGTCTCTGTTCTCTGGGAGTTGTGTGTGGTGCTACTGCCCCGGTTTATGGGGTGGCTCACTGGCCACTAGCAATGTTTCTGCTCGCCACTGTGGGACAAACGTTGTGCAGCTAAGCTCACTTGGGAAGTACAAGTGCCAGAGTTCCTTTCTGGGGCACCATCAAGAGATCACATTCGTAGCATGCGGGTACTGCTTTCCTCCTAAGCTGTGCATTCGCAGCCAGCTTCAAGGTGTTCCTTTTGTGGATAGACTCTGGTGGAGAGGCCGCTGGAGAAGGCCTCTGCTTCTATGCCCTTTGAGAAGGCTGCTTTGAGGAACCTCTTACCCTAGCCTCTGCCAAGTACAGCCTTCTGCCTCTCTCCAATACTGACTTACTTTTGACAGCTTGTCTTTCCGTTTGAGAAACCAAGAGCCCTTTTCGTGCAGGGAAAAATGTCCGTTTTCTGTTCTTCTTTTGCACACGGTGACGTGCTTTCAGGGCTGTGGTTAGGCTTTTACCTTCTCGAGGGAGGGCAGCTTCCCATTCACTTTGGAGATGGCACTCCTGCAACGCTGTGGGCCATGTCTGTGCTTCGCAGACTGCAAACTACCCTCTCCATTCGAAGAGAACACGCACGGATTGGGAAGTCTTTGTTCTCTGGGAGATGTGTGTGGTGCTACTGCCCCGGTGTATGGGGTGGCTCACTGGCCACTAGCAATGTTTCTGCTCGCCACTGTGGGGCAAACGTTGTGCAGCTAAGCTCACTTGGGAAGTACAAGTGCCAGAGTTCCTTTCTGGGGCACCATCAAGAGATCACATTCGTAGCATGCGGGTACTGCTTTCCTCCTAAGCTGTGCATTCGCAGCCAGCTTCAAGGTGTTCCTTTTGTGGATAGACTCTGGTGGAGAGGCCGCTGGAGAAGGCTTCTGCTTCCATGCCCTTTGAGAAGGCTGCTTTGAGGAACCTCTTACCCTAGCCTCTGCCAAGTACAGCCTTCTGCCTCTCTCCAATACTGACTTACTTTTGACAGCTTGTCTTTCCGTTTGAGAAACCAAGAGCCCTTTTCATGCAGGGAAAAATGTCCGTTTTCTGTTCTTCTTTTGCACACGGTGACGTGCTTTCAGGCCTGGGTTAGGCTTTTACCCACTCGAGGGAGGGCAGCTTCCCATTCACTTTGGAGATGGCACTCCTGCAGCGCTGTGGGCCATGACTGTGCTTCGCAGACTGTAAACTACCCTCTCCATTCGAAGAGAACACGCACGGATTGGGAAGTCTCTGTTCTCTGGGAGATGTGTGTGGTGCTACTGCCCCGGTGTATGGGGTGGCTCACTGGCCACTAGCAATGTTTCTGCTCTCCACTGTGGGGCAAACGTTGTGCAGCTAAGCTCACTTGGGAAGTACAAGTGCCAGAGTTCCTTTCTGGGGCACCATCAAGAGATCACATTCGTAGCATGCGGGTACTGCTTTCCTCCTAAGCTCTGCATTCGCAGCCAGCTTCAAGGTGTTCCTTTTGTGGATAGACTCTGGTGGAGAGGCCGCTGGAGAAGGCTTCTGCTTCTAAGCCCTTTGAGAAGGCTGCTTTGAGGATCCTCTTACCCTCGCCTCTGCCAAATACAGCCTTCTGCCTCTCTCCAATACTGACTTACTTCTGACAGCTTGTCTTTCCATTTGAGAAACCAAGAGCCCTTTTCCTGCAGGGAAAAATGTCCGTTTTCTGTCCTTCTTTTGCACACGGTGAAGTGCCTTCACGGCTGGTGTTAGGCCTTTACCCACTCGAGGGAGGGCAGCTTCCCATTCACTTTGGAGATGGCACTCCTGCAGCGCTGTGGGCCATGACTGTGCTTCGCAGACTGTAAACTACCCTCTCCATTCGAAGAAAACACGCACGGATTGGGAAGTCTCTGTTCTCTGGGAGATGTGTGTGGTGCTACTGCCCCGGTGTATGGGGTGGCTCACTGGCCACTAGCAATGTTTCTGCTCGCCACTGTGGGGCAAACGTTGTGCAGCTAAGCTCACTTGGGAAGTACAAGTGCCAGAGATCCTTTCTGGGGCACCATCAAGAGATCACATTCGTAGCATGCGGATACTGCTTTCCTCCTAAGCTGTGCATTCGCAGCCAGCTTCAAGGTGTTCCTTTTGTTGATAGACTCTGGTGGAGAGGCCGCTGGAGAAGGCCTCTGCTTCTATGCCCTTTGAGAAGGCTGCTTTGAGGAACCTCTTACCCTAGCCTCTGCCAAGTACAGCCTTCTGCCTCTCTCCAATACTGACTTACTTCTGACAGCTTGTCTTTCCGTTTGAGAAACCAAGAGCCCTTTTCGTGCAGGGAAAAATGTCCGTTTTCTGTTCTTCTTTTGCACACGGTGACGTGCTTTCAGGGCTGTGGTTAGGCTTTTACCCACTCGAGGGAGGGCAGCTTCCCATTCACTTTGGAGATGGCACTCCTGCAGCGCTGTGGGCCATGTCTGTGCTTCGCAGACTGCAAACTACCCTCTCCATTCGAAGAGAACACGCACGGATTGGGAAGTCTCTGTTCTCTGGGAGATGTGTGTGGTGCTACTGCCCCGGTGTATGGGGTGGCTCACTGGCCACTAGCAATGTTTCTGCTCGCCACTGTGGGGCAAACGTTGTGCAGCTAAGCTCACTTGGGAAGTACAAGTGCCAGAGTTCCTTTCTGGGGCACCATCAAGAGATCACATTCGTAGCATGCGGGTACTGCTTTCCTCCTAAGCTGTGCATTCGCAGCCAGCTTCAAGGTGTTCCTTTTGTGGATAGACTCTGGTGGAGAGGCCGCTGGAGAAGGCTTCTGCTTCTATGCCCTTTGAGAAGGCTGCTTTGAGGAACCTCTTACCCTAGCCTCTGCCAAGTACAGCCTTCTGCCTCTCTCCAATACTGACTTACTTTTGACAGCTTGTCTTTCCGTTTGAGAAACCAAGAGCCCTTTTCGTGCAGGGAAAAATGTCCGTTTTCTGTTCTTCTTTTGCACACGGTGACGTGCTTTCAGGCCTGGGTTAGGCTTTTACCCACTCGAGGGAGGGCAGCTTCCCATTCACTTTGGAGATGGCACTCCTGCAGCGCTGTGGGCCATGACTGTGCTTCGCAGACTGTAAACTACCCTCTCCATTCGAAGAGAACACGCACGGATTGGGAAGTCTCTGTTCTCTGGGAGATGTGTGTGGTGCTACTGCCCCGGTGTATGGGGTGGCTCACTGGCCACTAGCAATGTTTCTGCTCGCCACTGTGGGGCAAACGTTGTGCAGCTAAGCTCACTTGGGAAGTACAAGTGCCAGAGTTCCTTTCTGGGGCACCATCAAGAGATCACATTCGTAGCATGCGGGTACTGCTTTCCTCCTAAGCTGTGCATTCGCAGCCAGCTTCAAGGTGTTCCTTTTGTGGATAGACTCTGGTGGAGAGGCCGCTGGAGAAGGCCTCTGCTTCTATGCCCTTTGAGAAGGCTTCTTTGAGGAACCTCTTACCCTAGCGTGTGCCAATTACAGCCTTCTGACTCTCTCCAATACTGACTTACTTCTGACAGCTTGTCTTTCCGTTTGAGAAAGCAAGAGCCCTTTTCGTGCAGGGAAAAATGTCCGTTTTCTGTTCTTCTTTTGCACACGGTGACGTGCTTTCAGGCCTGGGTTAGGCTTTTACCCACTCGAGGGAGGGCAGCTTCCCATTCACTTTGGAGATGGCACTCCTGCAGCGCTGTGGGCCATGACTGTGCTTCGCAGACTGTAAACTACCCTCTCCATTCGAAGAGAACACGCACGGATTGGGAAGTCTCTGTTCTCTGGGAGATGTGTGTGGTGCTACTGCCCCGGTGTATGGGGTGGCTCACTGGCCACTAGCAATGTTTCTGCTCGCCACTGTGGGGCAAACGTTGTGCAGCTAAGCTCACTTGGGAAGTACAAGTGCCAGAGTTCCTTTCTGGGGCACCATCAAGAGATCACATTCGTAGCATGCGGGTACTGCTTTCCTCCTAAGCTGTGCATTCGCAGCCAGCTTCAAGGTGTTCCTATTGTGGATAGACTCTGGTGGAGAGGCCGCTGGAGAAGGCCTCAGCTTCTATGCCCTTTGAGAAGGCGGCTTGGAGGAACCTCTTACCCTAGCCTCTGCCAAGTACAGCCTTCTGCCTCTCTCCAATACTGACTTACTTTTGACAGCTTGCCTTTCCGTTTGAGGAACCAAGAGCCCTTTTCGTGCAGGGAAAAATGTCCGTTTTCTGTTCTTCTTTTGCACACGGTGACGTGCTTTCAGGGCTGTGGTTAGGCTTTTACCCACTCGAGGGAGGGCAGCTTCCCATTCACTTTGGAGATGGCACTCCTGCAGCGCTGTGGGCCATGTCTGTGCTTCGCAGACTGCAAACTACCCTCTCCATTCGAAGAGAACACGCACGGATTGGGAAGTCTCTGTTCTCTGGGAGTTGTGTGTGGTGCTACTGCCCCGGTGTATGGGGTGGCTCACTGGCCACTAGCAATGTTTCTGCTCGCCACTGTGGGGCAAACGTTGTGCAGCTAAGCTCACTTGGGAAGTACAAGTGCCAGAGTTCCTTTCTGGGGCACCATCAAGAGATCACATTCGTAGCATGCGGATACTGCTTTCCTCCTAAGCTGTGCATTCGCAGCCAGCTTCAAGGTGTTCCTTTTGTGGATAGACTCTGGTGGAGAGGCCGCTGGAGAAGGCCTCTGCTTCTATGCCCTTTGAGAAGGCTGCTTTGAGGAACCTCTTACCCTAGCCTCTGCCAAGTACAGCCTTCTGCCTCTCTCCAATACTGACTTACTTTTGACAGCTTGTCTTTCCGTTTGAGAAACCAAGAGCCCTTTTCGTGCAGGGAAAAATGTCCGTTTTCTGTTCTTCTTTTGCACACGGTGACGTGCTTTCAGGGCTGTGGTTACGCTTTTACCTTCTCGAGGGAGGGCAGCTTCCCATTCACTTTGGAGATGGCACTCCTGCAACGCTGTGGGCCATGTCTGTGCTTCGCAGACTGCAAACTACCCTCTCCATTCGAAGAGAACACGCACGGATTGGGAAGTCTTTGTTCTCTGGGAGATGTGTGTGGTGCTACTGCCCCGGTGTATGGGGTGGCTCACTGGCCACTAGCAATGTTTCTGCTCGCCACAGTGGGGCAAACGTTGTGCAGCTAAGCTCACTTGGGAAGTACAAGTGCCAGAGTTCCTTTCTGGGGCACCATCAAGAGATCACATTCGTAGCATGCGGGTACTGCTTTCCTCCTAAGCTGTGCATTCGCAGCCAGCTTCAAGGTGTTCCTTTTGTGGATAGACTCTGGTGGAGAGGCCGCTGGAGAAGGCTTCTGCTTCCATGCCCTTTGAGAAGGCTGCTTTGAGGAACCTCTTACCCTAGCCTCTGCCAAGTACAGCCTTCTGCCTCTCTCCAATACTGACTTACTTTTGACAGCTTGTCTTTCCGTTTGAGAAACCAAGAGCCCTTTTCATGCAGGGAAAAATGTCCGTTTTCTGTTCTTCTTTTGCACACGGTGACGTGCTTTCAGGCCTGGGTTAGGCTTTTACCCACTCGAGGGAGGGCATCTTCCCATTCACTTTGGAGATGGCACTCCTGCAGCGCTGTGGGCCATGACTGTGCTTCGCAGACTGTAAACTACCCTCTCCATTCGAAGAGAACACGCACGGATTGGGAAGTCTCTGTTCTCTGGGAGATGTGTGTGGTGCTACTGCCCCGGTGTATGGGGTGGCTCACTGGCCACTAGCAATGTTTCTGCTCGCCACTGTGGGGCAACGTTGTGCAGCTAAGCTCACTTGGGAAGTACAAGTGCCAGAGTTCCTTTCTGGGGCACCATCAAGAGATCACATTCGTAGCATGCGGGTACTGCTTTCCTCCTAAGCTGTGCATTCGCAGCCAGCTTCAAGGTGTTCCTTTTGTGGATAGACTCTGGTGGAGAGGCCGCTGGAGAAGGCTTCTGCTTCTATGCCCTTTGAGAAGGCTGCTTTGAGGAACCTCTTACCCTAGCCTCTGCCAAGTACAGCCTTCTGCCTCTCTCCAATACTGACTTACTTTTGACAGCTTGTCTTTCCGTTTGAGAAACCAAGAGCCCTTTTCGTGCAGGGAAAAATGTCCGTTTTCTGTTCTTCTTTTGCACACGGTGACGTGCTTTCAGGCCTGGGTTAGGCTTTTACCCACTCGAGGGAGGGCAGCTTCCCATTCACTTTGGAGATGGCACTCCTGCAGCGCTGTGGGCCATGACTGTGCTTCGCAGACTGTAAACTACCCTCTCCATTCGAAGAGAACACGCACGGATTGGGAAGTCTCTGTTCTCTGGGAGATGTGTGTGGTGCTACTGCCCCGGTGTATGGGGTGGCTCACTGGCCACTAGCAATGTTTCTGCTCGCCACTGTGGGGCAAACGTTGTGCAGCTAAGCTCACTTGGGAAGTACAAGTGCCAGAGTTCCTTTCTGGGGCACCATCAAGAGATCACATTCGTAGCATGCGGGTACTGCTTTCCTCCTAAGCTGTGCATTCGCAGCCAGCTTCAAGGTGTTCCTTTTGTGGATAGACTCTGGTGGAGAGGCCGCTGGAGAAGGCCTCTGCTTCTATGCCCTTTGAGAAGGCTTCTTTGAGGAACCTCTTACCCTAGCGTGTGCCAATTACAGCCTTCTGACTCTCTCCAATACTGACTTACTTCTGACAGCTTGTCTTTCCGTTTGAGAAAGCAAGAGCCCTTTTCGTGCAGGGAAAAATGTCCGTTTTCTGTTCTTCTTTTGCACACGGTGACGTGCTTTCAGGCCTGGGTTAGGCTTTTACCCACTCGAGGGAGGGCAGCTTCCCATTCACTTTGGAGATGGCACTCCTGCAGCGCTGTGGGCCATGACTGTGCTTCGCAGACTGTAAACTACCCTCTCCATTCGAAGAGAACACGCACGGATTGGGAAGTCTCTGTTCTCTGGGAGATGTGTGTGGTGCTACTGCCCCGGTGTATGGGGTGGCTCACTGGCCACTAGCAATGTTTCTGCTCGCCACTGTGGGGCAAACGTTGTGCAGCTAAGCTCACTTGGGAAGTACAAGTGCCAGAGTTCCTTTCTGGGGCACCATCAAGAGATCACATTCGTAACATGCGGGTACAGCTTTCCTCCTAAGCTGTGCATTCGCAGCCAGCTTCAAGGTGTTCCTTTTGTGGATAGACTCTGGTGGACAGGCCGCTGGAGAAGGCCTCAGCTTCTATGCCCTTTCAGAAGGCGGCTTTGAGGAACCTCTTACCCTAGCCTCTGCCAAGTACAGCCTTCTGCCTCTCTCCAATACTGACTTACTTTTGACAGCTTGTCTTTCCGTTTGAGGAACCAAGAGCCCTTTTCGTGCAGGGAAAAATGTCCGTTTTCTGTTCTTCTTTTGCACACGGTGACGTGCTTTCAGGGCTGTGGTTAGGCTTTTACCCACTCGAGGGAGGGCAGCTTCCCATTCACTTTGGAGATGGCACTCCTGCAGCGCTGTGGGCCATGTCTGTGCTTCGCAGACTGCAAACTACCCTCTCCATTCGAAGAGAACACGCACGGATTGGGAAGTCTCTGTTCTCTGGGAGTTGTGTGTGGTGCTACTGCCCCGGTTTATGGGGTGGCTCACTGGCCACTAGCAATGTTTCTGCTCGCCACTGTGGGGCAAACGTTGTGCAGCTAAGCTCACTTGGGAAGTACAAGTGCCAGAGTTCCTTTCAGGGGCACCATCAAGTGATCACATTCGTAGCATGCGGGTACTGCTTTCCTCCTAAGCTGTGCATTCGCAGCCAGCTTCAAGGTGTTCCTTTTGTGGATAGACTCTGGTGGAGAGGCCGCTGGAGAAGGCTTCTGCTTCCATGCCCTTTGAGAAGGCTGCTTTGAGGAACCTCTTACCCTAGCCTCTGCCAAGCACAGCCTTCTGCCTCTCTCCAATACTGACTTACTTTTGACAGCTTGTCTTTCCGTTTGAGAAACCAAGAGCCCTTTTCATGCAGGGAAAAATGTCCGTTTTCTGTTCTTCTTTTGCACACGGTGACGTGCTTTCAGGCCTGGGTTAGGCTTTTACCCACTCGAGGGAGGGCAGCTTCCCATTCACTTTGGAGATGGCACTCCTGAAGCGCTGTGGGCCATGACTGTGCTTCGCAGACTGTAAACTACCCTCTCCATTCGAAGAGAACACGCACGGATTGGGAAGTCTCTGTTCTCTGGGAGATGTGTGTGGTGCTACTGCCCCGGTGTATGGGGTGGCTCACTGGCCACTAGCAATGTTTCTGCTCGCCACTGTGGGGCAAACGTTGTGCAGCTAAGCTCACTTGGGAAGTACAAGTGCCAGAGTTCCTTTCTGGGGCACCATCAAGAGATCACATTCGTAGCATGCGGGTACTGCTTTCCTCCTAAGCTGTGCATTCGCAGCCAGCTTCAAGGTGTTCCTTTTGTGGATAGACTCTGGTGGAGAGGCCGCTGGAGAAGGCCTCTGCTTCTATGCCCTTTGAGAAGGCTTCTTTGAGGAACCTCTTACCCTAGCCTCTGCCAAGTACAGCCTTCTGCCTCTCTCCAATACTGACTTACTTCTGACAGCTTGTCTTTCCGTTTGAGAAACCAAGAGCCCTTTTCGTGCAGGGAAAAATGTCCGTTTTCTGTTCTTCTTTTGCACACGGTGACGTGCTTTCACGGCTGTGGTTAGTCTTTTACCCACTCGAGCGAGGGCAGCTTCCCATTCACCTTGGAGATGGCACTCCTGCAGCGCTGTGGGCCATGTCTGTGCTTCGCAGACTGCAAACTACCCTCTCCATTCGAAGAGAACACGCACGGATTGGGAAGTCTCTGTTCTCTGGGAGTTGTGTGTGGTGCTACTGCCCCGGTGTATGGGGTGGCTCACTGGCCACTAGCAATGTTTCTGCTCGCCACTGTGGGGCAAACGTTGTGCAGCTAAGCTCACTTGGGAAGTACAAGTGCCAGAGTTCCTTTCTGGGGCACCATCAAGAGATCACATTCGTAGCATGCGGGTACTGCTTTCCTCCTAAGCTGTGCATTCGCAGCCAGCTTCAAGGTGTTCCTTTTGTGGATAGACTCTGGTGGAGAGGCCGCTGGAGAAGGCTTCTGCTTCCATGCCCTTTGAGAAGGCTGCTTTGAGGAACCTCTTACCCTAGCCTCTGCCAAGTACAGCCTTCTGCCTCTCTCCAATACTGACTTACTTTTGACAGCTTGTCTTTCCGTTTGAGAAACCAAGAGCCCTTTTCATGCAGGGAAAAATGTCCGTTTTCTGTTCTTCTTTTGCACACGGTGACGTGCTTTCAGGCCTGGGTTAGGCTTTTACCCACTCGAGGGAGGGCATCTTCCCATTCACTTTGGAGATGGCACTCCTGCAGCGCTGTGGGCCATGACTGTGCTTCGCAGACTGTAAACTACCCTCTCCATTCGAAGAGAACACGCACGGATTGGGAAGTCTCTGTTCTCTGGGAGATGTGTGTGGTGCTACTGCCCCGGTGTATGGGGTGGCTCACTGGCCACTAGCAATGTTTCTGCTCGCCACTGTGGGGCAACGTTGTGCAGCTAAGCTCACTTGGGAAGTACAAGTGCCAGAGTTCCTTTCTGGGGCACCATCAAGAGATCACATTCGTAGCATGTGGGTACTGCTTTCCTCCTAAGCTGTGCATTCGCAGCCAGCTTCAAGGTGTTCCTTTTGTGGATAGACTCTGGTGGAGAGGCCGCTGGAGAAGGCTTCTGCTTCTATGCCCTTTGAGAAGCCTGCTTTGAGGAACCTCTTACCCTAGCCTCTGCCAAGTACAGCCTTCTGCCTCTCTCCAATACTGACTTACTTTTGACAGCTTGTCTTTCCGTTTGAGAAACCAAGAGCCCTTTTCGTGCAGGGAAAAATGTCCGTTTTCTGTTCTTCTTTTGCACACGGTGACGTGCTTTCAGGCCTGGGTTAGGCTTTTACCCACTCGAGGGAGGGCAGCTTCCCATTCACTTTGGAGATGGCACTCCTGCAGCGCTGTGGGCCATGACTGTGCTTCGCAGACTGTAAACTACCCTCTCCATTCGAAGAGAACACGCACGGATTGGGAAGTCTCTGTTCTCTGGGAGATGTGTGTGGTGCTACTGCCCCGGTGTATGGGGTGGCTCACTGGCCACTAGCAATGTTTCTGCTCGCCACTGTGGGGCAAACGTTGTGCAGCTAAGCTCACTTGGGAAGTACAAGTGCCAGAGTTCCTTTCTGGGGCACCATCAAGAGATCACATTCGTAGCATGCGGGTACTGCTTTCCTCCTAAGCTGTGCATTCGCAGCCAGCTTCAAGGTGTTCCTTTTGTGGATAGACTCTGGTGGAGAGGCCGCTGGAGAAGGCCTCTGCTTCTATGCCCTTTGAGAAGGCTTCTTTGAGGAACCTCTTACCCTAGCATGTGCCAATTACAGCCTTCTGACTCTCTCCAATACTGACTTACTTCTGACAGCTTGTCTTTCCGTTTGAGAAAGCAAGAGCCCTTTTCGTGCAGGGAAAAATGTCCGTTTTCTGTTCTTCTTTTGCACACGGTGACGTGCTTTCAGGCCTGGGTTAGGCTTTTACCCACTCGAGGGAGGGCAGCTTCCCATTCACTTTGGAGATGGCACTCCTGCAGCGCTGTGGGCCATGACTGTGCTTCGCAGACTGTAAACTACCCTCTCCATTCGAAGAGAACACGCACGGATTGGGAAGTCTCTGTTCTCTGGGAGATGTGTGTGGTGCTACTGCCCCGGTGTATGGGGTGGCTCACTGGCCACTAGCAATGTTTCTGCTCGCCACTGTGGGGCAAACGTTGTGCAGCTAAGCTCACTTGGGAAGTACAAGTGCCAGAGTTCCTTTCTGGGGCACCATCAAGAGATCACATTCGTAGCATGCGGGTACAGCTTTCCTCCTAAGCTGTGCATTCGCAGCCAGCTTCAAGGTGTTCCTTTTGTGGATAGACTCTGGTGGAGAGGCCGCTGGAGAAGGCCTCAGCTTCTATGCCCTTTGAGAAGGCGGCTTTGAGGAACCTCTTACCCTAGCCTCTGCCAAGTACAGCCTTCTGCCTCTCTCCAATACTGACTTACTTTTGACAGCTTGTCTTTCCGTTTGAGGAACCAAGAGCCCTTTTCGTGCAGGGAAAAATGTCCGTTTTCTGTTCTTCTTTTGCACACGGTGACGTGCTTTCAGGGCTGTGGTTAGGCTTTTACCCACTCGAGGGAGGGCAGCTTCCCATTCACTTTGGAGATGGCACTCCTGCAGCGCTGTGGGCCATGTCTGTGCTTCGCAGACTGCAAACTACCCTCTCCATTCGAAGAGAACACGCACGGATTGGGAAGTCTCTGTTCTCTGGGAGTTGTGTGTGGTGCTACTGCCCCGGTTTATGGGGTGGCTCACTGGCCACTAGCAATGTTTCTGCTCGCCACTGTGGGGCAAACGTTGTGCAGCTAAGCTCACTTGGGAAGTACAAGTGCCAGAGTTCCTTTCAGGGGCACCATCAAGAGATCACATTCGTAGCATGCGGATACTGCTTTCCTCCTAAGCTGTGCATTCGCAGCCAGCTTCAAGGTGTTCCTTTTGTGGATAGACTCTGGTGGAGAGGCCGCTGGAGAAGGCCTCTGCTTCTATGCCCTTTGAGAAGGCTGCTTTGAGGAACCTCTTACCCTAGCCTCTGCCAAGTACAGCCTTCTGCCTCTCTCCAATACTGACTTACTTTTGACAGCTTGTCTTTCCGTTTGAGAAACCAAGAGCCCTTTTCGTGCAGGGAAAAATGTCCGTTTTCTGTTCTTCTTTTGCACACGGTGACGTGCTTTCAGGGCTGTGGTTAGGCTTTTACCTTCTCGAGGGAGGGCAGCTTCCCATTCACTTTGGAGATGGCACTCCTGCAGCGCTGTGGGCCATGTCTGTGCTTCGCAGACTGCAAACTACCCTCTCCATTCGAAGAGAACACGCACGGATTGGGAAGTCTTTGTTCTCTGGGAGATGTGTGTGGTGCTACTGCCCCGGTGTATGGGGTGGCTCACTGGCCACTAGCAATGTTTCTGCTCGCCACTGTGGGGCAAACGTTGTGCAGCTAAGCTCACTTGGGAAGTACAAGTGCCAGAGTTCCTTTCTGGGGCACCATCAAGAGATCACATTCGTAGCATGCGGGTACTGCTTTCCTCCTAAGCTGTGCATTCGCAGCCAGCTTCAAGGTGTTCCTTTTGTGGATAGACTCTGGTGGAGAGGCCGCTGGAGAAGGCTTCTGCTTCCATGCCCTTTGAGAAGGCTGCTTTGAGGAACCTCTTACCCTAGCCTCTGCCAAGTACAGCCTTCTGCCTCTCTCCAATACTGACTTACTTTTGACAGCTTGTCTTTCCGTTTGAGAAACCAAGAGCCCTTTTCATGCAGGGAAAAATGTCCGTTTTCTGTTCTTCTTTTGCACACGGTGACGTGCTTTCAGGCCTGGGTTAGGCTTTTACCCACTCGAGGGAGGGCATCTTCCCATTCACTTTGGAGATGGCACTCCTGCAGCGCTGTGGGCCATGACTGTGCTTCGCAGACTGTAAACTACCCTCTCCATTCGAAGAGAACACGCACGGATTGGGAAGTCTCTGTTCTCTGGGAGATGTGTGTGGTGCTACTGCCCCGGTGTATGGGGTGGCTCACTGGCCACTAGCAATGTTTCTGCTCGCCACTGTGGGGCAACGTTGTGCAGCTAAGCTCACTTGGGAAGTACAAGTGCCAGAGTTCCTTTCTGGGGCACCATCAAGAGATCACATTCGTAGCATGCGGGTACTGCTTTCCTCCTAAGCTGTGCATTCGCAGCCAGCTTCAAGGTGTTCCTTTTGTGGATAGACTCTGGTGGAGAGGCCGCTGGAGAAGGCTTCTGCTTCTATGCCCTTTGAGAAGGCTGCTTTGAGGAACCTCTTACCCTAGCCTCTGCCAAGTACAGCCTTCTGCCTCTCTCCAATACTGACTTACTTTTGACAGCTTGTCTTTCCGTTTGAGAAACCAAGAGCCCTTTTCGTGCAGGGAAAAATGTCCGTTTTCTGTTCTTCTTTTGCACACGGTGACGTGCTTTCAGGCCTGGGTTAGGCTTTTACCCACTCGAGGGAGGGCAGCTTCCCATTCACTTTGGAGATGGCACTCCTGCAGCGCTGTGGGCCATGACTGTGCTTCGCAGACTGTAAACTACCCTCTCCATTCGAAGAGAACACGCACGGATTGGGAAGTCTCTGTTCTCTGGGAGATGTGTGTGGTGCTACTGCCCCGGTGTATGGGGTGGCTCACTGGCCACTAGCAATGTTTCTGCTCGCCACTGTGGGGCAAACGTTGTGCAGCTAAGCTCACTTGGGAAGTACAAGTGCCAGAGTTCCTTTCTGGGGCACCATCAAGAGATCACATTCGTAACATGCGGGTACTGCTTTCCTCCTAAGCTGTGCATTCGCAGCCAGCTTCAAGGTGTTCCTTTTGTGGATAGACTCTGGTGGAGAGGCCGCTGGAGAAGGCCTCAGCTTCTATGCCCTTTGAGAAGGCGGCTTTGAGGAACCTCTTACCCTAGCCTCTGCCAAGTACAGCCTTCTGCCTCTCTTCAATACTGACTTACTTTTGACAGCTTGTCTTTCCGTTTGAGGAACCAAGAGCCCTTTTCGTGCAGGGAAAAATGTCCGTTTTCTCTTCTTCTTTTGCACACGGTGACGTGCTTTCAGGGCTGTGGTTAGGCTTTTACCCACTCGAGGGAGGGCAGCTTCCCATTCACTTTGGAGATGGCACTCCTGCAGCGCTGTGGGCCATGTCTGTGCTTCGCAGACTGCAAACTACCCTCTCCATTCGAAGAGAACACGCACGGATTGGGAAGTCTCTGTTCTCTGGGAGTTGTGTGTGGTGCTACTGCCCCGGTTTATGGGGTGGCTCACTGGCCACTAGCAATGTTTCTGCTCGCCACTGTGGGGCAAACGTTGTGCAGCTAAGCTCACTTGGGAAGTACAAGTGCCAGAGTTCCTTTCAGGGGCACCATCAAGTGATCACATTCGTAGCATGCGGATACTGCTTTCCTCCTAAGCTGTGCATTCGCAGCCAGCTTCAAGGTGTTCCTTTTGTGGATAGACTCTGGTGGAGAGGCCGCTGGAGAAGGCTTCTGCTTCCATGCCCTTTGAGAAGGCTGCTTTGAGGAACCTCTTACCCTAGCCTCTGCCAAGTACAGCCTTCTGCCTCTCTCCAATACTGACTTACTTTTGACAGCTTGTCTTTCCGTTTGAGAAACCAAGAGCCCTTTTCATGCAGGGAAAAATGTCCGTTTTCTGTTCTTCTTTTGCACACGGTGACGTGCTTTCAGGCCTGGGTTAGGCTTTTACCCACTCGAGGGAGGGCAGCTTCCCATTCACTTTGGAGATGGCACTCCTGCAGCGCTGTGGGCCATGACTGTGCTTCGCAGACTGTAAACTACCCTCTCCATTCGAAGAAAACACGCACGGATTGGGAAGTCTCTGTTCTCTGGGAGATGTGTGTGGTGCTACTGCCCCGGTGTATGGGGTGGCTCACTGGCCACTAGCAATGTTTCTGCTCGCCACTGTGGGGCAAACGTTGTGCAGCTAAGCTCACTTGGGAAGTACAAGTGCCAGAGTTCCTTTCTGGGGCACCATCAAGAGATCACATTCGTAGCATGCGGGTACAGCTTTCCTCCTAAGCTGTGCATTCGCAGCCAGCTTCAAGGTGTTCCTTTTGTGGATAGACTCTGGTGGAGAGGCCGCTGGAGAAGGCCTCAGCTTCTATGCCCTTTGAGAAGGCTGCTTTGAGGAACCTCTTACCCTAGCCTCTGCCAAGTACAGCCTTCTGCCTCTCTCCAATACTGACTTACTTTTGACAGCTTGTCTTTCCGTTTGAGAAACCAAGAGCCCTTTTCGTGCAGGGAAAAATGTCCGTTTTCTGTTCTTCTTTTGCACACGGTTACGTGCTTTCAGGGCTGGGGTTAGGCTTTTACCCACTCGAGGGAGGGCAGCTTCCCATTCACTTTGGAGATGGCACTCCTGCAGCGCTGTGGGCCATGTCTGTGCTTCGCAGACTGCAAACTACCCTCTCCATTCGAAGAGAACACGCACGGAATGGGAAGTCTCTGTTCTCTGGGAGATGTGTGTGGTGCTACTGCCCCGGTGTATGGGGTGGCTCACTGGCCACTAGCAATGTTTCTGCTCGCCACTGTGGGGCAAACGTTGTGCAGCTAAGCTCACTTGGGAATTACAAGTGCCAGAGTTCCTTTCTGGGGCACCATCAAGAGATCACATTCGTAGCATGCGGATACTGCTTTCCTCCTAAGCTGTGCATTCGCAGCCAGCTTCAAGGTGTTCCTTTTGTGGATAGACTCTGGTGGAGAGGCCGCTGGAGAAGGCCTCTGCTTCTATGCCCTTTGAGAAGGCTGCTTTGAGGAACCTCTTACCCTAGCCTCTGCCAAGTACAGCCTTCTGCCTCTCTCCAATACTGACTTACTTCTGACAGCTTGTCTTTCCGTTTGAGAAACCAAGAGCCCTTTTCGTGCAGGGAAAAATGTCCGTTTTCTGTTCTTCTTTTGCACACGGTTACGTGCTTTCAGGGCTGGGGTTAGGCTTTTACCCACTCGAGGGAGGGCAGCTTCCCATTCACTTTGGAGATGGCACTCCTGCAGCGCTTTGGGCCATGTCTGTGCTTCGCAGACTGCAAACTACCCTCTCCATTCGAAGAGAACACGCACGGATTGGGAAGTCTCTGTTCTCTGGGAGATGTGTGTGGTGCTACTGCCCCGGTGTATGGGGTGGCTCACTGGCCACTAGCAACGTTTCTGCTCGCCACTGTGGGGCAAGCGTTGTGCAGCTAAGCTCACTTGGGAAGTACAAGTGCCAGAGTTCCTTTCTGGGGCACCATCAAGAGATCACATTCGTAGCATGCGGGTACTGCTTTCCTCCTAAGCTGTGCATTCGCAGCCAGCTTCAAGGTGTTCCTTTTGTGGATAGACTCTGGAGGAGAGGCCGCTGGATAAGGCCTCTGCTTCTATGCCCTTTGAGAAGGCTGCTTTGAGGAACCTCTTACCCTAGCCTCTGCCATGTACAGCCTTCTGCCTCTCTCCAATACTGACTTACTTTTGACAGCTTGTCTTTCCGTTTGAGAAACCAAGAGCCCTTTTCGTGCAGGGAAAAATGTCCGTTTTCTGTTCTTCTTTTGCACACGGTGACGTGCTTTCAGGCCTGGGTTAGGCTTTTACCCACTCGAGGGAGGGCAGCTTCCCATTCACTTTGGAGATGGCACTCCTGCAGCGCTGTGGGCCATGACTGTGCTTCGCAGACTGTAAACTACCCTCTCCATTCGAAGAGAACACGCACGGATTGGGAAGTCTCTGTTCTCTGGGAGATGTGTGTGGTGCTACTGCCCCGGTGTATGGGGTGGCTCACTCGCCACTAGCAATGTTTCTGCTCGCCAATGTGGGGCAAACGTTGTGCAGCTAAGCTCACTTGGGAAGTACAAGTGCCAGAGTTCCTTTCTGGGGCACCATCAAGAGATCACATTCGTAGCATGCGGGTACTGCTTTCCTCCGAAGCTGTGCATTCGCAGCCAGCTTCAAGGTGTTCCTTTTGTGGATAGATTCTGGTGGAGAGGCCGCTGGAGAAGGCCTCTGCTTCTATGCCCTTTGAGAAGGCTGCTTTGAGGATCCTCTTACCCTCGCCTCTGCCAAATACAGCCTTCTGCCTCTCTCCAATACTGACTTACTTCTGACAGCTTGTCTTTCCGTTTGAGAAACCAAGAGCCCTTTTCCTGCAGGGGAAAATATCCGTATTCTGTCCTTCTTTTGCACACGGTGAAGTGCCTTCACGGCTGGTGTTAGGTCTTTACCCACTCGAGGGAGGGCAGCTTCCCATTCACTTTGGAGATGGCACTTCTGCAGCGCTGTGGGCCATGACTGTGCTTCGCAGACTGCAAACTACCCTCTCCATTCGAAGAGAACACGCACGGATTGGGAAGTCTCTGTTCTCTGGGAGTTGTGTGTGGTGCTACTGCCCCGGTGTATGGGGTGGCTCACTGGCCACTAGCAATGTTTCTGCTCGCCACTGTGGGGCAAACGTTGTGCAGCTAAGCTCACTTGGGAAGTACAAGTGCCAGAGTTCCTTTCTGGGGCACCATCAAGAGATCACATTCGTAGCATGCGGGTACTGCTTTCCTCCTAAGCTGTGCATTCGCAGCCAGCTTCAAGGTGTTCCTTTTGTGGATAGACTCTGGTGGAGAGGCCGCTGGAGAAGGCCTCTGCTTCTATGCCCTTTGAGAAGGCATCTTTGAGGAACCTCTTACCCTAGCGTGTGCCAAGTACAGCCTTCTGACTCTCTCCAATACTGACTTACTTCTGACAGCTTGTCTTTCCGTTTGAGAAACCAAGAGCCCTTTTCGTGCAGGGAAAAATGTCCGTTTTCTGTTCTTCTTTTGCACACGGTGACGTGCTTTCAGGGCTGTGGTTAGGCTTTTACCCACTCGAGGGAGGGCAGCTTCCCATTCACTTTGGAGATGGCACTCCTGCAGCGCTGTGGGCCATGTCTGTGCTTCGCAGACTGCAAACTACCCTCTCCATTCGAAGAGAACACGCACGGAATGGGAAGTCTCTGTTCTCTGGGAGTTGTGTGTGGTGCTACTGCCCCGGTGTATGGGGTGGCTCACTGGCCACTAGCAATGTTTCTGCTCGCCACTGTGTGGCAAACGTTGTGCAGCTAAGCTCACTTGGGAATTACAAGTGCCAGAGTTCCTTTCTGGGGCACCATCAAGAGATCACATTCGTAGCATGCGGGTACTGCTTTCCTCCTAAGCTGTGCATTCGCAGCCAGCTTCAAGGTGTTCCTTTTGTGGATAGACTCTGGAGGAGAGGCCGCTGGATAAGGCCTCTGCTTCTGCGCCCTTTGAGAGGGCTGCTTTGAGGAACCTCTTACCCTAGCCTCTACCAAGTACAGCCTTCTGCCTCTCTCCAATACTGACTTACTTCTGACAGCTTGTCTTTCCGTTTGAGAAACCAAGAGCCCTTTTCGTGCAGGGAAAAATGTCCGTTTTCTGTTCTTCTTTTGCACACGGTGACGTGCTTTCAGGGCTGGGGTTAGGCTTTTACCCACTCGAGGGAGGGCAGCTTCCCATTCACTTTGGAGATGGCACTCCTGCAGCGCTGTGGGCCATGTCTGTGCTTCGCAGACTGCAAACTACCCTCTCCATTCGAAGAGAACACGCACGGATTGGGAAGTCTCTGTTCTCTGGGAGTTGTGTGTGGTGCTACTGCCCCGGTGTATGGGGTGGCTCACTGGCCACTAGCAATGTTTCTGCTCGCCACTGTGGGGCAAACGTTGTGCAGCTAAGCTCACTTGGGAAGTACAAGTGCCAGAGTTCCTTTCTGGGGCACCATCAAGAGATCACATTCGTAGCATGCGGGTACTGCTTTCCTCCTAAGCTGTGCATTCGCAGCCAGCTTCAAGGTGTTCCTTTTGTGGATAGACTCTGGTGGAGAGGCCGCTGGAGAAGGCTTCTGCTTCTATGCCCTTTGAGAAGGCTGCTTTGAGGAACCTCTTACCCTAGCCTCTGCCAAGTACAGCCTTCTGCCTCTCTCCAATACTGACTTACTTTTGACAGCTTGTCTTTCCGTTTGAGAAACCAAGAGCCCTTTTCGTGCAGGGAAAAATGTCCATTTTCTGTTCTTCTTTTGCACACGGTGACGTGTTTCAGGCCTGGGTTAGGCTTTTACCCACTCGAGGGAGGGCAGCTTCCCATTCACTTTGGAGATGGCACTCCTGCAGCGCTGTGGGCCATGTCTGTGCTTCGCAGACTGTAAACTACCCTCTCCATTCGAAGAGAACACGCACGGATTGGGAAGTCTCTGTTCTCTGGGAGATGTGTGTGGTGCTACTGCCCCGGTGTATGGGGTGGTTCACTGGCCACTAGCAATGTTTCTGCTCGCCACTGTGGGGCAAACGTTGTGCAGCTAAGCTCACTTGGGAACTACAAGTGCCAGAGTTCCTTTCTGGGGCACCATCAAGAGATCACATTCGTAGCATGCGGGTACTGCTTTCCTCCTAAGCTGTGCATTCGCAGCCATCTTCAAGGTGTTCCTTTTGTGGATAGACTCTGGAGGAGAGGCCGCTGGAGAAGACCTCTGCTTCTATGCCCTTTGAGAGGGCTGCATTGAGGAACCTCTTACCCTAGCCTCTACCAAGTACAGCCTTCTGCCTCTCTCCAATACTGACTTACTTTTGACAGCTTGTCTTTCCGTTTGAGAAACCAAGAGCCCTTTTCGTGCAGGGAAAAATGTCCGTTTTCTGTTCTTCTTTTGCACACGGTGACGTGCTTTCAGGGCTGTGGTTAGGCTTTTACCCACTCGAGGGAGGGCAGCTTCCCATTCACTTTGGAGATGGCACTCCTGCAGCGCTGTGGGCCATGTCTGTGCTTCGCAGACTGCAAACTACCCTCTCCATTCGAAGAGAACACGCACGGATTGGGAAGTCTCTGTTCTCTGGGAGTTGTGTGTGGTGCTACTGCCCCGGTGTATGGGGTGGCTCACTGGCCACTAGCAATGTTTCTGCTCGCCACTGTGGGGCAAACGTTGTGCAGCTAAGCTCACTTGGGAAGTACAAGTGCCAGAGTTCCTTTCTGGGGCACCATCAAGAGATCACATTCGTAGCATGCGGGTACTGCTTTCCTCCTAAGCTGTGCATTCGCAGCCAGCTTCAAGGTGTTCCTTTTGTGGATAGACTCTGGTGGAGAGGCCGCTGGAGAAGGCCTCTGATTCTATGCCCTTTGAGAAGGCTGCTTTGAGGAACCTCTTACCCTAGCCTCTGCCAAGTACAGCCTTCTGCCTCTCTCCAATACTGAATTACTTCTGACAGCTTGTCTTTCCGTTTGAGAAACCAAGAGCCCTTTTCGTGCAGGGAAAAATGTCCGTTTTCTGTTCTTCTTTTGCACACGGTGACGTGCTTTCAGGGCTGTGGTTAGGCTTTTACCCACTCGAGGGAGGGCAGCTTCCCATTCACTTTGGAGATGGCACTCCTGCAGCGCTGTGGGCCATGTCTGTGCTTCGCAGACTGCAAACTACCCTCTCCATTCGAAGAGAACACGCACGGATTGGGAAGTCTCTGTTCTCTGGGAGTTGTGTGTGGTGCTACTGCCCCGGTGTATGGGGTGGCTCACTGGCCACTAGCAATGTTTCTGCTGGCCACTGTGGGGCAAACGTTGTGCAGCTAAGCTCACTTGGGAAGTACAAGTGCCAGAGTTCCTTTCTGGGGCACCATCAAGAGATCACATTCGTAGCATGCGGGTACTGCTTTCCTCCTAAGCTGTGCATTCGCAGCCAGCTTCAAGGTGTTCCTTTTGTGGATAGACTCTGGAGGAGAGGCCGCTGGAGAAGGCCTCTGCTTCTATGCCCTTTGAGAGGGCTGCATTGAGGAACCTCTTACCCTAGCCTCTACCAAGTACAGCCTTCTGCCTCTCTCCAATACTGACTTACTTCTGACAGCTTGTCTTTCCGTTTGAGAAACCAAGAGCCCTTTTCGTGCAGGGAAAAATGTCCGTTTTCAGTTCTTCTTTTGCACACGGTGACGTGCTTTCAGGGCTGGGGTTAGGCTTTTACCCACTCGAGGGAGGGCAGCTTCCCATTCACTTTGGAGATGGCACTCCTGCAGCGCTGTGGGCCATGTCTGTGCTTCGCAGACTGCAAACTACCCTCTCCATTCTAAGAGAACACGCACGGATTGGGAAGTCTCTGTTCTCTGGGAGGTGTGTGGTGCTACTGCCCCGGTGTATGGGGTGGCTCACTGGCCACTAGCAATGTTTCTGCTCGCCACTGTGGGGCAAACGTTGTGCAGCTAAGCTCACTTGGGAAGTACAAGTGCCAGAGTTCCTTTCTGGGGCACCATCAAGAGATCACATTCGTAGCATGCGGGTACTGCTTTCCTCCTAAGCTGTGCATTCGCAGCCAGCTTCAAGGTGTTCCTTTTGTGGATAGACTCTGGTGGAGAGGCCGCTGGAGAAGGCCTCTGCTTCTATGCCCTTTGAGAAGGCTGCTTTGAGGAACCTCTTACCATAGCCTCTGCCATGTACAGCCTTCTGCCTCTCTCCAATACTGACTTACTTCTGACAGCTTGTCTTTCCGTTTGAGAAACCAAGAGCCCTTTTCGTGCAGGGAAAAATGTCCGTTTTCTGTTCTTCTTTTGCACACGGTGACGTGCTTTCAGGGCTGTGGTTAGGCTTTTACCCACTCGAGGGAGGGCAGCTTCCCATTCACTTTGGAGATGGCACTCCTGCAGCGCTGTGGGCCATGACTGTGCTTCGCAGACTTTAAACTACCCTCTCCATTCGAAGAGAACACGCACGGATTGGGAAGTCTCTGTTCTCTGGGAGATGTGTGTGGTGCTACTGCCCCGGTGTATGGGGTGGCTCACTCGCCACTAGCAATGTTTCTGCTCGCCACTGTGGGGCAAACGTTGTGCAGCTAAGCTCACTTGGGAAGTACAAGTGCCAGAGTTCCTTTCTGGGGCACCATCAAGAGATCACATTCGTAGCATGCGGGAACTACTTTCCTCCTAAGCTGTGCATTCGCAGCCAGCTTCAAGGTGTTCCTTTTGTGGATAGACTCTGGTGGAGAGGCCGCTGGAGAAGGCCTCTGCTTCTATGCCCTTTGAGAAGGCTTCTTTGAGGAACCTCTTACCCTAGCGTGTGCCAAGTACAGCCTTCTGACTCTCTCCAATACTGACTTACTTCTGACAGCTTGTCTTTCCGTTTGAGAAACCAAGAGCCCTTTTCGTGCAGGGAAAAATGTCCGTTTTCTGTTCTTCTTTTGCACACGGTGACGTGCTTTCAGGGCTGGGGTTAGGCTTTTACCCACTCGAGGGAGGGCAGCTTCCCATTCACTTTGGAGATGGCACTCCTGCAGCGCTGTGGGCCATGTCTGTGCTTCGCAGACTGCAAACTACCCTCTCCATTCGAAGAGAACACGCACGGATTGGGAAGTCTCTGTTCTCTGGGAGATGTGTGTGGTGCTACTGCCCCGGTGTATGGGGTGGCTCACTGGCCACTAGCAACGTTTCTGCTCGCCACTGTGGGGCAAGCGTTGTGCAGCTAAGCTCACTTGGGAAGTACAAGTGCCAGAGTTCCTTTCTGGGGCACCATCAAGAGATCACATTCGTAGCATGCGGGTACTGCTTTCCTCCTAAGCTGTGCATTCGCAGCCAGCTTCAAGGTGTTCCTTTTGTGGATAGACTCTGGAGGAGAGGCCGCTGGAGAAGGCTTCTGCTTCTATGCCCTTTGAGAAGGCTGCTTTGAGGAACCTCTTACCCTAGCCTCTGCCATGTACAGCCTTCTGCCTCTCTCCAATACTGACTTACTTTTGACAGCTTGTCTTTCCGTTTGAGAAACCAAGAGCCCTTTTCGTGCAGGGAAAAATGTCCGTTTTCTGTTCTTCTTTTGCACACGGTGACGTGCTTTCAGGCCTGGGTTAGGCTTTTACCCACTCGAGGGAGGGCAGCTTCCCATTCACTTTGGAGATGGCACTCCTGCAGCGCTGTGGGCCATGACTGTGCTTCGCAGACTGTAAACTACCCTCTCCATTCGAAGAGAACACGCACGGATTGGGAAGTCTCTGTTCTCTGGGAGATGTGTGTGGTGCTACTGCCCCGGTGTATGGGGTGGCTCACTCGCCACTAGCAATGTTTCTGCTCGCCACTGTGGGGCAAACGTTGTGCAGCTAAGCTCACTTGGGAAGTACAAGTGCCAGAGTTCCTTTCTGGGGCACCATCAAGAGATCACATTCGTAGCATGCGGGTACTGCTTTCCTCCGAAGCTGTGCATTCGCAGCCAGCTTCAAGGTGTTCCTTTTGTGGATAGATTCTGGTGGAGAGGCCGCTGGAGAAGGCCTCTGCTTCTATGCCCTTTGAGAAGGCTGCTTTGAGGATCCTCTTACCCTCGCCTCTGCCAAATACAGCCTTCTGCCTATCTCCAATACTGACTTACTTCTGACAGCTTGTCTTTCCGTTTGAGAAACCAAGAGCCCTTTTCCTGCAGGGGAAAATATCCGTTTTCTGTCCTTCTTTTGCACACGGTGAAGTGCCTTCACGGCTGGTGTTAGGTCTTTACCCACTCGAGGGTGGGCATCTTCCCATTCACTTTGGAGATGGCACTTCTGCAGCGCTGTGGGCCATGACTGTGCTTCGCAGACTGTAAACTACCCTCTCCATTCGAAGAAAACACGCACGGATTGGGAAGTCTCTGTTCTCTGGGAGATGTGTGTGGTGCTACTGCCCCGGTGTATGGGGTGGCTCACTGGCCACTAGCAATGTTTCTGCTCGCCACTGTGGGGCAAACGTTGTGCAGCTAAGCTCACTTGGGAAGTACAAGTGCCAGAGTTCCTTTCTGGGGCACCATCAAGAGATCACATTCGTAGCATGCGGGTACTGCTTTTCTCCTAAGCTGTGCATTCGCAGCCAGCTTCAAGGTGTTCCTTTTGTGGATAGACTCTGGTGGAGAGGCCGCTGGAGAAGGCTTCTGCTTCTATGCCCTTTGAGAAGGCTGCTTTGAGGAACCTCTTACCCTAGCCTCTACCAAGTACAGCCTTCTGCCTCTCTCCAATACTGAATTACTTTTGACAGCTTGTCTTTCCGTTTGAGAAACCAAGAGCCCTTTTCGTGCAGGGAAAAATGTCCGTTTTCTGTTCTTCTTTTGCACACGGTGACGTGCTTTCAGGCCTGGGTTAGGCTTTTACCCACTCGAGGGAGGGCAGCTTCCCATTCACTTTGGAGATGGCACTCCTGCAGCGCTGTGGGCCATGTCTGTGCTTCGCAGACTGTAAACTACCCTCTCCATTCGAAGAGAACACGCACGGATTGGGAAGTCTCTGTTCTCTGGGAGATGTGTGTGGTGCTACTGCCCCGGTGTATGGGGTGGCTCACTCGCCACTAGCAATGTTTCTGCTCGCCACTGTGGGGCAAACGTTGTGCAGCTAAGCTCACTTGGGAAGTACAAGTGCCAGAGTTCCTTTCTGGGGCACCATCAAGAGATCACATTCGTAGCATGCGGGTACTGCTTTCCTCCTAAGCTGTGCATTCGCAGCCAGCTTCAAGGTGTTCCTTTTGTGGATAGACTCTGGTGGAGAGGCCGCTGGAGAAGGCCTCTGCTTCTATGCCCTTTGAGAAGGCTGCTTTGAGGAACCTCTTACCCTAGCGTGTGCCAAGTACAGCCTTCTGACTCTCTCCAATACTGACTTACTTCTGACAGCTTGTCTTTCCGTTTGAGAAAGCAAAAGCCATTTTCGTGCAGGGAAAAATGTCCATTTTCTGTTCTTCTTTTGCACACGGTGACGTGCTTTCAGGGCTGTGGTTAGGCTTTTACCCACTCGAGGGAGGGCAGCTTCCCATTCACTTTGGAGATGGCACTCCTGCAGCGCTGTGGGCCATGTCTGTGCTTCGCAGACTGCAAACTACCCTCTCCATTCGAAGAGAACACGCACGGATTGGGACGTCTCTGTTCTCTGGGAGTTGTGTGTGGTGCTACTGCCCCGGTGTATGGGGTGGCTCACTGGCCACTAGCAATGTTTCTGCTCGCCACTGTGGGGCAAACGTTGTGCAGCTAAGCTCACTTGGGAAGTACAAGTGCCAGAGTTCCTTTCTGGGGCACCATCAAGAGATCACATTCGTAGCATGCGGGTCCTGCTTTCCTCCTAAGCTGTGCATTCGCAGCCAGCTTCAAGGTGTTCCTTTTGTGGATAGACTCTGGTGGAGAGGCCGCTGGAGAAGGCCTCTGCTTCTATGCCCTTTGAGAAGGCTTCTTTGAGGAACCTCTTACCCTAGCGAGTGCCAAATACAGCCTTCTGACTCTCTCCAATACTGACTTACTTCTGACAGCTTGTCTTTCCGTTTGAGAAAGCAAGAGCCCTTTTCGTGCAGGGAAAAATGTCCGTTTTCTGTTCTTCTTTTGCACACGGTGACGTGCTTTCAGGGCTGGGGTTAGGCTTTTACCCACTCGAGGGAGGGCAGCTTCCCATTCACTTTGGAGATGGCACTCCTGCAGCGCTGTGGGCCACGTCTGTGCTTCGCAGACTGCAAACTACCCTCTCCATTCGAAGAGAACACGCACGGATTGGGAAGTCTCTGTTCTCTGGGAGTTGTGTGTGGTGCTACTGCCCCGGTGTATGGGGTGGCACACTGGCCACTAGCAATGTTTCTGCTCGCCACTGTGGGGCAAAAGTTGTGCAGCTAAGCTCACTTGGGAAGTACAAGTGCCAGAGTTCCTTTCTGGGGCACCATCAAGAGATCACATTCGTAGCATGCGGGTACTGCTTTCCTCCTAAGCTGTGCATTCGCAGCCAGCTTCAAGGTGTTCCTTTTGTGGATAGACTCTGGTGGAGAGGCCGCTGGAGAAGGCTTCTGCTTCTATGCCCTTTGAGAAGGCTGCTTTGAGGAACCTCTTACCCTAGCCTCTGCCAAGTACAGCCTTCTGCCTCTCTCCAATACTGACTTATTTCTGACAGCTTGTCTTTCCGTTTGAGAAAGCAAGAGCCCTTTTCGTGCAGGGAAAAATGTCCGTTTTCTGTTCTTCTTTTGCACACGGTGACGTGCTTTCAGGGCTGTGGTTAGGCTTTTACCCACTCGAGGGAGGGCAGCTTCCCATTCACTTTGGAGATGGCACTCCTGCAGCGCTGTGGGCCATGTCTGTGCTTCGCAGACTGCAAACTACCCTCTCCATTCGAAGAGAACACGCACGGATTGGGAAGTCTCTGTTCTCTGGGAGTTGTGTGTGGTGCTACTGCCCCGGTGTATGGGGTGGCTCACTGGCCACTAGCAATGTTTCTGCTCGCCACTGTGGGGCAAACGTTGTGCAGCTAAGCTCACTTGGGAAGTACAAGTGCCAGAGTTCCTTTCTGGGGCACCATCAAGAGATCACATTCGTAGCATGCGGGTACTGCTTTCCTCCTAAGCTGTGCATTCGCAGCCAGCTTCAAGGTGTTCCTTTTGTGGATAGACTCTTGTGGAGAGGCCGCTGGAGAAGGCCTCTGCTTCTATGCCCTTTGAGAAGGCTGCTTTGAGGAACCTCTTACCCTAGCCTCTGCCAAGTACAGCCTTCTGCCTCTCTCCAATACTGAATTACTTCTGACAGCTTGTCTTTCCGTTTGAGAAACCAAGAGCCCTTTTCGTGCAGGGAAAAATGTCCGTTTTCTGTTCTTCTTTTGCACACGGTGACGTGCTTTCAGTGCTGTGGTTAGGCTTTTACCCACTCGAGGGAGGGCAGCTTCCCATTCACTTTGGAGATGGCACTCCTGCAGCGCTGTGGGCCATGTCTGTGCTTCGCAGACTGCAAACTACCCTCTCCATTCGAAGAGAACACGCACGGATTGGGAAGTCTCTGTTCTCTGGGAGTTGTGTGTGGTGCTACTGCCCCGGTGTATGGGGTGGCTCACTGGCCACTAGCAATGTTTCTGCTCGCCACTGTGGGGCAAACGTTGTGCAGCTAAGCTCACTTGGGAAGTACAAGTGCCAGAGTTCCTTTCTGGGGCACCATCAAGAGATCACATTCGTAGCATGCGGGTACTGCTTTCCTCCTAAGCTGAGCATTCGCAGCCAGCTTCAAGGTGTTCCTTTTGTGGATAGACTCTGGAGGAGAGGCCGCTGGAGAAGGCCTCTGCTTCTATGGCCTTTGAGAGGGCTGCATTGAGGAACCTCTTACCCTAGCCTCTACCAAGTACAGCCTTCTGCCTCTCTCCAATACTGACTTACTTCTGACAGCTTGTCTTTCCGTTTGAGAAACCAAGAGCCCTTTTCGTGCAGGGAAAAATGTCCGTTTTCTGTTCTTCTTTTGCACACGGTGACGTGCTTTCAGGGCTGGGGTTAGGCTTTTACCCACTCGAGGGAGGGCAGCTTCCCATTCACTTTGGAGATGGCACTCCTGCAGCGCTGTGGGCCATGTCTGTGCTTCGCAGACTGCAAACTACCCTCTCCATTCGAAGAGAACACGCACGGATTGGGAAGTCTCTGTTCTCTGGGAGTTGTGTGTGGTGCTACTGCCCCGGTGTATGGGGTGGCTCACTGGCCACTAGCAATGTTTCTGCTCGCCACTGTGGGGCAAACGTTGTGCAGCTAAGCTCACTTGGGAAGTACAAGTGCCAGAGTTCCTTTCTGGGGCACCATCAAGAGATCACATTCGTAGCATGCGGGTACTGCTTTCCTCCTAAGCTGTGCATTCGCAGCCAGCTTCAAGGTGTTCCTTTTGTGGATAGACTGTGGTGGAGAGGCCGCTGGAGAAGGCCTCTGCTTCTATGCCCTTTGAGAAGGCTGCTTTGAGGAACCTCTTACCCTAGCCTCTGCCAAGTACAGCCTTCTGCCTCTCTCCAATACTGACTTACTTTTGACAGCTTGTCTTTCCGTTTGAGAAACCAAGAGCCCTTTTCGTGCAGGGAAAAATGTCCGTTTTCTGTTCTTCTTTTGCACACGGTGACGTGCTTTCAGGCCTGGGTTAGGCTTTTACCCACTCGAGGGAGGGCATCTTCCCATTCACTTTGGAGATGGCACTCCTGCAGCGCTGTGGGCCATGACTGTGCTTCGCAGACTGTAAACTACCCTCTCCATTCGAAGAGAACACGCACGGATTGGGAAGTCTCTGTTCTCTGGGAGATGTGTGTGGTGCTACTGCCCCGGTGTATGGGGTGGCTCACTGGCCACTAGCAATGTTTCTGCTCGCCACTGTGGGACAAACGTTGTGCAGCTAAGCTCACTTGGGAAGTACAAGTGCCAGAGTTCCTTTCTGGGGCACCATCAAGAGATCACATTCGTAGCATGCGGGTACTGCTTTCCTCCTAAGCTGTGCATTCGCAGCCAGCTTCAAGGTGTTCCTTTTGTGGATAGACTCTGGTGGAGGGGCCGCTGGAGAAGGCCTCTGCTTCTATGCCCTTTGAGAAGGCTGCTTTGAGGAACCTCTTACCCTAGCCTCTGCCATGTCCAGCCTTCTGCCTCTCTCCAATACTGAATTACTTCTGACAGCTTGTCTTTCCGTTTGAGAAACCAAGAGCCCTTTTCGTGCAGGGAAAAATGTCCGTTTTCTGTTCTTCTTTTGCACACGGTGACGTGCTTTCAGGGCTGGGGTTAGGCTTTTACCCACTCGAGGGAGGGCAGCTTCCCATTCACTTTGGAGATGGCACTCCTGCAGCGCTGTGGGCCATGTCTGTGCTTCGCAGACTGCAAACTACCCTCTCCATTCGAAGAGCACACGCACGGATTGGGAAGTCTCTGTTCTCTGGGAGTTGTGTGTGGTGCTACTGCCCCGGTGTATGGGGTGGCTCACTGGCCACTAGCAATGTTTCTGCTCGCCACTGTGGGGCAAACGTTGTGTAGCTAAGCTCACTTGGGAAGTACAAGTGCCAGAGTTCCTTTTTGGGGCACCATCAACAGATCACATTCGTAGCATGCGGGTACTGCTTTCCTCCTAAGCTGTGCATTCGCAGCCAGCTTCAAGGTGTTCCTTTTGTGGATAGACTCTGGTGGAGAGGCCGCTGGAGAAGGCTTCTGCTTCTATGCCCTTTGAGAAGGCTGCTTTGAGGAACCTCTTACCCTAGCCTCTGCCAAGTACAGCCTTCTGCCTCTCTCCAATACTGACTTATTTTGACAGCTTGTCTTTCCGTTTGAGAAACCAAGAGCCCTTTTCGTGCAGGGAAAAATGTCCGTTTTCTGTTCTTCTTTTGCACACGGTGACGTGCTTTCAGGCCTGGGTTAGGCTTTTACCCACTCGAGGGAGGGCAGCTTCCCATTCACTTTGGAGATGGCACTCCTGCAGCGCTGTGGGCCATGACTGTGCTTCGCAGACTGTAAACTACCCTCTCCATTCGAAGAGAACACGCACGGGTTGGGAAGTCTCTGTTCTCTGGGAGATATGTGTGGTGCTACTGCCCCGGTGTATGGGGTGGCTCACTCGCCACTAGCAATGTTTCTGCTCGCCACTGTGGGGCAAACGTTGTGCAGCTAAGCTCACTTGGGAAGTACAAGTGCCAGAGTTCCTTTCTGGGGCACCATCAAGAGATCACATTCGTAGCATGCGGGTACTGCTTTCCTCCTAAGCTGTGCATTCGCAGCCAGCTTCAAGGTGTTCCTTTTGTGGATAGACTCTGGTGGAGAGGCCGCTGGAGAAGGCCTCTGCTTCTATGCCCTTTGAGAAGGCTTCTTTGAGGAACCTCTTACCCTAGCGTGTGCCAAGTACAGCCTTCTGACTCTCTCCAATACTGACTTACTTCTGACAGCTTGTCTTTCCGTTTGAGAAAGCAAGAGCCCTTTTCGTGCAGGGAAAAATGTCCGTTTTCTGTTCTTCTTTTGCACACGGTGATGTGCTTTCAGGGCTGTGGTTAGGCTTTTACCCACTCGAGGGAGGGCAGCTTCCCATTCACTTTGGAGATGGCACTCCTGCAGCGCTGTGGGCCATGTCTGTGCTTCGCAGACTGCAAACTACCCTCTCCATTCGAAGAGAACACGCACGGATTGGGAAGTCTCTGTTCTCTGGGAGTTGTGTGTGGTGCTACTGCCCCGGTGTATGGGGTGGCTCACTGGCCACTAGCAATGTTTCTGCTCGCCACTGTGGGGCAAACGTTGTGCAGCTAAGCTCACTTGGGAAGTACAAGTGCCAGAGTTCCTTTCTGGGGCACCATCAAGAGATCACATTCGTAGCATGCGGGTACTGCTTTCCTCCTAAGCTGTGCATTCGCAGCCAGCTTCAAGGTGTTCCTTTTGTTGATAGACTCTGGAGGAGAGGCCGCTGGATAAGGCCTCTGCTTCTATGCCCTTTGAGAGAGCTGCTTTGAGGAACCTCTTACCCTAGCCTCTTCCAAGTACAGCCTTCTGCCTCTCTCCAATACTGACTTACTTCTGACAGCTTGTCTTCCGTTCGAGAAACCAAGAGCCCTTTTCGTGCAGGGAGAAATGTCCGTTTTCTGTTCTTCTTTTGCACACGGTGACGTGCTTTCAGGGCTGGTGTTAGGCTTTTACCCACTCGAGGGAGGGCAGCTTCCCATTCACTTTGGAGATGGCACTCCTGCAGCGCTGTGGGCCATGTCTGTGCTTCGCAGACTGCAAACTACCCTCTCCATTCGAAGAGAACACGCACGGATTGGGAAGTCTCTGTTCTCTGGGAGTTGTGTGTGGTGCTACTGCCCCGGTGTATGGGGTGGCTCACTGGCCACTAGCAATGTTTCTGCTCGCCACTGTGGGGCAAACGTTGTGCAGCTAAGCTCACTTGGGAAGTACAAGTGCCAGAGTTCCTTTCTGGGGCACCATCAAGAGATCACATTCGTAGCATGCGGGTACTGCTTTCCTCCTAAGCTGTGCATTCGCAGCCAGCTTCAAGGTGTTCCTTTTGTTGATAGACTCTGGAGGAGAGGCCGCTGGATAAGGCCTCTGCTTCTATGCCCTTTGAGAGAGCTGCTTTGAGGAACCTCTTACCCTAGCCTCTTCCAAGTACAGCCTTCTGCCTCTCTCCAATACTGACTTACTTCTGACAGCTTGTCTTCCGTTCGAGAAACCAAGAGCCCTTTTCGTGCAGGGAGAAATGTCCGTTTTCTGTTCTTCTTTTGCACACGGTGACGTGCTTTCAGGGCTGGTGTTAGGCTTTTACCCACTCGAGGGAGGGCAGCTTCCCATTCACTTTGGAGATGGCACTCCTGCAGCGCTGTGGGCCATGTCTGTGCTTCGCAGACTGCAAACTACCCTCTCCATTCGAAGAGAACACGCACGGATTGGGAAGTCTCTGTTCTCTGGGAGTTGTGTGTGGTGCTACTGCCCCGGTGTATGGGGTGGCTCACTGGCCACTAGCAATGTTTCTGCTCGCCACTGTGGGGCAAACGTTGTGCAGCTAAGCTCACTTGGGAAGTACAAGTGCCAGAGTTCCTTTCTGGGGCACCATCAAGAGATCACATTCGTAGCATGCGGGTACTGCTTTCCTCCTAAGCTGTGCATTTGCAGCCAGCTTCAAGGTGTTCCTTTTGTGGATAGACTCTGGTGGAGAGGCCGCTGGAGAAGGCTTCTGCTTCTATGCCCTTTGAGAAGGCTGCTTTGAGGAACCTCTTACCCTAGCCTCTGCCAAGTACAGCCTTCTGCCTCTCTCCAATACTGAATTACTTCTGACAGCTTGTCTTTCCGTTTGAGAAACCAAGAGCCCTTTTCGTGCAGGGAAAAATGTCCGTTTTCTGTTCTTCTTTTGCACACGGTGACGTGCTTTCAGGGCTGTGGTTAGGCTTTTACCCACTCGAGGGAGGGCAGCTTCCCATTCACTTTGGAGATGGCACTCCTGCAGCGCTGTGGGCCATGTCTGTGCTTCGCAGACTGCAAACTACCCTCTCCATTCGAAGAGAACATGCACGGATTGGGAAGTCTCAGTTCTCTGGGAGTTGTGTGTGGTGCTACTGCCCCGGTGTATGGGGTGGCTCACTGGCCACTAGCAATGTTTCTGCTCGCCACTGTGGGGCAAACGTTGTGCAGCTAAGCTCACTTGGGAAGTACAAGTGCCAGAGTTCCTTTCTGGGGCACCATCAAGAGATCACATTCGTAGCATGCGTGTACTGCTTTCCTCCTAAGCTGTGCATTCGCAGCCAGCTTCAAGGTGTTCCTTTTGTGGATAGACTCTGGTGGAGAGGCCGCTGTTGAAGGCCTCTGCTTCTATGCCCTTTGAGAAGGCTGCTTTGAGGAACCTCTTACCCTAGCCTCTGCCAAGTACAGCCTTCTGCCTCTCTCCAATACTGACTTACTTTTGACAGCTTGTCTTTCCGTTTGAGAAACCAAGAGCCCTTTTCGTGCAGGGAAAAATGTCCGTTTTCTGTTCTTCTTTTGCACACGGTGACGTGCTTTCAGGGCTGTGGTTAGGCTTTTACCCACTCGAGGGAGGGCAGCTTCCCATTCACTTTGGAGATGGCACTCCTGCAGCGCTGTGGGCCATGTCTGTGCTTCGCAGACTGCAAACTACCCTCTCCATTCGAAGAGAACACGCACGGATTGGGAAGTCTCTGTTCTCTGGGAGTTGTGTGTGGTGCTACTGCCCCGGTGTATGGGGTGGCTCACTGGCCACTAGCAATGTTTCTGCTCGCCACTGTGGGGCAAACGTTGTGCAGCTAAGCTCACTTGGGAAGTACAAGTGCCAGAGTTCCTTTCTGGGGCACCATCAAGAGATCACATTCGTAGCATGCGGGTACTGCTTTCCTCCTAAGCTGTGCATTCGCAGCCAGCTTCAAGGTGTTCCTTTTGTGAATAGACTCTGGTGGAGAGACCGCTGGAAAAGGCCTCTGCTTCTATGCCCTTTGAGAAGGCTTCTTTGAGGAACCTCTTACCCTAGCGTGTGCCAAGTACAGCCTTCTGACTCTCTCCAATACTGACTTACTTCTGACAGCTTGTCTTTCCGTTTGAGAAAGCAAGAGCCCTTTTCGTGCAGGGAAAAATGTCCGTTTTCTGTTCTTCTTTTGCACACGGTGACGTGCTTTCAGGGCTGTGGTTAGGCTTTTACCCACTCGAGGGAGGGCAGCTTCCCATTCACTTTGGAGATGGCCCTCCTGCAGCGCTGTGGGCCATGTCTGTGCTTCGCAGACTGCAAACTACCCTCTCCATTCGAAGAGAACACGCACGGATTGGGAAGTCTCTGTTCTCTGGGAGTTGTGTGTGGTGCTACTGCCCCGGTGTATGGGGTGGCTCACTGGCCACTAGCAATGTTTCTGCTCGCCACTGTGGGGCAAACGTTGTGCAGCTAAGCTCACTTGGGAAGTACAAGTGCCAGAGTTCCTTTCTGGGGCACCATCAAGAGATCACATTCGTAGCATGCGGGTACTGCTTTCCTCCTAAGCTGTGCATTCGCAGCCAGCTTCAAGGTGTTCCTTTTGTGGATAGAGTCTGGAGGAGAGGCCGCTGGATAAGGCCTCTGCTTCTATGCCCTTTGAGAGGGCTGCTTTGAGGAACCTCTTACCCTAGCCTCTACCAAGTACAGCCTTCTGCCTCTCTCCAATACTGACTTACTTCTGACAGCTTGTCTTTCCCTTTGAGAAACCAAGAGCCCTTTTCGTGCAGGGAAAAATGTCCGTTTTCTGTTCTTCTTTTGCACACGGTGACGTGCTTTCAGGGCTGGGGTTAGGCTTTTACCCACTCGAGGGAGGGCAGCTTCCCATTCACTTTGGAGATGGCACTCCTGCAGCGCTGTGGGCCATGTCTGTGCTTCGCAGACTGCAAACTACCCTCTCCATTCGAAGAGAACACGCACGGATTGGGAAGTCTCTGTTCTCTGGGAGTTGTGTGTGGTGCTACTGCCCCGGTGTATGGGGTGGCTCACTGGCCACTAGCAATGTTTCTGCTCACCACTGTGGGGCAAACGTTGTGCAGCTAAGCTCACTTGGGAAGTACAAGTGCCAGAGTTCCTTTCTGGGGCACCATCAAGAGATCACATTCGTAGCATGCGGGTACTGCTTTCCTCCTAAGCTGTGCATTCGCAGCCAGCTTCAAGGTGTTCCTTTTGTGGATAGACTCTGGTGGAGAGGCCGCTGGAGAAGGCCTCTGCTTCTATGCCCTTTGAGAAGGCTGCTTTGAGGAACCTCTTACCCTAGCCTCTGCCAAGTACAGCCTTCTGCCTCTCTCCAATACTGAATTACTTTTGACAGCTTGTCTTTCCGTTTGAGAAACCAAGAGCCCTTGTCGTGCAGGGAAAAATGTCCGTTTTCTGTTCTTCTTTTGCACACGGTGACGTGCTTTCAGGGCTGTGGTTAGGCTTTTACCCACTCGAGGGAGGGCAGCTTCCCATTCACTTTGGAGATGGCACTCCTGCAGCGCTGTGGGCCATGTCTGTGCTTCGCAGACTGCAAACTACCCTCTCCATTCGAAGAGAACACGCACGGATTGGGAAGTCTCTGTTCTCTGGGAGTTGTGTGTGGTGCTACTGCCCCGGTGTATGGGGTGGCTCACTGGCCACTAGCAAAGTTTCTGCTCGCCACTGTGGGGCAAACATTGTGCAGCTAAGCTCACTTGGGAAGTACAAGTGCCAGAGTTCCTTTCTGGGGCACCATCAAGAGATCACATTCGTAGCATGCGGGTACTGCTTTCCTCCTAAGCTGTGCATTCGCAACCAGCCTCAAGGTGTTCCTTTTGTGGATAGACTCTGGTGGAGAGGCCGCTGGAGAAGGCCTCTGCTTCTATGCCCTTTGAGAAGGCTGCTTTGAGGAACCTCTTACCCTAGCGTGTGCCAAGTACAGCCTTCTGACTCTCTCCAATACTGACTTACTTCTGACAGCTTGTCTTTCCGTTTGAGAAAGCAAGAGCCCTTTTCGTGCAGGGAAAAATGTCCGTTTTCTGTTCTTCTTTTGCACACGGTGACGTGCTTTCAGGGCTGTGGTTAGGCTTTTACCCACTCGAGGGAGGGCAGCTTCCCATTCACTTTGGAGATGGCACTCCTGCAGCGCTGTGGGCCATGTCTGTGCTTCGCAGACTGTAAACTACCCTCTCCATTCGAAGAGAACACGCACGGATTGGGAAGTCTCTGTTCTCTGGGAGTTGTGTGTGGTGCTACTGCCCCGGTGTATGGGGTGGCTCACTGGCCACTAGCAATGTTTCTGCTCGCCACTGTGGGGCAAACGTTGTGCAGCTAAGCTGACTTGGGAAGTACAAGTGCCAGAGTTCCTTTCTGGGGCACCATCAAGAGATCACATTCGTAGCATGCGGGTACTGCTTTCCTCCTAAGCTGTGCATTCGCAGCCAGCTTCAAGGTGTTCCTTTTGTGGATAGACTCTGGTGGAGAGACCGCTGGAAAAGGCCTCTGCTTCTATGCCCTTTGAGAAGGCTTCTTTGAGGAACCTCTTACCCTAGCGTGTGCCAAGTACAGCCTTCTGACTCTCTCCAATACTGACTTACTTCTGACAGCTTGTCTTTCCGTTTGAGAAAGCAAGAGCCCTTTTCGTGCAGGGAAAAATGTCCGTTTTCTGTTCTTCTTTTGCACACGGTGACGTGCTTTCAGGGCTGTGGTTAGGCTTTTACCCACTCGAGGGAGGGCAGCTTCCCATTCACTTTGGAGATGGCACTCCTGCAGCGCTGTGGGCCATGTCTGTGCTTCGCAGACTGCAAACTACCCTCTCCATTCGAAGAGAACACGCACGGATTGGGAAGTCTCTGTTCTCTGGGAGTTGTGTGTGGTGCTACTGCCCCGGTGTATGGGGTGGCTCACTGGCCACTAGCAATGTTTCTGCTCGCCACTGTGGGGCAAACGTTGTGCAGCTAAGCTCACTTGGGAAGTACAAGTGCCAGAGTTCCTTTCTGGGGCACCATCAAGAGATCACATTCGTAGCATGCGGGTACTGCTTTCCTCCTAAGCTGTGCATTCGCAGCCAGCTTCAAGGTGTTCCTTTTGTGGATAGACTCTGGAGGAGAGGCCGCTGGATAAGGCCTCTGCTTCTATGCCCTTTGAGAGGGCTGCTTTGAGGAACCTCTTACCCTAGCCTCTACCAAGTACAGCCTTCTGCCTCTCTCCAATACTGACTTACTTCTGACAGCTTGTCTTCCGTTTGAGAAACCAAGAGCCCTTTTCGTGCAGGGAAAAATGTCCGTTTTCTGTTCTTCTTTTGCACACGGTGACGTGCTTTCAGGGCTGGGGTTAGGCTTTTACCCACTCGAGGGAGGGCAGCTTCCCATTCACTTTGGAGATGGCACTCCTGCAGCGCTGTGGGCCATGTCTGTGCTTCGCAGACTGCAAACTACCCTCTCCATTCGAAGAGAACACGCACGGATTGGGAAGTCTCTGTTCTCTGGGAGTTGTGTGTGGTGCTACTGCCCCGGTGTATGGGGTGGCTCACTGGCCACTAGCAATGTTTCTGCTCGCCACTGTGGGGCAAACGTTGTGCAGCTAAGCTCACTTGGGAAGTACAAGTGCCAGAGTTCCTTTCTGGGGCACCATCAAGAGATCACATTCGTAGCATGCGTGTACTGCTTTCCTCCTAAGCTGTGCATTCGCAGCCAGCTTCAAGGTGTTCCTTTTGTGGATAGACTCTGGTGGAAAGGCCGCTGTTGAAGGCCTCTGCTTCTATGCCCTTTGAGAAGGCTGCTTTGAGGAACCTCTTACCCTAGCCTCTGCCAAGTACAGCCTTCTGCCTCTCTCCAATACTGAATTACTTCTGACAGCTTGTCTTTCCGTTTGAGAAACCAAGAGCCCTTTTCGTGCAGGGAAAAATGTCCGTTTTCTGTTCTTCTTTTGCACACGGTGACGTGCTTTCAGGGCTGTGGTTAGGCTTTTACCCACTCGAGGGAGGGCAGCTTCCCATTCACTTTGGAGATGGCACTCCTGCAGCGCTGTGGGCCATGTCTGTGCTTCGCAGACTGCAAACTACCCTCTCCATTCGAAGAGAACACGCACGGATTGGGAAGTCTCTGTTCTCTGGGAGATGTGTGTGGTGCTACTGCCCCGGTGTATGGGGTGGCTCACTGGCCAGTAGCAATGTTTCTGCTCGCCACTGTGGGGCAAACGTTGTGCAGCTAAGCTCACTTGGGAAGTACAAGTGCCAGAGTTCCTTTCTGGGGCACCATCAAGAGATCACATTCGTAGCATGCGGGTACTGCTTTCCTCCTAAGCTGTGCATTCGCAGCCAGCTTCAAGGTGTTCCTTTTGTGGATAGACTCTGGTGGAGAGGCCGCTGGAGAAGGCTTCTGCTTCTATGCCCTTTGAGAAGGCTTCTTTGAGGAACCTCTTACCCTAGCCTCTGCCAAGTACAGCCTTCTGCCTCTCTCCAATACTGACTTACTTTTGACAGCTTGTCTTTCCGTTTGAGAAACCAAGAGCCCTTTTCGTGCAGGGAAAAATGTCCGTTTTCTGTTCTTCTTTTGCACACGGTGACGTGCTTTCAGGGCTGTGGTTAGGCTTTTACCCACTCGAGGGAGGGCAGCTTCCCATTCACTTTGGAGATGGCACTCCTGCAGCGCTGTGGGCCATGTCTGTGCTTCGCAGACTGCAAACTACCCTCTCCATTCGAAGAGAACACGCACGGATTGGGAAGTCTCTGTTCTCTGGGAGTTGTGTGTGGTGCTACTGCCCCGGTGTATGGGGTGGCTCACTGGCCACTAGCAATGTTTCTGCTCGCCACTGTGGGGCAAACGTTGTGCAGCTAAGCTCACTTGGGAAGTACAAGTGCCAGAGTTCCTTTCTGGGGCACCATCAAGAGATCACATTCGTAGCATGCGGGTACTGCTTTCCTCCTAAGCTGTGCATTCGCAGCCAGCTTCAAGGTGTTCCTTTTGTGGATAGACTCTGGTGGAGAGGCCGCTGGAAAAGGCCTCTGCTTCTATGCCCTTTGAGAAGGCTTCTTTGAGGAACCTCTTACCCTAGCGTGTGCCAAGTACAGCCTTCTGACTCTCTCCAATACTGACTTACTTCTGACAGCTTGTCTTTCCGTTTGAGAAAGCAAGAGCCCTTTTCGTGCAGGGAAAAATGTCCGTTTTCTGTTCTTCTTTTGCACACGGTGACGTGCTTTCAGGGCTGTGGTTAGGCTTTTACCCACTCGAGGGAAGGCAGCTTCCCATTCTCTTTGGAGATGGCACTCCTGCAGCGCTGTGGGCCATGTCTGTGCTTCGCAGACTGCAAACTACCCTCTCCATGCGAAGAGAACACGCACGGATTGGGAAGTCTCTGTTCTCTGGGAGTTGTGTGTGGTGCTACTGCCCCGGTGTATGGGGTGGCTCACTGGCCACTAGCAATGTTTCTGCTCGCCACTGTGGGGCAAACGTTGTGCAGCTAAGCTCACTTGGGAAGTACAAGTGCCAGAGTACCTTTCTGGGGCACCATCAAGAGATCACATTCGTAGCATGCGGGTACTGCTTTCCTCCTAAGCTGTGCATTCGCAGCCAGCTTCAAGGTGTTCCTTTTGGGGATAGACTCTGGTGGAGAGGCTGCTGGAGAAGGCCTCTGCTTCTATGCCCTTTGAGAAGGCTGCTTTGAGGAACCTCTTACCCTAGCCTCTGCCAAGTACAGCCTTCTGCCTCTCTCCAATACTGAATTACTTCTGACAGCTTGTCTTTCCGTTTGAGAAAGCAAGAGCCCTTTTCGTGCAGGGAAAAATGTCCGTTTTCTGTTCTTCTTTTGCACACGGTGACGTGCTTTCAGGGCTGTGGTTAGGCTTTTACCCACTCGAGGGAGGGCAGCTTCCCATTCACTTTGGAGATGGCACTCCTGCAGCGCTGTGGGCCATGTCTGTGCTTCGCAGACTGCAAACTACCCTCTCCATTCGAAGAGAACACGCACGGATTGGGAAGTCTCAGTTCTCTGGGAGTTGTGTGTGGTGCTACTGCCCCGGTGTATGGGGTGGCTCACTGGCCACTAGCAATGTTTCTGCTCGCCACTGTGGGGCAAACGTTGTGCAGCTAAGCTCACTTGGGAAGTACAAGTGCCAGAGTTCCTTTCTGGGGCACCATCAAGAGATCACATTCGTAGCATGCGGGTACTGCTTTCCTCCTAAGCTGTGCATTCGCAGCCAGCTTCAAGGTGTTCCTTTTGTGGATAGACTCTGGTGGAGAGGCCGCTGGAGAAGGCCTCTGCTTCTATGCCCTTTGAGAAGGCTGCTTTGAGGAACCTCTTATCCTAGCCTCTGCCAAGTACAGCCTTCTGCCTCTCTCCAATACTGACTTACTTCTGACAGCTTGTCTTCCGTTCGAGAAACCAAGAGCCCTTTTCGTGCAGGGAGAAATGTCCGTTTTCTGTTCTTCTTTTGCACACGGTGACGTGCTTTCAGGGCTGGGGTTAGGCTTTTACCCACTCGAGGGAGGGCAGCTTCCCATTCACTTTGGAGATGGCACTCCTGCAGCGCTGTGGGCCATGTCTGTGCTTCGCAGACTGCAAACTACCCTCTCCATTCGAAGAGAACACGCACGGATTGGGAAGTCTCTGTTCTCTGGGAGTTGTGTGTGGTGCTACTGCCCCGGTGTATGGGGTGGCTCACTGGCCACTAGCAATGTTTCTGCTCGCCACTGTGGGGCAAACGTTGTGCAGCTAAGCTCACTTGGGAAGTACAAGTGCCAGAGTTCCTTTCTGGGGCACCATCAAGAGATCACATTCGTAGCATGCGGGTACTGCTTTCCTCCTAAGCTGTGCATTCGCAGCCAGCTTCAAGGTGTTCCTTTTGTGGATAGACTCTGGTGGAGAGGCCGCTGGAAAAGGCCTCTGCTTCTATGCCCTTTGAGAAGGCTGCTTTGAGGAACCTCTTACCCTAGCCTCTGCCAAGTACAGCCTTCTGCCTCTCTCCAATACTGACTTACTTTTGACAGCTTGTCTTTCCGTTTGAGAAACCAAGAGCCCTTTTCGTGCAGGGAAAAATGTCCGTTTTCTGTTCTTCTTTTGCACACGGTGACGTGCTTTCAGGGCTGTGGTTAGGCTTTTACCCACTCGAGGGAGGGCAGCTTCCCATTCACTTTGGAGATGGCACTCCTGCAGCGCTGTGGGCCATGTCTGTGCTTCGCAGACTGCAAACTACCCTCTCCATTCGAAGAGAACACGCACGGATTGGGAAGTCTCTGTTCTCTGGGAGTTGTGTGAGGTGCTACTGCCCCGGTGTATGGGGTGGCTCACTGGCCACTAGCAATGTTTCTGCTCGCCACTGTGGAGCAAACGTTGTGCAGCTAAGCTCACTTGGGAAGTACAAGTGCCAGAGTTCCTTTCTGGGGCACCATCAAGAGATCACATTCGTAGCATGCGGGTACTGCTTTCCTCCTAAGCTGTGCATTCGCAGCCAGCTTCAAGGTGTTCCTTTTGTGGATAGACTCTGGTGGAGAGACCGCTGGAAAAGGCCTCTGCTTCTATGCCCTTTGAGAAGGCTTCTTTGAGGAACCTCTTACCCTAGCGTGTGCCAAGTACAGCCTTCTGACTCTCTCCAATACTGACTTACTTCTGACAGCTTGTCTTTCCGTTTGAGAAAGCAAGAGCCCTTTTCGTGCAGGGAAAAATGTCCGTTTTCTGTTCTTCTTTTGCACACGGTGACGTGCTTTCAGGGCTGTGGTTAGGCTTTTACCCACTCGAGGGAGGGCAGCTTCCCATTCACTTTGGAGATGGCACTCCTGCAGCGCTGTGGGCCATGTCTGTGCTTCGCAGACTGCAAACTACCCTCTCCATTCGAAGACAACACGCACGGATTGGGAAGTCTCAGTTCTCTGGGAGTTGTGTGTGGTGCTACTGCCCCGGTGTATGGGGTGGCTCACTGGCCACTAGCAATGTTTCTGCTCGCCACTGTGGGGCAAACGTTGTGCAGCTAAGCTCACTGGGAAGTACAAGTGCCAGAGTTCCTTTCTGGGGCACCATCAAGAGATCACATTCGTAGCATGCGGGTACTGCTTTCCTCCTAAGCTGTGCATTCGCAGCCAGCTTCAAGGTGTTCCTTTTGTGGATAGACTCTGGAGGAGAGGCCGCTGGATAAGGCCTCTGCTTCTATGCCCTTTGAGAGGGCTGCTTTGAGGAACCTCTTACCCTAACCTCTACCAAGTACAGCCTTCTGCCTCTCTCCAATACTGACTTACTTCTGACAGCTTGTCTTTCCGTTTGAGAAACCAAGAGCCCTTTTCGTGCAGGGAAAAATGTCCGTTTTCTGTTCTTCTTTTGCACACGGTGACGTGCTTTCAGGGCTGTGGTTAGGCTTTTACCCACTCGAGGGAGGGCAGCTTCCCATTCACTTTGGAGATGGCACTCCTGCAGCGCTGTGGGCCATGTCTGTGCTTCGCAGACTGCAAACTACCCTCTCCATTCGAAGAGAACACGCACGGAGTGGGAAGTCTCTGTTCTCTGGGAGTTGTGTGTGGTGCTACTGCCCCGGTGTATGGGGTGGCTCACTGGCCACTAGCAACGTTTCTGCTCGCCACTGTGGGGCAAGCGTTGTGCAGCTAAGCTCACTTGGGAAGTACAAGTGCCAGAGTTCCTTTCTGGGGCACCATCAAGAGATCACATTCGTAGCATGCGGGTACTGCTTTCCTCCTAAGCTGTGCATTCGCAGCCAGCTTCAAGGTGTTCCTTTTGTGGATAGACTCTGGTGGAGAGGCCGCTGGAGAAGGCCTCTGCTTCTATGCCCTTTGAGAAGGCTGCTTTGAGGAACCTCTTACCCTAGCCTCTGCCAAGTACAGCCTTCTGCCTCTCTCCAATACTGAATTACTTCTGACAGCTTGTCTTTCCGTTTGAGAAACCAAGAGCCCTTTTCGTGCAGGGAAAAATGTCCGTTTTCTGTTCTTCTTTTGCACACGGTGACGTGCTTTCAGGGCTGTGGTTAGGCTTTTACCCACTCGAGGGAGGGCAGCTTCCCATTCACTTTGGAGATGGCACTCCTGCAGCGCTGTGGGCCATGTCTGTGCTTCGCAGACTGCAAACTACCCTCTCCATTCGAAGAGAACACGCACGGATTGGGAAGTCTCTGTTCTCTGGGAGTTGTGTGTGGTGCTACTGCCCCGGTGTATGGGGTGGCTCACTGGCCACTAGCAATGTTTCTGCTCGCCACTGTGGGGCAAACGTTGTGCAGCTAAGCTCACTTGGGAAGTACAAGTGCCAGAGTTCCTTTCTGGGGCACCATCAAGAGATCACATTCGTAGCATGCGGGTACTGCTTTCCTCCTAAGCTGTGCATTCGCAGCCAGCTTCAAGGTGTTCCTTTTGTGGATAGACTCTGGTGGAGAGGCCGCTGGAAAAGGCCTCTGCTTCTATGCCCTTTGAGAAGGCTGCTTTGAGGAACCTCTTACCCTAGCCTCTGCCAAGTACAGCCTTCTGCCTCTCTCCAATACTGAATTACTTCTGACAGCTTGTCTTTCCGTTTGAGAAACCAAGAGCCCTTTTCGTGCAGGGAAAAATGTCCATTTTCTGTTCTTCTTTTGAACACGGTGACGTGCTTTCAGGGCTGTGGTTAGGCTTTTACCCACTCGAGGGAGGGCAGCTTCCCATTCACTTTGGAGATGGCACTCCTGCAGCGCTGTGGGCCATGTCTGTGCTTCGCAGACTGCAAACTACCCTCTCCATTCGAAGAGAACACGCACGGATTGGGAAGTCTCTGTTCTCTGGGAGTTGTGTGTGGTGCTACTGCCCCGGTGTATGGGGTGGCTCACTGGCCACTAGCAATGTTTCTGCTCACCACTGTGGGGCAAACGTTGTGCAGCTAAGCTCACTTGGGAAGTACAAGTGCCAGAGTTCCTTTCTGGGGCACCATCAAGAGATCACATTCGTAGCATGCGGGTACTGCTTTCCTCCTAAGCTGTGCATTCGCAGCCAGCTTCAAGGTGTTCCTTTTGGGGATAGACTCTGGAGGCAGGCCGCTGGAGAAGGCCTCTGCTTCTATGCCCTTTGAGAGGGCTGCTTTGAGGAACCTCTTACCCTAGCCTCTACCAAGTACAGCCTTCTGCCTCTCTCCAATACTGAGTTACTTCTGACAGCTTGTCTTTCCGTTTGAGAAACCAAGAGCCCTTTTCGTGCAGGGAAAAATGTCCGTTTTCTGTTCTTCTTTTGCACACGGTGACGTGCTTTCAGGGCTGTGGTTAGGCTTTTACCCACTCGAGGGAGGGCAGCTTCCCAATCACTTTGGAGATGGCACTCCTGCAGCGCTGTGGGCCATGTCTGTGCTTCGCAGACTGCAAACTACCCTCTCCATTCGAAGAGAACACGCACGGATTGGGAAGTCTCTGTTCTCTGGGAGTTGTGTGTGGTGCTACTGCCCCGGTGTATGGGGTGGCTCACTGGCCACTAGCAATGTTTCTGCTCGCCACTGTGGGGCAAACGTTGTGCAGCTAAGCTCACTTGGGAAGTACAAGTGACAGAGTTCCTTTCTGGGGCACCATCAAGAGATCACATTCGTAGCATGCGGGTACTGCTTTCCTCCTAAGCTGTGCATTCGCAGCCAGCTTCAAGGTGTTCCTTTTGTGCATAGACTCTTGTGGAGAGGCCGCTGGAGAAGTCTTCTGCTTCTATGCCCATTGAGAAGGCTGCTTTGAGGAACCTCTTACCCTAGCCTCTGCCAAGTACAGCCTTCTGCCTCTCTCCAATACTGACTTACTTCTGACAGCTTGTCTTTCCGTTTGAGAAACCAAGAGCCCTTTTCGTGCAGGGAAAATTGTCCGTTTTCTGTTCTTCTTTTGCACACGGTGACGTGCTTTCAGGGCTGTGGTTAGGCTTTTACCCACTCGAGGGAGGGCAGCTTCCCATTCACTTTGGAGATGGCACTCCTGCAGCGCTGTGGGCCATGTCTGTGCTTCGCAGACTGCAAACTACCCTCTCCATTCGAAGAGAACACGCACGGATTGGGAAGTCTCTGTTCTCTGGGAGTTGTGTGTGGTGCTACTGCCCCGGTGTATGGGGTGGCTCACTGGCCACTAGCAATGTTTCTGCTCGCCACTGTGGGGCAAACGTTGTGCAGCTAAGCTCACTTGGGAAGTACAAGTGCCAGAGTTCCTTTCTGGTGCACCATCAAGAGATCACATTCGTAGCATGCGGGTACTGCTTTCCTCCTAAGCTGTGCATTCGCAGCCAGCTTCAAGGTGTTCCTTTTGTGGATAGACTCTGGTGGAGAGGCCGCTGGAGAAGGCCTCTGCTTCTATGCCCTTTGAGAAGGCTTCTTTGAGGAACCTCTAACCCTAGCGTCTGCCAAGTACAGCCTTCTGCCTCTCTCCAATACTGACTTACTTTTGACAGCTTGTCTTTCCGTTTGAGAAACCAAGAGCCCTTTTCGTGCAGGGAAAAATGTCCGTTATCTGTTCTTCTTTTGCACACGGTGACGTGCTTTCAGGGCTGGGGTTAGGCTTTTACCCACTCGAGGGAGGGCAGCTTCCCATTCACTTTGGAGATGGCACACGTGCAGCGCTGTGGGCCATGTCTGTGCTTCGCAGACTGCAAACTACCCTCTCCATTCGAAGAGAACACGCACGGATTGGGAAGTCTCTGTTCTCTGGGAGTTGTGTATGGTGCTACTGCCCCGGTGTATGGGGTGGCTCACTGGCCACTAGCAATGTTTCTGCTCGCCACTCTGGGGCAAACGTTGTGCAGCTAAGCTCACTTGGGAAGTACAAGTGCCAGAGTTCCTTTCTGGGGCACCATCAAGAGATCACATTCGTAGCACGCGGGTACTGCTTTCCTCCTAAGCTGTGCATTCGCAGCCAGCTTCAAGGTGTTCCTTTTGTGGATAGACTCTGGAGGAGAGGCCGCTGGATAAGGCCTCTGCTTCTATGCCCTTTGAGAGGGCTGCTTTGAGGAACCTCTTACCCTAGCCTCTGCCAAGTACAGCCTTCTGCCTCTCTCCAATACTGACTTACTTCTGACAGCTTGTCTTTCCGTTTGAGAAACCAAGAGGCCTTTTCGTGCAGGGAAAAATGTCCGTTTTCTGTTCTTCTTTTGCACACGGTGACGTGCTTTCAGGCCTGGGTTAGGCTTTTACCCACTCGAGGGAGGGCAGCTTCCCATTCACTTTGGAGATGGCACTCCTGCAGCGCTGTGGACCATGTCTGTGCTTCGCAGACTGCAAAGTACCCTCTCCATTCGAAGAGAACACGCACGGATTGGGAAGTCTCTGTTCTCTGGGAGTTGTGTGTGGTGCTACTGCCCCGGTGTATGGGGTGGCTCACTGGCCACTAGCAATGTTTCTGCTCGCCACTGTGGGGCAAACGTTGTGCAGCTAAGCTCACTTGGGAAGTACAAGTGCCAGAGTTCCTTTCTGGGGCACCATCAAGAGATCACATTCGTAGCATGCGGGTACTGCTTTCCTCCTAAGCTGTGCATTCGCAGCCAGCTTCAAGGTGTTCCTTTTGTGGATAGACTCTGGTGGAGAGGCCGCTGGAGAAGGCTTCTGCTTCTATGCCCTTTGAGAAGGCTGCTTTGAGGAACCTCTTACCCTACCCTCTGCCAAGTACAGCCTTCTGCCTCTCTCCAATACTGACTTTCTTTTGACAGCTTGTCTGTCCGTTTGAGAAACCAAGAGCCCTTTTCGTGCAGGGAAAAATGTCCGTTTTCTGTCCTTCTTTTGCACACGGTGACGTGCTTTCCGGGCTGTTGTTAGGCTTTTACCCACTCGAGGGAGGGCAGCTTCCCATTCACTTTGGAGATGGCACTCCTGCAGCGCTGTGGGTCATGACTGTGCTTCGCAGACTGTAAACTACCCTCTCCATTCGAAGAGAACACGCACGGATTGGGAAGTCTCTGTTCTCTGGGAGATGTGTGTGGTGCTACTGCCCCGGTGTATGGGGTGGCTCACTGGCCACTAGCAATGTTTCTGCTCGCCACTGTGGGGCAAACGTTGTGCAGCTAAGCTCACTTGGGAAGTACAAGTGCCAGAGTTCCTTTCTGGGGCACCATCAAGAGATCACATTCGTAGCATGCGGGTACTGCTTTCCTCCTAAGCTGTGCATTCGCAGCCAGCTTCAAGGTGTTCCTTTTGTGGATAGACTGTGGTGGAGAGGCCGCTGGAGAAGGCTTCTGCTTCTATGCCCTTTGAGAAGGCTGCTTTGAGGAACCTCTTACCCTAGCCTCTGCCAAGTACAGCCTTCTGCCTCTCTCCAATACTGACTTACTTTTGACAGCTTGTCTTTCCGTTTGAGAAACCAAGAGCCCTTTTCGTGCAGGGAAAAATGTCCGTTTTCTGTTCTTCTTTTGCACACGGTGACGTGCTTTCAGGGCTGTGGTTAGGCTTTTACCCACTCGAGGGAGGGCAGCTTCCCATTCACTTTGGAGATGGCACTCCTGCAGCGCTGTGGGCCATGTCTGTGCTTCGCAGACTGCAAACTACACTCTCCATTCGAAGAGAACACGCACGGATTGGGAAGTCTCTGTTCTCTGGGAGTTGTGTGTGGTGCTACTGCCCCGGTGTATGGGGTGGCTCACTGGCCACTAGCAATGTTTCTGCTCGCCACTGTGGGGCAAACGTTGTGCAGCTAAGCTCACTTGGGAAGTACAAGTGCCAGAGTTCCTTTCTGGGGCACCATCAAGAGATCACATTCGTAGCATGCGGGTACTGCTTTCCTCCTAAGCTGTGCATTCGCAGCCAGCTTCAAGGTGTTCCTTTTGTGGATAGACTCTGGTGGAGAGGCCGCTGGAGAAGGCCTCTGCTTCTATGCCCTTTGAGAAGGCTTCTTTGAGGAACCTCTTACCCTAGCGTGTGCCAAGTACAGCCTTCTGACTCTCTCCAATACTGACTTACTTCTGACAGCTTGTCTTTCCGTTTGAGAAAGCAAGAGCCCTTTTCGTGCAGGGAAAAATGTCCGTTTTCTGTTCTTCTTTTGCACACGGTGACGTGCTTTCAGGGCTGTGGTTAGGCTTTTACCCACTCGAGGGAGGGCAGCTTCCCATTCACTTTGGAGATGGCACTCCTGCAGCGCTGTGGGCCATGTCTGTGCTTCGCAGACTGCAAACTACCCTCTCCATTCGAAGAGAACACGCACGGATTGGGAAGTCTCTGTTCTCTGGGAGTTGTGTGTGGTGCTACTGCCCCGGTGTATGGGGTGGCTCACTGGCCACTAGCAATGTTTCTGCTCGCCACTGTGGGGCAAACGTTGTGCAGCTAAGCTCACATGGGAAGTACAAGGGCCAGAGTTCCTTTCTGGGGCACCATCAAGAGATCACATTCGTAGCATGCGGGTACTGCTTTCCTCCTAAGCTGTGCATTCGCAGCCAGCTTCAAGGTGTTCCTTTTGTGGATAGACTCTGGTGGAGAGGCCGCTGGAGAAGGCCTCTGCTTCTATGCCCTTTGAGAGGGCTGCTTTGAGGAACCTCTTACCCTAGCCTCTGTCAAGTACAGCCTTCTGCCTCTCTCCAATACTGACTTACTTCTGACAGCTTGTCTTTCCGTTTGAGAAACCAAGAGCCCTTTTCGTGCAGGGAAAACTGTCCGTTTTCTGTTCTTCTTTTGCACACGGTGACGTGCTTTCAGGGCTGGGGTTAGGCTTTTACCCACTCGAGGGAGGGCAGCTTCCCATTCACTTTGGAGATGGCACTCCTGCAGCGCTGTGGGCCATGTCTGTGCTTCGCAGACTGCAAACTACCCTCTCCATTCGAAGAGAACACGCACGGATTGGGAAGTCTCTGTTCTCTGGGAGTTGTGTGTGGTGCTACTGCCCCGTTGTATGGGGTGGCTCACTGGCCACTAGCAATGTTTCTGCTCGCCACTGTGGGGCAAACGTTGTGCAGCTAAGCTCACTTGGGAAGTACAAGTGCCAGAGTTCCTTTCTGGGGCACCATCAAGAGATCACATTCGTAGCATGCGGGTACTGCTTTCCTCCTCAGCTGTGCATTCGCAGCCAGCTTCAAGGTGTTCCTTTTGTGGATAGACTCTGGTGGAGAGGCCGCTGGAGAAGGCCTCTGCTTCTATGCCCTTTGAGAAGGCTTCTTTGAGGAACCTCTTACCCTAGCGTGTGCCAAGTACAGCCTTCTGACTCTCTCCAATACTGACTTACTTCTGACAGCTTGTCTTTCCGTTTGAGAAAGCAAGAGCCCTTTTCGTGCAGGGAAAAATGTCCGTTTTCTGTTCTTCTTTTGCACACGGTGACGTGCTTTCAGGCCTGGGGTTAGGCTTTTACCCACTCGAGGGAGGGCAGCTTCCCATTCACTTTGGAGATGGCACTCCTGCAGCGCTGTGGGCCATGTCTGTGCTTCGCAGACTGCAAACTACCCTCTCCATTCGAAGAGAACACGCACGGATTGGGAAATCTCTGTTCTCTGGGAGTTGTGTGTGGTGCTACTGCCCCGGTGTATGGGGTGGCTCACTGGCCACTAGCAATGTTTCTGCTCACCACTGTGGGGCAAACGTTGTGCAGCTAAGCTCACTTGGGAAGTACAAGTGCCAGAGTTCCTTTCTGGGGCACCATCAAGAGATCACATTCGCAGCATGCGGGTACTGCTTTCCTCCTAAGCTGTGCATTCGCAGCGAGCTTCAAGGTGTTCCTTTTGTGGATAGACTCTTGTGGAGAGGCCGCTGGAGAAGGCCTCTGCTTCTATGCCCTTTGAGAAGGCTGCTTTGAGGGACCTCTTACCGTAGCCTCTGCCAAGTACAGCCTTCTGCCTCTCTCCAATACTGAATTACTTCTGACAGCTTGTCTTTCCGTTTGAGAAAGCAAGAGCCCTTTTCATGCAGGGAAAAATGTCCGTTTTCTGTTCTTCTTTTGCACACGGTGACGTGCTTTTAGGCCTGGGTTAGGCTTTTACCCACTCGAGGGAGTGCAGCTTCCCATTCACTTTGGAGATGGCACTCCTGCAGCGCTGTGGGCCATGACTGTGCTTCGCAGACTGTAAACTACCCTCTCCATTCGAAGAGAACACGCACGGATTGGGAAGTCTCTGTTCTCTGGGAGATGTGTGTGGTGCTACTGCCCCGGTGTATGGGGTGGCTCACTGGCCACTAGCAATGTTTCTGCTCGCCACTGTGGGGAAAACGTTGTGCAGCTAAGCTCACTTGGGAAGTACAAGTGCCAGAGTTCCTTTCTGGGGCACCATCAAGAGATCACATTCGTAGTATGCGGGTACTGCTTTCCTCCTAAGCTGTGCATTCGCAGCCAGCTTCAAGGTGTTCCTTTTGTGGATAGACTCTGGTGGAGAGGCCGCTGGAGAAGGCCTCTGCTTCTATGCCCTTTGAGAAGGCTGCTTTGAGGAACCTCTTACCCTAGCCTCTGCCAAGTACAGCCTTCTGCCTCTCTCCAATACTGACTTACTTTTGACAGCTTGTCTTTCCGTTTGAGAAACCAAGAGCCCTTTTCGTGCAGGGAAAAATTTCCGTTTTCTGTTCTTCTTTTGCACACGGTGACGTGCTTTCAGGCCTGGGTTAGGCTTTTACCCACTCAAGGGAGGGCAGCTTCCCATTCACTTTGGAGATGGCACTCCTGCAGCGCTGTGGGCCATGTCTGTGCTTCGCAGACTGCAAACTACCCTCTCCATTCGAAGAGAACACGCACGGATTGGGAAGTCTCTGTTCTCTGGGAGATGTGTGTGGTGCTACTGCCCCGGTGTATGGGGTGGCTCACTGGCCACTAGCAACGTTTCTGCTCGCCACTGTGGGGCAAGCGTTGTGCAGCTAAGCTCACTTGGGAAGTACAAGTGCCAGAGTTCCTTTCTGGGGCACCATCAAGAGATCACATTCGTAGCATGCGTGTACTGCTTTCCTCCTAAGCTGTGCATTCCCCGCCAGCTTCAAGGTGTTCCTTTTGTGGATAGACTCTGGAGGAAAGGCCGCTGGATAAGGCCTCTGCTTCTATGCCCTTTGAGAAGGCTGCTTTGAGGAACCTCTTTCCCTAGCCTCTGCCAAGTACAGCCTTCTGCCTCTCTCCAATACTGACTTACTTCTGACAGCTTGTCTTTCCGTTTGAGAAACCAAGAGCCCTTTTCGTGCAGGGAAAAATGTCCGTTTTCTGTTCTTCTTCTGCACACGGTGACGTGCTTTCACGGCTGTGGTTAGGCTTTTAAGCACTCGAGGGAGGGCAGCTTCCCCTTCACTTTGGAGATGGCACTCCTGCAGCGCTGTGGGCCATGTCTGTGCTTCGCAGACTGCAAACTACCTTCTCCATTCGAAGAGAACACGCACGGATTGGGAAGTCTCTGTTCTCTGGGAGTTGTGTGTGGTGCTACTGCCCCGGTGTATGGGGTGGCTCACTGGCCACTAGCAATGTTTCTGCTCGCCACTGTGGGGCAAACGTTGTTCAGCTAAGCTCACTTGGGAAGTACAAGTGCCAGAGTTCCTTTCTGGGGCACCATCAAGAGATCACATTCGTAGCATGCGGGTACTGCTTTCCTCCTAAGCTGTGCATTTGCAGCCAGCTTCAAGGTGTTCCTTTTGTGGATAGACTCTGGAGGAGAGGCCGCTGGATAAGGCCTCTGCTTCTATGCCCTTTGAGAGGGCTGCTTTGAGGAACCTCTTACCCTAGCCTCTGCCAAGTACAGCCTTCTGCCTCTGTCCAATACTGACTTACTTCTGACAGCTTGTCTTTCCGTTTGAGAAACCAAGAGCCCTTTTCGTGCAGGGAAAAATGTCCTTTTTCTGTTCTTCTTTTGCACACGGTTACGTGCTTTCAGGGCTGTGGTTAGGCGTTTACCCACTCGAGGGAGGGCAGCTTCCCATTCACTTTGGAGATGGCACTCCTGCAGCGCTGTGGGCCATGTCTGTGCTTCGCAGACTGCAAACTACCCTCTCCATTCGAAGAGAACACGCACGGATTGGGAAGTCTCTGTTCTCTGGGAGTTGTGTGTGGTGCTACTGCCCCGGTGTATGGGGTGGCTCACTGGCCACTAGCAATGTTTCTGCTCGCCACTGTGGGGCAAACGTTGTGCAGCTAAGCTCACTTGGGAAGTACAAGTGCCAGAGTTCCTTTCTGGGGCACCATCAAGAGATCACATTCGTAGCATGCGGGTACTGCTTTCCTCCTAAGCTGTGCATTCGCAGCCAGCTTCAAGGTGTTCCTTTTGTGGATAGACTCTGGTGGAGAGGCCGCTGGAGAAGGCTTCTGCTTCTATGCCCTTTGAGAAGGCTGCTTTGAGGAACCTCTTTCCCTAGCCTCTGCCAAATACAGCCTTCTGCCTCTCTCCAATACTGACTTACTTTTGACAGCTTGTCTTTCCGTTTGAGAAACCAAGAGCCCTTTTAGTGCAGGGAAAAATGTCCGTTTTCTGTTCTTCTTTTGCACACGGTTACGTGCTTTCAGGTCTGGGGTTAGGCTTTTACCCACTCGAGGGAGGGCAGCTTCCCATTCACTTTGGAGATGGCACTCCTGCAGCGCTGTGGGCCATGTCTGTGCTTCGCAAACTGCAAACTACCCTCTCCATTCTAAGAGAACACGCACGGATTGGGAAGTCTCTGTTCTCTGGGAGATGTGTGTGGTGCTACTGCCCCCGTGTATGGGGTGGCTCACTGGCCAGTAGCAATGTTTCTGCTCGCCACTGTGGGGCAAACGTTGTGCAGCTAAGCTCACTTTGGAAGTACAAGTGCCAGAGTTCCTTTCTGAGGCACCATCAAGAGATCACATTCGTAGCATGGGGGTACTGCTTTCCTCCTAAGCTGTGCATTCGCAGCCAGCTTCAAGGTGCTCCTTTTGTGGATAGACTCTGGTGGAGAGGCCGCTGGAGAAGGCCTCTGCTTCTATGCCCTTTGAGAAGGCTGCTTTGAGGAACCTCTTACCCAAGCCTCTGCCAAGTACAGCCTTCTGCCTCTCTCCAATACTGACTTACTTTTGACAGCTTGTCTTTCCGTTTGAGAAACCAAGAGCCCTTTTCGTGCAGGGAAAAATGTCCGTTTTCTGTTCTTCTTTTGCACACGGTGACGTGCTTTCAGGCCTAGGTCAGGCTTTTACCCACTCAAGGGAGGGCAGCTTCCCATTCACTTTGGAGATGGCACTCCTGCAGCGCTGTGGGCCATGTCTGTGCTTCGCAGACTGCAAACTACCCTCTCCATTCGAAGAGAACACGCACGGATTGGGAAGTCTCTGTTCTCTGGGAGATGTGTGTGGTGCTACAGCCCCGGTGTATTGGGTGGCTCACTGGCCACTAGCAACGTTTCTGCTCGCCACTGTGGGGCAAACGTTGTGCAGCTAAGCTCACTTGGGAAGTACAAGTGCCAGAGTTCCTTTCTGGGGCACCATCAAGAGATCACATTCGTAGCATGCGGGTACTGCTTTCCTCCTAAGCTGTGCATTCGCAGCCAGCTTCAAGGTGTTCCTTTTGTGGATAGACTCTGGTGGAGAGGCCGCTGGAGAAGGCCTCTGCTTCTCTGCGCTTTGAGAAGGCTTCTTTGAGGAACCTCTTACCCTAGCGTGTGCCAAGTACAGCCTTCTGACTCTCTCCAATACTGACTTACTTTTGACAGCTTGTCTTTCCGTTTGAGAAACCAAGAGCCCTTTTCGTGCAGGGAAAATTGTCCGTTTTCTGTTCTTCTTTTGCACACGGTGACGTGCTTTCAGGGCTGTGGTTAGGCTTTTACCCACTCGAGGGAGGGCAGCTTCCCATTCACTTTGGAGATGGCACTCCTGCAGCGCTGTGGGTCATGACTGTGCTTCGCAGACTGTAAACTACCCTCTCCATTCGAAGAGAACACGCACGGATTGGGAAGTCTCTGTTCTCTGGGAGATGTGTGTGGTGCTACTGCCCCGGTGTATGGGGTGGCTCACTGGCCACTAGCAATGTTTCTGCTCGCCACTGTGGGGCAAACGTTGTGCAGCTAAGCTCACTTGGGAAGTACAAGTGCCAGAGTTCCTTTCTGGGGCATCATCAAGAGATCACATTCGTAGCATGCGGGTACTGCTTTCCTCCTAAGCTGTGCATTCACAGCCAGCTTCAAGGTGTTCCTTTTGTGGATAGACTCTGGAGGAGAGGCCGCTGGAGAAGGCCTCTGCTTCTATGCCGTTTGAGAGGGCTGCTTTGAGGAACCTCTTACCCTAGCCTCTGCCAAGTACAGCCTTCTGCCTCTCTCCAATACTGACTTACTTTTGACAGCTTGTCTTTCCGTTTGAGAAACCAAGAGCCCTTTTCGTGCAGGGAAAAATGTCCGTTTTCTGTTCTTCTTTTGCACACGGTGACGTGCTTTCAGGGCTGTGGTTAGGCTTTTACTCACTCGAGGGAGGGCAGCTTCCCATTCACTTTGGAGATGGCACTCCTGCAGCGCTGTGGGCCATGTCTGTGCTTCGCAGACTGCAAACTACCCTCTCCATTCGAAGAGAACACGCACGGATTGGGAAGTCTCTGTTCTCTGGGAGTTGTGTGTGGTGCTACTGCCCCGGTGTATGGGGTGGCTCACTGGCCACTAGCAATGTTTCTGCTCGCCACTGTGGGGCAAACGTTGTGCAGCTAAGCTCACATGGGAAGTACAAGTGCCAGAGTTCCTTTCTGGGGCACCATCAAGAGATCACATTCGTAGCATGCGGGTACTGCTTTCCTCCTAAGCTGTGCATTCGCAGCCAGCTTCAAGGTGTTCCTTTTGTGGATAGACTCTGGAGGAGAGGCCGCTGGATAAGGCCTCTGCTTCTATGCCCTTTGAGAGGGCTGCTTTGAGGAACCTCTTACCCTAGCCTCTGTCAAGTACAGCCTTCTGCCTCTCTCCAATACTGACTTACTTTTGACAGCTTGTCTTTCCGTTTGAGAAACCAAGAGCCCTTTTCGTGCAGGGAAAAATGTCCGTTTTCTGTTCTTCTTTTGCACACGGTGACGTGCTTTCAGGGCTGTGGTTAGGCTTTTACCCACTCGAGGGAGGGCAGCTTCCCATTCACTTTGGAGATGGCACTCCTGCAGCGCTGTGGGCCATGTCTGTGCTTCGCAGACTGCAAACTACCCTCTCCATTCGAAGAGAACACGCACGGATTGGGAAGTCTCTGTTCTCTGGGAGTTGTGTGTGGTGCTACTGCCCCGGTGTATGGGGTGGCTCACTGGCCACTAGCAATGTTTCTGCTCGCCACTGTGGGGCAAACGTTGTGCAGCTAAGCTCACTTGGGAAGTACAAGTGCCAGAGTTCCTTTCTGGGGCACCATCAAGAGATCACATTCGTAGCATGCGGGTACTGCTTTCCTCCTAAGCTGTGCATTCGCAGCCAGCTTCAAGGTGTTCCTTTTGTGGATAGACTCTTGTGGAGAGGCCGCTGGAGAAGGCTTCTGCTTCTATGCCCTTTGAGAAGGCTGCTTTGAGGAACCTCTTACCCTAGCCTCTGCCAAGTACAGCCTTCTGCCTCTCTCCAATACTGACTTACTTTTGACAGCTTGTCTTTCCGTTTGAGAAACCAAGAGCCCTTTTCGTGCAGGGAAAAATGTCCGTTTTCTGTTCTTCTTTTGCACACGGTGACGTGCTTTCAGGGCTGTGGTTAGGCTTTTACCCACTCGAGGGAGGGCAGCTTCCCATTCACTTTGGAGATGGCACTCCTGCAGCGCTGTGGGCCATGTCTGTGCTTCGCAGACTGCAAACTACACTCTCCATTCGAAGAGAACACGCACGGATTGGGAAGTCTCTGTTCTCTGGGAGTTGTGTGTGGTGCTACTGCCCCGGTGTATGGGGTGGCTCACTGGCCACTAGCAATGTTTCTGCTCACCACTGTGGGGCAAACGTTGTGCAGCTAAGCTCACTTGGGAAGTACAAGTGCCAGAGTTCCTTTCTGGGGCACCATCAAGAGATCACATTCGCAGCATGCGGGTACTGCTTTCCTCCTAAGCTGTGCATTCGCAGCGAGCTTCAAGGTGTTCCTTTTGTGGATAGACTCTTGTGGAGAGGCCGCTGGAGAAGGCCTCTGCTTCTATGCCCTTTGAGAAGGCTGCTTTGAGGGACCTCTTACCCTAGCCTCTGCCAAGTACAGCCTTCTGCCTCTCTCCAATACTGAATTACTTCTGACAGCTTGTCTTTCCGTTTGAGAAAGCAAGAGCCCTTTTCATGCAGGGAAAAATGTCCGTTTTCTGTTCTTCTTTTGCACACGGTTACGTGCTTTTAGGCCTGGGTTAGGCTTTTACCCACTCGAGGGAGGGCAGCTTCCCATTCACTTTGGAGATGGCACTCCTGCAGCGCTGTGGGCCATGACTGTGCTTCGCAGACTGTAAACTACCCTCTCCATTCGAAGAGAACACGCACGGATTGGGAAGTCTCTGTTCTCTGGGAGATGTGTGTGGTGCTACTGCCCCGGTGTATGGGGTGGCTCACTGGCCACTAGCAATGTTTCTGCTCGCCACTGTGGGGAAAACGTTGTGCAGCTAAGCTCACTTGGGAAGTACAAGTGCCAGAGTTCCTTTCTGGGGCACCATCAAGAGATCACATTCGTAGCATGCGGGTACTGCTTTCCTCCTAAGCTGTGCATTCGCAGCCAGCTTCAAGGTGTTCCTTTTGTGGATAGACTCTGGTGGAGAGGCCGCTGGAGAAGGCCTCTGCTTCTATGCCCTTTGAGAAGGCTGCTTTGAGGAACCTCTTACCCTAGCCTCTGCCAAGTACAGCCTTCTGCCTCTCTCCAATACTGACTTACTTTTGACAGCTTGTCTTTCCGTTTGAGAAACCAAGAGCCCTTTTCGTGCAGGGAAAAATTTCCGTTTTCTGTTCTTCTTTTGCACACGGTGACGTGCTTTCAGGCCTGGGTTAGGCTTTTACCCACTCAAGGGAGGGCAGCTTCCCATTCACTTTGGAGATGGCACTCCTGCAGCGCTGTGGGCCATGTCTGTGCTTCGCAGACTGCAAACTACCCTCTCCATTCGAAGAGAACACGCACGGATTGGGAAGTCTCTGTTCTCTGGGAGTTGTGTGTGGTGCTACTGCCCCGGTGTATGGGGTGGCTCACTGGCCACTAGCAACGTTTCTGCTCGCCACTGTGGGGCAAGCGTTGTGCAGCTAAGCTCACTTGGGAAGTACAAGTGCCAGAGTTCCTTTCTGGGGCACCATCAAGAGATCACATTCGTAGCATGCGTGTACTGCTTTCCTCCTAAGCTGTGCATTCCCCGCCAGCTTCAAGGTGTTCCTTTTGTGGATAGACTCTGGAGGAAAGGCCGCTGGATAAGGCCTCTGCTTCTATGCCCTTTGAGAAGGCTGCTTTGAGGAACCTCTTTCCCTAGCCTCTGCCAAGTACAGCCTTCTGCCTCTCTCCAATACTGACTTACTTCTGACAGCTTGTCTTTCCGTTTGAGAAACCAAGAGCCCTTTTCGTGCAGGGAAAAATGTCCGTTTTCTGTTCTTCTTCTGCACACGGTGACGTGCTTTCACGGCTGTGGTTAGGCTTTTAAGCACTCGAGGGAGGGCAGCTTCCCCTTCACTTTGGAGATGGCACTCCTGCAGCGCTGTGGGCCATGTCTGTGCTTCGCAGACTGCAAACTACCTTCTCCATTCGAAGAGAACACGCACGGATTGGGAAGTCTCTGTTCTCTGGGAGTTGTGTGTGGTGCTACTGCCCCGGTGTATGGGGTGGCTCACTGGCCACTAGCAATGTTTCTGCTCGCCACTGTGGGGCAAACGTTGTTCAGCTAAGCTCACTTGGGAAGTACAAGTGCCAGAGTTCCTTTCTGGGGCACCATCAAGAGATCACATTCGTAGCATGCGGGTACTGCTTTCCTCCTAAGCTGTGCATTTGCAGCCAGCTTCAAGGTGTTCCTTTTGTGGATAGACTCTGGAGGAGAGGCCGCTGGATAAGGCCTCTGCTTCTATGCCCTTTGAGAGGGCTGCTTTGAGGAACCTCTTACCCTAGCCTCTGCCAAGTACAGCCTTCTGCCTCTGTCCAATACTGACTTACTTCTGACAGCTTGTCTTTCCGTTTGAGAAACCAAGAGCCCTTTTCGTGCAGGGAAAAATGTCCTTTTTCTGTTCTTCTTTTGCACACGGTTACGTGCTTTCAGGGCTGTGGTTAGGCGTTTACCCACTCGAGGGAGGGCAGCTTCCCATTCACTTTGGAGATGGCACTCCTGCAGCGCTGTGGGCCATGTCTGTGCTTCGCAGACTGCAAACTACCCTCTCCATTCGAAGAGAACACGCACGGATTGGGAAGTCTCTGTTCTCTGGGAGTTGTGTGTGGTGCTACTGCCCCGGTGTATGGGGTGGCTCACTGGCCACTAGCAATGTTTCTGCTCGCCACTCTGGGGCAAACGTTGTGCAGCTAAGCTCACTTGGGAAGTACAAGTGCCAGAGTTCCTTTCTGGGGCACCATCAAGAGATCACATTCGTAGCATGCGGGTACTGCTTTCCTCCTAAGCTGTGCATTCGCAGCCAGCTTCAAGGTGTTCCTTTTGTGGATAGACTCTGGTGGAGAGGCCGCTGGAGAAGGCCTCTGCTTCTATGCCCTTTGAGAAGGCTTCTTTGAGGAACCTCTTACCCTAGCGTGTGCCAAGTACAGCCTTCTGCCTCTCTCCAATACTGACTTACTTTTGACAGCTTGTCTTTCCGTTTGAGAAAGCAAGAGCCCTTTTCGTGCAGGGAAAAATGTCCGTTTTCTGTTCTTCTTTTGCACACGGTGACGTGCTTTCAGGGCTGTGGTTAGGCTTTTACCCACTCGAGGGAGGGCAGCTTCCCATTCACTTTGGAGATGGCACTCCTGCAGCGCTGTGGGCCATGTCTGTGCTTCGCAGACTGCAAACTACCCTCTCCATTCGAAGAGAACACGCACGGATTGGGAAGTCTCTGTTCTCTGGGAGTTGTGTGTGGTGCTACTGCCCCGGTGTATGGGGTGGCTCACTGGCCACTAGCAATGTTTCTGCTCGCCACTGTGGGGCAAACGTTGTGCAGCTAAGCTCACATGGGAAGTACAAGTGCCAGAGTTCCTTTCTGGGGCACCATCAAGAGATAACATTCGTAGCATGCGGGTACTGCTTTCCTCCTCAGCTGTGGATTCGCAGCCAGCTTCAAGGTGTTCCTTTTGTGGATAGACTCTTGTGGAGAGGCCGCTGGAGAAGGCCTCTGCTTCTATGCCCTTTGAGAAGGCTTCTTTGAGGAACCTCTTACCCTAGCGTGTGCCAAGTACAGCCTTCTGACTCTCTCCAATACTGACTTACTTCTGACAGCTTGTCTTTCCGTTTGAGAAAGCAAGAGCCCTTTTCGTGCAGGGAAAAATGTCCGTTTTCTGTTCTTCTTTTGCACACGGTGACGTGCTTTCAGGGCTGGGGTTAGGCTTTTACCCACTCGAGGGAGGGCAGCTTCCCATTCACTTTGGAGATGGCACTCCTGCAGCGCTGTGGGCCATGTCTGTGCTTCGCAGACTGCAAACTACCCTCTCCATTCGAAGAGAACACGCACGGATTGGGAAGTCTCTGTTCTCTGGGAGTTGTGTGTGGTGCTACTGCCCCGGTGTATGGGGTGGCTCACTGGCCACTAGCAATGTTTCTGCTCACCACTGTGGGGCAAACGTTGTGCAGCTAAGCTCACTTGGGAAGTACAAGTGCCAGAGTTCCTTTCTGGGGCACCATCAAGAGATCATATTCGCAGCATGCGGGTACTGCTTTCCTCCTAAGCTGTGCATTCGCAGCGAGCTTCAAGGTGTTCCTTTTGTGGATAGACTCTTGTGGAGAGGCCGCTGGAGAAGGCCTCTCCTTCTATGCCCTTTGAGAAGGCTGCTTTGAGGGACCTCTTACCCTAGCCTCTGCCAAGTACAGCCTTCTGCCTCTCTCCAATACTGAATTACTTCTGACAGCTTGTCTTTCCGTTTGAGAAACCAAGAGCCCTTTTCGTGCAGGGAAAAATGTCCGTTTTCTGTTCTTCTTTTGCACTCGGTGACGTTCTTTCAGGGCTGTGGTTAGGCTTTTACCCACTCGAGGGAGTGCAGCTTCCCATTCACTTTGGAGATGGCACTCCTGCAGCGCTGTGGGCCATGTCTGTGCTTCGCAGACTGCAAACTACCCTCTCCATTCGAAGAGAACACGCACGGATTGGGAAGTCTCTGTTCTCTGGGAGTTGTGTGTGGTGCTACTGCCCCGGTGTATGGGGTGGCTCACTGGCCACTAGCAATGTTTCTGCTCGCCACTGTGGGGCAAACGTTGTGCAGCTAAGCTCACTTGGGAAGTACAAGTGCCAGAGTTCCTTTCTGGGGCACCATCAAGAGATCACATTTGTAGCATGCGGGTACTGCTTTCCTCCTAAGCTGTGCATTCGCAGCCAGCTTCAAGGTGTTCCTTTTGTGGATAGACTCTGGTGGAGAGGCCGCTGGAGAAGGCTTCTGCTTCTATGCACTTTGAGAAGGCTGCTTTGAGGAACCTATTACCCTAGCCTCTGGCAAGTACAGCCTTCTGCCTCTCTCCAATACTGACTTACTTTTGACAGCTTGTCTTTCTGTTTGAGAAAGCAAGAGCCCTTTTCATGCAGGGAAAAATGTCCGTTTTCTGTTCTTCTTTTGCACACGGTGACGTGCTTTTAGGCCTGGGTTAGGCTTTTACCCACTCGAGGGAGGGCAGCTTCCCATTCACTTTGGAGATGGCACTCCTGCAGCGCTGTGGGCCATGACTGTGCTTCGCAGACTGTAAACTACCCTCTCCATTCGAAGAGAACACGCACGGATTGGGAAGTCTCTGTTCTCTGGGAGATGTGTGTGGTGCTACTGCCCCGGTGTATGGGGTGGCTCACTGGCCACTAGCAATGTTTCTGATCGCCACTGTGGGGAAAACGTTGTGCAGCTAAGCTCACTTGGGAAGTACAAGTGCCAGAGTTCCTTTCTGGGGCACCATCAAGAGATCACATTCGTAGCATGCGGGTACTGCTTTCCTCCTAAGCTGTGCATTCGCAGACAGCTTCAAGGTGTTCCTTTTGTGGATAGACTCTGGTGGAGAGGCCGCTGGAGAAGGCCTCTGCTTCTATGCCCTTTGAGAAGGCTTCTTTGAGGAACCTCTTACCCTAGCGTGTGCCAAGTACAGCCTTCTGCCTCTCTCCAATACTGACTTACTTTTGACAGCTTGTCTTTCCGTTTGAGAAAGCAAGAGCCCTTTTCGTGCAGGGAAAAATGTCCGTTTTCTGTTCTTCTTTTGCACACGGTGACGTGCTTTCAGGGCTGTGGTTAGGCTTTTACCCACTCGAGGGAGGGCAGCTTCCCATTCACTTTGGAGATGGCACTCCTGCAGCGCTGTGGGCCATGTCTGTGCTTCGCAGACTGCAAACTACCCTCTCCATTCGAAGAGAACACGCACGGATTGGGAAGTCTCTGTTCTCTGGGAGTTGTGTGTGGTGCTACTGCCCCGGTGTATGGGGTGGCTCACTGGCCACTAGCAATGTTTCTGCTCGCCACTGTGGGGCAAACGTTGTGCAGCTAAGCTCACATGGGAAGTACAAGTGCCAGAGTTCCTTTCTGGGGCACCATCAAGAGATCACATTCGTAGCATGCGGGTACTGCTTTCCTCCTAAGCTGTGCATTCGCAGCCAGCTTCAAGGTGTTCCTTTTGTGGATAGACTCTGGTGGAGAGGCCGCTGGAGAAGGCCTCTGCTTCTATGCCCTTTGAGAGGGCTGCTTTGAGGAACCTCTTACCCTAGCCTCTGTCAAGTACAGCCTTCTGCCTCTCTCCAATACTGACTTACTTCTGACAGCTTGTCTTTCCGTTTGAGAAACCAAGAGCCCTTTTCGTGCAGGGAAAACTGTCCGTTTTCTGTTCTTCTTTTGCACACGGTGACGTGCTTTCAGGGCTGTGGTTAGGCTTTTACCCACTCGAGGGAGGGCAGCTTCCCATTCACTTTGGAGATGGCACTCCTGCAGCGCTGTGGGCCATGTCTGTGCTTCGCAGACTGCAAACTACCCTCTCCATTCGAAGAGAACACGCACGGATTGGGAAGTCTCTGTTCTCTGGGAGTTGTGTGTGGTGCTACTGCCCCGGTGTATGGGGTGGCTCACTGGCCACTAGCAATGTTTCTGCTCGCCACTGTGGGGCAAACGTTGTGCAGCTAAGCTCACTTGGGAAGTACAAGTGCCAGAGTTCCTTTCTGGGGCACCATCAAGAGATAACATTCGTAGCATGCGGGTACTGCTTTCCTCCTCAGCTGTGGATTCGCAGCCAGCTTCAAGGTGTTCCTTTTGTGGATAGACTCTTGTGGAGAGGCCGCTGGAGAAGGCCTCTGCTTCTATGCCCTTTGAGAAGGCTTCTTTGAGGAACCTCTTACCCTAGCGTGTGCCAAGTACAGCCTTCTGACTCTCTCCAATACTGACTTACTTCTGACAGCTTGTCTTTCCGTTTGAGAAAGCAAGAGCCCTTTTCGTGCAGGGAAAAATGTCCGTTTTCTGTTCTTCTTTTGCACACGGTGACGTGCTTTCAGGGCTGGGGTTAGGCTTTTACCCACTCGAGGGAGGGCAGCTTCCCATTCACTTTGGAGATGGCACTCCTGCAGCGCTGTGGGCCATGTCTGTGCTTCGCAGACTGCAAACTACCCTCTCCATTCGAAGAGAACACGCACGGATTGGGAAGTCTCTGTTCTCTGGGAGTTGTGTGTGGTGCTACTGCCCCGGTGTATGGGGTGGCTCACTGGCCACTAGCAATGTTTCTGCTCACCACTGTGGGGCAAACGTTGTGCAGCTAAGCTCACTTGGGAAGTACAAGTGCCAGAGTTCCTTTCTGGGGCACCATCAAGAGATCATATTCGCAGCATGCGGGTACTGCTTTCCTCCTAAGCTGTGCATTCGCAGCGAGCTTCAAGGTGTTCCTTTTGTGGATAGACTCTTGTGGAGAGGCCGCTGGAGAAGGCCTCTGCTTCTATGCCCTTTGAGAAGGCTGCTTTGAGGGACCTCTTACCCTAGCCTCTGCCAAGTACAGCCTTCTGCCTCTCTCCAATACTGAATTACTTCTGACAGCTTGTCTTTCCGTTTGAGAAACCAAGAGCCCTTTTCGTGCAGGGAAAAATGTCCGTTTTCTGTTCTTCTTTTGCACTCGGTGACGTTCTTTCAGGGCTGTGGTTAGGCTTTTACCCACTCGAGGGAGTGCAGCTTCCCATTCACTTTGGAGATGGCACTCCTGCAGCGCTGTGGGCCATGTCTGTGCTTCGCAGACTGCAAACTACCCTCTCCATTCGAAGAGAACACGCACGGATTGGGAAGTCTCTGTTCTCTGGGAGTTGTGTGTGGTGCTACTGCCCCGGTGTATGGGGTGGCTCACTGGCCAGTAGCAATGTTTCTGCTCGCCACTGTGGGGCAAACGTTGTGCAGCTAAGCTCACTTGGGAAGTACAAGTGCCAGAGTTCCTTTCTGGGGCACCATCAAGAGATCACATTCGTAGCATGCGGGTACTGCTTTCCTCCTAAGCTGTGCATTCGCAGCCAGCTTCAAGGTGTTCCTTTTGTGGATAGACTCTGGTGGAGAGGCCGCTGGAGAAGGCTTCTGCTTCTATGCCCTTTGAGAAGGCTGCTTTGAGGAACCTCTTACCCTAGCCTCTGGCAAGTACAGCCTTCTGCCTCTCTCCAATACTGACTTACTTTTGACAGCTTGTCTTTCTGTTTGAGAAAGCAAGAGCCCTTTTCATGCAGGGAAAAATGTCCGTTTTCTGTTCTTCTTTTGGACACGGTGACGTGCTTTTAGGCCTGGGTTAGGCTTTTACCCACTCGAGGGAGGGCAGCTTCCCATTCACTTTGGAGATGGCACTCCTGCAGCGCTGTGGGCCATGACTGTGCTTCGCAGACTGTAAACTACCCTCTCCATTCGAAGAGAACACGCACGGATTGGGAAGTCTCTGTTCTCTGGGAGATGTGTGTGGTGCTACTGCCCCGGTGTATGGGGTGGCTCACTGGCCACTAGCAATGTTTCTGATCGCCACTGTGGGGAAAACGTTGTGCAGCTAAGCTCACTTGGGAAGTACAAGTGCCAGAGTTCCTTTCTGGGGCACCATCAAGAGATCACATTCGTAGCATGCGGGTACTGCTTTCCTCCTCAGCTGTGCATTCGCAGCCAGCTTCAAGGTGTTCCTTTTGTGGATAGACTCTGGTGGAGAGGCCGCTGGAGAAGGCCTCTGCTTCTATGCCCTTTGAGAAGGCTGCTTTGAGGAACCTCTTACCCTAGCCTCTGCCAAGTACAGCCTTCTGCCTCTCTCCAATACTGACTTACTTTTGACAGCTTGTCTTTCCGTTTGAGAAACCAAGAGCCCTTTTCGTGCAGGGAAAAATGTCCGTTTTCTGTTCTTCTTTTGCACACGGTGACGTGCTTTCAGGCCTGGGTTAGGCTTTTACCCACTCAAGGGAGGGCAGCTTCCCATTCACTTTGGAGATGGCACTCCTGCAGCGCTGTGGGCCATGTCTGTGCTTCGCAGACTGCAAACTACCCTCTCCATTCGAAGAGAACACGCACGGATTGGGAAGTCTCTGTTCTCTGGGAGTTGTGTGTGGTGCTACTGCCCCGGTGTATGGGGTGGCTCACTGGCCACTAGCAACGTTTCTGCTCGCCACTGTGGGGCAAGCGTTGTGCAGCTAAGCTCACTTGGGAAGTACAAGTGCCAGAGTTCCTTTCTGGGGCACCATCAAGAGATCACATTCGTAGCATGCGTGTACTGCTTTCCTCCTAGGCTGTGCATTCCCCGCCAGCTTCAAGGTGTTCCTTTTGTGGATAGACTCTGGAGGAAAGGCCGCTGGATAAGGCCTCTGCTTCTATGCCCTTTGAGAAGGCTGCTTTGAGGAACCTCTTTCCCTAGCCTCTGCCAAGTACAGCCTTCTGCCTCTCTCCAATACTGACTTACTTCTGACAGCTTGTCTTTCCGTTTGAGAAACCAAGAGCCCTTTTCGTGCAGGGAAAAATGTCCGTTTTCTGTTCTTCTTCTGCACACGGTGACGTGCTTTCAGGTCTGGGGTTAGGCTTTTACCCACTCGAGGGAGGGCAGCTTCCCATTCACTTTGGAGATGGCACTCCTGCAGCGCTGTGGGCCATGTCTGTGCTTCGCAAACTGCAAACTACCCTCTCCATTCTAAGAGAACACGCACGGATTGGGAAGTCTCTGTTCTCTGGGAGATGTGTGTGGTGCTACTGCCCCGGTGTATGGGGTGGCTCACTGGCCAGTAGCAATGTTTCTGCTCGACACTGTGGGGCAAACGTTGTGCAGCTAAGCTCACTTTGGAAGTACAAGTGCCAGAGTTCCTTTCTGAGGCACCATCAAGAGATCACATTCGTAGCATGCGGGTACTGCTTTCCTCCTAAGCTGTGCATTCGCAGCCAGCTTCAAGGTGTTCCTTTTGTGGATAGACTCTGGTGGAGAGGCCGCTGGAGAAGGCCTCTGCTTCTATGCCCTTTGAGAAGGCTGCTTTGAGGAACCTATTACCCTAGCCTCTGCCAAGTACAGCCTTCTGCCTCTCTCCAATACTGACTTACTTTTGACAGCTTGTCTTTCCGTTTGAGAAACCAAGAGCCCTTTTCGTGCAGGGAAAAATGTCCGTTTTCTGTTCTTCTTTTGCACACGGTGACGTGCTTTCAGGCCTAGGTCAGGCTTTTACCCACTCAAGGGAGGGCAGCTTCCCATTCACTTTGGAGATGGCACTCCTGCAGCGCTGTGGGCCATGTCTGTGCTTCGCAGACTGCAAACTACCCTCTCCATTCGAAGAGAACACGCACGGATTGGGAAGTCTCTGTTCTCTGGGAGATGTGTGTGGTGCTACTGCCCCGGTGTATTGGGTGGCTCACTGGCCACTAGAAACGTTTCTGCTCGCCACTGTGGGGCAAACGTTGTGCAGCTAAGCTCACTTGGGAAGTACAAGTGCCAGAGTTCCTTTCTGGGGCACCATCAAGAGATCACATTCGTAGCATGCGGGTACTGCTTTCCTCCTAAGCTGTGCATTCGCAGCCAGCTTCAAGGTGTTCCTTTTGTGGATAGACTCTGGTGGAGAGGCCGCTGGAGAAGGCTTCTGCTTCTATGCCCTTTGAGAAGGCTGCTTTGAGGAACCTCTTACCCTAGCGTGTGCCAAGTACAACCTTCTGCCTCTCTCCAATACTGACTTACTTCTGACAGCTTGTCTTTCCGTTTGAGAAAGCAAGAGCCCTTTTCGTGCAGGGAAAATGTCCATTTTCTGTTCTTCTTTTGCACACGGTGACGTGCTTTCAGGGCTGTGGTTAGGCTTTTACCCACTCGAGGGAGGGCAGCTTCCCATTCACTTTGGAGATGGCACTCCTGCAGCGCTGTGGGCCATGTCTGTGCTTCGCAGACTGCAAACTACCCTCTCCATTCGAAGAGAACACGCACGGATTGGGAAGTCTCTGTTCTCTGGGAGTTGTGTGTGGTGCTACTGCCCCGGTGTATGGGGTGGCTCACTGGCCACTAGCAATGTTTCTGCTCGCCACTGTGGGGCAAACGTTGTGCAGCTAAGCTCACATGGGAAGTACAAGTGCCAGAGTTTCTTTCTGGGGCACCATCAAGAGATCACATTCGTAGCATGCGGGTACTGCTTTCCTCCTAAGCTGTGCATTCGCAGCCAGCTTCAAGGTGTTCCTTTTGTGGATAGACTCTGGTGGAGAGGACGCTGGAGAAGGCCTCTGCTTCTATGCCCTTTGAGAGGGCTGCTTTGAGGAACCTCTTACCCTAGCCTCTGTCAAGTACAGCCTTCTGCCTCTCTCCAATACTGACTTACTTCTGACAGCTTGTCTTTCCGTTTGAGAAACCAAGAGCCCTTTTCGTGCAGGGAAAACTGTCCGTTTTCTGTTCTTCTTTTGCACACGGTGACGTGCTTTCAGGGCTGGGGTTAGGCTTTTACCCACTCGAGGGAGGGCAGCTTCCCATTCACTTTGGAGATGGCACTCCTGCAGCGCTGTGGGCCATATCTGTGCTTCGCAGACTGCAAACTACCCTCTCCATTCGAAGAGAACACGCACGGATTGGGAAGTCTCTGTTCTCTGGGAGTTGTGTGTGGTGCTACTGCCCCGGTGTATGGGGTGGCTCACTGGCCACTAGCAATGTTTCTGCTCGCCACTGTGGGGCAAACGTTGTGCAGCTAAGCTCACTTGGGAAGTACAAGTGCCAGAGTTCCTTTCTGGGGCACCATCAAGAGATCACATTCGTAGCATGCGGGTACTGCTTTCCTCCTCAGCTGTGGATTCGCAGCCAGCTTCAAGGTGTTCCTTTTGTGGATAGACTCTGGTGGAGAGGCCGCTGGAGAAGGCCTCTGCTTCTATGCCCTTTGAGAAGGCTTCTTTGAGGAACCTCTTACCCTAGCGTGTGCCAAGTACAGCCTTCTGACTCTCTCCAATACTGACTTTCTTCTGACAGCTTGTCTTTCCGTTTGAGAAAGCAAGAGCCCTTTTCGTGCAGGGAAAAATGTCCGTTTTCTGTTCTTCTTTTGCACACGGTGACGTGCTTTCAGGGCTGGGGTTAGCCTTTTACCCACTCGAGGGAGGGCAGCTTCCCATTCACTTTGGAGATGGCACTCCTGCAGCGCTGTGGGCCATGTCTGTGCTTCGCAGACTGCAAACTACCCTCTCCATTCGAAGAGAACACGCACGGATTGGGAAGTCTCTGTTCTCTGGGAGTTGTGTGTGGTGCTACTGCCCCGGTGTATGGGGTGGCTCACTGGCCACTAGCAACGTTTCTGCTCGCCACTGTGGGGCAAGCGTTGTGCAGCTAAGCTCACTTGGGAAGTACAAGTGCCAGAGTTCCTTTCTGGGGCACCATCAAGAGATCACATTCGTAGCATGCGTGTACTGCTTTCCTCCTAAGCTGTGCATTCCCCGCCAGCTTCAAGGTGTTCCTTTTGTGGATAGACTCTGGAGGAAAGGCCGCTGGATAAGGCCTCTGCTTCTATGCCCTTTGAGAAGGCTGCTTTGAGGAACCTCTTTCCCTAGCCTCTGCCAAGTACAGCCTTCAGCCTCTCTCCAATACTGACTTACTTCTGACAGCTTGTCTTTCCGTTTGAGAAACCAAGAGCCCTTTTCGTGCAGGGAAAAATGTCCGTTTTCTGTTCTTCTTCTGCACACGGTGACGTGCTTTCACGGCTGTGGTTAGGCTTTTAAGCACTCGAGGGAGGGCAGCTTCCCCTTCACTTTGGAGATGGCACTCCTGCAGCGCTGTGGGCCATGTCTGTGCTTCGCAGACTGCAAACTACCTTCTCCATTCGAAGAGAACACGCACGGATTGGGAAGTCTCTGTTCTCTGGGAGTTGTGTGTGGTGCTACTGCCCCGGTGTATGGGGTGGCTCACTGGCCACTAGCAATGTTTCTGCTCGCCACTGTGGGGCAAACGTTGTTCAGCTAAGCTCACTTGGGAAGTACAAGTGCCAGAGTTCCTTTCTGGGGCACCATCAAGAGATCACATTCGTAGCATGCGGGTACTGCTTTCCTCCTAAGCTGTGCATTTGCAGCCAGCTTCAAGGTGTTCCTTTTGTGGATAGACTCTGGAGGAGAGGCCGCTGGATAAGGCATCTGCTTCTATGCCCTTTGAGAGGGCTGCTTTGAGGAACCTCTTACCCTAACCTCTGCCAAGTACAGCCTTCTGCCTCTGTCCAATACTGACTTACTTCTGACAGCTTGTCTTTCCGTTTGAGAAACCAAGAGCCCTTTTCGTGCAGGGAAAAATGTCCTTTTTCTGTTCTTCTTTTGCACACGGTTACGTGCTTTCAGGGCTGTGGTTAGGCTTTTACCCACTCGAGGGAGGGCAGCTTCCCATTCACTTTGGAGATGGCACTCCTGCAGCGCTGTGGGCCATGTCTGTGCTTCGCAGACTGCAAACTACCCTCTCCATTCGAAGAGAACACGCACGGATTGGGAAGTTTCTGTTCTCTGGGAGTTGTGTGTGGTGCTACTGCCCCGGTGTATGGGGTGGCTCACTGGCCACTAGCAATGTTTCTGCTCGCCACTGTGGGGCAAACGTTGTGCAGCTAAGCTCACTTGGGAAGTACAAGTGCCAGAGTTCCTTTCTGGGGCACCATCAAGAGATCACATTCGTAGCATGCGGGTACTGCTTTCCTCCTAAGCTGTGCATTCGCAGCCAGCTTCAAGGTGTTCCTTTTGTGGATAGACTCTGGTGGAGAGGCCGCTGGAGAAGGCTTCTGCTTCTATGCCCTTTGAGAAGGCTGCTTTGAGGAACCTCTTTCCCTAGCCTCTGCCAAGTACAGCCTTCTGCCTCTCTCCAATACTGACTTACTTTTGACAGCTTGTCTTTCCGTTTGAGAAACCAAGAGCCCTTTTCGTGCAGGGAAAAATGTCCGTTTTCTGTTCTTCTTTTGCACACGGTTACGTGCTTTCAGGTCTGGGGTTAGGCTTTTACCCACTCGAGGGAGGGCAGCTTCCCATTCACTTTGGAGATGGCACTCCTGCAGCGCTGTGGGCCATGTCTGTGCTTCGCAAACTGCAAACTACCCTCTCCATTCTAAGAGAACACGCACGGATTGGGAAGTCTCTGTTCTCTGGGAGATGTGTGTGGTGCTACTGCCCCGGTGTATGGGGTGGCTCACTGGCCAGTAGCAATGTTTCTGCTCGCCACTGTGGGGCAAACGTTGTGCAGCTAAGCTCACTTTGGAAGTACAAGTGCCAGAGTTCCTTTCTGAGGCACCATCAAGAGATCACATTCGTAGCATGCGGGTACTGCTTTCCTCCTAAGCTGTGCATTCGCAGCCAGCTTCAAGGTGTTCCTTTTGTGGATAGACTCTGGTGGAGAGGCCGCTGGAGAAGGCCTCTGCTTCTATGCCCTTTGAGAAGGCTGCTTTGAGGAACCTCTTACCCTAGCCTCTGCCAAGTACAGCCTTCTGCCTCTCTCCAATACTGACTTACTTTTGACAGCTTGTCTTTCCGTTTGAGAAACCAAGAGCCCTTTTCGTGCAGGGAAAAATGTCCGTTTTCTGTTCTTCTTTTGCACACGGTGACGTGCTTTCAGGCCTAGGTCAGGCTTTTACCCACTCAAGGGAGGGCAGCTTCCCATTCACTTTGGAGATGGCACTCCTGCAGTACTGTGGGCCATGTCTGTGCTTCGCAGACTGCAAACTACCCTCTCCATTCGAAGAGAACACGCACGGATTGGGAAGTCTCTGTTCTCTGGGAGATGTGTGTGGTGCTACTGCCCCGGTGTATTGGGTGGCTCACTGGCCACTAGCAACGTTTCTGCTCGCCACTGTGGGGCAAACGTTGTGTAGCTAAGCTCACTTGGGAAGTACAAGTGCCAGAGTTCCTTTCTGGGGCACCATCAAGAGATCACATTCGTAGCATGCGGGTACTGCTTTCCTCCTAAGCTGTGCATTCGCAGCCAGCTTCAAGGTGTTCCTTTTGTGGATAGACTCTGGTGGAGAGGCCGCTGGAGAAGGCTTCTGCTTCTATGCCCTTTGAGAAGGCTGCTTTGAGGAACCTCTTACCCTAGCGTCTGCCAAGTACAGCCTTCTGCTACTCTCCAATACTGTCTTACTTTTGACAGCTTGTCTTTCCCTTTGAGAAACCAAGAGCCCTTTTCGTGCAGGGAAAAATGTCCGTTTTCTGTTCTTCTTTTGCACACGGTGACGTGCTTTCAGGCCTGGGTTAGGCTTTTACCCACTCGAGGGAGGGCAGCTTCCCATTCACTTTGGAGATGGCACTCCTGCAGCGCTGTGGGCCATAACTGTGCTTCGCAGACTGTAAACTACCCTCTCCATTCGAAGAGAACACGCACGGATTGGGAAGTCTCTGTTCTCTGGGAGATGTGTGTGGTGCTACTGCCCCGGTGTATGGGGTGGCTCACTCGCCACTAGCAATGTTTCTGCTCTCCACTGTGGGGCAAACGTTGTGCAGCTAAGCTCACTTGGGAAGTACAAGTGCCAGAGTTCCTTTCGGGGGCACCATCAAGAGATCACATTCGTAGCATGCGGGTACTGCTTTCCTCCTAAGCTGTGCATTCGCAGCCAGCTTCAAGGTGTTCCTTTTGTGGATAGACTCTGGTGGAGAGACCGCTGGAGAAGGCCTCTGCTTCTATGCCCTTTGAGAAGGCTTCTTTGAGGAACCTCTTACCCTAGCGTGTGCCAAGTACAACCTTCTGCCTCTCTCCAATACTGACTTACTTCTGACAGCTTGTCTTTCCGTTTGAGAAAGCAAGAGCCCTTTTCGTGCAGGGAAAATGTCCATTTTCTGTTCTTCTTTTGCACACGGTGACGTGCTTTCAGGGCTGTGGTTAGGCTTTTACCCACTCGAGGGAGGGCAGCTTCCCATTCACTTTGGAGATGGCACTCCTGCAGCGCTGTGGGCCATGTCTGTGCTTCGCAGACTGCAAACTACCCTCTCCATTCGAAGAGAACACGCACGGATTGGGAAGTCTCTGTTCTCTGGGAGTTGTGTGTGGTGCTACTGCCCCGGTGTATGGGGTTGCTCACTGGCCACTAGCAATGTTTCTGCTCGCCACTGTGGGGCAAACGTTGTGCAGCTAAGCTCACTTGGGAAGGACAAGTGCCAGAGTTCCTTTCTGGGGCACCATCAAGAGATCACATTCGTAGCATGCGGGTACTGCTTTCCTCCTAATCGGTACATTCGCAGCCACCTTCAAGGTGTTCCTTTTGTGGATAGACTCTGGTGGAGAGGCCGCTGGAGAAGGCTTCTGCTTCTATGCCCTTTGAGAAGGCTTCTTTGAGGAACCTCTTACCCTAGCGTCTGCCAAGTACAGCCTTCTGCCTCTCTCCAATACTGACTTACTTCTGACAGCTTGTCTTTCCGTTTGAGAAACCAAGAGCCCTTTTCGTGCAGGGAAAAATGTCCGTTTTCTGGTCTTCTTTTGCACACGGTGACGTGCTTTCAGGCCTGGGTTAGTCTTTTACCCACTCGAGGGAGGGCAGCTTCCCATTCACTTTGGAGATAGCACTCCTGCAGCGCTGTGGGTCATGACTGTGCTTCGCAGACTGCAAACTACCCTCTCCATTCGAAGAGAACACGCACGGATTGGGAAGTCTCTGTTCTCTGGGAGATGTGTGTGGTGCTACTGCCCCGGTGTATGGGGTGGCTCACTGGCCACTAGAAATGTTTCTGCTCTCCACTGTGGGGCAAACGTTGTGCAGCTAAGCTCACTTGGGAAGTACAAGTGCCAGAGTTCCTTTCTGGGGCACCATCAAGAGATCACATTCGTAGCATGCGGGTACTGCTTTCCTCCTAAGATGTGCATTCGCAGCCAGCTTCAAGGTGTTCCTTTTGTGGATAGACTCTGGTGGAGAGGCCGCTGGAGAAGGCCTCTGCTTCTATGCCCTTTGAGAAGGATTCTTTGAGGAACCTCTTACCCTAGCCTCTGCCACGTACAGCCTTCTGCCTTTACCCAATACTGACTTACTTCTGACAGCTTGTCTTTCCGTTTGAGAAAGCAAGAGCCCTTTTCGTGCAGGGAAAAATGTCCGTTTTCTGTTCTTCTTTTGCACACGGTGACGTGCTTTCAGGGCTGTGGTTAGGCTTTTACCCACTCGAGGGAGGGCAACTTCCCATTCACTTTGGAGATGGCACTCCTGCAGCGCTGTGGGCCATGTCTGTGCTTCGCAGACTGCAAACTACACTCTCCATTCGAAGAGAACACGCACGGATTGGGAAGTCTCTGTTCTCTGGGAGTTGTGTGTGTTGCTACTGCCCCGGTGTATGGGGTGGCTCACTGGCCACTAGCAATGTTTCTGCTCACCACTGTGGGGCAAACGTTGTGCAGCTAAGCTCACTTGGGAAGGACAAGTGCCAGAGTTCCTTTCTGGGGCATCATCAAGAGATCACATTCGTAGCATGCGGGTACTGCTTTCCTCCTAAGCTGTGCATTCGCAGCCAGCTTCAAGGTGTTCCTTTTGTGGATAGACTCTGGAGGAGAGGCCGCTGGATAAGGCCTCTGCTTCTATGCCCTTTGAGAAGGCTGCTTTGAGGAACCTCTTTCCCTAGCCTCTGCCAAGTACAGCCTTCTGCCTCTCTCCAATACTGACTTACTTCTGACAGCTTGTCTTTCCGTTTGAGAAACCAAGAGCCCTTTTCGTGCAGGGAAAAATGTCCGTTTTCTGTTCTTCTTTTGCACACGGTGACGTGCTTTCAGGCCTGGGTTAGGCTTTTACCCACTCGAGGGAGGGCAGCTTCCCATTCACTTTGGAGATGGCACTCCTGCAGCGCTGTGGGCCATAACTGTGCTTCGCAGACTGCAAACTACCCTCTCCATTCGAAGAGAACACGCACGGATTGGGAAGTCTCTGTTCTCTGGGAGATGTGTGTGGTGCTACTGCCCCGGTGTATGGGGTGGCTCACTCGCCACTAGCAATGTTTCTGCTCTCCACTGTGGGGCAATCGTTGTGCAGCTAAGCTCACTTGGGAAGTACAAGTGCCAGAGTTCCTTTCTGGGGCACCATCAAGAGATCACATTCGTAGCATGCGGGTACTGCTTTCCTCCTAAGCTGTGCATTCGCAGCCAGCTTCAAGGTGTTCCTTTTGTGGATAGACTCTGGTGGAGAGACCGCTGGAGAAGGCCTCTGCTTCTATGCCCTTTGAGAAGGCTTCTTTGAGGAACCTCTTACCTTAGCGTGTGCCAAGTACAACCTTCTGCCTCTCTCCAATACTGACTTACTTCTGACAGCTTGTCTTTCCGTTTGAGAAAGCAAGAGCCCTTTTCGTGCAGGGAAAATGTCCGTTTTCTGTTCTTCTTTTGCACACGGTGACGTGCTTTCAGGGCTGTGGTTAGGCTTTTACCCACTCGAGGGAGGGCAGCTTCCCATTCACTTTGGACATGGCACTCCTGCAGCGCTGTGGGCCATGTCTGTGCTTCGCAGACTGCAAACTACCCTCTCCATTCGAAGAGAACACGCACGGATTGGGAAGTCTCTGTTCTCTGGGAGTTGTGTGTGGTGCTACTGCCCCGGTGTATGGGGTGGCTCACTGGCCACTAGCAATGTTTCTGCTCGCCACTGTGGGGCAAACGTTGTGCAGCTAAGCTCACTTGGGAAGTACAAGTGCCAGAGTTCCTTTCTGGGGCACCATCAAGAGATCACATTCGTAGCATGCGGGTACTGCTTTCCTCCTAATCGGTGCATTTGCAGCCACCTTCAAGGTGTTCCTTTTGTGGATAGACTCTGGTGGAGAGGCCGCTGGAGAAGGCTTCTGCTTCTATGCCCTTTGAGAAGGCTGCTTTGAGGAACCTCTTACCCTAGCCTCTGGCAAGTACAGCCTTCTGCCTCTCTCCAATACTGACTTACTTTTGACAGCTTGTCTTTCCGTTTGAGAAACCAAGAGCCCTTTTCGTGCAGGGAAAAATGTCCGTTTTCTGTTCTTCTTTTGCACACGGTGACGTGCTTTCAGGCCTGGGTTAGGCTTTTACCCACTCGAGGGAGGGCAGCTTCCCATTCACTTTGGAGATGGCACTCCTGCAGCGCTGTGGGTCATGACTGTGCTTCGCAGACTGTAAACTACCCTCTCCATTCGAAGAGAACACGCACGGATTGGGAAGTCTCTGTTCTCTGGGAGATGTGTGTGGTGCTACTGCCCCGGTGTATGGGGTGGCTCACTGGCCACTAGCAATGTTTCTGCTCTCCACTGTGGGGCAAACGTTGTGCAGCTAAGCTCACTTGGGAAGTACAAGTGCCAGAGTTCCTTTCTGGGGCACCATCAAGAGATCACATTCGTAGCATGCGGGTACTGCTTTCCTCCTAAGCTGTGCATTCGCAGCCAGCTTCAAGGTGTTCCTTTTGTGGATAGACTCTGGTGGAGAGGCCGCTGGAGAAGGCCTCTGCTTCTATGCCCTTTGAGAAGGCTTCTTTGAGGAACCTCTTACCCTAGCCTCTGCCACGTACAGCCTTCTGCCTCTCCCCAATACTGACTTACTTCTGACAGCTTGTCTTTCCATTTGAGAAAGCAAGAGCCCTTTTCGTGCAGGGAAAAATGTCCGTTTTCTGTTCTTCTTTTGCACACGGTGACGTGCTTTCAGGGCTGTGGTTAGGCTTTTACCCACTCGAGGGAGGGCAGCTTCCCATTCACTTTGGAGATGGCACTCCTGCAGCGCTGTGGGCCATGTCTGTGCTTCGCAGACTGCAAACTACCCTCTCCATTCGAAGAGAACACGCACGGATTGGGAAGTCTCTGTTCTCTGGGAGTTGTGTGTGGTGCTACTGCCCCGGTGTATGGGGTGGCTCACTGGCCACTAGCAATGTTTCTGCTCGCCACTGTGGGGCAAACGTTGTGCAGCTAAGCTCACTTGGGAAGTACAAGTGCCAGAGTTCCTTTCTGGGGCACCATCAAGAGATCACATTCGTAGCATGCGGGTACTGCTTTCCTCCTAAGCTGTGCATTCGCAGCCAGCTTCAAGGTGTTCCTTTTGTGGATAGACTCTGGTGGAGAGGCCGCTGGAGAAGGCCTCTGCTTCTATGCCCTTTGAGAAGGCTTCTTTGAGGAACCTCTAACCCTAGCGTCTGCCAAGTACAGCCTTCTGCCTCTCTCCAATACTGACTTACTTTTGACAGCTTGTCTTTCCGTTTGAGAAACCAAGAGCCCTTTTCGTGCAGGGAAAAATGTCCGTTATCTGTTCTTCTTTTGCACACGGTGACGTGCTTTCAGGGCTGGGGTTAGGCTTTTACCCACTCGAGGGAGGGCAGCTTCCCATTCACTTTGGAGATGGCACACGTGCAGCGCTGTGGGCCATGTCTGTGCTTCGCAGACTGCAAACTACCCTCTCCATTCGAAGAGAACACGCACGGATTGGGAAGTCTCTGTTCTCTGGGTGTTGTGTATGGTGCTACTGCCCCGGTGTATGGGGTGGCTCACTGGCCACTAGCAATGTTTCTGCTCGCCACTGTGGGGCAAACGTTGTGCAGCTAAGCTCACTTGGGAAGTACAAGTGCCAGAGTTCCTTTCTGGGGCACCATCAAGAGATCACATTCGTAGCATGCGGGTACTGCTTTCCTCCTAAGCTGTGCATTCGCAGCCAGCTTCAAGGTGTTCCTTTTGTGGATAGACTCTGGAGGAGAGGCCGCTGGATAAGGCCTCTGCTTCTATGCCCTTTGAGAGGGCTGCTTTGAGGAACCTCTTACCCTAGCCTCTGCCAAGTACAGCCTTCTGCCTCTCTCCAATACTGACTTACTTCTGACAGCTTGTCTTTCCGTTTGAGAAACCAAGAGGCCTTTTCGTGCAGGGAAAAATGTCCGTTTTCTGTTCTTCTTTTGCACACGGTGACGTGCTTTCAGGCCTGGTTTAGGCTTTTACCCACTCGAGGGAGGGCAGCTTCCCATTCACTTTGGAGATGGCACTCCTGCAGCGCTGTGGACCATGTCTGTGCTTCGCAGACTGCAAACTACCCTCTCCATTCGAAGAGAACACGCACGGATTGGGAAGTCTCTGTTCTCTGGGAGTTGTGTGTGGTGCTACTGCCCCGGTGTATGGGGTGGCTCACTGGCCACTAGCAATGTTTCTGCTCGCCACTGTGGGGCAAACGTTGTGCAGCTAAGCTCACTTGGGAAGTACAAGTGCCAGAGTTCCTTTCTGGGGCACCATCAAGAGATCACATTCGTAGCATGCGGGTACTGCTTTCCTCCTAAGCTGTGCATTCGCAGCCAGCTTCAAGGTGTTCCTTTTGTGGATAGACTCTGGTGGAGAGGCCGCTGGAGAAGGCCTCTGCTTCTATGCCCTTTGAGAAGGCTTCTTTGAGGAACCTCTAACCCTAGCGTCTGCCAAGTACAGCCTTCTGCCTCTCTCCAATACTGACTTACTTTTGACAGCTTGTCTTTCCGTTTGAGAAACCAAGAGCCCTTTTCGTGCAGGGAAAAATGTCCGTTATCTGTTCTTCTTTTGCACACGGTGACGTGCTTTCAGGGCTGGGGTTAGGCTTTTACCCACTCGAGGGAGGGCAGCTTCCCATTCACTTTGGAGATGGCACACGTGCAGCGCTGTGGGCCATGTCTGTGCTTCGCAGACTGCAAACTACCCTCTCCATTCGAAGAGAACACGCACGGATTGGGAAGTCTCTGTTCTCTGGGTGTTGTGTATGGTGCTACTGCCCCGGTGTATGGGGTGGCTCACTGGCCACTAGCAATGTTTCTGCTCGCCACTGTGGGGCAAACGTTGTGCAGCTAAGCTCACTTGGGAAGTACAAGTGCCAGAGTTCCTTTCTGGGGCACCATCAAGAGATCACATTCGTAGCATGCGGGTACTGCTTTCCTCCTAAGCTGTGCATTCGCAGCCAGCTTCAAGGTGTTCCTTTTGTGGATAGACTCTGGAGGAGAGGCCGCTGGATAAGGCCTCTGCTTCTATGCCCTTTGAGAGGGCTGCTTTGAGGAACCTCTTACCCTAGCCTCTGCCAAGTACAGCCTTCTGCCTCTCTCCAATACTGACTTACTTCTGACAGCTTGTCTTTCCGTTTGAGAAACCAAGAGGCCTTTTCGTGCAGGGAAAAATGTCCGTTTTCTGTTCTTCTTTTGCACACGGTGACGTGCTTTCAGGCCTGGTTTAGGCTTTTACCCACTCGAGGGAGGGCAGCTTCCCATTCACTTTGGAGATGGCACTCCTGCAGCGCTGTGGACCATGTCTGTGCTTCGCAGACTGCAAACTACCCTCTCCATTCGAAGAGAACACGCACGGATTGGGAAGTCTCTGTTCTCTGGGAGTTGTGTGTGGTGCTACTGCCCCGGTGTATGGGGTGGCTCACTGGCCACTAGCAATGTTTCTGCTCGCCACTGTGGGGCAAACGTTGTGCAGCTAAGCTCACTTGGGAAGTACAAGTGCCAGAGTTCCTTTCTGGGGCACCATCAACAGATCACATTCGTAGCATGCGGGTACTGCTTTCCTCCTAAGCTGTGCATTCGCAGCCAGCTTCAAGGTGTTCCTTTTGTGGATAGACTCTGGTGGAGAGGCCGCTGGAGAAGGCCTCTGCTTCTATGCCCTTTGAGAAGGCTTCTTTGAGGAACCTCTTACCCTAGCGTCTGCCAAGTACAGTCTTCTGCCTTTACCCAATACTGACTTACTTCTGACAGCTTGTCTTTCCGTTTGAGAAAGCAAGAGCCCTTTTCGTGCAGGGAAAATGTCCGTTTTCTGTTCTTCTTTTGCACACGGTGACGTGCTTTCAGGGCTGTGGTTAGGCTTTTACCCACTCGAGGGAGGGCAACTTCCCATTCACTTTGGAGATGGCACTCCTGCAGCGCTGTGGGCCATGTCTGTGCTTCGCAGACTGCAAACTACACTCTCCATTCGAAGAGAACACGCACGGATTGGGAAGTCTCTGTTCTCTGGGAGTTGTGTGTGTTGCTACTGCCCCGGTGTATGGGGTGGCTCACTGGCCACTAGCAATGTTTCTGCTCACCACTGTGGGGCAAACGTTGTGCAGCTAAGCTCACTTGGGAAGGACAAGTGCCAGAGTTCCTTTCTGGGGCATCATCAAGAGATCACATTCGTAGCATGCGGGTACTGCTTTCCTCCTAAGCTGTGCATTCGCAGCCAGCTTCAAGGTGTTCCTTTTGTGGATAGACTCTGGAGGAGAGGCCGCTGGATAAGGCCTCTGCTTCTATGCCCTTTGAGAAGGCTGCTTTGAGGAACCTCTTTCCCTAGCCTCTGCCAAGTACAGCCTTCTGCCTCTCTCCAATACTGACTTACTTCTGACAGCTTGTCTTTCCGTTTGAGAAACCAAGAGCCCTTTTCGTGCAGGGAAAAATGTCCGTTTTCTGTTCTTCTTTTGCACACGGTGACGTGCTTTCAGGCCTGGGTTAGGCTTTTACCCACTCGAGGGAGGGCAGCTTCCCATTCACTTTGGAGATGGCACTCCTGCAGCGCTGTGGGCCATAACTGTGCTTCGCAGACTGCAAACTACCCTCTCCATTCGAAGAGAACACGCACGGATTGGGAAGTCTCTGTTCTCTGGGAGATGTGTGTGGTGCTACTGCCCCGGTGTATGGGGTGGCTCACTCGCCACTAGCAATGTTTCTGCTCTCCACTGTGGGGCAATCGTTGTGCAGCTAAGCTCACTTGGGAAGTACAAGTGCCAGAGTTCCTTTCTGGGGCACCATCAAGAGATCACATTCGTAGCATGCGGGTACTGCTTTCCTCCTAAGCTGTGCATTCGCAGCCAGCTTCAAGGTGTTCCTTTTGTGGATAGACTCTGGTGGAGAGACCGCTGGAGAAGGCCTCTGCTTCTATGCCCTTTGAGAAGGCTTCTTTGAGGAACCTCTTACCTTAGCGTGTGCCAAGTACAACCTTCTGCCTCTCTCCAATACTGACTTACTTCTGACAGCTTGTCTTTCCGTTTGAGAAAGCAAGAGCCCTTTTCGTGCAGGGAAAATGTCCGTTTTCTGTTCTTCTTTTGCACACGGTGACGTGCTTTCAGGGCTGTGGTTAGGCTTTTACCCACTCGAGGGAGGGCAGCTTCCCATTCACTTTGGACATGGCACTCCTGCAGCGCTGTGGGCCATGTCTGTGCTTCGCAGACTGCAAACTACCCTCTCCATTCGAAGAGAACACGCACGGATTGGGAAGTCTCTGTTCTCTGGGAGTTGTGTGTGGTGCTACTGCCCCGGTGTATGGGGTGGCTCACTGGCCACTAGCAATGTTTCTGCTCGCCACTGTGGGGCAAACGTTGTGCAGCTAAGCTCACTTGGGAAGTACAAGTGCCAGAGTTCCTTTCTGGGGCACCATCAAGAGATCACATTCGTAGCATGCGGGTACTGCTTTCCTCCTAATCGGTGCATTTGCAGCCACCTTCAAGGTGTTCCTTTTGTGGATAGACTCTGGTGGAGAGGCCGCTGGAGAAGGCTTCTGCTTCTATGCCCTTTGAGAAGGCTGCTTTGAGGAACCTCTTACCCTAGCCTCTGGCAAGTACAGCCTTCTGCCTCTCTCCAATACTGACTTACTTTTGACAGCTTGTCTTTCCGTTTGAGAAACCAAGAGCCCTTTTCGTGCAGGGAAAAATGTCCGTTTTCTGTTCTTCTTTTGCACACGGTGACGTGCTTTCAGGCCTGGGTTAGGCTTTTACCCACTCGAGGGAGGGCAGCTTCCCATTCACTTTGGAGATGGCACTCCTGCAGCGCTGTGGGTCATGACTGTGCTTCGCAGACTGTAAACTACCCTCTCCATTCGAAGAGAACACGCACGGATTGGGAAGTCTCTGTTCTCTGGGAGATGTGTGTGGTGCTACTGCCCCGGTGTATGGGGTGGCTCACTGGCCACTAGCAATGTTTCTGCTCTCCACTGTGGGGCAAACGTTGTGCAGCTAAGCTCACTTGGGAAGTACAAGTGCCAGAGTTCCTTTCTGGGGCACCATCAAGAGATCACATTCGTAGCATGCGGGTACTGCTTTCCTCCTAAGCTGTGCATTCGCAGCCAGCTTCAAGGTGTTCCTTTTGTGGATAGACTCTGGTGGAGAGGCCGCTGGAGAAGGCCTCTGCTTCTATGCCCTTTGAGAAGGATTCTTTGAGGAACCTCTTACCCTAGCCTCTGCCACGTACAGCCTTCTGCCTCTCCCCAATACTGACTTACTTCTGACAGCTTGTCTTTCCATTTGAGAAAGCAAGAGCCCTTTTCGTGCAGGGAAAAATGTCCGTTTTCTGTTCTTCTTTTGCACACGGTGACGTGCTTTCAGGGCTGTGGTTAGGCTTTTACCCACTCGAGGGAGGGCAGCTTCCCATTCACTTTGGAGATGGCACTCCTGCAGCGCTGTGGGCCATGTCTGTGCTTCGCAGACTGCAAACTACCCTCTCCATTCGAAGAGAACACGCACGGATTGGGAAGTCTCTGTTCTCTGGGAGTTGTGTGTGGTGCTACTGCCCCGGTGTATGGGGTGGCTCACTGGCCACTAGCAATGTTTCTGCTCGCCACTGTGGGGCAAACGTTGTGCAGCTAAGCTCACTTGGGAAGTACAAGTGCCAGAGTTCCTTTCTGGGGCACCATCAAGAGATCACATTCGTAGCATGCGGGTACTGCTTTCCTCCTAAGCTGTGCATTCGCAGCCAGCTTCAAGGTGTTCCTTTTGTGGATAGACTCTGGTGGAGAGGCCGCTGGAGAAGGCCTCTGCTTCTATGCCCTTTGAGAAGGCTTCTTTGAGGAACCTCTAACCCTAGCGTCTGCCAAGTACAGCCTTCTGCCTCTCTCCAATACTGACTTACTTTTGACAGCTTGTCTTTCCGTTTGAGAAACCAAGAGCCCTTTTCGTGCAGGGAAAAATGTCCGTTATCTGTTCTTCTTTTGCACACGGTGACGTGCTTTCAGGGCTGGGGTTAGGCTTTTACCCACTCGAGGGAGGGCAGCTTCCCATTCACTTTGGAGATGGCACACGTGCAGCGCTGTGGGCCATGTCTGTGCTTCGCAGACTGCAAACTACCCTCTCCATTCGAAGAGAACACGCACGGATTGGGAAGTCTCTGTTCTCTGGGTGTTGTGTATGGTGCTACTGCCCCGGTGTATGGGGTGGCTCACTGGCCACTAGCAATGTTTCTGCTCGCCACTGTGGGGCAAACGTTGTGCAGCTAAGCTCACTTGGGAAGTACAAGTGCCAGAGTTCCTTTCTGGGGCACCATCAAGAGATCACATTCGTAGCATGCGGGTACTGCTTTCCTCCTAAGCTGTGCATTCGCAGCCAGCTTCAAGGTGTTCCTTTTGTGGATAGACTCTGGAGGAGAGGCCGCTGGATAAGGCCTCTGCTTCTATGCCCTTTGAGAGGGCTGCTTTGAGGAACCTCTTACCCTAGCCTCTGCCAAGTACAGCCTTCTGCCTCTCTCCAATACTGACTTACTTCTGACAGCTTGTCTTTCCGTTTGAGAAACCAAGAGGCCTTTTCGTGCAGGGAAAAATGTCCGTTTTCTGTTCTTCTTTTGCACACGGTGACGTGCTTTCAGGCCTGGTTTAGGCTTTTACCCACTCGAGGGAGGGCAGCTTCCCATTCACTTTGGAGATGGCACTCCTGCAGCGCTGTGGACCATGTCTGTGCTTCGCAGACTGCAAACTACCCTCTCCATTCGAAGAGAACACGCACGGATTGGGAAGTCTCTGTTCTCTGGGAGTTGTGTGTGGTGCTACTGCCCCGGTGTATGGGGTGGCTCACTGGCCACTAGCAATGTTTCTGCTCGCCACTGTGGGGCAAACGTTGTGCAGCTAAGCTCACTTGGGAAGTACAAGTGCCAGAGTTCCTTTCTGGGGCACCATCAAGAGATCACATTCGTAGCATGCGGGTACTGCTTTCCTCCTAAGCTGTGCATTCGCAGCCAGCTTCAAGGTGTTCCTTTTGTGGATAGACTCTGGTGGAGAGGCCGCTGGAGAAGGCCTCTGCTTCTATGCCCTTTGAGAAGGCTTCTTTGAGGAACCTCTAACCCTAGCGTCTGCCAAGTACAGCCTTCTGCCTCTCTCCAATACTGACTTACTTTTGACAGCTTGTCTTTCCGTTTGAGAAACCAAGAGCCCTTTTCGTGCAGGGAAAAATGTCCGTTATCTGTTCTTCTTTTGCACACGGTGACGTGCTTTCAGGGCTGGGGTTAGGCTTTTACCCACTCGAGGGAGGGCAGCTTCCCATTCACTTTGGAGATGGCACACGTGCAGCGCTGTGGGCCATGTCTGTGCTTCGCAGACTGCAAACTACCCTCTCCATTCGAAGAGAACACGCACGGATTGGGAAGTCTCTGTTCTCTGGGTGTTGTGTATGGTGCTACTGCCCCGGTGTATGGGGTGGCTCACTGGCCACTAGCAATGTTTCTGCTCGCCACTGTGGGGCAAACGTTGTGCAGCTAAGCTCACTTGGGAAGTACAAGTGCCAGAGTTCCTTTCTGGGGCACCATCAAGAGATCACATTCGTAGCATGCGGGTACTGCTTTCCTCCTAAGCTGTGCATTCGCAGCCAGCTTCAAGGTGTTCCTTTTGTGGATAGACTCTGGAGGAGAGGCCGCTGGATAAGGCCTCTGCTTCTATGCCCTTTGAGAGGGCTGCTTTGAGGAACCTCTTACCCTAGCCTCTGCCAAGTACAGCCTTCTGCCTCTCTCCAATACTGACTTACTTCTGACAGCTTGTCTTTCCGTTTGAGAAACCAAGAGGCCTTTTCGTGCAGGGAAAAATGTCCGTTTTCTGTTCTTCTTTTGCACACGGTGACGTGCTTTCAGGCCTGGTTTAGGCTTTTACCCACTCGAGGGAGGGCAGCTTCCCATTCACTTTGGAGATGGCACTCCTGCAGCGCTGTGGACCATGTCTGTGCTTCGCAGACTGCAAACTACCCTCTCCATTCGAAGAGAACACGCACGGATTGGGAAGTCTCTGTTCTCTGGGAGTTGTGTGTGGTGCTACTGCCCCGGTGTATGGGGTGGCTCACTGGCCACTAGCAATGTTTCTGCTCGCCACTGTGGGGCAAACGTTGTGCAGCTAAGCTCACTTGGGAAGTACAAGTGCCAGAGTTCCTTTCTGGGGCACCATCAACAGATCACATTCGTAGCATGCGGGTACTGCTTTCCTCCTAAGCTGTGCATTCGCAGCCAGCTTCAAGGTGTTCCTTTTGTGGATAGACTCTGGTGGAGAGGCCGCTGGAGAAGGCCTCTGCTTCTATGCCCTTTGAGAAGGCTTCTTTGAGGAACCTCTTACCCTAGCGTCTGCCAAGTACAGTCTTCTGCCTCTCTCCAATACTGACTTACTTTTGACAGCTTGTCTTTCTATTTGAGAAAACATGAGCCCTTTTCGTGCAGGGAAAAACGTCCATTTTCTGTTCTTCTTTTGCACACGGTGACGTGCTTTCAGGGCTGTGGTTAGGCTTTTACCCACTCGAGGGAGGGCAGCTTCCCATTCACTTTGGAGATGGCACTCCTGCAGCGCTGTGGGCCATGTCTGTGCTTCGCAGACTGCAAACTACCCTCTCCATTCGAAGAGAACACGCACGGATTGGGAAGTCTCTGTTCTCTGGAGTTGTGTGTGGTGCTACTGCCCCGGTGTATGGGGTGGCTCACTGGCCACTAGCAATGTTTCTGCTCACCACTGTGGGGCAAACGTTGTGCAGCTAAGCTCACTTGGGAAGTACAAGTGCCAGAGTTCCTTTCTGGGGCACCATCAAGAGATCACATTCGTAGCATGCGGGTACTGCTTTCCTCCTAAGCTGTGCATTCGCAGCCAGCTTCAAGGTGTTCCTTTTGTGGATAGACTCTGTAGAAGAGGCCGCTGGATAAGGCCTCTGCTCCTATGCCCTTTGAGAGGGCTGCTTTGAGGAACCTCTTACCCTAGCCTCTGCCAAGTACAGCCTTCTGCCTCTCTCCAATACTGACTTACTTCTGACAGCTTGTCTTTCCGTTTGAGAAACCAAGAGCCCTTTTCGTGCAGGGAAAAATGTCCGTTTTCTGTTCTTCTTTTGCACACGGTGACGTGCTTTCAGGGCTGTGGTTAGGCTTTTACCCACTCGAGGGAGGGCAGCTTCCCATTCACTTTGGAGATGGCACTCCTGCAGCGCTGTGGGCCATGTCTGTGCTTCGCAGACTGCAAACTACGCTCTCCATTCGAAGAGAACACGCACGGATTGGGAAGTCTCTGTTCTCTGGGAGTTGTGTGTGGTGCTACTGCCCCGGTGTATGGGGTGGCTCACTGGCCACTAGCAATGTTTCTGCTCGCCACTGTGGGGCAAACGTTGTGCAGCTAAGCTCACTTGGGAAGTACAAGTGCCAGAGTTCCTTTCTGGGGCACCATCAAGAGATCACATTCGTAGCATGCGGGTACTGCTTTCCTCCTAAGCTGTGCATTCGCAGCCAGCTTCAAGGTGTTCCTTTTGTGGATAGACTCTGGAGGAGAGGCCGCTGGATAAGGCCTCTGCTTCTATGCCCTTTGAGAAGGCTGCTTTGAGGAACCTCTTACCCTAGCCTCTGCCAAGTACAGCCTTCTGCCTCTCTCCAATACTGACTTACTTTTGACAGCTTGTCTTTCCGTTTGAGAAACCAAGAGCCCTTTTCGTGCAGGGAAAAATGTCCGTTTTCTGTTCTTCTTTTGCACACGGTTACGTGCTTTCAGGGCTGGAGTTAGGCTTTTACCCACTCGAGGGAGGGCAGCTTCCCATTCACTTTGGAGATGGCACTCCTGCAGCGCTGTGGGCCATGTCTGTGCTTCGCAGACTGCAAACTACCCTCTCCATTCGAAGAGAACACGCACGGATTGGGAAGTCTCTGTTCTCTGGGAGTTGTGTGTGGTGCTACTGCCCCGGTGTATGGGGTGGCTCACTGGCCACTAGCAATGTTTCTGCTCGCCACTGTGGGGCAAACGTTGTGCAGCTAAGCTCACTTGGGAAGTACAAGTGCCAGAGTTCCTTTCTGGGGCACCATCAAGAGATCACATTCGTAGCATGCGGGTACTGCTTTCCTCCTAAGCTGTGCATTCGCAGCCAGCTTCAAGGTGTTCCTTTTGTGGATAGACTCTGGTGGAGAGGCCGCTGGAGAAGACCTCTGCCTCTATGCCCTTTGAGAAGGCTGCTTTGAGGAACCTCTTACCCTATCGTCTGCCAAGTACAGCCTTCTGCCTCTCTCCAATACTGACTTACTTTTGACAGCTTGTCTTTCCGTTTGAGAAACCAAGAGCCCTTTTCGTGCAGGGAGAAATGTCCGTTTTCTCTTCTTCTTTTGCACACGGTGACGTGCTTTCAGGGCTGTGGTTAGGCTTTTACCCACTCGAGGGAGGGCAGCTTCCCATTCACTTTGCAGATGGCACTCCTGCAGCGCTGTGGGCCATGTCTGTGCTTCGCAGACTGCAAACTACCCTCTCCATTCGAAGAGAACACGCACGGATTGGGAAGTCTCTGTTCTCTGGGAGTTGTGTGTGGTGCTACTGCCCCGGTGTATGGGGTGGCTCACTGGCCACTAGCAATGTTTCTGCTCGCCACTGTGGGGCAAACGTTGTGCAGCTAAGCTCACTTGGGAAGTACAAGTGCCAGAGTTCCTTTCTGGGGCACCATCAAGAGATCACATTCGTAGCATGCGGGTACTGCTTTCCTCCTAAGCTGTGCAGTCGCAGCCAGCTTCAAGGTGTTCCTTTTGTGGATAGACTCTGGTGGAGAGGCCGCTGGAGAAGGCTTCTGCTTCTATGCCATTTGAGAAGGCTGCTTTGAGGAACCTCTTACCCTAGCCTCTGGCAAGTACAGCCTTCTGCCTCTCTCCAATACTGACTTACTTCTGACAGCTTGTCGTTCCGTTTGAGAAACCAAGAGGCCTTTTCGTGCAGGGAAAAATGTCCGTTTTCTGTTCTTCTTTTGCACACGGTGACGTGCTTTCAGGCCTGGGTTAGGCTTTTACCCACTCGAGGGAGGGCAGCTTCCCATTCACTTTGGAGATGACACTCCTGCAGCGCTGTGGACCATGTCTGTGCTTCGCAGACTGCAAACTACCCTCTCCATTCGAAGAGAACACGCACGGATTGGGAAGTCTCTGTTCTCTGGGAGTTGTGTGTGGTGCTACTGCCCCGGTGTATGGGGTGTCTCACTGGCCACTAGCAATGTTTCTGCTCGCCACTGTGGGGCAAACGTTGTGCAGCTAAGCTCACTTGGGAAGTACAAGTGCCAGAGTTCCTTTCTGGGGCACCATCAAGAGATCACATTCGTAGCATGCGGGTACTGCTTTCCTCCTAAGCTGTGCATTCGCAGCCAGCTTCAAGGTGTTCCTTTTGTGGATAGACTCTGGTGGAGAGGCCGCTGGAGAAGGCCTCTGCTTCTATGCCCTTTGAGAAGGCTTCTTTGAGGAACCTCTTACCCTAGCGTCTGCCAAGTACAGTCTTCTGCCTCTCTCCAATACTGACTTACTTTTGACAGCTTGTTTTTCCGTTTGAGAAACCAAGAGCCCTTTTCGTGCAGGGAAAAATGTCCGTTTTCTGTTCTTCTTTTGCACACGGTGACGTGCTTTCAGGGCTAGGGTTAGGCTTTTACCCACTCGAGGGAGGGCAGCTTCCCATTCACTTTGGAGATGGCACTCCTGCAGCGCTGTGGGCCATGTCTGTGCTTCGCAGACTGCAAACTACCCTCTCCATTCGAAGAGAACACGCACGGATTGGGAAGTCTCTGTTCTCTGGGAGTTGTGTGTGGTGCTACTGCCCCGGTGTATGGGGTGGCTCACTGGCCACTAGCAATGTTTCTGCTCGCCACTGTGGGTCAAACGTTGTGCAGCTAAGCTCACTTGGGAAGTACAAGTGCCAGAGTTCCTTTCTGGGGCACCATCAAGAGATCACATGCGTAGCATGCGGGTACTGCTTTCCTCCTAAGCTGTGCATTCGCAGCCAGCTTCAAGGTGTTCCTTTTGTGGATAGCCTCTTGTGGAGAGGCCGCTGGAGAAGTCTTCTGCTTCTATGCCCATTGAGAAGGCTGCTTTGAGGAACCTCTTACCCTAGCCTCTGCCAAGTACAGCCTTCTGCCTCTCTCCAATACTGACTTACTTCTGACAGCTTGTCTTTCCGTTTGAGAAACCAAGAGCCCTTTTCGTGCAGGGAAAATTGTCCGTTTTCTGTTCTTCTTTTGCACACGGTGACGTGCTTTCAGGGCTGTGGTTAGGCTTTTACCCACTCGAGGGAGGGCAGCTTCCCATTCACTTTGGAGATGGCACTCCTGCAGCGCTGTGGGCCATGTCTGTGCTTCGCAGACTGCAAACTACCCTCTCCATTCGAAGAGAACACGCACGGATTGGGAAGTCTCTGTTCTCTGGGAGTTGTGTGTGGTGCTACTGCCCCGGTGTATGGGGTGTCTCACTGGCCACTAGCAATGTTTCTGCTCGCCACTGTGGGGCAAACGTTGTGCAGCTAAGCTCACTTGGGAAGTACAAGTGCCAGAGTTCCTTTCTGGGGCACCATCAAGAGATCACATTCGTAGCATGCGGGTACTGCTTTCCTCCTAAGCTGTGCATTCGCAGCCAGCTTCAAGGTGTTCCTTTTGTGGATAGACTCTGGTGGAGAGGCCGCTGGAGAAGGCCTCTGCTTCTATGCCCTTTGAGAAGGCTTCTTTGAGGAACCTCTTACCCTAGCGTCTGCCAAGTACAGTCTTCTGCCTCTCTCCAATACTGACTTACTTTTGACAGCTTGTTTTTCCGTTTGAGAAACCAAGAGCCCTTTTCGTGCAGGGAAAAATGTCCGTTTTCTGTTCTTCTTTTGCACACGGTGACGTGCTTTCAGGGCTGTGGTTAGGCTTTTACCCACTCGAGGGAGGGCAGCTTCCCATTCACTTTGGAGATGGCACTCCTGCAGCGCTGTGGGCCATGTCTGTGCTTCGCAGACTGCAAACTACCCTCTCCATTCGAAGAGAACACGCACGGATTGGGAAGTCTCTGTTCTCTGGGAGTTGTGTGTGGTGCTACTGCCCCGGTGTATGGGGTGGCTCACTGGCCACTAGCAATGTTTCTGCTCGCCACTGTGGGGCAAACGTTGTGCAGCTAAGCTCACTTGGGAAGTACAAGTGCCAGAGTTCCTTTCTGGGGCACCATCAAGAGATCACATTCGTAGCATGCGGGTACTGCTTTCCTCCTAAGCTGTGCATTCGCAGCCAGCTTCAAGGTGTTCCTTTTGTGGATAGACTCTGGTGGAGAGGCCGCTGGAGAAGGCCTCTGCTTCTATGCCCTTTGAGAAGGCTTCTTTGAGGAACCTCTAACCCTAGCGTCTGCCAAGTACAGCCTTCTGCCTCTCTCCAATACTGACTTACTTTTGACAGCTTGTCTTTCCGTTTGAGAAACCAAGAGCCCTTTTCGTGCAGGGAAAAATGTCCGTTATCTGTTCTTCTTTTGCACACGGTGACGTGCTTTCAGGGCTGGGGTTAGGCTTTTACCCACTCGAGGGAGGGCAGCTTCCCATTCACTTTGGAGATGGCACACGTGCAGCGCTGTGGGCCATGTCTGTGCTTCGCAGACTGCAAACTACCCTCTCCATTCGAAGAGAACACGCACGGATTGGGAAGTCTCTGTTCTCTGGGTGTTGTGTATGGTGCTACTGCCCCGGTGTATGGGGTGGCTCACTGGCCACTAGCAATGTTTCTGCTCGCCACTCTGGGGCAAACGTTGTGCAGCTAAGCTCACTTGGGAAGTACAAGTGTCAGAGTTCCTTTCTGGGGCACCATCAAGAGATCACATTCGTAGCATGCGGGTACTGCTTTCCTCCTAAGCTGTGCATTCGCAGCCAGCTTCAAGGTGTTCCTTTTGTGGATAGACTCTGGAGGAGAGGCCGCTGGATAAGGCCTCTGCTTCTATGCCCTTTGAGAGGGCTGCTTTGAGGAACCTCTTACCCTAGCCTCTGCCAAGTACAGCCTTCTGCCTCTCTCCAATACTGACTTACTTCTGACAGCTTGTCTTTCCGTTTGAGAAACCAAGAGGCCTTTTCGTGCAGGGAAAAATGTCCGTTTTCTGTTCTTCTTTTGCACACGGTGACGTGCTTTCAGGCCTGGTTTAGGCTTTTACCCACTCGAGGGAGGGCAGCTTCCCATTCACTTTGGAGATGGCACTCCTGCAGCGCTGTGGACCATGTCTGTGCTTCGCAGACTGCAAACTACCCTCTCCATTCGAAGAGAACACGCACGGATTGGGAAGTCTCTGTTCTCTGGGAGTTGTGTGTGGTGCTACTGCCCCGGTGTATGGGGTGGCTCACTGGCCACTAGCAATGTTTCTGCTCGCCACTGTGGGGCAAACGTTGTGCAGCTAAGCTCACTTGGGAAGTACAAGTGCCAGAGTTCCTTTCTGGGGCACCATCAACAGATCACATTCGTAGCATGCGGGTACTGCTTTCCTCCTAAGCTGTGCATTCGCAGCCAGCTTCAAGGTGTTCCTTTTGTGGATAGACTCTGGTGGAGAGGCCGCTGGAGAAGGCCTCTGCTTCTATGCCCTTTGAGAAGGCTTCTTTGAGGAACCTCTTACCCTAGCGTCTGCCAAGTACAGTCTTCTGCCTCTCTCCAATACTGACTTACTTTTGACAGCTTGTCTTTCTATTTGAGAAAACATGAGCCCTTTTCGTGCAGGGAAAAATGTCCATTTTCTGTTCTTCTTTTGCACACGGTGACGTGCTTTCAGGGCTGTGGTTAGGCTTTTACCCACTCGAGGGAGGGCAGCTTCCCATTCACTTTGGAGATGGCACTCCTGCAGCGCTGTGGGCCATGTCTGTGCTTCGCAGACTGCAAACTACCCTCTCCATTCGAAGAGAACACGCACGGATTGGGAAGTCTCTGTTCTCTGGAGTTGTGTGTGGTGCTACTGCCCCGGTGTATGGGGTGGCTCACTGGCCACTAGCAATGTTTCTGCTCACCACTGTGGGGCAAACGTTGTGCAGCTAAGCTCACTTGGGAAGTACAAGTGCCAGAGTTCCTTTCTGGGGCACCATCAAGAGATCACATTCGTAGCATGCGGGTACTGCTTTCCTCCTAAGCTGTGCATTCGCAGCCAGCTTCAAGGTGTTCCTTTTGTGGATAGACTCTGTAGAAGAGGCCGCTGGATAAGGCCTCTGCTCCTATGCCCTTTGAGAGGGCTGCTTTGAGGAACCTCTTACCCTAGCCTCTGCCAAGTACAGCCTTCTGCCTCTCTCCAATACTGACTTAATTCTGACAGCTTGTCTTTCCGTTTGAGAAACCAAGAGCCCTTTTCGTGCAGGGAATAATGTCCGTTTTCTGTTCTTCTTTTGCACACGGTGACGTGCTTTCAGGGCTGTGGTTAGGCTTTTACCCACTCGAGGGAGGGCAGCTTCCCATTCACTTTGGAGATGGCACTCCTGCAGCGCTGTGGGCCATGTCTGTGCTTCGCAGACTGCAAACTACGCTCTCCATTCGAAGAGAACACGCACGGATTGGGAAGTCTCTGTTCTCTGGGAGTTGTGTGTGGTGCTACTGCCCCGGTGTATGGGGTGGCTCACTGGCCACTAGCAATGTTTCTGCTCGCCACTGTGGGGCAAACGTTGTGCAGCTAAGCTCACTTGGGAAGTACAAGTGCCAGAGTTCCTTTCTGGGGCACCATCAAGAGATCACATTCGTAGCATGCGGGTACTGCTTTCCTCCTAAGCTGCGCATTCGCAGCCAGCTTCAAGGTGTTCCTTTTGTGGATAGACTCTGGAGGAGAGGCCGCTGGATAAGGCCTCTGCTTCTATGCCCTTTGAGAAGGCTGCTTTGAGGAACCTCTTACCCTAGCCTCTGCCAAGTACAGCCTTCTGCCTCTCTCCAATACTGACTTACTTTTGACAGCTTGTCTTTCCGTTTGAGAAACCAAGAGCCCTTTTCGTGCAGGGAAAAATGTCCGTTTTCTGTTCTTCTTTTGCACACGGTTACGTGCTTTCAGGGCTGGAGTTAGGCTTTTACCCACTCGAGGGAGGGCAGCTTCCCATTCACTTTGGAGATGGCACTCCTGCAGCGCTGTGGGCCATGTCTGTGCTTCGCAGACTGCAAACTACCCTCTCCATTCGAAGAGAACACGCACGGATTGGGAAGTCTCTGTTCTCTGGGAGTTGTGTGTGGTGCTACTGCCCCGGTGTATGGGGTGGCTCACTGGCCACTAGCAATGTTTCTGCTCGCCACTGTGGGGCAAACGTTGTGCAGCTAAGCTCACTTGGGAAGTACAAGTGCCAGAGTTCCTTTCTGGGGCACCATCAAGAGATCACATTCGTAGCATGCGGGTACTGCTTTCCTCCTAAGCTGTGCATTCGCAGCCAGCTTCAAGGTGTTCCTTTTGTGGATAGACTCTGGTGGAGAGGCCGCTGGAGAAGACCTCTGCCTCTATGCCCTTTGAGAAGGCTGCTTTGAGGAACCTCTTACCCTAGCGTCTGCCAAGTACAGCCTTCTGCCTCTCTCCAATACTGACTTACTTTTGACAGCTTGTCTTTCCGTTTGAGAAACCAAGAGCCCTTTTCGTGCACGGAGAAATGTCCGTTTTCTCTTCTTCTTTTGCACACGGTGACGTGCTTTCAGGGCTGTGGTTAGGCTTTTACCCACTCGAGGGAGGGCAGCTTCCCATTCACTTTGGAGATGGCACTCCTGCAGCGCTGTGGGCCATGTCTGTGCTTCGCAGACTGCAAACTACCCTCTCCATTCGAAGAGAACACGCACGGATTGGGAAGTCTCTGTTCTCTGGGAGTTGTGTGTGGTGCTACTGCCCCGGTGTATGGGGTGGCTCACTGGCCACTAGCAATGTTTCTGCTCGCCACTGTGGGGCAAACGTTGTGCAGCTAAGCTCACTTGGGAAGTACAAGTGCCAGAGTTCCTTTCTGGGGCACCATCAAGAGATCACATTCGTAGCATGCGGGTACTGCTTTCCTCCTAAGCTGTGCATTCGCAGCCAGCTTCAAGGTGTTCCTTTTGTGGATAGACTCTTGTGGAGAGGCCGCTGGAGAAGGCTTCTGCTTCTATGCCCTTTGAGAAGGCTGCTTTGAGGAACCTCTTACCCTAGCCTCTGCCAAGTACAGCCTTCTGCCTCTCTCCAATACTGACTTACTTCTGACAGCTTGTCTTTCCGTTTGAGAAACCAAGAGCCCTTTTCGTGCAGGGAAAAATGTCCGTTTTCTGTTCTTCTTTTGCACACGGTGACGTGCTTTCAGGGCTGTGGTTAGGCTTTTACCCACTCGAGGGAGGGCAGCTTCCCATTCACTTTGGAGATGGCACTCCTGCAGCGCTGTGGGCCATGTCTGTGCTTCGCAGACTGCAAACTACCCTCTCCATTCGAAGAGAACACGCACGGATTGGGAAGTCTCTGTTCTCTGGGAGTTGTGTGTGGTGCTACTGCCCCGGTGTATGGGGTTGCTCACTGGCCACTAGCAATGTTTCTGCTCGCCACTGTGGGGCAAACGTTGTGCAGCTAAGCTCACTTGGGAAGTACAAGTGCCAGAGTTCCTTTCTGGGGCACCATCAAGAGATCACATTCGTAGCATGCGGGTACTGCTTTCCTCCTCAGCTGTGCATTCGCAGCCAGCTTCAAGGTGTTCCTTTTGTGGATAGACTCTGGTGGAGAGGCCGCTGGAGAAGGCTTCTGCTTCTATTCCCTTTGAGAAGGCTGCTTTGAGGAACCTCTTACCCTAGCCTCTGGCAAGTACAGCCTTCTGCCTCTCTCCAATACTGACTTACTTTTGACAGCTTGTCTTTCCGTTTGAGAAACCAAGAGCCCTTTTCGTGCAGGGAAAAATGTCCGTTTTCTGTTCTTCTTTTGCACACGGTGACGTGCTTTCAGGCCTGGGTTAGGCTTTTACCCACTCGAGGGAGGGCAGCTTCCCATTCACTTTGGAGATGGCACTCCTGCAGCGCTGTGGGTCATGACTGTGCTTCGCAGACTGTAAACTACCCTCTCCATTCGAAGAGAACACGCACGGATTGGGAAGTCTCAGTTCTCTGGGAGATGTGTGTGGTGCTACTGCCCCGGTGTATGGGGTGGCTCACTGGCCACTAGCAATGTTTCTGCTCTCCACTGTGGGGCAATCGTTGTGCAGCTAAGCTCACTTGGGAAGTACAAGTGCCAGAGTTCCTTTCTGGGGCACCATCAAGAGATCACATTCGTAGCATGCGGGTACTGCTTTCCTCCTAAGATGTGCATTCGCAGCCAGCTTCAAGGTGTTCCTTTTGTGGATAGACTCTGGTGGAGAGCCCGCTGGAGAAGGCTTCTGCTTCTATGCCCTTTGAGAAGGCTGCTTTGAAAAACCTCTTACCTAGCGTGTGCCAAGGACAGCCTTCTGCCTCTCTCCAATACTGACTTACTTCTGACAGCTTGTCTTTCCGTTTGAGAAACCAAGAGGCCTTTTCGTGCAGGGAAAAATGTCCGTTTTCTGTTCTTCTTTTGCACATGGTGACGTGCTTTCAGGGCTGTGGTTAGGCTTTTACCCACTCGAGGGAGGGCAGCTTCCCATTCACTTTGGAGATGGCACTCCTGCAGCGCTGTGGGCCATGTCTGTGCTTCGCAGACTGCAAACTACCCTCTCCATTCGAAGAGAACACGCACGGATTGGGAAGTCTCTGTTCTCTGGGAGTTGTGTGTGGTGCTACTGCCCCGGTGTGTGGGGTGGCTCACTCGCCACTAGCAATGTTTCTGCTCGCCACTGTGGGGCAAACGTTGTGCAGCTAAGCTCACTTGGGAAGTACAAGTGCCAGAGTTCCTTTCTGGGGCACCATCAAGAGATCACATTCGTAGCATGCGGGTACTGCTTTCCTCCTAAGCTGTGCATTCGCAGCCAGCTTCAAGGTGTTCCTTTTGTGGATAGACTCTGGAGGAGAGGCCGCTGGAGAAGGACTCTGCTTCTATGCCCTTTGAGAGGGCTGCTTTGAGGAACCTTTTACCCTAGCCTCTGCCAAGTACAGCCTTCTGCCTCTCTCCAATACTGACTTACTTCTGACAGCTTGTCTTTCCGTTTGAGAAACCAAGAGCCCTTTTCGTGCAGGGAAAAATATCCGTTTTCTGTTCTTCTTTTGCATACGGTGACGTGCTTTCAGGGCTGTGGTTAGGCTTTTACCCACTCGAGGGAGGGCAGCTTCCCATTCACTTTGGAGATGGCACTCCTGCAGCGCTGTGGGCCATGTCTGTGCTTCGCAGACTGCAAACTACCCTCTCCATTCTAAGAGAACACTCACGGATTGGGAAGTCTCTGTTCTCTGGGAGTTGTGTGTGGTGCTACTGCCCCGGTGTATGGGGTGGCTCACTGGCCACTAGCAATGTTTCTGCTCGCCACTGTGGGGCAAACGTTGTGCAGCTAAGCTCACTTGGGAAGTACAAGTGCCAGAGTTCCTTTCTGGGGCACCATCAAGAGATCACATTCGTAGCATGCGGGTACTGCTTTCCTCCTAAGCTGTGCATTCGCAGCCAGCTTTAAGGTGTTCCTTTTGTGGATAGACTCTGGTGGAGAGGCCGCTGGAAAAGGCCTCTGCTTCTATGCCCTTTGAGAAGGCTGCTTTGAGGAACCTCTTACCCTAGCGTCTGCCAAGTACAGCCTTCTGCCTCTCTCCAATACTGACTTACTTTTGACAGCTTGTCTTTCCGTTTGAGAAACCAAGAGCCCTTTTCGTGCAGGGAGAAATGTCCGTTTTCTCTTCTTCTTTTCCACACGGTGACGTGCTTTCAGGGCTGTGGTTAGGCTTTTACCCACTCGAGGGAGGGCAGCTTCCCATTCACTTTGGAGATGGCACTCCTGCAGCGCTGTGGACCATGTCTGTGCTTCGCAGACTGCAAACTACCCTCTCCATTCGAAGAGAACACGCACGGATTGGGAAGTCTCTGTTCTCTGGGAGTTGTGTGTGGTGCTACTGCCCCGGTGTATGGGGTGGCTCACTGGCCACTAGCAATGTTTCTGCTCGCCACTGTGGGGCAAACGTTGTGCAGCTAAGCTCACTTGGGAAGTACAAGTGCCAGAGTTCCTTTCTGGGGCACCATCAAGAGATCACATTCGTAGCATGCGGGTACTGCTTTCCTCCTAAGCTGTGCATTCGCAGCCAGCTTCAAGGTGTTCCTTTTGTGGATAGACTCTGGTGGAGAGGCCGCTGGAGAAGGCTTCTGCTTCTATGCCCTTTGAGAAGGCTGCTTTGAGGAACCTCTTACCCTAGCCTCTGCCAAGTACAGCCTTCTGCCTCTCTCCAATACTGACTTACTTCTGACAGCTTGTCTTTCCGTTTGAGAAACCAAGAGCCCTTTTCGTGCAGGGAAAAATGTCCGTTTTCTGTTCTTCTTTTGCACACGGTGACGTGCTTTCAGGGCTGTGGTTAGGCTTTTACCCACTCGAGGGAGGGCAGCTTCCCATTCACTTTGGAGATGGCACTCCTGCAGCGCTGTGGGCCATGTCTGTGCTTCGCAGACTGCAAACTACCCTCTCCATTCGAAGAGAACACGCACGGATTGGGAAGTCTCTGTTCTCTGGGAGTTGTGTGTGGTGCTACTGCCCCGGTGTATGGGGTTGCTCACTGGCCACTAGCAATGTTTCTGCTCGCCACTGTGGGGCAAAGGTTGTGCAGCTAAGCTCACTTGGTAAGTACAAGTGCCAGAGTTCCTTTCTGGGGCACCATCAAGAGATCACATTCGTAGCATGCGGGTACTGCTTTCCTCCTCAGCTGTGCATTCGCAGCCAGCTTCAAGGTGTTCCTTTTGTGGATAGACTCTGGTGGAGAGGCCGCTGGAGAAGGCTTCTGCTTCTATTCCCTTTGAGAAGGCTGCTTTGAGGAACCTCTTACCCTAGCCTCTGGCAAGTACAGCCTTCTGCCTCTCTCCAATACTGACTTACTTTTGACAGCTTGTCTTTCCGTTTGAGAAACCAAGAGCCCTTTTCGTGCAGGGAAAAATGTCCGTTTTCTGTTCTTCTTTTGCTCACGGTGACGTGCTTTCAGGCCTGGGTTAGTCTTTTACCCACTCGAGGGAGGGCAGCTTCCCATTCACTTTGGAGATGGCACTCCTGCAGCGCTGTGGGTCATGACTGTGCTTCGCAGACTGTAAACTACCCTCTCCATTCGAAGAGAACACGCACGGATTGGGAAGTCTCAGTTCTCTGGGAGATGTGTGTGGTGCTACTGCCCCGGTGTATGGGGTGGCTCACTGGCCACTAGCAATGTTTCTGCTCTCCACTGTGGGGCAATCGTTGTGCAGCTAAGCTCACTTGGGAAGTACAAGTGCCAGAGTTCGTTTCTGGGGCACCATCAAGGGATCACCTTCGTAGCATGCGGGTACTGCTTTCCTCCTAAGATGTGCATTCGCAGCCAGCTTCAAGGTGTTCCTTTTGTGGATAGACTCTGGTGGAGAGGCCGCTGGAGAAGGCTTCTGCTTCTGTGCCCTTTGAGAAGGCTGCTTTGAGGAACCTCTTACCCTAGCGTCTGCCAAGTACAGCCTTCTGCCTCTCTCCAATACTGACTTACTTTTGACAGCTTGTCTTTCCGTTTGAGAAACCAAGAGCCCTTTTCGTGCAGGGAGAAATGTCCGTTTTCTCTTCTTCTTTTGCACACGGTGACGTGCTTTCAGGGCTGTGGTTAGGCTTTTACCCACTCGAGGGAGGGCAGCTTCCCATTCACTTTGGAGATGGCACTCCTGCAGCGCTGTGGGCCATGTCTGTGCTTCGCAGACTGCAAACTACCCTCTCCATTCGAAGAGAACACGCACGGATTGGGAAGTCTCTGTTCTCTGGGAGTTGTGTGTGGTGCTACTGCCCCGGTGTATGGGGTGGCTCACTGGCCACTAGCAATGTTTCTGCTCGCCACTGTGGGGCAAACGTTGTGCAGCTAAGCTCACTTGGGAAGTACAAGTGCCAGAGTTCCTTTCTGGGGCACCATCAAGAGATCACATTCGTAGCATGCGGGTACTGCTTTCCTCCTAAGCTGTGCATTCGCAGCCAGCTTCAAGGTGTTCCTTTTGTGGATAGACTCTTGTGGAGAGGCCGCTGGAGAAGGCTTCTGCTTCTATGCCCTTTGAGAAGGCTGCTTTGAGGAACCTCTTACCCTAGCCTCTGCCAAGTACAGCCTTCTGCCTCTCTCCAATACTGACTTACTTCTGACAGCTTGTCTTTCCGTTTGAGAAACCAAGAGCCCTTTTCGTGCAGGGAAAAATGTCCGTTTTCTGTTCTTCTTTTGCACACGGTGACGTGCTTTCAGGGCTGTGGTTAGGCTTTTACCCACTCGAGGGAGGGCAGCTTCCCATTCACTTTGGAGATGGCACTCCTGCAGCGCTGTGGGCCATGTCTGTGCTTCGCAGACTGCAAACTACCCTCTCCATTCGAAGAGAACACGCACGGATTGGGAAGTCTCTGTTCTCTGGGAGTTGTGTGTGGTGCTACTGCCCCGGTGTATGGGGTTGCTCACTGGCCACTAGCAATGTTTCTGCTCGCCACTGTGGGGCAAACGTTGTGCAGCTAAGCTCACTTGGGAAGTACAAGTGCCAGAGTTCCTTTCTGGGGCACCATCAAGAGATCACATTCGTAGCATGCGGGTACTGCTTTCCTCCTCAGCTGTGCATTCGCAGCCAGCTTCAAGGTGTTCCTTTTGTGGATAGACTCTGGTGGAGAGGCCGCTGGAGAAGGCTTCTGCTTCTATTCCCTTTGAGAAGGCTGCTTTGAGGAACCTCTTACCCTAGCCTCTGGCAAGTACAGCCTTCTGCCTCTCTCCAATACTGACTTACTTTTGACAGCTTGTCTTTCCGTTTGAGAAACCAAGAGCCCTTTTCGTGCAGGGAAAAATGTCCGTTTTCTGTTCTTCTTTTGCACACGGTGACGTGCTTTCAGGCCTGGGTTAGGCTTTTACCCACTCGAGGGAGGGCAGCTTCCCATTCACTTTGGAGATGGCACTCCTGCAGCGCTGTGGGTCATGACTGTGCTTCGCAGACTGTAAACTACCCTCTCCATTCGAAGAGAACACGCACGGATTGGGAAGTCTCAGTTCTCTGGGAGATGTGTGTGGTGCTACTGCCCCGGTGTATGGGGTGGCTCACTGGCCACTAGCAATGTTTCTGCTCTCCACTGTGGGGCAATCGTTGTGCAGCTAAGCTCACTTGGGAAGTACAAGTGCCAGAGTTCCTTTCTGGGGCACCATCAAGAGATCACATTCGTAGCATGCGGGTACTGCTTTCCTCCTAAGATGTGCATTCGCAGCCAGCTTCAAGGTGTTCCTTTTGTGGATAGACTCTGGTGGAGAGGCCGCTGGAGAAGGCTTCTGCTTCTATGCCCTTTGAGAAGGCTGCTTTGAAAAACCTCTTACCTAGCGTGTGCCAAGGACAGCCTTCTGCCTCTCTCCAATACTGACTTACTTCTGACAGCTTGTCTTTCCGTTTGAGAAACCAAGAGGCCTTTTCGTGCAGGGAAAAATGTCCGTTTTCTGTTCTTCTTTTGCACATGGTGACGTGCTTTCAGGGCTGTGGTTAGGCTTTTACCCACTCGAGGGAGGGCAGCTTCCCATTCACTTTGGAGATGGCACTCCTGCAGCGCTGTGGGCCATGTCTGTGCTTCGCAGACTGCAAACTACCCTCTCCATTCGAAGAGAACACGCACGGATTGGGAAGTCTCTGTTCTCTGGGAGTTGTGTGTGGTGCTACTGCCCCGGTGTGTGGGGTGGCTCACTCGCCACTAGCAATGTTTCTGCTCGCCACTGTGGGGCAAACGTTGTGCAGCTAAGCTCACTTGGGAAGTACAAGTGCCAGAGTTCCTTTCTGGGGCACCATCAAGAGATCACATTCGTAGCATGCGGGTACTGCTTTCCTCCTAAGCTGTGCATTCGCAGCCAGCTTCAAGGTGTTCCTTTTGTGGATAGACTCTGGAGGAGAGGCCGCTGGAGAAGGACTCTGCTTCTATGCCCTTTGAGAGGGCTGCTTTGAGGAACCTTTTACCCTAGCCTCTGCCAAGTACAGCCTTCTGCCTCTCTCCAATACTGACTTACTTCTGACAGCTTGTCTTTCCGTTTGAGAAACCAAGAGCCCTTTTCGTGCAGGGAAAAATATCCGTTTTCTGTTCTTCTTTTGCATACGGTGACGTGCTTTCAGGGCTGTGGTTAGGCTTTTACCCACTCGAGGGAGGGCAGCTTCCCATTCACTTTGGAGATGGCACTCCTGCAGCGCTGTGGGCCATGTCTGTGCTTCGCAGACTGCAAACTACCCTCTCCATTCTAAGAGAACACTCACGGATTGGGAAGTCTCTGTTCTCTGGGAGTTGTGTGTGGTGCTACTGCCCCGGTGTATGGGGTGGCTCACTGGCCACTAGCAATGTTTCTGCTCGCCACTGTGGGGCAAACGTTGTGCAGCTAAGCTCACTTGGGAAGTACAAGTGCCAGAGTTCCTTTCTGGGGCACCATCAAGAGATCACATTCGTAGCATGCGGGTACTGCTTTCCTCCTAAGCTGTGCATTCGCAGCCAGCTTTAAGGTGTTCCTTTTGTGGATAGACTCTGGTGGAGAGGCCGCTGGAAAAGGCCTCTGCTTCTATGCCCTTTGAGAAGGCTGCTTTGAGGAACCTCTTACCCTAGCGTCTGCCAAGTACAGCCTTCTGCCTCTCTCCAATACTGACTTACTTTTGACAGCTTGTCTTTCCGTTTGAGAAACCAAGAGCCCTTTTCGTGCAGGGAGAAATGTCCGTTTTCTCTTCTTCTTTTCCACACGGTGACGTGCTTTCAGGGCTGTGGTTAGGCTTTTACCCACTCGAGGGAGGGCAGCTTCCCATTCACTTTGGAGATGGCACTCCTGCAGCGCTGTGGGCCATGTCTGTGCTTCGCAGACTGCAAACTACCCTCTCCATTCGAAGAGAACACGCACGGATTGGGAAGTCTCTGTTCTCTGGGAGTTGTGTGTGGTGCTACTGCCCCGGTGTATGGGGTGGCTCACTGGCCACTAGCAATGTTTCTGCTCGCCACTGTGGGGCAAACGTTGTGCAGCTAAGCTCACTTGGGAAGTACAAGTGCCAGAGTTCCTTTCTGGGGCACCATCAAGAGATCACATTCGTAGCATGCGGGTACTGCTTTCCTCCTAAGCTGTGCATTCGCAGCCAGCTTCAAGGTGTTCCTTTTGTGGATAGACTCTGGTGGAGAGGCCGCTGGAGAAGGCTTCTGCTTCTATGCCCTTTGAGAAGGCTGCTTTGAGGAACCTCTTACCCTAGCCTCTGCCAAGTACAGCCTTCTGCCTCTCTCCAATACTGACTTACTTCTGACAGCTTGTCTTTCCGTTTGAGAAACCAAGAGCCCTTTTCGTGCAGGGAAAAATGTCCGTTTTCTGTTCTTCTTTTGCACACGGTGACGTGCTTTCAGGGCTGTGGTTAGGCTTTTACCCACTCGAGGGAGGGCAGCTTCCCATTCACTTTGGAGATGGCACTCCTGCAGCGCTGTGGGCCATGTCTGTGCTTCGTAGACTGCAAACTACCCTCTCCATTCGAAGAGAACACGCACGGATTGGGAAGTCTCTGTTCTCTGGGAGTTGTGTGTGGTGCTACTGCCCCGGTGTATGGGGTTGCTCACTGGCCACTAGCAATGTTTCTGCTCGCCACTGTGGGGCAAAGGTTGTGCAGCTAAGCTCACTTGGTAAGTACAAGTGCCAGAGTTCCTTTCTGGGGCACCATCAAGAGATCACATTCGTAGCATGCGGGTACTGCTTTCCTCCTCAGCTGTGCATTCGCAGCCAGCTTCAAGGTGTTCCTTTTGTGGATAGACTCTGGTGGAGAGGCCGCTGGAGAAGGCTTCTGCTTCTATTCCCTTTGAGAAGGCTGCTTTGAGGAACCTCTTACCCTAGCCTCTGGCAAGTACAGCCTTCTGCCTCTCTCCAATACTGACTTACTTTTGACAGCTTGTCTTTCCGTTTGAGAAACCAAGAGCCCTTTTCGTGCAGGGAAAAATGTCCGTTTTCTGTTCTTCTTTTGCTCACGGTGACGTGCTTTCAGGCCTGGGTTAGTCTTTTACCCACTCGAGGGAGGGCAGCTTCCCATTCACTTTGGAGATGGCACTCCTGCAGCGCTGTGGGTCATGACTGTGCTTCGCAGACTGTAAACTACCCTCTCCATTCGAAGAGAACACGCACGGATTGGGAAGTCTCAGTTCTCTGGGAGATGTGTGTGGTGCTACTGCCCCGGTGTATGGGGTGGCTCACTGGCCACTAGCAATGTTTCTGCTCTCCACTGTGGGGCAATCGTTGTGCAGCTAAGCTCACTTGGGAAGTACAAGTGCCAGAGTTCGTTTCTGGGGCACCATCAAGGGATCACCTTCGTAGCATGCGGGTACTGCTTTCCTCCTAAGATGTGCATTCGCAGCCAGCTTCAAGGTGTTCCTTTTGTGGATAGACTCTGGTGGAGAGGCCGCTGGAGAAGGCTTCTGCTTCTATGCCCTTTGAGAAGGCTGCTTTGAGGAACCTCTTACCCTAGCGTCTGCCAAGTACAGCCTTCTGCCTCTCTCCAATACTGACTTACTTTTGACAGCTTGTCTTTCCGTTTGAGAAACCAAGAGCCCTTTTCGTGCAGGGAGAAATGTCCGTTTTCTCTTCTTCTTTTGCACACGGTGACGTGCTTTCAGGGCTGTGGTTAGGCTTTTACCCACTCGAGGGAGGGCAGCTTCCCATTCACTTTGGAGATGGCACTCCTGCAGCGCTGTGGGCCATGTCTGTGCTTCGCAGACTGCAAACTACCCTCTCCATTCGAAGAGAACACGCACGGATTGGGAAGTCTCTGTTCTCTGGGAGTTGTGTGTGGTGCTACTGCCCCGGTGTATGGGGTGGCTCACTGGCCACTAGCAATGTTTCTGCTCGCCACTGTGGGGCAAACGTTGTGCAGCTAAGCTCACTTGGGAAGTACAAGTGCCAGAGTTCCTTTCTGGGGCACCATCAAGAGATCACATTCGTAGCATGCGGGTACTGCTTTCCTCCTAAGCTGTGCATTCGCAGCCAGCTTCAAGGTGTTCCTTTTGTGGATAGACTCTTGTGGAGAGGCCGCTGGAGAAGGCTTCTGCTTCTATGCCCTTTGAGAAGGCTGCTTTGAGGAACCTCTTACCCTAGCCTCTGCCAAGTACAGCCTTCTGCCTCTCTCCAATACTGACTTACTTCTGACAGCTTGTCTTTCCGTTTGAGAAACCAAGAGCCCTTTTCGTGCAGGGAAAAATGTCCGTTTTCTGTTCTTCTTTTGCACACGGTGACGTGCTTTCAGGGCTGTGGTTAGGCTTTTACCCACTCGAGGGAGGGCAGCTTCCCATTCACTTTGGAGATGGCACTCCTGCAGCGCTGTGGGCCATGTCTGTGCTTCGCAGACTGCAAACTACCCTCTCCATTCGAAGAGAACACGCACGGATTGGGAAGTCTCTGTTCTCTGGGAGTTGTGTGTGGTGCTACTGCCCCGGTGTATGGGGTTGCTCACTGGCCACTAGCAATGTTTCTGCTCGCCACTGTGGGGCAAACGTTGTGCAGCTAAGCTCACTTGGGAAGTACAAGTGCCAGAGTTCCTTTCTGGGGCACCATCAAGAGATCACATTCGTAGCATGCGGGTACTGCTTTCCTCCTCAGCTGTGCATTCGCAGCCAGCTTCAAGGTGTTCCTTTTGTGGATAGACTCTGGTGGAGAGGCCGCTGGAGAAGGCTTCTGCTTCTATTCCCTTTGAGAAGGCTGCTTTGAGGAACCTCTTACCCTAGCCTCTGGCAAGTACAGCCTTCTGCCTCTCTCCAATACTGACTTACTTTTGACAGCTTGTCTTTCCGTTTGAGAAACCAAGAGCCCTTTTCGTGCAGGGAAAAATGTCCGTTTTCTGTTCTTCTTTTGCACACGGTGACGTGCTTTCAGGCCTGGGTTAGGCTTTTACCCACTCGAGGGAGGGCAGCTTCCCATTCACTTTGGAGATGGCACTCCTGCAGCGCTGTGGGTCATGACTGTGCTTCGCAGACTGTAAACTACCCTCTCCATTCGAAGAGAACACGCACGGATTGGGAAGTCTCAGTTCTCTGGGAGATGTGTGTGGTGCTACTGCCCCGGTGTATGGGGTGGCTCACTGGCCACTAGCAATGTTTCTGCTCTCCACTGTGGGGCAATCGTTGTGCAGCTAAGCTCACTTGGGAAGTACAAGTGCCAGAGTTCCTTTCTGGGGCACCATCAAGGGATCACATTCGTAGCATGCGGGTACTGCTTTCCTCCTAAGATGTGCATTCGCAGCCAGCTTCAAGGTGTTCCTTTTGTGGATAGACTCTGGTGGAGAGGCCGCTGGAGAAGGCTTCTGCTTCTATGCCCTTTGAGAAGGCTGCTTTGAAAAACCTCTTACCTAGCGTGTGCCAAGGACAGCCTTCTGCCTCTCTCCAATACTGACTTACTTCTGACAGCTTGTCTTTCCGTTTGAGAAACCAAGAGGCCTTTTCGTGCAGGGAAAAATGTCCGTTTTCTGTTCTTCTTTTGCACATGGTGACGTGCTTTCAGGGCTGTGGTTAGGCTTTTACCCACTCGAGGGAGGGCAGCTTCCCATTCACTTTGGAGATGGCACTCCTGCAGCGCTGTGGGCCATGTCTGTGCTTCGCAGACTGCAAACTACCCTCTCCATTCGAAGAGAACACGCACGGATTGGGAAGTCTCTGTTCTCTGGGAGTTGTGTGTGGTGCTACTGCCCCGGTGTGTGGGGTGGCTCACTCGCCACTAGCAATGTTTCTGCTCGCCACTGTGGGGCAAACGTTGTGCAGCTAAGCTCACTTGGGAAGTACAAGTGCCAGAGTTCCTTTCTGGGGCACCATCAAGAGATCACATTCGTAGCATGCGGGTACTGCTTTCCTCCTAAGCTGTGCATTCGCAGCCAGCTTCAAGGTGTTCCTTTTGTGGATAGACTCTGGAGGAGAGGCCGCTGGAGAAGGACTCTGCTTCTATGCCCTTTGAGAGGGCTGCTTTGAGGAACCTTTTACCCTAGCCTCTGCCAAGTACAGCCTTCTGCCTCTCTCCAATACTGACTTACTTCTGACAGCTTGTCTTTCCGTTTGAGAAACCAAGAGCCCTTTTCGTGCAGGGAAAAATATCCGTTTTCTGTTCTTCTTTTGCATACGGTGACGTGCTTTCAGGGCTGTGGTTAGGCTTTTACCCACTCGAGGGAGGGCAGCTTCCCATTCACTTTGGAGATGGCACTCCTGCAGCGCTGTGGGCCATGTCTGTGCTTCGCAGACTGCAAACTACCCTCTCCATTCTAAGAGAACACTCACGGATTGGGAAGTCTCTGTTCTCTGGGAGTTGTGTGTGGTGCTACTGCCCCGGTGTATGGGGTGGCTCACTGGCCACTAGCAATGTTTCTGCTCGCCACTGTGGGGCAAACGTTGTGCAGCTAAGCTCACTTGGGAAGTACAAGTGCCAGAGTTCCTTTCTGGGGCACCATCAAGAGATCACATTCGTAGCATGCGGGTACTGCTTTCCTCCTAAGCTGTGCATTCGCAGCCAGCTTTAAGGTGTTCCTTTTGTGGATAGACTCTGGTGGAGAGGCCGCTGGAAAAGGCCTCTGCTTCTATGCCCTTTGAGAAGGCTGCTTTGAGGAACCTCTTACCCTAGCGTCTGCCAAGTACAGCCTTCTGCCTCTCTCCAATACTGACTTACTTTTGACAGCTTGTCTTTCCGTTTGAGAAACCAAGAGCCCTTTTCGTGCAGGGAGAAATGTCCGTTTTCTCTTCTTCTTTTCCACACGGTGACGTGCTTTCAGGGCTGTGGTTAGGCTTTTACCCACTCGAGGGAGGGCAGCTTCCCATTCACTTTGGAGATGGCACTCCTGCAGCGCTGTGGGCCATGTCTGTGCTTCGCAGACTGCAAACTACCCTCTCCATTCGAAGAGAACACGCACGGATTGGGAAGTCTCTGTTCTCTGGGAGTTGTGTGTGGTGCTACTGCCCCGGTGTATGGGGTGGCTCACTGGCCACTAGCAATGTTTCTGCTCGCCACTGTGGGGCAAACGTTGTGCAGCTAAGCTCACTTGGGAAGTACAAGTGCCAGAGTTCCTTTCTGGGGCACCATCAAGAGATCACATTCGTAGCATGCGGGTACTGCTTTCCTCCTAAGCTGTGCATTCGCAGCCAGCTTCAAGGTGTTCCTTTTGTGGATAGACTCTGGTGGAGAGGCCGCTGGAGAAGGCTTCTGCTTCTATGCCCTTTGAGAAGGCTGCTTTGAGGAACCTCTTACCCTAGCCTCTGCCAAGTACAGCCTTCTGCCTCTCTCCAATACTGACTTACTTCTGACAGCTTGTCTTTCCGTTTGAGAAACCAAGAGCCCTTTTCGTGCAGGGAAAAATGTCCGTTTTCTGTTCTTCTTTTGCACACGGTGACGTGCTTTCAGGGCTGTGGTTAGGCTTTTACCCACTCGAGGGAGGGCAGCTTCCCATTCACTTTGGAGATGGCACTCCTGCAGCGCTGTGGGCCATGTCTGTGCTTCGCAGACTGCAAACTACCCTCTCCATTCGAAGAGAACACGCACGGATTGGGAAGTCTCTGTTCTCTGGGAGTTGTGTGTGGTGCTACTGCCCCGGTGTATGGGGTTGCTCACTGGCCACTAGCAATGTTTCTGCTCGCCACTGTGGGGCAAAGGTTGTGCAGCTAAGCTCACTTGGTAAGTACAAGTGCCAGAGTTCCTTTCTGGGGCACCATCAAGAGATCACATTCGTAGCATGCGGGTACTGCTTTCCTCCTCAGCTGTGCATTCGCAGCCAGCTTCAAGGTGTTCCTTTTGTGGATAGACTCTGGTGGAGAGGCCGCTGGAGAAGGCTTCTGCTTCTATTCCCTTTGAGAAGGCTGCTTTGAGGAACCTCTTACCCTAGCCTCTGGCAAGTACAGCCTTCTGCCTCTCTCCAATACTGACTTACTTTTGACAGCTTGTCTTTCCGTTTGAGAAACCAAGAGCCCTTTTCGTGCAGGGAAAAATGTCCGTTTTCTGTTCTTCTTTTGCTCACGGTGACGTGCTTTCAGGCCTGGGTTAGTCTTTTACCCACTCGAGGGAGGGCAGCTTCCCATTCACTTTGGAGATGGCACTCCTGCAGCGCTGTGGGTCATGACTGTGCTTCGCAGACTGTAAACTACCCTCTCCATTCGAAGAGAACACGCACGGATTGGGAAGTCTCAGTTCTCTGGGAGATGTGTGTGGTGCTACTGCCCCGGTGTATGGGGTGGCTCACTGGCCACTAGCAATGTTTCTGCTCTCCACTGTGGGGCAATCGTTGTGCAGCTAAGCTCACTTGGGAAGTACAAGTGCCAGAGTTCGTTTCTGGGGCACCATCAAGGGATCACCTTCGTAGCATGCGGGTACTGCTTTCCTCCTAAGCTGTGCATTCGCAGCCAGCTTCAAGGTGTTCCTTTTGTGGATAGACTCTGGTGGAGAGGCCGCTGGAGAAGGCTTCTGCTTCTATGCCCTTTGAGAAGGCTGCTTTGAGGAACCTCTTACCCTAGCGTCTGCCAAGTACAGCCTTCTGCCTCTCTCCAATACTGACTTACTTTTGACAGCTTGTCTTTCCGTTTGAGAAACCAAGAGCCCTTTTCGTGCAGGGAGAAATGTCCGTTTTCTCTTCTTCTTTTGCACACGGTGACGTGCTTTCAGGGCTGTGGTTAGGCTTTTACCCACTCGAGGGAGGGCAGCTTCCCATTCACTTTGGAGATGGCACTCCTGCAGCGCTGTGGGCCATGTCTGTGCTTCGCAGACTGCAAACTACCCTCTCCATTCGAAGAGAACACGCACGGATTGGGAAGTCTCTGTTCTCTGGGAGTTGTGTGTGGTGCTACTGCCCCGGTGTATGGGGTGGCTCACTGGCCACTAGCAATGTTTCTGCTCGCCACTGTGGGGCAAACGTTGTGCAGCTAAGCTCACTTGGGAAGTACAAGTGCCAGAGTTCCTTTCTGGGGCACCATCAAGAGATCACATTCGTAGCATGCGGGTACTGCTTTCCTCCTAAGCTGTGCATTCGCAGCCAGCTTCAAGGTGTTCCTTTTGTGGATAGACTCTTGTGGAGAGGCCGCTGGAGAAGGCTTCTGCTTCTATGCCCTTTGAGAAGGCTGCTTTGAGGAACCTCTTACCCTAGCCTCTGCCAAGTACAGCCTTCTGCCTCTCTCCAATACTGACTTACTTCTGACAGCTTGTCTTTCCGTTTGAGAAACCAAGAGCCCTTTTCGTGCAGGGAAAAATGTCCGTTTTCTGTTCTTCTTTTGCACACGGTGACGTGCTTTCAGGGCTGTGGTTAGGCTTTTACCCACTCGAGGGAGGGCAGCTTCCCATTCACTTTGGAGATGGCACTCCTGCAGCGCTGTGGGCCATGTCTGTGCTTCGCAGACTGCAAACTACCCTCTCCATTCGAAGAGAACACGCACGGATTGGGAAGTCTCTGTTCTCTGGGAGTTGTGTGTGGTGCTACTGCCCCGGTGTATGGGGTTGCTCACTGGCCACTAGCAATGTTTCTGCTCGCCACTGTGGGGCAAACGTTGTGCAGCTAAGCTCACTTGGGAAGTACAAGTGCCAGAGTTCCTTTCTGGGGCACCATCAAGAGATCACATTCGTAGCATGCGGGTACTGCTTTCCTCCTCAGCTGTGCATTCGCAGCCAGCTTCAAGGTGTTCCTTTTGTGGATAGACTCTGGTGGAGAGGCCGCTGGAGAAGGCTTCTGCTTCTATTCCCTTTGAGAAGGCTGCTTTGAGGAACCTCTTACCCTAGCCTCTGGCAAGTACAGCCTTCTGCCTCTCTCCAATACTGACTTACTTTTGACAGCTTGTCTTTCCGTTTGAGAAACCAAGAGCCCTTTTCGTGCAGGGAAAAATGTCCGTTTTCTGTTCTTCTTTTGCACACGGTGACGTGCTTTCAGGCCTGGGTTAGGCTTTTACCCACTCGAGGGAGGGCAGCTTCCCATTCACTTTGGAGATGGCACTCCTGCAGCGCTGTGGGTCATGACTGTGCTTCGCAGACTGTAAACTACCCTCTCCATTCGAAGAGAACACGCACGGATTGGGAAGTCTCAGTTCTCTGGGAGATGTGTGTGGTGCTACTGCCCCGGTGTATGGGGTGGCTCACTGGCCACTAGCAATGTTTCTGCTCTCCACTGTGGGGCAATCGTTGTGCAGCTAAGCTCACTTGGGAAGTACAAGTGCCAGAGTTCCTTTCTGGGGCACCATCAAGAGATCACATTCGTAGCATGCGGGTACTGCTTTCCTCCTAAGATGTGCATTCGCAGCCAGCTTCAAGGTGTTCCTTTTGTGGATAGACTCTGGTGGAGAGGCCGCTGGAGAAGGCTTCTGCTTCTATGCCCTTTGAGAAGGCTGCTTTGAAAAACCTCTTACCTAGCGTGTGCCAAGGACAGCCTTCTGCCTCTCTCCAATACTGACTTACTTCTGACAGCTTGTCTTTCCGTTTGAGAAACCAAGAGGCCTTTTCGTGCAGGGAAAAATGTCCGTTTTCTGTTCTTCTTTTGCACATGGTGACGTGCTTTCAGGGCTGTGGTTAGGCTTTTACCCACTCGAGGGAGGGCAGCTTCCCATTCACTTTGGAGATGGCACTCCTGCAGCGCTGTGGGCCATGTCTGTGCTTCGCAGACTGCAAACTACCCTCTCCATTCGAAGAGAACACGCACGGATTGGGAAGTCTCTGTTCTCTGGGAGTTGTGTGTGGTGCTACTGCCCCGGTGTGTGGGGTGGCTCACTCGCCACTAGCAATGTTTCTGCTCGCCACTGTGGGGCAAACGTTGTGCAGCTAAGCTCACTTGGGAAGTACAAGTGCCAGAGTTCCTTTCTGGGGCACCATCAAGAGATCACATTCGTAGCATGCGGGTACTGCTTTCCTCCTAAGCTGTGCATTCGCAGCCAGCTTCAAGGTGTTCCTTTTGTGGATAGACTCTGGAGGAGAGGCCGCTGGAGAAGGACTCTGCTTCTATGCCCTTTGAGAGGGCTGCTTTGAGGAACCTTTTACCCTAGCCTCTGCCAAGTACAGCCTTCTGCCTCTCTCCAATACTGACTTACTTCTGACAGCTTGTCTTTCCGTTTGAGAAACCAAGAGCCCTTTTCGTGCAGGGAAAAATATCCGTTTTCTGTTCTTCTTTTGCATACGGTGACGTGCTTTCAGGGCTGTGGTTAGGCTTTTACCCACTCGAGGGAGGGCAGCTTCCCATTCACTTTGGAGATGGCACTCCTGCAGCGCTGTGGGCCATGTCTGTGCTTCGCAGACTGCAAACTACCCTCTCCATTCTAAGAGAACACTCACGGATTGGGAAGTCTCTGTTCTCTGGGAGTTGTGTGTGGTGCTACTGCCCCGGTGTATGGGGTGGCTCACTGGCCACTAGCAATGTTTCTGCTCGCCACTGTGGGGCAAACGTTGTGCAGCTAAGCTCACTTGGGAAGTACAAGTGCCAGAGTTCCTTTCTGGGGCACCATCAAGAGATCACATTCGTAGCATGCGGGTACTGCTTTCCTCCTAAGCTGTGCATTCGCAGCCAGCTTTAAGGTGTTCCTTTTGTGGATAGACTCTGGTGGAGAGGCCGCTGGAAAAGGCCTCTGCTTCTATGCCCTTTGAGAAGGCTGCTTTGAGGAACCTCTTACCCTAGCGTCTGCCAAGTACAGCCTTCTGCCTCTCTCCAATACTGACTTACTTTTGACAGCTTGTCTTTCCGTTTGAGAAACCAAGAGCCCTTTTCGTGCAGGGAGAAATGTCCGTTTTCTCTTCTTCTTTTCCACACGGTGACGTGCTTTCAGGGCTGTGGTTAGGCTTTTACCCACTCGAGGGAGGGCAGCTTCCCATTCACTTTGGAGATGGCACTCCTGCAGCGCTGTGGGCCATGTCTGTGCTTCGCAGACTGCAAACTACCCTCTCCATTCGAAGAGAACACGCACGGATTGGGAAGTCTCTGTTCTCTGGGAGTTGTGTGTGGTGCTACTGCCCCGGTGTATGGGGTGGCTCACTGGCCACTAGCAATGTTTCTGCTCGCCACTGTGGGGCAAACGTTGTGCAGCTAAGCTCACTTGGGAAGTACAAGTGCCAGAGTTCCTTTCTGGGGCACCATCAAGAGATCACATTCGTAGCATGCGGGTACTGCTTTCCTCCTAAGCTGTGCATTCGCAGCCAGCTTCAAGGTGTTCCTTTTGTGGATAGACTCTGGTGGAGAGGCCGCTGGAGAAGGCTTCTGCTTCTATGCCCTTTGAGAAGGCTGCTTTGAGGAACCTCTTACCCTAGCCTCTGCCAAGTACAGCCTTCTGCCTCTCTCCAATACTGACTTACTTCTGACAGCTTGTCTTTCCGTTTGAGAAACCAAGAGCCCTTTTCGTGCAGGGAAAAATGTCCGTTTTCTGTTCTTCTTTTGCACACGGTGACGTGCTTTCAGGGCTGTGGTTAGGCTTTTACCCACTCGAGGGAGGGCAGCTTCCCATTCACTTTGGAGATGGCACTCCTGCAGCGCTGTGGGCCATGTCTGTGCTTCGCAGACTGCAAACTACCCTCTCCATTCGAAGAGAACACGCACGGATTGGGAAGTCTCTGTTCTCTGGGAGTTGTGTGTGGTGCTACTGCCCCGGTGTATGGGGTTGCTCACTGGCCACTAGCAATGTTTCTGCTCGCCACTGTGGGGCAAAGGTTGTGCAGCTAAGCTCACTTGGTAAGTACAAGTGCCAGAGTTCCTTTCTGGGGCACCATCAAGAGATCACATTCGTAGCATGCGGGTACTGCTTTCCTCCTCAGCTGTGCATTCGCAGCCAGCTTCAAGGTGTTCCTTTTGTGGATAGACTCTGGTGGAGAGGCCGCTGGAGAAGGCTTCTGCTTCTATTCCCTTTGAGAAGGCTGCTTTGAGGAACCTCTTACCCTAGCCTCTGGCAAGTACAGCCTTCTGCCTCTCTCCAATACTGACTTACTTTTGACAGCTTGTCTTTCCGTTTGAGAAACCAAGAGCCCTTTTCGTGCAGGGAAAAATGTCCGTTTTCTGTTCTTCTTTTGCTCACGGTGACGTGCTTTCAGGCCTGGGTTAGTCTTTTACCCACTCGAGGGAGGGCAGCTTCCCATTCACTTTGGAGATGGCACTCCTGCAGCGCTGTGGGTCATGACTGTGCTTCGCAGACTGTAAACTACCCTCTCCATTCGAAGAGAACACGCACGGATTGGGAAGTCTCAGTTCTCTGGGAGATGTGTGTGGTGCTACTGCCCCGGTGTATGGGGTGGCTCACTGGCCACTAGCAATGTTTCTGCTCTCCACTGTGGGGCAATCGTTGTGCAGCTAAGCTCACTTGGGAAGTACAAGTGCCAGAGTTCGTTTCTGGGGCACCATCAAGGGATCACCTTCGTAGCATGCGGGTACTGCTTTCCTCCTAAGATGTGCATTCGCAGCCAGCTTCAAGGTGTTCCTTTTGTGGATAGACTCTGGTGGAGAGGCCGCTGGAGAAGGCTTCTGCTTCTATGCCCTTTGAGAAGGCTGCTTTGAAAAACCTCTTACCTAGCGTGTGCCAAGTACAGCCTTCTGCCTCTCTCCAATACTGACTTACTTCTGACAGCTTGTCTTTCCGTTTGAGAAACCAAGAGCCCTTTTCGTGCAGGGAAAAATGTCCGTTTTCTGTTCTTCTTTTGCACACGGTGACGTGCTTTCAGGGCTGTGGTTAGGCTTTTACCCACTCGAGGGAGGGCAGCTTCCCATTCACTTTGGAGATGGCACTCCTGCAGCGCTGTGGGCCATGTCTGTGCTTCGCAGACTGCAAACTACCCTCTCCATTCGAAGAGAACACGCACGGATTGGGAAGTCTCTGTTCTCTGGGAGTTGTGTGTGGTGCTACTGCCCCGGTGTGTGGTGTGGCTCACTCGCCACTAGCAATGTTTCTGCTCGCCACTGTGCGGCAAACGTTGTGCAGCTAAGCTCACTTGGGAAGTACAAGTGCCAGAGTTCCTTTCTGGGGCACCATCAAGAGATCACATTCGTAGCATGCGGGTACTGCTTTCCTCCTAAGCTGTGCATTCGCAGCCAGCTTCAAGGTGTTCCTTTTGTGGATAGACTCTGGAGGAGAGGCCGCTGGAGAAGGCCTCTGCTTCTATGCCCTTTGAGAGGGCTGCTTTGAGGAACCTCTTACCCTAGCCTCTGCCAAGTACAGCCTTCTGCCTCTCTCCAATACTGACTTACTTCTGACAGCTTGTCTTTCCGTTTGAGAAACCAAGAGCCCTTTTCGTGCAGGGAAAAATATCCGTTTTCTGTTCTTCTTTTGCACACGGTGACGTGCTTTCAGGGCTGTGGTTAGGCTTTTACCCACTCGAGGGAGGGCAGCTTCCCATTCACTTTGGAGATGGCACTCCTGCAGCGCTGTGGGCCATGTCTGTGCTTCGCAGACTGCAAACTACCCTCTCCATTCTAAGAGAACACTCACGGATTGGGAAGTCTCTGTTCTCTGGGAGTTGTGTGTGGTGCTACTGCCCCGGTGTATGGGGTGGCTCACTGGCCACTAGCAATGTTTCTGCTCGCCACTGTGGGGCAAACGTTGTGCAGCTAAGCTCACTTGGGAAGTACAAGTGCCAGAGTTCCTTTCTGGGTCACCATCAAGAGATCACATTCGTAGCATGCGGGTACTGCTTTCCTCCTCAGCTGTGCATTCGCAGCCAGCTTCAAGGTGTTCCTTTTGTGGATAGACTCTGGTGGAGAGGCCGCTGGAGAAGGCTTCTGCTTCTATGCCCTTTGAGAAGGCTGCTTTGAAAAACCTCTTACCTAGCGTGTGCCAAGTACAGCCTTCTGCCTCTCTCCAATACTGACTTACTTTTGACAGCTTGTCTTTCCGTTTGAGAAAGCAAGAGCCCTTTTCGTGCAGGGAAAAATGTCCGTTTTCTGTTCTTCTTTTGCACACGGTGACGTGCTTTCAGGGCTGTGGTTAGGCTTTTACCCACTCGAGGGAGGGCAGCTTCCCATTCACTTTGGAGATGGCACTCCTGCAGCGCTGTGGGCCATGTCTGTGCTTCGCAGACTGCAAACTACCCTCTCCATTCGAAGAGAACACGCACGGATTGGGATGTCTCTGTTCTCTGGGAGTTGTGTGTGGTGCTACTGCCCCGGTGTATGGGGTGGCTCACTGGCCACTAGCAATGTTTCTGCTCGCCACTGTGGGGCAAACGTTGTGCAGCTAAGCTCACTTGGGAAGTACAAGTGCCAGAGTTCCTTTCTGGGGCACCATCAAGAGATCACATTCGTAGCATGCGGGTTCTGCTTTCCTCCTCAGCTGTGCTTTCGCAGCCAGCTTCAAGGTGTTCCTTTTGTGGATAGACTCTGGTGGAGAGGCCGCTGGAGAAGGCTTCTGCTTCTATGCCCTTTGAGAAGGCTTCTTTGAGGAACCTCTTACCCTAGCGTGTGCCAAGTACAGCCTTCTGCCTCTCTCCAATACTGACTTACTTTTGACAGCTTGTCTTTCCGTTTGAGAAAGCAAGAGCCCTTTTCGTGCAGGGAAAAATGTCCGTTTTCTTTTCTTCTTTTGCACAAGGTGACGTGCTTTCAGGGCTGTGGTTAGGCTTTTACCCACTCGAGGGAGGGCAACTTCCCATTCACTTTGGAGATGGCACTCCTGCAGCGCTGTGGGCCATGTCTGTGCTTCGCAGACTGCAAACTACCCTCTCCATTCGAAGAGAACACGCACGGATTGGGAAGTCTCTGTTCTCTGGGAGTTGTGTGTGGTGCTACTGCCCCGGTGTATGGGGTGGCTCACTGGCCACTAGCAATGTTTCTGCTCGCCACTGTGGGGCAAACGTTGTGCAGCTAAGCTCACTTGGGAAGTACAAGTGCCAGAGTTCCTTTCTGGGGCACCATCAAGAGATCACATTCGTAGCATGCGGGTACTGCTTTCCTCCTAAGATGTGCATTCGCAGCCAGCTTCAAGGTGTTCCTTTTGTGGATAGACTCTGGTGGAGAGGCCGCTGGATAAGGCCTCTGCTTCTATGCCCTTTGAGAGGGCTGCTTTGAGGAACCTCTTACCCTAGCCTCTGCCAAGTACAGCCTTCTGCCTCTCTCCAATACTGACTTACTTTTGACAGCTTGTCTTTCCGTTTGAGAAACCAAGAGCCCTTTTCGTGCAGGGAAAAATGTCCGTTTTCTGGTCTTCTTTTGCACACGGTGACGTGCTTTCAGGCCTGGGTTAGGCTTTTACCCACTCGATGGAGGGCAGCTTCCCATTCACTTTGGAGATGGCACTCCTGCAGCGCTGTGGGCCATGTCTGTGCTTCGCAGACTGCAAACTACCCTCTCCATTCGAAGAGAACACGCACGGATTGGGAAGTCTCTGTTCTCTGGGAGTTGTGTGTGGTGCTACTGCCCCGGTGTATGGGGTTGCTCACTGGCCACTAGCAATGTTTCTGCTCGCCACTGTGGGGCAAACGTTGTGCAGCTAAGCTCACTTGGGAAGTACAAGTGCCAGAGTTCCTTTCTGGGGCACCATCAAGAGATCACATTCGTAGCATGCGGTTTCTGCTTTCCTCCTAAGCTGTGCATTCGCAGCCAGCTTCAAGGTGTTCCTTTTGTGGATAGACTCTGGAGGAGAGGCCGCTGGAGAAGGCCTCTGCTTCTATGCCCTTTGAGAGGGCTGCTTTGAGGAACCTCTTACCCTAGCCTCTGCCAAGTACAGCCTTCTGCCTCTCTCCAATACTGACTTACTTCTGACAGCTTGTCTTTCCGTTTGAGAAACCAAGAGCCCTTTTCGTGCAGGGAAAAATATCCGTTTTCTGTTCTTCTTTTGCACACGGTGACGTGCTTTCAGGGCTGTGGTTAGGCTTTTACCCACTCGAGGGAGGGCAGCTTCCCATTCACTTTGGAGATGGCACTCCTGCAGCGCTGTGGGCCATGTCTGTGCTTCGCAGACTGCAAACTACCCTCTCCATTCGAAGAGAACACTCACGGATTGGGAAGTCTCTGTTCTCTGGGAGTTGTGTGTGGTGCTACTGCCCCGGTGTATGGGGTGGCTCACTGGCCACTAGCAATGTTTCTGCTCGCCACTGTGGGGCAAACGTTGTGCAGCTAAGCTCACTTGGGAAGTACAAGTGCCAGAGTTCCTTTCTGGGGCACCATCAAGAGATCACATTCGTAGCATGCGGGTACTGCTTTCCTCCTCAGCTGTGCATTCGCAGCCAGCTTCAAGGTGTTCCTTTTGTGGATAGACTCTGGTGGAGAGGCCGCTGGAGAAAGCTTCTGCTTCTATGCCCTTTGAGAAGGCTGCTTTGAAAAACCTCTTACCTAGCGTGTGCCAAGTACAGCCTTCTGCCTCTCTCCAATACTGACTTACTTTTGACAGCTTGTCTTTCCGTTTGAGAAAGCAAGAGCCCTTTTCGTGCAGGGAAAAATGTCCGTTTTCTGTTCTTCTTTTGCACACGGTGACGTGCTTTCAGGGCTGTGGTTAGGCTTTTACCCACTCGAGGGAGGGCAGCTTCCCATTCACTTTGGAGATGGCACTCCTGCAGCGCTGTGGGCCATGTCTGTGCTTCGCAGACTGCAAACTACCCTCTCCATTCGAAGAGAACACGCACGGATTGGGAAGTCTCTGTTCTCTGGGAGTTGTGTGTGGTGCTACTGCCCCGGTGTATGGGGTGGCTCACTGGCCACTAGCAATGTTTCTGCTCGCCACTGTGGGGCAAACGTTGTGCAGCTAAGCTCACTTGGGAAGTACAAGTGCCAGAGTTCCTTTCTGGGGCACCATCAAGAGATCACATTCGTAGCATGCGGGTACTGCTTTCCTCCTAAGCTGTGCATTCGCAGCCAGCTTCAAGGTGTTCCTTTTGTGGATAGACTCTGGAGGAGAGGCCGCTGGAGAAGCCCTCTGCTTCTATGCCCTTTGAGAGGGCTGCTTTGAGGAACCTCTTACCCTAGCCTCTGCCAAGTACAGCCTTCTGCCTCTCTCCAATACTGACTTACTTCTGACAGCTTGTCTTTCCGTTTGAGAAACCAAGAGCCCTTTTCGTGCAGGGAAAAATATCCGTTTTCTGTTCTTCTTTTGCACACGGTGACGTGCTTTCAGGGCTGTGGTTAGGCTTTTACCCACTCGAGGGAGGGCAGCTTCCCATTCACTTTGGAGATGGCACTCCTGCAGCGCTGTGGGCCATGTCTGTGCTTCGCAGACTGCAAACTACCCTCTCCATTCTAAGAGAACACTCACGGATTGGGAAGTCTCTGTTCTCTGGGAGTTGTGTGTGGTGCTACTGCCCCGGTGTATGGGGTGGCTCACTGGCCACTAGCAATGTTTCTGCTCGCCACTGTGGGGCAAACGTTGTGCAGCTAAGCTCACTTGGGAAGTACAAGTGCCAGAGTTCCTTTCTGGGGCACCATCAAGAGATCACATTCGTAGCATGCGGGTACTGCTTTCCTCCTCAGCTGTGCTTTCGCAGCCAGCTTCAAGGTGTTCCTTTTGTGGATAGACTCTGGTGGAGAGGCCGCTGGAGAAGGCTTCTGCTTCTATGCCCTTTGAGAAGGCTTCTTTGAGGAACCTCTTACCCTAGCGTGTGCCAAGTACAGCCTTCTGCCTCTCTCCAATACTGACTTACTTTTGACAGCTTGTCTTTCCGTTTGAGAAAGCAAGAGCCCTTTTCGTGCAGGGAAAAATGTCCGTTTTCTGTTCTTCTTTTGCACAAGGTGACGTGCTTTCAGGGCTGTGGTTAGGCTTTTAACCACTCGAGGGAGGGCAACTTCCCATTCACTTTGGAGATGGCACTCCTGCAGCGCTGTGGGCCATGTCTGTGCTTCGCAGACTGCAAACTACCCTCTCCATTCGAAGAGAACACGCACGGATTGGGAAGTCTCTGTTCTCTGGGAGTTGTGTGTGGTGCTACTGCCCCGGTGTATGGGGTGGCTCACTGGCCACTAGCAATGTTTCTGCTCGCCACTGTGGGGCAAACGTTGTGCAGCTAAGCTCACTTGGGAAGTACAAGTGCCAGAGTTCCTTTCTGGGGCACCATCAAGAGATCACATTCGTAGCATGCGGGTACTGCTTTCCTCCTAAGCTGTGCATTCGCAGCCAGCTTCAAGGTGTTCCTTTTGTGGATAGACTCTGGTGGAGAGGCCGCTGGATAAGGCCTCTGCTTCTATGCCCTTTGAGAGGGCTGCTTTGAGGAACCTCTTACCCTAGCCTCTGCCAAGTACAGCCTTCTGCCTCTCTCCAATACTGACTTACTTTTGACAGCTTGTCTTTCCGTTTGAGAAACCAAGAGCCCTTTTCGTGCAGGGAAAAATGTCCGTTTTCTGGTCTTCTTTTGCACACGGTGACGTGCTTTCAGGCCTGGGTTAGGCTTTTACCCACTCGATGGAGGGCAGCTTCCCATTCACTTTGGAGATGGCACTCCTGCAGCGCTGTGGGCCATGTCTGTGCTTCGCAGACTGCAAACTACCCTCTCCATTCGAAGAGAACACGCACGGATTGGGAAGTCTCTGTTCTCTGGGAGTTGTGTGTGGTGCTACTGCCCCGGTGTATGGGGTTGCTCACTGGCCACTAGCAATGTTTCTGCTCGCCACTGTGGGGCAAACGTTGTGCAGCTAAGCTCACTTGGGAAGTACAAGTGCCAGAGTTCCTTTCTGGGGCACCATCAAGAGATCACATTCGTAGCATGCGGTTTCTGCTTTCCTCCTAAGCTGTGCATTCGCAGCCAGCTTCAAGGTGTTCCTTTTGTGGATAGACTCTGGAGGAGAGGCCGCTGGAGAAGGCCTCTGCTTCTATGCCCTTTGAGAGGGCTGCTTTGAGGAACCTCTTACCCTAGCCTCTGCCAAGTACAGCCTTCTGCCTCTCTCCAATACTGACTTACTTCTGACAGCTTGTCTTTCCGTTTGAGAAACCAAGAGCCCTTTTCGTGCAGGGAAAAATGTCCGTTTTCTGTTCTTCTTTTGCACACGGTGACGTGCTTTCAGGGCTGTGGTTAGGCTTTTACCCACTCGAGGGAGGGCAGCTTCCCATTCACTTTGGAGATGGCACTCCTGCAGCGCTGTGGGCCATGTCTGTGCTTCGCAGACTGCAAACTACCCTCTCCATTCGAAGAGAACACGCACGGATTGGGAAGTCTCTGTTCTCTGGGAGTTGTGTGTGGTGCTACTGCCCCGGTGTATGGGGTGGCTCACTGGCCACTAGCAATGTTTCTGCTCGCCACTGTGGGGCAAACGTTGTGCAGCTAAGCTCACTTGGGAAGTACAAGTGCCAGAGTTCCTTTCTGGGGCACCATCAAGAGATCACATTCGTAGCATACGGGTACTGCTTTCCTCCTCAGCTGTGCATTCGCAGCCAGCTTCAAGGTGTTCCTTTTGTGGATAGACTCTGGTGGAGAGGCCGCTGGAGAAGGCTTCTGCTTCTATGCCCTTTGAGAAGGCTGCTTTGAAAAACCTCTTACCTAGCGTGTGCCAAGTACAGCCTTCTGCCTCTCTCCAATACTGACTTACTTTTGACAGCTTGTCTTTCCGTTTGAGAAACCAAGAGCCCTTTTCGTGCAGGGAAAAATGTCCGTTTTCTGTTCTTCTTTTGCACACGGTGACGTGCTTTCAGGGCTGTGGTTAGGCTTTTACCCACTCGAGCGAGGGCAGCTTCCCATTCACTTTGGAGATGGCACTCCTGCAGCGCTCTGGGCCATGTCTGTGCTTCGCAGACTGCAAACTACCCTCTCCATTCGAAGAGAACACGCACGGATTGGGAAGTCTCTGTTCTCTGGGAGTTGTGTGTGGTGCTACTGCCCCGGTGTACGGGGTGGCTCACTGGCCACTAGCAATGTTTCTGCTCGCCACTGTGGGGCAAACGTTGTGCAGCTAAGCTCACTTGGGAAGTACAAGTGCCAGAGTTCCTTTCTAGGGCACCATCAAGAGATCAGATTCGTAGCATGCGGGTTCTGCTTTCCTCCTCAGCTGTGCTTTCGCAGCCAGCTTCAAGGTGTTCCTTTTGTGGATAGACTCTGGTGGAGAGGCCGCTGGAGAAGGCTTCTGCTGCTATGCCCTTTGAGAAGGCTTCTTTGAGGAACCTCTTACCCTAGCGTGTGCCAAGTACTGCCTTCTGCCTCTCTCCAATACTGACTTACTTTTGACAGCTTGTCTTTCCGTTTGAGAAACCAAGAGCCCTTTTCGTGCAGGGAAAAATGTCCGTTTTCTGTTCTTCTTTTGCACAAGGTGACGTGCTTTCAGGGCTGTGGTTAGGCTTTTACCCACTCGAGGGAGGGCAGCTTCCCATTCACTTTGGAGATGGCACTCCTGCAGCCCTGTGGGCCATGTCTGTGCTTCGCAGACTGCAAACTACCCTCTCCATTCGAAGAGAACACGCACGGATTGGGAAGTCTCTGTTCTCTGGGAGTTGTGTGTGGTGCTACTGCCCCGGTGTATGGGGTGGCTCACTGGCCACTAGCAATGTTTCTGCTCGCCACTGTGGGTCAAACGTTGTGCAGCTAAGCTCACTTGGGAAGTACAAGTGCCAGAGTTCCTTTCTGGGGCACCATCAAAAGATCACATTCGTAGCATGCGGGTACTGCTTTCCTCCTAAGATGTGCATTCGCAGCCAGCTTCAAGGTGTTCCTTTTGTGGATAGACTCTGGTGGAGAGGCCGCTGGATAAGGCCTCTGCTTCTATGCCCTTTGAGAGGGCTGCTTTGAGGAACCTCTTACCCTAGCCTCTGCCAAGTACAGCCTTCTGCCTCTCTCCAATACTGACTTACTTTTGACAGCTTGTCTTTCCGTTTGAGAAACCAAGAGCCCTTTTCGTGCAGGGAAAAATGTCCGTTTTCTGGTCTTCTTTTGCACACGGTGACGTGCTTTCAGGCCTGGGTTAGGCTTTTACCCACTCGAGGGAGGGCAGCTTCCCATTCACTTTGGAGATGGCACTCCTGCAGCGCTGTGGGCCAAGACTGTGCTTCGCAGACTGTAAACTACCCTCTCCATTCGAAGAGAACACGCACGGATTGGGAAGTCTCTGTTCTCTGGGAGATGTGTGTGGTGCTACTGCCCCGGTGTATGGGGTGGCTCACTCGCCACTAGCAATGTTTCTGCTCGCCACTGTGGGGCAAACGTTGTGCAGCTAAGCTCACTTGGGAAGTACAAGTGCCAGAGTTCCTTTCTGGGGCACCATCAAGAGATCACATTCGTAGCATGCGGGTACTGCTTTCCTCCTAAGCTGTGCATTCGCAGCCAGCTTCAAAGTGTTCCTTTTCTGGATAGACTCTGGTGGAGAGGCCGCTGGAGAAGGCCTCTGCTTCTATGCCCTTTGAGAAGGCTTCTTTGAGGAACCTCTTACCCTAGCGTGTGCCAAGTACAGCCTTCTGCCTCTCTCCAATACTGACTTACTTTTGACAGCTTGTCTTTCCGTTTGAGAAAGCAAGAGCCCTTTTCGTGCAGGGAAAAATGTCCGTTTTCTGTTCTTCTTTTGCACACGGTGACGTGCTTTCAGGGCTGTGGTTAGGCTTTTACCCACTCGAGGGAGGGCAGCTTCCCATTCACTTTGGAGATGGCACTCCTGCAGCGCTGTGGGCCATGTCTGTGCTTCGCAGACTGCAAACTACCCTCTCCATTCGAAGAGAACACGCACGGATTGGGAAGTCTCTGTTCTCTGGGAGATGTGTGTGGTGCTACTGCCCCGGTGTATGGGGTGGCTCACTGGCCACTAGCAATGTTTCTGCTCGCCACTGTGGGCAAACGTTGTGCAGCTAAGCTCACTTGGGAAGTACAAGTGCCAGAGTTCCTTTCTGGGGCACCATCAAGAGATCACATTCGTAGCATGCGGGTACTGCTTTCCTCCTAAGCTGTGCATTCGCAGCCAGCTTCAAAGTGTTCCTTTTGTGGATAGACTCTGGTGGAGAGGCCGCTGGAGAAGGTCTCTGCTTCTATGCCCTTTGAGAAGGCTGCTGTGAGGAACCTCTTACCCTAGCGTGTGCCAAGTACAGCCTTCTGCCTCTCTCCAATACTGACTTACTTTTGACAGCTTGTCTTTCCGTTTGAGAAACCAAGAGCCGTTTTCGTGCAGGGAAAAATGTCCGTTTTCTGTTCTTCTTTTGCACACGGTGACGTGCTTTCAGGGCTGTGGTTAGGCTTTTACCCACTCGAGGGAGGGCATCTTCCCATTCACTTTGGAGATGGCACTCCTGCAGCGCTGTGGGCCATGTCTGTGCTTCGCAGACTGCAAACTACCCTCTCCATTCGAAGAGAACACGCACGGATTGGGAAGTCTCTGTTCTCTGGGAGTTGTGTGTGGTGCTACTGCCCCGGTGTATGGGGTGGCTCACTGGCCACTAGCAATGTTTCTGCTCGCCACTGTGGGGCAAACGTTGTTCAGCTAAGCTCACTTGGGAAGTACAAGTGCCAGAGTTCCTTTCTGGGGCACCATCAAGAGATCACATTCGTAGCATGCGGGTACTGCTTTCCTCCTAAGCTGTGCATTCGCAGTCAGCTTCAAGGTGTTCCTTTTGTGGATAGACTCTGGAGGAGAGGCCGCTGGAGAAGGCCTCTGCTTCTATGCCCTTTGAGAGGGCTGCTTTGAGGAACCTCTTACCCTAGCCTCTGCCAAGTACAGCCTTCTGCCTCTCTCCAATACTGACTTACTTTTGACACCTTGTCTTTCCTTTTGAGAAACCAAGAGCCCTTTTCGTGCAGGGAAAAATGTCCTTTTTCTGTTCTTCTTTTGCACACGGTTACGTGCTTTCAGGGCTGGGGTTAGGCTTTTACCCACTCGAGGGAGGGCAGCTTCCCATTCACTTTGGAGATGGCACTCCTGCAGCGCTGTGGGCCATGTCTGTGCTTCGCAGACTGCAAACTACCCTCTCCATTCGAAGAGAACACGCACGGATTGGGAAGTCTCTGTTCTCTGGGAGTTGTGTGTGGTGCTACTGCCCCGGTGTATGGGGTGGCTCACTGGCCACTAGCAATGTTTCTGCTCGCCACTGTGGGGCAAACGTTGTGCAGCTAAGCTCACTTGGGAAGTACAAGTGCCAGAGTTCCTTTCTGGGGCACCATCAAGAGATCACATTCGTAGCATGCGGGTACTGCTTTCCTCCTCAGCTGTGCATTCGCAGCCAGCTTCAAGGTGTTCCTTTTGTGGATAGACTCTGGTGGAGAGGCCGCTGGAGAAGGCTTCTGCTTCTATGCCCTTTGAGAAGGCTGCTTTGAGGAACCTCTTACCCTAGCCTCTGCCAAGTACAGCCTTCTGCCTCTCTCCAATACTGACTTACTTTTGAGAGCTTGTTTTTCCGTTTGAGAAACCAAGAGCCCTTTTCGTGCAGGGAAAAATGTCCGTTTTCTGGTCTTCTTTTGCACACGGTGACGTGCTTTCAGGGCTGTGGTTAGGCTTTTACCCACTCGAGGGAGGGCAGCTTCCCATTCACTTTGGAGATGGCACTCCTGCAGCGCTGTGGGCCATGTCTGTGCTTCGCAGACTGCAAACTACCCTCTCCATTTGAAGAGAACACGCACGGATTGGGAAGTCTCTGTTCTCTGGGAGCTGTGTGTGGTGCTACTGCCCCGGTGTATGGGGTGGCTCACTGGCCACTAGCAATGTTTCTGCTCGCCACTGTGGGGCAAACGTTGTGCAGCTAAGCTCACTTGGGAAGTACAAGTGCCAGAGTTACTTTCTGGGGCACCATCAAGAGATCACATTCGTAGCATGCGGGTACTGCTTTCCTCCTAAGCTGTGCATTCGCAGCCAGCTTCAAAGTGTTCCTTTTGTGGATAGACTCTGGTGGAGAGGCCGCTGGATAAGGCCTCTGCTTCTATGCCCTTTGAGAGGGCTGCTTTGAGGAACCTCTTACCCTAGCCTCTGCCAAGTACAGCCTTCTGCCTCTCTCCAATACTGACTTACTTCTGACAGCTTGTCTTTCCGTTTGAGAAACCAAGAGGCCTTTTCGTGCAGGGAAAAATGTCCGTTTTCTGTTCTTCTTTTGCACACGGTGACGTGCTTTCAGGCCTGGGTTAGGCTTTTACACACTCGAGGGAGGGCAGCTTCCCATTCACTTTGGAGATGGCACTCCTGCAGCGCTGTGGGCCATGTCTGTGCTTCGCAGACTGCAAACTACCCTCTCCATTCGAACAGAACACGCACGGATTGGGAAGTCTCTGTTCTCTGGAGTTGTGTGTGGTGCTACTGCCCCGGTGTATGGGGTGGCTCACTGGCCACTAGCAATGTTTCTGCTCACCACTGTGGGGCAAACGTTGTGCAGCTAAGCTCCCTTGGGAAGTACAAGTGCCAGAGTTCCTTTCTGGGGCACCATCAAGAGATCACATTCGTAGCATGCGGGTACTGCTTTCCTCCTAAGCTGTGCATTCGCAGCCAGCTTCAAGGTGTTCCTTTTGTGGATAGACTCTGTAGGAGAGGCCGCTGGATAAGGCCTCTGCTTCTATGCCCTTTGAGAGGGCTGCTTTGAGGAACCTCTTACCCTAGCCTCTGCCAAGTACAGCCTTCTGCCTCTCTCCAATACTGACTTACTTCTGACAGCTTGTCTTTCCGTTTGAGAAACCAAGAGCCCTTTTCGTGCAGGGAAAAATGTCCGTTTTCTGTTCTTCTTTTGCACACGGTGACGTGCTTTCAAGGCTGTGGTTAGGCTTTTACCCACTCGAGGGAGGGCAGCTTCCCATTCACTTTGGAGATGGCACTCCTGCAGCGCTGTGGGCCATGTCTGTGCTTCGCAGACTGCAAACTACCCTCTCCATTCGAAGAGAACACGCACGGATTGGGAAGTCTCTGTTCTCTGGGAGTTGTGTGTGGTGCTACTGCCCCGGTGTATGGGGTGGCTCACTGGCCACTAGCAATGTTTCTGCTCGCCACTGTGGGGCAAACGTTGTGCAGCTAAGCTCACTTGGGAAGTACAAGTGCCAGAGTTCCTTTCTGGGGCACCATCAAGAGATCACATTCGTAGCATGCGGGTACTGCTTTCCTCCTAAGCTGTGCATTCGCAGCCAGCTTCAAGGTGTTCCTTTTGTGGATAGACTCTGGAGGAGAGGCCGCTGGATAAGGCCTCTGCTTCTCTGCCCTTTGAGAAGGCTGCTTTGAGGAACCTCTTACCCTAGCCTCTGCCAAGTACAGCCTTCTGCCTCTCTCCAATACTGACTTACTTTTGACAGCTTGTCTTTCCGTTTGAGAAACCAAGAGCCCTTTTCGTGCAGGGAAAAATGTCCGTTTTCTGTTCTTCTTTTGCACACGGTTACGTGCTTTCAGGGCTGGAGTTAGGCTTTTACCCACTCGAGGGAGGGCAGCTTCCCATTCACTTTGGAGATGGCACTCCTGCAGCGCTGTGGGCCATGACTGTGCTTCGCAGACTGCAAACTACCCTCTCCATTCGAAGAGAACACGCACGGATTGGGAAGTCTCTGTTCTCTGGGAGTTGTGTGTGGTGCTACTGCCCCGGTGTATGGGGTGGCTCACTGGCCACTAGCAATGTTTCTGCTCGCCACTGTGGGGCAAACGTTGTGCAGCTAAGCTCACTTGGGAAGTACAAGTGCCAGAGTTCCTTTCTGGGGCACCATCAAGAGATCACATTCGTAGCATGCGGGTACTGCTTTCCTCCTAAGCTCTGCATTCGCAGCCAGCTTCAAGGTGTTCCTTTTGTGGATAGACTCTTGTGGAGAGGCAGCTGGAGAAGGCTTCTGCTTCTATGCCCTTTGAGAAGGCTGCTTTGAGGAACCTCTTACCCTAGCCTCTGCCAAGTACAGCCTTCTGCCTCTCTCCAATACTGACTTACTTCTGACAGCTTGTCTTTCCGTTTGAGAAACCAAGAGCCCTTTTCGTGCAGGGAATAATGTCCGTTTTCTGTTCTTCTTTTGCACACGGTGACGTGCTTTCAGGCCTGGGTTAGGCTTTTACCCACTCGAGGGAGGGCAGCTTCCCATTCACTTTGGAGATGGCACTCCTGCAGCGCTGTGGGCCATGTCTGTGCTTCGCAGACTGCAAACTACCCTCTCCATTCGAAGAGAACACGCACGGATTGGGAAGTCTCTGTTCTCTGGGAGTTGTGTGTGGTGCTACTGCCCCGGTGTATGGGGTTGCTCACTGGCCACTAGCAATGTTTCTGCTCGCCACTGTGGGGCAAACGTTGTGCAGCTAAGCTCACTTGGGAAGTACAAGTGCCAGAGTTCCTTTCTGGGGCACCATCAAGAGATCACATTCGTAGCATGCGGGTACTGCTTTCCTCCTAATCGGTGCATTCGCAGCCACCTTCAAGGTGTTCCTTTTGTGGATAGACTCTGGTGGAGAGGCCGCTGGAGAAGGCTTCTGCTTCTATTCCCTTTGAGAAGGCTGCTTTGAGGAACCTCTTTCCCTAGCCTCTGGCAAGTACAGCCTTCTGCCTCTCTCCAATACTGACTTACTTTTGACAGCTTATCTTTCCGTTTGAGAAACCAAGAGCCCTTTTCGTGCAGGGAAAAATGTCCGTTTTCTGTTCTTCTTTTGCACACGGTGACATGCTTTCAGGCCTGGGTTAGGCTTTTACCCACTCGAGGGAGGGCAGCTTCCCATTCACTTTGGAGATGGCACTCCTGCAGCGCTGTGGGTCATGACTGTGCTTCGCAGACTGTAAACTAACCTCTCCATTCGAAGAGAACACGCACGGATTGGGAAGTCTCTGTTCTCTGGGAGTTGTGTGTGGTGCTACTGCCCCGGTGTATGGGGTGGCTCACTGGCCACTAGCAATGTTTCTGCTCGCCACTGTGGGGCAAACGTTGTGCAGCTAAGCTCACTTGGGAAGTACAAGTGCCAGAGTTCCTTTCTGGGGCACCATCAAGAGATCACATTCGTAGCATGCGGAGAACTCTGCTTTCCTCCTCAGCTGTGCTTTCGCAGCCAGCTTCAAGGTGTTCCTTTTGTGGATAGACTCTGGTGGAGAGGCCGCTGGAGAAGGCTTCTGCTTCTATGCCCTTTGAGAAGGCTGCTTTGAGGAACCTCTTACCCTAGCGTGTGCCAAGTACAGCCTTCTGCCTCTCTCCAATACTGACTTACTTTTGACAGCTTGTCTTTCCGTTTGAGAAAGCAAGAGCCCTTTTCGTGCAGGGAAAAATGTCCGTTTTCTGTTCTTCTTTTGCACACGGTGACGTGCTTTCAGGGCTGTGGTTAGGCTTTTACCCACTCGAGGGAGGGCAGCTTCCCATTCACTTTGGAGATGGCACTCCTGCAGCGCTGTGGGCCATGTCTGTGCTTCGCAGACTGCAAACTACCCTCTCCATTCGAAGAGAACACGCACGGATTGGGAAGTCTCTGTTCTCTGGGAGTTGTGTGTGGTGCTACTGCCCCGGTGTATGGGGTGGCTCACTGGCCACTAGCAATGTTTCTGCTCGCCACTGTGGGGCAAACGTTGTGCAGCTAAGCTCACTTGGGAAGTACAAGTGCCAGAGTTCCTTTCTGGGGCACCATCAAGAGATCACATTCGTAGCATGCGGGTACTGCTTTCCTCCTAAGCTGTGCATTCGCAGCCAGCTTCAAGGTGTTCCTTTTGTGGATAGACTCTGGAGGAGAGGCCGCTGGAGAAGGCCTCTGCTTCTATGCCCTTTGAGAGGGCTGCTTTGAGGAACCTCTTACCCTAGCCTCTGCCAAGTACAGCCTTCTGCCTCTCTCCAATACTGACTTACTTCTGACAGCTTGTCTTTCCGTTTGAGAAACCAAGAGCCCTTTTCGTGCAGGGAAAAATGTCCGTTTTCTGTTCTTCTTTTGCACACGGTGACGTGCTTTCAGGCCTGGGTTAGGCTTTTACCCACTCGAGGGAGGGCAGCTTCCCATTCACTTTGGAGATGGCACTCCTGCAGCGCTGTGGGCCATGACTGTGCTTCGCAGACTGCAAACTGCCCTCTCCATTCGAAGAGAACACGCACGGATTGGGAAGTCTCTGTTCTCTGGGAGTTGTGTGTGGTGCTACTGCCCCGGTGTATGGGGTGGCTCACTGGCCACTAGCAATGTTTCTGCTCGCCACTGTGGGGCAAACGTTGTGCAGCTAAGCTCACTTGGGAAGTACAAGTGCCAGAGTTCCTTTCTGGGGCACCATCAAGAGATCACATTCGTAGCATGCGGGTACTGCTTTCCTCCTAAGCTGTGCATTCGCAGCCAGCTTCAAGGTGTTCCTTTTGTGGATAGACTCTGGTGGAGAGGCCGCTGGAGAAGGCCTCTGCTTCTATGCCCTTTGAGAAGGCTGCTTTGAGGAACCTCTTACCCTAGCCTCTGCCAAGTACAGCCTTCTGCCTCTCTCCAATACTGACTTAGTTTTGACAGCCTGTCTTTCCGTTTGAGAAACCAAGAGCCCTTTTCGTGCAGGGAGAAATGTCCGTTTTCTCTTCTTCTTTTGCACACGGTGACGTGCTTTCAGGGCTGTGGTTAGGCTTTTACCCACTCGAGGGAGGGCAGCTTCCCATTCACTTTGGAGATGGCACTCCTGCAGCGCTGTGGGCCATGTCTGTGCTTCGCAGACTGCAAACTACCCTCTCCATTCGAAGAGAACACGCACGGATTGGGAAGTCTCTGTTCTCTGGGAGTTGTGTGTGGTGCTACTGCCCCGGTGTATGGGGTGGCTCACTGGCCACTAGCAATGTTTCTGCTCGCCACTGTGGGGCAAACGTTGTGCAGCTAAGCTCACTTGGGAAGTACAAGTGCCAGAGTTCCTTTCTGGGGAACCATCAAGTGATCACATTCGTAGCATGCGGGTACTGCTTTCCTCCTAAGATGTGCATTCGCAGCCAGCTTCAAGGTGTTCCTTTTGTGGATAGACTCTTGTGGAGAGGCCGCTGGAGAAGGCTTCTGCTTCTATGCCCTTTGAGAAGGCTGCTTTGAGGAACCTCTTACCCTAGCCTCTGCCAAGTACAGCCTTCTGCCTCTCTCCAATACTGACTTACTTCTGACAGCTTGTCTTTCCGTTTCAGAAACCAAGAGCCCTTTTCGTGCAGGGAAAAATGTCCGTTTTCTGTTCTTCTTTTGCACACGGTGACGTGCTTTCAGGGCTGTGGTTAGGCTTTTACCCACTCGAGGGAGGGCAGCTTCCCATTCACTTTGGAGATGGCACTCCTGCAGCGCTGTGGGCCATGTCTGTGCTTCGCAGACTGCAAACTACCCTCTCCATTCGAAGATAACACGCACGGATTGGGAAGTCTCTGTTCTCTGGGAGTTGTGTGTGGTGCTACTGCCCCGGTGTATGGGGTGGCTCACTGGCCACTAGCAATGTTTCTGCTCGCCACTGTGGGGCAAACGTTGTGCAGCTAAGCTCACTTGGGAAGTACAAGTGCCAGAGTTCCTTTCTGGGGCACCATCAAGAGATCACATTCGTAGCATGCGGGTACTGCTTTCCTCCTAAGCTGTGCATTCGCAGCCACCTTCAAGGTGTTCCTTTTGTGGATAGACTCTGGTGGAGAGGCCGCTGGAGAAGGCTTCTGCTTCTATTCCCTTTGAGAAGGCTGCTTTGAGGAACCTCTTACCCTAGCCTCTGGCAAGTACAGCCTTCTGCCTCTCTCCAATACTGACTTACTTTTGACAGCTTGTCTTTCCGTTTGAGAAACCAAGAGCCCTTTTCGTGCAGGGAAAAATGTCCGTTTTCTGTTCTTCTTTTGCACACGGTGACGTGCTTTCAGGCCTGGGTTAGGCTTTTACCCACTCGAGGGAGGGCAGCTTCCCATTCACTTTGGAGATGGCACTCCTGCAGCGCTGTGGGTCATGACTGTGCTTCGCAGACTGTAAACTACCCTCTCCATTCGAAGAGAACACGCACGGATTGGGAAGTCTCTGTTCTCTGGGAGATGTGTGTGGTGCTACTGCCCCGGTGTATGGGGTGGCTCAATGGCCACTAGCAATGTTTCTGCTCTCCACTGTGGGGCAAACGTTGTGCAGCTAAGCTCACTTGGGAAGTACAAGTGCCAGAGTTCCTTTCTGGGGCACCATCAAGAGATCACATTCGTAGCATGCGGGTACTGCTTTCCTCCTAAGATGTGCATTCGCAGCCAGCTTCAAGGTTTTCCTTTTGTGGATAGACTCTGGTGGAGAGGCCGCTGGAGAAGGCCTCTGCTTCTATGCCCTTTGAGAAGGCTTCTTTGAGGAAGCTCTTACCCTAGCCTCTGCCACGTACAGCCTTCTGCCTCTCCCCAATACTGACTTACTTCTGACAGCTTGTCTTTCCGTTTGAGAAAGCAAGAGCCCTTTTCGTGCAGGGAAAAATGTCCGTTTTCTGTTCTTCTTTTGCACACGGTGACGTGCTTTCAGGGCTGTGGTTAGGCTTTTACCCACTCGAGGGAGGGCAGCTTCCCATTCACTTTGGAGATGGCACTCCTGCAGCGCTGTGGGCCATGTCTGTGCTTCGCAGACTGCAAACTACCCTCTCCATTCGAAGAGAACACGCACGGATTGGGAAGTCTCTGTTCTCTGGGAGTTGTGTGTGGTGCTACTGCCCCGGTGTATGGGGTGGCTCACTGGCCACTAGCAATGTTTCTGCTCGCCACTGTGGGGCAAACGTTGTGCAGCTAAGCTCACTTGGGAAGTACAAGTGCCAGAGTTCCTTTCTGGGGCACCATCAAGAGATCACATTCGTAGCATGCGGGTACTGCTTTCCTTCTAAGCTGTGCATTCGCAGCCAGCTTCAAGGTGTTCCTTTTGTGGATAGACTCTGGAGGAGAGGCCGCTGGAGAAGGCCTCTGCTTCTATGCCCTTTGAGAGGGCTGCTTTGAGGAACCTCTTACCCTAGCCTCTGCCAAGTACAGCCTTCTGCCTCTCTCCAATACTGACTTACTTCTGACAGCTTGTCTTTCCGTTTGAGAAACCAAGAGCCCTTTTCGTGCAGGGAAAAATGTCCGTTTTCTGTTCTTCTTTTGCACACGGTGACGTGCTTTCAGGGCTGTGGTTAGGTTTTACCCACTCGAGGGAGGGCAGCTTCCCATTCACTTTGGAGATGGCACTCCTGCAGCGCTGTGGGCCATGTCTGTGCTTCGCAGACTGCAAACTACCCTCTCCATTCGAAGAGAACACGCACGGATTGGGAAGTCTCTGTTCTCTGGGAGTTGTGTGTGGTGCTACTGCCCCGGTGTATGGGGTGGCTCACTGGCCACTAGCAATGTTTCTGCTCGCCACTGTGGGGCAAACGTTGTGCAGCTAAGCTCACTTGGGAAGTACAAGTGCCAGAGTTCCTTTCTGGGGCACCATCAAGAGATCACATTCGTAGCATGCGGGTACTGCTTTCCTCCTAAGCTGTGCATTCGCAGCCAGCTTCAAGGTGTTCCTTTTGTGGATAGACTCTTGTGGAGAGGCCGCTGGAGAAGGCTTCTGCTTCTATGCCCTTTGAGAAGGCTGCTTTGAGGAACCTCTTACCCTAGCCTCTGCCAAGTACAGCCTTCTGCCTCTCTCCAATACTGACTTACTTCTGACAGCTTGTCTTTCCGTTTGAGAAACCAAGAGCCCTTTTCGTGCAGGGAAAAATGTCCGTTTTCTGTTCTTCTTTTGCACACGGTGACGTGCTTTCAGGGCTGTGGTTAGGCTTTTACCCACTCGAGGGAGGGCAGCTTCCCATTCACTTTGGAGATGGCACTCCTGCAGCGCTGTGGGCCATGTCTGTGCTTCGCAGACTGCAAACTACCCTCTCCATTCGAAGAGAACACGCACGGATTGGGAAGTCTCTGTTCTCTGGGAGTTGTGTGTGGTGCTACTGCCCCGGTGTATGGGGTGGCTCACTGGCCACTAGCAATGTTTCTGCTCGCCACTGTGGGGCAAACGTTGTGCAGCTAAGCTCACTTGGGAAGTACAAGTGCCAGAGTTCCTTTCTGGGGCACCATCAAGAGATCACATTCGTAGCATGCGGGTACTGCTTTCCTCCTAAGCTGTGCATTCGCAGCCACCTTCAAGGTGTTCCTTTTGTGGATAGACTCTGGTGGAGAGGCCGCTGGAGAAGGCTTCTGCTTCTATTCCCTTTGAGAAGGCTGCTTTGAGGAACCTCTTACCCTAGCCTCTGGCAAGTACAGCCTTCTGCCTCTCTCCAATACTGACTTACTTTTGACAGCTTGTCTTTCCGTTTGAGAAACCAAGAGCCCTTTTCGTGCAGGGAAAAATGTCCGTTTTCTGTTCTTCTTTTGCACACGGTGACGTGCTTTCAGGGCTGTGGTTAGGCTTTTACCCACTCGAGGGAGGGCAGCTTCCCATTCACTTTGGAGATGGCACTCCTGCAGCGCTGTGGGCCATGTCTGTGCTTCGCAGACTGCAAACTACCCTCTCCATTCTAAGAGAACACGCACGGATTGGGAAGTCTCTGTTCTCTGGGAGTTGTGTGTGGTGCTACTGCCCCGGTGTATGGGGTGGCTCACTGGCCACTAGCAATGTTTCTGCTCGCCACTGTGGGGCAAACGTTGTGCAGCTAAGCTCACTTGGGAAGTACAAGTGCCAGAGTTCCTTTCTGGGGCACCATCAAGAGATCACATTCGTAGCATGCAGGTACTGCTTTCCTCCTCAGCTGTGCATTCGCAGCCAGCTTCAAGGTGTTCCTTTTGTGGATAGACTCAGTTGGAGAGGCCGCAGGAGAAGGCTTCTGCTTCTATGCCCTTTGAGAAGGCTGCTTTGAAAAACCTCTTACCTAGCGTGTGCCAAGTACAGCCTTCTGCCTCTCTCCAATACTGACTTACTTTTGACAGCTTGTCTTTCCGTTTGAGAAAGCAAGAGCCCTTTTCGTGCAGGGAAAAATGTCCGTTTTCTGTTCTTCTTTTGCACACGGTGACGTGCTTTCAGGGCTGTGGTTAGGCTTTTACCCACTAGAGGGAGGGCAGCTTCCCATTCACTTTGGAGATGGCACTCCTGCAGCGCTGTGGGCCATGTCTGTGCTTCGCAGACTGCAAACTACCCTCTCCATTCGAAGAGAACACGCACGGATTGGGAAGTCTCTGTTCTCTGGGAGTTGTGTGTGGTGCTACTGCCCCGGTGTATGGGGTGGCTCACTGGCCACTAGCAATGTTTCTGCTCGCCACTGTGGGGCAAACGTTGTGCAGCTAAGCTCACTTGGGAAGTACAAGTGCCAGAGTTCCTTTCTGGGGCACCATCAAGAGATCACATTCGTAGCATGCGGGTACTGCTTTCCTCCTAAGCTGTGCATTCGCAGCCAGCTTCAAGGTGTTCCTTTTGTGGATAGACTCTGGAGGAGAGGCCGCTGGAGAAGGCCTCTGCTTCTATGCCCTTTGAGAGGGCTGCTTTGAGGAACCTCTTACCCTAGCCTCTGCCAAGTACAGCCTTCTGCCTCTCTCCAATACTGACTTACTTCTGACAGCTTGTCTTTCCGTTTGAGAAACCAAGAGCCCTTTTCGTGCAGGGAAAAATGTCCGTTTTCTGTTCTTCTTTTGCACACGGTGACGTGCTTTCAGGGCTGTGGTTAGGTTTTACCCACTCGAGGGAGGGCAGCTTCCCATTCACTTTGGAGATGGCACTCCTGCAGCGCTGTGGGCCATGTCTGTGCTTCGCAGACTGCAAACTACCCTCTCCATTCTAAGAGTACACGCACGGATTGGGAAGTCTCTGTTCTCTGGGAGTTGTGTGTGGTGCTACTGCCCCGGTGTATGGGGTGGCTCACTGGCCACTAGCAATGTTTCTGCTCGCCACTGTGGGGCAAACGTTGTGCAGCTAAGCTCACTTGGGAAGTACAAGTGCCAGAGTTCCTTTCTGGGGCACCATCAAGAGATCACATTCGTAGCATACGGGTACTGCTTTCCTCCTCAGCTGTGCATTCGCAGCCAGCTTCAAGGTGTTCCTTTTGTGGATAGACTCTGGTGGAGAGGCCGCTGGAGAAGGCTTCTGCTTCTATGCCCTTTGAGAAGGCTGCTTTGAAAAACCTCTTACCTAGCGTGTGCCAAGTACAGCCTTCTGCCTCTCTCCAATACTGACTTACTTCTGACAGCTTGTCTTTCCGTTTGAGAAACCAAGAGCCCTTTTCGTGCAGGGAAAAATGTCCGTTTTCTGTTCTTCTTTTGCACACGGTGACGTGCTTTCAGGGCTGGGGTTAGGCTTTTACCCACTCGAGGGAGGGCAGCTTCCCATTCACTTTGGAGATGGCACTCCTGCAGCGCTGTGGGCCATGTCTGTGCTTCGCAGACTGCAAACTACCCTCTCCATTCGAAGAGAACACGCACGGATTGGGAAGTCTCTGTTCTCTGGGAGTTGTGTGTGGTGCTACTGCCCCGGTGTATGGGGTGGCTCACTGGCCACTAGCAATGTTTCTGCTCGCCACTGTGGGGCAAACGTTGTGCAGCTAAGCTCACTTGGGAAGTACAAGTGCCAGAGTTCCTTTCTGGGGCACCATCAAGAGATCTCATTCGTAGCATGCGGGTACTGCTTTCCTCCTCAGCTGTGCATTCGCAGCCAGCTTCAAGGTGTTCCTTTTGCGGATAGACTCTGGTGGAGAGGCCGCTGGAGAAGGCTTCTGCTTCTATGCCCTTTGAGAAGGCTGCTTTGAGGAACCTCTTACCCTAGCCTCTGCCAAGTACAGCCTTCTGCCTCTCTCCAATACTGACTTACTTTTGACAGCTTGTCTTTCCGTTTGAGAAACCAAGAGCCCTTTTCGTGCAGGGAAAAATGTCCGTTTTCTGTTCTTCTTTTGCACACGGTGACGTGCTTTCAGGCCTGGGTTAGGCTTTTACCCACTCGAGGGAGGGCAGCTTCCCATTCACTTTGGAGATGGCACTCCTGCAGCGCTGTGGGCCAAGACTGTGCTTCGCAGACTGTAAACTACCCTCTCCATTCGAAGAGAACACGCACGGATTGGGAAGTCTCTGTTCTCTGGGAGATGTGTGTGGTGCTACTGCCCCGGTGTATGGGGTGGCTCACTCGCCACTAGCAATGTTTCTGCTCGCCACTGTGGGGCAAACGTTGTGCAGCTAAGCTCACTTGGGAAGTACAAGTGCCAGAGTTCCTTTCTGGGGCACCATCAAGAGATCACATTCGTAGCATGCGGGTACTGCTTTCCTCCTAAGCTGTGCATTCGCAGCCAGCTTCAAAGTGTTCCTTTTGTGGATAGACTCTGGTGGAGAGGCCGCTGGAGAAGGCCTCTGCTTCTATGCCCTTTGAGAAGGCTGCTTTGAGGAACCTCTTACCCTAGCGTGTGCCAAGTACAGCCTTCTGCCTCTCTCCAATACTGACTTACTTTGGACAGCTTGTCTTTCCGTTTGAGAAAGCAAGAGCCCTTTTCGTGCAGGGAAAAATGTCCGTTTTCTGTTCTTCTTTTGCACACGGTGACGTGCTTTCAGGGCTGTGGTTAGGCTTTTACCCACTCGAGGGAGGGCAGCTTCCCATTCACTTTGGAGATGGCACTCCTGCAGCGCTGTGGGCCATGTCTGTGCTTCGCAGACTGCAAACTACCCTCTCCATTCGAAGAGAACACGCACGGATTGGGAAGTCTCTGTTCTCTGGGAGTTGTGTGTGGTGCTACTGCCCCGGTGTATGGGGTGGCTCACTGGCCACTAGCAATGTTTCTGCTCGCCACTGTGGGGCAAACGTTGTGCAGCTAAGCTCACTTGGGAAGTACAAGTGCCAGAGTTCCTTTCTGGGGCACCATCAAGAGATCACATTCGTAGCATGCTGGTACTGCTTTCCTCCTAAGCAGTGCATTCGCAGTCAGCTTCAAGGTGTTCCTTTTGTGGATAGACTCTGGAGGAGAGGCCGCTGGAGAAGGCCTCTGCTTCTATGCCCTTTGAGAGGGCTGCTTTGAGGAACCTCTTACCCTAGCCTCTGCCAAGTACAGCCTTCTGCCTCTCTCCAATACTGACTTACTTCTGACAGCTTGTCTTTCCGTTTGAGAAACCAAGAGCCCTTTTCGTGCAGGGAAAAATGTCCTTTTTCTGTTCTTCTTTTGCACACGGTTACGTGCTTTCAGGGCTGGGGTTAGGCTTTTACCCACTCGAGGGAGGGCAGCTTCCCATTCACTTTGGAGATGGCACTCCTGCAGCGCTGTGGGCCATGTCTGTGCTTCGCAGACTGCAAACTACCCTCTCCATTCGAAGAGAACACGCACGGATTGGGAAGTCTCTGTTCTCTGGGAGTTGTGTGTGGTGCTACTGCCCCGGTGTATGGGGTGGCTCACTGGCCACTAGCAATGTTTCTGCTCGCCACTGTGAGGCAAACGTTGTGCAGCTAAGCTCACTTGGGAAGTACAAGTGCCAGAGTTCCTTTCTGGGGCACCATCAAGAGATCACATTCGTAGCATGCGGGTACTGCTTTCCTCCTAAGCTGTGCATTCGCAGCCAGCTTCAAGGTGTTCCTTTTGTGGATAGACTCTGGTGGAGAGGCCGCTGGAGAAGGCTTCTGCTTCTATGCCCTTTGAGAAGGCTGCTTTGAGGAACCTCTTACCCTAGCCTCTGCCAAGTACAGCCTTCTGCCTCTCTCCAATACTGACTTACTTTTGACAGCTTGTCTTTCCGTTTGAGAAACCAAGAGCCCTTTTCGTGCAGGGAAAAATGTCCGTTTTCTGGTCTTCTTTTGCACACGGTGACGTGCTTTCAGGCCTGGGTTAGGCTTTTACCCACTCGAGGGAGGGCAGCTTCCCATTCACTTTGGAGATGGCACTCCTGCAGCGCTGTGGGCCATGTCTGTGCTTCGCAGACTGCAAACTACCCTCTCCATTTGAAGAGAACACGCACGGATTGGGAAGTCTCTGTTCTCTGGGAGCTGTGTGTGGTGCTACTGCCCCGGTGTATGGGGTGGCTCACTGGCCACTAGCAATGTTTCTGCTCGCCACTGTGGGGCAAACGTTGTGCAGCTAAGCTCACTTGGGAAGTACAAGTGCCAGAGTTCCTTTCTGGGGCACCATCAAGAGATCACATTCGTAGCATGCGGGTACTGCTTTCCTCCTAAGCTGTGAATTCGCAGCCAGCTTCAAAGTGTTCCTTTTGTGGATAGACTCTGGTGGAGAGGCCGCTGGAGAAGGCCTCTGCTTCTATGCCCTTTGAGAAGGCTGCTGTGAGGAACCTCTTACCCTAGCGTGTGCCAAGTACAGCCTTCTGCCTCTCTCCAATACTGACTTACTTTTGACAGCTTGTCTTTCCGTTTGAGAAACCAAGAGCCCTTTTCGTGCAGGGAAAAATGTCCGTTTTCTGTTCTTCTTTTGCACACGGTGACGTGCTTTCAGGGCTGTGGTTAGGCTTTTACCCACTCGAGGGAGGGCAGCTTCCCATTCACTTTGGAGATGGCACTCCTGCAGCGCTGTGGGCCATGTCTGTGCTTCGCAGACTGCAAACTACCCTCTCCATTCGAAGACAACACGCACGGATTGGGAAGTCTCTGTTCTCTGGGAGTTGTGTGTGGTGCTACTGCCCCGGTGTATGGGGTTGCTCACTGGCCACTAGCAATGTTTCTGCTCGCCACTGTGGGGCAAACGTTGTGCAGCTAAGCTCACTTGGGAAGTACAAGTGCCAGAGTTCCTTTCTGGGGCACCATCAAGAGATCACATTCGTAGCATGCGGGTACTGCTTTCCTCCTAATCGGTGCATTCGCAGCCACCTTCAAGGTGTTCCTTTTGTGGATAGACTCTTGTGGAGAGGCCGCTGGAGAAGGCTTCTGCTTCTATTCCCTTTGAGAAGGCTGCTTTGAGGAACCTCTTACCCTAGCCTCTGGCAAGTACAGCCTTCTGCCTCTCTCCAATACTGACTTACTTTTGACAGCTTGTCTTTCCGTTTGAGAAACCAAGAGCCCTTTTCGTGCAGGGAAAAATGTCCGTTTTCTGTTCTTCTTTTGCACACGGTGACGTGCTTTCAGGGCTGTGGTTAGGCTTTTACCCACTCGAGGGAGGGCAGCTTCCCATTCACTTTGGAGATGGCACTCCTGCAGCGCTGTGGGCCATGTCTGTGCTTCGCAGACTGCAAACTACCCTCTCCATTCGAAGAGAACACGCACGGATTGGGAAGTCTCTGTTCTCTGGGAGTTGTGTGTGGTGCTACTGCCCCGGTGTATGGGGTGGCTCACTGGCCACTAGCAATGTTTCTGCTCGCCACTGTGGGGCAAACGTTGTGCAGCTAAGCTCACTTGGGAAGTACAAGTGCCAGAGTTCCTTTCTGGGGCACCATCAAGAGATCACATTCGTAGCATGCGGGTACTGCTTTCCTCCTAATCGGTGCATTCGCAGCCACCTTCAAGGTGTTCCTTTTGTGGATAGACTCTTGTGGAGAGGCCGCTGGAGAAGGCTTCTGCTTCTATTCCCTTTGAGAAGGCTGCTTTGAGGAACCTCTTACCCTAGCCTCTGGCAAGTACAGCCTTCTGCCTCTCTCCAATACTGACTTACTTTTGACAGCTTGTCTTTCCGTTTGAGAAACCAAGAGCCCTTTTCGTGCAGGGAAAAATGTCCGTTTTCTGTTCTTCTTTTGCACACGGTGACGTGCTTTCAGGGCTGTGGTTAGGCTTTTACCCACTCGAGGGAGGGCAGCTTCCCATTCACTTTGGAGATGGCACTCCTGCAGCGCTGTGGGCCATGTCTGTGCTTCGCAGACTGCAAACTACCCTCTCCATTCTAAGAGAACACGCACGGATTGGGAAGTCTCTGTTCTCTGGGAGTTGTGTGTGGTGCTACTGCCCCGGTGTATGGGGTGGCTCACTGGCCACTAGCAATGTTTCTGCTCGCCACTGTGGGGCAAACGTTGTGCAGCTAAGCTCACTTGGGAAGTACAAGTGCCAGAGTTCCTTTCTGGGGCACCATCAAGAGATCACATTCGTAGCATGCGGGTACTGCTTTCCTCCTCAGCTGTGCATTCGCAGCCAGCTTCAAGGTGTTCCTTTTGTGGATAGACTCTGTTGGAGAGGCCGCAGGAGAAGGCTTCTGCTTCTATGCCCTTTGAGAAGGCTGCTTTGAAAAACCTCTTACCTAGCGTGTGCCAAGTACAGCCTTCTGCCTCTCTCCAATACTGACTTACTTTTGACAGCTTGTCTTTCCGTTTGAGAAAGCAAGAGCCCTTTTCGTGCATGGAAAAATGTCCGTTTTCTGTTCTTCTTTTGCACACGGTGACGTGCTTTCAGGGCTGTGGTTAGGCTTTTACCCACTCGAGGGAGGGCAGCTTCCCATTCACTTTGGAGATGGCACTCCTGCAGCGCTGTGGGCCATGTCTGTGCTTCGCAGACTGCAAACTACCCTCTCCATTCGAAGAGAACACGCACGGATTGGGAAGTCTCTGTTCTCTGGGAGTTGTGTGTGGTGCTACTGCCCCGGTGTATGGGGTGGCTCACTGGCCACTAGCAATGTTTCTGCTCGCCACTGTGGGGCAAACGTTGTGCAGCTAAGCTCACTTGGGAAGTACAAGTGCCAGAGTTCCTTTCTGGGGCACCATCAAGAGATCACACTCGTAGCATGCGGGTTCTGCTTTTCTCCTCAGCTGTGCTTTCGCAGCCAGCTTCAAGGTGTTCCTTTTGTGGATAGACTCTGGTGGAGAGGCCGCTGGAGAAGGCTTCTGCTTCTATGCCCTTTGAGAAGGCTGCTTTGAGGAACCTCTTACCCTAGCGTGTGCCAAGTACAGCCTTCTGCCTCTCTCCAATACTGACTTACTTTTGACAGCTTGTCTTTCCGTTTGAGAAAGCAAGAGCCCTTTTCGTGCAGGGAAAAATGTCCGTTTTCTGTTCTTCTTTTGCACAAGGTGACGTGCTTTCAGGGCTGTGGTTAGGCTTTTACCCACTCGAGGGAGGGCAGCTTCCCATTCACTTTGGAGATGGCACTCCTGCAGCGCTGTGGGCCATGTCTGTGCTTCGCAGACTGCAAACTACCCTCTCCATTCGAAGAGAACACGCACGGATTGGGAAGTCTCTGTTCTCTGGGAGTTGTGTGTGGTGCTACTGCCCCGGTGTATGGGGTGGCTCACTGGCCACTAGCAATGTTTCTGCTCGCCACTGTGGGGCAAACGTTGTGCAGCTAAGCTCACTTGGGAAGTACAAGTGCCAGAGTTCCTTTCTGGGGCACCATCAAGAGATCACATTCGTAGCATGCGGGTACTGCTTTCCTCCTAAGCTGTGCATTCGCAGCCAGCTTCAAGGTGTTCCTTTTGTGGATAGACTCTGGTGGAGAGGCCGCTGGAGAAGGCTTCTGCTTCTATGCCCTTTGAGAAGGCTGCTTTGAAAAACCTCTTACCTAGCGTGTGCCAAGTACAGCCTTCTGCCTCTCTCCAATACTGACTTACTTCTGACAGCTTGTCTTTCCGTTTGAGAAACCAAGAGCCCTTTTCGTGCAGGGAAAAATGTCCGTTTTCTGTTCTTCTTTTGCACACGGTGACGTGCTTTCAGGGCTGGTGTTAGGCTTTTACCCACTCGAGGGAGGGCAGCTTCCCATTCACTTTGTAGATGGCACTCCTGCAGCGCTGTGGGCCATGTCTGTGCTTCGCAGACTGCAAACTACCCTCTCCATTCGAAGAGAACACGCACGGATTGGGAAGTCTCTGTTCTCTGGGAGTTGTGTGTGGTGCTACTGCCCCGGTGTATGGGGTGGCTCACTGGCCACTAGCAATGTTTCTGCTCGCCACTGTGGGGAAAACGTTGTGCAGCTAAGCTCACTTGGGAAGTACAAGTGCCAGAGTTCCTTTCTGGGGCACCATCAAGAGATCTCATTCGTAGCATGCGGGTACTGCTTTCCTCCTCAGCTGTGCATTCGCAGCCAGCTTCAAGGTGTTCCTTTTGCGGATAGACTCTGGTGGAGAGGCCGCTGGAGAAGGCTTCTGCTTCTATGCCCTTTGAGAAGGCTGCTTTGAGGAACCTCTTACCCTAGCCTCTGCCAAGTACAGCCTTCTGCCTCTCTCCAATACTGACTTACTTTTGACAGCTTGTCTTTCCGTTTGAGAAACCAAGAGCCCTTTTCGTGCAGGGAAAAATGTCCGTTTTCTGGTCTTCTTTTGCACACGGTGACGTGCTTTCAGGCCTGGGTTAGGCTTTTACCCACTCGAGGGAGGGCAGCTTCCCATTCACTTTGGAGATGGCACTCCTGCAGCGCTGTGGGCCAAGACTGTGCTTCGCAGACTGTAAACTACCCTCTCCATTCGAAGAGAACACGCACGGATTGGGAAGTCTCTGTTCTCTGGGAGATGTGTGTGGTGCTACTGCCCCGGTGTATGGGGTGGCTCACTCGCCACTAGCAATGTTTCTGCTCGCCACTGTGGGGCAAACGTTGTGCAGCTAAGCTCACTTGGGAAGTACAAGTGCCAGAGTTCCTTTCTGGGGCACCATCAAGAGATCACATTCGTAGCATGCGGGTACTGCTTTCCTCCTAAGCTGTGCATTCGCAGCCAGCTTCAAAGTGTTCCTTTTGTGGATAGACTCTGGTGGAGAGGCCGCTGGAGAAGGCCTCTGCTTCTATGCCCTTTGAGAAGGCTGCTTTGAGGAACCTCTTACCCTAGCGTGTGCCAAGTACAGCCTTCTGCCTCTCTCCAATACTGACTTACTTTGGACAGCTTGTCTTTCCGTTTGAGAAAGCAAGAGCCCTTTTCGTGCAGGGAAAAATGTCCGTTTTCTGTTCTTCTTTTGCACACGGTGACGTGCTTTCAGGGCTGTGGTTAGGCTTTTACCCACTCGAGGGAGGGCAGCTTCCCATTCACTTTGGAGATGGCACTCCTGCAGCGCTGTGGGCCATGTCTGTGCTTCGCAGACTGCAAACTACCCTCTCCATTCGAAGACAACACGCACGGATTGGGAAGTCTCTGTTCTCTGGGAGTTGTGTGTGGTGCTACTGCCCCGGTGTATGGGGTGGCTCACTGGCCACTAGCAATGTTTCTGCTCGCCACTGTGGGGCAAACGTTGTGCAGCTAAGCTCACTTGGGAAGTACAAGTGCCAGAGTTCCTTTCTGGGGCACCATCAAGAGATCACATTCGTAGCATGCGGGTACTGCTTTCCTCCTAAGCTGTACATTCGCAGCCAGCTTCAAGGTGTTCCTTTTGTGGATAGACTGTGGAGGAGAGCCCGCTGGATAAGGCCTCTGCTTCTATGCCCTTTGAGAGGGCTGCTTTGAGGAACCTCTTACCCTAGCCTCTGCCAAGTACAGCCGTCTGCCTCTCTCCAATACTGACTTACTTTTGACAGCTTGTTTTTCCGTTTGAGAAACCAAGAGCCCTTTTCGTGCAGGGAAAAATGTCCGTTTTCTGTTCTTCTTTTGCACACGGTGACGTGCTTTCAGGGCTGTGGTTAGGCTTTTACCCACTCGAGGGAGGGCAGCTTCCCATTCACTTTGGAGATGGCACTCCTGCAGCGCTGTGGGCCATGTCTGTGCTTCGCAGACTGCAAACTACCCTCTCCATTTGAAGAGAACACGCACGGATTGGGAAGTCTCTGTTCTCTGGGAGCTGTGTGTGGTGCTACTGCCCCGGTGTATGGGGTGGCTCACTGGCCACTAGCAATGTTTCTGCTCGCCACTGTGGGGCAAACGTTGTGCAGCTAAGCTCACTTGGGAAGTACAAGTGCCAGAGTTCCTTTCTGGGGCACCATCAAGAGATCACATTCGTAGCATGCGGGTACTGCTTTCCTCCTAAGCTGTGCATTCGCAGCCAGCTTCAAGGTGTTCCTTTTGTGGATAGACTCTTGTGGAGAGGCCGCTGGAGAAGGCTTCTGCTTCTATGCCCTTTGAGAAGGCTGCTTTGAAAAACCTCTTACCTAGCGTGTGCCAAGTACAGCCTTCTGCCTCTCTCCAATACTGACTTACTTCTGACAGCTTGTCTTTCCGTTTGAGAAACCAAGAGCCCTTTTCGTGCAGGGAAAAATGTCCGTTTTCTGTTCTTCTTTTGCACACGGTGACGTGCTTTCAGGGCTGGGGTTAGGCTTTTACCCACTCGAGGGAGGGCAGCTTCCCATTCACTTTGGAGATGGCACTCCTGCAGCGCTGTGGGCCATGTCTGTGCTTCGCAGACTGCAAACTACCCTCTCCATTCGAAGAGAACACGCACGGATTGGGAAGTCTCTGTTCTCTGGGAGTTGTGTGTGGTGCTACTGCCCCGGTGTATGGGGTGGCTCACTGGCCACTAGCAATGTTTCTGCTCGCCACTGTGGGGAAAACGTTGTGCAGCTAAGCTCACTTGGGAAGTACAAGTGCCAGAGTTCCTTTCTGGGGCACCATCAAGAGATCTCATTCGTAGCATGCGGGTACTGCTTTCCTCCTCAGCTGTGCATTCGCAGCCAGCTTCAAGGTGTTCCTTTTGCGGATAGACTCTGGTGGAGAGGCCGCTGGAGAAGGCTTCTGCTTCTATGCCCTTTGAGAAGGCTGCTTTGAGGAACCTCTTACCCTAGCCTCTGCCAAGTACAGCCTTCTGCCTCTCTCCAATACTGACTTACTTTTGACAGCTTGTCTTTCCGTTTGAGAAACCAAGAGCCCTTTTCGTGCAGGGAAAAATGTCCGTTTTCTGGTCTTCTTTTGCACACGGTGACGTGCTTTCAGGCCTGGGTTAGGCTTTTACCCACTCGAGGGAGGGCAGCTTCCCATTCACTTTGGAGATGGCACTCCTGCAGCGCTGTGGGCCAAGACTGTGCTTCGCAGACTGTAAACTACCCTCTCCATTCGAAGAGAACACGCACGGATTGGGAAGTCTCTGTTCTCTGGGAGATGTGTGTGGTGCTACTGCCCCGGTGTATGGGGTGGCTCACTCGCCACTAGCAATGTTTCTGCTCGCCACTGTGGGGCAAACGTTGTGCAGCTAAGCTCACTTGGGAAGTACAAGTGCCAGAGTTCCTTTCTGGGGCACCATCAAGAGATCACATTCGTAGCATGCGGGTACTGCTTTCCTCCTAAGCTGTGCATTCGCAGCCAGCTTCAAAGTGTTCCTTTTGTGGATAGACTCTGGTGGAGAGGCCACTGGAGAAGGCCTCTGCTTCTATGCCCTTTGAGAAGGCTGCTTTGAGGAACCTCTTACCCTAGCGTGTGCCAAGTACAGCCTTCTGCCTCTCTCCAATACTGACTTACTTTGGACAGCTTGTCTTTCCGTTTGAGAAAGCAAGAGCCCTTTTCGTGCAGGGAAAAATGTCCGTTTTCTGTTCTTCTTTTGCACACGGTGACGTGCTTTCAGGGCTGTGGTTAGGCTTTTACCCACTCGAGGGAGGGCAGCTTCCCATTCACTTTGGAGATGGCACTCCTGCAGCGCTGTGGGCCATGTCTGTGCTTCGCAGACTGCAAACTACCCTCTCCATTCGAAGAGAACACGCACGGATTGGGAAGTCTCTGTTCTCTGGGAGTTGTGTGTGGTGCTACTGCCCTGGTGTATGGGGTGGCTCACTGGCCACTAGCAATGTTTCTGCTCGCCACTGTGGGGCAAACGTTGTTCAGCTAAGCTCACTTGGGAAGTACAAGTGCCAGAGTTACTTTCTGGGGCACCATCAAGAGATCACATTCGTAGCATGCGGGTACTGCTTTCCTCCTAAGCTGTGCATTCGCAGTCAGCTTCAAGGTGTTCCTTTTGTGGATAGACTCTGGAGGAGAGGCCGCTGGAGAAGGCCTCTGCTTCTATGCCCTTTGAGAGGGCTGCTTTGAGGAACCTCTTACCCTAGCCTCTGCCAAGTACAGCCTTCTGCCTCTCTCCAATACTGACTTACTTCTGACAGCTTGTCTTTCCGTTTGAGAAACCAAGAGCCCTTTTCGTGCAGGGAAAAATGTCCTTTTTCTGTTCTTCTTTTGCACACGGTTACGTGCTTTCAGGGCTGGTGTTAGGCTTTTACCCACTCGAGGGAGGGCAGCTTCCCATTCACTTTGGAGATGGCACTCCTGCAGCGCTGTGGGCCATGTCTGTGCTTCGCAGACTGCAAACTACCCTCTCCATTCGAAGAGAACACGCACGGATTGGGAAGTCTCTGTTCTCTGGGAGTTGTGTGTGGTGCTACTGCCCCGGTGTATGGGGTGGCTCACTGGCCACTAGCAATGTTTCTGCTCGCCACTGTGAGGCAAACGTTGTGCAGCTAAGCTCACTTGGGAAGTACAAGTGCCAGAGTTCCTTTCTGGGGCACCATCAAGAGATCACATTCGTAGCATGCGGGTACTGCTTTCCTCCTAAGCTGTGAATTCGCAGCCAGCTTCAAAGTGTTCCTTTTGTGGATAGACTCTGGTGGAGAGGCCGCTGGAGAAGGCCTCTGCTTCTATGCCCTTTGAGAAGGCTGCTGTGAGGAACCTCTTACCCTAGCGTGTGCCAAGTACAGCCTTCTGCCTCTCTCCAATACTGACTTACTTTTGACAGCTTGTCTTTCCGTTTGAGAAACCAAGAGCCCTTTTCGTGCAGGGAAAAATGTCCGTTTTCTGTTCTTCTTTTGCACACGGTGACGTGCTTTCAGGGCTGTGGTTAGGCTTTTACCCACTCGAGGGAGGGCAGCTTCCCATTCACTTTGGAGATGGCACTCCTGCAGCGCTGTGGGCCATGTCTGTGCTTCGCAGACTGCAAACTACCCTCTCCATTCGAAGACAACACGCACGGATTGGGAAGTCTCTGTTCTCTGGGAGTTGTGTGTGGTGCTACTGCCCCGGTGTATGGGGTGGCTCACTGGCCACTAGCAATGTTTCTGCTCGCCACTGTGGGGCAAACGTTGTTCAGCTAAGCTCACTTGGGAAGTACAAGTGCCAGAGTTCCTTTCTGGGGCACCATCAAGAGATCACATTCGTAGCATGCGGGTACTGCTTTCCTCCTAAGCTGTACATTCGCAGCCAGCTTCAAGGTGTTCCTTTTGTGGATAGACTGTGGAGGAGAGCCCGCTGGATAAGGCCTCTGCTTCTATGCCCTTTGAGAGGGCTGCTTTGAGGAACCTCTTACCCTAGCCTCTGCCAAGTACAGCCTTCTGCCTCTCTCCAATACTGACTTACTTTTGACAGCTTGTTTTTCCGTTTGAGAAACCAAGAGCCCTTTTCGTGCAGGGAAAAATGTCCGTTTTCTGTTCTTCTTTTGCACACGGTGACGTGCTTTCAGGGCTGTGGTTAGGCTTTTACCCACTCGAGGGAGGGCAGCTTCCCATTCACTTTGGAGATGGCACTCCTGCAGCGCTGTGGGCCATGTCTGTGCTTCGCAGACTGCAAACTACCCTCTCCATTTGAAGAGAACACGCACGGATTGGGAAGTCTCTGTTCTCTGGGAGCTGTGTGTGGTGCTACTGCCCCGGTGTATGGGGTGGCTCACTGGCCACTAGCAATGTTTCTGCTCGCCACTGTGGGGCAAACGTTGTGCAGCTAAGCTCACTTGGGAAGTACAAGTGCCAGAGTTCCTTTCTGGGGCACCATCAAGAGATCACATTCGTAGCATGCGGGTACTGCTTTCCTCCTAAGCTGTGCATTCGCAGCCAGCTTCAAGGTGTTCCTTTTGTGGATAGACTCTTGTGGAGAGGCCGCTGGAGAAGGCTTCTGCTTCTATGCCCTTTGAGAAGGCTGCTTTGAGGAACCTCTTACCCTAGCCTCTGCCAAGTACAGCCTTCTGCCTCTCTCCAATACTGACTTACTTCTGACAGCTTGTCTTTCCGTTTGAGAAACCAAGAGCCCTTTTCGTGCAGGGAAAAATGTCCGTTTTCTGTTCTTCTTTTGCACACGGTGACGTGCTTTCAGGGCTGTGGTTAGGCTTTTACCCACTCGAGGGAGGGCAGCTTCCCATTCACTTTGGAGATGGCACTCCTGCAGCGCTGTGGGCCATGTCTGTGCTTCGCAGACTGCAAACTACCCTCTCCATTCTAAGAGAACACGCACGGATTGGGAAGTCTCTGTTCTCTGGGAGTTGTGTGTGGTGCTACTGCCCCGGTGTATGGGGTGGCTCACTGGCCACTAGCAATGTTTCTGCTCGCCACTGTGGGGCAAACGTTGTGCAGCTAAGCTCACTTGGGAAGTACAAGTGCCAGAGTTCCTTTCTGGGGCACCATCAAGAGATCACATTCGTAGCATGCGGGTACTGCTTTCCTCCTCAGCTGTGCATTCGCAGCCAGCTTCAAGGTGTTCCTTTTGTGGATAGACTCTGTTGGAGAGGCCGCAGGAGAAGGCTTCTGCTTCTATGCCCTTTGAGAAGGCTGCTTTGAAAAACCTCTTACCTAGCGTGTGCCAAGTACAGCCTTCTGCCTCTCTCCAATACTGACTTACTTTTGACAGCTTGTCTTTCCGTTTGAGAAACCAAGAGCCCTTTTCGTGCAGGGAAAAATGTCCGTTTTCTGTTCTTCTTTTGCACACGGTGACGTGCTTTCAGGGCTGTGGTTAGGCTTTTACCCACTCGAGGGAGGGCAGCTTCCCATTCACTTTGGAGATGGCACTCCTGCAGCGCTGTGGGCCATGTCTGTGCTTCGCAGACTGCAAACTACCCTCTCCATTCGAAGAGAACACGCACGGATTGGGAAGTCTCTGTTCTCTGGGAGTTGTGTGTGGTGCTACTGCCCCGGTGTATGGGGTGGCTCACTGGCCACTAGCAATGTTTCTGCTCGCCACTGTGGGGCAAACGTTGTGCAGCTAAGCTCACTTGGGAAGTACAAGTGCCAGAGTTCCTTTCTGGGGCACCATCAAGAGATCACATTCGTAGCATGCGGGTTCTGCTTTTCTCCTCAGCTGTGCTTTCGCAGCCAGCTTCAAGGTGTTCCTTTTGTGGATAGACTCTGGTGGAGAGGCCGCTGGAGAAGGCTTCTGCTTCTATGCCCTTTGAGAAGGCTGCTTTGAGGAACCTCTTACCCTAGCGTGTGCCAAGTACAGCCTTCTGCCTCTCTCCAATACTGACTTACTTTTGACAGCTTGTCTTTCCGTTTGAGAAAGCAAGAGCCCTTTTCGTGCAGGGAAAAATGTCCGTTTTCTGTTCTTCTTTTGCACAAGGTGACGTGCTTTCAGGGCTGTGGTTAGGCTTTTACCCACTCGAGGGAGGGCAGCTTCCCATTCACTTTGGAGATGGCACTCCTGCAGCGCTGTGGGCCATGTCTGTGCTTCGCAGACTGCAAACTACCCTCTCCATTCGAAGAGAACACGCACGGATTGGGAAGTCTCTGTTCTCTGGGAGTTGTGTGTGGTGCTACTGCCCCGGTGTATGGGGTGGCTCACTGGCCACTAGCAATGTTTCTGCTCGCCACTGTGGGGCAAACGTTGTGCAGCTAAGCTCACTTGGGAAGTACAAGTGCCAGAGTTCCTTTCTGGGGCACCATCAAGAGATCACATTCGTAGCATGCGGGTACTGCTTTCCTCCTAAGCTGTGCATTCGCAGCCAGCTTCAAGGTGTTCCTTTTGTGGATAGACTCTGGTGGAGAGGCCGCTGGAGAAGGCTTCTGCTTCTATGCCCTTTGAGAAGGCTGCTTTGAAAAACCTCTTACCTAGCGTGTGCCAAGTACAGCCTTCTGCCTCTCTCCAATACTGACTTACTTCTGACAGCTTGTCTTTCCGTTTGAGAAACCAAGAGCCCTTTTCGTGCAGGGAAAAATGTCCGTTTTCTGTTCTTCTTTTGCACACGGTGACGTGCTTTCAGGGCTGGGGTTAGGCTTTTACCCACTCGAGGGAGGGCAGCTTCCCATTCACTTTGTAGATGGCACTCCTGCAGCGCTGTGGGACATGTCTGTGCTTCGCAGACTGCAAACTACCCTCTCCATTCGAAGAGAACACGCACGGATTGGGAAGTCTCTGTTCTCTGGGAGTTGTGTGTGGTGCTACTGCCCCGGTGTATGGGGTGGCTCACTGGCCACTAGCAATGTTTCTGCTCGCCACTGTGGGGAAAACGTTGTGCAGCTAAGCTCACTTGGGAAGTACAAGTGCCAGAGTTCCTTTCTGGGGCACCATCAAGAGATCTCATTCGTAGCATGCGGGTACTGCTTTCCTCCTCAGCTGTGCATTCGCAGCCAGCTTCAAGGTGTTCCTTTTGCGGATAGACTCTGGTGGAGAGGCCGCTGGAGAAGGCTTCTGCTTCTATGCCCTTTGAGAAGGCTGCTTTGAGGAACCTCTTACCCTAGCCTCTGCCAAGTACAGCCTTCTGCCTCTCTCCAATACTGACTTACTTTTGACAGCTTGTCTTTCCGTTTGAGAAACCAAGAGCCCTTTTCGTGCAGGGAAAAATGTCCGTTTTCTGTTCTTCTTTTGCACACGGTGACGTGCTTTCAGGCCTGGGTTAGGCTTTTACCCACTCGAGGGAGGGCAGCTTCCCATTCACTTTGGAGATGGCACTCCTGCAGCGCTGTGGGCCAAGACTGTGCTTCGCAGACTGTAAACTACCCTCTCCATTCGAAGAGAACACGCACGGATTGGGAAGTCTCTGTTCTCTGGGAGATGTGTGTGGTGCTACTGCCCCGGTGTATGGGGTGGCTCACTCGCCACTAGCAATGTTTCTGCTCGCCACTGTGGGGCAAACGTTGTGCAGCTAAGCTCACTTGGGAAGTACAAGTGCCAGAGTTCCTTTCTGGGGCACCATCAAGAGATCACATTCGTAGCATGCGGGTACTGCTTTCCTCCTAAGCTGTGCATTCGCAGCCAGCTTCAAAGTGTTCCTTTTGTGGATAGACTCTGGTGGAGAGGCCGCTGGAGAAGGCCTCTGCTTCTATGCCCTTTGAGAAGGCTGCTTTGAGGAACCTCTTACCCTAGCGTGTGCCAAGTACAGCCTTCTGCCTCTCTCCAATACTGACTTACTTTGGACAGCTTGTCTTTCCGTTTGAGAAAGCAAGAGCCCTTTTCGTGCAGGGAAAAATGTCCGTTTTCTGTTCTTCTTTTGCACACGGTGACGTGCTTTCAGGGCTGTGGTTAGGCTTTTACCCACTCGAGGGAGGGCAGCTTCCCATTCACTTTGGAGATGGCACTCCTGCAGCGCTGTGGGCCATGTCTGTGCTTCGCAGACTGCAAACTACCCTCTCCATTCGAAGAGAACACGCACGGATTGGGAAGTCTCTGTTCTCTGGGAGTTGTGTGTGGTGCTACTGCCCCGGTGTATGGGGTGGCTCACTGGCCACTAGCAATGTTTCTGCTCGCCACTGTGGGGCAAACGTTGTTCAGCTAAGCTCACTTGGGAAGTACAAGTGCCAGAGTTCCTTTCTGGGGCACCATCAAGAGATCACATTCGTAGCATGCGGGTACTGCTTTCCTCCTAAGCTGTGCATTCGCAGTCAGCTTCAAGGTGTTCCTTTTGTGGATAGACTCTGGAGGAGAGGCCGCTGGAGAAGGCCTCTGCTTCTATGCCCTTTGAGAGGGCTGCTTTGAGGAACCTCTTACCCTAGCCTCTGCCAAGTACAGCCTTCTGCCTCTCTCCAATACTGACTTACTTCTGACAGCTTGTCTTTCCGTTTGAGAAACCAAGAGCCCTTTTCGTGCAGGGAAAAATGTCCTTTTTCTGTTCTTCTTTTGCACACGGTGACGTGCTTTCAGGGCTGGTGTTAGGCTTTTACCCACTCGAGGGAGGGCAGCTTCCCATTCACTTTGGAGATGGCACTCCTGCAGCGCTGTGGGCCATGTCTGTGCTTCGCAGACTGCAAACTACCCTCTCCATTCGAAGAGAACACGCACGGATTGGGAAGTCTCTGTTCTCTGGGAGTTGTGTGTGGTGCTACTGCCCCGGTGTATGGGGTGGCTCACTGGCCACTAGCAATGTTTCTGCTCGCCACTGTGAGGCAAACGTTGTGCAGCTAAGCTCACTTGGGAAGTACAAGTGCCAGAGTTCCTTTCTGGGGCACCATCAAGAGATCACATTCGTAGCATGCGGGTACTGCTTTCCTCCTAAGCTGTGAATTCGCAGCCAGCTTCAAAGTGTTCCTTTTGTGGATAGACTCTGGTGGAGAGGCCGCTGGAGAAGGCCTCTGCTTCTATGCCCTTTGAGAAGGCTGCTGTGAGGAACCTCTTACCCTAGCGTGTGCCAAGTACAGCCTTCTGCCTCTCTCCAATACTGACTTACTTTTGACAGCTTGTCTTTCCGTTTGAGAAACCAAGAGCCCTTTTCGTGCAGGGAAAAATGTCCGTTTTCTGTTCTTCTTTTGCACACGGTGACGTGCTTTCAGGGCTGTGGTTAGGCTTTTACCCACTCGAGGGAGGGCAGCTTCCCATTCACTTTGGAGATGGCACTCCTGCAGCGCTGTGGGCCATGTCTGTGCTTCGCAGACTGCAAACTACCCTCTCCATTCGAAGACAACACGCACGGATTGGGAAGTCTCTGTTCTCTGGGAGTTGTGTGTGGTGCTACTGCCCCGGTGTATGGGGTGGCTCACTGGCCACTAGCAATGTTTCTGCTCGCCACTGTGGGGCAAACGTTGTGCAGCTAAGCTCACTTGGGAAGTACAAGTGCCAGAGTTCCTTTCTGGGGCACCATCAAGAGATCACATTCGTAGCATGCGGGTACTGCTTTCCTCCTAAGCTGTACATTCGCAGCCAGCTTCAAGGTGTTCCTTTTGTGGATAGACTGTGGAGGAGAGCCCGCTGGATAAGGCCTCTGCTTCTATGCCCTTTGAGAGGGCTGCTTTGAGGAACCTCTTACCCTAGCCTCTGCCAAGTACAGCCTTCTGCCTCTCTCCAATACTGACTTACTTTTGACAGCTTGTTTTTCCGTTTGAGAAACCAAGAGCCCTTTTCGTGCAGGGAAAAATGTCCGTTTTCTGTTCTTCTTTTGCACACGGTGACGTGCTTTCAGGGCTGTGGTTAGGCTTTTACCCACTCGAGGGAGGGCAGCTTCCCATTCACTTTGGAGATGGCACTCCTGCAGCGCTGTGGGCCATGTCTGTGCTTCGCAGACTGCAAACTACCCTCTCCATTTGAAGAGAACACGCACGGATTGGGAAGTCTCTGTTCTCTGGGAGCTGTGTGTGGTGCTACTGCCCCGGTGTATGGGGTGGCTCACTGGCCACTAGCAATGTTTCTGCTCGCCACTCTGGGGCAAACGTTGTGCAGCTAAGCTCACTTGGGAAGTACAAGTGCCAGAGTTCCTTTCTGGGGCACCATCAAGAGATCACATTCGTAGCATGCGGGTACTGCTTTCCTCCTAAGCTGTGCATTCGCAGCCAGCTTCAAGGTGTTCCTTTTGTGGATAGACTCTTGTGGAGAGGCCGCTGGAGAAGGCTTCTGCTTCTATGCCCTTTGAGAAGGCTGCTTTGAGGAACCTCTTACCCTAGCCTCTGCCAAGTACAGCCTTCTGCCTCTCTCCAATACTGACTTACTTCTGACAGCTTGTCTTTCCGTTTGAGAAACCAAGAGCCCTTTTCGTGCAGGGAAAAATGTCCGTTTTCTGTTCTTCTTTTGCACACGGTGACGTGCTTTCAGGGCTGTGGTTAGGCTTTTACCCACTAGAGGGAGGGCAGCTTCCCATTCACTTTGGAGATGGCACTCCTGCAGCGCTGTGGGCCATGTCTGTGCTTCGCAGACTGCAAACTACCCTCTCCATTCGAAGAGAACACGCACGGATTGGGAAGTCTCTGTTCTCTGGGAGTTGTGTGTGGTGCTACTGCCCCGGTGTATGGGGTGGCTCACTGGCCACTAGCAATGTTTCTGCTCGCCACTGTGGGGCAAACGTTGTGCAGCTAAGCTCACTTGGGAAGTACAAGTGCCAGAGTTCCTTTCTGGGGCACCATCAAGAGATCACATTCGTAGCATGCAGGTACTGCTTTCCTCCTAAGCTGTGCATTCGCAGCCAGCTTCAAGGTGTTCCTTTTGTGGATAGACTCTGGTGGAGAGGCCGCTGGAGAAGGCCTCTGCTTCTATGCCCTTTGAGAAGGCTGCTTTGAGGAACCTCTTACCCTAGCCTCTGCCAAGTACAGCCTTCTGCCTCTCTCCAATACTGACTTACTTCTGACAGCTTGTCTTTCCGTTTGAGAAACCAAGAGGCCTTTTCGTGCAGGGAAAAATGTCCGTTTTCTGTTCTTCTTTTGCGCACGGTGACGTGCTTTCAGGCCTGGGTTAGGCTTTTACCCACTCGAGGGAGGGCAGCTTCCAATTCACTTTGGAGATGGCACTCCTGCAGCGCTGTGGGCCATGTCTGTGCTTCGCAGACTGCAAACTACCCTCTCCATTCGAAGAGAACACGCACGGATTGGGAAGTCTCTGTTCTCTGGAGTTGTGTGTGGTGCTACTGCCCCGGTGTATGGGGTGGCTCACTGGCCACTAGCAATGTTTCTGCTCACCACTGTGGGGCAAACGTTGTGCAGCTAAGCTCACTTGGGAAGTACAAGTGCCAGAGTTCCTTTCTGGGGCACCATCAAGAGATCACATTCGTAGCATGCGGGTACTGCTCTCCTCCTAAGCTGTGCATTCGCAGCCAGCTTCAAGGTGTTCCTTTTGTGGATAGACTCTTGTGGAGAGGCCGCTGGAGAAGGCTTCTGCTTCTATGCCCTTTGAGAAGGCTGCTTTGAGGAACCTCTTACCCTAGCCTCTGCCAAGTACAGCCTTCTGCCTCTCTCCAATACTGACTTACTTCTGACAGCTTGTCTTTCCGTTTGAGAAACCAAGAGCCCTTTTCGTGCAGGGAAAAATGTCCGTTTTCTGTTCTTCTTTTGCACACGGTGACGTGCTTTCAGGGCTGTGGTTAGGCTTTTACCCACTAGAGGGAGGGCAGCTTCCCATTCACTTTGGAGATGGCACTCCTGCAGCGCTGTGGGCCATGTCTGTGCTTCGCAGACTGCAAACTACCCTCTCCATTCGAAGAGAACACGCACGGATTGGGAAGTCTCTGTTCTCTGGGAGTTGTGTGTGGTGCTACTGCCCCGGTGTATGGGGTGGCTCACTGGCCACTAGCAATGTTTCTGCTCGCCACTCTGGGGCAAACGTTGTGCAGCTAAGCTCACTTGGGAAGTACAAGTGCCAGAGTTCCTTTCTGGGGCACCATCAAGAGATCACATTCGTAGCATGCGGGTACTGCTTTCCTCCTAAGCTGTGCATTCGCAGCCAGCTTCAAGGTGTTCCTTTTGTGGATAGACTCTGGTGGAGAGGCCGCTGGAGAAGGCCTCTGCTTCTATGCCCTTTGAGAAGGCTGCTTTGAGGAACCTCATACCCTAGCCTCTGCCAAGTACAGCCTTCTGCCTCTCTCCAATACTGACTTACTTCTGACAGCTTGTCTTTCCGTTTGAGAAACCAAGAGGCCTTTTCGTGCAGGGAAAAATGTCCGTTTTCTGTTCTTCTTTTGCACACGGTGACGTGCTTTCAGGCCTGGGTTAGGCTTTTACCCACTCGAGGGAGGGCAGCTTCCCATTCACTTTGGAGATGGCACTCCTGCAGCGCTGTGGGCCATGTCTGTGCTTCGCAGAGTGCAAACTACCCTCTCCATTCGAAGAGAACACGCACGGATTGGGAAGTCTCTGTTCTCTGGAGTTGTGTGTGGTGCTACTGCCCCGGTGTATGGGGTGGCTCACTGGCCACTAGCAATGTTTCTGCTCACCACTGTGGGGCAAACGTTGTGCAGCTAAGCTCACTTGGGAAGTACAAGTGCCAGAGTTCCTTTCTGGGGCACCATCAAGAGATCACATTCGTAGCATGCGGGTACTGCTTTCCTCCTAAGCTGTGCATTCGCAGCCAGCTTCAAGGTGTTCCTTTTGTGGATAGACTCTGGTGGAGAGGCCGCTGGAGAAGGCCTCTGCTTCTATGCCCTTTGAGAAGGCTTCTTTGAGGAACCTCTTACCCTAGCCTCTGCCAAGTACAGCCTTCTGCCTCTCTCCAATACTGACTTACTTCTGACAGCTTGTCTTTCCGTTTGAGAAACCAAGAGCCCTTTTCGTGCAGGGAAAAATGTCCGTTTTCTGTTCTTCTTTTGCACACGGTGACGTGCTTTCAGGGCTGTGGTTAGGCTTTTACCCACTCGAGCGAGGGCAGCTTCCCATTCACTTTGGAGATGGCACTCCTGCAGCGCTGTGGGCCATGTCTGTGCTTCGCAGACTGCAAACTACCCTCTCCATTCGAAGAGAACACGCACGGATTGGGAAGTCTCTGTTCTCTGGGAGTTGTGTGTGGTGCTACTGCCCCGGTGTATGGGGTGGCTCACTGGCCACTAGCAATGTTTCTGCTCGCCACTGTGGGGCAAACGTTGTGCAGCTAAGCTCACTTGGGAAGTACAAGTGCCAGAGTTCCTTTCTGGGGCACCATCAAGAGATCACATTCGTAGCATGCGGGTACTGCTTTCCTCCTAAGCTGTGCATTCGCAGCCAGCTTCAAGGTGTTCCTTTTGTGGATAGACTCTGGAGGAGAGGCCGCTGGATAAGGCCTCTGCTTCTATGCCCTTTGAGAAGGCTGCTTTGAGGAACCTCTTACCCTAGCCTCTGGCAAGTACAGCCTTCTGCCTCTCTCCAATACTGACTTACTTTTGACAGCTTGTCTTTCCGTTTGAGAAACCAAGAGCCCTATTCGTGCAGGGAAAAATGTCCGTTTTCTGTTCTTCTTTTGCACACGGTTACGTGCTTTCAGGGCTGTGGTTAGGCTTTTACCCACTCGAGGGAGGGCAGCTTCCCATTCACTTTGGAGATGGCACTCCTGCAGCGCTGTGGGCCATGTCTGTGCTTCGCAGACTGCAAACTACCCTCTCCATTTGAAGAGAACACGCACGGATTGGGAAGTCTCTGTTCTCTGGGAGCTGTGTGTGGTGCTACTGCCCCGGTGTATGGGGTGGCTCACTGGCCACTAGCAATGTTTCTGCTCGCCACTGTGGGGCAAACGTTGTGCAGCTAAGCTCACTTGGGAAGTACAAGTGCCAGAGTTCCTTTCTGGGGCACCATCAAGAGATCACATTCGTAGCATGCGGGTACTGCTTTCCTCCTAAGCTGTGCATTCGCAGCCAGCTTCAAGGTGTTCCTTTTGTGGATAGACTCTTGTGGAGAGGCCGCTGGAGAAGGCTTCTGCTTCTATGCCCTTTGAGAAGGCTGCTTTGAGGAACCTCTTACCCTAGCCTCTGCCAAGTACAGCCTTCTGCCTCTCTCCAATACTGACTTACTTCTGACAGCTTGTCTTTCCGTTTGAGAAACCAAGAGCCCTTTTCGTGCAGGGAAAAATGTCCGTTTTCTGTTCTTCTTTTGCACACGGTGACGTGCTTTCAGGGCTGTGGTTAGGCTTTTACCCACTAGAGGGAGGGCAGCTTCCCATTCACTTTGGAGATGGCACTCCTGCAGCGCTGTGGGCCATGTCTGTGCTTCGCAGACTGCAAACTACCCTCTCCATTCGAAGAGAACACGCACGGATTGGGAAGTCTCTGTTCTCTGGGAGTTGTGTGTGGTGCTACTGCCCCGGTGTATGGGGTGGCTCACTGGCCACTAGCAATGTTTCTGCTCGCCACTCTGGGGCAAACGTTGTGCAGCTAAGCTCACTTGGGAAGTACAAGTGCCAGAGTTCCTTTCTGGGGCACCATCAAGAGATCACATTCGTAGCATGCGGGTACTGCTTTCCTCCTAAGCTGTGCATTCGCAGCCAGCTTCAAGGTGTTCCTTTTGTGGATAGACTCTGGTGGAGAGGCCGCTGGAGAAGGCCTCTGCTTCTATGCCCTTTGAGAAGGCTGCTTTGAGGAACCTCTTACCCTAGCCTCTGCCAAGTACAGCCTTCTGCCTCTCTCCAATACTGACTTAATTCTGACAGCTTGTCTTTCCGTTTGAGAAACCAAGAGGCCTTTTCGTGCAGGGAAAAATGTCCGTTTTCTGTTCTTCTTTTGCACACGGTGACGTGCTTTCAGGCCTGGGTTAGGCTTTTACCCACTCGAGGGAGGGCAGCTTCCCATTCACTTTGGAGATGGCACTCCTGCAGCGCTGTGGGCCATGTCTGTGCTTCGCAGACTGCAAACTACCCTCTCCATTCGAAGAGAACACGCACGGATTGGGAAGTCTCTGTTCTCTGGAGTTGTGTGTGGTGCTACTGCCCCGGTGTATGGGGTGGCTCACTGGCCACTAGCAATGTTTCTGCTCACCACTGTGGGGCAAACGTTGTGCAGCTAAGCTCACTTGGGAAGTACAAGTGCCAGAGTTCCTTTCTGGGGCACCATCAAGAGATCACATTCGTAGCATGCGGGTACTGCTTTCCTCCTAAGCTGTGCATTCGCAGCCAGCTTCAAGGTGTTCCTTTTGTGGATAGACTCTGGTGGAGAGGCCGCTGGAGAAGGCCTCTGCTTCTATGCCCTTTGAGAAGGCTTCTTTGAGGAACCTCTTACCCTAGCCTCTGCCAAGTACAGCCTTCTGCCTCTCCAATACTGACTTACTTCTGACAGCTTGTCTTTCCGTTTGAGAAACCAAGAGCCCTTTTCGTGCAGGGAAAAATGTCCGTTTTCTGTTCTTCTTTTGCACACGGTGACGTGCTTTCAGGGCTGTGGTTAGGCTTTTACCCACTCGAGCGAGGGCAGCTTCCCATTCACTTTGGAGATGGCACTCCTGCAGCGCTGTGGGCCATGTCTGTGCTTCGCAGACTGCAAACTACACTCTCCATTCGAAGAGAACACGCACGGATTGGGAAGTCTCTGTTCTCTGGGAGTTGTGTGTGGTGCTACTGCCCCGGTGTATGGTGTGGCTCACTGGCCACTAGCAATGTTTCTGCTCGCCACTGTGGGGCAAACGTTGTGCAGCTAAGCTCACTTGGGAAGTACAAGTGCCAGAGTTCCTTTCTGGGGCACCATCAAGAGATCACATTCGTAGCATGCGGGTACTGCTTTCCTCCTAAGCTGTGCATTCGCAGCCAGCTTCAAGGTGTTCCTTTTGTGGATAGACTCTGGAGGAGAGGCCGCTGGATAAGGCCTCTGCTTCTATGCCCTTTGAGAAGGCTGCTTTGAGGAACCTCTTACCCTAGCCTCTGGCAAGTACAGCCTTCTGCCTCTCTCCAATACTGACTTACTTTTGACAGCTTGTCTTTCCGTTTGAGAAACCAAGAGCCCTTTTCGTGCAGGGAAAAATGTCCGTTTTCTGTTCTTCTTTTGCACACGGTTACGTGCTTTCAGGGCTGGAGTTAGGCTTTTACCCACTCGAGGGAGGGCAGCTTCCCATTCACTTTGGAGATGGCACTCCTGCAGCGCTGTGGGCCATGTCTGTGCTTCGCAGACTGCAAACTACCCTCTCCATTCGAAGAGAACACGCACGGATTGGGAAGTCTCTGTTCTCTGGAGTTGTGTGTGGTGCTACTGCCCCGGTGTATGGGGTGGCTCACTGGCCACTAGCAATGTTTCTGCTCACCACTGTGGGGCAAACGTTGTGCAGCTAAGCTCACTTGGGAAGTACAAGTGCCAGAGTTCCTTTCTGGGGCACCATCAAGAGATGACATTCGTAGCATGCGGGTACTGCTTTCCTCCTAAGCTGTGCATTCGCAGCCAGCTTCAAGGTGTTCCTTTTGTGGATAGACTCTGGTGGAGAGGCCGCTGGAGAAGGCCTCTGCTTCTATGCCCTTTGAGAAGGCTTCTTTGAGGAACCTCTTACCCTAGCCTCTGCCAAGTACAGCCTTCTGCCTCTCTCCAATACTGACTTACTTCTGACAGCTTGTCTTTCCGTTTGAGAAACCAAGAGCCCTTTTCGTGCAGGGAAAAATGTCCGTTTTCTGTTCTTCTTTTGCACACGGTGACGTGCTTTCAGGGCTGTGGTTAGGCTTTTACCCACTCGAGCGAGGGCAGCTTCCCATTCACTTTGGAGATGGCACTCCTGCAGCGCTGTGGGCCATGTCTGTGCTTCGCAGACTGCAAACTACCCTCTCCATTCGAAGAGAACACGCACGGATTGGGAAGTCTCTGTTCTCTGGGAGTTGTGTGTGGTGCTACTGCCCCGGTGTATGGGGTGGCTCACTGGCCACTAGCAATGTTTCTGCTCGCCACTGTGGGGCAAACGTTGTGCAGCTAAGCTCACTTGGGAAGTACAAGTGCCAGAGTTCCTTTCTGGGGCACCATCAAGAGATCACATTCGTAGCATGCGGGTACTGCTTTCCTCCTAAGCTGTGCATTCGCAGCCAGCTTCAAGGTGTTCCTTTTGTGGATAGACTCTGGAGGAGAGGCCGCTGGATAAGGCCTCTGCTTCTATGCCCTTTGAGAAGGCTGCTTTGAGGAACCTCTTACCCTAGCCTCTGCCAAGTACAGCCTTCTGCCTCTCTCCAATACTGACTTACTTTTGACAGCTTGTCTTTCCGTTTGAGAAACCAAGAGCCCTTTTCGTGCAGGGAAAAATGTCCGTTTTCTGTTCTTCTTTTGCACACGGTTACGTGCTTTCAGGGCTGGAGTTAGGCTTTTACCCACTCGAGGGAGGGCAGCTTCCCATTCACTTTGGAGATGGCACTCCTGCAGCGCTGTGGGCCATGTCTGTGCTTCGCAGACTGCAAACTACCCTCTCCATTCGAAGAGAACACGCACGGATTGGGAAGTCTCTGTTCTCTGGAGTTGTGTGTGGTGCTACAGCCCCGGTGTATGGGGTGGCTCACTGGCCACTAGCAATGTTTCTGCTCACCACTGTGGGGCAAACGTTGTGCAGCTAAGCTCACTTGGGAAGTACAAGTGCCAGAGTTCCTTTCTGGGGCTCCATCAAGAGATCACATTCGTAGCATGCGGGTACTGCTTTCCTCCTAAGCTGTGCATTCGCAGCCAGCTTCAAGGTGTTCCTTTTGTGGATAGACTCTGGAGGAGAGGCCGCTGGATAAGGCCTCTGCTTCTATGCCCTTTGAGAAGGCTGCTTTGAGGAACCTCTTACCCTAGCCTCTGCCAAGTACAGCCTTCTGCCTCTCTCCAATACTGACTTACTTTTGACAGCTTGTCTTTCCGTTTGAGAAACCAAGAGCCCTTTTCGTGCAGGGAAAAATGTCCGTTTTCTGTTCTTCTTTTGCACACGGTTACGTGCTTTCAGGGCTGGAGTTAGGCTTTTACCCACTCGAGGGAGGGCAGCTTCCCATTCACTTTGGAGATGGCACTCCTGCAGCGCTGTGGGCCATGTCTGTGCTTCGCAGACTGCAAACTACCCTCTCCATTCGAAGAGAACACGCACGGATTGGGAAGTTTCTGTTCTCTGGGAGTTGTGTGTGGTGCTACTGCCCCGGTGTATGGGGTGGCTCACTGGCCACTAGCAATGTTTCTGCTCGCCACTGTGGGGCAAACGTTGTGCAGCTAAGCTCACTGGGGAAGTACAAGTGCCAGAGTTCCTTTCTGGGGCACCATCAAGAGATCACATTCGTAGCATGCGGGTACTGCTTTCCTCCTAAGCTGTGCATTCGCAGCCAGCTTCAAGGTGTTCTTTTGTGGATAGACTCTGGTGGAGAGGCCGCTGGAGAAGGCCTCTGCTTCTATGCCCTTTGAGAAGGCTGCTTTGAGGAACCTCTTACCCTAGCGTCTGCCAAGTACAGCCTTCTGCCTCTCTCCAATACTGACTTACTTTGGACAGCTTGTCTTTCCGTTTGAGAAACCAAGAGCCCTTTTCGTGCAGGGAAAAATGTCCGTTTTCTGTTCTTCTTTTGCACACGGTGACGTGCTTTCAGGGCTGTGGTTAGGCTTTTACCCACTCGAGGGAGGGCAGCTTCCCATTCACTTTGGAGATGGCACTCCTGCAGCGCTGTGGGCCATGTCTGTGCTTCGCAGACTGCAAACTACCCTCTCCATTCGAAGAGAACACGCACGGATTGGGAAGTCTCTGTTCTCTGGGAGTTGTGTGTGGTGCTACTGCCCCGGTGTATGGGGTGGCTCACTGGCCACTAGCAATGTTTCTGCTCGCCACTGTGGGGCAAACGTTGTTCAGCTAAGCTCACTTGGGAAGTAAAAGTGCCAGAGTTCCTTTCTGGGGCACCATCAAGAGATCACATTCGTAGCATGCGGGTACTGCTTTCCTCCTAAGCTGTGCATTCGCAGCCAGCTTCAAGGTGTTCCTTTTGTGGATAGACTCTGGAGGAGAGGCCGCTGGATAAGGCCTCTGCTTCTATGCCCTTTGAGAGGGCTGCTTTGAGGAACCTCTTACCCTAGCCTCTGCCATGTACAGCCTTCTGCCTCTCTCCAATACTGACTTACTTTTGACAGCTTGTCTTTCCGTTTGAGAAACTAAGAGCCCTTTTCGTGCAGGGAAAAATGTCCGTTTTCTGTTCTTCTTTTGCACACGGTGACGTGCTTTCAGGCCTCGGTTAGGCTTTTACCCACTCGAGGGAGGGCAGCTTCCCATTCACTTTGGAGATGGCTCTCCTGCAGCGCTGTGGGCCATGACTGTGCTTCGCAGACTGTAAACTACCCTCTCCATTCGAAGAGAACACGCACGGATTGGGAAGTCTCTGTTCTCTGGGAGATGTGTGTGGTGCTACTGCCCCGGTGTATGGGGTGGCTCACTCGCCACTAGCAATGTTTCTGCTCGCCACTGTGGGGCAAACGTTGTGCAGCTAAGCTCACTTGGGAAGTACAAGTGCCAGAGTTCCTTTCTGGGGCACCATCAAGAGATCACATTCGTAGCATGCGGGTACTGATTTCCTCCTAAGCTGTGCATTCCCCGCCAGCTTCAAGGTGTTCCTTTTGTGGATAGACTCTGGTGGAGAGGCCGCTGGAGAAGGCTTCTGCTTCTATGCCCTTTGAGAAGGCTGCTTTGAGGAACCTCTTACCCTAGCCTCTGCCAAGTACAGCCTTCTGCCTCTCTCCAATACTGACTTACTTTTGACAGCTTGTTTTTCCGTTTGAGAAACCAAGAGACCTTTTCGTGCAGGGAAAAATGTCCGTTTTCTGTTCTTCTTTTGCACACGGTGACGTGCTTTCAGGGCTGTGGTTAGGCTTTTACCCACTCGAGGGAGGGCAGCTTCCCATTCACTTTGGAGATGGCACTCCTGCAGCGCTGTGGGCCATGTCTGTGCTTCGCAGACTGCAAACTACCCTCTCCATTTGAAGAGAACACGCACGGATTGGGAAGTCTCTGTTCTCTGGGAGCTGTGTGTGGTGCTACTGCCCCGGTGTATGGGGTGGCTCACTGGCCAGTAGCAATGTTTCTGCTCGCCACTCTGGGGCAAACGTTGTGCAGCTAAGCTCACTTGGGAAGTACAAGTGCCAGAGTTCCTTTCTGGGGCACCATCAAGAGATCACATTCGTAGCATGCGGGTACTGCTTTCCTCCTAAGCTGTGCATTCGCAGCCAGCTTCAAGGTGTTCCTTTTGTGGATAGACTCTTGTGGAGAGGCCGCTGGATAAGGCCTCTGCTCCTATGCCCTTTGAGAGGGCTGCTTTGAGGAACCTCTTACCCTAGCCTCTGCCAAGTACAGCCTTCTGCCTCTCTCCAATACTGACTTACTTCTGACAGCTTGTCTTTCCGTTTGAGAAACCAAGAGCCCTTTTGGTGCAGGGAAAAATGTCCGTTTTCTGTTCTTCTTTTGCACACGGTGACGTGCTTTCAGGGCTGTGGTTAGGCTTTTACCCACTCGAGGGAGGGCAGCTTCCCATTCACTTTGGAGATGGCACTCCTGCAGCGCTGTGGGCCAAGACTGTGCTTCGCAGACTGCGAACTACCCTCTCCATTCGAAGAGAACACGCACGGATTGGGAAGTCTCTGTTCTCTGGGAGTTGTGTGTGGTGCTACTGCCCCGGTGTATGGGGTGGCTCACTGGCCACTAGCAATGTTTCTGCTCGCCACTCTGGGGCAAACGTTGTGCAGCTAAGCTCACTTGGGAAGTACAAGTGCCAGAGTTCCTTTCTGGGGCACCATCAAGAGATCACATTCGTAGCATGCGGGTACTGCTTTCCTCCTAAGCTGTGCATTCGCAGCCAGCTTCAAGGTGTTCCTTTTGTGGATAGACTCTGGTGGAGAGGCCGCTGGAGAAGGCCTCTGCTTCTATGCCCTTTGAGAAGGCTTCTTTGAGGAACCTCTAACCCTAGCGTCTGTCAAGTACAGCCTTCTGCCTCTCTCCAATACTGACTTACTTTTGACAGCTTGTCTTTCCGTTTGAGAAACCAAGAGCCCTTTTCGTGCAGGGAAAAATGTCCGTTTTCTGTTCTTCTTTTGCACACGGTGACGTGCTTTCAGGGCTCTGGTTAGGCTTTTACCCACTCGAGGGAGGGCAGCTTCCCATTCACTTTGGAGATGGCACAAGTGCAGCGATGTGGGCCATGTCTGTGCTTCGCAGACTGCAAAATACCCTCTCCATTCGAAGAGAACACGCACGGATTGGGAAGTCTCTGTTCTCTGGGAGTTGTGTGTGGTGCTACTGCCCCGGTGTATGGGGTGGCTCACTGGCCACTAGCAATGTTTCTGCTCGCCACTCTGGGGCAAACGTTGTGCAGCTAAGCTCACTTGGGAAGTACAAGTGCCAGAGTTCCTTTCTGGGGCACCATCAAGAGATCACATTCGTAGCATGCGGGTACTGCTTTCCTCCTAAGCTGTGCATTCGCAGCCAGCTTCAAGGTGTTCCTTTTGTGGATAGACTCTGGAGGAGAGGCCGCTGGATAAGGCCTCTGCTTCTATGCCCTTTGAGAGGGCTGCTTTGAGGAACCTCTTACCCTAGCCTCTGCCAAGTACAGCCTTCTGCCTCTCTCCAATACTGACTTACTTCTGACAGCTTGTCTTTCCGTTTGAGAAACCAAGAGCCCTTTTCGTGCAGGGAAAAATGTCCGTTTTCTGTTCTTCTTTTGCACACGGTGACGTGCTTTCAGGCCTGGGTTAGGCTTTTACCCACTCGAGGGAGGGCAGCTTCCCATTCACTTTGGAGATGTCACTCCTGCAGCGCTGTGGACCATGTCTGTGCTTCGCAGACTGCAAACTACCCTCTCCATTCGAAGAGAACACGCACGGATTGGGAAGTCTCTGTTCTCTGGGAGATGTGTGTGGTGCTACTGCCCCGGTGTATGGGGTGGCTCACTCGCCACTAGCAATGTTTCTGCTCGCCACTGTGGGGCAAACGTTGTGCAGCTAAGCTCACTTGGGAAGTACAAGTGCCAGAGTTCCTTTCTGGGGCACCATCAAGAGATCACATTCGTAGCATGCGGGTACTGATTTCCTCCTAAGCTGTGCATTCCCCGCCAGCTTCAAGGTGTTCCTTTTGTGGATAGACTCTGGTGGAGAGGCCGCTGGAGAAGGCTTCTGCTTCTATGCCCTTTGAGAAGGCTGCTTTGAGGAACCTCTTACCCTAGCCTCTGCCAAGTACAGCCTTCTGCCTCTCTCCAATACTGACTTACTTTTGACAGCTTGTTTTTCCGTTTGAGAAACCAAGAGACCTTTTCGTGCAGGGAAAAATGTCCGTTTTCTGTTCTTCTTTTGCACACGGTGACGTGCTTTCAGGGCTGTGGTTAGGCTTTTACCCACTCGAGGGAGGGCAGCTTCCCATTCACTTTGGAGATGGCACTCCTGCAGCGCTGTGGGCCATGTCTGTGCTTCGCAGACTGCAAACTACCCTCTCCATTTGAAGAGAACACGCACGGATTGGGAAGTCTCTGTTCTCTGGGAGCTGTGTGTGGTGCTACTGCCCCGGTGTATGGGGTGGCTCACTGGCCAGTAGCAATGTTTCTGCTCGCCACTCTGGGGCAAACGTTGTGCAGCTAAGCTCACTTGGGAAGTACAAGTGCCAGAGTTCCTTTCTGGGGCACCATCAAGAGATCACATTCGTAGCATGCGGGTACTGCTTTCCTCCTAAGCTGTGCATTCGCAGCCAGCTTCAAGGTGTTCCTTTTGTGGATAGACTCTTGTGGAGAGGCCGCTGGAGAAGGCTTCTGCTTCTATGCCCTTTGAGAAGGCTGCTTTGAGGAACCTCTTACCCTAGCCTCTGCCAAGTACAGCCTTCTGCCTCTCTCCAATACTGACTTACTTCTGACAGCTTGTCTTTCCGTTTGAGAAACCAAGAGCCCTTTTGGTGCAGGGAAAAATGTCCGTTTTCTGTTCTTCTTTTGCACACGGTGACGTGCTTTCAGGGCTGTGGTTAGGCTTTTACCCACTCGAGGGAGGGCAGCTTCCCATTCACTTTGGAGATGGCACTCCTGCAGCGCTGTGGGCCAAGACTGTGCTTCGCAGACTGCGAACTACCCTCTCCATTCGAAGAGAACACGCACGGATTGGGAAGTCTCTGTTCTCTGGGAGTTGTGTGTGGTGCTACTGCCCCGGTGTATGGGGTGGCTCACTGGCCACTAGCAATGTTTCTGCTCGCCACTCTGGGGCAAACGTTGTGCAGCTAAGCTCACTTGGGAAGTACAAGTGCCAGAGTTCCTTTCTGGGGCACCATCAAGAGATCACATTCGTAGCATGCGGGTACTGCTTTCCTCCTAAGCTGTGCATTCGCAGCCAGCTTCAAGGTGTTCCTTTTGTGGATAGACTCTGGTGGAGAGGCCGCTGGAGAAGGCCTCTGCTTCTATGCCCTTTGAGAAGGCTTCTTTGAGGAACCTCTAACCCTAGCGTCTGTCAAGTACAGCCTTCTGCCTCTCTCCAATACTGACTTACTTTTGACAGCTTGTCTTTCCGTTTGAGAAACCAAGAGCCCTTTTCGTGCAGGGAAAAATGTCCGTTTTCTGTTCTTCTTTTGCACACGGTGACGTGCTTTCAGGGCTCTGGTTAGGCTTTTACCCACTCGAGGGAGGGCAGCTTCCCATTCACTTTGGAGATGGCACAAGTGCAGCGATGTGGGCCATGTCTGTGCTTCGCAGACTGCAAAATACCCTCTCCATTCGAAGAGAACACGCACGGATTGGGAAGTCTCTGTTCTCTGGGAGTTGTGTGTGGTGCTACTGCCCCGGTGTATGGGGTGGCTCACTGGCCACTAGCAATGTTTCTGCTCGCCACTCTGGGGCAAACGTTGTGCAGCTAAGCTCACTTGGGAAGTACAAGTGCCAGAGTTCCTTTCTGGGGCACCATCAAGAGATCACATTCGTAGCATGCGGGTACTGCTTTCCTCCTAAGCTGTGCATTCGCAGCCAGCTTCAAGGTGTTCCTTTTGTGGATAGACTCTGGAGGAGAGGCCGCTGGATAAGGCCTCTGCTTCTATGCCCTTTGAGAGGGCTGCTTTGAGGAACCTCTTACCCTAGCCTCTGCCAAGTACAGCCTTCTGCCTCTCTCCAATACTGACTTACTTCTGACAGCTTGTCTTTCCGTTTGAGAAACCAAGAGCCCTTTTCGTGCAGGGAAAAATGTCCGTTTTCTGTTCTTCTTTTGCACACGGTGACGTGCTTTCAGGCCTGGGTTAGGCTTTTACCCACTCGAGGGAGGGCAGCTTCCCATTCACTTTGGAGATGTCACTCCTGCAGCGCTGTGGACCATGTCTGTGCTTCGCAGACTGCAAACTACCCTCTCCATTCGAAGAGAACACGCACGGATTGGGAAGTCTCTGTTCTCTGGGAGTTGTGTGTGGTGCTACTGCCCCGGTGTATGGGGTGGCTCACTGGCCACTAGCAATGTTTCTGCTCGCCACTGTGGGGCAAACGTTGTGCAGCTAAGCTCACTTGGGAAGTACAAGTGCCAGAGTTCCTTTCTGGGGCACCATGAAGAGATCACATTCGTAGCATGCGGGTACTGCTTTCCTCCTAACCTGTGCATTCGCAGCCAGCTTCAAGGTGTTCCTTTTGTGGATAGACTCTGGTGGAGAGGCCGCTGGAGAAGGCTTCTGCTTCTATGCCCTTTGAGAAGGCTGCTTTGAGGAACCTCTTACCCTAGCCTCTGCCAAGTACAGCCTTCTGCCTCTCTCCAATACTGACTTACTTCTGACAGCTTGTCTTTCCGTTTGAGAAACCAAGAGCCCTTTTCGTGCAGGGAAAAATGTCCGTTTTCTGTTCTTCTTTTGCACACGGTGACGTGCTTTCAGGGCTGTGGTTAGGCTTTTACCCACTCGAGGGAGGGCAGCTTCCCATTCACTTTGGAGATGGCACTCCTGCAGCGCTGTGGGCCAAGACTGTGCTTCGCAGACTGCGAACTACCCTCTCCATTCGAAGAGAACACGCACGGATTGGGAAGTCTCTGTTCTCTGGGAGTTGTGTGTGGTGCTACTGCCCCGGTGTATGGGGTGGCTCACTGGCCACTAGCAATGTTTCTGCTCGCCACTGTGGGGCAAACGTTGTGCAGCTAAGCTCACTTGGGAAGTACAAGTGCCAGAGTTCCTTTCTGGGGCACCATCAAGAGATCACATTCGTAGCATGCGGGTACTGCTTTCCTCCTAAGCTGTGCATTCGCAGCCAGCTTCAAGGTGTTCCTTTTGTGGATAGACTCTGGTGGAGAGGCCGCTGGAGAAGGCCTCTGCTTCTATGCCCTTTGAGAAGGCTTCTTTGAGGAACCTCTAACCCTAGCGTCTGTCAAGTACAGCCTTCTGCCTCTCTCCAATACTGACTTACTTTTGACAGCTTGTCTTTCCGTTTGAGAAACCAAGAGCCCTTTTCGTGCAGGGAAAAATGTCCGTTTTCTGTTCTTCTTTTGCACACGGTGACGTGCTTTCAGGGCTGTGGTTAGGCTTTTACCCACTAGAGGGAGGGCAGCTTCCCATTCACTTTGGAGATGGCACAAGTGCAGCGCTGTGGGCCATGTCTGTGCTTCGCAGACTGCAAAATACCCTCTCCATTCGAAGAGAACACGCACGGATTGGGAAGTCTCTGTTCTCTGGGAGTTGTGTGTGGTGCTACTGCCCCGGTGTATGGGGTGGCTCACTGGCCACTAGCAATGTTTCTGCTCGCCACTCTGGGGCAAACGTTGTGCAGCTAAGCTCACTTGGGAAGTACAAGTGCCAGAGTTCCTTTCTGGGGCACCATCAAGAGATCACATTCGTAGCATGCGGGTACTGCTTTCCTCCTAAGCTGTGCATTCGCAGCCAGCTTCAAGGTGTTCCTTTTGTGGATAGACTCTGGAGGAGAGGCCGCTGGATAAGGCCTCTGCTTCTATGCCCTTTGAGAGGGCTGCTTTGAGGAACCTCTTACCCTAGCCTCTGCCAAGTACAGCCTTCTGCCTCTCTCCAATACTGACTTACTTCTGACAGCTTGTCTTTCCGTTTGAGAAGCCAAGAGCCCTTTTCGTGCAGGGAAAAATGTCCGTTTTCTGTTCTTTTGCACACGGTGACGTGCTTTCAGGCCTGGGTTAGGCTTTTACCCACTCGAGGGAGGGCAGCTTCCCATTCACTTTGGAGATGGCACTCCTGCAGCGCTGTGGGCCATGTCTGTGCTTCGCAGACTGCAAAATACCCTCTCCATTCGAAGAGAACACGCACGGATTGGGAAGTCTCTGTTCTCTGGAGTTGTGTGTGGTGCTACTGCCCCGGTGTATGGGGTGGCTCACTGGCCACTAGCAATGTTTCTGCTCACCACTGTGGGGCAAACGTTGTGCAGCTAAGCTCACTTGGGAAGTACAAGTGCCAGAGTTCCTTTCTGGGGCACAATCAAGAGATTCCATTCGTAGCATGCGGGTACTGCTTTCCTCCTAAGCTGTGCATTCGCAGCCAGCTTCAAGGTGTTCCTTTTGTGGATAGACTCTGGAGGAGAGGCCGCTGGATAAGGCCTCTGCTTCTATGCCCTTTGAGAGGGCTGCTTTGAGGAACCTCTTACCCTAGCCTCTGCCATGTACAGCCTTCTGCCTCTCTCCAATACTGACTTACTTTTGACAGCTTGTCTTTCCGTTTGAGAAACTAAGAGCCCTTTTCGTGCAGGGAAAAATGTCCGTTTTCTGTTCTTCTTTTGCACACGGTGACGTGCTTTCAGGCCTGGGTTAGGCTTTTACCCACTCGAGGGAGGGCAGCTTCCCATTCACTTTGGAGATGGCTCTCCTGCAGCGCTGTGGGCCATGACTGTGCTTCGCAGACTGTAAACTACCCTCTCCATTCGAAGAGAACACGCACGGATTGGGAAGTCTCTGTTCTCTGGGAGATGTGTGTGGTGCTACTGCCCCGGTGTATGGGGTGGCTCACTCGCCACTAGCAATGTTTCTGCTCGCCACTGTGGGGCAAACGTTGTGCAGCTAAGCTCACTTGGGAAGTACAAGTGCCAGAGTTCCTTTCTGGGGCACCATCAAGTGATCACATTCGTAGCATGCGGGTACTGCTTTCCTCCTAAGCTGTGCATTCGCAGCCAGCTTCAAGGTGTTCCTTTTGTGGATAGACTCTGGTGGAGAGGCCGCTGGAGAAGGCTTCTGCTTCTATGCCCTTTGAGAAGGCTGCTTTGAGGAACCTCTTACCCTAGCCTCTGCCAAGTACAGCCTTCTGCCTCTCTCCAATACTGACTTACTTCTGACAGCTTGTCTTTCCGTTTGAGAAACCAAGAGCCCTTTTCGTGCAGGGAAAAATGTCCGTTTTCTGTTCTTCTTTTGCACACGGTGACGTGCTTTCAGGGCTGTGGTTAGGCTTTTACCCACTCGAGGGAGGGCAGCTTCCCATTCACTTTGGAGATGGCACTCCTGCAGCGCTGTGGGCCAAGACTGTGCTTCGCAGACTGCGAACTACCCTCTCCATTCGAAGAGAACACGCACGGATTGGGAAGTCTCTGTTCTCTGGGAGTTGTGTGTGGTGCTACTGCCCCGGTGTATGGGGTGGCTCACTGGCCACTAGCAATGTTTCTGCTCGCCACTCTGGGGCAAACGTTGTGCAGCTAAGCTCACTTGGGAAGTACAAGTGCCAGAGTTCCTTTCTGGGGCACCATCAAGAGATCACATTCGTAGCATGCGGGTACTGCTTTCCTCCTAAGCTGTGCATTCGCAGCCAGCTTCAAGGTGTTCCTTTTGTGGATAGACTCTGGTGGAGAGGCCGCTGGAGAAGGCCTCTGCTTCTATGCCCTTTGAGAAGGCTTCTTTGAGGAACCTCTAACCCTAGCGTCTGTCAAGTACAGCCTTCTGCCTCTCTCCAATACTGACTTACTTTTGACAGCTTGTCTTTCCGTTTGAGAAACCAAGAGCCCTTTTCGTGCAGGGAAAAATGTCCGTTTTCTGTTCTTCTTTTGCACACGGTGACGTGCTTTCAGGGCTGTGGTTAGGCTTTTACCCACTAGAGGGAGGGCAGCTTCCCATTCACTTTGGAGATGGCACAAGTGCAGCGCTGTGGACCATGTCTGTGCTTCGCAGACTGCAAACTACCCTCTCCATTCGAAGAGAACACGCACGGATTGGGAAGTCTCTGTTCTCTGGGAGTTGTGTGTGGTGCTACTGCCCCGGTGTATGGGGTGGCTCACTGGCCACTAGCAATGTTTCTGCTCGCCACTGTGGGGCAAACGTTGTGCAGCTAAGCTCACTTGGGAAGTACAAGTGCCAGAGTTCCTTTCTGGGGCACCATCAAGAGATCACATTCGTAGCATGCGGGTACTGCTTTCCTCCTAAGCTGTGCATTCGCAGCCAGCTTCAAGGTGTTCCTTTTGTGGATAGACTCTGGAGGAGAGGCCGCTGGATAAGGCCTCTGCTTCTATGCCCTTTGAGAGGGCTGCTTTGAGGAACCTCTTACCCTAGCCTCTGCCAAGTACAGCCTTCTGCCTCTCTCCAATACTGACTTACTTCTGACAGCTTGTCTTTCCGTTTGAGAAACCAAGAGCCCTTTTCGTGCAGGGAAAAATGTCCGTTTTCTGTTCTTCTTTTGCACACGGTGACGTGCTTTCAGGCCTGGGTTAGGCTTTTACCCACTCGAGGGAGGGCAGCTTCCCATTCACTTTGGAGATGGCACTCCTGCAGCGCTCTGGACCATGTCTGTGCTTCGCAGACTGCAAACTACCCTCTCCATTCGAAGAGAACACGCACGGATTGGGAAGTCTCTGTTCTCTGGGAGTTGTGTGTGGTGCTACTGCCCCGGTGTATGGGGTGGCTTACTGGCCACTAGCAATGTTTCTGCTCGCCACTGTGGGGCAAACGTTGTGCAGCTAAGCTCACTTGGGAAGTACAAGTGCCAGAGTTCCTTTCTGGGGCACCATCAAGAGATCACATTCGTAGCATGCGGGTACTGCTTTTCTCCTAAGCTGTGCATTCGCAGCCAGCTTCAAGGTGTTCCTTTTGTGGATAGACTCTGGTGGAGAGGCAGCTGGAGAAGGCCTCTGCTTCTATGCCCTTTGAGAAGGCTTCTTTGAGGAACCTCTTACCCTAGCGTCTGCCAAGTACAGTCTTCTGCCTCTCTACAATACTGACTTACTTTTGACAGCTTGTTTTTCCGTTTGAGAAACCAAGAGCCCTTTTCGTGCAGGGAAAAATGTCCGTTTTCTGTTCTTCTTTTGCACACGGTGACGTGCTTTCAGGGCTGTGGTTAGGCTTTTACCCACTCGAGGGAGGGCAGCTTCCCATTCACTTTGGAGATGGCACTCCTGCAGCGCTGTGGGCCATGTCTGTGCTTCGCAGACTGCAAACTACCCTCTCCATTCGAAGAGAACACGCACGGATTGGGAAGTCTCTGTTCTCTGGAGTTGTGTGTGGTGCTACTGCCCCGGTGTATGGGGTGGCTCACTGGCCACTAGCAATGTTTCTGCTCACCACTGTGGGGCAAACGTTGTGCAGCTAAGCTCACTTGGGAAGTACAAGTGCCAGAGTTCCTTTCTGGGGCACAATCAAGAGATCACATTCGTAGCATGCGGGTACTGCTTTCCTCCTAAGCTGTGCATTCGCAGCCAGCTTCAAGGTGTTCCTTTTGTGGATAGACTCTGGAGGAGAGGCCGCTGGATAAGGCCTATGCTTCTATGCCCTTTGAGAGGGCTGCTTTGAGGAACCTCTTACCCTAGCCTCTGCCATGTACAGCCTTCTGCCTCTCTCCAATACTGACTTACTTTTGACAGCTTGTCTTTCCGTTTGAGAAACTAAGAGCCCTTTTCGTGCAGGGAAAAATGTCCGTTTTCTGTTCTTCTTTTGCACACGGTGACGTGCTTTCAGGCCTGGGTTAGGCTTTTACCCACTCGAGGGAGGGCAGCTTCCCATTCACTTTGGAGATGGCTCTCCTGCAGCGCTGTGGGCAATGACTGTGCTTCGCAGACTGTAAACTACCCTCTCCATTCGAAGAGAACACGCACGGATTGGGAAGTCTCTGTTCTCTGGGAGATGTGTGTGGTGCTACTGCCCCGGTGTATGGGGTGGCTCACTCGCCACTAGCAATGTTTCTGCTCGCCACTGTGGGGCAAACGTTGTGCAGCTAAGCTCACTTGGGAAGTACAAGTGCCAGAGTTCCTTTCTGGGGCACCATCAAGAGATCACATTCGTAGCATGCGGGTACTGCTTTCCTCCTAAGCTGTGCATTCGCAGCCAGCTTCAAGGTGTTCCTTTTGTGGATAGACTCTGGTGGAGAGGCCGCTGGAGAAGGCTTCTGCTTCTATGCCCTTTGAGAAGGCTGCTTTGAGGAACCTCTTACCCTAGCCTCTGCCAAGTACAGCCTTCTGCCTCTCTCCAATACTGACTTACTTTGGACAGCTTGTCTTTCCGTTTGAGAAACCAAGAGCCCTTTTCGTGCAGGGAAAAATGTCCGTTTTCTGTTCTTCTTTTGCACACGGTGACGTGCTTTCAGGGCTGGAGTTAGGCTTTTACCCACTCGAGGGAGGGCAGCTTCCCATTCACTTTGGAGATGGCACTCCTGCAGCGCTGTGGGCCATGTCTGTGCTTCGCAGACTGCAAACTACCCTCTCCATTCGAAGAGAACACGCACGGATTGGGAAGTCTCTGTTCTCTGGGAGTTGTGTGTGGTGCTACTGCCCCGGTGTATGGGGTGGCTCACTGGCCACTAGCAATGTTTCTGCTCGCCACTGTGGGGCAAACGTTGTGCAGCTAAGCTCACTTGGGAAGTACAAGTGCCAGAGTTCCTTTCTGGGGCACCATCAAGAGATCACATTCGTAGCATGCGGGTACTGCTTTCCTGCTAAGCTGTGCATTCGCAGCCAGCTTCAAGGTGTTCCTTTTGTGGATAGACTCTGGAGGAGAGGCCGCTGGATAAGGCCTCTGCTTCTATGCCCTTTGAGAAGGCTGCTTTGAGGAACCTCTTACCCTAGCCTCTGCCAAGTACAGCCTTCTGCCTCTCTCCAATACTGACTTACTTTTGACAGCTTGTCTTTCCGTTTGAGAAACCAAGAGCCCTTTTCGTGCAGGGAAAAATGTCCGTTTTCTGTTCTTCTTTTGCACACGGTTACGTGCTTTCAGGGCTGTGGTTAGGCTTTTACCCACTCGAGGGAGGGCAGCTTCCCATTCACTTTGGAGATGGCACTCCTGCAGCGCTGTGGGCCATGTCTGTGCTTCGCAGACTGCAAACTACCCTCTCCATTCGAAGAGAACACGCACGGATTGGGAAGTTTCTGTTCTCTGGGAGTTGTGTGTGGTGCTACTGCCCCGGTGTATGGGGTGGCTCACTGGCCACTAGCAATGTTTCTGCTCGCCACTGTGGGGCAAACGTTGTGCAGCTAAGCTCACTGGGGAAGTACAAGTGCCAGAGTTCCTTTCTGGGGCACCATCAAGAGATCACATTCGTAGCATGCGGGTACTGCTTTCCTCCTAAGCTGTGCATTCGCAGCCAGCTTCAAGGTGTTCTTTTGTGGATAGACTCTTGTGGAGAGGCCGCTGGAGAAGGCCTCTGCTTCTATGCCCTTTGAGAAGGCTGCTTTGAGGAACCTCTTACCCTAGCGTGTGCCAAGTACAGCCTTCTGCCTCTCTCCAATACTGACTTACTTTGGACAGCTTGTCTTTCCGTTTGAGAAACCAAGAGCCCTTTTCGTGCAGGGAAAAATGTCCGTTTTCTGTTCTTCTTTTGCACACGGTGACGTGCTTTCAGGGCTGTGGTTAGGCTTTTACCCACTCGAGGGAGGGCAGCTTCCCATTCACTTTGGAGATGGCACTCCTGCAGCGCTGTGGGCCATGTCTGTGCTTCGCAGACTGCAAACTACCCTCTCCATTCGAAGAGAACACGCACGGATTGGGAAGTCTCTGTTCTCTGGGAGTTGTGTGTGGTGCTACTGCCCCGGTGTATGGGGTGGCTCACTGGCCACTAGCAATGTTTCTGCTCGCCACTGTGGGGCAAACGTTGTGCAGCTAAGCTCACTTGGGAAGTACAAGTGCCAGAGTTCCTTTCTGGGGCACCATCAAGAGATCACATTCGTAGCATGCGGGTACTGCTTTCCTCCTAAGCTGTGCATTCGCAGCCAGCTTCAAGGTGTTCCTTTTGTGGATAGACTCTGGTGGAGAGGCCGCTGGAGAAGGCCTCTGCTTCTATGCCCTTTGAGAAGGCTTCTTTGAGGAACCTCTAACCCTAGCGTCTGTCAAGTACAGCCTTCTGCCTCTCTCCAATACTGACTTACTTTTGACAGCTTGTCTTTCCGTTTGAGAAACCAAGAGCCCTTTTCGTGCAGGGAAAAATGTCCGTTTTCTGTTCTTCTTTTGCACACGGTGACGTGCTTTCAGGGCTGTGGTTAGGCTTTTACCCACTAGAGGGAGGGCAGCTTCCCATTCACTTTGGAGATGGCACAAGTGCAGCGCTGTGGGCCATGTCTGTGCTTCGCAGACTGCAAAATACCCTCTCCATTCGAAGAGAACACGCACGGATTGGGAAGTCTCTGTTCTCTGGGAGTTGTGTGTGGTGCTACTGCCCCGGTGTATGGGGTGGCTCACTGGCCACTAGCAATGTTTCTGCTCGCCACTCTGGGGCAAACGTTGTGCAGCTAAGCTCACTTGGGAAGTACAAGTGCCAGAGTTCCTTTCTGGGGCACCATCAAGAGATCACATTCGTAGCATGCGGGTACTGCTTTCCTCCTAAGCTGTGCATTCGCAGCCAGCTTCAAGGTGTTCCTTTTGTGGATAGACTCTGGAGGAGAGGCCGCTGGATAAGGCCTCTGCTTCTATGCCCTTTGAGAGGGCTGCTTTGAGGAACCTCTTACCCTAGCCTCTGCCAAGTACAGCCTTCTGCCTCTCTCCAATACTGACTTACTTCTGACAGCTTGTCTTTCCGTTTGAGAAGCCAAGAGCCCTTTTCGTGCAGGGAAAAATGTCCGTTTTCTGTTCTTTTGCACACGGTGACGTGCTTTCAGGCCTGGGTTAGGCTTTTACCCACTCGAGGGAGGGCAGCTTCCCATTCACTTTGGAGATGGCACTCCTGCAGCGCTGTGGGCCATGTCTGTGCTTCGCAGACTGCAAAATACCCTCTCCATTCGAAGAGAACACGCACGGATTGGGAAGTCTCTGTTCTCTGGAGTTGTGTGTGGTGCTACTGCCCCGGTGTATGGGGTGGCTCACTGGCCACTAGCAATGTTTCTGCTCACCACTGTGGGGCAAACGTTGTGCAGCTAAGCTCACTTGGGAAGTACAAGTGCCAGAGTTCCTTTCTGGGGCACAATCAAGAGATCACATTCGTAGCATGCGGGTACTGCTTTCCTCCTAAGCTGTGCATTCGCAGCCAGCTTCAAGGTGTTCCTTTTGTGGATAGACTCTGGAGGAGAGGCCGCTGGATAAGGCCTCTGCTTCTATGCCCTTTGAGAGGGCTGCTTTGAGGAACCTCTTACCCTAGCCTCTGCCATGTACAGCCTTCTGCCTCTCTCCAATACTGACTTACTTTTGACAGCTTGTCTTTCCGTTTGAGAAACTAAGAGCCCTTTTCGTGCAGGGAAAAATGTCCGTTTTCTGTTCTTCTTTTGCACACGGTGACGTGCTTTCAGGCCTGGGTTAGGCTTTTACCCACTCGAGGGAGGGCAGCTTCCCATTCACTTTGGAGATGGCTCTCCTGCAGCGCTGTGGGCCATGACTGTGCTTCGCAGACTGTAAACTACCCTCTCCATTCGAAGAGAACACGCACGGATTGGGAAGTCTCTGTTCTCTGGGAGATGTGTGTGGTGCTACTGCCCCGGTGTATGGGGTGGCTCACTCGCCACTAGCAATGTTTCTGCTCGCCACTGTGGGGCAAACGTTGTGCAGCTAAGCTCACTTGGGAAGTACAAGTGCCAGAGTTCCTTTCTGGGGCACCATCAAGTGATCACATTCGTAGCATGCGGGTACTGCTTTCCTCCTAAGCTGTGCATTCGCAGCCAGCTTCAAGGTGTTCCTTTTGTGGATAGACTCTGGTGGAGAGGCCGCTGGAGAAGGCTTCTGCTTCTATGCCCTTTGAGAAGGCTGCTTTGAGGAACCTCTTACCCTAGCCTCTGCCAAGTACAGCCTTCTGCCTCTCTCCAATACTGACTTACTTCTGACAGCTTGTCTTTCCGTTTGAGAAACCAAGAGCCCTTTTCGTGCAGGGAAAAATGTCCGTTTTCTGTTCTTCTTTTGCACACGGTGACGTGCTTTCAGGGCTGTGGTTAGGCTTTTACCCACTCGAGGGAGGGCAGCTTCCCATTCACTTTGGAGATGGCACTCCTGCAGCGCTGTGGGCCAAGACTGTGCTTCGCAGACTGCGAACTACCCTCTCCATTCGAAGAGAACACGCACGGATTGGGAAGTCTCTGTTCTCTGGGAGTTGTGTGTGGTGCTACTGCCCCGGTGTATGGGGTGGCTCACTGGCCACTAGCAATGTTTCTGCTCGCCACTCTGGGGCAAACGTTGTGCAGCTAAGCTCACTTGGGAAGTACAAGTGCCAGAGTTCCTTTCTGGGGCACCATCAAGAGATCACATTCGTAGCATGCGGGTACTGCTTTCCTCCTAAGCTGTGCATTCGCAGCCAGCTTCAAGGTGTTCCTTTTGTGGATAGACTCTGGTGGAGAGGCCGCTGGAGAAGGCCTCTGCTTCTATGCCCTTTGAGAAGGCTTCTTTGAGGAACCTCTAACCCTAGCGTCTGTCAAGTACAGCCTTCTGCCTCTCTCCAATACTGACTTACTTTTGACAGCTTGTCTTTCCGTTTGAGAAACCAAGAGCCCTTTTCGTGCAGGGAAAAATGTCCGTTTTCTGTTCTTCTTTTGCACACGGTGACGTGCTTTCAGGGCTGTGGTTAGGCTTTTACCCACTAGAGGGAGGGCAGCTTCCCATTCACTTTGGAGATGGCACAAGTGCAGCGCTGTGGACCATGTCTGTGCTTCGCAGACTGCAAACTACCCTCTCCATTCGAAGAGAACACGCACGGATTGGGAAGTCTCTGTTCTCTGGGAGTTGTGTGTGGTGCTACTGCCCCGGTGTATGGGGTGGCTCACTGGCCACTAGCAATGTTTCTGCTCGCCACTGTGGGGCAAACGTTGTGCAGCTAAGCTCACTTGGGAAGTACAAGTGCCAGAGTTCCTTTCTGGGGCACCATCAAGAGATCACATTCGTAGCATGCGGGTACTGCTTTCCTCCTAAGCTGTGCATTCGCAGCCAGCTTCAAGGTGTTCCTTTTGTGGATAGACTCTGGAGGAGAGGCCGCTGGATAAGGCCTCTGCTTCTATGCCCTTTGAGAGGGCTGCTTTGAGGAACCTCTTACCCTAGCCTCTGCCAAGTACAGCCTTCTGCCTCTCTCCAATACTGACTTACTTCTGACAGCTTGTCTTTCCGTTTGAGAAACCAAGAGCCCTTTTCGTGCAGGGAAAAATGTCCGTTTTCTGTTCTTCTTTTGCACACGGTGACGTGCTTTCAGGCCTGGGTTAGGCTTTTACCCACTCGAGGGAGGGCAGCTTCCCATTCACTTTGGAGATGGCACTCCTGCAGCGCTGTGGGCCATGTCTGTGCTTCGCAGACTGCAAACTACCCTCTCCATTCGAAGAGAACACGCACGGATTGGGAAGTCTCTGTTCTCTGGGAGTTGTGTGTGGTGCTACTGCCCCGGTGTATGGGGTGGCTTACTGGCCACTAGCAATGTTTCTGCTCGCCACTGTGGGGCAAACGTTGTGCAGCTAAGCTCACTTGGGAAGTACAAGTGCCAGAGTTCCTTTCTGGGGCACCATCAAGAGATCACATTCGTAGCATGCGGGTACTGCTTTTCTCCTAAGCTGTGCATTCGCAGCCAGCTTCAAGGTGTTCCTTTTGTGGATAGACTCTGGTGGAGAGGCAGCTGGAGAAGGCCTCTGCTTCTATGCCCTTTGAGAAGGCTTCTTTGAGGAACCTCTTACCCTAGCGTCTGCCAAGTACAGTCTTCTGCCTCTCTACAATACTGACTTACTTTTGACAGCTTGTTTTTCCGTTTGAGAAACCAAGAGCCCTTTTCGTGCAGGGAAAAATGTCCGTTTTCTGTTCTTCTTTTGCACACGGTGACGTGCTTTCAGGGCTGTGGTTAGGCTTTTACCCACTCGAGGGAGGGCAGCTTCCCATTCACTTTGGAGATGGCACTCCTGCAGCGCTGTGGGCCATGTCTGTGCTTCGCAGACTGCAAACTACCCTCTCCATTCGAAGAGAACACGCACGGATTGGGAAGTCTCTGTTCTCTGGAGTTGTGTGTGGTGCTACTGCCCCGGTGTATGGGGTGGCTCACTGGCCACTAGCAATGTTTCTGCTCACCACTGTGGGGCAAACGTTGTGCAGCTAAGCTCACTTGGGAAGTACAAGTGCCAGAGTTCCTTTCTGGGGCACAATCAAGAGATCACATTCGTAGCATGCGGGTACTGCTTTCCTCCTAAGCTGTGCATTCGCAGCCAGCTTCAAGGTGTTCCTTTTGTGGATAGACTCTGGAGGAGAGGCCGCTGGATAAGGCCTATGCTTCTATGCCCTTTGAGAGGGCTGCTTTGAGGAACCTCTTACCCTAGCCTCTGCCATGTACAGCCTTCTGCCTCTCTCCAATACTGACTTACTTTTGACAGCTTGTCTTTCCGTTTGAGAAACTAAGAGCCCTTTTCGTGCAGGGAAAAATGTCCGTTTTCTGTTCTTCTTTTGCACACGGTGACGTGCTTTCAGGCCTGGGTTAGGCTTTTACCCACTCGAGGGAGGGCAGCTTCCCATTCACTTTGGAGATGGCTCTCCTGCAGCGCTGTGGGCCATGACTGTGCTTCGCAGACTGTAAACTACCCTCTCCATTCGAAGAGAACACGCACGGATTGGGAAGTCTCTGTTCTCTGGGAGATGTGTGTGGTGCTACTGCCCCGGTGTATGGGGTGGCTCACTCGCCACTAGCAATGTTTCTGCTCGCCACTGTGGGGCAAACGTTGTGCAGCTAAGCTCACTTGGGAAGTACAAGTTCCAGAGTTCCTTTCTGGGGCACAATCAAGAGATCACATTCGTAGCATGCGGGTACTGCTTTCCTCCTAAGCTGTGCATTCGCAGCCAGCTTCAAGGTGTTCCTTTTGTGGATAGACTCTGGTGGAGAGGCCGCTGGAGAAGGCTTCTGCTTCTATGCCCTTTGAGAAGGCTGCTTTGAGGAACCTCTTACCCTAGCCTCTGCCAAGTACAGCCTTCTGCCTCTCTCCAATACTGACTTACTTTGGACAGCTTGTCTTTCCGTTTGAGAAACCAAGAGCCCTTTTCGTGCAGGGAAAAATGTCCGTTTTCTGTTCTTCTTTTGCACACGGTGACGTGCTTTCAGGGCTGGAGTTAGGCTTTTACCCACTCGAGGGAGGGCAGCTTCCCATTCACTTTGGAGATGGCACTCCTGCAGCGCTGTGGGCCATGTCTGTGCTTCGCAGACTGCAAACTACCCTCTCCATTCGAAGAGAACACGCACGGATTGGGAAGTCTCTGTTCTCTGGGAGTTGTGTGTGGTGCTACTGCCCCGGTGTATGGGGTGGCTCACTGGCCACTAGCAATGTTTCTGCTCGCCACTGTGGGGCAAACGTTGTGCAGCTAAGCTCACTTGGGAAGTACAAGTGCCAGAGTTCCTTTCTGGGGCACCATCAAGAGATCACATTCGTAGCATGCGGGTACTGCTTTCCTGCTAAGCTGTGCATTCGCAGCCAGCTTCAAGGTGTTCCTTTTGTGGATAGACTCTGGAGGAGAGGCCGCTGGATAAGGCCTCTGCTTCTATGCCCTTTGAGAAGGCTGCTTTGAGGAACCTCTTACCCTAGCCTCTGCCAAGTACAGCCTTCTGCCTCTCTCCAATACTGACTTACTTTTGACAGCTTGTCTTTCCGTTTGAGAAACCAAGAGCCCTTTTCGTGCAGGGAAAAATGTCCGTTTTCTGTTCTTCTTTTGCACACGGTTACGTGCTTTCAGGGCTGTGGTTAGGCTTTTACCCACTCGAGGGAGGGCAGCTTCCCATTCACTTTGGAGATGGCACTCCTGCAGCGCTGTGGGCCATGTCTGTGCTTCGCAGACTGCAAACTACCCTCTCCATTCGAAGAGAACACGCACGGATTGGGAAGTTTCTGTTCTCTGGGAGTTGTGTGTGGTGCTACTGCCCCGGTGTATGGGGTGGCTCACTGGCCACTAGCAATGTTTCTGCTCGCCACTGTGGGGCAAACGTTGTGCAGCTAAGCTCACTGGGGAAGTACAAGTGCCAGAGTTCCTTTCTGGGGCACCATCAAGAGATCACATTCGTAGCATGCGGGTACTGCTTTCCTCCTAAGCTGTGCATTCGCAGCCAGCTTCAAGGTGTTCTTTTGTGGATAGACTCTTGTGGAGAGGCCGCTGGAGAAGGCCTCTGCTTCTATGCCCTTTGAGAAGGCTGCTTTGAGGAACCTCTTACCCTAGCGTGTGCCAAGTACAGCCTTCTGCCTCTCTCCAATACTGACTTACTTTGGACAGCTTGTCTTTCCGTTTGAGAAACCAAGAGCCCTTTTCGTGCAGGGAAAAATGTCCGTTTTCTGTTCTTCTTTTGCACACGGTGACGTGCTTTCAGGGCTGTGGTTAGGCTTTTACCCACTCGAGGGAGGGCAGCTTCCCATTCACTTTGGAGATGGCACTCCTGCAGCGCTGTGGGCCATGTCTGTGCTTCGCAGACTGCAAACTACCCTCTCCATTCGAAGAGAACACGCACGGATTGGGAAGTCTCTGTTCTCTGGGAGTTGTGTGTGGTGCTACTGCCCCGGTGTATGGGGTGGCTCACTGGCCACTAGCAATGTTTCTGCTCGCCACTGTGGGGCAAACGTTGTGCAGCTAAGCTCACTTGGGAAGTACAAGTGCCAGAGTTCCTTTCTGGGGCACCATCAAGAGATCACATTCGTAGCATGCGGGTACTGCTTTCCTCCTAAGCTGTGCATTCGCAGCCAGCTTCAAGGTGTTCCTTTTGTGGATAGACTCTGGAGGAGAGGCCGCTGGATAAGGCCTCTGCTTCTATGCCCTTTGAGAGGGCTGCTTTGAGGAACCTCTTACCCTAGCCTCTGCCAAGTACAGCCTTCTGCCTCTCTCCAATACTGACTTACTTCTGACAGCTTGTCTTTCCGTTTGAGAAGCCAAGAGCCCTTTTCGTGCAGGGAAAAATGTCCGTTTTCTGTTCTTTTGCACACGGTGACGTGCTTTCAGGCCTGGGTTAGGCTTTTACCCACTCGAGGGAGGGCAGCTTCCAATTCACTTTGGAGATGGCACTCCTGCAGCGCTGTGGACCATGTCTGTGCTTCGCAGACTGCAAACTACCCTCTCCATTCGAAGAGAACACGCACGGATTGGGAAGTCTCTGTTCTCTGGGAGTTGTGTGTGGTGCTACTGCCCCGGTGTATGGGGTGGCTCACTGGCCACTAGCAATGTTTCTGCTCGCCACTGTGGGGCAAACGTTGTGCAGCTAAGCTCACTTGGGAAGTACAAGTGCCAGAGTTCCTTTCTGGGGCACCATCAAGAGATCACATTCGTAGCATGCGGATACTGCTTTCCTCCTAAGCTGTGCATTCGCAGCCAGCTTCAAGGTGTTCCTTTTGTGGATAGACTCTGGTGGAGAGGCAGCTGGAGAAGGCCTCTGCTTCTATGCCCTTTGAGAAGGCTTCTTTGAGGAACCTCTTACCCTAGCGTCTACCAAGTACAGTCTTCTGCCTCTCTACAATACTGACTTACTTTTGACAGCTTGTTTTTCCGTTTGAGAAACCAAGAGCCCTTTTCGTGCAGGGAAAAATGTCCGTTTTCTGTTCTTCTTTTGCACACGGTGACGTGCTTTCAGGGCTGTGGTTAGGCTTTTACCCACTCGAGGGAGGGCAGCTTCCCATTCACTTTGGAGATGGCACTCCTGCAGCGCTGTGGGCCATGTCTGTGCTTCGCAGACTGCAAACTACCCTCTCCATTCGAAGAGAACACGCACGGATTGGGTAGTCTCTGTTCTCTGGAGTTGTGTGTGGTGCTACTGCCCCGGTGTATGGGGTGGCTCACTGGCCACTAGCAATGTTTCTGCTCACCACTGTGGGGCAAACGTTGTGCAGCTAAGCTCACTTGGGAAGTACAAGTGCCAGAGTTCCTTTCTGGGGCACCATCAAGAGATCACATTCGTAGCATGCGGGTACTGCTTTCCTCCTAAGCTGTGCATTCGCAGCCAGCTTCAAGGTGTTCCTTTTGTGGATAGACTCTGGAGGAGAGGCCGCTGGATAAGGCCTCTGCTTCTATGCCCTTTGAGAAGGCTGCTTTGAGGAACCTCTTACCCTAGCCTCTGCCAAGTACAGCCTTCTGCCTCTCTCCAATACTGACTTACTTTTGACAGCTTGTCTTTCCGTTTGAGAAACCAAGAGCCCTTTTCGTGCAGGGAAAAATGTCCGTTTTCTGTTCTTCTTTTGCACACGGTTACGTGCTTTCAGGGCTGGAGTTAGGCTTTTACCCACTCGAGGGAGGGCAGCTTCCCATTCACTTTGGAGATGGCACTCCTGCAGCGCTGTGGGCCATGTCTGTGCTTCGCAGACTGCAAACTACCCTCTCCATTCGAAGAGAACACGCACGGATTGGGAAGTCTCTGTTCTCTGGGAGTTGTGTGTGGTGCTACTGCCCCGGTGTATGGGGTGGCTCACTGGCCACTAGCAATGTTTCTGCTCGCCACTGTGGGGCAAACGTTGTGCAGCTAAGCTCACTTGGGAAGTACAAGTGCCAGAGTTCCTTTCTGGGGCACCATCAAGAGATCACATTCGTAGCATGCGGGTACTGCTTTCCTCCTAAGCTGTGCATTCGCAGCCAGCTTCAAGGTGTTCCTTTTGTGGATAGACTCTGGAGGAGAGGCCGCTGGATAAGGCCTCTGCTTCTATGCCCTTTGAGAAGGCTGCTTTGAGGAACCTCTTACCCTAGCCTCTGCCAAGTACAGCCTTCTGCCTCTCTCCAATACTGACTTACTTTTGACAGCTTGTCTTTCCGTTTGAGAAACCAAGAGCCCTTTTCGTGCAGGGAAAAATGTCCGTTTTCTGTTCTTCTTTTGCACACGGTTACGTGCTTTCAGGGCTGGAGTTAGGCTTTTACCCACTCGAGGGAGGGCAGCTTCCCATTCACTTTGGAGATGGCACTCCTGCAGCGCTGTGGGCCATGTCTGTGCTTCGCAGACTGCAAACTACCCTCTCCATTCGAAGAGAACACGCACGGATTGGGAAGTTTCTGTTCTCTGGGAGTTGTGTGTGGTGCTACTGCCCCGGTGTATGGGGTGGCTCACTGGCCACTAGCAATGTTTCTGCTCGCCACTGTGGGGCAAACGTTGTGCAGCTAAGCTCACTGGGGAAGTACAAGTGCCAGAGTTCCTTTCTGGGGCACCATCAAGAGATCACATTCGTAGCATGCGGGTACTGCTTTCCTCCTAAGCTGTGCATTCGCAGCCAGCTTCAAGGTGTTCTTTTGTGGATAGACTCTGGTGGAGAGGCCGCTGGAGAAGGCCTCTGCTTCTATGCCCTTTGAGAAGGCTGCTTTGAGGAACCTCTTACCCTAGCGTGTGCCAAGTACAGCCTTCTGCCTCTCTCCAATACTGACTTACTTTGGACAGCTTGTCTTTCCGTTTGAGAAACCAAGAGCCCTTTTCGTGCAGGGAAAAATGTCCGTTTTCTGTTCTTCTTTTGCACACGGTGACGTGCTTTCAGGGCTGTGGTTAGGCTTTTACCCACTCGAGGGAGGGCAGCTTCCCATTCACTTTGGAGATGGCACTCCTGCAGCGCTGTGGGCCATGTCTGTGCTTCGCAGACTGCAAACTACCCTCTCCATTCGAAGAGAACACGCACGGATTGGGAAGTCTCTGTTCTCTGGGAGTTGTGTGTGGTGCTACTGCCCCGGTGTATGGGGTGGCTCACTGGCCACTAGCAATGTTTCTGCTCGCCACTGTGGGGCAAACGTTGTGCAGCTAAGCTCACTTGGGAAGTACAAGTGCCAGAGTTCCTTTCTGGGGCACCATCAAGAGATCACATTCGTAGCATGCGGGTACTGCTTTCCTCCTAAGCTGTGCATTCGCAGCCAGCTTCAAGGTGTTCCTTTTGTGGATAGACTCTGGAGGAGAGGCCGCTGGAGAAGGCTTCTGCTTCTATGCCCTTTGAGAAGGCTGCTTTGAGGAACCTCTTACCCTAGCCTCTGCCAAGTACAGCCTTCTGCCTCTCTCCAATACTGACTTACTTTTGACAGCTTGTCTTTCCGTTTGAGAAACCAAGAGCCCTTTTCGTGCAGGGAAAAATGTCCGTTTTCTGTTCTTCTTTGGCACACGGTGACGTGCTTTCACGGTTGGGGTTAGGCTTTTACCGACTCGAGGGAGGGCAGCTTCCCATTCACTTTGGAGATGGCACTCCTGCAGCGCTGTGGGCCATGTCTGTGCTTCGCAAACTGCAAACTACCCTCTCCATTCGAAGAGAACACGCACGGATTGGGAAGTCTCTGTTCTCTGGGAGATGTGTGTGGTGCTACTGCCCCGGTGTATGGGGTGGCTCACTGGCCACTAGCAACGTTTCTGCTCGCCACTGTGGGGCAAGCGTTGTGCAGCTAAGTTCACTTGGGAAGTACAAGTGCCAGAGTTCCTTTCTGGGGCACCATCAAGAGATCACATTCGTAGCATGCGGGTACTGCTTTCCTCCTAAGCTGTGCATTCGCAGCCAGCTTCAAGGTGTTCCTTTTGTGGATAGACTCTGGTGGAGAGGCCGCTGGAGAAGGCTTCTGCTTCTATGCCCTTTGAGAAGGCTGCTTTGAGGAACCTCTTACCCTAGCCTCTGCCAAGTACAGCCTTCTGCCTCTCTCCAATACTGACTTACTTTTGACAGCTTGTCTTTCCGTTTGAGAAACCAAGAGCCCTTTTCGTGCAGGGAAAAATGTCCGTTTTCTGTTCTTCTTTTGCACACGGTGACGTGCTTTCAGGCCTGGGTTAGGCTTTTACCCACTCGAGGGAGGGCAGCTTCCCATTCACTTTGTAGATGGCACTCCTGCAGCGCTGTGGGCCATGTCTGTGCTTCGCAGACTGCAAACTACCCTCTCCATTCGAAGAGAACACGCACGGATTGGGAAGTCTCTGTTCTCTTGGAGTTGTGTGTGGTGCTACTGCCCCGGTGTATGGGGTGGCTCACTGGCCACTAGCAATGTTTCTGCTCGCCACTGTGGGGCAAACGTTGTGCAGCTAAGCTCACTTGGGAAGTACAAGTGCCAGAGTTCCTTTCTGGGGCACCATCAACAGATCACATTCGTAGCATGCGGGTACTGCTTTCCTCCTAAGCTGTGCATTCGCAGCCAGCTTCAAGGTGTTCCTTTTGTGGATAGACTCTGGTGGAGAGGCCGCTGGAGAAGGCCTCTGCTTCTATGCCCTTTGAGAAGGCTGCTTTGAGGAACCTCTTACCCTAGCGTCTGCCAAGTACAGCCTTCTGCCTCTCTCCAATACTGACTTACTTTGGACAGCTTGTCTTTCCGTTTGAGAAACCAAGAGCCCTTTTCCTGCAGGGAAAAATGTCCGTTTTCTGTTCTTCTTTTGCACACGGTGACGTGCTTTCAGGGCTGTGGTTAGGCTTTTACCCACTCGAGGGAGGGCAGCTTCCCATTCACTTTGGAGATGGCACTCCTGCAGCGCTGTGGGCCATGTCTGTGCTTCGCAGACTGCAAACTACCCTCTCCATTCGAAGAGAACACGCACGGATTGGGAAGTCTCTGTTCTCTGGGAGTTGTGTGTGGTGCTACTGCCCCGGTGTATGGGGTGGCTCACTGGCCACTAGCAATGTTTCTGCTCGCCACTGTGGGGCAAACGTTGTGCAGCTAAGCTCACTTGGGAAGTACAAGTGCCAGAGTTCCTTTCTGGGGCACCATCAAGAGATCACATTCGTAGCATGCGGGTACTGATTTCCTCCTAAGCTGTGCATTCGCAGCCAGCTTCAAGGTGTTCCTTTTGTGGATAGACTCTGGAGGAGAGGCCGCTGGAGAAGGCTTCTGCTTCTATGCCCTTTGAGAAGGCTGCTTTGAGGAACCTCTTACCCTAGCCTCTGCCAAGTACAGCCTTCTGCCTCTCTCCAATACTGACTTACTTTTGACAGCTTGTCTTTCCGTTTGAGAAACCAAGAGCCCTTTTCGTGCAGGGAAAAATGTCCGTTTTCTGTTCTTCTTTGGCACACGGTGACGTGCTTTCAGGGTTGGGGTTAGGCTTTTACCGACTCGAGGGAGTGCAGCTTCCCATTCACTTTGGAGATGGCACTCCTGCAGCGCTGTGGGCCATGTCTGTGCTTCGCAAACTGCAAGCTACCCTCTCCATTCGAAGAGAACACGCACGGATTGGGAAGTCTCTGTTCTCTGGGAGATGTGTGTGGTGCTACTGCCCCGGTGTATGGGGTGGCTCACTGGCCACTAGCAACGTTTCTGCTCGCCACTGTGGGGCAAGCGTTGTGCAGCTAAGTTCACTTGGGAAGTACAAGTGCCAGAGTTCCTTTCTGGGGCACCATCAAGAGATCACATTCGTAGCATGCGGGTACTGCTTTCCTCCTAAGCTGTGCATTCGCAGCCAGCTTCAAGGTGTTCCTTTTGTGGATAGACTCTGGTGGAGAGGCCGCTGGAGAAGGCTTCTGCTTCTATGCCCTTTGAGAAGGCTGCTTTGAGGAACCTCTTACCCTAGCCTCTGCCAAGTACAGCCTTCTGCCTCTCTCCAATACTGACTTACTTTTGACAGCTTGTCTTTCCGTTTGAGAAACCAAGAGCCCTTTTCGTGCAGGGAAAAATGTCCGTTTTCTGTTCTTCTTTTGCACACGGTGACGTGCTTTCAGGCCTGGGTTAGGCTTTTACCCACTCGAGGGAGGGCAGCTTCCCATTCACTTTGTAGATGGCACTCCTGCAGCGCTGTGGGCCATGTCTGTGCTTCGCAGACTGCAAACTACCCTCTCCATTCGAAGAGAACACGCACGGATTGGGAAGTCTCTGTTCTCTTGGAGTTGTGTGTGGTGCTACTGCCCCGGTGTATGGGGTGGCTCACTGGCCACTAGCAATGTTTCTGCTCGCCACTGTGGGGCAAACGTTGTGCAGCTAAGCTCACTTGGGAAGTACAAGTGCCAGAGTTCCTTTCTGGGGCACCATCAACAGATCACATTCGTAGCATGCGGGTACTGCTTTCCTCCTAAGCTGTGCATTCGCAGCCAGCTTCAAGGTGTTCCTTTTGTGGATAGACTCTGGTGGAGAGGCCGCTGGAGAAGGCCTCTGCTTCTATGCCCTTTGAGAAGGCTGCTTTGAGGAACCTCTTACCCTAGCGTCTGCCAAGTACAGCCTTCTGCCTCTCTCCAATACTGACTTACTTTTGACAGCTTGTCTTTCCGTTTGAGAAACCAAGAGCCCTTTTCGTGCAGGGAAAAATGTCCGTTTTCTGTTCTTCTTTTGCACACGGTGACGTGCTTTCAGGGCTGTGGTTAGGCTTTTACCCACTCGAGGGACGGCAGCTTCCCATTCACTTTGGAGATGGCACTCCTGCAGCGCTGTGGGCCATGTCTGTGCTTCGCAGACTGCAAACTACCCTCTCCATTCGAAGAGAACACGTACGGATTGGGAAGTCTCTGTTCTCTGGGAGTTGTGTGTGGTGATACTGCCCCGGTGTATGGGGTGGCTCACTTGCCACTAGCAATGTTTCTGCTCGCCACTGTGGGGCAAACGTTGTGCAGCTAAGCTCACTTGGGAAGTACAAGTGCCAGAGTTCCTTTCTGGGGCACCATCAAGAGATCACATTCGTAGCATGCGGGTACTGCTTTCCTCCTAAGCTGTGCATTCGCAGCCAGCTTCAAGGTGTTCCTTTTGTGGATAGACTCTGGTGGAGAGGCCGCTGGAGAAGGCCTCTGCTTCTGTGCCCTTTGAGAAGGCTGCTTTGAGGAACCTCTTACCCTAGCGTCTGCCAAGTACAGCCTTCTGCCTCTCTCCAATACTGACTTACTTTTGACAGCTTGTCTTTCCGTTTGAGAAACCAAGAGCCCTTTTCGTGCAGGGAAAAATGTCCGTTTTCTGTTCTTCTTTTGCACACGGTGACGTGCTTTCAGGGCTGTGGTTAGGCTTTTACCCACTCGAGGGAGGGCAGCTTCCCATTCACTTTGGAGATGGCACTCCTGCAGCGCTGTGGGCCATGTCTGTGCTTCGCAGACTGCAAACTACCCTCTCCATTCGAAGAGAACACGCACGGATTGGGAAGTCTCTGTTCTCTGGGAGATGTGTGTGGTGCTACTGCCCCGGTGTATGGGGTGGCTCACTGGCCACTAGCAACGTTTCTGCTCGCCACTGTGGGGCAAGCGTTGTGCAGCTAAGTTCACTTGGGAAGTACAAGTGCCAGAGTTCCTTTCTGGGGCACCATCAAGAGATCACATTCGTAGCATGCGGGTACTGCTTTCCTCCTAAGCTGTGCATTCGCAGCCAGCTTCAAGGTGTTCCTTTTGTGGATAGACTCTGGTGGAGAGGCCGCTGGAGAAGGCTTCTGCTTCTATGCCCTTTGAGAAGGCTGCTTTGAGGAACCTCTTACCCTAGCCTCTGCCAAGTACAGCCTTCTGCCTCTCTCCAATACTGACTTACTTCTGACAGCTTGTCTTTCCGTTTGAGAAACCAAGAGCCCTTTTCGTGCAGGGAAAAATGTCCGTTTTCTGTTCTTCTTTTGCACACGGTGACGTGCTTTCACGGCTGTGGTTAGGCTTTTAAGCACTCGAGGGAGGGCAGCTTCCCATTCACTTTGGAGATGGCACTCCTGCAGCGCTGTGGGCCATGTCTGTGCTTCGCAGACTGCAAACTACCCTCTCCATTCGAAGAGAACACGCACGGATTGGGAAGTCTCTGTTCTCTGGGAGATGTGTGTGGTGCTACTGCCCCGGTGTATGGGGTGGCTCACTGGCCAGTAGCAATGTTTCTGCTCGCCACTGTGGGACAAACGTTGTGCAGCTAAGCTCACTTGGGAAGTACAAGTGCCAGAGTTCCTTTCTGGGGCACCATCAAGAGATCACATTCGTAGCATGCGGGTACTGCTTTCCTCCTAAGCTGTGCATTCGCACCCAGCTTCAAGTTGTTCCTTTTGTGGATAGACTCTGGTTGAGAGGCCGCTGGAGAAAGCCTCTGCTTCTATGCCCTTTGAGAAGGCTTCTTTGAGGAACCTCTTACCCTAGCCTCTGCCAAGTACAGCCTTCTGCCTCTCTCCAATACTGACTTACTTTTGACAGCTTGTCTTTCCGTTTGAGGAACCAAGAGCCCTTTTCGTGCAGGGAAAATTGTCCGTTTTCTGTTCTTCTTTTGCACACGGTGACGTGCTTTCAGGCCTGGGTTAGGCTTTTACCCACTCAAGGGAGGGCAGCTTCCCATTCACTTTGGAGATGGCACTCCTGCAGCGCTGTGGGCCATGTCTGTGCTTCGCAGACTGCAAACTACCCTCTCCATTCGAAGAGAACACGCACGGATTGGGAAGTCTCTGTTCTCTGGGAGTTGTGTGTGGTGCTACTGCCCCGGTGTATGGGGTGGCTCACTGGCCACTAGCAACGTTTCTGCTCGCCACTGTGGGGCAAGCGTTGTGCAGCTAAGCTCACTTGGGAAGTACAAGTGCCAGAGTTCCTTTCTGGGGCACCATCAAGAGATCACATTCGTAGCATGCGGGTACTGCTTTCCTCCTAAACTGTGCATTCCCCGCCAGCTTCAAGGTGTTCCTTTTGTGGATAGACTCTGGAGGAGAGGCCGCTGGATAAGGCCTCTGAGTCTATGCCCTTTGAGAAGGCTGCTTTGAGGAACCTCTTTCCCTAGCCTCTGCCAAGTACAGCCTTCTGCCTCTCTCCAATACTGACTTACTTCTGACAGCTTGTCTTTCCGTTTGAGAAAGCAAGAGCCCTTTTCGTGCAGGGAAAAATGTCCGTTTTCTGTTCTTCTTTTGCACACGGTGACGTGCTTTCACGGCTGTGGTTAGGCTTTTAAGCACTCGAGGGAGAGCAGCTTCCCATTCACTTTGGAGATGGCACTCCTGCAGCGCTGTGGGCCATGTCTGTGCTTCGCAGACTGCAAACTACCCTCTCCATTCGAAGAGAACACGCACGGATTGGGAAGTCTCTGTTCTCTGGGAGATGTGTGTGGTGCTACTGCCCCGGTGTATGGGGTGGCTCACTGGCCAGTAGCAATGTTTCTGCTCGCCACTGTGGGGCAAACGTTGTGCAGCTAAGCTCACTTGGGAAGTACAAGTGCCAGAGTTCCTTTCTGGGGCACCATCAAGAGATCACATTCGTAGCATGCGGGTACTGCTTTCCTCCTAAGCTGTGCATTCGCAGCCAGCTTCAAGGTGTTCCTTTTGTGGATAGACTCTGGTGGAGAGGCCGCTGGAGAAGGCCTCTGCTTCTATGCCCTTTGAGAAGGCTGCTTTGAGGAACCTCTTACCCTAGCCTCTGCCATGTACAGCCTTCTGCCTCTCTCCAATACTGACTTACTTCTGACAGCTTGTCTTTCCGTTTGAGAAACCAAGAGCCCTTTTCGTGCAGGGAAAAATGTCCGTTTTCTGTTCTTCTTTTGCACACGGTGACGTGCTTTCAGGGCTGTGGTTAGGCTTTTACCCACGCGAGGGAGGGCAGCTTCCCATTCACTTTGGAGATGGCACTCCTGCAGCGCTGTGGGCCATGACTGTGCTTCGCAGACTTTAAACTACCCTCTCCATTCGAAGAGAACACGCACGGATTGGGAAGTCTCTGTTCTCTGGGAGATGTGTGTGGTGCTACTGCCCCGGTGTATGGGGTGGCTCACTGGCCAGTAGCAATGTTTCTGCTCGCCACTGTGGGGCAAACGTTGTGCAGCTAAGCTCACTTGGGAAGTACAAGTGCCAGAGTTCCTTTCTGGGGCACCATCAAGAGATCACATTCGTAGCATGCGGGTACTGCTTTCCTCCTAAGCTGTGCATTCGCAGCCAGCTTCAAGGTGTTCCTTTTGTGGATAGACTCTGGTGGAGAGGCCGCTGGAGAAGGCCTCTGCTTCTTTTCCCTTTGAGAAGGCTTCTTTGAGGAACCTCTTACCCTAGCCTCTGCCAAGTACAGCCTTCTGCCTCTCTCCAATACTGACTTACTTTTGACAGCTTGTCTTTCCGTTTGAGAAACCAAGAGCCCTTTTCGTGCAGGGAAAAATGTCCGTTTTCTGTTCTTCTTTTGCACACGGTGACGTGCTTTCAGGCCTGGGTTAGGCTTTTACCCACTCGAGGGAGGGCAGCTTCCCATTCACTTTGGAGATGGCACTCCTGCAGCGCTGTGGGCCATGTCTGTGCTTCGCAGACTGCAAACTACCCTCTCCATTCGAAGAGAACACGCACGGATTGGGAAGTCTCTGTTCTCTGGGAGTTGTGTGTGGTGCTACTGCCCCGGTGTATGGGGTGGCTCACTGGCCACTAGCAACGTTTCTGCTCGCCACTGTGGGGCAAGCGTTGTGCAGCTAAGCTCACTTGGGAAGTACAAGTGCCAGAGTTCCTTTCTGGGGCACCATCAAGAGATCACATTCGTAGCATGCGGGTACTGCTTTCCTCCTAAACTGTGCATTCCCCGCCAGCTTCAAGGTGTTCCTTTTGTGGATAGACTCTGGAGGAGAGGCCGCTGGATAAGGCCTCTGAGTCTATGCCCTTTGAGAAGGCTGCTTTGAGGAACCTCTTTCCCTAGCCTCTGCCAAGTACAGCCTTCTGCCTCTCTCCAATACTGACTTACTTCTGACAGCTTGTCTTTCCGTTTGAGAAAGCAAGAGCCCTTTTCGTGCAGGGAAAAATGTCCGTTTTCTGTTCTTCTTTTGCACACGGTGACGTGCTTTCACGGCTGTGGTTAGGCTTTTAAGCACTCGAGGGAGAGCAGCTTCCCATTCACTTTGGAGATGGCACTCCTGCAGCGCTGTGGGCCATGTCTGTGCTTCGCAGACTGCAAACTACCCTCTCCATTCGAAGAGAACACGCACGGATTGGGAAGTCTCTGTTCTCTGGGAGATGTGTGTGGTGCTACTGCCCCGGTGTATGGGGTGGCTCACTGGCCAGTAGCAATGTTTCTGCTCGCCACTGTGGGGCAAACGTTGTGCAGCTAAGCTCACTTGGGAAGTACAAGTGCCAGAGTTCCTTTCTGGGGCACCATCAAGAGATCACATTCGTAGCATGCGGGTACTGCTTTCCTCCTAAGCTGTGCATTCGCAGCCAGCTTCAAGGTGTTCCTTTTGTGGATAGACTCTGGTGGAGAGGCCGCTGGAGAAGGCCTCTGCTTCTATGCCCTTTGAGAAGGCTGCTTTGAGGAACCTCTGACCCTAGCCTCTGCCATGTACAGCCTTCTGCCTCTCTCCAATACTGACTTACTTCTGACAGCTTGTCTTTCCGTTTGAGAAACCAAGAGCCCTTTTCGTGCAGGGAAAAATGTCCGTTTTCTGTTCTTCTTTTGCACACGGTGACGTGCTTTCAGGGCTGTGGTTAGGCTTTTACCCACTCGAGGGAGGGCAGCTTCCCATTCACTTTGGAGATGGCACTCCTGCAGCGCTGTGGGCCATGACTGTGCTTCGCAGACTTTAAACTACCCTCTCCATTCGAAGAGAACACGCACGGATTGGGAAGTCTCTGTTCTCTGGGAGATGTGTGTGGTGCTACTGCCCCGGTGTATGGGGTGGCTCACTGGCCAGTAGCAATGTTTCTGCTCGCCACTGTGGGGCAAACGTTGTGCAGCTAAGCTCACTTGGGAAGTACAAGTGCCAGAGTTCCTTTCTGGGGCACCATCAAGAGATCACATTCGTAGCATGCGGGTACTGCTTTCCTCCTAAGCTGTGCATTCGCAGCCAGCTTCAAGGTGTTCCTTTTGTGGATAGACTCTGGTGGAGAGGCCGCTGGAGAAGGCCTCTGCTTCTATGCCCTTTGAGAAGTCTTCTTTGAGGAACCTCTTACCCTAGCCTCTGCCAAGTACAGCCTTCTGCCTCTCTCCAATACTGACTTACTTTTGACAGCTTGTCTTTCCGTTTGAGAAACCAAGAGCCCTTTTCGTGCAGGGAAAAATGTCCGTTTTCTGTTCTTCTTTTGCACACGGTGACGTGCTTTCAGGCCTGGGTTAGGCTTTTACCCACTCGAGGGAGGGCAGCTTCCCATTCACTTTGGAGATGGCACTCCTGCAGCGCTGTGGGCCATGTCTGTGCTTCGCAGACTGCAAACTACCCTCTCCATTCGAAGAGAACACGCACGGATTGGGAAGTCTCTGTTCTCTGGGAGTTGTGTGTGGTGCTACTGCCCCGGTGTATGGGGTGGCTCACTGGCCACTAGCAACGTTTCTGCTCGCCACTGTGGGGCAAGCGTTGTGCAGCTAAGCTCACTTGGGAAGTACAAGTGCCAGAGTTCCTTTCTGGGGCACCATCAAGAGATCACATTCGTAGCATGCGGGTACTGCTTTCCTCCTAAGCTGTGCATTCCCCGCCAGCTTCAAGGTGTTCCTTTTGTGGATAGACTCTGGAGGAGAGGCCGCTGGATAAGGCCTCTGAGTCTATGCCCTTTGAGAAGGCTGCTTTGAGGAACCTCTTTCCCTAGCCTCTGCCAAGTACAGCCTTCTGCCTCTCTCCAATACTGACTTACTTCTGACAGCTTGTCTTTCCGTTTGAGAAAGCAAGAGCCCTTTTCGTGCAGGGAAAAATGTCCGTTTTCTGTTCTTCTTTTGCACACGGTGACGTGCTTTCACGGCTGTGGTTAGGCTTTTAAGCACTCGAGGGAGAGCAGCTTCCCATTCACTTTGGAGATGGCACTCCTGCAGCGCTGTGGGCCATGTCTGTGCTTCGCAGACTGCAAACTACCCTCTCCATTCGAAGAGAACACGCACGGATTGGGAAGTCTCTGTTCTCTGGGAGATGTGTGTGGTGCTACTGCCCCGGTGTATGGGGTGGCTCACTGGCCAGTAGCAATGTTTCTGCTCGCCACTGTGGGGCAAACGTTGTGCAGCTAAGCTCACTTGGGAAGTACAAGTGCCAGAGTTCCTTTCTGGGGCACCATCAAGAGATCACATTCGTAGCATGCGGGTACTGCTTTCCTCCTAAGCTGTGCATTCGCAGCCAGCTTCAAGGTGTTCCTTTTGTGGATAGACTCTGGTGGAGAGGCCGCTGGAGAAGGCCTCTGCTTCTATGCCCTTTGAGAAGGCTGCTTTGAGGAACCTCTTACCCTAGCCTCTGCCATGTACAGCCTTCTGCCTCTCTCCAATACTGACTTACTTCTGACAGCTTGTCTTTCCGTTTGAGAAACCAAGAGCCCTTTTCGTGCAGGGAAAAATGTCCGTTTTCTGTTCTTCTTTTGCACACGGTGACGTGCTTTCAGGGCTGTGGTTAGGCTTTTACCCACTCGAGGGAGGGCAGCTTCCCATTCACTTTGGAGATGGCACTCCTGCAGCGCTGTGGGCCATGACTGTGCTTCGCAGACTTTAAACTACCCTCTCCATTCGAAGAGAACACGCACGGATTGGGAAGTCTCTGTTCTCTGGGAGATGTGTGTGGTGCTACTGCCCCGGTGTATGGGGTGGCTCACTGGCCAGTAGCAATGTTTCTGCTCGCCACTGTGGGGCAAACGTTGTGCAGCTAAGCTCACTTGGGAAGTACAAGTGCCAGAGTTCCTTTCTGGGGCACCATCAAGAGATCACATTCGTAGCATGCGGGTACTGCTTTCCTCCTAAGCTGTGCATTCGCAGCCAGCTTCAAGGTGTTCCTTTTGTGGATAGACTCTGGAGGAGAGGCCGCTGGATAAGGCCTCTGCTTCTATGCCCTTTGAGAAGGCTGCTTTGAGGAACCTCTTACCCTAGCCTCTGCCAAGTACAGCCTTCTGCCTCTCTCCAATACTGACTTACTTTTGACAGCTTGTCTTTCCGTTTGAGAAACCAAGAGCCCTTTTCGTGCAGGGAAAAATGTCCGTTTTCTGTTCTTCTTTTGCACACGGTTACGTGCTTTCAGGGCTGGAGTTAGGCTTTTACCCACTCGAGGGAGGGCAGCTTCCCATTCACTTTGGAGATGGCACTCCTGCAGCGCTGTGGGCCATGTCTGTGCTTCGCAGACTGCAAACTACCCTCTCCATTCGAAGAGAACACGCACGGATTGGGAAGTTTCTGTTCTCTGGGAGTTGTGTGTGGTGCTACTGCCCCGGTGTATGGGGTGGCTCACTGGCCACTAGCAATGTTTCTGCTCGCCACTGTGGGGCAAACGTTGTGCAGCTAAGCTCACTGGGGAAGTACAAGTGCCAGAGTTCCTTTCTGGGGCACCATCAAGAGATCACATTCGTAGCATGCGGGTACTGCTTTCCTCCTAAGCTGTGCATTCGCAGCCAGCTTCAAGGTGTTCTTTTGTGGATAGACTCTGGTGGAGAGGCCGCTGGAGAAGGCCTCTGCTTCTATGCCCTTTGAGAAGGCTGCTTTGAGGAACCTCTTACCCTAGCGTGTGCCAAGTACAGCCTTCTGCCTCTCTCCAATACTGACTTACTTTGGACAGCTTGTCTTTCCGTTTGAGAAACCAAGAGCCCTTTTCGTGCAGGGAAAAATGTCCGTTTTCTGTTCTTCTTTTGCACACGGTGACGTGCTTTCAGGGCTGTGGTTAGGCTTTTACCCACTCGAGCGAGGGCAGCTTCCCATTCACTTTGGAGATGGCACTCCTGCAGCGCAGTGGGCCATGTCTGTGCTTCGCAGACTGCAAACTACCCTCTCCATTCGAAGAGAACACGCACGGATTGGGAAGTCTCTGTTCTCTGGGAGTTGTGTGTGGTGCTACTGCCCCGGTGTATGGGGTGGCTCACTGGCCACTAGCAATGTTTCTGCTCGCCACTGTGGGGCAAACGTTGTGCAGCTAAGCTCACTTGGGAAGTACAAGTGCCAGAGTTCCTTTCTGGGGCACCATCAAGAGATCACATTCGTAGCATGCGGGTACTGCTTTCCACCTAAGCTGTGCATTCGCAGCCAGCTTCAAGGTGTTCCTTTTGTGGATAGACTCTGGAGGAGAGGCCGCTGGATAAGGCCTCTGCTTCTATGCCCTTTGAGAAGGCTTCTTTGAGGAACCTCTTACCCTAGCCTCTGCCAAGTACAGCCTTCTGCCTCTCTCCAATACTGACTTACTTTTGACAGCTTGTCTTTCCGTTTGAGAAACCAAGAGCCCTTTTCGTGCAGGGAAAAATGTCCGTTTTCTGTTCTTCTTTTGCACACGGTGACGTGCTTTCAGGCCTGGGTTAGGCTTTTACCCACTCGAGGGAGGGCAGCTTCCCATTCACTTTGTAGATGGCACTCCTGCAGCGCTGTGGGCCATGTCTGTGCTTCGCAGACTGCAAACTACCCTCTCCATTCGAAGAGAACACGCACGGATTGGGAAGTCTCTGTTCTCTTGGAGTTGTGTGTGGTGCTACTGCCCCGGTGTATGGGGTGGCTCACTGGCCACTAGCAATGTTTCTGCTCGCCACTGTGGGGCAAACGTTGTGCAGCTAAGCTCACTTGGGAAGTACAAGTGCCAGAGTTCCTTTCTGGGGCACCATCAACAGATCACATTCGTAGCATGCGGGTACTGCTTTCCTCCTAAGCTGTGCATTCGCAGCCAGCTTCAAGGTGTTCCTTTTGTGGATAGACTCTGGTGGAGAGGCCGCTGGAGAAGGCCTCTGCTTCTATGCCCTTTGAGAAGGCTGCTTTGAGGAACCTCTTACCCTAGCGTCTGCCAAGTACAGCCTTCTGCCTCTCTCCAATACTGACTTACTTTTGACAGCTTGTCTTTCCGTTTGAGAAACCAAGAGCCCTTTTCGTGCAGGGAAAAATGTCCGTTTTCTGTTCTTCTTTTGCACACGGTGACGTGCTTTCAGGGCTGTGGTTAGGCTTTTACCCACTCGAGGGACGGCAGCTTCCCATTCACTTTGGAGATGGCACTCCTGCAGCGCTGTGGGCCATGTCTGTGCTTCGCAGACTGCAAACTACCCTCTCCATTCGAAGAGAACACGTACGGATTGGGAAGTCTCTGTTCTCTGGGAGTTGTGTGTGGTGATACTGCCCCGGTGTATGGGGTGGCTCACTTGCCACTAGCAATGTTTCTGCTCGCCACTGTGGGGCAAACGTTGTGCAGCTAAGCTCACTTGGGAAGTACAAGTGCCAGAGTTCCTTTCTGGGGCACCATCAAGAGATCACATTCGTAGCATGCGGGTACTGCTTTCCTCCTAAGCTGTGCATTCGCAGCCAGCTTCAAGGTGTTCCTTTTGTGGATAGACTCTGGTGGAGAGGCCGCTGGAGAAGGCCTCTGCTTCTGTGCCCTTTGAGAAGGCTGCTTTGAGGAACCTCTTACCCTAGCGTCTGCCAAGTACAGCCTTCTGCCTCTCTCCAATACTGACTTACTTTTGACAGCTTGTCTTTCCGTTTGAGAAACCAAGAGCCCTTTTCGTGCAGGGAAAAATGTCCGTTTTCTGTTCTTCTTTTGCACACGGTGACGTGCTTTCAGGGCTGTGGTTAGGCTTTTACCCACTCGAGGGAGGGCAGCTTCCCATTCACTTTGGAGATGGCACTCCTGCAGCGCTGTGGGCCATGTCTGTGCTTCGCAGACTGCAAACTACCCTCTCCATTCGAAGAGAACACGCACGGATTGGGAAGTCTCTGTTCTCTGGGAGATGTGTGTGGTGCTACTGCCCCGGTGTATGGGGTGGCTCACTGGCCACTAGCAACGTTTCTGCTCGCCACTGTGGGGCAAGCGTTGTGCAGCTAAGTTCACTTGGGAAGTACAAGTGCCAGAGTTCCTTTCTGGGGCACCATCAAGAGATCACATTCGTAGCATGCGGGTACTGCTTTCCTCCTAAGCTGTGCATTCGCAGCCAGCTTCAAGGTGTTCCTTTTGTGGATAGACTCTGGTGGAGAGGCCGCTGGAGAAGGCTTCTGCTTCTATGCCCTTTGAGAAGGCTGCTTTGAGGAACCTCTTACCCTAGCCTCTGCCAAGTACAGCCTTCTGCCTCTCTCCAATACTGACTTACTTCTGACAGCTTGTCTTTCCGTTTGAGAAACCAAGAGCCCTTTTCGTGCAGGGAAAAATGTCCGTTTTCTGTTCTTCTTTTGCACACGGTGACGTGCTTTCACGGCTGTGGTTAGGCTTTTAAGCACTCGAGGGAGGGCAGCTTCCCATTCACTTTGGAGATGGCACTCCTGCAGCGCTGTGGGCCATGTCTGTGCTTCGCAGACTGCAAACTACCCTCTCCATTCGAAGAGAACACGCACGGATTGGGAAGTCTCTGTTCTCTGGGAGATGTGTGTGGTGCTACTGCCCCGGTGTATGGGGTGGCTCACTGGCCAGTAGCAATGTTTCTGCTCGCCACTGTGGGACAAACGTTGTGCAGCTAAGCTCACTTGGGAAGTACAAGTGCCAGAGTTCCTTTCTGGGGCACCATCAAGAGATCACATTCGTAGCATGCGGGTACTGCTTTCCTCCTAAGCTGTGCATTCGCACCCAGCTTCAAGTTGTTCCTTTTGTGGATAGACTCTGGTTGAGAGGCCGCTGGAGAAAGCCTCTGCTTCTATGCCCTTTGAGAAGGCTTCTTTGAGGAACCTCTTACCCTAGCCTCTGCCAAGTACAGCCTTCTGCCTCTCTCCAATACTGACTTACTTTTGACAGCTTGTCTTTCCGTTTGAGGAACCAAGAGCCCTTTTCGTGCAGGGAAAATTGTCCGTTTTCTGTTCTTCTTTTGCACACGGTGACGTGCTTTCAGGCCTGGGTTAGGCTTTTACCCACTCAAGGGAGGGCAGCTTCCCATTCACTTTGGAGATGGCACTCCTGCAGCGCTGTGGGCCATGTCTGTGCTTCGCAGACTGCAAACTACCCTCTCCATTCGAAGAGAACACGCACGGATTGGGAAGTCTCTGTTCTCTGGGAGTTGTGTGTGGTGCTACTGCCCCGGTGTATGGGGTGGCTCACTGGCCACTAGCAACGTTTCTGCTCGCCACTGTGGGGCAAGCGTTGTGCAGCTAAGCTCACTTGGGAAGTACAAGTGCCAGAGTTCCTTTCTGGGGCACCATCAAGAGATCACATTCGTAGCATGCGGGTACTGCTTTCCTCCTAAACTGTGCATTCCCCGCCAGCTTCAAGGTGTTCCTTTTGTGGATAGACTCTGGAGGAGAGGCCGCTGGATAAGGCCTCTGAGTCTATGCCCTTTGAGAAGGCTGCTTTGAGGAACCTCTTTCCCTAGCCTCTGCCAAGTACAGCCTTCTGCCTCTCTCCAATACTGACTTACTTCTGACAGCTTGTCTTTCCGTTTGAGAAAGCAAGAGCCCTTTTCGTGCAGGGAAAAATGTCCGTTTTCTGTTCTTCTTTTGCACACGGTGACGTGCTTTCACGGCTGTGGTTAGGCTTTTAAGCACTCGAGGGAGAGCAGCTTCCCATTCACTTTGGAGATGGCACTCCTGCAGCGCTGTGGGCCATGTCTGTGCTTCGCAGACTGCAAACTACCCTCTCCATTCGAAGAGAACACGCACGGATTGGGAAGTCTCTGTTCTCTGGGAGATGTGTGTGGTGCTACTGCCCCGGTGTATGGGGTGGCTCACTGGCCAGTAGCAATGTTTCTGCTCGCCACTGTGGGGCAAACGTTGTGCAGCTAAGCTCACTTGGGAAGTACAAGTGCCAGAGTTCCTTTCTGGGGCACCATCAAGAGATCACATTCGTAGCATGCGGGTACTGCTTTCCTCCTAAGCTGTGCATTCGCAGCCAGCTTCAAGGTGTTCCTTTTGTGGATAGACTCTGGTGGAGAGGCCGCTGGAGAAGGCCTCTGCTTCTATGCCCTTTGAGAAGGCTGCTTTGAGGAACCTCTTACCCTAGCCTCTGCCATGTACAGCCTTCTGCCTCTCTCCAATACTGACTTACTTCTGACAGCTTGTCTTTCCGTTTGAGAAACCAAGAGCCCTTTTCGTGCAGGGAAAAATGTCCGTTTTCTGTTCTTCTTTTGCACACGGTGACGTGCTTTCAGGGCTGTGGTTAGGCTTTTACCCACGCGAGGGAGGGCAGCTTCCCATTCACTTTGGAGATGGCACTCCTGCAGCGCTGTGGGCCATGACTGTGCTTCGCAGACTTTAAACTACCCTCTCCATTCGAAGAGAACACGCACGGATTGGGAAGTCTCTGTTCTCTGGGAGTTGTGTGTGGTGCTACTGCCCCGGTGTATGGGGTGGCTCACTGGCCACTAGCAACGTTTCTGCTCGCCACTGTGGGGCAAGCGTTGTGCAGCTAAGCTCACTTGGGAAGTACAAGTGCCAGAGTTCCTTTCTGGGGCACCATCAAGAGATCACATTCGTAGCATGCGGGTACTGCTTTCCTCCTAAACTGTGCATTCCCCGCCAGCTTCAAGGTGTTCCTTTTGTGGATAGACTCTGGAGGAGAGGCCGCTGGATAAGGCCTCTGAGTCTATGCCCTTTGAGAAGGCTGCTTTGAGGAACCTCTTTCCCTAGCCTCTGCCAAGTACAGCCTTCTGCCTCTCTCCAATACTGACTTACTTCTGACAGCTTGTCTTTCCGTTTGAGAAAGCAAGAGCCCTTTTCGTGCAGGGAAAAATGTCCGTTTTCTGTTCTTCTTTTGCACACGGTGACGTGCTTTCACGGCTGTGGTTAGGCTTTTAAGCACTCGAGGGAGAGCAGCTTCCCATTCACTTTGGAGATGGCACTCCTGCAGCGCTGTGGGCCATGTCTGTGCTTCGCAGACTGCAAACTACCCTCTCCATTCGAAGAGAACACGCACGGATTGGGAAGTCTCTGTTCTCTGGGAGATGTGTGTGGTGCTACTGCCCCGGTGTATGGGGTGGCTCACTGGCCAGTAGCAATGTTTCTGCTCGCCACTGTGGGGCAAACGTTGTGCAGCTAAGCTCACTTGGGAAGTACAAGTGCCAGAGTTCCTTTCTGGGGCACCATCAAGAGATCACATTCGTAGCATGCGGGTACTGCTTTCCTCCTAAGCTGTGCATTCGCAGCCAGCTTCAAGGTGTTCCTTTTGTGGATAGACTCTGGTGGAGAGGCCGCTGGAGAAGGCCTCTGCTTCTATGCCCTTTGAGAAGGCTGCTTTGAGGAACCTCTGACCCTAGCCTCTGCCATGTACAGCCTTCTGCCTCTCTCCAATACTGACTTACTTCTGACAGCTTGTCTTTCCGTTTGAGAAACCAAGAGCCCTTTTCGTGCAGGGAAAAATGTCCGTTTTCTGTTCTTCTTTTGCACACGGTGACGTGCTTTCAGGGCTGTGGTTAGGCTTTTACCCACTCGAGGGAGGGCAGCTTCCCATTCACTTTGGAGATGGCACTCCTGCAGCGCTGTGGGCCATGACTGTGCTTCGCAGACTTTAAACTACCCTCTCCATTCGAAGAGAACACGCACGGATTGGGAAGTCTCTGTTCTCTGGGAGATGTGTGTGGTGCTACTGCCCCGGTGTATGGGGTGGCTCACTGGCCAGTAGCAATGTTTCTGCTCGCCACTGTGGGGCAAACGTTGTGCAGCTAAGCTCACTTGGGAAGTACAAGTGCCAGAGTTCCTTTCTGGGGCACCATCAAGAGATCACATTCGTAGCATGCGGGTACTGCTTTCCTCCTAAGCTGTGCATTCGCAGCCAGCTTCAAGGTGTTCCTTTTGTGGATAGACTCTGGTGGAGAGGCCGCTGGAGAAGGCCTCTGCTTCTATGCCCTTTGAGAAGTCTTCTTTGAGGAACCTCTTACCCTAGCCTCTGCCAAGTACAGCCTTCTGCCTCTCTCCAATACTGACTTACTTTTGACAGCTTGTCTTTCCGTTTGAGAAACCAAGAGCCCTTTTCGTGCAGGGAAAAATGTCCGTTTTCTGTTCTTCTTTTGCACACGGTGACGTGCTTTCAGGCCTGGGTTAGGCTTTTACCCACTCGAGGGAGGGCAGCTTCCCATTCACTTTGGAGATGGCACTCCTGCAGCGCTGTGGGCCATGTCTGTGCTTCGCAGACTGCAAACTACCCTCTCCATTCGAAGAGAACACGCACGGATTGGGAAGTCTCTGTTCTCTGGGAGTTGTGTGTGGTGCTACTGCCCCGGTGTATGGGGTGGCTCACTGGCCACTAGCAACGTTTCTGCTCGCCACTGTGGGGCAAGCGTTGTGCAGCTAAGCTCACTTGGGAAGTACAAGTGCCAGAGTTCCTTTCTGGGGCACCATCAAGAGATCACATTCGTAGCATGCGGGTACTGCTTTCCTCCTAAGCTGTGCATTCCCCGCCAGCTTCAAGGTGTTCCTTTTGTGGATAGACTCTGGAGGAGAGGCCGCTGGATAAGGCCTCTGAGTCTATGCCCTTTGAGAAGGCTGCTTTGAGGAACCTCTTTCCCTAGCCTCTGCCAAGTACAGCCTTCTGCCTCTCTCCAATACTGACTTACTTCTGACAGCTTGTCTTTCCGTTTGAGAAAGCAAGAGCCCTTTTCGTGCAGGGAAAAATGTCCGTTTTCTGTTCTTCTTTTGCACACGGTGACGTGCTTTCACGGCTGTGGTTAGGCTTTTAAGCACTCGAGGGAGAGCAGCTTCCCATTCACTTTGGAGATGGCACTCCTGCAGCGCTGTGGGCCATGTCTGTGCTTCGCAGACTGCAAACTACCCTCTCCATTCGAAGAGAACACGCACGGATTGGGAAGTCTCTGTTCTCTGGGAGATGTGTGTGGTGCTACTGCCCCGGTGTATGGGGTGGCTCACTGGCCAGTAGCAATGTTTCTGCTCGCCACTGTGGGGCAAACGTTGTGCAGCTAAGCTCACTTGGGAAGTACAAGTGCCAGAGTTCCTTTCTGGGGCACCATCAAGAGATCACATTCGTAGCATGCGGGTACTGCTTTCCTCCTAAGCTGTGCATTCGCAGCCAGCTTCAAGGTGTTCCTTTTGTGGATAGACTCTGGTGGAGAGGCCGCTGGAGAAGGCCTCTGCTTCTATGCCCTTTGAGAAGGCTGCTTTGAGGAACCTCTTACCCTAGCCTCTGCCATGTACAGCCTTCTGCCTCTCTCCAATACTGACTTACTTCTGACAGCTTGTCTTTCCGTTTGAGAAACCAAGAGCCCTTTTCGTGCAGGGAAAAATGTCCGTTTTCTGTTCTTCTTTTGCACACGGTGACGTGCTTTCAGGGCTGTGGTTAGGCTTTTACCCACTCGAGGGAGGGCAGCTTCCCATTCACTTTGGAGATGGCACTCCTGCAGCGCTGTGGGCCATGACTGTGCTTCGCAGACTTTAAACTACCCTCTCCATTCGAAGAGAACACGCACGGATTGGGAAGTCTCTGTTCTCTGGGAGATGTGTGTGGTGCTACTGCCCCGGTGTATGGGGTGGCTCACTGGCCAGTAGCAATGTTTCTGCTCGCCACTGTGGGGCAAACGTTGTGCAGCTAAGCTCACTTGGGAAGTACAAGTGCCAGAGTTCCTTTCTGGGGCACCATCAAGAGATCACATTCGTAGCATGCGGGTACTGCTTTCCTCCTAAGCTGTGCATTCGCAGCCAGCTTCAAGGTGTTCCTTTTGTGGATAGACTCTGGAGGAGAGGCCGCTGGATAAGGCCTCTGCTTCTATGCCCTTTGAGAAGGCTGCTTTGAGGAACCTCTTACCCTAGCCTCTGCCAAGTACAGCCTTCTGCCTCTCTCCAATACTGACTTACTTTTGACAGCTTGTCTTTCCGTTTGAGAAACCAAGAGCCCTTTTCGTGCAGGGAAAAATGTCCGTTTTCTGTTCTTCTTTTGCACACGGTTACGTGCTTTCAGGGCTGGAGTTAGGCTTTTACCCACTCGAGGGAGGGCAGCTTCCCATTCACTTTGGAGATGGCACTCCTGCAGCGCTGTGGGCCATGTCTGTGCTTCGCAGACTGCAAACTACCCTCTCCATTCGAAGAGAACACGCACGGATTGGGAAGTTTCTGTTCTCTGGGAGTTGTGTGTGGTGCTACTGCCCCGGTGTATGGGGTGGCTCACTGGCCACTAGCAATGTTTCTGCTCGCCACTGTGGGGCAAACGTTGTGCAGCTAAGCTCACTGGGGAAGTACAAGTGCCAGAGTTCCTTTCTGGGGCACCATCAAGAGATCACATTCGTAGCATGCGGGTACTGCTTTCCTCCTAAGCTGTGCATTCGCAGCCAGCTTCAAGGTGTTCTTTTGTGGATAGACTCTGGTGGAGAGGCCGCTGGAGAAGGCCTCTGCTTCTATGCCCTTTGAGAAGGCTGCTTTGAGGAACCTCTTACCCTAGCGTGTGCCAAGTACAGCCTTCTGCCTCTCTCCAATACTGACTTACTTTGGACAGCTTGTCTTTCCGTTTGAGAAACCAAGAGCCCTTTTCGTGCAGGGAAAAATGTCCGTTTTCTGTTCTTCTTTTGCACACGGTGACGTGCTTTCAGGGCTGTGGTTAGGCTTTTACCCACTCGAGCGAGGGCAGCTTCCCATTCACTTTGGAGATGGCACTCCTGCAGCGCAGTGGGCCATGTCTGTGCTTCGCAGACTGCAAACTACCCTCTCCATTCGAAGAGAACACGCACGGATTGGGAAGTCTCTGTTCTCTGGGAGTTGTGTGTGGTGCTACTGCCCCGGTGTATGGGGTGGCTCACTGGCCACTAGCAATGTTTCTGCTCGCCACTGTGGGGCAAACGTTGTGCAGCTAAGCTCACTTGGGAAGTACAAGTGCCAGAGTTCCTTTCTGGGGCACCATCAAGAGATCACATTCGTAGCATGCGGGTACTGCTTTCCACCTAAGCTGTGCATTCGCAGCCAGCTTCAAGGTGTTCCTTTTGTGGATAGACTCTGGAGGAGAGGCCGCTGGATAAGGCCTCTGCTTCTATGCCCTTTGAGAAGGCTTCTTTGAGGAACCTCTTACCCTAGCCTCTGCCAAGTACAGCCTTCTGCCTCTCTCCAATACTGACTTACTTTTGACAGCTTGTCTTTCCGTTTGAGAAACCAAGAGCCCTTTTCGTGCAGGGAAAAATGTCCGTTTTCTGTTCTTCTTTTGCACACGGTTACGTGATTTCAGGTCTGGAGTTAGGCTTTTACCCACTCGAGGGAGGGCAGCTTCCCATTCACTTTGGAGATGGCACTCCTGCAGCGCTGTGGGCCATGTCTGTGCTTCGCAGACTGCAAACTACCCTCTCCATTCGAAGAGAACACGCACGGATTGGGAAGTCTCTGTTCTCTGGGAGTTGTGTGTGGTGATACTGCCCCGGTGTATGGGGTGGCTCACTGGCCACTAGCAATGTTTCTGCTCGCCACTGTGGGGCAAACGTTGTGCAGCTAAGCTCACTTGGGAAGTACAAGTGCCAGAGTTCCTTTCTGGGGCACCATCAAGAGATCACATTCGTAGCATGCGGGTACTGCTTTCCTCCTAAGCTGTGCATTCGCAGCCAGCTTCAAGGTGTTCCTTTTGTGGATAGACTCTGGTGGAGAGGCCGCTGGAGAAGGCCTCTGCTTCTGTGCCCTTTGAGAAGGCTGCTTTGAGGAACCTCTTACCCTAGCGTCTGCCAAGTACAGCCTTCTGCCTCTCTCCAATACTGACTTACTTTTGACAGCTTGTCTTTCCGTTTGAGAAACCAAGAGCCCTTTTCGTGCAGGGAAAAATGTCCGTTTTCTGTTCTTCTTTTGCACACGGTGACGTGCTTTCAGGGCTGTGGTTAGGCTTTTACCCACTCGAGGGAGGGCAGCTTCCCATTCACTTTGGAGATGGCACTCCTGCAGCGCTGTGGGCCATGTCTGTGCTTCGCAGACTGCAAACTACCCTCTCCATTCGAAGAGAACACGCACGGATTGGGAAGTCTCTGTTCTCTGGGAGATGTGTGTGGTGCTACTGCCCCGGTGTATGGGGTGGCTCACTGGCCACTAGCAACGTTTCTGCTCGCCACTGTGGGGCAAGCGTTGTGCAGCTAAGTTCACTTGGGAAGTACAAGTGCCAGATTTCCTTTCTGGGGCACCATCAAGAGATCACATTCGTAGCATGCGGGTACTGCTTTCCTCCTAAGCTGTGCATTCGCAGCCAGCTTCAAGGTGTTCCTTTTGTGGATAGACTCTGGTGGAGAGGCCGCTGGAGAAGGCTTCTGCTTCTATGCCCTTTGAGAAGGCTGCTTTGAGGAACCTCTTACCCTAGCCTCTGCCAAGTACAGCCTTCTGCCTCTCTCCAATACTGACTTACTTCTGACAGCTTGTCTTTCCGTTTGAGAAACCAAGAGCCCTTTTCGTGCAGGGAAAAATGTCCGTTTTCTGTTCTTCTTTTGCACACGGTGACGTGCTTTCACGGCTGTGGTTAGGCTTTTAAGCACTCGAGGGAGGGCAGCTTCCCATTCACTTTGGAGATGGCACTCCTGCAGCGCTGTGGGCCATGTCTGTGCTTCGCAGACTGCAAACTACCCTCTCCATTCGAAGAGAACACGCACGGATTGGGAAGTCTCTGTTCTCTGGGAGATGTGTGTGGTGCTACTGCCCCGGTGTATGGGGTGGCTCACTGGCCAGTAGCAATGTTTCTGCTCGCCACTGTGGGGCAAACGTTGTGCAGCTAAGCTCACTTGGGAAGTACAAGTGCCAGAGTTCCTTTCTGGGGCACCATCAAGAGATCACATTCGTAGCATGCGGGTACTGCTTTCCTCCTAAGCTGTGCATTCGCACCCAGCTTCAAGTTGTTCCTTTTGTGGATAGACTCTGGTGGAGAGGCCGCTGGAGAAAGCCTCTGCTTCTATGCCCTTTGAGAAGGCTTCTTTGCGGAACCTCTTACCCTAGCCTCTGCCAAGTACAGCCTTCTGCCTCTCTCCAATACTGACTTACTTTTGACAGCTTGTCTTTCCGTTTGAGAAACCAAGAGCCCTTTTCGTGCAGGGAAAATTGTCCGTTTTCTGTTCTTCTTTTGCACACGGTGACGTGCTTTCAGGCCTGGGTTAGGCTTTTACCCACTCAAGGGAGGGCAGCTTCCCATTCACTTTGGAGATGGCACTCCTGCAGCGCTGTGGGCCATGTCTGTGCTTCGCAGACTGCAAACTACCCTCTCCATTCGAAGAGAACACGCACGGATTGGGAAGTCTCTGTTCTCTGGGAGTTGTGTGTGGTGCTACTGCCCCGGTGTATGGGGTGGCTCACTGGCCACTAGCAACGTTTCTGCTCGCCACTGTGGGGCAAGCGTTGTGCAGCTAAGCTCACTTGGGAAGTACAAGTGCCAGAGTTCCTTTCTGGGGCACCATCAAGAGATCACATTCGTAGCATGCGGGTACTGCTTTCCTCCTAAGCTGTGCATTCCCCGCCAGCTTCAAGGTGTTCCTTTTGTGGATAGACTCTGGAGGAGAGGCCGCTGGATAAGGCCTCTGCTTCTATGCCCTTTGAGAAGGCTGCTATGAGGAACCTCTTTCCCTAGCCTCTGCCAAGTACAGCCTTCTGCCTCTCTCCAATACTGACTTACTTCTGACAGCTTGTCTTTCCGTTTGAGAAACCAAGAGCCCTTTTCGTGCAGGGAAAAATGTCCGTTTTCTGTTCTTCTTTTGCACACTGTGACGTGCTTTCACGGCTGTGGTTAGGCTTTTAAGCACTCGAGGGAGGGCAGCTTCCCATTCACTTTGGAGATGGCACTCCTGCAGCGCTGTGGGCCATGTCTGTGCTTCGCAGACTGCAAACTACCCTCTCCATTCGAAGAGAACACGCACGGATTGGGAAGTCTCTGTTCTCTGGGAGATGTGTGTGGTGCTACTGCCCCGGTGTATGGGGTGGCTCACTGGCCAGTAACAATGTTTCTGCTCGCCACTGTGCGGCAAACGTTGTGCAGCTAAGCTCACTTGGGAAGTACAAGTGCCAGAGTTCCTTTCTGGGGCACCATCAAGAGATCACATTCGTAGCATGCAGGTACTGCTTTCCTCCTAAGCTGTGCATTCGCAGCCAGCTTCAAGGTGTTCCTTTTGTGGATAGACTCTGGTGGAGAGGCCGCTGGAGAAGGCTTCTGCTTCTATGCCCTTTGAGAAGGCTGCTTTGAGGAACCTCTTACCCTAGCCTCTGCCAAGTACAGCCTTCTGCCTCTCTCCAATACTGACTTACTTTTGACAGCTTGTCTTTCCGTTTGAGAAACCAAGAGCCCTTTTCGTGCAGGGAAAAATGTCCGTTTTCTGTTCTTCTTTTGCACACTGTGACGTGCTTTCAGGCCTGGGTTAGGCTTTTACCCACTCGAGGGAGGGCAGCTTCCCATTCACTTTGGAGATGGCACTCCTGCAGCGCTGTGGGCCATGTCTGTGCTTCGCAGACTGCAAACTAACCTCTCCATTCGAAGAGAACACGCACGGATTGGGAAGTCTCTGTTCTTTGGGAGTTGTGTGTGGTGCTACTGCCCCGGTGTATGGGGTGGCTCACTGGCCACTAGCAACGTTTCTGCTCGCCACTGTGGGGCAAGCGTTGTGCAGCTAAGCTCACTTGGGAAGTACAAGTGCCAGAGTTCCTTTCTGGGGCACCATCAAGAGATCACATTCGTAGCATGCGGGTACTGCTTTCCTCCTAAACTGTGCATTCCCCGCCAGCTTCAAGGTGTTCCTTTTGTGGATAGACTCTGGAGGAGAGGCCGCTGGATAAGGCCTCTGAGTCTATGCCCTTTGAGAAGGCTGCTTTGAGGAACCTCTTTCCCTAGCCTCTGCCAAGTACAGCCTTCTGCCTCTCTCCAATACTGACTTACTTCTGACAGCTTGTCTTTCCGTTTGAGAAAGCAAGAGCCCTTTTCGTGCAGGGAAAAATGTCCGTTTTCTGTTCTTCTTTTGCACACGGTGACGTGCTTTCACGGCTGTGGTTAGGCTTTTAAGCACTCGAGGGAGAGCAGCTTCCCATTCACTTTGGAGATGGCACTCCTGCAGCGCTGTGGGCCATGTCTGTGCTTCGCAGACTGCAAACTACCCTCTCCATTCGAAGAGAACACGCACGGATTGGGAAGTCTCTGTTCTCTGGGAGATGTGTGTGGTGCTACTGCCCCGGTGTATGGGGTGGCTCACTGGCCAGTAGCAATGTTTCTGCTCGCCACTGTGGGGCAAACGTTGTGCAGCTAAGCTCACTTGGGAAGTACAAGTGCCAGAGTTCCTTTCTGGGGCACCATCAAGAGATCACATTCGTAGCATGCGGGTACTGCTTTCCTCCTAAGCTGTGCATTCGCAGCCAGCTTCAAGGTGTTCCTTTTGTGGATAGACTCTGGTGGAGAGGCCGCTGGAGAAGGCCTCTGCTTCTATGCCCTTTGAGAAGGCTGCTTTGAGGAACCTCTTACCCTAGCCTCTGCCATGTACAGCCTTCTGCCTCTCTCCAATACTGACTTACTTCTGACAGCTTGTCTTTCCGTTTGAGAAACCAAGAGCCCTTTTCGTGCAGGGAAAAATGTCCGTTTTCTGTTCTTCTTTTGCACACGGTGACGTGCTTTCAGGGCTGTGGTTAGGCTTTTACCCACTCGAGGGAGGGCAGCTTCCCATTCACTTTGGAGATGGCACTCCTGCAGCGCTGTGGGCCATGACTGTGCTTCGCAGACTTTAAACTACCCTCTCCATTCGAAGAGAACACGCACGGATTGGGAAGTCTCTGTTCTCTGGGAGATGTGTGTGGTGCTACTGCCCCGGTGTATGGGGTGGCTCACTGGCCAGTAGCAATGTTTCTGCTCTCCACTGTGGGGCAAACGTTGTGCAGCTAAGCTCACTTGGGAAGTACAAGTGCCAGAGTTCCTTTCTGGGGCACCATCAAGAGATCACATTCGTAGCATGCGGGTACTGCTTTCCTCCTAAGCTGTGCATTCGCAGCCAGCTTCAAGGTGTTCCTTTTGTGGATAGACTCTGGTGGAGAGGCCGCTGGAGAAGGCCTCTGCTTCTATGCCCTTTGAGAAGGCTTCTTTGAGGAACCTCTTACCCTAGCCTCTGCCAAGTACAGCCTTCTTCCTCTCTCCAATACTGACTTACTTTTGACAGCTTGTCTTTCCGTTTGAGAAACCAAGAGCCCTTTTCGTGCAGGGAAAAATGTCCGTTTTCTGTTCTTCTTTTGCACACGGTGACGTGCTTTCAGGCCTGGGTTAGGCTTTTACCCACTCGAGGGAGGGCAGCTTCCCATTCACTTTGGAGATGGCACAAGTGCAGCGCTGTGGGCCATGTCTGTGCTTCGCAGACTGCAAACTACCCTCTCCATTCGAAGAGAACACGCACGGATTGGGAAGTCTCTGTTCTCTGGGAGTTGTGTGTGGTGCTACTGCCCCGGTGTATGGGGTGGCTCACTGGCCACTAGCAACGTTTCTGCTCGCCACTGTGGGGCAAGCGTTGTGCAGCTAAGCTCACTTGGGAAGTACAAGTGCCAGAGTTCCTTTCTGGGGCACCATCAAGAGATCACATTCGTAGCATGCGGGTACTGCTTTCCTCCTAAGCTGTGCATTCCCCGCCAGCTTCAAGGTGTTCCTTTTGTGGATAGACTCTGGAGGAGAGGCCGCTGGATAAGGCCTCTGAGTCTATGCCCTTTGAGAAGGCTGCTTTGAGGAACCTCTTTCCCTAGCCTCTGCCAAGTACAGCCTTCTGCCTCTCTCCAATACTGACTTACTTCTGACAGCTTGTCTTTCCGTTTGAGAAACCAAGAGCCCTTTTCGTGCAGGGAAAAATGTCCGTTTTCTGTTCTTCTTTTGCACACGGTGACGTGCTTTCACGGCTGTGGTTAGGCTTTTAAGCACTCGAGGGAGAGCAGCTTCCCATTCACTTTGGAGATGGCACTCCTGCAGCGCTGTGGGCCATGTCTGTGCTTCGCAGACTGCAAACTACCCTCTCCATTCGAAGAGAACACGCACGGATTGGGAAGTCTCTGTTCTCTGGGAGATGTGTGTGGTGCTACTGCCCCGGTGTATGGGGTGGCTCACTGGCCAGTAGCAATGTTTCTGCTCGCCACTGTGGGGCAAACGTTGTGCAGCTAAGCTCACTTGGGAAGTACAAGTGCCAGAGTTCCTTTCTGGGGCACCATCAAGAGATCACATTCGTAGCATGCGGGTACTGCTTTCCTCCTAAGCTGTGCATTCGCAGCCAGCTTCAAGGTGTTCCTTTTGTGGATAGACTCTGGTGGAGAGGCCGCTGGAGAAGGCCTCTGCTTCTATGCCCTTTGAGAAGGCTGCTTTGAGGAACCTCTTACGCTAGCCTCTGCCATGTACAGCCTTCTGCCTCTCTCCAATACTGACTTACTTCTGACAGCTTGTCTTTCCGTTTGAGAAACCAAGAGCCCTTTTCGTGCAGGGAAAAATGTCCGTTTTCTGTTCTTCTTTTGCACACGGTGACGTGCTTTCAGGGCTGTGGTTAGGCTTTTACCCACTCGAGGGAGGGCAGCTTCCCATTCACTTTGGAGATGGCACTCCTGCAGCGCTGTGGGCCATGACTGTGCTTCGGAGACTTTAAACTACCCTCTCCATTCGAAGAGAACACGCACGGATTGGGAAGTCTCTGTTCTCTGGAAGATGTGTGTGGTGCTACTGCCCCGGTGTATGGGGTGGCTCACTGGCCAGTAGCAATGTTTCTGCTCGCCACTGTGGGGCAAACGTTGTGCAGCTAAGCTCACTTGGGAAGTACAAGTGCCAGAGTTCCTTTCTGGGGCACCATCAAGAGATCACATTCGTAGCATGCGGGTACTGCTTTCCTCCTAAGCTGTGCATTCGCAGCCAGCTTCAAGGTGTTCCTTTTGTGGATAGACTCTGGTGGAGAGGCCGCTGGAGAAGGCCTCTGCTTCTATGCCCTTTGAGAAGGCTTCTTTGAGGAACCTCTTACCCTAGCCTCTGCCAAGTACAGCCTTCTTCCTCTCTCCAATACTGACTTACTTTTGACAGCTTGTCTTTCCGTTTGAGAAACCAAGAGCCCTTTTCGTGCAGGGAAAAATGTCCGTTTTCTGTTCTTCTTTTGCACACGGTGACGTGCTTTCAGGCCTGGGTTAGGCTTTTACCCACTCGAGGGAGGGCAGCTTCCCATTCACTTTGGAGATGGCACAAGTGCAGCGCTGTGGGCCATGTCTGTGCTTCGCAGACTGCAAACTACCCTCTCCATTCGAAGAGAACACGCACGGATTGGGAAGTCTCTGTTCTCTGGGAGTTGTGTGTGGTGCTACTGCCCCGGTGTATGGGGTGGCTCACTGGCCACTAGCAACGTTTCTGCTCGCCACTGTGGGGCAAGCGTTGTGCAGCTAAGCTCACTTGGGAAGTACAAGTGCCAGAGTTCCTTTCTGGGGCACCATCAAGAGATCACATTCGTAGCATGCGGGTACTGCTTTCCTCCTAAGCTGTGCATTCCCCGCCAGCTTCAAGGTGTTCCTTTTGTGGATAGACTCTGGAGGAGAGGCCGCTGGATAAGGCCTCTGAGTCTATTCCCTTTGAGAAGGCTGCTTTGAGGAACCTCTTTCCCTAGCCTCTGCCAAGTACAGCCTTCTGCCTCTCTCCAATACTGACTTACTTCTGACAGCTTGTCTTTCCGTTTGAGAAACCAAGAGCCCTTTTCGTGCAGGGAAAAATGTCCGTTTTCTGTTCTTCTTTTGCACACGGTGACGTGCTTTCACGGCTGTGGTTAGGCTTTTAAGCACTCGAGGGAGAGCAGCTTCCCATTCACTTTGGAGATGGCACTCCTGCAGCGCTGTGGGCCATGTCTGTGCTTCGCAGACTGCAAACTACCCTCTCCATTCGAAGAGAACACGCACGGATTGGGAAGTCTCTGTTCTCTGGGAGATGTGTGTGGTGCTACTGCCCCGGTGTATGGGGTGGCTCACTGGCCAGTAGCAATGTTTCTGCTCGCCACTGTGGGGCAAACGTTGTGCAGCTAAGCTCACTTGGGAAGTACAAGTGCCAGAGTTCCTTTCTGGGGCACCATCAAGAGATCACATTCGTAGCATGCGGGTACTGCTTTCCTCCTAAGCTGTGCATTCGCAGCCAGCTTCAAGGTGTTCCTTTTGTGGATAGACTCTGGTGGAGAGGCCGCTGGAGAAGGCCTCTGCTTCTATGCCCTTTGAGAAGGCTGCTTTGAGGAACCTCTTACGCTAGCCTCTGCCATGTACAGCCTTCTGCCTCTCTCCAATACTGACTTACTTCTGACAGCTTGTCTTTCCGTTTGAGAAACCAAGAGCCCTTTTCGTGCAGGGAAAAATGTCCGTTTTCTGTTCTTCTTTTGCACACGGTGACGTGCTTTCAGGGCTGTGGTTAGGCTTTTACCCACTCGAGGGAGGGCAGCTTCCCATTCACTTTGGAGATGGCACTCCTGCAGCGCTGTGGGCCATGACTGTGCTTCGGAGACTTTAAACTACCCTCTCCATTCGAAGAGAACACGCACGGATTGGGAAGTCTCTGTTCTCTGGAAGATGTGTGTGGTGCTACTGCCCCGGTGTATGGGGTGGCTCACTGGCCAGTAGCAATGTTTCTGCTCGCCACTGTGGGGCAAACGTTGTGCAGCTAAGCTCACTTGGGAAGTACAAGTGCCAGAGTTCCTTTCTGGGGCACCATCAAGAGATCACATTCGTAGCATGCGGGTACTGCTTTCCTCCTAAGCTGTGCATTCGCAGCCAGCTTCAAGGTGTTCCTTTTGTGGATAGACTCTGGTGGAGAGGCCGCTGGAGAAGGCCTCTGCTTCTATGCCCTTTGAGAAGGCTTCTTTGAGGAACCTCTTACCCTAGCCTCTGCCAAGTACAGCCTTCTGCCTCTCTCCAATACTGACTTACTTTTGACAGCTTGTCTTTCCGTTTGAGAAACCAAGAGCCCTTTTCGTGCAGGGAAAAATGTCCGTTTTCTGTTCTTCTTTTGCACACGGTGACGTGCTTTCAGGCCTGGGTTAGGCTTTTACCCACTCGAGGGAGGGCAGCTTCCCATTCACTTTGGAGATGGCACTCCTGCAGCGCTGTGGGCCATGTCTGTGCTTCGCAGACTGCAAACTACCCTCTCCATTCGAAGAGAACACGCACGGATTGGGAAGTCTCTGTTCTCTGGGAGTTGTGTGTGGTGCTACTGCCCCGGTGTATGGGGTGGCTCACTGGCCACTAGCAACGTTTCTGCTCGCCACTGTGGGGCAAGCGTTGTGCAGCTAAGCTCACTTGGGAAGTACAAGTGCCAGAGTTCCTTTCTGGGGCACCATCAAGAGATCACATTCGTAGCATGCGGGTACTGCTTTCCTCCTAAGCTGTGCATTCCCCGCCAGCTTCAAGGTGTTCCTTTTGTGGATAGACTCTGGAGGAGAGGCCGCTGGATAAGGCCTCTGAGTCTATGCCCTTTGAGAAGGCTGCTTTGAGGAACCTCTTTCCCTAGCCTCTGCCAAGTACAGCCTTCTGCCTCTCTCCAATACTGACTTACTTCTGACAGCTTGTCTTTCCGTTTGAGAAACCAAGAGCCCTTTTCGTGCAGGGAAAAATGTCCGTTTTCTGTTCTTCTTTTGCACACGGTGACGTGCTTTCACGGCTGTGGTTAGGCTTTTAAGCACTCGAGGGAGAGCAGCTTCCCATTCACTTTGGAGATGGCACTCCTGCAGCGCTGTGGGCCATGTCTGTGCTTCGCAGACTGCAAACTACCCTCTCCATTCGAAGAGAACACGCACGGATTGGGAAGTCTCTGTTCTCTGGGAGATGTGTGTGGTGCTACTGCCCCGGTGTATGGGGTGGCTCACTGGCAAGTAGCAATGTTTCTGCTCGCCACTGTGGGGCAAACGTTGTGCAGCTAAGCTCACTTGGGAAGTACAAGTGCCAGAGTTCCTTTCTGGGGCACCATCAAGAGATCACATTCGTAGCATGCGGGTACTGCTTTCCTCCTAAGCTGTGCATTCGCAGCCAGCTTCAAGGTGTTCCTTTTGTGGATAGACTCTGGTGGAGAGGCCGCTGGAGAAGGCCTCTGCTTCTATGCCCTTTGAGAAGGCTGCTTTGAGGAACCTCTTACCCTAGCCTCTGCCATGTACAGCCTTCTGCCTCTCTCCAATACTGACTTACTTCTGACAGCTTGTCTTTCCGTTTGAGAAACCAAGAGCCCTTTTCGTGCAGGGAAAAATGTCCGTTTTCTGTTCTTCTTTTGCACACGGTGACGTGCTTTCAGGGCTGTGGTTAGGCTTTTACCCACTCGAGGGAGGGCAGCTTCCCATTCACTTTGGAGATGGCACTCCTGCAGCGCTGTGGGCCATGTCTGTGCTTCGCAGACTGCAAACTACCCTCTCCATTCGAAGAGAACACGCACGGATTGGGAAGTCTCTGTTCTCTGGGAGTTGTGTGTGGTGCTACTGCCCCGGTGTATGGGGTGGCTCACTGGCCACTAGCAATGTTTCTGCTCGCCACTGTGGGGCAAACGTTGTGCAGCTAAGCTCACTTGGGAAGTACAAGTGCCAGAGTTCCTTTCTGGGGCACCATCAAGAGATCACATTCGTAGCATGCGGGTACTGCTTTCCTCCTAAGCTGTGCATTCGCAGCCAGGTTCAAGGTGTTCCTTTTGTGGATAGACTCTGGTGGAGAGGCCGCTGGAGAAGGCCTCTGCTTCTATGCCCTTTGAGAAGGCTTCTTTGAGGAACCTCTTACCCTAGCGTGTGCCAAGTACAGCCTTCTGCCTCTCTCCATTACTGACTTACTTTTGACAGCTTGTCTTTCCGTTTGAGAAAGCAAGAGCCCTTTTCGTGCAGGGAAAAATGTCCGTTTTCTGTTCTTCTTTTGCACACGGTGACGTGCTTTCAGGCCTGGGTTAGGCTTTTACCCACTCGAGGGAGGGCAGCTTCCCATTCACTTTGGAGATGGCACTCCTGCAGCGCTGTGGGCCATGTCTGTGCTTCGCAGACTGCAAACTACCCTCTCCATTCGAAGAGAACACGCACGGATTGGGAAGTCTCTGTTCTCTGGGAGTTGTGTGTGGTGCTACTGCCCCGGTGTATGGGGTGGCTCACTGGCCAGTAGCAATGTTTCTGCTCGCCACTGTGGGGCAAACGTTGTGCAGCTAAGCTCACTTGGGAAGTACAAGTGCCAGAGTTCCTTTCTGGGGCACCATCAAGAGATCACATTCGTAGCATGCGGGTACTGCTTTCCTCCTAAGCTGTGCATTCGCAGCCAGCTTCAAGGTGTTCCTTTTGTGGATAGACTCTGGTGGAGAGGCCGCTGGAGAAGGCTTCTGCTTCTATGCCCTTTGAGAAGGCTGCTTTGAGGAACCTCTTACCCTAGCCTCTGCCAAGTACAGCCTTCTGCCTCTCTCCAATACTGACTTACTTTTGACAGCTTGTCTTTACGTTTGAGAAACCAAGAGCCCTTTTCGTGCAGGGAAAAATGTCCGTTTTCTGTTCTTCTTTTGCACACGGTGACGTGCTTTCACGGCTGTTGTTAGGCTTTTAAGCACTCGAGGGAGGGCAGCTTCCCATTCACTTTGGAGATGGCACTCCTGCAGCGCTGTGGGCCATGTCTGTGCTTCGCAGACTGCAAACTACCCTCTCCATTCGAAGAGAACACGCACGGATTGGGAAGTCTCTGTTCTCTGGGAGATGTGTGTGGTGCTACTGCCCCGGTGTATGGGGTGGCTCACTGGCCAGTAGCAATGTTTCTGCTCGCCACTGTGGGGCAAACGTTGTGCAGCTAAGCTCACTTGGGAAGTACAAGTGCCAGAGTTCCTTTCTGGGGCACCATCAAGAGATCACATTCGTAGCATGCGGGTACTGCTTTCCTCCTAAGCTGTGCATTCGCAGCCAGCTTCAAGGTGTTCCTTTTGTGGATAGACTCTGGAGGAGAGGCCGCTGGATAAGGCCTCTGCTTCTATGCCCTTTGAGAGAGCTGCTTTGAGGAACCTCTTACCCTAGCCTCTGCCAAGTACAGCCTTCTGCCTCTCTCCAATACTGACTTACTTTTGACAGCTTGTCTTTCCGTTTGAGAAACTAAGAGCCCTTTTCGTGCAGGGAAAAATGTCCGATTTCTGTTCTTCTTTTGCACACGGTGACGTGCTTTCAGGCCTGGGTTAGGCTTTGACCCACTCGAGGGAGGGCAGCTTCCCATGCACTTTGGAGATGGCACTCCTGCAGCGCTGTGGGCCATGTCTGTGCTTCGCAAACTGCAAACTACCCTCTCCATTCGAAGAGAACACGCACGGATTGGGAAGTCTCTGTTCTCTGGGAGATGTGTGTGGTGCTACTGCCCCGGTGTATGGGGTGGCTCACTGGCCACTAGCAACGTTTCTGCTCGCCACTGTGGGGCAAGCGTTGTGCAGCTAAGCTCACTTGGGAAGTACAAGTGCCAGAGTTCCTTCCTGGGGCACCATCAAGAGATCACATTCGTAGCATGCGGGTACTGCTTTCCTCCTAAGCTGTGCATTCGCAGCCAGCTTCAAGGTGTTCCTTTTGTGGATAGACTCTGGTGGAGAGGCCGCTGGAGAAGGCTTCTGCTTCTATGCACTTTGAGAAGGCTGCTTTGAGGAACCTCTTACCCTAGCCTCTGCCAGGTACAGCCTTCTGCTTCTCTCCAATACTGACTTACTTTTGACAGCTTGTCTTTCCGTTTGAGAAACCAAGAGCCCTTTTCGTGCAGGGAAAAATGTCCGTTTTCTGTTCTTCTTTTGCACACGGTGACGTGCTTTCAGGCCTGGGTTAGGCTTTTACCCACTCGAGGGAGGGCAGCTTCCCATTCACTTTGGAGATGGCACTCCTGCAGCGCTGTGGGCCATGACTGTGCTTGGCAGACTGTAAACTACCCTCTCCATTCGAAGAGAACACGCACGGATTGGGAAGTCTCTGTTCTCTGGGAGTTGTGTGTGGTGCTACTGCCCCGGTGTATGGGGTGGCTCACTGGCCACTAGCAATGTTTCTGCTCGCCACTGTGGGGCAAACGTTGTGCAGCTAAGCTCACTTGGGAAGTACAAGTGCCAGAGTTCCTTTCTGGGGCACCATCAAGAGATCACATTCGTAGCATGCGGGTACTGCTTTCCTCCTAAGCTGTGCATTCGCAGCCAGCTTCAAGGTGTTCCTTTTGTGGATAGACTCTGGTGGAGAGGCCGCTGGAGAAGGCTTCTGCTTCTATGCCCTTTGAGAAGGCTGCTTTGAGGAACCTCTTACCCTAGCGTGTGCCAAGTACAGCCTTCTGCCTCTCTCCATTACTGACTTACTTTTGACAGCTTGTCTTTCCGTTTGAGAAAGCAAGAGCCCTTTTCGTGCAGGGAAAAATGTCCGTTTTCTGTTCTTCTTTTGCACACGGTGACGTGCTTTCAGGCCTGGGTTAGGCTTTTACCCACTCGAGGGAGGGCAGCTTCCCATTCACTTTGGAGATGGCACTCCTGCAGCGCTGTGGGCCATGTCTGTGCTTCGCAGACTGCAAACTACCCTCTCCATTCGAAGAGAACACGCACGGATTGGGAAGTCTCTGTTCTCTGGGAGTTGTGTGTGGTGCTACTGCCCCGGTGTATGGGGTGGCTCACTGGCCACTAGCAATGTTTCTGCTCGCCACTGTGGGGCAAACGTTGTGCAGCTAAGCTCACTTGGGAAGTACAAGTGCCAGAGTTCCTTTCTGGGGCACCATCAAGAGATCACATTCGTAGCATGCGGGTACTGCTTTCCTCCTAAGCTGTGCATTCGCAGCCAGCTTCAAGGTGTTCCTTTTGTGGATAGACTCTGGTGGAGAGGCCGCTGGAGAAGGCTTCTGCTTCTATGCCCTTTGAGAAGGCTGCTTTGAGGAACCTCTTACCCTAGCCTCTGCCAAGTACAGCCTTCTGCCTCTCTCCAATACAGACTTACTTTTGACAGCTTGTCTTTACGTTTGAGAAACCAAGAGCCCTTTTCGTGCAGGGAAAAATGTCCGTTTTCTGTTCTTCTTTTGCACACGGTGACGTGCTTTCACGGCTGTTGTTAGGCTTTTAAGCACTCGAGGGAGGGCAGCTTCCCATTCACTTTGGAGATGGCACTCCTGCAGCGCTGTGGGCCATGTCTGTGCTTCGCAGACTGCAAACTACCCTCTCCATTCGAAGAGAACACGCACGGATTGGGAAGTCTCTGTTCTCTGGGAGATGTGTGTGGTGCTACTGCCCCGGTGTATGGGGTGGCTCACTGGCCAGTAGCAATGTTTCTGCTCGCCACTGTGGGGCAAACGTTGTGCAGCTAAGCTCACTTGGGAAGTACAAGTGCCAGAGTTCCTTTCTGGGGCACCATCAAGAGATCACATTCGTAGCATGCGGGTACTGCTTTCCTCCTAAGCTGTGCATTCGCAGCCAGCTTCAAGGTGTTCCTTTTGTGGATAGACTCTGGAGGAGAGGCCGCTGGATAAGGCCTCTGCTTCTATGCCCTTTGAGAGAGCTGCTTTGAGGAACCTCTTACCCTAGCCTCTGCCAAGTACAGCCTTCTGCCTCTCTCCAATACTGACTTACTTTTGACAGCTTGTCTTTCCGTTTGAGAAACTAAGAGCCCTTTTCGTGCAGGGAAAAATGTCCGATTTCTGTTCTTCTTTTGCACACGGTGACGTGCTTTCAGGCCTGGGTTAGGCTTTGACCCACTCGAGGGAGGGCAGCTTCCCATGCACTTTGGAGATGGCACTCCTGCAGCGCTGTGGGCCATGTCTGTGCTTCGCAAACTGCAAACTACCCTCTCCATTCGAAGAGAACACGCACGGATTGGGAAGTCTCTGTTCTCTGGGAGTTGTGTGTGGTGCTACTGCCCCGGTTTATGGGGTGGCTCACTGGCCACTAGCAATGTTTCTGCTCGCCACTGTGGGGCAAACGTTGTGCAGCTAAGCTCACTTGGGAAGTACAAGTGCCAGAGTTCCTTTCTGGGGCACCATCAAGAGATCACATTCGTAGCATGCGGGTACTGCTTTCCTCCTAAGCTGTGCATTCGCAGCCAGCTTCAAGGTGTTCCTTTTGTGGATAGACTCTGGTGGAGAGGCCGCTGGAGAAGGCTTCTGCTTCTATGCCCTTTGAGAAGGCTGCTTTGAGGAACCTCTTACCCTAGCCTCTGCCAAGTACAGCCTTCTGCCTCTCTCCAATACTGACTTACTTTTGACAGCTTGTCTTTACGTTTGAGAAACCAAGAGCCCTTTTCGTGCAGGGAAAAATGTCCGTTTTCTGTTCTTCTTTTGCACACGGTGACGTGCTTTCACGGCTGTTGTTAGGCTTTTAAGCACTCGAGGGAGGGCAGCTTCCCATTCACTTTGGAGATGGCACTCCTGCAGCGCTGTGGGCCATGTCTGTGCTTCGCAGACTGCAAACTACCCTCTCCATTCGAAGAGAACACGCACGGATTGGGAAGTCTCTGTTCTCTGGGAGATGTGTGTGGTGCTACTGCCCCGGTGTATGGGGTGGCTCACTGGCCAGTAGCAATGTTTCTGCTCGCCACTGTGGGGCAAACGTTGTGCAGCTAAGCTCACTTGGGAAGTACAAGTGCCAGAGTTCCTTTCTGGGGCACCATCAAGAGATCACATTCGTAGCATGCGGGTACTGCTTTCCTCCTAAGCTGTGCATTCGCAGCCAGCTTCAAGGTGTTCCTTTTGTGGATAGACTCTGGAGGAGAGGCCGCTGGATAAGGCCTCTGCTTCTATGCCCTTTGAGAGAGCTGCTTTGAGGAACCTCTTACCCTAGCCTCTGCAAAGTACAGCCTTCTGCCTCTCTCCAATACTGACTTACTTTTGACAGCTTGTCTTTCCGTTTGAGAAACTAAGAGCCCTTTTCGTGCAGGGAAAAATGTCCGATTTCTGTTCTTCTTTTGCACACGGTGACGTGCTTTCAGGCCTGGGTTAGACTTTGACCCACTCGAGGGAGGGCAGCTTCCCATGCACTTTGGAGATGGCACTCCTGCAGCGCTGTGGGCCATGTCTGTGCTTCGCAAACTGCAAACTACCCTCTCCATTCGAAGAGAACACGCACGGATTGGGAAGTCTCTGTTCTCTGGGAGATGTGTGTGGTGCTACTGCCCCGGTGTATGGGGTGGCTCACTGGCCACTAGCAACGTTTCTGCTCGCCACTGTGGGGCAAGCGTTGTGCAGCTAAGCTCACTTGGGAAGTACAAGTGCCAGAGTTCCTTCCTGGGGCACCATCAAGAGATCACATTCGTAGCATGCGGGTACTGCTTTCCTCCTAAGCTGTGCATTCGCAGCCAGCTTCAAGGTGTTCCTTTTGTGGATAGACTCTGGTGGAGAGGCCGCTGGAGAAGGCTTCTGCTTCTATGCACTTTGAGAAGGCTGCTTTGAGGAACCTCTTACCCTAGCCTCTGCCAGGTACAGCCTTCTGCCTCTCTCCAATACTGACTTACTTTTGACAGCTTCTCTTTCCGTTTGAGAAACCAAGAGCCCTTTTCGTGCAGGGAAAAATGTCCGTTTTCTGTTCTTCTTTTGCACACGGTGACGTGCTTTCAGGCCTGGGTTAGGCTTTTACCCACTCGAGGGAGGGCAGCTTCCCATTCACTTTGGAGATGGCACTCCTGCAGCGCTGGGGGCCATGACTGTGCTTCGCAGACTGTAAACTACCCTCTCCATTCGAAGAGAACACGCACGGATTGGGAAATCTCTGTTCTCTGGGAGATGTGTGTGGTGCTACTGCCCCGGTGTATGGGGTGGCTCACTGGCCAGTAGCAATGTTTCTGCTCGCCACTGTGGGGCAAACGTTGTGCAGCTAAGCTCACTTGGGAAGTACAAGTGCCAGAGTTCCTTTCTGGGGCACCATCAAGAGATCACATTCGTAGCATGCGGGTACTGCTTTCCTCCTAAGCTGTGCATTCGCAGCCAGCTTCAAGGTGTTCCTTTTGTGGATAGACTCTGGTGGAGAGGCCGCTGGAGAAGGCCTCTGCTTCTATGCCCTTTGAGAAGGCTTCTTTGAGGAACCTCTTACCCTAGCGTGTGCCAAGTACAGCCTTCTGCCTCTCTCCAATACTGACTTACTTTTGACAGCTTGTCTTTCCGTTTGAGAAAGCAAGAGCCCTTTTCGTGCAGGGAAAAATGTCCGTTTTCTGTTCTTCTTTTGCACACGGTGACGTGCTTTCAGGGCTGTGGTTAGGCTTTTACCCACTCGAGGGAGGGCAGCTTCCCATGCACTTTGGAGATGGCACTCCTGCAGCGCTGTGGGCCATGTCTGTGCTTCGCAGACTGCAAACTACCCTCTCCATTCGAAGAGAACACGCACGGATTGGGAAGTCTCTGTTCTCTGGGAGTTGTGTGTGGTGCTACTGCCCCGGTGTATGGGGTGGCTCACTGGCCACTAGCAACGTTTCTGCTCGCCACTGTGGGGCAAGCGTTGTGCAGCTAAGCTCACTTGGGAAGTACAAGTGCCAGAGTTCCTTTCTGGGGCACCATCAAGAGATCACATTCGTAGCATGCGGGTACTGCTTTCCTCCTAAGCTGTGCATTCCCCGCCAGCTTCAAGGTGTTCCTTTTGTGGATAGACTCTGGAGGAGAGGCCGCTGGAGAAGGCCTCTGCTTCTATGCCCTTTGAGAAGGCTGCTTTGAGGAACCTCTTTCCCTAGCCTCTGCCAAGTACAGCCTTCTGCCTCTCTCCAATACTGACTTACTTTTGACAGCTTGTCTTTCCGTTTGAGAAACCAAGAGCCCTTTTCGTGCAGGGAAAAATGTCCGTTTTCTGTTCTTCTTTTGCACACGGTGACGTGCTTTTAGGGCTGTGGTTAGGCTTTTACCCACTCGAGGGAGGGCAGCTTCCCATTCACTTTGGAGATGGCACTCCTGCAGCGCTGTGGGCCATGTCTGTGCTTCGCAGACTGCAAACTACCCTCTCCATTCGAAGAGAACACGCACGGATTGGGAAGTCTCTGTTCTCTGGGAGTTGTGTGTGGTGCTACTGCCCCGGTGTATGGGGTGGCTCACTGGCCACTAGCAATGTTTCTGCTCGCCACTGTGGGGCAAACGTTGTGCAGCTAAGCTCACTTGGGAAGTACAAGTGCCAGAGTTCCTTTCTGGGGCACCATCAAGAGATCACATTCGTAGCATGCGGGTTCTGCTTTTCTCCTCAGCTGTGCTTTCGCAGCCAGCTTCAAGGTGTTCCTTTTGTGGATAGACTCTGGTGGAGAGGCCGCTGGAGAAGGCTTCTGCTTCTATGCCCTTTGAGAAGGCTGCTTTGAGGAACCTCTTACCCTAGCGTGTGCCAAGTACAGCCTTCTGCCTCTCTCCAATACTGACTTACTTTTGACAGCTTGTCTTTCCGTTTGAGAAAGCAAGAGCCCTTTTCGTGCAGGGAAAAATGTCCGTTTTCTGTTCTTCTTTTGCACAAGGTGACGTGCTTTCAGGGCTGGGGTTAGGCTTTGACCCACTCGAGGGAGGGCAGCTTCCCATGCACTTTGGAGATGGCACTCCTGCAGCGCTGTGGGCCATGTCTGTGCTTCGCAAACTGCAAACTACCCTCTCCATTCGAAGAGAACACGCACGGATTGGGAAGTCTCTGTTCTCTGGGAGATGTGTGTGGTGCTACTGCCCCGGTGTATGGGGTGGCTCACTGGCCACTAGCAACGTTTCTGCTCGCCACTGTGGGGCAAGCGTTGTGCAGCTAAGCTCACTTGGGAAGTACAAGTGCCAGAGTTCCTTCCTGGGGCACCATCAAGAGATCACATTCGTAGCATGCGGGTACTGCTTTCCTCCTAAGCTGTGCATTCGCAGCCAGCTTCAAGGTGTTCCTTTTGTGGATAGACTCTGGTGGAGAGGCCGCTGGAGAAGGCTTCTGCTTCTATGCACTTTGAGAAGGCTGCTTTGAGGAACCTCTTACCCTAGCCTCTGCCAGGTACAGCCTTCTGCTTCTCTCCAATACTGACTTACTTTTGACAGCTTGTCTTTCCGTTTGAGAAACCAAGAGCCCTTTTCGTGCAGGGAAAAATGTCCGTTTTCTGTTCTTCTTTTGCACACGGTGACGTGCTTTCAGGCCTGGGTTAGGCTTTTACCCACTCGAGGGAGGGCAGCTTCCCATTCACTTTGGAGATGGCACTCCTGCAGCGCTGTGGGCCATGACTGTGCTTGGCAGACTGTAAACTACCCTCTCCATTCGAAGAGAACACGCACGGATTGGGAAGTCTCTGTTCTCTGGGAGTTGTGTGTGGTGCTACTGCCCCGGTGTATGGGGTGGCTCACTGGCCACTAGCAATGTTTCTGCTCGCCACTGTGGGGCAAACGTTGTGCAGCTAAGCTCACTTGGGAAGTACAAGTGCCAGAGTTCCTTTCTGGGGCACCATCAAGAGATCACATTCGTAGCATGCGGGTACTGCTTTCCTCCTAAGCTGTGCATTCGCAGCCAGCTTCAAGGTGTTCCTTTTGTGGATAGACTCTGGTGGAGAGGCCGCTGGAGAAGGCTTCTGCTTCTATGCCCTTTGAGAAGGCTGCTTTGAGGAACCTCTTACCCTAGCGTGTGCCAAGTACAGCCTTCTGCCTCTCTCCATTACTGACTTACTTTTGACAGCTTGTCTTTCCGTTTGAGAAAGCAAGAGCCCTTTTCGTGCAGGGAAAAATGTCCGTTTTCTGTTCTTCTTTTGCACACGGTGACGTGCTTTCAGGCCTGGGTTAGGCTTTTACCCACTCGAGGGAGGGCAGCTTCCCATTCACTTTGGAGATGGCACTCCTGCAGCGCTGTGGGCCATGTCTGTGCTTCGCAGACTGCAAACTACCCTCTCCATTCGAAGAGAACACGCACGGATTGGGAAGTCTCTGTTCTCTGGGAGTTGTGTGTGGTGCTACTGCCCCGGTTTATGGGGTGGCTCACTGGCCACTAGCAATGTTTCTGCTCGCCACTGTGGGGCAAACGTTGTGCAGCTAAGCTCACTTGGGAAGTACAAGTGCCAGAGTTCCTTTCTGGGGCACCATCAAGAGATCACATTCGTAGCATGCGGGTACTGCTTTCCTCCTAAGCTGTGCATTCGCAGCCAGCTTCAAGGTGTTCCTTTTGTGGATAGACTCTGGTGGAGAGGCCGCTGGAGAAGGCTTCTGCTTCTATGCCCTTTGAGAAGGCTGCTTTGAGGAACCTCTTACCCTAGCCTCTGCCAAGTACAGCCTTCTGCCTCTCTCCAATACAGACTTACTTTTGACAGCTTGTCTTTACGTTTGAGAAACCAAGAGCCCTTTTCGTGCAGGGAAAAATGTCCGTTTTCTGTTCTTCTTTTGCACACGGTGACGTGCTTTCACGGCTGTTGTTAGGCTTTTAAGCACTCGAGGGAGGGCAGCTTCCCATTCACTTTGGAGATGGCACTCCTGCAGCGCTGTGGGCCATGTCTGTGCTTCGCAGACTGCAAACTACCCTCTCCATTCGAAGAGAACACGCACGGATTGGGAAGTCTCTGTTCTCTGGGAGATGTGTGTGGTGCTACTGCCCCGGTGTATGGGGTGGCTCACTGGCCAGTAGCAATGTTTCTGCTCGCCACTGTGGGGCAAACGTTGTGCAGCTAAGCTCACTTGGGAAGTACAAGTGCCAGAGTTCCTTTCTGGGGCACCATCAAGAGATCACATTCGTAGCATGCGGGTACTGCTTTCCTCCTAAGCTGTGCATTCGCAGCCAGCTTCAAGGTGTTCCTTTTGTGGATAGACTCTGGAGGAGAGGCCGCTGGATAAGGCCTCTGCTTCTATGCCCTTTGAGAGAGCTGCTTTGAGGAACCTCTTACCCTAGCCTCTGCCAAGTACAGCCTTCTGCCTCTCTCCAATACTGACTTACTTTTGACAGCTTGTCTTTCCGTTTGAGAAACTAAGAGCCCTTTTCGTGCAGGGAAAAATGTCCGATTTCTGTTCTTCTTTTGCACACGGTGACGTGCTTTCAGGCCTGGGTTAGGCTTTGACCCACTCGAGGGAGGGCAGCTTCCCATGCACTTTGGAGATGGCACTCCTGCAGCGCTGTGGGCCATGTCTGTGCTTCGCAAACTGCAAACTACCCTCTCCATTCGAAGAGAACACGCACGGATTGGGAAGTCTCTGTTCTCTGGGAGTTGTGTGTGGTGCTACTGCCCCGGTTTATGGGGTGGCTCACTGGCCACTAGCAATGTTTCTGCTCGCCACTGTGGGGCAAACGTTGTGCAGCTAAGCTCACTTGGGAAGTACAAGTGCCAGAGTTCCTTTCTGGGGCACCATCAAGAGATCACATTCGTAGCATGCGGGTACTGCTTTCCTCCTAAGCTGTGCATTCGCAGCCAGCTTCAAGGTGTTCCTTTTGTGGATAGACTCTGGTGGAGAGGCCGCTGGAGAAGGCTTCTGCTTCTATGCCCTTTGAGAAGGCTGCTTTGAGGAACCTCTTACCCTAGCCTCTGCCAAGTACAGCCTTCTGCCTCTCTCCAATACTGACTTACTTTTGACAGCTTGTCTTTACGTTTGAGAAACCAAGAGCCCTTTTCGTGCAGGGAAAAATGTCCGTTTTCTGTTCTTCTTTTGCACACGGTGACGTGCTTTCACGGCTGTTGTTAGGCTTTTAAGCACTCGAGGGAGGGCAGCTTCCCATTCACTTTGGAGATGGCACTCCTGCAGCGCTGTGGGCCATGTCTGTGCTTCGCAGACTGCAAACTACCCTCTCCATTCGAAGAGAACACGCACGGATTGGGAAGTCTCTGTTCTCTGGGAGATGTGTGTGGTGCTACTGCCCCGGTGTATGGGGTGGCTCACTGGCCAGTAGCAATGTTTCTGCTCGCCACTGTGGGGCAAACGTTGTGCAGCTAAGCTCACTTGGGAAGTACAAGTGCCAGAGTTCCTTTCTGGGGCACCATCAAGAGATCACATTCGTAGCATGCGGGTACTGCTTTCCTCCTAAGCTGTGCATTCGCAGCCAGCTTCAAGGTGTTCCTTTTGTGGATAGACTCTGGAGGAGAGGCCGCTGGATAAGGCCTCTGCTTCTATGCCCTTTGAGAGAGCTGCTTTGAGGAACCTCTTACCCTAGCCTCTGCAAAGTACAGCCTTCTGCCTCTCTCCAATACTGACTTACTTTTGACAGCTTGTCTTTCCGTTTGAGAAACTAAGAGCCCTTTTCGTGCAGGGAAAAATGTCCGATTTCTGTTCTTCTTTTGCACACGGTGACGTGCTTTCAGGCCTGGGTTAGACTTTGACCCACTCGAGGGAGGGCAGCTTCCCATGCACTTTGGAGATGGCACTCCTGCAGCGCTGTGGGCCATGTCTGTGCTTCGCAAACTGCAAACTACCCTCTCCATTCGAAGAGAACACGCACGGATTGGGAAGTCTCTGTTCTCTGGGAGATGTGTGTGGTGCTACTGCCCCGGTGTATGGGGTGGCTCACTGGCCACTAGCAACGTTTCTGCTCGCCACTGTGGGGCAAGCGTTGTGCAGCTAAGCTCACTTGGGAAGTACAAGTGCCAGAGTTCCTTCCTGGGGCACCATCAAGAGATCACATTCGTAGCATGCGGGTACTGCTTTCCTCCTAAGCTGTGCATTCGCAGCCAGCTTCAAGGTGTTCCTTTTGTGGATAGACTCTGGTGGAGAGGCCGCTGGAGAAGGCTTCTGCTTCTATGCACTTTGAGAAGGCTGCTTTGAGGAACCTCTTACCCTAGCCTCTGCCAGGTACAGCCTTCTGCCTCTCTCCAATACTGACTTACTTTTGACAGCTTCTCTTTCCGTTTGAGAAACCAAGAGCCCTTTTCGTGCAGGGAAAAATGTCCGTTTTCTGTTCTTCTTTTGCACACGGTGACGTGCTTTCAGGCCTGGGTTAGGCTTTTACCCACTCGAGGGAGGGCAGCTTCCCATTCACTTTGGAGATGGCACTCCTGCAGCGCTGGGGGCCATGACTGTGCTTCGCAGACTGTAAACTACCCTCTCCATTCGAAGAGAACACGCACGGATTGGGAAATCTCTGTTCTCTGGGAGATGTGTGTGGTGCTACTGCCCCGGTGTATGGGGTGGCTCACTGGCCAGTAGCAATGTTTCTGCTCGCCACTGTGGGGCAAACGTTGTGCAGCTAAGCTCACTTGGGAAGTACAAGTGCCAGAGTTCCTTTCTGGGGCACCATCAAGAGATCACATTCGTAGCATGCGGGTACTGCTTTCCTCCTAAGCTGTGCATTCGCAGCCAGCTTCAAGGTGTTCCTTTTGTGGATAGACTCTGGTGGAGAGGCCGCTGGAGAAGGCCTCTGCTTCTATGCCCTTTGAGAAGGCTTCTTTGAGGAACCTCTTACCCTAGCGTGTGCCAAGTACAGCCTTCTGCCTCTCTCCAATACTGACTTACTTTTGACAGCTTGTCTTTCCGTTTGAGAAAGCAAGAGCCCTTTTCGTGCAGGGAAAAATGTCCGTTTTCTGTTCTTCTTTTGCACACGGTGACGTGCTTTCAGGGCTGTGGTTAGGCTTTTACCCACTCGAGGGAGGGCAGCTTCCCATGCACTTTGGAGATGGCACTCCTGCAGCGCTGTGGGCCATGTCTGTGCTTCGCAGACTGCAAACTACCCTCTCCATTCGAAGAGAACACGCACGGATTGGGAAGTCTCTGTTCTCTGGGAGTTGTGTGTGGTGCTACTGCCCCGGTGTATGGGGTGGCTCACTGGCCACTAGCAACGTTTCTGCTCGCCACTGTGGGGCAAGCGTTGTGCAGCTAAGCTCACTTGGGAAGTACAAGTGCCAGAGTTCCTTTCTGGGGCACCATCAAGAGATCACATTCGTAGCATGCGGGTACTGCTTTCCTCCTAAGCTGTGCATTCCCCGCCAGCTTCAAGGTGTTCCTTTTGTGGATAGACTCTGGAGGAGAGGCCGCTGGAGAAGGCCTCTGCTTCTATGCCCTTTGAGAAGGCTGCTTTGAGGAACCTCTTTCCCTAGCCTCTGCCAAGTACAGCCTTCTGCCTCTCTCCAATACTGACTTACTTTTGACAGCTTGTCTTTCCGTTTGAGAAACCAAGAGCCCTTTTCGTGCAGGGAAAAATGTCCGTTTTCTGTTCTTCTTTTGCACACGGTGACGTGCTTTTAGGGCTGTGGTTAGGCTTTTACCCACTCGAGGGAGGGCAGCTTCCCATTCACTTTGGAGATGGCACTCCTGCAGCGCTGTGGGCCATGTCTGTGCTTCGCAGACTGCAAACTACCCTCTCCATTCGAAGAGAACACGCACGGATTGGGAAGTCTCTGTTCTCTGGGAGTTGTGTGTGGTGCTACTGCCCCGGTGTATGGGGTGGCTCACTGGCCACTAGCAATGTTTCTGCTCGCCACTGTGGGGCAAACGTTGTGCAGCTAAGCTCACTTGGGAAGTACAAGTGCCAGAGTTCCTTTCTGGGGCACCATCAAGAGATCACATTCGTAGCATGCGGGTTCTGCTTTTCTCCTCAGCTGTGCTTTCGCAGCCAGCTTCAAGGTGTTCCTTTTGTGGATAGACTCTGGTGGAGAGGCCGCTGGAGAAGGCTTCTGCTTCTATGCCCTTTGAGAAGGCTGCTTTGAGGAACCTCTTACCCTAGCGTGTGCCAAGTACAGCCTTCTGCCTCTCTCCAATACTGACTTACTTTTGACAGCTTGTCTTTCCGTTTGAGAAAGCAAGAGCCCTTTTCGTGCAGGGAAAAATGTCCGTTTTCTGTTCTTCTTTTGCACAAGGTGACGTGCTTTCAGGGCTGGGGTTAGGCTTTTACCCACTCGAGGGAGGGCAGCTTCCCATTCACTTTGGAGATGGCACTCCTGCAGCGCTGTGGGCCATGTCTGTGCTTCGCAGACTGCAAAGTACCCTCTCCATTCGAAGAGAACACGCACGGATTGGGAAGTCTCTGTTCTCTGGGAGTTGTGTGTGGTGCTACTGCCCCGGTGTATGGGGTGGCTCACTGGCCACTAGCAATGTTTCTGCTCGCCACTGTGGGGCAAACGTTGTGCAGCTAAGCTCACTTGGGAAGTACAAGTGCCAGAGTTCCTTTCTGGGGCACCATCAAGAGATCACATTCGTAGCATGCGGGTACTGCTTTCCTCCTAAGCTGTGCATTCGCAGCCAGCTTCAAGGTGTTCCTTTTGTGGATAGACTCTGGAGGAGAGGCCGCTGGAGAAGGCCTCTGCTTCTATGCCCTTTGAGAGGGCTGCTTTGAGGAACCTCTTACCCTAGCCTCTGCCAAGTACAGCCTTCTGCCTCTCTGCAATACTGACTTACTTCTGACAGCTTGTCTTTCCGTTTGAGAAACCAAGAGCCCTTTTCGTGCAGGGAAAAATGTCCGTTTTCTGTTCTTCTTTTGCACACGGTGACGTGCTTTCAGGGCTGTGGTTAGGTTTTACCCACTCGAGGGAGGGCAGCTTCCCATTCACTTTGGAGATGGCACTCCTGCAGCGCTGTGGGCCATGTCTGTGCTTCGCAGACTGCAAACTACCCTCTCCATTCTAAGAGTACACGCACGGATTGGGAAGTCTCTGTTCTCTGGGAGTTGTGTGTGGTGCTACTGCCCCGGTGTATGGGGTGGCTCACTGGCCACTAGCAATGTTTCTGCTCGCCACTGTGGGGCAAACGTTGTGCAGCTAAGCTCACTTGGGAAGTACAAGTGCCAGAGTTCCTTTCTGGGGCACCATCAAGAGATCACATTCGTAGCATACGGGTACTGCTTTCCTCCTCAGCTGTGCATTCGCAGCCAGCTTCAAGGTGTTCCTTTTGTGGATAGACTCTGGTGGAGAGGCCGCTGGAGAAGGCTTCTGCTTCTATGCCCTTTGAGAAGGCTGCTTTGAAAAACCTCTTACCTAGCGTGTGCCAAGTACAGCCTTCTGCCTCTCTCCAATACTGACTTACTTCTGACAGCTTGTCTTTCCGTTTGAGAAAGCAAGAGCCCTTTTCGTGCAGGGAAAAATGTCCGTTTTCTGTTCTTCTTTTGCACACGGTGACGTGCTTTCAGGGCTGGGGTTAGGCTTTTACCCACTCGAGGGAGGGCAGCTTCCCATTCACTTTGTAGATGGCACTCCTGCAGCGCTGTGGGCCATGTCTGTGCTTCGCAGACTGCAAACTACCCTCTCCATTCGAAGAGAACACGCACGGATTGGGAAGTCTCTGTTCTCTGGGAGTTGTGTGTGGTGCTACTTCCCCGGTGTATGGGGTGGCTCACTGGCCACTAGCAATGTTTCTGCTCGCCACTGTGGGGCAAACGTTGTTCAGCTAAGCTCACTTGGGAAGTACAAGTGCCAGAGTTCCTTTCTGGGGCACCATCAAGAGATCACATTCGTAGCATGCGGGTACTGCTTTCCTCCTAAGCTGTGCATTCGCAGTCAGCTTCAAGGTGTTCCTTTTGTGGATAGACTCTGGAGGAGAGGCCGCTGGAGAAGGCCTCTGCTTCTATGCCCTTTGAGAGGGCTGCTTTGAGGAACCTCTTACCCTAGCCTCTGCCAAGTACAGCCTTCTGCCTCTCTCCAATACTGACTTACTTCTGACAGCTTGTCTTTCCGTTTGAGAAACCAAGAGCCCTTTTCGTGCAGGGAAAAATGTCCTTTTTCTGTTCTTCTTTTGCACACGGTTACGTGCTTTCAGGGCTGGGGTTAGGCTTTTACAAACTCGAGGGAGGGCAGCTTCCCATTCACTTTGGAGATGGCACTCCTGCAGCGCTGTGGGCCATGTCTGTGCTTCGCAGACTGCAAACTACCCTCTCCATTCGAAGAGAACACGCACGGATTGGGAAGTCTCTGTTCTCTGGGAGTTGTGTGTGGTGCTACTGCCCCGGTGTATGGGGTGGCTCACTGGCCACTAGCAATGTTTCTGCTCGCCACTGTGAGGCAAACGTTGTGCAGCTAAGCTCACTTGGGAAGTTCAAGTGCCAGAGTTCCTTTCTGGGGCACCATCAAGAGATCACATTCGTAGCATGCGGGTACTGCTTTCCTCCTAAGCTGTGCATTCGCAGCCAGCTTCACGGTGTTCCTTTTGTGGATAGACTCTGGTGGAGAGGCCGCTGGAGAAGGCTTCTGCTTCTATGCCCTTTGAGAAGGCTGCTTTGAGGAACCTCTTACCCTAGCCTCTGCCAAGTACAGCCTTCTGCCTCTCTCCAATACTGACTTACTTTTGACAGCTTGTTTTTCCGTTTGAGAAACCAAGAGCCCTTTTCGTGCAGGGAAAAATGTCCGTTTTCTGTTCTTCTTTTGCACACGGTGACGTGCTTTCAGGGCTGTGGTTAGGCTTTTACCCACTAGAGGGAGGGCAGGTTCCCATTCACTTTGGAGATGGCACTCCTGCAGCGCTGTGGGCCATGTCTGTGCTTCGCAGACTGCAAACTACCCTCTCCATTTGAAGAGAACACGCACGGATTGGGAACTCTCTGTTCTCTGGGAGCTGTGTGTGGTGCTACTGCCCCGGTGTATGGGGTGGCTCACTGGCCACTAGCAATGTTTCTGCTCGCCACTGTGGGGCAAACGTTGTGCAGCTAAGCTCACTTGGGAAGTACAAGTGCCAGAGTTCCTTTCTGGGGCACCATCAAGAGATCACATTCGTAGCATGCGGGTACTGCTTTCCTCCTAAGCTGTGAATTCGCAGCCAGCTTCAAAGTGTTCCTTTTGTGGATAGACTCTGGTGGAGAGGCCGCTGGAGAAGGCCTCTGCTTCTATGCCCTTTGAGAAGGCTGCTGTGAGGAACCTCTTACCCTAGCGTGTGCCAAGTACAGCCTTCTGCCTCTCTCCAATACTGACTTACTTTTGACAGCTTGTCTTTCCGTTTGAGAAACCAAGAGCCCTTTTCGTGCAGGGAAAAATGTCCGTTTTCTGTTCTTCTTTTGCACACGGTGACGTGCTTTCAGGGCTGTGGTTAGGCTTTTACCCACTCGAGGGAGGGCAGCTTCCCATTCACTTTGGAGATGGCACTCCTGCAGCGCTGTGGGCCATGTCTGTGCTTCGCAGACTGCAAACTACCCTCTCCATTCGAAGAGAACACGCACGGATTGGGAAGTCTCTGTTCTCTGGAGTTGTGTGTGGTGCTACTGCCCCGGTGTATGGGGTGGCTCACTGGCCACTAGCAATGTTTCTGCTCACCACTGTGGGGCAAACGTTGTGCAGCTAAGCTCACTTGGGAAGTACAAGTGCCAGAGTTCCTTTCTGGGGCACCATCAAGAGATCACATTCGTAGCATGCGGGTACTGCTTTCCTCCTAAGCTGTGCATTCGCAGCCAGCTTCAAGGTGTTCCTTTTGTGGATAGACTCTGGTGGAGAGGCCGCTGGAGAAGGCCTCTGCTTCTATGCCCTTTGAGAAGGCTTCTTTGAGGAACCTCTTACCCTAGCCTCTGCCAAGTACAGCCTTCTGCCTCTCTCCAATACTGACTTACTTCTGACAGCTTGTCTTTCCGTTTGAGAAACAAAGAGCCCTTTTCGTGCAGGGAAAAATGTCCGTTTTCTGTTCTTCTTTTGCACACGGTGACGTGCTTTCAGGGCTGTGGTTAGGCTTTTACCCACTCGAGCGAGGGCAGCTTCCCATTCACTTTGGAGATGGCACTCCTGCAGCGCTGTGGGCCATGTCTGTGCTTCGCAGACTGCAAACTACCCTCTCCATTCGAAGAGAACACGCACGGATTGGGAAGTCTCTGTTCTCTGGGAGTTGTGTGTGGTGCTACTGCCCCGGTGTATGGGGTGGCTCACTGGCCACTAGCAATGTTTCTGCTCGCCACTGTGGGGCAAACGTTGTGCAGCTAAGCTCACTTGGGAAGTACAAGTGCCAGAGTTCCTTTCTGGGGCACCATCAAGAGATCACATTCGTAGCATGCGGGTACTGCTTTCCTCCTAAGCTGTGCATTCGCAGCCAGCTTCAAGGTGTTCCTTTTGTGGATAGACTCTGGAGGAGAGGCCGCTGGATAAGGCCTCTGCTTCTATGCCCTTTGAGAAGGCTGCTTTGAGGAACCTCTTACCCTAGCGTGTGCCAAGTACAGCCTTCTGCCTCTCTCCAATACTGACTTACTTTTGACAGCTTGTCTTTCCGTTTGAGAAACCAAGAGCCCTTTTCGTGCAGGGAAAAATGTCCGTTTTCTGTTCTTCTTTTGCACACGGTGACGTGCTTTCAGGGCTGTGGTTAGGCTTTTACCCACTCGAGGGAGGGCAGCTTCCCATTCACTTTGGAGATGGCACTCCTGCAGCGCTGTGGGCCATGTCTGTGCTTCGCAGACTGCAAACTACCCTCTCCATTCGAAGAGAACACGCACGGATTGGGAAGTCTCTGTTCTCTGGAGTTGTGTGTGGTGCTACTGCCCCGGTGTATGGGGTGGCTCACTGGCCACTAGCAATGTTTCTGCTCACCACTGTGGGGCAAACGTTGTGCAGCTAAGCTCACTTGGGAAGTACAAGTGCCAGAGTTCCTTTCTGGGGCACCATCAAGAGATCACATTCGTAGCATGCGGGTACTGCTTTCCTCCTAAGCTGTGCATTCGCAGCCAGCTTCAAGGTGTTCCTTTTGTGGATAGACTCTGGTGGAGAGGCCGCTGGAGAAGGCCTCTGCTTCTGTGCCCTTTGAGAAGGCTTCTTTGAGGAACCTCTTACCCTAGCCTCTGCCAAGTACAGCCTTCTGCCTCTCTCCAATACTGACTTACTTCTGACAGCTTGTCTTTCCGTTTGAGAAACCAAGAGCCCTTTTCGTGCAGGGAAAAATGTCCGTTTTCTGTTCTTCTTTTGCACACGGTGACGTGCTTTCAGGGCTGTGGTTAGGCTTTTACCCACTCGAGCGAGGGCAGCTTCCCATTCACTTTGGAGATGGCACTCCTGCAGCGCTGTGGGCCATGTCTGTGCTTCGCAGACTGCAAACTACCCTCTCCATTCGAAGAGAACACGCACGGATTGGGAAGTCTCTGTTCTCTGGGAGTTGTGTGTGGTGCTACTGCCCCGGTGTATGGGGTGGCTCACTGGCCACTAGCAATGTTTCTGCTCGCCACTGTGGGGCAAACGTTGTGCAGCTAAGCTCACTTGGGAAGTACAAGTGCCAGAGTTCCTTTCTGGGGCACCATCAAGAGATCACATTCGTAGCATGCGGGTACTGCTTTCCTCCTAAGCTGTGCATTCGCAGCCAGCTTCAAGGTGTTCCTTTTGTGGATAGACTCTGGAGGAGAGGCCGCTGGATAAGGCCTCTGCTTCTATGCCCTTTGAGAAGGCTGCTTTGAGGAACCTCTTACCCTAGCCTCTGGCAAGTACAGCCTTCTGCCTCTCTCCAATACTGACTTACTTTTGACAGCTTGTCTTTCCGTTTGAGAAACCAAGAGCCCTTTTCGTGCAGGGAAAAATGTCCGTTTTCTGTTCTTCTTTTGCACACGGTTACGTGCTTTCAGGGCTGTGGTTAGGCTTTTACCCACTCGAGGGAGGGCAGCTTCCCATTCACTTTGGAGATGGCACTCCTGCAGCGCTGTGGGCCATGTCTGTGCTTCGCAGACTGCAAACTACCCTCTCCATTTGAAGAGAACACGCACGGATTGGGAAGTCTCTGTTCTCTGGGAGCTGTGTGTGGTGCTACTGCCCCGGTGTATGGGGTGGCTCACTGGCCACTAGCAATGTTTCTGCTCGCCACTGTGGGGCAAACGTTGTGCAGCTAAGCTCACTTGGGAAGTACAAGTGCCAGAGTTCCTTTCTGGGGCACCATCAAGAGATCACATTCGTAGCATGCGGGTACTGCTTTCCTCCTAAGCTGTGCATTCGCAGCCAGCTTCAAGGTGTTCCTTTTGTGGATAGACTCTTGTGGAGAGGCCGCTGGAGAAGGCTTCTGCTTCTATGCCCTTTGAGAAGGCTGCTTTGAGGAACCTCTTACCCTAGCCTCTGCCAAGTACAGCCTTCTGCCTCTCTCCAATACTGACTTACTTCTGACAGCTTGTCTTTCCGTTTGAGAAACCAAGAGCCCTTTTCGTGCAGGGAAAAATGTCCGTTTTCTGTTCTTCTTTTGCACACGGTGACGTGCTTTCAGGGCTGTGGTTAGGCTTTTACCCACTAGAGGGAGGGCAGCTTCCCATTCACTTTGGAGATGGCACTCCTGCAGCGCTGTGGGCCATGTCTGTGCTTCGCAGACTGCAAACTACCCTCTCCATTCGAAGAGAACACGCACGGATTGGGAAGTCTCTGTTCTCTGGGAGTTGTGTGTGGTGCTACTGCCCCGGTGTATGGGGTGGCTCACTGGCCACTAGCAATGTTTCTGCTCGCCACTCTGGGGCAAACGTTGTGCAGCTAAGCTCACTTGGGAAGTACAAGTGCCAGAGTTCCTTTCTGGGGCACCATCAAGAGATCACATTCGTAGCATGCGGGTACTGCTTTCCTCCTAAGCTGTGCATTCGCAGCCAGCTTCAAGGTGTTCCTTTTGTGGATAGACTCTGGTGGAGAGGCCGCTGGAGAAGGCCTCTGCTTCTATGCCCTTTGAGAAGGCTGCTTTGAGGAACCTCTTACCCTAGCCTCTGCCAAGTACAGCCTTCTGCCTCTCTCCAATACTGACTTACTTCTGACAGCTTGTCTTTCCGTTTGAGAAACCAAGAGGCCTTTTCGTGCAGGGAAAAATGTCCGTTTTCTGTTCTTCTTTTGCACACGGTGACGTGCTTTCAGGACTGGGTTAGGCTTTTACCCACTCGAGGGAGGGCAGCTTCCCATTCACTTTGGAGATGGCACTCCTGCAGCGCTGTGGGCCATGTCTGTGCTTCGCAGACTGCAAACTACCCTCTCCATTCGAAGAGAACACGCACGGATTGGGAAGTCTCTGTTCTCTGGAGTTGTGTGTGGTGCTACTGCCCCGGTGTATGGGGTGGCTCACTGGCCACTAGCAATGTTTCTGCTCACCACTGTGTGGCAAACGTTGTGCAGCTAAGCTCACTTGGGAAGTACAAGTGCCAGAGTTCCTTTCTGGGGCACCATCAAGAGATCACATTCGTAGCATGCGGGTACTGCTTTCCTCCTAAGCTGTGCATTCGCAGCCAGCTTCAAGGTGTTCCTTTTGTGGATAGACTCTGGTGGAGAGGCCGCTGGAGAAGGCCTCTGCTTCTATGCCCTTTGAGAAGGCTTCTTTGAGGAACCTCTTACCCTAGCCTCTGCCAAGTACAGCCTTCTGCCTCTCTCCAATACTGACTTACTTCTGACAGCTTGTCTTTCCGTTTGAGAAACCAAGAGCCCTTTTCGTGCAGGGAAAAATGTCCGTTTTCTGTTCTTCTTTTGCACACGGTGACGTGCTTTCAGGGCTGTGGTTAGGCTTTTACCCACTCGAGCGAGGGCAGCTTCCCATTCACTTTGGAGATGGCACTCCTGCAGCGCTGTGGGCCATGTCTGTGCTTCGCAGACTGCAAACTACCCTCTCCATTCGAAGAGAACACGCACGGATTGGGAAGTCTCTGTTCTCTGGGAGTTGTGTGTGGTGCTACTGCCCCGGTGTATGGGGTGGCTCACTGGCCACTAGCAATGTTTCTGCTCGCCACTGTGGGGCAAACGTTGTGCAGCTAAGCTCACTTGGGAAGTACAAGTGCCAGAGTTCCTTTCTGGGGCACCATCAAGAGATCACATTCGTAGCATGCGGGTACTGCTTTCCTCCTAAGCTGTGCATTCGCAGCCAGCTTCAAGGTGTTCCTTTTGTGGATAGACTCTGGAGGAGAGGCCGCTGGATAAGGCCTCTGCTTCTATGCCCTTTGAGAAGGCTGCTTTGAGGAACCTCTTACCCTAGCCTCTGGCAAGTACAGCCTTCTGCCTCTCTCCAATACTGACTTACTTTTGACAGCTTGTCTTTCCGTTTGAGAAACCAAGAGCCCTTTTCGTGCAGGGAAAAATGTCCGTTTTCTGTTCTTCTTTTGCACACGGTTACGTGCTTTCAGGGCTGGAGTTAGGCTTTTACCCACTCGAGGGAGGGCAGCTTCCCATTCACTTTGGAGATGGCACTCCTGCAGCGCTGTGGGCCATGTCTGTGCTTCGCAGACTGCAAACTACCCTCTCCATTCGAAGAGAACACGCACGGATTGGGAAGTCTCTGTTCTCTGGAGTTGTGTGTGGTGCTACTGCCCCGGTGTATGGGGTGGCTCACTGGCCACTAGCAATGTTTCTGCTCACCACTGTGGGGCAAACGTTGTGCAGCTAAGCTCACTTGGGAAGTACAAGTGCCAGAGTTCCTTTCTGGGGCACCATCAAGAGATCACATTCGTAGCATGCGGGTACTGCTTTCCTCCTAAGCTGTGCATTCGCAGCCAGCTTCAAGGTGTTCCTTTTGTGGATAGACTCTGGTGGAGAGGCCGCTGGAGAAGGCCTCTGCTTCTATGCCCTTTGAGAAGGCTTCTTTGAGGAACCTCTTACCCTAGCCTCTGCCAAGTACAGCCTTCTGCCTCTCTCCAATACTGACTTACTTCTGACAGCTTGTCTTTCCGTTTGAGAAACCAAGAGCCCTTTTCGTGCAGGGAAAAATGTCCGTTTTCTGTTCTTCTTTTGCACACGGTGACGTGCTTTCAGGGCTGTGGTTAGGCTTTTAACCACTCGAGCGAGGGCAGCTTCCCATTCACTTGGGAGATGGCACTCCTGCAGCGCTGTGGGCCATGTCTGTGCTTCGCAGACTGCAAACTACCCTCTCCATTCGAAGAGAACACGCACGGATTGGGAAGTCTCTGTTCTCTGGGAGTTGTGTGTGGTGCTACTGCCCCGGTGTATGGGGTGGCTCACTGGCCACTAGCAATGTTTCTGCTCGCCACTGTGGGGCAAACGTTGTGCAGCTAAGCTCACTTGGGAAGTACAAGTGCCAGAGTTCCTTTCTGGGGCACCATCAAGAGATCACATTCGTAGCATGCGGGTACTGCTTTCCTCCTAAGCTGTGCATTCGCAGCCAGCTTCAAGGTGTTCCTTTTGTGGATAGACTCTGGAGGAGAGGCCGCTGGATAAGGCCTCTGCTTCTATGCCCTTTGAGAAGGCTGCTTTGAGGAACCTCTTACCCTAGCCTCTGCCAAGTACAGCCTTCTGCCTCTCTCCAATACTGACTTACTTTTGACAGCTTGTCTTTCCGTTTGAGAAACCAAGAGCCCTTTTCGTGCAGGGAAAAATGTCCGTTTTCTGTTCTTCTTTTGCACACGGTTACGTGCTTTCAGGGCTGGAGTTAGGCTTTTACCCACTCGAGGGAGGGCAGCTTCCCATTCACTTTGGAGATGGCACTCCTGCAGCGCTGTGGGCCATGTCTGTGCTTCGCAGACTGCAAACTACCCTCTCCATTCGAAGAGAACACGCACGGATTGGGAAGTCTCTGTTCTCTGGAGTTGTGTGTGGTGCTACAGCCCCGGTGTATGGGGTGGCTCACTGGCCACTAGCAATATTTCTGCTCACCACTGTGGGGCAAACGTTGTGCAGCTAAGCTCACTTGGGAAGTACAAGTGCCAGAGTTCCTTTCTGGGGCACCATCAAGAGATCACATTCGTAGCATGCGGGTACTGCTTTCCTCCTAAGCTGTGCATTCGCAGCCAGCTTCAAGGTGTTCCTTTTGTGGATAGACTCTGGTGGAGAGGCCGCTGGAGAAGGCCTCTGCTTCTATGCCCTTTGAGAAGGCTTCTTTGAGGAACCTCTTACCCTAGCCTCTGCCAAGTACAGCCTTCTGCCTCTCTCCAATACTGACTTACTTCTGACAGCTTGTCTTTCCGTTTGAGAAACCAAGAGCCCTTTTCGTGCAGGGAAAAATGTCCGTTTTCTGTTCTTCTTTTGCACACGGTGACGTGCTTTCAGGGCTGTGGTTAGGCTTTTACCCACTTGAGCGAGGGCAGCTTCCCATTCACTTTGGAGATGGCACTCCTGCAGCGCTGTGGGCCATGTCTGTGCTTCGCAGACTGCAAACTACCCTCTCCATTCGAAGAGAACACGCACGGATTGGGAAGTCTCTGTTCTCTGGGAGTTGTGTGTGGTGCTACTGCCCCGGTGTATAGGGTGGCTCACTGGCCACTAGCAATGTTTCTGCTCGCCACTGTGGGGCAAACGTTGTGCAGCTAAGCTCACTTGGGAAGTACAAGTGCCAGAGTTCCTTTCTGGGGCACCATCAAGAGATCACATTCGTAGCATGCGGGTACTGCTTTCCTCCTAAGCTGTGCATTCGCAGCCAGCTTCAAGGTGTTCCTTTTGTGGATAGACTCTGGAGGAGACGCCGCTGGATAAGGCCTCTGCTTCTATGCCCTTTGAGAAGGCTGCTTTGAGGAACCTCTTACCCTAGCCTCTGCCAAGTACAGCCTTCTGCCTCTCTCCAATACTGACTTACTTTTGACAGCTTGTCTTTCCGTTTGAGAAACCAAGAGCCCTTTTCGTGCAGGGAAAAATGTCCGTTTTCTGTTCTTCTTTTGCACACGGTTACGTGCTTTCTGGCCTGGAGTTAGGCTTTTACCCACTCGAGGGAGGGCAGCTTCCCATTCACTTTGGAGATGGCACTCCTGCAGCGCTGTGGGCCATGTCTGTGCTTCGCAGACTGCAAACTACCCTCTCCATTCGAAGAGAACACGCACGGATTGGGAAGTCTCTGTTCTCTGGGAGTTGTGTGTGGTGCTACTGCCCCGGTGTATGGGGTGGCTCACTGGCCACTAGCAATGTTTCTGCTCGCCACTGTGGGGCAAACGTTGCAGCTAAGCTCACTTGGGAAGTACAAGTGCCAGAGTTCCTTTCTGGGGCACCATCAAGAGATCACATTCGTAGCATGCGGGTACTGCTTTCCTCCTAAGCTGTGCATTCGCAGCCAGCTTCAAGGTGTTCTTTTGTGGATAGACTCTGGTGGAGAGGCCGCTGGAGAAGGCCTCTGCTTCTATGCCCTTTGAGAAGGCTGCTTTGAGGAACCTCTTACCCTAGCGTCTGCCAAGTACAGCCTTCTGCCTCTCTCCAATACTGACTTACTTTGGACAGCTTGTCTTTCCGTTTGAGAAAGCAAGAGCCCTTTTCGTGCAGGGAAAAATGTCCGTTTTCTGTTCTTCTTTTGCACACGGTGACGTGCTTTCAGGGCTGTGGTTAGGCTTTTACCCACTCGAGGGAGGGCAGCTTCCCATTCACTTTGGAGATGGCACTCCTGCAGCGCTGTGGGCCATGTCTGTGCTTCGCAGACTGCAAACTACCCTCTCCATTCGAAGAGAACACGCACGGATTGGGAAGTCTCTGTTCTCTGGGAGTTGTGTGTGGTGCTACTGCCCCGGTGTATGGGGTGGCTCACTGGCCACTAGCAATGTTTCTGCTCGCCACTGTGGGGCAAACGTTGTTCAGCTAAGCTCACTTGGGAAGTACAAGTGCCAGAGTTCCTTTCTGGGGCACCATCAAGAGATCACATTCGTAGCATGCGGGTACTGCTTTCCTCCTAAGCTGTGCATTCGCAGCCAGCTTCAAGGTGTTCCTTTTGTGGATAGACTCTGGAGGAGAGGCCGCTGGATAAGGCCTCTGCTTCTATGCCATTTGAGAGGGCTGCTTTGAGGAACCTCTTACCCTAGCCTCTGCCAAGTACAGCCTTCTGCCTCTCTCCAATACTGACTTACTTTTGACAGCTTGTCTTTCCGTTTGAGAAACTAAGAGCCCTTTTCGTGCAGGGAAAAATGTCCGTTTTCTGTTCTTCTTTTGCACACGGTGACGTGCTTTCAGGCCTGGGTTAGGCTTTTACCCACTCGAGGGAGGGCAGCTTCCCATTCACTTTGGAGATGGCTCTCCTGCAGCGCTGTGGGCCATGACTGTGCTTCGCAGACTGTAAACTACCCTCTCCATTCGAAGAGAACACGCACGGATTGGGAAGTCTCTGTTCTCTGGGAGATGTGTGTGGTGCTACTGCCCCGGTGTATGGGGTGGCTCACTCGCCACTAGCAATGTTTCTGCTCGCCACTGTGGGGCAAACGTTGTGCAGCTAAGCTCACTTGGGAAGTACAAGTGCCAGAGTTCCTTTCTGTGGCACCATCAAGAGATCACATTCGTAGCATGCGGGTACTGATTTCCTCCTAAGCTGTGCATTCCCCGCCAGCTTCAAGGTGTTCCTTTTGTGGATAGACTCTGGTGGAGAGGCCGCTGGAGAAGGCTTCTGCTTCTATGCCCTTTGAGAAGGCTGCTTTGAGGAACCTCTTACCCTAGCCTCTGCCAAGTACAGCCTTCTGCCTCTCTCCAATACTGACTTACTTTTGACAGCTTGTTTTTCCGTTTGAGAAACCAAGAGCCCTTTTCGTGCAGGGAAAAATGTCCGTTTTCTGTTCTTCTTTTGCACACGGTGACGTGCTTTCAGGGCTGTGGTTAGGCTTTTACCCACTCGAGGGAGGGCAGCTTCCCATTCACTTTGGAGATGGCACTCCTGCAGCGCTGTGGGCCATGTCTGTGCTTCGCAGACTGCAAACTACCCTCTCCATTTGAAGAGAACACGCACGGATTGGGAAGTCTCTGTTCTCTGGGAGCTGTGTGTGGTGCTACTGCCCCGGTGTATGGGGTGGCTCACTGGCCAGTAGCAATGTTTCTGCTCGCCACTCTGGGGCAAACGTTGTGCAGCTAAGCTCACTTGGGAAGTACAAGTGCCAGAGTTCCTTTCTGGGGCACCATCAAGAGATCACATTCGTAGCATGCGGGTACTGCTTTCCTCCTAAGCTGTGCATTCGCAGCCAGCTTCAAGGTGTTCCTTTTGTGGATAGACTCTTGTGGAGAGGCCGCTGGAGAAGGCTTCTGCTTCTATGCCCTTTGAGAAGGCTGCTTTGAGGAACCTCTTACCCTAGCCTCTGCCAAGTACAGCCTTCTGCCTCTCTCCAATACTGACTTACTTCTGACAGCTTGTCTTTCCGTTTGAGAAACCATGAGCCCTTTTGGTGCAGGGAAAAATGTCCGTTTTCTGTTCTTCTTTTGCACACGGTGACGTGCTTTCAGGGCTGTGGTTAGGCTTTTACCCACTCGAGGGAGGGCAGCTTCCCATTCACTTTGGAGATGGCACTCCTGCAGCGCTGTGGGCCAAGACTGTGCTTCGCAGACTGCGAACTACCCTCTCCATTCGAAGAGAACACGCACGGATTGGGAAGTCTCTGTTCTCTGGGAGTTGTGTGTGGTGCTACTGCCCCGGTGTATGGGGTGGCTCACTGGCCACTAGCAATGTTTCTGCTCGCCACTCTGGGGCAAACGTTGTGCAGCTAAGCTCACTTGGGAAGTACAAGTGCCAGAGTTCCTTTCTGGGGCACCATCAAGAGATCACATTCGTAGCATGCGGGTACTGCTTTCCTCCTAAGCTGTGCATTCACAGCCAGCTTCAAGGTGTTCCTTTTGTGGATAGACTCTGGTGGAGAGGCCGCTGGAGAAGGCCTCTGCTTCTATGCCCTTTGAGAAGGCTTCTTTGAGGAACCTCTTACCCTAGCCTCTGCCAAGTACAGCCTTCTGCCTCTCTCCAATACTGACTTACTTCTGACAGCTTGTCTTTCCGTTTGAGAAACCAAGAGCCCTTTTCGTGCAGGGAAAAATGTCCGTTTTCTGTTCTTCTTTTGCACACGGTGACGTGCTTTCAGGGCTGTGGTTAGGCTTTTACCCACTCGAGCGAGGGCAGCTTCCCATTCACTTTGGAGATGGCACTCCTGCAGCGCTGTGGGCCATGTCTGTGCTTCGCAGACTGCAAACTACCCTCTCCATTCGAAGAGAACACGCACGGATTGGGAAGTCTCTGTTCTCTGGGAGTTGTGTGTGGTGCTACTGCCCCGGTGTATGGGGTGGCTCACTGGCCACTAGCAATGTTTCTGCTCGCCACTGTGGGGCAAACGTTGTGCAGCTAAGCTCACTTGGGAAGTACAAGTGCCAGAGTTCCTTTCTGGGGCACCATCAAGAGATCACATTCGTAGCATGTGGGTACTGCTTTCCTCCTAAGCTGTGCATTCGCAGCCAGCTTCAAGGTGTTCCTTTTGTGGATAGACTCTGGAGGAGAGGCCGCTGGATAAGGCCTCTGCTTCTATGCCCTTTGAGAAGGCTGCTTTGAGGAACCTCTTACCCTAGCCTCTGGCAAGTACAGCCTTCTGCCTCTCTCCAATACTGACTTACTTTTGACAGCTTGTCTTTCCGTTTGAGAAACCAAGAGCCCTTTTCGTGCAGGGAAAAATGTCCGTTTTCTGTTCTTCTTTTGCACACGGTTACGTGCTTTCAGGGCTGTGGTTAGGCTTTTACCCACTCGAGGGAGGGCAGCTTCCCATTCACTTTGGAGATGGCACTCCTGCAGCGCTGTGGGCCATGTCTGTGCTTCGCAGACTGCAAACTACCCTCTCCATTTGAAGAGAACACGCACGGATTGGGAAGTCTCTGTTCTCTGGGAGCTGTGTGTGGTGCTACTGCCCCGGTGTATGGGGTGGCTCACTGGCCACTAGCAATGTTTCTGCTCGCCACTCTGGGGCAAACGTTGTGCAGCTAAGCTCACTTGGGAAGTACAAGTGCCAGAGTTCCTTTCTGGGGCACCATCAAGAGATCACATTCGTAGCATGCGGGTACTGCTTTCCTCCTAAGCTGTGCATTCGCAGCCAGCTTCAAGGTGTTCCTTTTGTGGATAGACTCTTGTGGAGAGGCCGCTGGAGAAGGCTTCTGCTTCTATGCCCTTTGAGAAGGCTGCTTTGAGGAACCTCTTACCCTAGCCTCTGCCAAGTACAGCCTTCTGCCTCTCTCCAATACTGACTTACTTCTGACAGCTTGTCTTTCCGTTTGAGAAACCAAGAGCCCTTTTCGTGCAGGGAAAAATGTCCGTTTTCTGTTCTTCTTTTGCACACGGTGACGTGCTTTCAGGGCTGTGGTTAGGCTTTTACCCACTAGAGGGAGGGCAGCTTCCCATTCACTTTGGAGATGGCACTCCTGCAGCGCTGTGGGCCATGTCTGTGCTTCGCAGACTGCAAACTACCCTCTCCATTCGAAGAGAACACGCACGGATTGGGAAGTCTCTGTTCTCTGGGAGTTGTGTGTGGTGCTACTGCCCCGGTGTATGGGGTGGCTCACTGGCCAGTAGCAATGTTTCTGCTCGCCACTCTGGGGCAAACGTTGTGCAGCTAAGCTCACTTGGGAAGTACAAGTGCCAGAGTTCCTTTCTGGGGCACCATCAAGAGATCACATTCGTAGCATGCGGGTACTGCTTTCCTCCTAAGCTGTGCATTCGCAGCCAGCTTCAAGGTGTTCCTTTTGTGGATAGACTCTGGTGGAGAGGCCGCTGGAGAAGGCCTCTGCTTCTATGCCCTTTGAGAAGGCTGCTTTGAGGAACCTCTTACCCTAGCCTCTGCCAAGTACAGCCTTCTGCCTCTCTCCAATACTGACTTACTTCTGACAGCTTGTCTTTCCGTTTGAGAAACCAAGAGGCCTTTTCGTGCAGGGAAAAATGTCCGTTTTCTGTTCTTCTTTTGCACACGGTGACGTGCTTTCAGGACTGGGTTAGGTTTTACCCACTCGAGGGAGGGCAGCTTCCCATTCACTTTGGAGATGGCACTCCTGCAGCGCTGTGGGCCATGTCTGTGCTTCGCAGACTGCAAACTACCCTCTCCATTCGAAGAGAACACGCACGGATTGGGAAGTCTCTGTTCTCTGGAGTTGTGTGTGGTGCTACTGCCCCGGTGTATGGGGTGGCTCACTGGCCACTAGCAATGTTTCTGCTCACCACTGTGGGGCAAACGTTGTGCAGCTAAGCTCACTTGGGAAGTACAAGTGCCAGAGTTCCTTTCTGGGGCACCATCAAGAGATCACATTCGTAGCATGCGGGTACTGCTTTCCTCCTAAGCTGTGCATTCGCAGCCAGCTTCAAGGTGTTCCTTTTGTGGATAGACTCTGGTGGAGAGGCCGCTGGAGAAGGCCTCTGCTTCTATGCCCTTTGAGAAGGCTTCTTTGAGGAACCTCTTACCCTAGCCTCTGCCAAGTACAGCCTTCTGCCTCTCTCCAATACTGACTTACTTCTGACAGCTTGTCTTTCCGTTTGAGAAACCAAGAGCCCTTTTCGTGCAGGGAAAAATGTCCGTTTTCTGTTCTTCTTTTGCACACGGTGACGTGCTTTCAGGGCTGTGGTTAGGCTTTTACCCACTCGAGCGAGGGCAGCTTCCCATTCACTTTGGAGATGGCACTCCTGCAGCGCTGTGGGCCATGTCTGTGCTTCGCAGACTGCAAACTACCCTCTCCATTCGAAGAGAACACGCACGGATTGGGAAGTCTCTGTTCTCTGGGAGTTGTGTGTGGTGCTACTGCCCCGGTGTATGGGGTGGCTCACTGGCCACTAGCAATGTTTCTGCTCGCCACTGTGGGGCAAACGTTGTGCAGCTAAGCTCACTTGGGAAGTACAAGTGCCAGAGTTCCTTTCTGGGGCACCATCAAGAGATCACATTCGTAGCATGCGGGTACTGCTTTCCTCCTAAGCTGTGCATTCGCAGCCAGCTTCAAGGTGTTCCTTTTGTGGATAGACTCTGGAGGAGAGGCCGCTGGATAAGGCCTCTGCTTCTATGCCCTTTGAGAAGGCTGCTTTGAGGAACCTCTTACCCTAGCCTCTGGCAAGTACAGCCTTCTGCCTCTCTCCAATACTGACTTACTTTTGACAGCTTGTCTTTCCGTTTGAGAAACCAAGAGCCCTTTTCGTGCAGGGAAAAATGTCCGTTTTCTGTTCTTCTTTTGCACACGGTTACGTGCTTTCAGGGCTGGAGTTAGGCTTTTACCCACTCGAGGGAGGGCAGCTTCCCATTCACTTTGGAGATGGCACTCCTGCAGCGCTGTGGGCCATGTCTGTGCTTCGCAGACTGCAAACTACCCTCTCCATTCGAAGAGAACACGCACGGATTGGGAAGTCTCTGTTCTCTGGAGTTGTGTGTGGTGCTACTGCCCCGGTGTATGGGGTGGCTCACTGGCCACTAGCAATGTTTCTGCTCACCACTGTGGGGCAAACGTTGTGCAGCTAAGCTCACTTGGGAAGTACAAGTGCCAGAGTTCCTTTCTGGGGCACCATCAAGAGATCACATTCGTAGCATGCGGGTACTGCTTTCCTCCTAAGCTGTGCATTCGCAGCCAGCTTCAAGGTGTTCCTTTTGTGGATAGACTCTGGTGGAGAGGCCGCTGGAGAAGGCCTCTGCTTCTATGCCCTTTGAGAAGGCTTCTTTGAGGAACCTCTTACCCTAGCCTCTGCCAAGTACAGCCTTCTGCCTCTCTCCAATACTGACTTACTTCTGACAGCTTGTCTTTCCGTTTGAGAAACCAAGAGCCCTTTTCGTGCAGGGAAAAATGTCCGTTTTCTGTTCTTCTTTTGCACACGGTGACGTGCTTTCAGGGCTGTGGTTAGGCTTTTACCCACTCGAGCGAGGGCAGCTTCCCATTCACTTTGGAGATGGCACTCCTGCAGCGCTGTGGGCCATGTCTGTGCTTCGCAGACTGCAAACTACCCTCTCCATTCGAAGAGAACACGCACGGATTGGGAAGTCTCTGTTCTCTGGGAGTTGTGTGTGGTGCTACTGCCCCGGTGTATGGGGTGGCTCACTGGCCACTAGCAATGTTTCTGCTCGCCACTGTGGGGCAAACGTTGTGCAGCTAAGCTCACTTGGGAAGTACAAGTGCCAGAGTTCCTTTCTGGGGCACCATCAAGAGATCACATTCGAAGCATGCGGGTACTGCTTTCCTCCTAAGCTGTGCATTCGCAGCCAGCTTCAAGGTGTTCCTTTTGTGGATAGACTCTGGAGGAGAGGCCGCTGGATAAGGCCTCTGCTTCTATGCCCTTTGAGAAGGCTGCTTTGAGGAACCTCTTACCCTAGCCTCTGCCAAGCACAGCCTTCTGCCTCTCTCCAATACTGACTTACTTTTGACAGCTTGTCTTTCCGTTTGAGAAACCAAGAGCCCTTTTCGTGCAGGGAAAAATGTCCGTTTTCTGTTCTTCTTTTGCACACGGTGACGTGCTTTCAGGGCTGGAGTTAGGCTTTTACCCACTCGAGGGAGGGCAGCTTCCCATTCACTTTGGAGATGGCACTCCTGCAGCGCTGTGGGCCATGTCTGTGCTTCGCAGACTGCAAACTACCCTCTCCATTCGAAGAGAACACGCACGGATTGGGAAGTCTCTGTTCTCTGGAGTTGTGTGTGGTGCTACAGCCCCGGTGTATGGGGTGGCTCACTGGCCACTAGCAATGTTTCTGCTCACCACTGTGGGCAAACGTTGTGCAGCTAAGCTCACTTGGGAAGTACAAGTGCCAGAGTTCCTTTCTGGGGCACCATCAAGAGATCACATTCGTAGCATGCGGGTACTGCTTTCCTCCTAAGCTGTGCATTCGCAGCCAGCTTCAAGGTGTTCCTTTTGTGGATAGACTCTGGTGGAGAGGCCGCTGGAGAAGGCCTCTGCTTCTATGCCCTTTGAGAAGGCTTCTTTGAGGAACCTCTTACCCTAGCCTCTGCCAAGTACAGCCTTCTGCCTCTCTCCAATACTGACTTACTTCTGACAGCTTGTCTTTCCGTTTGAGAAACCAAGAGCCCTTTTCGTGCAGGGAAAAATGTCCGTTTTCTGTTCTTCTTTTGCACACGGTGACGTGCTTTCAGGGCTGTGGTTAGGCTTTTACCCACTCGAGCGAGGGCAGCTTCCCATTCACTTTGGAGATGGCACTCCTGCAGCGCTGTGGGCCATGTCTGTGCTTCGCAGACTGCAAACTACCCTCTCCATTCGAAGAGAACACGCACGGATTGGGAAGTCTCTGTTCTCTGGGAGTTGTGTGTGGTGCTACTGCCCCGGTGTATGGGGTGGCTCACTGGCCACTAGCAATGTTTCTGCTCGCCACTGTGGGGCAAACGTTGTGCAGCTAAGCTCACTTGGGAAGTACAAGTGCCAGAGTTCCTTTCTGGGGCACCATCAAGAGATCACATTCGTAGCATGCGGGTACTGCTTTCCTCCTAAGCTGTGCATTCGCAGCCAGCTTCAAGGTGTTCCTTTTGTGGATAGACTCTTGTGGAGAGGCCGCTGGAGAAGGCTTCTGCTTCTATGCCCTTTGAGAAGGCTGCTTTGAGGAACCTCTTACCCTAGCCTCTGCCAAGTACAGCCTTCTGCCTCTCTCCAATACTGACTTACTTCTGACAGCTTGTCTTTCCGTTTGAGAAACCAAGAGCCCTTTTCGTGCAGGGAAAAATGTCCGTTTTCTGTTCTTCTTTTGCACACGGTGACGTGCTTTCAGGGCTGTGGTTAGGCTTTTACCCACTAGAGGGAGGGCAGCTTCCCATTCACTTTGGAGATGGCACTCCTGCAGCGCTGTGGGCCATGTCTGTGCTTCGCAGACTGCAAACTACCCTCTCCATTCGAAGAGAACACGCACGGATTGGGAAGTCTCTGTTCTCTGGGAGTTGTGTGTGGTGCTACTGCCCCGGTGTATGGGGTGGCTCACTGGCCACTAGCAATGTTTCTGCTCGCCACTGTGGGGCAAACGTTGTGCAGCTAAGCTCACTTGGGAAGTACAAGTGCCAGAGTTCCTTTCTGGGGCACCATCAAGAGATCACATTCGTAGCATGCGGGTACTGCTTTCCTCCTAAGCTGTGCATTCGCAGCCAGCTTCAAGGTGTTCCTTTTGTGGATAGACTCTGGTGGAGAGGCCGCTGGAGAAGGCCTCTGCTTCTATGCCCTTTGAGAAGGCTGCTTTGAGGAACCTCTTACCCTAGCCTCTGCCAAGTACAGCCTTCTGCCTCTCTCCAATACTGACTTACTTCTGACAGCTTGTCTTTCCGTTTGAGAAACCAAGAGGCCTTTTCGTGCAGGGAAAAATGTCCGTTTTCTGTTCTTCTTTTGCACACGGTGACGTGCTTTCAGGACTGGGTTAGGCTTTTACCCACTCGAGGGAGGGCAGCTTCCCATTCACTTTGGAGATGGCACTCCTGCAGCGCTGTGGGCCATGTCTGTGCTTCGCAGACTGCAAACTACCCTCTCCATTCGAAGAGAACACGCACGGATTGGGAAGTCTCTGTTCTCTGGAGTTGTGTGTGGTGCTACTGCCCCGGTGTATGGGGTGGCTCACTGGCCACTAGCAATGTTTCTGCTCACCACTGTGGGGCAAACGTTGTGCAGCTAAGCGCACTTGGGAAGTACAAGTGCCAGAGTTCCTTTCTGGGGCACCATCAAGAGATCACATTCGTAGCATGCGGGTACTGCTTTCCTCCTAAGCTGTGCATTCGCAGCCAGCTTCAAGGTGTTCCTTTTGTGGATAGACTCTGGTGGAGAGGCCGCTGGAGAAGGCCTCTGCTTCTATGCCCTTTGAGAAGGCTTCTTTGAGGAACCTCTTACCCTAGCCTCTGCCAAGTACAGCCTTCTGCCTCTCTCCAATACTGACTTACTTCTGACAGCTTGTCTTTCCGTTTGAGAAACCAAGAGCCCTTTTCGTGCAGGGAAAAATGTCCGTTTTCTGTTCTTCTTTTGCACACGGTGACGTGCTTTCAGGGCTGTGGTTAGGCTTTTACCCACTCGAGCGAGGGCAGCTTCCCATTCACTTTGGAGATGGCACTCCTGCAGCGCTGTGGGCCATGTCTGTGCTTCGCAGACTGCAAACTACCCTCTCCATTCGAAGAGAACACGCACGGATTGGGAAGTCTCTGTTCTCTGGGAGTTGTGTGTGGTGCTACTGCCCCGGTGTATGGGGTGGCTCACTGGCCACTAGCAATGTTTCTGCTCGCCACTGTGGGGCAAACGTTGTGCAGCTAAGCTCACTTGGGAAGTACAAGTGCCAGAGTTCCTTTCTGCGGCACCATCAAGAGATCACATTCGTAGCATGCGGGTACTGCTTTCCTCCTAAGCTGTGCATTCGGAGCCAGCTTCAAGGTGTTCCTTTTGTGGATAGACTCTGGAGGAGAGGCCGCTGGATAAGGCCTCTGCTTCTATGCCCTTTGAGAAGGCTGCTTTGAGGAACCTCTTACCCTAGCCTCTGGCAAGTACAGCCTTCTGCCTCTCTCCAATACTGACTTACTTTTGACAGCTTGTCTTTCCGTTTGAGAAACCAAGAGCCCTTTTCGTGCAGGGAAAAATGTCCGTTTTCTGTTCTTCTTTTGCACACGGTTACGTGCTTTCAGGGCTGGAGTTAGGCTTTTACCCACTCGAGGGAGGGCAGCTTCCCATTCACTTTGGAGATGGCACTCCTGCAGCGCTGTGGGCCATGTCTGTGCGTCGCAGACTGCAAACTACCCTCTCCATTCGAAGAGAACACGCACGGATTGGGAAGTCTCTGTTCTCTGGAGTTGTGTGTGGTGCTACTGCCCCGGTGTATGGGGTGGCTCACTGGCCACTAGCAATGTTTCTGCTCACCACTGTGGGGCAAACGTTGTGCAGCTAAGCTCACTTGGGAAGTACAAGTGCCAGAGTTCCTTTCTGGGGCACCATCAAGAGATCACATTCGTAGCATGCGGGTACTGCTTTCCTCCTAAGCTGTGCATTCGCAGCCAGCTTCAAGGTGTTCCTTTTGTGGATAGACTCTGGTGGAGAGGCCGCTGGAGAAGGCCTCTGCTTCTATGCCCTTTGAGAAGGCTTCTTTGAGGAACCTCTTACCCTAGCCTCTGCCAAGTACAGCCTTCTGCCTCTCTCCAATACTGACTTACTTCTGACAGCTTGTCTTTCCGTTTGAGAAACCAAGAGCCCTTTTCGTGCAGGGAAAAATGTCCGTTTTCTGTTCTTCTTTTGCACACGGTGACGTGCTTTCAGGGCTGTGGTTAGGCTTTTACCCACTCGAGCGAGGGCAGCTTCCCATTCACTTTGGAGATGGCACTCCTGCAGCGCTGTGGGCCATGTCTGTGCTTCGCAGACTGCAAACTACCCTCTCCATTCGAAGAGAACACGCACGGATTGGGAAGTCTCTGTTCTCTGGGAGTTGTGTGTGGTGCTACTGCCCCGGTGTATGGGGTGGCTCACTGGCCACTAGCAATGTTTCTGCTCGCCACTGTGGGGCAAACGTTGTGCAGCTAAGCTCACTTGGGAAGTACAAGTGCCAGAGTTCCTTTCTGGGGCACCATCAAGAGATCACATTCGTAGCATGCGGGTACTGCTTTCCTCCTAAGCTGTGCATTCGCAGCCAGCTTCAAGGTGTTCCTTTTGTGGATAGACTCTGGAGGAGAGGCCGCTGGATAAGGCCTCTGCTTCTATGCCCTTTGAGAAGGCTGCTTTGAGGAACCTCTTACCCTAGCCTCTGCCAAGCACAGCCTTCTGCCTCTCTCCAATACTGACTTACTTTTGACAGCTTGTCTTTCCGTTTGAGAAACCAAGAGCCCTTTTCGTGCAGGGAAAAATATCCGTTTTCTGTTCTTCTTTTGCACACGGTTACGTGCTTTCAGGGCTGGAGTTAGGCTTTTACCCACTCGAGGGAGGGCAGCTTCCCATTCACTTTGGAGATGGCACTCCTGCAGCGCTGTGGGCCATGTCTGTGCTTCGCAGACTGCAAACTACCCTCTCCATTCGAAGAGAACACGCACGGATTGGGAAGTCTCTGTTCTCTGGAGTTGTGTGTGGTGCTACAGCCCCGGTGTATGGGGTGGCTCACTGGCCACTAGCAATGTTTCTGCTCACCACTGTGGGGCAAACGTTGTGCAGCTAAGCTCACTTGGGAAGTACAAGTGCCAGAGTTCCTTTCTGGGGCACCATCAAGAGATCACATTCGTAGCATGCGGGTACTGCTTTCCTCCTAAGCTGTGCATTCGCAGCCAGCTTCAAGGTGTTCCTTTTGTGGATAGACTCTGGTGGAGAGGCCGCTGGAGAAGGCCTCTGCTTCTATGCCCTTTGAGAAGGCTTCTTTGAGGAACCTCTTACCCTAGCCTCTGCCAAGTACAGCCTTCTGCCTCTCTCCAATACTGACTTACTTCTGACAGCTTGTCTTTCCGTTTGAGAAACCAAGAGCCCTTTTCGTGCAGGGAAAAATGTCCGTTTTCTGTTCTTCTTTTGCACACGGTGACGTGCTTTCAGGGCTGTGGTTAGGCTTTTACCCACTCGAGCGAGGGCAGCTTCCCATTCACTTTGGAGATGGCACTCCTGCAGCGCTGTGGGCCATGTCTGTGCTTCGCAGACTGCAAACTACCCTCTCCATTCGAAGAGAACACGCACGGATTGGGAAGTCTCTGTTCTCTGGGAGTTGTGTGTGGTGCTACTGCCCCGGTGTATAGGGTGGCTCACTGGCCACTAGCAATGTTTCTGCTCGCCACTGTGGGGCAAACGTTGTGCAGCTAAGCTCACTTGGGAAGTACAAGTGCCAGAGTTCCTTTCTGGGGCACCATCAAGAGATCACATTCGTAGCATGCGGGTACTGCTTTCCTCCTAAGCTGTGCATTCGCAGCCAGCTTCAAGGTGTTCCTTTTGTGGATAGACTCTGGAGGAGACGCCGCTGGATAAGGCCTCTGCTTCTATGCCCTTTGAGAAGGCTGCTTTGAGGAACCTCTTACCCTAGCCTCTGCCAAGTACAGCCTTCTGCCTCTCTCCAATACTGACTTACTTTTGACAGCTTGTCTTTCCGTTTGAGAAACCAAGAGCCCTTTTCGTGCAGGGAAAAATGTCCGTTTTCTGTTCTTCTTTTGCACACGGTTACGTGCTTTCAGGGCTGGAGTTAGGCTTTTACCCACTCGAGGGAGGGCAGCTTCCCATTCACTTTGGAGATGGCACTCCTGCAGCGCTGTGGGCCATGTCTGTGCTTCGCAGACTGCAAACTACCCTCTCCATTCGAAGAGAACACGCACGGATTGGGAAGTCTCTGTTCTCTGGGAGTTGTGTGTGGTGCTACTGCCCCGGTGTATGGGGTGGCTCACTGGCCACTAGCAATGTTTCTGCTCCCACTGTGGGGCAAACGTTGTGCAGCTAAGCTCACTTGGGAAGTACAAGTGCCAGAGTTCCTTTCTGGGGCACCATCAAGAGATCACATTCGTAGCATGCGGGTACTGCTTTCCTCCTAAGCTGTGCATTCGCAGCCAGCTTCAAGGTGTTCTTTTGTGGATAGACTCTGGTGGAGAGGCCGCTGGAGAAGGCCTCTGCTTCTATGCCCTTTGAGAAGGCTGCTTTGAGGAACCTCTTACCCTAGCGTCTGCCAAGTACAGCCTTCTGCCTCTCTCCAATACTGACTTACTTTGGACAGCTTGTCTTTCCGTTTGAGAAACCAAGAGCCCTTTTCGTGCAGGGAAAAATGTCCGTTTTCTGTTCTTCTTTTGCACACGGTGACGTGCTTTCAGGGCTGTGGTTAGGCTTTTACCCACTCGAGGGAGGGCAGCTTCCCATTCACTTTGGAGATGGCACTCCTGCAGCGCTGTGGGCCATGTCTGTGCTTCGCAGACTGCAAACTACCCTCTCCATTTGAAGAGAACACGCACGGATTGGGAAGTCTCTGTTCTCTGGGAGCTGTGTGTGGTGCTACTGCCCCGGTGTATGGGGTGGCTCACTGGCCAGTAGCAATGTTTCTGCTCGCCACTCTGGGGCAAACGTTGTGCAGCTAAGCTCACTTGGGAAGTACAAGTGCCAGAGTTCCTTTCTGGGGCACCATCAAGAGATCACATTCGTAGCATGCGGGTACTGCTTTCCTCCTAAGCTGTGCATTCGCAGCCAGCTTCAAGGTGTTCCTTTTGTGGATAGACTCTTGTGGAGAGGCCGCTGGAGAAGGCTTCTGCTTCTATGCCCTTTGAGAAGGCTGCTTTGAGGAACCTCTTACCCTAGCCTCTGCCAAGTACAGCCTTCTGCCTCTCTCCAATACTGACTTACTTCTGACAGCTTGTCTTTCCGTTTGAGAAACCAAGAGCCCTTTTCGTGCAGGGAAAAATGTCCGTTTTCTGTTCTTCTTTTGCACACGGTGACGTGCTTTCAGGGCTGTGGTTAGGCTTTTACCCACTAGAGGGAGGGCAGCTTCCCATTCACTTTGGAGATGGCACTCCTGCAGCGCTGTGGGCCATGTCTGTGCTTCGCAGACTGCGAACTACCCTCTCCATTCGAAGAGAACACGCACGGATTGGGAAGTCTCTGTTCTCTGGGAGTTGTGTGTGGTGCTACTGCCCCGGTGTATGGGGTGGCTCACTGGCCACTAGCAATGTTTCTGCTCGCCACTCTGGGGCAAACGTTGTGCAGCTAAGCTCACTTGGGAAGTACAAGTGCCAGAGTTCCTTTCTGGGGCACCATCAAGAGATCACATTCGTAGCATGCGGGTACTGCTTTCCTCCTAAGCTGTGCATTCGCAGCCAGCTTCAAGGTGTTCCTTTTGTGGATAGACTCTGGAGGAGAGGCCGCTGGATAAGGCCTCTGCTTCTATGCCCTTTGAGAAGGCTGCTTTGAGGAACCTCTTACCCTAGCCTCTGGCAAGTACAGCCTTCTGCCTCTCTCCAATACTGACTTACTTTTGACAGCTTGTCTTTCCGTTTGAGAAACCAAGAGCCCTTTTCGTGCAGGGAAAAATGTCCGTTTTCTGTTCTTCTTTTGCACACGGTTACGTGCTTTCAGGGCTGGAGTTAGGCTTTTACCCACTCGAGGGAGGGCAGCTTCCCATTCACTTTGGAGATGGCACTCCTGCAGCGCTGTGGGCCATGTCTGTGCTTCGCAGACTGCAAACTACCCTCTCCATTCGAAGAGAACACGCACGGATTGGGAAGTCTCTGTTCTCTGGAGTTGTGTGTGGTGCTACTGCCCCGGTGTATGGGGTGGCTCACTGGCCACTAGCAATGTTTCTGCTCACCACTGTGGGGCAAACGTTGTGCAGCTAAGCTCACTTGGGAAGTACAAGTGCCAGAGTTCCTTTCTGGGGCACCATCAAGAGATCACATTCGTAGCATGCGGGTACTGCTTTCCTCCTAAGCTGTGCATTCGCAGCCAGCTTCAAGGTGTTCCTTTTGTGGATAGACTCTGGTGGAGAGGCCGCTGGAGAAGGCCTCTGCTTCTATGCCCTTTGAGAAGGCTTCTTTGAGGAACCTCTTACCCTAGCCTCTGCCAAGTACAGCCTTCTGCCTCTCTCCAATACTGACTTACTTCTGACAGCTTGTCTTTCCGTTTGAGAAACCAAGAGCCCTTTTCGTGCAGGGAAAAATGTCCGTTTTCTGTTCTTCTTTTGCACACGGTGACGTGCTTTCAGGGCTGTGGTTAGGCTTTTACCCACTCGAGCGAGGGCAGCTTCCCATTCACTTTGGAGATGGCACTCCTGCAGCGCTGTGGGCCATGTCTGTGCTTCGCAGACTGCAAACTACCCTCTCCATTCGAAGAGAACACGCACGGATTGGGAAGTCTCTGTTCTCTGGGAGTTGTGTGTGGTGCTACTGCCCCGGTGTATGGGGTGGCTCACTGGCCACTAGCAATGTTTCTGCTCGCCACTGTGGGGCAAACGTTGTGCAGCTAAGCTCACTTGGGAAGTACAAGTGCCAGAGTTCCTTTCTGGGGCACCATCAAGAGATCACATTCGTAGCATGCGGGTACTGCTTTCCTCCTAAGCTGTGCATTCGCAGCCAGCTTCAAGGTGTTCCTTTTGTGGATAGACTCTGGAGGAGAGGCCGCTGGATAAGGCCTCTGCTTCTATGCCCTTTTAGAAGGCTGCTTTGAGGAACCTCTTACCCTAGCCTCTGCCAAGTACAGCCTTCTGCCTCTCTCCAATACTGACTTACTTTTGACAGCTTGTCTTTCCGTTTGAGAAACCAAGAGCCCTTTTCGTGCAGGGAAAAATGTCCGTTTTCTGTTCTTCTTTTGCACACGGTTACGTGCTTTCAGGGCTGGAGTTAGGCTTTTACCCACTCGAGGGAGGGCAGCTTCCCATTCACTTTGGAGATGGCACTCCTGCAGCGCTGTGGGCCATGTCTGTGCTTCGCAGACTGCAAACTACCCTCTCCATTCGAAGAGAACACGCACGGATTGGGAAGTCTCTGTTCTCTGGGAGTTGTGTGTGGTGCTACTGCCCCGGTGTATGGGGTGGCTCACTGGCCACTAGCAATGTTTCTGCTCGCCACTGTGGGGCAAACGTTGTGCAGCTAAGCTCACTTGGGAAGTACAAGTGCCAGAGTTCCTTTCTGGGGCACCATCAAGAGATCACATTCGTAGCATGCGGGTACTGCTTTCCTCCTAAGCTGTGCATTCGCAGCCAGCTTCAAGGTGTTCTTTTGTGGATAGACTCTGGTGGAGAGGCCGCTGGAGAAGGCCTCTGCTTCTATGCCCTTTGAGAAGGCTGCTTTGAGGAACCTCTTACCCTAGCGTCTGCCAAGTACAGCCTTCTGCCTCTCTCCAATACTGACTTACTTTGGACAGCTTGTCTTTCCGTTTGAGAAACCAAGAGCCCTTTTCGTGCAGGGAAAAATGTCCGTTTTCTGTTCTTCTTTTGCACACGGTGACGTGCTTTCAGGGCTGTGGTTAGGCTTTTACCCACTCGAGGGAGGGCAGCTTCCCATTCACTTTGGAGATGGCACTCCTGCAGCGCTGTGGGCCATGTCTGTGCTTCGCAGACTGCAAACTACCCTCTCCATTCGAAGAGAACACGCACGGATTGGGAAGTCTCTGTTCTCTGGGAGTTGTGTGTGGTGCTACTGCCCCGGTGTATGGGGTGGCTCACTGGCCACTAGCAATGTTTCTGCTCGCCACTGTGGGGCAAACGTTGTTCAGCTAAGCTCACTTGGGAAGTACAAGTGCCAGAGTTCCTTTCTGGGGCACCATCAAGAGATCACATTCGTAGCATGCGGGTACTGCTTTCCTCCTAAGCTGTGCATTCGCAGCCAGCTTCAAGGTGTTCCTTTTGTGGATAGACTCTGGAGGAGAGGCCGCTGGATAAGGCCTCTGCTTCTATGCCCTTTGAGAGGGCTGCTTTGAGGAACCTCTTACCCTAGCCTCTGCCAAGTACAGCCTTCTGCCTCTCTCCAATACTGACTTACTTTTGACAGCTTGTCTTTCCGTTTGAGAAACTAAGAGCCCTTTTCGTGCAGGGAAAAATGTCCGTTTTCTGTTCTTCTTTTGCACACGGTGACGTGCTTTCAGGCCTGGGTTAGGCTTTTACCCACTCGAGGGAGGGCAGCTTCCCATTCACTTTGGAGATGGCTCTCCTGCAGCGCTGTGGGCCATGACTGTGCTTCGCAGACTGTAAACTACCCTCTCCATTCGAAGAGAACACGCACGGATTGGGAAGTCTCTGTTCTCTGGGAGATGTGTGTGGTGCTACTGCCCCGGTGTATGGGGTGGCTCACTCGCCACTAGCAATGTTTCTGCTCGCCACTGTGGGGCAAACGTTGTGCAGCTAAGCTCACTTGGGAAGTACAAGTGCCAGAGTTCCTTTCTGGGGCACCATCAAGAGATCACATTCGTAGCATGCGGGTACTGATTTCCTCCTAAGCTGTGCATTCCCCGCCAGCTTCAAGGTGTTCCTTTTGTGGATAGACTCTGGTGGAGAGGCCGCTGGAGAAGGCTTCTGCTTCTATGCCCTTTGAGAAGGCTGCTTTGAGGAACCTCTTACCCTAGCCTCTGCCAAGTACAGCCTTCTGCCTCTCTCCAATACTGACTTACTTTTGACAGCTTGTTTTTCCGTTTGAGAAACCAAGAGCCCTTTTCGTGCAGGGAAAAATGTCCGTTTTCTGTTCTTCTTTTGCACACGGTGACGTGCTTTCAGGGCTGTGGTTAGGCTTTTACCCACTCGAGGGAGGGCAGCTTCCCATTCACTTTGGAGATGGCACTCCTGCAGCGCTGTGGGCCATGTCTGTGCTTCGCAGACTGCAAACTACCCTCTCCATTTGAAGAGAACACGCACGGATTGGGAAGTCTCTGTTCTCTGGGAGCTGTGTGTGGTGCTACTGCCCCGGTGTATGGGGTGGCTCACTGGCCAGTAGCAATGTTTCTGCTCGCCACTCTGGGGCAAACGTTGTGCAGCTAAGCTCACTGGGGAAGTACAAGTGCCAGAGTTCCTTTCTGGGGCACCATCAAGAGATCACATTCGTAGCATGCGGGTACTGCTTTCCTCCTAAGCTGTGCATTCGCAGCCAGCTTCAAGGTGTTCCTTTTGTGGATAGACTCTTGTGGAGAGGCCGCTGGAGAAGGCTTCTGCTTCTATGCCCTTTGAGAAGGCTGCTTTGAGGAACCTCTTACCCTAGCCTCTGCCAAGTACAGCCTTCTGCCTCTCTCCAATACTGACTTACTTCTGACAGCTTGTCTTTCCGTTTGAGAAACCAAGAGCCCTTTTGGTGCAGGGAAAAATGTCCGTTTTCTGTTCTTCTTTTGCACACGGTGACGTGCTTTCAGGGCTGTGGTTAGGCTTTTACCCACTCGAGGGAGGGCAGCTTCCCATTCACTTTGGAGATGGCACAAGTGCAGCGCTGTGGGCCATGTCTGTGCTTCGCAGACTGCAAAATACCCTCTCCATTCGAAGAGAACACGCACGGATTGGGAAGTCTCTGTTCTCTGGGAGTTGTGTGTGGTGCTACTGCCCCGGTGTATGGGGTGGCTCACTGGCCACTAGCAATGTTTCTGCTCGCCACTCTGGGGCAAACGTTGTGCAGCTAAGCTCACTTGGGAAGTACAAGTGCCAGAGTTCCTTTCTGGGGCACCATCAAGAGATCACATTCGTAGCATGCGGGTACTGCTTTCCTCCTAAGCTGTGCATTCGCAGCCAGCTTCAAGGTGTTCCTTTTGTGGATAGACTCTGGAGGAGAGGCCGCTGGATAAGGCCTCTGCTTCTATGCCCTTTGAGAGGGCTGCTTTGAGGAACCTCTTACCCTAGCCTCTGCCAAGTACAGCCTTCTGCCTCTCTCCAATACTGACTTACTTCTGACAGCTTGTCTTTCCGTTTGAGAAACCAAGAGCCCTTTTCGTGCAGGGAAAAATGTCCGTTTTCTGTTCTTCTTTTGCACACGGTGACGTGCTTTCAGGCCTGGGTTAGGCTTTTACCCACTCGAGGGAGGGCAGCTTCCCATTCACTTTGGAGATGGCACTCCTGCAGCGCTGTGGACCATGTCTGTGCTTCGCAGACTGCAAACTACCCTCTCCATTCGAAGAGAACACGCACGGATTGGGAAGTCTCTGTTCTCTGGGAGTTGTGTGTGGTGCTACTGCCCCGGTGTATGGGGTGGCTTACTGGCCACTAGCAATGTTTCTGCTCGCCACTGTGGGGCAAACGTTGTGCAGCTAAGCTCACTTGGGAAGTACAAGTGCCAGAGTTCCTTTCTGGGGCACCATCAAGAGATCACATTCGTAGCATGCGGGTACTGCTTTTCTCCTAAGCTGTGCATTCGCAGCCAGCTTCAAGGTGTTCCTTTTGTGGATAGACTCTGGTGGAGAGGCAGCTGGAGAAGGCCTCTGCTTCTATGCCCTTTGAGAAGGCTTCTTTGAGGAACCTCTTACCCTAGCGTCTGCCAAGTACAGTCTTCTGCCTCTCTACAATACTGACTTACTTTTGACAGCTTGTTTTTCCGTTTGAGAAACCAAGAGCCCTTTTCGTGCAGGGAAAAATGTCCGTTTTCTGTTCTTCTTTTGCACACGGTGACGTGCTTTCAGGGCTGTGGTTAGGCTTTTACCCACTCGAGGGAGGGCAGCTTCCCATTCACTTTGGAGATGGCACTCCTGCAGCGCTGTGGGCCATGTCTGTGCTTCGCAGACTGCAAACTACCCTCTCCATTCGAAGAGAACACGCACGGATTGGGAAGTCTCTGTTCTCTGGAGTTGTGTGTGGTGCTACTGCCCCGGTGTATGGGGTGGCTCACTGGCCACTAGCAATGTTTCTGCTCACCACTGTGGGGCAAACGTTGTGCAGCTAAGCTCACTTGGGAAGTACAAGTGCCAGAGTTCCTTTCTGGGGCACCATCAAGAGATCACATTCGTAGCATGCAGGTACTGCTTTCCTCCTCAGCTGTGCATTCGCAGCCAGCTTCAAGGTGTTCCTTTTGTGGATAGACTCTGGAGGAGAGGCCGCTGGATAAGGCCTCTGCTTCTATGCCCTTTGAGAGGGCTGCTTTGAGGAACCTCTTACCCTAGCCTCTGCCATGTACAGCCTTCTGCCTCTCTCCAATACTGACTTACTTTTGACAGCTTGTCTTTCCGTTTGAGAAACTAAGAGCCCTTTTCGTGCAGGGAAAAATGTCCGTTTTCTGTTCTTCTTTTGCACACGGTGACGTGCTTTCAGGCCTGGGTTAGGCTTTTACCCACTCGAGGGAGGGCAGCTTCCCATTCACTTTGGAGATGGCTCTCCTGCAGCGCTGTGGGCCATGACTGTGCTTCGCAGACTGTAAACTACCCTCTCCATTCGAAGAGAACACGCACGGATTGGGAAGTCTCTGTTCTCTGGGAGATGTGTGTGGTGCTACTGCCCCGGTGTATGGGGTGGCTCACTCGCCACTAGCAATGTTTCTGCTCGCCACTGTGGGGCAAACGTTGTGCAGCTAAGCTCACTTGGGAAGTACAAGTGCCAGAGTTCCTTTCTGGGGCACCATCAAGAGATCACATTCGTAGCATGCGGGTACTGCTTTCCTCCTAAGCTGTGCATTCGCAGCCAGCTTCAAGGTGTTCCTTTTGTGGATAGACTCTGGTGGAGAGGCCGCTGGAGAAGGCTTCTGCTTCTATGCCCTTTGAGAAGGCTGCTTTGAGGAACCTCTTACCCTAGCCTCTGCCAAGTACAGCCTTCTGCCTCTCTCCAATACTGACTTACTTCTGACAGCTTGTCTTTCCGTTTGAGAAACCAAGAGCCCTTTTCGTGCAGGGAAAAATGTCCGTTTTCTGTTCTTCTTTTGCACACGGTGACGTGCTTTCAGGGCTGTGGTTAGGCTTTTACCCACTCGAGGGAGGGCAGCTTCCCATTCACTTTGGAGATGGCACTCCTGCAGCGCTGTGGGCCAAGACTGTGCTTCGCAGACTGCGAACTACCCTCTCCATTCGAAGAGAACACGCACGGATTGGGAAGTCTCTGTTCTCTGGGAGTTGTGTGTGGTGCTACTGCCCCGGTGTATGGGGTGGCTCACTGGCCACTAGCAATGTTTCTGCTCGCCACTCTGGGGCAAACGTTGTGCAGCTAAGCTCACTTGGGAAGTACAAGTGCCAGAGTTCCTTTCTGGGGCACCATCAAGAGATCACATTCGTAGCATGCGGGTACTGCTTTCCTCCTAAGCTGTGCATTCGCAGCCAGCTTCAAGGTGTTCCTTTTGTGGATAGACTCTGGTGGAGAGGCCGCTGGAGAAGGCCTCTGCTTCTATGCCCTTTGAGAAGGCTTCTTTGAGGAACCTCTAACCCTAGCGTCTGTCAAGTACAGCCTTCTGCCTCTCTCCAATACTGACTTACTTTTGACAGCTTGTCTTTCCGTTTGAGAAACCAAGAGCCCTTTTCGTGCAGGGAAAAATGTCCGTTTTCTGTTCTTCTTTTGCACACGGTGACGTGCTTTCAGGGCTGTGGTTAGGCTTTTACCCACTAGAGGGAGGGCAGCTTCCCATTCACTTTGGAGATGGCACAAGTGCAGCGCTGTGGGCCATGTCTGTGCTTCGCAGACTGCAAAATACCCTCTCCATTCGAAGAGAACACGCACGGATTGGGAAGTCTCTGTTCTCTGGGAGTTGTGTGTGGTGCTACTGCCCCGGTGTATGGGGTGGCTCACTGGCCACTAGCAATGTTTCTGCTCGCCACTCTGGGGCAAACGTTGTGCAGCTAAGCTCACTTGGGAAGTACAAGTGCCAGAGTTCCTTTCTGGGGCACCATCAAGAGATCACATTCGTAGCATGCGGGTACTGCTTTCCTCCTAAGCTGTGCATTCGCAGCCAGCTTCAAGGTGTTCCTTTTGTGGATAGACTCTGGAGGAGAGGCCGCTGGATAAGGCCTCTGCTTCTATGCCCTTTGAGAGGGCTGCTTTGAGGAACCTCTTACCCTAGCCTCTGCCAAGTACAGCCTTCTGCCTCTCTCCAATACTGACTTACTTCTGACAGCTTGTCTTTCCGTTTGAGAAGCCAAGAGCCCTTTTCGTGCAGGGAAAAATGTCCGTTTTCTGTTCTTTTGCACACGGTGACGTGCTTTCAGGCCTGGGTTAGGCTTTTACCCACTCGAGGGAGGGCAGCTTCCCATTCACTTTGGAGATGGCACTCCTGCAGCGCTGTGGGCCATGTCTGTGCTTCGCAGACTGCAAAATACCCTCTCCATTCGAAGAGAACACGCACGGATTGGGAAGTCTCTGTTCTCTGGGAGTTGTGTGTGGTGCTACTGCCCCGGTGTATGGGGTGGCTCACTGGCCACTAGCAATGTTTCTGCTCGCCACTCTGGGGCAAACGTTGTGCAGCTAAGCTCACTTGGGAAGTACAAGTGCCAGAGTTCCTTTCTGGGGCACCATCAAGAGATCACATTCGTAGCATGCGGGTACTGCTTTCCTCCTAAGCTGTGCATTCGCAGCCAGCTTCAAGGTGTTCCTTTTGTGGATAGACTCTGGAGGAGAGGCCGCTGGATAAGGCCTCTGCTTCTATGCCCTTTGAGAGGGCTGCTTTGAGGAACCTCTTACCCTAGCCTCTGCCAAGTACAGCCTTCTGCCTCTCTCCAATACTGACTTACTTCTGACAGCTTGTCTTTCCGTTTGAGAAACCAAGAGCCCTTTTCGTGCAGGGAAAAATGTCCGTTTTCTGTTCTTCTTTTGCACACGGTGACGTGCTTTCAGGCCTGGGTTAGGCTTTTACCCACTCGAGGGAGGGCAGCTTCCCATTCACTTTGGAGATGGCACTCCTGCAGCGCTGTGGACCATGTCTGTGCTTCGCAGACTGCAAACTACCCTCTCCATTCGAAGAGAACACGCACGGATTGGGAAGTCTCTGTTCTCTGGGAGTTGTGTGTGGTGCTACTGCCCCGGTGTATGGGGTGGCTTACTGGCCACTAGCAATGTTTCTGCCCGCCACTGTGGGGCAAACGTTGTGCAGCTAAGCTCACTTGGGAAGTACAAGTGCCAGAGTTCCTTTCTGGGGCACCATCAAGAGATCACATTCGTAGCATGCGGGTACTGCTTTTCTCCTAAGCTGTGCATTCGCAGCCAGCTTCAAGGTGTTCCTTTTGTGGATAGACTCTGGTGGAGAGGCAGCTGGAGAAGGCCTCTGCTTCTATGCCCTTTGAGAAGGCTTCTTTGAGGAACCTCTTACCCTAGCGTCTGCCAAGTACAGTCTTCTGCCTCTCTACAATACTGACTTACTTTTGACAGCTTGTTTTTCCGTTTGAGAAACCAAGAGCCCTTTTCGTGCAGGGAAAAATGTCCGTTTTCTGTTCTTCTTTTGCACACGGTGACGTGCTTTCAGGGCTGTGGTTAGGCTTTTACCCACTCGAGGGAGGGCAGCTTCCCATTCACTTTGGAGATGGCACTCCTGCAGCGCTGTGGGCCATGTCTGTGCTTCGCAGACTGCAAACTACCCTCTCCATTCGAAGAGAACACGCACGGATTGGGAAGTCTCTGTTCTCTGGAGTTGTGTGTGGTGCTACTGCCCCGGTGTATGGGGTGGCTCACTGGCCACTAGCAATGTTTCTGCTCACCACTGTGGGGCAAACGTTGTGCAGCTAAGCTCACTTGGGAAGTACAAGTGCCAGAGTTCCTTTCTGGGGCACAATCAAGAGATCACATTCGTAGCATGCGGGTACTGCTTTCCTCCTAAGCTGTGCATTCGCAGCCAGCTTCAAGGTGTTCCATTTGTGGATAGACTCTGGAGGAGAGGCCGCTGGATAAGGCCTCTGCTTCTATGCCCTTTGAGAGGGCTGCTTTGAGGAACCTCTTACCCTAGCCTCTGCCATGTACAGCCTTCTGCCTCTCTCCAATACTGACTTACTTTTGACAGCTTGTCTTTCCGTTTGAGAAACTAAGAGCCCTTTTCGTGCAGGGAAAAATGTCCGTTTTCTGTTCTTCTTTTTCACACGGTGACGTGCTTTCAGGCCTGGGTTAGGCTTTTACCCACTCGAGGGAGGGCAGCTTCCCATTCACTTTGGAGATGGCTCTCCTGCAGCGCTGTGGGCCATGACTGTGCTTCGCAGACTGTAAACTACCCTCTCCATTCGAAGAGAACACGCACGGATTGGGAAGTCTCTGTTCTCTGGGAGATGTGTGTGGTGCTACTGCCCCGGTGTATGGGGTGGCTCACTCGCCACTAGCAATGTTTCTGCTCTCCACTGTGGGGCAAACGTTGTGCAGCTAAGCTCACTTGGGAAGTACAAGTGCCAGAGTTCCTTTCTGGGGCACCATTAAGAGATCACATTCGTAGCATGCGGGTACTGCTTTCCTCCTAAGCTGTGCATTCGCAGCCAGCTTCAAGGTGTTCCTTTTGTGGATAGACTCTGGTGGAGAGGCCGCTGGAGAAGGCTTCTGCTTCTATGCCCTTTGAGAAGGCTGCTTTGAGGAACCTCTTACCCTAGCCTCTGCCAAGTACAGCCTTCTGCCTCTCTCCAATACTGACTTACTTCTGACAGCTTGTCTTTCCGTTTGAGAAACCAAGAGCCCTTTTCGTGCAGGGAAAAATGTCCGTTTTCTGTTCTTCTTTTGCACACGGTGACGTGCTTTCAGGGCTGTGGTTAGGCTTTTACCCACTCGAGGGAGGGCAGCTTCCCATTCACTTTGGAGATGGCACTCCTGCAGCGCTGTGGGCCAAGACTGTGCTTCGCAGACTGCGAACTACCCTCTCCATTCGAAGAGAACACGCACGGATTGGGAAGTCTCTGTTCTCTGGGAGTTGTGTGTGGTGCTACTGCCCCGGTGTATGGGGTGGCTCACTGGCCACTAGCAATGTTTCTGCTCGCCACTCTGGGGCAAACGTTGTGCAGCTAAACTCACTTGGGAAGTACAAGTGCCAGAGTTCCTTTCTGGGGCACCATCAAGAGATCACATTCGTAGCATGCGGGTACTGCTTTCCTCCTAAGCTGTGCATTCGCAGCCAGCTTCAAGGTGTTCCTTTTGTGGATAGACTCTGGTGGAGAGGCCGCTGGAGAAGGCCTCTGCTTCTATGCCCTTTGAGAAGGCTTCTTTGAGGAACCTCTAACCCTAGCGTCTGTCAAGTACAGCCTTCTGCCTCTCTCCAATACTGACTTACTTTTGACAGCTTGTCTTTCCGTTTGAGAAACCAAGAGCCCTTTTCGTGCAGGGAAAAATGTCCGTTTTCTGTTCTTCTTTTGCACACGGTGACGTGCTTTCAGGGCTGTGGTTAGGCTTTTACCCACTAGAGGGAGGGCAGCTTCCCATTCACTTTGGAGATGGCACAAGTGCAGCGCTGTGGGCCATGTCTGTGCTTCGCAGACTGCAAAATACCCTCTCCATTCGAAGAGAACACGCACGGATTGGGAAGTCTCTGTTCTCTGGGAGTTGTGTGTGGTGCTACTGCCCCGGTGTATGGGGTGGCTCACTGGCCACTAGCAATGTTTCTGCTCGCCACTCTGGGGCAAACGTTGTGCAGCTAAGCTCACTTGGGAAGTACAAGTGCCAGAGTTCCTTTCTGGGGCACCATCAAGAGATCACATTCGTAGCATGCGGGTACTGCTTTCCTCCTAAGCTGTGCATTCGCAGCCAGCTTCAAGGTGTTCCTTTTGTGGATAGACTCTGGTGGAGAGGCCGCTGGAGAAGGCTTCTGCTTCTATGCCCTTTGAGAAGGCTGCTTTGAGGAACCTCTTACCCTAGCCTCTGCCAAGTACAGCCTTCTGCCTCTCTCCAATACTGACTTACTTCTGACAGCTTGTCTTTCCGTTTGAGAAACCAAGAGCCCTTTTGGTGCAGGGAAAAATGTCCGTTTTCTGTTCTTCTTTTGCACACGGTGACGTGCTTTCAGGGCTGTGGTTAGGCTTTTACCCACTCGAGGGAGGGCAGCTTCCCATTCACTTTGGAGATGGCACTCCTGCAGCGCTGTGGGCCAAGACTGTGCTTCGCAGACTGCGAACTACCCTCTCCATTCGAAGAGAACACGCACGGATTGGGAAGTCTCTGTTCTCTGGGAGTTGTGTGTGGTGCTACTGCCCCGGTGTATGGGGTGGCTCACTGGCCACTAGCAATGTTTCTGCTCGCCACTCTGGGGCAAACGTTGTGCAGCTAAGCTCACTTGGGAAGTACAAGTGCCAGAGTTCCTTTCTGGGGCACCATCAAGAGATCACATTCGTAGCATGCGGGTACTGCTTTCCTCCTAAGCTGTGCATTCGCAGCCAGCTTCAAGGTGTTCCTTTTGTGGATAGACTCTGGTGGAGAGGCCGCTGGAGAAGGCCTCTGCTTCTATGCCCTTTGAGAAGGCTTCTTTGAGGAACCTCTAACCCTAGCGTCTGTCAAGTACAGCCTTCTGCCTCTCTCCAATACTGACTTACTTTTGACAGCTTGTCTTTCCGTTTGAGAAACCAAGAGCCCTTTTCGTGCAGGGAAAAATGTCCGTTTTCTGTTCTTCTTTTGCACACGGTGACGTGCTTTCAGGGCTGTGGTTAGGCTTTTACCCACTCGAGGGAGGGCAGCTTCCCATTCACTTTGGAGATGGCACAAGTGCAGCGCTGTGGGCCATGTCTGTGCTTCGCAGACTGCAAAATACCCTCTCCATTCGAAGAGAACACGCACGGATTGGGAAGTCTCTGTTCTCTGGGAGTTGTGTGTGGTGCTACTGCCCCGGTGTATGGGGTGGCTCACTGGCCACTAGCAATGTTTCTGCTCGCCACTCTGGGGCAAACGTTGTGCAGCTAAGCTCACTTGGGAAGTACAAGTGCCAGAGTTCCTTTCTGGGGCACCATCAAGAGATCACATTCGTAGCATGCGGGTACTGCTTTCCTCCTAAGCTGTGCATTCGCAGCCAGCTTCAAGGTGTTCCTTTTGTGGATAGACTCTGGAGGAGAGGCCGCTGGATAAGGCCTCTGCTTCTATTCCCTTTGAGAGGGCTGCTTTGAGGAACCTCTTACCCTAGCCTCTGCCAAGTACAGCCTTCTGCCTCTCTCCAATACTGACTTACTTCTGACAGCTTGTCTTTCCGTTTGAGAAACCAAGAGCCCTTTTCGTGCAGGGAAAAATGTCCGTTTTCTGTTCTTCTTTTGCACACGGTGACGTGCTTTCAGGCCTGGGTTAGGCTTTTACCCACTCGAGGGAGGGCAGCTTCCCATTCACTTTGGAGATGGCACTCCTGCAGCGCTGTGGACCATGTCTGTGCTTCGCAGACTGCAAACTACCCTCTCCATTCGAAGAGAACACGCACGGATTGGGAAGTCTCTGTTCTCTGGGAGTTGTGTGTGGTGCTACTGCCCCGGTGTATGGGGTGGCTTACTGGCCACTAGCAATGTTTCTGCTCGCCACTGTGGGGCAAACGTTGTGCAGCTAAGCTCACTTGGGAAGTACAAGTGCCAGAGTTCCTTTCTGGGGCACCATCAAGAGATCACATTCGTAGCATGCGGGTACTGCTTTTCTCCTAAGCTGTGCATTCGCAGCCAGCTTCAAGGTGTTCCTTTTGTGGATAGACTCTGGTGGAGAGGCAGCTGGAGAAGGCCTCTGCTTCTATGCCCTTTGAGAAGGCTTCTTTGAGGAACCTCTTACCCTAGCGTCGGCCAAGTACAGTCTTCTGCCTCTCTACAATACTGACTTACTTTTGACAGCTTGTTTTTCCGTTTGAGAAACCAAGAGCCCTTTTCGTGCAGGGAAAAATGTCCGTTTTCTGTTCTTCTTTTGCACACGGTGACGTGCTTTCAGGGCTGTGGTTAGGCTTTTACCCACTCGAGGGAGGGCAGCTTCCCATTCACTTTGGAGATGGCACTCCTGCAGCGCTGTGGGCCATGTCTGTGCTTCGCAGACTGCAAACTACCCTCTCCATTCGAAGAGAACACGCACGGATTGGGAAGTCTCTGTTCTCTGGAGTTGTGTGTGGTGCTACTGCCCCGGTGTATGGGGTGGCTCACTGGCCACTAGCAATGTTTCTGCTCACCACTGTGGGGCAAACGTTGTGCAGCTAAGCTCACTTGGGAAGTACAAGTGCCAGAGTTCCTTTCTGGGGCACCATCAAGAGATCACATTCGTAGCATGCAGGTACTGCTTTCCTCCTCAGCTATGCATTCGCAGCCAGCTTCAAGGTGTTCCTTTTGTGGATAGACTCTGGAGGAGAGGCCGCTGGATAAGGCCTCTGCTTCTATGCCCTTTGAGAGGGCTGCTTTGAGGAACCTCTTACCCTAGCCTCTGCCATGTACAGCCTTCTGCCTCTCTCCAATACTGACTTACTTTTGACAGCTTGTCTTTCCGTTTGAGAAACTAAGAGCCCTTTTCGAGCAGGGAAAAATGTCCGTTTTCTGTTCTTCTTTTGCACACGGTGACGTGCTTTCAGGCCTGGGTTAGGCTTTTACCCACTCGAGGGAGGGCAGCTTCCCATTCACTTTGGAGATGGCTCTCCTGCAGCGCTGTGGGCCATGACTGTGCTTCGCAGACTGTAAACTACCCTCTCCATTCGAAGAGAACACGCACGGATTGGGAAGTCTCTGTTCTCTGGGAGATGTGTGTGGTGCTACTGCCCCGGTGTATGGGGTGGCTCACTCGCCACTAGCAATGTTTCTGCTCGCCACTGTGGGGCAAACGTTGTGCAGCTAAGCTCACTTGGGAAGTACAAGTGCCAGAGTTCCTTTCTGGGGCACCATCAAGAGATCACATTCGTAGCATGCGGGTACTGCTTTCCTCCTAAGCTGTGCATTCGCAGCCAGCTTCAAGGTGTTCCTTTTGTGGATAGACTCTGGTGGAGAGGCCGCTGGAGAAGGCTTCTGCTTCTATGCCCTTTGAGAAGGCTGCTTTGAGGAACCTCTTACCCTAGCCTCTGCCAAGTACAGCCTTCTGCCTCTCTCCAATACTGACTTACTTCTGACAGCTTGTCTTTCCGTTTGAGAAACCAAGAGCCCTTTTCGTGCAGGGAAAAATGTCCGTTTTCTGTTCTTCTTTTGCACACGGTGACGTGCTTTCAGGGCTGTGGTTAGGCTTTTACCCACTCGAGGGAGGGCAGCTTCCCATTCACTTTGGAGATGGCACTCCTGCAGCGCTGTGGGCCAAGACTGTGCTTCGCAGACTGCGAACTACCCTCTCCATTCGAAGAGAACACGCACGGATTGGGAAGTCTCTGTTCTCTGGGAGTTGTGTGTGGTGCTACTGCCCCGGTGTATGGGGTGGCTCACTGGCCACTAGCAATGTTTCTGCTCGCCACTCTGGGGCAAACGTTGTGCAGCTAAGCTCACTTGGGAAGTACAAGTGCCAGAGTTCCTTTCTGGGGCACCATCAAGAGATCACATTCGTAGCATGCGGGTACTGCTTTCCTCCTAAGCTGTGCATTCGCAGCCAGCTTCAAGGTGTTCCTTTTGTGGATAGACTCTGGTGGAGAGGCCGCTGGAGAAGGCCTCTGCTTCTATGCCCTTTGAGAAGGCTTCTTTGAGGAACCTCTAACCCTAGCGTCTGTCAAGTACAGCCTTCTGCCTCTCTCCAATACTGACTTACTTTTGACAGCTTGTCTTTCCGTTTGAGAAACCAAGAGCCCTTTTCGTGCAGGGAAAAATGTCCGTTTTCTGTTCTTCTTTTGCACACGGTGACGTGCTTTCAGGGCTGTGGTTAGGCTTTTACCCACTAGAGGGAGGGCAGCTTCCCATTCACTTTGGAGATGGCACAAGTGCAGCGCTGTGGGCCATGTCTGTGCTTCGCAGACTGCAAAATACCCTCTCCATTCGAAGAGAACACGCACGGATTGGGAAGTCTCTGTTCTCTGGGAGTTGTGTGTGGTGCTACTGCCCCGGTGTATGGGGTGGCTCACTGGCCACTAGCAATGTTTCTGCTCGCCACTCTGGGGCAAACGTTGTGCAGCTAAGCTCACTTGGGAAGTACAAGTGCCAGAGTTCCTTTCTGGGGCACCATCAAGAGATCACATTCGTAGCATGCGGGTACTGCTTTCCTCCTAAGCTGTGCATTCGCAGCCAGCTTCAAGGTGTTCCTTTTGTGGATAGACTCTGGAGGAGAGGCCGCTGGATAAGGCCTCTGCTTCTATGCCCTTTGAGAGGGCTGCTTTGAGGAACCTCTTACCCTAGCCTCTGCCAAGTACAGCCTTCTGCCTCTCTCCAATACTGACTTACTTCTGACAGCTTGTCTTTCCGTTTGAGAAGCCAAGAGCCCTTTTCGTGCAGGGAAAAATGTCCGTTTTCTGTTCTTTTGCACACGGTGACGTGCTTTCAGGCCTGGGTTAGGCTTTTACCCACTCGAGGGAGGGCAGCTTCCCATTCACTTTGGAGATGGCACTCCTGCAGCGCTGTGGGCCATGTCTGTGCTTCGCAGACTGCAAAATACCCTCTCCATTCGAAGAGAACACGCACGGATTGGGAAGTCTCTGTTCTCTGGGAGTTGTGTGTGGTGCTACTGCCCCGGTGTATGGGGTGGCTCACTGGCCACTAGCAATGTTTCTGCTCGCCACTCTGGGGCAAACGTTGTGCAGCTAAGCTCACTTGGGAAGTACAAGTGCCAGAGTTCCTTTCTGGGGCACCATCAAGAGATCACATTCGTAGCATGCGGGTACTGCTTTCCTCCTAAGCTGTGCATTCGCAGCCAGCTTCAAGGTGTTCCTTTTGTGGATAGACTCTGGAGGAGAGGCCGCTGGATAAGGCCTCTGCTTCTATGCCCTTTGAGAGGGCTGCTTTGAGGAACCTCTTACCCTAGCCTCTGCCAAGTACAGCCTTCTGCCTCTCTCCAATACTGACTTACTTCTGACAGCTTGTCTTTCCGTTTGAGAAACCAAGAGCCCTTTTCGTGCAGGGAAAAATGTCCGTTTTCTGTTCTTCTTTTGCACACGGTGACGTGCTTTCAGGCCTGGGTTAGGCTTTTACCCACTCGAGGGAGGGCAGCTTCCCATTCACTTTGGAGATGGCACTCCTGCAGCGCTGTGGACCATGTCTGTGCTTCGCAGACTGCAAACTACCCTCTCCATTCGAAGAGAACACGCACGGATTGGGAAGTCTCTGTTCTCTGGGAGTTGTGTGTGGTGCTACTGCCCCGGTGTATGGGGTGGCTTACTGGCCACTAGCAATGTTTCTGCCCGCCACTGTGGGGCAAACGTTGTGCAGCTAAGCTCACTTGGGAAGTACAAGTGCCAGAGTTCCTTTCTGGGGCACCATCAAGAGATCACATTCGTAGCATGCGGGTACTGCTTTTCTCCTAAGCTGTGCATTCGCAGCCAGCTTCAAGGTGTTCCTTTTGTGGATAGACTCTGGTGGAGAGGCAGCTGGAGAAGGCCTCTGCTTCTATGCCCTTTGAGAAGGCTTCTTTGAGGAACCTCTTACCCTAGCGTCTGCCAAGTACAGTCTTCTGCCTCTCTACAATACTGACTTACTTTTGACAGCTTGTTTTTCCGTTTGAGAAACCAAGAGCCCTTTTCGTGCAGGGAAAAATGTCCGTTTTCTGTTCTTCTTTTGCACACGGTGACGTGCTTTCAGGGCTGTGGTTAGGCTTTTACCCACTCGAGGGAGGGCAGCTTCCCATTCACTTTGGAGATGGCACTCCTGCAGCGCTGTGGGCCATGTCTGTGCTTCGCAGACTGCAAACTACCCTCTCCATTCGAAGAGAACACGCACGGATTGGGAAGTCTCTGTTCTCTGGAGTTGTGTGTGGTGCTACTGCCCCGGTGTATGGGGTGGCTCACTGGCCACTAGCAATGTTTCTGCTCACCACTGTGGGGCAAACGTTGTGCAGCTAAGCTCACTTGGGAAGTACAAGTGCCAGAGTTCCTTTCTGGGGCACAATCAAGAGATCACATTCGTAGCATGCGGGTACTGCTTTCCTCCTAAGCTGTGCATTCGCAGCCAGCTTCAAGGTGTTCCATTTGTGGATAGACTCTGGAGGAGAGGCCGCTGGATAAGGCCTCTGCTTCTATGCCCTTTGAGAGGGCTGCTTTGAGGAACCTCTTACCCTAGCCTCTGCCATGTACAGCCTTCTGCCTCTCTCCAATACTGACTTACTTTTGACAGCTTGTCTTTCCGTTTGAGAAACTAAGAGCCCTTTTCGTGCAGGGAAAAATGTCCGTTTTCTGTTCTTCTTTTGCACACGGTGACGTGCTTTCAGGCCTGGGTTAGGCTTTTACCCACTCGAGGGAGGGCAGCTTCCCATTCACTTTGGAGATGGCTCTCCTGCAGCGCTGTGGGCCATGACTGTGCTTCGCAGACTGTAAACTACCCTCTCCATTCGAAGAGAACACGCACGGATTGGGAAGTCTCTGTTCTCTGGGAGATGTGTGTGGTGCTACTGCCCCGGTGTATGGGGTGGCTCACTCGCCACTAGCAATGTTTCTGCTCTCCACTGTGGGGCAAACGTTGTGCAGCTAAGCTCACTTGGGAAGTACAAGTGCCAGAGTTCCTTTCTGGGGCACCATCAAGAGATCACATTCGTAGCATGCGGGTACTGCTTTCCTCCTAAGCTGTGCATTCGCAGCCAGCTTCAAGGTGTTCCTTTTGTGGATAGACTCTGGTGGAGAGGCCGCTGGAGAAGGCTTCTGCTTCTATGCCCTTTGAGAAGGCTGCTTTGAGGAACCTCTTACCCTAGCCTCTGCCAAGTACAGCCTTCTGCCTCTCTCCAATACTGACTTACTTCTGACAGCTTGTCTTTCCGTTTGAGAAACCAAGAGCCCTTTTCGTGCAGGGAAAAATGTCCATTTTCTGTTCTTCTTTTGCACACGGTGACGTGCTTTCAGGGCTGTGGTTAGGCTTTTACCCACTCGAGGGAGGGCAGCTTCCCATTCACTTTGGAGATGGCACTCCTGCAGCGCTGTGGGCCAAGACTGTGCTTCGCAGACTGCGAACTACCCTCTCCATTCGAAGAGAACACGCACGGATTGGGAAGTCTCTGTTCTCTGGGAGTTGTGTGTGGTGCTACTGCCCCGGTGTATGGGGTGGCTCACTGGCCACTAGCAATGTTTCTGCTCGCCACTCTGGGGCAAACGTTGTGCAGCTAAACTCACTTGGGAAGTACAAGTGCCAGAGTTCCTTTCTGGGGCACCATCAAGAGATCACATTCGTAGCATGCGGGTACTGCTTTCCTCCTAAGCTGTGCATTCGCAGCCAGCTTCAAGGTGTTCCTTTTGTGGATAGACTCTGGTGGAGAGGCCGCTGGAGAAGGCCTCTGCTTCTATGCCCTTTGAGAAGGCTTCTTTGAGGAACCTCTAACCCTAGCGTCTGTCAAGTACAGCCTTCTGCCTCTCTCCAATACTGACTTACTTTTGACAGCTTGTCTTTCCGTTTGAGAAACCAAGAGCCCTTTTCGTGCAGGGAAAAATGTCCGTTTTCTGTTCTTCTTTTGCACACGGTGACGTGCTTTCAGGGCTGTGGTTAGGCTTTTACCCACTAGAGGGAGGGCAGCTTCCCATTCACTTTGGAGATGGCACAAGTGCAGCGCTGTGGGCCATGTCTGTGCTTCGCAGACTGCAAAATACCCTCTCCATTCGAAGAGAACACGCACGGATTGGGAAGTCTCTGTTCTCTGGGAGTTGTGTGTGGTGCTACTGCCCAGGTGTATGGGGTGGCTCACTGGCCACTAGCAATGTTTCTGCTCGCCACTCTGGGGCAAACGTTGTGCAGCTAAGCTCACTTGGGAAGTACAAGTGCCAGAGTTCCTTTCTGGGGCACCATCAAGAGATCACATTCGTAGCATGCGGGTACTGCTTTCCTCCTAAGCTGTGCATTCGCAGCCAGCTTCAAGGTGTTCCTTTTGTGGATAGACTCTGGAGGAGAGGCCGCTGGATAAGGCCTCTGCTTCTATGCCCTTTGAGAGGGCTGCTTTGAGGAACCTCTTACCCTAGCCTCTGCCAAGTACAGCCTTCTGCCTCTCTCCAATACTGACTTACTTCTGACAGCTTGTCTTTCCGTTTGAGAAGCCAAGAGCCCTTTTCGTGCAGGGAAAAATGTCCGTTTTCTGTTCTTTTGCACACGGTGACGTGCTTTCAGGCCTGGGTTAGGCTTTTACCCACTCGAGGGAGGGCAGCTTCCCATTCACTTTGGAGATGGCACTCCTGCAGCGCTGTGGGCCATGTCTGTGCTTCGCAGACTGCAAACTACCCTCTCCATTCGAAGAGAACACGCACGGATTGGGAAGTTTCTGTTCTCTGGGAGTTGTGTGTGGTGCTACTGCCCCGGTGTATGGGGTGGCTCACTGGCCACTAGCAATGTTTCTGCTCGCCACTGTGGGGCAAACGTTGTGCAGCTAAGCTCACTGGGGAAGTACAAGTGCCAGAGTTCCTTTCTGGGGCACCATCAAGAGATCACATTCGTAGCATGCGGGTACTGCTTTCCTCCTAAGCTGTGCATTCGCAGCCAGCTTCAAGGTGTTCTTTTGTGGATAGACTCTGGTGGAGAGGACGCTGGAGAAGGCCTCTGCTTCTATGCCCTTTGAGAAGGCTGCTTTGAGGAACCTCTTACCCTAGCGTGTGCCAAGTACAGCCTTCTGCCTCTCTCCAATACTGACTTACTTTGGACAGCTTGTCTTTCCGTTTGAGAAACCAAGAGCCCTTTTCGTGCAGGGAAAAATGTCCGTTTTCTGTTCTTCTTTTGCACACGGTGACGTGCTTTCAGGGCTGTGGTTAGGCTTTTACCCACTCGAGGGAGGGCAGCTTCCCATTCACTTTGGAGATGGCACTCCTGCAGCGCTGTGGGCCATGTCTGTGCTTCGCAGACTGCAAACTACCCTCTCCATTCGAAGAGAACACGCACGGATTGGGAAGTCTCTGTTCTCTGGGAGTTGTGTGTGGTCATACTGCCCCGGTGTATGGGGTGGCTCACTGGCCACTAGCAATGTTTCTGCTCGCCACTGTGGGGCAAACGTTGTGCAGCTAAGCTCACTTGGGAAGTACAAGTGCCAGAGTTCCTTTCTGGGGCACCATCAAGAGATCACATTCGTAGCATGCGGGTACTGCTTTCCTCCTAAGCTGTGCATTCGCAGCCAGCTTCAAGGTGTTCCTTTTGTGGATAGACTCTGGAGGAGAGGCCGCTGGATAAGGCCTCTGCTTCTATGCCCTTTGAGAGGGCTGCTTTGAGGAACCTCTTACCCTAGCCTCTGCCAAGTACAGCCTTCTGCCTCTCTCCAATACTGACTTACTTCTGACAGCTTGTCTTTCCGTTTGAGAAGCCAAGAGCCCTTTTCGTGCAGGGAAAAATGTCCGTTTTCTGTTCTTTTGCACACGGTGACGTGCTTTCAGGCCTGGGTTAGGCTTTTACCCACTCGAGGGAGGGCAGCTTCCCATTCACTTTGGAGATGGCACTCCTGCAGCGCTGTGGACCATGTCTGTGCTTCGCAGACTGCAAACTACCCTCTCCATTCGAAGAGAACACGCACGGATTGGGAAGTCTCTGTTCTCTGGGAGTTGTGTGTGGTGCTACTGCCCCGGTGTATGGGGTGGCTCACTGGCCAGTAGCAATGTTTCTGCTCGCCACTGTGGGGCAAACGTTGTGCAGCTAAGCTCACTTGGGAAGTACAAGTGCCAGAGTTCCTTTCTGGGGCACCATCAAGAGATCACATTCGTAGCATGCGGATACTGCTTTCCTCCTAAGCTGTGCATTCGCAGCCAGCTTCAAGGTGTTCCTTTTGTGGATAGACTCTGGTGGAGAGGCAGCTGGAGAAGGCCTCTGCTTCTATGCCCTTTGAGAAGGCTTCTTTGAGGAACCTCTTACCCTAGCGTCTACCAAGTACAGTCTTCTGCCTCTCTACAATACTGACTTACTTTTGACAGCTTGTTTTTCCGTTTGAGAAACCAAGAGCCCTTTTCGTGCAGGGAAAAATGTCCGTTTTCTGTTCTTCTTTTGCACACGGTGACGTGCTTTCAGGGCTGTGGTTAGGCTTTTACCCACTCGAGGGAGGGCAGCTTCCCATTCACTTTGGAGATGGCACTCCTGCAGCGCTGTGGGCCATGTCTGTGCTTCGCAGACTGCAAACTACCCTCTCCATTCGAAGAGAACACGCACGGATTGGGTAGTCTCTGTTCTCTGGAGTTGTGTGTGGTGCTATTGCCCCGGTGTATGGGGTGGCTCACTGGCCACTAGCAATGTTTCTGCTCACCACTGTGGGGCAAACGTTGTGCAGCTAAGCTCACTTGGGAAGTACAAGTGCCAGAGTTCCTTTCTGGGGCACCATCAAGAGATCACATTCGTAGCATGCGGGTACTGCTTTCCTCCTAAGCTGTGCATTCGCAGCCAGCTTCAAGGTGTTCCTTTTGTGGATAGACTCTGGAGGAGAGGCCGCTGGATAAGGCCTCTGCTTCTATGCCCTTTGAGAAGGCTGCTTTGAGGAACCTCTTACCCTAGCCTCTGCCAAGTACAGCCTTCTGCCTCTCTCCAATACTGACTTACTTCTGACAGCTTGTCTTTCCGTTTGAGAAACCAAGAGCCCTTTTCGTGCAGGGAAAAATGTCCGTTTTCTGTTCTTCTTTTGCACACGGTTACGTGCTTTCAGGGCTGGAGTTAGGCTTTTACCCACTCGAGGGAGGGCAGCTTCCCATTCACTTTGGAGATGGCACTCCTGCAGCGCTGTGGGCCATGTCTGTGCTTCGCAGACTGCAAACTACCCTCTCCATTCGAAGAGAACACGCACGGATTGGGAAGTCTCTGTTCTCTGGGAGTTGTGTGTGGTGCTACTGCCCCGGTGTATGGGGTGGCTCACTGGCCACTAGCAATGTTTCTGCTCGCCACTGTGGGGCAAACGTTGTGCAGCTAAGCTCACTTGGGAAGTACAAGTGCCAGAGTTCCTTTCTGGGGCACCATCAAGAGATCACATTCGTAGCATGCGGGTACTGCTTTCCTCCTAAGCTGTGCATTCGCAGCCAGCTTCAAGGTGTTCCTTTTGTGGATAGACTCTGGAGGAGAGGCCGCTGGATAAGGCCTCTGCTTCTATGCCCTTTGAGAGGGCTGCTTTGAGGAACCTCTTACCCTAGCCTCTGCCAAGTACAGCCTTCTGCCTCTCTCCAATACTGACTTACTTTTGACAGCTTGTCTTTCCGTTTGAGAAACCAAGAGCCCTTTTCGTGCAGGGAAAAATGTCCGTTTTCTGTTCTTCTTTGGCACACGGTGACGTGCTTTCAGGGTTGGGGTTAGGCTTTTACCGACTCGAGGGAGGGCAGCTTCCCATTCACTTTGGAGATGGAACTCCTGCAGCGCTGTGGGCCATGTCTGTGCTTCGCAAACTGCAAACTACCCTCTCCATTCGAAGAGAACACGCACGGATTGGGAAGTCTCTGTTCTCTGGGAGATGTGTGTGGTGCTACTGCCCCGGTGTATGGGGTGGCTCACTGGCCACTATCAACGTTTCTGCTCGCCACTGTGGGGCAAGCGTGGTGCAGCTAAGTTCACTTGGGAAGTACAAGTGCCAGAGTTCCTTTCTGGGGCACCATCAAGAGATCACATTCGTAGCATGCGGGTACTGCTTTCCTCCTAAGCTGTGCATTCGCAGCCAGCTTCAAGGTGTTCCTTTTGTGGATAGACTCTGGTGGAGAGGCCGCTGGAGAAGGCTTCTGCTTCTATGCCCTTTGAGAAGGCTGCTTTGAGGAACCTCTTACCCTAGCCTCTGCCAAGTACAGCCTTCTGCCTCTCTCCAATACTGACTTACTTTTGACAGCTTGTCTTTCCGTTTGAGAAACCAAGAGCCCTTTTCGTGCAGGGAAAAATGTCCGTTTTCTGTTCTTCTTTTGCACACGGTGACGTGCTTTCAGGCCTGGGTTAGGCTTTTACCCACTCGAGGGAGGGCAGCTTCCCATTCACTTTGTAGATGGCACTCCTGCAGCGCTGTGGGCCATGTCTGTGCTTCGCAGACTGCAAACTACCCTCTCCATTCGAAGAGAACACGCACGGATTGGGAAGTCTCTGTTCTCTGGGAGTTGTGTGTGGTGCTACTGCCCCGGTGTATGGGGTGGCTCACTGGCCACTAGCAATGTTTCTGCTCGCCACTGTGGGGCAAACGTTGTGCAGCTAAGCTCACTTGGGATGTACAAGTGCCAGAGTTCCTTTCTGGGGCACCATCAACAGATCACATTCGTAGCATGCGGGTACTGCTTTCCTCCTAAGCTGTGCATTCGCAGCCAGCTTCAAGGTGTTCCTTTTGTGGATAGACTCTGGTGGAGAGGCCGCTGGAGAAGGCCTCTGCTTCTATGCCCTTTGAGAAGGCTGCTTTGAGGAACCTCTTACCCTAGCGTCTGCCAAGTACAGCCTTCTGCCTCTCTCCAATACTGACTTACTTTTGACAGCTTGTCTTTCCGTTTGAGAAACCAAGAGCCCTTTTCGTGCAGGGAAAAATGTCCGTTTTCTGTTCTTCTTTTGCACACGGTGACGTGCTTTCAGGGCTGTGGTTAGGCTTTTACCCACTCGAGCGAGGGCAGCTTCCCATTCACTTTGGAGATGGCACTCCTGCAGCGCAGTGGGCCATGTCTGTGCTTCGCAGACTGCAAACTACCCTCTCCATTCGAAGAGAACACGCACGGATTGGGAAGTCTCTGTTCTCTGGGAGTTGTGTGTGGTGCTACTGCCCCGGTGTATGGGGTGGCTCACTGGCCACTAGCAATGTTTCTGCTCGCCACTGTGGGGCAAACGTTGTGCAGCTAAGCTCACTTGGGAAGTACAAGTGCCAGAGTTCCTTTCTGGGGCACCATCAAGAGATCACATTCGTAGCATGCGGGTACTGCTTTCCACCTAAGCTGTGCATTCGCAGCCAGCTTCAAGGTGTTCCTTTTGTGGATAGACTCTGGAGGAGAGGCCGCTGGATAAGGCCTCTGCTTCTATGCCCTTTGAGAAGGCTGCTTTGAGGAACCTCTTACCCTAGCCTCTGCCAAGTACAGCCTTCTGCCTCTCTCCAATACTGACTTACTTTTGACAGCTTCTCTTTCCGTTTGAGAAACCAAGAGCCCTTTTCGTGCAGGGAAAAATGTCCGTTTTCTGTTCTTCTTTTGCACACGGTTACGTGCTTTCAGGGCTGGAGTTAGGCTTTTACCCACTCGAGGGAGGGCAGCTTCCCATTCACTTTGGAGATGGCACTCCTGCAGCGCTGTGGGCCATGTCTGTGCTTCGCAGACTGCAAACTACCCTCTCCATTCGAAGAGAACACGCACGGATTGGGAAGTCTCTGTTCTCTGGGAGTTGTGTGTGGTGATACTGCCCCGGTGTATGGGGTGGCTCACTGGCCACTAGCAATGTTTCTGCTCGCCACTGTGGGGCAAACGTTGTGCAGCTAAGCTCACTTGGGAAGTACAAGTGCCAGAGTTCCTTTCTGGGGCACCATCAAGAGATCACATTCGTAGCATGCGGGTACTGCTTTCCTCCTAAGCTGTGCATTCGCAGCCAGCTTCAAGGTGTTCCTTTTGTGGATAGACTCTGGTGGAGAGGCCGCTGGAGAAGGCCTCTGCTTCTGTGCCCTTTGAGAAGGCTGCTTTGAGGAACCTCTTACCCTAGCGTCTGCCAAGTACAGCCTTCTGCCTCTCTCCAATACTGACTTACTTTTGACAGCTTGTCTTTCCGTTTGAGAAAGCAAGAGCCCTTTTCGTGCAGGGAGAAATGTCCGTTTTCTCTTCTTCTTTTGCACACGGTGACGTGCTTTCAGGGCTGTGGTTAGGCTTTTACCCACTCGAGGGAGGGCAGCTTCCCATTCACTTTGGAGATGGCACTCCTGCAGCGCTGTGGGCCATGTCTGTGCTTCGCAGACTGCAAACTACCCTCTCCATTCGAAGAGAACACGCACGGATTGGGAAGTCTCTGTTCTCTGGGAGATGTGTGTGGTGCTACTGCCACGGTGTATGGGGTGGCTCACTGGCCACTAGCAACGTTTCTGCTCGCCACTGTGGGGCAAGCGTTGTGCAGCTAAGTTCACTTGGGAAGTACAAGTGCCAGAGTTCCTTTCTGGGGCACCATCAAGAGATCACATTCGTAGCATGCGGGTACTGCTTTCCTCCTAAGCTGTGCATTCGCAGCCAGCTTCAAGGTGTTCCTTTTGTGGATAGACTCTGGTGGAGAGGCCGCTGGAGAAGGCTTCTGCTTCTATGCCCTTTGAGAAGGCTGCTTTGAGGAACCTCTTACCCTAGCCTCTGCCAAGTACAGCCTTCTGCCTCTCTCCAATACTGACTTACTTTTGACAGCTTGTCTTTCCGTTTGAGAAACCAAGAGCCCTTTTCGTGCAGGGAAAAATGTCCGTTTTCTGTTCTTCTTTTGCACACGGTGACGTGCTTTCAGGCCTGGGTTAGGCTTTTACCCACTCGAGGGAGGGCAGCTTCCCATTCACTTTGGAGATGGCACTCCTGCAGCGCTGTGGGCCATGTCTGTGCTTCGCAGACTGCAAACTAACCTCTCCATTCGAAGAGAACACGCACGGATTGGGAAGTCTCTGTTCTCTGGGAGTTGTGTGTGGTGCTACTGCCCCGGTGTATGGGGTGGCTCACTGGCCACTAGCAACGTTTCTGCTCGCCACTGTGGGGCAAGCGTTGTGCAGCTAAGCTCACTTGGGAAGTACAAGTGCCAGAGTTCCTTTCTGGGGCACCATCAAGAGATCACATTCGTAGCATGCGGGTACTGCTTTCCTCCTAAACTGTGCATTCCCCGCCAGCTTCAAGGTGTTCCTTTTGTGGATAGACTCTGGAGGAGAGGCCGCTGGATAAGGCCTCTGAGTCTATGCCCTTTGAGAAGGCTGCTTTGAGGAACCTCTTTCCCTAGCCTCTGCCAAGTACAGCCTTCTGCCTCTCTCCAATACTGACTTACTTCTGACAGCTTGTCTTTCCGTTTGAGAAAGCAAGAGCCCTTTTCGTGCAGGGAAAAATGTCCGTTTTCTGTTCTTCTTTTGCACACGGTGACGTGCTTTCACGGCTGTGGTTAGGCTTTTAAGCACTCGAGGGAGAGCAGCTTCCCATTCACTTTGGAGATGGCACTCCTGCAGCGCTGTGGGCCATGTCTGTGCTTCGCAGACTGCAAACTACCCTCTCCATTCGAAGAGAACACGCACGGATTGGGAAGTCTCTGTTCTCTGGGAGATGTGTGTGGTGCTACTGCCCCGGTGTATGGGGTGGCTCACTGGCCAGTAGCAATGTTTCTGCTCGCCACTGTGGGGCAAACGTTGTGCAGCTAAGTTCACTTGGGAAGTACAAGTGCCAGAGTTCCTTTCTGGGGCACCATCAAGAGATCACATTCGTAGCATGCGGGTACTGCTTTCCTCCTAAGCTGTGCATTCGCAGCCAGCTTCAAGGTGTTCCTTTTGTGGATAGACTCTGGTGGAGAGGCCGCTGGAGAAGGCCTCTGCTTCTATGCCCTTTGAGAAGGCTGCTTTGAGGAACCTCTTACCCTAGCCTCTGCCATGTACAGCCTTCTGCCTCTCTCCAATACTGACTTACTTCTGACAGCTTGTCTTTCCGTTTGAGAAACCAAGAGCCCTTTTCGTGCAGGGAAAAATGTCCGTTTTCTGTTCTTCTTTTGCACACGGTGACGTGCTTTCAGGGCTGTGGTTAGGCTTTTACCCACTCGAGGGAGGGCAGCTTCCCATTCACTTTGGAGATGGCACTCCTGCAGCGCTGTGGGCCATGACTGTGCTTCGCACACTTTAAACTACCCTCTCCATTCGAAGAGAACACGCACGGATTGGGAAGTCTCTGTTCTCTGGGAGATGTGTGTGGTGCTACTGCCCCGGTGTATGGGGTGGCTCACTGGCCAGTAGCAATGTTTCTGCTCGCCACTGTGGGGCAAACGTTGTGCAGCTAAGCTCACTTGGGAAGTACAAGTGCCAGAGTTCCTTTCTGGGGCACCATCAAGAGATCACATTCGTAGCATGCGGGTACTGCTTTCCTCATAAGCTGTGCATTCGCAGCCAGCTTCAAGGTGTTCCTTTTGTGGATAGACTCTGGTGGAGAGGCCGCTGGAGAAGGCCTCTGCTTCTATGCCCTTTGAGAAGGCTTCTTTGAGGAACCTCTTACCCTAGCCTCTGCCAAGTACAGCCTTCTGCCTCTCTCCAATACTGACTTACTTTTGACAGCTTGTCTTTCCGTTTGAGAAACCAAGAGCCCTTTTCGTGCAGGGAAAAATGTCCGTTTTCTGTTCTTCTTTTGCACACGGTGACGTGCTTTCAGGCCTGGGTTAGGCTTTTACCCACTCGAGGGAGGGCAGCTTCCCATTCACTTTGGAGATGGCACTCCTGCAGCGCTGTGGGCCATGTCTGTGCTTCGCAGACTGCAAACTACCCTCTCCATTCGAAGAGAACACGCACGGATTGGGAAGTCTCTGTTCTCTGGGAGATGTGTGTGGTGCTACTGCCCCGGTGTATGGGGTGGCTCACTGGCCACTAGCAATGTTTCTGCTCGCCACTGTGGGGCAAACGTTGTGCAGCTAAGCTCACTTGGGAAGTACAAGTGCCAGAGTTCCTTTCTGGGGCACCATCAAGAGATCACATTCGTAGCATGCGGGTACTGCTTTCCTCCTAAGCTGTGCATTCGCAGCCAGCTTCAAGGTGTTCCTTTTGTGGATAGACTCTGGTGGAGAGGCCGCTGGAGAAGGCCTCTGCTTCTATGCCCTTTGAGAAGGCTGCTTTGAGGAACCTCTTACCCTAGCCTCTGCCATGTACAGCCTTCTGCCTCTCTCCAATACTGACTTACTTCTGACAGCTTGTCTTTCCGTTTGAGAAACCAAGAGCCCTTTTCGTGCAGGGAAAAATGTCCGTTTTCTGTTCTTCTTTTGCACACGGTGACGTGCTTTCAGGGCTGTGGTTAGGCTTTTACCCACTCGAGGGAGGGCAGCTTCCCATTCACTTTGGAGATGGCACTCCTGCAGCGCTGTGGGCCATGACTGTGCTTCGCAGACTTTAAACTACCCTCTCCATTCGAAGAGAACACGCACGGATTGGGAAGTCTCTGTTCTCTGGGAGATGTGTGTGGTGCTACTGCCCCGGTGTATGGGGTGGCTCACTGGCCAGTAGCAATGTTTCTGCTCGCCACTGTGGGGCAAACGTTGTGCAGCTAAGCTCACTTGGGAAGTACAAGTGCCAGAGTTCCTTTCTGGGGCACCATCAAGAGATCACATTCGTAGCATGCGGGTACTGCTTTCCTCCTAAGCTGTGCATTCGCAGCCAGCTTCAAGGTGTTCCTTTTGTGGATAGACTCTGGTGGAGAGGCCGCTGGAGAAGGCCTCTGCTTCTATGCCCTTTGAGAAGGCTTCTTTGAGGAACCTCTTACCCTAGCCTCTGCCAAGTACAGCCTTCTGCCTCTCTCCAATACTGACTTACTTTTGACAGCTTGTCTTTCCGTTTGAGAAACCAAGAGCCCTTTTCGTGCAGGGAAAAATGTCCGTTTTCTGTTCTTCTTTTGCACACGGTGACGTGCTTTCAGGCCTGGGTTAGGCTTTTACCCACTCGAGGGAGGGCAGCTTCCCATTCACTTTGGAGATGGCACTCCTGCAGCGCTGTGGGCCATGTCTGTGCTTCGCAGACTGCAAACTACCCTCTCCATTCGAAGAGAACACGCACGGATTGGGAAGTCTCTGTTCTCTGGGAGTTGTGTGTGGTGCTACTGCCCCGGTGTATGGGGTGGCTCACTGGCCACTAGCAACGTTTCTGCTCGCCACTGTGGGGCAAGCGTTGTGCAGCTAAGCTCACTTGGGAAGTACAAGTGCCAGAGTTCCTTTCTGGGGCACCATCAAGAGATCACATTCGTAGCATGCGGGTACTGCTTTCCTCCTAAGCTGTGCATTCCCCGCCAGCTTCAAGGTGTTCCTTTTGTGGATAGACTCTGGAGGAGACGCCGCTGGATAAGGCCTCTGAGTCTATGCCCTTTGAGAAGGCTGCTTTGAGGAACCTCTTTCCCTAGCCTCTGCCAAGTACAGCCTTCTGCCTCTCTCCAATACTGACTTACTTCTGACAGCTTGTCTTTCCGTTTGAGAAACCAAGAGCCCTTTTCGTGCAGGGAAAAATGTCCGTTTTCTGTTCTTCTTTTGCACACGGTGACGTGCTTTCACGGCTGTGGTTAGGCTTTTAAGCACTCGAGGGAGAGCAGCTTCCCATTCACTTCGGAGATGGCACTCCTGCAGCGCTGTGGGCCATGTCTGTGCTTCGCAGACTGCAAACTACCCTCTCCATTCGAAGAGAACACGCACGGATTGGGAAGTCTCTGTTCTCTGGGAGATGTGTGTGGTGCTACTGCCCCGGTGTATGGGGTGGCTCACTGGCCAGTAGCAATGTTTCTGCTCGCCACTGTGGGGCAAACGTTGTGCAGCTAAGCTCACTTGGGAAGTACAAGTGCCAGAGTTCCTTTCTGGGGCACCATCAAGAGATCACATTCGTAGCATGCGGGTACTGCTTTCCTCCTAAGCTGTGCATTCGCAGCCAGCTTCAAGGTGTTCCTTTTGTGGATAGACTCTGGTGGAGAGGCCGCTGGAGAAGGCCTCTGCTTCTATGCCCTTTGAGAAGGCTGCTTTGAGGAACCTCTTACCCTAGCCTCTGCCATGTACAGCCTTCTGCCTCTCTCCAATACTGACTTACTTCTGACAGCTTGTCTTTCCGCTTGAGAAACCAAGAGCCCTTTTCGTGCAGGGAAAAATGTCCGTTTTCTGTTCTTCTTTTGCACACGGTGACGTGCTTTCAGGGCTGTGGTTAGGCTTTTACCCACTCGAGGGAGGGCAGCTTCCCATTCACTTTGGAGATGGCACTCCTGCAGCGCTGTGGGCCATGACTGTGCTTCGCAGACTTTAAACTACCCTCTCCATTCGAAGAGAACACGCACGGATTGGGAAGTCTCTGTTCTCTGGGAGATGTGTGTGGTGCTACTGCCCCGGTGTATGGGGTGGCTCACTGGCCAGTAGCAATGTTTCTGCTCGCCACTGTGGGGCAAACGTTGTGCAGCTAAGCTCACTTGGGAAGTACAAGTGCCAGAGTTCCTTTCTGGGGCACCATCAAGAGATCACATTCGTAGCATGCGGGTACTGCTTTCCTCCTAAGCTGTGCATTCGCAGCCAGCTTCAAGGTGTTCCTTTTGTGGATAGACTCTGGTGGAGAGGCCGCTGGAGAAGGCCTCTGCTTCTATGCCCTTTGAGAAGGCTTCTTTGAGGAACCTCTTACCCTAGCCTCTGCCAAGTACAGCCTTCTGCCTCTCTCCAATACTGACTTACTTTTGACAGCTTGTCTTTCCGTTTGAGAAACCAAGAGCCCTTTTGGTGCAGGGAAAAATGTCCGTTTTCTGTTCTTCTTTTGCACACGGTGACGTGCTTTCACGGCTGTGGTTAGGCTTTTAAGCACTCGAGGGAGGGCAGCTTCCCATTCACTTTGGAGATGGCACTCCTGCAGCGCTGTGGGCCATGTCTGTGCTTCGCAGACTTTAAACTACCCTCTCCATTCGAAGAGAACACGCACGGATTGGGAAGTCTCTGTTCTCTGGGAGATGTGTGTGGTGCTACTGCCCCGGTGTATGGGGTGGCTCACTGGCCACTAGCAATGTTTCTGCTCGCCACTGTGGGCCAAACGTTGTGCAGCGAAGCTCACTTGGGAAGTACAAGTGCCAGAGTTCCTTTCTGGGGCACCATCAAGAGATCACATTCGTAGCATGCAGGTACTGCTTTCCTCCTAAGCTGTGCATTCGCAGCCAGCTTCAAGGTGTTCCTTTTGTGGATAGACTCTGGTGGAGAGGCCGCTGGAGAAGGCTTCTGCTTCTATGCCCTTTGAGAAGGCTGCTTTGAGGAACCTCTTACCCTAGCCTCTGCCAAGTACAGCCTTCTGCCTCTCTCCAATACTGACTTACTTTTGACAGCTGGTCTTTACGTTTGAGAAACCAAGAGCCCTTTTCGTGCAGGGAAAAATGTCCGTTTTCTGTTCTTCTTTTGCACACGGTGACGTGCTTTCAGGCCTGGGTTAGGCTTTTACCCACTCGAGGGAGGGCAGCTTCCCATTCACTTTGGAGATGGCACTCCTGCAGCGCTGTGGGCCATGACTGTGCTTCGCAGACTGTAAACTACCCTCTCCATTCGAAGAGAACACGCACGGATTGGGAATTCTCTGTTCTCTGGGAGATGTGTGTGGTGCTACTGCCCCGGTGTATGGGGTGGCTCACTGGCCACTAGCAATGTTTCTGCTCGCCACTGTGGGGCAAACGTTGTGCAGCTAAGCTCACTTGGGAAGTACAAGTGCCAGAGTTCCTTTCTGGGGCACCATCAAGAGATCACATTCGTAGCATGCGGGTACTGCTTTCCTCCTAAGCTGTGCATTCGCAGCCAGCTTCAAGGTGTTCCTTTTGTGGATAGACTCTGGTGGAGAGGCCGCTGGAGAAGGCCTCTGCTTCTATGCCCTTTGAGAAGGCTTCTTTGAGGAACCTCTTACCCTAGCGTGTGCCAAGTACAGCCTTCTGCCTCTCTCCATTACTGACTTACTTTTGACAGCTTGTCTTTCCGTTTGAGAAAGCAAGAGCCCTTTTCGTGCAGGGAAAAATGTCCGTTTTCTGTTCTTCTTTTAAACACGGTGACGTGCTTTCAGGCCTGGGTTAGGCTTTTACCCACTCGAGGGAGGGCAGCTTCCCATTCACTTTGGAGATGGCACTCCTGCAGCGCTGTGGGCCATGTCTGTGCTTCGCAGACTGCAAACTACCCTCTCCATTCGAAGAGAACACGCACGGATTGGGAAGTCTCTGTTCTCTGGGAGTTGTGTGTGGTGCTACTGCCCCGGTTTATGGGGTGGCTCACTGGCCACTAGCAATGTTTCTGCTCGCCACTGTGGGGCAAACGTTGTGCAGCTAAGCTCACTTGGGAAGTACAAGTGCCAGAGTTCCTTTCTGCGGCACCATCAAGAGATCACATTCGTAGCATGCGGGTACTGCTTTCCTCCTAAGCTGTGCATTCGCAGCCAGCTTCAAGGTGTTCCTTTTGTGGATAGACTCTGGTGGAGAGGCCGCTGGAGAAGGCTTCTGCTTCTATGCCCTTTGAGAAGGCTGCTTTGAGGAACCTCTTACCCTAGCCTCTGCCAAGTACAGCCTTCTGCCTCTCTCCAATACTGACTTACTTTTGACAGCTTGTCTTTACGTTTGAGAAACCAAGAGCCCTTTTCGTGCAGGGAAAAATGTCCGTTTTCTGTTCTTCTTTTGCACACGGTGACGTGCTTTCACGGCTGTTGTTAGGCTTTTAAGCACTCGAGGGCGGGCAGCTTCCCATTCACTTTGGAGATGGCACTCCTGCAGCGCTGTGGGCCATGTCTGTGCTTCGCAGACTGCAAACTACCCTCTCCATTCGAAGAGAACACGCACGGATTGGGAAGTCTCTGTTCTCTGGGAGATGTGTGTGGTGCTACTGCCCCGGTATATGGGGTGGCTCACTGGCCAGTAGCAATGTTTCTGCTCGCCACTGTGGGGCAAACGTTGTGCAGCTAAGCTCACTTGGGAAGTACAAGTGCCAGAGTTCCTTTCTGGGGCACCATCAAGAGATCACATTCGTAGCATGCGGGTACTGCTTTCCTCCTAAGCTGTGCATTCGCAGCCAGCTTCAAGGTGTTCCTTTTGTGGATAGACTCTGGAGGAGAGGCCGCTGGATAAGGCCTCTGCTTCTATGCCCTTTGAGAGAGCTGCTTTGAGGAACCTCTTACCCTAGCCTCTGCCAAGTACAGCCTTCTGCCTCTCTCCAATACTGACTTACTTTTGACAGCTTGTCTTTCCGTTTGAGAAACTAAGAGCCCTTTTCGTGCAGGGAAAAATGTCCGATTTCTGTTCTTCTTTTGCACACGGTGACGTGCTTTCAGGCCTGGGTTAGGCTTTGACCCACTCGAGGGAGGGCAGCTTCCCATGCACTTTGGAGATGGCACTCCTGCAGCGCTGTGGGCCATGTCTGTGCTTCGCAAACTGCAAACTACCCTCTCCATTCGAAGAGAACACGCATGGATTGGGAAGTCTCTGTTCTCTGGGAGATGTGTGTGGTGCTACTGCCCCGGTGTATGGGGTGGCTCACTGGCCACTAGCAACGTTTCTGCTCGCCACTGTGGGGCAAGCGTTGTGCAGCTAAGCTCACTTGGGAAGTACAAGTGCCAGAGTTCCTTCCTGGGGCACCATCAAGAGATCACATTCGTAGCATGCGGGTACTGCTTTCCTCCTAAGCTGTGCATTCGCAGCCAGCTTCAAGGTGTTCCTTTTGTGGATAGACTCTGGTGGAGAGGCCGCTGGAGAAGGCCTCTGCTTCTATGCCCTTTGAGAAGGCTGCTTTGAGGAACCTCTTACCCTAGCCTCTGCCAGGTACAGCCTTCTGCCTCTCTCCAATACTGACTTACTTTTGACAGCTTGTCTTTCCGTTTGAGAAACCAAGAGCCCTTTTCGTGCAGGGAAAAATGTCCGTTTTCTGTTCTTCTTTTGCACACCGTGACGTGCTTTCAGGCCTGGGTTAGGCTTTTACCCACTCGAGGGAGGGCAGCTTCCCATTCACTTTGGAGATGGCACTCCTGCAGCGCTGTGGGCCATTACTGTGCTTCGCAGACTGTAAACTACCCTCTCCATTCGAAGAGAACACGCACGGATTGGGAAGTCTCTGTTCTCTGGGAGTTGTGTGTGGTGCTACTGCCCCGGTGTATGGGGTGGCTCACTGGCCACTAGCAATGTTTCTGCTCGCCACTGTGGGGCAAACGTTGTGCAGCTAAGCTCACTTGGGAAGTACAAGTGCCAGAGTTCCTTTCTGGGGCACCATCAAGAGATCACATTCGTAGCATGCGGGTACTGCTTTCCTCCTAAGCTGTGCATTCGCAGCCAGCTTCAAGGTGTTCCTTTTGTGGATAGACTCTGGTGGAGAGGCCGCTGGAGAAGGCCTCTGCTTCTATGCCCTTTGAGAAGGCTTCTTTGAGGAACCTCTTACCCTAGCGTGTGCCAAGTACAGCCTTCTGCCTCTCTCCATTACTGACTTACTTTTGACAGCTTGTCTTTCCGTTTGAGAAAGCAAGAGCCCTTTTCGTGCAGGGAAAAATGTCCGTTTTCTGTTCTTCTTTTGCACACGGTGACGTGCTTTCAGGCCTGGGTTAGGCTTTTACCCACTCGAGGGAGGGCAGCTTCCCATTCACTTTGGAGATGGCACTCCTGCAGCGCTGTGGGCCATGTCTGTGCTTCGCAGACTGCAAACTACCCTCTCCATTCGAAGAGAACACGCACGGATTGGGAAGTCTCTGTTCTCTGGGAGTTGTGTGTGGTGCTACTGCCCCGGTTTATGGGGTGGCTCACTGGCCACTAGCAATGTTTCTGCTCGCCACTGTGGGGCAAACGTTGTGCAGCTAAGCTCACTTGGGAAGTACAAGTGCCAGAGTTCCTTTCTGGGGCACCATCAAGAGATCACATTCGTAGCATGCGGGTACTGCTTTCCTCCTAAGCTGTGCATTCGCAGCCAGCTTCAAGGTGTTCCTTTTGTGGATAGACTCTGGTGGAGCGGCCGCTGGAGAAGGCTTCTGCTTCTATGCCCTTTGAGAAGGCTGCTTTGAGGAACCTCTTACCCTAGCCTCTGCCAAGTACAGCCTTCTGCCTCTCTCCAATACTGACTTACTTTTGACAGCTCGTCTTTACGTTTGAGAAACCAAGAGCCCTTTTCGTGCAGGGAAAAATGTCCGTTTTCTGTTCTTCTTTTGCACACGGTGACGTGCTTTCACGGCTGTGGTTAGGCTTTTAAGCACTCGAGGGAGGGCAGCTTCCCATTCACTTTGGAGATGGCACTCCTGCAGCGCTGTGGGCCATGTCTGTGCTTCGCAGACTGCAAACTACCCTCTCCATTCGAAGAGAACACGCACGGATTGGGAAGTCTCTGTTCTCTGGGAGATGTGTGTGGTGCTACTGCCCCGGTGTATGGGGTGGCTCACTGGCCAGTAGCAATGTTTCTGCTCGCCACTGTGGGGCAAACGTTGTGCAGCTAAGCTCACTTGGGAAGTACAAGTGCCAGAGTTCCTTTCTGGGGCACCATCAAGAGATCACATTCGTAGCATGCGGGTACTGCTTTCCTCCTAAGCTGTGCATTCGCAGCCAGCTTCAAGGTGTTCCTTTTGTGGATAGACTCTGGAGGAGAGGCCGCTGGATAAGGCCTCTGCTTCTATGCCCTTTGAGAGAGCTGCTTTGAGGAACCTCTTACCCTAGCCTCTGCCAAGTACAGCCTTCTGCCTCTCTCCAATACTGACTTACTTTTGACAGCTTGTCTTTCCGTTTGAGAAACTAAGAGCCCTTTTCGTGCAGGGAAAAATGTCCGATTTCTGTTCTTCTTTTGCACACGGTGACGTGCTTTCAGGCCTGGGTTAGGCTTTGACCCAATCGAGGGAGGGCAGCTTCCCATGCACTTTGGAGATGGCACTCCTGCAGCGCTGTGGGCCATGTCTGTGCTTCGCAAACTGCAAACTACCCTCTCCATTCGAAGAGAACACGCACGGATTGGGAAGTCTCTGTTCTCTGGGAGATGTGTGTGGTGCTACTGCCCCGGTGTATGGGGTGGCTCACTGGCCACTAGCAACGTTTCTGCTCGCCACTGTGGGGCAAGCGTTGTGCAGCTAAGCTCACTTGGGAAGTACAAGTGCCAGAGTTCCTTCCTGGGGCACCATCAAGAGATCACATTCGTAGCATGCGGGTACTGCTTTCCTCCTAAGCTGTGCATTCGCAGCCAGCTTCAAGGTGTTCCTTTTGTGGATAGACTCTGGTGGAGAGGCCGCTGGAGAAGGCTTCTGCTTCTATGCACTTTGAGAAGGCTGCTTTGAGGAACCTCTTACCCTAGCCTCTGCCAGGTACAGCCTTCTGCCTCTCTCCAATACTGACTTACTTTTGACAGCTTGTCTTTCCGTTTGAGAAACCAAGAGCCCTTTTCGTGCAGGGAAAAATGTCCGTTTTCTGTTCTTCTTTTGCACACGGTGACGTGCTTTCAGGCCTGGGTTAGGCTTTTACCCACTCGAGGGAGGGCAGCTTCCCATTCACTTTGGAGATGGCACTCCTGCAGCGCTGGGGGCCATGACTGTGCTTCGCAGACTGTAAACTACCCTCTCCATTCGAAGAGAACACGCACGGATTGGGAAATCTCTGTTCTCTGGGAGATGTGTGTGGTGCTACTGCCCCGGTGTATGGGGTGGCTCACTGGCCAGTAGCAATGTTTCTGCTCGCCACTGTGGGGCAAACGTTGTGCAGCTAAGCTCACTTGGGAAGTACAAGTGCCAGAGTTCCTTTCTGGGGCACCATCAAGAGATCACATTCGTAGCATGCGGGTACTGCTTTCCTCCTAAGCTGTGCATTCGCAGCCAGCTTCAAGGTGTTCCTTTTGTGGATAGACTCTGGTGGAGAGGCCGCTGGAGAAGGCCTCTGCTTCTATGCCCTTTGAGAAGGCTTCTTTGAGGAACCTCTTACCCTAGCGTGTGCCAAGTACAGCCTTCTGCCTCTCTCCAATACTGACTTACTTTTGACAGCTTGTCTTTCCGTTTGAGAAAGCAAGAGCCCTTTTCGTGCAGGGAAAAATGTCCGTTTTCTGTTCTTCTTTTGCACACGGTGACGTGCTTTCAGGCCTGGGTTAGGCTTTTACCCACTCGAGGGAGGGCAGCTTCCCATTCACTTTGGAGATGGCACTCCTGCAGCGCTGTGGGCCATGACTGTGCTTCGCAGACTGTAAACTACCCTCTCCATTTGAAGAGAACACGCAAGGATTGGGAAGTCTCTGTTCTCTGGGAGATGTGTGTGGTGCTACTGCCCCGGTGTATGGGGTGGCTCACTGGCCACTAGCAATGTTTCTGCTCGCCACTGTGGGGCAAACGTTGTTCAGCTAAGCTCACTTGGGAAGTACAAGTGCCAGAGTTCCTTTCTGGGGCACCATCAAGAGATCACATTCGTAGCATGCGGGTACTGCTTTCCTCCTAAGCTGTACATTCGCAGCCAGCTTCAAGGTGTTCCTTTTGTGGATAGACTCTGGTGGAGAGGCCGCTGGAGAAGGCCTCTGCTTCTATGCCCTTTGAGAAGGCTTCTTGGAGGAACCTCTTACCCTAGCGTGTGCCAAGTACAGCCTTCTGCCTCTCTCCAATACTGACTTACTTTTGACAGCTTGTCTTTCCGTTTGAGAAACCAAGAGCCCTTTTCGTGCAGGGAAAAATGTCCATTTTCTGTTCTTCTTTTGCACACGGTGACGTGCTTTCAGGGCTGTGGTTAGGCTTTTACCCACTCGAGGGAGGGCAGCTTCCCATTCACTTTGGAGATGGCACTCCTGCAGCGCTGTGGGCCATGTCTGTGCTTCGCAGACTGCAAACTACCCTCTCCATTCGAAGAGAACACGCACGGATTGGGAAGTCTCTGTTCTCTGGAGTTGTGTGTGGTGCTACTGCCCCGGTGTATGGGGTGGCTCACTGGCCACTAGCAATGTTTCTGCTCACCACTGTGGGGCAAACGTTGTGCAGCTAAGCTCACTTGGGAAGTACAAGTGCCAGAGTTCCTTTCTGGGGCACCATCAAGAGATCACATTCGTAGCATGCGGGTACTGCTTTCCTCCTAAGCTGTGCATTCGCAGCCAGCTTCAAGGTGTTCCTTTTGTGGATAGACTCTGGAGGAGAGGCCGCTGGATAAGGCCTCTGCTTCTATGCCCTTTGAGAAGGCTGCTTTGAGGAACCTCTTTCCCTAGCCTCTGCCAAGTACAGCCTTCTGCCTCTCTCCAATACTGACTTACTTTTGACAGCTTGTCTTTCCGTTTGAGAAACCAAGAGCCCTTTTCGTGCAGGGAAAAATGTCCGTTTTCTGTTCTTCTTTTGCACACGGTGACGTGCTTTCAGGCCTGGGTTAGGCTTTTACCCACTCGAGGGAGGGCAGCTTCCCATTCACTTTGGAGATGGCACTCCTGCAGCGCTGTGGACCATGTCTGTGCCTCGCAGACTGCAAACTACCCTCTCCATTCGAAGAGAACACGCACGGATTGGGAAGTCTCTGTTCTCTGGGAGTTGTGTGTGGTGCTACTGCCCCGGTGTATGGGGTGTCTCACTGGGCACTAGCAATGTTTCTGCTCGCCACTGTGGGGCAAACGTTGTTCAGCTAAGCTCACTTGGGAAGTACAAGTGCCAGAGTTCCTTTCTGGGGCACCATCAAGAGATCACATTCGTAGCATGCGGGTACTGCTTTCCTCCTAAGCTGTGCATTCGCAGCCAGCTTAAAGGTGTTCGTTTTGTGGATAGACTCTTGTGGAGAGGCCGCTGGAGAAGGCTTCTGCTTCTAGGCCCTTTGAGAAGGCTTCTTTGAGGAACCTCTTACCCTAGCGTCTGCCAAGTACAGTCTTCTGCCTCTCTCCAATACTGACTTACTTTTGACAGCTTGTCTTTACGTTTGAGAAACCAAGAGCCCTTTTCGTGCAGGGAAAAATGTCCATTTTCTGTTCTTCTTTTGCACACGGTGACGTGCTTTCAGGCCTGGGTTAGGCTTTTACCCACTCAAGGGAGGGCAGCTTCCCATTCACTTTGGAGATGGCACTCCTGCAGCGCTGTGGGCCATGTCTGTGCTTCGCAGACTGCAAACTACCCTCTCCATTCGAAGAGAACACGCACGGATTGGGAAGTCTCTGTTCTCTGGGAGTTGTGTGTGGTGCTACTGCCCCGGTGTATGGGGTGGCTCACTGGCCACTAGCAACGTTTCTGCTCGCCACTGTGGGGCAAGCGTTGTGCAGCTAAGCTCACTTGGGAAGTACAAGTGCCAGAGTTCCTTTCTGGGGCACCATCAAGAGATCACATTCGTAGCTTGCGGGTACTGCTTTCCTCCTAAGCTGTGCATTCCCCGCCAGCTTCAAGGTGTTCCTTTTGTGGATAGACTCTGGAGGAGAGGCCGCTGGATAAGGCCTCTGAGTCTATGCCCTTTGAGAAGGCTGCTTTGAGGAACCTCTTTCCCTAGCCTCTGCCAAGTACAGCCTTCTGCCTCTCTCCAATACTGACTTACTTCTGACAGCTTGTCTTTCCGTTTGAGAAACCAAGAGCCCTTTTCGTGCAGGGAAAAATGTCCGTTTTCTGTTCTTCTTTTGCACACGGTGACGTGCTTTCACGGCTGTGGTTAGGCTTTTAAGCACTCGAGGGAGGGCAGCTTCCCATTCACTTTGGAGATGGCACTCCTGCAGCGCTGTGGGCCATGTCTGTGCTTCGCAGACTTTAAACTACCCTCTCCATTCGAAGAGAACACGCACGGATTGGGAAGTCTCTGTTCTCTGGGAGATGTGTGTGGTGCTACTGCCCCGGTGTATGGGGTGGCTCACTGGCCACTAGCAATGTTTCTGCTCGCCACTGTGGGGCAAACGTTGTGCAGCTAAGCTCACTTGGGAAGTACAAGTGCCAGAGTTCCTTTCTGGGGCACCATCAAGAGATCACATTCGTAGCATGCAGGTACTGCTTTCCTCCTAAGCTGTGCATTCGCAGCCAGCTTCAAGGTGTTCCTTTTGTGGATAGACTCTGGTGGAGAGGCCGCTGGAGAAGGCTTCTGCTTCTATGCCCTTTGAGAAGGCTGCTTTGAGGAACCTCTTACCCTAGCCTCTGCCAAGTACAGCCTTCTGCCTCTCTCCAATACTGACTTACTTTTGACAGCTGGTCTTTACGTTTGAGAAACCAAGAGCCCTTTTCGTGCAGGGAAAAATGTCCGTTTTCTGTTCTTCTTTTGCACACGGTGACGTGCTTTCAGGCCTGGGTTAGGCTTTTACCCACTCGAGGGAGGGCAGCTTCCCATTCACTTTGGAGATGGCACTCCTGCAGCGCTGTGGGCCATGACTGTGCTTCGCAGACTGTAAACTACCCTCTCCATTCGAAGAGAACACGCACGGATTGGGAAGTCTCTGTTCTCTGGGAGATGTGTGTGGTGCTACTGCCCCGGTGTATGGGGTGGCTCACTGGCCACTAGCAATGTTTCTGCTCGCCACTGTGGGGCAAACGTTGTGCAGCTAAGCTCACTTGGGAAGTACAAGTGCCAGAGTTCCTTTCTGGGGCACCATCAAGAGATCACATTCGTAGCATGCGGGTACTGCTTTCCTCCTAAGCTGTGCATTCGCAGCCAGCTTCAAGGTGTTCCTTTTGTGGATAGACTCTGGTGGAGAGGCCGCTGGAGAAGGCCTCTGCTTCTATGCCCTTTGAGAAGGCTTCTTTGAGGAACCTCTTACCCTAGCGTGTGCCAAGTACAGCCTTCTGCCTCTCTCCATTACTGACTTACTTTTGACAGCTTGTCTTTCCGTTTGAGAAAGCAAGAGCCCTTTTCGTGCAGGGAAAAATGTCCGTTTTCTGTTCTTCTTTTGCACACGGTGACGTGCTTTCAGGCCTGGGTTAGGCTTTTACCCACTCGAGGGAGGGCAGCTTCCCATTCACTTTGGAGATGGCACTCCTGCAGCGCTGTGGGCCATGTCTGTGCTTCGCAGACTGCAAACTTCCCTCTCCATTCGAAGAGAACACGCACGGATTGGGAAGTCTCTGTTCTCTGGGAGTTGTGTGTGGTGCTACTGCCCCGGTTTATGGGGTGGCTCACTGGCCACTAGCAATGTTTCTGCTCGCCACTGTGGGGCAAACGTTGTGCAGCTAAGCTCACTTGGGAAGTACAAGTGCCAGAGTTCCTTTCTGCGGCACCATCAAGAGATCACATTCGTAGCATGCGGGTACTGCTTTCCTCCTAAGCTGTGCATTCGCAGCCAGCTTCAAGGTGTTCCTTTTGTGGATAGACTCTGGTGGAGAGGCCGCTGGAGAAGGCTTCTGCTTCTATGCCCTTTGAGAAGGCTGCTTTGAGGAACCTCTTACCCTAGCCTCTGCCAAGTACAGCCTTCTGCCTCTCTCCAATACTGACTTACTTTTGACAGCTTGTCTTTACGTTTGAGAAACCAAGAGCCCTTTTCGTGCAGGGAAAAATGTCCGTTTTCTGTTCTTCTTTTGCACACGGTGACGTGCTTTCACGGCTGTTGTTAGGCTTTTAAGCACTCGAGGGAGGGCAGCTTCCCATTCACTTTGGAGATGGCACTCCTGCAGCGCTGTGGGCCATGTCTGTGCTTCGCAGACTGCAAACTACCCTCTCCATTCGAAGAGAACACGCACGGATTGGGAAGTCTCTGTTCTCTGGGAGATGTGTGTGGTGCTACTGCCCCGGTGTATGGGGTGGCTCACTGGCCAGTAGCAATGTTTCTGCTCGCCACTGTGGGGCAAACGTTGTGCAGCTAAGCTCACTTGGGAAGTACAAGTGCCAGAGTTCCTTTCTGGGGCACCATCAAGAGATCACATTCGTAGCATGCGGGTACTGCTTTCCTCCTAAGCTGTGCATTCGCAGCCAGCTTCAAGGTGTTCCTTTTGTGGATAGACTCTGGAGGAGAGGCCGCTGGATAAGACCTCTGCTTCTATGCCCTTTGAGAGAGCTGCTTTGAGGAACCTCTTACCCTAGCCTCTGCCAAGTACAGCCTTCTGCCTCTCTCCAATACTGACTTACTTTTGACAGCTTGTCTTTCCGTTTGAGAAACTAAGAGCCCTTTTCGTGCAGGGAAAAATGTCCGATTTCTGTTCTTCTTTTGCACACGGTGACGTGCTTTCAGGCCTGGGTTAGGCTTTGACCCACTCGAGGGAGGGCAGCTTCCCATGCACTTTGGAGATGGCACTCCTGCAGCGCTGTGGGCCATGTCTGTGCTTCGCAAACTGCAAACTACCCTCTCCATTCGAAGAGAACACGCACGGATTGGGAAGTCTCTGTTCTCTGGGAGATGTGTGTGGTGCTACTGCCCCGGTGTATGGGGTGGCTCACTGGCCACTAGCAACGTTTCTGCTCGCCACTGTGGGGCAAGCGTTGTGCAGCTAAGCTCACTTGGGAAGTACAAGTGCCAGAGTTCCTTCCTGGGGCACCATCAAGAGATCACATTCGTAGCATGCGGGTACTGCTTTCCTCCTAAGCTGTGCATTCGCAGCCAGCTTCAAGGTGTTCCTTTTGTGGATAGACTCTGGTGGAGAGGCCGCTGGAGAAGGCTTCTGCTTCTATGCACTTTGAGAAGGCTGCTTTGAGGAACCTCTTACCCTAGCCTCTGCCAGGTACAGCCTTCTGCCTCTCTCCAATACTGACTTACTTTTGACAGCTTGTCTTTCCGTTTGAGAAACCAAGAGCCCTTTTCGTGCAGGGAAAAATGTCCGTTTTCTGTTCTTCTTTTGCACACGGTGACGTGCTTTCAGGCCTGGGTTAGGCTTTTACCCACTCGAGGGAGGGCAGCTTCCCATTCACTTTGGAGATGGCACTCCTGCAGCGCTGGGGGCCATGACTGTGCTTCGCAGACTGTAAACTACCCTCTCCATTCGAAGAGAACACGCACGGATTGGGAAATCTCTGTTCTCTGGGAGATGTGTGTGGTGCTACTGCCCCGGTGTATGGGGTGGCTCACTGGCCAGTAGCAATGTTTCTGCTCGCCACTGTGGGGCAAACGTTGTGCAGCTAAGCTCACTTGGGAAGTACAAGTGCCAGAGTTCCTTTCTGGGGCACCATCAAGAGATCACATTCGTAGCATGCGGGTACTGCTTTCCTCCTAAGCTGTGCATTCGCAGCCAGCTTCAAGGTGTTCCTTTTGTGGATAGACTCTGGTGGAGAGGCCGCTGGATAAGGCCTCTGCTTCTATGCCCTTTGAGAAGGCTTCTTTGAGGAACCTCTTACCCTAGCGTGTGCCAAGTACACCCTTCTGCCTCTCTCCAATACTGACTTACTTTTGACAGCTTGTCTTTCCGTTTGAGAAAGCAAGAGCCCTTTTCGTGCAGGGAAAAATGTCCGTTTTCTGTTCTTCTTTTGCACACGGTGACGTGCTTTCAGGGCTGTGGTTAGGCTTTTACCCACTCGAGGGAGGGCAGCTTCCCATGCACTTCGGAGATGGCACTCCTGCAGCGCTGTGGGCCATGTCTGTGCTTCGCAGACTGCAAACTACCCTCTCCATTCGAAGAGAACACGCACGGATTGGGAAGTCTCTGTTCTCTGGGAGTTGTGTGTGGTGCTACTGCCCCGGTGTATGGGGTGGCTCACTGGCCACTAGCAACGTTTCTGCTCGCCACTGTGGGGCAAGCGTTGTGCAGCTAAGCTCACTTGGGAAGTACAAGTGCCAGAGTTCCTTTCTGGGGCACCATCAAGAGATCACATTCGTAGCATGCGGGTACTGCTTTCCTCCTAAGCTGTGCATTCCCCGCCAGCTTCAAGGTGTTCCTTTTGTGGATAGACTCTGGAGGAGAGGCCGCTGGATAAGGCCTCTGCTTCTATGCCCTTTGAGAAGGCTGCTTTGAGGAACCTCTTTCCCTAGCCTCTGCCAAGTACAGCCTTCTGCCTCTCTCCAATACTGACTTACTTTTGACAGCTTGTCTTTCCGTTTGAGAAACCAAGAGCCCTTTTCGTGCAGGGAAAAATGTCCGTTTTCTGTTCTTCTTTTGCACACGGTGACGTGCTTTCAGGCCTGGGTTAGGCTTTTACCCACTCGAGGGAGGGCAGCTTCCCATTCACTTTGGAGATGGCACTCCTGCAGCGCTGTGGGCCATGTCTGTGCTTCGCAGACTGCAAACTACCCTCTCCATTCGAAGAGAACACGCACGGATTGGGAAGTCTCTGTTCTCTGGAGTTGTGTGTGGTGCTACTGCCCCGGTGTATGGGGTGGCTCACTGGCCACTAGCAATGTTTCTGCTCACCACTGTGGGGCAAACGTTGTGCAGCTAAGCTCACTTGGGAAGTACAAGTGCCAGAGTTCCTTTCTGGGGCACCATCAAGAGATCACATTCGTAGCATGCGGGTACTGCTTTCCTCCTAAGCTGTGCATTCGCAGCCAGCTTCAAGGTGTTCCTTTTGTGGATAGACTCTGGAGGAGAGGCCGCTGGATAAGGCCTCTGCTTCTATGCCCTTTGAGAAGGCTGCTTTGAGGAACCTCTTTCCCTAGCCTCTGCCAAGTACAGCCTTCTGCCTCTCTCCAATACTGACTTACTTTTGACAGCTTGTCTTTCCGTTTGAGAAACCAAGAGCCCTTTTCGTGCAGGGAAAAATGTCCATTTTCTGTTCTTCTTTTGCACACGGTGACGTGCTTTCAGGCCTGGGTTAGGCTTTTACCCACTCGAGGCAGGGCAGCTTCCCATTCACTTTGGAGATGGCACTCCTGCAGCGCTGTGGACCATGTCTGTGCCTCGCAGACTGCAAACTACCCTCTCCATTCGAAGAGAACACGCACGGATTGGGAAGTCTCTGTTCTCTGGGAGTTGTGTGTGGTGCTACTGCCCCGGTGTATGGGGTGTCTCACTGGGCACTAGCAATGTTTCTGCTCGCCACTGTGGGGCAAACGTTGTTCAGCTAAGCTCACTTGGGAAGTACAAGTGCCAGAGTTCCTTTCTGGGGCACCATCAAGAGATCACATTCGTAGCATGCGGGTACTGCTTTCCTCCTAAGCTGTGCATTCGCAGCCAGCTTAAAGGTGTTCCTTTTGTGGATAGACTCTTGTGGAGAGGCCGCTGGAGAAGGCTTCTGCTTCTAGGCCCTTTGAGAAGGCTTCTTTGAGGAACCTCTTACCCTAGCGTCTGCCAAGTACAGTCTTCTGCCTCTCTCCAATACTGACTTACTTTTGACAGCTTGTCTTTCCGTTTGAGAAACCAAGAGCCCTTTTCGTGCAGGGAAAAATGTCCATTTTCTGTTCTTCTTTTGCACACGGTGACGTGCTTTCAGGGCTGTGGTTAGGCTTTTACCCACTCGAGGGAGGGCAGCTTCCCATTCACTTTGGAGATGGCACTCCTGCAGCGCTGTGGGCCATGTCTGTGCTTCGCAGACTGCAAACTACCCTCTCCATTCGAAGAGAACACGCACGGATTGGGAAGTCTCTGTTCTCTGGAGTTGTGTGTGGTGCTACTGCCCCGGTGTATGGGGTGGCTCACTGGCCACTAGCAATGTTTCTGCTCACCACTGTGGGGCAAACGTTGTGCAGCTAAGCTCACTTGGGAAGTACAAGTGCCAGAGTTCCTTTCTGGGGCACCATCAAGAGATCACATTCGTAGCATGCGGGTACTGCTTTCCTCCTAAGCTGTGCATTCGCAGCCAGCTTCAAGGTGTTCCTTTTGTGGATAGACTCTGGAGGAGAGGCCGCTGGATAAGGCCTCTGCTTCTATGCCCTTTGAGAGGGCTGCTTTGAGGAACCTCTTACCCTAGCCTCTGCCAAGTACAGCCTTCTGCCTCTCTCCAATACTGACTTACTTCTGACAGCTTGTCTTTCCGTTTGAGAAACCAAGAGCCCTTTTCGTGCAGGGAAAAATGTCCGTTTTCTGTTCTTCTTTTGCACACGGTGACGTGCTTTCAGGGCTGTGGTTAGGCTTTTACCCACTCGAGGGAGGGCAGCTTCCCATTCACTTTGGAGATGGCACTCCTGCAGCGCTGTGGGCCATGTCTGTGCTTCGCAGACTGCAAACTACCCTCTCCATTCGAAGAGAACACGCACGGATTGGGAAGTCTCTGTTCTCTGGGAGTTGTGTGTGGTGCTACTGCCCCGGTGTATGGGGTGGCTCACTGGCCACTAGCAACGTTTCTGCTCGCCACTGTGGGGCAAGCGTTGTGCAGCTAAGCTCACTTGGGAAGTACAAGTGCCAGAGTTCCTTTCTGGGGCACCATCAAGAGATCACATTCGTAGCATGCGGGTACTGCTTTCTCCTAAGCTGTGCATTCCCCGCCAGCTTCAAGGTGTTCCTTTTGTGGATAGACTCTGGAGGAGAGGCCGCTGGATAAGGCCTCTGCTTCTATGCCCTTTGAGAAGGCTGCTTTGAGGAAACTCTTACCCTAGCCTCTGCCAAGTACAGCCTTCTGCCTCTCTCCAATACTGACTTACTTCTGACAGCTTGTCTTTCCGTTTGAGAAACCAAGAGCCCTTTTCGTGCAGGGAAAAATGTCCGTTTTCTGTTCTTCTTTTGCACACGGTGACGTGCTTTCAGGCCTGGGTTAGGCTTTTACCCACTCGAGGGAGGGCAGCTTCCCATTCACTTTGGAGATGGCACTCCTGCAGCGCTGTGGGCCATGTCTGTGCTTCGCAGACTGCAAACTACCCTCTCCATTCGAAGAGAACACGCACGGATTGGGAAGTCTCTGTTCTCTGGGAGTTGTGTGTGGTGCTACTGCCCCGGTGTATGGGGTGGCTCACTGGCCACTAGCAACGTTTCTGCTCGCCACTGTGGGGCAAGCGTTGTTCAGCTAAGCTCACTTGGGAAGTACAAGTGCCAGAGTTCCTTTCTGGGGCACCATCAAGAGATCACATTCGTAGCATGCGGGTACTGCTTTCCTCCTAAGCTGTACATTCGCAGCCAGCTTCAAGGTGTTCCTTTTGTGGATAGACTCTGGTGGAGAGGCCGCTGGAGAAGGCCTCTGCTTCTATGCCCTTTGAGAAGGCTTCTTGGAGGAACCTCTTACCCTAGCGTGTGCCAAGTACAGCCTTCTGCCTCTCTCCAATACTGACTTACTTTTGACAGCTTGTCTTTCCGTTTGAGAAACCAAGAGCCCTTTTCGTGCAGGGAAAAATGTCCATTTTCTGTTCTTCTTTTGCACACGGTGACGTGCTTTCAGGGCTGTGGTTAGGCTTTTACCCACTCGAGGGAGGGCAGCTTCCCATTCACTTTGGAGATGGCACTCCTGCAGCGCTGTGGGCCATGTCTGTGCTTCGCAGACTGCAAACTACCCTCTCCATTCGAAGAGAACACGCACGGATTGGGAAGTCTCTGTTCTCTGGAGTTGTGTGTGGTGCTACTGCCCCGGTGTATGGGGTGGCTCACTGGCCACTAGCAATGTTTCTGCTCACCACTGTGGGGCAAACGTTGTGCAGCTAAGCTCACTTGGGAAGTACAAGTGCCAGAGTTCCTTTCTGGGGCACCATCAAGAGATCACATTCGTAGCATGCGGGTACTGCTTTCCTCCTAAGCTGTGCATTCGCAGCCAGCTTCAAGGTGTTCCTTTTGTGGATAGACTCTGGAGGAGAGGCCGCTGGATAAGGCCTCTGCTTCTATGCCCTTTGAGAAGGCTGCTTTGAGGAACCTCTTTCCCTAGCCTCTGCCACGTACAGCCTTCTGCCTCTCTCCAATACTGACTTACTTTTGACAGCTTGTCTTTCCGTTTGAGAAACCAAGAGCCCTTTTCGTGCAGGGAAAAATGTCCATTTTCTGTTCTTCTTTTGCACACGGTGACGTGCTTTCAGGCCTGGGTTAGGCTTTTACCCACTCGAGGGAGGGCAGCTTCCCATTCACTTTGGAGATGGCACTCCTGCAGCGCTGTGGACCATGTCTGTGCCTCGCAGACTGCAAACTACCCTCTCCATTCGAAGAGAACACGCACGGATTGGGAAGTCTCTGTTCTCTGGGAGTTGTGTGTGGTGCTACTGCCCCGGTGTATGGGGTGTCTCACTGGGCACTAGCAATGTTTCTGCTCGCCACTGTGGGGCAAACGTTGTTCAGCTAAGCTCACTTGGGAAGTACAAGTGCCAGAGTTCCTTTCTGGGGCACCATCAAGAGATCACATTCGTAGCATGCGGGTACTGCTTTCCTCCTAAGCTGTGCATTCGCAGCCAGCTTAAAGGTGTTCCTTTTGTGGATAGACTCTTGTGGAGAGGCCGCTGGAGAAGGCTTCTGCTTCTAGGCCCTTTGAGAAGGCTTCTTTGAGGAACCTCTTACCCTAGCGTCTGCCAAGTACAGTCTTCTGCCTCTCTCCAATACTGACTTACTTTTGACAGCTTGTCTTTCCGTTTGAGAAACCAAGAGCCCTTTTCGTGCAGGGAAAAATGTCCATTTTCTGTTATTCTTTTGCACACGGTGACGTGCTTTCAGGGCTGTGGTTAGGCTTTTACCCACTCGAGGGAGGGCAGCTTCCCATTCACTTTGGAGATGGCACTCCTGCAGCGCTGTGGGCCATGTCTGTGCTTCGCAGACTGCAAACTACCCTCTCCATTCGAAGAGAACACGCACGGATTGGGAAGTCTCTGTTCTCTGGAGTTGTGTGTGGTGCTACTGCCCCGGTGTATGGGGTGGCTCACTGGCCACTAGCAATGTTTCTGCTCACCACTGTGGGGCAAACGTTGTGCAGCTAAGCTCACTTGGGAAGTACAAGTGCCAGAGTTCCTTTCTGGGGCACCATCAAGAGATCACATTCGTAGCATGCGGGTACTGCTTTCCTCCTAAGCTGTGCATTCGCAGCCAGCTTCAAGGTGTTCCTTTTGTGGATAGACTCTGGAGGAGAGGCCGCTGGATAAGGCCTCTGCTTCTATGCCCTTTGAGAGGGCTGCTTTGAGGAACCTCTTACCCTAGCCTCTGCCAAGTACAGCCTTCTGCCTCTCTCCAATACTGACTTACTTCTGACAGCTTGTCTTTCCGTTTGAGAAACCAAGAGCCCTTTTCGTGCAGGGAAAAATGTCCGTTTTCTGTTCTTCTTTTGCACACGGTGACGTGCTTTCAGGGCTGTGGTTAGGCTTTTACCCACTCGAGGGAGGGCAGCTTCCCATTCACTTTGGAGATGGCACTCCTGCAGTGCTGTGGGCCATGTCTGTGCTTCGCAGACTGCAAACTACCCTCTCCATTCGAAGAGAACACGCACGGATTGGGAAGTCTCTGTTCTCTGGGAGTTGTGTGTGGTGCTACTGCCCCGGTGTATGGGGTGGCTCACTGGCCACTAGCAACGTTTCTGCTCGCCACTGTGGGGCAAGCGTTGTGCAGCTAAGCTCACTTGGGAAGTACAAGTGCCAGAGTTCCTTTCTGGGGCACCATCAAGAGATCACATTCGTAGCATGCGGGTACTGCTTTCTCCTAAGCTGTGCATTCCCCGCCAGCTTCAAGGTGTTCCTTTTGTGGATAGACTCTGGAGGAGAGGCCGCTGGAGAAGGCCTCTGCTTCTATGCCCTTTGAGAAGGCTGCTTTGAGGAAACTCTTTCCCTAGCCTCTGCCAAGTACAGCCTTCTGCCTCTCTCCAATACTGACTTACTTCTGACAGCTTGTCTTTCCGTTTGAGAAACCAAGAGCCCTTTTCGTGCAGGGAAAAATGTCCGTTTTCTGTTCTTCTTTTGCACACGGTGACGTGCTTTCAGGCCTGGGTTAGGCTTTTACCCACTCGAGGGAGGGCAGCTTCCCATTCACTTTGGAGATGGCACTCCTGCAGCGCTGTGGGCCATGACTGTGCTTCGCAGACTGTAAACTACCCTCTCCATTCGAAGAGAACACGCACGGATTGGGAAGTCTCTGTTCTCTGGGAGATGTGTGTGGTGCTACTGCCCCGGTGTATGGGGTGGCTCACTCGCCACTAGCAATGTTTCTGCTCGCCACTGTGGGGAAAACGTTGTGCAGCTAAGCTCACTTGGGAAGTACAAGTGCCAGAGTTCCTTTCTGGGTCACCATCAAGTGATCACATTCGTAGCATGCGGGTACTGCTTTCCTCCTAAGCTGTGCATTCGCAGCCAGCTTCAAGGTGTTCCTTTTGTGGATAGACTCTGGTGGAGAGGCCGCTGGAGAAGGCCTCTGCTTCTATGCCCTTTGAGAAGGCTTCTTTGAGGAACCTCTTACCCTAGCGTGTGCCAAGTACAGCCTTCTGCCTCTCTCCAATACTGACTTACTTTTGACAGCTTGTCTTTCCGTTTGAGAAAGCAAGAGCCCTTTTCGTGCAGGGAAAAATGTCCGTTTTCTGTTCTTCTTTTGCACACGGTGACGTGCTTTCAGGGCTGTGGTTAGGCTTTTACCCACTCGAGGGAGGGCAGCTTCCCATTCACTTTGGAGATGGCACTCCTGCAGCGCTGTGGGCCATGTCTGTGCTTCGCAGACTGCAAACTACCCTCTCCATTCGAAGAGAACACGCACGGATTGGGAAGTCTCTGTTCTCTGGAGTTGTGTGTGGTGCTACTGCCCCGGTGTATGGGGTGGCTCACTGGCCACTAGCAATGTTTCTGCTCACCACTGTGGGGCAAACGTTGTGCAGCTAAGCTCACTTGGGAAGTACAAGTGCCAGAGTTCCTTTCTGGGGCACCATCAAGAGATCACATTCGTAGCATGCGGGTACTGCTTTCCTCCTAAGCTGTGCATTCGCAGCCAGCTTCAAGGTGTTCCTTTTGTGGATAGACTCTGGAGGAGAGGCCGCTGGATAAGGCCTCTGCTTCTATGCCCTTTGAGAAGGCTGCTTTGAGGAACCTCTTTCCCTAGCCTCTGCCAAGTACAGCCTTCTGCCTCTCTCCAATACTGACTTACTTTTGACAGCTTGTCTTTCCGTTTGAGAAACCAAGAGCCCTTTTCGTGCAGGGAAAAATGTCCATTTTCTGTTCCTCTTTTGCACACGGTGACGTGCTTTCAGGCCTGGGTTAGGCTTTTACCCACTCGAGGGAGGGCAGCTTCCCATTCACTTTGGAGATGGCACTCCTGCAGCGCTGTGGACCATGTCTGTGCCTCGCAGACTGCAAACTACCCTCTCCATTCGAAGAGAACACGCACGGATTGGGAAGTCTCTGTTCTCTGGGAGTTGTGTGTGGTGCTACTGCCCCGGTGTATGGGGTGTCTCACTGGGCACTAGCAATGTTTCTGCTCGCCACTGTGGGGCAAACGTTGTTCAGCTAAGCTCACTTGGGAAGTACAAGTGCCAGAGTTCCTTTCTGGGGCACCATCAAGAGATCACATTCGTAGCATGCGGGTACTGCTTTCCTCCTAAGCTGTGCATTCGCAGCCAGCTTAAAGGTGTTCCTTTTGTGGATAGACTCTTGTGGAGAGGCCGCTGGAGAAGGCTTCTGCTTCTAGGCCCTTTGAGAAGGCTTCTTTGAGGAACCTCTTACCCTAGCGTCTGCCAAGTACAGTCTTCTGCCTCTCTCCAATACTGACTTACTTTTGACAGCTTGTCTTTCCGTTTGAGAAACCAAGAGCCCTTTTCGTGCAGGGAAAAATGTCCATTTTCTGTTATTCTTTTGCACACGGTGACGTGCTTTCAGGGCTGTGGTTAGGCTTTTACCCACTCGAGGGAGGGCAGCTTCCCATTCACTTTGGAGATGGCACTCCTGCAGCGCTGTGGGCCATGTCTGTGCTTCGCAGACTGCAAACTACCCTCTCCATTCGAAGAGAACACGCACGGATTGGGAAGTCTCTGTTCTCTGGAGTTGTGTGTGGTGCTACTGCCCCGGTGTATGGGGTGGCTCACTGGCCACTAGCAATGTTTCTGCTCACCACTGTGGGGCAAACGTTGTGCAGCTAAGCTCACTTGGGAAGTACAAGTGCCAGAGTTCCTTTCTGGGGCACCATCAAGAGATCACATTCGTAGCATGCGGGTACTGCTTTCCTCCTAAGCTGTGCATTCGCAGCCAGCTTCAAGGTGTTCCTTTTGTGGATAGACTCTGGAGGAGAGGCCGCTGGATAAGGCCTCTGCTTCTATGCCCTTTGAGAGGGCTGCTTTGAGGAACCTCTTACCCTAGCCTCTGCCAAGTACAGCCTTCTGCCTCTCTCCAATACTGACTTACTTCTGACAGCTTGTCTTTCCGTTTGAGAAACCAAGAGCCCTTTTCGTGCAGGGAAAAATGTCCGTTTTCTGTTCTTCTTTTGCACACGGTGACGTGCTTTCAGGGCTGTGGTTAGGCTTTTACCCACTCGAGGGAGGGCAGCTTCCCATTCACTTTGGAGATGGCACTCCTGCAGTGCTGTGGGCCATGTCTGTGCTTCGCAGACTGCAAACTACCCTCTCCATTCGAAGAGAACACGCACGGATTGGGAAGTCTCTGTTCTCTGGGAGTTGTGTGTGGTGCTACTGCCCCGGTGTATGGGGTGGCTCACTGGCCACTAGCAACGTTTCTGCTCGCCACTGTGGGGCAAGCGTTGTGCAGCTAAGCTCACTTGGGAAGTACAAGTGCCAGAGTTCCTTTCTGGGGCACCATCAAGAGATCACATTCGTAGCATGCGGGTACTGCTTTCTCCTAAGCTGTGCATTCCCCGCCAGCTTCAAGGTGTTCCTTTTGTGGATAGACTCTGGAGGAGAGGCCGCTGGAGAAGGCCTCTGCTTCTATGCCCTTTGAGAAGGCTGCTTTGAGGAAACTCTTTCCCTAGCCTCTGCCAAGTACAGCCTTCTGCCTCTCTCCAATACTGACTTACTTCTGACAGCTTGTCTTTCCGTTTGAGAAACCAAGAGCCCTTTTCGTGCAGGGAAAAATGTCCGTTTTCTGTTCTTCTTTTGCACACGGTGACGTGCTTTCAGGCCTGGGTTAGGCTTTTACCCACTCGAGGGAGGGCAGCTTCCCATTCACTTTGGAGATGGCACTCCTGCAGCGCTGTGGGCCATGACTGTGCTTCGCAGACTGTAAACTACCCTCTCCATTCGAAGAGAACACGCACGGATTGGGAAGTCTCTGTTCTCTGGGAGATGTGTGTGGTGCTACTGCCCCGGTGTATGGGGTGGCTCACTCGCCACTAGCAATGTTTCTGCTCGCCACTGTGGGGAAAACGTTGTGCAGCTAAGCTCACTTGGGAAGTACAAGTGCCAGAGTTCCTTTCTGGGTCACCATCAAGAGATCACATTCGTAGCATGCGGGTACTGCTTTCCTCCTAAGCTGTGCATTCGCAGCCAGCTTCAAGGTGTTCCTTTTGTGGATAGACTCTGGTGGAGAGGCCGCTGGAGAAGGCCTCTGCTTCTATGCCCTTTGAGAAGGCTTCTTTGAGGAACCTCTTACCCTAGCGTGTGCCAAGTACAGCCTTCTGCCTCTCTCCAATACTGACTTACTTTTGACAGCTTGTCTTTCCGTTTGAGAAAGCAAGAGCCCTTTTCGTGCAGGGAAAAATGTCCGTTTTCTGTTCTTCTTTTGCACACGGTGACGTGCTTTCAGGGCTGTGGTTAGGCTTTTACCCACTCGAGGGAGGGCAGCTTCCCATTCACTTTGGAGATGGCACTCCTGCAGCGCTGTGGGCCATGTCTGTGCTTCGCAGACTGCAAACTACCCTCTCCATTCGAAGAGAACACGCACGGATTGGGAAGTCTCTGTTCTCTGGGAGTTGTGTGTGGTGCTACTGCCCCGGTGTATGGGGTGGCTCACTGGCCACTAGCAACGTTTCTGCTCGCCACTGTGGGGCAAGCGTTGTGCAGCTAAGCTCACTTGGGAAGTACAAGTGCCAGAGTTCCTTTCTGGGGCACCATCAAGAGATCACATTCGTAGCATGCGGGTACTGCTTTCCTCCTAAGCTGTGCATTCCCCGCCAGCTTCAAGGTGTTCCTTTTGTGGATAGACTCTGGAGGAGAGGCCGCTGGATAAGGCCTCTGCTTTTATGCCCTTTGAGAAGGCTGCTTTGAGGAACCTCTTTCCCTAGCCTCTGCCAAGTACAGCCTTCTGCCTCTCTCCAATACTGACTTACTTCTGACAGCTTGTCTTTCCGTTTGAGAAACCAAGAGCCCTTTTCGTGCAGGGGAAAATGTCCGTTTTCTGTTCTTCTTTTGCACACGGTTACGTGCTTTCAGGGCTGGGGTTAGGTTTTTACCCACTCGAGGGAGGGCAGCTTCCCATTCACTTTGGAGATGGCACTCCTGCAGCGCTGTGGGCCATGTCTGTGCTTCGCAGACTGCAAACTACCCTCTCCATTCGAAGAGAACACGCACGGATTGGGAAGTCTCTGTTCTCTGGGAGTTGTGTGTGGTGCTACTGCCCCGGTGTATGGGGTGGCTCACTGGCCACTAGCAATGTTTCTGCTCGCCACTGTGGGGCAAACGTTGTTCAGCTAAGCTCACTTGGGAAGTACAAGTGCCAGAGTTCCTTTCTGGGGCACCATCAAGAGATCACATTCGTAGCATGCGGGTACTGCTTTCCTCCTAAGCTGTGCATTCGCAGCCAGCTTCAAGGTGTTCCTTTTGTGGATAGACTCTGGAGGAGAGGCCGCTGGATAAGGCCTCTGCTTCTATGCCCTTTGAGAGTGCTGCTTTGAGGAACCTCTTACCCTAGCGTCTGCCAAGTATAGCCTTCTGCCTCTCTCCAATACTGACTTACTTTTGACAGCTTGTCTTTCCGTTTGAGAAAGCAAGAGCCCTTTTCGTGCAGGGAAAAATGTCCGTTTTCTGTTCTTCTTTTGCACACGGTGACGTGCTTTCAGGGCTGTGGTTAGGCTTTTACCCACTCGAGGGAGGGCAGCTTCCCATTCACTTTGGAGATGGCACACGTGCAGCGCTGTGGGCCATGTCTGTGCTTCGCAGACTGCAAACTACCCTCTCCATTCGAAGAGAACACGCACGGATTGGGAAGTCTCTGTTCTCTGGGAGTTGTGTGTGGTGCTACTGCCCCGGTGTATGGGGTGGCTCACTGGCCACTAGCAATGTTTCTGCTCGCCACTGTGGGGCAAACGTTGTTCAGCTAAGCTCACTTGGGAAGTACAAGTGCCAGAGTTCCTTTCTGGGGCACCATCAAGAGATCACATTCGTAGCATGCGGGTACTGCTTTCCTCCTAAGCTGTGCATTCGCAGCCAGCTTCAAGGTGTTCCTTTTGTGGATAGACTCTGGTGGAGAGGCCGCTGGAGAAGGCCTCTGCTTCTATGCCTTTGAGAGGGCTGCTTTGAGGAACCTCTTACCCTAGCCTCTGCCAAGTACAGCCTTCTGCCTCTCTCCAATACTGACTTACTTCTGACAGCTTGTCTTTCCGTTTGAGAAACCAAGAGCCCTTTTCGTGCAGGGAAAAATGTCCGTTTTCTGTTCTTCTTTTGCACACGGTGACGTGCTTTCAGGCCTGGGTTAGGCTTTTACCCACTCGAGGGAGGGCAGCTTCCCATTCACTTTGGAGATGGCACTCCTGCAGCGCTTTGGACCATGTCTGTGCTTCGCAGACTGCAAACTACCCTCTCCATTCGAAGAGAACACGCACGGATTGGGAAGTCTCTGTTCTCTGGGAGTTGTGTGTGGTGCTACTGCCCCGGTGTATGGGGTGTGTCACTGGCCACTAGCAATGTTTCTGCTCGCCACTGTGGGGCAAACGTTGTGCAGCTAAGCTCACTTAGGAAGTACAAGTGCCAGAGTTCCTTTCTGGGGCACCATCAAGAGATCACATTCGTAGCATGCGGGTACTGCTTTCCTCCTAAGCTGTGCATTCGCAGCCAGCTTAAAGGTGTTCCTTTTGTGGATAGACTCTGGTGGAGAGGCCGCTGGAGAAGGCCTCTGCTTCTATGCCCTTTGAGAAGGCTTCTTTGAGGAACCTCTTACCCTAGCGTCTGCCAAGTACAGTCTTCTGCCTCTCTCCAATACTGACTTACTTTTGACAGCTTGTCTTTCCTTTTGAGAAACCAAGAGCCCTTTTCGTGCAGGGAAAAATGTCCATTTTCTGTTCTACTTTTGCACACGGTGACGTGCTTTCAGGGCTGTGGTTAGGCTTTTACCCACTCGAGGGAGGGCAGCTTCCCATTCACTTTGGAGATGGCACTCCTGCAGCGCTGTGGGCCATGTCTGTGCTTCGCAGACTGCAAACTAACCTCTCCATTCGAAGAGAACACGCACGGATTGGGAAGTCTCTGTTCTCTGGAGTTGTGTGTGGTGCTACTGCCCCAGTGTATGGGGTGGCTCACTGGCCACTAGCAATGTTTCTGCTCACCACTGTGGGGCAAACGTTGTGCAGCTAAGCTCACTTGGGAAGTACAAGTGCCAGAGTTCCTTTCTGGGGCACCATCAAGAGATCACATTCGTAGCATGCGGGTACTGCTTTCCTCCTAAGCTGTGCATTCGCAGCCAGCTTCAAGGTGTTCCTTTTGTGGATAGACTCTGGAGGAGAGGCCGCTGGAGAAGGCCTCTGCTTCTATGCCCTTTGAGAGGGCTGCTTTGAGGAACCTCTTACCCTAGCCTCTGCCAAGTACAGCCTTCTGCCTCTCTCCAATACTGACTTACTTTTGACAGCTTGTCATTCCTTTTGAGAAACAAAGAGCCCTTTTTGTGCAGGGAAAAATGTCCGTTTTCTGTTCTTCTTTTGCACACGGTGACGTGCTTTCAGGGCTGTGGTTAGGCTTTTACCCACTCGAGGGAGGGCAGCTTCCCATTCACTTTGGAGATGGCACTCCTGCAGCGCTGTGGGCCATGTCTGTGCTTCGCAGACTGCAAACTACCCTCTCCATTCGAAGAGAAAACGCACGGATTGGGAAGTCTCTGTTCTCTGGGAGTTGTGTGTGGTGCTACTGCCCCGGTGTATGGGGTGGCTCACTGGCCACTAGCAATGTTTCTGCTCGCCACTGTGGGGCAAACGTTGTGCAGCTAAGCTCACTTGGGAAGTACAAGTGCCAGAGTTCCTTTCTGGGGCACCATCAAGAGATCACATTCGTAGCATGCGGGTACTGCTTTCCTCCTAAGCTGTGCATTCGCAGCCAGCTTCAAGGTGTTCCTTTTGTGGATAGACTCTTGTGGAGAGGCCGCTGGAGAAGGCTTCTGCTTCTATGCCCTTTGAGAAGGCTGCTTTGAGGAACCTCTTACCCTAGCCTCTGCCAAGTACAGCCTTCTGCCTCTCTCCAATACTGACTTACTTCTGACAGCTTGTCTTTCCGTTTGAGAAACCAAGCGCCCTTTTCGTGCAGGGAAAAATGTCCGTTTTCTGTTCTTCTTTTGCACACGGTACGTGCTTTCAGGGCTGGGGTTAGGCTTTTACCCACTCGAGGGAGGGCAGCTTCCCATTCACTTTGGAGATGGCACTCCTGCAGCGCTGTGGGCCATGTCTGTGCTTCGCAAACTGCAAACTACCCTCTCCATTCGAAGAGAACACGCACGGATTGGGAAGTCTCTGTTCTCTGGGAGATGTGTGTGGTGCTACTGCCCCGGTATATGGGGTGGCTCACTGGCCACTAGCAACGTTTCTGCTCGCCACTGTGGGGCAAGCGTTGTGCAGCTAAGCTCACTTGGGAAGTACAAGTGCCAGAGTTCCTTTCTGGGGCACCATCAAGAGATCACATTCGTAGCATGCGGGTACTGCTTTCCTCCTAAGCTGTGCATTCGCAGCCAGCTTCAAGGTGTTCCTTTTGTGGATAGACTCTGGTGGAGAGGCCGCTGGAGAAGGCTTCTGCTTCTATGCCCTTTGAGAAGGCTGCTTTGAGGAACCTCTTACCCTAGCCTCTGCCAAGTACAGCCTTCTGCCTCTCTCCAATACTGACTTACTTTTGACAGCTTGTCTTTCCGTTTGGGAAACCAAGAGCCCTTTTCGTGCAGGGAAAAATGTCCGTTTTCTGTTCTTCTTTTGCACACGGTGACGTGCTTTCAGGCCTGGGTTAGGCTTTTACCCACTCGAGGGAGGGCGGCTTCCCATTCACTTTGGAGATGGCACTCCTGCAGCGCTGTGGGCCATGACTGTGCTTCGCAGACTGTAAACTACCCTCTCCATTCGAAGAGAACACGCACGGATTGGGAAGTCTCTGTTCTCTGGGAGATGTGTGTGGTGCTACTGCCCCGGTGTATGGGGTGGCTCACTGGCCACTAGCAATGTTTCTGCTCGCCACTGTGGGGCAAACGTTGTTCAGCTAAGCTCACTTGGGAAGTACAAGTGCCAGAGTTCCTTTCTGGGGCACCATCAAGAGATCACATTCGTAGCATGCGGGTACTGCTTTCCTCCTAAGCTGTGCATTCGCAGCCAGCTTCAAGGTGTTCCTTTTGTGGATAGACTCTGGAGGAGAGGCCGCTGGATAAGGCCTCTGCTTCTATGGCCTTTGAGAGGGCTGCTTTGAGGAACCTCTTACCCTAGCCTCTGCCAAGTACAGCCTTCTGCGTCTCTCCAATACTGACTTACTTTTGACAGCTTGTCTTTCCGTTTGAGAAACTAAGAGCCCTTTTCGTGCAGGGAAAAATGTCCGTTTTCTGTTCTTCTTTTGCACACGGTGACGTGCTTTCAGGCCTGGGTTAGGCTTTTACCCACTCGAGGGAGGGCAGCTTCCCATTCACTTTGGAGATGGCACTCCTGCAGCGCTGTGGGCCATGACTGTGCTTCGCAGACTGTAAACTACCCTCTCCATTCGAAGAGAACACGCACGGATTGGGAAGTCTCTGTTCTCTGGGAGATATGTGTGGTGCTACTGCCCCGGTGTATGGGGTGGCTCACTCGCCACTAGCAATGTTTCTGCTCGCCACTGTGGGGCAAACGTTGTGCAGCTAAGCTCACTTGGGAAGTACAAGTGCCAGAGTTCCTTTCTGGGGCACCATCAAGAGATCACATTCGTAGCATGCGGGTACTGCTTTCCTCCTAAGCTGTGCATTCGCAGCCACCTTCAAGGTGTTGCTTTTGTGGATAGACTCTGGTGGAGAGGCCGCTGGAGAAGGCCTCTGCTTCTATGCCCTTTGAGAAGGCTTCTTTGAGGAACCTCTTACCCTAGCGTGTGCCAAGTACAGCCTTCTGCCTCTCTCCAATACTGACTTACTTTTGACAGCTTGTCTTTCCGTTTGAGAAAGCAAGAGCCCTTTTCGTGCAGGGAAAAATGTCCGTTTTCTGTTCTTCTTTTGCACACGGTGACGTGCTTTCAGGGCTGTGGTTAGGCTTTTACCCACTCGAGGGAGGGCAGCTTCCCATTCACTTTGGAGATGGCACTCCTGCAGCGCTGTGGGCCATGTCTGTGCTTCGCAGACTGCAAACTACCCTCTCCATTCGAAGAGAACACGCACGGATTGGGAAGTCTCTGTTCTCTGGGAGTTGTGTGTGGTGCTACTGCCCCGGTGTATGGGGTGGCTCACTGGCCACTAGCAACGTTTCTGCTCGCCACTGTGGGGCAAGCGTTGTGCAGCTAAGCTCACTTGGGAAGTACAAGTGCCAGAGTTCCTTTCTGGGGCACCATCAAGAGATCACATTCGTAGCATGCGGGTACTGCTTTCCTCCTAAGCTGTGCATTCGCAGCCAGCTTCAAGGTGTTCCTTTTGTGGATAGACTCTGGAGGAGAGGCCGCTGGATAAGGCCTCTGCTTCTATGCACTTTGAGAGGGCTGCTTTGAGGAACCTCTTACCCTAGCTTCTGCCAAGTACAGCCTTCTGCCTCTCTCCAATACTGACTTACTTCTGACAGCTTGTCTTTCCGTTTGAGAAACCAAGAGGCCTTTTCGTGCAGGGAAAAATGTCCGTTTTCTGTTCTTCTTTTGCACACGGTGACGTGCTTTCAGGCCTGGGTTAGGCTTTTACCCACTCGAGGGAGGGCAGCTTCCCATTCACTTTGGAGATGGCACTCCTGAAGCGCGGTGGACCATGTCTGTGCTTCGCAGACTGCAAACTACCCTCTCCATTCGAAGAGAACACGCACGGATTGGGAAGTCTCTGTTCTCTGGGAGTTGTGTGTGGTGCTACTGCCCCGGTGTATGGGGTGTCTCACTGGCCACTAGCAATGTTTCTGCTCGCCACTGTGGGGCAAACGTTGTGCAGCTAAGCTCACTTGGGAAGTACAAGTGCCAGAGTTCCTTTCTGGGGCACCATCAAGAGATCACATTCGTAGCATGCGGGTACTGCTTTCCTCCTAAGCTGTGCATTCGCAGCCAGCTTAAAGGTGTTCCTTTTGTGGATAGACTCTGGTGGAGAGGCCGCTGGAGAAGGCCTCTGCTTCTATGCCCTTTGAGAAGGCTTCTTTGAGGAACCTCTTACCCTAGCGTCTGCCAAGTACAGTCTTCTGCCTCTCTCCAATACTGACTTACTTTTGACAGCTTGTCTTTCCGTTTGAGAAACCAAGAGCCCTTTTCGTGCAGGGAAAAATGTCCATTTTCTGTTCTTCTTTTGCACACGGTGACGTGCTTTCAGGGCTGTGGTTAGGCTTTTACCCACTCGAGGGAGGGCAGCTTCCCATTCACTTTGGAGATGGCACTCCTGCAGCGCTGTGGGCCATGTCTGTGCTTCGCACACTGCAAACTACCCTCTCCATTCGAAGAGAACACGCACGGATTGGGAAGTCTCTGTTCTCTGGAGTTGTGTGTGGTGCTACTGCCCCGGTGTATGGGGTGGCTCACTGGCCACTAGCAATGTTTCTGCTCACCACTGTGGGGCAAGCGTTGTGCAGCTAAGCTCACTTGGGAAGTACAAGTGCCAGAGTTCCTTTCTGGGGCACCATCAAGAGATCACATTCGTAGCATGCGGGTACTGCTTTCCTCCTAAGCTGTGCATTCGCAGCCAGCTTCAAGGTGTTCCTTTTGTGGATAGACTCTGGAGGAGAGGCCGCTGGATAAGGCCTCTGCTTCTATGCGCTTTGAGAGGGCTGCTTTGAGGAACCTCTTACCCTAGCCTCTGCCAAGTACAGCCTTCTGCCTCTCTCCAATACTGACTTACTTCTGACAGCTTGTCTTTCCGTTTGAGAAACCAAGAGCCCTTTTCGTGCAGGGAAAAATGTCCGTTTTCTGTTCTTCTTTTGCACACGGCGACGTGCTTTCAGGGCTGTGGTTAGTCTTTTACCCACTCGAGCGAGGGCAGCTTCCCATTCACTTTGGAGATGGCACCACTGCAGCGCTGTGGGCCATGTCTGTGCTTCGCAGACTGCAAACTACCCTCTCCATTCGAAGAGAACACGCACGGATTGGGAAGTCTCTGTTCTCTGGGAGTTGTGTGTGGTGCTACTGCCCCGGTGTATGGGGTGGCTCACTGGCCACTAGCAATGTTTCTGCTCGCCACTGTGGGGCAAACGTTGTGCAGCTAAGCTCACTTGGGAAGTACAAGTGCCAGAGTTCCTTTCTGGGGCACCATCAAGAGATCACATTCGTAGCATGCGGGTACTGCTTTCCTCCTAAGCTGTGCATTTGCAGCCAGCTTCAAGGTGTTCCTTTTGTGGATAGACTCTGGAGGAGAGGCCGCTGGATAAGGCCTCTGTTTCTATGCCCTTTGAGAAGGCTGCTTTGAGGAACCTCTTACCCTAGCCTCTGCCAAGTACAGCCTTCTGCCTCTCTCCAATACTGACTTACTTTTGACAGCTTGTCTTTCCTTTTGAGAAAGCAAGAGCCCTTTTCGTGCAGGGAAAAATGTCCGTTTTCTGTTCTTCTTTTGCACACGGTGACGTGCTTTCAGGGCTGTGGTTAGGCTTTTACCCACTCGAGGGAGGGCAGCTTCCCATTCACTTTGGAGATGGCACTCCTGCAGCGCTGTGGGCCATGTCTGTGCTTCGCAGACTGCAAACTACCCTCTCCATTCGAAGAGAACACGCACGGATTGGGAAGTCTCTGTTCTCTGGGAGTTGTGTGTGGTGCTACTGCCCCGGTGTATGGGGTGGCTCACTGGCCACTAGCAACGTTTCTGCTCGCCACTGTGGGGCAAGCGTTGTGCAGCTAAGCTCACTTGGGAAGTACAAGTGCCAGAGTTCCTTTCTGGGGCACCATCAAGAGATCACATTCGTAGCATGCGGGTACTGCTTTCCTCCTAAGCTGTGCATTCGCAGCCAGCTTCAAGGTGTTCCTTTTGTGGATAGACTCTGGAGGAGAGGCCGCTGGATAAGGCCTCTGCTTCTATGCCCTTTGAGAAGGCTGCTTTGAGGAACCTCTTTCCCTAGCCTCTGCCAAGTAGAGCCTTCTGCCTCTCTCCAATACTGACTTACTTTTGACAGCTTGTCTTTCCGTTTGAGAAACCAAGAGCCCTTTTCGTGCAGGGAAAAATATCCGTTTTCTGTTCTTCTTTTGCACACGGTGACGTGCTTTCAGGCCTGGGTTAGGCTTTTACCCACTCGAGGGAGGGCAGCTTCCCATTCACTTTGGAGATGGCACTCCTGCAGCGCTGTGGGCCATGTCTGTGCTTCGCAGACTGCAAACTACCCTCTCCATTCGAAGAGAACACGCACGGATTGGGAAGTCTCTGTTCTCTGGGAGTTGTGTGTGGTGCTACTGCCCCGGTGTATGGGGTGGCTCACTGGCCACTAGCAACGTTTCTGCTCGCCACTGTGGGGCAAGCGTTGTGCAGCTAAGCTCACTTGGGAAGTACAAGTGCCAGAGTTCCTTTCTGGGGCACCATCAAGAGATCACATTCGTAGCATGCGGGTACTGCTTTCCTCCTAAGCTGTGCATTCGCAGCCAGCTTCAAGGTGTTCCTTTTGTGGATAGACTCTGGAGGAGAGGCCGCTGGATAAGGCCTCTGCTTCTATGCCCTTTGAGAGGGCTGCTTTGAGGAACCTCTTACCCTAGCTTCTGCCAAGTACAGCCTTCTGCCTCTCTCCAATACTGACTTACTTTTGACAGCTTGTCTTTCCGTTTGAGAAACCAAGAGCCCTTTTCGTGCAGGGAAAAATGTCCATTTTCTGTTCTTCTTTTGCACACGGTGACGTGCTTTCAGGGCTGTGGTTAGGCTTTTACCCACTCGAGGGAGGGCAGCTTCCCATTCACTTTGGAGATGGCACTCCTGCAGCGCTGTGGGCCATGTCTGTGCTTCGCAGACTGCAAACTACCCTCTCCATTCGAAGAGAACACGCACGGATTGGGAAGTCTCTGTTCTCTGGAGTTGTGTGTGGTGCTACTGCCCCGGTGTATGGGGTGGCTCACTGGCCACTAGCAATGTTTCTGCTCACCACTGTGGGGCAAGCGTTGTGCAGCGAAGCTCACTTGGGAAGTATAAGTGCCAGAGTTCCTTTCTGGGGCACCATCAAGAGATCACATTCGTAGCATGCGGGTACTGCTTTCCTCCTAAGCTGTGCATTCGCAGCCAGCTTCAAGGTGTTCCTTTTGTGGATAGACTCTGGAGGAGAGGCCGCTGGATAAGGCCTCTGCTTCTATGCGCTTTGAGAGGGCTGCTTTGAGGAACCTCTTACCCTAGCCTCTGCCAAGTACAGCCTTCTGCCTCTCTCCAATACTGACTTACTTCTGACAGCTTGTCTTTCCGTTTGAGAAACCAAGAGCCCTTTTCGTGCAGGGAAAAATGTCCGTTTTCTGTTCTTCTTTTGCACACGGTGACGTGCTTTCACGGCTGTGGTTAGTCTTTTACCCACTCGAGCGAGGGCAGCTTCCCATTCACTTTGGAGATGGCACTCCTGCAGCGCTGTGGGCCATGTCTGTGCTTCGCAGACTGCAAACTACCCTCTCCATTCGAAGAGAACACGCACGGATTGGGAAGTCTCTGTTCTCTGGGAGTTGTGTGTGGTGCTACTGCCCCGGTGTATGGGGTGGCTCACTGGCCACTAGCAATGTTTCTGCTCGCCACTGTGGGGCAAACGTTGTGCAGCTAAGCTCACTTGGGAAGTACAAGTGCCAGAGTTCCTTTCTGGGGCACCATCAAGAGATCACATTCGTAGCATGCGGGTACTGCTTTCCTCCTAAGCTGTGCATTCGCAGCCAGCTTCAAGGTGTTCCTTTTGTGGATAGACTCTGGAGGAGAGGCCGCTGGATAAGGCCTCTGCTTCTATGCCCTTTGAGAAGGCTGCTTTGAGGAACCTCTTACCCTAGCCTCTGCCAAGTACAGCCTTCTGCCTCTCTCCAATACTGACTTACTTCTGACAGCTTGTCTTTCCGTTTGAGAAACCAAGAGCCCTTTTCGTGCAGGGAAAAATGTCCGTTTTCTGTTCTTCTTTTGCACACGGTGACGTGCTTTCAGGGCTGGGGTTAGGCTTTTACCCACTCGAGGGAGGGCAGCTTCCCATTCACTTTGGAGATGGCACTCCTGCAGCGCTGTGGGCCATGTCTGTGCTTCGCAAACTGCAAACTACCCTCTCCATTCGAAGAGAACACGCACGGATTCGGAAGTCTCTGTTCTCTGGGAGATGTGTGTGGTGCTACTGCCCCGGTGTATGGGGTGGCTCACTGGCCACAAGCAACGTTTCTGCTCGCCACTGTGGGGCAAGCGTTGTGCAGCTAAGCTCACTTGGGAAGTACAAGTGCCAGAGTTCCTTTCTGGGGCACCATCAAGAGATCACATTCGTAGCATGCAGGTACTGCTTTCCTCCTAAGCTGTGCATTCGCAGCCAGCTTCAAGGTGTTCCTTTTGTGGATAGACTCTGGTGGAGAGGCCGCTGGAGAAGGCCTCTGCTTCTATGCCCTTTGAGAAGGCTTCTTTGAGGAACCTCTTACCCTAGCGTGTGCCAAGTACAGCCTTCTGCCTCTCTCCAATACTGACTTACTTTTGACAGCTTGTCTTTCCGTTTGAGAAAGCAAGAGCCCTTTTCGTGCAGGGAAAAATGTCCGTTTTCTGTTCTTCTTTGGCACACGGTGACGTGCTTTCAGGGCTCTGGTTAGGCTTTTACCCACTCGAGGGTGGGCAGCTTCCCATTCACTTTGGAGATGGCACTCCTGCAGCGCTGTGGGCCATGTCTGTGCTTCGCAGACTGCAAACTTCCCTCTCCATTCTAAGAGAACACGCACGGATTGGGAAGTCTCTGTTCTCTGGGAGTTGTGTGTGGTGCTACTGCCCCGGTGTATGGGGTGGCTCACTGGCCACTAGCAATGTTTCTGCTCGCCACTGTGGGGCAAACATTGTGCAGCTAAGCTCACTTGGGAAGTACAAGTGCCAGAGTTCCTTTCTGGGGCACCATCAAGAGATCACATTCGTAGCATGCGGGTACTGCTTTCCTCCTCAGCTGTGCATTCGCAGCCAGCTTCAAGGTGTTCCTTTTGTGGATAGACTCTGGAGGAGAGGCCGCTGGATAAGGCCTCTGCTTCTATGCCCTTTGAGAAGGCTGCTTTGAGGAAACTCTTTCCCTAGCCTCTGCCAAGTACAGCCTTCTGCCTCTCTCCAATACTGACTTACTTCTGACAACTTGTCTTTCCGTTTGAGAAACCAAGAGCCCTTTTCGTGCAGGGAAAAATGTCCGTTTTCTGTTCTTCTTTTGCACACGGTGACGTGCTTTCAGGCCTGGGTTAGGCTTTTACCCACTCGAGGGAGGGCAGCTTCCCATTCACTTTGGAGATGGCACTCCTGCAGCGCTGTGGGCCATGACTGTGCTTCGCAGACTGTAAACTACCCTCTCCATTCGAAGAGAACACGCACGGATTGGGAAGTCTCTGTTCTCTGGGAGATGTGTGTGGTGCTACTGCCCCGGTGTATGGGGTGGCTCACTCCCCACTAGCAATGTTTCTGCTCGCCACTGTGGGGCAAACGTTGTGCAGCTAAGCTCACTTAGGAAGTACAAGTGCCAGAGTTCCTTTCTGGGGCACCATCAAGAGATCACATTCGTAGCATGCGGGTACTGCTTTCCTCCTAAGCTGTGCATTCGCAGCCAGCTTCAAGGTGTTCCTTTTGTGGATAGACTCTGGTGGAGAGGCCGCTGGAGAAGGCCTCTGCTTCTATGCCCTTTGAGAAGGCTTCTTTGAGGAACCTCTTACCCTAGCGTGTGCCAAGTACAGCCTTCTGCCTCTCTCCAATACTGACTTACTTTTGACAGCTTGTCTTTCCGTTTGAGAAACCAAGAGCCCTTTTCGTGCAGGGAAAAATGTCCGTTTTCTGTTCTTCTTTTGCACACGGTGACGTGCTTTCAGGGCTGTGGTTAGGCTTTTACAAACTCGAGGGAGGGCAGCTTCCCATTCACTTTGGAGATGGCACTCCTGCAGCGCTGTGGGCCATGTCTGTGCTTCGCAGACTGCAAACTACCCTCTCCATTCGAAGAGAACACGCACGGATTGGGAAGTCTCTGTTCTCTGGGAGTTGTGTGTGGTGCTACTGCCCCGGTGTATGGGGTGGCTCACTGGCCACTAGCAACGTTTCTGCTCGCCACTGTGGGGCAAGCGTTGTGCAGCTAAGCTCACTTGGGAAGTAAAAGTGCCAGAGTTCCTTTCTGGGGCACCATCAAGAGATCACATTCGTAGCATGCGGGTACTGCTTTCCTCCTAAGCTGTGCATTCCCCGCCAGCTTCAAGGTGTTCCTTTTGTGGATAGACTCTGTAGGAGAGGCCGCTGGATAAGGCCTCTGCTTCTATGCCCTTTGAGAAGGCTGCTTTGAGGAACCTCTTTCCCTAGCCTCTGCCAAGTACAGCCTTCTGCCTCTCTCCAATACTGACTTACTTCTGACAGCTTGTCTTTCCGTTTGAGAAACCAAGAGCCCTTTTAGTGCAGGGAAAAATGTCCGTTTTCTGTTCTTCTTTTGCACACGGTGACGTGCTTTCAGGGCTGTGGTTAGGCTTTTACCCACTCGAGGGAGGGCAGCTTCGCATTCACTTTGGAGATGGCACTCCTGCAGCGCTGTGGGCCATGTCTGTGCTTCGCAGACTGCAAACTACCCTCTCCATTCGAAGAGAACACGCACGGATTGGGAAGTCTCTGTTCTCTGGGAGTTGTGTGTGGTGCTACTGCCCCGGTGTATGGGGTGGCTCACTGGCCACTAGCAATGTTTCTGCTCGCCACTGTGGGGCAAACGTTGTGCAGCTAAGCTCACTTGGGAAGTACAAGTGCCAGAGTTCCTTTCTGGGGCACCATCAAGAGATCACATTCGTAGCATGCGGGTACTGCTTTCCTCCTAAGCTGTGCATTCGCAGCCAGCTTCAAGGTGTTCCTTTTGTGGATAGACTCTGGAGGAGAGGCCGCTGGATAAGGCCTCTGCTTCTATGCCCTTTGAGAGTGCTGCTTTGAGGAACCTCTTACCCTAGCGTCTGCCAAGTATAGCCTTCTGCCTCTCTCCAATACTGACTTACTTTTGACAGCTTGTCTTTCCGTTTGAGAAAGCAAGAGCCCTTTTCGTGCAGGGAAAAATGTCCGTTTTCTGTTCTTCTTTTGCACACGGTGACGTGCTTTCAGGGCTGTGGTTAGGCTTTTACCCACTCGAGGGAGGGCAGCTTCCCATTCACTTTGGAGATGGCACACGTGCAGCGCTGTGGGCCATGTCTGTGCTTCGCAGACTGCAAACTACCCTCTCCATTCGAAGAGAACACGCACGGATTGGGAAGTCTCTGTTCTCTGGGAGTTGTTTGTGGTGCTACTGCCCCGGTGTATGGGGTGGCTCACTGGCCACTAGCAATGTTTCTGCTCGCCACTCTGGGGCAAACGTTGTGCAGCTAAGCTCACTTGGGAAGTACAAGTGCCAGAGTTCCTTTCTGGGGCACCATCAAGAAATCACATTCGTAGCATGCGGGTACTGCTTTCCTCCTAAGCTGTGCATTCGCAGCCAGCTTCAAGGTGTTCCTTTTGTGGATAGACTCTGGAGGAGAGGCCGCTGGATAAGGCCTCTGCTTCTATGCCCTTTGAGAGGGCTGCTTTGAGGAACCTCTTACCCTAGCCTCTGCCAAGTACAGCCTTCTGCCTCTCTCCAATACTGACTTACTTCTGACAGCTTGTCTTTCCGTTTGAGAAACCAAGAGCCCTTTTCGTGCAGGGAAAAATGTCCGTTTTCTGTTCTTCTTTTGCACACGGTGACGTGCTTTCAGGGCTGTGGTTAGTCTTTTACCCACTCGAGCGAGGGCAGCTTCCCATTCACTTTGGAGATGGCACCCCTGCAGCGCTGTGGGCCATGTCTGTGCTTCGCAGACTGCAAACTACCCTCTCCATTCGAAGAGAACACGCACGGATTGGGAAGTCTCTGTTCTCTGGGAGTTGTGTGTGGTGCTACTGCCCCGGTGTATGGGGTGGCTCACTGGCCACTAGCAATGTTTCTGCTCGCCACTGTGGGGCAAACGTTGTGCAGCTAAGCTCACTTGGGAAGTACAAGTGCCAGAGTTCCTTTCTGGGGCACCATCAAGAGATCACATTCGTAGCATGCGGGTACTGCTTTCCTCCTAAGCTGTGCATTCCCCGCCAGCTTCAAGGTGTTCCTTTTGTGGATAGACTCTGGAGGAGAGGCCGCTGGATAAGGCCTCTGCTTCTATGCCCTTTGAGAAGGCTGCTTTGAGGAACCTCTTTCCCTAGCCTCTGCCAAGTAGAGCCTTCTGCCTCTCTCCAATACTGACTTACTTCTGACAGCTTGTCTTTCCGTTTGAGAAACCAAGAGCCCTTTTCGTGCAGGGAAAAATGTCCATTTTCTGTTCTTCTTTTGCACACGGTGACGTGCTTTCACGGCTGTGGTTAGGCTTTTAAGCACTCGAGGGAGGGCAGCTTCCCATTCACTTTGGAGATGGCACTCCTGCAGCGCTGTGGGCCATGTCTGTGCTTCGCAGACTGCATACTACCCTCTCCATTCGAAGAGAACACGCACGGATTGGGAAGTCTCTGTTCTCTGGGAGATGTGTGTGGTGCTACGGCCCCGGTGTATGGGGTGGCTCACTGGCCAGTAGCAATGTTTCTGCTCGCCACTGTGGGGCAAACGTTGTGCAGCTAAGCTCACTTGGGAAGTACAAGTGCCAGAGTTCCTTTCTGGGGCACCATCAAGAGATCACATTCGTAGCATGCGAGTACTGCTTTCCTCCTAAGCTGTGCATTCGCAGCCAGCTTCAAGGTGTTCCTTTTGTGGATAGACTCTGGTGGAGAGGCCGCTGGAGAAGGCTTCTGCTTCTATGCCCTTTGAGAAGGCTGCTTTGAGGAACCTCTTACCCTAGCCTCTGCCAAGTACAGCCTTCTGCCTCTCTCCAATACTGACTTACTTTTGACAGCTTGTCTTTCCGTTTGAGAAACCAAGAGCCCTTTTCGTGCAGGGAAAAATGTCCGTTTTCTGTTCTTCTTTTGCACACGGTGACGTGCTTTCAGGCCTGGGTTAGGCTTTTACCCACTCGAGGGAGGGCAGCTTCCCATTCACTTTGGAGATGGCACTCCTGCAGCGCTGTGGGCCATGACTGTGCTTCGCAGACTGTAAACTACCCTCTCCATTCGAAGAGAACACGCACGGATTGGGAAGTCTCTGTTCTCTGGGAGATGTGTGTGGTGCTACTGCCCCGGTGTATGGGGTGGCTCACTCGCCACTAGCAATGTTTCTGCTCGCCACTGTGGGGCAAACGTTGTGCAGCTAAGCTCACTTGGGAAGTACAAGTGCCAGAGTTCCTTTCTGGGGCACCATCAAGAGATCACATTCGTAGCATGCGGGTACTGCTTTCCTCCTAAGCTGTGCATTCGCAGCCAGCTTCAAGGTGTTCCTTTTGTGGATAGACTCTGGTGGAGAGGCCGCTGGAGAATGCCTCTGCTTCTATGCCCTTTGAGAAGGCTTCTTTGAGGAACCTCTTACCCTAGCGTGTGCCAAGTACAGCCTTCTGCCTCTCTCCAATACTGACTTACTTTTGACAGCTTGTCTTTCCGTTTGAGAAACCAAGAGCCCTTTTCGTGCAGGGAAAAATGTCCGTTTTCTGTTCTTCTTTTGCACACGGTGACGTGCTTTCAGGCCTGGGTTAGGCTTTTACCCACTCGAGGGAGGGCGGCTTCCCATTCACTTTGGAGATGGCACTCCTGCAGCGCTGTGGGCCATGACTGTGCTTCGCAGACTGTAAACTACCCTCTCCATTCGAAGAGAACACGCACGGATTGGGAAGTCTCTGTTCTCTGGGAGATGTGTGTGGTGCTACTGCCCCGGTGTATGGGGTGGCTCACTGGCCACTAGCAATGTTTCTGCTCGCCACTGTGGGGCAAACGTTGTTCAGCTAAGCTCACTTGGGAAGTACAAGTGCCAGAGTTCCTTTCTGGGGCACCATCAAGAGATCACATTCGTAGCATGCGGGTACTGCTTTCCTCCTAAGCTGTGCATTCGCAGCCAGCTTCAAGGTGTTTCTTTTGTGGATAGACTCTGGAGGAGAGGCCGCTGGATAAGGCCTCTGCTTCTATGGCCTTTGAGAGGGCTGCTTTGAGGAACCTCTTACCCTAGCCTCTGCCAAGTACAGCCTTCTGCGTCTCTCCAATACTGACTTACTTTTGACAGCTTGTCTTTCCGTTTGAGAAACTAAGAGCCCTTTTCGTGCAGGGAAAAATGTCCGTTTTCTGTTCTTCTTTTGCACACGGTGACGTGCTTTCAGGCCTGGGTTAGGCTTTTACCCACTCGAGGGAGGGCAGCTTCCCATTCACTTTGGAGATGGCACTCCTGCAGCGCTGTGGGCCATGACTGTGCTTCGCAGACTGTAAACTACCCTCTCCATTCGAAGAGAACACGCACGGATTGGGAAGTCTCTGTTCTCTGGGAGATATGTGTGGTGCTACTGCCCCGGTGTATGGGGTGGCTCACTCGCCACTAGCAATGTTTCTGCTCGCCACTGTGGGGCAAACGTTCTGCAGCTAAGCTCACTTGGGAAGTACAAGTGCCAGAGTTCCTTTCTGGGGCACCATCAAGAGATCACATTCGTAGCATGCGGGTACTGCTTTCCTCCTAAGCTGTGCATTCGCAGCCACCTTCAAGGTGTTGCTTTTGTGGATAGACTCTGGTGGAGAGGCCGCTGGAGAAGGCCTCTGCTTCTATGCCCTTTGAGAAGGCTTCTTTGAGGAACCTCTTACCCTAGCGTGTGCCAAGTACAGCCTTCTGCCTCTCTCCAATACTGACTTACTTTTGACAGCTTGTCTTTCCGTTTGAGAAAGCAAGAGCCCTTTTCGTGCAGGGAAAAATGTCCGTTTTCTGTTCTTCTTTTGCACACGGTGACGTGCTTTCAGGGCTGTGGTTAGGCTTTTACCCACTCGAGGGAGGGCAGCTTCCCATTCACTTTGGAGATGGCACTCCTGCAGCGCTGTGGGCCATGTCTGTGCTTCGCAGACTGCAAACTACCCTCTCCATTCGAAGAGAACACGCACGGATTGGGAAGTCTCTGTTCTCTGGGAGTTGTGTGTGGTGCTACTGCCCCGGTGTATGGGGTGGCTCACTGGCCACTAGCAACGTTTCTGCTCGCCACTGTGGGGCAAGCGTTGTGCAGCTAAGCTCACTTGGGAAGTACAAGTCCCAGAGTTCCTTTCTGGGGCACCATCAAGAGATCACATTCGTAGCATGCGGGTACTGCTTTCCTCCTAAGCTGTGCATTCGCAGCCAGCTTCAAGGTGTTCCTTTTGTGGATAGACTCTGGAGGAGAGGCCGCTGGATAAGGCCTCTGCTTCTATGCACTTTGAGAGGGCTGCTTTGAGGAACCTCTTACCCTAGCTTCTGCCAAGTACAGCCTTCTGCCTCTCTCCAATACTGACTTACTTCTGACAGCTTGTCTTTCCGTTTGAGAAACCAAGAGGCCTTTTCGTGCAGGGAAAAATGTCCGTTTTCTGTTCTTCTTTTGCACACGGTGACGTGCTTTCAGGCCTGGGTTAGGCTTTTACCCACTCGAGGGAGGGCAGCTTCCCATTCACTTTGGAGATGGCACTCCTGAAGCGCGGTGGACCATGTCTGTGCTTCGCAGACTGCAAACTACCCTCTCCATTCGAAGAGAACACGCACGGATTGGGAAGTCTCTGTTCTCTGGGAGTTGTGTGTGGTGCTACTGCCCCGGTGTATGGGGTGTCTCACTGGCCACTAGCAATGTTTCTGCTCGCCACTGTGGGGCAAACGTTGTGCAGCTAAGCTCACTTGGGAAGTACAAGTGCCAGAGTTCCTTTCTGGGGCACCATCAAGAGATCACATTCGTAGCATGCGGGTACTGCTTTCCTCCTAAGCTGTGCATTCGCAGCCAGCTTAAAGGTGTTCCTTTTGTGGATAGACTCTGGTGGAGAGGCCGCTGGAGAAGGCCTCTGCTTCTATGCCCTTTGAGAAGGCTTCTTTGAGGAACCTCTTACCCTAGCGTCTGCCAAGTACAGTCTTCTGCCTCTCTCCAATACTGACTTACTTTTGACAGCTTGTCTTTCCGTTTGAGAAAGCAAGAGCCCTTTTCGTGCAGGGAAAAATGTCCGTTTTCTGTTCTTCTTTTGCACACGGTGACGTGCTTTCAGGGCTGTGGTTAGGCTTTTACCCACTCGAGGGAGGGCAGCTTCCCATTCACTTTGGAGATGGCACACGTGCAGCGCTGTGGGCCATGTCTGTGCTTCGCAGACTGCAAACTACCCTCTCCATTCGAAGAGAACACGCACGGATTGGGAAGTCTCTGTTCTCTGGGAGTTGTTTGTGGTGCTACTGCCCCGGTGTATGGGGTGGCTCACTGGCCACTAGCAATGTTTCTGCTCGCCACTCTGGGGCAAACGTTGTGCAGCTAAGCTCACTTGGGAAGTACAAGTGCCAGAGTTCCTTTCTGGGGCACCATCAAGAAATCACATTCGTAGCATGCGGGTACTGCTTTCCTCCTAAGCTGTGCATTCGCAGCCAGCTTCAAGGTGTTCCTTTTGTGGATAGACTCTGGAGGAGAGGCCGCTGGATAAGGCCTCTGCTTCTATGCCCTTTGAGAGGGCTGCTTTGAGGAACCTCTTACCCTAGCCTCTGCCAAGTACAGCCTTCTGCCTCTCTCCAATACTGACTTACTTCTGACAGCTTGTCTTTCCGTTTGAGAAACCAAGAGCCCTTTTCGTGCAGGGAAAAATGTCCGTTTTCTGTTCTTCTTTTGCACACGGTGACGTGCTTTCAGGGCTGTGGTTAGTCTTTTACCCACTCGAGCGAGGGCAGCTTCCCATTCACTTTGGAGATGGCACCCCTGCAGCGCTGTGGGCCATGTCTGTGCTTCGCAGACTGCAAACTACCCTCTCCATTCGAAGAGAACACGCACGGATTGGGAAGTCTCTGTTCTCTGGGAGTTGTGTGTGGTGCTACTGCCCCGGTGTATGGGGTGGCTCACTGGCCACTAGCAATGTTTCTGCTCGCCACTGTGGGGCAAACGTTGTGCAGCTAAGCTCACTTGGGAAGTACAAGTGCCAGAGTTCCTTTCTGGGGCACCATCAAGAGATCACATTCGTAGCATGCGGGTACTGCTTTCCTCCTAAGCTGTGCATTCCCCGCCAGCTTCAAGGTGTTCCTTTTGTGGATAGACTCTGGAGGAGAGGCCGCTGGATAAGGCCTCTGCTTCTATGCCCTTTGAGAAGGCTGCTTTGAGGAACCTCTTTCCCTAGCCTCTGCCAAGTAGAGCCTTCTGCCTCTCTCCAATACTGACTTACTTCTGACAGCTTGTCTTTCCGTTTGAGAAACCAAGAGCCCTTTTCGTGCAGGGAAAAATGTCCATTTTCTGTTCTTCTTTTGCACACGGTGACGTGCTTTCACGGCTGTGGTTAGGCTTTTAAGCACTCGAGGGAGGGCAGCTTCCCATTCACTTTGGAGATGGCACTCCTGCAGCGCTGTGGGCCATGTCTGTGCTTCGCAGACTGCATACTACCCTCTCCATTCGAAGAGAACACGCACGGATTGGGAAGTCTCTGTTCTCTGGGAGATGTGTGTGGTGCTACGGCCCCGGTGTATGGGGTGGCTCACTGGCCAGTAGCAATGTTTCTGCTCGCCACTGTGGGGCAAACGTTGTGCAGCTAAGCTCACTTGGGAAGTACAAGTGCCAGAGTTCCTTTCTGGGGCACCATCAAGAGATCACATTCGTAGCATGCGAGTACTGCTTTCCTCCTAAGCTGTGCATTCGCAGCCAGCTTCAAGGTGTTCCTTTTGTGGATAGACTCTGGTGGAGAGGCCGCTGGAGAAGGCTTCTGCTTCTATGCCCTTTGAGAAGGCTGCTTTGAGGAACCTCTTACCCTAGCCTCTGCCAAGTACAGCCTTCTGCCTCTCTCCAATACTGACTTACTTTTGACAGCTTGTCTTTCCGTTTGAGAAACCAAGAGCCCTTTTCGTGCAGGGAAAAATGTCCGTTTTCTGTTCTTCTTTTGCACACGGTGACGTGCTTTCAGGCCTGGGTTAGGCTTTTACCCACTCGAGGGAGGGCAGCTTCCCATTCACTTTGGAGATGGCACTCCTGCAGCGCTGTGGGCCATGACTGTGCTTCGCAGACTGTAAACTACCCTCTCCATTCGAAGAGAACACGCACGGATTGGGAAGTCTCTGTTCTCTGGGAGATGTGTGTGGTGCTACTGCCCCGGTGTATGGGGTGGCTCACTCGCCACTAGCAATGTTTCTGCTCGCCACTGTGGGGCAAACGTTGTGCAGCTAAGCTCACTTGGGAAGTACAAGTGCCAGAGTTCCTTTCTGGGGCACCATCAAGAGATCACATTCGTAGCATGCGGGTACTGCTTTCCTCCTAAGCTGTGCATTCGCAGCCAGCTTCAAGGTGTTCCTTTTGTGGATAGACTCTGGTGGAGAGGCCGCTGGAGAATGCCTCTGCTTCTATGCCCTTTGAGAAGGCTTCTTTGAGGAACCTCTTACCCTAGCGTGTGCCAAGTACAGCCTTCTGCCTCTCTCCAATACTGACTTACTTTTGACAGCTTGTCTTTCCGTTTGAGAAACCAAGAGCCCTTTTCGTGCAGGGAAAAATGTCCGTTTTCTGTTCTTCTTTTGCACACGGTGACGTGCTTTCAGGCCTGGGTTAGGCTTTTACCCACTCGAGGGAGGGCGGCTTCCCATTCACTTTGGAGATGGCACTCCTGCAGCGCTGTGGGCCATGACTGTGCTTCGCAGACTGCAAACTACCCTCTCCATTCGAAGAGAACACGCACGGATTGGGAAGTCTCTGTTCTCTGGGAGTTGTGTGTGGTGCTACTGCCCCGGTGTATGGGGTGGCTCACTGGCCACTAGCAACGTTTCTGCTCGCCACTGTGGGGCAAGCGTTGTGCAGCTAAGCTCACTTGGGAAGTACAAGTGCCAGAGTTCCTTTCTGGGGCACCATCAAGAGATCACATTCGTAGCATGCGGGTACTGCTTTCCTCCTAAGCTGTGCATTCGCAGCCAGCTTCAAGGTGTTCCTTTTGTGGATAGACTCTGGAGGAGAGGCCGCTGGATAAGGCCTCTGCTTCTATGCACTTTGAGAGGGCTGCTTTGAGGAACCTCTTACCCTAGCTTCTGCCAAGTACAGCCTTCTGCCTCTCTCCAATACTGACTTACTTCTGACAGCTTGTCTTTCCGTTTGAGAAACCAAGAGGCCTTTTCGTGCAGGGAAAAATGTCCGTTTTCTGTTCTTCTTTTGCACACGGTGACGTGCTTTCAGGCCTGGGTTAGGCTTTTACCCACTCGAGGGAGGGCAGCTTCCCATTCACTTTGGAGATGGCACTCCTGAAGCGCGGTGGACCATGTCTGTGCTTCGCAGACTGCAAACTACCCTCTCCATTCGAAGAGAACACGCACGGATTGGGAAGTCTCTGTTCTCTGGGAGTTGTGTGTGGTGCTACTGCCCCGGTGTATGGGGTGTCTCACTGGCCACTAGCAATGTTTCTGCTCGCCACTGTGGGGCAAACGTTGTGCAGCTAAGCTCACTTGGGAAGTACAAGTGCCAGAGTTCCTTTCTGGGGCACCATCAAGAGATCACATTCGTAGCATGCGGGTACTGCTTTCCTCCTAAGCTGTGCATTCGCAGCCAGCTTAAAGGTGTTCCTTTTGTGGATAGACTCTGGTGAAGAGGCCGCTGGAGAAGGCCTCTGCTTCTATGCCCTTTGAGAAGGCTTCTTTGAGGAACCTCTTACCCTAGCGTCTGCCAAGTACAGTCTTCTGCCTCTCTCCAATACTGACTTACTTTTGACAGCTTGTCTTTCCGTTTGAGAAACCAAGAGCCCTTTTCGTGCAGGGAAAAATGTCCATTTTCTGTTCTTCTTTTGCACACGGTGACGTGCTTTCAGGGCTGTGGTTAGGCTTTTACCCACTCGAGGGAGGGCAGCTTCCCATTCACTTTGGAGATGGCACTCCTGCAGCGCTGTGGGCCATGTCTGTGCTTCGCAGACTGCAAACTACCCTCTCCATTCGAAGAGAACACGCACGGATAGGGAAGTCTCTGTTCTCTGGAGTTGTGTGTGGTGCTACTGCCCCGGTGTATGGGGTGGCTCACTGGCCACTAGCAATGTTTCTGCTCACCACTGTGGGGCAAGCGTTGTGCAGCTAATCTCACTTGGGAAGTACAAGTGCCAGAGTTCCTTTCTGGGGCACCATCAAGAGATCACATTCGTAGCATGCGGGTACTGCTTTCCTCCTAAGCTGTGCATTTGCAGCCAGCTTCAAGGTGTTCCTTTTGTGGATAGACTCTGGAGGAGAGGCCGCTGGATAAGGCCTCTGCTTCTATGCCCTTTGAGAAGGCTGCTTTGAGGAATCTCTTACCCTAGCCTCTGCCAAGTACAGCCTTCTGCCTCTCTCCAATACTGACTTACTTTTGACAGCTTGTCTTTCCTTTTGAGAAAGCAAGAGCCCTTTTCGTGCAGGGAAAAATGTCCGTTTTCTGTTCTTCTTTTGCACACGGTGACGTGCTTTCAGGGCTGTGGTTAGGCTTTTACCCACTCGAGGGAGGGCAGCTTCCCATTCACTTTGGAGATGGCACTCCTGCAGCGCTGTGGGCCATGTCTGTGCTTCGCAGACTGCAAACTACCCTCTCCATTCGAAGAGAACACGCACGGATTGGGAAGTCTCTGTTCTCTGGGAGTTGTGTGTGGTGCTACTGCCCCGGTGTATGGGGTGGCTCACTGGCCACTAGCAACGTTTCTGCTCGCCACTGTGGGGCAAGCGTTGTGCAGCTAAGCTCACTTGGGAAGTACAAGTGCCAGAGTTCCTTTCTGGGGCACCATCAAGAGATCACATTCGTAGCATACGGGTACTGCTTTCCTCCTAAGCTGTGCATTCCCCGCCAGCTTCAAGGTGTTCCTTTTGTGGATAGACTCTGGAGGAGAGGCCGCTGGATAAGGCCTCTGCTTCTATGCCCTTTGAGAAGGCTGCTTTGAGGAACCTCTTTCCCTAGCCTCTGCCAAGTACAGCCTTCTGCCTCTCTCCAATACTGACTTACTTTTGACAGCTTGTCTTTCGGTTTGAGAAACCAAGAGCCCTTTTCGTGTAGGGAAAAATATCCGTTTTCTGTTCTTCTTTTGCACACGGTGACGTGCTTTCAGGCCTGGGTTAGGCTTTTACCCACTCGAGGGAGGGCAGCTTCCCATTCACTTTGGAGATGGCACTCCTGCAGCGCTGTGGGCCATGTCTGTGCTTCGCAGACTGCAAACTACCCTCTCCATTCGAAGAGAACACGCACGGATTGGGAAGTCTCTGTTCTCTGGGAGTTGTGTGTGGTGCTACTGCCCCGGTGTATGGGGTGGCTCACTGGCCACTAGCAACGTTTCTGCTCGCCACTGTGGGGCAAGCGTTGTGCAGCTAAGCTCACTTGGGAAGTACAAGTGCCAGAGTTCCTTTCTGGGGCACCATCAAGAGATCACATTCGTAGCATGCGGGTACTGCTTTCCTCCTAAGCTGTGCATTCGCAGCCAGCTTCAAGGTGTTCCTTTTGTGGATAGACTCTGGAGGAGAGGCCGCTGGATAAGGCCTCTGCTTCTATGCCCTTTGAGAGGGCTGCTTTGAGGAACCTCTTACCCTAGCTTCTGCCAAGTACAGCCTTCTGCCTCTCTCCAATACTGACTTACTTTTGACAGCTTGTCTTTCCGTTTGAGAAACCAAGAGCCCTTTTCGTGCAGGGAAAAATGTCCATTTTCTGTTCTTCTTTTGCACACGGTGACGTGCTTTCAGGGCTGTGGTTAGGCTTTTACCCACTCGAGGGAGGGCAGCTTCCCATTCACTTTGGAGATGGCACTCCTGCAGCGCTGTGGGCCATGTCTGTGCTTCGCAGACTGCAAACTACCCTCTCCATTCGAAGAGAACACGCACGGATTGGGAAGTCTCTGTTCTCTGGAGTTGTGTGTGGTGCTACTGCCCCGGTGTATGGGGTGGCTCACTGGCCACTAGCAATGTTTCTGCTCACCACTGTGGGGCAAGCGTTGTGCAGCGAAGCTCACTTGGGAAGTACAAGTGCCAGAGTTCCTTTCTGGGGCACCATCAAGAGATCACATTCGTAGCATGCGGGTACTGCTTTCCTCCTAAGCTGTGCATTTGCAGCCAGCTTCAAGGTGTTCCTTTTGTGGATAGACTCTGGAGGAGAGGCCGCTGGATAAGGCCTCTGCTTCTATGCGCTTTGAGAGGGCTGCTTTGAGGAACCTCTTACCCTAGCCTCTGCCAAGTACAGCCTTCTGCCTCTCTCCAATACTGACTTACTTCTTACAGCTTGTCTTTCCGTTTGAGAAAGCAAGAGCCCTTTTCGTGCAGGGAAAAATGTCCGTTTTCTGTTCTTCTTTTGCACACGGTGACGTGCTTTCAGGGCTCTGGTTAGGCTTTTACCCACTCGAGGGTGGGCAGCTTCCCATTCACTTTGGAGATGGCACTCCTGCAGCGCTGTGGGCCATGTCTGTGCTTCGCAGACTGCAAACTTCCCTCTCCATTCTAAGAGAACACGCACGGATTGGGAAGTCTCTGTTCTCTGGGAGTTGTGTGTGGTGCTACTGCCCCGGTGTATGGGGTGGCTCACTGGCCACTAGCAATGTTTCTGCTCGCCACTGTGGGGCAAACGTTGTGCAGCTAAGCTCACTTGGGAAGTACAAGTGCCAGAGTTCCTTTCTGGGGCACCATCAAGAGATCACATTCGTAGCATGCGGGTACTGCTTTCCTCCTCAGCTGTGCATTCGCAGCCAGCTTCAAGGTGTTCCTTTTGTGGATAGACTCTGGAGGAGAGGCCGCTGGATAAGGCCTCTGCTTCTATGCCCTTTGAGAAGGCTGCTTTGAGGAAACTCTTTCCCTAGCCTCTGCCAAGTACAGCCTTCTGCCTCTCTCCAATACTGACTTACTTCTGACAGCTTGTCTTTCCGTTTGAGAAACCAAGAGCCCTTTTCGTGCAGGGAAAAATGTCCGTTTTCTGTTCTTCTTTTGCACACGGTGACGTGCTTTCAGGCCTGGGTTAGGCTTTTACCCACTCGAGGGAGGGCAGCTTCCCATTCACTTTGGAGATGGCACTCCTGCAGCGCTGTGGGCCATGACTGTGCTTCGCAGACTGTAAACTACCCTCTCCATTCGAAGAGAACACGCACGGATTGGGAAGTCTCTGTTCTCTGGGAGATGTGTGTGGTGCTACTGCCCCGGTGTATGGGGTGGCTCACTCCCCACTAGCAATGTTTCTGCTCGCCACTGTGGGGCAAACGTTGTGCAGCTAAGCTCACTTAGGAAGTACAAGTGCCAGAGTTCCTTTCTGGGGCACCATCAAGAGATCACATTCGTAGCATGCGGGTACTGCTTTCCTCCTAAGCTGTGCATTCGCAGCCAGCTTCAAGGTGTTCCTTTTGTGGATAGACTCTGGTGGAGAGGCCGCTGGAGAAGGCCTCTGTTTCTATGCCCTTTGAGAAGGCTTCTTTGAGGAACCTCTTACCCTAGCGTGTGCCAAGTACAGCCTTCTGCCTCTCTCCAATACTGACTTACTTTTGACAGCTTGTCTTTCCGTTTGAGAAACCAAGAGCCCTTTTCGTGCAGGGAAAAATGTCCGTTTTCTGTTCTTCTTTTGCACACGGTGACGTGCTTTCAGGGCTGTGGTTAGGCTTTTACCCACTCGAGGGAGGGCAGCTTCCCATTCACTTTGGAGATGGCACACGTGCAGCGCTGTGGGCCATGTCTGTGCTTCGCAGACTGCAAACTACCCTCTCCATTCGAAGAGAACACGCACGGATTGGGAAGTCTCTGTTCTCTGGGAGTTGTGTGTGGTGCTACTGCCCCGGTGTATGGGGTGGCTCACTGGCCACTAGCAATGTTTCTGCTCGCCACTCTGGGGCAAACGTTGTGCAGCTAAGCTCACTTGGGAAGTACAAGTGCCAGAGTTCCTTTCTGGGGCACCATCAAGAAATCACATTCGTAGCATGCGGGTACTGCTTTCCTCCTAAGCTGTGCATTCGCAGCCAGCTTCAAGGTGTTCCTTTTGTGGATAGACTCTGGAGGAGAGGCCGCTGGATAAGGCCTCTGCTTCTATGCCCTTTGAGAGGGCTGCTTTGAGGAACCTCTTACCCTAGCCTCTGCCAAGTACAGCCTTCTGCCTCTCTCCAATACTGACTTACTTCTGACAGCTTGTCTTTCCGTTTGAGAAACCAAGAGGCCTTTTCGTGCAGGGAAAAATGTCCGTTTTCTGTTCTTCTTTTGCACACGGTGACGTGCTTTCAGGACTGGGTTAGGCTTTTACCCACTCGAGGGAGGGCAGCTTCCCATTCACTTTGGAGATGGCACTCCTGCAGCGCTTTGGACCATGTCTGTGCTTCGCAGACTGCAAACTACCCTCTCCATTCGAAGAGAACACGCACGGATTGGGAAGTCTCTGTTCTCTGGGAGTTGTGTGTGGTGCTACTGCCCCGGTGTATGGGGTGTCTCACTGGCCACTAGCAATGTTTCTGCTCGCCACTGTGGGGCAAACGTTGTGCAGCTAAGCTCACTTGGGAAGTACAAGTGCCAGAGTTCCTTTCTGGGGCACCATCAAGAGATCACATTCGTAGCATGCGGGTACTGCTTTCCTCCTAAGCTGTGCATTCGCAGCCAGCTTAAAGGTGTTCCTTTTGTGGATAGACTCTGGTGGAGAGGCCGCTGGAGAAGGCCTCTGCTTCTATGCCCTTTGAGAAGGCTTCTTTGAGGAACCTCTTACCCTAGCGTCTGCCAAGTACAGTCTTCTGCCTCTCTCCAATACTGACTTACTTTTGACAGCTTGTCTTTCCGTTTGAGAAACCAAGAGCCCTTTTCGTGCAGGGAAAAATGTCCGTTTTCTGTTCTTCTTTTGCACACGGTGACGTGCTTTCAGGGCTGTGGTTAGGCTTTTACCCACTCGAGGGAGGGCAGCTTCCCATTCACTTTGGAGATGGCACTCCTGCAGCGCTGTGGGCCATGTCTGTGCTTCGCAGACTGCAAACTACCCTCTCCATTCGAAGAGAACACGCACGGATTGGGAAGTCTCTGTTCTCTGGAGTTGTGTGTGGTGCTACTGCCCCGGTGTATGGGGTGGCTCACTGGCCACTAGCAATGTTTCTGCTCACCACTGTGGGGCAAACGTTGTGCAGCTAAGCTCACTTGGGAAGTACAAGTGCCAGAGTTCCTTTCTGGGGCACCATCAAGAGATCACATTCGTAGCATGCGGGTACTGCTTTCCTCCTAAGCTGTGCATTCGCAGCCAGCTTCAAGGTGTTCCTTTTGTGGATAGACTCTGGAGGAGAGGCCGCTGGATAAGGCCTCTGCTTCTATGCCCTTTGAGAGGGCTGCTTTGAGGAACCTCTTACCCTAGCCTCTGCCAAGTACAGCCTTCTGCCTCTCTCCAATACTGACTTACTTCTGACAGCTTGTCTTTCCGTTTGAGAAACCAAGAGCCCTTTTCGTGCAGGGAAAAATGTCCGTTTTCTGTTCTTCTTTTGCACACGGTGACGTGCTTTCAGGCCTGGGTTAGGCTTTTAAGCACTCGAGGGAGGGCAGCTTCCCATTCACTTTGGAGATGGCACTCCTGCAGCGCTGTGGGCCATGTCTGTGCTTCGCAGACTGCAAACTACCCTCTCCATTCGAAGAGAACACGCACGGATTGGGAAGTCTCTGTTCTCTGGGAGATGTGTGTGGTGCTACTGCCCCGGTGTATTGGGTGGCTCACTGGCCACTAGCAATGTTTCTGCTCGCCACTGTGGGGCAAACGTTGTGCAGGTAAGCTCACTTGGGAAGTACAAGTGCCAGAGTTCCTTTCTGGGGCACCATCAAGAGATCACATTCGTAGCATGCGGGTACTGCTTTCCTCCTAAGCTGTGCATTCGCAGCCAGCTACAAGGTGTTCCTTTTGTGGATAGACTCTGGTGGAGAGGCCGCTGGAGTAGGTTTCTGCTTCTATGCCCTTTGAGAAGGCTGCTTTGAGGAACCTCTTACCCTAGCCTCTGGCAAGTACAGCCTTCTGCCTCTCTCCAATACTGACTTACTTCTGACAGCTTGTCTTTCCGTTTGAGAAACCAAGAGCCCTTTTCGTGCAGGGAAAAATGTCCGTTTTCTGTTCTTCTTTTGCACACGGTTACGTGCTTTCAGGGCTGTGGTTAGGCTTTTACCCACTCGAGGGAGGGCAGCTTCCCATTCACTTTGGAGATGGCACTCCTGCAGCGCTGTGGGCCATGTCTGTGCTTCGCAGACTGCAAACTACCCTCTCCATTCGAAGAGAACACGCACGGATTGGGAAGTCTCTGTTCTCTGGAGTTGTGTGTGGTGCTACTGCCCCGGTGTATGGGGTGGCTCACTGGCCACTAGCAATGTTTCTGCTCACCACTGTGGGGCAAACGTTGTGCAGCTAAGCTCACTTGGGAAGTACAAGTGCCAGAGTTCCTTTCTGGGGCACCATCAAGAGATCACATTCGTAGCATGCGGGTACTGCTTTCCTCCTAAGCTGTGCATTCGCAGCCAGCTTCAAGGTGTTCCTTTTGTGGATAGACTCTGGAGGAGAGGCCGCTGGATAAGGCCTCTGCTTCTATGCCCTTTGAGAGGGCTGCTTTGAGGAACCTCTTACCCTAGCCTCTGCCAAGTACAGCCTTCTGCCTCTCTCCAATACTGACTTACTTCTGACAGCTTGTCTTTCCGTTTGAGAAACCAAGAGCCCTTTTCGTGCAGGGAAAAATGTCGGTTTTCTGTTCTTCTTTTGCACACGGTGACGTGCTTTCAGGGCTGTGGTTAGTCTTTTACCCACTCGAGCGAGGGCAGCTTCCCATTCACTTTGGAGATGGCACCCCTGCAGCGCTGTGGGCCATGTCTGTGCTTCGCAGACTGCAAACTACCCTCTCCATTCGAAGAGAACACGCACGGATTGGGAAGTCTCTGTTCTCTGGGAGTTGTGTGTGGTGCTACTGCCCCGGTGTATGGGGTGGCTCACTGGCCACTAGCAATGTTTCTGCTCGCCACTGTGGGGCAAACGTTGTGCAGCTAAGCTCACTTGGGAAGTACAAGTGCCAGAGTTCCTTTCTGGGGCACCATCAAGAGATCACATTCGTAGCATGCGGGTACTGCTTTCCTCCTAAGCTGTGCATTCCCCGCCAGCTTCAAGGTGTTCCTTTTGTGGATAGACTCTGGAGGAGAGGCCGCTGGATAAGGCCTCTGCTTCTATGCCCTTTGAGAAGGCTGCTTTGAGGAACCTCTTTCCCTAGCCTCTGCCAAGTAGAGCCTTCTGCCTCTCTCCAATACTGACTTACTTCTGACAGCTTGTCTTTCCGTTTGAGAAACCAAGAGCCCTTTTCGTGCAGGGAAAAATGTCCATTTTCTGTTCTTCTTTTGCACACGGTGACGTGCTTTCACGGCTGTGGTTAGGCTTTTAAGCACTCGAGGGAGGGCAGCTTCCCATTCACTTTGGAGATGGCACTCCTGCAGCGCTGTGGGCCATGTCTGTGCTTCGCAGACTGCATACTACCCTCTCCATTCGAAGAGAACACGCACGGATTGGGAAGTCTCTGTTCTCTGGGAGATGTGTGTGGTGCTACTGCCCCGGTGTATGGGGTGGCTCACTGGCCAGTAGCAATGTTTCTGCTCGCCACTGTGGGGCAAACGTTGTGCAGCTAAGCTCACTTGGGAAGTACAAGTGCCAGAGTTCCTTTCTGGGGCACCATCAAGAGATCACATTCGTAGCATGCGAGTACTGCTTTCCTCCTAAGCTGTGCATTCGCAGCCAGCTTCAAGGTGTTCCTTTTGTGGATAGACTCTGGTGGAGAGGCCGCTGGAGAAGGCTTCTGCTTCTATGCCCTTTGAGAAGGCTGCTTTGAGGAACCTCTTACCCTAGCCTCTGCCAAGTACAGCCTTCTGCCTCTCTCCAATACTGACTTACTTTTGACAGCTTGTCTTTCCGTTTGAGAAACCAAGAGCCCTTTTCGTGCAGGGAAAAATGTCCGTTTTCTGTTCTTCTTTTGCACACGGTGACGTGCTTTCAGGCCTGGGTTAGGCTTTTACCCACTCGAGGGAGGGCAGCTTCCCATTCACTTTGGAGATGGCACTCCTGCAGCGCTGTGGGCCATGACTGTGCTTCGCAGACTGTAAACTACCCTCTCCATTCGAAGAGAACACGCACGGATTGGGAAGTCTCTGTTCTCTGGGAGATGTGTGTGGTGCTACTGCCCCGGTGTATGGGGTGGCTCACTCGCCACTAGCAATGTTTCTGCTCGTCACTGTGGGGCAAACGTTGTGCAGCTAAGCTCACTTGGGAAGTACAAGTGCCAGAGTTCCTTTCTGGGGCACCATCAAGAGATCACATTCGTAGCATGCGGGTACTGCTTTCCTCCTAAGCTGTGCATTCGCAGCCAGCTTCAAGGTGTTCCTTTTGTGGATAGACTCTGGTGGAGAGGCCGCTGGAGAATGCCTCTGCTTCTATGCCCTTTGAGAAGGCTTCTTTGAGGAACCTCTTACCCTAGCATGTGCCAAGTACAGCCTTCGGCCTCTCTCCAATACTGACTTACTTTTGACAGCTTGTCTTTCCGTTTGAGAAACCAAGAGCCCTTTTCGTGCAGGGAAAAATGTCCGTTTTCTGTTCTTCTTTTGCACACGGTGACGTGCTTTCAGGCCTGGGTTAGGCTTTTAAGCACTCGAGGGAGGGCAGCTTCCCATTCACTTTGGAGATGGCACTCCTGCAGCGCTGTGGGCCATGTCTGTGCTTCGCAGACTGCAAACTACCCTCTCCATTCGAAGAGAACACGCACGGATTGGGAAGTCTCTGTTCTCTGGGAGATGTGTGTGGTGCTACTGCCCCGGTGTATTGGGTGGCTCACTGGCCACTAGCAATGTTTCTGCTCGCCACTGTGGGGCAAACGTTGTGCAGGTAAGCTCACTTGGGAAGTACAAGTGCCAGAGTTCCTTTCTGGGGCACCATCAAGAGATCACATTCGTAGCATGCGGGTACTGCTTTCCTCCTAAGCTGTGCATTCGCAGCCAGCTACAAGGTGTTCCTTTTGTGGATAGACTCTGGTGGAGAGGCCGCTGGAGTAGGTTTCTGCTTCTATGCCCTTTGAGAAGGCTGCTTTGAGGAACCTCTTACCCTAGCCTCTGGCAAGTACAGCCTTCTGCCTCTCTCCAATACTGACTTACTTCTGACAGCTTGTCTTTCCGTTTGAGAAACCAAGAGCCCTTTTCGTGCAGGGAAAAATGTCCGTTTTCTGTTCTTCTTTTGCACACGGTTACGTGCTTTCAGGGCTGTGGTTAGGCTTTTACCCACTCGAGGGAGGGCAGCTTCCCATTCACTTTGGAGATGGCACTCCTGCAGCGCTGTGGGCCATGTCTGTGCTTCGCAGACTGCAAACTACCCTCTCCATTCGAAGAGAACACGCACGGATTGGGAAGTCTCTGTTCTCTGGAGTTGTGTGTGGTGCTACTGCCCCGGTGTATGGGGTGGCTCACTGGCCACTAGCAATGTTTCTGCTCACCACTGTGGGGCAAACGTTGTGCAGCTAAGCTCACTTGGGAAGTACAAGTGCCAGAGTTCCTTTCTGGGGCACCATCAAGAGATCACATTCGTAGCATGCGGGTACTGCTTTCCTCCTAAGCTGTGCATTCGCAGCCAGCTTCAAGGTGTTCCTTTTGTGGATAGACTCTGGAGGAGAGGCCGCTGGATAAGGCCTCTGCTTCTATGCCCTTTGAGAGGGCTGCTTTGAGGAACCTCTTACCCTAGCCTCTGCCAAGTACAGCCTTCTGCCTCTCTCCAATACTGACTTACTTCTGACAGCTTGTCTTTCCGTTTGAGAAACCAAGAGCCCTTTTCGTGCAGGGAAAAATGTCGGTTTTCTGTTCTTCTTTTGCACACGGTGACGTGCTTTCAGGGCTGTGGTTAGTCTTTTACCCACTCGAGCGAGGGCAGCTTCCCATTCACTTTGGAGATGGCACCCCTGCAGCGCTGTGGGCCATGTCTGTGCTTCGCAGACTGCAAACTACCCTCTCCATTCGAAGAGAACACGCACGGATTGGGAAGTCTCTGTTCTCTGGGAGTTGTGTGTGGTGCTACTGCCCCGGTGTATGGGGTGGCTCACTGGCCACTAGCAATGTTTCTGCTCGCCACTGTGGGGCAAACGTTGTGCAGCTAAGCTCACTTGGGAAGTACAAGTGCCAGAGTTCCTTTCTGGGGCACCATCAAGAGATCACATTCGTAGCATGCGGGTACTGCTTTCCTCCTAAGCTGTGCATTCCCCGCAAGCTTCAAGGTGTTCCTTTTGTGGATAGACTCTGGAGGAGAGGCCGCTGGATAAGGCCTCTGCTTCTATGCCCTTTGAGAAGGCTGCTTTGAGGAACCTCTTTCCCTAGCCTCTGCCAAGTAGAGCCTTCTGCCTCTCTCCAATACTGACTTACTTCTGACAGCTTGTCTTTCCGTTTGAGAAACCAAGAGCCCTTTTCGTGCAGGGAAAAATGTCCATTTTCTGTTCTTCTTTTGCACACGGTGACGTGCTTTCACGGCTGTGGTTAGGCTTTTAAGCACTCGAGGGAGGGCAGCTTCCCATTCACTTTGGAGATGGCACTCCTGCAGCGCTGTGGGCCATGTCTGTGCTTCGCAGACTGCATACTACCCTCTCCATTCGAAGAGAACACGCACGGATTGGGAAGTCTCTGTTCTCTGGGAGATGTGTGTGGTGCTACTGCCCCGGTGTATGGGGTGGCTCACTGGCCAGTAGCAATGTTTCTGCTCGCCACTGTGGGGCAAACGTTGTGCAGCTAAGCTCACTTGGGAAGTACAAGTGCCAGAGTTCCTTTCTGGGGCACCATCAAGAGATCACATTCGTAGCATGCGAGTACTGCTTTCCTCCTAAGCTGTGCATTCGCAGCCAGCTTCAAGGTGTTCCTTTTGTGGATAGACTCTGGTGGAGAGGCCGCTGGAGAAGGCTTCTGCTTCTATGCCCTTTGAGAAGGCTGCTTTGAGGAACCTCTTACCCTAGCCTCTGCCAAGTACAGCCTTCTGCCTCTCTCCAATACTGACTTACTTTTGACAGCTTGTCTTTCCGTTTGAGAAACCAAGAGCCCTTTTCGTGCAGGGAAAAATGTCCGTTTTCTGTTCTTCTTTTGCACACGGTGACGTGCTTTCAGGCCTGGGTTAGGCTTTTACCCACTCGAGGGAGGGCAGCTTCCCATTCACTTTGGAGATGGCACTCCTGCAGCGCTGTGGGCCATGACTGTGCTTCGCAGACTGTAAACTACCCTCTCCATTCGAAGAGAACACGCACGGATTGGGAAGTCTCTGTTCTCTGGGAGATGTGTGTGGTGCTACTGCCCCGGTGTATGGGGTGGCTCACTCGCCACTAGCAATGTTTCTGCTCGCCACTGTGGGGCAAACGTTGTGCAGCTAAGCTCACTTGGGAAGTACAAGTGCCAGAGTTCCTTTCTGGGGCACCATCAAGAGATCACATTCGTAGCATGCGGGTACTGCTTTCCTCCTAAGCTGTGCATTCGCAGCCAGCTTCAAGGTGTTCCTTTTGTGGATAGACTCTGGTGGAGAGGCCGCTGGAGAATGCCTCTGCTTCTATGCCCTTTGAGAAGGCTTCTTTGAGGAACCTCTTACCCTAGCATGTGCCAAGTACAGCCTTCTGCCTCTCTCCAATACTGACTTACTTTTGACAGCTTGTCTTTCCGTTTGAGAAACCAAGAGCCCTTTTCGTGCAGGGAAAAATGTCCGTTTTCTGTTCTTCTTTTGCACACGGTGACGTGCTTTCAGGCCTGGGTTAGGCTTTTAAGCACTCGAGGGAGGGCAGCTTCCCATTCACTTTGGAGATGGCACTCCTGCAGCGCTGTGGGCCATGTCTGTGCTTCGCAGACTGCAAACTACCCTCTCCATTCGAAGAGAACACGCACGGATTGGGAAGTCTCTGTTCTCTGGGAGATGTGTGTGGTGCTACTGCCCCGGTGTATTGGGTGGCTCACTGGCCACTAGCAATGTTTCTGCTCGCCACTGTGGGGCAAACGTTGTGCAGCTAAGCTCACTTGGGAAGTACAAGTGCCAGAGTTCCTTTCTGGGGCACCATCAAGAGATCACATTCGTAGCATGCGGGTACTGCTTTCCTCCTAAGCTGTGCATTCGCAGCCAGCTTCAAGGTGTTCCTTTTGTGGATAGACTCTGGAGGAGAGGCCGCTGGATAAGGCCTCTGCTTCTATGCCCTTTGAGAGGGCTGCTTTGAGGAACCTCTTACCCTAGCCTCTGCCAAGTACAGCCTTCTGCCTCTCTCCAATACTGACTTACTTTTAACAGCTTGTCTTTCCGTTTGAGAAACTAAGAGCCCTTTTCGTGCAGGGAAAAATGTCCGTTTTCTGTTCTTCTTTTGCACACGGTGACGTGCTTTCAGGCCTGGGTTAGGCTTTTACCCACTCGAGGGAGGGCAGCTTCCCATTCACTTTGGAGATGGCACTCCTGCAGCGCTGTGGGCCATGACTGTGCTTCGCAGACTGCAAACTACCCTCTCCATTCGAAGAGAACACGCACGGATTGGGAAGTCTCTGTTCTCTGGGAGTTGTGTGTGGTGCTACTGCCCCGGTGTATGGGGTGGCTCACTGGCCACTAGCAATGTTTCTGCTCGCCACTGTGGGGCAAACGTTGTGCAGGTAAGCTCACTTGGGAAGTACAAGTGCCAGAGTTCCTTTCTGGGGCACCATCAAGAGATCACATTCGTAGCATGCGGGTACTGCTTTCCTCCTAAGCTGTGCATTCGCAGCCAGCTACAAGGTGTTCCTTTTGTGGATAGACTCTGGTGGAGAGGCCGCTGGAGTAGGTTTCTGCTTCTATGCCCTTTGAGAAGGCTGCTTTGAGGAACCTCTTACCCTAGCCTCTGGCAAGTACAGCCTTCTGCCTCTCTCCAATACTGACTTACTTCTGACAGCTTGTCTTTCCGTTTGAGAAACCAAGAGCCCTTTTCGTGCAGGGAAAAATGTCCGTTTTCTGTTCTTCTTTTGCACACGGTTACGTGCTTTCAGGGCTGTGGTTAGGCTTTTACCCACTCGAGGGAGGGCAGCTTCCCATTCACTTTGGAGATGGCACTCCTGCAGCGCTGTGGGCCATGTCTGTGCTTCGCAAACTGCAAACTACCCTCTCCATTCGAAGAGAACACGCACGGATTGGGAAGTCTCTGTTCTCTGGGAGATGTGTGTGGTGCTACTGCCCCGGTGTATGGGGTGGCTCACTGGCCACTAGCAACGTTTCTGCTCGCCACTGTGGGGCAAGCGTTGTGCACCTAAGCTCACATGGGAAGTAGAAGTGCCAGAGTTCCTTTCTGGGGCACCATCAAGAGATCACATTCGTAGCATGCGGGTACTGCTTTCCTCCTAAGCTGTGCATTCGCAGCCAGCTTCAAGGTGTTCTTTTTGTGGATAGACTCTGGTGGAGAGGCCGCTGGAGAAGGCTTCTGCTTCTATGCCCTTTGAGAAGGCTGCTTTGAGGAACCTCTTACCCTAGCCTCTGCCAAGTACAGCCTTCTGCCTCTCTCCAATACTGACTTACTTCTGACACCTTGTCTTTCCGTTTGAGAAACCAAGAGCCCTTTTCGTGCAGGGAAAAAATGTCCGTTTTCTGTTCTTCTTTTGCACACGGTGACGTGCTTTCAGGCCTGGGTTAGGCTTTTACCCACTCGAGGGAGGGCAGCTTCCCATTCACTTTGGAGATGGCACTCCTGCAGCGCTGTGGGCCATGACTGTGCTTCGCACACTGCAAACTACCCTCTCCATTCGAAGAGAACACGCACGGATTGGGAAGTCTCTGTTCTCTGGGAGTTGTGTGTGGTGCTACTGCCCCGGTGTATGGGGTGGCTCACTGGCCACTAGCAATGTTTCTGCTCGCCACTGTGGGGCAAACGTTGTGCAGCTAAGCTCACTTGGGAAGTACAAGTGCCAGAGTTCCTTTCTGGGGCACCATCAAGAGATCACATTCGTAGCATGCGGGTACTGCTTTCCTCCTAAGCTGTGCATTCGCAGCCAGCTTCAAGGTGTTCCTTTTGTGGATAGACTCTGGTGGAGAGGCCGCTGGATAAGGCCTCTGCTTCTATGCCCTTTGAGAAGGCTGCTTTGAGGAAACTCTTTCCCTAGCCTCTGCCAAGTACAGCCTTCTGCCTCTCTCCAATACTGACTTACTTCTGACAGCTTGTCTTTCCGTTTGAGAAACCAAGAGCCCTTTTCGTGCAGGGAAAAGTGTCCGTTTTCTGTTCTTCTTTTGCACACGGTTACGTGCTTTCAGGGCTGTGGTTAGGCTTTTACCCACTCGAGGGAGGGCAGCTTCCCATTCACTTTGGAGATGGCACTCCTGCAGCGCTGTGGGCCGTGTCTGTGCTTCGCAAACTGTAAACTACCCTCTCCATTCGAAGAGAACACGCACGGATTGGGAAGTCTCTGTTCTCTGGGAGATGTGTGTGGTGCTACTGCCCCGGTGTATGGGGTGGCTCACTGGCCACTAGCAACGTTTCTGCTCGCCACTGTGGGGCATGAGTTGTGCAGCTAAGCTCACTTGGGAAGTACAAGTGCCAGAGTTCCTTTCTCGGGCACCATCAAGAGATCACATTCGTAGCATGTGGGTACTGCTTTCCTCCTAAGCTGTGCATTCGCAGCCAGCTTCAAGGTGTTCCTTTTGTGGATAGACTCTGGTGGAGAGGCCGCTTGAGAAGGCTTCTGCTTCTATGCCCTTTGAGAAGGCTGCTTTGAGGAACCTCTTACCCTAGCCTCTGCCAAGTACAGCCTTCTGCCTCTCTCCAATACTGACTTACTTCTGACAGCTTGTCTTTCCGTTTGAGAAACCAAGAGCCCTTTTCGTGCAGGGAAAAATGTCCGTTTTCTGTTCTTCTTTTGCACACGGTGACGTGCTTTCAGGCCTGGGTTAGGCTTTTACCCACTCGAGGGAGGGCAGCTTCCCATTCACTTTGGAGATGGCACTCCTGCAGCGCTGTGGGCCATGTCTGTGCTTCGCAAACTGCAAACTACCCTCTCCATTCGAAGAGAACACGCACGGATTGGGAAGTCTCTGTTCTCTGGGAGATGTGTGTGGTGCTACTGCCCCGGTGTATGGGGTGGCTCACTGGCCACTAGCAACGTTTCTGCTCGCCACTGTGGGGCAAGCGTTGTGCAGCTAAGCTCACTTGGGAAGTACCAGTGCCAGAGTTCCTTTCTGGGGCACCATCAAGAGATCACATTCGTAGCATGCGGGTACTGCTTTCCTCCTAAGCTGTGCATTCGCAGCCAGCTTCAAGGTGTTCCTTTTGTGGATAGACTCTGGTGGAGAGGCCGCTGGAGAAGGCTTCTGCTTCTATGCCCTTTGAGAAGGCTGCTTTGAGGAACCTCTTACCCTAGCCTCTGCCAAGTACAGCCTTCTGCCTCTCTCCAATACTGACTTACTTCTGACAGCTTGTCTTTCCGTTTGAGAAACCAAGAGCCCTTTTCGTGCAGGGAAAAATGTCCGTTTTCTGTTCTTCTTTTGCACACGGTGACGTGCTTTCAGGCCTGGGTTAGGCTTTTACCCACTCGAGGGAGGGCAGCTTCCCATTCACTTTGGAGATGGCACTCCTGCAGCGCTGTGGGCCATGACTGTGCTTCGCAGACTGTAAACTACCCTCTCCATTCGAAGAGAACACGCACGGATTGGGAAGTCTCTGTTCTCTGGGAGATGTGTGTGGTGCTACTGCCCCGGTGTATGGGGTGGCTCACTGGCCACTAGCAATGTTTCTGCTCGCCACTGTGGGGCAAACGTTGTTCAGCTAAGCTCACTTGGGAAGTACAAGTGCCAGAGTTCCTTTCTGGGGCACCATCAAGAGATCACATTCGTAGCATGCGGGTACTGCTTTCCTCCTAAGCTGTGCATTCGCAGCCAGCTTCAAGGTGTTCCTTTTGTGGATAGACTCTGGAGGAGAGGCCGCTGGATAAGGCCTCTGCTTCTATGCCCTTTGAGAAGGCTGCTTTGAGGAACCTCTTTCCCTAGCCTCTGCCAAGTACAGCCTTCTGCCTCTCTCCAATACTGACTTACTTTTGACAGCTTGTCTTTCCGTTTGAGAAACCAAGAGCCCTTTTCGTGCAGGGAAAAATGTTCGTTTTCTGTTCTTCTTTTGCACACGGTGACGTGCTTTCAGGCCTGGGTTAGGCTTTTACCCACTCAAGGGAGGGCAGCTTCCCATTCACTTTGCAGATGGCACTCCTGCAGTGCTGTGGGCCATGTCTGTGCTTCGCAGACTGCAAACTACCCTCTCCATTCGAAGAGAACACGCACGGATTGGGAAGTCTCTGTTCTCTGGGAGTTGTGTGTGGTGCTACTGCCCCGGTGTATGGGGTGGCTCACTGGCCACTAGCAACGTTTCTGCTCGCCACTGTGGGGCAAGCGTTGTGCAGCTAAGCTCACTTGGGAAGTACAAGTGCCAGAGTTCCTTTCTGGGGCACCATCAAGAGATCACATTCGTAGCATGCGGGTACTGCTTTCCTCCTAAGCTGTGCATTCCCCGCCAGCTTCAAGGTGTTCCTTTTGTGGATAGACTCTGGAGGAGAGGCCGCTGGATAAGGCCTCTGCTTCTATACCTTTGAGAAGGCTGCTTTGAGGAACCTCTTTCCCTAGCCTCTGCCAAGTACAGCCTTCTGCCTCTCTCCAATACTGACTTACTTCTGACAGCTTGTCTTTCCGTTTGAGAAACCAAGAGCCCTTTTCGTGCAGGGAAAAATGTCCGTTTTCTGTTCTTCTTTTGCACACGGTGACGTGCTTTCAGGCCTGGGTTAGGCTTTTACCCACTCGAGGGAGGGCAGCTTCCCATTCACTTTGGAGATGGCACTCCTGCAGCGCTGTGGGCCATGACTGTGCTTCGCAGACTGTAAACTACCCTCTCCATTCGAAGAGAACACGCACGGATTGGGAAGTCTCTGTTCTCTGGGAGATGTGTGTGGTGCTACTGCCCCGGTGTATGGGGTGGCTCACTCGCCACTAGCAATGTTTCTGCTCGCCACTGTGGGGCAAACGTTGTGCAGCTAAGCTCACTTGGGAAGTACAAGTGCCAGAGTTCCTTTCTGGGGCACCATCAAGAGATCACATTCGTAGCATGCGGGTACTGATTTCCTCCTAAGCTGTGCATTCGCAGCCAGCTTCAAGGTGTTCCTTTTGTGGATAGACTCTGGTGGAGAGGCCGCTGGAGAAGGCCTCTGCTTCTATGCCCTTTGAGAAGGCTTCTTTGAGGAACCTCTTACCCTAGCGTGTGCCAAGTACAGCCTTCTGCCTCTCTCCAATACTGACTTACTTTTGACAGCTTGTCTTTCCGTTTGAGAAAGCAAGAGCCCTTTTCGTGCAGGGAAAAATGTCCGTTTTCTGTTCTTCTTTTGCACACGGTGACGTGCTTTCAGGCCTGGGTTAGGCTTTTAAGCACTCGAGGGAGGGCAGCTTCCCATTCACTTTGGAGATGGCAGTCCTGCAGCGCTGTGGGCCATGTCTGTGCTTCGCAGACTGCAAACTACCCTCTCCATTCGAAGAGAACACGCACGGATTGGGAAGTCTCTGTTCTCTGGGAGATGTGTGTGGTGCTACTGCCCCGGTGTATGGGGTGGCTCACTGGCCAGTAGCAATGATTCTGCTCGCCACTGTGGGGCAAACGTTGTGCAGCTAAGCTCACTTGGGAAGTACAAGTGCCAGAGTTCCTTTCTGGGGCACCATCAAGAGATCACATTCGTAGCATGCGGGTACTGCTTTCCTCCTAAGCTGTGCATTCGCAGCCAGCTTCAAGGTGTTCCTTTTGTGGATAGACTCTGGTGGAGAGGCCGCTGGAGAAGGCTTCTGCTTCTATGCCCTTTGAGAAGGCTGCTTTGAGGAACCTCTTACCCTAGCCTCTGCCAAGTACAGCCTTCTGCCTCTCTCCAATACTGACTTACTTTTGACAGCTTGTCTTTCCGTTTTAGAAACCAAGAGCCCTTTTCGTGCAGGGAAAAATGTCCGTTTTCTGTTCTTCTTTTGCACACGGTGACGTGCTTTCAGGCCTGGGTTAGGCTTTTACCCACTCGAGGGAGGGCAGCTTCCCATTCACTTTGGAGATGGCACTCCTGCAGCGCTGTGGGCCATGACTGTGCTTCACAGACTGTAAACTACCCTCTCCATTCGAAGAGAACACGCACGGATTGGGAAGTCTCTGTTCTCTGGGAGATGTGTGTGGTGCTACTGCCCCGGTGTATGGGGTGGCTCACTGGCCACTAGCAATGTTTCTGCTCGCCACTGTGGGGCAAACGTTGTGCAGCTAAGCTCACTTGGGAAGTACAAGTGCCAGAGTTCCTTTCTGGGGCACCATCAAGAGATCACATTCGTAGCATGCGGGTACTGCTTTCCTCCTAAGCTGTGCATTCGCAGCCAGCTTCAAGGTGTTCCTTTTGTGGATAGACTCTGTAGGAGAGGCCGCTGGATAAGGCCTCTGCTTCTATGCCCTTTGAGAGGGCTGCTTTGAGGAACCTCTTACCCTAGCCTCTGCCAAGTACAGCCTTCTGCCTCTCTCCAATACTGACTTACTTTTAACAGCTTGTCTTTCCGTTTGAGAAACTAAGAGCCCTTTTCGTGCAGGGAAAAATGTCCGTTTTCTGTTCTTCTTTTGCACACGGTGACGTGCTTTCAGGCCTGGGTTAGGCTTTTACCCACTCGAGGGAGGGCAGCTTCCCATTCACTTTGGAGATGGCACTCCTGCAGCGCTGTGGGCCATGACTGTGCTTCGCAGACTGCAAACTACCCTCTCCATTCGAAGAGAACACGCACGGATTGGGAAGTCTCTGTTCTCTGGGAGTTGTGTGTGGTGCTACTGCCCCGGTGTATGGGGTGGCTCACTGGCCACTAGCAATGTTTCTGCTCGCCACTGTGGGGCAAACGTTGTGCAGGTAACCTCACTTGGGAAGTACAAGTGCCAGAGTTCCTTTCTGGGGCACCATCAAGAGATCACATTCGTAGCATGCGGGTACTGCTTTCCTCCTAAGCTGTGCATTCGCAGCCAGCTTCAAGGTGTTCCTTTTGTGGATAGACTCTGGTGGAGAGGCCGCTGGAGAAGGTTTCTGCTTCTATGCCCTTTGAGAAGGCTGCTTTGAGGAACCTCTTACCCTAGCCTCTGCCAAGTACAGCCTTCTGCCTCTCTCCAATACTGACTTACTTCTGACAGCTTGTCTTTCCGTTTGAGAAACCAAGAGCCCTTTTCGTGCAGGGAAAAGTGTCCGTTTTCTGTTCTTCTTTTGCACACGGTGACGTGCTTTCAGGGCTGGGTTAGGCTTTTACCCACTCGAGGGAGGGCAGCTTCCCATTCACTTTGGAGATGGCACTCCTGCAGCGCTGTGGGCCATGTCTGTGCTTCGCAAACTGCAAACTACCCTCTCCATTCGAAGAGAACACGCACGGATTGGGAAGTCTCTGTTCTCTGGGAGATGTGTGTGGTGCTACTGCCCCGGTGTATGGGGTGGCTCACTGGCCACTAGCAACGTTTCTGCTCGCCACTGTGGGGCAAGCGTTGTGCAGCTAAGCTCACTTGGGAAGTACCAGTGCCAGAGTTCCTTTCTGGGGCACCATCAAGAGATCACATTCGTAGCATGCGGGTACTGCTTTCCTCCTAAGCTGTGCATTCGCAGCCAGCTTCAAGGTGTTCCTTTTGTGGATAGACTCTGGTGGAGAGGCCGCTGGAGAATGCTTCTGCTTCTATGCCCTTTGAGAAGGCTGCTTTGAGGAACCTCTTACCCTAGCCTCTGCCAAGTACAGCCTTCTGCCTCTCTCCAATACTGACTTACTTCTGACAGCTTGTCTTTCCGTTTGAGAAACCAAGAGCCCTTTTCGTGCAGGGAAAAATGTCCGTTTTCTGTTCTTCTTTTGCACACGGTGACGTGCTTTCAGGCCTGGGTTAGGCTTTTACCCACTCGAGGGAGGGCAGCTTCCCATTCACTTTGGAGATGGCACTCCTGCAGCGCTGTGGGCCATGACTGTGCTTCGCAGACTGTAAACTACCCTCTCCATTCGAAGAGAACACGCACGGATTGGGAAGTCTCTGTTCTCTGGGAGATGTGTGTGGTGCTACTGCCCCGGTGTATGGGGTGGCTCACTGGCCACTAGCAATGTTTCTGCTCGCCACTGTGGGGCAAACGTTGTTCAGCTAAGCTCACTTGGGAAGTACAAGTGCCAGAGTTCCTTTCTGGGGCACCATCAAGAGATCACATTCGTAGCATGCGGGTACTGCTTTCCTCCTAAGCTGTGCATTCGCAGCCAGCTTCAAGGTGTTCCTTTTGTGGATAGACTCTGGAGGAGAGGCCGCTGGATAAGGCCTCTGCTTCTATGCCCTTTGAGAAGGCTGCTTTGAGGAACCTCTTTCCCTAGCCTCTGCCAAGTACAGCCTTCTGCCTCTCTCCAATACTGACTTACTTTTGACAGCTTGTCTTTCCGTTTGAGAAACCAAGAGCCCTTTTCGTGCAGGGAAAAATGTTCGTTTTCTGTTCTTCTTTTGCACACGGTGACGTGCTTTCAGGCCTGGGTTAGGCTTTTACCCACTCAAGGGAGGGCAGCTTCCCATTCACTTTGCAGATGGCACTCCTGCAGTGCTGTGGGCCATGTCTGTGCTTCGCAGACTGCAAACTACCCTCTCCATTCGAAGAGAACACGCACGGATTGGGAAGTCTCTGTTCTCTGGGAGTTGTGTGTGGTGCTACTGCCCCGGTGTATGGGGTGGCTCACTGGCCACTAGCAACGTTTCTGCTCGCCACTGTGGGGCAAGCGTTGTGCAGGTAAGCTCACTTGGGAAGTACAAGTGCCAGAGTTCCTTTCTGGGGCACCATCAAGAGATCACATTCGTAGCATGCGGGTACTGCTTTCCTCCTAAGCTGTGCATTCCCCGCCAGCTTCAAGGTGTTCCTTTTGTGGATAGACTCTGGAGGAGAGGCCGCTGGATAAGGCCTCTGCTTCTATACCTTTGAGAAGGCTGCTTTGAGGAACCTCTTTCCCTAGCCTCTGCCAAGTACAGCCTTCTGCCTCTCTCCAATACTGACTTACTTCTGACAGCTTGTCTTTCCGTTTGAGAAACCAAGAGCCCTTTTCGTGCAGGGAAAAATGTCCGTTTTCTGTTCTTCTTTTGCACACGGTGACGTGCTTTCAGGCCTGGGTTAGGCTTTTACCCACTCGAGGGAGGGCAGCTTCCCATTCACTTTGGAGATGGCACTCCTGCAGCGCTGTGGGCTATGACTGTGCTTCGCAGACTGTAAACTACCCTCTCCATTCGAAGAGAACACGCACGGATTGGGAAGTCTCTGTTCTCTGGGAGATGTGTGTGGTGCTACTGCCCCGGTGTATGGGGTGGCTCACTCGCCACTAGCAATGTTTCTGCTCGCCACTGTGGGGCAAACGTTGTGCAGCTAAGCTCACTTGGGAAGTACAAGTGCCAGAGTTCCTTTCTGGGGCACCATCAAGAGATCACATTCGTAGCATGCGGGTACTGATTTCCTCCTAAGCTGTGCATTCGCAGCCAGCTTCAAGGTGTTCCTTTTGTGGATAGACTCTGGTGGAGAGGCCGCTGGAGAAGGCCTCTGCTTCTATGCCCTTTGAGAAGGCTTCTTTGAGGAACCTCTTACCCTAGCGTGTGCCAAGTACAGCCTTCTGCCTCTCTCCAATACTGACTTACTTTTGACAGCTTGTCTTTCCGTTTGAGAAAGCAAGAGCCCTTTTCGTGCAGGGAAAAATGTCCGTTTTCTGTTCTTCTTTTGCACACGGTGACGTGCTTTCAGGCCTGGGTTAGGCTTTTAAGCACTCGAGGGAGGGCAGCTTCCCATTCACTTTGGAGATGGCAGTCCTGCAGCGCTGTGGGCCATGTCTGTGCTTCGCAGACTGCAAACTACCCTCTCCATTCGAAGAGAACACGCACGGATTGGGAAGTCTCTGTTCTCTGGGAGATGTGTGTGGTGCTACTGCCCCGGTGTATGGGGTGGCTCACTGGCCAGTAGCAATGATTCTGCTCGCCACTGTGGGGCAAACGTTGTGCAGCTAAGCTCACTTGGGAAGTACAAGTGCCAGAGTTCCTTTCTGGGGCACCATCAAGAGATCACATTCGTAGCATGCGGGTACTGCTTTCCTCCTAAGCTGTGCATTCGCAGCCAGCTTCAAGGTGTTCCTTTTGTGGATAGACTCTGGTGGAGAGGCCGCTGGAGAAGGCTTCTGCTTCTATGCCCTTTGAGAAGGCTGCTTTGAGGAACCTCTTACCCTAGCCTCTGCCAAGTACAGCCTTCTGCCTCTCTCCAATACTGACTTACTTTTGACAGCTTGTCTTTCCGTTTTAGAAACCAAGAGCCCTTTTCGTGCAGGGAAAAATGTCCGTTTTCTGTTCTTCTTTTGCACACGGTGACGTGCTTTCAGGCCTGGGTTAGGCTTTTACCCACTCGAGGGAGGGCAGCTTCCCATTCACTTTGGAGATGGCACTCCTGCAGCGCTGTGGGCCATGACTGTGCTTCACAGACTGTAAACTACCCTCTCCATTCGAAGAGAACACGCACGGATTGGGAAGTCTCTGTTCTCTGGGAGATGTGTGTGGTGCTACTGCCCCGGTGTATGGGGTGGCTCACTGGCCACTAGCAATGTTTCTGCTCGCCACTGTGGGGCAAACGTTGTGCAGCTAAGCTCACTTGGGAAGTACAAGTGCCAGAGTTCCTTTCTGGGGCACCATCAAGAGATCACATTCGTAGCATGCGGGTACTGCTTTCCTCCTAAGCTGTGCATTCGCAGCCAGCTTCAAGGTGTTCCTTTTGTGGATAGACTCTGTAGGAGAGGCCGCTGGATAAGGCCTCTGCTTCTATGCCCTTTGAGAGGGCTGCTTTGAGGAACCTCTTACCCTAGCCTCTGCCAAGTACAGCCTTCTGCCTCTCTCCAATACTGACTTACTTTTAACAGCTTGTCTTTCCGTTTGAGAAACTAAGAGCCCTTTTCGTGCAGGGAAAAATGTCCGTTTTCTGTTCTTCTTTTGCACACGGTGACGTGCTTTCAGGCCTGGGTTAGGCTTTTACCCACTCGAGGGAGGGCAGCTTCCCATTCACTTTGGAGATGGCACTCCTGCAGCGCTGTGGGCCATGACTGTGCTTCGCAGACTGCAAACTACCCTCTCCATTCGAAGAGAACACGCACGGATTGGGAAGTCTCTGTTCTCTGGGAGTTGTGTGTGGTGCTACTGCCCCGGTGTATGGGGTGGCTCACTGGCCACTAGCAATGTTTCTGCTCGCCACTGTGGGGCAAACGTTGTGCAGGTAACCTCACTTGGGAAGTACAAGTGCCAGAGTTCCTTTCTGGGGCACCATCAAGAGATCACATTCGTAGCATGCGGGTACTGCTTTCCTCCTAAGCTGTGCATTCGCAGCCAGCTTCAAGGTGTTCCTTTTGTGGATAGACTCTGGTGGAGAGGCCGCTGGAGAAGGTTTCTGCTTCTATGCCCTTTGAGAAGGCTGCTTTGAGGAACCTCTTACCCTAGCCTCTGCCAAGTACAGCCTTCTGCCTCTCTCCAATACTGACTTACTTCTGACAGCTTGTCTTTCCGTTTGAGAAACCAAGAGCCCTTTTCGTGCAGGGAAAAGTGTCCGTTTTCTGTTCTTCTTTTGCACACGGTGACGTGCTTTCAGGGCTGGGTTAGGCTTTTACCCACTCGAGGGAGGGCAGCTTCCCATTCACTTTGGAGATGGCACTCCTGCAGCGCTGTGGGCCATGTCTGTGCTTCGCAAACTGCAAACTACCCTCTCCATTCGAAGAGAACACGCACGGATTGGGAAGTCTCTGTTCTCTGGGAGATGTGTGTGGTGCTACTGCCCCGGTGTATGGGGTGGCTCACTGGCCACTAGCAACGTTTCTGCTCGCCACTGTGGGGCAAGCGTTGTGCAGCTAAGCTCACTTGGGAAGTACCAGTGCCAGAGTTCCTTTCTGGGGCACCATCAAGAGATCACATTCGTAGCATGCGGGTACTGCTTTCCTCCTAAGCTGTGCATTCGCAGCCAGCTTCAAGGTGTTCCTTTTGTGGATAGACTCTGGTGGAGAGGCCGCTGGAGAATGCTTCTGCTTCTATGCCCTTTGAGAAGGCTGCTTTGAGGAACCTCTTACCCTAGCCTCTGCCAAGTACAGCCTTCTGCCTCTCTCCAATACTGACTTACTTCTGACAGCTTGTCTTTCCGTTTGAGAAACCAAGAGCCCTTTTCGTGCAGGGAAAAATGTCCGTTTTCTGTTCTTCTTTTGCACACGGTGACGTGCTTTCAGGCCTGGGTTAGGCTTTTACCCACTCGAGAGAGGGCAGCTTCCCATTCACTTTGGAGATGGCACTCCTGCAGCGCTGTGGGCCATGACTGTGCTTCGCAGACTGTAAACTACCCTCTCCATTCGAAGAGAACACGCACGGATTGGGAAGTCTCTGTTCTCTGGGAGATGTGTGTGGTGCTACTGCCCCGGTGTATGGGGTGGCTCACTCGCCACTAGCAATGTTTCTGCTCGCCACTGTGGGGCAAACGTTGTTCAGCTAAGCTCACTTGGGAAGTACAAGTGCCAGAGTTCCTTTCTGGGGCACCATCAAGAGATCACATTCGTAGCATGCGGGTACTGCTTTCCTCCTAAGCTGTGCATTCGCAGCCAGCTTCAAGGTGTTCCTTTTGTGGATAGACTCTGGAGGAGAGGCCGCTGGATAAGGCCTCTGCTTCTATGCCCTTTGAGAAGGCTGCTTTGAGGAACCTCTTTCCCTAGCCTCTGCCAAGTACAGCCTTCTGCCTCTCTCCAATACTGACTTACTTTTGACAGCTTGTCTTTCCGTTTGAGAAACCAAGAGCCCTTTTCGTGCAGGGAAAAATGTCCGTTTTCTGTTCTTCTTTTGCACACGGTGACGTGCTTTCAGGCCTGGGTTAGGCTTTTACCCACTCAAGGGAGGGCAGCTTCCCATTCACTTTGCAGATGGCACTCCTGCAGCGCTGTGGGCCATGTCTGTGCTTCGCAGACTGCAAACTACCCTCTCCATTCGAAGAGAACACGCACGGATTGGGAAGTGTCTGTTCTCTGGGAGTTGTGTGTGGTGCTACTGCCCCGGTGTATGGGGTGGCTCACTGGCCACTAGCAACGTTTCTGCTCGCCACTGTGGGGCAAGCGTTGTGCAGCTAAGCTCACTTGGGAAGTACAAGTGCCAGAGTTCCTTTCTGGGGCACCATCAAGAGATCACATTCGTAGCATGCGGGTACTGCTTTCCTCCTAAGCTGTGCATTCCCCAACAGCTTCAAGGTGTTCCTTTTGTGGATAGACTCTGGAGGAGAGGCCGCTGGATAAGGCCTCTGCTTCTATGCCCTTTGAGAAGGCTGCTTTGAGGAACCTCTTTCCCTAGCCTCTGCCAAGTACAGCCTTCTGCCTCTCTCCAATACTGACTTACTTCTGAAAGCTTGTCTTTCCGTTTGAGAAACCAAGAGCCCTTTTCGTGCAGGGAAAAATGTCCGTTTTCTGTTCTTATTTTGCACACGGTGACGTGCTTTCAGGCCTGGGTTAGGCTTTTACCCACTCGAGGGAGGGCAGCTTCCCATTCACTTTGGAGATGGCACTCCTGCAGCGCTGTGGGCCATGACTGTGCTTCGCAGACTGTAAACTACCCTCTCCATTCGAAGAGAACACGCACGGATTGGGAAGTCTCTGTTCTCTGGGAGATGTGTGTGGTGCTACTGCCCCGGTGTATGGGGTGGCTCACTGGCCACTAGCAATGTTTCTGCTCGCCACTGTGGGGCAAACGTTGTTCAGCTAAGCTCACTTGGGAAGTACAAGTGCCAGAGTTCCTTTCTGGGGCACCATCAAGAGATCACATTCGTAGCATGCGGGTACTGCTTTCCTCCTAAGCTGTGCATTCGCAGCCAGCTTCAAGGTGTTCCTTTTGTGGATAGACACTTGAGGAGAGGCCGCTGGATAAGGCCTCTGCTTCTATGCCCTTTGAGAGGGCTGCTTTGAGGAACCTCTTACCCTAGCCTCTGCCAAGTACAGCCTTCTGCCTCTCGCCAATACTGACTTACTTTTGACAGCTTGTCTTTCCGTTTGAGAAACTAAGAGCCCTTTTCGTGCAGGGAAAAATGTCCGTTTTCTGTTCTTCTTTTGCACACGGTGACGTGCTTTCAGGGCTGTGGTTAGGCTTTTACCCACTCGAGGGAGGGCAGCTTCCCATTCACTTTGGAGATGGCACTCCTGCAGCGCTGTGGGCCATGTCTGTGCTTCGCAGACTGCAAACTACCCTCTCCATTCGAAGAGAACACGCACGGATTGGGAAGTCTCTGTTCTCTGGGAGTTGTGTGTGGTGCTACTGCCCCGGTGTATGGGGTGGCTCACTGGCCACTAGCAACGTTTCTGCTCGCCACTGTGGGGCAAGCGTTGTGCAGCTAAGCTCACTTGGGAAGTACAAGTGCCAGAGTTCCTTTCTGGGGCACCATCCAGAGATCACATTCGTAGCATGCGGGTACTGCTTTCCTCCTAAGCTGTGCATTCCCCGCCAGCTTCAAGGTGTTCCTTTTGTGGATAGACTCTGGAAGAGAGGCCGCTGGATAAGGCCTCTGCTTCTATGCCCTTTGAGAAGGCTGCTTTGAGGAACCTCTTTCCCTAGCCTCTGCCAAGTACAGCCTTCTGCCTCTCTCCAATACTGACTTACTTTTGACAGCTTGTCTTTCCGTTTGAGAAACCAAGAGCCCTTTTCGTGCAGGGAAAAATGTCCGTTTTCTGTTCTTCTTTTGCACACGGTGACGTGCTTTCAGGAATGGGTTAGGCTTTTATCCACTCAAGGGAGGGCAGCTTCCCATTCACTTTGGAGATGGCACTCCTGCAGCGCTGTGGGCCATGTCTGTGCTTCGCAGACTGCAAACTACCCTCTCCATTCGAAGAGAACACGCACGGATTGGGAAGTCTCTGTTCTCTGGGAGTTGTGTGTGGTGCTACTGCCCCGGTGTATGGGGTGGCTCACTGGCCACTAGCAACGTTTCTGCTCGCCACTGTGGGGCAAGCGTTGTGCAGCTAAGCTCACTTGGGAAGTACAAGTGCCAGAGTTCCTTTCTGGGGCACCATCAAGAGATCACATTCGTAGCATGCGGGTACTGCTTTCCTCCTAAGCTGTGCATTCCCCGCCAGCTTCAAGGTGTTCCTTTTGTGGATAGACTCTGGAGGAGAGGCCGCTGGATAAGGCCTCTGCTTCTATGCCCTTTGAGAAGGCTGCTTTCAGGAACTCTTTCCCTAGCCTCTGCCAAGTACAGCCTTCTGCCTCTCTCCAATACTGACTTACTTTTGACAGCTTGTCTTTCCGTTTGAGAAACCAAGAGCCCTTTTCGTGCAGGGAAAAATGTCCGTTTTCTATTCTTCTTTTGCACACGGTGACGTGCTTTCAGGGCTGGGGTTAGGCTTTTACCCACTCGAGGGAGGGCAGCTACCCATTCACTTTGGAGATGGCACACGTGCAGCGCTGTGGGCCATGTCTGTGCTTCGCAGACTGCAAACTACCCTCTCCATTCGAAGAGAACACGCACGGATTGGGAAGTCTCTGTTCTCTGGGAGTTGTGTGTGGTGCTACTGCCCCGGTGTATGGGGTGGCTCACTGGCCACTAGCAATGTTTCTGCTCGCCACTGTGGGGCAAACGTTGTGCAGCTAAGCTCACTTGGGAAGTACAAGTGCCAGAGTTCCTTTCTGGGGCACCATCAAGAGATCACATTCGTAGCATGCGGGTACTGCTTTCCTCCTAAGCTGTGCATTCCCCGCCAGCTTCAAGGTGTTCCTTTTGTGGATAGACTCTGGAGGAGAGGCCGCTGGATAAGGCCTCTGCTTCTATGCCCTTTGAGAGGGCTGCTTTGGGGAACCTCTTACCCTAGCCTCTGCCAAGTACAGCCTTCTGCCTCTCTCCAATACTGACTTACTTCTGACAGCTTGTCTTTCCGTTTGAGAAACCAAGAGCCCTTTTCGTGCAGGGAAAAATGTCCGTTTTCTGTTCTTCTTTTGCACACGGTGACGTGCTTTCAGGCCTGGGTTAGGCTTTTACCCACTCGAGGGAGGGCAGCTTCCCATTCACTTTGGAGATGGCACTCCTGCAGCGCTTTGGACCATGTCTGTGCTTCGCAGACTGCAAACTACCCTCTCCATTCGAAGAGAACACGCACGGATTGGGAAGTCTCTGTTCTCTGGGAGTTGTGTTTGGTGCTACTGCCCCGGTGTATGGGGTGTCTCACTGGCCACTAGCAATGTTTCTGCTCGCCACTGTGGGGCAAACGTTGTGCAGCTAAGCTCACTTGGGAAGTACAAGTGCCAGAGTTCCTTTCTGGGGCACCATCAAGAGATCACATTCGTAGCATGCGGGTACTGCTTTCCTCCTAAGCTGTGCATTCGCAGCCAGCTTCAAGGTGTTCCTTTTGTGGATAGACTCTGGTGGAGAGGCCGCTGGAGAAGGCCTCTGCTTCTATGCCCTTTGAGAAGTCTTCTTTGAGGAACCTCTTACCCTAGCCTCTGCCAAGTACAGCCTTCTGCCTCTCTCCAATACTGACTTACTTTTGACAGCTTGTCTTTCCGTTTGAGAAAGCAAGAGCCCTTTTCGTGCAGGGAAAAATGTCCGTTTTCTGTTCTTCTTTTGCACACGGTGACTTGCTTTCAGGGCTGTGGTTAGGCTTTTACCCACTCGAGGGAGGGCAGCTTCCCATTCACTTTGGTGATGGCACTCCTGCAGCGCTGTTGGCCATGTCTGTGCTTCGCAGACTGCAAACTACCCTCTCCATTCGAAGAGAACACGCACGGATTGGGAAGTCTCTGTTCTCTGGGAGTTGTGTGTGGTGCTACTGCCCCGGTGTATGGGGTGGCTCACTGGCCACTAGCAACGTTTCTGCTCGCCACTGTGGGGCAAGCGTTGTGCAGCTAAGCTCAGTTGGGAAGTACAAGTGCCAGAGTTCCTTTCTGGGGCACCATCAAGAGATCACATTCGTAGCATGCGGGTACTGCTTTCCTCCTAAGCTGTGCATTCCCTGCCAGCTTCAAGGTGTTCCTTTTGTGGATAGACTCTGGAGGAGAGGCCGCTGGATAAGGCCTCTGCTTCTATGCCCTTTGAGAAGGCTGCTTTGAGGAACCTCTTTCCCTAGCCTCTGCCAAGTACAGCCTTCTGCCTCTCTCCAATACTGACTTACTTTTGACAGCTTGTCTTTCCGTTTGAGAAACCAAGAGCCCTTTTCGTGCAGGGAAAAATGTCCGTTTTCTGTTCTTCTTTTGCACACGGTGACGTGCTTTCAGGCCTGGGTTAGGCTTTTACCCACTCAAGGGAGGGCAGCTTCCCATTCACTTTGGAGATGGCACTCCTGCAGCGCTGTGGGCCATGTCTGTGCTTCGCAGACTGCAAACTACCCTCTCCATTCGAAGAGAACACGCACGGATTGGGAAGTCTCTGTTCTCTGGGAGTTGTGTGTGGTGCTACTGCCCCGGTGTATGGGGTGGCTCACTGGCCACTAGCAACGTTTCTGCTCGCCACTGTGGGGCAAGCGTTGTGCAGCTAAGCTCACTTGGGAAGTACAAGTGCCAGAGTTCCATTCTGGGGCACCATCAAGAGATCACATTCGTAGCATGCGGGTACTGCTTTCCTCCTAAGCTGTGCATTCCCCGCCAGCTTCAAGGTGTTCCTTTTGTGGATAGACTCTGGAGGAGAGGCCGCTGGATAAGGCCTCTGCTTCTATGCCCTTTGAGAAGGCTGCTTTGAGGAACCTCTTTCCCTAGCCTCTGACAAGTACAGCCTTCTGCCTCTCTCCAATACTGACTTACTTCTGACAGCTTGTCTTTCCGTTTGAGAAACCAAGAGCCCTTTTCGTGCAGGGAAAAATGTCCGTTTTCTGTTCTTCTTTTGCACACGGTTACGTGCTTTCAGGGCTGGGGTTAGGCTTTTACCCACTCGAGGGAGGGCAGCTTCCCATTCACTTTGGAGATGGCACTCCTGCAGCGCTGTGGGCCATGTCTGTGCTTCGCAGACTGCAAACTACCCTCTCCATTCGAAGAGAACACGCACGGATTGGGAAGTCTCTGTTCTCTGGGAGTTGTGTGTGGTGCTACTGCCCCGGTGTATGGGGTGGCTCACTGGCCACTAGCAATGTTTCTGCTCGCCACTGTGGGGAAAACGTTGTGCAGCTAAGCTCACTTGGGAAGTACAAGTGCCAGAGTTCCTTTCTGGGGCACCATCAAGAGATCACATTCGTAGCATGCGGGTACTGCTTTCCTCCTAAGCTGTGCATTCGCAGCCAGCTTCAAGGTGTTCCTTTTGTGGATAGACTCTGGTGGAGAGGCCGCTGGAGAAGGCTTCTGCTTCTATGCCCTTTGAGAAGGCTGCTTTGAGGAACCTCTTACCCTAGCCTCTGCCAAGTACAGCCTTCTGCCTCTCTCCAATACTGACTTACTTTTGACAGCTTGTCTTTCCGTTTGAGAAACCAAGAGCCCTTTTCGTGCAGGGAAAAATGTCCGTTTTCTGTTCTTCTTTTGCACACGGTGACGTGCATTCACGGCTGTGGTTAGGCTTTTAAGCACTCGAGGGAGGGCAGCTTCCCATTCACTTTGGAGATGGCACTCCTGCAGCGCTGTGGGCCATGTCTGTGCTTCGCAGACTGCAAACTACCCTCTCCATTCGAAGAGAACACGCACGGATTGGGAAGTCTCTGTTCTCTGGGAGATGTGTGTGGTGCTACTGCCCCGGTGTATGGGGTGGCTCACTGGCCAGTAGCAATGTTTCTGCTCTCCACTGTGGGGCAAACGTTGTGCAGCTAAGCTCACTTGGGAAGTACAAGTGCCAGAGTTCCTTTCTGGGGCACCATCAAGAGATCACATTCGTAGCATGCGGGTACTGCTTTCCTCCTAAGCTGTGCATTAGCAGCCAGCTTCAAGGTGTTCCTTTTGTGGATAGACTCTGGTGGAGAGGCCGCTGGAGAAGGCTTCTGCTTCTATGCCCTTTGAGAAGGCTGCTTTGAGGAAAATCTTACCCTAGCCTCTGCCAAGTACAGCCTTCTGCCTCTCTCCAATACTGACTTACTTTTGACAGCTTGTCTTTCCGTTTGAGAAATCAAGAGCCCTTTTTGTGCAGGGAAAAATGTTCGTTTTCTGTTCTTCTTTTGCACACGGTGACGTGCTTTCAGGCCTGGGTTAGGCTTTTACCCACTCAAGGGAGGGCAGCTTCCCATTCACTTTGGAGATGGCACTCCTGCAGCGCTGTGGGCCATGTCTGTGCTTCGCAGACTGCAAACTACCCTCTCCATTCGAAGAGAACACGCACGGATTGGGAAGTCTCTGTTCTCTGGGAGTTGTGTGTGGTGCTACTGCCCCGGTGTATGGGGTGGCTCACTGGCCACTAGCAACGTTTCTGCTCGCCACTGTGGGGCAAGCGCTGTGCAGCTAAGCTCACTTGGGAAGTACAAGTGCCAGAGTTCCTTTCTGGGGCACCATCAAGAGATCACATTCGTAGCATGCGGGTACTGCTTTCCTCCTAAGGTGTGCATTCGCAGCCAGCTTCAAGGTGTTCCTTTTGTGGATAGACTCTGGAGGAGAGGCCGCTGGATAAGGCCTCTGCTTCTATGCCCTTTGAGAGGGCTGCTTTGAGGAACCTCTTACCCTAGCCTCTGCCAAGTACAGCCTTCTGCCTCTCTCCAATACTGACTTACTTTTGACAGCTTGTCTTTCCGTTTGAGAAACTAAGAGCCCTTTTCGTGCAGGTAAAAATGTCCGTTTTCTGTTCTTCTTTTGCACACGGTGACGTGCTTTCAGGCCTGGGTTAGGCTTTTACCCACTCGAGGGAGGGCAGCTTCCCATTAACTTTGGAGATGGCACTCCTGCAGCGCTGTGGGCCATGACTGTGTTTCGCAGACTGTAAACTACCCTCTCCATTCGAAGAGAACACGCACGGATTGGGAAGTCTCTGTTCTCTGGGAGATGTGTGTGGTGCTACTGCCCCGGTGTATGGGGTGGCTCACTGGCCACTAGCAATGTTTCTGCTCGCCACTGTGGGGCAAGCGTTGTGCAGCTAAGCTCACTTGGGAAGTACAAGTGCCAGAGTTCCTTTCTGGGGCACCATCAAGAGATCACATTCGTAGCATGCGGGTACTGCTTTCCTCCTAAGCTGTGCATTCCCCGCCAGCTTCAAGGTGTTCCTTTTGTGGATAGACTCTGGAGGAGAGGCCGCTGGATAAGGCCTCTGCTTCTATGCCCTTTGAGAAGGCTGCTTTGAGGAACCTCTTTCCCTAGCCTCTGCCAAGTACAGCCTTCTGCCTCTCTCCAATACTGACTTACTTTTGACAGCTTGTCTTTCCGTTTGAGAAACCAAGAGCCCTTTTCGTGCAGGGAAAAATGTCCGTTTTCTGTTCTTCTTTTGCACACGGTGACGTGCTTTCAGGCCTGGGTTAGGCTTTTACCCACTCAAGGGAGGGCAGCTTCCCATTCACTTTGGAGATGGCACTCCTGCAGCGCTGTGGGCCATGTCTGTGCTTCGCAGACTGCAAACTACCCTCTCCATTCGAAGAGAACACGCACGGATTGAGAAGTCTCTGTTCTCTGGGAGTTGTGTGTGGTGCTACTGCCCCGGTGTATGGGGTGGCTCACTGGCCACTAGCAACGTTTCTGCTCGCCACTGTGGGGCAAGCGTTGTGCAGCTAAGCTCACTTGGGAAGTACAAGTGCCAGAGTTCCTTTCTGGGGCACCATCAAGAGATCACATTCGTAGCATGCGGGTACTGCTTTCCTCCTAAGCTGTGCATTCCCCACCAGCTTCAAGGTGTTCCTTTTGTGGATAGACTCTGGAGGAGAGGCCGCTGGATAAGGCCTCTGCTTCTATGCCCTTTGAGAAGGCTGCTTTGAGGAACCTCTTTCCCTAGCCTCTGCCAAGTACAGCCTTCTGCCTCTCTCCAATACTGACTTACTTCTGATAGCTTGTCTTTCCGTTTGAGAAACCAAGAGCCCTTTTCGTGCAGGGAAAAATGTCCGTTTTCTGTTCTTCTTTTGCACACGGTGACGTGCTTTCACGGCTGTGGATAGGCTTTTAAGCACTCGAGGGAGGGCAGCTTCCCATTCACTTTGGAGATGGCACTCCTGCAGCGCTGTGGGCCATGTCTGTGATTCGCAAACTGCAAATTACCCTCTCCTCTCGAAGAGAACACGCACGGATTGGGAAGTCTCTGTTCTCTGGGAGATGTGTGTGGTGCTACTGCCCCGGTGTATGGGGTGGCTCACTGGCCAGTAGCAATGTTTCTGCTCGCCACTGTGGGGCAAACGTTGTGCAGCTAAGCTCACTTGGGAAGTACAAGTGCCAGAGTTCCTTTCTGGGGCACCATCAAGAGATCACATTCGTAGCATGCGGGTACTGCTTTCCTCCTAAGCTGTGCATTCGCAGCCAGCTTCAAGGTGTTCCTTTTGTGGATAGACTCTGGTGGAGAGGCCGCTGGAGAAGGCGTCTGCTTCTATGCCCTTTGAGAAGGCTTCTTTGAGGAACCTCTTACCCTAGCGTTTGCCAAGTACAGCCTTCTGCCTCTCTCCAATACTGACTTACTTTTGACAGCTTGTCTTTCCGTTTGAGAAAGCAAGAGCCCTTTTCGTGCAGGGAAAAATATCCGTTTTCTGTTCTTCTTTTGCACACGGTGACGTGCTTTCAGGGCTGTGGTTAGGCTTTTACCCACTCGAGGGAGGGCAGCTTCCCATTCACTTTGGAGATGGCACTCCTGCAGCGCTGTGGGCCATGTCTGTGCTTCGCAGACTGCAAACTACCCTCTCCATTCGAAGAGAACACGCACGGATTGGGAAGTCTCTGTTCTCTGGGAGTTGTGTGTGGTGCTACGGCCCCGGTGTATGGGGTGGCTCACTGGCCACTAGCAACGTTTCTGCTCGCCACTGTGGGGCAAGCGTTGTGCAGCTAAGCTCACTTGGGAAGTACAAGTGCCAGAGTTCCTTTCTGGGGCACCATCAAGAGATCACATTCGTAGCATGCGGGTACTGCTTTCCTCCTAAGCTGTGCATTCCCCGCCAGCTTCAAGGTGTTCCTTTTGTGGATAGACTCTGGAGGAGAGGCCGCTGGATAAGGCCTCTGCTTCTATGCCCTTTGAGAAGGCTGCTTTGAGGAACCTCTTTCCCTAGCTTCTGCCAACTACAGCCTTCTGCCTCTCTCCAATACTGACTTACTTTTGACAGCTTGTCTTTCCGTTTGAGAAACCAAGAGCCCTTTTCGTGCAGGGAAAAATGTCCGTTTTCTGTTCTTCTTTTGCACACGGTGACGTGCTTTCAGGCCTGGGTTAGGCTTTTACCGACTCAAGGGAGGGCAGCTTCCCATTCACTTTGGAGATGGCACTCCTGCAGCGCTGTGGGCCATGTCAGTGCTTCGCAGGCTGCAAACTACCCTCTCCATTCGAAGAGAACACGCACGGATTGGGAAGTCTCTGTTCTCTGGGAGTTGTGTGTGGTGCTACTGCCCCGGTGTATGGGGTGGCTCACTGGCCACTAGCAACGTTTCTGCTCGCCACTGTGGGGCAAGCGTTGTGCAGCTAAGCTCACTTGGGAAGTACAAGTGCCAGAGTTCCTTTCTTGGGCACCATCAAGAGATCACATTCGTAGCATGCGGGTACTGCTTTCCTCCTAAGCTGTGCATTCCCCACCAGCTTCAAGGTGTTCCTTTTGTGGATAGACTCTGGAGGAGAGGCCGCTGGATAAGGCCTCTGCTTCTATGCCCTTTGAGAAGGCTGCTTTGAGGAACCTCTTTCCCTAGCCTCTGCCAAGTACAGCCTTCTGCCTCTCTCCAATACTGACTTACTTCTGACAGCTTGTCTTTCCGTTTGAGAAACCAAGAGCCCTTTTCGTGCAGGGAAAAATGTCCGTTTTCTGTTCTTCTTTTGCACACGGTGACGTGCTTTCAGGCCTGGGTTAGGCTTTTACCCACTCAAGGGAGGGCAGCTTCCCATTCACTTTGGAGATGGCACTCCTGCAGCGCTGTGGGCCATGTCAGTGCTTCGCAGACTGCAAACTACCCTCTCCATTCGAAGAGAACACGCACGGATTGGGAAGTCTCTGTTCTCTGGGAGTTGTGTGTGGTGCTACTGCCCCGGTGTATGGGGTGGCTCACTGGCCACTAGCAACGTTTCTGCTCGCCACTGTGGGGCAAGCGTTGTGCAGCTAAGCTCACTTGGGAAGTACAAGTGCCAGAGTTCCTTTCTGGGGCACCATCAAGAGATCACATTCGTAGCATGCGGGTACTGCTTTCCTCCTAAGCTGTGCATTCGCAGCCAGCTTCAAGGTGTTCCTTTTGTGGATAGACTCTGGAGGAGAGGCCGCTGGATAAGGCCTCTGCTTCTATGCCCTTTGAGAGGACTGCTTTGAGGAACCTCTTACCCTAGCCTCTGCCATGTACAGCCTTCTGCCTCTCTCCAATACTGACTTACTTCTGACAGCTTGTCTTTCCGTTTGAGAAACCAAGAGCCCTTTTCGTGCAGGGAAAAATGTCCTTTTTCTGTTCTTCTTTTGCACACGGTGACGTGCTTTCAGGGCTGGGGTTAGGCTTTTACCCACTCGAGGGAGGGCAGCTTCCCATTCACTTTGGAGATGGCACTCCTGCAGCGCTGTGGGCCATGTCTGTGCTTCGCAGACTGCAAACTACCCTCTCCATTCGAAGAGAACACGCACGGATTGGGAAGTCTCTGTTCTCTGGGAGTTGTGTGTGGTGCTACTGCCCCGGTGTATGGGGTGGCTCACTGGCCACTAGCAATGTTTCTGCTCGCCACTGTGGGGAAAACGTTGTGCAGCTAAGCTCACTTGGGAAGTACAAGTGCCAGAGTTCCTTTCTGGGGCACCATCAAGAGATCACATTCGTAGCATGCGGGTACTGCTTTCCTCCTAAGCTGTGCATTCGCAGCCAGCTTCTAGGTGTTCCTTTTGTGGATAGACTCTGGAGGAGAGGCCGCTGGATAAGGCCTCTGCTTCTATGCCCTTTGAGAAGGCTGCTTTGAGGAACCTCTTTCCCTAGCCTCTGCCAAGTACAGCCTTCTGCCTCTCTCCAATACTGACTTACTTTTGACAGCTTGTCTTTCCGTTTGAGAAACCAAGAGCCCTTTTCGTGCAGGGAAAAATGTCCGTTTTCTGTTCTTCTTTTGCACACGGTGACGTGCTTTCAGGCCTGGGTTAGGCTTTTACCCACTCAAGGGAGGGCAGCTTCCCATTCACTTTGGAGATGGCACTCCTGCAGCGCTGTGGGCCATGTGAGTGCTTCGCAGACTGCAAACTACCCTCTCCATTCGAAGAGAACACGCACGGATTGGGAAGTCTCTGTTCTCTGGGAGTTGTGTGTGGTGCTACTGCCCCGGTGTATGGGGTGGCTCACTGGCCACTAGCAACGTTTCTGCTCGCCACTGTGGGGCAAGCGTTGTGCAGCTAAGCTCACTTGGGAAGTACAAGTGCCAGAGTTCCTTTCTGGGGCACCATCAAGAGATCACATTCGTAGCATGCGGGTACTGCTTTCCTCCTAAGCTGTGCATTCCCCACCAGCTTCAAGGTGTTCCTTTTGTGGATAGACTCTGGAGGAGAGGCCGCTGGATAAGGCCTCTGCTTCTATGCCCTTTGAGAAGGCTGCTTTGAGGAACCTCTTTCCCTAGCCTCTGCCAAGTACATCCTTCTGCCTCTCTCCAATACTGACTTACTTCTGACAGCTTGTCTTTCCGTTTCAGAAACCAAGAGCCCTTTTCGTGCAGGGAAAAATGTCCGTTTTCTGTTCTTCTTTTGCACACGGTGACGTGCTTTCACGGCTGTGGTTAGGCTTTTAAGCACTCGAGGGAGGGCAGCTTCCCATTCACTTTGGAGATGGCACTCCTGCAGCGCTGTGGGCCATGTCTGTGCTTCGCAGACTGCAAACTACCCTCTCCATTCGAAGAGAACACGCACGGATTGGGAAGTCTCTGTTCTCTGGGAGATGTGTGTGGTGCTACTGCCCCGGTGTATGGGGTGGCTCACTGGCCAGTAGCAATGTTTCTGCTCGCCACTGTGGGGCAAACGTTGTGCAGCTAAGCTCACTTGGGAAGTACAAGTGCCAGAGTTCCTTTCTGGGGCACCATCAAGTGATCACATTCGTAGCATGCGGGTACTGCTTTCCTCCTAAGCTGTGCATTCGCAGCCAGCTTCAAGGTGCTCCTTTTGTGGATAGACTCTGGAGGAAAGGCCGCTGGATAAGGCCTCTGCTTCTATGCCCTTTGAGAAGGCTTCTTTGAGGAACCTCTTACCCTAGCCTCTGCCAAGTACAGCCTTCTGCCTCTCTCCAATACTGACTTACTTCTGACAGCTTGTCTTTCCGTTTGAGAAACCAAGAGCCCTTTTCGTGCAGGGAAAAATGTCCGTTTTCTGTTCTTCTTTTGCACACGGTGACGTGCTTTCACGGCTGTGGTTAGGCTTTTAAGCACTCACGGGAGGGCAGCTTCCCATTCACTTTGGAGATGGCACTCCTGCAGCGCTGTGGGCCATGTCTGTGCTTCGCAGACTGCAAACTACCTTCTCCATTCGAAGAGAACACGCACGGATTGGGAAGTCTCTGTTCTCTGGGAGTTGTGTGTGGTGCTACTGCCCCGGTGTATGGGGTGGCTCACTGGCCACTAGCAATGTTTCTGCTCGCCACTGTGGGGCAAACGTTGTTCAGCTAAGCTCACTTGGGAAGTACAAGTGCCAGAGTTCCTTTCTGGGGCACCATCAAGAGATCACATTCGTAGCATGCGGGTACTGCTTTCCTCCTAAGCTGTGCATTCGCAGCCAGCTTCAAGGTGTTCCTTTTGTGGATAGACTCTGGAGGAGAGGCCGCTGGATAAGGCCTCTGCTTCTATGCCCTTTGAGAGGACTGCTTTGAGGAACCTCTTACCCTAGCCTCTGCCAAGTACAGCCTTCTGCCTCTCTCCAATACTGACTTACTTCTGACAGCTTGTCTTTCCGTTTGAGAAACCAAGAGCCCTTTTCGTGCAGGGAAAAATGTCCTTTTTCTGTTCTTCTTTTGCACACGGTGACGTGCTTTCAGGGCTGGGGTTAGGCTTTTACCCACTCGAGGGAGGGCAGCTTCCCATTCACTTTGGAGATGGCACTCCTGCAGCGCTGTGGGCCATGTCTGTGCTTCGCAGACTGCAAACTACCCTCTCCATTCGAAGAGAACACGCACGGATTGGGAATTCTCTGTTCTCTGGGAGTTGTGTGTGGTGCTACTGCCCCGGTGTATGGGGTGGCTCACTGGCCACTAGCAACGTTTCTGCTCGTCACTGTGGGGCAAGCGTTGTGCAGCTAAGCTCACTTGGGAAGTACAAGTGCCAGAGTTCCTTTCTGGGGCACCATCAAGAGATCACATTCGTAGCATGCGGGTACTGCTTTCCTCCTAAGCTGTGCATTCCCCGCCAGCTTCAAGGTGTTCCTTTTGTGGATAGACTCTGGAGGAGAGGCCGCTGGATAAGGCCTCTGCTTCTATGCCCTTTGAGAGGGCTGCTTTGGGGAACCTCTTACCCTAGCCTCTGCCAAGTACAGCCTTCTGCCTCTCTCCAATACTGACTTACTTCTGACAGCTTGTCTTTCCGTTTGAGAAACCAAGAGCCCTTTTCGTGCAGGGAAAAATGTCCGTTTTCTGTTCTTCTTTTGCACACGGTGACGTGCTTTCAGGCCTGGGTTAGGCTTTTACCCACTCGAGGGAGGGCAGCTTCCCATTCACTTTGGAGATGGCACTCCTGCAGCGCTTTGGACCATGTCTGTGCTTCGCAGACTGCAAACTACCCTCTCCATTCGAAGAGAACACGCACGGATTGGGAAGTCTCTGTTCTCTGGGAGTTGTGTTTGGTGCTACTGCCCCGGTGTATGGGGTGTCTCACTGGCCACTAGCAATGTTTCTGCTCGCCACTGTGGGGCAAACGTTGTGCAGCTAAGCTCACTTGGGAAGTACAAGTGCCAGAGTTCCTTTCTGGGGCACCATCAAGAGATCACATTCGTAGCATGCGGGTACTGCTTTCCTCCTAAGCTGTGCATTCGCAGCCAGCTTCAAGGTGTTCCTTTTGTGGATAGACTCTGGTGGAGAGGCCGCTGGAGAAGGCCTCTGCTTCTATGCCCTTTGAGAAGGCTTCTTTGAGGAACCTCTTACCCTAGCCTCTGCCAAGTACAGCCTTCTGCCTCTCTCCAATACTGACTTACTTTTGACAGCTTGTCTTTCCGTTTGAGAAACCAAGAGCCCTTTTCGTGCAGGGAAAAATGTCCGTTTTCTGTTCTTCTTTTGCACACGGTGACTTGCTTTCAGGGCTGTGGTTAGGCTTTTACCCACTCGAGGGAGGGCAGCTTCCCATTCACTTTGGTGATGGCACTCCTGCAGCGCTGTTGGCCATGTCTGTGCTTCGCAGACTGCAAACTACCCTCTCCATTCGAAGAGAACACGCACGGATTGGGAAGTCTCTGTTCTCTGGGAGTTGTGTGTGGTGCTACTGCCCCGGTGTATGGGGTGGCTCACTGGCCACTAGCAACGTTTCTGCTCGCCACTGTGGGGCAAGCGTTGTGCAGCTAAGCTCAGTTGGGAAGTACAAGTGCCAGAGTTCCTTTCTGGGGCACCATCAAGAGATCACATTCGTAGCATGCGGGTACTGCTTTCCTCCTAAGCTGTGCATTCCCTGCCAGCTTCAAGGTGTTCCTTTTGTGGATAGACTCTGGAGGAGAGGCCGCTGGATAAGGCCTCTGCTTCTATGCCCTTTGAGAAGGCTGCTTTGAGGAACCTCTTTCCCTAGCCTCTGCCAAGTACAGCCTTCTGCCTCTCTCCAATACTGACTTACTTTTGACAGCTTGTCTTTCCGTTTGAGAAACCAAGAGCCCTTTTCGTGCAGGGAAAAATGTCCGTTTTCTGTTCTTCTTTTGCACACGGTGACGTGCTTTCAGGCCTGGGTTAGGCTTTTACCCACTCAAGGGAGGGCAGCTTCCCATTCACTTTGGAGATGGCACTCCTGCAGCGCTGTGGGCCATGTCTGTGCTTCGCAGACTGCAAACTACCCTCTCCATTCGAAGAGAACACGCACGGATTGGGAAGTCTCTGTTCTCTGGGAGTTGTGTGTGGTGCTACTGCCCCGGTGTATGGGGTGGCTCACTGGCCACTAGCAACGTTTCTGCTCGCCACTGTGGGGCAAGCGTTGTGCAGCTAAGCTCACTTGGGAAGTACAAGTGCCAGAGTTCCATTCTGGGGCACCATCAAGAGATCACATTCGTAGCATGCGGGTACTGCTTTCCTCCTAAGCTGTGCATTCCCCGCCAGCTTCAAGGTGTTCCTTTTGTGGATAGACTCTGGAGGAGAGGCCGCTGGATAAGGCCTCTGCTTCTATGCCCTTTGAGAAGGCTGCTTTGAGGAACCTCTTTCCCTAGCCTCTGACAAGTACAGCCTTCTGCCTCTCTCCAATACTGACTTACTTCTGACAGCTTGTCTTTCCGTTTGAGAAACCAAGAGCCCTTTTCGTGCAGGGAAAAATGTCCGTTTTCTGTTCTTCTTTTGCACACGGTTACGTGCTTTCAGGGCTGGGGTTAGGCTTTTACCCACTCGAGGGAGGGCAGCTTCCCATTCACTTTGGAGATGGCACTCCTGCAGCGCTGTGGGCCATGTCTGTGCTTCGCAGACTGCAAACTACCCTCTCCATTCGAAGAGAACACGCACGGATTGGGAAGTCTCTGTTCTCTGGGAGTTGTGTGTGGTGCTACTGCCCCGGTGTATGGGGTGGCTCACTGGCCACTAGCAATGTTTCTGCTCGCCACTGTGGGGAAAACGTTGTGCAGCTAAGCTCACTTGGGAAGTACAAGTGCCAGAGTTCCTTTCTGGGGCACCATCAAGAGATCACATTCGTAGCATGCGGGTACTGCTTTCCTCCTAAGCTGTGCATTCGCAGCCAGCTTCAAGGTGTTCCTTTTGTGGATAGACTCTGGTGGAGAGGCCGCTGGAGAAGGCTTCTGCTTCTATGCCCTTTGAGAAGGCTGCTTTGAGGAACCTCTTACCCTAGCCTCTGCCAAGTACAGCCTTCTGCCTCTCTCCAATACTGACTTACTTTTGACAGCTTGTCTTTCCGTTTGAGAAACCAAGAGCCCTTTTCGTGCAGGGAAAAATGTCCGTTTTCTGTTCTTCTTTTGCACACGGTGACGTGCATTCACGGCTGTGGTTAGGCTTTTAAGCACTCGAGGGAGGGCAGCTTCCCATTCACTTTGGAGATGGCACTCCTGCAGCGCTGTGGGCCATGTCTGTGCTTCGCAGACTGCAAACTACCCTCTCCATTCGAAGAGAACACGCACGGATTGGGAAGTCTCTGTTCTCTGGGAGATGTGTGTGGTGCTACTGCCCCGGTGTATGGGGTGGCTCACTGGCCAGTAGCAATGTTTCTGCTCTCCACTGTGGGGCAAACGTTGTGCAGCTAAGCTCACTTGGGAAGTACAAGTGCCAGAGTTCCTTTCTGGGGCACCATCAAGAGATCACATTCGTAGCATGCGGGTACTGCTTTCCTCCTAAGCTGTGCATTAGCAGCCAGCTTCAAGGTGTTCCTTTTGTGGATAGACTCTGGTGGAGAGGCCGCTGGAGAAGGCTTCTGCTTCTATGCCCTTTGAGAAGGCTGCTTTGAGGAAACTCTTACCCTAGCCTCTGCCAAGTACAGCCTTCTGCCTCTCTCCAATACTGACTTACTTTTGACAGCTTGTCTTTCCGTTTGAGAAATCAAGAGCCCTTTTTGTGCAGGGAAAAATGTTCGTTTTCTGTTCTTCTTTTGCACACGGTGACGTGCTTTCAGGCCTGGGTTAGGCTTTTACCCACTCAAGGGAGGGCAGCTTCCCATTCACTTTGGAGATGGCACTCCTGCAGCGCTGTGGGCCATGTCTGTGCTTCGCAGACTGCAAACTACCCTCTCCATTCGAAGAGAACACGCACGGATTGGGAAGTCTCTGTTCTCTGGGAGTTGTGTGTGGTGCTACTGCCCCGGTGTATGGGGTGGCTCACTGGCCACTAGCAACGTTTCTGCTCGCCACTGTGGGGCAAGCGCTGTGCAGCTAAGCTCACTTGGGAAGTACAAGTGCCAGAGTTCCTTTCTGGGGCACCATCAAGAGATCACATTCGTAGCATGCGGGTACTGCTTTCCTCCTAAGGTGTGCATTCGCAGCCAGCTTCAAGGTGTTCCTTTTGTGGATAGACTCTGGAGGAGAGGCCGCTGGATAAGGCCTCTGCTTCTATGCCCTTTGAGAGGGCTGCTTTGAGGAACCTCTTACCCTAGCCTCTGCCAAGTACAGCCTTCTGCCTCTCTCCAATACTGACTTACTTTTGACAGCTTGTCTTTCCGTTTGAGAAACTAAGAGCCCTTTTCGTGCAGGTAAAAATGTCCGTTTTCTGTTCTTCTTTTGCACACGGTGACGTGCTTTCAGGCCTGGGTTAGGCTTTTACCCACTCGAGGGAGGGCAGCTTCCCATTAACTTTGGAGATGGCACTCCTGCAGCGCTGTGGGCCATGACTGTGTTTCGCAGACTGTAAACTACCCTCTCCATTCGAAGAGAACACGCACGGATTGGGAAGTCTCTGTTCTCTGGGAGATGTGTGTGGTGCTACTGCCCCGGTGTATGGGGTGGCTCACTGGCCACTAGCAATGTTTCTGCTCGCCACTGTGGGGCAAGCGTTGTGCAGCTAAGCTCACTTGGGAAGTACAAGTGCCAGAGTTCCTTTCTGGGGCACCATCAAGAGATCACATTCGTAGCATGCGGGTACTGCTTTCCTCCTAAGCTGTGCATTCCCCGCCAGCTTCAAGGTGTTCCTTTTGTGGATAGACTCTGGAGGAGAGGCCGCTGGATAAGGCCTCTGCTTCTATGCCCTTTGAGAAGGCTGCTTTGAGGAACCTCTTTCCCTAGCCTCTGCCAAGTACAGCCTTCTGCCTCTCTCCAATACTGACTTACTTTTGACAGCTTGTCTTTCCGTTTGAGAAACCAAGAGCCCTTTTCGTGCAGGGAAAAATGTCCGTTTTCTGTTCTTCTTTTGCACACGGTGACGTGCTTTCAGGCCTGGGTTAGGCTTTTACCCACTCAAGGGAGGGCAGCTTCCCATTCACTTTGGAGATGGCACTCCTGCAGCGCTGTGGGCCATGTCTGTGCTTCGCAGACTGCAAACTACCCTCTCCATTCGAAGAGAACACGCACGGATTGGGAAGTCTCTGTTCTCTGGGAGTTGTGTGTGGTGCTACTGCCCCGGTGTATGGGGTGGCTCACTGGCCACTAGCAACGTTTCTGCTCGCCACTGTGGGGCAAGCGTTGTGCAGCTAAGCTCACTTGGGAAGTACAAGTGCCAGAGTTCCTTTCTGGGGCACCATCAAGAGATCACATTCGTAGCATGCGGGTACTGCTTTCCTCCTAAGCTGTGCATTCCCCACCAGCTTCAAGGTGTTCCTTTTGTGGATAGACTCTGGAGGAGAGGCCGCTGGATAAGGCCTCTGCTTCTATGCCCTTTGAGAAGGCTGCTTTGAGGAACCTCTTTCCCTAGCCTCTGCCAAGTACAGCCTTCTGCCTCTCTCCAATACTGACTTACTTCTGATAGCTTGTCTTTCCGTTTGAGAAACCAAGAGCCCTTTTCGTGCAGGGAAAAATGTCCGTTTTCTGTTCTTCTTTTGCACACGGTGACGTGCTTTCACGGCTGTGGATAGGCTTTTAAGCACTCGAGGGAGGGCAGCTTCCCATTCACTTTGGAGATGGCACTCCTGCAGCGCTGTGGGCCATGTCTGTGATTCGCAAACTGCAAATTACCCTCTCCTCTCGAAGAGAACACGCACGGATTGGGAAGTCTCTGTTCTCTGGGAGATGTGTGTGGTGCTACTGCCCCGGTGTATGGGGTGGCTCACTGGCCAGTAGCAATGTTTCTGCTCGCCACTGTGGGGCAAACGTTGTGCAGCTAAGCTCACTTGGGAAGTACAAGTGCCAGAGTTCCTTTCTGGGGCACCATCAAGAGATCACATTCGTAGCATGCGGGTACTGCTTTCCTCCTAAGCTGTGCATTCGCAGCCAGCTTCAAGGTGTTCCTTTTGTGGATAGACTCTGGAGGAGAGGCCGCTGGATAAGGCCTCTGCTTCTATGCCCTTTGAGAAGGCTTCTTTGAGGAACCTCTTACCCTAGCGTTTGCCAAGTACAGCCTTCTGCCTCTCTCCAATACTGACTTACTTTTGACAGCTTGTCTTTCCGTTTGAGAAAGCAAGAGCCCTTTTCGTGCAGGGAAAAATATCCGTTTTCTGTTCTTCTTTTGCACACGGTGACGTGCTTTCAGGGCTGTGGTTAGGCTTTTACCCACTCGAGGGAGGGCAGCTTCCCATTCACTTTGGAGATGGCACTCCTGCAGCGCTGTGGGCCATGTCTGTGCTTCGCAGACTGCAAACTACCCTCTCCATTCGAAGAGAACACGCACGGATTGGGAAGTCTCTGTTCTCTGGGAGTTGTGTGTGGTGCTACGGCCCCGGTGTATGGGGTGGCTCACTGGCCACTAGCAACGTTTCTGCTCGCCACTGTGGGGCAAGCGTTGTGCAGCTAAGCTCACTTGGGAAGTACAAGTGCCAGAGTTCCTTTCTGGGGCACCATCAAGAGATCACATTCGTAGCATGCGGGTACTGCTTTCCTCCTAAGCTGTGCATTCCCCGCCAGCTTCAAGGTGTTCCTTTTGTGGATAGACTCTGGAGGAGAGGCCGCTGGATAAGGCCTCTGCTTCTATGCCCTTTGAGAAGGCTGCTTTGAGGAACCTCTTTCCCTAGCTTCTGCCAACTACAGCCTTCTGCCTCTCTCCAATACTGACTTACTTTTGACAGCTTGTCTTTCCGTTTGAGAAACCAAGAGCCCTTTTCGTGCAGGGAAAAATGTCCTTTTTCTGTTCTTCTTTTGCACACGGTGACGTGCTTTCAGGCCTGGGTTAGGCTTTTACCGACTCAAGGGAGGGCAGCTTCCCATTCACTTTGGAGATGGCACTCCTGCAGCGCTGTGGGCCATGTCAGTGCTTCGCAGGCTGCAAACTACCCTCTCCATTCGAAGAGAACACGCACGGATTGGGAAGTCTCTGTTCTCTGGGAGTTGTGTGTGGTGCTACTGCCCCGGTGTATGGGGTGGCTCACTGGCCACTAGCAACGTTTCTGCTCGCCACTGTGGGGCAAGCGTTGTGCAGCTAAGCTCACTTGGGAAGTACAAGTGCCAGAGTTCCTTTCTTGGGCACCATCAAGAGATCACATTCGTAGCATGCGGGTACTGCTTTCCTCCTAAGCTGTGCATTCCCCACCAGCTTCAAGGTGTTCCTTTTGTGGATAGACTCTGGAGGAGAGGCCGCTGGATAAGGCCTCTGCTTCTATGCCCTTTGAGAAGGCTGCTTTGAGGAACCTCTTTCCCTAGCCTCTGCCAAGTACAGCCTTCTGCCTCTCTCCAATACTGACTTACTTCTGACAGCTTGTCTTTCCGTTTGAGAAACCAAGAGCCCTTTTCGTGCAGGGAAAAATGTCCGTTTTCTGTTCTTCTTTTGCACACGGTGACGTGCTTTCAGGCCTGGGTTACGCTTTTACCCACTCAAGGGAGGGCAGCTTCCCATTCACTTTGGAGATGGCACTCCTGCAGCGCTGTGGGCCATGTCAGTGCTTCGCAGACTGCAAACTACCCTCTCCATTCGAAGAGAACACGCACGGATTGGGAAGTCTCTGTTCTCTGGGAGTTGTGTGTGGTGCTACTGCCCCGGTGTATGGGGTGGCTCACTGGCCACTAGCAACGTTTCTGCTCGCCACTGTGGGGCAAGCGTTGTGCAGCTAAGCTCACTTGGGAAGTACAAGTGCCAGAGTTCCTTTCTGGGGCACCATCAAGAGATCACATTCGTAGCATGCGGGTACTGCTTTCCTCCTAAGCTGTGCATTCGCAGCCAGCTTCAAGGTGTTCCTTTTGTGGATAGACTCTGGAGGAGAGGCCGCTGGATAAGGCCTCTGCTTCTATGCCCTTTGAGAGGACTGCTTTGAGGAACCTCTTACCCTAGCCTCTGCCAAGTACAGCCTTCTGCCTCTCTCCAATACTGACTTACTTCTGACAGCTTGTCTTTCCGTTTGAGAAACCAAGAGCCCTTTTCGTGCAGGGAAAAATGTCCTTTTTCTGTTCTTCTTTTGCACACGGTGACGTGCTTTCAGGGCTGGGGTTAGGCTTTTACCCACTCGAGGGAGGGCAGCTTCCCATTCACTTTGGAGATGGCACTCCTGCAGCGCTGTGGGCCATGTCTGTGCTTCGCAGACTGCAAACTACCCTCTCCATTCGAAGAGAACACGCACGGATTGGGAAGTCTCTGTTCTCTGGGAGTTGTGTGTGGTGCTACTGCCCCGGTGTATGGGGTGGCTCACTGGCCACTAGCAATGTTTCTGCTCGCCACTGTGGGGAAAACGTTGTGCAGCTAAGCTCACTTGGGAAGTACAAGTGCCAGAGTTCCTTTCTGGGGCACCATCAAGAGATCACATTCGTAGCATGCGGGTACTGCTTTCCTCCTAAGCTGTGCATTCGCAGCCAGCTTCTAGGTGTTCCTTTTGTGGATAGACTCTGGAGGAGAGGCCGCTGGATAAGGCCTCTGCTTCTATGCCCTTTGAGAAGGCTGCTTTGAGGAACCTCTTTCCCTAGCCTCTGCCAAGTACAGCCTTCTGCCTCTCTCCAATACTGACTTACTTTTGACAGCTTGTCTTTCCGTTTGAGAAACCAAGAGCCCTTTTCGTGCAGGGAAAAATGTCCGTTTTCTGTTCTTCTTTTGCACACGGTGACGTGCTTTCAGGCCTGGGTTAGGCTTTTACCCACTCAAGGGAGGGCAGCTTCCCATTCACTTTGGAGATGGCACTCCTGCAGCGCTGTGGGCCATGTGAGTGCTTCGCAGACTGCAAACTACCCTCTCCATTCGAAGAGAACACGCACGGATTGGGAAGTCTCTGTTCTCTGGGAGTTGTGTGTGGTGCTACTGCCCCGGTGTATGGGGTGGCTCACTGGCCACTAGCAACGTTTCTGCTCGCTACTGTGGGGCAAGCGTTGTGCAGCTAAGCTCACTTGGGAAGTACAAGTGCCAGAGTTCCTTTCTGGGGCACCATCAAGAGATCACATTCGTAGCATGCGGGTACTGCTTTCCTCCTAAGCTGTGCATTCCCCACCAGCTTCAAGGTGTTCCTTTTGTGGATAGACTCTGGAGGAGAGGCCGCTGGATAAGGCCTCTGCTTCTATGCCCTTTGAGAAGGCTGCTTTGAGGAACCTCTTTCCCTAGCCTCTGCCAAGTACATCCTTCTGCCTCTCTCCAATACTGACTTACTTCTGACAGCTTGTCTTTCCGTTTCAGAAACCAAGAGCCCTTTTCGTGCAGGGAAAAATGTCCGTTTTCTGTTCTTCTTTTGCACACGGTGACGTGCTTTCACGGCTGTGGTTAGGCTTTTAAGCACTCGAGGGAGAGCAGCTTCCCATTCACTTTGGAGATGGCACTCCTGCAGCGCTGTGGGCCATGTCTGTGCTTCGCAGACTGCAAACTACCCTCTCCATTCGAAGAGAACACGCACGGATTGGGAAGTCTCTGTTCTCTGGGAGATGTGTGTGGTGCTACTGCCCCGGTGTATGGGGTGGCTCACTGGCCAGTAGCAATGTTTCTGCTCGCCACTGTGGGGCAAACGTTGTGCAGCTAAGCTCACTTGGGAAGTACAAGTGCCAGAGTTCCTTTCTGGGGCACCATCAAGTGATCACATTCGTAGCATGCGGGTACTGCTTTCCTCCTAAGCTGTGCATTCGCAGCCAGCTTCAAGGTGCTCCTTTTGTGGATAGACTCTGGAGGAAAGGCCGCTGGATAAGGCCTCTGCTTCTATGCCCTTTGAGAAGGCTTCTTTGAGGAACCTCTTACCCTAGCCTCTGCCAAGTACAGCCTTCTGCCTCTCTCCAATACTGACTTACTTCTGACAGCTTGTCTTTCCGTTTGAGAAACCAAGAGCCCTTTTCGTGCAGGGAAAAATGTCCGTTTTCTGTTCTTCTTTTGCACACGGTGACGTGCTTTCACGGCTGTGGTTAGGCTTTTAAGCACTCGCGGGAGGGCAGCTTCCCATTCACTTTGGAGATGGCACTCCTGCAGCGCTGTGGGCCATGTCTGTGCTTCGCAGACTGCAAACTACCTTCTCCATTCGAAGAGAACACGCACGGATTGGGAAGTCTCTGTTCTCTGGGAGTTGTGTGTGGTGCTACTGCCCCGGTGTATGGGGTGGCTCACTGGCCACTAGCAATGTTTCTGCTCGCCACTGTGGGGCAAACGTTGTTCAGCTAAGCTCACTTGGGAAGTACAAGTGCCAGAGTTCCTTTCTGGGGCACCATCAAGAGATCACATTCGTAGCATGCGGGTACTGCTTTCCTCCTAAGCTGTGCATTCGCAGCCAGCTTCAAGGTGTTCCTTTTGTGGATAGACTCTGGAGGAGAGGCCGCTGGATAAGGCCTCTGCTTCTATGCCCTTTGAGAGGACTGCTTTGAGGAACCTCTTACCCTAGCCTCTGCCAAGTACAGCCTTCTGCCTCTCTCCAATACTGACTTACTTCTGACAGCTTGTCTTTCCGTTTGAGAAACCAAGAGCCCTTTTCGTGCAGGGAAAAATGTCCTTTTTCTGTTCTTCTTTTGCACACGGTGACGTGCTTTCAGGGCTGGGGTTAGGCTTTTACCCACTCGAGGGAGGGCAGCTTCCCATTCACTTTGGAGATGGCACTCCTGCAGCGCTGTGGGCCATGTCTGTGCTTCGCAGACTGCAAACTACCCTCTCCATTCGAAGAGAACACGCACGGATTGGGAATTCTCTGTTCTCTGGGAGTTGTGTGTGGTGCTACTGCCCCGGTGTATGGGGTGGCTCACTGGCCACTAGCAACGTTTCTGCTCGTCACTGTGGGGCAAGCGTTGTGCAGCTAAGCTCACTTGGGAAGTACAAGTGCCAGAGTTCCTTTCTGGGGCACCATCAAGAGATCACATTCGTAGCATGCGGGTACTGCTTTCCTCCTAAGCTGTGCATTCCCCGCCAGCTTCAAGGTGTTCCTTTTGTGGATAGACTCTGGAGGAGAGGCCGCTGGATAAGGCCTCTGCTTCTATGCCCTTTGAGAAGGCTGCTTTGAGGAACCTCTTTCCCTAGCCTCTGCCAAGTACAGCCTTCTGCCTCTCTCCAATACTGACTTACTTTTGACAGCTTGTCTTTCCGTTTGAGAAACCAAGAGCCCTTTTCGTGCAGGGAAAAATGTCCGTTTTCTGTTCTTCTTTTGCACACGGTGACGTGCTTTCAGGCCTGGGTTAGGCTTTTACCCACTCAAGGGAGGGCAGCTTCCCATTCACTTTGGAGATGGCACTCCTGCAGCGCTGTGGGCCATGTCAGTGCTTCGCAGGCTGCAAACTACCCTCTCCATTCGAAGAGAACACGCACGGAATGGGAAGTCTCTGTTCTCTGGGAGTTGTGTGTGGTGCTACTGCCCCGGTGTATGGGGTGGCTCACTGGCCACTAGCAACGTTTCTGCTCGCCACTGTGGGGCAAGCGTTGTGCAGCTAAGCTCACTTGGGAAGTACAAGTGCCAGAGTTCCTTTCTGGGGCACCATCAAGAGATCACATTCGTAGCATGCGGGTACTGCTTTCCTCCTAAGCTGTGCATTCCCCACCAGCTTCAAGGTGTTCCTTTTGTGGATAGACTCTGGAGGAGAGGCCGCTGGATAAGGCCTCTGCTTCTATGCCCTTTGAGAAGGCTGCTTTGAGGAACCTCTTTCCCTAGCCTCTGCCAAGTACAGCCTTCTGCCTCTCTCCAATACTGACTTACTTCTGACAGCTTGTCTTTCCGTTTGAGAAACCAAGAGCCCTTTTCGTGCAGGGAAAAATGTCCGTTTTCTGTTCTTCTTTTGCACACGGTGACGTGCTTTCACGGCTGTGGTTAGGCTTTTAAGCACTCGAGGGAGGGCAGCTTCCCATTCACTTTGGAGATGGCACTCCTGCAGCGCTGTGGGCCATGTCTGTGCTTCGCAGACTGCAAACTACCCTCTCCATTCGAAGAGAACACGCACGGATTGGGAAGTCTCTGTTCTCTGGGAGATGTGTGTGGTGCTACTGCCCCGGTGTATGGGGTGGCTCACTGGCCACTAGCAATGTTTCTGCTCGCCACTGTGGGGCAAACGTTGTGCAGCTAAGCTCACTTGGGAAGTACAAGTGCCAGAGTTCCTTTCTGGGGCACCATCAAGTGATCACATTCGTAGCATGCGGGTACTGCTCTCCTCCTAAGCTGTGCATTCGCAGCCAGCTTCAAGGTGCTCCTTTTGTGGATAGACTCTGGAGGAGAGGCCGCTGGATAAGGCCTCTGCTTCTATGCCCTTTGAGAAGGCTGCTTTGAGGAACCTCTTACCCTAGCCTCTGCAAAGTACAGCCTTCTGCCTCTCTCCAATACTGACTTACTTCTGACAGCTTGTCTTTCCGTTTGAGAAACCAAGAGCCCTTTTCGTGCAGGGAAAAATGTCCGTTTTCTGTTCTTCTTTTGCACACGGTGACGTGCTTTCACGGCTGTGGTTAGGCTTTTAAGCACTCGAGGGAGGGCAGCTTCCCATTCACTTTGGAGATGGCACTCCTGCAGCGCTGTGGGCCATGTCTGTGCTTCGCAGACTGCAAACTGCCTTCTCCATTCGAAGAGAACACGCACGGATTGGGAAGTCTCTGTTCTCTGGGAGTTGTGTGTGGTGCTACTGCCCCGGTGTATGGGGTGGCTCACTGGCCACTAGCAATGTTTCTGCTCGCCACTGTGGGGCAAACGTTGTTCAGCTAAGCTCACTTGGGAAGTACAAGTGCCAGAGTTCCATTCTGGGGCACCATCAAGAGATCACATTCGTAGCATGCGGGTACTGCTTTCCTCCTAAGCTGTGCATTCGCAGCCAGCTTCAAGGTGTTCCTTTTGTGGATAGACTCTGGAGGAGAGGCCGCTGGATAAGGCCTCTGCTTCTATGCCCTTTGAGAGGGCTGCTTTGAAGAACCTCTTACCCTAGCCTTTGCCAAGTACAGCCTTCTGCCTCTCTCCAATACTGACTTACTTCTGACAGCTTGTCTTTCCGTTTGAGAAACCAAGAGCCCTTTTCATGCAGGGAAAAATGTCCGTTTTCTGTTCTTCTTTTGCACACGGTGACGTGCTTTCAGGGCTGGGGTTAGGCTTTTACCCACTCGAGGGAGGGCAGCTTCCCATTCACTTTGGAGATGGCACTCCTGCAGCGCTGTGGGCCATGTCTGTGCTTCGCAGACTGCAAACTACCCTCTCCATTCGAAGAGAACACGCACGGATTGGGAAGTCTCTGTTCTCTGGGAGTTGTGTGTGGTGCTACTGCCCCGGTGTATGGGGTGGCTCACTGGCCACTAGCAACGTTTCTGCTCGTCACTGTGGGGCAAGCGTTGTGCAGCTAAGCTCACTTGGGAAGTACAAGTGCCAGAGTTCCTTTCTGGGGCACCATCAAGAGATCACATTCGTAGCATGCGGGTACTGCTTTCCTCCTAAGCTGTGCATTCCCCGCCAGCTTCAAGGTGTTCCTTTTGTGGATAGACTCTGGAGGAGAGGCCGCTGGATAAGGCCTCTGCTTCTATGCCCTTTGAGAAGGCTGCTTTGAGGAACCTCTTTCCCTAGCCTCTGCCAAGTACAGCCTTCTGCCTCTCTCCAATACTGACTTACTTTTGACAGCTTGTCTTTCCGTTTGAGAAACCAAGAGCCCTTTTCGTGCAGGGAAAAATGTCCGTTTTCTGTTCTTCTTTTGCACACGGTGACGTGCTTTCAGGCCTGGGTTAGGCTTTTACCCACTCAAGGGAGGGCAGCTTCCCATTCACTTTGGAGATGGCACTCCTGCAGCGCTGTGGGCCATGTCAGTGCTTCGCAGGCTGCAAACTACCCTCTCCATTCGAAGAGAACACGCACGGATTGGGAAGTCTCTGTTCTCTGGCAGTTGTGTGTGGTGCTACTGCCCCGGTGTATGGGGTGGCTCACTGGCCACTAGCAACGTTTCTGCTCGCCACTGTGGGGCAAGCGTTGTGCAGCTAAGCTCACTTGGGAAGTACAAGTGCCAGAGTTCCTTTCTGGGGCACCATCAAGAGATCACATTCGTAGCATGCGGGTACTGCTTTCCTCCTAAGCTGTGCATTCCCCACCAGCTTCAAGGTGTTCCTTTTGTGGATAGACTCTGGAGGAGAGGCCGCTGGATAAGGCCTCTGCTTCTATGCCCTTTGAGAAGGCTGCTTTGAGGAACCTCTTTCCCTAGCCTCTGCCAAGTACAGCCTTCTGCCTCTCTCCAATACTGACTTACTTCTGACAGCTTGTCTTTCCGTTTGAGAAACCAAGAGCCCTTTTCGTGCAGGGAAAAATGTCCGTTTTCTGTTCTTCTTTTGCACACGGTGACGTGCTTTCACGGCTGTGGTTAGGCTTTTAAGCACTCGAGGGAGGGCAGCTTCCCATTCACTTTGGAGATGGCACTCCTGCAGCGCTGTGGGCCATGTCTGTGCTTCGCAGACTGCAAACTACCCTCTCCATTCGAAGAGAACCCGCACGGATTGGGAAGTCTCTGTTCTCTGGGAGTTGTGTGTGGTGCTACTGCCCCGGTGTATGGGGTGGCTCACTGGCCACTAGCAACGTTTCTGCTCGTCACTGTGGTGCAAGCGTTGTACAGCTAAGCTCACTTGGGAAGTACAAGTGCCAGAGTTCCTTTCTGGGGCACCATCAAGAGATCACATTCGTAGCATGCGGGTACTGCTTTCCTCCTAAGCTGTGCATTCCCCGCCACCTTCAAGGTGTTCCTTTTGTGGATAGACTCTGGAGGAGAGGCCGCTGGATAAGGCCTCTGCTTCTATGCCCTTTGAGAAGGCTGCTTTGAGGAACCTCTTTCCCTAGCCTCTGCCAAGTACAGCCTTCTGCCTCTCTCCAATACTGACTTACTTTTGACAGCTTGTCTTTCCGTTTGAGAAACCAAGAGCCCTTTTCGTGCAGGGAAAAATGTCCGTTTTCTGTTATTCTTTTGCACACGGTGACGTGCTTTCAGGCCTGGGTTAGGCTGTTACCCACTCAAGGGAGGGCAGCTTCCCATTCACTTTGGAGATGGCACTCCTGCAGCGCTGTGGGCCATGTCAGTGCTTCGCAGGCTGCAAACTACCCTCTCCATTCGAAGAGAACACGCACGGATTGGGAAGTCTCTGTTCTCTGGCAGTTGTGTGTGGTGCTACTGCCCCGGTGTATGGGGTGGCTCACTGGCCAGTAGCAATGTTTCTGCTCGCCACTGTGGGGCAAACGTTGTGCAGCTAAGCTCACTTGGGAAGTACAAGTGCCAGAGTTCCTTTCTGGGGCACCATCAAGAGATCACATTCGTAGCATGCGGGTACTGCTTTCCTCCTAAGCTGTGCATTCGCAGCCAGCTTCAAGGTGTTCCTTTTGTGGATAGACTCTGGAGGAGAGGCCGCTGGATAAGGCCTCTGCTTCTATGCCCTTTGAGAGGGCTGCTTTGAGGAACCTCTTACCCTAGCCTCTGCCAAGTACAGCCTTCTGCCTCTCTCCAATACTGACTTACTTCTGACAGCTTGTCTTTCCGTTTGAGAAACCAAGAGCCCTTTTCGTGCAGGGAAAAATGTCCTTTTTCTGTTCTTCTTTTGCACACGGTTACGTGCTTTCAGGGCTGGGGTTAGGCTTTTACCCACTCGAGGGAGGGCAGCTTCCCATTCACTTTGGAGATGGCACTCCTGCAGCGCTGTGGGCCATGTCTGTGCTTCGCAGACTGCAAACTACCCTCTCCATTCGAAGAGAACACGCACGGATTGGGAAGTCTCTGTTCTCTGGGAGTTGTGTGTGGTGCTACTGCCCCGGTGTATGGGGTGGCTCACTGGCCACTAGCAATGTTTCTGCTCGCCACTGTGGGGCAAACGTTGTTCAGCTAAGCTCACTTGGGAAGTACAAGTGCCAGAGTTCCTTTCTGGGGCACCATCAAGAGATCACATTCGTAGCATGCGGGTACTGCTTTCCTCCTAAGCTGTGCATTCCCCACCAGCTTCAAGGTGTTCCTTTTGTGGATAGACTCTGGAGGAGAGGCCGCTGGATAAGGCCTCTGCTTCTATGCCCTTTGAGAAGGCTGCTTTGAGGAACCTCTTTCCCTAGCCTCTGCCAAGTACAGCCTTCTGCCTCTCTCCAATACTGACTTACTTCTGACAGCTTGTCTTTCCGTTTGAGAAACCAAGAGCCCTTTTCGTGCAGGGAAAAATGTCCGTTTTCTGTTCTTCTTTTGCACACGGTGACGTGCTTTCACGGCTGTGGTTAGGCTTTTAAGCACTCGAGGGAGGGCAGCTTCCCATTCACTTTGGAGATGGCACTCCTGCAGCGCTGTGGGCCATGTCTGTGCTTCGCAGACTGCAAACTACCCTCTCCATTCGAAGAGAACACGCACGGATTGGGAAGTCTCTGTTCTCTGGGAGATGTGTGTGGTGCTACTGCCCCGGTGTATGGGGTGGCTCACTGGCCAGTAGCAATGTTTCTGCTCGCCACTGTGGGGCAAACGTTGTGCAGCTAAGCTCACTTGGGAAGTACAAGTGCCAGAGTTCCTTTCTGGGGCACCATCAAGAGATCACATTCGTAGCATGCGGGTACTGCTTTCCTCCTAAGCTGTGCATTCGCAGCCAGCTTCAAGGTGTTCCTTTTGTGGATAGACTCTGGAGGAGAGGCCGCTGGATAAGGCCTCTGCTTCTATGCCCTTTGAGAGGGCTGCTTTGAGGAACCTCTTACCCTAGCCTCTGCCAAGTACAGCCTTCTGCCTCTCTCCAATACTGACTTACTTCTGACAGCTTGTCTTTCCGTTTGAGAAACCAAGAGCCCTTTTCGTGCAGGGAAAAATGTCCTTTTTCTGTTCTTCTTTTGCACACGGTTAAGTGCTTTCAGGGCTGGGGTTAGGCTTTTACCCACTCGAGGGAGGGCAGCTTCCCATTCACTTTGGAGATGGCACTCCTGCAGCGCTGTGGGCCATGTCTGTGCTTCGCAGACTGCAAACTACCCTCTCCATTCGAAGAGAACACGCACGGATTGGGAAGTCTCTGTTCTCTGGGAGTTGTGTGTGGTGCTACTGCCCCGGTGTATGGGGTGGCTCACTGGCCACTAGCAATGTTTCTGCTCGCCACTGTGGGGAAAACGTTGTGCAGCTAAGCTCACTTGGGAAGTACAAGTGCCAGAGTTCCTTTCTGGGGCACCATCAAGAGATCACATTCGTAGCATGCGGGTACTGCTTTCCTCCTAAGCTGTGCATTCGCAGCCAGCTTCTAGGTGTTCCTTTTGTGGATAGACTCTGGAGGAGAGGCCGCTGGATAAGGCCTCTGCTTCTATGCCCTTTGAGAAGGCTGCTTTGAGGAACCTCTTTCCCTAGCCTCTGCCAAGTACAGCCTTCTGCCTCTCTCCAATACTGACTTACTTTTGACAGCTTGTCTTTCCGTTTGAGAAACCAAGAGCCCTTTTCGTGCAGGGAAAAATGTCCGTTTTCTGTTCTTCTTTTGCACACGGTGACGTGCTTTCAGGCCTGGGTTAGGCTTTTACCCACTCAAGGGAGGGCAGCTTCCCATTCACTTTGCAGATGGCACTCCTGCAGCGCTGTGGGCCATGTCAGTGCTTCGCAGGCTGCAAACTACCCTCTCCATTCGAAGAGAACACGCACGGATTGGGAAGTCTCTGTTCTCTGGCAGTTGTGTGTGGTGCTACTGCCCCGGTGTATGGGGTGGCTCACTGGCCACTAGCAACGTTTATGCTCGCCACTGTGGGGCAAGCGTTGTGCAGCTAAGCTCACTTGGGAAGTACAAGTGCCAGAGTTCCTTTCTGGGGCACCATCAAGAGATCACATTCGTAGCATGCGGGTACTGCTTTCCTCCTAAGCTGTGCATTCCCCACCAGCTTCAAGGTGTTCCTTTTGTGGATAGACTCTGGAGGAGAGGTCGCTGGATAAGGCCTCTGCTTCTATGCCCTTTGAGAAGGCTGCTTTGAGGAACCTCTTTCCCTAGCCTCTGCCAAGTACAGCCTTCTGCCTCTCTCCAATACTGACTTACTTCTGACAGCTTGTCTTTCCGTTTGAGAAACCAAGAGCCCTTTTCGTGCAGGGAAAAATGTCCGTTTTCTGTTCTTCTTTTGCACACGGTGACGTGCTTTCACGGCTGTGGTTAGGCTTTTAAGCACTCGAGGGAGGGCAGCTTCCCATTCACTTTGGAGATGGCACTCCTGCAGCGCTGTGGGCCATGTCTGTGCTTCGCAGACTGCAAACTACCCTCTCCATTCGAAGAGAACACGCACGGATTGGGAAGTCTCTGTTCTCTGGGAGATGTGTGTGGTGCTACTGCCCCGGTGTATGGGGTGGCTCACTCGCCACTAGCAATGTTTCTGCTCGCCACTGTGGGGCAAACGTTGTGCAGCTAAGCTCACTTGGGAAGTACAAGTGCCAGAGTTCCTTTCTGGGGCACCATCAAGTGATCACATTCGTAGCATGCGGGTACTGCTTTCCTCCTAAGCTGTGCATTCGCAGCCAGCTTCAAGGTGCTCCTTTTGTGGATAGACTCTGGAGGAAAGGCCGCTGGATAAGGCCTCTGCTTCTATGCCCTTTGAGAAGGCTGCTTTGAGGAACCTCTTTCCCTAGCCTCTGCCAAGTACAGCCTTCTGCCTCTCTCCAATACTGACTTACTTCTGACAGCTTGTCTTTCCGTTTGAGAAACCAAGAGCCCTTTTCGTGCAGGGAAAAATGTCCGTTTTCTGTTCTTCTTTTGCACACGGTGACGTGCTTTCACGGCTGTGGTTAGGCTTTTAAGCACTCGAGGGAGGGCAGCTTCCCATTCACTTTGGAGATGGCACTCCTGCAGCGCTGTGGGCCATGTCTGTGCTTCGCAGACTGCAAACTACCTTCTCCATTCGAAGAGAACACGCACGGATTGGGAAGTCTCTGTTCTCTGGGAGTTGTGTGTGGTGCTACTGCCCCGGTGTATGGGGTGGCTCACTGGCCACTAGCAATGTTTCTGCTCGCCACTGTGGGGCAAACGTTGTTCAGCTAAGCTCACTTGGGAAGTACAAGTGCCAGAGTTCCTTTCTGGGGCACCATCAAGAGATCACATTCGTAGCATGCGGGTACTGCTTTCCTCCTGAGCTGTGCATTCCCCGCCAGCTTCAAGGTGTTCCTTTTGTGGATAGACTCTGGAGGAGAGGCCGCTGGATAAGGCCTCTGCTTCTATGCCCTTTGAGAAGGCTGCTTTGAGGAACCTCTTTCCCTAGCCTCTGCCATGTACAGCCTTCTGCCTCTCTCCAATACTGACTTACTTCTGACAGCTTGTCTTTCCGTTTGAGAAACCAAGAGCCCTTTTCGTGCAGGAAAAAATGTCCGTTTTCTGTTCTTCTTTTGCACACGGTGACGTGCTTTCAGGGCTGTGGTTAGGCTTTTACCCACTCGAGGGAGGGCAGCTTCCCATTCACTTTGGAGATGGCACTCCTGCAGCGCTGTGGGCCATGTCTGTGCTTCGCAGACTGCAAACTACCCTCTCCATTCGAAGAGAACACGCACGGATTGGGAAGTCTCTGTTCTCTGGGAGTTGTGTGTGGTGCTACTGCCCCGGTGTATGGGGTGGCTCACTGGCCACTAGCAATGTTTCTGCTCGCCACTGTGGGGCAAACGTTGTCCAGCTAAGCTCACTTGGGAAGTACAAGTGCCAGAGTTCCTTTCTGGGGCACCATCAAGAGATCACATTCGTAGCATGCGGGTACTGCTTTCCTCCTAATCGGTGCATTCGCAGCCACCTTCAAGGTGTTCTTTTGTGGATAGACTCTGGTGGAGAGGCCGCTGGAGAAGGCTTCTGCTTCTATGCCCTTTGAGAAGGCTGCTTTGAGGAACCTCTTACCCTAGCCTCTGGCAAGTACAGCCTTCTGCCTCTCTCCAATACTGACTTACTTTTGACAGCTTGTCTTTCCGTTTGAGAAACCAAGAGCCCTTTTCGTGCAGGGAAAAATGTCCGTTTTCTGTTCTTCTTTTGCACACGGTGACGTGCTTTCAGGGCTGGCGTTAGGCTTTTACCCACTCGAGGGAGGGCAGCTTCCCATTCACTTTGGAGATGGCACTCCTGCAGCGCTGTGGGTCATGACTGTGCTTCGCAGACTGTAAACTACCCTCTCCATTCGAAGAGAACACGCACGGATTGGGAAGTCTCTGTTCTCTGGGAGTTGTGTGTGGTGCTACTGCCCCGGTGTATGGGGTGGCTCACTGGCCACTAGCAATGTTTCTGCTCTCCACTGTGGGGCAAACGTTGTGCAGCTAAGCTCACTTGGGAAGTACAAGTGCCAGAGTTCCTTTCTGGGGCACCATCAAGAGATCACATTCGTAGCATGCGGGTACTGCTTTCCTCCTAAGATGTGCATTCGCAGCCAGCTTCAAGGTGTTCCTTTTGTGGATAGACTCTGGTGGAGAGGCCGCTGGAGAAGGCCTCTGCTTCTATGCCCTTTGAGAAGGCTTCTTTGAGGAACCTCTTTCCCTAGCCTCTGCCACGTACAGCCTTCTGCCTCTCCCCAATACTGACTTACTTCTGACAGCTTGTCTTTCCGTTTGAGAAAGCAAGAGCCCTTTTCGTGCAGGGAAAAATGTCCGTTTTCTGTTCTTCTTTTGCACACGGTGATGTGCTTTCAGGGCTGTGGTTAGGCTTTTACCCACTCGAGGGAGGGCAGCTTCCCATTCACTTTGGAGATGGCACTCCTGCAGCGCTGTGGGCCATGTCTGTGCTTCGCAGACTGCAAACTACCCTCTCCATTCGAAGAGAACACGCATGGATTGGGAAGTCTCTGTTCTCTGGGAGTTGTGTGTGGTGCTACTGCCCCGGTGTATGGGGTGGCTCACTGGCCACTAGCAATGTTTCTGCTCGCCACTGTGGGGCAAACGTTGTGCAGCTAAGCTCACTTGGGAAGTACAAGTGCCAGAGTTCCTTTCTGGGGCACCATCAAGAGATCACCTTCGTAGCATGCGGGTACTGCTTTCCTCCTAAGCTGTGCATTCGCAGCCAGCTTCAAGGTGTTCCTTTTGTGGATAGACTCTGGAGGAGAGGCCGCTGGAAAAGGCCTCTGCTTCTATGCCCTTTGAGAGGGCTGCTTTGAGGAACCTCTTACCCTAGCCTCTGCCAAGTACAGCCTTCTGCCTCTCTCCAATACTGACTTACTTCTGACAGCTTGTCTTTCCGTTTGAGAAACCAAGAGCCCTTTTCGTGCAGGGAAAAATGTCCGTTTTCTGTTCTTCTTTTGCACACGGTGACGTGCTTTCAGGGCTGGGGTTAGGCTTTTACCCACTCGAGGGAGGGCAGCTTCCCATTCACTTTGGAGATGGCACTCCTGCAGCGCTGTGGGCCATGTCTGTGCTTCGCAGACTGCAAACTACCCTCTCCATTCGAAGAGAACACGCACGGAATGGGAAGTCTCTGTTCTCTGGGAGTTGTGTGTGGTGCTACTGCCCCGGTGTATGGGGTGGCTCACTGGCCACTAGCAATGTTTCTGCTCGCCACTGTGGGGCAAACGTTGTGCAGCTAAGCTCACTTGGGAAGTACAAGTGCCAGAGTTCCTTTCTGGGGCACCATCAAGAGATCACATTCGTAGCATGCGGGTACTGCTTTCCTCCTCAGCTGTGCATTCGCAGCCAGCTTCAAGGTGTTCCTTTTGTGGATAGACTCTGGTGGAGAGGCCGCTGGAAAAGGCTTCTGCTTCTATGCCCTTTGAGAAGGCTGCTTTGAAAAACCTCTTACCTAGCGTGTGCCAAGTACAGCCTTCTGCCTCTCTCCAATACTGACTTACTTTTGACAGCTTGTCTTTCCGTTTGAGAAAGCAAGAGCCCTTTTCGTGCAGGGAAAAATGTCCGTTTTCTGTTCTTCTTTTGCACACGGTGACGTGCTTTCAGGGCTGTGGTTAGGCTTTTACCCACTCGAGGGAGGGCAGCTTCCCATTCACTTTGGAGATGGCACTCCTGCAGCGCTGTGGGCCATGTCTGTGCTTCGCAGACTGCAAACTACCCTCTCCATTCGAAGAGAACACGCACGGATTGGGAAGTCTCTGTTCTCTGGGAGTTGTGTGTGGTGCTACTGCCCCGGTGTATGGGGTGGCTCACTGGCCACTAGCAATGTTTCTGCTCGCCACTGTGGGGCAAACGTTGTGCAGCTAAGCTCACTTGGGAAGTACAAGTGCCAGAGTTCCTTTCTGGGGCACCATCAAGTGATCACATTCGTAGCATGCGGGTACTGCTTTCCTCCTCAGCTGTGCTTTCGCAGCCAGCTTCAAGGTGTTCCTTTTGTGGATAGACTCTGGTGGAGAGGCCGCTGGAGAAGGCTTCTGCTTCTATGCCCTTTGAGAAGGCTTCTTTGAGGAACCTCTTACCCTAGCGTGTGCCAAGTACAGCCTTCTGCCTCTCTCCAATACTGACTTACTTTTGACAGCTTGTCTTTCCGTTTGAGAAAGCAAGAGCCCTTTTCGTGCAGGGAAAAATGTCCGTTTTCTGTTCTTCTTTTGCACAAGGTGACGTGCTTTCAGGGCTGTGGTTAGGCTTTTACCCACTCGAGGGAGGTCAGCTTCCCATGCACTTCGGAGATGGCACTCCTGCAGCGCTGTGGGCCATGTCTGTGCTTCGCAGACTGCAAACTACCCTCTCCATTCGAAGAGAACACGCACGGATTGGGAAGTCTCTGTTCTCTGGGAGTTGTGTGGTGCTATTGCCCCGGTGTATGGGGTGGCTCACTGGCCACTAGCAATGTTTCTGCTCGCCACTGTGGGGCAAACGTTGTGCAGCTAAGCTCACTTGGGAAGTACAAGTGCCAGAGTTCCTTTCTGGGGCACCATCAAGAGATCACATTCGTAGCATGCGGGTACTGCTTTCCTCCTAAGCTGTGCATTCCCCGCCAGCTTCAAGGTGTTCCTTTTGTGGATAGACTCTGGAGGAGAGGCCGCTGGATAAGGCCTCTGCTTCTATGCCCTTTGAGAAGGCTGCTTTGAGGAACCTCTTTCCCTAGCCTCTGCCAAGTACAGCCTTCTGCCTCTCTCCAATACTGACTTACTTCTGACAGCTTGTCTTTCCGTTTGAGAAACCAAGAGCCCTTTTCGTGCAGGGAAAAATGTCCGTTTTCTGTTCTTCTTTTGCACACGGTGACGTGCTTTCAGGGCTGTGGTTAGGCTTTTACCCACTCGAGGGAGGGCAGCTTCCCATTCACTTTGGAGATGGCACTCCTGCAGCGCTGTGGGCCATGTCTGTGCTTCGCAGACTGCAAACTACCCTCTCCATTCGAAGAGAACACGCACGGATTGGGAAGTCTCTGTTCTCTGGGAGTTGTGTGTGGTGCTACTGCCCCGGTGTATGGGGTGGCTCACTGGCCACTAGCAATGTTTCTGCTCGCCACTGTGGGGCAAACGTTGTCCAGCTGAGCTCACTTGGGAAGTACAAGTGCCAGAGTTCCTTTCTGGGGCACCATCAAGAGATCACATTCGTAGCATGCGGGTACTGCTTTCCTCCTAATCGGTGCATTCGCAGCCACCTTCAAGGTGTTCTTTTGTGGATAGACTCTGGTGGAGAGGCCGCTGGATAAGGCTTCTGCTTCTATGCCCTTTGAGAAGGCTGCTTTGAGGAACCTCTTACCCTAGCCTCTGGCAAGTACAGCCTTCTGCCTCTCTCCAATACTGACTTACTTTTGACAGCTTGTCTTTCCGTTTGAGAAACCAAGAGCCCTTTTCGTGCAGGGAAAAATGTCCGTTTTCTGTTCTTCTTTTGCACACGGTGACGTGCTTTCAGGCCTGGGTTAGGCTTTTACCCACTCGAGGGAGGGCAGCTTCCCATTCACTTTGGAGATGGCACTCCTGCAGCGCTGTGGGTCATGACTGTGCTTCGCAGACTGTAAACTACCCTCTCCATTCGAAGAGAACACGCACGGATTGGGAAGTCTCTGTTCTCTGGGAGTTGTGTGTGGTGCTACTGCCCCGGTGTATGGGGTGGCTCACTGGCCACTAGCAATGTTTCTGCTCTCCACTGTGGGGCAAACGTTGTGCAGCTAAGCTCACTTGGGAAGTACAAGTGCCAGAGTTCCTTTCTGGGGCACCATCAAGAGATCACATTCGTAGCATGCGGGTACTGCTTTCCTCCTAAGATGTGCATTCGCAGCCAGCTTCAAGGTGTTCCTTTTGTGGATAGACTCTGGTGGAGAGGCCGCTGGAGAAGGCCTCTGCTTCTATGCCCTTTGAGAAGGCTTCTTTGAGGAACCTCTTTCCCTAGCCTCTGCCTCGTACAGCCTTCTGCCTCTCCCCAATACTGACTTACTTTTGACAGCTTGTCTTTCCGTTTGAGAAAGCAAGAGCCCTTTTCGTGCAGGGAAAAATGTCCGTTTTCTGTTCTTCTTTTGCACACGGTGACGTGCTTTCAGGGCTGTGGTTAGGCTTTTACCCACTCGAGGGAGGGCAGCTTCCCATTCACTTTGGAGATGGCACTCCTGCAGCGCTGTGGGCCATGTCTGTGCTTCGCAGACTGCAAACTACCCTCTCCATTCGAAGAGAACACGCACGGATTGGGAAGTCTCTGTTCTCTGGGAGTTGTGTGTGGTGCTACTGCCCCGGTGTATGGGGTGGCTCACTGGCCACTAGCAATGTTTCTGCTCGCCACTGTGGGGCAAACGTTGTGCAGCTAAGCTCACTTGGGAAGTACAAGTGCCAGAGTTCCTTTCTGGGGCACCATCAAGAGATCACCTTCGTAGCATGCGGGTACTGCTTTCCTCCTAAGCTGTGCATTCGCAGCCAGCTTCAAGGTGTTCCTTTTGTGGATAGACTCTGGAGGAGAGGCCGCTGGAGAAGGCCTCTGCTTCTATGCCCTTTGAGAGGGCTGCTTTGAGGAACCTCTTACCCTAGCCTCTGCCAAGTACAGCCTTCTGCCTCTCTCCAATACTGACTTACTTCTGACAGCTTGTCTTTCCGTTTGAGAAACCAAGAGCCCTTTTCGTGCAGGGAAAAATGTCCGTTTTCTGTTCTTCTTTTGCACACGGTGACGTGCTTTCAGGGCTGTGGTTAGGCTTTTACCCACTCGAGGGAGGGCAGCTTCCCATTCACTTTGGAGATGGCACTCCTGCAGCGCTGTGGGCCATGTCTGTGCTTCGCAGACTGCAAACTACCCTCTCCATTCGAAGAGAACACGCACGGAATGGGAAGTCTCTGTTCTCTGGGAGTTGTGTGTGGTGCTACTGCCCCGGTGTATGGGGTGGCTCACTGGCCACTAGCAATGTTTCTGCTCGCCACTGTGGGGCAAACGTTGTGCAGCTAAGCTCACTTGGGAAGTACAAGTGCCAGAGTTCCTTTCTGGGGCACCATCAAGAGATCACATTCGTAGCATGCGGGTACTGCTTTCCTCCTCAGCTGTGCATTCGCAGCCAGCTTCAAGGTGTTCCTTTTGTGGATAGACTCTGGTGGAGAGGCCGCTGGAAAAGGCTTCTGCTTCTATGCCCTTTGAGAAGGCTGCTTTGAAAAACCTCTTACCTAGCGTGTGCCAAGTACAGCCTTCTGCCTCTCTCCAATACTGACTTACTTTTGACAGCTTGTCTTTCCGTTTGAGAAAGCAAGAGCCCTTTTCGTGCAGGGAAAAATGTCCGTTTTCTGTTCTTCTTTTGCACACGGTGACGTGCTTTCAGGGCTGTGGTTAGGCTTTTACCCACTCGAGGGAGGGCAGCTTCCCATTCACTTTGGAGATGGCACTCCTGCAGCGCTGTGGGCCATGTCTGTGCTTCGCAGACTGCAAACTACCCTCTCCATTCGAAGAGAACACGCACGGATTGGGAAGTCTCTGTTCTCTGGGAGTTGTGTGTGGTGCTACTGCCCCGGTGTATGGGGTGGCTCACTGGCCACTAGCAATGTTTCTGCTCGCCACTGTGGGGCAAACGTTGTGCAGCTAAGCTCACTTGGGAAGTACAAGTGCCAGAGTTCCTTTCTGGGGCACCATCAAGAGATCACATTCGTAGCATGCGGGTACTGCTTTCCTCCTAAGCTGTGCATTCGCAGCCAGCTTCAAGGTGTTCCTTTTGTGGATAGACTCTGGTGGAGAGACCGCTAGAGAAGGCCTCTGCTTCTATGCCCTTTGAGAAGGCTTCTTTGAGGAACCTCTTACCCTAGCGTGTGCCAAGTACAACCTTCTGCCTCTCTCCAATACTGACTTACTTCTGACAGCTTGTCTTTCCGTTTGAGAAAGCAAGAGCCCTTTTCGTGCAGGGAAAAATGTCCGTTTTCTGTTCTTCTTTTGCACACGGTGACGTGCTTTCAGGGCTGGGGTTAGGCTTTTACCCACTCGAGGGAGGGCAGCTTCCCATTCACTTTGGAGATGGCACTCCTGCAGCGCTGTGGGCCATGTCTGTGCTTCGCAGACTGCAAACTACCCTCTCCATTCGAAGAGAACACGCACGGATTGGGAAGTCTCTGTTCTCTGGGAGATGTGTGTGGTGCTACTGCCCCGGTGTTTGGGGTGGCTCACTGGCCACTAGCAATGTTTCTGCTCGCCACTGTGGGGCAAACGTTGTGCAGCTAAGCTCACTTGGGAAGTACAAGTGCCAGAGTTCCTTTCTGGGGCACCATCAAGAGATCACATTCGTAGCATGCGGGTACTGCTTTCCTCCTAATCGGTGCATTCGCAGCCACCTTCAAGGTGTTCCTTTTGTGGATAGACTCTGGTGGAGAGGCCGCTGGAGAAGGCTTCTTCTTCTATGCCCTTTGAGAAGGCTGCTTTGAGGAACCTCTTACCCTAGCCTCTGGCAAGTACAGCCTTCTGCCTCTCTCCAATACTGACTTACTTTTGACAGCTTGTCTTTCCGTTTGAGAAACCAAGAGCCCTTTTCGTGCAGGGAAAAATGTCCGTTTTCTGTTCTTCTTTTGCACACGGTGACGTGCTTTCAGGCCTGGGTTAGGCTTTTACCCACTCGAGGGAGGGCAGCTTCCCATTCACTTTGGAGATGGCACTCCTGCAGCGCTGTGGGTCATGACTGTGCTTCGCAGACTGTAAACTACCCTCTCCATTCGAAGAGAACACGCACGGATTGGGAAGTCTCTGTTCTCTGGGAGTTGTGTGTGGTGCTACTGCCCCGGTGTATGGGGTGGCTCACTGGCCACTAGCAATGTTTCTGCTCTCCACTGTGGGGCAAACGTTGTGCAGCTAAGCTCACTTGGGAAGTACAAGTGCCAGAGTTCCTTTCTGGGGCACCATCAAGCGATCACATTCGTAGCATGCGGGTACTGCTTTCCTCCTAAGATGTGCATTCGCAGCCAGCTTCAAGGTGTTCCTTTTGTGGATAGACTCTGGTGGAGAGGCCGCTGGAGAAGGCCTCTGCTTCTATGCCCTTTGAGAAGGCTTCTTTGAGGAACCTCTTACCCTAGCCTCTGCCACGTACAGCCTTCTGCCTCTCCCCAATACTGACTTACTTCTGACAGCTTGTCTTTCCGTTTGAGAAAGCAAGAGCCCTTTTCGTGCAGGGAAAAATGTCCGTTTTCTGTTCTTCTTTTGCACACGGTGACGTGCTTTCAGGGCTGTGGTTAGGCTTTTACCCACTCGAGGGAGGGCAGCTTCCCATTCACTTTGGAGATGGCACTCCTGCAGCGCTGTGGGCCATGTCTGTGCTTCGCAGACTGCAAACTACCCTCTCCATTCGAAGAGAACACGCATGGATTGGGAAGTCTCTGTTCTCTGGGAGTTGTGTGTGGTGCTACTGCCCCGGTGTATGGGGTGGCTCACTGGCCACTAGCAATGTTTCTGCTCGCCACTGTGGGGCAAACGTTGTGCAGCTAAGCTCACTTGGGAAGTACAAGTGCCAGAGTTCCTTTCTGGGGCACCATCAAGAGATCACATTCGTAGCATGCGGGTACTGCTTTCCTCCTAAGCTGTGCATTCGCAGCCAGCTTCAAGGTGTTCCTTTTGTGGATAGACTCTGGAGGAGAGGCCGCTGGAAAAGGCCTCTGCTTCTATGCCCTTTGAGAGGGCTGCTTTGAGGAACCTCTTACCCTAGCCTCTGCCAAGTACAGCCTTCTGCCTCTCTCCAATACTGACTTACTTCTGACAGCTTGTCTTTCCGTTTGAGAAAGCAAGAGCCCTTTTCGTGCAGGGAAAAATGTCCGTTTTCTGTTCTTTTGCACACGGTGACGTGCTTTCAGGGCTGTGGTTAGGCTTTTACCCACACGAGGGAGGGCAGCTTCCCATTCACTTTGGAGATGGCACTCCTGCAGCGCTGTGGGCCATGTCTGTGCTTCGCAGACTGCAAACTACCCTCTCCATTCGAAGAGAACACGCACGGATTGGGAAGTCTCTGTTCTCTGGGAGTTGTGTGTGGTGCTACTGCCCCGGTGTATGGGGTGGCTCACTGGCCACTAGCAATGTTTCTGCTCGCCACTGTGGGGCAAACGTTGTGCAGCTAAGCTCACTTGGGAAGTACAAGTGCCAGAGTTCCTTTCTGGGGCACCATCAAGAGATCACATTCGTAGCATGCGGGTACTGCTTTCCTCCTCAGCTGTGCATTCGCAGCCAGCTTCAAGGTGTTCCTTTTGTGGATAGACTCTGGTGGAGAGGCCGCTGGAGAAGGCTTCAGCTTCTATGCCCTTTGAGAAGGCTGCTTTGAAAAACCTCTTACCTAGCGTGTGCCAAGTACAGCCTTCTGCCTCTCTCCAATACTGACTTACTTTTGACAGCTTGTCTTTCCGTTTGAGAAAGCAAGAGCCCTTTTCGTGCAGGGAAAAATGTCCGTTTTCTGTTCTTCTTTTCACACGGTGACGTGCTTTCAGGGCTGTGGTTAGGCTTTTACCCACTCGAGGGAGGGCAGCTTCCCATTCACTTTGGAGATGGCACTCCTGCAGCGCTGTGGGCCATGTCTGTGCTTCGCAGACTGCAAACTACCCTCTCCATTCGAAGAGAACACGCACGGATTGGGAAGTCTCTGTTCTCTGGGAGTTGTGTGTGGTGCTACTGCCCCGGTGTATGGGGTGGCTCACTCGCCACTAGCAATGTTTCTGCTCGCCACTGTGGGGCAAACGTTGTGCAGCTAAGCTCACTTGGGAAGTACAAGTGCCAGAGTTCCTTTCTGGGGCACCATCAAGAAATCACATTCGTAGCATGCGGGTACTGCTTTCCTCCTCAGCTGTGCTTTCGCAGCCAGCTTCAAGGTGTTCCTTTTGTGGATAGACTCTGGTGGAGAGGCCGCTGGAGAAGGCTTCTGCTTCTATGCCCTTTGAGAAGGCTTCTTTGAGGAACCTCTTACCCTAGCGTGTGCCAAGTACAGCCTTCTGCCTCTCTCCAATACTGACTTACTTTTGACAGCTTGTCTTTCCGTTTGAGAAAGCAAGAGCCCTTTTCGTGCAGGGAAAAATGTCCGTTTTCGGTTCTTCTTTTGCACAAGGTGACGTGCTTTCAGGGCTGTGGTTAGGCGTTTACCCACTCGAGGGAGGGCAGCTTCCCATTCACTTTGGAGATGGCACTCCTGCAGCGCTGTGGGCCATGTCTGTGCTTCGCAGACTGCAAACTACCCTCTCCATTCGAAGAGAACACGCACGGATTGGGAAGTCTCTGTTCTCTGGGAGTTGTGTGTGGTGCTACTGCCCCGGTGTATGGGGTGGCTCACTCGCCACTAGCAATGTTTCTGCTCGCCACTGTGGGGCAAACGTTGTGCAGCTAAGCTCACTTGGGAAGTACAAGTGCCAGAGTTCCTTTCTGGGGCACCATCAAGAGAACACATTCGTAGCATGCGGGTACTGCTTTCCTCCTAAGATGTGCATTCGCAGCCAGCTTCAAGGTGTTCCTTTTGTGGGTAGACTCTGGTGGAGAGGCCGCTGGATAAGGCCTCTGCTTCTATGCCCTTTGAGAGGGCTGCTTTGAGGAACCTCTTACCCTAGCCTCTGCCAAGTACAGCCTTCTGCCTCTCTCCAATACTGACTTACTTCTGACAGCTTGTCTTTCCGTTTGAGAAACCAAGAGCCCTTTTCGTGCAGGGAAAAATGTCCGTTTTCTGTTCTTCTTTTGCACACGGTGACGTGCTTTCACGGCTGTGGTTAGGCTCTTAAGCACTCGAGGGAGGGCAGCTTCCCATTTACTTTGTAGATGGCACTCCTGCAGCGCTGTGGGCCATGTCTGTGCTTCGCAGACTGCAAACTACCCTCTCCATTCGAAGAGAACAAGCACGGATTGGGAAGTCTCTGTTCTCTGGGAGTTGTGTGCGGTGCTACTGCCCCGGTGTATGGGGTGGCTCACTGGCCACTAGCAATGTTTCTGCTCGCCACTGTGGGGCAAACGTTGTGCAGCGAAGCTCACTTGGGAAGTACAAGTGCCAGAGTTCCTTTCTGGGGCACCATCAAGAGATCACATTCGTAGCATGCGGGTACTGCTTTCCTCCTCAGCTGTGCATTCGCAGCCAGCTTCAAGGTGTTCCTTTTGTGGATAGACTCTGGTGGAGAGGCCGCTGGATAAGGCTTCTGCTTCTATGCCCTTTGAGAAGGCTGCTTTGAGGAACCTCTTACCCTAGCCTCTGCCAAGTACAGCCTTCTGCCTCTCTCCAATACTGACTTACTTTTGACAGCTTGTCTTTCCGTTTGAGAAACCAAGAGCCCTTTTCGTGCAGGGAAAAATGTCCGTTTTCTGGTCTTCTTTTGCACACGCTGACGTGCTTTCAGGCCTGGGTTAGGCTTTTACCCACTCGAGGGAGGGCAGCTTCCCATTCACTTTGGAGATGGCACTCCTGCAGCGCTGTGGGCCAAGACTGTGCTTCGCAGACTGTAAACTACCCTCTCCATTCGAAGAGAACACGCACGGATTGGGAAGTCTCTGTTCTCTGGGAGATGTGTGTGGTGCTACTGCCCCGGTGTATGGTGTGGCTCACTCGCCACTAGCAATGTTTCTGCTTGCCACTGTGGGGCAAACGTTGTGCAGCTAAGCTCACTTGGGAAGTACAAGTGCCAGAGTTCCTTTCTGGGGCACCATCAAGAGATCACATTCGTAGCATGCGGGTACTGCTTTCCTCCTAAGCTGTGCATTCGCAGCCAGCTTCAAAGTGTTCCTTTTGTGGAAAGACTCTGGTGGAGAGGCCGCTGGATAAGGCCTCTGCTTCTATGCCCTTTGAGAAGGCTTCTTTGAGGATCCTCTTACCCTAGCGTGTGCCAAGTACAGCCTTCTGCCTCTCTCCAATACTGACTTACTTTTGACAGCTTGTCTTTCCGTTTGAGAAACCAAGATCCCTTTTCGTGCAGGGAAAAATGTCCGTTTTCTGTTCTTCTTTTGCACACGGTGACGTGCTTTCAGGGCTGTGGTTAGGTTTTTACCCACTCGAGGGAGGGCAGCTTCCCATTCACTTTGGAGATGGCACTCCTGCAGCGCTGTGGGCCATGTCTGTGCTTCGCAGACTGCAAACTACCCTCTCCATTCGAAAAGAACACGCACGGATTAGGAAGTCTCTGTTCTCTGGGAGTTGTGTGTGGTGCTACTGCCCCGGTGTATGGGGTGGCTCACTGGCCACTAGCAATGTTTCTGCTCGCCACTGTGGGGCAAACGTTGTGCAGCTAAGCTCACTTGGGAAGTACAAGTGCCAGAGTTCCTTTCTGGGGCACCATCAAGAGATCACATTCGTAGCATGCGGGTACTGCTTTCCTCCTCAGCTGTGCTTTCGCAGCCAGCTTCAAGGTGTTCCTTTTGTGGATAGACTCTGGTGGAGAGGCCGCTGGAGAAGGCTTCTGCTTCTATGCCCTTTGAGAAGGCTTCTTTGAGGAACCTCTTACCCTAGCGTGTGCCAAGTACAGCCTTCTGCCTCTCTCCAATACTGACTTACTTTTGACAGCTTGTCTTTCCGTTTGAGAAAGCAAGAGCCCTTTTCGTGCAGGGAAAAATGTCCCTTTTCTGTTCTTCTTTTGCACAAGGTGACGTGCTTTCAGGGCTGTGGTTAGGCGTTTACCCACTCGAGGGAGGGCAGCTTCCCATTCACTTTGGAGATGGCACTCCTGCAGCGCTGTGGGCCATGTCTGTGCTTCGCAGACTGCAAACTACCCTCTCCATTCGAAGAGAACACGCACGGATTGGGAAGTCTCTGTTCTCTGGGAGTTGTGTGTGGTGCTACTGCCCCGGTGTATGGGGTGGCTCACTGGCCACTAGCAATGTTTCTGCTCGCCACTGTGGGGCAAACGTTGTGCAGCTAAGCTCACTTGGGAAGTACAAGTGCCAGAGTTCCTTTCTGGGGCACCATCAAGAGATCACATTCGTAGCATGCGGGTACTGCTTTCCTCCTAAGATGTGCATTCGCAGCCAGCTTCAAGGTGTTCCTTTTGTGGATAGACTCTGGTGGAGAGGCCGCTGGAGAAGGCTTCAGCTTCTATGCCCTTTGAGAAGGCTGCTTTGAGGAACCTCTTACCCTAGCCTCTGCCAAGTACAGCCTTCTGCCTCTCTCCAATACTGACTTACTTCTGACAGCTTGTCTTTCCGTTTGAGAAACCAAGAGCCCTTTTCGTGCAGGGGAAAATGTCCGTTTTCTGTTCTTCTTTTGCAGACGGTGACGTGCTTTCAGGCCTGGGTTAGGCTTTTACCCACTCGAGGGAGGGCAGCTTCCCATTCACTTTGGAGATGGCACTCCTGCAGCGCTGTGGGCCATGTCTGTGCTTCGCAGACTGCAAACTACCCTCTCCATTCGAAGAGAACACGCACGGATTGGGAAGTCTCTGTTCTCTGGGAGATGTGTGTGGTGCTACTGCCCCGGTGTATGGGGTGGCTCACTGGCCAGTAGCAATGTTTCTGCTCGCCACTGTGGGGCAAACGTTGTGCAGCTAAGCTCACTTGGGAACTAAAAGTGCCAGAGTTCCTTTCTGGGGCACCATCAAGAGATCACATTCGTAGCATGCGGGTACTGCTTTCCTCCTCAGCTGTGCATTCGCAGCCAGCTTCAAGGTGTTCCTTTTGTGGATAGACTCTGGTGGAGAGGCCGCTGGAGAAGGCTTCTGCTTCTATGCCCTTTGAGAAGGCTGCTTTGAGGAACCTCTTACCCTAGCCTCTGCCAAGTACAGCCTTCTGCCTCTCTCCAATACTGACTTACTTTTGACAGCTTGTCTTTCCCTTTGAGAAACCAAGAGCCCTTTTCGTGCAGGGAAAAATGTCCGTTTTCTGTTCTTCTTTTGCACACGGTGACGTGCTTTCAGGCCTTGGTTATGCTTTTACCCACTCGAGGGAGGGCAGCTTCCCATTCACTTTGGAGATGGCACTCCTGCAGCGCTGTGGGCCATAACTGTGCTTCGCAGACTGTAAACTACCCTCTGCATTCGAAGAGAACACGCACGGATTGGGAAGTCTCTGTTCTCTGGGAGATGTGTGTGGTGCTACTGCCCCGGTGTATGGGGTGGCTCACTCGCCACTAGCAATGTTTCTGCTCTCCACTGTGGGGCAAACGTTGTGCAGCTAAGCTCACTTGGGAAGTACAAGTGCCAGAGTTCCTTTCTGGGGCACCATCAAGAGATCACATTCGTAGCATGCGGGTACTGCTTTCCTCCTAAGCTGTGCATTCGCAGCCAGCTTCAAGGTGTTCCTTTTGTGGATAGACTCTGGTGGAGAGACCGCTAGAGAAGGCCTCTGCTTCTATGCCCTTTGAGAAGGCTTCTTTGAGGAACCTCTTACCCTAGCGTGTGCCAAGTACAACCTTCTGCCTCTCTCCAATACTGACTTACTTCTGACAGCTTGTCTTTCCGTTTGAGAAAGCAAGAGCCCTTTTCGTGCAGGGAAAAATGTCCGTTTTCTGTTCTTCTTTTGCACACGGTGACGTGCTTTCAGGGCTGTGGTTAGGCTTTTACCCACTCGAGGGAGGGCAGCTTCCCATTCACTTTGGAGATGGCACTCCTCCAGCGCTGTGGGCCATGTCTGTGCTTCGCAGACTGCAAACTACCCTCTCCATTCGAAGAGAACACGCACGGATTGGGAAGTCTCTGTTCTCTGGGAGATGTGTGTGGTGCTACTGCCCCGGTGTATGGGGTGGCTCACTGGCCACTAGCTATGTTTCTGCTCGCCACTGTGGGGCAAACGTTGTGCAGCTAAGCTCACTTGGGAAGTACAAGTGCCAGAGTTCCTTTCTGGGGCACCATCAAGAGATCACATTCGTAGCATGCGGGTACTGCTTTCCTCCTAATCGGTGCATTCGCAGCCACCTTCAAGGTGTTCCTTTTGTGGATAGACTCTGGTGGAGAGGCCGCTGGAGACGGCTTCTGCTTCTATGCCCTTTGAGAAGGCTGCTTTGAGGAACCTCTTACCCTAGCCTCTGGCAAGTACAGCCTTCTGCCTCTCTCCAATACTGACTTACTTTTGACAGCTTGTCTTTCCGTTTGAGAAACCAAGAGCCCTTTTCGTGCAGGGAAAAATGTCCGTTTTCTGTTCTTCTTTTGCACACGGTGACGTGCTTTCAGGCCTGGGTTAGGCTTTTACCCACTCGAGGGAGGGCAGCTTCCCATTCACTTTGGAGATGGCACTCCTGCAGCGCTGTGGGTCATGACTGTGCTTCGCAGACTGTAAACTACCCTCTCCATTCGAAGAGAACACGCACGGATTGGGAAGTCTCTGTTCTCTGGGAGTTGTGTGTGGTGCTACTGCCCCGGTGTATGGGGTGGCTCACTGGCCACTAGCAATGTTTCTGCTCTCCACTGTGGGGCAAACTTTGTGCAGCTAAGCTCACTTGGGAAGTACAAGTGCCAGAGTTCCCTTCTGGGGCACCATCAAGCGATCACATTCGTAGCATGCGGGTACTGCTTTCCTCCTAAGATGTGCATTCGCAGCCAGCTTCAAGGTGTTCCTTTTGTGGATAGACTCTGGTGGAGAGGCCGCTGGAGAAGGCTTCAGATTCTATGCCCTTTGAGAAGGCTGCTTTGAGGAACCTCTTACCCTAGCCTCTGCCAAGTACAGCCTTCTGCCTCTCTCCAATACTGACTTACTTCTGACAGCTTGTCTTTCCGTTTGAGAAACCAAGAGCCCTTTTCGTGCAGGGGAAAATGTCCGTTTTCTGTTCTTCTTTTGCAGACGGTGACGTGCTTTCAGGCCTGGGTTAGGCTTTTACCCACTCGAGGGAGGGCAGCTTCCCATTCACTTTGGAGATGGCACTCCTGCAGCGCTGTGGGCCATGTCTGTGCTTCGCAGACTGCAAACTACCCTCTCCATTCGAAGAGAACACGCACGGATTGGGAAGTCTCTGTTCTCTGGGAGATGTGTGTGGTGCTACTGCCCCGGTGTATGGGGTGGGTCACTGGCCAGTAGCAATGTTTCTGCTCGCCACTGTGGGGCAAACGTTGTGCAGCTAAGCTCACTTGGGAAGTAAAAGTGCCAGAGTTCCTTTCTGGGGCACCATCAAGAGATCACATTCGTAGCATGCGGGTACTGCTTTCCTCCTCAGCTGTGCATTCGCAGCCAGCTTCAAGGTGTTCCTTTTGTGGATAGACTCTGGTGGAGAGGCCGCTGGAGAAGGCTTCTGCTTCTATGCCCTTTGAGAAGGCTGCTTTGAGGAACCTCTTACCCTAGCCTCTGCCAAGTACAGCCTTCTGCCTCTCTCCAATACTGACTTACTTTTGACAGCTTGTCTTTCCCTTTGAGAAACCAAGAGCCCTTTTCGTGCAGGGAAAAATGTCCGTTTTCTGTTCTTCTTTTGCACACGGTGACGTGCTTTCAGGCCTTGGTTATGCTTTTACCCACTCGAGGGAGGGCAGCTTCCCATTCACTTTGGAGATGGCACTCCTGCAGCGCTGTGGGCCATAACTGTGCTTCGCAGACTGTAAACTACCCTCTGCATTCGAAGAGAACACGCACGGATTGGGAAGTCTCTGTTCTCTGGGAGATGTGTGTGGTGCTACTGCCCCGGTGTATGGGGTGGCTCACTCGCCACTAGCAATGTTTCTGCTCTCCACTGTGGGGCAAACGTTGTGCAGCTAAGCTCACTTGGGAAGTACAAGTGCCAGAGTTCCTTTCTGGGGCACCATCAAGAGATCACATTCGTAGCATGCGGGTACTGCTTTCCTCCTAAGCTGTGCATTCGCAGCCAGCTTCAAGGTGTTCCTTTTGTGGATAGACTCTGGTGGAGAGACCGCTAGAGAAGGCCTCTGCTTCTATGCCCTTTGAGAAGGCTTCTTTGAGGAACCTCTTACCCTAGCGTGTGCCAAGTACAACCTTCTGCTTCTCTCCAATACTGACTTACTTCTGACAGCTTGTCTTTCCGTTTGAGAAAGCAAGAGCCCTTTTCGTGCAGGGAAAAATGTCCGTTTTCTGTTCTTCTTTTGCACACGGTGACGTGCTTTCAGGGCTGTGGTTAGGCTTTTACCCACTCGAGGGAGGGCAGCTTCCCATTCACTTTGGAGATGGCACTCCTGCAGCGCTGTGGGCCATGTCTGTGCTTCGCAGACTGCAAACTACCCTCTCCATTCGAAGAGAACACGCACGGATTGGGAAGTCTCTGTTCTCTGGGAGATGTGTGTGGTGCTACTGCCCCGGTGTATGGGGTGGCTCACTGGCCACTAGCTATGTTTCTGCTCGCCACTGTGGGGCAAACGTTGTGCAGCTAAGCTCACTTGGGAAGTACAAGTGCCAGAGTTCCTTTCTGGGGCACCATCAAGAGATCACATTCGTAGCATGCGGGTACTGCTTTCCTCCTAATCGGTGCATTCGCAGCCACCTTCAAGGTGTTCCTTTTGTGGATAGACTCTGGTGGAGAGGCCGCTGGAGAAGGCTTCTGCTTCTATGCCCTTTGAGAAGGCTGCTTTGAGGAACCTCTTACCCTAGCCTCTGGCAAGTACAGCCTTCTGCCTCTCTCCAATACTGACTTACTTTTGACAGCTTGTCTTTCCGTTTGAGAAAGCAAGAGCCCTTTTCGTGCAGGGAAAAATGTCCGTTTTCTGTTCTTCTTTTGCACACGGTGACGTGCTTTCAGGCCTGGGTTAGGCTTTTACCCACTCGAGGGAGGGCAGCTTCCCATTCACTTTGGAGATGGCACTCCTGCAGCGCTGTGGGTCATGACTGTGCTTCGCAGACTGTAAACTACCCTCTCCATTCGAAGAGAACACGCACGGATTGGGAAGTCTCTGTTCTCTGGGAGTTGTGTGTGGTGCTAATGCCCCGGTGTATGGGGTGGCTCACTGGCCACTAGCAATGTTTCTGCTCTCCACTGTGGGGCAAACGTTGTGCAGCTAAGCTCACTTGGGAAGTACAAGTGCCAGAGTTCCCTTCTGGGGCACCATCAAGCGATCACATTCGTAGCATGCGGGTACTGCTTTCCTCCTAAGATGTGCATTCGCAGCCAGCTTCAAGGTGTTCCTTTTGTGGATAGACTCTGGTGGAGAGGCCGCTGGAGAAGGCCTCTGCTTCTATGCCCTTTGAGAAGGCTTCTTTGAGGAACCTCTTACCCTAGCCTCTGCCACGTACAGCCTTCTGCCTCTCCCCAATACTGACTTACTTCTGACAGCTTGTCTTTCCGTTTGAGAAAGCAAGAGCCCTTTTCGTGCAGGGAAAAATGTCCGTTTTCTGTTCTTCTTTTGCACACGGTGACGTGCTTTCAGGGCTGTGGTTAGGCGTTTACCCACTCGAGGGAGGGCAGCTTCCCATTCACTTTGGAGATGGCACTCCTGCAGCGCTGTGGGCCATGTCTGTGCTTCGCAGACTGCAAACTACCCTCTCCATTTGAAGAGAACACGCACGGATTGGGAAGTCTCTGTTCTCTGGGAGCTGTGTGTGGTGCTACTGCCCCGGTGTATGGGGTGGCTCACTGGCCACTAGCAATGTTTCTGCTCGCCACTGTGGGGCAAACGTTGTGCAGCTAAGCTCACTTGGGAAGTACAAGTGCCAGAGTTCCTTTCTGGGGCACCATCAAGAGATCACATTCGTAGCATGCGGGTACTGCTTTCCTCCTAAGCTGTGCATTCGCAGGCAGCTTCAAGGTGTTCCTTTTGTGGATAGACTCTGGTGGAGAGGCCGCTGGAGAAGGCTTCTGCTTCTATGCCCTTTGAGAAGGCTTCTTTGAGGAACCTCTTACCCTAGCGTGTGCCAAGTACAGCCTTCTGCCTCTCTCCAATTCTGACTTACTTTTGACAGCTTGTCTTTGCGTTTGAGAAAGCAAGAGCCCTTTTCGTGCAGGGAAAAATGTCCGTTTTCTGTTCTTCTTTTGCACAAGGTGACGTGCTTTCAGGGCTGTGGTTAGGCTTTTAAGCACTCGAGGTAGGGCAGCTTCCCATTCACTTTGGAGATGGCACTCCTGCAGCGCTGTGGGCCATGTCTGTGCTTCGCAGACTGCAAACTACCCTCTCCATTCGAAGAGAACACGCACGGATTGGGAAGTCTCTGTTCTCTGGGAGTTGTGTGTGGTGCTACTGCCCCGGTGTATGGGGTGGCTCACTGGCCACTAGCAATGTTTCTGCTCGCCACTGTGGGGCAAACGTTGTGCAGCTAAGCTCACTTGGGAAGTACAAGTGCCAGAGTTCCTTTCTGGGGCACCATCAAGAGATCACATTCGTAGCATGCGGGTACTGCTTTCCTCCTCAGCTGTGCATTCGCAGCCAGCTTCAAGGTGTTCCTTTTGTGGATAGACTCTGGTGGAGAGGCCGCTGGAGAAGGCTTCAGCTTCTATGCCCTTTGAGAAGGCTGCTTTGAAAAACCTCTTACCTAGCGTGTGCCAAGTACAGCCTTCTGCCTCTCTCCAATACTGACTTACTTTTGACAGCTTGTCTTTCCGTTTGAGAAAGCAAGAGCCCTTTTCGTGCAGGGAAAAATGTCCGTTTTCTGTTCTTCTTTTCACACGGTGACGTGCTTTCAGGGCTGGGGTTAGGCTTTTACCCACTCGAGGGAGGGCAGCTTCCCATTCACTTTGGAGATGGCACTCCTGCAGCGCTGTGGGCCATGTCTGTGCTTCGCAGACTGCAAACTACCCTCTCCATTCGAAGAGAACACGCACGGATTGGGAAGTCTCTGTTCTCTGGGAGTTGTGTGTGGTGCTACTGCCCCGGTGTATGGGGTGGCTCACTGGCCACTAGCAATGTTTCTGCTCGCCACTGTGGGGAAAACGTTGTGCAGCTAAGCTCACTTGGGAAGTACAAGTGCCAGAGTTCCCTTCTGGGGCACCATCAAGCGATCACATTCGTAGCATGCGGGTACTGCTTTCCTCCTAAGATGTGCATTCGCAGCCAGCTTCAAGGTGTTCCTTTTGTGGATAGACTCTGGTGGAGAGGCCGCTGGAGAAGGCCTCTGCTTCTATGCCCTTTGAGAAGGCTTCTTTGAGGAACCTCTTACCCTAGCCTCTGCCACGTACAGCCTTCTGCCTCTCCCCAATACTGACTTACTTCTGACAGCTTGTCTTTCCGTTTGAGAAAGCAAGAGCCCTTTTCGTGCAGGGAAAAATGTCCGTTTTCTGTTCTTCTTTTGCACACGGTGACGTGCTTTCAGGGCTGTGGTTAGGCGTTTACCCACTCGAGGGAGGGCAGCTTCCCATTCACTTTGGAGATGGCACTCCTGCAGCGCTGTGGGCCATGTCTGTGCTTCGCAGACTGCAAACTACCCTCTCCATTTGAAGAGAACACGCACGGATTGGGAAGTCTCTGTTCTCTGGGAGCTGTGTGTGGTGCTACTGCCCCGGTGTATGGGGTGGCTCACTGGCCACTAGCAATGTTTCTGCTCGCCACTGTGGGGCAAACGTTGTGCAGCTAAGCTCACTTGGGAAGTACAAGTGCCAGAGTTCCTTTCTGGGGCACCATCAAGAGATCACATTCGTAGCATGCGGGTACTGCTTTCCTCCTAAGCTGTGCATTCGCAGGCAGCTTCAAGGTGTTCCTTTTGTGGATAGACTCTGGTGGAGAGGCCGCTGGAGAAGGCTTCTGCTTCTATGCCCTTTGAGAAGGCTTCTTTGAGGAACCTCTTACCCTAGCGTGTGCCAAGTACAGCCTTCTGCCTCTCTCCAATTCTGACTTACTTTTGACAGCTTGTCTTTGCGTTTGAGAAAGCAAGAGCCCTTTTCGTGCAGGGAAAAATGTCCGTTTTCTGTTCTTCTTTTGCACAAGGTGACGTGCTTTCAGGGCTGTGGTTAGGCTTTTAAGCACTCGAGGTAGGGCAGCTTCCCATTCACTTTGGAGATGGCACTCCTGCAGCGCTGTGGGCCATGTCTGTGCTTCGCAGACTGCAAACTACCCTCTCCATTCGAAGAGAACACGCACGGATTGGGAAGTCTCTGTTCTCTGGGAGTTGTGTGTGGTGCTACTGCCCCGGTGTATGGGGTGGCTCACTGGCCACTAGCAATGTTTCTGCTCGCCACTGTGGGGCAAACGTTGTGCAGCTAAGCTCACTTGGGAAGTACAAGTGCCAGAGTTCCTTTCTGGGGCACCATCAAGAGATCACATTCGTAGCATGCGGGTACTGCTTTCCTCCTCAGCTGTGCATTCGCAGCCAGCTTCAAGGTGTTCCTTTTGTGGATAGACTCTGGTGGAGAGGCCGCTGGAGAAGGCTTCAGCTTCTATGCCCTTTGAGAAGGCTGCTTTGAAAAACCTCTTACCTAGCGTGTGCCAAGTACAGCCTTCTGCCTCTCTCCAATACTGACTTACTTTTGACAGCTTGTCTTTCCGTTTGAGAAAGCAAGAGCCCTTTTCGTGCAGGGAAAAATGTCCGTTTTCTGTTCTTCTTTTCACACGGTGACGTGCTTTCAGGGCTGGGGTTAGGCTTTTACCCACTCGAGGGAGGGCAGCTTCCCATTCACTTTGGAGATGGCACTCCTGCAGCGCTGTGGGCCATGTCTGTGCTTCGCAGACTGCAAACTACCCTCTCCATTCGAAGAGAACACGCACGGATTGGGAAGTCTCTGTTCTCTGGGAGTTGTGTGTGGTGCTACTGCCCCGGTGTATGGGGTGGCTCACTGGCCACTAGCAATGTTTCTGCTCGCCACTGTGGGGAAAACGTTGTGCAGCTAAGCTCACTTGGGAAGTACAAGTGCCAGAGTTCCTTTCTGGGGCACCATCAAGAGATCACATTCGTAGCATGCGGGTACTGCTTTCCTCCTCAGCTGTGCTTTCGCAGCCAGCTTCAAGGTGTTCCTTTTGTGGATAGACTCTGGTGGAGAGGCCGCTGGAGAAGGCTTCTGCTTCTATGCCCTTTGAGAAGGCTTCTTTGAGGAACCTCTTACCCTAGCCTCTGCCAAGTACAGCCTTCTGCCTCTCTCCAATACTGACTTACTTTTGACAGCTTGTCTTTCCGTTTGAGAAAGCAAGAGCCCTTTTCGTGCAGGGAAAAATGTCCGTTTTCTGTTCTTCTTTTGCACAAGGTGACGTGCTTTCAGGGCTGTGGTTAGGCGTTTACCCACTCGAGGGAGGGCAGCTTCCCATTCACTTTGGAGATGGCACTCCTGCCGCGCTGTGGGCCAAGACTGTGCTTCGCAGACTGCAAACTACCCTCTCCATTCGAAGAGAACACGCACGGATTGGGAAGTCTCTGTTCTCTGGGAGTTGTGTGTGGTGCTACTGCCCCGGTGTATGGTGTGGCTCACTCGCCACTAGCCATGTTTCTGCTCGCAACTGTGGGGCAAACGTTGTGCAGCTAAGCTCACTTGGGAAGTACAAGTGCCAGAGTTCCTTTCTGGGGCAGCATCAAGAGATCACATTCGTAGCATGCGGGTACTGCTTTCCTCCTAAGCTGTGCATTCGCAGCCAGCTTCAAAGTGTTCCTTTTGTGGGTAGACTCTGGTGGAGAGGCCGCTGGATAAGGCCTCTGCTTCTATGCCCTTTGAGAAGGCTTCTTTGAGGAACCTCTTACCCTAGCGTGTGCCAAGTACAGCCTTCTGCCTCTCTCCAATACTGACTTACTTTTGACAGCTTGTCTTTCCTTTTGAGAAAGCAAGAGCCCTTTTCGTGCAGGGAAAAATGTCCGTTTTCTGTTCTTCTTTTGCACACGGTGACGTGCTTTCAGGGCTGTGGTTAGGTTTTTACCCACTCGAGGGAGGGCAGCTTCCCATTCACTTTGTAGATGGCACTCCTGCAGCGCTGTGGGCCATGTCTGTGCTTCGCAGACTGCAAACTACCCTCTCCATTCGAAGAGAACACGCACGGATTGGGAAGTCTCTGTTCTCTGGGAGTTGTGTGTGGTGCTACTGCCCCGGTGTATGGGGTGGCTCACTGGCCACTAGCAATGTTTCTGCTCGCCACTGTGGGGCAAACGTTGTGCAGCTAAGTTCACTTGGGAAGTACAAGTGCCAGAGTTCCTTTCTGGGGCACCATCAAGAGATCACATTCGTAGCATGCGGGTACTGCATTCCTCCTAATCGGTGCATTCGCAGCCACCTTCAAGGTGTTCATTTGTGGATAGACTCTGGTGGAGAGACCGCTGGAGAAAGCCTCTGCTTCTATGCCCTTTGAGAAGGCTTCTTTGAGGAACCTCTTACTCTAGCCTCTGCCACGTACAGCCTTCTGCCTCTCCCCAATACTGACTTACTTCTGACAGCTTGTCTTTCCGTTTGAGAAAGCAATAGCCCTTTTCGTGCAGGGAAAAATGTCCGTTTTCTGTTCTTCTTTTGCACACGGTGACGTGCTTCCAGGGCTGTGGTTAGGCTTTTACCCACTCGAGGGAGGGCAGCTTCCCATTCACTTTTGAGATGGCACTCCTGCAGCGCTGTGGGCCATGTCTGTGCTTCGCAGACTGCAAACTACCCTCTCCATTCGAAGAGAACACGGACGGATTGGGAAGTCTCTGTTCTCTGGGAGATGTGTGTGGTGCTACTGCCCCGGTGTATGGGGTGGCTCACTCGCCACTAGCAATGTTTCTGCTCTCCACTGTGGGGCAAACGTTGTGCAGCTAAGCTCACTTGGGAAGTACAAGTGCCAGAGTTCCCTTCTGGGGCACCATCAAGAGATCACATTCGTAGCATGCGGGTACTGCTTTCCTCCTAATCGGTGCATTCGCAGCCACCTTCAAGGTGTTCCTTTTGTGGATAGACTCTGGTGGAGAGGCCGCTGGAGAAGGCTTCTGCTTCTATGCCCTTTGAGAAGGCTGCTTTGAGGAACCTCTTACCCTAGCCTCTGGCAAGTACAGCCTTCTGCCTCTCTCCAATACTGACTTACTTTTGACAGCTTGTCTTTCCGTTTGAGAAACCAAGAGCCCTTTTCGTGCAGGGAAAAATGTCCGTTTTCTGTTCTTCTTTTGCACACGGTGACGTGCTTTCAGGCCTGGGTTAGGCTTTTACCCACTCGAGGGAGGGCAGCTTCCCATTCACTTTGGAGATGGCACTCCTGCAGCGCTGTGGGTCATGACTGTGCTTCGCAGACTGTAAACTACCCTCTCCATTCGAAGAGAACACGCACGGATTGGGAAGTCTCTGTTCTCTGGGAGATGTGTGTGGTGCTACTGCCCCGGTGTATGGGGTGGCTCACTGGCCACTAGCAATGTTTCTGCTCTCCACTGTGGGGCAAACGTTGTGCAGCTAAGCTCACTTGGGAAGTACAAGTGCCAGAGTTCCTTTCTGGGGCACCATCAAGAGATCACATTCGTAGCATGCGGGTACTGCTTTCCTCCTAAGATGTGCATTCGCAGCCAGCTTCAAGGTGTTCCTTTTGTGGATAGACTCTGGTGGAGAGGCCGCTGGAGAAGGCCTCTGCTTCTATGCCCTTTGAGAAGGCTTCTTTGAGGAACCTCTTACCCTAGCCTCTGCCACGTACAGCCTTCTGACTCTCCCCAATACTGACTTACTTCTGACAGCTTGTCTTTCCGTTTGAGAAAGCAATAGCCCTTTTCCTGCAGGGAAAAATGTCCGTTTTCTGTTCTTCTTTTGCACACGGTGACGTGCTTTCAGGGCTGTGGTTAGGCTTTTACCCACTCGAGGGAGGGCAGCTTCCCATTCACTTTGGAGATGGCACTCCTGCAGCGCTGTGGGCCATGTCTGTGCTTCACAGACTGCAAACTACCCTCTCCATTCGAAGAGAACACGCACGGATTGGGAAGTCTCTGTTCTCTGGGAGTTGTGTGTGGTGCTACTGCCCCGGTGTATGGGGTGGCTCACTGGCCACTAGCAATGTTTCTGATCGCCACTGTGGGGCAAACGTTGTGCAGCTAAGCTCACTTGGGAAGTACAAGTGCCAGAGTTCCTTTCTGGGGCACCATCAAGAGATCACATTCGTAGCATGCGGGTACTGCTTTCCTCCTCAGCTGTGCATTCGCAGCCAGCTTCAAGGTGTTCCTTTTGTGAATAGACTCTGGAGGAGAGGCCGCTGGAGAAGGCCTCTGCTTCTATGCCCTTTGAGAGGGCTGCTTTGAGGAACCTCTTACCCTAGCCTCTGCCAAGTACAGCCTTCTGCCTCTCTCCAATACTGACTTACTTCTGCCAGCTTGTCTTTCCGTTTGAGAAACCAAGAGCCCTTTTCGTGCAGGGAAAAATGTCCGTTTTCTGGTCTTCTTTTGCACACGGTGACGTGCTTTCAGGGCTGTGGTTAGGCTTTTACCCACTCGAGGGAGGGCAGCTTCCCATTCACTTTGGAGATGGCACTCCTGCAGCGCTGTGGGCCATGTCTGTGCTTCGCAGACTGCAAACTACCCTCTCCATTCGAAGAGAACACGCACGGATTGGGAAGTCTCTGTTCTCTGGGAGTTGTGTGTGGTGCTACTGCCCCGGTGTATGGGGTGGCTCACTGGCCACTAGCAATGTTTCTGCTCGCCACTGTGGGGCAAACGTTGTGCAGCTAAGCTCACTTGGGAAGTACAAGTGCCAGAGTTCCTTTCTGGGGCACCATCAAGAGATCACATTCGTAGCATGCGGGTACTGCTTTCCTCCTAAGCTGTGCATTCGCAGCCAGCTTCAAGGTGTTCCTTTTGTGGATAGACTCTGGTGGAGAGGCCGCTGGAGAAGGCTTCTGCTTCTATGCCCTTTGAGAAGGCTGCTTTGAAAAACCTCTTACCTAGCGTGTGCCAAGTACAGCCTTCTGCCTCTCTCCAATACCGACTTACTTTTGACAGCTTGTCTTTCCGTTTGAGAAAGCAAGAGCCCTTTTCGTGCAGGGAAAAATGTCCGTTTTCTGTTCTTCTTTTGCACACGGTGACGTGCTTTCAGGGCTGTGGTTAGGTTTTTACCCACTCGAGGGAGGGCAGCTTCCCATTCACTTTGGAGATGGCACTCCTGCAGCGCTGTGGGCCATGTCTGTGCTTCGCAGACTGCAAACTACCCTCTCCATTCGAAAAGAACACGCACGGATTGGGAAGTCTCTGTTCTCTGGGAGTTGTGTGTGGTGCTACTGCCCCGGTGTATGGGGTGGCTCACTGGCCACTAGCAATGTTTCTGCTCGCCACTGTGGGGCAAACGTTGTGCAGCTAAGCTCACTTGGGAAGTACAAGTGCCAGAGTTCCTTTCTGGGGCACCATCAAGAGATCACATTCGTAGCATGCGGGTACTGCTTTCCTCCTCAGCTGTGCTTTCGCAGCCAGCTTCAAGGTGTTCCTTTTGTGGATAGACTCTGGTGGAGAGGCCGCTGGAGAAGGCTTCTGCTTCTATACCCTTTGAGAAGGCTTCTTTGAGGAACCTCTTACCCTAGCGTGTGCCAAGTACAGCCTTCTGCCTCTCTCCAATACTGACTTACTTTTGACAGCTTGTCTTTCCGTTTGAGAAAGCAAGAGCCCTTTTCGTGCAGGGAAAAATGTCCGTTTTCTGTTCTTCTTTTGCACAAGGTGACGTGCTTTCAGGGCTGTGGTTAGGCTTTTACCCACTCGAGGGAGGGCAGCTTCCCATTCACTTTGGAGATGGCACTCCTGCAGCGCTGTGGGCCATGTCTGTGCTTCGCACACTGCAAACTACCCTCTCCATTCGAAGAGAACACGCACGGATTGGGAAGTCTCTGTTCTCTGGGAGTTGTGTGTGGTGCTACTGCCCCGGTGTATGGGGTGGCTCACTGGCCACTAGCAATGTTTCTGCTCGCCACTGTGGGGCAAACGTTGTGCAGCTAAGCTCACTTGGGAAGTACAAGTGCCAGAGTTCCTTTCTGGGGCACCATCAAGAGATCACATTCGTAGCATGCGGGTACTGCTTTCCTCCTAATCGGTGCATTCGCAGCCACCTTCAAGGTGTTCATTTGTGGATAGACTCTGGTGGAGAGACCGCTGGAGAAAGCCTCTGCTTCTATGCCCTTTGAGAAGGCTTCTTTGAGGAACCTCTTACTCTAGCCTCTGCCACGTACAGCCTTCTGCCTCTCCCCAATACTGACTTACTTCTGACAGCTTGTCTTTCCGTTTGAGAAAGCAATAGCCCTTTTCGTGCAGGGAAAAATGTCCGTTTTCTGTTCTTCTTTTGCACACGGTGACGTGCTTCCAGGGCTGTGGTTAGGCTTTTACCCACTCGAGGGAGGGCAGCTTCCCATTCACTTTTGAGATGGCACTCCTGCAGCGCTGTGGGCCATGTCTGTGCTTCGCAGACTGCAAACTACCCTCTCCATTCGAAGAGAACACGGACGGATTGGGAAGTCTCTGTTCTCTGGGAGATGTGTGTGGTGCTACTGCCCCGGTGTATGGGGTGGCTCACTCGCCACTAGCAATGTTTCTGCTCTCCACTGTGGGGCAAACGTTGTGCAGCTAAGCTCACTTGGGAAGTACAAGTGCCAGAGTTCCTTTCTGGGGCACCATCAAGAGATCACATTCGTAGCATGCGGGTACTGCTTTCCTCCTAAGCTGTGCATTCGCAGCCAGCTTCGAGGTGTTCATTTTGTGGATAGACTCTTGTGGAGAGGCCGCTGGAGAAGGCCTCTGCTTCTATGCCCTTTGAGAAGGCTTCTTTGAGGAACCTCTTACCCTAGCCTCTGCCACGTACAGCCTTCTGCCTCTCCCCAATACTGACTTACTTCTGACAGCTTGTCTTTCCGTTTGAGAAAGCAAGAGCCCTTTTCGTGCAGGGAAAAATGTCCGTTTTCTGTTCTTCTTTTGCACACGGTGACGTGCTTTCAGGGCTGTGGTTAGGCTTTTACCCACTCGAGGGAGGGCAGCTTCCCATTCACTTTGGAGATGGCACTCCTGCAGCGCTGTGGGCCATGTCTGTGCTTCGCAGACTGCAAACTACCCTCTCCATTCGAAGAGAACACGCACGGATTGGGAAGTCTCTGTTCTCTGGGAGTTGTGTGTGGTGCTACTGCCCCGGTGTATGGGGTGGCTCACTGGCCACTAGCAATGTTTCTGTTCGCCATGTGGGGCAAACGTTGTGCAGCTAAGCTCACTTGGGAAGTACAAGTGCCAGAGTTCCTTTCTGGGGCACCATCAAGAGATCACATTCGTAGCATGCGGGTACTGCTTTCCTCCTAATCGGTGCATTCGCAGCCACCTTCAAGGTGTTCCTTTTGTGGATAGACTCTGGTGGAGAGGCCGCTGGAGAAGGCTTCTGCTTCTATGCCCTTTGAGAAGGCTGCTTTGAGGAACCTCTTACCCTAGCCTCTGGCAAGTACAGCCTTCTGCCTCTCTCCAATACTGACTTACTTTTGACAGCTTGTCTTTCCGTTTGAGAAACCAAGAGCCCTTTTCGTGCAGGGAAAAATGTCCGTTTTCTGTTCTTCTTTTGCACACGGTGACGTGCTTTCAGGCCTGGGTTAGGCTTTTACCCACTCGAGGGAGGGCAGCTTCCCATTCACTTTGGAGATGGCACTCCTGCAGCGCTGTGGGTCATGACTGTGCTTCGCAGACTGTAAACTACCCTCTCCATTCGAAGAGAACACGCACGGATTGGGAAGTCTCTGTTCTCTGGGAGATGTGTGTGGTGCTACTGCCCCGGTGTATGGGGTGGCTCACTGGCCACTAGCAATGTTTCTGCTCTCCACTGTGGGGCAAACGTTGTGCAGCTAAGCTCACTTGGGAAGTACAAGTGCCAGAGTTCCTTTCTGGGGCACCATCAAGAGATCACATTCGTAGCATGCGGGTACTGCTTTCCTCCTAAGATGTGCATTCGCAGCCAGCTTCAAGGTGTTCCTTTTGTGGATAGACTCTGGTGGAGAGGCCGCTGGAGAAGGCCTCTGCTTCTATGCCCTTTGAGAAGGCTTCTTTGAGGAACCTCTTACCCTAGCCTCTGCCACGTACAGCCTTCTGACTCTCCCCAATACTGACTTACTTCTGACAGCTTGTCTTTCCGTTTGAGAAAGCAATAGCCCTTTTCCTGCAGGGAAAAATGTCCGTTTTCTGTTCTTCTTTTGCACACGGTGACGTGCTTTCAGGGCTGTGGTTAGGCTTTTACCCACTCGAGGGAGGGCAGCTTCCCATTCACTTTGGAGATGGCACTCCTGCAGCGCTGTGGGCCATGTCTGTGCTTCGCAGACTGCAAACTACACTCTCCATTCGAAGAGAACACGCACGGATTGGGAAGTCTCTGTTCTCTGGGAGTTGTGTGTGGTGCTACTGCCCCGGTGTATGGGGTGGCTCACTGGCCACTAGCAATGTTTCTGATCGCCACTGTGGGGCAAACGTTGTGCAGCTAAGCTCACTTGGGAAGTACAAGTGCCAGAGTTCCTTTCTGGGGCACCATCAAGAGATCACATTCGTAGCATGCGGGTACTGCTTTCCTCCTCAGCTGTGCATTCGCAGCCAGCTTCAAGGTGTTCCTTTTGTGAATAGACTCTGGAGGAGAGGCCGCTGGAGAAGGCCTCTGCTTCTATGCCCTTTGAGAGGGCTGCTTTGAGGAACCTCTTACCCTAGCCTCTGCCAAGTACAGCCTTCTGCCTCTCTCCAATACTGACTTACTTCTGCCAGCTTGTCTTTCCGTTTGAGAAACCAAGAGCCCTTTTCGTGCAGGGAAAAATGTCCGTTTTCTGGTCTTCTTTTGCACACGGTGACGTGCTTTCAGGGCTGTGGTTAGGCTTTTACCCACTCGAGGGAGGGCAGCTTCCCATTCACTTTGGAGATGGCACTCCTGCAGCGCTGTGGGCCATGTCTGTGCTTCGCAGACTGCAAACTACCCTCTCCATTCGAAGAGAACACGCACGGATTGGGAAGTCTCTGTTCTCTGGGAGTTGTGTGTGGTGCTACTGCCCCGGTGTATGGGGTGGCTCACTGGCCACTAGCAATGTTTCTGCTCGCCACTGTGGGGCAAACGTTGTGCAGCTAAGCTCACTTGGGAAGTACAAGTGCCAGAGTTCCTTTCTGGGGCACCATCAAGAGATCACATTCGTAGCATGCGGGTACTGCTTTCCTCCTAAGCTGTGCATTCGCAGCCAGCTTCAAGGTGTTCCTTTTGTGGATAGACTCTGGTGGAGAGGCCGCTGGAGAAGGCTTCTGCTTCTATGCCCTTTGAGAAGGCTGCTTTGAAAAACCTCTTACCTAGCGTGTGCCAAGTACAGCCTTCTGCCTCTCTCCAATACTGACTTACTTTTGACAGCTTGTCTTTCCGTTTGAGAAAGCAAGAGCCCTTTTCGTGCAGGGAAAAATGTCCTTTTTCTGTTCTTCTTTTGCACACGGTGACGTGCTTTCAGGGCTGTGGTTAGGTTTTTACCCACTCGAGGGAGGGCAGCTTCCCATTCACTTTGGAGATGGCACTCCTGCAGCGCTGTGGGCCATGTCTGTGCTTCGCAGACTGCAAACTACCCTCTCCATTCGAAAAGAACACGCACGGATTGGGAAGTCTCTGTTCTCTGGGAGTTGTGTGTGGTGCTACTGCCCCGGTGTATGGGGTGGCTCACTGGCCACTAGCAATGTTTCTGCTCGCCACTGTGGGGCAAACGTTGTGCAGCTAAGCTCACTTGGGAAGTACAAGTGCCAGAGTTCCTTTCTGGGGCACCATCAAGAGATCACATTCGTAGCATGCGGGTACTGCTTTCCTCCTCAGCTGTGCTTTCGCAGCCAGCTTCAAGGTGTTCCTTTTGTGGATAGACTCTGGTGGAGAGGCCGCTGGAGAAGGCTTCTGCTTCTATACCCTTTGAGAAGGCTTCTTTGAGGAACCTCTTACCCTAGCGTGTGCCAAGTACAGCCTTCTGCCTCTCTCCAATACTGACTTACTTTTGACAGCTTGTCTTTCCGTTTGAGAAAGCAAGAGCCCTTTTCGTGCAGGGAAAAATGTCCGTTTTCTGTTCTTCTTTTGCACAAGGTGACGTGCTTTCAGGGCTGTGGTTAGGCTTTTACCCACTCGAGGGAGGGCAGCTTCCCATTCACTTTGGAGATGGCACTCCTGCAGCGCTGTGGGCCATGTCTGTGCTTCGCAGACTGCAAACTACCCTCTCCATTCGAAGAGAACACGCACGGATTGGGAAGTCTCTGTTCTCTGGGAGTTGTGTGTGGTGCTACTGCCCCGGTGTATGGGGTGGCTCACTGGCCACTAGCAATGTTTCTGCTCGCCACTGTGGGGCAAACGTTGTGCAGCTAAGCTCACTTGGGAAGTACAAGTGCCAGAGTTCCTTTCTGGGGCACCATCAAGAGATCACATTCGTAGCATGCGGGTACTGCTTTCCTCCTAAGATGTGCATTCGCAGCCAGCTTCAAGGTGTTCCTTTTGTGGATAGACTCCGGTGGAGAGGCGGCTGGATAAGGCCTCTGCTTCTATGCCCTTTGAGAGGGCTGCTTTGAGGAACCTCTTACACTAGCCTCTGCCAAGTACAGCCTTCTGCCTCTCTCCAATACTGACTTACTTCTGACAGCTTGTCTTTCCGTTTGAGAAACCAAGAGCCCTTTTCGTGCAGGGAAAAATGTCCGTTTTCTGTTCTTCTTTTGCACACGGTGACGTGCTTTCACGGCTGTGGTTAGGCTTTTAAGCACTCGAGGGAGGGCAGCTTCCCATTTACTTTGTAGATGGCACTCCTGCAGCGCTGTGGGCCATGTCTGTGCTTCGCAGACTGCAAACTACCCTCTCCATTCGAAGAGAACACGCACGGATTGGGAAGTCTCTGTTCTCTGGGAGTTGTGTGTGGTGCTACTGCCCCGGTGTATGGGGTGGCTCACTGGCCACTAGCAATGTTTCTGCTCGCCACTGTGGGGCAAACGTTGTGCAGCTAAGCTCACTTGGGAAGTACAAGTGCCAGAGTTCCTTTCTGGGGCACCATCAAGAGATCACATTCGTAGCATGCGGGTACTGCTTTCGTCCTCAGCTGTGCATTCGCAGCCAGCTTCAAGGTGTTCCTTTTGGGGATAGACTCTGGTGGAGAGGCCGCTGGAGAAGGCTTCTGCTTCTATGCCCTTTGAGAAGGCTGCTTTGAGGAACCTCTTACCCTAGCGTGTGCCAAGTACAGCCTTCTGCCTCTCTCCAATACTGACTTACTTTTGACAGCTTGTCTTTCCTTTTGAGAAAGCAAGAGCCCTTTTTGTGCAGGGAAAAATGTCCGTTTTCTGTTCTTCTTTTGCACACGGTGACGTGCTTTCAGGGCTGTGGTTAGGTTTTTACCCACTCGAGGGAGGGCAGCTTCCCATTCACTTTGGAGATGGCACTCCTGCAGCGCTGTGGGCCATGTCTGTGCTTCGCAGACTGCAAACTACCCTCTCCATTCGAAGAGAACACGCACGGATTGGGAAGTCTCTGTTCTCTGGGAGTTGTGTGTGGTGCTACTGCCCCGGTGTATGGGGTGGCTCACTGGCCACTAGCAATGTTTCTGCTCGCCACTGTGGGGCAAACGTTGTGCAGCTAAGCTCACTTGGGAAGTACAAGTGCCAGAGTTCCTTTCTGGGGCACCATCAAGAGATCACATTCGTAGCATGCGGGTACTGCTTTCCTCCTAATCGGTGCATTCGCAGCCACCTTCAAGGTGTTCATTTGTGGATAGACTCTGGTGGAGAGGCCGCTGGAGAAGGCCTCTGCTTCTATGCCCTTTGAGAAGGCTTCTTTGAGGAACCTCTTACCCTAGCCTCTGCCACGTACAGCCTTCTGCCTCTCCCCAATACTGACTTACTTCTGACAGCTTGTCTTTCCGTTTGAGAAAGCAATAGCCCTTTTCGTGCAGGGAAAAATGTCCGTTTTCTGTTCTTCTTTTGCACACGGTGACGTGCTTTCAGGGCTGTGGTTAGGCTTTTACCCACTCGAGGGAGGGCAGCTTCCCATTCATTTTTGAGATGGCACTCCTGCAGCGCTGTGGGCCATGTCTGTGCTTCGCAGCCTGCAAACTACCCTCTCCATTCGAAGAGAACACGCACGGATTGGGAAGTCTCTGTTCTCTGGGAGTTGTGTGTGGTGCTACTGCCCCGGTGTATGGGGTGGCTCACTGGCCACTAGCAATGTTTCTGCTCGCCACTGTGGGGCAAACGTTGTGCAGCTAAGCTCACTTGGGAAGTACAAGTGCCAGAGTTCCTTTCTGGGGCACCATCAAGAGATCACATTCGTAGCATGCGGGTACTGCTTTCCTCCTAAGCTGTGCATTCGCAGCCAGCTTCAAGGTGTTCCTTTTGTGGATAGACTCTGGAGGAGAGGCGGCTGGAGAAGGCCTCTGCTTCTAGGCCCTTTGAGAGGGCTGCTTTGAGGAACCTATTACCCTAGCCTCTGCCAAGTACAGCCTTCTGCCTCTCTCCAATACTGACTTACTTCTGACAGCTTGTCTTTCCGTTTGAGAAACCAAGAGCCCTTTTCGTGCAGGGAAAAATGTCCGTTTTCTGTTCTTCTTTTGCACACGGTGACGTGCTTTCAGGGCTGTGGTTAGGTTTTTACCCACTCGAGGGAGGGCAGCTTCCCATTCACTTTGGAGATGGCACTCCTGCAGCGCTGTGGGCCATGTCTGTGCTTCGCAGACTGCAAACTACCCTCTCCATTCGAAGAGAACACGCACGGATTGGGAAGTCTCTGTTCTCTGGGAGTTGTGTGTGGTGCTACTGCCCCGGTGTATGGGGTGGCTCACTGGCCACTAGCAATGTTTCTGCTCGCCACTGTGGGGCAAACGTTGTGCAGCTAAGCTCACTTGGGAAGTACAAGTGCCAGAGTTCCTTTCTGGGGCACCATCAAGAGATCACATTCGTAGCATGCGGGTACTGCTTTCCTCCTAATCGGTGCATTCGCAGCCACCTTCAAGGTGTTCATTTGTGGATAGACTCTGGTGGAGAGGCCGGTGGAGAAGGCCTCTGCTTCTATGCCCTTTGAGAAGGCTTCTTTGAGGAACCTCTTACCCTAGCCTCTGCCACGTACAGCCTTCTGCCTCTCCCCAATACTGACTTACTTCTGACAGCTTGTCTTTCCGTTTGAGAAAGCAATAGCCCTTTTCGTGCAGGGAAAAATGTCCGTTTTCTGTTCTTCTTTTGCACACGGTGACGTGCTTTCAGGGCTGTGGTTAGGCTTTTACCCACTCGAGGGAGGGCAGCTTCCCATTCACTTTTGAGATGGCACTCCTGCAGCGCTGTGGGCCATGTCTGTGCTTCGCAGCCTGCAAACTACCCTCTCCATTCGAAGAGAACACGCACGGATTGGGAAGTCTCTGTTCTCTGGGAGTTGTGTGTGGTGCTACTGCCCCGGTGTATGGGGTGGCTCACTGGCCAATAGCAATGTTTCTGCTCGCCACTGTGGGGCAAACGTTGTGCAGCTAAGCTCACTTGGGAAGTACAAGTGCCAGAGTTCCTTTCTGGGGCACCATCAAGAGATCACATTCGTAGCATGCGGGTACTGCTTTCCTCCTAAGCTGTGCATTCGCAGCCAGCTTCAAGGTGTTCCTTTTGTGGATAGACTCTGGAGGAGAGGCCGCTGGAGAAGGCCTCTGCTTCTATGCCCTTTGAGAGGGCTGCTTTGAGGAACCTATTACCCTAGCCTCTGCCAAGTACAGCCTTCTGCCTCTCTCCAATACTGACTTACTTCTGACAGCTTGTCTTTCCGTTTGAGAAACCAAGAGCCCTTTTCGTGCAGGGAAAAATGTCCGTTTTCTGTTCTTCTTTTGCACACGGTGACGTGCTTTCAGGCCTGGGTTAGGCTTTTACCCACTCGAGGGAGGGCAGCTTCCCATTCACTTTGGAGATGGCACTCCTGCAGCGCTGTGGGCCATAACTGTGCTTCGCAGACTGTAAACTACCCTCTCCATTCGAAGAGAACACGCACGGATTGGGAAGTCTCTGTTCTCTGGGAGATGTGTGTGGTGCTACTGCCCCGGTGTATGGGGTGGCTCACTGGCCACTAGCAATGTTTCTGCTCGCCACTGTGGGGCAAACGTTGTGCAGCTAAGCTCACTTGGGAAGTACAAGTGCCAGAGTTCCTTTCTGGGGCACCATCAAGAGATCACATTCGTAGCATGCGGGTACTGCTTTCCTCCTAATCGGTGCATTCGCAGCCACCTTCAAGGTGTTCATTTGTGGATAGACTCTGGTGGAGAGGCCGGTGGAGAAGGCCTCTGCTTCTATGCCCTTTGAGAAGGCTTCTTTGAGGAACCTCTTACCCTAGCCTCTGCCACGTACAGCCTTCTGCCACTCCCCAATACTGACTTACTTCTGACAGCTTGTCTTTCCGTTTGAGAAAGCAATAGCCCTTTTCGTGCAGGGAAAAATGTCCGTTTTCTGTTCTTCTTTTGCACACGGTGACGTGCTTTCAGGGCTGTGGTTAGGCTTTTACCCACTCGAGGGAGGGCAGCTTCCCATTCACTTTTGAGATGGCACTCCTGCAGCGCTGTGGGCCATGTCTGTGCTTCGCAGCCTGCAAACTACCCTCTCCATTCGAAGAGAACACGCACGGATTGGGAAGTCTCTGTTCTCTGGGAGTTGTGTGTGGTGCTACTGCCCCGGTGTATGGGGTGGCTCACTGGCCACTAGCAATGTTTCTGCTCGCCACTGTGGGGCAAACGTTGTGCAGCTAAGCTCACTTGGGAAGTACAAGTGCCAGAGTTCCTTTCTGGGGCACCATCAAGAGATCACATTCGTAGCATGCGGGTACTGCTTTCCTCCTAAGCTGTGCATTCGCAGCCAGCTTCAAGGTGTTCCTTTTGTGGATAGACTCTGGAGGAGAGGCCGCTGGAGAAGGCCTCTGCTTCTATGCCCTTTGAGAGGGCTGCTTTGAGGAACCTATTACCCTAGCCTCTGCCAAGTACAGCCTTCTGCCTCTCTCCAATACTGACTTACTTCTGACAGCTTGTCTTTCCGTTTGAGAAACCAAGAGCCCTTTTCGTGCAGGGAAAAATGTCCGTTTTCTGTTCTTCTTTTGCACACGGTGACGTGCTTTCAGGCCTGGGTTAGGCTTTTACCCACTCGAGGGAGGGCAGCTTCCCATTCACTTTGGAGATGGCACTCCTGCAGCGCTGTGGGCCATAACTGTGCTTCGCAGACTGTAAACTACCCTCTCCATTCGAAGAGAACACGCACGGATTGGGAAGTCTCTGTTCTCTGGGAGATGTGTGTGGTGCTACTGCCCCGGTGTATGGGGTGGCTCACTGGCCACTAGCAATGTTTCTGCTCGCCACTGTGGGGCAAACGTTGTGCAGCTAAGCTCACTTGGGAAGTACAAGTGCCAGAGTTCCTTTCTGGGGCACCATCAAGAGATCACATTCGTAGCATGCGGGTACTGCTTTCCTCCTAAGCTGTGCATTCGCAGCCAGCTTCGAGGTGTTCATTTTGTGGATAGACTCTGGTGGAGAGGCCGCTGGAGAAGGCCTCTGCTTCTATGCCCTTTGAGAAGGCTTCTTTGAGGAACCTCTTACCCTAGCCTCTGCCACGTACAGCCTTCTGCCTCTCCCCAATACTGACTTACTTCTGACAGCTTGTCTTTCCGTTTGAGAAAGCAAGAGCCCTTTTCGTGCAGGGAAAAATGTCCGTTTTCTGTTCTTCTTTTGCACACGGTGACGTGCTTTCAGGGCTGTGGTTAGGCTTTTACCCACTCGAGGGAGGGCAGCTTCCCATTCACTTTGGAGATGGCACTCCTGCAGCGCTGTGGGCCATGTCTGTGCTTCGCAGACTGCAAACTACCCTCTCCATTCGAAGAGAACACGCACGGATTGGGAAGTCTCTGTTCTCTGGGAGTTGTGTGTGGTGCTACTGCCCCGGTGTATGGGGTGGCTCACTGGCCACTAGCAATGTTTCTGCTCGCCACTGTGGGGCAAACGTTGTGCAGCTAAGCTCACTTGGGAAGTACAAGTGCCAGAGTTCCTTTCTGGGGCACCATCAAGAGATCACATTCGTAGCATGCGGGTACTGCTTTCCTCCTAATCGGTGCATTCGCAGCCACCTTCAAGGTGTTCCTTTTGTGGATAGACTCTGGTGGAGAGGCCGCTGGAGAAGGCTTCTGCTTCTATGCCCTTTGAGAAGGCTGCTTTGAAAAACCTCTTACCTAGCGTGTGCCAAGTACAGCCTTCTGCCTCTCTCCAATACTGACTTACTTTTGACAGCTTGTCTTTCGGTTTGAGAAACCAAGAGCCCTTTTCGTGCAGGGAAAAATGTCCGTTTTCTGTTCTTCTTTTGCACACGGTGACGTGCTTTCAGGCCTGGGTTAGGCTTTTACCCACTCGAGGGAGGGCAGCTTCCCATTCACTTTGGAGATGGCACTCCTGCAGCGCTGTGGGTCATGACTGTGCTTCGCAGACTGTAAACTACCCTCTCCATTCGAAGAGAACACGCACGGATTGGGAAGTCTCTGTTCTCTGGGAGATGTGTGTGGTGCTACTGCCCCGGTGTATGGGGTGGCTCACTGGCCACTAGCAATGTTTCTGCTCTCCACTGTGGGGCAAACGTTGTGCAGCTAAGCTCACTTGGGAAGTACAAGTGCCAGAGTTCCTTTCTGGGGCACCATCAAGAGATCACATTCGTAGCATGCGGGTACTGCTTTCCTCCTAAGCTGTGCATTCGCAGCCAGCTTCAAGGTGTTCCTTTTGTGGATAGACTCTGGTGGAGAGGCCGCTGGAGAAGGCTTCTGCTTCTATGCCCTTTGAGAAGGCTGCTTTGAAAAACCTCTTACCTAGCGTGTGCCAAGTACAGCCTTTTGCCTCTCTCCAATACTGACTTACTTTTGACAGCTTGTCTTTCCGTTTGAGAAAGCAAGAGCCCTTTTCGTGCAGGGAAAAAATGTCCGTTTTCTGTTCTTCTTTTGCACACGGTGACGTGCTTTCAGGGCTGTGGTTAGGCTTTTACCCACTCGAGGGAGGGCAGCTTCCCATTCACTTTGGAGATGGCACTCCTGCAGCGCTGTGGGCCATGTCTGTGCTTCGCAGACTGCAAACTACCCTCTCCATTCGAAGAGAACACGCACGGATTGGGAAGTCTCTGTTCTCTGGGAGTTGTGTGTGGTGCTACTGCCCCGGTGTATGGGGTGGCTCACTGGCCACTAGCAATGTTTCTGCTCGCCACTGTGGGGCAAACGTTGTGCAGCTAAGCTCACTTGGGAAGTACAAGTGCCAGAGTTCCTTTCTGGGGCACCATCAAGAGATCACATTCGTAGCATGCGGGTACTGCTTTCCTCCTCAGCTGTGCATTCGCAGCCAGCTTCAAGGTGTTCCTTTTGTGGATAGACTCTGGTGGAGAGGCCGCTGGAGAAGGCTTCTGCTTCTATGCCCTTTGAGAAGGCTTCTTTGAGGAACCTCTTACCCTAGCGTGTGCCAAGTACAGCCTTCTGCCTCTCTCCAATACTGACTTACTTCTGACAGCTTGTCTTTCCGTTTGAGAAAGCAAGAGCCCTTTTCGTGCAGGGAAAAATGTCCGTTTTCTGTTCTTCTTTTGCACACGGTGACGTGCTTTCAGGGCTGTGGTTAGGCTTTTCCCAATCGAGGGAGGGCAGCTTCCCATTCACTTTGGAGATGGCACTCCTGCAGCGCTGTGGGCCATGTCTGTGCTTCGCAGACTGCAAACTACCCTCTCCATTCGAAGAGAACACGCACGGATTGGGAAGTCTCTGTTCTCTGGGAGTTGTGTGTGGTGCTACTGCCCCGGTGTATGGGGTGGCTCACTGGCCACTAGCAATGTTTCTGCTCGCCACTGTGGGGCAAACGTTGTGCAGCTAAGCTCACTTGGGAAGTACAAGTGCCAGAGTTCCTTTCTGGGGCACCATCAAGAGATCACATTCGTAGCATGCGGGTACTGCTTTCCTCCTAAGCTGTGCATTCGCAGCCAGCTTCAAGGTGTTCCTTTTGTGGATAGACTCTGGAGGAGAGGCCGCTGGAGAAGGCCTCTGCTTCTATGCCCTTTGAGAGGGCTGCTTTGAGGAACCTATTACCCTAGCCTCTGCCAAGTACAGCCTTCTGCCTCTCTCCAATACTGACTTACTTCTGACAGCTTGTCTTTCCGTTTGAGAAACCAAGAGCCCTTTTCGTGCAGGGAAAAATGTCCGTTTTCTGTTCTTCTTTTGCACACGGTGACGTGCTTTCAGGCCTGGGTTAGGCTTTTACCCACTCGAGGGAGGGCATCTTCCCATTCACTTTGGAGATGGCACTCCTGCAGCGCTGTGGGCCATGACTGTGCTTCGCAGACTGTAAACTACCCTCTCCATTCGAAGAGAACACGCACGGATTGGGAAGTCTCTGTTCTCTGGGAGATGTGTGTGGTGCTACTGCCCCGGTGTATGGGGTGGCTCACTCGCCACTAGCAATGTTTCTGCTCTCCACTGTGGGGCAAACGTTGTGCAGCTAAGCTCACTTGCGAAGTACAAGTGCCAGAGTTCCTTTCTGGGGCACCATCAAGAGATCACATTCGTAGCATGCGGGTACTGCTTTCCTCCTAAGCTGTGCATTCGCAGCCAGCTTCGAGGTGTTCATTTTGTGGATAGACTCTGGTGGAGAGGCCGCTGGAGAAGGCCTCTGCTTCTATGCCCTTTGAGAAGGCTTCTTTGAGGAACCTCTTACCCTAGCCTCTGCCACGTACAGCCTTCTGCCTCTCCCCAATACTGACTTACTTCTGACAGCTTGTCTTTCCGTTTGAGAAAGCAAGAGCCCTTTTCATGCAGGGAAAAATGTCCGTTTTCTGTTCTTCTTTTGCACACGGTGACGGGCTTTCAGGGCTGTGGTTAGGCTTTTACCCACTCGAGGGAGGGCAGCTTCCCATTCACTTTGGAGATGGCACTCCTGCAGCGCTGTGGGCCATGTCTGTGCTTCGCAGACTGCAAACTACCCTCTCCATTCGAAGAGAACACGCACGGATTGGGAAGTCTCTGTTCTCTGGGAGTTGTGTGTGGTGCTACTGCCCCGGTGTATGGGGTGGCTCACTGGCCACTAGCAATGTTTCTGCTCGCCACTGTGGGGCAAACGTTGTGCAGCTAAGCTCACTTGGGAAGTACAAGTGCCAGAGTTCCTTTCTGGGGCACCATCAAGAGATCACATTCGTAGCATGCGGGTACTGCTTTCCTCCTAATCGGTGCATTCGCAGCCACCTTCAAGGTGTTCCTTTTGTGGATAGACTCTGGTGGAGAGGCCGCTGGAGAAGGCTTCTGCTTCTATGCCCTTTGAGAAGGCTGCTTTCAGGAACCTCTTGCCCTAGCCTCTGGCAAGTACAGCCTTCTGCCTCTCTCCAATACTGACTTACTTTTGACAGCTTGTCTTTCCGTTTGAGAAACCAAGAGCCCTTTTCGTGCAGGGAAAAATGTCCGTTTTCTGTTCTTCTTTTGCACACGATGACGTGCTTTCAGGCCTGGGTTAGGCTTTTACCCACTCGAGGGAGGGCAGCTTCCCATTCACTTTGGAGATGGCACTCCTGCAGCGCTGTGGGTCATGACTGTGCTTCGCAGACTGTAAACTACCCTCTCCATTCGAAGAGAACACGCACGGATTGGGAAGTCTCTGTTCTCTGGGAGTTGTGTGTGGTGCTACTGCCCCGGTGTATGGGGTGGCTCACTGGCCACTAGCAATGTTTCTGCTCGCCACTGTGGGGCAAACGTTGTGCAGCTAAGCTCACTTGGGAAGTACAAGTGCCAGAGTTCCTTTCTGGGGCACCATCAAGAGATCACATTCGTAGCATGCGGGTACTGCTTTCCTCCTAAGCTGTGCATTCGCAGCCAGCTTCAAGGTGTTCCTTTTGTGGATAGACTCTGGTGGAGAGGCCGCTGGAGAAGGCTTCTGCTTCTATGCCCTTTGAGAAGGCTGCTTTGAAAAACCTCTTACCTAGCGTGTGCCAAGTACAGCCTTTTGCCTCTCTCCAATTCTGACTTACTTTTGACAGCTTGTCTTTCCGTTTGAGAAAGCAAGAGCCCTTTTCGTGCAGGGAAAAATGTCCGTTTTCTGTTCTTCTTTTGCACACGGTGACGTGCTTTCAGGGCTGTGGTTAGGCTTTTACCCACTCGAGGGAGGGCAGCTTCCCATTCACTTTGGAGATGGCACTCCTGCAGCGCTGTGGGCCATGTCTGTGCTTCGCAGACTGCAAACTACCCTCTCCATTCGAAGAGAACACGCACGGATTGGGAAGTCTCTGTTCTCTGGGAGTTGTGTGTGGTGCTACTGCCCCGGTGTATGGGGTGGCTCACTGGCCACTAGCAATGTTTCTGCTCGCCACTGTGGGGCAAACGTTGTGCAGCTAAGCTCACTTGGGAAGTACAAGTGCCAGAGTTCCTTTCTGGGGCACCATCAAGAGATCACATTCGTAGCATGCGGGTACTGCTTTCCTCCTCAGCTGTGCTTTCGCAGCCAGCTTCAAGGTGTTCCTTTTGTGGATAGACTCTGGTGGAGAGGCCGCTGGAGAAGGCTTCTGCTTCTATGCCCTTTGAGAAGGCTTCTTTGAGGAACCTCTTACCCTAGCGTGTGCCAAGTACAGCCTTCTGCCTCTCTCCAATACTGACTTACTTCTGACAGCTTGTCTTTCCGTTTGAGAAAGCAAGAGCCCTTTTCGTGCAGGGAAAAATGTCCGTTTTCTGTTCTTCTTTTGCACAAGGTGACGTGCTTTCAGGGCTGTGGTTAGGCTTTTACCCACTCGAGGGAGGGCAGCTTCCCATTCACTTTGGAGATGGCACTCCTGCAGCGCTGTGGGCCATGTCTGTGCTTCGCAGACTGCAAACTACCCTCTCCATTCGAAGAGAACACGCACGGATTGGGAAGTCTCTGTTCTCTGGGAGTTGTGTGTGGTGCTACTGCCCCGGTGTATGGGGTGGCTCACTGGCCACTAGCAATGTTTCTGCTCGCCACTGTGGGGCAAACGTTGTGCAGCTAAGCTCACTTGGGAAGTACAAGTGCCAGAGTTCCTTTCTGGGGCACCATCAAGAGATCACATTCGTGGCATGCGGGTACTGCTTTCCTCCTAATCGGTGCATTCGCAGCCACCTTCAAGGTGTTCATTTGTGGATAGACTCTGGTGGAGAGGCCGCTGGAGAAGGCCTCTGCTTCTATGCCCTTTGAGAAGGCTTCTTTGAGGAACCTCTTACCCTAGCCTCTGCCACGTACAGCCTTCTGCCTCTCCCCAATACTGACTTACTTCTGACAGCTTGTCTTTCCGTTTGAGAAAGCAAGAGCCCTTTTCGTGCAGGGAAAAATGTCCGTTTTCTGTTCTTCTTTTGCACACGGTGACGTGCTTTCAGGGCTGTGGTTAGGCTTTTACCCACTCGAGGGAGGGCAGCTTCCCATTCACTTTGGAGATGGCACTCCTGCAGCGCTGTGGGCCATGTCTGTGCTTCGCAGACTGCAAACTGCCCTCTCCAATCGAAGAGAACACGCACGGATTGGGAAGTCTCTGTTCTCTGGGAGATGTGTGTGGTGCTACTGCCCCGGTGTATGGGGTGGCTCACTGGCCAGTAGCAATGTTTCTGCTCGCCACTGTGGGGCAAACGTTGTGCAGCTAAGCTCACTTGGGAAGTACAAGTGCCAGAGTTCCTTTCTGGGGCACCATCAAGAGATCACATTTCTAGCATGCGGGTACTGCTTTCCTCCTAAGCTGTGCATTCGCAGCCAGCTTCAAGGTGTTCCTTTTGTGGATAGACTCTGGTGGAGGGGCCGCTGGAGAAGGCTTCTGCTTCTATGCCCTTTGAGAAGGCTGCTTTGAGGAACCTCTTACCCTAGCCTCTGCCAAGTACAGCCTTCTGCCTCTCTCCAATACTGACTTACATTTGACAGCTTGTCTTTCCGTTTGAGAAACCAAGAGCCCTTTTCGTGCAGGGAAAAATGTCCGTTTTCTGTTCTTCTTTTGCACACGGTGACGTGCTTTCAGGCCTGGGTTAGGCTTTTAAGCACTCGAGGGAGGGCAGCTTCCCATTCACTTTGGAGATGGCACTCCTGCAGCGCTGTGGGCCATGACTGTGCTTCGCAGACTGTAAACTACCCTCTCCATTCGAAGAGAACACGCACGGATTGGGAAGTCTCTGTTCTCTGGGAGATGTGTGTGGTGCTACTGCCCCGGTGTATGGGGTGGCTCACTGGCCACTAGCAATGTTTCTGCTCGCCACTGTGGGGCAAACGTTGTGCAGCTAAGCTCACTTGGGAAGTACAAGTGCCAGAGTTCCTTTCTGGGGCACCATCAAGAGATCACATTCGTAGCATGCGGGTACTGCTTTCCTCCTAAGCTGTGCATTCGCAGCCAGCTTCAAGGTGTTCCTTTTGTGGATAGACTCTGGTGGAGAGGCCGCTGGAGAAGGCCTCTGCTTCTATGCCCTTTGAGAAGGCTGCTTTGAGGAACCTCTTACCCTAGCCTCTGCCAAGTACAGCCTTCTGCCTCTCTCCAATACTGACTTACTTTTGACAGCTTGTCTCTCCGTTTGAGAAACCAAGAGCCCTTTTCGTGCAGGGAAAATTGTCCGTTTTCTGTTCTTCTTTTGCACACGGTGACGTGCTTTCAGGCCTGGGTTAGGCTTTTACCCACTCAAGGGAGGGCAGCTTCCCATTCACTTTGGAGATGGCACTCCTGCCGCGCTGTGGGCCATGCCTGTGCTTCGCAGACTGCAAACTACCCTCTCCATTCGAAGAGAACACGCACGGCTTGGGAAGTCTCTGTTCTCTGGGAGTTGTGTGTGGTGCTACTGCCCCGGTGTATGGGGTGGCTCACTGGCCACTAGCAATGTTTCTGCTCGCCACTGTGGGGCAAACGTTGTTCAGCTAAGCTCACTTGGGAAGTACAAGTGCCAGAGTTCCTTTCTGGGGCACCATCAAGAGATCACATTCGTAGCATGCGGGTACTGCTTTCCTCCTAAGCTGTGCATTCGCAGCCAGCTTCAAGGTGTTCCTTTTGTGCATAGACTCTGGAGGAGAGGCCGCTGGATAAGGCCTCTGCTTCTATGCCCTTTGAGAGGGCTGCTTTGAGGAACCTCTTACCCTAGCCTCTGCCAAGTACAGCCTTCTGCCTCTCTCCAATACTGACTTACTTCTGACAGCTTGTCTTTCCGTTTGAGAAACCAAGAGCCCTTTTCGTGCAGGGAAAAATGTCCTTTTTCTGTTCTTCTTTTGCACACGGTTACGTGCTTTCAGGGCTGGGGTTAGGCTTTTACCCACTCGAGGGAGGGCAGCTTCCCATTCACTTTGGAGATGGCACTCCTGCAGCGCTGTGGGCCATGTCTGTGCTTCGCAGACTGCAAACTACCCTCTCCATTCGAAGAGAACACGCACGGATTGGGAAGTCTCTGTTCTCTGGGAGATGTGTGTGGTGCTACTGCCCCGGTGTATGGGGTGGCTCACTGGCCACTAGCAATGTTTCTGCTCGCCACTGTGGGGAAAACGTTGTGCAGCTAAGCTCACTTGGGAAGTACAAGTGCCAGAGTTCCTTTCTGGGGCACCATCAAGAGATCACATTCGTAGCATGCGGGTACTGCTTTCCTCCTAAGCTGTGCATTCGCAGCCAGCTTCAAGGTGTTCCTTTTGTGGATAGACTCTGGTGGAGAGGCCGCTGGAGAAGGCTTCTGCTTCTATGCCCTTTGAGAAGGCTGCTTTGAGGAACCTCTTACCCTAGCCTCTGCCAAGTACAGCCTTCTGCCTCTCTCCAATACTGACTTACTTTTGACAGCTTGTCTTTCCGTTTGAGAAACCAAGAGCCCTTTTCGTGCAGGGAAAAATGTCCGTTTTCTGTTCTTCTTTTGCACACGGTTACGTGCTTTCAGGTCTGGGGTTTGGCTTTTACCCACTCGAGGGAGGGCAGCTTCCCATTCACTTTGGAGATGGCACTCCTGCAGCGCTGTGGGCCATGTCTGTGCTTCGCAAACTGCAAACTACCCTCTCCATTCGAAGAGAACACGCACGGATTGGGAAGTCTCTGTTCTCTGGGAAATGTGTGTGGTGCTACTGCCCCGGTGTATGGGGTGGCTCACTGGCCAGTAGCAATGTTTCTGCTCGCCACTGTGGGGCAAACGTTGTGCAGCTAAGCTCACTTGGGAAGTACAAGTGCCAGAGTTCCTTTCTGGGGCACCATCAAGAGATCACATTCGTAGCATGCGGGTACTGATTTCCTCCTAAGCTGTGCATTCGCAGCCAGCTTCAAGGTGTTCCTTTTGTGGATAGACTCTGGTGGAGAGGCCGCTGGAGAAGGCCTCTGCTTCTATGCCCTTTGAGAAGGCTGCTTTGAGGAACCTCTTACCCTAGCCTCTGCCAAGTACAGCCTTCTGCCTCTCTCCAATACTGACTTACTTTTGACAGCTTGTCTTTCCGTTTGAGAAACCAAGAGCCCTTTTCGTGCAGGGAAAATTGTCCGTTTTCTGTTCTTCTTTTGCACACGGTGACGTGCTTTCAGGCCTGGGTTAGGCTTTTACCCACTCGAGGGAGGGCAGCTTCCCATTCACTTTGGAGATGGCACTCCTGCCGCGCTGTGGGCCATGCCTGTGCTTCGCAGACTGCAAACTACCCTCTCCATTCGAAGAGAACACGCACGGATTGGGAAGTCTCTGTTCTCTGGGAGTTGTGTGTGGTGCTACTGCCCCGGTGTATGGGGTGGCTCACTGGCCACTAGCAATGTTTCTGCTCGCCACTGTGGGGCAAACGTTGTTCAGCTAAGCTCACTTGGGAAGTACAAGTGCCAGAGTTCCTTTCTGGGGCACCATCAAGAGATCACATTCGTAGCATGCGGGTACTGCTTTCCTCCTAAGCTGTGCATTCGCAGCCAGCTTCAAGGTGTTCCTTTTGTGGATAGACTCTGGAGGAGAGGCCGCTGGAGAAGGCCTCTGCTTCTATGCCCTTTGAGAGGGCTGCTTTGAGGAACCTCTTACCCTAGCCTCTGCCAAGTACAGCCTTCTGCCTCTCTCCAATACTGACTTACTTCTGACAGCTTGTCTTTCCGTTTGAGAAACCAAGAGCCCTTTTCGTGCAGGGAAAAATGTCCGTTTTCTGTTCTTCTTTTGCACACGGTGACGTGCTTTCAGGGCTGGGGTTAGGCTTTTACCCACTCGAGGGAGGGCAGCTTCCCATTCACTTTGGAGATGGCACTCCTGCAGCGCTGTGGGCCATGTCTGTGCTTCGCATACTGCAAACTACCCTCTTCATTCGAAGAGAACACGCACGGATTGGGAAGTCTCTGTTCTCTGGGAGATGTGTGTGGTGCTACTGCCCCGGTGTATGGGGTGGCTCACTGGCCACTAGCAATGTTTCTGCTCGCCACTGTGGGGAAAACGTTGTGCAGCTAAGCTCACTTGGGAAGTACAAGTGCCAGAGTTCCTTTCTGGGGCACCATCAAGAGATCACATTCGTAGCATGCGGGTACTGCTTTCCTCCTAAGCTGTGCATTCGCAGCCAGCTTCAAGGTGTTCCTTTTGTGGATAGACTCTGGTGGAGAGGCCGCTGGAGAAGGCTTCTGCTTCTATGCCCTTTGAGAAGGCTGCTTTGAGGAACCTCTTACCCTAGCCTCTGCCAAGTACAGCCTTCTGCCTCTCTCCAATACTGACTTACTTTTGACAGCTTGTCTTTCCGTTTGAGAAACCAAGAGCCCTTTTCGTGCAGGGAAAAATGTCCGTTTTCTGTTCTTCTTTTGCACACGGTTACGTGCTTTCAGGTCTGGGGTTAGGCTTTTACCCACTCGAGGGAGGGCAGCTTCCCATTCACTTTGGAGATGGCACTCCTGCAGCGCTGTGGGCCATGTCTGTGCTTCGCAAACTGCAAACTACCCTCTCCATTCGAAGAGAACACGCACGGATTGGGAAGTCTCTGTTCTCTGGGAGATGTGTGTGGTGCTACTGCCCCGGTGTATGGGGTGGCTCACTGGCCAGTAGCAATGTTTCTGCTCGCCACTGTGGGGCAAACGTTGTGCAGCTAAGCTCACTTGGGAAGTACAAGTGCCAGAGTTCCTTTCTGGGGCACCATCAAGAGATCACATTCGTAGCATGCGGGTACTGATTTCCTCCTAAGCTGTGCATTCGCAGCCAGCTTCAAGGTGTTCCTTTTGTGGATAGACTCTGGTGGAGAGGCCGCTGGAGAAGGCCTCTGCTTCTATGCCCTTTGAGAAGGCTGCTTTGAGGAACCTCTTACCCTAGCGTGTGCCAAGTACAGCCTTCTGCCTCTCTCCAATACTGACTTACTTTTGACAGCTTGTCTTTCCGTTTGAGAAACCAAGAGCCCTTTTCGTGCAGGGAAAAATGTCCGTTTTCTGTTCTTCTTTTGCACACGGTGACGTGCTTTCAGGGCTGTGGTTAGGCTTTTACCCACTCGAGGGAGGGCAGCTTCCCATTCACTTTGGAGATGGCACTCCTGCAGCGCTGTGGGCCATGTCTGTGCTTCGCAGACTGCAAACTACCCTCTCTATTCGAAGAGAACACGCACGGATTGGGAAGTCTCTGTTCTCTGGGAGATGTGTGTGGTGCTACTGCCCCGGTGTATGGGGTGGCTCACTGGCCAGTAGCAATGTTTCTGCTCGCCACTGTGGGGCAAACGTTGTGCAGCTAAGCTCACTTGGGAAGTACAAGTGCCAGAGTTCCTTTCTGGGGCACCATCAAGAGATCACATTCGTAGCATGCGGGTACTGCTTTCCTCCTAAGCTGTGCATTCGCAGCCAGCTTCAAGGTGTTCCTTTTGTGGATAGACTCTGGTGGAGGGGCCGCTGGAGAAGGCTTCTGCTTCTATGCCCTTTGAGAAGGCTGCTTTGAGGAACCTCTTACCCTAGCCTCTGCCAAGTACAGCCTTCTGCCTCTCTCCAATACTGACTTACATTTGACAGCTTGTCTTTCCGTTTGAGAAACCAAGAGCCCTTTTCGTGCAGGGAAAAATGTCCGTTTTCTGTTCTTCTTTTGCACACGGTGACGTGCTTTCAGGCCTGGGTTAGGCTTTTACCCACTCGAGGGAGGGCAGCTTCCCATTCACTTTGGAGATGGCACTCCTGCAGCGCTGTGGGCCATGACTGTGCTTCGCAGACTGTAAACTACCCTCTCCATTCGAAGAGAACACGCACGGATTGGGAAGTCTCTGTTCTCTGGGAGATGTGTGTGGTGCTACTGCCCCGGTGTATGGGGTGGCTCACTGGCCACTAGCAATGTTTCTGCTCGCCACTGTTGGGCAAACGTTGTGCAGCTAAGCTCACTTGGGAAGTACAAGTGCCAGAGTTCCTTTCTGGGGCACCATCAAGAGATCACATTCGTAGCATGCGGGTACTGCTTTCCTCCTAAGCTGTGCATTCGCAGCCAGCTTCAAGGTGTTCCTTTTGTGGATAGACTCTGGTGGAGAGGCCGCTGGAGAAGGCCTCTGCTTCTATGCCCTTTGAGAAGGCTGCTTTGAGGAACCTCTTACCCTAGCCTCTGCCAAGTACAGCCTTCTGCCTCTCTCCAATACTGACTTACTTTTGACAGCTTGTCTTTCCGTTTGAGAAACCAAGAGCCCTTTTCGTGCAGGGAAAATTGTCCGTTTTCTGTTCTTCTTTTGCACACGGTGACGTGCTTTCAGGCCTGGGTTAGGCTTTTACCCACTCAAGGGAGGGCAGCTTCCCATTCACTTTGGAGATGGCACTCCTGCCGCGCTGTGGGCCATGCCTGTGCTTCGCAGACTGCAAACTACCCTCTCCATTCGAAGAGAACACGCACGGATTGGGAAGTCTCTGTTCTCTGGGAGATGTGTGTGGTGCTACTGCCCCGGTGTATGGGGTGGCTCACTGGCCACTAGCAATGTTTCTGCTCGCCACTGTGGGGCAAACGTTGTTCAGCTAAGCTCACTTGGGAAGTACAAGTGCCAGAGTTCCTTTCTGGGGCACCATCAAGAGATCACATTCGTAGCATGCGGGTACTGCTTTCCTCCTAAGCTGTGCATTCGCAGCCAGCTTCAAGGTGTTCCTTTTGTGGATAGACTCTGGAGGAGAGGCCGCTGGAGAAGGCCTCTGCTTCTATGCCCTTTGAGAGGGCTGCTTTGAGGAACCTCTTACCCTAGCCTCTGCCAAGTACAGCCTTCTGCCTCTCTCCAATACTGACTTACTTCTGACAGCTTGTCTTTCCGTTTGAGAAACCAAGAGCCCTTTTCGTGCAGGGAAAAATGTCCTTTTTCTGTTCTTCTTTTGCACACGGTGACGTGCTTTCAGGGCTGGGGTTAGGCTTTTACCCACTCGAGGGAGGGCAGCTTCCCATTCACTTTGGAGATGGCACTCCTGCAGCGCTGTGGGCCATGTCTGTGCTTCGCAGACTGCAAACTACCCTCTTCATTCGAAGAGAACACGCACGGATTGGGAAGTCTCTGTTCTCTGGGAGATGTGTGTGGTGCTACTGCCCCGGTGTATGGGGTGGCTCACTGGCCACTAGCAATGTTTCTGCTCGCCACTGTGGGGAAAACGTTGTGCAGCTAAGCTCACTTGGGAAGTACAAGTGCCAGAGTTCCTTTCTGGGGCACCATCAAGAGATCACATTCGTAGCATGCGGGTACTGCTTTCCTCCTAAGCTGTGCATTCGCAGCCAGCTTCAAGGTGTTCCTTTTGTGGATAGACTCTGGTGGAGAGGCCGCTGGAGAAGGCTTCTGCTTCTATGCCCTTTGAGAAGGCTGCTTTGAGGAACCTCTTACCCTAGCCTCTGCCAAGTACAGCCTTCTGCCTCTCTTCAATACTGACTTACTTTTGACAGCTTGTCTTTCCGTTTGAGAAACCAAGAGCCCTTTTCGTGCAGGGAAAACTGTCCGTTTTCTGTTCTTCTTTTGCACACGGTTACGTGCTTTCAGGTCTGGGGTTAGGCTTTTACCCACTCGAGGGAGGGCAGCTTCCCATTCACTTTGGAGATGGCACTCCTGCAGCGCTGTGGGCCATGTCTGTGCTTCGCAAACTGCAAACTACCCTCTCCATTCGAAGAGAACACGCACGGATTGGGAAGTCTCTGTTCTCTGGGAGATGTGTGTGGTGCTACTGCCCCGGTGTATGGGGTGGCTCACTGGCCAGTAGCAATGTTTCTGCTCGCCACTGTGGGGCAAACGTTGTGCAGCTAAGCTCACTTGGGAAGTACAAGTGCCAGAGTTCCTTTCTGGGGAACCATCAAGAGATCACATTCGTAGCATGCGGGTACTGATTTCCTCCTAAGCTGTGCATTCGCAGCCAGCTTCAAGGTGTTCCTTTTGTGGATAGACTCTGGTGGAGAGGCCGCTGGAGAAGGCCTCTGCTTCTATGCCCTTTGAGAAGGCTGCTTTGAGGAACCTCTTACCCTAGCGTGTGCCAAGTACAGCCTTCTGCCTCTCTCCAATACTGACTTACTTTTGACAGCTTGTCTTTCCGTTTGAGAAACCAAGAGCCCTTTTCGTGCAGGGAAAAATGTCCGTTTTCTGTTCTTCTTTTGCACACGGTGACGTGCTTTCAGGGCTGTGGTTAGGCTTTTACCCACTCGAGGGAGGGCAGCTTCCCATTCACTTTGGAGATGGCACTCCTGCAGCGCTGTGGGCCATGTCTGTGCTTCGCAGACTGCAAACTACCCTCTCCATTCGAAGAGAACACGCACGGATTGGGAAGTCTCTGTTCTCTGGGAGATGTGTGTGGTGCTACTGCCCCGGTGTAAGGGGTGGCTCACTGGCCAGTAGCAATGTTTCTGCTCGCCACTGTGGGGCAAACGTTGTGCAGCTAAGCTCACTTGGGAAGTACAAGTGCCAGAGTTCCTTTCTGGGGCACCATCAAGAGATCACATTCGTAGCATGCGGGTACTGCTTTCCTCCTAAGCTGTGCATTCGCAGCCAGCTTCAAGGTGTTCCTTTTGTGGATAGACTCTGGTGGAGGGGCCGCTGGAGAAGGCTTCTGCTTCTATGCCCTTTGAGAAGGCTGCTTTGAGGAACCTCTTACCCTAGCCTCTGCCAAGTACAGCCTTCTGCCTCTCTCCAATACTGACTTACATTTGACAGCTTGTCTTTCCGTTTGAGAAACCAAGAGCCCTTTTCGTGCAGGGAAAAATGTCCGTTTTCTGTTCTTCTTTTGCACACGGTGACGTGCTTTCAGGCCTGGGTTAGGCTTTTACCCACTCGAGGGAGGGCAGCTTCCCATTCACTTTGGAGATGGCACTCCTGCAGCGCTGTGGGCCATGACTGTGCTTCGCAGACTGTAAACTACCCTCTCCATTCGAAGAGAACACGCACAGATTGGGAAGTCTCTGTTCTCTGGGAGATGTGTGTGGTGCTACTGCCCCGGTGTATGGGGTGGCTCACTGGCCACTAGCAATGTTTCTGCTCGCCACTGTTGAGCAAACGTTGTGCAGCTAAGCTCACTTGGGAAGTACAAGTGCCAGAGTTCCTTTCTGGGGCACCATCAAGAGATCACATTCGTAGCATGCGGGTACTGCTTTCCTCCTAAGCTGTGCATTCGCAGCCAGCTTCAAGGTGTTCCTTTTGTGGATAGACTCTGGTGGAGAGGCCGCTGGAGAAGGCCTCTGCTTCTATGCCCTTTGAGAAGGCTGCTTTGAGGAACCTCTTACCCTAGCCTCTGCCAAGTACAGCCTTCTGCCTCTCTCCAATACTGACTTACTTTTGACAGCTTGTCTTTCCGTTTGAGAAACCAAGAGCCCTTTTCGTGCAGGGAAAATTGTCCGTTTTCTGTTCTTCTTTTGCACACGGTGACGTGCTTTCAGGCCTGGGTTAGGCTTTTACCCACTCAAGGGAGGGCAGCTTCCCATTCACTTTGGAGATGGCACTCCTGCCGCGCTGTGGGCCATGCCTGTGCTTCGCAGACTGCAAACTACCCTCTCCATTCGAAGAGAACACGCACGGATTGGGAAGTCTCTGTTCTCTGGGAGTTGTGTGTGGTGCTACTGCCCCGGTGTATGGGGTGGCTCACTGGCCACTAGCAATGTTTCTGCTCGCCACTGTGGGGCAAACGTTGTTCAGCTAAGCTCACTTGGGAAGTACAAGTGCCAGAGTTCCTTTCTGGGGCACCATCAAGAGATCACATTCGTAGCATGCGGGTACTGCTTTCCTCCTAAGCTGTGCATTCGCAGCCAGCTTCAAGGTGTTCCTTTTGTGGATAGACTCTGGAGGAGAGGCCGCTGGAGAAGGCCTCTGCTTCTATGCCCTTTGAGAGGGCTGCTTTGAGGAACCTCTTACCCTAGCCTCTGCCAAGTACAGCCTTCTGCCTCTCTCCAATACTGACTTACTTCTGACAGCTTGTCTTTCCGTTTGAGAAACCAAGAGCCCTTTTCGTGCAGGGAAAAATGTCCTTTTTCTGTTCTTCTTTTGCACACGGTGACGTGCTTTCAGGGCTGGGGTTAGGCTTTTACCCACTCGAGGGAGGGCAGCTTCCCATTCACTTTGGAGATGGCACTCCTGCAGCGCTGTGGGCCATGTCTGTGCTTCGCAGACTGCAAACTACCCTCTCCATTCGAAGAGAACACGCACGGATTGGGAAGTCTCTGTTCTCTGGGAGATGTGTGTGGTGCTACTGCCCCGGTGTATGGGGTGGCTCACTGGCCACTAGCAATGTTTCTGCTCGCCACTGTGGGGAAAACGTTGTGCAGCTAAGCTCACTTGGGAAGTACAAGTGCCAGAGTTCCTTTCTGGGGCACCATCAAGAGATCACATTCGTAGCATGCGGGTACTGCTTTCCTCCTAAGCTGTGCATTCGCAGCCAGCTTCAAGGTGTTCCTTTTGTGGATAGACTCTGGTGGAGAGGCCGCTGGAGAAGGCTTCTGCTTCTATGCCCTTTGAGAAGGCTGCTTTGAGGAACCTCTTACCCTAGCCTCTGCCAAGTACAGCCTTCTGCCTCTCTCCAATACTGACTTACTTTTGACAGCTTGTCTTTCCGTTTGAGAAACCAAGAGCCCTTTTCGTGCAGGGAAAAATGTCCGTTTTCTGTTCTTCTTTTGCACACGGTTACGTGCTTTCAGGTCTGGGGTTAGGCTTTTACCCACTCGAGGGAGGGCAGCTTCCCATTCACTTTGGAGATGGCACTCCTGCAGCGCTGTGGGCCATGTCTGTGCTTCGCAAACTGCAAACTACCCTCTCCATTCGAAGAGAACAAGCACGGATTGGGAAGTCTCTGTTCTCTGGGAGATGTGTGTGGTGCTACTGCCCCGGTGTATGGGGTGGCTCACTGGCCAGTAGCAATGTTTCTGCTCGCCACTGTGGGGCAAACGTTGTGCAGCTAAGCTCACTTGGGAAGTACAAGTGCCAGAGTTCCTTTCTGGGGCACCATCAAGAGATCACATTCGTAGCATGCGGGTACTGATTTCCTCCTAAGCTGTGCATTCGCAGCCAGCTTCAAGGTGTTCCTTTTGTGGATAGACTCTGGTGGAGAGGCCGCTGGAGAAGGCCTCTGCTTCTATGCCCTTTGAGAAGGCTGCTTTGAGGAACCTCTTACCCTAGCGTGTGCCAAGTACAGCCTTCTGCCTCTCTCCAATACTGACTTACTTTTGACAGCTTGTCTTTCCGTTTGAGAAACCAAGAGCCCTTTTCGTGCAGGGAAAAATGTCCGTTTTCTGTTCTTCTTTTGCACACGGTGACGTGCTTTCAGACCTGGGTCAGGCTTTTACCCACTCAAGGGAGGGCAGCTTCCCATTCACTTTGGAGATGGCACTCCTGCAGCGCTGTGGGCCATGTCTGTGCTTCGCAGACTGCAAACTACCCTCTCCATTCGAAGAGAACACGCACGGATTGGGAAGTCTCTGTTCTCTGGGAGTTGTGTGTGGTGCTACTGCCCCGGTGTATGGGGTGGCTCACTGGCCACTAGCAACGTTTCTGCTCGCCACTGTGGGGCAAGCGTTGTGCAGCTAAGCTCACTTGGGAAGTACAAGTGCCAGAGTTCCTTTCTGGGGCACCATCAAGAGATCACATTCGTAGCATGCGGGTACTGCTTTCCTCCTAAGCTGTGCATTCCCCGCCAGCTTCAAGGTGTTCCTTTTGTGGATAGACTCTGGAGGAGAGGCCGCTGGATAAGGCCTCTGCTTCTATGCCCTTTGAGAAGGCTGCTTTGAGGAACCTCTTTCCCTAGCCTCTGCCAAGTACAGCCTTCTGCCTCTCTCCAATACTGACTTACTTCTGACAGCTTGTCTTTCCGTTTGAGAAACCAAGAGCCCTTTTCGTGCAGGGAAAAATGTCCGTTTTCTGTTCTTCTTTTGCACACGGTGACGTGCTTTCAGGCCTGGGTTAGGCTTTTACTCACTCGAGGGAGGGCAGCTTCCCATTCACTTTGGAGATGGCACTCCTGCAGCGCTGTGGGCCATGTCTGTGCTTCGCAGACTGCAAACTACCCTCTCCATTCGAAGAGAACACGCACGGATTGGGAAGTCTCTGTTCTCTGGGAGTTGTGTGTGGTGCTACTGCCCCGGTGTATGGGGTGGCTCACTGGCCACTAGCAATGTTTCTGCTCGCCACTGTGGGGCAAACGTTGTGCAGCTAAGCTCACTTGGGAAGTACAAGTGCCAGAGTTCCTTTCTGGGGCACCATCAAGAGATCACATTCGTAGCATGCGGGTACTGCTTTCCTCCTCAGCTGTGCTTTCGCAGCCAGCTTCAAGGTGTTCCTTTTGTGGATAGACTCTGGTGGAGAGGCCGCTGGAGAAGGCTTCTGCTTCTATGCCCTTTGAGAAGGCTTCTTTGAGGAACCTCTTACCCTAGCGTGTGCCAAGTACAGCCTTCTGCCTCTCTCCAATACTGACTTACTTCTGACAGCTTGTCTTTCCGTTTGAGAAAGCAAGAGCCCTTTTCGTGCAGGGAAAAATGTCCGTTTTCTGTTCTTCTTTTGCACATGGTGACGTGCTTTCAGGGCTGTGGTTAGGCTTTTACCCACTCGAGGGAGGGCAGCTTCCCATTCACTTTGGAGATGGCATTCCTGCAGCGCTGTGGGCCATGTCTGTGCTTCGCAGACTGCAAAGTACCCTCTCCATTCGAAGAGAACACGCACGGATTGGGAAGTCTCTGTTCTCTGGGAGTTGTGTGTGGTGCTACTGCCCCGGTGTATGGGGTGGCTCACTGGCCACTAGCAATGTTTCTGCTCGCCACTGTGGGGCAAACGTTGTGCAGCTAAGCTCACTTGGGAAGTACAAGTGCCAGAGTTCCTTTCTGGGGCACCATCAAGAGATCACATTCGTAGCATGCGGGTACTGCTTTCCTCCTAAGATGTGCATTCGCAGCCAGCTTCAAGGTGTTCCTTTTGTGGATAGACTCTGGTGGAGAGGCCGCTGGATAAGGCCTCTGCTTCTATGCCCTTTGAGAGGGCTGCTTTGAGGAACCTCTTACCCTAGCCTCTGCCAAGTACAGCCTTCTGCCTCTCTCCAATACTGACTTACTTCTGACAGCTTGTCTTTCCGTTTGAGAAACCAAGAGCCCTTTTCGTGCAGGGAAAAATGTCCGTTTTCTGTTCTTCTTTTGCACCCGGTGACGTGCTTTCACGGCTGTGGTTAGGCTTTTAAGCACTCGAGGGAGGGCAGCTTCCCATTCACTTTGGAGATGGCACTCCTGCAGCTCTGTGGGCCATGTCTGTGCTTCGCAGACTGCAAACTACCCTCTCCATTCGAAGAGAACACGCACGGATTGGGAAGTCTCTGTTCTCTGGGAGATGTGTGTGGTGCTACTGCCCCGGTGTATGGGGTGGCTCACTGGCCAGTAGCAATGTTTCTGCTCGCCACTGTGGGGCAAACGTTGTTCAGCTAAGCTCACTTGGGAAGTACAAGTGCCAGAGTTCCTTTCTGGGGCACCATCAAGAGATCACATTCGTAGCATGCGGGTACTGCTTTCCTCCTAAGCTGTGCATTCGCAGCCAGCTTCAAGGTGTTCCTTTTGTGGATAGACTCTGGAGGAGAGGCCGCTGGATAAGGCCTCTGCTTCTATGCCCTTTGAGAGGGCTGCTTTGAGGAACCTCTTACCCTAGCCTCTGCCAAGTACAGCCTTCTGCCTCTCTCCAATACTGACTTACTTCTGACAGCTTGTCTTTCCGTTTGAGAAACCAAGAGCCCTTTTCGTGCAGGGAAAAATGTCCTTTTTCTGTTCTTCTTTTGCACACGGTTACGTGCTTTCAGGGCTGTGGTTAGGCTTTTACCCACTCGAGGGAGGGCAGCTTCCCATTCACTTTGGAGATGGCACTCCTGCAGCGCTGTGGGCCATGTCTGTGCTTCGCAGACTGCAAACTACCCTCTCCATTCGAAGAGAACACGCACGGATTGGGAAGTCTCTGTTCTCTGGGAGTTGTGTGTGGTGCTACTGCCCCGGTGTATGGGGTGGCTCACTGGCCACTAGCAATGTTTCTGCTCGCCACTGTGGGGAAAACGTTGTGCAGCTAAGCTCACTTGGGAAGTACAAGTGCCAGAGTTCCTTTCTGGGGCACCATCAAGAGATCACATTCGTAGCATGCGGGTACTGCTTTCCTCCTAAGCTGTGCATTCGCAGCCAGCTTCAAGGTGTTCCTTTTGTGGATAGACTCTGGTGGAGAGGCCGGAGGAGAAGGCTTCTGCTTCTATGCCCTTTGAGAAGGCTGCTTTGAGGAACCTCTTACCCTAGCCTCTGCCAAGTACAGCCTTCTGCCTCTCTCCAATACTGACTTACTTTTGACAGCTTGTCTTTCCGTTTGAGAAACCAAGAGCCCTTTTCGTGCAGGGAAAAATGTCCATTTTCTGTTCTTCTTTTGCACACGGTGACGTGCTTTCAGACCTGGGTCAGGCTTTTACCCACTCAAGGGCGGGCAGCTTCCCATTCACTTTGGAGATGGCACTCCTGCAGCGCTGTGGGCCATGTCTGTGCTTCGCAGACTGCAAACTACCCTCTCCATTCGAAGAGAACACCCACGGATTGGGAAGTCTCTGTTCTCTGGGAGTTGTGTGTGGTGCTACTGCCCCGGTGTATGGGGTGGCTCACTGGCCACTAGCAACGTTTCTGCTCGCCACTGTGGGGCAAGCGTTGTGCAGCTAAGCTCACTTGGGAAGTACAAGTGCCAGAGTTCCTTTCTGGGGCACCATCAAGAGATCACATTCGTAGCATGGGGTACTGCTTTCCTCCTAAGCTGTGCATTCCCCGCCAGGTTCAAGGTGTTCCTTTTGTGGATAGACTCTGGAGGAGAGGCCGCTGGATAAGGCCTCTGCTTCTATGCCCTTTGAGAAGGCTGCTTTGAGGAACCTCTTTCCCTAGCCTCTGCCAAGTACAGCCTTCTGCCTCTCTCCAATACTGACTTACTTCTGACAGCTTGTCTTTCCGTTTGAGAAACCAAGAGCCCTTTTCGTGCAGGGAAAAATGTCCGTTTTCTGTTCTTCTTTTGCACACGGTGACGTGCTTTCACGGCTGTGGTTAGGCTTTTAAGCACTCGAGGGAGGGCAGCTTCCCATTCACTTTGGAGATGGCACTCCTGCAGCGCTGTGGGCCATGTCTGTGCTTCGCAGACTGCAAACTACCCTCTCCATTCGAAGAGAACACGCACGGATATGGAAGTCTCTGTTCTCTGGGAGATGTGTGTGGTGCTACTGCCCCGGTGTATGGGGTGGCTCACTGGCCAGTAGCAATGTTTCTGCTCGCCACTGTGGGGCAAACGTTGTGCAGCTAAGCTCACCTGGGAAGTACAAGTGCCAGAGTTCCTTTCTGGGGCACCATCAAGAGATCACATTCGCAGCATGCGGGTACTGCTTTCCTCCTAAGATGTGCATTCGCAGCCAGCTTCAAGGTGTTCCTTTTGTGGATAGACTCTGGTGGAGAGGCCGCTGGAGAAGGCTTCTGCTTCTATGCCCTTTGAGAAGGCTGCTTTGAGGAACCTCTTACCCTAGCCTCTGCCAAGTACAGCCTTCTGCCTCTCTCCAATACTGACGTACTTTTGACAGCTTGTCTTTCCCTTTGAGAAACCAAGAGCCCTTTTCGTGCAGGGAAAAATGTCCGTTTTCTGTTCTTCTTTTGCACACGGTGACGTGCTTTCAGGCCTGGGTTAGGCTTTTACCCACTCGAGGGAGGGCAGCTTCCCATTCACTTTGGAGATGGCACTCCTGCAGCGCTGTGGGCCATAACTGTGCTTCGCAGACTGTAAACTACCCTCTCCATTCGAAAAGAACACGCACGGATTGGGAAGTCTCTGTTCCCTGGGAGATGTGTGTGGTGCTACTGCCCCGGTGTATGGGGTGGCTCACTCGCCACTAGCAATGTTTCTGCTCTCCACTGTGGGGCAAACGTTGTGCAGCTAAGCTCACTTGGGAAGTACAAGTGCCAGAGTTCCTTTCTGGGGCACCATCAAGAGATCACATTCGTAGCATGCGGGTACTGCTTTCCTCCTAAGCTGTGCATTCGCAGCCAGCTTCAAGGTGTTCCTTTTGTGGATAGACTCTGGTGGAGAGACCGCTAGAGAAGGCCTCTGCTTCTATGCCCTTTGAGAAGGCTTCTTTGAGGAACCTCTTACCCTAGCGTGTGCCACGTACAACCTTCTGCCTCTCTCCAATACTGACTTACTTCTGACAGCTTGTCTTTCCGTTTGAGAAAGCAAGAGCCCTTTTCGTGCAGGGAAAAATATCCGTTTTCTGTTCTTCTTTTGCACACGGTGACGTGCTTTCAGGGCTGTGGTTAGGCTTTTAAGCACTCGAGGTAGGGCAGCTTCCCATTCACTTTGGAGATGGCACTCCTGCAGCGCTGTGGGCCATGTCTGTGCTTCGCAGACTGCAAACTACCCTCTCCATTCGAAGAGAACACGCACGGATTGGGAAGTCTCTGTTCTCTGGGAGTTGTGTGTGGTGCTACTGCCCCGGTGTATGGGGTGGCTCACTGGCCACTAGCAATGTTTCTGCTCGCCACTGTGGGGCAAACGTTGTTCAGCTAAGCTCACTTGGGAAGTACAAGTGCCAGAGTTCCTTTCTGGGGCACCATCAAGAGATCACATTCGTAGCATGCGGGTACTGCTTTCCTCCTAAGCTGTGCATTCGCAGCCAGCTTCAAGGTGTTCCTTTTGTGGATAGACTCTGGAGGAGAGGCCGCTGGATAAGGCCTCTGCTTCTATGCCCTTTGAGAGGGCTGCTTTGAGGAACCTCTTACCCTAGCCTCTGCCAAGTACAGCCTTCTGCCTCTCTCCAATACTGACTTACTTCTGACAGCTTGTCTTTCCGTTTGAGAAACCAAGAGCCCTTTTCGTGCAGGGAAAAATGTCCTTTTTCTGTTCTTCTTTTGCACACGGTTACGTGCTTTCAGGGCTGGGGTTAGGCTTTTACCCACTCGAGGGAGGGCAGCTTCCCATTCACTTTGGAGATGGCACTCCTGCAGCGCTGTGGGCCATGTCTGTGCTTCGCAGACTGCAAACTACCCTCTCCATTCGAAGAGAACACGCACGGATTGGGAAGTCTCTGTTCTCTGGGAGATGTGTGTGGTGCTACTGCCCCGGTGTATGGGGTGGCTCACTGGCCACTAGCAATGTTTCTGCTCGCCACTGTGGGGAAAACGTTGTGCAGCTAAGCTCACTTGGGAAGTACAAGTGCCAGAGTTCCTTTCTGGGGCACCATCAAGAGATCACATTCGTAGCATGCGGGTACTGCTTTCCTCCTAAGCTGTGCATTCGCAGCCAGCTTCAAGGTGTTCCTTTTGTGGATAGACTCTGGTGGAGAGGCCGGAGGAGAAGGCTTCTGCTTCTATGCCCTTTGAGAAGGCTGCTTTGAGGAACCTCTTACCCTAGCCTCTGGCAAGTACAGCCTTCTGCCTCTCTCCAATACTGACTTACTTTTGACAGCTTGTCTTTCCGTTTGAGAAACCAAGAGCCCTTTTCGTGCAGGGAAAAATGTCCGTTTTCTGTTCTTCTTTTGCACACGGTGACGTGCTTTCAGGCCTGGGTTAGGCTTTTACCCACTCGAGGGAGGGCAGCTTCCCATTCACTTTGGAGATGGCACTCCTGCAGCGCTGTGGGTCATGACTGTGCTTCGCAGACTGTAAACTACCCTCTCCATTCGAAGAGAACACGCACGGATTGGGAAGTCTCTGTTCTCTGGGAGTTGTGTGTGGTGCTACTGCCCCGGTGTATGGGGTGGCTCACTGGACACTAGCAATGTTTCTGCTCGCCACTGTGGGGCAAACGTTGTGCAGCTAAGCTCACTTGGGAAGTACAAGTGCCAGAGTTCCTTTCTGGGGCACCATCAAGAGATCACATTCGTAGCATGCGGGTACTGCTTTCCTCCTAAGATGTGCATTCGCAGCCAGCTTCAAGGTGTTCCTTTTGTGGATAGACTCTGGTGGAGAGGCCGCTGGAGAAGGCCTCTGCTTCTATGCCCTTTGAGAAGGCTTCTTTGAGGAACCTCTTACCCTAGCCTCTGCCACGTACAGCCTTCTGCCTCTCCCGAATACTGACTTACTTCTGACAGCTTGTCTTTCCGTTTGAGAAAGCAAGAGCCCTTTTCGTGCAGGGAAAAATGTCCGTTTTCTGTTCTTCTGTTGCACACGGTGACGTGCTTTCAGGGCTGTGGTTAGGCTTTTACCCACTCGAGGGAGGGCAGCTTCCCATTCACTTTGGAGATGGCACTCCTGCAGCGCTGTGGGCCATGTCTGTGCTTCGCAGACTGCAAACTACCCTCTCCATTCGAAGAGAACACGCACGGATTGGGAAGTCTCTGTTCTCTGGGAGTTGTGTGTGGTGCTACTGCCCCGGTGTATGGGGTGGCTCACTGGCCACTAGCAATGTTTCTGCTCGCCACTGTGGGGCAAACGTTGTGCAGCTAAGCTCACTTGGGAAGTACAAGTGCCAGAGTTCCTTTCTGGGGCACCATCAAGAGATCACATTCGTAGCATGCGGGTACTGCTTTCCTCCTAAGCTGTGCATTCGAAGCCAGCTTCAAGGTCTTCCTTTTGTGGATAGACTCTGGAGGAGAGGCCGCTGGAAAAGGCCTCTGCTTCTATGCCCTTTGAGAGGGCTGCTTTGAGGAACCTCTTACCCTAGCCTCTGCCAAGTACAGCCTTCTGCCTCTCTCCAATACTGACTTACTTCTGCCAGCTTGTCTTTCCGTTTGAGAAACCAAGAGCCCTTTTCGTGCAGGGAAAAATGTCCGTTTTCTGTTCTTCTTTTGCACACGGTGACGTGCTTTCAGGGCTGTGGTTAGGCTTTTACCCACTCGAGGGAGGGCAGCTTCCCATTCACTTTGGAGATGGCACTCCTGCAGCGCTGTGGGCCATGTCTGTGCTTCGCAGACTGCAAACTACCCTCTCCATTCGAAGAGAACACGCACGGATTGGGAAGTCTCTGTTCTCTGGGAGTTGTGTGTGGTGCTACTGCCCCGGTGTATGGGGTGGCTCACTGGCCACTAGCAATGTTTCTGCTCGCCACTGTGGGGAAAACGTTGTGCAGCTAAGCTCACTTGGGAAGTACAAGTGCCAGAGTTCCTTTCTGGGGCACCATCAAGAGATCACATTCGTAGCATGCGGGTACTGCTTTCCTCCTCAGCTGTGCATTCGCATCCAGCTTCATGGTGTTCCTTTTGTGGATAGATTCTGGTGGAGAGGCCGCTGGAGAAGGCTTCTGCTTCTATGCCCTTTGAGAAGGCTGCTTTGAAAAACCTCTTACCTAGCGTGTGCCAAGTACAGCCTTCTGCCTCTCTCCAATACTGACTTACTTCTGAAAGCTTGTCTTTCCGTTTGAGAAAGCAAGAGCCCTTTTCGTGCAGGGAAAAATGTCCGTTTTCTGTTCTTCTTTTGCACACGGTGACGTGCTTTCAGGGCTGGCGTTAGGCTTTTACCCTCTCGAGGGAGGGCAGCTTCCCATTTACTTTGTAGATGGCACTCCTGCAGCGCTGTGGGCCATGTCTGTGCTTCGCAGACTGCAAACTACCCTCTCCATTCGAAGAGAACACGCACGGATTGGGAAGTCTCTGTTCTCTGGGAGTTGTGTGTGGTGCTACTGCCCCGGTGTATGGGGTGGCTCACTGGCCACTAGCAATGTTTCTGCTCGCCACTGTGGGGCAAACGTTGTGCAGCTAAGCTCACTTGGGAAGTACAAGTGCCAGAGTTCCTTTCTGGGGCACCATCAAGAGATCACATTCGTAGCATGCGGGTACTGCTTTCCTCCTGAGCTGTGCAATCGCAGCCAGCTTCAAGGTGTTCCTTTTGTGGATAGACTCTGGTGGAGAGGCCGCTGGAGAAGGCTTCTGCTTCTAAGCCCTTTGAGAAGGCTGCTTTGAAAAACCTCTTACCTAGCGTGTGCCAAGTACAGCCTTCTGCCTCTCTCCAATACTGACTTACTTTTGACAGCTTGTCTTTCCGTTTGAGAAAGCAAGAGCCCTTTTCGTGCAGGGAAAAATGTCCGTTTTCTGTTCTTCTTTTGCACACGGTGACGTGCTTTCAGGGCTGTGGTTAGGCTTTTACCCACTCGAGGGAGGGCAGCTTCCCATTCACTTTGGAGATGGCACTCCTGCAGCGCTGTGGGCCATGTCTGTGCTTCGCAGACTGCAAACTACCCTCTCCATTCGAAGAGAACACGCACGGATTGGGAAGTCTCTGTTCTCTGGGAGTTGTGTGTGGTGCTACTGCCCCGGTGTATGGGGTGGCTCACTGGCCAGTAGCAATGTTTCTGCTCGCCACTGTGGGGCAAACGTTGTGCAGCTAAGCTCACTTGGGAACTAAAAGTGCCAGAGTTCCTTTCTGGGGCACCATCAAGAGATCACATTCGTAGCATGCGGGTACTGCTTTCCTCCTCAGCTGTGCTTTCGCAGCCAGCATCAAGGTGTTCCTTTTGTGGATAGACTCTGGTGGAGAGGCCGCTGGAGAAGGCCTCTGCTTCTATGCCCTTTGAGAAGGCTGCTTTGAGGAACCTCTTACCCTAGCGTGTGCCAAGTACAGCCTTCTGCCTCTCTCCAATACTGACTTACTTCTGACAGCTTGTCTTTCCGTTTGAGAACGCAAGAGCCCTTTTCGTGCAGGGAAAAATGTCCGTTTTCTGTTCTTCTTTTGCACAAGGTGACGTGCTTTCAGGGCTGTGGTTAGGCTTTTACCCACTCGAGGGAGTGCAGCTTCCCATTAACTTTGGAGATGGCACTCCTGCAGCGCTGTGGGCCATGTCTGTGCTTCGCAGACTGCAAACTACCCTCTCCATTCGAAGAGAACACGCACGGATTGGGAAGTCTCTGTTCTCTGGGAGTTGTGTGTGGTGCTACTGCCCCGGTGTATGGGGTGGCTCACTGGCCACTAGCAATGTTTCTGCTCGCCACTGTGGGGCAAACGTTGTGCAGCTAAGCTCACTTGGGAAGTACAAGTGCCAGAGTTCCTTTCTGGGGCACCATCAAGAGATCACATTCGTAGCATGCGGGTACTGCTTTCCTCCTCAGCTGTGCTTTCGCAGCCAGCTTCAAGGTGTTCCTTTTGTGGATAGACTCTGGTGGAGAGGCCGCTGGAGAAGGCTTCTGCTTCTATGCCCTTTGAGAAGGCTTCTTTGAGGAACCTCTTACCCTAGCGTGTGCCAAGTACAGCCTTCTGCCTCTATCCAATACTGACTTACTTTTGACAGCTTGTCTTTCCGTTTGAGAAAGCAAGAGCCCTTTTCGTGCAGGGAAAAATGTCCGTTTTCTGTTCTTCTTTTGCACAAGGTGACGTGCTTTCAGGGCTGTGGTTAGGCTTTTACCCACTCGAGGGAGTGCAGCTACCCATTAACTTTGGAGATGGCACTCCTGCAGCGCTGTGGGCCATGTCTGTGCTTCGCAGACTGCAAACTACCCTCTCCATTCGAAGAGAACACGCACGGATTGGGAAGTCTCTGTTCTCTGGGAGTTGTGTGTGGTGCTACTGCCCCGGTGTATGGGGTGGCTCACTGGCCACTAGCAATGTTTCTGCTCGCCACTGTGGGGCAAACGTTGTGCAGCTAAGCTCACTTGGGAAGTACAAGTGCCAGAGTTCCTTTCTGGGGCACCATCAAGAGATCACATTCGTAGCATGCGGGTACTGCTTTCCTCCTCAGCCTTGCTTTCGCAGCCAGCTTCAAGGTGTTCCTTTTGTGGATAGACTCTGGTGGAGAGGCCGCTGGAGAAGGCTTCTGCTTCTATGCCCTTTGAGAAGGCTGCTTTGAGGAACCTCTTACCCTAGCCTCTGGCAAGTACAGCCTTCTGCCTCTCTCCAATACTGACTTACTTTTGACAGCTTGTCTTTCCGTTTGAGAAACCAAGAGCCCTTTTCGTGCAGGGAAAAATGTCCGTTTTCTGTTCTTCTTTTGCACACGGTGACGTGCTTTCAGGCCTGGGTTAGGCTTTTACCCACTCGAGGGAGGGCAGCTTCCCATTCACTTTGGAGATGGCACTCCTGCAGCGCTGTGGGTCATGACTGTGCTTCGCAGACTGTAAACTACCCTCTCCATTCGAAGAGAACACGCACGGATTGGGAAGTCTCTGTTCTCTGGGAGTTGTGTGTGGTGCTACTGCCCCGGTGTATGGGGTGGCTCACTGGACACTAGCAATGTTTCTGCTCGCCACTGTGGGGCAAACGTTGTGCAGCTAAGCTCACTTGGGAAGTACAAGTGCCAGAGTTCCTTTCTGGGGCACCATCAAGAGATCACATTCGTAGCATGCGGGTACTGCTTTCCTCCTAAGATGTGCATTCGCAGCCAGCTTCAAGGTGTTCCTTTTGTGGATAGACTCTGGTGGAGAGGCCGCTGGAGAAGGCCTCTGCTTCTATGCCCTTTGAGAAGGCTTCTTTGAGGAACCTCTTACCCTAGCCTCTGCCACGTACAGCCTTCTGCCTCTCCCGAATACTGACTTACTTCTGACAGCTTGTCTTTCCGTTTGAGAAAGCAAGAGCCCTTTTCGTGCAGGGAAAAATGTCCGTTTTCTGTTCTTCTTTTGCACACGGTGACGTGCTTTCAGGGCTGTGGTTAGGCTTTTACCCACTCGAGGGAGGGCAGCTTCCCATTCACTTTGGAGATGGCACTCCTGCAGCGCTGTGGGCCATGTCTGTGCTTCGCAGACTACAAACTACCCTCTCCATTCGAAGAGAACACGCACGGATTGGGAAGTCTCTGTTCTCTGGGAGTTGTGTGTGGTGCTACTGCCCCGGTGTATGGGGTGGCTCACTGGCCACTAGCAATGTTTCTGCTCGCCACTGTGGGGCAAACGTTGTGCAGCTAAGCTCACTTGGGAAGTACAAGTGCCAGAGTTCCTTTCTGGGGCACCATCAAGAGATCACATTCGTAGCATGCGGGTACTGCTTTCCTCCTAAGCTGTGCATTCGAAGCCAGCTTCAAGGTCTTCCTTTTGTGGATAGACTCTGGAGGAGAGGCCGCTGGAAAAGGCCTCTGCTTCTATGCCCTTTGAGAGGGCTGCTTTGAGGAACCTCTTACCCTAGCCTCTGCCAAGTACAGCCTTCTGCCTCTCTCCAGTACTGACTTACTTCTGCCAGCTTGTCTTTCCGTTTGAGAAACCAAGAGCCCTTTTCGTGCAGGGAAAAATGTCCGTTTTCTGTTCTTCTTTTGCACACGGTGACGTGCTTTCAGGGCTGTGGTTAGGCTTTTACCCACTCGAGGGAGGGCAGCTTCCCATTCACTTTGGAGATGGCACTCCTGCAGCGCTGTGGGCCATGTCTGTGCTTCGCAGACTGCAAACTACCCTCTCCATTCGAAGAGAACACGCACGGATTGGGAAGTCTCTGTTCTCTGGGAGTTGTGTGTGGTGCTACTGCCCCGGTGTATGGGGTGGCTCACTGGCCACTAGCAATGTTTCTGATCGCCACTGTGGGGAAAACGTTGTGCAGCTAAGCTCACTTGGGAAGTACAAGTGCCAGAGTTCCTTTCTGGGGCACCATCAAGAGATCACATTCGTAGCATGCGGGTACTGCTTTCCTCCTCAGCTGTGCATTCGCATCCAGCTTCAAGGTGTTCCTTTTGTGGATAGATTCTGGTGGAGAGGCCGCTGGAGAAGGCTTCTGCTTCTATGCCCTTTGAGAAGGCTGCTTTGAAAAACCTCTTACCTAGCGTGTGCCAAGTACAGCCTTCTGCCTCTCTCCAATACTGACTTACTTTTGACAGCTTGTCTTTCCGTTTGAGAAAGCAAGAGCCCTTTTCATGCAGGGAAAAATGTCCGTTTTCTGTTCTTCTTTTGCACACGGTGACGTGCTTTCAGGGCTGTGGTTAGGCTTTTACCCACTCGAGGGAGGGCAGCTTCCCATTCACTTTGGAGATGGCACTCCTGCAGCGCTGTGGGCCATGTCTGTGCTTCGCAGACTTCAAACTACCCTCTCCATTCGAAGAGAACACGCACGGATTGGGAAGTCTCTGTTCTCTGGGAGTTGTGTGTGGTGCTACTGCCCCGGTGTATGGGGTGGCTCACTGGCCACTACCAATGTTTCTGCTCGCCACTGTGGGGCAAACGTTGTGCAGCTAAGCTCACTTGGGAAGTACAAGTGCCAGAGTTCCTTTCTGGGGCACCATCAAGAGATCACATTCGTAGCATGCGGGTACTGCTTTCCTCCTCAGCTGTGCTTTCGCAGCCAGCTTCAAGGTGTTCCTTTTGTGGATAGACTCTGGTGGAGAGGCCGCTGGAGAAGGCTTCTGCTTCTATGCCCTTTGAGAAGGCTTCTTTGAGGAACCTCTTACCCTAGCGTGTGCCAAGTACAGCCTTCTGCCTCTCTCCAATACTGACTTACTTTGACAGCTTGTCTTTCCGTTTGAGAAAGCAAGAGCCCTTTTCGTGCAGGGAAAAATGTCCGTTTTCTGTTCTTCTTTTGCACAAGGTGACGTGCTTTCAGGGCTGTGGTTAGGCTTTTACCCACTCGAGGGAGTGCAGCTTCCCATTCACTTTGGAGATGGCACTCCTGCAGCGCTGTGGGCCATGTCTGTGCTTCGCAGACTGCAAACTACCCTCTCCATTCGAAGAGAACACGCACGGATTGGGAAGTCTCTGTTCTCTGGGAGTTGTGTGTGGTGCTACTGCCCCGGTGTATGGGGTGGCTCACTGGCCACTAGCAATGGTTCTGCTCGCCACTGTGGGGCAAACGTTGTGCAGCTAAGCTCACTTGGGAAGTACAAGTGCCAGAGTTCCTTTCTGGGGCACCATCAAGAGATCACATTCGTAGCATGCGGGTACTGCTTTCCTCCTAAGATGTGCATTCGCAGCCAGCTTCAAGGTGTTCCTTTTGTGGATAGACTCTAGTGGAGAGGCCGCTGGATAAGGCCTCTGCTTCTATGCCCTTTGAGAGGGCTGCTTTGAGGAACATCTTACCCTAGCCTCTGCCAAGTACAGCCTTCTGCCTCTCTCCAATACTGACTTACTTCTGAAAGCTTGTCTTTCCGTTTGAGAAAGCAAGAGCCCTTTTCGTGCAGGGAAAAATGTCCGTTTTCTGTTCTTCTTTTGCACACGGTGACGTGCTTTCAGGGCTGGCGTTAGGCTTTTACCCACTCGAGGGAGGGCAGCTTCCCATTTACTTTGTAGATGGCACTCCTGCAGCGCTGTGGGCCATGTCTGTGCTTCGCAGACTGCAAACTACCCTCTCCATTCGAAGAGAACACGCACGGATTGGGAAGTCTCTGTTCTCTGGGAGTTGTGTGTGGTGCTACTGCCCCGGTGTATGGGGTGGCTCACTGGCCACTAGCAATGTTTCTGCTCGCCACTGTGGGGCAAACGTTGTGCAGCTAAGCTCACTTGGGAAGTACAAGTGCCAGAGTTCCTTTCTGGGGCACCATCAAGAGATCACATTCTTAGCATGCGGGTACTGCTTTCCTCCTCAGCTGTGCTTTCGCAGCCAGCTTCAAGGTGTTCCTTTTGTGGATAGACTCTGGTGGAGAGGCCGCTGGAGAAGGCTTCTGCTTCTATGCCCTTTGAGAATGCTGCTTTGAGGAACCTCTTACCCTAGCCTCTGCCAAGTACAGCCTTCTGCCTCTCTCCAATACTGACTTACTTTTGACAGCTTGTCTTTCCGTTTGAGAAACCAAGAGCCCTTTTCGTGCAGGGAAAAATATCCGTTTTCTGGTCTTCTTTTGCACACGGTGACGTGCTTTCAGGCCTGGTTTAGGCTTTTACCCACTCAAGGGAGGGCAGCTTCCCATTCACTTTGGAGATGGCACTCCTACAGCGCTGTGGGCCAAAACTGTGCTTCGCAGACTGTAAACTACCCTCTCCATTCGAAGAGAACACGCACGGATTGGGAAGTCTCTGTTCTCTGGGAGATGTGTGTGGTGCTACTGCCCCGGTGTATGGGGTGGCTCACTGGCCACTAGCAATGTTTCTGCTCGCCACTGTGGGGCAAACGTTGTGCAGCTAAGCTCACTTGGGAAGTACAAGTGCCAGAGTTCCTTTCTGGGGCACCATCAAGCGATCACATTCGTAGCATGCGGGTACTGCTTTCCTCCTAAGATGTGCATTCGCAGCCAGCTTCAAGGTGTTCCTTTTGTGGATAGACTCTGGTGGAGAGACCGCTAGAGAAGGCCTCTGCTTCTATGCCCTTTGAGAAGGCTTCTTTGAGGAACCTCTTACCCTAGCGTGTGCCAAGTACAACCTTCTGCCTCTCTCCAATACTGACTTACTTCTGACAGCTTGTCTTTCCGTTTGAGAAAGCAAGAGCCCTTTTCGTGCAGGGAAAAATGTCCGTTTTCTGTTCTTCTTTTGCACACGGTGACGTGCTTTCAGGGCTGTGGTTAGGCTTTTACCCACTCGAGGGAGGGCAGCTTCCCATTCACTTTGGAAATGGCACTCCTGCAGCGCTGTGGGCCATGTCTGTGCTTCGCAGACTGCAAACTACCCTCTCCATTCGAAGAGAACACGCACGGATTGGGAAGTCTCTGTTCTCTGGGAGTTGTGTGTGGTGCTACTGCCCCGGTGTATGGGGTGGCTCACTGGCCACTAGCAATGTTTCTGCTCGCCACTGTGGGGCAAACGTTGTGCAGCTAAGCTCACTTGGGAAGTACAAGTGCCAGAGTTCCTTTCTGGGGCACCATCAAGAGATCACATTCGTAGCATGCGGGTACTGCTTTCCTCCTGAGCTGTGCAATCGCAGCCAGCTTCAAGGTGTTCCTTTTGTGGATAGACTCTGGTGGAGAGGCCGCTGGAGAAGGCTTCTGCTTCTAAGCCCTTTGAGAAGGCTGCTTTGAAAAACCTCTTACCTAGCGTGTGCCAAGTACAGCCTTCTGCCTCTCTCCAATACTGACTTACTTTTGACAGCTTGTCTTTCCGTTTGAGAAAGCAAGAGCCCTTTTCGTGCAGGGAAAAATGTCCGTTTTCTGTTCTTCTTTTGCACACGGTGACGTGCTTTCAGGGCTGTGGTTAGGCTTTTACCCACTCGAGGGAGGGCAGCTTCCCATTCACTTTGGAGATGGCACTCCTGCAGCGCTGTGGGCCATGTCTGTGCTTCGCAGACTGCAAACTACCCTCTCCATTCGAAGAGAACACGCACGGATTGGGAAGTCTCTGTTCTCTGGGAGTTGTGTGTGGTGCTACTGCCCCGGTGTATGGGGTGGCTCACTGGCCACTAGCAATGTTTCTGCTCGCCACTGTGGGGCAAACGTTGTGCAGCTAAGCTCACTTGGAAGTACAAGTGCCAGAGTTCCTTTCTGGGGCACCATCAAGAGATCACATTCGTAGCATGCGGGTACTGCTTTCCTCCTCAGCTGTGCTTTCGCAGCCAGCTTCAAGGTGTTCCTTTTGTGGATAGACTCTGGTGGAGAGGCCGCTGGAGAAGGCTTCTGCTTCTATGCCCTTTGAGAAGGCTTCTTTGTGGAACCTCTTACCCTAGCGTGTGCCAAGTACAGCCTTCTGCCTCTCTCCAATACTGACTTACTTTTGACAGCTTGTCTTTCCGTTTGAGAAACCAAGAGCCCTTTTCGTGCAGGGAAAAATGTCCGTTTTCTGTTCTTCTTTTGCACACGGTGACGTGCTTTCAGGGCTGTGGTTAGGCTTTTACCCACTCGAGGGAGGGCAGCTTCCCATTTACTTTGTAGATGGCACTCCTGCAGCGCTGTGGGCCATGTCTGTGCTTCGCAGACTGCAAACTACCCTCTCCATTCGAAGAGAACACGCACGGATTGGGAAGTCTCTGTTCTCTGGGAGTTGTGTGTGGTGCTACTGCCCCGGTGTATGGGGTGGCTCACTGGCCACTAGCAATGTTTCTGCTCGCCACTGTGGGGAAAACGTTGTGCAGCTAAGCTCACTTGGGAAGTACAAGTGCCAGAGTTCCTTTCTGGGGCACCATCAAGAGATCACATTCGTAGCATGCGGGTACTGCTTTCCTCCTCAGCTGTGCATTCGCAGCCAGCTTCAAGGTGTTCCTTTTGTGGATAGACTCTGGTGGAGAGGCCGCTGGAGAAGGCTTCTGCTTCTATGCCCTTTGAGAAGGCTGCTTTGAGGAACCTCTTACCCTAGCCTCTGCCAAGTACAGCCTTCTGCCTCTCTCCAATACTGATTTACTTTTGACAGCTTGTCTTTCCGTTTGAGAAACCAAGAGCCCTTTTCGTGCAGGGAAAAATGTCCGTTTTCTGTTCTTCTTTTGCACACGGTGACGTGCTTTCAGGCCTGGGTTAGGCTTTTACCCACTCAAGGGAGGGCAGCTTCCCATTCACTTTGGAGATGGCACTCCTGCAGCGCTGTGGGCCATGTCAGTGCTTCGCAGGCTGCAAACTACCCTCTCCATTCGAAGAGAACACGCACGGATTGGGAAGTCTCTGTTCTCTGGGAGATGTGTGTGGTGCTACTGCCCCGGTGTATGGGGTGGCTCACTGGCCAGTAGCAATGTTTCTGCTCGCCACTGTCGGGCAAACGTTGTGCAGCTAAGCTCACTTGGGAAGTACAAGTGCCAGAGTTCCTTTCTGGGGCACCATCAAGAGATCACATTCGTAGCATGCGGGTACTGCTTTCCTCCTAAGCTGTGCATTCGCAGCCAGCTTCAAGGTGTTCCTTTTGTGGATAGACTCTGGAGGAGAGGCCGCTGGATAAGGCCTCTGCTTCTATGCCCTTTGAGAGGGCTGCTTTGAGGAACCTCTTACCCTAGCCTCTGCCAAGTACAGCCTTCTGCCTCTCTCCAATACTGACTTACTTCTGACAGCTTGTCTTTCCGTTTGAGAAACCAAGAGCCCTTTTCGTGCAGGGAAAAATGTCCGCTTTCTGTTCTTCTTTTGCACACGGTTACGTGCTTTCAGGGCTGGGGTTAGGCTTTTACCCACTCGAGGGAGGACAGCTTCCCATTCACTTTGGAGATGGCACTCCTGCAGCGCTGTGGGCCATGTCTGTGCTTCGCAGACTGCAAACTACCCTCTCCATTCGAAGAGAACACGCACGGATTGGGAAGTCTCTGTTCTCTGGGAGTTGTGTGTGGTGCTACTGCCCCGGTGTATGGGGTGGCTCACTGGCCACTAGCAATGTTTCTGCTCGCCACTGTGGGGCAAGCGTTGTGCAGCTAAGCTCACTTGGGAAGTACAAGTGCCAGAGTTCCTTTCTGGGGCACCATCAAGAGATCACATTCGTAGCATGCGGGTACTGCTTTCCTCCTAAGCTGTGCATTCGCAGCCAGCTTCTAGGTGTTCCTTTTGTGGATAGACTCTGGAGGAGAGGCCGCTGGATAAGGCCTCTGCTTCTATGCCCTTTGAGAAGGCTGCTTTGAGGAACCTCTTTCCTTAGCCTCTGCCAAGTACAGCCTTCTGCCTCTCTCCAATACTGACTTACTTTTGACAGCTTGTCTTTCCGTTTGAGAAACCAAGAGCCCTTTTCGTGCAGGGAAAAATGTCCGTTTTCTGTTCTTCTTTTGCACACGGTGACGTGCTTTCAGGCCTGGGTTAGGCTTTTACCCACTCAAGGGAGGGCAGCTTCCCATTCACTTTGGAGATGGCACTCCTGCAGCGCTGTGGGCCATGTCAGTGCTTCGCAGACTGCAAACTACCCTCTCCATTCGAAGAGAACACGCACGGATTGGGAAGTCTCTGTTCTCTGGGAGTTGTGTGTGGTGCTACTGCCCCGGTGTATGGGGTGGCTCACTGGCCACTAGCAACGTTTCTGCTCGCCACTGTGGGGCAAGCGTTGTGCAGCTAAGCTCACTTGGGAAGTACAAGTGCCAGAGTTCCTTTCTGGGGCACCATCAAGAGATCACATTCGTAGCATGCGGGTACTGCTTTCCTCCTAAGCTGTGCATTCCCCACCAGCTTCAAGGTGTTCCTTTTGTGTATAGACTCTGGAGGAGAGGCCGCTGGATAAGGCCTCTGCTTCTATGCCCTTTGAGAAGGCTGCTTTGAGGAACCTCTTTCCCTAGCCTCTGCCAAGTACAGCCTTCTGCCTCTCTCCAATACTGACTTACTTCTGACAGCTTGTCTTTCCGTTTGAGAAACCAAGAGCCCTTTTCGTGCAGGGAAAAATGTCCGTTTTCTGTTCTTCTTTTGCACACGGTGACGTGCTTTCACGGCTGTGGTTAGGCTTTTAAGCACTCGAGGGAGGGCAGCTTCCCATTCACTTTGGAGATGGCACTCCTGCAGCGCTGTGGGCCATGTCTGTGCTTCGCAGACTGCAAACTACCCTCTCCATTCGAAGAGAACACGCACGGATTGGGAAGTCTCTGTTCTCTGGGAGATGTGTGTGGTGCTACTGCCCCGATGTATGGGGTGGCTCACTGGCCACTAGCAATGTTTCTGCTCGCCACTGTGGGGCAAACGTTGTTCAGCTAAGCTCACTTGGGAAGTACAAGTGCCAGAGTTCCTTTCTGGGGCACCATCAAGAGATCACATTCGTAGCATGCGGGTACTGCTTTCCTCCTAAGCTGTGCATTCGCAGCCAGCTTCAAGGTGTTCCTTTTGTGGATAGACTCTGGAGGAGAGGGCGCTGGATAAGGCCTCTGCTTCTATGCCCTTTGAGAGGGCTGCTTTGAGGAACCTCTTACCCTAGCCTCTGCCAAGTACAGCCTTCTGCCTCTCTCCAATACTGACTTACTTCTGACAGCTTGTCTTTCCGTTTGAGAAACCAAGAGCCCTTTTCGTGCAGGGAAAAATGTCCTTTTTCTGTTCTTCTTTTGCACACGGTGACGTGCTTTCAGGGCTGGGGTTAGGCTTTTACCCACTCGAGGGAGGGCAGCTTCCCATTCACTTTGGAGATGGCACTCCTGCAGCGCTGTGCGCCATGTCTGTGCTTCGCAGACTGCAAACTACCCTCTCCATTCGAAGAGAACACGCACGGATTGGGAAGTCTCTGTTCTCTGGGAGTTGTGTGTGGTGCTACTGCCCCGGTGTATGGGGTGGCTCACTGGCCACTAGCAATGTTTCTGCTCGCCACTGTGGGGAAAACGTTTTGCAACTAAGCTCACTTGGGAAGTACAAGTGCCAGAGTTCCTTTCTGGGGCACCATCAAGAGATCACATTCGTAGCATGCGGTTACTGCTTTCCTCCTAAGCTGTGCATTCGCAGCCAGCTTCAAGGTGTTCCTTTTGTGGATAGACTCTGGTGGAGAGGCCGCTGGAGAAGGCTTCTGCTTCTATGCCCTTTGAGAAGGCTGCTTTTAGGAACCTCTTACCCTAGCCTCTGCCAAGTACAGCCTTCTGCCTCTCTCCAATACTGACTTACTTTTGACAGCTTGTCTTTCCGTTTGAGAAACCAAGAGCCCTTTTCGTGCAGGGAAAAATGTCCGTTTTCTGTTCTTCTTTTGCACACGGTTACGTGCTTTCAGGTCTGGGGTTAGGCTTTTACCCACTCGAGGGAGGGCAGCTTCCCATTCACTTTGGAGATGGCACTCCTGCAGCGCTGTGGGCCATGTCTGTGCTTCGCAAACTGCAAACTACCCTCTCCATTCGAAGAGAACACGCACGGATTGGGAAGTCTCTGTTCTCTGGGAGATGTGTGTGGTGCTACTGCCCCGGTGTATGGGGTGGCTCACTGGCCAGTAGCAATGTTTCTGCTCGCCACTGTGGGGCAAACGTTGTGCAGCTAAGCTCACTTGGGAAGTACAAGTGCCAGAGTTCCTTTCTGGGGCACCATCAAGAGATCACATTCGTAGCATGCGGGTACTGCTTTCCTCCTAAGCTGTGCATTCGCAGCCAGCTTCAAGGTGTTCCTTTTGTGGATAGACTCTGGTGGAGAGGCCGCTGGAGAAGGCCTCTGCTTCTATGCCCTTTGAGAAGGCTGCTTTGAGGAACCTCTTACCCTAGCGTGTGCCAAGTACAGCCTTCTGCCTCTCTCCAATACTGACTTACTTTTGACAGCTTGTCTTTCCGTTTGAGAAACCAAGAGCCCTTTTCGTGCAGGGAAAAATGTCCGTTTTCTGTTCTTCTTTTGCACACGGTGACGTGCTTTCACGGCTGTGGTTAGGCTTTTAAGCACTCGAGGGAGGGCAGCTTCCCATTCACTTTGGAGATGGCACTCCTGCAGCGCTGTGGGCCATGTCTGTGCTTCGCAGACTGCAAACTACCCTCTCCATTCGAAGAGAACACGCACGGATTGGGAAGTCTCTGTTCTCTGGGAGATGTGTGTGGTGCTACTGCCCCGGTGTATGGGGTGGCTCACTGGCCAGTAGCAATGTTTCTGCTCGCCACTGTGGGGCAAACGTTGTGCAGCTAAGCTCACTTGGGAAGTACAAGTGCCAGAGTTCCTTTCTGGGGCACCATCAAGAGATCACATTCGTAGCATGCGGGTACTGCTTTCCTCCTAAGCTGTGCATTCGCAGCCAGCTTCAAGGTGTTCCTTTTGTGGATAGACTCTGGAGGAGAGGCCGCTGGATAAGGCCTCTGCTTCTATGCCGTTTGAGAGGGCTGCTTTGAGGAACCTCTTACCCTAGCCTCTGCCAAGTACAGCCTTCTGCCTCTCTCCAATACTGACTTACTTCTGACAGCTTGTCTTTCCGTTTGAGAAACCAAGAGCCCTTTTCGTGCAGGGAAAAATGTCCTTTTTCTGTTCTTCTTTTGCACACGGTTACGTGCTTTCAGGGCTGGGGTTAGGCTTTTACCCACTCGAGGGAGGGCAGCTTCCCATTCACTTTGGAGATGGCACTCCTGCAGCGCTGTGGGCCATGTCTGTGCTTCGCAGACTGTAAACTACCCTCTCCATTCGAAGAGAACACGCACGGATTGGGAAGTCTCTGTTCTCTGGGAGTTGTGTGTGGTGCTACTGCCCCGGTGTATGGGGTGGCTCACTGGCCACTAGCAATGTTTCTGCTCGCCACTGTGGTGCAAGCGTTGTGCAGCTAAGCTCACTTGGGAAGTACAAGTGCCAGAGTTCCTTTCTGGGGCACCATCAAGAGATCACATTCGTAGCATGCGGGTACTGCTTTCCTCCTAAGCTGTGCATTCGCAGCCAGCTTCTAGGTGTTCCTTTTGTGGATAGACTCTGGAGGAGAGGCCGCTGGATAAGGCCTCTGCTTCTATGCCCTTTGAGAAGGCTGCTTTGAGGAACCTCTTTCCTTAGCCTCTGCCAAGTACAGCCTTCTGCCTCTCTCCAATACTGACTTACTTTTGACAGCTTGTCTTTCCGTTTGAGAAACCAAGAGCCCTTTTCGTGCAGGGAAAAATGTCCGATTTCTGTTCTTCTTTTGCACACGGTGACGTGCTTTCAGGCCTGGGTTAGGCTTTTACCCACTCAAGGGAGGGCAGCTTCCCATTCACTTTGGAGATGGCACTCCTGCAGCGCTGTGGGCCATGTCAGTGCTTCGCAGACTGCAAACTACCCTCTCCATTCGAAGAGAACACGCACGGATTGGGAAGTCTCTGTTCTCTGGGAGTTGTGTGTGGTGCTACTGCCCCGGTGTATGGGGTGGCTCACTGGCCACTAGCAACGTTTCTGCTCGCCACTGTGGGGCAAGCGTTGTGCAGCTAAGATCACTTGGGAAGTACAAGTGCCAGAGTTCCTTTCTGGGGCACCATCAAGAGATCACATTCGTAGCATGCGGGTACTGCTTTCCTCCTAAGCTGTGCATTCCCCACCAGCTTCAAGGTGTTCCTTTTGTGGATAGACTCTGGAGGAGAGGCCGCTGGATAAGGCCTCTGCTTCTATGCCCTTTGAGAAGGCTGCTTTGAGGAACCTCTTTCCCTAGCCTCTGCCAAGTACAGCCTTCTGCCTCTCTCCAATACTGACTTACTTCTGACAGCTTGTCTTTCCGTTTGACAAACCAAGAGCCCTTTTCGTGCACGGAAAAATGTCCGTTTTCTGTTCTTCTTTTGCACACGGTGACGTGCTTTCACGGCTGTGGTTAGGCTTTTAAGCACTCGAGGGAGGGCAGCTTCCCATTCACTTTGGAGATGGCACTCCTGCAGCGCTGTGGGCCATGTCTGTGCTTCGCAGACTGCAAACTACCCTCTCCATTCGAAGAGAACACGCACGGATTGGGAAGTCTCTGTTCTCTGGGAGATGTGTGTGGTGCTACTGCCCCGGTGTATGGGGTGGCTCACTGGCCAGTAGCAATGTTTCTGCTCGCCACTGTGGGGCAAACGTTGTGCAGCTAAGCTCACTTGGGAAGTACAAGTGCCAGAGTTCCTTTCTGGGGCACCATCAAGAGATCACATTCGTAGCATGCGGGTACTGCTTTCCTCCTAAGCTGTGCATTCGCAGCCAGCTTCAAGGTGTTCCTTTTGTGGATAGACTCTGGAGGAGAGGCCGCTGGATAAGGCCTCTGCTTCTATGCCCTTTGAGAGGGCTGCTTTGAGGAACCTCTTACCCTAGCCTCTGCCAAGTACAGCCTTCTGCCTCTCTCCAATACTGACTTACTTCTGACAGCTTGTCTTTCCGTTTGAGAAACCAAGAGCCCTTTTCGTGCAGGGAAAAATGTCCTTTTTCTGTTCTTCTTTTGCACACGGTTACGTGCTTTCAGGGCTGGGGTTAGGCTTTTACCCACTCGAGGGAGGGCAGCTTCCCATTCACTTTGGAGATGGCACTCCTGCAGCGCTGTGGGCCATGTCTGTGCTTCGCAGACTGCAAACTACCCTCTCCATTCGAAGAGAACACGCACGGATTGGGAAGTCTCTGTTCTCTGGGAGTTGTGTGTGGTGCTACTGCCCCGGTGTATGGGGTGGCTCACTGGCCACTAGCAATGTTTCTGCTCGCCACTGTGGGGCAAGCGTTGTGCAGCTAAGCTCACTTGGGAAGTACAAGTGCCAGAGTTCCTTTCTGGGGCACCATCAAGAGATCACATTCGTAGCATGCGGGTACTGCTTTCCTCCTAAGCTGTGCATTCGCAGCCAGCTTCTAGGTGTTCCTTTTGTGGATAGACTCTGGAGGAGAGGCCGCTGGATAAGGCCTCTGCTTCTATGCCCTTTGAGAAGGCTGCTTTGAGGAACCTCTTTCCTTAGCCTCTGCCAAGTACAGCCTTCTGCCTCTCTCCAATACTGACTTACTTTTGACAGCTTGTCTTTCCGTTTGAGAAACCAAGAGCCCTTTTCGTGCAGGGAAAAATGTCCGTTTTCTGTTCTTCTTTTGCACACGGTGACGTGCTTTCAGGCCTGGGTTAGGCTTTTACCCACTCAAGGGAGGGCAGCTTCCCATTCACTTTGGAGATGGCACTCCTGCAGCGCTGTGGGCCATGTCAGTGCTTCGCAGACTGCAAACTACCCTCTCCATTCGAAGAGAACACGCACGGATTGGGAAGTCTCTGTTCTCTGGGAGTTGTGTGTGGTGCTACTGCCCCGGTGTATGGGGTGGCTCACTGGCCACTAGCAACGTTTCTGCTCGCCACTGTGGGGCAAGCGTTGTGCAGCTAAGCTCACTTGGGAAGTACAAGTGCCAGAGTTCCTTTCTGGGGCACCATCAAGAGATCACATTCGTAGCATGCGGGTACTGCTTTCCTCCTAAGCTGTGCATTCCCCACCAGCTTCAAGGTGTTCCTTTTGTGTATAGACTCTGGAGGAGAGGCCGCTGGATAAGGCCTCTGCTTCTATGCCCTTTGAGAAGGCTGCTTTGAGGAACCTCTTTCCCTAGCCTCTGCCAAGTACAGCCTTCTGCCTCTCTCCAATACTGACTTACTTCTGACAGCTTGTCTTTCCGTTTGAGAAACCAAGAGCCCTTTTCGTGCAGGGAAAAATGTCCGTTTTCTGTTCTTCTTTTGCACACGGTGACGTGCTTTCACGGCTGTGGTTAGGCTTTTAAGCACTGGAGGGAGGGCAGCTTCCCATTCACTTTGGAGATGGCACTCCTGCAGCGCTGTGGGCCATGTCTGTGCTTCGCAGACTGCAAACTACCCTTTCCATTCGAAGAGAACACGCACGGATTGGGAAGTCTCTGTTCTCTGGGAGATGTGTGTGGTGCTACTGCCCCGGTGTATGGGGTGGCTCACTGGCCAGTAGCAATGTTTCTGCTCGCCACTGTGGGGCAAACGTTGTGCAGCTAAGCTCACTTGGGAAGTACAAGTGCCAGAGTTCCTTTCTGGGGCACCATCAAGAGATCACATTCGTAGCATGCGGGTACTGCTTTCCTCCAAAGCTGTGCATTCGCAGCCAGCTTCAAGGTGTTCCTTTTGTGGATAGACTCTGGTGGAGAGGCCGCTGGAGAAGGCCTCTGCTTCTATGCCCTTTGAGAAGGCTGCTTTGAGGAACCTCTTACCCTAGCGTGTGCCAAGTAGAGCCTTCTGCCTCTCTCCAATACTGACTTACTTTTGACAGCTTGTCTTTCCGTTTGAGAAACCAAGAGCCCTTTTCGTGCAGGGAAAAATGTCCGTTTTCTGTTCTTCTTTTGCACACGGTGACGTGCTTTCAGGCCTGGGTCAGGCTTTTACCCACTCAAGGGAGGGCAGCTTCCCATTCACTTTGGAGATGGCACTCCTGCAGCGCTGTGGGCCATGTCTGTGCTTCGCAGACTGCAAACTACCCTCTCCATTCGAAGAGAACACGCACGGATTGGGAAGTCTCTGTTCTCTGGGAGTTATGTGTGGTGCTACTGCCCCGGTGTATGGGGTGGCTCACTGGCCAGTAGCAATGTTTCTGCTCGCCACTGTGGGGCAAACGTTGTTCAGCTAAGCTCACTTGGGAAGTACAAGTGCCAGAGTTCCTTTCTGGGGCACCATCAAGAGATCACATTCGTAGCATGCGGGTACTGCTTTCCTCCTAAGCTGTGCATTCGCAGCCAGCTTCAAGGTGTTCCTTTTGTGGATAGACTCTGGAGGAGAGGCCGCTGGATAAGGCCTCTGCTTCTATGCCCTTTGAGAGGGCTGCTTTGAGGAACCTCTTACCCTAGCCTCTGCCAAGTACAGCCTTCTGCCTCTCTCCAATACTGACTTACTTCTGACAGCTTGTCTTTCCGTTTGAGAAACCAAGAGCCCTTTTCGTGCAGGGAAAAATGTCCTTTTTCTGTTCTTCTTTTGCACACGGTTACGTGCTTTCAGGGCTGGGGTTAGGCTTTTACCCACTCGAGGGAGGGCAGCTTCCCATTCACTTTGGAGATGGCACTCCTGCAGCGCTGTGGGCCATTTCTGTGCTTCGCAGACTGCAAACTACCCTCTCCATTCGAAGAGAACACGCACGGATTGGGAAGTCTCTGTTCTCTGGGAGTTGTGTGTGGTGCTACTGCCCCGGTATATGGGGTGGCTCACTGGCCACTAGCAATGTTTCTGCTCGCCACTGTGGGGAAAACGTTGTGCAACTAAGCTCACTTGGGAAGTACAAGTGCCAGAGTTCCTTTCTGGGGCACCATCAAGAGATCACATTCGTAGCATGGGGGTTCTGCTTTCCTCCTAAGCTGTGCATTCGCAGCCAGCTTCAAGGTGTTCCTTTTGTGGATAGACTCTGGTGGAGAGGCCGCTGGAGAAGGCTTCTGCTTCTATGCCCTTTGAGAAGGCTGCTTTGAGGAACCTCTTAACCTAGCCTCTGCCAAGTACAGCCTTCTGCCTCTCTCCAATACTGACTTACTTTTGACAGCTTGTCTTTCCGTTTGAGAAACCAAGAGCCCTTTTCGTGCAGGGAAAAATGTCCTTTTTCTGTTCTTCTTTTGCACACGGTTACGTGCTTTCAGGTCTGGGGTTAGGCTTTTACCCACTCGAGGGAGGGCAGCTTCCCATTCACTTTGGAGATGGCACTCCTGCAGCGCTGTGGGCCATGTCTGTGCTTCGCAAACTGCAAACTACCCTCTCCATTCGAAGAGAACACGCACGGATTGGGAAGTCTCTGTTCTCTGGGAGATGTGTGTGGTGCTACTGCCCCGGGGTATGGGGTGGCTCACTGGCCACTAGCAACGTTTCTGCTCGCCACTGTGGGGCAAGCGTTGTGCAGCTAAGCTCACTTGGGAAGTACAAGTGCCAGAGTTCCTTTCTGGGGCACCATCAAGAGATCACATTCGTAGCATGCGGGTACTGCTTTCCTCCTAAGCTGTGCATTCCCCGCCAGCTTCAAGGTTTTCCTTTTGTGGATAGACTCTGGAGGAGAGGCCGCTGGATAAGGCCTCTGCTTCTATGCCCTTTGAGAAGGCTGCTTTGAGGAACCTGTTTCCCTAGCCTCTGCCAAGTACAGCCTTCTGCCTCTCTCCAATACTGACTTACTTCTGACAGCTTGTCTTTCCGTTTGAGAAACCAAGAGCCCTTTTCATGCAGGGAAAAATGTCCGTTTTCTGTTCTTCTTTTGCCCACGGTGACGTGCTTTCAGGGCTGTGGTTAGGCTTTTACCCACTCGAGGGAGGGCAGCTTCCCATTCACTTTGGAGATGGCACTCCTGCAGCGCTGTGGGCCATGTCTGTGCTTCGCAGACTGCAAACTACCCTCTCCATTCGAAGAGAACACGCACGGATTGGGAAGTCTCTGTTCTCTGGGAGTTGTGTGTGGTGCTACTGCCCCGGTGTATGGGGTGGCTCACTGGCCACTAGCAATGTTTCTGCTCGCCACTGTGGGGCAAACGTTGTGCAGCTAAGCTCACTTGGGAACTACAAGTGCCAGAGTTCCTTTGTGGGACACCATCAAGAGATCACATTCGTTGCATGCGGGTACTGCTTTCCTCCTAATCGGTGCATTCGCAGCCACCTTCAAGGTGTTCCTTTTGTGGATAGACTCTGGTGGAGAGGCCGCTGGAGAAGGCTTCTGCTTCTATGCCCTTTGAGAAGGCTGCTTTGAGGAACCTCTTACCCTAGCCTCTGGCAAGTACAGCCTTCTGCCTCTCTCCAATACTGACTTACTTTTGACAGCTTGTCTTTCCGTTTGAGAAACCAAGAGCCCTTTTCGTGCAGGGAAAAATGTCCGTTTTCTGTTCTTCTTTTGCACACGGTGACGTGCTTTCAGGGCTGTGGTTAGGCTTTCACCCACTCGAGGGAGGGCAGCTTCCCATTCACTTTGGAGATGGCACTCCTGCAGCGCTGTGGGCCATGTCTGTGCTTCGCAGACTGCAAACTACCCTCTCCATTCGAAGAGAACACGCACGGATTGGGAAGTCTCTGTTCTCTGGGAGTTGTGTGTGGTGCTACTGCCCCGGTGTATGGGGTGGCTCACTGGCCACTAGCAATGTTTCTGCTCGCCACTGTGGGGCAAACGTTGTGCAGCTAAGCTCACTTGGGAAGTACAAGTGCCAGAGTTCCTTTCTGGGGCACCATCAAGAGACCACATTCGTAGCATGCGGGTACTGCTTTCCTCCTAAGCTGTGCATTCGCAGCCAGCTTCAAGGTGTTCCTTTTGTGGATAGACTCTGGAGGAGAGGCCGCTGGAAAAGGCCTCTGCTTCTATGCCCTTTGAGAGGGCTGCTTTGAGGAACCTCTTACCCTAGCCTCTGCCAAGTACAGCCTTCTGCCTCTCTCCAATACTGACTTACTTCTGACAGCTTGTCTTTCCGTTTGAGAAACCAAGAGCCCTTTTCGTGCAGGGAAAAATGTCCGTTTTCTGTTCTTCTTTTGCACACGGTGACGTGCTTTCAGGGCTGTGGTTAGGCTTTTACCCACTCGAGGGAGGGCAGCTTCCCATTCACTTTGGAGATGGCACTCCTGCAGCGCTGTGGGCCATGTCTGTGCTTCGCAGACTGCAAACTACCCTCTCCATTCGAAGAGAACACGCACGGAATGGGAAGTCTCTGTTCTCTGGGAGTTGTGTGTGGTGCTACTGCCCCGGTGTATGGGGTGGCTCACTGGCCACTAGCAATGTTTCTGCTCGCCACTGTGGGGCAAACGTTGTGCAGCTAAGCTCACTTGGGAAGTACAAGTGCCAGAGTTCCTTTCTGGGGCACCATCAAGAGATCACATTCGTAGCATGCGGGTACTGCTTTCCTCCTCAGCTGTGCATTCGCAGCCAGCTTCAAGGTGTTCCTTTTGTGGATAGACTCTGGTGGAGAGGCCGCTGGAGAAGGCTTCTGCTTCTATGCCCTTTGAGAAGGCTGCGTTGAGGAACCTCTTACCCTAGCCTCTGCCAAGTACAGCCTTCTGCCTCTCTCCAATACTGACTTACTTTTGACAGCTTGTCTTTCCGTTTGAGAAACCAAGAGCCCTTTTCGTGCAGGGAAAAATGTCCGTTTTCTGTTCTTCTTTTGCACACGGTGACGTGCTTTCAGGCCTGGGTTAGGCTTTTACCCACTCAAGGGAGGGCAGCTTCCCATTCACTTTGGAGATGGCACTCCTGCAGCGCTGTGGGCCATGTCAGTGCTTCGCAGGCTGCAAACTACCCTCTCCATTCAAAGAGAACACGCACGGATTGGGAAGTCTCTGTTCTCTGGGAGTTGTGTGTGGTGCTACTGCCCCGGTGTATGGGGTGGCTCACTGGCCACTAGCAACGTTTCTGCTCGCCACTGTGGGGCAAGCGTTGTGCAGCTAAGCTCACTTGGGAATACAAGTGCCAGAGTTCCTTTCTGGGGCACCATCAAGAGATCACATTCGTAGCATGCGGGTACTGCTTTCCTCCTAAGCTGTGCATTCCCCACCAGCTTCAAGGTGTTCCTTTTGTGGATAGACTCTGGAGGAGAGGCCGCTGGATAAGGCCTCTGCTTCTATGCCCTTTGAGAAGGCTGCTTTGAGGAACCTCTTTCCCTAGCCTCTGCCAAGTACAGCCTTCTGCCTCTCTCCAATACTGACTTACTTCTGACAGCTTGTCTTTCCGTTTGAGAAACCAAGAGCCCTTTTCGTGCAGGGAAAAATGTCCGTTTTCTGTTCTTCTTTTGCACACGGTGACGTGCTTTCACGGCTGTGGTTAGGCTTTTAAGCACTCGAGGGAGGGCAGCTTCCCATTCACTTTGGAGATGGCACTCCTGCAGCGCTGTGGGCCATGTCTGTGCTTCGCAGACTGCAAACTACCCTCTCCATTCGAAGAGAACACGCACGGATTGGGAAGTCTCTGTTCTCTGGGAGATGTGTGTGGTGCTACTGCCCCGGTGTATGGGGTGGCTCACTGGCCACTAGCAATGTTTCTGCTCGCCACTGTGGGGCAAACGTTGTGCAGCTAAGCTCACTTGGGAAGTACAAGTGCCAGAGTTCCTTTCTGGGGCACCATCAAGAGATCACATTCGTAGCATGCGGGTACTGCTTTCCTCCTAAGCTGTGCATTCGCAGCCAGCTTCAAGGTGTTCCTTTTGTGGATAGACTCTGGAGGAGAGGCCGCTGGATAAGGCCTCTGCTTCTATGCCCTTTGAGAGGGCTGCTTTGAGGAACCTCTTACCCTAGCCTCTGCCAAGTACAGCCTTCTGCCTCTCTCCAATACTGACTTACTTCTGACAGCTTGTCTTTCCGTTTGAGAAACCAAGAGCCCTTTTCATGCAGGGAAAAATGTCCTTTTTCTGTTCTTCTTTTGCACACGGTTACGTGCTTTCGGGGCTGGGGTTAGGCTTTTACCCACTCGAGGGAGGGCAGCTTCCCATTCACTTTGGAGATGGCACTCCTGCAGCGCTGTGGGCCATGTCTGTGCTTCGCAGACTGCAAACTACCCTCTCCATTCGAAGAGAACACGCACGGATTGGGAAGTCTCTGTTCTCTGGGAGTTGTGTGTGGTGCTACTGCCCCGGTGTATGGGGTGGCTCACTGGCCACTAGCAATGTTTCTGCTCGCCACTGTGGGGAAAACGTTGTGCAACTAAGCTCACTTGGGAAGTACAAGTGCCAGAGTTCCTTTCTGGGGCACCATCAAGAGATCACATTCGTAGCATGCGGGTACTGCTTTCCTCCTAAGCTGTGCATTCGCAGCCAGCTTCAAGGTGTTCCTTTTGTGGATAGACTCTGGTGGAGAGGCCGCTGGAGAAGGCTTCTGCTTCTATGCCCTTTGAGAAGGCTGCTTTGAGGAACCTCTTACCCTAGCCTCTGCCAAGTACAGCCTTCTGCCTCTCTCCAATACTGACTTACTTTTGACAGCTTGCCTTTCCGTTTGAGAAACCAAGAGCCCTTTTCGTGCAGGGAAAAATGTCCGTTTTCTGTTCTTCTTTTGCACACGGTTACGTGCTTTCAGGTCTGGGGTTAGGCTTTTACCAACTCGAGGGAGGGCAGCTTCCCATTCACTTTGGAGATGGCACTCCTGCAGCGCTGTGGGCCATGTCTGTGCTTCGCAGACTGCAAACTACCCTTTCCATTCGAAGAGAACACGCACGGATTGGGAAGTCTCTGTTCTCTGGGAGATGTGTGTGGTGCTACTGCCCCGGTGTATGGGGTGGCTCACTGGCCAGTAGCAATGTTTCTGCTCGCCACTGTGGGGCAAACGTTGTGCAGCTAAGCTCACTTGGGAAGTACAAGTGCCAGAGTTCCTTTCTGGGGCACCATCAAGAGATCACATTCGTAGCATGCGGGTACTGCTTTCCTCCTAAGCTGTGCATTCGCAGCCAGCTTCAAGGTGTTCCTTTTGTGGATAGACTCTGGTGGAGAGGCCGCTGGAGAAGGCCTCTGCTTCTATGCCCTTTGAGAAGGCTGCTTTGAGGAACCTCTTACCCTAGCGTGTGCCAAGTACAGCCTTCTGCCTCTCTCCAATACTGACTTACTTTTGACAGCTTGTCTTTCCGTTTGAGAAACCAAGAGCCCTTTTCGTGCAGGGAAAAATGTCCGTTTTCTGTTCTTCTTTTGCACACGGTTACGTGCTTTCAGGCCTGGGTCAGGCTTTTACCCACTCGAGGGAGGGCAGCTTCCCATTCACTTTGGAGATGGCACTCCTGCAGCGCTGTGGGCCATGTCTGTGCTTCGCAGACTGCAAACTACCCTCTCCATTCGAAGAGATCACGCACGGATTGGGAAGTCTCTGTTCTCTGGGAGTTGTGTGTGGTGCTACTGCCCCGGTGTATGGGGTGGCTCACTGGCCACTAGCAATGTTTCTGCTCGCCACTGTGGGGCAAACGTTGTTCAGCTAAGCTCACTTGGGAAGTACAAGTGCCAGAGTTCCTTTCTGGGGCACCATCAAGAGATCACATTCGTAGCATGCGGGTACTGCTTTCCTCCTAACCTGTGCATTTGCAGCCAGCTTCAAGGTGTTCCTTTTGTGGATAGACTCTGGAGGAGAGGCCGCTGGATAAGGCCTCTGCTTCTATGCCCTTTGAGAGGGCTGCTTTGAGGAACCTCTTACCCTAGCCTCTGCCAAGTACAGCCTTCTGCCTCTCTCCAATACTGACTTACTTCTGACAGCTTGTCTTTCCGTTTGAGAAACCAAGAGCCCTTTTCGTGCAGTGAAAAATGTCCTTTTTCTGTTCTTCTTTTGCACACGGTGACGTGCTTTCAGGGCTGGGGTTAGGCTTTTACCCACTCGAGGGAGGGCAGCTTCCCATTCACTTTGGAGATGGCACTCCTGCAGCGCTGTGGGCCATGTCTGTGCTTCGCAGACTGCAAACTACCCTCTCCATTCGAAGAGAACACGCACGGATTGGGAAGTCTCTGTTCTCTGGGAGATGTGTGTGGTGCTACTGCCCCGGTGTATGGGGTGGCTCACTGGCCACTAGCAACGTTTCTGCTCGCCACTGTGGGGCAAGCGTTGTGCAGCTAAGCTCACTTGGGAAGTACAAGTGCCAGAGTTCCTTTCTGGGGCACCATCAAGAGATCACATTCGTAGCATGCGGGTACTGCTTTCCTCCTAATCGGTGCATTCGCAGCCACCTTCAAGGTGTTCCTTTTGTGGATAGACTCTGGTGGAGAGGCCGCTGGAGAAGGCTTCTGCTTCTATGCCCTTTGAGAAGGCTGCTTTGAGGAACCTCTTACCCTAGCCTCTGGCAAGTACAGCCTTCTGCCTCTCTCCAATACTGACTTACTTCTGACAGCTTGTCTTTCCGTTTGAGAAACCAAGAGCCCTTTTCGTGCAGGGAAAAATGTCCGTTTTCTGTTCTTCTTTTGCACACGGTGACGTGCTTTCAGGGCTGTGGTTAGGCTTTTACCCACTCGAGGGAGGGCAGCTTCCCATTCACTTTGGAGATGGCACTCCTGCAGCGCTGTGGGCCATGTCTGTGCTTCGCAGACTGCAAACTACCCTCTCCATTCGAAGAGAACACGCACGGATTGGGAAGTCTCTGTTCTCTGGGAGTTGTGTGTGGTGCTATTGCCCCGGTGTATGGGGTGGCTCACTGGCCACTAGCAATGTTTCTGCTCGCCACTGTGGGGCAAACGTTGTGCAGCTAAGCTCACTTGGGAAGTACAAGTGCCAGAGTTCCTTTCTGGGGCACCATCAAGAGATCACATTCGTAGCATGCGGGTACTGCTTTCCTCCTAAGCTGTGCATTCGCAGCCAGCTTCAAGGTGTTCCTTTTGTGGATAGACTCTGGAGGAGAGGCCGCTGGAGAAGGCCTCTGCTTCTATGCCCTTTGAGAGGGCTGCTTTGAGGAACCTATTACCCTAGCCTCTGCCAAGTACAGCCTTCTGCCTCTCTCCAATACTGACTTACTTCTGACAGCTTGTCTTTCCGTTTGAGAAACCAAGAGCCCTTTTCGTGCAGGGAAAAATGTCCGTTTTCTGTTCTTCTTTTGCACACGGTGACGTGCTTTCACGGTTGTGGTTAGGCTTTTAAGCACTCGAGGGAGGGCAGCTTCCCATTCACTTTGGAGATGGCACTCCTGCAGCGCTGTGGGCCATGTCTGTGCTTCGCAGACTGCAAACTACCCTCTCCATTCGAAGAGAACACGCACGGATTGGGAAGTCTCTGTTCTCTGGGAGATGTGTGTGGTGCTACTGCCCCGGTGTATGGGGTGGCTCACTGGCCAGTAGCAATGTTTCTGCTCGCCACTGTGGGGCAAACGTTGTGCAGCTAAGCTCACTTGGGAAGTACAAGTGCCAGAGTTCCTTTCTGGGGCACCATCAAGAGATCACATTCGTAGCATGCGGGTACTGCTTTCCTCCTAAGCTGTGCATTCGCAGCCAGCTTCAAGGTGTTCCTTTTGTGGATAGACTCTGGAGGAGAGGCCGCTGGATAAGGCCTCTGCTTCTATGCCCTTTGAGAGGGCTGCTTTGAGGAACCTCTTACCCTAGCCTCTGCCAAGTACAGCCTTCTGCCTCTCTCCAATACTGACTTACTTCTGACAGCTTGTCTTTCCGTTTGAGAAACCAAGAGCCCTTTTCGTGCAGGGAAAAATGTCCTTTTTCTGTTCTTCTTTTGCACACGGTTACGTGCTTTCAGGGCTGGGGTTAGGCTTTTACCCACTCGAGGGAGGGCAGCTTCCCATTCACTTTGGAGATGGCACTCCTGCAGCGCTGTGGGCCATGTCTGTGCTTCGCAGACTGCAAACTACCCTCTCCATTCGAAGAGAACACGCACGGATTGGGAAGTCTCTGTTCTCTGGGAGTTGTGTGTGGTGCTACTGCCCCGGTGTATGGGGTGGCTCACTGGCCACTAGCAATGTTTCTGCTCGCCACTGTGGGGCAAGCGTTGTGCAGCTAAGCTCACTTGGGAAGTACAAGTGCCAGAGTTCCTTTCTGGGGCACCATCAAGAGATCACATTCGTAGCATGCGGGTACTGCTTTCCTCCTAAGCTGTGCATTCGCAGCCAGCTTCTAGGTGTTCCTTTTGTGGATAGACTCTGGAGGAGAGGCCGCTGGATAAGGCCTCTGCTTCTATGCCCTTTGAGAAGGCTGCTTTGAGGAACCTCTTTCCCTAGCCTCTGCCAAGTACAGCCTTCTGCCTCTCTCCAATACTGACTTACTTTTGACAGCTTGTCTTTCCGTTTGAGAAACCAAGAGCCCTTTTCGTGCAGGGAAAAATGTCCGTTTTCTGTTCTTCTTTTGCACACGGTCACGTGCTTTCAGGCCTGGGTTAGGCTTTTACCAACTCGAGGGAGGGCAGCTTCCCATTCACTTTGGAGATGGCACTCCTGCAGCGCTGTGGGCCATGTCAGTGCTTCGCAGACTGCAAACTACCCTCTCCATTCGAAGAGAACACGCACGGATTGGGAAGTCTCTGTTCCTTGGGAGTTGTGTGTGGTGCTACTGCCCCGGTGTATGGGGTGGCTCACTGGCCACTAGCAACGTTTCTGCTCGCCACTGTGGGGCAAGCGTTGTGCAGCTAAGCTCACTTGGGAAGTACAAGTGCCAGAGTTCCTTTCTGGGGCACCATCAAGAGATCACATTCGTAGCATGCGGGTACTGCTTTCCTCCTAAGCTGTGCATTCCCCACCAGCTTCAAGGTGTTCCTTTTGTGGATAGACTCTGGAGGAGAGGCCGCTGGATAAGGCCTCTGCTTCTATGCCCTTTGAGAAGGCTGCTTTGAGGAACCTCTTTCCCTAGCCTCTGCCAAGTACAGCCTTCTGCCTCTCTCCAATACTGACTTACTTCTGACAGCTTGTCTTTCCGTTTGAGAAACCAAGAGCCCTTTTCGTGCAGGGAAAAATGTCCGTTTTCTGTTCTTCTTTTGCACACGGTGACGTGCTTTCACGGATGTGGTTAGGCTTTTAAGCACTCGAGGGAGGGCAGCTTCCCATTCACTTTGGAGATGGCACTCCTGCAGCGCTGTGGGCCATGTCTGTGCTTCGCAGACTGCAAACTACCCTCTCCATTCGAAGAGAACACGCACGGATTGGGAAGTCTCTGTTCTCTGGGAGATGTGTGTGGTGCTACTGCCCCGGTGTATGGGGTGGCTCACTGGCCAGTAGCAATGTTTCTGCTCGCCACTGTGGGGCAAACGTTGTGCAGCTAAGCTCACTTGGGAAGTACAAGTGCCAGAGTTCCTTTCTGGGGCACCAACAAGTGATCACATTCGTAGCATGCGGGTACTGCTTTCCTCCTAAGCTGTGCATTCGCAGCCAGCTTCAAGGTGCTCCTTTTGCGGATAGACTCTGGAGGAAAGGCCGCTGGATAAGGCCTCTGCTTCTATGCCCTTTGAGAAGGCTGCTTTGAGGAACCTCTTTCCCTAGCCTCTGCCAAGTACAGCCTTCTGCCTCTCTCCAATACTGACTTACTTCTGACAGCTTGTCTTTCCGTTTGAGAAACCAAGAGCCCTTTTCGTGCAGGGAAAAATGTCCGTTTTCTGTTCTTCTTTTGCACACGGTGACGTGCTTTCACGGCTGTGGTTAGGCTTTTAAGCACTCGAGGGAGGGCAGCTTCCCATTCACTTTGGAGATGGCACTCCTGCAGCGCTGTGGGCCATGTCTGTGCTTCGCAGACTGCAAACTACCCTCTCCATTCGAAGAGAACACGCACGGATTGGGAAGTCTCTGTTCTCTGGGAGTTGTGTGTGGTGCTACTGCCCCGGTGTATGGGGTGGCTCACTGGCCACTAGCAATGTTTCTGCTCGCCACTGTGGGGAAAACGTTGTGCAACTAAGCTCACTTGGGAAGTACAAGTGCCAGAGTTCCTTTCTGGGGCACCATCAAGAGATCACATTCGTAGCATGCGGGTACTGCTTTCCTCCTAAGCTGTGCATTCGCAGCCAGCTTCAAGGTGTTCCTTTTGTGGATAGACTCTGGTGGAGAGGCCGCTGGAGAAGGCTTCTGCTTCTATGCCCTTTGAGAAGGCTGCTTTGAGGAACCTCTTACCCTAGCCTCTGCCAAGTACAGCCTTCTGCCTCTCTCCAATACTGACTTACTTTTGACAGCTTGTCTTTCCGTTTGAGAAACCAAGAGCCCTTTTCGTGCAGGGAAAAATGTCCGTTTTCTGTTCTTCTTTTGCACACGGTTACGTGATTTCAGGTCTGGGGTTAGGCTTTTACCCACTCGAGGGAGGGCAGCTTCCCATTCACTTTGGAGATGGCACTCCTGCAGCGCTGTGGGCCATGTCTGTGCTTCGCAAACTGCAAACTACCCTCTCCATTCGAAGAGAACACGCACGGATTGGGAAGTCTCTGTTCTCTGGGAGATGTGTGTGGTGCTACTGCCCCGGTGTATGGGGTGGCTCACTGGCCACTAGCAATGTTTGTGCTCGCCACTGTGGGGCAAACGTTGTGCAGCTAAGCTCACTTGGGAAGTACAAGTGCCAGAGTTCCTTTCTGGGGCACCATCAAGAGATCACATTCGTAGCATGTGGGTACTGCTTTCCTCCTAAGCTGTGCATTCGCCGCCAGCTTCAAGGTGTTCCTTTTGTGGATAGACTCTGGTGGAGAGGCCGCTGGATAAGGCCTCTGCTTCTATGCCCTTTGAGAAGGCTGCTTTGAGGAACCTCTTACCCTAGCGTGTGCCAAGTACAGCCTTCTGCCTCTCTCCAATACTGACTTACTTTTGACAGCTTGTCTTTCCGTTTGAGAAACCAAGAGCCCTTTTCGTGCAGGGAAAAATGTCCGTTTTCTGTTCTTCTTTTGCACACGGTGACGTGCTTTCAGGCCTGGGTCAGGCTTTTACCCACTCAAGGGAGGGCAGCTTTCCATTCACTTTGGAGATGGCACTCCTGCAGCGCTGTGGGCCATGTCTGTGCTTCGCAGACTGCAAACTACCCTCTCCATTCGAAGAGAACACGCACGGATTGGGAAGTCTCTGTTCTCTGGGAGTTATGTGTGGTGCTACTGCCCCAGTGTATGGGGTGGCTCACTGGCCACTAGCAATGTTTCTGCTCGCCACTGTGGGGCAAACGTTGTTCAGCTAAGCTCACTTGGGAAGTACAAGTGACAGAGTTCCTTTCTGGGGCACCATCAAGAGATCACATTCGTAGCATGCGGGTACTGCTTTCCTCCTAAGCTGTGCATTCGCAGCCAGCTTCAAGGTGTTCCTTTTGTGGATAGACTCTGGTGGAGAGGCCGCTGGAGAAGGCTTCTGCTTCTATGCCCTTTGAGAAGGCTGCTTTGAGGAACCTCTTACCCTAGCCTCTGCCAAGTACAGCCTTCTGCCTCTCTCCAATACTGACTTACTTTTGACAGCTTGTCTTTCCGTTTGAGAAACCAAGAGCCCTTTTCGTGCAGGGAAAAATGTCCGTTTTCTGTTCTTCTTTTGAACACGGTTACGTGTTTTCAGGTCTGGGGTTAGGCTTTTACCCACTCGAGGGAGGGCAGCTTCCCATTCACTTTGGAGATGGCACTCCTGCAGCGCTGTGGGCCATGTCTGTGCTTCGCAAACTGCAAACTACCCTCTCCATTCGAAGAGAACACGCACGGATTGGGAAGTCTCTGTTCTCTGGGAGTTGTGTGTGGTGCTACTGCCCCGGTGTATGGGGTGGCTCACTGGCCACTAGCAACGTTTCTGCTCGCCACTGTGGGGCAAGCGTTGTGCAGCTAAGCTCACTTGGGAAGTACAAGTGCCAGAGTTCCTTTCTGGGGCACCATCAAGAGATCACATTCGTAGCATGCGGGTACTGCTTTCCTCCTAAGCTGTGCATTCCCCGCCAGCTTCAAGGTGTTCCTTTTGTGGATAGACTCTGGAGGAGAGGCCTCTGGATAAGGCCTCTGCTTCTATGCCCTTTGAGAAGGCTGCTTTGAGGAACCTGTTTCCCTAGCCTCTGCCAAGTACAGCCTTCTGCCTCTCTCCAATACTGACTTACTTCTGACAGCTTGTCTTTCCGTTTGAGAAACCAAGAGCCCTTTTCGTGCAGGGAAAAATGTCCGTTTTCTGTTCTTCTTTTGCACACGGTGACGTGCTTTCAGGGCTGTGGTTAGGCTTTTACCCACTCGAGGGAGGGCAGCTTCCCATTCACTTTGGAGATGGCACTCCTGCAGCGCTGTGGGCCATGTCTGTGCTTCGCAGACTGCAAACTACCCTCTCCATTCGAAGAGAACACGCACGGATTGGGAAGTCTCTGTTCTCTGGGAGTTGTGTGTGGTGCTACTGCCCCGGTGTATGGGGTGGCTCACTGGCCACTAGCAATGTTTCTGCTCGCCACTGTGGGGCAAACGTTGTGCAGCTAAGCTCACTTGGGAAGTACAAGTGCCAGAGTTCCTTTCTGGGGCACCATCAAGAGATCACATTCGTAGCATGCGGGTACTGCTTTCCTCCTAATCGGTGCATTCGCAGCCACCTTCAAGGTGTTCCTTTTGTGGATAGACTCTGGTGGAGAGGCCGCTGGAGAAGGCTTCTGCTTCTATGCCCTTTGAGAAGGCTGCTTTGAGGAACCTCTTACCCTAGCCTCTGGCAAGTACAGCCTTCTGCCTCTCTCCAATACTGACTTACCTTTGACAGCTTGTCTTTCCGTTTGAGAAACCAAGAGCCCTTTTCGTGCAGGGAAAAATGTCCGTTTTCTGTTCTTCTTTTGCACACGGTGACGTGCTTTCAGGGCTGTGGTTAGGCTTTTACCCACTCGAGGGAGGGCAGCTTCCCATTCACTTTGGAGATGGCACTCCTGCAGCGCTGTGGGCCATGTCTGTGCTTCTCAGACTGCAAACTACCCTCTCCATTCGAAGAGAACACGCACGGATTGGGAAGTCTCTGTTCTCTGGGAGTTGTGTGTGCTGCTACTGCCCCGGTGTATGGGGTGGCTCACTGGCCACTAGCAATGTTTCTGCTCGCCACTGTGGGGCAAACGTTGTGCAGCTAAGCTCACTTGGGAAGTACAAGTGCCAGAGTTCCTTTCTGGGGCACCATCAAGAGATCACATTCGTAGCATGCGGGTACTGCTTTCCTCCTAAGCTGTGCATTCGCAGCCAGCTTCAAGGTGTTCCTTTTGTGGATAGACTCTGGAGGAGAGGCCGCTGGAAAAGGCCTCTGCTTCTATGCCCTTTGAGAGGGCTGCTTTGAGGAACCTCTTACCCTAGCCTCTGCCAAGTACAGCCTTCTGCCTCTCTCCAATACTGACTTACTTCTGACAGCTTGTCTTTCCGTTTGAGAAACCAAGAGCCCTTTTCGTGCAGGGAAAAATGTCCGTTTTCTGTTCTTCTTTTGCACACGGTGACGTGCTTTCAGGGCTGGGGTTAGGCTTTTACCCACTCGAGGGAGGGCAGCTTCCCATTCACTTTGGAGATGGCACTCCTGCAGCGCTGTGGGCCATGTCTGTGCTTCGCAGACTGCAAACTACCCTCTCCATTCGAAGAGAACACGCACGGAATGGGAAGTCTCTGTTCTCTGGGAGTTGTGTGTGGTGCTACTGCCCCGGTGTATGGGGTGGCTCACTGGCCACTAGCAATGTTTCTGCTCGCCACTGTGGGGCAAACGTTGTGCAGCTAAGCTCACTTGGGAAGTACAAGTGCCAGAGTTCCTTTCTGGGGCACCATCAAGAGATCACATTCGTAGCATGCGGGTACTGCTTTCCTCCTCAGCTGTGCATTCGCAGCCAGCTTCAAGGTGTTCCTTTTGTGGATAGACTCTGGTGGAGACGCCGCTGGAGAAGGCTTCTGCTTCTATGCCCTTTGAGAAGGCTGCTTTGAAAAACCTCTTACCTAGCGTGTGCCAAGTACAGCCTTCTGCCTCTCTCCAATACTGACTTACTTTTGACAGCTTGTCTTTCCGTTTGAGAAAGCAAGAGCCCTTTTCGTGCAGGGAAAAATGTCCGTTTTCTGTTCTTCTTTTGCACACGGTGACGTGCTTTCAGGGCTGTGGTTAGGCTTTTACCCACTCGAGGGAGGGCAGCTTCCCATTCACTTTGGAGATGGCACTCCTGCAGCGCTGTGGGCCATGTCTGTGCTTCGCAGACTGCAAACTACCCTCTCCATTCGAAGAGAACACGCACGGATTGGGAAGTCTCTGTTCTCTGGGAGTTGTGTGTGGTGCTATTGCCCCGGTGTATGGGGTGGCTCACTGGCCACTAGCAATGTTTCTGCTCGCCACTGTGGGGCAAACGTTGTGCAGCTAAGCTCACTTGGGAAGTACAAGTGCCAGAGTTCCTTTCTGGGGCACCATCAAGAGATCACATTCGTAGCATGCGGGTACTGCTTTCCTCCTAAGCTGTGCATTCGCAGCCAGCTTCAAGGTGTTCCTTTTGTGGATAGACTCTGGAGGAGAGGCCGCTGGAGAAGGCCTCTGCTTCTATGCCCTTTGAGAGGGCTGCTTTGAGGAACCTATTACCCTAGCCTCTGCCAAGTACAGCCTTCTGCCTCTCTCCAATACTGACTTACTTTTGACAGCTTGTCTTTCCGTTTGAGAAACCAAGAGCCCTTTTCGTGCAGGGAAAAATGTCCGTTTTCTGTTCTTCTTTTGCACACGGTGACGTGCTTTCAGGCCTGGGTTAGGCTTTTACCCACTCGAGGGAGGGCAGCTTCCCATTCACTTTGGAGATGGCACTCTTGCAGCGCTGTGGACCATGTCTGTGCTTCGCAGACTGCAAACTACCCTCTCCATTCGAAGAGAACACGCACGGATTGGGAAGTCTCTGTTCTCTGGGAGTTGTGTGTGGTGCTACTGCCCCGGTGTATGGGGTGTCTCACTGGCCACTAGCAATGTTTCTGCTCGCCACTGTGGGGCAAACGTTGTGCAGCTAAGCTCACTTGGGAAGTACAAGTGCCAGAGTTCCTTTCTGGGGCACCATCAAGAGATCACATTCGTAGCATGCGGGTCCTGCTTTCCTCCTCAGCTGTGCATTCGCAGCCAGCTTCAAGGTGTTCCTTTTGTGGATAGACTCTGGTGGAGAGGCCGCTGGATAAGGCCTCTGCTTCTATGCCCTTTGAGAGGGCTGCTTTGAGGAACCTCTTACCCTAGCCTCTGCCAAGTACAGCCTTCTGCCTCTCTCCAATACTGCCTTACTTCTGACAGCTTGTCTTTCCGTTTGAGAAAGCAAGAGCCCTTTTCGTGCAGGGAAAAATGTCCGTTTTCTGTTCTTCTTTTGCACACGGTGACGTGCTTTCAGGGCTGGCGTTAGGCTTTTACCCACTCGAGGGAGGGCAGCTTCCCATTCACTTTGGAGATGGCACTCCTGCAGCGCTGTGGGCCATGTCTGTGCTTCGCAGACTGCAAACTACCCTCTCCATTAGAAGAGAACACGCACGGATTGGGAAGTCTCTGTTCTCTGGGAGTTGTGTGTGGTGCTACTGCCCCGGTGTATGGGTTGGCTCACTGGCCACTAGCAACGTTTCTGCTCGCCACTGTGGGGCAAGCGTTGTGCAGCTAAGCTCACTTGGGAAGTACAAGTGCCAGAGTTCCTTTCTGGGGCACCATCAAGAGATCACATTCGTAGCATGCGGGTACTGCTTTCCTCCTAAGCTGTGCATTCCCCGCCAGCTTCAAGGTGTTCCTTTTGTGGATAGACTCTGGAGGAGAGGCCGCTGGATAAGGCCTCTGCTTCTATGCCCTTTGAGAAGGCTGCTTTGAGGAACCTCTTTCCCTAGCCTCTGCCAAGTACAGCCTTCTGCCTCTCTCCAATACTGACTTACTTTTGACAGCTTGTCTTTCCGTTTGAGAAACCAAGAGCCCTTTTCGTGCAGGGAAAAATGTCCGTTTTCTGTTCTTCTTTTGCACACGGTGACGTGCTTTCAGGCCTGGGTTAGGCTTTTACCCACTCAAGGGAGGGCAGCTTCCCATTCACTTTGGAGATGGCACTCCTGCAGCGCTGTGGGCCATGTCAGTGCTTCGCAGGCTGCAAACTACCCTCTCCATTCGAAGAGAACACGCACGGATTGGGAAGTCTCTGTTCTCTGGGAGATGTGTGTGGTGCTACTGCCCCGGTGTATGGGGTGGCTCACTGGCCACTAGCAATGTTTCTGCTCGCCACTGTGGGGCAAACGTTGTGCAGCTAAGCTCACTTGGGAAGTACAAGTGCCAGAGTTCCTTTCTGGGGCACCATCAAGAGATCACATTCGTAGCATGCGGGTACTGCTTTCCTCCTCAGCTGTGCATTCGCAGCCAGCTTCAAGGTGTTCCTTTTGTGGATAGACTCTGGTGGAGAGGCCGCTGGATAAGGCCTCTGCTTCTATGCCCTTTGAGAGGGCTGCTTTGAGGAACCTCTTACCCTAGCCTCTGCCAAGTACAGCCTTCTGCCTCTCTCCAATACTGACTTACTTCTGACAGCTTGTCTTTCCGTTTGAGAAACCAAGAGCCCTTTTCGTGCAGGGAAAAATGTCCGTTTTCTGTTCTTCTTTTGCACACGGTGACGTGCTTTCAGGGCTGGCGTTAGGCTTTTACCCACTCGAGGGAGGGCAGCTTCCCATTTACTTTGTAGATGGCACTCCTGCAGCGCTGTGGGCCATGTCTGTGCTTCGCAGACTGCAAACTACCCTCTCCATTCGAAGAGAACACGCACGGATTGGGAAGTCTCTGTTCTCTGGGAGTTGTGTGTGGTGCTACTGCCCCGGTGTATGGGGTGGCTCACTGGCCACTAGCAATGTTTCTGCTCGCCACTGTGGGGCAAACGTTGTGCAGCTAAGCTCACTTGGGAAGTACAAGTGCCAGAGTTCCTTTCTGGGGCACCATCAAGAGATCACATTCGTAGCATGCGGGTACTGCTTTCCTCCTCAGCTGTGCATTCGCAGCCAGCTTCAAGGTGTTCCTTTTGTGGATAGACTTTGGTGGAGAGGCCGCTGGAGAAGGCTTCTGCTTCTATGCCCTTTGAGAAGGCTGCTTTGAGGAACCTCTTACCCTAGCCTCTGCCAAGTACAGCCTTCTGCCTCTCTCCAATACTGACTTACTTTTGACAGCTTGTCTTTCCGTTTGAGAAAGCAAGAGCCCTTTTCGTGCAGGGAAAAATGTCCGTTTTCTGTTCTTCTTTTGCACACGGTGACGTGCTTTCAGGGCTGTGGTTAGGCTTTTACCCACTCGAGGGAGGGCAGCTTCCCATTCACTTTGGAGATGGCACTCCTGCAGCGCTGTGGGCCATGTCTGTGCTTCGCAGACTGCAAACTACCCTCTCCATTCGAAGAGAACACGCACGGATTGGGAAGTCTCTGTTCTCTGGGAGTTGTGTGTGGTGCTACTGCCCCGGTGTATGGGGTGGCTCACTGGCCACTAGCAACGTTTCTGCTCGCCACTGTGGGGCAAGCGTTGTGCAGCTAAGCTCACTTGGGAAGTACAAGTGCCAGAGTTCCTTTCTGGGGCACCATCAAGAGATCACATTCGTAGCATGCGGGTACTGCTTTCCTCCTAAGCTGTGCATTCGCAGCCAGCTTCAAGGTGTTCCTTTTGTGGATAGACTCTGGAGGAGAGGCCGCTGGATAAGGCCTCTGCTTCTATGCCCTTTGAGAAGGCTGCTTTGAGGAACCTCTTTCCCTAGCCTCTGCCAAGTACAGCCTTCTGCCTCTCTCCAATACTGACTTACTTCTGACAGCTTGTCTTTCCGTTTGAGAAACCAAGAGCCCTTTTCGTGCAGGGAAAAATGTCCGTTTTCTGTTCTTCTTTTGCACACGGTGACGTGCTTTCACGGCTGTGGTTAGGCTTTTAAGCACTCGAGGGAGGGCAGCTTCCCATTCACTTTGTAGATGGCACTCCTGCAGCGCTGTGGGCCATGTCTGTGCTTCGCAGACTGCAAACTACCCTCTCCATTCGAAGAGAACACGCACGGATTGGGAAGTCTCTGTTCTCTGGGAGTTGTGTGTGGTGCTACTGCCCCGATGTATGGGGTGGCTCACTGGCCACTAGCAATGTTTCTGCTCGCCACTGTGGGGCAAACGTTGTGCAGCTAAGCTCACTTGGGAAGTACAAGTGCCAGAGTTCCTTTCTGGGGCACCATCAAGAGATCACATTCGTAGCATGCGGGTACTGCTTTCCTCCTCAGCTGTGCATTTGCAGCCAGCTTCAAGGTGTTCCTTTTGTGGATAGACTCTGGTGGAGAGGCCGCTGGAGAAGGCTTCTGCTTCTATGCCCTTTGAGAAGGCTGCTTTGAGGAACCTCTTACCCTAGCCTCTGCCAAGTACAGCCTTCTGCCTCTCTCCAATACTGACTTACTTTTGACAGCTTGTCTTTCCGTTTGAGAAAGCAAGAGCCCTTTTCGTGCAGGGAAAAATGTCCGTTTTCTGTTCTTCTTTTGCACACGGTGACGTGCTTTCAGGGCTGTGGTTAGGCTTTTACCCACTCGAGGGAGGGCAGCTTCCCATTCACTTTGGAGATGGCACTCCTGCAGCGCTGTGGGCCATGTCTGTGCTTCGCAGACTGCAAACTACCCTCTCCATTCGAAGAGAACACGCACGGATTGGGAAGTCTCTGTTCTCTGGGAGTTGTGTGTGGTGCTACTGCCCCGGTGTATGGGGTGGCTCACTGGCCACTAGCAAAGTTTCTGCTCGCCACTGTGGGGCAAGCGTTGTGCAGCTAAGCTCACTTGGGAAGTACAAGTGCCAGAGTTCCTTTCTGGGGCACCATCAAGAGATCACATTCGTAGCATGCGGGTACTGCTTTCCTCCTAAGCTGTGCATTCCCCGCCAGCTTCAAGGTGTTCCTTTTGTGGATAGACTCTGGAGGAGAGGCCGCTGGATAAGGCCTCTGCTTCTATGCCCTTTGAGAAGGCTGCTTTGAGGAACCTCTTTCCCTACCCTCTGCCAAGTACAGCCTTCTGCCTCTCTCCAATACTGACTTACTTTTGACAGCTTGTCTTTCCGTTTGAGAAACCAAGAGCCCTTTTCGTGCAGGGAAAAATGTCCGTTTTCTGTTCTTCTTTTGCACACGGTGACGTGCTTTCAGGCCTGGGTTAGGCTTTTACCCACTCAAGGGAGGGCAGCTTCCCATTCACTTTGGAGATGGCACTCCTGCAGCGCTGTGGGCCATGTCAGTGCTTCGCAGGCTGCAAACTACCCTCTCCATTCGAAGAGAACACGCACGGATTGGGAAGTCTCTGTTCTCTGGGAGTTGTGTGTGGTGCTACTGCCCCGGTGTATGGGGTGGCTCACTGGCCACTAGCAATGTTTCTGCTCGCCACTGTGGGGCAAACGTTGTGCAGCTAAGCTCACTTGGGAAGTACAAGTGCCAGAGTTCCTTTATGGGGCACCATCAAGAGATCACATTCGTAGCATGCGGGTACTGCTTTCCTCCTCAGCTGTGCATTCGCAGCCAGCTTCAAGGTGTTCCTTTTGTGGATAGACTCTGGTGGAGAGGCCGCTGGATAAGGCCTCTGCTTCTATGCCCTTTGAGAGGGCTGCTTTGAGGAACCTCTTACCCTAGCCTCTGCCAAGTACAGCCTTCTGCCTCTCTCCAATACTGACTTACTTCTGACAGCTTGTCTTTCCGTTTGAGAAACCAAGAGCCCTTTTCGTGCAGGGAAAAATGTCCGTTTTCTGTTCTTCTTTTGCACACGGTGACGTGCTTTCAGGGCTGGCGTTAGGCTTTTACCCACTCGAGGGAGGGCAGCTTCCCATTTACTTTGTAGATGGCACTCCTGCAGCGCTGTGGGCCATGTCTGTGCTTCGCAGACTGCAAACTACCCTCTCCATTCGAAGAGAACACGCACGGATTGGGAAGTCTCTGTTCTCTGGGAGTTGTGTGTGGTGCTACTGCCCCGGTGTATGGGGTGGCTCACTGGCCAATAGCAATGTTTCTGCTCGCCACTGTGGGGCAAACGTTGTGCAGCTAAGCTCACTTGGGAAGTACAAGTGCCAGAGTTCCTTTCTGGGGCACCATCAAGAGATCACATTCGTAGCATGCGGGTACTGCTTTCCTCCTAAGCTGTGCATTCCCCGCCAGCTTCAAGGTGTTCCTTTTGTGGATAGACTCTGGAGGAGAGGCCGCTGGATAAGGCCTCTGCTTCTATGCCCTTTGAGAAGGCTGCTTTGAGGAACCTCTTTCCCTAGCCTCTGCCAAGTACAGCCTTCTGCCTCTCTCCAATACTGACTTACTTCTGACAGCTTGTCTTTCCGTTTGAGAAACCAAGAGCCCTTTTCGTGCAGGGAAAAATGTCCGTTTTCTGTTCTTCTTTTGCACACGGTGACGTGCTTTCACGGCTGTGGTTAGGCTTTTAAGCACTCGAGGGAGGGCAGCTTCCCATTCACTTTGTAGATGGCACTCCTGCAGCGCTGTGGGCCATGTCTGTGCTTCGCAGACTGCAAACTACCCTCTCCATTCGAAGAGAACACGCACGGATTGGGAAGTCTCTGTTCTCTGGGAGTTGTGTGTGCTGCTACTGCCCCGGTGTATGGGGTGGCTCACTGGCCACTAGCAATGTTTCTGCTCGCCACTGTGGGGCAAACGTTGTGCAGCTAAGCTCACTTGGGAAGTACAAGTGCCAGAGTTCCTTTCTGGGGCACCATCAAGAGATCACATTCGTAGCATGCGGGTACTGCTTTCCTCCTCAGCTGTGCATTCGCAGCCAGCTTCAAGGTGTTCCTTTTGTGGATAGACTCTGGTGGAGAGGCCGCTGGAGAAGGCTTCTGCTTCTATGCCCTTTGAGAAGGCTGCTTTGAGGAACCTATTACCCTAGCCTCTGCCAAGTACAGCCTTCTGCCTCTCTCCAATACTGACTTACTTTTGACAGCTTGTCTTTCCGTTTGAGAAAGCAAGAGCCCTTTTCGTGCAGGGAAAAATGTCCGTTTTCTGTTCTTCTTTTGCACACGGTGACGTGCTTTCAGGGCTGTGGTTAGGCTTTTACCCACTCGAGGGAGGGCAGCTTCCCATTCACTTTGGAGATGGCACTCCTGCAGCGCTGTGGGCCATGTCTGTGCTTCGCAGACTGCAAACTACCCTCTCCATTCGAAGAGAACACGCACGGATTGGGAAGTCTCTGTTCTCTGGGAGTTGTGTGTGGTGCTACTGCCCCGGTGTATGGGGTGGCTCACTGGCCACTAGCAACGTTTCTGCTCGCCACTGTGGGGCAAGCGTTGTGCAGCTAAGCTCACTTGGGAAGTACAAGTGCCAGAGTTCCTTTCTGGGGCACCATCAAGAGATCACATTCGTAGCATGCGGGTACTGCTTTCCTCCTAAGCTGTGCATTCCCCGCCAGCTTCAAGGTTTTCCTTTTGTGGATAGACTCTGGAGGAGAGGCCGCTGGATAAGGCCTCTGCTTCTATGCCCTTTGAGAAGGCTGCTTTGAGGAACCTCTTTCCCTAGCCTCTGCCAAGTACAGCCTTCTTCCTCTCTCCAATACTGACTTACTTTTGACAGCTTGTCTTTCCGTTTGAGAAACCAAGAGCCCTTTTCGTGCAGGGAAAAATGTCCGTTTTCTGTTCTTCTTTTGCACACGGTGACGTGCTTTCAGGCCTGGGTTAGGCTTTTACCCACTCAAGGGAGGGCAGCTTCCCATTCACTTTGGAGTTGGCACTCCTGCAGCGCTGTGGGCCATGTCAGTGCTTCGCAGGCTGCAAACTACCATCTCCATTCGAAGAGAACACGCACGGATTGGGAAGTCTCTGTTCTCTGGGAGTTGTGTGTGGTGCTACTGCCCCGGTGTATGGGGTGGCTCACTGGCCACTAGCAACGTTTCTGCTCGCCACTGTGGGGCAAGCGTTGTGCAGCTAAGCTCACTTGGGAAGTACAAGTGCCAGAGTTCCTTTCTGGGGCACCATCAAGAGATCACATTCGTAGCATGCGGGTACTGCTTTCCTCCTAAGCTGTGCATTCCCCACCAGCTTCAAGGTGTTCCTTTTGTGGATAGACTCTGGAGGAGAGGCCGCTGGATAAGGCCTCTGCTTCTATGCCCTTTGAGAAGGCTGCTTTGAGGAACCTCTTTCCCTAGCCTCTGCCATGTACAGCCTTCTGCCTCTCTCCAATACTGACTTACTTCTGACAGCTTGTCTTTCCGTTTGAGAAACCAAGAGCCCTTTTCGTGCAGGGAAAAATGTCCGTTTTCTGTTCTTCTTTTGCACACGGTGACGTGCTTTCACGGCTGTGGTTAGGCTTTTAAGCACTCGAGGGAGGGCAGCTTCCCATTCACTTTGGAGATGGCACTCCTGCAGCGCTGTGGGCCATGTCTGTGCTTCGCAGACTGCAAACTACCCTCTCCATTCGAAGAGAACACGCACGGATTGGGAAGTCTCTGTTCTCTGGGAGATGTGTGTGGTGCTACTGCCCCGGTGTATGGGGTGGCTCACTGGCCAGTAGCAATGTTTCTGCTCGCCACTGTGGGGCAAACGTTGTGCAGCTAAGCTCACTTGGGAAGTACAAGTGCCAGAGTTCCTTTCTGGGGCACCATCAAGAGATCACATTCGTAGCATGCGGGTACTGCTTTCCTCCTAAGCTGTGCATTCGCAGCCAGCTTCAAGGTGTTCCTTTTGTGGATAGACTCTGGAGGAGAGGCCGCTGGAGAAGGCCTCTGCTTCTATGCCCTTTGAGAGGGCTGCTTTGAGGAACCTCTTACCCTAGCCTCTGCCAAGTACAGCCTTCTGCCTCTCTCCAATACTGACTTACTTCTGACAGCTTGTCTTTCCGTTTGAGAAACCAAGAGCCCTTTTCGTGCAGGGAAAAATGTCCTTTTTCTGTTCTTCTTTTGCACACGGTTACGTGCTTTCAGGGCTGGGGTTAGGCTTTTACCCACTCGAGGGAGGGCAGCTTCCCATTCACTTTGGAGATGGCACTCCTGCAGCGCTGTGGGCCATGTCTGTGCTTCGCAGACTGCAAACTACCCTCTCCATTCGAAGAGAACACGCACGGATTGGGAAGTCTCTGTTCTCTGGGAGTTGTGTGTGGTGCTACTGCCCCGGTGTATGGGGTGGCTCACTGGCCACTAGCAACGTTTCTGCTCGCCACTGTGGGGCAAGCGTTGTGCAGCTAAGCTCACTTGGGAAGTACAAGTGCCAGAGTTCCTTTCTGGGGCACCATCAAGAGATCACATTCGTAGCATGCGGGTACTGCTTTCCTCCTAAGCTGTGCATTCGCAGCCAGCTTCTAGGTGTTCCTTTTGTGGATAGACTCTGGAGGAGAGGCCGCTGGATAAGGCCTCTGCTTCTATGCCCTTTGAGAAGGGTGCTTTGAGGAACCTCTTTCCCTAGCCTCTGCCAAGTACAGCCTTCTGCCTCTCTCCAATACTGACTTACTTCTGACAGCTTGTCTTTCCGTTTGAGAAACCAAGAGCCCTTTTCGTGCAGGGAAAAATGTCCGTTTTCTGTTCTTCTTTTGCACACGGTGACGTGCTTTCACGGCTGCGGTTAGGCTTTTAAGCACTCGAGGGAGGGCAGCTTCCCATTCACTTTGGAGATGGCACTCCTGCAGCGCTGTGGGCCATGTCTGTGCTTCGCAGACTGCAAACTACCCTCTCCATTCGAAGAGAACACGCACGGATTGGGAAGTCTCTCTTCTCTGGGAGATGTGTGTGGTGCTACTGCCCCGGTGTATGGGGTGGCTCACTGGCCAGTAGCAATGTTTCTGCTCGCCACTGTGGGGCAAACGTTGTGCAGCTAAGCTCACTTGGGAAGTACAAGTGCCAGAGTTCCTTTCTGGGGCACCAACAAGTGATCACATTCGTAGCATGCGGGTACTGCTTTCCTCCTAAGCTGTGCATTCGCAGCCAGCTTCAAGGTGCTCCTTTTGTGGATAGACTCTGGAGGAAAGGCCGCTGGATAAGGCCTCTGCTTCTATGCCCTTTGAGAAGGCTGCTTTGAGGAACCTCTTTCCCTAGCCTCTGCCAAGTACAGCCTTCTGCCTCTCTCCAATACTGACTTACTTCTGACAGCTTGTCTTTCCGTTTGAGAAACCAAGAGCCCTTTTCGTGCAGGGAAAAATGTCCGTTTTCTGTTCTTCTTTTGCACACGGTGACGTGCTTTCACGGCTGTGGTTAGGCTTTTAAGCACTCGAGGGAGGGCAGCTTCCTATTCACTTTGGAGATGGCACTCCTGCAGCGCTGTGGGCCATGTCTGTGCTTCGCAGACTGCAAACTACCTTCTCCATTCGAAGAGAACACGCACGGATTGGGAAGTCTCTGTACTCTGGGAGTTGTGTGTGGTGCTACTGCCCCGGTGTATGGGGTGGCTCACTGGCCACTAGCAATGTTTCTGCTCGCCACTGTGGGGCAAACGTTGTTCAGCTAAGCTCACTTGGGAAGTACAAGTGCCAGAGTTCCTTTCTGGGGCACCATCAAGAGATCACATTCGTAGCATGCGGGTACTGCTTTCCTCCTAAGCTGTGCATTCGCAGCCAGCTTCAAGGTGTTCCTTTTGTGGATAGACTCTGGAGGAGAGGCCGCTGGATAAGGCCTCTGCTTCTATGCCCTTTGAGAGGGCTGCTTTGAGGAACCTCTTACCCTAGCCTCTGCCAAGTACAGCCTTCTGCCTCTCTCCAATACTGACTTACTTCTGACAGCTTGTCTTTCCGTTTGAGAAACCAAGAGCCCTTTTCGTGCAGGGAAAAATGTCCTTTTTCTGTTCTTCTTTTGCACACGGTGACGTGCTTTCAGGGCTGGGGTTAGGCTTTTACCCACTCGAGGGAGGGCAGCTTCCCATTCACTTTGGAGATGGCACTCCTGCAGCGCTGTGGGCCATGTCTGTGCTTCGCAAACTGCAAACTACCCTCTCCATTCGAAGAGAACACGCACGGATTGGGAAGTCTCTGTTCTCTGGGAGTTGTGTGTGGTGCTACTGCCCCGGTGTATGGGGTGGCTCACTGGCCACTAGCAACGTTTCTGCTCGCCACTGTGGGGCAAGCGTTGTGCAGCTAAGCTCACTTGGGAAGTACAAGTGCCAGAGTTCCTTTCTGGGGCACCATCAAGAGATCACATTCGTAGCATGCGGGTACTGCTTTCCTCCTAAGCTGTGCATTCGCAGCCAGCTTCAAGGTGTTCCTTTTGTGGATAGACTCTGGAGGAGAGGCCTCTGGATAAGGCCTCTGCTTCTATGCCCTTTGAGAAGGCTGCTTTGAGGAACCTGTTTCCCTAGCCTCTGCCAAGTACAGCCTTCTGCCTCTCTCCAATACTGACTTACTTCTGACAGCTTGTCTTTCCGTTTGAGAAACCAAGAGCCCTTTTCGTGCAGGGAAAAATGTCCGTTTTCTGTTCTTCTTTTGCACACGGTGACGTGCTTTCAGGGCTGTGGTTAGGCTTTTACCCACTCGAGGGAGGGCAGCTTCCCATTCACTTTGGAGATGGCACTCCTGCAGCGCTGTGGGCCATGTCTGTGCTTCGCAGACTGCAAACTACCCTCTCCATTCGAAGAGAACACGCACGGATTGGGAAGTCTCTGTTCTCTGGGAGTTATGTGTGGTGCTACTGCCCCGGTGTATGGGGTGGCTCACTGGCCACTAGCAATGTTTCTGCTCGCCACTGTGGGGCAAACGTTGTTCAGCTAAGCTCACTTGGGAAGAACAAGTGCCAGAGTTCCTTTCTGGGGCACCATCAAGAGATCACATTCGTAGCATGCGGGTACTGCTTTCCTCCTAAGCTGTGCATTCGCAGCCAGCTTCAAGGTGTTCCTTTTGTGGATAGACTCTGGAGGAGAGGCCGCTGGATAAGGCCTCTGCTTCTATGCCCTTTGAGAGGGCTGCTTTGAGGAACCTCTTACCCTAGCCTCTGCCAAGTACAGCCTTCTGCCTCTCTCCAATACTGACTTACTTCTGACAGTTTGTCTTTCCGTTTGAGAAACCAAGAGCCCTTTTCGTGCAGGGAAAAATGTCCATTTTCTGTTCTTCTTTTGCACACGGTGACGTGCTTTCAGGGCTGTGGTTAGGCTTTTACCCACTCGAGGGAGGGCAGCTTCCCATTCACTTTGGAGATGGCACTCCTGCAGCGCTGTGGGCCATGTCTGTGCTTCGCAGACTGCAAACTACCCTCTCCATTCGAAGAGAACACGCACGGATTGGGAAGTCTCTGTTCTCTGGGAGATGTGTGTGGTGCTACTGCCCCGGTGTATGGGGTGGCTCACTGGCCACTAGCAATGTTTCTGCTCGCCACTGTGGGGCAAACGTTGTTCAGCTAAGCTCACTTGGGAAGTACAAGTGCCAGAGTTCCTTTCTGGGGCACCATCAAGAGATCACATTCGTAGCATGCGGGTACTGCTTTCCTCCTAAGCTGTGCATTCGCAGCCAGCTTCAAGGTGTTCCTTTTGTGGATAGACTCTGGAGGAGAGGCCGCTGGAAAAGGCCTCTGCTTCTATGCCCTTTGAGAGGGCTGCTTTGAGGAACCTCTTACCCTAGCCTCTGCCAAGTACAGCCTTCTGCCTCTCTCCAATACTGACTTACTTCTGACAGCTTGTCTTTCTGTTTGAGAAACCAAGAGCCCTTTTCGTGCAGGGAAAAATGTCCGTTTTCTGTTCTTCTTTTGCACACGGTGACGTGCTTTCAGGGCTGGGGTTAGGCTTTTACCCACTCGAGGGAGGGCAGCTTCCCATTCACTTTGGAGATGGCACTCCTGCAGCGCTGTGGGCCATGTCTGTGCTTCGCAGACTGCAAACTACCCTCTCCATTCGAAGAGAACACGCACGGAATGGGAAGTCTCTGTTCTCTGGGAGTTGTGTGTGGTGCTACTGCCCCGGTGTATGGGGTGGCTCACTGGCCACTAGCAATGTTTCTGCTCGCCACTGTGGGGCAAACGTTGTGCAGCTAAGCTCACTTGGGAAGTACAAGTGCCAGAGTTCCTTGCTGGGGCACCATCAAGAGATCACATTCGTAGCATGCGGGTACTACTTTCCTCCTCAGCTGTGCATTCGCAGCCAGCTTCAAGGTGTTCCTTTTGTGGATAGACTCTGGTGGAGAGGCCGCTGGAGAAGGCTTCTGCTTCTATGCCCTTTGAGAAGGCTGCTTTGAAAAACCTCTTACCTAGCGTGTGCCAAGTACAGCCTTCTGCCTCTCTCCAATACTGACTTACTTTTGACAGCTTGTCTTTCCGTTTGAGAAAGCAAGAGCCCTTTTCATGCAGGGAAAAATGTCCGTTTTCTGTTCTTCTTTTGCACACGGTGACGTGCTTTCAGGGCTGTGGTTAGGCTTTTACCCACTCGAGGGAGGGCAGCTTCCCATTCACTTTGGAGATGGCACTCCTGCAGCGCTGTGGGCCATGTCTGTGCTTCGCAGACTGCAAACTACCCTCTCCATTCGAAGAGAACACGCACGGATTGGGAAGTCTCTGTTCTCTGGGAGTTGTGTGTGGTGCTATTGCCCCGGTGTATGGGGTGGCTCACTGGCCACTAGCAATGTTTCTGCTCGCCACTGTGGGGCAAACGTTGTGCAGCTAAGCTCACTTGGGAAGTACAAGTGCCAGAGTTCCTTTCTGGGGCACCATCAAGAGATCACATTCGTAGCATGCGGGTACTGCTTTCCTCCTAAGCTGTGCATTCGCAGCCAGCTTCAAGGTGTTCCTTTTGTGGATAGACTCTGGGGGAGAGGCCGCTGGAGAAGGCCTCTGCTTCTATGCCCTTTGAGAGGGCTGCTTTGAGGAACCTATTACCCTAGCCTCTGCCAAGTACAGCCTTCTGCCTCTCTCCAATACTGACTTACTTCTGACAGCTTGTCTTTCCGTTTGAGAAACCAAGAGCCCTTTTCGTGCAGGGAAAAATGTCCGTTTTCTGTTCTTCTTTTGCACACGGTGACGTGCTTTCATGGCTGTGGTTAGGCTTTTAAGCACTCGAGGGAGGGCAGCTTCCCATTCACTTTGGAGATGGCACTCCTGCAGCGCTGTGGGCCATGTCTGTGCTTCGCAGACTGCAAACTACCCTCTCCATTCGAAGAGAACACGCACGGATTGGGAAGTCTCTGTTCTCTGGGAGATGTGTGTGGTGCTACTGCCCCGGTGTATGGGGTGGCTCACTGGCCAGTAGCAATGTTTCTGCTCGCCACTGTGGGGCAAACGTTGTGCAGCTAAGCTCACTTGGGAAGTACAAGTGCCAGAGTTCCTTTCTGGGGCACCATCAAGAGATCACATTCGTAGCATGCGGGTACTGCTTTCCTCCTAAGCTGTGCATTCGCAGCCAGCTTCAAGGTGTTCCTTTTGTGGATAGACTCTGGAGGAGAGGCCGCTGGATAAGGCCTCTGCTTCTATGCCCTTTGAGAGGGCTGCTTTGCGGAACCTCTTACCCTAGCCTCTGCCAAGTACAGCCTTCTGCCTCTCTCCAATACTGACTTACTTCTGACAGCTTGTCTTTCCGTTTGAGAAACCAAGAGCCCTTTTCGTGCAGGGAAAAATGTCCTTTTTCTGTTCTTCTTTTGCACACGGTTACGTGCTTTCAGGGCTGGGGTTAGGCTTTTACCCACTCGAGGGAGGGCAGCTTCCCATTCACTTTGGAGATGGCACTCCTGCAGCGCTGTGGGCCATGTCTGTGCTTCGCAGACTGCAAACTACCCTCTCCATTCGAAGAGAACACGCACGGATTGGGAAGTCTCTGTTCTCTGGGATTTGTGTGTGGTGCTACTGCCCCGGTGTATGGGGTGGCTCACTGGCCACTAGCAACGTTTCTGCTCGCCACTGTGGGGCAAGCGTTGTGCAGCTAAGCTCACTTGGGAAGTACAAGTGCCAGAGTTCCTTTCTGGGGCACCATCAAGAGATCACATTCGTAGCATGCGGGTACTGCTTTCCTCCTAAGCTGTGCATTCCCCACCAGCTTCAAGGTGTTCCTTTTGTGGATAGACTCTGGAGGAGAGGCCGCTGGATAAGGCCTCTGCTTCTATGCCCTTTGAGAAGGCTGCTTTGAGGAACCTCTTTCCCTAGCCTCTGCCAAGTACAGCCTTCTGCCTCTCTCCAATACTGACTTACTTCTGACAGCTTGTCTTTCCGTTTGAGAAACCAAGAGCCCTTTTCGTGCAGGGAAAAATGTCCGTTTTCTGTTCTTCTTTTGCACACGGTGACGTGCTTTCACGGCTGTGGTTAGGCTTTTAAGCATTCGAGGGAGGGCAGCTTCCCATTCACTTTGGAGATGGCACTCCTGCAGCGCTGTGGGCCATGTCTGTGCTTCGCAGACTGCAAACTACCCTCTCCATTCGAAGAGAACACGCACGGATTGGGAAGTCTCTGTTCTCTGGGAGATGTGTGTGGTGCTACTGCCCCGGTGTATGGGGTGGCTCACTGGCCAGTAGCAATGTTTCTGCTCGCCACTGTGGGGCAAACGTTGTGCAGCTAAGCTCACTTGGGAAGTACAAGTGCCAGAGTTCCTTTCTGGGGCACCATCAAGAGATCACATTCGTAGCATGCGGGTACTGCTTTCCTCCTAAGCTGTGCATTCGCAGCCAGCTTCAAGGTGTTCCTTTTGTGGATAGACTCTGGAGGAGAGGCCGCTGGATAAGGCCTCTGCTTCTATGCCCTTTGAGAGGGCTGCTTTGCGGAACCTCTTACCGTAGCCTCTGCCAAGTACAGCCTTCTGCCTCTCTCCAATACTGACTTACTTCTGACAGCTTGTCTTTCCGTTTGAGAAACCAAGAGCCCTTTTCGTGCAGGGAAAAATGTCCTTTTTCTGTTCTTCTTTTGCACACGGTTACGTGCTTTCAGGGCTGGGGTTAGGCTTTTACCCACTCGAGGGAGGGCAGCTTCCCATTCACTTTGGAGATGGCACTCCTGCAGCGCTGTGGGCCATGTCTGTGCTTCGCAGACTGCAAACTACCCTCTCCATTCGAAGAGAACACGCACGGATTGGGAAGTCTCTGTTCTCTGGGAGTTGTGTGTGGTGCTACTGCCCCGGTGTATGGGGTGGCTCACTGGCCACTAGCAACGTTTCTGCTCGCCACTGTGGGGCAAGCGTTGTGCAGCTAAGCTCACTTGGGAAGTACAAGTGCCAGAGTTCCTTTCTGGGGCACCATCAAGAGATCACATTCGTAGCATGCGGGTACTGCTTTCCTCCTAAGCTGTGCATTCCCCACCAGCTTCAAGGTGTTCCTTTTGTGGATAGACTCTGGAGGAGAGGCCGCTGGATAAGGCCTCTGCTTCTATGCCCTTTGAGAAGGCTGCTTTGTGGAACCTGTTTCCCTAGCCTCTGCCAAGTACAGCCTTCTGCCTCTCTCCAATACTGACTTACTTCTGACAGCTTGTCTTTCCGTTTGAGAAACCAAGAGCCCTTTTCGTGCAGGGAAAAATGTCCGATTTCTGTTCTTCTTTTGCACACGGTGACGTGCTTTCACGGCTGTGGTTAGGCTTTTAAGCACTCGAGGGAGGGCAGCTTCCCATTCACTTTGGAGATGGCACTCCTGCAGCGCTGTGGGCCATGTCTGTGCTTCGGAGACTGCAAACTACCCTCTCCATTCGAAGAGAACACGCACGGATTGGGAAGTCTCTGTTCTCTGGGAGATGTGTGTGGTGCTACTGCCCCGGTGTATGGGGTGGCTCACTGGCCAGTAGCAATGTTTCTGCTCGCCACTGTGGGGCAAACGTTGTGCAGCTAAGCTCACTTGGGAAGTACAAGTGCCAGAGTTCCTTTCTGGGGCACCAACAAGTGATCACATTCGTAGCATGCGGGTACTGCTTTCCTCCTAAGCTGTGCATTCGCAGCCAGCTTCATGGTGTTCCTTTTGTGGATAGACTCTGGTGGAGAGGCCGCTGGATAAGGCCTCTGCTTCTATGCCCTTTGAGAGGGCTGCTTTGAGGAACCTCTTACCCTAGCCTCTGCCAAGTACAGCCTTCTGCCTCTCTCCAATACTGACTTACTTCTGACAGCTTGTCTTTCCGTTTGAGAAACCAAGAGCCCTTTTCGTGCAGGGAAAAATGTCCGTTTTCTGTTCTTCTTTTGCACACGGTGACGTGCGTTCAGGGCTGGCGTTAGGCTTTTACCCACTCGAGGGAGGGCAGCTTCCCATTCACTTTGGAGATGGCACTCCTGCAGCGCTGTGGGCCATGTCTGTGCTTCGCAGACTGCAAACTACCCTCTCCATTCGAAGAGAACACGCACGGATTGGGAAGTCTCTGTTCTCTGGGAGTTGTGTGTGGTGCTACTGCCCCGGTGTATGGGGTGGCTCACTGGCCACTAGCAACGTTTCTGCTCGCCACTGTGGGGCAAGCGTTGTGCAGCTAAGCTCACATGGGAAGTACAAGTGCCAGAGTTCCTTTCTGGGGCACCATCAAGAGATCACATTCGTAGCATGCGGGTACTGCTTTCCTCCTAAGCTGTGCATTCCCCGCCAGCTTCAAGGTGTTCCTTTTGTGGATAGACTCTGGAGGAGAGGCCGCTGGATAAGGCCTCTGCTTCTATGCCCTTTGAGAAGGCTGCTTTGAGGAACCTCTTTCCCTAGCCTCTGCCAAGTACAGGCTTCTGCCTCTCTCCAATACTGACTTACTTTTGACAGCTTGTCTTTCCGTTTGAGAAACCAAGAGCCCTTTTCGTGCAGGGAAAAATGTCCGTTTTCTGTTCTTCTTTTGCACACGGTGACGTGCTTTCAGGCCTGGGTTAGGCTTTTACCCACTCAAGGGAGGGCAGCTTCCCATTCACTTTGGAGATGGCACTCCTGCAGCGCTGTGGGCCATGTCAGTGCTTCGCAGGCTGCAAACTACCCTCTCCATTCGAAGAGAACACGCACGGATTGGGAAGTCTCTGTTCTCTGGGAGTTGTGTGTGGTGCTACTGCCCCGGTGTATGGGGTGGCTCACTGGCCACTAGCAACGTTTCTGCTCGCCACTGTGGGGCAAGCGTTGTGCAGCTAAGCTCACTTGGGAAGTACAAGTGCCAGAGTTCCTTTCTGGGGCACCATCAAGAGATCACATTCGTAGCATGCGGGTACTGCTTTCCTCCTAAGCTGTGCATTCCCCACCAGCTTCAAGGTGTTCCTTTTGTGGATAGACTCTGGAAGAGAGGCCGCTGGATAAGGCCTCTGCTTCTATGCCCTTTGAGAGGGCTGCTTTGAGGAACCTCTTACCCTAGCCTCTGCCAAGTACAGCCTTCTGCCTCTCTCCAATACTGACTTACTTCTGACAGCTTGTCTTTCCGTTTGAGAAACCAAGAGCCCTTTTCCTGCAGGGAAAAATGTCCGTTTTCTGTTCTTCTTTTGCACACGGTTACGTGCTTTCAGGGCTGGGGTTAGGCTTTTACCCACTCGAGGGAGGGCAGCTTCCCATTCACTTTGGAGATGGCACTCCTGCAGCGCTGTGGGCCATGTCTGTGCTTCGCAGACTGCAAACTACCCTCTCCATTCGAAGAGAACACGCACGGATTGGGAAGTCTCTGTTCTCTGGGAGTTGTGTGTGGTGCTACTGCCCCGGTGTATGGGGTGGCTCACTGGCCACTAGCAATGTTTCTGCTCGCCACTGTGGGGCAAGCGTTGTGCAGCTAAGCTCACTTGGGAAGTACAAGTGCCAGAGTTCCTTTCTGGGGCACCATCAAGAGATCACATTCGTAGCATGCGGGTACTGCTTTCCTCCTAAGCTGTGCATTCCCCACCAGCTTCAAGGTGTTCCTTTTGTGGATAGACTCTGGAGGAGAGGCCGCTGGATAAGGCCTCTGCTTCTATGCCCTTTGAGAAGGCTGCTTTGAGGAACCTCTTTCCCTAGCCTCTGCCAAGTACAGCCTTCTGCCTCTCTCCAATACTGACTTACTTCTGACAGCTTCTCTTTCCGTTTGAGAAACCAAGAGCCCTTTTCGTGCAGGGAAAAATGTCCTTTTTCTGTTCTTCTTTTGCACACGGTTACGTGCTTTCAGGGCTGGGGTTAGGCTTTTACCCACTCGAGGGAGGGCAGCTTCCCATTCACTTTGGAGATGGCACTCCTGCAGCGCTGTGGGCCATGTCTGTGCTTCGCAGACTGCAAACTACCCTCTCCATTCGAAGAGAACACGCATGGATTGGGAAGTCTCTGTTCTCTGGGAGTTGTGTGTGGTGCTACTGCCCCGGTGTATGGGGTGGCTCACTGGCCACTAGCAATGTTTCTGCTCGCCACTGTGGGGAAAACGTTGTGCAACTAAGCTCACTTGGGAAGTACAAGTGCCAGAGTTCCTTTCTGGGGCACCATCAAGAGATCACATTCGTAGCATGCGGGTACTGCTTTCCTCCTAAGCTGTGCATTCGCAGCCAGCTTCAAGGTGTTCCTTTTGTGGATAGACTCTGGAGGAGAGGCCGCTGGAGAAGGCCTCTGCTTCTATGCCCTTTGAGAGGGCTGCTTTGAGGAACCTATTACCCTAGCCTCTGCCATGTACAGCCTTCTGCCTCTCTCCAATACTGACTTACTTCTGACAGCTTGTCTTTCCGTTTGAGAAACCAAGAGCCCTTTTCGTGCAGGGAAAAATGTCCTTTTTCTGTTCTTCTTTTGCACACGGTTACGTTCTTTCAGGGCTGGGGTTAGGCTTTTACCCACTCGAGGGAGGGCAGCTTCCCATTCACTTTGGAGATGGCACTCCTGCAGCGCTGTGGAACATGTCTGTGCTTCGCAGACTGCAAACTACCCTCTCCATTCGAAGAGAACACGCACGGATTGGGAAGTCTCTGTTCTCTGGGAGTTGTGTGTGGTGCTACTGCCCCGGTGTATGGGGTGTCTCACTGGCCACTAACAATGTTTCTGCTCGCCACTGTGGGGCAAACGTTGTGCAGCTAAGCTCACTTGGGAAGTACAAGTGCCAGAGTTCCTTTCTGGGGCACCATCAAGAGATCACATTCGTAGCATGCGGGTACTGCTTTCCTCCTAAGCTGTGCATTCGCAGCCAGCTTCATGGTGTTCCTTTTGTGGATAGACTCTGGTGGAGAGGCCGCTGGATAAGGCCTCTGCTTCTATGCCCTTTGAGAGGGCTGCTTTGAGGAACCTCTTACCCTAGCCTCTGCCAAGTACAGCCTTCTGCCTCTCTCCAATACTGACTTACTTCTGACAGCTTGTCTTTCCGTTTGAGAAACCAAGAGCCCTTTTCGTGCAGGGAAAAATGTCCGTTTTCTGTTCTTCTTTTGCACACGGTTACGTGCTTTCAGGGCTGGCGTTAGGCTTTTACCCACTCGAGGGAGGGCAGCTTCCCATTCACTTTGGAGATGGCACTCCTGCAGCGCTGTGGGCCATGTCTGTGCTTCGCAGACTGCAAACTACCCTCTCCATTCGAAGAGAACACGCACGGATTGGGAAGTCTCTGTTCTCTGGGAGTTGTGTGTGGTGCTACTGCCCCGGTGTATGGGGTGGCTCACTGGCCACTAGCAACGTTTCTGCTCGCCACTGTGGGGCAAGCGTTGTGCAGCTAAGCTCACTTGGGAAGTACAAGTGCCAGAGTTCCTTTCTGGGGCACCATCAAGAGATCACATTCGTAGCATGCGGGTACTGCTTTCCTCCTAAGCTGTGCATTCCCCGCCAGCTTCAAGGTGTTCCTTTTGTGGATAGACTCTGGAGGAGAGGCCGCTGGATAAGGCCTCTGCTTCTATGCCCTTTGAGAAGGCTGCTTTGAGGAACCTCTTTCCCTAGCCTCTGCCAAGTACAGGCTTCTGCCTCTCTCCAATACTGACTTACTTTTGACAGCTTGTCTTTCCGTTTGAGAAACCAAGAGCCCTTTTCGTGCAGGGAAAAATGTCCGTTTTCTGTTCTTCTTTTGCACACGGTGACGTGCTTTCAGGCCTGGGTTAGGCTTTTACCCACTCAAGGGAGGGCAGCTTCCCATTCACTTTGGAGATGGCACTCCTGCAGCGCTGTGGGCCATGTCAGTGCTTCGCAGGCTGCAAACTACCCTCTCCATTCGAAGAGAACACGCACGGATTGGGAAGTCTCTGTTCTCTGGGAGTTGTGTGTGGTGCTACTGCCCCGGTGTATGGGGTGGCTCACTGGCCACTAGCAACGTTTCTGCTCGCCACTGTGGGGCAAGCGTTGTGCAGCTAAGCTCACTTGGGAAGTACAAGTGCCAGAGTTCCTTTCTGGGGCACCATCAAGAGATCACATTCGTAGCATGCGGGTACTGCTTTCCTCCTAAGCTGTGCATTCGCAGCCAGCTTCAAGGTGTTCCTTTTGTGGATAGACTCTGGAGGAGAGGCCGCTGGATAAGGCCTCTGCTTCTATGCCCTTTGAGAGGGCTGCTTTGCGGAACCTCTTACCCTAGCCTCTGCCAAGTACAGCCTTCTGCCTCTCTCCAATACTGACTTACTTCTGACAGCTTGTCTTTCCGTTTGAGAAACCAAGAGCCCTTTTCGTGCAGGGAAAAATGTCCTTTTTCTGTTCTTCTTTTGCACACGGTTACGTGCTTTCAGGGCTGGGGTTAGGCTTTTACCCACTCGAGGGAGGGCAGCTTCCCATTCACTTTGGAGATGGCACTCCTGCAGCGCTGTGGGCCATGTCTGTGCTTCGCAGACTGCAAACTACCCTCTCCATTCGAAGAGAACACGCACGGATTGGGAAGTCTCTGTTCTCTGGGAGTTGTGTGTGGTGCTACTGCCCCGGTGTATGGGGTGGCTCACTGGCCACTAGCAACGTTTCTGCTCGCCACTGTGGGGCAAGCGTTGTGCAGCTAAGCTCACTTGGGAAGTACAAGTGCCAGAGTTCCTTTCTGGGGCACCATCAAGAGATCACATTCGTAGCATGCGGGTACTGCTTTCCTCCTAAGCTGTGCATTCGCAGCCAGCTTCATGGTGTTCCTTTTGTGGATAGACTCTGGTGGAGAGGCCGCTGGATAAGGCCTCTGCTTCTATGCCCTTTGAGAGGGCTGCTTTGAGGAACCTCTTACCCTAGCCTCTGCCAAGTACAGCCTTCTGCCTCTCTCCAATACTGACTTACTTCTGACAGCTTGTCTTTCCGTTTGAGAAACCAAGAGCCCTTTTCGTGCAGGGAAAAATGTCCGTTTTCTGTTCTTCTTTTGCACACGGTTACGTGCTTTCAGGGCTGGCGTTAGGCTTTTACCCACTCGAGGGAGGGCAGCTTCCCATTCACTTTGGAGATGGCACTCCTGCAGCGCTGTGGGCCATGTCTGTGCTTCGCAGACTGCAAACTACCCTCTCCATTCGAAGAGAACACGCACGGATTGGGAAGTCTCTGTTCTCTGGGAGTTGTGTGTGGTGCTACTGCCCCGGTGTATGGGGTGGCTCACTGGCCACTAGCAACGTTTCTGCTCGCCACTGTGGGGCAAGCGTTGTGCAGCTAAGCTCACTTGGGAAGTACAAGTGCCAGAGTTCCTTTCTGGGGCACCATCAAGAGATCACATTCGTAGCATGCGGGTACTGCTTTCCTCCTAAGCTGTGCATTCCCCGCCAGCTTCAAGGTGTTCCTTTTGTGGATAGACTCTGGAGGAGAGGCCGCTGGATAAGGCCTCTGCTTCTATGCCCTTTGAGAAGGCTGCTTTGAGGAACCTCTTTCCCTAGCCTCTGCCAAGTACAGGCTTCTGCCTCTCTCCAATACTGACTTACTTTTGACAGCTTGTCTTTCCGTTTGAGAAACCAAGAGCCCTTTTCGTGCAGGGAAAAATGTCCGTTTTCTGTTCTTCTTTTGCACACGGTGACGTGCTTTCAGGCCTGGGTTAGGCTTTTACCCACTCAAGGGAGGGCAGCTTCCCATTCACTTTGGAGATGGCACTCCTGCAGCGCTGTGGGCCATGTCAGTGCTTCGCAGGCTGCAAACTACCCTCTCCATTCGAAGAGAACACGCACGGATTGGGAAGTCTCTGTTCTCTGGGAGTTGTGTGTGGTGCTACTGCCCCGGTGTATGGGGTGGCTCACTGGCCACTAGCAACGTTTCTGCTCGCCACTGTGGGGCAAGCGTTGTGCAGCTAAGCTCACTTGGGAAGTACAAGTGCCAGAGTTCCTTTCTGGGGCACCATCAAGAGATCACATTCGTAGCATGCGGGTACTGCTTTCCTCCTAAGCTGTGCATTCGCAGCCAGCTTCAAGGTGTTCCTTTTGTGGATAGACTCTGGAGGAGAGGCCGCTGGATAAGGCCTCTGCTTCTATGCCCTTTGAGAGGGCTGCTTTGCGGAACCTCTTACCCTAGCCTCTGCCAAGTACAGCCTTCTGCCTCTCTCCAATACTGACTTACTTCTGACAGCTTGTCTTTCCGTTTGAGAAACCAAGAGCCCTTTTCGTGCAGGGAAAAATGTCCTTTTTCTGTTCTTCTTTTGCACACGGTTACGTGCTTTCAGGGCTGGGGTTAGGCTTTTACCCACTCGAGGGAGGGCAGCTTCCCATTCACTTTGGAGATGGCACTCCTGCAGCGCTGTGGGCCATGTCTGTGCTTCGCAGACTGCAAACTACCCTCTCCATTCGAAGAGAACACGCACGGATTGGGAAGTCTCTGTTCTCTGGGAGTTGTGTGTGGTGCTACTGCCCCGGTGTATGGGGTGGCTCACTGGCCACTAGCAACGTTTCTGCTCGCCACTGTGGGGCAAGCGTTGTGCAGCTAAGCTCACTTGGGAAGTACAAGTGCCAGAGTTCCTTTCTGGGGCACCATCAAGAGATCACATTCGTAGCATGCGGGTACTGCTTTCCTCCTAAGCTGTGCATTCCCCACCAGCTTCAAGGTGTTCCTTTTGTGGATAGACTCTGGAGGAGAGGCCGCTGGATAAGGCCTCTGCTTCTATGCCCTTTGAGAAGGCTGCTTTGAGGAACCTCTTTCCCTAGCCTCTGCCAAGTACAGCCTTCTGCCTCTCTCCAATACTGACTTACTTCTGACAGCTTGTCTTTCCGTTTGAGAAACCAAGAGCCCTTTTCGTGCAGGGAAAAATGTCCGTTTTCTGTTCTTCTTTTGCACACGGTGACGTGCTTTCACGGCTGTGGTTAGGCTTTTAAGCACTCGAGGGAGGGCAGCTTCCCATTCACTTTGGAGATGGCACTCCTGCAGCGCTGTGGGCCATGTCTGTGCTTCGCAGACTGCAAACTACCCTCTCCATTCGAAGAGAACACGCACGGATTGGGAAGTCTCTGTTCTCTGGGAGATGTGTGTGGTGCTACTGCCCCGGTGTATGGGGTGGCTCACTGGCCAGTAGCAATGTTTCTGCTCGCCACTGTGGGGCAAACGTTGTGCAGCTAAGCTCACTTGGGAAGTACAAGTGCCAGAGTTCCTTTCTGGGGCACCATCAAGAGATCACATTCGTAGCATGCGGGTACTGCTTTCCTCCTAAGCTGTGCATTCGCAGCCAGCTTCAAGGTGTTCCTTTTGTGGATAGACTCTGGAGGAGAGGCCGCTGGATAAGGCCTCTGCTTCTATGCCCTTTGAGAGGGCTGCTTTGCGGAACCTCTTACCGTAGCCTCTGCCAAGTACAGCCTTCTGCCTCTCTCCAATACTGACTTACTTCTGACAGCTTGTCTTTCCGTTTGAGAAACCAAGAGCCCTTTTCGTGCAGGGAAAAATATCCTTTTTCTGTTCTTCTTTTGCACACGGTTACGTGCTTTCAGGGCTGAGGTTAGGCTTTTACCCACTCGAGGGAGGGCAGCTTCCCATTCAGTTTGGAGATGGCACTCCTGCAGCGCTGTGGGCCATGTCTGTGCTTCGCAGACTGCAAACTACCCTCTCCATTCGAAGAGAACACGCACGGATTGGGAAGTCTCTGTTCTCTGGGAGTTGTGTGTGGTGCTACTGCCCCGGTGTATGGGGTGGCTCACTGGCCACTAGCAACGTTTCTGCTCGCCACTGTGGGGCAAGCGTTGTGCAGCTAAGCTCACTTGGGAAGTACAAGTGCCAGAGTTCCTTTCTGGGGCACCATCAAGAGATCACATTCGTAGCATGCGGGTACTGCTTTCCTCCTAAGCTGTGCATTCCCCAACAGCTTCAAGGTGTTCCTTTTGTGGATAGACTCTGGAGGAGAGGCCGCTGGATAAGGCCTCTGCTTCTATGCCCTTTGAGAAGGCTGCTTTGAGGAACCTCTTTCCCTAGCCTCTGCCAAGTACAGCCTTCTGCCTCTCTCCAATACTGACTTACTTCTGACAGCTTGTCTTTCCGTTTGAGAAACCAAGAGCCCTTTTCGTGCAGGGAAAAATGTCCGTTTTCTGTTCTTCTTTTGCACACGGTGACGTGCTTTCACGGCTGTGGTTAGGCTTTTAAGCACTCGAGGGAGGGCAGCTTCCCATTCACTTTGGAGATGGCACTCCTGCAGCGCTGTGGGCCATGTCTGTGCTTCGCAGACTGCAAACTACCCTCTCCATTCGAAGAGAACACGCACGGATTGGGAAGTCTCTGTTCTCTGGGAGATGTGTGTGGTGCTACTGCCCCGGTGTATGGGGTGGCTCACTGGCCAGTAGCAATGTTTCTGCTCGCCACTGTGGGGCAAACGTTGTGCAGCTAAGCTCACTTGGGAAGTACAAGTGCCAGAGTTCCTTTCTGGGGCACCAACAAGTGATCACATTCGTAGCATGCGGGTACTGCTTTCCTCCTAAGCTGTGCATTCGCAGCCAGCTTCAAGGTGTTCCTTTTGTGGATAGACTCTGGAGGAGAGGCCGCTGGATAAGGCCTCTGCTTCTATGCCCTTTGAGAGGGCTGCTTTGAGGAACCTCTTACCCTAGCCTCTGCCAAGTACAGCCTTCTGCCTCTCTCCAATACTGACTTACTTCTGACAGCTTGTCTTTCCGTTTGAGAAACCAAGAGCCCTTTTCGTGCAGGGAAAAATGTCCTTTTTCTGTTCTTCTTTTGCACACGGTTACGTGCTTTCAGGGCTGGGGTTAGGCTTTTACCCACTCGAGGGAGGGCAGCTTCCCATTCACTTTGGAGATGGCACTCCTGCAGCGCTGTGGGCCATGTCTGTGCTTCGCAGACTGCAAACTACCCTCTCCATTCGAAGAGAACACGCACGGATTGGGAAGTCTCTGTTCTCTGGGAGTTGTGTGTGGTGCTACTGCCCCGGTGTATGGGGTGGCTCACTGGCCACTAGCAATGTTTCTGCTCGCCACTGTGGGGCAAGCGTTGTGCAGCTAAGCTCACTTGGGAAGTACAAGTGCCAGAGTTCCTTTCTGGGGCACCATCAAGAGATCACATTCGTAGCATGCGGGTACTGCTTTCCTCCTAAGCTGTGCATTCGCAGCCAGCTTCAAGGTGTTCCTTTTATGGATAGACTCTGGAGGAGAGGCCGCTGGAGAAGGCCTCTGCTTCTATGCCCTTTGAGAGGGCTGCTTTGAGGAACCTCTTACCCTAGCCTCTGCCAAGTACAGCCTTCTGCCTCTCTCCAATACTGACTTACTTCTGACAGCTTGTCTTTCCGTTTGAGAAACCAAGAGCCCTTTTCGTGCAGGGAAAAATGTCCTTTTTCTGTTCTTCTTTTGCACACGGTTACGTGCTTTCAGGGCTGGGGTTAGGCTTTTACCCACTCGAGGGAGGGCAGCTTCCCATTCCCTTTGGAGATGGCACTCCTGCAGCGCTGTGGGCCATGTCTGTGCTTCGCAGACTGCAAACTACCCTCTCCATTCGAAGAGAACACGCACGGATTGGGAAGTCTCTGTTCTCTGGGGGTTGTGTGTGGTGCTACTGCCCCGGTGTATGGGGTGGCTCACTGGCCACTAGCAATGTTTCTGCTCGCCACTGTGGGGCAAGCGTTGTGCAGCTAAGCTCACTTGGGAAGTACAAGTGCCAGAGTTCCTTTCTGGGGCACCATCAAGAGATCACATTCGTAGCATGCGGGTACTGCTTTCCTCCTAAGCTGTGCATTCGCAGCCAGCTTCTAGGTGTTCCTTTTGTGGATAGACTCTGGAGGAGAGGCCGCTGGATAAGGCCTCTGCTTCTATGCCCTTTGAGAAGGCTGCTTTGAGGAACCTCTTTCCCTAGCCTCTGCCAAGTACAGCCTTCTGCCTCTCTCCAATACTGACTTACTTTTGACAGCTTGTCTTTCCGTTTGAGAAACCAAGAGCCCTTTTCGTGCACGGAAAAATGTCCGTTTTCTGTTCTTCTTTTGCACACGGTCACGTGCTTTCAGGCCTGGGTTAGGCTTTTACCCACTCGAGGGAGGGCAGCTTCCCATTCACTTTGGAGATGGCACTCCTGCAGCGCTGTGGGCCATGTCAGTGCTTCGCAGACTGCAAACTACCCTCTCCATTCGAAGAGAACACGCACGGATTGGGAAGTCTCTGTTCTCTGGGAGTTGTGTGTGGTGCTACTGCCCCGGTGTATGGGGTGGCTCACTGGCCACTAGTAACGTTTCTGCTCGCCACTGTGGGGCAAGCGTTGTGCAGCTAAGCTCACTTGGGAAGTACAAGTGCCAGAGTTCCTTTCTGGGGCACCATCAAGAGATCACATTCGTAGCATGCGGGTACTGCTCTCCTCCTAAGCTGTGCATTCCCCACCAGCTTCAAGGTGTTCCTTTTGTGGATAGACTCTGGAGGAGAGGCCGCTGGATAAGGCCTCTGCTTCTATGCCCTTTGAGAAGGCTGCTTTGAGGAACCTCTTTCCCTAGCCTCTGCCAAGTACAGCCTTCTGCCTCTCTCCAATACTGACTTACTTCTGACAGCTTGTCTTTCCGTTTGAGAAACCAAGAGCCCTTTTCGTGCAGGGAAAAATGTCCGTTTTCTGTTCTTCTTTTGCACACGGTTACGTGCTTTCAGGTCTGGGGTTAGGCTTTTACCCACTCGAGGGAGGGCAGCTTCCCATTCACTTTGGAGATGGCACTCCTGCAGCGCTGTGGGCCATGTCTGTGCTTCGCAAACTGCAAACTACCCTCTCCATTCGAAGAGAACACGCACGGATTGGGAAGTCTCTGTTCTCTGGGAGATGTGTGTGGTGCTACTGCCCCGGTGTATGGGGTGGCTCACTGGCCACTAGCAATGTTTCTGCTCGCCACTGTGGGGCAAGCGTTGTGCAGCTAAGCTCACTTGGGAAGTACAAGTGCCAGAGTTCCTTTCTGGGGCACCATCAAGAGATCACATTCGTAGCATGCGGGTACTGCTTTCCTCCTAAGCTGTGCATTCGCAGCCAGCTTCAAGGTGTTCCTTTTGTGGATAGACTCTGGTGGAGAGGCCGCTGGAGAAGGCCTCTGCTTCTATGCCCTTTGAGAAGGCTGCTTTGAGGAACCTCTTACCCTAGCGTGTGCCAAGTACAGCCTTCTGCCTCTCTCCAATACTGACTTACTTTTGACAGCTTGTCTTTCCGTTTGAGAAACCAAGAGCCCTTTTCGTGCAGGGAAAAATGTCCGTTTTCTGTTCTTCTTTTGCACACGGTGACGTGCTTTCAGGCCTGGGTCAGGCTTTTACCCACTCAAGGGAGGGCAGCTTCCCATTCACTTTGGAGATGGCACTCCTGCAGCGCTGTGGGCCATGTCTGTGCTTCGCAGACTGCAAACTACCCTCTCCATTCGAAGAGAACACGCACGGATTGGGAAGTCTCTGTTCTCTGGGAGTTATGTGTGGTGCTACTGCCCCGGTGTATGGGGTGGCTCACTGGCCACTAGCAATGTTTCTGCTCTCCACTGTGGGGCAAACGTTGTTCAGCTAAGCTCACTTGGGAAGTACAAGTGCCAGAGTTCCTTTCTGGGGCACCATCAAGAGATCACATTCGTAGCATGCGGGTACTGCTTTCCTCCTAAGCTGTGCATTCGCAGCCAGCTTCAAGGTGTTCCTTTTGTGGATAGACTCTGGAGGAGAGGCCGCTGGATAAGGCCTCTGCTTCTATGCCCTTTGAGAGGGCTGCTTTGAGGAACCTCTTACCCTAGCCTCTGCCAAGTACAGCCTTCTGCCTCTCTCCAATACTGACTTACTTCTGACAGCTTGTCTTTCCGTTTGAGAAACCAAGAGCCCTTTTCGTGCAGGGAAAAATGTCCTTTTTCTGTTCTTCTTTTGCACACGGTTACGTGCTTTCAGGGCTGGGGTTAGGCTTTTACCCACTCGAGGGAGGGCAGCTTCCCATTCACTTTGGAGATGGCACTCCTGCAGCGCTGTGGGCCATGTCTGTGCTTCGCAGACTGCAAACTACCCTCTCCATTCGAAGAGAACACGCACGGATTGGGAAGTCTCTGTTCTCTGGGAGTTGTGTGTGGTGCTACTGCCCCGGTGTATGGGGTGGCTCACTGGCCACTAGCAATGTTTCTGCTCGCCACTGTGGGGAAAACGTTGTGCAACTAAGCTCACTTGGGAAGTACAAGTGCCAGAGTTCCTTTCTGGGGCACCATCAAGAGATCACATTCGTAGCATGCGGGTACTGCTTTCCTCCTAAGCTGTGCATTCGCAGCCAGCTTCAAGGTGTTCCTTTTGTGGATAGACTCTGGTGGAGAGGCCGCTGGAGAAGGCTTCTGCTTCTATGCCCTTTGAGAAGGCTGCTTTGAGGAACCTCTTACCCTAGCCTCTGCCAAGTACAGCCTTCTGCCTCTCTCCAATACTGACTTACTTTTGACAGCTTGTCTTTCCGTTTGAGAAACCAAGAGCCCTTTTCGTGCAGGGATAAATGTCCGTTTTCTGTTCTTCTTTTGCACACGGTTACGTGCTTTCAGGTCTGGGGTTAGGCTTTTACCCACTCGAGGGAGGGCAGCTTCCCATTCACTTTGGAGATGGCACTCCTGCAGCGCTGTGGGCCATGTCTGTGCTTCGCAGACTGCAAACTACCCTCTCCATTCGAAGAGAACACGCACGGATTGGGAAGTCTCTGTTCTCTGGGAGATGTGTGTGGTGCTACTGCCCCGGTGTATGGGGTGGCTCACTGGCCAGTAGCAATGTTTCTGCTCGCCACTGTGGGGCAAACGTTGTGCAGCTAAGCTCACTTGGGAAGTACAAGTGCCAGAGTTCCTTTCTGGGGCACCATCAAGAGATCACATTCGTAGCATGCGGGTACTGCTTTCTTCCTAAGCTGTGCATTCGCAGCCAGCTTCAAGGTGTTCCTTTTGTGGATAGACTCTGGAGGAGAGGCCGCTGGATAAGGCCTCTGCTTCTATGCCCTTTGAGAGGGCTGCTTTGCGGAACCTCTTACCCTAGCCTCTGCCAAGTACAGCCTTCTGCCTCTCTCCAATACTGACTTACTTCTGACAGCTTGTCTTTCCGTTTGAGAAACCAAGAGCCCTTTTCGTGCAGGGAAAAATGTCCTTTTTCTGTTCTTCTTTTGCACACGGTTACGTGCTTTCAGGGCTGGGGTTAGGCTTTTACCCACTCGAGGGAGGGCAGCTTCCCATTCACTTTGGAGATGGCACTCCTGCAGCGCTGTGGGCCATGTCTGTGCTTCGCAGACTGCAAACTACCCTCTCCATTCGAAGAGAACACGCACGGATTGGGAAGTCTCTGTTCTCTGGGAGTTGTGTGTGGTGCTACTGCCCCGGTGTATGGGGTGGCTCACTGGCCACTAGCAACGTTTCTGCTCGCCACTGTGGGGCAAGCGTTGTGCAGCTAAGCTCACTTGGGAAGTACAAGTGCCAGAGTTCCTTTCTGGGGCACCATCAAGAGATCACATTCGTAGCATGCGGGTACTGCTTTCCTCCTAAGCTGTGCATTCGCAGCCAGCTTCAAGGTGTTCCTTTTGTGGATAGACTCTGGAGGAGAGGCCGCTGGATAAGGCCGCTGCTTCTATGCCCTTTGAGAGGGCTGCTTTGCGGAACCTCTTACCCTAGCCTCTGCCAAGTACAGCCTTCTGCCTCTCTCCAATACTGACTTACTTCTGACAGCTTGTCTTTCCGTTTGAGAAACCAAGAGCCCTTTTCGTGCAGGGAAAAATGTCCTTTTTCTGTTCTTCTTTTGCACACGGTTACGTGCTTTCAGGGCTGGGGTTAGGCTTTTACCCACTCGAGGGAGGGCAGCTTCCCATTCACTTTGGAGATGGCACTCCTGCAGCGCTGTGGGCCATGTCTGTGCTTCGCAGACTGCAAACTACCCTCTCCATTCGAAGAGAACACGCACGGATTGGGAAGTCTCTGTTCTCTGGGAGTTGTGTGTGGTGCTACTGCCCCGGTGTATGGGGTGGCTCACTGGCCACTAGCAACGTTTCTGCTCGCCACTGTGGGGCAAGCGTTGTGCAGCTAAGCTCACTTGGGAAGTACAAGTGCCAGAGTTCCTTTCTGGGGCACCATCAAGAGATCACATTCGTAGCATGCGGGTACTGCTTTCCTCCTAAGCTGTGCATTCCCCAACAGCTTCAAGGTGTTCCTTTTGTGGATAGACTCTGGAGGAGAGGCCGCTGGATAAGGCCTCTGCTTCTATGCCCTTTGAGAAGGCTGCTTTGAGGAACCTCTTTCCCTAGCCTCTGCCAAGTACAGCCTTCTGCCTCTCTCCAATACTGACTTACTTCTGACAGCTTGTCTTTCCGTTTGAGAAACCAAGAGCCCTTTTCGTGCAGGGAAAAATGTCCGTTTTCTGTTCTTCTTTTGCACACGGTGACGTGCTTTCACGGCTGTGGTTAGGCTTTTAAGCACTCGAGGGAGGGCAGCTTCCCATTCACTTTGGAGATGGCACTCCTGCAGCGCTGTGGGCCATGTCAGTGCTTCGCAGACTGCAAACTACCCTCTCCATTCGAAGAGAACACGCACGGATTGGGAAGTCTCTGTTCTCTGGGAGATGTGTGTGCTGCTACTGCCCCGGTGTATGGGGTGGCTCACTGGCCAGTAGCAATGTTTCTGCTCGCCACTGTGGGGCAAACGTTGTGCAGCTAAGCTCACTTGGGAAGTACAAGTGCCAGAGTTCCTTTCTGGGGCACCAACAAGTGATCACATTCGTAGCATGCGGGTACTGCTTTCCTCCTAAGCTGTGCATTCGCAGCCAGCTTCAAGGTGTTCCTTTTGTGGATAGACTCTGGAGGAGAGGCCGCTGGATAAGGCCTCTGCTTCTATGCCCTTTGAGAGGGCTGCTTTGAGGAACCTCTTACCCTAGCCTCTGCCAAGTACAGCCTTCTGCCTCTCTCCAATACTGACTTACTTCTGACAGCTTGTCTTTCCGTTTGAGAAACCAAGAGCCCTTTTCGTGCAGGGAAAAATGTCCTTTTTCTGTTCTTCTTTTGCACACGGTTACGTGCTTTCAGGGCTGGGGTTAGGCTTTTACCCACTCGAGGGAGGGCAGCTTCCCATTCACTTTGGAGATGGCACTCCTGCAGCGCTGTGGGCCATGTCTGTGCTTCGCAGACTGCAAACTACCCTCTCCATTCGAAGAGAACACGCACGGATTGGGAAGTCTCTGTTCTCTGGGAGTTGTGTGTGGTGCTACTGCCCCGGTGTATGGGGTGGCTCACTGGCCACTAGCAATGTTTCTGCTCGCCACTGTGGGGCAAGCGTTGTGCAGCTAAGCTCACTTGGGAAGTACAAGTGCCAGAGTTCCTTTCTGGGGCACCATCAAGAGATCACATTCGTAGCATGCGGGTACTGCTTTCCTCCTAAGCTGTGCATTCGCAGCCAGCTTCAAGGTGTTCCTTTTATGGATAGACTCTGGAGGAGAGGCCGCTGGAGAAGGCCTCTGCTTCTATGCCCTTTGAGAGGGCTGCTTTGAGGAACCTCTTACCCTAGCCTCTGCCAAGTACAGCCTTCTGCCTCTCTCCAATACTGACTTACTTCTGACAGCTTGTCTTTCCGTTTGAGAAACCAAGAGCCCTTTTCGTGCAGGGAAAAATGTCCTTTTTCTGTTCTTCTTTTGCACACGGTTACGTGCTTTCAGGGCTGGGGTTAGGCTTTTACCCACTCGAGGGAGGGCAGCTTCCCATTCCCTTTGGAGATGGCACTCCTGCAGCGCTGTGGGCCATGTCTGTGCTTCGCAGACTGCAAACTACCCTCTCCATTCGAAGAGAACACGCACGGATTGGGAAGTCTCTGTTCTCTGGGGGTTGTGTGTGGTGCTACTGCCCCGGTGTATGGGGTGGCTCACTGGCCACTAGCAATGTTTCTGCTCGCCACTGTGGGGCAAGCGTTGTGCAGCTAAGCTCACTTGGGAAGTACAAGTGCCAGAGTTCCTTTCTGGGGCACCATCAAGAGATCACATTCGTAGCATGCGGGTACTGCTTTCCTCCTAAGCTGTGCATTCGCAGCCAGCTTCTAGGTGTTCCTTTTGTGGATAGACTCTGGAGGAGAGGCCGCTGGATAAGGCCTCTGCTTCTATGCCCTTTGAGAAGGCTGCTTTGAGGAACCTCTTTCCCTAGCCTCTGCCAAGTACAGCCTTCTGCCTCTCTCCAATACTGACTTACTTTTGACAGCTTGTCTTTCCGTTTGAGAAACCAAGAGCCCTTTTCGTGCACGGAAAAATGTCCGTTTTCTGTTCTTCTTTTGCACACGGTCACGTGCTTTCAGGCCTGGGTTAGGCTTTTACCCACTCGAGGGAGGGCAGCTTCCCATTCACTTTGGAGATGGCACTCCTGCAGCGCTGTGGGCCATGTCAGTGCTTCGCAGACTGCAAACTACCCTCTCCATTCGAAGAGAACACGCACGGATTGGGAAGTCTCTGTTCTCTGGGAGTTGTGTGTGGTGCTACTGCCCCGGTGTATGGGGTGGCTCACTGGCCACTAGTAACGTTTCTGCTCGCCACTGTGGGGCAAGCGTTGTGCAGCTAAGCTCACTTGGGAAGTACAAGTGCCAGAGTTCCTTTCTGGGGCACCATCAAGAGATCACATTCGTAGCATGCGGGTACTGCTCTCCTCCTAAGCTGTGCATTCCCCACCAGCTTCAAGGTGTTCCTTTTGTGGATAGACTCTGGAGGAGAGGCCGCTGGATAAGGCCTCTGCTTCTATGCCCTTTGAGAAGGCTGCTTTGAGGAACCTCTTTCCCTAGCCTCTGCCAAGTACAGCCTTCTGCCTCTCTCCAATACTGACTTACTTCTGACAGCTTGTCTTTCCGTTTGAGAAACCAAGAGCCCTTTTCGTGCAGGGAAAAATGTCCGTTTTCTGTTCTTCTTTTGCACACGGTTACGTGCTTTCAGGTCTGGGGTTAGGCTTTTACCCACTCGAGGGAGGGCAGCTTCCCATTCACTTTGGAGATGGCACTCCTGCAGCGCTGTGGGCCATGTCTGTGCTTCGCAAACTGCAAACTACCCTCTCCATTCGAAGAGAACACGCACGGATTGGGAAGTCTCTGTTCTCTGGGAGATGTGTGTGGTGCTACTGCCCCGGTGTATGGGGTGGCTCACTGGCCACTAGCAATGTTTCTGCTCGCCACTGTGGGGCAAGCGTTGTGCAGCTAAGCTCACTTGGGAAGTACAAGTGCCAGAGTTCCTTTCTGGGGCACCATCAAGAGATCACATTCGTAGCATGCGGGTACTGCTTTCCTCCTAAGCTGTGCATTCGCAGCCAGCTTCAAGGTGTTCCTTTTGTGGATAGACTCTGGTGGAGAGGCCGCTGGAGAAGGCCTCTGCTTCTATGCCCTTTGAGAAGGCTGCTTTGAGGAACCTCTTACCCTAGCGTGTGCCAAGTACAGCCTTCTGCCTCTCTCCAATACTGACTTACTTTTGACAGCTTGTCTTTCCGTTTGAGAAACCAAGAGCCCTTTTCGTGCAGGGAAAAATGTCCGTTTTCTGTTCTTCTTTTGCACACGGTGACGTGCTTTCAGGCCTGGGTCAGGCTTTTACCCACTCAAGGGAGGGCAGCTTCCCATTCACTTTGGAGATGGCACTCCTGCAGCGCTGTGGGCCATGTCTGTGCTTCGCAGACTGCAAACTACCCTCTCCATTCGAAGAGAACACGCACGGATTGGGAAGTCTCTGTTCTCTGGGAGTTATGTGTGGTGCTACTGCCCCGGTGTATGGGGTGGCTCACTGGCCACTAGCAATGTTTCTGCTCTCCACTGTGGGGCAAACGTTGTTCAGCTAAGCTCACTTGGGAAGTACAAGTGCCAGAGTTCCTTTCTGGGGCACCATCAAGAGATCACATTCGTAGCATGCGGGTACTGCTTTCCTCCTAAGCTGTGCATTCGCAGCCAGCTTCAAGGTGTTCCTTTTGTGGATAGACTCTGGAGGAGAGGCCGCTGGATAAGGCCTCTGCTTCTATGCCCTTTGAGAGGGCTGCTTTGAGGAACCTCTTACCCTAGCCTCTGCCAAGTACAGCCTTCTGCCTCTCTCCAATACTGACTTACTTCTGACAGCTTGTCTTTCCGTTTGAGAAACCAAGAGCCCTTTTCGTGCAGGGAAAAATGTCCTTTTTCTGTTCTTCTTTTGCACACGGTTACGTGCTTTCAGGGCTGGGGTTAGGCTTTTACCCACTCGAGGGAGGGCAGCTTCCCATTCACTTTGGAGATGGCACTCCTGCAGCGCTGTGGGCCATGTCTGTGCTTCGCAGACTGCAAACTACCCTCTCCATTCGAAGAGAACACGCACGGATTGGGAAGTCTCTGTTCTCTGGGAGTTGTGTGTGGTGCTACTGCCCCGGTGTATGGGGTGGCTCACTGGCCACTAGCAATGTTTCTGCTCGCCACTGTGGGGAAAACGTTGTGCAACTAAGCTCACTTGGGAAGTACAAGTGCCAGAGTTCCTTTCTGGGGCACCATCAAGAGATCACATTCGTAGCATGCGGGTACTGCTTTCCTCCTAAGCTGTGCATTCGCAGCCAGCTTCAAGGTGTTCCTTTTGTGGATAGACTCTGGTGGAGAGGCCGCTGGAGAAGGCTTCTGCTTCTATGCCCTTTGAGAAGGCTGCTTTGAGGAACCTCTTACCCTAGCCTCTGCCAAGTACAGCCTTCTGCCTCTCTCCAATACTGACTTACTTTTGACAGCTTGTCTTTCCGTTTGAGAAACCAAGAGCCCTTTTCGTGCAGGGATAAATGTCCGTTTTCTGTTCTTCTTTTGCACACGGTTACGTGCTTTCAGGTCTGGGGTTAGGCTTTTACCCACTCGAGGGAGGGCAGCTTCCCATTCACTTTGGAGATGGCACTCCTGCAGCGCTGTGGGCCATGTCTGTGCTTCGCAGACTGCAAACTACCCTCTCCATTCGAAGAGAACACGCACGGATTGGGAAGTCTCTGTTCTCTGGGAGATGTGTGTGGTGCTACTGCCCCGGTGTATGGGGTGGCTCACTGGCCAGTAGCAATGTTTCTGCTCGCCACTGTGGGGCAAACGTTGTGCAGCTAAGCTCACTTGGGAAGTACAAGTGCCAGAGTTCCTTTCTGGGGCACCATCAAGAGATCACATTCGTAGCATGCGGGTACTGCTTTCTTCCTAAGCTGTGCATTCGCAGCCAGCTTCAAGGTGTTCCTTTTGTGGATAGACTCTGGAGGAGAGGCCGCTGGATAAGGCCTCTGCTTCTATGCCCTTTGAGAGGGCTGCTTTGCGGAACCTCTTACCCTAGCCTCTGCCAAGTACAGCCTTCTGCCTCTCTCCAATACTGACTTACTTCTGACAGCTTGTCTTTCCGTTTGAGAAACCAAGAGCCCTTTTCGTGCAGGGAAAAATGTCCTTTTTCTGTTCTTCTTTTGCACACGGTTACGTGCTTTCAGGGCTGGGGTTAGGCTTTTACCCACTCGAGGGAGGGCAGCTTCCCATTCACTTTGGAGATGGCACTCCTGCAGCGCTGTGGGCCATGTCTGTGCTTCGCAGACTGCAAACTACCCTCTCCATTCGAAGAGAACACGCACGGATTGGGAAGTCTCTGTTCTCTGGGAGTTGTGTGTGGTGCTACTGCCCCGGTGTATGGGGTGGCTCACTGGCCACTAGCAACGTTTCTGCTCGCCACTGTGGGGCAAGCGTTGTGCAGCTAAGCTCACTTGGGAAGTACAAGTGCCAGAGTTCCTTTCTGGGGCACCATCAAGAGATCACATTCGTAGCATGCGGGTACTGCTTTCCTCCTAAGCTGTGCATTCGCAGCCAGCTTCAAGGTGTTCCTTTTGTGGATAGACTCTGGAGGAGAGGCCGCTGGATAAGGCCGCTGCTTCTATGCCCTTTGAGAGGGCTGCTTTGCGGAACCTCTTACCCTAGCCTCTGCCAAGTACAGCCTTCTGCCTCTCTCCAATACTGACTTACTTCTGACAGCTTGTCTTTCCGTTTGAGAAACCAAGAGCCCTTTTCGTGCAGGGAAAAATGTCCTTTTTCTGTTCTTCTTTTGCACACGGTTACGTGCTTTCAGGGCTGGGGTTAGGCTTTTACCCACTCGAGGGAGGGCAGCTTCCCATTCACTTTGGAGATGGCACTCCTGCAGCGCTGTGGGCCATGTCTGTGCTTCGCAGACTGCAAACTACCCTCTCCATTCGAAGAGAACACGCACGGATTGGGAAGTCTCTGTTCTCTGGGAGTTGTGTGTGGTGCTACTGCCCCGGTGTATGGGGTGGCTCACTGGCCACTAGCAACGTTTCTGCTCGCCACTGTGGGGCAAGCGTTGTGCAGCTAAGCTCACTTGGGAAGTACAAGTGCCAGAGTTCCTTTCTGGGGCACCATCAAGAGATCACATTCGTAGCATGCGGGTACTGCTTTCCTCCTAAGCTGTGCATTCCCCAACAGCTTCAAGGTGTTCCTTTTGTGGATAGACTCTGGAGGAGAGGCCGCTGGATAAGGCCTCTGCTTCTATGCCCTTTGAGAAGGCTGCTTTGAGGAACCTCTTTCCCTAGCCTCTGCCAAGTACAGCCTTCTGCCTCTCTCCAATACTGACTTACTTCTGACAGCTTGTCTTTCCGTTTGAGAAACCAAGAGCCCTTTTCGTGCAGGGAAAAATGTCCGTTTTCTGTTCTTCTTTTGCACACGGTGACGTGCTTTCACGGCTGTGGTTAGGCTTTTAAGCACTCGAGGGAGGGCAGCTTCCCATTCACTTTGGAGATGGCACTCCTGCAGCGCTGTGGGCCATGTCAGTGCTTCGCAGACTGCAAACTACCCTCTCCATTCGAAGAGAACACGCACGGATTGGGAAGTCTCTGTTCTCTGGGAGATGTGTGTGCTGCTACTGCCCCGGTGTATGGGGTGGCTCACTGGCCAGTAGCAATGTTTCTGCTCGCCACTGTGGGGCAAACGTTGTGCAGCTAAGCTCACTTGGGAAGTACAAGTGCCAGAGTTCCTTTCTGGGGCACCAACAAGTGATCACATTCGTAGCATGCGGGTACTGCTTTCCTCCTAAGCTGTGCATTCGCAGCCAGCTTCAAGGTGTTCCTTTTGTGGATAGACTCTGGAGGAGAGGCCGCTGGATAAGGCCTCTGCTTCTATGCCCTTTGAGAGGGCTGCTTTGAGGAACCTCTTACCCTAGCCTCTGCCAAGTACAGCCTTCTGCCTCTCTCCAATACTGACTTACTTCTGACAGCTTGTCTTTCCGTTTGAGAAACCAAGAGCCCTTTTCGTGCAGGGAAAAATGTCCTTTTTCTGTTCTTCTTTTGCACACGGTTACGTGCTTTCAGGGCTGGGGTTAGGCTTTTACCCACTCGAGGGAGGGCAGCTTCCCATTCACTTTGGAGATGGCACTCCTGCAGCGCTGTGGGCCATGTCTGTGCTTCGCAGACTGCAAACTACCCTCTCCATTCGAAGAGAACACGCACGGATTGGGAAGTCTCTGTTCTCTGGGAGTTGTGTGTGGTGCTACTGCCCCGGTGTATGGGGTGGCTCACTGGCCACTAGCAATGTTTCTGCTCGCCACTGTGGGGAAAACGTTGTGCAACTAAGCTCACTTGGGAAGTACAAGTGCCAGAGTTCCTTTCTGGGGCACCATCAAGAGATCACATTCGTAGCATGCGGGTACTGCTTTCCTCCTAAGCTGTGCATTCGCAGCCAGCTTCAAGGTGTTCCTTTTGTGGATAGACTCTGGAGGAGAGGCCGCTGGATAAGGCCTCTGCTTCTATGCCCTTTGAGAGGGCTGCTTTGAGGAACCTCTTACCCTAGCCTCTGCCAAGTACAGCCTTCTGCCTCTCTCCAATACTGACTTACTTCTGACAGCTTGTCTTTCCGTTTGAGAAACCAAGAGCCCTTTTCGTGCAGGGAAAAATGTCCTTTTTCTGTTCTTCTTTTGCACACGGTGACGTGCTTTCAGGGCTGTGGTTAGGCTTTTACCCACTCGAGGGAGGGCAGCTTCCCATTCACTTTGGAGATGGCACTCCTGCAGCGCTGTGGGCCATGTCTGTGCTTCGCAGACTGCAAACTACCCTCTCCATTCGAAGAGAACACGCACGGATTGGGAAGTCTCTGTTCTCTGGGAGTTGTGTGTGGTGCTATTGCCCCGGTGTATGGGGTGGCTCACTGGCCACTAGCAATGTTTCTGCTCGCCACTGTGGGGCAAACGTTGTGCAGCTAAGCTCACTTGGGAAGTACAAGTGCCAGAGTTCCTTTCTGGGGCACCATCAAGAAATCACATTCGTAGCATGCGGGTACTGCTTTCCTCCTCAGCTGTGCATTCGCAGCCAGCTTCAAGGTGTTCCTTTTGTGGATAGACTCTGGAGGAGAGGCCGCTGGAGAAGGCCTCTGCTTCTCTGCCCTTTGAGAGGGCTGCTTTGAGGAACCTATTACCCTAGCCTCTGCCAAGTACAGCCTTCTGCCTCTATCCAATACTGACTTACTTTTGACAGCTTGTCTTTCCGTTTGAGAAACCAAGAGCCCTTTTCGTGCAGGGAAAAATGTCCGTTTTCTGTTCTTCTTTTGCACACGGTGACGTGCTTTCAGGCCTGGGTTAGGCTTTTACCCACTCGAGGGAGGGCAGCTTCCCATTCACTTTGGAGATGGCACTCCTGCAGCGCTGTGGGCCATGTCTGTGCTTCGCAGACTGCAAACTACTCTCTCCATTCGAAGAGAACACGCACGGATTGGGAAGTCTCTGTTCTCTGGGAGATGTGTGTGGTGCTACTGCCCCGGTGTATGGGGTGGCTCACTGGCCAGTAGCAATGTTTCTGCTCGCCACTGTGGGGCAAACGTTGTGCAGCTAAGCTCACTTGGGAAGTACAAGTGACAGAGTTCCTTTCTGGGGCACCATCAAGAGATCACATTCGTAGCATGCGGGTACTGCTTTCCTCCTAAGCTGTGCATTCGCAGCCAGCTTCAAGGTGTTCCTTTTGTGGATAGACACTGGTGGAGAGGCCGCTGGAGAAGGCCTCTGCTTCTATGCCCTTTGAGAAGGCTGCTTTGAGGAACCTCTTACCCTAGCCTCTGCCAAGTACAGCCTTCTGCCTCTCTCCAATACTGACTTACTTTTGACAGCTTGTCTTTCCGTTTGAGAAACCAAGAGCCCTTTTCGTGCAGGGAAAAATGTCCGTTTTCTGTTCTTCTTTTGCACACGGTTACGTGCTTTCAGGTCTGGGGTTAGGCTTTTACCCACTCGAGGGAGGGCAGCTTCCCATTCACTTTGGAGATGGCACTCCTGCAGCGCTGTGGGCCATGTCTGTGCTTCGCAAACTGCAAACTACCCTCTCCATTCGAAGAGAACACGCACGGATTGGGAAGTCTCTGTTCTCTGGGAGATGTGTGTGGTGCTACTGCCCCGGTGTATGGGGTGGCTCACTGGCCACTAGCAATGTTTCTGCTCGCCACTGTGGGGCAAACGTTGTGCAGCTAAGCTCACTTGGGAAGTACAAGTGCCAGAGTTCCTTTCTGGGGCACCATCAAGAGATCACATTCGTAGCATGCGGGTACTGCTTTCCTCCTAAGCTGTGCATTCGCAGCCAGCTTCAAGGTGTTCCTTTTGTGGATAGACTCTGGAGGAGAGGCCGCTGGATAAGGCCTCTGCTTCTATGCCCTTTGAGAGGGCTGCTTTGAGGAACCTCTTACCCTAGCCTCTGCCAAGTACAGCCTTCTGCCTCTCTCCAATACTGACTTACTTCTGACAGCTTGTCTTTCCGTTTGAGAAACCAAGAGCCCTTTTCGTGCAGGGAAAAATGTCCTTTTTCTGTTCTTCTTTTGCACACGGTTACGTGCTTTCAGGGCTGGGGTTAGGCTTTTACCCACTCGAGGGAGGGCAGCTTCCCATTCACTTTGGAGATGGCACTCCTGCAGCGCTGTGGGCCATGTCTGTGCTTCGCAGACTGCAAACTACCCTCTCCATTCGAAGAGAACACGCACGGATTGGGAAGTCTCTGTTCTCTGGGAGTTGTGTGTGGTGCTACTGCCCCGGTGTATGGGGTGGCTCACTGGCCACTAGCAATGTTTCTGCTCGCCACTGTGGGGAAAACGTTGTGCAACTAAGCTCACTTGGGAAGTACAAGTGCCAGAGTTCCTTTCTGGGGCACCATCAAGAGATCACATTCGTAGCATGCGGGTACTGCTTTCCTCCTAAGCTGTGCATTCGCAGCCAGCTTCAAGGTGTTCCTTTGGTGGATAGACTCTGGTGGAGAGGCCGCTGGAGAAGGCTTCTGCTTCTATGCCCTTTGAGAAGGCTGCTTTGAGGAACCTCTTACCCTAGCCTCTGCCAAGTACAGCCTTCTGCCTCTCTCCAATACTGACTTACTTTTGACAGCTTGTCTTTCCGTTTGAGAAACCAAGAGCCCTTTTCGTGCAGGGAAAAATGTCCGTTTTCTGTTCTTCTTTTGCACACGGTTACGTGCTTTCAGGTCTGGGGTTAGGCTTTTACCCACTCGAGGGAGGGCAGCTTCCCATTCACTTTGGAGATGGCACTCCTGCAGCGCTGTGGGCCATGTCTGTGCTTCGCAAACTGCAAACTACCCTCTCCATTCGAAGAGAACACGCACGGATTGGGAAGTCTCTGTTCTCTGGGAGTTATGTGTGGTGCTACTGCCCCGGTGTATGGGGTGGCTCACTGGCCACTAACAATGTTTCTGCTCGCCACTGTGGGGCAAACGTTGTGCAGCTAAGCTCACTTGGGAAGTACAAGTGCCAGAGTTCCTTTCTGGGGCACCATCAAGAGATCACATTCGTAGCATGCGGGTACTGCTTTCCTCCTAAGCTGTGCATTCGCAGCCAGCTTCAAGGTGTTCCTTTTGTGGATAGACTCTGGAGGAGAGGCCGCTGGATAAGGCCTCTGCTTCTATGCCCTTTGAGAGGGCTGCTTTGAGGAACCTCTTACCCTAGCCTCTGCCAAGTACAGCCTTCTGCCTCTCTCCAATACTGACTTACTTCTGACAGCTTGTCTTTCCGTTTGAGAAACCAAGAGCCCTTTTCGTGCAGGGAAAAATGTCCGTTTTCTGTTCTTCTTTTGCACACGGTGACGTGCTTTCAGGGCTGTGGTTAGGCTTTTACCCACTCGAGGGAGGGCAGCTTCCCATTCACTTTGGAGATGGCACTCCTGCAGCGCTGTGGGCCATGTCTGTGCTTCGCAGATTGCAAACTACCCTCTCCATTCGAAGAGAACACGCACGGATTGGGAAGTCTCTGTTCTCTGGGAGTTGTGTGTGGTGCTACTGCCCCGGTGTATGGGGTGCCTCACTGGCCACTAGCAATGTTTCTGCTCGCCACTGTGGGGCAAACGTTGTTCAGCTAAGCTCACCTGGGAAGTACAAGTGCCAGAGTTCCTTTCTGGGGCACCATCAAGAGATCACATTCGTAGCATGCGGGTACTGCTTTCCTCCTAAGCTGTGCATTCGCAGCCAGCTTCAAGGTGTTCCTTTTGTGGATAGACTCTGGAGGAGAGGCCGCTGGAAAAGGCCTCTGCTTCTATGCCCTTTGAGAGGGCTGCTTTGAGGAACCTCTTACCCTAGCCTCTGCCAAGTACAGCCTTCTGCCTCTCTCCAATACTGACTTACTTCTGACAGCTTGTCTTTCCGTTTGAGAAACCAAGAGCCCTTTTCGTGCAGGGAAAAATGTCCGTTTTCTGTTCTTCTTTTGCACACGGTGACGTGCTTTCAGGGCTGGGGTTAGGCTTTTACCCACTCGAGGGAGGGCAGCTTCCCATTCACTTTGGAGATGGCACTCCTGCAGCGCTGTGGGCCATGTCTGTGCTTCGCAGACTGCAAACTACCCTCTCCATTCGAAGAGAACACGCACGGAATGGGAAGTCTCTGTTCTCTGGGAGTTGTGTGTGGTGCTACTGCCCTGGTGTATGGGGTGGCTCACTGGCCACTAGCAATGTTTCTGCTCGCCACTGTGAGGCAAACGTTGTGCAGCTAAGCTCACTTGGGAAGTACAAGTGCCAGAGTTCCTTTCTGGGGCACCATCAAGAGATCACATTCGTAGCATGCGGGTACTGCTTTCCTCCTCAGCTGTGCATTCGCAGCCAGCTTCAAGGTGTTCCTTTTGTGGATAGACTCTGGTGGAGAGGCCGCTGGAGAAGGCTTCTGCTTCTATGCCCTTTGAGAAGGCTGCTTTGAAAAACCTCTTACCTAGCGTGTGCCAAGTACAGCCTTCTGCCTCTCTCCAATACTGACTTACTTCTGACAGCTTGTCTTTCCGTTTGAGAAAGCAAGAGCCCTTTTCGTGCAGGGAAAAATGTCCGTTTTCTGTTCTTCTTTTGCACACGGTGACGTGCTTTCAGGGCTGTGGTTAGGCTTTTACCCACTCGAGGGAGGGCAGCTTCCCATTCACTTTGGAGATGGCACTCCTGCAGCGCTGTGGGCCATGTCTGTGCTTCGCAGACTGCAAAGTACCCTCTCCATTCGAAGAGAACACGCACGGATTGGGAAGGCTCTGTTCTCTGGGAGTTGTGTGTGGTGCTACTGCCCCGGTGTATGGGGTGGCTCACTGGCCACTAGCAACGTTTCTGCTCGCCACTGTGGGGCAAGCGTTGTGCAGCTAAGCTCACTTGGGAAGTACAAGTGCCAGAGTTCCTTTCTGGGGCACCATCAAGAGATCACATTCGTAGCATGCGGGTACTGCTTTCCTCCTAAGCTGTGCATTCCCCGCCAGCTTCAAGGTGTTCCTTTTGTGGATAGACTCTGGTGGAGAGGCCGCTGGAGAAGGCCTCTGCTTCTATGCCCTTTGAGAAGGCTGCTTTGAGGAACCTCTTACCCTAGCGTGTGCCAAGTACAGCCTTCTGCCTCTCTCCAATACTGACTTACTTTTGACAGCTTGTCTTTCCGTTTGAGAAACCAAGAGCCCTTTTCGTGCAGGGAAAAATGTCCGTTTTCTGTTCTTCTTTTGCACACGGTGACGTGCTTTCAGGGCTGGTGTTAGGCTTTTACCCACTCAAGGGAGGGCAGCTTCCCATTCACTTTGGAGATGGCACTCCTGCAGCGCTGTGGGCCATGTCTGTGCTTCGCAGACTGCAAACTACCCTCTCCATTCGAAGAGAACACGCACGGATTGGGAAGTCTCTGTTCTCTGGGAGTTATGTGTGGTGCTACTGCCCCGGTGTATGGGGTGGCTCACTGGCCACTACCAATGTTTCTGCTCGCCACTGTGGGGCAAACGTTGTTCAGCTAAGCTCACTTGGGAAGTACAAGTGCCAGAGTTCCTTTCTGGGGCACCATCAAGAGATCCCATTCGTAGCATGCGGGTACTGCTTTCCTCCTAAGCTGTGCATTCGCAGCCAGCTTCAAGGTGTTCCTTTTGTGGATAGACTCTGGAGGAGAGGCCGCTGGATAAGGCCTCTGCTTCTATGCCCTTTGAGAGGGCTGCTTTGAGGAACCTCTTACCCTAGCCTCTGCCAAGTACAGCCTTCTGCCTCTCTCCAATACTGACTTACTTCTGACAGCTTGTCTTTCCGTTTGAGAAACCAAGAGCCCTTTTCGTGCAGGGAAAAATGTCCGTTTTCTGTTCTTCTTTTGCACACGGTGACGTGCTTTCAGGGCTGTGGTTAGGCTTTTACCCACTCGAGGGAGGGCAGCTTCCCATTCACTTTGGAGATGGCACTCCTGCAGCGCTGTGGGCCATGTCTGTGCTTCGCAGACTGCAAACTACCCTCTCCATTCGAAGAGAACACGCACGGATTGGGAAGTCTCTGTTCTCTGGGAGTTGTGTGTGGTGCTATTGCCCCGGTGTATGGGGTGGCTCACTGGCCACTAGCAATGTTTCTGCTCGCCACTGTGGGGCAAACGTTGTGCAGCTAAGCTCACTTGGGAAGTACAAGTGCCAGAGTTCCTTTCTGGGGCACCATCAAGAAATCACATTCGTAGCATGCGGGTACTGCTTTCCTCCTCAGCTGTGCATTCGCAGCCAGCTTCAAGGTGTTCCTTTTGTGGATAGACTCTGGAGGAGAGGCCGCTGGAGAAGGCCTCTGCTTCTCTGCCCTTTGAGAGGGCTGCTTTGAGGAACCTCTTACCCTAGCCTCTGCCAAGTACAGCCTTCTGCCTCTATCCAATACTGACTTACTTTTGACAGCTTGTCTTTCCGTTTGAGAAACCAAGAGCCCTTTTCGTGCAGGGAAAAATGTCCGTTTTCTGTTCTTCTTTTGCACACGGTGACGTGCTTTCAGGCCTGGGTTAGGCTTTTACCCACTCGAGGGAGGGCAGCTTCCCATTCACTTTGGAGATGGCACTCCTGCAGCGCTGTGGGCCATGTCTGTGCTTCGCAGACTGCAAACTACCCTCTCCATTCGAAGAGAACACGCACGGATTGGGAAGTCTCTGTTCTCTGGGAGATGTGTGTGGTGCTACTGCCCCGGTGTATGGGGTGGCTCACTGGCCAGTAGCAATGTTTCTGCTCGCCACTGTGGGGCAAACGTTGTGCAGCTAAGCTCACTTGGGAAGTACAAGTGCCAGAGTTCCTTTCTGGGGCACCATCAAGAGATCACATTCGTAGCATGCGGGTACTGCTTTCCTCCTAAGCTGTGCATTCGCAGCCAGCTTCAAGGTGTTCCTTTTGTGGATAGACACTGGTGGAGAGGCCGCTGGAGAAGGCCTCTGTTTCTATGCCCTTTGAGAAGGCTGCTTTGAGGAACCTCTTACCCTAGCCTCTGCCAAGTACAGCCTTCTGCCTCTCTCCAATACTGACTTACTTTTGACAGCTTGTCTTTCCGTTTGAGAAACCAAGAGCCCTTTTCGTGCAGGGAAAAATGTCCGTTTTCTGTTCTTCTTTTGCACACGGTTACGTGCTTTCAGGTCTGGGGTTAGGCTTTTACCCACTCGAGGGAGGGCAGCTTCCCATTCACTTTGGAGATGGCACTCCTGCAGCGCTGTGGGCCATGTCTGTGCTTCGCAAACTGCAAACTACCCTCTCCATTCGAAGAGAACACGCACGGATTGGGAAGTCTCTGTTCTCTGGGAGTTGTGTGTGGTGCTACTGCCCCGGTGTATGGGGTGGCTCACTGGCCACTAGCAACGTTTCTGCTCGCCACTGTGGGGCAAGCGTTGTGCAGCTAAGCTCACTTGGGAAGTACAAGTGCCAGAGTTCCTTTCTGGGGCACCATCAAGAGATCACATTCGTAGCATGCGGGTACTGCTTTCCTCCTAAGCTGTGCATTCCCCGCCAGCTTCAAGGTGTTCCTTTTGTGGATAGACTCTGGAGGAGAGGCCTCTGGATAAGGCCTCTGCATCTATGCCCTTTGAGAAGGCTGCTTTGAGGAACCTGTTTCCCTAGCCTCTGCCAAGTACAGCCTTCTGCCTCTCTCCAATACTGACTTACTTCTGACAGCTTGTCTTTCAGTTTGAGAAACCAAGAGCCCTTTTCGTGCAGGGAAAAATGTCCGTTTTCCGTTCTTCTTTTGCACACGGTTACGTGCTTTCAGGGCTGTGGTTAGGCTTTTACCCACTCGAGGCAGGGCAGCTTCCCATTCACTTTGGAGATGGCACTCCTGCAGCGCTGTGGGCCATGTCTGTGCTTCGCAGACTGCAAACTACCCTCTCCATTCGAAGAGAACACGCACGGATTGGGAAGTCTCTGTTCTCTGGGAGTTATGTGTGGTGCTACTGCCCCGGTGTATGGGGTGGCTCACTGGCCACTAACAATGTTTCTGCTCGCCACTGTGGGGCAAACGTTGTGCAGCTAAGCTCACTTGGGAAGTACAAGTGCCAGAGTTCCTTTCTGGGGCACCATCAAGAGATCACATTCGTAGCATGCGGGTACTGCTTTCCTCCTAAGCTGTGCATTCGCAGCCAGCTTCAAGGTGTTCCTTTTGTGGATAGACTCTGGAGGAGAGGCCGCTGGATAAGGCCTCTGCTTCTATGCCCTTTGAGAGGGCTGCTTTGAGGAACCTCTTACAATAGCCTCTGCCAAGTACAGCCTTCTGCCTCTCTCCAATACTGACTTACTTCTGACAGCTTGTCTTTCCGTTTGAGAAACCAAGAGCCCTTTTCGTGCAGGGAAAAATGTCCGTTTTCTGTTCTTCTTTTGCACACGGTGACGTGCTTTCAGGGCTGTGGTTAGGCTTTTACCCACTCGAGGGAGGGCAGCTTCCCATTCACTTTGGAGATGGCACTCCTGCAGCGCTGTGGGCCATGTCTGTGCTTCGCAGATTGCAAACTACCCTCTCCATTCGAAGAGAACACGCACGGATTGGGAAGTCTCTGTTCTCTGGGAGTTGTGTGTGGTTCTACTGCCCCGGTGTATGGGGTGCCTCACTGGCCACTAGCAATGTTTCTGCTCGCCACTGTGGGGCAAACGTTGTTCAGCTAAGCTCACCTGGGAAGTACAAGTGCCAGAGTTCCTTTCTGGGGCACCATCAAGAGATCACATTCGTAGCATGCGGGTACTGCTTTCCTCCTAAGCTGTGCATTCGCAGCCAGCTTCAAGGTGTTCCTTTTGTGGATAGACTCTGGAGGAGAGGCCGCTGGAAAAGGCCTCTGCTTCTATGCCCTTTGAGAGGGCTGCTTTGAGGAACCTCTTACCCTAGCCTCTGCCAAGTACAGCCTTCTGCCTCTCTCCAATACTGACTTACTTCTGACAGCTTGTCTTTCCGTTTGAGAAACCAAGAGCCCTTTTCGTGCAGGGAAAAATGTCCGTTTTCTGTTCTTCTTTTGCACACGGTGACGTGCTTTCAGGGCTGGGGTTAGGCTTTTACCCACTCGAGGGAGGGCAGCTTCCCATTCACTTTGGAGATGGCACTCCTGCAGCGCTGTGGGCCATGTCTGTGCTTCGCAGACTGCAAACTACCCTCTCCATTCGAAGAGAACACGCACGGAATGGGAAGTCTCTGTTCTCTGGGAGTTGTGTGTGGTGCTACTGCCCCGGTGTATGGGGTGGCTCACTGGCCACTAGCAATGTTTCTGCTCGCCACTGTGGGGCAAACGTTGTGCAGCTAAGCTCACTTGGGAAGTACAAGTGCCAGAGTTCCTTTCTGGGGCACCATCAAGAGATCACATTCGTAGCATGCGGGTACTGCTTTCCTCCTCAGCTGTGCATTCGCAGCCAGCTTCAAGGTGTTCCTTTTGTGGATAGACTCTGGTGGAGAGGCCGCTGGAGAAGGCTTCTGCTTCTATGCCCTTTGAGAAGGCTGCTTTGAAAAACCTCTTACCTAGCGTGTGCCAAGTACAGCCTTCTGCCTCTCTCCAATACTGACTTACTTCTGACAGCTTGTCTTTCCGTTTGAGAAAGCAAGAGCCCTCTTCGTGCAGGGAAAAATGTCCGTTTTCTGTTCTTCTTTTGCACACGGTGACGTGCTTTCAGGGCTGTGGTTTGGCTTTTACCCACTCGAGGGAGGGCAGCTTCCCATTCACTTTGGAGATGGCACTCCTGCAGCGCTGTGGGCCATGTCTGTGCTTCGCAGACTGCAAACTACCCTCTCCATTCGAAGAGAACACGCACGGATTGGGAAGTCTCTGTTCTCTGGGAGTTGTGTGTGGTGCTACTGCCCCGGTGTATGGGGTGGCTCACTGGCCACTAGCAACGTTTCTGCTCGCCACTGTGGGGCAAGCGTTGTGCAGCTAAGCTCACTTGGGAAGTACAAGTGCCAGAGTTCCTTTCTGGGGCACCATCAAGAGATCACATTCGTAGCATGCGGGTACTGCTTTCCTCCTAAGCTGTGCATTCCCCGCCAGCTTCAAGGTGTTCCTTTTGTGGATAGACTCTGGTGGAGAGGCCGCTGGAGAAGGCCTCTGCTTCTATGCCCTTTGAGAAGGCTGCTTTGAGGAACCTCTTACCCTAGCGTGTGCCAAGTACAGCCTTCTGCCTCTCTCCAATACTGACTTACTTTTGACAGCTTGTCTTTCCGTTTGAGAAACCAAGAGCCCTTTTCGTGCAGGGAAAAATGTCCGTTTTCTGTTCTTCTTTTGCACACGGTGACGTGCTTTCAGGGCTGGGGTTAGGCTTTTACCCACTCAAGGGAGGGCAGCTTCCCATTCACTTTGGAGATGGCACTCCTGCAGCGCTGTGGGCCATGTCTGTGCTTCGCAGACTGCAAACTACCCTCTCCATTCGAAGAGAACACGCACGGATTGGGAAGTCTCTGTTCTCTGGGAGTTATGTGTGGTGCTACTGCCCCGGTGTATGGGGTGGCTCACTGGCCACTAGCAATGTTTCTGCTCGCCACTGTGGGGCAAACGTTGTTCAGCTAAGCTCACTTGGGAAGTACAAGTGCCAGAGTTCCTTTCTGGGGCACCATCAAGAGATCACATTCGTAGCATGCGGGTACTGCTTTCCTCCTAAGCTGTGCATTCGCAGCCAGCTTCAAGGTGTTCCTTTTGTGGATAGACTCTGGAGGAGAGGCCGCTGGATAAGGCCTCTGCTTCTATGCCCTTTGAGAGGGCTGCTTTGAGGAACCTCTTACCCTAGCCTCTGCCAAGTACAGCCTTCTGCCTCTCTCCAATACTGACTTACTTCTGACAGCTTGTCTTTCCGTTTGAGAAACCAAGAGCCCTTTTCGTGCAGGGAAAAATGTCCTTTTTCTGTTCTTCTTTTGCACACGGTTACGTGCTTTCAGGGCTGGGGTTAGGCTTTTACCCACTCGAGGGAGGGCAGCTTCCCATTCACTTTGGAGATGGCACTCCTGCAGCGCTGTGGGCCATGTCTGTGCTTCGCAGACTGCAAACTACCCTCTCCATTCGAAGAGAACACGCACGGATTGGGAAGTCTCTGTTCTCTGGGAGTTGTGTGTGGTGCTACTGCCCCGGTGTATGGGGTGGCTCACTGGCCACTAGCAATGTTTCTGCTCGCCACTGTGGGGAAAACGTTGTGCAACTAAGCTCACTTGGGAAGTACAAGTGCCAGAGTTCCTTTCTGGGGCACCATCAAGAGATCACATTCGTAGCATGCGGGTACTGCTTTCCTCCTAAGCTGTGCATTCGCAGCCAGCTTCAAGGTGTTCCTTTTGTGGATAGACTCTGGTGGAGAGGCCGCTGGAGAAGGCTTCTGCTTCTATGCCCTTTGAGAAGGCTGCTTTGAGGAACCTCTTACCCTAGCCTCTGCCAAGTACAGCCTTCTGCCTCTCTCCAATACTGACTTACTTTTGACAGCTTGTCTTTCCGTTTGAGAAACCAAGAGCCCTTTTCGTGTAGGGAAAAATGTCCGTTTTCTGTTCTTCTTTTGCACACGGTTACGTGCTTTCAGGTCTGGGGTTAGGCTTTTACCCACTCGAGGGAGGGCAGCTTCCCATTCACTTTGGAGATGGCACTCCTGCAGCGCTGTGGGCCATGTCTGTGCTTCGCAAACTGCAAACTACCCTCTCCATTCGAAGAGAACACGCACGGATTGGGAAGTCTCTGTTCTCTGGGAGTTGTGTGTGGTGCTACTGCCCCGGTGTATGGGGTGGCTCACTGGCCACTAGCAACGTTTCTGCTCGCCACTGTGGGGCAAGCGTTGTGCAGCTAAGCTCACTTGGGAAGTACAAGTGCCAGAGTTCCTTTCTGGGGCACCATCAAGAGATCACATTCGTAGCATGCGGGTACTGCTTTCCTCCTAAGCTGTGCATTCCCCAACAGCTTCAAGGTGTTCCTTTTGTGGATAGACTCTGGAGGAGAGGCCTCTGGATAAGGCCTCTGCTTCTATGCCCTTTGAGAAGGCTGCTTTGAGGAACCTGTTTCCCTAGCCTCTGCCAATTACAGCCTTCTGCCTCTCTCCAATACTGACTTACTTCTGACAGCTTGTCTTTCCGTTTGAGAAACCAAGAGCCCTTTTCGTGCAGGGAAAAATGTCCGTTTTCTGTTCTTCTTTTGCACACGGTGACGTGCTTTCAGGGCTGTGGTTAGGCTTTTACCCACTCGAGGCAGGGCAGCTTCCCATTCACTTTGGAGATGGCACTCCTGCAGCGCTGTGGGCCATGTCTGTGCTTCGCAGACTGCAAACTACCCTCTCCATTCGAAGAGAACACGCACGGATTGGGAAGTCTCTGTTCTCTGGGAGTTATGTGTGGTGCTACTGCCCCGGTGTATGGGGTGGCTCACTGGCCACTAGCAATGTTTCTGCTCGCCACTGTGGGGCAAACGTTGTTCAGCTAAGCTCACTTGGGAAGTACAAGTGCCAGAGTTCCTTTCTGGGGCACCATCAAGAGATCACATTCGTAGCATGCGGGTACTGCTTTCCTCCTAAGCTGTGCATTCGCAGCCAGCTTCAAGGTGTTCCTTTTGTGGATAGACTCTGGAGGAGAGGCCGCTGGATAAGGCCTCTGCTTCTATGCCCTTTGAGAGGGCTGCTTTGAGGAACCTCTTACCCTAGCCTCTGCCAAGTACAGCCTTCTGCCTCTCTCCAATACTGACTTACTTCTGACAGCTTGTCTTTCCGTTTGAGAAACCAAGAGCCCTTTTCGTGCAGGGAAAAATGTCCGTTTTCTGTTCTTCTTTTGCACACGGTGACGTGCTTTCAGGGCTGTGGTTAGGCTTTTACCCACTCGAGCGAGGGCAGCTTCCCATTCACTTTGGAGATGGCACTCCTGCAGCGCAGTGGGCCATGTCTGTGCTTCGCAGACTGCAAACTACCCTCTCCATTCGAAGAGAACACGCACGGATTGGGAAGTCTCTGTTCTCTGGGAGTTGTGTGTGGTGCTACTGCCCCGGTGTATGGGGTGGCTCACTGGCCACTAGCAATGTTTCTGCTCGCCACTGTGGGGCAAACGTTGTGCAGCTAAGCTCACTTGGGAAGTACAAGTGCCAGAGTTCCTTTCTGGGGCACCATCAAGAGATCACATTCGTAGCATGCGGGTACTGCTTTCCTCCTCAGCTGTGCATTCGCAGCCAGCTTCAAGGTGTTCCTTTTGTGGATGGACTCTGGTGGAGAGGCCGCTGGAGAAGGCTTCTGCTTCTATGCCCTTTGAGAAGGCTGCTTTGAAAAACCTCTTACCTAGCGTGTGCCAAGTACAGCCTTCTGCCTCTCTCCAATACTGACTTACTTTTGACAGCTTGTCTTTCCGTTTGAGAAAGCAAGAGCCCTTTTCGTGCAGGGAAAAATGTCCGTTTTCTGTTCTTCTTTTGCACACGGTGACGTGCTTTCAGGGCTGTGGTTAGGCTTTTACCCACTCGAGGGAGGGCAGCTTCCCATTCACTTTGGAGATGGCACTCCTGCAGCGCTGTGGGCCATGTCTGTGCTTCGCAGACTGCAAACTACCCTCTCCATTCGAAGAGAACACGCACGGATTGGGAAGTCTCTGTTCTCTGGGAGTTGTGTGTGGTGCTATTGCCCCGGTGTATGGGGTGGCTCACTGGCCACTAGCAATGTTTCTGCTCGCCACTGTGGGGCAAACGTTGTGCAGCTAAGCTCACTTGGGAAGTACAAGTGCCAGAGTTCCTTTCTGGGGCACCATCAAGAGATCACATTCGTAGCATGCGGGTACTGCTTTCCTCCTAAGCTGTGCATTCCCCGCCAGCTTCAAGGTGTTCCTTTTGTGGATAGACTCTGGAGGAGAGGCCGCTGGAGAAGGCCTCTGCTTCTATGCCCTTTGAGAGGGCTGCTTTGAGGAACCTATTACCCTAGCCTCTGCCAAGTACAGCCTTCTGCCTCTCTCCAATACTGACTTACTTCTGACAGCTTGTCTTTCCGTTTGAGAAACCAAGAGCCCTTTTCGTGCAGGGAAAAATGTCCGTTTTCTGTTCTTCTTTTGCACACGGTGACGTGCTTTCAGGCCTGGGTTAGGCTTTTACCCACTCGAGGGAGGGCAGCTTCCCATTCACTTTGGAGATGGCACTCCTGCAGCGCTGTGGACCATGTCTGTGCTTCGCAGACTGCAAACTACCCTCTCCATTCGAAGAGAACACGCACGGATTGGGAAGTCTCTGTTCTCTGGGAGTTGTGTGTGGTGCTACTGCCCCGGTGTATGGGGTGTCTCACTGGCCACTAGCAATGTTTCTGCTCGCCACTGTGGGGCAAACGTTGTGCAGCTAAGCTCACTTGGGAAGTACAAGTGCCAGAGTTCCTTTCTGGGGCACCATCAAGAGATCACATTCGTAGCATGCGGGTCCTGCTTTCCTCCTCAGCTGTGCATTCGCAGCCAGCTTCAAGGTGTTCCTTTTGTGGATAGACTCTGGTGGAGAGGCCGCTGGATAAGGCCTCTGCTTCTATGCCCTTTGAGAGGGCTGCTTTGAGGAACCTCTTACCCTAGCCTCTGCCAAGTACAGCCTTCTGCCTCTCTCCAATACTGACTTACTTCTGACAGCTTGTCTTTCCGTTTGAGAAAGCAAGAGCCCTTTTCGTGCAGGGAAAAATGTCCGTTTTCTGTTCTTCTTTTGCACACGGTGACGTGCTTTCAGGGCTGGCGTTAGGCTTTTACCCACTCGAGGGAGGGCAGCTTCCCATTCACTTTGGAGATGGCACTCCTGCAGCGCTGTGGGCCATGTCTGTGCTTCGCAGACTGCAAACTACCCTCTCCATTCGAAGAGAACACGCACGGATTGGGAAGTCTCTGTTCTCTGGGAGTTGTGTGTGGTGCTACTGCCCCGGTGTATGGGGTGGCTCACTGGCCACTAGCAACGTTTCTGCTCGCCACTGTGGGGCAAGCGTTGTGCAGCTAAGCTCACTTGGGAAGTACAAGTGCCAGAGTTCCTTTCTGGGGCACCATCAAGAGATCACATTCGTAGCATGCGGGTACTGCTTTCCTCCTAAGCTGTGCATTCCCCGCCAGCTTCAAGGTGTTCCTTTTGTGGATAGACTCTGGAGGAGAGGCCGCTGGATAAGGCCTCTGCTTCTATGCCCTTTGAGAAGGCTGCTTTGAGGAACCTCTTTCCCTAGCCTCTGCCAAGTACAGCCTTCTGCCTCTCTCCAATACTGACTTACTTTTGACAGCTTGTCTTTCCGTTTGAGAAAGCAAGAGCCCTTTTCGTGCAGGGAAAAATGTCCGTTTTCTGTTCTTCTTTTGCACACGGTGACGTGCTTTCAGGCCTGGGTTAGGCTTTTACCCACTCGAGGGAGGGCAGCTTCCCATTCACTTTGGAGATGGCACTCCTGCAGCGCTGTGGGCCATGTCAGTGCTTCGCAGGCTGCAAACTACCCTCTCCATTCGAAGAGAACACGCACGGATTGGGAAGTCTCTGTTCTCTGGGAGTTGTGTGTGGTGCTATTGCCCCGGTGTATGGGGTGGCTCACTGGCCACTAGCAACGTTTCTGCTCGCCACTGTGGGGCAAGCGTTGTGCAGCTAAGCTCACTTGGGAAGTACAAGTACCAGAGTTCCTTTCTGGGGCACCATCAAGAGATCACATTCGTAGCATGCGGGTACTGCTTTCCTCCTAAGCTGTGCATTCCCCAACAGCTTCAAGGTGTTCCTTTTGTGGATAGACTCTGGAGGAGAGGCCGCTGGATAAGGCCTCTGCTTCTATGCCCTTTGAGAAGGCTGCTTTGAGGAACCTCTTTCCCTAGCCTCTGCCAAGTACAGCCTTCTGCCTCTCTCCAATACTGACTTACTTCTGACAGCTTGTCTTTCCGTTTGAGAAACCAAGAGCCCTTTTCGTGCAGGGAAAAATGTCCGTTTTCTGTTCTTCTTTTGCACACGGTGACGTGCTTTCACGGCTGTGGTTAGGCTTTTAAGCACTCGAGGGAGGGCAGCTTCCCATTCACTTTGGAGATGGCACTCCTGCAGCGCTGTGGGCCATGTCTGTGCTTCGCAGACTGCAAACTACCCTCTCCATTCGAAGAGAACACGCACGGATTGGGAAGTCTCTGTTCTCTGGGAGATGTGTGTGGTGCTACTGCCCCAGTGTATGGGGTGGCTCACTGGCCACTAGCAATGTTTCTGCTCGCCACTGTGGGGCAAACGTTGTGCAGCTAAGCTCACTTGGGAAGTACAAGTGCCAGAGTTCCTTTCTGGGGCACCATCAAGAGATCACATTCGTAGCATGCGGGTACTGCTTTCCTCCTAAGCTGTGCATTCGCAGCCAGCTTCAAGGTGTTCCTTTTGTGGATAGACTCTGGAGGAGAGGCCGCTGGATAAGGCCTCTGCTTCTATGCCCTTTGAGAGGGCTTCTTTGCGGAACCTCTTACCCTAGCCTCTGCCAAGTACAGCCTTCTGCCTCTCTCCAATACTGACTTACTTCTGACAGCTTGTCTTTCCGTTTGAGAAACCAAGAGCCCTTTTCGTGCAGGGAAAAATGTCCTTTTTCTATTCTTCTTCTGCACACGGTTACGTGATTTCAGGGCTGGGGTTAGGCTTTTACCCACTCGAGGGAGGGCAGCTTCCCATTCACTTTGGAGATGGCACTCCTGCAGCGCTGTGGGCCATGTCTGTGCTTCGCAGACTGCAAACTACCCTCTCCATTCGAAGAGAACACGCACGGATTGGGAAGTCTCTGTTCTCTGGGAGTTGTGTGTGGTGCTACTGCCCCGGTGTATGGGGTGGCTCACTGGCCACTAGCAACGTTTCTGCTCGCCACTGTGGGGCAAGCGTTGTGCAGCTAAGCTCACTTGGGAAGTACAAGTGCCAGAGTTCCTTTCTGGGGCACCATCAAGAGATCACATTCGTAGCATGCGGGTACTGCTTTCCTCCTAAGCTGTGCATTCCCCACCAGCTTCAAGGTGTTCCTTTTGTGGATAGACTCTGGAGGAGAGGCCGCTGGATAAGGCCTCTGCTTCTATGCCCTTTGAGAAGGCTGCTTAGAGGAACCTCTTTCCCTAGCCTCTGCCAAGTACAGCCTTCTGCCTCTCTCCAATACTGACTTACTTCTGACAGCTTGTCTTTCCGTTTGAGAAACCAAGAGCCCTTTTCGTGCAGGGAAAAATGTCCGTTTTCTGTTCTTCTTTTGCACACGGTGACGTGCTTTCACGGCTGTGGTTAGGCTTTTAAGCACTCGAGGGAGGGCAGCTTCCCATTCACTTTGGAGATGGCACTCCTGCAGCGCTGTGGGCCATGTCTGTGCTTCGCAGACTGCAAACTACCCTCTCCATTCGAAGAGAACACGCACGGATTGGGAAGTCTCTGTTCTCTGGGAGATGTGTGTGGTGCTACTGTCCCGGTGTATGGGGTGGCTCACTGGCCAGTAGCAATGTTTCTGCTCGCCACTGTGGGGCAAACGTTGTGCAGCTAAGCTCACTTGGGAAGTACAAGTGCCAGAGTTCCTTTCTGGGGCACCAACAAGTGATCACATTCGTAGCATGCGGGTACTGCTTTCCTCCTAAGCTGTGCATTCGCAGCCAGCTTCAAGGTGCTCCTTTTGTGGATAGACTCTGGAGGAAAGGCCGCTGGATAAGGCCTCTGCTTCTATGCCCTTTGAGAAGGCTGCTTTGAGGAACCTCTTTCCCTAGCCTCTGCCAAGTACAGCCTTCTGCCTCTCTCCAATACTGACTTACTTCTGACAGCTTGTCTTTCCGTTTGAGAAACCAAGAGCCCTTTTCGTGCAGGGAAAAATGTCCGTTTTCTGTTCTTCTTTTGCACACGGTGACGTGCTTTCACGGCTGTGGTTAGGCTTTTAAGCACTCGGGGGAGGGCAGCTTCCCATTCACTTTGGAGATGGCACTCCTGCAGCGCTGTGGGCCATGTCTGTGCTTCGCAGACTGCAAACTAACTTCTCCATTCGAAGAGAACACGCACGGATTGGGAAGTCTCTGTTCTCTGGGAGTTGTGTGTGGTGCTACTGCCCCGGTGTATGGGGTGGCTCACTGGCCACTAGCAATGTTTCTGCTCGCCACTGTGGGGCAAACGTTGTTCAGCTAAGCTCACTTGGGAAGTACAAGTGCCAGAGTTCCTTTCTGGGGCACCATCAAGAGATCACATTCGTAGCATGCGGGTACTGCTTTCCTCCTAAGCTGTGCATTCGCAGCCAGCTTCAAGGTGTTCCTTTTGTGGATAGACTCTGGAGGAGAGGCCGCTGGATAAGGCCTCTGCTTCTATGCCCTTTGAGAGGGCTGCTTTGAGGAACCTCTTACCCTATCCTCTGCCAAGTACAGCCTTCTGCCTCTCTCCAATACTGACTTACTTCTGACAGCTTGTCTTTCCGTTTGAGAAACCAAGAGCCCTTTTCGTGCAGGGAAAAATGTCCTTTTTCTGTTCTTCTTTTGCACACGGTTACGTGCTTTCAGGGCTGGGGTTAGGCTTTTACCCACTCGAGGGAGGGCAGCTTCCCATTCACTTTGGAGATGGCACTCCTGCAGCGCTGTGGGCCATGTCTGTGCTTCGCAGACTGCAAACTACCCTCTCCATTCGAAGAGAACACGCACGGATTGGGAAGTCTCTGTTCTCAGGGAGTTGTGTGTGGTGCTACTGCCCCGGTGTATGGGGTGGCTCACTGGCCACTAGCAATGTTTCTGCTCGCCACTGTGGGGAAAACGTTGTGCAACTAAGCTCACTTGGGAAGTACAAGTGCCAGAGTTCCTTTCTGGGGCACCATCAAGAGATCACATTCGTAGCATGCGGGTACTGCTTTCCTCCTAAGCTGTGCATTCGCAGCCAGCTTCAAGGTGTTCCTTTTGTGGATAGACTCTGGAGGAGAGGCCGCTGGATAAGGCCTCTGCTTCTATGCCCTTTGAGAGGGCTGCTTTGAGGAACCTCTTACCCTAGCCTCTGCCAAGTACAGCCTTCTGCCTCTCTCCAATACTGACTTACTTCTGACAGCTTGTCTTTCCGTTTGAGAAACCAAGAGCCCTTTTCGTGCAGGGAAAAATGTCCTTTTTCTGTTCTTCTTTTGCACACGGTTACGTGCTTTCAGGGCTGGGGTTAGGCTTTTACCCACTCGAGGGAGGGCAGCTTCCCATTCACTTTGGAGATGGCACTCCTGCAGCGCTGTGGGCCATGTCTGTGCTTCGCAGACTGCAAACTACCCTCTCCATTCGAAGAGAACACGCACGGATTGGGAAGTCTCTGTTCTCTGGGAGTTGTGTGTGGTGCTACTGCCCCGGTGTATGGGGTGGCTCACTGGCCACTAGCAATGTTTCTGCTCGCCACTGTGGGGCAAGCGTTGTGCAGCTAAACTCACTTGGGAAGTACAAGTGCCAGAGTTCCTTTCTGGGGCACCATCAAGAGATCACATTCGTAGCATGCGGGTACTGCTTTCCTCCTAAGCTGTGCATTCGCAGCCAGGTTCTAGGTGTTCCTTTTGTGGATAGACTCTGGAGGAGAGGCCGCTGGATAAGGCCTCTGCTTCTATGCCCTTTGAGAAGGCTGCTTTGAGGAACCTCTTTCCCTAGCCTCTGCCAAGTACAGCCTTCTGCCTCTCTCCAATACTGACTTACTTTTGACAGCTTGTCTGTCCGTTTGAGAAACCAAGAGCCCTTTTCGTGCAGGGAAAAATGTCCGTTTTCTGTTCTTCTTTTGCACACGGTGACGTGCTTTCAGGCCTGGGTTAGGCTTTTACCCACTCGAGGGAGGGCAGCTTCCCATTCACTTTGGAGATGGCACTCCTGCAGCGCTGTGGGCCATGTCAGTGCTTCGCAGACTGCAAACTACCCTCTCCATTCGAAGAGAACACGCACGGATTGGGAAGTCTCTGTTCTCTGGGAGTTGTGTGTGGTGCTACTGCCCCGGTGTATGGGGTGGCTCACTGGCCACTAGCAACGTTTCTGCTCGCCACTGTGGGGCAAGCGTTGTGCAGCTAAGCTCACTTGGGAAGTACAAGTGCCAGAGTTCCTTTCTGGGGCACCAACAAGTGATCACATTCGTAGCATGCGGGTACTGCTTTCCTCCTAAGCTGTGCATTCGCAGCCAGCTTCAAGGTGCTCCTTTTGTGGATAGACTCTGGAGGAAAGGCCGCTGGATAAGGCCTCTGCTTCTATGCCCTTTGAGAAGGCTGCTTTGAGGAACCTCTTTCCCTAGCCTCTGCCAAGTACAGCCTTCTGCCTCTCTCCAATACTGACTTACTTCTGACAGCTTGTCTTTCCGTTTGAGAAACCAAGAGCCCTTTTCGTGCAGGGAAAAATGTCCGTTTTCTGTTCTTCTTTTGCACACGGTGACGTGCTTTCACGGCTGTGGTTAGGCTTTTAAGCACTCGAGGGAGGGCAGCTTCCCATTCACTTTGGAGATGGCACTCCTGCAGCGCTGTGGGCCATGTCTGTGCTTCGCAGACTGCAAACTACCTTCTCCATTCGAAGAGAACACGCACGGATTGGGAAGTCTCTGTTCTCTGGGAGTTGTGTGTGGTGTTACTGCCCCGGTGTATGGGGTGGCTCACTGGCCACTAGCAATGTTTCTGCTCGCCACTGTGGGGCAAACGTTGTGCAGCTAAGCTCACTTGGGAAGTACAAGTGCCAGAGTTCCTTTCTGGGGCACCATCAAGAGATCACATTCGTAGCATGCGGGTACTGCTTTCCTCCTAAGCTGTGCATTCGCAGCCAGCTTCAAGGTGTTCCTTTTGTGGATAGACTCTGGAGGAGAGGCCGCTGGATAAGGCCTCTGCTTCTATGCCCTTTGAGAGGGCTGCTTTGAGGAACCTCTTACCCTAGCCTCTGCCAAGTACAGCCTTCTGCCTCTCTCCAATACTGACTTACTTCTGACACCTTGTCTTTCCGTTTGAGAAACCAAGAGCCCTTTTCGTGCAGGGAAAAATGTCCTTTTTCTGTTCTTCTTTTGCACACGGTGACGTGCTTTCAGGGCTGGGGTTAGGCTTTTACCCACTAGAGGGAGGGCAGCTTCCCATTCACTTTGGAGATGGCACTCCTGCAGCGCTGTGGGCCATGTCTGTGCTTCGCAGACTGCAAACTACCCTCTCCATTCGAAGAGAACACGCACGGATTGGGAAGTCTCTGTTCTCTGGGAGTTGTGTGTGGTGCTACTGCCCCGGTGTATGGGGTGGCTCACTGGCCACTAGCAACGTTTCTGCTCGCCACTGTGGGGCAAGCGTTGTGCAGCTAAGCTCACTTGGGAAGTACAAGTGCCAGAGTTCCTTTCTGGGGCACCATCAAGAGATCACATTCGTAGCATGCGGGTACTGCTTTCCTCCTAAGCTGTGCATTCCCCACCAGCTTCAAGGTGTTCCTTTTGTGGATAGACTCTGGAGGAGAGGCCGCTGGATAAGGCCTCTGCTTCTATGCCCTTTGAGAAGGCTGCTTTGAGGAACCTCTTTCCCTAGCCTCTGCCAAGTACAGCCTTCTGCCTCTCTCCAATACTGACTTACTTCTGACAGCTTGTCTTTCCGTTTGAGAAACCAAGAGCCCTTTTCGTGCAGGGAAAAATGTCCGTTTTCTGTTCTTCTTTTGCACACGGTGACGTGCTTTCAGGCCTGGGTTAGGCTTTTACCCACTCGAGGGAGGGCAGCTTCCCATTCACTTTGGAGATGGCACTCCTGCAGCGCTGTGGGCCATGTCTGTGCTTCGCAGACTGCAAACTACCCTCTCCATTCGAAGAGAACACGCACGGATTGGGAAGTCTCTGTTCTCTGGGAGATGTGTGTGGTGCTACTGCCCCGGTGTATGGGGTGGCTCACTGGCCACTAGCAATGTTTCTGCTCGCCACTGTGGGGCAAACGTTGTGCAGCTAAGCTCACTTGGGAAGTACAAGTGCCAGAGTTCCTTTCTGGGGCACCATCAAGAGATCACATTCGTAGCATGCGGGTACTGCTTTCCTCCTAAGCTGTGCATTCGCAGCCAGCTTCAAGGTGTTCCTTTTGTGGATAGACTCTGGTGGAGAGGCCGCTGGAGAAGGCCTCTGCTTCTATGCCCTTTGAGAAGGCTGCTTTGAGGAACCTCTTACCCTAGCCTCTGCCAAGTACAGCCTTCTGCCTCTCTCCAATACTGACTTACTTTTGACAGCTTGTCTTTCCTTTTGAGAAACCAAGAGCCCTTTTCGTGCAGGGAAAAATGTCCGTGTTCTGTTCTTCTTTTGCACACGGTGACGTGCTTTCAGGCCTGGGTTAGGCTTTTACCCACTCGAGGGAGGGCAGCTTCCCATTCACTTTGGAGATGGCACTCCTGCAGCGCTGTGGGCCATAACTGTGCTTCGCAGACTGCAAACTACCCTCTCCATTCGAAGAGAACACGCACGGATTGGGAAGTCTCTGTTCTCTGGGAGATGTGTGTGGTGCTACTGCCCCGGTGTATGGGGTGGCCCACTCGCCACTAGCAATGTTTCTGCTCTCCACTGTGGGGCAAACGTTGTGCAGCTAAGCTCACTTGGGAAGTACAAGTGCCAGAGTTCCTTTCTGGGGCACCATCAAGAGATCACATTCGTAGCATGCGGGTACTGCTTTCCTCCTAAGCTGTGCATTCGCAGCCAGCTTCAAGGTGTTCCTTTTGTGGATAGACTCTGGTGGAGAGGCCGCTGGAGAAGGCCTCTGCTTCTATGCCCTTTGAGAAGGCTGCTTTGAGGAACCTCTTACCCTAGCGTGTGCCAAGTACAGCCTTCTGCCTCTCTCCAATACTGACTTACTTCTGACAGCTTGTCTTTCCGTTTGAGAAACCAAGAGCCCTTTTCGTGCAGGGAAAATTGTCCTTTTTCTGTTCTTCTTTTGCACACGGTTACGTGCTTTCAGGGCTGGGGTTAGGCTTTTACCCACTCGAGGGAGGGCAGCTTCCCATTCACTTTGGAGATGGCACTCCTGCAGCGCTGTGGGCCATGTCTGTGCTTCGCAGACTGCAAACTACCCTCTCCATTCGAAGAGAACACGCACGGATTGGGAAGTCTCTGTTCTCTGGGAGATGTGTGTGGTGCTACTGCCCCGGTGTATGGGGTGGGTCACTGGCCAGTAGCAATGTTTCTGCTCGCCACTGTGGGGCAAACGTTGTTCAGCTAAGCTCACTTGGGAAGTACAAGTGCCAGAGTTCCTTTCTGGGGCACCATCAAGAGATCACATTCGTAGCATGCGGGTACTGCTTTCCTCCTAAGCTGTGCATTCGCAGCCAGCTTCAAGGTGTTCCTTTTGTGGATAGACTCTGGAGGAGAGGCCGCTGGAAAAGGCCTCTGCTTCTATGCCCTTTGAGAGGGCTGCTTTGAGGAACCTCTTAACCTAGCCTCTGCCAAGTACAGCCTTCTGCCTCTCTCCAATACTGACTTACTTCTGACAGCTTGTCTTTCCGTTTGAGAAACCAAGAGCCCTTTTCGTGCAGGGAAAAATGTCCGTTTTCTGTTCTTCTTTTGCACACGGTGACGTGCTTTCAGGGCTGTGGTTAGGCTTTTACCCACTCGAGGGAGGGCAGCTTCCCATTCACTTTGGAGATGGCACTCCTGCAGCGCTGTGGGCCATGTCTGTGCTTCGCAGACTGCAAACTACCCTCTCCATTCGAAGAGAACACGCACGGATTGGGAAGTCTCTGTTCTCTGGGAGTTGTGTGTGGTGCTACTGCCCCGGTGTATGGGGTGGCTCACTGGCCACTAGCAATGTTTCTGCTCGCCACTGTGGGGCAAACGTTGTGCAGCTAAGCTCACTTGGGAAGTACAAGTGCCAGAGTTCCTTTCTGGGGCACCATCAAGAGATCACATTCGTAGCATGCGGGTACTGCTTTCCTCCTCAGCTGTGCATTCGCAGCCAGCTTCAAGGTGTTCCTTTTGTGGATAGACTCTGGTGGAGAGGCCGATGGAGAAGGCTTCTGCTTCTATGCCCTTTGAGAAGGCTGCTTTGAAAAACCTCTTACCTAGCGTGTGCCAAGTACAGCCTTCTGCCTCTCTCCAATACTGACTTACTTTTGACAGCTTGTCTTTCCGTTTGAGAAAGCAAGAGCCCTTTTCGTGCAGGGAAAAATGTCCGTTTTCTGTTCTTCTTTTCACACGGTGACGTGCTTTCAGGGCTGTGGTTAGGCTTTTACCCACTCGAGGGAGGGCAGCTTCCCATTCACTTTGGAGATGGCACTCCTGCAGCGCTGTGGGCCATGTCTGTGCTTCGCACACTGCAAACTACCCTCTCCATTCGAAGAGAACACGCACGGATTGGGAAGTCTCTGTTCTCTGGGAGTTGTGTGTGGTGCTACTGCCCCGGTGTATGGGGTGGCTCACTGGCCACTAGCAATGTTTCTGCTCGCCACTGTGGGGCAAACGTTGTGCAGCTAAGCTCACCTGGGAAGTACAAGTGCCAGAGTTCCTTTCTGGGGCACCATCAAGAGACCACATTCGTAGCATGCGGGTACTGCTTTCCTCCTCAGCTTTGCTTTCGCAGCCAGCTTCAAGGTGTTCCTTTTGTGGATAGACTCTGGTGGAGAGGCCGCTGGAGAAGGCTTCTGCTTCTATGCCCTTTGAGAAGGCTTCTTTGAGGAACCTCTTACCCTAGCGTGTGCCAATTACAGCCTTCTGCCTCTCTCCAATACTGATTTACTTTTGACAGCTTGTCTTTCCGTTTGAGAAAGCAAGAGCCCTTTTCGTGCAGGGAAAAATGTCCGTTTTCTGTTCTTCTTTTGCACAAGGTGACGTGCTTTCAGGGCTGTGGTTAGGCTTTTACCCACTCGAGGGAGGGCAGCTTCCCATTCACTTTGGAGATGGCACTCCTGCAGCGCTGTGGGCCATGTCTGTGCTTCGCAGACTGCAAACTACCCTCTCCATTCGAAGAGAACACGCACGGATTGGGAAGTCTCTGTTCTCTGGGAGTTGTGTGTGGTGCTACTGCCCCGGTGTATGGGGTGGCTCACTCGCCACTAGCAATGTTTCTGCTCGCCACTGTGGGGCAAACGTTGTGCAGCTAAGCTCACTTGGGAAGTACAAGTGCCAGAGTTCCTTTCTGGGGCACCATCAAGAGATCACATTCGTAGCATGCGGGTACTGCTTTCCTCCTAAGATGTGCATTCGCAGCCAGCTTCAAGGTGTTCCTTTTGTGGATAGACTCTGGTGGAGAGGCCGCTGGATAAGGCCTCTGCTTCTATGCCCTTTGAGAGGGCTGCTTTGAGGAACCTCTTACCCTAGCCTCTGCCAAGTACAGCCTTCTGCCTCTCTCCAATACTGACTTACTTCTGACAGCTTGTCTTTCCGTTTGAGAAACCAAGAGCCCTTTTCGTGCAGGGAAAAATGTCCGTTTTCTGTTCTTCTTTTGCACACGGTGACGTGCTTTCACGGCTGTGGTTAGGCTCTTAAGCACTCGAGGGAGGGCAGCTTCCCATTTACTTTGTAGATGGCACTCCTGCAGCGCTGTGGGCCATGTCTGTGCTTCGCAGACTGCAAACTACCCTCTCCATTCGAAGAGAACACGCACGGATTGGGAAGTCTCTGTTCTCTGGGAGTTGTGTGTGTTGCTACTGCCCCGGTGTATGGGGTGGCTCACTGGCCACTAGCAATGTTTCTGCTCTCCACTGTGGGGCAAACGTTGTGCAGCTAAGCTCACTTGGGAAGTACAAGTGCCAGAGTTCCTTTCTGGGGCACCATCAAGAGATCACATTCGTAGCATGCGGGTACTGCTTTCCTCCTAAGCTGTGCATTCGCAGCCAGCTTCAAAGTGTTCCTTTTGTGGATAGACTCTGGTGGAGAGGCCGCTGGATAAGGCCTCTGCTTCTATGCCCTTTGAGAAGGCTTCTTTGAGGAACCTCTTACCCTAGCGTGGGCCAAGTACAGCCTTCTGCCTCTCTCCAATACTGACTTACTTTTGACAGCTTGTCTTTCCGTTTGAGAAAGCAAGAGCCCTTTTCGTGCAGGGAAAAATGTCCGTTTTCTGTTCTTCTTTTGCACACGGTGACGTGCTTTCAGGGCTGTGGTTAGGTTTTTACCCACTCGAGGGAGGGCAGCTTCCCATTCACTTTGGAGATGGCACTCCTGCAGCGCTGTGGGCCATGTCTGTGCTTCGCAGACTGCAAACTACCCTCTCCATTCGAAGAGAACACGCACGGATTGGGAAGTCTCTGTTCTCTGGGTGTTGTGTGTGTTGCTACTGCCCCGGTGTATGGGGTGGCTCACTGGCCACTAGCAATGTTTCTGCTCTCCACTGTGGGGCAAACGTTGTGCAGCTAAGCTCACTTGGGAAGTACAAGTGCCAGAGTTTCTTTCTGGGGCACCATCAAGAGATCACATTCGTAGCATGCGGGTACTGCTTTCCTCCTAAGATGTGCATTCGCAGCCAGCTTCAAGGTGTTCCTTTTGTGGATAGACTCCGGTGGAGAGGCCGCTGGATAAGGCCTCTGCTTCTATGCCCTTTGAGAGGGCTGCTTTGAGGAACCTCTTACCCTAGCCTCTGCCAAGTACAGCCTGCTGCCTCTCTCCAATACTGACTTACTTCTGACAGCTTGTCTTTCCGTTTGAGAAACCAAGAGCCCTTTTCGTGCAGGGAAAAATGTCCGTTTTCTGTTCTTTTTTGCACACGGTGACGTGCTTTCACGGCTGTGGTTAGGCTTTTAAGCACTCGAGGGAGGGCAGCTTCCCATTTACTTTGGAGATGGCACTCCTGCAGCGCTGTGGGCCATGTCTGTGCTTCGCAGACTGCAAACTACCTTCTCCATTCGAAGAGAACACGCACGGATTGGGAAGTCTCTGTTCTCTGGGAGTTGTGTGTGGTGCTACTGCCCCGGTGTATGGGGTGGCTCACTGGCCACTAGCAATGTTTCTGCTCGCCACTGTGGGGCAAACGTTGTGCAGCTAAACTCACTTGGGAAGTACAAGTGCCAGAGTTCCTTTCTGGGGCACCATCAAGAGATCACATTCGTAGCATGCGGGTACTGCTTTCCTCCTAATCGGTGCATTCGCAGCCACCTTCAAGGTGTTCATTGTGGATAGACTCTGGTGGAGAGGCCGCTGGAGAAGGCCTCTGCTTCTATGCCCTTTGAGAAGGCTTCTTTGAGGAACCTCTTACCCTAGCCTCTGCCACGTACAGCCTTCTGCCTCTCCCCAATACTGACTTACTTCTGACAGCTTGTCTTTCCGTTTGAGAAAGCAATAGCCCTTTTCGTGCAGGGAAAAATGTCCGTTTTCTGTTCTTCTTTTGCACACGGTGACGTGCTTTCAGGGCTGTGGTTAGGCTTTTACCCACTCGAGGGAGGGCAGCTTCCCATTCACTTTGGAGATGGCACTCCTGCAGCGCTGTGGGCCATGTCTGTGCTTCGCAGACTGCAAACTACCCTCTCCATTCGAAGAGAACACGCACGGAATGGGAAGTCTCTGTTCTCTGGGAGTTGTGTGTGGTGCTACTGCCCCGGTGTATGGGGTGGCTCACTGGCCACTAGCAATGTTTCTGCTCGCCACTGTGGGGCAAACGTTGTGCAGCTAAGCTCACTTGGGAAGTACAAGTGCCAGAGTTCCTTTCTGGGGCACCATCAAGAGATCACATTCGTAGCATGCGGGTACTGCTTTCCTCCTAAGATGTGCATTCGCAGCCAGCTTCAAGGTGTTCCTTTTGTGGATAGACTCTGGTGGAGAGGCCGCTGGAGAAGGCTTCTGCTTCTATGCCCTTTGAGAAGGCTGCTTTGAAAAACCTCTTACCTAGCGTGTGCCAAGTACAGCCTTCTGCCTCTCTCCAATACTGACTTACTTTTGACAGCTTGTCTTTCCGTTTGAGAAAGCAAGAGCCCTTTTCGTGCAGGGAAAAATGTCCGTTTTCTGTTCTTCTTTTGCACACGGTGACGTGCTTTCAGGGCTGGGTTAGGCTTTTACCCACTCGAGGGAGGGCAGCTTCCCATTCACTTTGGAGATGGCACTCCTGCAGCGCTGTGGGCCATGTCTGTGCTTCGCAGACTGCAAACTACCCTCTCCATTCGAAGAGAACACGCACTGATTGGGAAGTCTCTGTTCTCTGGGAGTTGTGTGTGGTGCTACTGCCCCGGTGTATGGGGTGGCTCACTGGCCACTAGCAATGTTTCTGCTCGCCACTGTGGGGCAAACGTTGTGCAGCTAAGCTCACTTGGGAAGTACAAGTGCCAGAGTTCCTTTCTGGGGCACCATCAAGAGATCACATTCGTAGCATGCGGGTACTGCTTTCCTCCTAAGCTGTGCATTCGCAGCCAGCTTCAAGGTGTTCCTTTTGTGGATAGACTCTGGAGGAGAGGCCGCTGGAGAAGGCCTCTGCTTCTATGCCCTTTGAGAGGGCTGCTTTGAGGAAAGTATTACCCTAGCCTCTGCCAAGTACAGCCTTCTGCCTCTCTCCAATACTGACTTACTTCTGACAGCTTGTCTTTCCGTTTGAGAAACCAAGAGCCCTTTTCGTGCAGGGAAAAATGTCCGTTTTCTGTTCTTCTTTCGCACACGGTGACGTGCTTTCAGGCCTGGGTTAGGCTTTTAACCAATCGAGGGAGGGCAGCTTCCCATTCACTTTGGAGATGGCACTCCTGCAGCGCTGTGGGCCATGTCTGTACTTCGCAGACTGCAAACTACCCTCTCCATTCGAAGAGAACACGCACGGATTGGGAAGTCTCTGTTCTCTGGGAGATGTGTGTGGTGCTACTGCCCCGGTGTATGGGGTGGGTCACTGGCCAGTAGCAATGTTTCTGCTCGCCACTGTGGGGCAAACGTTGTGCAGCTAAGCTCACTTGGGAAGTACAAGTGCCAGAGTTCCTTTCTGGGGCACCATCAAGAGATCACATTCGTAGCATGCGGGTACTGCTTTCCTCCTCAGCTGTGCATTCGCAGCCAGCTTCAAGGTGTTTCTTTTGTGGATAGACTCTGGTGGAGAGGCCGCTGGAGAAGGCTTCTGCTTCTATGCCCTTTGAGAAGGCTGCTTTGAGGAACCTCTTACCCTAGCCTCTGCCAAGTACAGCCTTCTGCCTCTCTCCAATACTGACTTACTTTTGACAGCTTGTCTTTCCCTTTGAGAAACCAAGAGCCCTTTTCGTGCAGGGAAAAATGTCCGTTTTCTGTTCTTCTTTTGCACACGGTGACGTGCTTTCAGGCCTGGGTTAGGCTTTTAAGCACTCGAGGGAGGGCAGCTTCCCATTCACTTTGGAGATGGCACTCCTGCAGCGCTGTGGGCCACGACTGTGCTTCGCAGACTGTAAACTACCCTCTCCATTCGAAGAGAACACGCACGGATTGGGAAGTCTCTGTTCTCTGGGAGATGTGTGTGGTGCTACTGCCCCGGTGTATGGGGTGGCTCACTCGCCACTAGCAATGTTTCTGCTCTCCACTGTGGGGCAAACGTTGTGCAGCTAAGCTCACTTGGGAAGTACAAGTGCCAGAGTTCCTTTCTGGGGCACCATCAAGAGATCACATTCGTAGCATGCGGGTACTGCTTTCCTCCTAAGATGTGCATTCGCAGCCAGCTTCAAGGTGTTCCTTTTGTGGATAGACTCTGGTGGAGAGGCCGCTGGAGAAGGCCTCTGCTTCTATGCCCTTTGAGAGGGCTGCTTTGAGGAACCTCTTACCCTAGCCTCTGCCAAGTACAGCCTTCTGCCTCTCTCCAATACTGACTTACTTCTGACAGCTTGTCTTTCCGTTTGAGAAACCAAGAGCCCTTTTCGTGCAGGGAAAAATGTCCGTTTTCTCTTCTTCTTTTGCACACGGTGACGTGCTTTCACGGCTGTGGTTAGGCTCTTAAGCACTCGAGGGAGGGCAGCTTCCCATTTACTTTGTAGATGGCACTCCTGCAGCGCTGTGGGCCATGTCTGTGCTTCGCAGACTGCAAACTACCCTCTCCATTCGAAGAGAACACGCACGGATTGGGAAGTTTCTGTTCTCTTGGAGTTGTGTGTGGTGCTACTGCCCCGGTGTATGGGGTGGCTCACTGGCCACTAGCAATGTTTCTGCTCGCCACTGTGGGGCAAACGTTGTGCAGCTAAGCTCACTTGGGAAGTACAAGTGCCAGAGTTCCTTTCTGGGGCACCATCAAGAGATCACATTCGTAGCATGCGGGTACTGCTTTCCTCCTCAGCTGTGCATTCGCAGCCAGCTTCAAGGTGTTAATTTTGTGGATAGACTCTGGTGGAGAGGCCGCTGGAGAAGGCTTCTGCTTCTATGCCCTTTGAGAAGGCTGCTTTGAGGAACCTCTTACCCTAGCCTCTGCCAAGTACAGCCTTCTGCCTCTCTCCAATACTGACTTACTTTTGACAGCTTGTCTTTCCATTTGAGAAACCAAGAGCCCTTTTCGTGCAGGGAAAAATGTCCGTTTTCTGTTCTTCTTTTGCACACGGTGACGTGCATTCAGGCCTGGTTTAGGCTTTTACCCACTCGAGGGAGGGCAGCTTCCCATTCACTTTGGAGATGGCACTCCTGCAGCGCTGTGGGCCAAGACTGTGCTTCGCAGACTGTAAACTACCCTCTCCATTCGAAGAGAACACGCACGGATTGGGAAGTCTCTGTTCTCTGGGAGATGTGTGTGGTGCTACTGCCCCGGTGTATGGTGTGGCTCACTCGCCACTAGCAATGTTTCTGCTCGCCACTGTGGGGCAAACGTTGTGCAGCTAAGCTCACTTGGGAAGTACAAGTGCCAGAGTTCCTTTCTGGGGCACCATCAAGAGATCACATTCGTAGCATGCGGGTACTGCTTTCCTCCTAAGCTGTGCATTCGCAGCCAGCTTCAAAGTGTTCCTTTTGTGGATAGACTCTGGTGGAGAGGCCGCTGGATAAGGCCTCTGCTTCTATGCCCTTTGAGAAGGCTTCTTTGAGGAACCTCTTACCCTAGCGTGTGCCAAGTACAGCCTTCTGCCTCTCTCCAATACTGACTTACTTTTGACAGCTTGTCTTTCCGTTTGAGAAAGCAAGAGCCCTTTTCGTGCAGGGAAAAATGTCCGTTTTCTGTTCTTCTTTTGCACACGGTGACGTGCTTTCAGGGCTGTGGTTAGGTTTTTACCCACTCGAGGGAGGGCAGCTTCCCATTCACTTTGGAGATGGCACTCCTGCAGCGCTGTGGGCCATGTCTGTGCTTCGCAGACTGCAAACTACCCTCTCCATTCGAAGAGAACACGCACGGATTGGGAAGTCTCTGTTCTCTGGGAGTTGTGTGTGTTGCTACTGCCCCGGTGTATGGGGTGGCTCACTGGCCACTAGCAATGTTTCTGCTCTCCACTGTGGGGCAAACGTTGTGCAGCTAAGCTCACTTGGGAAGTACAAGTGCCAGAGTTCCTTTCTGGGGCACCATCAAGAGATCACATTCGTAGCATGCGGGTACTGCTTTCCTCCTAAGATGTGCATTCGCAGCCAGCTTCAAGGTGTTCCTTTTGTGGATAGACTCCGGTGGAGAGGCCGCTGGATAAGGCCTCTGCTTCTATGCCCTTTGAGAGGGCTGCTTTGAGGAACCTCTTACCCTAGCCTCTGCCAAGTACAGCCTTCTGCCTCTCTCCAATACTGACTTACTTCTGACAGCTTGTCTTTCCGTTTGAGAAACCAAGAGCCCTTTTCGTGCAGGGAAAAATGTCCGTTTTCTGTTCTTTTTTGCACACGGTGACGTGCTTTCACGGCTGTGGTTAGGCTTTTAAGCACTCGAGGGAGGGCAGCTTCCCATTTACTTTGTAGATGGCACTCCTGCAGCGCTGTGGGCCATGTCTGTGCTTCGCAGACTGCAAACTACCCTCTCCATTCGAAGAGAACACGCACGGATTGGGAAGTCTCTGTTCTCTGGGAGTTGTGTGTGGTGCTACTGCCCCGGTGTATGGGGTGGCTCACTGGCCACTAGCAATGTTTCTGCTCGCCACTGTGGGGCAAACGTTGTGCAGCTAAACTCACTTGGGAAGTACAAGTGCCAGAGTTCCTTTCTGGGGCACCATCAAGAGATCACATTCGTAGCATGCGGGTACTGCTTTCCTCCTAATCGGTGCATTCGCAGCCACCTTCAAGGTGTTCATTTGTGAATAGACTCTGGTGGAGAGGCCGCTGGAGAAGGCCTCTGCTTCTATGCCCTTTGAGAAGGCTTCTTTGAGGAACCTCTTACCCTAGCCTCTGCCACGTACAGCCTTCTGCCTCTCCCCAATACTGACTTACTTCTGACAGCTTGTCTTTCCGTTTGAGAAAGCAATAGCCCTTTTCGTGCAGGGAAAAATGTCCGTTTTCTGTTCTTCTTTTGCACACGGTGACGTGCTTTCAGGGCTGTGGTTAGGCTTTTACCCACTCGAGGGAGGGCAGCTTCCCATTCACTTTGGAGATGGCACTCCTGCAGCGCTGTGGGCCATGTCTGTGCTTCGCAGACTGCAAACTACCCTCTCCATTCGAAGAGAACACGCACGGATTGGGAAGTCTCTGTTCTCTGGGAGTTGTGTGTGGTGCTACTGCCCCGGTGTATGGGGTGGCTCACTGGCCACTAGCAATGTTTCTGCTCGCCACTGTGGGGCAAACGTTGTGCAGCTAAGCTCACTTGGGAAGTACAAGTGCCAGAGTTCCTTTCTGGGGCACCATCAAGAGATCACATTCGTAGCATGCGGGTACTGCTTTCCTCCTCAGCTGTGCATTCGCAGCCAGCTTCAAGGTGTTCCTTTTGTGGATAGACTCTGGAGGAGAGGCCGCTGGAGAAGGCCTCTGCTTCTATGCCCTTTGAGAGGGCTGCTTTGAGGAACCTCTTACCCTAGCCTCTGCCAAGTACAGCCTTCTGCCTCTCTCCAATACTGACTTACTTCTGACAGCTTGTCTTTCCGTTTGAGAAACCAAGAGCCCTTTTCGTGCAGGGAAAAATGTCCGTTTTCTGTTCTTCTTTTGCACATGGTGACGTGCTTTCAGGGCTGTGGTTAGGCTTTTACCCACTCGAGGGAGGGCAGCTTCCCATTCACTTTGGAGATGGCACTCCTGCAGCGCTGTGGGCCATGTCTGTGCTTCGCAGACTGCAAACTACCCTCTCCATTCGAAGAGAACACGCACGGATTGGGAAGTCTCTGTTCTCTGGGAGATGTGTGTGGTGCTACTGCCCCGGTGTATGGGGTGGCTCACTGGCCACTAGCAATGTTTCTGCTCGCCACTGTGGGGAAAACGTTGTGCAGCTAAGCTCACTTGGGAAGTACAAGTGCCAATGTTCCTTTCTGGGGCACCATCAAGAGATCACATTCGTAGCATGCGGGTACTGCTTTCCTCCTAAGCTGTGCATTCGCAGCCAGCTTCAAGGTGTTCCTTTTGTGGATAGACTCTGGTGGAGAGGCCGCTGGAGAAGGCTTCTGCTTCTATGCCCTTTGAGAAGGCTGCTTTGAGGAACCTCTTACCCTAGCCTCTGCCAAGTACAGCCTTCTGCCTCTCTCCAATACTGACTTACTTCTGACAGCTTGTCTTTCCGTTTGAGAAACCAAGAGCCCTTTTCGTGCAGGGAAAAATGTCCGTTTTCTGTTCTTCTTTTGCACACGGTGACGTGCTTTCAGGTCTGGGGTTAGGCTTTTACCCACTCGAGGGAGGGCAGCTTCCCATTCACTTTGGAGATGGCACTCCTGCAGCGCTGTGGGCCATGTCTGTGCTTCGCAAACTGCAAACTACCCTCTCCATTCGAAGAGAACACGCACGGATTGGGAAGTCTCTGTTCTCTGGGAGATGTGTGTGGTGCTACTGCCCCGGTGTATGGGGTGGCTCACTGGCCAGTAGCAATGTTTCTGCTCGCCACTGTGGGGCAAACGTTGTGCAGCTAAGCTCACTTGGGAAGTACAAGTGCCAGAGTTCCTTTCTGGGGCACCATCAAGAGATCACATTCGTAGCATGCGGGTACTGATTTCCTCCTAAGCTGTGCATTCGCAGCCAGCTTCAAGGTGTTCCTTTTGTGGATAGACTCTGGTGGAGAGGCCGCTGGAGAAGGCCTCTGCTTCTATGCCCTTTGAGAAGGCTGCTTTGAGGAACCTCTTACCCTAGCGTGTGCCAAGTACAGCCTTCTGCCTCTCTCCAATACTGACTTACTTTTGACAGCTTGTCTTTCCGTTTGAGAAACCAAGAGCCCTTTTCGTGCAGGGAAAAATGTCCGTTTTCTGTTCTTCTTTTGCACACGGTGACGTGCTTTCAGACCTGGGTCAGGCTTTTACCCACTCAAGGGAGGGCAGCTTCCCATTCACTTTGGAGATGGCACTCCTGCAGCGCTGTGGGCCATGTCTGTGCTTCGCAGACTGCAAACTACCCTCTCCATTCGAAGAGAACACGCACGGATTGGGAAGTCTCTGTTCTCTGGGAGTTGTGTGTGGTGCTACTGCCCCGGTGTATGGGGTGGCTCACTGGCCACTAGCAACGTTTCTGCTCGCCACTGTGGGGCAAGCGTTGTGCAGCTAAGCTCACTTGGGAAGTACAAGTGCCAGAGTTCCTTTCTGGGGCACCATCAAGAGATCACATTCGTAGCATGCGGGTACTGCTTTCCTCCTAAGCTGTGCATTCCCCGCCAGCTTCAAGGTGTTCCTTTTGTGGATAGACTCTGGAGGAGAGGCCGCTGGATAAGGCCTCTGCTTCTATGCCCTTTGAGAAGGCTGCTTTGAGGAACCTCTTTCCCTAGCCTCTGCCAAGTACAGCCTTCTGCCTCTCTCCAATACTGACTTACTTCTGACAGCTTGTCTTTCCGTTTGAGAAACCAAGAGCCCTTTTCGTGCAGGGAAAAATGTCCGTTTTCTGTTCTTCTTTTGCACACGGTGACGTGCTTTCAGGGCTGTGGTTAGGCTTTTACCCACTCGAGGGAGGGCAGCTTCCCATTCACTTTTGAGATGGCACTCCTGCAGCGCTGTGGGCCATGTCTGTGCTTCGCAGACTGCAAACTACCCTCTCCATTCGAAGAGAACACGCACGGATTGGGAAGTCTCTGTTCTCTGGGAGTTGTGTGTGGTGCTACTGCCCCGGTGTATGGGGTGGCTCACTGGCCACTAGCAATGTTTCTGCTCGCCACTGTGGGGAAAACGTTGTGCAGCTAAGCTCACTTGGGAAGTACAAGTGCCAGAGTTCCTTTCTGGGGCACCATCAAGAGATCACATTCGTAGCATGCGGGTACTGCTTTCCTCCTCAGCTGTGCTTTCGCAGCCAGCTTCAAGGTGTTCTTTTGTGGATAGACTCTGGTGGAGAGGCCGCTGGATAAGGCCTCTGCTTCTATGCCCTTTGAGAGGGCTGCTTTGAGGAACCTATTACCCTAGCCTCTGCCAAGTACAGCCTTCTGCCTCTCTCCAATACTGACTTACTTCTGACAGCTTGTCTTTCCGTTTGAGAAACCAAGAGCCCTTTTCGTGCAGGGAAAAATGTCCGTTTTCTGTTCTTCTTTTGCACACGGTGACGTGCTTTCAGGCCTGGGTTAGGCTTTTACCCACTCGAGGGAGGGCAGCTTCCCATTCACTTTGGAGATGGCTCTCCTGCCGCGCTGTGGGCCATAACTGTGCTTCGCAGACTGTAAACTACCCTCTCCATTCGAAGAGAACACGCACGGATTGGGAAGTCTCTGTTCTCTGGGAGATGTGTGTGGTGCTACTGCCCCGGTGTATGGGGTGGCTCACTCGCCACTAGCAATGTTTCTGCTCTCCACTGTGGGGCAAACGTTGTGCAGCTAAGCTCACTTGGGAAGTACAAGTGCCAGAGTTCCTTTCTGGGGCACCATCAAGAGATCACATTCGTAGCATGCGGGTACTGCTTTCCTCCTAAGCTGTGCATTCGCAGCCAGCTTCGAGGTGTTCGTTTTGTGGATAGACTCTGGTGGAGAGGCCGCTGGAGAAGGCCTCTGCTTCTATGCCCTTTGAGAAGGCTTCTTTGAGGAACCTCTTACCCTAGCCTCTGCCACGTACAGCCTTCTGCCTCTCCCCAATACTGACTTACTTCTGACAGCTTGTCTTTCCGTTTGAGAAAGCAATAGCCCTTTTCGTGCAGGGAAAAATGTCCGTTTTCTGTTCTTCTTTTGCACACGGTGACGTGCTTTCAGGGCTGTGGTTAGGCTTTTACCCACTCGAGGGAGGGCAGCTTCCCATTCACTTTGGAGATGGCACTCCTGCAGCGCTGTGGGCCATGTCTGTGCTTCGCAGACTGCAAACTACCCTCTCCATTCGAAGAGAACACGCACGGATTGGGAAGTCTCTGTTCTCTGGGAGTTGTGTGTGGTGCTACTGCCCCGGTGTATGGGGTGGCTCACTGGCCACTAGCAATGTTTCTGCTCGCCACTGTGGGGCAAACGTTGTGCAGCTAAGCTCACTTGGGAAGTACAAGTGCCAGAGTTCCTTTCTGGGGCACCATCAAGAGATCACATTCGTAGCATGCGGGTACTGCTTTCCTCCTAATCGGTGCATTCGCAGCCACCTTCAAGGTGTTCCTTTTGTGGATAGACTCTGGTGGAGAGGCCGCTGGAGAAGGCTTCTGCTTCTATGCCCTTTGAGAAGGCTGCTTTGAGGAACCTCTTACCCTAGCCTCTGGCAAGTACAGCCTTCTGCCTCTCTCCAATACTGACTTACTTTTGACAGCTTGTCTTTCCGTTTGAGAAACCAAGAGCCCTTTTCGTGCAGGGAAAAATGTCCGTTTTCTGTTCTTCTTTTGCACACGGTGACGTGCTTTCAGGCCTGGGTTAGGCTTTTACCCACTCGAGGGAGGGCAGCTTCCCATTCACTTTGGAGATGGCACTCCTGCAGCGCTGTGGGTCATGACTGTGCTTCGCAGACTGTAAACTACCCTCTCCATTCGAAGAGAACACGCACGGATTGGGAAGTCTCTGTTCTCTGGGAGTTGTGTGTGGTGCTACTGCCCCGGTGTATGGGGTGGCTCACTGGCCACTAGCAATGTTTCTGCTCTCCACTGTGGGGCAAACGTTGTGCAGCTAAGCTCACTTGGGAAGTACAAGTGCCAGAGTTCCTTTCTGGGGCACCATCAAGAGATCACATTCGTAGCATGCGGGTACTGCTTTCCTCCTAAGATGTGCATTCGCAGCCAGCTTCAAGGTGTTCGTTTTGTGGATAGACTCTGGTGGAGAGGCCGCTGGAGAAGGCCTCTGCTTCTATGCCCTTTGAGAAGGCTTCTTTGAGGAACCTCTTACCCTAGCCTCTGCCACGTACAGCCTTCTGCCTCTCCCCAATACTGACTTACTTCTGACAGCTTGTCTTTCCGTTTGAGAAAGCAATAGCCCTTTTCGTGCAGGGAAAAATGTCCGTTTTCTGTTCTTCTTTTGCACACGGTGACGTGCTTTCAGGGCTGTGGTTAGGCTTTTACCCACTCGAGGGAGGGCAGCTTCCCATTCACTTTGGAGATGGCACTCCTGCAGCGCTGTGGGCCATGTCTGTGCTTCGCAGACTGCAAACTACCCTCTCCATTCGAAGAGAACACGCACGGATTGGGAAGTCTCTGTTCTCTGGGAGTTGTGTGTGGTGCTACTGCCCCGGTGTATGGGGTGGCTCACTGGCCACTAGCAATGTTTCTGATCGCCACTGTGGGGCAAACGTTGTGCAGCTAAGCTCACTTGGGAAGTACAAGTGCCAGAGTTCCTTTCTGGGGCACCATCAAGAGATCACATTCGTAGCATGCGGGTACTGCTTTCCTCCTCAGCTGTGCATTCGCAGCCAGCTTCAAGGTGTTCCTTTTGTGGATAGACTCTGGAGGAGAGGCCGCTGGAGAAGGCCTCTGCTTCTATGCCCTTTGAGAGGGCTGCTTTGAGGAACCTCTTACCCTAGCCTCTGCCAAGTACAGCCTTCTGCCTCTCTCCAATACTGACTTACTTCTGACAGCTTGTCTTTCCGTTTGAGAAACCAAGAGCCCTTTTCGTGCAGGGAAAAATGTCCGTTTTCTGTTCTTCTTTTGCACACGTTGACGTGCTTTCAGGGCTGTGGTTAGGCTTTTACCCACTCGAGGGAGGGCAGCTTCCCATTCACTTTGGAGATGGCACTCCTGCAGCGCTGTGGGCCATGTCTGTGCTTCGCAGACTGCAAACTACCCTCTCCATTCGAAGAGAACACGCACGGATTGGGAAGTCAATGTTCTCTGGGAGATGTGTGTGGTGCTACTGCCCCGGTGTATGGGGTGGCTCACTGGCCACTAGCAATGTTTCTGCTCGCCACTGTGGGGAAAACGTTGTGCAGCTAAGCTCACTTGGGAAGTACAAGTGCCAATGTTCCTTTCTGGGGCACCATCAAGACATCACATTCGTAGCATGCGGGTACTGCTTTCCTCCTAAGCTGTGCATTCGCAGCCAGCTTCAAGGTGTTCCTTTTGTGGATAGACACTGGTGGAGAGGCCGCTGGAGAAGGCTTCTGCTTCTATGCCCTTTGAAAAGGCTGCTTTGAGGAACCTCTTACCCTAGCCTCTGCCAAGTACAGCCTTCTGCCTCTCTCCAATACTGACTTACTTTTGACAGCTTGTCTTTCCGTTTGAGAAACCAAGAGCCCTTTTCGTGCAGGGAAAAATGTCCGTTTTCTGTTCTTCTTTTGCACACGGTTACGTGCTTTCAGGTCTGGGGTTAGGCTTTTACCCACTCGAGGGAGGGCAGCTTCCCATTCACTTTGGAGATGGCACTCCTGCAGCGCTGTGGGCCATGTCTGTGCTTCGCAAACTGCAAACTACCCTCTCCATTCGAAGAGAACACGCACGGATTGGGAAGTCTCTGTTCTCTGGGAGATGTGTGTTGTGCTACTGCCCCGGTGTATGGGGTGGCTCACTGGCCAGTAGCAATGTTTCTGCTCGCCACTGTGGGGCAAACGTTGTGCAGCTAAGCTCACTTGGGAAGTACATGTGCCAGAGTTCCTTTCTGGGGCACCATCAAGAGATCACATTCGTAGCATGCGGGTACTGCTTTCCTCCTCAGCTGTGCTTTCGCAGCCAGCTTCAAGGTGTTCCTTTTGTGGATACACTCTGGTGGAGAGGCCGCTGGATAAGGCCTCTGCTTCTATGCCCTTTGAGAGGGCTGCTTTGAGGAACCTCTTACCCTAGCCTCTGCCAAGTACAGCCTTCTGCCTCTCTCCAATACTGACTTAATTCTGACAGCTTGTCTTTCCGTTTGAGAAACCAAGAGCCCTTTTCGTGCAGGGAAAAATGTCCGTTTTCTGTTCTTCTTTTGCACTCGGTGACGTGCTTTCACGGCTGTGGTTAGGCTTTTAAGCACTCGAGGGAGGGCAGCTTCCCATTCACTTTGGAGATGGCACTCCTGCCGCGCTGTGGGCCATGCCTGTGCTTCGCAGACTGCAAACTACCCTCTCCATTCGAAGAGAACACGCACGGATAGGGAAGTCTCTGTTCTCTGGGAGTTGTGTGTGGTGCTACTGCCCCGGTGTATGGGGTGGCTCACTGGCCACTAGCAATGTTTCTGCTCGCCACTGTGGGGCAAACGTTGTTCAGCTAAGCTCACTTGGGAAGTACAAGTGCCAGAGTTCCTTTCTGGGGCACCATCAAGAGATCACATTCGTAGCATGCGGGTACTGCTTTCCTCCTAAGCTGTGCATTCGCAGCCAGCTTCAAGGTGTTCCTTTTGTGGATAGACTCTGGAGGAGAGGCCGCTGGATAAGGCCTCTGCTTCTATGCCCTTTGAGAGGGCTGCTTTGAGGAACCTCTTACCCTAGCCTCTGCCAAGTACAGCCTTCTGCCTCTCTCCAATACTGACTTACTTCTGACAGCTTGTCTTTCCGTTTGAGAAACCAAGAGCCCTTTTCGTGCAGGGAAAAATGTCCGTTTTCTGTTCTTATTTTGCACACGGTGACGTGCTTTCAGGCCTGGGTTAGGCTTTTACCCACTCAAGGGAGGGCAGCTTCCCATTCACTTTGGAGATGGCACTCCTGCCGCGCTGTGGGCCATGCCTGTGCTTCGCAGACTGCAAACTACCCTCTCCATTCGAAGAGAACACGCACCGATTGGGAAGTCTCTGTTCTCTGGGAGTTGTGTGTGGTGCTACTGCCCCGGTGTATGGGGTGGCTCACTGGCCACTAGCAATGTTTCTGCTCGCCACTGTGGGGCAAACTTTGTTCAGCTAAGCTCACTTGGGAAGTACAAGTGCCAGAGTTCCTTTCTGGGGCACCATCAAGAGATCACATTCGTAGCATGCGGGTACTGCTTTCCTCCTAAGCTGTGCATTCGCAGCCAGCTTCAAGGTGTTCCTTTTATGGATAGACTCTGGAGGAGAGGCCGCTGGATAAGGCCTCTGCTTCTATGCCCTTTGAGAGGGCTGCTTTGAGGAACCTCTTACCCTAGCCTCTGCCAAGTACAGCCTTCTGCCTCTCTCCAATACTGACTTACTTCTGACAGCTTGTCTTTCCGTTTGAGAAACCAAGAGCCCTTTTCGTGCAGGGAAAAATGTCCGTTTTCTGTTCTTCTTTTGCACACGGTTACGTGCTTTCAGGGCTGGGGTTAGGCTTTTACCCACTCGAGGGAGGGCAGCTTCCCATTCACTTTGGAGATGGCACTCCTGCAGCGCTGTGGGCCATGTCTGTGCTTCGCAGACTGCAAACTACCCTCTCCATTCGAAGAGAACACGCACGGATTGGGAAGTCTCTGTTCTCTGGGAGATGTGTGTGGTGCTACTGCCCCGGTGTATGGGGTGGCTCACTGGCCACTAGCAATTTTCTGCTCGCCACTGTGGGGAAAACGTTGTGCAGCTAAGCTCACTTGGGAAGTACAAGTGCCAGAGTTCCTTTCTGGGGCACCATCAAGAGATCACATTCGTAGCATGCGGGTACTGCTTTCCTCCTAAGCTGTGCATTCGCAGCCAGCTTCAAGGTGTTCCTTTTGTGGATAGACTCTGGTGGAGAGGCCGCTGGAGAAGGCCTCTGCTTCTATGCCCTTTGAGAAGGCTGCTTTGAGGAACCTCTTACCCTAGCGTGTGCCAAGTACAGCCTTCTGCCTCTCTCCAATACTGACTTACTTTTGACAGCTTGTCTTTCCGTTTGAGAAACCAAGAGCCCTTTTCGTGCAGGGAAAAATGTCCGTTTTCTGTTCTTCTTTTGCACACGGTGACGTGCTTTCAGACCTGGGTCAGGCTTTTACCCACTCAAGGGAGGGCAGCTTCCCATTCTCTTTGGAGATGGCACTCCTGCAGCGCTGTGGGCCATGTCTGTGCTTCGCAGACTGCAAACTACCCTCTCCATTCGAAGAGAACACGCACGGATTGGGAAGTCTCTGTTCTCTGGGAGTTGTGTGTGGTGCTACTGCCCCGGTGTATGGGGTGGCTCACTGGCCACTAGCAATGTTTCTGCTCGACACTGTGGGGCAAGCGTTGTGCAGCTAAGCTCACTTGGGAAGTACAAGTGCCAGAGTTCCTTTCTGGGGCACCATCAAGAGATCACATTCGTAGCATGCGGGTACTGCTTTCCTCCTAAGCTGTGCATTCCCCGCCAGCTTCAAGGTGTTCCTTTTGTGGATAGACTCTGGAGGAGAGGCCGCTGGATAAGGCCTCTGCTTCTTTGCCCTTTGAGAAGGCTGCTTTGAGGAACCTCTTTCCCTAGCCTCTGCCAAGTACAGTCTTCTGCCTCTCTCCAATACTGACTTACTTCTGACAGCTTGTCTTTCCGTTTGAGAAACCAAGAGCCCTTTTCGTGCAGGGAAAAATGTCCGTTTTCTGTTCTTCTTTTGCACACGGTTACGTGCTTTCACGGCTGTGGTTAGGCTTTTAAGCACTCGAGGGAGAGCAGCTTCCCATTCACTTTGGAGATGGCACTCCTGCAGCGCTGTGGGCCATGTCTGTGCTTCGCAGACTGCAAACTACCCTCTCCATTCGAAGAGAACACGCACGGATTGGGAAGTCTCTGTTCTCTGGGAGATGTGTGTGGTGCTACTGCCCCGGTGTATGGGGTGGCTCACTGGCCAGTAGCAATGTTTCTGCTCGCCACTGTGGGGCAAACGTTGTGCAGCTAAGCTCACTTGGGAAGTACAAGTGCCAGAGTTCCTTTCTGGGGCACCATCAAGAGATCACATTCGTAGCATGCGGGTACTGCTTTCCTCCTAAGATGTGCATTCGCAGCCAGCTTCAAGGTGTTCCTTTTGTGGATAGACTCTGGTGGAGAGGCCGCTGGAGAAGGCTTCTGCTTCTATGCCCTTTGAGAAGGCTGCTTTGAGGAACCTCTTACCCTAGCCGCTGCCAAGTACAGCCTTCTGCCTCTCTCCAATACTGACTTACTTTTGACAGCTTGTCTTTCCCTTTGAGAAACCAAGAGCCCTTTTCGTGCAGGGAAAAATGTCCGCTTTCTGTTCTTCTTTTGCACACGGTGACGTGCTTTCAGGCCTGGGTTAGGCTTTTACCCACTCGAGGGAGGGCAGCTTCCCATTCACTTTGGAGATGGCACTCCTGCAGCGCTGTGGGCCATAACTGTGCTTCGCAGACTGTAAACTACCCTCTCCATTCGAAGAGAACACGCACGGATTGGGAAATCTGTTCTCTGGGAGATGTGTGTGGTGCTACTGCCCCGGTGTATGGGGTGGCTCACTGGCCACTAGCAATGTTTCTGCTCTCCACTGTGGGGCAAACGTTGTGCAGCTAAGCTCACTTGGGAAGTACAAGTGCCAGAGTTCCTTTCTGGGGCACCATCAAGAGATCACATTCGTAGCATGCGGGTACTGCTTTCCTCCTAAGCTGTGCATTCGCAGCCAGCTTCAAGGTGTTCCTTTTGTGGATAGACTCTGGTGGAGAGACCGCTAGAGAAGGCCTCTGCTTCTATGCCCTTTGAGAAGGCTTCTTTGAGGAACCTCTTACCCTAGCGTGTGCCAAGTACAACCTTCTGCCTCTCTCCAATACTGACTTACTTCTGACAGCTTGTCTTTCCGTTTGAGAAAGCAAGAGCCCTTTTCGTGCAGGGAAAAATATCCGTTTTCTGTTCTTCTTTTGCACACGGTGACGTGCTTTCAGGGCTGTGGTTAGGCTTTTACCCACTCGAGGGAGGGCAGCTTCCCATTCACTTTGGAGATGGCACTCCTGCAGCGCTGTGGGCCATGTCTGTGCTTCGCAGACTGCAAACTACCCTCTCCAATCGAAGAGAACACGCACGGATTGGGAAGTCTCTGTTCTCTGGGAGTTGTGTGTGGTGCTACTGCCCCGGTGTATGGGGTGGCTCACTGGCCACTAGCAATGTTTCTGCTCGCCACTGTGGGGCAAACTTTGTGCAGCTAAGCTCACTTGGGAAGTACAAGTGCCAGAGTTCCTTTCTGGGGCACCATCAAGAGATCACATTCGTAGCATGCGGGTACTGCTTTCCTCCTAATCGGTGCATTCGCAGCCACCTTCAAGGTGTTCCATTTGTGGATAGACTCTGGTGGAGAGGCCGCTGGAGAAGGCTTCTACTTCTATGCCCTTTGAGAAGGCTGCTTTGAGGAACCTCTTACCCTAGCCTCTGGCAAGTACAGCCTTCTGTCTCTCTCCAATACTGACTTACTTTTGACAGCTTGTCTTTCCGTTTGAGAAACCAAGAGCCCTTTTCGTGCAGGGAAAAATGTCCGTTTTCTGTTCTTCTTTTGCACACGGTGACGTGCTTTCAGGCCTGGGTTAGGCTTTTATCCACTCGAGGGAGGGCAGCTTCCCATTCACTTTGGAGATGGCACTCCTGCAGCGCTGTGGGTCATGACTGTGCTTCGCAGACTGTAAACTACCCTCTCCATTCGAAGAGAACACGCACGGATTGGGAAGTCTCTGTTCTCTGGGAGTTGTGTGTGGTGCTACTGCCCCGGTGTATGGGGTGGCTCACTGGTCACTAGCAATATTTCTGCTCGCCACTGTGGGGCAAACGTTGTGCAGCTAAGCTCACTTGGGAAGTACAAGTGCCAGAGTTCCTTTCTGGGGCACCATCAAGACATCACATTCGTAGCATGCGGGTACTGCTTTCCTCCTAAGATGTGCATTCGCAGCCAGCTTCAAGGTGTTCCTTTTGTTGATAGACTCTGGTGGAGAGGCCGCTGGAGAAGGCCTCTGCTTCTATGCCCTTTGAGAAGGCTTCTTTGAGGAACCTCTTACCCTAGCCTCTGACACGTACAGCCTTCTGCCTCTCCCGAATACTGACTTACTTCTGACAGCTTGTCTTTCCGTTTGAGAAAGCAAGAGCCCTTTTCGTGCAGGGAAAAATGTCCGTTTTCTGTTCTTCTTTTGCACACGGTGACGTGCTTTCAGGGCTTTGGTTAGGCTTTTACCCACTCGAGGGAGGGCAGCTTCCCATTCACTTTGGAGATGGCCCTCCTGCAGCGCTGTGGGCCATGTCTGTGCTTCGCAGACTGCAAACTACCCTCTCCATTCGAAGAGAACACGCACGGATTGGGAAGTCTCTGTTCTCTGGGAGTTGTGTGTGGTGCTACTGCCCCGGTGTATGGGGTGGCTCACTGGCCACTAGCAATGTTTCTGCTCGCCACTGTGGGGCAAACGTTGTGCAGCTAAGCTCACTTGGGAAGTACAAGTGCCAGAGTTCCTTTCTGGGGCACCATCAAGAGATCACATTCGTAGCATGCGGGTACTGCTTTCCTCCTAAGCTGTGCATTCGAAGCCAGCTTCAAGGTGTTCCTTTTGTGGATAGACTCTGGAGGAGAGGCCGCTGGAAAAGGCCTCTGCTTCTATGCCCTTTGAGAGGGCTGCTTTGAGGAACCTCTTACCCTAGCCTCTGCCAAGTACAGCCTTCTGCCTCTCTCCAATACTGACTTACTTCTGACAGCTTGTCTTTCCGTTTGAGAAAGCAAGAGCCCTTTTCGTGCAGGGAAAAATGTCCGTTTTCTGTTCTTCTTTTGCACACGGGGACGTGCTTTCAGGGCTGTGGTTAGGCTTTTACCCACTCGAGGGAGGGCAGCTTCCCATTCACTTTGGAGATGGCACTCCTGCAGCGCTGTGGGCCATGTCTGTGCTTCGCAGACTGCAAACTACCCTCTCCATTCGAAGAGAACACGCACGGATTGGGAAGTCTCTGTTCTCTGGGAGTTGTGTGTGGTGCTACTGCCCCGGTGTATGGGGTGGCTCACTGGCCACTAGCAATGTTTCTGCTCGCCACTGTGGGGCAAACGTTGTGCAGCTAAGCTCACTTGGGAAGTACAAGTGCCAGAGTTCCTTTCTGGGGCACCATCAAGAGATCACATTCGTAGCATGCGGGTACTGCTTTCCTCCTCAGCTGTGCATTCGCAGCCAGCTTCAAGGTGTTCCTTTTGTGGATAGACTCTGGTGGAGAGGCCGCTGGAGAAGGCTTCTGCTTCTATGCCCTTTGAGAAGGCTGCTTTGAAAAACCTCTTACCTAGCGTGTGCCAAGTACAGCCTTCTGCCTCTCTCCAATACTGACTTACTTTTGACAGCTTGTCTTTCCGTTTGAGAAAGCAAGAGCCCTTTTCGTGCAGGGAAAAATGTCCGTTTTCTGTTCTTCTTTTGCACACGGTGACGTGCTTTCAGGGCTGTGGTTAGGCTTTTACCCACTCGAGGGAGGGCAGCTTCCCATTCACTTTGGAGATGGCACTCCTGCAGCGCTGTGGGCCATGTCTGTGCTTCGCAGACTGCAAACTACCCTCTCCATTCGAAGAGAACACGCACGGATTGGGAAGTCTCTGTTCTCTGGGAGTTGTGTGTGGTGCTACTGCCCCGGTGTATGGGGTGGCTCACTGGCCACTAGCAATGTTTCTGCTCGCCACTGTGGGGCAAACGTTGTGCAGCTAAGCTCACTTGGGAAGTACAAGTGCCAGAGTTCCTTTCTGGGGCACCATCAAGAGATCACATTCGTAGCATGCGGGTACTGCTTTCCTCCTCAGCTGTGCTTTCGCAGCCAGCTTCAAGGTGTTCCTTTTGTGGATAGACTCTGGTGGAGAGGCCGCTGGAGAAGGCTTCTGCTTCTATGCCCTTTGAGAAGGCTTCTTTGAGGAACCTCTTACCCTAGCGTGTGCCAAGTACAGCCTTCTGCCTCTCTCCAATACTGACTTACTTTTGACAGCTTGTCTTTCCGTTTGAGAAAGCAAGAGCCGTTTTCGTGCAGGGAAAAATGTCCGTTTTCTGTTCTTCTTTTGCACAAGGTGACGTGCTTTCAGGGCTGTGGTTAGGCTTTTACCCACTCGAGGGAGTGCAGCTTCCCATTCACTTTGGAGATGGCACTCCTGCAGCGCTGTGGGCCATGTCTGTGCTTCGCAGACTGCAAACTACCCTCTCCATTCGAAGAGAACACGCACGGATTGGGAAGTCTCTGTTCTCTGGGAGTTGTGTGTGGTGCTACTGCCCCGGTGTATGGGGTGTCTCACTGGCCACTAGCAATGTTTCTGCTCGCCACTGTGGGGCAAACGTTGTGCAGCTAAGCTCACTTGGGAAGTACAAGTGCCAGAGTTCCTTTCTGGGGCACCATCAAGAGATCACATTCGTAGCATGCGGGTACTGCTTTCCTCCTAAGATGTGCATTCGCAGCCAGCTTCAAGGTGTTCCTTTTGTGGATAGACTCTGGTGGAGAGGCCGCTGGAGAAGGCTTCTGCTTCTATGCCCTTTGAGAAGGCTTCTTTGAGGAACCTCTTACCCTAGCGTGTGCCAAGTACAGCCTTCTGCCTCTATCCAATACTGACTTACTTTTGACAGCTTGTCTTTCCGTTTGAGAAAGCAAGAGCCCTTTTCGTGCAGGGAAAAATGTCCGTTTTCTGTTCTTCTTTTGCACAAGGTGACGTGCTTTCAGGGCTGTGGTTAGGCTTTTACCCACTCGAGGGAGGGCAGCTTCCCATTCACTTTGGAGATGGCACTCCTGCAGCGCTGTGGGCCATGTCTGTGCTTCGCAGACTGCAAACTACCCTCTCCATTCGAAGAGAACACGCACGGATTGGGAAGTCTCTGTTCTCTGGGAGTTGTGTGTGGTGCTACTGCCCCGGTGTATGGGGTGGCTCACTCGCCACTAGCAATGTTTCTGCTCGCCACTGTGGGGCAAACGTTGTGCAGCTAAGCTCACTTGGGAAGTACAAGTGCCAGAGTTCCTTTCTGGGGCACCATCAAGAGATCACATTCGTAGCATGCGGGTACTGCTTTCCTCCTAAGCTGTGCATTCCCCGCCAGCTACAAGGTGTTCCTTTTGTGGATAGACTCTGGTGGAGAGGCCGCTGGAGAAGGCCTCTGCTTCTATGCCCTTTGAGAAGGCTTCTTTGAGGAACCTCTTACCCTAGCGTGTGCCAAGTACAGCCTTCTGCCTCTCTCCAATACTGACTTACTTTTGACAGCTTGTCTTTCCGTTTGAGAAAGCAAGAGCCCTTTTCGTGCAGGGAAAAATGTCCGTTTTCTGTTCTTCTTTTGCACACGGTGACGTGCTTTCAGGGCTGTGGTTAGGCTTTTACCCACTCGAGGGAGGGCAGCTTCCCATTCACTTTGGAGATGGCACTCCTGCAGCGCTGTGGGCCATGTCTGTGCTTCGCAGACTGCAAACTACCCTCTCCATTCGAAGAGAACACGCACGGATTGGGAAGTCTCTGTTCTCTGGGAGTTGTGTGTGGTGCTACTGCCCCGGTGTATGGGGTCGCTCACTGGCCACTAGCAATGTTTCTGCTCGCCACTGTGGGGCAAACGTTGTTCAGCTAAGCTCACTTGGGAAGTACAAGTGCCAGAGTTCCTTTCTGGGGCACCATCAAGAGATCACATTCGTAGCATGCGGGTACTGCTTTCCTCCTAATCGGTGCATTCGCAGCCACCTTCAAGGTGTTCCTTTTGTGGATAGACTCTGGTGGAGAGGCCGCTGGAGAAGGCTTCTGCTTCTATGCCCTTTGAGAAGGCTGCTTTGAGGAACCTCTTACCCTAGCCTCTGGCAAGTACAGCCTTCTGCCTCTCTCCAATACTGACTTACTTTTGACAGCTTGTCTTTCCGTTTGAGAAACCAAGAGCCCTTTTCGTGCAGGGAAAAATGTCCGTTTTCTGTTCTTCTTTTGCACACGGTGACGTGCTTTCAGGCCTGGGTTAGGCTTTTACCCACTCGAGGGAGGGCAGCTTCCCATTCACTTTGGAGATGGCACTCCTGCAGCGCTGTGGGTCATGACTGTGCTTCGCAGACTGTAAACTACCCTCTCCATTCGAAGAGAACACGCACGGATTGGGAAGTCTCTGTTCTCTGGGAGATGTGTGTGGTGCTACTGCCCCGGTGTATGGGGTGGCTCACTGGCCACTAGCAATGTTTCTGCTCTCCACTGTGGGGCAAACGTTGTGCAGCTAAGCTCACTTGGGAAGTACAAGTGCCAGAGTTCCTTTCTGGGGCACCATCAAGAGATCACATTCGTAGCATGCGGGTACTGCTTTCCTCCTAAGATGTGCATTCACAGCCAGCTTCAAGGTGTTCCTTTTGTGGATAGACTCTGGTGGAGAGGCCGCTGGAGAAGGCCTCTGCTTCTATGCCCTTTGAGAAGGCTGCTTTGAGGAACCTCTTACCCTAGCCTCTGCCACGTACAGCCTTCTGCCTCTCCCCAATACTGACTTACTTCTGACAGCTTGTCTTTCCGTTTGAGAAAGCAATAGCCCTTTTCGTGCAGGGAAAAATGTCCGTTTTCTGTTCTTCTTTTGCACACGGTGACGTGCTTTCTGGGCTGTGGTTAGGCTTTTACCCACTCGAGGGAGGGCAGCTTCCCATTCACTTTGGAGATGGCACTCCTGCAGCGCTGTGGGCCATGTCTGTGCTTCGCAGACTGCAAACTACCCTCTCCATTCGAAGAGAACACGCACGGATTGGGAAGTCTCTGTTCTCTGGGAGTTGTGTGTGGTGCTACTGCCCCGGTGTATGGGGTGGCTCACTGGCCACTAGCAATGTTGCTGCTCCCCACTGTGGGGCAAACGTTGTGCAGCTAAGCTCACTTGGGAAGTACAAGTGCCAGAGTTCCTTTCTGGGGCACCATCAAGAGATCACATTCGTAGCATGCGGGTACTGCTTTCCTCCTAAGCTGTGCATTCGCAGCCAGCTTCAAGGTGTTCCTTTTGTGGATAGACTCTGGAGGAGAGGCCGCTGGAGAAGGCCTCTGCTTCTGTGCCCTTTGACAGGGCTGCTTTGAGGAACCTATTACCCTAGCCTCTGCCAAGTACAGCCTTCTGCCTCTCTCCAATACTGACTTACTTCTGACAGCTTGTCTTTCCGTTTGAGAAACCAAGAGCCCTTTTCGTGCAGGGAAAAATGTCCGTTTTCTGTTCTTCTTTTGCACACGGTGACGTGCTTTCAGGCCTGGGTTAGGCTTTTACCCACTCGAGGGAGGGCAGCTTCCCATTCACTTTGGAGATGGCACTCCTGCAGCGCTGTGGGCCATAACTGTGCTTCGCAGACTGTAAACTACCCTCTCCATTCGAAGAGAACACGCACCGATTGGGAAGTCTCTGTTCTCTGAGAGATGTGTGTGGTGCTACTGCCGCGTTGTATTGGGTGGCTCACTCGCCACTAGCAATGTTTCTGCTCTCCACTGTGTGGCAAACGTTGTGCAGCTAAGCTCATTTGGGAAGTACAAGTGCCAGAGTTCCTTTCTGGGGCACCATCAAGAGATCACATTCGTAGCATGCGGGTACTGCTTTCCTCCTAAGATGTGCATTCGCAGCCAGCTTCAAGGTGTTCCTTTTGTGGATAGACTCTGGTGGAGAGACCGCTAGAGAAGGCCTCTGCTTCTATGCCCTTTGAGAAGGCTTCTTTGAGGAACCTCTTACCCTAGCGTGTGCCAAGTACAGCCTTCTGCCTCTATCCAATACTGACTTACTTTTGACAGCTTGTCTTTCCGTTTGAGAAAGCAAGAGCCCTTTTCGTGCAGGGAAAAATGTCCGTTTTCTGTTCTTCTTTTGCACAAGGTGACGTGCTTTCAGGGCTGTGGTTAGGCTTTTACCCACTCGAGGGAGGGCAGCTTCCCATTCACTTTGGAGATGGCACTCCTGCAGCGCTGTGGGCCATGTCTGTGCTTCGCAGACTGCAAACTACCCTCTCCATTCGAAGAGAACACGCACGGATTGGGAAGTCTCTGTTCTCTGGGAGTTGTGTGTGGTGCTACTGCCCCGGTGTATGGGGTGGCTCACTCGCCACTAGCAATGTTTCTGCTCGCCACTGTGGGGCAAACGTTGTGCAGCTAAGCTCACTTGGGAAGTACAAGTGCCAGAGTTCCTTTCTGGGGCACCATCAAGAGATCACATTCATAGCATGCGGGTACTGCTTTCCTCCTAAGATGTGCATTCGCAGCCAGCTTCAAGGTGTTCCTTTTGTGGATAGACTCTAGTGGAGAGGCCCCTGGATAAGGCCTCTGCTTCTATGCCCTTTGAGAGGGCTGCTTTGAGGAACCTCTTACCCTAGCGTGTGCCAAGTACAGCCTTCTGCCTCTATCCAATACTGACTTACGTTTGACAGCTTGTCTTTCCGTTTGAGAAAGCAAGAGCCCTTTTCGTGCAGGGAAAAATGTCCGTTTTCTGTTCTTCTTTTGCACAAGGTGACGTGCTTTCAGGGCTGTGGTTAGGCTTTTACCCACTCGAGGGAGGGCAGCTTCCCATTCACTTTGGAGATGGCACTCCTGCAGCGCTGTGGGCCATGTCTGTGCTTCGCAGACTGCAAACTACCCTCTCCATTCGAAGAGAACACGCACGGATTGGGAAGTCTCTGTTCTCTGGGAGTTGTGTGTGGTGCTACTGCCCCGGTGTATGGGGTGGCTCACTGGCCACTAGCAATGTTTCTGCTCGCCACTGTGGGGCAAACGTTGTGCAGCTAAGCTCACTTGGGAAGTACAAGTGCCAGAGTTCCTTTCTGGGGCACCATCAAGAGATCACATTCGTAGCATGCGGGTACTGGTTTCCTCCTCAGCTGTGCATTCGCAGCCAGCTTCAAGGTGTTCCTTTTGTGGATAGACTCTGGTGGAGAGGCCTCTGGAGAAGGCTTCTGCTTCTAAGCCCTTTGAGAAGGCTGCTTTGAAAAACCTCTTACCTAGCGTGTGCCAAGTACAGCCTTCTGCCTCTCTCCAATACTGACTTACTTTTGACAGCTTGTCTTTCCGTTTGAGAAAGCAAGAGCCCTCTTCGTGCAGGGAAAAATGTCCGTTTTCTGTTCTTCTTTTGCACACGGTGACGTGCTTTCAGGGCTGTGGTTAGGCTTTTACCCACTCGAGGGAGGGCAGCTTCCCATTCACTTTGGAGATGGCACTCCTGCAGCGCTGTGGGCCATGTCTGTGCTTCGCAGACTGCAAACTACCCTCTCCATTCGAAGAGAACACGCACGGATTGGGAAGTCTCTGTTCTCTGGGAGTTGTGTGTGGTGCTACTGCCCCGGTGTATGGGGTGGCTCACTGGCCACTAGCAATGTTTCTGCTCGCCACTGTGGGGCAAACGTTGTGCAGCTAAGCTCACTTGGGAAGTACAAGTGCCAGAGTTCCTTTCTGGGGCACCATCAAGAGATCACATTCATAGCATGCGGGTACTGCTTTCCTCCTAATATGTGCATTCGCAGCCAGCTTCAAGGTGTTCCTTTTGTGGATAGACTCTAGTGGAGAGGCCGCTGGATAAGGCCTCTGCTTCTATGCCCTTTGAGAGGGCTGCTTTGAGGAACCTCTTACCCTAGCGTGTGCCAAGTACAGCCTTCTGCCTCTATCCAATACTGACTTACGTTTGACAGCTTGTCTTTCCGTTTGAGAAAGCAAGAGCCCTTTTCGTGCAGGGAAAAATGTCCGTTTTCTGTTCTTCTTTTGCACAAGGTGACGTGCTTTCAGGCCTGGGTTAGGCTTTTACCCACTCGAGGGAGGGCAGCTTCCCATTCACTTTGGAGATGGCACTCCTGCAGCGCTGTGGGCCATAACTGTGCTTCGCAGACTGTAAACTACCCTCTCCATTCGAAGAGAACACGCACGGATTGGGAAGTCTCTGTTCTCTGGGAGATGTGTGTGGTGCTACTGCCCCGGTGTATGGGGTGGCTCACTCGCCACTAGCAATGTTTCTGCTCTCCACTGTGGGGCAAACGTTGTGCAGCTAAGCTCACTTGGGAAGTACAAGTGCCAGAGTTCCTTTCTGGGGCACCATCAAGAGATCACATTCGTAGCATGCGGGTACTGCTTTCCTCCTAAGATGTGCATTCGCAGCCAGCTTCAAGGTGTTCCTTTTGTGGATAGACTCTGGTGGAGAGACCGCTAGAGAAGGCCTCTGCTTCTATGCCCTTTGAGAAGGCTTCTTTGAGGAACCTCTTACCCTAGCGTGTGCCAAGTACAACCTTCTGCCTCTCTCCAATACTGACTTACTTCTGACAGCTTGTCTTTCCGTTTGAGAAAGCAAGAGCCCTTTTCGTGCAGGGAAAAATGTCCGTTTTCTGTTCTTCTTTTGCACACGGTGACGTGCTTTCAGGGCTGTGGTTAGGCTTTTACCCACTCGAGGGAGGGCAGCTTCCCATTCACTTTGGAGATGGCACTCCTGCAGCGCTGTGGGCCATGTCTGTGCTTCGCAGACTGCAAACTACCCTCTCCATTCGAAGAGAACACGCACGGATTGGGAAGTCTCTGTTCTCTGGGAGTTGTGTGTGGTGCTACTGCCCCGGTGTATGGGGTGGCTCACTGGCCACTAGCAATGTTTCTGCTCGCCACTGTGGGGCAAACGTTGTGCAGCTAAGCTCACTTGGGAAGTACAAGTGCCAGAGTTCCTTTCTGGGGCACCATCAAGAGATCACATTCGTAGCATGCGGGTACTGCTTTCCTCCTAAGCTGTGCATTCGCAGCCAGCTTCAAGGTGTTCCTTTTGTGGATAGACTCTGGAGGAGAGGCCGCTGGAAAAGGCCTCTGCTTCTATGCCCTTTGAGAGGGCTGCTTTGAGGAACCTCTTACCCTAGCCTCTGCCAAGTACAGCCTTCTGCCTCTCTCCAATACTGACTTACTTCTGACAGCTTGTCTTTCCGTTTGAGAAACCAAGAGCCCTTTTCGTGCAGGGAAAAATGTCCGTTTTCTGTTCTTCTTTTGCACACGGTGACGTGCTTTCAGGGCTGTGGTTAGGCTTTTACCCACTCGAGGGAGGGCAGCTTCCCATTCACTTTGGAGATGGCACTCCTGCAGCGCTGTGGGCCATGTCTGTGCTTCGCAGACTGCAAACTACCCTCTCCATTCGAAGAGAACACGCACGGATTGGGAAGTCTCTGTTCTCTGGGAGTTGTGTGTGGTGCTACTGCCCCGGTGTATGGGGTGGCTCACTGGCCACTAGCAATGTTTCTGCTCGCCACTGTGGGGCAAACGTTGTGCAGCTAAGCTCACTTGGGAAGTACAAGTGCCAGAGTTCCTTTCTGGGGCACCATCAAGAGATCACATTCGCAGCATGCGGGTACTGGTTTCCTCCTCAGCTGTGCATTCGCAGCCAGCTTCAAGGTGTTCCTTTTGTGGATAGACTCTGGTGGAGAGGCCGCTGGAGAAGGCTTCTGCTTCTAAGCCCTTTGAGAAGGCTGCTTTGAAAAACCTCTTACCTAGCGTGTGCCAAGTACAGCCTTCTGCTTCTCTCCAATACTGACTTACTTTTGACAGCTTGTCTTTCCGTTTGAGAAAGCAAGAGCCCTTTTCGTGCAGGGAAAAATGTCCGTTTTCTGTTCTTCTTTTGCACACGGTGACGTGCTTTCAGGGCTGTGGTTAGGCTTTTACCCACTCGAGGGAGGGCAGCTTCCCATTCACTTTGGAGATGGCACTCCTGCAGCGCTGTGGGCCATGTCTGTGCTTCGCAGACTGCAAACTACCCTCTCCATTCGAAGAGAACACGCACGGATTGGGAAGTCTCTGTTCTCTGGGAGTTGTGTGTGGTGCTACTGCCCCGGTGTATGGGGTGGCTCACTGGCCACTAGCAATGTTTCTGCTCGCCACTGTGGGGCAAACGTTGTGCAGCTAAGCTCACTTGGGAAGTACAAGTGCCAGAGTTCCTTTCTGGGGCACCATCAAGAGATCACATTCGTAGCATGCGGGTACTGCTTTCCTCCTCAGCTGTGCTTTCGCAGCCAGCTTCAAGGTGTTCCTTTTGTGGATAGACTCTGGTGGAGAGGCCGCTGGAGAAGGCTTCTGCTTCTATGCCCTTTGAGAAGGCTTCTTTGAGGAACCTCTTACCCTAGCGTGTGCCAAGTACAGCCTTCTGCCTCTATCCAATACTGACTTACTTTTGACAGCTTGTCTTTCCGTTTGAGAAAGCAAGAGCCCTTTTCGTGCAGGGAAAAATGTCTGTTTTCTGTTCTTCTTTTGCACAAGGTGACGTGCTTTCAGGGCTGTGGTTAGGCTTTTACCCACTCGAGGGAGGGCAGCTTCCCATTCACTTTGGATATGGCACTCCTGCAGCGCTGTGGGCCATGTCTGTGCTTCGCAGACTGCAAACTACCCTCTCCATTCGAAGAGAACACGCACGGATTGGGAAGTCTCTGTTCTCTGGGAGTTGTGTGTGGTGCTACTGCCCCGGTGTATGGGGTGGCTCACTGGCCACTAGCAATGTTTCTGCTCGCCACTGTGGGGCAAACGTTGTGCAGCTAAGCTCACTTGGGAAGTACAAGTGCCAGAGTTCCTTTCTGGGGCACCATCAAGAGATCACATTCGTAGCATGCGGGTACTGCTTTCCTCCTAAGATGTGCATTCGCAGCCAGCTTCAAGGTGTTCCTTTTGTGGATAGACTCTAGTGGAGAGGCCGCTGAATAAGGCCTCTGCTTCTATGCCCTTTGAGAGGGCTGCTTTGAGGAACCTCTTACCCTAGCCTCTGCCAAGTACAGCCTTCTGCCTCTCTCCAATACTGACTTACTTCTGACAGCTTGTCTTTCCGTTTGAGAAAGCAAGAGCCCTTTTCGTGCAGGGAAAAATGTCCGTTTTCTGTTCTTCTTTTGCACACGGTGACGTGCTTTCAGGGCTGGCGTTAGGCTTTTACCCAGTCGAGGGAGGGCAGCTTCCCATTTACTTTGTAGATGGCACTCCTGCAGCGCTGTGGGCCATGTCTGTGCTTCGCAGACTGCAAACTACCCTCTCCATTCGAAGAGAACACGCACGGATTGGGAAGTCTCTGTTCTCTGGGAGTTGTGTGTGGTGCTACTGCCCCGGTGTATGGGGTGGCTCACTGGCCACTAGCAATGTTTCTGCTCGCCACTGTGGGGAAAACGTTGTGCAGCTAAGCTCACTTGGGAAGTACAAGTGCCAGAGTTCCTTTCTGGGGCACCATCAAGAGATCACATTCGTAGCATGCGGGTACTGCTTTCCTCCTCAGCTGTGCATTCGCAGCCAGCTTCAAGGTGTTCCTTTTGTGGATAGACTCTGGTGGAGAGGCCGCTGGAGAAGGCTTCTGCTTCTATGCCCTTTGAGAAGGCTGCTTTGAGGAACCTCTTACCCTAGCCTCTGCCACGTACAACCTTCTGCCTCTCCCCAATACTGACTTACTTCTGACAGCTTGTCTTTCCGTTTGAGAAAGCAATAGCCCTTTTCGTGCAGGGAAAAATGTCCGTTTTCTGTTCTTCTTTTGCACACGGTGACGTGCTTTCAGGGCTGTGGTTAGGCTTTTACCCACTCGAGGGAGGGCAGCTTCCCATTCACTTTGGAGATGGCACTCCTGCAGCGCTGTGGGCCATGTCTGTGCTTCGCAGACTGCAAACTACCCTCTCCATTCGAAGAGAACACGCACGGATTGGGAAGTCTCTGTTCTCTGGGAGTTGTGTGTGGTGCTACTGCCCCGGTGTATGGGGTGGCTCACTGGCCACTAGCAATGTTTCTGCTCGCCACTGTGGGGCAAACGTTGTGCAGCTAAGCTGACTTGGGAAGTACAAGTGCCAGAGTTCCTTTCTGGGGCACCATCAAGAGATCACATTCGTAGCATGCGGGTACTGCTTTCCTCCTAAGGTGTGCATTCGCAGCCAGCTTCAAGGTGTTCCTTTTGTGAATAGACTCTGGAGGAGAGGCCGCTGGAGAAGGCCTCTGCTTCTATGCCCTTTGAGAGGGCTGCTTTGAGGAACCTATTACCCTAGCCTCTGCCAAGTACAGCCTTCTGCCTCTCTCCAATACTGACTTACTTCTGACAGCTTGTCTTTCCGTTTGAGAAACCAAGAGCCCTTTTCGTGCAGGGAAAAATGTCCGTTTTCTGTTCTTCTTTTGCACACGGTGACGTGCTTTCAGGCCTGGGTTAGGCTTTTACCCACTCGAGGGAGGGCAGCTTCCCATTCACTTTGGAGATGGCACTCCTGCAGCGCTGTGGGCCATAACTGTGCTTCGCAGACTGTAAACTACCCTCTCCATTCGAAGAGAACACGCACGGATTGGGAAGTCTCTGTTCTCTGGGAGATGTGTGTGGTGCTACTGCCCCGGTGTATGGGGTGGCTCACTCGCCACTAGCAATGTTTCTGCTCTCCACTGTGGGGCAAACGTTGTGCAGCTAAGCTCACTTGGGAAGTACAAGTGCCAGAGTTCCTTTCTGGGGCACCATCAAGAGATCACATTCGTAGCATGCGGGTACTGCTTTCCTCCTAAGCTGTGCATTCGCAGCCAGCTTCAAGGTGTTCCTTTTGTGGATAGACTCTGGTGGAGAGACCGCTAGAGAAGGCCTCTGCTTCTGTGCCCTTTGAGAAGGCTTCTTTGAGGAACCTCTTACCCTAGCGTGTGCCAAGTACAACCTTCTGCCTCTCTCCAATACTGAATTACTTCTGACAGCTTGTCTTTCCGTTTGAGAAAGCAAGAGCCCTTTTCGTGCAGGGAAAAATGTCCGCTTTCTGTTCTTCTTTTGCACACGGTGACGTGCTTTCAGGGCTGTGGTTAGGCTTTTACCCACTCGAGGGAGGGCAGCTTCCCATTCACTTTGGAGATGGCACTCCTGCAGCGCTGTGGGCCATGTCTGTGCTTCGCAGACTGCAAACTACCCTCTCCATTCGAAGAGAACACGCACGGATTGGGAAGTCTCTGTTCTCTGGGAGTTGTGTGTGGTGCTACTGCCCCGGTGTATGGGGTGGCTCACTGGCCACTAGCAATGTTTCTGCTCGCCACTGTGGGGCAAACGTTGTGCAGCTAAGCTCACTTGGGAAGTACAAGTGCCAGAGTTCCTTTCTGGGGCACCATCAAGAGATCACATTCGTAGCATGCGGGTACTGCTTTCCTCCTAATTGGTGCATTCGCAGCCACCTTCAAGGTGTTCCTTTTGTGGATAGACTCTGGTGGAGAGGCCGCTGGAGAAGGCTTCTGCTTCTATGCCCTTTGAGAAGGCTGCTTTGAGGAACCTCTTACCCTAGCCTCTGGCAAGTACAGCCTTCTGCCTCTCTCCAATACTGACTTACTTTTGACAGCTTGTCTTTCCGTTTGAGAAACCAAGAGCCCTTTTCGTGCAGGGAAAAATGTCCGTTTTCTGTTCTTCTTTTGCACACGGTGACGTGCTTTCAGGCCTGGGTTAGGCTTTTACCCACTCGAGGGAGGGCAGCTTCCAATTAACTTTGGAGATGGCACTCCTGCAGTGCTGTGGGTCATGACTGTGCTTCGCAGACTGTAAACTACCCTCTCCATTCGAAGAGAACACGCACGGATTGGGAAGTCTCTGTTCTCTGGGAGTTGTGTGTGGTGCTACTGCCCCGGTGTATGGGGTGGCTCACTCGCCACTAGCAATGTTTCTGCTCTCCACTGTGGGGCAAACGTTGTGCAGCTAAGCTCACTTGGGAAGTACAAGTGCCAGAGTTCCTTTCTGGGGCACCATCAAGAGATCACATTCGTAGCATGCGGGTACTGCTTTCCTCCTAAGATGTGCATTCGCAGCCAGCTTCAAGGTGTTCCTTTTGTGGATAGACTCTGGTGGAGAGGCCGCTGGAGAAGGCCTCTGCTTCTATGCCCTTTGAGAAGGCTTCTTTGAGGAACCTCTTACCCTAGCCTCTGCCACGTACAGCCTTCTGCCTCTCCCCAATACTGACTTACTTCTGACGGCTTGTCTTTCCGTTTGAGAAAGCAAGAGCCCTTTTCGTGCAGGGAAAATTGTCCGTTTTCTGTTCTTCTTTTGCACACGGTGACGTGCTTTCAGGGCTGTGGTTAGGCTTTTACCCACTCGAGGGAGGGAAGCTTCCCATTCACTTTGGAGATGGCACTCCTGCAGCGCTGTGGGCCATGTCTGTGCTTCGCAGACTGCAAACTACCCTCTCCATTCGAAGAGAACACGCACGGATTGGGAAGTCTCTGTTCTCTGGGAGTTGTGTGTGGTGCTACTGCCCCGGTGTATGGGGTGGCTCACTGGCCACTAGCAATGTTTCTGCTCGCCACTGTGGGGAAAACGTTGTGCAGCTAAGCTCACTTGGGAAGTACAAGTGCCAGAGTTCCTTTCTGGGGCACCATCAAGAGATCACATTCGTAGCATGCGGGTACTGTTTTCCTCCTCAGCTGTGCATTCGCAGCCAGCTTCAAGGTGTTCCTTTTGTGGATAGACTCTGGTGGAGAGGCCGCTGGAGAAGGCTTCTGCTTCTATGCCCTTTGAGAAGGCTGCTTTGAGGAACCTCTTACCCTAGCCTCTGCCAAGTACAGCCTTCTGCCTCTCTCCAATACTGACTTACTTTTGACAGCTTGTCTTTCCGTTTGAGAAACCAAGAGCCCTTTTCGTGCAGGGAAAAATGTCCGTTTTCTGGTCTTCTTTTGCACACGGTGACGTGCTTTCAGGCCTGGTTTAGGCTTTTACCCACTCGAGGGAGGGCAGCTTCCCATTCACTTTGGAGATGGCACTCCTGCAGCGCTGTGGGCCAAGACTGTGCTTCGCAGACTGTAAACTACCCTCTCCATTCGAAGAGAACACGCACGGATTGGGAAGTCTCTGTTCTCTGGGAGATGTGTGTGGTGCTACTGCCCCGGTGTATGGGGTGGCTCACTCGCCACTAGCAATGTTTCTGCTCGCCACTGTGGGGCAAACGTTGTGCAGCTAAGCTCACTTGGGAAGTACAAGTGCCAGAGTTCCTTTCTGGGGCACCATCAAGAGATCACATTCGTAGCATGCGGGTACTGCTTTCCTCTTAAGCTGTGCATTCCCCGCCAGCTACAAGGTGTTCCTTTTGTGGATAGACTCTGGTGGAGAGGCCGCTGGAGAAGGCCTCTGCTTCTATGCCCTTTGAGAAGGCTTCTTTGAGGAACCTCTTACCCTAGCGTGTGCCAAGTACAGCCTTCTGCCTCTCTCCAATACTGACTTACTTTTGACAGCTTGTCTTTCCGTTTGAGAAACCAAGAGCCCTTTTCGTGCAGGGAAAAATGTCCGTTTTCTGTTCTTCTTTTGCACACGGTGACGTGCTTTCAGGGCTGGGGTTAGGCTTTTACCCACTCGAGGGAGGGCAGCTTCCCATTCACTTTGGAGATGGCACTCCTGCAGCGCTGTGGGCCATGTCTGTGCTTCGCAGACTGCAAACTACCCTCTCCATTCGAAGAGAACACGCACGGATTGGGAAGTCTCTGTTGTCTGGGAGTTGTGTGTGGTGCTACTGCCCCGGTGTATGGGGTGGCTCACTGGCCACTAGCAATGTTTCTGCTCGCCACTGTGGGGCAAACGTTGTGCAGCTAAGCTCACTTGGGAAGTACAAGTGCCAGAGTTCCTTTCTGGGGCACCATCAAGAGATCACATTCGTAGCATGCGGGTACTGCTTTCCTCCTAAGCTGTGCATTCCCCGCCAGCTACAAGGTGTTCCTTTTGTGGATAGACTCTGGTGGAGAGGCCGCTGGAGAAGGCCTCTGCTTCTATGCCCTTTGAGAAGGCTTCTTTGAGGAACCTCTTACCCTAGCCTCTGCCACGTACAGCCTTCTGCCTCTCCCCAATACTGACTTACTTCTGACAGCTTGTCTTTCCGTTTGAGAAAGCAATAGCCCTTTTCGTGCAGGGAGAAATGTCCGTTTTCTGTTCTTCTTTTGCACACGGTGACGTGCTTTCAGGGCTGTGGTTAGGCTTTTACCCACTCGAGGGAGGGCAGCTTCCCATTCACTTTGGAGATGGCACTCCTGCAGCGCTGTGGGCCATGTCTGTGCTTCGCAGACTGCAAACTACCCTCTCCATTCGAAGAGAACACGCACGGATTGGGAAGTCTCTGTTCTCTGGGAGTTGTGTGTGGTGCTACTGCCCCGGTGTATGGGGTGGCTCACTGGCCACTAGCAATGTTTCTGCTCGCCACTGTGGGGCAAACGTTGTGCAGCTAAGCTGACTTGGGAAGTACAAGTGCCAGAGTTCCTTTCTGGAGCACCATCAAGAGATCACATTCGTAGCATGCGGGTACTGCTTTCCTCCTAAGCTGTGCATTCGCAGCCAGCTTCAAGGTGTTCCTTTTGTGGATAGACTCTGGAGGAGAGGCCGCTGGAGAAGGCCTCTGCTTCTATGCCCTTTGAGAGGGCTGCTTTGAGGAACCTATTACCCTAGCCTCTGCCAAGTACAGCCTTCTGCCTCTCTCCAATACTGACTTACTTCTGACAGCTTGTCTTTCCGTTTGAGAAACCAAGAGCCCTTTTCGTGCAGGGAAAAATGTCCGTTTTCTGTTCTTCTTTTGCACACGGTGACGTGCTTTCAGGCCTGGGTTAGGCTTTTACCCACTCGAGGGAGGGCAGCTTCCCATTCACTTTGGAGATGGCACTCCTGCAGCGCTGTGGGCCATAACTGTGCTTCGCAGACTGTAAACTACCCTCTCCATTCGAAGAGAACACGCACGGATTGGGAAGTCTCTGTTCTCTGGGAGATGTGTGTGGTACTACTGCCCCGGTGTATGGGGTGGCTCACTCGCCACTAGCAATGTTTCTGCTCTCCACTGTGGGGCAAACGTTGTGCAGCTAAGCTCACTTGGGAAGTACAAGTGCCAGAGTTCCTTTCTGGGGCACCATCAAGAGATCACATTCGTAGCATGCGGGTACTGCTTTCCTCCTAAGCTGTGCATTCGCAGCCAGCTTCAAGGTGTTCCTTTTGTGGATAGACTCTGGTGGAGAGACCGCTAGAGAAGGCCTCTACTTCTGTGCCCTTTGAGAAGGCTTCTTTGAGGAACCTCTTACCCTAGCGTGTGCCAAGTACAACCTTCTGCCTCTCTCCAATACTGAATTACTTCTGACAGCTTGTCTTTCCGTTTGAGAAAGCAAGAGCCCTTTTCGTGCAGGGAAAAATGTCCGCTTTCTGTTCTTCTTTTGCACACGGTGACGTGCTTTCAGGGCTGTGGTTAGGCTTTTACCCACTCGAGGGAGGGCAGCTTCCCATTCACTTTGGAGATGGCACTCCTGCAGCGCTGTGGGCCATGTCTGTGCTTCGCAGACTGTAAACTACCCTCTCCATTCGAAGAGAACACGCACGGATTGGGAAGTCTCTGTTCTCTGGGAGTTGTGTGTGGTGCTACTGCCCCGGTGTATGGGGTGGCTCACTGGCCACTAGCAATGTTTCTGCTCGCCACTGTGGGGCAAACGTTGTGCAGCTAAGCTCACTTGGGAAGTACAAGTGCCAGAGTTCCTTTCTGGGGCACCATCAAGAGATCACATTCGTAGCATGCGGGTACTGCTTTCCTCCTAATCGGTGCATTCGCAGCCACCTTCAAGGTGTTCCTTTTGTGGATAGACTCTGGTGGAGAGGCCGCTGGAGAAGGCTTCTGCTTCTATGCCCTTTGAGAAGGCTGCTTTGAGGAACCTCTTACCCTAGCCTCTGGCAAGTACAGCCTTCTGCCTCTCTCCAATACTGACTTACTTTTGACAGCTTGTCTTTCCGTTTGAGAAACCAAGAGCCCTTTTCGTGCAGGGAAAAATGTCCGTTTTCTGTTCTTCTTTTGCACACGGTGACGTGCTTTCAGGCCTGGGTTAGGCTTTTACCCACTCGAGGGAGGGCAGCTTCCCATTCACTTTGGAGATGGCACTCCTGCAGTGCTGTGGGTCATGACTGTGCTTCGCAGACTGTAAACTACCCTCTCCATTCGAAGAGGACACGCACGGATTGGGAAGTCTCTGTTCTCTGGGAGTTGTGTGTGGTGCTACTGCCCCGGTGTATGGGGTGGCTCACTGGCCACTAGCAATGTTTCTGCTCTCCACTGTGGGGCAAACGTTGTGCAGCTAAGCTCACTTGGGAAGTACAAGTGCCAGAGTTCCTTTCTGGGGCACCATCAAGCGATCACATTCGTAGCATGCGGGTACTGCTTTCCTCCTAAGATGTGCATTCGCAGCCAGCTTCAAAGTGTTCCTTTTGTGGATAGACTCTGGTGGAGAGGCCGCTGGAGAAGGCCTCTGCTTCTACGCCCTTTGAGAAGGCTTCTTTGAGGAACCTCTTACCCTAGCCTCTGCCACGTACAGCCTTCTGCCTCTCCCCAATACTGACTTACTTCTGACGGCTTGTCTTTCCGTTTGAGAAAGCAAGAGCCCTTTTCGTGCAGGGAAAATTCTCCGTTTTCTGTTCTTCTTTTGCACACGGTGACGTGCTTTCAGGGCTGTGGTTAGGCTTTTACCCACTCGAGGGAGGGCAGCTTCCCATTCACTTTGGAGATGGCACTCCTGCAGCGCTGTGGGCCATGTCTGTGCTTCGCAGACTGCAAACTACCCTCTCCATTCGAAGAGAACACGCACGGATTGGGAAGTCTCTGTTCTCTGGGAGTTGTGTGTGGTGCTACTGCCCCGGTGTATGGGGTGGCTCACTGGCCACTAGCAATGTTTCTGCTCGCCACTGTGGGGCAAACGTTGTGCAGCTAAGCTCACTTGGGAAGTACAAGTGCCAGAGTTCCTTTCTGCGGCACCATCAAGAGATCACATTCGTAGCATGCGGGTACTGCTTTCCTCCTAATTGGTGCATTCGCAGCCACCTTCAAGGTGTTCCTTTTGTGGATAGACTCTGGTGGAGAGGCCGCTGGAGAAGGCTTCTGCTTCTATGCCCTTTGAGAAGGCTGCTTTGAGGAACCTCTTACCCTAGCCTCTGGCAAGTACAGCCTTCTGCCTCTCTCCAATACTGACTTACTTTTGACAGCTTGTCTTTCCGTTTGAGAAAGCAAGAGCCCTTTTCGTGCAGGGAAAAATGTCCGTTTTCTGTTCTTCTTTTGCACACGGTGACGTGCTTTCAGGGCTGTGGTTAGGCTTTTACCCACTCGAGGGAGGGCAGCTTCCCATTCACTTTGGAGATGGCACTCCTGCAGCGCTGTGGGCCATGTCTGTGCTTCGCAGACTGCAAACTACCCTCTCCATTCGAAGAGAACACGCACGAATTGGGAAGTCTCTGTTCTCTGGGAGTTGTGTGCGGTGCTACTGCCCCGGTGTATGGGGTGGCTCACTGGCCACTAGCAATGTTTCTGCTCGCCACTGTGGGGCAAACGTTGTGCAGCTAAGCTCACTTGGGAAGTACAAGTGCCAGAGTTCCTTTCTGGGGCACCATCAAGAGATCACATTCGTAGCATGCGGGTACTGCTTTCCTCCTCAGCTGTGCATTCGCAGCCAGCTTCAAGTTGTTCCTTTTGTGGATAGACTCTGGTGGAGAGGCCGCTGGATAAGGCCTCTGCTTCTATGCCCTTTGAGAGGGCTGCTTTGAGGAACCTCTTACCCTAGCCTCTGCCAAGTACAGCCTTCTGCCTCTCTCCAATACTGACTTACTTCTGACAGCTTGTCTTTCCGTTTGAGAAACCAAGAGCCCTTTTCGTGCAGGGAAAAATGTCCGTTTTCTGTTCTTCTTTTGCACACGGTGACGTGCTTTCAGGGCTGGCGTTAGGCTTTTACCCACTCGAGGGAGGGCAGCTTCCCATTTACTTTGTAGATGGCACTCCTGCAGCGCTGTGGGCCATGTCTGTGCTTCGCAGACTGCAAACTACCCTCTCCATTCGAAGAGAACACGCACGGATTGGGAAGTCTCTGTTCTCTGGGAGTTGTGTGTGGTGCTACTGCCCCGGTGTATGGGGTGGCTCACTGGCCACTAGCAATGTTTCTGCTCGCCACTGTGGGGCAAACGTTGTGCAGCTAAGCTCACTTGGGAAGTACAAGTGCCAGAGTTCCTTTCTGGGGCACCATCAAGAGATCACATTCGTAGCATGCGGGTACTGCTTTCCTCCTCAGCTGTGCATTCGCAGCCAGCTTCAAGTTGTTCCTTTTGTGGATAGACTCTGGTGGAGAGGCCGCTGGATAAGGCCTCTGCTTCTTTGCCCTTTGAGAGGGCTGCTTTGAGGAACCTCTTACCCTAGCCTCTGCCAAGTACAGCCTTCTGCCTCTCTCCAATACTGACTTACTTCTGACAGCTTGTCTTTCCGTTTGAGAAACCAAGAGCCCTTTTCGTGCAGGGAAAAATGTCCGTTTTCTGTTCTTCTTTTGCACACGGTGACGTGCTTTCAGGGCTGGCGTTAGGCTTTTACCCACTCGAGGGAGGGCAGCTTCCCATTTACTTTGTAGATGGCACTCCTGCAGCGCTGTGGGCCATGTCTGTGCTTCGCAGACTGCAAACTACCCTCTCCATTCGAAGAGAACACGCACGGATTGGGAAGTCTCTGTTCTCTGGGAGTTGTGTGTGGTGCTACTGCCCCGGTGTATGGGGTGGCTCACTGGCCACTAGCAATGTTTCTGCTCGCCACTGTGGGGAAAACGTTGTGCAGCTAAGCTCACTTGGGAAGTACAAGTGCCAGAGTTCCTTTCTGGGGCACCATCAAGAGATCACATTCGTAGCATGCGGGTACTGCTTTCCTCCTCAGCTGTGCATTCGCAGCCAGCTTTAAGGTGTTCCTTTTGTGGATAGTCTCTGGTGGAGAGGCCGCTGTAGAAGGCTTCTGCTTCTATGCCCTTTGAGAAGGCTGCTTTGAGGAACCTCTTACCCTAGCCTCTGCCAAGTACAGCCTTCTGCCTCTCTCCAATACTGACTTACTTTTGAGAGCTTGTCTTTCCGTTTGAGAAACCAAGAGCCCTTTTCGTGCAGGGAAAAATGTCCGTTTTCTGGTCTTCTTTTGCACACGGTGACGTGCTTTCAGGCCTGGTTTAGGCTTTTACCCACTCGAGGGAGGGCAGCTTCCCATTCACTTTGGAGATGGCACTCCTGCAGCGCTGTGGGCCAAGACTGTGCTTCGCAGACTGTAAACTACCCTCTCCATTCGAAGAGAACACGCACGGATTGGGAAGTCTCTGTTCTCTGGGAGATGTGTGTGGTGCTACTGCCCCGGTGTATGGGGTGGCTCACTGGCCACTAGCAATGTTTCTGCTCGCCACTGTGGGGCAAACGTTTTGCAGGTAAGCTCACTTGGGAAGTACAAGTGCCAGAGTTCCTTTCTGGGGCACCATCAAGAGATCACATTCGTAGTATGCGGGTACTGCTTTCCTCCTAAGCTGTGCATTCGCAGCCAGCTTCAAAGTGTTCCTTTTGTGGATAGACTCTGGTGGAGAGGCCGCTGGAGAAGGCTTCTGCTTCTATGCCTTTTGAGAAGGCTGCTTTGAGGAACCTCTTACCCTAGCCTCTGGCAAGTACAGCCTTCTGCCTCTCTCCAATACTGACTTACTTTTGACAGCTTGTCTTTCCGTTTGAGAAACCAAGAGCCCTTTTCGTGCAGGGAAAAATGTCCGTTTTCTGTTCTTCTTTTGCACACGGTGACGTGCTTTCAGGCCTGGGTTAGGCTTTTACCCACTCGAGGGAGGGCAGCTTCCCATTCACTTTGGAGATGGCACTCCTGCAGCGCTGTGGGTCATGACTGTGCTTCGCAGACTGTAAACTACCCTCTCCATTCGAAGAGAACACGCACGATTGGGAAGTCTCTGTTCTCTGGGAGTTGTGTGTGGTGCTACTGCCCCGGTGTATGGGGTGGCTCACTGGCCACTAGCAATGTTTCTGCTCTCCACTGTGGGGCAAACGTTGTGCAGCTAAGCTCACTTGGGAAGTACAAGTGCCAGAGTTCCTTTCTGGGGCACCATCAAGCGATCACATTCGTAGCATGCGGGTACTGCTTTCCTCCTAAGATGTGCATTCGCAGCCAGCTTCAAGGTGTTCCTTTTGTGGATAGACTCTGGTGGAGAGGCCGCTGGAGAAGGCCTCTGCTTCTATGCCCTTTGAGAAGGCTTCTTTGAGGAACCTCTTACCCTAGCCTCTGCCACGTACAGCCTTCTGCCTCTCCCCAATACTGACTTACTTCTGACAGCTTGTCTTTCCGTTTGAGAAAGCAAGAGCCCTTTTCGTGCAGGGAAAAATGTCCGTTTTCTGTTCTTCTTTTGCACAAGGTGACGTGCTTTCAGGGCTGTGGTTAGGCTTTTACCCACTCGAGGGAGGGCAGCTTCCCATTCACTTTGGAGATGGCACTCCTGCAGCGCTGTGGGCCATGTCTGTGCTTCGCAGACTGCAAACTACCCTCTCCATTCGAAGAGAACACGCACGGATTGGGAAGTCTCTGTTCTCTGGGAGTTGTGTGTGGTGCTACTGCCCCGGTGTATGGGGTGGCTCACTGGCCACTAGCAATGTTTCTGCTCGCCACTGTGGGGCAAACGTTGTGCAGCTAAGCTCACTTGGGAAGTACAAGTGCCAGAGTTCCTTTCTGGGGCACCATCAAGAGATCACATTCGTAGCATGCGGGTACTGCTTTCCTCCTCAGCTGTGCTTTCGCAGCCAGCTTCAAGGTGTTCCTTTTGTGGATAGACTCTGGTGGAGAGGCCGCTGGAGAAGGCTTCTGCTTCTATGCCCTTTGAGAAGGCTTCTTTGAGGAACCTCTTACCCTAGCGTGTGCCAAGTACAGCCTTCTGCCTCTCTCCAATACTGACTTACTTTTGACAGCTTGTCTTTCCGTTTGAGAAAGCAAGAGCCCTTTTCGTGCAGGGAAAAATGTCCGTTTTCTGTTCTTCTTTTGCACAAGGTGACGTGCTTTCAGGGCTGGGGTTAGGCTTTTACCCACTCGAGGGAGGGCAGCTTCCCATTCACTTTGGAGATGGCACTCCTGCAGCGCTGTGGGCCATGCCTGTGCTTCGCAGACTGCAAACTACGCTCTCCATTCGAAGAGAACACGCACGGATTGGGAAGTCTCTGTTCTCTGGGAGTTGTGTGTGGTGCTACTGCCCCGGTGTATGGGGTGGCTCACTGGCCACTAGCAATGTTTCTGCTCGCCACTGTGGAGCAAACGTTGTGCAGCTAAGCTCACTTGGGAAGTACAAGTGCCAGAGTTCCTTTCTGGGGCACCATCAAGAGATCACATTCGTAGCATGCGGGTACTGCTTTCCTCCTCAGCTGTGCATTCGCAGCCAGCTTCAAGTTGTTCCTTTTGTGGATAGACTCTGGTGGAGAGGCCGCTGGATAAGGCCTCTGCTTCTATGCCCTTTGAGAGGGCTGCTTTGAGGAACCTATTACCCTAGCCTCTGGCAAGTACAGCCTTCTGCCTCTCTCCAATACTGACTTACTTCTGACAGCTTGTCTTTCCGTTTGAGAAACCAAGAGCCCTTTTCGTGCAGGGAAAAATGTCCGTTTTCTGTTCTTCTTTTGCACACGGTGACGTGCTTTCAGGCCTGGGTTAGGCTTTTACCCACTCGAGGGAGGGCAGCTTCCCATTCACTTTGGAGATGGCACTCCTGCAGCGCTGTGGGCCATAACTGTGCTTCGCAGACTGTAAACTACCCTCTCCATTCGAAGAGAACACGCACGGATTGGGAAGTCTCTGTTCTCTGGGAGATGTGTGTGGTGCTACTGCCCCGGTGTATGGGGTGGCTCACTGGCCACTAGCAATGTTTCTGCTCTCCACTGTGGGGCAAACGTTGTGCAGCTAAGCTCACTTGGGAAGTACAAGTGCCAGAGTTCCTTTCTGGGGCACCATCAAGCGATCACATTCGTAGCATGCGGGTACTGCTTTCCTCCTAAGATGTGCATTCGCAGCCAGCTTCAAGGTGTTCCTTTTGTGGATAGACTCTGGTGGAGAGGCCGCTGGAGAAGGCCTCTGCTTCTATGCCCTTTGAGAAGGCTTCTTTGAGGAACCTCTTACCCTAGCCTCTGCCACGTACAGCCTTCTGCCTCTCCCCAATACTGACTTACTTCTGACAGCTTGTCTTTCCGTTTGAGAAAGCAAGAGCCCTTTTCGTGCAGGGAAAAATGTCCGTTTTCTGTTCTTCTTTTGCACAAGGTGACGTGCTTTCAGGGCTGTGGTTAGGCTTTTACCCACTCGAGGGAGGGCAGCTTCCCATTCACTTTGGAGATGGCACTCCTGCAGCGCTGTGGGCCATGTCTGTGCTTCGCAGACTGCAAACTACCCTCTCCATTCGAAGAGAACACGCACGGATTGGGAAGTCTCTGTTCTCTGGGAGTTGTGTGTGGTGCTACTGCCCCGGTGTATGGGGTGGCTCACTGGCCACTAGCAATGTTTCTGCTCGCCACTGTGGGGCAAACGTTGTGCAGCTAAGCTCACTTGGGAAGTACAAGTGCCAGAGTTCCTTTCTGGGGCACCATCAAGAGATCACATTCGTAGCATGCGGGTACTGCTTTCCTCCTCAGCTGTGCTTTCGCAGCCAGCTTCAAGGTGTTCCTTTTGTGGATAGACTCTGGTGGAGAGGCCGCTGGAGAAGGCTTCTGCTTCTATGCCCTTTGAGAAGGCTTCTTTGAGGAACCTCTTACCCTAGCGTGTGCCAAGTACAGCCTTCTGCCTCTCTCCAATACTGACTTACTTTTGACAGCTTGTCTTTCCGTTTGAGAAAGCAAGAGCCCTTTTCGTGCAGGGAAAAATGTCCGTTTTCTGTTCTTCTTTTGCACAAGGTGACGTGCTTTCAGGGCTGGGGTTAGGCTTTTACCCACTCGAGGGAGGGCAGCTTCCCATTCACTTTGGAGATGGCACTCCTGCAGCGCTGTGGGCCATGCCTGTGCTTCGCAGACTGCAAACTACGCTCTCCATTCGAAGAGAACACGCACGGATTGGGAAGTCTCTGTTCTCTGGGAGTTGTGTGTGGTGCTACTGCCCCGGTGTATGGGGTGGCTCACTGGCCACTAGCAATGTTTCTGCTCGCCACTGTGGAGCAAACGTTGTGCAGCTAAGCTCACTTGGGAAGTACAAGTGCCAGAGTTCCTTTCTGGGGCACCATCAAGAGATCACATTCGTAGCATGCGGGTACTGCTTTCCTCCTAAGCTGTGCATTCGCAGCCAGCTTCAAGGTGTTCCTTTTGTGGATAGACTCTGGTGGAGAGACCGCTAGAGAAGGCCTCTGCTTCTGTGCCCTTTGAGAAGGCTTCTTTGAGGAACCTCTTACCCTAGCGTGTGCCAAGTACAACCTTCTGCCTCTCTCCAATACTGACTTACTTCTGACAGCTTGTCTTTCCGTTTGAGAAAGCAAGAGCCCTTTTCGTGCAGGGAAAAATGTCCGCTTTCTGTTCTTCTTTTGCACACGGTGACGTGCTTTCAGGGCTGTGGTTAGGCTTTTACCCACTCGAGGGAGGGCAGCTTCCCATTCACTTTGGAGATGGCACTCCTGCAGCGCTGTGGGCCATGTCTGTGCTTCGCAGACTGCAAACTACCCTCTCCATTCGAAGAGAACACGCACGGATTGGGAAGTCTCTGTTCTCTGGGAGTTGTGTGTGGTGTTACTGCCCCGGTGTATGGGGTGGCTCACTGGCCACTAGCAATGTTTCTGCTCGCCACTGTGGGGCAAACGTTGTGCAGCTAAGCTCACTTGGGAAGTACAAGTGCCAGAGTTCCTTTCTGGGGCACCATCAAGAGATCACATTCGTAGTATGCGGGTACTGCTTTCCTCCTAAGCTGTGCATTCGCAGCCAGCTTCAAAGTGTTCCTTTTGTGGATAGACTCTGGTGGAGAGGCCGCTGGAGAAGGCTTCTGCTTCTATGCCCTTTGAGAAGGCTGCTTTGAGGAACCTCTTACCCTAGCCTCTGGCAAGTACAGCCTTCTGCCTCTCTCCAATACTGACTTACTTTTGACAGCTTGTCTTTCCGTTTGAGAATGCAAGAGCCCTTTTCGTGCAGGGAAAAATGTCCGTTTTCTGTTCTTCTTTTGCACACGGTGACGTGCTTTCAGGCCTGGGTTAGGCTTTTACCCACTCGAGGGAGGGCAGCTTCCCATTCACTTTGGAGATGGCACTCCTGCAGCGCTGTGGGTCATGACTGTGCTTCGCAGACTGTAAACTACCCTCTCCATTCGAAGAGAACACGCACGGATTGGGAAGTCTCTGTTCTCTGGGAGTTGTGTGTGGTGCTACTGCCCCGGTGTATGGGGTGGCTCACTGGCCACTAGCAATGTTTCTGCTCTCCACTGTGGGGCAAACGTTGTGCAGCTAAGCTCACTTGGGAAGTACAAGTGCCAGAGTTCCTTTCTGGGGCACCATCAAGCGATCACATTCGTAGCATGCGGGTACTGCTTTCATCCTAAGATGTGCATTCGCAGCCAGCTTCAAGGTGTTCCTTTTGTGGATAGACTCTGGTGGAGAGGCCGCTGGAGAAGGCCTCTGCTTCTATGCCCTTTGAGAAGGCTTCTTTGAGGAACCTCTTACCCTAGCCTCTGCCACGTACAGCCTTCTGCCTCTCCCCAATACTGACTTACTTCTGACAGCTTGTCTTTCCGTTTGAGAAAGCAAGAGCCCTTTTCGTGCAGGGAAAAATGTCCGTTTTCTGTTCTTCTTTTGCACACGGTGACGTGCTTTCAGGGCTGTGGTTAGGCTTTTACCCACTCGAGGGAGGGCAGCTTCCCATTCACTTTGGAGATGGCACTCCTGCAGCGCTGTGGGCCATGTCTGTGCTTCGCAGACTGCAAACTACCCTCTCCATTCGAAGAGAACACGCACGGATTGGGAAGTCTCTGTTCTCTGGGAGTTGTGTGTGGTGCTACTGCCCCGGTGTATGGGGTGGCTCACTGGCCACTAGCAATGTTTCTGCTCGCCACTGTGGGCCAAACGTTGTGCAGCTAAGCTCACTTGGGAAGTACAAGTGCCAGAGTTCCTTTCTGGGGCACCATCAAGAGATCACATTCGTAGCATGCGGGTACTGCTTTCCTCCTCAGCTGTGCATTCGCAGCCAGCTTCAAGGTGTTCCTTTTGTGGATAGACTCTGGTGGAGAGGCCGCTGGAGAAGGCTTCTGCTTCTATGCCCTTTGAGAAGGCTGCTTTGAAAAACCTCTTACCTAGCGTGTGCCAAGTACAGCCTTCTGCCTCTCTCCAATACTGACTTACTTTTGACAGCTTGTCTTTCCGTTTGAGAAAGCAAGAGCCCTTTTCGTGCAGGGAAAAATGTCCGTTTTCTGTTCTTCTTTTGCACACGGTGACGTGCTTTCAGGGCTGTGGTTAGGCTTTTACCCACTCGAGGGAAGGCAGCTTCCCATTCACTTTGGAGATGGCACTCCTGCAGCGCTGTGGGCCATGTCTGTGCTTCGCAGACTGCAAACTACCCTCTCCATTCGAAGAGAACACGCACGGATTGGGAAGTCTCTGTTCTCTGGGAGTTGTGTGTGGTGCTACTGCCCCGGTGTATGGGGTGGCTCACTGGCCACTAGCAATGTTTCTGCTCGCCACTGTGGGGCAAACGTTGTGCAGCTAAGCTCACTTGGGAAGTACAAGTGCCAGAGTTCCTTTCTGGGGCACCATCAAGAGATCACATTCGTAGCATGCGGGTACTGCTTTCCTCCTCAGCTGTGCTTTCGCAGCCAGCTTCAAAGTGTTCCTTTTGTGGATAGACTCTGGTTGAGAGGCCGCTGGAAAAGGCTTCTGCTTCTATGCCCTTTGAGAAGGCTTCTTTGAGGAACCTTTTACCCTAGCGTGTGCCAAGTACAGCCTTCTGCCTCTCTCCAATACTGACTTACTTTTGAGAGCTTGTCTTTCCGTTTGAGAAAGCAAGAGCCTTTTTCGTGCAGGGAAAAATGTCCGTTTTCTGTTCTTCTTTTGCACACGGTGACGTGCTTTCAGGGCTGTGGTTAGGCTTTTACCCACTCGAGGGAGGGCAGCTTCCCATTCACTTTGGAGATGGCACTCCTGCAGCGCTGTGGGCCATGTCTGTGCTTCGCAGACTGCAAACTACCCTCTCCATTCGAAGAGAACACGCACGGATTGGGAAGTCTCTGTTCTCTGGGAGTTGTGTGTGGTGCTACTGCCCCGGTGTATGGGGTGGCTCACTGGCCACTAGCAATGTTTCTGCTCGCCACTGTGGGGCAAACGTTGTGCAGCTAAGCTCACTTGGGAAGTACAAGTGCCAGAGTTCCTTTCTGGGGCACCATCAAGAGATCACATTCGTAGCATGCGGGTACTGCTTTCCTCCTCAGCTGTGCTTTCGCAGCCAGCTTCAAGGTGTTCCTTTTGTGGATAGACTCTGGTGGAGAGGCCGCTGGAGAAGGCTTCTGCTTCTATGCCCTTTGAGAAGGCTTCTTTGAGGAACCTCTTACCCTAGCGTGTGCCAAGTACAGCCTTCTGCCTCTCTCCAATACTGACTTACTTTTGACAGCTTGTCTTTCTGTTTGAGAAAGCAAGAGCCCTTTTGGTGCAGGGAAAAATGTCCGTTTTCTGTTCTTCTTTTGCACAAGGTGACGTGCTTTCAGGGCTGTGGTTAGGCTTTTACCCACTCGAGGGAGGGCAGCTTCCCATTCACTTTGGAGATGGCACTCCTGCAGCGCTGTGGGCCATGTCTGTGCTTCGCAGACTGCAAACTACCCTCTCCATTCGAAGAGAACACGCACGGATTGGGAAGTCTCTGTTCTCTGGGAGTTGTGTGTGTTGCTACTGCCCCGGTGTATGGGGTGGCTCACTGGCCACTAGCAATGTTTCTGCTCGCCACTGTGGGGCAAACGTTGTGCAGCTAAGCTCACTTGGGAAGTACAAGTGCCAGAGTTCCTTTCTGGGGCACCATCAAGAGATCACATTCGTAGCATGCGGGTACTGCTTTCCTCCTCAGCTGTGCATTCGCAGCCAGCTTCAAGGTGTTCCTTTTGTGGATAGACTCTGGTGGAGAGGCCGCTGGATAAGGCCTCTGCTTCTATGCCCTTTGAGAGGGCTGCTTTGAGGAACCTCTTACCCTAGCCTCTGCCAAGTACAGCCTTCTGCCTCTCTCCAATACTGACTTACTTCTGACAGCTTGTCTTTCCGTTTGAGAAACCAAGAGCCCTTTTCGTGCAGGGAAAAATGTCCGTTTTCTGTTCTTCTTTTGCACACGGTGACGTGCTTTCAGGGCTGGCGTTAGGCTTTTACCCACTCGAGGGAGGGCAGCTTCCCATTTACTTTGTAGATGGCACTCCTGCAGCGCTGTGGGCCATGTCTGTGCTTCGCAGACTGCAAACTACCCTCTCCATTCGAAGAGAACACGCACGGATTGGGAAGTCTCTGTTCTCTGGGAGTTGTGTGTGGTGCTACTGCCCCGGTGTATGGGGTGGCTCACTGGCCACTAGCAATGTTTCTGCTCGCCACTGTGGGGAAAACGTTGTGCAGCTAAGCTCACTTGGGAAGTACAAGTGCCAGAGTTCCTTTCTGGGGCACCATCAAGAGATCACATTCGTAGCATGCGGGTACTGCTTTCCTCCTCAGCTGTGCATTCGCAGCCAGCTTCAAGGTGTTCCTTTTGTGGATAGACTCTGGTGGAGAGGCCGCTGGAGAAGGCTTCTGCTTCTATGCCCTTTGAGAAGGCTGCTTTGAGGAACCTCTTACCCTAGCCTCTGCCAAGTACAGCCTTCTGCCTCTCTCCAATACTGACTTACTTTTGACAGCTTGTCTTTCCGTTTGAGAAAGCAAGAGCCCTTTTCGTGCAGGGAAAAATGTCCGTTTTCTGTTCTTCTTTTGCACACGGTGACGTGCTTTCAGGGCTGTGGTTAGGCTTTTACCCACTCGAGGGAAGGCAGCTTCCCATTCACTTTGGAGATGGCACTCCTGCAGCGCTGTGGGCCATGTCTGTGCTTCGCAGACTGCAAACTACCCTCTCCATTCGAAGAGAACACGCACGGATTGGGAAGTCTCTGTTCTCTGGGAGTTGTGTGTGGTGCTACTGCCCCGGTGTATGGGGTGGCTCACTGGCCACTAGCAATGTTTCTGCTCGCCACTGTGGGGCAAACGTTGTGCAGCTAAGCTCACTTGGGAAGTACAAGTGCCAGAGTTCCTTTCTGGGGCACCATCAAGAGATCACATTCGTAGCATGCGGGTACTGCTTTCCTCCTCAGCTGTGCTTTCGCAGCCAGCTTCAAGGTGTTCCTTTTGTGGATAGACTCTGGTGGAGAGGCCGCTGGAGAAGGCTTCTGCTTCTATGCCCTTTGAGAAGGCTTCTTTGAGGAACCTCTTACCCTAGCGTGTGCCAAGTACAGCCTTCTGCCTCTCTCCAATACTGACTTACTTTTGACAGCTTGTCTTTCCGTTTGAGAAAGCAAGAGCCTTTTTCGTGCAGGGAAAAATGTCCGTTTTCTGTTCTTCTTTTGCACACGGTGACGTGCTTTCAGGGCTGTGGTTAGGCTTTTACCCACTCGAGGGAGGGCAGCTTCCCATTCACTTTGGAGATGGCACTCCTGCAGCGCTGTGGGCCATGTCTGTGCTTCGCAGACTGCAAACTACCCTCTCCATTCGAAGAGAACACGCACGGATTGGGAAGTCTCTGTTCTCTGGGAGTTGTGTGTGGTGCTACTGCCCCGGTGTATGGGGTGGCTCACTGGCCACTAGCAATGTTTCTGCTCGCCACTGTGGGGCAAACGTTGTGCAGCTAAGCTCACTTGGGAAGTACAAGTGCCAGAGTTCCTTTCTGGGGCACCATCAAGAGATCACATTCGTAGCATGCGGGTACTGCTTTCCTCCTCAGCTGTGCTTTCGCAGCCAGCTTCAAGGTGTTCCTTTTGTGGATAGACTCTGGTGGAGAGGCCGCTGGAGAAGGCTTCTGCTTCTATGCCCTTTGAGAAGGCTTCTTTGAGGAACCTCTTACCCTAGCGTGTGCCAAGTACAGCCTTCTGCCTCTCTCCAATACTGACTTACTTTTGACAGCTTGTCTTTCCGTTTGAGAAAGCAAGAGCCCTTTTCGTGCAGGGAAAAATGTCCGTTTTCTGTTCTTCTTTTGCACAAGGTGACGTGCTTTCAGGGCTGTGGTTAGGCTTTTACCCACTCGAGGGAGGGCAGCTTCCCATTCACTTTGGAGATGGCACTCCTGCAGCGCTGTGGGCCATGTCTGTGCTTCGCAGACTGCAAACTACGCTCTCCATTCGAAGAGAACACGCACGGATTGGGAAGTCTCTGTTCTCTGGGAGTTGTGTGTGTTGCTACTGCCCCGGTGTATGGGGTGGCTCACTGGCCACTAGCAATGTTTCTGCTCGCCACTGTGGGGCAAACGTTGTGCAGCTAAGCTCACTTGGGAAGTACAAGTGCCAGAGTTCCTTTCTGGGGCACCATCAAGAGATCACATTCGTAGCATGCGGGTACTGCTTTCCTCCTCAGCTGTGCATTCGCAGCCAGCTTCAAGGTGTTCCTTTTGTGGATAGACTCTGGTGGAGAGGCCGCTGGATAAGGCCTCTGCTTCTATGCCCTTTGAGAGGGCTGCTTTGAGGAACCTCTTACCCTAGCCTCTGCCAAGTACAGCCTTCTGCCTCTCTCCAATACTGACTTACTTCTGACAGCTTGTCTTTCCGTTTGAGAAACCAAGAGCCCTTTTCGTGCAGGGAAAAATGTCCGTTTTCTGTTCTTCTTTTGCACACGGTGACGTGCTTTCAGGACTGGCGTTAGGCTTTTACCCACTCGAGGGAGGGCAGCTTCCCATTTACTTTGTAGATGGCACTCCTGCAGCGCTGTGGGCCATGTCTGTGCTTCGCAGACTGCAAACTACCCTCTCCATTCGAAGAGAACACGCACGGATTGGGAAGTCTCTGTTCTCTGGGAGTTGTGTGTGGTGCTACTGCCCCGGTGTATGGGGTGGCTCACTGGCCACTAGCAATGTTTCTGCTCGCCACTGTGGGGAAAACGTTGTGCAGCTAAGCTCACTTGGGAAGTACAAGTGCCAGAGTTCCTTTCTGGGGCACCATCAAGAGATCACATTCGTAGCATGCGGGTACTGCTTTCCTCCTCAGCTGTGCATTCGCAGCCAGCTTCAAGGTGTTCCTTTTGTGGATAGACTCTGGTGGAGAGGCCGCTGGAGAAGGCTTCTGCTTCTATGCCCTTTGAGAAGGCTGCTTTGTGGAACCTCTTACCCTAGCCTCTGCCAAGTACAGCCTTCTGCCTCTCTCCAATACTGACTTACTTTTGAGAGCTTGTCTTTCCGTTTGAGAAACCAAGAGCCCTTTTCGTGCAGGGAAAAATGTCCGTTTTCTGGTCTTCTTTTGCACACGGTGACGTGCTTTCAGGCCTGGTTTAGGCTTTTACCCACTCGAGGGAGGGCAGCTTCCCATTCACTTTGGAGATGGCACTCCTGCAGCGCTGTGGGCCAAGACTGTGCTTCGCAGACTGTAAACTACCCTCTCCATTCGAAGAGAACACGCACGGATTGGGAAGTCTCTGTTCTCTGGGAGATGTGTGTGGTGCTACTGCCCCGGTGTATGGGGTGGCTCACTCGCCACTAGCAATGTTTCTGCTCTCCACTGTGGGGCAAACGTTTTGCAGGTAAGCTCACTTGGGAAGTACAAGTGCCAGAGTTCCTTTCTGGGGCACCATCAAGCGATCACATTCGTAGCATGCGGGTACTGCTTTCCTCCTAAGCTGTGCATTCGCAGCCAGCTTCAAAGTGTTCCTTTTGTGGATAGACTCTGGTGGAGAGGCCGCTGGAGAAGGCTTCTGCTTCTATGCCCTTTGAGAAGGCTGCTTTGAGGAACCTCTTACCCTAGCCTCTGCCAAGTACAGCCTTCTGCCCCTCTCCAATACTGACTTACTTTTGACAGCTTGTCTTTCCGTTTGAGAAACCAAGAGCCCTTTTCGTGAAGGGAAAAATGTCCGTTTTCTGTTCTTCTTTTGCACACGGTGACGTGCTTTCAGGCCTGGGTTAGGCTTTTACCCACTCGAGGGAGGGCAGCTTCCCATTCACTTTGGAGATGGCACTCCTGCAGCGCTGTGGGTCATGACTGTGCTTCGCAGACTGTAAACTACCCTCTCCATTCGAAGAGAACACGCACGGATTGGGAAGTCTCTGTTCTCTGGGAGTTGTGTGTGGTGCTACTGCCCCGGTGTATGGGGTGGCTCACTGGCCACTAGCAATGTTTCTGCTCTCCACTGTGCGGAAAAAGTTGTGCAGCTAAGCTCACTTGGGAAGTACAAGTGCCAGAGTTCCTTTCTGGGGCACCATCAAGCGATCACATTCGTAGCATGCGGGTACTGCTTTCCTCCTAAGATGTGCATTCGCAGCCAGCTTCAAGGTGTTCCTTTTGTGGATAGACTCTGGTGGAGAGGCCGCTGGAGAAGGCCTCTGCTTCTATGCCCTTTGAGAAGGCTTCTTTGAGGAACCTCTTACCCTAGCCTCTGCCACGTACAGCCTTCTGCCTCTCCCCAATACTGACTTACTTCTGACAGCTTGTCTTTCCGTTTGAGAAAGCAAGAGCCATTTTCGTGCAGGGAAAAATGTCCGTTTTCTGTTCTTCTTTTGCACACGGTGACGTGCTTTCAGGGCTGTGGTTAGGCTTTTACCCACTCGAGGGAGGGCAGCTTCCCATTCACTTTGGAGATGGCACTCCTGCAGCGCTGTGGGCCATGTCTGTGCTTCGCAGACTGCAAACTACCCTCTCCATTCGAAGAGAACACGCACGGATTGGGAAGTCTCTGTTCTCTGGGAGTTGTGTGTGGTGCTACTGCCCCGGTGTATGGGGTGGCTCACTGGCCACTAGCAATGTTTCTGCTCGCCACTGTGGGGCAAACGTTGTTCAGCTAAGCTCACTTGGGAAGTACAAGTGCCAGAGTTCCTTTCTGGGGCACCATCAAGAGATCACATTCGTAGCATGCGGGTACTGCTTTCCTCCTCAGCTGTGCATTCGCAGCCAGCTTCAAGGTGTTCCTTTTGTGGATAGACTCTGGTGGAGAGGCCGCTGGAGAAGGCTTCTGCTTCTATGCCCTTTGAGAAGGCTGCTTTGAAAAACCTCTTACCTAGCTTGTGCCAAGTACAGCCTTCTGCCTCTCTCCAATACTGACTTACTTTTGACAGCTTGTCTTTCCGTTTGAGAAAGCAAGAGCCCTTTTCGTGCAGGGAAAAATGTCCGTTTTCTGTTCTTCTTTTGCACACGGTGACGTGCTTTCAGGGCTGTGGTTAGGCTTTTACCCACTCGAGGGAGGGCAGCTTCCCATTCACTTTGGAGATGGCACTCCTGCAGCGCTGTGGGCCATGTCTGTGCTTCGCAGACTGCAAACTACCCTCTCCATTCGAAGAGAACACGCACGGATTGGGAAGTCTCTGTTCTCTGGGAGTTGTGTGTGGTCCTACTGCCCCGGTGTATGGGGTGGCTCACTGGCCACTAGCAATGTTTCTGCTCGCCACTGTGGGGCAAACGTTGTGCAGCTAAGCTCACATGGGAAGTACAAGTGCCAGAGTTCCTTTCTGGGGCACCATCAAGAGATCACATTCGTAGCATGCGGGTACTGCTTTCCTCCTCAGCTGTGCTTTCGCAGCCAGCTTCAAGGTGTTCCATTTGTGGATAGACTCTGGTGGAGAGGCCGCTGGAGAAGGCTTCTGCTTCTATGCCCTTTGAGAAGGCTTCTTTGAGGAACCTCTTACCCTAGCGTGTGCCAAGTACAGCCTTCTGCCTCTCTCCAATACTGACTTACTTTTGACAGCTTGTCTTTCCGTTTGAGAAAGCAAGAGCCCTTTTCGTGCAGGGAAAAATGTCCGTTTTCTGTTCTTCTTTTGCACAAGGTGACGTGCTTTCAGGGCTGTGGTTAGGCTTTTACCCACTCGAGGGAGGGCAGCTTCCCATTCACTTTGGAGATGGCACTCCTGCAGCGCTGTGGGCCATGTCTGTGCTTCGCAGACTGCAAACTACCCTCTCCATTCGAAGAGAACACGCACGGATTGGGAAGTCTCTGTTCTCTGGGAGTTGTGTGTGGTGCTACTGCCCCGGTGTATGGGGTGGCTCACTGGCCACTAGCAATGTTTCTGCTCGCCACTGTGGGGCAAACGTTGTGCAGCTAAGCTCACTTGGGAAGTACAAGTGCCAGAGTTCCTTTCTGGGGCACCATCAAGAGATCACATTCGTAGCATGCGGGTACTGCTTTCCTCCTCAGCTGTGCTTTCGCAGCCAGCTTCAAGGTGTTCCTTTTGTGGATAGACTCTGGTGGAGAGGCCGCTGGAGAAGGCTTCTGCTTCTATGCCCTTTGAGAAGGCTTCTTTGAGGAACCTCTTACCCTAGCGTGTGCCAAGTACAGCCTTCTGCCTCTCTCCAATACTGACTTACTTTTGACAGCTTGTCTTTCCGTTTGAGAAAGCAAGAGCCCTTTTCGTGCAGGGAAAAATGTCCGTTTTCTGTTCTTCTTTTGCACAAGGTGACGTGCTTTCAGGGCTGTGGTTAGGCTTTTACCCACTCGAGGGAGGGCAGCTTCCCATTCACTTTGGAGATGGCACTCCTGCAGCGCTGTGGGCCATGTCTGTGCTTCGCAGACTGCAAACTACCCTCTCCATTCGAAGAGAACACGCACGGATTGGGAAGTCTCAGTTCTCTGGGAGTTGTGTGTGGTGCTACTGCCCCGGTGTATGGGGTGGCTCACTGGCCACTAGCAATGTTTCTGCTCGCCACTGTGGGGCCAACGTTGTGCAGCTAAGCTCACTTGGGAAGTACAAGTGCCAGAGTTCCTTTCTGGGGCACCATCAAGAGATCACATTCGTAGCATGCGGGTACTGCTTTCCTCCTCAGCTGTGCATTCGCAGTCAGCTTCAAGTTGTTCCTTTTGTGGATAGACTCTGGTGGAGAGGCCGCTGGATAAGGCCTCTGCTTCTATGCCCTTTGAGAGGGCTGCTTTGAGGAACCTCTTACCCTAGCCTCTGCCAAGTACAGCCTTCTGCCTCTCTCCAATACTGACTTACTTCTGACAGCTTGTCTTTCCGTTTGAGAAACCAAGAGCCCTTTTCGTGCAGGGAAAAATGTCCGTTTTCTGTTCTTCTTTTGCACACGGTGACGTGCTTTCAGGGCTGGCGTTAGGCTTTTACCCACTCGAGGGAGGGCAGCTTCCCATTTACTTTGTAGATGGCACTCCTGCAGCGCTGTGGGCCATGTCTGTGCTTCGCAGACTGCAAACTACCCTCTCCATTCGAAGAGAACACGCACGGATTGGGAAGTCTCTGTTCTCTGGGAGTTGTGTGTGGTGCTACTGCCCCGGTGTATGGGGTGGCTCACTGGCCACTAGAAATGTTTCTGCTCGCCACTGTGGGGAAAACGTTGTGCAGCTAAGCTCACTTGGGAAGTACAAGTGCCAGAGTTCCTTTCTGGGGCACCATCAAGAGATCACATTCGTAGCATGCGGGTACTGCTTTCCTCCTCAGCTGTGCATTCGCAGCCAGCTTCAAGGTGTTCCTTTTGTGGATAGACTCTGGTGGAGAGGCCGCTGGAGAAGGCTTCTGCTTCTATGCCCTTTGAGAAGGCTGCTTTGAGGAACCTCTTACCCTAGCCTCTGCCAAGTACAGCCTTCTGCCTCTCTCCAATACTGAGTTACTTTTGACAGCTTGTCTTTCCGTTTGAGAAACCAAGAACCCTTTTCGTGCAGGGAAAAATGTCCGTTTTCTGGTCTTCTTTTGCACACGGTGACGTGCTTTCAGGCCTGGTTTAGGCTTTTACCCACTCGAGGGAGGGCAGCTTCCCATTCACTTTGGAGATAGCACTCCTGAAGCGCTGTGGGTCATGACTGTGCTTCGCAGACTGTAAACTACCCTCTCCATTCGAAGAGAACACGCACGGATTGGGAAGTCTCTGTTCTCTGGGAGATGTGTGTGGTGCTACTGCCCCGGTGTATGGGGTGGCTCACTCGCCACTAGCAATGTTTCTGCTCGCCACTGTGGGGCAAACGTTGTGCAGCTAAGCTCACTTGGGAAGTACAAGTGCCAGAGTTCCTTTCTGGGGCACCATCAAGAGATCACATTCGTAGTATGCGGGTACTGCTTTCCTCCTAAGCTGTGCATTCGCAGCCAGCTTCAAAGTGTTCCTTTTGTGGATAGACTCTGGAGGAGAGGCCGCTGGAAAAGGCCTCTGCTTCTATGCCCTTTGAGAGGGCTGCTTTGAGGAACCTCTTACCCTAGCCTCTGCCAAGTACAGCCTTCTGCCTCTCTCCAATACTGACTTACTTCTGACAGCTTGTCTTTCCGTTTGAGAAACCAAGAGCCCTTTTCGTGCAGGGAAAAATGTCCGTTTTCTGTTCTTCTTTTGCACACGGTGACGTGCTTTCAGGGCTGTGGTTAGGCTTTTACCCACTCGAGGGAGGGCAGCTTCCCATTCACTTTGGAGATGGCACTCCTGCAGCGCTGTGGGCCATGTCTGTGCTTCGCAGACTGCAAACTACCCTCTCCATTCGAAGAGAACACGCACGGATTGGGAAGTCTCTGTTCTCTGGGAGTTGTGTGTGGTGCTACTGCCCCGGTGTATGGGGTGGCTCACTGGCCACTAGCAATGTTTCTGCTCGCCACTGTGGGGCAAACGATGTTCAGCTAAGCTCACTTGGGAAGTACAAGTGCCAGAGTTCCTTTCTGGGGCACCATCAAGAGATCACATTCGTAGCATGCGGGTACTGCTTTCCTCCTCAGCTGTGCATTCGCAGCCAGCTTCAAGGTGTTCCTTTTGTGGATAGACTCTGGTGGAGAGGCCGCTGGAGAAGGCTTCTGCTTCTATGCCCTTTGAGAAGGCTTCTTTGAGGAACCTCTTACCCTAGCGTGTGCCAAGTACAGCCTTCTGCCTCTCTCCAATACTGACTCACTTTTGACAGCTTGTCTTTCCGTTTGAGAAAGCAAGAGCCCTTTTCGTGCAGGGAAAAATGTCCGTTTTCTGTTCTTCTTTTGCACAAGGTGACGTGCTTTCAGGGCTGTGGTTAGGCTTTTACCCACTCGAGGGAGGGCAGCTTCCCATTCACTTTGGAGATGGCACTCCTGCAGCGCTGTGGGCCATGTCTGTGCTTCGCAGACTGCAAACTACCCTCTCCATTCGAAGAGAACACGCACGGATTGGGAAGTCTCTGTTCTCTGGGAGTTGTGTGTGGTGCTACTGCCCCGGTGTATGGGGTGGCTCACTGGCCACTAGCAATGTTTCTGCTCGCCACTGTGGGGCAAACGTTGTGCAGCTAAGCTCACTTGGGAAGTACAAGTGCCAGAGTTCCTTTCTGGGGCACCATCAAGAGATCACATTCGTAGCATGCGGGTACTGCTTTCCTCCTCAGCTGTGCATTCGCAGCCAGCTTCAAGGTGTTCCTTTTGTGGATAGACTCTGGTGGAGAGGCCGCTGGAGAAGGCTTCTGCTTCTATGCCCTTTGAGAAGGCTGCTTTGAGGAACCTCTTACCCTAGCCTCTGGCAAGTACAGCCTTCTGCCTCTCTCCAATACTGACTTACTTTTGACAGCTTGTCTTTCCGTTTGAGAAACCAAGAGCCCTTTTCGTGCAGGGAAAAATGTCCGTTTTCTGTTCTTCTTTTGCACACGGTGACGTGCTTTCAGGCCTGGGTTAGGCTTTTACCCACTCGAGGGAGGGCAGCTTCCCATTCACTTTGGAGATGGCACTCCTGCAGCGCTGTGGGTCATGACTGTGCTTCGCAGACTGTAAACTACCCTCTCCATTCGAAGAGAACACGCACGGATTGGGAAGTCTCTGTTCTCTGGGAGTTGTGTGTGGTGCTACTGCCCCGGTGTATGGGGTGCCTCACTGGCCACTAGCAATGTTTCTGCTCTCCACTGTGGGGCAAACGTTGTGCAGCTAAGCTCACTTGGGAAGTACAAGTGCCAGAGTTCCTTTCTGGGGCACCATCAAGCGATCACATTCGTAGCATGCGGGTACTGCTTTCCTCCTAAGATGTGCATTCGCAGCCAGCTTCAAGGTGTTCCTTTTGTGGATAGACTCTGGTAGAGAGGCCGCTGGAGAAGGCCTCTGCTTCTATGCCCTTTGAGAAGGCTTCTTTGAGGAACCTCTTACCCTAGCCTCTGCCACGTACAGCCTTCAGCCTCTCCCCAATACTGACTTACTTCTGACAGCTTGTCTTTCCGTTTGAGAAAGCAAGAGCCCTTTTCGTGCAGGGAAAAATGTCCGTTTTCTGTTCTTCTTTTGCACACGGTGACGTGCTTTCAGGGCTGTGGTTAGGCTTTTACCCACTCGAGGGAGGGCAGCTTCCCATTCACTTTGGAGATGGCACTCCTGCAGCGCTGTGGGCCATGTCTGTGCTTCGCAGACTGCAAACTACCCTCTCCATTCGAAGAGAACACGCACGGATTGGGAAGTCTCTGTTCTCTGGGAGTTGTGTGTGGTGCTACTGCCCCGGTGTATGGGGTGGCTCACTGGCCACTAGCAATGTTTCTGCTCGCCACTGTGGGGCAAACGTTGTGCAGCTAAGCTCACTTGGGAAGTACAAGTGCCAGAGTTCCTTTCTGGGGCACCATCAAGAGATCACATTCGTAGCATGCGGGTACTGCTTTCCTCCTAAGCTGTGCATTCGCAGCCAGCTTCAAGGTGTTCCTTTTGTGGATAGACTCTGGAGGAGAGGCCGCTGGAAAAGGCCTCTGCTTCTATGCCCTTTGAGAGGGCTGCTTTGAGGAACCTCTTACCCTAGCCTCTGCCAAGTACAGCCTTCTGCCTCTCTCCAATACTGACTTACTTCTGACAGCTTGTCTTTCCGTTTGAGAAACCAAGAGCCCTTTTCGTGCAGGGAAAAATGTCCGTTTTCTGTTCTTCTTTTGCACACGGTGACGTGCTTTCAGGGCTGTGGTTAGGCTTTTACCCACTCGAGGGAGGGCAGCTTCCCATTCACTTTGGAGATGGCACTCCTGCAGCGCTGTGGGCCATGTCTGTGCTTCGCAGACTGCAAACTACCCTCTCCATTCGAAGAGAACACGCACGGATTGGGAAGTCTCTGTTCTCTGGGAGTTGTGTGTGGTGCTACTGCCCCGGTGTATGGGGTGGCTCACTGGCCACTAGCAATGTTTCTGCTCGCCACTGTGGGGCAAACGTTGTTCAGCTAAGCTCACTTGGGAAGTACAAGTGCCAGAGTTCCTTTCTGGGGCACCATCAAGAGATCACATTCGTAGCATGCGGGTACTGCTTTCCTCCTCAGCTGTGCATTCGCAGCCAGCTTCAAGGTGTTCCTTTTGTGGATAGACTCTGGTGGAGAGGCCGCTGGAGAAGGCTTCTGCTTCTCTGCCCTTTGAGAAGGCTTCTTTGAGGAACATCTTACACTAGCGTGTGCCAAGTACAGCCTTCTGCCTCTCTCCAATACTGACTTACTTTTGAGAGCTTGTCTTTCCGTTTGAGAAAGCAAGAGCCCTTTTCGTGCAGGGAAAAATGTCCGTTTTCTGTTCTTCTTTTGCACAAGGTGACGTGCTTTCAGGGCTGTGGTTAGGCTTTTACCCACTCGAGGGAGGGCAGCTTCCCATTCACTTTGGAGATGGCACTCCTGCAGCGCTGTGGGCCATGTCTGTGCTTCGCAGACTGCAAACTACCCTCTCCATTCGAAGAGAACACGCACGGATTGGGAAGTCTCTGTTCTCTGGGAGTTGTGTGTGGTGCTACTGCCCCGGTGTATGGGGTGGCTCACTGGCCACTAGCAATGTTTCTGCTCGCCACTGTGGGGCAAACGTTGTGCAGCTAAGCTCACTTGGGAAGTACAAGTGCCAGAGTTCCTTTCTGGGGCACCATCAAGAGATCACATTCGTAGCATGCGGGTACTGCTTTCCTCCTCAGCTGTGCATTCGCAGCCAGCTTCAAGGTGTTCCTTTTGTGGATAGACTCTGGTGGAGAGGCCGCTGGAGAAGGCTTCTGCTTCTATGCCCTTTGAGAAGGCTGCTTTGAGGAACCTCTTACCCTAGCCTCTGGCAAGTACAGCCTTCTGCCTCTCTCCAATACTGACTTACTTTTGACAGCTTGTCTTTCCGTTTGAGAAACCAAGAGCCCTTTTCGTGCAGGGAAAAATGTCCGTTTTCTGTTCTTCTTTTGCACACGGTGACGTGCTTTCAGGCCTGGGTTAGGCTTTTACCCACTCGAGGGAGGGCAGCTTCCCATTCACTTTGGAGATGGCACTCCTGCAGCGCTGTGGGTCATGACTGTGCTTCGCAGACTGTAAACTACCCTCTCCATTCGAAGAGAACACGCACGGATTGGGAAGTCTCTGTTCTCTGGGAGTTGTGTGTGGTGCTACTGCCCCGGTGTATGGGGTGCCTCACTGGCCACTAGCAATGTTTCTGCTCTCCACTGTGGGGCAAACGTTGTGCAGCTAAGCTCACTTGGGAAGTACAAGTGCCAGAGTTCCTTTCTGGGGCACCATCAAGCGATCACATTCGTAGCATGCGGGTACTGCTTTCCTCCTAAGATGTGCATTCGCAGCCAGCTTCAAGGTGTTCCTTTTGTGGATTGACTCTGGTGGAGAGGCCGCTGGAGAAGGCCTCTGCTTCTATGCCCTTTGAGAAGGCTTCTTTGAGGAACCTCTTACCCTAGCCTCTGCCACGTACAGCCTTCAGCCTCTCCCCAATACTGACTTACTTCTGACAGCTTGTCTTTCCGTTTGAGAAAGCAAGAGCCCTTTTCGTGCAGGGAAAAATGTCCGTTTTCTGTTCTTCTTTTGCACACGGTGACGTGCTTTCAGGGCTGTGGTTAGGCTTTTACCCACTCGAGGGAGGGCAGCTTCCCATTCACTTTGGAGATGGCACTCCTGCAGCGCTGTGGGCCATGTCTGTGCTTCGCAGACTGCAAACTACCCTCTCCATTCGAAGAGAACACGCACGGATTGGGAAGTCTCTGTTCTCTGGGAGTTGTGTGTGGTGCTACTGCCCCGGTGTATGGGGTGGCTCACTGGCCACTAGCAATGTTTCTGCTCGCCACTGTGGGGCAAACGTTGTGCAGCTAAGCTCACTTGGGAAGTACAAGTGCCAGAGTTCCTTTCTGGGGCACCATCAAGAGATCACATTCGTAGCATGCGGGTACTGCTTTCCTCCTAAGCTGTGCATTCGCAGCCAGCTTCAAGGTGTTCCTTTTGTGGATAGACTCTGGAGGAGAGGCCGCTGGAAAAGGCCTCTGCTTCTATGCCCTTTGAGAGGGCTGCTTTGAGGAACCTCTTACCCTAGCCTCTGCCAAGTACAGCCTTCTGCCTCTCTCCAATACTGACTTACTTCTGACAGCTTGTCTTTCCGTTTGAGAAACCAAGAGCCCTTTTCGTGCAGGGAAAAATGTCCGTTTTCTGTTCTTCTTTTGCACACGGTGACGTGCTTTCAGGGCTGTGGTTAGGCTTTTACCCACTCGAGGGAGGGCAGCTTCCCATTCACTTTGGAGATGGCACTCCTGCAGCGCTGTGGGCCATGTCTGTGCTTCGCAGACTGCAAACTACCCTCTCCATTCGAAGAGAACACGCACGGATTGGGAAGTCTCTGTTCTCTGGGAGTTGTGTGTGGTGCTACTGCCCCGGTGTATGGGGTGGCTCACTGGCCACTAGCAATGTTTCTGCTCGCCACTGTGGGGCAAACGTTGTTCAGCTAAGCTCACTTGGGAAGTACAAGTGCCAGAGTTCCTTTCTGGGGCACCATCAAGAGATCACATTCGTAGCATGCGGGTACTGCTTTCCTCCTCAGCTGTGCATTCGCAGCCAGCTTCAAGGTGTTCCTTTTGTGGATAGACTCTGGTGGAGAGGCCGCTGGAGAAGGCTTCTGCTTCTCTGCCCTTTGAGAAGGCCTCCTTGAGGAACATCTTACACTAGCGTGTGCCAAGTACAGCCTTCTGCCTCTCTCCAATACTGACTTACTTTTGACAGCTTGTCTTTCCGTTTGAGAAAGCAAGAGCCCTTTTCGTGCAGGGAAAAATGTCCGTTTTCTGTTCTTCTTTTGCACAAGGTGACGTGCTTTCAGGGCTGTGGTTAGGCTTTTACCCACTCGAGGGAGGGCAGCTTCCCATTCACTTTGGAGATGGCACTCCTGCAGCGCTGTGGGCCATGTCTGTGCTTCGCAGACTGCAAACTACCCTCTCCATTCGAAGAGAACACGCACGGATTGGGAAGTCTCTGTTCTCTGGGAGTTGTGTGTGTTGCTACTGCCCCGATGTATGGGGTGGCTCACTGGCCACTAGCAATGTTTCTGCTCGCCACTGTGGGGCAAACGTTGTGCAGCTAAGCTCACTTGGGAAGTACAAGTGCCAGAGTTCCTTTCTGGGGCACCATCAAGAGATCACATTCGTAGCATGCGGGTACTGCTTTCCTCCTCAGCTGTGCATTCGCAGCCAGCTTCAAGGTGTTCCTTTTGTGGATAGACTCTGGTGGAGAGGCCGCTGGAGAAGGCTTCTGCTTCTATGCCCTTTGAGAAGGCTGCTTTGAGGAACCTCTTACCCTAGCCTCTGGCAAGTACAGCCTTCTGCCTCTCTCCAATACTGACTTACTTTTGACAGCTTGTCTTTCCGTTTGAGAAACCAAGAGCCCTTTTCGTGCAGGGAAAAATGTCCGTTTTCTGTTCTTCTTTTGCACACGGTGACGTGCTTTCAGGCCTGGGTTAGGCTTTTACCCACTCGAGGGAGGGCAGCTTCCCATTCACTTTGGAGATGGCACTCCTGCAGCGCTGTGGGTCATGACTGTGCTTCGCAGACTGTAAACTACCCTCTCCATTCGAAGAGAACACGCACGGATTGGGAAGTCTCTGTTCTCTGGGAGTTGTGTGTGGTGCTACTGCCCCGGTGTATGGGGTGGCTCACTGGCCACTAGCAATGTTTCTGCTCTCCACTGTGGGGCAAACGTTGTGCAGCTAAGCTCACTTGGGAAGTACAAGTGCCAGAGTTCCTTTCTGGGGCACCATCAAGCGATCACATTCGTAGCATGCGGGTACTGCTTTCCTCCTAAGATGTGCATTCGCAGCCAGCTTCAAGGTGTTCCTTTTGTGGATAGACTCTGGTGGAGAGGCCGCTGGAGAAGGCCTCTGCTTCTATGCCCTTTGAGAAGGCTTCTTTGAGGAACCTCTTACCCTAGCCTCTGCCACGTACAGCCTTCTGCCTCTCCCCAATACTGACTTACTTCTGACAGCTTGTCTTTCCGTTTGAGAAAGCAAGAGCCCTTTTCGTGCAGGGAAAAATGTCCGTTTTCTGTTCTTCTTTTGCACACGGTGACGTGCTTTCAGGCCTGGGTTAGGCTTTTACCCACTCGAGGGAGGGCAGCTTCCCATTCACTTTGGAGATGGCACTCCTGCAGCGCTGTGGTCATGACTGTGCTTCGCAGACTGTAAACTACCCTCTCCATTCGAAGAGAACACGCACGGATTGGGAAGTCTCTGTTCTCTGGGAGTTGTGTGTGGTGCTACTGCCCCGGTGTATGGGGTGGCTCACTGGCCACTAGCAATGTTTCTGCTCTCCACTGTGGGGCAAACGTTGTGCAGCTAAGCTCACTTGGGAAGTACAAGTGCCAGAGTTCCTTTCTGGGGCACCATCAAGCGATCACATTCGTAGCATGCGGGTACTGCTTTCCTCCTAAGATGTGCATTCGCAGCCAGCTTCAAGGTGTTCCTTTTGTGGATAGACTCTGGTGGAGAGGCCGCTGGATAAGGCCTCTGCTTCTATGCCCTTTGAGAAGGCTTCTTTGAGGAACCTCTTACCCTAGCCTCTGCCACGTACAGCCTTCTGCCTCTCCCCAATACTGACTTACTTCTGACAGCTTGTCTTTCCGTTTGAGAAAGCAAGAGCCCTTTTCGTGCAGGGAAAAATGTCCGTTTTCTGTTCTTCTTTTGCACACGGTGACGTGCTTTCAGGGCTGTGGTTAGGCTTTTACCCACTCGAGGGAGGGCAGCTTCCCATTCACTTTGGAGATGGCACTCCTGCAGCGCTGTGGGCCATGTCTGTGCTTCGCAGACTGCAAACTACCCTCTCCATTCGAAGAGAACACGCACGGATTGGGAAGTCTCTGTTCTCTGGGAGTTGTGTGTGGTGCTACTGCCCCGGTGTATGGGGTGGCTCACTGGCCACTAGCAATGTTTCTGCTCGCCACTGTGGGGCAAACGTTGTGCAGCTAAGCTCACTTGGGAAGTACAAGTGCCAGAGTTCCTTTCTGGGGCACCATCAAGAGATCACATTCGTAGCATGCGGGTACTGCTTTCCTCCTCAGCTGTGCTTTCGCAGCCAGCTTCAAGGTGTTCCTTTTGTGGATAGACTCTGGTGGAGAGGCCGCTGGAGAAGGCTTCTGCTTCTATGCCCTTTGAGAAGGCTTCTTTGAGGAACCTCTTACCCTAGCGTGTGCCAAGTACAGCCTTCTGCCTCTCTCCAATACTGACTTACTTTTGACAGCTTGTCTTTCCGTTTGAGAAAGCAAGAGCCCTTTTCGTGCAGGGAAAAATGTCCGTTTTCTGTTCTTCTTTTGCACACGGTGACGTGCTTTCAGGGCTGTGGTTAGGCTTTTACCCACTCGAGGGAGGGCAGCTTCCCATTCACTTTGGAGATGGCACTCCTGCAGCGCTGTGGGCCATGTCTGTGCTTCGCAGACTGCAAACTACCCTCTCCATTCGAAGAGAACACGCACGGATTGGGAAGTCTCTATTCTCTGGGAGTTGTGTGTGGTGCTACTGCCCCGGTGTATGGGGTGGCTCACTGGCCACTAGCAATGTTTCTGCTCGCCACTGTGGGGCAAACGTTGTGCAGCTAAGCTCACTTGGGAAGTACAAGTGCCAGAGTTCCTTTCTGGGGCACCATCAAGAGATCACATTCGTAGCATGCGGGTACTGCTTTCCTCCTCAGCTGTGCTTTCGCAGCCAACTTCAAGGTGTTCCTTTTGTGGATAGACTCTGGTGGAGAGGCCGCTGGAGAAGGCTTCTGCTTCTATGCCCTTTGAGAAGGCTTCTTTGAGGAACCTCTTACCCTAGCGTGTGCCAAGTACAGCCTTCTGCCTCTCTCCAATACTGACTTACTTTTGACAGCTTGTCTTTCCGTTTGAGAAAGCAAGAGCCCTTTTCGTGCAGGGAAAAATGTCCGTTTTCTGTTCTTCTTTTGCACAAGGTGACGTGCTTTCAGGGCTGTGGTTAGGCTTTTACCCACTCGAGGGAGGGCAGCTTCCCATTCACTTTGGAGATGGCACTCCTGCAGCGCTGTGGGCCATGTCTGTGCTTCGCAGACTGCAAACTACCCTCTCCATTCGAAGAGAACACGCACGGATTGGGAAGTCTCTGTTCTCTGGGAGTTGTGTGTGGTGCTACTGCCCCGGTGTATGGGGTGGCTCACTGGCCACTAGCAATGTTTCTGCTCGCCACTGTGGGGCAAACGTTGTGCAGCTAAGCTCACTTGGGAAGTACAAGTGCCAGAGTTCCTTTCTGGGGCACCATCAAGAGATCACATTCGTAGCATGCGGGTACTGCTTTCCTCCTCAGCTGTGCATTCGCAGCCAGCTTCAAGGTGTTCCTTTTGTGGATAGACTCTGGTGGAGAGGCCGCTGGATAAGGCCTCTGCTTCTATGCCCTTTGAGAGGGCTGCTTTGAGGAACCTCTTACCCTAGCCTCTGCCAAGTACAGCCTTCTGCCTCTCTCCAATACTGACTTATTTCTGACAGCTTCTCTTTCCGTTTGAGAAACCAAGAGCCCTTTTCGTGCAGGGAAAAATGTCCGTTTTCTGTTCTTCTTTTGCACACGGTGACGTGCTTTCAGGCCTGGGTTAGGCTTTTACCCACTCGAGGGAGGGCAGCTTCCCATTCACTTTGGAGATGGCACTCCTGCAGCGCTGTGGGCCAAGACTGTGCTTCGCAGACTGTAAACTACCCTCTCCATTCGAAGAGAACACGCACGGATTGGGAAGTCTCTGTTCTCTGGGAGATGTGTGTGGTGCTACTGCCCCGGTGTATGGGGTGGCTCACTCGCCACTAGCAATGTTTCTGCTCGCCACTGTGGGGCAAACGTTTTGCAGGTAAGCTCACTTGGGAAGTACAAGTGCCAGAGTTCCTTTCTGGGGCACCATCAAGAGATCACATTCGTAGTATGCGGGTACTGCTTTCCTCCTAAGCTGTGCATTCGCAGCCAGCTTCAAAGTGTTCCTTTTGTGGATAGACTCTGGTGGAGAGGCCGCTGGAGAAGGCTTCTGCTTCTATGCCCTTTGAGAAGGCTGCTTTGAGGAACCTCTTACCCTAGCCTCTGGCAAGTACAGCCTTCTGCCTCTCTCCAATACTGACTTACTTTTGACAGCTTGTCTTTCCGTTTGAGAAACCAAGAGCCATTTTCGTGCAGGGAAAAATGTCCGTTTTCTGTTCTTCTTTTGCACACGGTGACGTGCTTTCAGGGCTGTGGTTAGGCTTTTACCCACTCGAGGGAGGGCAGCTTCCCATTTACTTTGTAGATGGCACTCCTGCAGCGCTGTGGGCCAAGACTGTGCTTCGCAGACTGTAAACTACCCTCTCCATTCGAAGAGAACACGCACGGATTGGGAAGTCTCTGTTCTCTGGGAGATGTGTGTGGTGCTACTGCCCCGGTGTATGGGGTGGCTCACTCGCCACTAGCAATGTTTCTGCTCGCCACTGTGGGGCAAACGTTTTGCAGGTAAGCTCACTTTGGGAAGTACAAGTGCCAGAGTTCCTTTCTGGGGCACCATCAAGAGATCACATTCGTAGTATGCGGGTACTGCTTTCCTCCTAAGCTGTGCATTCGCAGCCAGCTTCAAAGTGTTCCTTTTGTGGATAGACTCTGGTGGAGAGGCCGCTGGAGACGGCTTCTGCTTCTATGCCCTTTGAGAAGGCTGCTTTGAGGAACCTCTTACCCTAGCCTCTGCCAAGTACAGCCTTCTGCCTCTCTCCAATACTGACTTACTTTTGACAGCTTGTCTTTCCGTTTGAGAAACCAAGAGCCCTTTTCGTGCAGGGAAAAATGTCCGTTTTCTGTTCTTCTTTTGCACACGGTGACGTGCTTTCAGGCCTGGGTTAGGCTTTTACCCACTCGAGGGAGGGCAGCTTCCCATTCACTTTGGAGATGGCACTCCTGCAGCGCTGTGGGTCATGACTGTGCTTCGCAGACTGTAAACTACCCTCTCCATTCGAAGAGAACACGCACGGATTGGGAAGTCTCTGTTCTCTGGGAGTTGTGTGTGGTGCTACTGCCCCGGTGTATGGGGTGGCTCACTGGCCACTAGCAATGTTTCTGCTCTCCACTGTGGGGCAAACGTTGTGCAGCTAAGCTCACTTGGGAAGTACAAGTGCCAGAGTTCCTTTCTGGGGCACCATCAAGCGATCACATTCGTAGCATGCGGGTACTGCTTTCCTCCTAAGATGTGCATTCGCAGCCAGCTTCAAGGTGTTCCTTTTGTGGATAGACTCTGGTGGAGAGGCCGCTGGAGAAGGCCTCTGCTTCTATGCCCTTTGAGAAGGCTTCTTTGAGGAACCTCTTACCCTAGCCTCTGCCACGTACAGCCTTCTGCCTCTCCCCAATACTGACTTACTTCTGACAGCTTGTCTTTCCGTTTGAGAAAGCAAGAACCCTTTTCGTGCAGGGAAAAATGTCCGTTTTCTGTTCTTCTTTTGCACACGGTGACGTGCTTTCAGGGCTGTGGTTAGGCTTTTACCCACTCGAGGGAGGGCAGCTTCCCATTCACTTTGGAGATGGCACTCCTGCAGCGCTGTGGGCCATGTCTGTGCTTCGCAGACTGCAAACTACCCTCTCCATTCGAAGAGAACACGCACGGATTGGGAAGTCTCTGTTCTCTGGGAGTTGTGTGTGGTGCTACTGCCCCGGTGTATGGGGTGGCTCACTGGCCACTAGCAATGTTTCTGCTCGCCACTGTGGGGCAAACGTTGTGCAGCTAAGCTCACTTGGGAAGTACAAGTGCCAGAGTTCCTTTCTGGGGCACCATCAAGAGATCACATTCGTAGCATGCGGGTACTGCTTTCCTCCTCAGCTGTGCATTCGCAGCCATCTTCAAGGTGTTCCTTTTGTGGATAGACTCTGGTGGAGAGGCCGCTGGAGAAGGCTTCTGCTTCTATGCCCTTTGAGAAGGCTGCTTTGAAAAACCTCTTACCTAGCGTGTGCCAAGTACAGCCTTCTGCCTCTCTCCAATACTGACTTACTTTTGACAGCTTGTCTTTCCGTTTGAGAAAGCAAGAGCCCTTTTCGTGCAGGGAAAAATGTCCGTTTTCTGTTCTTCTTTTGCACACGGTGACGTGCTTTCAGGGCTGTGGTTAGGCTTTTACCCACTCGAGGGAGGGCAGCTTCCCATTCACTTTGGAGATGGCACTCCTGCAGCGCTGTGGGCCATGTCTGTGCTTCGCAGACTGCAAACTACCCTCTCCATTCGAAGAGAACACGCACGGATTGGGAAGTCTCTGTTCTCTGGGAGTTGTGTGTGGTGCTACTGCCCCGGTGTATGGGGTGGCTCACTGGCCACTAGCAATGTTTCTGCTCGCCACTGTGGGGCAAACGTTGTGCAGCTAAGCTCACTTGGGAAGTACAAGTGCCAGAGTTCCTTTCTGGGGCACCATCAAGAGATCACATTCGTAGCATGCGGGTACTGCTTTCCTCCTCAGCTGTGCTTTCGCAGCCAGCTTCAAGGTGTTCCTTTTGTGGATAGACTCTGGTGGAGAGGCCGCTGGAGAAGGCTTCTGCTTCTATGCCCTTTGAGAAGGCTTCTTTGAGGAACCTCTTACCCTAGCGTGTGCCAAGTACAGCCTTCTGCCTCTCTCCAATACTGACTTACTTTTGACAGCTTGTCTTTCCGTTTGAGAAAGCAAGAGCCCTTTTCGTGCAGGGAAAAATGTCCGTTTCCTGTTCTTCTTTTGCACACGGTGACGTGCTTTCAGGGCTGTGGTTAGGCTTTTACCCACTCGAGGGAGGGCAGCTTCCCATTCACTTTGGAGATGGCACTCCTGCAGCGCTGTGGGCCATGTCTGTGCTTCGCAGACTGCAAACTACCCTCTCCATTCGAAGAGAACACGCACGGATTGGGAAGTCTCTGTTCTCTGGGAGTTGTGTGTGTTGCTACTGCCCCGGTGTATGGGGTGGCTCACTGGCCACTAGCAATGTTTCTGCTCGCCACTGTGGGGCAAACGTTGTGCAGCTAAGCTCACTTGGGAAGTACAAGTGCCAGAGTTCCTTTCTGGGGCACCATCAAGAGATCACATTCGTAGCATGCGGGTACTGCTTTCCTCCTCAGCTGTGCTTTCGCAGCCAGCTTCAAGGTGTTCCTTTTGTGGATAGACTCTGGTGGAGAGGCCGCTGGAGAAGGCTTCTGCTTCTATGCCCTTTGAGAAGGCTTCTTTGAGGAACCTCTTACCCTAGCGTGTGCCAAGTACAGCCTTCTGCCTCTCTCCAATACTGACTTACTTTTGACAGCTTGTCTTTCCGTTTGAGAAAGCAAGAGCCCTTTTCGTGCAGGGAAAAATGTCCGTTTTCTGTTCTTCTTTTGCACAAGGTGACGTGCTTTCAGGGCTGTGGTTAGGCTTTTACCCACTCGAGGGAGGGCAGCTTCCCATTCACTTTGGAGATGGCACTCCTGCAGCGCTGTGGGCCATGTCTGTGCTTCGCAGACTGCAAACTACCCTCTCCATTCGAAGAGAACACGCACGGATTGGGAAGTCTCTGTTCTCTGGGAGTTGTGTGTGGTGCTACTGCCCCGGTGTATGGGGTGGCTCACTGGCCACTAGCAATGTTTCTGCTCGCCACTGTGGGGCAAACGTTGTGCAGCTAAGCTCACTTGGGAAGTACAAGTGCCAGAGTTCCTTTCTGGGGCACCATCAAGAGATCACATTCGTAGCATGCGGGTACTGCTTTCCTCCTCAGCTGTGCATTCGCAGCCAGCTTCAAGGTGTTCCTTTTGTGGATAGACTCTGGTGGAGAGGCCGCTGGATAAGGCCTCTGCTTCTATGCCCTTTGAGAGGGCTGCTTTGAGGAACCTCTTACCCTAGCCTCTGCCAAGTACAGCCTTCTGCCTCTCTCCAATACTGACTTATTTCTGACAGCTTCTCTTTCCGTTTGAGAAACCAAGAGCCCTTTTCGTGCAGGGAAAAATGTCCGTTTTCTGTTCTTCTTTTGCACACGGTGACGTGCTTTCAGGGCTGGCGTTAGGCTTTTACCCACTCGAGGGAGTGCAGCTTCCCATTTACTTTGTAGATGGCACTCCTGCAGCGCTGTGGGCCATGTCTGTGCTTCGCAGACTGCAAACTACCCTCTCCATTCGAAGAGAACACGCACGGATTGGGAAGTCTCTGTTCTCTGGGAGTTGTGTGTGGTGCTACTGCCCCGGTGTATGGGGTGGCTCACTGGCCACTAGCAATGTTTCTGCTCGCCACTGTGTGGAAAACGTTGTTCAGCTAAGCTCACTTGGGAAGTACAAGTGCCAGAGTTCCTTTCTGGGGCACCATCAAGAGATCACATTCGTAGAATGCGGGTACTGCTTTCCTCCTCAGCTGTGCATTCGCAGCCAGCTTCAAGGTGTTCCTTTTGTGGATAGACTCTGGTGGAGAGGCCGCTGGAGAAGGCTTCTGCTTCTATGCCCTTTGAGAAGGCTGCTTTGAGGAACCTCTTACCGTAGCCTCTGCCAAGTACAGCCTTCTGCCTCTCTCCAATACTGACTTACTTTTGACAGCTTGTCTTTCCGTTTGAGAAACCAAGAGCCCTTTTCGTGCAGGGAAAAATGTCCGTTTTCTGTTCTTCTTTTGCACACGGTGACGTGCTTTCAGGGCTGGCGTTAGGCTTTTACCCACTCGAGGGAGGGCAGCTTCCCATTTACTTTGTAGATGGCACTCCTGCAGCGCTGTGGGCCATGTCTGTGCTTCGCAGACTGCAAACTACCCTCTCCATTCGAAGAGAACACGCACGGATTGGGAAGTCTCTGTTCTCTGGGAGTTGTGTGTGGTGCTACTGCCCCGGTGTATGGGGTGGCTCACTGGCCACTAGCAATGTTTCTGCTCGCCACTGTGGGGCAAACGTTGTGCAGCTAAGCTCACTTGGGAAGTACAAGTGCCAGAGTTCCTTTCTGGGGCACCATCAAGAGATCACATTCGTAGCATGCGGGTACTGCTTTCCTCCTCAGCTGTGCATTCGCAGCCAGCTTCAAGGTGTTCCTTTTGTGGATAGACTCTGGTGGAGAGGCCGCTGGATAAGGCCTCTGCTTCTATGCCCTTTGAGAGGGCTGCTTTGAGGAACCTCTTACCCTAGCCTCTGCTAAGTACAGCCTTCTGCCTCTCTCCAATACTGACTTATTTCTGACAGCTTCTCTTTCCGTTTGAGAAACCAAGAGCCCTTTTCGTGCAGGGAAAAATGTCCGTTTTCTGTTCTTCTTTTGCACACGGTGACGTGCTTTCAGGCCTGGGTTAGGCTTTTACCCACTCGAGGGAGGGCAGCTTCCCATTCACTTTGGAGATGGCACTCCTGCAGCGCTGTGGGCCAAGACTGTGCTTCGCAGACTGTAAACTACCCTCTCCATTCGAAGAGAACACGCACGGATTGGGAAGTCTCTGTTCTCTGGGAGATGTGTGTGGTGCTACTGCCCCGGTGTATGGGGTGGCTCACTCGCCACTAGCAATGTTTCTGCTCTCCACTGTGGGGCAAACGTTTTGCAGGTAAGCTCACTTGGGAAGTACAAGTGCCAGAGTTCCTTTCTGGGGCACCATCAAGAGATCACATTCGTAGTATGCGGGTACTGCTTTCCTCCTAAGCTGTGCATTCGCAGCCAGCTTCAAAGTGTTCCTTTTGTGGATAGACTCTGGTGGAGAGGCCGCTGGAGAAGGCTTCTGCTTCTATGCCCTTTGAGAAGGCTGCTTTGAGGAACCTCTTACCCTAGCCTCTGGCAAGTACAGCCTTCTGCCTCTCTCCAATACTGACTTACTTTTGACAGCTTGTCTTTCCGTTTGAGAAACCAAGAGCCATTTTCGTGCAGGGAAAAATGTCCGTTTTCTGTTCTTCTTTTGCACACGGTGACGTGCTTTCAGGGCTGGCGTTAGGCTTTTACCCACTCGAGGGAGGGCAGCTTCCCATTTACTTTGTAGATGGCACTCCTGCAGCGCTGTGGGCCAAGACTGTGCTTCGCAGACTGTAAACTACCCTCTCCATTCGAAGAGAACACGCACGGATTGGGAAGTCTCTGTTCTCTGGGAGATGTGTGTGGTGCTACTGCCCCGGTGTATGGGGTGGCTCACTCGCCACTAGCAATGTTTCTGCTCGCCACTGTGGGGCAAACGTTTTGCAGGTAAGCTCACTTTGGGAAGTACAAGTGCCAGAGTTCCTTTCTGGGGCACCATCAAGAGATCACATTCGTAGTATGCGGGTACTGCTTTCCTCCTAAGCTGTGCATTCGCAGCCAGCTTCAAAGTGTTCCTTTTGTGGATAGACTCTGGTGGAGAGGCCGCTGGAGACGGCTTCTGCTTCTATGCCCTTTGAGAAGGCTGCTTTGAGGGACCTCTTACCCTAGCCTCTGGCAAGTACAGCCTTCTGCCTCTCTCCAATACTGACTTACTTTTGACAGCTTGTCTTTCCGTTTGAGAAACCAAGAGCCCTTTTCGTGCAGGGAAAAATGTCCGTTTTCTGTTCTTCTTTTGCACACGGTGACGTGCTTTCAGGCCTGGGTTAGGCTTTTACCCACTCGAGGGAGGGCAGCTTCCCATTCACTTTGGAGATGGCACTCCTGCAGCGCTGTGGGTCATGACTGTGCTTCGCAGACTGTAAACTACCCTCTCCATTCGAAGAGAACACGCACGGATTGGGAAGTCTCTGTTCTCTGGGAGTTGTGTGTGGTGCTACTGCCCCGGTGTATGGGGTGGCTCACTGGCCACTAGCAATGTTTCTGCTCTCCACTGTGGGGCAAACGTTGTGCAGCTAAGCTCACTTGGGAAGTACAAGTGCCAGAGTTCCTTTCTGGGGCACCATCAAGCGATCACATTCGTAGCATGCGGGTACTGCTTTCCTCCTAAGATGTGCATTCGCAGCCAGCTTCAAGGTGTTCCTTTTGTGGATAGACTCTGGTGGAGAGGCCGCTGGAGAAGGCCTCTGCTTCTATGCCCTTTGAGAAGGCTTCTTTGAGGAACCTCTTACCCTAGCCTCTGCCACGTACAGCCTTCTGCCTCTCCCCAATACTGACTTACTTCTGACAGCTTGTCTTTCCGTTTGAGAAAGCAAGAACCCTTTTCGTGCAGGGAAAAATGTCCGTTTTCTGTTCTTCTTTTGCACACGGTGACGTGCTTTCAGGGCTGTGGTTAGGCTTTTACCCACTCGAGGGAGGGCAGCTTCCCATTCACTTTGGAGATGGCACTCCTGCAGCGCTGTGGGCCATGTCTGTGCTTCGCAGACTGCAAACTACCCTCTCCATTCGAAGAGAACACGCACGGATTGGGAAGTCTCTGTTCTCTGGGAGTTGTGTGTGGTGCTACTGCCCCGGTGTATGGGGTGGCTCACTGGCCACTAGCAATGTTTCTGCTCGCCACTGTGGGGCAAACGTTGTGCAGCTAAGCTCACTTGGGAAGTACAAGTGCCAGAGTTCCTTTCTGGGGCACCATCAAGAGATCACATTCGTAGCATGCGGGTACTGCTTTCCTCCTCAGCTGTGCATTCGCAGCCAGCTTCAAGGTGTTCCTTTTGTGGATAGACTCTGGTGGAGAGGCCGCTGGAGAAGGCTTCTGCTTCTATGCCCTTTGAGAAGGCTGCTTTGAAAAACCTCTTACCTAGCGTGTGCCAAGTACAGCCTTCTGCCTCTCTCCAATACTGACTTACTTTTGACAGCTTGTCTTTCCGTTTGAGAAAGCAAGAGCCCTTTTCGTGCAGGGAAAAATGTCCGTTTTCTGTTCTTCTTTTGCACACGGTGACGTGCTTTCACGGCTGTGGTTAGGCTTTTACCCACTCGAGGGAGGGCAGCTTCCCATTCACTTTGGAGATGGCACTCCTGCAGCGCTGTGGGCCATGTCTGTGCTTCGCAGACTGCAAACTACCCTCTCCATTCGAAGAGAACACGCACGGATTGGGAAGTCTCTGTTCTCTGGGAGTTGTGTGTGGTGCTACTGCCCCGGTGTATGGGGTGGCTCACTGGCCACTAGCAATGTTTCTGCTCGCCACTGTGGGGCAAACGTTGTGCAGCTAAGCTCACTTGGGAAGTACAAGTGCCAGAGTTCCTTTCTGGGGCACCATCAAGAGATCACATTCGTAGCATGCGGGTACTGCTTTCCTCCTCAGCTGTGCTTTCGCAGCCAGCTTCAAGGTGTTCCTTTTGTGGATAGACTCTGGTGGAGAGGCCGCTGGAGAAGGCTTCTGCTTCTATGCCCTTTGAGAAGGCTTCTTTGAGGATCCTCTTACCCTAGCGTGTGCCAAGTACAGCCTTCTGCCTCTCTCCAATACTGACTTACTTTTGACAGCTTGTCTTTCCGTTTGAGAAAGCAAGAGCCCTTTTCGTGCAGGGAAAAATGTCCGTTTCCTGTTCTTCTTTTGCACACGGTGACGTGCTTTCAGGGCTGTGGTTAGGCTTTTACCCACTCGAGGGAGGGCAGCTTCCCATTCACTTTGGAGATGGCACTCCTGCAGCGCTGTGGGCCATGTCTGTGCTTCGCAGACTGCAAACTACCCTCTCCATTCGAAGAGAACACGCACGGATTGGGAAGTCTCTGTTCTCTGGGAGTTGTGTGTGGTGCTACTGCCCCGGTGTATGGGGTGGCTCACTGGCCACTAGCAATGTTTATGCTCGCCACTGTGGGGCAAACGTTGTGCAGCTAAGCTCACTTGGGAAGTACAAGTGCCAGAGTTCCTTTCTGGGGCACCATCAAGAGATCACATTCGTAGCATGCGGGTACTGCTTTCCTCCTCAGCTGTGCTTTCGCAGCCAGCTTCAAGGTGTTCCTTTTGTGGATAGACTCTGGTGGAGAGGCCGCTGGAGAAGGCTTCTGCTTCTATGCCCTTTGAGAAGGCTTCTTTGAGGAACCTCTTACCCTAGCTTGTGCCAAGTACAGCCTTCTGCCTCTCTCCAATACTGACTTACTTTTGACAGCTTGTCTTTCCGTTTGAGAAACCAAGAGCCCTTTTCGTGCAGGGAAAAATGTCCGTTTTCTGTTCTTCTTTTGCACAAGGTGACGTGCTTTCAGGGCTGTGGTTAGGCTTTTACCCACTCGAGGGAGGGCAGCTTCCCATTCACTTTGGAGATGGCACTCCTGCAGCGCTGTGGGCCATGTCTGTGCTTCGCAGACTGCAAACTACCCTCTCCATTCGAAGAGAACACGCACGGATTGGGAAGTCTCTGTTCTCTGGGAGTTGTGTGTGGTGCTACTGCCCCGGTGTATGGGGTGGCTCACTGGCCACTAGCAATGTTTCTGCTCGCCACTGTGGGGCAAACGTTGTGCAGCTAAGCTCACTTGGGAAGTACAAGTGCCAGAGTTCCTTTCTGGGGCACCATCAAGAGATCACATTCGTAGCATGCGGGTACTGCTTTCCTCCTCAGCTGTGCATTCGCAGCCAGCTTCAAGGTGTTCCTTTTGTGGATAGACTCTGGTGGAGAGGCCGCTGGATAAGGCCTCTGCTTCTATGCCCTTTGAGAGGGCTGCTTTGAGGAACCTCTTACCCTAGCCTCTGCCAAGTACAGCCTTCTGCCTCTCTCCAATACTGACTTATTTCTGACAGCTTCTCTTTCCGTTTGAGAAACCAAGAGCCCTTTTCGTGCAGGGAAAAATGTCCGTTTTCTGTTCTTCTTTTGCACACGGTGACGTGCTTTCAGGGCTGGCGTTAGGCTTTTACCCACTCGAGGGAGTGCAGCTTCCCATTTACTTTGTAGATGGCACTCCTGCAGCGCTGTGGGCCATGTCTGTGCTTCGCAGACTGCAAACTACCCTCTCCATTCGAAGAGAACACGCACGGATTGGGAAGTCTCTGTTCTCTGGGAGTTGTGTGTGGTGCTACTGCCCCGGTGTATGGGGTGGCTCACTGGCCACTAGCAATGTTTCTGCTCGCCACTGTGTGGAAAACGTTGTGCAGCTAAGCTCACTTGGGAAGTACAAGTGCCAGAGTTCCTTTCTGGGGCACCATCAAGAGATCACATTCGTAGAATGCGGGTACTGCTTTCCTCCTCAGCTGTGCATTCGCAGCCAGCTTCAAGGTGTTCCTTTTGTGGATAGACTCTGGTGGAGAGGCCGCTGGAGAAGGCTTCTGCTTCTATGCCCTTTGAGAAGGCTGCTTTGAGGAACCTCTTACCCTAGCCTCTGCCAAGTACAGCCTTCTGCCTCTCTCCAATACTGACTTACTTTTGACAGCTTGTCTTTCCGTTTGAGAAACCAAGAGCCCTTTTCGTGCAGGGAAAAATGTCCGTTTTCTGTTCTTCTTTTGCACACGGTGACGTGCTTTCAGGGCTGGCGTTAGGCTTTTACCCACTCGAGGGAGGGCAGCTTCCCATTTACTTTGTAGATGGCACTCCTGCAGCGCTGTGGGCCATGTCTGTGCTTCGCAGACTGCAAACTACCCTCTCCATTCGAAGAGAACACGCACGGATTGGGAAGTCTCTGTTCTCTGGGAGTTGTGTGTGGTGCTACTGCCCCGGTGTATGGGGTGGCTCACTGGCCACTAGCAATGTTTCTGCTCGCCACTGTGGGGCAAACGTTGTGCAGCTAAGCTCACTTGGGAAGTACAAGTGCCAGAGTTCCTTTCTGGGGCACCATCAAGAGATCACATTCGTAGCATGCGGGTACTGCTTTCCTCCTCAGCTGTGCATTCGCAGCCAGCTTCAAGGTGTTCCTTTTGTGGATAGACTCTGGTGGAGAGGCCGCTGGAGAAGTCTTCTGCTTCTATGCCCTTTGAGAAGGCTGCTTTGAGGAACCTCTTACCCTAGCCTCTGCCAAGTACAGCCTTCTGCCTCTCTCCAATACTGACTTACTTTTGACAGCTTGTCTTTCCGTTTGAGAAACCAAGAGCCCTTTTCGTGCAGGGAAAAATGTCCGTTTTCTGTTCTTCTTTTGCACACGGTGACGTGCTTTCAGGCCTGGGTTAGGCTTTTACCCACTCGAGGGAGGGCAGCTTCCCATTCACTTTGGAGATGGCACTCCTGCAGCGCTGTGGGTCATGACTGTGCTTCGCAGACTGTAAACTACCCTCTCCATTCGAAGAGAACACGCACGGATTGGGAAGTCTCTGTTCTCTGGGAGTTGTGTGTGGTGCTACTGCCCCGGTGTATGGGGTGGCTCACTGGCCACTAGCAATGTTTCTGCTCTCCACTGTGGGGCAAACGTTGTGCAGCTAAGCTCACTTGGGAAGTACAAGTGCCAGAGTTCCTTTCTGGGGCACCATCAAGCGATCACATTCGTAGCATGCGGGTACTGCTTTCCTCCTAAGATGTGCATTCGCAGCCAGCTTCAAGGTGTTCCTTTTGTGGATAGACTCTGGTGGAGAGGCCGCTGGAGAAGGCCTCTGCTTCTATGCCCTTTGAGAAGGCTTCTTTGAGGAACCTCTTACCCTAGCCTCTGCCACGTACAGCCTTCTGCCTCTCCCCAATACTGACTTACTTCTGACAGCTTGTCTTTCCGTTTGAGAAAGCAAGAACCCTTTTCGTGCAGGGAAAAATGTCCGTTTTCTGTTCTTCTTTTGCACACGGTGACGTGCTTTCAGGGCTGTGGTTAGGCTTTTACCCACTCGAGGGAGGGCAGCTTCCCATTCACTTTGGAGATGGCACTCCTGCAGCGCTGTGGGCCATGTCTGTGCTTCGCAGACTGCAAACTACCCTCTCCATTCGAAGAGAACACGCACGGATTGGGAAGTCTCTGTTCTCTGGGAGTTGTGTGTGGTGCTACTGCCCCGGTGTATGGGGTGGCTCACTGGCCACTAGCAATGTTTCTGCTCGCCACTGTGGGGCAAACGTTGTGCAGCTAAGCTCACTTGGGAAGTACAAGTGCCAGAGTTCCTTTCTGGGGCACCATCAAGAGATCACATTCGTAGCATGCGGGTACTGCTTTCCTCCTCAGCTGTGCATTCGCAGCCATCTTCAAGGTGTTCCTTTTGTGGATAGACTCTGGTGGAGAGGCCGCTGGAGAAGGCTTCTGCTTCTATGCCCTTTGAGAAGGCTGCTTTGAAAAACCTCTTACCTAGCGTGTGCCAAGTACAGCCTTCTGCCTCTCTCCAATACTGACTTACTTTTGACAGCTTGTCTTTCCGTTTGAGAAAGCAAGAGCCCTTTTCGTGCAGGGAAAAATGTCCGTTTTCTGTTCTTCTTTTGCACACGGTGACGTGCTTTCAGGGCTGTGGTTAGGCTTTTACCCACTCGAGGGAGGGCAGCTTCCCATTCACTTTGGAGATGGCACTCCTGCAGCGCTGTGGGCCATGTCTGTGCTTCGCAGACTGCAAACTACCCTCTCCATTCGAAGAGAACACGCACGGATTGGGAAGTCTCTGTTCTCTGGGAGTTGTGTGTGGTGCTACTGCCCCGGTGTATGGGGTGGCTCACTGGCCACTAGCAATGTTTCTGCTCGCCACTGTGGGGCAAACGTTGTGCAGCTAAGCTCACTTGGGAAGTACAAGTGCCAGAGTTCCTTTCTGGGGCACCATCAAGAGATCACATTCGTAGCATGCGGGTACTGCTTTCCTCCTCAGCTGTGCTTTCGCAGCCAGCTTCAAGGTGTTCCTTTTGTGGATAGACTCTGGTGGAGAGGCCGCTGGAGAAGGCTTCTGCTTCTATGCCCTTTGAGAAGGCTTCTTTGAGGAACCTCTTACCCTAGCGTGTGCCAAGTACAGCCTTCTGCCTCTCTCCAATACTGACTTACTTTTGACAGCTTGTCTTTCCGTTTGAGAAAGCAAGAGCCCTTTTCGTGCAGGGAAAAATGTCCGTTTTCTGTTCTTCTTTTGCACAAGGTGACGTGCTTTCAGGGCTGTGGTTAGACTTTTACCCACTCGAGGGAGGGCAGCTTCCCATTCACTTTGGAGATGGCACTCCTGCAGCGCTGTGGGCCATGTCTGTGCTTCGCAGACTGCAAACTACCCTCTCCATTCGAAGAGAACACGCACGGATTGGGAAGTCTCTGTTCTCTGGGAGTTGTGTGTGGTGCTACTGCCCCGGTGTATGGGGTGGCTCACTGGCCACTAGCAATGTTTCTGCTCGCCACTGTGGGGCAAACGTTGTGCAGCTAAGCTCACTTGGGAAGTACAAGTGCCAGAGTTCCTTTCTGGGGCACCATCAAGAGATCACATTCGTAGCATGCGGGTACTGCTTTCCTCCTCAGCTGTGCATTCGCAGCCAGCTTCAAGGTGTTCCTTTTGTGGATAGACTCTGGTGGAGAGGCCGCTGGATAAGGCCTCTGCTTCTATGCCCTTTGAGAGGGCTGCTTTGAGGAACCTCTTACCCTAGCCTCTGCCAAGTACAGCCTTCTGCCTCTCTCCAATACTGACTTATTTCTGACAGCTTCTCTTTCCGTTTGAGAAACCAAGAGCCCTTTTCGTGCAGGGAAAAATGTCCGTTTTCTGTTCTTCTTTTGCACACGGTGACGTGCTTTCAGGGCTGGCGTTAGGCTTTTACCCACTCGAGGGAGTGCAGCTTCCCATTTACTTTGTAGATGGCACTCCTGCAGCGCTGTGGGCCATGTCTGTGCTTCGCAGACTGCAAACTACCCTCTCCATTCGAAGAGAACACGCACGGATTGGGAAGTCTCTGTTCTCTGGGAGTTGTGTGTGGTGCTACTGCCCCGGTGTATGGGGTGGCTCACTGGCCACTAGCAATGTTTCTGCTCGCCACTGTGTGGAAAACGTTGTGCAGCTAAGCTCACTTGGGAAGTACAAGTGCCAGAGTTCCTTTCTGGGGCACCATCAAGAGATCACATTCGTAGAATGCGGGTACTGCTTTCCTCCTCAGCTGTGCATTCGCAGCCAGCTTCAAGGTGTTCCTTTTGTGGATAGACTCTGGTGGAGAGGCCGCTGGAGAAGGCTTCTGCTTCTATGCCCTTTGAGAAGGCTGCTTTGAGGAACCTCTTACCCTAGCCTCTGCCAAGTACAGCCTTCTGCCTCTCTCCAATACTGACTTACTTTTGACAGCTTGTCTTTCCGTTTGAGAAACCAAGAGCCCTTTTCGTGCAGGGAAAAATGTCCGTTTTCTGTTCTTCTTTTGCACACGGTGACGTGCTTTCAGGGCTGGCGTTAGGCTTTTACCCACTCGAGGGAGGGCAGCTTCCCATTTACTTTGTAGATGGCACTCCTGCAGCGCTGTGGGCCATGTCTGTGCTTCGCAGACTGCAAACTACCCTCTCCATTCGAAGAGAACACGCACGGATTGGGAAGTCTCTGTTCTCTGGGAGTTGTGTGTGGTGCTACTGCCCCGGTGTATGGGGTGGCTCACTGGCCACTAGCAATGTTTCTGCTCGCCACTGTGGGGCAAACGTTGTGCAGCTAAGCTCACTTGGGAAGTACAAGTGCCAGAGTTCCTTTCTGGGGCACCATCAAGAGATCACATTCGTAGCATGCGGGTACTGCTTTCCTCCTCAGCTGTGCATTCGCAGCCAGCTTCAAGGTGTTCCTTTTGTGGATAGACTCTGGTGGAGAGGCCGCTGGAGAAGTCTTCTGCTTCTATGCCCTTTGAGAAGGCTGCTTTGAGGAACCTCTTACCCTAGCCTCTGCCAAGTACAGCCTTCTGCCTCTCTCCAATACTGACTTACTTTTGACAGCTTGTCTTTCCGTTTGAGAAACCAAGAGCCCTTTTCGTGCAGGGAAAAATGTCCGTTTTCTGTTCTTCTTTTGCACACGGTGACGTGCTTTCAGGCCTGGGTTAGGCTTTTACCCACTCGAGGGAGGGCAGCTTCCCATTCACTTTGGAGATGGCACTCCTGCAGCGCTGTGGGTCATGACTGTGCTTCGCAGACTGTAAACTACCCTCTCCATTCGAAGAGAACACGCACGGATTGGGAAGTCTCTGTTCTCTGGGAGTTGTGTGTGGTGCTACTGCCCCGGTGTATGGGGTGGCTCACTGGCCACTAGCAATGTTTCTGCTCTCCACTGTGGGGCAAACGTTGTGCAGCTAAGCTCACTTGGGAAGTACAAGTGCCAGAGTTCCTTTCTGGGGCACCATCAAGCGATCACATTCGTAGCATGCGGGTACTGCTTTCCTCCTAAGATGTGCATTCGCAGCCAGCTTCAAGGTGTTCCTTTTGTGGATAGACTCTGGTGGAGAGGCCGCTGGAGAAGGCCTCTGCTTCTATGCCCTTTGAGAAGGCTTCTTTGAGGAACCTCTTACCCTAGCCTCTGCCACGTACAGCCTTCTGCCTCTCCCCAATACTGACTTACTTCTGACAGCTTGTCTTTCCGTTTGAGAAAGCAAGAACCCTTTTCGTGCAGGGAAAAATGTCCGTTTTCTGTTCTTCTTTTGCACACGGTGACGTGCTTTCAGGGCTGTGGTTAGGCTTTTACCCACTCGAGGGAGGGCAGCTTCCCATTCACTTTGGAGATGGCACTCCTGCAGCGCTGTGGGCCATGTCTGTGCTTCGCAGACTGCAAACTACCCTCTCCATTCGAAGAGAACACGCACGGATTGGGAAGTCTCTGTTCTCTGGGAGTTGTGTGTGGTGCTACTGCCCCGGTGTATGGGGTGGCTCACTGGCCACTAGCAATGTTTCTGCTCGCCACTGTGGGGCAAACGTTGTGCAGCTAAGCTCACTTGGGAAGTACAAGTGCCAGAGTTCCTTTCTGGGGCACCATCAAGAGATCACATTCGTAGCATGCGGGTACTGCTTTCCTCCTCAGCTGTGCATTCGCAGCCATCTTCAAGGTGTTCCTTTTGTGGATAGACTCTGGTGGAGAGGCCGCTGGAGAAGGCTTCTGCTTCTATGCCCTTTGAGAAGGCTGCTTTGAAAAACCTCTTACCTAGCGTGTGCCAAGTACAGCCTTCTGCCTCTCTCCAATACTGACTTACTTTTGACAGCTTGTCTTTCCGTTTGAGAAAGCAAGAGCCCTTTTCGTGCAGGGAAAAATGTCCGTTTTCTGTTCTTCTTTTGCACACGGTGACGTGCTTTCAGGGCTGTGGTTAGGCTTTTACCCACTCGAGGGAGGGCAGCTTCCCATTCACTTTGGAGATGGCACTCCTGCAGCGCTGTGGGCCATGTCTGTGCTTCGCAGACTGCAAACTACCCTCTCCATTCGAAGAGAACACGCACGGATTGGGAAGTCTCTGTTCTCTGGGAGTTGTGTGTGGTGCTACTGCCCCGGTGTATGGGGTGGCTCACTGGCCACTAGCAATGTTTCTGCTCGCCACTGTGGGGCAAACGTTGTGCAGCTAAGCTCACTTGGGAAGTACAAGTGCCAGAGTTCCTTTCTGGGGCACCATCAAGAGATCACATTCGTAGCATGCGGGTACTGCTTTCCTCCTCAGCTGTGCTTTCGCAGCCAGCTTCAAGGTGTTCCTTTTGTGGATAGACTCTGGTGGAGAGGCCGCTGGAGAAGGCTTCTGCTTCTATGCCCTTTGAGAAGGCTTCTTTGAGGAACCTCTTACCCTAGCGTGTGCCAAGTACAGCCTTCTGCCTCTCTCCAATACTGACTTACTTTTGACAGCTTGTCTTTCCGTTTGAGAAAGCAAGAGCCCTTTTCGTGCAGGGAAAAATGTCCGTTTTCTGTTCTTCTTTTGCACAAGGTGACGTGCTTTCAGGGCTGTGGTTAGGCTTTTACCCACTCGAGGGAGGGCAGCTTCCCATTCACTTTGGAGATGGCACTCCTGCAGCGCTGTGGGCCATGTCTGTGCTTCGCAGACTGCAAACTACCCTCTCCATTCGAAGAGAACACGCACGGATTGGGAAGTCTCTGTTCTCTGGGAGTTGTGTGTGGTGCTACTGCCCCGGTGTATGGGGTGGCTCACTGGCCACTAGCAATGTTTCTGCTCGCCACTGTGGGGCAAACGTTGTGCAGCTAAGCTCACTTGGGAAGTACAAGTGCCAGAGTTCCTTTCTGGGGCACCATCAAGAGATCACATTCGTAGCATGCGGGTACTGCTTTCCTCCTCAGCTGTGCATTCGCAGCCAGCTTCAAGGTGTTCCTTTTGTGGATAGACTCTGGTGGAGAGGCCGCTGGATAAGGCCTCTGCTTCTATGCCCTTTGAGAGGGCTGCTTTGAGGAACCTCTTACCCTAGCCTCTGCCAAGTACAGCCTTCTGCCTCTCTCCAATACTGACTTATTTCTGACAGCTTCTCTTTCCGTTTGAGAAACCAAGAGCCCTTTTCGTGCAGGGAAAAATGTCCGTTTTCTGTTCTTCTTTTGCACACGGTGACGTGCTTTCAGGGCTGGCGTTAGGCTTTTACCCACTCGAGGGAGTGCAGCTTCCCATTTACTTTGTAGATGGCACTCCTGCAGCGCTGTGGGCCATGTCTGTGCTTCGCAGACTGCAAACTACCCTCTCCATTCGAAGAGAACACGCACGGATTGGGAAGTCTCTGTTCTCTGGGAGTTGTGTGTGGTGCTACTGCCCCGGTGTATGGGGTGGCTCACTGGCCACTAGCAATGTTTCTGCTCGCCACTGTGTGGAAAACGTTGTTCAGCTAAGCTCACTTGGGAAGTACAAGTGCCAGAGTTCCTTTCTGGGGCACCATCAAGAGATCACATTCGTAGAATGCGGGTACTGCTTTCCTCCTCAGCTGTGCATTCGCAGCCAGCTTCAAGGTGTTCCTTTTGTGGATAGACTCTGGTGGAGAGGCCGCTGGAGAAGGCTTCTGCTTCTATGCCCTTTGAGAAGGCTGCTTTGAGGAACCTCTTACCCTAGCCTCTGCCAAGTACAGCCTTCTGCCTCTCTCCAATACTGACTTACTTTTGACAGCTTGTCTTTCCGTTTGAGAAACCAAGAGCCCTTTTCGTGCAGGGAAAAATGTCCGTTTTCTGTTCTTCTTTTGCACACGGTGACGTGCTTTCAGGGCTGGCGTTAGGCTTTTACCCACTCGAGGGAGGGCAGCTTCCCATTTACTTTGTAGATGGCACTCCTGCAGCGCTGTGGGCCATGTCTGTGCTTCGCAGACTGCAAACTACCCTCTCCATTCGAAGAGAACACGCACGGATTGGGAAGTCTCTGTTCTCTGGGAGTTGTGTGTGGTGCTACTGCCCCGGTGTATGGGGTGGCTCACTGGCCACTAGCAATGTTTCTGCTCGCCACTGTGGGGCAAACGTTGTGCAGCTAAGCTCACTTGGGAAGTACAAGTGCCAGAGTTCCTTTCTGGGGCACCATCAAGAGATCACATTCGTAGCATGCGGGTACTGCTTTCCTCCTCAGCTGTGCATTCGCAGCCAGCTTCAAGGTGTTCCTTTTGTGGATAGACTCTGGTGGAGAGGCCGCTGGATAAGGCCTCTGCTTCTATGCCCTTTGAGAGGGCTGCTTTGAGGAACCTCTTACCCTAGCCTCTGCTAAGTACAGCCTTCTGCCTCTCTCCAATACTGACTTATTTCTGACAGCTTCTCTTTCCGTTTGAGAAACCAAGAGCCCTTTTCGTGCAGGGAAAAATGTCCGTTTTCTGTTCTTCTTTTGCACACGGTGACGTGCTTTCAGGCCTGGGTTAGGCTTTTACCCACTCGAGGGAGGGCAGCTTCCCATTCACTTTGGAGATGGCACTCCTGCAGCGCTGTGGGCCAAGACTGTGCTTCGCAGACTGTAAACTACCCTCTCCATTCGAAGAGAACACGCACGGATTGGGAAGTCTCTGTTCTCTGGGAGATGTGTGTGGTGCTACTGCCCCGGTGTATGGGGTGGCTCACTCGCCACTAGCAATGTTTCTGCTCTCCACTGTGGGGCAAACGTTTTGCAGGTAAGCTCACTTGGGAAGTACAAGTGCCAGAGTTCCTTTCTGGGGCACCATCAAGAGATCACATTCGTAGTATGCGGGTACTGCTTTCCTCCTAAGCTGTGCATTCGCAGCCAGCTTCAAAGTGTTCCTTTTGTGGATAGACTCTGGTGGAGAGGCCGCTGGAGAAGGCTTCTGCTTCTATGCCCTTTGAGAAGGCTGCTTTGAGGAACCTCTTACCCTAGCCTCTGGCAAGTACAGCCTTCTGCCTCTCTCCAATACTGACTTACTTTTGACAGCTTGTCTTTCCGTTTGAGAAACCAAGAGCCATTTTCGTGCAGGGAAAAATGTCCGTTTTCTGTTCTTCTTTTGCACACGGTGACGTGCTTTCAGGGCTGGCGTTAGGCTTTTACCCACTCGAGGGAGGGCAGCTTCCCATTTACTTTGTAGATGGCACTCCTGCAGCGCTGTGGGCCAAGACTGTGCTTCGCAGACTGTAAACTACCCTCTCCATTCGAAGAGAACACGCACGGATTGGGAAGTCTCTGTTCTCTGGGAGATGTGTGTGGTGCTACTGCCCCGGTGTATGGGGTGGCTCACTCGCCACTAGCAATGTTTCTGCTCGCCACTGTGGGGCAAACGTTTTGCAGGTAAGCTCACTTTGGGAAGTACAAGTGCCAGAGTTCCTTTCTGGGGCACCATCAAGAGATCACATTCGTAGTATGCGGGTACTGCTTTCCTCCTAAGCTGTGCATTCGCAGCCAGCTTCAAAGTGTTCCTTTTGTGGATAGACTCTGGTGGAGAGGCCGCTGGAGACGGCTTCTGCTTCTATGCCCTTTGAGAAGGCTGCTTTGAGGGACCTCTTACCCTAGCCTCTGGCAAGTACAGCCTTCTGCCTCTCTCCAATACTGACTTACTTTTGACAGCTTGTCTTTCCGTTTGAGAAACCAAGAGCCCTTTTCGTGCAGGGAAAAATGTCCGTTTTCTGTTCTTCTTTTGCACACGGTGACGTGCTTTCAGGCCTGGGTTAGGCTTTTACCCACTCGAGGGAGGGCAGCTTCCCATTCACTTTGGAGATGGCACTCCTGCAGCGCTGTGGGTCATGACTGTGCTTCGCAGACTGTAAACTACCCTCTCCATTCGAAGAGAACACGCACGGATTGGGAAGTCTCTGTTCTCTGGGAGTTGTGTGTGGTGCTACTGCCCCGGTGTATGGGGTGGCTCACTGGCCACTAGCAATGTTTCTGCTCTCCACTGTGGGGCAAACGTTGTGCAGCTAAGCTCACTTGGGAAGTACAAGTGCCAGAGTTCCTTTCTGGGGCACCATCAAGCGATCACATTCGTAGCATGCGGGTACTGCTTTCCTCCTAAGATGTGCATTCGCAGCCAGCTTCAAGGTGTTCCTTTTGTGGATAGACTCTGGTGGAGAGGCCGCTGGAGAAGGCCTCTGCTTCTATGCCCTTTGAGAAGGCTTCTTTGAGGAACCTCTTACCCTAGCCTCTGCCACGTACAGCCTTCTGCCTCTCCCCAATACTGACTTACTTCTGACAGCTTGTCTTTCCGTTTGAGAAAGCAAGAACCCTTTTCGTGCAGGGAAAAATGTCCGTTTTCTGTTCTTCTTTTGCACACGGTGACGTGCTTTCAGGGCTGTGGTTAGGCTTTTACCCACTCGAGGGAGGGCAGCTTCCCATTCACTTTGGAGATGGCACTCCTGCAGCGCTGTGGGCCATGTCTGTGCTTCGCAGACTGCAAACTACCCTCTCCATTCGAAGAGAACACGCACGGATTGGGAAGTCTCTGTTCTCTGGGAGTTGTGTGTGGTGCTACTGCCCCGGTGTATGGGGTGGCTCACTGGCCACTAGCAATGTTTCTGCTCGCCACTGTGGGGCAAACGTTGTGCAGCTAAGCTCACTTGGGAAGTACAAGTGCCAGAGTTCCTTTCTGGGGCACCATCAAGAGATCACATTCGTAGCATGCGGGTACTGCTTTCCTCCTCAGCTGTGCATTCGCAGCCAGCTTCAAGGTGTTCCTTTTGTGGATAGACTCTGGTGGAGAGGCCGCTGGAGAAGGCTTCTGCTTCTATGCCCTTTGAGAAGGCTGCTTTGAAAAACCTCTTACCTAGCGTGTGCCAAGTACAGCCTTCTGCCTCTCTCCAATACTGACTTACTTTTGACAGCTTGTCTTTCCGTTTGAGAAAGCAAGAGCCCTTTTCGTGCAGGGAAAAATGTCCGTTTTCTGTTCTTCTTTTGCACACGGTGACGTGCTTTCACGGCTGTGGTTAGGCTTTTACCCACTCGAGGGAGGGCAGCTTCCCATTCACTTTGGAGATGGCACTCCTGCAGCGCTGTGGGCCATGTCTGTGCTTCGCAGACTGCAAACTACCCTCTCCATTCGAAGAGAACACGCACGGATTGGGAAGTCTCTGTTCTCTGGGAGTTGTGTGTGGTGCTACTGCCCCGGTGTATGGGGTGGCTCACTGGCCACTAGCAATGTTTCTGCTCGCCACTGTGGGGCAAACGTTGTGCAGCTAAGCTCACTTGGGAAGTACAAGTGCCAGAGTTCCTTTCTGGGGCACCATCAAGAGATCACATTCGTAGCATGCGGGTACTGCTTTCCTCCTCAGCTGTGCTTTCGCAGCCAGCTTCAAGGTGTTCCTTTTGTGGATAGACTCTGGTGGAGAGGCCGCTGGAGAAGGCTTCTGCTTCTATGCCCTTTGAGAAGGCTTCTTTGAGGAACCTCTTACCCTAGCGTGTGCCAAGTACAGCCTTCTGCCTCTCTCCAATACTGACTTACTTTTGACAGCTTGTCTTTCCGTTTGAGAAAGCAAGAGCCCTTTTCGTGCAGGGAAAAATGTCCGTTTCCTGTTCTTCTTTTGCACACGGTGACGTGCTTTCAGGGCTGTGGTTAGGCTTTTACCCACTCGAGGGAGGGCAGCTTCCCATTCACTTTGGAGATGGCACTCCTGCAGCGCTGTGGGCCATGTCTGTGCTTCGCAGACTGCAAACTACCCTCTCCATTCGAAGAGAACACGCACGGATTGGGAAGTCTCTGTTCTCTGGGAGTTGTGTGTGGTGCTACTGCCCCGGTGTATGGGGTGGCTCACTGGCCACTAGCAATGTTTATGCTCGCCACTGTGGGGCAAACGTTGTGCAGCTAAGCTCACTTGGGAAGTACAAGTGCCAGAGTTCCTTTCTGGGGCACCATCAAGAGATCACATTCGTAGCATGCGGGTACTGCTTTCCTCCTCAGCTGTGCTTTCGCAGCCAGCTTCAAGGTGTTCCTTTTGTGGATAGACTCTGGTGGAGAGGCCGCTGGAGAAGGCTTCTGCTTCTATGCCCTTTGAGAAGGCTTCTTTGAGGAACCTCTTACCCTAGCTTGTGCCAAGTACAGCCTTCTGCCTCTCTCCAATACTGACTTACTTTTGACAGCTTGTCTTTCCGTTTGAGAAACCAAGAGCCCTTTTCGTGCAGGGAAAAATGTCCGTTTTCTGTTCTTCTTTTGCACAAGGTGACGTGCTTTCAGGGCTGTGGTTAGGCTTTTACCCACTCGAGGGAGGGCAGCTTCCCATTCACTTTGGAGATGGCACTCCTGCAGCGCTGTGGGCCATGTCTGTGCTTCGCAGACTGCAAACTACCCTCTCCATTCGAAGAGAACACGCACGGATTGGGAAGTCTCTGTTCTCTGGGAGTTGTGTGTGGTGCTACTGCCCCGGTGTATGGGGTGGCTCACTGGCCACTAGCAATGTTTCTGCTCGCCACTGTGGGGCAAACGTTGTGCAGCTAAGCTCACTTGGGAAGTACAAGTGCCAGAGTTCCTTTCTGGGGCACCATCAAGAGATCACATTCGTAGCATGCGGGTACTGCTTTCCTCCTCAGCTGTGCATTCGCAGCCAGCTTCAAGGTGTTCCTTTTGTGGATAGACTCTGGTGGAGAGGCCGCTGGATAAGGCCTCTGCTTCTATGCCCTTTGAGAGGGCTGCTTTGAGGAACCTCTTACCCTAGCCTCTGCCAAGTACAGCCTTCTGCCTCTCTCCAATACTGACTTATTTCTGACAGCTTCTCTTTCCGTTTGAGAAACCAAGAGCCCTTTTCGTGCAGGGAAAAATGTCCGTTTTCTGTTCTTCTTTTGCACACGGTGACGTGCTTTCAGGGCTGGCGTTAGGCTTTTACCCACTCGAGGGAGTGCAGCTTCCCATTTACTTTGTAGATGGCACTCCTGCAGCGCTGTGGGCCATGTCTGTGCTTCGCAGACTGCAAACTACCCTCTCCATTCGAAGAGAACACGCACGGATTGGGAAGTCTCTGTTCTCTGGGAGTTGTGTGTGGTGCTACTGCCCCGGTGTATGGGGTGGCTCACTGGCCACTAGCAATGTTTCTGCTCGCCACTGTGTGGAAAACGTTGTGCAGCTAAGCTCACTTGGGAAGTACAAGTGCCAGAGTTCCTTTCTGGGGCACCATCAAGAGATCACATTCGTAGAATGCGGGTACTGCTTTCCTCCTCAGCTGTGCATTCGCAGCCAGCTTCAAGGTGTTCCTTTTGTGGATAGACTCTGGTGGAGAGGCCGCTGGAGAAGGCTTCTGCTTCTATGCCCTTTGAGAAGGCTGCTTTGAGGAACCTCTTACCCTAGCCTCTGCCAAGTACAGCCTTCTGCCTCTCTCCAATACTGACTTACTTTTGACAGCTTGTCTTTCCGTTTGAGAAACCAAGAGCCCTTTTCGTGCAGGGAAAAATGTCCGTTTTCTGTTCTTCTTTTGCACACGGTGACGTGCTTTCAGGGCTGGCGTTAGGCTTTTACCCACTCGAGGGAGGGCAGCTTCCCATTTACTTTGTAGATGGCACTCCTGCAGCGCTGTGGGCCATGTCTGTGCTTCGCAGACTGCAAACTACCCTCTCCATTCGAAGAGAACACGCACGGATTGGGAAGTCTCTGTTCTCTGGGAGTTGTGTGTGGTGCTACTGCCCCGGTGTATGGGGTGGCTCACTGCTCACTAGCAATGTTTCTGCTCGCCACTGTGGGGCAAACGTTGTGCAGCTAAGCTCACTTGGGAAGTACAAGTGCCAGAGTTCCTTTCTGGGGCACCATCAAGAGATCACATTCGTAGCATGCGGGTACTGCTTTCCTCCTCAGCTGTGCATTCGCAGCCAGCTTCAAGGTGTTCCTTTTGTGGATAGACTCTGGTGGAGAGGCCGCTGGAGAAGTCTTCTGCTTCTATGCCCTTTGAGAAGGCTGCTTTGAGGAACCTCTTACCCTAGCCTCTGCCAAGTACAGCCTTCTGCCTCTCTCCAATACTGACTTACTTTTGACAGCTTGTCTTTCCGTTTGAGAAACCAAGAGCCCTTTTCGTGCAGGGAAAAATGTCCGTTTTCTGTTCTTCTTTTGCACACGGTGACGTGCTTTCAGGCCTGGGTTAGGCTTTTAACCACTCGAGGGAGGGCAGCTTCCCATTCACTTTGGAGATGGCACTCCTGCCGCGCTGTGGGCCAAGACTGTGCTTCGCAGACTGTAAACTACCCTCTCCATTCGAAGAGAACACGCACGGATTGGGAAGTCTCTGTTCTCTGGGAGATGTGTGTGGTGCTACTGCCCCGGTGTATGGGGTGGCTCACTCGCCACTAGCAATGTTTCTGCTCGCCACTGTGGGGCAAACGTTTTGCAGGTAAGCTCACTTGGGAAGTACAAGTGCCAGAGTTCCTTTCTGGGGCACCATCAAGAGATCACATTCGTAGTATGCGGGTACTGCTTTCCTCCTAAGCTGTGCATTCGCAGCCAGCTTCAAAGTGTTCCTTTTGTGGATAGACTCTGGTGGAGAGGCCGCTGGAGAAGGCTTCTGCTTCTATGCCCTTTGAGAAGGCTGCTTTGAGGAACCTCTTACCCTAGCCTCTGGCAAGTACAGCCTTCTGCCTCTCTCCAATACTGACTTACTTTTGACAGCTTGTCTTTCCGTTTGAGAAACCAAGAGCCCTTTTCGTGCAGGGAAAAATGTCCGTTTTCTGTTCTTCTTTTGCACACGGTGACGTGCTTTCAGGCCTGGGTTAGGCTTTTACCCACTCGAGGGAGGGCAGCTTCCCATTCACTTTGGAGATGGCACTCCTGCAGCGCTGTGGGTCATGACTGTGCTTCGCAGACTGTAAACTACCCTCTCCATTCGAAGAGAACACGCACGGATTGGGAAGTCTCTGTTCTCTGGGAGTTGTGTGTGGTGCTACTGCCCCGGTGTATGGGGTGGCTCACTGGCCACTAGCAATGTTTCTGCTCTCCACTGTGGGGCAAACGTTGTGCAGCTAAGCTCACTTGGGAAGTACAAGTGCCAGAGTTCCTTTCTGGGGCACCATCAAGCGATCACATTCGTAGCATGCGGGTACTGCTTTCCTCCTAAGATGTGCATTCGCAGCCAGCTTCAAGGTGTTCCTTTTGTGGATAGACTCTGGTGGAGAGGCCGCTGGAGAAGGCCTCTGCTTCTATGCCCTTTGAGAAGGCTTCTTTGAGGAACCTCTTACCCTAGCCTCTGCCACGTACAGCCTTCTGCCTCTCCCCAATACTGACTTACTTCTGACAGCTTGTCTTTCCGTTTGAGAAAGCAAGAGCCCTTTTCGTGCAGGGAAAAATGTCCGTTTTCTGTTCTTCTTTTGCACACGGTGACGTGCTTTCAGGGCTGTGGTTAGGCTTTTACCCACTCGAGGGAGGGCAGCTTCCCATTCACTTTGGAGATGGCACTCCTGCAGCGCTGTGGGCCATGTCTGTGCTTCGCAGACTGCAAACTACCCTCTCCATTCGAAGAGAACACGCACGGATTGGGAAGTCTCTGTTCTCTGGGAGTTGTGTGTGGTGCTACTGCCCCGGTGTATGGGGTGGCTCACTGGCCACTAGCAATGTTTCTGCTCGCCACTGTGGGGCAAACGTTGTGCAGCTAAGCTCACTTGGGAAGTACAAGTGCCAGAGTTCCTTTCTGGGGCACCATCAAGAGATCACATTTGTAGCATGCGGGTACTGCTTTCCTCCTAATCGGTGCATTCTCAGCCACCTTCAAGGTGTTCCTTTTGTGGATAGACTCTGGTGGAGAGGCCGCTGGAGAAGGCTTCTGCTTCTATGCCCTTTGAGAAGGCTGCTTTGAAAAACCTCTTACCTAGCGTGTGCCAAGTACAGCCTTCTGCCTCTCTCCAATACTGACTTACTTTTGACAGCTTGTCTTTCCGTTTGAGAAAGCAAGAGCCCTTTTCGTGCAGGGAAAAATGTCCGTTTTCTGTTCTTCTTTTGCACACGGTGACGTGCTTTCAGGGCTGTGGTTAGGCTTTTACCCACTCGAGGGAGGGCAGCTTCCCATTCACTTTGGAGATGGCACTCCTGCAGCGCTGTGGGCCATGTCTGTGCTTCGCAGACTGCAAACTACCCTCTCCATTCGAAGAGAACACGCACGGATTGGGAAGTCTCTGTTCTCTGGGAGTTGTGTGTGGTGCTACTGCCCCGGTGTATGGGGTGGCTCACTGGCCACTAGCAATGTTTCTGCTCGCCACTGTGGGGCAAACGTTGTGCAGCTAAGCTCACTTGGGAAGTACAAGTGCCAGAGTTCCTTTCTGGGGCACCATCAAGAGATCACATTCGTAGCATGCGGGTACTGCTTTCCTCCTCAGCTGTGCTTTCGCAGCCAGCTTCAAGGTGTTCCTTTTGTGGATAGACTCTGGTGGAGAGGCCGCTGGAGAAGGCTTCTGCTTCTATGCCCTTTGAGAAGGCTTCTTTGAGGAACCTCTTACCCTAGCGTGTGCCAAGTACAGCCTTCTGCCTCTCTCCAATACTGACTTACTTTTGACAGCTTGTCTTTCCGTTTGAGAAAGCAAGAGCCCTTTTCGTGCAGGGAAAAATGTCCGTTTTCTGTTCTTCTTTTGCACACGGTGACGTGCTTTCAGGGCTGTGGTTAGGCTTTTACCCACTCGAGGGAGGGCAGCTTCCCATTCACTTTGGAGATGGCACTCCTGCAGCGCTGTGGGCCATGTCTGTGCTTCGCAGACTGCAAACTACCCTCTCCATTCGAAGAGAACACGCACGGATTGGGAAGTCTCTATTCTCTGGGAGTTGTGTGTGGTGCTACTGCCCCGGTGTATGGGGTGGCTCACTGGCCACTAGCAATGTTTATGCTCGCCACTGTGGGGCAAACGTTGTGCAGCTAAGCTCACTTGGGAAGTACAAGTGCCAGAGTTCCTTTCTGGGGCACCATCAAGAGATCACATTCGTAGCATGCGGGTACTGCTTTCCTCCTCAGCTGTGCTTTCGCAGCCAACTTCAAGGTGTTCCTTTTGTGGATAGACTCTGGTGGAGAGGCCGCTGGAGAAGGCTTCTGCTTCTATGCCCTTTGAGAAGGCTGCTTTGAGGAACCTCTTACCCTAGCGTGTGCCAAGTACAGCCTTCTGCCTCTCTCCAATACTGACTTACTTTTGACAGCTTGTCTTTCCGTTTGAGAAAGCAAGAGCCCTTTTCGTGCAGGGAAAAATGTCCGTTTTCTGTTCTTCTTTTGCACAAGGTGACGTGCTTTCAGGGCTGTGGTTAGGCTTTTACCCACTCGAGGGAGGGCAGCTTCCCATTCACTTTGGAGATGGCACTCCTGCAGCGCTGTGGGCCATGTCTGTGCTTCGCAGACTGCAAACTACCCTCTCCATTCGAAGAGAACACGCACGGATTGGGAAGTCTCTGTTCTCTGGGAGTTGTGTGTGGTGCTACTGCCCCGGTGTATGGGGTGGCTCACTGGCCACTAGCAATGTTTCTGCTCGCCACTGTGGGGCAAACGTTGTGCAGCTAAGCTCACTTGGGAAGTACAAGTGCCAGAGTTCCTTTCTGGGGCACCATCAAGAGATCACATTCATAGCATGCGGGTACTGCTTTCCTCCTCAGCTGTGCATTCGCAGCCAGCTTCAAGGTGTTCCTTTTGTGGATAGACTCTGGTGGAGAGGCCGCTGGAGAAGTCTTCTGCTTCTATGCCCTTTGAGAAGGCTGCTTTGAGGAACCTCTTACCCTAGCCTCTGCCAAGTACAGCCTTCTGCCTCTCTCCAATACTGACTTACTTTTGACAGCTTGTCTTTCCGTTTGAGAAACCAAGAGCCCTTTTCGTGCAGGGAAAAATGTCCGTTTTCTGTTCTTCTTTTGCACACGGTGACGTGCTTTCAGGCCTGGGTTAGGCTTTTAACCACTCGAGGGAGGGCAGCTTCCCATTCACTTTGGAGATGGCACTCCTGCAGCGCTGTGGGCCAAGACTGTGCTTCGCAGACTGTAAACTACCCTCTCCATTCGAAGAGAACACGCACGGATTGGGAAGTCTCTGTTCTCTGGGAGATGTGTGTGGTGCTACTGCCCCGGTGTATGGGGTGGCTCACTGGCCACTAGCAATGTTTCTGCTCGCCACTGTGGGGCAAACGTTTTGCAGGTAAGCTCACTTGGGAAGTACAAGTGCCAGAGTTCCTTTCTGGGGCACCATCAAGAGATCACATTCGTAGTATGCGGGTACTGCTTTCCTCCTAAGCTGTGCATTCGCAGCCAGCTTCAAAGTGTTCCTTTTGTGGATAGACTCTGGTGGAGAGGCCGCTGGAGAAGGCTTCTGCTTCTATGCCCTTTGAGAAGGCTGCTTTGAGGAACCTCTTACCCTAGCCTCTGGCAAGTACAGCCTTCTGCCTCTCTCCAATACTGACTTACTTTTGACAGCTTGTCTTTCCGTTTGAGAAACCAAGAGCCCTTTTCGTGCAGGGAAAAATGTCCGTTTTCTGTTCTTCTTTTGCACACGGTGACGTGCTTTCAGGCCTGGGTTAGGCTTTTACCCACTCGAGGGAGGGCAGCTTCCCATTCACTTTGGAGATGGCACTCCTGCAGCGCTGTGGGTCATGACTGTGCTTCGCAGACTGTAAACTACCCTCTCCATTCGAAGAGAACACGCACGGATTGGGAAGTCTCTGTTCTCTGGGAGTTGTGTGTGGTGCTACTGCCCCGGTGTATGGGGTGGCTCACTGGCCACTAGCAATGTTTCTGCTCTCCACTGTGGGGCAAACGTTGTGCAGCTAAGCTCACTTGGGAAGTACAAGTGCCAGAGTTCCTTTCTGGGGCACCATCAAGCGATCACATTCGTAGCATGCGGGTACTGCTTTCCTCCTAAGATGTGCATTCGCAGCCAGCTTCAAGGTGTTCCTTTTGTGGATAGACTCTGGTGGAGAGGCCGCTGGAGAAGGCCTCTGCTTCTATGCCCTTTGAGAAGGCTTCTTTGAGGAACCTCTTACCCTAGCCTCTGCCACGTACAGCCTTCTGCCTCTCCCCAATACTGACTTACTTCTGACAGCTTGTCTTTCCGTTTGAGAAAGCAAGAGCCCTTTTCGTGCAGGGAAAAATGTCCGTTTTCTGTTCTTCTTTTGCACACGGTGACGTGCTTTCAGGGCTGTGGTTAGGCTTTTACCCACTCGAGGGAGGGCAGCTTCCCATTGACTTTGGAGATGGCACTCCTGCAGCGCTGTGGGCCATGTCTGTGCTTCGCAGACTGCAAACTACCCTCTCCATTCGAAGAGAACACGCACGGATTGGGAAGTCTCTATTCTCTGGGAGTTGTGTGTGGTGCTACTGCCCCGGTGTATGGGGTGGCTCACTGGCCACTAGCAATGTTTCTGCTCGCCACTGTGGGGCAAACGTTGTGCAGCTAAGCTCACTTGGGAAGTACAAGTGCCAGAGTTCCTTTCTGGGGCACCATCAAGAGATCACATTCGTAGCATGCGGGTACTGCTTTCCTCCTCAGCTGTGCTTTCGCAGCCAACTTCAAGGTGTTCCTTTTGTGGATAGACTCTGGTGGAGAGGCCGCTGGAGAAGGCTTCTGCTTCTATGCCCTTTGAGAAGGCTTCTTTGAGGAACCTCTTACCCTAGCGTGTGCCAAGTACAGCCTTCTGCCTCTCTCCAATACTGACTTACTTTTGACAGCTTGTCTTTCCGTTTGAGAAAGCAAGAGCCCTTTTCGTGCAGGGAAAAATGTCCGTTTTCTGTTCTTCTTTTGCACAAGGTGACGTGCTTTCAGGGCTGTGGTTAGGCTTTTACCCACTCGAGGGAGGGCAGCTTCCCATTCACTTTGGAGATGGCACTCCTGCAGCGCTGTGGGCCATGTCTGTGCTTCGCAGACTGCAAACTACCCTCTCCATTCGAAGAGAACACGCACGGATTGGGAAGTCTCTGTTCTCTGGGAGTTGTGTGTGGTGCTACTGCCCCGGTGTATGGGGTGGCTCACTGGCCACTAGCAATGTTTCTGCTCGCCACTGTGGGGCAAACGTTGTGCAGCTAAGCTCACTTGGGAAGTACAAGTGCCAGAGTTCCTTTCTGGGGCACCATCAAGAGATCACATTCGTAGCATGCGGGTACTGCTTTCCTCCTCAGCTGTGCATTCGCAGCCAGCTTCAAGGTGTTCCTTTTGTGGATAGACTCTGGTGGAGAGGCCGCTGGATAAGGCCTCTGCTTCTATGCCCTTTGAGAGGGCTGCTTTGAGGAACCTCTTACCCTAGCCTCTGCCAAGTACAGCCTTCTGCCTCTCTCCAATACTGACTTATTTCTGACAGCTTCTCTTTCCGTTTGAGAAAGCAAGAGCCCTTTTCGTGCAGGGAAAAATGTCCGTTTTCTGTTCTTCTTTTGCACACGGTGACGTGCTTTCAGGCCTGGTTTAGGCTTTTACCCACTCGAGGGAGGGCAGCTTCCCATTCACTTTGGAGATGGCACTCCTGCAGCGCTGTGGGCCAAGACTGTGCTTCGCAGACTGTAAACTACCCTCTCCATTCGAAGAGAACACGCACGGATTGGGAAGTCTCTGTTCTCTGGGAGATGTGTGTGGTGCTACTGCCCCGGTGTATGGGGTGGCTCACTCGCCACTAGCAATGTTTCTGCTCGCCACTGTGGGGCAAACGTTTTGCAGGTAAGCTCACTTGGGAAGTACAAGTGCCAGAGTTCCTTTCTGGGGCACCATCAAGAGATCACATTCGTAGTATGCGGGTACTGCTTTCCTCCTAAGCTGTGCATTCGCAGCCAGCTTCAAAGTGTTCCTTTTGTGGATAGACTCTGGTGGAGAGGCCGCTGGAGAAGGCTTCTGCTTCTATGCCCTTTGAGAAGGCTGCTTTGAGGAACCTCTTACCCTAGCCTCTGGCAAGTACAGCCTTCTGCCTCTCTCCAATACTGACTTACTTTTGACAGCTTGTCTTTCCGTTTGAGAAACCAAGAGCCCTTTTCGTGCAGGGAAAAATGTCCGTTTTCTGTTCTTCTTTTGCACACGGTGACGTGCTTTCAGGCCTGGGTTAGGCTTTTACCCACTCGAGGGAGGGCAGCTTCCCATTCACTTTGGAGATGGCACTCCTGCAGCGCTGTGGGTCATGACTGTGCTTCGCAGACTGTAAACTACCCTCTCCATTCGAAGAGAACACGCACGGATTGGGAAGTCTCTGTTCTCTGGGAGTTGTGTGTGGTGCTACTGCCCCGGTGTATGGGGTGGCTCACTGGCCACTAGCAATGTTTCTGCTCTCCACTGTGGGGCAAACGTTGTGCAGCTAAGCTCACTTGGGAAGTACAAGTGCCAGAGTTCCTTTCTGGGGCACCATCAAGCGATCACATTCGTAGCATGCGGGTACTGCTTTCCTCCTAAGATGTGCATTCGCAGCCAGCTTCAAGGTGTTCCTTTTGTGGATAGACTCTGGTGGAGAGGCCGCTGGAGAAGGCCTCTGCTTCTATGCCCTTTGAGAAGGCTTCTTTGAGGAACCTCTTACCCTAGCCTCTGCCACGTACAGCCTTCTGCCTCTCCCCAATACTGACTTACTTCTGACAGCTTGTCTTTCCGTTTGAGAAAGCAAGAGCCCTTTTCGTGCAGGGAAAAATGTCCGTTTTCTGTTCTTCTTTTGCACACGGTGACGTGCTTTCAGGGCTGTGGTTAGGCTTTTACCCACTCGAGGGAGGGCAGCTTCCCATTCACTTTGGAGATGGCACTCCTGCAGCGCTGTGGGCCATGTCTGTGCTTCGCAGACTGCAAACTACCCTCTCCATTCGAAGAGAACACGCACGGATTGGGAAGTCTCTGTTCTCTGGGAGTTGTGTGTGGTGCTACTGCCCCGGTGTATGGGGTGGCTCACTGGCCACTAGCAATGTTTCTGCTCGCCACTGTGGGGCAAACGTTGTGCAGCTAAGCTCACTTGGGAAGTACAAGTGCCAGAGTTCCTTTCTGGGGCACCATCAAGAGATCACATTTGTAGCATGCGGGTACTGCTTTCCTCCTAATCGGTGCATTCTCAGCCACCTTCAAGGTGTTCCTTTTGTGGATAGACTCTGGTGGAGAGGCCGCTGGAGAAGGCTTCTGCTTCTATGCCCTTTGAGAAGGCTGCTTTGAAAAACCTCTTACCTAGCGTGTGCCAAGTACAGCCTTCTGCCTCTCTCCAATACTGACTTACTTTTGACAGCTTGTCTTTCCGTTTGAGAAAGCAAGAGCCCTTTTCGTGCAGGGAAAAATGTCCGTTTTCTGTTCTTCTTTTGCACACGGTGACGTGCTTTCAGGGCTGTGGTTAGGCTTTTACCCACTCGAGGGAGGGCAGCTTCCCATTCACTTTGGAGATGGCACTCCTGCAGCGCTGTGGGCCATGTCTGTGCTTCGCAGACTGCAAACTACCCTCTCCATTCGAAGAGAACACGCACGGATTGGGAAGTCTCTGTTCTCTGGGAGTTGTGTGTGGTGCTACTGCCCCGGTGTATGGGGTGGCTCACTGGCCACTAGCAATGTTTCTGCTCGCCACTGTGGGGCAAACGTTGTGCAGCTAAGCTCACTTGGGAAGTACAAGTGCCAGAGTTCCTTTCTGGGGCACCAGCAAGAGATCACATTCGTAGCATGCGGGTACTGCTTTCCTCCTCAGCTGTGCTTTCGCAGCCAGCTTCAAGGTGTTCCTTTTGTGGATAGACTCTGGTGGAGAGGCCGCTGGAGAAGGCTTCTGCTTCTATGCCCTTTGAGAAGGCTTCTTTGAGGAACCTCTTACCCTAGCGTGTGCCAAGTACAGCCTTCTGCCTCTCTCCAATACTGACTTACTTTTGACAGCTTGTCTTTCCGTTTGAGAAAGCAAGAGCCCTTTTCGTGCAGGGAAAAATGTCCGTTTTCTGTTCTTCTTTTGCACACGGTGACGTGCTTTCAGGGCTGTGGTTAGGCTTTTACCCACTCGAGGGAGGGCAGCTTCCCATTCACTTTGGAGATGGCACTCCTGCAGCGCTGTGGGCCATGTCTGTGCTTCGCAGACTGCAAACTACCCTCTCCATTCGAAGAGAACACGCACGGATTGGGAAGTCTCTATTCTCTGGGAGTTGTGTGTGGTGCTACTGCCCCGGTGTATGGGGTGGCTCACTGGCCACTAGCAATGTTTATGCTCGCCACTGTGGGGCAAACGTTGTGCAGCTAAGCTCACTTGGGAAGTACAAGTGCCAGAGTTCCTTTCTGGGGCACCATCAAGAGATCACATTCGTAGCATGCGGGTACTGCTTTCCTCCTCAGCTGTGCTTTCGCAGCCAACTTCAAGGTGTTCCTTTTGTGGATAGACTCTGGTGGAGAGGCCGCTGGAGAAGGCTTCTGCTTCTATGCCCTTTGAGAAGGCTTCTTTGAGGAACCTCTTACCCTAGCGTGTGCCAAGTACAGCCTTCTGCCTCTCTCCAATACTGACTTACTTTTGACAGCTTGTCTTTCCGTTTGAGAAAGCAAGAGCCCTTTTCGTGCAGGGAAAAATGTCCGTTTTCTGTTCTTCTTTTGCACAAGGTGACGTGCTTTCAGGGCTGTGGTTAGGCTTTTACCCACTCGAGGGAGGGCAGCTTCCCATTCACTTTGGAGATGGCACTCCTGCAGCGCTGTGGGCCATGTCTGTGCTTCGCAGACTGCAAACTACCCTCTCCATTCGAAGAGAACACGCACGGATTGGGAAGTCTCTGTTCTCTGGGAGTTGTGTGTGGTGCTACTGCCCCGGTGTATGGGGTGGCTCACTGGCCACTAGCAATGTTTCTGCTCGCCACTGTGGGGCAAACGTTGTGCAGCTAAGCTCACTTGGGAAGTACAAGTGCCAGAGTTCCTTTCTGGGGCACCATCAAGAGATCACATTCATAGCATGCGGGTACTGCTTTCCTCCTCAGCTGTGCATTCGCAGCCAGCTTCAAGGTGTTCCTTTTGTGGATAGACTCTGGTGGAGAGGCCGCTGGAGAAGTCTTCTGCTTCTATGCCCTTTGAGAAGGCTGCTTTGAGGAACCTCTTACCCTAGCCTCTGCCAAGTACAGCCTTCTGCCTCTCTCCAATACTGACTTACTTTTGACAGCTTGTCTTTCCGTTTGAGAAACCAAGAGCCCTTTTCGTGCAGGGAAAAATGTCCGTTTTCTGTTCTTCTTTTGCACACGGTGACGTGCTTTCAGGCCTGGGTTAGGCTTTTAACCACTCGAGGGAGGGCAGCTTCCCATTCACTTTGGAGATGGCACTCCTGCAGCGCTGTGGGCCAAGACTGTGCTTCGCAGACTGTAAACTACCCTCTCCATTCGAAGAGAACACGCACGGATTGGGAAGTCTCTGTTCTCTGGGAGATGTGTGTGGTGCTACTGCCCCGGTGTATGGGGTGGCTCACTGGCCACTAGCAATGTTTCTGCTCGCCACTGTGGGGCAAACGTTTTGCAGGTAAGCTCACTTGGGAAGTACAAGTGCCAGAGTTCCTTTCTGGGGCACCATCAAGAGATCACATTCGTAGTATGCGGGTACTGCTTTCCTCCTAAGCTGTGCATTCGCAGCCAGCTTCAAAGTGTTCCTTTTGTGGATAGACTCTGGTGGAGAGGCCGCTGGAGAAGGCTTCTGCTTCTATGCCCTTTGAGAAGGCTGCTTTGAGGAACCTCTTACCCTAGCCTCTGGCAAGTACAGCCTTCTGCCTCTCTCCAATACTGACTTACTTTTGACAGCTTGTCTTTCCGTTTGAGAAACCAAGAGCCCTTTTCGTGCAGGGAAAAATGTCCGTTTTCTGTTCTTCTTTTGCACACGGTGACGTGCTTTCAGGCCTGGGTTAGGCTTTTACCCACTCGAGGGAGGGCAGCTTCCCATTCACTTTGGAGATGGCACTCCTGCAGCGCTGTGGGTCATGACTGTGCTTCGCAGGCTGTAAACTACCCTCTCCATTCGAAGAGAACACGCACGGATTGGGAAGTCTCTGTTCTCTGGGAGTTGTGTGTGGTGCTACTGCCCCGGTGTATGGGGTGGCTCACTGGCCACTAGCAATGTTTCTGCTCTCCACTGTGGGGCAAACGTTGTGCAGCTAAGCTCACTTGGGAAGTACAAGTGCCAGAGTTCCTTTCTGGGGCACCATCAAGCGATCACATTCGTAGCATGCGGGTACTGCTTTCCTCCTAAGATGTGCATTCGCAGCCAGCTTCAAGGTGTTCCTTTTGTGGATAGACTCTGGTGGAGAGGCCGCTGGAGAAGGCCTCTGCTTCTATGCCCTTTGAGAAGGCTTCTTTGAGGAACCTCTTACCCTAGCCTCTGCCACGTACAGCCTTCTGCCTCTCCCCAATACTGACTTACTTCTGACAGCTTGTCTTTCCGTTTGAGAAAGCAAGAGCCCTTTTCGTGCAGGGAAAAATGTCCGTTTTCTGTTCTTCTTTTGCACACGGTGACGTGCTTTCAGGGCTGTGGTTAGGCTTTTACCCACTCGAGGGAGGGCAGCTTCCCATTGACTTTGGAGATGGCACTCCTGCAGCGCTGTGGGCCATGTCTGTGCTTCGCAGACTGCAAACTACCCTCTCCATTCGAAGAGAAAACGCACGGATTGGGAAGTCTCTATTCTCTGGGAGTTGTGTGTGGTGCTACTGCCCCGGTGTATGGGGTGGCTCACTGGCCACTAGCAATGTTTCTGCTCGCCACTGTGGGGCAAACGTTGTGCAGCTAAGCTCACTTGGGAAGTACAAGTGCCAGAGTTCCTTTCTGGGGCACCATCAAGAGATCACATTCGTAGCATGCGGGTACTGCTTTCCTCCTCAGCTGTGCTTTCGCAGCCAACTTCAAGGTGTTCCTTTTGTGGATAGACTCTGGTGGAGAGGCCGCTGGAGAAGGCTTCTGCTTCTATGCCCTTTGAGAAGGCTTCTTTGAGGAACCTCTTACCCTAGCGTGTGCCAAGTACAGCCTTCTGCCTCTCTCCAATACTGACTTACTTTTGACAGCTTGTCTTTCCGTTTGAGAAAGCAAGAGCCCTTTTCGTGCAGGGAAAAATGTCCGTTTTCTGTTCTTCTTTTGCACAAGGTGACGTGCTTTCAGGGCTGTGGTTAGGCTTTTACCCACTCGAGGGAGGGCAGCTTCCCATTCACTTTGGAGATGGCACTCCTGCAGCGCTGTGGGCCATGTCTGTGCTTCGCAGACTGCAAACTACCCTCTCCATTCGAAGAGAACACGCACGGATTGGGAAGTCTCTGTTCTCTGGGAGTTGTGTGTGGTGCTACTGCCCCGGTGTATGGGGTGGCTCACTGGCCACTAGCAATGTTTCTGCTCGCCACTGTGGGGCAAACGTTGTGCAGCTAAGCTCACTTGGGAAGTACAAGTGCCAGAGTTCCTTTCTGGGGCACCATCAAGAGATCACATTCGTAGCATGCGGGTACTGCTTTCCTCCTCAGCTGTGCATTCGCAGCCAGCTTCAAGGTGTTCCTTTTGTGGATAGACTCTGGTGGAGAGGCCGCTGGATAAGGCCTCTGCTTCTATGCCCTTTGAGAGGGCTCCTTTGAGGAACCTCTTACCCTAGCCTCTGCCAAGTACAGCCTTCTGCCTCTCTCCAATACTGACTTATTTCTGACAGCTTCTCTTTCCGTTTGAGAAAGCAAGAGCCCTTTTCGTGCAGGGAAAAATGTCCGTTTTCTGTTCTTCTTTTGCACACGGTGACGTGCTTTCAGGCCTGGTTTAGGCTTTTACCCACTCGAGGGAGGGCAGCTTCCCATTCACTTTGGAGATGGCACTCCTGCAGCGCTGTGGGCCAAGACTGTGCTTCGCAGACTGTAAACTACCCTCTCCATTCGAAGAGAACACGCACGGATTGGGAAGTCTCTGTTCTCTGGGAGATGTGTGTGGTGCTACTGTCCCGGTGTATGGGGTGGCTCACTCGCCACTAGCAATGTTTCTGCTCGCCACTGTGGGGCAAACGTTTTGCAGGTAAGCTCACTTGGGAAGTACAAGTGCCAGAGTTCCTTTCTGGGGCACCATCAAGAGATCACATTCGTAGTATGCGGGTACTGCTTTCCTCCTAAGCTGTGCATTCGCAGCCAGCTTCAAAGTGTTCCTTTTGTGGATAGACTCTGGTGGAGAGGCCGCTGGAGAAGGCTTCTGCTTCTATGCCCTTTGAGAAGGCTGCTTTGAGGAACCTCTTAACCTAGCCTCTGGCAAGTACAGCCTTCTGCCTCTCTCCAATACTGACTTACTTTTGACAGCTTGTCTTTCCGTTTGAGAAACCAAGAGCCCTTTTCGTGCAGGGAAAAATGTCCGTTTTCTGTTCTTCTTTTGCACACGGTGACGTGCTTTCAGGGCTGGCGTTAGGCTTTTACCCACTCGAGGGAGGGCAGCTTCCCATTTACTTTGTAGATGGCACTCCTGCAGCGCTGTGGGCCAAGACTGTGCTTCGCAGACTGTAAACTACCCTCTCCATTCGAAGAGAACACGCACGGATTGGGAAGTCTCTGTTCTCTGGGAGATGTGTGTGGTGCTACTGCCCCGGTGTATGGGGTGGCTCACTCGCCACTAGCAATGTTTCTGCTCGCCACTGTGGGGCAAACGTTTTGCAGGTAAGCTCACTTTGGGAAGTACAAGTGCCAGAGTTCCTTTCTGGGGCACCATCAAGAGATCACATTCGTAGTATGCGGGTACTGCTTTCCTCCTAAGCTGTGCATTCGCAGCCAGCTTCAAAGTGTTCCTTTTGTGGATAGACTCTGGTGGAGAGGCCGCTGGAGACGGCTTCTGCTTCTATGCCCTTTGAGAAGGCTGCTTTGAGGAACCTCTTACCCTAGCCTCTGGCAAGTACAGCCTTCTGCCTCTCTCCAATACTGACTTACTTTTGACAGCTTGTCTTTCCGTTTGAGAAACCAAGAGCCCTTTTCGTGCAGGGAAAAATGTCCGTTTTCTGTTCTTCTTTTGCACACGGTGACGTGCTTTCAGGCCTGGGTTAGGCTTTTACCCACTCGAGGGAGGGCAGCTTCCCATTCACTTTGGAGATGGCACTCCTGCAGCGCTGTGGGTCATGACTGTGCTTCGCAGACTGTAAACTACCCTCTCCATTCGAAGAGAACACGCACGGATTGGGAAGTCTCTGTTCTCTGGGAGTTGTGTGTGGTGCTACTGCCCCGGTGTATGGGGTGGCTCACTGGCCACTAGCAATGTTTCTGCTCTCCACTGTGGGGCAAACGTTGTGCAGCTAAGCTCACTTGGGAAGTACAAGTGCCAGAGTTCCTTTCTGGGGCACCATCAAGCGATCACATTCGTAGCATGCGGGTACTGCTTTCCTCCTAAGATGTGCATTCGCAGCCAGCTTCAAGGTGTTCCTTTTGTGGATAGACTCTGGTGGAGAGGCCGCTGGAGAAGGCCTCTGCTTCTATGCCCTTTGAGAAGGCTTCTTTGACGAACCTCTTACCCTAGCCTCTGCCACGTACAGCCTTCTGCCTCTCCCCAATACTGACTTACTTCTGACAGCTTGTCTTTCCGTTTGAGAAAGCAAGAGCCCTTTTCGTGCAGGGAAAAATGTCCGTTTTCTGTTCTTCTTTTGCACACGGTGACGTGCTTTCAGGGCTGTGGTTAGGCTTTTACCCACTCGAGGGAGGGCAGCTTCCCATTCACTTTGGAGATGGCACTCCTGCAGCGCTGTGGGCCATGTCTGTGCTTCGCAGACTGCAAACTACCCTCTCCATTCGAAGAGAACACGCACGGATTGGGAAGTCTCTGTTCTCTGGGAGTTGTGTGTGGTGCTACTGCCCCGGTGTATGGGGTGGCTCACTGGCCACTAGCAATGTTTCTGCTCGCCACTGTGGGGCAAACGTTGTGCAGCTAAGCTCACTTGGGAAGTACAAGTGCCAGAGTTCCTTTCTGGGGCACCATCAAGAGATCACATTCGTAGCATGCGGGTACTGCTTTCCTCCTCAGCTGTGCATTCGCAGCCAGCTTCAAGGTGTTCCTTTTGTGGATAGACTCTGGTGGAGAGGCCGCTGGAGAAGGCTTCTGCTTCTATGCCCTTTGAGAAGGCTGCTTTGAAAAACCTCTTACCTAGCGTGTGCCAAGTACAGCCTTCTGCCTCTCTCCAATACTGACTTACTTTTGACAGCTTGTCTTTCCGTTTGAGAAAGCAAGAGCCCTTTTCGTGCAGGGAAAAATGTCCGTTTTCTGTTCTTCTTTTGCACACGGTGACGTGCTTTCAGGGCTGTGGTTAGGCTTTTACCCACTCGAGGGAGGGCAGCTTCCCATTCACTTTGGAGATGGCACTCCTGCAGCGCTGTGGGCCATGTCTGTGCTTCGCAGACTGCAAACTACCCTCTCCATTCGAAGAGAACACGCACGGATTGGGAAGTCTCTGTTCTCTGGGAGTTGTGTGTGGTGCTACTGCCCCGGTGTATGGGGTGGCTCACTGGCCACTAGCAATGTTTCTGCTCGCCACTGTGGGGCAAACGTTGTGCAGCTAAGCTCACTTGGGAAGTACAAGTGCCAGAGTTCCTTTCTGGGGCACCATCAAGAGATCACATTCGTAGCATGCGGGTACTGCTTTCCTCCTCAGCTGTGCTTTCGCAGCCAGCTTCAAGGTGTTCCTTTTGTGGATAGACTCTGGTGGAGAGGCCGCTGGAGAAGGCTTCTGCTTCTATGCCCTTTGAGAAGGCTTCTTTGAGGAACCTCTTACCCTAGCGTGTGCCAAGTACAGCCTTCTGCCTCTCTCCAATACTGACTTACTTTTGACAGCTTGTCTTTCCGTTTGAGAAAGCAAGAGCCCTTTTCGTGCAGGGAAAAATGTCCGTTTCCTGTTCTTCTTTTGCACACGGTGACGTGCTTTCAGGGCTGTGGTTAGGCTTTTACCCACTCGAGGGAGGGCAGCTTCCCATTCACTTTGGAGATGGCACTCCTGCAGCGCTGTGGGCCATGTCTGTGCTTCGCAGACTGCAAACTACCCTCTCCATTCGAAGAGAACACGCACGGATTGGGAAGTCTCTGTTCTCTGGGAGTTGTGTGTGGTGCTACTGCCCCGGTGTATGGGGTGGCTCACTGGCCACTAGCAATGTTTCTGCTCGCCACTGTGGGGCAAACGTTGTGCAGCTAAGCTCACTTGGGAAGTACAAGTGCCAGAGTTCCTTTCTGGGGCACCATCAAGAGATCACATTCGTAGCATGCGGGTACTGCTTTCCTCCTCAGCTGTGCTTTCGCAGCCAGCTTCAAGGTGTTCCTTTTGTGGATAGACTCTGGTGGAGAGGCCGCTGGAGAAGGCTTCTGCTTCTATGCCCTTTGAGAAGGCTTCTTTGAGGAACCTCTTACCCTAGCGTGTGCCAAGTACAGCCTTCTGCCTCTCTCCAATACTGACTTACTTTTGACAGCTTGTCTTTCCGTTTGAGAAAGCAAGAGCCCTTTTCGTGCAGGGAAAAATGTCCGTTTTCTGTTCTTCTTTTGCACAAGGTGACGTGCTTTCAGGGCTGTGGTTAGGCTTTTACCCACTCGAGGGAGGGCAGCTTCCCATTCACTTTGGAGATGGCACTCCTGCAGCGCTGTGGGCCATGTCTGTGCTTCGCAGACTGCAAACTACCCTCTCCATTCGAAGAGAACACGCACGGATTGGGAAGTCTCTGTTCTCTGGGAGTTGTGTGTGTTGCTACTGCCCCGGTGTATGGGGTGGCTCACTGGCCACTAGCAATGTTTCTGCTCGCCACTGTGGGGCAAACGTTGTGCAGCTAAGCTCACTTGGGAAGTACAAGTGCCAGAGTTCCTTTCTGGGGCACCATCAAGAGATCACATTCGTAGCATGCGGGTACTGCTTTCCTCCTCAGCTGTGCATTCGCAGCCAGCTTCAAGGTGTTCCTTTTGTGGATAGACTCTGGTGGAGAGGCCGCTGGATAAGGCCTCTGCTTCTATGCCCTTTGAGAGGGCTGCTTTGAGGAACCTCTTACCCTAGCCTCTGCCAAGTACAGCCTTCTGCCTCTCTCCAATACTGACTTATTTCTGACAGCTTCTCTTTCCGTTTGAGAAACCAAGAGCCCTTTTCGTGCAGGGAAAAATGTCCGTTTTCTGTTCTTCTTTTGCACACGGTGACGTGCTTTCAGGGCTGGCGTTAGGCTTTTACCCAGTCGAGGGAGTGCAGCTTCCCATTTACTTTGTAGATGGCACTCCTGCAGCGCTGTGGGCCATGTCTGTGCTTCGCAGACTGCAAACTACCCTCTCCATTCGAAGAGAACACGCACGGATTGGGAAGTCTCTGTTCTCTGGGAGTTGTGTGTGGTGCTACTGCCCCGGTGTATGGGGTGGCTCACTGGCCACTAGCAATGTTTCTGCTCGCCACTGTGGGGAAAACGTTGTGCAGCTAAGCTCACTTGGGAAGTACAAGTGCCAGAGTTCCTTTCTGGGGCACCATCAAGAGATCACATTCGTAGCATGCGGGTACTGCTTTCCTCCTCAGCTGTGCTTTCGCAGCCAGCTTCAAGGTGTTCCTTTTGTGGATAGACTCTGGTGGAGAGGCCGCTGGAGAAGGCTTCTGCTTCTATGCCCTTTGAGAAGGCTGCTTTGAGGAACCTCTTACCCTAGCCTCTGCCAAGTACAGCCTTCTGCCTCTCTCCAATACTGACTTACTTTTGACAGCTTGTCTTTCCGTTTGAGAAACCAAGAGCCCTTTTCGTGCAGGGAAAAATGTCCGTTTTCTGTTCTTCTTTTGCACACGGTGACGTGCTTTCAGGGCTGGCGTTAGGCTTTTACCCACTCGAGGGAGGGCAGCTTCCCATTTACTTTGTAGATGGCACTCCTGCAGCGCTGTGGGCCATGTCTGTGCTTCGCAGACTGCAAACTACCCTCTCCATTCGAAGAGAACACGCACGGATTGGGAAGTCTCTGTTCTCTGGGAGTTGTGTGTGGTGCTACTGCCCCGGTGTATGGGGTGGCTCACTGGCCACTAGCAATGTTTCTGCTCGCCACTGTGGGGAAAACGTTGTGCAGCTAAGCTCACTTGGGAAGTACAAGTGCCAGAGTTCCTTTCTGGGGCACCATCAAGAGATCACATTCGTAGCATGCGGGTACTGCTTTCCTCCTCAGCTGTGCATTCGCAGCCAGCTTCAAGGTGTTCCTTTTGTGGATAGACTCTGGTGGAGAGGCCGCTGGAGAAGTCTTCTGCTTCTATGCCCTTTGAGAAGGCTGCTTTGAGGAACCTCTTACCCTAGCCTCTGCCAAGTACAGCCTTCTGCCTCTCTCCAATACTGACTTACTTTTGACAGCTTGTCTTTCCGTTTGAGAAACCAAGAGCCCTTTTCGTGCAGGGAAAAATGTCCGTTTTCTGTTCTTCTTTTGCACACGGTGACGTGCTTTCAGGCCTGGGTTAGGCTTTTAACCACTCGAGGGAGGGCAGCTTCCCATTCACTTTGGAGATGGCACTCCTGCAGCGCTGTGGGCCAAGACTGTGCTTCGCAGACTGTAAACTACCCTCTCCATTCGAAGAGAACACGCACGGATTGGGAAGTCTCTGTTCTCTGGGAGATGTGTGTGGTGCTACTGCCCCGGTGTATGGGGTGGCTCACTGGCCACTAGCAATGTTTCTGCTCGCCACTGTGGGGCAAACGTTTTGCAGGTAAGCTCACTTGGGAAGTACAAGTGCCAGAGTTCCTTTCTGGGGCACCATCAAGAGATCACATTCGTAGTATGCGGGTACTGCTTTCCTCCTAAGCTGTGCATTCGCAGCCAGCTTCAAAGTGTTCCTTTTGTGGATAGACTCTGGTGGAGAGGCCGCTGGAGAAGGCTTCTGCTTCTATGCCCTTTGAGAAGGCTGCTTTGAGGAACCTCTTACCCTAGCCTCTGGCAAGTACAGCCTTCTGCCTCTCTCCAATACTGACTTACTTTTGACAGCTTGTCTTTCCGTTTGAGAAACCAAGAGCCCTTTTCGTGCAGGGAAAAATGTCCGTTTTCTGTTCTTCTTTTGCACACGGTGACGTGCTTTCAGGCCTGGGTTAGGCTTTTACCCACTCGAGGGAGGGCAGCTTCCCATTCACTTTGGAGATGGCACTCCTGCAGCGCTGTGGGTCATGATTGTGCTTCGCAGACTGTAAACTACCCTCTCCATTCGAAGAGAACACGCACGGATTGGGAAGTCTCTGTTCTCTGGGAGTTGTGTGTGGTGCTACTGCCCCGGTGTATGGGGTGGCTCACTGGCCACTAGCAATGTTTCTGCTCTCCACTGTGGGGCAAACGTTGTGCAGCTAAGCTCACTTGGGAAGTACAAGTGCCAGAGTTCCTTTCTGGGGCACCATCAAGCGATCACATTCGTAGCATGCGGGTACTGCTTTCCTCCTAAGATGTGCATTCGCAGCCAGCTTCAAGGTGTTCCTTTTGTGGATAGACTCTGGTGGAGAGGCCGCTGGAGAAGGCCTCTGCTTCTATGCCCTTTGAGAAGGCTTCTTTGAGGAACCTCTTACCCTAGCCTCTGCCACGTACAGCCTTCTGCCTCTCCCCAATACTGACTTACTTCTGACAGCTTGTCTTTCCGTTTGAGAAAGCAAGAGCCCTTTTCGTGCAGGGAAAAATGTCCGTTTTCTGTTCTTCTTTTGCACAAGGTGACGTGCTTTCAGGGCTGTGGTTAGGCTTTTACCCACTCGAGGGAGGGCAGCTTCCCATTCACTTTGGAGATGGCACTCCTGCAGCGCTGTGGGCCATGTCTGTGCTTCGCAGACTGCAAACTACCCTCTCCATTCGAAGAGAACACGCACGGATTGGGAAGTCTCTGTTCTCTGGGAGTTGTGTGTGGTGCTACTGCCCCGGTGTATGGGGTGGCTCACTGGCCACTAGCAATGTTTCTGCTCGCCACTGTGGGGCAAACGTTGTTCAGCTAAGCTCACTTGGGAAGTACAAGTGCCAGAGTTCCTTTCTGGGGCACCATCAAGAGATCACATTCGTAGCATGCGGGTACTGCTTTCCTCCTCAGCTGTGCATTCGCAGCCAGCTTCAAGGTGTTCCTTTTGTGGATAGACTCTGGTGGAGAGGCCGCTGGAGAAGGCTTCTGCTTCTATGCCCTTTGAGAAGGCTTCTTTGAGGAACCTCTTACCTTAGCGTGTGCCAAGTACAGCCTTCTGCCTCTCTCCAATACTGACTTACTTTTGACAGCTTGTCTTTCCGTTTGAGAAAGCAAGAGCCCTTTTCGTGCAGGGAAAAATGTCCGTTTTCTGTTCTTCTTTTGCACAAGGTGACGTGCTTTCAGGTCTGTGGTTAGGCTTTTACCCACTCGAGGGAGGGCAGCTTCCCATTCACTTTGGAGATGGCACTCCTGCAGCGCTGTGGGCCATGTCTGTGCTTCGCAGACTGCAAACTACACTCTCCATTCGAAGAGAACACGCACGGATTGGGAAGTCTCTGTTCTCTGGGAGTTGTGTGTGTTGCTACTGCCCCGGTGTATGGGGTGGCTCACTGGCCACTAGCAATGTTTCTGCTCGCCACTGTGGGGCAAACGTTGTGCAGCTAAGCTCACTTGGGAAGTACAAGTGCCAGAGTTCCTTTCTGGGGCACCATCAAGAGATCACATTCGTAGCATGCGGGTACTGCTTTCCTCCTCAGCTGTGCATTCGCAGCCAGCTTCAAGTTGTTCCTTTTGTGGATAGACTCTGGTGGAGAGGCCGCTGGATAAGGCCTCTGCTTCTATGCCCTTTGAGAGGGCTGCTTTGAGGAACCTCTTACCCTAGCCTCTGCCAAGTACAGCCTTCTGCCTCTCTCCAATACTGACTTACTTCTGACAGCTTGTCTTTCCGTTTGAGAAACCAAGAGCCCTTTTCGTGCAGGGAAAAATGTCCGTTTTCTTTTCTTCTTTTGCATACGGTGACGTGCTTTCAGGGCTGGCGTTAGGCTTTTACCCACTCGAGGGAGGGCAGCTTCCCATTTACTTTGTAGATGGCACTCCTGCAGCGCTGTGGGCCATGTCTGTGCTTCGCAGACTGCAAACTACCCTCTCCATTCGAAGAGAACACGCACGGATTGGGAAGTCTCTGTTCTCTGGGAGTTGTGTGTGGTGCTACTGCCCCGGTGTATGGGGTGGCTCACTGGCCACTAGCAATGTTTCTGCTCGCCACTGTGGGGAAAACGTTGTGCAGCTAAGCTCACTTGGGAAGTACAAGTGCCAGAGTTCCTTTCTGGGGCACCATCAAGAGATCACATTCGTAGCATGCGGGTACTGCTTTCCTCCTCAGCTGTGCATTCGCAGCCAGCTTCAAGGTGTTCCTTTTGTGGATAGACTCTGGTGGAGAGGCCGCTGGAGAAGGCTTCTGCTTCTATGCCCTTTGAGAAGGCTGCTTTGAGGAACCTCTTACCCTAGCCTCTGCCAAGTACAGCCTTCTGCCTCTCTCCAATACTGACTTACTTCTGACAGCTTGTCTTTCCGTTTGAGAAACCAAGAGCCCTTTTCGTGCAGGGAAAAATGTCCGTTTTCTGGTCTTCTTTTGCACACGGTGACGTGCTTTCAGGCCTGGTTTAGGCTTTTACCCACTCGAGGGAGGGCAGCTTCCCATTCACTTTGGAGATGGCACTCCTGCAGCGCTGTGGGCCAAGACTGTGCTTCGCAGACTGTAAACTACCCTCTCCATTCGAAGAGAACACGCACGGATTGGGAAGTCTCTGTTCTCTGGGAGATGTGTGTGGTGCTACTGCCCCGGTGTATGGGGTGGCTCACTCGCCACTAGCAATGTTTCTGCTCGCCACTGTGGGGCAAACGTTTTGCAGGTAAGCTCACTTGGGAAGTACAAGTGCCAGAGTTCCTTTCTGGGGCACCATCAAGAGATCACATTCGTAGTATGCGGGTACTGCTTTCCTCCTAAGCTGTGCATTCGCAGCCAGCTTCAAAGTGTTCCTTTTGTGGATAGACTCTGGTGGAGAGGCCGCTGGAGAAGGCTTCTGCTTCTATGCCCTTTGAGAAGGCTGCTTTGAGGAACCTCTTACCCTAGCCTCTGGCAAGTACAGCCTTCTGCCTCTCTCCAATACTGACTTACTTTTGACAGCTTGTCTTTCCGTTTGAGAAACCAAGAGCCCTTTTCGTGCAGGGAAAAATGTCCGTTTTCTGTTCTTCTTTTGCACACGGTGACGTGCTTTCAGGCCTGGTTTAGGCTTTTACCCACTCGAGGGAGGGCAGCTTCCCATTCACTTTGGAGATGGCACTCCTGCAGCGCTGTGGGTCATGACTGTGCTTCGCAGACTGTAAACTACCCTCTCCATTCGAAGAGAACACGCACGGATTGGGAAGTCTCTGTTCTCTGGGAGTTGTGTGTGGTGCTACTGCCCCGGTGTATGGGGTGGCTCACTGGCCACTAGCAATGTTTCTGCTCTCCACTGTGGGGCAAACGTTGTGCAGCTAAGCTCACTTGGGAAGTACAAGTGCCAGAGTTCCTTTCTGGGGTACCATCAAGCGATCACATTCGTAGCATGCGGGTACTGCTTTCCTCCTAACATGTGCATTCGCAGCCAGCTTCAAGGTGTTCCTTTTGTGGATAGACTCTGGTGGAGAGGCCGCTGGAGAAGGCCTCTGCTTCTATGCCCTTTGAGAAGGCTTCTTTGAGGAACCTCTTACCCTAGCCTCTGCCACGTACAGCCTTCTGCCTCTCCCCAATACTGACTTACTTCTGACAGCTTGTCTTTCCGTTTGAGAAAGCAAGAGCCCTTTTCGTGCAGGGAAAAATGTCCGTTTTCTGGTCTTCTTTTGCACACGGTGACGTGCTTTCAGGCCTGGTTTAGGCTTTTACCCACTCGAGGGAGGGCAGCTTCCCATTCACTTTGGAGATGGCACTCCTGCAGCGCTGTGGGCCAAGACTGTGCTTCGCAGACTGTAAACTACCCTCTCCATTCGAAGAGAACACGCACGGATTGGGAAGTCTCTGTTCTCTGGGAGATGTGTGTGGTGCTACTGCCCCGGTGTATGGGGTGGCTCACTCGCCACTAGCAATGTTTCTGCTCGCCACTGTGGGGCAAACGTTTTGCAGGTAAGCTCACTTGGGAAGTACAAGTGCCAGAGTTCCTTTCTGGGGCACCATCAAGAGATCACATTCGTAGTATGCGGGTACTGCTTTCCTCCTAAGCTGTGCATTCGCAGCCAGCTTCAAAGTGTTCCTTTTGTGGATAGACTCTGGTGGAGAGGCCGCTGGAGAAGGCTTCTGCTTCTATGCCCTTTGAGAAGGCTGCTTTGAGGAACCTCTTACCCTAGCCTCTGCCAAGTACAGCCTTCTGCCTCTCTCCAATACTGACTTACTTTTGACAGCTTGTCTTTCCGTTTGAGAAACCAAGAGCCCTTTTCGTGCAGGGAAAAATGTCCGTTTTCTGTTCTTCTTTTGCACACGGTGACGTGCTTTCAGGCCTGGTTTAGGCTTTTACCCACTCGAGGGAGGGCAGCTTCCCATTCACTTTGGAGATGGCACTCCTGCAGCGCTGTGGGCCATGTCTGTGCTTCGCAGACTGCAAACTACCCTCTCCATTCGAAGAGAACACGCACGGATTGGGAAGTCTCTGTTCTCTGGGAGTTGTGTGTGGTGCTACTGCCCCGGTGTATGGGGTGGCTCACTGGCCACTAGCAATGTTTCTGCTCGCCACTGTGGGGCAAACGTTGTTCAGCTAAGCTCACTTGGGAAGTACAAGTGCCAGAGTTCCTTTCTGGGGCACCATCAAGAGATCACATTCGTAGCATGCGGGTACTGCTTTCCTCCTCAGCTGTGCATTCGCAGCCAGCTTCAAGGTGTTCCTTTTGTGGATAGACTCTGGTGGAGAGGCCGCTGGAGAAGGCTTCTGCTTCTATGCCCTTTGAGAAGGCTTCTTTGAGGAACCTCTTACCTTAGCGTGTGCCAAGTACAGCCTTCTGCCTCTCTCCAATACTGACTTACTTTTGACAGCTTGTCTTTCCGTTTGAGAAAGCAAGAGCCCTTTTCGTGCAGGGAAAAATGTCCGTTTTCTGTTCTTCTTTTGCACAAGGTGACGTGCTTTCAGGTCTGTGGTTAGGCTTTTACCCACTCGAGGGAGGGCAGCTTCCCATTCACTTTGGAGATGGCACTCCTGCAGCGCTGTGGGCCATGTCTGTGCTTCGCAGACTGCAAACTACACTCTCCATTCGAAGAGAACACGCACGGATTGGGAAGTCTCTGTTCTCTGGGAGTTGTGTGTGTTGCTACTGCCCCGGTGTATGGGGTGGCTCACTGGCCACTAGCAATGTTTCTGCTCGCCACTGTGGGGCAAACGTTGTGCAGCTAAGCTCACTTGGGAAGTACAAGTGCCAGAGTTCCTTTCTGGGGCACCATCAAGAGATCACATTCGTAGCATGCGGGTACTGCTTTCCTCCTCAGCTGTGCATTCGCAGCCAGCTTCAAGTTGTTCCTTTTGTGGATAGACTCTGGTGGAGAGGCCGCTGGATAAGGCCTCTGCTTCTATGCCCTTTGAGAGGGCTGCTTTGAGGAACCTCTTACCCTAGCCTCTGCCAAGTACAGCCTTCTGCCTCTCTCCAATACTGACTTACTTCTGACAGCTTGTCTTTCCGTTTGAGAAACCAAGAGCCCTTTTCGTGCAGGGAAAAATGTCCGTTTTCTTTTCTTCTTTTGCATACGGTGACGTGCTTTCAGGGCTGGCGTTAGGCTTTTACCCACTCGAGGGAGGGCAGCTTCCCATTTACTTTGTAGATGGCACTCCTGCAGCGCTGTGGGCCATGTCTGTGCTTCGCAGACTGCAAACTACCCTCTCCATTCGAAGAGAACACGCACGGATTGGGAAGTCTCTGTTCTCTGGGAGTTGTGTGTGGTGCTACTGCCCCGGTGTATGGGGTGGCTCACTGGCCACTAGCAATGTTTCTGCTCGCCACTGTGGGGAAAACGTTGTGCAGCTAAGCTCACTTGGGAAGTACAAGTGCCAGAGTTCCTTTCTGGGGCACCATCAAGAGATCACATTCGTAGCATGCGGGTACTGCTTTCCTCCTCAGCTGTGCATTCGCAGCCAGCTTCAAGGTGTTCCTTTTGTGGATAGACTCTGGTGGAGAGGCCGCTGGAGAAGGCTTCTGCTTCTATGCCCTTTGAGAAGGCTGCTTTGAGGAACCTCTTACCCTAGCCTCTGCCAAGTACAGCCTTCTGCCTCTCTCCAATACTGACTTACTTCTGACAGCTTGTCTTTCCGTTTGAGAAACCAAGAGCCCTTTTCGTGCAGGGAAAAATGTCCGTTTTCTGGTCTTCTTTTGCACACGGTGACGTGCTTTCAGGCCTGGTTTAGGCTTTTACCCACTCGAGGGAGGGCAGCTTCCCATTCACTTTGGAGATGGCACTCCTGCAGCGCTGTGGGCCAAGACTGTGCTTCGCAGACTGTAAACTACCCTCTCCATTCGAAGAGAACACGCACGGATTGGGAAGTCTCTGTTCTCTGGGAGATGTGTGTGGTGCTACTGCCCCGGTGTATGGGGTGGCTCACTCGCCACTAGCAATGTTTCTGCTCGCCACTGTGGGGCAAACGTTTTGCAGGTAAGCTCACTTGGGAAGTACAAGTGCCAGAGTTCCTTTCTGGGGCACCATCAAGAGATCACATTCGTAGTATGCGGGTACTGCTTTCCTCCTAAGCTGTGCATTCGCAGCCAGCTTCAAAGTGTTCCTTTTGTGGATAGACTCTGGTGGAGAGGCCGCTGGAGAAGGCTTCTGCTTCTATGCCCTTTGAGAAGGCTGCTTTGAGGAACCTCTTACCCTAGCCTCTGGCAAGTACAGCCTTCTGCCTCTCTCCAATACTGACTTACTTTTGACAGCTTGTCTTTCCGTTTGAGAAACCAAGAGCCCTTTTCGTGCAGGGAAAAATGTCCGTTTTCTGTTCTTCTTTTGCACACGGTGACGTGCTTTCAGGCCTGGTTTAGGCTTTTACCCACTCGAGGGAGGGCAGCTTCCCATTCACTTTGGAGATGGCACTCCTGCAGCGCTGTGGGTCATGACTGTGCTTCGCAGACTGTAAACTACCCTCTCCATTCGAAGAGAACACGCACGGATTGGGAAGTCTCTGTTCTCTGGGAGTTGTGTGTGGTGCTACTGCCCCGGTGTATGGGGTGGCTCACTGGCCACTAGCAATGTTTCTGCTCTCCACTGTGGGGCAAACGTTGTGCAGCTAAGCTCACTTGGGAAGTACAAGTGCCAGAGTTCCTTTCTGGGGTACCATCAAGCGATCACATTCGTAGCATGCGGGTACTGCTTTCCTCCTAACATGTGCATTCGCAGCCAGCTTCAAGGTGTTCCTTTTGTGGATAGACTCTGGTGGAGAGGCCGCTGGAGAAGGCCTCTGCTTCTATGCCCTTTGAGAAGGCTTCTTTGAGGAACCTCTTACCCTAGCCTCTGCCACGTACAGCCTTCTGCCTCTCCCCAATACTGACTTACTTCTGACAGCTTGTCTTTCCGTTTGAGAAAGCAAGAGCCCTTTTCGTGCAGGGAAAAATGTCCGTTTTCTGGTCTTCTTTTGCACACGGTGACGTGCTTTCAGGCCTGGTTTAGGCTTTTACCCACTCGAGGGAGGGCAGCTTCCCATTCACTTTGGAGATGGCACTCCTGCAGCGCTGTGGGCCAAGACTGTGCTTCGCAGACTGTAAACTACCCTCTCCATTCGAAGAGAACACGCACGGATTGGGAAGTCTCTGTTCTCTGGGAGATGTGTGTGGTGCTACTGCCCCGGTGTATGGGGTGGCTCACTCGCCACTAGCAATGTTTCTGCTCGCCACTGTGGGGCAAACGTTTTGCAGGTAAGCTCACTTGGGAAGTACAAGTGCCAGAGTTCCTTTCTGGGGCACCATCAAGAGATCACATTCGTAGTATGCGGGTACTGCTTTCCTCCTAAGCTGTGCATTCGCAGCCAGCTTCAAAGTGTTCCTTTTGTGGATAGACTCTGGTGGAGAGGCCGCTGGAGAAGGCTTCTGCTTCTATGCCCTTTGAGAAGGCTGCTTTGAGGAACCTCTTACCCTAGCCTCTGCCAAGTACAGCCTTCTGCCTCTCTCCAATACTGACTTACTTTTGACAGCTTGTCTTTCCGTTTGAGAAACCAAGAGCCCTTTTCGTGCAGGGAAAAATGTCCGTTTTCTGTTCTTCTTTTGCACACGGTGACGTGCTTTCAGGCCTGGTTTAGGCTTTTACCCACTCGAGGGAGGGCAGCTTCCCATTCACTTTGGAGATGGCACTCCTGCAGCGCTGTGGGTCATGACTGTGCTTCGCAGACTGTAAACTACCCTCTCCATTCGAAGAGAACACGCACGGATTGGGAAGTCTCTGTTCTCTGGGAGTTGTGTGTGGTGCTACTGCCCCGGTGTATGGGGTGGCTCACTGGCCACTAGCAATGTTTCTGCTCTCCACTGTGGGGCAAACGTTGTGCAGCTAAGCTCACTTGGGAAGTACAAGTGCCAGAGTTCCTTTCTGGGGCACCATCAAGCGATCACATTCGTAGCATGCGGGTACTGCTTTCCTCCTAACATGTGCATTCGCAGCCAGCTTCAAGGTGTTCCTTTTGTGGATAGACTCTGGTGGAGAGGCCGCTGGAGAAGGCCTCTGCTTCTATGCCCTTTGAGAAGGCTTCTTTGAGGAACCTCTTACCCTAGCCTCTGCCACGTACAGCCTTCTGCCTCTCCCCAATACTGACTTACTTCTGACAGCTTGTCTTTCCGTTTGAGAAAGCAAGAGCCCTTTTCGTGCAGGGAAAAATGTCCGTTTTCTGTTCTTCTTTTGCACACGGTGACGTGCTTTCAGGGCTGTGGTTAGGCTTTTACCCACTCGAGGGAGGGCAGCTTCCCATTCACTTTGGAGATGGCACTCCTGCAGCGCTGTGGGCCATGTCTGTGCTTCGCAGACTGCAAACTACCCTCTCCATTCGAAGAGAACACGCACGGATTGGGAAGTCTCTGTTCTCTGGGAGTTGTGTGTGGTGCTACTGCCCCGGTGTATGGGGTGGCTCACTGGCCACTAGCAATGTTTCTGCTCGCCACTGTGGGGCAAACGTTGTTCAGCTAAGCTCACTTGGGAAGTACAAGTGCCAGAGTTCCTTTCTGGGGCACCATCAAGAGATCACATTCGTAGCATGCGGGTACTGCTTTCCTCCTCAGCTGTGCATTCGCAGCCAGCTTCAAGGTGTTCCTTTTGTGGATAGACTCTGGTGGAGAGGCCGCTGGAGAAGGCTTCTGCTTCTATGCCCTTTGAGAAGGCTGCTTTGAAAAACCTCTTACCTAGCGTGTGCCAAGTACAGCCTTCTGCCTCTCTCCAATACTGACTTACTTTTGACAGCTTGTCTTTCCGTTTGAGAAAGCAAGAGCCCTTTTCGTGCAGGGAAAAATGTCCGTTTTCTGTTCTTCTTTTGCACACGGTGACGTGCTTTCAGGGCTGTGGTTAGGCTTTTACCCACTCGAGGGAGGGCAGCTTCCCATTCACTTTGGAGATGGCACTCCTGCAGCGCTGTGGGCCATGTCTGTGCTTCGCAGACTGCAAACTACCCTCTCCATTCGAAGAGAACACGCACGGATTGGGAAGTCTCTGTTCTCTGGGAGTTGTGTGTGGTGCTACTGCCCCGGTGTATGGGGTGGCTCACTGGCCACTAGCAATGTTTCTGCTCGCCACTGTGGGGCAAACGTTGTGCAGCTAAGCTCACTTGGGAAGTACAAGTGCCAGAGTTCCTTTCTGGGGCACCATCAAGAGATCACATTCGTAGCATGCGGGTACTGCTTTCCTCCTCAGCTGTGCTTTCGCAGCCAGCTTCAAGGTGTTCCTTTTGTGGATAGACTCTGGTGGAGAGGCCGCTGGAGAAGGCTTCTGCTTCTATGCCCTTTGAGAAGGCTTCTTTGAGGAACCTCTTACCCTAGCGTGTGCCAAGTACAGCCTTCTGCCTCTCTCCAATACTGACTTACTTTTGACAGCTTGTCTTTCCGTTTGAGAAAGCAAGAGCCCTTTTCGTGCAGGGAAAAATGTCCGTTTTCTGTTCTTCTTTTGCACAAGGTGACGTGCTTTCAGGGCTGTGGTTAGGCTTTTACCCACTCGAGGGAGGGCAGCTTCCCATTCACTTTGGAGATGGCACTCCTGCAGCGCTGTGGGCCATGTCTGTGCTTCGCAGACTGCAAACTACCCTCTCCATTCGAAGAGAACACGCACGGATTGGGAAGTCTCTGTTCTCTGGGAGTTGTGTGTGGTGCTACTGCCCCGGTGTATGGGGTGGCTCACTGGCCACTAGCAATGTTTCTGCTCGCCACTGTGGGGCAAACGTTGTGCAGCTAAGCTCACTTGGGAAGTACAAGTGCCAGAGTTCCTTTCTGGGGCACCATCAAGAGATCACATTCGTAGCATGCGGGTACTGCTTTCCTCCTCAGCTGTGCATTCGCAGCCAGCTTCAAGGTGTTCCTTTTGTGGATAGACTCTGGTGGAGAGGCCGCTGGAGAAGGCTTCTGCTTCTATGCCCTTTGAGAAGGCTGCTTTGAGGAACCTCTTACCCTAGCCTCTGCCAAGTACAGCCTTCTGCCTCTCTCCAATACTGACTTACTTTTGACAGCTTGTCTTTCCGTTTGAGAAACCAAGAGCCCTTTTCGTGCAGGTAAAAATGTCCGTTTTCTGTTCTTCTTTTGCACACGGTGACGTGCTTTCAGGCCTGGTTTAGGCTTTTACCCACTCGAGGGAGGGCAGCTTCCCATTCACTTTGGAGATGGCACTCCTGCAGCGCTGTGGGCCAAGACTGTGCTTCGCAGACTGTAAACTACCCTCTCCATTCGAAGAGAACACGCACGGATTGGGAAGTCTCTGTTCTCTGGGAGATGTGTGTGGTGCTACTGCCCCGGTGTATGGGGTGGCTCACTCGCCACTAGCAATGTTTCTGCTCGCCACCGTGGGGCAAACGTTTTGCAGGTAAGCTCACTTGGGAAGTACAAGTGCCAGAGTTCCTTTCTGGGGCACCATCAAGAGATCACATTCGTAGTATGCGGGTACTGCTTTCCTCCTAAGCTGTGCATTCGCAGCCAGCTTCAAAGTGTTCCTTTTGTGGATAGACTCTGGTGGAGAGGCCGCTGGAGAAGGCTTCTGCTTCTATGCCCTTTGAGAAGGCTGCTTTGAGGAACCTCTTACCCTAGCCTCTGCCAAGTACAGCCTTCTGCCTCTCTCCAATACTGACTTACTTTTGACAGCTTGTCTTTCCGTTTGAGAAACCAAGAGCCCTTTTCGTGCAGGGAAAAATGTCCGTTTTCTGGTCTTCTTTTGCACACGGTGACGTGCTTTCAGGCCTGGTTTAGGCTTTTACCCACTCGAGGGAGGGCAGCTTCCCATTCACTTTGGAGATAGCACTCCTGCAGCGCTGTGGGTCATGACTGTGCTTCGCAGACTGTAAACTACCCTCTCCATTCGAAGAGAACACGCACGGATTGGGAAGTCTCTGTTCTCTGGGAGATGTGTGTGGTGCTACTGCCCAGGTGTATGGGGTGGCTCACTCGCCACTAGCAATGTTTCTGCTCGCCACTGTGGGGCAAACGTTGTGCAGCTAAGCTCACTTGGGAAGTACAAGTGCCAGAGTTCCTTTCTGGGGCACCATTAAGAGATCACATTCGTAGTATGCGGGTACTGCTTTCCTCCTAAGCTGTGCATTCGCAGCCAGCTTCAAAGTGTTCCTTTTGTGGATAGACTCTGGTGGAGAGGCCGCTGGAGAAGGCTTCTGCTTCTATGCCCTTTGAGAAGGCTGCTTTGAGGAACCTCTTACCCTAGCCTCTGGCAAGTACAGCCTTCTGCCTCTCTCCAATACTGACTTACTTTTGACAGCTTGTCTTTCCGTTTGAGAAACCAAGAGCCCTTTTCGTGCAGGGAAAAATGTCCGTTTTCTGGTCTTCTTTTGCACACGGTGACGTGCTTTCAGGCCTGGTTTAGGCTTTTACCCACTCGAGGGAGGGCAGCTTCCCATTCACTTTGGAGATGGCACTCCTGCAGCGCTGTGGGTCATGACTGTGCTTCGCAGACTGTAAACTACCCTCTCCATTCGAAGAGAACACGCACGGATTGGGAAGTCTCTGTTCTCTGGGAGTTGTGTGTGGTGCTACTGCCCCGGTGTATGGGGTGGCTCACTGGCCACTAGCAATGTTTCTACTCTCCACTGTGGGGCAAACGTTGTGCAGCTAAGCTCACTTGGGAAGTACAAGTGCCAGAGTTCCTTTCTGGGGCACCATCAAGCGATCAAATTCGTAGCATGCGGGTACTGCTTTCCTCCTAAGATGTGCATTCGCAGCCAGCTTCAAGGTGTTCCTTTTGTGGATAGACTCTGGTGGAGAGGCCGCTGGAGAAGGCCTCTGCTTCTATGCCCTTTGAGAAGGCTTCTTTGAGGAACCTCTTACCCTAGCCTCTGCCACGTACAGCCTTCTGCCTCTCCCCAATACTGACTTACTTCTGACAGCTTGTCTTTCCGTTTGAGAAAGCAAGAGCCCTTTTCGTGCAGGGAAAAATGTCCGTTTTCTTTTCTTCTTTTGCACACGGTGACGTGCTTTCAGGGCTGTGGTTAGGCTTTTACCCACTCGAGGGAGGGCAGCTTCCCATTCACTTTGGAGATGGCACTCCTGCAGCGCTGTGGGCCATGTCTGTGCTTCGCAGACTGCAAACTACCCTCTCCATTCGAAGAGAACACGCACGGATTGGGAAGTCTCTGTTCTCTGGGAGTTGTGTGTGGTGCTACTGCCCCGGTGTATGGGGTGGCTCACTGGCCACTAGCAATGTTTCTGCTCGCCACTGTGGGGCAAACGTTGTTCAGCTAAGCTCACTTGGGAAGTACAAGTGCCAGAGTTCCTTTCTGGGGCACCATCAAGAGATCACATTCGTAGCATGCGGGTACTGCTTTCCTCCTCAGCTGTGCATTCGCAGCCAGCTTCAAGGTGTTCCTTTTGTGGATAGACTCTGGTGGAGAGGCCGCTGGAGAAGGCTTCTGCTTCTATGCCCTTTGAGAAGGCTTCTTTGAGGAACCTCTTACCCTAGCGTGTGCCAAGTACAGCCTTCTGCCTCTCTCCAATACTGACTTACTTTTGACAGCTTGTCTTTCCGTTTGAGAAAGCAAGAGCCCTTTTCGTGCAGGGAAAAATGTCCGTTTTCTGTTCTTCTTTTGCACAAGGTGACGTGCTTTCAGGGCTGTGGTTAGGCTTTTACCCACTCGAGGGAGGGCAGCTTCCCATTCACTTTGGAGATGGCACTCCTGCAGCGCTGTGGGCCATGTCTGTGCTTCGCAGACTGCAAACTACCCTCTCCATTCGAAGAGAACACGCACGGATTGGGAAGTCTCTGTTCTCTGGGAGTTGTGTGTGTTGCTACTGCCCCGGTGTATGGGGTGGCTCACTGGCCACTAGCAATGTTTCTGCTCGCCACTGTGGGGCAAACTTTGTGCAGCTAAGCTCACTTGGGAAGTACAAGTGCCAGAGTTCCTTTCTGGGGCACCATCAAGAGATCACATTCGTAGCATGCGGGTACTGCTTTCCTCCTAAGCTGTGCATTCGCAGCCAGCTTCAAGGTGTTCCTTTTGTGGATAGACTCTGGTGGAGAGGCCGCTGGATAAGGCCTCTGCTTCTATGCCCTTTGAGAGGGCTGCTTTGAGGAACCTCTTACCCTAGCCTCTGCCAAGTACAGCCTTCTGCCTCTCTCCAATACTGACTTACTTCTGACAGCTTGTCTTTCCGTTTGAGAAACCAAGAGCCCTTTTCGTGCAGGGAAAAATGTCCGTTTTCTGTTCTTCTTTTGCACACGGTGACGTGCTTTCAGGGCTGGCGTTAGGCTTTTACCCACTCGAGGGAGGGCAGCTTCCCATTTACTTTGTAGATGGCACTCCTGCAGCGCTGTGGGCCATGTCTGTGCTTCGCAGACTGCAAACTACCCTCTCCATTCGAAGAGAACACGCACAGATTGGGAAGTCTCTGTTCTCTGGGAGTTGTGTGTGGTGCTACTGCCCCGGTGTATGGGGTGGCTCACTGGCCACTAGCAATGTTTCTGCTCGCCACTGTGGGGCAAACGTTGTTCAGCTAAGCTCACTTGGGAAGTACAAGTGCCAGAGTTCCTTTCTGGGGCACCATCAAGAGATCACATTCGTAGCATGCGGGTACTGCTTTCCTCCTCAGGTGTGCATTCGCAGCCAGCTTCAAGGTGTTCCTTTTGTGGATAGACTCTGGTGGAGAGGCCGCTGGAGAAGGCTTCTGCTTCTATGCCCTTTGAGAAGGCTGCTTTGAAAAACCTCTTACCTAGCGTGTGCCAAGTACAGCCTTCTGCCTCTCTCCAATACTGACTTACTTTTGACAGCTTGTCTTTCCGTTTGAGAAAGCAAGAGCCCTTTTCGTGCAGGGAAAAATGTCCGTTTTCTGTTCTTCTTTTGCACACGGTGACGTGCTTTCAGGGCTGTGGTTAGGCTTTTACCCACTCGAGGGAGGGCAGCTTCCCATTCACTTTGGAGATGGCACTCCTGCAGCGCTGTGGGCCATGTCTGTGCTTCGCAGACTGCAAACTACCCTCTCCATTCGAAGAGAACACGCACGGATTGGGAAGTCTCTGTTCTCTGGTAGTTGTGTGTGGTCCTACTGCCCCGGTGTATGGGGTGGCTCACTGGCCACTAGCAATGTTTCTGCTCGCCACTGTGGGGCAAACGTTGTGCAGCTAAGCTCACTTGGGAAGTACAAGTGCCAGAGTTCCTTTCTGGGGCACCATCAAGAGATCACATTCGTAGCATGCGGGTACTGCTTTCCTCCTCAGCTGTGCTTTCGCAGCCAGCTTCAAGGTGTTCCATTTGTGGATAGACTCTGGTGGAGAGGCCGCTGGAGAATGCTTCTGCTTCTATGCCCTTTGAGAAGGCTTCTTTGAGGAACCTCTTACCCTAGCGTGTGCCAAGTACAGCCTTCTGCCTCTCTCCAATACTGACTTACTTTTGACAGCTTGTCTTTCCGTTTGAGAAAGCAAGAGCCCTTTTCGTGCAGGGAAAAATGTCCGTTTTCTGTTCTTCTTTTGCACAAGGTGACGTGCTTTCAGGGCTGTGGTTAGGCTTTTACCCACTCGAGGGAGGGCAGCTTCCCATTCACTTTGGAGATGGCACTCCTGCAGCGCTGTGGGCCATGTCTGTGCTTCGCAGACTGCAAACTACCCTCTCCATTCGAAGAGAACACGCACGGATTGGGAAGTCTCTGTTCTCTGGGAGTTGTGTGTGGTGCTACTGCCCCGGTGTATGGGGTGGCTCACTGGCCACTAGCAATGTTTCTGCTCGCCACTGTGGGGCAAACGTTGTGCAGCTAAGCTCACTTGGGAAGTACAAGTGCCAGAGTTCCTTTCTGGGGCACCATCAAGAGATCACATTCGTAGCATGCGGGTACTGCTTTCCTCCTCAGCTGTGCTTTCGCAGCCAGCTTCAAGGTGTTCCTTTTGTGGATAGACTCTGGTGGAGAGGCCGCTGGAGAAGGCTTCTGCTTCTATGCCCTTTGAGAAGGCTTCTTTGAGGAATCTCTTACCCTAGCGTGTGCCAAGTACAGCCTTCTGCCTCTCTCCAATACTGACTTACTTTTGACAGCTTGTCTTTCCGTTTGAGAAAGCAAGAGCCCTTTTCTTGCAGGGAAAAATGTCCGTTTTCTGTTCTTCTTTTGCACAAGGTGACGTGCTTTCAGGGCTGTGGTTAGGCTTTTACCCACTCGAGGGAGGGCAGCTTCCCATTCACTTTGGAGATGGCACTCCTGCAGCGCTGTGGGCCATGTCTGTGCTTCGCAGACTGCAAACTACCCTCTCCATTCGAAGAGAACACGCACGGATTGGGAAGTCTCTGTTCTCTGGGAGTTCTGTGTGGTGCTACTGCCCCGGTGTATGGGGTGGCTCACTGGCCACTAGCAATGTTTCTGCTCGCCACTGTGGGGCCAACGTTGTGCAGCTAAGCTCACTTGGGAAGTACAAGTGCCAGAGTTCCTTTCTGGGGCACCATCAAGAGATCACATTCGTAGCATGCGGGTACTGCTTTCCTCCTCAGCTGTGCATTCGCAGCCAGCTTCAAGGTGTTCCTTTTGTGGATAGACTCTGGTGGAGAGGCCGCTGGATAAGGCCTCTGCTTCAATGCCCTTTGAGAGGGCTGCTTTGAGGAACATCTTACCCTAACCTCTGCCAAGTACAGCCTTCTGCCTCTCTCCAATACTGACTTACTTCTGACAGCTTGTCTTTCCGTTTGAGAAACCAAGAGCCCTTTTCGTGCAGGGAAAAATGTCCGTTTTCTGTTCTTCTTTTGCACACGGTGACGTGCTTTCAGGGCTGGCGTTAGGCTTTTACCCACTCGAGGGAGGGCAGCTTCCCATTTACTTTGTAGATGGCACTCCTGCAGCGCTGTGGGCCATGTCTGTGCTTCGCAGACTGCAAACTACCCTCTCCATTCGAAGAGAACACGCACGGATTGGGAAGTCTCTGTTCTCTGGGAGTTGTGTGTGGTGCTACTGCCCCGGTGTATGGGGTGGCTCACTGGCCACTAGCAATGTTTCTGCTCTCCACTGTGGGGAAAACGTTGTGCAGCTAAGCTCACTTGGGAAGTACAAGTGCCAGAGTTCCTTTCTGGGGCACCATCAAGAGATCACATTCGTAGCATGCGGGTACTGCTTTCCTCCTCGGCTGTGCATTCGCAGCCAGCTTCAATGTGTTCCTTTTGTGGATAGACTCTGGTGGAGAGGCCGCTGGAGAAGGCTTCTGCTTCTATGCCCTTTGAGAAGGCTGCTTTGAGGAACCTCTTACCCTAGCCTCTGCCAAGTACAGCCTTCTGCCTCTCTCCAATACTGACTTACTTTTGACAGCTTGTCTTTCCATTTGAGAAACCAAGAGCCCTTTTCGTGCAGGGAAAAATGTCCGTTTTCTGGTCTTCTTTTGCACACGGTGACGTGCTTTCAGGCCTGGTTTAGGCTTTTACCCACTCAAGGGAGGGCAGCTTCCCATTCACTTTGGAGATAGCACTCCTGCAGCGCTGTGGGTCATGACTGTGCTTCGCAGATGGAAACTACCCTCTCCATTCGAAGAGAACACGCACAGATTGGGAAGTCTCTGTTCTCTGGGAGATGTGTGTGGTGCTACTGCCCCGGTGTATGGGGTGGCTCACTCGCCACTAGCAATGTTTCTGCTCGCCACTGTGGGGCAAACGTTGTGCAGCTAAGCTCACTTGGGAAGTACAAGTGCCAGAGTTCCTTTCTGGGGCACCATCAAGAGATCACATTCGTAGCATGCGGGTACTGCTTTCCTCCTAAGCTGTGCATTCGCAGCCAGCTTCAAGGTGTTCCTTTTGTGGATAGACTCTGGTGGAGAGGCCGCTGGAGAAGGCTTCTGCTTCTATGCCCTTTGAGAAGGCTGCTTTGAAAAACCTCTTACCTAGCGTGTGCCAAGTACAGCCTTCTGCCTCTCTCCAATACTGACTTACTTTTGACAGCTTGTCTTTCCGTTTGAGAAAGCAAGAGCCCTTTTCGTGCAGGGAAAAATGTCCGTTTTCTGTTCTTCTTTTGCACAAGGTGACGTGCTTTCAGGGCTGTGGTTAGGCTTTTACCCACTCGAGGGAGGGCAGCTTCCCATTCACTTTGGAGATGGCACTCCTGCAGCGCTGTGGGCCATGTCTGTGCTTCGCAGACTGCAAACTACCCTCTCCATTCGAAGAGAACACGCACGGATTGGGAAGTCTCTGTTCTCTGGGAGTTGTGTGTGGTGCTACTGCCCCGGTGTATGGGGTGGCTCACTGGCCACTAGCAATGTTTCTGCTCGCCACTGTGGGGCAAACGTTGTGCAGCTAAGCTCACTTGGGAAGTACAAGTGCCAGAGTTCCTTTCTGGGGCACCATCAAGAGATCACATTCGTAGCATGCGGGTACTGCTTTCCTCCTCAGCTGTGCTTTCGCAGCCAGCTTCAAGGTGTTCCTTTTGTGGATAGACTCTGGTGGAGAGGCCGCTGGAGAAGGCTTCTGCTTCTATGCCCTTTGAGAAGGCTTCTTTGAGGAATCTCTTACCCTAGCGTGTGCCAAGTACAGCCTTCTGCCTCTCTCCAATACTGACTTACTTTTGACAGCTTGTCTTTCCGTTTGAGAAAGCAAGAGCCCTTTTCGTGCAGGGAAAAATGTCCGTTTTCTGTTCTTCTTTTGCACAAGGTGACGTGCTTTCAGGGCTGTGGTTAGGCTTTTACCCACTCGAGGGAGGGCAGCTTCCCATTCACTTTGGAGATGGCACTCCTGCAGCGCTGTGGGCCATGTCTGTGCTTCGCAGACTGCAAACTACCCTCTCCATTCGAAGAGAACACGCACGGATTGGGAAGTCTCTGTTCTCTGGGAGTTGTGTGTGGTGCTACTGCCCCGGTGTATGGGGTGGCTCACTGGCCACTAGCAATGTTTCTGCTCGCCACTGTGGGGCCAACGTTGTGCAGCTAAGCTCACTTGGGAAGTACAAGTGCCAGAGTTCCTTTCTGGGGCACCATCAAGATATCACATTCGTAGCATGCGGGTACTGCTTTCCTCCTCAGCTGTGCATTCGCAGCCAGCTTCAAGGTGTTCCTTTTGTGGATAGACTCTGGTGGAGAGGCCGCTGGATAAGGCCTCTGCTTCAATGCCCTTTGAGAGGGCTGCTTTGAGGAACATCTTACCCTAACCTCTGCCAAGTACAGCCTTCTGCCTCTCTCCAATACTGACTTACTTCTGACAGCTTGTCTTTCCGTTTGAGAAACCAAGAGCCCTTTTCGTGCAGGGAAAAATGTCCGTTTTCTGTTCTTCTTTTGCACACGGTGACGTGCTTTCAGGGCTGGCGTTAGGCTTTTACCCACTCGAGGGAGGGCAGCTTCCCATTTACTTTGTAGATGGCACTCCTGCAGCGCTGTGGGCCATGTCTGTGCTTCGCAGACTGCAAACTACCCTCTCCATTCGAAGAGAACACGCACGGATTGGGAAGTCTCTGTTCTCTGGGAGTTGTGTGTGGTGCTACTGCCCCGGTGTATGGGGTGGCTCACTGGCCACTAGCAATGTTTCTGCTCTCCACTGTGGGGAAAACGTTGTGCAGCTAAGCTCACTTGGGAAGTACAAGTGCCAGAGTTCCTTTCTGGGGCACCATCAAGAGATCACATTCGTAGCATGCGGGTACTGCTTTCCTCCTCGGCTGTGCATTCGCAGCCAGCTTCAATGTGTTCCTTTTGTGGATAGACTCTGGTGGAGAGGCCGCTGGAGAAGGCTTCTGCTTCTATGCCCTTTGAGAAGGCTGCTTTGAGGAACCTCTTACCCTAGCCTCTGCCAAGTACAGCCTTCTGCCTCTCTCCAATACTGACTTACTTTTGACAGCTTGTCTTTCCATTTGAGAAACCAAGAGCCCTTTTCGTGCAGGGAAAAATGTCCGTTTTCTGGTCTTCTTTTGCACACGGTGACGTGCTTTCAGGCCTGGTTTAGGCTTTTACCCACTCAAGGGAGGGCAGCTTCCCATTCACTTTGGAGATAGCACTCCTGCAGCGCTGTGGGTCATGACTGTGCTTCGCAGATGGAAACTACCCTCTCCATTCGAAGAGAACACGCACAGATTGGGAAGTCTCTGTTCTCTGGGAGATGTGTGTGGTGCTACTGCCCCGGTGTATGGGGTGGCTCACTCGCCACTAGCAATGTTTCTGCTCGCCACTGTGGGGCAAACGTTGTGCAGCTAAGCTCACTTGGGAAGTACAAGTGCCAGAGTTCCTTTCTGGGGCACCATCAAGAGATCACATTCGTAGCATGCGGGTACTGCTTTCCTCCTAAGCTGTGCATTCGCAGCCAGCTTCAAGGTGTTCCTTTTGTGGATAGACTCTGGTGGAGAGGCCGCTGGAGAAGGCTTCTGCTTCTATGCCCTTTGAGAAGGCTGCTTTGAAAAACCTCTTACCTAGCGTGTGCCAAGTACAGCCTTCTGCCTCTCTCCAATACTGACTTACTTTTGACAGCTTGTCTTTCCGTTTGAGAAAGCAAGAGCCCTTTTCGTGCAGGGAAAAATGTCCGTTTTCTGTTCTTCTTTTGCACACGGTGACGTGCTTTCAGGGCTGTGGTTAGGCTTTTACCCACTCGAGGGAGGGCAGCTTCCCATTCACTTTGGAGATGGCACTCCTGCAGCGCTGTGGGCCATGTCTGTGCTTCGCAGACTGCAAACTACCCTCTCCATTCGAAGAGAACACGCACGGATTGGGAAGTCTCTGTTCTCTGGTAGTTGTGTGTGGTCCTACTGCCCCGGTGTATGGGGTGGCTCACTGGCCACTAGCAATGTTTCTGCTCGCCACTGTGGGGCAAACGTTGTGCAGCTAAGCTCACTTGGGAAGTACAAGTGCCAGAGTTCCTTTCTGGGGCACCATCAAGAGATCACATTCGTAGCATGCGGGTACTGCTTTCCTCCTCAGCTGTGCTTTCGCAGCCAGCTTCAAGGTGTTCCATTTGTGGATAGACTCTGGTGGAGAGGCCGCTGGAGAAGGCTTCTGCTTCTATGCCCTTTGAGAAGGCTTCTTTGAGGAACCTCTTACCCTAGCGTGTGCCAAGTACAGCCTTCTGCCTCTCTCCAATACTGACTTACTTCTGACAGCTTGTCTTTCCGTTTGAGAAAGCAAGAGCCCTTTTCGTGCAGGGAAAAATATCCGTTTTCTGTTCTTCTTTTGCACAAGGTGACGTGCTTTCAGGGCTGTGGTTAGGCTTTTACCCACTCGAGGGAGGGCAGCTTCCCATTCACTTTGGAGATGGCACTCCTGCAGCGCTGTGGGCCATGTCTGTGCTTCGCAGACTGCAAACTACCCTCTCCATTCGAAGAGAACACGCACGGATTGGGAAGTCTCTGTTCTCTGGGAGTTGTGTGTGTTGCTACTGCCCCGGTGTATGGGGTGGCTCACTGGCCACTAGCAATGTTTCTGCTCGCCACTGTGGGGCAAACTTTGTGCAGCTAAGCTCACTTGGGAAGTACAAGTGCCAGAGTTCCTTTCTGGGGCACCATCAAGAGATCACATTCGTAGCATGCGGGTACTGCTTTCCTCCTAAGCTGTGCATTCGCAGCCAGCTTCAAGGTGTTCCTTTTGTGGATAGACTCTGGTGGAGAGGCCGCTGGAGAAGGCCTCTGCTTCTATGCCCTTTGAGAGGGCTGCTTTGAGGAACCTCTTACCCTAGCCTCTGCCAAGTACAGCCTTCTGCCTCTCTCCAATACTGACTTACTTCTGACAGCTTGTCTTTCCGTTTGAGAAACCAAGAGCCCTTTTCGTGCAGGGAAAAATGTCCGTTTTCTGTTCTTCTTTTGCACACGGTGACGTGCTTTCAGGGCTGGCGTTAGGCTTTTACCCACTCGAGGGAGGGCAGCTTCCCATTTACTTTGTAGATGGCACTCCTGCAGCGCTGTGGGCCATGTCTGTGCTTCGCAGACTGCAAACTACCCTCTCCATTCGAAGAGAACACGCACAGATTGGGAAGTCTCTGTTCTCTGGGAGTTGTGTGTGGTGCTACTGCCCCGGTGTATGGGGTGGCTCACTGGCCACTAGCAATGTTTCTGCTCGCCACTGTGGGGCAAACGTTGTTCAGCTAAGCTCACTTGGGAAGTACAAGTGCCAGAGTTCCTTTCTGGGGCACCATCAAGAGATCACATTCGTAGCATGCGGGTACTGCTTTCCTCCTCAGGTGTGCATTCGCAGCCAGCTTCAAGGTGTTCCTTTTGTGGATAGACTCTGGTGGAGAGGCCGCTGGAGAAGGCTTCTGCTTCTATGCCCTTTGAGAAGGCTGCTTTGAAAAACCTCTTACCTAGCGTGTGCCAAGTACAGCCTTCTGCCTCTCTCCAATACTGACTTACTTTTGACAGCTTGTCTTTCCGTTTGAGAAAGCAAGAGCCCTTTTCGTGCAGGGAAAAATGTCCGTTTTCTGTTCTTCTTTTGCACACGGTGACGTGCTTTCAGGGCTGTGGTTAGGCTTTTACCCACTCGAGGGAGGGCAGCTTCCCATTCACTTTGGAGATGGCACTCCTGCAGCGCTGTGGGCCATGTCTGTGCTTCGCAGACTGCAAACTACCCTCTCCATTCGAAGAGAACACGCACGGATTGGGAAGTCTCTGTTCTCTGGTAGTTGTGTGTGGTCCTACTGCCCCGGTGTATGGGGTGGCTCACTGGCCACTAGCAATGTTTCTGCTCGCCACTGTGGGGCAAACGTTGTGCAGCTAAGCTCACTTGGGAAGTACAAGTGCCAGAGTTCCTTTCTGGGGCACCATCAAGGGATCACATTCGTAGCATGCGGGTACTGCTTTCCTCCTCAGCTGTGCTTTCGCAGCCAGCTTCAAGGTGTTCCATTTGTGGATAGACTCTGGTGGAGAGGCCGCTGGAGAAGGCTTCTGCTTCTATGCCCTTTGAGAAGGCTTCTTTGAGGAACCTCTTACCCTAGCGTGTGCCAAGTACAGCCTTCTGCCTCTCTCCAATACTGACTTACTTTTGACAGCTTGTCTTTCCGTTTGAGAAAGCAAGAGCCCTTTTCGTGCAGGGAAAAATGTCCGTTTTCTGTTCTTCTTTTGCACAAGGTGACGTGCTTTCAGGGCTGTGGTTAGGCTTTTACCCACTCGAGGGAGGGCAGCTTCCCATTCACTTTGGAGATGGCACTCCTGCAGCGCTGTGGGCCATGTCTGTGCTTCGCAGACTGCAAACTACCCTCTCCATTCGAAGAGAACACGCACGGATTGGGAAGTCTCTGTTCTCTGGGAGTTGTGTGTGGTGCTACTGCCCCGGTGTATGGGGTGGCTCACTGGCCACTAGCAATGTTTCTGCTCGCCACTGTGGGGCAAACGTTGTGCAGCTAAGCTCACTTGGGAAGTACAAGTGCCAGAGTTCCTTTCTGGGGCACCATCAAGAGATCACATTCGTAGCATGCGGGTACTGCTTTCCTCCTCAGCTGTGCTTTCGCAGCCAGCTTCAAGGTGTTCCTTTTGTGGATAGACTCTGGTGGAGAGGCCGCTGGAGAAGGCTTCTGCTTCTATGCCCTTTGAGAAGGCTTCTTTGAGGAATCTCTTACCCTAGCGTGTGCCAAGTACAGCCTTCTGCCTCTCTCCAATACTGACTTACTTTTGACAGCTTGTCTTTCCGTTTGAGAAAGCAAGAGCCCTTTTCGTGCAGGGAAAAATGTCCGTTTTCTGTTCTTCTTTTGCACAAGGTGACGTGCTTTCAGGGCTGTGGTTAGGCTTTTACCCACTCGAGGGAGGGCAGCTTCCCATTCACTTTGGAGATGGCACTCCTGCAGCGCTGTGGGCCATGTCTGTGCTTCGCAGACTGCAAACTACCCTCTCCATTCGAAGAGAACACGCACGGATTGGGAAGTCTCTGTTCTCTGGGAGTTGTGTGTGGTGCTACTGCCCCGGTGTATGGGGTGGCTCACTGGCCACTAGCAATGTTTCTGCTCGCCACTGTGGGGCCAACGTTGTGCAGCTAAGCTCACTTGGGAAGTACAAGTGCCAGAGTTCCTTTCTGGGGCACCATCAAGAGATCACATTCGTAGCATGCGGGTACTGCTTTCCTCCTCAGCTGTGCATTCGCAGCCAGCTTCAAGGTGTTCCTTTTGTGGATAGACTCTGGTGGAGAGGCCGCTGGATAAGGCCTCTGCTTCAATGCCCTTTGAGAGGGCTGCTTTGAGGAACCTCTTACCCTAACCTCTGCCAAGTACAGCCGTCTGCCTCTCTCCAATACTGACTTACTTCTGACAGCTTGTCTTTCCGTTTGAGAAACCAAGAGCCCTTTTCGTGCAGGGAAAAATGTCCGTTTTCTGTTCTTCTTTTGCACACGGTGACGTGCTTTCAGGGCTGGCGTTAGGCTTTTACCCACTCGAGGGAGGGCAGCTTCCCATTTACTTTGTAGATGGCACTCCTGCAGCGCTGTGGGCCATGTCTGTGCTTCGCAGACTGCAAACTACCCTCTCCATTCGAAGAGAACACGCACGGATTGGGAAGTCTCTGTTCTCTGGGAGTTGTGTGTGGTGCTACTGCCCCGGTGTATGGGGTGGCTCACTGGCCACTAGCAATGTTTCTGCTCGCCACTGTGGGGAAAACGTTGTGCAGCTAAGCTCACTTGGGAAGTACAAGTGCCAGAGTTCCTTTCTGGGGCACCATCAAGAGATCACATTCGTAGCATGCGGGTACTGCTTTCCTCCTCGGCTGTGCATTCGCAGCCAGCTTCAATGTGTTCCTTTTGTGGATATACTCTGGTGGAGAGGCCGCTGGAGAAGGCTTCTGCTTCTATGCCCTTTGAGAAGGCTGCTTTGAGGAACCTCTTACCCTAGCCTCTGCCAAGTACAGCCTTCTGCCTCTCTCCAATACTGACTTACTTTTGACAGCTTGTCTTTCCATTTGAGAAACCAAGAGCCCTTTTCGTGCAGGGAAAAATGTCCGTTTTCTGGTCTTCTTTTGCACACGGTGACGTGCTTTCAGGCCTGGTTTAGGCTTTTACCCACTCAAGGGAGGGCAGCTTCCCATTCACTTTGGAGATAGCACTCCTGCAGCGCTGTGGGCCATGTCTGTGCTTCGCAGACTGCAAACTACCCTCTCCATTCGAAGAGAACACGCACGGATTGGGAAGTCTCTGTTCTCTGGGAGTTGTGTGTGGTGCTACTGCCCCGGTGTATGGGGTGGCTCACTGGCCACTAGCAATGTTTCTGCTCGCCACTGTGGGGAAAACGTTGTGCAGCTAAGCTCACTTGGGAAGTACAAGTGCCAGAGTTCCTTTCTGGGGCACCATCAAGAGATCACATTCGTAGCATGCGGGTACTGCTTTCCTCCTCGGCTGTGCATTCGCAGCCAGCTTCAATGTGTTCCTTTTGTGGATAGACTCTGGTGGAGAGGCCGCTGGAGAAGGCTTCTGCTTCTATGCCCTTTGAGAAGGCTGCTTTGAGGAACCTCTTACCCTAGCGTGTGCCAAGTACAGCCTTCTACCTCTCTCCAATACTGACTTACTTTTGACAGCTTGTCTTTCCGTTTGAGAAAGCAAGAGCCCTTTTCGTGCAGGGAAAAATGTCCGTTTTCTGTTCTTCTTTTGCACAAGGTGACGTGCTTTCAGGGCTGTGGTTAGGCTTTTACCCACTCGAGGGAGGGCAGCTTCCCATTCACTTTGGAGATGGCACTCCTGCAGCGCTGTGGGCCATGTCTGTGCTTCGCAGACTGCAAACTACCCTCTCCATTCGAAGAGAACACGCACGGATTGGGAAGTCTCTGTTCTCTGGGAGTTGTGTGTGGTGCTACTGCCCCGGTGTATGGGGTGGCTCACTGGCCACTAGCAATGTTTCTGCTCGCCACTGTGGGGCAAACGTTGTGCAGCTAAGCTCACTTGGGAAGTACAAGTGCCAGAGTTCCTTTCTGGGGCACCATCAAGAGATCACATTCGTAGCATGCGGGTACTGCTTTCCTCCTAAGCTGTGCATTCGCAGCCAGCTTCAAGGTGTTCCTTTTGTGGATAGACTCTGGTGGAGAGGCCGCTGGAGAAGGCTTCTGCTTCTATGCCCTTTGAGAAGGGTGCTTTGAAAAACCTCTTACCTAGCGTGTGCCAAGTACAGCCTTCTGCCTCTCTCCAATACTGACTTACTTTTGACAGCTTGTCTTTCCGTTTGAGAAAGCAAGAGCCCTTTTCGTGCAGGGAAAAATGTCCGTTTTCTGTTCTTCTTTTGCACACGGTGACGTGCTTTCAGGGCTGTGGTTAGGCTTTTACCCACTCGAGGGAGGGCAGCTTCCCATTCACTTTGGAGATGGCACTCCTGCAGCGCTGTGGGCCATGTCTGTGCTTCGCAGACTGCAAACTACCCTCTCCATTCGAAGAGAACACGCACGGATTGGGAAGTCTCTGTTCTCTGGTAGTTGTGTGTGGTCCTACTGCCCCGGTGTATGGGGTGGCTCACTGGCCACTAGCAATGTTTCTGCTCGCCACTGTGGGGCAAACGTTGTGCAGCTAAGCTCACTTGGGAAGTACAAGTGCCAGAGTTCCTTTCTGGGGCACCATCAAGAGATCACATTCGTAGCATGCGGGTACTGCTTTCCTCCTCAGCTGTGCTTTCGCAGCCAGCTTCAAGGTGTTCCATTTGTGGATAGACTCTGGTGGAGAGGCCGCTGGAGAAGGCTTCTGCTTCTATGCCCTTTGAGAAGGCTTCTTTGAGGAACCTCTTACCCTAGCGTGTGCCAAGTACAGCCTTCTGCCTCTCTCCAATACTGACTTACTTCTGACAGCTTGTCTTTCCGTTTGAGAAAGCAAGAGCCCTTTTCGTGCAGGGAAAAATATCCGTTTTCTGTTCTTCTTTTGCACAAGGTGACGTGCTTTCAGGGCTGTGGTTAGGCTTTTACCCACTCGAGGGAGGGCAGCTTCCCATTCACTTTGGAGATGGCACTCCTGCAGCGCTGTGGGCCATGTCTGTGCTTCGCAGACTGCAAACTACCCTCTCCATTCGAAGAGAACACGCACGGATTGGGAAGTCTCTGTTCTCTGGGAGTTGTGTGTGTTGCTACTGCCCCGGTGTATGGGGTGGCTCACTGGCCACTAGCAATGTTTCTGCTCGCCACTGTGGGGCAAACTTTGTGCAGCTAAGCTCACTTGGGAAGTACAAGTGCCAGAGTTCCTTTCTGGGGCACCATCAAGAGATCACATTCGTAGCATGCGGGTACTGCTTTCCTCCTAAGCTGTGCATTCGCAGCCAGCTTCAAGGTGTTCCTTTTGTGGATAGACTCTGGTGGAGAGGCCGCTGGAGAAGGCCTCTGCTTCTATGCCCTTTGAGAGGGCTGCTTTGAGGAACCTCTTACCCTAGCCTCTGCCAAGTACAGCCTTCTGCCTCTCTCCAATACTGACTTACTTCTGACAGCTTGTCTTTCCGTTTGAGAAACCAAGAGCCCTTTTCGTGCAGGGAAAAATGTCCGTTTTCTGTTCTTCTTTTGCACACGGTGACGTGCTTTCAGGGCTGGCGTTAGGCTTTTACCCACTCGAGGGAGGGCAGCTTCCCATTTACTTTGTAGATGGCACTCCTGCAGCGCTGTGGGCCATGTCTGTGCTTCGCAGACTGCAAACTACCCTCTCCATTCGAAGAGAACACGCACAGATTGGGAAGTCTCTGTTCTCTGGGAGTTGTGTGTGGTGCTACTGCCCCGGTGTATGGGGTGGCTCACTGGCCACTAGCAATGTTTCTGCTCGCCACTGTGGGGCAAACGTTGTTCAGCTAAGCTCACTTGGGAAGTACAAGTGCCAGAGTTCCTTTCTGGGGCACCATCAAGAGATCACATTCGTAGCATGCGGGTACTGCTTTCCTCCTCAGGTGTGCATTCGCAGCCAGCTTCAAGGTGTTCCTTTTGTGGATAGACTCTGGTGGAGAGGCCGCTGGAGAAGGCTTCTGCTTCTATGCCCTTTGAGAAGGCTGCTTTGAAAAACCTCTTACCTAGCGTGTGCCAAGTACAGCCTTCTGCCTCTCTCCAATACTGACTTACTTTTGACAGCTTGTCTTTCCGTTTGAGAAAGCAAGAGCCCTTTTCGTGCAGGGAAAAATGTCCGTTTTCTGTTCTTCTTTTGCACACGGTGACGTGCTTTCAGGGCTGTGGTTAGGCTTTTACCCACTCGAGGGAGGGCAGCTTCCCATTCACTTTGGAGATGGCACTCCTGCAGCGCTGTGGGCCATGTCTGTGCTTCGCAGACTGCAAACTACCCTCTCCATTCGAAGAGAACACGCACGGATTGGGAAGTCTCTGTTCTCTGGTAGTTGTGTGTGGTCCTACTGCCCCGGTGTATGGGGTGGCTCACTGGCCACTAGCAATGTTTCTGCTCGCCACTGTGGGGCAAACGTTGTGCAGCTAAGCTCACTTGGGAAGTACAAGTGCCAGAGTTCCTTTCTGGGGCACCATCAAGGGATCACATTCGTAGCATGCGGGTACTGCTTTCCTCCTCAGCTGTGCTTTCGCAGCCAGCTTCAAGGTGTTCCATTTGTGGATAGACTCTGGTGGAGAGGGCGCTGGAGAAGGCTTCTGCTTCTATGCCCTTTGAGAAGGCTTCTTTGAGGAACCTCTTACCCTAGCGTGTGCCAAGTACAGCCTTCTGCCTCTCTCCAATACTGACTTACTTTTGACAGCTTGTCTTTCCATTTGAGAAAGCAAGAGCCCTTTTCGTGCAGGGAAAAATGTCCGTTTTCTGTTCTTCTTTTGCACAAGGTGACGTGCTTTCAGGGCTGTGGTTAGGCTTTTACCCACTCGAGGGAGGGCAGCTTCCCATTCACTTTGGAGATGGCACTCCTGCAGCGCTGTGGGCCATGTCTGTGCTTCGCAGACTGCAAACTACCCTCTCCATTCGAAGAGAACACGCACGGATTGGGAAGTCTCTGTTCTCTGGGAGTTGTGTGTGGTGCTACTGCCCCGGTGTATGGGGTGGCTCACTGGCCACTAGCAATGTTTCTGCTCGCCACTGTGGGGCAAACGTTGTGCAGCTAAGCTCACTTGGGAAGTACAAGTGCCAGAGTTCCTTTCTGGGGCACCATCAAGAGATCACATTCGTAGCATGCGGGTACTGCTTTCCTCCTCAGCTGTGCTTTCGCAGCCAGCTTCAAGGTGTTCCTTTTGTGGATAGACTCTGGTGGAGAGGCCGCTGGAGAAGGCTTCTGCTTCTATGCCCTTTGAGAAGGCTGCTTTGAGGAACCTCTTACCCTAGCCTCTGCCAAGTACAGCCTTCTGCCTCTCTCCAATACTGACTTACTTTTGACAGCTTGTCTTTCCGTTTGAGAAAGCAAGAGCCCTTTTCGTGCAGGGAAAAATGTCCGTTTTCTGTTCTTCTTTTGCACAAGGTGACGTGCTTTCAGGGCTGTGGTTAGGCTTTTACCCACTCGAGGGAGGGCAGCTTCCCATTCACTTTGGAGATGGCACTCCTGCAGCGCTGTGGGCCATGTCTGTGCTTCGCAGACTGCAAACTACCCTCTCCATTCGAAGAGAACACGCACGGATTGGGAAGTCTCTGTTCTCTGGGAGTTGTGTGTGGTGCTACTGCCCCGGTGTATGGGGTGGCTCACTGGCCACTAGCAATGTTTCTGCTCGCCACTGTGGGGCCAACGTTGTGCAGCTAAGCTCACTTGGGAAGTACAAGTGCCAGAGTTCCTTTCTGGGGCACCATCAAGAGATCACATTCGTAGCATGCGGGTACTGCTTTCCTCCTCAGCTGTGCATTCGCAGCCAGCTTCAAGGTGTTCCTTTTGTGGATAGACTCTGGTGGAGAGGCCGCTGGATAAGGCCTCTGCTTCAATGCCCTTTGAGAGGGCTGCTTTGAGGAACCTCTTACCCTAACCTCTGCCAAGTACAGCCGTCTGCCTCTCTCCAATACTGACTTACTTCTGACAGCTTGTCTTTCCGTTTGAGAAACCAAGAGCCCTTTTCGTGCAGGGAAAAATGTCCGTTTTCTGTTCTTCTTTTGCACACGGTGACGTGCTTTCAGGGCTGGCGTTAGGCTTTTACCCACTCGAGGGAGGGCAGCTTCCCATTTACTTTGTAGATGGCACTCCTGCAGCGCTGTGGGCCATGTCTGTGCTTCGCAGACTGCAAACTACCCTCTCCATTCGAAGAGAACACGCACGGATTGGGAAGTCTCTGTTCTCTGGGAGTTGTGTGTGGTGCTACTGCCCCGGTGTATGGGGTGGCTCACTGGCCACTAGCAATGTTTCTGCTCGCCACTGTGGGGAAAACGTTGTGCAGCTAAGCTCACTTGGGAAGTACAAGTGCCAGAGTTCCTTTCTGGGGCACCATCAAGAGATCACATTCGTAGCATGCGGGTACTGCTTTCCTCCTAAGCTGTGCATTCGCAGCCAGCTTCAAGGTGTTCCTTTTGTGGATAGACTCTGGTGGAGAGGCCGCTGGAGAAGGCTTCTGCTTCTATGCCCTTTGAGAAGGCTGCTTTGAAAAACCTCTTACCTAGCGTGTGCCAAGTACAGCCTTCTGCCTCTCTCCAATACTGACTTACTTTTGACAGCTTGTCTTTCCGTTTGAGAAAGCAAGAGCCCTTTTCGTGCAGGGAAAAATGTCCGTTTTCTGTTCTTCTTTTGCACACGGTGACGTGCTTTCAGGGCTGTGGTTAGGCTTTTACCCACTCGAGGGAGGGCAGCTTCCCATTCACTTTGGAGATGGCACTCCTGCAGCGCTGTGGGCCATGTCTGTGCTTCGCAGACTGCAAACTACCCTCTCCTTTCGAAGAGAACACGCACGGATTGGGAAGTCTCTGTTCTCTGGTAGTTGTGTGTGGTCCTACTGCCCCGGTGTATGGGGTGGCTCACTGGCCACTAGCAATGTTTCTGCTCGCCACTGTGGGGCAAACGTTGTGCAGCTAAGCTCACTTGGGAAGTACAAGTGCCAGAGTTCCTTTCTGGGGCACCATCAAGAGATCACATTCGTAGCATGCGGGTACTGCTTTCCTCCTCAGCTGTGCTTTCGCAGCCAGCTTCAAGGTGTTCCATTTGTGGATAGACTCTGGTGGAGAGGCCGCTGGAGAAGGCTTCTGCTTCTATGCCCTTTGAGAAGGCTTCTTTGAGGAACCTCTTACCCTAGCGTGTGCCAAGTACAGCCTTCTGCCTCTCTCCAATACTGACTTACTTCTGACAGCTTGTCTTTCCGTTTGAGAAAGCAAGAGCCCTTTTCGTGCAGGGAAAAATATCCGTTTTCTGTTCTTCTTTTGCACAAGGTGACGTGCTTTCAGGGCTGTGGTTAGGCTTTTACCCACTCGAGGGAGGGCAGCTTCCCATTCACTTTGGAGATGGCACTCCTGCAGCGCTGTGGGCCATGTCTGTGCTTCGCAGACTGCAAACTACCCTCTCCATTCGAAGAGAACACGCACGGATTGGGAAGTCTCTGTTCTCTGGGAGTTGTGTGTGTTGCTACTGCCCCGGTGTATGGGGTGGCTCACTGGCCACTAGCAATGTTTCTGCTCGCCACTGTGGGGCAAACTTTGTGCAGCTAAGCTCACTTGGGAAGTACAAGTGCCAGAGTTCCTTTCTGGGGCACCATCAAGAGATCACATTCGTAGCATGCGGGTACTGCTTTCCTCCTAAGCTGTGCATTCGCAGCCAGCTTCAAGGTGTTCCTTTTGTGGATAGACTCTGGTGGAGAGGCCGCTGGAGAAGGCCTCTGCTTCTATGCCCTTTGAGAGGGCTGCTTTGAGGAACCTCTTACCCTAGCCTCTGCCAAGTACAGCCTTCTGCCTCTCTCCAATACTGACTTACTTCTGACAGCTTGTCTTTCCGTTTGAGAAACCAAGAGCCCTTTTCGTGCAGGGAAAAATGTCCGTTTTCTGTTCTTCTTTTGCACACGGTGACGTGCTTTCAGGGCTGGCGTTAGGCTTTTACCCACTCGAGGGAGGGCAGCTTCCCATTTACTTTGTAGATGGCACTCCTGCAGCGCTGTGGGCCATGTCTGTGCTTCGCAGACTGCAAACTACCCTCTCCATTCGAAGAGAACACGCACAGATTGGGAAGTCTCTGTTCTCTGGGAGTTGTGTGTGGTGCTACTGCCCCGGTGTATGGGGTGGCTCACTGGCCACTAGCAATGTTTCTGCTCGCCACTGTGGGGCAAACGTTGTTCAGCTAAGCTCACTTGGGAAGTACAAGTGCCAGAGTTCCTTTCTGGGGCACCATCAAGAGATCACATTCGTAGCATGCGGGTACTGCTTTCCTCCTCAGGTGTGCATTCGCAGCCAGCTTCAAGGTGTTCCTTTTGTGGATAGACTCTGGTGGAGAGGCCGCTGGAGAAGGCTTCTGCTTCTATGCCCTTTGAGAAGGCTGCTTTGAAAAACCTCTTACCTAGCGTGTGCCAAGTACAGCCTTCTGCCTCTCTCCAATACTGACTTACTTTTGACAGCTTGTCTTTCCGTTTGAGAAAGCAAGAGCCCTTTTCGTGCAGGGAAAAATGTCCGTTTTCTGTTCTTCTTTTGCACACGGTGACGTGCTTTCAGGGCTGTGGTTAGGCTTTTACCCACTCGAGGGAGGGCAGCTTCCCATTCACTTTGGAGATGGCACTCCTGCAGCGCTGTGGGCCATGTCTGTGCTTCGCAGACTGCAAACTACCCTCTCCATTCGAAGAGAACACGCACGGATTGGGAAGTCTCTGTTCTCTGGTAGTTGTGTGTGGTCCTACTGCCCCGGTGTATGGGGTGGCTCACTGGCCACTAGCAATGTTTCTGCTCGCCACTGTGGGGCAAACGTTGTGCAGCTAAGCTCACTTGGGAAGTACAAGTGCCAGAGTTCCTTTCTGGGGCACCATCAAGGGATCACATTCGTAGCATGCGGGTACTGCTTTCCTCCTCAGCTGTGCTTTCGCAGCCAGCTTCAAGGTGTTCCATTTGTGGATAGACTCTGGTGGAGAGGCCGCTGGAGAAGGCTTCTGCTTCTATGCCCTTTGAGAAGGCTTCTTTGAGGAACCTCTTACCCTAGCGTGTGCCAAGTACAGCCTTCTGCCTCTCTCCAATACTGACTTACTTTTGACAGCTTGTCTTTCCGTTTGAGAAAGCAAGAGCCCTTTTCGTGCAGGGAAAAATGTCCGTTTTCTGTTCTTCTTTTGCACAAGGTGACGTGCTTTCAGGGCTGTGGTTAGGCTTTTACCCACTCGAGGGAGGGCAGCTTCCCATTCACTTTGGAGATGGCACTCCTGCAGCGCTGTGGGCCATGTCTGTGCTTCGCAGACTGCAAACTACCCTCTCCATTCGAAGAGAACACGCACGGATTGGGAAGTCTCTGTTCTCTGGGAGTTGTGTGTGGTGCTACTGCCCCGGTGTATGGGGTGGCTCACTGGCCACTAGCAATGTTTCTGCTCGCCACTGTGGGGCAAACGTTGTGCAGCTAAGCTCACTTGGGAAGTACAAGTGCCAGAGTTCCTTTCTGGGGCACCATCAAGAGATCACATTCGTAGCATGCGGGTACTGCTTTCCTCCTCAGCTGTGCTTTCGCAGCCAGCTTCAAGGTGTTCCTTTTGTGGATAGACTCTGGTGGAGAGGCCGCTGGAGAAGGCTTCTGCTTCTATGCCCTTTGAGAAGGCTTCTTTGAGGAATCTCTTACCCTAGCGTGTGCCAAGTACAGCCTTCTGCCTCTCTCCAATACTGACTTACTTTTGACAGCTTGTCTTTCCGTTTGAGAAAGCAAGAGCCCTTTTCGTGCAGGGAAAAATGTCCGTTTTCTGTTCTTCTTTTGCACAAGGTGACGTGCTTTCAGGGCTGTGGTTAGGCTTTTACCCACTCGAGGGAGGGCAGCTTCCCATTCACTTTGGAGATGGCACTCCTGCAGCGCTGTGGGCCATGTCTGTGCTTCGCAGACTGCAAACTACCCTCTCCATTCGAAGAGAACACGCACGGATTGGGAAGTCTCTGTTCTCTGGGAGTTGTGTGTGGTGCTACTGCCCCGGTGTATGGGGTGGCTCACTGGCCACTAGCAATGTTTCTGCTCGCCACTGTGGGGCCAACGTTGTGCAGCTAAGCTCACTTGGGAAGTACAAGTGCCAGAGTTCCTTTCTGGGGCACCATCAAGAGATCACATTCGTAGCATGCGGGTACTGCTTTCCTCCTCAGCTGTGCATTCGCAGCCAGCTTCAAGGTGTTCCTTTTGTGGATAGACTCTGGTGGAGAGGCCGCTGGATAAGGCCTCTGCTTCAATGCCCTTTGAGAGGGCTGCTTTGAGGAACCTCTTACCCTAACCTCTGCCAAGTACAGCCGTCTGCCTCTCTCCAATACTGACTTACTTCTGACAGCTTGTCTTTCCGTTTGAGAAACCAAGAGCCCTTTTCGTGCAGGGAAAAATGTCCGTTTTCTGTTCTTCTTTTGCACACGGTGACGTGCTTTCAGGGCTGGCGTTAGGCTTTTACCCACTCGAGGGAGGGCAGCTTCCCATTTACTTTGTAGATGGCACTCCTGCAGCGCTGTGGGCCATGTCTGTGCTTCGCAGACTGCAAACTACCCTCTCCATTCGAAGAGAACACGCACGGATTGGGAAGTCTCTGTTCTCTGGGAGTTGTGTGTGGTGCTACTGCCCCGGTGTATGGGGTGGCTCACTGGCCACTAGCAATGTTTCTGCTCTCCACTGTGGGGAAAACGTTGTGCAGCTAAGCTCACTTGGGAAGTACAAGTGCCAGAGTTCCTTTCTGGGGCACCATCAAGAGATCACATTCGTAGCATGCGGGTACTGCTTTCCTCCTCGGCTGTGCATTCGCAGCCAGCTTCAATGTGTTCCTTTTGTGGATAGACTCTGGTGGAGAGGCCGCTGGAGAAGGCTTCTGCTTCTATGCCCTTTGAGAAGGCTGCTTTGAGGAACCTCTTACCCTAGCCTCTGCCAAGTACAGCCTTCTGCCTCTCTCCAATACTGACTTACTTTTGACAGCTTGTCTTTCCATTTGAGAAACCAAGAGCCCTTTTCGTGCAGGGAAAAATGTCCGTTTTCTGGTCTTCTTTTGCACACGGTGACGTGCTTTCAGGCCTGGTTTAGGCTTTTACCCACTCAAGGGAGGGCAGCTTCCCATTCACTTTGGAGATAGCACTCCTGCAGCGCTGTGGGTCATGACTGTGCTTCGCAGATGGAAACTACCCTCTCCATTCGAAGAGAACACGCACAGATTGGGAAGTCTCTGTTCTCTGGGAGATGTGTGTGGTGCTACTGCCCCGGTGTATGGGGTGGCTCACTCGCCACTAGCAATGTTTCTGCTCGCCACTGTGGGGCAAACGTTGTGCAGCTAAGCTCACTTGGGAAGTACAAGTGCCAGAGTTCCTTTCTGGGGCACCATCAAGAGATCACATTCGTAGTATGCGGGTACTGCTTTACTCCTAAGCTGTGCATTCGCAGCCAGCTTCAAAGTGTTCCTTTTGTGGATAGACTCTGGTGGAGAGGCCGCTGGAGAAGGCTTCTGCTTCTATGCCCTTTGAGAAGGCTGCTTTGAGGAACCTCTTACCCTAGCCTCTGGCAAGTACAGCCTTCTGCCTCTCTCCAATACTGACTTACTTTTGACAGCTTGTCTTTCCGTTTGAGAAACCAAGAGCCCTTTTCGTGCAGGGAAAAATGTCCGTTTTCTGTTCTTCTTTTGCACACGGTGACGTGCTTTCAGGCCTGGGTTAGGCTTTTACCCACTCGAGGGAGGGCAGCTTCCCATTCACTTTGGAGATGGCACTCCTGCAGCGCTGTGGGTCATGACTGTGCTTCGCAGACTGTAAACTACCCTCTCCATTCGAAGAGAACACGCACGGATTGGGAAGTCTCTGTTCTCTGGGAGTTGTGTGTGGTGCTACTGCCCCGGTGTATGGGGTGGCTCACTCGCCACTAGCAATGTTTCTACTCTCCACTGTGGGGCAAACGTTGTGCAGCTAAGCTCACTTGGGAAGTACAAGTGCCAGAGTTCCTTTCTGGGGCACCATCAAGCGATCACATTCGTAGCATGCGGGTACTGCTTTCCTCCTAAGATGTGCATTCGCAGCCAGCTTCAAGGTGTTCCTTTTGTGGATAGACTCTGGTGGAGAGGCCGCTGGAGAAGGCCTCTGCTTCTATGCCCTTTGAGAAGGCTTCTTTGAGGAACCTCTTACCCTAGCCTCTGCCACGTACAGCCTTCTGCCTCTCCCCAATACTGACTTACTTCTGACAGCTTGTCTTTCCGTTTGAGAAAGCAAGAGCCCTTTTCGTGCAGGGAAAAATGTCCGTTTTCTGTTCTTCTTTTGCACACGGTGACGTGCTTTCAGGGCTGTGGTTAGGCTTTTACCCACTCGAGGGAGGGCAGCTTCCCATTCACTTTGGAGATGGCACTCCTGCAGCGCTGTGGGCCATGTCTGTGCTTCGCAGACTGCAAACTACCCTCTCCATTCGAAGAGAACACGCACGGATTGGGAAGTCTCTGTTCTCTGGGAGTTGTGTGTGGTGCTACTGCCCCGGTGTATGGGGTGGCTCACTGGCCACTAGCAATGTTTCTGCTCGCCACTGTGGGGCAAACGTTGTGCAGCTAAGCTCACTTGGGAAGTACAAGTGCCAGAGTTCCTTTCTGGGGCACCATCAAGAGATCACATTCGTAGCATGCGGGTACTGCTTTCCTCCTAAGCTGTGCATTCGCAGCCAGCTTCAAGGTGTTCCTTTTGTGGATAGACTCTGGAGGAGAGGCCGCTGGAAAAGGCCTCTGCTTCTATGCCCTTTGAGAGGGCTGCTTTGAGGAACCTCTTACCCTAGCCTCTGCCAAGTACAGCCTTCTGCCTCTCTCCAATACTGACTTACTTCTGACAGCTTGTCTTTCCGTTTGAGAAAGCAAGAGCCCTTTTCGTGCAGGGAAAAATGTCCGTTTTCTGTTCTTCTTTTGCACAAGGTGACGTGCTTTCAGGGCTGTGGTTAGGCTTTTACCCACTCGAGGGAGGGCAGCTTCCCATTCACTTTGGAGATGGCACTCCTGCAGCGCTGTGGGCCATGTCTGTGCTTCGCAGACTGCAAACTACCCTCTCCATTCGAAGAGAACACGTACGGATTGGGAAGTCTCTGTTCTCTGGGAGTTGTGTGTGGTGCTACTGCCCCGGTGTATGGGGTGGCTCACTGGCCACTAGCAATGTTTCTGCTCGCCACTGTGGGGCAAACGTTGTTCAGCTAAGCTCACTTGGGAAGTACAAGTGCCAGAGTTCCTTTCTGGGGCACCATCAAGAGATCACATTCGTAGCATGCGGGTACTGCTTTCCTCCTCAGCTGTGCATTCGCAGCCAGCTTCAAGGTGTTCCTTTTGTGGATAGACTCTGGTGGAGAGGCCGCTGGAGAAGGCTTCTGCTTCTATGCCCTTTGAGAAGGCTTCTTTGAGGAACCTCTTACCCTAGCGTGTGCCAAGTACAGCCTTCTGCCTCTCTCCAATACTGACTTACTTTTGACAGCTTGTCTTTCCGTTTGAGAAAGCAAGAGCCCTTTTCGTGCAGGGAAAAATATCCGTTTTCTGTTCTTCTTTTGCACAAGGTGACGTGCTTTCAGGGCTGTGGTTAGGCTTTTACCCACTCGAGGGAGGGCAGCTTCCCATTCACTTTGGAGATGGCACTCCTGCAGCGCTGTGGGCCATGTCTGTGCTTCGCAGACTGCAAACTACCCTCTCCATTCGAAGAGAACACGCACGGATTGGGAAGTCTCTGTTCTCTGGGAGTTGTGTGTGTTGCTACTGCCCCGGTGTATGGGGTGGCTCACTGGCCACTAGCAATGTTTCTGCTCGCCACTGTGGGGAAAACGTTGTGCAGCTAAGCTCACTTGGGAAGTACAAGTGCCAGAGTTCCTTTCTGGGGCACCATCAAGAGATCACATTCGTAGCATGCGGGTACTGCTTTCCTCCTCGGCTGTGCATTCGCAGCCAGCTTCAATGTGTTCCTTTTGTGGATAGACTCTGGTGGAGAGGCCGCTGGAGAAGGCTTCTGCTTCTATGCCCTTTGAGAAGGCTGCTTTGAGGAACCTCTTACCCTAGCCTCTGCCAAGTACAGCCTTCTGCCTCTCTCCAATACTGACTTACTTTTGACAGCTTGTCTTTCCATTTGAGAAACCAAGAGCCCTTTTCGTGCAGGGAAAAATGTCCGTTTTCTGGTCTTCTTTTGCACACGGTGACGTGCTTTCAGGCCTGGTTTAGGCTTTTACCCACTCAAGGGAGGGCAGCTTCCCATTCACTTTGGAGATAGCACTCCTGCAGCGCTGTGGGTCATGACTGTGCTTCGCAGATGGAAACTACCCTCTCCATTCGAAGAGAACACGCACAGATTGGGAAGTCTCTGTTCTCTGGGAGATGTGTGTGGTGCTACTGCCCCGGTGTATGGGGTGGCTCACTCGCCACTAGCAATGTTTCTGCTCGCCACTGTGGGGCAAACGTTGTGCAGCTAAGCTCACTTGGGAAGTACAAGTGCCAGAGTTCCTTTCTGGGGCACCATCAAGAGATCACATTCGTAGTATGCGGGTACTGCTTTACTCCTAAGCTGTGCATTCGCAGCCAGCTTCAAAGTGTTCCTTTTGTGGATAGACTCTGGTGGAGAGGCCGCTGGAGAAGGCTTCTGCTTCTATGCCCTTTGAGAAGGCTGCTTTGAGGAACCTCTTACCCTAGCCTCTGGCAAGTACAGCCTTCTGCCTCTCTCCAATACTGACTTACTTTTGACAGCTTGTCTTTCCGTTTGAGAAACCAAGAGCCCTTTTCGTGCAGGGAAAAATGTCCGTTTTCTGTTCTTCTTTTGCACACGGTGACGTGCTTTCAGGCCTGGGTTAGGCTTTTACCCACTCGAGGGAGGGCAGCTTCCCATTCACTTTGGAGATGGCACTCCTGCAGCGCTGTGGGTCATGACTGTGCTTCGCAGACTGTAAACTACCCTCTCCATTCGAAGAGAACACGCACGGATTGGGAAGTCTCTGTTCTCTGGGAGTTGTGTGTGGTGCTACTGCCCCGGTGTATGGGGTGGCTCACTCGCCACTAGCAATGTTTCTACTCTCCACTGTGGGGCAAACGTTGTGCAGCTAAGCTCACTTGGGAAGTACAAGTGCCAGAGTTCCTTTCTGGGGCACCATCAAGCGATCACATTCGTAGCATGCGGGTACTGCTTTCCTCCTAAGATGTGCATTCGCAGCCAGCTTCAAGGTGTTCCTTTTGTGGATAGACTCTGGTGGAGAGGCCGCTGGAGAAGGCCTCTGCTTCTATGCCCTTTGAGAAGGCTTCTTTGAGGAACCTCTTACCCTAGCCTCTGCCACGTACAGCCTTCTGCCTCTCCCCAATACTGACTTACTTCTGACAGCTTGTCTTTCCGTTTGAGAAAGCAAGAGCCCTTTTCGTGCAGGGAAAAATGTCCGTTTTCTGTTCTTCTTTTGCACACGGTGACGTGCTTTCAGGGCTGTGGTTAGGCTTTTACCCACTCGAGGGAGGGCAGCTTCCCATTCACTTTGGAGATGGCACTCCTGCAGCGCTGTGGGCCATGTCTGTGCTTCGCAGACTGCAAACTACCCTCTCCATTCGAAGAGAACACGCACGGATTGGGAAGTCTCTGTTCTCTGGGAGTTGTGTGTGGTGCTACTGCCCCGGTGTATGGGGTGGCTCACTGGCCACTAGCAATGTTTCTGCTCGCCACTGTGGGGCAAACGTTGTGCAGCTAAGCTCACTTGGGAAGTACAAGTGCCAGAGTTCCTTTCTGGGGCACCATCAAGAGATCACATTCGTAGCATGCGGGTACTGCTTTCCTCCTAAGCTGTGCATTCGCAGCCAGCTTCAAGGTGTTCCTTTTGTGGATAGACTCTGGAGGAGAGGCCGCTGGAAAAGGCCTCTGCTTCTATGCCCTTTGAGAGGGCTGCTTTGAGGAACCTCTTACCCTAGCCTCTGCCAAGTACAGCCTTCTGCCTCTCTCCAATACTGACTTACTTCTGACAGCTTGTCTTTCCGTTTGAGAAAGCAAGAGCCCTTTTCGTGCAGGGAAAAATGTCCGTTTTCTGTTCTTCTTTTGCACAAGGTGACGTGCTTTCAGGGCTGTGGTTAGGCTTTTACCCACTCGAGGGAGGGCAGCTTCCCATTCACTTTGGAGATGGCACTCCTGCAGCGCTGTGGGCCATGTCTGTGCTTCGCAGACTGCAAACTACCCTCTCCATTCGAAGAGAACACGTACGGATTGGGAAGTCTCTGTTCTCTGGGAGTTGTGTGTGGTGCTACTGCCCCGGTGTATGGGGTGGCTCACTGGCCACTAGCAATGTTTCTGCTCGCCACTGTGGGGCAAACGTTGTTCAGCTAAGCTCACTTGGGAAGTACAAGTGCCAGAGTTCCTTTCTGGGGCACCATCAAGAGATCACATTCGTAGCATGCGGGTACTGCTTTCCTCCTCAGCTGTGCATTCGCAGCCAGCTTCAAGGTGTTCCTTTTGTGGATAGACTCTGGTGGAGAGGCCGCTGGAGAAGGCTTCTGCTTCTATGCCCTTTGAGAAGGCTTCTTTGAGGAACCTCTTACCCTAGCGTGTGCCAAGTACAGCCTTCTGCCTCTCTCCAATACTGACTTACTTTTGACAGCTTGTCTTTCCGTTTGAGAAAGCAAGAGCCCTTTTCGTGCAGGGAAAAATATCCGTTTTCTGTTCTTCTTTTGCACAAGGTGACGTGCTTTCAGGGCTGTGGTTAGGCTTTTACCCACTCGAGGGAGGGCAGCTTCCCATTCACTTTGGAGATGGCACTCCTGCAGCGCTGTGGGCCATGTCTGTGCTTCGCAGACTGCAAACTACCCTCTCCATTCGAAGAGAACACGCACGGATTGGGAAGTCTCTGTTCTCTGGGAGTTGTGTGTGTTGCTACTGCCCCGGTGTATGGGGTGGCTCACTGGCCACTAGCAATGTTTCTGCTCGCCACTGTGGGGCAAACGTTGTGCAGCTAAGCTCACTTGGGAAGTACAAGTTCCAGAGTTCCTTTCTGGGGCACCATCAAGAGATCACATTCGTAGCATGCGGGTACTGCTTTCCTCCTAAGCTGTGCATTCGCAGCCAGCTTCAAGGTGTTCCTTTTGTGGATAGACTCTGGTGGAGAGGCCGCTGGATAAGGCCTCTGCTTCTATGCCCTTTGAGAGGGCTGCTTTGAGGAACCTCTTACCCTAGCCTCTGCCAAGTACAGCCTTCTGCCTCTCTCCAATACTGACTTACTTCTGACAGCTTGTCTTTCCGTTTGAGAAACCAAGAGCCCTTTTCGTGCAGGGAAAAATGTCCGTTTTCTGTTCTTCTTTTGCACACGGTGACGTGCTTTCAGGGCTGGCGTTAGGCTTTTACCCACTCGAGGGAGGGCAGCTTCCCATTTACTTTGTAGATGGCACTCCTGCAGCGCTGTGGGCCATGTCTGTGCTTCGCAGACTGCAAACTACCCTCTCCATTCGAAGAGAACACGCACAGACTGGGAAGTCTCTGTTCTCTGGGAGTTGTGTGTGGTGCTACTGCCCCGGTGTATGGGGTGGCTCACTGGCCACTAGCAATGTTTCTGCTCGCCACTGTGGGGCAAACGTTGTTCAGCTAAGCTCACTTGGGAAGTACAAGTGCCAGAGTTCCTTTCTGGGGCACCATCAAGAGATCACATTCGTAGCATGCGGGTACTGCTTTCCTCCTCAGGTGTGCATTCGCAGCCAGCTTCAAGGTGTTCCTTTTGTGGATAGACTCTGGTGGAGAGGCCGCTGGAGAAGGCTTCTGCTTCTATGCCCTTTGAGAAGGCTGCTTTGAAAAACCTCTTACCTAGCGTGTGCCAAGTACAGCCTTCTGCCTCTCTCCAATACTGACTTACTTTTGACAGCTTGTCTTTCCGTTTGAGAAAGCAAGAGCCCTTTTCGTGCAGGGAAAAATGTCCGTTTTCTGTTCTTCTTTTGCACACGGTGACGTGCTTTCAGGGCTGTGGTTAGGCTTTTACCCACTCGAGGGAGGGCAGCTTCCCATTCACTTTGGAGATGGCACTCCTGCAGCGCTGTGGGCCATGTCTGTGCTTCGCAGACTGCAAACTACCCTCTCCATTCGAAGAGAACACGCACGGATTGGGAAGTCTCTGTTCTCTGGTAGTTGTGTGTGGTCCTACTGCCCCGGTGTATGGGGTGGCTCACTGGCCACTAGCAATGTTTCTGCTCGCCACTGTGGGGCAAACGTTGTGCAGCTAAGCTCACTTGGGAAGTACAAGTGCCAGAGTTCCTTTCTGGGGCACCATCAAGAGATCACATTCGTAGCATGCGGGTACTGCTTTCCTCCTAAGCTGTGCTTTCGCAGCCAGCTTCAAGGTGTTCCATTTGTGGATAGACTCTGGTGGAGAGGCCGCTGGAGAAGGCTTCTGCTTCTATGCCCTTTGAGAAGGCTTCTTTGAGGAACCTCTTACCCTAGCGTGTGCCAAGTACAGCCTTCTGCCTCTCTCCAATACTGACTTACTTTTGACAGCTTGTCTTTCCGTTTGAGAAAGCAAGAGCCCTTTTGGTGCAGGGAAAAATGTCCGTTTTCTGTTCTTCTTTTGCACAAGGTGACGTGCTTTCAGGGCTGTGGTTAGGCTTTTACCCACTCGAGGGAGGGCAGCTTCCCATTCACTTTGGAGATGGCACTCCTGCAGCGCTGTGGGCCATGTCTGTGCTTCGCAGACTGCAAACTACCCTCTCCATTCGAAGAGAACACGCACGGATTGGGAAGTCTCTGTTCTCTGGGAGTTGTGTGTGGTGCTACTGCCCCGGTGTATGGGGTGGCTCACTGGCCACTAGCAATGTTTCTGCTCGCCACTGTGGGGCAAACGTTGTGCAGCTAAGCTCACTTGGGAAGTACAAGTGCCAGAGTTCCTTTCTGGGGCACCATCAAGAGATCACATTCGTAGCATGCGGGTACTGCTTTCCTCCTCAGCTGTGCTTTCGCAGCCAGCTTCAAGGTGTTCCTTTTGTGGATAGACTCTGGTGGAGAGGCCGCTGGAGAAGGCTTCTGCTTCTATGCCCTTTGAGAAGGCTTCTTTGAGGAACCTCTTACCCTAGCGTGTGCCAAGTACAGCCTTCTGCCTCTCTCCAATACTGACTTACTTTTGACAGCTTGTCTTTCCGTTTGAGAAAGCAAGAGCCCTTTTCGTGCAGGGAAAAATGTCCGTTTTCTGTTCTTCTTTTGCACAAGGTGACGTGCTTTCAGGGCTGTGGTTAGGCTTTTACCCACTCGAGGGAGGGCAGCTTCCCATTCACTTTGGAGATGGCACTCCTGCAGCGCTGTGGGCCATGTCTGTGCTTCGCAGACTGCAAACTACCCTCTCCATTCGAAGAGAACACGCACGGATTGGGAAGTCTCTGTTCTCTGGGAGTTGTGTGTGGTGCTACTGCCCCGGTGTATGGGGTGGCTCACTGGCCACTAGCAATGTTTCTGCTCGCCACTGTGGGGCCAACGTTGTGCAGCTAAGCTCACTTGGGAAGTACAAGTGCCAGAGTTCCTTTCTGGGGCACCATCAGGAGATCACATTCGTAGCATGCGGGTACTGCTTTCCTCCTCAGCTGTGCATTCGCAGCCAGCTTCAAGGTGTTCCTTTTGTGGATACACTCTGGTGGAGAGGCCGCTGGATAAGGCCTCTGCTTCTATGCCCTTTGAGAGGGCTGCTTTGAGGAACCTCTTACCCTAACCTCTGCCAAGTACAGCCTTCTGCCTCTCTCCAATACTGACTTACTTCTGACAGCTTGTCTTTCCGTTTGAGAAACCAAGAGCCCTTTTCATGCAGGGAAAAATGTCCGTTTTCTGTTCTTCTTTTGCACACGGTGACGTGCTTTCAGGGCTGGCGTTAGGCTTTTACCCACTCGAGGGAGGGCAGCTTCCCATTTACTTTGTAGATGGCCCTCCTGCAGCGCTGTGGGCCATGTCTGTGCTTCGCAGACTGCAAACTACCCTCTCCATTCGAAGAGAACACGCACGGATTGGGAAGTCTCTGTTCTCTGGGAGTTGTGTGTGGTGCTACTGCCCCGGTGTATCGGGTGGCTCACTGGCCACTAGCAATGTTTCTGCTCGCCACTGTGGGGCAAACGTTGTGCAGCTAAGCTCACTTGGGAAGTACAAGTGCCAGAGTTCCTTTCTGGGGCACCATCAAGAGATCACATTCGTAGCATGCGGGTACTGCTTTCCTCCTCGGCTGTGCATTCGCAGCCAGCTTCAATGTGTTCCTTTTGTGGATAGACTCTGGTGGAGAGGCCGCTGGAGAAGGCTTCTGCTTCTATGCCCTTTGAGAAGGCTGCTTTGAGGAACCTCTTACCCTAGCCTCTGCCAAGTACAGCCTTCTGCCTCTCTCCAATACTGACTTACTTTTGACAGCTTGTCTTTCCGTTTGAGAAACCAAGAGCCCTTTTCGTGCAGGGAAAAATGTCCGTTTTCTGGTCTTCTTTTGCACACGGTGACGTGCTTTCAGGCCTGGTTTAGGCTTTTACCCACTCGAGGGAGGGCAGCTTCCCATTCACTTTGGAGATAGCACTCCTGCAGCGCTGTGGGTCATGACTGTGCTTCGCAGATGGAAACTACCCTCTCCATTCGAAGAGAACACGCACGGATTGGGAAGTCTCTGTTCTCTGGGAGATGTGTGTGGTGCTACTGCCCCGGTGTATGGGGTGGCTCACTCGCCACTAGCAATGTTTCTGCTCGCCACTGTGGGGCAAACGTTGTGCAGCTAAGCTCACTTGGGAAGTACAAGTGCCAGAGTTCCTTTCTGGGGCACCATCAAGAGATCACATTCGTAGTATGCGGGTACTGCTTTCCTCCTAAGCTGTGCATTCGCAGCCAGCTTCAAAGTGTTCCTTTTGTGGATAGACTCTGGTGGAGAGGCCGCTGGAGAAGGCTTCTGCTTCTATGCCCTTTGAGAAAGCTGCTTTGAGGAACCTCTTACCCTAGCCTCTGGCAAGTACAGCCTTCTGCCTCTCTCCAATACTGACTTACTTTTGACAGCTTGTCTTTCCGTTTGAGAAACCAAGAGCCCTTTTCGTGCAGGGAAAAATGTCCGTTTTCTGTTCTTCTTTTGCACACGGTGACGTGCTTTCAGGCCTGGTTTAGGCTTTTACCCACTCGAGGGAGGGCAGCTTCCCATTCACTTTGGAGATGGCACTCCTGCAGCGCTGTGGGTCATGACTGTGCTTCGCAGACTGTAAACTACCCTCTCCATTCGAAGAGAACACGCACGGATTGGGAAGTCTCTGTTCTCTGGGAGTTGTGTGTGGTGCTACTGCCCCGGTGTATGGGGTGGCTCACTGGCCACTAGCAATGTTTCTGCTCTCCACTGTGGGGCAAACGTTGTGCAGCTAAGCTCACTTGGGAAGTACAAGTGCCAGAGTTCCTTTCTGGGGCACCATCAAGAGATCACATTCGTAGCATGCGGGTACTGCTTTCCTCCTAAGATGTGCATTCTCAGCCAGCTTCAAGGTGTTCCTTTTGTGGATAGACTCTGGTGGAGAGGCCGCTGGAGAAGGCCTCTGCTTCTATGCCCTTTGAGAAGGCTTCTTTGAGGAACCTCTTACCCTAGCCTCTGCCACGTACAGCCTTCTGCCTCTCCCAAATACTGACTTACTTTTGACAGCTTGTCTTTCCGTTTGAGAAAGCAAGAGCCCTTTTCGTGCAGGGAAAAATGTCCGTTTTCTGTTCTTCTTTTGCACACGGTGACGTGCTTTCAGGGCTGTGGTTAGGCTTTTACCCACTCGAGGGAGGGCAGCTTCCCATTCACTTTGGAGATGGCACTCCTGCAGCGCTGTGGGCCATGTCTGTGCTTCGCAGACTGCAAACTACCCTCTCCATTCGAAGAGAACACGCACGGATTGGGAAGTCTCTGTTCTCTGGGAGTTGTGTGTGTTGCTACTGCCCCGGTGTATGGGGTGGCTCACTGGCCACTAGCAATGTTTCTGCTCGCCACTGTGGGGCAAACGTTGTGCAGCTAAGCTCACTTGGGAAGTACAAGTTCCAGAGTTCCTTTCTGGGGCACCATCAAGAGATCACATTCGTAGCATGCGGGTACTGCTTTCCTCCTAAGCTGTGCATTCGCAGCCAGCTTCAAGGTGTTCCTTTTGTGGATAGACTCTGGTGGAGAGGCCGCTGGATAAGGCCTCTGCTTCTATGCCCTTTGAGAGGGCTGCTTTGAGGAACCTCTTACCCTAGCCTCTGCCAAGTACAGCCTTCTGCCTCTCTCCAATACTGACTTACTTTTGACAGCTTGTCTTTCCGTTTGAGAAAGCAAGAGCCCTTTTGGTGCAGGGAAAAATGTCCGTTTTCTGTTCTTCTTTTGCACAAGGTGACGTGCTTTCAGGGCTGTGGTTAGGCTTTTACCCACTCGAGGGAGGGCAGCTTCCCATTCACTTTGGAGATGGCACTCCTGCAGCGCTGTGGGCCATGTCTGTGCTTCGCAGACTGCAAACTACCCTCTCCATTCGAAGAGAACACGCACGGATTGGGAAGTCTCTGTTCTCTGGGAGTTGTGTGTGGTGCTACTGCCCCGGTGTATGGGGTGGCTCACTGGCCACTAGCAATGTTTCTGCTCGCCACTGTGGGGCAAACGTTGTGCAGCTAAGCTCACTTGGGAAGTACAAGTGCCAGAGTTCCTTTCTGGGGCACCATCAAGAGATCACATTCGTAGCATGCGGGTACTGCTTTCCTCCTCAGCTGTGCTTTCGCAGCCAGCTTCAAGGTGTTCCTTTTGTGGATAGACTCTGGTGGAGAGGCCGCTGGAGAAGGCTTCTGCTTCTATGCCCTTTGAGAAGGCTTCTTTGAGGAACCTCTTACCCTAGCGTGTGCCAAGTACAGCCTTCTGCCTCTCTCCAATACTGACTTACTTTTGACAGCTTGTCTTTCCGTTTGAGAAAGCAAGAGCCCTTTTCGTGCAGGGAAAAATGTCCGTTTTCTGTTCTTCTTTTGCACAAGGTGACGTGCTTTCAGGGCTGTGGTTAGGCTTTTACCCACTCGAGGGAGGGCAGCTTCCCATTCACTTTGGAGATGGCACTCCTGCAGCGCTGTGGGCCATGTCTGTGCTTCGCAGACTGCAAACTACCCTCTCCATTCGAAGAGAACACGCACGGATTGGGAAGTCTCTGTTCTCTGGGAGTTGTGTGTGGTGCTACTGCCCCGGTGTATGGGGTGGCTCACTGGCCACTAGCAATGTTTCTGCTCGCCACTGTGGGGCCAACGTTGTGCAGCTAAGCTCACTTGGGAAGTACAAGTGCCAGAGTTCCTTTCTGGGGCACCATCAAGAGATCACATTCGTAGCATGCGGGTACTGCTTTCCTCCTCAGCTGTGCATTCGCAGCCAGCTTCAAGGTGTTCCTTTTGTGGATACACTCTGGTGGAGAGGCCGCTGGATAAGGCCTCTGCTTCTATGCCCTTTGAGAGGGCTGCTTTGAGGAACCTCTTACCCTAACCTCTGCCAAGTACAGCCTTCTGCCTCTCTCCAATACTGACTTACTTCTGACAGCTTGTCTTTCCGTTTGAGAAACCAAGAGCCCTTTTCATGCAGGGAAAAATGTCCGTTTTCTGTTCTTCTTTTGCACACGGTGATGTGCTTTCAGGGCTGGCGTTAGGCTTTTACCCACTCGAGGGAGGGCAGCTTCCCATTTACTTTGTAGATGGCCCTCCTGCAGCGCTGTGGGCCATGTCTGTGCTTCGCAGACTGCAAACTACCCTCTCCATTCGAAGAGAACACGCACGGATTGGGAAGTCTCTGTTCTCTGGGAGTTGTGTGTGGTGCTACTGCCCCGGTGTATGGGGTGGCTCACTGGCCACTAGCAATGTTTCTGCTCGCCACTGTGGGGCAAACGTTGTGCAGCTAAGCTCACTTGGGAAGTACAAGTGCCAGAGTTCCTTTCTGGGGCACCATCAAGAGATCACATTCGTAGCATGCGGGTACTGCTTTCCTCCTCGGCTGTGCATTCGCAGCCAGCTTCAATGTGTTCCTTTTGTGGATAGACTCTGGTGGAGAGGCCGCTGGAGAAGGCTTCTGCTTCTATGCCCTTTGAGAAGGCTGCTTTGAGGAACCTCTTACCCTAGCCTCTGCCAAGTACAGCCTTCTGCCTCTCTCCAATACTGACTTACTTTTGACAGCTTGTCTTTCCGTTTGAGAAACCAAGAGCCCTTTTCGTGCAGGGAAAAATGTCCGTTTTCTGGTCTTCTTTTGCACACGGTGACGTGCTTTCAGGCCTGGTTTAGGCTTTTACCCACTCGAGGGAGGGCAGCTTCCCATTCACTTTGGAGATAGCACTCCTGCAGCGCTGTGGGTCATGACTGTGCTTCGCAGATGGAAACTACCCTCTCCATTCGAAGAGAACACGCACGGATTGGGAAGTCTCTGTTCTCTGGGAGATGTGTGTGGTGCTACTGCCCCGGTGTATGGGGTGGCTCACTCGCCACTAGCAATGTTTCTGCTCGCCACTGTGGGGCAAACGTTGTGCAGCTAAGCTCACTTGGGAAGTACAAGTGCCAGAGTTCCTTTCTGGGGCACCATCAAGAGATCACATTCGTAGTATGCGGGTACTGCTTTCCTCCTAAGCTGTGCATTCGCAGCCAGCTTCAAAGTGTTCCTTTTGTGGATAGACTCTGGTGGAGAGGCCGCTGGAGAAGGCTTCTGCTTCTATGCCCTTTGAGAAAGCTGCTTTGAGGAACCTCTTACCCTAGCCTCTGGCAAGTACAGCCTTCTGCCTCTCTCCAATACTGACTTACTTTTGACAGCTTGTCTTTCCGTTTGAGAAACCAAGAGCCCTTTTCGTGCAGGGAAAAATGTCCGTTTTCTGTTCTTCTTTTGCACACGGTGACGTGCTTTCAGGCCTGGTTTAGGCTTTTACCCACTCGAGGGAGGGCAGCTTCCCATTCACTTTGGAGATGGCACTCCTGCAGCGCTGTGGGTCATGACTGTGCTTCGCAGACTGTAAACTACCCTCTCCATTCGAAGAGAACACGCACGGATTGGGAAGTCTCTGTTCTCTGGGAGTTGTGTGTGGTGCTACTGCCCCGGTGTATGGGGTGGCTCACTGGCCACTAGCAATGTTTCTGCTCTCCACTGTGGGGCAAACGTTGTGCAGCTAAGCTCACTTGGGAAGTACAAGTGCCAGAGTTCCTTTCTGGGGCACCATCAAGCGATCACATTCGTAGCATGCGGGTACTGCTTTCCTCCTAAGATGTGCATTCGCAGCCAGCTTCAAGGTGTTCCTTTTGTGGATAGACTCTGGTGGAGAGGCCGCTGGAGAAGGCCTCTGCTTCTATGCCCTTTGAGAAGGCTTCTTTGAGGAACCTCTTACCCTAGCCTCTGCCACGTACAGCCTTCTGCCTCTCCCCAATACTGACTTACTTTTGACAGCTTGTCTTTCCGTTTGAGAAAGCAAGAGCCCTTTTCGTGCAGGGAAAAATGTCCGTTTTCTGTTCTTCTTTTGCACACGGTGACGTGCTTTCAGGGCTGTGGTTAGGCTTTTACCCACTCGAGGGAGGGCAGCTTCCCATTCACTTTGGAGATGGCACTCCTGCAGCGCTGTGGGCCATGTCTGTGCTTCGCAGACTGCAAACTACCCTCTCCATTCGAAGAGAACACGCACGGATTGGGAAGTCTCTGTTCTCTGGGAGTTGTGTGTGGTGCTACTGCCCCGGTGTATGGGGTGGCTCACTGGCCACTAGCAATGTTTCTGCTCGCCACTGTGGGGCAAACGTTGTGCAGCTAAGCTCACTTGGGAAGTACAAGTGCCAGAGTTCCTTTCTGGGGCACCATCAAGAGATCACATTCGTAGCATGCGGGTACTGCTTTCCTCCTAAGCTGTGCATTCGCAGCCAGCTTCAAGGTGTTCCTTTTGTGGATAGACTCTGGAGGAGAGGCCGCTGGAAAAGGCCTCTGCTTCTATGCCCTTTGAGAGGGCTGCTTTGAGGAACCTCTTACCCTAGCCTCTGCCAAGTACAGCCTTCTGCCTCTCTCCAATACTGACTTACTTCTGACAGCTTGTCTTTCCGTTTGAGAAACCAAGAGCCCTTTTCGTGCAGGGAAAAATGTCCATTTTCTGTTCTTCTTTTGCACACGGTGACGTGCTTTCAGGGCTGTGGTTAGGCTTTTACCCACTCGAGGGAGGGCAGCTTCCCATTCACTTTGGAGATGGCACTCCTGCAGCGCTGTGGGCCATGTCTGTGCTTCGCAGACTGCAAACTACCCTCTCCATTCGAAGAGAACACGCACGGATTGGGAAGTCTCTGTTCTCTGGGAGTTGTGTGTGTTGCTACTGCCCCGGTGTATGGGGTGGCTCACTGGCCACTAGCAATGTTTCTGCTCGCCACTGTGGGGCAAACGTTGTTCAGCTAAGCTCACTTGGGAAGTACAAGTGCCAGAGTTCCTTTCTGGGGCACCATCAAGAGATCATATTCGTAGCATGCGGGTACTGCTTTCCTCCTCAGCTGTGCATTCGCAGCCAGCTTCAAGGTGTTCCTTTTGTGGATAGACTCTGGTGGAGAGGCCGCTGGAGAAGGCTTCTACTTCTATGCCCTTTGAGAAGGCTGCTTTGAAAAACCTCTTACCTAGCGTGTGCCAAGTACAGCCTTCTGCCTCTCTCCAATACTGACTTACTTTTGACAGCTTGTCTTTCCGTTTGAGAAAGCAAGAGCCCTTTTCGTGCAGGGAAAAATGTCCGTTTTCTGTTCTTCTTTTGCACACGGTGACGTGCTTTCAGGGCTGTGGTTAGGCTTTTACCCACTCGAGGGAGGGCAGCTTCCCATTCACTTTGGAGATGGCACTCCTGCAGCGCTGTGGGCCATGTCTGTGCTTCGCAGACTGCAAACTACCCTCTCCATTCGAAGAGAACACGCACGGATTGGGAAGTCTCTGTTCTCTGGGAGTTGTGTGTGGTGCTACTGCCCCGGTGTATGGGGTGGCTCACTGGCCACTAGCAATGTTTCTGCTCGCCACTGTGGGGCAAACGTTGTGCAGCTAAGCTCACTTGGGAAGTACAAGTGCCAGAGTTCCTTTCTGGGGCACCATCAAGAGATCACATTCGTAGCATGCGGGTACTGCTTTCCTCCTAAGCTGTGCATTCACAGCCAGCTTCAAGGTGTTCCTTTTGTGGATAGACTCTGGAGGAGAGGCCGCTGGAAAAGGCCTCTGCTTCTATGCCCTTTGAGAGGGCTGCTTTGAGGAACCTCTTACCCTAGCCTCTGCCAAGTACAGCCTTCTGCCTCTCTCCAATACTGACTTACTTCTGACAGCTTGTCTTTCCGTTTGAGAAAGCAAGAGCCCTTTTCGTGCAGGGAAAAATGTCCGTTTTCTGTTCTTCTTTTGCACACGGTGACGTGCTTTCAGGGCTGTGGTTAGGCTTTTACCCACTCGAGGGAGGGCAGCTTCCCATTCACTTTGGAGATGGCACTCCTGCAGCGCTGTGGGCCATGTCTGTGCTTCGCAGACTGCAAACTACCCTCTCCATTCGAAGAGAACACGTACGGATTGGGAAGTCTCTGTTCTCTGGGAGTTGTGTGTGGTGCTACTGCCCCGGTGTATGGGGTGGCTCACTGGCCACTAGCAATGTTTCTGCTCGCCACTGTGGGGCAAACGTTGTTCAGCTAAGCTCACTTGGGAAGTACAAGTGCCAGAGTTCCTTTCTGGGGCACCATCAAGAGATCACATTCGTAGCATGCGGGTACTGCTTTCCTCCTCAGCTGTGCATTCGCAGCCAGCTTCAAGGTGTTCCTTTTGTGGATAGACTCTGGTGGAGAGGCCGCTGGAGAAGGCCTCTGCTTCTATGCCCTTTGAGAGGGCTGCTTTGAGGAACCTCTTACCCTAGCCTCTGCCAAGTACAGCCTTCTGCCTCTCTCCAATACTGACTTACTTTTGACAGCTTGTCTTTCCGTTTGAGAAACCAAGAGCCCTTTTCGTGCAGGGAAAAATGTCCGTTTTCTGTTCTTCTTTTGCACACGGTGACGTGCTTTCAGGGCTGTGGTTAGGCTTTTACCCACTCGAGGGAGGGCAGCTTCCCATTCACTTTGTAGATGGCACTCCTGCAGCGCTGTGGGCCATGTCTGTGCTTCGCAGACTGCAAACTACCCTCTCCATTCGAAGAGAACACGCACGGATTGGGAAGTCTCTGTTCTCTGGGAGTTGTGTGTGGTGCTACTGCCCCGGTGTATGGGGTGGCTCACTGGCCACTAGCAATGTTTCTGCTCGCCACTGTGGGGCAAACGTTGTGCAGCTAAGCTCACTTGGGAAGTACAAGTGCCAGAGTTCCTTTCTGGAGCACCATCAAGAGATCACATTCGTAGCATGCGGGTATTGCTTTCCTCCTCAGCTGTGCATTCGCAGCCAGCTTCAAGGTGTTCCTTTTGTGGATAGACTCTGGTGGAGAGGCCGCTGGAGAAGGCTTCTGCTTCTATGCCCTTTGAGAAGGCTGCTTTGAGGAACCTCTTACCCTAGCCTCTGCCAAGTACAGCCTTCTGCCTCTCTCCAATACTGACTTACTTTTGACAGCTTGTCTTTCCGTTTGAGAAACCAAGAGCCCTTTTCGTGCAGGGAAAAATGTCCGTTTTCTAATCTTCTTTTGCACACGGTGACGTGCTTTCAGGCCTGGTTTAGGCTTTTACCCACTCGAGGGAGGGCAGCTTCCCATTCACTTTGGAGATGGCACTCCTGCAGCGCTGTGGGCCAAGACTGTGCTTCGCAGACTGTAAACTACCCTCTCCATTCGAAGAGAACACGCACGGATTGGGAAGTCTCTGTTCTCTGGGAGATGTGTGTGGTGCTACTGCCCCGGTGTATGGGGTGGCTCACTGGCCACTAGCAATGTTTCTGCTCGCCACTGTGGGGCAAACGTTGTGCAGCTAAGCTCACTTGGGAAGTACAAGTGCCAGAGTTCCTTTCTGGGGCACCATCAAGAGATCACATTCGTAGCATGCGGGTATTGCTTTCCTCCTCAGCTGTGCATTCGCAGCCAGCTTCAAGGTGTTCCTTTTGTGGATAGACTCTGGTGGAGAGGCCGCTGGAGAAGGCTTCTGCTTCTATGCCCTTTGAGAAGGCTGCTTTGAGGAACCTCTTACCCTAGCCTCTGCCAAGTACAGCCTTCTGCCTCTCTCCAATACTGACTTACTTTTGACAGCTTGTCTTTCCGTTTGAGAAACCAAGAGCCCTTTTCGTGCAGGGAAAAATGTCCGTTTTCTGGTCTTCTTTTGCACACGGTGACGTGCTTCCAGGCCTGGTTTAGGCTTTTACCCACTCGAGGGAGGGCAGCTTCCCATTCACTTTGGAGATGGCACTCCTGCAGCGCTGTGGGCCAAGACTGTGCTTCGCAGACTGTAAACTACCCTCTCCATTCGAAGAGAACACGCACGGATTGGGAAGTCTCTGTTCTCTGGGAGATGTGTGTGGTGCTACTGGCCCGGTGTATGGGGTGGCTCACTCGCCACTAGCAATGTTTCTGCTCGCCACTGTGGGGCAAACGTTTTACAGGTAAGCTCACTTGGGAAGTACAAGTGCCAGAGTTCCTTTCTGGGGCACCATCAAGAGATCACATTCGTAGTATGCGGGTACTGCTTTCCTCCTAAGCTGTGCATTCGCAGCCAGCTTCAAAGTGTTCCTTTTGTGGATAGACTCTGGTGGAGAGGCCGCTGGATAAGGCCTCTGCTTCTATGCCCTTTGAGAAGGCTTCTTTGAGGAACCTCTTACCCTAGCGTGTGTCAAGTACAGCCTTCTGCCTCTCTCCAATACTGACTTACTTTTGACAGCTTGTCTTTCCGTTTGAGAAAGCAAGAGCCCTTTTCGTGCAGGGAAAAATGTCCGTTTTCTGTTCTTCTTTTGCACACGGTGACGTGCTTTCAGGGCTGTGGTTAGGCTTTTACCCACTCGAGGGAGGGCAGCTTCCCATTCACTTTGGAGATGGCACTCCTGCAGCGCTGTGGGCCATGTCTGTGCTTCGCAGACTGCAAACTACCCTCTCCATTCGAAGAGAACACGCACGGATTGGGAAGTCTCTGTTCTCTGGGAGTTGTGTGTGGTGCTACTGCCCCGGTGTATGGGGTGGCTCACTGGCCACTAGCAATGTTTCTGCTCGCCACTGTGGGGCAAACGTTGTGCAGCTAAGCTCACTTGGGAAGTACAAGTGCCAGAGTTCCTTTCTGGGGCACCATCAAGAGATCACATTCGTAGCATGCGGGTACTGCTTTCCTCCTCAGCTGTGCATTCGCAGCCAGCTTCAAGGTGTTCCTTTTGTGGATAGACTCTGGTGGAGAGGCCGCTGGAGAAGGCCTCTGCTTCTATGCCCTTTGAGAGGGCTGCTTTGAGGAACCTCTTACCCTAACCTCTGCCAAGTACAGCCTTCTGCCTCTCTCCAATACTGACTTACTTCTGACAGCTTGTCTTTCCGTTTGAGAAACCAAGAGCCCTTTTCGTGCAGGGAAAAATGTCCGTTTTCTGGTCTTCTTTTGCACACGGTGACGTGCTTTCAGGCCTGGTTTAGGCTTTTACCCACTCGAGGGAGGGCAGCTTCCCATTCACTTTGGAGATAGCACTCCTGCAGCGCTGTGGGTCATGACTGTGCTTCGCAGATGGAAACTACCCTCTCCATTCGAAGAGAACACGCACGGATTGGGAAGTCTCTGTTCTCTGGGAGATGTGTGTGGTGCTACTGCCCCGGTGTATGGGGTGGCTCACTCGCCACTAGCAATGTTTCTGCTCGCCACTGTGGGGCAAACGTTGTGCAGCTAAGCTCACTTGGGAAGTACAAGTGCCAGAGTTCCTTTCTGGGGCACCATCAAGTGATCACATTCGTAGTATGCGGGTACTGCTTTACTCCTAAGCTGTTCATTCGCAGCCAGCTTCAAAGTGTTCCTTTTGTGGATAGACTCTGGTGGAGAGGCCGCTGGAGAAGGCTTCTGCTTCTATGCCCTTTGAGAAGGCTGCTTTGAGGAACCTCTTACCCTAGCCTCTGGCAAGTACAGCCTTCTGCCTCTCTCCAATACTGACTTCCTTTTGACAGCTTGTCTTTCCGTTTGAGAAACCAAGAGCCCTTTTCGTGCAGGGAAAAATGTCCGTTTTCTGTTCTTCTTTTGCACACGGTGACGTGCTTTCAGGGCTGGCGTTAGGCTTTTACCCACTCGAGGGAGGGCAGCTTCCCATTTACTTTGTAGATGGCACTCCTGCAGCGCTGTGGGCCATGTCTGTGCTTCGCAGACTGCAAACTACCCTCTCCATTCGAAGAGAACACGCACGGATTGGGAAGTCTCTGTTCTCTGGGAGTTGTGTGTGGTGCTACTGCCCCGGTGTATGCGGTGGCTCACTGGCCACTAGCAATGTTTCTGCTCGCCACTGTGGGGAAAACGTTGTGCAGCTAAGCTCACTTGGGAAGTACAAGTGCCAGAGTTCCTTTCTGGGGCACCATCAAGAGATCACATTCGTAGCATGCGGGTACTGCTTTCCTCCTCAGCTGTGCATTCGCAGCCAGCTTCAAGGTGTTCCTTTTGTGGATAGACTCTGGTGGAGAGGCCGCTGGAGAAGGCTTCTGCTTCTATGCCCTTTGAGAAGGCTGCTTTGAGGAACCTCTTACCCTAGCCTCTGCCAAGTACAGCCTTCTGCCTCTCTCCAATACTGACTTACTTTTGACAGCTTGTCTTTCCGTTTGAGAAACCAAGAGCCCTTTTCGTGCAGGGAAAAATGTCCGTTTTCTGGTCTTCTTTTGCACACGGTGACGTGCTTTCAGGCCTGGTTTAGGCTTTTACCCACTCGAGGGAGGGCAGCTTCCCATTCACTTTGGAGATGGCACTCCTGCAGCGCTGTGGGCCAAGACTGTGCTTCGCAGACTGTAAACTACCCTCTCCATTCGAAGAGAACACGCACGGATTGGGAAGTCTCTGTTCTCTGGGAGATGTGTGTGGTGCTACTGCCCCGGTGTATGGGGTGGCTCACTGGCCACTAGCAATGTTTCTGCTCGCCACTGTGGGGAAAACGTTGTGCAGCTAAGCTCACTTGGGAAGTACAAGTGCCAGAGTTCCTTTCTGGGGCACCATCAAGAGATCACATTCGTAGCATGCGGGTACTGCTTTCCTCCTCAGCTGTGCATTCGCAGCCAGCTTCAAGGTGTTCCTTTTGTGGATAGACTCTGGTGGAGAGGCCGCTGGAGAAGGCTTCTGCTTCTATGCCATTTGAGAAGGCTGCTTTGAGGAACCTCTTACCCTAGCCTCTGCCAAGTACAGCCTTCTGCCTCTCTCCAATACTGACTTACTTTTGACAGCTTGTCTTTCCGTTTGAGAAACCAAGAGACCTTTTCGTGCAGGGAAAAATGTCCGTTTTCTGGTCTTCTTTTGCACACGGTGACGTGCTTTCAGGCCTGGTTTAGGCTTTTACCCACTCGAGGGAGGGCAGCTTCCCATTCACTTTGGAGATGGCACTCCTGCAGCGCTGTGGGCCAAGACTGTGCTTCGCAGACTGTAAACTACCCTCTCCATTCGAAGAGAACACGCACGGATTGGGAAGTCTCTGTTCTCTGGGAGATGTGTGTGGTGCTACTGCCCCGGTGTATGGGGTGGCTCACTCGCCACTAGCAATGTTTCTGCTCGCCACTGTGGGGCAAACGTTGTGCAGCTAAGCTCACTTGGGAAGTACAAGTGCCAGAGTTCCTTTCTGGGGCACCATCAAGAGATCACATTCGTAGCATGCGGGTACTGCTTTCCTCCTCAGCTGTGCATTCGCAGCCAGCTTCAAAGTGTTCCTTTTGTGGATAGACTCTGGTGGAGAGGCCGCTGGAGAAGGCCTCTGCTTCTATGCCCTTTGAGAAGGCTGCTTTGAGGAACCTCTTACCCTAGCGTGTGTCAAGTACAGCCTTCTGCCTCTCTCCAATACTGACTTTCTTTTGACAGCTTGTCTTTCCGTTTGAGAAAGCAAGAGCCCTTTTCGTGCAGGGAAAAATGTCCGTTTTCTGTTCTTCTTTTGCACACGGTGACGTGCTTTCAGGGATGTGGTTAGGCTTTTACCCACTCGAGGGAGGGCAGCTTCCCATTCACTTTGGAGATGGCACTCCTGCAGCGCTGTGGGCCATGTCTGTGCTTCGCAGACTGCAAACTACCCTCTCCATTCGAAGAGAACACGCACGGATTGGGAAGTCTCTGTTCTCTGGGAGTTGTGTGTGGTGCTACTGCCCCGGTGTATGGGGTGGCTCACTGGCCACTAGCAATGTTTCTGCTCGCCACTGTGGGGCAAACGTTGTGCAGCTAAGCTCACTTGGGAAGTACAAGTGCCAGAGTTCCTTTCTGGGGCACCATCAAGAGATCACATTCGTAGCATGCGGGTACTGCTTTCCTACTAATCGGTGCATTCGCAGCCACCTTCAAGGTGTTCCTTTTGTGGATAGACTCTGGTGGAGAGGCCGCTGGAGAAGGCTTCTGCTTCTATGTCCTTTGAGAAGCCTTCTTTGAGGAACCTCTTACCCTAGCGTGTGCCAAGTACAGCCTTCTGCCTCTCTCCAATACTGACTTACTTTTGACAGCTTGTCTTTCCGTTTGAGAAACCAAGAGCCCTTTTCGTGCAGGGAAAAATGTCCGTTTTCTGTTCTTCTTTTGCACAAGGTGACGTGCTTTCAGGGCTGTGGTTAGGCTTTTACCCACTCGAGGGAGGGCATCTTCCCATTCACTTTGGAGATGGCACTCCTGCAGCGCTGTGGGCCATGTCTGTGCTTCGCAGACTGCAAACTACCCTCTCCATTCGAAGAGAACATGCACGGATTGGGAAGTCTCTGTTCTCTGGGAGTTGTGTGTGGTGCTACTGCCCCGGTGTATGGGGTGGCTCACTGGCCACTAGCAATGTTTCTGCTCGCCACTGTGGGGCAAACGTTGTGCAGCTAAGCTCACTTGGGAAGTACAAGTGCCAGAGTTCCTTTCTGGGGCACCATCAAGAGATCACATTCGTAGCATGCGGGTACTGCTTTCCTCCAAAGATGTGCATTCGCAGCCAGCTTCAAGGTGTTCCTTTTGTGGATAGACTCTGGTGGAGAGGCCGCTGGATAAGGCCTCTGCTTCTATGCCCTTTGAGAGGGCTGCTTTGAGGAACCTCTTACCCTAGCCTCTGCCAAGTACAGCCTTCTGCCTCTCTCCAATACTGACTTACTTCTGACAGCTTGTCTTTCCGTTTGAGAAACCAAGAGCCCTTTTCGTGCAGGGAAAAATGTCCGTTTTCTGTTCTTCTTTTGCACACGGTGACGTGCTTTCAGGGCTGGCGTTAGGCTTTTACCCACTCGAGGGAGGGCAGCTGCCCATTTACTTTGTAGATGGCACTCCTGCAGCGCTGTGGGCCATGTCTGTGCTTCGCAGACTGCAAACTACCCTCTCCATTCGAAGAGAACACGCACGGATTGGGAAGTCTCTGTTCTCTGGGAGTTGTGTGTGGTGCTACTGCCCCGGTGTATGCGGTGGCTCACTGGCCACTAGCAATGTTTCTGCTCGCCACTGTGGGGAAAACGTTGTGCAGCTAAGCTCACTTGGGAAGTACAAGTGCCAGAGTTCCTTTCTGGGGCACCATCAAGAGATCACATTCGTAGCATGCGGGTACTGCTTTCCTCCTCAGCTGTGCATTCGCAGCCAGCTTCAAGGTGTTCCTTTTGTGGATAGACTCTGGTGGAGAGGCCGCTGGAGAAGGCTTCTGCTTCTATGCCCTTTGAGAAGGCTGCTTTGAGGAACCTCTTACCCTAGCCTCTGCCAAGTACAGCCTTCTGCCTCTCTCCAATACTGACTTACTTTTGACAGCTTGTCTTTCCGTTTGAGAAACCAAGAGCCCTTTTCGTGCAGGGAAAAATGTCCGTTTTCTGTTCTTCTTTTGCACACGGTTACGTGCTTTCAGGGCTGGGGTTAGGCTTTTACCCACTCGAGGGTGGGCAGCTTCCCATTCACTTTGGAGATGGCACTCCTGCAGCGTTGTGGGCCATGACTGTGCTTCGCAGACTGTAAACTACCCTCTCCATTCGAAGAGAACACGCACGGATTGGGAAGTCTCTGTTCTCTGGGAGATGTGTGTGGTGCTACTGCCCCGGTGTATGGGGTGGCTCACTGGCCACTAGCAATGTTTCTGCTCGCCACTGTGGGGCAAACGTTGTGCAGCTAAGCTCACTTGGGAAGTACAAGTGCCAGAGTTCCTTTCTGGGGCACCATCAAGAGATCACATTCGTAGCATGCGGGTACTGCTTTCCTCCTAAGGTGTGCATTCGCAGCCAGCTTCAAGGTGTTCCTTTTGTGGATAGACTCTGGTGGAGAGGCCGCTGGAGAAGGCTTCTGCTTCTATGCCCTTTGAGAAGGCTGCTTTGAGGAACCTCTTACCCTAGCTTGTGCCAAGTACAGCCTTCTGCCTCTCTCCAATACTGACTTACTTTTGACAGCTTGTCTTTCCGTTTGAGAAACCAAGAGCCCTTTTCGTGCAGGGAAAAATGTCCGTTTTCTGTTCTTCTTTTGAACTCGGTGACGTGCTTTCAGGCCTGGGTTAGGCTTTTACCCACTCGAGGGAGGGCAGCTTCCCATTCACTTTGGAGATGGCACTCCTGCAGCGCTGTGGGTCATGACTGTGCTTCGCAGACTGTAAACTACCTTCTCCATTCGAAGAGAACACGCACGGATTGGGAAGTCTCTGTTCTCTGGGAGATGTGTGTGGTGCTACTGCCCCGGTGTATGGGGTGGCTCACTGGCCACTAGCAATGTATCTGCTCTCCACTGTGGGGCAAACGTTGTGCAGCTAAGCTCACTTGGGAAGTACAAGTGCCAGAGTTCCTTTCTGGGGCACCATCAAGAGATCACATTCGTAGCATGCGGGTACTGCTTTCCTCCTAAGATGTGCATTCGCAGCCAGCTTCAAAGAGTTCCTTTTGTGAATAGACTCTGGTGGAGAGGCCGCTGGAGAAGGCCTCTGCTTCTATGCCCTTTGAGAAGGCTTCTTTGAGGAACCTCTTACCCTAGCGTATGCCAAGTACAGCCTTCTGCCTCTCTCCAATACTGACTTACTTTTGACAGCTTGTCTTTCCGTTTGAGAAACCAAGAGCCCTTTTCGTGCAGGGAAAAATGTCCGTTTTCTGTTCTTCTTTTGCACACGGTGACGTGCTTTCAGGCCTGGGTTAGGCTTTTACCCACTCGAGGGAGGGCAGCTTCCCATTCACTATGGAGATGGCACTCCTGCAGCGCTGTGGGTCATGACTGTGCTTCGCAGACTGTAAACTACCCTCTCCATTCGAAGAGAACACGCACGGATTGGGAAGTCTCTGTTCTCTGGGAGATGTGTGTGGTGCTACGGCCCCGGTGTATGGGGTGGCTCACTGGCCACTAGCAATGTTTCTGCTCGCCACTGTGGGGCAAACGTTGTGCAGCTAAGCTCACTTGGGAAGTACAAGTGCCAGAGTTCCTTTCTGGGGCACCATCAAGAGATCACATTCGTAGCATGCGGGTACTGCTTTCCTCCTAAGATGTGCATTCGCAGCCAGCTTCAAGGTGTTCCTTTTGTGGATAGACTCTGGTGGAGAGGCCGCTGGAGAAGGCCTCTGCTTCTATGCCCTTTGAGAAGGCTTCTTTGAGGAACCTCTTACCCTAGCCTCTGCCACGTACAGCCTTCTGCCTCTCCCCAATACTGACTTACTTCTGACAGCTTGTCTTTCCGTTTGAGAAAGCAAGAGCCCTTTTCGTGCAGGGAAAAATGTCCGTTTTCTGTTCTTCTTTTGCACACGGTGACGTGCTTTCAGGGCTGTGGTTAGGCTTTTACCCACTCGAGGGAGGGCAGCTTCCCATTCACTTTGGAGATGGCACTCCTGCAGCGCTGTGGGCCATGTCTGTGCTTCGCAGACTGCAAACTACCCTCTCCATTCGAAGAGAACACGCACGGATTGGGAAGTCTCTGTTCTCTGGGAGTTGTGTGTGGTGCTAGTGCCCCGGTGTATGGGGTGCCTCACTGGCCACTAGCAATGTTTCTGCTCGCCACTGTGGGGCAAACGTTGTGCAGCTAAGCTCACTTGGGAAGTACAAGTGCCAGAGTTCCTTTCTGGGGCACCATCAAGAGATCACATTCGTAGCATGCGGGTACTGCTTTCCTCCTAAGCTGTGCATTCGCAGCCAGCTTCAAGGTGTTCCTTTTGTGGATAGACTCTGGAGGAGAGGCCGCTGGAGAAGGCTTCTGCTTCTATGCCCTTTGAGAGGGCTGCTTTGAGGAACCTCTTACCCTAACCTCTGCCAAGTACAGCCTTCTGCCTCTCTCCAATACTGACTTACTTCTGACAGCTTGTCTTTCCGTTTGAGAAAGCAAGAGCCCTTTTCGTGCAGGGAAAAATGTCCGTTTTCTGTTCTTCTTTTGCACAAGGTGACGTGCTTTCAGGGCTGTGGTTAGGCTTTTACCCACTCGAGGGAGGGCAGCTTCCCATTCACTTTGGAGATGGCACTCCTGCAGCGCTGTGGGCCATGTCTGTGCTTCGCAGACTGTAAACTACCCTCTCCATTCGAAGAGAACACGCACGGATTGGGAAGTCTCTGTTCTCTGGGAGTTGTGTGTGGTGCTACTGCCCCGGTGTATGGGGTGGCTCACTGGCCACTAGCAATGTTTCTGCTCGCCACTGTGGGGAAAACGTTGTGCAGCTAAGCTCACTTGGGAAGTACAAGTGCCAGAGTTCCTTTCTGGGGCACCATCAAGAGATCACATTCGTAGCATGCGGGTACTGCTTTCCTCCTCGGCTGTGCATTCGCAGCCAGCTTCAAGGTGTTCCTTTTGTGGATAGACTCTGGTGGAGAGGCCGCTGGAGAAGGCTTCTGCTTCTATGCCCTTTGAGAAGGCTGCTTTGAGGAACCTCTTACCCTAGCCTCTGCCAAGTACAGCCTTCTGCCTCTCTCCAATACTGACTTACTTTTGACAGCTTGTCTTTCCGTTTGAGAAACCAAGAGCCCTTTTCGTGCAGGGAAAAATGTCCGTTTTCTGGTCTTCTTTTGCACACGGTGACGTGCTTTCAGGCCTGGGTTAGGCTTTTACCCACTCGAGGGAGGGCAGCTTCCCATTCACTATGGAGATGGCACTCCTGCATCGCTGTGGGTCATGACTGTGCTTCGCAGACTGTAAACTACCCTCTCCATTCGAAGAGAACACGCACGGATTGGGAAGTCTCTGTTCTCTGGGAGATGTGTGTGGTGCTACGGCCCCGGTGTATGGGGTGGCTCACTGGCCACTAGCAATGTTTCTGCTCTCCACTGTGGGGCAAACGTTGTGCAGCTAAGCTCACTTGGGAAGTACAAGTGCCAGAGTTCCTTTCTGGGGCACCATCAAGAGATCACATTCGTAGCATGCGGGTACTGCTTTCCTCCTAAGATGTGCATTCGCAGCCAGCTTCAAGGTGTTCCTTTTGTGGATAGACTCTGGTGGAGAGGCCGCTGGAGAAGGCCTCTGCTTCTATGCCCTTTGAGAAGGCTTCTTTGAGGAACCTCTTACCCTAGCCTCTGCCACGTACAGCCTTCTGCCTCTCCCCAATACTGACTTACTTCTGACAGCTTGTCTTTCCGTTTGAGAAAGCAAGAGCCCTTTTCGTGCAGGGAAAAATGTCCGTTTTCTGTTCTTCTTTTGCACACGGTGACGTGCTTTCAGGGCTGTGGTTAGGCTTTTACCCACTCGAGGGAGGGCAGCTTCCCATTCACTTTGGAGATGGCACTCCTGCAGCGCTGTGGGCCATGTCTGTGCTTCGCAGACTGCAAACTACCCTCTCCATTCGAAGAGAACACGCACGGATTGGGAAGTCTCTGTTCTCTGGGAGTTGTGTGTGGTGCTACTGCCCCGGTGTATGGGGTGGCTCACTGGCCACTAGCAATGTTTCTGCTCGCCACTGTGGGGCAAACGTTGTGCAGCTAAGCTCACTTGGGAAGTACAAGTGCCAGAGTTCCTTTCTGGGGCACCATCAAGAGATCACATTCGTAGCATGCGGGTACTGCTTTCCTCCTAAGCTGTGCATTCGCAGCCAGCTTCAAGGTGTTCCTTTTGTGGATAGACTCTGGAGGAGAGGCCGCTGGAGAAGGCTTCTGCTTCTATGCCCTTTGAGAGGGCTGCTTTGAGGAACCTCTTACCCTAACCTCTGCCAAGTACAGCCTTCTGCCTCTCTCCAATACTGACTTACTTCTGACAGCTTGTCTTTCCGTTTGAGAAAGCAAGAGCCCTTTTCGTGCAGGGAAAAATGTCCGTTTTCTGTTCTTCTTTTGCACACGGTGACGTGCTTTCAGGGCTGTGGTTAGGCTTTTACCCACTCGAGGGAGGGCAGCTTCCCATTCACTTTGGAGATGGCACTCCTGCAGCGCTGTGGGCCATGTCTGTGCTTCGCAGACTGTAAACTACCCTCTCCATTCGAAGAGAACACGCACGGATTGGGAAGTCTCTGTTCTCTGGGAGTTGTGTGTGGTGCTACTGCCCCGGTGTATGGGGTGGCTCACTGGCCACTAGCAATGTTTCTGCTCGCCACTGTGGGGAAAACGTTGTGCAGCTAAGCTCACTTGGGAAGTACAAGTGCCAGAGTTCCTTTCTGGGGCACCATCAAGAGATCACATTCGTAGCATGCGGGTACTGCTTTCCTCCTCAGCTGTGCATTCGCAGCCAGCTTCAAGGTGTTCCTTTTGTGGATAGACTCTGGTGGAGAGGCCGCTGGAGAAGGCTTCTGCTTCTATGCCCTTTGAGAGGGCTGCTTTGAGGAACCTCTTACCCTAGCCTCTGCCAAGTACAGCCTTCTGCCTCTCTCCAATACTGACTTACTTTTGACAGCTTGTCTTTCCGTTTGAGAAACCAAGAGCCCTTTTCGTGCAGGGAAAAATGTCCGTTTTCTGGTCTTCTTTTGCACACGGTGACGTGCTTTCAGGCCTGGTTTAGGCTTTTACCCACTCGAGGGAGGGCAGCTTCCCATTCACTTTGGAGATGGCACTCCTGCAGCGCTGTGGGCCAAGACTGTGCTTCGCAGACTGTAAACTACCCTCTCCATTCGAAGAGAACACGCACGGATTGGGAAGTCTCTGTTCTCTGGGAGATGTGTGTGGTGCTACTGGCCCGGTGTATGGGGTGGCTCACTCGCCACTAGCAATGTTTCTGCTCGCCACTGTGGGGCAAAGGTTTTACAGGTAAGCTCACTTGGGAAGTACAAGTGCCAGAGTTCCTTTCTGGGGCACCATCAAGAGATCACATTCGTAGTATGCGGGTACTGCTTTCCTCCTAAGCTGTGCATTCGCAGCCAGCTTCAAAGTGTTCCTTTTGTGGATAGACTCTGGTGGAGAGGCCGCTGGATAAGGCCTCTGCTTCTATGCCCTTTGAGAAGGCTTCTTTGAGGAACCTCTTACCCTAGCGTGTGCCAAGTACAGCCTTCTGCCTCTCTCCAATACTGACTTACTTTTGACAGCTTGTCTTTCCGTTTGAGAAAGCAAGAGCCCTTTTCGTGCAGGGAAAAATGTCCGTTTTCTGTTCTTCTTTTGCACACGGTGACGTGCTTTCAGGGCTGTGGTTAGGCTTTTACCCACTCGAGGGAGGGCAGCTTCCCATTCACTTTGTAGATGGCACTCCTGCAGCGCTGTGGGCCATGTCTGTGCTTCGCAGACTGCAAACTACCCTCTCCATTCGAAGAGAACACGCACGGATTGGGAAGTCTCTGTTCTCTGGGAGTTGTGTGTGGTGCTACTGCCCCGGTGTATGGGGTGGCTCACTGGCCACTAGCAATGTTTCTGCTCGCCACTGTGGGGCAAACGTTGTGCAGCTAAGCTCACTTGGGAAGTACAAGTGCCAGAGTTCCTTTCTGGGGCACCATCAAGAGATCACATTCGTAGCATGCGGGTACTGCTTTCCTCCTCAGCTGTGCATTCGCAGCCAGCTTCAAGGTGTTCCTTTTGTGGATAGACTCTGGTGGAGAGGCCGCTGGATAAGGCCTCTGCTTCTATGCCCTTTGAGAGGGCTGCTTTGAGGAACCTCTTACCCTAGCCTCTGCCAATTACAGCCTTCTGCCTCTCTCCAATACTGACTTATTTCTGACAGCTTGTCTTTCCGTTTGAGAAACCAAGAGCCCTTTTCGTGCAGGGAAAAATGTCCGTTTTCTGTTCTTCTTTTGCACACGGTGACGTGCTTTCAGGGCTGGCGTTAGGCTTTTACCCACTCGAGGGAGGGCAGCTTCCCATTTACTTTGTAGATGGCACTCCTGCAGCGCTGTGGGCCATGTCTGTGCTTCGCAGACTGCAAACTACCCTCTCCATTCGAAGAGAACACGCACGGATTGGGAAGTCTCTGTTTTCTGGGAGTTGTGTGTGGTGCTACAGCCCCGGTGTATGGGGTGGCTCACTGGCCACTAGCAATGTTTCTGCTCGCCACTGTGGGGCAAACGTTGTGCAGCTAAGCTCACTTGGGAAGTACAAGTGCCAGAGTTCCTTTCTGGGGCACCATCAAGAGATCACATTCGTAGCATGCGGGTACTGCTTTCCTCCTCAGCTGTGCATTCGCAGCCAGCTTCAAGGTGTTCCTTTTGTGGATAGACTCTGGTGGAGAGGCCGCTGGAGAAGGCTTCTGCTTCTATGCCCTTTGAGAAGGCTGCTTTGAGGAACCTCTTACCCTAGCCTCTGCCAAGTACAGCCTTCTGCCTCTCTCCAATACTGACTTACTTTTGACAGCTTGTCTTTCCGTTTGAGAAACCAAGAGACCTTTTCGTGCAGGGAAAAATGTCCGTTTTCTGGTCTTCTTTTGCACACGGTGACGTGCTTTCAGGCCTGGTTTAGGCTTTTACCCACTCGAGGGAGGGCAGCTTCCCATTCACTTTGGAGATGGCACTCCTGCAGCGCTGTGGGCCAAGACTGTGCTTCGCAGACTGTAAACTACCCTCTCCATTCGAAGAGAACACGCACGGATTGGGAAGTCTCTGTTCTCTGGGAGATGTGTGTGGTGCTACTGGCCCGGTGTATGGGGTGGCTCACTCGCCACTAGCAATGTTTCTGCTCGCCACTGTGGGGCAAAGGTTTTACAGGTAAGCTCACTTGGGAAGTACAAGTGCCAGAGTTCCTTTCTGGGGCACCATCAAGAGATCACATTCGTAGTATGCGGGTACTGCTTTCCTCCTAAGCTGTGCATTCGCAGCCAGCTTCAAAGTGTTCCTTTTGTGGATAGACTCTGGTGGAGAGGCCGCTGGATAAGGCCTCTGCTTCTATGCCCTTTGAGAAGGCTTCTTTGAGGAACCTCTTACCCTAGCGTGTGCCAAGTACAGCCTTCTGCCTCTCTCCAATACTGACTTACTTTTGACAGCTTGTCTTTCCGTTTGAGAAAGCAAGAGCCCTTTTCGTGCAGGGAAAAATGTCCGTTTTCTGTTCTTCTTTTGCACACGGTGACGTGCTTTCAGGGCTGTGGTTAGGCTTTTACCCACTCGAGGGAGGGCAGCTTCCCATTCACTTTGTAGATGGCACTCCTGCAGCGCTGTGGGCCATGTCTGTGCTTCGCAGACTGCAAACTACCCTCTCCATTCGAAGAGAACACGCACGGATTGGGAAGTCTCTGTTCTCTGGGAGTTGTGTGTGGTGCTACTGCCCCGGTGTATGGGGTGGCTCACTGGCCACTAGCAATGTTTCTGCTCGCCACTGTGGGGCAAACGTTGTGCAGCTAAGCTCACTTGGGAAGTACAAGTGCCAGAGTTCCTTTCTGGGGCACCATCAAGAGATCACATTCGTAGCATGCGGGTACTGCTTTCCTCCTCAGCTGTGCATTCGCAGCCAGCTTCAAGGTGTTCCTTTTGTGGATAGACTCTGGTGGAGAGGCCGCTGGATAAGGCCTCTGCTTCTGTGCCCTTTGAGAGGGCTGCTTTGAGGAACCTCTTACCCTAGCCTCTGCCAGTTACAGCCTTCTGCCTCTCTCCAATACTGACTTATTTCTGACAGCTTGTCTTTCCGTTTGAGAAACCAAGAGCCCTTTTCGTGCAGGGAAAAATGTCCGTTTTCTGTTCTTCTTTTGCACACGGTGACGTGCTTTCAGGGCTGGCGTTAGGCTTTTACCCACTCGAGGGAGGGCAGCTTCCCATTTACTTTGTAGATGGCACTCCTGCAGCGCTGTGGGCCATGTCTGTGCTTCGCAGACTGCAAACTACCCTCTCCATTCGAAGAGAACACGCACGGATTGGGAAGTCTCTGTTCTCTGGGAGTTGTGTGTGGTGCTACAGCCCCGGTGTATGGGGTGGCTCACTGGCCACTAGCAATGTTTCTGCTCGCCACTGTGGGGAAAACGTTGTGCAGCTAAGCTCACTTGGGAAGTACAAGTGCCAGAGTTCCTTTCTGGGGCACCATCAAGAGATCACATTCGTAGCATGCGGGTACTGCTTTCCTCCTCAGCTGTGCATTCGCAGCCAGCTTCAAGGTGTTCCTTTTGTGGATAGACTCTGGTGGAGAGGCCGCTGGAGAAGGCTTCTGCTTCTATGCCCTTTGAGAAGGCTGCTTTGAGGAACCTCTTACCCTAGCCTCTGCCAAGTACAGCCTTCTGCCTCTCTCCAATACTGACTTACTTTTGACAGCTTGTCTTTCCGTTTGAGAAACCAAGAGACCTTTTCGTGCAGGGAAAAATGTCCGTTTTCTGGTCTTCTTTTGCACACGGTGACGTGCTTTCAGGCCTGGTTTAGGCTTTTACCCACTCGAGGGAGGGCAGCTTCCCATTCACTTTGGAGATGGCACTCCTGCAGCGCTGTGGGCCAAGACTGTGCTTCGCAGACTGTAAACTACCCTTCCATTCGAAGAGAACACGCACGGATTGGGAAGTCTCTGTTCTCTGGGAGATGTGTGTGGTGCTACTGCCCCGGTGTATGGGGTGGCTCACTCGCCACTAGCAATGTTTCTGCTCGCCACTGTGGGGCAAACGTTGTGCAGCTAAGCTCACTTGGGAAGTACAAGTGCCAGAGTTCCTTTCTGGGGCACCATCAAGAGATCACATTCGTAGCATGCGGGTACTGCTTTCCTCCTAAGCTGTGCATTCGCAGCCAGGTTCAAAGTGTTCCTTTTGTGGATAGACTCTGGTGGAGAGGCCGCTGGAGAAGGCCTCTGCTTCTATGCCCTTTGAGAAGGCTGCTTTGAGGAACCTCTTACCCTAGCGTGTGCCAAGTACAGCCTTCTGCCTCTCTCCAATACTGACTTACTTTTGACAGCTTGTCTTTCCGTTTGAGAAAGCAAGAGCCCTTTTCGTGCAGGGAAAAATGTCCGTTTTCTGTTCTTCTTTTGCACACGGTGACGTGCTTTCAGGCCTGGGTTAGGCTTTTACCCACTCAAGGGAGGGCAGCTTCCCATTCACTTTGGAGATGGCACTCCTGCAGCGCTGTGGGTCATGACTGTGCTTCGCAGACTGTAAACTACCCTCTCCATTCGAAGAGAACACGCACGGATTGGGAAGTCTCTGTTCTCTGGGAGATGTGTGTGGTGCTACTGCCCCGGTGTATGGGGTGGCTCACTGGCCACTAGCAATGTTTCTGCTCTCCACTGTGGGGCAAACGTTGTGCAGCTAAGCTCACTTGGGAAGTACAAGTGCCAGAGTTCCTTTCTGGGGCACCATCAAGAGATCACATTCGTAGCATGCGGGTACTGCTTTCCTCCTCAGCTGTGCATTCGCAGCCAGCTTCAAGGTGTTCCTTTTGTGGATAGACTCTGGTGGAGAGGCCGCTGGATAAGGCCTCTGCTTCTATGCCCTTTGAGAGGGCTGCTTTGAGGAACCTCTTACCCTAGCCTCTGCCAAGTATAGCCTTCTGCCTCTCTCCAATACTGACTTACTTCTGACAGCTTGTCTTTCCGTTTGAGAAACCAAGAGCCCTTTTCGTGCAGGGAAAAATGTCCGTTTTCTGTTCTTCTTTTGCACACGGTGACGTGCTTTCAGGGCTGGCGTTAGGCTTTTACCCACTCGAGGGAGGGCAGCTTCCCATTTACTTTGTAGATGGCACTCCTGCAGCGCTGTGGGCCATGTCTGTGCTTCGCAGACTGCAAACTACCCTCTCCATTCGAAGAGAACACGCACGGATTGGGAAGTCTCTGTTCTCAGGGAGTTGTGTCGGGTGCTCCAGCCCCGGTGTATGGGGTGGCTCACTGGCCACTAGCAATGTTTCTGCTCGCCACTGTGGAGCAAACGTTGTGCAGCTAAGCTCACTTGGGAAGTACAAGTGCCAGAGTTCCTTTCTGGGGCACCATCAAGAAATCACATTCGTAGCATGCGGGTACTGCTTTCCTCCTAAGCTGTGCATTCGCAGCCAGCTTCAAGGTGTTCCTTTTGTGGATAGACTCTGGAGGAGAGGCCGCTGGAGAAGGCTTCTGCTTCTATGCCCTTTGAGAGGGCTGCTTTGAGGAACCTCTTACCCTAACCTCTGCCAAGTACAGCCTTCTGCCTCTCTCCAATACTGACTTACTTCTGACAGCTTGTCTTTCCGTTTGAGAAAGCAAGAGCCCTTTTCGTGCAGGGAAAAATGTCCGTTTTCTGTTCTTCTTTTGCACAAGGTGACGTGCTTTCAGGGCTGTGGTTAGGCTTTTACCCACTCGAGGGAGGGCAGCTTCCCATTCACTTTGGAGATGGCACTCCTGCAGCGCTGTGGGCCATGTCTGTGCTTCGCAGACTGCAAACTACCCTCTCCATTCGAAGAGAACACGCACGGATTGGGAAGTCTCTGTTCTCTGGGAGTTGTGTGTGGTGCTACTGCCCCGGTGTATGGGGTGGCTCACTGGCCACTAGCAATGTTTCTGCTCGCCACTGTGGGGCAAACGTTGTGCAGCTAAGCTCACTTGGGAAGTACAAGTGCCAGAGTTCCTTTCTGGGGCACCATCAAGAGATCACATTCGTAGCATGCGGGTACTGCTTTCCTCCTAAGATGTGCATTCGCAGCCAGCTTCAAGTTGTTCCTTTTGTGGATAGACTCTGGTGGAGAGGCCGCTGGATAAGGCCTCTGCTTCTATGCACTTTGAGAGGGCTTCTTTGAGGAACCTCTTACCCTAGCCTCTGCCAAGTACAGCCTTCTGCCTCTCTCCAATACTGACTTACTTTTGACAGCTTGTCTTTCCGTTTGAGAAACCAAGAGCCCTTTTCGTGCAGGGAAAAATGTCCGTTTTCTGTTCTTCTTTTGCACACGGTGACGTGCTTTCAGGGCTGGCGTTAGGCTTTTACCCACTCGAGGGAGGGCAGCTTCCCATTCACTTTGTAGATGGCACTCCTGCAGTGCTGTGGGCCATGTCTGTGCTTCGCAGACTGCAAACTACCCTCTCCATTCGAAGAGAACACGCACGGATTGGGAAGTCTCTGTTCTCTGGGAGTTGTGTGTGGTGCTACTGCCCCGGTGTATGGGGTGGCTCACTGGCCACTAGCAATGTTTCTGCTCGCCACTGTGGGGCCAACGTTGTGCAGCTAAGCTCACTTGGGAAGTACAAGTGCCAGAGTTCCTTTCTGGGGCACCATCAAGAGATCACATTCGTAGCATGCGGGTACTGCTTTCCTCCTCAGCTGTGCATTCGCAGCCAGCTTCAAGGTGTTCCTTTTGTGGATAGACTCTGGTGGAGAGGCCGCTGGATAAGGCCTCTGCTTCTGTGCCCTTTGAGAGGGCTGCTTTGAGGAACCTCTTACCCTAGCCTCTGCCAGTTACAGCCTTCTGCCTCTCTCCAATACTGACTTACTTCTGACAGCTTGTCTTTCCGTTTGAGAAACCAAGAGCCCTTTTCGTGCAGGGAAAAATGTCCGTTTTCTGTTCTTCTTTTGCACACGGTGACGTGCTTTCAGGGCTGGCGTTAGGCTTTTACCCACTCGAGGGAGGGCAGCTTCCCATTTACTTTGTAGATGGCACTCCTGCAGCGCTGTGGGCCATGTCTGTGCTTCGCAGACTGCAAACTACCCTCTCCATTCGAAGAGAACACGCACGGATTGGGAAGTCTCTGTTCTCTGGGAGTTGTGTGTGGTGCTACAGCCCCGGTGTATGGGGTGGCTCACTGGCCACTAGCAATGTTTCTGCTCGCCACTGTGGGGAAAACGTTGTGCAGCTAAGCTCACTTGGGAAGTACAAGTGCCAGAGTTCCTTTCTGGGGCACCATCAAGAGATCACATTCGTAGCATGCGGGTACTGCTTTCCTCCTCAGCTGTGCATTCGCAGCCAGCTTCAAGGTGTTCCTTTTGTGGATAGACTCTGGTGGAGAGGCCGCTGGAGAAGGCTTCTGCTTCTATGCCCTTTGAGAAGGCTGCTTTGAGGAACCTCTTACCCTAGCCTCTGCCAAGTACAGCCTTCTGCCTCTCTCCAATACTGACTTACTTTTGACAGCTTGTCTTTCCGTTTGAGAAACCAAGAGACCTTTTCGTGCAGGGAAAAATGTCCGTTTTCTGGTCTTCTTTTGCACACGGTGACGTGCTTTCAGGCCTGGTTTAGGCTTTTACCCACTCGAGGGAGGGCAGCTTCCCATTTACTTTGGAGATGGCACTCCTGCAGCGCTGTGGGCCAAGACTGTGCTTCGCAGACTGTAAACTACCCTCTCCATTCGAAGAGAACACGCACGGATTGGGAAGTCTCTGTTCTCTGGGAGATGTGTGTGGTGCTACTGCCCCGGTGTATGGGGTGGCTCACTCGCCACTAGCAATGTTTCTGCTCTCCACTGTGGGGCAAACGTTGTGCAGCTAAGCTCACTTGGGAAGTACAAGTGCCAGAGTTCCTTTCTGGGGCACCATCAAGAGATCACATTCGTAGCATGCGGGTACTGCTTTCCTCCTAAGCTGTGCATTCGCAGCCAGGTTCAAAGTGTTCCTTTTGTGGATAGACTCTGGTGGAGAGGCCGCTGGAGAAGGCCTCTGCTTCTATGCCCTTTGAGAAGGCTGCTTTGAGGAACCTCTTACCCTAGCGTGTGCCAAGTACAGCCTTCTGCCTCTCTCCAATACTGACTTACTTTTGACAGCTTGTCTTTCCGTTTGAGAAAGCAAGAGCCCTTTTCGTGCAGGGAAAAATGTCCGTTTTCTGTTCTTCTTTTGCACACGGTGACGTGCTTTCAGGGCTGTGGTTAGGCTTTTACCCACTCGAGGGAGGGCAGCTTCCCATTCACTTTGGAGATGGCACTCCTGCAGCGCTGTGGGCCATGTCTGTGCTTCGCAGACTGCAAACTACCCTCTCCATTCGAAGAGAACACGCACGGATTGGGAAGTCTCTGTTCTCTGGGAGTTGTGTGTGGTGCTACTGCCCCGGTGTATGGGGTGGCTCACTGGCCACTAGCAATGTTTCTGCTCGCCAATGTGGGGCAAACGTTGTGCAGCTAAGCTCACTTGGGAAGTACAAGTGCCAGAGTTCCTTTCTGGGGCACCATCAAGAGATCACATTCGTAGCATGCGGGTACTGCTTTCCTCCTAATCGGTGCATTCGCAGCCACCTTCAAGGTGTTCCTTTTGTGGATAGACTCTGGTGGAGAGGCCGCTGGAGAAGGCTTCTGCTTCTATGCCCTTTGAGAAGGCTGCTTTGAGGAACCTCTTACCCTAGCCTCTGGCAAGTACAGCCTTTTGCCTCTCTCCAATACTGACTTACTTTTGACAGCTTGTCTTTCCGTTTGAGAAACCAAGAGCCCTTTTCGTGCAGGGAAAAATGTCCGTTTTCTGTTCTTCTTTTGCACACGGTGACGTGCTTTCAGGCCTGGGTTAGGCTTTTACCCACTCGAGGGAGGGCAGCTTCTCATTCACTTTGGAGATGGCACTCCTGCAGCGCTGTGGGTCATGACTGTGCTTCGCAGACTGTAAACTACCCTCTCCATTCGAAGAGAACACGCACGGATTGGGAAGTCTCTGTTCTCTGGGAGATGTGTGTGGTGCTACTGCCCCGGTGTATGGGGTGGCTCACTGGCCACTAGCAATGTTTCTGCTCTCCACTGTGGGGCAAACGTTGTGCAGCTAAGCTCACTTGGGAAGTACAAGTGCCAGAGTTCCTTTCTGGGGCACCATCAAGAGATCACATTCGTAGCATGCGGGTACTGCTTTCCTCCTCAGCTGTGCATTCGCAGCCAGCTTCAAGGTGTTCCTTTTGTGGATAGACTCTGGTGGAGAGGCCGCTGGAGAAGGCCTCTGCTTCTATGCCCTTTGAGAGGGCTGCTTTGAGGAACCTCTTACCCTAGCCTCTGCCAATTACAGCCTTCTGCCTCTCTCCAATACTGACTTACTTCTGACAGCTTGTCTTTCCGTTTGAGAAACCAAGAGCCCTTTTCGTGCAGGGAAAAATGTCCGTTTTCTGTTCTTCTTTTGCACACGGTGACGTGCTTTCAGGGCTGGCGTTAGGCTTTTACCCACTCGAGGGAGGGCAGCTTCCCATTTACTTTGTAGATGGCACTCCTGCAGCGCTGTGGGCCATGTCTGTGCTTCGCAGACTGCAAACTACCCTCTCCATTCGAAAAGAACACGCACGGATTGGGAAGTCTCTGTTCTCTGGGAGTTGTGTGTGGTGCTACTGCCCCGGTGTATGGGGTGGCTCACTGGCCACTAGCAATGTTTCTGCTCGCCACTGTGGGGAAAACGTTGTGCAGCTAAGCTCACTTGGGAAGTACAAGTGCCAGAGTTCCTTTCTGGGGCACCATCAAGAGATGACATTCGTAGCATGCGGGTACTGCTTTCCTCCTCAGCTGTGCATTCGCAGCCAGCTTCAAGGTGTTCCTTTTGTGGATAGACTCTGGTGGAGAGGCCGCTGGAGAAGGCTTCTGCTTCTATGCCCTTTGAGAAGGCTGCTTTGAGGAACCTCTTACCCTAGCCTCTGCCAAGTACAGCCTTCTGCCTCTCTCCAATACTGACTTACTTTTGACAGCTTGTCTTTCCGTTTGAGAAACCAAGAGACCTTTTCGTGCAGGGAAAAATGTCCGTTTTCTGGTCTTCTTTTGCACACGGTGACGTGCTTTCAGGCCTGGTTTAGGCTTTTACCCACTCGAGGGAGGGCAGCTTCCCATTCACTTTGGAGACGGCACTCCTGCAGCGCTGTGAGCCAAGACTGTGCTTCGCAGACTGTAAACTACCCTCTCCATTCGAAGAGAACACGCACGGATTGGGAAGTCTCTGTTCTCTGGGAGATGTGTGTGGTGCTACTGCTCCGGTGTATGGGGTGGCTCACTCGCCACTAGCAATGTTTCTGCTCGCCACTGTGGGGCAAACGTTGTGCAGCTAAGCTCACTTGGGAAGTACAAGTGCCAGAGTTCCTTTCTGGGGCACCATCAAGAGATCACATTCGTAGCATGCGGGTACTGCTTTCCTCCTAATCGGTGCATTCGCAGCCACCTTCAAGGTGTTACTTTTGTGGATAGACTCTGGTGGAGAGGCCGCTGGAGAAGGCTTCTGCTTCTATGCCCTTTGAGAAGGCTGCTTTGAGGAACCTCTTACCCTAGCCTCTGGCAAGTACAGCCTTCTGCCTCTCTCCAATACTGACTTACTTTTGACAGCTTGTCTTTCCGTTTGAGAAACCAAGAGCCCTTTTCGTGCAGGGAAAACTGTCCGTTTTCTGTTCTTCTTTTGCACACGGTGACGTGCTTTCAGGCCTGGGTTAGGCTTTTACCCACTCAAGGGAGGGCAGCTTCCCATGCACTTTGGAGATGGCACTCCTGCAGCGCTGTGGGTCATGACTGTGCTTCGCAGACTGTAAACTACCCTCTCCATTCGAAGAGAACACGCACGGATTGGGAAGTCTCTGTTCTCTGGGAGATGTGTGTGGTGCTACTGCCCCGGTGTATGGGGTGGCTCACTGGCCACTAGCAATGTTTCTGCTCTCCACTGTGGGGCAAACGTTGTGCAGCTAAGCTCACTTGGGAAGTACAAGTGCCAGAGTTCCTTTCTGGGGCACCATCAAGAGATCACATTCGTAGCATGCGGGTACTGCTTTCCTCCTAAGATGTGCATTCGCAGCCAGCTTCAAGGTGTTCCTTTTGTGGATAGACTCTGGTGGAGAGGCCTCTGGAGAAGGCCTCTGCTTCTATGAACTTTGAGAAGGCTTCTTTGAGGAACCTCTTACCCTAGCCTCTGCCACGTACAGCCTTCTGCCTCTCTCCAATACTGACTTACTTCTGACAGCTTGTCTTTCCGTTAGAGAAAGCAAGAGCCCTTTTCGTGCAGGGGAAAATGTCCGTTTTCTGTTCTTCTTTTGCACACGGTGACGTGCTTTCAGGGCTTTGGTTAGGCTTTTACCCACTCGAGGGAGGGCAGCTTCCCATTCACTTTGGAGATGGCACTCCTGCAGCGCTGTGGGCCATGTCTGTGCTTCGCAGACTGCAAACTACCCTCTCCATTCGAAGAGAACACGCACGGATTGGGAAGTCTCTGTTCTCTGGGAGTTGTGTGTGGTGCTACTGCCCCGGTGTATGGGGTGGCTCACTGGCCACTAGCAATGTTTCTGCTCGCCACTGTGGGGCAAACGTTGTGCAGCTAACCTCACTTGGGAAGTACAAGTGCCAGAGTTCCTTTCTGGGGCACCATCAAGAGATCAAATTCGTAGCATGCGGGTACTGCTTTCCTCCTATGCTGTGCATTCGCAGCCAGCTTCAAGGTGTTCCTTTTGTGGATAGACTCTGGAGGAGAGGCCGCTGGAGAAGGCTTCTGCTTCTATGCCCTTTGAGAGGGCTGCTTTGAGGAATCTCTTACCCTAGCCTCTGCCAAGTACAGCCTTCTGCCTCTCTCCAATACTGACTTACTTCTGACAGCTTGTCTTTCCGTTTGAGAAACCAAGAGCCCTTTTCGTGCAGGGAAAAATGTCCGTTTTCTGTTCTTCTTTTGCACACGGTGACGTGCTTTCAGGGCTGTGGTTAGGCTTTTACCCACTCGAGGGAGGGCAGCTTCCCATTCACTTTGGAGATGGCACTCCTGCAGCGCTGTGGGCCATGTCTGTGCTTCGCAGACTGCAAACTACCCTCTCCATTCGAAGAGAACACGCACGGATTGGGAAGTCTCTGTTCTCTGGGAGTTGTGTGTGGTGCTACTGCCCCGGTGTATGGGGTGGCTCACTGGCCACTAGCAATGTTTCTGCTCGCCACTGTGGGGCAAACGTTGTGCAGCTAAGCTCACTTGGGAAGTACAAGTGCCAGAGTTCCTTTCTGGGGCACCATCAAGAGATCACATTCGTAGCATGCGGGTAATGCTTTCCTCCTCAGCTGTGCTTTTGCAGCCAGCTTCAAGGTGTTCCTTATGTGGATAGACTCTGGTGGAGAGGCCGCTGGAGAAGGCTTCTGCTTCTATGCCCTTTGAGAAGGCTTCTTTGAGGAACCTCTTACCCTAGCGTGTGCCAAGTACAGCCTTCTGCCTCTCTCCAATACTGACTTACTTTTGACAGCTTGTCTTTCCGTTTCAGAAAGCAAGAGCCCTTTTCGTGCAGGGAAAAATGTCCGTTTTCTGTTCTTCTTTTGCACAAGGTGACGTGCTTTCAGGGCTGTGGTTAGGCTTTTACCCACTCGAGGGAGGGCAGCTTCCCATTCACTTTGGAGATGGCACTCCTGCAGCGCTGTGGGCCATGTCTGTGCTTCGCAGACTGCAAACTACCCTCTCCATTCGAAGAGAACACGCACGGATTGGGAAGTCTCTGTTCTCTGGGAGTTGTGTGTGGTGCTACTGCCCCGGTGTATGGGGTGGCTCACTGGCCACTAGCAATGTTTCTGCTCGCCACTGTGGGGCCAACGTTGTGCAGCTAAGCTCACTTGGGAAGTACAAGTGCCAGAGTTCCTTTCTGGGGCACCATCAAGAGATCACATTCGTAGCATGCGGGTACTGCTTTCCTCCTCAGCTGTGCATTCGCAGCCAGCTTCAAGGTGTTCCTTTTGTGGATAGACTCTGGTGGAGAGGCCGCTGGAGAAGGCTTCTGCTTCTATGCCCTTTGAGAAGGCTGCTTTGAGGAACCTCTTACCCTAGCCTCTGCCAAGTACAGCCTTCTGCCTCTCTCCAATACTGACTTACTTTTGACAGCTTGTCTTTCCGTTTGAGAAACCAAGAGCCCTTTTAGTGCAGGGAAAAATGTCCGTTTTCTAATCTTCTTTTGCACACGGTGACGTGCTTTCAGGCCTGGTTTAGGCTTTTACCCACTCGAGGGACGGCAGCTTCCCATTCACTTTGGACATGGCACTCCTGCAGCGCTGTGGGCCAAGACTGTGCTTCGCAGACTGTAAACTACCCTCTCCATTCGAAGAGAACACGCACGGATTGGGAAGTCTCTGTTCTCTGGGAGATGTGTGTGGTGCTACTGCCCCGGTGTATGGGGTGGCTCACTCGCCTCTAGCAATGTTTCTGCTCGCCACTGTGGGGCAAACGTTGTGCAGCTAAGCTCACTTGGGAAGTACAAGTGCCAGAGTTCCTTTCTGGGGCACCATCAAGAGATCACATTCGTAGCATGCGGGTACTGCTTTCCTCCTAAGCTGTGCATTCGCAGCCAGCTTCAAAGTGTTCCTTTTGTGGATAGACTCTGGTGCAGAGGCCGCTGGAGAAGGCCTCTGCTTCTATGCCCTTTGAGAAGGCTTCTTTGAGGAACCTCTTACCCTAGCGTGTGCCAAGTACAGCCTTCTGCCTCTCTCCAATACTGACTTACTTTTGACAGCTTGTCTTTCCGTTTGAGAAAGCAAGAGCCCTTTTCGTGCAGGGAAAAATGTCCGTTTTCTGTTCTTCTTTTGCACACGGTGACGTGCTTTCAGGGCTGTGGTTAGGCTTTTACCCACTCGAGGGAGGGCAGCTTCCCATTCACTTTGGAGATGGCACTCCTGCAGCGCTGTGGGCCATGTCTGTGCTTCGCAGACTGCAAACTACCCTCTCCATTCGAAGAGAACACGCACGGATTGGGAAGTCTCTGTTCTCTGGGAGTTGTGTGTGGTGCTACTGCCCCGGTGTATGGGGTGGCTCCCTGGCCACTAGCAATGTTTCTGCTCGCCACTGTGGGGCAAACGTTGTGCAGCTAAGCTCACTTGGGAAGTACAAGTGCCAGAGTTCCTTTCTGGGGCACCATCAAGAGATCACATTCGTAGCATGCGGGTACTGCTTTCCTCCTAAGCTGTGCATTCGCAGCCAGCTTCAAGGTGTTCCTTTTGTGGATAGACTCTAGTGGAGAGGCCGCTGGAGAAGGCTTCTGCTTCTATGCACTTTGAGAAGGCTGCTTTGAAAAACCTCTTACCTAGCGTGTGCCAAGTACAGCCTTCTGCCTCTCTCCAATACTGACTTACTTTTGACAGCTTGTCTTTCCGTTTGAGAAAGCAAGAGCCCTTTTCGTGCAGGGAAAAATGTCCGTTTTCTGTTCTTCTTTTGCACACGGTGACGTGCTTTCAGGGCTGTGGTTAGGCTTTTACCCACTCGAGGGAGGGCAGCTTCCCATTCACTTTGGAGATGGCACTCCTGCAGCGCTGTGGGCCATGTCTGTGCTTCGCAGACTGCAAACTACCCTCTCCATTCGAAAAGAACACGCACGGATTGGGAAGTCTCTGTTCTCTGGGAGTTGTGTGTGGTGCTACTGCCCCGGTGTATGGGGTGGCTCACTGGCCACTAGCAATGTTTCTGCTCGCCACTGTGGGGCAAACGTTGTGCAGCTAAGCTCACTTGGGAAGTACAAGTGCCAGAGTTCCTTTCTGGGGCACCATCAAGAGATCACATTCGTAGCATGCGGGTACTGCTTTCCTCCTAATCGGTGCATTCGCAGCCACCTTCAAGGTGTTCCTTTTGTGGATAGACTCTGGTGGAGAGGCCGCTGGAGAAGGCTTCTGCTTCTATGCCCTTTGAGAAGGCTTCTTTGAGGAACCTCTTACCCTAGCGTGTGCCAAGTACAGCCTTCTGCCTCTCTCCAATACTGACTTACTTTTGACAGCTTGTCTTTCCGTTTCAGAAAGCAAGAGCCCTTTTCGTGCAGGGAAAATGTCCGTTTTCTGTTCTTCTTTTGCACAAGGTGACGTGCTTTCAGGGCTGTGGTTAGGCTTTTACCCACTCGAGGGAGGGCAGCTTCCCATTCACTTTGGAGATGGCACTCCTGCAGCGCTGTGGGCCATGTCTGTGCTTCGCAGACTGCAAACTACCCTCTCCATTCGAAGAGAACACGCACGGATTGGGAAGTCTCTGTTCTCTGGGAGTTGTGTGTGGTGCTACTGCCCCGGTGTATGGGGTGGCTCACTGGCCACTAGCAATGTTTCTGCTCGCCACTGTGGGGCCAACGTTGTGCAGCTAAGCTCACTTGGGAAGTACAAGTGCCAGAGTTCCTTTCTGGGGCACCATCAAGAGATCACATTCGTAGCATGCGGGTACTGCTTTCCTCCTAAGATGTGCATTCGCAGCCAGCTTCAAGGTGTTCCTTTTGTGGATAGACTCTGGTGGAGAGGCCGCTGGATAAGGCCTCTGCTTCTATGCCCTTTGAGAGGGCTGCTTTGAGGAACCTCTTACCCTAGCCTCTGCCAAGTACAGCCTTCTGCCTCTCTCCAATACTGAGTTACTTCTGACAGCTTGTCTTTCCGTTTGAGAAAGCAAGAGCCCTTTTCGTGCAGGGAAAAATGTCCGTTTTCTGTTCTTCTTTTGCACACGGTGACGTGCTTTCAGGCCTGGGTTAGGCTTTTACCCACTCGAGGGAGGGCAGCTTCCCATACACTTTGGAGATGGCACTCCTGCAGCGCTGTGGGCCATGTCTGTGCTTCGCAGACTGCAAACTACCCTCTCCATTCGAAGAGAACACGCACGGATTGGGAAGTCTCTGTTCTCTGGGAGTTGTGTGTGGTGCTACTGCCCCGGTGTATGGGGTGGCTCACTGGCCACTAGCAATGTTTCTGCTCTCCACTGTGGGGCAAACGTTGTGCAGCTAAGCTCACTTGGGAAGTACAAGTGCCAGAGTTCCTTTCTGGGGCACCATCAAGAGATCACATTCGTAGCATGCGGGTACTGCTTTCCTCCTCAGCTGTGCATTCGCAGCCAGCTTCAAGGTGTTCCTTTTGTGGATAGACTCTGGTGGAGAGGCCGCTGGAGAAGGCTTCTGCTTCTATGCCCTTTGAGAAGGCTGCTTTGAAAAACCTCTTACCTAGCGTGTGCCAAGTACAGCCTTCTGCCTCTCTCCAATACTGACTTACTTTTGACAGCTTGTCTTTCCGTTTGAGAAAGCAAGAGCCCTTTTCGTGCAGGGAAAAATGTCCGTTTTCTGTTCTTCTTTTGCACACGGTGACGTGCTTTCAGGGCTGTGGTTAGGCTTTTACCCACTCGAGGGAGGGCAGCTTCCCATTCACTTTGGAGATGGCACACCTGCAGCGCTGTGGGCCATGTCTGTGCTTCGCAGACTGCAAACTACCCTCTCCATTCGAAGAGAACACGCACGGATTGGGAAGTCTCTGTTCTCTGGGAGTTGTGTGTGGTGCTACTGCCCCGGTGTATGGGGTGGCTCACTGGCCACTAGCAATGTTTCTGCTCGCCACTGTGGGGCAAACGTTGTGCAGCTAAGCTCACTTGGGAAGTACAAGTGCCAGAGTTCCTTTCTGGGGCACCATCAAGAGATCACATTCGTAGCATGCGGGTACTGCTTTCCTCCTCAGCTGTGCTTTCGCAGCCAGCTTCAAGGTGTTCGTTTTGTGGATAGACTCTGGTGGAGAGGCCGCTGGAGAAGGCTTCTGCTTCTATGCCCTTTGAGAAGGCTTCTTTGAGGAACCTCTTACCCTAGCGTGTGCCAAGTACAGCCTTCTGCCTCTCTCCAATACTGACTTACTTTTGACAGCTTGTCTTTCCGTTTCAGAAAGCAAGAGCCCTTTTCGTGCAGGGAAAAATGTCCGTTTTCTGTTCTTCTTTTGCACAAGGTGACGTGCTTTCAGGGCTGTGGTTAGGCTTTTACCCACTCGAGGGAGGGCAGCTTCCCATTCACTTTGGAGATGGCACTCCTGCAGCGCTGTGGGCCATGTCTGTGCTTCGCAGACTGCAAACTACCCTCTCCATTCAAAGAGAACACGCACGGATTGGGAAGTCTCTGTTCTCTGGGAGTTGTGTGTGGTGCTACTGCCCCGGTGTATGGGGTGGCTCACTGGCCACTAGCAATGTTTCTGCTCGCCACTGTGGGGCAAACGTTGTGCAGCTAAGCTCACTTGGGAAGTACAAGTGCCAGAGTTCCTTTCTGGGGCACCATCAAGAGATCACATTCGTAGCATGCGGGTACTGCTTTCCTCCTAAGATGTGCATTCGCAGCCAGCTTCAAGGTGTTCCTTTTGTGGATAGACTCTGGTGGAGAGGCCGCTGGATAAGGCCTCTGCTTCTATGCCCTTTGAGAGGGCTGCTTTGAGGAACCTCTTACCCTAGCCTCTGCCAAGTACAGCCTTCTGCCTCTCTCCAATACTGACTTACTTCTGACAGCTTGTCTTTCCGTTTGAGAAAGCAAGAGCCCTTTTCGTGCAGGGAAAAATGTCCGTTTTCTGTTCTTCTTTTGCACACGGTGACGTGCTTTCAGGCCTGGGTTAGGCTTTTACCCACTCGAGGGAGGGCAGCTTCCCATACACTTTGGAGATGGCACTCCTGCAGCTCTGTGGGCCATGTCTGTGCTTCGCAGACTGCAAACTACCCTCTCCATTCGAAGAGAACACGCACGGATTGGGAAGTCTCTGTTCTCTGGGAGTTGTGTGTGGTGCTACTGCCCCGGTGTATGGGGTGGCTCACTGGCCACTAGCAATGTTTCTGCTCGCCACTGTGGGGAAAACGTTGTGCAGCTAAGCTCACTTGGGAAGTACAAGTGCCAGAGTTCCTTTCTGGGGCACCATCAAGAGATCACATTCGTAGCATGCGGGTACTGCTTTCCTCCTCAGCTGTGCATTCGCAGCCAGCTTCAAGGTGTTCCTTTTGTGGATAGACTCTGGTGGAGAGGCCGCTGGAGAAGGCTTCTGCTTCTATGCCCTTTGAGAAGGCTGCTTTGAGGTACCTCTTACCCTAGCCTCTACCAACTACAGCCTTCTGCCTCTCTCCAATACTGACTTACTTTTGACAGCTTGTCTTTCCGTTTGAGAAACCAAGAGCCCTTTTCGTGCAGGGAAAAATGTCCGTTTTCTGTTCTTCTTTTGCACACGGTGACGTGCTTTCAGGCCTGAGTTAGGCTTTTACCCACTCGAGGGAGGGCAGCTTCCCATTCACTTTGGAGATGGCACTCCTGCAGCGCTGTGGGCCATGACTGTGCTTCGCAGACTGTAAACTACCCTCTCCATTCGAAGAGAACACGCACGGATTGGGAAGTCTCTGTTCTCTGGGAGATGTGTGTGGTGCTACAGCCCCGGTGTATGGGGTGGCTCACTGGCCACTAGCAATGTTTCTGCTCGCCACTGTGGGGCAAACGTTGTGCAGCTAAGCTCACTTGGGAAGTACAAGTGCCAGAGTTCCTTTCTGGGGCACCATCAAGAGATCACATTCGTAGCATGCGGGTACTGCTTTCCTCCTAAGCTGTGCATTCGCAGCCAGCATCAAAGTGTTCCTTTTGTGGATAGACTCTGGTGGAGAGGCCGCTGGAGAAGGCCTCTGCTTCTATGCCCTTTGAGAAGGCTTGTTTGAGGAACCTCTTACCCTAGCGTGTGCGAAATACAGCCTTCTGCCTCTCTCCAATACTGACTTACTTTTGACAGCTTGTCTTTCCGTTTGAGAAAGCAAGAGCCCTTTTCGTGCAGGGAAAAATGTCCGTTTTCTGTTCTTCTTTTGCACACGGTGACGTGCTTTCAGGGCTGTGGTTAGGCTTTTACCCACTCGAGGGAGGGCAGCTTCCCATTCACTTTGGAGATGGCACTCCTGCAGCGCTGTGGGCCATGTCTGTGCTTCGCAGACTGCAAACTACCCTCTCCATTCGAAGAGAACACGCACGGATTGGGAAGTCTCTGTTCTCTGGGGGTTGTGTGTGGTGCTACTACCCCCGTGTATGGGGTGGCTCACTGGCCACTAGCAATGTTTCTGCTCGCCACTGTGGGGCAAACGTTGTGCAGCTAAGCTCACTTGGGAAGTACAAGTGCCAGAGTTCCTTTCTGGGGCACCATCAAGAGATCATATTCGTAGCATGCGGGTACTGCTTTCCTCCTAAGATGTGCATTCGCAGCCAGCTTCAAGGTGTTCCTTTTGTGGATAGACTCTGGTGGAGAGGCCGCTGGAGAAGGCCTCTGCTTCTATGCACTTTGAGAAGGCTTCTTTGAGGAACCTCTTACCCTAGCCTTTGCCACGTACAGCCTTCTGCCTCTCTCCAATACTGACTTACTTCTGACAGCTTGTCTTTCCGTTTGAGAAACCAAGAGCCCTTTTCGTGCAGGGAAAAATGTCCTTTTTCTGTTCTTCTTTTGCACACGGTGACGTGCTTTCAGGGCTGTGGTTAGGCTTTTACCCACTCGAGGGAGGGCAGCTTCCCATTCACTTTGGAGATGGCACTCCTGCAGCGCTGTGGGCCATGTCTGTGCTTCGCAGACTGCAAACTACCCTCTCCATTCGAAGAGAACACGCACGGATTGGGAAGTCTCTGTTCTCTGGGAGTTGTGTGTGGTGCTACTGCCCCGGTGTATGGGGTGGCTCACTGGCCACTAGCAATGTTTCTGCTCGCCACTGTGGGGCAAACGTTGTGCAGCTAAGCTCACTTGGGAAGTACAAGTGCCAGAGTTCCTTTCTGGGGCACCATCAAGAGATCACATTCGTAGCATGCGGGTACTGCTTTCCTCCTAAGATGTGCATTCGCAGCCAGCTTCAAGGTGTTCCTTTTGTGGATAGACTCTGGTGGAGAGGCCGCTGGAGAAGGCCTCTGCTTCTATGCCCTTTGAGAGGGCTGCTTTGAGGAACCTCTTACCCTAGCCTCTGCCAAGTACAGCCTTCTGCCTCTGTCCAATACTGACTTACTTCTGACAGCTTGTCTTTCCGTTTGAGAAAGCAAGAGCCCTTTTCGTGCAGGGAAAAATGTCCGTTTTCTGTTCTTCTTTTGCACAAGGTGACGTGCTTTCAGGGCTGTGGTTAGGCTTTTACCCACTCGAGGGAGGGCAGCTTCCCATTCACTTTGGAGATGGCACTCCTGCAGCGCTGTGGGCCATGTCTGTGCTTCGCAGACTGCAAACTACCCTCTCCATTCGAAGAGAACACGCACGGATTGGGAAGTCTCTGTTCTCTGGGAGTTGTGTGTGGTGCTACTGCCCCGGTGTATGGGGTGGCTCACTGGCCACTAGCAATGTTTCTGCTCGCCACTGTGGGGCAAACGTTGTGCAGCTAAGCTCACTTGGGAAGTACAAGTGCCAGAGTTCCTTTCTGGGGCACCATCAAGAGATCACATTCGTAGCATGCGGGTACTGCTTTCCTCCTAAGATGTGCATTCGCAGCCAGCTTCAAGGTGTTCCTTTTGTGGATAGACTCTGGTGGAGAGGCCGCTGGAGAAGGCCTCTGCTTCTATGCCCTTTGAGAGGGCTGCTTTGAGGAACCTCTTACCCTAGCCTCTGCCAAGTACAGCCTTCTGCCTCTGTCCAATACTGACTTACTTCTGACAGCTTGTCTTTCCGTTTGAGAAAGCAAGAGCCCTTTTCGTGCAGGGAAAAATGTCCGTTTTCTGTTCTTCTTTTGCACACGGTGACGTGCTTTCAGGGCTGTGGTTAGGCTTTTACCCACTCGAGGGAGGGCAGCTTCCCATTCACTTTGGAGATGGCACTCCTGCAGCGCTGTGGGCCATGTCTGTGCTTCGCAGACTGCAAACTACCCTCTCCATTCGAAGAGAACACGCACGGATTGGGAAGTCTCTGTTCTCTGGGAGTTGTGTGTGGTGCTACTGCCCCGGTGTATGGGGTGGCTCACTGGCCACTAGCAATGTTTCTGCTCGCCACTGTGGGGCAAACGTTGTGCAGCTAAGCTCACTTGGGAAGTACAAGTGCCAGAGTTCCTTTCTGGGGCACCATCAAGAGATCACATTCGTAGCATGCGGGTACTGCTTTCCTCCTAAGCTGTGCATTCGCAGCCAGCTTCAAGGTGTTCCTTTTGTGGATAGACTCTGGAGGAGAGGCCGCTGGAGAAGGCTTCTGCTTCTATGCCCTTTGAGAGGGCTGCTTTGAGGAATCTCTTACCCTAGCCTCTGCCAAGTACAGCCTTCTGCCTCTCTCCAATACTGACTTACTTCTGACAGCTTGTCTTTCCGTTTGAGAAACCAAGAGCCCTTTTCGTGCAGGGAAAAATGTCCGTTTTCTGTTCTTCTTTTGCACACGGTGACGTGCTTTCAGGGCTGTGGTTAGGCTTTTACCCACTCGAGGGAGGGCAGCTTCCCATTCACTTTGGAGATGGCACTCCTGCAGCGCTGTGGGCCATGTCTGTGCTTCGCAGACTGCAAACTACCCTCTCCATTCGAAGAGAACACGCACGGATTGGGAAGTCTCTGTTCTCTGGGAGTTGTGTGTGGTGCTACTGCCCCGGTGTATGGGGTGGCTCACTGGCCACTAGCAATGTTTCTGCTCGCCACTGTGGGGCAAACGTTGTGCAGCTAAGCTCACTTGGGAAGTACAAGTGCCAGAGTTCCTTTCTGGGGCACCATCAAGAGATCACATTCGTAGCATGCGGGTACTGCTTTCCTCCTCAGCTGTGCATTCGCAGCCAGCTTCAAGGTGTTCCTTATGTGGATAGACTCTGGTGGAGAGGCCGCTGGAGAAGGCCTCTGCTTCTATGCCCTTTGAGAAGGCTTCTTTGAGGAACCTCTTACCCTAGCGTGTGCCAAGTACAGCCTTCTGCCTCTCTCCAATACTGACTTACTTTTGACAGCTTGTCTTTCCGTTTGAGAAAGCAAGAGCCCTTTTCGTGCAGGGAAAAATGTCCGTTTTCTGTTCTTCTTTTGCACAAGGTGACGTGCTTTCAGGGCTGTGGTTAGGCTTTTACCCACTCGAGGGAGGGCAGCTTCCCATTCACTTTGGAGATGGCACTCCTGCAGCGCTGTGGGCCATGTCTGTGCTTCGCAGACTGCAAACTACCCTCTCCATTCGAAAAGAACACGCACGGATTGGGAAGTCTCTGTTCTCTGGGAGTTGTGTGTGGTGCTACTGCCCCGGTGTATGGGGTGGCTCACTGGCCACTAGCAATGTTTCTGCTCGCCACTGTGGGGCAAACGTTGTGCAGCTAAGCTCACTTGGGAAGTACAAGTGCCAGAGTTCCTTTCTGGGGCACCATCAAGAGATCACATTCGTAGCATGCGGGTACTGCTTTCCTCCTAATCAGTGCATTCGCAGCCACCTTCAAGGTGTTCCTTTTGTGGATAGACTCTGGTGGAGAGGCCGCTGGAGAAGGCTTCTGCTTCTATGCCCTTTGAGAAGGCTTCTTTGAGGAACCTCTTACCCTAGCGTGTGCCAAGTACAGCCTTCTGCCTCTCTCCAATACTGACTTACTTTTGACAGCTTGTCTTTCCGTTTGAGAAAGCAAGAGCCCTTTTCGTGCAGGGAAAAATGTCCGTTTTCTGTTCTTCTTTTGCACAAGGTGACGTGCTTTCAGGGCTGTGGTTAGGCTTTTACCCACTCGAGGGAGGGCAGCTTCCCATTCACTTTGGAGATGGCACTCCTGCAGCGCTGTGGGCCATGTCTGTGCTTCGCAGACTGCAAACTACCCTCTCCATTCGAAGAGAACACGCACGGATTGGGAAGTCTCTGTTCTCTGGGAGTTGTGTGTGGTGCTACTGCCCCGGTGTATGGGGTGGCTCACTGGCCACTAGCAATGTTTCTGCTCGCCACTGTGGGGCAAACGTTGTGCAGCTAAGCTCACTTGGGAAGTACAAGTGCCAGAGTTCCTTTCTGGGGCACCATCAAGAGATCACATTCGTAGCATGCGGGTACTGCTTTCCTCCTAATCAGTGCATTCGCAGCCACCTTCAAGGTGTTCCTTTTGTGGATAGACTCTGGTGGAGAGGCCGCTGGAGAAGGCTTCTGCTTCTATGCCCTTTGAGAAGGCTTCTTTGAGGAACCTCTTACCCTAGCGTGTGCCAAGTACAGCCTTCTGCCTCTCTCCAATACTGACTTACTTTTGACAGCTTGTCTTTCCGTTTGAGAAAGCAAGAGCCCTTTTCGTGCAGGGAAAAATGTCCGTTTTCTGTTCTTCTTTTGCACAAGGTGACGTGCTTTCAGGGCTGTGGTTAGGCTTTTACCCACTCGAGGGAGGGCAGCTTCCCATTCACTTTGGAGATGGCACTCCTGCAGCGCTGTGGGCCATGTCTGTGCTTCGCAGACTGCAAACTACCCTCTCCATTCGAAGAGAACACGCACGGATTGGGAAGTCTCTGTTCTCTGGGAGTTGTGTGTGGTGCTACTGCCCCGGTGTATGGGGTGGCTCACTGGCCACTAGCAATGTTTCTGCTCGCCACTGTGGGGCAAACGTTGTGCAGCTAAGCTCACTTGGGAAGTACAAGTGCCAGAGTTCCTTTCTGGGGCACCATCAAGAGATCACATTCGTAGCATGCGGGTACTGCTTTCCTCCTAAGATGTGCATTCGCAGCCAGCTTCAAGGTGTTCCTTTTGTGGATAGACTCTGGTGGAGAGGCCGCTGGATAAGGCCTCTGCTTCTATGCCCTTTGAGAGGGCTGCTTTGAGGAACCTCTTACCCTAGCCTCTGCCAAGTACAGCCTTCTGCCTCTCTCCAATACTGACTTACTTCTGACAGCTTGTCTTTCCGTTTGAGAAAGCAAGAGCCCTTTTCGTGCAGGGAAAAATGTCCGTTTTCTGTTCTTCTTTTGCACACGGTGACGTGCTTTCAGGGCTGTGCTTAGGCTTTTACCCACTCGAGGGAGGGCAGCTTCCCATTCACTTTGGAGATGGCACTCCTGCAGCGCTGTGGGCCATGTCTGTGCTTCGCAGACTGCAAACTACCCTCTCCATTCGAAGAGAACACGCACGGATTGGGAAGTCTCTGTTCTCTGGGAGTTGTGTGTGGTGCTACTGCCCCGGTGTATGGGGTGGCTCACTGGCCACTAGCAATGTTTCTGCTCGCCACTGTGGGGCAAACGTTGTGCAGCTAAGCTCACTTGGGAAGTACAAGTGCCAGAGTTCCTTTCTGGGGCACCATCAAGAGATCACATTCGTAGCATGCGGGTACTGCTTTCCTCCTCAGCTGTGCATTCGCAGCCAGCTTCAAGGTGTTCCTTTTGTGGATAGACTCTGGTGGAGAGGCCGCTGGAGAAGGCTTCTGCTTCTATGCCCTTTGAGAAGGCTGCTTTGAGGAACCTCTTACCCTAGCCTCTGCCAAGTACAGCCTTCTGCCTCTCTCCAATACTGACTTACTTTTGACAGCTTGTCTTTCCGTTTGAGAAACCAAGAGCCCTTTTCGTGCAGGGAAAAATGTCCGTTTTCTAATCTTCTTTTGCACACGGTGACGTGCTTTCAGGCCTGCTTTAGGCTTTTACCCACTCGAGGGACGGCAGCTTCCCATTCACTTTGGAGATGGCACTCCTGCAGCGCTGTGGGCCAAGACTGTGCTTCGCAGACTGTAAACTACCCTCTCCATTCGAAGAGAACACGCACGGATTGGGAAGTCTCTGTTCTCTGGGAGATGTGTGTGGTGCTACTGCCCCGGTGTATGGGGTGGCTCACTCGCCTCTAGCAATATTTCTGCTCGCCACTGTGGGGCAAACGTTGTGCAGCTAAGCTCACTTGGGAAGTACAAGTGCCAGAGTTCCTTTCTGGGGCACCATCAAGAGATCACATTCGTAGCATGCGGGTACTGCTTTCCTCCTAAGCTGTGCATTCGCAGCCAGCTTCAAAGTGTTCCTTTTGTGGATAGACTCTGGTGCCGAGGCCGCTGGAGAAGGCCTCTGCTTCTATGCCCTTTGAGAAGGCTTCTTTGAGGAACCTCTTACCCTAGCGTGTGCCAAGTACAGCCTTCTGCCTCTCTCCAATACTGACTTACTTTTGACAGCTTGTCTTTCCGTTTGAGAAAGCAAGAGCCCTTTTCGTGCAGGGAAAAATGTCCGTTTTCTGTTCTTCTTTTGCACACGGTGACGTGCTTTCAGGGCTGTGGTTAGGCTTTTACCCACTCGAGGGAGGGCAGCTTCCCATTCACTTTGGAGATGGCACTCCTGCAGCGCTGTGGGCCATGTCTGTGCTTCGCAGACTGCAAACTACCCTCTCCATTCGAAGAGAACACGCACGGATTGGGAAGTCTCTGTTCTCTGGGAGTTGTGTGTGGTGCTACTGCCCCGGTGTATGGGGTGGCTCCCTGGCCACTAGCAATGTTTCTGCTCGCCACTGTGGGGCAAACGTTGTGCAGCTAAGCTCACTTGGGAAGTACAAGTGCCAGAGTTCCTTTCTGGGGCACCATCAAGAGATCACATTCGTAGCATGCGGGTACTGCTTTCCTCCTCAGCTGTGCATTCGCAGCCAGCTTCAAGGTGTTCCTTTTGTGGATAGACTCTGGTGGAGAGGCCGCTGGAGAAGGCTTCTGCTTCTATGCCCTTTGAGAAGGCTGCTTTGAAAAACCTCTTACCTAGCGTGTGCCAAGTACAGCCTTCTGCCTCTCTCCAATACTGACTTACTTTTGACAGCTTGTCTTTCCGTTTGAGAAAGCAAGAGCCCTTTTCGTGCAGGGAAAAATGTCCGTTTTCTGTTCTTCTTTTGCACACGGTGACGTGCTTTCAGGGCTGTGGTTAGGCTTTTACCCACTCGAGGGAGGGCAGCTTCCCATTCACTTTGGAGATGGCACTCCTGCAGCGCTGTGGGCCATGTCTGTGCTTCGCAGACTGCAAACTACCCTCTCCATTCGAAAAGAACACGCACGGATTGGGAAGTCTCTGTTCTCTGGGAGTTGTGTGTGGTGCTACTGCCCCGGTGTATGGGGTGGCTCACTGGCCACTAGCAATGTTTCTGCTCGCCACTGTGGGGCAAACGTTGTGCAGCTAAGCTCACTTGGGAAGTACAAGTGCCAGAGTTCCTTTCTGGGGCACCATCAAGAGATCACATTCGTAGCATGCGGGTACTGCTTTCCTCCTAATCAGTGCATTCGCAGCCACCTTCAAGGTGTTCCTTTTGTGGATAGACTCTGGTGGAGAGGCCGCTGGAGAAGGCTTCTGCTTCTATGCCCTTTGAGAAGGCTTCTTTGAGGAACCTCTTACCCTAGCGTGTGCCAAGTACAGCCTTCTGCCTCTCTCCAATACTGACTTACTTTTGACAGCTTGTCTTTCCGTTTGAGAAACCAAGAGCCCTTTTCGTGCAGGGAAAAATGTCCGTTTTCTGTTCTTCTTTTGCACAAGGTGACGTGCTTTCAGGGCTGTGGTTAGGCTTTTACCCACTCGAGGGAGGGCAGCTTCCCATTCACTTTGGAGATGGCACTCCTGCAGCGCTGTGGGCCATGTCTGTGCTTCGCAGACTGCAAACTACCCTCTCCATTCGAAGAGAACACGCACGGATTGGGAAGTCTCTGTTCTCTGGGAATTGTGTGTGGTGCTACTGCCCCGGTGTATGGGGTGGCTCACTGGCCACTAGCGATGTTTCTGCTCGCCACTGTGGGGCAAACGTTGTGCAGCTAAGCTCACTTGGGAAGTACAAGTGCCAGAGTTCCTTTCTGGGGCACCATCAAGAGATCACATTCGTAGCATGCGGGTACTGCTTTCCTCCTAAGATGTGCATTCGCAGCCAGCTTCAAGGTGTTCCTTTTGTGGATAGACTCTGGTGGAGAGGCCGCTGTATAAGGCCTCTGCTTCTATGCCCTTTGAGAGGGCTGCTTTGAGGAACCTCTTACCCTAGCCTCTGCCAAGTACAGCCTTCTGCCTCTCTCCAATACTGACTTACTTCTGACAGCTTGTCTTTCCGTTTGAGAAAGCAAGAGCCCTTTTCGTGCAGGGAAAAATGTCCGTTTTCTGTTCTTCTTTTGCACACGGTGACGTGCTTTCAGGCCTGGGTTAGGCTTTTACCCACTCGAGGGAGGGCAGCTTCCCATACACTTTGGAGATGGCACTCCTGCAGCTCTGTGGGCCATGTCTGTGCTTCGCAGACTGCAAACTACCCTCTCCATTCGAAGAGAACACGCACGGATTGGGAAGTCTCTGTTCTCTGGGAGTTGTGTGTGGTGCTACTGCCCCGGTGTATGGGGTGGCTCACTGGCCACTAGCAATGTTTCTGCTCGCCACTGTGGGGCAAACGTTGTGCAGCTAAGCTCACTTGGGAAGTACAAGTGCCAGAGTTCCTTTCTGGGGCACCATCAAGAGATCACATTCGTAGCATGCGGGTACTGCTTTCCTCCTCAGCTGTGCATTCGCAGCCAGCTTCAAGGTGTTCCTTTTGTGGATAGACTCTGGTGGAGAGGCCGCTGGAGAAGGCATCTGCTTCTATGCCCTTTGAGAAGGCTGCTTTGAGGAACCTCTTACCCTAGCGTGTGCCAAGTACAGCCTTCTGCCTCTCTCCAATACTGACTTACTTTTGACAGCTTGTCTTTCCGTTTGAGAAACCAAGAGCCCTTTTCGTGCAGGGAAAAATGTCCGTTTTCTGTTCTTCTTTTGCACACGGTGACGTGCTTTCAGGCCGGAGTTAGGCTTTTACCCACTCGAGGGAGGGCAGCTTCCCATTCACTTTGGAGATGGCACTCCTGCAGCGCTGTGGGCCATGACTGTGCTTCGCAGACTGTAAACTACCCTCTCCATTCGAAGAGAACACGCACGGATTGGGAAGTCTCTGTTCTCTGGGAGTTGTGTGTGGTGCTACTGCCCCCGTGTATGGGGTGGCTCACTGGCCACTAGCAATGTTTCTGCTCGCCACTGTGGGGCAAACGTTGTGCAGCTAAGCTCACTTGGGAAGTACAAGTGCCAGAGTTCCTTTCTGGGGCACCATCAAGAGATCACATTCGTAGCATGCGGGTACTGCTTTCCTCCTCAGCTGTGCATTCGCAGCCAGCTTCAAGGTGTTCCTTTTGTGGATAGACTCTGGTGGAGAGGCCGCTGGAGAAGGCTTCTGCTTCTATGCCCTTTGAGAAGGCTGCTTTGAGGAACCTCTTACCCTAGCGTGTGCCAAGTACAGCCTTCTGCCTCTCTCCAATACTGACTTACTTTTGACAGCTTGTCTTTCCGTTTGAGAAACCAAGAGCCCTTTTCGTGCAGGGAAAAATGTCCATTTTCTGGTCTTCTTTTGCACACGGTGACGTGCTTTCAGGCCTGGTTTAGGCTTTTACCCACTCGAGGGAGGGCAGCTTCCCATTCACTTTGGAGATGGCACTCCTGCAGCGCTGTGGGCCAAGACTGTGCTTCGCAGACTGTAAACTACCCTCTCCATTCGAAGAGAACACGCACGGATTGGGAAGTCTCTGTTCTCTGGGAGTTGTGTGTGGTGCTACTGCCCCGGTGTATGGGGTGGCTCACTGGCCACTAGCAATGTTTCTGCTCGCCACTGTGGGGCAAACGTTGTGCAGCTAAGCTCACTTGGGAAGTACAAGTGCCAGAGTTCCTTTCTGGGGCACCATCAAGAGATCACATTCGTAGCATGCGGGTACTGCTTTCCTCCTAATCGGTGCATTCGCAGCCACCTTCAAGGTGTTCCTTTTGTGGATAGACTCTGGTGGAGAGGCCGCTGGAGAAGGCTTCTGCTTCTATGCCCTTTGAGAAGGCTGCTTTGAGGAACCTCTTACCCTAGCCTCTGGCAAGTACAGCCTTCTGCCTCTCTCCAATACTGACTTACTTCTGACAGCTTGTCTTTCCGTTTGAGAAAGCAACAGCCCTTTTCGTGCAGGGAAAAATGTCCGTTTTCTGTTCTTCTTTTGCACACGGTGACGTGCTTTCAGGCCTGGGTTAGGCTTTTACCCACTCGAGGGAGGGCAGCTTCCCATTCACTTTGGAGATGGCACTCCTGCAGCGCTGTGGGTCATGACTGTGCTTCGCAGACTGTAAACTAACCTCTCCATTCGAAGAGAACACGCACGGATTGGGAAGTCTCTGTTCTCTGGGAGATGTGTGTGGTGCTACTGCCCCGGTGTATGGGGTGGCTCACTCGCCACTAGCAATGTTTCTGCTCTCCACTGTGGGGCAAACGTTGTGCAGCTAAGCTCACTTGGGAAGTACAAGTGCCAGAGTTCCTTTCTGGGGCACCATCAAGAGATCACATTCGTAGCATGCGGGTACTGCTTTCCTCCTAAGCTGTGCATTCGCAGCCAGCTTCAAGGTGTTCCTTTTGTGGATAGACTCTGGTGGAGAGGCCGCTGGAGAAGGCCTCTGCTTCTATGCCCTTTGAGAAGGCTTCTTTGAGGAACCTCTTACCCTAGCGTCTGCCACGTACAGCCTTCTGCCTCTCCCCAATACTGACTTACTTCTGACAGCTTGTCTTTCCGTTTAAGAAAGCAAGAGCCCTTTTCGTGCAGGGAAAAATGTCCGTTTTCTGTTCTTCTTTTGCACACGGTGACGTGCTTTCAGGGCTGTGGTTAGGCTTTTACCCACTCGAGGGAGGGCAGCTTCCCATTCACTTTGGAGATGGCACTCCTGCAGCGCTGTGGGCCATGTCTGTGCTTCGCAGACTGCAAACTACCCTCTCCATTCGAAGAGAACACGCACGGATTGGGAAGTCTCTGTTCTCTGGGAGTTGTGTGTGGTGCTACTGCCCCGGTGTATGGGGTGGCTCACTGGCCACTAGCAATGTTTCTGCTCGCCACTGTGGGGCAAACGTTGTGCAGCTAAGCTCACTTGGGAAGTACAAGTGCCAGAGTTCCTTTCTGGGGCACCATCAAGAGATCACATTCGTAGCATGCGGGTACTGCTTTCCTCCTAAGCTGTGCATTCAGAGCCAGCTTCAAGGTGTTCCTTTTGTGGATAGACTCTGGAGGAGAGGCCGCTGGAGAAGGCCTCTGCTTCTATGCCCTTTGAGAGGGCTGCTTTGAGGAACCTATTACCCTAGCCTCTGCCAAGTACAGCCTTCTGCCTCTCTCCAATACTGACTTACTTCTGACAGCTTGTCTTTCCGTTTGAGAAACCAAGAGCCCTTTTCGTGCAGGGAAAAATGTCCTTTTTCTGTTCTTCTTTTGCACACGGTGACGTGCTTTCAGGGCTGTGGTTAGGCTTTTACCCACTCGAGGGAGGGCAGCTTCCCATTCACTTTGGAGATGGCACTCCTGCAGCGCTGTGGGCCATGTCTGTGCTTCGCAGACTGCAAACTACCCTCTCCATTCGAAGAGAACACGCACGGATTGGGAAGTCTCTGTTCTCTGGGAGTTGTGTGTGGTGCTACTGCCCCGGTGTATGGGGTGGCTCACTGGCCACTAGCAATGTTTCTGCTCGCCACTGTGGGGCAAACGTTGTGCAGCTAAGCTCACTTGGGAAGTACAAGTGCCAGAGTTCCTTTCTGGGGCACCATCAAGAGATCACATTCGTAGCATGCGGGTACTGCTTTCCTCCTATGCTGTGCATTCGCAGCCAGCTTCAGGGTGTTCCATTTGTGGATAGACTCTGGTGGAGAGGCCGTTGGAGAAGGCTTCTGCTTCTATGCCCTTTGAGAAGGCTGCTTTGAAAAACCTCTTACCTAGCGTGTGCCAAGTACAGCCTTCTGCCTCTCTCCAATACTGACTTACTTTTGACAGCTTGTCTTTCCGTTTGAGAAAGCAAGAGCCCTTTTCGTGCAGGGAAAAATGTCCGTTTTCTGTTCTTCTTTTGCACACGGTGACGTGCTTTCAGGGCTGTGGTTAGGCTTTTACCCACTCGAGGGAGGGCAGCTTCCCATTCACTTTGGAGATGGCACTCCTGCAGCGCTGTGGGCCATGTCTGTGCTTCGCAGACTGCAAACAACCCTCTCCATTCGAGGAGAACACGCACGGATTTGGAAGTCTCTGTTCTCTGGGAGTTGTGTGTGGTGCTACTGCCCCGGTGTATGGGGTGGCTCACTGGCCACTAGCAATGTTTCTGCTCGCCACTGTGGGGCAAACGTTGTGCAGCTAAGCTCACTTGGGAAGTACAAGTGCATGAGTTCCTTTCTGGGGCACCATCAAGAGATCACATTCGTAGCATGCGGGTTCTGCTTTCCTCCTCAGCTGTGCTTTCGCAGCCAGCTTCAAGGTGTTCCTTTTGTGGATAGACTCTGGTGGAGAGGCCGCTGGAGAAGGCCTCTGCTTCTATGCCCTTTGACAGGGCTGCTTTGAGGAACCTCTTACCCTAGCGTCTGCCAAGTACAGCCTTCTGCGTCTCTCCAATACTGACTTACTTCTGACAGCTTGTCTTTCCGTTTGAGAAACCAAGAGCCCTTTTCGTGCAGGGAAAAATGTCCATTTTCTGTTCTTCTTTTGCACACGGTGACGTGCTTTCAGGGCTGGGGTTAGGCTTTTACCCACTCAAGGGAGGGCAGCTTCCCATTCACTTTGGAGATGGCACTCCTGCAGCGCTGTGGGCCATGCCTGTGCTTCGCAGACTGCAAACTACCCTCTCCATTCGAAGAGAACACGCACGGATTGGGAAGTCTCTGTTCTCTGGGAGATGTGTGTGGTGCTACTTCCCCGGTGTATGGGGTGGCTCACTGGCCACTAGCAATGTATCTGCTCGCCACTGTGGGGCAAACGTTGTTCAGCTAAGCTCACTTGGGAAGTACAAGTGCCAGAGTTTCTTTCTGGGGCACCATCAGGAGATCACATTCGTAGCATGCGGGTACTTCTTTCCTCCTAAGCTGTGCATTCGCAGCCAGCTTCAAGGTGTTCCATTTGTGGATAGACTCTGGTGGAGAGGTCGCTGGAGAAGGCCTCTGCTTCTATGCCCTTTGAGAAGGCTGCTTTGAGGATCCTCTTACCCGAGCGTCTGCCAAGTACAGCCTTCTGCCTCTCTCCAATACTGACTTACTTCTGACAGCTTGTCTTTCCGTTTGAGAAACCAAGAGCCCTTTTCGAGCAGGGAAAAATGTCCGTTTTCTGTTCTTCTTTTGCACACGGTGACGTGCTTTCAGGGCTGGGGTTAGGCTTTTACCCACTCGAGGGAGGGCAGCTTCCCATTCACTTTGGAGATGGCACTCCTGCAGCGCTGTGGGCCATGTCTGTGCTTCGAAGACTGCAAACTACCCTCTCCATTCGAAGAGAACACGCACGGATTGGGAAGTCTCTGTTCTCTGGGAGATGTGTGTGGTGCTACTGCCCCGGTGTATGGGGTGGCTCACTGGCCAGTAGCAATGTTTCTGCTCGCCACTGTGGGGCAAACGTTGTGCAGCTAAGCTCACTTGGGAAGTACAAGTGCCAGAGTTCCTTTCTGGGGCACCATCAAGAGATCACATTCGTAGCATGCAGGTACTGCTTTCCTCCTAAGCTGTGCATTCGCAGCCAGCTTCAAGGTGTTCCTTTTTTGGATAGACTCTGGTGGAGAGGCCGCTGGAGAAGGCTTCTGATTCTATGCCCTTTGAGAAGGCTGCTTTGAGGAACCTCTTACCCTAGCCTCTGCCAAGTACAGCCTTCTGCCTCTCTCCAATACTGACTTACTTCTGACAGCTTGTCTTTCCGTTTGAGAAACCAAGAGCCCTTTTCGTGCAGGGAAAAATGTCCGTTTTCTGTTCTTCTTTTGCACACGGTGACGTGCTTTCAGGCCTGGGTTAGGCTTTTACCCACTCGAGGGAGGGCAGCTTCCCATTCACTTTGGAGATGGCACTCCTACAGCGCTGTGGGCCGTAACTGTGCTTCGCAGACTGTAAACTACCCTCTCCATTCGAAGAGAACACGCACGGATTGGGAAGTCTCTGTTCTCTGGGAGATGTGTGTGGTGCTACTGCCCCGGTGTATGGGGTGGCTCACTCGCCACTAGCAATGTTTCTGCTCTCCACTGTGGGGCAAACGTTGTGCAGCTAAGCTCACTTGGGAAGTACAAGTGCCAGAGTTCCTTTCTGGGGCACCATCAAGAGATCACATTCGTAGCATGCGGGTACTGCTTTCCTCCTAAGCTGTGCATTCGCAGCCAGCTTCGAGGTGTTCATTTTGTGGATAGACTCTGGTGGAGAGGCCGCTGGAGAAGGCCTCTGCTTCTATGCCCTTTGAGAAGGCTTCTTTGCGGAACCTCTTACCCTAGCCTCTGCCACGTACAGCCTTCTGCCTCTCCCCAATACTGACTTACTTCTGACAGCTTGTCTTTCCGTTTGAGAAAGCAAGAGCCCTTTTCGTGCAGGGAAAAATGTCCGTTTTCTGTTCTTCTTTTGCACACGGTGACGTGCTTTCAGGGCTGTGGTTAGGCTTTTACCCACTCGAGGGAGGGCAGCTTCCCATTCACTTTGGAGATGGCACTCCTGCAGCGCTGTGGGCCATGTCTGTGCTTCGCAGACTGCAAACTACCCTCTTCATTCGAAGAGAACACGCACGGATTGGGAAGTCTCTGTTCTCTGGGAGTTGTGTGTGGTGCTACTGCCCCGGTGTATGGGGTGGCTCACTGGCCACTAGCAATGTTTCTGCTCGCCACTGTGGGGCAAACGTTGTGCAGCTAAGCTCACTTGGGAAGTACAAGTGCCAGAGTTCCTTTCTGGGGCACCATCAAGAGATCACATTCGTAGCATGCGGGTACTGCTTTCCTCCTAATCGGTGCATTCGCAGCCACCTTCAAGGTGTTCCTTTTGTGGATAGACTCTGGTGGAGAGGCCGCTGGAGAAAGCTTCTGCTTCTATGCCCGTTGAGAAGGCTGCTTTGAGGAACCTCTTACCCTAGCCTCTGGCAAGTACAGCCTTCTGCCTCTCCCCAATACTGACTTACTTCTGACAGCTTGTCTTTCCGTTTGAGAAAGCAAGAGCCCTTTTCGTGCAGGGAAAAATGTCCGTTTTCTGTTCTTCTTTTGCACACGGTGACGTGCTTTCAGGGCTGTGGTTAGGCTTTTACCCACTCGAGGGAGGGCAGCTTCCCATTCACTTTGGAGATGGCACTCCTGCAGCGCTGTGGGCCATGTCTGTGCTTCGCAGACTGCAAACTACCCTCTCCATTCGAAGAGAACACGCACGGATTGGGAAGTCTCTGTTCTCTGGGAGTTGTGTGTGGTGCTACTGCCCCGGTGTATGGGGTGGCTCACTGGCCACTAGCAATGTTTCTGCTCGCCACTGTGGGGCAAACGTTGTGCAGCTAAGCTCACTTGGGAAGTACAAGTGCCAGAGTTCCTTTCTGGGGCACCATCTAGAGATCACATTCGTAGCATGCGGGTACTGCTTTCCTCCTAAGATGTGCATTCGCAGCCAGCTTCAAGGTGTTCCTTTTGTGGATAGACTCTGGAGGAGAGGCCGCTGGAGAAGGCCTCTGCTTCTATGCCCTTTGAGAGGGCTGCTTTGAGGAACCTCTTACCCTAGCCTCTGCCAAGTACAGCCTTCTGCCTCTCTCCAATACTGACTTACTTCTGACAGCTTGTCTTTCCGTTTGAGAAACCAAGAGCCCTTTTCGTGCAGGGAAAAATGTCCGTTTTCTGTTCTTCTTTTGCACACGGTGACGTGCTTTCAGGGCTGTGGTTAGGCTTTTACCCACTCGAGGGAGGGCAGCTTCCCATTCACTTTGGAGATGGCACTCCTGCAGCGCTGTGGGCCATGTCTGTGCTTCGCAGACTGCCAACTACCCTCTCCATTCGAAGAGAACACGCACGGATTGGGAAGTCTCTGTTCTCAGGGAGTTGTGTGTGGTGCTACAGCCCCGGTGTATGGGGTGGCTCACTGGCCACTAGCAATGTTTCTGCTCGCCACTGTGGGGAAAACGTTGTGCAGCTAAGCTCACTTGGGAAGTACAAGTGCCAGAGTTCCTTTCTGGGGCACCATCAAGAGATCACATTCATAGCATGCGGGTACTGCTTTCCTCCTCAGCTGTGCATTCGCAGCCAGCTTCAAGGTGTTCCTTTTGTGGATAGACTCTGGTGCAGAGGCCGCTGGAGAAGGCTTCTGCTTCTATGCCCTTTGAGAAGGCTGCTTTGAGGAACCTCTTACCCTAGCCTTTGGCAAGTACAGCCTTCTGCCTCTCTCCAATACTGACTTACTTTTGACAGCTTGTCTTTCCGTTTGAGAAACCAAGAGCCCTTTTCGTGCAGGGAAAAATGTCCGTTTTCTGTTCTTCTTTTGCACACGGTGACGTGCTTTCAGGCCTGGGTTAGGCTTTTACCCACTCAAGGGAGGGCAGCTTCCCATTCACTTTGGAGATGGCACTCCTGCAGCGCTGTGGGTCATGACTGTGCTTCGCAGACTGTAAACTACCCTCTCCATTCGAAGAGAACACGCACGGATTGGGAAGTCTCTGTTCTCTGGGAGATGTGTGTGGTGCTACTGCCCCGGTGTATGGGGTGGCTCACTGGCCACTAGCAATGTTTCTGCTCTCCACTGTGGGGCAAACGTTGTGCAGCTAAGCTCACTTGGGAAGTACAAGTGCCAGAGTTCCTTTCTGGGGCACCATCAAGAGATCACATTCGTAGCATGCGGGTACTGCTTTCCTCCTAAGATGTGCATTCGCAGCCAGCTTCAAGGTGTTCCTTTTGTGGATAGACTCTGGTGGAGAGGCCGCTGGAGAAGGCCTCTGCTTCTATGCCCTTTGAGAAGGCTTCTTTGAGGAACCTCTTACCCTAGCCTCTGCCACGTACAGCCTTCTGCCTCTCTCCAATACTGAGTTACTTCTGACAGCTTGTCTTTCCGTTTGAGAAACCAAGAGCCCTTTTCGTGCAGGGAAAAATGTCCTTTTTCTGTTCTTCTTTTGCACACGGTGACGTGCTTTCAGGGCTGTGGTTAGGCTTTTACCCACTCGAGGGAGGGCAGCTTCCCATTCACTATGGAGATGGCACTCCTGCAGCGCTGTGGGCCATGTCTGTGCTTCGCAGACTGCAAACTACCCTCTCCATTCGAAGAGAACACGCACGGATTGGGAAGTCTCTGTTCTCTGGGAGTTGTGTGTGGTGCTACTGCCCCGGTGTATGGGGTGGCTCACTGGCCACTAGCAATGTTTCTGCTCGCCACTGTGGGGCAAACGTTGTGCAGCTAAGCTCACTTGGGAAGTACAAGTGCCAGAGTTCCTTTCTGGGGCACCATCAAGAGATCACATTCGTAGCATGCGGGTACTGCTTTCCTCCTAAGCTGTGCATTCGCAGCCAGCTTCAAGGTGTTCCTTTTGTGGATAGACTCTGGTGGAGAGGCCGCTGGAGAAGGCCTCTGCTTCTATGCCCTTTGAGAGGGCTGCTTTGAGGAACCTCTTACCCTAGCCTCTGCCAAGTACAGCCTTCTGCCTCTCTCCAATACTGACTTACTTCTGACAGCTTGTCTTTCCGTTTGAGAAAGCAAGAGCCCTTTTCGTGCAGGGAAAAATGTCCGTTTTCTGTTCTTCTTTTGCACACGGTGACGTGCTTTCAGGGCTGTGGTTAGGCTTTTACCCACTCGAGGGAGGGCAGCTTCCCATTCACTTTGGAGATGGCACTCCTGCAGCGCTGTGGGCCATGTCTGTGCTTCGCAGACTGCAAACTACCCTCTCCATTCGAAGAGAACACGCACGGATTGGGAAGTCTCTGTTCTCTGGGAGTTGTGTGTGGTGCTACTGCCCCGGTGTATGGGGTGGCTCACTGGCCACTAGCAATGTTTCTGCTCGCCACTGTGGGGCAAACGTTGTGCAGCTAAGCTCACTTGGGAAGTACAAGTGCCAGAGTTCCTTTCTGGGGCACCATCAAGAGATCACATTCGTAGCATGCGGGTACTGCTTTCCTCCTAAGCTGTGCATTCGCAGCCAGCTTCAAGGTGTTCCTTTTGTGGATAGACTCTGGAGGATAGGCCGCTGGAGAAGGCTTCTGCTTCTATGCCCTTTGAGAGGGCTGCTTTGAGGAATCTCTTACCCGAGCCTCTGCCAAGTACAGCCTTCTGCCTCTCTCCACTACTGACTTACTTCTGACAGCTTGTCTTTCCGTTTGAGAAACCAAGAGCCCTTTTCGTGCAGGGAAAAATGTCCGTTTTCTGTTCTTCTTTTGCACACGGTGACGTGCTTTCAGGGCTGTGGTTAGGCTTTTACCCACTCGAGGGAGGGCAGCTTCCCATTCACTTTGGAGATGGCACTCCTGCAGCGCTGTGGGCCATGTCTGTGCTTCGCAGACTGCAAACTACCCTCTCCATTCGAAGAGAACACGCACGGATTGGGAAGTCTCTGTTCTCTGGGAGTTGTGTGTGGTGCTACTGCCCCGGTGTATGGGGTGGCTCACTGGCCACTAGCAATGTTTCTGCTCGCCACTGTGGGGCAAACGTTGTGCAGCTAAGCTCACTTGGGAAGTACAAGTGCCAGAGTTCCTTTCTGGAGCACCATCAAGAGATCACATAAGTAGCATGCGGGTACTGCTTTCCTCCTCAGCTGTGATTTTGCAGCCAGCTTCAAGGTGTTCCTTATGTGGATAGACTCTGGTGGAGAGGCCGCTGGAGAAGGCTTCTGCTTCTATGCCCTTTGAGAAGGCTTCTTTGAGGAACCTCTTACCCTAGCGTGTGCCAAGTACAGCCTTCTGCCTCTCTCCAATACTGACTTACTTTTGACAGCTTGTCTTTCCGTTTGAGAAAGCAAGAGCCCTTTTCGTGCAGGGAAAAATGTCCGTTTTCTGTTCTTCTTTTGCACAAGGTGACGTGCTTTCAGGGCTGTGGTTAGGCTTTTACCCACTCGAGGGAGGGCAGCTTCCCATTCACTTTGGAGATGGCACTCCTGCAGCGCTGTGGGCCATGTCTGTGCTTCGCAGACTGCAAACTACCCTCTCCATTCGAAGAGAACACGCACGGATTGGGAAGTCTCTGTTCTCTGGGAGTTGTGTGTGGTGCTACTGCCCCGGTGTATGGGGTGGCTCACTGGCCACTAGCAATGTTTCTGCTCGCCACTGTGGGGCAAACGTTGTGCAGCTAAGCTCACTTGGGAAGTACAAGTGCCAGAGTTCCTTTCTGGGGCACCATCAAGAGATCACATTCGTAGCATGCGGGTACTGCTTTCCTCCTCAGCTGTGCTTTCGCAGCCAGCTTCAAGGTGTTCCTTTTGTGGATAGACTCTGGTGGAGAGGCCGCTGGAGAAGGCTTCTGCTTCTATGCCCTTTGAGAAGGCTGCTTTGAGGAACCTCTTACCCTAGCCTCTGCCAAGTACAGCCTTCTGCCTCTCTCCAATACTGACTTACTTTTGACAGCTTGTCTTTCCGTTTGAGAAACCAAGAGCCCTTTTCGTGCAGGGAAAAATGTCCGTTTTCTAATCTTCTTTTGCACACGGTGACGTGCTTTCAGGCCTGGTTTAGGCTTTTACCCACTCGAGGGACGGCAGCTTCCCATTCACTTTGGAGATGGCACTCCTTCAGCGCTGTGGGCCAAGACTGTGCTTCGCAGACTGTAAACTACCCTCTCCATTCGAAGAGAACACGCACGGATTGGGAAGTCTCTGTTCTCTGGGAGATGTGTGTGGTGCTACTGCCCCGGTGTATGGGGTGGCTCACTCGCCTCTAGCAATGTTTCTGCTCGCCACTGTGGGGCAAACGTTGTGCAGCTAAGCTCACTTGGGAAGTACAAGTGCCAGAGTTCCTTTCTGGGGCACCATCAAGAGATCACATTCGTAGCATGCGGGTACTGCTTTCCTCCTAAGCTGTGCATTCGCAGCCAGCTTCAAAGTGTTCCTTTTGTGGATAGACTCTGGTGCAGAGGCCGCTGGAGAAGGCCTCTGCTTCTATGCCCTTTGAGAAGGCTTCTTTGAGGAACCTCTTACCCTAGCGTGTGCCAAGTACAGCCTTCTGCCTCTCTCCAATACTGACTTACTTTTGACAGCTTGTCTTTCCGTTTGAGAAAGCAAGAGCCCTTTTCGTGCAGGGAAAAATGTCCGTTTTCTGTTCTTCTTTTGCACACGGTGACGTGCTTTCAGGGCTGTGGTTAGGCTTTTACCCACTCGAGGGAGGGCAGCTTCCCATTCACTTTGGAGATGGCACTCCTGCAGCGCTGTGGGCCATGTCTGTGCTTCGCAGACTGCAAACTACCCTCTCCATTCGAAGAGAACACGCACGGATTGGGAAGTCTCTGTTCTCAGGGAGTTGTGTGTGGTGCTACAGCCCCGGTGTATGGGGTGGCTCACTGGCCACTAGCAATGTTTCTGCTCGCCACTGTGGGGAAAACGTTGTGCAGCTAAGCTCACTTGGGAAGTACAAGTGCCAGAGTTCCTTTCTGGGGCACCATCAAGAGATCACATTCATAGCATGCGGGTACTGCTTTCCTCCTCAGCTGTGCATTCGCAGCCAGCTTCAAGGTGTTCCTTTTGTGGATAGACTCTGGTGGAGAGGCCGCTGGAGAAGGCTTCTGCTTCTATGCCCTTTGAGAAGGCTGCTTTGAGGAACCTCTTACCCTAGCCTTTGGCAAGTACAGCCTTCTGCCTCTCTCCAATACTGACTTACTTTTGACAGCTTGTCTTTCCGTTTGAGAAACCAAGAGCCCTTTTCGTGCAGGGAAAAATGTCCGTTTTCTGTTCTTCTTTTGCACACGGTGACGTGCTTTCAGGCCTGGGTTAGGCTTTTACCCACTCAAGGGAGGGCAGCTTCCCATTCACTTTGGAGATGGCACTCCTGCAGCGCTGTGGGTCATGACTGTGCTTCGCAGACTGTAAACTACCCTCTCCATTCGAAGAGAACACGCACGGATTGGGAAGTCTCTGTTCTCTGGGAGATGTGTGTGGTGCTACTGCCCCGGTGTATGGGGTGGCTCACTGGCCACTAGCAATGTTTCTGCTCTCCACTGTGGGGCAAACGTTGTGCAGCTAAGCTCACTTGGGAAGTACAAGTGCCAGAGTTCCTTTCTGGGGCACCATCAAGAGATCACATTCGTAGCATGCGGGTACTGCTTTCCTCCTAAGATGTGCATTCGCAGCCAGCTTCAAGGTGTTCCTTTTGTGGATAGACTCTGGTGGAGAGGCCGCTGGAGAAGGCCTCTGCTTCTATGCCCTTTGAGAAGGCTTCTTTGAGGAACCTCTTACCCTAGCCTCTGCCACGTACAGCCTTCTGCCTCTCTCCAATACTGAGTTACTTCTGACAGCTTGTCTTTCCGTTTGAGAAACCAAGAGCCCTTTTCGTGCAGGGAAAAATGTCCTTTTTCTGTTCTTCTTTTGCACACGGTGACGTGCTTTCAGGGCTGTGGTTAGGCTTTTACCCACTCGAGGGAGGGCAGCTTCCCATTCACTATGGAGATGGCACTCCTGCAGCGCTGTGGGCCATGTCTGTGCTTCGCAGACTGCAAACTACCCTCTCCATTCGAAGAGAACACGCACGGATTGGGAAGTCTCTGTTCTCTGGGAGTTGTGTGTGGTGCTACTGCCCCGGTGTATGGGGTGGCTCACTGGCCACTAGCAATGTTTCTGCTCGCCACTGTGGGGCAAACGTTGTGCAGCTAAGCTCACTTGGGAAGTACAAGTGCCAGAGTTCCTTTCTGGGGCACCATCAAGAGATCACATTCGTAGCATGCGGGTACTGCTTTCCTCCTAAGCTGTGCATTCGCAGCCAGCTTCAAGGTGTTCCTTTTGTGGATAGACTCTGGTGGAGAGGCCGCTGGAGAAGGCCTCTGCTTCTATGCCCTTTGAGAGGGCTGCTTTGAGGAACCTCTTACCCTAGCCTCTGCCAAGTACAGCCTTCTGCCTCTCTCCAATACTGACTTACTTCTGACAGCTTGTCTTTCCGTTTGAGAAAGCAAGAGCCCTTTTCGTGCAGGGAAAAATGTCCGTTTTCTGTTCTTCTTTTGCACACGGTGACGTGCTTTCAGGGCTGTGGTTAGGCTTTTACCCACTCGAGGGAGGGCAGCTTCCCATTCACTTTGGAGATGGCACTCCTGCAGCGCTGTGGGCCATGTCTGTGCTTCGCAGACTGCAAACTACCCTCTCCATTCGAAGAGAACACGCACGGATTGGGAAGTCTCTGTTCTCTGGGAGTTGTGTGTGGTGCTACTGCCCCGGTGTATGGGGTGGCTCACTGGCCACTAGCAATGTTTCTGCTCGCCACTGTGGGGCAAACGTTGTGCAGCTAAGCTCACTTGGGAAGTACAAGTGCCAGAGTTCCTTTCTGGGGCACCATCAAGAGATCACATTCGTAGCATGCGGGTACTGCTTTCCTCCTAAGCTGTGCATTCGCAGCCAGCTTCAAGGTGTTCCTTTTGTGGATAGACTCTGGAGGATAGGCCGCTGGAGAAGGCTTCTGCTTCTATGCCCTTTGAGAGGGCTGCTTTGAGGAATCTCTTACCCGAGCCTCTGCCAAGTACAGCCTTCTGCCTCTCTCCACTACTGACTTACTTCTGACAGCTTGTCTTTCCGTTTGAGAAACCAAGAGCCCTTTTCGTGCAGGGAAAAATGTCCGTTTTCTGTTCTTCTTTTGCACACGGTGACGTGCTTTCAGGGCTGTGGTTAGGCTTTTACCCACTCGAGGGAGGGCAGCTTCCCATTCACTTTGGAGATGGCACTCCTGCAGCGCTGTGGGCCATGTCTGTGCTTCGCAGACTGCAAACTACCCTCTCCATTCGAAGAGAACACGCACGGATTGGGAAGTCTCTGTTCTCTGGGAGTTGTGTGTGGTGCTACTGCCCCGGTGTATGGGGTGGCTCACTGGCCACTAGCAATGTTTCTGCTCGCCACTGTGGGGCAAACGTTGTGCAGCTAAGCTCACTTGGGAAGTACAAGTGCCAGAGTTCCTTTCTGGGGCACCATCAAGAGATCACATTCGTAGCATGCGGGTACTGCTTTCCTCCTCAGCTGTGATTTTGCAGCCAGCTTCAAGGTGTTCCTTATGTGGATAGACTCTGGTGGAGAGGCCGCTGGAGAAGGCTTCTGCTTCTATGCCCTTTGAGAAGGCTTCTTTGAGGAACCTCTTACCCTAGCGTGTGCCAAGTACAGCCTTCTGCCTCTCTCCAATACTGACTTACTTTTGACAGCTTGTCTTTCCGTTTGAGAAAGCAAGAGCCCTTTTCGTGCAGGGAAAAATGTCCGTTTTCTGTTCTTCTTTTGCACAAGGTGACGTGCTTTCAGGGCTGTGGTTAGGCTTTTACCCACTCGAGGGAGGGCAGCTTCCCATTCACTTTGGAGATGGCACTCCTGCAGCGCTGTGGGCCATGTCTGTGCTTCGCAGACTGCAAACTACCCTCTCCATTCGAAGAGAACACGCACGGATTGGGAAGTCTCTGTTCTCTGGGAGTTGTGTGTGGTGCTACTGGCCCGGTGTATGGGGTGGCTCACTGGCCACTAGCAATGTTTCTGCTCGCCACTGTGGGGCAAACGTTGTGCAGCTAAGCTCACTTGGGAAGTACAAGTGCCAGAGTTCCTTTCTGGGGCACCATCAAGAGATCACATTCGTAGCATGCGGGTACTGCTTTCCTCCTCAGCTGTGCTTTCGCAGCCAGCTTCAAGGTGTTCCTTTTGTGGATAGACTCTGGTGGAGAGGCCGCTGGAGAAGGCTTCTGCTTCTATGCCCTTTGAGAAGGCTGCTTTGAGGAACCTCTTACCCTAGCCTCTGCCAAGTACAGCCTTCTGCCTCTCTCCAATACTGACTTACTTTTGACAGCTTGTCTTTCCGTTTGAGAAACCAAGAGCCCTTTTCGTGCAGGGAAAAATGTCCGTTTTCTAATCTTCTTTTGCACACGGTGACGTGCTTTCAGGCCTGGTTTAGGCTTTTACCCACTCGAGGGACGGCAGCTTCCCATTCACTTTGGAGATGGCACTCCTTCAGCGCTGTGGGCCAAGACTGTGCTTCGCAGACTGTAAACTACCCTCTCCATTCGAAGAGAACACGCACGGATTGGGAAGTCTCTGTTCTCTGGGAGATGTGTGTGGTGCTACTGCCCCGGTGTATGAGGTGGCTCACTCGCCTCTAGCAATGTTTCTGCTCGCCACTGTGGGGCAAACGTTGTGCAGCTAAGCTCACTTGGGAAGTACAAGTGCCAGAGTTCCTTTCTGGGGCACCATCAAGAGATCACATTCGTAGCATGCGGGTACTGCTTTCCTCCTAAGCTGTGCATTCGCAGCCAGCTTCAAAGTGTTCCTTTTGTGGATAGACTCTGGTGCAGAGGCCGCTGGAGAAGGCCTCTGCTTCTATGCCCTTTGAGAAGGCTTCTTTGAGGAACCTCTTACCCTAGCGTGTGCCAAGTACAGCCTTCTGCCTCTCTCCAATACTGACTTACTTTTGACAGCTTGTCTTTCCGTTTGAGAAAGCAAGAGCCCTTTTCGTGCAGGGAAAAATGTCCGTTTTCTGTTCTTCTTTTGCACACGGTGACGTGCTTTCAGGGCTGTGGTTAGGCTTTTACCCACTCGAGGGAGGGCAGCTTCCCATTCACTTTGGAGATGGCACTCCTGCAGCGCTGTGGGCCATGTCTGTGCTTCGCAGACTGCAAACTACCCTCTCCATTCGAAGAGAACACGCACGGATTGGGAAGTCTCTGTTCTCAGGGAGTTGTGTGTGGTGCTACAGCCCCGGTGTATGGGGTGGCTCACTGGCCACTAGCAATGTTTCTGCTCGCCACTGTGGGGAAAACGTTGTGCAGCTAAGCTCACTTGGGAAGTACAAGTGCCAGAGTTCCTTTCTGGGGCACCATCAAGAGATCACATTCATAGCATGCGGGTACTGCTTTCCTCCTCAGCTGTGCATTCGCAGCCAGCTTCAAGGTGTTCCTTTTGTGGATAGACTCTGGTGGAGAGGCCGCTGGAGAAGGCTTCTGCTTCTATGCCCTTTGAGAAGGCTGCTTTGAGGAACCTCTTACCCTAGCCTTTGGCAAGTACAGCCTTCTGCCTCTCTCCAATACTGACTTACTTTTGACAGCTTGTCTTTCCGTTTGAGAAACCAAGAGCCCTTTTCGTGCAGGGAAAAATGTCCGTTTTCTGTTCTTCTTTTGCACACGGTGACGTGCTTTCAGGCCTGGGTTAGGCTTTTACCCACTCAAGGGAGGGCAGCTTCCCATTCACTTTGGAGATGGCACTCCTGCAGCGCTGTGGGTCATGACTGTGCTTCGCAGACTGTAAACTACCCTCTCCATTCGAAGAGAACACGCACGGATTGGGAAGTCTCTGTTCTCTGGGAGATGTGTGTGGTGCTACTGCCCCGGTGTATGGGGTGGCTCACTGGCCACTAGCAATGTTTCTGCTCTCCACTGTGGGGCAAACGTTGTGCAGCTAAGCTCACTTGGGAAGTACAAGTGCCAGAGTTCCTTTCTGGGGCACCATCAAGAGATCACATTCGTAGCATGCGGGTACTGCTTTCCTCCTAAGATGTGCATTCGCAGCCAGCTTCAAGGTGTTCCTTTTGTGGATAGACTCTGGTGGAGAGGCCGCTGGAGAAGGCCTCTGCTTCTATGCCCTTTGAGAAGGCTTCTTTGAGGAACCTCTTACCCTAGCCTCTGCCACGTACAGCCTTCTGCCTCTCTCCAATACTGAGTTACTTCTGACAGCTTGTCTTTCCGTTTGAGAAACCAAGAGCCCTTTTCGTGCAGGGAAAAATGTCCTTTTTCTGTTCTTCTTTTGCACACGGTGACGTGCTTTCAGGGCTGTGGTTAGGCTTTTACCCACTCGAGGGAGGGCAGCTTCCCATTCACTATGGAGATGGCACTCCTGCAGCGCTGTGGGCCATGTCTGTGCTTCGCAGACTGCAAACTACCCTCTCCATTCGAAGAGAACACGCACGGATTGGGAAGTCTCTGTTCTCTGGGAGTTGTGTGTGGTGCTACTGCCCCGGTGTATGGGGTGGCTCACTGGCCACTAGCAATGTTTCTGCTCGCCACTGTGGGGCAAACGTTGTGCAGCTAAGCTCACTTGGGAAGTACAAGTGCCAGAGTTCCTTTCTGGGGCACCATCAAGAGATCACATTCGTAGCATGCGGGTACTGCTTTCCTCCTAAGCTGTGCATTCGCAGCCAGCTTCAAGGTGTTCCTTTTGTGGATAGACTCTGGTGGAGAGGCCGCTGGAGAAGGCCTCTGCTTCTATGCCCTTTGAGAGGGCTGCTTTGAGGAACCTCTTACCCTAGCCTCTGCCAAGTACAGCCTTCTGCCTCTCTCCAATACTGACTTACTTCTGACAGCTTGTCTTTCCGTTTGAGAAAGCAAGAGCCCTTTTCGTGCAGGGAAAAATGTCCGTTTTCTGTTCTTCTTTTGCACACGGTGACGTGCTTTCAGGGCTGTGGTTAGGCTTTTACCCACTCGAGGGAGGGCAGCTTCCCATTCACTTTGGAGATGGCACTCCTGCAGCGCTGTGGGCCATGTCTGTGCTTCGCAGACTGCAAACTACCCTCTCCATTCGAAGAGAACACGCACGGATTGGGAAGTCTCTGTTCTCTGGGAGTTGTGTGTGGTGCTACTGCCCCGGTGTATGGGGTGGCTCACTGGCCACTAGCAATGTTTCTGCTCGCCACTGTGGGGCAAACGTTGTGCAGCTAAGCTCACTTGGGAAGTACAAGTGCCAGAGTTCCTTTCTGGGGCACCATCAAGAGATCACATTCGTAGCATGCGGGTACTGCTTTCCTCCTAAGCTGTGCATTCGCAGCCAGCTTCAAGGTGTTCCTTTTGTGGATAGACTCTGGAGGATAGGCCGCTGGAGAAGGCTTCTGCTTCTATGCCCTTTGAGAGGGCTGCTTTGAGGAATCTCTTACCCGAGCCTCTGCCAAGTACAGCCTTCTGCCTCTCTCCACTACTGACTTACTTCTGACAGCTTGTCTTTCCGTTTGAGAAACCAAGAGCCCTTTTCGTGCAGGGAAAAATGTCCGTTTTCTGTTCTTCTTTTGCACACGGTGACGTGCTTTCAGGGCTGTGGTTAGGCTTTTACCCACTCGAGGGAGGGCAGCTTCCCATTCACTTTGGAGATGGCACTCCTGCAGCGCTGTGGGCCATGTCTGTGCTTCGCAGACTGCAAACTACCCTCTCCATTCGAAGAGAACACGCACGGATTGGGAAGTCTCTGTTCTCTGGGAGTTGTGTGTGGTGCTACTGCCCCGGTGTATGGGGTGGCTCACTGGCCACTAGCAATGTTTCTGCTCGCCACTGTGGGGCAAACGTTGTGCAGCTAAGCTCACTTGGGAAGTACAAGTGCCAGAGTTCCTTTCTGGAGCACCATCAAGAGATCACATAAGTAGCATGCGGGTACTGCTTTCCTCCTCAGCTGTGATTTTGCAGCCAGCTTCAAGGTGTTCCTTATGTGGATAGACTCTGGTGGAGAGGCCGCTGGAGAAGGCTTCTGCTTCTATGCCCTTTGAGAAGGCTTCTTTGAGGAACCTCTTACCCTAGCGTGTGCCAAGTACAGCCTTCTGCCTCTCTCCAATACTGACTTACTTTTGACAGCTTGTCTTTCCGTTTGAGAAAGCAAGAGCCCTTTTCGTGCAGGGAAAAATGTCCGTTTTCTGTTCTTCTTTTGCACAAGGTGACGTGCTTTCAGGGCTGTGGTTAGGCTTTTACCCACTCGAGGGAGGGCAGCTTCCCATTCACTTTGGAGATGGCACTCCTGCAGCGCTGTGGGCCATGTCTGTGCTTCGCAGACTGCAAACTACCCTCTCCATTCGAAGAGAACACGCACGGATTGGGAAGTCTCTGTTCTCTGGGAGTTGTGTGTGGTGCTACTGCCCCGGTGTATGGGGTGGCTCACTGGCCACTAGCAATGTTTCTGCTCGCCACTGTGGGGCAAACGTTGTGCAGCTAAGCTCACTTGGGAAGTACAAGTGCCAGAGTTCCTTTCTGGGGCACCATCAAGAGATCACATTCGTAGCATGCGGGTACTGCTTTCCTCCTCAGCTGTGCTTTCGCAGCCAGCTTCAAGGTGTTCCTTTTGTGGATAGACTCTGGTGGAGAGGCCGCTGGAGAAGGCTTCTGCTTCTATGCCCTTTGAGAAGGCTGCTTTGAGGAACCTCTTACCCTAGCCTCTGCCAAGTACAGCCTTCTGCCTCTCTCCAATACTGACTTACTTTTGACAGCTTGTCTTTCCGTTTGAGAAACCAAGAGCCCTTTTCGTGCAGGGAAAAATGTCCGTTTTCTAATCTTCTTTTGCACACGGTGACGTGCTTTCAGGCCTGGTTTAGGCTTTTACCCACTCGAGGGACGGCAGCTTCCCATTCACTTTGGAGATGGCACTCCTTCAGCGCTGTGGGCCAAGACTGTGCTTCGCAGACTGTAAACTACCCTCTCCATTCGAAGAGAACACGCACGGATTGGGAAGTCTCTGTTCTCTGGGAGATGTGTGTGGTGCTACTGCCCCGGTGTATGGGGTGGCTCACTCGCCTCTAGCAATGTTTCTGCTCGCCACTGTGGGGCAAACGTTGTGCAGCTAAGCTCACTTGGGAAGTACAAGTGCCAGAGTTCCTTTCTGGGGCACCATCAAGAGATCACATTCGTAGCATGCGGGTACTGCTTTCCTCCTAAGCTGTGCATTCGCAGCCAGCTTCAAAGTGTTCCTTTTGTGGATAGACTCTGGTGCAGAGGCCGCTGGAGAAGGCCTCTGCTTCTATGCCCTTTGAGAAGGCTTCTTTGAGGAACCTCTTACCCTAGCGTGTGCCAAGTACAGCCTTCTGCCTCTCTCCAATACTGACTTACTTTTGACAGCTTGTCTTTCCGTTTGAGAAAGCAAGAGCCCTTTTCGTGCAGGGAAAAATGTCCGTTTTCTGTTCTTCTTTTGCACACGGTGACGTGCTTTCAGGGCTGTGGTTAGGCTTTTACCCACTCGAGGGAGGGCAGCTTCCCATTCACTTTGGAGATGGCACTCCTGCAGCGCTGTGGGCCATGTCTGTGCTTCGCAGACTGCAAACTACCCTCTCCATTCGAAGAGAACACGCACGGATTGGGAAGTCTCTGTTCTCTGGGAGTTGTGTGTGGTGCTACTGCCCCGGTGTATGGGGTGGCTCCCTGGCCACTAGCAATGTTTCTGCTCGCCTCTGTGGGGCAAACGTTGTGCAGCTAAGCTCACTTGGGAAGTACAAGTGCCAGAGTTCCTTTCTGGGGCACCATCAAGAGATCACATTCGTAGCATGCGGGTACTGCTTTCCTCCTCAGCTGTGCTTTCGCAGCCAGCTTCAAGGTGTTCCTTTTGTGGATAGACTCTGGTGGAGAGGCCGCTGGATAAGGCCTCTGCTTCTATGCCCTTTGAGAGGGCTGCTTTGAGGAACCTCTTACCCTAGCCTCTGCCAAGTACAGCCTTCTGCCTCTCTCCAATACTGACTTACTTCTGACAGCTTGTCTTTCCGTTTGAGAAAGCAAGAGCCCTTTTCGTGCAGGGAAAAATGTCCGTTTTCTGTTCTTCTTTTGCACACGGTGACGTGCTTTCAGGCCTGGGTTAGGCTTTTACCCACTCGAGGGAGGGCAGCTTCCCATACACTTTGGAGATGGCACTCCTGCAGCGCTGTGGGCCATGTCTGTGCTTCGCAGACTGCAAACTACCCTCTCCATTCGAAGAGAACACGCACGGATTGGGAAGTCTCTGTTCTCTGGGAGTTGTGTGTGGTGCTACTGCCCCGGTGTATGGGGTGGCTCACTGGCCACTAGCAATGTTTCTGCTCGCCACTGTGGGGAAAACGTTGTGCAGCTAAGCTCACTTGGGAAGTACAAGTGCCAGAGTTCCTTTCTGGGGCACCATCAAGAGATCACATTCGTAGCATGCGGGTCCTGCTTTCCTCCTCAGCTGTGCATTCGCAGCCAGCTTCAAGGTGTTCCTTTTGTGGATAGACTCTGGTGGAGAGGCCGCTGGAGAAGGCTTCTGCTTCTATGCCCTTTGAGAAGGCTGCTTTGAAAAACCTCTTACCTAGCGTGTGCCAAGTACAGCCTTCTGCCTCTCTCCAATACTGACTTACTTTTGACAGCTTGTCTTTCCGTTTGAGAAAGCAAGAGCCCTTTTCGTGCAGGGAAAAATGTCCGTTTTCTGTTCTTCTTTTGCACACGGTGACGTGCTTTCAGGGCTGTGGTTAGGCTTTTACCCACTCGAGGGAGGGCAGCTTCCCATTCACTTTGGAGATGGCACTCCTGCAGCGCTGTGGGCCATGTCTGTGCTTCGCAGACTGCAAACTACCCTCTCCATTCGAAAAGAACACGCACGGATTGGGAAGTCTCTGTTCTCTGGGAGTTGTGTGTGGTGCTACTGCCCCGGTGTATGGGGTGGCTCACTGGCCACTAGCAATGTTTCTGCTCGCCACTGTGGGGCAAACGTTGTGCAGCTAAGCTCACTTGGGAAGTACAAGTGCCAGAGTTCCTTTCTGGGGCACAATCAAGAGATCACATTCGTAGCATGCGGGTACTGCTTTCCTCCTCAGCTGTGCTTTCGCAGCCAGCTTCAAGGTGTTCCTTTTGTGGATAGACTCTGGTGGAGAGGCCGCTGGAGAAGGCTTCTGCTTCTATGCCCTTTGAGAAGGCTGCTTTGAGGAACCTCTTACCCTAGCCTCTGCCAAGTACAGCCTTCTGCCTCTCTCCAATACTGACTTACTTTTGACAGCTTGTCTTTCCGTTTGAGAAACCAAGAGCCCTTTTCGTGCAGGGAAAAATGTCCGTTTTCTAATCTTCTTTTGCACACGGTGACGTGCTTTCAGGCCTGGTTTAGGCTTTTACCCACTCGAGGGACGGCAGCTTCCCATTCACTTTGGAGATGGCACTCCTGCAGCGCTGTGGGCCATGTCTGTGCTTCGCAGACTGCAAACTACCCTCTCCATTCGAAGAGAACACGCACGGATTGGGAAGTCTCTGTTCTCTGGGAGTTGTGTGTGGTGCTACTGCCCCGGTGTATGGGGTGGCTCACTGGCCACTAGCAATGTTTCTGCTCGCCACTGTGGGGCAAACGTTGTTCAGCTAAGCTCACTTGGGAAGTACAAGTGCCAGAGTTCCTTTCTGGGGCACCATCAAGAGATCACATTCGTAGCATGCGGGTACTGCTTTCCTCCTAAGCTGTGCATTCGCAGCCAGCTTCAAGGTGTTCCTTTTGTGGATAGACTCTGGAGGAGAGGCCGCTGGATAAGGCCTCTGCTTCTATGCCCTTTGAGAGGGCTGCTTTGAGGAACCTCTTACCCTAGCCTCTGCCAAGTACAGCCTTCTGCCTCTCTCCAATACTGACTTACTTCTGACAGCTTGTCTTTCCGTTTGAGAAACCAAGAGCCCTTTTCGTGCAGGGAAAAATGTCCGTTTTCTGTTCTTCTTTTGCACACGGTGACCTGCTTTCACGGCTGTGGTTAGGCTTTTAAGCACTCGAGGGAGGGCAGCTTCCCATTCACTTTGGAGATGGCACTCCTGCAGCGCTGTGGGCCATGTCTGTGCTTCGCAGACTGCAAACTACCCTCTCCATTCGAAGAGAACACGCACGGATTGGGAAGTCTCTGTTCTCTGGGAGATGTGTGTGGTGCTACTGCCCCGGTGTATGGGGTGGCTCACTGGCCAGTAGCAATGTTTCTGCTCGCCACTGTGGGGCAAACGTTGTGCAGCTAAGCTCACTTGGGAAGTACAAGTGCCAGAGTTCCTTTCTGGGGCACCATCAAGAGATCACATTCGTAGCATGCGGGTACTGCTTTCCTCCTAAGCTGTGCATTCGCAGCCAGCTTCAAGGTGTTCCTTTTGTGGATAGACTCTGGTGGAGGGGCCGCTGGAGAAGGCTTCTGCTTCTATGCCCTTTGAGAAGGCTGCTTTGAGGAACCTCTTACCCTAGCCTCTGCCAAGTACAGCCTTCTGCCTCTCTCCAATACTGACTTACATTTGACAGCTTGTCTTTCCGTTTGAGAAACCAAGAGCCCTTTTCGTGCAGGGAAAAATGTCCGTTTTCTGTTCTTCTTTTGCACACGGTGACGTGCTTTCAGGCCTGGGTTAGGCTTTTACCCACTCGAGGGAGGGCAGCTTCCCATTCACTTTGGAGATGGCACTCCTGCAGCGCTGTGGGCCATGACTGTGCTTCGCAGACTGTAAACTACCCTCTCCATTCGAAGAGAACACGCACGGATTGGGAAGTCTCTGTTCTCTGGGAGATGTGTGTGGTGCTACTGCCCCGGTGTATGGGGTGGCTCACTGGCCACTAGCAATGTTTCTGCTCGCCACTGTGGGGCAAACGTTGTGCAGCTAAGCTCACTTGGGAAGTACAAGTGCCAGAGTTCCTTTCTGGGGCACCATCAAGAGATCACATTCGTAGCATGCGGGTACTGCTTTCCTCCTAAGCTGTGCATTCGCAGCCAGCTTCAAGGTGTTCCTTTTGTGGATAGACTCTGGTGGAGAGGCCGCTGGAGAAGGCCTCTGCTTCTATGCCCTTTGAGAAGGCTTCTTTGAGGAACCTCTTACCCTAGCGTGTGCCAAGTACAGCCTTCTGCCTCTCTCCAATACTGACTTACTTTTGACAGCTTGTCTTTCCGTTTGAGAAACCAAGAGCCCTTTTCGTGCAGGGAAAAGTGTCCGTTTTCTGTTCTTCTTTTGCACACGGTGACGTGCTTTCAGGCCTGGGTTAGGCTTTTACCCACTCGAGGGAGGGCAGCTTCCCATTCACTTTGGAGATGGCACTCCTGCAGCGCTGTGGGCCATGTCTGTGCTTCGCAGACTGCAAACTACCCTCTCCATTCAAAGAGAACACGCACGGATTGGGAAGTCTCTGTTCTCTGGGAATTATGTGTGGTGCTACTGCCCCGGTGTATGGGGTGGCTCACTGGCCACTAGCAATGTTTCTGCTCGCCACTGTGGGGCAAACGTTGTTCAGCTAAGCTCACTTGGGAAGTACAAGTGCCAGAGTTCCTTTCTGGGGCACCATCAAGAGATCACATTCGTAGCATGCGGGTACTGCTTTCCTCCTAAGCTGTGCATTCGCAGCCAGCTTCAAGGTGTTCCTTTTGTGGATAGACTCTGGAGGAAAGGCCGCTGGATAAGGCCTCTGCTTCTATGCCCTTTGAGAAGGCTGCTTTGAGGAACCTCTTTCCCTAGCCTCTGCCAAGTAGAGCCTTCTGCCTCTCTCCAATACTGACTTACTTCTGACAGCTTGTCTTTCCGTTTGAGAAACCAAGAGCCCTTTTCGTGCAGGGAAAAATGTCCGTTTTCTTTTCTTCTTTTGCACACGGTGACGTGCTTTCACGGCTGTGGTTAGGCTTTTAAGCACTCGAGGGAGGGCAGCTTCCCATTCACTATGGAGATGGCACTCCTGCAGCGCTGTGGGCCATGTCTGTGCTTCGCAGACTGCAAACTACCTTCTCCATTCGAAGAGAACACGCACGGATTGGGAAGTCTCTGTTCTCTGGGAGTTGTGTGTGGTGCTACTGCCCCGGTGTATGGGGTGGCTCACTGGCCACTAGCAATGTTTCTGCTCGCCACTGTGGGGCAAACGTTCTGCAGCTAAGGTCACTTGGGAAGTACAAGTGCCAGAGTTCCTTTCTGGGGCACCATCAAGAGATCACATTCGTAGCATGCGGGTACTGCTTTCCTCCTAAGCTGTGCATTCGCAGCCAGCTTCAAGGTGTTCCTTTTGTGGATAGACTCTGGTGGAGAGACGGCTAGAGAAGGCCTCTGCTTCTATGCCCTTTGAGAAGGCTTCTTTGAGGAACCTCTTACCCTAGCGTGTGCCAAGTACAACCTTCTGCCTCTCTCCAATACTGACTTACTTCTGACAGCTTGTCTTTCCGTTTGAGAAAGCAAGAGCCCTTTTCGTGCAGGGAAAAATGTCCGTTTTCTGTTCTTCTTTTGCACACGGTGACGTGCTTTCAGGGCTGTGGTTAGGCTTTTACCCACTCGAGGGAGGGCAGCTTCCCATTCACTTTGGAGATGGCACTCCTGCAGCGCTGTGGGCCATGACTGTGCTTCGCAGACTGCAAACTACCCTCTCCAATCGAAGAGAACATGCACGGATTGGGAAGTCTCTGTTCTCTGGGAGTTGTGTGTGGTGCTACTGCCCCGGTGTATGGGGTGGCTCACTGGCCAGTAGCAATGTTTCTGTTCGCCACTGTGGGGCAAACGTTGTGCAGCTAAGCTCACTTGGGAAGTACAAGTGCCAGAGTTCCTTTCTGGGGCACCATCAAGAGATCACATTCGTAGCATGCGGGTACTGCTTTCCTCCTCAGCTGTGCTTTCGCAGCCAGCTTCAAGGTGTTCCTTTTGTGGATAGACTCTGGTGGAGAGTCCGCTGGAGAAGGCTTCTGCTTCTATGCCCTTTGAGAAGGCTGCTTTGAGGAACCTCTTACCCTAGCCTCTGGCAAGTACAGCCTTCTGCCTCTCTCCAATACTGACTTACTTTTGACAGCTTGTCTTTCCGTTTGAGAAACCAAGAGCCCTTTTCGTGCAGGGAAAAATGTCCGTTTTCTGTTCTTCTTTTGCACACGGTGACGTGCTTTCAGGGCTGTGGTTAGGCTTTTACCCACTCGAGGGAGGGCAGCTTCCCATTCACTTTGTAGATGGCACACCTGCAGCGCTGTGGGCCATGTCTGTGCTTCGCAGACTGCAAACTACCCTCTCCATTCGAAGAGAACACGCACGGATTGGGAAGTCTCTGTTCTCTGGGAGTTGTGTGTGGTGCTACTGCCCCGGTGTATGGGGTGGCTCACTGGCCACTAGCAATGTTTCTGCTCGCCACTGTGTGGTAAACGTTGTGCAGCTAAGCTCACTTGGGAAGTACATGTGCCAGAGTTCCTTTCTGGGGCACCATCAAGAGATCACATTCGTAGCATGCGGGTACTGCTTTCCTCCTAAGCTGTGCATTCGCAGCCAGCTTCAAGGTGTTCCTTTTGTGGATAGACTCTGGTGGAGAGGCCGCTGGAGAAGGCCTCTGCTTCTATGCCCTTTGAGAAGGCTTCTTTGAGGAACCTCTTACCCTAGCGTGTGCCAAGTACAGCCTTCTGCCTCTCTCCAATACTGACTTACTTTTGACAGCTTGTCTTTCCGTTTGAGAAACCAAGAGCCCTTTTCGTGCAGGGAAAAATGTCCGTTTTCTGTTCTTCTTTTGCACACGGTGACGTGCTTTCAGGCCTGGGTTAGGCTTTTACCCACTCGAGGGAGGGCAGCTTCCCATTCACTTTGGAGATGGCACTCCTGCAGCGCTGTGGGCCATGTCTGTGCTTCGCAGACTGCAAACTACCCTCTCCATTCAAAGAGAACACGCACGGATTGGGAAGTCTCTGTTCTCTGGGAATTATGTGTGGTGCTACTGCCCCGGTGTATGGGGTGCCTCACTGGCCACTAGCAATGTTTCTGCTCGCCACTGTGGGGCAAACGTTGTTCAGCTAAGCTCACTTGGGAAGTACAAGTGCCAGAGTTCCTTTCTGGGGCACCATCAAGAGATCACATTCGTAGCATGCGGGTACTGATTTCCTCCTAAGCTGTGCATTCGCAGCCAGCTTCAAGGTGTTCCTTTTGTGGATAGACTCTGGAGGAAAGGCCGCTGGATAAGGCCTCTGCTTCTATGCCCTTTGAGAAGGCTGCTTTGAGGAACCTCTTTCCCTAACCTCTGCCAAGTAGAGCCTTCTGCCTCTCTCCAATACTGACTTACTTCTGACAGCTTGTCTTTCCGTTTGAGAAACCAAGAGCCCTTTTCGTGCAGGGAAAAATGTCCGTTTTCTTTTCTTCTTTTGCACACGGTGACGTGCTTTCACGGCTGTGGTTAGGCTTTTAAGCACTCGAGGGAGGGCAGCTTCCCATTCACTATGGAGATGGCACTCCTGCAGCGCTGTGGGCCATGTCTGTGCTTCGCAGACTGCAAACTACCTTCTCCATTCGAAGAGAACACGCACGGATTGGGAAGTCTCTGTTCTCTGGGAGTTGTGTGTGGTGCTACTGCCCCGGTGTATGGGGTGGCTCACTGGCCACTAGCAATGTTTCTGCTCGCCACTGTGGGGCAAACGTTCTGCAGCTAAGCTCACTTGGGAAGTACAAGTGCCAGAGTTCCTTTCTGGGGCACCATCAAGAGATCACATTCGTAGCATGCGGGTACTGCTTTCCTCCTAAGCTGTGCATTCGCAGCCAGCTTCAAGGTGTTCCTTTTGTGGATAGACTCTGGTGGAGAGACGGCTAGAGAAGGCCTCTGCTTCTATGCCCTTTGAGAAGGCTTCTTTGAGGAACCTCTTACCCTAGCGTGTGCCAAGTACAACCTTCTGCCTCTCTCCAATACTGACTTACTTCTGACAGCTTGTCTTTCCGTTTGAGAAAGCAAGAGCCCTTTTCGTGCAGGGAAAAATGTCCGTTTTCTGTTCTTCTTTTGCACACGGTGACGTGCTTTCAGGGCTGTGGTTAGGCTTTTACCCACTCGAGGGAGGGCAGCTTCCCATTCACTTTGGAGATGGCACTCCTGCAGCGCTGTGGGCCATGACTGTGCTTCGCAGACTGCAAACTACCCTCTCCAATCGAAGAGAACATGCACGGATTGGGAAGTCTCTGTTCTCTGGGAGTTGTGTGTGGTGCTACTGCCCCGGTGTATGGGGTGGCTCACTGGCCAGTAGCAATGTTTCTGTTCGCCACTGTGGGGCAAACGTTGTGCAGCTAAGCTCACTTGGGAAGTACAAGTGCCAGAGTTCCTTTCTGGGGCACCATCAAGAGATCACATTCGTAGCATGCGGATACTGCTTTCCTCCTCAGCTGTGCTTTCGCAGCCAGCTTCAAGGTGTTCCTTTTGTGGATAGACTCTGGTGGAGAGTCCGCTGGAGAAGGCTTCTGCTTCTATGCCCTTTGAGAAGGCTGCTTTGAGGAACCTCTTACCCTAGCCTCTGGCAAGTACAGCCTTCTGCCTCTCTCCAATACTGACTTACTTTTGACAGCTTGTCTTTCCGTTTGAGAAACCAAGAGCCCTTTTCGTGCAGGGAAAAATGTCCGTTTTCTGTTCTTCTTTTGCACACGGTGACGTGCTTTCAGGGCTGTGGTTAGGCTTTTACCCACTCGAGGGAGGGCAGCTTCCCATTCACTTTGTAGATGGCACACCTGCAGCGCTGTGGGCCATGTCTGTGCTTCGCAGACTGCAAACTACCCTCTCCATTCGAAGAGAACACGCACGGATTGGGAAGTCTCTGTTCTCTGGGAGTTGTGTGTGGTGCTACTGCCCCGGTGTATGGGGTGGCTCACTGGCCACTAGCAATGTTTCTGCTCGCCACTGTGTGGTAAACGTTGTGCAGCTAAGCTCACTTGGGAAGTACATGTGCCAGAGTTCCTTTCTGGGGCACCATCAAGAGATCACATTCGTAGCATGCGGGTACTGCTTTCCTCCTAAGATGTGCATTCGCAGCCAGCTTCACGGTGTTCCTTTTGTGGATAGACTCTAGTGGAGAGGCCGCTGGATAAGGCCTCTGCTTCTATGCCCTTTGAGAGGGCTGCTTTGAGGAACCTCTTACCCTAGCCTCTGCCAAGTACAGCCTTCTGCCTCTCTCCAATACTGACTTACTTCTGACAGCTTGTCTTTCCGTTTGAGAAACCAAGAGCCCTTTCGTGCAGGGAAAAATGTCCGTTTTCTGTTCTTCTTTTGCACACGGTGACGTGCTTTCAGGGCTGGCGTTAGGCTTTTACCCAATCGAGGGAGGGCAGCTTCCCATTCACTTTATAGATGGCACTCCTGCAGCGCTGTGGGCCATGTCTGTGCTTCGCAGACTGCAAACTACCCTCTCCATTCGAAGAGAACACGCACGGATTGGGAAGTCTCTGTTCTCTGGGAGTTGTGTGTGGTGCTACTGCCCCGGTGTATGGGGTGGCTCACTGGCCACTAGCAATGTTTCTGCTCGCCACTGTGGGGAAAACGTTGTGCAGCTAAGCTCACTTGGGAAGTACAAGTGCCAGAGTTCCTTTCTGGGGCACCATCAAGAGATCACATTCGTAGCATGCGGGTACTGCTTTCCTCCTCAGCTGTGCATTCGCAGCCAGCTTCAAGGTGTTCCTTTTGTGGATAGACTCTGGTGGAGAGGCCGCTGGAGAAGGCCTCTGCTTCTATGCCCTTTGAGAAGGCTTCTTTGAGGAACCTCTTACCCTAGCGTGTGCCAAGTACAGCCTTCTGCCTCTCTCCAATACTGACTTACTTTTGACAGCATGTCTTTCCGTTTGAGAAACCAAGAGCCCTTTTCGTGCAGGGAAAAATGTCCGTTTTCTGTTCTTCTTTTGCACACGGTGACGTGCTTTCAGGGCTGTGGTTAGGCTTTTACCCACTCGAGGGAGGGCAGCTTCCCATTCACTTTGGAGATGGCACTCCTGCAGCGCTGTGGGCCATGTCTGTGCTTCGCAGACTGCAAACTACCCTCTCCATTCGAAGAGAACACGCACGGATTGGGAAGTCTCTGTTCTCTGGGAGTTGTGTGTGGTGCTACTGCCCCGGTGTATGGGGTGGCTCACTGGCCACTAGCAATGTTTCTGCTCGCCACTGTGGGGCAAACGTTGTGCAGCTAAGCTCACTTGGGAAGTACAAGTGCCAGAGTTCCTTTCTGGGGCACCATCAAGAGATCACATTCGTAGCATGCGGGTACTGCTTTCCTCCTAATCGGTGCATTCGCAGCCACCTTCAAGGTGTTCCTTTTGTGGATAGACTCTGGTGGAGAGGCCGCTGGAGAAGGCTTCTGCTTCTATGCCCTTTGAGAAGGCTGCTTTGAGGAACCTCTTACCCTAGCCTCTGACAAGTACTGCCATCTGCCTCTCTCCAATACTGACTTACTTTTGACAGCTTGTCTTTCCGTTTGAGAAAGCAAGAGCCCTTTTCGTGCAGGGAAAAATGTCCGTTTTCTGTTCTTCTTTTGCACACGGTGACGTGCTTTCAGGCCTGGGTTAGGCTTTTACCCACTCGAGGGAGGGCAGCTTCCCATTCACTTTGGAGATGGCACTCCTGCAGCGCTGTGGGTCATGACTGTGCTTCGCAGACTGTAAACTACCCTCTCCATTCGAAGAGAACACGCACGGATTGGGAAGTCTCTGTTCTCTGGGAGATGTGTGTGGTGCTACTGCCCCGGTGTATGGGGTGGCTCACTGGCCACTAGCAATGTTTCTGCTCTCCACTGTGGGGCAAACGTTGTGCAGCTAAGCTCACTTGGGAAGTACAAGTGCCAGAGTTCCTTTCTGGGGCACCATCAAGAGATCACATTCGTAGCATGCGGGTACTGCTTTCCTCCTAAGATGTGCATTCGCAGCCAGCTTCAAGGTGTTCCCTTGTGGATAGACTCTGGTGGAGAGGCCGCTGGAGAAGGCCTCTGCTTCTATGCCCTTTGAGAAGGCTGCTTTGAGGAACCTCTTACCCTAGCCTCTGCCACGTACAGCCTTCTGCCTCTCCCCAATACTGACTTACTTCTGACAGCTTGTCTTTCCGTTTGAGAAAGCAATAGCCCTTTTCGTGCAGGGAAAAATGTCCGTTTTCTGTTCTTCTTTTGCACACGGTGACGTGCTTTCAGGGCTGTGGTTAGGCTTTTACCCACTCGAGGGAGGGCAGCTTCCCATTCACTTTGGAGATGGCACTCCTGCAGCGCTGTGGGCCATGTCTGTGCTTCGCAGACTGCAAACTACCCTCTCCATTCGAAGAGAACACGCACGGATTGGGAAGTCTCTGTTCTCTGGGAGTTGTGTGTGGTGCTACTGCCCCGGTGTATGGGGTGGCTCACTGGCCACTAGCAATGTTTCTGCTCACCACTGTGGGGCAAACGTTGTGCAGCTAAGCTCACTTGGGAAGTACAAGTGCCAGAGTTCCTTTCTGGGGCACCATCAAGAGATCACATTCGTAGCATGCGGGTACTGCTTTCCTCCTAAGCTGTGCATTCGCAGCCAGCTTCAAGGTGTTCCTTTTGTGGATAGACTCTGGTGGAGAGACGGCTAGAGAAGGCCTCTGCTTCTATGCCCTTTGAGAAGGCTTCTTTGAGGAACCTCTTACCCTAGCGTGTGCCAAGTACAACCTTCTGCCTCTCTCCAATACTGACTTACTTCTGACAGCTTGTCTTTCCGTTTGAGAAAGCAAGAGCCCTTTTCGTGAAGGGAAAAATGTCCGTTTTCTGTTCTTCTTTTGCACACGGTGACGTGCTTTCAGGGCTGTGGTTAGGCTTTTACCCACTCGAGGGAGGGCAGCTTCCCATTCACTTTGGAGATGGCACTCCTGCAGCGCTGTGGGCCATGTCTGTGCTTCGCAGACTGCAAACTACCCTCTCCATTCGAAGAGAGCACGCACGGATTGGGAAGTCTCTGTTCTCTGGGCGTTGTGTGTGGTGCTACTGCCCCGGTGTATGGGGTGGCTCACTGGCCACTAGCAATGTTTCTGCTCACCACTGTGGGGCAAACGTTGTGCAGCTAAGCTCACTTGGGAAGTACAAGTGCCAGAGTTCCTTTCTGGGGCACCATCAAGAGATCACATTCGTAGCATGCGGGTACTGCTTTCCTCCTAATCGGTGCATTCGCAGCCACCTTCAAGGTGTTCCTTTTGTGGATAGACTCTGGTGGAGAGGCCGCTGGAGAAGGCTTCTGCTTCTATGCCCTTTGAGAAGGCTGCTTTGAGGAACCTCTTACCCTAGCCTCTGGCAAGTACAGCCTTCTGCCTCTCTCCAATACTGACTTACTTTTGACAGCTTGTCTTTCCGTTTGAGAAACCAAGAGCCCTTTTCGTGCAGGGAAAAATGTCCGTTTTCTGTTCTTCTTTTGCACACGGTGACGTGCTTTCAGGCCTGGGTTAGGCTTTTACCCACTCGAGGGAGGGCAGCTTCCCATTCACTTTGGAGATGGCACTCCTGCAGCGCTGTGGGCCATGTCTGTGCTTCGCAGACTGCAAACTACCCTCTCCATTCGAAGAGAACACGCACGGATTGGGAAGTCTCTGTTCTCTGGGAGATGTGTGTGGTGCTACTGCCCCGGTGTATGGGGTGGCTCACTGGCCACTAGCAATGTTTCTGCTCGCCACTGTGGGGCAAACGTTGTGCAGCTAAGCTCACTTGGGAAGTACAAGTGCCAGAGTTCCTTTCTGGGGCACCATCAAGAGATCACATTCGTAGCATGCGGGTACTGCTTTCCTCCTAAGCTGTGCATTCGCAGCCAGCTTCAAGGTGTTCCTTTTGTGGATAGACTCTGGTGGAGGGGCCGCTGGAGAAGGCTTCTGCTTCTATGCCCTTTGAGAAGGCTGCTTTGAGGAACCTCTTACCCTAGCCTCTGCCAAGTACAGCCTTCTGCCTCTCTCCAATACTGACTTACATTTGACAGCTTGTCTTTCCGTTTGAGAAACCAAGAGCCCTTTTCGTGCAGGGAAAAATGTCCGTTTTCTGTTCTTCTTTTGCACACGGTGACGTGCTTTCAGGCCTGGGTTAGGCTTTTACCCACTCGAGGGAGGGCAGCTTCCCATTCACTTTGGAGATGGCACTCCTGCAGCGCTGTGGGCCATGACTGTGCTTCGCAGACTGTAAACTACCCTCTCCATTCGAAGAGAACACGCACGGATTGGGAAGTCTCTGTTCTCTGGGAGATGTGTGTGGTCCTACTGCCCCGGTGTATGGGGTGGCTCACTGGCCACTAGCAATGTTTCTGCTCGCCACTGTGGGGCAAACGTTGTGCAGCTAAGCTCACTTGGGAAGTACAAGTGCCAGAGTTCCTTTCTGGGGCACCATCAAGAGATCACATTCGTAGCATGCGGGTACTGCTTTCCTCCTAAGCTGTGCATTCGCAGCCAGCTTCAAGGTGTTCCTTTTGTGGATAGACTCTGGTGGAGAGGCCGCTGGAGAAGGCCTCTGCTTCTATGCCCTTTGAGAAGGCTTCTTTGAGGAACCTCTTACCCTAGCGTGTGCCAAGTACAGCCTTCTGCCTCTCTCCAATACTGACTTACTTTTGACAGCTTGTCTTTCCGTTTGAGAAACCAAGAGCCCTTTTCGTGCAGGGAAAAATGTCCGTTTTCTGTTCTTCTTTTGCACACGGTGACGTGCTTTCAGGCCTGGGTTAGGCTTTTACCCACTCAAGGGAGGGCAGCTTCCCATTCACTTTGGAGATGGCACTCCTGCAGCGCTGTGGGCCATGTCTGTGCTTCGCAGACTGCAAACTACCCTCTCCATTCGAAGAGAACACGCACGGATTGGGAAGTCTCTGTTCTCTGGGAATTATGTGTGGTGCTACAGCCCCGGTGTATGGGGTGGCTCACTGGCCACTAGCAATGTTTCTGCTCGCCACTGTGGGGCAAACGTTGTTCAGGTAAGCTCACTTGGGAAGTACAAGTGCCAGAGTTCCTTTCTGGGGCACCATCAAGAGATCACATTCGTAGCATGCGGGTACTGCTTTCCTCCTAAGCTGTGCATTCGCAGCCAGCTTCAAGGTGTTCCTTTTGTGGATAAACTCTGGAGGAAAGGCCGCTGGATAAGGCCTCTGCTTCTATGCCCTTTGAGAAGGCTGCTTTGAGGAACCTCTTTCCCTAGCCTCTGCCAAGTACAGCCTTCTGCCTCTCTCCAATACTGACTTACTTTTGACAGCTTGTCTTTCCGTTTGAGAAACCAAGAGCCCTTTTCGTGCAGGGAAAAATGTCCGTTTTCTGGTCTTCTTTTGCACACGGTGACGTGCTTTCAGGGCTGTGGTTAGGCTTTTACCCACTCGAGGGAGGGCAGCTTCCCATTCACTTTGGAGATGGCACTCCTGCAGCGCTGTGGGCCATGTCTGTGCTTCGCAGACTGCAAACTACCCTCTCCATTCGAAGAGAACACGCACGGATTGGGAAGTCTCTGTTCTCTGGGAGTTGTGTGTGGTGCTACTGCCCCGGTGTATGGGGTGGCTCACTGGCCACTAGTAATGTTTCTGCTCGCCACTGTGGGGCAAACGTTGTGCAGCTAAGCTCACTTGGGAAGTACAAGTGCCAGAGTTCCTTTCTGGGGCACCATCAAGAGATCACATTCGTAGCATGCGGGTACTGCTTTCCTCCTAATCGGTGCATTCGCAGCCACCTTCAAGGTGTTCCTTTTGTGGATAGACTCTGGTGGAGAGGCCGCTGGAGAAGGCTTCTGCTTCTATGCCCTTTGAGAAGGCTGCTTTGAGGAACCTCTTACCCTAGCCTCTGGCAAGTACTGCCATCTGCCTCTCTCCAATACTGACTTACTTTTGACAGCTTGTCTTTCCGTTTGAGAAAGCAAGAGCCCTTTTGGTGCAGGGAAAAATGTCCGTTTTCTGTTCTTCTTTTGCACACGGTGACGTGCTTTCAGGCCTGGGTTAGGCTTTTACCCACTCGAGGGAGGGCAGCTTCCCATTCACTTTGGAGATGGCACTCCTGCAGCGCTGTGGGTCATGACTGTGCTTCGCAGACTGTAAACTACCCTCTCCATTCGAAGAGAACACGCACGGATTGGGAAGTCTCTGTTCTCTGGGAGATGTGTGTGGTGCTACTGCCCCGGTGTATGGGGTGGCTCACTCGCCACTAGCAATGTTTCTGCTCTCCACTGTGGGGCAAACGTTGTGCAGCTAAGCTCACTTGGGAAGTACAAGTGCCAGAGTTCCTTTCTGGGGCACCATCAAGAGATCACATTCGTAGCATGCGGGTACTGCTTTCCTCCTAAGATGTGCATTCGCAGCCAGCTTCAAGGTGTTCCCTTGTGGATAGACTCTGGTGGAGAGGCCGCTGGAGAAGGCCTCTGCTTCTATGCCCTTTGAGAAGGCTGCTTTGAGGAACCTCTTACCCTAGCCTCTGCCACGTACAGCCTTCTGCCTCTCCCCAATACTGACTTACTTCTGACAGCTTGTCTTTCCGTTTGAGAAAGCAATAGCCCTTTTCGTGCAGGGAAAAATGTCCGTTTTCTGTTCTTCTTTTGCACACGGTGACGTGCTTTCAGGGCTGTGGTTAGGCTTTTACCCACTCGAGGGAGGGCAGCTTCCCATTCACTTTGGAGATGGCACTCCTGCAGCGCTGTGGGCCATGTCTGTGCTTCGCAGACTGCAAACTACCCTCTCCATTCGAAGAGAACACGCACGGATTGAGAAGTCTCTGTTCTCTGGGAGTTGTGTGTGGTGCTACTGCCCCGGTGTATGGGGTGGCTCACTGGCCACTAGCAATGTTTCTGCTCACCACTGTGGGGCAAACGTTGTGCAGCTAAGCTCACTTGGGAAGTACAAGTGCCAGAGTTCCTTTCTGGGGCACCATCAAGAGATCACATTCGTAGCATGCGGGTACTGCTTTCCTCCTAAGCTGTGCATTCGCAGCCAGCTTCAAGGTGTTCCTTTTGTGGATAGACTCTGGAGGAGAGGCCGCTGGAGAAGGCCTCTGCTTCTATGCCCTTTGAGAGGGCTGCTTTGAGGAACCTATTACCCTAGCCTCTGCTAAGTACAGCCTTCTGCCTCTCTCCAATACTGACTTACTTCTGACAGCTTGTCTTTCCGTTTGAGAAACCAAGAGCCCTTTTCGTGCAGGGAAAAATGTCCGTTTTCTGTTCTTCTTTTGCACACGGTGACGTGCTTTCAGGCCTGGGTTAGGCTTTTACCCACTCGAGGGAGGGCAGCTTTCCATTCACTTTGGAGATGGCACTCCTGCAGCGCTGTGGGCCATAACTGTGCTTCGCAGACTGTAAACTACCCTCTCCATTCGAGGAGAACACGCACGGATTAGGAAGTCTCTCTTCTCTGGGAGATGTGTGTGGTGCTACTGCCCCGGTGTATGGGGTGGCTCACTCGCCACTAGCAATGTTTCTGCTCTCCACTGTGGGGCAAACGTTGTGCAGCTAAGCTCACTTGGGAAGTACAAGTGCCAGAGTTCCTTTCTGGGGCACCATCAAGAGATCACATTCGTAGCATGCGGGTACTGCTTTCCTCCTAAGCTGTGCATTCGCAGCCAGCTTCAAGGTGTTCCTTTTGTGGATAGACTCTGGTGGAGAGACGGCTAGAGAAGGCCTCTGCTTCTATGCCCTTTGAGAAGGCTTCTTTGAGGAACCTCTTACCCTAGCGTGTGCCAAGTAAAACCTTCTGCCTCTCTCCAATACTGACTTACTTCTGACAGCTTGTCTTTCCGTTTGAGAAAGCAAGAGCCCTTTTCGTGAAGGGAAAAATGTCCGTTTTCTGTTCTTCTTTTGCACACGGTGACGTGCTTTCAGGGCTGTGGTTAGGCTTTTACCCACTCGAGGGAGGGCAGCTTCCCATTCACTTTGGAGATGGCACTCCTGCAGCGCTGTGGGCCATGACTGTGCTTCGCAGACTGTAAACTACCCTCTCCATTCGAAGAGAACACGCACGGATTGGGAAGTCTCTGTTCTCTGGGAGATGTGTGTGGTGCTACTGCCCCGGTGTATGGGGTGGCTCACTGGCCACTAGCAATGTTTCTGCTCGCCACTGTGGGGCAAACGTTGTGCAGCTAAGCTCACTTGGGAAGTACAAGTGCCAGAGTTCCTTTCTGGGGCACCATCAAGAGATCACATTCGTAGCATGCGGGTACTGCTTTCCTCCTAAGCTGTGCATTCGCAGCCAGCTTCAAGGTGTTCCTTTTGTGGATAGACTCTGGTGGAGAGGCCGCTGGAGAAGGCCTCTGCTTCTATGCCCTTTGAGAAGGCTTCTTTGAGGAACCTCTTACCCTAGCGTGTGCCAAGTACAGCCTTCTGCCTCTCTCCAATACTGACTTACTTTTGACAGCATGTCTTTCCGTTTGAGAAACCAAGAGCCCTTTTCGTGCAGGGAAAAATGTCCGTTTTCTGTTCTTCTTTTGCACACGGTGACGTGCTTTCAGGCCTGGGTTAGGCTTTTACCCACTCGAGGGAGGGCAGCTTCCCATTCACTTTGGAGATGGCACTCCTGCAGCGCTGTGGGCCATGACTGTGCTTCGCAGACTGTAAACTACCCTCTCCATTCGAAGAGAACACGCACGGATTGGGAAGTCTCTGTTCTCTGGGAGATGTGTGTGGTGCTACTGCCCCGGTGTATGGGGTGGCTCACTGGCCACTAGCAATGTTTCTGCTCGCCACTGTGGGGCAAACGTTGTGCAGCTAAGCTCACTTGGGAAGTACAAGTGCCAGAGTTCCTTTCTGGGGCACCATCAAGAGATCACATTCGTAGCATGCGGGTACTGCTTTCCTCCTAAGATGTGCATTCGCAGCCAGCTTCAAGGTGTTCCCTTGTGGATAGACTCTGGTGGAGAGGCCGCTGGAGAAGGCCTCTGCTTCTATGCCCTTTGAGAAGGCTGCTTTGAGGAACCTCTTACCCTAGCCTCTGCCACGTACAGCCTTCTGCCTCTCCCCAATACTGACTTACTTCTGACAGCTTGTCTTTCCGTTTGAGAAAGCAATAGCCCTTTTCGTGCAGGAAAAAATGTCCGTTTTCTGTTCTTCTTTTGCACACGGTGACGTGCTTTCAGGGCTGTGGTTAGGCTTTTACCCACTCGAGGGAGGGCAGCTTCCCATTCACTTTGGAGATGGCACTCCTGCAGCGCTGTGGGCCATGACTGTGCTTCGCAGACTGTAAACTACCCTCTCCATTCGAAGAGAACACGCACGGATTGGGAAGTCTCTGTTCTCTGGGAGATGTGTGTGGTGCTACTGCCCCGGTGTATGGGGTGGCTCACTGGCCACTAGCAATGTTTCTGCTCGCCACTGTGGGGCAAACGTTGTGCAGCTAAGCTCACTTGGGAAGTACAAGTGCCAGAGTTCCTTTCTGGGGCACCATCAAGAGATCACATTCGTAGCATGCGGGTACTGCTTTCCTCCTAAGCTGTGCATTCGCAGCCAGCTTCAAGGTGTTCCTTTTGTGGATAGACTCTGGTGGAGAGGCCGCTGGAGAAGGCCTCTGCTTCTATGCCCTTTGAGAAGGCTTCTTTGAGGAACCTCTTACCCTAGCGTGTGCCAAGTACAGCCTTCTGCCTCTCTCCAATACTGACTTACTTTTGACAGCATGTCTTTCCGTTTGAGAAACCAAGAGCCCTTTTCGTGCAGGGAAAAATGTCCGTTTTCTGTTCTTCTTTTGCACACGGTGACGTGCTTTCAGGCCTGGGTTAGGCTTTTACCCACTCGAGGGAGGGCAGCTTCCCATTCACTTTGGAGATGGCACTCCTGCAGCGCTGTGGGCCATGACTGTGCTTCGCAGACTGTAAACTACCCTCTCCATTCGAAGAGAACACGCACGGATTGGGAAGTCTCTGTTCTCTGGGAGATGTGTGTGGTGCTACTGCCCCGGTGTATGGGGTGGCTCACTGGCCACTAGCAATGTTTCTGCTCGCCACTGTGGGGCAAACGTTGTGCAGCTAAGCTCACTTGGGAAGTACAAGTGCCAGAGTTCCTTTCTGGGGCACCATCAAGAGATCACATTCGTAGCATGCGGGTACTGCTTTCCTCCTAAGATGTGCATTCGCAGCCAGCTTCAAGGTGTTCCCTTGTGGATAGACTCTGGTGGAGAGGCCGCTGGAGAAGGCCTCTGCTTCTATGCCCTTTGAGAAGGCTGCTTTGAGGAACCTCTTACCCTAGCCTCTGCCACGTACAGCCTTCTGCCTCTCCCCAATACTGACTTACTTCTGACAGCTTGTCTTTCCGTTTGAGAAAGCAATAGCCCTTTTCGTGCAGGAAAAAATGTCCGTTTTCTGTTCTTCTTTTGCACACGGTGACGTGCTTTCAGGGCTGTGGTTAGGCTTTTACCCACTCGAGGGAGGGCAGCTTCCCATTCACTTTGGAGATGGCACTCCTGCAGCGCTGTGGGCCATGTCTGTGCTTCGCAGACTGCAAACTACCCTCTCCTTTCGAAGAGAACACGCACGGATTGGGAAGTCTCTGTTCTCTGGGAGTTGTGTGTGGTGCTACTGCCCCGGTGTATGGGGTGGCTCACTGGCCACTAGCAATGTTTCTGCTCACCACTGTGGGGCAAACGTTGTGCAGCTAAGCTCACTTGGGAAGTACAAGTGCCAGAGTTCCTTTCTGGGGCACCATCAAGAGATCACATTCGTAGCATGCGGGTACTGCTTTCCTCCTAAGCTGTGCATTCGCAGCCAGCTTCAAGGTGTTCCTTTTGTGGATAGACTCTGGAGGAGAGGCCGCTGGAGAAGGCCTCTGCTTCTATGCCCTTTGAGAGGGCTGCTTTGAGGAACCTATTACCCTAGCCTCTGCTAAGTACAGCCTTCTGCCTCTCTCCAATACTGACTTACTTCTGACAGCTTGTCTTTCCGTTTGAGAAACCAAGAGCCCTTTTCGTGCAGGGAAAAATGTCCGTTTTCTGTTCTTTTGCACACGGTGACGTGCTTTCAGGCCTGGGTTAGGCTTTTACCCACTCGAGGGAGGGCAGCTTCCCATTCACTTTGGAGATGGCACTCCTGCAGCGCTGTGGGCCATAACTGTGCTTCGCAGACTGTAAACTACCCTCTCCATTCGAAGAGAACACGCACGGATTAGGAAGTCTCTGTTCTCTGGGAGATGTGTGTGGTGCTACTGCCCCGGTGTATGGGGTGGCTCACTCGCCACTAGCAATGTTTCTGCTCTCCACTGTGGGGCAAACGTTGTGCAGCTAAGCTCACTTGGGAAGTACAAGTGCCAGAGTTCCTTTCTGGGGCACCATCAAGAGATCACATTCGTAGCATGCGGGTACTGCTTTCCTCCTAAGCTGTGCATTCGCAGCCAGCTTCAAGGTGTTCCTTTTGTGGATAGACTCTGGTGGAGAGACGGCTAGAGAAGGCCTCTGCTTCTATGCCCTTTGAGAAGGCTTCTTTGAGGAACCTCTTACCCTAGCGTGTGCCAAGTACAACCTTCTGACTCTCTCCAATACTGACTTACTTCTGACAGCTTGTCTTTCCGTTTGAGAAAGCAAGAGCCCTTTTCGTGAAGGGAAAAATGTCCGTTTTCTGTTCTTCTTTTGCACACGGTGACGTGCTTTCAGGGCTGTGGTTAGGCTTTTACCCACTCGAGGGAGGGCAGCTTCCCATTCACTTTGGAGATGGCACTCCTGCAGCGCTGTGGGCCATGTCTGTGCTTCGCAGACTGCAAACTACCCTCTCCATTCGAAGAGAACACGCACGGATTAGGAAGTCTCTGTTCTCTGGGCGTTGTGTGTGGTGCTACTGCCCCGGTGTATGGGGTGGCTCACTGGCCACTAGCAATGTTTCTGCTCGCCACTGTGGGGCAAACGTTGTGCAGCTAAGCTCACTTGGGAAGTACAAGTGCCAGAGTTCCTTTCTGGGGCACCATCAAGAGATCACATTCGTAGCATGCGGGTACTGCTTTCCTCCTAATCGGTGCATTCGCAGCCACCTTCAAGGTGTTCCTTTTGTGGATAGACTCTGGTGGAGAGGCCGCTGGAGAAGGCTTCTGCTTCTATGCCCTTTGAGAAGGCTGCTTTGAGGAACCTCTTACCCTAGCCTCTGGCAAGTACAGCCTTCTGCCTCTCTCCAATACTGACTTACTTTTGACAGCTTGTCTTTCCGTTTGAGAAACCAAGAGCCCTTTTCGTGCAGGGAAAAATGTCCGTTTTCTGTTCTTCTTTTGCACACGGTGACGTGCTTTCAGGCCTGGGTTAGGCTTTTACCCACTCGAGGGAGGGCAGCTTCCCATTCACTTTGGAGATGGCACTCCTGCAGCGCTGTGGGCCATGTCTGTGCTTCGCAGACTGCAAACTACCCTCTCCATTCGAAGAGAACACGCACGGATTGGGAAGTCTCTGTTCTCTGGGAGATGTGTGTGGTGCTACTGCCCCGGTGTATGGGGTGGCTCACTGGCCAGTAGCAATGTTTCTGCTCGCCACTGTGGGGCAAACGTTGTGCAGCTAAGCTCACTTGGGAAGTACAAGTGCCAGAGTTCCTTTCTGGGGCACCATCAAGAGATCACATTCGTAGCATGCGGGTACTGCTTTCCTCCTAAGCTGTGCATTCGCAGCCAGCTTCAAGGTGTTCCTTTTGTGGATAGACTCTGGTGGAGGGGCCGCTGGAGAAGGCTTCTGCTTCTATGCCCTTTGAGAAGGCTGCTTTGAGGAACCTCTTACCCTAGCCTCTGCCAAGTACAGCCTTCTGCCTCTCTCCAATACTGACTTACATTTGACAGCTTGTCTTTCCGTTTGAGAAACCAAGAGCCCTTTTCGTGCAGGGAAAAATGTCCGTTTTCTGTTCTTCTTTTGCACACGGTGACGTGCTTTCAGGCCTGGGTTAGGCTTTTACCCACTCGAGGGAGGGCAGCTTCCCATTCACTTTGGAGATGGCACTCCTGCAGCGCTGTGGGCCATGACTGTGCTTCGCAGACTGTAAACTACCCTCTCCATTCGAAGAGAACACGCACGGATTGGGAAGTCTCTGTTCTCTGGGAGATGTGTGTGGTGCTACTGCCCCGGTGTATGGGGTGGCTCACTGGCCACTAGCAATGTTTCTGCTCGCCACTGTGGGGCAAACGTTGTGCAGCTAAGCTCACTTGGGAAGTACAAGTGCCAGAGTTCCTTTCTGGGGCACCATCAAGAGATCACATTCGTAGCATGCGGGTACTGCTTTCCTCCTAAGCTGTGCATTCGCAGCCAGCTTCAAGGTGTTCCTTTTGTGGATAGACTCTGGTGGAGAGGCCGCTGGAGAAGGCCTCTGCTTCTATGCCCTTTGAGAAGGCTTCTTTGAGGAACCTCTTACCCTAGCGTGTGCCAAGTACAGCCTTCTGCCTCTCTCCAATACTGACTTACTTTTGACAGCTTGTCTTTCCGTTTGAGAAACCAAGAGCCCTTTTCGTGCAGGGAAAAATGTCCGTTTTCTGTTCTTCTTTTGCACACGGTGACGTGCTTTCAGGCCTGGGTTAGGCTTTTACCCACTCAAGGGAGGGCAGCTTCCCATTCACTTTGGAGATGGCACTCCTGCAGCGCTGTGGGCCATGTCTGTGCTTCGCAGACTGCAAACTACCCTCTCCATTCGAAGAGAACACGCACGGATTGGGAAGTCTCTGTTCTCTGGGAATTATGTGTGGTGCTACAGCCCCGGTGTATGGGGTGGCTCACTGGCCACTAGCAATGTTTCTGCTCGCCACTGTGGGGCAAACGTTGTTCAGCTAAGCTCACTTGGGAAGTACAAGTGCCAGAGTTCCTTTCTGGGGCACCATCAAGAGATCACATTCGTAGCATGCGGGTACTGCTTTCCTCCTAAGCTGTGCATTCGCAGCCAGCTTCAAGGTGTTCCTTTTGTGGATAGACTCTGGTGGAGAGGCCGCTGGAGAAGGCCTCTGCTTCTATGCCCTTTGAGAAGGCTGCTTTGAGGAACCTCTTTCCTAGCCTCTGCCAAGTACAGCCTTCTGCCTCTCTCCAATACTGACTTACTTCTGACAGCTTGTCTTTCCGTTTGAGAAAGCAAGAGCCCTTTTCGTGCAGGGAAAAATGTCCGTTTTCTGTTCTTCTTTTGCACACGGTGACGTGCTTTCACGGCTGTGGTTAGGCTTTTAAGCACTCGAGGGAGGGCAGCTTCCCATTCACTATGGAGATGGCACTCCTGCAGCGCTGTGGGCCATGTCTGTGCTTCGCAGACTGCAAACTACCTTCTCCATTCGAAGAGAACACGCACGGATTGGGAAGTCTCTGTTCTCTGGGAGTTGTGTGTGGTGCTACTGCCCCGGTGTACGGGGTGGCTCACTGGCCACTAGCAATGTTTCTGCTCGCCACTGTGGGGCAAACGTTGTGCAGCTAAGCTCACTTGGGAAGTACAAGTGCCAGAGTTCCTTTCTGGGGCACCATCAAGAGATCACATTCGTAGCATGCGGGTACTGCTTTCCTCCTAAGCTGTGCATTCGCAGCCAGCTTCAAGGTGTTCCTTTTGTGGATAGACTCTGGAGGAGAGGCCGCTGGATAAGGCCTCTGCTTCTATGCCCTTTGAGAGGGCTGCTTTGAGGAACCTCTTACCCTAGCCTCTGCCAAGTACAGCCTTCTGCCTCTCTCCAATACTGACTTACTTCTGACAGCTTGTCTTTCCGTTTGAGAAACCAAGAGCCCTTTTCGTGCAGGGAAAAATGTCCTTTTTCTGTTCTTCTTTTGCACACGGTTACGTGCTTTCAGGGCTGGGGTTAGGCTTTTACCCACTCGAGGGAGGGCAGCTTCCCATTCACTTTGGAGATGGCACTCCTGCAGCGCTGTGGGCCATGTCTGTGCTTCGCAGACTGCAAACTACCCTCTCCATTCGAAGAGAACACGCACGGATTGGGAAGTCTCTGTTCTCTGGGAGTTGTGTGTGGTGCTACTGCCCCGGTGTATGGGGTGGCTCACTCGCCACTAGCAATGTTTCTGCTCGCCACTGTGGGGAAAACGTTGTGCAGCTAAGCTCACTTGGGAAGTACAAGTGCCAGAGTTCCTTTCTGGGGCACCATCAAGAGATCACATTCGTAGCATGCGGGTACTGCTTTCCTCCTAAGCTGTGCATTCGCAGCCAGCTTCAAGGTGTTCCTTTTGTGGATAGACTCTGGTGGAGAGGCCGCTGGAGAAGGCTTCTGCTTCTATGCCCTTTGAGAAGGCTGCTTTGAGGAACCTCTTACCCTAGCCTCTGCCAAGTACAGCCTTCTGCCTCTCTCCAATACTGACTTACTTTGACAGCTTGTCTTTCCGTTTGAGAAACCAAGAGCCCTTTTCGTGCAGGGAAAAATGTCCGTTTTCTGTTCTTCTTTTGCACACGGTGACGTGCTTTCAGGTCTGGGGTTAGGCTTTTACCCACTCGAGGGAGGGCAGCTTCCCATTCACTTTGGAGATGGCACTCCTGCAGCGCTGTGGGCCATGTCTGTGCTTCGCAAACTGCAAACTACCCTCTCCATTCGAAGAGAACCCGCACGGATTGGGAAGTCTCTGTTCTCTGGGAGATGTGTGTGGTGCTACTGCCCCGGTGTATGGGGTGGCTCACTGGCCAGTAGCAATGTTTCTGCTCGCCACTGTGGGGCAAACGTTGTGCAGCTAAGCTCACTTGGGAAGTACAAGTGCCAGAGTTCCTTTCTGGGGCACCATCAAGAGATCACATTCGTAGCATGCGGGTACTGCTTTCCTCCTAAGCTGTGCATTCGCAGCCAGCTTCAAGGTGTTCCTTTTGTGGATAGACTCTGGTGGAGAGGCCGCTGGAGAAGGCCTCTGCTTCTATGCCCTTTGAGAAGGCTGCTTTGAGGAACCTCTTACCCTAGCGTGTGCCAAGTACAGCCTTCTGCCTCTCTCCAATACTGACTTACTTTTGACAGCTTGTCTTTCCGTTTGAGAAACCAAGAGCCCTTTTCGTGCAGGGAAAAATGTCCGTTTTCTGTTCTTCTTTTGCACACGGTGACGTGCTTTCAGGTCTGGGGTTAGGCTTTTACCCACTCGAGGGAGGGCAGCTTCCCATTCACTTTGGAGATGGCACTCCTGCAGCGCTGTGGGCCATGTCTGTGCTTCGCAAACTGCAAACTACCCTCTCCATTCGAAGAGAACACGCACGGATTGGGAAGTCTCTGTTCTCTGGGAGTTGTGTGTGGTGCTACTGCCCCGGTGTATGGGGTGGCTCACTGGCCACTAGCAACGTTTCTGCTCGCCACTGTGGGGCAAGCGTTGTGCAGCTAAGCTCACTTGGGAAGTACAAGTGCCAGAGTTCCTTTCTGGGGCACCATCAAGAGATCACATTCGTAGCATGCGGGTACTGCTTTCCTCCTAAGCTGTGCATTCCCCGCCAGCTTCAAGGTGTTCCTTTTGTGGATAGACTCTGGAGGAGAGGCCGCTGGATAAGGCCTCTGCTTCTATGCCCTTTGAGAAGGCTGCTTTGAGGAACCTCTTTCCCTAGCCTCTGCCAAGTACAGCCTTCTGCCTCTCTCTAATACTGACTTACTTCTGACAGCTTGTCTTTCCGTTTGAGAAACCAAGAGCCCTTTTCGTGCAGGGAAAAATGTCCGTTTTCTGTTCTTCTTTTGCACACGGTGACGTGCTTTCAAGGCTGTGGTTAGGCTTTTAAGCACTCGAGGGAGGGCAGCTTCCCATTCACTTTGGAGATGGCACTCCTGCAGCGCTGTGGGCCATGTCTGTGCTTCGCAGACTGCAAACTACCCTCTCCATTCGAAGAGAACACGCACGGATTGGGAAGTGTCTGTTCTCTGGGAGATGTGTGTGGTGCTACTGCCCCGGTGTATGGGGTGGCTCACTGGCCAGTAGCAATGTTTCTGCTCGCCACTGTGGGGCAAACGTTGTGCAGCTAAGCTCACTTGGGAAGTACAAGTGCCAGAGTTCCTTTCTGGGGCACCATCAAGAGATCACATTCGTAGCATGCGGGTACTGCTTTCCTCCTAAGCTGTGCATTCGCAGCCAGCTTCAAGGTGTTCCTTTTGTGGATAGACTCTGGTGGAGAGGCCGCTGGAGAAGGCTTCTGCTTCTATGCCCTTTGAGAAGGCTGCTTTGAGGAACCTCTTACCCTAGCCTCTGCCAAGTACAGCCTTCTGCCTCTCTCCAATACTGACTTACTTCTGACAGCTTGTCTTTCCGTTTGAGAAACCAAGAGCCCTCTTCGTGCAGGGAAAAATGTCCGTTTTCTGTTCTTCTTTTGCACACGGTGACGTGCTTTCAGGGCTGTGGTTAGGCTTTTACCCACTCGAGGGAGTGCAGCTTCCCATTCACTTTGGAGATGGCACTCCTGCAGCGCTGTGGGCCATAACTGTGCTTCGCAGACTGTAAACTACCCTCTCCATTCGAAGAGAACACGCACGGATTGGGAAGTCTCTGTTCTCTGGGAGATGTGTGTGGTGCTACTGCCCCGGTGTATGGGGTGGCTCACTCGCCACTAGCAATGTTTCTGCTCTCCACTGTGGGGCAAACGTTGTGCAGCTAAGCTCACTTGGGAAGTACAAGTGCCAGAGTTCCTTTCTGGGGCACCATCAAGAGATCACATTCGTAGCATGCGGGTACTGCTTTCCTCCTAAGCTGTGCATTCGCAGCCAGCTTCAAGGTGTTCTTTTTGTGGATAGACTCTGGTGGAGAGACGGCTAGAGAAGGCCTCTGCTTCTATGCCCTTTGAGAAGGCTTCTTTGAGGAACCTCTTACCCTAGCGTGTGCCAACTACAGCCTTCTGCCTCTCTCCAATACTGACTTACTTTTGACAGCTTGTCTTTCCCTTTGAGAAACCAAGAGCCCTTTTCGTGCAGGGAAAAATGTCCGTTTTCTGTTCTTCTTTTGCACACGGTGACGTGCTTTCAGGCCTGGGTTAGGCTTTTACCCACTCGAGGGAGGGCAGCTTCCCATTCACTTTGGAGATGGCACTCCTGCAGCGCTGTGGGCCATGTCTGTGCTTCGCAGACTGTAAACTACCCTCTCCATTCGAAGAGAACACGCACGGATTGGGAAGTCTCTGTTCTCTGGGAGATGTGTGTGGTGCTACTGCCCCGGTGTATGGGGTGGCTCACTCGCCACTAGCAATGTTTCTGCTCTCCACTGTGGGGCAAACGTTGTGCAGCTAAGCTCACTTGGGAAGTACAAGTGCCAGAGTTCCTTTCTGGGGCACCATCAAGAGATCACATTCGTAGCATGCGGGTACTGCTTTCTTCCTAATCTGTGCATTCGCAGCCAGCTTCAAGGTGTTCCTTTTCTGGATAGACTCTGGTGGAGAGACCGCTAGAGAAGGCCTCTGCTTCTATGCCCTTTGAGAAGGCTTCTTTGAGGAACCTCTTACCCTAGCGTGTGCCAAGTACAACCTTCTGCCTCTCTCCAATACTGACTTACTTCTGACAGCTTGTCTTTCCCTTTGAGAAACCAAGAGCCCTTTTCGTGCAGGGAAAAATGTCCGTTTTCTGTTCTTCTTTTGCACACGGTGACGTGCTTTCAGGCCTGGGTTAGGCTTTTACCCACTCGAGGGAGGGCAGCTTCCCATTCACTTTGGAGATGGCACTCCTGCAGCGCTGTGGGCCATGTCTGTGCTTCGCAGACTGTAAACTACCCTCTCCATTCGAAGAGAACACGCACGGATTGGGAAGTCTCTGTTCTCTGGGAGATGTGTGTGGTGCTACTGCCCCGGTGTATGGGGTGGCTCACACGCCACTAGCAATGTTTCTGCTCTCCACTGTGGGGCAAACGTTGTGCAGCTAAGCTCACTTGGGAAGTACAAGTGCCAGAGTTCCTTTCTGGGGCACCATCAAGAGATCACATTCGTAGCATGCGGGTACTGCTTTCCTCCTAAGCTGTGCATTCGCAGCCAGCTTCAAGGTGTTCCTTTTGTGGATAGACTCTGGTGGAGAGACGGCTACAGAAGGCCTCTGCTTCTATGCCCTTTGAGAAGGCTTCTTTGAGGAACCTCTTACCCTAGCGTGTGCCAAGTACAACCTTCTGCCTCTCTCCAATACTGACTTACTTCTGACAGCTTGTCTTTCCGTTTGAGAAAGCAAGAGCCCTTTTCGTGCAGGGAAAAATGTCCGTTTTCTGTTCTTCTTTTGCACACGGTGACGTGCTTTCAGGGCTGTGGTTAGGCTTTTACCCACTCGAGGGAGGGCAGCTTCCCATTCACTTTGGAGATGGCACTCCTGCAGCGCTGTGGGCCATGTCTGTGCTTCGCAGACTGCAAACTACCCTCTCCAATCGAAGAGAACACGCACGGATTGGGAAGTCTCTGTTCTCTGGGAGTTGTGTGTCGTGCTACTGCCCCGGTGTATGGGGTGGATCACTGGCCAGTAGCAATGTTTCTGTTCGCCACTATGGGGCAAACGTTGTGCAGCTAAGCTCACTTGGGAAGTACAAGTGCCAGAGTTCCTTTCTGGGGCACCATCAAGAGATCACATTCGTAGCATGCGGGTACTGCTTTCCTCCTAAGCTGTGCATTCGCAGCCAGCTTCAAGGTGTTCCTTTTGTGGATAGACTCTGGTGGAGAGGCCGCTGGAGAAGGCTTCTGCTTCTATGCCCTTTGAGAAGGCTGCTTTGAGGAACCTCTTACCCTAGCCTCTGCCAAGTACAGCCTTCTGCCTCTCTCCAATACTGACTTACTTTGACAGCTTGTCTTTCCGTTTGAGAAACCAAGAGCCCTTTTCGTGCAGGGAAAAATGTCCGTTTTCTGTTCTTCTTTTGCACACGGTGACGTGCTTTCAGGTCTGGGGTTAGGCTTTTACCCACTCGAGGGAGGGCAGCTTCCCATTCACTTTGGAGATGGCACTCCTGCAGCGCTGTGGGCCATGTCTGTGCTTCGCAAACTGCAAACTACCCTCTCCATTCGAAGAGAACACGCACGGATTGGGAAGTGTCTGTTCTCTGGGAGATGTGTGTGGTGCTACTGCTCCGGTGTATGGGGTGGCTCACTGGCCACTAGCAATGTTTCTGCTCGCCACTGTGGGGCAAACGTTGTGCAGCTAAGCTCACTTGGGAAGTACAAGTGTCAGAGTTCCTTTCTGGGGCACCATCAAGAGATCACATTCGTAGCATGCGGGTACTGCTTTCCTCCTAAGCTGTGCATTCGCAGCCAGCTTCAAGGTGTTCCTTTTGTGGATAGACTCTGGTGGAGGGGCCGCTGGAGAAGGCTTCTGCTTCTATGCCCTTTGAGAAGGCTGCTTTGAGGAACCTCTTACCCTAGCCTCTGCCAAGTACAGCCTTCTGCCTCTCTCCAATACTGACTTACATTTGACAGCTTGTCTTTCCGTTTGAGAAACCAAGAGCCCTTTTCGTGCAGGGAAAAATGTCCGTTTTCTGTTCTTCTTTTGCACACGGTGACGTGCTTTCAGGCCTGGGTTAGGCTTTTACCCACTCGAGGGAGGGCAGCTTCCCATTCACTTTGGAGATGGCACTCCTGCAGCGCTGTGGGCCATGACTGTGCTTCGCAGACTGTAAACTACCCTCTCCATTCGAAGAGAACACGCACGGATTGGGAAGTCTCTGTTCTCTGGGAGATGTGTGTGGTGCTACTGCCCCGGTGTATGGGGTGGCTCACTGGCCACTAGCAATGTTTCTGCTCGCCACTGTGGGGCAAACGTTGTGCAGCTAAGCTCACTTGGGAAGTACAAGTGCCAGAGTTCCTTTCTGGGGCACCATCAAGAGATCACATTCGTAGCATGCGGGTACTGCTTTCCTCCTAAGCTGTGCATTCGCAGCCAGCTTCAAGGTGTTCCTTTTGTGGATAGACTCTGGTGGAGAGGCCGCTGGAGAAGGCCTCTGCTTCTATGCCCTTTGAGAAGGCTTCTTTGAGGAACCTCTTACCCTAGCGTGTGCCAAGTACAGCCTTCTGCCTCTCTCCAATACTGACTTACTTTTGACAGCTTGTCTTTCCGTTTGAGAAACCAAGAGCCCTTTTCGTGCAGGGAAAAATGTCCGTTTTCTGTTCTTCTTTTGCACACGGTGACGTGCTTTCAGGCCTGGGTTAGGCTTTTACCCACTCAAGGGAGGGCAGCTTCCCATTCACTTTGGAGATGGCACTCCTGCAGCGCTGTGGGCCATGTCTGTGCTTCGCAGACTGCAAACTACCCTCTCCATTCGAAGAGAACACGCACGGATTGGGAAGTCTCTGTTCTCTGGGAATTATGTGTGGTGCTACAGCCCCGGTGTATGGGGTGGCTCACTGGCCACTAGCAATGTTTCTGCTCGCCACTGTGGGGCAAACGTTGTTCAGCTAAGCTCACTTGGGAAGTACAAGTGCCAGAGTTCCTTTCTGGGGCACCATCAAGAGATCACATTCGTAGCATGCGGGTACTGCTTTCCTCCTAAGCTGTGCATTCGCAGCCAGCTTCAAGGTGTTCCTTTTGTGGATAGACTCTGGTGGAGAGGCCGCTGGAGAAGGCCTCTGCTTCTATGCCCTTTGAGAAGGCTGCTTTGAGGAACCTCTTTCCTAGCCTCTGCCAAGTACAGCCTTCTGCCTCTCTCCAATACTGACTTACTTCTGACAGCTTGTCTTTCCGTTTGAGAAAGCAAGAGCCCTTTTCGTGCAGGGAAAAATGTCCGTTTTCTGTTCTTCTTTTGCACACGGTGACGTGCTTTCACGGCTGTGGTTAGGCTTTTAAGCACTCGAGGGAGGGCAGCTTCCCATTCACTATGGAGATGGCACTCCTGCAGCGCTGTGGGCCATGTCTGTGCTTCGCAGACTGCAAACTACCTTCTCCATTCGAAGAGAACACGCACGGATTGGGAAGTCTCTGTTCTCTGGGAGTTGTGTGTGGTGCTACTGCCCCGGTGTACGGGGTGGCTCACTGGCCACTAGCAATGTTTCTGCTCGCCACTGTGGGGCAAACGTTGTGCAGCTAAGCTCACTTGGGAAGTACAAGTGCCAGAGTTCCTTTCTGGGGCACCATCAAGAGATCACATTCGTAGCATGCGGGTACTGCTTTCCTCCTAAGCTGTGCATTCGCAGCCAGCTTCAAGGTGTTCCTTTTGTGGATAGACTCTGGAGGAGAGGCCGCTGGATAAGGCCTCTGCTTCTATGCCCTTTGAGAGGGCTGCTTTGAGGAACCTCTTACCCTAGCCTCTGCCAAGTACAGCCTTCTGCCTCTCTCCAATACTGACTTACTTCTGACAGCTTGTCTTTCCGTTTGAGAAACCAAGAGCCCTTTTCGTGCAGGGAAAAATGTCCTTTTTCTGTTCTTCTTTTGCACACGGTTACGTGCTTTCAGGGCTGGGGTTAGGCTTTTACCCACTCGAGGGAGGGCAGCTTCCCATTCACTTTGGAGATGGCACTCCTGCAGCGCTGTGGGCCATGTCTGTGCTTCGCAGAATGCAAACTACCCTCTCCATTCGAAGAGAACACGCACGGATTGGGAAGTCTCTGTTCTCTGGGAGTTGTGTGTGGTGCTACTGCCCCGGTGTATGGGGTGGCTCACTCGCCACTAGCAATGTTTCTGCTCGCCACTGTGGGGAAAACGTTGTGCAGCTAAGCTCACTTGGGAAGTACAAGTGCCAGAGTTCCTTTCTGGGGCACCATCAAGAGATCACATTCGTAGCATGCGGGTACTGCTTTCCTCCTAAGCTGTGCATTCGCAGCCAGCTTCAAGGTGTTCCTTTTGTGGATAGACTCTGGTGGAGAGGCCGCTGGAGAAGGCTTCTGCTTCTATGCCCTTTGAGAAGGCTGCTTTGAGGAACCTCTTACCCTAGCCTCTGCCAAGTACAGCCTTCTGCCTCTCTCCAATACTGACTTACTTTGACAGCTTGTCTTTCCGTTTGAGAAACCAAGAGCCCTTTTCGTGCAGGGAAAAATGTCCGTTTTCTGTTCTTCTTTTGCACACGGTGACGTGCTTTCAGGTCTGGGGTTAGGCTTTTACCCACTCGAGGGAGGGCAGCTTCCCATTCACTTTGGAGATGGCACTCCTGCAGCGCTGTGGGCCATGTCTGTGCTTCGCAAACTGCAAACTACCCTCTCCATTCGAAGAGAACACGCACGGATTGGGAAGTCTCTGTTCTCTGGGAGATGTGTGTGGTGCTACTGCCCCGGTGTATGGGGTGGCTCACTGGCCAGTAGCAATGTTTCTGCTCGCCACTGTGGGGCAAACGTTGTGCAGCTAAGCTCACTTGGGAAGTACAAGTGCCAGAGTTCCTTTCTGGGGCACCATCAAGAGATCACATTCGTAGCATGCGGGTACTGCTTTCCTCCTAAGCTGTGCATTCGCAGCCAGCTTCAAGGTGTTCCTTTTGTGGATAGACTCTGGTGGAGAGGCCGCTGGAGAAGGCCTCTGCTTCTATGCCCTTTGAGAAGGCTGCTTTGAGGAACCTCTTACCCTAGCGTGTGCCAAGTACAGCCTTCTGCCTCTCTCCAATACTGACTTACTTTTGACAGCTTGTCTTTCCGTTTGAGAAACCAAGAGCCCTTTTCGTGCAGGGAAAAATGTCCGTTTTCTGTTCTTCTTTTGCACACGGTGACGTGCTTTCAGGTCTGGGGTTAGGCTTTTACCCACTCGAGGGAGGGCAGCTTCCCATTCACTTTGGAGATGGCACTCCTGCAGCGCTGTGGGCCATGTCTGTGCTTCGCAAACTGCAAACTACCCTCTCCATTCGAAGAGAACACGCACGGATTGGGAAGTCTCTGTTCTCTGGGAGTTGTGTGTGGTGCTACTGCCCCGGTGTATGGGGTGGCTCACTGGCCACTAGCAACGTTTCTGCTCGCCACTGTGGGGCAAGCGTTGTGCAGCTAAGCTCACTTGGGAAGTACAAGTGCCAGAGTTCCTTTCTGGGGCACCATCAAGAGATCACATTCGTAGCATGCGGGTACTGCTTTCCTCCTAAGCTGTGCATTCCCCGCCAGCTTCAAGGTGTTCCTTTTGTGGATAGACTCTGGAGGAGAGGCCGCTGGATAAGGCCTCTGCTTCTATGCCCTTTGAGAAGGCTGCTTTGAGGAACCTCTTTCCCTAGCCTCTGCCAAGTACAGCCTTCTGCCTCTCTCTAATACTGACTTACTTCTGACAGCTTGTCTTTCCGTTTGAGAAACCAAGAGCCCTTTTCGTGCAGGGAAAAATGTCCGTTTTCTGTTCTTCTTTTGCACACGGTGACGTGCTTTCAAGGCTGTGGTTAGGCTTTTAAGCACTCGAGGGAGGGCAGCTTCCCATTCACTTTGGAGATGGCACTCCTGCAGCGCTGTGGGCCATGTCTGTGCTTCGCAGACTGCAAACTACCCTCTCCATTCGAAGAGAACACGCACGGATTGGGAAGTGTCTGTTCTCTGGGAGATGTGTGTGGTGCTACTGCCCCGGTGTATGGGGTGGCTCACTGGCCAGTAGCAATGTTTCTGCTCGCCACTGTGGGGCAAACGTTGTGCAGCTAAGCTCACTTGGGAAGTACAAGTGCCAGAGTTCCTTTCTGGGGCACCATCAAGAGATCACATTCGTAGCATGCGGGTACTGCTTTCCTCCTAAGCTGTGCATTCGCAGCCAGCTTCAAGGTGTTCCTTTTGTGGATAGACTCTGGTGGAGAGGCCGCTGGAGAAGGCTTCTGCTTCTATGCCCTTTGAGAAGGCTGCTTTGAGGAACCTCTTACCCTAGCCTCTGCCAAGTACAGCCTTCTGCCTCTCTCCAATACTGACTTACTTCTGACAGCTTGTCTTTCCGTTTGAGAAACCAAGAGCCCTCTTCGTGCAGGGAAAAATGTCCGTTTTCTGTTCTTCTTTTGCACACGGTGACGTGCTTTCAGGGCTGTGGTTAGGCTTTTACCCACTCGAGGGAGTGCAGCTTCCCATTCACTTTGGAGATGGCACTCCTGCAGCGCTGTGGGCCATAACTGTGCTTCGCAGACTGTAAACTACCCTCTCCATTCGAAGAGAACACGCACGGATTGGGAAGTCTCTGTTCTCTGGGAGATGTGTTTGGTGCTACTGCCCCGGTGTATGGGGTGGCTCACTCGCCACTAGCAATGTTTCTGCTCTCCACTGTGGGGCAAACGTTGTGCAGCTAAGCTCACTTGGGAAGTACAAGTGCCAGAGTTCCTTTCTGGGGCACCATCAAGAGATCACATTCGTAGCATGCGGGTACTGCTTTCCTCCTAAGCTGTGCATTCGCAGCCAGCTTCAAGGTGTTCTTTTTGTGGATAGACTCTGGTGGAGAGACGGCTAGAGAAGGCCTCTGCTTCTATGCCCTTTGAGAAGGCTTCTTTGAGGAACCTCTTACCCTAGCGTGTGCCAACTACAGCCTTCTGCCTCTCTCCAATACTGACTTACTTTTGACAGCTTGTCTTTCCCTTTGAGAAACCAAGAGCCCTTTTCGTGCAGGGAAAAATGTCCGTTTTCTGTTCTTCTTTTGCACACGGTGACGTGCTTTCAGGCCTGGGTTAGGCTTTTACCCACTCGAGGGAGGGCAGCTTCCCATTCACTTTGGAGATGGCACTCCTGCAGCGCTGTGGGCCATAACTGTGCTTCGCAGACTGTAAACTACCCTCTCCATTCGAAGAGAACACGCACGGATTGGGAAGTCTCTGTTCTCTGGGAGATGTGTGTGGTGCTACTGCCCCGGTGTATGGGGTGGCTCACTCGCCACTAGCAATGTTTCTGCTCTCCACTGTGGGGCAAACGTTGTGCAGCTAAGCTCACTTGGGAAGTACAAGTGCCAGAGTTCCTTTCTGGGGCACCATCAAGAGATCACATTCGTAGCATGCGGGTACTGCTTTCTTCCTAATCTGTGCATTCGCAGCCAGCTTCAAGGTGTTCCTTTTCTGGATAGACTCTGGTGGAGAGACCGCTAGAGAAGGCCTCTGCTTCTATGCCCTTTGAGAAGGCTTCTTTGAGGAACCTCTTACCCTAGCGTGTGCCAAGTACAACCTTCTGCCTCTCTCCAATACTGACTTACTTCTGACAGCTTGTCTTTCCCTTTGAGAAACCAAGAGCCCTTTTCGTGCAGGGAAAAATGTCCGTTTTCTGTTCTTCTTTTGCACACGGTGACGTGCTTTCAGGCCTGGGTTAGGCTTTTACCCACTCGAGGGAGGGCAGCTTCCCATTCACTTTGGAGATGGCACTCCTGCAGCGCTGTGGGCCATAACTGTGCTTCGCAGACTGTAAACTACCCTCTCCATTCGAAGAGAACACGCACGGATTGGGAAGTCTCTGTTCTCTGGGAGATGTGTGTGGTGCTACTGCCCCGGTGTATGGGGTGGCTCACACGCCACTAGCAATGTTTCTGCTCTCCACTGTGGGGCAAACGTTGTGCAGCTAAGCTCACTTGGGAAGTACAAGTGCCAGAGTTCCTTTCTGGGGCACCATCAAGAGATCACATTCGTAGCATGCGGGTACTGCTTTCCTCCTAAGCTGTGCATTCGCAGCCAGCTTCAAGGTGTTCCTTTTGTGGATAGACTCTGGTGGAGAGACGGCTACAGAAGGCCTCTGCTTCTATGCCCTTTGAGAAGGCTTCTTTGAGGAACCTCTTACCCTAGCGTGTGCCAAGTACAACCTTCTGCCTCTCTCCAATACTGACTTACTTCTGACAGCTTGTCTTTCCGTTTGAGAAAGCAAGAGCCCTTTTCGTGCAGGGAAAAATGTCCGTTTTCTGTTCTTCTTTTGCACACGGTGACGTGCTTTCAGGGCTGTGGTTAGGCTTTTACCCACTCGAGGGAGGGCAGCTTCCCATTCACTTTGGAGATGGCACTCCTGCAGCGCTGTGGGCCATGTCTGTGCTTCGCAGACTGCAAACTACCCTCTCCAATCGAAGAGAACACGCACGGATTGGGAAGTCTCTGTTCTCTGGGAGTTGTGTGTCGTGCTACTGCCCCGGTGTATGGGGTGGATCACTGGCCAGTAGCAATGTTTCTGTTCGCCACTGTGGGGCAAACGTTGTGCAGCTAAGCTCACTTGGGAAGTACAAGTGCCAGAGTTCCTTTCTGGGGCACCATCAAGAGATCACATTCGTAGCATGCGGGTACTGCTTTCCTCCTAAGCTGTGCATTCGCAGCCAGCTTCAAGGTGTTCCTTTTGTGGATAGACTCTGGTGGAGAGGCCGCTGGAGAAGGCTTCTGCTTCTATGCCCTTTGAGAAGGCTGCTTTGAGGAACCTCTTACCCTAGCCTCTGCCAAGTACAGCCTTCTGCCTCTCTCCAATACTGACTTACTTTGACAGCTTGTCTTTCCGTTTGAGAAACCAAGAGCCCTTTTCGTGCAGGGAAAAATGTCCGTTTTCTGTTCTTCTTTTGCACACGGTGACGTGCTTTCAGGTCTGGGGTTAGGCTTTTACCCACTCGAGGGAGGGCAGCTTCCCATTCACTTTGGAGATGGCACTCCTGCAGCGCTGTGGGCCATGTCTGTGCTTCGCAAACTGCAAACTACCCTCTCCATTCGAAGAGAACACGCACGGATTGGGAAGTGTCTGTTCTCTGGGAGATGTGTGTGGTGCTACTGCTCCGGTGTATGGGGTGGCTCACTGGCCAGTAGCAATATTTCTGCTCGCCACTGTGGGGCAAACGTTGTGCAGCTAAGCTCACTTGGGAAGTACAAGTGTCAGAGTTCCTTTCTGGGGCACCATCAAGAGATCACATTCGTAGCATGCGGGTACTGCTTTCCTCCTAAGCTGTGCATTCGCAGCCAGCTTCAAGGTGTTCCTTTTGTGGATAGACTCTGGTGGAGAGGCCGCTGGAGAAGGCTTCTGCTCCTATGCCCTTTGAGAAGGCTGCTTTGAGGAACCTCTTACCCTAGCCTCTGCCAAGTACAGCCTTCTGCCTCTCTCCAATACTGACTTACTTCTGACAGCTTGTCTTTCCGTTTGAGAAACCAAGAGCCCTCTTCGTGCAGGGAAAAATGTCCGTTTTCTGTTCTTCTTTTGCACACGGTGACGTGCTTTCAGGGCTGTGGTTAGGCTTTTACCCACTCGAGGGAGTGCAGCTTCCCATTCACTTTGGAGATGGCACTCCTGCAGCGCTGTGGGCCATAACTGTGCTTCGCAGACTGTAAACTACCCTCTCCATTCGAAGAGAACACGCACGGATTGGGAAGTCTCTGTTCTCTGGGAGATGTGTGTGGTGCTACTGCCCCGGTGTATGGGGTGGCTCACTCGCCACTAGCAATGTTTCTGCTCTCCACTGTGGGGCAAACGTTGTGCAGCTAAGCTCACTTGGGAAGTACAAGTGCCAGAGTTCCTTTCTGGGGCACCATCAAGAGATCACATTCGTAGCATGCGGGTACTGCTTTCCTCCTAAGCTGTGCATTCGCAGCCAGCTTCAAGGTGTTCTTTTTGTGGATAGACTCTGGTGGAGAGACGGCTAGAGAAGGCCTCTGCTTCTATGCCCTTTGAGAAGGCTTCTTTGAGGAACCTCTTACCCTAGCGTGTGCCAACTACAGCCTTCTGCCTCTCTCCAATACTGACTTACTTTTGACAGCTTGTCTTTCCCTTTGAGAAACCAAGAGCCCTTTTCGTGCAGGGAAAAATGTCCGTTTTCTGTTCTTCTTTTGCACACGGTGACGTGCTTTCAGGCCTGGGTTAGGCTTTTACCCACTCGAGGGAGGGCAGCTTCCCATTCACTTTGGAGATGGCACTCCTGCAGCGCTGTGGGCCATAACTGTGCTTCGCAGACTGTAAACTACCCTCTCCATTCGAAGAGAACACGCACGGATTGGGAAGTCTCTGTTCTCTGGGAGATGTGTGTGGTGCTACTGCCCCGGTGTATGGGGTGGCTCACTCGCCACTAGCAATGTTTCTGCTCTCCACTGTGGGGCAAACGTTGTGCAGCTAAGCTCACTTGGGAAGTACAAGTGCCAGAGTTCCTTTCTGGGGCACCATCAAGAGATCACATTCGTAGCATGCGGGTACTGCTTTCTTCCTAATCTGTGCATTCGCAGCCAGCTTCAAGGTGTTCCTTTTCTGGATAGACTCTGGTGGAGAGACCGCTAGAGAAGGCCTCTGCTTCTATGCCCTTTGAGAAGGCTTCTTTGAGGAACCTCTTACCCTAGCGTGTGCCAAGTACAACCTTCTGCCTCTCTCCAATACTGACTTACTTCTGACAGCTTGTCTTTCCCTTTGAGAAACCAAGAGCCCTTTTCGTGCAGGGAAAAATGTCCGTTTTCTGTTCTTCTTTTGCACACGGTGACGTGCTTTCAGGCCTGGGTTAGGCTTTTACCCACTCGAGGGAGGGCAGCTTCCCATTCACTTTGGAGATGGCACTCCTGCAGCGCTGTGGGCCATAACTGTGCTTCGCAGACTGTAAACTACCCTCTCCATTCGAAGAGAACACGCACGGATTGGGAAGTCTCTGTTCTCTGGGAGATGTGTGTGGTGCTACTGCCCCGGTGTATGGGGTGGCTCACTCGCCACTAGCAATGTTTCTGCTCTCCACTGTGGGGCAAACGTTGTGCAGCTAAGCTCACTTGGGAAGTACAAGTGCCAGAGTTCCTTTCTGGGGCACCATCAAGAGATCACATTCGTAGCATGCGGGTACTGCTTTCCTCCTAAGCTGTGCATTCGCAGCCAGCTTCAAGGTGTTCCTTTTGTGGATAGACTCTGGTGGAGAGACGGCTAGAGAAGGCCTCTGCTTCTATGCCCTTTGAGAAGGCTTCTTTGAGGAACCTCTTACCCTAGCGTGTGCCAAGTACAACCTTCTGCCTCTCTCCAATACTGACTTACTTCTGACAGCTTGTCTTTCCGTTTGAGAAAGCAAGAGCCCTTTTCGTGCAGGGAAAAATGTCCGTTTTCTGTTCTTCTTTTGCACACGGTGACGTGCTTTCAGGGCTGTGGTTAGGCTTTTACCCACTCGAGGGAGGGCAGCTTCCCATTCACTTTGGAGATGGCACTCCTGCAGCGCTGTGGGCCATGTCTGTGCTTCGCAGACTGCAAACTACCCTCTCCAATCGAAGAGAACACGCACGGATTGGGAAGTCTCTGTTCTCTGGGAGTTGTGTGTCGTGCTACTGCCCCGGTGTATGGGGTGGATCACTGGCCAGTAGCAATGTTTCTGTTCGCCACTGTGGGGCAAACGTTGTGCAGCTAAGCTCACTTGGGAAGTACAAGTGCCAGAGTTCCTTTCTGGGGCACCATCAAGAGATCACATTCGTAGCATGCGGGTACTGCTTTCCTCCTCAGCTGTGCTTTCGCAGCCAGCTTCAAGGTGTTCCTTTTGTGGATAGACTCTGGTGGAGAGGCCGCTGGAGAAGGCTTCTGCTTCTGTGCCCTTTGAGAAGGCTGCTTTGAGGAACCTCTTACCCTAGCCTCTGGCAAGTACAGCCTTCTGCCTCTCTCCAATACTGACTTACTTTTGACAGCTTGTCTTTCCGTTTGAGAAACCAAGAGCCCTTTTCGTGCAGGGAAAAATGTCCGTTTTCTGTTCTTCTTTTGCACACGGTGACGTGCTTTCAGGGCTGTGGTTAGGCTTTTACCCACTCGAGGGAGGGCAGCCTCCCATTCACTTTGTAGATGGCACTCCTGCAGCGCTGTGGGCCATGTCTGTGCTTCGCAGACTGCAAACTACCCTCTCCATTCGAAGAGAACACGCACGGATTGGGAAGTCTCTGTTCTCTGGGAGTTGTGTGTGGTGCTACTGCCCCGGTGTATGGGGTGGCTCACTGGCCACTAGCAATGTTTCTGCTCGCCACTGTGGGGCAAACGTTGTGCAGCTAAGCTCACTTGGGAAGTACAAGTGCCAGAGTTCCTTTCTGGGGCACCATCAAGAGATCACATTCGTAGCATGCGGGTACTGCTTTCCTCCTAAGCTGTGCATTCGCAGCCAGCTTCAAGGTGTTCCTTTTGTGGATAGACTCTGGTGGAGAGACCGCTAGAGAAGGCCTCTGCTTCTATGCCCTTTGAGAAGGCTTCTTTGAGGAACCTCTTACCCTAGCGTGTGCCAAGTACAACCTTCTGCCTCTCTCCAATACTGACTTACTTCTGACAGCTTGTCTTTCCGTTTGAGAAAGCAAGAGCCCTTTTCGTGCAGGGAAAAATGTCCGTTTTCTGTTCTTCTTTTGCACACGGTGACGTGCTTTCAGGGCTGTGGTTAGGCTTTTACCCACTCGAGGGAGGGCAGCTTCCCATTCACTTTGGAGATGGCACTCCTGCAGCGCTGTGGGCCATGTCTGTGCTTCGCAGACTGCAAACTACCCTCTCCATTCGAAGAGAACACGCACGGATTGGGAAGTCTCTGTTCTCTGGGAGTTGTGTGTGGTGCTACTGCCCCGGTGTATGGGGTGGCTCACTCGCCACTAGCAATATTTCTGCTCGCCACTGTGGGGCAAACGTTGTGCAGCTAAGCTCACTTGGGAAGTACAAGTGCCAGAGTTCCTTTCTGGGGCACCATCAAGAGATCACATTCGTAGCATGCGGGTACTGCTTTCCTCCTAATCGGTGCATTCGCAGCCACCTTCAAGGTGTTCCTTTTGTGGATAGACTCTGGTGGAGAGGCCGCTGGAGAAGGCTTCTGCTTCTATGCTCTTTGAGAAGGCTGCTTTGAGGAACCTCTTACCCTAGCCTCTGGCAAGTACAGCCTTCTGCCTCTCTCCAATACTGACTTACTTTTGACAGCTTGTCTTTCCGTTTGAGAAACCAAGAGCCCTTTTCGTGCAGGGAAAAATGTCCGTTTTCTGTTCTTCTTTTGCACACGGTGACGTGCTTTCAGGCCTGGGTTAGGCTTTTACCCACTCGAGGGAGGGCAGCTTCCCATTCACTTTGGAGATGGCACTCCTGCAGCGCTGTGGGCCATGTCTGTGCTTCGCAGACTGCAAACTACCCTCTCCATTCGAAGAGAACACGCACGGATTGGGAAGTCTCTGTTCTCTGGGAGATGTGTGTGGTGCTACTGCCCCGGTGTATGGGGTGGCTCACTGGCCACTAGCAATGTTTCTGCTCGCCACTGTGGGGCAAACGTTGTTCAGCTAAGCTCACTTGGGAAGTACAAGTGCCAGAGTTCCTTTCTGGGTCACCATCAAGAGATCACATTCGTAGCATGCGGGTACTGCTTTCCTCCTAAGCTGTGCATTCGCAGCCAGCTTCAAGGTGTTCCTTTTGTGGATAGACTCTGGTGGAGGGGCCGCTGGAGAAGGCCTCTGCTTCTATGCCCTTTGAGAAGGCTGCTTTGAGGAACCTCTTACCCTAGCCTCTGCCAAGTACAGCCTTCTGCCTCTCTCCAATACTGACTTACTTCTGACCGCTTGTCTTTCCGTTTGAGAAACCAAGAGCCCTTTTCGTGCAGGGAAAAATGTCCGTTTTCTGTTCTTCTTTTGCACACGGTGACGTGCTTTCAGGCCTGGGTTAGGCTTTTACCCACTCGAGGGAGGGCAGCTTCCCATTCACTTTGGAGATGGCACTCCTGCAGCGCTGTGGGCCATGACTGTGCTTCGCAGACTGTAAACTACCCTCTCCATTCGAAGAGAACACGCACGGATTGGGAAGTCTCTGTTCTCTGGGAGATGTGTGTGGTGCTACTGCCCCGGTGTATGGGGTGGCTCACTGGCCACTAGCAATGTTTCTGCTCGCCACTGTGGGGCAAACGTTGTGCAGCTAAGCTCACTTGGGAAGTACAAGTGCCAGAGTTCCTTTCTGGGGCACCATCAAGAGATCACATTCGTAGCATGCGGGTACTGCTTTCCTCCTAAGCTGTGCATTCGCAGCCAGCTTCAAGGTGTTCCTTTTGTGGATAGACTCTGGTGGAGAGGCCGCTGGAGAAGGCCTCTGCTTCTATGCCCTTTGAGAAGGCTTCTTTGAGGAACCTCTTACCCTAGCGTGTGCCAAGTACAGCCTTCTGCCTCTCTCCAATACTGACTTACTTTTGACAGCTTGTCTTTCCGTTTGAGAAACCAAGAGCCCTTTTCGTGCAGGGAAAAATGTCCGTTTTCTGTTCTTCTTTTGCACACGGTGACGTGCTTTCAGGCCTGGGTTAGGCTTTTACCCACTCAAGGGAGGGCAGCTTCCCATTCACTTTGGAGATGGCACTCCTGCAGCGCTGTGGGCCATGTCTGTGCTTCGCAGACTGCAAACTACCCTCTCCATTCGAAGAGAACACGCACGGATTGGGAAGTCTCTGTTCTCTGGGAATTATGTGTGGTGCTACAGCCCCGGTGTATGGGGTGGCTCACTGGCCACTAGCAATGTTTCTGCTCGCCACTGTGGGGCAAACGTTGTTCAGCTAAGCTCACTTGGGAAGTACAAGTGCCAGAGTTCCTTTCTGGGGCACCATCAAGAGATCACATTCGTAGCATGCGGGTACTGCTTTCCTCCTAAGCTGTGCATTCGCAGCCAGCTTCAAGGTGTTCCTTTTGTGGATAGACTCTGGAGGAAAGGCCGCTGGATAAGGCCTCTGCTTCTATGCCCTTTGAGAAGGCTGCTTTGAGGAACCTCTTTCCCTAGCCTCTGCCAAGTACAGCCTTCTGCCTCTCTCCAATACTGACTTACTTCTGACAGCTTGTCTTTCCGTTTGAGAAAGCAAGAGCCCTTTTCGTGCAGGGAAAAATGTCCGTTTTCTGTTCTTCTTTTGCACACGGTGACGTGCTTTCACGGCTGTGGTTAGGCTTTTAAGCACTCGAGGGAGGGCAGCTTCCCATTCACTATGGAGATGGCACTCCTGCAGCGCTGTGGGCCATGTCTGTGCTTCGCAGACTGCAAACTACCTTCTCCATTCGAAGAGAACACGCACGGATTGGGAAGTCTCTGTTCTCTGGGAGTTGTGTGTGGTGCTACTGCCCCGGTGTATGGGGTGGCTCACTGGCCACTAGCAATGTTTCTGCTCGCCACTGTGGGGCAAACGTTGTGCAGCTAAGCTCACTTGGGAAGTACAAGTGCCAGAGTTCCTTTCTGGGGCACCATCAAGAGATCACATTCGTAGCATGCGGGTACTGCTTTCCTCCTCAGCTGTGCATTCGCAGCCAGCTTCAAGGTGTTCCTTTTGTGGATAGACTCTGGAGGAGAGGCCGCTGGATAAGGCCTCTGCTTCTATGCCCTTTGAGAGGGCTGCTTTGAGGAACCTCTTACCCTAGCCTCTGCCAAGTACAGCCTTCTGCCTCTCTCCAATACTGACTTACTTCTGACAGCTTGTCTTTCCGTTTGAGAAACCAAGAGCCCTTTTCGTGCAGGGAAAAATGTCCTTTTTCTGTTCTTCTTTTGCACACGGTTACGTGCTTTCAGGGCTGGGGTTAGGCTTTTACCCTCTCGAGGGAGGGCAGCTTCCCATTCACTTTGGAGATGGCACTCCTGCAGCGCTGTGGGCCATGTCTGTGCTTCGCAGACTGCAAACTACCCTCTCCATTCGAAGAGAACACGCACGGATTGGGAAGTCTCTGTTCTCTGGGAGTTGTGTGTGGTGCTACTGCCCCGGTGTATGGGGTGGCTCACTGGCCACTAGCAATGTTTCTGCTCGCCACTGTGGGGCAAACGTTGTGCAGCTAAGCTCACTTGGGAAGTACAAGTGCCAGAGTTCCTTTCTGGGGCACCATCAAGAGATCACATTCGTAGCATGCGGGTACTGCTTTCCTCCTAAGCTGTGCATTCGCAGCCAGCTTCAAGGTGTTCCTTTTGTGGATAGACTCTGGTGGAGAGGCCGCTGGAGAAGGCTTCTGCTTCTATGCCCTTTGAGAAGGCTGCTTTGAGGAACCTCTTACCCTAGCCTCTGCCAAGTACAGCCTTCTGCCTCTCTCCAATACTGACTTACTTTGACAGCTTGTCTTTCCGTTTGAGAAACCAAGAGCCCTTTTCGTGCAGGGAAAAATGTCCGTTTTCTGTTCTTCTTTTGCACACGGTGACGTGCTTTCAGGTCTGGGGTTAGGCTTTTACCCACTCGAGGGAGGGCAGCTTCCCATTCACTTTGGAGATGGCACTCCTGCAGCGCTGTGGGCCATGTCTGTGCTTCGCAAACTGCAAACTACCCTCTCCATTCGAAGAGAACACGCACGGATTGGGAAGTCTCTGTTCTCTGGGAGATGTTTGTGGTGCTACTGCCCCGGTGTATGGGGTGGCTCACTGGCCAGTAGCAATGTTTCTGCTCGCCACTGTGGGGCAAACGTTGTGCAGCTAAGCTCACTTGGGAAGTACAAGTGCCAGAGTTCCTTTCTGGGGCACCATCAAGAGATCACATTCGTAGCATGCGGGTACTGCTTTCCTCCTAAGCTGTGCATTCGCAGCCAGCTTCAAGGTGTTCCTTTTGTGGATAGACTCTGGTGGAGAGGCCGCTGGAGAAGGCCTCTGCTTCTATGCCCTTTGAGAAGGCTGCTTTGAGGAACCTCTTACCCTAGCGTGTGCCAAGTACAGCCTTCTGCCTCTCTCCAATACTGACTTACTTTTGACAGCTTGTCTTTCCGTTTGAGAAACCAAGAGCCCTTTTCGTGCAGGGAAAAATGTCCGTTTTCTGTTCTTCTTTTGCACACGGTGACGTGCTTTCAGGCCTGGGTTAGGCTTTTACCCACTCGAGGGAGGGCAGCTTCCCATTCACTTTGGAGATGGCACTCCTGCAGCGCTGTGGGCCATGACTGTGCTTCGCAGACTGTAAACTACCCTCTCCATTCGAAGAGAACACGCACGGATTGGGAAGTCTCTGTTCTCTGGGAGATGTGTGTGGTGCTACTGCCCCGGTGTATGGGGTGGCTCACTGGCCACTAGCAATGTTTCTGCTCGCCACTGTGGGGCAAACGTTGTGCAGCTAAGCTCACTTGGGAAGTACAAGTGCCAGAGTTCCTTTCTGGGGCACCATCAAGAGATCACATTCGTAGCATGCGGGTACTGCTTTCCTCCTAAGCTGTGCATTCGCAGCCAGCTTCAAGGTGTTCCTTTTGTGGATAGACTCTGGTGGAGAGGCCGCTGGAGAAGGCCTCTGCTTCTATGCCCTTTGAGAAGGCTTCTTTGAGGAACCTCTTACCCTAGCCTCTGCCAAGTACAGCCTTCTGCCTCTCTCCAATACTGACTTACTTTTGACAGCTTGTCTTTCCGTTTGAGAAAGCAAGAGCCCTTTTCGTGCAGGGAAAAATGTCCGTTTTCTGTTCTTCTTTTGCACAAGGTGACGTGCTTTCAGGGCTGTGGTTAGGCTTTTACCCACTCGAGGGAGGGCAGCTTCCCATTCACTTTGGAGATGGCACTCCTGCAGCGCTGTGGGCCATGTCTGTGCTTCGCAGACTGCAAACTACCCTCTCCATTCGAAGAGAACACGCACGGATTGGGAAGTCTCTGTTCTCTGGGAGTTGTGTGTGGTGCTACTGCCCCGGTGTATGGGGTGGCTCACTGGCCACTAGCAATGTTTCTGCTCGCCACTGTGGGGCAAACGTTGTGCAGCTAAGCTCACTTGGGAAGTACAAGTGCCAGAGTTCCTTTCTGGGGCACCATCAAGAGATCACATTCGTAGCATGCGGGTACTGCTTTCCTCCTAAGATGTGCATTCGCAGCCAGCTTCAAGGTGTTCCTTTTGTGGATAGACTCTGGTGGAGAGGCCGCTGGAGAAGGCCTCTGCTTCTATGCCCTTTGAGAGGGCTGCTTTGAGGAACCTCTTACCCTAGCCTCTGCCAAGTACAGCCTTCTGCCTCTCTCCAATACTGACTTACTTCTGACAGCTTGTCTTTCCGTTTGAGAAACCAAGAGCCCTTTTCGTGCAGGGAAAAATGTCCGTTTTCTGTTCTTCTTTTGCACACGGTGACGTGCTTTCAGGGCTGGCGTTAGGCTTTTACCCACTCGAGGGAGGGCAGCTTCCCATTTACTTTGTAGATGGCACTCCTGCAGCGCTGTGGGCCATGTCTGTGCTTCGCAGACTGCAAACTACCCTCTCCATTCGAAGAGAACACGCACGGATTGGGAAGTCTCTGTTCTCTGGGAGTTGTGTGTGGTGCTACTGCCCCGGTGTATGTGGTGGCTCACTGGCCACTAGCAATGTTTCTGCTCGCCACTGTGGGGCAAACGTTGTGCAGCTAAGCTCACTTGGGAAGTACAAGTGCCAGAGTTCCTTTCTGGGGCACCATCAAGAGATCACATTCGTAGCATGCGGGTACTGCTTTCCTCCTCAGCTGTGCATTCGCAGCCAGCTTCAAGGTGTTCCTTTTGTGGATAGACTCTGGTGGAGAGGCCGCTGGAGAAGGCTTCTGCTTCTATGCCCTTTGAGAAGGCTGCTTTGAGGAACCTCTTTCCCTAGCCTCTGCCAAGTACAGCCTTCTGCCTCTCTCCAATACTGACTTACTTTTGACAGCTTGTCTTTCCGTTTGAGAAACCAAGAGCCCTTTTCGTGCAGGGAAAAATGTCCGTTTTCTGTTCTTCTTTTGCACACGGTGACGTGCTTTCAGGCCTGGGTTAGGCTTTTACCCACTCGAGGGAGGGCAGCTTCCCATTCACTTTGGAGATGGCACTCCTGCAGCGCTGTGGGTCATGACTGTGCTTCGCAGACTCTAAACTACCCTCTCCATTCGAAGAGAACACGCACGGATTGGGAAGTCTCTGTTCTCTGGGAGTTGTGTGTGGTGCTACTGCCCCGGTGTATGGGGTGGCTCACTGGCCACTAGCAATGTTTCTGCTCGCCACTGTGGGGCAAACGTTGTGCAGCTAAGCTCACTTGGGAAGTAAAAGTGCCAGAGTTCCTTTCTGGGGCACCATCAAGAGATCACATTCGTAGCATGCGGGTACTGCTTTCCTCCTAAGCTGTGCATTCGCAGCCAGCTTCAAGGTGTTCCTTTTGTGGATAGACTCTGGAGGAGAGGCCGCTGGAGAAGGCCTCTGCTTCTATGCCCTTTGAGAGGGCTGCTTTGAGGAACCTATTACCCTAGCCTCTGCCAAGTACAGCCTTCTGCCTCTCTCCAATACTGACTTACTTTTGACAGCTTGTCTTTCCGTTTGAGAAACCAAGAGCCCTTTTCGTGCAGGGAAAAATGTCCGTTTTCTGTTCTTCTTTTGCACACGGTGACGTGCTTTCAGGCCTGGGTTAGGCTTTTACCCACTCGAGGGAGGGCAGCTTCCCATTCACTTTGGAGATGGCACTCCTGCAGCGCTGTGGGCCATAACTGTGCTTCGCAGACTGTAAACTACCCTCTCCATTCGAAGAGAACACGCACGGATTGGGAAGTCTCTGTTCTCTGGGAGATGTGTGTGGTGCTACTGCCCCGGTGTATGGGGTGGCTCACTCGCCACTAGCAATGTTTCTGCTCTCCACTGTGGGGCAAACGTTGTGCAGCTAAGCTCACTTGGGAAGTACAAGTGCCAGAGTTCCTTTCTGGGGCACCATCAAGAGATCACATTCGTAGCATGCGGGTACTGCTTTCCTCCTAAGCTGTGCATTCGCAGCCAGCTTCGAGGTGTTCCTTTTGTGGATAGACTCTGGTGGAGAGGCCGCTGGAGAAGGCCTCTGCTTCTATGCCCTTTGAGAAGGCTTCTTTGAGGAACCTCTTACCCTAGCCTCTGCCACGTACAGCCTTCTGCCTCTCCCCAATACTGACTTACTTTTGACAGCTTGTCTTTCCGTTTGAGAAAGCAAGAGCCCTTTTCGTGCAGGGAAAAATGTCCGTTTTCTGTTCTTCTTTTGCACACGTTGACGTGCTTTCAGGGCTGTGGTTAGGCTTTTACCCACTCGAGGGAGGGCAGCTTCCCATTCACTTTGGAGATGGCACTCCTGCAGCGCTGTGGGCCATGTCTGTGCTTCGCAGACTGCAAACTACCCTCTCCATTCGAAGAGAACACGCACGGATTGGGAAGTCTCTGTTCTCTGGGAGTTGTGTGTGGTGCTACTGCCCCGGTGTATGGGGTGGCTCACTGGCCACTAGCAATGTTTCTGCTCGCCACTGTGGGGCAAACGTTGTGCAGCTAAGCTCACTTGGGAAGTACAAGTGCCAGAGTTCCTTTCTGGGGCACCATCAAGAGATCACATTCGTAGCATGCGGGTACTGCTTTCCTCCTCAGCTGTGCATTCGCAGCCAGCTTCAAGGTGTTCCTTTTGTGGATAGACTCTGGTGGAGAGACCGCTGGAGAAGGCTTCTGCTTCTATGCCCTTTGAGAAGGCTGCTTTGAAAAACCTCTTACCTAGCGTGTGCCAAGTACAGCCTTCTGCCTCTCTCCAATACTGACTTACTTTTGACAGCTTGTCTTTCCGTTTGAGAAAGCAAGAGCCCTTTTCGTGCAGGGAAAAATGTCGGTTTTCTGTTCTTCTTTTGCACAAGGTGACGTGCTTTCAGGGCTGTGGTTAGGCTTTTACCCACTCGAGGGAGGGCAGCTTCCCATTCACTTTGGAGATGGCACTCCTGCAGCGCTGTGGGCCATGTCTGTGCTTCGCAGACTGCAAACTACCCTCTCCATTCGAAGAGAACACGCACGGATTGGGAAGTCTCTGTTCTCTGGGAGTTGTGTGTGGTGCTACTGCCCCGGTGTATGGGGTGGCTCACTGGCCACTAGCAATGTTTCTGCTCGCCACTGTGGGGCAAACGTTGTGCAGCTAAGCTCACTTGGGAAGTACAAGTGCCAGAGTTCCTTTCTGGGGCACCATCAAGAGATCACATTCGTAGCATGCGGGTACTGCTTTCCTCCTAATCGGTGCATTCGCAGCCACCTTCAAGGTGTTCCTTTTGTGGATAGACTCTGGTGGAGAGGCCGCTGGAGAAGGCTTCTGCTTCTATGCCCTTTGAGAAGGCTGCTTTGAGGAACCTCTTACCCTAGCCTCTGGCAAGTACAGCCTTCTGCCTCTCTCCAATACTGACTTACTTTTGACAGCTTGTCTTTCCGTTTGAGAAAGCAAGAGCCCTTTTCGTGCAGGGAAAAATGTCCGTTTTCTGTTCTTCTTTTGCACACGGTGACGTGCTTTCAGGCGTGGGTTAGGCTTTTACCCACTCGAGGGAGGGCAGCTTCCCATTCACTTTGGAGATGGCACTCCTGCAGCGCTGTGGGTCATGACTGTGCTTCGCAGACTGCAAACTACCCTCTCCATTCGAAGAGAACACGCACGGATTGGGAAGTCTCTGTTCTCTGGGAGTTGTGTGTGGTGCTACTGCCCCGGTGTATGGGGTGGCTCACTGGCCACTAGCAATGTTTCTGCTCGCCACTGTGGGGAAAACGTTGTGCAGCTAAGCTCACTTGGGAAGTACAAGTGCCAGAGTTCCTTTCTGGGGCACCATCAAGAGATCACATTCGTAGCATGCGGGTACTGCTTTCCTCCTCAGCTGTGCATTCGCAGCCAGCTTCAAAGTGTTCCTTTTGTGGATAGACTCTGGTGGAGAGGCCGCTGGAGAAGGCCTCTGCTTCTATGCCCTTTGAGAAGGCTTCTTTGAGGAACCTCTTACCCTAGCGTGTGCCAAGTACAGCCTTCTGCCTCTCTCCAATACTGACTTACTTTTGACAGCTTGTCTTTCCGTTTGAGAAAGCAAGAGCCCTTTTCGTGCAGGGAAAAATGTCCGTTTTCTGTTCTTCTTTTGCACAAGGTGACGTGCTTTCAGGGCTGTGGTTAGGCTTTTACCCACTCGAGGGAGGGCAGCTTCCCATTCACTTTGGAGATGGCACTCCTGCAGCGCTGTGGGCCATGTCTGTGCTTCGCAGACTGCAAACTACCCTCTCCATTCGAAGAGAACACGCACGGATTGGGAAGTCTCTGTTCTCTGGGAGTTGTGTGTGGTGCTACTGCCCCGGTGTATGGGGTGGCTCACTGGCCACTAGCAATGTTTCTGCTCGCCACTGTGGGGCAAACGTTGTGCAGCTAAGCTCACTTGGGAAGTACAAGTGCCAGAGTTCCTTTCTGGGGCACCATCAAGAGATCACATTCGTAGCATGCGGGTACTGCTTTCCTCCTCAGCTGTGCATTCGCAGCCAGCTTCAAGGTGTTCCTTTTGTGGATAGACTCTGGTGGAGAGGCCGCTGGATAAGGCCTCTGCTTCTATGCCCTTTGAGAGGGCTGCTTTGAGGAACCTCTTACCCTAGCCTCTGCCAAGTACAGCCTTCTGCCTCTCTCCAATACTGACTTACTTCTGACAGCTTGTCTTTCCGTTTGAGAAACCAAGAGCCCTTTTCGTGCAGGGAAAAATGTCCGTTTTCTGTTCTTCTTTTGCACACGGTGACGTGCTTTCAGGGCTGGCGTTAGGCTTTTACCCACTCGAGGGAGGGCAGCTTCCCATTTACTTTGTAGATGGCACTCCTGCAGCGCTGTGGGCCATGTCTGTGCTTCGCAGACTGCAAACTACCCTCTCCATTCGAAGAGAACACGCACGGATTGGGAAGTCTCTGTTCTCTGGGAGTTGTGTGTGGTGCTACTGCCCCGGTGTATGGGGTGGCTCACTGGCCACTAGCAATGTTTCTGCTCGCCACTGTGGGGCAAACGTTGTGCAGCTAAGCTCACTTGGGAAGTACAAGTGCCAGAGTTCCTTTCTGGGGCACCATCAAGAGATCACATTCGTAGCATGCGGGTACTGCTTTCCTCCTCAGCTGTGCATTCGCAGCCAGCTTCAAGGTGTTCCTTTTGTGGATAGACTCTGGTGGAGAGGCCGCTGGAGAAGGCTTCTGCTTCTATGCCCTTTGAGAAGGCTGCTTTGAGGAACCTCTTTCCCTAGCCTCTGCCAAGTACAGCCTTCTGCCTCTCTCCAATACTGACTTACATTTGACAGCTTGTCTTTCCGTTTGAGAAACCAAGAGCCCTTTTCGTGCAGGGAAAAATGTCCGTTTTCTGTTCTTCTTTTGCACACGATGACGTGCTTTCAGGCCTGGGTTAGGCTTTTACCTACTCGAGGGAGGGCAGCTTCCCATTCACTTTGGAGATGGCACTCCTGCAGCGCTGTGGGTCATGACTGTGCTTCGCAGACTCTAAACTACCCTCTCCATTCGAAGAGAACACGCACGGATTGGGAAGTCTCTGTTCTCTGGGAGTTGTGTGTGGTGCTACTGCCCCGGTGTATGGGGTGGCTCACTGGCCACTAGCAATGTTTCTGCTCGCCACTGTGGGGCAAACGTTGTGCAGCTAAGCTCACTTGGGAAGTAAAAGTGCCAGAGTTCCTTTCTGGGGCACCATCAAGAGATCACATTCGTAGCATGCGGGTACTGCTTTCCTCCTAAGCTGTGCATTCGCAGCCAGCTTCAAGGTGTTCCTTTTGTGGATAGACTCTGGAGGAGAGGCCGCTGGAGAAGGCCTCTGCTTCTATGCCCTTTGAGAGGGCTGCTTTGAGGAACCTATTACCCTAGCCTCTGCCAAGTACAGCCTTCTGCCTCTCTCCAATACTGACTTACTTTTGACAGCTTGTCTTTCCGTTTGAGAAACCAAGAGCCCTTTTCGTGCAGGGAAAAATGTCCGTTTTCTGTTCTTCTTTTGCACACGGTGACGTGCTTTCAGGCCTGGGTTAGGCTTTTACCCACTCGAGGGAGGGCAGCTTCCCATTCACTTTGGAGATGGCACTCCTGCAGCGCTGTGGGCCATAACTGTGCTTCGCAGACTGTAAACTACCCTCTCCATTCGAAGAGAACACGCACGGATTGGGAAGTCTCTGTTCTCTGGGAGATGTGTGTGGTGCTACTGCCCCGGTGTATGGGGTGGCTCACTCGCCACTAGCAATGTTTCTGCTCTCCACTGTGGGGCAAACGTTGTGCAGCTAAGCTCACTTGGGAAGTACAAGTGCCAGAGTTCCTTTCTGGGGCACCATCAAGAGATCACATTCGTAGCATGCGGGTACTGCTTTCCTCCTAAGCTGTGCATTCGCAGCCAGCTTCGAGGTGTTCCTTTTGTGGATAGACTCTGGTGGAGAGGCCGCTGGAGAAGGCCTCTGCTTCTATGCCCTTTGAGAAGGCTTCTTTGAGGAACCTCTTACCCTAGCCTCTGCCACGTACAGCCTTCTGCCTCTCCCCAATACTGACTTACTTTTGACAGCTTGTCTTTCCGTTTGAGAAAGCAAGAGCCCTTTTCGTGCAGGGAAAAATGTCCGTTTTCTGTTCTTCTTTTGCACACGTTGACGTGCTTTCAGGGCTGTGGTTAGGCTTTTACCCACTCGAGGGAGGGCAGCTTCCCATTCACTTTGGAGATGGCACTCCTGCAGCGCTGTGGGCCATGTCTGTGCTTCGCAGACTGCAAACTACCCTCTCCATTCGAAGAGAACACGCACGGATTGGGAAGTCTCTGTTCTCTGGGAGTTGTGTGTGGTGCTACTGCCCCGGTGTATGGGGTGGCTCACTGGCCACTAGCAATGTTTCTGCTCGCCACTGTGGGGCAAACGTTGTGCAGCTAAGCTCACTTGGGAAGTACAAGTGCCAGAGTTCCTTTCTGGGGCACCATCAAGAGATCACATTCGTAGCATGCGGGTACTGCTTTCCTCCTCAGCTGTGCATTCGCAGCCAGCTTCAAGGTGTTCCTTTTGTGGATAGACTCTGGTGGAGAGACCGCTGGAGAAGGCTTCTGCTTCTATGCCCTTTGAGAAGGCTGCTTTGAAAAACCTCTTACCTAGCGTGTGCCAAGTACAGCCTTCTGCCTCTCTCCAATACTGACTTACTTTTGACAGCTTGTCTTTCCGTTTGAGAAAGCAAGAGCCCTTTTCGTGCAGGGAAAAATGTCGGTTTTCTGTTCTTCTTTTGCACAAGGTGACGTGCTTTCAGGGCTGTGGTTAGGCTTTTACCCACTCGAGGGAGGGCAGCTTCCCATTCACTTTGGAGATGGCACTCCTGCAGCGCTGTGGGCCATGTCTGTGCTTCGCAGACTGCAAACTACCCTCTCCATTCGAAGAGAACACGCACGGATTGGGAAGTCTCTGTTCTCTGGGAGTTGTGTGTGGTGCTACTGCCCCGGTGTATGGGGTGGCTCACTGGCCACTAGCAATGTTTCTGCTCGCCACTGTGGGGCAAACGTTGTGCAGCTAAGCTCACTTGGGAAGTACAAGTGCCAGAGTTCCTTTCTGGGGCACCATCAAGAGATCACATTCGTAGCATGCGGGTACTGCTTTCCTCCTAATCGGTGCATTCGCAGCCACCTTCAAGGTGTTCCTTTTGTGGATAGACTCTGGTGGAGAGGCCGCTGGAGAAGGCTTCTGCTTCTATGCCCTTTGAGAAGGCTGCTTTGAGGAACCTCTTACCCTAGCCTCTGGCAAGTACAGCCTTCTGCCTCTCTCCAATACTGACTTACTTTTGACAGCTTGTCTTTCCGTTTGAGAAAGCAAGAGCCCTTTTCGTGCAGGGAAAAATGTCCGTTTTCTGTTCTTCTTTTGCACACGGTGACGTGCTTTCAGGCGTGGGTTAGGCTTTTACCCACTCGAGGGAGGGCAGCTTCCCATTCACTTTGGAGATGGCACTCCTGCAGCGCTGTGGGTCATGACTGTGCTTCGCAGACTGCAAACTACCCTCTCCATTCGAAGAGAACACGCACGGATTGGGAAGTCTCTGTTCTCTGGGAGTTGTGTGTGGTGCTACTGCCCCGGTGTATGGGGTGGCTCACTGGCCACTAGCAATGTTTCTGCTCGCCACTGTGGGGAAAACGTTGTGCAGCTAAGCTCACTTGGGAAGTACAAGTGCCAGAGTTCCTTTCTGGGGCACCATCAAGAGATCACATTCGTAGCATGCGGGTACTGCTTTCCTCCTAAGCTGTGCATTCGCAGCCAGCTTCAAGGTGTTCCTTTTGTGGATAGACTCTGGAGGAGAGGCCGCTGGAGAAGGCCTCTGCTTCTATGCCCTTTGAGAGGGCTGCTTTGAGGAACCTATTACCCTAGCCTCTGCCAAGTACAGCCTTCTGCCTCTCTCCAATACTGACTTACTTTTGACAGCTTGTCTTTCCGTTTGAGAAACCAAGAGCCCTTTTCGTGCAGGGAAAAATGTCCGTTTTCTGTTCTTCTTTTGCACACGGTGACGTGCTTTCAGGCCTGGGTTAGGCTTTTACCCACTCGAGGGAGGGCAGCTTCCCATTCACTTTGGAGATGGCACTCCTGCAGCGCTGTGGGCCATAACTGTGCTTCGCAGACTGTAAACTACCCTCTCCATTCGAAGAGAACACGCACGGATTGGGAAGTCTCTGTTCTCTGGGAGATGTGTGTGGTGCTACTGCCCCGGTGTATGGGGTGGCTCACTCGCCACTAGCAATGTTTCTGCTCTCCACTGTGGGGCAAACGTTGTGCAGCTGAGCTCACTTGGGAAGTACAAGTGCCAGAGTTCCTTTCTGGGGCACCATCAAGAGATCACATTCGTAGCATGCGGGTACTGCTTTCCTCCTAAGCTGTGCATTCGCAGCCAGCTTCGAGGTGTTCCTTTTGTGGATAGACTCTGGTGGAGAGGCCGCTGGAGAAGGCCTCTGCTTCTATGCCCTTTGAGAAGGCTTCTTTGAGGAACCTCTTACCCTAGCCTCTGCCACGTACAGCCTTCTGCCTCTCCCCAATACTGACTTACTTTTGACAGCTTGTCTTTCCGTTTGAGAAAGCAAGAGCCCTTTTCGTGCAGGGAAAAATGTCCGTTTTCTGTTCTTCTTTTGCACACGTTGACGTGCTTTCAGGGCTGTGGTTAGGCTTTTACCCACTCGAGGGAGGGCAGCTTCCCATTCACTTTGGAGATGGCACTCCTGCAGCGCTGTGGGCCATGTCTGTGCTTCGCAGACTGCAAACTACCCTCTCCATTCGAAGAGAACACGCACGGATTGGGAAGTCTCTGTTCTCTGGGAGTTGTGTGTGGTGCTACTGCCCCGGTGTATGGGGTGGCTCACTGGCCACTAGCAATGTTTCTGCTCGCCACTGTGGGGCAAACGTTGTGCAGCTAAGCTCACTTGGGAAGTACAAGTGCCAGAGTTCCTTTCTGGGGCACCATCAAGAGATCACATTCGTAGCATGCGGGTACTGCTTTCCTCCTCAGCTGTGCTTTCGCAGCCAGCTTCAAGGTGTTCCTTTTGTGGATAGACTCTGGTGGAGAGACCGCTGGAGAAGGCTTCTGCTTCTATGCCCTTTGAGAAGGCTGCTTTGAAAAACCTCTTACCTAGCGTGTGCCAAGTACAGCCTTCTGCCTCTCTCCAATACTGACTTACTTTTGACAGCTTGTCTTTCCGTTTGAGAAAGCAAGAGCCCTTTTCGTGCAGGGAAAAATGTCGGTTTTCTGTTCTTCTTTTGCACAAGGTGACGTGCTTTCAGGGCTGTGGTTAGGCTTTTACCCACTCGAGGGAGGGCAGCTTCCCATTCACTTTGGAGATGGCACTCCTGCAGCGCTGTGGGCCATGTCTGTGCTTCGCAGACTGCAAACTACCCTCTCCATTCGAAGAGAACACGCACGGATTGGGAAGTCTCTGTTCTCTGGGAGTTGTGTGTGGTGCTACTGCCCCGGTGTATGGGGTGGCTCACTGGCCACTAGCAATGTTTCTGCTCGCCACTGTGGGGCAAACGTTGTGCAGCTAAGCTCACTTGGGAAGTACAAGTGCCAGAGTTCCTTTCTGGGGCACCATCAAGAGATCACATTCGTAGCATGCGGGTACTGCTTTCCTCCTAATCGGTGCATTCGCAGCCACCTTCAAGGTGTTCCTTTTGTGGATAGACTCTGGTGGAGAGGCCGCTGGAGAAGGCTTCTGCTTCTATGCCCTTTGAGAAGGCTGCTTTGAGGAACCTCTTACCCTAGCCTCTGGCAAGTACAGCCTTCTGCCTCTCTCCAATACTGACTTACTTTTGACAGCTTGTCTTTCCGTTTGAGAAAGCAAGAGCCCTTTTCGTGCAGGGAAAAATGTCCGTTTTCTGTTCTTCTTTTGCACACGGTGACGTGCTTTCAGGCGTGGGTTAGGCTTTTACCCACTCGAGGGAGGGCAGCTTCCCATTCACTTTGGAGATGGCACTCCTGCAGCGCTGTGGGTCATGACTGTGCTTCGCAGACTGCAAACTACCCTCTCCATTCGAAGAGAACACGCACGGATTGGGAAGTCTCTGTTCTCTGGGAGTTGTGTGTGGTGCTACTGCCCCGGTGTATGGGGTGGCTCACTGGCCACTAGCAATGTTTCTGCTCGCCACTGTGGGGAAAACGTTGTGCAGCTAAGCTCACTTGGGAAGTACAAGTGCCAGAGTTCCTTTCTGGGGCACCATCAAGAGATCACATTCGTAGCATGCGGGTACTGCTTTCCTCCTCAGCTGTGCATTCGCAGCCAGCTTCAAAGTGTTCCTTTTGTGGATAGACTCTGGTGGAGAGGCCGCTGGAGAAGGCCTCTGCTTCTATGCCCTTTGAGAAGGCTTCTTTGAGGAACCTCTTACCCTAGCGTGTGCCAAGTACAGCCTTCTGCCTCTCTCCAATACTGACTTACTTTTGACAGCTTGTCTTTCCGTTTGAGAAAGCAAGAGCCCTTTTCGTGCAGGGAAAAATGTCCGTTTTCTGTTCTTCTTTTGCACAAGGTGACGTGCTTTCAGGGCTGTGGTTAGGCTTTTACCCACTCGAGGGAGGGCAGCTTCCCATTCACTTTGGAGATGGCACTCCTGCAGCGCTGTGGGCCATGTCTGTGCTTCGCAGACTGCAAACTACCCTCTCCATTCGAAGAGAACACGCACGGATTGGGAAGTCTCTGTTCTCTGGGAGTTGTGTGTGGTGCTACTGCCCCGGTGTATGGGGTGGCTCACTGGCCACTAGCAATGTTTCTGCTCGCCACTGTGGGGCAAACGTTGTGCAGCTAAGCTCACTTGGGAAGTACAAGTGCCAGAGTTCCTTTCTGGGGCACCATCAAGAGATCACATTCGTAGCATGCGGGTACTGCTTTCCTCCTCAGCTGTGCATTCGCAGCCAGCTTCAAGGTGTTCCTTTTGTGGATAGACTCTGGTGGAGAGGCCGCTGGATAAGGCCTCTGCTTCTATGCCCTTTGAGAGGGCTGCTTTGAGGAACCTCTTACCCTAGCCTCTGCCAAGTACAGCCTTCTGCCTCTCTCCAATACTGACTTACTTCTGACAGCTTGTCTTTCCGTTTGAGAAACCAAGAGCCCTTTTCGTGCAGGGAAAAATGTCCGTTTTCTGTTCTTCTTTTGCACACGGTGACGTGCTTTCAGGGCTGGCGTTAGGCTTTTACCCACTCGAGGGAGGGCAGCTTCCCATTTACTTTGTAGATGGCACTCCTGCAGCGCTGTGGGCCATGTCTGTGCTTCGCAGACTGCAAACTACCCTCTCCATTCGAAGAGAACACGCACGGATTGGGAAGTCTCTGTTCTCTGGGAGTTGTGTGTGGTGCTACTGCCCCGGTGTATGGGGTGGCTCACTGGCCACTAGCAATGTTTCTGCTCGCCACTGTGGGGCAAACGTTGTGCAGCTAAGCTCACTTGGGAAGTACAAGTGCCAGAGTTCCTTTCTGGGGCACCATCAAGAGATCACATTCGTAGCATGCGGGTACTGCTTTCCTCCTCAGCTGTGCATTCGCAGCCAGCTTCAAGGTGTTCCTTTTGTGGATAGACTCTGGTGGAGAGGCCGCTGGAGAAGGCTTCTGCTTCTATGCCCTTTGAGAAGGCTGCTTTGAGGAACCTCTTTCCCTAGCCTCTGCCAAGTACAGCCTTCTGCCTCTCTCCAATACTGACTTACATTTGACAGCTTGTCTTTCCGTTTGAGAAACCAAGAGCCCTTTTCGTGCAGGGAAAAATGTCCGTTTTCTGTTCTTCTTTTGCACACGATGACGTGCTTTCAGGCCTGGGTTAGGCTTTTACCCACTCGAGGGAGGGCAGCTTCCCATTCACTTTGGAGATGGCACTCCTGCAGCGCTGTGGGTCATGACTGTGCTTCGCAGACTCTAAACTACCCTCTCCATTCGAAGAGAACACGCACGGATTGGGAAGTCTCTGTTCTCTGGGAGTTGTGTGTGGTGCTACTGCCCCGGTGTATGGGGTGGCTCACTGGCCACTAGCAATGTTTCTGCTCGCCACTGTGGGGCAAACGTTGTGCAGCTAAGCTCACTTGGGAAGTAAAAGTGCCAGAGTTCCTTTCTGGGGCACCATCAAGAGATCACATTCGTAGCATGCGGGTACTGCTTTCCTCCTAAGCTGTGCATTCGCAGCCAGCTTCAAGGTGTTCCTTTTGTGGATAGACTCTGGAGGAGAGGCCGCTGGAGAAGGCCTCTGCTTCTATGCCCTTTGAGAGGGCTGCTTTGAGGAACCTATTACCCTAGCCTCTGCCAAGTACAGCCTTCTGCCTCTCTCCAATACTGACTTACTTTTGACAGCTTGTCTTTCCGTTTGAGAAACCAAGAGCCCTTTTCGTGCAGGGAAAAATGTCCGTTTTCTGTTCTTCTTTTGCACACGGTGACGTGCTTTCAGGCCTGGGTTAGGCTTTTACCCACTCGAGGGAGGGCAGCTTCCCATTCACTTTGGAGATGGCACTCCTGCAGCGCTGTGGGCCATAACTGTGCTTCGCAGACTGTAAACTACCCTCTCCATTCGAAGAGAACACGCACGGATTGGGAAGTCTCTGTTCTCTGGGAGATGTGTGTGGTGCTACTGCCCCGGTGTATGGGGTGGCTCACTCGCCACTAGCAATGTTTCTGCTCTCCACTGTGGGGCAAACGTTGTGCAGCTAAGCTCACTTGGGAAGTACAAGTGCCAGAGTTCCTTTCTGGGGCACCATCAAGAGATCACATTCGTAGCATGCGGGTACTGCTTTCCTCCTAAGCTGTGCATTCGCAGCCAGCTTCGAGGTGTTCCTTTTGTGGATAGACTCTGGTGGAGAGGCCGCTGGAGAAGGCCTCTGCTTCTATGCCCTTTGAGAAGGCTTCTTTGAGGAACCTCTTACCCTAGCCTCTGCCACGTACAGCCTTCTGCCTCTCCCCAATACTGACTTACTTTTGACAGCTTGTCTTTCCGTTTGAGAAAGCAAGAGCCCTTTTCGTGCAGGGAAAAATGTCCGTTTTCTGTTCTTCTTTTGCACACGTTGACGTGCTTTCAGGGCTGTGGTTAGGCTTTTACCCACTCGAGGGAGGGCAGCTTCCCATTCACTTTGGAGATGGCACTCCTGCAGCGCTGTGGGCCATGTCTGTGCTTCGCAGACTGCAAACTACCCTCTCCATTCGAAGAGAACACGCACGGATTGGGAAGTCTCTGTTCTCTGGGAGTTGTGTGTGGTGCTACTGCCCCGGTGTATGGGGTGGCTCACTGGCCACTAGCAATGTTTCTGCTCGCCACTGTGGGGCAAACGTTGTGCAGCTAAGCTCACTTGGGAAGTACAAGTGCCAGAGTTCCTTTCTGGGGCACCATCAAGAGATCACATTCGTAGCATGCGGGTACTGCTTTCCTCCTCAGCTGTGCATTCGCAGCCAGCTTCAAGGTGTTCCTTTTGTGGATAGACTCTGGTGGAGAGACCGCTGGAGAAGGCTTCTGCTTCTATGCCCTTTGAGAAGGCTGCTTTGAAAAACCTCTTACCTAGCGTGTGCCAAGTACAGCCTTCTGCCTCTCTCCAATACTGACTTACTTTTGACAGCTTGTCTTTCCGTTTGAGAAAGCAAGAGCCCTTTTCGTGCAGGGAAAAATGTCGGTTTTCTGTTCTTCTTTTGCACAAGGTGACGTGCTTTCAGGGCTGTGGTTAGGCTTTTACCCACTCGAGGGAGGGCAGCTTCCCATTCACTTTGGAGATGGCACTCCTGCAGCGCTGTGGGCCATGTCTGTGCTTCGCAGACTGCAAACTACCCTCTCCATTCGAAGAGAACACGCACGGATTGGGAAGTCTCTGTTCTCTGGGAGTTGTGTGTGGTGCTACTGCCCCGGTGTATGGGGTGGCTCACTGGCCACTAGCAATGTTTCTGCTCGCCACTGTGGGGCAAACGTTGTGCAGCTAAGCTCACTTGGGAAGTACAAGTGCCAGAGTTCCTTTCTGGGGCACCATCAAGAGATCACATTCGTAGCATGCGGGTACTGCTTTCCTCCTAATCGGTGCATTCGCAGCCACCTTCAAGGTGTTCCTTTTGTGGATAGACTCTGGTGGAGAGGCCGCTGGAGAAGGCTTCTGCTTCTATGCCCTTTGAGAAGGCTGCTTTGAGGAACCTCTTACCCTAGCCTCTGGCAAGTACAGCCTTCTGCCTCTCTCCAATACTGACTTACTTTTGACAGCTTGTCTTTCCGTTTGAGAAAGCAAGAGCCCTTTTCGTGCAGGGAAAAATGTCCGTTTTCTGTTCTTCTTTTGCACACGGTGACGTGCTTTCAGGCGTGGGTTAGGCTTTTACCCACTCGAGGGAGGGCAGCTTCCCATTCACTTTGGAGATGGCACTCCTGCAGCGCTGTGGGTCATGACTGTGCTTCGCAGACTGCAAACTACCCTCTCCATTCGAAGAGAACACGCACGGATTGGGAAGTCTCTGTTCTCTGGGAGTTGTGTGTGGTGCTACTGCCCCGGTGTATGGGGTGGCTCACTGGCCACTAGCAATGTTTCTGCTCGCCACTGTGGGGAAAACGTTGTGCAGCTAAGCTCACTTGGGAAGTACAAGTGCCAGAGTTCCTTTCTGGGGCACCATCAAGAGATCACATTCGTAGCATGCGGGTACTGCTTTCCTCCTCAGCTGTGCATTCGCAGCCAGCTTCAAAGTGTTCCTTTTGTGGATAGACTCTGGTGGAGAGGCCGCTGGAGAAGGCCTCTGCTTCTATGCCCTTTGAGAAGGCTTCTTTGAGGAACCTCTTACCCTAGCGTGTGCCAAGTACAGCCTTCTGCCTCTCTCCAATACTGACTTACTTTTGACAGCTTGTCTTTCCGTTTGAGAAAGCAAGAGCCCTTTTCGTGCAGGGAAAAATGTCCGTTTTCTGTTCTTCTTTTGCACAAGGTGACGTGCTTTCAGGGCTGTGGTTAGGCTTTTACCCACTCGAGGGAGGGCAGCTTCCCATTCACTTTGGAGATGGCACTCCTGCAGCGCTGTGGGCCATGTCTGTGCTTCGCAGACTGCAAACTACCCTCTCCATTCGAAGAGAACACGCACGGATTGGGAAGTCTCTGTTCTCTGGGAGTTGTGTGTGGTGCTACTGCCCCGGTGTATGGGGTGGCTCACTGGCCACTAGCAATGTTTCTGCTCGCCACTGTGGGGCAAACGTTGTGCAGCTAAGCTCACTTGGGAAGTACAAGTGCCAGAGTTCCTTTCTGGGGCACCATCAAGAGATCACATTCGTAGCATGCGGGTACTGCTTTCCTCCTCAGCTGTGCATTCGCAGCCAGCTTCAAGGTGTTCCTTTTGTGGATAGACTCTGGTGGAGAGGCCGCTGGATAAGGCCTCTGCTTCTATGCCCTTTGAGAGGGCTGCTTTGAGGAACCTCTTACCCTAGCCTCTGCCAAGTACAGCCTTCTGCCTCTCTCCAATACTGACTTACTTCTGACAGCTTGTCTTTCCGTTTGAGAAACCAAGAGCCCTTTTCGTGCAGGGAAAAATGTCCGTTTTCTGTTCTTCTTTTGCACACGGTGACGTGCTTTCAGGGCTGGCGTTAGGCTTTTACCCACTCGAGGGAGGGCAGCTTCCCATTTACTTTGTAGATGGCACTCCTGCAGCGCTGTGGGCCATGTCTGTGCTTCGCAGACTGCAAACTACCCTCTCCATTCGAAGAGAACACGCACGGATTGGGAAGTCTCTGTTCTCTGGGAGTTGTGTGTGGTGCTACTGCCCCGGTGTATGGGGTGGCTCACTGGCCACTAGCAATGTTTCTGCTCGCCACTGTGGGGCAAACGTTGTGCAGCTAAGCTCACTTGGGAAGTACAAGTGCCAGAGTTCCTTTCTGGGGCACCATCAAGAGATCACATTCGTAGCATGCGGGTACTGCTTTCCTCCTCAGCTGTGCATTCGCAGCCAGCTTCAAGGTGTTCCTTTTGTGGATAGACTCTGGTGGAGAGGCCGCTGGAGAAGGCTTCTGCTTCTATGCCCTTTGAGAAGGCTGCTTTGAGGAACCTCTTTCCCTAGCCTCTGCCAAGTACAGCCTTCTGCCTCTCTCCAATACTGACTTACATTTGACAGCTTGTCTTTCCGTTTGAGAAACCAAGAGCCCTTTTCGTGCAGGGAAAAATGTCCGTTTTCTGTTCTTCTTTTGCACACGATGACGTGCTTTCAGGCCTGGGTTAGGCTTTTACCCACTCGAGGGAGGGCAGCTTCCCATTCACTTTGGAGATGGCACTCCTGCAGCGCTGTGGGTCATGACTGTGCTTCGCAGACTCTAAACTACCCTCTCCATTCGAAGAGAACACGCACGGATTGGGAAGTCTCTGTTCTCTGGGAGTTGTGTGTGGTGCTACTGCCCCGGTGTATGGGGTGGCTCACTGGCCACTAGCAATGTTTCTGCTCGCCACTGTGGGGCAAACGTTGTGCAGCTAAGCTCACTTGGGAAGTAAAAGTGCCAGAGTTCCTTTCTGGGGCACCATCAAGAGATCACATTCGTAGCATGCGGGTACTGCTTTCCTCCTAAGCTGTGCATTCGCAGCCAGCTTCAAGGTGTTCCTTTTGTGGATAGACTCTGGAGGAGAGGCCGCTGGAGAAGGCCTCTGCTTCTATGCCCTTTGAGAGGGCTGCTTTGAGGAACCTATTACCCTAGCCTCTGCCAAGTACAGCCTTCTGCCTCTCTCCAATACTGACTTACTTTTGACAGCTTGTCTTTCCGTTTGAGAAACCAAGAGCCCTTTTCGTGCAGGGAAAAATGTCCGTTTTCTGTTCTTCTTTTGCACACGGTGACGTGCTTTCAGGCCTGGGTTAGGCTTTTACCCACTCGAGGGAGGGCAGCTTCCCATTCACTTTGGAGATGGCACTCCTGCAGCGCTGTGGGCCATAACTGTGCTTCGCAGACTGTAAACTACCCTCTCCATTCGAAGAGAACACGCACGGATTGGGAAGTCTCTGTTCTCTGGGAGATGTGTGTGGTGCTACTGCCCCGGTGTATGGGGTGGCTCACTCGCCACTAGCAATGTTTCTGCTCTCCACTGTGGGGCAAACGTTGTGCAGCTAAGCTCACTTGGGAAGTACAAGTGCCAGAGTTCCTTTCTGGGGCACCATCAAGAGATCACATTCGTAGCATGCGGGTACTGCTTTCCTCCTAAGCTGTGCATTCGCAGCCAGCTTCGAGGTGTTCCTTTTGTGGATAGACTCTGGTGGAGAGGCCGCTGGAGAAGGCCTCTGCTTCTATGCCCTTTGAGAAGGCTTCTTTGAGGAACCTCTTACCCTAGCCTCTGCCACGTACAGCCTTCTGCCTCTCCCCAATACTGACTTACTTTTGACAGCTTGTCTTTCCGTTTGAGAAAGCAAGAGCCCTTTTCGTGCAGGGAAAAATGTCCGTTTTCTGTTCTTCTTTTGCACACGTTGACGTGCTTTCAGGGCTGTGGTTAGGCTTTTACCCACTCGAGGGAGGGCAGCTTCCCATTCACTTTGGAGATGGCACTCCTGCAGCGCTGTGGGCCATGTCTGTGCTTCGCAGACTGCAAACTACCCTCTCCATTCGAAGAGAACACGCACGGATTGGGAAGTCTCTGTTCTCTGGGAGTTGTGTGTGGTGCTACTGCCCCGGTGTATGGGGTGGCTCACTGGCCACTAGCAATGTTTCTGCTCGCCACTGTGGGGCAAACGTTGTGCAGCTAAGCTCACTTGGGAAGTACAAGTGCCAGAGTTCCTTTCTGGGGCACCATCAAGAGATCACATTCGTAGCATGCGGGTACTGCTTTCCTCCTCAGCTGTGCATTCGCAGCCAGCTTCAAGGTGTTCCTTTTGTGGATAGACTCTGGTGGAGAGACCGCTGGAGAAGGCTTCTGCTTCTATGCCCTTTGAGAAGGCTGCTTTGAAAAACCTCTTACCTAGCGTGTGCCAAGTACAGCCTTCTGCCTCTCTCCAATACTGACTTACTTTTGACAGCTTGTCTTTCCGTTTGAGAAAGCAAGAGCCCTTTTCGTGCAGGGAAAAATGTCGGTTTTCTGTTCTTCTTTTGCACAAGGTGACGTGCTTTCAGGGCTGTGGTTAGGCTTTTACCCACTCGAGGGAGGGCAGCTTCCCATTCACTTTGGAGATGGCACTCCTGCAGCGCTGTGGGCCATGTCTGTGCTTCGCAGACTGCAAACTACCCTCTCCATTCGAAGAGAACACGCACGGATTGGGAAGTCTCTGTTCTCTGGGAGTTGTGTGTGGTGCTACTGCCCCGGTGTATGGGGTGGCTCACTGGCCACTAGCAATGTTTCTGCTCGCCACTGTGGGGCAAACGTTGTGCAGCTAAGCTCACTTGGGAAGTACAAGTGCCAGAGTTCCTTTCTGGGGCACCATCAAGAGATCACATTCGTAGCATGCGGGTACTGCTTTCCTCCTAATCGGTGCATTCGCAGCCACCTTCAAGGTGTTCCTTTTGTGGATAGACTCTGGTGGAGAGGCCGCTGGAGAAGGCTTCTGCTTCTATGCCCTTTGAGAAGGCTGCTTTGAGGAACCTCTTACCCTAGCCTCTGGCAAGTACAGCCTTCTGCCTCTCTCCAATACTGACTTACTTTTGACAGCTTGTCTTTCCGTTTGAGAAAGCAAGAGCCCTTTTCGTGCAGGGAAAAATGTCCGTTTTCTGTTCTTCTTTTGCACACGGTGACGTGCTTTCAGGCGTGGGTTAGGCTTTTACCCACTCGAGGGAGGGCAGCTTCCCATTCACTTTGGAGATGGCACTCCTGCAGCGCTGTGGGTCATGACTGTGCTTCGCAGACTGCAAACTACCCTCTCCATTCGAAGAGAACACGCACGGATTGGGAAGTCTCTGTTCTCTGGGAGTTGTGTGTGGTGCTACTGCCCCGGTGTATGGGGTGGCTCACTGGCCACTAGCAATGTTTCTGCTCGCCACTGTGGGGAAAACGTTGTGCAGCTAAGCTCACTTGGGAAGTACAAGTGCCAGAGTTCCTTTCTGGGGCACCATCAAGAGATCACATTCGTAGCATGCGGGTACTGCTTTCCTCCTCAGCTGTGCATTCGCAGCCAGCTTCAAAGTGTTCCTTTTGTGGATAGACTCTGGTGGAGAGGCCGCTGGAGAAGGCCTCTGCTTCTATGCCCTTTGAGAAGGCTTCTTTGAGGAACCTCTTACCCTAGCGTGTGCCAAGTACAGCCTTCTGCCTCTCTCCAATACTGACTTACTTTTGACAGCTTGTCTTTCCGTTTGAGAAAGCAAGAGCCCTTTTCGTGCAGGGAAAAATGTCCGTTTTCTGTTCTTCTTTTGCACAAGGTGACGTGCTTTCAGGGCTGTGGTTAGGCTTTTACCCACTCGAGGGAGGGCAGCTTCCCATTCACTTTGGAGATGGCACTCCTGCAGCGCTGTGGGCCATGTCTGTGCTTCGCAGACTGCAAACTACCCTCTCCATTCGAAGAGAACACGCACGGATTGGGAAGTCTCTGTTCTCTGGGAGTTGTGTGTGGTGCTACTGCCCCGGTGTATGGGGTGGCTCACTGGCCACTAGCAATGTTTCTGCTCGCCACTGTGGGGCAAACGTTGTGCAGCTAAGCTCACTTGGGAAGTACAAGTGCCAGAGTTCCTTTCTGGGGCACCATCAAGAGATCACATTCGTAGCATGCGGGTACTGCTTTCCTCCTCAGCTGTGCATTCGCAGCCAGCTTCAAGGTGTTCCTTTTGTGGATAGACTCTGGTGGAGAGGCCGCTGGATAAGGCCTCTGCTTCTATGCCCTTTGAGAGGGCTGCTTTGAGGAACCTCTTACCCTAGCCTCTGCCAAGTACAGCCTTCTGCCTCTCTCCAATACTGACTTACTTCTGACAGCTTGTCTTTCCGTTTGAGAAACCAAGAGCCCTTTTCGTGCAGGGAAAAATGTCCGTTTTCTGTTCTTCTTTTGCACACGGTGACGTGCTTTCAGGGCTGGCGTTAGGCTTTTACCCACTCGAGGGAGGGCAGCTTCCCATTTACTTTGTAGATGGCACTCCTGCAGCGCTGTGGGCCATGTCTGTGCTTCGCAGACTGCAAACTACCCTCTCCATTCGAAGAGAACACGCACGGATTGGGAAGTCTCTGTTCTCTGGGAGTTGTGTGTGGTGCTACTGCCCCGGTGTATGGGGTGGCTCACTGGCCACTAGCAATGTTTCTGCTCGCCACTGTGGGGCAAACGTTGTGCAGCTAAGCTCACTTGGGAAGTACAAGTGCCAGAGTTCCTTTCTGGGGCACCATCAAGAGATCACATTCGTAGCATGCGGGTACTGCTTTCCTCCTCAGCTGTGCATTCGCAGCCAGCTTCAAGGTGTTCCTTTTGTGGATAGACTCTGGTGGAGAGGCCGCTGGAGAAGGCTTCTGCTTCTATGCCCTTTGAGAAGGCTGCTTTGAGGAACCTCTTTCCCTAGCCTCTGCCAAGTACAGCCTTCTGCCTCTCTCCAATACTGACTTACATTTGACAGCTTGTCTTTCCGTTTGAGAAACCAAGAGCCCTTTTCGTGCAGGGAAAAATGTCCGTTTTCTGTTCTTCTTTTGCACACGATGACGTGCTTTCAGGCCTGGGTTAGGCTTTTACCCACTCGAGGGAGGGCAGCTTCCCATTCACTTTGGAGATGGCACTCCTGCAGCGCTGTGGGTCATGACTGTGCTTCGCAGACTCTAAACTACCCTCTCCATTCGAAGAGAACACGCACGGATTGGGAAGTCTCTGTTCTCTGGGAGTTGTGTGTGGTGCTACTGCCCCGGTGTATGGGGTGGCTCACTGGCCACTAGCAATGTTTCTGCTCGCCACTGTGGGGCAAACGTTGTGCAGCTAAGCTCACTTGGGAAGTAAAAGTGCCAGAGTTCCTTTCTGGGGCACCATCAAGAGATCACATTCGTAGCATGCGGGTACTGCTTTCCTCCTAAGCTGTGCATTCGCAGCCAGCTTCAAGGTGTTCCTTTTGTGGATAGACTCTGGAGGAGAGGCCGCTGGAGAAGGCCTCTGCTTCTATGCCCTTTGAGAGGGCTGCTTTGAGGAACCTATTACCCTAGCCTCTGCCAAGTACAGCCTTCTGCCTCTCTCCAATACTGACTTACTTTTGACAGCTTGTCTTTCCGTTTGAGAAACCAAGAGCCCTTTTCGTGCAGGGAAAAATGTCCGTTTTCTGTTCTTCTTTTGCACACGGTGACGTGCTTTCAGGCCTGGGTTAGGCTTTTACCCACTCGAGGGAGGGCAGCTTCCCATTCACTTTGGAGATGGCACTCCTGCAGCGCTGTGGGCCATAACTGTGCTTCGCAGACTGTAAACTACCCTCTCCATTCGAAGAGAACACGCACGGATTGGGAAGTCTCTGTTCTCTGGGAGTTGTGTGTGGTGCTACTGCCCCGGTGTATGGGGTGGCTCACTGGCCACTAGCAATGTTTCTGCTCGCCACTGTGGGGCAAACGTTGTGCAGCTAAGCTCACTTGGGAAGTACAAGTGCCAGAGTTCCTTTCTGGGGCACCATCAAGAGATCACATTCGTAGCATGCGGGTACTGCTTTCCTCCTCAGCTGTGCATTCGCAGCCAGCTTCAAGGTGTTCCTTTTGTGGATAGACTCTGGTGGAGAGACCGCTGGAGAAGGCTTCTGCTTCTATGCCCTTTGAGAAGGCTGCTTTGAAAAACCTCTTACCTAGCGTGTGCCAAGTACAGCCTTCTGCCTCTCTCCAATACTGACTTACTTTTGACAGCTTGTCTTTCCGTTTGAGAAAGCAAGAGCCCTTTTCGTGCAGGGAAAAATGTCGGTTTTCTGTTCTTCTTTTGCACAAGGTGACGTGCTTTCAGGGCTGTGGTTAGGCTTTTACCCACTCGAGGGAGGGCAGCTTCCCATTCACTTTGGAGATGGCACTCCTGCAGCGCTGTGGGCCATGTCTGTGCTTCGCAGACTGCAAACTACCCTCTCCATTCGAAGAGAACACGCACGGATTGGGAAGTCTCTGTTCTCTGGGAGTTGTGTGTGGTGCTACTGCCCCGGTGTATGGGGTGGCTCACTGGCCACTAGCAATGTTTCTGCTCGCCACTGTGGGGCAAACGTTGTGCAGCTAAGCTCACTTGGGAAGTACAAGTGCCAGAGTTCCTTTCTGGGGCACCATCAAGAGATCACATTCGTAGCATGCGGGTACTGCTTTCCTCCTAATCGGTGCATTCGCAGCCACCTTCAAGGTGTTCCTTTTGTGGATAGACTCTGGTGGAGAGGCCGCTGGAGAAGGCTTCTGCTTCTATGCCCTTTGAGAAGGCTGCTTTGAGGAACCTCTTACCCTAGCCTCTGGCAAGTACAGCCTTCTGCCTCTCTCCAATACTGACTTACTTTTGACAGCTTGTCTTTCCGTTTGAGAAAGCAAGAGCCCTTTTCGTGCAGGGAAAAATGTCCGTTTTCTGTTCTTCTTTTGCACACGGTGACGTGCTTTCAGGCGTGGGTTAGGCTTTTACCCACTCGAGGGAGGGCAGCTTCCCATTCACTTTGGAGATGGCACTCCTGCAGCGCTGTGGGTCATGACTGTGCTTCGCAGACTGCAAACTACCCTCTCCATTCGAAGAGAACACGCACGGATTGGGAAGTCTCTGTTCTCTGGGAGTTGTGTGTGGTGCTACTGCCCCGGTGTATGGGGTGGCTCACTGGCCACTAGCAATGTTTCTGCTCGCCACTGTGGGGAAAACGTTGTGCAGCTAAGCTCACTTGGGAAGTACAAGTGCCAGAGTTCCTTTCTGGGGCACCATCAAGAGATCACATTCGTAGCATGCGGGTACTGCTTTCCTCCTCAGCTGTGCATTCGCAGCCAGCTTCAAAGTGTTCCTTTTGTGGATAGACTCTGGTGGAGAGGCCGCTGGAGAAGGCCTCTGCTTCTATGCCCTTTGAGAAGGCTTCTTTGAGGAACCTCTTACCCTAGCGTGTGCCAAGTACAGCCTTCTGCCTCTCTCCAATACTGACTTACTTTTGACAGCTTGTCTTTCCGTTTGAGAAAGCAAGAGCCCTTTTCGTGCAGGGAAAAATGTCCGTTTTCTGTTCTTCTTTTGCACAAGGTGACGTGCTTTCAGGGCTGTGGTTAGGCTTTTACCCACTCGAGGGAGGGCAGCTTCCCATTCACTTTGGAGATGGCACTCCTGCAGCGCTGTGGGCCATGTCTGTGCTTCGCAGACTGCAAACTACCCTCTCCATTCGAAGAGAACACGCACGGATTGGGAAGTCTCTGTTCTCTGGGAGTTGTGTGTGGTGCTACTGCCCCGGTGTATGGGGTGGCTCACTGGCCACTAGCAATGTTTCTGCTCGCCACTGTGGGGCAAACGTTGTGCAGCTAAGCTCACTTGGGAAGTACAAGTGCCAGAGTTCCTTTCTGGGGCACCATCAAGAGATCACATTCGTAGCATGCGGGTACTGCTTTCCTCCTCAGCTGTGCATTCGCAGCCAGCTTCAAGGTGTTCCTTTTGTGGATAGACTCTGGTGGAGAGGCCGCTGGATAAGGCCTCTGCTTCTATGCCCTTTGAGAGGGCTGCTTTGAGGAACCTCTTACCCTAGCCTCTGCCAAGTACAGCCTTCTGCCTCTCTCCAATACTGACTTACTTCTGACAGCTTGTCTTTCCGTTTGAGAAACCAAGAGCCCTTTTCGTGCAGGGAAAAATGTCCGTTTTCTGTTCTTCTTTTGCACACGGTGACGTGCTTTCAGGGCTGGCGTTAGGCTTTTACCCACTCGAGGGAGGGCAGCTTCCCATTTACTTTGTAGATGGCACTCCTGCAGCGCTGTGGGCCATGTCTGTGCTTCGCAGACTGCAAACTACCCTCTCCATTCGAAGAGAACACGCACGGATTGGGAAGTCTCTGTTCTCTGGGAGTTGTGTGTGGTGCTACTGCCCCGGTGTATGGGGTGGCTCACTGGCCACTAGCAATGTTTCTGCTCGCCACTGTGGGGCAAACGTTGTGCAGCTAAGCTCACTTGGGAAGTACAAGTGCCAGAGTTCCTTTCTGGGGCACCATCAAGAGATCACATTCGTAGCATGCGGGTACTGCTTTCCTCCTCAGCTGTGCATTCGCAGCCAGCTTCAAGGTGTTCCTTTTGTGGATAGACTCTGGTGGAGAGGCCGCTGGAGAAGGCTTCTGCTTCTATGCCCTTTGAGAAGGCTGCTTTGAGGAACCTCTTTCCCTAGCCTCTGCCAAGTACAGCCTTCTGCCTCTCTCCAATACTGACTTACATTTGACAGCTTGTCTTTCCGTTTGAGAAACCAAGAGCCCTTTTCGTGCAGGGAAAAATGTCCGTTTTCTGTTCTTCTTTTGCACACGATGACGTGCTTTCAGGCCTGGGTTAGGCTTTTACCCACTCGAGGGAGGGCAGCTTCCCATTCACTTTGGAGATGGCACTCCTGCAGCGCTGTGGGTCATGACTGTGCTTCGCAGACTCTAAACTACCCTCTCCATTCGAAGAGAACACGCACGGATTGGGAAGTCTCTGTTCTCTGGGAGTTGTGTGTGGTGCTACTGCCCCGGTGTATGGGGTGGCTCACTGGCCACTAGCAATGTTTCTGCTCGCCACTGTGGGGCAAACGTTGTGCAGCTAAGCTCACTTGGGAAGTAAAAGTGCCAGAGTTCCTTTCTGGGGCACCATCAAGAGATCACATTCGTAGCATGCGGGTACTGCTTTCCTCCTAAGCTGTGCATTCGCAGCCAGCTTCAAGGTGTTCCTTTTGTGGATAGACTCTGGAGGAGAGGCCGCTGGAGAAGGCCTCTGCTTCTATGCCCTTTGAGAGGGCTGCTTTGAGGAACCTATTACCCTAGCCTCTGCCAAGTACAGCCTTCTGCCTCTCTCCAATACTGACTTACTTTTGACAGCTTGTCTTTCCGTTTGAGAAACCAAGAGCCCTTTTCGTGCAGGGAAAAATGTCCGTTTTCTGTTCTTCTTTTGCACACGGTGACGTGCTTTCAGGCCTGGGTTAGGCTTTTACCCACTCGAGGGAGGGCAGCTTCCCATTCACTTTGGAGATGGCACTCCTGCAGCGCTGTGGGCCATAACTGTGCTTCGCAGACTGTAAACTACCCTCTCCATTCGAAGAGAACACGCACGGATTGGGAAGTCTCTGTTCTCTGGGAGATGTGTGTGGTGCTACTGCCCCGGTGTATGGGGTGGCTCACTCGCCACTAGCAATGTTTCTGCTCTCCACTGTGGGGCAAACGTTGTGCAGCTAAGCTCACTTGGGAAGTACAAGTGCCAGAGTTCCTTTCTGGGGCACCATCAAGAGATCACATTCGTAGCATGCGGGTACTGCTTTCCTCCTAAGCTGTGCATTCGCAGCCAGCTTCGAGGTGTTCCTTTTGTGGATAGACTCTGGTGGAGAGGCCGCTGGAGAAGGCCTCTGCTTCTATGCCCTTTGAGAAGGCTTCTTTGAGGAACCTCTTACCCTAGCCTCTGCCACGTACAGCCTTCTGCCTCTCCCCAATACTGACTTACTTTTGACAGCTTGTCTTTCCGTTTGAGAAAGCAAGAGCCCTTTTCGTGCAGGGAAAAATGTCCGTTTTCTGTTCTTCTTTTGCACACGGTGACGTGCTTTCAGGGCTGTGGTTAGGCTTTTACCCACTCGAGGGAGGGCAGCTTCCCATTCACTTTGGAGATGGCACTCCTGCAGCGCTGTGGGCCATGTCTGTGCTTCGCAGACTGCAAACTACCCTCTCCATTCGAAGAGAACACGCACGGATTGGGAAGTCTCTGTTCTCTGGGAGTTGTGTGTGGTGCTACTGCCCCGGTGTATGGGGTGGCTCACTGGCCACTAGCAATGTTTCTGCTCGCCACTGTGGGGCAAACGTTGTGCAGCTAAGCTCACTTGGGAAGTACAAGTGCCAGAGTTCCTTTCTGGGGCACCATCAAGAGATCACATTCGTAGCATGCGGGTACTGCTTTCCTCCTCAGCTGTGCATTCGCAGCCAGCTTCAAGGTGTTCCTTTTGTGGATAGACTCTGGTGGAGAGACCGCTGGAGAAGGCTTCTGCTTCTATGCCCTTTGAGAAGGCTGCTTTGAAAAACCTCTTACCTAGCGTGTGCCAAGTACAGCCTTCTGCCTCTCTCCAATACTGACTTACTTTTGACAGCTTGTCTTTCCGTTTGAGAAAGCAAGAGCCCTTTTCGTGCAGGGAAAAATGTCGGTTTTCTGTTCTTCTTTTGCACAAGGTGACGTGCTTTCAGGGCTGTGGTTAGGCTTTTACCCACTCGAGGGAGGGCAGCTTCCCATTCACTTTGGAGATGGCACTCCTGCAGCGCTGTGGGCCATGTCTGTGCTTCGCAGACTGCAAACTACCCTCTCCATTCGAAGAGAACACGCACGGATTGGGAAGTCTCTGTTCTCTGGGAGTTGTGTGTGGTGCTACTGCCCCGGTGTATGGGGTGGCTCACTGGCCAGTAGCAATGTTTCTGCTCGCCACTGTGGGGCAAACGTTGTGCAGCTAAGCTCACTTGGGAAGTACAAGTGCCAGAGTTCCTTTCTGGGGCACCATCAAGAGATCACATTCGTAGCATGCTGGTACTGCTTTCCTCCTCAGCTGTGCTTTCGCAGCCAGCTTCAAGGTGTTCCTTTTGTGGATAGACTCTGGTGGAGAGGCCGCTGGAGAAGGCTTCTGCTTCTATGCCCTTTGAGAAGGCTTATTTGAGGAACCTCTTACCCTAGCGTGTGCCAAGTACAGCCTTCTGCCTCTCTCCAATACTGACTTAGTTTTGACAGCTTGTCTTTCCGTTTGAGAAAGCAAGAGCCCTTTTCGTGCAGGGAATAATGTCCGTTTTCTGTTCTTCTTTTGCACAAGGTGACGTGCTTTCAGGGCTGTGGTTAGGCTTTCACCCACTCGAGGGAGTGCAGCTTCCCATTCACTTTGGAGATGGCACTCCTGCAGCGCTGTGGGCCATGTCTGTGCTTCGCAGACTTCAAACTACCCTCTCCATTCGAAGAGAACACGCACGGATTGGGAAGTCTCTGTTCTCTGGGAGTTGTGTGTGGTGCTACTGCCCCGGTGTATGGGGTGGCTCACTGGCCACTAGCAATGTTTCTGCTCGCCACTGTGGGGCAAACGTTGTGCAGCTAAGCTCACTTGGGAAGTACAAGTGCCAGAGTTCCTTTCTGGGGCACCATCAAGAGATCACATTCGTAGCATGCGGGTACTGCTTTCCTCCTAATCGGTGCATTCGCAGCCACCTTCAAGGTGTTCCTTTTGTGGATAGACTCTGGTGGAGAGGCCGCTGGAGAAGGCTTCTGCTTCTATGCCCTTTGAGAAGGCTGCTTTGAGGAACCTCTTACCCTAGCCTCTGGCAAGTACAGCCTTCTGCCTCTCTCCAATACTGACTTACTTTTGACAGCTTGTCTTTCCGTTTGAGAAACCAAGAGCCCTTTTCGTGCAGGGAAAAATGTCCGTTTTCTGTTCTTCTTTTGCACACGGTGACGTGCTTTCAGGCCTGGGTTAGGCTTTTACCCACTCGAGGGAGGGCAGCTTCCCATTCACTTTGGAGATGGCACTCCTGCAGCGCTGTGGGTCATGACTGTGCTTCGCAGACTGTAAACTACCCTCTCCATTCGAAGAGAACACGCACGGATTGGGAAGTCTCTGTTCTCTGGGAGATGTGTGTGGTGCTACTGCCCCGGTGTATGGGGTGGCTCACTCGCCACTAGCAATGTTTCTGCTCTCCACTGTGGGGCAAACGTTGTGCAGCTAAGCTCACTTGGGAAGTACAAGTGCCAGAGTTCCTTTCTGGGGCACCATCAAGAGATCACATTCGTAGCATGCGGGTACTGCTTTCCTCCTAAGATGTGCATTCGCAGCCAGCTTCAAAGTGTTCCTTTTGTGGATAGACTCTGGTGGAGAGGCCGCTGGAGAAGGCCTCTGCTTCTATGCCCTTTGAGAAGGCTTCTTTGAGTAACCTCTTACCCTAGCCTCTGCCACGTACAGCCTTCTGCCTCTCCCCAATACTGACTTACTTCTGACAGCTTGTCTTTCCGTTTAAGAAAGCAATAGCCCTTTTCGTGCAGGGAAAAATGTCCGTTTTCTCTTCTTCTTTTGCACACGGTGACGTGCTTTCAGGGCTGTGGTTAGGCTTTTACCCACTCGAGGGAGGGCAGCTTCCCATTCACTTTGGAGATGGCACTCCTGCAGCGCTGTGGGCCATGTCTGTGCTTCGCAGACTGCAAACTACCCTCTCCATTCGAAGAGAACACGCACGGATTGGGAAGTCTCTGTTCTCTGGGAGTTGTGTGTGGTGCTACTGCCCCGGTGTATGGGGTGGCTCACTGGCCACTAGCAATGTTTCTGCTCGCCACTGTGGGGAAAACGTTGTGCAGCTAAGCTCACTTGGGAAGTACAAGTGCCAGAGTTCCTTTCTGGGGCACCATCAAGAGATCACATTCGTAGCATGCGGGTACTGCTTTCCTCCTCAGCTGTGCTTTCGCAGCCAGCTTCAAGGTGTTCCTTTTGTGGATAGACTCTGGTGGAGAGGCCGCTGGAGAAGGCTTCTGCTTCTATGCCCTTTGAGAAGGCTTATTTGAGGAACCTCTTACCCTAGCGTGTGCCAAGTACAGCCTTCTGCCTCTCTCCAATACTGACTTACTTTTGACAGCTTGTCTTTCCGTTTGAGAAAGCAAGAGCCCTTTTCGTGCAGGGAAAAATGTCCGTTTTCTGTTCTTCTTTTGCACAAGGTGACGTGCTTTCAGGGCTGTGGTTAGGCTTTTACCCACTCGAGGGAGGGCAGCTTCCCATTCACTTTGGATATGGCACCCCTGCAGCGCTGTGGGCCATGTCTGTGCTTCGCAGACTGCAAACTACCCTCTCCATTCGAAGAGAACACGCACGGATTGGGAAGTCTCTGTTCTCTGGGAGTTGTGTGTGGTGCTACTGCCCCGGTGTATGGGGTGGCTCACTGGCCACTAGCAATGTTTCTGCTCGCCACTGTGGGGCAAACGTTGTGCAGCTAAGCTCACTTGGGAAGTACAAGTGCCAGAGTTCCTTTCTGGGGCACCATCAAGAGATCACATTCGTAGCATGCGGGTACTGCTTTCCTCCTCAGCTGTGCTTTCGCAGCCAGCTTCAAGGTGTTCCTTTTGTGGATAGACTCTGGTGGAGAGGCCGCTGGAGAAGGCTTCTGCTTCTATGCCCTTTGAGAAGGCTTCTTTGAGGAACCTCTTACCCTAGCGTGTGCCAAGTACAGCCTTCTGCCTCTCTCCAATACTGACTTACTTTTGACAGCTTGTCTTTCCGTTTGAGAAAGCAAGAGCCCTTTTCGTGCAGGGAAAAATGTCCGTTTTCTGTTCTTCTTTTGCACAAGGTGACGTGCTTTCAGGGCTGTGGTTAGGCTTTTACCCACTCGAGGGAGGGCAGCTTCCCATTCACTTTGGAGATGGCACTCCTGCAGCGCTGTGGGCCATGTCTGTGCTTTGCAGACTGCAAACTACCCTCTCCATTCGAAGAGAACACGCACGGATTGGGAAGTCTCTGTTCTCTGGGAGTTGTGTGTGGTGCTACTGCCCCGGTGTATGGGGTGGCTCACTCGCCACTAGCAATGTTTCTGCTCTCCACTGTGGGGCAAACGTTGTGCAGCTAAGCTCACTTGGGAAGTACAAGTGCCAGAGTTCCTTTCTGGGGCACCATCAAGAGATCACATTCGTAGCATGCGGGTACTGCTTTCCTCCTAAGCTGTGCATTCGCAGCCAGCTTCGAGGTGTTCCTTTTGAAGATAGACTCTGGTGGAGAGGCCGCTGGAGAAGGCCTCTGCTTCTATGCCCTTTGAGAAGGCTTCTTTGAGGAACCTCTTACCCTAGCCTCTGCCACGTACAGCCTTCTGCCTCTCCCCAATACTGACTTACTTTTGACAGCTTGTCTTTCCGTTTGAGAAAGCAAGAGCCCTTTTCGTGCAGGTAAAAATGTCCGTTTTCTGTTCTTCTTTTGCACACGGTGACGTGCTTTCAGGGCTGTGGTTAGGCTTTTACCCACTCGAGGGAGTTCAGCTTCCCATTCACTTTGGAGATGGCACTCCTGCAGCGCTGTGGGCCATGTCTGTGCTTCGCAGACTGCAAACTACCCTCTCCATTCGAAGAGAACACGCACGGATTGGGAAGTCTCTGTTCTCTGGGAGTTGTGTGTGGTGCTACTGCCCCGGTGTATGGGGTGGCTCACTGGCCACTAGCAATGTTTCTGCTCGCCACTGTGGGGAAAACGTTGTGCAGCTAAGCTCACTTGGGAAGTACAAGTGCCAGAGTTCCTTTCTGGGGCACCATCAAGAGATCACATTCGTAGCATGCGGGTACTGCTTTCCTCCTAAGCTGTGCATTCGCAGCCAGCTTCAAGGTGTTCCTTTTGTGGATAGAGTCTGGAGGAGAGGCCGCTGGAGAAGGCTTCTGCTTCTATGCCCTTTGAGAGGGCTGCTTTGAGGAACCTCTTACCCTAGCCTCTGACAAGTACAGCCTTCTGCCTCTCTCCAATACTGACTTACTTCTGACAGCTTGTCTTTCCGTTTGAGAAACCAAGAGCCCTTTTCGTGCAGGGAAAAATGTCCGTTTTCTGTTCTTCTTTTGCACAAGGTGACGTGCTTTCAGGGCTGTGGTTAGGCTTTTACCCACTCGAGGGAGGGCAGCTTCCCATTCACTTTGGAGATGGCACTCCTGCAGCGCTGTGGGCCATGTCTGTGCTTTGCAGACTGCAAACTACCCTCTCCATTCGAAGAGAACACGCACGGATTGGGAAGTCTCTGTTCTCTGGGAGATGTGTGTGGTGCTACTGCCCCGGTGTATGGGGTGGCTCACTGGCCACTAGCAATGTTTCTGCTCTCCACTGTGGGGCAAACGTTGTGCAGCTAAGCTCACTTGGGAAGTACAAGTGCCAGAGTTCCTTTCTGGGGCACCATCAAGAGATCACATTCGTAGCATGCGGGTACTGCTTTCCTCCTAAACTGTGCATTCGCAGCCAGCTTCGAGGTGTTCCTTTTGTGGATAGACTCTGGTGGAGAGGCCGCTGGAGAAGGCCTCTGCTTCTATGCCCTTTGAGAAGGCTTCTTTGAGGAACCTCTTACCCTAGCCTCTGCCACGTACAGCCTTCTGCCTCTCCCCAATACTGACTTACTTTTGACAGCTTGTCTTTCCGTTTGAGAAAGCAAGAGCCCTTTTCGTGCAGGGAAAAATGTCCGTTTTCTGTTCTTCTTTTGCACACGGTGACGTGCTTTCAGGGCTGTGGTTAGGCTTTTACCCACTCGAGGGAGTTCAGCTTCCCATTCACTTTGGAGATGGCACTCCTGCAGCGCTGTGGGCCATGTCTGTGCTTCGCAGACTGCAAACTACCCTCTCCATTCGAAGAGAACACGCACGGATTGGGAAGTCTCTGTTCTCTGGGAGTTGTGTGTGGTGCTACTGCCCCGGTGTATGGGGTGGCTCACTGGCCACTAGCAATGTTTCTGCTCGCCACTGTGGGGAAAACGTTGTGCAGCTAAGCTCACTTGGGAAGTACAAGTGCCAGAGTTCCTTTCTGGGGCACCATCAAGAGATCACATTCGTAGCATGCGGCTACTGCTTTCCTCCTCAGCTGTGCTTTCGCAGCCAGCGTCAAGGTGTTCCTTTTGTGGATAGACTCTGGTGGAGAGGCCGCTGGAGAAGGCTTCTGCTTCTATGCCCTTTGAGAGGGCTGCTTTGAGGAACCTCTTACCCTAGCCTCTGACAAGTACAGCCTTCTGCCTCTCTCCAATACTGACTTACTTCTGACAGCTTGTCTTTCCGTTTGAGAAACCAAGAGCCCTTTTCGTGCAGGGAAAAATGTCCGTTTTCTGTTCTTCTTTTGCACAAGCTGACGTGCTTTCAGGGCTGTGGTTAGGCTTTTACCCACTCGAGGGAGGGCAGCTTCCCATTCACTTTGGAGATGGCACTCCTGCAGCGCTGTGGGCCATGTCTGTGCTTTGCAGACTGCAAACTACCCTCTCCATTCGAAGAGAACACGCACGGATTGGGAAGTCTCTGTTCTCTGGGAGATGTGTGTGGTGCTACTGCCCCGGTGTATGGGGTGGCTCACTGGCCACTAGCAATGTTTCTGCTCTCCACTGTGGGGCAAACGTTGTGCAGCTAAGCTCACTTGGGAAGTACAAGTGCCAGAGTTCCTTTCTGGGGCACCATCAAGAGATCACATTCGTAGCATGCGGGTACTGCTTTCCTCCTAAACTGTGCATTCGCAGCCAGCTTCGAGGTGTTCCTTTTGTGGATAGACTCTGGTGGAGAGGCCGCTGGAGAAGGCCTCTGCTTCTATGCCCTTTGAGAAGGCTTCTTTGAGGAACCTCTTACCCTAGCCTCTGCCACGTACAGCCTTCTGCCTCTCCCCAATACTGACTTACTTTTGACAGCTTGTCTTTCCGTTTGAGAAAGCAAGAGCCCTTTTCGTGCAGGGAAAAATGTCCGTTTTCTGTTCTTCTTTTGCACACGGTGACGTGCTTTCAGGGCTGTGGTTAGGCTTTTACCCACTCGAGGGAGTTCAGCTTCCCATTCACTTTGGAGATGGCACTCCTGCAGCGCTGTGGGCCATGTCTGTGCTTCGCAGACTGCAAACTACCCTCTCCATTCGAAGAGAACACGCACGGATTGGGAAGTCTCTGTTCTCTGGGAGTTGTGTGTGGTGCTACTGCCCCGGTGTATGGGGTGGCTCACTGGCCACTAGCAATGTTTCTGCTCGCCACTGTGGGGAAAACGTTGTGCAGCTAAGCTCACTTGGGAAGTACAAGTGCCAGAGTGCCTTTCTGGGGCACCATCAAGAGATCACATTCGTAGCATGCGGGTACTGCTTTCCTCCTCAGCTGTGCTTTCGCAGCCAGCGTCAAGGTGTTCCTTTTGTGGATAGACTCTGGTGGAGAGGCCGCTGGAGAAGGCTTCTGCTTCTATGCCCTTTGAGAAGGCTTATTTGAGGAACCTCTTACCCTAGCGTGTGCCAAGTACAGCCTTCTGCCTCTCTCCAATACTGACTTACTTTTGACAGCTTGTCTTTCCGTTTGAGAAAGCAAGAGCCCTTTTCGTGCAGGGAAAAATGTCCGTTTTCTGTTCTTCTTTTGCACAAGGTGACGAGCTTTCAGGGCTGTGGTTAGGCTTTTACCCACTCGAGGGAGGGCAGCTTCCCATTCACTTTGGATATGGCACCCCTGCAGCGCTGTGGGCCATGTCTGTGCTTCGCAGACTGCAAACTACCCTCTCCATTCGAAGAGAACACGCACGGATTGGGAAGTCTCTGTTCTCTGGGAGTTGTGTGTGGTGCTACTGCCCCGGTGTATGGGGTGGCTCACTGGCCACTAGCAATGTTTCTGCTCGCCACTGTGGGGCAAACGTTGTGCAGCTAAGCTCACTTGGGAAGTCCAAGTGCCAGAGTTCCTTTCTGGGGCACCATCAAGAGATCACATTCGTAGCATGCGGGTACTGCTTTCCTCCTCAGCTGTGCTTTCGCAGCCAGCTTCAAGGTGTTCCTTTTGTGGATAGACTCTGGTGGAGAGGCCGCTGGAGAAGGCTTCTGCTTCTATGCCCTTTGAGAAGGCTTCTTTGAGGAACCTCTTACCCTAGCGTGTGCCAAGTACAGCCTTCTGCCTCTCTCCAATACTGACTTACTTTTGACAGCTTGTCTTTCCGTTTGAGAAAGCAAGAGCCCTTTTCGTGCAGGGAAAAATGTCCGTTTTCTGTTCTTCTTTTGCACAAGGTGACGTGCTTTCAGGGCTGTGGTTAGGCTTTTACCCACTCGAGGGAGGGCAGCTTCCCATTCACTTTGGAGATGGCACTCCTGCAGCGCTGTGGGCCATGTCTGTGCTTTGCAGACTGCAAACTACCCTCTCCATTCGAAGAGAACACGCACGGATTGGGAAGTCTCTGTTCTCTGGGAGTTGTGTGTGGTGCTACTGCCCCGGTGTATGGGGTGGCTCACTGGCCACTAGCAATGTTTCTGCTCGCCACTGTGGGGCAAACGTTGTGCAGCTAAGCTCACTTGGGAAGTACAAGTGCCAGAGTTCCTTTCTGGGGCACCATCAAGAGATCACATTCGTAGCATGCGGGTACTGCTTTCCTCCTAAGATGTGCATTCGCAGCCAGCTTCAAGTTGTTCCTTTTGTGGATAGACTCTGGTGGAGAGGCCGCTGGATAAGGCCTCTGCTTCTATGCCCTTTGAGAGGGCTGCTTTGAGGAACCTCTTACCCTAGCCTCTGCCAAGTACAGCCTTCTGCCTCTCTCCAATACTGACTTACTTCTGACAGCTTGTCTTTCCGTTTGAGAAACCAAGAGCCCTTTTCGTGCAGGGAAAAATGTCCGTTTTCTGTTCTTCTTTTGCACACGGTGACGTGCTTTCAGGGCTGTGGTTAGGCTTTTACCCACTCGAGGGAGGGCAGCTTCCCATTTACTTTGTAGATGGCACTCCTGCAGCGCTGTGGGCCATGTCTGTGCTTCGCAGACTGCAAACTACCCTCTCCATTCGAAGAGAACACGCACGGATTGGGAAGTCTCTGTTCTCTGGGAGTTGTGTGTGGTGCTACTGCCCCGGTGTATGGGGTGGCTCACTGGCCACTAGCAATGTTTCTGCTCGCCACTGTGGGGAAAACGTTGTGCAGCTAAGCTCACTTGGGAAGTACAAGTGCCAGAGTTCCTTTCTGGGGCACCATCAAGAGATCACATTCGTAGCATGCGGGTACTGCTTTCCTCCTAATCGGTGCATTCGCAGCCAGCTTCAAGGTGTTCCTTTTGTGGATAGACTCTGGTGGAGAGGCCGCTGGAGAAGGCTTCTGCTTCTATGCCCTTTGAGAAGGCTGCTTTGAGGAACCTCTTACCCTAGCCTCTGGCAAGTACAGCCTTCTGCCTCTCTCCAATACTGACTTACTTTTGACAGCTTGTCTTTCCGTTTGAGAAACCAAGAGCCCTTTTCGTGCAGGGAAAAATGTCCGTTTTCTGTTCTTCTTTTGCACACGGTGACGTGCTTTCAGGCCTGGGTTAGGCTTTTACCCACTCGAGGGAGGGCAGCTTCCCATTCACTTTGGAGATGGCACTCCTGCAGCGCTGTGGGTCATGACTGTGCTTCGCAGACTGTAAACTACCCTCTCCATTCGAAGAGAACACGCACGGATTGGGAAGTCTCTGTTCTCTGGGAGATGTGTGTGGTGCTACTGCCCCGGTGTATGGGGTGGCTCACTGGCCACTAGCAATGTTTCTGTTCGCCACTGTGGGGCAAACGTTGTGCAGCTAAGCTCACTTGGGAAGTACAAGTGCCAGAGTTCCTTTCTGGGGCACCATCAAGAGATCACATTCGTAGCATGCGGGTACTGCTTTCCTCCTAAGATGTGCATTCGCAGCCAGCTTCAAGGTGTTCCTTTTGTGGATAGACTCTGGTGGAGAGGCCGCTGGAGAAGGCCTCTGCTTCTATGCCCTTTGAGAAGGCTTCTTTGAGGAACCTCTTACCCTAGCCTCTGCCACGTACAGCCTTCTGCCTCTCCCCAATACTGACTTACTTCTGACAGCTTGTCTTTCCGTTTGAGAAAGCAAGAGCCCTTTTCGTGCAGGGAAAAATGTCCGTTTTCTGTTCTTCTTTTGCACACGGTGACGTGCTTTCAGGGCTGGGGTTAGGCTTTTACCCACTCGAGGGAGGGCAGCTTCCCATTCACTTTGGAGATGGCACTCCTGCAGCGCTGTGGGCCATGTCTGTGCTTCGCAGACTGCAAACTACCCTCTCCATTCGAAGAGAACACGCACGGATTGGGAAGTCTCTGTTCTCTGGGAGTTGTGTGTGGTGCTACTGCCCCGGTGTATGGGGTGGCTCACTGGCCACTAGCAATGTTTCTGCTCGCCACTGTGGGGCAAACGTTGTGCAGCTAAGCTCACTTGGGAAGTACAAGTGCCAGAGTTCCTTTCTGGGGCACCATCAAGAGATCACATTCGTAGCATGCGGGTACTGCTTTCCTCCTAAGATGTGCATTCGCAGCCAGCTTCAAGTTGTTCCTTTTGTGGATAGACTCTGGTGGAGAGGCCGCTGGATAAGGCCTCTGCTTCTATGCCCTTTGAGAGGGCTGCTTTGAGGAACCTCTTACCCTAGCCTCTGCCAAGTACAGCCTTCTGCCTCTCTCCAATACTGACTTACTTCTGACAGCTTGTCTTTCCGTTTGAGAAACCAAGAGCCCTTTTCGTGCAGGGAAAAATGTCCGTTTTCTGTTCTTCTTTTGCACACGGTGACGTGCTTTCAGGGCTGTGGTTAGGCTTTTACCCACTCGAGGGAGGGCAGCTTCCCATTTACTTTGTAGATGGCACTCCTGCAGCGCTGTGGGCCATGTCTGTGCTTCGCAGACTGCAAACTACCCTCTCCATTCGAAGAGAACACGCACGGATTGGGAAGTCTCTGTTCTCTGGGAGTTGTGTGTGGTGCTACTGCCCCGGTGTATGGGGTGGCTCACTGGCCACTAGCAATGTTTCTGCTCGCCACTGTGGGGAAAACGTTGTGCAGCTAAGCTCACTTGGGAAGTACAAGTGCCAGAGTTCCTTTCTGGGGCACCATCAAGAGATCACATTCGTAGCATGCGGGTACTGCTTTCCTCCTAATCGGTGCATTCGCAGCCACCTTCAAGGTGTTCCTTTTGTGGATAGACTCTGGTGGAGAGGCCGCTGGAGAAGGCTTCTGCTTCTATGCCCTTTGAGAAGGCTGCTTTGAGGAACCTCTTACCCTAGCCTCTGGCAAGTACAGCCTTCTGCCTCTCTCCAATACTGACTTACTTTTGACAGCTTGTCTTTCCGTTTGAGAAACCAAGAGCCCTTTTCGTGCAGGGAAAAATGTCCGTTTTCTGTTCTTCTTTTGCACACGGTGACGTGCTTTCAGGCCTGGGTTAGGCTTTTACCCACTCGAGGGAGGGCAGCTTCCCATTCACTTTGGAGATGGCACTCCTGCAACGCTGTGGGTCATGACTGTGCTTCGCAGACTGTAAACTACCCTCTCCATTCGAAGAGAACACGCACGGATTGGGAAGTCTCTGTTCTCTGGGAGTTGTGTGTGGTGCTACTGCCCCGGTGTATGGGGTGGCTCACTGGCCACTAGCAATGTTTCTGCTCGCCACTGTGGGGCAAACGTTGTGCAGCTAAGCTCACTTGGGAAGTACAAGTGCCAGAGTTCCTTTCTGGGGCACCATCAAGAGATCACATTCGTAGCATGCGGGTACTGCTTTCCTCCTAAGCTGTGCATTCGCAGCCAGCTTCAAGGTGTTCCTTTTGTGGATAGACTCTGGAGGAGAGGCCGCTGGATAAGGCCTCTGCTTCTATGCCCTTTGAGAGGGCTGCTTTGAGGAACCTATTACCCTAGCCTCTGCCAAGTACAGCCTTCTGCCTCTCTCCAATACTGACTTACTTCTGACAGCTTGTCTTTCCGTTTGAGAAACCAAGAGCCCTTTTTGTGCAGGGAAAAATGTCCGTTTTCTGTTCTTCTTTTGCACACGGTGACGTGCTTTCAGGCGTGGGTTAGGCTTTTACCCACTCGAGGGAGGGCAGCTTCCCATTCACTTTGGAGATGGCACTCCTGCAGCGCTGTGGGCCATAACTGTGCTTCGCAGACTGTAAACTACCCTCTCCATTCGAAGAGAACACGCACGGATTGGGAAGTCTCTGTTCTCTGGGAGATGTGTGTGGTGCTACTGCCCCGGTGTATGGGGTGGCTCACTGGCCACTAGCAATGTTTCTGCTCTCCACTGTGGGGCAAACGTTGTGCAGCTAAGCTCACTTGGGAAGTACAAGTGCCAGAGTTCCTTTCTGGGGCACCATCAAGAGATCACATTCGTAGCATGCGGGTACTGCTTTCCTCCTAAGCTGTGCATTCGCAGCCAGCTTCGAGGTGTTCCTTTTGTGGATAGACTCTGGTGGAGAGGCCGCTGGAGAAGGCCTCTGCTTCTATGCCCTTTGAGAAGGCTTCTTTGAGGAACCTCTTACCCTAGCCTCTGCCACGTACAGCCTTCTGCCTCTCCCCAATACTGACTTACTTTTGACAGCTTGTCTTTCCGTTTGAGAAAGCAAGAGCCCTTTTCGTGCAGGGAAAAATGTCCGTTTTCTGTTCTTCTTTTGCACACGGTGACGTGCTTTCAGGGCTGGGGTTAGGCTTTTACCCACTCGAGGGAGGGCAGCTTCCCATTCACTTTGGAGATGGCACTCCTGCAGCGCTGTGGGCCATGTCTGTGCTTCGCAGACTGCAAACTACCCTCTCCATTCGAAGAGAACACGCACGGATTGGGAAGTCTCTGTTCTCTGGGAGTTGTGTGTGGTGCTACTGCCCCGGTGTATGGGGTGGCTCACTGGCCACTAGCAATGTTTCTGCTCGCCACTGTGGGGCAAACGTTGTGCAGCTAAGCTCACTTGGGAAGTACAAGTGCCAGAGTTCCTTTCTGGGGCACCATCAAGAGATCACATTCGTAGCATGCGGGTACTGCTTTCCTCCTAATCGGTGCATTCGCAGCCACCTTCAAGGTGTTCCTTTTGTGGATAGACTCTGGTGGAGAGGCCGCTGGAGAAGGCTTCTGCTTCTATGCCCTTTGAGAAGGCTGCTTTGAGGAACCTCTTACCCTAGCCTCTGGCAAGTACAGCCTTCTGCCTCTCTCCAATACTGACTTACTTTTGACAGCTTGTCTTTCCGTTTGAGAAACCAAGAGCCCTTTTCGTGCAGGGAAAAATGTCCGTTTTCTGTTCTTCTTTTGCACACGGTGACGTGCTTTCAGGCCTGGGTTAGGCTTTTACCCACTCGAGGGAGGGCAGCTTCCCATTCACTTTGGAGATGGCACTCCTGCAGCGCTGTGGGTCATGACTGTGCTTCGCAGACTGTAAACTACCCTCTCCATTCGAAGAGAACACGCACGGATTGGGAAGTCTCTGTTCTCTGGGAGATGTGTGTGGTGCTACTGCCCCGGTGTATGGGGTGGCTCACTCGCCACTAGCAATGTTTCTGCTCTCCACTGTGGGGCAAACGTTGTGCAGCTAAGCTCACTTGGGAAGTACAAGTGCCAGAGTTCCTTTCTGGGGCACCATCAAGAGATCACATTCGTAGCATGCGGGTACTGCTTTCCTCCTAAGATGTGCATTCGCAGCCAGCTTCAAAGTGTTCCTTTTCTGGATAGACTCTGGTGGAGAGGCCGCTGGAGAAGGCCTCTGCTTCTATGCCCTTTGAGAAGGCTTCTTTGAGTAACCTCTTACCCTAGCCTCTGCCACGTACAGCCTTCTGCCTCTCCCCAATACTGACTTACTTCTGACAGCTTGTCTTTCCGTTTAAGAAAGCAATAGCCCTTTTCGTGCAGGGAAAAATGTCCGTTTTCTCTTCTTCTTTTGCACACGGTGACGTGCTTTCAGGGCTGTGGTTAGGCTTTTACCCACTCGAGGGAGGGCAGCTTCCCATTCACTTTGGAGATGGCACTCCTGCAGCGCTGTGGGCCATGTCTGTGCTTCGCAGACTGCAAACTACCCTCTCCATTCGAAGAGAACACGCACGGATTGGGAAGTCTCTGTTCTCTGGGAGTTGTGTGTGGTGCTACTGCCCCGGTGTATGGGGTGGCTCACTGGCCACTAGCAATGTTTCTGCTCGCCACTGTGGGGAAAACGTTGTGCAGCTAAGCTCACTTGGGAAGTACAAGTGCCAGAGTTCCTTTCTGGGGCACCATCAAGAGATCACATTCGTAGCATGCGGGTACTGCTTTCCTCCTCAGCTGTGCTTTCGCAGCCAGCTTCAAGGTGTTCCTTTTGTGGATAGACTCTGGTGGAGAGGCCGCTGGAGAAGGCTTCTGCTTCTATGCCCTTTGAGAAGGCTTATTTGAGGAACCTCTTACCCTAGCGTGTGCCAAGTACAGCCTTCTGCCTCTCTCCAATACTGACTTACTTTTGACAGCTTGTCTTTCCGTTTGAGAAAGCAAGAGCCCTTTTCGTGCAGGGAAAAATGTCCGTTTTCTGTTCTTCTTTTGCACAAGGTGACGTGCTTTCAGGGCTGTGGTTAGGCTTTTACCCACTCGAGGGAGGGCAGCTTCCCATTCACTTTGGATATGGCACCCCTGCAGCGCTGTGGGCCATGTCTGTGCTTCGCAGACTGCAAACTACCCTCTCCATTCGAAGAGAACACGCACGGATTGGGAAGTCTCTGTTCTCTGGGAGTTGTGTGTGGTGCTACTGCCCCGGTGTATGGGGTGGCTCACTGGCCACTAGCAATGTTTCTGCTCGCCACTGTGGGGAAAACGTTGTGCAGCTAAGCTCACTTGGGAAGTACAAGTGCCAGAGTTCCTTTCTGGGGCACCATCAAGAGATCACATTCGTAGCATGCGGTTACAGCTTTCCTCCTCAGCTGTGCATTCGCAGCCAGCTTCAAGGTGTTCCTTTTGTGGATAGACTCTGGTGGAGAGGCCGCTGGAGAAGGCTTCTGCTTCTATGCCCTTTGAGAAGGCTGCTTTGAGGAACCTCTTACCCTAGCCTCTGGCAAGTACAGCCTTCTGCCTCTCTCCAATACTGACTTACTTTTGACAGCTTGTCTTTCCGTTTGAGAAACCAAGAGCCCTTTTCGTGCAGGGAAAAATGTCCGTTTTCTGTTCTTCTTTTGCACACGGTGACGTGCTTTCAGGCCTGGGTTAGGCTTTTACCCACTCGAGGGAGGGCAGCTTCCCATTCACTTTGGAGATGGCACTCCTGCAGCGCTGTGGGTCATGACTGTGCTTCGCAGACTGTAAACTACCCTCTCCATTCGAAGAGAACACGCACGGATTGGGAAGTCTCTGTTCTCTGGGAGTTGTGTGTGGTGCTACTGCCCCGGTGTATGGGGTGGCTCACTGGCCACTAGCAATGTTTCTGCTCGCCACTGTGGGGCAAACGTTGTGCAGCTAAGCTCACTTGGGAAGTACAAGTGCCAGAGTTCCTTTCTGGGGCACCATCAAGAGATCACATTCGTAGCATGCGGGTACTGCTTTCCTCCTAAGCTGTGCATTCGCAGCCAGCTTCAAGGTGTTCCTTTTGTGGATAGACTCTGGAGGAGAGGCCGCTGGAGAAGGCCTCTGCTTCTATGCCCTTTGAGAGGGCTGCTTTGAGGAACCTATTACCCTAGCCTCTGCCAAGTACAGGTTCTGCCTCTCTCCAATACTGACTTACTTCTGACAGCTTGTCTTTCCGTTTGAGAAACCAAGAGCCCTTTTTGTGCAGGGAAAAATGTCCGTTTTCTGTTCTTCTTTTGCACACGGTGACGTGCTTTCAGGCGTGGGTTAGGCTTTTACCCACTCGAGGGAGGGCAGCTTCCCATTCACTTTGGAGATGGCACTCCTGCAGCGCTGTGGGCCATAACTGTGCTTCGCAGACTGTAAACTACCCTCTCCATTCGAAGAGAACACGCACGGATTGGGAAGTCTCTGTTCTCTGGGAGATGTGTGTGGTGCTACTGCCCCGGTGTATGGGGTGGCTCACTCGCCACTAGCAATGTTTCTGCTCTCCACTGTGGGGCAAACGTTGTGCAGCTAAGCTCACTTGGGAAGTACAAGTGCCAGAGTTCCTTTCTGGGGCACCATCAAGAGATCACATTCGTAGCATGCGGGTACTGCTTTCCTCCTAAGCTGTGCATTCGCAGCCAGCTTCGAGGTGTTCCTTTTGTGGATAGACTCTGGTGGAGAGGCCGCTGGAGAAGGCCTCTGCTTCTATGCCCTTTGAGAAGGCTTCTTTGAGGAACCTCTTACCCTAGCCTCTGCCACGTACAGCCTTCTGCCTCTCCCCAATACTGACTTACTTTTGACAGCTTGTCTTTCCGTTTGAGAAAGCAAGAGCCCTTTTCGTGCAGGGAAAAATGTCCGTTTTCTGTTCTTCTTTTGCACACGGTGACGTGCTTTCAGGGCTGTGGTTAGGCTTTTACCCACTCGAGGGAGTTCAGCTTCCCATTCACTTTGGAGATGGCACTCCTGCAGCGCTGTGGGCCATGTCTGTGCTTCGCAGACTGCAAACTACCCTCTCCATTCGAAGAGAACACGCACGGATTGGGAAGTCTCTGTTCTCTGGGAGTTGTGTGTGGTGCTACTGCCCCGGTGTATGGGGTGGCTCACTGGCCACTAGCAATGTTTCTGCTCGCCACTGTGGGGAAAACGTTGTGCAGCTAAGCTCACTTGGGAAGTACAAGTGCCAGAGTTCCTTTCTGGGGCACCATCAAGAGATCACATTGGTAGCATGCGGGTACTGCTTTCCTCCTAAGCTGTGCATTCGCAGCCAGCTTCAAGGTGTTCCTTTTGTGGATAGACTCTGGAGGAGAGGCCGCTGGAGAAGGCTTCTGCTTCTATGCCCTTTGAGAGGGCTGCTTTGAGGAACCTCTTACCCTAGCCTCTGCCAAGTACAGCCTTCTGCCTCTCTCCAATACTGACTTACTTCTGACAGCTTGTCTTTCCGTTTGAGAAACCAAGAGCCCTTTTCGTGCAGGGAAAAATGTCCGTTTTCTGTTCTTCTTTTGCACAAGGTGACGTGCTTTCAGGGCTGTGGTTAGGCTTTTACCCACTCGAGGGAGGGCAGCTTCCCATTCACTTTGGAGATGGCACTCCTGCAGCGCTGTGGGCCATGTCTGTGCTTTGCAGACTGCAAACTACCCTCTCCATTCGAAGAGAACACGCACGGATTGGGAAGTCTCTGTTCTCTGGGAGATGTGTGTGGTGCTACTGCCCCGGTGTATGGGGTGGCTCACTCGCCACTAGCAATGTTTCTGCTCTCCACTGTGGGGCAAACGTTGTGCAGCTAAGCTCACTTGGGAAGTACAAGTGCCAGAGTTCCTTTCTGGGGCACCATCAAGAGATCACATTCGTAGCATGCGGGTACTGCTTTCCTCCTAAACTGTGCATTCGCAGCCAGCTTCGAGGTGTTCCTTTTGTGGATAGACTCTGGTGGAGAGGCCGCTGGAGAAGGCCTCTGCTTCTATGCCCTTTGAGAAGGCTTCTTTGAGGAACCTCTTACCCTAGCCTCTGCCACGTACAGCCTTCTGCCTCTCCCCAATACTGACTTACTTTTGACAGCTTGTCTTTCCGTTTGAGAAAGCAAGAGCCCTTTTCGTGCAGGGAAAAATGTCCGTTTTCTGTTCTTCTTTTGCACACGGTGACGTGCTTTCAGGGCTGTGGTTAGGCTTTTACCCACTCGAGGGAGTTCAGCTTCCCATTCACTTTGGAGATGGCACTCCTGCAGCGCTGTGGGCCATGTCTGTGCTTCGCAGACTGCAAACTACCCTCTCCATTCGAAGAGAACACGCACGGATTGGGAAGTCTCTGTTCTCTGGGAGTTGTGTGTGGTGCTACTGCCCCGGTGTATGGGGTGGCTCACTGGCCACTAGCAATGTTTCTGCTCGCCACTGTGGGGAAAACGTTGTGCAGCTAAGCTCACTTGGGAAGTACAAGTGCCAGAGTTCCTTTCTGGGGCACCATCAAGAGATCACATTCGTAGCATGCGGGTACTGCTTTCCTCCTCAGCTGTGCTTTCGCAGCCAGCTTCAAGGTGTTCCTTTTGTGGATAGACTCTGGTGGAGAGGCCGCTGGAGAAGGCTTCTGCTTCTATGCCCTTTGAGAAGGCTTCTTTGAGGAATCTCTTACCCTAGCGTGTGCCAAGTACAGCCTTCTGCCTCTCTCCAATACTGACTTACTTTTGACAGCTTGTCTTTCCGTTTGAGAAAGCAAGAGCCCTTTTCGTGCAGGGAAAAATGTCCGTTTTCTGTTCTTCTTTTGCACAAGGTGACGTGCTTTCAGGGCTGTGGTTAGGCTTTTACCCACTCGAGGGAGGGCAGCTTCCCATTCACTTTGGATATGGCACCCCTGCAGCGCTGTGGGCCATGTCTGTGCTTCGCAGACTGCAAACTACCCTCTCCATTCGAAGAGAACACGCACGGATTGGGAAGTCTCTGTTCTCTGGGAGTTGTGTGTGGTGCTACTGCCCCGGTGTATGGGGTGGCTCACTGGCCACTAGCAATGTTTCTGCTCGCCACTGTGGGGCAAACGTTGTGCAGCTAAGCTCACTTGGGAAGTCCAAGTGCCAGAGTTCCTTTCTGGGGCACCATCAAGAGATCACATTCGTAGCATGCGGGTACTGCTTTCCTCCTCAGCTGTGCTTTCGCAGCCAGCTTCAAGGTGTTCCTTTTGTGGATAGACTCTGGTGGAGAGGCCGCTGGAGAAGGCTTCTGCTTCTATGCCCTTTGAGAAGGCTTCTTTGAGGAACCTCTTACCCTAGCGTGTGCCAAGTACAGCCTTCTGCCTCTCTCCAATACTGACTTACTTTTGACAGCTTGTCTTTCCGTTTGAGAAAGCAAGAGCCCTTTTCGTGCAGGGAAAAATGTCCGTTTTCTGTTCTTCTTTTGCACAAGGTGATGTGCTTTCAGGGCTGTGGTTAGGCTTTTACCCACTCGAGGGAGGGCAGCTTCCCATTCACTTTGGAGATGGCACTCCTGCAGCGCTGTGGGCCATGTCTGTGCTTTGCAGACTGCAAACTACCCTCTCCATTCGAAGAGAACACGCACGGATTGGGAAGTCTCTGTTCTCTGGGAGTTGTGTGTGGTGCTACTGCCCCGGTGTATGGGGTGGCTCACTGGCCACTAGCAATGTTTCTGCTCGCCACTGTGGGGCAAGCGTTGTGCAGCTAAGCTCACTTGGGAAGTACAAGTGCCAGAGTTCCTTTCTGGGGCACCATCAAGAGATCACATTCGTAGCATGCGGGTACTGCTTTCCTCCTAAGATGTGCATTCGCAGCCAGCTTCAAGTTGTTCCTTTTGTGGATAGACTCTGGTGGAGAGGCCGCTGGATAAGGCCTCTGCTTCTATGCCCTTTGAGAGGGCTGCTTTGAGGAACCTCTTACCCTAGCCTCTGCCAAGTACAGCCTTCTGCCTCTCTCCAATACTGACTTACTTCTGACAGCTTGTCTTTCCGTTTGAGAAACCAAGAGCCCTTTTCGTGCAGGGAAAAATGTCCGTTTTCTGTTCTTCTTTTGCACACGGTGACGTGCTTTCAGGGCTGTGGTTAGGCTTTTACCCACTCGAGGGAGGGCAGCTTCCCATTTACTTTGTAGATGGCACTCCTGCAGCGCTGTGGGCCATGTCTGTGCTTCGCAGACTGCAAACTACCCTCTCCATTCGAAGAGAACACGCACGGATTGGGAAGTCTCTGTTCTCTGGGAGTTGTGTGTGGTGCTACTGCCCCGGTGTATGGGGTGGCTCACTGGCCACTAGCAATGTTTCTGCTCGCCACTGTGGGGAAAACGTTGTGCAGCTAAGCTCACTTGGGAAGTACAAGTGCCAGAGTTCCTTTCTGGGGCACCATCAAGAGATCACATTCGTAGCATGCGGGTACAGCTTTCCTCCTCAGCTGTGCATTCGCAGCCAGCTTCAAGGTGTTCCTTTTGTGGATAGACTCTGGTGGAGAGGCCGCTGGAGAAGGCTTCTGCTTCTATGCCCTTTGAGAAGGCTGCTTTGAGGAACCTCTTACCCTAGCCTCTGGCAAGTACAGCCTTCTGCCTCTCTCCAATACTGACTTACTTTTGACAGCTTGTCTTTCCGTTTGAGAAACCAAGAGCCCTTTTCGTGCAGGGAAAAATGTCCGTTTTCTGTTCTTCTTTTGCACACGGTGACGTGCTTTCAGGCCTGGGTTAGGCTTTTACCCACTCGAGGGAGGGCAGCTTCCCATTCACTTTGGAGATGGCACTCCTGCAGCGCTGTGGGTCATGACTGTGCTTCGCAGACTGTAAACTACCCTCTCCATTCGAAGAGAACACGCACGGATTGGGAAGTCTCTGTTCTCTGGGAGATGTGTGTGGTGCTACTGACCCGGTGTATGGGGTGGCTCACTGGCCACTAGCAATGTTTCTGTTCGCCACTGTGGGGCAAACGTTGTGCAGCTAAGCTCACTTGGGAAGTACAAGTGCCAGAGTTCCTTTCTGGGGCACCATCAAGAGATCACATTCGTAGCATGCGGGTACTGCTTTCCTCCTAAGATGTGCATTCGCAGCCAGCTTCAAGGTGTTCCTTTTGTGGATAGACTCTGGTGGAGAGGCCGCTGGAGAAGGCCTCTGCTTCTATGCCCTTTGAGAAGGCTTCTTTGAGGAACCTCTTACCCTAGCCTCTGCCACGTACAGCCTTCTGCCTCTCCCCAATACTGACTTACTTCTGACAGCTTGTCTTTCCGTTTGAGAAAGCAAGAGCCCTTTTCGTGCAGGGAAAAATGTCCGTTTTCTGTTCTTCTTTTGCACACGGTGACGTGCTTTCAGGGCTGGGGTTAGGCTTTTACCCACTCGAGGGAGGGCAGCTTCCCATTCACTTTGGAGATGGCACTCCTGCAGCGCTGTGGGCCATGTCTGTGCTTCGCAGACTGCAAACTACCCTCTCCATTCGAAGAGAACACGCACGGATTGGGAAGTCTCTGTTCTCTGGGAGTTGTGTGTGGTGCTACTGCCCCAGTGTATGGGGTGGCTCACTGGCCACTAGCAATGTTTCTGCTCGCCACTGTGGGGCAAACGTTGTGCAGCTAAGCTCACTTGGGAAGTACAAGTGCCAGAGTTCCTTTCTGGGGCACCATCAAGAGATCACATTCGTAGCATGCGGGTACTGCTTTCCTCCTAAGATGTGCATTCGCAGCCAGCTTCAAGTTGTTCCTTTTGTGGATAGACTCTGGTGGAGAGGCCGCTGGATAAGGCCTCTGCTTCTATGCCCTTTGAGAGGGCTGCTTTGAGGAACCTCTTACCCTAGCCTCTGCCAAGTACAGCCTTCTGCCTCTCTCCAATACTGACTTACTTCTGACAGCTTGTCTTTCCGTTTGAGAAACCAAGAGCCCTTTTCGTGCAGGGAAAAATGTCCGTTTTCTGTTCTTCTTTTGCACACGGTGACGTGCTTTCAGGGCTGTGGTTAGGCTTTTACCCACTCGAGGGAGGGCAGCTTCCCATTTACTTTGTAGATGGCACTCCTGCAGCGCTGTGGGCCATGTCTGTGCTTCGCAGACTGCAAACTACCCTCTCCATTCGAAGAGAACACGCACGGATTGGGAAGTCTCTGTTCTCTGGGAGTTGTGTGTGGTGCTACTGCCCCGGTGTATGGGGTGGCTCACTGGCCACTAGCAATGTTTCTGCTCGCCACTGTGGGGAAAACGTTGTGCAGCTAAGCTCACTTGGGAAGTACAAGTGCCAGAGTTCCTTTCTGGGGCACCATCAAGAGATCACATTCGTAGCATGCGGGTACTGCTTTCCTCCTAATCGGTGCATTCGCAGCCACCTTCAAGGTGTTCCTTTTGTGGATAGACTCTGGTGGAGAGGCCGCTGGAGAAGGCTTCTGCTTCTATGCCCTTTGAGAAGGCTGCTTTGAGGAACCTCTTACCCTAGCCTCTGGCAAGTACAGCCTTCTGCCTCTCTCCAATACTGACTTACTTCTGACAGCTTGTCTTTCCGTTTGAGAAACCAAGAGCCCTTTTCGTGCAGGGAAAAATGTCCGTTTTCTGTTCTTCTTTTGCACACGGTGACGTGCTTTCAGGCCTGGGTTAGGCTTTTACCCACTCGAGGGAGGGCAGCTTCCCATTCACTTTGGAGATGGCACTCCTGCAGCGCTGTGGGTCATGACTGTGCTTCGCAGACTGTAAACTACCCTCTCCATTCGAAGAGAACACGCACGGATTGGGAAGTCTCTGTTCTCTGGGAGTTGTGTGTGGTGCTACTGCCCCGGTGTATGGGGTGGCTCACTGGCCACTAGCAATGTTTCTGCTCGCCACTGTGGGGCAAACGTTGTGCAGCTAAGCTCACTTGGGAAGTACAAGTGCCAGAGTTCCTTTCTGGGGCACCATCAAGAGATCACATTCGTAGCATGCGGGTACTGCTTTCCTCCTAAGCTGTGCATTCGCAGCCAGCTTCAAGGTGTTCCTTTTGTGGATAGACTCTGGAGGAGAGGCCGCTGGATAAGGCCTCTGCTTCTATGCCCTTTGAGAGGGCTGCTTTGAGGAACCTATTACCCTAGCCTCTGCCAAGTACAGCCTTCTGCCTCTCTCCAATACTGACTTACTTCTGACAGCTTGTCTTTCCGTTTGAGAAACCAAGAGCCCTTTTTGTGCAGGGAAAAATGTCCGTTTTCTGTTCTTCTTTTGCACACGGTGACGTGCTTTCAGGCCTGGGTTAGGCTTTTACCCACTCGAGGGAGGGCAGCTTCCCATTCACTTTGGAGATGGCACTCCTGCAGCGCTGTGGGCCATAACTGTGCTTCGCAGACTGTAAACTACCCTCTCCATTCGAAGAGAACACGCACGGATTGGGAAGTCTCTGTTCTCTGGGAGATGTGTGTGGTGCTACTGCCCCGGTGTATGGGGTGGCTCACTCGCCACTAGCAATGTTTCTGCTCTCCACTGTGGGGCAAACGTTGTGCAGCTAAGCTCACTTGGGAAGTACAAGTGCCAGAGTTCCTTTCTGGGGCACCATCAAGAGATCACATTCGTAGCATGCGGGTACTGCTTTCCTCCTAAGCTGTGCATTCGCAGCCAGCTTCGAGGTGTTCCTTTTGTGGATAGACTCTGGTGGAGAGGCCGCTGGAGAAGGCCTCTGCTTCTATGCCCTTTGAGAAGGCTTCTTTGAGGAACCTCTTACCCTAGCCTCTGCCACGTACAGCCTTCTGCCTCTCCCCAATACTGACTTACTTTTGACAGCTTGTCTTTCCGTTTGAGAAAGCAAGAGCCCTTTTCGTGCAGGGAAAAATGTCCGTTTTCTGTTCTTCTTTTGCACACGGTGACGTGCTTTCAGGGCTGTGGTTAGGCTTTTACCCACTCGAGGGAGTTCAGCTTCCCATTCACTTTGGAGATGGCACTCCTGCAGCGCTGTGGGCCATGTCTGTGCTTCGCAGACTGCAAACTACCCTCTCCATTCGAAGAGAACACGCACGGATTGGGAAGTCTCTGTTCTCTGGGAGTTGTGTGTGGTGCTACTGCCCCGGTGTATGGGGTGGCTCACTGGCCACTAGCAATGTTTCTGCTCGCCACTGTGGGGCAAACGTTGTGCAGCTAAGCTCACTTGGGAAGTACAAGTGCCAGAGTTCCTTTCTGGGGCACCATCAAGAGATCACATTCGTAGCATGCGGGTACTGCTTTCCTCCTAAGCTGTGCATTCGCAGCCAGCTTCAAGGTGTTCCTTTTGTGGATAGACTCTGGAGGAGAGGCCGCTGGAGAAGGCTTCTGCTTCTATGCCCTTTGAGAAGGCTGCTTTGAGGAACCTCTTACCCTAGCCTCTGCCAAGTACAGCCTTCTGCCTCTCTCCAATACTGACTTACTTCTGACAGCTTGTCTTTCCGTTTGAGAAACCAAGAGCCCTTTTCGTGCAGGGAAAAATGTCCGTTTTCTGTTCTTCTTTTGCACAAGGTGACGTGCTTTCAGGCCTGGGTTAGGCTTTTACCCACTCGAGGGAGGGCAGCTTCCCATTCACTTTGGAGATGGCACTCCTGCAGCGCTGTGGGTCATGACTGTGCTTCGCAGACTGTAAACTACCCTCTCCATTCGAAGAGAACACGCACGGATTGGGAAGTCTCTGTTCTCTGGGAGTTGTGTGTGGTGCTACTGCCCCGGTGTATGGGGTGGCTCACTGGCCACTAGCAATGTTTCTGCTCGCCCCTGTGGGGCAAACGTTGTGCAGCTAAGCTCACTTGGGAAGTACAAGTGCCAGAGTTCCTTTCTGGGGCACCATCAAGAGATCACATTCGTAGCATGCGGGTACTGCTTTCCTCCTAAGCTGTGCATTCGCAGCCAGCTTCAAGGTGTTCCTTTTGTGGATAGACTCTGGAGGAGAGGCCGCTGGATAAGGCCTCTGCTTCTATGCCCTTTGAGAGGGCTGCTTTGAGGAACCTATTACCCTAGCCTCTGCCAAGTACAGCCTTCTGCCTCTCTCCAATACTGACTTACTTCTGACAGCTTGTCTTTCCGTTTGAGAAACCAAGAGCCCTTTTTGTGCAGGGAAAAATGTCCGTTTTCTGTTCTTCTTTTGCACACGGTGACGTGCTTTCAGGCGTGGGTTAGGCTTTTACCCACTCGAGGGAGGGCAGCTTCCCATTCACTTTGGAGATGGCACTCCTGCAGCGCTGTGGGCCATAACTGTGCTTCGCAGACTGTAAACTACCCTCTCCATTCGAAGAGAACACGCACGGATTGGGAAGTCTCTGTTCTCTGGGAGATGTGTGTGGTGCTACTGCCCCGGTGTATGGGGTGGCTCACTCGCCACTAGCAATGTTTCTGCTCTCCACTGTGGGGCAAACGTTGTGCAGCTAAGCTCACTTGGGAAGTACAAGTGCCAGAGTTCCTTTCCGGGGCACCATCAAGAGATCACATTCGTAGCATGCGGGTACTGCTTTCCTCCTAAGCTGTGCATTCGCAGCCAGCTTCGAGGTGTTCCTTTTGTGGATAGACTCTGGTGGAGAGGCCGCTGGAGAAGGCCTCTGCTTCTATGCCCTTTGAGAAGGCTTCTTTGAGGAACCTCTTACCCTAGCCTCTGCCACGTACAGCCTTCTGCCTCTCCCCAATACTGACTTACTTTTGACAGCTTGTCTTTCCGTTTGAGAAAGCAAGAGCCCTTTTCGTGCAGGGAAAAATGTCCGTTTTCTGTTCTTCTTTTGCACACGGTGACGTGCTTTCAGGGCTGTGGTTAGGCTTTTACCCACTCGAGGGAGGGCAGCTTCCCATTCACTTTGGATATGGCACCCCTGCAGCGCTGTGGGCCATGTCTGTGCTTCGCAGACTGCAAACTACCCTCTCCATTCGAAGAGAACACGCACGGATTGGGAAGTCTCTGTTCTCTGGGAGTTGTGTGTGGTGCTACTGCCCCGGTGTATGGGGTGGCTCACTGGCCGCTAGCAATGTTTCTGCTCGCCACTGTGGGGCAAACGTTGTGCAGCTAAGCTCACTTGGGAAGTCCAAGTGCCAGAGTTCCTTTCTGGGGCACCATCAAGAGATCACATTCGTAGCATGCGGGTACTGCTTTCCTCCTCAGCTGTGCTTTCGCAGCCAGCTTCAAGGTGTTCCTTTTGTGGATAGACTCTGGTGGAGAGGCCGCTGGAGAAGGCTTCTGCTTCTATGCCCTTTGAGAAGGCTTCTTTGAGGAACCTCTTACCCTAGCGTGTGCCAAGTACAGCCTTCTGCCTCTCTCCAATACTGACTTACTTTTGACAGCTTGTCTTTCCGTTTGAGAAAGCAAGAGCCCTTTTCGTGCAGGGAAAAATGTCCGTTTTCTGTTCTTCTTTTGCACAAGGTGATGTGCTTTCAGGGCTGTGGTTAGGCTTTTACCCACTCGAGGGAGGGCAGCTTCCCATTCACTTTGGAGATGGCACTCCTGCAGCGCTGTGGGCCATGTCTGTGCTTTGCAGACTGCAAACTACCCTCTCCATTCGAAGAGAACACGCACGGATTGGGAAGTCTCTGTTCTCTGGGAGTTGTGTGTGGTGCTACTGCCCCGGTGTATGGGGTGGCTCACTGGCCACTAGCAATGTTTCTGCTCGCCACTGTGGGGCAAGCGTTGTGCAGCTAAGCTCACTTGGGAAGTACAAGTGCCAGAGTTCCTTTCTGGGGCACCATCAAGAGATCACATTCGTAGCATGCGGGTACTGCTTTCCTCCTAAGATGTGCATTCGCAGCCAGCTTCAAGTTGTTCCTTTTGTGGATAGACTCTGGTGGAGAGGCCGCTGGATAAGGCCTCTGCTTCTATGCCCTTTGAGAGGGCTGCTTTGAGGAACCTCTTACCCTAGCCTCTGCCAAGTACAGCCTTCTGCCTCTCTCCAATACTGACTTACTTCTGACAGCTTGTCTTTCCGTTTGAGAAACCAAGAGCCCTTTTCGTGCAGGGAAAAATGTCCGTTTTCTGTTCTTCTTTTGCACACGGTGACGTGCTTTCAGGGCTGTGGTTAGGCTTTTACCCACTCGAGGGAGGGCAGCTTCCCATTTACTTTGTAGATGGCACTCCTGCAGCGCTGTGGGCCATGTCTGTGCTTCGCAGACTGCAAACTACCCTCTCCATTCGAAGAGAACACGCACGGATTGGGAAGTCTCTGTTCTCTGGGAGTTGTGTGTGGTGCTACTGCCCCGGTGTATGGGGTGGCTCACTGGCCACTAGCAATGTTTCTGCTCGCCACTGTGGGGAAAACGTTGTGCAGCTAAGCTCACTTGGGAAGTACAAGTGCCAGAGTTCCTTTCTGGGGCACCATCAAGAGATCACATTCGTAGCATGCGGGTACAGCTTTCCTCCTCAGCTGTGCATTCGCAGCCAGCTTCAAGGTGTTCCTTTTGTGGATAGACTCTGGTGGAGAGGCCGCTGGAGAAGGCTTCTGCTTCTATGCCCTTTGAGAAGGCTGCTTTGAGGAACCTCTTACCCTAGCCTCTGGCAAGTACAGCCTTCTGCCTCTCTCCAATACTGACTTACTTTTGACAGCTTGTCTTTCCGTTTGAGAAACCAAGAGCCCTTTTCGTGCAGGGAAAAATGTCCGTTTTCTGTTCTTCTTTTGCACACGGTGACGTGCTTTCAGGCCTGGGTTAGGCTTTTACCCACTCGAGGGAGGGCAGCTTCCCATTCACTTTGGAGATGGCACTCCTGCAGCGCTGTGGGTCATGACTGTGCTTCGCAGACTGTAAACTACCCTCTCCATTCGAAGAGAACACGCACGGATTGGGAAGTCTCTGTTCTCTGGGAGATGTGTGTGGTGCTACTGACCCGGTGTATGGGGTGGCTCACTGGCCACTAGCAATGTTTCTGTTCGCCACTGTGGGGCAAACGTTGTGCAGCTAAGCTCACTTGGGAAGTACAAGTGCCAGAGTTCCTTTCTGGGGCACCATCAAGAGATCACATTCGTAGCATGCGGGTACTGCTTTCCTCCTAAGATGTGCATTCGCAGCCAGCTTCAAGGTGTTCCTTTTGTGGATAGACTCTGGTGGAGAGGCCGCTGGAGAAGGCCTCTGCTTCTATGCCCTTTGAGAAGGCTTCTTTGAGGAACCTCTTACCCTAGCCTCTGCCACGTACAGCCTTCTGCCTCTCCCCAATACTGACTTACTTCTGACAGCTTGTCTTTCCGTTTGAGAAAGCAAGAGCCCTTTTCGTGCAGGGAAAAATGTCCGTTTTCTGTTCTTCTTTTGCACACGGTGACGTGCTTTCAGGGCTGGGGTTAGGCTTTTACCCACTCGAGGGAGGGCAGCTTCCCATTCACTTTGGAGATGGCACTCCTGCAGCGCTGTGGGCCATGTCTGTGCTTCGCAGACTGCAAACTACCCTCTCCATTCGAAGAGAACACGCACGGATTGGGAAGTCTCTGTTCTCTGGGAGTTGTGTGTGGTGCTACTGCCCCGGTGTATGGGGTGGCTCACTGGCCACTAGCAATGTTTCTGCTCGCCACTGTGGGGCAAACGTTGTGCAGCTAAGCTCACTTGGGAAGTACAAGTGCCAGAGTTCCTTTCTGGGGCACCATCAAGAGATCACATTCGTAGCATGCGGGTACTGCTTTCCTCCTAAGATGTGCATTCGCAGCCAGCTTCAAGTTGTTCCTTTTGTGGATAGACTCTGGTGGAGAGGCCGCTGGATAAGGCCTCTGCTTCTATGCCCTTTGAGAGGGCTGCTTTGAGGAACCTCTTACCCTAGCCTCTGCCAAGTACAGCCTTCTGCCTCTCTCCAATACTGACTTACTTCTGACAGCTTGTCTTTCCGTTTGAGAAACCAAGAGCCCTTTTCGTGCAGGGAAAAATGTCCGTTTTCTGTTCTTCTTTTGCACACGGTGACGTGCTTTCAGGGCTGTGGTTAGGCTTTTACCCACTCGAGGGAGGGCAGCTTCCCATTTACTTTGTAGATGGCACTCCTGCAGCGCTGTGGGCCATGTCTGTGCTTCGCAGACTGCAAACTACCCTCTCCATTCGAAGAGAACACGCACGGATTGGGAAGTCTCTGTTCTCTGGGAGTTGTGTGTGGTGCTACTGCCCCGGTGTATGGGGTGGCTCACTGGCCACTAGCAATGTTTCTGCTCGCCACTGTGGGGAAAACGTTGTGCAGCTAAGCTCACTTGGGAAGTACAAGTGCCAGAGTTCCTTTCTGGGGCACCATCAAGAGATCACATTCGTAGCATGCGGGTACTGCTTTCCTCCTAATCGGTGCATTCGCAGCCACCTTCAAGGTGTTCCTTTTGTGGATAGACTCTGGTGGAGAGGCCGCTGGAGAAGGCTTCTGCTTCTATGCCCTTTGAGAAGGCTGCTTTGAGGAACCTCTTACCCTAGCCTCTGGCAAGTACAGCCTTCTGCCTCTCTCCAATACTGACTTACTTTTGACAGCTTGTCTTTCCGTTTGAGAAACCAAGAGCCCTTTTCGTGCAGGGAAAAATGTCCGTTTTCTGTTCTTCTTTTGCACACGGTGACGTGCTTTCAGGCCTGGGTTAGGCTTTTACCCACTCGAGGGAGGGCAGCTTCCCATTCACTTTGGAGATGGCACTCCTGCAGCGCTGTGGGTCATGACTGTGCTTCGCAGACTGTAAACTACCCTCTCCATTCGAAGAGAACACGCACGGATTGGGAAGTCTCTGTTCTCTGGGAGTTGTGTGTGGTGCTACTGCCCCGGTGTATGGGGTGGCTCACTGGCCACTAGCAATGTTTCTGCTCGCCACTGTGGGGCAAACGTTGTGCAGCTAAGCTCACTTGGGAAGTACAAGTGCCAGAGTTCCTTTCTGGGGCACCATCAAGAGATCACATTCGTAGCATGCGGGTACTGCTTTCCTCCTAAGCTGTGCATTCGCAGCCAGCTTCAAGGTGTTCCTTTTGTGGATAGACTCTGGAGGAGAGGCCGCTGGATAAGGCCTCTGCTTCTATGCCCTTTGAGAGGGCTGCTTTGAGGAACCTATTACCCTAGCCTCTGCCAAGTACAGCCTTCTGCCTCTCTCCAATACTGACTTACTTCTGACAGCTTGTCTTTCCGTTTGAGAAACCAAGAGCCCTTTTTGTGCAGGGAAAAATGTCCGTTTTCTGTTCTTCTTTTGCACACGGTGACGTGCTTTCAGGCGTGGGTTAGGCTTTTACCCACTCGAGGGAGGGCAGCTTCCCATTCACTTTGGAGATGGCACTCCTGCAGCGCTGTGGGCCATAACTGTGCTTCGCAGACTGTAAACTACCCTCTCCATTCGAAGAGAACACGCACGGATTGGGAAGTCTCTGTCCTCTGGGAGATGTGTGTGGTGCTACTGCCCCGGTGTATGGGGTGGCTCACTCGCCACTAGCAATGTTTCTGCTCTCCACTGTGGGGCAAACGTTGTGCAGCTAAGCTCACTTGGGAAGTACAAGTGCCAGAGTTCCTTTCTGGGGCACCATCAAGAGATCACATTCGTAGCATGCGGGTACTGCTTTCCTCCTAAGCTGTGCATTCGCAGCCAGCTTCGAGGTGTTCCTTTTGTGGATAGACTCTGGTGGAGAGGCCGCTGGAGAAGGCCTCTGCTTCTATGCCCTTTGAGAAGGCTTCTTTGAGGAACCTCTTACCCTAGCCTCTGCCACGTACAGCCTTCTGCCTCTCCCCAATACTGACTTACTTTTGACAGCTTGTCTTTCCGTTTGAGAAAGCAAGAGCCCTTTTCGTGCAGGGAAAAATGTCCGTTTTCTGTTCTTCTTTTGCACACGGTGACGTGCTTTCAGGGCTGTGGTTAGGCTTTTACCCACTCGAGGGAGTTCAGCTTCCCATTCACTTTGGAGATGGCACTCCTGCAGCGCTGTGGGCCATGTCTGTGCTTCGCAGACTGCAAACTACCCTCTCCATTCGAAGAGAACACGCACGGATTGGGAAGTCTCTGTTCTCTGGGAGTTGTGTGTGGTGCTACTGCCCCGGTGTATGGGGTGGCTCACTGGCCACTAGCAATGTTTCTGCTCGCCACTGTGGGGCAAACGTTGTGCAGCTAAGCTCACTTGGGAAGTACAAGTGCCAGAGTTCCTTTCTGGGGCACCATCAAGAGATCACATTCGTAGCATGCGGGTACTGCTTTCCTCCTAAGCTGTGCATTCGCAGCCAGCTTCAAGGTGTTCCTTTTGTGGATAGACTCTGGAGGAGAGGCCGCTGGAGAAGGCTTCTGCTTCTATGCCCTTTGAGAAGGCTGCTTTGAGGAACCTCTTACCCTAGCCTCTGCCAAGTACAGCCTTCTGCCTCTCTCCAATACTGACTTACTTCTGACAGCTTGTCTTTCCGTTTGAGAAACCAAGAGCCCTTTTCGTGCAGGGAAAAATGTCCGTTTTCTGTTCTTCTTTTGCACAAGGTGACGTGCTTTCAGGCCTGGGTTAGGCTTTTACCCACTCGAGGGAGGGCAGCTTCCCATTCACTTTGGAGATGGCACTCCTGCAGCGCTGTGGGTCATGACTGTGCTTCGCAGACTGTAAACTACCCTCTCCATTCGAAGAGAACACGCACGGATTGGGAAGTCTCTGTTCTCTGCGAGTTGTGTGTGGTGCTACTGCCCCGGTGTATGGGGTGGCTCACTGGCCACTAGCAATGTTTCTGCTCGCCCCTGTGGGGCAAACGTTGTGCAGCTAAGCTCACTTGGGAAGTACAAGTGCCAGAGTTCCTTTCTGGGGCACCATCAAGAGATCACATTCGTAGCATGCGGGTACTGCTTTCCTCCTAAGCTGTGCATTCGCAGCCAGCTTCAAGGTGTTCCTTTTGTGGATAGACTCTGGAGGAGAGGCCGCTGGATAAGGCCTCTGCTTCTATGCCCTTTGAGAGGGCTGCTTTGAGGAACCTATTACCCTAGCCTCTGCCAAGTACAGCCTTCTGCCTCTCTCCAATACTGACTTACTTCTGACAGCTTGTCTTTCCGTTTGAGAAACCAAGAGCCCTTTTTGTGCAGGGAAAAATGTCCGTTTTCTGTTCTTCTTTTGCACACGGTGACGTGCTTTCAGGCGTGGGTTAGGCTTTTACCCACTCGAGGGAGGGCAGCTTCCCATTCACTTTGGAGATGGCACTCCTGCAGCGCTGTGGGCCATAACTGTGCTTCGCAGACTGTAAACTACCCTCTCCATTCGAAGAGAACACGCACGGATTGGGAAGTCTCTGTTCTCTGGGAGATGTGTGTGGTGCTACTGCCCCGGTGTATGGGGTGGCTCACTCGCCACTAGCAATGTTTCTGCTCGCCACTGTGGGGCAAACGTTGTGCAGCTAAGCTCACTTGGGAAGTACAAGTGCCAGAGTTCCTTTCTGGGGCACCATCAAGAGATCACATTCGTAGCATGCGGGTACTGCTTTCCTCCTAAGCTGTGCATTCGCAGCCAGCTTCAAGGTGTTCCTTTTGTGGATAGACTCTGGAGGAGAGGCCGCTGGAGAAGGCTTCTGCTTCTATGCCCTTTGAGAAGGCTGCTTTGAGGAACCTCTTACCCTAGCCTCTGCCAAGTACAGCCTTCTGCCTCTCTCCAATACTGACTTACTTCTGACAGCTTGTCTTTCCGTTTGAGAAACCAAGAGCCCTTTTCGTGCAGGGAAAAATGTCCGTTTTCTGTTCTTCTTTTGCACAAGGTGACGTGCTTTCAGGCCTGGGTTAGGCTTTTACCCACTCGAGGGAGGGCAGCTTCCCATTCACTTTGGAGATGGCACTCCTGCAGCGCTGTGGGTCATGACTGTGCTTCGCAGACTGTAAACTACCCTCTCCATTCGAAGAGAACACGCACGGATTGGGAAGTCTCTGTTCTCTGGGAGTTGTGTGTGGTGCTACTGCCCCGGTGTATGGGGTGGCTCACTGGCCACTAGCAATGTTTCTGCTCGCCCCTGTGGGGCAAACGTTGTGCAGCTAAGCTCACTTGGGAAGTACAAGTGCCAGAGTTCCTTTCTGGGGCACCATCAAGAGATCACATTCGTAGCATGCGGGTACTGCTTTCCTCCTAAGCTGTGCATTCGCAGCCAGCTTCAAGGTGTTCCTTTTGTGGATAGACTCTGGAGGAGAGGCCGCTGGATAAGGCCTCTGCTTCTATGCCCTTTGAGAGGGCTGCTTTGAGGAACCTATTACCCTAGCCTCTGCCAAGTACAGCCTTCTGCCTCTCTCCAATACTGACTTACTTCTGACAGCTTGTCTTTCCGTTTGAGAAACCAAGAGCCCTTTTTGTGCAGGGAAAAATGTCCGTTTTCTGTTCTTCTTTTGCACACGGTGACGTGCTTTCAGGCGTGGGTTAGGCTTTTACCCACTCGAGGGAGGGCAGCTTCCCATTCACTTTGGAGATGGCACTCCTGCAGCGCTGTGGGCCATAACTGTGCTTCGCAGACTGTAAACTACCCTCTCCATTCGAAGAGAACACGCACGGATTGGGAAGTCTCTGTTCTCTGGGAGATGTGTGTGGTGCTACTGCCCCGGTGTATGGGGTGGCTCACTCGCCACTAGCAATGTTTCTGCTCTCCACTGTGGGGCAAACGTTGTGCAGCTAAGCTCACTTGGGAAGTACAAGTGCCAGAGTTCCTTTCTGGGGCACCATCAAGAGATCACATTCGTAGCATGCGGGTACTGCTTTCCTCCTAAGCTGTGCATTCGCAGCCAGCTTCGAGGTGTTCCTTTTGTGGATAGACTCTGGTGGAGAGGCCGCTGGAGAAGGCCTCTGCTTCTATGCCCTTTGAGAAGGCTTCTTTGAGGAACCTCTTACCCTAGCCTCTGCCACGTACAGCCTTCTGCCTCTCCCCAATACTGACTTACTTTTGACAGCTTGTCTTTCCGTTTGAGAAAGCAAGAGCCCTTTTCGTGCAGGGAAAAATGTCCGTTTTCTGTTCTTCTTTTGCACACGGTGACGTGCTTTCAGGGCTGTGGTTAGGCTTTTACCCACTCGAGGGAGTTCAGCTTCCCATTCACTTTGGAGATGGCACTCCTGCAGCGCTGTGGGCCATGTCTGTGCTTCGCAGACTGCAAACTACCCTCTCCATTCGAAGAGAACACGCACGGATTGGGAAGTCTCTGTTCTCTGGGAGTTGTGTGTGGTGCTACTGCCCCGGTGTATGGGGTGGCTCACTGGCCACTAGCAATGTTTCTGCTCGCCACTGTGGGGCAAACGTTGTGCAGCTAAGCTCACTTGGGAAGTACAAGTGCCAGAGTTCCTTTCTGGGGCACCATCAAGAGATCACATTCGTAGCATGCGGGTACTGCTTTCCTCCTAAGCTGTGCATTCGCAGCCAGCTTCAAGGTGTTCCTTTTGTGGATAGACTCTGGAGGAGAGGCCGCTGGAGAAGGCTTCTGCTTCTATGCCCTTTGAGAAGGCTGCTTTGAGGAACCTCTTACCCTAGCCTCTGCCAAGTACAGCCTTCTGCCTCTCTCCAATACTGACTTACTTCTGACAGCTTGTCTTTCCGTTTGAGAAACCAAGAGCCCTTTTCGTGCAGGGAAAAATGTCCGTTTTCTGTTCTTCTTTTGCACAAGGTGACGTGCTTTCAGGGCTGTGGTTAGGCTTTTACCCACTCGAGGGAGGGCAGCTTCCCATTCACTTTGGAGATGGCACTCCTGCAGCGCTGTGGGCCATGTCTGTGCTTTGCAGACTGCAAACTACCCTCTCCATTCGAAGAGAACACGCACGGATTGGGAAGTCTCTGTTCTCTGGGAGATGTGTGTGGTGCTACTGCCCCGGTGTATGGGGTGGCTCACTCGCCACTAGCAATGTTTCTGCTCTCCACTGTGGGGCAAACGTTGTGCAGCTAAGCTCACTTGGGAAGTACAAGTGCCAGAGTTCCTTTCTGGGGCACCATCAAGAGATCACATTCGTAGCATGCGGGTACTGCTTTCCTCCTAAACTGTGCATTCGCAGCCAGCTTCGAGGTGTTCCTTTTGTGGATAGACTCTGGTGGAGAGGCCGCTGGAGAAGGCCTCTGCTTCTATGCCCTTTGAGAAGGCTTCTTTGAGGAACCTCTTACCCTAGCCTCTGCCACGTACAGCCTTCTGCCTCTCCCCAATACTGACTTACTTTTGACAGCTTGTCTTTCCGTTTGAGAAAGCAAGAGCCCTTTTCGTGCAGGGAAAAATGTCCGTTTTCTGTTCTTCTTTTGCACACGGTGACGTGCTTTCAGGGCTGTGGTTAGGCTTTTACCCACTCGAGGGAGTTCAGCTTCCCATTCACTTTGGAGATGGCACTCCTGCAGCGCTGTGGGCCATGTCTGTGCTTTGCAGACTGCAAACTACCCTCTCCATTCGAAGAGAACACGCACGGATTGGGAAGTCTCTGTTCTCTGGGAGTTGTGTGTGGTGCTACTGCCCCGGTGTATGGGGTGGCTCACTGGCCACTAGCAATGTTTCTGCTCGCCACTGTGGGGCAAACGTTGTGCAGCTAAGCTCACTTGGGAAGTACAAGTGCCAGAGTTCCTTTCTGGGGCACCATCAAGAGATCACATTCGTAGCATGCGGGTACTGCTTTCCTCCTAATCGGTGCATTCGCAGCCACCTTCAAGGTGTTCCTTTTGTGGATAGACTCTGGTGGAGAGGCCGCTGGAGAAGGCTTCTGCTTCTATGCCGTTTGAGAAGGCTGCTTTGAGGAACCTCTTACCCTAGCCTCTGGCAAGTACAGCCTTCTGCCTCTCTCCAATACTGACTTACTTTTGACAGCTTGTCTTTCCGTTTGAGAAACCAAGAGCCCTTTTCGTGCAGGGAAAAATGTCCGTTTTCTGTTCTTCTTTTGCACACGGTGACGTGCTTTCAGGCCTGGGTTAGGCTTTTACCCACTCGAGGGAGGGCAGCTTCCCATTCACTTTGGAGATGGCACTCCTGCAGCGCTGTGGGTCATGACTATGCTTCGCAGACTGTAAACTACCCTCTCCATTCGAAGAGAACACGCACGGATTGGGAAGTCTCTGTTCTCTGGGAGATGTGTGTGGTGCTACTGCCCCGGTGTATGGGGTGGCTCACTGGCCACTAGCAATGTTTCTGCTCTCCACTGTGGGGCAAACGTTGTGCAGCTAAGCTCACTTGGGAAGTACAAGTGCCAGAGTTCCTTTCTGGGGCACCATCAAGAGATCACATTCGTAGCATGCGGGTACTGCTTTCCTCCTAAGATGTGCATTCGCAGCCAGCTTCAAGGTGTTCCTTTTGTGGATAGACTCTGGTGGAGAGGCCGCTGGAGAAGGCCTCTGCTTCTATGCCCTTTGAGAAGGCTTCTTTGAGGAACCTCTTACCCTAGCCTCTGCCACGTACAGCCTTCTGCCTCTCCCCAATACTGACTTACTTCTGACAGCTTGTCTTTCCGTTTGAGAAAGCAAGAGCCCTTTTCGTGCAGGGAAAAATGTCCGTTTTCTGTTCTTCTTTTGCACACGGTGACGTGCTTTCAGGGCTGGGGTTAGGCTTTTACCCACTCGAGGGAGGGCAGCTTCCCATTCACTTTGGAGATGGCACTCCTGCAGCGCTGTGGGCCATGTCTGTGCTTCGCAGACTGCAAACTACCCTCTCCATTCGAAGAGAACACGCACGGATTGGGAAGTCTCTGTTCTCTGGGAGTTGTGTGTGGTGCTACTGCCCCGGTGTATGGGGTGGCTCACTGGCCACTAGCAATGTTTCTGCTCGCCACTGTGGGGCAAACGTTGTGCAGCTAAGCTCACTTGGGAAGTACAAGTGCCAGAGTTCCTTTCTGGGGCACCATCAAGAGATCACATTCGTAGCATGCGGGTACTGCTTTCCTCCTAAGCTGTGCATTCGCAGCCAGCTTCAAGGTGTTCCTTTTGTGGATAGACTCTGGTGGAGAGGCCGCTGGATAAGGCCTCTGCTTCTATGCCCTTTGAGAGGGCTGCTTTGAGGAACCTCTTACCCTAGCCTCTGCCAAGTACAGCCTTCTGCCTCTCTCCAATACTGACTTACTTCTGACAGCTTGTCTTTCCGTTTGAGAAATCAAGAGCCCTTTTTGTGCAGGGAAAAATGTCCGTTTTCTGTTCTTCTTTTGCACACGGTGACGTGCTTTCAGGCGTGGGTTAGGCTTTTACCCACTCGAGGGAGGGCAGCTTCCCATTCACTTTGGAGATGGCACTCCTGCAGCGCTGTGGGCCATAACTGTGCTTCGCAGACTGTAAACTACCCTCTCCATTCGAAGAGAACACGCACGGATTGGGAAGTCTCTGTTCTCTGGGAGATGTGTGTGGTGCTACTGCCCCGGTGTATGGGGTGGCTCACTCGCCACTAGCAATGTTTTTGCTCTCCACTGTGGGGCAAACGTTGTGCAGCTAAGCTCACTTGGGAAGTACAAGTGCCAGAGTTCCTTTCTGGGGCACCATCAAGAGATCACATTCGTAGCATGCGGGTACTGCTTTCCTCCTAAGCTGTGCTTTCGCAGCCAGCTTCGAGGTGTTCCTTTTGTGGATAGACTCTGGTGGAGAGGCCGCTGGAGAAGGCCTCTGCTTCTATGCCCTTTGAGAAGGCTTCTTTGAGGAACCTCTTACCCTAGCCTCTGCCACGTACAGCCTTCTGCCTCTCCCCAATACTGACTTACTTTTGACAGCTTGTCTTTCCGTTTGAGAAAGCAAGAGCCCTTTTCGTGCAGGGAAAAATGTCCGTTTTCTGTTCTTCTTTTGCACAAGGTGACGTGCTTTCAGGGCTGTGGTTAGGCTTTTACCCACTCGAGGGAGGGCAGCTTCCCATTCACTTTGGAGATGGCACTCCTGCAGCGCTGTGGGCCATGTCTGTGCTTTGCAGACTGCAAACTACCCTCTCCATTCGAAGAGAACACGCACGGATTGGGAAGTCTGTGTTCTCTGGGAGTTGTGTGTGGTGCTACTGCCCCGGTGTATGGGGTGGCTCACTGGCCACTAGCAATGTTTCTGCTCGCCACTGTGGGGCAAACGTTGTGCAGCTAAGCTCACTTGGGAAGTACAAGTGCCAGAGTTCCTTTCTGGGGCACCATCAAGAGATCACATTCGTAGCATGCGGGTACTGCTTTCCTCCTAATCGGTGCATTCGCAGCCACCTTCAAGGTGTTCCTTTTGTGGATAGACTCTGGTGGAGAGGCCGCTGGAGAAGGCTTCTGCTTCTATGCCCTTTGAGAAGGCTGCTTTGAGGAACCTCTTACCCTAGCCTCTGGCAAGTACAGCCTTCTGCCTCTCTCCAATACTGACTTACTTTTGACAGCTTGTCTTTCCGTTTGAGAAACCAAGAGCCCTTTTCGTGCAGGGAAAAATGTCCGTTTTCTGTTCTTCTTTTGCACACGGTGACGTGCTTTCAGGCCTGGGTTAGGCTTTTACCCACTCGAGGGAGGGCAGCTTCCCATTCACTTTGGAGATGGCACTCCTGCAGCGCTGTGGGCCATAACTGTGCTTCGCAGACTGTAAACTACCCTCTCCATTCGAAGAGAACACGCACGGATTGGGAAGTCTCTGTTCTCTGGGAGATGTGTGTGGTGCTACTGCCCCGGTGTATGGGGTGGCTCACTCGCCACTAGCAATGTTTCTGCTCTCCACTGTGGGGCAAACGTTGTGCAGCTAAGCTCACTTGGGAAGTACAAGTGCCAGAGTTCCTTTCCGGGGCACCATCAAGAGATCACATTCGTAGCATGCGGGTACTGCTTTCCTCCTAAGCTGTGCATTCGCAGCCAGCTTCGAGGTGTTCCTTTTGTGGATAGACTCTGGTGGAGAGGCCGCTGGATAAGGCCTCTGCTTCTATGCCCTTTGAGAAGGCTTCTTTGAGGAACCTCTTACCCTAGCCTCTGCCACGTACAGCCTTCTGCCTCTCCCCAATACTGACTTACTTTTGACAGCTTGTCTTTCCGTTTGAGAAAGCAAGAGCCCTTTTCGTGCAGGGAAAAATGTCCGTTTTCTGTTCTTCTTTTGCACACGGTGACGTGCTTTCAGGGCTGTGGTTAGGCTTTTACCCACTCGAGGGAGTGCAGCTTCCCATTCACTTTGGAGATGGCACTCCTGCAGCGCTGTGGGCCATGTCTGTGCTTCGCAGACTGCAAACTACCCTCTCCATTCGAAGAGAACACGCACGGATTGGGAAGTCTCTGTTCTCTGGGAGTTGTGTGTGGTGCTACTGCCCCGGTGTATGGGGTGGCTCACTGGCCACTAGCAATGTTTCTGCTCGCCACTGTGGGGCAAACGTTGTGCAGCTAAGCTCACTTGGGAAGTACAAGTGCCAGAGTTCCTTTCTGGGGCACCATCAAGAGATCACATTCGTAGCATGCGGGTACTGCTTTCCTCCTAAGCTGTGCATTCGCAGCCAGCTTCAAGGTGTTCCTTTTGTGGATAGACTCTGGAGGAGAGGCCGCTGGAGAAGGCTTCTGCTTCTATGCCCTTTGAGAGGGCTGCTTTGAGGAACCTCTTACCCTAGCCTCTGCCAAGTACAGCCTTCTGCCTCTCTCCAATACTGACTTACTTCTGACAGCTTGTCTTTCCGTTTGAGAAACCAAGAGCCCTTTTCGTGCAGGGAAAAATGTCCGTTTTCTGTTCTTCTTTTGCACAAGGTGACGTGCTTTCAGGGCTGTGGTTAGGCTTTTACCCACTCGAGGGAGGGCAGCTTCCCATTCACTTTGGAGATGGCACTCCTGCAGCGCTGTGGGCCATGTCTGTGCTTTGCAGACTGCAAACTACCCTCTCCATTCGAAGAGAACACGCACGGATTGGGAAGTCTGTGTTCTCTGGGAGTTGTGTGTGGTGCTACTGCCCCGGTGTATGGGGTGGCTCACTGGCCACTAGCAATGTTTCTGCTCGCCACTGTGGGGCAAACGTTGTGCAGCTAAGCTCACTTGGGAAGTACAAGTGCCAGAGTTCCTTTCTGGGGCACCATCAAGAGATCACATTCGTAGCATGCGGGTACTGCTTTCCTCCTAATCGGTGCATTCGCAGCCACCTTCAAGGTGTTCCTTTTGTGGATAGACTCTGGTGGAGAGGCCGCTGGAGAAGGCTTCTGCTTCTATGCCCTTTGAGAAGGCTGCTTTGAGGAACCTCTTACCCTAGCCTCTGGCAAGTACAGCCTTCTGCCTCTCTCCAATACTGACTTACTTTTGACAGCTTGTCTTTCCGTTTGAGAAACCAAGAGCCCTTTTCGTGCAGGGAAAAATGTCCGTTTTCTGTTCTTCTTTTGCACACGGTGACGTGCTTTCAGGCCTGGGTTAGGCTTTTACCCACTCGAGGGAGGGCAGCTTCCCATTCACTTTGGAGATGGCACTCCTGCAGCGCTGTGGGTCATGACTGTGCTTCGCAGACTGTAAACTACCCTCTCCATTCGAAGAGAACACGCACGGATTGGGAAGTCTCTGTTCTCTGGGAGATGTGTGTGGTGCTACTGCCCCGGTGTATGGGGTGGCTCACTGGCCACTAGCAATGTTTCTGCTCGCCACTGTGGGGCAAACGTTGTGCAGCTAAGCTCACTTGGGAAGTACAAGTGCCAGAGTTCCTTTCTGGGGCACCATCAAGAGATCACATTCGTAGCATGCGGGTACTGCTTTCCTCCTAAGATGTGCATTCGCAGCCAGCTTCAAGGTGTTCCTTTTGTGGATAGACTCTGGTGGAGAGGCCGCTGGAGAAGGCCTCTGCTTCTATGCCCTTTGAGAAGGCTTCTTTGAGGAACCTCTTACCCTAGCCTCTGCCACGTACAGCCTTCTGCCTCTCCCCAATACTGACTTACTTCTGACAGCTTGTCTTTCCGTTTGAGAAAGCAAGAGCCCTTTTCGTGCAGGGAAAAATGTCCGTTTTCTGTTCTTCTTTTGCACACGGTGACGTGCTTTCAGGGCTGGGGTTAGGCTTTTACCCACTCGAGGGAGGGCAGCTTCCCATTCACTTTGGAGATGGCACTCCTGCAGCGCTGTGGGCCATGTCTGTGCTTCGCAGACTGCAAACTACCCTCTCCATTCGAAGAGAACACGCACGGATTGGGAAGTCTCTGTTCTCTGGGAGTTGTGTGTGGTGCTACTGCCCCGGTGTATGGGGTGGCTCACTGGCCACTAGCAATGTTTCTGCTCGCCACTGTGGGGCAAACGTTGTGCAGCTAAGCTCACTTGGGAAGTACAAGTGCCAGAGTTCCTTTCTGGGGCACCATCAAGAGATCACATTCGTAGCATGCGGGTACTGCTTTCCTCCTAAGCTGTGCATTCGCAGCCAGCTTCAAGGTGTTCCTTTTGTGGATAGACTCTGGAGGAGAGGCCGCTGGAGAAGGCTTCTGCTTCTATGCCCTTTGAGAGGGCTGCTTTGAGGAACCTCTTACCCTAGCGTGTGCCAAGTACAGCCTTCTGCCTCTCTCCAATACTGACTTACTTCTGACAGCTTGTCTTTCCGTTTGAGAAACCAAGAGCCCTTTTCATGCAGGGAAAAATGTCCGTTTTCTGTTCTTCTTTTGCACAAGGTGACGTGCTTTCAGGGCTGTGGTTAGGCTTTTACCCACTCGAGGGAGGGCAGCTTCCCATTCACTTTGGAGATGGCACTCCTGCAGCGCTGTGGGCCATGTCTGTGCTTCGCAGACTGCAAACTACCCTCTCCATTCGAAGAGAACACGCACGGATTGGGAAGTCTCTGTTCTCTGGGAGTTGTGTGTGGTGCTACTGCCCCGGTGTATGGGGTGGCTCACTGGCCACTAGCAATGTTTCTGCTCGCCACTGTGGGGCAAACGTTGTGCAGCTAAGCTCACTTGGGAAGCACAAGTGCCAGAGTTCCTTTCTGGGGCACCATCAAGAGATCACATTCGTAGCATGCGGGTACTGCTTTCCTCCTAATCGGTGCATTCGCAGCCACCTTCAAGGTGTTCCTTTTGTGGATAGACTCTGGTGGAGAGGCCGCTGGAGAAGGCTTCTGCTTCTATGCCCTTTGAGAAGGCTGCTTTGAGGAACCTCTTACCCTAGCCTCTGGCAAGTACAGCCTTCTGCCTCTCTCCAATACTGACTTACTTTTGACAGCTTGTCTTTCCGTTTGAGAAACCAAGAGCCCTTTTCGTGCAGGGAAAAATGTCCGTTTTCTGTTCTTCTTTTGCACACGGTGACGTGCTTTCAGGCCTGGGTTAGGCTTTTACCCACTCGAGGGAGGGCAGCTTCCCATTCACTTTGGAGATGGCACTCCTGCAGCGCTGTGGGCCATAACTGTGCTTCGCAGACTGTAAACTACCCTCTCCATTCGAAGAGAACACGCACGGATTGGGAAGTCTCTGTTCTCTGGGAGATGTGTGTGGTGCTACTGCCCCGGTGTATGGGGTGGCTCACTAGCCACTAGCAATGTTTCTGCTCTCCACTGTGGGGCAAACGTTGTGCAGCTAAGCTCACTTGGGAAGTACAAGTGCCAGAGTTCCTTTCTTGGGCACCATCAAGAGATCACATTCGTAGCATGCGGGTACTGCTTTCCTCCTAAGCTGTGCATTCGCAGCCAGCTTCGAGGTGTTCCTTTTGTGGATAGACTCTGGTGGAGAGGCCCCTGGAGAAGGCCTCTGCTTCTATGCCCTTTGAGAAGGCTTCTTTGAGGAACCTCTTACCCTAGCCTCTGCCACGTACAGCCTTCTGCCTCTCCCCAATACTGACTTACTTTTGACAGCTTGTCTTTCCGTTTGAGAAAGCAAGAGCCCTTTTCGTGCAGGGAAAAATGTCCGTTTTCTGTTCTTCTTTTGCACACGGTGACGTGCTTTCAGGGCTGTGGTTAGGCTTTTACCCACTCGAGGGAGTGCAGCTTCCCATTCACTTTGGAGATGGCACTCCTGCAGCGCTGTGGGCCATGTCTGTGCTTCGCAGACTGCAAACTACCCTCTCCATTCGAAGAGAACACGCACGGATTGGGAAGTCTCTGTTCTCTGGGAGTTGTGTGTGGTGCTACTGCCCCGGTGTATGGGGTGGCTCACTGGCCACTAGCAATGTTTCTGCTCGCCACTGTGGGGCAAACGTTGTGCAGCTAAGCTCACTTGGGAAGTACAAGTGCCAGAGTTCCTTTCTGGGGCACCATCAAGAGATCACATTCGTAGCATGCGGGTACTGCTTTCCTCCTAAGCTGTGCATTCGCAGCCAGCTTCAAGGTGTTCCTTTTGTGGATAGACTCTGGAGGAGAGGCCGCTGGAGAAGGCTTCTGCTTCTATGCCCTTTGAGAGGGCTGCTTTGAGGAACCTCTTACCCTAGCCTCTGCCAAGTACAGCCTTCTGCCTCTCTCCAATACTGACTTACTTCTGACAGCTTGTCTTTCCGTTTGAGAAACCAAGAGCCCTTTTCGTGCAGGGAAAAATGTCCGTTTTCTGTTCTTCTTTTGCACAAGGTGACGTGCTTTCAGGGCTGTGGTTAGGCTTTTACCCACTCGAGGGAGGGCAGCTTCCCATTCACTTTGGAGATGGCACTCCTGCAGCGCTGTGGGCCATGTCTGTGCTTTGCAGACTGCAAACTACCCTCTCCATTCGAAGAGAACACGCACGGATTGGGAAGTCTCTGTTCTCTGGGAGTTGTGTGTGGTGCTACTGCCCCGGTGTATGGGGTGGCTCACTGGCCACTAGCAATGTTTCTGCTCGCCACTGTGGGGCAAACGTTGTGCAGCTAAGCTCACTTGGGAAGTACAAGTGCCAGAGTTCCTTTCTGGGGCACCATCAAGAGATCACATTCGTAGCATGCGGGTACTGCTTTCCTCCTAATCGGTGCATTCGCAGCCACCTTCAAGGTGTTCCTTTTGTGGATAGACTCTGGTGGAGAGGCCGCTGGAGAAGGCTTCTGCTTCTATGCCGTTTGAGAAGGCTGCTTTGAGGAACCTCTTACCCTAGCCTCTGGCAAGTACAGCCTTCTGCCTCTCTCCAATACTGACTTACTTTTGACAGCTTGTCTTTCCGTTTGAGAAACCAAGAGCCCTTTTCGTGCAGGGAAAAATGTCCGTTTTCTGTTCTTCTTTTGCACACGGTGACGTGCTTTCAGGCCTGGGTTAGGCTTTTACCCACTCGAGGGAGGGCAGCTTCCCATTCACTTTGGAGATGGCACTCCTGCAGCGCTGTGGGTCATGACTATGCTTCGCAGACTGTAAACTACCCTCTCCATTCGAAGAGAACACGCACGGATTGGGAAGTCTCTGTTCTCTGGGAGATGTGTGTGGTGCTACTGCCCCGGTGTATGGGGTGGCTCACTGGCCACTAGCAATGTTTCTGCTCTCCACTGTGGGGCAAACGTTGTGCAGCTAAGCTCACTTGGGAAGTACAAGTGCCAGAGTTCCTTTCTGGGGCACCATCAAGAGATCACATTCGTAGCATGCGGGTACTGCTTTCCTCCTAAGCTGTGCATTCGCAGCCAGCTTCAAGGTGTTCCTTTTGTGGATAGACTCTGGTGGAGAGGCCGCTGGAGAAGGCCTCTGCTTCTATGCCCTTTGAGAAGGCTTCTTTGAGGAACCTCTTACCCTAGCCTCTGCCACGTACAGCCTTCTGCCTCTCCCCAATACTGACTTACTTCTGACAGCTTGTCTTTCCGTTTGAGAAAGCAAGAGCCCTTTTCGTGCAGGGAAAAATGTCCGTTTTCTGTTCTTCTTTTGCACACGGTGACGTGCTTTCAGGGCTGGGGTTAGGCTTTTACCCACTCGAGGGAGGGCAGCTTCCCATTCACTTTGGAGATGGCACTCCTGCAGCGCTGTGGGCCATGTCTGTGCTTCGCAGACTGCAAACTACCCTCTCCATTCGAAGAGAACACGCACGGATTGGGAAGTCTCTGTTCTCTGGGAGTTGTGTGTGGTGCTACTGCCCCGGTGTATGGGGTGGCTCACTGGCCACTAGCAATGTTTCTGCTCGCCACTGTGGGGCAAACGTTGTGCAGCTAAGCTCACTTGGGAAGTACAAGTGCCAGAGTTCCTTTCTGGGGCACCATCAAGAGATCACATTCGTAGCATGCGGGTACTGCTTTCCTCCTAAGCTGTGCATTCGCAGCCAGCTTCAAGGTGTTCCTTTTGTGGATAGACTCTGGTGGAGAGGCCGCTGGATAAGGCCTCTGCTTCTATGCCCTTTGAGAGGGCTGCTTTGAGGAACCTCTTACCCTAGCCTCTGCCAAGTACAGCCTTCTGCCTCTCTCCAATACTGACTTACTTCTGACAGCTTGTCTTTCCGTTTGAGAAATCAAGAGCCCTTTTTGTGCAGGGAAAAATGTCCGTTTTCTGTTCTTCTTTTGCACACGGTGACGTGCTTTCAGGCGTGGGTTAGGCTTTTACCCACTCGAGGGAGGGCAGCTTCCCATTCACTTTGGAGATGGCACTCCTGCAGCGCTGTGGGCCATGTCTGTGCTTTGCAGACTGCAAACTACCCTCTCCATTCGAAGAGAACACGCACGGATTGGGAAGTCTCTGTTCTCTGGGAGTTGTGTGTGGTGCTACTGCCCCGGTGTATGGGGTGGCTCACTGGCCACTAGCAATGTTTCTGCTCGCCACTGTGGGGCAAACGTTGTGCAGCTAAGCTCACTTGGGAAGTACAAGTGCCAGAGTTCCTTTCTGGGGCACCATCAAGAGATCACATTCGTAGCATGCGGGTACTGCTTTCCTCCTAATCGGTGCATTCGCAGCCACCTTCAAGGTGTTCCTTTTGTGGATAGACTCTGGTGGAGAGGCCGCTGGAGAAGGCTTCTGCTTCTATGCCGTTTGAGAAGGCTGCTTTGAGGAACCTCTTACCCTAGCCTCTGGCAAGTACAGCCTTCTGCCTCTCTCCAATACTGACTTACTTTTGACAGCTTGTCTTTCCGTTTGAGAAACCAAGAGCCCTTTTCGTGCAGGGAAAAATGTCCGTTTTCTGTTCTTCTTTTGCACACGGTGACGTGCTTTCAGGCCTGGGTTAGGCTTTTACCCACTCGAGGGAGGGCAGCTTCCCATTCACTTTGGAGATGGCACTCCTGCAGCGCTGTGGGTCATGACTATGCTTCGCAGACTGTAAACTACCCTCTCCATTCGAAGAGAACACGCACGGATTGGGAAGTCTCTGTTCTCTGGGAGATGTGTGTGGTGCTACTGCCCCGGTGTATGGGGTGGCTCACTGGCCACTAGCAATGTTTCTGCTCTCCACTGTGGGGCAAACGTTGTGCAGCTAAGCTCACTTGGGAAGTACAAGTGCCAGAGTTCCTTTCTGGGGCACCATCAAGAGATCACATTCGTAGCATGCGGGTACTGCTTTCCTCCTAAGCTGTGCATTCGCAGCCAGCTTCAAGGTGTTCCTTTTGTGGATAGACTCTGGTGGAGAGGCCGCTGGAGAAGGCCTCTGCTTCTATGCCCTTTGAGAAGGCTTCTTTGAGGAACCTCTTACCCTAGCCTCTGCCACGTACAGCCTTCTGCCTCTCCCCAATACTGACTTACTTCTGACAGCTTGTCTTTCCGTTTGAGAAAGCAAGAGCCCTTTTCGTGCAGGGAAAAATGTCCGTTTTCTGTTCTTCTTTTGCACACGGTGACGTGCTTTCAGGGCTGGGGTTAGGCTTTTACCCACTCGAGGGAGGGCAGCTTCCCATTCACTTTGGAGATGGCACTCCTGCAGCGCTGTGGGCCATGTCTGTGCTTCGCAGACTGCAAACTACCCTCTCCATTCGAAGAGAACACGCACGGATTGGGAAGTCTCTGTTCTCTGGGAGTTGTGTGTGGTGCTACTGCCCCGGTGTATGGGGTGGCTCACTGGCCACTAGCAATGTTTCTGCTCGCCACTGTGGGGCAAACGTTGTGCAGCTAAGCTCACTTGGGAAGTACAAGTGCCAGAGTTCCTTTCTGGGGCACCATCAAGAGATCACATTCGTAGCATGCGGGTACTGCTTTCCTCCTAAGCTGTGCATTCGCAGCCAGCTTCAAGGTGTTCCTTTTGTGGATAGACTCTGGTGGAGAGGCCGCTGGAGAAGGCCTCTGCTTCTATGCCCTTTGAGAAGGCTTCTTTGAGGAACCTCTTACCCTAGCCTCTGCCACGTACAGCCTTCTGCCTCTCCCCAATACTGACTTACTTCTGACAGCTTGTCTTTCCGTTTGAGAAAGCAAGAGCCCTTTTCGTGCAGGGAAAAATGTCCGTTTTCTGTTCTTCTTTTGCACACGGTGACGTGCTTTCAGGGCTGGGGTTAGGCTTTTACCCACTCGAGGGAGGGCAGCTTCCCATTCACTTTGGAGATGGCACTCCTGCAGCGCTGTGGGCCATGTCTGTGCTTCGCAGACTGCAAACTACCCTCTCCATTCGAAGAGAACACGCACGGATTGGGAAGTCTCTGTTCTCTGGGAGTTGTGTGTGGTGCTACTGCCCCGGTGTATGGGGTGGCTCACTGGCCACTAGCAATGTTTCTGCTCGCCACTGTGGGGCAAACGTTGTGCAGCTAAGCTCACTTGGGAAGTACAAGTGCCAGAGTTCCTTTCTGGGGCACCATCAAGAGATCACATTCGTAGCATGCGGGTACTGCTTTCCTCCTAAGCTGTGCATTCGCAGCCAGCTTCAAGGTGTTCCTTTTGTGGATAGACTCTGGTGGAGAGGCCGCTGGATAAGGCCTCTGCTTCTATGCCCTTTGAGAGGGCTGCTTTGAGGAACCTCTTACCCTAGCCTCTGCCAAGTACAGCCTTCTGCCTCTCTCCAATACTGACTTACTTCTGACAGCTTGTCTTTCCGTTTGAGAAATCAAGAGCCCTTTTTGTGCAGGGAAAAATGTCCGTTTTCTGTTCTTCTTTTGCACACGGTGACGTGCTTTCAGGCGTGGGTTAGGCTTTTACCCACTCGAGGGAGGGCAGCTTCCCATTCACTTTGGAGATGGCACTCCTGCAGCGCTGTGGGCCATGTCTGTGCTTTGCAGACTGCAAACTACCCTCTCCATTCGAAGAGAACACGCACGGATTGGGAAGTCTCTGTTCTCTGGGAGTTGTGTGTGGTGCTACTGCCCCGGTGTATGGGGTGGCTCACTGGCCACTAGCAATGTTTCTGCTCGCCACTGTGGGGCAAACGTTGTGCAGCTAAGCTCACTTGGGAAGTACAAGTGCCAGAGTTCCTTTCTGGGGCACCATCAAGAGATCACATTCGTAGCATGCGGGTACTGCTTTCCTCCTAATCGGTGCATTCGCAGCCACCTTCAAGGTGTTCCTTTTGTGGATAGACTCTGGTGGAGAGGCCGCTGGAGAAGGCTTCTGCTTCTATGCCGTTTGAGAAGGCTGCTTTGAGGAACCTCTTACCCTAGCCTCTGGCAAGTACAGCCTTCTGCCTCTCTCCAATACTGACTTACTTTTGACAGCTTGTCTTTCCGTTTGAGAAACCAAGAGCCCTTTTCGTGCAGGGAAAAATGTCCGTTTTCTGTTCTTCTTTTGCACACGGTGACGTGCTTTCAGGCCTGGGTTAGGCTTTTACCCACTCGAGGGAGGGCAGCTTCCCATTCACTTTGGAGATGGCACTCCTGCAGCGCTGTGGGTCATGACTATGCTTCGCAGACTGTAAACTACCCTCTCCATTCGAAGAGAACACGCACGGATTGGGAAGTCTCTGTTCTCTGGGAGATGTGTGTGGTGCTACTGCCCCGGTGTATGGGGTGGCTCACTGGCCACTAGCAATGTTTCTGCTCTCCACTGTGGGGCAAACGTTGTGCAGCTAAGCTCACTTGGGAAGTACAAGTGCCAGAGTTCCTTTCTGGGGCACCATCAAGAGATCACATTCGTAGCATGCGGGTACTGCTTTCCTCCTAAGCTGTGCATTCGCAGCCAGCTTCAAGGTGTTCCTTTTGTGGATAGACTCTGGTGGAGAGGCCGCTGGAGAAGGCCTCTGCTTCTATGCCCTTTGAGAAGGCTTCTTTGAGGAACCTCTTACCCTAGCCTCTGCCACGTACAGCCTTCTGCCTCTCCCCAATACTGACTTACTTCTGACAGCTTGTCTTTCCGTTTGAGAAAGCAAGAGCCCTTTTCGTGCAGGGAAAAATGTCCGTTTTCTGTTCTTCTTTTGCACACGGTGACGTGCTTTCAGGGCTGGGGTTAGGCTTTTACCCACTCGAGGGAGGGCAGCTTCCCATTCACTTTGGAGATGGCACTCCTGCAGCGCTGTGGGCCATGTCTGTGCTTCGCAGACTGCAAACTACCCTCTCCATTCGAAGAGAACACGCACGGATTGGGAAGTCTCTGTTCTCTGGGAGTTGTGTGTGGTGCTACTGCCCCGGTGTATGGGGTGGCTCACTGGCCACTAGCAATGTTTCTGCTCGCCACTGTGGGGCAAACGTTGTGCAGCTAAGCTCACTTGGGAAGTACAAGTGCCAGAGTTCCTTTCTGGGGCACCATCAAGAGATCACATTCGTAGCATGCGGGTACTGCTTTCCTCCTAAGCTGTGCATTCGCAGCCAGCTTCAAGGTGTTCCTTTTGTGGATAGACTCTGGTGGAGAGGCCGCTGGATAAGGCCTCTGCTTCTATGCCCTTTGAGAGGGCTGCTTTGAGGAACCTCTTACCCTAGCCTCTGCCAAGTACAGCCTTCTGCCTCTCTCCAATACTGACTTACTTCTGACAGCTTGTCTTTCCGTTTGAGAAATCAAGAGCCCTTTTTGTGCAGGGAAAAATGTCCGTTTTCTGTTCTTCTTTTGCACACGGTGACGTGCTTTCAGGCGTGGGTTAGGCTTTTACCCACTCGAGGGAGGGCAGCTTCCCATTCACTTTGGAGATGGCACTCCTGCAGCGCTGTGGGCCATAACTGTGCTTCGCAGACTGTAAACTACCCTCTCCATTCGAAGAGAACACGCACGGATTGGGAAGTCTCTGTTCTCTGGGAGATGTGTGTGGTGCTACTGCCCCGGTGTATGGGGTGGCTCACTCGCCACTAGCAATGTTTCTGCTCTCCACTGTGGCGCAAACGTTGTGCAGCTAAGCTCACTTGGGAAGTACAAGTGCCAGAGTTCCTTTCTGGGGCACCATCAAGAGATCACATTCGTAGCATGCGGGTACTGCTTTCCTCCTAAGCTGTGCTTTCGCAGCCAGCTTCGAGGTGTTCCTTTTGTGGATAGACTCTGGTGGAGAGGCCGCTGGAGAAGGCCTCTGCTTCTATGCCCTTTGAGAAGGCTTCTTTGAGGAACCTCTTACCCTAGCCTCTGCCACGTACAGCCTTCTGCCTCTCCCCAATACTGACTTACTTTTGACAGCTTGTCTTTCCGTTTGAGAAAGCAAGAGCCCTTTTCGTGCAGGGAAAAATGTCCGTTTTCTGTTCTTCTTTTGCACAAGGTGACGTGCTTTCAGGGCTGTGGTTAGGCTTTTACCCACTCGAGGGAGGGCAGCTTCCCATTCACTTTGGAGATGGCACTCCTGCAGCGCTGTGGGCCATGTCTGTGCTTTGCAGACTGCAAACTACCCTCTCCATTCGAAGAGAACACGCACGGATTGGGAAGTCTGTGTTCTCTGGGAGTTGTGTGTGGTGCTACTGCCCCGGTGTATGGGGTGGCTCACTGGCCACTAGCAATGTTTCTGCTCGCCACTGTGGGGCAAACGTTGTGCAGCTAAGCTCACTTGGGAAGTACAAGTGCCAGAGTTCCTTTCTGGGGCACCATCAAGAGATCACATTCGTAGCATGCGGGTACTGCTTTCCTCCTAATCGGTGCATTCGCAGCCACCTTCAAGGTGTTCCTTTTGTGGATAGACTCTGGTGGAGAGGCCGCTGGAGAAGGCTTCTGCTTCTATGCCCTTTGAGAAGGCTGCTTTGAGGAACCTCTTACCCTAGCCTCTGGCAAGTACAGCCTTCTGCCTCTCTCCAATACTGACTTACTTTTGACAGCTTGTCTTTCCGTTTGAGAAACCAAGAGCCCTTTTCGTGCAGGGAAAAATGTCCGTTTTCTGTTCTTCTTTTGCACACGGTGACGTGCTTTCAGGCCTGGGTTAGGCTTTTACCCACTCGAGGGAGGGCAGCTTCCCATTCACTTTGGAGATGGCACTCCTGCAGCGCTGTGGGCCATAACTGTGCTTCGCAGACTGTAAACTACCCTCTCCATTCGAAGAGAACACGCACGGATTGGGAAGTCTCTGTTCTCTGGGAGATGTGTGTGGTGCTACTGCCCCGGTGTATGGGGTGGCTCACTCGCCACTAGCAATGTTTCTGCTCTCCACTGTGGGGCAAACGTTGTGCAGCTAAGCTCACTTGGGAAGTACAAGTGCCAGAGTTCCTTTCCGGGGCACCATCAAGAGATCACATTCGTAGCATGCGGGTACTGCTTTCCTCCTAAGCTGTGCATTCGCAGCCAGCTTCGAGGTGTTCCTTTTGTGGATAGACTCTGGTGGAGAGGCCGCTGGATAAGGCCTCTGCTTCTATGCCCTTTGAGAAGGCTTCTTTGAGGAACCTCTTACCCTAGCCTCTGCCACGTACAGCCTTCTGCCTCTCTCCAATACTGACTTACTTCTGACAGCTTGTCTTTCCGTTTGAGAAAGCAAGAGCCCTTTTCGTGCAGGGAAAAATGTCCGTTTTCTGTTCTTCTTTTGCACACGGTGACGTGCTTTCAGGGCTGTGGTTAGGCTTTTACCCACTCGAGGGAGTGCAGCTTCCCATTCACTTTGGAGATGGCACTCCTGCAGCGCTGTGGGCCATGTCTGTGCTTCGCAGACTGCAAACTACCCTCTCCATTCGAAGAGAACACGCACGGATTGGGAAGTCTCTGTTCTCTGGGAGTTGTGTGTGGTGCTACTGCCCCGGTGTATGGGGTGGCTCACTGGCCACTAGCAATGTTTCTGCTCGCCACTGTGGGGCAAACGTTGTGCAGCTAAGCTCACTTGGGAAGTACAAGTGCCAGAGTTCCTTTCTGGGGCACCATCAAGAGATCACATTCGTAGCATGCGGGTACTGCTTTCCTCCTAAGCTGTGCATTCGCAGCCAGCTTCAAGGTGTTCCTTTTGTGGATAGACTCTGGAGGAGAGGCCGCTGGAGAAGGCTTCTGCTTCTATGCCCTTTGAGAGGGCTGCTTTGAGGAACCTCTTACCCTAGCCTCTGCCAAGTACAGCCTTCTGCCTCTCTCCAATACTGACTTACTTCTGACAGCTTGTCTTTCCGTTTGAGAAACCAAGAGCCCTTTTCGTGCAGGGAAAAATGTCCGTTTTCTGTTCTTCTTTTGCACAAGGTGACGTGCTTTCAGGGCTGTGGTTAGGCTTTTACCCACTCGAGGGAGGGCAGCTTCCCATTCACTTTGGAGATGGCACTCCTGCAGCGCTGTGGGCCATGTCTGTGCTTTGCAGACTGCAAACTACCCTCTCCATTCGAAGAGAACACGCACGGATTGGGAAGTCTCTGTTCTCTGGGAGTTGTGTGTGGTGCTACTGCCCCGGTGTATGGGGTGGCTCACTGGCCACTAGCAATGTTTCTGCTCGCCACTGTGGGGCAAACGTTGTGCAGCTAAGCTCACTTGGGAAGTACAAGTGCCAGAGTTCCTTTCTGGGGCACCATCAAGAGATCACATTCGTAGCATGCGGGTACTGCTTTCCTCCTAATCGGTGCATTCGCAGCCACCTTCAAGGTGTTCCTTTTGTGGATAGACTCTGGTGGAGAGGCCGCTGGAGAAGGCTTCTGCTTCTATGCCCTTTGAGAAGGCTGCTTTGAGGAACCTCTTACCCTAGCCTCTGGCAAGTACAGCCTCCTGCCTCTCTCCAATACTGACTTACTTTTGACAGCTTGTCTTTCCGTTTGAGAAACCAAGAGCCCTTTTCGTGCAGGGAAAAATGTCCGTTTTCTGTTCTTCTTTTGCACACGGTGACGTGCTTTCAGGCCTGGGTTAGGCTTTTACCCACTCGAGGGAGGGCAGCTTCCCATTCACTTTGGAGATGGCACTCCTGCATCGCTGTGGGCCATAACTGTGCTTCGCAGACTGTAAACTACCCTCTCCATTCGAAGAGAACACGCACGGATTGGGAAGTCTCTGTTCTCTGGGAGATGTGTGTGGTGCTACTGCCCCGGTGTATGGGGTGGCTCACTCGCCACTAGCAATGTTTCTGCTCTCCACTGTGGGGCAAACGTTGTGCAGCTAAGCTCACTTGGGAAGTACAAGTGCCAGAGTTCCTTTCCGGGGCACCATCAAGAGATCACATTCGTAGCATGCGGGTACTGCTTTCCTCCTAAGCTGTGCATTCGCAGCCAGCTTCGAGGTGTTCCTTTTGTGGATAGACTCTGGTGGAGAGGCCGCTGGATAAGGCCTCTGCTTCTATGCCCTTTGAGAAGGCTTCTTTGAGGAACCTCTTACCCTAGCCTCTGCCACGTACAGCCTTCTGCCTCTCCCCAATACTGACTTACTTCTGACAGCTTGTCTTTCCGTTTGAGAAAGCAAGAGCCCTTTTCGTGCAGGGAAAAATGTCCGTTTTCTGTTCTTCTTTTGCACACGGTGACGTGCTTTCAGGGCTGTGGTTAGGCTTTTACCCACTCGAGGGAGTGCAGCTTCCCATTCACTTTGGAGATGGCACTCCTGCAGCGCTGTGGGCCATGTCTGTGCTTCGCAGACTGCAAACTACCCTCTCCATTCGAAGAGAACACGCACGGATTGGGAAGTCTCTGTTCTCTGGGAGTTGTGTGTGGTGCTACTGCCCCGGTGTATGGGGTGGCTCACTGGCCACTAGCAATGTTTCTGCTCGCCACTGTGGGGCAAACGTTGTGCAGCTAAGCTCACTTGGGAAGTACAAGTGCCAGAGTTCCTTTCTGGGGCACCATCAAGAGATCACATTCGTAGCATGCGGGTACTGCTTTCCTCCTAAGCTGTGCATTCGCAGCCAGCTTCAAGGTGTTCCTTTTGTGGATAGACTCTGGAGGAGAGGCCGCTGGAGAAGGCTTCTGCTTCTATGCCCTTTGAGAGGGCTGCTTTGAGGAACCTCTTACCCTAGCCTCTGCCAAGTACAGCCTTCTGCCTCTCTCCAATACTGACTTACTTCTGACAGCTTGTCTTTCCGTTTGAGAAACCAAGAGCCCTTTTCGTGCAGGGAAAAATGTCCGTTTTCTGTTCTTCTTTTGCACAAGGTGACGTGCTTTCAGGGCTGTGGTTAGGCTTTTACCCACTCGAGGGAGGGCAGCTTCCCATTCACTTTGGAGATGGCACTCCTGCAGCGCTGTGGGCCATGTCTGTGCTTTGCAGACTGCAAACTACCCTCTCCATTCGAAGAGAACACGCACGGATTGGGAAGTCTCTGTTCTCTGGGAGTTGTGTGTGGTGCTACTGCCCCGGTGTATGGGGTGGCTCACTGGCCACTAGCAATGTTTCTGCTCGCCACTGTGGGGCAAACGTTGTGCAGCTAAGCTCACTTGGGAAGTACAAGTGCCAGAGTTCCTTTCTGGGGCACCATCAAGAGATCACATTCGTAGCATGCGGGTACTGCTTTCCTCCTAATCGGTGCATTCGCAGCCACCTTCAAGGTGTTCCTTTTGTGGATAGACTCTGGTGGAGAGGCCGCTGGAGAAGGCTTCTGCTTCTATGCCCTTTGAGAAGGCTGCTTTGAGGAACCTCTTACCCTAGCCTCTGGCAAGTACAGCCTCCTGCCTCTCTCCAATACTGACTTACTTTTGACAGCTTGTCTTTCCGTTTGAGAAACCAAGAGCCCTTTTCGTGCAGGGAAAAATGTCCGTTTTCTGTTCTTCTTTTGCACACGGTGACGTGCTTTCAGGCCTGGGTTAGGCTTTTACCCACTCGAGGGAGGGCAGCTTCCCATTCACTTTGGAGATGGCACTCCTGCAGCGCTGTGGGTCATGACTGTGCTTCGCAGACTGTAAACTACCCTCTCCATTCGAAGAGAACACGCACGGATTGGGAAGTCTCTGTTCTCTGGGAGATGTGTGTGGTGCTACTGCCCCGGTGTATGGGGTGGCTCACTGGCCACTAGCAATGTTTCTGCTCTCCACTGTGGGGCAAACGTTGTGCAGCTAAGCTCACTTGGGAAGTACAAGTGCCAGAGTTCCTTTCTGGGGCACCATCAAGAGATCACATTCGTAGCATGCGGGTACTGCTTTCCTCCTAAGATGTGCATTCGCAGCCAGCTTCAAGGTGTTCCTTTTGTGGATAGACTCTGGTGGAGAGGCCGCTGGAGAAGGCCTCTGCTTCTATGCCCTTTGAGAAGGCTTCTTTGAGGAACCTCTTACCCTAGCCTCTGCCACGTACAGCCTTCTGCCTCTCCCCAATACTGACTTACTTCTGACAGCTTGTCTTTCCGTTTGAGAAAGCAAGAGCCCTTTTCGTGCAGGGAAAAATGTCCGTTTTCTGTTCTTCTTTTGCACACGGTGACGTGCTTTCAGGGCTGGGGTTAGGCTTTTACCCACTCGAGGGAGGGCAGCTTCCCATTCACTTTGGAGATGGCACTCCTGCAGCGCTGTGGGCCATGTCTGTGCTTCGCAGACTGCAAACTACCCTCTCCATTCGAAGAGAACACGCACGGATTGGGAAGTCTCTGTTCTCTGGGAGTTGTGTGTGGTGCTACTGCCCCGGTGTATGGGGTGCCTACTGGCCACTAGCAATGTTTCTGCTCGCCACTGTGGGGCAAACGTTGTGCAGCTAAGCTCACTTGGGAAGTACAAGTGCCAGAGTTCCTTTCTGGGGCACCATCAAGAGATCACATTCGTAGCATGCGGGTACTGCTTTCCTCCTAAGCTGTGCATTCGCAGCCAGCTTCAAGGTGTTCCTTTTGTGGATAGACTCTGGAGGAGAGGCCGCTGGAGAAGGCTTCTGCTTCTATGCCCTTTGAGAGGGCTGCTTTGAGGAACCTCTTACCCTAGCCTCTGCCAAGTACAGTCTTCTGCCTCTCTCCAATACTGACTTACTTCTGACAGCTTGTCTTTCCGTTTGAGAAACCAAGAGCCCTTTTCATGCAGGGAAAAATGTCCGTTTTCTGTTCTTCTTTTGCACAAGGTGACGTGCTTTCAGGGCTGTGGTTAGGCTTTTACCCACTCGAGGGAGGGCAGCTTCCCATTCACTTTGGAGATGGCACTCCTGCAGCGCTGTGGGCCATGTCTGTGCTTCGCAGACTGCAAACTACCCTCTCCATTCGAAGAGAACACGCACGGATTGGGAAGTCTCTGTTCTCTGGGAGTTGTGTGTGGTGCTACTGCCCCGGTGTATGGGGTGGCTCACTGGCCACTAGCAATGTTTCTGCTCGCCACTGTGGGGCAAACGTTGTGCAGCTAAGCTCACTTGGGAAGCACAAGTGCCAGAGTTCCTTTCTGGGGCACCATCAAGAGATCACATTCGTAGCATGCGGGTACTGCTTTCCTCCTAATCGGTGCATTCGCAGCCACCTTCAAGGTGTTCCTTTTGTGGATAGACTCTGGTGGAGAGGCCGCTGGAGAAGGCTTCTGCTTCTATGCCCTTTGAGAAGGCTGCTTTGAGGAACCTCTTACCCTAGCCTCTGGCAAGTACAGCCTTCTGCCTCTCTCCAATACTGACTTACTTTTGACAGCTTGTCTTTCCGTTTGAGAAACCAAGAGCCCTTTTCGTGCAGGGAAAAATGTCCGTTTTCTGTTCTTCTTTTGCACACGGTGACGTGCTTTCAGGCCTGGGTTAGGCTTTTACCCACTCGAGGGAGGGCAGCTTCCCATTCACTTTGGAGATGGCACTCCTGCAGCGCTGTGGGTCATGACTATGCTTCGCAGACTGTAAACTACCCTCTCCATTCGAAGAGAACACGCACGGATTGGGAAGTCTCTGTTCTCTGGGAGATGTGTGTGGTGCTACTGCCCCGGTGTATGGGGTGGCTCACTGGCCACTAGCAATGTTTCTGCTCTCCACTGTGGGGCAAACGTTGTGCAGCTAAGCTCACTTGGGAAGTACAAGTGCCAGAGTTCCTTTCTGGGGCACCATCAAGAGATCACATTCGTAGCATGCGGGTACTGCTTTCCTCCTAAGCTGTGCATTCGCAGCCAGCTTCAAGGTGTTCCTTTTGTGGATAGACTCTGGTGGAGAGGCCGCTGGAGAAGGCCTCTGCTTCTATGCCCTTTGAGAAGGCTTCTTTGAGGAACCTCTTACCCTAGCCTCTGCCACGTACAGCCTTCTGCCTCTCCCCAATACTGACTTACTTCTGACAGCTTGTCTTTCCGTTTGAGAAAGCAAGAGCCCTTTTCGTGCAGGGAAAAATGTCCGTTTTCTGTTCTTCTTTTGCACACGGTGACGTGCTTTCAGGGCTGGGGTTAGGCTTTTACCCACTCGAGGGAGGGCAGCTTCCCATTCACTTTGGAGATGGCACTCCTGCAGCGCTGTGGGCCATGTCTGTGCTTCGCAGACTGCAAACTACCCTCTCCATTCGAAGAGAACACGCACGGATTGGGAAGTCTCTGTTCTCTGGGAGTTGTGTGTGGTGCTACTGCCCCGGTGTATGGGGTGGCTCACTGGCCACTAGCAATGTTTCTGCTCGCCACTGTGGGGCAAACGTTGTGCAGCTAAGCTCACTTGGGAAGTACAAGTGCCAGAGTTCCTTTCTGGGGCACCATCAAGAGATCACATTCGTAGCATGCGGGTACTGCTTTCCTCCTAAGCTGTGCATTCGCAGCCAGCTTCAAGGTGTTCCTTTTGTGGATAGACTCTGGTGGAGAGGCCGCTGGATAAGGCCTCTGCTTCTATGCCCTTTGAGAGGGCTGCTTTGAGGAACCTCTTACCCTAGCCTCTGCCAAGTACAGCCTTCTGCCTCTCTCCAATACTGACTTACTTCTGACAGCTTGTCTTTCCGTTTGAGAAATCAAGAGCCCTTTTTGTGCAGGGAAAAATGTCCGTTTTCTGTTCTTCTTTTGCACACGGTGACGTGCTTTCAGGCGTGGGTTAGGCTTTTACCCACTCGAGGGAGGGCAGCTTCCCATTCACTTTGGAGATGGCACTCCTGCAGCGCTGTGGGCCATAACTGTGCTTCGCAGACTGTAAACTACCCTCTCCATTCGAAGAGAACACGCACGGATTGGGAAGTCTCTGTTCTCTGGGAGATGTGTGTGGTGCTACTGCCCCGGTGTATGGGGTGGCTCACTCGCCACTAGCAATGTTTCTGCTCTCCACTGTGGCGCAAACGTTGTGCAGCTAAGCTCACTTGGGAAGTACAAGTGCCAGAGTTCCTTTCTGGGGCACCATCAAGAGATCACATTCGTAGCATGCGGGTACTGCTTTCCTCCTAAGCTGTGCTTTCGCAGCCAGCTTCGAGGTGTTCCTTTTGTGGATAGACTCTGGTGGAGAGGCCGCTGGAGAAGGCCTCTGCTTCTATGCCCTTTGAGAAGGCTTCTTTGAGGAACCTCTTACCCTAGCCTCTGCCACGTACAGCCTTCTGCCTCTCCCCAATACTGACTTACTTTTGACAGCTTGTCTTTCCGTTTGAGAAAGCAAGAGCCCTTTTCGTGCAGGGAAAAATGTCCGTTTTCTGTTCTTCTTTTGCACAAGGTGACGTGCTTTCAGGGCTGTGGTTAGGCTTTTACCCACTCGAGGGAGGGCAGCTTCCCATTCACTTTGGAGATGGCACTCCTGCAGCGCTGTGGGCCATGTCTGTGCTTTGCAGACTGCAAACTACCCTCTCCATTCGAAGAGAACACGCACGGATTGGGAAGTCTGTGTTCTCTGGGAGTTGTGTGTGGTGCTACTGCCCCGGTGTATGGGGTGGCTCACTGGCCACTAGCAATGTTTCTGCTCGCCACTGTGGGGCAAACGTTGTGCAGCTAAGCTCACTTGGGAAGTACAAGTGCCAGAGTTCCTTTCTGGGGCACCATCAAGAGATCACATTCGTAGCATGCGGGTACTGCTTTCCTCCTAATCGGTGCATTCGCAGCCACCTTCAAGGTGTTCCTTTTGTGGATAGACTCTGGTGGAGAGGCCGCTGGAGAAGGCTTCTGCTTCTATGCCCTTTGAGAAGGCTGCTTTGAGGAACCTCTTACCCTAGCCTCTGGCAAGTACAGCCTTCTGCCTCTCTCCAATACTGACTTACTTTTGACAGCTTGTCTTTCCGTTTGAGAAACCAAGAGCCCTTTTCGTGCAGGGAAAAATGTCCGTTTTCTGTTCTTCTTTTGCACACGGTGACGTGCTTTCAGGCCTGGGTTAGGCTTTTACCCACTCGAGGGAGGGCAGCTTCCCATTCACTTTGGAGATGGCACTCCTGCAGCGCTGTGGGCCATAACTGTGCTTCGCAGACTGTAAACTACCCTCTCCATTCGAAGAGAACACGCACGGATTGGGAAGTCTCTGTTCTCTGGGAGATGTGTGTGGTGCTACTGCCCCGGTGTATGGGGTGGCTCACTCGCCACTAGCAATGTTTCTGCTCTCCACTGTGGGGCAAACGTTGTGCAGCTAAGCTCACTTGGGAAGTACAAGTGCCAGAGTTCCTTTCCGGGGCACCATCAAGAGATCACATTCGTAGCATGCGGGTACTGCTTTCCTCCTAAGCTGTGCATTCGCAGCCAGCTTCGAGGTGTTCCTTTTGTGGATAGACTCTGGTGGAGAGGCCGCTGGATAAGGCCTCTGCTTCTATGCCCTTTGAGAAGGCTTCTTTGAGGAACCTCTTACCCTAGCCTCTGCCACGTACAGCCTTCTGCCTCTCCCCAATACTGACTTACTTCTGACAGCTTGTCTTTCCGTTTGAGAAAGCAAGAGCCCTTTTCGTGCAGGGAAAAATGTCCGTTTTCTGTTCTTCTTTTGCACACGGTGACGTGCTTTCAGGGCTGTGGTTAGGCTTTTACCCACTCGAGGGAGTGCAGCTTCCCATTCACTTTGGAGATGGCACTCCTGCAGCGCTGTGGGCCATGTCTGTGCTTCGCAGACTGCAAACTACCCTCTCCATTCGAAGAGAACACGCACGGATTGGGAAGTCTCTGTTCTCTGGGAGTTGTGTGTGGTGCTACTGCCCCGGTGTATGGGGTGGCTCACTGGCCACTAGCAATGTTTCTGCTCGCCACTGTGGGGCAAACGTTGTGCAGCTAAGCTCACTTGGGAAGTACAAGTGCCAGAGTTCCTTTCTGGGGCACCATCAAGAGATCACATTCGTAGCATGCGGGTACTGCTTTCCTCCTAAGCTGTGCATTCGCAGCCAGCTTCAAGGTGTTCCTTTTGTGGATAGACTCTGGAGGAGAGGCCGCTGGAGAAGGCTTCTGCTTCTATGCCCTTTGAGAGGGCTGCTTTGAGGAACCTCTTACCCTAGCCTCTGCCAAGTACAGCCTTCTGCCTCTCTCCAATACTGACTTACTTCTGACAGCATGTCTTTCCGTTTGAGAAACCAAGAGCCCTTTTCGTGCAGGGAAAAATGTCCGTTTTCTGTTCTTCTTTTGCACAAGGTGACGTGCTTTCAGGGCTGTGGTTAGGCTTTTACCCACTCGAGGGAGGGCAGCTTCCCATTCACTTTGGAGATGGCACTCCTGCAGCGCTGTGGGCCATGTCTGTGCTTTGCAGACTGCAAACTACCCTCTCCATTCGAAGAGAACACGCACGGATTGGGAAGTCTCTGTTCTCTGGGAGTTGTGTGTGGTGCTACTGCCCCGGTGTATGGGGTGGCTCACTGGCCACTAGCAATGTTTCTGCTCGCCACTGTGGGGCAAACGTTGTGCAGCTAAGCTCACTTGGGAAGTACAAGTGCCAGAGTTCCTTTCTGGGGCACCATCAAGAGATCACATTCGTAGCATGCGGGTACTGCTTTCCTCCTAATCGGTGCATTCGCAGCCACCTTCAAGGTGTTCCTTTTGTGGATAGACTCTGGTGGAGAGGCCGCTGGAGAAGGCTTCTGCTTCTATGCCCTTTGAGAAGGCTGCTTTGAGGAACCTCTTACCCTAGCCTCTGGCAAGTACAGCCTCCTGCCTCTCTCCAATACTGACTTACTTTTGACAGCTTGTCTTTCCGTTTGAGAAACCAAGAGCCCTTTTCGTGCAGGGAAAAATGTCCGTTTTCTGTTCTTCTTTTGCACACGGTGACGTGCTTTCAGGCCTGGGTTAGGCTTTTACCCACTCGAGGGAGGGCAGCTTCCCATTCACTTTGGAGATGGCACTCCTGCATCGCTGTGGGCCATAACTGTGCTTCGCAGACTGTAAACTACCCTCTCCATTCGAAGAGAACACGCACGGATTGGGAAGTCTCTGTTCTCTGGGAGATGTGTGTGGTGCTACTGCCCCGGTGTATGGGGTGGCTCACTCGCCACTAGCAATGTTTCTGCTCTCCACTGTGGGGCAAACGTTGTGCAGCTAAGCTCACTTGGGAAGTACAAGTGCCAGAGTTCCTTTCCGGGGCACCATCAAGAGATCACATTCGTAGCATGCGGGTACTGCTTTCCTCCTAAGCTGTGCATTCGCAGCCAGCTTCGAGGTGTTCCTTTTGTGGATAGACTCTGGTGGAGAGGCCGCTGGATAAGGCCTCTGCTTCTATGCCCTTTGAGAAGGCTTCTTTGAGGAACCTCTTACCCTAGCCTCTGCCACGTACAGCCTTCTGCCTCTCCCCAATACTGACTTACTTCTGACAGCTTGTCTTTCCGTTTGAGAAAGCAAGAGCCCTTTTCGTGCAGGGAAAAATGTCCGTTTTCTGTTCTTCTTTTGCACACGGTGACGTGCTTTCAGGGCTGTGGTTAGGCTTTTACCCACTCGAGGGAGTGCAGCTTCCCATTCACTTTGGAGATGGCACTCCTGCAGCGCTGTGGGCCATGTCTGTGCTTCGCAGACTGCAAACTACCCTCTCCATTCGAAGAGAACACGCACGGATTGGGAAGTCTCTGTTCTCTGGGAGTTGTGTGTGGTGCTACTGCCCCGGTGTATGGGGTGGCTCACTGGCCACTAGCAATGTTTCTGCTCGCCACTGTGGGGCAAACGTTGTGCAGCTAAGCTCACTTGGGAAGTACAAGTGCCAGAGTTCCTTTCTGGGGCACCATCAAGAGATCACATTCGTAGCATGCGGGTACTGCTTTCCTCCTAAGCTGTGCATTCGCAGCCAGCTTCAAGGTGTTCCTTTTGTGGATAGACTCTGGAGGAGAGGCCGCTGGAGAAGGCTTCTGCTTCTATGCCCTTTGAGAGGGCTGCTTTGAGGAACCTCTTACCCTAGCCTCTGCCAAGTACAGCCTTCTGCCTCTCTCCAATACTGACTTACTTCTGACAGCTTGTCTTTCCGTTTGAGAAACCAAGAGCCCTTTTCGTGCAGGGAAAAATGTCCGTTTTCTGTTCTTCTTTTGCACAAGGTGACGTGCTTTCAGGGCTGTGGTTAGGCTTTTACCCACTCGAGGGAGGGCAGCTTCCCATTCACTTTGGAGATGGCACTCCTGCAGCGCTGTGGGCCATGTCTGTGCTTTGCAGACTGCAAACTACCCTCTCCATTCGAAGAGAACACGCACGGATTGGGAAGTCTCTGTTCTCTGGGAGTTGTGTGTGGTGCTACTGCCCCGGTGTATGGGGTGGCTCACTGGCCACTAGCAATGTTTCTGCTCGCCACTGTGGGGCAAACGTTGTGCAGCTAAGCTCACTTGGGAAGTACAAGTGCCAGAGTTCCTTTCTGGGGCACCATCAAGAGATCACATTCGTAGCATGCGGGTACTGCTTTCCTCCTAATCGGTGCATTCGCAGCCACCTTCAAGGTGTTCCTTTTGTGGATAGACTCTGGTGGAGAGGCCGCTGGAGAAGGCTTCTGCTTCTATGCCCTTTGAGAAGGCTGCTTTGAGGAACCTCTTACCCTAGCCTCTGGCAAGTACAGCCTCCTGCCTCTCTCCAATACTGACTTACTTTTGACAGCTTGTCTTTCCGTTTGAGAAACCAAGAGCCCTTTTCGTGCAGGGAAAAATGTCCGTTTTCTGTTCTTCTTTTGCACACGGTGACGTGCTTTCAGGCCTGGGTTAGGCTTTTACCCACTCGAGGGAGGGCAGCTTCCCATTCACTTTGGAGATGGCACTCCTGCAGCGCTGTGGGTCATGACTGTGCTTCGCAGACTGTAAACTACCCTCTCCATTCGAAGAGAACACGCACGGATTGGGAAGTCTCTGTTCTCTGGGAGATGTGTGTGGTGCTACTGCCCCGGTGTATGGGGTGGCTCACTGGCCACTAGCAATGTTTCTGCTCTCCACTGTGGGGCAAACGTTGTGCAGCTAAGCTCACTTGGGAAGTACAAGTGCCAGAGTTCCTTTCTGGGGCACCATCAAGAGATCACATTCGTAGCATGCGGGTACTGCTTTCCTCCTAAGATGTGCATTCGCAGCCAGCTTCAAGGTGTTCCTTTTGTGGATAGACTCTGGTGGAGAGGCCGCTGGAGAAGGCCTCTGCTTCTATGCCCTTTGAGAAGGCTTCTTTGAGGAACCTCTTACCCTAGCCTCTGCCACGTACAGCCTTCTGCCTCTCCCCAATACTGACTTACTTCTGACAGCTTGTCTTTCCGTTTGAGAAAGCAAGAGCCCTTTTCGTGCAGGGAAAAATGTCCGTTTTCTGTTCTTCTTTTGCACACGGTGACGTGCTTTCAGGGCTGGGGTTAGGCTTTTACCCACTCGAGGGAGGGCAGCTTCCCATTCACTTTGGAGATGGCACTCCTGCAGCGCTGTGGGCCATGTCTGTGCTTCGCAGACTGCAAACTACCCTCTCCATTCGAAGAGAACACGCACGGATTGGGAAGTCTCTGTTCTCTGGGAGTTGTGTGTGGTGCTACTGCCCCGGTGTATGGGGTGCCTACTGGCCACTAGCAATGTTTCTGCTCGCCACTGTGGGGCAAACGTTGTGCAGCTAAGCTCACTTGGGAAGTACAAGTGCCAGAGTTCCTTTCTGGGGCACCATCAAGAGATCACATTCGTAGCATGCGGGTACTGCTTTCCTCCTAAGCTGTGCATTCGCAGCCAGCTTCAAGGTGTTCCTTTTGTGGATAGACTCTGGAGGAGAGGCCGCTGGAGAAGGCTTCTGCTTCTATGCCCTTTGAGAGGGCTGCTTTGAGGAACCTCTTACCCTAGCCTCTGCCAAGTACAGTCTTCTGCCTCTCTCCAATACTGACTTACTTCTGACAGCTTGTCTTTCCGTTTGAGAAACCAAGAGCCCTTTTCATGCAGGGAAAAATGTCCGTTTTCTGTTCTTCTTTTGCACAAGGTGACGTGCTTTCAGGGCTGTGGTTAGGCTTTTACCCACTCGAGGGAGGGCAGCTTCCCATTCACTTTGGAGATGGCACTCCTGCAGCGCTGTGGGCCATGTCTGTGCTTCGCAGACTGCAAACTACCCTCTCCATTCGAAGAGAACACGCACGGATTGGGAAGTCTCTGTTCTCTGGGAGTTGTGTGTGGTGCTACTGCCCCGGTGTATGGGGTGGCTCACTGGCCACTAGCAATGTTTCTGCTCGCCACTGTGGGGCAAACGTTGTGCAGCTAAGCTCACTTGGGAAGCACAAGTGCCAGAGTTCCTTTCTGGGGCACCATCAAGAGATCACATTCGTAGCATGCGGGTACTGCTTTCCTCCTAATCGGTGCATTCGCAGCCACCTTCAAGGTGTTCCTTTTGTGGATAGACTCTGGTGGAGAGGCCGCTGGAGAAGGCTTCTGCTTCTATGCCCTTTGAGAAGGCTGCTTTGAGGAACCTCTTACCCTAGCCTCTGGCAAGTACAGCCTTCTGCCTCTCTCCAATACTGACTTACTTTTGACAGCTTGTCTTTCCGTTTGAGAAACCAAGAGCCCTTTTCGTGCAGGGAAAAATGTCCGTTTTCTGTTCTTCTTTTGCACACGGTGACGTGCTTTCAGGCCTGGGTTAGGCTTTTACCCACTCGAGGGAGGGCAGCTTCCCATTCACTTTGGAGATGGCACTCCTGCAGCGCTGTGGGCCATAACTGTGCTTCGCAGACTGTAAACTACCCTCTCCATTCGAAGAGAACACGCACGGATTGGGAAGTCTCTGTTCTCTGGGAGATGTGTGTGGTGCTACTGCCCCGGTGTATGGGGTGGCTCACTCGCCACTAGCAATGTTTCTGCTCTCCACTGTGGGGCAAACGTTGTGCAGCTAAGCTCACTTGGGAAGTACAAGTGCCAGAGTTCCTTTCTGGGGCACCATCAAGAGATCACATTCGTAGCATGCGGGTACTGCTTTCCTCCTAAGCTGTGCATTCGCAGCCAGCTTCGAGGTGTTCCTTTTGTGGATAGACTCTGGTGGAGAGGCCCCTGGAGAAGGCGTCTGCTTCTATGCCCTTTGAGAAGGCTTCTTTGAGGAACCTCTTACCCTAGCCTCTGCCACGTACAGCCTTCTGCCTCTCCCCAATACTGACTTACTTTTGACAGCTTGTCTTTCCGTTTGAGAAAGCAAGAGCCCTTTTCGTGCAGGGAAAAATGTCCGTTTTCTGTTCTTCTTTTGCACACGGTGACGTGCTTTCAGGGCTGTGGTTAGGCTTTTACCCACTCGAGGGAGTGCAGCTTCCCATTCACTTTGGAGATGGCACTCCTGCAGCGCTGTGGGCCATGTCTGTGCTTCGCAGACTGCAAACTACCCTCTCCATTCGAAGAGAACACGCACGGATTGGGAAGTCTCTGTTCTCTGGGAGTTGTGTGTGGTGCTACTGCCCCGGTGTATGGGGTGGCTCACTGGCCACTAGCAATGTTTCTGCTCGCCACTGTGGGGCAAACGTTGTGCAGCTAAGCTCACTTGGGAAGTACAAGTGCCAGAGTTCCTTTCTGGGGCACCATCAAGAGATCACATTCGTAGCATGCGGGTACTGCTTTCCTCCTAAGATGTGCATTCGCAGCCAGCTTCAAGGTGTTCCTTTTGTGGATAGACTCTGGTGGAGAGGCCGCTGGAGAAGGCCTCTGCTTCTATGCCCTTTGAGAAGGCTTCTTTGAGGAACCGCTTACCCTAGCCTCTGCCACGTACAGCCTTCTGCCTCTCCCCAATACTGACTTACTTCTGACAGCTTGTCTTTCCCTTTGAGAAAGCAAGAGCCCTTTTCGTGCAGGGAAAAATGTCCGTTTTCTGTTCTTCTTTTGCACACGGTGACGTGCTTTCAGGGCTGGGGTTAGGCTTTTACCCACTCGAGGGAGGGCAGCTTCCCATTCACTTTGGAGATGGCACTCCTGCAGCGCTGTGGGCCATGTCTGTGCTTCGCAGACTGCAAACTACCCTCTCCATTCGAAGAGAACACGCAAGGATTGGGAAGTCTCTGTTCTCTGGGAGTTGTGTGTGGTGCTACTGCCCCGGTGTATGGGGTGGCTCACTGGCCACTAGCAATGTTTCTGCTCGCCACTGTGGGGCAAACGTTGTGCAGCTAAGCTCACTTGGGAAGTACAAGTGCCAGAGTTCCTTTCTGGGGCACCATCAAGAGATCACATTCGTAGCATGCGGGTACTGCTTTCCTCCTAAGCTGTGCATTCGCAGCCAGCTTCAAGGTGTTCCTTTTGTGGATAGACTCTGGAGGAGAGGCCGCTGGAGAAGGCTTCTGCTTCTATGCCCTTTGAGAGGGCTGCTTTGAGGAACCTCTTACCCTAGCCTCTGCCAAGTACAGCCTTCTGCCTCTCTCCAATACTGACTTACTTCTGACAGCTTGTCTTTCCGTTTGAGAAACCAAGAGCCCTTTTCGTGCAGGGAAAAATGTCCGTTTTCTGTTCTTCTTTTGCACAAGGTGACGTGCTTTCAGGGCTGGGGTTAGGCTTTTACCCACTCGAGGGAGGGCAGCTTCCCATTCACTTTGGAGATGGCACTCCTGCAGCGCTGTGGGCCATGTCTGTGCTTCGCAGACTGCAAACTACCCTCTCCATTCGAAGAGAACACGCACGGATTGGGAAGTCTCTGTTCTCTGGGAGTTGTGTGTGGTGCTACTGCCCCGGTGTATGGGGTGGCTCACTCGCCACTAGCAATGTTTCTGCTCGCCACTGTGGGGCAAACGTTGTGCAGCTAAGCTCACTTGGGAAGTACAAGTGCCAGAGTTCCTTTCTGGGGCACCATCAAGAGATCACATTCGTAGCATGCGGGTACTGCTTTCCTCCTAAGCTGTGCATTCGCAGCCAGCTTCAAGGTGTTCCTTTTGTGGATAGACTCTGGTGGAGAGGCCGCTGGAGAAGGCTTCTGCTTCTATGCCCTTTGAGAAGGCTGCTTTGAGGAACCTCTTACCCTAGCCTCTGCCAAGTACAGCCTTCTGCCTCTCTCCAATACTGACTTACTTTTGACAGCTTGCCTTTCCGTTTGAGAAACCAAGAGCCCTTTTCGTGCAGGGAAAAATGTCCGTTTTCTGGTCTTCTTTTGCACACGGTGACGTGCTTTCAGGCCTGGTTTAGGCTTTTACCCACTCGAGGGAGGGCAGCTTCCCATTCACTTTGGAGATGGCACTCCTGCAGCGCTGTGGGCCAAGACTGTGCTTCGCAGACTGTAAACTACCCTCTCCATTCGAAGAGAACACGCACGGATTGGGAAGTCTCTGTTCTCTGGGAGATGTGTGTGGTGCTACTGCCCCGGTGTATGGGGTGGCTCACTCGCCACTAGCAATGTTTCTGCTCGCCACTGTGGGGCAAACGTTGTGCAGCTAAGCTCACTTGGGAAGTACAAGTGCCAGAGTTCCTTTCTGGGGCACCATCAAGAGATCACATTCGTAGCATGCGGGTACTGCTTTCCTCCTAGGCTGTGCATTCGCAGCCAGCTTCAAAGTGTTCCTTTTGTGGATAGACTCTGGTGGAGAGGCCGCTGGAGAAGGCCTCTGCTTCTATGCCCTTTGAGAAGGCTTCTTTGAGGAACCTCTTACCCTAGCGTGTGCCAAGTACAGCCTTCTGCCTCTCGCCAATACTGACTTACTTTTGACAGCTTGTCTTTCCGTTTCAGAAAGCAAGAGCCCTTTTCGTGCAGGGAAAAATGTCCGTTTTCTGTTCTTCTTTTGCACACGGTGACGTGCTTTCAGGGCTGGGGTTAGGCTTTTACCCACTCGATGGAGGGCAGCTTCCCATTCACTTTGGAGATGGCACTCCTGCAGCGCTGTGGGCCATGACTGTGCTTCGCAGACTGCAAACTACCCTCTCCATTCGAAGAGAACACGCACGGATTGGGAAGTCTCTGTTCTCTGGGAGTTGTGTGTGGTGCTACTGCCCCGGTGTATGGGGTGGCTCACTGGCCACTAGCAATGTTTCTGCTCGCCACTGTGGGGCAAACGTTGTGCAGCTAAGCTCACTTGGGAAGTACAAGTGCCAGAGTTCCTTTCTGGGGCACCATCAAGAGATCACATTCGTAGCATGCGGGTACTGCTTTCCTCCTAAGCTGTGCATTCGCAGCCAGCTTCAAGGTGTTCCTTTTGTGGATAGACTCTGGTGGAGAGGCCGCTGGAGAAGGCCTCTGCTTCTATGCCCTTTGAGAAGGCTTCTTTGAGGAACCTCTTACCCTAGCCTCTGCCACGTACAGCCTTCTGCCTCTCCCCAATACTGACTTACTTCTGACAGCTTGTCTTTCCGTTTGAGAAACCAAGAGCCCTTTTCGTGCAGGGAAAAATGTCCGTTTTCTGTTCTTCTTTGGCACACGGTGACGTGCTTTCAGGGCTGTGGTTAGGCTTTTACCCGCTCGAGGGAGGGCAGCTTCCCATTCACTTTGGAGATGGCACTCCTGCAGCGCTGTGGGCCATGTCTGTGCTTCGCAGACTGCAAACTACCCTCTCCATTCGAAGAGAACACGCACGGATTGGGAAGTCTCTGTTCTCTGGGAGTTGTGTGTGGTGCTACTGCCCCGGTGTATGGGGTGGCTCACTGGCCACTAGCAATGTTTCTGCTCGCCACTGTGGGGCAAACGTTGTGCAGCTAAGCTCACTTGGGAAGTACAAGTGCCAGAGTTCCTTTCTGGGGCACCATCAAGAGATCACATTCGTAGCATGCGGGTACTGCTTTCCTCCTCAGCTGTGCATTCGCAGCCAGCTTCAAGGTGTTCCTTTTGTGGATAGACTCTGGTGGAGAGGCCGCTGGAGAAGGCCTCTGCTTCTATGCCCTTTGAGAGGGCTGCTTTGAGGAACCTCTTACCCTAGCCTCTGCCAAGTACAGCCTTCTGCCTCTCTCCAATACTGACTTACTTCTGACAGCTTGTCTTTCCGTTTGAGAAACCAAGAGCCCTTTTCGTGCAGGGAAAAATGTCCGTTTTCTGTTCTTCTTTTGCACACGGTGACGTGCTTTCAGGCCTGGGTTAGGCTTTTACCCACTCGAGGGAGGGCAGCTTCCCATTCACTTTGGAGATGGCACTCCTGCAGCGCTGTGGGCCATGTCTGTGCTTCGCAGACTGCAAACTACCCTCTCCATTCGAAGAGAACACGTACGGATTGGGAAGTCTCTGTTCTCTGGGAGTTGTGTGTGGTGCTACTGCCCCGGTGTATGGGGTGGCTCACTGGCCACTAGCAATGTTTCTGCTCGCCACTGTGGGGCAAACGTTGTGCAGCTAAGCTCACTTGGGAAGTACAAGTGCCAGAGTTCCTTTCTGGGGCACCATCAAGAGATCACATTCGTAGCATGCGGGTACTGCTTTCCTCCTAAGCTGTGCATTCGCAGCCAGCTTCAAGGTGTTCCTTTTGTGGATAGACTCTGGTGGAGAGGCCGCTGGAGAAGGCTTCTGCTTCTATGCCCTTTGAGAAGGCTGCTTTGAGGAACCTCTTACCCTAGCCTCTGCCAAGTACAGCCTTCTGCCTCTCTCCAATACTGACTTACTTTTGACAGCTTGTCTTTCCGTTTGAGAAACCAAGAGCCCTTTTCGTGCAGGGAAAAATGTCCGTTTTCTGGTCTTCTTTTGCACACGGTGACGTGCTTTCAGGCCTGGTTTAGGCTTTTACCCACTCGAGGGAGGGCAGCTTCCCATTCACTTTGGAGATGGCACTCCTGCAGCGCTGTGGGCCAAGACTGTGCTTCGCAGACTGTAAACTACCCTCTCCATTCGAAGAGAACACGCACGGATTGGGAAGTCTCTGTTCTCTGGGAGATGTGTGTGGTTCTACTGCCCCGGTGTATGGGGTGGCTCACTCGCCACTAGCAATGTTTCTGCTCGCCACTGTGGGGCAAACGTTGTGCAGCTAAGCTCACTTGGGAAGTACAAGTGCCAGAGTTCCTTTCTGGGGCACCATCAAGAGATCACATTCGTAGCATGCGGGTACTGCTTTCCTCCTAAGCTGTGCATTCGCAGCCAGCTTCAAAGTGTTCCTTTTGTGGATAGACTCTGGTGGAGAGGCCGCTGGAGAAGGCCTCTGCTTCTATGCCCTTTGAGAAGGCTTCTTTGAGGAACCTCTTACCCTAGCGTGTGCCAAGTACAGCCTTCTGCCTCTCGCCAATACTGACTTACTTTTGACAGCTTGTCTTTCCGTTTCAGAAAGCAAGAGCCCTTTTCGTGCAGGGAAAAATGTCCGTTTTCTGTTCTTCTTTTGCACACGGTGACGTGCTTTCAGGGCTGGGGTTAGGCTTTTACCCACTCGATGGAGGGCAGCTTCCCATTCACTTTGGAGATGGCACTCCTGCAGCGCTGTGGGCCATGACTGTGCTTCGCAGACTGCAAACTACCCTCTCCATTCGAAGAGAACACGCACGGATTGGGAAGTCTCTGTTCTCTGGGAGTTGTGTGTGGTGCTACTGCCCCGGTGTATGGGGTGGCTCACTGGCCACTAGCAATGTTTCTGCTCGCCACTGTGGGGCAAACGTTGTGCAGCTAAGCTCACTTGGGAAGTACAAGTGCCAGAGTTCCTTTCTGGGGCACCATCAAGAGATCACATTCGTAGCATGCGGGTACTGCTTTCCTCCTAAGCTGTGCATTCGCAGCCAGCTTCAAGGTGTTCCTTTTGTGGATAGACTCTGGTGGAGAGGCCGCTGGAGAAGGCTTCTGCTTCTATGCCCTTTGAGAAGGCTGCTTTGAGGAACCTCTTACCCTAGCCTCTGCCAAGTACAGCCTTCTGCCTCTCTCCAATACTGACTTACTTTTGACAGCTTGTCTTTCCCTTTGAGAAACCAAGAGCCCTTTTCGTGCAGGGAAAAATGTCCGTTTTCTGTTCTTCTTTTGCACACGGTGACGTGCTTTCAGGGCTGGGGTTAGGCTTTTACCCACTCGATGGAGGGCAGCTTCCCATTCACTTTGGAGATGGCACTCCTGCAGCGCTGTGGGCCATGACTGTGCTTCGCAGACTGCAAACTACCCTCTCCATTCGAAGAGAACACGCACGGATTGGGAAGTCTCTGTTCTCTGGGAGTTGTGTGTGGTGCTACTGCCCCGGTGTATGGGGTGGCTCACTGGCCACTAGCAATGTTTCTGCTCGCCACTGTGGGGCAAACGTTGTGCAGCTAAGCTCACTTGGGAAGTACAAGTGCCAGAGTTCCTTTCTGGGGCACCATCAAGAGATCACATTCGTAGCATGCGGGTACTGCTTTCCTCCTAATCGGTGCATTCGCAGCCACCTTCAAGGTGTTCTTTTGTGGATAGACTCTGGTGGAGAGGCCGCTGGAGAAGGCTTCTGCTTCTATGCCCTTTGAGAAGGCTGCTTTGAGGAACCTCTTACCCTAGCCTCTGGCAAGTACAGCCTTCTGCCTCTCTCCAATACTGACTTACTTTTGACAGCTTGCCTCTCCGTTTGAGAAACCAAGAGCCCTTTTCGTGCAGGGAAAAATGTCCGTTTTCTGTTCTTCTTTTGCACACGGTGACGTGCTTTCAGGCCTGGGTTAGGCTTTTACCCACTCGAGGGAGGGCAGCTTCCCATTCACTTTGGAGATGGCACTCCTGCAGCGCTGTGGGTCATGACTGTTCTTCGCAGACTGTAAAGTACCCTCTCCATTTGAAGAGAACACGCACGGATTGGGAAGTCTCTGTTCTCTGGGAGATGTGTGTGGTGCTACTGCCCCGGTGTATGGGGTGGCTCACTGGCCACTAGCAATGTTTCTGCTCTCCACTGTGGGGCAAACGTTGTGCAGCTAAGCTCACTTGGGAAGTACAAGTGCCAGAGTTCCTTTCTGGGGCACCATCAAGAGATCACATTCGTAGCATGCGGGTACTGCTTTCCTCCTAAGCTGTGCATTCGCAGCCAGCTTCAAGGTGTTCCTTTTGTGGATAGACTCTGGTGGAGAGGCCGCTGGAGAAGGCCTCTGCTTCTATGCCCTTTGAGAAGGCTTCTTTGAGGAACCTCTTACCCTAGCCTCTGCCACGTACAGCCTTCTGCCTCTCCCCAATACTGACTTACTTCTGACAGCTTGTCTTTCCGTTTGAGAAACCAAGAGCCCTTTTCGTGCAGGGTAAAATGTCCGTTTTCTGTTCTTCTTTTGCACAAGGTGACGTGCTTTCAGGGCTGTGGTTAGGCTTTTACCCGCTCGAGGGAGGGCAGCTTCCCATTCACTTTGGAGATGGCACTCCTGCAGCGCTGTGGGCCATGTCTGTGCTTCGCAGACTGCAAACTACCCTCTCCATTCGAAGAGAACACGCACGGATTGGGAAGTCTCTGTTCTCTGGGAGTTGTGTGTGGTGCTACTGCCCCGGTGTATGGGGTGGCTCACTGGCCACTAGCAATGTTTCTGCTCGCCACTGTGGGGCAAACGTTGTGCAGCTAAGCTCACTTGGGAAGTACAAGTGCCAGAGTTCCTTTCTGGGGCACCATCAAGAGATCACATTCGTAGCATGCGGGAACTGCTTTCCTCCTAAGCTGTGCAATCGCAGCCAGCTTCAAGGTGTTCCTTTTGTGGATAGACTCTGGAGGAGAGGCCGCTGGAGAAGGCCTCTGCTTCTATGCCCTTTGAGAGGGCTGCTTTGAGGAACCTATTACCCTAGCCTCTGCCAAGTACAGCCTTCTGCCTCTCTCCAATACTGACTTACTTCTGACAGCTTGTCTTTCCGTTTGAGAAACCAAGAGCCCTTTTCGTGCAGGGAAAAATGTCCGTTTTCTGTTCTTCTTTTGCACACGGTGACGTGCTTTCAGGGCTGTGGTTAGGCTTTTACCCACTCGAGGGAGGGCAGCTTCCCATTCACTTTGGAGATGGCACTCCTGCAGCGCTGTGGGCCATGTCTGTGCTTCGCAGACTGCAAACTACCCTCTCCATTCGAAGAGAACACGCACGGATTGGGAAGTCTCTGTTCTCTGGGAGTTGTGTGTGGTGCTACTGCCCCGGTGTATGGGGTGGCTCACTGGCCACTAGAAATGTTTCTGCTCGCCACTGTGGGGCAAACGTTGTGCAGCTAAGCTCACTTGGGAAGTACAAGTGCCAGAGTTCCTTTCTGGGGCACCATCAAGAGATCACATTCGTAGCATGCGGGTACTGCTTTCCTCCTAAGCTGTGCATTCGCAGCCAGCTTCAAGGTGTTCCTTTTGTGGATAGACTCTGGTGGAGAGGCCGCTGGAGAAGGCTTCTGCTTCTATGCCCTTTGAGAAGGCTGCTTTGAAAAACCTCTTACCTAGCGTGTGCCAAGTACAGCCTTCTGCCTCTCTCCAATACTGACTTACTTTTGACAGCTTGTCTTTCCGTTTGAGAAAGCAAGAGCCCTTTTCGTGCAGGGAAAAATGTCCGTTTTCTGTTCTTCTTTTGCACACGGTGACGTGCTTTCAGGGCTGTGGTTAGGCTTTTACCCACTCGAGGGAGGGCAGCTTCCCATTCACTTTGGAGATGGCACTCCTGCAGCGCTGTGGGGCATGTCTGTGCTTCGCAGACTGCAAACTACCCTCTCCATTCGAAGAGAACACGCACGGATTTGGAAGTCTCTGTTCTCTGGGAGTTGTGTGTGGTGCTACTGCCCCGGTGTATGGGGTGGCTCACTGGCCACTAGCATTGTTTCTGCTCGCCACTGTGGGGCAAACGTTGTGCAGCTAAGCTCACTTGGGAAGTACAAGTGCCAGAGTTCCTTTCTGGGGCACCATCAAGAGATCACATTCGTAGCATGCGGGTTCTGCTTTCCTCCTCAGCTGTGCTTTCGCAGCCAGCTTCAAGGTGTTCCTTTTGTGGGTAGACTCTGGTGGAGAGGCCGCTGGAGAAGGCTTCTGCTTCTATGCCCTTTGAGAAGGCTTCTTTGAGGAACCTCCTACCCTAGCGTGTGCCAAGTACAGCCTTCTGCCTCTCTCCAATACTGACTTACTTTTGACAGCTTGTCTTTCCGTTTGAGAAAGCAAGAGCCCTTTTCGTGCAGGGAAAAATGTCCGTTTTCTGTTCTTCTTTTGCACAAGGTGACGTGCTTTCAGGGCTGGGGTTAGGCTTTTACCCACTCGAGGGAGGGCAGCTTCCCATTCACTTTGGAGATGGCACTCCTGCAGCGCTGTGGGCCATGCCTGTGCTTCGCAGACTGCAAACTACCCTCTCCATTCGAAGAGAACACGCACGGATTGGGAAGTCTCTGTTCTCTGGGAGTTGTGTGTGGTGCTACTGCCCCGGTGTATGGGGTGGCTCACTGGCCACTAGCAATGTTTCTGCTCGCCACTGTGGGGCAAACGTTGTGCAGCTAAGCTCACTTGGGAAGTACAAGTGCCAGAGTTCCTTTCTGGGGCACCATCAAGAGATCACATTCGTAGCATGCGGGTACTGCTTTCCTCCTAAGCTGTGCATTCGCAGCCAGCTTCAAGGTGTTCCTTTTGTGGATAGACTCTGGAGGAGAGGCCGCTGGAGAAGGCTTCTGCTTCTATGCCCTTTGAGAGGGCTGCTTTGAGGAACCTCTTACCCTAGCCTCTGCCAAGTACAGCCTTCTGCCTCTCTCCAATACTGACTTACTTCTGACAGCTTGTCTTTCCGTTTGAGAAACCAAGAGCCCTTTTCGTGCAGGGAAAAATGTCCGTTTTCTGTTCTTCTTTTGCACAAGGTGACGTGCTTTCAGGCCTGGGTTAGGCTTTTACCCACTCGAGGGAGGGCAGCTTCCCATTCACTTTGGAGATGGCAATCCTGCAGCGCTGTGGGCCATGTCTGTGCTTCGCAGACTGCAAACTACCCTCTCCATTCGAAGAGAACACGCACGGATTGGGAAGTCTCTGTTCTCTGGGAGTTGTGTGTGGTGCTACTGCCCCGGTGTATGGGGTGGCTCACTGGCCACTAGCAATGTTTCTGCTCGCCACTGTGGGGCAAACGTTGTGCAGCTAAGCTCACTTGGGAAGTACAAGTGCCAGAGTTCCTTTCTGGGGCACCATCAAGAGATCACATTCGTAGCATGCGGGTACTGCTTTCCTCCTAAGCTGTGCATTCGCAGCCAGCTTCAAGGTGTTCCTTTTGTGGATAGACTCTGGTGGAGAGGCCGCTGGAGAAGGCTTCTGCTTCTATGCCCTTTGAGAAGGCTGCTTTGAGGAACCTCTTACCCTAGCCTCTGCCAAGTACAGCCTTCTGCCTCTCTCCAATACTGACTTACTTTTGACAGCTTGTCTTTCCGTTTGAGAAACCAAGAGCCCTTTTCGTGCAGGGAAAAATGTCCGTTTTCTGGTCTTCTTTTGCACACGGTGACGTGCTTTCAGGCCTGGTTTAGGCTTTTACCCACTCGAGGGAGGGCAGCTTCCCATTCACTTTGGAGATGGCACTCCTGCAGCGCTGTGGGCCAAGACTGTGCTTCGCAGACTGTAAACTACCCTCTCCATTCGAAGAGAACACGCACGGATTGGGAAGTCTCTGTTCTCTGGGAGATGTGTGTGGTGCTACTGCCCCGGTGTATGGGGTGGCTCACTCGCCACTAGCAATGTTTCTGCTCGCCACTGTGGGGCAAACGTTGTGCAGCTAAGCTCACTTGGGAAGTACAAGTGCCAGAGTTCCTTTCTGGGGCACCATCAAGAGATCACATTCGTAGCATGCGGGTACTGCTTTCCTCCTAAGCTGTGCATTCGCAGCCAGCTTCAAAGTGTTCCTTTTGTGGATAGACTCTGGTGGAGAGGCCGCTGTAGAAGGCCTCTGCTTCTATGCCCTTTGAGAATGCTTCTTTGAGGAACCTCTTACCCTAGCGTGTGCCAAGTACAGCCTTCTGCCTCTCTCCAATACTGACTTACTTTTGACAGCTTGTCTTTCCGTTTGAGAAAGCAAGAGCCCTTTTCGTGCAGGGAAAAATGTCCGTTTTCTGTTCTTCTTTTGCACACGGTGACGTGCTTTCAGGGCTGTGGTTAGGCTTTTACCCACTCGAGGGAGGGCAGCTTCCCATTCACTTTGGAGATGGCACTCCTGCAGCGCTGTGGGGCATGTCTGTGCTTCGCAGACTGCAAACTACCCTCTCCATTCGAAGAGAACACGCACGGATTTGGAAGTCTCTGTTCTCTGGGAGTTGTGTGTGGTGCTACTGCCCCGGTGTATGGGGTGGCTCACTGGCCACTAGCATTGTTTCTGCTCGCCACTGTGGGGCAAACGTTGTGCAGCTAAGCTCACTTGGGAAGTACAAGTGCCAGAGTTCCTTTCTGGGGCACCATCAAGAGATCACATTCGTAGCATGCGGGTTCTGCTTTCCTCCTCAGCTGTGCTTTCGCAGCCAGCTTCAAGGTGTTCCTTTTGTGGGTAGACTCTGGTGGAGAGGCCGCTGGAGAAGGCTTCTGCTTCTATGCCCTTTGAGAAGGCTTCTTTGAGGAACCTCCTACCCTAGCGTGTGCCAAGTACAGCCTTCTGCCTCTCTCCAATACTGACTTACTTTTGACAGCTTGTCTTTCCGTTTGAGAAAGCAAGAGCCCTTTTCGTGCAGGGAAAAATGTCCGTTTTCTGTTCTTCTTTTGCACAAGGTGACGTGCTTTCAGGGCTGGGGTTAGGCTTTTACCCACTCGAGGGAGGGCAGCTTCCCATTCACTTTGGAGATGGCACTCCTGCAGCGCTGTGGGCCATGCCTGTGCTTCGCAGACTGCAAACTACCCTCTCCATTCGAAGAGAACACGCACGGATTGGGAAGTCTCTGTTCTCTGGGAGTTGTGTGTGGTGCTACTGCCCCGGTGTATGGGGTGGCTCACTGGCCACTAGCAATGTTTCTGCTCGCCACTGTGGGGCAAACGTTGTGCAGCTAAGCTCACTTGGGAAGTACAAGTGCCAGAGTTCCTTTCTGGGGCACCATCAAGAGATCACATTCGTAGCATGCGGGTACTGCTTTCCTCCTAAGCTGTGCATTCGCAGCCAGCTTCAAGGTGTTCCTTTTGTGGATAGACTCTGGAGGAGAGGCCGCTGGAGAAGGCTTCTGCTTCTATGCCCTTTGAGAGGGCTGCTTTGAGGAACCTCTTACCCTAGCCTCTGCCAAGTACAGCCTTCTGCCTCTCTCCAATACTGACTTACTTCTGACAGCTTGTCTTTCCGTTTGAGAAACAAAGAGCCCTTTTCGTGCAGGGAAAAATGTCCGTTTTCTGTTCTTCTTTTGCACAAGGTGACGTGCTTTCAGGCCTGGGTTAGGCTTTTACCCACTCGAGGGAGGGCAGCTTCCCATTCACTTTGGAGATGGCAATCCTGCAGCGCTGTGGGCCATGTCTGTGCTTCGCAGACTGCAAACTACCCTCTCCATTCGAAGAGAACACGCACGGATTGGGAAGTCTCTGTTCTCTGGGAGTTGTGTGTGGTGCTACTGCCCCGGTGTATGGGGTGGCTCACTGGCCACTAGCAATGTTTCTGCTCGCCACTGTGGGGCAAACGTTGTGCAGCTAAGCTCACTTGGGAAGTACAAGTGCCATAGTTCCTTTCTGGGGCACCATCAAGAGATCACATTCGTAGCATGCGGGTACTGCTTTCCTCCTAAGCTGTGCATTCGCAGCCAGCTTCAAGGTGTTCCTTTTGTGGATAGACTCTGGTGGAGAGGCCGCTGGAGAAGGCTTCTGCTTCTATGCCCTTTGAGAAGGCTGCTTTGAGGAACCTCTTACCCTAGCCTCTGCCAAGTACAGCCTTCTGCCTCTCTCCAATACTGACTTACTTTTGACAGCTTGTCTTTCCGTTTGAGAAACCAAGAGCCCTTTTCGTGCAGGGAAAAATGTCCGTTTTCTGGTCTTCTTTTGCACACGGTGACGTGCTTTCAGGCCTGGTTTAGGCTTTTACCCACTCGAGGGAGGGCAGCTTCCCATTCACTTTGGAGATGGCACTCCTGCAGCGCTGTGGGCCAAGACTGTGCTTCGCAGACTGTAAACTACCCTCTCCATTCGAAGAGAACACGCACGGATTGGGAAGTCTCTGTTCTCTGGGAGATGTGTGTGGTGCTACTGCCCCGGTGTATGGGGTGGCTCACTCGCCACTAGCAATGTTTCTGCTCGCCACTGTGGGGCAAACGTTGTGCAGCTAAGCTCACTTGGGAAGTACAAGTGCCAGAGTTCCTTTCTGGGGCACCATCAAGAGATCACATTCGTAGCATGCGGGTACTGCTTTCCTCCTAAGCTGTGCATTCGCAGCCAGCTTCAAAGTGTTCCTTTTGTGGATAGACTCTGGTGGAGAGGCCGCTGGAGAAGGCCTCTGCTTCTATGCCCTTTGAGAAGGCTTCTTTGAGGAACCTCTTACCCTAGCGTGTGCCAAGTACAGCCTTCTGCCTCTCTCCAATACTGACTTACTTTTGACAGCTTGTCTTTCCGTTTCAGAAAGCAAGAGCCCTTTTCGTGCAGGGAAAAATGTCCGTTTTCTGTTCTTCTTTTGCACACGGTGACGTGCTTTCAGGGCTGGGGTTAGGCTTTTACCCACTCGATGGAGGGCAGCTTCCCATTCACTTTGGAGATGGCACTCCTGCAGCGCTGTGGGCCATGACTGTGCTTCGCAGACTGCAAACTACCCTCTCCATTCGAAGAGAACACGCACGGATTGGGAAGTCTCTGTTCTCTGGGAGTTGTGTGTGGTGCTACTGCCCCGGTGTATGGGGTGGCTCACTGGCCACTAGCAATGTTTCTGCTCGCCATTGTGGGGCAAACGTTGTGCAGCTAAGCTCACTTGGGAAGTACAAGTGCCAGAGTTCCTTTCTGGGGCACCATCAACAGATCACATTCGTAGCATGCGGGTACTGCTTTCCTCCTAAGCTGTGCATTCGCAGCCAGCTTCAAGGTGTTCCTTTTGTGGATAGACTCTGGTGGAGAGGCCGCTGGAGAAGGCCTCTGCTTCTATGCCCTTTGAGAAGGCTTCTTTGAGGAACCTCTTACCCTAGCCTCTGCCACGTACAGCCTTCTGCCTCTCCCCAATACTGACTTACTTCTGACAGCTTGTCTTTCCGTTTGAGAAACCAAGAGCCCTTTTCGTGCAGGGAAAAATGTCCGTTTTCTGTTCTTCTTTTGCACAAGGTGACGTGCTTTCAGGGCTGTGGTTAGGCTTTTACCCGCTCGAGGGAGGGCAGCTTCCCATTCACTTTGGAGATGGCACTCCTGCAGCGCTGTGGGCCATGTCTGTGCTTCGCAGACTGCAAACTACCCTCTCCATTCGAAGAGAACACGCACGGATTGGGAAGTCTCTGTTCTCTGGGAGTTGTGTGTGGTGCTACTGCCCCGGTGTATGGGGTGGCTCACTGGCCACTAGCAATGTTTCTGCTCGCCACTGTGGGGCAAACGTTGTGCAGCTAAGCTCACTTGGGAAGTACAAGTGCCAGAGTTCCTTTCTGGGGCACCATCAAGAGATCACATTCGTAGCATGCGGGAACTGCTTTCCTCCTAAGCTGTGCAATCGCAGCCAGCTTCAAGGTGTTCCTTTTGTGGATAGACTCTGGAGGAGAGGCCGCTGGAGAAGGCCTCTGCTTCTATGCCCTTTGAGAGGGCTGCTTTGAGGAACCTATTACCCTAGCCTCTGCCAAGTACAGCCTTCTGCCTCTCTCCAATACTGACTTACTTCTGACAGCTTGTCTTTCCGTTTGAGAAAGCAAGAGCCCTTTTCGTGCAGGGAAAAATGTCCGTTTTCTGTTCTTCTTTTGCACACGGTGACGTGCTTTCAGGGCTGTGGTTAGGCTTTTACCCACTCGAGGGAGGGCAGCTTCCCATTCACTTTGGAGATGGCACTCCTGCAGCGCTGTGGGCCATGTCTGTGCTTCGCAGACTGCAAACTACCCTCTCCATTCGAAGAGAACACGCACGGATTTGGAAGTCTCTGTTCTCTGGGAGTTGTGTGTGGTGCTACTGCCCCGGTGTATGGGGTGGCTCACTGGCCACTAGCCATGTTTCTGCTCGCCACTGTGGGGCAAACGTTGTGCAGCTAAGCTCACTTGGGAAGTACAAGTGCCAGAGTTCCTTTCTGGGGCACCATCAAGAGATCACATTCGTAGCATGCGGGTTCTGCTTTCCTCCTCAGCTGTGCTTTCGCAGCCAGCTTCTAGGTGTTCCTTTTGTGGATAGACTCTGGTGGAGAGGCCGCTGGAGAAGGCTTCTGCTTCTATGCCCTTTGAGAAGGCTTCTTTGAGGAACCTCTTACCCTAGCGTGTGCCAAGTACAGCCTTCTGCCTCTCTCCAATACTGACTTACTTTTGACAGCTTGTCTTTCCGTTTGAGAAAGCAAGAGCCCTTTTCGTGCAGGGAAAAATGTCCGTTTTCTGTTCTTCTTTTGCACAAGGTGACGTGCTTTCAGGGCTGGGGTTAGGCTTTTACCCACTCGAGGGAGGGCAGCTTCCCATTCACTTTGGAGATGGCACTCCTGCAGCGCTGTGGGCCATGCCTGTGCTTCGCAGACTGCAAACTACCCTCTCCATTCGAAGAGAACACGCACGGATTGGGAAGTCTCTGTTCTCTGGGAGTTGTGTGTGGTGCTACTGCCCCGGTGTATGGGGTGGCTCACTGGCCACTAGCAATGTTTCTGCTCGCCACTGTGGGGCAAACGTTGTGCAGCTAAGCTCACTTGGGAAGTACAAGTGCCAGAGTTCCTTTCTGGGGCACCATCAAGAGATCACATTCGTAGCATGCGGGTACTGCTTTCCTCCTAAGCTGTGCATTCGCAGCCAGCTTCAAGGTGTTCCTTTTGTGGATAGACTCTGGAGGAGAGGCCGCTGGAGAAGGCTTCTGCTTCTATGCCCTTTGAGAAGGCTGCTTTGAGGAACCTCTTACCCTAGCCTCTGCCAAGTACAGCCTTCTGCCTCTCTCCAATACTGACTTACTTTTGACAGCTTGTCTTTCCGTTTGAGAAACCAAGAGCCCTTTTCGTGCAGGGAAAAATGTCCGTTTTCTGTTCTTCTTTTGCACACGGTGACGTGCTTTCAGGCCTGGTTTAGGCTTTTACCCACTCGAGGGAGGGCAGCTTCCCATTCACTTTGGAGATGGCACTCCTGCAGCGCTGTGGGCCAAGACTGTGCTTCGCAGACTGTAAACTACCCTCTCCATTCGAAGAGAACACGCACGGATTGGGAAGTCTCTGTTCTCTGGGAGATGTGTGTGGTGCTACTGCCCCGGTGTATGGGGTGGCTCACTCGCCACTAGCAATGTTTCTGCTCGCCACTGTGGGGCAAACGTTGTGCAGCTAAGCTCACTTGGGAAGTACAAGTGCCAGAGTTCCTTTCTGGGGCACCATCAAGAGATCACATTCGTAGCATGCGGGTACTGCTTTCCTCCTAAGCTGTGCATTCGCAGCCAGCTTCAAAGTGTTCCTTTTGTGGATAGACTCTGGTGGAGAGGCCGCTGGAGAAGGCCTCTGCTTCTATGCCCTTTGAGAAGGCTTCTTTGAGGAACCTCTTACCCTAGCGTGTGCCAAGTACAGCCTTCTGCCTCTCTCCAATACTGACTTACTTTTGACAGCTTGTCTTTCCGTTTGAGAAACCAAGGGCCCTTTTCGTGCAGGGAAAAATGTCCGTTTTCTGTTCTTCTTTTGCACACGGTGACGTGCTTTCAGGGCTGGGGTTAGGCTTTTACCCACTCGATGGAGGGCAGCTTCCCATTCACTTTGGAGATGGCACTCCTGCAGCGCTGTGGGCCATGACTGTGCTTCGCAGACTGCAAACTACCCTCTCCATTCGAAGAGAACACGCACGGATTGGGAAGTCTCTGTTCTCTGGGAGTTGTGTGTGGTGCTACTGCCCCGGTGTATGGGGTGGCTCACTGGCCTCTAGCAATGTTTCTGCTCGCCACTGTGGGGCAAACGTTGTGCAGCTAAGCTCACTTGGGAAGTACAAGTGCCAGAGTTCCTTTCTGGGGCACCATCAAGAGATCACATTCGTAGCATGCGGGTACTGCTTTCCTCCTAATCGGTGCATTCGCAGCCACCTTCAAGGTGTTCTTTTGTGGATAGACTCTGGTGGAGAGGCCGCTGGAGAAGGCTTCTGCTTCTATGCCCTTTGAGAAGGCTGCTTTGAGGAACCTCTTACCCTAGCCTCTGGCAAGTACAGCCTTCTGCCTCTCTCCAATACTGACTTACTTTTGACAGCTTGCCTCTCCGTTTGAGAAACCAAGAGCCCTTTTCGTGCAGGGAAAAATGTCCGTTTTCTGTTCTTCTTTTGCACACGGTGACGTGCTTTCAGGCCTGGGTTAGGCTTTTACCCACTCGAGGGAGGGCAGCTTCCCATTCACTTTGGAGATGGCACTCCTGCAGCGCTGTGGGTCATGACTGTTCTTCGCAGACTGTAAAGTACCCTCTCCATTTGAAGAGAACACGCACGGATTGGGAAGTCTCTGTTCTCTGGGAGATGTGTGTGGTGCTACTGCCCCGGTGTATGGGGTGGCTCACTGGCCACTAGCAATGTTTCTGCTCTCCACTGTGGGGCAAACGTTGTGCAGCTAAGCTCACTTGGGAAGTACAAGTGCCAGAGTTCCTTTCTGGGGCACCATCAAGAGATCACATTCGTAGCATGCGGGTACTGCTTTCCTCCTAAGCTGTGCATTCGCAGCCAGCTTCAAGGTGTTCCTTTTGTGTATAGACTCTGGTGGAGAGGCCGCTGGAGAAGGCCTCTGCTTCTATGCCCTTTGAGAAGGCTTCTTTGAGGAACCTCTTACCCTAGCCTCTGCCACGTACAGCCTTCTGCCTCTCCCCAATACTGACTTACTTCTGACAGCTTGTCTTTCCGTTTGAGAAACCAAGAGCCCTTTTCGTGCAGGAAAAATGTCCGTTTTCTGTTCTTCTTTTGCACAAGGTGACGTGCTTTCAGGGCAGTGGTTAGGCTTTTACCCGCTCGAGGGAGGGCAGCTTCCCATTCACTTTGGAGATGGCACTCCTGCAGCGCTGTGGGCCATGTCTGTGCTTCGCAGACTGCAAACTACCCTCTCCATTCGAAGAGAACTCGCACGGATTGGGAAGTCTCTGTTCTCTGGGAGTTGTGTGTGGTGCTACTGCCCCGGTGTATGGGGTGGCTCACTGGCCACTAGCAATGTTTCTGCTCGCCACTGTGGGGCAAACGTTGTGCAGCTAAGCTCACTTGGGAAGTACAAGTGCCAGAGTTCCTTTCTGGGGCACCATCAAGAGATCACATTCGTAGCATGCGGGAACTGCTTTCCTCCTAAGCTGTGCAATCGCAGCCAGCTTCAAGGTGTTCCTTTTGTGGATAGACTCTGGAGGGGAGGCCGCTGGAGAAGGCCTCTGCTTCTATGCCCTTTGAGAGGGCTGCTTTGAGGAACCTATTACCCTAGCCTCTGCCAAGTATAGCCTTCTGCCTCTCTCCAATACTGACTTACTTCTGACAGCTTGTCTTTCCGTTTGAGAAACCAAGAGCCCTTTTCGTGCAGGGAAAAATGTCCGTTTTCTGTTCTTCTTTTGCACACGGTGACGTGCTTTCAGGGCTGTGGTTAGGCTTTTACCCACTCGAGGGAGGGCAGCTTCCCATTCACTTTGGAGATGGCACTCCTGCAGCGCTGTGGGCCATGTCTGTGCTTCGCAGACTGCAAACTACCCTCTCCATTCGAAGAGAACACGCACGGATTGGGAAGTCTCTGTTCTCTGGGAGTTGTGTGTGGTGCTACTGCCCCGGTGTATGGGGTGGCTCACTGGCCACTAGCAATGTTTCTGCTCGCCACTGTGGGGAAAACGTTGTGCAGCTAAGCTCACTTGGGAAGTACAAGTGCCAGAGTTCCTTTCTGGGGCACCATCAAGAGATCACATTCGTAGCATGCGGGTACTGCTTTCCTCCTAAGCTGTGCATTCGCAGCCAGCTTCAAGGTGTTCCTTTTGTGGATAGACTCTGGTGGAGAGGCCGCTGGAGAAGGCTTCTGCTTCTATGCCCTTTGAGAAGGCTGCTTTGAAAAACCTCTTACCTAGCGTGTGCCAAGTACAGCCTTCTGCCTCTCTCCAATACTGACTTACTTTTGACAGCTTGTCTTTCCGTTTGAGAAAGCAAGAGCCCTTTTCGTGCAGGGAAAAATGTCCGTTTTCTGTTCTTCTTTTGCACACGGTGACGTGCTTTCAGGGCTGGGGTTAGGCTTTTACCCACTCGAGGGAGGGCAGCTTCCCATTCACTTTGGAGATGGCACTCCTGCAGCGCTGTGGGCCATGTCTGTGCTTCGCAGACTGCAAACTACCCTCTCCATTCGAAGAGAACACGCACGGATTTGGAAGTCTCTGTTCTCTGGGAGTTGTGTGTGGTGCTACTGCCCCGGTGTATGGGGTGGCTCACTGGCCACTAGCAATGTTTCTGCTCGCCACTGTGGGGCAAACGTTGTGCAGCTAAGCTCACTTGGGAAGTACAAGTGCCAGAGTTCCTTTCTGGGGCACCATCAAGAGATCACATTCGTAGCATGCGGGTTCTGCTTTCCTCCTCAGCTGTGCTTTCGCAGCCAGCTTCAAGGTGTTCCTTTTGTGGATAGACTCTGGTGGAGAGGCCGCTGGAGAAGGCTTCTGCTTCTATGCCCTTTGAGAAGGCTTCTTTGAGGAACCTCCTACCCTAGCGTGTGCCAAGTACAGCCTTCTGCCTCTCTCCAATACTGACTTACTTTTGACAGCTTGTCTTTCCGTTTGAGAAAGCAAGAGCCCTTTTCGTGCATGGAAAAATGTCCGTTTTCTGTTCTTCTTTTGCACAAGGTGACGTGCTTTCAGGGCTGGGGTTAGGCTTTTACCCACTCGAGGGAGGCCAGCTTCCCATTCACTTTGGAGATGGCACTCCTGCAGCGCTGTGGGCCATGCCTGTGCTTCGCAGACTGCAAACTACCCTCTCCATTCGAAGAGAACACGCACGGATTGGGAAGTCTCTGTTCTCTGGGAGTTGTGTGTGGTGCTACTGCCCCGGTGTATGGGGTGGCTCACTGGCCACTAGCAATGTTTCTGCTCGCCACTGTGGGGCAAACGTTGTGCAGCTAAGCTCACTTGGGAAGTACAAGTGCCAGAGTTCCTTTCTGGGGCACCATCAAGAGATCACATTCGTAGCATGCGGGTACTGCTTTCCTCCTAAGCTGTGCATTCGCAGCCAGCTTCAAGGTGTTCCTTTTGTGGATAGACTCTGGTGGAGAGGCCGCTGGAGAAGGCCTCTGCTTCTATGCCCTTTGAGAGGGCTGCTTTGAGGAACCTCTTACCCTAGCGTCTGCCAAGTACAGCCTTCTGCGTCTCTCCAATACTGACTTAAATCTGACAGCTTGTCTTTCCGTTTGAGAAAGCAAGAGCCCTTTTCGTGCAGGGAAAAATGTCCGTTTTCTGTTCTTCTTTTGCACACGGTGACGTGCTTTCAGGGCTGGGGTTAGGCTTTTACCCACTCGAGGGAGGGCAGCTTCCCATTCACTTTGGAGATGGCACTCCTGCCGCCCTGTGAGCCATGCCTGTGCTTCGCAGACTGCAAACTACCCTCTCCATTCGAAGAGAACACGCACGGATTGGGAAGTCTCTGTTCTCTGGGAGATGTGTGTGGTGCTACTGCCCCGGTGTATGGGGTGGCTCACTGGCCACTAGCAATGTTTCTGCTCGCCACTGTGGGGCAAACGTTGTGCAGCTAAGCTCACTTGGGAAGTACAAGTGCCAGAGTTCCTTTCTGGGGCACCATCAAGAGATCACATTCGTAGCATGCGGGTACTGCTTTCTTCCTAAGCTGTGCATTCGCAGCCAGCTTCAAGGTGTTCCTTTTCTGGATAGACTCTGGTGGAGAGACCGCTAGAGAAGGCCTCTGCTTCTATGCCCTTTGAGAAGGCTTCTTTGAGGAACCTCTTACCCTAGCGTGTGCCAAGTACAACCTTCTGCCTCTCTCCAATACTGACTTACTTTTGACAGCTTGTCTTTCCGTATGAGAAAACAAGAGCCCTTTTCGTGCAGGGAAAAATGTCCGTTTTCTGTTCTTCTTTTGCACACGGTGACGTGCTTTCACGGCTGTGGTTAGGCTTTTACCCACTCGAGCGAGGCCAGCTTCCCATTCACTTTGGAGATGGCACTCCTGCAGCGCTGTGGGCCATGTCTGTGCTTCGCAGACTGCAAACTACCCTCTCCATTCGAAGAGAACACGCACGAATTGGGAAGTCTCTGTTCTCTGGGAGATGTGTGTGGTGCTACTGCCCCGGTGTATGGGGTGGCTCACTGGCCACTAGCAATGTTTCTGCTCGCCACTGTGGGGCAAACGTTGTGCAGCTAAGCTCACTTGGGAAGTACAAGTGCCAGAGTTCCTTTCTGGGGCACCATCAAGAGATCACATTCGTAGCATGCGGGTACTGGTTCTCCTAAGCTGTGCATTCGCAGCCAGCTTCAAGGTGTTCCTTTTGTGGATAGACTCTGGTGGAGAGGCCGCTGGAGAAGGCCTCTGCTTCTATGCCCTTTGAGAAGGCTGCTTTGAGGAACCTCTTACCCTAGCCTCTGCCAAGTACAGCCTTCTGCCTCTCTCCAATACTGACTTACTTTTGACAGCTTGACTTTCCGTTTGAGAAACCAAGAGCCCTTTTCGTGCAGGGAAAAATGTCCGTTTTCTGTTCTTCTTTTGCACACAGTGACGTGCTTTCAGGCCTGGGTTAGGCTTTTACCCACGCGAGGGAGGGCAGCTTCCCATTCACTTTGGAGATGGCACTCCTGCAGCGCTGTGGGCCATGACTGTGCTTCGCAGACTGTAAACTACCCTCTCCATTAGAAGAGAACACGCACGGATTGGGAAGTCTCTGTTCTCTGGGAGATGTGTGTGGTGCTACTGCCCCGGTGTATGGGGTGGCTCACTCACCACTAGCAATGTTTCTGCTCGCCACTGTGGGGCAAACGTTGTGCAGCTAAGCTCACTTGGGAAGTACAAGTGCCAGAGTTCCTTTCTGGGGCACCATCAAGAGATCACATTCGTAGCATGCGGGTACTGCTTTCCTCCTAAGCTGTGCATTCGCAGCCAGCTTCAAGGTGTTCCTTTTGTGGATAGACTCTGGTGGAGAGGCCGCTGGAGAAGGCCTCTGCTTCTATGCCCTTTGAGAAGGCTTCTTTGAGGAACCTCTTACCCTAGCCTCTGCCACGTACAGCCTTCTGCCTCTCTCCTATACTGACTTACTTCTGACAGCTTATCTTTCCGTTTGAGAAACCAGGAGCCCTTTTCGTGCAGGGAAAAATGTCCGTTTTCTGTTCTTCTTTTGCACACGGTTACGTGCTTTCAGGGCTGGGTTTAGGCTTTTACCCACTCGAGGGAGGGCAGCTTCCCATTCACTTTGGAGATGGCACTCCTGCAGCGCTGTGGGCCATATCTGTGCTTCGCAAACTGCAAACTACCCTCTCCATTCGAAGAGAACACGCACAGATTGGGAAGTCTGTTCTCTGGGAGATGTGTGTGGTGCTACTGCCCCTGTGTATGGGGTGGCTCACTGGCCACTAGCAATGTTTCTGCTCTCCACTGTGGGGCAAACGTTGTGCAGCTAAGCTCACTTGGGAAGTACAAGTGCCAGAGTTCCTTTCTGGGGCACCATCAAGAGATCACATTCGTAGCATGCGGGTACTGTTTTCCTCCTAAGCTGTGCATTCGCAGCCAGCTTCAAGGTGTTCCTTTTGTGGATAGACTCTGGTGGAGAGGCCGCTGGAGAAGGCCTCTGCTTCTATGCCCTTTGAGAAGGCGGCTTTGAGGAACCTCTTACCCTAGCCTCTGCCAAGTACAGCCTTCTGCCTCTCTCCAATACTGACTTACTTTTGACAGCTTGTCTTTCCGTTTGAGAAACCAAGAGCCCTTTTCGTGCAGGGAAAAATGTCCGTTTTCTGTTCTTCTTTTGCACACGGTGACGTGCTTTCAGGCCTGGGTTAGGCTTTTACCCACTCAAGGGAGGGCAGCTTCCCATTCACTTTGGAGATGGCACTCCTGCAGCGCTGTGGGCCATGTCTGTGCTTCGCAGACTGTAAACTACCCTCTCCATTCGAAGAGAACACGCACGAATTGGGAAGTCTCTGTTCTCTGGGAGATGTGTGTGGTGCTACTGCCCCGGTGTATGGGGTGGCTCACTGGCCACTAGCAATGTTTCTGCTCGCCACTGTGGGGCAAACGTTGTGCAGCTAAGCTCACTTGGGAAGTACAAGTGCCAGAGTTCCTTTCTGGGGCACCATCAAGAGATCACATTCGTAGCATGCGGGTACTGCTTTCCTCCTAAGCTGTGCATTCGCAGCCAGCTTCAAGGTGTTCCTTTTGTTGATAGACTCTGGTGGAGAGGCCGCTGGAGAAGGCCTCTGCTTCTATGCCCTTTGAGAAGGCTTCTTTGAAGAACCTCTTACCCTAGCGTGTGCCAAGTACAGCCTTCTGCCTCTCTCCAATACAGACTTACTTCTGACAGCTTGTCTTTCCGTTTGAGAAAGCAAGAGCCCTTTTCGTGCAGGGAAAAATGTCCGTTTTCTGTTCTTCTTTTGCACACGGTGACGTGCTTTCAGGCCTGGGTTAGGCTTTTACCCACTCGAGGGAGGGCAGCTTCCCATTCACTTTGGAGATGGCACTCCTGCAGCGCTGTGGGTCATGACCCTGCTTCGCAGACTGTAAACTACCCTCTCCATTCGAAGAGAACACGCACGGATTGGGAAGTCTCTGTTCTCTGGGAGATGTGTGTGGTGCTACTGCCCCGGTGTTTGGGGTGGCTCACTGGCCACTAGCAATGTTTCTGCTCTCCACTGTGGGGCAAACGTTGTGCAGCTAAGCTCACTTGGGAAGTACAAGTGCCAGAGTTCCTTTCTGGGGCACCATCAAGAGATCACATTCGTAGCATGCGGGTACTGCTTTCCTCCTAAGCTGTGCATTCGCAGCCAGCTTCAAGGTGTTCCTTTTGTGGATAGACTCTGGTGGAGAGGCCGCTGGAGAAGGCCTCTGCCTCTATTCCCTTTGAGAAGGCTTCTTTGAGGAACCTCTTACCCTAGCCTCTCCCACGTACAGCCATCTGCCTCTCTCCAATACTGACTTACTTCTGACAGCTTGTCTTTCCGTTTGAGAAAGCAAGAGCCCTTTTCGTGCAGGGAAAAATGTCCGTTTTCTGTTCTTCTTTTGCACACGGTGACGTGCTTTCAGGGCTGTGGTTAGGCTTTTACCCACTCGAGGGAGGGCAGCTTCCCATTCACTTTTGAGATGGCACTCCTGCAGCGCTGTGGGCCATGTCTGTGCTTCGCAGACTGCAAACTACCCTCTCCATTCGAAGAGAACACGCACGGATTGGGAAGTCTCTGTTCTCTGGGAGTTGTGTGTGGTGCTACTGCCCCGGTGTATGGGGTGGCTCACTGGCCACTAGCAATGTTTCTGCTCGCCACTGTGGGGCAAACGTTGTTCAGCTAAGCTCACTTGGGAAGTACAAGTGCCAGAGTTCCTTTCTGGGGCACCATCAAGAGATCACATTCGTAGCATGCGGGTACTGCTTTCCTCCTAAGCTGTGCATTCGCAGCCAGCTTCAAGGTTTTCCTTTTGTGGATAGACTCTGGAGGAGAGGCCGCTGGATAAGGCCTCTGCTTCTATGCCCTTTGAGAAGGCTGCTTTGAGGAACCTCTTACCCTAGCCTCTGCCAAGTACAGCCTTCTGCCTCTCTCCAATACTGACTTACTTCTGACAGCTTGTCTTTCCGTTTGAGAAAGCAAGAGCCCTTTTCGTGCAGGGAAAAATGTCCGTTTTCTGTTCTTCTTTTGCACACGGTGACGTGCTTTCACGGCTGTGGTTAGGCTTTTACCCACTCGAGGGAGGGCAGCTTCCCATTCACTTTGGAGATGGCACTCCTGCAGCGCTGTGGGCCATGTCTGTGCTTCGCAGACTGCAAACTACCCTCTCCATTCGAAGAGAACACGCACGGATTGGGAAGTCTCTGTTCTCTGGGAGATGTGTGTGGTGCTACTGCCCCGGTATATGGGGTGGCTCACTGGCCACTAGCAATGTTTCTGCTCGCCACTGTGGGGCAAACGTTGTGCAGCTAAGCTCACTTGGGAAGTACAAGTGCCAGAGTTCCTTTCTGGGGCACCATCAAGAGATCACATTCGTGGCATGCGGGTACTGCTTTCCTCCTAAGCTGTGCATTCGCAGCCAGCTTCAAGGTGTTCCTTTTGTTTATAGACTCTGGTGGAGAGGCCGCTGGAGAAGGCTTCTGCTTCTATGCCCTTTGAGAAGGCTGCTTTGAGGAACCTCTTACCCTAGCCTCTGCCAAGTACAGCCTTCTGCCTCTCTCCAATACTGACTTACTTTTGACAGCTTGTCTTTCCGTATGAGAAAACAAGAGCCCTTTTCGTGCAGGGAAAAATGTCCGTTTTCTGTTCTTCTTTTGCACACGGTGAGGTGCTTTCAGGCCTGGGTTAGGCTTTTACCCACTCGAGGGAGGGCAGCTTCCCATTCACTTTGGAGATGGCACTCCTGCAGCGCTGTGGGCCATGACTGTGCTTCGCAGACTGTAAACTACCCTCTCCATTCGAAGAGAACACGCACGGATTGGGAAGTCTCTGTTCTCTGGGAGATGTGTGTGGTGCTACTGCCCCGGTGTATGGGGTGGCTCACTCGCCACTAGCAATGTTTCTGCTCGCCACTGTGGGGCAAACGTTGTGCAGCTAAGCTCACTTGGGAAGTACAAGTGCCAGAGTTCCTTTCTGGGGCACCATCAAGAGATCACATTCGTAGCATGCGGGTACTGCTTTCCTCCTAAGCTGTGCATTCGCAGCCAGCTTCAAGGTGTTCCTTTTGTGGATAAACTCTGGAGGAGAGGTCGCTGGATAAGGCCTCTGCTTCTATGCCCTTTGAGAGGGCTGCTTTGAGGAACCTCTTACCCTAGCCTCTGCCAAGTACAGCCTTCTGCCTCTCTCCAATACTGACTTACTTCTGACAGCTTGTCTTTCCGTTTGAGAAACCAAGAGCCCTTCTCGTGCAGGGAAAAATGTCCGTTTTCTGTTCTACTTTTGAACACGGTGACGTGCTTTCAGGGCTGGGGTTAGGCTTTTACCCACTCGAGGGAGGGCAGCTTCCCATTCACTTTGGAGATGGCACTCCTGCAGCGCTGTGGGCCCTGTCTGTGCTTCGCAGACTGCAAACTACCCTCTCCATTCGAAGAGAACACGCACGGATTGGGAAGTCACTGTTCTCTGGGAGTTGTGTGTGGTGCTACTGCCCCGGTGTATGGGGTGGCTCACTGGCCACTAGCAATGTTTCTGCTCTCCACTGTGGGGCAAACGTTGTGCAGCTAAGCTCACTTGGGAAGTACAAGTGCCAGAGTTCCTTTCTGGGGCACCATCAAGAGATCACATTCGTAGCATGCGGGTACTGCTTTCCTCCTAAGCTGTGCATTCGCAGCCAGCTTCAAGGTGTTCCTTTTTGGATAGACTCTGTTGGAGAGGCCGCTGGAGAAGGCTTCTGCTTCTATGCCATTTGAGAAGGCTGCTTTGAGGAACCTCTTACCCGAGCCTCTGCCAAGTACAGCCTTCTGCCTCTCTCCAATACTGACTTACTTCTGACAGCTTGTCTTTCCGTTTGAGAAACCAAGAGCCCTTTTCGTGCAGGGAAAAATGTCCGTTTTCTGTTCTTCTTTTGCACACGGTGACGTGCTTTCAGGGCTGGGTTAGGCTTTTACCCACTCGAGGGAGGGCAGCTTCCCATTCACATTGGAGATGGCACTCCGGCAGCGCTGTGGGCCATGACTGTGCTTCGCAGACTGTAAACTACCCTCTCCATTCGAAGAGAACACGCACGGATTGGGAAGTCTCTGTTCTCTGGGAGATGTGTGTGGTGCTACTGCCCCGGTGTATGGGGTGGCTCACTCGCCACTAGCAATGTTTCTGCTCGCCACTGTGGGGCAAACGTTGTGCTGCTAAGCTCACTTGGGAAGTACAAGTGCCAGAGTTCCTTTCTGGGGCACCATCAAGAGATCACATTCGTAGCATGCGGGTACTGCTTTCCTCCTAAGCTGTGCATTCGCAGCCAGCTTCAAGGTGTTCCTTTTGTGGATAGACTCAGGTGGAGAGGCCGCTGGAGAAGGCCTCTGCTTCTATGCCTTTGAGAAGGCTTCTTTGAGGAACCTCTTCCCCTAGCGTGTGCCAAGTACAGCCTTCTGCCTCTCTCCAATACTGACTTACTTCTGACAGCTTGTCTTTCCGTTTGAGAAAGCAAGAGCCCTTTTCGTGCAGGGAAAATTGTCCGTTTTCTGTTCTTCTTTTGCACACGGTGACGTGCTTTCAGGGCTGTGGTTAGGCTTTTACCCAATCGAGGGAGGGCAGCTTCCCATTCACTTTGGACATGGCACTCCTGCAGCGCTGTGAGCCATGTCTGTGCTTCGCAGACTGCAAACTACCCTCTCCATTTGAAGAGAACACGCACGGATTGGGAAGTCTCTGTTCTCTGGGAGTTGTGTGTGGTGCTACTGCCCCGGTGTATGGGGTGGCTCACTGGCCACTAGAAATGTTTCTGCTCGCCACTGTGGGGCAAACGTTGTGCAGCTAAGCTCACTTGGGAAGTACAAGTGCCAGAGTTCCTTTCTGGGGCACCATCAAGAGATCACATTCGTAGCATGCGGGTACTGCTTTCCTCCTAAGCTGTGCATTCGCAGCCAGCTTCAAGGTGTTCCTTTTGTGGATAAACTCTGGAGGAGAGGTCGCTGGATAAGGCCTCTGCTTCTATGCCCTTTGAGAGGGCTGCTTTGAGGAACCTCTTACCCTAGCCTCTGCCAAGTACAGCCTTCTGCCTCTCTCCAATACTGACTTACTTCTGACAGCTTGTCTTTCCGTTTGAGAAACCAAGAGCCCTTCTCGTGCAGGGAAAAATGTCCGTTTTCTGTTCTACTTTTGCACACGGTGACGTGCTTTCAGGGCTGGGGTTAGGCTTTTACCCACTCGAGGGAGGGCAGCTTCCCATTCACTTTGGAGATGGCACTCCTGCAGCGCTGTGGGCCCTGTCTGTGCTTCGCAGACTGCAAACTACCCTCTCCATTCGAAGAGAACACGCACGGATTGGGAAGTCACTGTTCTCTGGGAGTTGTGTGTGGTGCTACTGCCCCGGTGTATGGGGTGGCTCACTGGCCACTAGCAATGTTTCTGCTCTCCACTGTGGGGCAAACGTTGTGCAGCTAAGCTCACTTGGGAAGTACAAGTGCCAGAGTTCCTTTCTGGGGCACCATCAAGAGATCACATTCGTAGCATGCGGGTACTGCTTTCCTCCTAAGCTGTGCATTCGCAGCCAGCTTCAAGGTGTTCCTTTTTGGATAGACTCTGTTGGAGAGGCCGCTGGAGAAGGCTTCTGCTTCTATGCCATTTGAGAAGGCTGCTTTGAGGAACCTCTTACCCGAGCCTCTGCCAAGTACAGCCTTCTGCCTCTCTCCAATACTGACTTACTTCTGACAGCTTGTCTTTCCGTTTGAGAAACCAAGAGCCCTTTTCGTGCAGGAAAAATGTCCGTTTTCTGTTCTTCTTTTGCACACGGTGACGTGCTTTCAGGGCTGGGTTAGGCTTTTACCCACTCGAGGGAGGGCAGCTTCCCATTCACATTGGAGATGGCACTCCGGCAGCGCTGTGGGCCATGACTGTGCTTCGCAGACTGTAAACTACCCTCTCCATTCGAAGAGAACACGCACGGATTGGGAAGTCTCTGTTCTCTGGGAGATGTGTGTGGTGCTACTGCCCCGGTGTATGGGGTGGCTCACTCGCCACTAGCAATGTTTCTGCTCGCCACTGTGGGGCAAACGTTGTGCTGCTAAGCTCACTTGGGAAGTACAAGTGCCAGAGTTCCTTTCTGGGGCACCATCAAGAGATCACATTCGTAGCATGCGGGTACTGCTTTCCTCCTAAGCTGTGCATTCGCAGCCAGCTTCAAGGTGTTCCTTTTGTGGATAGACTCTGGTGGATAGGCCGCTGGAGAAGGCCTCTGCTTCTATGCCCTTTGAGAAGGCTTCTTTGAGGAACCTCTTCCTCTAGCGTGTGCCAAGTACAGCCTTCTGCCTCTCTCCAATACTGACTTACTTCTGACAGCTTGTCTTTCCGTTTGAGAAAGCAAGAGCCCTTTTCGTGCAGGGAAAAATGTCCGTTTTCTGTTCTTCTTTTGCACACGGTGACGTGCTTTCAGGGCTGTGGTTAGGCTTTTACCCACTCGAGGGAGGGCAGCTTCCCATTCACTTTGGAGATGGCACTCCTGCAGCGCTCTGGGCCATGACTGTGCTTCGCAGACTGTAAACTACCCTCTGCATTCGAAGAGAACACGCACGGATTGGGAAGTCTCTGTTCTCTGGGAGATGTGTGTGGTGCTACTGCCCCGGTGTATGGGGTGGCTCACTCGCCACTAGCAATGTTTCTGCTCGCCACTGTGGGGCAAACGTTGTGCAGCTAAGCTCACTTGGGAAGTACAAGTGCCAGAGTTCCTTTCTGGGGCACCATCAAGAGATCACATTCGTAGCATGCGGGTACTGCTTTCCTCCTAAGCTGTGCATTCGCAGCCAGCTTCAAGGTGTTCCTTTTGTGGATAGACTCAGGTGGAGAGGCCGCTGGAGAAGGCCTCTGCTTCTATGCCCTTTGAGAAGGCTTCTTTGAGGAACCTCTTCCCCTAGCGTGTGCCAAGTACAGCCTTCTGCCTCTCTCCAATACTGACTTACTTCTGACAGCTTGTCTTTCCGTTTGAGAAAGCAAGAGCCCTTTTCGTGCAGGGAAAATTGTCCGTTTTCTGTTCTTCTTTTGCACACGGTGACGTGCTTTCAGGGCTGTGGTTAGGCTTTTACCCAATCGAGGGAGGGCAGCTTCCCATTCACTTTGGACATGGCACTCCTGCAGCGCTGTGGGCCATGTCTGTGCTTCGCAGACTGCAAACTACCCTCTCCATTTGAAGAGAACACGCACGGATTGGGAAGTCTCTGTTCTCTGGGAGTTGTGTGTGGTGCTACTGCCCCGGTGTATGGGGTGGCTCACTGGCCACTAGAAATGTTTCTGCTCGCCACTGTGGGGCAAACGTTGTTCAGCTAAGCTCACTTGGGAAGTACAAGTGCCAGAGTTCCTTTCTGGGGCACCATCAAGAGATCACATTCGTAGCATGCGGGTACTGCTTTCCTCCTAAGCTGTGCATTCGCAGCCAGCTTCAAGGTGTTCCCTTTGTGGATAGACTCTGGTGGAGAGGCCGCTGCAGAAGGCTTCTGCTTCTATGCCCTTTGAGAAGGCTGCTTTGAGGAACCTCTTACCCTAGCCTCTGCCAAGTACAGCCTTCTGCCTCTCTCCAATACTGACTTACTTTTGACAGCTTGTCTTTCCGTTTGAGAAACCAAGAGCCCTTTTCGTGCAGGGAAAAATGTCCGTTTTCTGTTCTTCTTTTGCACACGGTGACGTGCTTTCAGGCCTGGGTTAGGCTTTTACCCACTCGAGGGAGGGCAGCTTCCCATTCAATTTGGAGATGGCACTCCTGCAGCGCTGTGGGCCATGTCTGTGCTTCGCAGACTGCAAACTACCCTCTCCATTCGAAGAGAACACGCACGGATTGGGAAGTCTCTGTTCTCTGGGAGTTGTGTGTGGTGCTACTGCCCCGGTGTATGGGGTGGCTCACTGGCCACTAGCAATGTTTCTGCTCGCCACTGTGGGGCAAACGTTGTGCAGCTAAGCTCACTTGGGAAGTACAAGTGCCAGAGTTCCTTTCTGGGGCACCATCAAGAGATCACATTCGTGGCATGCGGGTACTGCTTTCCTCCTAAGCTGTGCATTCGCAGCCAGCTTCAAGGTGTTCCTTTTGTTTATAGACTCTGGTGGAGAGGCCGCTGGAGAAGGCTTCTGCTTCTATGCCCTTTGAGAAGGCTGCTTTGAGGAACCTCTTACCCTAGCCTCTGCCAAGTACAGCCTACTGCCTCTCTCCAATACTGACTTACTTTTGACAGCTTGTCTTTCCGTATGAGAAAACAAGAGCCCTTTTCGTGCAGGGAAAAATGTCCGTTTTCTGTTCTTCTTTTGCACACGGTGAGGTGCTTTCAGGCCTGGGTTAGGCTTTTACCCACTCGAGGGAGGGCAGCTTCCCATTCACTTTGGAGATGGCACTCCTGCAGCGCTGTGGGCCATGACTGTGCTTCGCAGACTGTAAACTACCCTCTCCATTCGAAGAGAACACGCACGGATTGGGAAGTCTCTGTTCTCTGGGAGATGTGTGTGGTGCTACTGCCCCGGTGTATGGGGTGGCTCACTCGCCACTAGCAATGTTTCTGCTCGCCACTGTGGGGCAAACGTTGTGCAGCTAAGCTCACTTGGGAAGTACAAGTGCCAGAGTTCCTTTCTGGGGCACCATCAAGAGATCACATTCGTAGCATGCGGGTACTGCTTTCCTCCTAAGCTGTGCATTCGCAGCCAGCTTCAAGGTGTTCCTTTTGTGGATAAACTCTGGAGGAGAGGTCGCTGGATAAGGCCTCTGCTTCTATGCCCTTTGAGAGGGCTGCTTTGAGGAACCTCTTACCCTAGCCTCTGCCAAGTACAGCCTTCTGCCTCTCTCCAATACTGACTTACTTCTGACAGCTTGTCTTTCCGTTTGAGAAACCAAGAGCCCTTTTCGTGCAGGGAAAAATGTCCGTTTTCTGTTCTACTTTTGCACACGGTGACGTGCTTTCAGGGCTGGGGTTAGGCTTTTACCCACTCGAGGGAGGGCAGCTTCCCATTCACTTTGGAGATGGCACTCCTGCAGCGCTGTGGGCCCTGTCTGTGCTTCGCAGACTGCAAACTACCCTCTCCATTCGAAGAGAACACGCACGGATTGGGAAGTCACTGTTCTCTGGGAGTTGTGTGTGGTGCTACTGCCCCGGTGTATGGGGTGGCTCACTGGCCACTAGCAATGTTTCTGCTCTCCACTGTGGGGCAAACGTTGTGCAGCTAAGCTCACTTGGGAAGTACAAGTGCCAGAGTTCCTTTCTGGGGCACCATCAAGAGATCACATTCGTAGCATGCGGGTACTGCTTTCCTCCTAAGCTGTGCATTCGCAGCCAGCTTCAAGGTGTTCCTTTTTGGATAGACTCTGTTGGAGAGGCCGCTGGAGAAGGCTTCTGCTTCTATGCCATTTGAGAAGGCTGCTTTGAGGAACCTCTTACCCGAGCCTCTGCCAAGTACAGCCTTCTGCCTCTCTCCAATACTGACTTACTTCTGACAGCTTGTCTTTCCGTTTGAGAAACCAAGAGCCCTTTTCGTGCAGGGAAAAATGTCCGTTTTCTGTTCTTCTTTTGCACACGGTGACGTGCTTTCAGGGCTGGGTTAGGCTTTTACCCACTCGAGGGAGGGCAGCTTCCCATTCACATTGGAGATGGCACTCCGGCAGCGCTGTGGGCCATGACTGTGCTTCGCAGACTGTAAACTACCCTCTCCATTCGAAGAGAACACGCACGGATTGGGAAGTCTCTGTTCTCTGGGAGATGTGTGTGGTGCTACTGCCCCGGTGTATGGGGTGGCTCACTCGCCACTAGCAATGTTTCTGCTCGCCACTGTGGGGCAAACGTTGTGCTGCTAAGCTCACTTGGGAAGTACAAGTGCCAGAGTTCCTTTCTGGGGCACCATCAAGAGATCACATTCGTAGCATGCGGGTACTGCTTTCCTCCTAAGCTGTGCATTCGCAGCCAGCTTCAAGGTGTTCCTTTTGTGGATAGACTCTGGTGGATAGGCCGCTGGAGAAGGCCTCTGCTTCTATGCCCTTTGAGAAGGCTTCTTTGAGGAACCTCTTCCTCTAGCGTGTGCCAAGTACAGCCTTCTGCCTCTCTCCAATACTGACTTACTTCTGACAGCTTGTCTTTCCGTTTGAGAAAGCAAGAGCCCTTTTCGTGCAGGGAAAAATGTCCGTTTTCTGTTCTTCTTTTGCACACGGTGACGTGCTTTCAGGCCTGGGTTAGGCTTTTACCCACTCGAGGGAGGGCAGCTTCCCATTCACTTTGGAGATGGCACTCCTGCAGCGCTCTGGGCCATGACTGTGCTTCGCAGACTGTAAACTACCCTCTGCATTCGAAGAGAACACGCACGGATTGGGAAGTCTCTGTTCTCTGGGAGATGTGTGTGGTGCTACTGCCCCGGTGTATGGGGTGGCTCACTCGCCACTAGCAATGTTTCTGCTCGCCACTGTGGGGCAAACGTTGTGCAGCTAAGCTCACTTGGGAAGTACAAGTGCCAGAGTTCCTTTCTGGGGCACCATCAAGAGATCACATTCGTAGCATGCGGGTACTGCTTTCCTCCTAAGCTGTGCATTCGCAGCCAGCTTCAAGGTGTTCCTTTTGTGGATAGACTCTGGTGGAGAGGCCGCTGGAGAAGGCCTCTGCTTCTATGCCCTTTGAGAAGGCTTCTTTGAGGAACCTCTTCCCCTAGCGTGTGCCAAGTACAGCCTTCTGCCTCTCTCCAATACTGACTTACTTCTGACAGCTTGTCTTTCCGTTTGAGAAAGCAAGAGCCCTTTTCGTGCAGGGAAAATTGTCCGTTTTCTGTTCTTCTTTTGCACACGGTGACGTGCTTTCAGGGCTGTGGTTAGGCTTTTACCCAATCGAGGGAGGGCAGCTTCCCATTCACTTTGGACATGGCACTCCTGCAGCGCTGTGGGCCATGTCTGTGCTTCGCAGACTGCAAACTACCCTCTCCATTTGAAGAGAACACGCACGGATTGGGAAGTCTCTGTTCTCTGGGAGTTGTGTGTGGTGCTACTGCCCCGGTGTATGGGGTGGCTCACTGGCCACTAGAAATGTTTCTGCTCGCCACTGTGGGGCAAACGTTGTTCAGCTAAGCTCACTTGGGAAGTACAAGTGCCAGAGTTCCTTTCTGGGGCACCATCAAGAGATCACATTCGTAGCATGCGGGTACTGCTTTCCTCCTAAGCTGTGCATTCGCAGCCAGCTTCAAGGTGTTCCCTTTGTGGATAGACTCTGGTGGAGAGGCCGCTGGAGAAGGCTTCTGCTTCTATGCCCTTTGAGAAGGCTTCTTTGAGGAACCTCTTACCCTAGCGTGTGCCAAGTACAGCCTTCTGCCTCTCTCCAATACTGACTTACTTTTGACAGCTTGTCTTTCCGTTTGAGAAAGCAAGAGCCCTTTTCGTGCAGGGAAAAATGTCCGTTTTCTGTTCTTCTTTTGCACACGGTGACGTGCTTTCAGGCCTGGGTTAGGCTTTTACCCACTCGAGGGAGGGCAGCTTCCCATTCAATTTGGAGATGGCACTCCTGCAGCGCTGTGGGCCATGTCTGTGCTTCGCAGACTGCAAACTACCCTCTCCATTCGAAGAGAACACGCACGGATTGGGAAGTCTCTGTTCTCTGGGAGTTGTGTGTGGTGCTACTGCCCCGGTGTATGGGGTGGCTCACTGGCCACTAGCAATGTTTCTGCTCGCCACTGTGGGGCAAACGTTGTGCAGCTAAGCTCACTTGGGAAGTACAAGTGCCAGAGTTCCTTTCTGGGGCACCATCAAGAGATCACATTCGTAGCATGCGGGTACTGCTTTCCTCCTAAGCTGTGCATTCGCAGCCAGCTTCAAGGTGTTCCTTTTGTGGATAGACTCTGGAGGAGAGGTCGCTGGATAAGGCCTCTGCTTCTATGCCCTTTGAGAAGGCTGCTTTGAGGAACCTCTTACCCTAGCCTCTGCCAAGTACAGCCTTCTGCCTCTCTCCAATACTGCCTTACTTCTGACAGCTTGTCTTTCCGTTTGAGAAAGCAAGAGCCCTTTTCGTGCAGGGAAAAATGTCCGTTTTCTGTTCTTCTTTTGCACACGGTGACGTGCTTTCAGGGCTGTGGTTAGGCTTTTACCCACTCGAGGGAGGGAAGCTTCCCATTCACTTTGGAGATGGCACTCCTACAGCGCTGTGGGCCATGTCTCTGCTTCGCAGACTGCAAACTACCCTCTCCATTCGAAGAGAACACGCACGGATTGGGAAGTCTCTGTTCTCTGGGAGATGTGTGTGGTGCTACTGCCCCGGTGTTTGGGGTGGCTCACTGGCCACTAGCAATGTTTCTGCTCTCCACTGTGGGGCAAACGTTGTGCAGCTAAGCTCACTTGGGAAGTACAAGTGCCAGAGTTCCTTTCTGGGGCACCATCAAGAGATCACATTCGTAGCATGCGGGTACTGCTTTCCTCCTAAGCTGTGCATTCGCAACCAGCTTCAAGGTGTTCCTTTTGTGGATAGACTCTGGTGGAGAGGCCGCTGGAGAAGGCTTCTGCTTCTATGCCCTTTGAGAAGGCTTCTTTGAGGAACCTCTTCCCCTAGCGTGTGCCAAGTACAGCCTTCTGCCTCTCTCCAATACTGACTTACTTCTGACAGCTTGTCTTTCCGTTTGAGAAACCAAGAGCCCTTTTCGTGCAGGGAAAAATGTCCGTTTTCTGTTCTTCTTTTGCACACGGTGACGTGCTTTCAGGGCTGGGTTAGGCTTTTACCCACTCGAGGGAGGGCAGCTTCCCATTCACTTTGGAGATGGCACTCCGGCAGCGCTGTGGGCCATGACTGTGCTTCGCAGACTGTAAACTACCCTCTCCATTCGAAGAGAACACGCACGGATTGGGAAGTCTCTGTTCTCTGGGAGATGTGTGTGGTGCTACTGCCCCGGTGTATGGGGTGGCTCACTCGGCACTAGCAATGTTTCTGCTCGCCACTGTGGGGCAAACGTTGTGCAGCTAAGCTCACTTGGGAAGTACAAGTGCCAGAGTTCCTTTCTGGGGCACCATCAAGAGATCACATTCGTAGCATGCGGGTACTGCTTTCCTCCTAAGCTGTGCATTCGCAGCCAGCTTCAAGGTGTTCCTTTTGTGGATAGACTCTGGAGGAGAGGCCGCTGGAGAAGGCCTCTGCTTCTATGCCCTTTGAGAAGGCTTCTTTGAGGAACCTCTTCCCCTAGCGTGTGCCAAGTACAGCCTTCTGCCTCTCTCCAATACTGACTTACTTCTGACAGCTTGTCTTTCCGTTTGAGAAAGCAAGAGCCCTTTTCGTGCAGGGAAAAATGTCCGTTTTCTGTTCTTCTTTTGCACACGGTGACGTGCTTTCAGGCCTGGGTTAGGCTTTTACCCACTCGAGGGAGGGCAGCTTCCCATTCACTTTGGAGATGGCACTCCTGCAGTGCTGTGGGCCATGTCTGTGCTTCGCAGACTGCAAACTACCCTCTCCATTCGAAGAGAACACGCACGGATTGGGAAGTCTCTGTTCTCTGGGAGATGTGTGTGGTGCTACTGCCCCGGTGTATGGGGTGGCTCACTGGCCACTAGCAATGTTTCTGCTCGCCACTGTGGGGCAAACGTTGTGCAGCTAAGCTCACTTGGGAAGTACAAGTGCCAGAGTTCCTTTCTGGGGCACCATCAAGAGATCACATTCGTAGCATGCGGGTACTGCTTTCCTCCTAAGCTGTGCATTCGCAGCCAGCTTCAAGGTGTTCCTTTTGTGGATAGACTCTGGAGGAGAGGTCGCTGGATAAGGCCTCTGCTTCTATGCCCTTTGAGAAGGCTGCTTTGAGGAACCTCTTACCCTAGCCTCTGCCAAGTACAGCCTTCTGCCTCTCTCCAATACTGCCTTACTTCTGACAGCTTGTCTTTCCGTTTGAGAAAGCAAGAGCCCTTTTCGTGCAGGGAAAAATGTCCGTTTTCTGTTCTTCTTTTGCACACGGTGACGTGCTTTCAGGGCTGTGGTTAGGCTTTTACCCACTCGAGGGAGGGAAGCTTCCCATTCACTTTGGAGATGGCACTCCTACAGCGCTGTGGGCCATGTCTCTGCTTCGCAGACTGCAAACTACCCTCTCCATTCGAAGAGAACACGCACGGATTGGGAAGTCTCTGTTCTCTGGGAGATGTGTGTGGTGCTACTGCCCCGGTGTTTGGGGTGGCTCACTGGCCACTAGCAATGTTTCTGCTCTCCACTGTGGGGCAAACGTTGTGCAGCTAAGCTCACTTGGGAAGTACAAGTGCCAGAGTTCCTTTCTGGGGCACCATCAAGAGATCACATTCGTAGCATGCGGGTACTGCTTTCCTCCTAAGCTGTGCATTCGCAACCAGCTTCAAGGTGTTCCTTTTGTGGATAGACTCTGGTGGAGAGGCCGCTGGAGAAGGCTTCTGCTTCTATGCCCTTTGAGAAGGCTTCTTTGAGGAACCTCTTCCCCTAGCGTGTGCCAAGTACAGCCTTCTGCCTCTCTCCAATACTGACTTACTTCTGACAGCTTGTCTTTCCGTTTGAGAAACCAAGAGCCCTTTTCGTGCAGGGAAAAATGTCCGTTTTCTGTTCTTCTTTTGCACACGGTGACGTGCTTTCAGGGCTGGGTTAGGCTTTTACCCACTCGAGGGAGGGCAGCTTCCCATTCACTTTGGAGATGGCACTCCGGCAGCGCTGTGGGCCATGACTGTGCTTCGCAGACTGTAAACTACCCTCTCCATTCGAAGAGAACACGCACGGATTGGGAAGTCTCTGTTCTCTGGGAGATGTGTGTGGTGCTACTGCCCCGGTGTATGGGGTGGCTCACTCGGCACTAGCAATGTTTCTGCTCGCCACTGTGGGGCAAACGTTGTGCAGCTAAGCTCACTTGGGAAGTACAAGTGCCAGAGTTCCTTTCTGGGGCACCATCAAGAGATCACATTCGTAGCATGCGGGTACTGCTTTCCTCCTAAGCTGTGCATTCGCAGCCAGCTTCAAGGTGTTCCTTTTGTGGATAGACTCTGGAGGAGAGGCCGCTGGAGAAGGCCTCTGCTTCTATGCCCTTTGAGAAGGCTTCTTTGAGGAACCTCTTCCCCTAGCGTGTGCCAAGTACAGCCTTCTGCCTCTCTCCAATACTGACTTACTTCTGACAGCTTGTCTTTCCGTTTGAGAAAGCAAGAGCCCTTTTCGTGCAGGGAAAAATGTCCGTTTTCTGTTCTTCTTTTGCACACGGTGACGTGCTTTCAGGCCTGGGTTAGGCTTTTACCCACTCGAGGGAGGGCAGCTTCCCATTCACTTTGGAGATGGCACTCCTGCAGTGCTGTGGGCCATGTCTGTGCTTCGCAGACTGCAAACTACCCTCTCCATTCGAAGAGAACACGCACGGATTGGGAAGTCTCTGTTCTCTGGGAGATGTGTGTGGTGCTACTGCCCCGGTGTATGGGGTGGCTCACTGGCCACTAGCAATGTTTCTGCTCGCCACTGTGGGGCAAACGTTGTGCAGCTAAGCTCACTTGGGAAGTACAAGTGCCAGAGTTCCTTTCTGGGGCACCATCAAGACATCACATTCGTAGCATGCGGGTACTGCTTTCCTCCTAAGCTGTGCATTCGCAGCCAGCTTCAAGGTGTTCCTTTTGTGGATAGACTCTGGAGGAGAGGTCGCTGGATAAGGCCTCTGCTTCTATGCCCTTTGAGAAGGCTGCTTTGAGGAACCTCTTCCCCTAGCGTGTGCCAAGTACAGCCTTCTGCCTCTCTCCAATACTGACTTACTTCTGACAGCTTGTCTTTCCGTTTGAGAAACCAAGAGCCCTTTTCGTGCAGGGAAAAATGTCCGTTTTCTGTTCTTCTTTTGCACACGGTGACGTGCTTTCAGGGCTGTGGTTAGGCTTTTACCCACTCGAGGGAGGGAAGCTTCCCATTCACTTTGGAGATGGCACTCCTACAGCGCTGTGGGCCATGACTGTGCTTCGCAGACTGTAAACTACCCTCTCCATTCGAAGAGAACACGCACGGATTGGGAAGTCTCTGTTCTCTGGGAGATGTGTGTGTTGGTACTGCCCCGGTGTATGGGGTGGCTCACTCGCCACTAGCAATGTTTCTGCTCGCCACTGTGGGGCAAACGTTGTGCAGCTAAGCTCACTTGGGAAGTACAAGTGCCAGAGTTCCTTTCTGGGGCACCATCAAGAGATCACATTCGTAGCATGCGGGTACTGCTTTCCTCCTAAGCTGTGCATTCGCAGCCAGCTTCAAGGTGTTCCTTTTGTGGATAAACTCTGGAGGAGAGGTCGCTGGATAAGGCCTCTGCTTCTATGCCCTTTGAGAGGGCTGCTTTGAGGAACCTCTTACCCTAGCCTCTGCCAAGTACAGCCTTCTGCCTCTCTCCAATACTGACTTACTTCTGACAGCTTGTCTTTCCGTTTGAGAAACCAAGAGCCCTTTTCGTGCAGGGAAAAATGTCCGTTTTCTGTTCTACTTTTGCACACGGTGACGTGCTTTCAGGGCTGGGGTTAGGCTTTTACCCACTCGAGGGAGGGCAGCTTCCCATTCACTTTGGAGATGGCACTCCTGCAGCGCTGTGGGCCCTGTCTGTGCTTCGCAGACTGCAAACTACCCTCTCCATTCGAAGAGAACACGCACGGATTGGGAAGTCACTGTTCTCTGGGAGTTGTGTGTGGTGCTACTGCCCCGGTGTATGGGGTGGCTCACTGGCCACTAGCAATGTTTCTGCTCTCCACTGTGGGGCAAACGTTGTGCAGCTAAGCTCACTTGGGAAGTACAAGTGCCAGAGTTCCTTTCTGGGGCACCATCAAGAGATCACATTCGTAGCATGCGGGTACTGCTTTCCTCCTAAGCTGTGCATTCGCAGCCAGCTTCAAGGTGTTCCTTTTTGGATAGACTCTGTTGGAGAGGCCGCTGGAGAAGGCTTCTGCTTCTATGCCATTTGAGAGGGCTGCTTTGAGGAACCTCTTACCCGAGCCTCTGCCAAGTACAGCCTTCTGCCTCTCTCCAATACTGACTTACTTCTGACAGCTTGTCTTTCCGTTTGAGAAACCAAGAGCCCTTTTCGTGCAGGGAAAAATGTCCGTTTTCTGTTCTTCTTTTGCACACGGTGACGTGCTTTCAGGGCTGGGTTAGGCTTTTACCCACTCGAGGGAGGGCAGCTTCCCATTCACATTGGAGATGGCACTCCGGCAGCGCTGTGGGCCATGACTGTGCTTCGCAGACTGTAAACTACCCTCTCCATTCGAAGAGAACACGCACGGATTGGGAAGTCTCTGTTCTCTGGGAGATGTGTGTGGTGCTACTGCCCCGGTGTATGGGGTGGCTCACTCGCCACTAGCAATGTTTCTGCTCGCCACTGTGGGGCAAACGTTGTGCTGCTAAGCTCACTTGGGAAGTACAAGTGCCAGAGTTCCTTTCTGGGGCACCATCAAGAGATCACATTCGTAGCATGCGGGTACTGCTTTCCTCCTAAGCTGTGCATTCGCAGCCAGCTTCAAGGTGTTCCTTTTGTGGATAGACTCTGGTGGATAGGCCGCTGGAGAAGGCCTCTGCTTCTATGCCCTTTGAGAAGGCTTCTTTGAGGAACCTCTTCCTCTAGCGTGTGCCAAGTACAGCCTTCTGCCTCTCTCCAATGCTGACTTACTTCTGACAGCTTGTCTTTCCGTTTGAGAAAGCAAGAGCCCTTTTCGTGCAGGGAAAAATGTCCGTTTTCTGTTCTTCTTTTGCACACGGTGACGTGCTTTCAGGCCTGGGTTAGGCTTTTACCCACTCGAGGGAGGGCAGCTTCCCATTCACTTTGGAGATGGCACTCCTGCAGCGCTCTGGGCCATGACTGTGCTTCGCAGACTGTAAACTACCCTCTGCATTCGAAGAGAACACGCACGGATTGGGAAGTCTCTGTTCTCTGGGAGATGTGTGTGGTGCTACTGCCCCGGTGTATGGGGTGGCTCACTCGGCACTAGCAATGTTTCTGCTCGCCACTGTGGGGCAAACGTTGTGCAGCTAAGCTCACTTGGGAAGTACAAGTGCCAGAGTTCCTTTCTGGGGCACCATCAAGAGATCACATTCGTAGCATGCGGGTACTGCTTTCCTCCTAAGCTGTGCATTCGCAGCCAGCTTCAAGGTGTTCCTTTTGTGGATAGACTCTGGTGGAGAGGCCGCTGGAGAAGGCCTCTGCTTCTATGCCCTTTGAGAAGGCTTCTTTGAGGAACCTCTTCCCCTAGCGTGTGCCAAGTACAGCCTTCTGCCTCTCTCCAATACTGACTTACTTCTGACAGCTTGTCTTTCCGTTTGAGAAAGCAAGAGCCCTTTTCGTGCAGGGAAAATTGTCCGTTTTCTGTTCTTCTTTTGCACACGGTGACGTGCTTTCAGGGCTGTGGTTAGGCTTTTACCCAATCGAGGGAGGGCAGCTTCCCATTCACTTTGGACATGGCACTCCTGCAGCGCTGTGGGCCATGTCTGTGCTTCGCAGACTGCAAACTACCCTCTCCATTTGAAGAGAACACGCACGGATTGGGAAGTCTCTGTTCTCTGGGAGTTGTGTGTGGTGCTACTGCCCCGGTGTATGGGGTGGCTCACTGGCCACTAGAAATGTTTCTGCTCGCCACTGTGGGGCAAACGTTGTTCAGCTAAGCTCACTTGGGAAGTACAAGTGCCAGAGTTCCTTTCTGGGGCACCATCAAGAGATCACATTCGTAGCATGCGGGTACTGCTTTCCTCCTAAGCTGTGCATTCGCAGCCAGCTTCAAGGTGTTCCCTTTGTGGATAGACTCTGGTGGAGAGGCCGCTGGAGAAGGCTTCTGCTTCTATGCCCTTTGAGAAGGCTTCTTTGAGGAACCTCTTACCCTAGCGTGTGCCAAGTACAGCCTTCTGCCTCTCTCCAATACTGACTTACTTTTGACAGCTTGTCTTTCCGTTTGAGAAACCAAGAGCCCTTTTCCTGCAGGGAAAAATGTCCGTTTTCTGTTCTTCTTTTGCACACGGTGACGTGCTTTCAGGCCTGGGTTAGGCTTTTACCCACTCGAGGGAGGGCAGCTTCCCATTCAATTTGGAGATGGCACTCCTGCAGCGCTGTGGGCCATGTCTGTGCTTCGCAGACTGCAAACTACCCTCTCCATTCGAAGAGAACACGCACGGATTGGGAAGTCTCTGTTCTCTGGGAGTTGTGTGTGGTGCTACTGCCCCGGTGTATGGGGTGGCTCACTGGCCACTAGCAATGTTTCTGCTCGCCACTGTGGGGCAAACGTTGTGCAGCTAAGCTCACTTGGGAAGTACAAGTGCCAGAGTTCCTTTCTGGGGCACCATCAAGAGATCACATTCGTAGCATGCGGGTACTGCTTTCCTCCTAAGCTGTGCATTCGCAGCCAGCTTCAAGGTGTTCCTTTTGTGGATAGACTCTGGAGGAGAGGTCGCTGGATAAGGCCTCTGCTTCTATGCCCTTTGAGAAGGCTGCTTTGAGGAACCTCTTACCCTAGCCTCTGCCAAGTACAGCCTTCTGCCTCTCTCCAATACTGCCTTAGTTCTGACAGCTTGTCTTTCCGTTTGAGAAAGCAAGAGCCCTTTTCGTGCAGGGAAAAATGTCCGTTTTCTGTTCTTCTTTTGCACACGGTGACGTGCTTTCAGGGCTGTGGTTAGGCTTTTACCCACTCGAGGGAGGGAAGCTTCCCATTCAGTTTGGAGATGGCACTCCTACAGCGCTGTGGGCCATGTCTCTGCTTCGCAGACTGCAAACTACCCTCTCCATTCGAAGAGAACACGCACGGATTGGGAAGTCTCTGTTCTCTGGGAGATGTGTGTGGTGCTACTGCCCCGGTGTTTGGGGTGGCTCACTGGCCACTAGCAATGTTTCTGCTCTCCACTGTGGGGCAAACGTTGTGCAGCTAAGCTCACTTGGGAAGTACAAGTGCCAGAGTTCCTTTCTGGGGCACCATCAAGAGATCACATTCGTAGCATGCGGGTACTGCTTTCCTCCTAAGCTGTGCATTCGCAGCCAGCTTCAAGGTGTTCCTTTTGTGGATAGACTCTGGTGGAGAGGCCGCTGGAGAAGGCTTCTGCTTCTATGCCCTTTGAGAAGGCTTCTTTGAGGAACCTCTTCCCCTAGCGTGTGCCAAGTACAGCCTTCTGCCTCTCTCCAATACTGACTTACTTCTGACAGCTTGTCTTTCCGTTTGAGAAACCAAGAGCCCTTTTCGTGCAGGGAAAAATGTCCGTTTTCTGTTCTTCTTTTGCACACGGTGACGTGCTTTCAGGGCTGGGTTAGGCTTTTACCCACTCGAGGGAGGGCAGCTTCCCATTCACTTTGGAGATGGCACTCCGGCAGCGCTGTGGGCCATGACTGTGCTTCGCAGACTGTAAACTACCCTCTCCATTCGAAGAGAACACGCACGGATTGGGAAGTCTCTGTTCTCTGGGAGATGTGTGTGGTGCTACTGCCCCGGTGTATGGGGTGGCTCACTCGGCACTAGCAATGTTTCTGCTCGCCACTGTGGGGCAAACGTTGTGCAGCTAAGCTCACTTGGGAAGTACAAGTGCCAGAGTTCCTTTCTGGGGCACCATCAAGAGATCACATTCGTAGCATGCGGGTACTGCTTTCCTCCTAAGCTGTGCATTCGCAGCCAGCTTCAAGGTGTTCCTTTTGTGGATAGACTCTGGAGGAGAGGCCGCTGGAGAAGGCCTCTGCTTCTATGCCCTTTGAGAAGGCTTCTTTGAGGAACCTCTTCCCCTAGCGTGTGCCAAGTACAGCCTTCTGCCTCTCTCCAATACTGACTTACTTCTGACAGCTTGTCTTTCCGTTTGAGAAAGCAAGAGCCCTTTTCGTGCAGGGAAAAATGTCCGTTTTCTGTTCTTCTTTTGCACACGGTGACGTGCTTTCAGGCCTGGGTTAGGCTTTTACCCACTCGAGGGAGGGCAGCTTCCCATTCACTTTGGAGATGGCACTCCTGCAGTGCTGTGGGCCATGTCTGTGCTTCGCAGACTGCAAACTACCCTCTCCATTCGAAGAGAACACGCACGGATTGGGAAGTCTCTGTTCTCTGGGAGATGTGTGTGGTGCTACTGCCCCGGTGTATGGGGTGGCTCACTGGCCACTAGCAATGTTTCTGCTCGCCACTGTGGGGCAAACGTTGTGCAGCTAAGCTCACTTGGGAAGTACAAGTGCCAGAGTTCCTTTCTGGGGCACCATCAAGACATCACATTCGTAGCATGCGGGTACTGCTTTCCTCCTAAGCTGTGCATTCGCAGCCAGCTTCAAGGTGTTCCTTTTGTGGATAGACTCTGGAGGAGAGGTCGCTGGATAAGGCCTCTGCTTCTATGCCCTTTGAGAAGGCTGCTTTGAGGAACCTCTTCCCCTAGCGTGTGCCAAGTACAGCCTTCTGCCTCTCTCCAATACTGACTTACTTCTGACAGCTTGTCTTTCCGTTTGAGAAACCAAGAGCCCTTTTCGTGCAGGGAAAAATGTCCGTTTTCTGTTCTTCTTTTGCACACGGTGACGTGCTTTCAGGGCTGTGGTTAGGCTTTTACCCACTCGAGGGAGGGAAGCTTCCCATTCACTTTGGAGATGGCACTCCTACAGCGCTGTGGGCCATGTCTCTGCTTCGCAGACTGCAAACTACCCTCTCCATTCGAAGAGAACACGCACGGATTGGGAAGTCTCTGTTCTCTGGGAGATGTGTGTGGTGCTACTGCCCCGGTGTTTGGGGTGGCTCACTGGCCACTAGCAATGTTTCTGCTCTCCACTGTGGGGCAAACGTTGTGCAGCTAAGCTCACTTGGGAAGTACAAGTGCCAGAGTTCCTTTCTGGGGCACCATCAAGAGATCACATTCGTAGCATGCGGGTACTGCTTTCCTCCTAAGCTGTGCATTCGCAGCCAGCTTCAAGGTGTTCCTTTTGTGGATAGACTCTGGTGGAGAGGCCGCTGGAGAAGGCTTCTGCTTCTATGCCCTTTGAGAAGGCTGCTTTGAGGAACCTCTTACCCTAGCCTCTGCCAAGTACAGCCTTCTGCCTCTCTCCAATACTGACTTACTTCTGACAGCTTGTCTTTCCGTTTGAGAAACCAAGAGCCCTTTTCGTGCAGGGAAAAATGTCCGTTTTCTGTTCTTCTTTTGCACACGGTTACGTGCTTTCAGGGCTGTGGTTAGGCTTTTACCCACTCGAGGGAGGGAAGCTTCCCATTCACTTTGGAGATGGCACTCCGGCAGCGCTGTGGGCCATGACTGTGCTTCGCAGACTGTAAACTACCCTCTCCATTCGAAGAGAACACGCACGGATTGGGAAGTCTCTGTTCTCTGGGAGTTGTGTGTGGTGCTACTGCCCCGGTGTATGGGGTGGCTCACTCGGCAATAGCAATGTTTCTGCTCGCCACTGTGGGGCAAACGTTGTGCAGCTAAGCTCACTTGGGAAGTACAAGTGCCAGAGTTCCTTTCTGGGGCACCATCAAGAGATCACATTCGTAGCATGCGGGTACTGCTTTCCTCCTAAGCTGTGCATTCGCAGCCAGCTTCAAGGTGTTCCTTTTGTGGATAGACTCTGGTGGATAGGCCGCTGGAGAAGGCCTCTGCTTCTATGCCCTTTGAGAAGGCTTCTTTGAGGAACCTCTTCCCCTAGCGTGTGCCAAGTACAGCCTTCTGCCTCTCTCCAATACTGACTTACGTCTGACAGCTTGTCTTTCCGTTTGAGAAAGCAAGAGCCCTTTTCGTGCAGGGAAAAATGTCCGTTTTCTGTTCTTCTTTTGCACACGGTGACGTGCTTTCAGGCCTGGGTTAGGCTTTTACCCACTCGAGGGAGGGCAGCTTCCCATTCACTTTGGAGATGGCACTCCTACAGCGCTGTGGGCCATGTCTCTGCTTCGCAGACTGCAAACTACCCTCCCCATTCGAAGAGAACACGCACGGATTGGGAAGTCTCTGTTCTCTGGGAGATGTGTGTGGTGCTACTGCCCCGGTGTTTGGGGTGGCTCACTGGCCACTAGCAATGTTTCTGCTCTCCACTGTGGGGCAAACGTTGTGCAGCTAACCTCACTTGGGAAGTACAAGTGCCAGAGTTCCTTTCTGGGGCACCATCAAGAGATCACATTCGTAGCATGCGCGTACTGCTTTCCTCCTAAGCTGTGCATTCGCAGCCAGCTTCAAGGTGTTCCTTTTGTGGATAGACTCTGGTGGAGAGGCCGCTGGAGAAGGCTTCTGCTTCTATGCCCTTTGAGAAGGCTTCTTTGAGGAACCTCTTCCCCTAGCGTGTGCCAAGTACAGCCTTCTGCCTCTCTCCAATACTGACTTACTTCTGACAGCTTGTCTTTCCGTTTGAGAAACCAAGAGCCCTTTTCGTGCAGGGAAAAATGTCCGTTTTCTGTTCTTCTTTTGCACACGGTGACGTGCTTTCAGGGCTGGGTTAGGCTTTTACCCACTCGAGGGAGGGCAGCTTCCCATTCACTTTGGAGATGGCACTCCGGCAGCGCTGTGGGCCATGACTGTGCTTCGCAGACTGTAAACTACCCTCTCCATTCGAAGAGAACACGCACGGATTGGGAAGTCTCTGTTCTCTGGGAGATGTGTGTGGTGCTACTGCCCCGGTGTATGGGGTGGCTCACTCGGCACTAGCAATGTTTCTGCTCGCCACTGTGGGGCAAACGTTGTGCAGCTAAGCTCACTTGGGAAGTACAAGTGCCAGAGTTCCTTTCTGGGGCACCATCAAGAGATCACATTCGTAGCATGCGGGTACTGCTTTCCTCCTAAGCTGTGCATTCGCAGCCAGCTTCAAGGTGTTCCTTTTGTGGATAGACTCTGGAGGAGAGGCCGCTGGAGAAGGCCTCTGCTTCTATGCCCTTTGAGAAGGCTTCTTTGAGGAACCTCTTCCCCTAGCGTGTGCCAAGTACAGCTTTCTGCCTCTCCAATACTGACTTACTTCTGACAGCTTGTCTTTCCGTTTGAGAAAGCAAGAGCCCTTTTCGTGCAGGGAAAAATGTCCGTTTTCTGTTCTTCTTTTGCACACGGTGACGTGCTTTCAGGCCTGGGTTAGGCTTTTACCCACTCGAGGGAGGGCAGCTTCCCATTCACTTTGGAGATGGCACTCCTGCAGTGCTGTGGGCCATGTCTGTGCTTCGCAGACTGCAAACTACCCTCTCCATTCGAAGAGAACACGCACGGATTGGGAAGTCTCTGTTCTCTGGGAGATGTGTGTGGTGCTACTGCCCCGGTGTATGGGGTGGCTCACTGGCCACTAGAAATGTTTCTGCTCGCCACTGTGGGGCAAACGTTGTTCAGCTAAGCTCACTTGGGAAGTACAAGTGCCAGAGTTCCTTTCTGGGGCACCATCAAGAGATCACATTCGTAGCATGCGGGTACTGCTTTCCTCCTAAGCTGTGCATTCGCAGCCAGCTTCAAGGTGTTCCCTTTGTGGATAGACTCTGGTGGAGAGGCCGCTGCAGAAGGCTTCTGCTTCTATGCCCTTTGAGAAGGCTGCTTTGAGGAACCTCTTACCCTAGCCTCTGCCAAGTACAGCCTTCTGCCTCTCTCCAATACTGACTTACTTTTGACAGCTTGTCTTTCCGTTTGAGAAACCAAGAGCCCTTTTCGTGCAGGGAAAAATGTCCGTTTTCTGTTCTTCTTTTGCACACGGTTACGTGCTTTCAGGACTGGGTTAGGCTTTTACCCACTCGAGGGAGGGCAGCTTCCCATTCACTTTGGAGATGGCACTCCTGCAGCGCTGTGGGTCATGACTGTGCTTCGCAGACTGTAAACTACCCTCTCCATTCGAAGAGAACACGCACGGATTGGGAAGTCTCTGTTCTCTGGGAGATGTGTGTGGTGCTACTGCCCCGGTGTATGGGGTGGCTCACTGGCCACTAGCAATGTTTCTGCTCTCCACTGTGGGGCAAACGTTGTGCAGCTAAGCTCACTTGGGAAGTACAAGTGCCAGAGTTCCTTTCTGGGGCACCATCAAGAGATCAGATTCGTAGCATGCGGGTACTGCTTTCCTCCTAAGCTGTGCATTCGCAGCCAGCTTCAAGGTGTTCCTTTTGTGGATAGACTCTGGTGGAGAGGCCGCTGGTGAAGGCCTCTGCTTCTATGCCCTTTGAGAAGGCTTCTTTGAGGAACCTCTTACACTAGCCTCTGCCACGTACCGCCTTCTGCCTCTCTCCAATACTGACTTACTTCTGACAGCTTGTCTTTCCGTTTGAGAAAGCAAGAGCCCTTTTCGTGCAGGGAAAAATGTCCGTTTTCTGTTCTTCTTTTGCACACGGTGACGTGCTTTCAGGCCTGGGTTAGGCTTTTACCCACTCGAGGGAGGGCAGCTTCCCATTCACTTTGGAGATGGCACTCCTGCAGTGCTGTGGGCCATGTCTGTGCTTCGCAGACTGCAAACTACCCTCTCCATTCGAAGAGAACACGCACGGATTGGGAAGTCTCTGTTCTCTGGGAGTTGTGTGTGGTGCTACTGCCCCGGTGTATGGGGTGGCTCACTGGCCACTAGCAATGTTTCTGCTCGCCACTGTGGGGCAAACGTTGTGCAGCTAAGCTCACTTGGGAAGTACAAGTGCCAGAGTTCCTTTCTGGGGCACCATCAAGAGATCACATTCGTAGCATGCGGGTACTGCTTTCCTCCTAAGCTGTGCATTCGCAGCCAGCTTCAAGGTGTTCCTTTTGTGGATAGACTCTGGAGGAGAGGTCGCTGGATAAGGCCTCTGCTTCTATGCCCTTTGAGAAGGCTGCTTTGAGGAACCTCTTACCCTAGCCTCTGCCAAGTACAGCCTTCTGCCTCTCTCCAATACTGCCTTACTTCTGACAGCTTGTCTTTCCGTTTGAGAAAGCAAGAGCCCTTTTCGTGCAGGGAAAAATGTCCGTTTTCTGTTCTTCTTTTGCACACGGTGACGTGCTTTCAGGGCTGTGGTTAGGCTTTTACCCACTCGAGGGAGGGAAGCTTCCCATTCACTTTGGAGATGGCACTCCTACAGCGCTGTGGGCCATGTCTCTGCTTCGCAGACTGCAAACTACCCTCTCCATTCGAAGAGAACACGCACGGATTGGGAAGTCTCTGTTCTCTGGGAGATGTGTGTGGTGCTACTGCCCCGGTGTTTGGGGTGGCTCACTGGCCACTAGCAATGTTTCTGCTCTCCACTGTGGGGCAAACGTTGTGCAGCTAAGCTCACTTGGGAAGTACAAGTGCCAGAGTTCCTTTCTGGGGCACCATCAAGAGATCACATTCGTAGCATGCGGGTACTGCTTTCCTCCTAAGCTGTGCATTCGCAGCCAGCTTCAAGGTGTTCCTTTTGTGGATAGACTCTGGTGGAGAGGCCGCTGAAGAAGGTTTCTGCTTCTATGCCCTTTGAGAAGGCTGCTTTGAGGAACCTCTTACCCTAGCCTCTGCCAAGTACAGCCTTCTGCCTCTCTCCAATACTGACTTACTTCTGACAGCTTGTCTTTCCGTTTGAGAAACCAAGAGCCCTTTTCGTGCAGGGAAAAATGTCCGTTTTCTGTTCTTCTTTTGCACACGGTGACGTGCTTTCAGGGCTGTGGTTAGGCTTTTACCCACTCGAGGGAGGGAAGCTTCCCATTCACTTTGGAGATGGCACTCCTACAGCGCTGTGGGCCATGTCTCTGCTTCGCAGACTGCAAACTACCCTCTCCATTCGAAGAGAACACGCACGGATTGGGAAGTCTCTGTTCTCTGAGAGATGTGTGTGGTGCTACTGCCCCGGTGTTTAGGGTGGCTCACTGGCCACTAGCAATGTTTCTGCTCGCCACTGTGGGGCAAACGTTGTGCAGCTAAGCTCACTTGGGAAGTACAAGTGCCAGAGTTCCTTTCTGGGGCACCATCAAGAGATCACATTCGTAGCATGCGGGTACTGCTTTCCTCCTAAGCTGTGCATTCGAAGCCAGCTTCAAGGTGTTCCTTTTGTGGATAGACTCTGGTGGATAGGCCGCTGGAGAAGGCCTCTGCTTCTATGCCCTTTGAGAAGGCTTCTTTGAGGAACCTCTTCCCCTAGCGTGTGCCAAGTACAGCCTTCTGCCTCTCTCCAATACTGACTTACTTCTGACAGCTTGTCTTTCCGTTTGAGAAAGCAAGAGCCCTTTTCGTGCAGGGAAAAATGTCCGTTTTCTGTTCTTCTTTTGCACACGGTGACGTGCTTTCAGGCCTTGGTTAGGCTTTTACCCACTCGAGGGAGGGCAGCTTCCCATTCACTTTGGAGATGGCACTCCTGCAGTGCTGTGGGCCATGTCTGTGCTTCGCAGACTGCAAACTACCCTCTCCATTCGAAGAGAACACGCACGGATTGGGAAGTCTCTGTTCTCTGGGAGTTGTGTGTGGTGCTACTGCCCCGGTGTATGGGGTGGCTCACTGGCCACTAGCAATGTTTCTGCTCGCCACTGTGGGGCAAACGTTGTTCAGCTAAGCTCACTTGGGAAGTACAAGTGCCAGAGTTCCTTTCTGGGGCACCATCAAGAGATCACATTCGTAGCATGCGGGTACTGCTTTCCTCCTAAGCTGTGCATTCGCAGCCAGCTTCAAGGTGTTCCTTTTGTGGATAGACTCTGGAGGAGAGGTCGCTGGATAAGGCCTCTGCTTCTATGCCCTTTGAGAAGGCTGCTTTGAGGAACCTCTTACCCTAGCCTCTGCCAAGTACAGCCTTCTGCCTCTCTCCAATACTGATTTACTTCTGACAGCTTGTCTTTCCGTTTGAGAAACCAAGAGCCCTTTTCGTGCAGGGAAAAATGTCCGTTTTCTGTTCTTCTTTTGCACACGGTGACGTGCTTTCAGGGCTGTGGTTAGGCTTTTACCCACTCGAGGGAGGGAAGCTTCCCATTCACTTTGGAGATGGCACTCCGGCAGCGCTGTGGGCCATGACTGTGCTTCGCAGACTGTAAACTACCCTCTCCATTCGAAGAGAACACGCACGGATTGGGAAGTCTCTGTTCTCTGGGAGATGTGTGTGGTGCTACTGCCCCGGTGTATGGGGTGGCTCACTCGCCACTAGCAATGTTTCTGCTCGCCACTGTGGGGCAAACGTTGTGCAGCTAAGCTCACTTGGGAAGTACAAGTGCCAGAGTTCCTTTCTGGGGCACCATCAAGAGATCACATTCGTAGCATGCGGGTACTGCTTTCCTCCTAAGCTGTGCATTCGCAGCCAGCTTCAAGGTGTTCCTTTTGTGGATAGACTCTGGTGGATAGGCCGCTGGAGAAGGCCTCTGCTTCTATGCCCTTTGAGAAGGCTTCTTTGAGGAACCTCTTCCCCTAGCGTGTGCCAAGTACAGCCTTCTGCCTCTCTCCAATACTGACTTACTTCTGACAGCTTGTCTTTCCGTTTGAGAAAGCAAGAACCCTTTTCGTGCAGGGAAAAATGTCCGTTTTCTGTTCTTCTTTTGGACACGGTGACGTGCTTTCAGGCCTGGGTTAGGCTTTTACCCACTCGAGGGAGGGCAGCTTCCCATTCACTTTGGAGATGGCACCCCTGCAGCGCTCTGGGCCATGACTGTGCTTCGCAGACTGTAAACTACCCTCTGCATTCGAAGAGAACACGCACGGATTGGGAAGTCTCTGTTCTCTGGGAGATGTGTGTGGTGCTACTGCCCCGGTGTATGGGGTGGCTCACTCGCCACTAGCAATGTTTCTGCTCGCCACTGTGGGGCAAACGTTGTGCAGCTAAGCTCACTTGGGAAGTACAAGTGCCAGAGTTCCTTTCTGGGGCACCATCAAGAGATCACATTAGTAGCATGCGGGTACTGCTTTCCTCCTAAGCTGTGCATTCGCAGCCAGCTTCAAGGTGTTCCTTTTGTGGATAGACTCTGTTGGAGAGGCCGCTGGAGAAGGCCTCTGCTTCTATGCCCTTTGAGAAGGCTTCTTTGAGGAACCTCTTCCCCTAGCGTGTGCCAAGTACAGCCTTCTGCCTCTCTCCAATACTGACTTACTTCTGACAGCTTGTCTTTCCGTTTGAGAAAGCAAGAGCCCTTTTCGTGCAGGGAAAATTGTCCGTTTTCTGTTCTTCTTTTGCACACGGTGACGTGCTTTCAGGGCTGTGGTTAGGCTTTTACCCAATCGAGGGAGGGCAGCTTCCCATTCACTTTGGACATGGCACTCCTGCAGCGCTGTGGGCCATGTCTGTGCTTCGCAGACTGCAAACTACCCTCTCCATTTGAAGAGAACACGCACGGATTGGGAAGTCTCTGTTCTCTGGGAGTTGTGTGTGGTGCTACTGCCCCGGTGTATGGGGTGGCTCACTGGCCACTAGAAATGTTTCTGCTCGCCACTGTGGGGCAAACGTTGTTCAGCTAAGCTCACTTGGGAAGTACAAGTGCCAGAGTTCCTTTCTGGGGCACCATCAAGAGATCACATTCGTAGCATGCGGGTACTGCTTTCCTCCTAAGCTGTGCATTCGCAGCCAGCTTCAAGGTGATCCTTTTGTGGATAGACTCTGGTGGAGAGGCCGCTGGAGAAGGCTTCTGCTTCTATGCCCTTTGAGAAGGCTGCTTTGAGGAACCTCTTACCCTAGCCTCTGCCAAGTACAGCCTTCTGCCTCTCTCCAATACTGACTTACTTTTGACAGCTTGTCTTTCCGTTTGAGAAACCAAGAGCCCTTTTCGTGCAGGGAAAAATGTCCGTTTTCTGTTCTTCTTTTGCACACGGTGACGTGCTTTCAGGGCTGTGGTTAGGCTTTTACCCACTCGAGGGAGGGCAGCTTCCCATTCACTTTGGAGATGGCACTCCTGCAGCGCTGTGGGCCATGTCTGTGCTTCGCAGACTGCAAACTACCCTCTCCATTCGAAGAGAACACGCACGGATTGGGAAGTCTCTGTTCTCTGGGAGATGTGTGTGGTGCTACTGCCCCGGTGTTTGGGGTGGCTCACTGGCCACTAGCAATGTTTCTGCTCTCCACTGTGGGGCAAACGTTGTGCAGCTAAGCTCACTTGGGAAGTACAAGTGCCAGAGTTCCTTTCTGGGGCACCATCAAGAGATCACATTCGTAGCATGCGCGTACTGCTTTCCTCCTAAGCTGTGCATTCGCAGCCAGCTTCAAGGTGTTCCTTTTGTGGATAGACTCTGGTGGAGAGGCCGCTGGAGAAGGCTTCTGCTTCTATGCCCTTTGAGAAGGCTTCTTTGAGGAACCTCTTCCCCTAGCGTGTGCCAAGTACAGCCTTCTGCCTCTCTCCAATACTGACTTACTTCTGACAGCTTGTCTTTCCGTTTGAGAAACCAAGAGCCCTTTTCGTGCAGGGAAAAATGTCCGTTTTCTGTTCTTCTTTTGCACACGGTGACGTGCTTTCAGGGCTGGGTTAGGCTTTTACCCACTCGAGGGAGGGCAGCTTCCCATTCACTTTGGAGATGGCACTCCGGCAGCGCTGTGGGCCATGACTGTGCTTCGCAGACTGTAAACTACCCTCTCCATTCGAAGAGAACACGCACGGATTGGGAAGTCTCTGTTCTCTGGGAGATGTGTGTGGTGCTACTGCCCCGGTGTATGGGGTGGCTCACTCGGCACTAGCAATGTTTCTGCTCGCCACTGTGGGGCAAACGTTGTGCAGCTAAGCTCACTTGGGAAGTACAAGTGCCAGAGTTCCTTTCTGGGGCACCATCAAGAGATCACATTCGTAGCATGCGGGTACTGCTTTCCTCCTAAGCTGTGCATTCGCAGCCAGCTTCAAGGTGTTCCTTTTGTGGATAGACTCTGGTGGATAGGCCGCTGGAGAAGGCCTCTGCTTCTATGCCCTTTGAGAAGGCTTCTTTGAGGAACCTCTTCCCCTAGCGTGTGCCAAGTACAGCCTTCTGCCTCTCCAATACTGACTTACTTCTGACAGCTTGTCTTTCCGTTTGAGAAAGCAAGAGCCCTTTTCGTGCAGGGAAAAATGTCCGTTTTCTGTTCTTCTTTTGCACACGGTGACGTGCTTTCAGGCCTGGGTTAGGCTTTTACCCACTCGAGGGAGGGCAGCTTCCCATTCACCTTGGAGATGGCACTCCTGCAGTGCTGTGGGCCATGTCTGTGCTTCGCAGACTGCAAACTACCCTCTCCATTCGAAGACAACACGCACGGATTGGGAAGTCTCTGTTCTCTGGGAGTTGTGTGTGGTGCTACTGCCCCGGTGTATGGGGTGGCTCACTGGCCACTAGCAATGTTTCTGCTCGCCACTGTGGGGCAAACGTTGTGCAGCTAAGCTCACTTGGGAAGTACAAGTGCCAGAGTTCCTTTCTGGGGCACCATCAAGAGATCACATTCGTAGCATGCGGGTACTGCTTTCCTCCTAAGCTGTGCATTCGCAGCCAGCTTCAAGGTGTTCCTTTTGTGGATAGACTCTGGAGGAGAGGTCGCTGGATAAGGCCTCTGCTTCTATGCCCTTTGAGAAGGCTGCTTTGAGGAACCTCTTACCCTAGCCTCTGCCAAGTACAGCCTTCTGCCTCTCTCCAATACTGACTTACTTCTGACAGCTTGTCTTTCCGTTTGAGAAACCAAGAGCCCTTTTCGTGCAGGGAAAAATGACCGTTTTCTGTTCTTCTTTTGCACACGGTGACGTGCTTTCAGGGCTGTGGTTAGGCTTTTACCCACTCGAGGGAGGGAAGCTTCCCATTCACTTTGGAGATGGCACTCCTACAGCGCTGTGGGCCATGTCTCTGCTTCGCAGACTGCAAACTACCCTCTCCATTCGAAGAGAACACGCACGGATTGGGAAGTCTCTGTTCTCTGGGAGATGTGTGTGGTGCTACTGCCCCGGTGTTTGGGGTGGCTCACTGGCCACTAGCAATGTTTCTGCTCTCCACTGTGGGGCAAACGTTGTGCAGCTAAGCTCACTTGGGAAGTACAAGTGCCAGAGTTCCTTTCTGGGGCACCATCAAGAGATCACATTCGTAGCATGCGGGTACTGCTTTCCTCCTAAGCTGTGCATTCGCAGCCAGCTTCAAGGTGTTCCTTTTGTGGATAGACTCTGGTGGAGAGGCCGCTGGAGAAGGCTTCTGCTTCTATGCCCTTTGAGAAGGCTTCTTTGAGGAACCTCTTCCCCTAGCGTGTGCCAAGTACAGCCTTCTGCCTCTCTCCAATACTGACTTACTTCTGACAGCTTGTCTTTCCGTTTGAGAAACCAAGAGCCCTTTTCGTGCAGGGAAAAATGTCCGTTTTCTGTTCTTCTTTTGCACACGGTGACGTGCTTTCAGGGCTGGGTTAGGCTTTTACCCACTCGAGGGAGGGCAGCTTCCCATTCACTTTGGAGATGGCACTCCGGCAGCGCTGTGGGCCATGACTGTGCTTCGCAGACTGTAAACTACCCTCTCCATTCGAAGAGAACACGCACGGATTGGGAAGTCTCTGTTCTCTGGGAGATGTGTGTGGTGCTACTGCCCCGGTGTATGGGGTGGCTCACTCGGCACTAGCAATGTTTCTGCTCGCCACTGTGGGGCAAACGTTGTGCAGCTAAGCTCACTTGGGAAGTACAAGTGCCAGAGTTCCTTTCTGGGGCACCATCAAGAGATCACATTCGTAGCATGCGGGTACTGCTTTCCTCCTAAGCTGTGCATTCGCAGCCAGCTTCAAGGTGTTCCTTTTGTGGATAGACTCTGGTGGAGAGGCCGCTGGAGAAGGCCTCTGCTTCTATGCCCTTTGAGAAGGCTTCTTTGAGGAACCTCTTCCCCTAGCGTGTGCCAAGTACAGCCTTCTGCCTCTCTCCAATACTGACTTACTTCTGACAGCTTGTCTTTCCGTTTGAGAAAGCAAGAGCCCTTTTCGTGCAGGGAAAAATGTCCGTTTTCTGTTCTTCTTTTGCACACGGTGACGTGCTTTCAGGCCTGGGTTAGGCTTTTACCCACTCGAGGGAGGGCAGCTTCCCATTCACTTTGGAGATGGCACTCCTGCAGTGCTGTGGGCCATGTCTGTGCTTCGCAGACTGCAAACTACCCTCTCCATTCGAAGAGAACACGCACGGATTGGGAAGTCTCTGTTCTCTGGGAGTTGTGTGTGGTGCTACTGCCCCGGTGTATGGGGTGGCTCACTGGCCACTAGCAATGTTTCTGCTCGCCACTGTGGGGCAAACGTTGTGCAGCTAAGCTCACTTGGGAAGTACAAGTGCCAGAGTTCCTTTCTGGGGCACCATCAAGAGATCACATTCGTAGCATGCGGGTACTGCTTTCCTCCTAAGCTGTGCATTCGCAGCCAGCTTCAAGGTGTTCCTTTTGTGGATAGACTCTGGAGGAGAGGTCGCTGGATAAGGCCTCTGCTTCTATGCCCTTTGAGAAGGCTGCTTTGAGGAACCTCTTACCCTAGCCTCTGCCAAGTACAGCCTTCTGCCTCTCTCCAATACTGACTTACTTCTGACAGCTTGTCTTTCCGTTTGAGAAACCAAGAGCCCTTTTCGTGCAGGGAAAAATGTCCGTTTTCTGTTCTTCTTTTGCACACGGTGACGTGCTTTCAGGGCTGTGGTTAGGCTTTTACCCACTCGAGGGAGGGAAGCTTCCCATTCACTTTGGAGATGGCACTCCTACAGCGCTGTGGGCCATGTCTCTGCTTCGCAGACTGCAAACTACCCTCTCCATTCGAAGAGAACACGCACGGATTGGGAAGTCTCTGTTCTCTGGGAGATGTGTGTGGTGCTACTGCCCCGGTGTTTGGGTTGGCTCACTGGCCACTAGCAATGTTTCTGCTCTCCACTGTGGGGCAAACGTTGTGCAGCTAAGCTCACTTGGGAAGTACAAGTGCCAGAGTTCCTTTCTGGGGCACCATCAAGAGATCACATTCGTAGCATGCGGGTACTGCTTTCCTCCTAAGCTGTGCATTCGCAGCCAGCTTCAAGGTGTTCCTTTTGTGGATAGACTCTGGTGGAGAGGCCGCTGGAGAAGGCTTCTGCTTCTATGCCCTTTGAGAAGGCTGCTTTGAGGAACCTCTTACCCTAGCCTCTGCCAAGTACAGCCTTCTGCCTCTCTCCAATACTGACTTACTTCTGACAGCTTGTCTTTCCGTTTGAGAAAGCAAGAGCCCTTTTCGTGCAGGGAAAAATGTCCGTTTTCTGTTCTTCTTTTGCACACGGTGACGTGCTTTCAGGCCTGGGTTAGGCTTTTACCCACTCGAGGGAGGGCAGCTTCCCATTCACTTTGGAGAGGGCACTCCTGCAGCGCTGTGGGTCATGACTGTGCTTCGCAGACTGTAAACTACCCTCTCCATTCGAAGAGAACACGCACGGATTGGGAAGTCTCTGTTCTCTGGGAGATGTGTGTGGTGCTACTGCCCCGGTGTATGGGGTGGCTCACTGGCCACTAGCAATGTTTCTGCTCGCCACTGTGGGGCAAACGTTGTGCAGCTAAGCTCACTTGGGAAGTACAAGTGCCAGAGTTCCTTTCTGGGGCACCATCAAGAGATCACATTCGTAGCATGCGGGTACTGCTTTCCTCCTAAGCTGTGCATTCGCAGCTAGCTTCAAGGTGTTCCTTTTGGGGATAGACTCTGGAGGAGAGGTCGCTGGATAAGGCCTCTGCTTCTATGCCCTTTGAGAGGGCTGCTTTGAGGAACCTCTTACCCTAGCCTCTGCCAAGTACAGCCTTCGGCCTCTCTCCAATACTGACTTACTTCTGACAGCTTGTCTTTCCGTTTGAGAAACCAAGAGCCCTTTTCGTGCAGGGAAAAATGTCCGTTTTCTGTTCTTCTTTTGCACACGGTGACGTGCTTTCAGGGCTGGGGTTAGGCTTTTACCCACTCGAGGGAGGGCAGCTTCCCATTCACTTTGGAGATGGCACTCCTGCAGCGCTGTGGGCCATGTCTGTGCTTCGCAGACTGCAAACTACCCTCTCCATTCGAAGAGAACACGCACGGATTGGGAAGTCTCTGTTCTCTGGGAGTTGTGTGTGGTGCTACTGCCCCGGTGTATGGGGTGGCTCACTGGCCACTAGCAATGTTTCTGCTCTCCACTGTGGGGCAAACGTTGTGCATCTAAGCTCACTTGGGAAGTACAAGTGCCAGAGTTCCTTTCTGGGTCACCATCAAGAGATCACATTCGTAGCATGCGGGTACTGCTTTCCTCCTAAGCTGTGCATTCGCAGCCAGCTTCAAGGTGTTCTTTTTTGGATAGACTATGTTGGAGAGGCCGCTGGAGAAGGCTTCTGCTTCTATGCCCTTTGAGAAGGCTGCTTTGAGGAACATCTTCCCCTAGCGTGTGCCAAGTACAGCCTTCTGCCTCTCTCCAATACTGACTTACTTCTGACAGCTTGTCTTTCCGTTTGAGAAAGCAAGAGCCCTTTTCGTGCAGGGAAAAATGTCCGTTTTCTGTTCTTCTTTTGCACACGGTGACGTGCTTTCAGGGCTGTGGTTAGGCTTTTACCCACTCGAGGGAGGGCAGCTTCCCATTCACTTTGGAGATGGCACTCCTGCAGCGCTGTGGGTCATGACTGTGCTTCGCAGACTGTAAACTACCCTCTCCATTCGAAGAGAACACGCACGGATTGGGAAGTCTCTGTTCTCTGGGAGATGTGTGTGGTGCTACTGCCCCGGTGTATGGGGTGGCTCACTGGCCACTAGCAATGTTTCTGCTCTCCACTGTGGGGCAAACGTTGTGCAGCTAAGCTCACGTGGGAAGTACAAGTGCCAGAGTTCCTTTCTGGGGCACCATCAAGAGATCACATTCGTAGCATGCGGGTACTGCTTTCCTCCTAAGCTGTGCATTCGCAGCCAGCTTCAAGGTGTTCCTTTTGTGGATAGACTCTGGTGGAGAGGCCGCTGGAGAAGGCCTCTGCTTCTATGCCCTTTGAGAAGGCTGCTTTGAGGAACCTCTTACCCTAGCCTCTGCCAAGTACAGCCTTCTGCCTCTCTCCAATACTGACTTACTTCTGACAGCTTGTCTTTCCGTTTGAGAAAGCAAGAGCCCTTTTCGTGCAGGGAAAAATGTCCGTTTTCTGTTCTTCTTTTGCACACGGTGACGTGCTTTCTGGGCTGTGGTTAGGCTTTTACCCACTCGAGGGAGGGCAGCTTCCCATTCACTTTGGAGATGGCACTCCTGCAGCGCTGTGGGCCATGTCGGTGCTTCGCAGACTGCAAACTACCCTCTCCATTCGAAGAGAAGACGCACGGATTGGGAAGTCTCTGTTCTCTGGGAGTTGTGTGTGGTGCTACTGCCCCGGTGTATGGGGTGGCTCACTGGCCACTAGCAATGTTTCTGCTCGCCACTGTGGGGCAAACGTTGTGCAGCTAAGCTCACTTGGGAAGTACAAGTGCCAGAGTTCCTTTCTGGGGCACCATCAAGAGATCACATTCGTAGCATGCGGGTACTGCTTTCCTCCTAAGCTGTGCATTCGCAGCCAGCTTCAAGGTGTTCCTTTTTTGGATAGACTCTGGTGGAGAGGCCGCTGGAGAAGTCTTCTGCTTCTATGCCCTTTGAGAAGGCTGCTTTGAGGAACCTCTTACCCTAGCCTCTGCCAAGTACAGCCTTCTGCCTCTCTCCAATACTGACTTACTTTTGACAGCTTCTCTTTCCGTTTGTGAAACCAAGAGCCCTTTTTGTGCAGGGAAAAATGTCCGTTTTCTGTTCTTCTTTTGCACACGGTGACGTGCTTTCAGGCGTGGGTTAGGCTTTTACCCACTCGAGGGAGGGCAGCTTCCCATTCACTTTGGAGATGGCACTCCTGCAGCGCTGTGGGCCATGACTGTGCTTCGCAGACTGCAAACTACCCTCTCCATTCGAAGAGAACACGCACGGATTGGGAAGTCTCTGTTCTCTGGGAGATGTGTGTGGTGCTACTGCCCCGGTGTTTGGGGTGGCTCACTGGCCACTAGCAATGTTTCTGCTCGCCACTGTGGGGCAAACGTTGTGCAGCTAAGCTCACTTGGGAAGTACAAGTGCCAGAGTTCCTTTCTGGGGCACCATCAAGAGATCACATTCGTAGCATGCGGGTACTGCTTTCCTCCTAAGCTGTGCATTCGCAGCCAGCTTCAAGGTGTTCCTTTTGTGGATAGACTCTGGAGGAGAGGTCGCTGGATAAGGCCTCTGCTTCTATGCCCTTTGAGAAGGCTGCTTTGAGGAACCTCTTACCCTAGCCTCTGCCAAGTACAGCCTTCTGCCTCTCTCCAATACTGACTTACTTCTGACAGCTTGTCTTTCCGTTTGAGAAACCAAGAGCCCTTTTCGTGCAGGGAAAAATGACCGTTTTCTGTTCTTCTTTTGCACACGGTGACGTGCTTTCAGGGCTGTGGTTAGGCTTTTACCCACTCGAGGGAGGGAAGCTTCCCATTCACTTTGGAGATGGCACTCCTACAGCGCTGTGGGCCATGTCTCTGCTTCGCAGACTGCAAACTACCCTCTCCATTCGAAGAGAACACGCACGGATTGGGAAGTCTCTGTTCTCTGGGAGATGTGTGTGGTGCTACTGCCCCGGTGTTTGGGGTGGCTCACTGGCCACTAGCAATGTTTCTGCTCTCCACTGTGGGGCAAACGTTGTGCAGCTAAGCTCACTTGGGAAGTACAAGTGCCAGAGTTCCTTTCTGGGGCACCATCAAGAGATCACATTCGTAGCATGCGGGTACTGCTTTCCTCCTAAGCTGTGCATTCGCAGCCAGCTTCAAGGTGTTCCTTTTGTGGATAGACTCTGGTGGAGAGGCCGCTGGAGAAGGCTTCTGCTTCTATGCCCTTTGAGAAGGCTTCTTTGAGGAACCTCTTCCCCTAGCGTGTGCCAAGTACAGCCTTCTGCCTCTCTCCAATACTGACTTACTTCTGACAGCTTGTCTTTCCGTTTGAGAAACCAAGAGCCCTTTTCGTGCAGGGAAAAATGTCCGTTTTCTGTTCTTCTTTTGCACACGGTGACGTGCTTTCAGGGCTGGGTTAGGCTTTTACCCACTCGAGGGAGGGCAGCTTCCCATTCACTTTGGAGATGGCACTCCGGCAGCGCTGTGGGCCATGACTGTGCTTCGCAGACTGTAAACTACCCTCTCCATTCGAAGAGAACACGCACGGATTGGGAAGTCTCTGTTCTCTGGGAGATGTGTGTGGTGCTACTGCCCCGGTGTATGGGGTGGCTCACTCGGCACTAGCAATGTTTCTGCTCGCCACTGTGGGGCAAACGTTGTGCAGCTAAGCTCACTTGGGAAGTACAAGTGCCAGAGTTCCTTTCTGGGGCACCATCAAGAGATCACATTCGTAGCATGCGGGTACTGCTTTCCTCCTAAGCTGTGCATTCGCAGCCAGCTTCAAGGTGTTCCTTTTGTGGATAGACTCTGGTGGAGAGGCCGCTGGAGAAGGCCTCTGCTTCTATGCCCTTTGAGAAGGCTTCTTTGAGGAACCTCTTCCCCTAGCGTGTGCCAAGTACAGCCTTCTGCCTCTCTCCAATACTGACTTACTTCTGACAGCTTGTCTTTCCGTTTGAGAAAGCAAGAGCCCTTTTCGTGCAGGGAAAAATGTCCGTTTTCTGTTCTTCTTTTGCACACGGTGACGTGCTTTCAGGCCTGGGTTAGGCTTTTACCCACTCGAGGGAGGGCAGCTTCCCATTCACTTTGGAGATGGCACTCCTGCAGTGCTGTGGGCCATGTCTGTGCTTCGCAGACTGCAAACTACCCTCTCCATTCGAAGAGAACACGCACGGATTGGGAAGTCTCTGTTCTCTGGGAGTTGTGTGTGGTGCTACTGCCCCGGTGTATGGGGTGGCTCACTGGCCACTAGCAATGTTTCTGCTCGCCACTGTGGGGCAAACGTTGTGCAGCTAAGCTCACTTGGGAAGTACAAGTGCCAGAGTTCCTTTCTGGGGCACCATCAAGAGATCACATTCGTAGCATGCGGGTACTGCTTTCCTCCTAAGCTGTGCATTCGCAGCCAGCTTCAAGGTGTTCCTTTTGTGGATAGACTCTGGAGGAGAGGTCGCTGGATAAGGCCTCTGCTTCTATGCCCTTTGAGAAGGCTGCTTTGAGGAACCTCTTACCCTAGCCTCTGCCAAGTACAGCCTTCTGCCTCTCTCCAATACTGACTTACTTCTGACAGCTTGTCTTTCCGTTTGAGAAACCAAGAGCCCTTTTCGTGCAGGGAAAAATGTCCGTTTTCTGTTCTTCTTTTGCACACGGTGACGTGCTTTCAGGGCTGTGGTTAGGCTTTTACCCACTCGAGGGAGGGAAGCTTCCCATTCACTTTGGAGATGGCACTCCTACAGCGCTGTGGGCCATGTCTCTGCTTCGCAGACTGCAAACTACCCTCTCCATTCGAAGAGAACACGCACGGATTGGGAAGTCTCTGTTCTCTGGGAGATGTGTGTGGTGCTACTGCCCCGGTGTTTGGGGTGGCTCACTGGCCACTAGCAATGTTTCTGCTCTCCACTGTGGGGCAAACGTTGTGCAGCTAAGCTCACTTGGGAAGTACAAGTGCCAGAGTTCCTTTCTGGGGCACCATCAAGAGATCACATTCGTAGCATGCGGGTACTGCTTTCCTCCTAAGCTGTGCATTCGCAGCCAGCTTCAAGGTGTTCCTTTTGTGGATAGACTCTGGTGGAGAGGCCGCTGGAGAAGGCTTCTGCTTCTATGCCCTTTGAGAAGGCTGCTTTGAGGAACCTCTTACCCTAGCCTCTGCCAAGTACAGCCTTCTGCCTCTCTCCAATACTGACTTACTTCTGACAGCTTGTCTTTCCGTTTGAGAAAGCAAGAGCCCTTTTCGTGCAGGGAAAAATGTCCGTTTTCTGTTCTTCTTTTGCACACGGTGACGTGCTTTCAGGCCTGGGTTAGGCTTTTACCCACTCGAGGGAGGGCAGCTTCCCATTCACTTTGGAGAGGGCACTCCTGCAGCGCTGTGGGTCATGACTGTGCTTCGCAGACTGTAAACTACCCTCTCCATTCGAAGAGAACACGCACGGATTGGGAAGTCTCTGTTCTCTGGGAGATGTGTGTGGTGCTACTGCCCCGGTGTATGGGGTGGCTCACTGGCCACTAGCAATGTTTCTGCTCGCCACTGTGGGGCAAACGTTGTGCAGCTAAGCTCACTTGGGAAGTACAAGTGCCAGAGTTCCTTTCTGGGGCACCATCAAGAGATCACATTCGTAGCATGCGGGTACTGCTTTCCTCCTAAGCTGTGCATTCGCAGGTAGCTTCAAGGTGTTGCTTTTGGGGATAGACTCTGGAGGAGAGGTCGCTGGATAAGGCCTCTGCTTCTATGCCCTTTGAGAGGGCTGCTTTGAGGAACCTCTTACCCTAGCCTCTGCCAAGTACAGCCTTCGGCCTCTCTCCAATACTGACTTACTTCTGACAGCTTGTCTTTCCGTTTGAGAAACCAAGAGCCCTTTTCGTGCAGGGAAAAATGTCCGTTTTCTGTTCTTCTTTTGCACACGGTGACGTGCTTTCAGGGCTGGGGTTAGGCTTTTACCCACTCGAGGGAGGGCAGCTTCCCATTCACTTTGGAGATGGCACTCCTGCAGCGCTGTGGGCCATGTCTGTGCTTCGCAGACTGCAAACTACCCTCTCCATTCGAAGAGAACACGCACGGATTGGGAAGTCTCTGTTCTCTGGGAGTTGTGTGTGGTGCTACTGCCCCGGTGTATGGGGTGGCTCACTGGCCACTAGCAATGTTTCTGCTCTCCACTGTGGGGCAAACGTTGTGCATCTAAGCTCACTTGGGAAGTACAAGTGCCAGAGTTCCTTTCTGGGTCACCATCAAGAGATCACATTCGTAGCATGCGGGTACTGCTTTCCTCCTAAGCTGTGCATTCGCAGCCAGCTTCAAGGTGTTCTTTTTTGGATAGACTATGTTGGAGAGGCCGCTGGAGAAGGCTTCTGCTTCTATGCCCTTTGAGAAGGCTGCTTTGAGGAACCTCTTCCCCTAGCGTGTGCCAAGTACAGCCTTCTGCCTCTCTCCAATACTGACTTACTTCTGACAGCTTGTCTTTCCGTTTGAGAAAGCAAGAGCCCTTTTCGTGCAGGGAAAAATGTCCGTTTTCTGTTCTTCTTTTGCACACGGTGACGTGCTTTCAGGGCTGTGGTTAGGCTTTTACCCACTCGAGGGAGGGCAGCTTCCCATTCACTTTGGAGATGGCACTCCTGCAGCGCTGTGGGCCATGTCTGTGCTTCGCAGACTGCAAACTACCCTCTCCATTCGAAGAGAACACGCACGGATTGGGAAGTCTCTGTTCTCTGGGAGTTGTGTGTGGTGCTACTGCCCCGGTGTATGGGGTGGCTCACTGGCCACTAGCAATGTTTCTGCTCTCCACTGTGGGGCAAACGTTGTGCAGCTAAGCTCACGTGGGAAGTACAAGTGCCAGAGTTCCTTTCTGGGGCACCATCAAGAGATCACATTCGTAGCATGCGGGTACTGCTTTCCTCCTAAGCTGTGCATTCGCAGCCAGCTTCAAGGTGTTCCTTTTGTGGATAGACTCTGGTGGAGAGGCCGCTGGAGAAGGCCTCTGCTTCTATGCCCTTTGAGAAGGTTGCTTGGAGGAACCTCTTACCCTAGCCTCTGCCAAGTACAGCCTTCTGCCTCTCTCCAATACTGACTTACTTCTGACAGCTTGTCTTTCCGTTTGAGAAAGCAAGAGCCCTTTTCGTGCAGGGAAAAATGTCCGTTTTCTGTTCTTCTTTTGCACACGGTGACGTGCTTTCTGGGCTGTGGTTAGGCTTTTACCCACTCGAGGGAGGGCAGCTTCCCATTCACTTTGGAGATGGCACTCCTGCAGCGCTGTGGGCCATGTCGGTGCTTCGCAGACTGCAAACTACCCTCTCCATTCGAAGAGAAGACGCACGGATTGGGAAGTCTCTGTTCTCTGGGAGTTGTGTGTGGTGCTACTGCCCCGGTGTATGGGGTGGCTCACTGGCCACTAGCAATGTTTCTGCTCGCCACTGTGGGGCAAACGTTGTGCAGCTAAGCTCACTTGGGAAGTACAAGTGCCAGAGTTCCTTTCTGGGGCACCATCAAGAGATCACATTCGTAGCATGCGGGTACTGCTTTCCTCCTAAGCTGTGCATTCGCAGCCAGCTTCAAGGTGTTCCTTTTTTGGATAGACTCTGGTGGAGAGGCCGCTGGAGAAGTCTTCTGCTTCTATGCCCTTTGAGAAGGCTGCTTTGAGGAACCTCTTACCCTAGCCTCTGCCAAGTACAGCCTTCTGCCTCTCTCCAATACTGACTTACTTTTGACAGCTTCTCTTTCCGTTTGTGAAACCAAGAGCCCTTTTTGTGCAGGGAAAAATGTCCGTTTTCTGTTCTTCTTTTGCACACGGTGACGTGCTTTCAGGCGTGGGTTAGGCTTTTACCCACTCGAGGGAGGGCAGCTTCCCATTCACTTTGGAGATGGCACTCCTGCAGCGCTGTGGGCCATGACTGTGCTTCGCAGACTGCAAACTACCCTCTCCATTCGAAGAGAACACGCACGGATTGGGAAGTCTCTGTTCTCTGGGAGATGTGTGTGGTGCTACTGCCCCGGTGTTTGGGGTGGCTCACTGGCCACTAGCAATGTTTCTGCTCTCCACTGTGGGGCAAACGTTGTGCAGCTAAGCTCACTTGGGAAGTACAAGTGCCAGAGTTCCTTTCTGGGGCACCATCAAGGGATCACATTCGTAGCATGCGGGTACTGCTTTCCTCCTAAGCTGTGCATTCGCAGCCAGCTTCAAGGTGTTCCTTTTGTGGATAGACTCTGGAGGAGAGGCCGCTGGATAAGGCCTCTGCTTCTATGCCCTTTGAGAAGGCTGCTTTGAGGAACCTCTTACCCTAGCCTCTGCCAAGTACAGCCTTCTGCCTCTCTCCAATACTGACTTACTTCTGACAGCTTGTCTTTCCGTTTGAGAAACCAAGAGCCCTTTTCGTGCAGGGAAAAATGTCCGTTTTCTGTTCTTCTTTTGCACACGGTGACGTGCTTTCAGGGCTGTGGTTAGGCTTTTACCCACTCGAGGGAGGGCAGCTTCCCATTCACTTTGGAGATGGCACTCCTGCAGCGCTGTGGGCCATGTCTGTGCTTCGCAGACTGCAAACTACCCTCTCCATTCGAAGAGAACACGCACGGATTGGGAAGTCTCTGTTCTCTGGGAGTTGTGTGTGGTGCTACTGCCCCGGTGTATTTGGTGGCTCACTGGCCACTAGCAATGTTTCTGCTCGCCACTGTGGGGCAAACGTTGTGCAGCTAAGCTCACTTGGGAAGTACAAGTGCCAGAGTTCCTTTCTGGGGCACCATCCAGAGATCACATTCGTAGCATGCGGGTACGGCTTTCCTCCTAAGCTGTGCATTCGCAGCCAGCTTCAAGGTGTTCCTTTTGTGGGTAGACTCTGGAGGAGAGGCCGCTGGATAAGGCCTCTGCTTCTATGCCGTTTGAGAGGGCTGCTTTGAGGAACCTCTTACCCTAGCCTCTGCCAAGTACAGCCTTCTGTCTCTCTCCAATACTGACTTACTTCTGACAGCTTGTCTTTCCGTTTGAGAAAGCAAGAGCCCTTTTCGTGCAGGGAAAAATGTCCGTTTTCTGTTCTTCTTTTGCACACGGTTACGTGCCTTCAGGGCTGGGGTTAGGCTTTTACCCACTCGAGGGAGGGCAGCTTCCCATTCACTTTGGAGATGGCACTCCTGCAGCGCTTTGGGCCATGTCTGTGCTTCGCAGACTGCAAACTACCCTCTCCATTCGAAGAGAACACGCACGGATTGGGAAGTCTCTGTTCTCTGGGAGATGTGTGTGGTGCTACTGCCCCGGTGTATGGGGTGGCTCACTGGCCACTAACAATGTTTCTGCTCGCCACTGTGGGGCAAACGTTGTGCAGCTAAGCTCATTTGGGAAGTACAAGTGCCAGAGTTCCTTTCTGGGGCACCATCAAGAGATCACATTCGTAGCATGCGGGTACTGCTTTCCTCCTAAGCTGTGCATTCGCAGCCAGCTTCAAGGTGTTCCTTTTGTGGATAGACTCTGGTGGAGAGGCCGCTGGAGAAGGCCTCTGCTTCTCTGCCCTTTGAGAGGGCTGCTTTGAGGAACCTCTTACCCTAGCCTCTGCCAAGTACAGCCTTCTGCCTCTCTCCAATACTGACTTACTTCTGACAGCTTGTCTTTCAGTTTGAGAAACAAAGAGCCCTTTTCGTGCAGGGAAAAATGTCCGTTTTCTGTTCTTCTTTTGCACACGGTGACGTGCTTTCAGGCCTGGGTTAGGCTTTTACCCACTCGAGGGAGGGCAGCTTCCCATTCACTTTGGAGATGGCACTCCTGCAGCGCTGTGGACCATGTCTGTGCTTCGCAGACTGCAAACTACCCTCTCCATTCGAGGAGAACACGCACGGATTGGGAAGTCTCTGTTCTCTGGGAGTTGTGTGTGGTGCTACTGCCCCGGTGTATGGGGTGGCTCACTGGCCACTAGCAATGTTTCTGCTCTCCACTGTGGGGCAAACGTTGTGCAGCTAAGCTCACTTGGGAAGTACAAGTGCCAGAGTTCCTTTCTGGGGCACCATCAAGAGATCACATTCGTAGCATGCGGGTACTGCTTTCCTCCTAAGCTGTGCATTCGCAGCCAGCTTCAAGGTGTTCCTTTTGTGGATAGACTCTGGTGGAGAGGCCGCTGGAGAAGGCCTCTGCTTCTATGCCCTTTGAGAAGGCTTCTTTGAGGAACCTCTTACCCTAGCGTCTGCCAAGTACAGCCTTCTGCCTCTCTCCAATACTGACTTACTTCTGACAGCTTGTCTTTCCGTTTGAGAAACCAAGAGCCCTTTTCGTGCAGGGAAAAATGTCCGTTTTCTGTTCTTCTTTTGCACACGGTGACGTGCTTTCAGGCCTGGGTTAGGCTTTTACCCACTCGAGGGAGGGCAGCTTCCCATTCACTTTGGAGATGGCACTCCTGCAGCGCTGTGGGCCATGTCTGTGCTTCGCAGACTGCAAACTACCCTCTCCATTCGAAGAGAAGACGCACGGATTGGGAAGTCTCTGTTCTCTGGGAGTTGTGTGTTGTGCTACTGCCCCGGTGTATGGGGTGGCTCACTGGCCACTAGCAATGTTTCTGCTCGCCACTGTGGGGCAAACGTTGTGCAGCTAAGCTCACTTGGGAAGTACAAGTGCCAGAGTTCCTTTCTGGGGCACCATCAAGAGATCACATTCGTAGCATGCGGGTACTGCTTTCCTCCTAAGCTGTGCATTCGCAGCCAGCTTCAAGGTGTTCCTTTTGTGGATAGACTCTGGAGGAGAGGCCGCTGGATAAGGCCTCTGCTTCTATGCCCTTTGAGAGGGCTGCTTTGAGGAACCTCTTACCCTAGCCTCTGCCAAGTACAGCCTTCTGCCTCTCTCCAATACTGACTTACTTCTGACAGCTTGTCTTTCCGTTTGAGAAACCAAGAGCCCTTTTCGTGCAGGGAAAAATGTCCGTTTTCTGTTCTTCTTTTGCACACGGTGACGTGCTTTCAGGGCTGTGGTTAGGCTTTTACCCACTCGAGGGAGGGCAGCTTCCCATTCACTTTGGAGATGGCACTCCTGCAGCGCTGTGGGCCATGTCTGTGCTTCGCAGACTGCAAACTACCCTCTCCATTCGAAGAGAACACGCACGGATTGGGAAGTCTCTGTTCTCTGGGAGTTGTGTGTGGTGCTACTGCCCCGGTGTATGGGGTGGCTCACTGGCCACTAGCAATGTTTCTGCTCGCCACTGTGGGGCAAACGTTGTGCAGCTAAGCTCACTTGGGAAGTACAAGTGCCAGAGTTCCTTTCTGGGGCACCATCAAGAGATCACATTCGTAGCATGCGGGTACTGCTTTCCTCCTAAGCTGTGCATTCGCAGCCAGCTTCAAGGTGTTCCTTTTGTGGATAGACTCTGGAGGAGACGCCGCTGGATAAGGCCTCTGCTTCTATGCCCTTTGAGAAGGCTGCTTTGAGGAACCTCTTACCCTAGCCTCTGCCAAGTACAGCCTTCTGCCTCTCTCCAGTACTGACTTACTTCTGACAGCTTGTATTTCCGTTTGAGAAACCAAGAGCCCTTTTCGTGCAGGGAAAAATGTCCGTTTTCTTTTCTTCTTTTGCACACGGTGACGTGCTTTCAGGGCTGTGGTTAGGCTTTTACCCACTCGAGGGAGGGCAGCTTCCCATTCACTTTGGAGATGGCTCTCCTGCAGCGCTGTGGGCCATGTCTGTGCTTCGCAGACTGCAAACTACCCTCTCCATTCGAAGAGAACACGCACGGATTGGGAAGTCTCTGTTCTCTGGGAGTTGTGTGTGGTGCTACTGCCCCGGTGTATGGGGTGGCTCACTGGCCACTAGCAATGTTTCTGCTCGCCACTGTGGGGCAAACGTTGTGCAGCTAAGCTCACTTGGGAAGTACAAGTGCCAGAGTTCCTTTCTGGGGCACCATCAAGAGATCACATTCGTAGCATGCGGGTACTGCTTTCCTCCTAAGCTGTGCAATTGCAGCCAGCTTCAAGGTGTTCCTTTTTTGGATAGACTCTGGTGGAGAGGCCGCTGGAGAAGGCTTCTGCTTCTATGCCCTTTGAGAAGGCTGCTTTGAGGAACCTCTTACCCTAGCCTCTGCCAAGTACAGCCTTCTGCCTCTCTCCAATACTGACTTACTTTTGACAGCTTGTCTTTCCGTTTGAGAAACCAAGAGCCCTTTTTGTGCAGGGAAAAATGTCCGTTTTCTGTTCTTCTTTTGCACACGGTGACGTGCTTTCAGGCCTGGGTTTGGCTTTTACCCACTCGAGGGAGAGCAGCTTCCCATTCACTTTGGAGATGGCACTCCTGCAGCGCTGTGGGCCATGACTGTGCTTCGCAGACTGCAAACTACCCTCTCCATTCGAAGAGAACACGCACGGATTGGGAAGTCTCTGTTCTCTGGGAGATGTGTGTGGTGCTACTGCCCCGGTGTATGGGGTGGCTCACTCGCCACTAGCAATGTTTCTGTTCGCCACTGTGGGGCAAACGTTGTGCAGCTAAGCTCACTTGGGAAGTACAAGTGCCAGAGTTCCTTTCTGGGGCACCATCAAGAGATCTCATTCGTAGCATGCGGGTACTGCTTTCCTCCTAAGCTGTGCATTTGCAGCCAGCTTCAAGTTGTTCCTTTTGTGGATAGACTCTGGTGGAGAGGCCGCTGGATAAGGCCTCTGCTTCTATGCCCTTTGAGAAGGCTTCTTTGAGGAACCTCTTACCCTAGCGTGTGCCAAGTACAGCCTTCTGCCTCTATCCAATACTGACTTACTTCTGACAGCTTCTCTTTCCGTTTGAGAAAGCAAGAGCCCTTTTCGTGCAGGGAAAAATGTCCGTTTTCTGTTCTTCTTTTGCACACGGTGACGTGCTTTCAGGCCTGGGTTAGGCTTTTACCCACTCGAGGGAGGGCAGCTTCCCATTCACTTTGGATATGGCACTCCTGCAGCGCTGTGGGCCATGTCTGTGCTTCGCAGACTGCAAACTACCCTCTCCATTCGAAGAGAAGTCGCACGGATTGGGAAGACTCTGTTCTCTGGGAGTTGTGTGTGGTGCTACTGCCCCGGTGTATGGGGTGGCAAACTGGCCACTAGCAATGTTTCTGCTCACCACTGTGGGGCAAACGTTGTGCAGCTAAGCTCACTTGGGAAGTACAAGTGCCAGAGTTCCTTTCTGGGGCACCATCAAGAGATCACATTCGTAGCATGCGGGTACTGCTTTCCTCCTAAGCTGTGCATTCGCAGCCAGCTTCAAGGTGTTCCTTTTGTGGATAGACTCTGGAGGAGACGCCGCTGGATAAGGCCTCTGCTTCTATGCCCTTTGAGAAGGCTGCTTTGAGGAACCTCTTACCCTAGCCTCTGCCAAGTACAGCCTTCTGCCTCTCTCCAGTACTGACTTACTTCTGACAGCTTGTATTTCCGTTTGAGAAACCAAGAGCCCTTTTCGTGCAGGGAAAAATGTCCGTTTTCTGTTCTTCTTTTGCACACGGTGACGTGCTTTCAGGGCTGTGGTTAGGCTTTTACCCACTCGAGGGAGGGCAGCTTCCCATTCACTTTGGAGATGGCACTCCTGCAGCGCTGTGGGCCATGTCTGTGCTTCGCAGACTGCAAACTACCCTCTCCATTCGAAGAGAACACGCACGGATTGGGAAGTCTCTGTTCTCTGGGAGTTGTGTGTGGTGCTACTGCCCCGGTGTATGGGGTGGCTCACTGGCCACTAGCAATGTTTCTGCTCGCCACTGTGGGGCAAACGTTGTGCAGCTAAGCTCACTTGGGAAGTACAAGTGCCAGAGTTCCTTTCTGGGGCACCATCAAGAGATCACATTCGTAGCATGCGGGTACTGCTTTCCTCCTAAGCTGTGCATTCGCAGCCAGCTTCAAGGTGTTCCTTTTGTGGATAGACTCTGGTGGAGAGGCCGCTGGAGAAGGCCTCTGCTTCTCTGCCCTTTGAGAGGGCTGCTTTGAGGAACCTCTTACCCTAGCCTCTGCCAAGTACAGCCTTCTGCCTCTCTCCAATACTGACTTACTTCTGACAGCTTGTCTTTCCGTTTGAGAAACCAGGAGCCCTTTTCGTGCAGGGAAAAATGTCCGTTTTCTGTTCTTCTTTTGCACACGGTTACGTGCTTTCAGGGCTGGGGTTAGGCTTTTACCCACTCGAGGGAGGGCAGCTTCCCATTCACTTTGGACATGGCACTCCTGCAGCGCTGTGGGCCATGTCTGTGCTTCGCAGACTGCAAACTACCCTCTCCATTCGAAGAGAACACGCACGGATTGGGATGTCTCTGTTCTCTGGGAGATGTGTGTGGTGCTACTGCCCCGGTGTATGGGGTGGCTCACTGGCCACTAGCAATGTTTCTGCTCGCCACTGTGGGGCAAACGTTGTGCAGCTAAGCTCACTTGGGAAGTACAAGTGCCAGAGTTCCTTTCTGGGGCACCATCAAGAGATCACATTCGTAGCATGCGGGTACTGCTTTCCTCCTAAGCTGTGCAATTGCAGCCAGCTTCAAGGTGTTCCTTTTTTGGATAGACTCTGGTGGAGAGGCCGCTGGAGAAGGCTTCTGCTTCTATGCCCTTGAGAAGGCTTCTTTGAGGAACCTCTTACCCTAGCGTGTGCCAAGTACAGCCTTCTGCCTCTATCCAATACTGACTTACTTCTGACAGCTTCTCTTTCCGTTTGAGAAAGCAAGAGCCCTTTTCGTGCAGGGAAAAATGTCCGTTTTCTGTTCTTCTTTTGCACACGGTGACGTGCTTTCAGGCCTGGGTTAGGCTTTTACCCACTCGAGGGAGGGCAGCTTCCCATTCACTTTGGATATGGCACTCCTGCAGCGCTGTGGGCCATGTCTGTGCTTCGCAGACTGCAAACTACCCTCTCCATTCGAAGAGAAGTCGCACGGATTGGGAAGTCTCTGTTCTCTGGGAGTTGTGTGTGGTGCTACTGCCCCGGTGTATGGGGTGGCAAACTGGCCACTAGCAATGTTTCTGCTCACCACTGTGGGGCAAACGTTGTGCAGCTAAGCTCACTTGAGAAGTACAAGTGCTAGAGTTCCTTTCTTGGGCACCGTCAAGAGATCACATTCGTAGCATGCGGGTACTGCTTTCCTCCTAAGCTGTGCATTCCCCACCAGCTTCAAGGTGTTCCTTTTGTGGATAGACTCTGGAGGAGAGGCCGCTGGATAAGGCCTCTGCTTCTATGCCCTTTGAGAGGGCTGCTTTGAGGAACCTCTTACCCTAGCCTCTGCCAAGTACAGCCTTCTGCCTCTCTCCAATACTGACTTACTTCTGACAGCTTGTCTTTCCGTTTGAGAAACCAAGAGCCCTTTTCGTGCAGGGAAAAATGTCCGTTTTCTGTTCTTCTTTTGCACACGGTTACGTGCTTTCAGGGCTGGGGTTAGGCTTTTACCCACTCGAGGGTGGGCAGCTTCCCATTCACTTTGGAGATGGCACTCCTGCAGCGTTGTGGGCCATGACTGTGCTTCGCAGACTGTAAACTACCCTCTCCATTCGAAGAGAACACGCACGGATTGGGAAGTCTCTGTTCTCTGGGAGATGTGTGTGGTGCTACTGCCCCGGTGTATGGGGTGGCTCACTGGCCACTAGCAATGTTTCTGCTCGCCACTGTGGGGCAAACGTTGTGCAGCTAAGCTCACTTGGGAAGTACAAGTGCCAGAGTTCCTTTCTGGGCACCATCAAGAGATCACATTCGTAGCATGCGGGTACTGCTTTCCTCCTAAGCTGTGCATTCGCAGCCAGCTTCAAGGTGTTCCTTTTGTGGATAGACTATGGTGGAGAGGCCGCTGGAGAAGGCTTCTGCTTCTATGCCCTTTGAGAAGGCTTCTTTGAGGAACCTCTTACCCTAGCGTGTGCCAAGTACAGCCTTCTGCCCCTCTCCAATACTGACTTACTTTTGACAGCTTGTCTTTCCGTTTGAGAAAGCAAGAGCCCTTTTCGTGCAGGGAAAAATGTCCGTTTTCTGTTCTTCTTTTGCACACGGTTACGTGCTTTCAGGGCTGGGGTTAGGCTTTTACCCACTCGAGGGTGGGCAGCTTCCCATTCACTTTGGAGATGGCACTCCTGCAGCGTTGTGGGCCATGACTGTGCTTCGCAGACTGTAAACTACCCTCTCCATTCGAAGAGAACACGCACGGATTGGGAAGTCTCTGTTCTCTGGGAGATGTGTGTGGTGCTACTGCCCCGGTGTATGGGGTGGCTCACTGGCCACTAGCAATGTTTCTGCTCGCCACTGTGGGGCAAACGTTGTGCAGCTAAGCTCACTTGGGAAGTACAAGTGCCAGAGTTCCTTTCTGGGCACCATCAAGAGATCACATTCGTAGCATGCGGGTACTGCTTTCCTCCTAAGCTGTGCATTCGCAGCCAGCTTCAAGGTGTTCCTTTTGTGGATAGACTATGGTGGAGAGGCCGCTGGAGAAGGCTTCTGCTTCTATGCCCTTTGAGAAGGCTTCTTTGAGGAACCTCTTACCCTAGCGTGTGCCAAGTACAGCCTTCTGCCCCTCTCCAATACTGACTTACTTTTGACAGCTTGTCTTTCCGTTTGAGAAAGCAAGAGCCCTTTTCGTGCAGGGAAAAATGTCCGTTTTCTGTTCTTCTTTTGCACACGGTTACGTGCTTTCAGGGCTGCGGTTAGGCTTTTACCCACTCGAGGGAGGGCAGCTTCCCATTCACTTTGGAGATGGCACTCCTGCAGCGCTGTGGGCCATGTCAGTGCTTCGCAGGCTGCAAACTACCCTCTCCATTCGAAGAGAACACGCACGGATTGGGAAGTCTCTGTTCTCTGGGAGTTGTGTGTGGTGCTACTGCCCCGGTGTATGGGGTGGCTCACTGGCCACTAGCAATGTTTCTGCTCGCCACTGTGGGGCAAACGTTGTGCAGCTAAGCTCACTTGGGAAGTACAAGTGCCAGAGTTCCTTTCTGGGGCACCATCAAGAGATCACATTCGTAGCATGCGGGTACTGCTTTCCTCCTAAGCTGTGCATTCGCAGCCAGCTTCAAGGTGTTCCTTTTGTGGATAGACTCTGGTGGAGAGTCCGCTGGAGAAGGCCTCTGCTTCTATGCCCTTTGAGAAGGCTTCTTTGAGGAACCTCTTACCCTAGCGTGTGCCAAGTACAGCCTTCTGCCCCTCTCAAATACTGACTTACTTTTGACAGCTTGTCTTTCCGTTTGAGAAAGCAAGAGCCCTTTTCGTGCAGGGAAAATTGTCCGTTTTCTGTTCTTCTTTTGCACACCGTGACGTGCTTTCAGGGCTGGGGTTAGGCTTTTACCCACTCGAGGGAGGGCAGCTTCCCATTCACTTTGGAGATGGCACTCCTGCAGCGCTGTGGGCCATGTCTGTGCTTCGCAGACTGCAAACTACCCTCTCCATTCGAAGACAACACGCACGGATTGGGAAGTCTCTGTTCTCTGGGAGTTGTGTGTGGTGCTACTGCCCCGGTGTATGGGGTGGCTCACTGGCCACTAGCAATGTTTCTGCTCGCCACTGTGGGGCAAACGTTGTGCAGCTAAGCTCACTTGGGAAGTACAAGTGCCAGAGTTCCTTTCCGGGGCACCATCAAGAGATCACATTCGTAGCATGCGGGTACTGCTTTCCTCCTAAGCTGTGCATTCGCAGCCAGCTTCAAGGTGTTCCTTTTGTGGATAGACTCTGGAGGAGAGGCCGCTGGATACGGCTTCTGCTTCTATGCCCTTTGAGAAGGCTGCTTTGAGGAACGTCTTACCCTAGCCTCTGCCAAGTACAGCCTTCTGCCTCTCTCCAATACTGACTTACTTCTGACAGCTTGTCTTTCCGTTTGAGAAACCAAGAGCCCTTTTCGTGCAGGGAAAAATGTCCGTTTTCTGTTCTTCTTTTGCACACGGTTACGTGCTTTCAGGGCTGGGGTTAGGCTTTTACCCACTCGAGGGAGGGCAGCTTCCCATTCACTTTGGAGATGGCCCTCCTGCAGCACTGTGGGCCATGTCTGTGCTTCGCAGACTGCAAACTACCCTCTCCATTCGAAGAGAACACGCACGGATTGGGAAGTCTCTGTTCTCTGGGAGTTGTGTGTGGTGCTACTGCCCCGGTGTATGGGGTGGCTCACTGGCCACTAGCAATGTTTCTGCTCGCCACTGTGGGGCAAACGTTGTGCAGCTAAGCTCACTTGGGAAGTACAAGTGCCAGAGTTCCTTTCTGGGGCACCATCAAGAGATCACATTCGTAGCATGCGGGTACTGCTTTCCTCCTAAGCTGTGCATTCGCAGCCAGCTTCAAGGTGTTCCTTTTGTGGATAGACTCTGGTGGAGAGGCCGCTGGAGTAGGCCTCTGCTTCTATGCCCTTTGAGAGGGCTGCTTTGAGGAACCTCTTACCCTAGCCTCTGCCAAGTACAGCCTTCTGCCTCTCTCCAATACTGACTTACTTCTGACAGCTTGTCTTTCCGTTTGAGAAACCAAGAGCCCTTTTTGTGCAGGGAAAAATGTCCGTTTTCTGTTCTTCTTTTGCACACGGTGACGTGCTTTCAGGCCTGGGTTAGGCTTTTACCCACTCGAGGGAGGGCAGCTTCCCATTCACTTTGGAGATGGCACTCCTGCAGCGCTGTGGGCCATGACTGTGCTTCGCAGACTGCAAACTACCCTCTCCATTCGAAGAGAACACGCACGGATTGGGAAGTCTCTGTTCTCTGGGAGATGTGTGTGGTGCTACTGCCCCGGTGTATGGGGTGGCTCACTCGCCACTAGCAATGTTTCTGTTCGCCACTGTGGGGCAAACGTTGTGCAGCTAAGCTCACTTGGGAAGTACAAGTGCCAGAGTTCCTTTCTGGGGCACCATCAAGAGATCTCATTCGTAGCATGCGGGTACTGCTTTCCTCCTAAGCTGTGCATTTGCAGCCAGCTTCAAGTTGTTCCTTTTGTGGATAGACTCTGGTGGAGAGGCCGCTGGATAAGGCCTCTGCTTCTATGCCCTTTGAGAAGGCTTCTTTGAGGAACCTCTTACCCTAGCGTGTGCCAAGTACAGCCTTCTGCCTCTATCCAATACTGACTTACTTCTGACAGCTTCTCTTTCCGTTTGAGAAAGCAAGAGCCCTTTTCGTGCAGGGAAAAATGTCCGTTTTCTGTTCTTCTTTTGCACACGGTGACGTGCTTTCAGGGCTGTGGTTAGGCTTTTACCCACTCGAGGGAGGGCAGCTTCCCATTCACTTTGGAGATGGCACTCCTGCAGCGCTGTGGGCCATGTCTGTGCTTCGCAGACTGCAAACTACCCTCTCCATTCGAAGAGAACACGCACCGATTAGGAAGTCTCTGTTCTCTGGGAGTTGTGTGTGGTGCTACTGCCCCGGTGTATGGGGTGGCAAACTGGCCACTAGCAATGTTTCTGCTCACCACTGTGGGGCAAACGTTGTGCAGCTAAGCTCACTTGGGAAGTACAAGTGCTAGAGTTCCTTTCTTGGGCACCATCAAGAGATCACATTCGTAGCATGCGGGTACTGCTTTCCTCCTAAGCTGTGCATTCCCCACCAGCTTCAAGGTGTTCCTTTTGTGGATAGACTCTGGAGGAGAGGCCGCTGGATAAGGCCTCTGCTTCTATGCCCTTTGAGAGGGCTGCTTTGAGGAACCTCTTACCCTAGCCTCTGCCAAGTACAGCCTTCTGCCTCTCTCCAATACTGACTTACTTCTGACAGCTTGTCTTTCCGTTTGAGAAACCAAGAGCCCTTTTCGTGCAGGGAAAAATGTCCGTTTTCTGTTCTTCTTTTGCACACGGTTACGTGCTTTCAGGGCTGGGGTTAGGCTTTTACCCACTCGAGGGTGGGCAGCTTCCCATTCACTTTGGAGATGGCACTCCTGCAGCGTTGTGGGCCATGACTGTGCTTCGCAGACTGTAAACTACCCTCTCCATTCGAAGAGAACACGCACGGATTGGGAAGTCTCTGTTCTCTGGGAGATGTGTGTGGTGCTACTGCCCCGGTGTATGGGGTGGCTCACTGGCCACTAGCAATGTTTCTGCTCGCCACTGTGGGGCAAACGTTGTGCAGCTAAGCTCACTTGGGAAGTACAAGTGCCAGAGTTCCTTTCTGGGCACCATCAAGAGATCACATTCGTAGCATGCGGGTACTGCTTTCCTCCTAAGCTGTGCATTCGCAGCCAGCTTCAAGGTGTTCCTTTTGTGGATAGACTATGGTGGAGAGGCCGCTGGAGAAGGCTTCTGCTTCTATGCCCTTTGAGAAGGCTTCTTTGAGGAACCTCTTACCCTAGCGTGTGCCAAGTACAGCCTTCTGCCCCTCTCCAATACTGACTTACTTTTGACAGCTTGTCTTTCCGTTTGAGAAAGCAAGAGCCCTTTTCGTGCAGGGAAAAATGTCCGTTTTCTGTTCTTCTTTTGCACACGGTTACGTGCTTTCAGGGCTGCGGTTAGGCTTTTACCCACTCGAGGGAGGGCAGCTTCCCATTCACTTTGGAGATGGCACTCCTGCAGCGCTGTGGGCCATGTCAGTGCTTCGCAGGCTGCAAACTACCCTCTCCATTCGAAGAGAACACGCACGGATTGGGAAGTCTCTGTTCTCTGGGAGTTGTGTGTGGTGCTACTGCCCCGGTGTATGGGGTGGCTCACTGGCCACTAGCAATGTTTCTGCTCGCCACTGTGGGGCAAACGTTGTGCAGCTAAGCTCACTTGGGAAGTACAAGTGCCAGAGTTCCTTTCTGGGGCACCATCAAGAGATCACATTCGTAGCATGCGGGTACTGCTTTCCTCCTAAGCTGTGCATTCGCAGCCAGCTTCAAGGTGTTCCTTTTGTGGATAGACTCTGGTGGAGAGTCCGCTGGAGAAGGCCTCTGCTTCTATGCCCTTTGAGAAGGCTTCTTTGAGGAACCTCTTCCCCTAGCGTGTGCCAAGTACAGCCTTCTGCCCCTCTCAAATACTGACTTACTTTTGACAGCTTGTCTTTCCGTTTGAGAAAGCAAGAGCCCTTTTCGTGCAGGGAAAATTGTCCGTTTTCTGTTCTTCTTTTGCACACCGTGACGTGCTTTCAGGGCTGGGGTTAGGCTTTTACCCACTCGAGGGAGGGCAGCTTCCCATTCACTTTGGAGATGGCACTCCTGCAGCGCTGTGGGCCATCTCTGTGCTTCGCAGATTGCAAACTACACTCTCCATTCGAAGAGAACACGCACGGATTGGGAAGTCTCTGTTCTCTGGGAGTTGTGTGTGGTGCTACTGCCCCGGTGTATGGGGTGGCTCACTGGCCACTAGCAATGTTTCTGCTCGCCACTGTGGGGCAAACGTTGTGCAGCTAAGCTCACTTGGGAAGTACAAGTGCCAGAGTTCCTTTCTGGGGCACCATCAAGAGATCACATTCGTAGCATGCGGGTACTGCTTTCCTCCTAAGCTGTGCATTCGCAGCCAGCTTCAAGGTGTTCCTTTTGTGGATAGACTCTGGAGGAGAGGCCGCTGGAGTAGGCCTCTGCTTCTATGCCCTTTGAGAAGGCTGCTTTGAGGAACCTCTTACCCAAGCCTCTGCCAAGTACAGCCTTCTGCCTCTCTCCAATACTGACTTACTTCTGACAGCTTGTCTTTCCGTTTGAGAAACCAAGAGCCCTTTTCGTGCAGGGAAAAATGTCCGTTTTCTGTTCTTCTTTTGCACACGGTGACGTGCTTTCAGGGCTGTGGTTAGGCTTTTACCCACTCGAGGGAGGGCAGCTTCCCATTCACTTTGGACATGGCACTCCTGCAGCGCTGTGGACCATGTCTGTGTTTCGCAGACTGCAAACTACCCTCTCCATTCGAAGAGAACACGCACGGATTGGGAAGTCTCTGTTCTCTGGGAGTTGTGTGTGGTGCTACTGCCCCGGTGTATGGGGTGGCTCACTGGCCACTAGCAATGTTTCTGCTCGCCACTGTGGGGCAAACGTTGTGCAGCTAAGCTCACTTGGGAAGTACAAGTGCCAGAGTTCCTTTCTGGGGCACCATCAAGAGATCACATTCGTAGCATGCGGGTACTGCTTTCCTCCTAAGCTGTGCATTCGCAGCCAGCTTCAAGGTGTTCCTTTTGTGGATAGACTCTGGAGGAGAGGCCGCTGGATAAGGCTTCTGCTTCTATGCCCTTTGAGAAGGCTGCTTTGAGGAACCTCTTACCCTAGCCTCTGCCAAGTACAGCCTTCTGCCTCTCTCCAATACTGGCTTACTTCTGAAAGCTTGACTTTCCGTTTGAGAAACCAAGAGCCCTTTTCGTGCAGGGAAAAATGTCCTTTTTCTGTTCTTCTTTTGCACACGGTGACGTGCTTTCAGGGCTGGGGTTAGGCTTTTACCCACTCGAGGGAGGGCAGCTTCCCATTCACTTTGGAGATGGCACTCCTGCAGCGCTGGGGGCCATCTCTGTGCTTCGCAGACTGCAAACTACCCTCTCCATTCGAAGAGAACACGCACGGATTGGGAAGTCTCTGTTCTCTGGGAGTTGTGTGTGGTGCTACTGCCCCGGTGTATGGGGTGGCTCACTGGCCACTAGCAATGTTTCTGCTCGCCACTGTGGGCAAACGTTGTGCAGCTAAGCTCACTTGGGAAGTACAAGTGCCAGAGTTCCTTTCTGGGGCACCATCAAGAGATCACATTCGTAGCATGCGGGTACTGCTTTCCTCCTAAGCTGTGCATTCGCAGCCAGCTTCAAGGTGTTCCTGTTGTGGATAGACTCTGGAGGAGAGGCCGCTGGATACGGCCTCTGCTTCTATGCCCTTTGAGAAGGCTGCTTTGAGGAACGTCTTACCCTAGCCTCTGCCAAGTACAGCCTTCTGCCTCTCTCCAATACTGACTTACTTCTGACAGCTTGTCTTTCCGTTTGAGAAACCAAGAGCCCTTTTCGTGCAGGGAAAAATGTCCGTTTTCTGTTCTTCTTTTGCACACGGTGACGTGCTTTCAGGGCTGGGGTTAGGCTTTTACCCACTCGAGGGAGGGCAGCTTCCCATTCACTTTGGAGATGGCACTCCTGCAGCGCTGTGGGCCATGTCTGTGCTTCGCAGACTGCAAACTACCCTCGCCATTCGAAGAGAACACGCACGGATTGGGAAGTCTGTGTTCTCTGGGAGTTGTGTGTGGTGCTACTGCCCCGGTGTATGGGGTGGCTCACTGGCCACTAGCAATGTTTCTGCTCGCCACTGTGGGGCAAACGTTGTGCAGCTAAGCTCACTTGGGAAGTACAAGTGCCAGAGTTCCTTTCTGGGGCACCATCAAGAGATCACATTCGTAGCATGCGGGTACTGCTTTCCTCCTAAGCTGTGCATTCGCAGCCAGCTTCAAGGTGTTCCTTTTGTGGATAGACTCTGGTGGAGAGGCCGCTGGAGTAGGCCTCTGCTTCTATGCCCTTTGAGAGGGCTGCTTTGAGGAACCTCTTACCCTAGCCTCTGCCAAGTACAGCCTTCTGCCTCTCTCCAATACTGACTTACTTCTGACAGCTTGTCTTTCCGTTTGAGAAACCAAGAGCCCTTTTTGTGCAGGGAAAAATGTCCGTTTTCTGTTCTTCTTTTGCACACGGTGACGTGCTTTCAGGCCTGGGTTAGGCTTTTACCCACTCGAGGGAGGGCAGCTTCCCATTCACTTTGGAGATGGCACTCCTGCAGCGCTGTGGGCCATGACTGTGCTTCGCAGACTGCAAACTACCCTCTCCATTCGAAGAGAACACGCACGGATTGGGAAGTCTCTGTTCTCTGGGAGATGTGTGTGGTGCTACTGCCCCGGTGTATGGGGTGGCTCACTCGCCACTAGCAATGTTTCTGTTCGCCACTGTGGGGCAAAGTTGTGCAGCTAAGCTCACTTGGGAAGTACAAGTGCCAGAGTTCCTTTCTGGGGCACCATCAAGAGATCTCATTCGTAGCATGCGGGTACTGCTTTCCTCCGAAGCTGTGAATTTGCAGCCAGCTTCAAGTTGTTCCTTTTGTGGATAGACTCTGGTGGAGAGGCCGCTGGATAAGGCCTCTGCTTTTATGCCCTTTGAGAAGGCTTCTTTGAGGAACCTCTTACCCTAGCGTGTGCCAAGTACAGCCTTCTGCCTCTATCCAATACTGACTTACTTCTGACAGCTTCTCTTTCCGTTTGAGAAAGCAAGAGCACTTTTCGTGCAGGGAAAAATGTCCGTTTTCTGTTCTTCTTTTGCACACGGTGACGTGCTTTCAGGGCTGTGGTTAGGCTTTTACCCACTCGAGGGAGGGCAGCTTCCCATTCACTTTGGAGATGGCACTCCTGCAGCGCTGTGGGCCATGTCTGTGCTTCGCAGACTGCAAACTACCCTCTCCATTCGAAGAGAACACGCACCGATTAGGAAGTCTCTGTTCTCTGGGAGTTGTGTGTGGTGCTACTGCCCCGGTGTATGGGGTGGCAAACTGGCCACTAGCAATGTTTCTGCTCACCACTGTGGGGCAAACGTTGTGCAGCTAAGCTCACTTGGGAAGTACAAGTGCTAGAGTTCCTTTCTTGGGCACCATCAAGAGATCACATTCGTAGCATGCGGGTACTGCTTTCCTCCTAAGCTGTGCATTCCCCACCAGCTTCAAGGTGTTCCTTTTGTGGATAGACTCTGGAGGAGAGGCCGCTGGATAAGGCCTCTGCTTCTATGCCCTTTGAGAGGGCTGCTTTGAGGAACCTCTTACCCTAGCCTCTGCCAAGTACAGCCTTCTGCCTCTCTCCAATACTGACTTACTTCTGACAGCTTGTCTTTCCGTTTGAGAAACCAAGAGCCCTTTTCGTGCAGGGAAAAATGTCCGTTTTCTGTTCTTCTTTTGCACACGGTTACGTGCTTTCAGGGCTGGGGTTAGGCTTTTACCCACTCGAGGGTGGGCAGCTTCCCATTCACTTTGGAGATGGCACTCCTGCAGCGTTGTGGGCCATGACTGTGCTTCGCAGACTGTAAACTACCCTCTCCATTCGAAGAGAACACGCACGGATTGGGAAGTCTCTGTTCTCTGGGAGATGTGTGTGGTGCTACTGCCCCGGTGTATGGGGTGGCTCACTGGCCACTAGCAATGTTTCTGCTCGCCACTGTGGGGCAAACGTTGTGCAGCTAAGCTCACTTGGGAAGTACAAGTGCCAGAGTTCCTTTCTGGGCACCATCAAGAGATCACATTCGTAGCATGCGGGTACTGCTTTCCTCCTAAGCTGTGCATTCGCAGCCAGCTTCAAGGTGTTCCTTTTGTGGATAGACTATGGTGGAGAGGCCGCTGGAGAAGGCTTCTGCTTCTATGCCCTTTGAGAAGGCTTCTTTGAGGAACCTCTTACCCTAGCGTGTGCCAAGTACAGCCTTCTGCCCCTCTCCAATACTGACTTACTTTTGACAGCTTGTCTTTCCGTTTGAGAAAGCAAGAGCCCTTTTCGTGCAGGGAAAAATGTCCGTTTTCTGTTCTTCTTTTGCACACGGTTACGTGCTTTCAGGGCTGCGGTTAGGCTTTTACCCACTCGAGGGAGGGCAGCTTCCCATTCACTTTGGAGATGGCACTCCTGCAGCGCTGTGGGCCATGTCAGTGCTTCGCAGGCTGCAAACTACCGTCTCCATTCGAAGAGAACACGCACGGATTGGGAAGTCTCTGTTCTCTGGGAGTTGTGTGTGGTGCTACTGCCCCGGTGTATGGGGTGGCTCACTGGCCACTAGCAATGTTTCTGCTCGCCACTGTGGGGCAAACGTTGTGCAGCTAAGCTCACTTGGGAAGTACAAGTGCCAGAGTTCCTTTCTGGGGCACCATCAAGAGATCACATTCGTAGCATGCGGGTACTGCTTTCCTCCTAAGCTGTGCATTCGCAGCCAGCTTCAAGGTGTTCCTTTTGTGGATAGACTCTGGAGGAGAGGCCGCTGGATAAGGCTTCTGCTTCTATGCCCTTTGAGAAGGCTGCTTTGAGGAACCTCTTACCCTAGCCTCTGCCAAGTACAGCCTTCTGCCTCTCTCCAATACTGGCTTACTTCTGAAAGCTTGACTTTCCGTTTGAGAAACCAAGAGCCCTTTTCGTGCAGGGAAAAATGTCCTTTTTCTGTTCTACTTTTGCACACGGTGACGTGCTTTCAGGGCTGGGGTTAGGCTTTTACCCACTCGAGGGAGGGCAGCTTCCCATTCACTTTGGAGATGGCACTCCTGCAGCGCTGGGGGCCATCTCTGTGCTTCGCAGACTGCAAACTACCCTCTCCATTCGAAGAGAACACGCACGGATTGGGAAGTCTCTGTTCTCTGGGAGTTGTGTGTGGTGCTACTGCCCCGGTGTATGGGGTGGCTCACTGGCCACTAGCAATGTTTCTGCTCGCCACTGTGGGGCAAACGTTGTGCAGCTAAGCTCACTTGGGAAGTACAAGTGCCAGAGTTCCTTTCTGGGGCACCATCAAGAGATCACATTCGTAGCATGCGGGTACTGCTTTCCTCCTAAGCTGTGCATTCGCAGCCAGCTTCAAGGTGTTCCTTTTGTGGATAGACTCTGGAGGAGAGGCCGCTGGATAAGGCTTCTGCTTCTATGCCCTTTGAGAAGGCTGCTTTGAGGAACCTCTTACCCTAGCCTCTGCCAAGTACAGCCTTCTGCCTCTCTCCAATACTGGCTTACTTCTGAAAGCTTGACTTTCCGTTTGAGAAACCAAGAGCCCTTTTCGTGCAGGGAAAAATGTCCTTTTTCTGTTCTTCTTTTGCACACGGTGACGTGCTTTCAGGGCTGGGGTTAGGCTTTTACCCACTCGAGGGAGGGCAGCTTCCCATTCACTTTGGAGATGGCACTCCTGCAGCGCTGTGGGCCATGACTGTGCTTCGCAGACTGCAAACTACCCTCTCCATTCGAAGAGAACACGCACGGATTGGGAAGTCTCTGTTCTCTGGGAGATGTGTGTGGTGCTACTGCCCCGGTGTATGGGGTGGCTCACTCGCCACTAGCAATGTTTCTGCTCGCCACTGTGGGGCAAACGTTGTGCAGCTAAGCTCACTTGGGAAGTACAAGTGCCAGAGTTCCTTTCTGGGGCACCATCAAGAGATCTCATTCGTAGCATGCGGGTACTGCTTTCCTCCTAAGCTGTGCATTTGCAGCCAGCTTCAAGTTGTTCCTTTTGTGGATAGACTCTGGTGGAGAGGCCGCTGGATAAGGCCTCTGCTTCTATGCCCTTTGAGAAGGCTTCTTTGAGGAACCTCTTACCCTAGCGTGTGCCAAGTACAGCCTTCTGCCTCTATCCAATACTGACTTACTTCTGACAGCTTCTCTTTCCGTTTGAGAAAGCAAGAGCCCTTTTCGTGCAGGGAAAAATGTCCGTTTTCTGTTCTTCTTTTGCACACGGTGACGTGCTTTCAGGGCTGTGGTTAGGCTTTTACCCACTCGAGGGAGGGCAGCTTCCCATTCACTTTGGAGATGGCACTCCTGCAGCGCTGTGGGCCATGTCTGTGCTTCGCAGACTGCAAACTACCCTCTCCATTCGAAGAGAACACGCACCGATTAGGAAGTCTCTGTTCTCTGGGAGTTGTGTGTGGTGCTACTGCCCCGGTGTATGGGGTGGCTCACTGGCCACTAGCAATGTTTCTGCTCGCCACTGTGGGGCAAACGTTGTGCAGCTAAGCTCACTTGGGAAGTACAAGTGCCAGAGTTCCTTTCTGGGGCACCATCAAGAGATCATATTCGTAGCATGCGGGTACTGCTTTCCTCCTAAGCTGTGCATTCGCAGCCAGCTTCAAGGTGTTCCTTTTGTGGATAGACTCTGGTGGAGAGGCCGCTGGAGAAGGCCTCTGCTTCTATGCCCTTTGAGAAGGCTTCTTTGAGGAACCTCTTACCCTAGCGTGTGCCAAGTACAGCCTTCTGCCTCTATCCAATACTGACTTACTTCTGACAGCTTCTCTTTCCGTTTGAGAAACCAAGAGCCCTTTTCGTGCAGGGAAAAATGTCCGTTTTCTGTTCTTCTTTTGCACACGGTGACGTGCTTTCAGGCCTGGGTTAGGCTTTTACCCACTCGAGGGAGGGCAGCTTCCCATTCACTTTGGATATGGCACTCCTGCAGCGCTGTGGGCCATGTCTGTGCTTCGCAGACTGCAAACTACCCTCTCCATTCGAAGAGAAGTCGCACGGATTGGGAAGTCTCTGTTCTCTGGGAGTTGTGTGTGGTGCTACTGCCCCGGTGTATGGGGTGGCAAACTGGCCACTAGCAATGTTTCTGCTCACCACTGTGGGGCAAACGTTGTGCAGCTAAGCTCACTTGGGAAGTACAAGTGCCAGAGTTCCTTTCTTGGGCACCATCAAGAGATCACATTCGTAGCATGCGGGTACTGCTTTCCTCCTAAGCTGTGCATTCCCCACCAGCTTCAAGGTGTTCCTTTTGTGGATAGACTCTGGAGGAGAGGCCGCTGGATAAGGCCTCTGCTTCTATGCCCTTTGAGAGGGCTGCTTTGAGGAACCTCTTACCCTAGCCTCTGCCAAGTACAGCCTTCTGCCTCTCTCCAATACTGACTTACTTCTGACAGCTTGTCTTTCCGTTTGTGAAACCAAGAGCCCTTTTCGTGCAGGGAAAAATGTCCGTTTTCTGTTCTTCTTTTGCACACGGTTACGTGCTTTCAGGGCTGGGGTTAGGCTTTTACCCCCTCGAGGGTGGGCAGCTTCCCATTCACTTTGGAGATGGCACTCCTGCAGCGTTGTGGGCCATGACTGTGCTTCGCAGACTGTAAACTACCCTCTCCATTCGAAGAGAACACGCACGGATTGGGAAGTCTCTGTTCTCTGGGAGATGTGTGTGGTGCTACTGCCCCGGTGTATGGGGTGGCTCACTGGCCACTAGCAATGTTTCTGCTCGCCACTGTGGGGCAAACGTTGTGCAGCTAAGCTCACTTGGGAAGTACAAGTGCCAGAGTTCCTTTCTGGGGCACCATCAAGAGATCACATTCGTAGCATGCGGGTACTGCTTTCCTCCTAAGCTGTGCATTCGCAGCCAGCTTCAAGGTGTTCCTTTTGTGGATAGACTCTGGTGGAGAGTCCGCTGGAGAAGGCCTCTGCTTCTATGCCCTTTGAGAAGGCTTCTTTGAGGAACCTCTTACCCTAGCGTGTGCCAAGTACAGCCTTCTGCCCCTCTCAAATACTGACTTACTTTTGACAGCTTGTCTTTCCGTTTGAGAAAGCAAGAGCCCTTTTCGTGCAGGGAAAATTGTCCGTTTTCTGTTCTTCTTTTGCACACCGTGACGTGCTTTCAGGGCGGTGGTTAGGCTTTTACCCACTCGAGGGAGGGCAGCTTCCCATTCACTTTGGAGATGGCACTCCTGCAGCGCTGTGGGCCATGTCTGTGCTTCGCAGACTGCAAACTACCCTCTCCATTCGAAGAGAACACGCACCGATTAGGAAGTCTCTGTTCTCTGGGAGTTGTGTGTGGTGCTACTGCCCCGGTGTATGGGGTGGCAAACTGGCCACTAGCAATGTTTCTGCTCACCACTGTGGGGCAAACGTTGTGCAGCTAAGCTCACTTGGGAAGTACAAGTGCTAGAGTTCCTTTCTTGGGCACCATCAAGAGATCACATTCGTAGCATGCGGGTACTGCTTTCCTCCTAAGCTGTGCATTCCCCACCAGCTTCAAGGTGTTCCTTTTGTGGATAGACTCTGGAGGAGAGGCCGCTGGATAAGGCCTCTGCTTCTATGCCCTTTGAGAGGGCTGCTTTGAGGAACCTCTTACCCTAGCCTCTGCCAAGTACAGCCTTCTGCCTCTCTCCAATACTGACTTACTTCTGACAGCTTGTCTTTCCGTTTGAGAAACCAAGAGCCCTTTTCGTGCAGGGAAAAATATCCGTTTTCTGTTCTTCTTTTGCACACGGTTACGTGCTTTCAGGGCTGGGGTTAGGCTTTTACCCACTCGAGGGTGGGCAGCTTCCCATTCACTTTGGAGATGGCACTCCTGCAGCGTTGTGGGCCATGACTGTGCTTCGCAGACTGTAAACTACCCTCTCCATTCGAAGAGAACACGCACGGATTGGGAAGTCTCTGTTCTCTGGGAGATGTGTGTGGTGCTACTGCCCCGGTGTATGGGGTGGCTCACTGGCCACTAGCAATGTTTCTGCTCGCCACTGTGGGGCAAACGTTGTGCAGCTAAGCTCACTTGGGAAGTACAAGTGCCAGAGTTCCTTTCTGGGCACCATCAAGAGATCACATTCGTAGCATGCGGGTACTGATTTCCTCCTAAGCTGTGCATTCGCAGCCAGCTTCAAGGTGTTCCTTTTGTGGATAGACTATGGTGGAGAGGCCGCTGGAGAAGGCTTCTGCTTCTATGCCCTTTGAGAAGGCTTCTTTGAGGAACCTCTTACCCTAGCGTGTGCCAAGTACAGCCTTCTGCCCCTCTCCAATACTGACTTACTTTTGACAGCTTGTCTTTCCGTTTGAGAAAGCAAGAGCCCTTTTCGTGCAGGGAAAAATGTCCGTTTTCTGTTCTTCTTTTGCACACGGTTACGTGCTTTCAGGGCTGCGGTTAGGCTTTTACCCACTCGAGGGAGGGCAGCTTCCCATTCACTTTGGAGATGGCACTCCTGCAGCGCTGTGGGCCATGTCAGTGCTTCGCAGGCTGCAAACTACCGTCTCCATTCGAAGAGAACACGCACGGATTGGGAAGTCTCTGTTCTCTGGGAGTTGTGTGTGGTGCTACTGCCCCGGTGTATGGGGTGGCTCACTGGCCACTAGCAATGTTTCTGCTCGCCACTGTGGGGCAAACGTTGTGCAGCTAAGCTCACTTGGGAAGTACAAGTGCCAGAGTTCCTTTCTGGGGCACCATCAAGAGATCACATTCGTAGCATGCGGGTACTGCTTTCCTCCTAAGCTGTGCATTCGCAGCCAGCTTCAAGGTGTTCCTTTTGTGGATAGACTCTGGAGGAGAGGCCGCTGGATAAGGCTTCTGCTTCTATGCCCTTTGAGAAGGCTGCTTTGAGGAACCTCTTACCCTAGCCTCTGCCAAGTACAGCCTTCTGCCTCTCTCCAATACTGGCTTACTTCTGAAAGCTTGACTTTCCGTTTGAGAAACCAAGAGCCCTTTTCGTGCAGGGAAAAATGTCCTTTTTCTGTTCTACTTTTGCACACGGTGACGTGCTTTCAGGGCTGGGGTTAGGCTTTTACCCACTCGAGGGAGGGCAGCTTCCCATTCACTTTGGAGATGGCACTCCTGCAGCGCTGGGGGCCATCTCTGTGCTTCGCAGACTGCAAACTACCCTCTCCATTCGAAGAGAACACGCACGGATTGGGAAGTCTCTGTTCTCTGGGAGTTGTGTGTGGTGCTACTGCCCCGGTGTATGGGGTGGCTCACTGGCCACTAGCAATGTTTCTGCTCGCCACTGTGGGGCAAACGTTGTGCAGCTAAGCTCACTTGGGAAGTACAAGTGCCAGAGTTCCTTTCTGGGGCACCATCAAGAGATCACATTCGTAGCATGCGGGTACTGCTTTCCTCCTAAGCTGTGCATTCGCAGCCAGCTTCAAGGTGTTCCTTTTGTGGATAGACTCTGGAGGAGAGGCCGCTGGATAAGGCTTCTGCTTCTATGCCCTTTGAGAAGGCTGCTTTGAGGAACCTCTTACCCTAGCCTCTGCCAAGTACAGCCTTCTGCCTCTCTCCAATACTGGCTTACTTCTGAAAGCTTGACTTTCCGTTTGAGAAACCAAGAGCCCTTTTCGTGCAGGGAAAAATGTCCTTTTTCTGTTCTTCTTTTGCACACGGTGACGTGCTTTCAGGGCTGGGGTTAGGCTTTTACCCACTCGAGGGAGGGCAGCTTCCCATTCACTTTGGAGATGGCACTCCTGCAGCGCTGTGGGCCATGACTGTGCTTCGCAGACTGCAAACTACCCTCTCCATTCGAAGAGAACACGCACGGATTGGGAAGTCTCTGTTCTCTGGGAGATGTGTGTGGTGCTACTGCCCCGGTGTATGGGGTGGCTCACTCGCCACTAGCAATGTTTCTGCTCGCCACTGTGGGGCAAACGTTGTGCAGCTAAGCTCACTTGGGAAGTACAAGTGCCAGAGTTCCTTTCTGGGGCACCATCAAGAGATCTCATTCGTAGCATGCGGGTACTGCTTTCCTCCTAAGCTGTGCATTTGCAGCCAGCTTCAAGTTGTTCCTTTTGTGGATAGACTCTGGTGGAGAGGCCGCTGGATAAGGCCTCTGCTTCTATGCCCTTTGAGAAGGCTTCTTTGAGGAACCTCTTACCCTAGCGTGTGCCAAGTACAGCCTTCTGCCTCTATCCAATACTGACTTACTTCTGACAGCTTCTCTTTCCGTTTGAGAAAGCAAGAGCCCTTTTCGTGCAGGGAAAAATGTCCGTTTTCTGTTCTTCTTTTGCACACGGTGACGTGCTTTCAGGGCTGTGGTTAGGCTTTTACCCACTCGAGGGAGGGCAGCTTCCCATTCACTTTGGAGATGGCACTCCTGCAGCGCTGTGGGCCATGTCTGTGCTTCGCAGACTGCAAACTACCCTCTCCATTCGAAGAGAACACGCACCGATTAGGAAGTCTCTGTTCTCTGGGAGTTGTGTGTGGTGCTACTGCCCCGGTGTATGGGGTGGCTCACTGGCCACTAGCAATGTTTCTGCTCGCCACTGTGGGGCAAACGTTGTGCAGCTAAGCTCACTTGGGAAGTACAAGTGCCAGAGTTCCTTTCTGGGGCACCATCAAGAGATCATATTCGTAGCATGCGGGTACTGCTTTCCTCCTAAGCTGTGCATTCGCAGCCAGCTTCAAGGTGTTCCTTTTGTGGATAGACTCTGGTGGAGAGGCCGCTGGAGAAGGCCTCTGCTTCTATGCCCTTTGAGAAGGCTTCTTTGAGGAACCTCTTACCCTAGCGTGTGCCAAGTACAGCCTTCTGCCTCTATCCAATACTGACTTACTTCTGACAGCTTCTCTTTCCGTTTGAGAAACCAAGAGCCCTTTTCGTGCAGGGAAAAATGTCCGTTTTCTGTTCTTCTTTTGCACACGGTGACGTGCTTTCAGGCCTGGGTTAGGCTTTTACCCACTCGAGGGAGGGCAGCTTCCCATTCACTTTGGATATGGCACTCCTGCAGCGCTGTGGGCCATGTCTGTGCTTCGCAGACTGCAAACTACCCTCTCCATTCGAAGAGAAGTCGCACGGATTGGGAAGTCTCTGTTCTCTGGGAGTTGTGTGTGGTGCTACTGCCCCGGTGTATGGGGTGGCAAACTGGCCACTAGCAATGTTTCTGCTCACCACTGTGGGGCAAACGTTGTGCAGCTAAGCTCACTTGGGAAGTACAAGTGCCAGAGTTCCTTTCTTGGGCACCATCAAGAGATCACATTCGTAGCATGCGGGTACTGCTTTCCTCCTAAGCTGTGCATTCCCCACCAGCTTCAAGGTGTTCCTTTTGTGGATAGACTCTGGAGGAGAGGCCGCTGGATAAGGCCTCTGCTTCTATGCCCTTTGAGAGGGCTGCTTTGAGGAACCTCTTACCCTAGCCTCTGCCAAGTACAGCCTTCTGCCTCTCTCCAATACTGACTTACTTCTGACAGCTTGTCTTTCCGTTTGTGAAACCAAGAGCCCTTTTCGTGCAGGGAAAAATGTCCGTTTTCTGTTCTTCTTTTGCACACGGTTACGTGCTTTCAGGGCTGGGGTTAGGCTTTTACCCCCTCGAGGGTGGGCAGCTTCCCATTCACTTTGGAGATGGCACTCCTCCAGCGTTGTGGGCCATGACTGTGCTTCGCAGACTGTAAACTACCCTCTCCATTCGAAGAGAACACGCACGGATTGGGAAGTCTCTGTTCTCTGGGAGATGTGTGTGGTGCTACTGCCCCGGTGTATGGGGTGGCTCACTGGCCACTAGCAATGTTTCTGCTCGCCACTGTGGGGCAAACGTTGTGCAGCTAAGCTCACTTGGGAAGTACAAGTGCCAGAGTTCCTTTCTGGGGCACCATCAAGAGATCACATTCGTAGCATGCGGGTACTGCTTTCCTCCTAAGCTGTGCATTCGCAGCCAGCTTCAAGGTGTTCCTTTTGTGGATAGACTCTGGTGGAGAGTCCGCTGGAGAAGGCCTCTGCTTCTATGCCCTTTGAGAAGGCTTCTTTGAGGAACCTCTTACCCTAGCGTGTGCCAAGTACAGCCTTCTGCCCCTCTCAAATACTGACTTACTTTTGACAGCTTGTCTTTCCGTTTGAGAAAGCAAGAGCCCTTTTCGTGCAGGGAAAATTGTCCGTTTTCTGTTCTTCTTTTGCACACCGTGACGTGCTTTCAGGGCGGTGGTTAGGCTTTTACCCACTCGAGGGAGGGCAGCTTCCCATTCACTTTGGAGATGGCACTCCTGCAGCGCTGTGGGCCATGTCTGTGCTTCGCAGACTGCAAACTACCCTCTCCATTCGAAGAGAACACGCACCGATTAGGAAGTCTCTGTTCTCTGGGAGTTGTGTGTGGTGCTACTGCCCCGGTGTATGGGGTGGCAAACTGGCCACTAGCAATGTTTCTGCTCACCACTGTGGGGCAAACGTTGTGCAGCTAAGCTCACTTGGGAAGTACAAGTGCTAGAGTTCCTTTCTTGGGCACCATCAAGAGATCACATTCGTAGCATGCGGGTACTGCTTTCCTCCTAAGCTGTGCATTCCCCACCAGCTTCAAGGTGTTCCTTTTGTGGATAGACTCTGGAGGAGAGGCCGCTGGATAAGGCCTCTGCTTCTATGCCCTTTGAGAGGGCTGCTTTGAGGAACCTCTTACCCTAGCCTCTGCCAAGTACAGCCTTCTGCCTCTCTCCAATACTGACTTACTTCTGACAGCTTGTCTTTCCGTTTGAGAAACCAAGAGCCCTTTTCGTGCAGGGAAAAATATCCGTTTTCTGTTCTTCTTTTGCACACGGTTACGTGCTTTCAGGGCTGGGGTTAGGCTTTTACCCACTCGAGGGTGGGCAGCTTCCCATTCACTTTGGAGATGGCACTCCTGCAGCGTTGTGGGCCATGACTGTGCTTCGCAGACTGTAAACTACCCTCTCCATTCGAAGAGAACACGCACGGATTGGGAAGTCTCTGTTCTCTGGGAGATGTGTGTGGTGCTACTGCCCCGGTGTATGGGGTGGCTCACTGGCCACTAGCAATGTTTCTGCTCGCCACTGTGGGGCAAACGTTGTGCAGCTAAGCTCACTTGGGAAGTACAAGTGCCAGAGTTCCTTTCTGGGCACCATCAAGAGATCACATTCGTAGCATGCGGGTACTGATTTCCTCCTAAGCTGTGCATTCGCAGCCAGCTTCAAGGTGTTCCTTTTGTGGATAGACTATGGTGGAGAGGCCGCTGGAGAAGGCTTCTGCTTCTATGCCCTTTGAGAAGGCTTCTTTGAGGAACCTCTTACCCTAGCGTGTGCCAAGTACAGCCTTCTGCCCCTCTCCAATACTGACTTACTTTTGACAGCTTGTCTTTCCGTTTGAGAAAGCAAGAGCCCTTTTCGTGCAGGGAAAAATGTCCGTTTTCTGTTCTTCTTTTGCACACGGTTACGTGCTTTCAGGGCTGCGGTTAGGCTTTTACCCACTCGAGGGAGGGCAGCTTCCCATTCACTTTGGAGATGGCACTCCTGCAGCGCTGTGGGCCATGTCAGTGCTTCGCAGGCTGCAAACTACCGTCTCCATTCGAAGAGAACACGCACGGATTGGGAAGTCTCTGTTCTCTGGGAGTTGTGTGTGGTGCTACTGCCCCGGTGTATGGGGTGGCTCACTGGCCACTAGCAATGTTTCTGCTCGCCACTGTGGGGCAAACGTTGTGCAGCTAAGCTCACTTGGGAAGTACAAGTGCCAGAGTTCCTTTCTGGGGCACCATCAAGAGATCACATTCTTAGCATGCGGGTACTGCTTTCCTCCTAAGCTGTGCATTCGCAGCCAGCTTCAAGGTGTTCCTTTTGTGGATAGACTCTGGTGGAGAGTCCGCTGGAGAAGGCCTCTGCTTCTATGCCCTTTGAGAAGGCTTCTTTGAGGAACCTCTTACCCTAGCGTGTGCCAAGTACAGCCTTCTGCCCCTCTCAAATACTGACTTACTTTTGACAGCTTGTCTTTCCGTTTGAGAAAGCAAGAGCCCTTTTCGTGCAGGGAAAATTGTCCGTTTTCTGTTCTTCTTTTGCACACCGTGACGTGCTTTCAGGGCTGGGGTTAGGCTTTTACCCAATCGAGGGAGGGCAGCTTCCCATTCACTTTGGAGATGGCACTCCTGCAGCGCTGTGGGCCATCTCTGTGCTTCGCAGACTGCAAACTACACTCTCCATTCGAAGAGAACACGCACGGATTGGGAAGTCTCTGTTCTCTGGGAGTTGTGTGTGGTGCTACTGCCCCGGTGTATGGGGTGGCTCACTGGCCACTAGCAATGTTTCTGCTCGCCACTGTGGGGCAAACGTTGTGCAGCTAAGCTCACTTGGGAAGTACAAGTGCCAGAGTTCCTTTCTGGGGCACCATCAAGAAATCACATTCGTAGCATGCGGGTACTGCTTTCCTCCTAAGCTGTGCATTCGCAGCCAGCTTCAAGGTGTTCCTTTTGTGGATAGACTCTGGAGGAGAGGCCGCTGGAGTAGGCCTCTGCTTCTATGCCCTTTGAGAAGGCTGCTTTGAGGAACCTCTTACCCAAGCCTCTGCCAAGTACAGCCTTCTGCCTCTCTCCAATACTGACTTACTTCTGACAGCTTGTCTTTCCGTTTGAGAAACCAAGAGCCCTTTTCGTGCAGGGAAAAATGTCCGTTTTCTGTTCTTCTTTTGCACACGGTGACGTGCTTTCAGGGCTGTGGTTAGGCTTTTACCCACTCGAGGGAGGGCAGCTTCCCATTCACTTTGGACATGGCACCCCTGCAGCGCTGTGGACCATGTCTGTGTTTCGCAGACTGCAAACTACCCTCACCATTCGAAGAGAACACGCACGGATTGGGAAGTCTCTGTTCTCTGGGAGTTGTGTGTGGTGCTACTGCCCCGGTGTATGGGGTGGCTCACTGGCCACTAGCAATGTTTCTGCTCGCCACTGTGGGGCAAACGTTGTGCAGCTAAGCTCACTTGGGAAGTACAAGTGCCAGAGTTCCTTTCTGGGGCACCATCAAGAGATCACATTCGTAGCATGCGGGTACTGCTTTCCTCCTAAGCTGTGCATTCGCAGCCAGCTTCAAGGTGTTCCTTTTGTGGATAGACTCTGGAGGAGAGGCCGCTGGATAAGGCTTCTGCTTCTATGCCCTTTGAGAAGGCTGCTTTGAGGAACCTCTTACCCTAGCCTCTGCCAAGTACAGCCTTCTGCCTCTCTCCAATACTGGCTTACTTCTGAAAGCTTGACTTTCCGTTTGAGAAACCAAGAGCCCTTTTCGTGCAGGGAAAAATGTCCTTTTTCTGTTCTACTTTTGCACACGGTGACGTGCTTTCAGGGCTGGGGTTAGGCTTTTACCCACTCGAGGGAGGGCAGCTTCCCATTCACTTTGGAGATGGCACTCCTGCAGCGCTGGGGGCCATCTCTGTGCTTCGCAGACTGCAAACTACCCTCTCCATTCGAAGAGAACACGCACGGATTGGGAAGTCTCTGTTCTCTGGGAGTTGTGTGTGGTGCTACTGCCCCGGTGTATGGGGTGGCTCACTGGCCACTAGCAATGTTTCTGCTCGCCACTGTGGGGCAAACGTTGTGCAGCTAAGCTCACTTGGGAAGTACAAGTGCCAGAGTTCCTTTCTGGGGCACCATCAAGAGATCACATTCGTAGCATGCGGGTACTGCTTTCCTCCTAAGCTGTGCATTCGCAGCCAGCTTCAAGGTGTTCCTTTTGTGGATAGACTCTGGAGGAGAGGCCGCTGGATAAGGCTTCTGCTTCTATGCCCTTTGAGAAGGCTGCTTTGAGGAACCTCTTACCCTAGCCTCTGCCAAGTACAGCCTTCTGCCTCTCTCCAATACTGGCTTACTTCTGAAAGCTTGACTTTCCGTTTGAGAAACCAAGAGCCCTTTTCGTGCAGGGAAAAATGTCCTTTTTCTGTTCTTCTTTTGCACACGGTGACGTGCTTTCAGGGCTGGGGTTAGGCTTTTACCCACTCGAGGGAGGGCAGCTTCCCATTCACTTTGGAGATGGCACTCCTGCAGCGCTGTGGGCCATGACTGTGCTTCGCAGACTGCAAACTACCCTCTCCATTCGAAGAGAACACGCACGGATTGGGAAGTCTCTGTTCTCTGGGAGATGTGTGTGGTGCTACTGCCCCGGTGTATGGGGTGGCTCACTCGCCACTAGCAATGTTTCTGTTCGCCACTGTGGGGCAAACGTTGTGCAGCTAAGCTCACTTGGGAAGTACAAGTGCCAGAGTTCCTTTCTGGGGCACCATCAAGAGATCTCATTCGTAGCATGCGGGTACTGCTTTCCTCCTAAGCTGTGCATTTGCAGCCAGCTTCAAGTTGTTCCTTTTGTGGATAGACTCTGGTGGAGAGGCCGCTGGATAAGGCCTCTGCTTCTATGCCCTTTGAGAAGGCTTCTTTGAGGAACCTCTTACCCTAGCGTGTGCCAAGTACAGCCTTCTGCCTCTATCCAATACTGACTTACTTCTGACAGCTTCTCTTTCCGTTTGAGAAAGCAAGAGCCCTTTTCGTGCAGGGAAAAATGTCCGTTTTCTGTTCTTCTTTTGCACACGGTGACGTGCTTTCAGGGCTGTGGTTAGGCTTTTACCCACTCGAGGGAGGGCAGCTTCCCATTCACTTTGGAGATGGCACTCCTGCAGCGCTGTGGGCCATGTCTGTGCTTCGCAGACTGCAAACTACCCTCTCCATTCGAAGAGAACACGCACCGATTAGGAAGTCTCTGTTCTCTGGGAGTTGTGTGTGGTGCTACTGCCCCGGTGTATGGGGTGGCTCACTGGCCACTAGCAATGTTTCTGCTCGCCACTGTGGGGCAAACGTTGTGCAGCTAAGCTCACTTGGGAAGTACAAGTGCCAGAGTTCCTTTCTGGGGCACCATCAAGAGATCATATTCGTAGCATGCGGGTACTGCTTTCCTCCTAAGCTGTGCATTCGCAGCCAGCTTCAAGGTGTTCCTTTTGTGGATAGACTCTGGTGGAGAGGCCGCTGGAGAAGGCCTCTGCTTCTATGCCCTTTGAGAAGGCTTCTTTGAGGAACCTCTTACCCTAGCGTGTGCCAAGTACAGCCTTCTGCCTCTATCCAATACTGACTTACTTTTGACAGCTTGTCTTTCCGTTTGAGAAAGCAAGAGCCCTTTTCGTGCAGGGAAAATTGTCCGTTTTCTGTTCTTCTTTTGCACACCGTGACGTGCTTTCAGGGCGGTGGTTAGGCTTTTACCCACTCGAGGGAGGGCAGCTTCCCATTCACTTTGGAGATGGCACTCCTGCAGCGCTGTGGGCCATCTCTGTGCTTCGCAGACTGCAAACTACACTCTCCATTCGAAGAGAACACGCACGGATTGGGAAGTCTCTGTTCTCTGGGAGTTGTGTGTGGTGCTACTGCCCCGGTGTATGGGGTGGCTCACTGGCCACTAGCAATGTTTCTGCTCGCCACTGTGGGGCAAACGTTGTGCAGCTAAGCTCACTTGGGAAGTACAAGTGCCAGAGTTCCTTTCTGGGGCACCATCAAGAGATCACATTCGTAGCATGCGGGTACTGCTTTCCTCCTAAGCTGTGCATTCGCAGCCAGCTTCAAGGTGTTCCTTTTGTGGATAGACTCTGGAGGAGAGGCCGCTGGAGTAGGCCTCTGCTTCTATGCCCTTTGAGAAGGCTGCTTTGAGGAACCTCCTACCCAAGCCTCTGCCAAGTACAGCCTTCTGCCTCTCTCCAATACTGACTTACTTCTGACAGCTTGTCTTTCCGTTTGAGAAACCAAGAGCCCTTTTCGTGCAGGGAAAAATGTCCGTTTTCTGTTCTTCTTTTGCACACGGTGACGTGCTTTCACGGCTGTGGTTAGGCTTTTACCCACTCGAGGGAGGGCAGCTTCCCATTCACTTTGGACATGGCACTCCTGCAGCGCTGTGGACCATGTCTGTGTTTCGCAGACTGCAAACTACCCTCTCCATTCGAAGAGAACACGCACGGATTGGGAAGTCTCTGTTCTCTGGGAGTTGTGTGTGGTGCTACTGCCCCGGTGTATGGGGTGGCTCACTGGCCACTAGCAATGTTTCTGCTCGCCACTGTGTGGCAAACGTTGTGCAGCTAAGCTCACTTGGGAAGTACAAGTGCCAGAGTTCCTTTCTGGGGCACCATCAAGAGATCACATTCGTAGCATGCGGGTACTGCTTTCCTCCTAAGCTGTGCATTCGCAGCCAGCTTCAAGGTGTTCCTTTTGTGGATAGACTCTGGAGGAGAGGCCGCTGGATAAGGCTTCTGCTTCTATGCCCTTTGAGAAGGCTGCTTTGAGGAACCTCTTACCCTAGCCTCTGCCAAGTACAGCCTTCTGCCTCTCTCCAATACTGGCTTACTTCTGAAAGCTTGACTTTCCGTTTGAGAAACCAAGAGCCCTTTTCGTGCAGGGAAAAATGTCCTTTTTCTGTTCTTCTTTTGCACACGGTGACGTGCTTTCAGGGCTGGGGTTAGGCTTTTACCCACTCGAGGGAGGGCAGCTTCCCATTCACTTTGGAGATGGCACTCCTGCAGCGCTGGGGGCCATCTCTGTGCTTCGCAGACTGCAAACTACCCTCTCCATTCGAAGAGAACACGCACGGATTGGGAAGTCTCTGTTCTCTGGGAGTTGTGTGTGGTGCTACTGCCCCGGTGTATGGGGTGGCTCACTGGCCACTAGCAATGTTTCTGCTCGCCACTGTGGGCAAACGTTGTGCAGCTAAGCTCACTTGGGAAGTACAAGTGCCAGAGTTCCTTTCTGGGGCACCATCAAGAGATCACATTCGTAGCATGCGGGTACTGCTTTCCTCCTAAGCTGTGCATTCGCAGCCAGCTTCAAGGTGTTCCTGTTGTGGATAGACTCTGGAGGACAGGCCGCTGGATAAGGCTTCTGCTTCTATGCCCTTTGAGAAGGCTGCTTTGAGGAACCTCTTAACCTAGCCTCTGCCAAGTACAGCCTTCTGCCTCTCTCCAATACTGGCTTACTTCTGACAGCTTGACTTTCCGTTTGAGAAACCAAGAGTCCTTTTCGTGCAGGGAAAAATGTCCGTTTTCTGTTCTTTTTTTGCACACGGTGACGTGCTTTCAGGTCTGGGGTTAGGCTTTTACCCACTCGAGGGAGGGCAGCTTCCCATTCACTTTGGAGATGGCACTCCTGCAGCGCTGTGGGCCATGTCTGTGCTTCGCAGACTGCAAACTACCCTCTCCATTCGAAGACAACACGCACGGATTGGGAAGTCTCTGTTCTCTGGGAGTTGTGTGTGGTGCTACTGCCCCGGTGTATGGGGTGGCTCACTGGCCACTAGCAATGTTTCTGCTCGCCACTGTGGGGCAAACGTTGTGCAGCTAAGCTCACTTGGGAAGTACAAGTGCCAGAGTTCCTTTCCGGGGCACCATCAAGAGATCACATTCGTAGCATGCGGGTACTGCTTTCCTCCTAAGCTGTGCATTCGCAGCCAGCTTCAAGGTGTTCCTTTTGTGGATAGACTCTGGTGGAGAGGCCGCTGGAGTAGGCCTCTGCTTCTATGCCCTTTGAGAGGGCTGCTTTGAGGAACCTCTTACCCTAGCCTCTGCCAAGTACAGCCTTCTGCCTCTCTCCAATACTGACTTACTTCTGACAGCTTGTCTTTCCGTTTGAGAAACCAAGAGCCCTTTTCGTGCAGGGAAAAATGTCCGTTTTCTGTTCTTTTGCACACGGTGACGTGCTTTCAGGGATGGGGTTAGGCTTTTACCCACTCGAGGGAGGGCAGCTTCCCATTCACTTTGGAGATGGCACTCCTGCAGCGCTGTGGGCCATGTCTGTGCTTCGCAGACTGCAAACTACCCTCTCCATTCGAAGAGAACACGCACCGATTGGGAAGTCTCTGTTCTCTGGGAGTTGTGTGTGGTGCTACTGCCCCGGTGTATGGGGTGGCTCACTGGCCACTAGCAATGTTTCTGCTCGCCACTGTGGGGAAAACATTGTGCAGCTAAGCTCACTTGGGAAGTACAAGTGCCAGAGTTCCTTTCTGGGGCACCATCAAGAGATCACATTCGTAGCATGCGGGTACTGCTTTCCTCCTAAGCTGTGCATTCGCAGCCAGCTTCAAGGTGTTCCTTTTGTGGATAGACTCTGGTGGAGAGGCCGCTGGAGAAGGCCTCTGCTTCTATGCCCTTTGAGAGGGCTGCTTTGAGGAACCTCTTACCCTAGCCTCTGCCAAGTACAGCCTTCTGCCTCTCTCCAATACTGACTTACTTCTGACAGCTTGTCTTTCCGTTTGAGAAACCAAGAGCCCTTTTCGTGCAGGGAAAAATGTCCGTTTTCTGTTCTTCTTTTGCACACGGTGAGGTGCTTTCAGGCCTGGGTTAGGCTTTTACCCACTCGAGGGAGGGCAGCTTCCCATTCACTTTGGACATGGCACTCCTGCAGCGCTGTGGACCATGTCTGTGCTTCGCAGACTGCAAACTACCCTCTCCATTCGAAGAGAACACGCACGGATTGGGAAGTCTCTGTTCTCTCGGAGTTGTGTGTGGTGCTACTGCCCCGGTGTATGGGGTGGCTCACTGGCCACTAGCAATGTTTCTGCTCGCCACTGTGGGGCAAACGTTGTGCAGCTAAGCTCACTTGGGAAGTACAAGTGCCAGAGTTCCTTTCTGGGGCACCATCAAGAGATCACATTCGTAGCATGCGGGTACTGCTTTCCTCCTAAGGTGTGCATTCGCAGCCAGCTTCAAGGTGTTCCTTTTGTGGATAGACTCTGGAGGAGAGGCCGCTGGAGTAGGCCTCTGCTTCTATGCCCTTTGAGAGGGCTGCTTTGAGGAACCTCTTACCCTAGCCTCTGCCAAGTACAGCCTTCTGCCTCTCTCCAATACTGACTTACTTCTGACAGCTTGTCTTTCCGTTTGAGAAACCAAGAGCCCTTTTCGTGCAGGGAAAAATGTCCGTTTTCTGTTCTTCTTTTGCACACGGTGACGTGCTTTCAGGGCTGTGGTTAGGCTTTTACCCACTCGAGGGAGGGCAGCTTCCCATTCACTTTGGAGATGGCACTCCTGCAGCGCTGTGGGCCATGTCTGTGCTTCGCAGACTGCAAACTACCCTCTCCATTCGAAGAGAACACGCACGGATTGGGAAGTCTCTGTTCTCTGGGAGTTGTGTGTGGTGCTACTGCCCCGGTGTATGGGGTGGCTAACTGGCCACTAGCAATGTTTCTGCTCACCACTGTGGGGCAAACGTGGTGCAGCTAAGCTCACTTGGGAAGTACAAGTGCCAGGGTTCCTTTCTGGGGCACCATCAAGAGATCACATTCGTAGCATGCGGGTACTGCTTTCCTCCTAAGCTGTGCATTCGCAGCCAGCTTCAAGGTGTTCCTTTTGTGGATAGACTCTGGAGGAGAGGCCGCTGTATAAGGCCTCTGCTTCTATGCCCTTTGAGAGGGCTGCTTTGAGGAACCTCTTACCCTAGCCTCTGCCAAGTACAGCCTTCTGCCTCTCTCCAATACTGACTTACTTCTGACAGCTTGTCTTTCCGTTTGAGAAACCAAGAGCCCTTTTCGTGCAGGGAAAAATGTCCGTTTTCTGTTCTTCTTTTGCACACGGTGACGTGCTTTCAGGCCTGGGTTAGGCTTTTACCCACTCGAGGGAGGGCAGCTTCCCATTCACTTTGGACATGGCACTCCTGCAGCGCTGTGGGCCATGTCTGTGCGTCGCAGACTGCAAACTACCCTCTCCATTCGAAGAGAACACGCACGGATTGGGAAGTCTCTGTTCTCTGGGAGTTGTGTGTGGTGCTTCCCGCCCCGGTGTATGGGGTGGCTCACTGGCCACTAGCAATGTTTCTGCTCGCCACTGTGGGGCAAACGTTGTGCAGCTAAGCTCACTTGGGAAGTACAAGTGCCAGAGTTCCTTTCTGGGGCACCATCAAGAGATCACATTCGTAGCATGCGGGTACTGCTTTCCTCCTAAGCTGTGCATTCGCAGCCAGCTTCAAGGTGTTCCTTTTGTGGATAGACTGTGGTGGAGAGGCCGCTGGAGAAGGCTTCTGCTTCTATGCCCTTTGAGAAGGCTGCTTTGAGGAACCTCTTACCCTAGCCTCTGCAAAGTACAGCCTTCTGCCTCTCTCCAATACTGACTTACTTTTGACAGCTTGTCTTTCCGTTTGAGAAACCAAGAGCCCTTTTCGTGCAGGGAAAAATGTCCTTTTTCTGTTCTTCTTTTGCACACGGTTACGTGCTTTCAGGGCTGGGGTTAGGCTTTTACCCACTCGAGGGAGGGTAGCTTCCCATTCACTTTGGAGATGGCACTCCTGCAGCGTTGTGGGCCATGACTGTGCTTCGCAGACTGTAAACTACCCTCTCCATTCGAAGAGAACACGCACGGATTGGGAAGTCTCTGTTCTCTGGGAGATGTGTGTGGTGCTACTGCCCCGGTGTATGGGGTGGCTCACTGGCCACTAGCAATGTTTCTGCTCGCCACTGTGGGGCAAACGTGGTGCAGCTAAGCTCACTTGGGAAGTACAAGTGCCAGAGTTCCTTTCTGGGGCACCATCAAGAGATCACATTCGTAGCATGCGGGTACTGCTTTCCTCCTAAGCTGTGCATTCGCAGCCAGCTTCAAGGTGTTCCTTTTGTGGATAGACTCTGGTGGAGAGGCCGCTGGAGAAGGCCTCTGCTTCTATGCCCTTTGAGAAGGCTTCTTTGAGGAACCTCTTACCGTAGCGTGTGCCAAGTACAGCCTTCTGCCCCTCTCCAATACTGACTTAGTTTAGACAGCTTGTCTTTCCGTTTGAGAAACCAAGAGCCCTTTTCGTGCAGGGAAAAATGTCCGTTTTTTGTTCTTCTTTTGCACGCGGTGACGTGCTTTCAGGGCTGGGGTTAGGCTTTTACCCACTCGAGGGAGGGCAGCTTCCCATTCACTTTGGAGATGGCACTCCTGCAGCGCTGTGGGCCATCTCTGTGCTTCGCAGACTGCAAACTACCCTCTCCATTCGAAGAGAACACGCACGGATTGGGAAATCTCTGTTCTCTGGGAATTGTGTGTGGTGCTAATGCCCCGGTGTATGGGGTGGCTCACTGGCCACTAGCAATGTTTCTGCTCGCCACTGTGGGGCAAACGTTGTGCAGCTAAGCTCACTTGGGAAGTACAAGTGCCAGAGTTCCTTTCTGGGGCACCATCAAGAGATCACATTCGTAGCATGCGGGTACTGCTTTCCTCCTAAGCTGTGCATTCGCAGCCAGCTTCAAGGTGTTCCTTTTGTGGATAGACTCTGGAGGAGAGGCCGCTGGATAAGGCCTCTGCTTCTATGCCCTTTGAGAGGGCTGCTTGGAGGAACCTCTTACCCTAGCCTCTGCCAAGTACAGCCTTCTGCCTCTCTCCAATACTGACTTACTTCTGACAGCTTGTCTTTCCGTTTGAGAAACCAAGAGCCCTTTTGGTGCAGGGAAAAATGTCCGTTTTCTGTTCTTCTTTTGCACACGGTGAGGTGCTTTCAGGCCTGGGTTAGGCTTTTACCCACACGAGGGAGGGCAGCTTCCCATTCACTTTGGACATGGCACTCCTGCAGCGCTGTGGACCATGTCTGTGCTTCGCAGACTGCAAACTACCCTCTCCATTCGAAGAGAACACGCACGGATTGGGAAGTCTCTGTTCTCTGGGAGTTGTGTGTGGTGCTACTGCCCCGGTGTATGGGGTGGCTCACTGGCCACTAGCAATGTTTCTGCTCGCCACTGTGGGGCAAACGTTGTGCAGCTAAGCTCACTTGGGAAGTACAAGTGCCAGAGTTCCTTTCTGGGGCACCATCAAGAGATCACATTCGTAGCATGCGGGTACTGCTTTCCTCCTAAGCTGTGCATTCGCAGCCAGCTTCAAGGTGTTCCTTTTGTGGATAGACTCTGGAGGAGAGGCCGCTGGATAAGGCTTCTGCTTCTATGCCCTTTGAGAAGGCTGCTTTGAGGAACCTCTTACCCTAGCCTCTGCCAAGTACAGCCTTCTGACCCTCTCCAATACTGGCTTACTTCTGACAGCTTGACTTTCCGTTTGAGAAACCAAGAGCCCTTTTCGTGCAGGGAAAAATGTCCGTTTTCTGTTCCTCTTTTGCACACGGTTACGTGCTTTCAGGGCTGGGGTTAGGCTTTTACCCACTCGAGGGAGGGCAGCTTCCCATTCACTTTGGAGATGGCACTCCTGCAGCGCTGTGGGCCATGTCTGTGCTTCGCAGACTGCAAACTACCCTCTCCATTCGAAGAGAACACGCACGGATTGGGAAGTCTCTGTTCTCTGGGAGTTGTGTGTGGTGCTACTGCCCCGGTGTATGGGGTGGCTCACTGGCCACTAGCAATGTTTCTGCTCGCCACTGTGGGGCAAACGTTGTGCAGCTAAGCTCACTTGGGAAGTACAAGTGCCAGAGTTCCTTTCTGGGGCACCATCAAGAGATCACATTCGTAGCATGCGGGTACTGCTTTCCTCCTAAGCTGTGCATTTGCAGCCAGCTTCAAGGTGTTCCTTTTGTGGATAGACTCTGGAGGAGAGGCCGCTGGATAAGGCCTCTGCTTCTATGCCCTTTGAGAGGGCTGCTTTGAGGAACCTCTTACCCTAGCCTCTGCCAAGTACAGCCTTCTGCCTCTCTCCAATACTGACTTACTTTTGACAGCTTGTCTTTCAGTTTGAGAAACCAAGAGCCCTTTTCGTGCAGGGAAAAATGTCCGTTTTCTGGTCTTCTTTTGCACACGGTGACGTGCTTTCAGGGCTGGGGTTAGGCTTTTACCCACTCGAGGGAGGGCAGCTTCCCATTCACTTTGGAGATGGCACTCCTGCAGCGCTGTGGGCCATGTCTGTGCTTCGCAGACTGCAAACTACCCTCTCCATTCGAAGAGAACACGCACGGATTGGGAAGTCTCTGTTCTCTGGGAGTTGTGTGTGGTGCTACTGCCCCGGTGTATGGGGTGGCTCACTGGCCACTAGCAATGTTTCTGCTCGCCACTGTGGGGCAAACGTTGTGCAGCTAAGCTGACTTGGGAAGTACAAGTGCCAGAGTTCCTTTCTGGGGCACCGTCAAGAGATCACATTCGTAGCATGCGGGTACTGCTTTCCTCCTAAGCTGTGCATTCGCAGCCAGCTTCAAGGTGTTCCTTTTGTGGATAGACTCTGGAGGAGAGGCCGCTGGAGAAGGCTTCTGCTTCTATGCCCTTTGAGAAGGCTGCTTTGAGGAACCTCTTACCCTATCCTCTGCCAAGTACAGCCTTCTGCCTCTCTCCAATATTGACTTACTTTAGACAGCTTGTCTTTCCGTTTGAGAAACCAAGAGCCCTTTTCGTGCAGGGAAAAATGTCCGTTTTCTGTTCTTCTTTTGCACACGGTGACGTGCTTTCAGGCCTGGGTTAGGCTTTTACCCACTCGAGGGAGGGCAGCTTCCCATTCACTTTGGAGATGGCACTCCTGCAGCGCTGTCGGCCATGACTGTGCTTCGCAGACTGTAAACTACCCTCTCCATTCGAAGAGAACACGCACGGATTGGGAAGTCTCTGTTCTCTGGGAGATGTGTGTGGTGCTACTGCCCCGGTGTATGGGGTGGCTCACTGGCCACTAGCAATGTTTCTGCACGCCACTGTGGGCCAAACGTTGGGCAGGTAAGCTCACTTGGGAAGTACAATTGCCAGAGTTCCTTTCTGGGGCACCATCAAGAGATCACATTCGTAGCATGCGGGTACTGCTTTCCTCCTAAGCTGTGCATTCGCAGCCAGCTTCAAGGAGTTCCTTTTGTTTATAGACTCTGGTGGAGAGGCCGCTGGAGAAGGCCTCTGCTTCTATGCCCTTTAAGAAGGCTGCTTTGAGGAACCTCTTACCCTAGCCTCTGCCAAGTACAGCCTTCTGCCTCTCTCCAATACTGACTTACTTTTGACAGCTTGTCTTTCCGTTTGAGAAACCAAGAGCCCTTTTCGTGCAGGGAAAAATGTCCGTTTTCTGTTCTTCTTTTGCACACCGTGACGTGCTTTCAGGCCTGGGTTAGGCTTTTACCCACTCGAGGGAGGGCAGCTTCCCATTCACCTTGGAGATGGCACTCCTGCAGCGCTGTGGGCCATGTCTGTGCTACGCAGATTGCAAACTACCCTCTCCATTCGAAGAGAACACGCACGGATTGGGAAGTCTCTGTTCTCTGGGAGTTGTGTGTGGTGCTACTGCGCCGGTGTATGGGGTGGCTCACTGGCCACTAGCAATGTTTCTGCTCGCCACTGTGGGGCAAACGTTGTGCAGCTAAGCTCACTTGGGAAGTACAAGTGCCAGAGTTCCTTTCTGGGGCACCATCAAGAGATCACATTCGTAGCATGCGGGTACTGCTTTCCTCCTAAGCTGTGCATTCGCAGCCAGCTTCAAGGTGTTCCTTTTGTGGATAGACTCTGGTGGAGAGGCCGCTGGAGAAGGCCTCTGCTTCTATGCCCTTTGAGAAGGCTGCTTTGAGGAACCTCTTACCCTAGCCTCTGCCAAGTACAGCCTTCTGCCTCTCTCCAATACTGACTTACTTTTGACAGCTTGTCTTTCCTTTTGAGAAACCAAGAGCCCTTTTCGTGCAGGGAAAAATGTCCCTTTTCTGTTCTTTTGCACACGGTTACGTGCTTTCAGTGCTGGGGTTAGGCTTTTACCCACTCGAGGGAGAGCAGCTTCCCATTCACTTTGGAGATGGCACTCCTGCAGCGCTGTGGGCCATGTCTGTGCTTCGCAGACTGCAAACTACCCTCTCCATTCGAAGAGAACACGCACCGATTGGGAAGTCTCTGTTCTCTGGGAGTTGTGTGTGGTGCTACTGCCGCGGTGTATGGGGTGGCTCACTGGCCACTAGCAATGTTTCTGCTCGCCACTGTGGGGCAAACGTTGTGCAGCTAAGCTCACTTGGGAAGTACAAGTGCCAGAGTTCCTTTCTGGGGCACCATCAAGAGATCACATTCGTAGCATGCGGGTACTGCTTTCCTCCTAAGCTGTGCATTCGCAGCCAGCTTCAAGATGTTCCTTTTGTGGATAGACTCTGGTGGAGAGGCCGCTGGAGAAGGCCTCTGCTTCTATGCCCTTTGAGAAGACTGCTTTGAGGAACCTCTTACCCTAGCCTCTGCCAAGTACAGCCTTCTGCCTCTCTCCAATACTGACTTACTTTTGACAGCTTGTCTTTCCGTTTGAGAAACCAAGAGCCCTTTTCGTGCAGGGAAAAATGTCCGTTTTCTGTTCTTCTTTTGCACACGGTGACGTGCTTTCAGGGCTGTGGTTAGGCTTTTACCCACTCGAGGGAGGGCAGCTTCCCATTCACTTTGGAGATGGCACTCCTGCAGCGCTGTGGGCCATGTCTGTGCTTCGCAGACTGCAAACTACCCTCTCCATTCGAAGAGAACACGCACGGATTGGGAAGTCTCTGTTCTCTGGGAGTTGTGTGTGGTGCTACTGCCCCGGTGTATGGGGTGGCTCACTGGCCACTAGCAATGTTTCTGCTCGCCACTGTGGGCCAAACGTTGGGCAGGTAAGCTCACTTGGGAAGTACAAGTGCCAGAGTTCCTTTCTGGGGCACCATCAAGAGATCACATTCGTAGCATGCGGGTACTGCTTTCCTCCTAAGCTGTGCATTCGCAGCCAGCTTCAAGGTGTTCCTTTTGTGGATAGACTCTGGTGGAGAGGCCGCTGGAGAAGGCTTCTGCTTCTATGCCCTTTGAGAAGGCTGCTTTGAGGAACCTCTTACCCTAGCCTCTGCCAAGTACAGCCTTCTGCCTCTCTCCAATACGGACTTACTTCTGACAGCTTGTCTTTCCGTTTGAGAAACCAAGAGCCCTTTTCGTGCAGGGAAAAATGTCCGTTTTCTGTTCTTCTTTTGCACACGGTGACGTGCTTTCAGTGCTGGGGTTAGGCTTTTACCCACTCGAGGGAGGGCAGCTTCCCATTCACTTTGGAGATGGCACTCCTGCAGCGCTGTGGACCATGTCTGTGCTTCGCAGACTGCAAACTACCCTCTCCATTCGAAGAGAACACGCACGGATTGGGAAGTCTCTGTTCTCTGGGAGTTGTGTGTGGTGCTACTGCCGCGGTGTATGGGGTGGCTCACTGGCCACTAGCAATGTTTCTGCTCGCCACTGTGGGGCAAACGTTGTGCAGCTAAGCTCACTTGGGAAGTACAAGTGCCAGAGTTCCTTTCTGGGGCACCATCAAGAGATCACATTCGTAGCATGCGGGTACTGCTTTCCTCCTAAGCTGTGCATTCGCAGCCAGCTTCAAGGAGTTCCTTTTGTGGATAGACTCTGGTGGAGAGGCCGCTGGAGAAGGCCTCTGCTTCTATGCCCTTTGAGAAGGCTGCTTTGAGGAACCTCTTACCCTAGCCTCTGCCAAGTACAGCCTTCTGCCTCTCTCCAATACTGACTTACTTTTGACAGCTTGTCTTTCCTTTTGAGAAACCAAGAGCCCTTTTCGTGCAGGGAAAAATGTCCCTTTTCTGTTCTTTTGCACACGGTTACGTGCTTTCAGTGCTGGGGTTAGGCTTTTACCCACTCGAGGGAGAGCAGCTTCCCATTCACTTTGGAGATGGCACTCCTGCAGCGCTGTGGGCCATGTCTGTGCTTCGCAGACTGCAAACTACCCTCTCCATTCGAAGAGAACACGCACCGATTGGGAAGTCTCTGTTCTCTGGGAGTTGTGTGTGGTGCTACTGCCGCGGTGTATGGGGTGGCTCACTGGCCACTAGCAATGTTTCTGCTCGCCACTGTGGGGCAAACGTTGTGCAGCTAAGCTCACTTGGGAAGTACAAGTGCCAGAGTTCCTTTCTGGGGCACCATCAAGAGATCACATTCGTAGCATGCGGGTACTGCTTTCCTCCTAAGCTGTGCATTCGCAGCCAGCTTCAAGATGTTCCTTTTGTGGATAGACTCTGGTGGAGAGGCCGCTGGAGAAGGCCTCTGCTTCTATGCCCTTTGAGAAGACTGCTTTGAGGAACCTCTTACCCTAGCCTCTGCCAAGTACAGCCTTCTGCCTCTCTCCAATACTGACTTACTTTTGACAGCTTGTCTTTCCGTTTGAGAAACCAAGAGCCCTTTTCGTGCAGGGAAAAATGTCCGTTTTCTGTTCTTCTTTTGCACACGGTGACGTGCTTTCAGGGCTGTGGTTAGGCTTTTACCCACTCGAGGGAGGGCAGCTTCCCATTCACTTTGGAGATGGCACTCCTGCAGCGCTGTGGGCCATGTCTGTGCTTCGCAGACTGCAAACTACCCTCTCCATTCGAAGAGAACACGCACGGATTGGGAAGTCTCTGTTCTCTGGGAGTTGTGTGTGGTGCTACTGCCCCGGTGTATGGGGTGGCTCACTGGCCACTAGCAATGTTTCTGCTCGCCACTGTGGGCCAAACGTTGGGCAGGTAAGCTCACTTGGGAAGTACAAGTGCCAGAGTTCCTTTCTGGGGCACCATCAAGAGATCACATTCGTAGCATGCGGGTACTGCTTTCCTCCTAAGCTGTGCATTCGCAGCCAGCTTCAAGGTGTTCCTTTTGTGGATAGACTCTGGTGGAGAGGCCGCTGGAGAAGGCTTCTGCTTCTATGCCCTTTGAGAAGGCTGCTTTGAGGAACCTCTTACCCTAGCCTCTGCCAAGTACAGCCTTCTGCCTCTCTCCAATACTGACTTACTTTTGACAGCTTCTCTTTCCGTTTGAGAAACCAAGAGCCCTTTTCGTGCAGGGAAAAATGTCCGTTTTCTGTTCTTCTTTTGCACACGGTGACGTGCTTTCAGGCCTGGGTTAGGCTTTTACCCACTCGAGGGAGGGCAGCTTCTCATTCACTTTGGAGATGGCACTCCTGCAGCGCTGTCGGCCATGACTGTGCTTCGCAGACTGTAAACTACCCTCTCCATTCGAAGAAAACACGCACGGATTGGGAAGTCTCTGTTCTCTGGGAGATGTGTGTGGTGCTACTGCCCCGGTGTATGGGGTGGCTCACTGGCCACTAGCAATGTTTCTGCTCGCCACTGTGGGCCAAACGTTGTGCAGCGAAGCTCACTTGGGAAGTACAAGTGCCAGAGTTCCTTTCTGGGGCACCATCAAGAGATCACATTCGTAGCATGCGGGTACTGCTTTCCTCCTAAGCTGTGCATTCGCAGCCAGCTTCAAGGAGTTCCTTTTGTGGATAGACTCTGGTGGAGAGGCCGCTGGAGAAGGCCTCTGCTTCTATGCCCTTTGAGAAGGCTGCTTTGAGGAACCTCTTACCCTAGCCTCTGCCAAGTACAGCCTTCTGCCTCTCTCCAATACTGACTTACTTTTGACAGCTTGTCTTTCCGTTTGAGAAACCAAGAGCCCTTTTCGTGCAGGGAAAAATGTCCGTTTTCTGTTCTTTTGCACACGGTTACGTGCTTTCAGTGCTGGGGTTAGGCTTTTACCCACTCGAGGGAGGGCAGCTTCCCATTCACTTTGGAGATGGCACTCCTGCAGCGCTGTGGACCATGTCTGTGCTTCGCAGACTGCAAACTACCCTCTCCATTCGAAGAGAACACGCACGGATTGGGAAGTCTCTGTTCTCTGGGAGTTGTGTGTGGTGCTACTGCCGCGGTGTATGGGGTGGCTCACTGGCCACTAGCAATGTTTCTGCTCGCCACTGTGGGGCAAACGTTGTGCAGCTAAGCTCACTTGGGAAGTACAAGTGCCAGAGTTCCTTTCTGGGGCACCATCAAGAGATCACATTCGTAGCATGCGGGTACTGCTTTCCTCCTAAGCTGTGCATTCGCAGCCAGCTTCAAGGAGTTCCTTTTGTGGATAGACTCTGGTGGAGAGGCCGCTGGAGAAGGCCTCTGCTTCTATGCCCTTTGAGAAGGCTGCTTTGAGGAACCTCTTACCCTAGCCTCTGCCAAGTACAGCCTTCTGCCTCTCTCCAATACTGACTTACTTTTGACAGCTTGTCTTTCCTTTTGAGAAACCAAGAGCCCTTTTCGTGCAGGGAAAAATGTCCCTTTTCTGTTCTTTTGCACACGGTTACGTGCTTTCAGTGCTGGGGTTAGGCTTTTACCCACTCGAGGGAGAGCAGCTTCCCATTCACTTTGGAGATGGCACTCCTGCAGCGCTGTGGGCCATGTCTGTGCTTCGCAGACTGCAAACTACCCTCTCCATTCGAAGAGAACACGCACCGATTGGGAAGTCTCTGTTCTCTGGGAGTTGTGTGTGGTGCTACTGCCGCGGTGTATGGGGTGGCTCACTGGCCACTAGCAATGTTTCTGCTCGCCACTGTGGGGCAAACGTTGTGCAGCTAAGCTCACTTGGGAAGTACAAGTGCCAGAGTTCCTTTCTGGGGCACCATCAAGAGATCACATTCGTAGCATGCGGGTACTGCTTTCCTCCTAAGCTGTGCATTCGCAGCCAGCTTCAAGATGTTCCTTTTGTGGATAGACTCTGGTGGAGAGGCCGCTGGAGAAGGCCTCTGCTTCTATGCCCTTTGAGAAGACTGCTTTGAGGAACCTCTTACCCTAGCCTCTGCCAAGTACAGCCTTCTGCCTCTCTCCAATACTGACTTACTTTTGACAGCTTGTCTTTCCGTTTGAGAAACCAAGAGCCCTTTTCGTGCAGGGAAAAATGTCCGTTTTCTGTTCTTCTTTTGCACACGGTGACGTGCTTTCAGGGCTGTGGTTAGGCTTTTACCCACTCGAGGGAGGGCAGCTTCCCATTCACTTTGGAGATGGCACTCCTGCAGCGCTGTGGGCCATGTCTGTGCTTCGCAGACTGCAAACTACCCTCTCCATTCGAAGAGAACACGCACGGATTGGGAAGTCTCTGTTCTCTGGGAGTTGTGTGTGGTGCTACTGCCCCGGTGTATGGGGTGGCTCACTGGCCACTAGCAATGTTTCTGCTCGCCACTGTGGGCCAAACGTTGGGCAGGTAAGCTCACTTGGGAAGTACAAGTGCCAGAGTTCCTTTCTGGGGCACCATCAAGAGATCACATTCGTAGCATGCGGGTACTGCTTTCCTCCTAAGCTGTGCATTCGCAGCCAGCTTCAAGGTGTTCCTTTTGTGGATAGACTCTGGTGGAGAGGCCGCTGGAGAAGGCTTCTGCTTCTATGCCCTTTGAGAAGGCTGCTTTGAGGAACCTCTTACCCTAGCCTCTGCCAAGTACAGCCTTCTGCCTCTCTCCAATACTGACTTACTTTTGACAGCTTCTCTTTCCGTTTGAGAAACCAAGAGCCCTTTTCGTGCAGGGAAAAATGTCCGTTTTCTGTTCTTCTTTTGCACACGGTGACGTGCTTTCAGGCCTGGGTTAGGCTTTTACCCACTCGAGGGAGGGCAGCTTCTCATTCACTTTGGAGATGGCACTCCTGCAGCGCTGTCGGCCATGACTGTGCTTCGCAGACTGTAAACTACCCTCTCCATTCGAAGAAAACACGCACGGATTGGGAAGTCTCTGTTCTCTGGGAGATGTGTGTGGTGCTACTGCCCCGGTGTATGGGGTGGCTCACTGGCCACTAGCAATGTTTCTGCTCGCCACTGTGGGCCAAACGTTGTGCAGCGAAGCTCACTTGGGAAGTACAAGTGCCAGAGTTCCTTTCTGGGGCACCATCAAGAGATCACATTCGTAGCATGCGGGTACTGCTTTCCTCCTAAGCTGTGCATTCGCAGCCAGCTTCAAGGAGTTCCTTTTGTGGATAGACTCTGGTGGAGAGGCCGCTGGAGAAGGCCTCTGCTTCTATGCCCTTTGAGAAGGCTGCTTTGAGGAACCTCTTACCCTAGCCTCTGCCAAGTACAGCCTTCTGCCTCTCTCCAATACTGACTTACTTTTGACAGCTTGTCTTTCCGTTTGAGAAACCAAGAGCCCTTTTCGTGCAGGGAAAAATGTCCGTTTTCTGTTCTTTTGCACACGGTTACGTGCTTTCAGTGCTGGGGTTAGGCTTTTACCCACTCGAGGGAGGGCAGCTTCCCATTCACTTTGGAGATGGCACTCCTGCAGCGCTGTGGACCATGTCTGTGCTTCGCAGACTGCAAACTACCCTCTCCATTCGAAGAGAACACGCACGGATTGGGAAGTCTCTGTTCTCTGGGAGTTGTGTGTGGTGCTACTGCCGCGGTGTATGGGGTGGCTCACTGGCCACTAGCAATGTTTCTGCTCGCCACTGTGGGGCAAACGTTGTGCAGCTAAGCTCACTTGGGAAGTACAAGTGCCAGAGTTCCTTTCTGGGGCACCATCAAGAGATCACATTCGTAGCATGCGGGTACTGCTTTCCTCCTAAGCTGTGCATTCGCAGCCAGCTTCAAGGTGTTCCTTTTGTGGATAGACTCTGGTGGAGAGGCCGCTGGAGAAGGTCTCTGCTTCTATGCCCTTTGAGAAGGCTGCTTTGAGGAACCTCTTACCCTAGCCTCTGCCAAGTACAGCCTTCTGCCTCTCTCCAATACTGACTTACTTTTGACAGCTTGTCTTTCCTTTTGAGAAACCAAGAGCCCTTTTCGTGCAGGGAAAAATGTCCCTTTTCTGTTCTTTTGCACACGGTTACGTGCTTTCAGTGCTGGGGTTAGGCTTTTACCCACTCGAGGGAGAGCAGCTTCCCATTCACTTTGGAGATGGCACTCCTGCAGCGCTGTGGGCCATGTCTGTGCTTCGCAGACTGCAAACTACCCTCTCCATTCGAAGAGAACACGCACCGATTGGGAAGTCTCTGTTCTCTGGGAGTTGTGTGTGGTGCTACTGCCGCGGTGTATGGGGTGGCTCACTGGCCACTAGCAATGTTTCTGCTCGCCACTGTGGGGCAAACGTTGTGCAGCTAAGCTCACTTGGGAAGTACAAGTGCCAGAGTTCCTTTCTGGGGCACCATCAAGAGATCACATTCGTAGCATGCGGGTACTGCTTTCCTCCTAAGCTGTGCATTCGCAGCCAGCTTCAAGATGTTCCTTTTGTGGATAGACTCTGGTGGAGAGGCCGCTGGAGAAGGCCTCTGCTTCTATGCCCTTTGAGAAGACTGCTTTGAGGAACCTCTTACCCTAGCCTCTGCCAAGTACAGCCTTCTGCCTCTCTCCAATACTGACTTACTTTTGACAGCTTGTCTTTCCGTTTGAGAAACCAAGAGCCCTTTTCGTGCAGGGAAAAATGTCCGTTTTCTGTTCTTCTTTTGCACACGGTGACGTGCTTTCAGGGCTGTGGTTAGGCTTTTACCCACTCGAGGGAGGGCAGCTTCCCATTCACTTTGGAGATGGCACTCCTGCAGCGCTGTGGGCCATGTCTGTGCTTCGCAGACTGCAAACTACCCTCTCCATTCGAAGAGAACACGCACGGATTGGGAAGTCTCTGTTCTCTGGGAGTTGTGTGTGGTGCTACTGCCCCGGTGTATGGGGTGGCTCACTGGCCACTAGCAATGTTTCTGCTCGCCACTGTGGGCCAAACGTTGGGCAGGTAAGCTCACTTGGGAAGTACAAGTGCCAGAGTTCCTTTCTGGGGCACCATCAAGAGATCACATTCGTAGCATGCGGGTACTGCTTTCCTCCTAAGCTGTGCATTCGCAGCCAGCTTCAAGGTGTTCCTTTTGTGGATAGACTCTGGTGGAGAGGCCGCTGGAGAAGGCTTCTGCTTCTATGCCCTTTGAGAAGGCTGCTTTGAGGAACCTCTTACCCTAGCCTCTGCCAAGTACAGCCTTCTGCCTCTCTCCAATACTGACTTACTTTTGACAGCTTCTCTTTCCGTTTGCGAAACCAAGAGCCCTTTTCGTGCAGGGAAAAATGTCCGTTTTCTGTTCTTCTTTTGCACACGGTGACGTGCTTTCAGGCCTGGGTTAGGCTTTTACCCACTCGAGGGAGGGCAGCTTCCCATTCACTTTGGAGATGGCACTCCTGCAGCGCTGTCGGCCATGACTGTGCTTCGCAGACTGTAAACTACCCTCTCCATTCGAAGAAAACACGCACGGATTGGGAAGTCTCTGTTCTCTGGGAGATGTGTGTGGTGCTACTGCCCCGGTGTATGGGGTGGCTCACTGGCCACTAGCAATGTTTCTGCTCGCCACTGTGGGCCAAACGTTGTGCAGCGAAGCTCACTTGGGAAGTACAAGTGCCAGAGTTCCTTTCTGGGGCACCATCAAGAGATCACATTCGTAGCATGCGGGTACTGCTTTCCTCCTAAGCTGTGCATTCGCAGCCAGCTTCAAGGAGTTCCTTTTGTGGATAGACTCTGGTGGAGAGGCCGCTGGAGAAGGCCTCTGCTTCTATGCCCTTTGAGAAGGCTGCTTTGAGGAACCTCTGACCCTAGCCTCTGCCAAGTACAGCCTTCTGCCTCTCTCCAATACGGACTTACTTCTGACAGCTTGTCTTTCCGTTTGAGAAACCAAGAGCCCTTTTCGTGCAGGGAAAAATGTCCGTTTTCTGTTCTTTTGCACACGGTTACGTGCTTTCAGTGCTGGGGTTAGGCTTTTACCCACTCGAGGGAGGGCAGCTTCCCATTCACTTTGGAGATGGCACTCCTGCAGCGCTGTGGACCATGTCTGTGCTTCGCAGACTGCAAACTACCCTCTCCATTCGAAGAGAACACGCACGGATTGGGAAGTCTCTGTTCTCTGGGAGTTGTGTGTGGTGCTACTGCCGCGGTGTATGGGGTGGCTCACTGGCCACTAGCAATGTTTCTGCTCGCCACTGTGGGGCAAACGTTGTGCAGCTAAGCTCACTTGGGAAGTACAAGTGCCAGAGTTCCTTTCTGGGGCACCATCAAGAGATCACATTCGTAGCATGCGGGTACTGCTTTCCTCCTAAGCTGTGCATTCGCAGCCAGCTTCAAGGAGTTCCTTTTGTGGATAGACTCTGGTGGAGAGGCCGCTGGAGAAGGCCTCTGCTTCTATGCCCTTTGAGAAGGCTGCTTTGAGGAACCTCTTACCCTAGCCTCTGCCAAGTACAGCCTTCTGCCTCTCTCCAATACTGACTTACTTTTGACAGCTTGTCTTTCCTTTTGAGAAACCAAGAGCCCTTTTCGTGCAGGGAAAAATGTCCCTTTTCTGTTCTTTTGCACACGGTTACGTGCTTTCAGTGCTGGGGTTAGGCTTTTACCCACTCGAGGGAGAGCAGCTTCCCATTCACTTTGGAGATGGCACTCCTGCAGCGCTGTGGGCCATGTCTGTGCTTCGCAGACTGCAAACTACCCTCTCCATTCGAAGAGAACACGCACCGATTGGGAAGTCTCTGTTCTCTGGGAGTTGTGTGTGGTGCTACTGCCGCGGTGTATGGGGTGGCTCACTGGCCACTAGCAATGTTTCTGCTCGCCACTGTGGGGCAAACGTTGTGCAGCTAAGCTCACTTGGGAAGTACAAGTGCCAGAGTTCCTTTCTGGGGCACCATCAAGAGATCACATTCGTAGCATGCGGGTACTGCTTTCCTCCTAAGCTGTGCATTCGCAGCCAGCTTCAAGATGTTCCTTTTGTGGATAGACTCTGGTGGAGAGGCCGCTGGAGAAGGCCTCTGCTTCTATGCCCTTTGAGAAGACTGCTTTGAGGAACCTCTTACCCTAGCCTCTGCCAAGTACAGCCTTCTGCCTCTCTCCAATACTGACTTACTTTTGACAGCTTGTCTTTCCGTTTGAGAAACCAAGAGCCCTTTTCGTGCAGGGAAAAATGTCCGTTTTCTGTTCTTCTTTTGCACACGGTGACGTGCTTTCAGGGCTGTGGTTAGGCTTTTACCCACTCGAGGGAGGGCAGCTTCCCATTCACTTTGGAGATGGCACTCCTGCAGCGCTGTGGGCCATGTCTGTGCTTCGCAGACTGCAAACTACCCTCTCCATTCGAAGAGAACACGCACGGATTGGGAAGTCTCTGTTCTCTGGGAGTTGTGTGTGGTGCTACTGCCCCGGTGTATGGGGTGGCTCACTGGCCACTAGCAATGTTTCTGCTCGCCACTGTGGGCCAAACGTTGGGCAGGTAAGCTCACTTGGGAAGTACAAGTGCCAGAGTTCCTTTCTGGGGCACCATCAAGAGATCACATTCGTAGCATGCGGGTACTGCTTTCCTCCTAAGCTGTGCATTCGCAGCCAGCTTCAAGGTGTTCCTTTTGTGGATAGACTCTGGTGGAGAGGCCGCTGGAGAAGGCTTCTGCTTCTATGCCCTTTGAGAAGGCTGCTTTGAGGAACCTCTTACCCTAGCCTCTGCCAAGTACAGCCTTCTGCCTCTCTCCAATACTGACTTACTTTTGACAGCTTCTCTTTCCGTTTGAGAAACCAAGAGCCCTTTTCGTGCAGGGAAAAATGTCCGTTTTCTGTTCTTCTTTTGCACACGGTGACGTGCTTTCAGGCCTGGGTTAGGCTTTTACCCACTCGAGGGAGGGCAGCTTCTCATTCACTTTGGAGATGGCACTCCTGCAGCGCTGTCGGCCATGACTGTGCTTCGCAGACTGTAAACTACCCTCTCCATTCGAAGAAAACACGCACGGATTGGGAAGTCTCTGTTCTCTGGGAGATGTGTGTGGTGCTACTGCCCCGGTGTATGGGGTGGCTCACTGGCCACTAGCAATGTTTCTGCTCGCCACTGTGGGCCAAACGTTGTGCAGCGAAGCTCACTTGGGAAGTACAAGTGCCAGAGTTCCTTTCTGGGGCACCATCAAGAGATCACATTCGTAGCATGCGGGTACTGCTTTCCTCCTAAGCTGTGCATTCGCAGCCAGCTTCAAGGAGTTCCTTTTGTGGATAGACTCTGGTGGAGAGGCCGCTGGAGAAGGCCTCTGCTTCTATGCCCTTTGAGAAGGCTGCTTTGAGGAACCTCTTACCCTAGCCTCTGCCAAGTACAGCCTTCTGCCTCTCTCCAATACTGACTTACTTTTGACAGCTTGTCTTTCCGTTTGAGAAACCAAGAGCCCTTTTCGTGCAGGGAAAAATGTCCGTTTTCTGTTCTTTTGCACACGGTTACGTGCTTTCAGGGCTGGGGTTAGGCTTTTACCCACTCGAGGGAGGGCAGCTTCCCATTCACTTTGGAGATGGCACTCCTGCAGCGCTGTGGACCATGTCTGTGCTTCGCAGACTGCAAACTACCCTCTCCATTCGAAGAGAACACGCACGGATTGGGAAGTCTCTGTTCTCTGGGAGTTGTGTGTGGTGCTACTGCCGCGGTGTATGGGGTGGCTCACTGGCCACTAGCAATGTTTCTGCTCGCCACTGTGGGGCAAACGTTGTGCAGCTAAGCTCACTTGGGAAGTACAAGTGCCAGAGTTCCTTTCTGGGGCACCATCAAGAGATCACATTCGTAGCATGCGGGTACTGCTTTCCTCCTAAGCTGTGCATTCGCAGCCAGCTTCAAGGAGTTCCTTTTGTGGATAGACTCTGGTGGAGAGGCCGCTGGAGAAGGCCTCTGCTTCTATGCCCTTTGAGAAGGCTGCTTTGAGGAACCTCTTACCCTAGCCTCTGCCAAGTACAGCCTTCTGCCTCTCTCCAATACTGACTTACTTTTGACAGCTTGTCTTTCCTTTTGAGAAACCAAGAGCCCTTTTCGTGCAGGGAAAAATGTCCCTTTTCTGTTCTTTTGCACACGGTTACGTGCTTTCAGTGCTGGGGTTAGGCTTTTACCCACTCGAGGGAGAGCAGCTTCCCATTCACTTTGGAGATGGCACTCCTGCAGCGCTGTGGGCCATGTCTGTGCTTCGCAGACTGCAAACTACCCTCTCCATTCGAAGAGAACACGCACCGATTGGGAAGTCTCTGTTCTCTGGGAGTTGTGTGTGGTGCTACTGCCGCGGTGTATGGGGTGGCTCACTGGCCACTAGCAATGTTTCTGCTCGCCACTGTGGGGCAAACGTTGTGCAGCTAAGCTCACTTGGGAAGTACAAGTGCCAGAGTTCCTTTCTGGGGCACCATCAAGAGATCACATTCGTAGCATGCGGGTACTGCTTTCCTCCTAAGCTGTGCATTCGCAGCCAGCTTCAAGATGTTCCTTTTGTGGATAGACTCTGGTGGAGAGGCCGCTGGAGAAGGCCTCTGCTTCTATGCCCTTTGAGAAGACTGCTTTGAGGAACCTCTTACCCTAGCCTCTGCCAAGTACAGCCTTCTGCCTCTCTCCAATACTGACTTACTTTTGACAGCTTGTCTTTCCGTTTGAGAAACCAAGAGCCCTTTTCGTGCAGGGAAAAATGTCCGTTTTCTGTTCTTCGTTTGCACACGGTGACGTGCTATCAGGGCTGTGGTTAGGCTTTTACCCACTCGAGGGAGGGCAGCTTCCCATTCACTTTGGAGATGGCACTCCTGCAGCGCTGTGGGCCATGTCTGTGCTTCGCAGACTGCAAACTACCCTCTCCATTCGAAGAGAACACGCACGGATTGGGAAGTCTCTGTTCTCTGGGAGTTGTGTGTGGTGCTACTGCCCCGGTGTATGGGGTGGCTCACTGGCCACTAGCAATGTTTCTGCTCGCCACTGTGGGCCAAACGTTGGGCAGGTAAGCTCACTTGGGAAGTACAAGTGCCAGAGTTCCTTTCTGGGGCACCATCAAGAGATCACATTCGTAGCATGCGGGTACTGCTTTCCTCCTAAGCTGTGCATTCGCAGCCAGCTTCAAGGTGTTCCTTTTGTGGATAGACTCTGGTGGAGAGGCCGCTGGAGAAGGCTTCTGCTTCTATGCCCTTTGAGAAGGCTGCTTTGAGGAACCTCTTACCCTAGCCTCTGCCAAGTACAGCCTTCTGCCTCTCTCCAATACTGACTTACTTTTGACAGCTTCTCTTTCCGTTTGAGAAACCAAGAGCCCTTTTCGTGCAGGGAAAAATGTCCGTTTTCTGTTCTTCTTTTGCACACGGTGACGTGCTTTCAGGCCTGGGTTAGGCTTTTACCCACTCGAGGGAGGGCAGCTTCCCATTCACTTTGGAGATGGCACTCCTGCAGCGCTGTCGGCCATGACTGTGCTTCGCAGACTGTAAACTACCCTCTCCATTCGAAGAAAACACGCACGGATTGGGAAGTCTCTGTTCTCTGGGAGATGTGTGTGGTGCTACTGCCCCGGTGTATGGGGTGGCTCACTGGCCACTAGCAATGTTTCTGCTCGCCACTGTGGGCCAAACGTTGTGCAGCGAAGCTCACTTGGGAAGTACAAGTGCCAGAGTTCCTTTCTGGGGCACCATCAAGAGATCACATTCGTAGCATGCGGGTACTGCTTTCCTCCTAAGCTGTGCATTCGCAGCCAGCTTCAAGGAGTTCCTTTTGTGGATAGACTCTGGTGGAGAGGCCGCTGGAGAAGGCCTCTGCTTCTATGCCCTTTGAGAAGGCTGCTTTGAGGAACCTCTTACCCTAGCCTCTGCCAAGTACAGCCTTCTGCCTCTCTCCAATACTGACTTACTTTTGACAGCTTGTCTTTCCGTTTGAGAAACCAAGAGCCCTTTTCGTGCAGGGAAAAATGTCCGTTTTCTGTTCTTTTGCACACGGTTACGTGCTTTCAGTGCTGGGGTTAGGCTTTTACCCACTCGAGGGAGGGCAGCTTCCCATTCACTTTGGAGATGGCACTCCTGCAGCGCTGTGGACCATGTCTGTGCTTCGCAGACTGCAAACTACCCTCTCCATTCGAAGAGAACACGCACGGATTGGGAAGTCTCTGTTCTCTGGGAGTTGTGTGTGGTGCTACTGCCGCGGTGTATGGGGTGGCTCACTGGCCACTAGCAATGTTTCTGCTCGCCACTGTGGGGCAAACGTTGTGCAGCTAAGCTCACTTGGGAAGTACAAGTGCCAGAGTTCCTTTCTGGGGCACCATCAAGAGATCACATTCGTAGCATGCGGGTACTGCTTTCCTCCTAAGCTGTGCATTCGCAGCCAGCTTCAAGGAGTTCCTTTTGTGGATAGACTCTGGTGGAGAGGCCGCTGGAGAAGGCCTCTGCTTCTATGCCCTTTGAGAAGGCTGCTTTGAGGAACCTCTTACCCTAGCCTCTGCCAAGTACAGCCTTCTGCCTCTCTCCAATACTGACTTACTTTTGACAGCTTGTCTTTCCTTTTGAGAAACCAAGAGCCCTTTTCGTGCAGGGAAAAATGTCCCTTTTCTGTTCTTTTGCACACGGTTACGTGCTTTCAGTGCTGGGGTTAGGCTTTTACCCACTCGAGGGAGAGCAGCTTCCCATTCACTTTGGAGATGGCACTCCTGCAGCGCTGTGGGCCATGTCTGTGCTTCGCAGACTGCAAACAACCCTCTCCATTCGAAGAGAACACGCACCGATTGGGAAGTCTCTGTTCTCTGGGAGTTGTGTGTGGTGCTACTGCCGCGGTGTATGGGGTGGCTCACTGGCCACTAGCAATGTTTCTGCTCGCCACTGTGGGGCAAACGTTGTGCAGCTAAGCTCACTTGGGAAGTACAAGTGCCAGAGTTCCTTTCTGGGGCACCATCAAGAGATCACATTCGTAGCATGCGGGTACTGCTTTCCTCCTAAGCTGTGCATTCGCAGCCAGCTTCAAGATGTTCCTTTTGTGGATAGACTCTGGTGGAGAGGCCGCTGGAGAAGGCCTCTGCTTCTATGCCCTTTGAGAAGACTGCTTTGAGGAACCTCTTACCCTAGCCTCTGCCAAGTACAGCCTTCTGCCTCTCTCCAATACTGACTTACTTTTGACAGCTTGTCTTTCCGTTTGAGAAACCAAGAGCCCTTTTCGTGCAGGGAAAAATGTCCGTTTTCTGTTCTTCTTTTGCACACGGTGACGTGCTTTCAGGGCTGTGGTTAGGCTTTTACCCACTCGAGGGAGGGCAGCTTCCCATTCACTTTGGAGATGGCACTCCTGCAGCGCTGTGGGCCATGTCTGTGCTTCGCAGACTGCAAACTACCCTCTCCATTCGAAGAGAACACGCACGGATTGGGAAGTCTCTGTTCTCTGGGAGTTGTGTGTGGTGCTACTGCCCCGGTGTATGGGGTGGCTCACTGGCCACTAGCAATGTTTCTGCTCGCCACTGTGGGCCAAACGTTGGGCAGGTAAGCTCACTTGGGAAGTACAAGTGCCAGAGTTCCTTTCTGGGGCACCATCAAGAGATCACATTCGTAGCATGCGGGTACTGCTTTCCTCCTAAGCTGTGCATTCGCAGCCAGCTTCAAGGTGTTCCTTTTGTGGATAGACTCTGGTGGAGAGGCCGCTGGAGAAGGCTTCTGCTTCTATGCCCTTTGAGAAGGCTGCTTTGAGGAACCTCTTACCCTAGCCTCTGCCAAGTACAGCCTTCTGCCTCTCTCCAATACTGACTTACTTTTGACAGCTTCTCTTTCCGTTTGAGAAACCAAGAGCCCTTTTCGTGCAGGGAAAAATGTCCGTTTTCTGTTCTTCTTTTGCACACGGTGACGTGCTTTCAGGCCTGGGTTAGGCTTTTACCCACTCGAGGGAGGGCAGCTTCCCATTCACTTTGGAGATGGCACTCCTGCAGCGCTGTCGGCCATGACTGTGCTTCGCAGACTGTAAACTACCCTCTCCATTCGAAGAAAACACGCACGGATTGGGAAGTCTCTGTTCTCTGGGAGATGTGTGTGGTGCTACTGCCCCGGTGTATGGGGTGGCTCACTGGCCACTAGCAATGTTTCTGCTCGCCACTGTGGGCCAAACGTTGTGCAGCGAAGCTCACTTGGGAAGTACAAGTGCCAGAGTTCCTTTCTGGGGCACCATCAAGAGATCACATTCGTAGCATGCGGGTACTGCTTTCCTCCTAAGCTGTGCATTCGCAGCCAGCTTCAAGGAGTTCCTTTTGTGGATAGACTCTGGTGGAGAGGCCGCTGGAGAAGGCCTCTGCTTCTATGCCCTTTGAGAAGGCTGCTTTGAGGAACCTCTTACCCTAGCCTCTGCCAAGTACAGCCTTCTGCCTCTCTCCAATACTGACTTACTTTTGACAGCTTGTCTTTCCTTTTGAGAAACCAAGAGCCCTTTTCGTGCAGGGAAAAATGTCCCTTTTCTGTTCTTTTGCACACGGTTACGTGCTTTCAGTGCTGGGGTTAGGCTTTTACCCACTCGAGGGAGAGCAGCTTCCCATTCACTTTGGAGATGGCACTCCTGCAGCGCTGTGGGCCATGTCTGTGCTTCGCAGACTGCAAACTACCCTCTCCATTCGAAGAGAACACGCACCGATTGGGAAGTCTCTGTTCTCTGGGAGTTGTGTGTGGTGCTACTGCCGCGGTGTATGGGGTGGCTCACTGGCCACTAGCAATGTTTCTGCTCGCCACTGTGGGGCAAACGTTGTGCAGCTAAGCTCACTTGGGAAGTACAAGTGCCAGAGTTCCTTTCTGGGGCACCATCAAGAGATCACATTCGTAGCATGCGGGTACTGCTTTCCTCCTAAGCTGTGCATTCGCAGCCAGCTTCAAGATGTTCCTTTTGTGGATAGACTCTGGTGGAGAGGCCGCTGGAGAAGGCCTCTGCTTCTATGCCCTTTGAGAAGACTGCTTTGAGGAACCTCTTACCCTAGCCTCTGCCAAGTACAGCCTTCTGCCTCTCTCCAATACTGACTTACTTTTGACAGCTTGTCTTTCCGTTTGAGAAACCAAGAGCCCTTTTCGTGCAGGGAAAAATGTCCGTTTTCTGTTCTTCTTTTGCACACGGTGACGTGCTTTCAGGGCTGTGGTTAGGCTTTTACCCACTCGAGGGAGGGCAGCTTCCCATTCACTTTGGAGATGGCACTCCTGCAGCGCTGTGGGCCATGTCTGTGCTTCGCAGACTGCAAACTACCCTCTCCATTCGAAGAGAACACGCACGGATTGGGAAGTCTCTGTTCTCTGGGAGTTGTGTGTGGTGCTACTGCCCCGGTGTATGGGGTGGCTCACTGGCCACTAGCAATGTTTCTGCTCGCCACTGTGGGCCAAACGTTGGGCAGGTAAGCTCACTTGGGAAGTACAAGTGCCAGAGTTCCTTTCTGGGGCACCATCAAGAGATCACATTCGTAGCATGCGGGTACTGCTTTCCTCCTAAGCTGTGCATTCGCAGCCAGCTTCAAGGTGTTCCTTTTGTGGATAGACTCTGGTGGAGAGGCCGCTGGAGAAGGCTTCTGCTTCTATGCCCTTTGAGAAGGCTGCTTTGAGGAACCTCTTACCCTAGCCTCTGCCAAGTACAGCCTTCTGCCTCTCTCCAATACTGACTTACTTTTGACAGCTTCTCTTTCCGTTAGAGAAACCAAGAGCCCTTTTCGTGCAGGGAAAAATGTCCGTTTTCTGTTCTTCTTTTGCACACGGTGACGTGCTTTCAGGCCTGGGTTAGGCTTTTACCCACTCGAGGGAGGGCAGCTTCCCATTCACTTTGGAGATGGCACTCCTGCAGCGCTGTCGGCCATGACTGTGCTTCGCAGACTGTAAACTACCCTCTCCATTCGAAGAAAACACGCACGGATTGGGAAGTCTCTGTTCTCTGGGAGATGTGTGTGGTGCTACTGCCCCGGTGTATGGGGTGGCTCACTGGCCACTAGCAATGTTTCTGCTCGCCACTGTGGGCCAAACGTTGTGCAGCGAAGCTCACTTGGGAAGTACAAGTGCCAGAGTTCCTTTCTGGGGCACCATCAAGAGATCACATTCGTAGCATGCGGGTACTGCTTTCCTCCTAAGCTGTGCATTCGCAGCCAGCTTCAAGGAGTTCCTTTTGTGGATAGACTCTGGTGGAGAGGCCGCTGGAGAAGGCCTCTGCTTCTATGCCCTTTGAGAAGACTGCTTTGAGGACCCTCTTACCCTAGCCTCTGCCAAGTACAGCCTTCTGCCTCTCTCCAATACTGACTTACTTTTGACAGCTTGTCTTTCCGTTTGAGAAACCAAGAGCCCTTTTCGTGCAGGGAAAAATGTCCGTTTTCTGTTCTTTTGCACACGGTTACGTGCTTTCAGTGCTGGGGTTAGGCTTTTACCCACTCGAGGGAGGGCAGCTTCCCATTCACTTTGGAGATGGCACTCCTGCAGCGCTGTGGACCATGTCTGTGCTTCGCAGACTGCAAACTACCCTCTCCATTCGAAGAGAACACGCACGGATTGGGAAGTCTCTGTTCTCTGGGAGTTGTGTGTGGTGCTACTGCCGCGGTGTATGGGGTGGCTCACTGGCCACTAGCAATGTTTCTGCTCGCCACTGTGGGGCAAACGTTGTGCAGCTAAGCTCACTTGGGAAGTACAAGTGCCAGAGTTCCTTTCTGGGGCACCATCAAGAGATCACATTCGTAGCATGCGGGTACTGCTTTCCTCCTAAGCTGTGCATTCGCAGCCAGCTTCAAGGAGTTCCTTTTGTGGATAGACTCTGGTGGAGAGGCCGCTGGAGAAGGCCTCTGCTTCTATGCCCTTTGAGAAGGCTGCTTTGAGGAACCTCTTACCCTAGCCTCTGCCAAGTACAGCCTTCTGCCTCTCTCCAATACTGACTTACTTTTGACAGCTTGTCTTTCCTTTTGAGAAACCAAGAGCCCTTTTCGTGCAGGGAAAAATGTCCCTTTTCTGTTCTTTTGCACACGGTTACGTGCTTTCAGTGCTGGGGTTAGGCTTTTACCCACTCGAGGGAGAGCAGCTTCCCATTCACTTTGGAGATGGCACTCCTGCAGCGCTGTGGGCCATGTCTGTGCTTCGCAGACTGCAAACTACCCTCTCCATTCGAAGAGAACACGCACCGATTGGGAAGTCTCTGTTCTCTGGGAGTTGTGTGTGGTGCTACTGCCGCGGTGTATGGGTTGGCTCACTGGCCACTAGCAATGTTTCTGCTCGCCACTGTGGGGCAAACGTTGTGCAGCTAAGCTCACTTGGGAAGTACAAGTGCCAGAGTTCCTTTCTGGGGCACCATCAAGAGATCACATTCGTAGCATGCGGGTACTGCTTTCCTCCTAAGCTGTGCATTCGCAGCCAGCTTCAAGATGTTCCTTTTGTGGATAGACTCTGGTGGAGAGGCCGCTGGAGAAGGCCTCTGCTTCTATGCCCTTTGAGAAGACTGCTTTGAGGAACCTCTTACCCTAGCCTCTGCCAAGTACAGCCTTCTGCCTCTCTCCAATACTGACTTACTTTTGACAGCTTGTCTTTCCGTTTGAGAAACCAAGAGCCCTTTTCGTGCAGGGAAAAATGTCCGTTTTCTGTTCTTCTTTTGCACACGGTGACGTGCTTTCAGGGCTGTGGTTAGGCTTTTACCCACTCGAGGGAGGGCAGCTTCCCATTCACTTTGGAGATGGCACTCCTGCAGCGCTGTGGGCCATGTCTGTGCTTCGCAGACTGCAAACTACCCTCTCCATTCGAAGAGAACACGCACGGATTGGGAAGTCTCTGTTCTCTGGGAGTTGTGTGTGGTGCTACTGCCCCGGTGTATGGGGTGGCTCACTGGCCACTAGCAATGTTTCTGCTCGCCACTGTGGGCCAAACGTTGGGCAGGTAAGCTCACTTGGGAAGTACAAGTGCCAGAGTTCCTTTCTGGGGCACCATCAAGAGATCACATTCGTAGCATGCGGGTACTGCTTTCCTCCTAAGCTGTGCATTCGCAGCCAGCTTCAAGGTGTTCCTTTTGTGGATAGACTCTGGTGGAGAGGCCGCTGGAGAAGGCTTCTGCTTCTATGCCCTTTGAGAAGGCTGCTTTGAGGAACCTCTTACCCTAGCCTCTGCCAAGTACAGCCTTCTGCCTCTCTCCAATACTGACTTACTTTTGACAGCTTGTCTTTCCGTTTGAGAAACCAAGAGCCCTTTTCGTGCAGGGAAAAATGTCCGTTTTCTGTTCTTCTTTTGCACACGGTGACGTGCTTTCAGGCCTGGGTTAGGCTTTTACCCACTCGAGGGAGGGCAGCTTCCCATTCACTTTGGAGATGGCACTCCTGCAGCGCTGTCGGCCATGACTGTGCTTCGCAGACTGTAAACTACCCTCTCCATTCGAAGAAAACACGCACGGATTGGGAAGTCTCTGTTCTCTGGGAGATGTGTGTGGTGCTACTGCCCCGGTGTATGGGGTGGCTCACTGGCCACTAGCAATGTTTCTGCTCGCCACTGTGGGCCAAACGTTGTGCAGCGAAGCTCACTTGGGAAGTACAAGTGCCAGAGTTCCTTTCTGGGGCACCATCAAGAGATCACATTCGTAGCATGCGGGTACTGCTTTCCTCCTAAGCTGTGCATTCGCAGCCAGCTTCAAGATGTTCCTTTTGTGGATAGACTCTGGTGGAGAGGCCGCTGGAGAAGGCCTCTGCTTCTATGCCCTTTGAGAAGACTGCTTTGAGGACCCTCTTACCCTAGCCTCTGCCAAGTACAGCCTTCTGCCTCTCTCCAATACTGACTTACTTTTGACAGCTTGTCTTTCCGTTTGAGAAACCAAGAGCCCTTTTCGTGCAGGGAAAAATGTCCGTTTTCTGTTCTTCTTTTGCACACGGTGACGTGCTTTCAGGGCTGTGGTTAGGCTTTTACCCACTCGAGGGAGGGCAGCTTCCCATTCACTTTGGAGATGGCACTCCTGCAGCGCTGTGGGCCATGTCTGTGCTTCGCAGACTGCAAACTACCCTCTCCATTCGAAGAGAACACGCACGGATTGGGAAGTCTCTGTTCTCTGGGAGTTGTGTGTGGTGCTACTGCCGCGGTGTATGGGGTGGCTCACTGGCCACTAGCAATGTTTCTGCTCGCCACTGTGGGGCAAACGTTGTGCAGCTAAGCTCACTTGGGAAGTACAAGTGCCAGAGTTCCTTTCTGGGGCACCATCAAGAGATCACATTCGTAGCATGCGGGTACTGCTTTCCTCCTAAGCTGTGCATTCGCAGCCAGTTTCAAGGAGTTCCTTTTGTGGATAGACTCTGGTGGAGAGGCCGCTGGAGAAGGCCTCTGCTTCTATGCCCTTTGAGAAGGCTGCTTTGAGGAACCTCTTACCCTAGCCTCTGCCAAGTACAGCCTTCTGCCTCTCTCCAATACTGACTTACTTTTGACAGCTTGTCTTTCCTTTTGAGAAACCAAGAGCCCTTTTCGTGCAGGGAAAAATGTCCCTTTTCTGTTCTTTTGCACACGGTTACGTGCTTTCAGTGCTGGGGTTAGGCTTTTACCCACTCTAGGGAGAGCAGCTTCCCATTCACTTTGGAGATGGCACTCCTGCAGCGCTGTGGGCCATGTCTGTGCTTCGCAGACTGCAAACTACCCTCTCCATTCGAAGAGAACACGCACCGATTGGGAAGTCTCTGTTCTCTGGGAGTTGTGTGTGGTGCTACTGCCGCGGTGTATGGGGTGGCTCACTGGCCACTAGCAATGTTTCTGCTCGCCACTGTGGGGCAAACGTTGTGCAGCTAAGCTCACTTGGGAAGTACAAGTGCCAGAGTTCCTTTCTGGGGCACCATCAAGAGATCACATTCGTAGCATGCGGGTACTGCTTTCCTCCTAAGCTGTGCATTCGCAGCCAGCTTCAAGATGTTCCTTTTGTGGATAGACTCTGGTGGAGAGGCCGCTGGAGAAGGCCTCTGCTTCTATGCCCTTTGAGAAGACTGCTTTGAGGAACCTCTTACCCTAGCCTCTGCCAAGTACAGCCTTCTGCCTCTCTCCAATACTGACTTACTTTTGACAGCTTGTCTTTCCGTTTGAGAAACCAAGAGCCCTTTTCGTGCAGGGAAAAATGTCCGTTTTCTGTTCTTCTTTTGCACACGGTGACGTGCTTTCAGGGCTGTGGTTAGGCTTTTACCCACTCGAGGGAGGGCAGCTTCCCATTCACTTTGGAGATGGCACTCCTGCAGCGCTGTGGGCCATGTCTGTGCTTCGCAGACTGCAAACTACCCTCTCCATTCGAAGAGAACACGCACGGATTGGGAAGTCTCTGTTCTCTGGGAGTTGTGTGTGGTGCTACTGCCCCGGTGTATGGGGTGGCTCACTGGCCACTAGCAATGTTTCTGCTCGCCACTGTGGGCCAAACGTTGGGCAGGTAAGCTCACTTGGGAAGTACAAGTGCCAGAGTTCCTTTCTGGGGCACCATCAAGAGATCACATTCGTAGCATGCGGGTACTGCTTTCCTCCTAAGCTGTGCATTCGCAGCCAGCTTCAAGGTGTTCCTTTTGTGGATAGACTCTGGTGGAGAGGCCGCTGGAGAAGGCTTCTGCTTCTATGCCCTTTGAGAAGGCTGCTTTGAGGAACCTCTTACCCTAGCCTCTGCCAAGTACAGCCTTCTGCCTCTCTCCAATACTGACTTACTTTTGACAGCTTCTCTTTCCGTTTGAGAAACCAAGAGCCCTTTTCGTGCAGGGAAAAATGTCCGTTTTCTGTTCTTCTTTTGCACACGGTGACGTGCTTTCAGGCCTGGGTTAGGCTTTTACCCACTCGAGGGAGGGCAGCTTCCCATTCACTTTGGAGATGGCACTCCTGCAGCGCTGTCGGCCATGACTGTGCTTCGCAGACTGTAAACTACCCTCTCCATTCGAAGAAAACACGCACGGATTGGGAAGTCTCTGTTCTCTGGGAGATGTGTGTGGTGCTACTGCCCCGGTGTATGGGGTGGCTCACTGGCCACTAGCAATGTTTCTGCTCGCCACTGTGGGCCAAACGTTGTGCAGCGAAGCTCACTTGGGAAGTACAAGTGCCAGAGTTCCTTTCTGGGGCACCATCAAGAGATCACATTCGTAGCATGCGGGTACTGCTTTCCTCCTAAGCTGTGCATTCGCAGCCAGCTTCAAGGAGTTCCTTTTGTGGATAGACTCTGGTGGAGAGGCCGCTGGAGAAGGCCTCTGCTTCTATGCCCTTTGAGAAGGCTGCTTTGAGGAACCTCTTACCCTAGCCTCTGCCAAGTACAGCCTTCTGCCTCTCTCCAATACTGACTTACTTTTGACAGCTTGTCTTTCCGTTTGAGAAACCAAGAGCCCTTTTCGTGCAGGGAAAAATGTCCGTTTTCTGTTCTTTTGCACACGGTTACGTGCTTTCAGTGCTGGGGTTAGGCTTTTACCCACTCGAGGGAGGGCAGCTTCCCATTCACTTTGGAGATGGCACTCCTGCAGCGCTGTGGACCATGTCTGTGCTTCGCAGACTGCAAACTACCCTCTCCATTCGAAGAGAACACGCACGGATTGGGAAGTCTCTGTTCTCTGGGAGTTGTGTGTGGTGCTACTGCCGCGGTGTATGGGGTGGCTCACTGGCCACTAGCAATGTTTCTGCTCGCCACTGTGGGGCAAACGTTGTGCAGCTAAGCTCACTTGGGAAGTACAAGTGCCAGAGTTCCTTTCTGGGGCACCATCAAGAGATCACATTCGTAGCATGCGGGTACTGCTTTCCTCCTAAGCTGTGCATTCGCAGCCAGCTTCAAGGAGTTCCTTTTGTGGATAGACTCTGGTGGAGAGGCCGCTGGAGAAGGCCTCTGCTTCTATGCCCTTTGAGAAGGCTGCTTTGAGGAACCTCTTACCCTAGCCTCTGCCAAGTACAGCCTTCTGCCTCTCTCCAATACTGACTTACTTTTGACAGCTTGTCTTTCCTTTTGAGAAACCAAGAGCCCTTTTCGTGCAGGGAAAAATGTCCCTTTTCTGTTCTTTTGCACACGGTTACGTGCTTTCAGTGCTGGGGTTAGGCTTTTACCCACTCGAGGGAGAGCAGCTTCCCATTCACTTTGGAGATGGCACTCCTGCAGCGCTGTGGGCCATGTCTGTGCTTCGCAGACTGCAAACAACCCTCTCCATTCGAAGAGAACACGCACCGATTGGGAAGTCTCTGTTCTCTGGGAGTTGTGTGTGGTGCTACTGCCGCGGTGTATGGGGTGGCTCACTGGCCACTAGCAATGTTTCTGCTCGCCACTGTGGGGCAAACGTTGTGCAGCTAAGCTCACTTGGGAAGTACAAGTGCCAGAGTTCCTTTCTGGGGCACCATCAAGAGATCACATTCGTAGCATGCGGGTACTGCTTTCCTCCTAAGCTGTGCATTCGCAGCCAGCTTCAAGATGTTCCTTTTGTGGATAGACTCTGGTGGAGAGGCCGCTGGAGAAGGCCTCTGCTTCTATGCCCTTTGAGAAGACTGCTTTGAGGAACCTCTTACCCTAGCCTCTGCCAAGTACAGCCTTCTGCCTCTCTCCAATACTGACTTACTTTTGACAGCTTGTCTTTCCGTTTGAGAAACCAAGAGCCCTTTTCGTGCAGGGAAAAATGTCCGTTTTCTGTTCTTCTTTTGCACACGGTGACGTGCTTTCAGGGCTGTGGTTAGGCTTTTACCCACTCGAGGGAGGGCAGCTTCCCATTCACTTTGGAGATGGCACTCCTGCAGCGCTGTGGGCCATGTCTGTGCTTCGCAGACTGCAAACTACCCTCTCCATTCGAAGAGAACACGCACGGATTGGGAAGTCTCTGTTCTCTGGGAGTTGTGTGTGGTGCTACTGCCCCGGTGTATGGGGTGGCTCACTGGCCACTAGCAATGTTTCTGCTCGCCACTGTGGGCCAAACGTTGGGCAGGTAAGCTCACTTGGGAAGTACAAGTGCCAGAGTTCCTTTCTGGGGCACCATCAAGAGATCACATTCGTAGCATGCGGGTACTGCTTTCCTCCTAAGCTGTGCATTCGCAGCCAGCTTCAAGGTGTTCCTTTTGTGGATAGACTCTGGTGGAGAGGCCGCTGGAGAAGGCTTCTGCTTCTATGCCCTTTGAGAAGGCTGCTTTGAGGAACCTCTTACCCTAGCCTCTGCCAAGTACAGCCTTCTGCCTCTCTCCAATACTGACTTACTTTTGACAGCTTGTCTTTCCGTTTGAGAAACCAAGAGCCCTTTTCGTGCAGGGAAAAATGTCCGTTTTCTGTTCTTCTTTTGCACACGGTGACGTGCTTTCAGGCCTGGGTTAGGCTTTTACCCACTCGAGGGAGGGCAGCTTCCCATTCACTTTGGAGATGGCACTCCTGCAGCGCTGTCGGCCATGACTGTGCTTCGCAGACTGTAAACTACCCTCTCCATTCGAAGAAAACACGCACGGATTGGGAAGTCTCTGTTCTCTGGGAGATGTGTGTGGTGCTACTGCCCCGGTGTATGGGGTGGCTCACTGGCCACTAGCAATGTTTCTGCTCGCCACTGTGGGCCAAACGTTGTGCAGCGAAGCTCACTTGGGAAGTACAAGTGCCAGAGTTCCTTTCTGGGGCACCATCAAGAGATCACATTCGTAGCATGCGGGTACTGCTTTCCTCCTAAGCTGTGCATTCGCAGCCAGCTTCAAGGAGTTCCTTTTGTGGATAGACTCTGGTGGAGAGGCCGCTGGAGAAGGCCTCTGCTTCTATGCCCTTTGAGAAGGCTGCTTTGAGGAACCTCTTACCCTAGCCTCTGCCAAGTACAGCCTTCTGCCTCTCTCCAATACTGACTTACTTTTGACAGCTTGTCTTTCCGTTTGAGAAACCAAGAGCCCTTTTCGTGCAGGGAAAAATGTCCGTTTTCTGTTCTTTTGCACACGGTTACGTGCTTTCAGTGCTGGGGTTAGGCTTTTACCCACTCGAGGGAGGGCAGCTTCCCATTCACTTTGGAGATGGCACTCCTGCAGCGCTGTGGACCATGTCTGTGCTTCGCAGACTGCAAACTACCCTCTCCATTCGAAGAGAACACGCACGGATTGGGAAGTCTCTGTTCTCTGGGAGTTGTGTGTGGTGCTACTGCCGCGGTGTATGGGGTGGCTCACTGGCCACTAGCAATGTTTCTGCTCGCCACTGTGGGGCAAACGTTGTGCAGCTAAGCTCACTTGGGAAGTACAAGTGCCAGAGTTCCTTTCTGGGGCACCATCAAGAGATCACATTCGTAGCATGCGGGTACTGCTTTCCTTCTAAGCTGTGCATTCGCAGCCAGCTTCAAGGAGTTCCTTTTGTGGATAGACTCTGGTGGAGAGGCCGCTGGAGAAGGCCTCTGCTTCTATGCCCTTTGAGAAGGCTGCTTTGAGGAACCTCTTACCCTAGCCTCTGCCAAGTACAGCCTTCTGCCTCTCTCCAATACTGACTTACTTTTGACAGCTTGTCTTTCCTTTTGAGAAACCAAGAGCCCTTTTCGTGCAGGGAAAAATGTCCCTTTTCTGTTCTTTTGCACACGGTTACGTGCTTTCAGTGCTGGGGTTAGGCTTTTACCCACTCGAGGGAGAGCAGCTTCCCATTCACTTTGGAGATGGCACTCCTGCAGCGCTGTGGGCCATGTCTGTGCTTCGCAGACTGCAAACAACCCTCTCCATTCGAAGAGAACACGCACCGATTGGGAAGTCTCTGTTCTCTGGGAGTTGTGTGTGGTGCTACTGCCGCGGTGTATGGGGTGGCTCACTGGCCACTAGCAATGTTTCTGCTCGCCACTGTGGGGCAAACGTTGTGCAGCTAAGCTCACTTGGGAAGTACAAGTGCCAGAGTTCCTTTCTGGGGCACCATCAAGAGATCACATTCGTAGCATGCGGGTACTGCTTTCCTCCTAAGCTGTGCATTCGCAGCCAGCTTCAAGATGTTCCTTTTGTGGATAGACTCTGGTGGAGAGGCCGCTGGAGAAGACCTCTGCTTCTATGCCCTTTGAGAAGACTGCTTTGAGGAACCTCTTACCCTAGCCTCTGCCAAGTACAGCCTTCTGCCTCTCTCCAATACTGACTTACTTTTGACAGCTTGTCTTTCCGTTTGAGAAACCAAGAGCCCTTTTCGTGCAGGGAAAAATGTCCGTTTTCTGTTCTTCTTTTGCACACGGTGACGTGCTTTCAGGGCTGTGGTTAGGCTTTTACCCACTCGAGGGAGGGCAGCTTCCCATTCACTTTGGAGATGGCACTCCTGCAGCGCTGTGGGCCATGTCTGTGCTTCGCAGACTGCAAACTACCCTCTCCATTCGAAGAGAACACGCACGGATTGGGAAGTCTCTGTTCTCTGGGAGTTGTGTGTGGTGCTACTGCCCCGGTGTATGGGGTGGCTCACTGGCCACTAGCAATGTTTCTGCTCGCCACTGTGGGCCAAACGTTGGGCAGGTAAGCTCACTTGGGAAGTACAAGTGCCAGAGTTCCTTTCTGGGGCACCATCAAGAGATCACATTCGTAGCATGCGGGTACTGCTTTCCTCCTAAGCTGTGCATTCGCAGCCAGCTTCAAGGTGTTCCTTTTGTGGATAGACTCTGGTGGAGAGGCCGCTGGAGAAGGCTTCTGCTTCTATGCCCTTTGAGAAGGCTGCTTTGAGGAACCTCTTACCCTAGCCTCTGCCAAGTACAGCCTTCTGCCTCTCTCCAATACTGACTTACTTTTGACAGCTTCTCTTTCCGTTTGAGAAACCAAGAGCCCTTTTCGTGCAGGGAAAAATGTCCGTTTTCTGTTCTTCTTTTGCACACGGTGACGTGCTTTCAGGCCTGGGTTAGGCTTTTACCCACTCGAGGGAGGGCAGCTTCCCATTCACTTTGGAGATGGCACTCCTGCAGCGCTGTCGGCCATGACTGTGCTTCGCAGACTGTAAACTACCCTCTCCATTCGAAGAAAACACGCACGGATTGGGAAGTCTCTGTTCTCTGGGAGATGTGTGTGGTGCTACTGCCCCGGTGTATGGGGTGGCTCACTGGCCACTAGCAATGTTTCTGCTCGCCACTGTGGGCCAAACGTTGTGCAGCGAAGCTCACTTGGGAAGTACAAGTGCCAGAGTTCCTTTCTGGGGCACCATCAAGAGATCACATTCGTAGCATGCGGGTACTGCTTTCCTCCTAAGCTGTGCATTCGCAGCCAGCTTCAAGGAGTTCCTTTTGTGGATAGACTCTGGTGGAGAGGCCGCTGGAGAAGGCCTCTGCTTCTATGCCCTTTGAGAAGGCTGCTTTGAGGAACCTCTTACCCTAGCCTCTGCCAAGTACAGCCTTCTGCCTCTCTCCAATACTGACTTACTTTTGACAGCTTGTCTTTCCTTTTGAGAAACCAAGAGCCCTTTTCGTGCAGGGAAAAATGTCCCTTTTCTGTTCTTTTGCACACGGTTACGTGCTTTCAGTGCTGGGGTTAGGCTTTTACCCACTCGAGGGAGGGCAGCTTCCCATTCACTTTGGAGATGGCACTCCTGCAGCGCTGTGGGCCATGTCTGTGCTTCGCAGACTGCAAACTACCCTCTCCATTCGAAGAGAACACGCACCGATTGGGAAGTCTCTGTTCTCTGGGAGTTGTGTGTGGTGCTACTGCCGCGGTGTATGGGGTGGCTCACTGGCCACTAGCAATGTTTCTGCTCGCCACTGTGGGGCAAACGTTGTGCAGCTAAGCTCACTTGGGAAGTACAAGTGCCAGAGTTCCTTTCTGGGGCACCATCAAGAGATCACATTCGTAGCATGCGGGTACTGCTTTCCTCCTAAGCTGTGCATTCGCAGCCAGCTTCAAGATGTTCCTTTTGTGGATAGACTCTGGTGGAGAGGCCGCTGGAGAAGGCCTCTGCTTCTATGCCCTTTGAGAAGACTGCTTTGAGGAACCTCTTACCCTAGCCTCTGCCAAGTACAGCCTTCTGCCTCTCTCCAATACTGACTTACTTTTGACAGCTTGTCTTTCCGTTTGAGAAACCAAGAGCCCTTTTCGTGCAGGGAAAAATGTCCGTTTTCTGTTCTTCTTTTGCACACGGTGACGTGCTTTCAGGGCTGTGGTTAGGCTTTTACCCACTCGAGGGAGGGCAGCTTCCCATTCACTTTGGAGATGGCACTCCTGCAGCGCTGTGGGCCATGTCTGTGCTTCGCAGACTGCAAACTACCCTCTCCATTCGAAGAGAACACGCACGGATTGGGAAGTCTCTGTTCTCTGGGAGTTGTGTGTGGTGCTACTGCCCCGGAGTATGGGGTGGCTCACTGGCCACTAGCAATGTTTCTGCTCGCCACTGTGGGCCAAACGTTGGGCAGGTAAGCTCACTTGGGAAGTACAAGTGCCAGAGTTCCTTTCTGGGGCACCATCAAGAGATCACATTCGTAGCATGCGGGTACTGCTTTCCTCCTAAGCTGTGCATTCGCAGCCAGCTTCAAGGTGTTCCTTTTGTGGATAGACTCTGGTGGAGAGGCCGCTGGAGAAGGCTTCTGCTTCTATGCCCTTTGAGAAGGCTGCTTTGAGGAACCTCTTACCCTAGCCTCTGCCAAGTACAGCCTTCTGCCTCTCTCCAATACTGACTTACTTTTGACAGCTTCTCTTTCCGTTTGAGAAACCAAGAGCCCTTTTCGTGCAGGGAAAAATGTCCGTTTTCTGTTCTTCTTTTGCACACGGTGACGTGCTTTCAGGCCTGGGTTAGGCTTTTACCCACTCGAGGGAGGGCAGCTTCCCATTCACTTTGGAGATGGCACTCCTGCAGCGCTGTCGGCCATGACTGTGCTTCGCAGACTGTAAACTACCCTCTCCATTCGAAGAAAACACGCACGGATTGGGAAGTCTCTGTTCTCTGGGAGATGTGTGTGGTGCTACTGCCCCGGTGTATGGGGTGGCTCACTGGCCACTAGCAATGTTTCTGCTCGCCACTGTGGGCCAAACGTTGTGCAGCGAAGCTCACTTGGGAAGTACAAGTGCCAGAGTTCCTTTCTGGGGCACCATCAAGAGATCACATTCGTAGCATGCGGGTACTGCTTTCCTCCTAAGCTGTGCATTCGCAGCCAGCTTCAAGGAGTTCCTTTTGTGGATAGACTCTGGTGGAGAGGCCGCTGGAGAAGGCCTCTGCTTCTATGCCCTTTGAGAAGGCTGCTTTGAGGAACCTCTTACCCTAGCCTCTGCCAAGTACAGCCTTCTGCCTCTCTCCAATACTGACTTACTTTTGACAGCTTGTCTTTCCGTTTGAGAAACCAAGAGCCCTTTTCGTGCAGGGAAAAATGTCCGTTTTCTGTTCTTTTGCACACGGTTACGTGCTTTCAGTGCTGGGGTTAGGCTTTTACCCACTCGAGGGAGGGCAGCTTCCCATTCACTTTGGAGATGGCACTCCTGCCGCGCTGTGGGCCATGCCTGTGCTTCGCAGACTGCAAACTACCCTCTCCATTCGAAGAGAACACGCACAGATTGGGAAGTCTCTGTTCTCTGGGAGATGTGTGTGGTGCTACTGCCCCGGTGTATGGGGTGGCTCACTGGCCACTAGCAATGTTTCTGCTCGCCACTGTGGGGCAAACGTTGTGCAGCTAAGCTCACTTGGGAAGTACAAGTGCCAGAGTTCCTTTCTGGGGCACCATCAAGAGATCACATTCGTAGCATGCGGGTACTGCTTTCCTCCTAAGCTGTGCATTCGCAGCCAGCTTCAAGGTGTTCCTTTTGTGGATAGACTCTGGTGGAGAGGCCGCTGGAGAAGGCCTCTGCTTCTATGCCCTTTGAGAAGGCTGCTTTGAGGATCCTCTTACCCGAGCGTCTGCCAAGTACAGCCTTCTGCCTCTCTCCAATACTGACTTACTTCTGACAGCTTGTCTTTCCGTTTGAGAAACCAAGAGCCCTTTACGTGCAGGGAAAAATGTCCGTTTTCTGTTCGTCTTTTGCACACGTTGACGTGCTTTCAGGGCTGGGTTAGGCTTTTACCCACTCGAGGGAGGGCAGCTTCCCATTCACTTTGGGGATGGCACTCCTGCCGCGCTGTGGGCCATGCCTGTGCTTCGCAGACTGCAAACTACCCTCTCCATTCGAAGAGAACACGCACGGATTGGGAAGTCTCTGTTCTCTGGGAGATGTGTGTGGTGCTACTGCCCCGGTGTATGGGATGGCTCACTGGCCACTAGCAATGTTTCTGCTCGCCACTGTGGGGCAAACGTTGTGCAGCTAAGCTCCCTTGGGAAGTACAAGTGCCAGAGTTCCTTTCTGGGGCACCATCAAGAGATCACATTCGTAGCATGCGGGTACTGCTTTCCTCCTAAGCTGTGCATTCGCAGCCAGCTTCAAGGTGTTCCTTTTGTGGATAGACTCTGGTGGAGAGGCCGCTGGAGAAGGCCTCTGCTTCTATGCCCTTTGAGAAGGCTGCTTTGAGGATCCTCTTACCCGAGCGTCTGCCAAGTACAGCCTTCTGCCTCTCTCCAATACTGACTTACTTCTGACAGCTTGTCTTTCCGTTTGAGAAACCAAGAGCCCTTTTCGTGCAGGGAAAAATGTCCGTTTTCTGTTCTTCTTTTGCACATGGTGACGTGCTTTCAGGGCTGGGGTTAGGCTTTTACCCACTCGAGGGAAGGCAGCTTCCCATTCACTTTGGAGATGGCACTCCTGCCGCGCTGTGGGCCATGCCTGTGCTTCGCAGACTGCAAACTACCCTCTCCATTCGAAGAGAACACGCACAGATTGGGAAGTCTCTGTTCTCTGGGAGATGTGTGTGGTGCTACTGCCCCGGTGTATGGGGTGGCTCACTGGCCACTAGCAATGTTTCTGCTCGCCACTGTGGGGCAAACGTTGTGCAGCTAAGCTCACTTGGGAAGTACAAGTGCCAGAGTTCCTTTCTGGGGCACCATCAAGAGATCACATTCGTAGCATGCGGGTACTGCTTTCCTCCTAAGCTGTGCATTCGCAGCCAGCTTCAAGGTGTTCCTTTTGTGGATAGACTCTGGTGGAGAGGCCGCTGGAGAAGGCCTCTGCTTCTATGCCCTTTGAGAAGGCTGCTTTGAGGATCCTCTTACCCGAGCGTCTGCCAAGTACAGCCTTCTGCCTCTCTCCAATACTGACTTACTTCTGACAGCTTGTCTTTCCGTTTGAGAAACCAAGAGCCCTTTACGTGCAGGGAAAAATGTCCGTTTTCTGTTCGTCTTTTGCACACGGTGACGTGCTTTCAGGGCTGGGTTAGGCTTTTACCCACTCGAGGGAGGGCAGCTTCCCATTCACTTTGGGGATGGCACTCCTGCCGCGCTGTGGGCCATGCCTGTGCTTCGCAGACTGCAAACTACCCTCTCCATTCGAAGAGAACACGCACGGATTGGGAAGTCTCTGTTCTCTGGGAGATGTGTGTGGTGCTACTGCCCCGGTGTATGGGATGGCTCACTGGCCACTAGCAATGTTTCTGCTCGCCACTGTGGGGCAAACGTTGTGCAGCTAAGCTCCCTTGGGAAGTACAAGTGCCAGAGTTCCTTTCTGGGGCACCATCAAGAGATCACATTCGTAGCATGCGGGTACTGCTTTCCTCCTAAGCTGTGCATTCGCAGCCAGCTTCAAGGTGTTCCTTTTGTGGATAGACTCTGGTGGAGAGGCCGCTGGAGAAGGCCTCTGCTTCTATGCCCTTTGAGAAGGCTGCTTTGAGGATCCTCTTACCCGAGCGTCTGCCAAGTACAGCCTTCTGCCTCTCTCCAATACTGACTTACTTCTGACAGCTTGTCTTTCCGTTTGAGAAACCAAGAGCCCTTTTCGTGCAGGGAAAAATGTCCGTTTTCTGTTCTTCTTTTGCACATGGTGACGTGTTTTCAGGGCTGGGGTTAGGCTTTTACCCACTCGAGGGAAGGCAGCTTCCCATTCACTTTGGAGATGGCACTCCTGCCGCGCTGTGGGCCATGCCTGTGCTTCGCAGACTGCAAACTACCCTCTCCATTCGAAGAGAACACGCACGGATTGGGAAGTCTCTGTTCTCTGGGAGATGTGTGTGGTGCTACTGTCCCGGTGTATGGGGTGGCTCACTGGCCACTAGCAATGTTTCTGCTCGCCACTGTGGGGCAAACGTTGTTCAGCTAAGCTCACTTGGGAAGTACAAGTGCCAGAGTTCCTTTCTGGGGCACCATCAAGAGATCACATTCGTAGCATGCGGGTACTGCTTTCCTCCTAAGCTGTGCATTCCCCGCCAGCTTCAAGGTGTTCCTTTTGTGGATAGACTCTGGTGGAGAGGCCGCTGGAGAAGGCCTCTGCTTCTATGCCCTTTGAGAAGGCTGCTTTGAGGAACCTCTTACCCTAGCGTCTGCCAAGTACAGCCTTCTGCCTCTCTCCAATACTGACTTATTTCTGACAGCTTGTCTTTCCGTTTGAGAAACCAAGAGCCCTTTTCGTGCAGGGAAAAATGTCCGTTTTCTGTTCTTCTTTTGCACACGGTGACGTGCTTTCAGGGCTGGGGTTAGGCTTTTACCCACTCGAGGGAAGGCAGCTTCCCATTCACTTTGGAGATGGCACTCCTGCCGCGCTGTGGGCCATGCCTGTGCTTCGCAGACTGCAAACTACCCTCTCCATTCGAAGAGAACACGCACGGATTGGGAAGTCTCTGTTCTCTGGGAGTTGTGTGTGGTGCTACTGCCCCGGTGTATGGGGTGGCTCACTGGCCACTAGCAATGTTTCTGCTCGCCACTGTGGGGCAAACGTTGTGCAGCTAAGCTCACTTGGGAAGTACAAGTGCCAGAGTTCCTTTTGGGGCACCATCAAGAGATCACATTCGTAGCATGCGGGTACTGCTTTCCTCCTAAGCTGTGCATTCCCCGCCAGCTTCAAGGTGTTCCTTTTGTGGATAGACTCTGGTGGAGAGGCCGCTGGAGAAGGCCTCTGCTTCTATGCCCTTTGAGAAGGCTGCTTTGAGGAACCTCTTACCCTAGCGTCTGCCAAGTACAGCCTTCTGCCTCTCTCCAATACTGAATTACTTCTGACAGCTTGTCTTTCCGTTTGAGAAACCAAGAGCCCTTTTCGTGCAGGGAAAAATGTCCGTTTTCTGTTCTTCTTTTGCACACGGTGACGTGCTTTCAGGGCTGGGGTTAGGCTTTTACCCACTCGAGGGAGGGCAGCTTCCCATTCACTTTGGAGATGGCACTCCTGCCGCGCTGTGGGCCATGCCTGTGCTTCGCAGACTGCAAACTACCCTCTCCATTCGAAGAGAACACGCACGGATTGGGAAGTCTCTGTTCTCTGGGAGATGTGTGTGGTGCTACTGCCCCGCTGTATGGGGTGGCTCACTCGCCACTAGCAATATTTCTGCTCGCCACTGTGGGGCAAACGTTGTGCAGCTAAGCTCACTTGGGAAGTACAAGTGCCAGAGTTCCTTTCTGGGGCACCATCAAGAGATCACATTCGTAGCATGCGGGTACTGCTTTCCTCCTAAGCTGTGCATTCGCAGCCAGCTTCAAGGTGTTCCTTTTGTGGATAGACTCTGGTGGACAGGCCGCTGGAGAAGGCCTCTGCTTCTATGCCCTTTGAGAAGGCTGCTTTGAGGATCCTCTTACCCGAGCGTCTGCCAAGTACAGCCTTCTGCCTCTCTCCAATACTGACTTACTTCTGACAGCTTGTCTTTCCGTTTGAGAAACCAAGAGCCCTTTTCGTGCAGGGAAAAATGTCCGTTTTCTGTTCTTCTTTTGCACACGGTGACGTGCTTTCAGGGCTGGGTTAGGCTTTTACCCACTCGAGGGAGGGCAGCTTCCCATTCACTTTGGAGATGGCACTCCTGCCGCGCTGTGGGCCATGCCTGTGCTTCGCAGACTGCAAACTACCCTCTCCATTCGAAGAGAACACGCACGGATTGGGAAGTCTCTGTTCGCTGGGAGATGTGTGTGGTGCTACTGCCCCGGTGTATGGGGTGGCTCACTGGCCACTAGCAATGTTTCTGCTCGCCACTGTGGGGCAAACGTTGTGCAGCTAAGCTCACTTGGGAAGTACAAGTGCCAGAGTTCCTTTCTGGGGCACCATCAAGAGATCACATTCGTAGCATGCGGGTACTGCTTTCCTCCTAAGCTGTGCATTCGCAGCCAGCTTCAAGGTGTTCCTTTTGTGGATAGACTCTGGTGGAGAGGCCGCTGGAGAAGGCCTCTGCTTCTATGCCCTTTGAGAAGGCTGCTTTGAGGATCCTCTTACCCGAGCGTCTGCCAAGTACAGCCTTCTGCCTCTCTCCAATACTGACTTACTTCTGACAGCTTGTCTTTCCGTTTGAGAAACCAAGAGCCCTTTACGTGCAGGGAAAAATGTCCGTTTTCTGTTCGTCTTTTGCACACGGTGACGTGCTTTCAGGGCTGGGTTAGGCTTTTACCCACTCGAGGGAGGGCAGCTTCCCATTCACTTTGGGGATGGCACTCCTGCCGCGCTGTGGGCCATGCCTGTGCTTCGCAGACTGCAAACTACCCTCTCCATTCGAAGAGAACACGCACGGATTGGGAAGTCTCTGTTCTCTGGGAGATGTGTGTGGTGCTACTGCCCCGGTGTATGGGATGGCTCACTGGCCACTAGCAATGTTTCTGCTCGCCACTGTGGGGCAAACGTTGTGCAGCTAAGCTCCCTTGGGAAGTACAAGTGCCAGAGTTCCTTTCTGGGGCACCATCAAGAGATCACATTCGTAGCATGCGGGTACTGCTTTCCTCCTAAGCTGTGCATTCGCAGCCAGCTTCAAGGTGTTCCTTTTGTGGATAGACTCTGGTGGAGAGGCCGCTGGAGAAGGCCTCTGCTTCTATGCCCTTTGAGAAGGCTGCTTTGAGGATCCTCTTACCCGAGCGTCTGCCAAGTACAGCCTTCTGCCTCTCTCCAATACTGACTTACTTCTGACAGCTTGTCTTTCCGTTTGAGAAACCAAGAGCCCTTTTCGTGCAGGGAAAAATGTCCGTTTTCTGTTCTTCTTTTGCACATGGTGACGTGCTTTCAGGGCTGGGGTTAGGCTTTTACCCACTCGAGGGAAGGCAGCTTCCCATTCACTTTGGAGATGGCACTCCTGCCGCGCTGTGGGCCATGCCTGTGCTTCGCAGACTGCAAACTACCCTCTCCATTCGAAGAGAACACGCACAGATTGGGAAGTCTCTGTTCTCTGGGAGATGTGTGTGGTGCTACTGCCCCGGTGTATGGGGTGGCTCACTGGCCACTAGCAATGTTTCTGCTCGCCACTGTGGGGCAAACGTTGTGCAGCTAAGCTCACTTGGGAAGTACAAGTGCCAGAGTTCCTTTCTGGGGCACCATCAAGAGATCACATTCGTAGCATGCGGGTACTGCTTTCCTCCTAAGCTGTGCATTCGCAGCCAGCTTCAAGGTGTTCCTTTTGTGGATAGACTCTGGTGGAGAGGCCGCTGGAGAAGGCCTCTGCTTCTATGCCCTTTGAGAAGGCTGCTTTGAGGATCCTCTTACCCGAGCGTCTGCCAAGTACAGCCTTCTGCCTCTCTCCAATACTGACTTACTTCTGACAGCTTGTCTTTCCGTTTGAGAAACCAAGAGCCCTTTACGTGCAGGGAAAAATGTCCGTTTTCTGTTCGTCTTTTGCACACGGTGACGTGCTTTCAGGGCTGGGTTAGGCTTTTACCCACTCGAGGGAGGGCAGCTTCCCATTCACTTTGGGGATGGCACTCCTGCCGCGCTGTGGGCCATGCCTGTGCTTCGCAGACTGCAAACTACCCTCTCCATTCGAAGAGAACACGCACGGATTGGGAAGTCTCTGTTCTCTGGGAGATGTGTGTGGTGCTACTGCCCCGGTGTATGGGATGGCTCACTGGCCACTAGCAATGTTTCTGCTCGCCACTGTGGGGCAAACGTTGTGCAGCTAAGCTCCCTTGGGAAGTACAAGTGCCAGAGTTCCTTTCTGGGGCACCATCAAGAGATCACATTCGTAGCATGCGGGTACTGCTTTCCTCCTAAGCTGTGCATTCGCAGCCAGCTTCAAGGTGTTCCTTTTGTGGATAGACTCTGGTGGAGAGGCCGCTGGAGTAGGCCTCTGCTTCTATGCCCTTTGAGAGGGCTGCTTTGAGGAACCTCTTACCCTAGCCTCTGCCAAGTACAGCCTTCTGCCTCTCTCCAATACTGACTTACTTCTGACAGCTTGTCTTTCCGTTTGAGAAACCAAGAGCCCTTTTCGTGCAGGGAAAAATGTCCGTTTTCTGTTCTTCTTTTGCACATGGTGACGTGTTTTCAGGGCTGGGGTTAGGCTTTTACCCACTCGAGGGAAGGCAGCTTCCCATTCACTTTGGAGATGGCACTCCTGCCGCGCTGTGGGCCATGCCTGTGCTTCGCAGACTGCAAACTACCCTCTCCATTCGAAGAGAACACGCACGGATTGGGAAGTCTCTGTTCTCTGGGAGATGTGTGTGGTGCTACTGTCCCGGTGTATGGGGTGGCTCACTGGCCACTAGCAATGTTTCTGCTCGCCACTGTGGGGCAAACGTTGTTCAGCTAAGCTCACTTGGGAAGTACAAGTGCCAGAGTTCCTTTCTGGGGCACCATCAAGAGATCACATTCGTAGCATGCGGGTACTGCTTTCCTCCTAAGCTGTGCATTCCCCGCCAGCTTCAAGGTGTTCCTTTTGTGGATAGACTCTGGTGGAGAGGCCGCTGGAGAAGGCCTCTGCTTCTATGCCCTTTGAGAAGGCTGCTTTGAGGAACCTCTTACCCTAGCGTCTGCCAAGTACAGCCTTCTGCCTCTCTCCAATACTGACTTATTTCTGACAGCTTGTCTTTCCGTTTGAGAAACCAAGAGCCCTTTTCGTGCAGGGAAAAATGTCCGTTTTCTGTTCTTCTTTTGCACACGGTGACGTGCTTTCAGGGCTGGGGTTAGGCTTTTACCCACTCGAGGGAAGGCAGCTTCCCATTCACTTTGGAGATGGCACTCCTGCCGCGCTGTGGGCCATGCCTGTGCTTCGCAGACTGCAAACTACCCTCTCCATTCGAAGAGAACACGCACGGATTGGGAAGTCTCTGTTCTCTGGGAGTTGTGTGTGGTGCTACTGCCCCGGTGTATGGGGTGGCTCACTGGCCACTAGCAATGTTTCTGCTCGCCACTGTGGGGCAAACGTTGTGCAGCTAAGCTCACTTGGGAAGTACAAGTGCCAGAGTTCCTTTTGGGGCACCATCAAGAGATCACATTCGTAGCATGCGGGTACTGCTTTCCTCCTAAGCTGTGCATTCCCCGCCAGCTTCAAGGTGTTCCTTTTGTGGATAGACTCTGGTGGAGAGGCCGCTGGAGAAGGCCTCTGCTTCTATGCCCTTTGAGAAGGCTGCTTTGAGGAACCTCTTACCCTAGCGTCTGCCAAGTACAGCCTTCTGCCTCTCTCCAATACTGAATTACTTCTGACAGCTTGTCTTTCCGTTTGAGAAACCAAGAGCCCTTTTCGTGCAGGGAAAAATGTCCGTTTTCTGTTCTTCTTTTGCACACGGTGACGTGCTTTCAGGGCTGGGGTTAGGCTTTTACCCACTCGAGGGAGGGCAGCTTCCCATTCACTTTGGAGATGGCACTCCTGCCGCGCTGTGGGCCATGCCTGTGCTTCGCAGACTGCAAACTACCCTCTCCATTCGAAGAGAACACGCACGGATTGGGAAGTCTCTGTTCTCTGGGAGATGTGTGTGGTGCTACTGCCCCGCTGTATGGGGTGGCTCACTCGCCACTAGCAATATTTCTGCTCGCCACTGTGGGGCAAACGTTGTGCAGCTAAGCTCACTTGGGAAGTACAAGTGCCAGAGTTCCTTTCTGGGGCACCATCAAGAGATCACATTCGTAGCATGCGGGTACTGCTTTCCTCCTAAGCTGTGCATTCGCAGCCAGCTTCAAGGTGTTCCTTTTGTGGATAGACTCTGGTGGACAGGCCGCTGGAGAAGGCCTCTGCTTCTATGCCCTTTGAGAAGGCTGCTTTGAGGATCCTCTTACCCGAGCGTCTGCCAAGTACAGCCTTCTGCCTCTCTCCAATACTGACTTACTTCTGACAGCTTGTCTTTCCGTTTGAGAAACCAAGAGCCCTTTTCGTGCAGGGAAAAATGTCCGTTTTCTGTTCTTCTTTTGCACACGGTGACGTGCTTTCAGGGCTGGGTTAGGCTTTTACCCACTCGAGGGAGGGCAGCTTCCCATTCACTTTGGAGATGGCACTCCTGCCGCGCTGTGGGCCATGCCTGTGCTTCGCAGACTGCAAACTACCCTCTCCATTCGAAGAGAACACGCACGGATTGGGAAGTCTCTGTTCGCTGGGAGATGTGTGTGGTGCTACTGCCCCGGTGTATGGGGTGGCTCACTGGCCACTAGCAATGTTTCTGCTCGCCACTGTGGGGCAAACGTTGTGCAGCTAAGCTCACTTGGGAAGTACAAGTGCCAGAGTTCCTTTCTGGGGCACCATCAAGAGATCACATTCGTAGCATGCGGGTACTGCTTTCCTCCTAAGCTGTGCATTCGCAGCCAGCTTCAAGGTGTTCCTTTTGTGGATAGACTCTGGTGGAGAGGCCGCTGGAGAAGGCCTCTGCTTCTATGCCCTTTGAGAAGGCTGCTTTGAGGATCCTCTTACCCGAGCGTCTGCCAAGTACAGCCTTCTGCCTCTCTCCAATACTGACTTACTTCTGACAGCTTGTCTTTCCGTTTGAGAAACCAAGAGCCCTTTACGTGCAGGGAAAAATGTCCGTTTTCTGTTCGTCTTTTGCACACGGTGACGTGCTTTCAGGGCTGGGTTAGGCTTTTACCCACTCGAGGGAGGGCAGCTTCCCATTCACTTTGGGGATGGCACTCCTGCCGCGCTGTGGGCCATGCCTGTGCTTCGCAGACTGCAAACTACCCTCTCCATTCGAAGAGAACACGCACGGATTGGGAAGTCTCTGTTCTCTGGGAGATGTGTGTGGTGCTACTGCCCCGGTGTATGGGATGGCTCACTGGCCACTAGCAATGTTTCTGCTCCCCACTGTGGGGCAAACGTTGTGCAGCTAAGCTCCCTTGGGAAGTACAAGTGCCAGAGTTCCTTTCTGGGGCACCATCAAGAGATCACATTCGTAGCATGCGGGTACTGCTTTCCTCCTAAGCTGTGCATTCGCAGCCAGCTTCAAGGTGTTCCTTTTGTGGATAGACTCTGGTGGAGAGGCCGCTGGAGAAGGCCTCTGCTTCTATGCCCTTTGAGAAGGCTGCTTTGAGGATCCTCTTACCCGAGCGTCTGCCAAGTACAGCCTTCTGCCTCTCTCCAATACTGACTTACTTCTGACAGCTTGTCTTTCCGTTTGAGAAACCAAGAGCCCTTTTCGTGCAGGGAAAAATGTCCGTTTTCTGTTCTTCTTTTGCACATGGTGACGTGCTTTCAGGGCTGGGGTTAGGCTTTTACCCACTCGAGGGAAGGCAGCTTCCCATTCACTTTGGAGATGGCACTCCTGCCGCGCTGTGGGCCATGCCTGTGCTTCGCAGACTGCAAACTACCCTCTCCATTCGAAGAGAACACGCACAGATTGGGAAGTCTCTGTTCTCTGGGAGATGTGTGTGGTGCTACTGCCCCGGTGTATGGGGTGGCTCACTGGCCACTAGCAATGTTTCTGCTCGCCACTGTGGGGCAAACGTTGTGCAGCTAAGCTCACTTGGGAAGTACAAGTGCCAGAGTTCCTTTCTGGGGCACCATCAAGAGATCACATTCGTAGCATGCGGGTACTGCTTTCCTCCTAAGCTGTGCATTCGCAGCCAGCTTCAAGGTGTTCCTTTTGTGGATAGACTCTGGTGGAGAGGCCGCTGGAGAAGGCCTCTGCTTCTATGCCCTTTGAGAAGGCTGCTTTGAGGATCCTCTTACCCGAGCGTCTGCCAAGTACAGCCTTCTGCCTCTCTCCAATACTGACTTACTTCTGACAGCTTGTCTTTCCGTTTGAGAAACCAAGAGCCCTTTACGTGCAGGGAAAAATGTCCGTTTTCTGTTCGTCTTTTGCACACGGTGACGTGCTTTCAGGGCTGGGTTAGGCTTTTACCCACTCGAGGGAGGGCAGCTTCCCATTCACTTTGGGGATGGCACTCCTGCCGCGCTGTGGGCCATGCCTGTGCTTCGCAGACTGCAAACTACCCTCTCCATTCGAAGAGAACACGCACGGATTGGGAAGTCTCTGTTCTCTGGGAGATGTGTGTGGTGCTACTGCCCCGGTGTATGGGATGGCTCACTGGCCACTAGCAATGTTTCTGCTCGCCACTGTGGGGCAAACGTTGTGCAGCTAAGCTCCCTTGGGAAGTACAAGTGCCAGAGTTCCTTTCTGGGGCACCATCAAGAGATCACATTCGTAGCATGCGGGTACTGCTTTCCTCCTAAGCTGTGCATTCGCAGCCAGCTTCAAGGTGTTCCTTTTGTGGATAGACTCTGGTGGAGAGGCCGCTGGAGAAGGCCTCTGCTTCTATGCCCTTTGAGAAGGCTGCTTTGAGGATCCTCTTACCCGAGCGTCTGCCAAGTACAGCCTTCTGCCTCTCTCCAATACTGACTTACTTCTGACAGCTTGTCTTTCCGTTTGAGAAACCAAGAGCCCTTTTCGTGCAGGGAAAAATGTCCGTTTTCTGTTCTTCTTTTGCACATGGTGACGTGTTTTCAGGGCTGGGGTTAGGCTTTTACCCACTCGAGGGAAGGCAGCTTCCCATTCACTTTGGAGATGGCACTCCTGCCGCGCTGTGGGCCATGCCTGTGCTTCGCAGACTGCAAACTACCCTCTCCATTCGAAGAGAACACGCACGGATTGGGAAGTCTCTGTTCTCTGGGAGATGTGTGTGGTGCTACTGTCCCGGTGTATGGGGTGGCTCACTGGCCACTAGCAATGTTTCTGCTCGCCACTGTGGGGCAAACGTTGTTCAGCTAAGCTCACTTGGGAAGTACAAGTGCCAGAGTTCCTTTCTGGGGCACCATCAAGAGATCACATTCGTAGCATGCGGGTACTGCTTTCCTCCTAAGCTGTGCATTCCCCGCCAGCTTCAAGGTGTTCCTTTTGTGGATAGACTCTGGTGGAGAGGCCGCTGGAGAAGGCCTCTGCTTCTATGCCCTTTGAGAAGGCTGCTTTGAGGAACCTCTTACCCTAGCGTCTGCCAAGTACAGCCTTCTGCCTCTCTCCAATACTGACTTATTTCTGACAGCTTGTCTTTCCGTTTGAGAAACCAAGAGCCCTTTTCGTGCAGGGAAAAATGTCCGTTTTCTGTTCTTCTTTTGCACACGGTGACGTGCTTTCAGGGCTGGGGTTAGGCTTTTACCCACTCGAGGGAAGGCAGCTTCCCATTCACTTTGGAGATGGCACTCCTGCCGCGCTGTGGGCCATGCCTGTGCTTCGCAGACTGCAAACTACCCTCTCCATTCGAAGAGAACACGCACGGAATGGGAAGTCTCTGTTCTCTGGGAGATGTGTGTGGTGCTACTGCCCCGGTGTATGGGGTGGCTCACTGGCCACTAGCAATGTTTCTGCTCGCCACTGTGGGGCAAACGTTGTGCAGCTAAGCTCACTTGGGAAGTACAAGTGCCAGAGTTCCTTTTGGGGCACCATCAAGAGATCACATTCGTAGCATGCGGGTACTGCTTTCCTGCTAAGCTGTGCATTCCCCGCCAGCTTCAAGGTGTTCCTTTTGTGGATAGACTCTGGTGGAGAGGCCGCTGGAGAAGGCCTCTGCTTCTATGCCCTTTGAGAAGGCTGCTTTGAGGAACCTCTTACCCTAGCGTCTGCCAAGTACAGCCTTCTGCCTCTCTCCAATACTGAATTACTTCTGACAGCTTGTCTTTCCGTTTGAGAAACCAAGAGCCCTTTTCGTGCAGGGAAAAATGTCCGTTTTCTGTTCTTCTTTTGCACACGGTGACGTGCTTTCAGGGCTGGGGTTAGGCTTTTACCCACTCGAGGGAGGGCAGCTTCCCATTCACTTTGGAGATGGCACTCCTGCCGCGCTGTGGGCCATGCCTGTGCTTCGCAGACTGCAAACTACCCTCTCCATTCGAAGAGAACACGCACGGATTGGGAAGTCTCTGTTCTCTGGGAGATGTGTGTGGTGCTACTGCCCCGCTGTATGGGGTGGCTCACTCGCCACTAGCAATATTTCTGCTCGCCACTGTGGGGCAAACGTTGTGCAGCTAAGCTCACTTGGGAAGTACAAGTGCCAGAGTTCCTTTCTGGGGCACCATCAAGAGATCACATTCGTAGCATGCGGGTACTGCTTTCCTCCTAAGCTGTGCATTCGCAGCCAGCTTCAAGGTGTTCCTTTTGTGGATAGACTCTGGTGGACAGGCCGCTGGAGAAGGCCTCTGCTTCTATGCCCTTTGAGAAGGCTGCTTTGAGGATCCTCTTACCCGAGCGTCTGCCAAGTACAGCCTTCTGCCTCTCTCCAATACTGACTTACTTCTGACAGCTTGTCTTTCCGTTTGAGAAACCAAGAGCCCTTTTCGTGCAGGGAAAAATGTCCGTTTTCTGTTCTTCTTTTGCACACGGTGACGTGCTTTCAGGGCTGGGTTAGGCTTTTACCCACTCGAGGGAGGGCAGCTTCCCATTCACTTTGGAGATGGCACTCCTGCCGCGCTGTGGGCCATGCCTGTGCTTCGCAGACTGCAAACTACCCTCTCCATTCGAAGAGAACACGTACGGATTGGGAAGTCTCTGTTCGCTGGGAGATGTGTGTGGTGCTACTTCCCCGGTGTATCGGGTGGCTCACTGGCCACTAGCAATGTTTCTGCTCGCCACTGTGGGGCAAACGTTGTGCAGCTAAGCTCACTTGGGAAGGACAAGTGCCAGAGTTCCTTTCTGGGGCACCATCAAGAGATCACATTCGTAGCATGCGGGTACTGCTTTCCTCCTAAGCTGTGCATTCGCAGCCAGCTTCAAGGTGTTCCTTTTGTGGATAGACTCTGGTGGAGAGGCCGCTGGAGAAGGCCTCTGCTTCTATGCCCTTTGAGAAGGCTGCTTTGAGGATCCTCTTACCCGAGCGTCTGCCAAGTACAGCCTTCTGCCTCTCTCCAATACTGACTTATTTCTGACAGCTTGTCTTTCCGTTTGAGAAACCAAGAGCCCTTTTCGTGCAGGGAAAAATGTCCGTTTTCTGTTCTTCTTTTGCACACGGTGACGTGCTTTCAGGGCTGGTGTTAGGCTTTTACCCACTCGAGGGAAGGCAGCTTCCCATTCACTTTGGAGATGGCACTCCTGCCGCGCTGTGGGCCATGCCTGTGCTTCGCAGACTGCAAACTACCCTCTCCATTCGAAGAGAACACGCACGGATTGGGAAGTCTCTGTTCTCTGGGAGATGTGTGTGGTGCTACTGTCCCGGTGTATGGGGTGGCTCACTGCCCACTAGCAATGTTTCTGCTCGCCACTGTGGGGCAAACGTTGTTCAGCTAAGCTCACTTGGGAAGTACAAGTGCCAGAGTTCCTTTTGGGGCACCATCAAGAGATCACATTCGTAGCATGCGGGTACTGCTTTCCTCCTAAGCTGTGCATTCCCCGCCAGCTTCAAGGTGTTCCTTTTGTGGATAGACTCTGGTGGAGAGGCCGCTGGAGAAGGCCTCTGCTTCTATGCCCTTTGAGAAGGCTGCTTTGAGGAACCTCTTACCCTAGCGTCTGCCCAGTACAGCCTTCTGCCTCTCTCCAATACTGACTTACTTCTGACAGCTTGTCTTTCCGTTTGAGAAACCAAGAGCCCTTTTCGTGCAGGGAAAAATGTCCGTTTTCTGTTCTTCTTTTGCACACGGTGACGTGCTTTCAGGGCTGGGGTTAGGCTTTTACCCACTCGAGGGAGGGCAGCTTCCCATTCACTTTGGAGATGGCACTCCTGCAGCGCTGTGGGCCATGCCTGTGCTTCGCAGACTGCAAACTACCCTCTCCATTCGAAGAGAACACGCACGGATTGGAAAGTCTCTGTTCTCTGGGAGATGTGTGTGGTGCTACTGCCCCGGTGTATGGGGTGGCTCACTGGCCACTAGCAATGTTTCTGCTCGCCACTGTGGGGCAAACGTTGTGCAGCTAAGCTCACTTGGGAAGTACAAGTGCCAGATTTCCTTTCTGGGGCACCATCAAGAGATCACATTCGTAGCATGCGGGTACTGATGTCCTCCTAAGCTGTGCATTCCCCGCCAGCTTCAAGGTGTTCCTTTTGTGGATAGACTCTGGTGGAGAGGCCGGTGGAGAAGGCCTCTGCTTCTATGCCCTTTGAGAAGGCTGCTTTGAGGAACCTCTTACCCTAGCCTCTGCCAAGTACAGCCTTCTGCCTCTCTCCAATACTGACCTACTTCTGACAGCTTGTCTTTCCGTTTGAGAAACCAAGAGCCCTTTTCGTGCAGGGAAAAATGTCCGTTTTCTGTTCTTCTTTTGCACACGGTGACGTGCTTTCAAGGCTGGGGTTAGGCTTTTACCCACTCGAGGGAGGGCAGCTTCCCATTCACTTTGGAGATGGCACTCCTGCCGCGCTGTGGGCCATGCCTGTGCTTCGCAGACTGCAAATTACCCTCTCCATTCGAAGAGAACACGCACAGATTGGGAAGTCTCTGTTCTCTGGGAGATGTGTGTGGTGCTACTGCCCCGGTGTATGGGGTGGCTCACTGGCCACTAGCAATGTTTCTGCTCGCCACTGTGGGGCAAACGTTGTGCAGCTAATCTCACTTGGGAAGTATAAGTGCCAGAGTTCCTTTCTGGGGCACCATCAAGAGATCACATTCGTAGCATGCGGGTAGTGATTTCCTCCTAAGCTGTGCATTCCCCGCCAGCTTCAAGGTGTTCCTTTTCTGGATAGACTCTGGTGGAGAGGCCGCTGGAGAAGGCCTCTGCTTCTATGCCCTTTGAGAAGGCTGCTTTGAGGACCCTCTTACCCTAGCCTCTGCCAAGTACAGCCTTCTGCCTCTCTCCAATACTGACTTACTTTTGACAGCTTGTTTGAGAAACCAAGAGCCCTTTTCGTGCAGGGAAAAATGTCCGTTTTCTGTTCTTCTTTTGCACACGGTGACGTGCTTTCAGGGCTGGGTTAGGCTTTTACCCACTCGAGGGAGGGCAGCTTCCCATTCACTTTGGAGATGGCACTCCTGCCGCGCTGTGGGCCATGCCTGTGCTTCGCAGACTGCAAACTACCCTCTCCATTCGAAGAGAACACGCACGGATTGGGAAGTCTCTGTTCGCTGGGAGATGTGTGTGGTGCTACTGCCCCGGTGTATGGGGTGGCTCACTGGCCACTAGCAATGTTTCTGCTCGCCACTGTGGGGCAAACGTTGTGCAGCTAAGCTCACTTGGGAAGTACAAGTGCCAGAGTTCCTTTCTGGGGCACCATCAAGAGATCACATTCGTAGCATGCGGGTACTGCTTTCCTCCTAAGCTGTGCATTCGCAGCCAGCTTCAAGGTGTTCCTTTTGTGGATAGACTCTGGTGGAGAGGCCGCTGGAGAAGGGCTCTGCTTCTATGCCCTTTGAGAAGGCTGCTTTGAGGAACCTCTTACCCTAGCCTCTGCCAAATACAGCCTTCTGCCTCTCTCCAATACTGACATACTTCTGACAGCTTGTCTTTCCGTTTGAGAAACCAAGAGCCCTTTTCGTGCAGGGAAAAATGTCCGTTTTCTGTTCTTCTTTTGCACACGGTGACGTGCTTTCAGGGCTGGGTTAGGCTTTTACCCACTCGAGGGAGGGCAGCTTCCCATTCACTTTGGAGATGGCACTCCTGCCGCGCTGTGGGCCATGCCTGTGCTTCGCAGACTGCAAACTACCCTCTCCATTCGAAGAGAACACGCACAGATTGGGAAGTCTCTGTTCTCTGGGAGATGTGTGTGGTGCTACTGCCCCGGTGTATGGGGTGGCTCACTGGCCACTAGCAATGTTTCTGCTCGCCACTGTGGGGCAAACGTTGTGCAGCTAAGCTCACTTGGGAAGTACAAGTGCCAGAGTTCCTTTCTGGGGCACCATCAAGAGATCACATTCGTTGCATGCGGGTACTGATTTCCTCCTAAGCTGTGCATTCCCCGCCAGCTTCAAGGTGTTCCTTTTGTGGATAGACTCTGGTGGAGAGGCCGGTGGAGAAGGCCTCTGCTTCTATGCCCTTTGAGAAGGCTGCTTTGAGGAACCTCTTACCCTAGCGTCTGCCAAGTACAGCCTTCTGCCTCTCTCCAATACGGACCTACTTTTGACAGCTTGTCTTTCCGTTTGAGAAACCAAGAGCCCTTTTCGTGCAGGGAAAAATGTCCGTTTTCTGTTCTTCTTTTGCACACGGTGACGTGCTTTCAGGGCTGGGTTAGGCTTTTACCCACTCGAGGGAGGGCAGCTTCCCATTCACTTTGGAGATGGCACTCCTGCCGCGCTGTGGGCCATGCATGTGCTTCGCAGACTGCAAACTACCCTCTCCATTCGAAGAGAACACGCACGGATTGGGAAGTCTCTGTTCGCTGGGAGATGTGTGTGGTGCTACTGCCCCGGTGTATGGGGTGGCTCACTGGCCACTAGCAATGTTTCTGCTCGCCACTGTGGGGCAAACGTTGTGCAGCTAAGCTCACTTGGGAAGTACAAGTGCCAGAGTTCCTTTCAGGGGCACCATCAAGAGATCACATTCGTAGCATGCGGGTACTGCTTTCCTCCTAAGCTGTGCATTCGCAGCCAGCTTCAAGGTGTTCCTTTTGTGGATAGACTCTGGTGGAGAGGCCGCTGGAGAAGGCCTCTGCTTCTATGCCCTTTGAGAAGGCTGCTTTGAGGAACCACTTACCCTAGCCTCTGCCAAGTACAGCCTTCTGCCTCTCTCCAATACTGACTTACTTCTGACAGCTTGTCTTTCCGTTTGAGAAACCAAGAGCCCTTTTCGTGCAGGGAAAAATGTCCGTTTTCTGTTCTTCTTTTGCACACGGTGACGTGCTTTCAGGGCTGGGGTTAGGCTTTTACCCACTCGAGGGAGGGCAGCTTCCCATTCACCTTGGAGATGGCACTCCTGCCGCGCTGTGGGCCATGCCTGTGCTTAGCAGACTGCAAACTACCCTCTCCATTCGAAGAGAACACGCACAGATTGGGAAGTCTCTGTTCTCTGGGACATGTGTGTGGTGCTACTGCCCCGGTGTATGGGGTGGCTCACTGGCCACTAGCAATGTTTCTGCTCGCCACTGTGGGGCAAACGTTGTGCAGCTAAGCTCACTTGGGAAGTACAAGTGCCAGAGTTCCTTTCTGGGGCACCATCAAGAGATCACATTCGTAGCATGCGGGTACTGATTTCCTCCTAAGCTGTGCATTCCCCGCCAGCTTCAAGGTGTTCCTTTTGTGGATAGACTCTGGTGGAGAGGCCGGTGGAGAAGGCCTCTGCTTCTATGCCCTTTGAGAAGGCTGCTTTGAGGAACCTCTTACCCTAGCCTCTGCCAAGTACAGCCTTCTGCCTCTCTCCAATACTGACCTACTTTTGACAGCTTGTCTTTCCGTTTGAGAAACCAAGAGCCCTTTTCGTGCAGGGAAAAATGTCCGTTTTCTGTTCTTCTTTTGCACACGGTGACGTGCTTTCAGGGCTGGGTTAGGCTTTTACCCACTCGAGGGAGGGCAGCTTCCCATTCACTTTGGAGATGGCACTCCTGCCGCGCTGTGGGCCATGCCTGTGCTTCGCAGACTGCAAACTACCCTCTCCATTCGAAGAGAACACGCACGGATTGGGAAGTCTCTGTTCTCTGGGAGATGTGTGTGATGCTACTGCCCCGGTGTATGGGGTGGCTCACTGGCCACTAGCAATGTTTCTGCTCGCCACTGTGGGGCAAACGTAGTGCAGCTAAGCTCACTTGGGAAGTACAAGTGCCAGAGTTCCTTTCTGGGGCACCATCAAGAGATCACATTCGCAGCATGCGGGTACTGCTTTCCTCATAAGCTGTGCATGTGCAGCCAGCTTCAAGGTGTTCCTTTTGTGGATAGACTCTGGTGGAGAGGCCGCTGGAGAAGGCCTCTGCTTCTATGCCCTTTGAGAAGGCTGCTTTGAGGAACCACTTACCCTAGCCTCTGCCAAGTACAGCCTTCTGCCTCTCTCCAATACTGACTTACTTCTGACAGCTTGTCTTTCCGTTTGAGAAACCAAGAGCCCTTTTCGTGCAGGGAAAAATGTCCGTTTTCTGTTCTTCTTTTGCACACGGTGACGTGCTTTCAGGGCTGGGGTTAGGCTTTTACCCACTCGAGGGAGGGCAGCTTCCCATTCACCTTGGAGATGGCACTCCTGCCGCGCTGTGGGCCATGCCTGTGCTTCGCAGACTGCAAACTACCCTCTCCATTCGAAGAGAACACGCACAGATTGGGAAGTCTCTGTTCTCTGGGAGATGTGTGTGGTGCTACTGCCCCGGTGTATGGGGTGGCTCACTGGCCACTAGCAATGTTTCTGCTCGCCACTGAGGGGCAAACGTTGTGCAGCTAAGCTCACTTGGGAAGTACAAGTGCCAGAGTTCCTTTCTGGGGCACCATCAAGAGATCACATTCGTAGCATGCGGGTACTGATTTCCTCCTAAGCTGTGCATTCCCCGCCAGCTTCAAGGTGTTCCTTTTGTGGATAGACTCTGGTGGAGAGGCCGCTGGAGAAGGCCTCTGCTTCTATGCCCTTTGAGAAGGCTGCTTTGAGGAACCTCTTACCCTAGCCTCTGCCAAGTACAGCCTTCTGCCTCTCTCCAATACTGACCTACTTTTGACAGCTTGTCTTTCCGTTTGAGAAACCAAGAGCCCTTTTCGTGCAGGGAAAAATGTCCGTTTTCTGTTCTTCTTTTGCACACGGTGACGTGCTTTCAGGGCTGGGTTAGGCTTTTACCCACTCGAGGGAGGGCAGCTTCCCATTCACTTTGGAGATGGCACTCCTGCCGCGCTGTGGGCCATGCCTGTGCTTCGCAGACTGCAAACTACCCTCTCCATTCGAAGAGAACACGCACGGATTGGGAAGTCTCTGTTCTCTGGGAGATGTGTGTGGTGCTACTGCCCCGGTGTATGGGGTGGCTCACTGGCCACTAGCAATGTTTCTGCTCGCCACTGTGGGGCAAACGTTGTGCAGCTAAGCTCACTTGGGAAGTACAAGTGCCAGAGTTCCTTTCTGGGGCACCATCAAGAGATCACATTCGTAGCATGCGGGTACTGCTTTCCCCCTAAGCTGTGCATTCCCCGCCAGCTTCAAGGTGTTCCTTTTGTGGATAGACTCTGGTGGAGAGGCCGCTGGAGAAGGCCTCTGCTTCTATGCCCTTTGAGAAGGCTGCTTTGAGGAACCTCTTACCCTAGCGTCTGCCAAGTACAGCCTTCTGCCTCTCTCCAATACTGACTTACTTCTGACAGCTTGTCTTTCCGTTTGAGAAACCAAGAGCCCTTTTCGTGCAGGGAAAAATGTCCGTTTTCTGTTCTTCTTTTGCACACGGTGACGTGCTTTCAGGGCTGGGGTTAGGCTTTTACCCACTCGAGGGAGGGCAGCTTCCCATTCACTTTGGAGATGGCACTCCTGCCGCGCTGTGGGCCATGCCTGTGCTTCGCAGACTGCAAACTACCCTCTCCATTCGAAGAGAACACGTACGGATTGGGAAGTCTCTGTTCGCTGGGAGATGTGTGTGGTGCTACTTCCCCGGTGTATCGGGTGGCTCACTGGCCACTAGCAATGTTTCTGCTCGCCACTGTGGGGCAAACGTTGTGCAGCTAAGCTCACTTGGGAAGGACAAGTGCCAGAGTTCCTTTCTGGGGCACCATCAAGAGATCACATTCGTAGCATGCGGGTACTGCTTTCCTCCTAAGCTGTGCATTGGCAGCCAGCTTCAAGGTGTTCCTTTTGTGGATAGACTCTGGTGGAGAGGCCGCTGGAGAAGGCCTCTGCTTCTATGCCCTTTGAGAAGGCTGCTTTGAGGATCCTCTTACCCGAGCGTCTGCCAAGTACAGCCTTCTGCCTCTCTCCAATACTGACTTATTTCTGACAGCTTGTCTTTCCGTTTGAGAAACCAAGAGCCCTTTTCGTGCAGGGAAAAATGTCCGTTTTCTGTTCTTCTTTTGCACACGGTGACGTGCTTTCAGGGCTGGTGTTAGGCTTTTACCCACTCGAGGGAAGGCAGCTTCCCATTCACTTTGGAGATGGCACTCCTGCCGCGCTGTGGGCCATGCCTGTGCTTCGCAGACTGCAAACTACCCTCTCCATTCGAAGAGAACACGCACGGATTGGGAAGTCTCTGTTCTCTGGGAGATGTGTGTGGTGCTACTGTCCCGGTGTATGGGGTGGCTCACTGGCCACTAGCAATGTTTCTGCTCGCCACTGTGGGGCAAACGTTGTTCAGCTAAGCTCACTTGGGAAGTACAAGTGCCAGAGTTCCTTTTGGGGCACCATCAAGAGATCACATTCGTAGCATGCGGGTACTGCTTTCCTCCTAAGCTGTGCATTCCCCGCCAGCTTCAAGGTGTTCCTTTTGTGGATAGACTCTGGTGGAGAGGCCGCTGGAGAAGGCCTCTGCTTCTATGCCCTTTGAGAAGGCTGCTTTGAGGAACCTCTTACCCTAGCGTCTGCCCAGTACAGCCTTCTGCCTCTCTCCAATACTGACTTACTTCTGACAGCTTGTCTTTCCGTTTGAGAAACCAAGAGCCCTTTTCGTGCAGGGAAAAATGTCCGTTTTCTGTTCTTCTTTTGCACACGGTGACGTGCTTTCAGGGCTGGGGTTAGGCTTTTACCCACTCGAGGGAGGGCAGCTTCCCATTCACTTTGGAGATGGCACTCCTGCAGCGCTGTGGGCCATGCCTGTGCTTCGCAGACTGCAAACTACCCTCTCCATTCGAAGAGAACACGCACGGATTGGAAAGTCTCTGTTCTCTGGGAGATGTGTGTGGTGCTACTGCCCCGGTGTATGGGGTGGCTCACTGGCCACTAGCAATGTTTCTGCTCGCCACTGTGGGGCAAACGTTGTGCAGCTAAGCTCACTTGGGAAGTACAAGTGCCAGATTTCCTTTCTGGGGCACCATCAAGAGATCACATTCGTAGCATGCGGGTACTGATGTCCTCCTAAGCTGTGCATTCCCCGCCAGCTTCAAGGTGTTCCTTTTGTGGATAGACTCTGGTGGAGAGGCCGGTGGAGAAGGCCTCTGCTTCTATGCCCTTTGAGAAGGCTGCTTTGAGGAACCTCTTACCCTAGCCTCTGCCAAGTACAGCCTTCTGCCTCTCTCCAATACTGACCTACTTCTGACAGCTTGTCTTTCCGTTTGAGAAACCAAGAGCCCTTTTCGTGCAGGGAAAAATGTCCGTTTTCTGTTCTTCTTTTGCACACGGTGACGTGCTTTCAAGGCTGGGGTTAGGCTTTTACCCACTCGAGGGAGGGCAGCTTCCCATTCACTTTGGAGATGGCACTCCTGCCGCGCTGTGGGCCATGCCTGTGCTTCGCAGACTGCAAATTACCCTCTCCATTCGAAGAGAACACGCACAGATTGGGAAGTCTCTGTTCTCTGGGAGATGTGTGTGGTGCTACTGCCCCGGTGTATGGGGTGGCTCACTGGCCACTAGCAATGTTTCTGCTCGCCACTGTGGGGCAAACGTTGTGCAGCTAATCTCACTTGGGAAGTATAAGTGCCAGAGTTCCTTTCTGGGGCACCATCAAGAGATCACATTCGTAGCATGCGGGTAGTGATTTCCTCCTAAGCTGTGCATTCCCCGCCAGCTTCAAGGTGTTCCTTTTGTGGATAGACTCTGGTGGAGAGGCCGCTGGAGAAGGCCTCTGCTTCTATGCCCTTTGAGAAGGCTGCTTTGAGGACCCTCTTACCCTAGCCTCTGCCAAGTACAGCCTTCTGCCTCTCTCCAATACTGACTTACTTTTGACAGCTTGTTTGAGAAACCAAGAGCCCTTTTCGTGCAGGGAAAAATGTCCGTTTTCTGTTCTTCTTTTGCCCACGGTGACGTGCTTTCAGGGCTGGGTTAGGCTTTTACCCACTCGAGGGAGGGCAGCTTCCCATTCACTTTGGAGATGGCACTCCTGCCGCGCTGTGGGCCATGCCTGTGCTTCGCAGACTGCAAACTACCCTCTCCATTCGAAGAGAACACGCACGGATTGGGAAGTCTCTGTTCGCTGGGAGATGTGTGTGGTGCTACTGCCCCGGTGTATGGGGTGGCTCACTGGCCACTAGCAATGTTTCTGCTCGCCACTGTGGGGCAAACGTTGTGCAGCTAAGCTCACTTGGGAAGTACAAGTGCCAGAGTTCCTTTCTGGGGCACCATCAAGAGATCACATTCGTAGCATGCGGGTACTGCTTTCCTCCTAAGCTGTGCATTCGCAGACAGCTTCAAGGTGTTCCTTTTGTGGATAGACTCTGGTGGAGAGGCCGCTGGAGAAGGGCTCTGCTTCTATGCCCTTTGAGAAGGCTGCTTTGAGGAACCTCTTACCCTAGCCTCTGCCAAATACAGCCTTCTGCCTCTCTCCAATACTGACATACTTCTGACAGCTTGTCTTTCCGTTTGAGAAACCAAGAGCCCTTTTCGTGCAGGGAAAAATGTCCGTTTTCTGTTCTTCTTTTGCACACGGTGACGTGCTTTCAGGGCTGGGTTAGGCTTTTACCCACTCGAGGGAGGGCAGCTTCCCATTCACTTTGGAGATGGCACTCCTGCCGCGCTGTGGGCCATGCCTGTGCTTCGCAGACTGCAAACTACCCTCTCCATTCGAAGAGAACACGCACGGATTGGGAAGTCTCTGTTCGCTGGGAGATGTGTGTGGTGCTACTGCCCCGGTGTATGGGGTGGCTCACTGGCCACTAGCAATGTTTCTGCTCGCCACTGTGGGGCAAACGTTGTGCAGCTAAGCTCACTTGGGAAGTACAAGTGCCAGAGTTCCTTTCTGGGGCACCATCAAGAGATCACATTCGTAGCATGCGGGTACTGCTTTCCTCCTAAGCTGTGCATTCGCAGCCAGATTCAAGGTGTTCCTTTTGTGGATAGACTCTGGTGGAGAGGCCGCTGGAGAAGGGCTCTGCTTCTATGCCCTTTGAGAAGGCTGCTTTGAGGAACCAGTTACCCTAGCCTCTGCCAAGTACAGCCTTCTGCCTCTCTCCAATACTGACTTACTTCTGACAGCTTGTCTTTCCGTTTGAGAAACCAAGAGCCCTTTTCGTGCAGGGAAAAATGTCCGTTTTCTGTTCTTCTTTTGCACACGGTGACGTGCTTTCAGGGCTGGGGTTAGGCTTTTACCCACTCGAGGGAGGGCAGCTTCCCATTCACCTTGGAGATGGCACTCCTGCCGCGCTGTGGGCCATGCCTGTGCTTCGCAGACTGCAAACTACCCTCTCCATTCGAAGAGAACACGCACAGATTGGGAAGTCTCTGTTCTCTGGGAGATGTGTGTGGTGCTACTGCCCCGGTGTATGGGGTGGCTCACTGGCCACTAGCAATGTTTCTGCTCGCCACTGTGGGGCAAACGTTGTGCAGCTAAGCTCACTTGGGAAGTACAAGTGCCAGAGTTCCTTTCTGGGGCACCATCAAGAGATCACATTCGTAGCATGCGGGTACTGATTTCCTCCTAAGCTGTGCATTCCCCGCCAGCTTCAAGGTGTTCCTTTTGTGGATAGACTCTGGTGGAGAGGCCGGTGGAGAAGGCCTCTGCTTCTATGCCCTTTGAGAAGGCTGCTTTGAGGAACCTCGTACCCTAGCCTCTGCCAAGTACAGCCTTCTGCCTCTCTCCAATACTGACCTACTTTTGACAGCTTGTCTTTCCGTTTGAGAAACAAAGAGCCCTTTTCGTGCAGGGAAAAATGTCCGTTTTCTGTTCTTCTTTTGCACACGGTGACGTGCTTTCAGGGCTGGGTTAGGCTTTTACCCACTCGAGGGAGGGCAGCTTCCCATTCACTTTGGAGATGGCACTCCTGCCGCGCTGTGGGCCATGCCTGTGCTTCGCAGACTGCAAACTACCCTCTCCATTCGAAGAGAACACGCACGGATTGGGAAGTCTCTGTTCGCTGGGAGATGTGTGTGGTGCTACTGCCCCGGTGTATGGGGTGGCTCACTGGCCACTAGCAATGTTTCTGCTCGCCACTGTGGGGCAAACGTTGTGCAGCTAAGCTCACTTGGGAAGTACAAGTGCCAGAGTTCCTTTCTGGGGCACCATCAAGAGATCACATTCGTAGCATGCGGGTACTGCTTTCCTCCTAAGCTGTGCATTCGCAGCCAGCTTCAAGGTGTTCCTTTTGTGGATAGACTCTGGTGGAGAGGCCGCTGGAGAAGGCCTCTGCTTCTATGCCCTTTGAGAAGGCTGCTTTGAGGATCCTCTTACCCGAGCGTCTGCCAAGTACAGCCTTCTGCCTCTCTCCAATACTGACTTACTTCTGACAGCTTGTCTTTCCGTTTGAGAAACCAAGAGCCCTTTTCGTGCAGGGAAAAATGTCCGTTTTCTGTTCTTCTTTTGCACACGGTGACGTGCTTTCAGGGCTGGGGTTAGGCTTTTACCCACTCGAGGGAAGGCAGCTTCCCATTCACTTTGGAGATGGCACTCCTGCCGCGCTGTGGGCCATGCCTGTGCTTCGCAGACTGCAAACTACCCTCTCCATTCGAAGAGAACACGCACGGATTGGGAAGTCTCTGTTCTCTGGGAGATGTGTGTGGTGCTACTGTCCCGGTGTATGGGGTGGCTCACTGGCCACTAGCAATGTTTCTGCTCGCCACTGTGGGGCAAACGTTGTTCAGCTAAGCTCACTTGGGAAGTACAAGTGCCAGAGATCCTTTTGGGGCACCATCAAGAGATCACATTCGTAGCATGCGGGTACTGCTTTCCTCCTAATCTGTGCATTCCCCGCCAGCTTCAAGGTGTTCCTTTTGTGGATAGACTCTGGTGGAGAGGCCGCTGGAGAAGGCCTCTGCTTCTATGCCCTTTGAGAAGGCTGCTTTGAGGAACCTCTTACCCTAGCGTCTGCCAAGTACAGCCTTCTGCCTCTCTCCAATACTGACCTACTTTTGACAGCTTGTCTTTCCGTTTGAGAAACCAAGAGCCCTTTTCGTGCAGGGAACAATGTCCGTTTTCTGTTCTTCTTTTGCACACGGTGACGTGCTTTCAGGGCTGGGTTAGGCTTTTACCCACTCGAGGGAGGGCAGCTTCCCATTCACTTTGGAGATGGCACTCCTGCCGCGCTGTGGGCCATGCCTGTGCTTCGCAGACTGCCAACTACCCTCTCCATTCGAAGAGAACACGCACAGATTGGGAAGTCTCTGTTCTCTGGGAGATGTGTGTGGTGCTACTGCCCCGGTGTATGGGCTGGCTCACTGGCCACTAGCAATGTTTCTGCTCGCCACTGTGGGGCAAACGTTGTGCAGCTAAGCTCACTTGGGAAGTACAAGTGCCAGAGTTCCTTTCTGGGGCACCATCAAGAGATCACATTCGTAGCATGCGGGTACTGATTTCCTCCTAAGCTGTGCATTCGCAGCCAGCTTCAAGGTGTTCCTTTTGTGGATAGACTCTGGTGGAGAGGCCGCTGGAGAAGGCCTCTGCTTCTATGCCCTTTGAGAAGGCTGCTTTGAGGAACCACTTACCCTAGCCTCTGCCAAGTACAGCCTTCTGCCTCTCTCCAATACTGACTTACTTCTGACAGCTTGTCTTTCCGTTTGAGAAACCAAGAGCCCTTTTCGTGCAGGGAAAAATGTCCGTTTTCTGTTCTTCTTTTGCACACGGTGACGTGCTTTCAGGGCTGGGGTTAGGCTTTTACCCACTCGAGGGAGGGCAGCTTCCCATTCACCTTGGAGATGGCACTCCTGCCGCGCTGTGGGCCATGCCTGTGCTTCGCAGACTGCAAACTACCCTCTCCATTCGAAGAGAACACGCACGGATTGGGAAGTCTCTGTTCGCTGGGAGATGTGTGTGGTGCTACTGCCCCGGTGTATGGGGTGGCTCACTGGCCACTAGCAATGTTTCTGCTCGCCACTGTGGGGCAAACGTTGTGCAGCTAAGCTCACTTGGGAAGTACAAGTGCCAGAGTTCCTTTCTGGGGCACCATCAAGAGATCACATTCGTAGCATGCGGGTACTGCTTTCCTCCTAAGCTGTGCATTCGCAGCCAGATTCAAGGTGTTCCTTTTGTGGATAGACTCTGGTGGAGAGGCCGCTGGAGAAGGGCTCTGCTTCTATGCCCTTTGAGAAGGCTGCTTTGAGGAACCAGTTACCCTAGCCTCTGCCAAGTACAGCCTTCTGCCTCTCTCCAATACTGACTTACTTCTGACAGCTTGTCTTTCCGTTTGAGAAACCAAGAGCCCTTTTCGTGCAGGGAAAAATGTCCGTTTTCTGTTCTTCTTTTGCACACGGTGACGTGCTTTCAGGGCTGGGGTTAGGCTTTTACCCACTCGAGGGAGGGCAGCTTCCCATTCACCTTGGAGATGGCACTCCTGCCGCGCTGTGGGCCATGCCTGTGCTTCGCAGACTGCAAACTACCCTCTCCATTCGAAGAGAACACGCACAGATTGGGAAGTCTCTGTTCTCTGGGAGATGTGTGTGGTGCTACTGCCCCGGTGTATGGGGTGGCTCACTGGCCACTAGCAATGTTTCTGCTCGCCACTGTGGGGCAAACGTTGTGCAGCTAAGCTCACTTGGGAAGTACAAGTGCCAGAGTTCCTTTCTGGGGCACCATCAAGAGATCACATTCGTAGCATGCGGGTACTGATTTCCTCCTAAGCTGTGCATTCCCCGCCAGCTTCAAGGTGTTCCTTTTGTGGATAGACTCTGGTGGAGAGGCCGCTGGAGAAGGCCTCTGCTTCTATGCCCTTTGAGAAGGCTGCTTTGAGGAACCTCGTACGCTAGCCTCTGCCAAGTACAGCCTTCTGCCTCTCTCCAATACTGACCTACTTTTGACAGCTTGTCTTTCCGTTTGAGAAACAAAGAGCCCTTTTCGTGCAGGGAAAAATGTCCGTTTTCTGTTCTTCTTTTGCACACGGTGACGTGCTTTCAGGGCTGGGTTAGGCTTTTACCCACTCGAGGGAGGGCAGCTTCCCATTCACTTTGGAGATGGCACTCCTGCCGCGCTGTGGGCCATGCCTGTGCTTCGCAGACTGCAAACTACCCTCTCCATTCGAAGAGAACACGCACGGATTGGGAAGTCTCTGTTCTCTGGGAGATGTGTGTGGTGCTACTGCCCCGGTGTATGGGGTGGCTCACTGGCCACTAGCAATGTTTCTGCTCGCCACTGTGGGGCAAACGTTGTGCAGCTAAGCTCACTTGGGAAGTACAAGTGCCAGAGTTCCTTTCTGGGGCACCATCAAGAGATCACATTCGTAGCATGCGGGTACTGCTTTCCTCCTAAGCTGTGCATTCGCAGCCAGCTTCAAGGTGTTCCTTTTGTGGATAGACTCTGGTGGAGAGGCCGCTGGAGAAGGCCTCTGCTTCTATGCCCTTTGAGAAGGCTGCTTTGAGGATCCTCTTACCCGAGCGTCTGCCAAGTACAGCCTTCTGCCTCTCTCCAATACTGACTTACTTCTGACAGCTTGTCTTTCCGTTTGAGAAACCAAGAGCCCTTTTCGTGCAGGGAAAAATGTCCGTTTTCTGTTCTTCTTTTGCACACGGTGACGTGCTTTCAGGGCTGGGGTTAGGCTTTTACCCACTCGAGGGAAGGCAGCTTCCCATTCACTTTGGAGATGGCACTTCTGCCGCGCTGTGGGCCATGCCTGTGCTTCGCAGACTGCAAACTACCCTCTCCATTCGAAGAGAACACGCACGGATTGGGAAGTCTCTGTTCTCTGGGAGATGTGTGTGGTGCTACTGTCCCGGTGTATGGGGTGGCTCACTGGCCACTAGCAATGTTTCTGCTCGCCACTGTGGGGCAAACGTTGTTCAGCTAAGCTCACTTGGGAAGTACAAGTGCCAGAGATCCTTTTGGGGCACCATCAAGAGATCACATTCGTAGCATGCGGGTACTGCTTTCCTCCTAATCTGTGCATTCCCCGCCAGCTTCAAGGTGTTCCTTTTGTGGATAGACTCTGGTGGAGAGGCCGCTGGAGAAGGCCTCTGCTTCTATGCCCTTTGAGAAGGCTGCTTTGAGGAACCTCTTACCCTAGCGTCTGCCAAGTACAGCCTTCTGCCTCTCTCCAATACTGACCTACTTTTGACAGCTTGTCTTTCCGTTTGAGAAACCAAGAGCCCTTTTCGTGCAGGGAACAATGTCCGTTTTCTGTTCTTCTTTTGCACACGGTGACGTGCTTTCAGGGCTGGGTTAGGCTTTTACCCACTCGAGGGAGGGCAGCTTCCCATTCACTTTGGAGATGGCACTCCTGCCGCGCTGTGGGCCATGCCTGTGCTTCGCAGACTGCCAACTACCCTCTCCATTCGAAGAGAACACGCACAGATTGGGAAGTCTCTGTTCTCTGGGAGATGTGTGTGGTGCTACTGCCCCGGTGTATGGGCTGGCTCACTGGCCACTAGCAATGTTTCTGCTCGCCACTGTGGGGCAAACGTTGTGCAGCTAAGCTCACTTGGGAAGTACAAGTGCCAGAGTTCCTTTCTGGGGCACCATCAAGAGATCACATTCGTAGCATGCGGGTACTGATTTCCTCCTAAGCTGTGCATTCGCAGCCAGCTTCAAGGTGTTCCTTTTGTGGATAGACTCTGGTGGAGAGGCCGCTGGAGAAGGCCTCTGCTTCTATGCCCTTTGAGAAGGCTGCTTTGAGGAACCACTTACCCTAGCCTCTGCCAAGTACAGCCTTCTGCCTCTCTCCAATACTGACTTACTTCTGACAGCTTGTCTTTCCGTTTGAGAAACCAAGAGCCCTTTTCGTGCAGGGAAAAATGTCCGTTTTCTGTTCTTCTTTTGCACACGGTGACGTGCTTTCAGGGCTGGGGTTAGGCTTTTACCCACTCGAGGGAGGGCAGCTTCCCATTCACCTTGGAGATGGCACTCCTGCCGCGCTGTGGGCCATGCCTGTGCTTCGCAGACTGCAAACTACCCTCTCCATTCGAAGAGAACACGCACGGATTGGGAAGTCTCTGTTCGCTGGGAGATGTGTGTGGTGCTACTGCCCCGGTGTATGGGGTGGCTCACTGGCCACTAGCAATGTTTCTGCTCGCCACTGTGGGGCAAACGTTGTGCAGCTAAGCTCACTTGGGAAGTACAAGTGCCAGAGTTCCTTTCTGGGGCACCATCAAGAGATCACATTCGTAGCATGCGGGTACTGCTTTCCTCCTAAGCTGTGCATTCGCAGCCAGATTCAAGGTGTTCCTTTTGTGGATAGACTCTGGTGGAGAGGCCGCTGGAGAAGGGCTCTGCTTCTATGCCCTTTGAGAAGGCTGCTTTGAGGAACCAGTTACCCTAGCCTCTGCCAAGTACAGCCTTCTGCCTCTCTCCAATACTGACTTACTTCTGACAGCTTGTCTTTCCGTTTGAGAAACCAAGAGCCCTTTTCGTGCAGGGAAAAATGTCCGTTTTCTGTTCTTCTTTTGCACACGGTGACGTGCTTTCAGGGCTGGGGTTAGGCTTTTACCCACTCGAGGGAGGGCAGCTTCCCATTCACCTTGGAGATGGCACTCCTGCCGCGCTGTGGGCCATGCCTGTGCTTCGCAGACTGCAAACTACCCTCTCCATTCGAAGAGAACACGCACAGATTGGGAAGTCTCTGTTCTCTGGGAGATGTGTGTGGTGCTACTGCCCCGGTGTATGGGGTGGCTCACTGGCCACTAGCAATGTTTCTGCTCGCCACTGTGGGGCAAACGTTGTGCAGCTAAGCTCACTTGGGAAGTACAAGTGCCAGAGTGCCTTTCTGGGGCACCATCAAGAGATCACATTCGTAGCATGCGGGTACTGATTTCCTCCTAAGCTGTGCATTCCCCGCCAGCTTCAAGGTGTTCCTTTTGTGGATAGACTCTGGTGGAGAGGCCGCTGGAGAAGGCCTCTGCTTCTATGCCCTTTGAGAAGGCTGCTTTGAGGAACCTCGTACGCTAGCCTCTGCCAAGTACAGCCTTCTGCCTCTCTCCAATACTGACCTACTTTTGACAGCTTGTCTTTCCGTTTGAGAAACAAAGAGCCCTTTTCGTGCAGGGAAAAATGTCCGTTTTCTGTTCTTCTTTTGCACACGGTGACGTGCTTTCAGGGCTGGGTTAGGCTTTTACCCACTCGAGGGAGGGCAGCTTCCCATTCACTTTGGAGATGGCACTCCTGCCGCGCTGTGGGCCATGCCTGTGCTTCGCAGACTGCAAACTACCCTCTCCATTCGAAGAGAACACGCACGGATTGGGAAGTCTCTGTTCTCTGGGAGATGTGTGTGGTGCTACTGCCCCGGTGTATGGGGTGGCTCACTGGCCACTAGCAATGTTTCTGCTCGCCACTGTGGGGCAAACGTTGTGCAGCTAAGCTCACTTGGGAAGTACAAGTGCCAGAGTTCCTTTCTGGGGCACCATCAAGAGATCACATTCGTAGCATGCGGGTACTGCTTTCCTCCTAAGCTGTGCATTCGCAGCCAGCTTCAAGGTGTTCCTTTTGTGGATAGACTCTGGTGGAGAGGCCGCTGGAGAAGGCCTCTGCTTCTATGCCCTTTGAGAAGGCTGCTTTGAGGATCCTCTTACCCGAGCGTCTGCCAAGTACAGCCTTCTGCCTCTCTCCAATACTGACTTACTTCTGACAGCTTGTCTTTCCGTTTGAGAAACCAAGAGCCCTTTTCGTGCAGGGAAAAATGTCCGTTTTCTGTTCTTCTTTTGCACACGGTGACGTGCTTTCAGGGCTGGGGTTAGGCTTTTACCCACTCGAGGGAAGGCAGCTTCCCATTCACTTTGGAGATGGCACTTCTGCCGCGCTGTGGGCCATGCCTGTGCTTCGCAGACTGCAAACTACCCTCTCCATTCGAAGAGAACACGCACGGATTGGGAAGTCTCTGTTCTCTGGGAGATGTGTGTGGTGCTACTGTCCCGGTGTATGGGGTGGCTCACTGGCCACTAGCAATGTTTCTGCTCGCCACTGTGGGGCAAACGTTGTTCAGCTAAGCTCACTTGGGAAGTACAAGTGCCAGAGATCCTTTTGGGGCACCATCAAGAGATCACATTCGTAGCATGCGGGTACTGCTTTCCTCCTAATCTGTGCATTCCCCGCCAGCTTCAAGGTGTTCCTTTTGTGGATAGACTCTGGTGGAGAGGCCGCTGGAGAAGGCCTCTGCTTCTATGCCCTTTGAGAAGGCTGCTTTGAGGAACCTCTTACCCTAGCGTCTGCCAAGTACAGCCTTCTGCCTCTCTCCAATACTGACCTACTTTTGACAGCTTGTCTTTCCGTTTGAGAAACCAAGAGCCCTTTTCGTGCAGGGAACAATGTCCGTTTTCTGTTCTTCTTTTGCACACGGTGACGTGCTTTCAGGGCTGGGTTAGGCTTTTACCCACTCGAGGGAGGGCAGCTTCCCATTCACTTTGGAGATGGCACTCCTGCCGCGCTGTGGGCCATGCCTGTGCTTCGCAGACTGCCAACTACCCTCTCCATTCGAAGAGAACACGCACAGATTGGGAAGTCTCTGTTCTCTGGGAGATGTGTGTGGTGCTACTGCCCCGGTGTATGGGCTGGCTCACTGGCCACTAGCAATGTTTCTGCTCGCCACTGTGGGGCAAACGTTGTGCAGCTAAGCTCACTTGGGAAGTACAAGTGCCAGAGTTCCTTTCTGGGGCACCATCAAGAGATCACATTCGTAGCATGCGGGTACTGATTTCCTCCTAAGCTGTGCATTCGCAGCCAGCTTCAAGGTGTTCCTTTTGTGGATAGACTCTGGTGGAGAGGCCGCTGGAGAAGGCCTCTGCTTCTATGCCCTTTGAGAAGGCTGCTTTGAGGAACCACTTACCCTAGCCTCTGCCAAGTACAGCCTTCTGCCTCTCTCCAATACTGACTTACTTCTGACAGCTTGTCTTTCCGTTTGAGAAACCAAGAGCCCTTTTCGTGCAGGGAAAAATGTCCGTTTTCTGTTCTTCTTTTGCACACTGTGACGTGCTTTCAGGGCTGGGGTTAGGCTTTTACCCACTCGAGGGAGGGCAGCTTCCCATTCACCTTGGAGATGGCACTCCTGCCGCGCTGTGGGCCATGCCTGTGCTTCGCAGACTGCAAACTACCCTCTCCATTCGAAGAGAACACGCACAGATTGGGAAGTCTCTGTTCTCTGGGAGATGTGTGTGGTGCTACTGCCCCGGTGTATGGGGTGGCTCACTGGCCACTAGCAATGTTTCTGCTCGCCACTGTGGGGCAAACGTTGTGCAGCTAAGCTCACTTGGGAAGTACAAGTGCCAGAGTTCCTTTCTGGGGCACCATCAAGAGATCACATTCGTAGCATGCGGGTACTGCTTTCCTCCTAAGCTGTGCATTCGCAGCCAGCTTCAAGGTGTTCCTTTTGTGGATAGACTCTGGTGGAGAGGCCGCTGGAGAAGGCCTCTGCTTCTATGCCCTTTGAGAAGGCTGCTTTGAGGAACCTCTTACCCTAGCCTCTGCCAAGTACAGCCTTCTGCCTCTCTCCAATACTGACCTACTTTTGACAGCTTGTCTTTCCGTTTGAGAAACCAAGAGCCCTTTTCGTGCAGGGAAAAATGTCCGTTTTCTGTTCTTCTTTTGCACACGGTGACGTGCTTTCAGGGCTGGGTTAGGCTTTTACCCACTCAAGGGAGGGCAGCTTCCCATTCACTTTGGAGATGGCACTCCTGCCGCGCTGTGGGCCATGCCTGTGCTTCGCAGACTGCAAACTACCCTCTCCATTCGAAGAGAACACGCACGGATTGGGAAGTCTCTGTTCTCTGGGAGATGTGTGTGGTGCTACTGCCCCGGTGTATGGGGTGGCTCACTGGCCACTAGCAATGTTTCTGCTCGCCACTGTGGGGCAAACGTTGTGCAGCTAAGCTCACTTGGGAAGTACAAGTGCCAGAGTTCCTTTCCGGGGCACCATCAAGAGATCACATTCGTAGCATGCGGGTACTGCATTCCTCCTAAGCTGTGCATTCGCAGCCAGCTTCAAGGTGTTCCTTTTGTGGATAGACTCTGGTGGAGAGGCCGCTGGAGAAGGCCTCTGCTTCTATGCCCTTTGAGAAGGCTGCTTTGAGGATCCTCTTACCCGAGCGTCTGCCAAGTACAGCCTTCTGCCTCTCTCCAATAGTGACTTACTTCTGACAGCTTGTCTTTCCGTTTGAGAAACCAAGAGCCCTTTTCGTGCAGGGAAAAATGTCCGTTTTCTGTTCTTCTTTTGCACACGGTGACGTGCTTTCAGGGCTGGGGTTAGGCTTTTACCCACTCGAGGGAAGGCAGCTTCCCATTCACTTTGGAGATGGCACTCCTGCCGCGCTGTGGGCCATGCCTGTGCTTCGCAGACTGCAAACTACCCTCTCCATTCGAAGAGAACACGCACGGATTGGGAAGTCTCTGTTCTCTGGGAGATGTGTGTGGTGCTACTGCCCCGGTGTATGGGGTGGCTCACTGACCACTAGCAATGTTTCTGCTCGCCACTGTGGGGCAAACGTTGTGCAGCTAAGCTCACTTGGGAAGTACAAGTGCCAGAGTTCCTTTCTGGGGCACCATCAAGAGATCACATTCGTAGCATGCGGGTACTGCTTTCCTCCTAAGCTGTGCATTCGCAGCCAGCTTCAAGGTGTTCCTTTTGTGGATAGACTCTGGTGGAGAGGCCGCTGGAGAAGGCCTCTGCTTCTATGCCCTTTGAGAAGGCTGCTTTCAGGAACCACTTACCCTAGCCTCTGCCAAGTACAGCCTTCTGCCTCTCTCCAATACTGACTTACTTCTGACAGCTTGTCTTTCCGTTTGAGAAACCAAGAGCCCTTTTCGTGCAGGGAAAAATGTCCGTTTTCTGTTCTTCTTTTGCACACGGTGACGTGCTTTCAGGGCTGGGGTTAGGCTTTTACCCACTCGAGGGAGGGCAGCTTCCCATTCACCTTGGAGATGGCACTCCTGCCGCGCTGTGGGCCATGCCTGTGCTTCGCAGACTGCAAACTACCCTCTCCATTCGAAGAGAACACGCACAGATTGGGAAGTCTCTGTTCTCTGGGAGATGTGTGTGGTGCTACTGCCCCGGTGTATGGGGTGGCTCACTGGCCACTAGCAATGTTTCTGCTCGCCACTGTGGGGCAAACGTTGTGCAGCTAAGCTCACTTGGGAAGTACAAGTGCCAGAGTTCCTTTCTGGGGCACCATCAAGAGATCACATTCGTAGCATGCGGGTACTGATTTCCTCCTAAGCTGTGCATTCCCCGCCAGCTTCAAGGTGTTCCTTTTGTGGATAGACTCTGGTGGAGAGGCCGGTGGAGAAGGCCTCTGCTTCTATGCCCTTTGAGAAGGCTGCTTTGAGGAACCTCTTACCCTAGCCTCTGCCAAGTACAGCCTTCTGCCTCTCTCCAATACTGACCTACTTTTGACAGCTTGTCTTTCCGTTTGAGAAACCAAGAGCCCTTTTCGTGCAGGGAAAAATGTCCGTTTTCTGTTCTTCTTTTGCACACGGTGACGTGCTTTCAGGGCTGGGTTAGGCTTTTACCCACTCGAGGGAGGGCAGCTTCCCATTCACTTTGGAGATGGCACTCCTGCCGCGCTGTGGGCCATGCCTGTGCTTCGCAGACTGCAAACTACCCTCTCCATTCGAAGAGAACACGCACGGATTGGGAAGTCTCTGTTCTCTGGGAGATGTGTGTGGTGCTACTGCCCCGGTGTATGGGGTGGCTCACTGGCCACTAGCAATGTTTCTGCTCGCCACTGTGGGGCAAACGTTGTGCAGCTAAGCTCACTTGGGAAGTACAAGTGCCAGAGTTCCTTTCCGGGGCACCATCAAGAGATCACATTCGTAGCATGCGGGTACTGCTTTCCTCCTAAGCTGTGCATTCGCAGCCAGCTTCAAGGTGTTCCTTTTGTGGATAGACTCTGGTGGAGAGGCCGCTGGAGAAGGCCTCTGCTTCTATGCCCTTTGAGAAGGCTGCTTTGAGGAACCACTTACCCTAGCCTCTGCCAAGTACAGCCTTCTGCCTCTCTCCAATACTGACTTACTTCTGACAGCTTGTCTTTCCGTTTGAGAAACGAAGAGCCCTTTTCGTGCAGGGAAAAATGTCCGTTTTCTGTTCTTCTTTTGCACACGGTGACGTGCTTTCAGGGCTGGGGTTAGGCTTTTACCCACTCGAGGGAAGGCAGCTTCCCATTCACTTTGGAGATGGCACTCCTGCCGCGCTGTGGGCCATGCCTGTGCTTCGCAGACTGCAAACTACCCTCTCCATTCGAAGAGAACACGCACGGATTGGGAAGTCTCTGTTCTCTGGGAGATGTGTGTGGTGCTACTGTCCCGGTGTATGGGGTGGCTCACTGGCCACTAGCAATGTTTCTGCTCGCCACTGTGGGGCAAACGTTGTGCAGCTAAGCTCACTTGGGAAGTACAAGTGCCAGAGTTCCTTTTGGGGCACCATCAAGAGATCACATTCGTAGCATGCGGGTACTGCTTTCCTCCTAAGCTGTGCATTCCCCGCCAGCTTCAAGGTGTTCCTTTTGTGGATAGACTCTGGTGGAGAGGCCGCTGGAGAAGGCCTCTGCTTCTATGCCCTTTGAGAAGGCTGCTTTGAGGAACCTCTTACCCTAGCGTCTGCCAACTACAGCCTTCTGCCTCTCTCCAATACTGACCTACTTTTGACAGCTTGTCTTTCCGTTTGAGAAACCAAGAGCCCTTTTCGTGCAGGGAAAAATGTCCGTTTTCTGTTCTTCTTTTGCACACGGTGACGTGCTTTCAGGGCTGGGTTAGGCTTTTACCCACTCGAGGGAGGGCAGCTTCCCATTCACTTTGGAGATGGCACTCCTGCCGCGCTGTGGGCCATGCCTGTGCTTCGCAGACTGCAAACTACCCTCTCCATTCGAAGAGAACACGCACAGATTGGGAAGTCTCTGTTCGCTGGGAGAGGTGTGTGGTGCTACTGCCCCGGTGTATGGGGTGGCTCACTGGCCACTAGCAATGTTTCTGCTCGCCACTGTGGGGCAAACGTTGTGCAGCTAAGCTCACTTGGGAAGTACAAGTGCCAGAGTTCCTTTCTGGGGCACCATCAAGAGATCACATTCGTAGCATGCGGGTACTGCTTTCCTCCTAAGCTGTGCATTCGCAGCCAGCTTCAAGGTGTTCCTTTTGTGGATAGACTCTGGTGGAGAGGCCGCTGGAGAAGGCCTCTGCTTCTATGCCCTTTGAGAAGGCTGCTTTGAGGAACCTCTTACCCTAGCCTCTGCCAAGTACAGCCTTCTGCCTCTCTCCAATACTGACTTACTTCTGACAGCTTGTCTTTCCGTTTGAGAAACCAAGAGCCCTTTTCGTGCAGGGAAAAATGTCCGTTTTCTGTTCTTCTTTTGCACACGGTGTCGTGCTTTCAGGGCTGGGTTAGGCTTTTACCCACTCGAGGGAGGGCAGCTTCCCATTCACCTTGGAGATGGCACTCCTGCCGCGCTGTGGGCCATGCCTGTGCTTCGCAGACTGCAAACTACCCTCTCCATTCGAAGAGAACACGCACGGATTGGGAAGTCTCTGTTCTCTGGGAGATGTGTGTGGTGCTACTGCCCCGGTGTATGGGGTGGCTCACTGGCCACTAGCAATGTTTCTGCTCGCCACTGTGGGGCAAACGTTGTGCAGCTAAGCTCACTTGGGAAGTACAAGTGCCAGAGTTCCTTTCCGGGGCACCATCAAGAGATCACATTCGTAGCATGCGGGTACTGCTTTCCTCCTAAGCTGTGCATTCGCAGCCAGCTTCAAGGTGTTCCTTTTGTGGATAGACTCTGGTGGAGAGGCCGCTGGAGAAGGCCTCTGCTTCTATGCCCTTTGAGAAGGCTGCTTTGAGGAACCACTTACCCTAGCCTCTGCCAAGTACAGCCTTCTGCCTCTCTCCAATACTGACTTACTTCTGACAGCTTGTCTTTCCGTTTGAGAAACCAAGAGCCCTTTTCGTGCAGGGAAAAATGTCCGTTTTCTGTTCTTCTTTTGCACACGGTGACGTGCTTTCAGGGCTGGGGTTAGGCTTTTACCCACTCGAGGGAAGGCAGCTTCCCATTCACTTTGGAGATGGCACTCCTGCCGCGCTGTGGGCCATGCCTGTGCTTCGCAGACTGCAAACTACCCTCTCCATTCGAAGAGAACACGCACGGATTGGGAAGTCTCTGTTCTCTGGGAGATGTGTGTGGTGCTACTGTCCCGGTGTATGGGGTGGCTCACTGGCCACTAGCAATGTTTCTGCTCGCCACTGTGGGGCAAACGTTGTGCAGCTAAGCTCACTTGGGAAGTACAAGTGCCAGAGTTCCTTTTGGGGCACCATCAAGAGATCACATTCGTAGCATGCGGGTACTGCTTTCCTCCTAAGCTGTGCATTCCCCGCCAGCTTCAAGGTGTTCCTTTTGTGGATAGACTCTGGTGGAGAGGCCGCTGGAGAAGGCCTCTGCTTCTATGCCCTTTGAGAAGGCTGCTTTGAGGAACCTCTTACCCTAGCGTCTGCCAACTACAGCCTTCTGCCTCTCTCCAATACTGACCTACTTTTGACAGCTTGTCTTTCCGTTTGAGAAACCAAGAGCCCTTTTCGTGCAGGGAAAAATGTCCGTTTTCTGTTCTTCTTTTGCACACGGTGACGTGCTTTCAGGGCTGGGTTAGGCTTTTACCCACTCGAGGGAGGGCAGCTTCCCATTCACTTTGGAGATGGCACTCCTGCCGCGCTGTGGGCCATGCCTGTGCTTCGCAGACTGCAAACTACCCTCTCCATTCGAAGAGAACACGCACGGATTGGGAAGTCTCTGTTCGCTGGGAGATGTGTGTGGTGCTACTGCCCCGGTGTATGGGGTGGCTCACTGGCCACTAGCAATGTTTCTGCTCGCCACTGTGGGGCAAACGTTGTGCAGCTAAGCTCACTTGGGAAGTACAAGTGCCAGAGTTCCTTTCTGGGGCACCATCAAGAGATCACATTCGTAGCATGCGGGTACTGCTTTCCTCCTAAGCTGTGCATTCGCAGCCAGCTTCAAGGTGTTCCTTTTGTGGATAGACTCTGGTGGAGAGGCCGCTGGAGAAGGCCTCTGCTTCTATGCCCTTTGAGAAGGCTGCTTTGAGGAACCTCTTACCCTAGCCTCTGCCAAGTACAGCCTTCTGCCTCTCTCCAATACTGACTTACTTCTGACAGCTTGTCTTTCCGTTTGAGAAACCAAGAGCCCTTTTCGTGCAGGGAAAAATGTCCGTTTTCTGTTCTTCTTTTGCACACGGTGTCGTGCTTTCAGGGCTGGGTTAGGCTTTTACCCACTCGAGGGAGGGCAGCTTCCCATTCACCTTGGAGATGGCACTCCTGCCGCGCTGTGGGCCATGCCTGTGCTTCGCAGACTGCAAACTACCCTCTCCATTCGAAGAGAACACGCACAGATTGGGAAGTCTCTGTTCTCTGGGAGATGTGTGTGGTGCTACTGCCCCGGTGTATGGGGTGGCTCACTGGCCACTAGCAATGTTTCTGCTCGCCACTGTGGGGCAAACGTTGTGCAGCTAAGCTCACTTGGGAAGTACAAGTGCCAGAGTTCCTTTCTGGGGCACCATCAAGAGATCACATTCGTAGCATGCGGGTACTGATTTCCTCCTAAGCTGTGCATTCCCCGCCAGCTTCAAGGTGTTCCTTTTGTGGATAGACTCTGGTGGAGAGGCCGGTGGAGAAGGCCTCTGCTTCTATGCCCTTTGAGAAGGCTGCTTTGAGGAACCTCTTACCCTAGCCTCTGCCAAGTACAGCCTTCTGCCTCTCTCCAATACTGACCTACTTTTGACAGCTTGTCTTTCCGTTTGAGAAACCAAGAGCCCTTTTCGTGCAGGGAAAAATGTCCGTTTTCTGTTCTTCTTTTGCACACGGTGACGTGCTTTCAGGGCTGGGTTAGGCTTTTACCCACTCGAGGGAGGGCAGCTTCCCATTCACTTTGGAGATGGCACTCCTGCCGCGCTGTGGGCCATGCCTGTGCTTCGCAGACTGCAAACTACCCTCTCCATTCGAAGAGAACACGCACGGATTGGGAAGTCTCTGTTCTCTGGGAGATGTGTGTGGTGCTACTGCCCCGGTGTATGGGGTGGCTCACTGGCCACTAGCAATGTTTCTGCTCGCCACTGTGGGGCAAACGTTGTGCAGCTAAGCTCACTTGGGAAGTACAAGTGCCAGAGTTCCTTTCTGGGGCACCATCAAGAGATCACATTCGTAGCATGCGGGTACTGCTTTCCTCCTAAGCTGTGCATTCGCAGCCAGCTTCAAGGTGTTCCTTTTGTGGATAGACTCTGGTGGAGAGGCCGCTGGAGAAGGCCTCTGCTTCTATGCCCTTTGAGAAGGCTGCTTTGAGGAACCACTTACCCTAGCCTCTGCCAAGTACAGCCTTCTGCCTCTCTCCAGTACTGACTTACTTCTGACAGCTTGTCTTTCCGTTTGAGAGACGAAGAGCCCTTTTCGTGCAGGGAAAAATGTCCGTTTTCTGTTCTTCTTTTGCACACGGTGACGTGCTTTCAGGGCTGGGGTTAGGCTTTTACCCACTCGAGGGAGGGCAGCTTCCCATTCACCTTGGAGATGGCACTCCTGCCGCGCTGTGGGCCATGCCTGTGCTTCGCAGACTGCAAACTACCCTCTCCATTCGAAGAGAACACGCACAGATTGGGAAGTCTCTGTTCTCTGGGAGATGTGTGTGGTGCTACTGCCCCGGTGTATGGGGTGGCTCACTGGCCACTAGCAATGTTTCTGCTCGCCACTGTGGGGCAAACGTTGTGCAGCTAAGCTCACTTGGGAAGTACAAGTGCCAGAGTTCCTTTCTGGGGCACCATCAAGAGATCACATTCGTAGCATGCGGGTACTGATTTCCTCCTAAGCTGTGCATTCCCCGCCAGCTTCAAGGTGTTCCTTTTGTGGATAGACTCTGGTGGAGAGGCCGGTGGAGAAGGCCTCTGCTTCTATGCCCTTTGAGAAGGCTGCTTTGAGGAACCTCTTACCCTAGCCTCTGCCAAGTACAGCCTTCTGCCTCTCTCCAATACTGACCTACTTTTGACAGCTTGTCTTTCCGTTTGAGAAACCAAGAGCCCTTTTCGTGCAGGGAAAAATGTCCGTTTTCTGTTCTTCTTTTGCACACGGTGACGTGCTTTCAGGGCTGGGTTAGGCTTTTACCCACTCGAGGGAGGGCAGCTTCCCATTCACTTTGGAGATGGCACTCCTGCCGCGCTGTGGGCCATGCCTGTGCTTCGCAGACTGCAAACTATCCTCTCCATTCGAAGAGAACACGCACGGATTGGGAAGTCTCTGTTCGCTGGGAGATGTGTGTGGTGCTACTGCCCCGGTGTATGGGGTGGCTCACTGGCCACTAGCAATGTTTCTGCTCGCCACTGTGGGGCAAACGTTGTGCAGCTAAGCTCACTTGGGAAGTACAAGTGCCAGATTTCCTTTCTGGGGCACCATCAAGAGATCACATTCGTAGCATGCGGGTACTGCTTTCCTCCTAAGCTGTGCATTCGCAGCCAGCTTCAAGGTGTTCCTTTTGTGGATAGACTCTGGTGGAGAGGCCGCTGGAGAAGGCCTCTGCTTCTATGCCCTTTGAGAAGGCTGCTTTGAGGAACCACTTACCCTAGCCTCTGCCAAGTACAGCCTTCTGCCTCTCTCCAATACTGACTTACTTCTGACAGCTTGTCTTTCCGTTTGAGAAACCAAGAGCCCTTTTCGTGCAGGGAAAAATGTCCGTTTTCTGTTCTTCTTTTGCACACGGTGACGTGCTTTCAGGGCTGGGGTTAGGCTTTTACCCACTCGAGGGAGGGCAGCTTCCCATTCACCTTGGAGATGGCACTCCTGCCGCGCTGTGGGCCATGCCTGTGCTTCGCAGACTGCAAACTACCCTCTCCATTCGAAGAGAACACGCACAGATTGGGAAGTCTCTGTTCTCTGGGAGATGTGTGTGGTGCTACTTCCCCGGTGTATGGGGTGGCTCACTGGCCACTAGCAATGTTTCTGCTCGCCACTGTGGGGCAAACGTTGTGCAGCTAAGCTCACTTGGGAAGTACAAGTGCCAGAGTTCCTTTCTGGGGCACCATCAAGAGATCACATTCGTAGCATGCGGGTACTGCTTTCCTCCTAAGCTGTGCATTCGCAGCCAGCTTCAAGGTGTTCCTTTTGTGGATAGACTCTGGTGGAGAGGCCGCTGGAGAAGGCCTCTGCTTCTATGCCCTTTGAGAAGGCTGCTTTGAGGAACCTCTTACCCTAGCCTCTTCCAAGTACAGCCTTCTGCCTCTCTCCAATACTGACCTACTTTTGACAGCTTGTCTTTCCGTTTGAGAAACCAAGAGCCCTTTTCGTGCAGGGAAAAATGTCCGTTTTCTGTTCTTCTTTTGCACACGGTGACGTGCTTTCAGGGCTGGGTTAGGCTTTTACCCACTCGAGGGAGGGCAGCTTCCCATTCACTTTGGAGATTGCACTCCTGCCGCGCTGTGGGCCATGCCTGTGCTTCACAGACTGCAAACTACCCTCTCCATTCGAAGAGAACACGCACGGATTGGGAAGTCTCTGTTCTCTGGGAGATGTGTGTGGTGCTACTGCCCCGGTGTATGGGGTGGCTCACTGGCCACTAGCAATGTTTCTGCTCGCCACTGTGGGGCAAACGTTGTGCAGCTAAGCTCACTTGGGAAGTACAAGTGCCAGATTTCCTTTCTGGGGCACCATCAAGAGATCACATTCGTAGCATGCGGGTACTGCTTTCCTCCTAAGCTGTGCATTCGCAGCCAGCTTCAAGGTGTTCCTTTTGTGGATAGACTCTGGTGGAGAGGCCGCTGGAGAAGGCCTCTGCTTCTATGCCCTTTGAGAAGGCTGCTTTGAGGAACCACTTACCCTAGCCTCTGCCAAGTACAGCCTTCTGCCTCTCTCCAATACTGACTTACTTCTGACAGCTTGTCTTTCCGTTTGAGAAACCAAGAGCCCTTTTCGTGCAGGGAAAAATGTCCGTTTTCTGTTCTTCTTTTGCACACGGTGACGTGCTTTCAGGGCTGGGGTTAGGCTTTTACCCACTCGAGGGAGGGCAGCTTCCCATTCACCTTGGAGATGGCACTCCTGCCGCGCTGTGGGCCATGCCTGTGCTTCGCAGACTGCAAACTACCCTCTCCATTCGAAGAGAACACGCACAGATTGGGAAGTCTCTGTTCTCTGGGAGATGTGTGTGGTGCTACTGCCCCGGTGTATGGGGTGGCTCACTGGCCACTAGCAATGTTTCTGCTCGCCACTGTGGGGCAAACGTTGTGCAGCTAAGCTCACTTGGGAAGTACAAGTGCCAGAGTTCCTTTCTGGGGCACCATCAAGAGATCACATTCGTAGCATGCGGGTACTGCTTTCCTCCTAAGCTGTGCATTCGCAGCCAGCTTCAAGGTGTTCCTTTTGTGGATAGACTCTGGTGGAGAGGCCGCTGGAGAAGGCCTCTGCTTCTATGCCCTTTGAGAAGGCTGCTTTGAGGAACCTCTTACCCTAGCCTCTGCCAAGTACAGCCTTCTGCCTCTCTCCAATACTGACCTACTTTTGACAGCTTGTCTTTCAGTTTGAGAAACCAAGAGCCCTTTTCGTGCAGGGAAAAATGTCCGTTTTCTGTTCTTCTTTTGCACACGGTGACGTGCTTTCAGGGCTGGGTTAGGCTTTTACCCACTCGAGGGAGGGCAGCTTCCCATTCACTTTGGAGATGGCACTCCTGCCGCGCTGTGGGCCATGCCTGTGCTTCGCAGACTGCAAACTACCCTCTCCATTCGAAGAGAACACGCACGGATTGGGAAGTCTCTGTTCTCTGGGAGATGTGTGTGATGCTACTGCCCCGGTGTATGGGGTGGCTCACTGGCCACTAGCAATGTTTCTGCTCACCACTGTGGGGCAAACGTAGTGCAGCTAAGCTCACTAGGGAAGTACAAGTGCCAGAGTTCCTTTCTGGGGCACCATCAAGTGATCACATTCGCAGCATGCGGGTACTGCTTTCCTCCTAAGCTGTGCATGTGCAGCCAGCTTCAAGGTGTTCCTTTTGTGGATAGACTCTGGTGGAGAGGCCGCTGGAGAAGGCCTCTGCTTCTATGCCCTTTGAGAAGGCTGCTTTGAGGAACCTCTTACCCTAGCCTCTGCCAAGTACAGCCTTCTGCCTCTCTCCAATACTGACATACTTCTGACAGCTTGTCTTTCCGTTGAGAAACCAAGAGCCCTTTTCGTGCAGGGAAAAATGTCCGTTTTCTGTTCTTCTTTTGCACACGGTGACGTGCTTTCAGGGCTGGGTTAGGCTTTTACCCACTCGAGGGAGGGCAGCTTCCCATTCACTTTGGAGATGGCACTCCTGCCGCGCTGTGGGCCATGCCTGTGCTTCGCAGACTGCAAACTACCCTCTCCATTCGAAGAGAACACGCACAGATTGGGAAGTCTCTGTTCTCTGGGAGATGTGTGTGGTGCTACTGCCCCGGTGTATGGGGTGGCTCACTGGCCACTAGCAATGTTTCTGCTCGCCACTGTGGGGCAAACGTTGTGCAGCTAAGCTCACTTGGGAAGTACAAGTGCCAGAGTTCCTTTCTGGGGCACCATCAAGAGATAACATTCGTAGCATGCGGGTACTAATTTCCTCCTAAGCTGTGCATTCCCCGCCAGCTTCAAGGTGTTCCTTTTGTGGATAGACTCTGGTGGAGAGGCCGGTGGAGAAGGCCTCTGCTTCTATGCCCTTTGAGAAGGCTGCTTTGAGGAACCTCTTACCCTAGCGTCTGCCAAGTACAGCCTTCTGCCTCTCTCCAATACTGACCTACTTTTGACAGCTTCTCTTTCCGTTTGAGAAACCAAGAGCCCTTTTCGTGCAGGGAAAAATGTCCGTTTTCTGTTCTTCTTTTGCACACGGTGACGTGCTTTCAGGGCTGGGTTAGGCTTTTACCCACTCGAGGGAGGGCAGCTTCCCATTCACTTTGGAGATGGCACTCCTGCCGCGCTGTGGGCCATGCCTGTGCTTCGCAGACTGCAAACTACCCTCTCCATTCGAAGAGAACACGCACGGATTGGGAAGTCTCTGTTCTCTGGGAGATGTGTGTGGTGCTACTGCCCCGGTGTATGGGGTGGCTCACTGGCCACTAGCAATGTTTCTGCTCGCCACTGTGGGGCAAACGTTGTGCAGCTAAGCTCACTTGGGAAGTACAAGTGCCAGAGTTCCTTTCTGGGGCACCATCAAGAGATCACATTCGTAGCATGCGGGTACTGCTTTCCTCCTAAGCTGTGCATTCGCAGCCAGCTTCAAGGTGTTCCTTTTGTGGATAGACTCTGGTGGAGAGGCCGCTGGAGAAGGCCTCTGCTTCTATGCCCTTTGAGAAGGCTGCTTTGAGGAACCACTTACCCTAGCCTCTGCCAAGTACAGCCTTCTGCCTCTCTCCAATACTGACTTACTTCTGACAGCTTGTCTTTCCGTTTGAGAAACGAAGAGCCCTTTTCGTGCAGGGAAAAATGTCCGTTTTCTGTTCTTCTTTTGCACACGGTGACGTGCTTTCAGGGCTGGGGTTAGGCTTTTACCCACTCGAGGGAAGGCAGCTTCCCATTCACTTTGGAGATGGCACTCCTGCCGCGCTGTGGGCCATGCCTGTGCTTCGCAGACTGCAAACTACCCTCTCCATTCGAAGAGAACACGCACGGATTGGGAAGTCTCTGTTCTCTGGGAGATGTGTGTGGTGCTACTGTCCCGGTGTATGGGGTGGCTCACTGGCCACTAGCAATGTTTCTGCTCGCCACTGTGGGGCAAACGTTGTGCAGCTAAGCTCACTTGGGAAGTACAAGTGCCAGAGTTCCTTTTGGGGCACCATCAAGAGATCACATTCGTAGCATGCGGGTACTGCTTTCCTCCTAAGCTGTGCATTCCCCGCCAGCTTCAAGGTGTTCCTTTTGTGGATAGACTCTGGTGGAGAGGCCGCTGGAGAAGGCCTCTGCTTCTATGCCCTTTGAGAAGGCTGCTTTGAGGAACCTCTTACCCTAGCGTCTGCCAACTACAGCCTTCTGCCTCTCTCCAATACTGACCTACTTTTGACAGCTTGTCTTTCCGTTTGAGAAACCAAGAGCCCTTTTCGTGCAGGGAAAAATGTCCGTTTTCTGTTCTTCTTTTGCACACGGTGACGTGCTTTCAGGGCTGGGTTAGGCTTTTACCCACTCGAGGGAGGGCAGCTTCCCATTCACTTTGGAGATGGCACTCCTGCCGCGCTGTGGGCCATGCCTGTGCTTCGCAGACTGCAAACTACCCTCTCCATTCGAAGAGAACACGCACGGATTGGGAAGTCTCTGTTCGCTGGGAGAGGTGTGTGGTGCTACTGCCCCGGTGTATGGGGTGGCTCACTGGCCACTAGCAATGTTTCTGCTCGCCACTGTGGGGCAAACGTTGTGCAGCTAAGCTCACTTGGGAAGTACAAGTGCCAGAGTTCCTTTCTGGGGCACCATCAAGAGATCACATTCGTAGCATGCGGGTACTGCTTTCCTCCTAAGCTGTGCATTCGCAGCCAGCTTCAAGGTGTTCCTTTTGTGGATAGACTCTGGTGGAGAGGCCGCTGGAGAAGGCCTCTGCTTCTATGCCCTTTGAGAAGGCTGCTTTGAGGAACCTCTTACCCTAGCCTCTGCCAAGTACAGCCTTCTGCCTCTCTCCAATACTGACTTACTTCTGACAGCTTGTCTTTCCGTTTGAGAAACCAAGAGCCCTTTTCGTGCAGGGAAAAATGTCCGTTTTCTGTTCTTCTTTTGCACACGGTGTCGTGCTTTCAGGGCTGGGTTAGGCTTTTACCCACTCGAGGGAGGGCAGCTTCCCATTCACCTTGGAGATGGCACTCCTGCCGCGCTGTGGGCCATGCCTGTGCTTCGCAGACTGCAAACTACCCTCTCCATTCGAAGAGAACACGCACGGATTGGGAAGTCTCTGTTCTCTGGGAGATGTGTGTGGTGCTACTGCCCCGGTGTATGGGGTGGCTCACTGGCCACTAGCAATGTTTCTGCTCGCCACTGTGGGGCAAACGTTGTGCAGCTAAGCTCACTTGGGAAGTACAAGTGCCAGAGTTCCTTTCCGGGGCACCATCAAGAGATCACATTCGTAGCATGCGGGTACTGCTTTCCTCCTAAGCTGTGCATTCGCAGCCAGCTTCAAGGTGTTCCTTTTGTGGATAGACTCTGGTGGAGAGGCCGCTGGAGAAGGCCTCTGCTTCTATGCCCTTTGAGAAGGCTGCTTTGAGGAACCACTTACCCTAGCCTCTGCCAAGTACAGCCTTCTGCCTCTCTCCAATACTGACTTACTTCTGACAGCTTGTCTTTCCGTTTGAGAAACGAAGAGCCCTTTTCGTGCAGGGAAAAATGTCCGTTTTCTGTTCTTCTTTTGCACACGGTGACGTGCTTTCAGGGCTGGGGTTAGGCTTTTACCCACTCGAGGGAAGGCAGCTTCCCATTCACTTTGGAGATGGCACTCCTGCCGCGCTGTGGGCCATGCCTGTGCTTCGCAGACTGCAAACTACCCTCTCCATTCGAAGAGAACACGCACGGATTGGGAAGTCTCTGTTCTCTGGGAGATGTGTGTGGTGCTACTGTCCCGGTGTATGGGGTGGCTCACTGGCCACTAGCAATGTTTCTGCTCGCCACTGTGGGGCAAACGTTGTGCAGCTAAGCTCACTTGGGAAGTACAAGTGCCAGAGTTCCTTTTGGGGCACCATCAAGAGATCACATTCGTAGCATGCGGGTACTGCTTTCCTCCTAAGCTGTGCATTCGCAGCCAGCTTCAAGGTGTTCCTTTTGTGGATAGACTCTGGTGGAGAGGCCGCTGGAGAAGGCCTCTGCTTCTATGCCCTTTGAGAAGGCTGCTTTGAGGAACCTCTTACCCTAGCCTCTGCCAAGTACAGCCTTCTGCCTCTCTCCAATACTGACTTACTTCTGACAGCTTGTCTTTCCGTTTGAGAAACCAAGAGCCCTTTTCGTGCAGGGAAAAATGTCCGTTTTCTGTTCTTCTTTTGCACACGGTGTCGTGCTTTCAGGGCTGGGTTAGGCTTTTACCCACTCGAGGGAGGGCAGCTTCCCATTCACCTTGGAGATGGCACTCCTGCCGCGCTGTGGGCCATGCCTGTGCTTCGCAGACTGCAAACTACCCTCTCCATTCGAAGAGAACACGCACAGATTGGGAAGTCTCTGTTCTCTGGGAGATGTGTGTGGTGCTACTGCCCCGGTGTATGGGGTGGCTCACTGGCCACTAGCAATGTTTCTGCTCGCCACTGTGGGGCAAACGTTGTGCAGCTAAGCTCACTTGGGAAGTACAAGTGCCAGAGTTCCTTTCTGGGGCACCATCAAGAGATCACATTCGTAGCATGCGGGTACTGATTTCCTCCTAAGCTGTGCATTCCCCGCCAGCTTCAAGGTGTTCCTTTTGTGGATAGACTCTGGTGGAGAGGCCGGTGGAGAAGGCCTCTGCTTCTATGCCCTTTGAGAAGGCTGCTTTGAGGAACCTCTTACCCTAGCCTCTGCCAAGTACAGCCTTCTGCCTCTCTCCAATACTGACCTACTTTTGACAGCTTGTCTTTCCGTTTGAGAAACCAAGAGCCCTTTTCGTGCAGGGAAAAATGTCCGTTTTCTGTTCTTCTTTTGCACACGGTGACGTGCTTTCAGGGCTGGGTTAGGCTTTTACCCACTCGAGGGAGGGCAGCTTCCCATTCACTTTGGAGATGGCACTCCTGCCGCGCTGTGGGCCATGCCTGTGCTTCGCAGACTGCAAACTACCCTCTCCATTCGAAGAGAACACGCACGGATTGGGAAGTCTCTGTTCTCTGGGAGATGTGTGTGGTGCTACTGCCCCGGTGTATGGGGTGGCTCACTGGCCACTAGCAATGTTTCTGCTCGCCACTGTGGGGCAAACGTTGTGCAGCTAAGCTCACTTGGGAAGTACAAGTGCCAGAGTTCCTTTCTGGGGCACCATCAAGAGATCACATTCGTAGCATGCGGGTACTGCTTTCCTCCTAAGCTGTGCATTCGCAGCCAGCTTCAAGGTGTTCCTTTTGTGGATAGACTCTGGTGGAGAGGCCGCTGGAGAAGGCCTCTGCTTCTATGCCCTTTGAGAAGGCTGCTTTGAGGAACCACTTACCCTAGCCTCTGCCAAGTACAGCCTTCTGCCTCTCTCCAGTACTGACTTACTTCTGACAGCTTGTCTTTCCGTTTGAGAGACGAAGAGCCCTTTTCGTGCAGGGAAAAATGTCCGTTTTCTGTTCTTCTTTTGCACACGGTGACGTGCTTTCAGGGCTGGGGTTAGGCTTTTACCCACTCGAGGGAGGGCAGCTTCCCATTCACCTTGGAGATGGCACTCCTGCCGCGCTGTGGGCCATGCCTGTGCTTCGCAGACTGCAAACTACCCTCTCCATTCGAAGAGAACACGCACAGATTGGGAAGTCTCTGTTCTCTGGGAGATGTGTGTGGTGCTACTGCCCCGGTGTATGGGGTGGCTCACTGGCCACTAGCAATGTTTCTGCTCGCCACTGTGGGGCAAACGTTGTGCAGCTAAGCTCACTTGGGAAGTACAAGTGCCAGAGTTCCTTTCTGGGGCACCATCAAGAGATCACATTCGTAGCATGCGGGTACTGATTTCCTCCTAAGCTGTGCATTCCCCGCCAGCTTCAAGGTGTTCCTTTTGTGGATAGACTCTGGTGGAGAGGCCGGTGGAGAAGGCCTCTGCTTCTATGCCCTTTGAGAAGGCTGCTTTGAGGAACCTCTTACCCTAGCCTCTGCCAAGTACAGCCTTCTGCCTCTCTCCAATACTGACCTACTTTTGACAGCTTGTCTTTCCGTTTGAGAAACCAAGAGCCCTTTTCGTGCAGGGAAAAATGTCCGTTTTCTGTTCTTCTTTTGCACACGGTGACGTGCTTTCAGGGCTGGGTTAGGCTTTTACCCACTCGAGGGAGGGCAGCTTCCCATTCACTTTGGAGATGGCACTCCTGCCGCGCTGTGGGCCATGCCTGTGCTTCGCAGACTGCAAACTATCCTCTCCATTCGAAGAGAACACGCACGGATTGGGAAGTCTCTGTTCGCTGGGAGATGTGTGTGGTGCTACTGCCCCGGTGTATGGGGTGGCTCACTGGCCACTAGCAATGTTTCTGCTCGCCACTGTGGGGCAAACGTTGTGCAGCTAAGCTCACTTGGGAAGTACAAGTGCCAGATTTCCTTTCTGGGGCACCATCAAGAGATCACATTCGTAGCATGCGGGTACTGCTTTCCTCCTAAGCTGTGCATTCGCAGCCAGCTTCAAGGTGTTCCTTTTGTGGATAGACTCTGGTGGAGAGGCCGCTGGAGAAGGCCTCTGCTTCTATGCCCTTTGAGAAGGCTGCTTTGAGGAACCACTTACCCTAGCCTCTGCCAAGTACAGCCTTCTGCCTCTCTCCAATACTGACTTACTTCTGACAGCTTGTCTTTCCGTTTGAGAAACCAAGAGCCCTTTTCGTGCAGGGAAAAATGTCCGTTTTCTGTTCTTCTTTTGCACACGGTGACGTGCTTTCAGGGCTGGGGTTAGGCTTTTACCCACTCGAGGGAGGGCAGCTTCCCATTAACCTTGGAGATGGCACTCCTGCCGCGCTGTGGGCCATGCCTGTGCTTCGCAGACTGCAAACTACCCTCTCCATTCGAAGAGAACACGCACAGATTGGGAAGTCTCTGTTCTCTGGGAGATGTGTGTGGTGCTACTTCCCCGGTGTATGGGGTGGCTCACTGGCCACTAGCAATGTTTCTGCTCGCCACTGTGGGGCAAACGTTGTGCAGCTAAGCTCACTTGGGAAGTACAAGTGCCAGAGTTCCTTTCTGGGGCACCATCAAGAGATCACATTCGTAGCATGCGGGTACTGCTTTCCTCCTAAGCTGTGCATTCGCAGCCAGCTTCAAGGTGTTCCTTTTGTGGATAGACTCTGGTGGAGAGGCCGCTGGAGAAGGCCTCTGCTTCTATGCCCTTTGAGAAGGCTGCTTTGAGGAACCTCTTACCCTAGCCTCTTCCAAGTACAGCCTTCTGCCTCTCTCCAATACTGACCTACTTTTGACAGCTTGTCTTTCCGTTTGAGAAACCAAGAGCCCTTTTCGTGCAGGGAAAAATGTCCGTTTTCTGTTCTTCTTTTGCACACGGTGACGTGCTTTCAGGGCTGGGTTAGGCTTTTACCCACTCGAGGGAGGGCAGCTTCCCATTCACTTTGGAGATTGCACTCCTGCCGCGCTGTGGGCCATGCCTGTGCTTCACAGACTGCAAACTACCCTCTCCATTCGAAGAGAACACGCACGGATTGGGAAGTCTCTGTTCTCTGGGAGATGTGTGTGGTGCTACTGCCCCGGTGTATGGGGTGGCTCACTGGCCACTAGCAATGTTTCTGCTCGCCACTGTGGGGCAAACGTTGTGCAGCTAAGCTCACTTGGGAAGTACAAGTGCCAGATTTCCTTTCTGGGGCACCATCAAGAGATCACATTCGTAGCATGCGGGTACTGCTTTCCTCCTAAGCTGTGCATTCGCAGCCAGCTTCAAGGTGTTCCTTTTGTGGATAGACTCTGGTGGAGAGGCCGCTGGAGAAGGCCTCTGCTTCTATGCCCTTTGAGGAGGCTGCTTTGAGGAACCACTTACCCTAGCCTCTGCCAAGTACAGCCTTCTGCCTCTCTCCAATACTGACTTACTTCTGACAGCTTGTCTTTCCGTTTGAGAAACCAAGAGCCCTTTTCGTGCAGGGAAAAATGTCCGTTTTCTGTTCTTCTTTTGCACACGGTGACGTGCTTTCAGGGCTGGGGTTAGGCTTTTACCCACTCGAGGGAGGGCAGCTTCCCATTCACCTTGGAGATGGCACTCCTGCCGCGCTGTGGGCCATGCCTGTGCTTCGCAGACTGCAAACTACCCTCTCCATTCGAAGAGAACACGCACAGATTGGGAAGTCTCTGTTCTCTGGGAGATGTGTGTGGTGCTACTGCCCCGGTGTATGGGGTGGCTCACTGGCCACTAGCAATGTTTCTGCTCGCCACTGTGGGGCAAACGTTGTGCAGCTAAGCTCACTTGGGAAGTACAAGTGCCAGAGTTCCTTTCTGGGGCACCATCAAGAGATCACATTCGTAGCATGCGGGTACTGCTTTCCTCCTAAGCTGTGCATTCGCAGCCAGCTTCAAGGTGTTCCTTTTGTGGATAGACTCTGGTGGAGAGGCCGCTGGAGAAGGCCTCTGCTTCTATGCCCTTTGAGAAGGCTGCTTTGAGGAACCACTTACCCTAGCCTGTGCCAAGTACAGCCTTCTGCCTCTCTCCAATACTGACTTACTTCTGACAGCTTGTCTTTCCGTTTGAGAAACCAAGAGCCCTTTTCGTGCAAGGAAAAATGTCCGTTTTCTGTTCTTCTTTTGCACACGGTGACGTGCTTTCAGGGCTGGGGTTAGGCTTTTACCCACTCGAGGGAGGGCAGCTTCCCATTCACCTTGGAGATGGCACTCCTGCCGCGCTGTGGGCCTTGCCTGTGCTTAGCAGACTGCAAACTACCCTCTCCAACCGAAGAGAACACGCACAGATTGGGAAGTATCTGTTCTCTGGGAGATGTGTGTGGTGCTACTGCCCCGGTGTATGGGGTGGCTCACTGGCCACTAGCAATGTTTCTGCTCGCCACTGTGGGGCAAACGTTGTGCAGCTAAGCTCACTTGGGAAGTACAAGTGCCAGAGTTCCTTTCTGGGGCACCATCAAGAGATCACATTCGTAGCATGCGGGTACTGCTTTCCTCCTAAGCTGTGCATTGGCAGCCAGCTTCAAGGTGTTCCTTTTGTGGATAGACTCTGGTGGAGAGGCCGCTGGAGAAGGCCTCTGCTTCTATGCCCTTTGAGAAGGCTGCTTTGAGGAACCTCTTACCCTAGCCTCTGCCAAGTACAGCCTTCTGCCTCTCTCCAATACTGACCTACTTTTGACAGCTTGTCTTTCCGTTTGAGAAACCAAGAGCCCTTTTCGTGCAGGGAAAAATGTCCGTTTTCTGTTCTTCTTTTGCACACGGTGACGTGCTTTCAGGGCTGGGTTAGGCTTTTACCCACTCGAGGGAGGGCAGCTTCCCATTCACTTTGGAGATGGCACTCCTGCCGCGCTGTGGGCCATGCCTGTGCTTCGCAGACTGCAAACTACCCTCTCCATTCGAAGAGAACACGCACGGATTGGGAAGTCTCTGTTCTCTGGGAGATGTGTGTGATGCTACTGCCCCGGTGTATGGGGTGGCTCACTGGCCACTAGCAATGTTTCTGCTCACCACTGTGGGGCAAACGTAGTGCAGCTAAGCTCACTAGGGAAGTACAAGTGCCAGAGTTCCTTTCTGGGGCACCATCAAGTGATCACATTCGCAGCATGCGGGTACTGCTTTCCTCCTAAGCTGTGCATGTGCAGCCAGCTTCAAGGTGTTCCTTTTGTGGATAGACTCTGGTGGAGAGGCCGCTGGAGAAGGCCTCTGCTTCTATGCCCTTTGAGAAGGCTGCTTTGAGGAACCTCTTACCCTAGCCTCTGCCAAGTACAGCCTTCTGCCTCTCTCCAATACTGACATACTTCTGACAGCTTGTCTTTCCGTTGAGAAACCAAGAGCCCTTTTCGTGCAGGGAAAAATGTCCGTTTTCTGTTCTTCTTTTGCACACGGTGACGTGCTTTCAGGGCTGGGTTAGGCTTTTACCCACTCGAGGGAGGGCAGCTTCCCATTCACTTTGGAGATGGCACTCCTGCCGCGCTGTGGGCCATGCCTGTGCTTCGCAGACTGCAAACTACCCTCTCCATTCGAAGAGAACACGCACAGATTGGGAAGTCTCTGTTCTCTGGGAGATGTGTGTGGTGCTACTGCCCCGGTGTATGGGGTGGCTCACTGGCCACTAGCAATGTTTCTGGTCGCCACTGTGGGGCAAACGTTGTGCAGCTAAGCTCACTTGGGAAGTACAAGTGCCAGAGTTCCTTTCTGGGGCACCATCAAGAGATAACATTCGTAGCATGCGGGTACTAATTTCCTCCTAAGCTGTGCATTCCCCGCCAGCTTCAAGGTGTTCCTTTTGTGGATAGACTCTGGTGGAGAGGCCGGTGGAGAAGGCCTCTGCTTCTATGCCCTTTGAGAAGGCTGCTTTGAGGAACCTCTTACCCTAGCGTCTGCCAAGTACAGCCTTCTGCCTCTCTCCAATACTGACCTACTTTTGACAGCTTCTCTTTCCGTTTGAGAAACCAAGAGCCCTTTTCGTGCAGGGAAAAATGTCCGTTTTCTGTTCTTCTTTTGCACACGGTGACGTGCTTTCAGGGCTGGGTTAGGCTTTTACCCACTCGAGGGAGGGCAGCTTCCCATTCACTTTGGAGATGGCACTCCTGCCGCGCTGTGGGCCATGCCTGTGCTTCGCAGACTGCAAACTACCCTCTCCATTCGAAGAGAACACGCACGGATTGGGAAGTCTCTGTTCTCTGGGAGATGTGTGTGGTGCTACTGCCCCGGTGTATGGGGTGGCTCACTGGCCACTAGCAATGTTTCTGCTCGCCACTGTGGGGCAAACGTTGTGCAGCTAAGCTCACTTGGGAAGTACAAGTGCCAGAGTTCCTTTCTGGGGCACCATCAAGAGATCACATTCGTAGCATGCGGGTACTGCTTTCCTCCTAAGCTGTGCATTCGCAGCCAGCTTCAAGGTGTTCCTTTTGTGGATAGACTCTGGTGGAGAGGCTGCTGGAGAAGGCCTCTGCTTCTATGCCCTTTGAGAAGGCTGCTTTGAGGAACCACTTACCCTAGCCTCTGCCAAGTACAGCCTTCTGCCTCTCTCCAATACTGACTTACTTCTGACAGCTTGTCTTTCCGTTTGAGAAACCAAGAGCCCTTTTCGTGCAGGGAAAAATGTCCGTTTTCTGTTCTTCTTTTGCACACGGTGACGTGCTTTCAGGGCTGGGGTTAGGCTTTTACCCACTCGAGGGAGGGCAGCTTCCCATTCACCTTGGAGATGGCACTCCTGCCGCGCTGTGGGCCATGCCTGTGCTTCGCAGACTGCAAACTACCCTCTCCATTCGAAGAGAACACGCACAGATTGGGAAGTCTCTGTTCTCTGGGAGATGTGTGTGGTGCTACTGCCCCGGTGTATGGGGTGGCTCACTGGCCACTAGCAATGTTTCTGCTCGCCACTGTGGGGCAAACGTTGTGCAGCTAAGCTCACTTGGGAAGTACAAGTGCCAGAGTTCCTTTCTGGGGCACCATCAAGAGATCACATTCGTAGCATGCGGGTACTGCTTTCCTCCTAAGCTGTGCATTCGCAGCCAGCTTCAAGGTGTTCCTTTTGTGGATAGACTCTGGTGGAGAGGCCGCTGGAGAAGGCCTCTGCTTCTATGCCCTTTGAGAAGGCTGCTTTGAGGAACCACTTACCCTAGCCTGTGCCAAGTACAGCCTTCTGCCTCTCTCCAATACTGACTTACTTCTGACAGCTTGTCTTTCCGTTTGAGAAACCAAGAGCCCTTTTCGTGCAAGGAAAAATGTCCGTTTTCTGTTCTTCTTTTGCACACGGTGACGTGCTTTCAGGGCTGGGGTTAGGCTTTTACCCACTCGAGGGAGGGCAGCTTCCCATTCACCTTGGAGATGGCACTCCTGCCGCGCTGTGGGCCTTGCCTGTGCTTAGCAGACTGCAAACTACCCTCTCCAACCGAAGAGAACACGCACAGATTGGGAAGTATCTGTTCTCTGGGAGATGTGTGTGGTGCTACTGCCCCGGTGTATGGGGTGGCTCACTGGCCACTAGCAATGTTTCTGCTCGCCACTGTGGGGCAAACGTTGTGCAGCTAAGCTCACTTGGGAAGTACAAGTGCCAGAGTTCCTTTCTGGGGCACCATCAAGAGATCACATTCGTAGCATGCGGGAACTGCTTTCCTCCTAAGCTGTGCATTGGCAGGCAGCTTCAAGGTGTTCCTTTTGTGGATAGACTCTGGTGGAGAGGCCGCTGGAGAAGGCCTCTGCTTCTATGCCCTTTGAGAAGGCTGCTTTGAGGAACCTCGTACCCTAGCCTCTGCCAAGTACAGCCTTCTGCCTCTCTCCAATACTGACCTACTTTTGACAGCTTGTCTTTCCGTTTGAGAAACCAAGAGCCCTTTTCGTGCAGGGAAAAATGTCCGTTTTCTGTTCTTCTTTTGCACACGGTGACGTGCTTTCAGGGCTGGGTTAGGCTTTTACCCACTCGAGGGAGGGCAGCTTCCCATTCACTTTGGAGATGGCACTCCTGCCGCGCTGTGGGCCATGCCTGTGCTTCGCAGACTGCAAATTACCCTCTCCATTCGAAGAGAACACGCACGGATTGGGAAGTCTCTGTTCTCTGGGAGATGTGTGTGATGCTACTGCCCCGGTGTATGGGGTGGCTCACTGGCCACTAGCAATGTTTCTGCTCGCCACTGTGGGGCAAACGTAGTGCAGCTAAGCTCACTTGGGAAGTACAAGTGCCAGAGTTCCTTTCTGGGGCACCATCAAGTGATCACATTCGCAGCATGCGGGTACTGCTTTCCTCCTAAGCTGTGCATTCCCCGCCAGCTTCAAGGTGTTCCTTTTGTGGATAGACTCTGGTGGAGAGGCCGCTGGAGAAGGCCTCTGCTTCTATGCCCTTTGAGAAGGCTGCTTTGAGGAACCTCTTACCCTAGCCTCTGCCAAGTACAGCCTTCTGCCTCTCTCCAATACTGACATACTTCTGACAGCTTGTCTTTCCGTTGAGAAACCAAGAGCCCTTTTCGTGCAGGGAAAAATGTCCGTTTTCTGTTCTTCTTTTGCACACGGTGACGTGCTTTCAGGGCTGGGTTAGGCTTTTACCCACTCGAGGGAGGGCAGCTTCCCATTCACTTTGGAGATGGCACTCCTGCCGCGCTGTGGGCCATGCCTGTGCTTCGCAGACTGCAAACTACCCTCTCCATTCGAAGAGAACACGCACAGATTGGGAAGTCTCTGTTCTCTGGGAGATGTGTGTGGTGCTACTGCCCCGGTGTATGGGGTGGCTCACTGGCCACTAGCAATGTTTCTGCTCGCCACTGTGGGGCAAACGTTGTGCAGCTAAGCTCACTTGGGAAGTACAAGTGCCAGAGTTCCTTTCTGGGGCACCATCAAGAGATCACATTCGTAGCATGCGGTACTAATTTCCTCCTAAGCTGTGCATTCCCCGCCAGCTTCAAGGTGTTCCTTTTGTGGATAGACTCTGGTGGAGAGGCCGGTGGAGAAGGCCTCTGCTTCTATGCCCTTTGAGAAGGCTGCTTTGAGGAACCTCTTACCCTAGCGTCTGCCAAGTACAGCCTTCTGCCTCTCTCCAATACTGACCTACTTTTGACAGCTTGTCTTTCCGTTTGAGAAACCAAGAGCCCTTTTCGTGCAGGGAAAAATGTCCGTTTTCTGTTCTTGTTTTGCACACGGTGACGTGCTTTCAGGGCTGGGTTAGGCTTTTACCCACTCGAGGGAGGGCAGCTTCCCATTCACTTTGGAGATGGCACTCCTGCCGCGCTGTGGGCCATGCCTGTGCTTCGCAGACTGCAAACTACCATCTCCATTCGAAGAGAACACGCACGGATTGGGAAGTCTCTGTTCTCTGGGAGATGTGTGTGGTGCTACTGCCCCGGTGTATGGGGTGGCTCACTGGCCACTAGCAATGTTTCTGCTCGCCACTGTGGGGCAAACGTTGTGCAGCTAAGCTCACTTGGGAAGTACAAGTGCCAGATTTCCTTTCTGGGGCACCATCAAGAGATCACATTCGTAGCATGCGGGTACTGCTTTCCTCCTAAGCTGTGCATTCGCAGCCAGCTTCAAGGTGTTCCTTTTGTGGATAGACTCTGGTGGAGAGGCTGCTGGAGAAGGCCTCTGCTTCTTTGCCCTTTGAGAAGGCTGCTTTGAGGAACCACTTACCCTAGCCTCTGCCAAGTACAGCCTTCTGCCTCTCTCCAATACTGACTTACTTCTGACAGCTTGTCTTTCCGTTTGAGAAACCAAGAGCCCTTTTCGTGCAGGGAAAAATGTCCGTTTTCTGTTCTTCTTTTGCACATGGTGACGTGCTTTCAGGGCTGGGGTTAGGCTTTTACCCACTCGAGGGAGGGCAGCTTCCCATTCACCTTGGAGATGGCACTCCTGCCGCGCTGTGGGCCATGCCTGTGCTTCGCAGACTGCAAACTACCCTCTCCATTCGAAGAGACCACGCACGGATTGGGAAGTCTCTGTTCTCTGGGAGATGTGTGTGGTGCTACTGCCCCGGTGTATGGGGTGGCTCACTGGCCACTAGCATTGTTTCTGCTCGCCACTGTGGGGCAAACGTTGTGCAGCTAAGCTCACTTGGGAAGTACAAGTGCCAGAGTTCCTTTCTGGGGCACCATCAAGAGATCACATTCGTAGCATGCGGGTACTGATTTCCTCCTAAGCTGTGCATTCCCCGCCAGCTTCAAGGTGTTCCTTTTGTGGATAGACTCTGGTGGAGAGGCCGGTGGAGAAGGCCTCTGCTTCTATGCCCTTTGAGAAGGCTGCTTTGAGGAACCTCTTACCCTAACCTCTGCCAAGTACAGCCTTCTGCCTCTCTCCAATACTGACCTACTTTTGACAGCTTGTCTTTCCGTTTGAGAAACCAACAGCCCTTTTCGTGCAGGGAAAAATGTCCGTTTTCTGTTCTTCTTTTGCACACGGTGACGTGCTTTCAGGGCTGGGTTAGGCTTTTACCCACTCGAGGGAGGGCAGCTTCCCATTCACTTTGGAGATGGCACTCCTGCCGCGCTGTGGGCCATGCCTGTGCTTCGCAGACTGCAAACTACCCTCTCCATTCGAAGAGAACACGCACGGATTGGGAAGTCTCTGTTCGCTGGGAGATGTGTGTGGTGCTACTGCCCCGGTGTATGGGGTGGCTCACTGGCCACTAGCAATGTTTCTGCTCGCCACTGTGGGGCAAACGTTGTGCAGCTAAGCTCACTTGGGAAGTACAAGTGCCAGATTTCCTTTCTGGGGCACCATCAAGAGATCACATTCGTAGCATGCGGGTACTGCTTTCCTCCTAAGCTGTGCATTCGCAGCCAGCTTCAAGGTGTTCCTTTTGTGGATAGACTCTGGTGGAGAGGCCGCTGGAGAAGGCCTCTGCTTCTATGCCCTTTGAGAAGGCTGCTTTGAGGAACCACTTACCCTAGCCTCTGCCAAGTACAGCCTTCTGCCTCTCTCCAATACTGACTTACTTCTGACAGCTTGTCTTTCCGTTTGAGAAACCAAGAGCCCTTTTCGTGCAGGGAAAAATGTCCGTTTTCTGTTCTTCTTTTGCACACGGTGACGTGCTTTCAGGGCTGGGGTTAGGCTTTTACCCACTCGAGGGAGGGCAGCTTCCCATTCACCTTGGAGATGGCACTCCTGCCGCGCTGTGGGCCATGCCTGTGCTTAGCAGACTGCAAACTACCCTCTCCATTCGAAGAGAACACGCACAGATTGGGAAGTCTCTGTTCTCTGGGACATGTGTGTGGTGCTACTGCCCCGGTGTATTGGGTGGCTCACTGGCCACTAGCAATGTTTCTGCTCGCCACTGTGGGGCAAACGTTGTGCAGCTAAGCTCACTTGGGAAGTACAAGTGCCAGAGTTCCTTTCTGGGGCACCATCAAGAGATCACATTCGTAGCATGCGGGTACTGATTTCCTCCTAAGCTGTGCATTCCCCGCCAGCTTCAAGGTGTTCCTTTTGTGGATAGACTCTGGTGGAGAGGCCGGTGGAGAAGGCCTCTGCTTCTATGCCCTTTGAGAAGGCTGCTTTGAGGAACCTCTTACCCTAGCCTCTGCCAAGTACAGCCTTCTGCCTCTCTCCAATACTGACCTACTTTTGACAGCTTGTCTTTCCGTTTGAGAAACCAAGAGCCCTTTTCGTGCAGGGAAAAATGTCCGTTTTCTGTTCTTCTTTTGCACACGGTGACGTGCTTTCAGGGCTGGGTTAGGCTTTTACCCACTCGAGGGAGGGCAGCTTCCCATTCACTTTGGAGATGGCACTCCTGCCGCGCTGTGGGCCATGCCTGTGCTTCGCAGACTGCAAACTACCCTCTCCATTCGAAGAGAACACGCACGGATTGGGAAGTCTCTGTTCTCTGGGAGATGTGTGTGATGCTACTGCCCCGGTGTATGGGGTGGCTCACTGGCCACTAGCAATGTTTCTGCTCGCCACTGTGGGGCAAACGTAGTGCAGCTAAGCTCACTTGGGAAGTACAAGTGCCAGAGTTCCTTTCTGGGGCACCATCAAGAGATCACATTCGTAGCATGCGGGTACTGCTTTCCTCATAAGCTGTGCATGTGCAGCCAGCTTCAAGGTGTTCCTTTTGTGGATAGACTCTGGTGGAGAGGCCGCTGGAGAAGGCCTCTGCTTCTATGCCCTTTGAGAAGGCTGCTTTGAGGAACCTCTTACCCTAGCCTCTGCCAAGTACAGCCTTCTGCCTCTCTCCAATACTGACATACTTCTGACAGCTTGTCTTTCCGTTTGAGAAACCAAGAGCCCTTTTCGTGCAGGGAAAAATGTCCGTTTTCTGTTCTTCTTTTGCACTCGGTGACGTGCTTTCAGGGCTGGGTTAGGCTTTTACCAACTCGAGGGAGGGCAGCTTCCCATTCACTTTGGAGATGGCACTCCTGCCGCGCTGTGGGCCATGCCTGTGCTTCGCAGACTGCAAACTACCCTCTCCATTCGAAGAGAACACGCACAGATTGGGAAGTCTCTGTTCTCTGGGAGATGTGTGTGGTGCTACTGCCCCGGTGTATGGGGTGGCTCACTGGCCACTAGCAATGTTTCTGCTCGCCACTGTGGGGCAAACGTTGTGCAGCTAAGCTCACTTGGGAAGTACAAGTGCCAGAGTTCCTTTCTTGGGCACCATCAAGAGATCACATTCGTAGCATGGGGGTACTGATTTCCTCCTAAGCTGTGCATTCGCAGCCAGCTTCAAGGTGTTCCTTTTGTGGATAGTCTCTGGTGGAGAGGCCGCTGGAGAAGGCCTCTGCTTCTATGCCCTTTGAGAAGGCTGCTTTGAGGAACCACTTACCCTAGCCTCTGCCAAGTACAGCCTTCTGCCTCTCTCCAATACTGACTTACTTCTGACAGCTTGTCTTTCCGTTTGAGAAACCAAGAGCCCTTTTCGTGCAGGGAAAAATGTCCGTTTTCTGTTCTTCTTTTGCACACGGTGACGTGCTTTCAGGGCTGGGGTTAGGCTTTTACCCACTCGAGGGAGGGCAGCTTCCCATTCACCTTGGAGATGGCACTCCTGCCGCGCTGTGGGCCATGCCTGTGCTTCGCAGACTGCAAACTACCCTCTCCATTCGAAGAGAACACGCACAGATTGGGAAGTCTCTGTTCTCTGGGAGATGTGTGTGGTGCTACTGCCCCGGTGTATGGGGTGGCTCACTGGCCACTAGCAATGTTTCTGCTCGCCACTGTGGGGCAAACGTTGTGCAGCTAAGCTCACTTGGGAAGTACAAGTGCCAGAGTTCCTTTCTGGGGCACCATCAAGAGATCACATTCGTAGCATGCGGGTACTGCTTTCCTCCTAAGCTGTGCATTGGCAGCCAGCTTCAAGGTGTTCCTTTTGTGGATAGACTCTGGTGGAGAGGCCGCTGGAGAAGGCCTCTGCTTCTATGCCCTTTGAGAAGGCTGCTTTGAGGAACCACTTACCCTAGCCTGTGCCAAGTACAGCCTTCTGCCTCTCTCCAATACTGACTTACTTCTGACAGCTTGTCTTTCCGTTTGAGAAACCAAGAGCCCTTTTCGTGCAAGGAAAAATGTCCGTTTTCTGTTCTTCTTTTGCACACGGTGACGTGCTTTCAGGGCTGGGGTTAGGCTTTTACCCACTCGAGGGAGGGCAGCTTCCCATTCACCTTGGAGATGGCACTCCTGCCGCGCTGTGGGCCTTGCCTGTGCTTAGCAGACTGCAAACTACCCTCTCCAACCGAAGAGAACACGCACAGATTGGGAAGTATCTGTTCTCTGGGAGATGTGTGTGGTGCTACTGCCCCGGTGTATGGGGTGGCTCACTGGCCACTAGCAATGTTTCTGCTCGCCACTGTGGGGCAAACGTTGTGCAGCTAAGCTCACTAGGGAAGTACAAGTGCCAGAGTTCCTTTCTGGGGCACCATCAAGTGATCACATTCGCAGCATGCGGGTACTGCTTTCCTCCTAAGCTGTGCATGTGCAGCCAGCTTCAAGGTGTTCCTTTTGTGGATAGACTCTGGTGGAGAGGCCGCTGGAGAAGGCCTCTGCTTCTATGCCCTTTGAGAAGGCTGCTTTGAGGAACCTCTTACCCTAGCCTCTGCCAAGTACAGCCTTCTGCCTCTCTCCAATACTGACATACTTCTGACAGCTTGTCTTTCCGTTGAGAAACCAAGAGCCCTTTTCGTGCAGGGAAAAATGTCCGTTTTCTGTTCTTCTTTTGCACACGGTGACGTGCTTTCAGGGCTGGGTTAGGCTTTTACCCACTCGAGGGAGGGCAGCTTCCCATTCACTTTGGAGATGGCACTCCTGCCGCGCTGTGGGCCATGCCTGTGCTTCGCAGACTGCAAACTACCCTCTCCATTCGAAGAGAACACGCACAGATTGGGAAGTCTCTGTTCTCTGGGAGATGTGTGTGGTGCTACTGCCCCGGTGTATGGGGTGGCTCACTGGCCACTAGCAATGTTTCTGCTCGCCACTGTGGGGCAAACGTTGTGCAGCTAAGCTCACTTGGGAAGTACAAGTGCCAGAGTTCCTTTCTGGGGCACCATCAAGAGATAACATTCGTAGCATGCGGTACTAATTTCCTCCTAAGCTGTGCATTCCCCGCCAGCTTCAAGGTGTTCCTTTTGTGGATAGACTCTGGTGGAGAGGCCGCTGGAGAAGGCCTCTGCTTCTATGCCCTTTGAGAAGGCTGCTTTGAGGAACCTCTTACCCTAGCGTCTGCCAAGTACAGCCTTCTGCCTCTCTCCAATACTGACCTACTTTTGACAGCTTCTCTTTCCGTTTGAGAAACCAAGAGCCCTTTTCGTGCAGGGAAAAATGTCCGTTTTCTGTTCTTCTTTTGCACACGGTGACGTGCTTTCAGGGCTGGGTTAGGCTTTTACCCACTCGAGGGAGGGCAGCTTCCCATTCACTTTGGAGATGGCACTCCTGCCGCGCTGTGGGCCATGCCTGTGCTTCGCAGACTGCAAACTACCCTCTCCATTCGAAGAGAACACGCACGGATTGGGAAGTCTCTGTTCGCTGGGAGATGTGTGTGGTGCTACTGCCCCGGTGTATGGGGTGGCTCACTGGCCACTAGCAATGTTTCTGCTCGCCACTGTGGGGCAAACGTTGTGCAGCTAAGCTCACTTGGGAAGTACAAGTGCCAGATTTCCTTTCTGGGGCACCATCAAGAGATCACATTCGTAGCATGCGGGTACTGCTTTCCTCCTAAGCTGTGCATTCGCAGCCAGCTTCAAGGTGTTCCTTTTGTGGATAGACTCTGGTGGAGAGGCCGCTGGAGAAGGCCTCTGCTTCTATGCCCTTTGAGAAGGCTGCTTTGAGGAACCACTTACCCTAGCCTCTGCCAAGTACAGCCTTCTGCCTCTCTCCAATACTGACTTACTTCTGACAGCTTGTCTTTCCGTTTGAGAAACCAAGAGCCCTTTTCGTGCAGGGAAAAATGTCCGTTTTCTGTTCTTCTTTTGCACACGGTGACGTGCTTTCAGGGCTGGGGTTAGGCTTTTACCCACTCGAGGGAGGGCAGCTTCCCATTCACCTTGGAGATGGCACTCCTGCCGCGCTGTGGGCCATGCCTGTGCTTAGCAGACTGCAAACTACCCTCTCCATTCGAAGAGAACACGCACAGATTGGGAAGTCTCTGTTCTCTGGGACATGTGTGTGGTGCTACTGCCCCGGTGTATGGGGTGGCTCACTGGCCACTAGCAATGTTTCTGCTCGCCACTGTGGGGCAAACGTTGTGCAGCTAAGCTCACTTGGGAAGTACAAGTGCCAGAGTTCCTTTCTGGGGCACCATCAAGAGATCACATTCGTAGCATGCGGGTACTGATTTCCTCCTAAGCTGTGCATTCCCCGCCAGCTTCAAGGTGTTCCTTTTGTGGATAGACTCTGGTGGAGAGGCCGGTGGAGAAGGCCTCTGCTTCTATGCCCTTTGAGAAGGCTGCTTTGAGGAACCTCTTACCCTAGCCTCTGCCAAGTACAGCCTTCTGCCTCTCTCCAATACTGACCTACTTTTGACAGCTTGTCTTTCCGTTTGAGAAACCAAGAGCCCTTTTCGTGCAGGGAAAAATGTCCGTTTTCTGTTCTTCTTTTGCACACGGTGACGTGCTTTCAGGGCTGGGTTAGGCTTTTACCCACTCGAGGGAGGGCAGCTTCCCATTCACTTTGGAGATGGCACTCCTGCCGCGCTGTGGGCCATGCCTGTGCTTCGCAGACTGCAAACTACCCTCTCCATTCGAAGAGAACACGCACGGATTGGGAAGTCTCTGTTCTCTGGGAGATGTGTGTGATGCTACTGCCCCGGTGTATGGGGTGGCTCACTGGCCACTAGCAATGTTTCTGCTCGCCACTGTGGGGCAAACGTAGTGCAGCTAAGCTCACTTGGGAAGTACAAGTGCCAGAGTTCCTTTCTGGGGCACCATCAAGTGATCACATTCGCAGCATGCGGGTACTGCTTTCCTCATAAGCTGTGCATGTGCAGCCAGCTTCAAGGTGTTCCTTTTGTGGATAGACTCTGGTGGAGAGGCCGCTGGAGAAGGCCTCTGCTTCTATGCCCTTTGAGAAGGCTGCTTTGAGGAACCTCTTACCCTAGCCTCTGCCAAGTACAGCCTTCTGCCTCTCTCCAATACTGACATACTTCTGACAGCTTGTCTTTCCGTTTGAGAAACCAAGAGCCCTTTTCGTGCAGGGAAAAATGTCCGTTTTCTGTTCTTCTTTTGCACTCGGTGACGTGCTTTCAGGGCTGGGTTAGGCTTTTACCAACTCGAGGGAGGGCAGCTTCCCATTCACTTTGGAGATGGCACTCCTGCCGCGCTGTGGGCCATGCCTGTGCTTCGCAGACTGCAAACTACCCTCTCCATTCGAAGAGAACACGCACAGATTGGGAAGTCTCTGTTCTCTGGGAGATGTGTGTGGTGCTACTGCCCCGGTGTATGGGGTGGCTCACTGGCCACTAGCAATGTTTCTGCTCGCCACTGTGGGGCAAACGTTGTGCAGCTAAGCTCACTTGGGAAGTACAAGTGCCAGAGTTCCTTTCTGGGGCACCATCAAGAGATCACATTCGTAGCATGGGGGTACTGATTTCCTCCTAAGCTGTGCATTCGCAGCCAGCTTCAAGGTGTTCCTTTTGTGGATAGACTCTGGTGGAGAGGCCGCTGGAGAAGGCCTCTGCTTCTATGCCCTTTGAGAAGGCTGCTTTGAGGAACCACTTACCCTAGCCTCTGCCAAGTACAGCCTTCTGCCTCTCTCCAATACTGACTTACTTCTGACAGCTTGTCTTTCCGTTTGAGAAACCAAGAGCCCTTTTCGTGCAGGGAAAAATGTCCGTTTTCTGTTCTTCTTTTGCACACGGTGACGTGCTTTCAGGGCTGGGGTTAGGCTTTTACCCACTCGAGGGAGGGCAGCTTCCCATTCACCTTGGAGATGGCACTCCTGCCGCGCTGTGGGCCATGCCTGTGCTTCGCAGACTGCAAACTACCCTCTCCATTCGAAGAGAACACGCACGGATTGGGAAGTCTCTGTTCTCTGGGAGATGTGTGTGGTGCTACTGCCCCGGTGTATGGGGTGGCTCACTGGCCACTAGCAATGTTTCTGCTCGCCACTGTGGGGCAAACGTTGTGCAGCTAAGCTCACTTGGGAAGTACAAGTGCCAGAGTTCCTTTCTGGGGCACCATCAAGAGATCACATTCGTAGCATGCGGGTACTGCTTTCCCCCTAAGCTGTGCATTCCCCGCCAGCTTCAAGGTGTTCCTTTTGTGGATAGACTCTGGTGGAGAGGCCGCTGGAGAAGGCCTCTGCTTCTATGCCCTTTGAGAAGGCTGCTTTGAGGAACCTCTTACCCTAGCGTCTGCCAAGTACAGCCTTCTGCCTCTCTCCAATACTGACTTACTTCTGACAGCTTGTCTTTCCGTTTGAGAAACCAAGAGCCCTTTTCGTGCAGGGAAAAATGTCCGTTTTCTGTTCTTCTTTTGCACACGGTGACGTGCTTTCAGGGCTGGGGTTAGGCTTTTACCCACTCAAGGGAGGGCAGCTTCCCATTCACTTTGGAGATGGCACTCCTGCCGCGCTGTGGGCCATGCCTGTGCTTCGCAGACTGCAAACTACCCTCTCCATTCGAAGAGAACACGTACGGATTGGGAGGTCTCTGTTCGCTGGGAGATGTGTGTGGTGCTACTTCCCCGGTGTATCGGGTGGCTCACTGGCCACTAGCAATGTTTCTGCTCGCCACTGTGGGGCAAACGTTGTGCAGCTAAGCTCACTTGGGCAGGACAAGTGCCAGAGTTCCTTTCTGGGGCACCATCAAGAGATCACATTCGTAGCATGCGGGTACTGCTTTCCTCCTAAGCTGTGCATTGGCAGCCAGCTTCAAGGTGTTCCTTTTGTGGATAGACTCTGGTGGAGAGGCCGCTGGAGAAGGCCTCTGCTTCTATGCCCTTTGAGAAGGCTGCTTTGAGGATCCTCTTACCCTAGCCTCTGCCAAGTACAGCCTTCTGCCTATCTCCAATACTGACTTACTTCTGACAGCTTGTCTTTCCGTTTGAGAAACCAAGAGCCCTTTTCGTGCAGGGAAAAATGTCCGTTTTCTGTTCTTCTTTTGCACACGGTGACGTGCTTTCAGGGCTGGTGTTAGGCTTTTACCCACTCGAGGGAAGGCAGCTTCCCATTCACTTTGGAGATGGCACTCCTGCCGCGCTGTGGGCCATGCCTGTGCTTCGCAGACTGCAAACTACCCTCTCCATTCGAAGAGAACACGCACGGATTGGGAAGTCTCTGTTCTCTGGGAGATGTGTGTGGTGCTACTGTCCCGGTGTATGGGGTGGCTCACTGGCCACTAGCAATGTTTCTGCTCGCCACTGTGGGGCAAACGTTGTTCAGCTAAGCTCACTTGGGAAGTACAAGTGCCAGAGTTCCTTTTGGGGCACCATCAAGAGATCACATTCGTAGCATGCGGGTACTGCTTTCCTCATAAGCTGTGCATGTGCAGCCAGCTTCAAGGTGTTCCTTTTGTGGATAGACTCTGGTGGAGAGGCCGCTGGAGAAGGCCTCTGCTTCTATGCCCTTTGAGAAGGCTGCTTTGAGGAACCTCTTACCCTAGCGTCTGCCCAGTACAGCCTTCTGCCTCTCTCCAATACTGACTTACTTCTGACAGCTTGTCTTTCCGTTTGAGAAACCAAGAGCCCTTTTCGTGCAGGGAAAAATGTCCGTTTTCTGTTCTTCTTTTGCACACGGTGACGTGCTTTCAGGGCTGGGGTTAGGCTTTTACCCACTCGAGGGAGGGCAGCTTCCCATTCACTTTGGAGATGGCACTCCTGCAGCGCTGTGGGCCATGCCTGTGCTTCGCAGACTGCAAACTACCCTCTCCATTCGAAGAGAACACGCACGGATTGGAAAGTCTCTGTTCTCTGGGAGATGTGTGTGGTGCTACTGCCCCGGTGTATGGGGTGGCTCACTGGCCACTAGCAATGTTTCTGCTCGCCACTGTGGGGCAAACGTTGTGCAGCTAAGCTCACTTGGGAAGTACAAGTGCCAGATTTCCTTTCTGGGGCACCATCAAGAGATCACATTCGTAGCATGCGTGTACTGATTTCCTCCTAAGCTGTGCATTCCCCGCCAGCTTCAAGGTGTTCCTTTTGTGGATAGACTCTGGTGGAGAGGCCGGTGGAGAAGGCCTCTGCTTCTATGCCCTTTGAGAAGGCTGCTTTGAGGAACCTCTTACCCTAGCCTCTGCCAAGTACAGCCTTCTGCCTCTCTCCAATACTGACCTACTTCTGACAGCTTGTCTTTCCGTTTGAGAAACCAAGAGCCCTTTTCGTGCAGGGAAAAATGTCCGTTTTCTGTTCTTCTTTTGCACACGGTGACGTGCTTTCAAGGCTGGGGTTAGGCTTTTACCCACTCGAGGGAGGGCAGCTTCCCATTCACTTTGGAGATGGCACTCCTGCCGCGCTGTGGGCCATGCCTGTGCTTCGCAGACTGCAAATTACCCTCTCCATTCGAAGAGAACACGCACAGATTGGGAAGTCTCTGTTCTCTGGGAGATGTGTGTGGTGCTACTGCCCCGGTGTATGGGGTGGCTCACTGGCCACTAGCAATGTTTCTGCTCGCCACTGTGGGGCAAACGTTGTGCAGCTAATCTCACTTGGGAAGTATAAGTGCCAGAGTTCCTTTCTGGGGCACCATCAAGAGATCACATTCGTAGCATGCGGGTACTGCTTTCCTCCTAAGCTGTGCATTCCCCGCCAGCTTCAAGGTGTTCCTTTTGTGGATAGACTCTGGTGGAGAGGCCGCTGGAGAAGGCCTCTGCTTCTATGCCCTTTGAGAAGGCTGCTTTGAGGACCCTCTTACCCTAGCCTCTGCCAAGTACAGCCTTCTGCCTCTCTCCAATACTGACTTACTTTTGACAGCTTGTTTGAGAAACCAAGAGCCCTTTTCGTGCAGGGAAAAATGTCCGTTTTCTGTTCTTCTTTTGCCCACGGTGACGTGCTTTCAGGGCTGGGTTAGGCTTTTACCCACTCGAGGGAGGGCAGCTTCCCATTCACTTTGGAGATGGCACTCCTGCCGCGCTGTGGGCCATGCCTGTGCTTCGCAGACTGCAAACTACCCTCTCCATTCGAAGAGAACACGCACGGATTGGGAAGTCTCTGTTCGCTGGGAGATGTGTGTGGTGCTACTGCCCCGGTGTATGGGGTGGCTCACTGGCCACTAGCAATGTTTCTGCTCGCCACTGTGGGGCAAACGTTGTGCAGCTAAGCTCACTTGGGAAGTACAAGTGCCAGAGTTCCTTTCTGGGGCACCATCAAGAGATCACATTCGTAGCATGCGGGTACTGCTTTCCTCCTAAGCTGTGCATTCGCAGCCAGCTTCAAGGTGTTCCTTTTGTGGATAGACTCTGGTGGAGAGGCCGCTGGAGAAGGGCTCTGCTTCTATGCCCTTTGAGAAGGCTGCTTTGAGGAACCACTTACCCTAGCCTCTGCCAAGTACAGCCTTCTGCCTCTCTCCAATACTGACTTACTTCTGACAGCTTGTCTTTCCGTTTGAGAAACCAAGAGCCCTTTTCGTGCAGGGAAAAATGTCCGTTTTCTGTTCTTCTTTTGCACACTGTGACGTGCTTTCATGGCTGGGGTTAGGCTTTTACCCACTCGAGGGAGGGCAGCTTCCCATTCACCTTGGAGATGGCACTCCTGCCGCGCTGTGGGCCATGCCTGTGCTTCGCAGACTGCAAACTACCCTCTCCATTCGAAGAGAACACGCACAGATTGGGAAGTCTCTGTTCTCTGGGAGATGTGTGTGGTGCTACTGCCCCGGTGTATGGGGTGGCTCACTGGCCACTAGCAATGTTTCTGCTCGCCACTGTGGGGCAAACGTTGTGCAGCTAAGCTCACTTGGGAAGTACAAGTGCCAGAGTTCCTTTCTGGGGCACCATCAAGAGATCACATTCGTAGCATGCGGGTACTGATTTCCTCCTAAGCTGTGCATTCCCCGCCAGCTTCAAGGTGTTCCTTTTGTGGATAGACTCTGGTGGAGAGGCCGCTGGAGAAGGCCTCTGCTTCTATGCCCTTTGAGAAGGCTGCTTTGAGGAACCTCGTACCCTAGCCTCTGCCAAGTACAGCCTTCTGCCTCTCTCCAATACTGACCTACTTTTGACAGCTTGTCTTTCCGTTTGAGAAACCAAGAGCCCTTTTCGTGCAGGGAAAAATGTCCGTTTTCTGTTCTTCTTTTGCACACGGTGACGTGCTTTCAGGGCTGGGTTAGGCTTTTACCCACTCGAGGGAGGGCAGCTTCCCATTCACTTTGGAGATGGCACTCCTGCCGCGCTGTGGGCCATGCCTGTGCTTCGCAGACTGCAAACTACCCTCTCCATTCGAAGAGAACACGCACGGATTGGGAAGTCTCTGTTCTCTGGGAGATGTGTGTGGTGCTACTGCCCCGGTGTATGGGGTGGCTCACTGGCCACTAACAATGTTTCTGCTCGCCACTGTGGGGCAAACGTTGTGCAGCTAAGCTCACTTGGGAAGTACAAGTGCCAGAGTTCCTTTCTGGGGCACCATCAAGAGATCACATTCGTAGCATGCGGGTACTGCTTTCCTCCTAAGCTGTGCATTCGCAGCCAGCTTCAAGGTGTTCCTTTTGTGGATAGACTCTGGTGGAGAGGCCGCTGGAGAAGGCCTCTGCTTCTATGCCCTTTGAGAAGGCTGCTTTGAGGATCCTCTTACCCGAGCGTCTGCCAAGTACAGCCTTCTGCCTCTCTCCAATACTGACTTACTTCTGACAGCTTGTCTTTCCGTTTGAGAAACCAAGAGCCCTTTTCGTGCAGGGAAAAATGTCCGTTTTCTGTTCTTCTTTTGCACACGGTGACGTGCTTTCAGGGCTGGGGTTAGGCTTTTACCCACTCGAGGGAGGGCAGCTTCCCATTCACTTTGGAGATGGCACTCCTGCCGCGCTGTGGGCCATGCCTGTGCTTCGCAGACTGCAAACTACCCTCTCCATTCGAAGAGAACACGCACGGATTGGGAAGTCTCTGTTCTCTGGGAGATGTGTGTGGTGCTACTGCCCCGGTGTATGGGGTGGCTCACTGGCCACTAGCAATGTTTCTGCTCGCCACTGTGGGGCAAACGTTGTGCAGCTAAGCTCACTTGGGAAGTACAAGTGCCAGAGTTCCTTTCTGGGGCACCATCAAGAGATCACATTCGTAGCATGCGGGTACTGCTTTCCCCCTAAGCTGTGCATTCCCCGCCAGCTTCAAGGTGTTCCTTTTGTGGATAGACTCTGGTGGAGAGGCCGCTGGAGAAGGCCTCTGCTTCTATGCCCTTTGAGAAGGCTGCTTTGAGGAACCTCTTACCCTAGCGTCTGCCAAGTACAGCCTTCTGCCTCTCTCCAATACTGACTTACTTCTGACAGCTTGTCTTTCCGTTTGAGAAACCAAGAGCCCTTTTCGTGCAGGGAAAAATGTCCGTTTTCTGTTCTTCTTTTGCACACGGTGACGTGCTTTCAGGGCTGGGGTTAGGCTTTTACCCACTCGAGGGAGGGCAGCTTCCCATTCACTTTGGAGATGGCACTCCTGCCGCGCTGTGGGCCATGCCTGTGCTTCGCAGACTGCAAACTACCCTCTCCATTCGAAGAGAACACGTACGGATTGGGAAGTCTCTGTTCGCTGGGAGATGTGTGTGGTGCTACTTCCCCGGTGTATCGGGTGGCTCACTGGCCACTAGCAATGTTTCTGCTCGCCACTGTGGGGCAAACGTTGTGCAGCTAAGCTCACTTGGGAAGGACAAGTGCCAGAGTTCCTTTCTGGGGCACCATCAAGAGATCACATTCGTAGCATGCGGGTACTGCTTTCCTCCTAAGCTGTGCATTGGCAGCCAGCTTCAAGGTGTTCCTTTTGTGGATAGACTCTGGTGGAGAGGCCGCTGGAGAAGGCCTCTGCTTCTATGCCCTTTGAGAAGGCTGCTTTGAGGATCCTCTTACCCGAGCGTCTGCCAAGTACAGCCTTCTGCCTCTCTCCAATACTGACTTACTTCTGACAGCTTGTCTTTCCGTTTGAGAAACCAAGAGCCCTTTTCGTGCAGGGAAAAATGTCCGTTTTCTGTTCTTCTTTTGCACACGGTGACGTGCTTTCAGGGCTGGTGTTAGGCTTTTACCCACTCGAGGGAAGGCAGCTTCCCATTCACTTTGGAGATGGCACTCCTGCCGCGCTGTGGGCCATGCCTGTGCTTCGCAGACTGCAAACTACCCTCTCCATTCGAAGAGAACACGCACGGATTGGGAAGTCTCTGTTCTCTGGGAGATGTGTGTGGTGCTACTGTCCCGGTGTATGGGGTGGCTCACTGGCCACTAGCAATGTTTCTGCTCGCCACTGTGGGGCAAACGTTGTTCAGCTAAGCTCACTTGGGAAGTACAAGTGCCAGAGTTCCTTTTGGGGCACCATCAAGAGATCACATTCGTAGCATGCGGGTACTGCTTTCCTCCTAAGCTGTGCATTCCCCGCCAGCTTCAAGGTGTTCCTTTTGTGGATAGACTCTGGTGGAGAGGCCGCTGGAGAAGGCCTCTGCTTCTATGCCCTTTGAGAAGGCTGCTTTGAGGAACCTCTTACCCTAGCGTCTGCCCAGTACAGCCTTCTGCCTCTCTCCAATACTGACTTACTTCTGACAGCTTGTCTTTCCGTTTGAGAAACCAAGAGCCCTTTTCGTGCAGGGAAAAATGTCCGTTTTCTGTTCTTCTTTTGCACACGGTGACGTGCTTTCAGGGCTGGGGTTAGGCTTTTACCCACTCGAGGGAGGGCAGCTTCCCATTCACTTTGGAGATGGCACTCCTGCAGCGCTGTGGGCCATGCCTGTGCTTCGCAGACTGCAAACTACCCTCTCCATTCGAAGAGAACACGCACGGATTGGAAAGTCTCTGTTCTCTGGGAGATGTGTGTGGTGCTACTGCCCCGGTGTATGGGGTGGCTCACTGGCCACTAGCAATGTTTCTGCTCGCCACTGTGGGGCAAACGTTGTGCAGCTAAGCTCACTTGGGAAGTACAAGTGCCAGATTTCCTTTCTGGGGCACCATCAAGAGATCACATTCGTAGCATGCGTGTACTGATTTCCTCCTAAGCTGTGCATTCCCCGCCAGCTTCAAGGTGTTCCTTTTGTGGATAGACTCTGGTGGAGAGGCCGGTGGAGAAGGCCTCTGCTTCTATGCCCTTTGAGAAGGCTGCTTTGAGGAACCTCTTACCCTAGCCTCTGCCAAGTACAGCCTTCTGCCTCTCTCCAATACTGACCTACTTCTGACAGCTTGTCTTTCCGTTTGAGAAACCAAGAGCCCTTTTCGTGCAGGGAAAAATGTCCGTTTTCTGTTCTTCTTTTGCACACGGTGACGTGCTTTCAAGGCTGGGGTTAGGCTTTTACCCACTCGAGGGAGGGCAGCTTCCCATTCACTTTGGAGATGGCACTCCTGCCGCGCTGTGGGCCATGCCTGTGCTTCGCAGACTGCAAATTACCCTCTCCATTCGAAGAGAACACGCACAGATTGGGAAGTCTCTGTTCTCTGGGAGATGTGTGTGGTGCTACTGCCCCGGTGTATGGGGTGGCTCACTGGCCACTAGCAATGTTTCTGCTCGCCACTGTGGGGCAAACGTTGTGCAGCTAATCTCACTTGGGAAGTATAAGTGCCAGAGTTCCTTTCTGGGGCACCATCAAGAGATCACATTCGTAGCATGCGGGTACTGCTTTCCTCCTAAGCTGTGCATTCCCCGCCAGCTTCAAGGTGTTCCTTTTGTGGATAGACTCTGGTGGAGAGGCCGCTGGAGAAGGCCTCTGCTTCTATGCCCTTTGAGAAGGCTGCTTTGAGGACCCTCTTACCCTAGCCTCTGCCAAGTACAGCCTTCTGCCTCTCTCCAATACTGACTTACTTTTGACAGCTTGTTTGAGAAACCAAGAGCCCTTTTCGTGCAGGGAAAAATGTCCGTTTTCTGTTCTTCTTTTGCCCACGGTGACGTGCTTTCAGGGCTGGGTTAGGCTTTTACCCACTCGAGGGAGGGCAGCTTCCCATTCACTTTGGAGATGGCACTCCTGCCGCGCTGTGGGCCATGCCTGTGCTTCGCAGACTGCAAACTACCCTCTCCATTCGAAGAGAACACGCACGGATTGGGAAGTCTCTGTTCGCTGGGAGATGTGTGTGGTGCTACTGCCCCGGTGTATGGGGTGGCTCACTGGCCACTAGCAATGTTTCTGCTCGCCACTGTGGGGCAAACGTTGTGCAGCTAAGCTCACTTGGGAAGTACAAGTGCCAGAGTTCCTTTCTGGGGCACCATCAAGAGATCACATTCGTAGCATGCGGGTACTGCTTTCCTCCTAAGCTGTGCATTCGCAGCCAGCTTCAAGGTGTTCCTTTTGTGGATAGACTCTGGTGGAGAGGCCGCTGGAGAAGGGCTCTGCTTCTATGCCCTTTGAGAAGGCTGCTTTGAGGAACCACTTACCCTAGCCTCTGCCAAGTACAGCCTTCTGCCTCTCTCCAATACTGACTTACTTCTGACAGCTTGTCTTTCCGTTTGAGAAACCAAGAGCCCTTTTCGTGCAGGGAAAAATGTCCGTTTTCTGTTCTTCTTTTGCACACTGTGACGTGCTTTCATGGCTGGGGTTAGGCTTTTACCCACTCGAGGGAGGGCAGCTTCCCATTCACCTTGGAGATGGCACTCCTGCCGCGCTGTGGGCCATGCCTGTGCTTCGCAGACTGCAAACTACCCTCTCCATTCGAAGAGAACACGCACAGATTGGGAAGTCTCTGTTCTCTGGGAGATGTGTGTGGTGCTACTGCCCCGGTGTATGGGGTGGCTCACTGGCCACTAGCAATGTTTCTGCTCGCCACTGTGGGGCAAACGTTGTGCAGCTAAGCTCACTTGGGAAGTACAAGTGCCAGAGTTCCTTTCTGGGGCACCATCAAGAGATCACATTCGTAGCATGCGGGTACTGATTTCCTCCTAAGCTGTGCATTCCCCGCCAGCTTCAAGGTGTTCCTTTTGTGGATAGACTCTGGTGGAGAGGCCGCTGGAGAAGGCCTCTGCTTCTATGCCCTTTGAGAAGGCTGCTTTGAGGAACCTCGTACCCTAGCCTCTGCCAAGTACAGCCTTCTGCCTCTCTCCAATACTGACCTACTTTTGACAGCTTGTCTTTCCGTTTGAGAAACAAAGAGCCCTTTTCGTGCAGGGAAAAATGTCCGTTTTCTGTTCTTCTTTTGCACACGGTGACGTGCTTTCAGGGCTGGGTTAGGCTTTTACCCACTCGAGGGAGGGCAGCTTCCCATTCACTTTGGAGATGGCACTCCTGCCGCGCTGTGGGCCATGCCTGTGCTTCGCAGACTGCAAACTACCCTCTCCATTCGAAGAGAACACGCACGGATTGGGAAGTCTCTGTTCTCTGGGAGATGTGTGTGGTGCTACTGCCCCGGTGTATGGGGTGGCTCACTGGCCACTAACAATGTTTCTGCTCGCCACTGTGGGGCAAACGTTGTGCAGCTAAGCTCACTTGGGAAGTACAAGTGCCAGAGTTCCTTTCTGGGGCACCATCAAGAGATCACATTCGTAGCATGCGGGTACTGCTTTCCTCCTAAGCTGTGCATTCGCAGCCAGCTTCAAGGTGTTCCTTTTGTGGATAGACTCTGGTGGAGAGGCCGCTGGAGAAGGCCTCTGCTTCTATGCCCTTTGAGAAGGCTGCTTTGAGGATCCTCTTACCCGAGCGTCTGCCAAGTACAGCCTTCTGCCTCTCTCCAATACTGACTTACTTCTGACAGCTTGTCTTTCCGTTTGAGAAACCAAGAGCCCTTTTCGTGCAGGGAAAAATGTCCGTTTTCTGTTCTTCTTTTGCACACGGTGACGTGCTTTCAGGGCTGGGGTTAGGCTTTTACCCACTCGAGGGAAGGCAGCTTCCCATTCACTTTGGAGATGGCACTCCTGCCGCGCTGTGGGCCATGCCTGTGCTTCGCAGACTGCAAACTACCCTCTCCATTCGAAGAGAACACGCACGGATTGGGAAGTCTCTGTTCTCTGGGAGATGTGTGTGGTGCTACTGTCCCGGTGTATGGGGTGGCTCACTGGCCACTAGCAATGTTTCTGCTCGCCACTGTGGGGCAAACGTTGTTCAGCTAAGCTCACTTGGGAAGTACAAGTGCCAGAGTTCCTTTTGGGGCACCATCAAGAGATCACATTCGTAGCATGCGGGTACTGCTTTCCTCCTAATCTGTGCATTCCCCGCCAGCTTCAAGGTGTTCCTTTTGTGGATAGACTCTGGTGGAGAGGCCGCTGGAGAAGGCCTCTGCTTCTATGCCCTTTGAGAAGGCTGCTTTGAGGAACCTCTTACCCTAGCGTCTGCCAAGTACAGCCTTCTGCCTCTCTCCAATACTGACCTACTTTTGACAGCTTGTCTTTCCGTTTGAGAAACCAAGAGCCCTTTTCGTGCAGGGAACAATGTCCGTTTTCTGTTCTTCTTTTGCACACGGTGACGTGCTTTCAGGGCTGGGTTAGGCTTTTACCCACTCGAGGGAGGGCAGCTTCCCATTCACTTTGGAGATGGCACTCCTGCCGCGCTGTGGGCCATGCCTGTGCTTCGCAGACTGCCAACTACCCTCTCCATTCGAAGAGAACACGCACAGATTGGGAAGTCTCTGTTCTCTGGGAGATGTGTGTGGTGCTACTGCCCCGGTGTATGGGGTGGCTCACTGGCCACTAGCAATGTTTCTGCTCGCCACTGTGGGGCAAACGTTGTGCAGCTAAGCTCACTTGGGAAGTACAAGTGCCAGAGTTCCTTTCTGGGGCACCATCAAGAGATCACATTCGTAGCATGCGGGTACTGATTTCCTCCTAAGCTGTGCATTCGCAGCCAGCTTCAAGGTGTTCCTTTTGTGGATAGACTCTGGTGGAGAGGCCGCTGGAGAAGGCCTCTGCTTCTATGCCCTTTGAGAAGGCTGCTTTGAGGAACCACTTACCCTAGCCTCTGCCAAGTACAGCCTTCTGCCTCTCTCCAATACTGACTTACTTCTGACAGCTTGTCTTTCCGTTTGAGAAACCAAGAGCCCTTTTCGTGCAGGGAAAAATGTCCGTTTTCTGTTCTTCTTTTGCACACGGTGACGTGCTTTCAGGGCTGGGGTTAGGCTTTTACCCACTCGAGGGAGGGCAGCTTCCCATTCACCTTGGAGATGGCACTCCTGCCGCGCTGTGGGCCATGCCTGTGCTTCGCAGACTGCAAACTACCCTCTCCATTCGAAGAGAACACGCACAGATTGGGAAGTCTCTGTTCTCTGGGAGATGTGTGTGGTGCTACTGCCCCGGTGTATGGGGTGGCTCACTGGCCACTAGCAATGTTTCTGCTCGCCACTGTGGGGCAAACGTTGTGCAGCTAAGCTCACTTGGGAAGTACAAGTGCCAGAGTTCCTTTCTGGGGCACCATCAAGAGATCACATTCGTAGCATGCGGGTATTGATTTCCTCCTAAGCTGTGCATTGGCAGCCAGCTTCAAGGTGTTCCTTTTGTGGATAGACTCTGGTGGAGAGGCCGGTGGAGAAGGCCTCTGCTTCTATGCCCTTTGAGAAGGCTGCTTTGAGGAACCTCTTACCCTAGCCTCTGCCAAGTACAGCCTTCTGCCTCTCTCCAATACTGACCTACTTTTGACAGCTTGTCTTTCCGTTTGAGAAACCAAGAGCCCTTTTCGTGCAGGGAAAAATGTCCGTTTTCTGTTCTTCTTTTGCACACGGTGACGTGCTTTCAGGGCTGGGTTAGGCTTTTACCCACTCGAGGGAGGGCAGCTTCCCATTCACTTTGGAGATGGCACTCCTGCCGCGCTGTGGGCCATGCCTGTGCTTCGCAGACTGCAAACTACCCTCTCCATTCGAAGAGAACACGCACGGATTGGGAAGTCTCTGTTCTCTGGGAGATGTGTGTGGTGCTACTGCCCCGGTGTATGGGGTGGCTCACTGGCCACTAGCAATGTTTCTGCTCGCCACTGTGGGGCAAACGTTGTGCAGCTAAGCTCACTTGGGAAGTACAAGTGCCAGAGTTCCTTTCTGGGGCACCATCAAGAGATCACATTCGTAGCATGCGGGTACTGCTTTCCTCCTAAGCTGTGCATTCGCAGCCAGCTTCAAGGTGTTCCTTTTGTGGATAGACTCTGGTGGAGAGGCCGCTGGAGAAGGCCTCTGCTTCTATGCCCTTTGAGAAGGCTGCTTTGAGGAACCACTTACCCTAGCCTCTGCCAAGTACAGCCTTCTGCCTCTCTCCAATACTGACTTACTTCTGACAGCTTGTCTTTCCGTTTGAGAAACCAAGAGCCCTTTTCGTGCAGGGAAAAATGTCCGTTTTCTGTTCTTCTTTTGCACACGGTGACGTGCTTTCAGGGCTGGGGTTAGGCTTTTACCCACTCGAGGGAGGGCAGCTTCCCATTCACCTTGGAGATGGCACTCCTGCCGCGCTGTGGGCCATGCCTGTGCTTCGCAGACTGCAAACTACCCTCTCCATTCGAAGAGAACACGCACAGATTGGGAAGTCTCTGTTCTCTGGGAGATGTGTGTGGTGCTACTGCCCCGGTGTATGGGGTGGCTCACTGGCCACTAGCAATGTTTCTGCTCGCCACTGTGGGGCAAACGTTGTGCAGCTAAGCTCACTTGGGAAGTACAAGTGCCAGAGTTCCTTTCTGGGGCACCATCAAGAGATCACATTCGTAGCATGCGGGTACTGATTTCCTCCTAAGCTGTGCATTCCCCGCCAGCTTCAAGGTGTTCCTTTTGTGGATAGACTCTGGTGGAGAGGCCGGTGGAGAAGGCCTCTGCTTCTATGCCCTTTGAGAAGGCTGCTTTGAGGAACCTCTTACCCTAGCCTCTGCCAAGTACAGCCTTCTGCCTCTCTCCAATACTGACCTACTTTTGACAGCTTGTCTTTCCGTTTGAGAAACCAAGAGCCCTTTTCGTGCAGGGAAAAATGTCCGTTTTCTGTTCTTCTTTTGCACACGGTGACGTGCTTTCAGGGCTGGGTTAGGCTTTTACCCACTCGAGGGAGGGCAGCTTCCCATTCACTTTGGAGATGGCACTCCTGCCGCGCTGTGGGCCATGCCTGTGCTTCGCAGACTGCAAACTACCCTCTCCATTCGAAGAGAACACGCACGGATTGGGAAGTCTCTGTTCTCTGGGAGATGTGTGTGGTGCTACTGCCCCGGTGTATGGGGTGGCTCACTGGCCACTAGCAATGTTTCTGCTCGCCACTGTGGGGCAAACGTTGTGCAGCTAAGCTCACTTGGGAAGTACAAGTGCCAGAGTTCCTTTCCGGGGCACCATCAAGAGATCACATTCGTAGCATGCGGGTACTGCTTTCCTCCTAAGCTGTGCATTCGCAGCCAGCTTCAAGGTGTTCCTTTTGTGGATAGACTCTGGTGGAGAGGCCGCTGGAGAAGGCCTCTGCTTCTATGCCCTTTGAGAAGGCTGCTTTGAGGAACCACTTACCCTAGCCTCTGCCAAATACAGCCTTCTGCCTCTCTCCAATACTGACTTACTTCTGACAGCTTGTCTTTCCGTTTGAGAAACGAAGAGCCCTTTTCGTGCAGGGAAAAATGTCCGTTTTCTGTTCTTCTTTTGCACACGGTGACGTGCTTTCACGGCTGGGGTTAGGCTTTTACCCACTCGAGGGAAGGCAGCTTCCCATTCACTTTGGAGATGGCACTCCTGCCGCGCTGTGGGCCATGCCTGTGCTTCGCAGACTGCAAACTACCCTCTCCATTCGAAGAGAACACGCACGGATTGGGAAGTCTCTGTTCTGTGGGAGATGTGTGTGGTGCTACTGTCCCGGTGTATGGGGTGGCTCACTGGCCACTAGCAATGTTTCTGCTCGCCACTGTGGGGCAAACGTTGTGCAGCTAAGCTCACTTGGGAAGTACAAGTGCCAGAGTTCCTTTTGGGGCACCATCAAGAGATCACATTCGTAGCATGCGGGTACTGCTTTCCTCCTAAGCTGTGCATTCCCCGCCAGCTTCAACGTGTTCCTTTTGTGGATAGACTCTGGTGGAGAGGCCGCTGGAGAAGGCCTCTGCTTCTATGCCCTTTGAGAAGGCTGCTTTGAGGAACCTCTTACCCTAGCGTCTGCCAAGTACAGCCTTCTGCCTCTCTCCAATACTGACCTACTTTTGACAGCTTGTCTTTCCGTTTGAGAAACCAAGAGCCCTTTTCGTGCAGGGAAAAATGTCCGTTTTCTGTTCTTCTTTTGCACACGGTGACGTGCTTTCAGGGCTGGGTTACGCTTTTACCCACTCGAGGGAGGGCAGCTTCCCATTCACTTTGGAGATGGCACTCCTGCCGCGCTGTGGGCCATGCCTGTGCTTCGCAGACTGCAAACTACCCTCTCCATTCGAAGAGAACACGCACGGATTGGGAAGTCTCTGTTCGCTGGGAGATGTGTGTGGTGCTACTGCCCCGGTGTATGGGGTGGCTCACTGGCCACTAGCAATGTTTCTGCTCGCCACTGTGGGGCAAACGTTGTGCAGCTAAGCTCACTTGGGAAGTACAAGTGCCAGAGTTCCTTTCTGGGGCACCATCAAGAGATCACATTCGTAGCATGCGGGTACTGATTTCCTCCTAAGCTGTGCATTCCCCGCCAGCTTCAAGGTGTTCCTTTTGTGGATAGACTCTGGTGGAGAGGCCGCTGGAGAAGGCCTCTGCTTCTATGCCCTTTGAGAAGGCTGCTTTGAGGAACCTCGTACCCTAGCCTCTGCCAAGTACAGCCTTCTGCCTCTCTCCAATACTGACCTACTTTTGACAGCTTGTCTTTCCGTTTGAGAAACAAAGAGCCCTTTTCGTGCAGGGAAAAATGTCCGTTTTCTGTTCTTCTTTTGCACACGGTGACGTGCTTTCAGGGCTGGGTTAGGCTTTTACCCACTCGAGGGAGGGCAGCTTCCCATTCACTTTGGAGATGGCACTCCTGCCGCGCTGTGGGCCATGCCTGTGCTTCGCAGACTGCAAACTACCCTCTCCATTCGAAGAGAACACGCACGGATTGGGAAGTCTCTGTTCTCTGGGAGATGTGTGTGGTGCTACTGCCCCGGTGTATGGGGTGGCTCACTGGCCACTAACAATGTTTCTGCTCGCCACTGTGGGGCAAACGTTGTGCAGCTAAGCTCACTTGGGAAGTACAAGTGCCAGAGTTCCTTTCTGGGGCACCATCAAGAGATCACATTCGTAGCATGCGGGTACTGCTTTCCTCCTAAGCTGTGCATTCGCAGCCAGCTTCAAGGTGTTCCTTTTGTGGATAGACTCTGGTGGAGAGGCCGCTGGAGAAGGCCTCTGCTTCTATGCCCTTTGAGAAGGCTGCTTTGAGGATCCTCTTACCCGAGCGTCTGCCAAGTACAGCCTTCTGCCTCTCTCCAATACTGACTTACTTCTGACAGCTTGTCTTTCCGTTTGAGAAACCAAGAGCCCTTTTCGTGCAGGGAAAAATGTCCGTTTTCTGTTCTTCTTTTGCACACGGTGACGTGCTTTCAGGGCTGGGGTTAGGCTTTTACCCACTCGAGGGAAGGCAGCTTCCCATTCACTTTGGAGATGGCACTCCTGCCGCGCTGTGGGCCATGCCTGTGCTTCGCAGACTGCAAACTACCCTCTCCATTCGAAGAGAACACGCACGGATTGGGAAGTCTCTGTTCTCTGGGAGATGTGTGTGGTGCTACTGTCCCGGTGTATGGGGTGGCTCACTGGCCACTAGCAATGTTTCTGCTCGCCACTGTGGGGCAAACGTTGTTCAGCTAAGCTCACTTGGGAAGTACAAGTGCCAGAGTTCCTTTTGGGGCACCATCAAGAGATCACATTCGTAGCATGCGGGTACTGCTTTCCTCCTAATCTGTGCATTCCCCGCCAGCTTCAAGGTGTTCCTTTTGTGGATAGACTCTGGTGGAGAGGCCGCTGGAGAAGGCCTCTGCTTCTATGCCCTTTGAGAAGGCTGCTTTGAGGAACCTCTTACCCTAGCGTCTGCCAAGTACAGCCTTCTGCCTCTCTCCAATACTGACCTACTTTTGACAGCTTGTCTTTCCGTTTGAGAAACCAAGAGCCCTTTTCGTGCAGGGAACAATGTCCGTTTTCTGTTCTTCTTTTGCACACGGTGACGTGCTTTCAGGGCTGGGTTAGGCTTTTACCCACTCGAGGGAGGGCAGCTTCCCATTCACTTTGGAGATGGCACTCCTGCCGCGCTGTGGGCCATGCCTGTGCTTCGCAGACTGCCAACTACCCTCTCCATTCGAAGAGAACACGCACAGATTGGGAAGTCTCTGTTCTCTGGGAGATGTGTGTGGTGCTACTGCCCCGGTGTATGGGGTGGCTCACTGGCCACTAGCAATGTTTCTGCTCGCCACTGTGGGGCAAACGTTGTGCAGCTAAGCTCACTTGGGAAGTACAAGTGCCAGAGTTCCTTTCTGGGGCACCATCAAGAGATCACATTCGTAGCATGCGGGTACTGATTTCCTCCTAAGCTGTGCATTCGCAGCCAGCTTCAAGGTGTTCCTTTTGTGGATAGACTCTGGTGGAGAGGCCGCTGGAGAAGGCCTCTGCTTCTATGCCCTTTGAGAAGGCTGCTTTGAGGAACCACTTACCCTAGCCTCTGCCAAGTACAGCCTTCTGCCTCTCTCCAATACTGACTTACTTCTGACAGCTTGTCTTTCCGTTTGAGAAACCAAGAGCCCTTTTCGTGCAGGGAAAAATGTCCGTTTTCTGTTCTTCTTTTGCACACGGTGACGTGCTTTCAGGGCTGGGGTTAGGCTTTTACCCACTCGAGGGAGGGCAGCTTCCCATTCACCTTGGAGATGGCACTCCTGCCGCGCTGTGGGCCATGCCTGTGCTTCGCAGACTGCAAACTACCCTCTCCATTCGAAGAGAACACGCACAGATTGGGAAGTCTCTGTTCTCTGGGAGATGTGTGTGGTGCTACTGCCCCGGTGTATGGGGTGGCTCACTGGCCACTAGCAATGTTTCTGCTCGCCACTGTGGGGCAAACGTTGTGCAGCTAAGCTCACTTGGGAAGTACAAGTGCCAGAGTTCCTTTCTGGGGCACCATCAAGAGATCACATTCGTAGCATGCGGGTATTGATTTCCTCCTAAGCTGTGCATTGGCAGCCAGCTTCAAGGTGTTCCTTTTGTGGATAGACTCTGGTGGAGAGGCCGGTGGAGAAGGCCTCTGCTTCTATGCCCTTTGAGAAGGCTGCTTTGAGGAACCTCTTACCCTAGCCTCTGCCAAGTACAGCCTTCTGCCTCTCTCCAATACTGACCTACTTTTGACAGCTTGTCTTTCCGTTTGAGAAACCAAGAGCCCTTTTCGTGCAGGGAAAAATGTCCGTTTTCTGTTCTTCTTTTGCACACGGTGACGTGCTTTCAGGGCTGGGTTAGGCTTTTACCCACTCGAGGGAGGGCAGCTTCCCATTCACTTTGGAGATGGCACTCCTGCCGCGCTGTGGGCCATGCCTGTGCTTCGCAGACTGCAAACTACCCTCTCCATTCGAAGAGAACACGCACGGATTGGGAAGTCTCTGTTCTCTGGGAGATGTGTGTGGTGCTACTGCCCCGGTGTATGGGGTGGCTCACTGGCCACTAGCAATGTTTCTGCTCGCCACTGTGGGGCAAACGTTGTGCAGCTAAGCTCACTTGGGAAGTACAAGTGCCAGAGTTCCTTTCTGGGGCACCATCAAGAGATCACATTCGTAGCATGCGGGTACTGCTTTCCTCCTAAGCTGTGCATTCGCAGCCAGCTTCAAGGTGTTCCTTTTGTGGATAGACTCTGGTGGAGAGGCCGCTGGAGAAGGCCTCTGCTTCTATGCCCTTTGAGAAGGCTGCTTTGAGGAACCACTTACCCTAGCCTCTGCCAAGTACAGCCTTCTGCCTCTCTCCAATACTGACTTACTTCTGACAGCTTGTCTTTCCGTTTGAGAAACCAAGAGCCCTTTTCGTGCAGGGAAAAATGTCCGTTTTCTGTTCTTCTTTTGCACACGGTGACGTGCTTTCAGGGCTGGGGTTAGGCTTTTACCCACTCGAGGGAGGGCAGCTTCCCATTCACCTTGGAGATGGCACTCCTGCCGCGCTGTGGGCCATGCCTGTGCTTCGCAGACTGCAAACTACCCTCTCCATTCGAAGAGAACACGCACAGATTGGGAAGTCTCTGTTCTCTGGGAGATGTGTGTGGTGCTACTGCCCCGGTGTATGGGGTGGCTCACTGGCCACTAGCAATGTTTCTGCTCGCCACTGTGGGGCAAACGTTGTGCAGCTAAGCTCACTTGGGAAGTACAAGTGCCAGAGTTCCTTTCTGGGGCACCATCAAGAGATCACATTCGTAGCATGCGGGTACTGATTTCCTCCTAAGCTGTGCATTCCCCGCCAGCTTCAAGGTGTTCCTTTTGTGGATAGACTCTGGTGGAGAGGCCGGTGGAGAAGGCCTCTGCTTCTATGCCCTTTGAGAAGGCTGCTTTGAGGAACCTCTTACCCTAGCCTCTGCCAAGTACAGCCTTCTGCCTCTCTCCAATACTGACCTACTTTTGACAGCTTGTCTTTCCGTTTGAGAAACCAAGAGCCCTTTTCGTGCAGGGAAAAATGTCCGTTTTCTGTTCTTCTTTTGCACACGGTGACGTGCTTTCAGGGCTGGGTTAGGCTTTTACCCACTCGAGGGAGGGCAGCTTCCCATTCACTTTGGAGATGGCACTCCTGCCGCGCTGTGGGCCATGCCTGTGCTTCGCAGACTGCAAACTACCCTCTCCATTCGAAGAGAACACGCACGGATTGGGAAGTCTCTGTTCTCTGGGAGATGTGTGTGGTGCTACTGCCCCGGTGTATGGGGTGGCTCACTGGCCACTAGCAATGTTTCTGCTCGCCACTGTGGGGCAAACGTTGTGCAGCTAAGCTCACTTGGGAAGTACAAGTGCCAGAGTTCCTTTCCGGGGCACCATCAAGAGATCACATTCGTAGCATGCGGGTACTGCTTTCCTCCTAAGCTGTGCATTCGCAGCCAGCTTCAAGGTGTTCCTTTTGTGGATAGACTCTGGTGGAGAGGCCGCTGGAGAAGGCCTCTGCTTCTATGCCCTTTGAGAAGGCTGCTTTGAGGAACCACTTACCCTAGCCTCTGCCAAATACAGCCTTCTGCCTCTCTCCAATACTGACTTACTTCTGACAGCTTGTCTTTCCGTTTGAGAAACGAAGAGCCCTTTTCGTGCAGGGAAAAATGTCCGTTTTCTGTTCTTCTTTTGCACACGGTGACGTGCTTTCACGGCTGGGGTTAGGCTTTTACCCACTCGAGGGAAGGCAGCTTCCCATTCACTTTGGAGATGGCACTCCTGCCGCGCTGTGGGCCATGCCTGTGCTTCGCAGACTGCAAACTACCCTCTCCATTCGAAGAGAACACGCACGGATTGGGAAGTCTCTGTTCTGTGGGAGATGTGTGTGGTGCTACTGTCCCGGTGTATGGGGTGGCTCACTGGCCACTAGCAATGTTTCTGCTCGCCACTGTGGGGCAAACGTTGTGCAGCTAAGCTCACTTGGGAAGTACAAGTGCCAGAGTTCCTTTTGGGGCACCATCAAGAGATCACATTCGTAGCATGCGGGTACTGCTTTCCTCCTAAGCTGTGCATTCCCCGCCAGCTTCAACGTGTTCCTTTTGTGGATAGACTCTGGTGGAGAGGCCGATGGAGAAGGCCTCTGCTTCTATGCCCTTTGAGAAGGCTGCTTTGAGGAACCTCTTACCCTAGCGTCTGCCAAGTACAGCCTTCTGCCTCTCTCCAATACTGACCTACTTTTGACAGCTTGTCTTTCCGTTTGAGAAACCAAGAGCCCTTTTCGTGCAGGGAAAAATGTCCGTTTTCTGTTCTTCTTTTGCACACGGTGACGTGCTTTCAGGGCTGGGTTACGCTTTTACCCACTCGAGGGAGGGCAGCTTCCCATTCACTTTGGAGATGGCACTCCTGCCGCGCTGTGGGCCATGCCTGTGCTTCGCAGACTGCAAACTACCCTCTCCATTCGAAGAGAACACGCACGGATTGGGAAGTCTCTGTTCGCTGGGAGATGTGTGTGGTGCTACTGCCCCGGTGTATGGGGTGGCTCACTGGCCACTAGCAATGTTTCTGCTCGCCACTGTGGGGCAAACGTTGTGCAGCTAAGCTCACTTGGGAAGTACAAGTGCCAGAGTTCCTTTCTGGGGCACCATCAAGAGATCACATTCGTAGCATGCGGGTACTGCTTTCCTCCTAAGCTGTGCATTCGCAGCCAGCTTCAAGGTGTTCCTTTTGTGGATAGACTCTGGTGGAGAGGCCGCTGGAGAAGGCCTCTGCTTCTATGCCCTTTGAGAAGGCTGCTTTGAGGAACCTCTTACCCTAGCCTCTGCCAAGTACAGCCTTCTGCCTCTCTCCAATACTGACTTACTTCTGACAGCTTGTCTTTCCGTTTGAGAAACCAAGAGCCCTTTTCGTGCAGGGAAAAATGTCCGTTTTCTGTTCTTCTTTTGCACACGGTGACGTGCTTTCAGGGCTGGGTTAGGCTTTTACCCACTCGAGGGAGGGCAGCTTCCCATTCACCTTGGAGATGGCACTCCTGCCGCGCTGTGGGCCATGCCTGTGCTTCGCAGACTGCAAACTACCCTCTCCATTCGAAGAGAACACGCACAGATTGGGAAGTCTCTGTTCTCTGGGAGATGTGTGTGGTGCTACTGCCCCGGTGTATGGGGTGGCTCACTGGCCACTAGCAATGTTTCTGCTCGCCACTGTGGGGCAAACGTTGTGCAGCTAAGCTCACTTGGGAAGTACAAGTGCCAGAGTTCCTTTCTGGGGCACCATCAAGAGATCACATTCGTAGCATGCGGGTACTGATTTCCTCCTAAGCTGTGCATTCCCCGCCAGCTTCAAGGTGTTCCTTTTGTGGATAGACTCTGGTGGAGAGGCCGCTGGAGAAGGCCTCGGCTTCTATGCCCTTTGAGAAGGCTGCTTTGAGGAACCTCTTACCCTAGCCTCTGCCAAGTACAGCCTTCTGCCTCTCTCCAATACTGACCTACTTTAGACAGCTTGTCTTTCCGTTTGAGAAACCAAGAGCCCTTTTCGTGCAGGGAAAAATGTCCGTTTTCTGTTCTTCTTTTGCACACGGTGACGTGCTTTCAGGGCTGGGTTAGGCTTTTACCCACTCGAGGGAGGGCAGCTTCCCATTCACTTTGGAGATGGCACTCCTGCCGCGCTGTGGGCCATGCCTGTGCTTCGCAGACTGCAAACTACCCTCTCCATTCGAAGAGAACACGCACGGATTGGGAAGTCTCTGTTCTCTGGGAGATGTGTGTGGTGCTACTGCCCCGGTGTATGGGGTGGCTCACTGGCCACTAGCAATGTTTCTGCTCGCCACTGTGGGGCAAACGTTGTGCAGCTAAGCTCACTTGGGAAGTACAAGTGCCAGAGTTCCTTTCTGGGGCACCATCAAGAGATCACATTCGTAGCATGCGGGTACTGCTTTCCTCCTAAGCTGTGCATTCGCAGCCAGCTTCAAGGTGTTCCTTTTGTGGATAGACTCTGGTGGAGAGGCCGCTGGAGAAGGCCTCTGCTTCTATGCCCTCTGAGAAGGCTGCTTTGAGGAACCACTTACCCTACCCTCTGCCAAGTACAGCCTTCTGCCTCTCTCCAATACTGACTTACTTCTGACAGCTTGTCTTTCCGTTTGAGAGACGAAGAGCCCTTTTCGTGCAGGGAAAAATGTCCGTTTTCTGTTCTTCTTTTGCACACGGTGACGTGCTTTCAGGGCTGGGGTTAGGCTTTTACCCACTCGAGGGAGGGCAGCTTCCCATTCACCTTGGAGATGGCACTCCTGCCGCGCTGTGGGCCATGCCTGTGCTTCGCAGACTGCAAACTACCCTCTCCATTCGAAGAGAACACGCACAGATTGGGAAGTCTCTGTTCTCTGGGAGATGTGTGTGGTGCTACTGCCCCGGTGTATGGGGTGGCTCACTGGCCACTAGCAATGTTTCTGCTCGCCACTGTGGGGCAAACGTTGTGCAGCTAAGCTCACTTGGGAAGTACAAGTGCCAGAGTTCCTTTCTGGGGCACCATCAAGAGATCACATTCGTAGCATGCGGGTACTTTTTCCTCCTAAGCTCTGCATTCCCCGCCAGCTTCAAGGTGTTCCTTTTGTGGATAGACTCTGGTGGAGAGGCCGGTGGAGAAGGCCTCTGCTTCTATGCCCTTTGAGAAGGCTGCTTTGAGGAACCTCTTACCCTAGCCTCTGCCAAGTACAGCCTTCTGCCTCTCTCCAATACTGACCTACTTTTGACAGCTTGTCTTTCCGTTTGAGAAACCAAGAGCCCTTTTCGTGCAGGGAAAAATGTCCGTTTTCTGTTCTTCTTTTGCACACGGTGACGTGCTTTCAGGGCTGGGTTAGGCTTTTACCCACTCGAGGGAGGGCAGCTTCCCATTCACTTTGGAGATGGCACTCCTGCCGCGCTGTGGGCCATGCCTGTGCTTCGCAGACTGCAAACTACCCTCTCCATTCGAAGAGAACACGCACGGATTGGGAAGTCTCTGTTCTCTGGGAGATGTGTGTGGTGCTACTGCCCCGGTGTATGGGGTGGCTCACTGGCCACTAGCAATGTTTCTGCTCGCCACTGTGGGGCAAACGTTGTGCAGCTAAGCTCACTTGGGAAGTACAAGTGCCAGAGTTCCTTTCTGGGGCACCATCAAGAGATCACATTCGTAGCATGCGGGTACTGATTTCCTCCTAAGCTGTGCATTCGCAGCCAGCTTCAAGGTGTTCCTTTTGTGGATAGACTCTGGTGGAGAGGCCGCTGGAGAAGGCCTCTGCTTCTATGCCCTTTGAGAAGGCTGCTTTGAGGAACCACTTACCCTAGCCTCTGCCAAGTACAGCCTTCTGCCTCTCTCCAATACTGACTTACTTCTGACAGCTTGTCTTTCCGTTTGAGAAACCAAGAGCCCTTTTCGTGCAGGGAAAAATGTCCGTTTTCTGTTCTTCTTTTGCACACGGTGACGTGCTTTCAGGGCTGGGGTTAGGCTTTTACCCACTCGAGGGAGGGCAGCTTCCCATTCACCTTGGAGATGGCACTCCTGCCGCGCTGTGGGCCATGCCTGTGCTTCGCAGACTGCAAACTACCCTCTCCATTCGAAGAGAACACGCACAGATTGGGAAGTCTCTGTTCTCTGGGAGATGTGTGTGGTGCTACTTCCCCGGTGTATGGGGTGGCTCACTGGCCACTAGCAATGTTTCTGCTCGCCACTGTGGGGCAAACGTTGTGCAGCTAAGCTCACTTGGGAAGTACAATTGCCAGAGTTCCTTTCTGGGGCACCATCAAGAGATCACATTCGTAGCATGCGGGTACTGCTTTCCTCCTAAGCTGTGCATTCGCAGCCAGCTTCAAGGTGTTCCTTTTGTGGATAGACTCTGGTGGAGAGGCCGCTGGAGAAGGCCTCTGCTTCTATGCCCTTTGAGAAGGCTGCTTTGAGGAACCTCTTACCCTAGCCTCTTCCAAGTACAGCCTTCTGCCTCTCTCCAATACTGACCTACTTTTGACAGCTTGTCTTTCCGTTTGAGAAACCAAGAGCCCTTTTCGTGCAGGGAAAAATGTCCGTTTTCTGTTCTTCTTTTGCACACGGTGACGTGCTTTCAGGGCTGGGTTAGGCTTTTACCCACTCGAGGGAGGGCAGCTTCCCATTCACTTTGGAGATTGCACTCCTGCCGCGCTGTGGGCCATGCCTGTGCTTCACAGACTGCAAACTACCCTCTCCATTCGAAGAGAACACGCACGGATTGGGAAGTCTCTGTTCTCTGGGAGATGTGTGTGGTGCTACTGCCCCGGTGTATGGGGTGGCTCACTGGCCACTAGCAATGTTTCTGCTCGCCACTGTGGGGCAAACGTTGTGCAGCTAAGCTCACTTGGGAAGTACAAGTGCCAGAGTTCCTTTCTGGGGCACCATCAAGAGATCACATTCGTAGCATGCGGGTACTGCTTTCCTCCTAAGCTGTGCATTCGCAGCCAGCTTCAAGGTGTTCCTTTTGTGGATAGACTCTGGTGGAGAGGCCGCTGGAGAAGGCCTCTGCTTCTATGCCCTTTGAGAAGGCTGCTTTGAGGAACCACTTACCCTAGCCTCTGCCAAGTACAGCCTTCTGCCTCTCTCCAATACTGACTTACTTCTGACAGCTTGTCTTTCCGTTTGAGAAACGAAGAGCCCTTTTCGTGCAGGGAAAAATGTCCGTTTTCTGTTCTTCTTTTGCACACGGTGACGTGCTTTCAGGGCTGGGGTTAGGCTTTTACCCACTCGAGGGAGGGCAGCTTCCCATTCACCTTGGAGATGGCACTCCTGCCGCGCTGTGGGCCATGCCTGTGCTTCGCAGACTGCAAACTACCCTCTCCATTCGAAGAGAACACGCACAGATTGGGAAGTCTCTGTTCTCTGGGAGATGTGTGTGGTGCTACTGCCCCGGTGTATGGGGTGGCTCACTGGCCACTAGCAATGTTTCTGCTCGCCACTGTGGGGCAAACGTTGTGCAGCTAAGCTCACTTGGGAAGTACAAGTGCCAGAGTTCCTTTCTGGGGCACCATCAAGTGATCACATTCGCAGCATGCGGGTACTGCTTTCCTCCTAAGCTGTGCATGTGCAGCCAGCTTCAAGGTGTTCCTTTTGTGGATAGACTCTGGTGGAGAGGCCGCTGGAGAAGGCCTCTGCTTCTTTGCCCTTTGAGAAGGCTGCTTTGAGGAACCTCTTACCCTAGCCTCTGCCAAGTACAGCCTTCTGCCTCTCTCCAATACTGACATACTTCTGACAGCTTGTCTTTCCGTTTGAGAAACCAAGAGCCCTTTTCGTGCAGGGAAAAATGTCCGTTTTCTGTTCTTCTTTTGCACACGGTGACGTGCTTTCAGGGCTGGGTTAGGCTTTTACCCACTCGAGGGAGGGCAGCTTCCCATTCACTTTGGAGATGGCACTCCTGCCGCGCTGTGGGCCATGCCTGTGCTTCGCAGACTACAAACTACCCTCTCCATTCGAAGAGAACACGCACAGATTGGGAAGTCTCTGTTCTCTAGGAGATGTGTGTGGTGCTACTGCCCCGGTGTATGGGGTGGCTCACTGGCCACTAGCAATGTTTCTGCTCGCCACTGTGGGGCAAACGTTGTGCAGCTAAGCTCACTTGGGAAGTACAAGTGCCAGAGTTCCTTTCTGGGGCACCATCAAGAGATCACATTCGTAGCATGCGGGTACTGATTTCCTCCTAAGCTGTGCATTCGCAGCCAGCTTCAAGGTGTTCCTTTTGTGGATAGACTCTGGTGGAGAGGCCGCTGGAGAAGGCCTCTGCTTCTATGCCCTTTGAGAAGGCTGCTTTGAGGACCCTCTTACCCTAGCCTCTGCCAAGTACAGCCCTCTGCCTCTCTCCAATACTGACTTACTTTTGACAGCTTGTTTGAGAAACCAAGAGCCCTTGTCGTGCAGGGAAAAATGTCCGTTTTCTGTTCTTCTTTTGCACACGGTGACGTGCTTTCAGGGCTGGGTTAGGCTTTTACCCACTCGAGGGAGGGCAGCTTCCCATTCACTTTGGAGATGGCACTCCTGCCGCGCTGTGGGCCATGCCTGTGCTTCGCAGACTGCAAACTACCCTCTCCATTCGAAGAGAACACGCACAGATTGGGAAGTTTCTGTTCTCTGGGAGATGTGTGTGGTGCTACTGCCCCGGTGTATGGGGTGGCTCACTGGCCACTAGCAATGTTTCTGCTCGCCACTGTGGGGCAAACGTTGTGCAGCTAAGCTCACTTGGGAAGTACAAGTGCCAGAGTTCCTTTCTGGGGCACCATCAAGAGATCACATTCGTAGCATGCGGGAACTGCTTTCCTCCTAAGCTGTGCATTCCCCGCCAGCTTCAAGGTGTTCCTTTTGTGGATAGACTCTGGTGGAGAGGCCGCTGGAGAAGGCCTCTGCTTCTATGCCCTTTGAGAAGGCTGCTTTGAGGAACCTCTTACCCTAGCCTCTGCCAAGTACAGCCTTCTGCCTCTCTGCAATACTGACCTACTTCTGACAGCTTCCCTTTCCGTTTGAGAAACCAAGAGCCCTTTTCGTGCAGGGAAAAATGTCCGTTTTCTGTTCTTCTTTTGCACACTGTGACGTGCTTTCAGGGCTGGGTTAGGCTTTTACCCACTCGAGGGAGGGCAGCTTCCCATTCACCTTGGAGATGGCACTCCTGCCGCGCTGTGGGCCATGGCTGTGCTTCGCAGACTGCAAACTACCCTCTCCATTCGAAGAGAACACTCACGGATTGGGAAGTATCTGTTCTCTGGGAGATGTGTGTGATGCTACTGCCCCGGTGTATGGGGTGGCTCACTGGCCACTAGCAATGTTTCTGCTCGCCACTTGGGGCAAACGTAGTGCAGCTAAGCTCACTTGGGAAGTACAAGTGCCAGAGTTCCTTTCTGGGGCACCATCAAGTGATCACATTCGCAGCATGCGGGTACTGCTTTCCTCCTAAGCTGTGCATGTGCAGCCAGCTTCAAGGTGTTCCTTTTGTGGATAGACTCTGGTGGAGAGGCCGCTGGAGAAGGCCTCTGCTTCTATGCCCTTTGAGAAGGCTGCTTTGAGGAACCTCTTACCCTAGCCTCTGCCAAGTACAGCCTTCTGCCTCTCTCCAATACTGACCTACTTTTGACAGCTTGTCTTTCCGTTTGAGAAACCAAGAGCCCTTTTCGTGCAGGGAAAAATGTCCGTTTTCTGTTCTTCTTTTGCACACGGTGACGTGCTTTCAGGGCTGGGTTAGGCTTTTACCCACTCGAGGGAGGGCAGCTTCCCATTCACTTTGGAGATGGCACTCCTGCCGCGCTGTGGGCCATGCCTGTGCTTCGCAGACTGCAAACTACCCTCTCCATTCGAAGAGAACACGCACGGATTGGGAAGTCTCTGTTCTCTGGGAGATGTGTGTGGTGCTACTGCCCCGGTGTATGGGGTGGCTCACTGGCCACTAGCAATGTTTCTGCTCGCCACTGTGGGGCAAACGTTGTGCAGCTAAGCTCACTTGGGAAGTACAAGTGCCAGAGTTCCTTTCTGGGGCACCATCAAAGGATCACATTCGTAGCATGCGGGTACTGCTTTCCTCCTAAGCTGTGCATTCCCCGCCAGCTTCAAGGTGTTCTTTTGTGGATAGACTCTGGTGGAGAGGCCGCTGGAGAAGGCCTCTGCTTCTATGCCCTTTGAGAAGGCTGCTTTGAGGAACCTCTTACCCTAGCCTCTGCCAAGTACAGCCTTCTGCCTCTCTCCAATACTGACTTACTTCTGACAGCTTGTCTTTCCATTTGAGAAACCAAGAGCCCTTTTCGTGCAGGGAAAAATGTCCGTTTTCTGTTCTTCCTTTGCACACGGTGACGTGCTTTCAGGGCTGGGGTTAGGCTTTTACCCACTCGAGGGAGGGCAGATTCCCATTCACCTTGGAGATGGCACTCCTGCAGGGGTGTGGGCCATGACTGTGCTTCGCAGACTGCAAACTACCCTCTCCATTCGAAGAGAACACGCACGGATTGGGAAGTCTCTGTTCTCTGGGAGATGTGTGTGGTGCTACTGCCCCGGTGTATGGGGTGGCTCACTGGCCACTAGCAATGTTTCTGCTCGCCACTGTGGGGTAAACGTTGTGCAGCTAAGCTCACTTGGGAAGTACAAGTTCCAGAGTTCCTTTCTGGGGCACCATCAAGAGATCACATTCGTAGCATGCGGGTACTGCTTTCCTCCGAAGCTGTGCATTCGCAGCCAGCTTCAAGGTGTTCCTTTTCTGGATAGACTCTGGTGGAGAGGCCGCTGGAGAAGGCCTCTGCTTCTATGCCCTTTGAGAAGGCTGCTTTGAGGAACCTCTTACCCTAGCCTCTGCCAAGTACAGCCTTCTGCCTCTCTTCAATACTGACTTACTTCTGACAGCTTGTCTTTCCGTTTGAGAAACCAAGAGCCCTTTTCGTGCAGGGAAAAATGTCCGTTTTCTGTTCTTCTTTTGCACACGGTGACGTGCTTTCAGGGCTGTGGTTAGGCTTTTACCCACTCGAGGGAGGGCAGCTTCCCATTCACTTTGGAGATGGCACTCCTGCCGCGCTGTGGGCCATGCCTGTGCTTCGCAGACTGCAAACTACCCTCTCCATTCGAAGAGAACACGCACAGATTGGGAAGTCTCTGTTCTCTGGGAGATGTGTGTGGTGCTACTGCCCCGGTGTATGGGGTGGCTCACTGGCCACTAGCAATGTTTCTGCTCGCCACTGTGGGGCAAACGTTGTGCAGCTAAGCTCACTTGGGAAGTACAAGTGCCAGAGTTCCTTTCTGGGGCACCATCAAGAGATCACATTCGTAGCATGCGGGAACTGCTTTCCTCCTAAGCTGTGCATTCCCCGCCAGCTTCAAGGTGTTCCTTTTGTGGATAGACTCTGGTGGAGAGGCCGCTGGAGAAGGCCTCTGCTTCTATGCTCTTTGAGAAGGCTGCTTTGAGGAACCTCTTACCCTAGCCTCTGCCAAGTACAGCCTTCTGCCTCTCTGCAATACTGACTTACTTCTGACAGCTTCTCTTTTAGTTTGAGAAACCAAGAGCCCTTTTCGTGCAGGGAAAAATGTCCGTTTTCTGTTCTTCTTTTGCACACGGTGACGTGCTTTCAGGGCTGGGTTAGGCTTTTACCCACTCGAGGGAGGGCAGCTTCCCATTCACTTTGGAGATGGCACTCCTGCCGCGCTGTGGGCCATGCCTGTGCTTCGCAGACTGCAAACTACCCTCTCCATTCGAAGAGAACACGCACGGATTGGGAAGTCTCTGTTCGCTGGGAGATGTGTGTGGTGCTACTGCCCCGGTGTATTGGGTGGCTCACTGGCCACTAGCAATGTTTCTGCTCGCCACTGTGGGGCAAACGTTGTCCAGTTAAGCTCACTTGGGAAGTACAAGTGCCAGAGTTCCTTTCTGGGGCACCATCAAGAGATCACATTCGTAGCATGTGGGTACTGCTTTCCTCCTAATCTGTGCATTCGCAGCCAGATTCAAGGTGTTCCTTTTGTGGATAGACTCTGGTGGAGAGGCCGCTGGAGAAGGCCTCTGCTTCTATGCCCTTTGAGAAGGCTGCTTTGAGGATCCTCTTACCGGAGCGTCTGCCAAGTACAGCCTTCTGCCTCTCTCCAATACTGACTTACTTCTGACAGCTTGTCTTTCCGTTTGAGAAACCAAGAGCCCTTTTCGTGCAGGGAAAAATGTCCGTTTTCTGTTCTTCTTTTGCACACGGTGACGTGCTTTCAGGGCTGGGGTTAGGCTTTTACCCACTCGAGGGAGGGCAGCTTCCCATTCACCTTGGAGATGGCACTCCTGCCGCGCTGTGGGCCATGCCTGTGCTTCGCAGACTGCAAACTACCCTCTCCATTCGAAGAGAACACGCACGGATTGGGAAGTCTCTGTTCTCTGGGAGATGTGTGTGATGCTACTGCCCCGGTGTATGGGGTGGCTCACTGGCCACTAGCAATGTTTCTGCTCGCCACTGTGGGGCAAACGTAGTGCAGCTAAGGTCACTTGGGAAGTACAAGTGCCAGAGTTCCTTTCTGGGGCACCATCAAGTGATCACATTCGCAGCATGCGGGTACTGCTTTCCTCCTAAGCTGTGCATTCGCATCCAGCTTCAAGGTGTTCCTTTTGTGGATAGACTCTGGTGGAGAGGCCGCTGGAGAAGGCCTCTGCTTCTATGCTCTTTGAGAAGGCTGCTTTGAGGATCCTCTTACCCGAGCGTCTGCCAAGTACAGCCTTCTGCCTCTCTCCAATACTGACTTACTTCTGACAGCTTGTCTTTCCGTTTGAGAAACCAAGAGCCCTTTTCGTGCAGGGAAAAATGTCCGTTTTCTGTTCTTCTTTTGCACACGGTGACGTGCTTTCAGGGCTGGGGTTAGGCTTTTACCCACTCGAGGGAAGGCAGCTTCCCATTCACTTTGGAGATGGCACTCCTGCCGCGCTGTGGGCCATGCCTGTGCTTCGCAGACTGCAAACTACCATCTCCATTCGAAGAGAACACGCACGGATTGGGAAGTCTCTGTTCTCTGGGAGATGTGTGTGGTGCTACTGTCCCGGTGTATGGGGTGGCTCACTGGCCACTAGCAATGTTTCTGCTCGCCACTGTGTGGCAAACGTTGTTCAGCTAAGCTCACTTGGGAAGTACAAGTGCCAGAGTTCCTTTCTGGGGCACCATCAAGAGATCACATTCGTAGCATGCGGGTACTGCTTTCCTCCTAAGCTGTGCATTCCCCGCCAGCTTCAAGGTGTTCTTTTGTGGATAGACTCTGGTGGAGAGGCCGCTGGAGAAGGCCTCTGCTTCTATGCCCTTTGAGAAGGCTGCTTTGAGGAACCACTTACCCTAGCCTCTGCCCAGTACAGCCTTCTGCCTCTCTCCAATACTGACTTACTTCTGACAGCTTGTCTTTCCGTTTGAGAAACCAAGAGCCCTTTTCGTGCAGGGAAAAATGTCCGTTTTCTGTTCTTCATTTGCACACGGTGACGTGCTTTCAGGGCTGGGGTTAGGCTTTTACCCACTCGAGGGAGGGCAGCTTCCCATTCACCTTGGAGATGGCACTCCTGCCGCGCTGTGGGCCATGCCTGTGCTTCGCAGACTGCAAACTACCCTCTCCATTCGAAGAGAACACGCACAGATTGGGAAGTCTCTGTTCTCTGGGAGATGTGTGTGATGCTACTGCCCCGGTGTATGGGGTGGCTCACTGGCCACTAGCAATGTTTCTGCTCGCCACTGTGGGGCAAACGTTGTGCAGCTAAGCTCACTTGGGAAGTACAAGTGCCAGAGTTCCTTTCTGGGGCACCATCAAGAGATCACATTCGTAGCATGCGGGTACTGCTTTCCTCCTAAGCTGTGCATTCGCAGCCAGATTCAAGGTGTTCCTTTTGTGGATAGACTCTGGTGGAGAGGCCGCTGGAGAAGGCCTCTGCTTCTATGCCCTTTGAGAAGGCTGCTTTGAGGAACCTCTTACCCTAGCCTCTGCCAAGTACAGCCTTCTGCCTCTCTCCAATACTGACATACTTCTGACAGCTTGTCTTTCCGTTTGAGAAACCAAGAGCCCTTTTCGTGCAGGGATAAATGTCCGTTTTCTGTTCTTCTTTTGCACACGGTGACGTGCTTTCAGGGCTGGGTTAGGCTTTTACCCACTCGAGGGAGGGCAGCTTCCCATTCACTTTGGAGATGGCACTCCTGCCGCGCTGTGGGCCATGCCTGTGCTTCGCAGACTGCAAACTACCCTCTCCATTCGAAGAGAACACGCACAGATTGGGAAGTCTCTGTTCTCTGGGAGATGTGTGTGGTGCTACTGCCCCGGTGTATGGGGTGGCTCACTGGCCACTAGCAATGTTTCTGCTCACCACTGTGGGGCAAACGTTGTGCAGCTAAGCTCACTTGGGAAGTACAAGTGCCAGAGTTCCTTTCTGGGGCACCATCAAGAGATCACATTCGTAGCATGCGGGTACTGCTTTCCTCCTAAGCTGTGCATTCCCCGCCAGCTTCAAGGTGTTCCTTTTGTGGATAGACTCTGGTGGAGAGGCCGCTGGAGAAGGCCTCTGCTTCTATGCCCTTTGAGAAGGCTGCTTTGAAGACCCTCTTACCCTAGCCTCTGCCAAGTACAGCCTTCTGCCTCTCTCCAATACTGACTTACTTTTGACAGCTTGTTTGAGAAACCAAGAGCCCTTTTCGTGCAGGGAAAAATGTCCGTTTTCTGTTCTTCTTTTGCACACGGTGACGTGCTTTCAGGGCTGGGTTAGGCTTTTACCCACTCGAGGGAGGGCAGCTTCCCATTCACTTTGGAGATGGCACTCCTGCCGCGCTGTGGGCCATGCCTGTGCTTCGCAGACTGCAAACTACCCTCTCCATTCGAAGAGAACACGCACGGATTGGGAAGTCTCTGTTCGCTGGGAGATGTGTGTGGTGCTACTGCCCCGGTGTATGGGGTGGCTCACTGGCCACTAGCAATGTTTCTGCTCGCCACTGTGGGGCAAACGTTGTGCAGCTAAGCTCACTTGGGAAGTACAAGTGCCAGAGTTCCTTTCTGGGGCACCATCAAGAGATCACATTCGTATCATGCGGGAACTGCTTTCCTCCTAAGCTGTGCATTCCCCGCCAGCTTCAAGGTGTTCCTTTTGTGGATAGACTCTGGTGGAGAGGCCGCTGGAGAAGGCCTCTGCTTCTATGCTCTTTGAGAAGGCTGCTTTGAGGAACCTCTTACCCTAGCCTCTGCCAAGTACAGCCTTCTGCCTCTCTCCAATACTGACTTACTTCTGACAGCTTCTCTTTTAGTTTGAGAAACCAAGAGCCCTTTTCGTGCAGGGAAAAATGTCCGTTTTCTGTTCTTCTTTTGCACACGGTGACGTGCTTTCAGGGCTGGGGTTAGGCTTTTACCCACTCGAGGGAGGGCAGCTTCCCATTCATCTTGGAGATGGCACTCCTGACGCGCTGTGGGCCATGCCTGTGCTTCGCAGACTGCAAACTACCCTCTCCATTCGAAGAGAACACGCACGGATTGGGAAGTCTCTGTTCTCTGGGAGATGTGTGTGGTGCTACTGCCCCGGTGTATGGGGTGGCTCACTGGCCACTAGCAATGTTTCTGCTCGCCACTGTGGGGCAAACGTTGTGCAGCTAAGCTCACTTGGGAAGTACAAGTGCCAGAGTTCCTTTCTGGGGCACCATCAAGAGATCACATTCGTAGCATGCGGGTACTGATTTCCTCCTAAGCTGTGCATTCCCCGCCAGCTTCAAGGTGTTCCTTTTGTGGATAGACTCTGGTGGAGAGGCCGCTGGAGAAGGCCTCTGCTTCTATGCCCTTTGAGAAGGCTGCTTTGAGGACCCTCTTACCCTAGCCTCTGCCAAGTACAGCCTTCTGCCTCTCTCCAATACTGACTTACTTTTGACAGCTTGTTTGAGAAACCAAGAGCCCTTTTCGTGCAGGGAAAAATGTCCGTTTTCTGTTCTTCTTTTGCACACGGTGACGTGCTTTCAGGGCTGGGTTAGGCTTTTACCCACTCGAGGGAGGGCAGCTTCCCATTCACTTTGGAGATGGCACTCCTGCCGCGCTGTGGGCCATGCCTGTGCTTCGCAGACTGCAAACTACCCTCTCCATTCGAAGAGAACACGCACGGATTGGGAAGTCTCTGTTCGCTGGGAGATGTGTGTGGTGCTACTGCCCCGGTGTATGGGGTGGCTCACTGGCCACTAGCAATGTTTCTGCTCGCCACTGTGGGGCAAACGTTGTGCAGCTAAGCTCACTTGGGAAGTACAAGTGCCAGAGTTCCTTTCTGGGGCACCATCAAGAGATCACATTCGTAGCATGCGGGTACTGATTTCCTCCTAAGCTGTGCATTCCCCGCCAGCTTCAAGGTGTTCCTTTTGTGGATAGACTCTGGTGGAGAGGCCGCTGGAGAAGGCCTCTGCTTCTATGCCCTTTGAGAAGGCTGCTTTGAGGAACCTCTTACCCTAGCGTCTGCCAAGTACAGCCTTCTGCCTCTCTCCAATACTGACATACTTCTGACAGCTTGTCTTTCCGTTTGAGAAACCAAGAGCCCTTTTCGTGCAGGGATAAATGTCCGTTTTCTGTTCTTCTTTTGCACACGGTGACGTGCTTTCAGGGCTGGGTTAGGCTTTTACCCACTCGAGGGAGGGCAGCTTCCCATTCACTTTGGAGATGGCACTCCTGCCGCGCTGTGGGCCATGCCTGTGCTTCGCAGACTGCAAACTACCCTCTCCATTCGAAGAGAACACGCACCGATTGGGAAGTCTCTCTTCTCTGGGAGATGTGTGTGGTGCTACTGCCCCGTTGTATGGGGTGGCTCACTGGCCACTAGCAATGTTTCTGCTCGCCACTGTGGGGTAAACGTTGTGCAGCTAAGCTCACTTGGGAAGTACAAGTGCCAGAGTTCCTTTCTGGGGCACCATCAAGAGATCACATTCGTAGCATGCGGGTACTGATTTCCTCCTAAGCTGTGCATTCCCCGCCAGCTTCAAGGTGTTCCTTTTGTGGATAGACTCTGGTGGAGAGGCCGCTGGAGAAGGCCTCTGCTTCTATGCCCTTTGAGAAGGCTGCTTTGAGGACCCTCTTACCCTAGCCTCTGCCAAGTACAGCCTTCTGCCTCTCTCCAATACTGACTTACTTCTGACAGCTTGTCTTTCCATTTGAGAAACCAAGAGCCCTTTTCGTGCAGGGAAAAATGTCCGTTTTCTGTTCTTCCTTTGCACACGGTGACGTGCTTTCAGGGCTGGGGTTAGGCTTTTACCCACTCGAGGGAGGGCAGATTCCCATTCACCTTGGAGATGGCACTCCTGCAGCGGTGTGGGCCATGACTGTGCTTCGCAGACTGCAAACTACCCTCTCCATTCGAAGAGAACACGCACGGATTGGGAAGTCTCTGTTCTCTGGGAGATGTGTGTGGTGCTACTGCCCCGGTGTATGGGGTGGCTCACTGGCCACTAGCAATGTTTCTGCTCGCCACTGTGGGGCAAACGTTGTGCAGCTAAGCTCACTTGGGAAGTACAAGTGCCAGAGTTCCTTTCTGGGGCACCATCAAGAGATCACATTCGTAGCATGCGGGTACTGCTTTCCTCCTCAGCTGTGCTTTCGCAGCCAGCTTCAAGGTGTTCCTTTTGTGGATAGACTCTGGTGGAGAGGCCGCTGGAGAAGGCCTCTGCTTCTATGCCCTTTGAGAAGGCTGCTTTGAGGAACCTCTTACCCTAGCCTCTGCCAAGTACAGCCTTCTGCCTCTCTCCAATACTGACTTACTTCTGACAGCTTGTCTTTCCGTTTGAGAAACCAAGAGCCCTTTTCGTGCAGGGAAAAATGTCCGTTTTCTGTTCTTCTTTTGCACACGGTGACGTGCTTTCAGGGCTGGGGTTAGGCTTTTACCCACTCGAGGGAGGGCAGATTCCCATTCACCTTGGAGATGGCACTCCTGCAGCGGTGTGGGCCATGACTGTGCTTCGCAGACTGCAAACTACCCTCTCCATTCGAAGAGAACACGCACGGATTGGGAAGTCTCTGTTCTCTGGGAGATGTGTGTGGTGCTACTGCCCCGGTGTATGGGGTGGCTCACTGGCCACTAGCAATGTTTCTGCTCGCCACTGTGGGGCAAACGTTGTGCAGCTAAGCTCACTTGGGAAGTACAAGTGCCAGAGTTCCTTTCTGGGGCACCATCAAGAGATCACATTCGTAGCATGCGGGAACTGCTTTCCTCCTAAGCTGTGCATTCCCCGCCAGCTTCAAGGTGTTCCTTTTGTGGATAGACTCTGGTGGAGAGGCCGCTGGAGAAGGCCTCTGCTTCTATGCTCTTTGAGAAGGCTGCTTTGAGGAACCTCTTACCCTAGCCTCTGCCAAGTACAGCCTTCTGCCTCTCTCCAATACTGACTTACTTCTGACAGCTTCTCTTTTAGTTTGAGAAACCAAGAGCCCTTTTCGTGCAGGGAAAAATGTCCGTTTTCTGTTCTTCTTTTGCACACGGTGACGTGCTTTCAGGGCTGGGTTAGGCTTTTACCCACTCGAGGGAGGGCAGCTTCCCATTCACTTTGGAGATGGCACTCCTGCCGCGCTGTGGGCCATGCCTGTGCTTCGCAGACTGCAAACTACCCTCTCCATTCGAAGAGAACACGCACGGATTGGGAAGTCTCTGTTCGCTGGGAGATGTGTGTGGTGCTACTGCCCCGGTGTATTGGGTGGCTCACTGGCCACTAGCATTGTTTCTGCTCGCCACTGTGGGGCAAACGTTGTCCAGTTAAGCTCACTTGGGAAGTACAAGTGCCAGAGTTCCTTTCTGGGGCACCATCAAGAGATCACATTCGTAGCATGTGGGTACTGCTTTCCTCCTAAGCTGTGCATTCGCAGCCAGATTCAAGGTGTTCCTTTTGTGGATAGACTCTGGTGGAGAGGCCGCTGGAGAAGGCCTCTGCTTCTATGCCCTTTGAGAAGGCTGCTTTGAGGATCCTCTTACCGGAGCGTCTGCCAAGTACAGCCTTCTGCCTCTCTCCAATACTGACTTACTTCTGACAGCTTGTCTTTCCGTTTGAGAAACCAAGAGCCCTTTTCGTGCAGTGAAAAATGTCCGTTTTCTGTTCTTCTTTTGCACACGGTGACGTGCTTTCAGGGCTGGGTTTAGGCTTTTACCCACTCGAGGGAAGGCAGCTTCCCATTCACTTTGGAGATGGCACTCCTGCCGCGCTGTGGGCCATGCCTGTGCTTCGCAGACTGCAAACTACCCTCTCCATTCGAAGAGAACACGCACGGATTGGGAAGTCTCTGTTCTCTGGGAGATGTGTGTGGTGCTACTGTCCCGGTGTATGGGGTGGCTCACTGGCCACTAGCAATGTTTCTGCTCGCCACTGTGGGGCAAACGTTGTTCAGCTAAGCTCACTTGGGAAGTACAAGTGCCAGAGTTCTTTTTGGGGCACCATCAAGAGATCACATTCGTAGCATGCGGGTACTGCTTTCCTCCTAAGCTGTGCATTCGCAGCCAGCTTCAAGGTGTTCCTTTTGTGGATAGACTCTGGTGGAGAGGCCGCTGGAGAAGGCCTCTGCTTCTATGCCCTTTGAGAAGGCTGCTTCGAGGAACCACTTACCCTAGCCTCTGCCAAGTACAGCCTTCTGCCTCTCTCCAATACTGACTTACTTCTGACAGCTTGTCTTTCCGTTTGAGAAACCAAGAGCCCTTTTCGTGCAGGGAAAAATGTCCGTTTTCTGTTCTTCTTTTGCACACGGTGACGTGCTTTCAGGGCTGGGGTTAGGCTTTTACCCACTCGAGGGAGGGCAGCTTCCCATTCACTTTGGAGATGGCACTCCTGCCGCGCTGTGGGCCATGCCTGTGCTTCGCAGACTGCAAACTACCCTCTCCATTCGAAGAGAACACGCACGGATTGGGAAGTCTCTGTTCTCTGGGAGATGTGTGTGATGCTACTTCCCCGGTGTATGGGGTGGCTCACTGGCCACTAGCAATGTTTCTGCTCGCCACTGTGGGGCAAACGTAGTGCAGCTAAGGTCACTTGGGAAGTACAAGTGCCAGAGTTCCTTTCTGGGGCACCATCAAGTGATCACATTCGCAGCATGCGGGTACTGCTTTCCTCCTAAGCTGTGCATTCGCAGCCAGCTTCAAGGTGTTCCTTTTGTGGATAGACTCTGGTGGAGAGGCCGCTGGAGAAGGCCTCTGCTTCTATGCCCTTTGAGAAGGCTGCTTTGAGGATCCTCTTACCCGAGCATCTGCCAAGTACAGCCTTCTGCCTCTCTCCAATACTGACTTACTTCGGACAGCTTGTCTTTCCGTTTGAGAAACCAAGAGCCCTTTTGGTGCAGGGAAAAATGTCCGTTTTCTGTTCTTCTTTTGCACACGGTGACGTGCTTTCAGGGCTGGGGTTAGGCTTTTACCCACTCGAGGGAAGGCAGCTTCCCATTCACTTTGGAGATGGCACTCCTGCCGCGCTGTGGGCCATGCCTGTGCTTCGCAGACTGCAAACTACCATCTCCATTCGAAGAGAACACGCACGGATTGGGACGTCTCTGTTCTCTGGGAGATGTGTGTGGTGCTACTGTCCCGGTGTATGGGGTGGCTCACTGGCCACTAGCAATGTTTCTGCTCGCCACTGTGTGGCAAACGTTGTTCAGCTAAGCTCACTTGGGAAGTACAAGTGCCAGAGTTCCTTTCTGGGGCACCATCAAGAGATCACATTCGTAGCATGCGGGTACTGCTTTCCTCCTAAGCTGTGCATTCCCCGCCAGCTTCAAGGTGTTCTTTTGTGGATAGACTCTGGTGGAGAGGCCGCTGGAGAAGGCCTCTGCTTCTATGCCCTTTGAGAAGGCTGCTTTGAGGAACCACTTACCCTAGCCTCTGCCCAGTACAGCCTTCTGCCTCTCTCCAATACTGACTTACTTCTGACAGCTTGTCTTTCCGTTTGAGAAACCAAGAGCCCTTTTCGTGCAGGGAAAAATGTCCGTTTTCTGTTCTTCATTTGCACACGGTGACGTGCTTTCAGGGCTGGGGTTAGGCTTTTACCCACTCGAGGGAGGGCAGATTCCCATTCACCTTGGAGATGGCACTCCTGCCGCGCTGTGGGCCATGCCTGTGCTTCGCAGACTGCAAACTACCCTCTCCATTCGAAGAGAACACGCACAGATTGGGAAGTCTCTGTTCTCTGGGAGATGTGTGTGATGCTACTGCCCCGGTGTATGGGGTGGCTCACTGGCCACTAGCAATGTTTCTGCTCGCCACTGTGGGGCAAACGTTGTGCAGCTAAGCTCACTTGGGAAGTACAAGTGCCAGAGTTCCTTTCTGGGGCACCATCAAGAGATCACATTCGTAGCATGCGGGTACTGCTTTCCTCCTAAGCTGTGCATTCGCAGCCAGATTCAAGGTGTTCCTTTTGTGGATAGACTCTGGTGGAGAGGCCGCTGGAGAAGGCCTCTGCTTCTATGCCCTTTGAGAAGGCTGCTTTGAGGAACCTCTTACCCTAGCCTCTGCCAAGTACAGCCTTCTGCCTCTCTCCAATACTGACATACTTCTGACAGCTTGTCTTTCCGTTTGAGAAACCAAGAGCCCTTTTCGTGCAGGGATAAATGTCCGTTTTCTGTTCTTCTTTTGCACACGGTGACGTGCTTTCAGGGCTGGGTTAGGCTTTTACCCACTCGAGGGAGGGCAGCTTCCCATTCACTTTGGAGATGGCACTCCTGCCGCGCTGTGGGCCATGCCTGTGCTTCGCAGACTGCAAACTACCATCTCCATTCGAAGAGAACACGCACAGATTGGGAAGTCTCTGTTCTCTGGGAGATGTGTGTGGTGCTACTGCCCCGGTGTATGGGGTGGCTCACTGGCCACTAGCAATGTTTCTGCTCGCCACTGTGGGGCAAACGTTGTGCAGCTAAGCTCACTTGGGAAGTACAAGTGCCAGAGTTCCTTTCTGGGGCACCATCAAGAGATCACATTCGTAGCATGCGGGTACTGCTTTCCTCCTAAGCTGTGCATTCCCCGCCAGCTTCAAGGTGTTCCTTTTGTGGATAGACTCTGGTGGAGAGGCCGCTGGAGAAGGCCTCTGTTTCTATGCCCTTTGAGAAGGCTGCTTTGAGGACCCTCTTACCCTAGCCTCTGCCAAGTACAGCCTTCTGCCTCTCTCCAATACTGACTTACTTTTGACAGCTTGTTTGAGAAACCAAGAGCCCTTTTCGTGCAGGGAAAAATGTCCGTTTTCTGTTCTTCTTTTGCACACGGTGACGTGCTTTCAGGGCTGGGTTAGGCTTTTACCCACTCGAGGGAGGGCAGCTTCCCATTCACTTTGGAGATGGCACTCCTGCCGCGCTGTGGGCCATGCCTGTGCTTCGCAGACTGCAAACTACCCTCTCCATTCGAAGAGAACACGCACGGATTGGGAAGTCTCTGTTCGCTGGGAGATGTGTGTGGTGCTACTGCCCCGGTGTATGGGGTGGCTCACTGGCCACTAGCAATGTTTCTGCTCGCCACTGTGGGGCAAACGTTGTGCAGCTAAGCTCACTTGGGAAGTACAAGTGCCAGAGTTCCTTTCTGGGGCACCATCAAGAGATCACATTCGTAGCATGCGGGAACTGCTTTCCTCCTAAGCTGTGCATTCCCCTCCAGCTTCAAGGTGTTCCTTTTGTGGATAGACTCTGGTGGAGAGGCCGCTGGAGAAGGCCTCTGCTTCTATGCTCTTTGTGAAGGCTGCTTTGAGGAACCTCTTACCCTAGCCTCTGCCAAGTACAGCCTTCTGCCTCTCTCCAATACTGACTTACTTCTGACAGCTTCTCTTTTAGTTTGAGAAACCAAGAGCCCTTTTCGTGCAGGGAAAAATGTCCGTTTTCTGTTCTTCTTTTGCACACGGTGACGTGCTTTCAGGGCTGGGGTTAGGCTTTTACCCACTCGAGGGAGGGCAGCTTCCCATTCATCTTGGAGATGGCACTCCTGCCGCGCTGTGGGCCATGCCTGTGCTTCGCAGACTGCAAACTACCCTCTCCATTCGAAGAGAACACGCACGGATTGGGAAGTCTCTGTTCTCTGGGAGATGTGTGTGGTGCTACTGCCCCGGTGTATGGGGTGGCTCACTGGCCACTAGCAATGTTTCTGCTCGCCACTGTGGGGCAAACGTTGTGCAGCTAAGCTCACTTGGGAAGTACAAGTGCCAGAGTTCCTTTCTGGGGCACCATCAAGAGATCACATTCGTATCATGCGGGTACTGATTTCCTCCTAAGCTGTGCATTCCCCGCCAACTTCAAGGTGTTCCTTTTGTGGATAGACTCTGGTGGAGAGGCCGCTGGAGAAGGCCTCTGCTTCTATGCCCTTTGAGAAGGCTGCTTTGAGGACCCTCTTACCCTAGCCTCTGCCAAGTACAGCCTTCTGCCTCTCTCCAATACTGACTTACTTTTGACAGCTTGTTTGAGAAACCAAGAGCCCTTTTCGTGCAGGGAAAAATGTCCGTTTTCTGTTCTTCTTTTGCACACGGTGACGTGCTTTCAGGGCTGGGTTAGGCTTTTACCCACTCGAGGGAGGGCAGCTTCCCATTCACTTTGGAGATGGCACTCCTGCCGCGCTGTGGGCCATGCCTGTGCTTCGCAGACTGCAAACTACCCTCTCCATTCGAAGAGAACACGCACGGATTGGGAAGTCTCTGTTCGCTGGGAGATGTGTGTGGTGCTACTGCCCTGGTGTATGGGGTGGCTCACTGGCCACTAGCAATGTTTCTGCTCGCCACTGTGGGGCAAACGTTGTGCAGCTAAGCTCACTTGGGAAGTACAAGTGCCAGAGTTCCTTTCTGGGGCACCATCAAGAGATCACATTCGTAGCATGCGGGTACTGATTTCCTCCTAAGCTGTGCATTCCCCGCCAGCTTCAAGGTGTTCCTTTGTGGATAGACTCTGGTGGAGAGGCCGCTGGAGAAGGCCTCTGCTTCTATGCCCTTTGAGAAGGCTGCTTTGAGGAACCTCTTACCCTAGCGTCTGCCAAGTACAGCCTTCTGCCTCTCTCCAATACTGACATACTTCTGACAGCTTGTCTTTCCGTTTGAGAAACCAAGAGCCCTTTTCGTGCAGGGATAAATGTCCGTTTTCTGTTCTTCTTTTGCACACGGTGACGTGCTTTCAGGGCTGGGTTAGGCTTTTACCCACTCGAGGGAGGGCAGCTTCCCATTCACTTTGGAGATGGCACTCCTGCCGCGCTGTGGGCCATGCCTGTGCTTCGCAGACTGCAAACTACCCTCTCCATTCGAAGAGAACACGCACCGATTGGGAAGTCTCTGTTCTCTGGGAGATGTGTGTGGTGCTACTGCCCCGTTGTATGGGGTGGCTCACTGGCCACTAGCAATGTTTCTGCTCGCCACTGTGGGGCAAACGTTGTGCAGCTAAGCTCACTTGGGAAGTACAAGTGCCAGAGTTCCTTTCTGGGGCACCATCAAGAGATCACATTCGTAGCATGCGGGTACTGCTTTCCTCCTAAGCTGTGCATTCCCCGCCAGCTTCAAGGTGTTCCTTTTGTGGATAGACTCTGGTGGAGAGGCCGCTGGAGAAGGCCTCTGCTTCTATGCCCTTTGAGAAGGCTGCTTTGAGGACCCTCTTACCCTAGCCTCTGCCAAGTACAGCCTTCTGCCTCTCTCCAATACTGACTTACTTCTGACAGCTTGTCTTTCCATTTGAGAAACCAAGAGCCCTTTTCGTGCAGGGAAAAATGTCCGTTTTCGGTTCTTCCTTTGCACACGGTGACGTGCTTTCAGGGCTGGGGTTAGGCTTTTACCCACTCGAGGGAGGGCAGATTCCCATTCACCTTGGAGATGGCACTCCTGCAGCGGTGTGGGCCATGCCTGTGCTTCGCAGACTGCAAACTACCCTCTCCATTCGAAGAGAACACGCACGGATTGGGAAGTCTCTGTTCTCTGGGAGATGTGTGTGGTGCTACTGTCCCGGTGTATGGGGTGGCTCACTGGCCACTAGCAATGTTTCTGCTCGCCACTGTGGGGCAAACGTTGTTCAGCTAAGCTCACTTGGGAAGTACAAGTGCCAGAGTTCCTTTCTGGGGCACCATCAAGAGATCACATTCGTAGCATGCGGGTACTGCTTTCCTCCTAAGCTGTGCATTCCCCGCCAGCTTCAAGGTGTTCCTTTTGTGGATAGACTCTGGTGGAGAGGCCGCTGGAGAAGGCCTCTGCTTCTATGCCCTTTGAGAAGGCTGCTTTGAGGAACCTCTTACCCTAGCGTCTGCCAAGTACAGCCTTCTGCCTCTCTCCAATACTGACTTATTTCTGACAGCTTGTCTTTCCGTTTGAGAAACCAAGAGCCCTTTTCGTGCAGGGAAAAATGTCCGTTTTCTGTTCTTCTTTTGCACACGGTGACGTGCTTTCAGGGCTGGGGTTAGGCTTTTACCCACTCGAGGGAAGGCAGCTTCCCATTCACTTTGGAGATGGCACTCCTGCCGCGCTGTGGGCCATGCCTGTGCTTCGCAGACTGCAAACTACCCTCTCCATTCGAAGAGAACACGCACGGATTGGGAAGTCTCTGTTCTCTGGGAGATGTGTGTGGTGCTACTGCCCCGGTGTATGGGGTGGCTCACTGGCCACTAGCAATGTTTCTGCTCGCCACTGTGGGGCAAACGTTGTGCAGCTAAGCTCACTTGGGAAGTACAAGTGCCAGAGTTCCTTTCTGGGGCACCATCAAGAGATCACATTCGTAGCATGCGGGTACTGCTTTCCTCCTAAGCTGTGCATTCCCCGCCAGCTTCAAGGTGTTCCTTTTGTGGATAGACTCTGGTGGAGAGGCCGCTGGAGAAGGCCTCTGCTTCTATGCCCTTTGAGAAGGCTGCTTTGAGGACCCTCTTACCCTAGCCTCTGCCAAGTACAGCCTTCTGCCTCTCTCCAATACTGACTTACTTTTGACAGCTTGTTTGAGAAACCAAGAGCCCTTTTCGTGCAGGGAAAAATGTCCGTTTTCTGTTCTTCTTTTGCACACGGTGACGTGCTTTCAGGGCTGGGTTAGGCTTTTACCCACTCGAGGGAGGGCAGCTTCCCATTCACTTTGGAGATGGCACTCCTGCCGCGCTGTGGGCCATGCCTGTGCTTCGCAGACTGCAAACTACCCTCTCCATTCGAAGAGAACACGCACGGATTGGGAAGTCTCTGTTCGCTGGGAGATGTGTGTGGTGCTACTGCCCCGGTGTATGGGGTGGCTCACTGGCCACTAGCAATGTTTCTGCTCGCCACTGTGGGGCAAACGTTGTGCAGCTAAGCTCACTTGGGAAGTACAAGTGCCAGAGTTCCTTTCTGGGGCACCATCAAGAGATCACATTCGTAGCATGCGGGAACTGCTTTCCTCCTAAGCTGTGCATTCCCCTCCAGCTTCAAGGTGTTCCTTTTGTGGATAGACTCTGGTGGAGAGGCCGCTGGAGAAGGCCTCTGCTTCTATGCTCTTTGTGAAGGCTGCTTTGAGGAACCTCTTACCCTAGCCTCTGCCAAGTACAGCCTTCTGCCTCTCTCCAATACTGACTTACTTCTGACAGCTTCTCTTTTAGTTTGAGAAACCAAGAGCCCTTTTCGTGCAGGGAAAAATGTCCGTTTTCTGTTCTTCTTTTGCACACGGTGACGTGCTTTCAGGGCTGGGGTTAGGCTTTTACCCACTCGAGGGAGGGCAGCTTCCCATTCATCTTGGAGATGGCACTCCTGCCGCGCTGTGGGCCATGCCTGTGCTTCGCAGACTGCAAACTACCCTCTCCATTCGAAGAGAACACGCACGGATTGGGAAGTCTCTGTTCTCTGGGAGATGTGTGTGGTGCTACTGCCCCGGTGTATGGGGTGGCTCACTGGCCACTAGCAATGTTTCTGCTCGCCACTGTGGGGCAAACGTTGTGCAGCTAAGCTCACTTGGGAAGTACAAGTGCCAGAGTTCCTTTCTGGGGCACCATCAAGAGATCACATTCGTATCATGCGGGTACTGATTTCCTCCTAAGCTGTGCATTCCCCGCCAACTTCAAGGTGTTCCTTTTGTGGATAGACTCTGGTGGAGAGGCCGCTGGAGAAGGCCTCTGCTTCTATGCCCTTTGAGAAGGCTGCTTTGAGGACCCTCTTACCCTAGCCTCTGCCAAGTACAGCCTTCTGCCTCTCTCCAATACTGACTTACTTTTGACAGCTTGTTTGAGAAACCAAGAGCCCTTTTCGTGCAGGGAAAAATGTCCGTTTTCTGTTCTTCTTTTGCACACGGTGACGTGCTTTCAGGGCTGGGTTAGGCTTTTACCCACTCGAGGGAGGGCAGCTTCCCATTCACTTTGGAGATGGCACTCCTGCCGCGCTGTGGGCCATGCCTGTGCTTCGCAGACTGCAAACTACCCTCTCCATTCGAAGAGAACACGCACGGATTGGGAAGTCTCTGTTCGCTGGGAGATGTGTGTGGTGCTACTGCCCTGGTGTATGGGGTGGCTCACTGGCCACTAGCAATGTTTCTGCTCGCCACTGTGGGGCAAACGTTGTGCAGCTAAGCTCACTTGGGAAGTACAAGTGCCAGAGTTCCTTTCTGGGGCACCATCAAGAGATCACATTCGTAGCATGCGGGTACTGATTTCCTCCTAAGCTGTGCCTTCCCCGCCAGCTTCAAGGTGTTCCTTTGTGGATAGACTCTGGTGGAGAGGCCGCTGGAGAAGGCCTCTGCTTCTATGCCCTTTGAGAAGGCTGCTTTGAGGAACCTCTTACCCTAGCGTCTGCCAAGTACAGCCTTCTGCCTCTCTCCAATACTGACATACTTCTGACAGCTTGTCTTTCCGTTTGAGAAACCAAGAGCCCTTTTCGTGCAGGGATAAATGTCCGTTTTCTGTTCTTCTTTTGCACACGGTGACGTGCTTTCAGGGCTGGGTTAGGCTTTTACCCACTCGAGGGAGGGCAGCTTCCCATTCACTTTGGAGATGGCACTCCTGCCGCGCTGTGGGCCATGCCTGTGCTTCGCAGACTGCAAACTACCCTCTCCATTCGAAGAGAACACGCACCGATTGGGAAGTCTCTGTTCTCTGGGAGATGTGTGTGGTGCTACTGCCCCGTTGTATGGGGTGGCTCACTGGCCACTAGCAATGTTTCTGCTCGCCACTGTGGGGCAAACGTTGTGCAGCTAAGCTCACTTGGGAAGTACAAGTGCCAGAGTTCCTTTCTGGGGCACCATCAAGAGATCACATTCGTAGCATGCGGGTACTGCTTTCCTCCTAAGCTGTGCATTCCCCGCCAGCTTCAAGGTGTTCCTTTTGTGGATAGACTCTGGTGGAGAGGCCGCTGGAGAAGGCCTCTGCTTCTATGCCCTTTGAGAAGGCTGCTTTGAGGACCCTCTTACCCTAGCCTCTGCCAAGTACAGCCTTCTGCCTCTCTCCAATACTGACTTACTTCTGACAGCTTGTCTTTCCATTTGAGAAACCAAGAGCCCTTTTCGTGCAGGGAAAAATGTCCGTTTTCTGTTCTTCCTTTGCACACGGTGACGTGCTTTCAGGGCTGGGGTTAGGCTTTTACCCACTCGAGGGAGGGCAGATTCCCATTCACCTTGGAGATGGCACTCCTGCAGCGGTGTGGGCCATGCCTGTGCTTCGCAGACTGCAAACTACCCTCTCCATTCGAAGAGAACACGCACGGATTGGGAAGTCTCTGTTCTCTGGGAGATGTGTGTGGTGCTACTGTCCCGGTGTATGGGGTGGCTCACTGGCCACTAGCAATGTTTCTGCTCGCCACTGTGGGGCAAACGTTGTTCAGCTAAGCTCACTTGGGAAGTACAAGTGCCAGAGTTCCTTTCTGGGGCACCATCAAGAGATCACATTCGTAGCATGCGGGTACTGCTTTCCTCCTAAGCTGTGCATTCCCCGCCAGCTTCAAGGTGTTCCTTTTGTGGATAGACTCTGGTGGAGAGGCCGCTGGAGAAGGCCTCTGCTTCTATGCCCTTTGAGAAGGCTGCTTTGAGGAACCTCTTACCCTAGCGTCTGCCAAGTACAGCCTTCTGCCTCTCTCCAATACTGACTTATTTCTGACAGCTTGTCTTTCCGTTTGAGAAACCAAGAGCCCTTTTCGTGCAGGGAAAAATGTCCGTTTTCTGTTCTTCTTTTGCACACGGTGACGTGCTTTCAGGGCTGGGGTTAGGCTTTTACCCACTCGAGGGAAGGCAGCTTCCCATTCACTTTGGAGATGGCACTCCTGCCGCGCTGTGGGCCATGCCTGTGCTTCGCAGACTGCAAACTACCCTCTCCATTCGAAGAGAACACGCACGGATTGGGAAGTCTCTGTTCTCTGGGAGATGTGTGTGGTGCTACTGCCCCGGTGTATGGGGTGGCTCACTGGCCACTAGCAATGTTTCTGCTCGCCACTGTGGGGCAAACGTTGTGCAGCTAAGCTCACTTGGGAAGTACAAGTGCCAGAGTTCCTTTCTGGGGCACCATCAAGAGATCACATTCGTAGCATGCGGGTACTGCTTTCCTCCTAAGCTGTGCATTCCCCGCCAGCTTCAAGGTGTTCCTTTTGTGGATAGACTCTGGTGGAGAGGCCGCTGGAGAAGGCCTCTGCTTCTATGCCCTTTGAGAAGGCTGCTTTGAGGACCCTCTTACCCTAGCCTCTGCCAAGTACAGCCTTCTGCCTCTCTCCAATACTGACTTACTTTTGACAGCTTGTTTGAGAAACCAAGAGCCCTTTTCGTGCAGGGAAAAATGTCCGTTTTCTGTTCTTCTTTTGCACACGGTGACGTGCTTTCAGGGCTGGGTTAGGCTTTTACCCACTCGAGGGAGGGCAGCTTCCCATTCACTTTGGAGATGGCACTCCTGCCGCGCTGTGGGCCATGCCTGTGCTTCGCAGACTGCAAACTACCCTCTCCATTCGAAGAGAACACGCACGGATTGGGAAGTCTCTGTTCGCTGGGAGATGTGTGTGGTGCTACTGCCCCGGTGTATGGGGTGGCTCACTGGCCACTAGCAATGTTTCTGCTCGCCACTGTGGGGCAAACGTTGTGCAGCTAAGCTCACTTGGGAAGTACAAGTGCCAGAGTTCCTTTCTGGGGCACCATCAAGAGATCACATTCGTAGCATGCGGGAACTGCTTTCCTCCTAAGCTGTGCATTCCCCTCCAGCTTCAAGGTGTTCCTTTTGTGGATAGACTCTGGTGGAGAGGCCGCTGGAGAAGGCCTCTGCTTCTATGCTCTTTGTGAAGGCTGCTTTGAGGAACCTCTTACCCTAGCCTCTGCCAAGTACAGCCTTCTGCCTCTCTCCAATACTGACTTACTTCTGACAGCTTCTCTTTTAGTTTGAGAAACCAAGAGCCCTTTTCGTGCAGGGAAAAATGTCCGTTTTCTGTTCTTCTTTTGCACACGGTGACGTGCTTTCAGGGCTGGGGTTAGGCTTTTACCCACTCGAGGGAGGGCAGCTTCCCATTCATCTTGGAGATGGCACTCCTGCCGCGCTGTGGGCCATGCCTGTGCTTCGCAGACTGCAAACTACCCTCTCCATTCGAAGAGAACACGCACGGATTGGGAAGTCTCTGTTCTCTGGGAGATGTGTGTGGTGCTACTGCCCCGGTGTATGGGGTGGCTCACTGGCCACTAGCAATGTTTCTGCTCGCCACTGTGGGGCAAACGTTGTGCAGCTAAGCTCACTTGGGAAGTACTAGTGCCAGAGTTCCTTTCTGGGGCACCATCAAGAGATCACATTCGTATCATGCGGGTACTGATTTCCTCCTAAGCTGTGCATTCCCCGCCAACTTCAAGGTGTTCCTTTTGTGGATAGACTCTGGTGGAGAGGCCGCTGGAGAAGGCCTCTGCTTCTATGCCCTTTGAGAAGGCTGCTTTGAGGACCCTCTTACCCTAGCCTCTGCCAAGTACAGCCTTCTGCCTCTCTCCAATACTGACTTACTTTTGACAGCTTGTTTGAGAAACCAAGAGCCCTTTTCGTGCAGGGAAAAATGTCCGTTTTCTGTTCTTCTTTTGCACACGGTGACGTGCTTTCAGGGCTGGGTTAGGCTTTTACCCACTCGAGGGAGGGCAGCTTCCCATTCACTTTGGAGATGGCACTCCTGCCGCGCTGTGGGCCATGCCTGTGCTTCGCAGACTGCAAACTACCCTCTCCATTCGAAGAGAACACGCACGGATTGGGAAGTCTCTGTTCGCTGGGAGATGTGTGTGGTGCTACTGCCCTGGTGTATGGGGTGGCTCACTGGCCACTAGCAATGTTTCTGCTCGCCACTGTGGGGCAAACGTTGTGCAGCTAAGCTCACTTGGGAAGTACAAGTGCCAGAGTTCCTTTCTGGGGCACCATCAAGAGATCACATTCGTAGCATGCGGGTACTGATTTCCTCCTAAGCTGTGCATTCCCCGCCAGCTTCAAGGTGTTCCTTTTGTGGATAGACTCTGGTGGAGAGGCCGCTGGAGAAGGCCTCTGCTTCTATGCCCTTTGAGAAGGCTGCTTTGAGGAACCTCTTACCCTAGCGTCTGCCAAGTACAGCCTTCTGCCTCTCTCCAATACTGACATACTTCTGACAGCTTGTCTTTCCGTTTGAGAAACCAAGAGCCCTTTTCGTGCAGGGATAAATGTCCGTTTTCTGTTCTTCTTTTGCACACGGTGACGTGCTTTCAGGGCTGGGTTAGGCTTTTACCCACTCGAGGGAGGGCAGCTTCCCATTCACTTTGGAGATGGCACTCCTGCCGCGCTGTGGGCCATGCCTGTGCTTCGCAGACTGCAAACTACCCTCTCCATTCGAAGAGAACACGCACCGATTGGGAAGTCTCTGTTCTCTGGGAGATGTGTGTGGTGCTACTGCCCCGTTGTATGGGGTGGCTCACTGGCCACTAGCAATGTTTCTGCTCGCCACTGTGGGGCAAACGTTGTGCAGCTAAGCTCACTTGGGAAGTACAAGTGCCAGAGTTCCTTTCTGGGGCACCATCAAGAGATCACATTCGTAGCATGCGGGTACTGCTTTCCTCCTAAGCTGTGCATTCCCCGCCAGCTTCAAGGTGTTCCTTTTGTGGATAGACTCTGGTGGAGAGGCCGCTGGAGAAGGCCTCTGCTTCTATGCCCTTTGAGAAGGCTGCTTTGAGGACCCTCTTACCCTAGCCTCTGCCAAGTACAGCCTTCTGCCTCTCTCCAATACTGACTTACTTCTGACAGCTTGTCTTTCCATTTGAGAAACCAAGAGCCCTTTTCGTGCAGGGAAAAATGTCCGTTTTCTGTTCTTCCTTTGCACACGGTGACGTGCTTTCAGGGCTGGGGTTAGGCTTTTACCCACTCGAGGGAGGGCAGATTCCCATTCACCTTGGAGATGGCACTCCTGCAGCGGTGTGGGCCATGACTGTGCTTCGCAGACTGCAAACTACCCTCTCCATTCGAAGAGAACACGCACGGATTGGGAAGTCTCTGTTCTCTGGGAGATGTGTGTGGTGCTACTGCCCCGGTGTATGGGGTGGCTCACTGGCCACTAGCAATGTTTCTGCTCGCCACTGTGGGGCAAACGTTGTGCAGCTAAGCTCACTTGGGAAGTACAAGTGCCAGAGTTCCTTTCTGGGGCACCATCAAGAGATCACATTCGTAGCATGCGGGTACTGCTTTCCTCCGAAGCTGTGCATTCGCAGCCAGCTTCAAGGTGTTCCTTTTGTGGATAGACTCTGGTGGAGAGGCCGCTGGAGAAGGCCTCTGCTTCTATGCCCTTTGAGAAGGCTGCTTTGAGGAACCTCTTACCCTAGCCTCTGCCAAGTACAGCCTTCTGCCTCTCTCCAATACTGACATACTTCTGACAGCTTGTCTTTCCGTTTGAGAAACCAAGAGCCCTTTTCGTGCAGGGAAAAATGTCCGTTTTCTGTTCTTCTTTTGCACACGGTGACATGCTTTCAGGGCTGGGTTAGGCTTTTACCCACTCGAGGGAGGGCAGCTTCCCATTCACTTTGGAGATGGCACTCCTGCCGCACTGTGGGCCATGCCTGTGCTTCGCAGACTGCAAACTACCCTCTCCATTCGAAGAGAACACGCACAGATTGGGAAGTCTCTGTTCTCTGGGAGATGTGTGTGGTGCTACTGCCCCGGTGTATGGGGTGGCTCACTGGCCACTAGCAATGTTTCTGCTCGCCACTGTGGGGCAAACGTTGTGCAGCTAAGCTCACTTGGGAAGTACAAGTGCCAGAGTTCCTTTCTGGGGCACCATCAAGAGATCACATTCGTAGCATGCGGGTACTGATTTCCTCCTAAGCTGTGCATTCCCCGCCAGCTTCAAGGTGTTCCTTTTGTGGATAGACTCTGGTGGAGAGGCCGCTGGAGAAGGCCTCTGCTTCTATGCCCTTTGAGAAGGCTGCTTTGAGGACCCTCTTACCCTAGCCTCTGCCAAGTACAGCCTTCTGCCTCTCTCCAATACTGACTTACTTCTGACAGCTTCTCTTTTAGTTTGAGAAACCAAGAGCCCTTTTCGTGCAGGGAAAAATGTCCGTTTTCTGTTCTTCTTTTGCACACGGTTACGTGCTTTCAGGGCTGGGGTTAGGCTTTTACCCACTCGAGGGAGGGCAGCTTCCCATTCATCTTGGAGATGGCACTCCTGCCGCGCTGTGGGCCATGCCTGTGCTTCGCAGACTGCAAACTACCCTCTCCATTCGAAGAGAACACGCACGGATTGGGAAGTCTCTGTTCGCTGGGAGATGTGTGTGGTGCTACTGCCCCGGTGTATGGGGTGGCTCACTGGCCACTAGCAATGTTTCTGCTCGCCACTGTGGGGCAAACGTTGTGCAGCTAAGCTCACTTGGGAAGTACAAGTGCCAGATTTCCTTTCTGGGGCACCATCAAGAGATCACATTCGTAGCATGCGGGTACTGCTTTCCTCCTAAGCTGTGCATTCGCAGCCAGCTTCAAGGTGTTCCTTTTGTGGATAGACTCTGGTGGAGAGGCCGCTGGAGAAGGCCTCTTCTTCTATGCCCTTTGAGAAGGCTGCTTTGAGGAACCACTTACCCTAGCCTCTGCCAAGTACAGCCTTCTGCCTCTCTCCAATACTGACTTACTTCTGACAGCTTGTCTTTCCGTTTGAGAAACCAAGAGCCCTTTTCGTGCAGGGAAAAATGTCCGTTTTCTGTTCTTCCTTTGCACACGGTGACGTGCTTTCAGGGTTGGGGTTAGGCTTTTACCCACTCGAGGGAGGGCAGCTACCCATTCACTTTGGAGATGGCACTCCTGCCGCGCTGTGGGCCATGCCTGTGCTTCGCAGACTGCAAACTACCCTCTCCATTCGAAGAGAACACGCACAGATTGGGAAGTCTCTGTTCTCTGGGAGATGTGTGTGGTGCTACTGCCCCGGTGTATGGGGTGGCTCACTGGCCACTAGCAATGTTTCTGCTCGCCACTGTGGGGCAAACGTTGTGCAGCTAAGCTCACTTGGGAAGTACAAGTGCCAGAGTTCCTTTCCGGGGCACCATCAAGAGATCACATTCGTAGCATGCGGGTACTGATTTCCTCCTAAGCTGTGCATTCCCCGCCAGCTTCAAGGTGTTCCTTTTGTGGATAGACTCTGGTGGAGAGGCCGCTGGAGAAGGCCTCTGCTTCTATGCCCTTTGAGAAGGCTGCTTTGAGGAACCTCTTACCCTAGCCTCTGCCAAGTACAGCCTTCTGCCTCTCTCCAATACTGACCTACTTTTGACAGCTTGTCTTTCCGTTTGAGAAACCAAGAGCCCTTTTCGTGCAGGGAAAAATGTCCGTTTTCTGTTCTTCTTTTGCACACGGTGACGTGCTTTCAGGGCTGGGTTAGGCTTTTACCCACTCGAGGGAGGGCAGCTTCCCATTCACTTTGTAGATGGCACTCCTGCCGCGCTGTGGGCCATGCCTGTGCTTCGCAGATTGCAAACTACCCTCTCCATTCGAAGAGAAAACGCACAGATTGGGAAGTTTCTGTTCTCTGGGAGATGTGTGTGGTGCCACTGCCCCGGTGTATGGGGTGGCTCACTGGCCACTAGCAATGTTTCTGCTCGCCACTGTGGGGCAAACGTTGTGCAGCTAAGCTCACTTGGGAAGTACAAGTGCCAGAGTTTCTTTCTGGGGCACCATCAAGAGATCACATTCGTAGCATGCGGGAACTGCTTTCCTCCTAAGCTGTGCATTCGCAGCCAGCTTCAAGGTGTTCCTTTTGTGGATAGACTCTGGTGGAGAGGCCGCTGGAGAAGGCCTCTGCTTCTATGCCCTTTGAGAAGGCTGCTTTGAGGAACCTCTTACCCTAGCCTCTGCCAAGTACAGCCTTCTGCCTCTCTGCAATACTGACTGACTTCTGACAGCTTCTCTTTCCGTTTGAGAAACCAAGAGCCCTTTTCGTGCAGGGAAAAATGTCCGTTTTCTGGTCTTCTTTTGCACACGGTGACGTGCTTTCAGGGCTGGGTTAGGCTTTTACCCACTCGAGGGAGGGCAGCTTCCCATTCACTTTGGAGATGGCACTCCTGCCGCGCTGTGGGCCATGCCTGTGCTTCGCAGACTGCAAACTACCCTCTCCATTCGAAGAGAACACGCACGGATTGGGAAGTCTCTGTTCGCTGGGAGATGTGTGTGGTGCTACTGCCCCGGTGTATGGGGTGGCTCACTGGCCACTAGCAATGTTTCTGCTCGCCACTGTGGGGCAAACGTTGTGCAGCTAAGCTCACTTGGGAAGTACAAGTGCCAGAGTTCCTTTCTGGGGCACCATCAAGAGATCACATTCGTAGCATGCGGGTACTGCTTTCCTCCTAAGCTGTGCATTCGCAGCCAGATTCAAGGTGTTCCTTTCGTGGATAGACTGTGGTGGAGAGGCCGCTGGAGAAGGCCTCTGCTTCTATGCCCTTTGAGAAGGCTGCTTTGAGGAACCTCTTACCCTAGCCTCTGCCAAGTACAGCCTTCTGCCTCTCTCCAATACTGACATACTTCTGACAGCTTGTCTTTCCATTTGAGAAACCAAGAGCCCTTTTCGTGCAGGGATAAATGTCAGTTTTCTGTTCTTCTTTTGCACACGGTGACGTGCTTTCAGGGCTGGGTTAGGCTTTTACCCACTCGAGGGAGGGCAGCTTCCCATTCACTTTGGAGATGGCACTCCTGCCGCGCTGTGGGCCATGCCTGTGCTTCGCAGACTGCAAACTACCCTCTCCATTCGAAGAGAACACGCACAGATTGGGAAGTCTCTGTTCTCTGGGAGATGTGTGTGGTGCTACTGCCCCGGTGTATGGGGTGGCTCACTGGCCACTAGCAATGTTTCTGCTCGCCACTGTGGGGCAAACGTTGTGCAGCTAAGCTCACTTGGGAAGTACAAGTGCCAGAGTTCCTTTCTGGGGCACCATCAAGAGATCACATTCGTAGCATGGGGGTACTGATTTCCTCCTAAGCTGTGCATTCCCCGCCAGCTTCAAGGTGTTCCTTTTGTGGATAGACTCTGGTGGAGAGGCCGCTGGAGAAGGCCTCTGCTTCTATGCCCTTTGAGAAGGCTGCTTTGAGGACCCTCTTACCCTAGCCGCTGCCAAGTACAGCCTTCTGCCTCTCTCCAATACTGACTTACTTTTGACAGCTTGTTTGAGAAACCAAGAGCCCTTTTCGTGCAGGGAAAAATGTCCGTTTTCTGTTCTTCTTTTGCACACGGTGACGTGCTTTCAGGGCTGGGTTAGGCTTTTACCCACTCGAGGGAGGGCAGCTTCCCATTCACTTTGGAGATGGCACTCCTGCCGCGCTGTGGGCCATGCCTGTGCTTCGCAGACTGCAAACTACCCTCTCCATTCGAAGAGAACACGCACAGATTGGGAAGTCTCTGTTCTCTGGGAGATGTGTGTGGTGCTACTGCCCCGGTGTATGGGGTGGCTCACTGGCCACTAGCAATGTTTCTGCTCGCCACTGTGGGGCAAACGTTGTGCAGCTAAGCTCACTTGGGAAGTACAAGTGCCAGAGTTCCTTTCTGGGGCACCATCAAGAGATCACATTCGTAGCATGCGGTTACTGCTTTCCTCCTAAGCTGTGCATTCCCCGCCAGCTTCAAGGTGTTCCTTTTGTGGATAGACTCTGGTGGAGAGGCCGCTGGAGAAGGCCTCTGCTTCTATGCCCTTTGAGAAGGCTGCTTTGAGGATCCTCTTACCCGAGCGTCTGCCAAGTACAGCCTTCTGCCTCTCTCCAATACTGACTTACTTCTGACAGCTTGTCTTTCCGTTTGAGAAACCAAGAGCCCTTTTCGTGCAGGGAAAAATGTCGGTTTTCTGTTCTTCTTTTGCACACGGTGACGTGCTTTCAGGGCTGGGGTTAGGCTTTTACCCACTCGAGGGAGGGCAGCTTCCCATTCACTTTGGAGATGGCACTCCTGCCGCGCTGTGGGCCATGCCTGTGCTTCTCAGACTGCAAACTACCCTCTCCATTCGAAGAGAACACGCACGGATTGGGAAGTCTCTGTTCTCTGGGAGATGTGTGTGGTGCTACTGCCCCGGTGTATGGGGTGGCTCACTGGCCACTAGCAATGTTTCTGCTCGCCACTGTGGGGCAAACGTTGTGCAGCTAAGCTCACTTGGGAAGTACAAGTGCCAGAGTTCCTTTCTGGGGCACCATCAAGAGATCACATTCGCAGCATGGGGGTACTGCTTTCCTCCTAAGCTGTGCAATTGCAGCCAGCTTCAAGGTGTTCCTTTTGTGGATAGACTTTGGTGGAGAGGCCGCTGGAGAAGGTCTCTGCTTCTATGCCCTTTGAGAAGGCTGCTTTGGGGATCCTCTTACCCTAGCGTCTGCCAAGTACAGCCTTCTGCCTCTCTCCAATACTGACTTACTTCTGACAGCTTGTCTTTGCATTTGAGAAACCAAGAGCCCTTTTCGTGCAGGGAAAAATGTCCGTTTTCTGTTCTTCCTTTGCACACGGTGACGTGCTTTCAGGGCTGGGGTTAGGCTTTTACCCACTCGAGGGAGGGCAGATTCCCATTCACCTTGGAGATGGCATTCCTGCAGCGGTGTGGGCCATGACTGTGCTTCGCAGACTGCAAACTACCCTCTCCATTCGAAGAGAACACGCACGGATTGGGAAGTCTCTGTTCTCTGGGAGATGTGTGTGGTGCTACTGCCCCGGTGTATGGGGTGGCTCACTGGCCACTAGCAATGTTTCTGCTCGCCACTGTGGGGCAAACGTTGTGCAGCTAAGCTCACTTGGGAAGTACAAGTGCCAGAGTTCCTTTCTGGGGCACCATCAAGAGATCACATTCGTAGCATGCGGGTACTGCTTTCCTCCGAAGCTGTGCATTCGCAGCCAGCTTCAAGGTGTTCCTTTTGTGGATAGACTCTGGTGGAGAGGCCGCTGGAGAAGGCCTCTGCTTCTATGCCCTTTGAGAAGGCTGCTTTGAGGAACCTCTTACCCTAGCGTCTGCCAAGTACAGCCTTCTGCCTCTCTCCAATACTGACTTACTTCTGACAGCTTGTCTTTGCATTTGAGAAACCAAGAGCCCTTTTCGTGCAGGGAAAAATGTCCGTTTTCTGTTCTTCTTTTGCACACGGTGACGTGCTTTCAGGGCTGGGTTAGGCTTTTACCCACTCGAGGGAGGGCAGCTTCCCATTCACTTTGGAGATGGCACTCCTGCCGCGCTGTGGGCCATGCCTGTGCTTCGCAGACTGCAAACTACCCTCTCCATTCGAAGAGAACACGCACGGATTGGGAAGTCTCTGTTCGCTGGGAGATGTGTGTGGTGCTACTGCCCCGGTGTATGGGGTGGCTCACTGGCCACTAGCAATGTTTCTGCTCGCCACTGTGGGGCAAACGTTGTGCAGCTAAGCTCACTTGGGAAGTACAAGTGCCAGAGTTCCTTTCTGGGGCACCATCAAGAGATCACATTCGTAGCATGCGGGAACTGCTTTCCTCCTAAGCTGTGCATTCGCAGCCAGCTTCAAGGTGTTCGTTTTGTGGATAGACTCTGGTGGAGAGGCCGCTGGAGAAGGCCTCTGCTTCAATGCCCTTTGAGAAGGCTGCTTTGAGGAACCTCTTACCCTAGCGTCTGCCAAGTACAGCCTTCTGCCTCTCTCCAATACTGAATTACTTCTGACAGCTTGTCTTTCCGTTTGAGAAACCAAGAGCCCTTTTCGTGCAGGGAAAAATGTCCGTTTTCTGTTCTTCTTTTGCACACGGTGACGTGCTTTCAGGGCTGGGTTAGGCTTTTACCCACTCGAGGGAGGGCAGCTTCCCATTCACTTTGGAGATGGCCCTCCTGCAGCACTGTGGGCCATGTCTGTGCTTCGCAGACTGCAAACTACCCTCTCCATTCGAAGAGAACACGCACGGATGGGGAAGTCTCTGTTCTCTGGGAGATGTGTGTGGTGCTACTGCCCCGGTGTATGGGGTGGCTCACTGGCCACTAGCAATGTTTCTGCTCGCCACTGTGGGGCATACGTTGTGCAGCTAAGCTCACTTGGGAAGTACAAGTGCCAGAGTTCCTTTCTGGGGCACCATCAAGAGATCACATTCGTAGCATGCGGGTACTGCTTTCCTCCTAAGCTGTGCATTCGCAGCCAGCTTCAAGGTGTTCCTTTTGTGGATAGACTCTGGTGGAGAGGCCGCTGGAGAAGGCCTCTGCTTCTATGCCCTTTGAGAAGGCTGCTTTGAGGAACCTCTTACCCTAGCGTCTGCCAAGTACAGCCTTCTGCCTCTCTCCAATACTGACTTACTTCTGACAGCTTGTCTTTCCGTTTGAGAAACCAAGAGCCCTTTTCGTGCAGGGAAAAATGTCCGTTTTCTGTTCTTCTTTTGCACACGGTGACGTGCTTTCAGGTCTGGGGTTAGGCTTCTACCCACTCGAGGGAGGGCAGCTTCCCATTCACTTTGGAGATGGCACTCCTGCCGCGCTGTGGGCCATGCCTGTGCTTCGCAGACTGCAAACTACCCTCTCCATTCGAAGAGAACACGCACGGATTGGGAAGTCTCTGTTCTCTGGGAGATGTGTGTGGTGCTACTGCCCCGGTGTATGGGGTGGCTCACTGGCCACTAGCAATGTTTCGGCTCGCCACTGTGGGGCAAACGTTGTGCAGCTAAGCTCACTTGGGAAGTACAAGTGCCAGAGTTCCTTTCTGGGGCACCATCAAGAGATCACATTCGTAGCATGCGGGTACTGCTTTCCTCCTAATCTGTGCATTCCCCGCCAGCTTCAAGGTGTTCCTTTTGTGGATAGACTCTGGTGGAGAGGCCGCTGGAGAAGGCCTCTGCTTCTATGCCCTTGTGAGAAGGCTGCTTTGAGGAACCTCTTACCCTAGCGTCTGCCAAGTACAGCCTTCTGCCTCTCTCCAATACTGACTTACTTCTGACAGCTTGTCTTTCCGTTTGAGAAACCAAGAGCCCTTTTCGTGCAGGGAAAAATGTCCGTTTTCTGTTCTTCTTTTGCACACGGTGACGTGCTTTCAGGGCTGGGGTTAGGCTTTTTCCCACTCGAGGGAGGGCAGCTTCCCATTCACTTTGGAGATGGCACTCCTGCCGCGCTGTGGGCCATGCCTGTGCTTCGCAGACTGCAAACTACCCTCTCCATTCGAAGAGAACACGCACGGATTGGGAAGTCTCTGTTCTCTGGGAGATGTGTGTGGTGCTACTGCCCCGGTGTATGGGGTGGCTCACTGGCCACTAGCAATGTTTCTGCTCGCCACTGTGGGGCAAACGTTGTGCAGCTAATCTCACTTGAGAAGTACCAGTGCCAGACTTCCTTTCTGGGGCACCATCAAGAGATCACATTCGTAGCATGCGGGTACTGCTTTCCTCCTAATCTGTGCATTCGCAGCCAGCTTCAAGGTGTTCCTTTTGTGGATAGACTCTGGTGGAGAGGCCGCTGGAGAAGGCCTCTGCTTCTATGCCCTTTGAGAAGGCTGCTTTGAGGAACCTCTTACCCTAGCGTCTGCCAAGTACAGCCTTCTGCCTCTCTCCAATACTGACTTACTTCTGACAGCTTGTCTTTCCGTTTGAGAAACCAAGAGCCCTTTTCGTGCAGGGAAAAATGTCCGTTTTCTGTTCTTCTTTTGCACACGGTGACGTGCTTTCAGGGCTGGGGTTAGGCTTTTACCCACTCGAGGGAGGGCAGCTTCCCATTCACTTTGGAGATGGCACTCCTGCCGCGCTGTGGGCCATGCCTGTGCTTCGCAGACTGCAAACTACCCTCTCCATTCGAAGAGAACACGCACGGATTGGGAAGTCTCTGTTCTCTGGGAGATGTGTGTGGTGCTACTGCCCCGGTGTATGGGGTGGCTCACTGGCCACTAGCAATGTTTCTGCTCGCCACTGTGGGGCAAACGTTGTGCAGCTAAGCTCACTTGGGAAGTAAAAGTGCCAGAGTTCCTTTCTGGGGCACCATCAAGAGATCACATTCGTAGCATGCGGGTACTGCTTTCCTCCTAAGCTGTGCATTCCCCGCCAGCTTCAAGGTGTTCCTTTTGTGGATAGACTCTGGGGGAGAGGCCGCTGGAGAAGGCCTCTGCTTCTATGCCCTTTGAGAAGGCTGCTTTGAGGAACCTCTTACCCTAGCGTCTGCCAAGTACAGCCTTCTGCCTCTCTCCAATACTGACTTAATTCTGACAGCTTGTCTTTCCGTTTGAGAAACCAAGAGCCCTTTTCGTGCAGGGAAAAATGTCCGTTTTCTGTTCTTCTTTTGCACACGGTGACGTGCTTTCAGGGCTGGGTTAGGCTTTTACCCACTCGAGGGAGGGCAGCTTCCCATTCACTTTGGAGATGGCACTCCTGCAGCACTGTGGGGCATGTCTGTGCTTCGCAGACTGCAAACTACCCTCTCCATTCGAAGAGAACACGCACGGATTGGGAAGTCTCTGTTCTCTGGGAGATGTGTGTGGTGCTACTGCCCCGGTGTGTGGGGTGGCTCAGTGGCCACTAGCAATGTTTCTGCTCGCCACTGTGGGGCAAACGTTGTGCAGCTAAGCTCACTTGGGAAGTACAAGTGCCAGAGTTCCTTTCTGGGGCACCATCAAGAGATCACATTCGTAGCATGCGGGTACTGCTTTCCTCCGAAGCTGTGCATTCCCCGCCAGGTTCAAGGTGTTCTTTTGTGTATAGACTCTAGTGGAGAGGCCGCTGGAGAAGGCCTCTGCTTCTATGCCCTTTGAGAAGGCTGCTTTGAGGAACCTCTTACCCTAGCCTCTGCCAAGTACAGCCTTCTGCCTCTCTCCAATACTGACTTACTTCTGACAGCTTGTCTTTCCGTTTGAGAAACCAAGAGCCCTTTTCGTGCAGGGAAAAATGTCCGTTTTCTGTTCTTCTTTTGCACACGGTGACGTGCTTTCAGGGCTGGGTTAGGCTGTTACACACTCGAGGGAGGGCAGCTTCCCATTCACTTTGGAGATGGCACTCCTGCCGCGCTGTGGGCCATGCCTGTGCTTCGCAGACTGCAAACTACCCTCTCCATTCGAAGAGAACACGCACGGATTGGGAAGTCTCTGTTCTCTGGGAGATGTGTGTGGTGCTACTGCCCCGGTGTATGGGGTGGCTCACTGGCCACTAGCAATGTTTCTGCTCGCCACTGTGGGGCAAACGTTGTGCAGCTAAGCTCACTTGGGAAGTACAAGTGCCAGAGTTCCTTTCTGGGGCACCATCAAGAGATCACATTCGTAGCATGCGGGTACTGCTTTCCTCCTAAGCTGTGCATTCGCAGCCAGCTTCAAGGTGTTCCATTTGTGGATAGACTCTGGTGGAGAGGCTGCTGGAGAAGGCCTCTGCTTCTATGCCCTTTGAGAAGGCTGCTTTGAGGAACCTCTTACCCTAGCGTCTACCAAGTACAGCCTTCTGCCTCTCTCCAATACTGACTTACTTCTGACAGCTTGTCTTTCCGTTTGAGAAACCAAGAGCCCTTTTCGTGAAGGGAAAAATGTCCGTTTTCTGTTTTTCTTTTGCACACGGTGACGTGCTTTCAGGGCTGGGTTAGGCTTTTACCCACTCGAGGGAGGGCAGCTTCCCATTCACTTTGGAGATGGCACTCCTGCCGCGCTGTGGGCCATGTCTGTGCTTCGCAGACTGCAAACTACCCTCTCCATTCGAAGAGAACACGCACGGATTGGGAAGTCTCTGTTCTCTGGGAGATGTGTGTGGTGCTACTGCACCGGTGTATGGGGTGGCTCACTGGCCACTAGCAATGTTTCTGCTCGCCACTGTGGGGCAAACGTTGTGCAGCTAAGCTCACTTGGGAAGTACAAGTGCCAGAGTTCCTTTCTGGGGCACCATCAAGAGATCACATTCGTAGCATGCGGGTACTGCTTTCCTCCTAAGCTGTGCATTCGCAGCCAGCTTCAAGGTGTTCCTTTTCTGGATAGACTCTGGTGGAGAGGCCGCTGGAGAAGGCCTCTGCCTCTATGCCCTTTGAGAAGGCTGCTTTGAGGAACCTCTTACCCTAGCGTCTGCCAAGTACAGCCTTCTGCCTCTCTCTAATACTGACTTACTTCTGACAGCTTGTCTTTCCGTTTGAGAAACCAAGAGCCCTTTTCGTGCAGGGAAAAATGTCTGTTTTCTGTTCTTCTTTTGCACACGGTGACGTGCTTTCAGGGCTGGGTTAGGCTTTTACCCACTCGAGGGAGGGCAGCTTCCCATTCACTTTGAAGATGGCACTCCTGCAGCGCTGTGAGCCATGTCTGTGCTTCGCAGACTGCAGACTACCCTCTCCATTCGAAGAGAACACGCACGGATTGGGAAGTCTCTGTTCTCTGGGAGATGTGTGTGGTGCTACTGCCCCGGTGTATGGGGTGGCTCACTGGCCACTAGCAATGTTTCTGCTCGCCACTGTGGGGCAAACGTTGTGCAGCTAAGCTCACTTGGGAAGTACAAGTGCCAGAGTTCCTTTCTGGGGCACCATCAAGAGATCACATTCGTAGCATGCGGGTACTGCTTTTCTCCTAAGCTGTGCATTCCCCGCCAGCTTCAAGGTGTTCCTTTTGTGGATAGACTCTGGTGGAGAGGCCGCTGGAGAAGGCCTCTGCTTCTATGCCCTTTGAGAAGGCTGCTTTGAGGAACCTCTTACCCTAGCGTCTGCCAAGTACAGCCTTCTGCCTCTCTCCAATACTGACTTACTTCTGACAGCTTCTCTTTCCGTTTGAGAAACCAAGAGCCCTTTTCGTGCAGGGAAAAATGTCCGTTTTCTGTTCTTCTTTTGCACACGGTGACGTGCTTTCAGGGCTGGGTTAGGCTTTTACCCACTCGAGGGAGGGCAGCTTCCCATTCACTTTGGAGATGGCACTCCTGCAGCACTGTGGGCCATGTCTGTGCTTCGCAGACTGCAAACTACCCTCTCCATTCGAAGAGAACACGCACGGATTGGGAAGTCTCTGTTCTCTGGGAGATGTGTGTGGTGCTACTGCCCCGGTGTATGGGGTGGCTCACTGGCCACTAGCAATGTTTCTGCTCGCCACTGTGGGGCAAACGTTGTGCAGCTAAGCTCACTTGGGAAGTACAAGTGCCAGAGTTCCTTTCTGGGGCACCATCAAGAGATCACATTCGTAGCATGCGGGTACTGCTTTCCTCCTAAGCTGTGCATTCCCCGCCAGCTTCAAGGTGTTCTTTTGTGTATAGACTCTGGTGGAGAGGCCGCTGGAGAAGGCCTCTGCTTCTATGCCCTTTGAGACGGCTGCTTTGAGGAACCTCTTACCCTAGCCTCTGCCAAGTACAGCCTTCTGCCTCTCTCCAATACTGACTTACTTCTGACAGCTTGTCTTTCCGTTTGAGAAACCAAGAGCCCTTTTCGTGCAGGGAAAAATGTCCGTTTTCTGTTCTTCTTTTGCACACGGTGACGTGCTTTCAGGGCTGGGTTAGGCTTTTACCAACTCGAGGGAGGGCAGCTTCCCATTCACTTTGGAGATGGCACTCCTGCAGCGCTGTGGGCCATGCCTGTGCTTCGCAGACTGCAAACTACCCTCTCCATTCGAAGAGAACACGCACGGATTGGGAAGTCTCTGTTCTCTGGGAGATGTGTGTGGTGCTACTGCCCCGGTGTATGGGGTGGCTCACTGGCCACTAGCAATGTTTCTGCTCGCCACTGTGGGGCAAACGTTGTGCAGCTAAGCTCACTTGGGAAGTACAAGTGCCAGAGTTCCTTTCTGGGGCACCATCAAGAGATCACATTCGTAGCATGCGGGTACTGCTTTCCTCCTAAGCTGTGCATTCGCAGCCAGCTTCAAGGTGTTCCTTTTGTGGATAGACTCTGGTGGAGAGGCTGCTGAAGAAGGCCTCTGCTTCTATGCCCTTTGAGAAGGCTGCTTTGAGGAACCTCTTACCCTAGCGTCTACCAAGTACAGCCTTCTGCCTCTCTCCAATACTGACTTACTTCTGACAGCTTGTCTTTCCGTTTGAGAAACCAAGAGCCCTTTTCGTGAAGGGAAAAATGTCCGTTTTCTGTTCTTCTTTTGCACACGGTGACGTGCTTTCAGGGCTGGGTTAGGCTTTTACCCACTCGAGGGAGGGCAGCTTCCCATTCACTTTGGAGATGGCACTCCTGCCGCGCTGTGGGCCATGTCTGTGCTTCGCAGACTGCAAACTACCCTCTCCATTCGAAGAGAACACGCACGGATTGGGAAGTCTCTGTTCTCTGGGAGATGTGTGTGGTGCTACTGCACCGGTGTATGGGGTGGCTCACTGGCCACTAGCAATGTTTCTGCTCGCCACTGTGGGGCAAAGGTTGTGCAGCTAAGCTCACTTGGGAAGTACAAGTGCCAGAGTTCCTTTCTGGGGCACCATCAAGAGATCACATTCGTAGCATGCGGGTACTGCTTTCCTCCTAAGCTGTGCATTCGCTGCCAGCTTCAAGGTGTTCCTTTTGTGGATAGACTCTGGAGGAGAGGCCCCTGGAGAAGGCCTCTGCTTCTATGCCCTTTGAGAAGGCTGCTTTGAGGAACCTCTTACCCTAGCCTCTGCCAAGTACAGCCTTCTGCCTCTCTCCAATACTGACTTACTTCTGACAGCTTGTCTTTCCGTTTGAGAAACCAAGAGCCCTTTTCGTGCAGGGAAAAATGTCCGTTTTCTGTTCTTCTTTTGCACACGGTGACGTGCTTTCAGGGATGGGTTAGGCTGTTACACACTCGAGGGAGGGCAGCTTCCCATTCACTTTGGCGATGGCACTCCTGCAGCGCTGTGGGCCATGTCTGTGCTTCGCAGACTGCAAACTACCCTCTCCATTCGAAGAGAACACGCACGGATTGGGAAGTCTCTGTTCTCTGGGAGATGTGTGTGGTGCTACTGCCCCGGTGTATGGGGTGGCTCACTGGCCACTAGCAATGTTTCGGCTCGCCACTGTGGGGCAAACGTTGTGCAGCTAAGCTCAGTTGGGAAGTACAAGTGCCAGACTTCCTTTCTGGGGCACCATCAAGAGATCACATTCGTAGCATGCGGGTACTGCTTTCCTCCTAAGCTGTGCATTCGCAGCCAGCTTCAAGGTGTTCCTTTTGTGGATAGACTCTGGAGGAGAGGCCGCTGGAGAAGGCCTCTGCTTCTATGCCCTTTGAGAAGGCTGCTTTGAGGAACCTCTTACCCTAGCCTCTGCAAAGTACAGCCTTCTGCCTCTCTCCTATACTGACTTACTTCTGACAGCTTGTCTTTCCGTTTGAGAAACCAAGAGCCCTTTTCGTGCAGGGAAAAATGTCCGTTTTCTGTTCTTCTTTTGCACACGGTGACGTGCTTTCAGGGCTGGGTTAGGCTTTTACCCACTCGAGGGAGGGCAGCTTCCCATTCACTTTGGAGATGGCACTCCTGCAGCGCTGTGGGCCATGTCTGTGCTTCGCAGACTGCAGACTACCCTCTCCATTCGAAGAGAACACGCACGGATTGGGAAGTCTCTGTTCTCTGGGAGATGTGTGTGGTGCTACTGCCCCGGTGTATGGGGTGGCTCACTGGCCACTAGCAATGTTTCTGCTCGCCACTGTGGGGCAAACGTTGTGCAGCTAAGCTCACTTGGGAAGTACAAGTGCCAGAGTTCCTTTCTGGGGCACCATCAAGAGATCACATTCGTAGCATGCGGGTACTGCTTTCCTCCTAAGCTGTGCATTCGCAGCCAGCTTCAAGGTGTTCCTTTTGTGGATAGACTCTGTAGGAGAGGCCGCTGGAGAAGGCCTCTGCTTCTATGCCCTTTGAGAAGGCTGCTTTGAGGAACCTCTTACCCTAGCCTCTGCCAAGTACAGCCTTCTGCCTCTCTCCAATACTGACTTACTTCTGACAGCTTCTCTTTCCGTTTGAGAAACCAAGAGCCCTTTTCGTGCAGGGAAAAATGTCCGTTTTCTGTTCTTCTTTTGCACACGGTGACGTGCTTTCAGGGCTGGGTTAGGCTTTTACCCACTCGAGGGAGGGCAGCTTCCCATTCACTTTGGAGATGGCACTCCTGCAGCGCTGTGGGCCATGTCTGTGCTTCGCAGACTGCAAACTACCCTCTCCATTCGAAGAGAACACGCACGGATTGGGAAGTCTCTGTTCTCTGGGAGATGTGTGTGGTGCTACTGCCCCGGTGTATGGGGTGGCTCACTGGCCACTAGCAATGTTTCTGCTCGCCACTGTGGGGCAAACGTTGTGCAGCTAAGCTCACTTGGGAAGTACAAGTGCCAGAGTTCCTTTCTGGGGCACCATCAAGAGATCACATTCGTAGCATGCGGGTACTGCTTTCCTCCTAAGCTGTGCATTCCCCGCCAGCTTCAAGGTGTTCCTTTTGTGGATAGACTCTGGTGGAGAGGCCGCTGGAGAAGGCCTCTGCTTCTATGCCCTTTGAGAAGGCTGCTTTGAGGAACCTCTTACCCTAGCCTCTGCCAAGTACAGCCTTCTGCCTCTCTCCAATACTGACTTACTTCTGACAGCTTGTCTTTCCGTTTGAGAAACCAAGAGCCCTTTTCGTGCAGGGAAAAATGTCCGTTTTCTGTTCTTCTTTTGCACACGGTGACGTGCTTTCAGGCCTGGGTTAGGCTTTTACCCACTCGAGGGAGGGCAGCTTCCCATTCACTTTGGAGATGGCACTCCTGCCGCGCTGTGGGCCATGCCTGTGCTTCGCAGACTGCAAACTACCCTCTCCATTCGAAGAGAACACGCACGGATTGGGAAGTCTCTGTTCTCTGGGAGATGTGTGTGGTGCTACTGCCCCGGTGTATGGGGTGGCTCACTGGCCACTAGCAATGTTTCTGCTCGCCACTGTGGGGCAAACGTTGTGCAGCTAAGCTCACTTGGGAAGTACAAGTGCCAGAGTTCCTTTCTGGGGCACCATCAAGAGATCACATTCGTAGCATGCGGGTACTGCTTTCCTCCTAAGCTGTGCATTCGCAGCCAGCTTCAAGGTGTTCCTTTTCTGGATAGACTCTGGTGGAGAGGCCGCTGGAGAAGGCCTCTGCCTCTATGCCCTTTGAGAAGGCTGCTTTGAGGAACCTCTTACCCTAGCGTCTGCCAAGTACAGCCTTCTGCCTCTCTCTAATACTGACTTACTTCTGACAGCTTGTCTTTCCGTTTGAGAAACCAAGAGCCCTTTTCGTGCAGGGAAAAATGTCTGTTTTCTGTTCTTCTTTTGCACACGGTGACGTGCTTTCAGGGCTGGGTTAGGCTTTTACCCACTCGAGGGAGGGCAGCTTCCCATTCACTTTGAAGATGGCACTCCTGCAGCGCTGTGGGCCATGTCTGTGCTTCGCAGACTGCAGACTACCCTCTCCATTCGAAGAGAACACGCACGGATTGGGAAGTCTCTGTTCTCTGGGAGATGTGTGTGGTGCTACTGCCCCGGTGTATGGGGTGGCTCACTGGCCACTAGCAATGTTTCTGCTCGCCACTGTGGGGCAAACGTTGTGCAGCTAAGCTCACTTGGGAAGTACAAGTGCCAGAGTTCCTTTCTGGGGCACCATCAAGAGATCACATTCGTAGCATGCGGGTACTGCTTTCCTCCTAAGCTGTGCATTCCCCGCCAGCTTCAAGGTGTTCCTTTTGTGGATAGACTCTGGTGGAGAGGCCGCAGGAGAAGGCCTCTGCTTCTATGCCCTTTGAGAAGGCTGCTTTGAGGAACCTCTTACCCTAGCGTCTGCCAAGTACAGCCTTCTGCCTCTCTCCAATACTGACTTACTTCTGACAGCTTCTCTTTCCGTTTGAGAAACCAAGAGCCCTTTTCGTGCAGGGAAAAATGTCCGTTTTCTGTTCTTCTTTTGCACACGGTGACGTGCTTTCAGGGCTGGGTTAGGCTTTTACCCACTCGAGGGAGGGCAGCTTCCCATTCACTTTGGAGATGGCACTCCTGCAGCACTGTGGGCCATGTCTGTGCTTCGCAGACTGCAAACTACCCTCTCCATTCGAAGAGAACACGCACGGATTGGGAAGTCTCTGTTCTCTGGGAGATGTGTGTGGTGCTACTGCCCCGGTGTATGGGGTGGCTCACTGGCCACTAGCAATGTTTCTGCTCGCCACTGTGGGGCAAACGTTGTGCAGCTAAGCTCACTTGGGAAGTACAAGTGCCAGAGTTCCTTTCTGGGGCACCATCAAGAGATCACATTCGTAGCATGCGGGTACTGCTTTCCTCCTAAGCTGTGCATTCCCCGCCAGCTTCAAGGTGTTCTTTTGTGTATAGACTCTGGTGGAGAGGCCGCTGGAGAAGGCCTCTGCTTCTATGCCCTTTGAGACGGCTGCTTTGAGGAACCTCTTACCCTAGCCTCTGCCAAGTACAGCCTTCTGCCTCTCTCCAATACTGACTTACTTCTGACAGCTTGTCTTTCCGTTTGAGAAACCAAGAGCCCTTTTCGTGCAGGGAAAAATGTCCGTTTTCTGTTCTTCTTTTGCACACGGTGACGTGCTTTCAGGGCTGGGTTAGGCTGTTACACACTCGAGGGAGGGCAGCTTCCCATTCACTTTGGAGATGGCACTCCTGCAGCGCTGTGGGCCATGCCTGTGCTTCGCAGACTGCAAACTACCCTCTCCATTCGAAGAGAACACGCAGGGATTGGGAAGTCTCTGTTCTCTGGGAGATGTGTGTGGTGCTACTGCCCCGGTGTATGGGGTGGCTCACTGGCCACTAGCAATGTTTCTGCTCGCCACTGTGGGGCAAACGTTGTGCAGCTAAGCTCACTTGGGAAGTACAAGTGCCAGAGTTCCTTTCTGGGGCACCATCAAGAGATAACATTCGTAGCATGCGGGTACTGCTTTCCTCCTAAGCTGTGCATTCGCAGCCAGCTTCAAGGTGTTCCTTTTGTGGATAGACTCTGGTGGAGAGGCTGCTGAAGAAGGCCTCTGCTTCTATGCCCTTTGAGAAGGCTGCTTTGAGGAACCTCTTACCCTAGCGTCTACCAAGTACAGCCTTCTGCCTCTCTCCAATACTGACTTACTTCTGACAGCTTGTCTTTCCGTTTGAGAAACCAAGAGCCCTTTTCGTGAAGGGAAAAATGTCCGTTTTCTGTTCTTCTTTTGCACACGGTGACGTGCTTTCAGAGCTTGGTGTAGGCTTTTACCCACTCGAGGGAGGGCAGCTTCCCATTCACTTTGGAGATGGCACTCCTGCCGCGCTGTGGGCCATGTCTGTGCTTCGCAGACTGCAAACTACCCTCTCCATTCGAAGAGAACACGCACGGATTGGGAAGTCTCTGTTCTCTGGGAGATGTGTGTGGTGCTACTGCACCGGTGTATGGGGTGGCTCACTGGCCACTAGCAATGTTTCTGCTCGCCACTGTGGGGCAAAGGTTGTGCAGCTAAGCTCACTTGGGAAGTACAAGTGCCAGAGTTCCTTTCTGGGGCACCATCAAGAGATCACATTCGTAGCATGCGGGTACTGCTTTCCTCCTAAGCTGTGCATTCGCTGCCAGCTTCAAGGTGTTCCTTTTGTGGATAGACTCTGGAGGAGAGGCCCCTGGAGAAGGCCTCTGCTTCTATGCCCTTTGAGAAGGCTGCTTTGAGGAACCTCTTACCCTAGCCTCTGCCAAGTACAGCCTTCTGCCTCTCTCCAATACTGACTTACTTCTGACAGCTTGTCTTTCCGTTTGAGAAACCAAGAGCCCTTTTCGTGCAGGGAAAAATGTCCGTTTTCTGTTCTTCTTTTGCACACGGTGACGTGCTTTCAGGGATGGGTTAGGCTGTTACACACTCGAGGGAGGGCAGCTTCCCATTCACTTTGGCGATGGCACTCCTGCAGCGCTGTGGGCCATGTCTGTGCTTCGCAGACTGCAAACTACCCTCTCCATTCGAAGAGAACACGCACGGATTGGGAAGTCTCTGTTCTCTGGGAGATGTGTGTGGTGCTACTGCCCCGGTGTATGGGGTGGCTCACTGGCCACTAGCAATGTTTCGGCTCGCCACTGTGGGGCAAACGTTGTGCAGCTAAGCTCAGTTGGGAAGTACAAGTGCCAGACTTCCTTTCTGGGGCACCATCAAGAGATCACATTCGTAGCATGCGGGTACTGCTTTCCTCCTAAGCTGTGCATTCGCAGCCAGCTTCAAGGTGTTCCTTTTGTGGATAGACTCTGGAGGAGAGGCCGCTGGAGAAGGCCTCTGCTTCTATGCCCTTTGAGAAGGCTGCTTTGAGGAACCTCTTACCCTAGCCTCTGCAAAGTACAGCCTTCTGCCTCTCTCCTATACTGACTTACTTCTGACAGCTTGTCTTTCCGTTTGAGAAACCAAGAGCCCTTTTCGTGCAGGGAAAAATGTCCGTTTTCTGTTCTTCTTTTGCACACGGTGACGTGCTTTCAGGGCTGGGTTAGGCTTTTACCCACTCGAGGGAGGGCAGCTTCCCATTCACTTTGGAGATGGCACTCCTGCAGCGCTGTGGGCCATGTCTGTGCTTCGCAGACTGCAGACTACCCTCTCCATTCGAAGAGAACACGCACGGATTGGGAAGTCTCTGTTCTCTGGGAGATGTGTGTGGTGCTACTGCCCCGGTGTATGGGGTGGCTCACTGGCCACTAGCAATGTTTCTGCTCGCCACTGTGGGGCAAACGTTGTGCAGCTAAGCTCACTTGGGAAGTACAAGTGCCAGAGTTCCTTTCTGGGGCACCATCAAGAGATCACATTCGTAGCATGCGGGTACTGCTTTCCTCCTAAGCTGTGCATTCGCAGCCAGCTTCAAGGTGTTCCTTTTGTGGATAGACTCTGTAGGAGAGGCCGCTGGAGAAGGCCTCTGCTTCTATGCCCTTTGAGAAGGCTGCTTTGAGGAACCTCTTACCCTAGCCTCTGCCAAGTACAGCCTTCTGCCTCTCTCCAATACTGACTTACTTCTGACAGCTTCTCTTTCCGTTTGAGAAACCAAGAGCCCTTTTCGTGCAGGGAAAAATGTCCGTTTTCTGTTCTTCTTTTGCACACGGTGACGTGCTTTCAGGGCTGGGTTAGGCTTTTACCCACTCGAGGGAGGGCAGCTTCCCATTCACTTTGGAGATGGCACTCCTGCAGCGCTGTGGGCCATGTCTGTGCTTCGCAGACTGCAAACTACCCTCTCCATTCGAAGAGAACACGCACGGATTGGGAAGTCTCTGTTCTCTGGGAGATGTGTGTGGTGCTACTGCCCCGGTGTATGGGGTGGCTCACTGGCCACTAGCAATGTTTCTGCTCGCCACTGTGGGGCAAACGTTGTGCAGCTAAGCTCACTTGGGAAGTACAAGTGCCAGAGTTCCTTTCTGGGGCACCATCAAGAGATCACATTCGTAGCATGCGGGTACTGCTTTCCTCCTAAGCTGTGCATTCCCCGCCAGCTTCAAGGTGTTCCTTTTGTGGATAGACTCTGGTGGAGAGGCCGCTGGAGAAGGCCTCTGCTTCTATGCCCTTTGAGAAGGCTGCTTTGAGGAACCTCTTACCCTAGCCTCTGCCAAGTACAGCCTTCTGCCTCTCTCCAATACTGACTTACTTCTGACAGCTTGTCTTTCCGTTTGAGAAACCAAGAGCCCTTTTCGTGCAGGGAAAAATGTCCGTTTTCTGTTCTTCTTTTGCACACGGTGACGTGCTTTCAGGCCTGGGTTAGGCTTTTACCCACTCGAGGGAGGGCAGCTTCCCATTCACTTTGGAGATGGCACTCCTGCCGCGCTGTGGGCCATGCCTGTGCTTCGCAGACTGCAAACTACCCTCTCCATTCGAAGAGAACACGCACGGATTGGGAAGTCTCTGTTCTCTGGGAGATGTGTGTGGTGCTACTGCCCCGGTGTATGGGGTGGCTCACTGGCCACTAGCAATGTTTCTGCTCGCCACTGTGGGGCAAACGTTGTGCAGCTAAGCTCACTTGGGAAGTACAAGTGCCAGAGTTCCTTTCTGGGGCACCATCAAGAGATCACATTCGTAGCATGCGGGTACTGCTTTCCTCCTAAGCTGTGCATTCGCAGCCAGCTTCAAGGTGTTCCTTTTCTGGATAGACTCTGGTGGAGAGGCCGCTGGAGAAGGCCTCTGCCTCTATGCCCTTTGAGAAGGCTGCTTTGAGGAACCTCTTACCCTAGCGTCTGCCAAGTACAGCCTTCTGCCTCTCTCTAATACTGACTTACTTCTGACAGCTTGTCTTTCCGTTTGAGAAACCAAGAGCCCTTTTCGTGCAGGGAAAAATGTCTGTTTTCTGTTCTTCTTTTGCACACGGTGACGTGCTTTCAGGGCTGGGTTAGGCTTTTACCCACTCGAGGGAGGGCAGCTTCCCATTCACTTTGAAGATGGCACTCCTGCAGCGCTGTGGGCCATGTCTGTGCTTCGCAGACTGCAGACTACCCTCTCCATTCGAAGAGAACACGCACGGATTGGGAAGTCTCTGTTCTCTGGGAGATGTGTGTGGTGCTACTGCCCCGGTGTATGGGGTGGCTCACTGGCCACTAGCAATGTTTCTGCTCGCCACTGTGGGGCAAACGTTGTGCAGCTAAGCTCACTTGGGAAGTACAAGTGCCAGAGTTCCTTTCTGGGGCACCATCAAGAGATCACATTCGTAGCATGCGGGTACTGCTTTCCTCCTAAGCTGTGCATTCCCCGCCAGCTTCAAGGTGTTCCTTTTGTGGATAGACTCTGGTGGAGAGGCCGCAGGAGAAGGCCTCTGCTTCTATGCCCTTTGAGAAGGCTGCTTTGAGGAACCTCTTACCCTAGCGTCTGCCAAGTACAGCCTTCTGCCTCTCTCCAATACTGACTTACTTCTGACAGCTTCTCTTTCCGTTTGAGAAACCAAGAGCCCTTTTCGTGCAGGGAAAAATGTCCGTTTTCTGTTCTTCTTTTGCCCACGGTGACGTGCTTTCAGGGCTGGGTTAGGCTTTTACCCACTCGAGGGAGGGCAGCTTCCCATTCACTTTGGAGATGGCACTCCTGCAGCACTGTGGGCCATGTCTGTGCTTCGCAGACTGCAAACTACCCTCTCCATTCGAAGAGAACACGCACGGATTGGGAAGTCTCTGTTCTCTGGGAGATGTGTGTGGTGCTACTGCCCCGGTGTATGGGGTGGCTCACTGGCCACTAGCAATGTTTCTGCTCGCCACTGTGGGGCAAACGTTGTGCAGCTAAGCTCACTTGGGAAGTACAAGTGCCAGAGTTCCTTTCTGGGGCACCATCAAGAGATCACATTCGTAGCATGCGGGTACTGCTTTCCTCCTAAGCTGTGCATTCCCCGCCAGCTTCAAGGTGTTCTTTTGTGTATAGACTCTGGTGGAGAGGCCGCTGGAGAAGGCCTCTGCTTCTATGCCCTTTGAGACGGCTGCTTTGAGGAACCTCTTACCCTAGCCTCTGCCAAGTACAGCCTTCTGCCTCTCTCCAATACTGACTTACTTCTGACAGCTTGTCTTTCCGTTTGAGAAACCAAGAGCCCTTTTCGTGCAGGGAAAAATGTCCGTTTTCTGTTCTTCTTTTGCACACGGTGACGTGCTTTCAGGGCTGGGTTAGGCTGTTACACACTCGAGGGAGGGCAGCTTCCCATTCACTTTGGAGATGGCACTCCTGCAGCGCTGTGGGCCATGCCTGTGCTTCGCAGACTGCAAACTACCCTCTCCATTCGAAGAGAACACGCACGGATTGGGAAGTCTCTGTTCTCTGGGAGATGTGTGTGGTGCTACTGCCCCGGTGTATGGGGTGGCTCACTGGCCACTAGCAATGTTTCTGCTCGCCACTGTGGGGCAAACGTTGTGCAGCTAAGCTCACTTGGGAAGTACAAGTGCCAGAGTTCCTTTCTGGGGCACCATCAAGAGATAACATTCGTAGCATGCGGGTACTGCTTTCCTCCTAAGCTGTGCATTCGCAGCCAGCTTCAAGGTGTTCCTTTTGTGGATAGACTCTGGTGGAGAGGCTGCTGAAGAAGGCCTCTGCTTCTATGCCCTTTGAGAAGGCTGCTTTGAGGAACCTCTTACCCTAGCGTCTACCAAGTACAGCCTTCTGCCTCTCTCCAATACTGACTTACTTCTGACAGCTTGTCTTTCCGTTTGAGAAACCAAGAGCCCTTTTCGTGAAGGGAAAAATGTCCGTTTTCTGTTCTTCTTTTGCACACGGTGACGTGCTTTCAGAGCTTGGTGTAGGCTTTTACCCACTCGAGGGAGGGCAGCTTCCCATTCACTTTGGAGATGGCACTCCTGCCGCGCTGTGGGCCATGTCTGTGCTTCGCAGACTGCAAACTACCCTCTCCATTCGAAGAGAACACGCACGGATTGGGAAGTCTCTGTTCTCTGGGAGATGTGTGTGGTGCTACTGCACCGGTGTATGGGGTGGCTCACTGGCCACTAGCAATGTTTCTGCTCGCCACTGTGGGGCAAAGGTTGTGCAGCTAAGCTCACTTGGGAAGTACAAGTGCCAGAGTTCCTTTCTGGGGCACCATCAAGAGATCACATTCGTAGCATGCGGGTACTGCTTTCCTCCTAAGCTGTGCATTCGCTGCCAGCTTCAAGGTGTTCCTTTTGTGGATAGACTCTGGAGGAGAGGCCCCTGGAGAAGGCCTCTGCTTCTATGCCCTTTGAGAAGGCTGCTTTGAGGAACCTCTTACCCTAGCCTCTGCCAAGTACAGCCTTCTGCCTCTCTCCAATACTGACTTACTTCTGACAGCTTGTCTTTCCGTTTGAGAAACCAAGAGCCCTTTTCGTGCAGGGAAAAATGTCCGTTTTCTGTTCTTCTTTTGCACACGGTGACGTGCTTTCAGGGATGGGTTAGGCTGTTACACACTCGAGGGAGGGCAGCTTCCCATTCACTTTGGCGATGGCACTCCTGCAGCGCTGTGGGCCATGTCTGTGCTTCGCAGACTGCAAACTACCCTCTCCATTCGAAGAGAACACGCACGGATTGGGAAGTCTCTGTTCTCTGGGAGATGTGTGTGGTGCTACTGCCCCGGTGTATGGGGTGGCTCACTGGCCACTAGCAATGTTTCGGCTCGCCACTGTGGGGCAAACGTTGTGCAGCTAAGCTCAGTTGGGAAGTACAAGTGCCAGACTTCCTTTCTGGGGCACCATCAAGAGATCACATTCGTAGCATGCGGGTACTGCTTTCCTCCTAAGCTGTGCATTCGCAGCCAGCTTCAAGGTGTTCCTTTTGTGGATAGACTCTGTAGGAGAGGCCGCTGGAGAAGGCCTCTGCTTCTATGCCCTTTGAGAAGGCTGCTTTGAGGAACCTCTTACCCTAGCCTCTGCAAAGTACAGCCTTCTGCCTCTCTCCTATACTGACTTACTTCTGACAGCTTGTCTTTCCGTTTGAGAAACCAAGAGCCCTTTTCGTGCAGGGAAAAATGTCCGTTTTCTGTTCTTCTTTTGCACACGGTGACGTGCTTTCAGGGCTGGGTTAGGCTTTTACCCACTCGAGGGAGGGCAGCTTCCCATTCACTTTGGAGATGGCACTCCTGCAGCGCTGTGGGCCATGTCTGTGCTTCGCAGACTGCAGACTACCCTCTCCATTCGAAGAGAACACGCACGGATTGGGAAGTCTCTGTTCTCTGGGAGATGTGTGTGGTGCTACTGCCCCGGTGTATGGGGTGGCTCACTGGCCACTAGCAATGTTTCTGCTCGCCACTGTGGGGCAAACGTTGTGCAGCTAAGCTCACTTGGGAAGTACAAGTGCCAGAGTTCCTTTCTGGGGCACCATCAAGAGATCACATTCGTAGCATGCGGGTACTGCTTTCCTCCTAAGCTGTGCATTCGCAGCCAGCTTCAAGGTGTTCCTTTTGTGGATAGACTCTGTAGGAGAGGCCGCTGGAGAAGGCCTCTGCTTCTATGCCCTTTGAGAAGGCTGCTTTGAGGAACCTCTTACCCTAGCCTCTGCCAAGTACAGCCTTCTGCCTCTCTCCAATACTGACTTACTTCTGACAGCTTCTCTTTCCGTTTGAGAAACCAAGAGCCCTTTTCGTGCAGGGAAAAATGTCCGTTTTCTGTTCTTCTTTTGCACACGGTGACGTGCTTTCAGGGCTGGGTTAGGCTTTTACCCACTCGAGGGAGGGCAGCTTCCCATTCACTTTGGAGATGGCACTCCTGCAGCGCTGTGGGCCATGTCTGTGCTTCGCAGACTGCAAACTACCCTCTCCATTCGAAGAGAACACGCACGGATTGGGAAGTCTCTGTTCTCTGGGAGATGTGTGTGGTGCTACTGCCCCGGTGTATGGGGTGGCTCACTGGCCACTAGCAATGTTTCTGCTCGCCACTGTGGGGCAAACGTTGTGCAGCTAAGCTCACTTGGGAAGTACAAGTGCCAGAGTTCCTTTCTGGGGCACCATCAAGAGATCACATTCGTAGCATGCGGGTATTGCTTTCCTCCTAAGCTGTGCATTCCCCGCCAGCTTCAAGGTGTTCCTTTTGTGGATAGACTCTGGTGGAGAGGCCGCTGGAGAAGGCCTCTGCTTCTATGCCCTTTGAGAAGGCTGCTTTGAGGAACCTCTTACCCTAGCCTCTGCCAAGTACAGCCTTCTGCCTCTCTCCAATACTGACTTACTTCTGACAGCTTGTCTTTCCGTTTGAGAAACCAAGAGCCCTTTTCGTGCAGGGAAAAATGTCCGTTTTCTGTTCTTCTTTTGCACACGGTGACGTGCTTTCAGGCCTGGGTTAGGCTTTTACCCACTCGAGGGAGGGCAGCTTCCCATTCACTTTGGAGATGGCACTCCTGCCGCGCTGTGGGCCATGCCTGTGCTTCGCAGACTGCAAACTACCCTCTCCATTCGAAGAGAACACGCACGGATTGGGAAGTCTCTGTTCTCTGGGAGATGTGTGTGGTGCTACTGCCCCGGTGTATGGGGTGGCTCACTGGCCACTAGCAATGTTTCTGCTCGCCACTGTGGGGCAAACGTTGTGCAGCTAAGCTCACTTGGGAAGTACAAGTGCCAGAGTTCCTTTCTGGGGCACCATCAAGAGATCACATTCGTAGCATGCGGGTACTGCTTTCCTCCTAAGCTGTGCATTCGCAGCCAGCTTCAAGGTGTTCCTTTTGTGGATAGACTCTGGTGGAGAGGCCGCTGGAGAAGGCCTCTGCTTCTATGCCCTTTGAGAAGGCTGCTTTGAGGAACCTCTTACCCTAGCGTCTGCCAAGTACAGCCTTCTGCCTCTCTCCAATACTGACTTACTTCTGACAGCTTCTCTTTCCGTTTGAGAAACCAAGAGCCCTTTTCGTGCAGGGAAAAATGTCCGTTTTCTGTTCTTCTTTTGCACACGGTGACGTGCTTTCAGGTCTGGGGTTAGGCTTTTACCCACTCGAGGGAGGGCAGCTTCCCATTCACTTTGGAGATGGCACACCTGCCGTGCTGTGGGCCATGCCTGTGCTTCGCAGACTGCAAACTACCCTCTCCATTCGAAGAGAACACGCACGGATTGGGAATTCTCTGTTCTCTGGGAGATGTGTGTGGTGCTACTGCCCCGGTGTATGGGGTGGCTCACTGGCCACTAGCAATGTTTCGGCTCGCCACTGTGGGGCAAACGTTGTGCAGCTAAGCTCAGTTGGAAAGTACAAGTGCCAGACTTCCTTTCTGGGGCACCATCAAGAGATCACATTCGTAGCATGCGGGTACTGCTTTCCTCCTAAGCTGTGCATTCGCAGCCAGCTTCAAGGTGTTCCTTTTGTGGATAGACTCTGGAGGAGAGGCCGCTGGAGAAGGCCTCTGCTTCTATGCCCTTTGAGAAGGCTGCTTTGAGGAACCTCTTACCCTAGCGTCTGCCAAGTACAGCCTTCTGCCTCTCTCCAATACTGACTTACTTCTGACAGCTTGTCTTTCCGTTTGAGAAACCAAGAGCCCTTTTCGTGCAGGGAAAAATGTCCGTTTTCTGTTCTTCTTTTGCACACGGTGACGTGCTTTCAGGGCTGGGTTAGGCTTTTACCCACTCGAGGGAGGGCAGCTTCCCATTCACTTTGGAGATGGCACTCCTGCAGCGCTGTGGGCCATGTCTGTGCTTCGCAGACTGCAAACTACCCTCTCCATTCGAAGAGAACACGAACGGATTGGGAAGTCTCTGTTCTCTGGGAGATGTGTGTGGTGCTACTGCCCCGGTGTATGGGGTGGCTCACTGGCCACTAGCAATGTTTCTGCTCGCCACTGTGGGGCAAACGTTGTGCAGCTAAGCTCACTTGGGAAGTACAAGTGCCAGAGTTCCTTTCTGGGGCACGATCAAGAGATCACATTCGTAGCATGCGGGTACTGCTTTCCTCCTAAGCTGTGCATTCCCCGCCAGCTTCAAGGTGTTCCTTTTGTGGATAGACTCTGGTGGAGAGGCCGCTGGAGAAGGCCTCTGCTTCTATGCCCTTTGAGAAGGCTGCTTTGAGGAACCTCTTACCCTAGCGTCTGCCAAGTACAGCCTTCTGCCTCTCTCCAATACTGACTTACTTCTGACAGCTTCTCTTTCCGTTTGAGAAACCAAGAGCCCTTTTCGTGCAGGGAAAAATGTCCGTTTTCTGTTCTTCTTTTGCACACGGTGACGTGCTTTCAGGGCTGGGTTAGGCTTTTACCCACTCGAGGGAGGGCAGCTTCCCATTCACTTTGGAGATGGCACTCCTGCAGCACTGTGGGCCATGTCTGTGCTTCGCAGACTGCAAACTACCCTCTCCATTCGAAGAGAACACGCACGGATTGGGAAGTCTCTGTTCTCTGGGAGATGTGTGTGGTGCTACTGCCCCGGTGTATGGGGTGGCTCACTGGCCACTAGCAATGTTTCTGCTCGCCACTGTGGGGCAAACGTTGTGCAGCTAAGCTCACTTGGGAAGTACAAGTGCCAGAGTTCCTTTCTGGGGCACCATCAAGAGATCACATTCGTAGCATGCGGGTACTGCTTTCCTCCTAAGCTGTGCATTCCCCGCCAGCTTCAAGGTGTTCTTTTGTGTATAGACTCTGGTGGAGAGGCCGCTGGAGAAGGCCTCTGCTTCTATGCCCTTTGAGACGGCTGCTTTGAGGAACCTCTTACCCTAGCGTCTGCCAAGTACAGCCTTCTGCCTCTCTCCAATACTGACTTACTTCTGACAGCTTGTCTTTCCGTTTGAGAAACCAAGAGCCCTTTTCGTGCAGGGAAAAATGTCTGTTTTCTGTTCTTCTTTTGCACACGGTGACGTGCTTTCAGGGCTGGGTTAGGCTGTTACACACTCGAGGGAGGGCAGCTTCCCATTCACTTTGGAGATGGCACTCCTGCAGCGCTGTGGGCCATGCCTGTGCTTCGCAGACTGCAAACTACCCTCTCCATTCGAAGAGAACACGCACGGATTGGGAAGTCTCTGTTCTCTGGGAGATGTGTGTGGTGCTACTGCCCCGGTGTATGGGGTGGCTCACTGGCCACTAGCAATGTTTCTGCTCGCCACTGTGGGGCAAACGTTGTGCAGCTAAGCTCAGTTGGGAAGTACAAGAGCCAGAGTTCCTTTCTGGGGCACCATCAAGAGATCACATTCGTAGCATGCGGGTACTGCTTTCCTCCTAAGCTGTGCATTCGCAGCCAGCTTCAAGGTGTTCCTTTTGTGGATAGACTCTGGTGGAGAGGCCGCTGGAGAAGGCCTCTGCCTCTATGCCCTTTGAGAAGGCTGCTTTGAGGAACCTCTTACCCTAGCGTCTGCCAAGTACAGCCTTCTGCCTCTCTCCAATACTGACTTACTTCTGACAGCTTGTCTTTCCGTTTGAGAAACCAAGAGCCCTTTTCGTGCAGGGAAAAATGTCCGTTTTCTGTTCTTCTTTTGCACACGGTGACGTGCTTTCAGGGCTGGGTTAGGCTTTTACCCACTCGAGGGAGGGCAGCTTCCCATTCACTTTGGAGATGGCACTTCTGCAGCGCTGTGGGCCATGTCTGTGCTTCGCAGACTGCAGACTACCCTCTCCATTCGAAGAGAACACGCACGGATTGGGAAGTCTCTGTTCTCTGGGAGATGTGTGTGGTGCTACTGCCCCGGTGTATGGGGTGGCTCACTGGCCACTAGCAATGTTTCTGCTCGCCACTGTGGGGCAAACGTTGTGCAGCTAAGCTCAGTTGGGAAGTACAAGTGCCAGACTTCCTTTCTGGGGCACCATCAAGAGATCACATTCGTAGCATGCGGGTACTGCTTTCCTCCTAAGCTGTGCATTCACAGCCAGCTTCAAGGTGGTCATTTTGTGGATAGACTCTGGAGGAGAGGCCGCTGGAGAAGGCCTCTGCTTCGATGCCCTTTGAGAAGGCTGCTTTGAGGAACCTCTTACCCTAGCCTCTGCCAAGTACAGCCTTCTGCCTCTCTCCAATACTGACTTACTTCTGACAGCTTGTCTTTCCGTTTGAGAAACCAAGAGTCCTTTTCGTGCAGGGAAAAATGTCCGTTTTCTGTTCTTCTTTTGCACACGGTGACGTGCTTTCAGGGCTGGGTTAGGCTTTTACCCACTCGAGGGAGGGCAGCTTCCCATTCACTTTGGAGATGGCACTCCTGCAGCACTGTGGGCCATGTCTGTGCTTCGCAGACTGCAAACTACCCTCTCCATTCGAAGAGAACACGCACGGATTGGGAAGTCTCTGTTCTCTGGGAGATGTGTGTGGTGCTACTGCCCCGGTGTATGGGGTGGCTCACTGGCCACTAGCAATGTTTCTGCTCGCCACTGTGGGGCAAACGTTGTGCAGCTAAGCTCACTTGGGAAGTACAAGTGCCAGAGTTCCTTTCTGGGGCACCATCAAGAGATCACATTCGTAGCATGCGGGTACTGCTTTCCTCCTAAGCTGTGCATTCGCAGCCAGCTTCAAGGTGTTCCTTTTGTGGATAGACTCTGGTGGAGAGGCCGGTGGAGAAGGCCTCTGCTTCTATGCCCTTTGAGAAGGCTGCTTTGAGGAACCACTTACCCTAGCCTCTGCCAAGTACAGCCTTCTGCCTCTCTCCAATACTGACTTACTTCTGACAGCTTGTCTTTCCGTTTGAGAAACCAAGAGCCCTTTTCGTGCAGGGAAAAATGTCCGTTTTCTGTTCTTCTTTTGCACACGGTGACGTGCTTTCAGGGCTGGGTTAGGCTTTTACCCACTCGAGGGAGGGCAGCTTCCCATTCACTTTGGAGATGGCATTCCTGCAGCGCTGTGGGCCATGCCTGTGCTTCGCAGACTGCAAACTACCCTCTCCATTCGAAGAGAACACGCACGGATTGGGAAGTCTCTGTTCTCTGGGAGATGTGTGTGGTGCTACTGCCCCGGTGTATGGGGTGGCTCACTGGCCACTAGCAATGTTTCTGCTCGCCACTGTGGGGCAAACGTTGTGCAGCTAAGCTCACTTGGGAAGTACAAGTGCCAGAGTTCCTTTCTGGGGCACCATCAAGAGATCACATTCGTAGCATGCGGGTACTGATTTCCTCCTAAGCTGTGCATTCCCCGCCAGCTTCAAGGTGTTCCTTTTGTGGATAGACTCTGGTGGAGAGGCCGCTGGAGAAGGCCTCTGCCTCTATGCCCTTTGAGAAGGCTGCTTTGAGGAACCTCTTACCCTAGCGTCTGCCAAGTACAACCTTCTGCCTCTCTCCAATACTGACTTACTTCTGACAGCTTGTCTTTCCGTTTGAGAAACCAAGAGCCCTTTTCGTGCAGGGAAAAATGTCCGTTTTCTGTTCTTCTTTTGCACACGGTGACGTGCTTTCAGGGCTGGGTTAGGCTTTTACCCACTCGAGGGAGGGCAGCTTCCCATTCACTTTGGAGATGGCACTCCTGCAGCGCTGTGGGCCATGTCTGTGCTTCGCAGACTGCAGACTACCCTCTCCATTCGAAGAGAACACGCACGGATTGGGAAGTCTCTGTTCTCTGGGAGATGTGTGTGGTGCTACTGCCCCGGTGTATGGGGTGGCTCACAGGCCACTAGCAATGTTTCTGCTCGCCACTGTGGGGCAAACGTTGTGCAGCTAAGCTCACTTGGGAAGTACAAGTGCCAGAGTTCCTTTCTGGGGCACCATCAAGAGATCACATTCGTAGCATGCGGGTACTGCTTTCCTCCTAAGCTGTGCATTCCCCGCCAGCTTCAAGGTGTTCCTTTTGTGGATAGACTCTGGTGGAGAGGCCGCTGGAGAAGGCCTCTGCTTCTATGCCCGTTGAGAAGGCTGCTTTGAGGAACCTCTTACCCTAGCCTCTGCCAAGTACAGCCTTCTGCCTCTCTCCAATACTGACTTACTTCTGACAGCTTGTCTTTCCGTTTGAGAAACCAAGAGCCCTTTTCGTGCAGGGAAAAATGTCCGTTTTCTGTTCTTCTTTTGCACACGGTGACGTGCTTTCAGGCCTGGGTTAGGCTTTTACCCACTCGAGGGAGGGCAGCTTCCCATTCACTTTGGAGATGGCACTCCTGCCGCGCTGTGGGCCATGCCTGTGCTTCGCAGACTGCAAACTACCCTCTCCATTCGAAGAGAACACGCACGGATTGGGAAGTCTCTGTTCTCTGGGAGATGTGTGTGGTGCTACTGCCCCGGTGTATGGGGTGGCTCACTGGCCACTAGCAATGTTTCTGCTCGCCACTGTGGGGCAAACGTTGTGCAGCTAAGCTCACTTGGGAAGTACAAGTGCCAGAGTTCCTTTCTGGGGCACCATCAAGAGATCACATTCGTAGCATGCGGGTACCGCTTTCCTCCTAAGCTGTGCATTCGCAGCCAGCTTCAAGGTGTTCCTTTTGTGGATAGACTCTGGTGGAGAGGCCGCTGGAGAAGGCCTCTGCTTCTATGCCCTTTGAGAAGGCTGCTTTGAGGAACCTCTTACCCTAGCGTCTGCCAAGTACAGCCTTCTGCCTCTCTCCAATACTGACTTACTTCTGACAGCTTCTCTTTCCGTTTGAGAAACCAAGAGCCCTTTTCGTGCAGGGAAAAATGTCCGTTTTCTGTTCTTCTTTTGCACACGGTGACGTGCTTTCAGGTCTGGGGTTAGTCTTTTACCCACTCGAGGGAGGGCAGCTTCCCATTCACTTTGGAGATGGCACTCCTGCCGCGCTGTGGGCCATGCCTGTGCTTCGCAGACTGCAAACTACCCTCTCCATTCGAAGAGAACACGCACGGATTGGGAAGTCTTTGTTCTCTGGGAGATGTGTGTGGTGCTACTGCCCCGGTGTATGGGGTGGCTCACTGGCCACTAGCAATGTTTCTGCTCGCCACTGTGGGGCAAACGTTGTGCAGCTAAGCTCACTTGGGAAGTACAAGTGCCAGAGTTCCTTTCTGGGGCACCATCAAGAGATCACATTCGTAGCATGCGGGTACTGCTTTCCTCCTAAGCTGTGCATTCCCCGCCAGCTTCAAGGTGTTCCTTTTGTGGATAGACTCTGGTGGAGAGGCCGCTGGAGAAGGCCTCTGCCTCTATGCCCTTTGAGAAGGCTGCTTTGAGGAACCTCTTACCCTAGCGTCTGCCAAGTACAGCCTTCTGCCTCTCTCCAATACTGACTTACTTCTGACAGCTTGTCTTTCCGTTTGAGAAACCAAGAGCCCTTTTCGTGCAGGGGAAAATGTCCGTTTTCTGTTCTTCTTTTGCACACGGTGACGTGCTTTCAGAGCTGGGTTAGGCTTTTACCCACTCGAGGGAGGGCAGCTTCCCATTCACTTTGGAGATGGCACTCCTGCAGCGCTGTGGGCCATGCCTGTGCTTCGCAGACTGCAGACTACCCTCTCCATTCGAAGAGAACACGCACGGATTGGGAAGTCTCTGTTCTCTGGGAGATGTGTGTGGTGCTACTGCCCCGGTGTATGGGGTGGCTCACTGGCCACTAGCAATGTTTCTGCTCGCCACTGTGGGGCAAACGTTGTGCAGCTAAGCTCACTTGGGAAGTACAAGTGCCAGAGTTCCTTTCTGGGGCACCATCAAGAGATCACATTCGTAGCATGCGGGTACTGATTTCCTCCTAAGCTGTGCATTCCCCGCCAGCTTCAAGGTGTTCCTTTTGTGGATAGACTCTGGTGGAGAGGCCGCTGGAGAAGGCCTCTGCCTCTATGCCTTTTGAGAAGGCTGCTTTGAGGAACCTCTTACCCTAGCGTCTGCCAAGTACAACCTTCTGCCTCTCTCCAATACTGACTTACTTCTGACAGCTTGTCTTTCCGTTTGAGAAACCAAGAGCCCTTTTCGTGCAGGGAAAAATGTCCGTTTTCTGTTCTTCTTTTGCACACGGTGACGTGCTTTCAGAGCTGGGTTAGGCTTTTACCCACTCGAGGGAGGGCAGCTTCCCATTCACTTTGGAGATGGCACTCCTGCAGCGCTGTGGGCCATGTCTGTGCTTCGCAGACTGCAGACTACCCTCTCCATTCGAAGAGAACACGCACGGATTGGGAAGTCTCTGTTCTCTGGGAGATGTGTGTGGTGCTACTGCCCCGGTGTATGGGGTGGCTCACAGGCCACTAGCAATGTTTCTGCTCGCCACTGTGGGGCAAACGTTGTGCAGCTAAGCTCACTTGGGAAGTACAAGTGCCAGAGTTCCTTTCTGGGGCACCATCAAGAGATCACATTCGTAGCATGCGGGTACTGCTTTCCTCCTAAGCTGTGCATTCCCCGCCAGCTTCAAGGTGTTCCTTTTGTGGATAGACTCTGGTGGAGAGGCCGCTGGAGAAGGCCTCTGCTTCTATGCCCTTTGAGAAGGCTGCTTTGAGGAACCTCTTACCCTAGCCTCTGCCAAGTACAGCCTTCTGCCTCTCTCCAATACTGACTTACTTCTGACAGCTTGTCTTTCCGTTTGAGAAACCAAGAGCCCTTTTCGTGCAGGGAAAAATGTCCGTTTTCTGTTCTTCTTTTGCACACGGTGACGTGCTTTCAGGGCTGGGTTAGGCTTTTACCCACTCGAGGGAGGGCAGCTTCCCATTCACTTTGGAGATGGCACTCCTGCCGCGCTGTGGGCCATGCCTGTGCTTCGCAGACTGCAGACTACCCTCTCCATTCGAAGAGAACACGCACGGATTGGGAAGTCTCTGTTCTCTGGGAGATGTGTGTGGTGCTACTGCCCCGGTGTATGGGGTGGCTCACTGGCCACTAGCAATGTTTCTGCTCGCCACTGTGGGGCAAACGTTGTGCAGCTAAGCTCACTTGGGAAGTACAAGTGCCAGAGTTCCTTTCTGGGGCACCATCAAGAGATCACATTCGTAGCATGCGGGTACCGCTTTCCTCCTAAGCTGTGCATTCGCAGCCAGCTTCAAGGTGTTCCTTTTGTGGATAGACTCTGGTGGAGAGGCCGCTGGAGAAGGCCTCTGCTTCTATGCCCTTTGAGAAGGCTGCTTTGAGGAACCTCTTACCCTAGCGTCTGCCAAGTACAGCCTTCTGCCTCTCTCCAATACTGACTTACTTCTGACAGCTTCTCTTTCCGTTTGAGAAACCAAGAGCCCTTTTCGTGCAGGGAAAAATGTCCGTTTTCTGTTCTTCTTTTGCACACGGTGACGTGCTTTCAGGTCTGGGGTTAGGCTTTTACCCACTCGAGGGAGGGCAGCTTCCCATTCACTTTGGAGATGGCACTCCTGCCGCGCTGTGGGCCATGCCTGTGCTTCGCAGACTGCAAACTACCCTCTCCATTCGAAGAGAACACGCACGGATTGGGAAGTCTTTGTTCTCTGGGAGATGTGTGTGGTGCTACTGCCCCGGTGTATGGGGTGGCTCACTGGCCACTAGCAATGTTTCTGCTCGCCACTGTGGGGCAAACGTTGTGCAGCTAAGCTCACTTGGGAAGTACAAGTGCCAGAGTTCCTTTCTGGGGCACCATCAAGAGATCACATTCGTAGCATGCGGGTACTGCTTTCCTCCTAAGCTGTGCATTCCCCGCCAGCTTCAAGGTGTTCCTTTTGTGGATAGACTCTGGTGGAGAGGCCGCTGGAGAAGGCCTCTGCCTCTATGCCCTTTGAGAAGGCTGCTTTGAGGAACCTCTTACCCTAGCGTCTGCCAAGTACAGCCTTCTGCCTCTCTCCAATACTGACTTACTTCTGACAGCTTGTCTTTCCGTTTGAGAAACCAAGAGCCCTTTTCGTGCAGGGGAAAATGTCCGTTTTCTGTTCTTCTTTTGCACACGGTGACGTGCTTTCAGAGCTGGGTTAGGCTTTTACCCACTCGAGGGAGGGCAGCTTCCCTTTCACTTTGGAGATGGCACTCCTGCAGCGCTGTGGGCCATGTCTGTGCTTCGCAGACTGCAGACTACCCTCTCCATTCGAAGAGAACACGCACGGATTGGGAAGTCTCTGTTCTCTGGGAGATGTGTGTGGTGCTACTGCCCCGGTGTATGGGGTGGCTCACTGGCCACTAGCAATGTTTCTGCTCGCCACTGTGGGGCAAACGTTGTGCAGCTAAGCTCACTTGGGAAGTACAAGTGCCAGAGTTCCTTTCTGGGGCACCATCAAGAGATCACATTCGTAGCATGCGGGTACTGCTTTCCTCCTAAGCTGTGCATTCGCAGCCAGCTTCAAGGTGTTCCTTTTGTGGATAGACTCTGGTGGAGAGGCCGCTGGAGAAGGCCTCTGCTTCTATGCCCTTTGAGTAGGCTGCTTTGAGGAACCTCTTACCCTAGCGTCTGCCAAGTACAGCCTTCTGCCTCTCTCCAATACTGACTTACTTCTGACAGCTTCTCTTTCCGTTTGAGAAACCAAGAGCCCTTTTCGTGCAGGGAAAAATGTCCGTTTTCTGTTGTTCTTTTGCACACTGTGACGTGCTTTCAGGTCTGGGGTTAGGCTTTTACCCACTCGAGGGAGGGCAGCTTCCCATTCACTTGGGAGATGGCACTCCTGCCGCGCTGTGGGCCATGCCTGTGCTTCGCAGACTGCAAACTACCCTCTCCATTCGAAGAGAACACGCACGGATTGGGAAGTCTCTGTTCTCTGGGAGATGTGTGTGGTGCTACTGCCCCGGTGTATGGGGTGGCTCACTGGCCACTAGCAATGTTTCTGCTCGCCACTGTGGGGCAAACGTTGTGCAGCTAAGCTCACTTGGGAAGTACAAGTGCCAGAGTTCCTTTCTGGGGCACCATCAAGAGATCACATTCGTAGCATGCGGGTACTGCTTTCCTCCTAAGCTGTGCATTCCCCGCCAGCTTCAAGGTGTTCCTTTTGTGGATAGACTCTGGTGGAGAGGCCGCTGGAGAAGGCCTCTGCTTCTATGCCCTTTGAGAAGGCTGCTTTGAGGAACCTCTTACCCTAGCCTCTGCCAAGTACAGCCTTCTGCCTCTCTCCAATACTGACTTACTTCTGACAGCTTGTCTTTCCGTTTGAGAAACCAAGAGCCCTTTTCGTGCAGGGAAAAATGTCCGTTTTCTGTTCTTCTTTTGCACACGGTGACGTGCTTTCAGGCCTGGGTTAGGCTTTTACCCACTCGAGGGAGGGCAGCTTCCCATTCACTTTGGATATGGCACTCCTGCCGCGCTGTGGGCCATGCCTGTGCTTCGCAGACTGCAAACTACCCTCTCCATTCGAAGAGAACACGCACGGATTGGGAAGTCTCTGTTCTCTGGGAGATGTGTGTGGTGCTACTGCCCCGGTGTATGGGGTGGCTCACTGGCCACTAGCAATGTTTCTGCTCGCCACTGTGGGGCAAACGTTGTGCAGCTAAGCTCACTTGGGAAGTACAAGTGCCAGAGTTCCTTTCTGGGGCACCATCAAGAGATCACATTCGTAGCATGCAGGTACTGCTTTCCTCCTAAGCTGTGCATTCGCAGCCAGCTTCAAGGTGTTCCTTTTGTGGATAGACTCTGGTGGAGAGGCCGCTGGAGAAGGCCTCTGCTTCTATGCCCTTTGAGAAGGCTGCTTTGAGGAACCTCTTACCCTAGCGTCTGCCAAGTACAGCCTTCTGCCTCTCTCCAATACTGACTTACTTCTGACAGCTTCTCTTTCCGTTTGAGAAACCAAGAGCCCTTTTCGTGCAGGGAAAAATGTCCGTTTTCTGTTCTTTTGCACACGGTGACGTGCTTTCAGGTCTGGGGTTAGGCTTTTACCCACTCGAGGGAGGGCAGCTTCCCATTCACTTTGGAGATGGCACTCTTGCCGCGCTGTGGGCCATGCCTGTGCTTCGCAGACTGCAAACTACCCTCACCATTCGAAGAGAACACGCACGGATTGGGAAGTCTCTGTTCTCTGGGAGATGTGTGTGGTGCTACTGCCCCGGTGTATGGGGTGGCTCACTGGCCACTAGCAATGTTTCTGCTCGCCACTGTGGGGCAAACGTTGTGCAGCTAAGCTCAGTTGGGAAGTACAAGTGCCAGACTTCCTTTCTGGGGCACCATCAAGAGATCACATTCGTAGCATGCGGGTACTGCTTTCCTCCTAAGCTGTGCATTCGCAGCCAGCTTCAAGGTGTTCCTTTTGTGGATAGACTCTGGAGGAGAGGCCGCTGGAGAAGGCCTCTGCTTCTATGCCCTTTGAGAAGGCTGCTTTGAGGAACCTCTTACCCTAGCGTCTGCCAAGTACAGCCTTCTGCCTCTCTCCAATACTGACTTACTTCTGACAGCTTGTCTTTCCGTTTGAGAAACCAAGAGCCCTTTTCGTGCAGGGAAAAATGTCCGTTTTCTGTTCTTCTTTTGCACACGGTGACGTGCTTTCAGGGCTGGGTTAGGCTTTTACCCACTCGAGGGAGGGCAGCTTCCCATTCACTTTGGAGATGGCACTCCTGCAGCGCTGTGGGCCATGTCTGTGCTTCGCAGACTGCAAACTACCCTCTCCATTCGAAGAGAACACGCACGGATTGGGAAGTCTTTGTTCTCTGGGAGATGTGTGTGGTGCTACTGCCCCGGTGTATGGGGTGGCTCACTGGCCACTAGCAATGTTTCTGCTCGCCACTGTGGGGCAAACGTTGTGCAGCTAAGCTCACTTGGGAAGTACAAGTGCCAGAGTTCCTTTCTGGGGCACCATCAAGAGATCACATTCGTAGCATGCGGGTACTGCTTTTCTCCTAAGCTGTGCATTCGCAGCCAGATTCAAGGTGTTCCTTTTGTGGATAGACTCTGGTGGAGAGGCCGATGGAGAAGGCCTCTGCTTCTATGCCCTTTGAGAAGGCTGCTGTGAGGAACCTCTTACCCTAGCGTCTGCCAAGTACAGCCTTCTGCCTCTCTCCAATACTGACTTACTTCTGACAGCTTGTCTTTCCGTTTGAGAAACCAAGAGCCCTTTTCGTGCAGGGAAAAATGTCCGTTTTCTGTTCTTCTTTTGCACACGGTGACGTGCTTTCAGGGCTGGGTTAGGCTTTTACCCACTCGAGGGAGGGCAGCTTCCCATTCACTTTGGAGATGGCACTCCTGCAGCGCTGTGGGCCATGCCTGTGCTTCGCAGACTGCAAACTACCCTCTCCATTCGAAGAGAACACGCACGGATTGGGAAGTCTCTGTTCTCTGGGAGATGTGTGTGGTGCTACTGCCCCGGTGTATGGGGTGGCTCACTGGCCACTAGCAATGTTTCTGCTCGCCACTGTGGGGCAAACGTTGTGCAGCTAAGCTCACTTGGGAAGTACAAGTGCCAGAGTTCCTTTCTGGGGCACCATCAAGAGATCACATTCGTAGCATGCGGGTACTGATTTCCTCCTAAGCTGTGCATTCCCCGCCAGCTTCAAGGTGTTCCTTTTGTGGATAGACTCTGGTGGAGAGGCCGCTGGAGAAGGCCTCTGCTTCTATGCCCTTTGAGAAGGCTGCTTTGAGGAACCTCTTACCCTAGCGTCTGCCAAGTACAACCTTCTGCCTCTCTCCAATACTGACTTACTTCTGACAGCTTGTCTTTCCGTTTGAGAAACCAAGAGCCCTTTTCGTGCAGGGAAAAATGTCCGTTTTCTGTTCTTCTTTTGCACACGGTGACGTGCTTTCAGGGCTGGGTTAGGCTTTTACCCACTCGAGGGAGGGCAGCTTCCCATTCACTTTGGAGATGGCACTCCTGCAGCGCTGTGGGCCATGTCTGTGCTTCGCAGACTGCAGACTACCCTCTCCATTCGAAGAGAACACGCACGGATTGGGAAGTCTCTGTTCTCTGGGAGATGTGTGTGGTGCTACTGCCCCGGTGTATGGGGTGGCTCACTGGCCACTAGCAATGTTTCTGCTCGCCACTGTGGGGCAAACGTTGTGCAGCTAAGCTCACTTGGGAAGTACAAGTGCCAGAGTTCCTTTCTGGGGCACCATCAAGAGATCACATTCGTAGCATGCGGGTACTGCTTTCCTCCTAAGCTGTGCATTCGCAGCCAGCTTCAAGGTGTTCCTTTTGTGGATAGACTCTGGTGGAGAGGCCGCTGGAGAAGGCCTCTGCTTCTATGCCCTTTGAGAAGGCTGCTTTGAGGAACCTCTTACCCTAGCGTCTGCCAAGTACAGCCTTCTGCCTCTCTCCAATACTGACTTACTTCTGACAGCTTCTCTTTCCGTTTGAGAAACCAAGAGCCCTTTTCGTGCAGGGAAAAATGTCCGTTTTCTGTTCTTCTTTTGCACACGGTGACGTGCTTTCAGGTCTGGGGTTAGGCTTTTACCCACTCGAGGGAGGGCAGCTTCCCATTCACTTTGGAGATGGCACTCCTGCCGCGCTGTGGGCCATGCCTGTGCTTCGCAGACTGCAAACTACCCTCTCCATTCGAAGAGAACACGCACGGATTGGGAAGTCTCTGTTCTCTGGGAGATGTGTGTGGTGCTACTGCCCCGGTGTATGGGGTGGCTCACTGGCCACTAGCAATGTTTCGGCTCGCCACTGTGGGGCAAACGTTGTGCAGCTAAGCTCAGTTGGGAAGTACAAGTGCCAGACTTCCTTTCTGGGGCACCATCAAGAGATCACATTCGTAGCATGCGGGTACTGCTTTCCTCCTAAGCTGTGCATTCGCAGCCAGCTTCAAGGTGTTCCTTTTGTGGATAGACTCTGGAGGAGAGGCCGCTGGATAAGGCCTCTGCTTCTATGCCCTTTGAGAAGGCTGCTTTGAGGAACCTCTTACCCTAGCCTCTGCCAAGTACAGCCTTCTGCCTCTCTCCAATACTGACTTACTTCTGACAGCTTGTCTTTCCGTTTGAGAAACCAAGAGCCCTTTTCGTGCAGGGAAAAATGTCCGTTTTCTGTTCTTCTTTTGCACACGGTGACGTGCTTTCAGGGCTGGGTTAGGCTTTTACCAACTCGAGGGAGGGCAGCTTCCCATTCACTTTGGAGATGGCACTCCTGCAGCGCTGTGGGCCATGTCTGTGCTTCGCAGACTGCAAACTACCCTCTCCATTCGAAGAGAACACGCACGGATTGGGAAGTCTCTGTTCTCTGGGAGATGTGTGTGGTGCTACTGCCCCGGTGTATGGGGTGGCTCACTGGCCACTAGCAATGTTTCTGCTCGCCACTGTGGGGCAAACGTTGTTCAGGTAAGCTCACTTGGGAAGTACAAGTGCCAGAGTTCCTTTCTGGGGCACGATCAAGAGATCACATTCGTAGCATGCGGGTACTGCTTTCCTCCTAAGCTGTGCATTCGCAGCCAGCTTCAAGGTGTTCCTTTTGTGGATAGACTCTGGTGGAGAGGCCGCTGGAGAAGGCCTCTGCTTCTATGCCCTTTGAGAAGGCTGCTTTGAGGAACCACTTACCCTAGCCTCTGCCAAGTACAGCCTTCTGCCTCTCTCCAATACTGACTTACTTCTGACAGCTTGTCTTTCCGTTTGAGAAACCAAGAGCCCTTTTCGTGCAGGGAAAAATGTCCGTTTTCTGTTCTTCTTTTGCACACGGTGACGTGCTTTCAGGGCTGGGTTAGGCTTTTACCCACTCGAGGGAGGGCAGCTTCCCATTCACCTTGGAGATGGCACTCCTGCCGCGCTGTGGGCCATGCCTGTGCTTCGCAGACTGCAAACTACCCTCTCCATTCGAAGAGAACACGCACGGATTGGGAAGTCTCTGTTCTCTGGGAGATGTGTGTGGTGCTACTGCCCCGGTGTATGGGGTGGCTCACTGGCCACTAGCAATGTTTCTGCTCGCCACTGTGGGGCAAACGTTGTGCAGCTAAGCTCACTTGGGAAGTACAAGTGCCAGAGTTCCTTTCTGGGGCACCATCAAGAGATCACATTCGTAGCATGCGGGTACTGATTTCCTCCTAAGCTGTGCATTCCCCGCCAGCTTCAAGGTGTTCCTTTTGTGGATAGACTCTGGTGGAGAGGCCGCTGGAGAAGGCCTCTGCCTCTATGCCCTTTGAGAAGGCTGCTTTGAGGAACCTCTTACCCTAGCGTCTGCCAAGTACAGCCTTCTGCCTCTCTCCAATACTGACTTACTTCTGACAGCTTGTCTTTCCGTTTGAGAAACCAAGAGCCCTTTTCGTGCAGGGAAAAATGTCCGTTTTCTGTTCTTCTTTTGCACACGGTGACGTGCTTTCAGGGCTGGGTTAGGCTTTTACCCACTCGAGGGAGGGCAGCTTCCCATTCACTTTGGAGATGGCACTCCTGCCGCGCTGTGGGCCATGCCTGTGCTTCGCAGACTGCAAACTACCCTCTCCATTCGAAGAGAACACGCACGGATTGGGAAGTCTCTGTTCTCTGGGAGATGTGTGTGGTGCTACTGCCCCGGTGTATGGGGTGGCTCACTCGCCACTAGCAATGTTTCGGCTCGCCACTGTGGGGCAAACGTTGTGCAGCTAAGCTCACTTGGGAAGTACAAGTGCCAGAGTTCCTTTCTGGGGCACCATCAAGAGATCACATTCGTAGCATGCGGGTACTGCTTTCCTCCTAAGCTGTGCATTCCCCGCCAGCTTCAAGGTGTTCCTTTTGTGGATAGACTCTGGTGGAGAGGCCGCTGGAGAAGGCCTCTGCTTCTATGCCCTTTGAGAAGGCTGCTTTGAGGAACCTCTTTCCCTAGCCTCTGCCAAGTACAGCCTTCTGCCTCTCTCCAATACTGACTTACTTCTGACAGCTTGTCTTTCCGTTTGAGAAACCAAGAGCCCTTTTCGTGCAGGGAAAAATGTCCGTTTTCTGTTCTTCTTTTGCACACGGTGACGTGCTTTTAGGCCTGGGTTAGGCTTTTACCCACTCGAGGGAGGGCAGCTTCCCATTCACTTTGGAGATGGCACTCCTGCCGCGCTGTGGGCCATGCCTGTGCTTCGCAGACTGCAAACTACCCTCTCCATTCGAAGAGAACACGCACGGATTGGGAAGTCTCTGTTCTCTGGGAGATGTGTGTGGTGCTACTGCCCCGGTGTATGGGGTGGCTCACTGGCCACTAGCAATGTTTCTGCTCGCCACTGTGGGGCAAACGTTGTGCAGCTAAGCTCACTTGGGAAGTACAAGGGCCAGAGTTCCTTTCTGGGGCACCATCAAGAGATCACATTCGTAGCATGCGGGTACTGCTTTCCTCCTAAGCTGTGCATTCGCAGCCAGCTTCAAGGTGTTCCTTTTGTGGATAGACTCTGGTGGAGAGGCCGCTGGAGAAGGCCTCTGCTTCTATGCCCTTTGAGAAGGCTGCTGTGAGGAACCTCTTACCCTAGCGTCTGCCAAGTACAGCCTTCTGCCTCTCTCCAATACTGACTTACTTCTGACAGCTTCTCTTTCCGTTTGAGAAACCAAGAGCCCTTTTCGTGCAGGGAAAAATGTCCGTTTTCTGTTCTTCTTTTGCACACGGTGACGTGCTTTCAGGTCTGGGGTTAGGCTTTTACCCACTCGAGGGAGGGCAGCTTCCCATTCACTTTGGAGATGGCACTCCTGCCGCGCTGTGGCCATGCCTGTGCTTCGCAGACTGCAAACTACCCTCTCCATTCGAAGAGAACACGCACGGATTGGGAAGTCTCTGTTCTCTGGGAGATGTGTGTGGTGCTACTGCCCCGGTGTATGGGGTGGCTCACTGGCCACTAGCAATGTTTCTGCTCGCCACTGTGGGGCAAACGTTGTGCAGCTAAGCTCAGTTGGGAAGTACAAGTGCCAGAGTTCCTTTCTGGGGCACCATCAAGAGATCACATTCGTAGCATGCGGGTACTGCTTTCCTCCTAAGCTGTGCATTCGCAGCCAGCTTCAAGGTGTTCCTTTTGTGGATAGACTCTGGAGGAGAGGCCGCTGGAGAAGGCCTCTGCTTCTATGCCCTTTGAGAAGGCTGCTTTGAGGAACCTCTTACCCTAGCCTCTGCCAAGTACAGCCTTCTGCCTCTCTCCAATACTGACATACTTCTGACAGCTTGTCTTTCCGTTTGAGAAACCAAGAGCCCTTTTCGTGCAGGGAAAAATGTCCGTTTTCTGTTCTTCTTTTGCACACGGTGACGTGCTTTCAGGGCTGGGTTAGGCTTTTACCCACTCGAGGGAGGGCAGCTTCCCATTCACTTTGGAGATGGCACTCCTGCAGCGCTGTGGGCCATGCCTGTGCTTCGCAGACTGCAAACTACCCTCTCCATTCGAAGAGAACACGCACGGATTGGGAAGTCTCTGTTCTCTGGGAGATGTGTGTGGTGCTACTGCCCCGGTGTATGGGGTGGCTCACTGGCCACTAGCAATGTTTCTGCTCGCCACTGTGGGGCAAACGTTGTGCAGCTAAGCTCACTTGGGAAGTACAAGTGCCAGAGTTCCTTTCTGGGGCACCATCAAGAGATCACATTCGTAGCATGCGGGTACTGATTTCCTCCTAAGCTGTGCATTCCCCGCCAGATTCAAGGTGTTCCTTTTGTGGATAGACTCTGGTGGAGAGGCCGCTGGAGGAGGCCTCTGCCTCTATGCCCTTTGAGAAGGCTGCTTTGAGGAACCTCTTACCCTAGCGTCTGCCAAGTACAGCCTTCTGCCTCTCTCCAATACTGACTTACTTCTGACAGCTTGTCTTTCCGTTTGAGAAACCAAGAGCCCTTTTCGTGCAGGGAAAAATGTCCGTTTTCTGTTCTTCTTTTGCACACGGTGACGTGCTTTCAGGGCTGGGTTAGGCTTTTACCCACTCGAGGGAGGGCAGCTTCCCATTCACTTTGGAGATGGCACTCCTGCAGCGCTGTGGGCCATGTCTGTGCTTCGCAGACTGCAGACTACCCTCTCCATTCGAAGAGAACACGCACGGATTGGGAAGTTTCTGTTCTCTGGGAGATGTGTGTGGTGCTACTGCCCCGGTGTATGGGGTGGCTCACTGGCCACTAGCAATGTTTCTGCTCGCCACTGTGGGGCAAACGTTGTGCAGCTAAGCTCACTTGGGAAGTACAAGTGCCAGAGTTCCTTTCTGGGGCACCATCAAGAGATCACATTCGTAGCATGCGGGTACTGCTTTCCTCCTAAGCTGTGCATTCCCCGCCAGCTTCAAGGTGTTCCTTTTATGGATAGACTCTGGTGGAGAGGCCGCTGGAGAAGGCCTCTGCTTCTATGCCCTTTGAGAAGGCTGCTTTGAGGATCCTCTTACCCTAGCGTCTGCCAAGTACAGCCTTCTGCCTCTCTCCAATACTGACTTATTTCTGACAGCTTGTCTTTCCGTTTGAGAAACCAACAGCCCTTTTCGTGCAGGGAAAAATGTCCATTTTCTGTTCTTCTTTTGCACACGGTGACGTGCTTTCAGGGCTGGGTTAGGCTTTTACCCACTCGAGGGAGGGCAGCTTCCCATTCACTTTGGAGATGGCACTCCTGCCGCGCTGTGGGCCATGCCTGTGCTTCGCAGACTGCAAACTACCCTCTCCATTCGAAGAGAACACGCACGGATTGGGAAATCTCTGTTCTCTGGGAGATGTGTGTGGTGCTACTGCCCCGGTGTATGGGGTGGCTGCCTGGCCACTAGCAATGTTTCTGCTCGCCACTGTGGGGCAAACGTTGTGCAGCTAAGCTCACTTGGGAAGTACAAGTGCCAGAGTTCCTTTCTGGGGCACCATCAAGTGATCACATTCGTAGCATGCGGGTACTGCTTTCCTCCTAAGCTGTGCATTCGCAGCCAGCTTCAAGGTGTTCCTTTTGTGGATAGACTCTGGTGGAGAGGCCGCTGGAGAAGGCCTCTGCCTCTATGCCCTTTGAGAAGGCTGCTTTGTGGAACCTCTTACCCTAGCGTCTGCCAAGTACAGCCTTCTGCGTCTCTCCAATACTGACTTACTTCTGACAGCTTGTCTTTACGTTTGAGAAACCAAGAGCCCTTTTCGTGCAGGGAAAAATGTCCGTTTTCTGTTCTTCTTTTGCACACGGTGACGTGCTTTCAGGGCTGGGGTTAGGCTTTTACCCACTCGAGCGAGGCCAGCTTCCCATTCACTTTGGAGATGGCACTCCTGCAGCGCTGTGGGCCATGCCTGTGCTTCGCAGACTGCAAACTACCCTCTCCATTCGAAGAGAACACGCACGGATTGGGAAGTCTCTGTTCTCTGGGAGATGTGTGTGGTGCTACTGCCCCGGTGTATGGGGTGGCTCACTGGCCACTAGAAATGTATCTGCTCGCCACTGTGGGGCAAACGTTGTTCAGCTAAGCTCACTTGGGAAGTACAAGTGCCAGATTTCTTTTCTGGGGCACCATCAAGAGATCACATTCGTAGCATGCGGGTACTGCTTTCCTCCTAAGCTGTGCATTCGCAGCCAGCTTCAAGGTGTTCCTTTTGTGGATAGACTCTGGTGGAGAGGCCGCTGGAGAAGGCCTCTGCTTCTATGCCCTTTGAGAAGGCTGCTTTGAGGATCCTCCTACCCGAGCGTCTGCCAAGTACAGCCTTCTGCCTCTCTCCAATACTGACTTACTTCTGACAGCTTGTCTTTCCTTTTGAGAAACCAAGAGCCCTTTTCGAGCAGGGAAAAATGTCCGTTTTCTGTTCTTCTTTTGCACACGGTGACGTGCTTTCAGGGCTGGGGTTAGGCTTTTACCCACTCGAGGGAGGGCAGCTTCCCATTCACTTTGGAGATGGTACTCCTGCCGCGCTGTGGGCCATGCCTGTGCTTCGCAGACTGCAAACTACCCTCTCCATTCGAAGAGAACACGCATGGATTGGGAAGTCTCTGTTCTCTGGGAGATCTGTGTGGTGCTACTGTCCCGGTGTATGGGGTGGCTCACTGGCTACTAGCAATGTTTCTGCTCGCCACTGTGGGGCAAACGTTGTGCAGCTAACCTCACTTGGGAAGTACAAGTGCCAGAGCTCCTTTCTGGGGCACCATCAAGAGATCACATTCGTAGCATGTGGGTACTGCTTTCCTCCTAAGCTGTGCATTGCCCGCCAGCTTCAAGGTGTTCCTTTTGTGGATAGACTCTGGTGGAGAGGCCGCTGGAGAAGGCCTCTGCTTCTATGCCCTTTGAGAAGGCTGCTTTGAGGAACCTCTGACCCTAGCCTCTGCCAAGTACAGCCTTCTGCCTCTCTCCAATACTGACTTACTTCTGACAGCTTGTCTTTCCATTTGAGAAACCAAGAACCCTTTTCGTGCAGGGAAAAATGTCCGTTTTCTGTTCTTCCTTTGCACACGGTGACGTGCTTTCAGGGCTGGGGTTAGGCTTTTACCCACTCGAGGTAGGGCAGCTTCCCATTCACCTTGGAGATGGCACTCCTGCCGCGCTGTGTGCCATGCCTGTGCTTCGCAGACTGCAAACTACCCTCTCCATTCGAAGAGAACACGCATGGATTGGGAAGTCTCTGTTCTCTGGGAGATGTGTGTGGTGCTACTGCCCCGGTGTATGGGGTGGCTCACTAGCCACTAGCAATGTTTCTGCTCGCCACTGTGGGGCAAACGTTGTGCAGCTAAGCTCACTTGGGAAGTACAAGTGCCAGAGTTCCTTCCTGGGGCACCATCAAGAGATCACATTCCTAGCATGCGGGTACTGCTTTCCTCCTAAGCTGTGCATTCACAGCCAGCTTCAAGGTGTTCCTTTTGTGGATAGACTCTGGTGGAGAGGCCGCTGGAGAAGGCCTCTGCTTCTATGCCCTTTGAGAAGGCTGCTTTGAGGAACCTCTTACCCTAGCGTCTGCCAAATACAGCCTTCTGCCTCTCTCCAATACTGACTTACTTCTGACAGCTTCTCTTTCCGTTTGAGAAACCAAGAGCCCTTTTCGTGCAGGGAAAAATGTCCGTTTTCTGTTCTTCTTTTGCACACGGTGACGTGCTTTCAGGGCTGGGTTAGGCTTTGACCCACTCGAGGGAGGGCAGCTTCCCATTCACTTTGGAGATGGCACTCCTGCAGCGCTGTGGGCCATGTCTGTGCTTCGCAGACTGCAAACTACCCTCTCCATTCGAAGAGAACACGCACGGATTGGGAAGTCTCTGTTCTCTGGGAGATGTGTGTCGTGCTACTGCCCCGGTGTATGGGGTGGCTCACTGGCCACTAGCAATGTTTCTGCTCGCCACTGTGGGGCAAACGTTGTTCAGCTAAGCTCACTTGGGAAGTACAAGTGCCAGAGTTCCTTTCTGGGGCACCATCAAGAGATCACATTCGTAGCATGCGGGTACTGCTTTCCTCCTAAGCTGTGCATTCGCAGCCAGCTTCAAGGTGTTCCTTTTGTGGATAGACTCTGGTGGAGAGGCCGCTGGAGAAGGCCTCTGCTTCTATGCCCTTTGAGAAGGCTGCTTTGAGGAACCTCTTACCCTAGCGTCTGCCAAGTACAGCCTTCTGCCTCTCTCCAATACTGACTTACTTCTGACAGCTTCTCTTTCCGTTTGAGAAACCAAGAGCCCTTTTCGTGCAGGGAAAAATGTCCGTTTTCTGTTCTTCTTTTGCACACGGTGACGTGCTTTCAGGGCTGGGTTAGGCTTTTACCCACTCGAGGGAGGGCAGCTTCCCATTCACTTTGGAGATGGCACTCCTGCCGCGCTGTGGGCCATGTCTGTGCTTCGCAGACTGCAAACTACCCTCTCCATTCGAAGAGAACACGCACGGATTGGGAAGTCTCTGTTCTCTGGGAGATGTGTGTGGTGCTACTGCCCCGGTGTATGGGGTGGCTCACTGGCCATTAGCAATGTATCTGCTCGCCACTGTGGGGCAAACGTTGTTCAGCTAAGCTCACTTGGGAAGTACAAGTGCCAGATTTCCTTTCTGGGGCACCATCAAGAGATCACATTCGTAGCATGCGGGTACTGCTTTCCTCCTAAGCTGTGCATTCGCAGCCAGCTTCAAGGTGTTCCTTTTGTGGATAGACTCTGTTGGAGAGGCCGCTGGAGAAGGCCTCTGCTTCCATGCCCTTTGAGAAGGCTGCTTTGAGGATCCTCTTACCCGAGCGTCTGCCAAGTACAGCTTTCTGCCTCTCTCCAATACTGACTATCTTCTGACAGCTTGTCTTTCCGTTTGAGAAACCAAGAGCCCTTTTCGAGCAGGGAAAAATGTCCGTTTTCTATTCTTCTTTTGCACACGGTGACGTGCTTTCAGGGCTGGGGTTAGGCTTTTACCCACTCGAGGGGGGGCAGCTTCCCATTCACTTTGGAGATGGCACTCCTGCCGCGCTGTGGGCCATGCCTGTGCTTCGCAGACTGCAAACTACCCTCTCCATTCGAAGAGAACACGCACGGATTGGGAAGTCTCTGTTCTCTGGGAGATGTGTGTGGTGCTACTGCCCCGGAGTATGGGGTGGCTCACTGGCCACTAGCAATGTTTCTGCTCGCCACTGTGGGGCAAACGTTGTGCAGCTAAGCTCACTTGGGAAGTACAAGTGCCAGAGTTCCTTCCTGGGGCACCATCAAGAGATCACATTCGTATCATGCGGGTACTGCTTTCCTCCTAAGCTGTGCATTCGCAGCCAGCTTCAAGGTGTTCCTTTTGTGGATAGACTCTGGTGGAGAGGCCGCTGGAGAAGGCCTCTGCTTCTATGCCCTTTGAGAAGGCTGCTTTGAGGATCCTCTTACCCTAGCGTCTGCCAACTACAGCCTTCTGCCTCTCTCCAATACTGACTTACTTCTGACAGCTTGTCTTTCCGTTTGAGAAACCAAGAGCCCTTTTCGTGCAGGGAAAAATGTCCGTTTTCTGTTCTTCTTTTGCACACGGTGACGAGATTTCAGGGCTGGGTTAGGCTTTTACCCACTCGAGGGAGGGCAGCTTCCCATTCACTTTGGAGATGGCACTCCTGCCGCGCTGTGGGCCATGCCTGTGCTTCGCAGACTGCAAACTACCCTCTCCATTCGAAGAGAACACGCACGGATTGGGAAGTCTCTGTTCTCTGGGAGATGTGTGTGGTGCTACTGCCCCGGTGTATGGGGTGGCTCACTGGCCACTAGCAATGTTTCTGCTCGCCACTGTGGGGCAAACGTTGTGCAGCTAAGCTCACTTGGGAAGTACAAGTGCCAGAGTTCCTTTCTGGGGCACCATCAAGAGATCACATTCGTAGCATGCGGGTACTGCTTTCCTACTAAGCTGTGCCTTCCCCTCCAGCTTCAAGGTGTTCCTTTTGTGGATAGACTCTGGTGGAGAGGCCGCTGGAGAAGGCCTCTGCTTCTATGCCCTTTGAGAACGCTGCTTTGTGGAACCTCTTACCCTAGCGTCTGCCAAGTACAGCCTTCTGCCTCTCTCCAATACTGACTTACTTCTGACAGCTTGTCTTTCCGTTTGAGAAACCAAGAGCCCTTTTCGTGCAGGGAAAAATGTCCGTTTTCTGTTCTTCCTTTGCACAAGGTGACGTGCTTTCAGGGCTGGGGTTAGGCTTTTACCCACTCGAGGGAGGGCAGCTTCCCATTCACCTTGGAGATGGCACTCCTGCAGCGGTGTGGGCCATGACTGTGCTTCGCAGACTGCAAACTACCCTCTCCATTCGAAGAGTACACGCACGGATTGGGAAGTCTCTGTTCTCTGGGAGATGTGTGTGGTGCTACTGCCCCGGTGTATGGGGTGGCTCAGTAGCCACTAGCAATGTTTCTGCTCGCCACTGTGGGGCAAACGTTGTGCAGCTAAGCTCACTTGGGAAGTACAAGTGCCAGAGTTCCTTTCTGGGGCACCATCAAGAGATCACATTCGTAGCATGCGGGTCCTGCTTTCCTCCTAAGCTGTGCATTCCCCGCCAGCTTCAAGGTGTTCCCTTTGTGGATAGACTCTGGTGGAGAGGCGGCTGGTGAAGGCCTCTGCTTCTATGCCCTTTGAGAAGGCTGCTTTGAGGAACCTCTTACCCTAGCCTCTGCCAAGTACAGCCTTCTGCCTCTCTCCAATACTGACTATCTTCTGACAGCTTGTCTTTCCGTTCGAGAAACCAAGAGCCCTTTTCGTGCAGGGAAAAATGTCCGTTTTCTGTTCTTCTTTTGCACACGGTGACGTGCTTTCAGGGCTGGGGTTAGGCTTTTACCCACTCGAGGGAGGGCAGCTTCCCATTCACTTTGGAGATGGCACTCCTGCCGCGCTGTGGGCCATGCCTGTGCTTCGCAGACTGCAAACTACCCTCTCCATTCGAAGAGAACACGCACGGATTGGGAAGTCTCTGTTCTCTGGGAGATGTGTGTGGTGCTACTGCCCCGGTGTATGGGGTGGCTCACTAGCCACTAGCAATGTTTCTGCTCGCCACTGTGGGGCAAACGTTGTGCAGCTAAGCTCACTTGGGAAGTACAAGTGCCAGAGTTCCTTTCTGGGGCACCATCAAGAGATCACATTCGTAGCATGCGGGTACTGCTTTCCTCCTAAGCTGTGCATTCGCAGCCAGCTTCAAGGTGTTCCTTTTGTGGATAGACTCTGGTGGAGAGGCCGCTGGAGAAGGCCTCTGCTTCTATGCCCTTTGAGAAGGCTGCTTTGAGGAACCTCTTACCCTAGCGTCTGCCAAGTACAGCCTTCTGCCTCTCTCCAATACTGACTTACTTCTGACAGCTTGTCTTTCCGTTTGAGAAACCAAGAGCCCTTTTCGTGCAGGGAAAAATGTCCGTTTTCTGTTCTTCTTTTGCACACGGTGACGTGCTTTCAGGGCTGGGTTTGGCTTTTACCCACTCGAGGGAGGGCAGCTTCCCATTCACTTTGGAGATGGCACTCCTGCAGCGCTGTGGGCCATGTCTGTGCTTCGCAGACTGCAAACTACCCTCTCCATTCGAAGAGAACACACACGGATTGGGAAGTCTCTGTTCTCTGGGAGATGTGTGTGGTGCTACTGCCCCGGTGTATGGGGTGGCTCACTGGCCACTAGCAATGTTTCTGCTCGCCACTGTGGGGCAAACGTTGTGCAGCTAAGCTCACTTGGGAAGTACAAGTGCCAGAGTTCCTTTCTGGGGCACCATCAAGAGATCACATTCGTTGCATGCGGGTACTGCTTTCCTCCTAAGCTGTGCATTCGCAGCCAGCTTCAAGGTGTTCCTTTTGTGGATAGACTCTGGTGGAGAGGCCGCTGGAGAAGGCCTCTGCTTCTATGCCCTTTGAGAAGGCTGCTTTGAGGAACCTCTTACCCTAGCGTCTGCCAAGTACAGCCTTCTGCCTCTCTCCAATACTGACTTACTTCTGACAGCTTCTCTTTCCGTTTGAGAAACCAAGAGCCCTTTTCGTGCAGGGAAAAATGTCCGTTTTCTGTTCTTCTTTTGCACACGGTGACGTGCTTTCAGGGCTGGGTTAGGCTGTTACCCACTCGAGGGAGTGCAGCTTCCCATTCACTTTGGAGATGGCACTCCTGCAGCGCTGTGGGCCATGTCTGTGCTTCGCAGACTGCAAACTACCCTCTCTATTCGAAGAGAACACGCACGGATTGGGAAGTCTTTGTTCTCTGGGAGATGTGTGTGGTGCTACTGCCCCGGTGTATGGGGTGGCTCACTGGCCACTAGCAATGTTTCTGCTCGCCACTGTGGGGCAAACGTTGTGCAGCTAAGCTCACCTGGGAAGTACAAGTGCCAGAGTTCCTTTCTGGGGCACCATCAAGAGATCACATTCGTAGCATGCGGGTACTGCTTTCCTCCTAAGCTGTGCATTCCCCGCCAGCTTCAAGGTGTTCCTTTTGTGGATAGACTCTGGTGGAGAGGCCGCTGGAGAAGGCCTCTGCTTCTATGCCCTTTGAGAAGGCTGCTTTGAGGAACCTCTTACCCTAGCCTCTGCCAAGTACAGCCTTCTGCCTCTCTCCAATACTGACTATCTTCTGACAGCTTGTCTTTCCGTTTGAGAAACCAAGAGCCCTTTTCGAGCAGGGAAAAATGTCCGTTTTCTGTTCTTCTTTTGCACACGGTGACGTGCTTTCAGGGCTGGGGTTAGGCTTTTACCCACTCGAGGGAGGGCAGCTTCCCATTCACTTTGGAGATGGCACTCCTGCCGCGCTGTGGGCCATGCCTGTGCTTCGCAGACTGCAAACTACCCTCTCCATTCGAAGAGAACACGCATGGATTGGGAAGTCTCTGTTCTCTGGGAGATGTGTGTGGTGCTACTGTCCCGGTGTATGGGGTGGCTCACTGGCTACTAGCAATGTTTCTGCTCGCCACTGTGGGGCAAACGTTGTGCAGCTAACCTCACTTGGGAAGTACAAGTGCCAGAGCTCCTTTCTGGGGCACCATCAAGAGATCACATTCGTAGCATGCGGGTACTGCTTTCCTCCTAAGCTGTGCATTCGCAGCCAGCTTCAAGGTGTTCCTTTTGTGGATAGACTCTGGTGGAGAGGCCGCTGGAGAAGGCCTCTGCTTCTATGCCCTTTGAGAAGGCTGCTTTGAGGAACCTCTTACCCTAGCGTCTGCCAAGTACAGCCTTCTGCCTCTCTCCAATACTGACTTACTTCTGACAGCTTCTCTTTCCGTTTGAGAAACCAAGAGCCCTTTTCGTGCAGGGAAAAATGTCCGTTTTCTGTTCTTCTTTTGCACACGGTGACGTGCTTTCAGGGCTGGGTTAGGCTTTTACCCACTCGAGGGAGGGCAGCTTCCCATTCACTTTGGAGATGGCACTCCTGCAGCGCTGTGGGCCATGTCTGTGCTTCGCAGACTGCAAACTACCCTCTCCATTCGAAGAGAACACGCACGGATTGGGAAGTCTCTGTTCTCTGGGAGATGTGTGTGGTGCTACTGCCCCGGTGTATGGGGTGGCTCACTGGCCACTAGCAATGTTTCTGCTCGCCACTGTGGGGCAAACGTTGTGCAGCTAAGCTCACCTGGGAAGTACAAGTGCCAGAGTTCCTTTCTGGGGCACCATCAAGAGATCACATTCGTAGCATGCGGGTACTGCTTTCCTCCTAAGCTGTGCATTCCCCGCCAGCTTCAAGGTGTTCCTTTTGTGGATAGACTCTGGTGGAGAGGCCGCTGGAGAAGGCCTCTGCTTCTATGCCCTTTGAGAAGGCTGCTTTGAGGAACCTCTTACCCTAGCCTCTGCCAAGTACAGCCTTCTGCCTCTCTCCAATACTGACTTACTTCTGACAGCTTGTCTTTCCGTTTGAGAAACCAAGAGCCCTTTTCGTGCAGGGAAAAATGTCCGTTTTCTGTTCTTCTTTTGCACACGGTGACGTGCTCTCAGGGCTGGGGTTAGGCTTTTACCAACTCGAGGGAGGGCAGCTTCCCATTCACTTTGCAGATGGCACTCCTGCAGCGCTGTGGGCCATGCCTGTGCTTCGCAGACTGCAAACTACCCTCTACATTCGAAGAGAACACGCACGGATTGGGAAGTCTCTGTTCTCTGGGAGATGTGTGTGATGCTACTGCCCCGGTGTATGGGGTGGCTCACTGACCACTAGCAATGTTTCTGCTCGCCACTGTGGGGCAAACGTTGTGCAGCTAAGCTCACTTGGGAAGTACAAGTGCCAGAGTTCCTTTCTGGGGCACCATCAAGAGATCACATTCGTAGCATGCGGGTACTGCTTTCCTCCTAAGCTGTGCATTCGCAGCCAGCTTCAAGGTGTTCCTTTTGTGGATAGACTCTGGTGGAGAGGACGCTGGAGAAGGCCTCTGCTTCTATGCCCTTTGAGAAGGCTGCTTTGAGGATCCTCTTACCCTAGCCTCTGCCAAGTACAGCCTTCTGCCTCTCTCCAATACTGACTTACTTCTGACAGCTTGTCTTTCCGTTTGAGAAACCAAGAGCCCTTTTCGTGCAGGGAAAAATGTCCGTTTTCTGTTCTTACTTTGCACACGGTGACGTGCTTTCAGGGCTGGGGTTAGGCTTTTACCCACTCGAGGGAGGGCAGCTTCCCATTCACCTTGGAGATGGCACTCCTGCCGCGCTGTGGGCCATGCCTGTGCTTCGCAGACTGCAAACTACCCTCTCCATTCGCAGAGAACACGCACGGATTGGGAAGTCTCTGTTCTCTGGGAGATGTGTGTGGTGCTACTGCCCCGGTGTATGGGGTGGCTCACTGGCCACTAGCAATGTTTCTGCTCGCCACTGTGGGGCAAACGTTGTGCAGCTAAGCTCACTTGGGAAGTACAAGTGCCAGAGTTCCTTTCTGGGGCACCATCAAGAGATCACATTCGTAGCCTGCGGGTACTGCTTTCCTCCTAAGCTGTGCATTCGCAGCCAGCTTCAAGGTGTTCCTTTTGTGGATAGACTCTGGTGGAGAGGCCGCTGGAGAAGGCCTCTGCTTCTATGCCCTTTGAGAAGGCTGCTTTGAGGAACCTCTTACCCTAGCCTCTGCCAAGTACAGCCTTCTGCCTCTCTCCAATACTGACTTACTTCTGACAGCTTGTCTTTCCGTTTGAGAAACCAAGAGCCCTTTTCGTGCAGGGAAAAATGTCCGTTTTCTGTTCTTCTTTTGCACACGGTGACGTGCTTTCAGGGCTGGGGTTAGGCTTTTACCCACTCGAGGGAGAGCAGCTTCCCATTCACTTTGGAGATGGCACTCCTGCCGCGCTGTGGGCCATGCCTGTGCTTCGCAGACTGCAAACTACCCTCTCCATTCGAAGAGAACACGCACAGATTGGGAAGTCTCTGTTCTCTGGGAGATGTGTGTGGTGCTACTGCCCCGGTGTATGGGGTGGCTCACTGGCCACTAGCAATGTTTCTGCTCGCCACTGTGGGGCAAACGTTGTGCAGCTAAGCTCACTTGGGAAGTACAAGTGCCAGAGTTCCTTTCCGGGGCACCATCAAGAGATCACATTCGTAGCATGCGGGTACTGCTTTCCTCCTAAGCTGTGCATTCGCAGCCAGCTTCAAGGTGTTCCTTTTGTGGAGAGACTCTGGTGGAGAGGCCGCTGGAGAAGGGCTCTGCTTCTATGCCCTTTGAGAAGGCTGCTTTGAGGATCCTCTTACCCGAGCGTCTGCCAAGTACAGCCTTCTGCCTCTCTCCAATACTGACTTACTTCTGACAGCTTGTCTTTCCGTTTGAGAAACCAAGAGCCCTTTTCGTGCAGGGAAAAATGTCCGTTTTCTGTTCTTCTTTTGCACACGGTGACGTGCTTTCAGGGCTGGTGTTAGGCTTTTACCCACTCGAGGGAGAGCAGCTTCCCATTCACTTTGGAGATGGCACTCCTGCCGCGCTGTGGGCCATGCCTGTGCTTCGCAGACTGCAAACTACCCTCTCCATTCGAAGAGAACACGCACAGATTGGGAAGTCTCTGTTCTCTGGGAGATGTGTGTGGTGCTACTGCCCCGGTGTATGGGGTGGCTCATTGGCCACTAGCAATGTTTCTGCTCGCCACTGTGGGGCAAACGTTGTGCAGCTAAGCTCACTTGGGAAGTACAAGTGCCAGAGTTCCTTTCTGGGGCACCATCAAGACATCACATTCGTAGCATCCGGGTACTGCTTTCCTCCTAAGGTCTGCATTCCCCGCCAGCTTCAAAGTGTTCCTTTTGTGGATAGACTCTGGTGGAGAGGCCGCTGGAGAAGGCCTCTGCTTCTATGCCCTTTGAGAAGGCTGCTTTGAGGAACCTCTTACCCTAGCCTCTGCCAAGTACAGCCTTCTGCCTCTCTCCAATACTGACTTACTTCTGACAGCTTCTCTTTCCGTTTGAGAAACCAAGAGCCCTTTTCGTGCAGGGAAAAATGTCCGTTTTCTGTTCTTCTTTTGCACACGGTGACGTGCTTTCAGGGCTGGGGTTAGGCTTTTACCCACTCGAGGGAGGGCAGCTTCCCATTCACCTTGGAGATGGCACTCCTGCCGCGCTGTGGGCCATGCCTGTGCTTCGCAGACTGCAAACTACCCTCTCCATTCGCAGAGAACACGCACGGATTGGGAAGTCTCTGTTCTCTGGGAGATGTGTGTGGTGCTACTGCCCCGGTGTATGGGGTGGCTCACTGGCCACTAGCAATGTTTCTGCTCGCCACTGTGGGGCAAACGTTGTGCAGCTAAGCTCACTTGGGAAGTACAAGTGCCAGAGTTCCTTTCTGGGGCACCATCAAGAGATCACATTCGTAGCCTGCGGGTACTGCTTTACTCCTAAGCTGTGCATTCGCAGCCAGCTTCAAGGTGTTCCTTTTGTGGATAGACTCTGGTGGAGAGGCCGCTGGAGAAGGCCTCTGCTTCTATGCCCTTTGAGAAGGCTGCTTTGAGGAACCTCTTACCCTAGCCTCTGCCAAGTACAGCCTTCTGCCTCTCTCCAATACTGACTTACTTCTGATAGCTTGTCTTTCCGTTTCAGAAACCAAGAGCCCTTTTCGTGCAGGGAAAAATGTCCGTTTTCTGTTCTTCTTTTGCACACGGTGACGTGCTTTCAGGGCTGGTGTTAGGCTTTTACCCACTAGAGGGAGGGCAGCTTCCCATTCACTTTGGAGATGGCACTCCTGCCGCGCTGTGGGCCATGCCTGTGCTTCGCAGACTGCAAACTACCCTCTCCATTCGAAGAGAACACGCACGGATTGGGAAGTCTCTGTTCTCTGGGAGATGTGTGTGGTGCTACTGCCCCGGTGTATGGGGTGGCTCACTGGCCACTAGCAATGTTTCTGCTCGCCACTGTGGGGCAAACGTTGTGCAGCTAAGCTCACTTGGGAAGTACAAGTGCCAGATTTCCTTTCTGGGGCACCATCAAGAGATCACATTCGTAGCATGCGGGTACTGCTTTCCTCCTAAGCTGTGCATTCGCAGCCAGCTTCAAGGTGTTCCTTTTGTGGATAGACTCTGGTGGAGAGGCCGCTGGAGAAGGCCTCTGCTTCTATGCCCTTTGAGAAGGCTGCTTTGAGGATCCTCTTACCCGAGCGTCTGCCAAGTACAGCCTTCTGCCTCTCTCCAATACTGACTTACTTCTGACAGCTTGTCTTTCCGTTTGAGAAACCAAGAGCCCTTTTCGTGCATGGAAAAATGTCCGTTTTCTGTTCTTCTTTTGCACACGGTGACGTGCTTTCAGGGCTGGGGTTAGGCTTTTACCCACTCGAGGGAGGGCAGCTTCCCATTCACTTTGGAGATGGCACTCCTGCCGCGCTGTGGGCCATGCCTGTGCTTCGCAGACTGCAAACTACCCTCTCCATTCGAAGAGAACACGCACAGATTGGGAAGTCTCTGTTCTCTGGGAGATGTGTGTGGTGCTACTGCCCCGGTGTATGGGGTGGCTCACTGGCCACTAGCAATGTTTCTGCTCGCCACTGTGGGGCAAACGTTGTGCAGCTAAGCTCACTTGGGAAGTACAAGTGCCAGAGTTCCTTTCTGGGGCACCATCAAGAGATCACATTCGTAGCATGCGGGTACTGCTTTCCTCCTAAGCTGTGCATTCCCCGCCAGCTTCAAGGTGTTCCTTTTGTGGATAGACTCTGGTGGAGAGGCCGCTGGAGAAGGCCTCTGCTTCTATGCCCTTTGAGAAGGCTGCTTTGAGGAACCTCTTACCCTAGCCTCTGCCAAGTACAGCCTTCTGCCTCTCTCCAATACTGACTTACTTCTGACAGCTTGTCTTTCCGTTTGAGAAACCAAGAGCCCTTTTCGTGCAGGGAAAAATGTCCGTTTTCTGTTCTTCTTTTGCACACGGTGACGTGCTTTCAGGGCTGGGGTTAGGCTTTTACCCACTCGAGGGAAGGCAGCTTCCCATTCACTTTGGAGATGGCACTCCTGCCGCGCTGTGGGCCATGCCTGTGCTTCGCAGACTGCAAACTACCCTCTCCATTCGAAGAGAACACGCACGGATTGGGAAGTCTCTGTTCTCTGGGAGATGTGTGTGATGCTACTGCCCCGGTGTATGGGGTGGCTCACTGGCCACTAGCAATGTTTCTGCTCGCCACTGTGGGGCAAACGTTGTGCAGCTAAGCTCACTTGGGAATTACAAGTGCCAGAGTTCCTTTCTGGGGCACCATCAAGAGATCACATTCGCAGCATGCGGGTACTGCTTTCCTCCTAAGCTGTGCATTCCCCGCCAGCTTCAAGGTGTTCCTTTTGTGGATAGACTCTGGTGGAGAGGCCGCTGGAGAAGGCCTCTGCTTCTATGCCCTTTGAGAAGGCTGCTTTGAGGATCCTCTTACCCTAGCGTCTGCCAAGTACAGCCTTCTGCCTCTCTCCAATACTGACTTACTTCTGACAGCTTGTCTTTCCGTTTGAGAAACCAAGAGCCCTTTTCGTGCAGGGAAAAATGTCCGTTTTCTGTTCTTCTTTTGCACACGGTGACGTGCTCTCAGGGCTGGGGTTAGGCTTTTACCAACTCGAGGGAGGGCAGCTTCCCATTCACTTTGCAGATGGCACTCCTGCAGCGCTGTGGGCCATGCCTGTGCTTCGCAGACTGCAAACTACCCTCTACATTCGAAGAGAACACGCACGGATTGGGAAGTCTCTGTTCTCTGGGAGATGTGTGTGATGCTACTGCCCCGGTGTATGGGGTGGCTCACTGACCACTAGCAATGTTTCTGCTCGCCACTGTGGGGCAAACGTTGTGCAGCTAAGCTCACTTGGGAAGTACAAGTGCCAGAGTTCCTTTCTGGGGCACCATCAAGAGATCACATTCGTAGCATGCGGGTACTGCTTTCCTCCTAAGCTGTGCATTCGCAGCCAGCTTCAAGGTGTTCCTTTTGTGGATAGACTCTGGTGGAGAGGACGCTGGAGAAGGCCTCTGCTTCTATGCCCTTTGAGAAGGCTGCTTTGAGGATCCTCTTACCCTAGCCTCTGCCAAGTACAGCCTTCTGCCTCTCTCCAATACTGACTTACTTCTGACAGCTTGTCTTTCCGTTTGAGAAACCAAGAGCCCTTTTCGTGCAGGGAAAAATGTCCGTTTTCTGTTCTTACTTTGCACACGGTGACGTGCTTTCAGGGCTGGGGTTAGGCTTTTACCCACTCGAGGGAGGGCAGCTTCCCATTCACCTTGGAGATGGCACTCCTGCCGCGCTGTGGGCCATGCCTGTGCTTCGCAGACTGCAAACTACCCTCTCCATTCGCAGAGAACACGCACGGATTGGGAAGTCTCTGTTCTCTGGGAGATGTGTGTGGTGCTACTGCCCCGGTGTATGGGGTGGCTCACTGGCCACTAGCAATGTTTCTGCTCGCCACTGTGGGGCAAACGTTGTGCAGCTAAGCTCACTTGGGAAGTACAAGTGCCAGAGTTCCTTTCTGGGGCACCATCAAGAGATCACATTCGTAGCCTGCGGGTACTGCTTTCCTCCTAAGCTGTGCATTCGCAGCCAGCTTCAAGGTGTTCCTTTTGTGGATAGACTCTGGTGGAGAGGCCGCTGGAGAAGGCCTCTGCTTCTATGCCCTTTGAGAAGGCTGCTTTGAGGAACCTCTTACCCTAGCCTCTGCCAAGTACAGCCTTCTGCCTCTCTCCAATACTGACTTACTTCTGACAGCTTGTCTTTCCGTTTGAGAAACCAAGAGCCCTTTTCGTGCAGGGAAAAATGTCCGTTTTCTGTTCTTCTTTTGCACACGGTGACGTGCTTTCAGGGCTGGGTTTAGGCTTTTACCCACTCGAGGGAGAGCAGCTTCCCATTCACTTTGGAGATGGCACTCCTGCCGCGCTGTGGGCCATGCCTGTGCTTCGCAGACTGCAAACTACCCTCTCCATTCGAAGAGAACACGCACAGATTGGGAAGTCTCTGTTCTCTGGGAGATGTGTGTGGTGCTACTGCCCCGGTGTATGGGGTGGCTCACTGGCCACTAGCAATGTTTCTGCTCGCCACTGTGGGGCAAACGTTGTGCAGCTAAGCTCACTTGGGAAGTACAAGTGCCAGAGTTCCTTTCCGGGGCACCATCAAGAGATCACATTCGTAGCATGCGGGTACTGCTTTCCTCCTAAGCTGTGCATTCGCAGCCAGCTTCAAGGTGTTCCTTTTGTGGAGAGACTCTGGTGGAGAGGCCGCTGGAGAAGGGCTCTGCTTCTATGCCCTTTGAGAAGGCTGCTTTGAGGATCCTCTTACCCGAGCGTCTGCCAAGTACAGCCTTCTGCCTCTCTCCAATACTGACTTACTTCTGACAGCTTGTCTTTCCGTTTGAGAAACCAAGAGCCCTTTTCGTGCAGGGAAAAATGTCCGTTTTCTGTTCTTCTTTTGCACACGGTGACGTGCTTTCAGGGCTGGGGTTAGGCTTTTACCCACTCGAGGGAGAGCAGCTTCCCATTCACTTTGGAGATGGCACTCCTGCCGCGCTGTGGGCCATGCCTGTGCTTCGCAGACTGCAAACTACCCTCTCCATTCGAAGAGAACACGCACAGATTGGGAAGTCTCTGTTCTCTGGGAGATGTGTGTGGTGCTACTGCCCCGGTGTATGGGGTGGCTCATTGGCCACTAGCAATGTTTCTGCTCGCCACTGTGGGGCAAACGTTGTGCAGCTAAGCTCACTTGGGAAGTACAAGTGCCAGAGTTCCTTTCTGGGGCACCATCAAGACATCACATTCGTAGCATCCGGGTACTGCTTTCCTCCTAAGGTCTGCATTCCCCGCCAGCTTCAAAGTGTTCCTTTTGTGGATAGACTCTGGTGGAGAGGCCGCTGGAGAAGGCCTCTGCTTCTATGCCCTTTGAGAAGGCTGCTTTGAGGAACCTCTTACCCTAGCCTCTGCCAAGTACAGCCTTCTGCCTCTCTCCAATACTGACTTACTTCTGACAGCTTCTCTTTCCGTTTGAGAAACCAAGAGCCCTTTTCGTGCAGGGAAAAATGTCCGTTTTCTGTTCTTCTTTTGCACACGGTGACGTGCTTTCAGGGCTGGGGTTAGGCTTTTACCCACTCGAGGGAGGGCAGCTTCCCATTCACCTTGGAGATGGCACTCCTGCCGCGCTGTGGGCCATGCCTGTGCTTCGCAGACTGCAAACTACCCTCTCCATTCGCAGAGAACACGCACGGATTGGGAAGTCTCTGTTCTCTGGGAGATGTGTGTGGTGCTACTGCCCCGGTGTATGGGGTGGCTCACTGGCCACTAGCAATGTTTCTGCTCGCCACTGTGGGGCAAACGTTGTGCAGCTAAGCTCACTTGGGAAGTACAAGTGCCAGAGTTCCTTTCTGGGGCACCATCAAGAGATCACATTCGTAGCCTGCGGGTACTGCTTTACTCCTAAGCTGTGCATTCGCAGCCAGCTTCAAGGTGTTCCTTTTGTGGATAGACTCTGGTGGAGAGGCCGCTGGAGAAGGCCTCTGCTTCTATGCCCTTTGAGAAGGCTGCTTTGAGGAACCTCTTACCCTAGCCTCTGCCAAGTACAGCCTTCTGCCTCTCTCCAATACTGACTTACTTCTGATAGCTTGTCTTTCCGTTTCAGAAACCAAGAGCCCTTTTCGTGCAGGGAAAAATGTCCGTTTTCTGTTCTTCTTTTGCACACGGTGACGTGCTTTCAGGGCTGGTGTTAGGCTTTTACCCACTAGAGGGAGGGCAGCTTCCCATTCACTTTGGAGATGGCACTCCTGCCGCGCTGTGGGCCATGCCTGTGCTTCGCAGACTGCAAACTACCCTCTCCATTCGAAGAGAACACGCACGGATTGGGAAGTCTCTGTTCTCTGGGAGATGTGTGTGGTGCTACTGCCCCGGTGTATGGGGTGGCTCACTGGCCACTAGCAATGTTTCTGCTCGCCACTGTGGGGCAAACGTTGTGCAGCTAAGCTCACTTGGGAAGTACAAGTGCCAGATTTCCTTTCTGGGGCACCATCAAGAGATCACATTCGTAGCATGCGGGTACTGCTTTCCTCCTAAGCTGTGCATTCGCAGCCAGCTTCAAGGTGTTCCTTTTGTGGATAGACTCTGGTGGAGAGGCCGCTGGAGAAGGGCTCTGCTTCTATGCCCTTTGAGAAGGCTGCTTTGAGGATCCTCCTACCCGAGCGTCTGCCAAGTACAGCCTTCTGCCTCTCTCCAATACTGACTTACTTCTGACAGCTTGTCTTTCCGTTTGAGAAACCAAGAGCCCTTTTCGTGCATGGAAAAATGTCCGTTTTCTGTTCTTCTTTTGCACACGGTGACGTGCTTTCAGGGCTGGGGTTAGGCTTTTACCCACTCGAGGGAGGGCAGCTTCCCATTCACTTTGGAGATGGCACTCCTGCCGCGCTGTGGGCCATGCCTGTGCTTCGCAGATTGCAAACTACCCTCTCCATTCGAAGAGAACACGCACAGATTGGGAAGTCTCTGTTCTCTGGGAGATGTGTGTGGTGCTACTGCCCCGGTGTATGGGGTGGCTCACTGGCCACTAGCAATGTTTCTGCTCGCCACTGTGGGGCAAACGTTGTGCAGCTAAGCTCACTTGGGAAGTACAAGTGCCAGAGTTCCTTTCTGGGGCACCATCAAGAGATCACATTCGTAGCATGCGGGTACTGCTTTCCTCCTAAGCTGTGCATTCCCCGCCAGCTTCAAGGTGTTCCTTTTGTGGATAGACTCTGGTGGAGAGGCCGCTGGAGAAGGCCTCTGCTTCTATGCCCTTTGAGAAGGCTGCTTTGAGGAACCTCTTACCCTAGCCTCTGCCAAGTACAGCCTTCTGCCTCTCTCCAATACTGACTTACTTCTGACAGCTTGTCTTTCCGTTTGAGAAACCAAGAGCCCTTTTCGTGCAGGGAAAAATGTCCGTTTTCTGTTCTTCTTTTGCACACGGTGACGTGCTTTCAGGGCTGGGGTTAGGCTTTTACCCACTCGAGGGAAGGCAGCTTCCCATTCACTTTGGAGATGGCACTCCTGCCGCGCTGTGGGCCATGCCTGTGCTTCGCAGACTGCAAACTACCCTCTCCATTCGAAGAGAACACGCACGGATTGGGAAGTCTCTGTTCTCTGGGAGATGTGTGTGATGCTACTGCCCCGGTGTATGGGGTGGCTCACTGGCCACTAGCAATGTTTCTGCTCGCCACTGTGGGGCAAACGTTGTGCAGCTAAGCTCACTTGGGAATTACAAGTGCCAGAGTTCCTTTCTGGGGCACCATCAAGAGATCACATTCGCAGCATGCGGGTACTGCTTTCCTCCTAAGCTGTGCATTCCCCGCCAGCTTCAAGGTGTTCCTTTTGTGGATAGACTCTGGTGGAGAGGCCGCTGGAGAAGGCCTCTGCTTCTATGCCCTTTGAGAAGGCTGCTTTGAGGATCCTCTTACCCTAGCGTCTGCCAAGTACAGCCTTCTGCCTCTCTCCAATACTGACTTACTTCTGACAGCTTGTCTTTCCGTTTGAGAAACCAAGAGCCCTTTTCGTGCAGGGAAAAATGTCCGTTTTCTGTTCTTCTTTTGCACACGGTGACGTGCTTTCAGGGCTGGGTTAGGCTTTTACCCACTCGAGGGAGGGCAGCTTCCCATTCACTTTGGAGATGGCACTCCTGCCGCGCTGTGGGCCATGCCTGTGCTTCGCAGACTGCAAACTACCCTCTCCATTCGAAGAGAACACGCACGGATTGGGAAGTCTCTGTTCTCTGGGAGATGTGTGTGGTGCTACTGCCCCGGTGTATGGGGTGGCTCACTGGCCACTAGCAATGTTTCTGCTCGCCACTGTGTGGCAAACGTTGTTCAGCTAAGGTCACTTGGGAAGTACAAGTGCCAGAGTTCCTTTCTGGGGCACCATCAAAAGATCACATTCGTAGCATGCGGGTACTGCTTTCCTCCTAAGCTGTGCATTCGCAGCCAGCTTCAAGGTGTTCCTTTTGTGGATAGACTCTGGTGGAGAGGCCGCTGGAGAAGGCCTCTGCTTCTATGCCCTTTGAGAAGGCTGCTTTGAGGAACCTCTTACCCTAGCCTCTGCCAAGTACAGCCTTCTGCCTCTCTCCAATACTGACTTACTTCTGACAGCTTGTCTTTCCGTTTGAGAAACCAAGAGCCCTTTTCGTGCAGGGAAAAATGTCCGTTTTCTGTTCTTCTTTTGCACACGGTGACGTGCTTTCAGGGCTGTGGTTAGGCTTTTACCCACTCGAGGGAGAGCAGCTTCCCATTCACTTTGGAGATGGCACTCCTGCCGCCCTGTGGGCCATGCCTGTGCTTCGCAGACTGCAAACTACCCTCTCCATTCGAAGAGAACACGCACAGATTGGGAAGTCTCTGTTCTCTGGGAGATGTGTGTGGTGCTACTGCCCCGGTGTATGGGGTGGCTCACTGGCCACTAGCAATGTTTCTGCTCGCCACTGTGGGGCAAACGTTGTGCAGCTAAGCTCACTTGGGAAGTACAAGTGCCAGAGTTCCTTTCTGGGGCACCATCAAGAGATCACATTCGTAGCATGCGGGTACTGCTTTCCTCCTAAGCTCTGCATTCCCCGCCAGCTTCAAGGTGTTCCTTTTGTGGATAGACACTGGTGGAGAGGCCGCTGGAGAAGGCTTCTGCTTCTATGCCCTTTGAGAAGGCTGCTTTGAGGAACCTCTTACCCTAGCCTCTGCCAAGTACAGCCTTCTGCCTCTCTCCAATACTGACTTACTTCTGACAGCTTGTCTTTCCGTTTGAGAAATCAAGAGCCCTTTTCGTGCAGGGAAAAATGTCCGTTTTCTGTTCTTCTTTTGCACACGGTGACGTGCTTTCAGGGCTGGGTTAGGCTTTTACCCACTCGAGGGAGGGCAGCTTCCCATTCACTTTGGAGATGGCACTCCTGCCGCGCTGTGGGCCATGCCTGTGCTTCGCAGACTGCAAACTACCCTCTCCATTCGAAGAGAACACGCAAGGATTGGGAAGTCTCTGTTCTCTGGGAGATGTGTGTGGTGCTACTGCCCCGGTGTATGGGGTGGCTCACTGGCCACTAGCAATGTTTCTGCTCGCCACTGTGTGGCAAACGTTGTTCAGCTAGGCTCACTTGGGAAGTACAAGTGCCAGAGTTCCTTTCTGGGGCACCATCAAGGGATCACATTCGTAGCATGCGGGTACTGCTTTCCTCCTAAGCTGTGCATTCCCCGCCAGCTTCAAGGTGTTCCTTTTGTGGATAGACTCTGGTGGAGAGGCCGCTGGAGAAGGCCTCTGCTTCTATGCCCTTTGAGAAGGCTGCTTTGAGGAACCTCTTACCCTAGCGTCTGCCAAGTACAGCCTTCTGCCTCTCTCCAATACTGACTTACTTCTGACAGCTTGTCTTTCCATTTGAGAAACCAAGAGCCCTTTTCGTGCAGGGAAAAATGTCCGTTTTCTGTTCTTCCTTTGCACACGGTGACGTGCTTTCAGGGCTGGGGTTAGGCTTTTACCCACTCGAGGGAGGGCAGCTTCCGATTCACCTTGGAGATGGCACTCCTGCAGCGGTGTGGGCCATGACTGTGCTTCGCAGACTGCAAACTACCCTCTCCATTCGCAGAGAATACGCACGGATTGGGAAGTCTCTGTTCTCTGGGAGATGTGTGTGGTGCTACTGCCCCGGTGTATGGGGTGGCTCACTGGCCACTAGCAATGTTTCTGCTCGCCACTGTGGGGCAAACGTTGTGCAGCTAAGCTCACTTGGGAAGTACAAGTGCCAGAGTTCCTTTCTGGGGCACCATCAAGAGATCACATTCGTAGCCTGCGGGTACTGCTTTCCTCCTAAGCTGTGCATTCCCCGCCAGCTTCAAGGTGTTCCTTTTGTGGATAGACTCTGGTGGAGAGGCCGCTGGAGAAGGCCTCTGCTTCTATGCCCTTTGAGAAGGCTGCTTTGAGGAACCTCTTACCCTAGCCTCTGCCAAGTACAGCCTTCTGCCTCTCTCCAATACTGACTTACTTCTGACAGCTTGTCTTTCCGTTTGAGAAACCAAGAGCCCTTTTCGTGCAGGGAAAAATGTCCGTTTTCTGTTCTTCTTTTGCACACGGTGACGTGCTTTCAGGGCTGGGGTTAGGCTTTTACCCACTCGAGGGAAGGCAGCTTCCCATTCACTTTGGAGATGGCACTCCTGCCGCGCTGTGGGCCATGCCTGTGCTTCGCAGACTGCAAACTACCCTCTCCATTCGAAGAGAACACGCACGGATTGGGAAGTCTCTGTTCTCTGGGAGATGTGTGTGATGCTACTGCCCCGGTGTATGGGGTGGCTCACTGGCCACTAGCAATGTTTCTGCTCGCCACTGTGGGGCAAACGTTGTGCAGCTAAGCTCACTTGGGAAGTACAAGTGCCAGAGTTCCTTTCTGGGGCACCATCAAGAGATCTCATTCGCAGCATGCGGGTACTGCTTTCCTCCTAAGCTGTGCATTCCCCGCCAGCTTCAAGGTGTTCCTTTTGTGGATAGACTCTGGTGGAGAGGCCGCTGGAGAAGGCCTCTGCTTCTATGCCCTTTGAGAAGGCTGCTTTGAGGAACCTCTTACCCTAGCCTCTGCCAAGTACAGCCTTCTGCCTCTCTCCAATACTGACTTACTTCTGACAGCTTGTCTTTCCATTTGAGAAACCAAGAGCCCTTTTCGTGCAGGGAAAAATGTCCGTTTTCTGTTCTTCCTTTGCACACGGTGACGTGCTTTCAGGGCTGGGGTTAGGCTTTTACCCACTCGAGGGAGGGCAGCTTCCCATTCACCTTGGAGATGGCACTCCTGCAGCGGTGTGGGCCATGACTGTGCTTCGCAGACTGCAAACTACCCTCTCCATTCGCAGAGAATACGCACGGATTGGGAAGTCTCTGTTCTCTGGGAGATGTGTGTGGTGCTACTGCCCCGGTGTATGGGGTGGCTCACTGGCCACTAGCAATGTTTCTGCTCGCCACTGTGGGGCAAACGTTGTGCAGCTAAGCTCACTTGGGAAGTACAAGTGCCAGAGTTCCTTTCTGGGGCACCATCAAGAGATCACATTCGTAGCATGCGGGTACTGCTTTCCTCCTAAGCTCTGCATTCCCCGCCAGCTTCAAGGTGTTCCTTTTGTGGATAGACTCTGGTGGAGAGGCCGCTGGAGAAGGCCTCTGCTTCTATGCCCTTTGAGAAGGCTGCTTTGAGGAACCTCTTACCCTAGCCTCTGCCAAGTACAGCCTTCTGCCTCTCTCCAATACTGACTTACTTCTGACAGCTTCTCTTTCCGTTTGAGAAACCAAGAGCCCTTTTCGTGCAGGGAAAAATGTCCGTTTTCAGTTCTTCTTTTGCACACGGTGACGTGCTTTCAGGGCTGGGTTAGGCTTTTACCCACTCGAGGGAGGGCAGCTTCCCATTCACTTTGGAGATGGCACTCCTGCCGCGCTGTGGGCCATGCCTGTGCTTCGCAGACTGCAAACTACCCTCTCCATTCGAAGAGAACACGCAAGGATTGGGAAGTCTCTGTTCTCTGGGAGATGTGTGTGGTGCTACTGCCCCGGTGTATGGGGTGGCTCACTGGCCACTAGCAATGTTTCTGCTCGCCACTGTGGGGCAAACGTTGTTCAGCTAAGCTCACTTGGGAAGTACAAGTGCCAGAGTTCCTTTCTGGGGCACCATCAAGAGATCACATTCGTAGCCTGCGGGTACTGCTTTCCTCCTAAGCTGTGCATTCGCAGCCAGCTTCAAGGTGTTCCTTTTGTGGATAGACTCTGGTGGAGAGGCCGCTGGAGAAGGCCTCTGCTTCTATGCCCTTTGAGAAGGCTGCTTTGAGGAACCTCTTACCCTAGCCTCTGCCAAGTACAGCCTTCTGCCTCTCTCCAATACTGACTTACTTCTGACAGCTTGTCTTTCCGTTTGAGAAACCAAGAGCCATTTTCGTGCAGGGAAAAATGTCCGTTTTCTGTTCTTCTTTTGCACACGGTGACGTGCTTTCAGGGCTGTGGTTAGGCTTTTACCCACTCAAGGGAGGGCAGCTTCCCATTCACTTTGGAGATGGCACTCCTGCCGCGCTGTGGGCCATGCCTGTGCTTCGCAGACTGCAAACTACCCTCTCCATTCGAAGAGAACACGCACGGATTGGGAAGTCTCTGTTCTCTGGGAGATGTGTGTGGTGCTACTGCCCCGGTGTATGGGGTGGCTCACTGGCCACTAGCAATGTTTCTGCTCGCCACTGTGGGGCAAACGTTGTGCAGCTAAGCTCACTTGGGAAGTACAAGTGCCAGAGTTCCTTTCTGGGGCACCATCAAGAGATCACATTCGTAGCATGCGGGTACTGCTTTCCTCCTAAGCTGTGCATTCCCCGCCAGCTTCAAGGTGTTCCTTTTGTGGATAGACTCTGGTGGAGAGGCCGCTGGAGAAGGCCTCTGCTTCTATGCCCTTTGAGAAGGCTGCTTTGAGGAACCTCTTACCCTAGCCTCTGCCAAGTACAGCCTTCTGCCTCTCTCCAATACTGACTTACTTCTGACAGCTTGTCTTTCCGTTTGAGAAACCAAGAGCCCTTTTCGTGCAGGGAAAAATGTCCGTTTTCTGTTCTTCCTTTGCACACGGTGACGTGCTTTCAGGGCTGGGGTTAGGCTTTTACCCACTCGAGGGAGGGCAGCTTCCCATTCACCTTGGAGATGGCACTCCTGCAGCGGTGTGGGCCATGACAGTGCATCGCAGACTGCAAACTACCCTCTCCATTCAAAGAGAACACGCACAGATTGGGATGTCTATGTTCTCTGGGAGATGTGTGTGGTGCTACTGCCCCGGTGTATGGGGTGGCTCACTGGCCACTAGCAATGTTTCTGCTCGCCACTGTGGGGCAAACGTTGTGCAGCTAAGCTCACTTGGGAAGTACAAGTGCCAGAGTTCCTTTCTGGGGCACCATCAAGAGATCACATTCGTAGCATGCGGGTACTGCTTTCCTCCTAAGCAGTGCATTCCCAGCCAGCTTCAAGGTGTTCCTTTTGTGGATAGACTCTGGTGGAGAGGCCGCTGGAGAAGGCCTCTGCTTCTATGCCCTTTGAGAAGGCTGCTTTGAGGAACCTCTTACCCTAGCGTCTGCCAAGTACAGCCTTCTGCCTCTCTCCAATACTGACTTACTTCTGACAGCTTGTCTTTCCGTTTGAGAAACCAAGAGCCCTTTTCGTGCAGGGAAAAATGTCCGTTTTCTGTTCTTCTTTTGCACACGGTGACGTGCTTTCAGGGCTGGGGTTAGGCTTTTACCCACTAGAGGGAGGGCAGCTTCCCATTCACTTTGGAGATGGCACTCCTGCCGCGCTGTGGGCCATGCCTGTGCTTCGCAGACTGCAAACTACCCTCTCCATTCGAAGAGAACACGCACGGATTGGGAAGTCTCTGTTCTCTGGGAGATGTGTGTGGTGCTACTGCCCCGGTGTATGGGGTGGCTCACTGGCCACTAGCAATGTTTCTGCTCGCCACTGTGGGGCAAACGTTGTGCAGCTAAGCTCACTTGGGAAGTACAAGTGCCAGATTTCCTTTCTGGGGCACCATCAAGAGATCACATTCGTAGCATGCGGGTACTGCTTTCCTCCTAAGCTGTGCATTCGCAGCCAGCTTCAAGGTGTTCCTTTTGTGGATAGACTCTGGTGGAGAGGCCGCTGGAGAAGGCCTCTGCTTCTATGCCCTTTGAGAAGGCTGCTTTGAGGATCCTCTTACCCTAGCGTCTGCCAACTACAGCCTTCTGCCTCTCTCCAATACTGACTTACTTCTGACAGCTTGTCTTTCCGTTTGAGAAAACAAGAGCCCTTTTCGTGCAGGGAAAAATGTCCGTTTTCTGTTCTTCTTTTGCACACGGTGACGTGCTTTCAGGGCTGGGGTTAGGCTTTTACCCACTCAAGGGAGGGCAGCTTCCCATTCACTTTGGAGATGGCACTCCTGCCGCGCTGTGGGCCATGCCTGTGCTTCGCAGACTGCAAACTACCCTCTCCATTCGAAGAGAACACGCACGGATTGGGAAGTCTCTGTTCTCTGGGAGATGTGTGTGGTGCTACTGCCCCGGTGTATGGGGTGGCTCACTGGCCACTAGCAATGTTTCTGCTCGCCACTGTGGGGCAAACGTTGTGCAGCTAAGCTCACTTGGGAAGTACAAGTGCCAGAGTTCCTTTCTGGGGCACCATCAAGAGATCACATTCTTAGCATGCGGGTACTGCTTTCCTCCTAAGCTGTGCATTCGCAGCCAGCTTCAAGGTGTTCCTTTTGTGGATAGACTCTGGTGGAGAGGCCGCTGGAGAAGGCCTCTGCTTCTATGCCCTTTGAGAAGGCTGCTTTGAGGATCCTCTTACCCGAGCGTCTGCCAAGTACAGCCTTCTGCCTCTCTCCTATACTGACTTACTTCTGACAGCTTGTCTTTCCGTTTGAGAAACCAAGAGCCCTTTTCGTGCAGGGAAAAATGTCCGTTTTCTGTTCTTCTTTTGCACACGGTGACGTGCTTTCAGGGCTGGGGTTAGGCTTTTACCCACTCGAGGGAGGGCAGCTTCCCATTCACTTTGGAGATGGCACTCCTGGCGCGCTGTGGGCCATGCCTGTGCTTCGCAGACTGCAAACTACCCTCTCCATTCGAAGAGAACACGCACGGATTGGGAAGTCTCTGTTCTCTGGGAGATGTGTGTGGTGCTACTGTCCCGGTGTATGGGGTGGCTGACTGGCCACTAGCAATGTTTCTGCTCGCCACTGTGTGGCAAACGTTGTGCAGCTAAGCTCACTTGGGAAGTACAAGTGCCAGAGTTCCTTTCTGGGGCACCATCAAGAGATCACATTCGTAGCATGCGGGTACTGCTTTCCTCCTAAGCTGTGCATTCCCCGCCAGCTTCAAGGTGTTCCTTTTGTGGATAGACTCTGGTGGAGAGGCCGCTGGAGAAGGCCTCTGCTTCTATGCCCTTTGAGAAGGCTGCTTTGAGGAACCTCTTACCCTAGCCTCTGCCAAGTACAGCCTCCTGCCTCTCAACAATACTGACTTACTTCTGACAGCTTCTCTTTCCGTTTGAGAAACCAAGAGCCCTTTTCGTGCAGGGAAAAATGTCCGTTTTCTGTTCTTCTTTTGCACACGGTGACGTGCTTTCAGGGCTGGGGTTAGGCTTTTACCCACTCGAGGGAGGGCAGCTTCCCATTCACCTTGGTGATGGCACTCCTTCCGCGCTGTGGGCCATGCCTGTGCTTCGCAGACTGCAAACTACCCTCTCCATTCGAAGAGAACACGCACGGATTGGGAAGTCTCTGTTCTCTGGGAGATGTGTGTGATGCTACTGCCCCGGTGTATGGGGTGGCTCACTGGCCACTAGCAATGTTTCTGCTCGCCACTGTGGGGCAAACGTAGTGCAGCTAAGCTCACTTGGGAAGTACAAGTGCCAGAGTTCCTTTCTGTGGCACCATCAAGAGATCACATTCGGGCTTCCCTGGTGGCGCAGTGGTTGAGAATCCGCCTGCCGATGCAGGAGACACGGGTTCGTGCCCTGGTCCGGGAAGATCCCACATGCCGCGGAGCAACTAAGCCCGTGAGCCATGGCCGCTGAGCCTGTGCGTCCGGAGCCTGTGCTCCGCAACGGGAGAGGCCACAACAGTGAGAGGCCCGCATACCGCAAAAAAAAAAAAAAAAAAAATAGATCACATTCGCAGCATGCGGGTACTGCTTTCCTCCTAAGCTGTGCATTCGCAGCCAGCTTCAAGGTGTTCCATTTGTGGATAGACTCTGGTGGAGAGGCCGCTGGAGAAGGCCTCTGCTTCTATGTCCTTTGAGAAGGCTGCTTTGAGGAACCTCTTACCCTAGCCTCTGCCCAGTACAGCCTTCTGCCTCTCTCCAATACTGACTTACTTCTGACAGCTTGTCTTTCCGTTTGAGAAACCAAGAGCCCTTTTCGTGCAGGGAAAAATGTCCGTTTTCTGTTCTTCTTTTGCACACGGTGACGTGCTTTCAGGGCTGGGTTAGGCTTTTACCCACTCGAGGGAGGGCAGCTTCCCATTCACTTTGGAGATGGCACTCCTGCCGCGCTGTGGGCCATGCCTGTGCTTCGCAGACTGCAAACTACCCTTTCCATTCGAAGAGAACACGCACAGATTGGGAAGTCTCTGTTCTCTGGGAGATGTGTGTGGTGCTACTGCCCCGGTGTATGGGGTGGCTCACTGGCCACTAGCAATGTTTCTGCTCGCCACTGTGGGGCAAACGTTGTGCAGCTAAGCTCACTTGGGAAGTACAAGTGCCAGAGTTCCTTTCTGGGGCACCATCAAGAGATCACATTCTTAGCATGCGGGTCCTGCTTTCCTCCTAAGCTGTGCATTCCCCGCCAGCTTCAAGGTGTTCCTTTTGTGGATAGACTCTGGTGGAGAGGCCGCTGGAGAAGGCCTCTGCTTCTATGCCCTTTGAGAAGGCTGCTTTGAGGAACCTCTTACCCTAGCCTCTGCCAAGTACAGCCTTCTGCCTCTCTCCAATACTGACTTACTTCTGACAGCTTGTCTTTCCATTTGAGAAACCAAGAGCACTTTTCGTGCAGGGAAAATGTCCGTTTTCTGTTCTTCCTTTGCACACGGTGACGTGCTTTCAGGGCTGGGGTTAGGCTTTTACCCACTCGAGGGAGGGCAGCTTCCCATTCACCTTGGAGATGGCACTCCTGCAGCGCTGTGGGCCATGACTGTGCTTCGCAGACTGCAAACTACCCTCTCCATTCGAAGAGAACACGCAGGGATAGGGAAGTCTCTGTTCTCTGGGAGATGTTTGTGGTGCTACTGCCCCGGTGTATGGGGTGGCTCACTGGCCACTAGCAATGTTTCTGCTCGCCACTGTGGGGCAAACGTTGTGCAGCTAAGCTCACTTGGGAAGTACAAGTGCCAGAGTTCCTTTCTGGGGCACCATCAAGAGATCACATTCGCAGCATGCGGGTACTGCTTTCCTCCTAAGCTGTGCATTCGCAGCCAGCTTCAAGGTGTTCCTTTTGTGGATAGACTCTGGTGGAGAGGCCGCTGGAGAAGGCCTCTGCTTCTATGCCCTTTGAGAAGGCTGCTTTGAGGATCCTCTTACCCTAGCGTCTGCCAAGTACAGCCTTCTGCCTCTCTCCAATACTGACTTACTTCTGACAGCTTGTCTTTCCGTTTGAGAAACCAAGAGCCCTTTTCGTGCAGGGAAAAATGTCCGTTTTCTGTTCTTCTTTTGCACAAGGTGACGTGCTTTCAGGGCTGTGTTAGGCTTTTACCCACTCGAGGGAGGGCAGCTTCCCATTCACTTTGGAGATGGCACTCCTGCCGCGCTGTGGGCCATGCCTGTGCTTCGCAGACTGCAAACTACCCTCTCCATTCGAAGAGAACACGCACAGATTGGAAAGTCTCTGTTCTCTGGGAGATGTGTGTGGTGCTACTGCCCCGGTGTATGGGGTGGCTCACTGGCCACTAGCAATGTTTCTGCTCGCCACTGTGGGGCAAACGTTGTGCAGCTAAGCTCACTTGGGAAGTACAAGTGCCAGATTTCCTTTCTGGGGCACCATCAAGAGATCACATTCGTAGCATGCGGGTACTGCTTTCCTCCTAAGCTGTGCATTCGCAGCCAGCTTCAAGGTGTTCCTTTTGTGGATAGACTCTGGTGGAGAGGCCGCTGGAGAAGGCCTCTGCTTCTATGCCCTTTGAGAAGGCTGCTTTGAGGAACCTCTTACCCTAGCGTCTGCCAAGTACAGCCTTCTGCCTCTCTCCAATACTGACTTACTTCTGACAGCTTGTCTTTCCGTTTGAGAAACCAAGAGCCCTTTTCGTGCAGGGAAAAATGTCCGTTTTCTGTTCTTCTTTTGCACAAGGTGACGTGCTTTCAGGGCTGGGGTTAGGCTTTTACCCACTCGAGGGAGGGCAGCTTCCCATTCACTTTGGAGATGGCACTCCTGCCGCGCTGTGGGCCATGCCTGTGCTTCGCAGACTGCAAACTACCCTCTCCATTCGAAGAGAACACGCACGGATTGGGAAGTCTCTGTTCTCTGGGAGATGTGTGTGGTGCTACTGCCCCGGTGTATGGGGTGGCTCACTGGCCACTAGCAATGTTTCTGCTCGCCACTGTGGGGCAAATGTTGTGCAGCTAAGCTCACTTGGGAAGTACAAGTGCCAGAGTTCCTTTCTGGGGCACCATCAAGAGATCACATTCGTAGCATGCGGGTACTGCTTTCCTCCTAAGCTGTGCATTCGCAGCCAGCTTCAAGGTGTTCCTTTTGTGGATAGACTCTGGTGGAGAGGCCGCTGGAGAAGGCCTCTGCTTCTATGCCCTTTGAGAAGGCTGCTTTGAGGAACCTCTTACCCTAGCGTCTGCCAAGTACAGCCTTCTGCCTCTCTCCAATACTGACTTACTTCTGACAGCTTGTCTTTCCGTTTGAGAAACCAAGAGCCCTTTTCGTGCAGGGAAAAATGTCCGTTTTCTGTTCTTCTTTTGCACACGGTGACGTGCTTTCAGGTCTGGGGTTAGGCTTTTACCCACTCGAGGGAGGGCAGCTTCCCATTCACTTTGGAGATGGCACTCCTGCCGCGCTGTGGGCCATGCCTGTGCTTCGCAGACTGCAAACTACCCTCTCCATTCGAAGAGAACACGCACGGATTGGGAAGTCTCTGTTCTCTGGGAGATGTGTGTGGTGCTACTGCCCCGGTGTATGGGGTGGCTCACTGGCCACTAGCAATGTTTCTGCTCGCCACTGTGGGGCAAACGTTGTTCAGCTAAGCTCACTTGGGAAGTACAAGTGCCAGAGTTCCTTTCCGGGGCACCATCAAGAGATCACATTCGTAGCATGCGGGTACTGCTTCCCTCCTAAGCTGTGCATTCGCAGCCAGCTTCAAGGTGTTCCTTTTGTAGATAGACTCTGGTGGAGAGGCCGCTGGAGAAGGCCTCTGCTTCAATGCCTTTGAGAATGCTGCTTTGAGGAACCTCTTACCCTAGCGTCTGCCAAGTACAGCCTTCTGCCTCTCTCCAATACTGACTTACTTCTGACAGCTTGTCTTTCCGTTTGAGAAACCAAGAGCCCTTTTCGTGCAGGGAAAAATGTCCGTTTTCTGTTCTTCTTTTGCACACAGTGACGTGCTTTCAGGGCTGGGGTTAGGCTTTTACCCACTCGAGGGAGGGCAGCTTCCCATTCACTTTGGAGATGGCACTCCTGCCGCGCTGTGGGCCATGCCTGTGCTTCGCAGACTGCAAACTACCCTCTCCATTCGAAGAGAACACGCACGGATTGGGAAGTCTCTGTTCTCTGGGAGATGTGTGTGGTGCTACTGCCCCGGTGTATGGGGTGGCTCACTGGCCACTAGCAATGTTTCTGCTCGCCACTGTGGGGCAAACGTTGTGCAGCTAAGCTCACTTGGGAAGTACAAGTGCCAGAGTTCCTTTCTGGGGCACCATCAAGAGATCACATTCGTAGCATGCGGGTACTGCTTTCCTCCTAAGCTGTGCATTCGCAGCCAGCTTCAAGGTGTTCCTTTTTTGGATAGACTCTCGTGGAGATTCCGGCTAAGCTCACTTGGGAAATACAAGGGCCAGAGATCCTTTCTGGGGCACCATCAACAGATCACATTCGTAACATGCGGGAACTGTGGAGATGCCAGCTAAGCTCACTTGGGAAGTACAATTGCCACAGTTCCTTTCCGGGGCATCAACAAGAGATCACATTCGTAGCATGCGGGTATTGCTTTCCCCCTAAGCTGTGCATTCGCAGCCAGCTTAAAGGTGTTTCTTTTGAGGATACACTCTTGGAGATGCCAGCTAAGCCTACTTGGGAAGTACAAGTGCCAGAGTTCCTTTCTTGGTCACCATCAAGATATCAAATTTGTAGCATGCGGGTACTGCTTTCCTCCTATGTTGTGCATTTGCAGCAAGCTTCAAGGTGTTCCTTTTGTGGAGAGACTCTCGTGGAGATGCCAGCTAAAGTCACTTTGGAAATACAAGGACCAGAGTTCCTTTCTGGGGCACCATCAACAGATCACATTCGTAGTATGCCGGTACTGCTTTCCTCCTAATCTGTGCATTCGCAGCCAGTTTCAAGGTGTTCCTTTTGTGGATTGATTTTCGTAGAGATGCGGGTGGAGAAGGCCTCTGCTTCTATGTTCTTTGAGAAGACCGCTTTGAGCAACCTCTTACCCTAGCCTCTGCCAAGTACAGCCTTCTGCCTCTCTCCAATACTGACTTACCTGCCACAGCTTGTCTTTCCCTTTCAGAAACCCAGAGCCCTTTTCCTAAAGGGAAAATATCCGTTTTCTGTTATTCTTTTGCACACGGGGAAGTGCCTTCACGGCTGCTGTTCGGCCTTTACCCACTGGAGGGAGCGCTGCTTCCCATTCACTTTGGAGATGGCAGTCCTGCAGCGCTCAGGGCCATGACTGTGCTTCACAGACAGTAAACTTCCTTTTCCATGCGAAGAGAGCATGCACGGAATGGGGAGTCTCTGTTCTCTGGGAGAAGTGTGTGGTACTACTGCGCCGGTGTATTTGGTGGCTCACTCCCCACTAGCAATGTTTCTGCTCGCCCCTGTTGGGAAAACGTTTTGCAGCTAAGCTCACTTGGCAAGTACAAGTGCTAGAGTTCCTTTCCATGACACCCTCAAGTGATCACATTGGGGCGAGTGAGAAGATGGCAGAAGAGTAAGACGTGGGGATCACTCTTCCTCCTCACAGATACATCAGAAGTACATCTACACCTGGAACTGCTCCTACAGAACACCCACCGAACGCTGGCACTAGACCTCAGACCTCAGACCTCAGGCAAGTAACCCCCCCACGTACCTGGGTAGGGGAAAAGAAAAAAGAATAAACAGAGACAAAAGAATAGGGATGGGACCTTCACCAGTGGGAGGGAGCCGAGAGGGAGGAAAGGTTTCCACACACTAGAAGCCCCTTCGCGGGCGGAGACTGCGGGTGGCGGAGGGGGAAGCTCCGGAGCCGCAGAGGAGAGCACGGCCACATGGTGCGGAGGGCAAAGCGGAGAGATTCCCGCACGGAGGCTCGGTGCCGATCAGCACTCACCAGCCCGAGAGGCTCGTCTGCTCAGCCGCCGGGGCGGGCGGGGCCGGGAACTGAGCCTCGGGCGGATCCCAGGGAAAGGTCTGGAGTTGGCGGCGTGAACACAGCCTGAAGGGGTTAGTGCGCCACGGCTGGCCGGGAGGGAGTCCGGGAAAAGGTTTGGAGCTGCCGAAGAGGCAAGAGACCTTTTCTTCCCTCTTTACCTCCTGCTGCGCGAGGAGAGGGGTTTAAGCCCGCCGCTTAAAGGAGCTCCAGAAACGGGCGCGGAGCTGCCGAAGAGACAAGAGACTTTTTCTTACCTCTTCGCTTCCTGGGGCGCGAGGAAAGGGGATTAAGGGCACCGCATAAAGGAGCTCCAGAAATGGGCGCGAGCTGCGGCTGTCGGCACGGACAACAGAGACGGGTGTGGGACGCTAGGGTTGCTACTGCCGCCACCAAGAGGCCTGTGTGCGAGTGCAGGTCACTCTCCACACCGCCCCTCCCGGGAGCCTGTGCAGCCCGCCAACGCCGGGGTCCTGGGATCCTGGGACTGCTTCCCTGGGAAAACGCGCGGCGCGCCTCGGGCCGGTGCAGCGTCACGCCGGCCTCTGCCGCCGCGGACTCGCCCCACATCCGTGACCCCCACCCACCGCCTGAGTGAGCCAGAGACCACGAATCAGGTGCCCCGTTAACGCTGCTCCTTTGACCCCGCCCTCTCTGAGCGAAGGGCAGAAGCCCTCGGACGACCTGCGCGCAGAGGCGGGGCCAGGTCCAGGGCTGAGCCCCAGGAGCTGTGCGAACAAAGAGAGGGGGAGGTCCCTCTCAGCAGCCTCAGAAACAGCGGGTTAAAGCTCCACAGTCAGCTTGAAGTGCCCTGCATCTGTGGAAAACCTGAATAGACAGCGAAATATCCCAGGTTGAGGAAGTGGACTTTGGGAGCAAGATATACTATTATTTTCCCCTTTTTTCTTTTTGTGAGTGTGTATGTGGGTGCTGCTGTGTGAGATTTTGTCTGTGTAGCTTTGTTTTCACCATTTGTCCTGGGGTTAGACCGACCTTTTTTTTTTTTGTCTTTTTTTTTCTTTAATAGAAATTTTTCTTCTTAATAATTATTTTGTTATTTTAATAACTGTATTTTACCCTACTTTATTTTGTCTTATCCCCTTTCTTTCTTCCTTCCTTCCCTCCTTTCGTTCCTATTTCCCTCCTTCCTTCCTTCCTCCCTTCCTTCCTTTATTCCCTCCTTCCTTCCTCCCTTCCTTTCTTCCTCCCTCCCTTCCTTCCTTTATTCCCTCCTTCCTTCCTCCCTTCCTTTCTTCCTCCCTCCCTTCCTTTCTTTATTCCCTCCTTCCTTCCTCCCTTCCTTTCTTCCTCCCTCCCTTCCTTTCTTTATTCCCTCCTTCCTTCCTCCCTTCCTTTCTTCCTGCCTCCCTTCCTTTCTTCCTCCCTCTCTTCCTTTCTTCCTCCCTCCCTTCTTTCTTTATTCCCTCCTTCCTTCTTCCCTTCCTTTCTTCCTCCCTCCCTTCCTTTCTTTATTCCCTCCTTCCTTCCTCCCTTCCTTTCTTCCTCCCTCCCTTCCTTCCTTTATTCCCTCCTTCCTTCCTCCCTTCCTTTCTTCCTCCCTCCCTTCCTTCCTTTATTCCCTCCTTCCTTCCTCCCTCCCTTCCTTACTTCCTCCCTCCCTTCCTTTCTTTATTCCCTTCTTCCTTCCTCCCTTCCTTTCTTCCTCCCTCCCTTCCTTCCTTTATTCCCTCCTTCCTTCTTCCCTCCCTTCCTTACTTCCTCCCTCCCTTCCTTTCTTTATTCCCTTCTTCCTTCCTCCCTTCCTTTCTTCCTCCCTCCCTTCCTTCCTTTATTCCCTCCTTCCTTCCTCCCTTCCTTTCTTCCTCCCTCCCTTCCTTCCTTTATTCCCTCCTTCCTTCCTCCCTTCCTTTCTTCCTCCCTCCCTTCCTTTCTTTATTCCCACCTTCCTTCCTCCCTTCCTTTCTTCCTCCCTCCCTTCCTTTCTTTATTCCCTCCTTCCTTCCTCCCTTCCTTTCTTCCTCCCTGCCTTCCTTTCTTCCTTCCTTCCCTCCCTTCCTCCTTTCTTGACTTTCTACTTTTTTCTCCCTTTTGTTTTGAGCCGTGTGGAATAAAGGCTCTTGGCACTCCAGCCAGGTGTCAAGGCTGTGTCTCTGAGGTGGGAGAACTAACCTCAGGACACTGGTCCACAAGAGACCTCTCAGCTCCACGTAATATCAAACGGCGAAAATCTCCCAGAGATCTCCATCTCAACACCAAGACCCAGATTCACTCAAGGACCAGCAACGAACAGTGCTGGACACCCTATACCCAACAAAGAGCGAGACAGGTCTACAGCCCCATCCATTAGCAGAGAGGCTGCCTAGAATCACAGTAAGGCTACCAAAATCCCCATACACGCCCCCAGACGTGGACCTACCCACCAGGGAGACGGGATCCAGCCTCATCCACCAGAACAGGGGAACTGGTCCCCCCAACCAGGAAACCGGCTCAACCCACTGAACCAACCTCAGCCACTGGGGACAGCCACCAAAAATAGATAGAAATACGAACCTGCAGCCTGCAAAAGGGAGACCCCAAACACAGTAAGATAAGCAAAATGAGAAGACAGAAAAACACACAGCAGATGAAGGAACAAGATAAAAACACACCAGACCTAACAGATGAAGAGGTAATAGCCAATCTACCTGAAAGAGAATTTAGAATAATGATGGTGAAGATGATGCAAAATCTTGGAAATAGAATAGACAAATTGCAAGAAACAGTTAACAAGGACCTAGAAGAAATAAAGAGGAAGCAAGTAACGATGAGCAACACAATAAATGAAATGAAAAATACTCTAGACGGGATCAGTAGCAGAATAACTGAGGCAGAAGGACGGATAAGTGACCTGGAAGATAAAATAGTGGAAATAACTACTGCAGAGCAGAAGAAAGATAAAAGAATGAAAAGAACTGAGGACAGTCTCAGAGATCTCTGGGACAACATTAAACGCACCAACATTCGAATCATAGGGGTCCCAGAAGAAGAAGAGAAAAAGAAAGGGACTGAGAAAATATTTGAAGAGATTATAGTGGAAAATTTCCCTAATATAGGAAAGGAAATAGTCAACCAAGTCCAGGAAGCACAGAGAGTCCCATACAGGATAAACCCAAGGATAAACACGCCGAGACACATAATAATCAAACTGTCAAAAATTAAATACAAAGAAAACATATTAAAAGCAGCAAGGGATAAACAACAAATAACACACAAGGGAATCCCCATAAGGCTAACATCTGATCTTTCAGCAGAAACTCTACAAGCCAGAAGGGAGTGGCAGGACATATTTAAAGTGATGAAGGAAAAAAACCTACAACCAAGACTACTCTACCCAGCAAGGATCTCATTCAGATTTGATGGAGAAATTAAAACCTTTACAGACAAGCAAAAGCTGAGAGAGTACAGCACCACCAAACCAGCTTTACAACAAATGCTAAAGGAACTTCTCTAAGCAAGAAACATAAGAGAAGGAAAAGACCTACAAGAACAACCTGAAACAATTTAGTAAATGGTAATAGGAACGCACATATCAATAATTACCTTAAATGTAAATGGATTAAATGCTCCCACCAAAAGACACAGACTGGCTGAATGGATACAAAAACAGGACCCATATATATGCTGTCTACAAGAGACCCACTTCAGACCTAGGGACACTTACAGGCTGAAAGTGAGGGGATGGAAAAAGATATTCCATGCAAATGGAAATCAGAAGAAAGCTGGAGTAGCAATTCTCATATCAGACAAAATAGACTTTAAAATAAAAACTATTACAAGAGACAAAGAAGGACACTATATAATGATCAAGGGATCGATCCATGAAGAAGATATAACAATTGTAAATATTTATGCACCCAACATAGGTGCACCTCAATACATAAGGCAAATACTAACAGCCATAAAAGGGGAAATTGACAGTAACACAATCATAGTAGGGGACTTTAACACCCCCCTGTCACCAATGGTCAGATCATCCAAAATGAAAATAAATAAGGAAACACAAGCTTTAAATGAAACATTACACAAGATGGATTTACTTGATATTTATAGGACATTCCATCCAAAAACAACAGAATACACATTTTTCTCAAGTGCCCATGGAACATTCTCCAGGATAGATCATATCTTGGGTCACAAATCTAGCCTTGGCAAATTTAAGAAAATTGAAATCGTATCAAGTATCTTTTCTGACCACAACGCTATGAGACTAGATATCAATTGCAGGAAAAGATCTGTAAAGAATACAAACACATGGAGGCTAAACAATGCACTACTTGATAACGAAGTGATCACTGAAGAAATCAAAGAGGAAATCAAAAAGTACTTAGAAACAAATGACAATGGAGACACGACGACCCAAAACCTATGGGATACAGCAAAAGCAGTTCTAAGAGGGAAGTTTATAGCAATACAATCATACCTTAAGAAACAGGAAGCATCTCGAATAAACAACTTAACTTTGCACCTAAAGCAATTAGAGAAGGAAGAACAAAAAAACCCCCAAATTTAGCAGAAGGAAAGAAATCATAAAGATCAGATCAGAAATTAATGAAAAAGAAATGAAGGAAACAATAGCAAAGATCAATAAAACTAAAAGCTGGTTCTTTGAGAAGATAAATAAAATTGATAAACCATTAGCCAGACTCATCAAGAAAAAAAGGGAGAAGACTCAAATCAATAGAATTAGAAATGAAAAAGGAGATGTAACAACTGACTCTGCAGAAATACAAAAGATTATTAGAGATTACTACCAGCAACTCTATGGCAATAAAATGGACAACCTGGAAGAAATGGACAAATTCTTAGAAATGCACAACCTGCCGAGACTGAACCAGGAAGAAATAGAAAACATGAACAGACCAATCACAAGCACTGAAATTGAAACTGATTAAAAATCTTCCAACAAACAAAAGCCCAGGACCAGATGGCTTCACAGGCGAATTCTATCAAACATTTAGAGAAGAGCTAACTCCTATCCTTCTCAAACTCTTCCAACAGATAACAGAGGGAGGAACACTCCCAAACTCATTCTACGAGGCCACCATCACCCTGATACCAAAACCAGACAAAGACGTCACAAAGAAAGAAAACTATAGGCCAATATCACTGATGAACATAGATGCAAAAATCCTCAACAAAATACTAGCAAACAGAATCCAACAGCGCATTAAAAGGATCATACACCATGATCAAGTGGGGTTTATTCCAGGAATGCAAGGATTCTTCAATATACGCAAATCAATCAACGTGATACACCATATCAACAAACTGAAGGAGAAAAACCATATGATCATCTCAATAGATGCAGAGAAAGCTTTTGACAAAATTCAACACTCATTTATGATAAAAACCCTGCAGAAAGTGGGCATAGAGGGAACTTTCCTCAATATAATAAAGGCAATATATGACAAACCCACAGCCAGCCTTGTTCTCAATGGTGAAAAACTGAAACCATTTCCACTAAGATCAGGAACAAGACAAGGTTGCCCACTCTCACCACTCTTATTCAACCTAGTTTTGGAAGTTCTAGCCACAGCAATTAGAGAAAATAAAGAAATAAAAGGAATCCAAATAGGAAAAGAAGAAGTAAAGCTGTCACTGTTTGCAGATGACATGATACTATACATAGAGAATACTAAGGATGCTACCAGAAAACTACTAGAACTAATCAATGAATTTGGTAAAGTAGCAGGATACAAAGTTAATGCACAGAAATCTCTGGCATTCTTATACACTAATGATGAAAAATCTGAGAATGAAATTAAGAAAACACTCCCATTTACCATTGCAACAAAAAGAATAAAATATCTAGGAATAAACCTACCAAAGGAGACAAAAGACTTGTATGCAGAAAACTATAAGACACTGATGAAAGAAATTAAAGATGATACAAATAGGTGGAGAAATATACCATGTTCTTGGATTGGAAGAATCAACATAGTGAAAATGACTGTATTACCCAAAGCAATCTACAGATTCAATGCAATCCCTATCAAATTACCACTGGCATTTTTTACAGAACTAGAAAAAAGAATTTCACAATTTGTATGGAAACACAAAAGACCCCGAATAGCCAAAGCAATCTTGAGAACGAAAAATGGAGCTGGAGGAATCAGGCTCCCTGACTTCAGACTATACTACAAGGCCACAGTAATCAAGACAGTATGGTACTGGCACAAAAACAGAAATATAGATCAATGGAACAGGATAGAAAGCCCAGAGATAAACCCACACACATATGGTCACCTTATCTTTGATAAAGGAGGCAACAAAATACATTGGAGAAAAGACAGCCTCTTCAATAAGTGGTGCTGGGAAAACTGGACAGCTACCTGTAGAAGTATGAAATTAGAACACTCCCTAACACCATACACAAAAATAAACTCAAAATGGGTTAAAGACCTAAATGTAAGGCCAGACACTATCAAACTCTTAGAGGAAAACATAGGCAGAACACTCTATGACATCAATTACAGCAAGATCCTTTTTGACCCATCTCCTAAAGAAATGGAAATAAAAACAAAAATAAACAAATGGGATCTAATGAAACTTAAAAGCTTTTGCACAGCAAAGGATACCATAAACAAGACCAAAAGACAACCCTCAGAATGGGAGAAAATATTTGCAAATGAAGCAACTGACAAAGGATTAATATCCAAAATTTATAAGCAACCCATTGCAGCTCAATAACAAAAAAACAAACAGCCCAATCCAAAAATGGGCAGAAGAACTAAATAGACATTTCTCCAAAGAAGATATACAGATAGCCAACAAACACATGAAAGAATGCTCAACATCATTAATCATTAGAGAAATGCAAATCAAAACTACAATGAGATATCATCTCACACCGGCCAGATTGGCCATCATCAAAAACTCTAGAAACAATAAATGCTGGAGAGGGTGTGCAGAAAAGGGAACACTCTTGCACTGCTGGTGGGAATGTAAAATGACACAGCCACTATGGAGAACAGTATGGAGGTTCCTTAAAAAACTACAAATAGAACTACCATATGACCCAGCAATCCCACTACTGGGCATATACCCTGAGAAAACCATAATTCAAAAAGAGTCATGTACCAAAATGTTTATTGCAGCTCTATTTACGATAGCCAGGACATGGAAGCAACCTAAGTGTCCATCAACAGATGAATGGATAAGGAAGATGTGGCACATATATACAATGGAATATTACTCAGCCATAAAAAGAAATGAAACTGAGTTATTTGTAATGAGGTGGATAGACCTGGAATCTGTCATACAGAGTGAAGTAAGTCAGAAGGATAAAAACAAATACCGTATGCTAGCACATATATGGAATCTAAAAAAAAAAAGTCATGAAGAGATTAGTGGTAGGATGGGAATAAAACACAGACCTACTAGAGCATGGACTTGAGGATATGGGGAGGGGGAAGGGAAAGCTGTGACAATGTGAGAGAGTGGCAGGGACATCTACACACTACCAAATGTAAATTAGATAGCTAGTGGGAAGCTACAGCATAGCACAGGGAGTGCACCTCTGTACTTTATGACCACCTAGAGGGGTGGGATCGGGAGGCTGGGAGGGAGGGTGACAAAAGAGGGAAGAGTTATGCGAACATATGTATATGCATAACTGATTCTCTTTGTTGTAAAAGAAAAACTAAAACACTATTGTAAAACAGTTATACTCAAATAAAGATGTTAAAAAATTAAAAATTAAAAATTAAAAATTAAAAAAAAAAAAAAAAGAGATCACATTGGTAGCATGCCAGTACTGCTTTCCTCCTAACCTGTGCATTCGCAGCCAGCTTCAAGGTGTTCCTTTTGTGGATAGACTCTCGTGGAGATGCCGGCTAAGCTCACTTGGGAAGTACAAGTGCCAGAGTTCCTTTCTGGGGCACCATCAACAGATCACATTCGTAGCATGCGGGTATTGCTTTCCTGCTAAGCTGTGCATTCGCAGCCAGCTTCAAGGTGTTCCTTTTGTTCATAGACGTTCGTAGAGATGCCGCTGGAGACGGTCTCTGCTTCTATGTTCTTTGAGAAGGCTGCTTTGAGGAACCTCTTACACTAGCCTCTGCCAAGTACAGCCTTCTGCCTCTCTCCAATACTGACTTACCTGTAACAGCTTGTCTTTACCTTTGAGGAACCTAGAGCCCTTTTCCTGAGGGGAAAATGTCCGTTTTCTGTTCTTTTGCACATGGGGAAGTGCCTTCATGGCTGGTGTTTGGTCTTTGCCCACTGGAGGGAGGGCAGCTTCCCATTCACTTTGGAGATGGCACTCCTGCAGCGCTGTGTGCCATGACTGTGCTTAGCAGAGAGAAACTACGTTTCCATTGGAAGAGGGCACGCACGGAATGGGAAGTCTCTGTTCTCTGGGAGAAGCTGATGGTACTACTGCGCCATTGTATTGGGTGGCTCACTGCCCACTAGCAATATTTCTGCTCGCCACTGTGGGGCAAACATTTTGGAGCTAAGCTCACATGGCAAGTACAAGTGCCAGAGTTCCTTTCCGGGAACCATCAAGAGATCACATTTGTAGCATGCGGGTACTGCCTCCCTCCTGATCTGTGCATTCGCAGCCAGCTTCAAGGTTTTCCTTTTGTGGATAGACTCCCGGGGAGATGCCAGCTAAGCTCACTTGGGAAGTACAAATGTTAGAGTTCCTTTCTGGGGCACAATCAAGAGATCACATTCCGAGCATGCGGGTACTGCTTTCCACCTAAGCTGTGCATTCGCAGCCAGCTTCAAGGGGTTCCTTTTGTGGATTGATTTTCGTAGAGATGCGGCTGGAGACGGCCTCTGCTTCTATGTTCTTTGAGAAGGCCGCTTTGAGCAACCTCTTACCGAAGCCTCTGCAAAGTACAGCCTTCTGCTTCTCTCCAATACTGACTTACCTGTCACAGCTTGTCTTACCCTTTGAGAAACCAAGAGCCCTTTTCCTGAAGGGAAAATATCCGTTTTCTGTTATTCTTTTGCACACGGGGAAGTGCCTTCACGGCTGCTGTTCGGCCTTTACCCACTTGAGGGAGCGCAGCTACCCATTCACTTTGGAGATGGCAGTCCTGCAGCGCTGAGGGCCATGACTGTCCTTCGCAGACAGTAAACTACCTTTTCCATGCGAAGAGAGCATGCACGGAATGGGGAGTCTCAGTTCTCTGAGAGAAGTGTGTGGTACTACTGCACCGGTGTATTGGGTGGCTCACTACCCACTAGCAATGTTTCTGCTCGCCCCTGTGGGGAAAACGTTGTGCAGGTAAGCTCACTTGGCAAGTACAAGTGCCAGAGTTCCTTTCCATGACACCCTGAAGAGATCACATTGGTAGCATGCCGGTACTGCTTTCCTCCTAAGATGTGCATTCGCAGCCAACTACAAGGTGTTCCTTTTGTTGATAGTCTTTAGAAAAGATGCCGCTGGAGACGGTCTCTGCTTCTATGTTCTTTGAGAAGGCTGCTTTCAGGAACCTCTTACACTAGCCTCTGCCAAGTACAGCCTTCTGCCTCTCTCCAATACTGACTTATCTGTCACAGCTTGTCTTTCCCTTTGAGGAACCTAGAGCCCTTATCCTGAAGGGAAAATGTCCGTTTTCTGTTCTTCTTTTGCACATGGGGAAGTGCCTTCATGGCTGCTCTTTGGCCTTTACCCACTAGTGGGAGTGCAGCTTCCCATTCGCTTTGGAGATGGCAGTCCTGCAGCGCTGTGTGCCATGACTGTGCGTCGCAGAGAGTAAACTAACCTTTCCATTCGAAGAGGACACGTACGGAATGGGAAGTCTCTGTTCTCTGGGAGAAGTTGGTGGTACAACTGCGCCATTGTAATGGGTGGCTCACTGCCCACTAGAAATGTTTCTGCTCGCCTCTGTGGGGCAAACATTGTGCAGTTAAGATCACATGGCAAGTACAAGTGCCAGAGTTCCTTTCTGGGGCACCATCAAGAGATCACATTCGTAGAATGCGGGTACTGCTTTCCTCCTAAGCTGTGCATTCGCAGCCAGCTTCAAGGTGTTCCTTTTGTGGATAGACTCTCGTGGAGATGCCGGCTAAGCTCCCTTGGGAATTACAAGTGCCAGAGTTCCTTTCCAGGGCACCATCAAGAGGTCACATTCGTAGCATGCGGGTACTGTTTTCCTTCTAAGCTGTGCATTCGCAGCCAGCTTCAAGGTGTCCCTTTTGTGGATAGACTCTCGTGGAGATGCCAGCTAAGCTCATTTGGAAAGTACACGTTCCAGAGGTCCTTTCTGGGGCACCATCAAGAGATCACATTCGTAGCATGCGGGTACTGCTTTCTTCCTAAGCTGTGCATTCGCAGCAAGCTTCAAGGTGTTCCTTTTGTGGATTGATTTTCGTAGAGATGCGGCTGGAGACGGCCTGTGCTTCTATGTTCCCTGAGAAGGCCGCTTTGAGCAACATCTTACCCTAGCCTCTGCCAAGTACTGCCTTCTGCCTGTCTCCAATACTGACTTACCTGTCACACCTTGTCTTTCCCTTTGAGAAACCTAGAGCCCTTATCCTGAAGGGGAAATATCCGTTTTCTGTTATACTTTTGCACACTGGGAAGTGCCTTCACGGCTGCTGTTCGGGCTTTACCCACTCGAGGGAGTGCAGCTTCCCATTCACTTTGGAGATGGCAGTCCTGCAGCGCTGAGGGCCATGACTGTGCTTCGCCGACAGTAAACTACTTTTTCCATGCGAAGAGGGCATGCACGGAATGGGGAGTCTCTGTTCTCTGGGAGAAGTGTGTGGTACAACTGCGCCAGTGTATTGAGTGGCTCACTGCCCACTAGCAATGTTTCTGCTCGCCCCTGTGGGGAAAACGTTGTGCAGCTAAGCTCACTTGGCAAGTACAAGTGCCAGAGTTCCTTTCCCTGACACCCTCAAGAGATCATATTGGTAGCATGCCGGTACTGCTTTCCTCCTAAGCTGTGCATTCGCAGCCAGCTTCAATGGGTTCCTTTTGTGGATAGACTCTCGTGGAGATGCCGGCTAAGCTCACTTGGGAAGTACAAGTGCCAGAGTTCCTTTCTGGGGCACCATCAACAGATCACATTCGTAGCATGCGGGTACTGATTTACTGCTAAGCTGTGCATTCGCAGCCAGCTTCAAGGTGTTCCTTTTGTTGATAGACTTTCGTAGATATGTGCCTGGAGACGGTCTCTGCTTCTATGTTCTTTGAGAAGGCTGCTTTGAGGAACCTCTTACCGTAGCCTCTGCCAAGTACTGCCTTCTGCCTCTCTCCAATACTGACTTACCTGTCACAAATTGTCTTTCCCTTTGAGGAAACTACAGCCCTTTCCTGAAGGGAAAATGTCCGTTTTCTGTTCTTCTTTTGCACATGGGGAAGTGCCTTCATGGCTGGTGTTTGGCCTTTACCCACTAGAGGGAGGGCACCTTCCCATTCACTTTGGAGAATGCACTCCTGCAGCGCTGTGTGCCATGACTGTGCTTCGCAGTGAATAAACTACCCTTTCCATTCGAGGAGGGCACGTACGGAATGGGAAGTCTCTGTTCTCTGGGAGAATTTGGTGGTACTACTGCGCCGTTGTAATGGGTGGCTCACTGCCCACTAGCAATGTTTCTGCTCGCCACTGTGGGGCAAACATTGTGCAGTTAACCTCACATGGCAAATACAAGTGCCAGAGTTCCTTTCCGGGACAAAATCAATAGATCACATTCGTAGCATGCGGATACTGCTTTCCTCCTGATCTGTGCATTCGCAGCCAGCTTCAAGGTGTTCCTTTTGTGGATAGACTCTCGTGGAGATTCCAGCTAAGCTCACTTAGGAAGTACAAGTGCCAGAGTTCCTTTCTGGGGCACCATCAAGAGATCACATTCGTAGAATGCGGGTACTGCTTTCCTCCTAAGCTGTGCATTCGCAGCCAGCTTCAAGGTGTTTCTTTTGTAGATTGATTTTCAGAGAGATGCGGCTGGAGACCGCCTCTGCTTCTATGTTCTTTGGGAAGGCCGCTTTGAGGAACCTCTTACACTAGCCTCTGCCAAGTACAGCCTTCTGCCTCTCTCCAATACTGACTTCCCTGTCACAGCTTGTCTTTCCCTTTGAGAAACCTAGAGCCCTATTCCTGAAGGCAACATATCCGTTTTCTGTTATTCTTTTGCACACGGGGAAGTGGCTTCACGGCTGCTGTTCGGCCTTTACCCATTCGAGGGAACGCAGCTTCCCATTCACTTTGGAGATGGCAGTCATGCAGCGCTGAGGGCCATGACTGTGCTTCGCAGACAGTAAACTACCTTTTCCATGCGAAGAGAGCATGCACGGAATGGGGAGTCTCTGTTCTCTGGGAGAAGTGTGTGGTACTACTGCACCGGTGTATTGGGTGGCTCACTACCCACTAGCAAGGTGTCTGCTCGCCCCTGTGGGGAAAACGTTGTGCAGCTAAGCTCACTTGGCAAGTACAAGTGCCAGAGTTCCTTTCCATGACACCCTCAAGAGAGCACATTGGTAGCATGCCGGTACTGCTTTCCTTCTAAGGTGTGCATTCGCAGTCAGCTTCAAGGTGTTCCTTTTGTTGATAGAGTTTCGTAATGATGCCGCTGGAGACGGTCTCTGCTTGTATGTTCTTTGAGAAGGCTGCTTTCAGGAACCTCTTACACTAGCCTCTGCCAAGTACAGCCTTCTGCCTCTCTCCAATACTGACTTATCTGTCACAGCTTGTCTTTCCCTTTGAGGAACCTAGAGCCCTTATCCTGAAGGGAAAATGTCCGTTTTCTGTTCTTCTTTTGCACATGGGGAAGTGCCTTTATGGCTGGTGTTTGGCCTTTACCCACTGGAGGGAGGGCAGCTTCCCATTCACTTTGGAGATGGCACTCCTGCAGCGCTGTGTGCCATGACTGTGCTTCGCAGAGAGTAAACTACCCTTTCCATTCGAAGAGGCACGTACGGAATGGGAAGTCTCTGTTCTCTGGGAGAAGTTGGTGGTACTACTGCGCCATTGTAATGGGTGGCTCACTGTCCAATAGCAATGTTTCTGCTCGCCTCTGTGGGGCAAACATTGTGCAGTTAAGCTCATATGGCAAGTACAAGTGCCAGAGATCCTTTCTGGGGCACCAACAAGAGATCACATTCGTAGCATGCGGGTACTGCTTTCCTCCTAAGCTGTGCATTCACAGCCAGATTCAAGGTGTTCCTTTTGTGGATTGATTTTCGTAGAGATGCGGCTGGAGATGGCCTCTGCTTCTATGTTCTTTGAGAAGGCCACTTTTAGCAACCTCTTACCCTAGCCTCTGCCAACTACAGCCTTCTGCCTCTCTCCAATACTGACTTACCTGTCACAGCTTGTGTTTCCCTTTCAGAAACCTAGAGCCCTTTTCCTGAAGGGAAAATATCCGTTTTCTGTTATTCTTTTGCACACGGGGAAGTGCCTTAAAGGCTGCTGTTCGGCCTTTACCCACTCGAGGGAGCGCAGCTTCCCTTTCACTTTGGAGATGACAGTCCTGCAGCGCTGAGGGGCATGACTGTGCTTCGCAGACAGTAAACAACCTTTTCCATGCGAAGAGAGCATGCACGGAATGGAGAGTCTCTGTTCTCTGGGAGAGGTGTGTTTTACTACTGCACCGGTGAATTTCGTGGCTCACTGCCCACTAGCAATGTTTCTGCTCGCCCCTGTGGGGAAAACGTTGTTCAGCTAAGCTCACTTGGCAAGTACAACGGCCAGAGTTCCTTTCCATGACAGCCTCAAGAGATCACATTGGTAGCATGCCGGTACCGCTTTCCTCCTAAGCTGTGCATTTGCAGCCAGCTTCAAGGTGTTCCTTTTGTGGATAGACTCTCGTGGAGATGCCGGCTAAGCTCCCTTGGGAAGTAAAAGTGCCAGAGTTCCTTTCCGGGGCACCATCAAGAGATCACATTCGTAGCATGCGGGTACTGCTTTCCTGCTAAGCTGTGCATTCGCAGCCAGCTTCCAGGTGTTCCTTTTGTGGATAGACTTTCGTAAAGATGCCGCTGGAGACGGTCTCTGCTTGTATGTTCTTTGAGAAGGCTGCTTTGAGGAACCTCTTGCACTGGCCTCTGCCAAGTAGAGCCTTCTGCCTCTATCCAATACTGACTTACCTGTAACAGCTTGTCTTTCCCTTTGAGGAACCTAGAGCCCTTTTCCTGAGGGGAAAATGTCCGTTTTCTCTTCTTCTTTTGCACATGGGGACTTGCCTTCACGGCTGGTGTTTGGCCTTTGCCCACTGGAGGGAGGCCAGCTTCCCATTCACTTTGTAGATGACACTCCTGCAGCGCTGTGTGCCATGACTGTGCTTCGCAGAGAGTAAACTACCCTTTCCATTGGAAGAGAGCACGCACGGAATGGGAAGTCTCTGTTCTCCGGGAGAAGTTGGTGGTACTATTGCGCCGTGGTATTGGGTGGCTCACTGCCCACTTGCAATGTTTCTGCTCGCCACTGTGGGGCAAACATTTTGGAGCTAGGCTCACATGGCAAGTATAAGTGCCAGAGTTCCTTTCCCGGGGCACCATCAAGAGATCACATTCGTAGCATGCTGGTACTGCTTTCCTCCTAAGCTGTGCATTCGCAGCCAGCTTCAGGGTGTTCCTTTTGTGGATAGACTCTCGTGGAGATGCCGGCTAAGCTCATTGGGAAGTACAAGTGCCCGAGTTCCTTGCCGGAGCACCATCAAGAGATCACATTCGTATCATGCGGGTAATGCTTTCCTCCTAAGCTGTGCATTCGCAGCCAGCTTGCAGGTGTTCCTTTTCTGGATAGACTCTCGTGGAGATGCCGGCTAAGCTCACTTGGGAATTATAAGTGCCAGTGTTCCTTTCTGGGGCCCCATCAAGAGATCACATTAGTAGCATGCGGGTACTGCTTTCCTGCTAAGCTGTGCATTCGCAGCCAGCTTCAAGGTGTTCCTTTTGTGGATAGATTTTCGTATTGATGCGGCTGGAGACGGCCTCTGCTTCTAGGATCTTTGAGTAGGCAGCTTTGAGCAACCTCTTACCCTAGCCTCTGCCAAGTACAGCCGTCTGCCTTTCTCCAATACTGACTTACCTGTCACAGCTTGTCTTTCCCTTTGAGAAACCTAGAGCCCTTTTCCTGAAGGGAAAATATCCGTTTTCTGTTATTCTTTTGCACACTGGGAAGTGCCTTCATGGCTGCTGTTCGGCCTTTACGCACTCGAGGGAGCGCAGCTTCCCTTTCACTTTGGAGTAGGCAGTCCTGCAGCGCTGAGGGCCATGACTGTGCTTCGCAGACAGTAAACTACCTTTTCCATGTGAAGAGAGCATGCACGGAATGGGGAGTCTCTGTTCTCTGGGAGAAGTGTGTGGTACTACTGCGCCGGTGTATTGGGTGGCTCACTGCCCACTAGCAATGTTTCTGCTCGCCCCTGTGGGGAAAACGTTGTGCAGCTAAGCTCACTTGACAAGTGCATGTGCCAGAGTTCCTTTCGATGACACCCTCAAGAGATCACATTGGTACCATGCCCATACTGCTTTCCTCCAAAGCTGTGCATTCGCAGCCAGCATCAAGGTGTTCCTTGGGTGGATAGACTCTCGTGGAGATGCTGGCTAAGCTCACTTGGGAAGTACAAATGCCAGAGTTCCTTTCTGGGGCACCATCAACAGATCACATTCGTAGCATGCGGGTACTTGTTTCCTGCTAAGCTGTGCTTTCGCAGCCAGCTTCAAGGTTTTCCTTTTGTGGATAGACTCTCGTGGAGATGCCGGCTAAGCTCACTTGGGAAGTACAACTGCCAGAGTTCCTTTCTGGGGCACCATCAAGACATCACATTCGTAGCATGCGGGTACTGCTTTACTGCTAAGCTGTGCATTCGCAGCCAGCTTCAAGGTGTTCCTTTTGTGGATAGACTCTCGTGGAGATGCCGGCTAAGCTCACTTGGGAAGTACAAGTGCCGGAGTTCCTTTCCGGGGCACCATCAACAGATCACATTCGTAGCATGCGGGTACTGCTTTCCTGCTAAGCTGTGCATTCGCAGCCAGCTTCAAGGTGTTCCTTTTGTGGATAGACTCTCGTGGAGATGCCGGCTAAGCTCACTTGGGAAGTACAAGTGCCAGAGTTCCTTTCTGGGGCACCATCAAGACATCACATTCGTAACATGCGGGTACTGCTTTCCTCCTAACCTGTGCATTCGCAGCCAGCTTCAACGTTTTCCTTTTGTGGATAGATTTTCGTAGAGATGCGGCTGGAGACGGCCTCTGCTTCTATTTTCTTTGAGAAGGCCGCTTTGAGCAACCTCTTACCCTAGCCTCTGCCAAGTAGAGCCTTCTGCCTCTCTCCAATACTGACTTACCTGTCACACCTTGTCTTTCCCTTTGAGAAACCTAGAGCCCTTTTCCTGAAGGGAAAATATCCGTTTTCTGTTATTCTTTTGCACACGGAGAAGTGCCTTCACGGCTGCTGTTCGGCCTTTACGCACTCGAGGGAGCGCAGCCTCCCTTTCACTTTGGAGATGGCAGTCCTGCAGCGCTGAGGGGCATGACTGTGCTTCGCAGACAAAAACTACCTTTTCCATGCGAAGAGAGCATGCACGGAATGGGGAGTCTCTGTTCTCTGGGAGAAGTGTGTGGTACTACTGCGCCGGTGTATTGGGTGGCTCACTGCCCACTAGCAATGTTTCTGCTCGCCCCTGTGGGGAAAACGTTGTTCAGCTAAGCTCACTTGGCAAGTACAACGGCCAGAGTTCCTTTCCATGACAGCCTCAAGAGATCACATTGGTAGCATGCCGGTACCGCTTTCCTCCTAAGCTGTGCATTTGCAACCAGCTTCAAGGTGTTCCTTTTGTGGATAGACTCTCATGGAGATGCCGGCTAAGCTCCCTTGGGAAGTAAAAGTGCCAGAGTTCCTTTCCGGGGCACCATCAAGAGATCACATTCGTAGCATGCGGGTACTGCTTTCCTGCTAAGCTGTGCATTCGCAGCCAGCTTCCAGGTGTTCCTTTTGTGGATAGACTTTCGTAAAGATGCCGCTGGAGACGGTCTCTGCTTGTATGTTCTTTGAGAAGGCTGCTTTGAGGAACCTCTTGCACTGGCCTCTGCCAAGTAGAGCCTTCTGCCTCTATCCAATACTGACTTACCTGTAACAGCTTGTCTTTCCCTTTGAGGAACCTAGAGCCCTTTTCCTGAGGGGAAAATGTCCGTTTTCTCTTCTTCTTTTGCACATGGGGACTTGCCTTCACGGCTGGTGTTTGGCCTTTGCCCACTGGAGGGAGGCCAGCTTCCCATTCACTTTGTAGATGACACTCCTGCAGCGCTGTGTGCCATGACTGTGCTTCGCAGAGAGTAAACTACCCTTTCCATTGGAAGAGAGCACGCACGGAATGGGAAGTCTCTGTTCTCCGGGAGAAGTTGGTGGTACTATTGCGCCGTGGTATTGGGTGGCTCACTGCCCACTTGCAATGTTTCTGCTCGCCACTGTGGGGCAAACATTTTGGAGCTAGGCTCACATGGCAAGTATAAGTGCCAGAGTTCCCTTCCCGGGGCACCATCAAGAGATCACATTCGTAGCATGCTGGTACTGCTTTCCTCCTAAGCTGTGCATTCGCAGCCAGCTTCAGGGTGTTCCTTTTGTGGATAGACTCTCGTGGAGATGCCGGCTAAGCTCATTGGGAAGTACAAGTGCCCGAGTTCCTTGCCGGAGCACCATCAAGAGATCACATTCGTATCATGCGGGTAATGCTTTCCTCCTAAGCTGTGCATTCGCAGCCAGCTTGCAGGTGTTCCTTTTCTGGATAGACTCTCGTGGAGATGCCGGCTAAGCTCACTTGGGAATTATAAGTGCCAGTGTTCCTTTCTGGGGCCCCATCAAGAGATCACATTAGTAGCATGCGGGTACTGCTTTCCTCCTAAGCTGTGCATTCGCAGCCAGCTTCAAGGTGTTCCTTTTGTGGATAGATTTTCGTATTGATGCGACTGGAGACGGCCTCTGCTTCTAGGTTCTTTGAGTAGGCAGCTTTGAGCAACCTCTTACCCTAGCCTCTGCCAACTACAGCCTTCTGCCTTTCTCCAATACTGACTTACCTGTCACAGCTTGTCTTTCCCTTTGAGAAACCTAGAGCCCTTTTCCTGAAGGGAAAATATCCGTTTTCTGTTATTCTTTTGCACACTGGGAAGTGCCTTCATGGCTGCTGTTCGGCCTTTACGCACTCGAGGGAGCGCAGCTTCCCTTTCACTTTGGAGTAGGCAGTCCTGCAGCGCTGAGGGCCATGACTGTGCTTCGCAGACAGTAAACTACCTTTTCCATGTGAAGAGAGCATGCACGGAATGGCGAGGCTCTGTTCTCTGGGAGAAGTGTGTGGTACTACTGCGCCGGTGTATTGGGTGGCTCACTGCGCACTAGCAAGGTTTCTGCTCGCCCCTGTGGGGAAAACGTTGTGCAGCTAAGCTCACTTGACAAGTGCATGTGCCAGAGTTCCTTTCGATGACACCCTCAAGAGATCACATTGGTACCATGCCCATACTGCTTTCCTCCAAAGCTGTGCATTCGCAGCCAGCATCAAGGTGTTCCTTGGGTGGATAGACTCTCGTGGAGATGCCGGCTAAGCTCACTTGGGAAGTACAAATGCCAGAGTTCCTTTCTGGGGCACCATCAACTGATCACATTCGTAGCATGCGGGTACTTGTTTCCTGCTAAGCTGTGCTTTCACAGCCAGCTTCAAGGTGTTCCTTTTGTGGATAGATTCTCTGGGAGATGCCGGCTAAGCTCACTTGGGAAGTACAACCGCCAGAGTTCCTTTCCAGGGTACCATCAAGAGATCACATTCGAAGCATGCCGGTACTGCTCTCCTCCTAAGCTGTGCATTCGCAGCCAGCTTCCAGGTCTTCCTTTTGTGGATAGACTCTCGTGGAGATGCCGGCTAAGCTCACTTGGGAAGTACAAGTGCCAGACTTCCTTTCTGGGGCACCATCAAGACATCACATTCGTAGCATGCGGGTACTGCTTTCCTCCTAACCTGTGCATTCGCAGCCAGCTTCAAGGTGTTCCTTTTGTGGATAGATTTTCGTAGAGATGCGGCTGGAGACGGCCTCCGCTTCTATTTTCTTTGAGAAGGCCGCTTTGAGCATCCTCTTACACTAGCCTCTGCCAAGTAGAGCCTTCTGCCTCTCTCCAATACTGACTTACCTGTCACACCTTGTCTTTCCCTTTGAGAAACCTAGAGCCCTTTTCCTGAAGGGAAAATATCCGTTTTCTGTTATTCTTTTGCACACGGAGAAGTGCCTTCACGGCTGCTGTTCGGCCTTTACGCACTAGAGGGAGCGCAGCCTCCCTTTCACTTTGGAGATGGCAGTCCTGCAGCGCTGAGGGGCATGACTGTGCTTCGCAGACAAAAACTACCTTTTCCATGCGAAGAGAGCATGCACGGAATGGGGAGTCTCTGTTCTCTGGGAGAAGTGTGTGGTACTACTGCGCCGGTGTATTGGGTGGCTCACTGCCCACTAGCAATGTTTCTGCTCGCCCCTGTGGGGAAAACGTTGTTCAGCTAAGCTCACTTGGCAAGTACAACGGCCAGAGTTCCTTTCCATGACAGCCTCAAGAGATCACATTGGTAGCATGCCGGTACCGCTTTCCTCCTAAGCTGTGCATTTGCAGCCAGCTTCAAGGTGTTCCTTTTGTGGATAGACTCTCGTGGAGATGCCGGCTAAGCTCCCTTGGGAAGTAAAAGTGCCAGAGTTCCTTTCCGGGGCACCATCAAGAGATCACATTCGTAGCATGCGGGTACTGTTTTCCTTCTAAGCTGTGCATTCGCAGCCAGCTTCAAGGTGTCCCTTTTGTGGATAGACTCTCGTGGAGATGCCAGCTAAGCTCATTTGGAAAGTACACGTTCCAGAGGTCCTTTCTGGGGCACCATCAAGAGATCACATTCGTAGCATGCGGGTACTGCTTTCTTCCTAAGCTGTGCATTCGCAGCAAGCTTCAAGGTGTTCCTTTTGTGGATTGATTTTCGTAGAGATGCGGCTGGAGACGGCCTGTGCTTCTATGTTCCCTGAGAAGGCCGCTTTGAGCAACATCTTACCCTAGCCTCTGCCAAGTACTGCCTTCTGCCTGTCTCCAATACTGACTTACCTGTCACACCTTGTCTTTCCCTTTGAGAAACCTAGAGCCCTTATCCTGAAGGGGAAATATCCGTTTTCTGTTATACTTTTGCACACTGGGAAGTGCCTTCACGGCTGCTGTTCGGGCTTTACCCACTCGAGGGAGTGCAGCTTCCCATTCACTTTGGAGATGGCAGTCCTGCAGCGCTGAGGGCCATGACTGTGCTTCGCCGACAGTAAACTACTTTTTCCATGCGAAGAGGGCATGCACGGAATGGGGAGTCTCTGTTCTCTGGGAGAAGTGTGTGGTACAACTGCGCCAGTGTATTGAGTGGCTCACTGCCCACTAGCAATGTTTCTGCTCGCCCCTGTGGGGAAAACGTTGTGCAGCTAAGCTCACTTGGCAAGTACAAGTGCCAGAGTTCCTTTCCCTGACACCCTCAAGAGATCATATTGGTAGCATGCCGGTACTGCTTTCCTCCTAAGCTGTGCATTCGCAGCCAGCTTCAATGGGTTCCTTTTGTGGATAGACTCTCGTGGAGATGCCGGCTAAGCTCACTTGGGAAGTACAAGTGCCAGAGTTCCTTTCTGGGGCACCATCAACAGATCACATTCGTAGCATGCGGGTACTGATTTACTGCTAAGCTGTGCATTCGCAGCCAGCTTCAAGGTGTTCCTTTTGTTGATAGACTTTCGTAGATATGTGCCTGGAGACGGTCTCTGCTTCTATGTTCTTTGAGAAGGCTGCTTTGAGGAACCTCTTACCGTAGCCTCTGCCAAGTACTGCCTTCTGCCTCTCTCCAATACTGACTTACCTGTCACAAATTGTCTTTCCCTTTGAGGAAACTACAGCCCTTTCCTGAAGGGAAAATGTCCGTTTTCTGTTCTTCTTTTGCACATGGGGAAGTGCCTTCATGGCTGGTGTTTGGCCTTTACCCACTAGAGGGAGGGCACCTTCCCATTCACTTTGGAGAATGCACTCCTGCAGCGCTGTGTGCCATGACTGTGCTTCGCAGTGAATAAACTACCCTTTCCATTCGAGGAGGGCACGTACGGAATGGGAAGTCTCTGTTCTCTGGGAGAATTTGGTGGTACTACTGCGCCGTTGTAATGGGTGGCTCACTGCCCACTAGCAATGTTTCTGCTCGCCACTGTGGGGCAAACATTGTGCAGTTAACCTCACATGGCAAATACAAGTGCCAGAGTTCCTTTCCGGGACAAAATCAATAGATCACATTCGTAGCATGCGGATACTGCTTTCCTCCTGATCTGTGCATTCGCAGCCAGCTTCAAGGTGTTCCTTTTGTGGATAGACTCTCGTGGAGATTCCAGCTAAGCTCACTTAGGAAGTACAAGTGCCAGAGTTCCTTTCTGGGGCACCATCAAGAGATCACATTCGTAGAATGCGGGTACTGCTTTCCTCCTAAGCTGTGCATTCGCAGCCAGCTTCAAGGTGTTTCTTTTGTAGATTGATTTTCAGAGAGATGCGGCTGGAGACCGCCTCTGCTTCTATGTTCTTTGGGAAGGCCGCTTTGAGGAACCTCTTACACTAGCCTCTGCCAAGTACAGCCTTCTGCCTCTCTCCAATACTGACTTCCCTGTCACAGCTTGTCTTTCCCTTTGAGAAACCTAGAGCCCTATTCCTGAAGGCAACATATCCGTTTTCTGTTATTCTTTTGCACACGGGGAAGTGGCTTCACGGCTGCTGTTCGGCCTTTACCCATTCGAGGGAACGCAGCTTCCCATTCACTTTGGAGATGGCAGTCATGCAGCGCTGAGGGCCATGACTGTGCTTCGCAGACAGTAAACTACCTTTTCCATGCGAAGAGAGCATGCACGGAATGGGGAGTCTCTGTTCTCTGGGAGAAGTGTGTGGTACTACTGCACCGGTGTATTGGGTGGCTCACTACCCACTAGCAAGGTGTCTGCTCGCCCCTGTGGGGAAAACGTTGTGCAGCTAAGCTCACTTGGCAAGTACAAGTGCCAGAGTTCCTTTCCATGACACCCTCAAGAGAGCACATTGGTAGCATGCCGGTACTGCTTTCCTTCTAAGGTGTGCATTCGCAGTCAGCTTCAAGGTGTTCCTTTTGTTGATAGAGTTTCGTAATGATGCCGCTGGAGACGGTCTCTGCTTGTATGTTCTTTGAGAAGGCTGCTTTCAGGAACCTCTTACACTAGCCTCTGCCAAGTACAGCCTTCTGCCTCTCTCCAATACTGACTTATCTGTCACAGCTTGTCTTTCCCTTTGAGGAACCTAGAGCCCTTATCCTGAAGGGAAAATGTCCGTTTTCTGTTCTTCTTTTGCACATGGGGAAGTGCCTTTATGGCTGGTGTTTGGCCTTTACCCACTGGAGGGAGGGCAGCTTCCCATTCACTTTGGAGATGGCACTCCTGCAGCGCTGTGTGCCATGACTGTGCTTCGCAGAGAGTAAACTACCCTTTCCATTCGAAGAGGCACGTACGGAATGGGAAGTCTCTGTTCTCTGGGAGAAGTTGGTGGTACTACTGCGCCATTGTAATGGGTGGCTCACTGTCCAATAGCAATGTTTCTGCTCGCCTCTGTGGGGCAAACATTGTGCAGTTAAGCTCATATGGCAAGTACAAGTGCCAGAGATCCTTTCTGGGGCACCAACAAGAGATCACATTCGTAGCATGCGGGTACTGCTTTCCTCCTAAGCTGTGCATTCACAGCCAGATTCAAGGTGTTCCTTTTGTGGATTGATTTTCGTAGAGATGCGGCTGGAGATGGCCTCTGCTTCTATGTTCTTTGAGAAGGCCACTTTTAGCAACCTCTTACCCTAGCCTCTGCCAACTACAGCCTTCTGCCTCTCTCCAATACTGACTTACCTGTCACAGCTTGTGTTTCCCTTTCAGAAACCTAGAGCCCTTTTCCTGAAGGGAAAATATCCGTTTTCTGTTATTCTTTTGCACACGGGGAAGTGCCTTAAAGGCTGCTGTTCGGCCTTTACCCACTCGAGGGAGCGCAGCTTCCCTTTCACTTTGGAGATGACAGTCCTGCAGCGCTGAGGGGCATGACTGTGCTTCGCAGACAGTAAACAACCTTTTCCATGCGAAGAGAGCATGCACGGAATGGAGAGTCTCTGTTCTCTGGGAGAGGTGTGTTTTACTACTGCACCGGTGAATTTCGTGGCTCACTGCCCACTAGCAATGTTTCTGCTCGCCCCTGTGGGGAAAACGTTGTTCAGCTAAGCTCACTTGGCAAGTACAACGGCCAGAGTTCCTTTCCATGACAGCCTCAAGAGATCACATTGGTAGCATGCCGGTACCGCTTTCCTCCTAAGCTGTGCATTTGCAGCCAGCTTCAAGGTGTTCCTTTTGTGGATAGACTCTCGTGGAGATGCCGGCTAAGCTCCCTTGGGAAGTAAAAGTGCCAGAGTTCCTTTCCGGGGCACCATCAAGAGATCACATTCGTAGCATGCGGGTACTGCTTTCCTGCTAAGCTGTGCATTCGCAGCCAGCTTCCAGGTGTTCCTTTTGTGGATAGACTTTCGTAAAGATGCCGCTGGAGACGGTCTCTGCTTGTATGTTCTTTGAGAAGGCTGCTTTGAGGAACCTCTTGCACTGGCCTCTGCCAAGTAGAGCCTTCTGCCTCTATCCAATACTGACTTACCTGTAACAGCTTGTCTTTCCCTTTGAGGAACCTAGAGCCCTTTTCCTGAGGGGAAAATGTCCGTTTTCTCTTCTTCTTTTGCACATGGGGACTTGCCTTCACGGCTGGTGTTTGGCCTTTGCCCACTGGAGGGAGGCCAGCTTCCCATTCACTTTGTAGATGACACTCCTGCAGCGCTGTGTGCCATGACTGTGCTTCGCAGAGAGTAAACTACCCTTTCCATTGGAAGAGAGCACGCACGGAATGGGAAGTCTCTGTTCTCCGGGAGAAGTTGGTGGTACTATTGCGCCGTGGTATTGGGTGGCTCACTGCCCACTTGCAATGTTTCTGCTCGCCACTGTGGGGCAAACATTTTGGAGCTAGGCTCACATGGCAAGTATAAGTGCCAGAGTTCCTTTCCCGGGGCACCATCAAGAGATCACATTCGTAGCATGCTGGTACTGCTTTCCTCCTAAGCTGTGCATTCGCAGCCAGCTTCAGGGTGTTCCTTTTGTGGATAGACTCTCGTGGAGATGCCGGCTAAGCTCATTGGGAAGTACAAGTGCCCGAGTTCCTTGCCGGAGCACCATCAAGAGATCACATTCGTATCATGCGGGTAATGCTTTCCTCCTAAGCTGTGCATTCGCAGCCAGCTTGCAGGTGTTCCTTTTCTGGATAGACTCTCGTGGAGATGCCGGCTAAGCTCACTTGGGAATTATAAGTGCCAGTGTTCCTTTCTGGGGCCCCATCAAGAGATCACATTAGTAGCATGCGGGTACTGCTTTCCTGCTAAGCTGTGCATTCGCAGCCAGCTTCAAGGTGTTCCTTTTGTGGATAGATTTTCGTATTGATGCGGCTGGAGACGGCCTCTGCTTCTAGGATCTTTGAGTAGGCAGCTTTGAGCAACCTCTTACCCTAGCCTCTGCCAAGTACAGCCGTCTGCCTTTCTCCAATACTGACTTACCTGTCACAGCTTGTCTTTCCCTTTGAGAAACCTAGAGCCCTTTTCCTGAAGGGAAAATATCCGTTTTCTGTTATTCTTTTGCACACTGGGAAGTGCCTTCATGGCTGCTGTTCGGCCTTTACGCACTCGAGGGAGCGCAGCTTCCCTTTCACTTTGGAGTAGGCAGTCCTGCAGCGCTGAGGGCCATGACTGTGCTTCGCAGACAGTAAACTACCTTTTCCATGTGAAGAGAGCATGCACGGAATGGCGAGGCTCTGTTCTCTGGGAGAAGTGTGTGGTACTACTGCGCCGGTGTATTGGGTGGCTCACTGCGCACTAGCAAGGTTTCTGCTCGCCCCTGTGGGGAAAACGTTGTGCAGCTAAGCTCACTTGACAAGTGCATGTGCCAGAGTTCCTTTCGATGACACCCTCAAGAGATCACATTGGTACCATGCCCATACTGCTTTCCTCCAAAGCTGTGCATTCGCAGCCAGCATCAAGGTGTTCCTTGGGTGGATAGACTCTCGTGGAGATGCTGGCTAAGCTCACTTGGGAAGTACAAATGCCAGAGTTCCTTTCTGGGGCACCATCAACAGATCACATTCGTAGCATGCGGGTACTTGTTTCCTGCTAAGCTGTGCTTTCGCAGCCAGCTTCAAGGTTTTCCTTTTGTGGATAGACTCTCGTGGAGATGCCGGCTAAGCTCACTTGGGAAGTACAACTGCCAGAGTTCCTTTCTGGGGCACCATCAAGACATCACATTCGTAGCATGCGGGTACTGCTTTACTGCTAAGCTGTGCATTCGCAGCCAGCTTCAAGGTGTTCCTTTTGTGGATAGACTCTCGTGGAGATGCCGGCTAAGCTCACTTGGGAAGTACAAGTGCCGGAGTTCCTTTCCGGGGCACCATCAACAGATCACATTCGTAGCATGCGGGTACTGCTTTCCTGCTAAGCTGTGCATTCGCAGCCAGCTTCAAGGTGTTCCTTTTGTGGATAGACTCTCGTGGAGATGCCGGCTAAGCTCACTTGGGAAGTACAAGTGCCAGAGTTCCTTTCTGGGGCACCATCAAGACATCACATTCGTAACATGCGGGTACTGCTTTCCTCCTAACCTGTGCATTCGCAGCCAGCTTCAACGTTTTCCTTTTGTGGATAGATTTTCGTAGAGATGCGGCTGGAGACGGCCTCTGCTTCTATTTTCTTTGAGAAGGCCGCTTTGAGCAACCTCTTACCCTAGCCTCTGCCAAGTAGAGCCTTCTGCCTCTCTCCAATACTGACTTACCTGTCACACCTTGTCTTTCCCTTTGAGAAACCTAGAGCCCTTTTCCTGAAGGGAAAATATCCGTTTTCTGTTATTCTTTTGCACACGGAGAAGTGCCTTCACGGCTGCTGTTCGGCCTTTACGCACTCGAGGGAGCGCAGCCTCCCTTTCACTTTGGAGATGGCAGTCCTGCAGCGCTGAGGGGCATGACTGTGCTTCGCAGACAAAAACTACCTTTTCCATGCGAAGAGAGCATGCACGGAATGGGGAGTCTCTGTTCTCTGGGAGAAGTGTGTGGTACTACTGCGCCGGTGTATTGGGTGGCTCACTGCCCACTAGCAATGTTTCTGCTCGCCCCTGTGGGGAAAACGTTGTTCAGCTAAGCTCACTTGGCAAGTACAACGGCCAGAGTTCCTTTCCATGACAGCCTCAAGAGATCACATTGGTAGCATGCCGGTACCGCTTTCCTCCTAAGCTGTGCATTTGCAGCCAGCTTCAAGGTGTTCCTTTTGTGGATAGACTCTCATGGAGATGCCGGCTAAGCTCCCTTGGGAAGTAAAAGTGCCAGAGTTCCTTTCCGGGGCACCATCAAGAGATCACATTCGTAGCATGCGGGTACTGCTTTCCTGCTAAGCTGTGCATTCGCAGCCAGCTTCCAGGTGTTCCTTTTGTGGATAGACTTTCGTAAAGATGCCGCTGGAGACGGTCTCTGCTTGTATGTTCTTTGAGAAGGCTGCTTTGAGGAACCTCTTGCACTGGCCTCTGCCAAGTAGAGCCTTCTGCCTCTATCCAATACTGACTTACCTGTAACAGCTTGTCTTTCCCTTTGAGGAACCTAGAGCCCTTTTCCTGAGGGGAAAATGTCCGTTTTCTCTTCTTCTTTTGCACATGGGGACTTGCCTTCACGGCTGGTGTTTGGCCTTTGCCCACTGGAGGGAGGCCAGCTTCCCATTCACTTTGTAGATGACACTCCTGCAGCGCTGTGTGCCATGACTGTGCTTCGCAGAGAGTAAACTACCCTTTCCATTGGAAGAGAGCACGCACGGAATGGGAAGTCTCTGTTCTCCGGGAGAAGTTGGTGGTACTATTGCGCCGTGGTATTGGGTGGCTCACTGCCCACTTGCAATGTTTCTGCTCGCCACTGTGGGGCAAACATTTTGGAGCTAGGCTCACATGGCAAGTATAAGTGCCAGAGTTCCCTTCCCGGGGCACCATCAAGAGATCACATTCGTAGCATGCTGGTACTGCTTTCCTCCTAAGCTGTGCATTCGCAGCCAGCTTCAGGGTGTTCCTTTTGTGGATAGACTCTCGTGGAGATGCCGGCTAAGCTCATTGGGAAGTACAAGTGCCCGAGTTCCTTGCCGGAGCACCATCAAGAGATCACATTCGTATCATGCGGGTAATGCTTTCCTCCTAAGCTGTGCATTCGCAGCCAGCTTGCAGGTGTTCCTTTTCTGGATAGACTCTCGTGGAGATGCCGGCTAAGCTCACTTGGGAATTATAAGTGCCAGTGTTCCTTTCTGGGGCCCCATCAAGAGATCACATTAGTAGCATGCGGGTACTGCTTTCCTCCTAAGCTGTGCATTCGCAGCCAGCTTCAAGGTGTTCCTTTTGTGGATAGATTTTCGTATTGATGCGACTGGAGACGGCCTCTGCTTCTAGGATCTTTGAGTAGGCAGCTTTGAGCAACCTCTTACCCTAGCCTCTGCCAAGTACAGCCGTCTGCCTTTCTCCAATACTGACTTACCTGTCACAGCTTGTCTTTCCCTTTGAGAAACCTAGAGCCCTTTTCCTGAAGGGAAAATATCCGTTTTCTGTTATTCTTTTGCACACTGGGAAGTGCCTTCACGGCTGCTGTTCGGCCTTTACGCACTCGAGGGAGCGCAGCTTCCCTTTCACTTTGGAGTAGGCAGTCCTGCAGCGCTGAGGGCCATGACTGTGCTTCGCAGACAGTAAACTACCTTTTCCATGTGAAGAGAGCATGCACGGAATGGCGAGGCTCTGTTCTCTGGGAGAAGTGTGTGGTACTACTGCGCCGGTGTATTGGGTGGCTCACTGCGCACTAGCAAGGTTTCTGCTCGCCCCTGTGGGGAAAACGTTGTGCAGCTAAGCTCACTTGACAAGTGCATGTGCCAGAGTTCCTTTCGATGACACCCTCAAGAGATCACATTGGTACCATGCCCATACTGCTTTCCTCCAAAGCTGTGCATTCGCAGCCAGCATCAAGGTGTTCCTTGGGTGGATAGACTCTCGTGGAGATGCCGGCTAAGCTCACTTGGGAAGTACAAATGCCAGAGTTCCTTTCTGGGGCACCATCAACTGATCACATTCGTAGCATGCGGGTACTTGTTTCCTGCTAAGCTGTGCTTTCGCAGCCAGCTTCAAGGTGTTCCTTTTCTGGATAGATTCTCTGGGAGATGCCGGCTAAGCTCACTTGGGAAGTACAACCGCCAGAGTTCCTTTCCAGGGTACCATCAAGAGATCACATTCGAAGCATGCCGGTACTGCTCTCCTCCTAAGCTGTGCATTCGCAGCCAGCTTCCAGGTCTTCCTTTTGTGGATAGACTCTCGTGGAGATGCCGGCTAAGCTCACTTGGGAAGTACAAGTGCCAGAGTTCCTTTTCGGGGCACCATCAACAGATCACATTCGTAGCATGCGGGTACTGCTTTCCTGCTAAGCTGTGCATTCGCAGCCAGCTTCAAGGTGTTCCTTTTGTGGATAGACTCTCGTGGAGATGCCGGCTAAGCTCACTTGGGAAGTACAAGTGCCAGACTTCCTTTCTGGGGCACCATCAAGACATCACATTCGTAGCATGCGGGTACTGCTTTCCTCCTAACCTGTGCATTCGCAGCCAGCTTCAAGGTGTTCCTTTTGTGGATAGATTTTCGTAGAGATGCGGCTGGAGACGGCCTCTGCTTCTATGTTGTTTGAGTAGGCCGCTTTGCGGAACCACTTACCCTAGCCTCTGCCAAGTACAGCCTTCTGCCTCTCTCCAATACTGACTTACCTGTAACAGCTTGTCTTTCCCTTTGATTAACCTATAGCCCTTTTCCTGAAGGGAACATATCCGTTTTCTGTTATTCTTTTGCACACGGGGAAGTGCCTTCACGGCTGCTGTTCGGCCTTTACTCACTCGAGGGATCACAGCTTCCTTTTCACTTTGGAGATGGCAGTCCTGCAGCGCTGAGGGCCATGACTGTGCTTCGCACACAGTAAACTACCTTTTCCATGCGAAGAGAGCATGCACCGAATGGGGAGACTCTGTTCTCTGGGAGAAGTGTGTGGTACTACTGAGCCGGTGTATTGGGTGGCTCACTGCCCCCCAGCAATGATTATGCTCGCACCTGTGGGGATAACGTTGTGCAGCTAAGTTCACTTGGCACGTACATGTGCAAAAGTTCCTCTCCATGACACCCTCAAGGGCTCAAATTGGTAGCATCCCGTACAGCTTTCCTCCTAAGCTGTGCATTCGCAGCCAGCTTCAAGGTGTTCCTTTTGTGGATACACTCTCGTGGAGATGCCGGCTAAGCTCACTTGGGAAGTACACGTGCCAGAGTTCCTTTCTGGGGCACCATCAATAGATCACATTCGTAGCGTGCGTGTAGTGCTTTCCTCCTAAGCTGTGCATTCGCAGCCAGCTTCAAGGTGTTCCTTTTGTGGATAGATTTTCGTAGAGATGCGGCTGGAGACGGCCTCTGCTTCTATGTTCTTTGAGAAGGCTGCTTTGAGCAAACTCTTACCCTAGCCACTGCCAAGTACAGCCTTCTGCATCTCTCCAAAACTAACTTACCTGTCACAGCTTGTCTTTCCTTTTGAGAAACCTAGAGCCCTTTCCTGAAGGGAAAATATCCGTTTTGTTATTCTTTTGCACACGGGGAATTACCTTCACGGATGCTGTTCGGCCTTTACCCACTCGAGGGAGCGCAGCTTCCCATTCACTTTGGAGATGGCACTCGTGCAGCGCTGAGGGCCATGACTGTGCTTCGCAGACAGTAAACTACCTTTTCCGTGCGAAGAGAGCATGCACGGAATGGGGAGGCTCTGTTCTCTGGGAGAAGTGTGTGGTACTACTGCGCCGGTGTATTGGGTGGCTCACTGCGCACTAGCAATGTTTTTGCTCGCCCATGGGGGGAACACGTTGTGCAGGTAAGCTCACTTGGCAAGTACAAGTGCCAGAATTCCTTTCCCTGACACCCTTAAGAGATCACATTGGTAGCATGCCGGTACTGCTTTCCTCCTAAGCTGTGCATTCACAGCCAGCTTCAAGGTGTTCCTTTTGTGGATAGACTCTCTTGGAGATGCCGGCTAAGCTCACTAGGGAAGTAAAAGTGCCACAGTTCCTTTCTGCAGCACCATCCACAGATCACATTCGTAACATGCGGGTACTGCTTTCCTCCTAAGCTGTGCATTCGCAGCCAGCTTCAAGGTGTTCCATTTGTTGATAGACTTTCGTAGAGATGCCGCTGGAGACGGTGCCTATTTCTCTGTACTTTGAGATGGCTTCTTTGAGGAAGCTCTTACCCTAGCCTCTGCCAAGTACAGCCTTCTGCCTCTCTCCAATACTGACTTACCTGTAACAGCTTGTCTTTCCCTTTGAGGAACCTAGAGCCCTTTTCCTGAGGGGAAAATGTCCGTTTCCTGTTCTTCTTTTGCACAAGGGGAAGTGCCTTCATGGCTGGTGTTTGGCCTTTGCCCACTGGAGGGAGGGCAGCTTCCCATTCACTTTGGAGATGGCACTCCTGCAGCTCTGTGTGCCATGACTGTGCTTCGCAGAGAGTAAACTACCCTTTCCATTCGAAGAGAGCACGCACGGAATGGGATGTCTCTGTTCTCTGGGAGAAGTTCGTGGTACTACTGCGCCATTGTATTGTGTGGCTCACTGCCCACTAGCAATGTTTCTGCTCGGCACTGTGGGGCAAACATTTTGCAGCTAAGCTCACATGGCAAGTACATGTGCCAGAGTTCCTTTCCGGGCCACCATCAAGAGATCACATTCATAGCATGCGAGTACTGCCTCCCTCCTGATGTGTGCATTCGCAGCCAACTTCAAGGTTTTCCTTTTGTGGATAGACTCTTGTGGAGATGCCAGCTAAGCTCACTTGGGAAGTACAAGTGCTAGAGTTCCTTTCTGTCACACCATCCAGAGATCACATTCGTAGCATGCGGTTACTGCTTTCCTCCTAAGCTGCGCATTCGCAGCCAGCTTCAAGGTGTTCCTTTTGTGGATAGACTCTCGTGGATATGCCGGCTAAGCTCACTTGGGAAGTACAATTGCCAGTGTTCCTTTCTGGGGCACCATCAAGAGATCACATTCGTCGCAGGCGGGTACTGCTTTCCTGCTAAGCTGTGCATTCACAGCGAGCTTCAAGGTGTTCCTTTTGTGGATAGACTTTTGTAGAGATGCCACTGGAGACGGTCTCTGCTTCTATGTTCTTTGAGAAAGCTGCTTTGAGGAACCTCTTACCCTATTCTCTGCAAAGTACAGCCTTCTGCCTCTCTCCAATACTGAATTACATGTAACAGCTTGTCTTTCCCTTTGAGGAACCTAGAGCCCTTTCCCTGTAGAGAAAATGTCCGTTTTCTATCCTTCTTTTGCATATGGGGAAGTGCCTTCATGGCTGGTGTTTGGCCTTTACCCACTGGTGGGTGGGCAGCTTCCCATTCACTTTGGAGATGGCACTCCTTCAGGGTTGTGTGCCATGACTGTGCTTCGCAGAGAGTAAACCACATTTTCCATTCGAGGAGGGCACGCCGGGAATGGGAAGTTCTCTGTTCTCTCGGACAAGGTGGTGGTACTACTGCGCCGTTGTATTGGGTGGCTCACTGCCCACTAGCAATGTTTCTGCTCGCCACTGTGGGGCAAACATTGTACAGCTAAGCTCACTTGGGAAGTACAAGTGCGAGAGATCCTTTCCGGGGCACCATCAAGAGATCACATTCGTAGCATGCGCGTACTGCTTTCCTCCGAAGCTGTGCACTCACAGCCAGCGTCAAGATGTTCCTTTTGTGGATAGACTCTCGTCGAGATGCCAGCCTTGCTCACTTGGGAAGTACAATTGCCAGAGTTCCTTCCAGGGGCACCATCAGGAGATCACATTCGTAGCATGCGGGTACTGCTTTCCTCCTAAGCTGTGCATTCGCAGCCAGCTTCAAAGTGTTCCTTTTGTGGATAGACTCTCGTGGAGATGGGGCTGGAGGCGGGCTCTGCTCCTATGCTCTTTGAGAAGGCTGCTTTGAGGAACATCTTACCCTAGCCTCTGCCAAGTACAGCCTTCTGCCTCTCTCCAATACTGACTTACCTGTGACAGCTTGTCTTTTCCTTTGAGAAACCGAGGGCCCTTTTTCTGAAGGGAAAATATCCGTTGTCTGTTTTTCTTTTGCACAAGGGGAAGTGCCTTCACGGCTGGTGTTCGGCCTTTACCCACTCGAGGGAGGGCAGCTATCCATTCAATTTGCAGATGGCACTCCTGCAGCGCTGTGGGCCATGACTGTGCTTCACAGACACTAAACTACCCTTTCCATTCGAAGTGGTCCTGCACGGAATGGGAAGTCTCTGTTCTCTGCCGAAGTGGTTGGTACTACTTCGCCGGGGTATTGGGTGTCTCACTGCCCACTAGCAATGTTTCTGCTCGCCAATGTGGGGCCAACGTTGTGCAGCTGAGCTCACTTTGCAAGTACAAGTGTCCGAGTTCCTTTCCGGGGCAACATCAAGACATCACATTCGTAGCATGCGGGTACTGCTTTCCTCCAAAGCTGTGCATTCGCAGCAAGCTTCAAGGTGTTCCTTTTGTGGATAGACTCTCATGGAGATGCCGGATAAGGTCACGTGGGAAGTACAACGGGCAGAGTTCCTTTCCGGACAACATCAAGAGATCACATTCGTAGCATGTGGGTACTGCTTTCCTCCTAAGCTGTGCATTCAGTGCCAGCATCAAGGTGTTCCTTTTCTGGATAGACTCTCATCGAGATGCCCGCTAAGCTCACGTGGGAAGTCCAAGGGCCAGAGTTCCTTTCCGGGGCACCATCAAAAGATCACAATTGTAGCATGCGAGTACTGCTTTCCTCCGAAGCTGTGCATTCGCAGCCAGCTTCAAGGTGTTCCTTTTGTGGATAGACTCTCATGGAAATGCCGCTGGAAACGGCCTCTGCTTCTATGCTCTGTGGTAAGGTTGCTTTGAGGAACCTCTTACCCTAGCCTCTGCCAAGTACAGCCTTCTGCCTCCCTCCAATACTGACTTACCAGTGACAGCTGTTTTTCCCTTTGAGAAACCGAGGGCCCTTTTTCTGAAGGGAAAATGTCCGTTGTCTGTTTTTCTTTTGCACACGGGGAAGCGCCTTGACGGCTGGTGTTCGGCCTTTACCCACTCGAGGGAGGGCAGCTCTCCATTCAATTTGCACATGGCACTCCTGCAGCGCTGTGGGCCATGACTGTGCTTCACAGACAGTAAACTACCCTTTCCATTCGAAGAGGGCACGCTCGGAATGGGAAGTCACTGTTCTCTGGGGAAGCGGGTGGTACTACTTCCCTGGTGTATTGGGTGGCTCACTGCTCACTAGCAATGTTTTGGCTCGACACTGGGTGTCAAACTTTGTGCAGCTAAACTCACTGGGCAAGTACAAGTGCCAGAGTTCGTTTCTGGGGCACCATCAACAGATCACATTCGTAGCATGCGGGTAGTGCTTTCCTCCTAAGCTGTGCATTCGCAGGCAGCTTCAAAGTGTTCCTTTTGTGGATAGACTCTTGTCTAGATGCCGGCTAAGCTCACTTGGGAAGTACAAGTGCCAGAGTTCCTTTCCGGGGCACCATCAAGTGATCTCATTCGTGGCATGCGAGTACTGCTTTCCTCCTAAGCTGTGCATTCGCAGCCAGCTTCAAGGTGTTCCTTTTGTGGATAGACTCTCGTGGAGATGCCGCTGGAAATGGCCTCTGGTTCTGTGCTCTGTGAGAAGGCTGCTTTGAGGAACCACTTACCCTAGCCTCTGCCAAGTACAGCCTTCGGCCTCTCTCCAATACTGACTTACGTGTGACAGCTTGTATTACCCTTTGAGAAACCGAGAGCCCTTTTTCTGAAGGGAAAATGACCGTTTTCTGTTCTTCTTTTGCACACGGGGAAGTGCCTTCACGGCTGCTGTTCGGCCTTTACCCACGCGAGGGAGGGCAGCTTCACATTCACTTTGGAAATGGAACCCCTGCAGCGCTGTGGGCCATGACTCTGCTTCGCAAACAGTAAACTACCCTTTCCATGCAAAGAGGGCCCGCACGGAATGGGAAGTCTTTGTTCTCTGGGAGAAGGGTGTGGTACTACAGCACCCGTGTATTGGGTGGGTCACTGCTCACTAGCAATGTTTCTGCTCGCCATTGTGGGGCAAACGTTGTGCAGCTAAGCTCACTTGGCAAGTCCAAGTGCCAGAGTTTCCTTTCCGGAGCACCATGCAGACATCACATTCGTAACATGCGGGTACTGCTTTCCTCCTAAGCTGTGCATTCGCAGCCAGATTAAAGGTGGTCGTTTTGTGGATAGACTCTCGTGGAGATGCCGGCGAACCTCACTTGGGAAGTACAAGGGATAGAGTTCCTTTCCGGGGTACCATCAAGAGATCACATTCGTAGCATATGGGTACTTTATTCCTCCGAAGCTGTGCACTCACAGCCAGCGTCAAGATGTTCCTTTTGTGGATAGACTCTTCTGGAGATGCCGGCAAAGCTCACTTGGGAAGTACAAGTGCTACAATTCGTTTCCGGGGCACCATCAAGTGATCACATTCGTAAAAGGCGGGTACTGCTTTCCTCCTACGCTGTGCATTCGCAGCCAGCTTCAAGGTGTTCCTTTTGGGGATAGACTCTCGTTGACATGCCGGCTAAACTGACTTGGGAAGTACAAGTGCTAGAGTTCCTTTCCGGGGCACCGTCAAGTGATCACATTCGTAGCATGCGGGTACTGCTTTCCACCTAAGCTTTACATTCGCAGCCAGCTTCAAGGTGTTCCTTTTGTGGATAGACTCTCGTGGAGATGCTGCTGGAGATGGCTTCTGCTTCTGTGCTCTGTGAGAAGGCTGCATTCAGGAACCTCTTACCCTAGTCTCTGCCAAGTACAGCCTTCTGCTTCTCTCCAATACTGACTTACGTGTGACAGCTTGTATTACCCTTTGAGAAACTGAGAGCCATTTTTCTGAAGGGAAAATATCCGTCTGCTGTTCTTCTTTTGCACACGGGGCAGTGCCTTCACGGCTGCTGTTCGGCCTTTACCCACCCGAGGGAGGGTAGCTCCACATTCACTTTGTAGATGGAACTCCTGCAGCACTGTGGGCCATGACTCTGCTTCGCAGACAGTAAACTACCCTTTCCATGCGAAGAGGGCACGCACGGAATGGGAAGTCTTTGTTCTAAGGGAGAAGTGTGTGGTACTACTGCGCCGGTGTATTGGGTGGGTCACTGCTCAGTAGCAATGATTCTGCTCGCCATTGTGAGGCAAACGTTGTGCAGCTAAGCTCAGTTCGCAACTCCAAGCACCAGAGTTCTTTTCCGGGGGCACCATCCAGACATCACATTCGTAGCATGCGGGTACTGCTTTCCTCCTAAGCTGTGCATTCGCAGCCAGCTTCAAGGTGGTCTTTTAGTGGATAGACTCTCGTGGAGATGCCGGCTAACTTAACTTGGGAAGTACAAGGGACAGAGTTCCTTTCCCGGGAACCATCAAGAGATCATATTCGTAGCATGTGGGTACTTCATTCCTCCGAAGCTGTGCACTCACAGCCAGCGTCAAGGTGTTCCTTTTGTGGATAGACTCTCGTTGAGATGCTGGCTAAGCTCTCGTGGGAAGTACAAGTGCCAGACATACTGTGTGGGGCACCATCAAGAGATCACATTCGTAGCATGCGGGTACTGCTTTCCTCCTAAGCTGTGCATTCGCAGCCAGCTTCAAGGTGTTCCTTTTGTGGATAGACTATCGTGGACATGCCGCTGGAGACGGCCTCTGCTTCTATGCTCTGTCAGAAGTTTGCTTTGAGGAACCTCTTACACTGGCCTCTGCCAAATACAGCCTTCTGCCTCTCTCCAATACTGACTTACCTGTGACAGCTTGTGTTTCCCTTTGAGAAACCTAGGGCCTTTTTCTGAAGGGAAAATATCCGTTGTCTGTTCTTTTGCACACGGGGAAGTGCCTTCACGGCTGGTGTTCGGCCTTTTCCCTCTCGATGCAGGGCAACTTACCATTCACTTTGGAGATGGCACTCCTGCAGCGCTGTGGGCCATGACTGTGCTTCTCAGACAGTAAACTACCCTTTCCATTTGAAGAGGTTACGCACGGAATGGGGAATCTCTGTTCTCTGGGGAAGTGGGTGGTACTACTGCGCTGTTGTATTGGGTGGCTCTCTGCCCACTAGCAATGTTTCTGCCCGCCACTGTGCGGCAAACGTTGTGCAACTAAGCTCACTTCGCAAGTATAAGTGCCCGAGTTCCTTTCCGGGGCACCATCAAGAGATCACATTTGTAGCATGCGAGTACTGCTTTCCTCCTAAGCTGTGCATTCGCAGCCAGGTTCAAGGTGCTCCTTATGTGGATAGACTCTAGTGGAGATGCCAGCTAACCTCAGTTGGGAAGTACAAGGGACAGAGTTCCTTTCTGCGGAACCATCAAGAGATCACATTCGTAGCATGCGGGTACTTCTTTCCTCCTGAGCTGTGCATTCACAGCCAGCGTCAAGGTGTTCCTTTTGTGGATAGACTCTCGTCGAGATGCCGGCTAATTTCACTTGGGATGTACAAGTGCCAGAGTTCCTTTCCGGGACACCATCAAGAGATCACATTCGTAGCATGCGGTACTGCTTTCCTCCGAAGCTGTGCATTCGCAGCCAGCTTCGAAGTGTTCCTTTTGTGGATAGAATCTCGTGGAGATGCCGCTGGAGGCGGCCTCTGCTCCTATGCTCTTTGAGAAGGCTGCTTTGAGAAACATCTTACCCTAGCCTCTGCCAAGTACAGCCTTCTGCTTCTCTCCAATACTGACTTACCTGTGACAGCTTGTCTTTCCTTTTGAGAAACCGAGGGCCATTTTTCTGAACGGAAAATGTCCGTTGTCTCTTTTTCTTTTGCACACGGGGAAGCGTGTGGCACTGCTGCCCCGCTGTATTGGGTGGGTCACTGCTCACTAGCAATGTTTCGGCTCGTCAATGTGGGGCAAAGGTTGTGCAGCTGAGCTCACTTGGCAAGCACAAGTTCCCGAGTTCCTTTCCGGGCCACCATCAAGAGATCACATTCGTAGCATGCGGGTACTGATTTCCTCCTAATCTGTGCATTCGCAGCCAGCTTCAAAGTGGTCCTTTTGTGGAGAGACTCTCGTGCAGATGCCGGCTAAGCTCACGTGGGAAGTACAAGGACCAGAGACCCTTTCCGGGCCACCATCAAGAGATCACATTCGTAGCATGCGGGTACTGCTTTCCTCCTACGCTATGCATTGGCAGGAAGCTTCAAGGTGTTCCTTTTTTGGATAGACTCTCGTGGAGATGCGGGCTAAGTTCACGGGGGAAGTACAAGGGCCAGTGTTCCTTTCCGGGGCACCATCAAGAGATCACATTCGTAGCATGCGGGTACTGCTTTCCTCCTAATCTGTGCATTCGCAGACAGCTTCAAGGTGTTCCTTTTGTGGATAGACTCTTGTGGAGATGCCGCTGGAGACGGCCTCTGCTTCTATGCTGTGTGAGAAGGTTGCTTTGAGGAACCTCTTACCCTAGCCTCTGACAAGTACAGCCTTCTGCCTCTCTCCAATACTGACTTACCAGTGACAGCTTGTCTTTCCCTTTGAGAAACCGAGAGCCCTTTTTCTGAAGGGAAAATGTCCGTTGTCTCTTCTTCTTTTGCACTCGGGGAAGCGCCTTGATGGCTGGTGTTCTGCCTTTACCCACTCGAGGGAGGGCAGCTATCCATTCAATTTGCAGATGGCACTCCTGCAGCGCTGTGGGCCATGACTGTGCTTCACAGACAGTAAACTACCCTTTCCATTCGAAGAGGGCACGCTCGGAATGGGAAGTCTCTGCTCTCTGGGGAAGCGGGTGGTACTACTTCCCTGGAGTATTGGGTGGCTCACTGCTCACTAGCAATATTTTGGCTCGACACTGGGAGTCAAACGTTGTGCAGCTAAGCTCACTTGGCAGGTATAAGTGCCAGAGTTCCTTTCCGGGGCACCATGAAGAGATCACATTCGTAGCATGCAGGTACTGCATTCCTCCTAAGCTGTGCATTCGCAGCCAGCTTCAATGTGTTCCTTTTGTGGATAGACTCTCGTTGAGATACCGCTGGAGACGGCCTCTGCTTCTATGCTCTTTGAGAAGGCTGCTTTGAGGATCCTCTTACCCTAGCCTCTGCAAAATACAGCCTTCTGCCTCTCTCCAATACTGACTTACCAGTGACAGCTTGTCTCTCCCTTTTAGAAACCTAGAACCCTTTTTCTTAAGGAAAAATTTCCATTATCTGTTTTTCTTTTTCACATGGGGAAGTGCCTTCACGGCTGGTGTTCGGCCTTTACCCACGCGAGGGAGGGCAGCTTCGCATTCACTTTGCAGATGGCACTCTTGCAGCGCTGTGGGCCATGACTGTGCTTCACAGACACTAAACTAACCTTTCCATTCGAAGAGGGCATGCACGGAATGGGAAATCTCTGTTCTCTGGGAGAAGTGTGTGGTACTACTGAGCCGGTGTATTGGGTGGGTCACTGCTCACTAGCAATATTTCTGCTCGCCACTGTGGGGCAAACGTTGTGCAGCTAAGCTCACTTGGCAAGTCCACGAGACAGAGTTCCTTTCTGGGGCACCATCAAGAGATCACATTCGTAGCATGCGGGTACTGATTTCCTCCTAAGCTGTGCATTCGCAGCCAGCTTCAAAGTGTTCCTTTTGTGGATAGACTCTCGTGGAGATGCCGCTGGAGATGGCCTCTGCTTCTATGCTCTTTGAGAAGGCTGCTTTGAGGAACCTCTTACCCTAGCCTCTGCCAAGTACAGCCTTCTGCCTCTCTCCAATACTGACTTACCAGTGACAGCTTGTCTTTCCCTTTGAGAAACCGAGAGCCCTTTTTCTGAAGGGAAAATTTCCATTGTCTGTTCTTCTTTTGCACACGGGCAAGTGACTTAAGGGCTGGTTTCGGCCTTTACCCACTCGAGGGAGGGCAGCTATCCATTCATTTTGGAGATGGCACTCCTGCAGCGCTGTGAGCCATGACTGTGCTTCGCAGACAGTAAACTGCCCTTTCCATGCGAAGAGTGTACGCACGGAATGGGAAGTCTCTGTTCTCTGGGAGAAGTGTGTTCTACAATTGCGCCGTTGTATTGGGTGGGTCACTGCTCTCTAGCAATGATTCGGGTCGACACTGTGAGGCAAATATTGTGCAGCTAAGCTCACGTGGCAAGGACAAGTGCCAGAGTTCCTTTCCAGGGCACCATCGAGAGATCACATTCGTAGCATGCGGGTACTGATTTCCTCCTAAGCTGTACATTCGCAGCCAGCTTCAAGGTGTTCCTTTAGTGGATAGACTCTCGTGGAGATGTCGGCTCACCTCACTTGGGAGGTACAAGTGCCTGAGTTCCTTTCCGGGGCAACATCAAGAGATCACATTCGTAGCATGCGGGTACTGCTTTCCTCCTAATCTGTGCATTCGCAGCCAGCTTCAATGTGTTCCTTTTGTGGATGGACTCTCGTGGAGATGCCGCTGGCGATGGCCTCTGCTTCTATGGTCTTTGAGAAGGCTGCTTTGAGGAACCTCTTACCCTAGCCTCTGCCAAGTACAGCCTTCTGCCTCTCTCCAATAATGAGTTACCTTTGACAGCTTGTCTTTCCCTTTGAGAAACCTAGAGCCCTTTTTCTGAAGGGAAAATATCTCTTTTCTGTTCTACTTTTGCCCACGTGGAAGTGCCTTCACCGCTGGTGTTCCGCCTTACCCCACTCGAGGGAGGGCAGCTTCCCCTTCACTTTGATATCCCACACATGCAGCGCTGTGGGCCATGATTGCGCTTCGCAGATAGTAAACTAACCTTTCCATTCGAAGAGGGCACGCATGGAATCGCAGTCTCTTTTCTCTGGGAGAAGTGGGTGGTACTATTGCGCGGGTGTATTGGGTGGATCACTGCCCACTAGCAATGTTTCTGCTCGCCACTCTGGGGCAAAGGCTGCGCAGCTAAGCTTACTTGTCAAGTACAAGTGCCAGAATTCCTTTCTGGGGCACCATCAAGAGATCACATTCGTAGCATGTGGGTACTGCTTTCGTCCTAAGTTGTGCATTCGCAGCCAGCTTCAAGGTGTTCCTTTTGTGGATAGACTCTTCTGGAGATGCCGGCTAAGCTCACTTGGGATGTACAAGTGCTAGAGTTCGATTCCGGGGCATCATCAAGAGATCACATTCGTAGCAGTTGGGTACTGCGTTCCTCCTAAGCTGTGCATTCGCAGCCAGCTTCATGGTGCTCCTTTTGTGGATAGACTCTTGTGGAGATGCCGCTGGAGACAGCCTCTGCTTCTATGCTCCTTGAGAACGCTGCTTTGAGGAACCTCTTACCTTAGCCTCTGCCAAGTACAGCCTTCTGCCTCTCTCCAATACTGACTTACCAGTGACAGCTTGTCTTCCCCTTTGAGAAACCTAGAGACCTTTTCCTGAAGGGAAAATATCAGTTGTCTGTTCTTCTTTTGCTCACGGGGAAGTGCCTTAACGGCTGGTGTTCGGGCTTTAACCACTCGAGGGAGGGCAGCTATACATTCACTTTGGAGATGGCACACCTGCAGCGCTGTGGGCCATGACTGTGCTCCACAGACACTAAACTACCCTTTCCATTCGAAGAGGGCACGCACTGAATGGGAAGTCTCTGTTCTCTGCGAAAGTGGGTGGTACTACAGTGCCGGTGTATTGGGTGGCTCACTGCCCACTAGCAATGATTCTGCTCCCCACTGTGGGGCAAATGTGCAGCTAAGCTCATTTTTCAAGTACAAGTGCCAGAGTTCCTTTCTGGGCCACCATATAGAGATCACATTCGTAGCCTGCGGGTACTGCTTTCCTCCTAAGCTGTGCATTCGCAGCCAGGTTCAAGGTGTTCCTTTTGTGGATAGACTCCTGTGGAGATGTCGCCTAAGCTCACTTGGGAAGTAGAAGTGCTAGAGTTCCTTTTCCGGGCACCATCAAGAGATCACATTCGTAGCATGGGGGAACTGCTTTCCTCCTACGCTGTGCATTCGCAGCAAGCTTCAAGGTGTTTCTTTTGTGGATAGACTCTGGTGGAGATTCCAGCTAAGCTCCCGTGGGAAGTACAAAGGCCAGAGTTCCTTTCCGGGGGACCATCAAGATACCACATTCGTAGCCTGCGGGCACTGCTTTCCCCCTAAGCTGTGCATTCGCAGCCAGCTTCAAGGTGTTCCTTTTGTGGATAGACTCTCGTGGAGATTTCGGCTAACCTCACTTGGAAAGTACAAGGGCCAGAGTTCCTTTCCGGGGAACCATCAAGAGATTAAATTGGTAGCATGCGGGTACTGCTTTCATCCTACGCTTTGCATTTGCAGAGAGCTTCAAGGTGTTCCTTTTGTGGATAGACTATCGTGGAGATGCCAGCTAAGCTCCCTTGGGAAGTACAAGTGCCAGAGTTCCTGTCCGGGGCAACATCAAGAGATCACATTCGTAGCATGCGGGTACTACTTTCCTCCTAAGCTGTGCTTTCGCAGCCAGCTTCAAGGTGTTCCTTTTGTGGATAGACTCTCGTGGAGATGCCGCTGGAGATGCCATCTGCTTCTGTGCTCTGTGAGAAGGCTGCTTTGAGGAACATCTTACCCTATCCTCTGCCAAGTACAGCCTTCGGCCTCTCTCCAATACTGACTTACCAGTGACAGCTTTTCCTTCCCTTTGAGAAACCGAGAGCCCTTTTCCTGAAGGGAAAATGTCCGTTGTCTGTTCTTCTTTTGCACATGGGGAAGTGCCTGCACGGCTGGTGTTCGGCCTTTACCCACTCGAGGGTGGGCAGCTATACATTCAATTTGCAGATGGCACTCCTGCAGCGCTGTGGGCCATGACTGTGCTTCACAGACACTAAACTACCCTTTCCATTCGAAGAGGGCATGCACGGAATGGAAAGTCTCTGTTCTCTGGGGAAGTGGTTGGTACTACTTCGCCGGTGTATTGGGTGGCTCTCTGCCTACTAGCAATGTTTCTGCTCGCCACTGTGGGGCAAACGTTGTGCAGCTGAGCTCACTTGGCAAGTACAAGTGCCAGAGTTCCTTTCCGGGGCACCATCAAGAGATCACATTCGTATCATGTGGTTACTGCTTTCCTCCTAAGCTGTGCATTCGCAGCCAGCTTCAAGGTGTTCCATTTGTGGATAGACTCTCGTGGAGATGCCGGCTAAGCTCACGTGGGAAGTACAAGTGCCACAGTTCCTTTCCGGGATACCATCAAGAGATCACATTCGTAGCATGCGGGTACTGCTTTCCTACTAAGCTGTGCATTCGCAGCCAACTTCAAGGTGTTCCTTTTGTGGATAGACTCTTGTGGAGATGCCGCTGGAGATGGCCTCTGCTTCTATGGTCTTTGAGAAGGCTGCTTTGAGGAACATTGTACCCTAGCCTCTGCCAAATACAGCCTTTTGCCTCTCTCCAATAATGACTTACCTGTGACAGCTTGTGTTTCCTTTTGAGAAACCGAGAGCCCTTTTTCTGAAGGGAAAATGTCTGTTTTCTCTTCTTCTTCTTTTGCACACGGGGAAGTGTCTTCACGGCTGGTGTTTGGCCTTTACACACTCGACGGAGGGCAGCTTCCCATTCACTTTGAGATCCCACACCTGCAGCGCTGTGGGCCATGACTGTGCTTCGCAGACAGTAACCTACCCATTCCATTCGAAGAGGGCAAGCACGGAATGGGAAGTCTCTGTTTTCTGGGAGAAGTGGGTGGTACCACTGCGCCGGTGTATTGGGTGGCTCACTGACCACTAGCAATGTTTCTGCTTGCCACTGTGGGGCAAAGGTTGTGCAGCTAAGCTCACTTTGCAAGTACAAGTGTCAGAGTTCCTTTCAGGGGCACCATCAAGAGATCACATTCGTATCATGCGGTTACTGCTTTCCTCCTAAGCTGTGCATTCGCAGGCAGCTTCAAGGTGTTCCTTTTGTGTATGGACTCTCGTGGAGATGCCGCTGGAGACAGCCTCTGTTACTATGCTCTTTGAGAAGGCTTCTTTGAGGATCCTCCTACTGTAGCCTCTGCCAAGTACGGCCTTCTGCCTCTCTCAAATACTTACTTACCTGCCCTCGTCCCCTGTGCAGTTTGCCAACACAATTGCACACTCTGACCCCGATATCCACACGTCCCTATTCCAAAGCCTACACAGGTCCCGCAGGCTTACTGCTTCCACTAACCCACATGAACACAGTGTGCTTCTGGGCTGGGGGCTTGCAGCTCTCCAAAGGGTTTTGTAGGCGGAACTCCTTCCATTCTCCTAATATAGAGAGTCCAACGCAGGATATCCCGTAACGTGTGCAGAGAGCACTGTGTGTGGCGCATCTCTTTGTTCTTCCCTCAGCGTTCCCGGAACGTTCTCAGCTGTGGGAACAGGCTTCGGCTGCACTGGACGAGGCCTGCTTACTGTTTCGCATACGCCACAGAGAAATGAGTGTAGCTATAGAGCACTAGCCAAAAGAGCTCCATGACGTCTCAGTACAGCAGCTGTCTTGACACAGACTTCGAAGAAATCTTCCAGCCAGGAAAGAATGCGATGTTTTGGAGATGTTTACAAGCATAAGCAGTGAAAATTTCCTTTCAATGCTATGACAACCTCGGTGTTCCAAAAAGGCACAGGCGACCTAGCCGGGCAGTCTGCCAGGAATGGCGTCTTCCCCGAGGAGTGAATGTGCTGTTCCTTCCCAGCAAGATGCGGGCCGTTTTCGAGTTTCGGCTTCTTCCCTGAATGCCCTTTACAGACTGTAACTGAACAGTGCTCTAAGCGCAGAGAGGCCGGCAACAATAACCTTCGAATCTGTCATGGGCAACTGACTGGATCTTTGTACTCAGAGGATTACTAGAAATGGTAACCTCTTCAATCCCAGAGAGAGGCACGTCCCCTTCTTGTGTCCTACATGATATGCTCTCTGCCTCACGGGTTCAAAGAAGAAAGCTTTTCCAACTGTTGCTTTTGGACAAGTACACTAAACTAAGAGGGGGAGGAAGCTTGTTCCTCAGGTCCCTGCAATGAACATCAGGTTTCCATTAAGAAATACGGTGTCTCACTCTCCAGAAGTGCCACACTGACCACTGAAAGTCTAGAAGCTTTTTCAGGCTGCGTCCCTCTTAGAGTCTCCCAGAGTCCCCTGATATCCTGTAATTTGTCCTGGCGCACAGCCGAGGTGTTCTTCGGGACGTGAAGCTTTGCTGGCTCTGGGAACTTTATTTTTCGGACGGGCGACCGAGGCAGTTCCATCTAACCGTGTCAGTGCAACATCTCTGTTTCTTCCCTCACGTCACGCGACACGGGGTTCTGAGAACTTGAAATGCTCTCCCTGTGTCGCTAACGTACAGTGGCAATCACTCCCAATGCTATAAACGGGATTCGAAGGTGCATATGCTCAAGAGGCCTCATCCCGCACGAGTATCCTAGAAAACAATGTTGCGTCTTGCTTCTTACCAGCAAAAGGAGTTCTGTGCATCGTGTTGGTGCCTGGGGCGAAAGAGGCCCTCGAAGTGTGGATGCAGCTCGTATACCAGGGCAGACGTCTGTTCAAAGCTTCTCCTCCAGAAAGCCTCCTACCTCTCCAGAGAGCACTGCCTCGAAAAGTGTGGCAGCGAATGCCTTTCATAGCACAGCAATGGGCTCTTTGCCCTCAGAGAACTTGGAGTCTTTTGCTACACTCTAGTGAAACTTTGTTTTTGGGAGGACGTGCAGGCAGGATGTGGATATTGTCCACTCAAGTAGAAGAGGCGCTGAAAGGAAGGCGAGACTGGCAAACTTTCCTTCCTTACTTCTTGCCGACAGCGGTTAGCACTGTGTTCCAGGACAGAAGTTCTGAGCCAGGCAGGCCTTCTGTCTCCACGAAGAGGTGTGCTTTTCGTTCCGTCTATGTACGGGTTTCTCAGGAGCTAGTTCTGTCTGTGTCTCTTATTTCTCCTCCTTCAGCTGGTTTGGCAGCGCCCAGAATGCCCTAGGCCCTTGAAAGACAGAGATTTTCACGGAACTTTTGGGACGGGATACTCTTCTCAAAAGAATACTACAGCCACTGTTTCCTACAATAAAGCCAGAGCTCTGGTGTGCTTCATAGTCCGTGAGATCTAACGAATGGGCCCACACGGATTATATTCTTTACGAGATGTGCACGGCATTGAGGAAACGTTTCATTTCAATGCTATGACAACCTCAGTGTTCTGAAAGACAACAGGAGTACTAGCCGGGCAGTCTGCACGGAAAGGCAACTTCAACTAGTAGAGAATGTGCTGTTCCTTCCCAGCAAGATGTGGGCCATTTTCGAGTTTCGGTTCTTCCCTGATTGCCCTTTACAGACTGAAAATGAACAGTGCTCTAAGCGCAGAGAGGCCTGCAACAATAACCTTCGAATCTGTCATGGGCAACTGACTGGATCTTTGTACTCAGAGGATTACTAGAAATGGTAACCTCTTCAATCCCAGAGAGAGGCACGTGTCCCCTTCTTGTGTCTTACATGATATGCTCTCTGCCTCATGGGTTCAAAAAAGAAAGCCTTTCCAACTGTTGCTTCTGGACGAGTACACTAAACTAAGAGGGGGAGAAAGCTTGTGCATCAAGTCCCCACAATGAACATGAGGTTTCCTTTAAGAAATACAGTGTCTCACTCTCCAGAAGTGTGACCCTGACCACTGAAATTCTAGAAGATTTTTCAGGCCGCGTCCCACTTTGAGTCTCCCAGAGTACCCTGATGTCCTTTAATTTCTCCTGGCACACAGCAGAGGTGTTCCTCAGTACGTGAAGCTTGGCTGGCTCTGGGAACTTTATTTGCCAGGCTTGCACACGAGGCAATTCCATCTCACCCGGTCAGTGCAACATCTCTGTTTCTTCTCTCACGTCACACGATACGTGGTTTCGAGAACTTGAAATGTGCTCCCTGTGTCGCTTACGTACAGTGGCAATCACCCTCACTGCTATAAACGGGATTCGAAGGTGCATATGCTCAAGAGGCCTCATGTTGCACGAGTCTCCTAGAAAATAATGTTGCGTCTTGCTTCTTACCAGCAAAAGGAGTTCTGTGCATCGTGTTGGTGCCCGGAGCGAAAGAGACCCTCGAAGTGTGGATGCAGCTAGTATACCAGAGCAGACGTCTGTTCAAATGCTTCTCATCTACAAACCCTCCTGACTGCCCAGGGAGCAATGCCTTGAAAAGAAGCGCAGCGAATGCCGTTCATAGTACAGCAATGAGCTCTTTGCCCTCAGAGAACTTGGAGTCTTTTTCTACACTCTAGTAAAATTCTCTTTTAAGGAGGACGTGCGGGCAGGATGTGGATGTTGTCCAGTCAAGTAGAAGAGGCGCTGAAAGGAAGGTGAGACTGGCAAACTTTCCTTCCTTACTTCTTGCTGGCAGCGATTAGCACTGTGTTCCAGGATAGAAGTTCTGAGCCAGGCAGGCCTTCTGTCTCCACGAAGAGGTGTGCTTTTCGTTCCGTCTATGTACGGGTTTCTCAGGAGCTAGTTCCGTCTGTGTCTCTTATTTTTCCTCCTTCAGCTGGTTTGGCAGCCCCCAGAAGGCCTTAGGCCCTTGAAAGACAGAGATTTTCATGGAACTTTTGGAACGGGATACTCTTCTCAAAAGAGCCCTACGGCCAGTGTTTTCTACAATCAAACCAGAGCTCTGGTGTGCTTCATAGTCCGCGAAATCTAACGAATGGGCACACATGGATTATATTCTTTACGAGATGTGTACGGCATTGAGGGAATAGTTCCTTTCAATGCTATGACAACCTCGGTGGTCCGAAAAGGCACAGGAATCCTAGCCGGGCAGTCTGCCAGGAATGGCGTCTTCCCCGAGGAGTGAATGTGCTGTTCCTTCCCAGCAAGATGTGGGCCGTTTTCGAGTTTCGGCTTCTTCCCTGAATGCCCTTTACAGACTGTAACTGAACAGTGCTCTAAGCGCAGAGAGGCCTGCAACAATAACCTTCGAATCTGTCATGGGCAACTGACTGGGTCTTTGTACTCAGAGGATTACTAGAAATGGTAACCTCTTCAATCCCAGAGAGAGGCACGTCCCCTTCTTGTGTCCTACATGATATGCTCTCTGCCTCACGGGTTCAAAAAAGGAAGCTTTTCCAACTGTTGCTTCTAGACGAGTACAGTAAACTAAGAGGGGGAGGAAACTTGTGCGTCAAGTCCCTACAATGAACATGAGGTTTCCATTAAGAAATACGGTGTCTCACTCTCCAGAAGTGTGACCCTGACCACTGAAATTCTAGAAGATTTTTCAGGCTGTGTCCCTCTTAGAGTCTCTTAGAGTACTCTTAGAGTACCCCGATGTCCTTTAATTTCTCCTGGCACACAGCAGAGGTGTTCCTCGGGACGTGAAGCTTGGCTGGCTCTGTGAACTTTATTTGCCAGGCTTGCACCCGAGGCAATTCCATCTCACCCTGTCAGTGCAACATCTCTGTTTCTTCTCTCACGTCACGTGATATGTGGTTCCGAGAACTTGAAATGCTCTCCCCGTGTCGCTAACGTAAAGTGGCAATCACCCTCACTACTTCCAACAGGATTCGAAGGTGCTAATGCTCAAGAGACCTCATCCTGCACGAGTCTCCTAGAAAACATTGTTGCGTCTTACTTCTTACCAGCAAAAGGAGTTCTGTGAATTGTGTTGGTTCCTGGAGCAAAAGAGACTCTCGAAGTGTGGATGCAGCTAGTATACTAGGTCAGAGGTCTGTTAAAGCTTCTCTCCTCTAGAAACCCTCCTGCCTGCCCTGAGGGCACTGCCTTGAAAAGAAGGGTAGCGAATGACTTTCTTAGCACAGCAATGACCTCTTTGCCCTCAGAGAACTTGGAATCTTCTGCTACACTCCAGTTAAACTCGGTGTTCCGAAGGACGTGCAGTCAGGATGTGGATATTTTCCACTCAAGTAGAACAGGCGCTGTAATGCAGACGAGACTGGCAAACATTCCTTCCCAACCTCTTCTTTCCGGCAGCAGTTAGCACTGTGTTCCAGGGCAGAAGTTTTGAACTGGGCAGGCCTTCCATCTCCAAGAAGAGCCGTGCTTTTAGTTCCATCTCTGTACTGGTTTCTCAGGAACTAGTTCTGTCTGTTTCTCTTATTTCTCCTCCTTCAGCTGGCTTGGCAGCCCCCGGAATGCCCTAGGCCCTTGAAAGCTAGAGATTTTCACGGAACCTTTGGAACAGGATATTTTTCTTGAAAGAGCACTACGGACACTGTTTCCTATCGTCAAGCCACACCTCTGGTGTGTTTCATAGGCGGTGAGATCTAACGAATGGGCACACAGCCATTATATTCTTTAAGAGATTTGTATGGCATTGAGGGAAAGGTTCCTTTGAATGCTATGAGAAGATCTGAATTCTGAAAACGAGCAGGAGTCCGAGCCAGGCAGTCTGCATGGAAAGGCGTCTTCACCGAGGAGAGAATGTGCTGTTCCTTCCCAGCAAGATGCGAGGCGTTTTAGAGTTTTGACTTGTTTCCTGAATTCCCTTTATAATCTGTAGCTTAACAGTGGGCTAAGCACAGACAGACCTGCAACAATAACCTTTGAATCTGTCATGGGGAACTGACTGGATCTTTGTACTCTGCGTAGGTTTAGAAAAGCTATCTTTTGAATCCCTGTGAGAGACACGTCTCCTTCTTGTGTCCTACATGATGTGCTATCAGTCTCACGGAGCCAAAAAAAAAAAAGGGTTTTCCACTGTTGCTTCTGAACAAGTACATTAAACTAAGCAGCGGAGGAAGCTTGTGCCTCAAGTCCCCACAATGAACACGAAGTTTCCATTAAGGAATACAGTGTCTCACTCTCCAGACGTGTCACACTGCCCACTGAAAATCTGGAAACTTTTTTAGGCTGCGTCCCTCTTAGAGTCTCCCAGAGTCCCCCGATGCCCGTTAATTTATCCTGCCACACATCAGAAGTTTTCCTCGGGACGTGAAGCTTTGCTGGCTCTGGGAATGTTATTTTTCGGATAGAGACCGAGGCAATTCCATCTCCCCCTGTCAGTGCAGCGTCTGTTTCTTCTCTCACTTCACGCAGAACGTGGTTCCGAGAACCTGAAATGCTCTCCCCGTGTCGCTAACATAACGTGGCAATCACCCTCACTGCTTGCAACGGGATCCGAAGGTTCAAATGCTCAAGTGGACTCATCCCGCATGAGTCAGGGATTATATTCTTTAAGAGATTTGTATGGCGTTGAGTGAAAGGTTCCTTTGAATGCTATGACAACCTCGGTGTTCCCCAAAAGAACGGGAATCCTAGCCGGGCCGTCTGCATGGAAAGGCGTCTTCACCAAGGAGAGAGTGTGCTGTTCTTTCCCAGCAAGATGCGAGGCATTTTTGAGTTTCGGCTTCTTCCCTAATGCCCTTTACAGACTGTAACTGAACAGTGCTCTAAGCGCAGAGTGACCTGCAACAATAACCTTCGAATCTGTCTTGGGGAACACACTGGATCTTTGTACTCAGAGGATTACTAGAAATGGTAACCTCTTTAATCCCGGAGAGAGGTACGTCTCCTTCTTGTGTCCTACATGATATGCTGTCTGTCTGACGGGTTCAAAATAAGAAATCTTTTTCAACTGTTCCTTCTGGAAAAGTACATCTACCTAAGAGGTGGAGGAAGCTTGTTCAACAAGTCCCCGCAATGAACACGAGGTTTCCATTATAAACACGGTGAATCACTCTCCAGAAGTGCCACACTGACCACTGAACATCTACAAGCTTTTGCAGGCCGCTTTCCGCTCAGCGTCTCCCAGAGTCCCCCAATTTCGTTTAATTTATCCTGGCACACAGCAGAAGTGTTCCTCAGGACATGAAGCTTTGCTGGCTCTGGGAACGTTATTTTTCAGAGGGGGGACCGTGGCAATTCTATCTAACGTATCAGTGCAGCATCTGAGTTTGTTCTCTCGTGTCACGCAGATTGTGGTTCCGAGAACTTGAAATGCTCTCCCTGTGTCACTAACGTACAGTGGCAATCACCCTCACTGCTATCAACGGGATTCGAAGGTGCATATGCTCAAGAGGCCTCATCCTGCACGAGTCTCCTCGAAAACAATGTTGCGTCTTGCTTCTTACCAGAAAAAGGAGTTCTGTGCATCGTGTTCATGCTTGGGCCCTAAGAGACTCTCGAAGGGTGGATGCAGCTAGTATACCAGGGCAGACGTATGTTCAAATGCTTCTCCTCTAGGAACACTCTTGCCTGCCCAGACAGCACTGTCCTTGTAAAGAGTGGCAGCAAATGCCGTTCATAGCACAGCAATGACCTCTTTATCCACAGAGAACTTGAAAGCTTTTACTATACTCCAATAAAACTCGGTGTTCGGGGTGACGTGCGAGCAGGATATGGATATTCTCTACACAAGTTGAATAGGCCCCGAAGGGCAGGTGAGTCTGCTCAACATTCCTTCCCTACCTCTACTTGCCGGCAACGGTTAGCACTCTGTTTCAGTGCAGAAATTCTGAGCTTGTGAGGCCTTCCGTCTCCACGAAGAGGCATGCTTTTTGTACAGTATATGTTTGGGTTTCGCAGGAGCAAGTTATATGTACGGGTTTGTCTGGAGCAAGTTCTGTCTGTTTCTCTTATTTCTCCTCAATTAGATGTGTTTGGCAGACCTCGGTTTGCCCTAGACCTTTGAAATCCAGAGTTTTTTACGGAGCCTTTGTAACGGGATATTTTTCTTGAAGGAGCACTACTTCCATTGTTTCCTACTATCAAGCCACAGCTCTGTTTCATAGGCAATGAGATCTAACGAATGGGCACACAGGGATTGTATTCTTTAAGACATGTTCACGGCATTGAGGGAAAGTTTCCTTTGAATGCTATGGTATAGTCTGTTCTGAAAAGGAATAAATTCTGAGACTGGCAGTCTGCAAGAAATGGCGTCTTCACCGAGGAGAGAATGTGCTGTTTCTTCCCAACAACATGCGCTGTGTTGTAGAGTTTATGCTTCTTCACTCAATGCACCTTACAGACTGTTGGTGAATAGTGAACTAAGGGCAGAGAAACCTGGAACCATAACCTTCTCAAGTGTCATTGGGAATTGACTGGATCTTTCTTGTCAAAGACTTACTAGAAAAGCTAACCTCTTCAAACCCAGAGAGAGGCACGTCTCCTTTTCTGCAGTACTACAAGATATGGTATCTCACGAGTAGAAGAAAAAAAGTCTTTGGCAACTCTTTCTCCTGGACAAGGACAGTAACACAAGCGGCTGATTAATGTTGTGCCTCAAGTCCCAGTCATGTAACACTAGCGTTCCGTTAGGAGACCTGGTTTCTCATTGACCAGAAGTGCCGCACTGACCATCGAAGAGGCTATAACCTTTTTGAAGATGCGTACAGCTCAGACTCTCTCAGAGTCACCAGATTTCCTTTAATTTCTCCTAGCACATGGCAGAGATATTCTTGGGGATGAGACCGTGTGCTGTCTCTTGGAAAGTTACTTCTTGGACGGAGTCAGAGGCATTTCCTCCTAACCCTGTCAGTGGAACATCAGTGTTTCTTCGTTCTTGTCCCACTGAACATGGTTGCATGCTCTTGTGAATGCAGTCATTCTGTCGCTACCATCCTGAGGCAATCAACCTACATGGTGTCTCAAGGAATTGGAAGGAACAAAATCTCAGGAGGCCTCATAACGCACGAGTCTCCAGAAGAAATGTTTCCTCTTGTTTCTTACCATAAGAAAGGAATTATGTGCACCGTGTTGATTCCTGGAGCATAAGATACACTCGAAGTGTAGATGCAGTTAACTATACCGGGGCAGACATCTATTCAGCTGCTTCTCCTATAGGAACTATCAAGCCTGCCCAGGGGACATTGTGCTCCAAAAGAGTGGGAATGAACGCCATCCACAGCACAGGAATGCCCTCTTTACCCTGAAGGAACATGGAAGCATTTCCTACCCTCTAGCAAATCTCAGTTTTCTACACGACGTTCAGGCAGGCTGTGGACATTGTCCACACAATTTGGACAGATGCTGAAAAGCAGGCAAGACCTGCAAACCTGCTTCTTCTAGCTGTCCATGTAAGCAGTGGTTAGCACTCTTTCCCATGGCAAAAAAAGCTGAGCTGGGCAGGATTTCAGACTCCACGAAGAGGCATGCTTTTCATTGACTAAATGTACGTGTTTCTCAGGAGTATGTTCTGTATCTCTTATTTCTCCTCTTTTAGCGGGGTTTGGCACCCGTCAGTATGATCTACTCCCTTGACGGCAAGAGCCTTTCACGGGGCCTTAGGAAGCGGGATATTCCTAGAAGGAGAAGGAAGGATATTGTTCCCTCCCATCAAGCTACAACTCCTTTGTGTTTCACAGGAGGTAAGATGTAATGAATGGGGACATATGGAGTATTATTCTTTAAGAATTGCGTATGAGGGGGAGCGAGAAGATGGCGGAAGAGTAAGACACGGGGATCACCTTCCTCCTCACAGATACATCAGAAATACATCTACACGTGGAATTTCTCCTATAGAACACCCATCGAACGCTGGCAGAAGACCACAGACCTCCCAAAAGGCAAGAAACTCCCCACGTACCTGGGTAGGGCAAAAGAAAAAAGAATAAACAGAGACAAAAGAATAGGGATGGGACCTGCACCAGTGGGAGGGAGCCGTGAAGGAGGAAAGGTTCCCACACACTAGAAGCCCCTTCTCGGGCAGAGACTGCGGGTGGGGGAGGGGGGAGCTCTGGAGCCACAGAGGAGAGCGCAGCAACAGGGTGCGGAGGGCAAAGCGGAGAGATTCCCCAGAGGATCGGTGCCGATCAGCACTCCCTAGCCCGAGAGGCTTGTCTGCTCACCCGCCGCGGCGGGCGGGGCTGGGAACTGAGCCTCGGGCGGATCCCAGGGAAAGGTCTGGAGTTGGCAGAGTGAAAACAGCCTGAAGGGGTTAGCGCACCACGGCTGGCCGGGAGGGAGTTCGGGAGAAGTCTGGAGCTGCCGAAGAGGCAAGAGAACTTTTCTTCCCTCTTTACCTCCTGCTGCGCGAGGAGAGTGGTTTAAGCGCGCCGCTTAAAGGAGCTCCAGAAACGGGCGCGGAGCTGCCGAAGAGACAAGAGACTTTTTCTTGCCTCTTCGCTTCCTGGGGCGCGAGGAAAGGGAATGAAGGACACCGCATAAAGGAGCTCCAGAAACGGGAGCGAGCTGCGGCTGTCGGCACGGACAATAGAGACGGGTGTGGGACGCTAGGGTTGCTACTGCCGCCACCAAGAGGCCTGTGTGCGAGCACAGGTCACTCTCCACACCAGCCCTCCCGGGACCCTGTGCAGCCCGCCAGTGCCGGGGTCCTGGGATCCTGGGACTGCTTCCCCGGGAAAACGCGCGGCGTGCCTTGGGCCGGTGCAGCGTCACACCGGCCTCTGCCGCTGCGGACTCGCCCCACATCCGTGCCTCCCCCCACCCACGCCTGAGTGAGCCAGAGACCAGGAATCAGCTGCTCCGTTAACGCTGCTCCTTTGACTCCGCCCTGTCTCAGCGAAGGGCAGACGCCCTCAGACGACCAGCGCGCAGAGGCGGGGCCAGGTCCAGGGCTGAGCCCCAGGAGCTGTGCGAACAAAGAGAGGGGGAGGTCCCTCCCAGCAGCCTCAGAAACAGCGGGTTAAAGCTCCACAGTCAGCTTGAAGTGCCCTGCATCTGTGGAAAACCTGAATAGACAGCGAAATATCCCAGGTTGAGGAGGTGGACTTTGGGAGCAAGATATATTATTATTTTCCCCTTTTTTCTTTTTGTGAGTGTGTATGTGGGTGCTGCTGTGTGAGATTTTGTCTGTGTAGCTTTGTTTTCACCATTTATCCTGGGGTTAGACCGACCCCCTTTTTTTTCTTTAATAGAAATTTTTGTTCTTAATAATTATTTTTTTATTTTAATAACTGTATTTTACCCTACTTTATTTTGTCTTCTCCCCTTTCTTTCTTCCTTTCTTCCCTCCTTTCTTTCCTATTTCCCTCCTTCCTTCCTTCCTTCCATCCTTTATTCCCTCCTTCCTTCCTCCCTTCCTTTCTTTATTTATACATGTATATATACGCTGTCTACAAGAGACCCACTTCAGACCTAGGGACACTTACAGGCTGAAAGTGAGGGGATGGAAAAAGATATCCCATGCAAATGGAAATCAGAAGAAAGCTGGAGTAGCAATGCTCATATCAGACAAAATAGACTTTAAAATAAAAACTCTTACAAGAGACAAAGAAGGACACTACATAATGATCAAGGGATCGATCCATGAAGAAGATATAACAATTGTAAATATTTATGCACCCAACATAGACGCACCTCAATACATAAGGCAAATACTAACAGCCATAAACGGGGAAATCGACAGTAACACAATCATAGTAGGGGACTTTAACACCCCACTGTCACCAATGGACAGATCATCCAAAATGAAAATAAATAAGGAAAAACAAGCTTTAAATGATACATTATACAAGATGGATTTACTTGATATTTATAGGATATTCCATCCAAAAACAACAGAATACACATTTTTCTCAAGTGCCCATGGAACATTCTCCAGGATAGGTCACATCTTGGGTCACAAATCTAGCCTTGGCAAATTTAAGAAAATTGAAATCGTATCAGGTATCTTTTCTGACCACAATGCTATGAGACTAGATATCAATTACAGGAAAAGATCTATAAAAAATACAAACACATGGAGGCTAAACAATACACTACTTAATAACGAAGTGATCACTGAAGAAATCAAAGAGGAAATCAAAAAGTACTTAGAAACAAATGACAATGGACACACGACGACCCAAAACCTATGGGATACAGCAAAAGCAGTTCTAAGAGGGAAGTTTATAGCAATACAATCATACCTTAAGAAACAGGAAGCATCTCGAATAAACAACCTAACTTTGCACCTAAAGCAATTAGAGAAGGAAGAACAAAAAAACCCCAAATTTAGCAGAAGGAAAGAAATCATAAAGGTCAGATCAAAAATAAATGAAAAAGAAATGAAGGAAACAATAGCAAAGATCAATAAAAGTAAAAGCTGGTTCTTTGAGAAGATCAATAAAATTGATAAACCAGTAGCCAGACTCATCAAGAAAAAAAGGGAGAAGACTCAAATCAATAGAATTAGAAACGAAAAAGGAGATGTAACAACTGACTGCAGAAATACAAAGGATCATGAGAGATTACTACAAGCAACTCTAGGCCAATAAAATGGACAACCTGGAAGAAATGGACAAATTCTTAGAAATGCACAACCTGCCAAGACTGAACCAGGAAGAAATAGAAAATATGAACAGACCAATTACAAGCACTGAAATTGAAACTGTGATTCAAAATCTTCCAACAAACAAAAGCCCAGGACCAGATGGCTTCACAGGCGAATTCTATCAAACATTTAGAGTAGAGCTAACACCTATCCCTCTCAAACTCTTCCAAAAGATAGCAGAGGGAGGAACACTCCCAAACTCATTCTATGAGGCCACCATCACCCTGATACCAAAACCAGACAAAGACGTCACAAAGAAAGAAAACTGTAGGCCAATATCATTGATGAACATAGATGCAAAAATCCTCAACAAAATACTAGCAAACAGAATACAACAGCACATTAAAATGATCATAAACCATGATCAAGTGGGGTTCATTCCAGGGATGCAAGGATTCTTCAATATACGCAAGTCAATCAACGTGATACACCATATCAACAAACTGAAGGAGAAAAACCATATGATCATCTCAATAGATGCAGAGAAAGCTTTTGACAAAATTCAACACCCATTTATGATAAAAACCCTGCAGAAAGTAGGCATAGAGGGAACTTTTCTCAATATAATAAAGGCCACATATGACAAACCCACAGCCAGCATTGTTCTCAATGGTGAAAAACTGAAACCATTTCCACTAAGATCAGGAACAAGACAAGGTTGCCCACTCTCACCACTCTTATTCAACCTAGTTTTGGAAGTTCTAGCCACAGCAATTAGAGAAAATAAAGAAATAAAAGGAATCCAAATAGGAAAAGAAGAAGTAAAGCTGTCACTGTTTGCAGATGACATGATACTATACATAGAGAATACTAAGGATGCTACCAGAAAACTACTAGAACTAATCAATGAATTTGGTAAAGTAGCAGGATACAAAGTTAATGCACAGAAATCTCTGGCATTCTTATACACTAATGATGAAAAATCTGAGAGGGAAATTAAGAAAACACTCCCATTTACGATTGCAACAAAAAGAATAAAATATCTAGGAATAAAGCTACCTAAGGAGACAAAAGACTTGTATGCAGAAAACTATAAGACACTGATGAAAGCAATTAAAGATGATACAAATAGGTGGAGAAATATACCATGTTCTTGGATTGGAAGAATCAACATTGTGAAAATAACTCTATTACCCAAAGCAATCTACAGATTCAATGCAATCCCTATCAAATTACCACTGGCATTTTTTACAGAACTAGAACAAAGAATTTCACAATGTGTATGGAAACACAAAAGACCCCGAATAGCCAAAGCAATCTTGAGAACAAAACATGGAGCTGGAGGAATCAGGCTCCCTAACTTCAGACTATACTACAAGGCCACAGTAATCAAGACAGTATGGTACTGGCACAAAAACAGAATTATAGGTCAATGGAACAGGATAGAAAGCCCAGAGATAAACCCACACACATATGGTCACCTTATCTTTGATAAAGGAGGGAAGGAAACACAGTGGAGAAAAGACAGCCTCTTCAATAAGTGGTGCTGGGAAAACTGGACAGCTACCTGTAGAAGTATGAAATTAGAACACTCCCTAACACCATACACAAAATTAAACTCACAATGGGTTAAAGACCTAAATGTAAGGCCAGACACTATCAAACTCTTAGAGGAAAACATAGGCAGAACACTCTATGACATCCATCACAGCAAGATCCTTTTTGACCCATCTCCTAGAGAAATGGAAATAAAAACAAAAATAAACAAATGGGATCTAATGAAACTTAAAAGCTTTTGCACAGCAAAGGATACCATAAACAAGACCAAAGATAACCCGCAGAATGGGAGAAAATATTCGCAAATGAAGCAACTGACAAAGGATTAATATCCAAAATTTATAAGCAACTCAGGCAGCTCAATAACAAAAAAACAAACAACCCAATCCAAAAATGGGCAGAAGAACTAAATAGACATTTCTCCAAAGAAGATATACAGATAGCCAACAAACACATGAAAGAATGCTCAACATCATTAATCATTAGAGAAATGCAAATCAAAACTACAATGAGATATCATCTCACACCAGCCAGATTGGCCATCATCAAAAACTCTAGAAACAATAAATGCTGGAGAGGGTGTGCAGAAAAGGGAACACTCTTGCACTGTTGGTGGGAATGTAAAATGATACAGCCACTATGGAGAACAGTATGGAGGTTCCTTTAAAAACTACAAATAGAACTACCATATGACCCAGCAATCCCACTACTGGGCATATACCCTGAGAAAACCATAATCCAAAAAGAGTCATGTACCAAAATGTTTATTGCAGCTCTATTTACGATAGCCAGGACATGGAAGCAACCTAAGTGTCCATCAACAGATGAATGGATAAGGAAGATGTGGCACATATATACAATGGAATATTACTCAGCCATAAATAGAAATGAAACTGAGTTATTTGTAATGAGGTGGATAGACCTGGAGTCTGTCATACAGAGTGAAGTAAGTCAGAAGGATAAAAACAAATACCGTATGCTAACACATATATATGGAATCTAAAAAAAAAAATGTCATGAAGAGATTAGTGGTAGGATGGGAATAAAACACAGACCTACTAGAGCATGGACTTGAGGATATGGGGAGGGGAAAGGGTAAACTGTGACGATGTGAGAGAGTGGCAGGGACATATACACCCTACCAAATGTAAATTAGATAGCTAGTGGGAAGCTGCAGCATAGCACAGGGAGTTCACCTCTGTGCTTTGTGACCACCTAGAGGGGTGGCATAGGGAGGGTGGGAGGGAGGGTGACAAAAGAGGGAAGAGTTATGGGAACATATGTATATGTATAACTGATTCACTTTGTTGTAAAGGAGAAACTAACACACTATTGTAAAACAGTTATACTCAAATAAAGATGTTTAAAAATAATAATAATAATAATAATAATTTTTTTAAAAAGAATTGCGTATGGCGTTGAGGAAAGTGGGCATTTGAACGCTATGCCAAACTCGGTGTTCTGAAAAGGAATAAGAGTCCGAGCCTGAAAGGCTGCAAGAAAAGACTCCTTTACTGAAGAGGAAATGTTCTGTTCCTAAACAAGGTGGGGCGGGAGGCTGTAGAGTTTATGGTACTTCTCTGAATACACCTGAGAGACGGTAGCTGAGCAGGGGGCTAATGGCAGAGAGACCGTCAATACTAAATTTCTAAATTATCATTGGGAGCTGACTTGACCTTTGTGTTCAAAGGCTTAGCAGAAAAGCTAACCTCTTAAAACACCAGGAAAGGCTGTTCTTCTCTGTGGTTCTGTATGATATGCAGTCTCACAGGATCCTGGGAAAGAACTCTTAGGCAACTGTTGCTCTGGGCAAGGACATTAACCTAAGCGGCAGAGTAAGGTTGTGCATTAAGTCCCCAAAATGGAACACCACTGTTCCATTAGGAAACCTGGTGTCTTACTGTCTACAAGTGCCAGACTGGCCACTGAAGTGTCTAGATGCCTTTTCAAGCCGCATACAGCTCAGAGTCTCCCAGAGTCCCCAGATTTCATTTACTTTATCCTAGCACACAGCAGAAATATTCCTCAGGATGTGGCCCTGTGGGGGCTCTGGGAAAGTTATTTTTCAGAGGGGGGACAGAGGCAATTCCATCTAATCCTGTCAATGCAGCATTTGGGTTTCTTCTCTCATGTCCCACTGAACGTGGTTCCATGAACTTTCAATGCTCTCATTGTGTCGCTAACATAACTTGGCCATCAATCTCCATGGTTTCAATGGGATTCGAAGGTCCAAATCCTCAGGGGGCTCATCCTGCACGATCCTCCTAGAAGAAATGTTGTGTCTTGTTTCTGCTTATGAAAAGGTGTTGTGGGCGGGAGCGTCAAGATAGCAGAAGAGTAAGACGCAGAGATCACCTTCCTCCCCACAGATACATCAGAAATACATCTACACGGAGGGTGACAAAAGAGGGAAGAGTTATGGGAACATATGTATATGTATAACTGATTCACTTTGTTGTAAAGGAGAAACTAACACACTATTGTAAAACAGTTATACTCAAATAAAGATGTTTTAAAAAAAAAGAAATACATCTACACGTGGAACTGCTCCTACAGAACACCTACTGAACGCTGGCAGAAGACCTCAGGCAAGAAACTCCCCACCTACCTGGGTAGGACAAAAGATAAAAGAAAATTCAGAGACAAAGAATAGGGAGGGGGCCTGCACCAGTGGGAGGGAGCTGTGAAGGAGGAAAGGTTCTCACACACTAGAAGCCCCTTCAAAGGCGGAGACTGCGGGTGGCGGAGGGGGGAAGCTTCAGAGCCAGGGAGGAGAGCACAGTAACAGGGTGCGGAGGTCAAAGCGGAGAGATTCCCGTACAGAGAATCGGTGCTGACCAGCACTCACCAGCCCAAGAGGCTTGTCTACTCACCTGCCGGGGCGGCCAGGGGCTGGGAGCTGAGGTTTGGGCTTCGGAGGTTGGATCCCAGGGGGAGGACTGGGGTTGGTGACATGAACACAGCCTGAAGGGGCTAGTGCTCCAAGGCTAGCTAGGAGGGAGTCCTGGAAAAATTCTGGACCTGCTGAAGAGGCAAGAGACTTTTTCTTCCCTCTTTGTTTCCTGGTGCGCGAGGAGAGGGGATTTAGAGCACTGCTTAAAGGAGCTCCAGAGACGGGCGCGGGCCGCGTCTATCATCGCGGACCCCAGAGACGGGCATGAGATGCTAAGGCTGCTGCTGCTGCCACCAAGAAACCTATGAGCAAACAAAGGTCACTCTCCACACTGCCCCTCCCGGGAACCTGTGCAGCTAGCCACTACCAGGGTCCCGTGATCCATGGACAACTTCCCCCGTATAACGCACAGCACGCCTCAGGCTGGTGCAAAGTCATGCCGACCTCTGCCATTGCAGGCTTGCCCCGCATCCGTACTCCTACCTCCCCCCAGCCTGAGTGAGCCAGAGCTCCAGAATCAACTGCTCCTTTAACCCCATCCTGTCTGAGCGAAGAACAGAGGCCCTCAGTCAGCCTACACGCAGAGGCGCGTCCAAATCCAAAGCTGAACCCCGGGAGCTGTGCGAACAAAGAAGAGAAAGGGAAATTTCTCCCAGTAGCCTCAGGAGCAGCGGATTAAAGCTACACAATCAACTTGATGTACCCTGCATCTGTGGAATACCTGAGTATACTATGAATCATCCAAATTGAGGAGGTGGACTTTGAGAACAAGACATATTATTTTTTCCCCTTTTTCTCTTTTTGTGAGTGTGTATGTGTATGCTTCTGTGTGTGATTTTGTCTATATAGCTTTGCTTTCACCATTAGCCCTAGGGTTCTGTCGGTCCTTTTTTGTTTGTTTTCTTTTTCGTTAAAAATTTTTTTTCTTAATAATTATTTTTTACTTTTTATTATAATAACTTTATTTTATTTTACTTTATTTTATGTAATGGTCTTTCTTTCTTTCTATTTTTTCTCAATTTTATTCTGAGCTGTGTGGATGGAATGCTCTTGGTGCTCCAACCAGGAGTCACTTCTGTGCCTCTGAGGTGGGAGAGCCAATTTCATTACACTGGTCTACAAGAGACCTCCCAGCTCCATGTAATATCAAACTACAAAAATCTCCCAGACATCTCCGTATCAATGCCAAAACCTAGCTTCACTCAACGACAAGCAAGCTACAGTGCTAGACACCCTCTGCCCAAAAACTAGCAAGAAAGGAACACAGCCCTATCCATTAGCAGAGAGCCTGCCTAAAATCATAATAAGGCCACAGACACCCCAAACACACCACTAGATGTGTACTTGCCCACCAGAAAGACAAAATGCAGCCTCATACACCAGAACACAGGAACTAGTCCCCTCCATCAGGAAGTCTACACAACCCACTGAACCAACCTTAGTCACTGCGGACAAACACTGAAAACAACGGGAACTACAAACCTGCAGCTTGCGAAAACGAGACCCCAACACAGTAAGTTAAGCAAAATGAGAAGGCAGAAAAACACACAGTAGATGAAGGAGCAAGGTAAAAACCCACCAGACCTAATAAATGAATAGGAAATAGGCAGTCTACCTGAAAAAGAATTCAGAATAATGATAATAAAGATGATCCAAAAGCTTGGAAATAGAATAGAGAAAATACAAGAAACACTTAAGAAGGACCTAGAAGAACTAAAGAGCAAACAAACAATGATGCAAAGGAGTTCTCTGCACCGTGTTGGTTCCTGGAACATAAGATACAGGTGTATATCGTAAGTGTGGATGCAGTTAAGTATACCGGGGCAGACGTCTGTTCAACTGCTTCTCCTATAGGAAATTTCAAGCCTGCCCAGAAGGCTTTGTGCTCCAAAAGAGTGGGAGTGAAGGCCGTTCACACCACAGCCATGGCCTCTTTATCTTGAGAGAACATGACAGCGTATGCTACACTCCAGTAAAACTTGGTGTTAGGCAGAACGTTGGGGCAGGCGGTGGATATTGTCCACTCACATTGAACAGGCACTGAAATGCAGGCGAGAGTGCAAACATACTTTTCCTACCTGTCCTTGAAGGCAGCGGTGAACAATGTGTTCCAGGGGCCAAAAATCTGAGCTGGGGAGGCCTTCAGTGTCCATGAAGAGGTATGCTTTTCGTTCAGTATATGTACGTGTTTCTCAGGAGCAATTTCTGTGTATCTTATTTCTCTTCCTTTAGCTGTGTTTCGCAGCCCTTTGTGTGCCCTAGATCCTGGAAAGGAAGAAATTTTCAAGGGGCCTTTGGAACGGGGTATTTATCGAAGAAGAACTACGGCCATTGTTTCTTACCATCAAGATACAAGTCTTGTGTGTTTCATAGAGGGTAACAAGTAACGAATGGGCACACAGGGATTACTTACTTTAAGAGATATATGCAGCATTGAGGGACGGGTTCATCTGAATGCTATGCCAAACTCGGTGTTCTGTAAAGGAATAGGAGTCCGTGCCTGGCAGTTTGCAAGAAAGGATGTCTTCCCTAGGAGAGAACGTGCTGTTCCTTCCCAACAAGATGAGGGGTGTAGTAGAGTTTCTGGTTCTTCATTGAATGCACTTTACAGACTGTAGGTGAATAATGGGCTAAGGGCAGAGAAACCTGCAACAGTAACCTTCTAAACTGTCATTGGGTATTGACTGGATCTTTGTGGTCAAAGGCTTAGTAGAAAAGCCAACCTCTTCAAACCCTGAGAGAGGTAGTTCTCCTTTTCTGCAGTACTACAAGATATGGTATCTCACGAGCTAGAAGAAAAGAAGTCTTTGGCAACTCTTGCTCCTGGACAAGGACAGTAACACAAGTGGCTGATTAATGTTGTGCCTTAAGTCCCAGTAATGTAACACTAGGGTTCCATTAGGAGACACCAGGTCTCCTAATGGAGACAGAAGTGCCACACTGACCAACGAAGAGGCTATAATCTCTTCCAAGACATGTACAGCTCAGACTCTCCCAGAGTCACCAGATTTCCTTTAATTTCTCCTAGCACACAGCAGAGATGTTCTTAAGGATGGGACCATGTGCTGTCTCTTGGAAAGTTACTTTTTGGAGGGGGTCAGAGACATTTCATTCTAACCCTGTGAATGTAGCATTAGTGTTTCTTCGTGATTCCATACACTTGTAAAGGCAGTCATTGTGTCTCTACCATCACGTGTCAATCAATCTATGGGGTGTCAACGGGATTGTAAGGAACAAAATCTCAGGAGGCTTCATCAGGCACGAGTCTCCAGAAGAAATGTTGCTTCTTTTTCTTACCATCAAAAGGAGTTCTGGGCACCATGTTTGTTCCTGGAGCATAAGATACACTCGAAGTGTGGATGCAGTTAATTATACGGGGTCAGCCGTCTGTTCAACTGCTTCTCCTATAAGAACTATCAAGCTTGCCCAGGGGGTATTTTGCTCCAAGAGTGGGAATGAAGGCCGTCCACACCACAGCAATGACGTCTTTACCCTGAGAAAATATGGAAGCTTTTCCTACACTCTAGTAAAACTCAGTTTTCTGCAGGACATTCAGGCAGGATGTGGATATTGTCCAGGCAATTTGGACAGGCGCTGAATGGCATGTGAGACCTGCAAACCTGCTGTTCCTAGCTGCAGCGGTTAGCACTCTGTCCCATGGCAAAAAAAAATCTGAGCTGGGGAGGCCTTCTGTCTCCACGAAGAGGCATGCTTTTTGTTCAGTATATGTATGGGTTTCTCAAGAGCAAGTTCTGTTTCTCTTATTTCTCCTCCTTTAGCTGTGTTCGGCAGCCCTTGGTGTTCCCTAGATCCTTGAAAGCAAGAGATTTCCTCGGGGCCTTTGGAACGTGATATTTATCGAAGGAGCACTACGGCCATTATTTCCTACCATCCAGCCACAACTCTTGTGTGTTTCATAGTGCGTAACATGTAATAAATTGGCACACAGGGATTATATTCTTTAAGAGATGTGTACGGCGTTGAGATAAGGGTTCATTTGAACGCTATGCCAGCCTCGGTTTTCTGAAAAGGAGTAGGAGTCCAAGCCTGGCAAGTTGCAAGAATAGACTTCTCAGTCGCTGAGGGAATGTGCTGTTCCTAAACAACAAGTTACGGGAAATTGTAGAGTTTATGGTTCTTCACTGAATGAACCTTACTGGTGGTAGCTGAGCAGTGGGCCAATGGCAGAGAGACCTGCAACATGACCCTGGTTTTTTTTTCATCATTAGTGCAGCGGCCTGCCCATTTTTATTTCTTATTTTATTTTTTAATACCTTTGTTGCAATATGAAGCTGCTTTATAACAAAGTGAAGCATATACATATATCCTGATATCTCCTCCCTCTTGCATCTCCTTCCCACCCTCCCTATCCCATCCCCTAGGTGGTCAGAAAACACTGAGCTGATGTTCCTGTGCTATGTGGCTGCTTCCCACTAGGCTACCTATTTTACCCTTGATAGTATATATAAGTCCATTCCACTCTCTCACTTCGTCCAGCTTACCCTTCCCTTTCCCCTTGTCCTCAAGTCCAATCTCTCCATTTGCATCTTTATTCCTGTCTTGCCCCTAGGTTCTTCTTAACCATGTTTTTTTCTTTTCTTTTTTAGATTCCATGTATATGTGTTAGCATACGGTATTTGTTTTTCTCTTTCTGATTTACTTCACTCTGTATGATAGACTCTAGGTCATCCACCTCACTAAAATAACTCAGTTTTGTTTCTTTGTATGGCTGAGTAATATTCCATTGTATAGATATGCCACATCTTTATCCATTCATCTGTCAATGGACACTTAGGTTGCTTCCAAGTCCTGGGTATTGTAAATAGAGCTGCAATGAACATTATGGTACATGACTCTTTTTGAATTATGGTTTCTCAGGGTATATGCCCAGTAGTGGGATTGCTGGGTGGAATGGTTGTTCTATTTTTAGTTTTTTAAGGAACCTCCATACTGTTTTCCATAGTGGCTCCATATCAATTTACATGCCAACCAACAGTGCAAGAGGGTTCCCTTTTCTCCACACCCTCTCTAGCATTTATTGTTTGTAGATTTTTTCATGATGGCCATTCTGACTTGTGTGAGGTAATACCTCATTGTAGTTTTGATTTACATTTCTCTAATAATTAGTGATGTTGAGCATTCTTTCATGTGTTTGTTAGCAATCCGTATATCTTCTTTGGAGAAATGTCTGTTTAGGTCTTCTGCCCATTTTTGGATTGGGTTGCTTGTTTTTTGATAATGAGCTGCATGTGCTCCTTATATATTTTGGAGATTAATCGTTGTCAGTTGCTTCATTTGCAAATATTTTCTCCCATTCTGAGGGTTGCCTTTTCATCTTGTTTATGGTTTCCTTTACTGTACAAAAGCTTTTAAGTTTCATTAGGTCCCATTTATTTATTGTTGTTTTATTTCCATTTCTGTAGGAGGTGGGTCAAAAAAGGATCTTGCTGTGATTTATATCATAGAGTGTTCTGCCTATGTTTTCCTATAAGTGTTTTATAGTGTCTTGCCTTACATTTAGGTGTTTAATCCATTTTGAGTTTATTTTTGTATATGGTGTTAAGGAGTGTTCTAATTTCATTCTTTTACATGTAGCTGTAAAGTTTTCCATGCTCCACTTATTGAAGATGCTCTCTTTTTTCCCTTGTAAAGTCTTCCTCCTTTATCAAAAGTAAGGTGGCCATATGTTCATGGCTTTATCTCTGGGCTTTCTATCCTGTTCCATTGATGTATATTTCTGTTTTTGTGCCAGTACCATACTGTCTTGATTACTGTAGCTTTGTAGTATAGTCTGATGTCAGGCAAGCTGATTCCTCCATCTGTGTCTTTCTCAGGATTGTTTGGCTATTCAGGGTCTTTTTTGTTTCCAGACAAATTGTGAATTTTTTTGTTCTAGTTCTGTGAAAAATGCCTTTGTTTTCTTGATAGGGATTGCATTTTATCTGTAGATTGCTTTGGGTAGTATAGTCATTTTCACAATGTTGATTCTTCCAATCCAAGGACGTGGTATATCTCCCTATCTGTATCATCTTTAATTACTTCCATCTGTGTCTTATAGTTTTCTACATAAAGGTCTTCTGTCCCCTTAGGTAGGTTTATTCCTAGGTTTTTCTTTTTGTTTTTCCAATGGTAAATGGGAGGGTTTCCTTAGTTTCTCTTTAAGATTTTTTATCAGTAGTGTATAGGAATGCAAGAGATTTCTGTGCATTAATTTTGTATCCTCCTACTTTACCAAATTCATTGATTAGCTCTAGTAGTTTTTTAGTAGAGTCTTTAGGATTCTCTATGTATAGTATCATGTCATCTGCAAATAGTGAGTTTTACTTATTCTTTTCCAATTTGGATTCCTTTTATTTAGTTTTCTTCTATGATTGCTGTGGCTAAGACTTCCAAAACTGTGTTGAATAATAGTGGTAAGAGTGGGCAACCTTTTCTTCTTCCTGATCTTAACATTGGAGAAGCGGGCTAATGGCAGAGAGACCTGCAACACTATCCTTGTAAAGTTTCACTGGGAGCTGACTATAGCTCTGTGTTCAATGGTCTAGTAGGAATGCTAACCTCTTAAACCATGGGGAAAGGTGGGTTTCCTTCTCTTTGGTACTGCATGCTATGTTATATCTCACGAGCTCCAGGAAAAGAACTCGTTGGACACACTGTTGTTTCTGGAGAAGGACCTTAACCCAAGTGGCTGAGGAATGTCATGCCTTAGGTCCTAGAAGTGTAACAGTAGGGTTCCTTTAGGTGAACTGGCGTCTCACCTCCCAGAAGTTCCTCACTGACCCACCAAAGTCGTTATAAGCCTCTTCAACCCACGTACAATGTAGAGTCTACCTTAGTGCCCAGGAGATTTCCTTTTTTTTAGCCAAGAACACAGTAGAAATGTTTTTGGGGATGTCAGCGTGTTCTTTATCTAGGGAAGTTATTTTAGGGGAGCAGAACATAGGCATTTTATCCTAACACTTGTCAATCTAGCATTTGTTTTTGGAGCTCATGCCATACTGAACATGGTTCCATAAACATTTTAATGCCGTCATTGTGTCACTTACATCATGTGACTTTGAAGCTACATGGTGTCCAGGGTATTGAAAGGAAAAGACTTTCAGGTGGCCTCATCATGCAGGAGTCTCCTGTAAGAAATGTCAGCTGTTATTTCTTACCATCAGAAAGTACTGTGCACCATGTTGTTTCATGGAATGTAAGACACACTCGAAGTGTGGATGCAGTAAATATACTGGGGCAGACATCTGTCCAACAGCTTCTCCTATAGGAACCATCAAGCCTGCCCTGACTGCATTGTTCTCCAAAGCAATGGAATTGAAGGCCTTTCACACTGCAGGAAAGTCATCTTTTCCCTTAGAGAAAATGGAAGCATTTGGTAAACTCTAGTAAACCTAGGTTTTGTGCAGGCTATTCATGCAGGTTGTGGAATTTGTACCACGATTTGGACAAGTGCTGAAATGCATGCGAGACCTGTAACACTACCCTTCTAAACTTTCACCGGGAGCTGACTGGAGCTCCATGTTCAACGACCTAGTAGGAATGCTAACCTCTTAAACCACGAGGAAAGGTGGGTTTCCTTCTCTTTGATACTTCATTCTATGGTATGTCTAACGAGCTCCATGAAAAGAACTCTTTGGGCACACTGCTGTTTTTGGACAGGTACCTTAACCCATGCGGCTGAGAAATGTCATGTCTTAGATCCCAGCAGTGTAACCCTAGGATTTCATTAGGAGACCTGGCATCTCACCTCCCAGAAGTGCCTCACTGACCCACTGAAATGGCTACAAGTCTCTTCAATCTGCATACAGCGTAGGGTCTCCCATAGTCCCCAGGAGATTTTCTTTTTTGTTAACCAAGCACACAGTAGAAATATTTTTGGAGACGTGACCGGGTTCTTTCTCTAGGGAAGTTATTGTGTGTGTGTGTTGCGGGGGGGAATATAGGCATTTCATCCTAACACTTGTCAGTGTAGCATTTGTGTTTCTTAGCTCAAGTCGCAATGAACGTGGTTTTATAAACTTGTAAATGCAGTCATTGTGTCACTTACATCACGTGGCATTAAAGCTACATGGTGTCAATGGGATTGAAAGGAAAAGACTTTCAGGCAGCCTCATCATGCACAAGTCTCCTATAAGAAATGTCGGCTGTTGTTTCTTACTGTCAGAAAGGAGTATTGCGAACCGTGTTGGTTCATGGAGCGTAATACACACTCGAGGTGTGGATACAGCAAATATACCAGGGCAGACATCTGTCATACTGCTTCTCCTGTAGGAACCATCAAGTCTGCTCAGAGCGCATTGTTCGCAATGCGAGTGAAGGCCTTTCACACCGCAGGAAAGGCCTTGTTTCCCTCAGAGAAAATGGAAGCGTTTCGTACACTCTAGTAAAACTAGGTTTTATGTAGGCTGTTTATGCAGGCTGTGGAACTTGTACTCGCGATTTGGACAGGCGCTGAAATGCTTGCGAGACCTGCAAACCTGGTTTTCTTACCTGTCCTTGTAAGCTGCGGTAAACTCTCTGTTCCAGAGCTAAAGAAGCTCAGCAGTTGAGGCTTTCAGGATCTACAAAAAGGCTTGTTTTTCGTCCCGTAAACATACGTGTTTCTCAGAAGCAAGTTGTTGTGTATCTCACATTTCTCATTGTTTAGCGATGTTCCACTCCTGTCAGTATGCTCTATACCTTTGAAAGCCAGAGTCTTTCACAGGGCCTACGGAAACAGGATATTTATAGAAGGAGAAGGAAGCCCATTGTTTCTTACCATCAAGCCAGAACTCTTGTGCGTTTCTTGAAGGGTTAAGATGTAGATGAAGGGGGACACATGGATTATATTCTTTTAGAGATATATACGGGGTTTATGGAAGGGGTCCTTTGAACACTGTGCCAAATTCGGTTTTCTAATAAGGAATAGGAGTCCAAGACTCTCAGACTGCAGGAAAAGACTTCTTTACCACATAGAAAATGTGCGTGTTCCTTACGAGCAATATGCGTGAAGTTGTAGAGTTTATGGCTCCTCACTGAATGCACCTTACAGATGGAACCTGAAGCAGCGGGCTAATGGCAGTAGACCTGCAACACTACCTTTCTAAACTTTCACCGGGAGCTGCCGGGAGCTCCTTGTCCAACAGCCTAGTAGAAATGCTAACCTGTTAAACGACCAGGAAATGCTGGTTTCCTTGTGTTCGGAACTGCATGGTATGGTATGTCTCACGAGTTCCAAGGAAAGAATTCATGAGGCACACTTGTTTCAGGATAAGGACCTTAACCCAAGCAGCTGAGGAATGTAGTCCCTTAGTTCACAGATGTGTAATTTCAGTGTTCCATTAGGATACCTGGTGTCTCACCTCCTGAAAGTGCCTCACTGACCCACTGAAGAGGCCATAGGACTCTTCAACCCTTATACAATGCAGTCTCCCATAGTCCCCACAAGATTTTTTTAAACCAAGCACACAGAAGAAATATTTTTGTGGGTGTGACCATGTTCTTTCTCTAGGGAAGTCATTTTTTAGGGTAACATATGCATTTCATCCTAACACTTGTGAATCTAGTATTTGTGTTATTTAGATCATGTCTCACTTAACGTGGTTCCATAAACTTGTAAATCGAGTCTTTGTGTCTCTTACATCACGTTGCACTTCAAGGTACGTGGTGTCAATGGGATTGAAAGGAAAAGACTTTCAGGCGGCATCATCATGCACGAGTCTTCTATAAGAAATGTCAGAAAGTTGTTTCTTACCATAAGAAAGAAGGGCTGCGCACCATGTTCGTTCTTGGAGCATAAGATACACTTGACGTGTGGATGCAGGAAATGGACTATTGAAGAGATCTGTCTTACTGATTCTCCTATAGGAACCATCAAGCCCACCCAGAGTGCACTGTTCTACAAACCAATGGGAGTGAAGGCCTTTCACACCGCAGGAAAGGCCTTGTTTCCCTTAGAGAAAATGGAGGCTTTTCTTACACGCTAATAGGAGTAGATTTTATAGATTGTTCATGGAGGGTGTGGAACTTGTATCCGGGATTTGGAGAAGCTGCTGAAATGTTTGGGAGACCTGCAAAGCTAGTTGTCCCACCTGTCCTTGCAAGCTACAGTGGAGCTCTCTGTTCCACGGCCAAATAAACTGAGGGGTTTGGGGGAGGGTTTTGCACTCTACAGAGAGGCTTGTTTCTCATTCTGTAAATGTATATGTTTCTCACTAGGTAGATGAAAGAACTTTGAGGCAAAGGTGATGGAACTCAACCCAGGTGGCTGAAGCAGGCAGTGTTTGATTTCCTAGACTAGGAACTCTTTTGTTTGTATAGGCTATCTTGAGTCTTCCTGTATGCAGTAGCTCATGGAGAAGATAATGGGATCAAGGCTTCTTCAACCACCGGACAACGAAGAGTTCCTTAGAGTAACCAGAAGAACTTGTTACCAAGCTACCAAGCACAAAGTTTTTCTAACAATTTTATATCTTGTGGTTTACCTATGTGTGTCCAGCACTTATTATTCTTAAGGAATGTTGATCTCCACTTACTGTGTTCTCTCCAATTGAAAGCAGAATCCTTTCACTGGGCATAGGAAAACATGATTTTCATAGAAGGAAAATGCAGCCAATTGTTTCCTAACAGTTCTTTCATTGAGTATAAGATATATTTGAAGCATGGAGTATGTATAATAATATAGTTTTTCAGAGATCTGTACAACTGCTCTTTCTCGAGGTACTTTAAAGCTACGCCAAGCTTCTAGTTCTAAAGGTAAGAGTGAAGGCTTTTAATACTGTAAGAAAATGCTAGCTTCCCAGATAGAAAATATATGCGTTTCTTATAAGCTAGATGAATAAAGTTTCATACAGATTGTTCTTTCAGTGTATGGAACTTGTATGCAGGCTCTGGAGTAGCTAGTGGTGTTTGAGATACCTGCAAACCTACCCTGTGGAGACATACAAATGTCAATCACTGCCAGGCTGGTGGAAATCTGACCATGCCTTCTGTGTCTGCCTGTGGTCCCCAGCAGGGGTCTTAATATTTTCTAATAGAATTTTGAAAAACTATCCATACTCTCCATCATTTAAAAAGCTATATCTAAATTTTCACCTTAATTTTAAAGTTTTCTTATGTAAATACAACTATTTAAAATAAAATTATTACCTTACTCTTTAAACATAAAAAAGGAAAATCTGTTTCATCTACATGTTAAAATTTATTAGTATGTGTTAAATTTCAAATTGTGATGTAAAGTCCTAGAATGTATATCAGAAATAAATCTATTTTTAGCTGTGCAATTCTTCCCTCCCATATCATGAGGCTTACAAATTCATCTATAGTGAACAATTAAAATCTTATTTGCAAATTCCACAACAAAATAATCAGTGTCTCATCTACGACTTTTTTTTTTAACATCTATATTTGAGTATAACTGTTTTACAATAGTGTGTTAGTTTCTCCTTTACAACAAAGTGAATCAGTTATACATATACATATGTTCCCATAACTCTTCCCTCTTTTGTCACCCTCCCTCCCACCCTCCCTATGCCACCCCTCTAGGTGGTCACAAAGCACAGAGGTGAACTCCCTGTGCTATGCTGCAGCTTCCCACTAGCTATCTAATTTACATTCGGTAGTGTGTATATGTCCCTGCCACTCTCTCACATCGTCACAGCTTACCCTTCCCCCTCCCCATATCCTCAAGTCCATGCTCTAGTAGGTCTGTGTTTTATTCCCATCCTACCACTAATCTCTTCATGACATTTTTTTTTTTTAGATTCCATATATATGTGTTAGCATACGGTATTTGTTTTTATCCTACTGACTTACTTCACTCTGAATGACAGATTCCAGGTCTATCCACCTCATTACAAATAACTCAGTTTCATTTCTTTTTATGGCTGAGTAATATTCCATTGTATATATGTGCCACATCTTCCTTATCCATTCATCTGTTGATGGACACTTAGGTTGCTTCCATGTCCTGGCTATCATAAATAGAGCTGCAATAAACATTTTGGTACATGACTCTTTTTGAATTATGGTTTTCTCAGGGTATATGCCCAGTAGTGGGATTGCTGGGTCATATGGTAGCTCTATTTGTAGTTTTTTAAGGAACCTCCATACGGTTTTCCATAGTGACTGTATCCTTTTACATTGCCACCAACAGCGCAAGAGTGTTCCCTTTTCTCCACACCCTCTCCAGCATTTATTGTTTCTAGAATTTTTGATGATGGCCAATCTGACCGGTGTGAGATGATATCTCATTGTAGTTTTGATTAGCATTTCTCTAATGATTAATGATGTTGAGCATTCTTTCATGTGTTTGTTGGCTATCTGTATATCTTCTTTGGAGAAATGTCTATTTAGTTCTTCTGCCCATTTTTGGATTGGGTTGTTTGTTTTTTTGTTATTGAGCTGCATGAGTTGCTTATAAATTTTGGATATTAATCCTTTGTCAGTTGCTTCATTTACGAATATTTTCTCCCATTCTGAGGGTTGTCTTTTGGTCTTGTTTATGGTATCCTTTGCTGTGCAAAAGCTTTTAAGTTTCATTAGATCCCATTTGTTTATTTTTGTTTTTATTTCCATTTCTCTAGGAGATGGGTCAAAAAGGATCTTGCTGTGATGGATGTCATAGAGTGTTCTGCCTATGTTTTCCTCTAAGAGTTTGATAGTGTCTGGCCTTACATTTAGGTCTTCAACCCATTGTGAGTTTAATTTTGTGTATGGTGTTAGGGAGTGTTCTAATTTCATACTTCTACAGGTAGCTGTCCAGTTTTCCCAGCACCACTTATTGAAGAGGCTGTCTTTTCTCCACTGTGTTTCCTTCCCTCCTTTATCAAAGACAAGGTGACCATATGTGTGTGGGTTTATCTCTGGGCTTTCTATCCTGTTCCATTGATCTATATTTCTATTTTTGTGCCAGTACCATACTGTCTTGATTACTGTGGCCTTGTAGTATAGTCTGAAGTCAGGGAGCCTGATTCCTCCAGCTCCATTTTTCATTCTCAAGATTGCTTTGGCTATTCGGGGTCTTTCGTGTTTCCATACAAATTGTGAAATTCTTTGTTCTAGTTCTGAAAAAAATGCCAGTGGTAATTTGATAGGGATTACATTGAATCTGTAGATTGCTTTGGGTAATAGAGTCATTTTCACTATGTTGATTCTTCCAATCCAAGAACATGGTATATTTCTCCACCTATTTGTATCATCTTTAATTGCTTTCATCAGTGTCTTATAGTTTTCTGCATACAAGTCTTTTGTCTCCTTAGGTAGCTTTATTCCTAGATATTTTATTCTTTTTGTTGCAATGGTAAATGGGAGTGTTTTCTTAATTTCATTCTCAGATTTTTCATCATTAGTGTATAAGAATGCCAGAGATTTCTGTGCATTAACTTTGTATCCTGCTACTTTACCAAATTCATTGATTAGTTCTAGTAGTTTTCTGGTAGCATCCTTAGTATTCTCTATGTATAGTATCATGTCATCTGCAAACAGTGACAATTTTACTTCTTCTTTTCCTATTTGGATTCCTTTTATTTCTTTATTTTCTCTAATTGCTGTGGCTAGAACTTCCAAAACTAGGTTGAATAAGAGTGGTGAGAGTGGGCAACCTTGTCTTGTTCCTGATCTCAGTGGAAATGGTTTCAGTTTTTCACCATTGAGAACAATGCTGGCTGTGGGTTTGTCATATATTGCCTTTATTATATTGAGGAAAGTTCCCTCTATGCCTACTTTCTGCAGGGTTTTTATCATAAATGGGTGTTGAATTTTGTCAAAAGCTTTCTCTGCATCTATTGAGATGATCATATGGTTTTTCTCCTTCAGTTTGTTGATATGGTGTATCACGTTGATTGATTTGCGTATATTGAAGAATCCTTGCATTCCTGGAATAAACCCCACTTGATCATGGTGTATGATCCTTTTAATGTGCTGTTGGATTCTGTTTGCTAGTATTTTGTTGAGGATTTTTGCATCTATGTTCATCAGTGATATTGGCCTATAGTTTTCTTTCTTTGTGACGTCTTTGTCTGGTTTTGGTATCAGGGTGATGGTGGCCTCATAGAATGAGTTTGGGAGTGTTCCTCCCTCTGCTATATTTTGGAAGAGTTTGAGAAGGATAGGAGTTAGCTCTTCTCTAAATGTTTGATATAATTCGCCTGTGAAGCCATCTGGTCCTGGGCTTTTGTTTGTTGGAAGATTTTGAATCACAGTTTCAATTTCAGTGCTTGTAATTGGTCTGTTCATATTTTCTATTTCTTCCTGGTTCAGTCTTGGCAGGTTGTGCATTTCTAAGAATTTGTCCATTTCTTCCAGGTTGTCCATTTTATTGGCCTAGAGTTGCTTGTAGTAATCTCTCATGATCCTTTGTATTTCTGCAGAGTCAGTTGTTACATCTCCTTTTTCATTTCTAATTCTATTGATTTGAGTCTTCTCCCTTTTTTTCTTGATGAGTCTGGCTACTGGTTTATCAATTTTATTGATCTTCTCAAAGAACCAGCTTTTACTTTTGTTGAACTTTGCTATTGTTTCCTTCATTTCTTTTTCATTTATTTTTGATCTGATCTTTATGATTTCTTTCCTTCTGCTAAATTTGGGGGTTTTTTGTTCTTCCTTCTCTAATTGCTTTAGGTGCAAAGTTAAGTTCTTTATTCGAGATGCTTCCTGTTTCTTAAGGTATGATTGTATTGCTATAAACTTCCCTCTTAGAACTGCTTTTGCTGTATCCCATAGGTTTTGGGTCGTCGTGTCTCCATTGTCATTTGTTTCTAAGTACTTTTTGATTTCCTCTTTGATTTCTTCAGTGATCACTTCGTTATTAAATAGTGTATTGTTTAGCCTCCATGTGTTTGTATTTTTTACAGATCTTTTCCTGTAATTGATATCTAGTCTCATAGCGTTGTGGTCAGAAAAGATACTTGATACGATTTCAATTTTCTTAAATTTGCCAAGGCTAGATTTGTGACCCAAGATGTGACCTATCCTGGAGAATGTTCCATGGGCACTTGAGAAAAATGTGTATTCTGTTGTTTTTGGATGGAATGTCCTATAAATATCAAGTAAATCCATCTTGTATAATGTATCATTTAAAGCTTGTGTTTCCTTATTTATTTTCATTTTGGATGATCTGTCCATTGGTGACAGTGGGGTGTTAAAGTCCCCTACTATGATTGTGTTACTGTCGATTTCCCCTTTTATGGCTGTTAGTATTTGCCTTATGTATTGAGGTGCACCTATGTTGGGTACATAAATATTTACAATTGTTATGTCTTCTTCATGGATCGATCCCTTGATCATTATGTAGTGTCCTCCTTTGTCTCTTGTAATAGTTTTTATTTTAAAGTCTATTTTGTCTGATATGAGCATTGCTACTCCAGCTTTCTTCTGATTTCCATTTGCATGGGATATCTTTTTCCATCCCCTCACTTTCAGCCTGTAAGTGTCCCTAGGTCTGAAGTGGGTCTCTTGTAGACAGCATATATATGGGTCCTGCTTTTGTATCCATTCAGCCAGTCTGTATCTTTTGGTGGGAGCATTTAATCCATTTACATTTAAGGTAATTATTGATATGTGCGTTCCTATTACCATTTACTTAATTGTTTCGGGTTGTTCTTGTAGGTCTTTTCCTTCTCTTATGTTTCTTGCTTAGAGAAGTTCCTTTAGCATTTGTTGTAAAGCTGGTTTGGTGGTGCTGAACTCTCTCAGCTTTTGCTTGTCTGTAAAGGTTTTAATTTCTCCATCAAATCTGAATGAGATCCTTGCTGGGTAGAGTAATCTTGGTTGTAGGTTTTTTTCCTTCATCACTTTAAGTATGTCCTGCCACTCCCTTCTGGCTTGTAGAGTTTCTGCTGAAAGATCAGGTGTTAGCCTTATGGGGATTCCCTTGTGTTTTATTTGTTGTTTTTCCCTTGCTGCTTTTAATATGTTTTCTTTGTATTTAATTTTTGACAGTTTGATTATTATGTGTCTCGGTGTGTTTATCCTTGGGTTTATCCTTTATGGGACTCTCTGTGCTTTCTGGACTTGGTTGACTATTTCCTTTCCTATATTAGGGAAGTTTTCAACTATAATCTCTTCAAATATTTTCTCAGTCCCTTTCTTTTTCTCTTCTTCTTCTGGGACCCCTATGATTCGAATGTTGGTGCATTTAATGTTGTCCCAGAGATCTCTGAGACTGTCCTCAGTTCTTTTCATTCTTTTTTCTTTCTTCTGCTCTGCAGTAGTTATTTCCACTATTTTATCTTCCAGGTCACTTATCCGTCCTTCTGCCTCAGTTATTCTGCTACTGATCCCATCTAGAGTATTTTTCATTTCATTTAGTGTGTTGCTCATCGTTACTTGCTTCCTCTTTATTTCTTCTAGGTCCTTGTGAACTGTTTCTTGCAATTTGTCTATTCTATTTCCATGATTTTGCATCATCTTCACCATCATTATTCTAAATTCTCTTTCAGGTAGATTGGCTATTACCTCTTCATCTGTTAGGTCTGGTGTGTTTTTATCTTGTTCCTTCATCTGCTGTGTGTTTTTCTGTCTTCTCATTTTGCTTATCTTACTGTGTTTGGGGTCTCCCTTTTGCAGGCTGCAGGTTCGTATTTCTATCTATTTTTGGTGGCTGTCCCCAGTGGCTGTGGTTGGTTCAGTGGGTTGAGCAGGTTTCCTGGTTGGGGGGACCAGTGCCCCTGTTCTAGTGGATGAGGCTGGATCCTGTCTCCCTGGTGGGCAGGTCCACGTCTGGTGGCGTGTATGGGGATGTCGGTAGCCTTACTGTGATTCTAGGCAGCCTCTCTGCTAATGGATGGGGCTGTAGACCTGTCTCGCTCTTTGTTGGGTATAGGGTGTCCAGCACTGTTCGTTGTGGGTCCTTGAGTGAATCTGGGTCTTGGTGTTGAGATGGAGATCTCTGGGAGATTTTCGCCGTTTGATATTACGTGGAGCTGAGAGGTCTCTTGTGGACCAGTGTCCTGAGATTAGTTCTCCCACCTCAGAGACACAGCCTTGACACCTGGCTGGAGTGCCAAGAGCCTTTAATCCACACGGCTCAAAACAAAAGGGAGAAAAAATAGAAAGTCAAGAAAGGAAGGAAGAAAGGAGGAAGGGAGGGAAGGAAGGAAGAAAGGAAGGGAGGGAGGAAGGAAGAAAGGAAGGGAGGAAGGAAGAAAGGAAGGGAGGAAGGAAGGAGGGAATAAAGAAAGGAAGGGAGGGAGGAAGAAAGGAAGGGAGGAAGGAAGGAGGGAATAAAGAAAGGGAGGGATGAAGAAAGGAATGGAGGAAGGAAGGAGGGAATAAAGAAAGGAAGGGAGGGAGGAAGAAAGGAAGTGAGGAAGGAAGGAGGGAATAAAGAAAAGAAGGGAGGGAGGAAGAAAGGAAGGGAAGAAGGGAGGAAGGAAGGAGGGAATAAAGAAAGGAAGGGAGGGAGGAAGAAAGGAAGGGAGGAAGGAAGGAGGGAATAAAGAAAGGGAGGGAGGAAGAAAGGAAGGGAGGAAGGAAGGAGGAAATAAAGAAAGGAAGGGAGGGAGGAAGAAAGGAAGGGAGGGAGGAAGGAGGGAATAAAGGAAGGAAGGGAGGAAGGAAGGAAGGAGGGAAATAGGAAAGAAAGGAGGGAAGAAAGGAAGAAAGAAAGGGGAGAAGACAAAATAAAGTAGGGTAAAATAACAAAATAATTATTAAGAAGAAAAATTTCTATTAAAGAAAAAAAAGAAAAAAAAAGGGGTCGGTCTAACCCCAGGACAAATGGTGAAAACAAACTACACAGACAAAATCTCACACAGCAGCACCCACATACACACTCACAAAAAGAAAAAAGGGGAAAATAATAGTATATCTTGCTCCCAAAGTCCACTTCCTCAACCTGGGATATTTCACTGTCTATTCAGGTTTTCCACAGATGCAGGGCACTTCAAGCTGACTGTGGAGCGTTAACCCGCTGTTTCTGAGGCTGCTGGGAGGGACCTCCCCCTCTCTTTGTTCACACAGCTCCTGGGGCTCAGCCCTGGACCTGGCCCCGCCTCTGCGCACAGGTCGTCCGAGGGCGTCTGCCCTTCGCTCAGAGAGGGCGGGGTCAAAGGAGCAGCGTTAACGGAGCAGCTGATTCGTGGTCTCTGGCTCACTCAGGCAGGGGGGAGCGGGGGGGGCGGGCATGGATGCGGGGCAAGTCCGTGGCGGCAGAGGCCGGCGTGACGCTGCACCGGCCCAAGGCGTGCCGCGCGTTTCCCCTGGGAAGCAGTCCCAGGATCCCGGGACCCCGGCACTGGATGGCTGCACAGGCTCCCGGGAGGGGCGGTGTGGAGAGTGACCTGTGCTCGCACACAGGCCTCTTGGTGGCGGCAGTAGCAACCCTAGCGTCCCACACCCGTCTCTGTTGTCCGTGCCGACAGCCGCAGCTCGCGCCCGTTTCTGGAGCTCCTTTATGTGGTGCCCTTAATTCCCTTTCCTCGCGCCCCAGGAAGCGAAGAGGCAAGAAAAAGTCTCTTGTCTCTTCGGCAGCTCCACGCCCGTTTCTCGAGCTCCTTTAAGCGGCGCGCTTAAACCACTCTCCTCGCGCAGCAGGAGGTAAAGAGGGAAGAAAAGTTCTCTTGCCTCTTCGGCAGCTCCAGACTTCTCCCGGACTCCCTCCCGGCTAGCCGTGGTGCACTAACCCCTTCAGGCTGTTTTCACTCTGCCAACTCCAGACCTTTCCCTGGGATCCGCCCGAGGCTCAGTTCCCAGCCCCGCCCGCCGCGGCGGGTGAGCAGACAAGCCTCTCGGGCTAGTGAGTGCTGATCGGCACCGATCCTCTGGGGAATCTCTCTGCTTTGCCCTCCGCACCCTGTTGCTGCGCTCTCCTCTGTGGCTCCGGAGCTCCCCCCCTCCCCCACCCGCAGTCTCTGCCCGCGAAGGGGCTTCTAGTGTGTGGGAACCTTTCCTCCTTCACGGCTCCCTCCCACTGGTGCAGGTCCCATCCCTATTCTTTTGTCTCTGTTTATTCTTTTTTCTTTTGCCCTACCCAGGTACGTGGGGAGTTTCTTGCCTTTTGGGAGGTCTGAGGTCTTCTGCCAGCGTTCGGTGGGTGTTCTATAGGAGAAGTTCCACGTGTAGATGTATTTCTGATGTATCTGTGAGGAGGAAGGTGATCCCCGCGTCTTACTCTTCCGCCATCTTCTCTAAGACTTATTTTTGATCACTACTGTTTTGAAAGCTTGATGCTGAAGATTAGCATCACTAACATATAGTAACAAGATATATAATTGTCTGCACAGCTATCATTCACAAAAAGTTTTTTCTTTAGGTAGTCTAAAGCATTACTACTACAAAGCAATGCATGCTGAGAGTACAGTATTAAGAATAAACCATAATTCAAAAAGAGTCATGTACCAAAATGTTCATTGCAGCTCTATTTACAATAGCCAGGACATGGAAGCAACCTAAGTGTCCATGAACAGATGAATGGATAAAGAAGATGTGGCACATATATACAATGGAATATTACTCAGCCACAAAAAGAAACGAAATTGAGTTATTTGTAGTGAAGTGGATGGACCTAGAGTCTGTCGTACAGAGTGAAGTAAGTCAGAAAGAGAAAAAGAAATACCGTATGCTAACACATACATATGGAATCTAAAGGGGAAAAAAAAGGTCATGAAGAACCTAGGGGTAAGACGGGAATAAAGACACAGACCTACTAGAGAATTGACTTGAGAATATGGGGAGGGGGAAGGGTAAGCTGTGACAAAGTGAGAGAGTGGCATGGACATATATACACTACCAAATGTAAAACAGCTAGCTAGTGGGAAGCAGCCACATAGCCCAGGGAGATCAGCTCGGTGCTTTGTGACCATCTAGAGGGGTGGGATAGGGAGGGTGGGAGGGTGGTAGACTCAAGAGATATGGGAACATATGTATATGTATAACGGATTCACTTTGTTATAAAGGAGAAACTAACACACCATTGTAAAGCAATTATACTCCAATAAAGGTATTAAAAAAAAAAAGAATAAACCAAAATGTTTTCCCTTCGGCATGATAATTTGACCTCTGTTCCTCCTGGAAGCTTGACGTAAGGTATGTTAACTGGGTAACTATGGCATATATGTAGGTAAAACATAATCCCTGATTGCACTGGACTGGAACAAACTATGAAAGAACTAGAAATACCCAATAATGACACCATAGCTTTGGCTATCAGGGCATAATTAGGTCTAACTGACAATTCTAAGTTTTGCTATTTAAATAAAGGAGTTAAAAGATCATATTTGTGGGGCTTCCCTGGTGGTGCAGTGGTTAAGAATCCGCCTGCCAATGCAGGGGACCTGGGTTCGAGACCTGGTCCGGGAAGATCCCACATGCTGCAGAGCAACTAAGCCCTTGCACCACAACTACTGAGCCTGCGCTCTAGAGCCCACGAGCCACAACGACTGAAGCCCATGTGCCTAGAGCCCGTGCTCCATTACAAGAGAAGCCACCGCAATGAGAAGCCCGCACACCGCAACAAAGAGTAGCCCCTGCTCTCAGCAACTAGAGAAAACCGGCATGCAGCAGCAAAGACCCAATGCAGCCAAAAATTAAATAAATGAATAAATAAATTTATTTATTTATTTATTTTTGCGGTACGTGGGCCTCTCACTGCTGTGGCCTCTCCCGTTGCGGAGCGCAGGCTCCGGACGCGCAGGCTCAGCGGCCATGGCTCACGGGCTCAGCCGCTCTGCGGCATGTGGGATCTTCCCAGACCGGGGCACGAACCCGTGTCCCCTGCATCGGCAGGCGGATTCTCAACAACTGCGCCACCAGGGAAGCCCAATAAATTTATTTTTTTAAAAGAGAGCATATTTGCTGAGACTTCCTTGGCGGTCCAGTGGTTAAGGGGGCGAGGATTTGATCCCTGGTCGGGAAATTAAGATCCTACATGCCGCTCAGCCAAAAAAAAAAAAAAAAAGCATATTTGCCTTTAGCACCCAGATCAATGCATTAGGAATACCAATTAACTCTTGGTAATAACTGTAGTCAGGATTAGTAGTTATTTCAGCCCTTTAAAAATAATCTTTTGGGGCTTCCCTGGTGGCGCAGTGGTTGAGAGTCCGCCTGCCAATGCAGGGGATACAGGTTTGTGCCCTGGTCGGGGAAGATCCCACATGCTGTGGAGCAGCTAGGCCCGTGAGCCATGGCCACTGAGCCTGCGCGTCCGGAGCCTGTGCTCCCCAACGGGAGAGGCCACAACTGTGAGAGGTCCGTGTACCGCAAAAAAAAAAAAAAAAAATCTTTTGTTCTCAGGTGAAACTCCCTCCTGTTTTTATTTTTTTCCACAGCATTTATCGCCCATATCTGTTTGTTTATTGTCTGTCTTTCCTTCTAGAATGTAAGCTCCATGAGGGCATGGACTTTTTTTCTTATTCACTGTTCCCCTTCCAGAACTTAAAATAGTAACTGGTACAGAGGAGAGGTTAAATAAGTATTTACTGGATGAAAGTTCCTACATTAATATATAGGTACTATCCAACTGACTAAAATTTTACTGAGTACCTACTATGTGTCAAGCCCTGTGCTAGTAAGGTGTAGTGACAGAGTGATTATCATCTATGATTTTACAGAGCTAACAATCACAGATAAAACTTCAGACAATTTACTGAACAGGAATATTTTCTTTATTATTGATAAAATGTTATATGATTACTTCACTAAGATTCTATATGATTTAGTTCATTTAGTAACACTTTATAACAAAAGTTTATCTTCAAAATGCTGTGCTCTTACCTTAGGATCCCAAATATTTCAAAAACTACACTTCAATCACTTTTAAAAACCATCCCTGTTACTCCCTATAGAAGAAGCCTACATTTATGGATTAAATGATGTCAGCAATAGTAGTAGACCGAATATTTCCTAACTAATCTCTACTTACAATTTCTCTGAGGCAATCTTCTTTGATACTTTTCCACAAGGTTTCTCTTTAACTAATAATACAGGTAATTTAATCTCCTTTTTTTAAAAAAAGCTGAGCATTTATTCCCTGTATATATGTTCATAGAGATGATCAGACCTTTTGAAGAATCACACACCAGTTCCCCTGATCATAGTAGCTTTGAAGTATGCTGATATTACTCAAAGTCTGGCAGGCAGCTTCCATTTCTCCCTCACAGAACACATGGTAGTAACGATGAAACACAGGACCTGGGTCATGGGATCCTAATGGTCCAAATGGCTCAATAGACTTGCCCTTACCAGGATTTTCTTTAAGGTGCCAGGGAACCAGTAAATCTTGAGAATGAAAAGAAGTCCTATTAGTGTGAATAGGCAACTTGGAATTAGTAACTTTCCTTGAATTACATTCTCTATCCTGAAAGTCATTAATGGAGGGGACAGAAGGTGCTAAATCTTGATTGCCCACATCAGGCATCTGCTTCACAAGCAATTCTTGCACTGCTGTATCATTGCTGATTTCCTCTTTCTTTCCTTGGCTAATTCTGTTTTCTCTAAGATACTTGGACTTCTTCTTATTATATTCTTGTTCCATTGCCCAAACATAGATGAGTGCCTTCCCACCAGGTCTTAGGAGTCGAACAAGTTCTTGGAGAGCTGCCACTCTACGCTCCTAGTTAAAAAAAAAAAACAAAAAATCATATTGTCATTTATCAATGAGAAAGAGATACAGAGAGGAAACAGGAAAATATAACTGACTATAGGACTATTTTCAATTAAGATGGACAGTACAGAAAATCAAACATAAAACAAATCTTATAGTTAAAAAAAAGGGGGGGAAATGGAGAATTTTGCTCTGCAATTGAGAGGAAAAAAAGTGTTGATAAACAGGGGAAAACTTTTTTTCTTTCTGATAATAATATAGAGGCATAGAGGGTTTTCTGCTTTGTTTGAAATTCAGTTGAGATCATAAGATATACTGAAACTGCCAGGAACTCCAGCACAAAGGGATCTATAATGTTATTGCTTAGATTGGGAGAGACGAATAACACCTAGGAATAATAAGATTTTTTTCCTATAAGAAAAATATAAAATATTAAATTCACTTATTTTAAAATTAGAAGCAGAGTGACTAATTAAAAGCATCAGCATACTACTACCTGATAAATACCTGAGTTTTGAAAAAAAGAAAAGGAAAAGAAGAAAAATAGAATGGGAAGAACATGAGACTCAGATGTCAGGAATGAGAGTGAGAGCCAAGAAAGCAAGATGGGAAACGGAAATAAAGAAGAAGCTCAGAGGCTGAGGAGACAGAGAGAATACTCAAGAGGCCTAGAGCTGATGATCTCTTAAACTCTCTTACAGCTAAATTCTGTGACTCTGTGGGTTTGAGGAAGACATTTAAAGATGAGTAAGACTCAGGTAGGAAAAAGGCAGAAATGTGCAGCAATAAATGCATAGTCTCATTAGACCTCTGTTTAAGTAATCACAGCTCCCATGTAACTCATTTCCATTCCACAGGCCTTCTTTGAAAACTGTGGTAAACTGTATGATAAAAAAAGAGAATGGAAAGAAAGGAAAAGCTAAAATGGGGTCCAAATCAGTAAAATCCATGAACATTTCCTGCCACTTAGTTATAAGTTCTTGGAGCAAGAAAGACAATACTTACTGCCGTAGCAAAATGGTGAATAACAGCAATGGAGATGCAAGCATCACAAGACCCACTGCGGATTGGTACTTCCAAAGCATCACAGACCAAGGCCTGATAATGCTTCTCTCTACAAATGTCCACAAGGTTCTGGCTATGATCACAGCCAATCTATAACAGATAAAGAAAGAATTTCAGAACAACTTGCTTAAATGTCATAAAGTTATTAGACTGATTTCAAATTCATTGTGAAAGGGTTTAAGACCATGATATTATAGGTTCTTACAGCCAGTACAAAGTCAGCTTATATAACTTACAGGGCAGCATTTATTACCTTAACAGGTATCAAACAATTCAAATTAGTGAATGGAAACAAAATAACAAGAATAAAAATAACATTGGTGGGAATGGGAGGTCCTAATTGGCATTTAATTAATCACCACTCAGAATCTTGATCTTTTTGTAATATCACACTTTATTTTATTTTATATCTTATCGTATCTTATTTTCTGTGCCACGCGGCATGTGGGATCTTAGTTCCCTGACCAGGGATCGAACCCATGCCCCCTAGAGTGGAAGCGCAGAGTCTTAACCACTGGACCACCAGGGAAGTCCAACATCACACATTTTAAAATGGAAGTTATCATATAAACATAGACATTTAGGGCTTCCCTGGTGGCGCAGTGGTTGAGAGTCCGCCTGCGGATGCAGGGGATACGGGTTCGTGCCCCGGTCCGGGAAGATCCCACATGCCGTGGAGCGGCTGGGCCCGTGAGCCATGGCCGCTGAGCCTGCGCGTCCGGAGCCTGTGCTCCGCAACGGGAGAGGCCACAACAGTGAGAGGCCCGCATACCGCAAAAAAAAAAAAAAAAAAAAAAAAAAATAGACATTTAGTCTTTTGGGGGAAGCTATAAATAAAGAGGTTCTAAGGTATCTCTTATTAGTATATAAACTATTCACTAATGACCCAGATATCAGGAGGATGGCTTATTTTTTTTTCCTTCTTCTTTATACTTTTCAATATGTATTACTTGCACCATCATAAAATAAAATCTTTCCAAATAAAGTTAAATAATTTATTTTATTTTTTAAAGCCATTGAGTCTTATTCTGCTAAATACCTGAATTCAAAATTTGTAAAATGCTATTGTATTAAACCCTTTGGTATAACCAAACCATTCTATGGGAATGGCAACACTGAAGGCAGCTGGCAGCATCCTTTCATCTCCCCAAGCAGCTGAGGCCTAACATGCCTTATGCATATGTCTGGTTCTGTGGCAAGTATTTGTGGGCTAGGACTGCCTATATTCTCTCTAGTTTTGTTGCTGTTTTTGTACAGTTTTGCTGCTTAGTTCTAAAAATACCATATATAGAGACAGAGACAGAGACAGAGACAGAGAGAAAGAGAGAGCACACACAAGCACGTGCAATGTGCACATATAAATTGAGGGAGGAATAGAAGGAGCTTAAAGAATGTTAAATCACTAATAATTATCTCCAGATATTTGTTCTTAACCCAATCTCTACAAGAGAGAAAAGATATGTATAAGTAGATTTCATCTAACAGAAGTAGCCATCTCAGGTTTATATTTACTCATTTGAATTTTTGCTATAAGTAAGCATTGATCATTGCTAAGGGATCAGGGTTCCTTCAGTCCATCTGAGAATAAAGATATGAATCTTCATGTCAAAACAATTCTTATTAAGTCACACTGCCATGCCAGTCATACCTAATATGAATTTGCTCAGTTTCTAATAAATATTAAATAGCTTCAGTATTCCAGCCCACAGCTGCATTAATATCTGAGGTATAATAAAAGGTACCAAGCTAGAAGTAAAGTATAGCAATATCATTTTGATATAATTTTAAGATGGAAAAGTACTAAGGGCCCATTAAAACAACAGTGGCACAATTCCCACTTAATTGCTCCCTTTACCTGGCTTTTACTTTTATTTTACTTTTACTTTTATTTTCTTCCATATCTTATGCCAATAGTCACAATATCAAGATGACAGTACCACTCAAACAATATGCATATTATATTTTGGTCTTTGCCAGGTTTTATTACAATAAAATTCAGCTCATGGAAACAGAAGTTTCAAGTATGCCCAATTATTACAGATTGCTATACCTTGCTAAAAGTCAACAAGAAGAAAACCAATGTGCCTATCCCCAGAGATAGAGCTTGATAGTTACTCAAAGGAGGAAAGTTATTATCTGAGAATCACAGATAAAACAGAACAAGGAGAAGGGCAACCAAACAAATACTAGAGAAAATTTCCTTCTTCTTCCTGCCAGACTCTTACAATTATTTGTACAGAGCACTCCTTTTCACCAACAAATGAAACCAGGGGCAATTTTAGTCATAAAGTACCAGGTCTAATGAAGTCCTGACTCATGCCTGGCTCAGTACTTTCACCTTTCATTTATTTTGCCTGAGTCTTCCAAATACTATAGTCAAATCAACAGTATTTTTTTCTCTTCTCTTTCTATTTTAAAACTCCCTTAAGTTTTTATACCAAGGATAGCACCAGATATTTGAAATTCTCCCTAATAATGCTACATAATGTCAGAAACAGGACAGAAAATAGCTTATGTATAAATACTCATTAATGGTAAGGGACTCATGTAAAGCTACATATTTCTGTATGTGGGATGGAGATGAATGACAATAAAAACACATATTGGTTGGGCTTAAAATGTATACTTTATACTTCTATATAACTTTTAAAGTTTTCAACATAATATTAAATATGAAATTCTGGAAGTACTGGTAAAAATGAAAAAGTATCCAACTTAGTAATCAAACTAAACAAGATTTCACTTTTCTCCTATTAAAGTATCAAAAATATTTTAAAACCAAAGTATACCACAGTGATAGCACTGTGATACAACTTCCTGTCATAAAGTGTTGTTGACAGTACAAATTGGCTAGACCAATTTTAAAAAGCAATTTGGCAAACCATTTTTTCTTCAAAAAATTTATCCTAATAATACAAAATATAGAAAAAGGTAAACAGGCTAATGAAATTGCCTTTAATGAATACTTACCATAAGTTAAAGCAGATTCTTTATATTAATGTACTTAACTCTTGAGAGTGGTGGAGACAAGATGGTGGAGTAGAAGGACTTGAGCTCACCTCCTCTCACAAAAACACTAAAGTCCTCTCAAGAAAGCACCAAAATCGCAATTAACTGCTGAACAACAATCAACAAAAATGATATTCTACATCCAAGGACAAAGAAGAAGCCACAAGGAGACAGTAGGAGGGGCGCATTTGCAGCACAATCAAACCCCATTCCTGTGGGTGGGCGACCCACAAACTGGAAAATATATCACAAAAGTTCTCCCATAGGAGTGAGAGTTCTGAGCCCCATGTCAGGCTCCCCAGTCTAAGGGCCTGGTATGGGGAGGAGGAGCCCCCAGAGCATTTGGCTTTGAAGGCCAGCAAGGTTTGATTGCAGGAACTCCACAGGACCTTTCCCACAGGGGAAACAGAAACTCCACCTTTGGAGGGTGCACACAAGGTTTCATGCACACTGAGACCCAGGGACTCAGTGACTTCATAGGAGCCTGGCCAGAACTACCTGCTGGTCTTGGAAGGTATCCTGGAGGGGTGGGGTGGGGTGGCGACTGTGGCTCATTGTGGGAATAAAAACACTAGTGGCAGAGGTGGAGGTAGCAGGGAGTACTCATTGGTGTGAGATCTCTTGGAGGCCGCCATTTTGATACCAAGACCTGGCACCACCCAATAGCCTGTAGGCTCCAGTGCTGGGATGCCTCAGGCCAAACAACCAACAGGGAGGGAACACAGCCCCACCCATCAGCAGACAGGCTGCCAAAACTCTTCCTGAGCCCACAGCCACCTCTAAAAACATCCTTGACATGGCCCTGCCCACCAGAGGCACAAGGCCCAGCTCCACCCACCAGTGGGCAGGCAGCAGTCCTACTGACCAGGAAGCCTGCACAACCCTCTAGACTAGCCTCACCCACCTGTAATCCTGCAGCCTGCAGCCTACAATCTACAATCCTGCAGCCTGCAGAACAAAGACTGCAAACACAGAAAGTTAAGACAAAGTGCGATGACAGAGAAATATGTTCGACACAAAGGAACAAGGTAAAACCCTAGATGAATAACTAAGTAAAGTGGAGACAGGCAATCTACCTGGAAAAGAATTCAGAGTAATGATAGTAAAGATGATCCAAAATCTGGGGAAAAGAATGGAGGCACAGACTGAGAAGATACTAGAAATATTCAACAATGATATAAAAAACAAACAGAGGTGAACAATATGATAAGTAAAATGAAAAATACACTAGAAGGAATCAATAGCAGAATAAATGAGGCAGAAGAACAGATAAGCGACTGGAAAGACAGAATGGTGGAATCACTGCCATGAAACAGAATAAAGAAAAAAGAATGAAAAGAAATGAGAACAATGTAAGAGACCTCTGGGACAACATTAAATGTACCAACATTCGCATTATAGGGGTTCCAGAAGGAAAAGAGAGAGAGAAAGGACCTGACAAAATTATGGAAGAGATAATAGCTGAAAACTTCCCTGACACGGGAAAGGAAAAAGTCACCCAAGTACAGTAAGTGCAGAGAGTCCCATACAGGATAAACCCAAGGAGGAACATGCTGAAACACATATTAATCTACTTGACAAAAATTCAAGACAAAGAGAAAATATTAAAAGCAACAATGGAAACGCCAAAAATAACATACAATGGAATCCACATAAAGTTACAGATGATTTTTCAGCAGAAACTCTGCAAGCCAGAAGGGAGTGGCACAATACATTTAAAGTGATGAAAGGGAAAAAACTATGAACAAGAATATTCTACCCATCAAGGCCCTCGTTCAGATTTGACAGAGAAATCAAATGCTTTACAGACAAGCAAAAGCTAAGAGAATTCAGCACCACCAGACGAGCTTTACAACAAATGCTAAAGAAATATCTCTAGGCAGGAAAGAAAAGGCCACAATTAAAAACAAGAAGATTACAAATGGGAAAGCTCACTGGTAAAGGCAAACATACAGTAAAGGTAGGAAATCATCCACATGCAAATACGATAACGAAAACCAGCAACTGTGAGGAGAGTACAAATGCAGGATATTGGAAATGCACTGGAAATTAAGAGACCACCAACTTAAAATAATCTTGTATATATACACATAGACTGCTATATCCAAATCTCAAAGTAACTGCAAACCAAAAGCCTACAATACATACACACACACAAAAGAAAAAGCAATCCAAACACAACACTAAAGACAGTCATCAAATCACAAAAGAGAACAAGAGGAAGGGAAGGTAATTGAAAATATAAACAAAATTGATAAAACTTTATCCAGACTCATCAAGAAAAAAAGGAGAGGACTCAAATCAATAAAATTAGAAATGAAAAAGAAGTTACAGCTTCTTTACAAAGCTTTACAAAGCATCCTAAGAGACTACAACAAGCAACTATATGCCAATAAAATGAACAACTTAGAAGAAATGGACGAATTCTTTAAAAGGTGCAATCTCCCAAGATTGAATCAGGAAGAAATAGAAAATCTGAACAGACCAATGACAAGTAATGAAATTGAAACTATGATTAAAAGCTACCAAAAAACAAAACTCCAGGACCAGATGGCTTCACAGGAGAATTCTATCAAACATTTAGAGAAGAGTTAACACCTATGCTTCTGAAACTATTTCCAAAAATTGCAGAGGAAGGAACATACCCAACCTCATTCTACGAGGCCACAATCACCCTGATACCAAAACCACACAAAGATAGCACAAAAAAAGAAACTTACAGGCCAATATCACTGTTGAACATAAGCACAGAAATCCTCAACAAAATACTAGGAATCAAAATTCAACAACACAGTAAAAGGATCATATACCATGTTTAAGTGGGATTTATCCCAGGAATGCAAGGATTTTTCAATATCCACAAATCAATTAGTGTGATACACCATATCAACAAATTGAAGAATAAAAACCATATGATAATCTCAGTAGATGCAGAAAAAGCTTTCAACAAAATTCAACACCCATTTATGATAAAAACTCTCAAGAAAGTAGACATAGATGGAACTTACCTCAACAGAGGCCATATATGACAAACCCACAGCCAACATCATTCTCAATGGTGAAAGACTGAAACCATTTCCTCTAAGATCAGCAACAAGAAAAGGTTATCCACTCTCACCACTATTATTCAACATACTTTTGGAAGTTTTAGCCACAGCAAGCAGAGAAGAAAAAGAAATAAAAGGAATCCAAATCAGAAAAAAAAAAGTAAAGCTGTCACTGTTTGCATGCAGATGACATGCTACTATACATAGAGAATCCTAAAGATGCTACCAGAAAACTACTAGAGCTAATCAATGAATTTGGTAAAGTAGCAGGATACAAAATTAATGCACAGAAATCTCTTTAATTCCTATACACTAATGATGAAAAATCTGAAAGAGAAATTAAGGGAACATTCTCATTTACCATTGCAAAAAAAAGAATAAAATACCTAGGGATAAACCTACCTAAGGAGACAAAGACCTGTATGCAGAAAACTATAAGACAGTGATGAAATAAATTAAAGATGATACAAACAGATGGAGAAATATACCATGTTCTTGGATGGAAAGAATCAACATTGTGAAAATGACTATACTACCCAAGCAATCGAAAGATTCAATGCAATCCCTATCAAACTACCAATGGCATTTTTCACAGAATTAGAACAAAAAATTTCAAAATTTGTATGGAAACACAAAAGACCCCAATAGCCAAAGCAATCTTCTTTTTTAACATCTTTGAGTATAACTGTTTTACAATAGTGTGTTAGTTTCTCCTTTACAACAAAGTGAATCAGTTATACATATACATGTTTCTATATCTCTTCCCTCTTGCATCTCCCTCCCTCCCACCCTCGCTATCCCACCCCTCTAGGTGGTCACAAAGCATAGAGGTGATCTCCCTGTGCTATGCGGCAGCTTCCCACTAGCTATCTAATTTACATTTGGTAGTGTGTATATGTCCCTGCCACTCTCTCACTTCATCACAGCCCACCCTTCCCCCTCCCCATATCCTCAAGTCCATGCTCTAGTAGGTCTGTGTTTTATTCCCGTCCTACCACTAATCTCTTCATGACATTTTCTTTCTTAGATTCCATATATATGTGTTAGCATATGGTATTTGTTTTTCTCCTTCTGACTTACTTCACTCTGTATGACAGACTCCAGGTCTATCCACCTCATTACAAATAACTCAGTTTCATTTCTTTTAATGGCTGAGTAATATTCCATTGTATATATGTGCCACATCTTCTTTATCCATTCATCTGTTGATGGACACTTAGGTTGCTTCCATGTCCTGGCTATCGTAAATAGAGCTGCAATAAACATTTTGGTACATGACTCTTTTTGAATTATGGTTTTCTCAGGGTATATGCCTAGTAGTGGGATGCCAAAGCAATCTTGAGAAAGAAAAATGGAACTGGAGGAATCAGGTTCCCTGACTTCAGACTATTACAAATCTACAGTAATCAAGGCAGTATGGTAATGGTACAAAAACAGAAATACAGATCAATGGAACAGGATAGAAAGCCCAGAGATAAACCCACGCACATATGGTCACTTTAACTTTGATAAAGGAGGCAAGAATATACAATGGAGAAAAGGTAGCCACTTCAACAAGTGGTGCTGGGAAAACTGGATAGCTACATATAAAAGAATGAAATTAGAACACTTCCTAACACCATACACAAAAATAAACTCAAAATGGATTAAGGACCTAAATGTAAGGTAAAACTCTTAGAAGAAAACATAGGAAGAACATACTTTGACATAAATCACAGCAAGATCTTTTTGACACACCTCCTAGAGAAATGTAAATAAAAACAAAAATAAACAAATAGGACCTAATGAAACTTAAAAGCTTTTGCACAGCAAAGGAAAACATAAGGGCTTCTCTGGTGGTGCAGTGGTTGAGAGTCCGCCTGCCGATGCAGGTGATACAGGTTCGTACCCTGGTCCAGGAAGATCCCACATGCCGCAGAGCGGCTAGGCCTGTGAGCCATGGCCGCTGAGCCTGCACGTCCGGAGCCTGTGCTCCGCAATGGGAGAGACCACAACAGTTAGAGGCCTGCGTACCTCAAAAAAACCCCAAAACAAAAACAAAACCATAAACAAGACGAAAAGATAACCCTCAGAATGGGAGAAAATATTTGCAAACAAAGCAACTGATAAAGGATTTATCATAAATGGGTGTTGAATTTTGTCGAAAGCTTTTTCTTCACCTATTGAGATGATTATATGTTTTTTCTCCTTCAGTTTGTTAATATGGTTTATCACATTGATTGATTTGTATTTACTGAAGTATCCTTGCATTCCTGGGATAAACCCCACTTGATCATGGTGTATGATCCTTTTAATGTGCTGTGATTCTGTTTGCTAGTATTTTGTTGAGGATTTTTGCATCTATGTTCATCAGTTATATTGGCCTGTAGTTTTCTTTCTTTGTGACCTCTTTGTCTGCTTTTATCATCAGGTTGATGGTGGCCTTGCAGAATGAGTTTGGGAGTGTTCCTCCCTCTGCTATATTTTGGAAGGGTTTGAGAATAGGTGTTAGCTCTTCTCTAAATGTTTGATAGAATTCGTCTGTGAAGCCTTCTGGTCCTCGGCTTTTGTTTGTTGGAAGATTTTTAATCACAGTCTCAATTTCAGTGCTTATGATTGGTCTATTTATATTTTCTATTTCTTCCTGGTTCAGTCTCAGAAGGTTGTGCTTTTCTAAGAATTTGTCCATTTCTTCCAGGTTGTCCATTTTATTGGCCTATAGTTGCTTGTAAGTAATCTCTCATGATCCTTTTTATTTCTGCAGTGTCATTTGTTACTTCTCCTTTTTCATTTCTAATTCTGTTGATTTGAGTCTTTTCCCTTTTTTTCTTGATGAGTCTGGCTAATGGTTTATCAATTTTGTTTATCTTCTCAAAGAACCAGTTTTTAATTTTATTGATCTTTGCTAGTGTTTCCTTCATTTTTTTTCATTTATTTCTAATCTGTTCTTTAAGATTTCTTCTGCAAACTCTGGGGTTTTTTTTCTTCTTTCTCTAATTGTTTTAGGTGTACGGTTAGATTGTTTATTTGAGATGTTTCTTGTTTCTTGAGGTAGGATTGTATTGCTATAAACTTCCCTCTTAGAACCACTTTTGCTGCATCCCATAGGTTTTGGGTCGTCGTGTTTTCATTTTCATTTGTTTCTAGGTATTTTTTGATTTCCTCTTTGATTTCTTCAGTGATCTCTTGGTTATTTAGTAGTGTATTGTTTAGCCTCCATGTGTTTGTATTTTCTCCAAATTTATTTCCTAATCTAGTCTCATAGAGTTGTGGTTGCAAAAGATACTTGATATGATTTCAATTTTCTTAAGTTTACCAAGGTTTGATTTTTGACCTAAGATATGACCCATCCTGTTGAATGTTCCATGAGCACTTGAGAAGAAAGGGTATTCTGTTGTTTTTGGATGGGATGTGCTATAAATATCAATTAAGTCCATCTTGTTTAATTATCAGTTAAAGCTTGTTTCCTTATTTATTTTCATTTTGGATGATCTGTCCATTGGTGAAAGTGGGGTGCTAAAGTCCCCTACTATGATTGTGTTACTGTCGATTTTCCCTTTTATGGCTGTTAGCATTTGTCATGTAGTGAGGTGCTCCTATGTTGGGTGCATATTTACAATTGTTATATCTTCTTCTTGGATGGATCCCTTAATCATTATGTAGTGTCCTTCTTTGTCTCTTGTAATAGTCTTTATTTTAAAGTCTCTTTTGTCTGATATGAGAGTTGCTACCCCAGCTTTCTTTTGATTTATGTTTGTATGGAATATCTTTTTCCATCCCCTCACTTTCAGTCTTTATGTGTCCCTAGGTCCAAAGTGGGTCTCTTGTAGATAGCATATATACAGGTCTTGTTTTTAAGTAAGTATTTATCTAAGAAACACATTCAGACTGAGGGTACTCTAAGACCTTGCACAGAACATCACATAGTGAATAAGCTAGACCAAGCTCTGGGTATGCACATATTATCTATTATTGGTACAATTATAAAAGTAATGTTTCTTGAAGGTATGAAATCTTTCTTATAAAATTTAACTCTGAAGATAAAGCCAACAGTTAATACTGATGCTAGGAATGATGGAGTCTAAAAAAGAAATGTCTCTTAGCTAGAATACAGAAATTTTGAGTTAAAGAGTAGAAGAACAAGTTCATGCATAACTCAGATCAGATCAGAACAGATTCACCACATATACTTCTAAGAGAAATGAATAGTTGTTTATAAAACTATTTCCATGAGAGCCAAGCTAGTATTTTCAAAATATACTTTGTAAAGGAAATTATATAAAATAGCGATACTAATAATTTTTTAAATTCTGAGACTATCTTAGATATACATTTGAATACCCAGAATGAATGTCTCAGGTCACATTCTCATGAATGTCAAGAAATGCACATATTTTCATGCTCAAAAATGGCTGTTCAAAATACATTCAAGTATCATTGCTCCATCCAGGTTGGAGCCTCAGCAGCTTAAAAAAGTAGGTTTCTCTTTTATCATACATAATTCCATTTCTTGTATAATGAAAACCATAACTCCAATCCAGACAAGTAGTTTTCATTCATTCATTAAACCACACCTACTAAGCCTTCCCTAGAGGTCAGACAATGGCAGTAGGTTCCAGGAAGAGCAGACAGGAAAGAACACATGCAGACTGCCACTGATAAAATGAATGTAGATTATGGAGAGTGAGTACACTTATGATTTTTTAATTCTTCTGAATATATTCCTTCTTGAATCAGCTTCAGGTTTTTGGTTCCGTTTATCAAAAAATCATTTTTCTTAACCGTAACAGGATAATATTATCATATGACTAAGTCAGTGTGTTTGACTTCAACCTAGCTTCACTGTCACAATTGATACCTGACTAGACAAAGCCACAGCTTATCATCAAGAAAGTGTAAAAGGAGAGCTTTCTGAGAAACATTTTTGGAAAGTACCTTAAGATTAAAACATCAGAAGATATACTTTGTTTTAAGCTGTGGTTAAAGTTGTGACAAATCTAAAACCTATTTCCTCTTCAACATGAACAAACTTAATTCACTAGACCTTATTCTTTATAAACTAAAATTTAATTGTAAACATGATGACAATATATGAATACTTGTCTTCTCTTGATGAAAAGCGATTCTTTTATCTGCCTCTTACTGCACAAAGTCTACCTTTCCTCAATTGCAGTAGTACTGTTCTTTCTTCATGTAGGTGTACAATATCTAGGATGAGGTAAAAATAAAGATTACAAGCAATCTGACATACTACAACAGCCCATGAAGGTAGACTGCTCTCATTCTCCTTATATACTCCCCTTACTCTAGTCCTTCCTCCCCTGATCTTGAGAAAGGGAAGCTCCAGTCCTCACAGAGCAGTGTTGACACGAGTACTTACAACAATGCACTAATGCAGGGAGAACTTCCTACTTCCTAGCACAGCAGAGAAAAAAAGTGATCCACTAGAAAAGGAAATTATAACAACTGAAAACAGAAACTTTGGCATCAGAGAGAAGTGGGTTCAAGTCCTAGGTCTAGCACTATAACCTTGGTCAAATTTTTAATTTACTTGAGGTTTAATTTTCTCAACAGTAAGACAACAATAAATACTAACATTTTTTTTTCTGTTATGAGGAAAAGAACACTAGATTTTGAGTCATAAGGCATGGGTTCAAGTTCCAGTTATATCCTCTAATAATATAACACCAAGGAAGTAATATAACCTCTGTGAGCCTCAGTTTCTTTATTTATAAAAGATGGATGAAAATATCTCCTTTATACTTCTCATACTGAAAAGGAACTAGGAAAGAAAATGGTTTCTATAAAAATCCTTTATAACCTGTAAAGGGTTTTATAAATATAAATTTATAAAACTATAAGATAGTTTTACTGACAAAATAATCTTCTTAGAAAGCAAAATCTGAAGGGACCAAAAAAAAATAATAATAATGGCATGCCCATAAATTTCTAGAGGAATAAAAAAGAACGGGAGTGTTCATTAATTTTCAACCTATTGGTTACAATTTTCTGCAGTGACCTAAAAACACAGCATTATATCATGATGAAGGTGATAATAACCCTTACAAATAAAGTAAAAAGAAAGCCAGAAGCAACAATTACTTGCCATATATAACTCCTTATTGATGCCAAGATACTTTCCATTTCCACATCCAATATCAGCAACTAATGAACCACGTGGCAAAGCTTTCAAAAACTCCACAATGTGTGGCCAAGGGGTATGTCTCGTGCTGCTAAAGTGTCTAGCAATTTCTTCATAAACTTGATGGACATATTCTTGCTCCAGTTGTGAGGCTTCTTTATCACTCTCTGGAAATGATGTGGGAGTCTCCTTCATCTGGCTGTCACAGACCAAAGGGTAACCTAATGAATAAAAGAAAGCAATATAAACCATTTACTTATTTGTCTGTTTTTTAAATTTATTTTTTGGCCGCACCATGCGGCATGTGGGATCTTACTTCCCCGTCCCGGGATTGAACCCACGCCCCCTGCATTGGAAGCACAGAGTCTTAACCACTGGACCACCAGGGAAGTCGCTAAACCATTATTTTTATCCAAATGATTCATAAGGTATCACTGTTTTCTCAAAAGAAAAAGCAAATCAATCTATGTTTGATGACTAGGGTTAAGTAGGGTCTGATTTATCAGTTTAAAAAAGTAGTTCTTACCTAGCAAGTCCAATTATGTATGTGACGGGTCTAATATAAGAAGGGGTAAATCCATTTGAAACAAAATATGACTGTAATTCTGCATGCCTTATAATGCAGATGCCTATTTCATCTTGAGATTAAGGGTACTCTTATTCAGGAAAAAATCTTGATGGGCCTGGCATAACCAGAAGAAATTTAGCAATTAACAGGATTTAGGGTTTTTGTCTTGTAGGAGTTCTGGGGACCCTAGGACTCTCAGAAGAAGAACCAGACCTAGAAACAAAGTGTGATTTGGTAATAATCATAAGATTTAATGAATACTGTTTGAAGCGGTCTACATATATTGTCTCAATCCTCACAGTAACACTATGAATAGGTACTATTACATTCATTTTACAGATGAGGAAACTGACTCATGGAATATTAAATAATGATCCTAAAGTGACAAAGATGGTAAGTCATACAGTCAAGATTTGAACCCAGGCAGTGGAGACTCCAGAATCCACATTCTCAATGACTACACTGTGTTGCCTCCTTCAATAGAATGAGCAAATCCTAAGAAGAACACCAGCAAGTAGAGGAGATGACAGAGGAAATTTAGGATACAATATCTCAAATTAATTTTGAAGTGTTCCCTGTTCTCTGCAATAACGTCTAATATTCATTTCAAATCCTTGCCTTTTCTCAGCTATGCTATAATTTCCCTTTGTCTTCAGCCAGTCTGTGGCACACAACATCTTTTTATGGGTAGTATACTAGAGAATAAAGGAAGAAGTAGTGTTCCCAGAGAAACCACAGACAAGACTTAGCAATAATTAGAAATCATGTGGCAGCAAAGAATTGATGGCTTCAGGAATTTTCCCTAAATGTAACTAGAAGATTCCAAAACTTGAATGGGAGTGGAACTATCTAGTCCCTACTAATATGTAAAGTGAACCTCTAAACACTTTATGTAGACATTTAAGAAACGGGTAGCCCCAGAAAGCTTGAGAGCTCTAAAACATACATGTGGAAACAGATGGGTTACATTATGTTGGTTACGTCAGAATTACAATTACACTACAATATACATTACAATTATCTTAAACTGGTCTTGCTAAAAATTTTATTCTCTTGGAAATTATGAACATCTCAGTTATGTAAAGGGAGGATCACTTAAATCCACAAATTTTGACCAGAAGTATCCAAAAGATGGCCTTGAACTTTTAAAAAATCCGTAAACTGAATATACAATCAGAGCTTCTTATAGCATCCCTTAAATTAATGCCCATACTTTAAAAAATTTGCATAAGAAAACTAACTTGTCTCATCTACTAAATTTCAAGTTCCTTGAGAACAAGAGCCATGCTTTATTTTTCTATACCTTGTAAAGCTACTGGCAGTGTTAGACATTCATCAGATACTAGATTAATATTTTTTAATTGATAAAAAAATTTTGTTTTTAAGTCCTCAAGGACACTTTTAGCAAAAGAAACAAAAACCTGTTAAAACCTATTTTAAGCTTCACTAACGTGAAGATATCAAATATGAAGATTCCAAGTTTCCTAACAGAATAATATCTTGTACATATAACAAAGATTTTTAATTTAAAATGTTTTTAAGATGACTAAATCCAAAAGCTCCTGCTAAGATACCACCCATAACTGAAACCACGAAGATGTAAAAAGCTCATAACATCACTGTCATTATAAAATATTACTTATAAAACACAAGGGGTTTTTATTTGAGTCCAAAAATACAGGTCATGATGCACTTATACAGACAATTCAAAACAGTATCCTCGACAAGTTTTTGAGCACTCCTTTCCAAAGTGACTACAACAAACACTGTTAATCCCCCTAAAGTTATCCACTTACTATAGAACAATTTGTCGTCTCCAACTTCCCTCTTAGGTTAATGAGAAGTAATTGAGAAATGTGACAAGCTGTTTCCAAAAAAACTTATTTTTGTACAAGTGATATTTTAATGCCCCCAAACTGTAGTATTCTTAACCATGACTACAATAAATAAAATATTTATTTAGAATACAACTATGCTCAAGTACTATGTTTGAGGAAAATAAAGATGAGTAAGATGCAGTCCCTGCCTTCAAGAAATATAAACTTAACTATGCGGGTTGTTAAGAAAAGTATATGTAAGTACAATACAAGGCAGAACACAGGAAATGCCAGTAGAGGAGTTAAGACAAAGCTCTTCTCAGTTCTTACGGGACTTTAAAAGATTTTCATAGTAGATTTACTCCATTTTACAGGAGAACCAAAATTATATACTTACTACAATTACAAGGTGTTTGCCTCACTTTCCTAAAGGTAAATGATGTCCGTATTCCCCTTTTGCTTAAAGTTAAGTCTTCAACATCTCCGGTGATAATTCCACTTTTGGGACCCCTGGATGCTTGCATAGTATCAAATTTTCTGGGTGTGATTCTAAAAACAACAGTCAAATTAGTTTATTTAACACTGTATTCAGAAAAATATTTCAGGTCCTTTAAAAATATTAAGCAAATAGAGTAAAACTAGAAGAATTTATTGCAAATATCTATTGGATTCCCTGAATTGCTAAGCATTGGGGGAAAAAAACAAAGAAATAGAAATCTTTGTCTCTTAGGAAATTATCTCCAGGGTAATCATTTACAGCTAACAAACTATGCAAGGGGGAAAAATAGAGCAATAACAAATGCTTAATTAATACCAATGCCGAGGAAGAAAAAACAAGAAAGAGATGGGACAAAGAGGAAACAAATAGATAGTAAATTTAAATCCAATTATCAGTAATGTTAAATGTAAAAGGACTTTAAATCCAATTAAAGAACAAAGAATTTCAGATTGGATGTTTTTAAAAATCCAACTATATGCTGATTACAAGAGACATACTTTATAAATAAGGACAGAGAATAGTTGAAAAATGATAGAAAAAAAGATACAACATACAAAAAACAAATATTTTGTATATACCTAGCAAAACCAAAAGAAAAGTGGTATAGCTATACTAATCAGACAAAGTAGACTTTAAGGCAGTAAGTATTAATAGAGATAAAAAAGAACATTTCATAATGATAACAGGGTCAATCCAAAAGAAAAATATTATGTAAAAACCCTATATATTTGTATGCACCTAACTAATAGCACAGCCTCAAAATATATAAAGCAAAAAGTGAAAACAAAATCTAAAAGGAGAAATAGACAAATACATAATTATCACTGGAATTTCTAATATATCTTTCTTAGTAAGTGAAATCTAGCTGGAAGTCAAGGACATCAACATCAGAAAACAGATAATGGAACAAAAAAGTATATGATTAACATAGATATAATACGTAAAACAAAGACTGAAAACTAAAGAGAGAAAAGTACAAGCCATTGTAGATTTTAAGGAAGTTTAAAGGGAATCTTGGAAGTAAGATCAAATTTTTGAATGGGAAAAAGGAATCATTTAGTAAGAAAATATGGCCTTTTCAAAGTTAAATTTATAGAGTGAAATGCACAGAACTTAAGTGTACAATTCAATGAATTTTGACAAATGCACACAACCATGTATCCACCATCCCAATCAAGACAATTACCCAAGGAAATTCCCTCGTGCCCTTTTCCAGTCAGTCTTTTCCCCCCTTAAAGCAACCACTATTCTGATTTCTATCCATATAGTTTTGCCTGTTCTTGAATTTCATATATAGTTGGCACTATTTTGTATCTGGCTTTGTCCATTGAACATAATTTTGAGATTTAGCCATGCTGCTGTGTGTTTCAGCAGTTCACTGTTGTTCTTTTTTTTTTTTTTTTTGCGGTATGCGGGCCTCTCACTGTTGTGGCCTCTCCCATTGCGGAACACAGGCTCCGGACACGCAGGCCTAGCGGCCATGGCTCACGGGCTTAGTTGCTCCGCGGCATATGGGATCTTCCCGGACCAGGGCACGAACCCGTGTCCCCTGCATCGGCAGGCGGATTCTCAACCACTGCGCCACCAGGGAAGCCCCACTGTTGTTCTTTAATCACTGAGTAAAATTTCATTATATGAACGTGCCATAATTTATCCAAAATCTCCTGTTTATTGATATTTAGCATTCTTAGTTTGGGACTAAAATAAAGCTTATACACATCTTTTTCAGATATATATTTTTATTACTCTTGGGAAAATACCTAAGAGTGAAATTGGTGGGTCATAGTGTAAGAAACTACCAGTTTTCCAAGATGGTTGCACATAATTTTACACTCCCACCAGCAACATGTGAGAGTTTCAGGCTGCTTGACATTCTCACCAACACTTGGTATTGTCTAAGTTTTAAATATTAGCCATTTTAGCAAGTAGCAAGTGACATGAAATATCAATTATAATTTGTATTTCTCTGATGACTAATGATATTGTGTTTCTTTTCATGTGCTTTTTAGCCATTCATAGATCCTTCTGGGAAAGGATCTGTTCAAATCTTATACCCAGTCTTTTGTTAGATATATGTATTGTGGATATTTTTCCCCCATGTATAGCCTGGCTTTTCATTTTCTTAATGCTGTTTTCTGATAAGCAGAAGTTTTAAATTTTGATGCAGTTATTTTGTCTTCTTTTTCTTTTACAGTGTTCTGAAACCTTTCTAAAAAAAACTGCCTACCCCAGAGCTGCAAAAGTATCCTCTTGTATTTTCTTCTAGACATCTCATAGTTTTTGTTTTTACATTTAAATTTATGATCTATCCCATATTAATTTTTGTGAATGGTGTGAGGTATATCAAGGCTCATTTTATTTCCACATAGATCTCTGGTTGTCCCAGCACCATCTGTTGAAAATTTTCCTTTCCACAATGAATTACGTTGCCACCTTTGTCAAAAATCAACTGACACTATATCTATGAATATATTCTGTCCCAGTGGTCTATTTGTCTATCTGTACAATACTACACTCTTTTGATTAGGTAGTTTTATAGATAGTAAATCTTAAACGTCAGGTAGAATAAATCCTGCAACATTGTTCTTATGTTCAAGATTGTTTTGATTATTCTTGGTCACTCACATTTCCTGGTAAATTTTAGAATCTGCTTATCAATTTCTACAAAAAAAAGTCTTTTAAGATTCTGATTGGAATTACACTAAATCATTAGATCAATTTGGGAATAACTGATACCTTAACAATATTAAGTTCCCTACCCATGATTATGCCATCTCTATTTCTTCATTTATTTCAGTCTGTAATTTCCCTTACCAATGTTTCATGATTTTTAGAGTATATGTGTTGTATATCTTTTGTTAAATCTATTCCTGAGACTTAAATCTTCTAAAGCCAAGTTTTCTGCTTGACCCACTCTAGCAAGGTTATCTGCCTATAGAAGTGGGTTTCATACTCACAGGGAATGTGCCAGGCCTGAAAGATCTCAGCAAATTTTTAAAAAGCATAATTTTATACTAAAGTTGTTGATGGTGCTTTATGAAGAATCAGATATGTTGACTACACATCTAGTAAAAAAAATATCAACCATATAATTAAAGTACAAACCATGTCTACCAGACAGCCCACAATAGTCTGCCCACCACAACTTAAGGACCCATGCAGTCCACATAGAGGGCACCCCTAGAGCATATAGCTCTGGTGTCCAGAGGGCAGTGCACTGCTGGGCCCCACAGGACACTTCCTAGGTAAGACCACTTCTCTGAGATTGAGAAATATATCCCAACAAATACATAGAAATAAAAACAGCAAATTAGGCAAAATGAGGTGACAGAGGAATATGTTCCAAATGAAAGAACAAGATAAAAACCCTAGAAGAAGAACTAAGTAAAGTGGAGATAAGCAATCTACCCAACAGAGAGTTCAAGGTCGTGATTGTAAAGTTCACCAAAGAATTCAGGAGAAGATTGGATGAACAGAGTGAGAAGTAGAAATTTTTAACAAAGAGTTAGAAAATATAAAGAAGAAACAAACAGAGCTGAAGAATATGACCAGTGAAATAAAAAATACAGTAGACGGAATCATCAGTAGATTAGATGATATATAGAGAAATGGATTATTGAACTGGAGACAGAGTAGTGGAAATCACTCAAGCTGAACAGAAAAAAAGAAAAAAGAATAAAAAGAAATGAGGACAGTTTAAGAGACCTCTGAGACACATCAATTGCATTAATATTCACTCTATAGGGGTCCCAGAAGGAGAAGAGAGACAGAAAGGGGCAGAGAACATATTTGAATACACAAGAGCTGAAAACGTCCCTAACCTGGGAAAGGAAACAGACATCCAGGTGCAGGAAGCACAGAGAGTCCCAAACAGGAAGAACCTAAAGAGGACCACACCCAGACACACTGTAATTAAAATGGCAAAAAATAATGATAAAGAGAGAATATTAAAAGCAGAAAGGGGAAAGCAACAAGTTACATACAAGGGAACTCCGATAAGGCTATAAGCTGACTATTCAGCAGAAACTCTGCAGGCCAGAAGGGAGTGACACAATATATTTAAAATGATGAAAGGGAAAAATCTACAACCAAGAATACTCTACCCAGCAAAGCTTTCATTCAGAGTTGAAGGAGAGTTCAAAAGTTTTACAGACAAGCAAAAGCTAAAAGAGTTTAGCATCACCAAAGCAGCATTGCAAGAAAGGCTAAAGGGACTTTTCTAAACAGAAAAGACCAAAAGAAATAAGAAAACTGTGAAAGGAAAAATCTCATTGGTAAAGGCAAATATACAGTAAAGGTAATAGATCAACCACTTATAAAATTAGTAGAAAAAAAAACTAGTAGGGAGGGGGAGCGAGAAGATGGCGGAAGAGTAAGACGCGGGGATCACTCTTCCTCCTCACAGATACATCAGAAATACATCTACACGTGGAACTTCTCCTATAGAACACCCACCGAACGCTGGCAGAAGACCTCAGACCTCCCAAAAGGCAAGAAACTCCCCACGTACCTGGGTAGGGCAAAAGAAAAAAGAATAAACAGAGACAAAAGAATAGGGACGGGACCTGCACCAGTGGGAGGGAGCCGTAAAGGAGGAAAGGTTCCCACACCCTAGAAGCCCCTTTGCGGGCGGAGACTGCGGGTGGCGGAGGGGGAAGCTTCAGAGCCGCGGAGGAGAGCGCAGCAACAGGGTGCGGAGGGCAAAGCGGAGAGATTCCCGCACGGAGGATCGGTGCCGATCGGCACTCACCAGCCTGAGAGGCTTGTCTGCTCACCCGCCGCGGCGGGCGGGGCTGGGAACTGAGCCTCGGGCGGATCCCAGGGAAAGGTCTGGAGTTGGCAGAGTGAAAACAGCCTGAAGGGGTTAGCGCACCACGGCTGGCCGGGAGGGAGTTCGGGAGAAGTCTGGAGCTGCCGAAGAGGCAAGAGACCTTTTCTTCCCTCTTTACCTCCTGCTGCGCAAGGAGAGGGGTTTAAGCGCGCCACTTAAAGGAGCTCCAGAAACGGGCGCGGACCTGCCGAAGAGACAAGAGACTTTTTCTTGCCTCTTCGCTTCCTGGGGCGCGAGGAAAGGGAATTAAGGGCACCACATAAAGGAGCTCCAGAAACGGGCGCGAGCTGCGGCTGTCGGCACGGACAACAGAGACGGGTGTGGGACGCTAGGGTTGCTACTGCCGACACCAAGAGGCCTGTGTGCGAGCACAGGTCACTCTCCACACCGCCCCTCCCGGGAGCCTGTGCAGCCCGCCAGTGCCGGGGTCCTGGGATCCTGGGACTGCTTCCCCGGGAAAACGCGCGGCGCACCTCGGGCCGGTGCAGCGTCACGCCGGCCTCTGCCGCCGCGGACTCGCCCCACATCCGTGCCCCCACCCCACCGCGCCTGAGTGAGCCAGAGACCACGAATCAGCTGCTCCGTTAACGCTGCTCCTTTGACTCCGCCCTGTCTCAGCGAAGGGCAGACGCCCTCGGACGACCTGCGTGCAGAGGCGGGGCCAGGTCCACGGCTGAGCCCCAGGAGCTGTGCGAACAAAGAGAGGGGGAGGTCCCTCCCAGCAGCCTCAGAAACAGCGGGTTAAAGCTCCACAGTCAGCTTGAAGTGCCCTGCATCTGTGGAAAACGTGAATAGACAGCGAAATATCCCAGGTTGAGGCAGTGGACTTTGGGAGCAAGATATACTATTATTTTCCCCCTTTTTCGTTTTGTGAGTGTGTATGTGGGTGCTGCTGTGTGAGATTTTGTCTGTGTAGCTTTGTTTTCACCATTTGTCCTGGGGTTAGACCGACCCCTTTTTTTTTCTTTTTTTTCTTTAATAGAAATTTTTGTTCTTAATAATTATTTTTTTATTTTAATAACTGTATTTTACCCTACTTTATTTTGTCTTCTCCCCTTTCTTCCTTTCTCCCCTCCTTTCTTTCCTATTTCCCTCCTTCCTTCCTCCCTCCCTTCCTTTCTTTATTCCCTCCTTCCTTCCTCCCTTCCTTCCTTCCTCCCTCCCTTCCTTTCTTTATTCCGTCCTTCCTTCCTCCCTTCCTTTCTTCCTCCCTCCCTTCCTTTCTTTATTCCCTCCTTCCTTCCTCCCTTCCTTTCTTCCTCCCTCCCTTCCTTTCTATATTCCCTCCTTCCTTCCTCCCTTCCTTTCTTCCTCCCTCCCTTCCTTTCTTCCTTCCTTCCCTCCCTTCCTCCCTTCTTCCTTCCTTTCTTGACTTTCTATTTTTTCTCCCTTTTGTTTTGAGCCGTGTGGATTAAAGGCTCTTGGCACTCCAGCCAGGTGTCAAGGCTGTGTCTCTGAGGTGGGAGAACTAACCTCAGGACACTGGTCCACAAGAGACCTCTCAGCTCCACGTAATATCAAACGGCGAAAATCTCCCAGAGATCTCCATCTCAACACCAAGACCCAGATTCACTCAAGGACCCACAACAAACAGTGCTGGACACCCTATACCCAACAAAGAGCGAGACAGGTCTACAGCCCCATCCATTAGTAGAGAGGCTGCCTAGAATCACAGTAAGGCTACTGACATCCCCATACACGCCCCCAGACGTGGACCTGCCCACCAGGGAGACGGGATCCAGCCTCATCCACCAGAACAGGGGCACTGGTCCCCCCAACCAGGAAACCTGCTCAACCCACTGAACCAACCTCAGCCACTGGGGACAGCCACCAAAAATAGATAGAAATACGAACCTGCAGCCTGCAAAAGGGAGACCCCAAACACAGTAAGATAAGCAAAATGAGAAGACAGAAAAACACACAGCAGATGAAGGAACAAGATAAAAACACACCAGACCTAACAAATGAAGAGGTAATAGCCAATCTACCTGAAAGAGAATTTAGAATAATGATGGTGAAGATGATGCAAAATCTTGGAAATAGAATAGACAAATTGCAAGAAACAGTTCACAAGGACCTAGAAGAAATAAAGAGGAAGCAAGTAACGATGAGCAACACACTAAATGAAATGAAAAATACTCTAGATGGGATCAGTAGCAGAATAACTGAGGCAGAAGGACGGATAAGTGACCTGGAAGATAAAATAGTGGAAATAACTACTGCAGAGCAGAAGAAAGAAAAAAGAATGAAAAGAACTGAGGACAGTCTCAGAGATCTCTGGGACAACATTAAATGCACCAACATTCGAATCATAGGGGTCCCAGAAGAAGAAGAGAAAAAGAAAGGGACTGAGAAAACATTTGAAGAGATTATAGTTGAAAACTTCCCTAATATAGGAAAGGAAATAGTCAACCAAGTCCAGGAAGCACAGAGAGTCCCATACAGGATAAACCCAAGGATAAACACGCCGAGACACATAATAATCAAACTGTCAAAAATTAAATACAAAGAAAACATATTAAAAGCAGCAAGGGAAAAACAACAAATAACACACAAGGGAATCCCCATAAGGCTAACATCTGATCTTTCAGCAGAAACTCTACAAGCCAGAAGGGAGTGGCAGGACATACTTAAAATGATGAAGGAAAAAAACCTACAACCAAGATTACTCTACCCAGCAAGGATCTCATTCAGATTTGATGGAGAAATTAAAACCTTTACAGACAAGCAAAAGCTGAGAGAGTTCAGCACCACCAAACCAGCTTTACAACAAATGCTAAAGGAACTTCTCTAAGCAAGAAACATAAGAGAAGGAAAAGACCTACAAGAACAACCCGAAACAATTAAGGAAATAGTAATAGGAACGCACATATCAATAATTACCTTAAATGTAAATGGATTAAATGCTCCCACCAAAAGACACAGACTGGCTGAATGGATACAAAAGCAGGACCCATATATATGCTGTCTACAAGAGACCCACTTCAGACCTAGGGACACTTACAGGCTGAAAGTGAGGGGATGGAAAAAGATATTCCATGCAAATGGAAATCAGAAGAAAGCTGGAGTAGCAATTCTCATATCAGACAAAATAGACTTTAAAATAAAAACTCTTACAAGAGACAAAGAAGGACACTACATAATGATCAAGGGATCAATCCATGAAGAAGATATAACAATTGTAAATATTTATGCACCCAACATAGGCGCACCTCAATACATAAGGCAAGTACTAACAGCCATAAAAGGGGAAATCGACAGTAACACAATCATAGTAGGGGACTTTAACACCCCACTGTCACCAATGGACAGATCATCCAAAATGAAAATAAATAAGGAAACACAAGCTTTAAATGATACATTATACAAGATGGATTTACTTGATATTTATAGGACATTCCATCCAAAAACAACAGAATACACATTTTTCTCAAGTGCCCATGGAACATTCTCCAGGATAGGTCATATCTTGGGTCACAAATCTAGCCTTGGCAAATTTAAGAAAATTGAAATCGTATCAAGTATCTTTTCTGACCACAACGCTATGAGACTAATTATCAATTACAGGAAAAGATCTGTAAAAAATACAAACACATGGAGGCTAAACAATACACTACTTGAAAACGAAGTGATCACTGAAGAAATCAAAGAGGAAATCAAAAAGTACTTAGAAACAAATGACAATGGACACACAACGACCCAAAACCTATGGGATACAGCAAAAGCAGTTCTAAGAGGGAAGTTTATAGCAATACAATCATACCTTAAGAAACAGGAAGCATCTCGAATAAACAACTTAACTTTGCACCTAAAGCAATTAGAGAAGGAAGAACAAAAAAACCCCAAATTTAGCAGAAGGAAAGAAATCATAAAGGTCAGATCAAAAATAAATGAAAAAGAAATGAAGGAAACAGTAGCAAAGATCAACAAAAGTAAAAGCTGGTTCTTTGACAAGATAAATAAAATTGATAAACCAGTAGCCAGACTCATCAACAAAAAAAGGGAGAAGACTCAAATCAATAGAATTAGAAACGAAAAAGGAGATGTAACAACTGACTCTGCAGAAATACAAAGGATCATGAGAGATTACTACAAGCAACTCTATGCCAATAAAATGGACAACCTGGAAGAAATGGACAAATTCTTAGAAATGCACAACCTGCCAAGACTGAACCAGGAAGAAATAGAAAATATGAACAGACCAATCACAAGCACTGAAATTGAAACTGTGATTCAAAATCTTCCAACAAACAAAAGCCCAGGACCAGATGGCTTCACAGGCGAATTCTAGCAAACATTTAGAGAAGAGCTAACACCAAACTCTTCCAAAAGATAGCAGAGGGAGGAACACTCCCAAACTCATTCTATGAGGCCACCATCACCCTGATACCAAAACCAGACAAAGACGTCACAAAGAAAGAAAACTATAGGCCAATATCACTGATGAACATAGATGCAAAAATCCTCAACAAAATACTAGCAAACAGAATCCAACAGCACATTAAAAGGATCATACACCATGATCAAGTGGGGTTTATTCCAGGAATGCAAGGATTCTTCAATATACGCAAATCAATCAACGTGATACACCATATCAACAAACTGAAGGAGAAAAACCATATGATCATCTCAATAGATGCAGAGAAAGCTTTTGACAAAATTCAACACCCATTTATGATAAAAAACCCTGCAGAAAGTAGGCATAGAGGGAACTTTCCTCAATATAATAAAGGCAATATATGACAAACCCACAGCCAGCATTGTTCTCAATGGTGAAAAACTGAAACCATTTCCACTAAGATCAGGAACAAGACAAGGTTGCCCACTCTCACCACTCTTATTCAACCTAGTTTTGGAAGTTCTAGCCACAGCAATTAGAGAAAATAAAGAAATAAAAGGAATCCAAATAGGAAAAGAAGAAGTAAAGCTGTCACTGTTTGCAGATGACATGATACTATACATAGAGAATACTAAGGATGCTACCAGAAAACTACTAGAACTAATCAATGAATTTGGTAAAGTAGCAGGATACAAAGTTAATGCACAGAAATCTCTGGCATTCTTATACACTAATGATGAAAAATCTGAGAATGAAATTAAGAAAACACTCCCATTTACGATTGCAACAAAAAGAATAAAATATCTAGGAATAAACCTACTTAAGGAGACAAAAGACTTGTATGCAGAAAACTATAAGACACTGATGAAAGCAATTAAAGATGATACAAATAGGTGGAGAAATATACCATGTTCTTGGATTGGAAGAATCAACATAGTGAAAATGACTGTATTACCCAAAACAATCTACAGATTCAATGCAATCCCTATCAAATTACCACTGGCATTTTTTCAGAACTAGAAAAAAGAATTTCACAATTTGTATGGAAACACAAAAGACCCCAAATAGCCAAAGCAATCTTGAGAACGAAAAATGGAGCTGGAGGAATCAGGCTCCCTGACTTCAGACTATACTACAAGGCCACAGTAATCAAGACAGTATGGTACTGGCACAAAAACAGAAATATAGATCAATGGAACAGGATAGAAAGCCCAGAGATAAACCCCACATATATGGTCACCTTATCTTTGATAAAGGAGGCAAGAATATACATTGGAGAAAAGACAGCGTCTTCAATAAGTGGTGCTGGGAAAACTGGACAGCTACCTGTAGAACTATGAAATTAGAACACTCCCTAACACCACACACAAAAATAAACTCAAAATGGGTTAAAGACCTAAATGTAAGGCCAGACACTATCAAACTCTTAGAGGAAAACATAGGCAGAACACTCTATGACATAAATCACAGCAAGATCCTTTTTGACCCATCTCCTAGAGAAATGGAAATAAAAACAAAAATAAACAAATGGGATCTAATGAAACTTAAAAGCTTTTGCACAGCACAGGATACCATAAACAAGACCAAAAGACAACCCTCAGAATGGGAGAAAATATTTGCAAATGAAGCAACTGACAAAGGATTAATCTCCAAAATTTATAAGCAACTCATGCAGCTCAATAACAAAAAAACAAACAACTCAATCCTAAAATGGGCAGAAGAACTAAATAGACATTTCTCCAAAGAAGATATACAGATAGCCAACAAACACATGAAAGAATGCTCAACATCATTAATCATTAGAGAAATGCAAATCAAAACTACAATGAGATATCATCTCACACCGGCCAGATTGGCCATCATCAAAAACTCTAGAAACAATAAATGCTGGAGAGGGTGTGCAGAAAAGGGAACACTCTTGCACTGTTGGTGGGAATGTAAAATGATACAGCCACTATGGAAAACAGTATGGAGGTTCCTTAAAAAACTACAAATAGAACTACCATATGACCCAGCAATCCCACTACTGGGCATATACCCTGAGAAAACCATAATCCAAAAAGAGTCATGTACCAAAATGTTTATTGCAGCTCTATTTACGATAGCCAGGACATGGAAGCAACCTAAGTGTCCATCAAATGGATAAAGATGTGGCACATATATACAATGGAATATTACTCAGCCATAAAAAGAAATGAAACTGAGTTATTTGTAATGAGGTGGATAGACCTGGAGTCGGTCATACAAAGTGAAGTAAGTCAGAAGGATAAGGTCAAATACCGTATGCTAACACATATATATGGAATCTAAAAAAAAAAAAAAAAATTTCATGAAGAGATTAGTGGTAGGATGGGAATAAAACACAGACCTACTAGAGCATGGACTTGAGGATATGGGGAGGGGGAAGGGTAAGCTGTGACGATGTGAGAGAGTGGCAGGGACATATACACACTACCAAATGTAAATTAGATAGCTAGTGGGAAGCTGCAGCATAGCACAGGGAGTTCACCTCTGTGCTTTGTGACCACCTAGAGGGATGGGATAGGGAGGGTGGGAGGGAGGGTGACACAAGAGGGAAGAGTTATGGGAACATATGTATATGTATAACTGATTCACTTTGTTGTAAAGGAGAAACTAACACACTATTGTAAAACAGTTATACTCAAATAAAGATGTTAAAAAAAAAAACTATTAGGAAGGCTAAAAGATAAACATAGTTTTAAAAATAGTAAACATGATAAAAATATGACCAAGTTAATATGAAATTTATTATCTACAAAATTCTAGCGTAAATTAAAGGGAAAATAGAAAACAACTGACTACAGTTCAATCTATGTGCCACTGCAAAAAAAAAAAAAAAAAAAAAGATCAACAACTCAATAATAGGCAGAAGATCTGAATAGATATTTTTCCAAAGAAAACATACAGATGGCTAATGGGTACATGAAAAGGTGCTCAACATCACTAATCATCAGTGAAATGCAAATCAAAGCCACAATGAGATTATCAGGTTATACCTATTAGAATGGCTATTATCAGCCAGGACATGGAACCAACCTAAGTGTCCATCAACAGATGAATGGATAGAGAAGATGTGGCATGTACATACAATGAAATATTACTCAGCCACAAAAAGAAACAAAATTGAGTTACTTGTAGTGAGGTGGATGGACCTAGAGTCTGTCATACAGAGAGAAGTAAGTCAGAAAGAGAAAAACAAATACCATATGCTAACACATATATATAGGAACTAAAAAAAAAAAAAAAAAAATGGTTTTGAAGAACCTAGGGGCAGGACAGGAATAAAGATGCAGACGTAGAGAGTGGACTTGAGGACACAGGGAGGGGGAAGGGTAAGCTGAGACTAAGTGAGAGAAAGGCATTGACATATACACTACCAAATGTAAAACAGATAGCTAGTGGGAAGCAGCTGCATAGCTCAGGGAGATCAGCTCGTGCTTTGTGACCACCTAGAGGGGTAGGATAGGGAGGGTGGAAGGGAGACACAAGAGGGAGGGGATATGGGGATGATTCACTTTGTTATATAGCAGCAACTAACACAACAATGTAAAGCAATTATACTCCAATAAAGATGTTAAAAAAAATTGGGGGAAAAAAAAAGAATGGCTATTATCAAAAAGACAAAAATAAGTGTTGGCAAGGATGTGTAGAAAAGACAATCCTTGTACACTGTTGATGGTTATATAAATTGGTACAACCCTTATGGAACAGTATGGAGATTCCTCAAAAAATTTTAATATAACTACCATATAATAAAGCAATTCCACTTCTGGGTATTTATCTGAAGGAAACAAAAACACTAACTTAAAAAGATATTTGTACCCTCCATGTTCACTACAGCATTATTTATAATAGCCAAGACATGGAAACAACTGGGCATTATGCTAAGTGAAATAAGTCAGAGAAAGAAAGACAAATATCATATGATCTCACTTACATGTGGAATGTAAAACAAAAATAAAAATAAAACAAACATAGATACAGAAAACAGATTGGTGGTTGTGGGGTGGGTGGGGTGGGGTGAAGTGGTGTCGGGGAAGGTGTGTGAAATGGTAAATGCGGTCAAAGGTATAAACTTCCCATAATAAAGTAAATAAGTCCGGGTGCTGTAATGGTGTCTATAGTTAATAATACTGTATTGCATATTTGATAGTTGCTGAGAGTATATCATAAAAGTTCCCAATAAAAGAAAAAAAAATTTGTAACTGTGTGGTGATGGATGTTAACTAGACTTATTGTCTTGACCGTTTTGCAATATATACATAGAGAGAATCAATATGCAGTACATCTGACACTAATATAGTGTTATATATAAATAAAATCTCAATTAAAAAATCAGAATTTCCAGGCTGACAGCTTCTGAAACTGTTTACTTTTGAAACTAATTAATTCAGAGTATTGGAAAAGAAGTATTTTACAGGTTGTAACCGAGCAGGACCTTATGTGGCCTTCCCCAGACAGATCCCTCCCCCATATCCTCTGCTTTTAGTGCCTCTCTGAAGTACCTAGATAATAGTATCTGATGCACATTTCCTGAATTGTTTTACGGATGCTAAAACCCCTACTAAATGAAATTAACTACTTGATGACCATGAGCACCCATGACCTACTGGCACCTAAGGATTGATACTATTGACCCCTGTGACATCACCCTGTTACTTCAACATCAACCAATCAGAGAACTGTGCACAGGCTGATCACATACCCTGGGATGACCCTCTCTCACCTTGCCTTTAAAAATACTTTGCTGAAACCCATTGAGGAGTTTGGGCTTTTTGAGCTAGCTATCTGGACTCATACAGTGCCCAACAATAAATGCTGCACTTTTCTTCATCACAACCTGATGTCAGTAGACTGGCTTTTACTGTGTGTGGGCAAGTGAACCCAAGTTTGTTTTGGTAACAAGGTCTTGATACTATTTTTAAAAGGATTTTATTTCTTTCCCCCAAAATTAATTTTTGATTATTGACCCTGTATGCTACAACCTTGTATGCTATATTGTTATTAATCCTAGTACTTTGTAGTAGGATTTGTAGATTTTCTACATCTACAGTCATAAAGAGTTTTACTTCTTCCTTTCAAATACATATGATTTTCACTTCTTTCTCTTGGATTATTATACTAAGACATCCAATATTAAATAGAAGTGATGAGAGCAGAAATCCCTGCCATGTTCAATATTTTAGGAAAAAGCATTCAATATTTTATCATTAAGTATGATGTTGCCTGTGGGTTTTTCATTGATGCCCTTTATCAGACTGAAGAAGTTTCCTTCTTATCCTAGTTTGCCAAGTTTTTATCATGAGTGGATGCTGAATTCTGTCAAATACATTTTCTGCATCAATCAAGATGACATGATTATATTTTTTTCTCTTTTGTTCTTTTAATGTTCGGTTTCCAAATGTTAAACCTATCTTGCAATCCTGGGATAAACTCCACTTAGTCTTGATGTGTTTTCTTTTTTAATATTGTAGGATTGGATTTTCTAATATTTTGTCAAGGACTTTTATCATCTCTGAGAGATACCGGTCTGTAATTTTACTTTGTTGTAATGCCCTTAACAAATTCTGGTGTCAGGGTAATGTCAGTCTCATAAAACAAGTTGTGAGAATAGCTCTTTTAAAAGAGCTCATGTTAAAAGCAATCTTTTAGAAGTAAAAGCAAGCGAAAAATGCCTGAAATTATATGATTGTTACTCTAATAGCTGAAAATGATTAAAACTATGGTGTTGAACAAAGTCAAGATATTTTAGAACAATGAATATCTTGAGACTCTTATTAGCAATTCTCTCTTGGGTACTAAGTAGTTCTCTATAATGGCTCTCTGAAGTCAATTACTTCACTTGCCTAGAGTTAAATCTTAGGCAAAGATCAAGCAGTACTTACTGCTTTGGGTATCAATCTCAGATTTTTAGGAAGAGGTAATCCATATGTTAAAAATAACTAATTCTTTACATATCTCTGAATATCTTTTTTTCCCCCGTACTTAAATTATAATCTAGTTGGGAAAATATTAAATAAAAAGATAAAAACATTTTTATAGATTTAAATAACAGTTCAATACAATAGAAAAGACATCACAAGCCAGTAGGAGACAATACAGTCTTTAGGAGTTAAGAGAGAAATTATTTCAGGCTACTGCAGTCAGAAAAAGCTTTATATATTATAAAGGAAATAAAAGTTGAGCTATATGTTATAAACAAGTGAATGGAAAGGAAAAGGAAATTTATTGCATTAAGAGTTGACAAAAGTCTGAAGGCTACAAGGCACTGTATAAATTCAGATAAAAGAGAGCAAACAAGTTTAGCTATAACGGTATGGTTAAGAGCACAGATCCTAAAGCCAGACTCCCTGGCTTTCTGATCTTGTGTCTGCCCTTTAATGGTTTTGTAACTTTGTACAAGTTATACTCCAATTTCCTTTAAAAACGGGGACAAAACCACAAAAAAAACTTTCCACCGTGACTATATGAGTTAAATCAGTTAATATATGTAAAGCTTTTAGACAATGCCTGGCACAAAGAAAATGCTCCAAAAATAATTTAAAAGGAGAGCTCACACAAACTCGTGAACTAATGCAACTCAAGGCTAGTCAACTAACATAAATGAGTGAAGCAGGTAGATTTGTTTAGAAATATATTGTTTGCCATTAAACACATAGGAATTGTCTTCATTTAAAAAAACAAAGTGTTCTCTTCCATTTTCTTAAAACACACATTCCTGCTCATTCTACCTTTTTTCCCCACTTTTAAAACAGACATGAGTTTAAGAAATATTTAATTTTCACTTAACTCTGTTATAAGATAAAAACAACAGTAAAAGCACAGTGATAAATGACAACTGATACTCAGCCATAGTTCAGGGAGTCATAGAAAGTGGTAGGAACTCTATAGAGAAACTGAAAATGTAGGTCTCACCTATAGAAGGCCATTGATAGTCTCAACTACTGCTGCCAAAAGATACTGTGGTTTCAGATCTTCTCAATTTTCAAAAGAAGCTGAAAATTCAGATTCTTGTGTAAAAGCTCCTAATTTTCACGTGTAAACAATTTTTTTAAATGCTACAACGTTGACCACTACCACACCAGCCGAACAGTCTGACTGCTCTATTTGACCCATGTGTTGCCAGTTTGCCATCTTTGATTTAGGGCATGCTGGCTAGAATAGTAAACTATATATCAAATTAAAAGTATCTGCAATTGGTTGTGTTAATCAGCCTTCTTCAGTAGTGCTTTCTAGTGCTTTTTTAGCACAGAGATCAAAATATTTTTAATCAATGTTTATTTCTATAGTTTATATGTATTTTTAAGTGCACTAAATGTGCTTTTTCAATTTATCTTCCCTTCCATCCAGATTCCAAGGAACCCGTCAATAGTTGATATACCATTTGTTTGGTCAGTCTCTCTGTTCCTATTTCTGTGTGTCTTCCCTTCCCTTCCCTCCCTCCTTCTCTCTCCTTAACACACACACACAAATCACATTACAGATAACGGGTATCAGTGGAAGCCTTTAAAAATAATACTGAAGGTTCTTTTTCCCCTGAAATTATTATAGAAAATTTTGATTCTAGAGAAAGGTTTAAGAATAAATATTAACCTGCAAGTCAATCTTCCAGAGATCCTACTCTTAACATTTAACAAGAAAATAATCTGATCAAGATGATGTTTAGGAGAATTAATCTATACTATTACCCAGAACAAATTAAAATATTTTCATAACATAGGCCCATAGCAAGTAATTTCTTATTTTGTATTTGTTGTACTGCTATTACTCTTAAGTTTAAATGGTACCAATAGTAAAAATCCTTGAACCTAAAACAAAAGAAAATGTGAATATTCTCAAAATTACAGGAATACTTTAAACACCACTGGATCACATCACCATTTTCAATTACTGAAAGTTAAAAATATTTTAAATGGCTGTGAAAAAGAAATCAGGCAAATTTAATCCTTAGTGCACAAAATCACGCCATCTGTTTTTATGGCTCATTTAGGACAGGTTACAAATTCATTTACATGTTCACTTCCTTGAATTTTTATAAAAATGCATCAGCTAAAATCTCCAACCAGGGCAGTATTAATAAGTACAGAGCTCAGAAGTATTTTAAGTGACAATATATGTAAAATTTATCAGTGTGATGCTTCCACCTCAAAAGGCTAGGATTTATTCCTGCCAAAAGTGAATAACCCATTTCTTTCAGATTAGATTCAATCGAACAAACTCAAATTGAGGGTCATTCTGTAAAACAACTAGCCTTCTTAAAAGCATAAATGTCGTGAAAGACAAAGAAAAGCTCAGGAATTGTTTCAAATTAAAGAAGACTAAAGAGAATTGACAACTAAGTGTAATGCAGGTTAATGGGCCAAATCCTAGATCAGAGGGAAAACTTACCAAGAGGTACTGACAGATTCTCTCCATGACCAAACTTTAGTCAGGTTCCTCTGAGCCCAAATAGGCCCTATCCTCGGGTATTTCTAGATCTAGCCCCATTTTAGCAAGAATCCTGCTAAGTCAGTTTAGCCCGAATCCCCCACCCTCGATATCTGATCATCCTTGACATCTAGCCAAATTTCTTACCCGCATCTTTCCCCCAGGTGATATCTGATCATCCTGGCCTGCCTTCAGCAAGAATCCTATGGTTGGTTTAGCCAGAATTCCCCCGTACCACTGATGTTTCCTCTTAGTAGTTTTCTATCCACCCACACTGCCTCATTCCCAACCCCAGGCTCCTTGCCTATAAAACTCCATTTATCCTTTTTGTATTGAAATTGAGCCCACTCCTAAACTGAGGTCTCTTTTCCTCTGTTGCAATAGTCCCTGAGTAAAATCTGGTTTTGCTGCTTTAACTACTGTCAGGCTCTGGTTTTTCTTTGACAATACTACAAAGTACAACTAGCACAATTTCACGATGGATTGTATAAGAGTATGATAAGAGTATTTTACAATGTTGAACTTCCTGAATTTGAGGCTTACACTGCAGTTTCATAAAACAGGGGCTGGCAAACTTTTTCTGTAACAAGGCCAGATAGTAAATATTTTAGGCACAGAGGGCCACATACAGTCTCTACCACATATTCTTTTTTGTTTTTGTTTTTGTTCTTTACAACCGCTTAAAAATGTAAAACCATTTTTAGTTCAAGAGCTTTGTAAAAATAAGGGCTGAATTTGACTCACGAGCCATTGTTTGGCAACCCCTGATACAGACAATGTCCTTGCTTTTTAAAAATATGCAATGAAGCATATAAGGGTAAAGAGTCATGATGGCTGCAACTTACTCTCAAATGATTCAGCAAAAATAATAATAATGATAACATGTGAGAGAGAAAATGCACAACAAAATATTCACAATTGGTAAATCTATGTGAAAGGTGAAGGGAATTTACCATACTATGCTTATAACTTTTCTTTAAATTTGAATTTTTTTCAAAATAAAAAGTTTTTAAAAAGCCATAGATGTCCCTGGGGTTTAAAACCCAGAAGCCTCAATGTGCAAGCCTGGAGCATGGTTCTGGTGGCTCAGGAAGAAAAGAATGAGAACTCCCACAAAGCAAAAGGTATCCTGTCATCAAGGTCATTTCAGTACATACCCATGGGTCCAAAGGTATCTAGATTCTCCTGTCATCACCAGCAAACTCCTACAAGGCAGCATAATGGGCACCGTGACACCATCTGGGTGCTTAAAATCCATGACAATCTTGAAGTAAAGATAAAAGCATAAAGATCAATCCAAAATGTCATGTACTCCAAGAATAAGAACGGTTCATTGATTCTGGCTATCTTTCTAGGCTAATAGAGATTAAAACATGGTAATGCTTATAGGATGGCATAGCACAGAGGTTCTCAAACTTAGTGTACTTAAGAATCAACTGAATGACTAAAAAACATATTTAATCCACAGAGAGACTCAGTAGATGTATCATGAGGCTCAGGAATCTGCACTTCTAACAGTCACCTAAGGAACTTATGATGTGGATGGTCTGAGGAGCATACATATACTATGCAAAACACTAGGGTAGTGGTCAAACACAAGGACTTAGGAGATGAAACATTCATATTCTGGCTTTTTCATTTACTGGCCATATGACTCAGGACAAGTCATTTAACCCTTCTGTGTCCAGTTTCCTCAACTCTTACAGGATTGTTAAATGGATATAAATTACAGTATCTGGCACATCATAAATACAAAAAACACTTATTATTCATAGAAATATTAATAATTCATAATATAAGGGAAAGTAACTATTAGATGCAGATTCTCATATAATCCATTTTGCCTTTAAAGTCATGCAACATTTTGGATTTTAGAGACTGATTTACAAGAGATAAACAAAGAACACAAGAGGATTTTCAGCAATTCTTCCTAAATTACGATCAAATATTATAAATAGCAACATATAAAGGTACAACAGCCAAGAAAATGTTTTTGTGCTCAGGAACCCAAACACTGATGACTTCAGTCTAAACACAGCAGCAGCTAACAAATGTGAATTTTAAAAAGGCATGTGACAGGGCTAAAAAATATTTAAATGAACAAATCAATCCATCTGAAAAATAAGTATGACAACCAAATATCAGTGGGATGAACATAATTTAGCATAGTACCTTCATTAAAGGTAAACTTAGCACAGAACCTGGCACCAAAGAAAGCATTCCATAACTGTTACCTACTATTATTAATAATAATATTGGATCAAATTAGATAATGCACATGAAAATTCTTTGTAAACTATACAAAATTATACAGATCTAAGCTGGTTTTTTCCCTTTCTCATTCGCCATTCCAATCTAAGTATGGAAAATAAAGTAAGATGATAGAATTTAATTTTCCAAACAATTATCTGTTCCAAATGATGACATATAATTTCAAATAGTCATACTCCAAAAGCATTCTATTTTATAAACACTGTAGATAAATTCTGAAGTTTTGGGCATGAAATGAAACTTCCCTGAAATGTATAAATCAAAGAAGATGGACTGACAGACAGACAGAGGGTGGTTAGATGAACAGATATTTAATAAAGCAAGTATATTAAAATGTTAACTGTAGTATCAGGTGGTGAGTATATAGGGATTCACTGTATAATACTATCAACTTTTCGGTATGAAAATTTTCATAATAAAATGTTGGGAAAAGGGGAGAAAAGCCCACTGTGGCCCATTTTTAAGCCATTATATATAGGCTTCAATTTTCTGAATAGACACCAAGGTCCACACATAAGAAAAAATAATAGCGTATTTATTAATTACATTATTAGAGATGATCAGTTGTGGCTTAAAGGAATGAAAACTGTCTGGGTAAAAATTCTTGATTGGAAAATATTCTGAGAGACTAGACTATAACTCATTCATTAGACAAATATTTATTAATCACTGTGTGAGGCATCAAAGACTCCAATGGTGAATAAGAGACATATTTTCTGCCTACCTGGAGATTACAGTTTCTGGCTAATTAATATTCCACGTGTTTTAAAAATACAAAATACATATATATTTGTGAAATTCAAACACATCCCCTCCTATCAACAGAGTAATGATTTTAAAATAGGGAAATCTCAGTTTAAACAAATGATTAGAACTGACAAGACAAATACAAACATGACACTAATTAATGTGGAAACATTTGTGCTGAAATATAAAAGCCAAATTTCAAGGAAGAAAAATACACTACCAAATAATCCAAATGTTATGGGAATTATGTTAGAAAATGTACAGAATACTTATTAATGATTATTATTGATGATCATTATTGATTTACTAGAGAAGCTCACAGAACTCAGGAAGACAGTTTACTTACTGTTTATCAATTTATTATAAAAGGAGATGATAAAGCATACAGATGAACATCAGATGCAAGAGATATATAGGACAAGGTAAGGAGTACAGAACATCCATGCCCTCTCTGGGCACACCACTTTCCCAGCACCTCCACGTGTTCATCAACCTGGAATCTCTCTATACTACTGGGATTTTTATGGAGGCTTCCTCATGTAGGCATGATTAATTATTAACTCCATTTCCAGACCCTCTCCCCTCTCTGAGGAGTTTTTGTGAATTTAAGGAAATGACTCTTATTTATAAAGTTAAATGTACATTTTCTATGAAAATCAAATTTCCCTTAAAATATTCCATCATAAAAATAAAGTATTATCAATATCATCACAATATATGTATCTGAAATATAATGCTTGTGGGACTTCTCTGGTGGCGCAATGGTTAAGAATCCGCCTGCCAATGCAAGGGCCACGGGTTCGATCCCTGGTCCGGGAAGATCCCACATACAGCAGAGCAGCTAAGCCTGTGCACCACAACTACTGAGCCTGAGCTCTAGAGCCCGCAAGCCACAACTACTGAGCCCACCTGCCACAACTACTGAAGCCCACGTGCCTAGAGCCCATGCTCTGCAACAAGAGAAGCCACTGCAATGAGAAGCCCATGCACCACAATGAAGAGTAGTCCTCACTCACTGCAACTAGAGAAAGCCTATGCGCAGCAACGAAGACGCAACACAGCCAAAAATAAATAAATAAATAAATATTTTAAAAATATAATGCTTGTTAAAGGCCCAAAAAAAAAAGATTTTTTTCAAAAATTCACTAAGGATTCACAATAAATAGTGCTTGCCAGAAACTGCTGAATCATTCTGCCCTGTGACAGCTTTGCTCCACAGGAGGTTTTTCCAATTATTCTTTTTGGCTTTACCTATATTCTTTATTTTCTGAGATGGCAGAGTCAATAAAGATCAAGTTCCCAGCAAGTTCATGGTAAGACAGGAGGGAAGCGGGCAGGGCACAATCATTAAAAGAACGACACAGCCATTGAGGATACAATAAAAACAAATCCGCCTAATTAGGCCCAAGATGGCAGAAGATTTGACTTCCAGTAGACCTTGAGCCTTATTATAATACATTAGCTTATTGTAACGCATTAGCATGCTAAATGACACACCCATAGGCACAAGGATGGTTCCCAGGCTGACCATAAAAGGCCAAAAAGTGGGCTGTGGCCCAGTTCCTGGAAATCTCCATCCCTTCTCCAAAACAGTTAGACTATTCCTCCCACTAATTAGCATATGTAATTACCCAGCCCATAAAAACTAACCACTCCCACAGCCTGGGACCGCCCCCCCCCACCTTCTGAGACTGACTACCTTCTGTCTATGGAATGTGTCTCTGTAAACAAGCTTTCATTTACTATGGCTCACCCTAGAATTCTTTCCTACATTGAAGCCAAGAATCCTCACTTGGTAGCCCATCCCAGGAACTCACCCAAGACCTGGGACATAACCATTCTCTCACACCCCCTTCTCCTGCAATAATGGGGCATGACTGAGGATAATGTTCAGTTCAAAGCAAACAAACAAAAACCCTAGACATTCTGATCTTATAAAACCTTTAACACAACAAATACAACAGAAGAAAAACCCCAGACACAGCTATCACTCAAGTATTTACTCAAGTTAAGATAAGATGCAGGGACTTCCCTGGTGTTCCAGTGGTTAGGACTCCAGGCTCCCAATGCAGGGGGCACAAGTACAATCCCTGGTCAGGGAACTAAGATCCTACATGCCGCATGGCACAGCCAAAAAAAAAAAGATAAGATGCATAACAGAAAGTACATGAAACAGATCTCCTCCATGTTGGCTAAACAGGAAAATGAAAAAATATATTGCTACTGGGAACACTTCTGAGAAAGAAGACAAACTTAATCCTGATCCTCATTGGTTAAAAATAGGCTGAGACCTTTAACCTTTTGAAACCCTTGAGGGTATATCAACAAGAGACAATAACAGGTAAAGAATGATGTGTGATTTATACAGAATGATGAAAGCTGAGAGGACAGAAGTGACTATATTTAGCTGGAGAAAATATTTCAAACCTGAGAATTTAGCAGACTAGAAAGAAGTCCACCCATTTCCCATAGCCTGCCAAATCTAAACCTTCTGTAGTTGCCCTAACTGGACCCACCTGTAACTGAGCAGGACCCTATGGGGCCTTCCTGGGACAGACCCGTCCCCCATATACTCTGCCTTAGCTCCTCTCTGAAGTACCAAGATAATAGTATCTGACACATATTTCCTGAGTTTTTTTACATGCTAAAACCACCACCAAAGGAAGAAATTAACTACTTAATGATTATGAGCAGGTAGCCTCCAAACCATCTGGCACCTAAGGATTGATCACCATCAATCAATCAGAGAATTGTGCAGAAGCTGATCACATATCCTGGGACACCCCTCCCTCACCTTGCCTTTAAAAAAGCTTTTCTGAAACCCTTCCAAGGCTTTAGGGTTTTAGAGCATGAGCCACCCATCCTCCTTGTATTAGCACCTTTACAATAAATGCTGCCCTTTCCCTCACCACAATCCAGTGTCAGCAGATTGGCTTTACTGCATGCGGGCAAGCAGACCCAAGTTTGGTTCAGTAACAAAATGAAGTAAGTTTGCTTTTTATTTTAAATAGCAAACAAGTGATTCCACGTACCTCATCATGGCCATGTCTGCCATGTTTGGACACGTGAGAAAGGAGAAAAGGAAAATGGGAGACACAACTGCAAGGATACAAGACAGAAGCTACAAACTACATACAGAGGAAGAAACACAACAATATCAAAAATGTCTGTTAACATACGTTCCCTGGATTTATAAATATAGAATCCCACCATATCATGAGATAATTAGTCCATTGTGAGGGAGAAGAGGAACCCTGAACATTTTTAGTAAAACAAATATAACTTTTTGTCCTTCCACAAAATATGATATTCCCAGAAGTATACTTTCCTAAGCTGAAAAGTAGCTGAAAGAGAAGCTTGTGGTATACCATATTTTTCCAAAGCAGAGGAATTAATAGGAATTTTGCCTAGGATATGTCGGAGACCAACAGCTGCTGTCAGTGACCTTTAAATCTCCTACCTATAGTACGTAAGTCTGCTTAGTTTCCATCCTTTAAGAAAAATTAAAATCAAGGACCACAACAAACCAGTTTCCCAACACTAGAAGCCATGAATTCATTTGCTAAATTCTTTGAAAACTGGAATCTCAAGATTATCAAGTCTTGTGAAACTCAGAGGAAGGAGACAATGGCAGTAACAACACACTCTGGAATCGATGCATAGGACATAGGACCTCCCATGTGAAAATGACTAAAGAAAAAAAAACGAGCTCTGCTCCCTTGTCCTACAGTCAGAAGCAATTTTCTAAAGTACAGGCCTTAATAGTCTTATCAAGAGGGGGGAAAAAAATCTCATACATGAAGTTGAGATGGTACCTTATGGCATATAACAGTGATCTGCAAGTAGTAGATGCAGCAGCTAAATACCGTTGGGGCCCAAGGAACTTATTTCTCACTGCTTCTGAGAGAGAGTGTAAGAAGCTGAGCATCATTTGATGTTTCTAGTGTGAAAACTTTCCTAGTTGATCAGATACCATGAATACATTTAGGGGACATAACTGGGAACTTGTCTACAGTATTGCCTATGTGAAACAAGCAAAATTAGATACGATTAAAAGTTTAAAAGAAAACACCACAAACAAATCTACTCTAGAGCACAGCGTCAGCAAATTCCACCTTTCAAACACAACTCTACCTTACAAAACTAGGTCTCAACAGCTGAATAATAGATTCTGCCCTCTCTTCCTCTTCACCCCCAAATACAGATGATTTTTCAATGGTTTTATCTGGCTGAGCTCAAGAGGAATGTAAAATTAAAGGAGAGGCCATCATTTAGTTTAATGGTCTAAGCACATTGCCAAATGCCATAAAAGAGAGCAAAATATACATTGCATAACAGAAAAAATAAGCTTGAAAATGAACAGATGCCCAATTAGAGGCACTTTAGCCGTCACTGAATATTCAATAGCTTAAACACCTATTAGATAATATGATCATGCTTATGTGTTTGCACTGAGACCACTTGCTACCAGCTCTCATTTATCACACTGTGGCTTCATTTGTTGCAGGTACTGTGAAGTGAAATCCACCACCATCCAAAAAAGGACTCTCAAAGCAAGATCAGTCACAAACCACCTCAGTAAAATTAAGTTTTCCTTTGTACATGATAAGGCTACATAGGTAATGAAACATTTTAGCTTAAATAAAAATTTTTTGGATTTTATCCTTATTTGTTAGATTCTATCTAGTAGATTATATTCCACAAATATTTTGGGGTGAATAAATGAATGAATAAATTCATCATAAATAATTTATTTGAAAAAATAGGCACAGGCTTCAGTAGTTGCAGCACGCAGGCTCAGTAGTTGTGGCGCACGGGCCCAGCTGCTCCGCAGTATGTGGGATCTTCCCGGACCAGGGCTCGAACCCACGTCCCCTGCATTGGCAGGCAGACTGTCAACCACTGAGCCATCAGGGAAGTCCTCTCCTCCCTCTTGGACCTCCCTCCCGCCACCCCCATCCCACACATCTAGGTCGTCACAGAACACCGAGCTGAGCTACTTGAGCTATACAGCAGGTTCCCACTATCTATTTTACACATGGTAGTGTATTTATGTCAAATCTAATCTCCCAATTCTTCCCACGTTCCCCTCCCCTCCCATGAACACATGTCCGTTCTCTATGTCTACATCTCTATTCCTGCCCTGCAAATAGGTTCATCTGTACCATTTTTCTAGATTCTACATAGATGCGTTAATATACGATATTTTTCTCTTTCTGGCTTACTTCACTCTGTATGACAGACTCTAGGTCCATCCACATCTCTGCAAATTACCCAATTTCGTTCCTTTTTATGGCTGAATAATATTCTATTGTACATATGTACCACATCTTGAAATGTCATTGGACATTTTGGTTGTTCCCATGTCCTAGCTACTATAAACAGTGCTGTAGGGGTACATGTGTCCTTTTCAATTATGGTTTCCTCAGGGTATATGCCCAGTAGTGGGATTGCTGGATCATATGATAGTTCTATTTTTAGTTTTTTAAGGAACCTCCATACTGTTCTCTACAGTGGCTGTATCAGTTTACATTCCCACCAACAGTGCAAAAGGGTTCCCTTTTCTCCACACCCTCTCCAGCATTTATTGCTTGTAGATTTTTTGATGATGGCCATTCTGACCAGTGTAAGATGATACCTCATTGTAGTTTTGATTTACGTTTCTCTAATAATTAGAGATGTTGAGCATCTTTTCAAGTGCCTCTTGGCCATCTGTATGTCTTCTTTGGTGAAATGTCTATTTAGGTCTTCTGACCATTTTTTAATTGGGTTGTTTTTTTGAAATTGAGCTGCATGAACTGTTTGTATATTTTAGAGATTAATTCTTTGTCAGTTGCTTCATTTGCAAATATTTCCTCCCATTCTGAGGTTGTCTTTTCATCTTGTTTATGGTTTCCTTTGCTGTACAAAAGCTTTTAAGTTGATTTCTATCTAAAATTGTATCTGCAGTTTTCACGGATTGCTTTAAATCACACTTTTGATAGCTTCTTTAGCAGTTCAAATAAAGTACAACTATTAAAAACAAGTCAATGAATAAACATGAACCTCTTATTCTTCATTTGTAAAGATACGGACATTACCCTCTACTGCTCAAAGTTGTTGAAGAGACTGAATCATATACTATACGTGAAAAAGTTTATCGCAATTCCAGACACTTACATTTTAGTTTTGTTTCTTTTATCTATAGCCTGCAGCTACTATCGTTAGCCACTAGATGGCAATGCTGCTACAGTAAATTATTGCAAAATGGAAGTCTGTATTTTATTTAACTTCTAAAAGTAAAATGTGTAAAAATTAACTTACAGTACTTTTCCTGGCATCTGATGAACTGATAGATAAAACTTTGGACACCTTAAAGAAGAGACTGTGATAATTTCACAGTCTGTAAGAAATGAAACTGTTAATGGTGCCTTCACATTTCATTTTTAAATCTTAATTCACTTGGATTAAGAAATGTGAGAAATCCTATGAAAAGGGCATTGTATAAGGTAAGGCATTTGTTGATAGCTAATAAAAATGTTTGAATATTTACCTCTGACCCCAAACTGAGAGAAACGATCTCATCCTCAAACGCAGAATGTGTGTCAACATGAGCGGGAATTCCTGAGATGGAAGATAGGATAACAGGTCACTTCATTTTTTCTTTTAGTAGATTTAAGACAACTCTAAATATAGCCTCACAGTATTACAGTGAAAACATCATTTGATAAACAGGAATGTACTGTAATTTTAGTTAAAAGGAAACATTTAAGGTGAATGTGAATAAAATTAAACTAAGTCTAAACTAAAAATATAACTTCATGTTAAAGCACCATTGTGACCTTACTGTAAAATCAAGATTTGAGAGTCGTTCCTTAACTAGGACATTTACCCAATCCCAGCCCAAGAGGAAGTGTGAAAGATAACTAACAAAGTCATTTTGACCTCTGAATACTGGATTCCCAAGTACTTGTAGAACAAAAACAACAGCCAGGTGTGAAGACTAATCTTATCAATAATTAAGATAAGGCTTCTTCCACCAGTACCTCATTCTATGTTAAATGAGTATCTCTTACTTGAAAGGAACTTTGCTACATGGTGAGAGTACCTAAAGCTAGTAAGACACAAGCTCTGTACTCAAGGAGCTTATAGACCAATGGAAAGACTGATAGGTAGATAAGCTATCATAAAACATCCTGATAAATGCAGAGAAGGAAAAAAACCCACAACTCCTGCCATTAATAAAACCCTCAATATCATTTGATTAGTACAAATATCAGATGAAGATGCTGCTAACAAGTGCAAAAAGTCAATAACCTAAAGATTTTTTACTAAAATGTCATCCTAGAATTGTCTTCCACATTCTCAACAGAAGAGAAAGAAGAGCATGATGATCCAACCGGTTAGCCTTCTTCTATGTACCTGTAAATTATTTGATTTCTTCCATTTTACATGCCTCCTTTGTTTTTAAAGCAATCTTCTCCCTCTCAAAAAAAATGTTGAGGGAGAACAAAAGAAAATCACAAATAGCAACTGTGTCTGTTTACACTTAGAGATGCAAACTCCTCAAGATACTGAGTGTAGAATTGCAAATGGATTGAAATCAACACAGGTAACAAACATAAGAAAATTAAAGAGTCAGTTCGAGCTAAAAAATACTATCTTTGATTTTAGAGAGTTATATAACCCACTTAGTTATGAAATATATGACTGGAATTTTAGAAGAAGAAATATTCACCATGCCCAGGTTCATACTGGTTAACAGTCAGTTGATCAGGTTTATGTTTAATGAAACCTTCCTTCAACCATTTCTCCAAAATGCTATCACAAATGTCCGGAAGACCTGAAACCAGTAATCATAAAGGTGAAACATATTAAAATATTTACTTTGCATGTTTTACCCAAGAATGAAAAAATAGTCACTATGATAAAAATCACACAGCTTTTAGTTTAGTGGTCAGATCCAAACATAACAGTAAACTCACAGGCAAAGTAAAATAAAAACAAAATTTTAAGAATCTTTTAAAGTTACTTTATTGATTTGATCAAATAAAATGTACAAAAGAACAATTTTGCAGACAACAATTTTGGAATTTTGTAAAACAGAAATAAGATTATAAAATTTACTATATCATATACTGGAAATTAGCCTGACCACTTTATTTTTGTTATTTTAAATTATTAATTTACTTTAAATTAATTATTTTAGGGCTTCCCTGGTGGCGCAGTGGTTGAGAGCCCGCCTGCTGATGCAGGGGACACGGGTTCGTGCCCCGGTCCGGGAAGATCCCACATGCCGCGGAGCGGCTGGGCCCGTGAGCCATGGCTGCTGAGCCTGCGCGTCCGGAGCCTGTGCTCCGCAACGGGAGAAGCCACAACAGTGAGAGGCCTGCGGACCGCAAAAAAAAAAAAAAAAAAAAAAAAAAAAAAATTAATTATTTTAAATTATTTCTTTTTAAAAAAACATGCCTTTCAAAGTGGAACTTACTTTTATTGGAGTCATAAGTGAGGCAAAGGAAATCTTTAAATAAGATGAAAGTCATAAAAATACAGATAAATTTAAATCCAACTTAGAATTCTACCAAAGGATTAATATCCTGATTATATAGTAAATTCTTATTAATATATTTGACCACCCATTAGAAAAAACTGGTAAAGAAGATAAAAAAGAATTCACAGAAAAGGAAATAAAAATGGCCAACCTCACTAGTAATCAGGTGATTATAAAGTTATAAGTTTTACAATATCACATGCTGCTAGGGGTAGGGGGAAGGAGGTACACACTTCGTGAGAGTGTGTTGGTATAGCTTTTTTAGGGTGAAATTTGTCAGTGTCTATTTATTGACATTTTTTTTTTTTTTTTTTTTTTTTTTTTGGTACGCCAGCCTCTCACTGTTGTGGCCTCTCCTGTTGCCGAGCACAGGCTCCAGACGCGCAGGCTTAGCGGCCATGGCTCACGGGCCCAGCCGCTCCACAGCATGTGGGATCTTCCCAGACAGGGGCATGAACCCATGTCCCCTGCATCGGCAGGCAGACTCTCAACCACTGCGCCACCAGGGAAGCCCGACATTTTTAAATTAACATAACTCTGACACAATTCTAATTTAGTAGTTTCCCTTGAGCAACTCTTGCTTTAATGCATAAAGAGGTGTATACAAAGATATTCACTGCAGCACAACTTGTAAAAGCTAAAAACTAGAAATAACCTAAATGTCTAGCAAAAGGAAATTAACTCAATAAGCTATTATTGAACATTCAATAAAATGAAAACCTATATAAGATCTCTAATACATACTGTGATAATGTGGTAATATATGAATATACAATTTATAACATACAATGTAATACTACGTGTTAACACCTATATACGTTTACAGGTTATTTGGATGTAAACTCATTTATAAGGATTGACATAGTATACACTAAACTGTTAATGGTACTACTTCTGAAGAGGAGTATGGGAGTATGGATAGTGTTCAAGAGAAATTAAATTTAACTTTATTTGTATGTATAACATTTTTAACACAAAACTACACTATTTAGTTAATTTAAATGGTTTAAATTTAATCAACTGTTTCATAAGTTTACCTACAAATGACAAATGAAAAATAATCTCAACCATGATATCCTATTAATTTTTTTCTGTACCAGCCCTTATTATTTATTAACAATTACTGGGTTTCCCTGGTGGTGCAGTGGTTAAGAATCTACCTGCCAATGCAGGGGAAACGGGTTCGACCCCTGGTCCAGGAAGATCCCACATGCCGTGGAGCAACTAATCCTGTGTGCCACAACTACTGAGCCTGCACTCTAGAGCCCATGAGCCACAACTACTGAGCCCATGTGCCACAGCTAGTGAAGCCTATGCACCTAGAGCCCATGCTCCACAAGAGAAGCCACCACAATGAGAAGCCTGTACACCGCAACAAAGAGTAGCCCCAACTCGCCACAACTAGAGAAAGCTTGCGTGCAGCAATGAAGACCCAATGCAGCCAAAAATAAATAAATAAAATAAATAAATTTTAAAATAATTTTTTTAATGTATTAAAAAAACACAACAATTACTTACCCCCAGGTAATGGCTTATCTTTATCTACATGGTTGTTCTCATAGTGGAATTCATAGCCAAAATGCTTTACTCTTCTATGTTTTAAGGATTTTTGAACTGTACGAAGAGAAGAAAGTAAACTATTTAGGAGAAAAAGAATTTCATTCCTCATATATTTCAAAGTCAACTTTATGAATAAGGATTGGTTTAGTAATGGTAACTTTTGTTAACTGCTAAATTATTGTCTTTAGTAAAATGAAACATTCTACCTCATAGCTGCTATTCTCTTAAGTCTAAAATTGAAACAAACTTTTAAGGGTTTCACCCAGTCAATCTGAAAGAGCTAAACATGCCCACTGCCACTCACAAGATTGATAATGATCTGGAAAAGAGTCAAAGTAACTAATTTGTAAATTTCTCCAGGAGCTTCTTACTACATTAGAATGATATGTTACTGAACTGCTGATTCCTCATAGATTTGTCTTAGGGTAGAGAGAACCAAATAAGACAATATAGGGTTGTCCCCGGGTATCCTTGGGGAATTGGTTCCCTCAAATACCAAAATCCAAGAACAATAAAGTCTCTTACATAAAATAGTGCAGTATTTGCATGTAACCTACATACAACTTTCACATCCTCCAACATGCTTTAAATCATCTCTAGATTACTTACAATACCTAGTACAATGTAAGTGCTATGTAAAATAGTTGTAAATAACAATGTAAATGCTATGTAAATAGTTGCCAACATGTGGCAAGTTCAAGTTTTGCTTTTTGGAACTTTCTGGAATTTTGCTTTTTTTTCCCAAATATTTTCAATCCATGGTTGACGGAATTCATGGATACGGAACAGATGACCAACTGTATATAAAACGGCTTATAAATGTTAGTTCCACAAATGCTGACTAATAAATATTAATCAGTTCAGAGTTTTAAATTGATACCTATATAAATGCTATTTATTATTAATGCTCTTACGAATTCTTGGTATGACTTACCTAACATTGTATCCAGGGTACTTTCAGTAATTTTGAGGAAATAGAGTTTTAATAAACCAAAGGAGGATGAGGCATTTTGCAGAAACTTTTAAATACCAGATTTAAAGTTTTACTTACAATTTTGATTGCCTGTATCTTCTGTCCAGTTAACACTTTCCAAAAGCATTTTCTCATCCTCAGAAGAAATAATGTCTTCTATTACCATGAGGCCTGGAGGCAAGGTTTGAAGCCCCAACTCTTTCCACTGTGCTGTGGGAAATGAAATTAAAATAGTCAAAATACAAAACTTAAAGTTCTCATAGACAAATAATTCTGTCCAATAGTCATTTATCAGTTCATAAAACCCCAAACCTCATTTTTAGAAATAAGAGTGCTGAAAGGCACACAACATATTAAAAACAGAAAAATAAAGGCCAAGATAAAAAATTATGGTACATTTTATCCACTGCAATTACCAATAGCAAATAGAACAGTATTTACTTAAATATTCTGTTTGAACATGATTAAGCCACTTTTTAAATCTCACTAAGAAAAAAAGGTTTCTCATAATATCTACAGTATGCACCTCCATAAACAAATCAGATTCTAAATATTGAATACAAAAATTTAAATACTCATTTTTGCTCCTATGGTCAAGTAATAGAAAAGTGTAAAACAACAGTATGGTGGTTTCTTAAAAAACTAAATATAGAGTTGTCATATGACTCAGCAATCCCACTCCTGGACATACATTAGGACAAAACTATAATTCAAAAAGATACATGCACCCCATTGTTCATAGCAGCACTATTTACAATAGCCAAGACATGGAAGCAAAATAAATGTCCATTGACAGATGAATGGATAAAGAAGATGTGGTACACACACACACACACACACACACACACACACACACACACACACACTGGAATACTACTCAGCCATAAAAAAGAATGAAATAATGCCATTTGCAGCAACATGGAAGCACCTAGAGATTATAATACTAAGGGAAGTAAGTGAGAAAGACAAATACCATATGATATCACTTATATGTGGAATCCAAAATATGACACAAATGAAACAGACTCACAGACATAGAGAATGCACTTGTGGTTGGTTGCCAAGGGGGGCGGGCAGTGGGAGAGGGATGGTTTTGGGAGTTTGGGATTAGCAGATGCAAACTATTATATAGAGAATGGATAAACAACAAGGTCCTACTGTATAGCACAGGGAACTATATTCAATATCCTGTAGTAAACTATTATGGGAAAGAATATGAGAAAGAAAATATATACGTATGTATACATACGTATATATTTTCTTTCTCATATTCTTTTCCATATATATACACATATATATATATAAATAACCGAATCACTTTGCTGTACACCAGACACTAACACAACCTTGTAAATCAACTATACTTCAAAAAAAAATACATTAAAAAAATACATCTGGACTTAATACAGGATTTCAAATAAAAAACACTCCAAAACTCATTTCATGCAATTTCTTACAGTGTTCAACATGCTGAATGGGGGAAAACCCAAGGACAATATTTTTTGATTAAGACTTATTCCTACAACATTGTAAAACAACTGTACTCCAATTTAAAAAAAAAACTTATTCCTAAAGCATACGATTTTCAAAAACTGATCACAAATATGAAAAAATCTAGTTTTCAAAATCTGAAAGCTTAAGTCAGATTTAAAATTAAGTACATATATGGATTTCCCCAGTAGCGCAGTGGTTAAGAATCCGCCTGCCAGTGCAGAGGCCATGGGTTCAATCACTGGTCCGGGAAGATCCCACATTGCCGCGGAGCAACTAAGCCCATGCACAACTACTGAGCCTGCGCTCTAGAGACCGCGAGCCACAACTACTAAGCCCACGTGCCACAACTACTGAAACTGGCGCACCTAGAGCCCAGGCTCCACAACAAGAGAAGCCACCACAGTGAGAAGCCTGTGCACCGCAATGAAGAGTAGCCCCCACTCACTGCAACTAGAGAAAGCCCGCGTGCAGCAACGAAGACCCAAGTGCAGACAAAACCAAATAAATTAAAATAAATAAATTTTTAAAGAAATTTTAAAAATTAAGTACCTGTAGACACTGAGAATTATAACTTCTAAAATATATCATTAAAGGAGTTAGTTTCCTTTGAACCTTATTTTATAAAACATAAATTTGATCATATTCTACTCACCTACCCACTCCCAGCATATCTAAACAAAACTCTTTGTCTAAATAGGTGGCAAATGAATATAATAGGAGGAGATCAGAAGTCTAAGTCAAAGTTCATCTCAATGTATCTCATTTCCATGGCTCAGTGGTGAAAAGATGTACTAATCCCTGCAGCAATTCTGTAAATCAGTCTGCAAAGCTTTTATTTAAATTAGTTAACTTAATTAATTTAAGTAAAATTAAATTTTAAAACCAAACAATCGTGTTGGACAGTACAGATATGAAATATGAACATATTTCCATCATCACAGAATGTTCTACTGGACATCGCCACTCTAAAGCTTTGCGGATCTTTGGTAGCTAAAGCTGCTCCTCCATAATCATGAACCTTGGCATGTAATCATTTGGATCACAATTAATTCCTAAGTGATTAATTGAAAGCTTCTGGGTAGACACTATAAAATAAATTGGTGATCTAAATCCTCAACAATACATTTTGAAAGACACAATTAGATAGCAGGGCTCCAAAATAACATGCATACATAATAAATATAGTTAGGTTGGTAAGCTATGTCTAAATCACCTCCCTTAAACTACTAGTCCCATGCCTGTACAAACTAGGCATTTAAAGAATGTTTGTTAAACAAAAAGGGGTTGCTTAACTGACATTCAATTTGGTTTCACAATAACTGAAACTTCCAACTGAGGTATGAAAAGAAAACTCACATAAAAGCAAAAACCATTTTTAAAAAGATACCTGTATGATATACCTTTTTCCACAAAATTCAAGTACAGAATAATCTTTTGTCCTAAGTCATCCACTATTACTTTTCCATTGAGAGTATCATAGGCTTTCTTGGATTCTTCTACAGTTTTGTATCTTACAAATGAGTAGGGCTTATTAGGTGGCATTAAGAGAGCATCCACCAATCCACACTTCTCTAACACCGGGAACAGTTGGTTCCTACTCACTCGGTTACCTAAACCACCATTGGCAACAATCAGGCTCTAAAAAAAACAAAAAAAGAAAGTAACATGAGCAATTGATATCAACCTGTTATTTTTAAATTTAATTTAAAAATAAGATATTGTAAATAATACTGATTTTTAATAGCCTTTACAGTAAAATATTCATTTCTTAATGACCATGTACATACAAATTAAAAGATAACTTTCACTGTACATAAGTTTAACATAATGAAACAGAAAGAGGAGGCAGAGAGAAGAAACAAGGATTTACATAATACTTGCTTTTTTGCTAGACACTGTGCTATATGTTTTTACCTACTCAATCTTCATTAACATAATCTTCACAACAATCCTACAAAGTGGGTAATATAAGCCCCACTTCATTCAGAAAGAAACTAAAAATCATAAAAATGAGGTTAAGGTGGTGATTAGTTGGAGCTGGGTTTCAAATTTTCTTCTGTCAGTTTCCAGAATCCATATTTTTTATATAACTATTATACAATGTTTACTAAAAACTAAAGGTAAAGGTACTGGCTGGAAGAAAAAAACAATTACAAGTTCTATTGAACATAAAACAGGAAAAATTTCCTCTGTATGTGGGTTATTCAGTCATTTTGCAATTAAATTTTTTTCTTTTGTAAATATCATGCTTACTTCCTGTCATTTGCAATCCTGTTTAACTTTACTCAAGGAATTAGGTAGGGGAGGTCTCCTATTTTTATTCTGATGCTTATGGCCTAGTGCCATTATAGTCTCTGTACTTAAAAAACATTCTACACAGCATTAAGATCTTTAAACTCTGTAGCATAACAAAAGTAAACAACTGATGGCCTATGCTCATCAGTTTCATCATTTATACCAGGTATTAGCAAAACTTTTCTGAATAGGGCCAGATAGTAAATATTTTAAGCTTCACAGGTCATATAAGCCTCTGCCACAGTCTTGTTTTATTCTTAAACAACCCTTAAAAATGTAAAACTCATTCTTAGCTCACAAGCCAGATTTGACCTGAAGACAGTAGTCTGCCAACACCTGATTTATATGAAGCCGGAGTGTAGAACATAATGTTTTAGCTTCATATGCATAAAATGGGAATATCTAGAACCCTATTTTAAAAGAATATAAAACAATTATTATAAAATTGGATAATAAGTAAAGCTCTGTTCTTTCATGGGGCAGCCAATACTTTATATGTATGTAAGTATACACACACACACACTAATAAACACATTAATACAATACTATAAAATATGGTATAAAATTTAGTCTCAGATGGCTTGTCCTGGACCTCATTCAGTGAAGTTATAAATTAAAGTACCAGAATAGCTTGGTCATATGTAGCCACAATTACAAAAACATTTCCAATATTCCCAAATCTAAGGAACTGCAAAGGTTTTGTAAATGTCAAGGGTCCACTGTCCCATCTAGGAACTGGGGAAAACAATGAGGTGACTTAAGGAATACTAAGGGTCCTCAAAAATGCTATCCAAGTGAGTTGTGGGCAATGCTAAAGGCAAACCACACAAAAATGAGTGCCATGGTAGAGGGAAGGGAGGAACTTATTTATTATTACATGTGAGTTATATAATATAATGAAATGCTTAATTTAATAAACAGTTGTTCAGCCAAGCAATTTTTTCAGTAATATGAAGAAGAGAATTCAGACTTTAAGTTATCTTCAGTCCTGATAATCTGAGGTTAATGGCTCTAGAAAAATCTAACAATCACTATAAAGTTGTACAAAGGCACCTTGTACTTATACAGTGAAAAAAGCATTTGTTGTCCCCTAGATAGAAAATATATAATTGGAAGTCCATCTACAATTGTTTTCTCTTCCTTTAAAAATATTGAAGAGAAAAAAATAATCAAGTCCAAATAAAATGACACTTTGGAAGCCATGAAGGTGAGATTAAAGCTTCTAGAGGTCTGAAGAAAAAAGTCAACCTCAACCAGAAACAAGTTTCAGAGGCAGCAAAGAAACTTAACCCATTTCTTTTCTTACCACTTGTCTTCACAACCCCTGTAAGGGGAAAAAAGCCAGTTATGCTTGAGAATTGATGAAAATAGGGTATGTCATAAATCTTCTGAATGCCTCACAGCCTCAGTGGGTCTTGGCAGGAAGTGTGTGCAGACATTAATTCTAATCTATTATCTACTCCATCTTTTTTTGAGGGATTTGGTTTAAATTCTCTGTAGTTATTGGGTTTGGTGTTTTTTTATGTATATGTGCTTTTATTGAAGGTGTACTTCAGGAAAGGAAAAGTCCTCCATGATGCTGGTTTTTTGGATGATACCTTACAACTGTTTCTTCAGTGATGAGCGCTTGATGAAGATTTTGCACCTGCAAAGCACACTGCTCCTCCGCCCCATCCAGGCACTCCTGCCCTCCATTGCAGAGTCAGGCCACAGGAATGAATCTGCCGCCACAGGCAGCTTGCCTCATCACATTACACTGTACTTCATCGGTCACGGAGCCCCCGAGCCCCCAGCGTGGCCAGCACGGGTGGCAGGAGCAGAAGGAGCACCCGACGTCTTGTGGCCGCGAGGGAACAGTGCAGGAACCTGGGCGTGAGGCTCGTTGTGCATGGATGCCAGGGGTGAGAGGGCCTGAAGTTATTATATTGAAGAAAATCTAAGTTTGGACCTTTTACCTGCTAATATTAAATCTCCCTAAATAGGGCACTCACTCCTAAACTATGATGCATTACAGAAGACAGAAAAAGCATTAGAGAAGAATACTGGTCTGAGAATCAAGAGGTCTAAATTTTAATCCCAGCTTCACCTCCTAAATTGTATGTCTTTGGTCCTCAGTTAGATACTAGCTAGCTAAGCTGCCTTACTACTGTTATCCTATATCTTTAAAACCAGAAAGAATATGGTAAGAATACTTTACATTCATGTATTTAATGATGAAGAAGTACTATCATATACATGTTCTCTAGAATGTAACAATCCAAATAAATAAAAAGTATGTAATACTATGTCCTTACAAATGAAGAAAGCTGAGGTCAAAGGGTACTGCTCATGTACAAATACGTGGAGAAGCTAAGAGTTAAAATAAGTTCTTCTCATTCATAGCCCAGGAAGAGTTGTGTGTGTGTGTGTGTGTGTGTGTGTGTGTGTGTGTGTGTGTGTGTGTAAGGGGGGTTGGGGGATAGGGAGTATGTATACATACATACATATTTATCATTTAATCATTGCCCATCAGAAAATAAAAAGGCTTTGTAAATAAGGTCTCATAAATAAGAAGTGTTTCACAGCATATAATCAAATACTTTATAATAGAGATGAAGTTAGGAATAGAAGAAAGAAGACTGCATTAGGGTACAAAAGATCTAGCTTTAGGTTTCTATTCAGCACCTTATATCAATGGACATATCACAACCTTTCAGAACCTTAGTTTTCTCATCTACCTCATAAGGATTTCTAGGGAATTAAATATAATAATGAATATAAGTATGCTTTGTAAACTGTAAACAGTTGTATAGTGTTATTGTTATTAATACAGAATTACAACTTCCTCTAGTTCAACCAACACAGTCAGTGGAAATTCAAACTATACTAGGCTATGTCCCAAAATAGAAAGTTAGCAGGTCCTATCATATGTATATTTAACACAGATCGTAACACATGATGGAACAATTATAGCCTTCTTCTCTAAGCAATTATTAACAGATATTACTTAGAACACACTAACATGGCAATACATTCATATTCAAATGATAATAATAGTTTTAGGTCACCTGAGTAGCATAGGATACTGTCTCAATGCCTTCATGTCTCAGCAGAGTATGCCTGGCTTTAATCTGTTTCCTTAGGAACTTCTTCTCAGTTTTACTGAGTTTGTAATTACTTTGATGGTTGCTGTCCATGGCAATACTTAAAAAATAAAAAAAGTATAAAATGTCAACCTTAAAGAGTCCCAAGAAACAGTTATAATAATACTATTCATGTATTTTATAGTTTATAAATATTTCTATGTGATAATTTTTAAATGGTTACCATACTTGTCACCAACCAAGAGACATGAGAACAAACAGATGCATGGACAATAAAAGAATATTTAAGAAGGTAACAAAGAAGCAAGAACATCTAATAGCATCTCTGGTAGGTTCTACAAAACATGTCAATGCTTTAGTGCTATTAAGTGAGCTATTTTCGCATATGCGATCCCTTTACTTATGAAGTCCTAGGTAAAATGTGCCACAAACAAATCTCACAACATAATGTTAGGAAAGGAAAAAAAGAAGAAACAAACAAACAGACAAAATTTACAGAAGAATATACAGTATGATTCCATTATATAAAGTTCAAAATCCCAAAGTAAGCCATATGTTGTTTAGAAATACATATATAGCATAATGCAAAGAAAAGCAAGGAAATGATAAACACAAAGTTCAGGAGAGAAGTTATTTCAGGGGGGGAGAAGAGACCGTGATATGAAAGGGACACATAGAGGCATCAAAAGTATTTAAGCTAGATGGTGGTTTAGGTGTTTGTTTTTTTATTTTTAAGCTATATGTTATATATTTTTGTATCTATAATTTTTAAAATAACAGGTGTAAGAAGCCCATAGAATTGTGTTTTTATTATTTTTGAAATATGTCAATCAGCAAGTAGTTATTGACTGCTATTCCAAAAAAGGTCTTTGCACTATCCAAATCAGCACCCTACATCATGCTTTATTGCAGAAGTCTATTTTATTTTGTTCACAGAATTTAACACAATTTGTGATGATTAATTTGCTGTCTTAATTCCTCCATCAGGATGTAAACTCCAAGGAATGCCAGCACACAGTAGGTGCTCAACAAAAATTTGTTGAAGGGATAAACAAATGATAATGAGTGAATACACACATGCCTACTTATGGTCTCAGCACTATACAGCATACAAATACAATACATAGTTTATGCTTTCAACCAGTTTATAAGTTAGTTGAGGAAAACAAACATTAAACAATGAAAGAATATGATGTGTCTTTAGATAATTAAGTGTTAATGGTCTTTAGATGTGATACAAATCTGAGACAAAAAGATAAGATCAATGTCAACTGGAAAAGTTTGGGAGAAAGAACTTCAAAACAAAAGGGGACTTGAGCTGAGTATCAAAGGACAAGAAATATAGAGTCATATGGAAGGGAGGGTATCCAGTGAGGCAATAAAGAACAGAAGCTAAAAACAGAAAGAGATGTGTCTGGCAAAGACAGTGAGTAGTTGACATAATTTTTTAGAGCAGAAAATGTTGGCTGATCCACCGATTCCACTCTTCACCCAATTGAAAGTCTTCAAAGTTAGCAAATGAAATAAGTTTAAGAAGTTAAATAAAATCATATTCCAGGGACTTCCCTGGTGGCGCAGTGGCTAAGAATCCGCCTGCCAATGCAGGGAACACAGGTTCGAGCCCTGGTCCTGGAAGATCCCACATGCTGCAGAGCAACTAAGCCCGTGAGCCACAACTCTAGAGCCTACACTCTAGAGCCCACAAGCCACAAATACTGAGCCTACATGCCACAACTACTGAAGCCCGTGCACCTAGAGCCCATGCTCTGCAACAAGACAAGCCACCGCAATGAAAAGCCCGCATGCCCCAACGAAGAGTAGCTCCCGCTCGCCGCAAACAAGAAAGCCCGTGTGCAGCAATATAGACCCAACACAGCCAAAAATAAATAAATTTACTTTTTAAAAAAATCATGGGCTTCCCTGGTGGCGCAGTGGTTGACAGCCCGCCTGCCGATGCAGGGGACACGGGTTTGTGCCCCGGTCTGGGAAGATCCCACATGCCGCGGAGCGGCTGGGCCCGTGAGCCATGGCCGCTGAGCCTGCGCGTCCGGAGCCTGTGCTCCGCAACGGGAGAGGCCACAACAGTGAGAGGCCCGCGTAACGCAAAAAAAATAAAATAAAAAAATTTTTAAAAATAAAATAAATAAATCATAATCCAAAACAGCTCTCAAACAGTCAAAACTCTAATTATTAATCTTTATGTATAGAGAAAAATGCTGAGACTGTTGAAAGAACGGCCAGTAATCCAGTTTAATAATACATGGAGCACATGTGATAGGAGGTAAGGCCAGTAAAACAGGCTGGCTGGACAGCACAATAGGGAAATGAGAGGCAAAAGGACTTGCAATAACCCTGCTTAACAAGTAGAAATGCTGGCCTTATCTAGGGTGAAGGCTGTAGGAAGAAAGGAAATAGGGAGAAATAGGCAAAAGAAAAGTTCAAGAATAATAAATAGCCCTGATGACTACTCGGACATGAGGGAGAGAAGAATCAGAGATCAGTTACTAACAGGACAGAGCCTGAGTGACTGAGAGGTTAGTGATGTCATTCCAAAACTGGAAAGTCAGAAGAGGGTCAGGAAGAGCTGCTCAGTAAGGGAGGTGACAAGTCAGATTTAGGATATAATATGTTTGAAGTACTGTTAAGATACACAGTTTCAATGTCTGGCTGGTAGATGAAAAACATAAAGTGGCAAAATGAGAAGAAATGAGGTTAGAGAGAAAGCTTTAGGAGTCATCGTTACACAGGAAGGGGACAGCTGAATATATATTTTTAACATGGCACTAATTATAATTATTTGTTCTAATGTTTGTCCCCTTCCACTAGACTATGAGCTCTTTGATGACAAGAATTAAATCATATTTTTGTTTCCCCAGAGCCTCCTTCAGTTTTTTGAGACAGTATAACACAGTGTTTAGGGGTCCAGGTTCTAGGTTCAAACCTCAGGTTTACAATTTACTAGCTATATGACCCTGTGCGAGTTACTTACTTATTTCTGTGCTTAGGTTTCTTCACCTATAAAACAGGAAAAATAGTGCCTATTCTTGGCACATAACTCCATCCAAACGCTGTACTAAAAAACTTCACCAAATTCTAGCTTATAGCAGCATAAAGCCATACCCTAGGATGACCCCAGCTCCCCATTAAAATGGCTGCCTGAGAAAACTTAAAATGCTGCCTGGATATTTTACTATTTGTTCTAACATCTCCCCTAACAATAGGCCCCTGACCTCCGTTCTTTTTTAAAGCACTTATTCAAAACGGCTTACAGGACTTTCCTGGTGGCACAGTGGTTAAGAATCCTCCTGCCAATGCAGGGGACACGGGTTCGAGACCTGGTCCAGGAAGATCCCACATGCTGCAGAGCAACTAAGTCAGTGAGCCACAACTACTGAGCCCACATGCCACAACTACTGAAGCCTGCGCACCTAGAGCCCGTGCTCCGCAACAAGAGAAGCCACCACAATGAGAAGCCCGCGCACCACCATGAAGAGTAGCCCCCGTTTGCCGCAACTAGAAAGAAAGCCCGCATGCAGCAGCAAAGACTCAATTCAGCCAAAAAATAATTAAATAAAAATAATTAATTAAATAAAATTGCTAAAAAAACCCAGCTTACAATTGTGAACATGTATCTCCTGCAACTCGACATGTCTCTCTCAATGAAAACCATTCCTTTGAAATGTTTTATATTTTGTTTTTGTTTTTGTTTTTGCGGCACCATGTGGCTTGCAAGATCTTAGTTCTCCCACCAGGGATTGAACCTGCGCCCTCCGAGTGAAAGCACAGAGTCCTAACCACTGGCCTGCCAGGGAATTCCCCCTTTGAAATGTAACTGTCAGGAAGGACAGGGCCTCTGTCTCTCAGTCTCTGTGACAAGATGGAATCCTAACTTTGATAACTGCCAGCTGGCCTAACTGCATTTACACTGACCCACCCTTTATAATTTTTTACTTCTCCGACTCTACTGAGCACCCACACACACACCCTAATCACTTCCACACAAATTGGAATGGAGTTTAGCTCTTTCTCCTACTGTCAATAATTACTAAATAAAGTCTGTTTTCACTGCTTTAACTAATGTCTGGCTGTGTTATTCTTTGACACTATCTCATAACTTTGTTAAAAGTATTAAATACGTCTACTACTAAATTACTGTTAATTTCCAGAAGAGCCAGATAAGACTTGTTTAAGACCAAGAAAAGCTGAGGGCCCTCAAAGGAATTATCTTATTGCCACTCCATTCCAAGATCATCATTTTTGCAGTTAGTAATGAAGAACAGGGATGAAGCCACTAATAAGAATTTTTTTCTAAATATGTTACATGAGCAAAGACTGTAAAGTAGAAGAAATGAGAAGAAAGATGATGCTGAATACATTTTTTAAAGTCTGACACTTAGAGTCCAGTACCAGTAGACGGAGCCTCATAATCACATATCTGTCATCCCCTTTCCCTTTTCCTTCCCTCAGTGAGGCAATATTACTACATGTGAAGAAAGACCAGTCGAGTCACCTCACCAAGGAATAGGCTGATACCAGCTGCTGAGATGTGGAGGTGCCCCTTTCTAACAAGGCCACTTCCCTGGCCAAGGGATTTCCACTATTGCACAAAGGCTTGCATGCTCCTTGCCATGTTATGGAACTGTTATGGGATGTTACAGGAGCCAGGTCACTATTTATTAGAATACCAGCCATGCTGAGTCCAGCCTAAGCACACTCTCCATAGGATAATAAGGGTTTAGAAATCACATCTGCTCTGTTAGTAAGTTTAACCCCAACACATCCTATTGGATATTGCCTAAATGGTAATAGTAATATGTGTGTCTATGCTCTCCTTAAATAAGACAGCCTAAATGAACCAAGCAGTATAGACAAATGTTCCTGTGCTTGTATGTAAATTAAATTTAATTAATAGCAAACATTGGAAACAACTTCAATTCCTATCAAATGAGCCCTGGTTATAAAGTACAGTACAGGTATACAAATTATACATACAGGTTTCTAGGACATACAAGATATCAGTGATATGGGTTGCCACCAGGAAGGGAAAACAGGTAGAGTAGGTACAGGAATGAGAAGCTCCTCTTTTGTAAGTTTTGAATTTAGCAGCTATTCAAATTGCATTACCTATTTAAAAACAAATTTTTTTAATGATTAGGAAAAACTGACCCATCACTTGTCATATCACCTCATTTTAATTATTTGAAGAATACCTACTCTATATTTTCTAATGCCCTCAGTCATTGTGTTTATTCTATCTTCCTCCTTTAACTTACTAGAAAGTAAGCTCTATGAAAGTAGAGATTCTGGGACTTCCCTGGTGGTCCAGTGGTAAAGAATACACCTTACAATGCAGGGGATGAGGGTTCAATCCCTGGCGGGGCAACTAAGATCCCACATGCTGCAGGGCAACTAAGCCCTCGCGCCACAACTACTGAGCTCGCGTGCTTCAACTAGAGCCCTCGTGCGGAAAACTACAGAGCCCAAGCACCCTGGAGCCGGTGCACCACAACCAGAGAGAAGCTCACGCAACAAAAAGATCCCGCATGCCTCAACGAAGATCCCACGTGCCTCACCCGAGCAGCCAAAAATAAAATAATTAAATAAATAGATAAGAAATAAGAAAAAAAGAAAGTAGAGATTTTTTTTTGGTCTGTATTAATTCACCCTGTAGCACTCAGCACGTAGAGCAGGACCTAGCACCTAGGAGTTACTCAATAAACGTTTACTGAGTAAGCCTAAAATTATTAAACGTGCCATCTTACCTCCTAAACCTCTTCGCCAGGATTCTGAGTTTGGTGGCCCTCTTCAATGTTTTCATTAATATCTAATGTGTATCTCTATCCCTGCAATTTTCACATTATAATTACCTGTTTGTGTGCTGGGCTCACCCAGAAGGCTGTGACCTACTTGAAAGCACAGAACTTGAGTGCCTAGAGTTCAGCAAGTACTCAGTAAATATCTGTTAAATGAAATCAGCCAAAACTATAGGCTCACAGTACCAGAAGCCCAGGGGTCTCCGGTTTTACTCAAAAAAGAGCATAGGAAGATTCAGCTTTGTAAGCTACCAGACCACCAGCAACATCCTTTCTTCACTGCATTGGCAGGGTCAAAAAAAAACCTGAAGCTAACACCACTGGCCAACACTCCCCAGGTTGCAACCGCCTGTCTCCAACCCCCAAAGAAACAGAAGATTGACACAGACACCACGTGAGCACCCGCAACAAATACAAGCACGTGCACCTCAAACTCTGACAGGAGCACCCCACGCACAGACACCCTACTGCCCACGGACCATCCCTCCTCTCCCTGGTGAGGTCCGAAGCCCTTGAGGCAGATAGAGGAGACCGGAAGAGGCCAACTAGAGAAAACGGCGATTTGCATCCATCATGCCCGCCAATAAGAAGTGCCACAAACCTCCGCCTTGACTCAGGCTGGGTTCTCACCACGCGGGTGCTTTCTCCTTCGGCAGCTTCTCCCACTCTATCCCAAAAAGCCGCAGAGGGCACCAGAACGTCAACTCTCCTGGGCGCAGCCATGTTGGAGAAAACTGCACTACATTTCCCATGAGTCTGCGGGGAGATGACCGACGTTCCCACAAGCCCTTTCGCCTCCCAGAGTGTTTAGTGCTGCTTTCTCTGCCAAGAGTCTTGACCGGTGAAGGGCTTGCTCTCCATTACAGTGAAAATTAGGTTGACTTTTAGGGCGGCATAGCAAAGGTTGTTAGTGCAGCTTATTTGGGGTAGCTCCCAAATGGACACGGTCAAACAGGTTTCTGTCCCTCGGTCCCTGAGTAATGCCCCCCTCCGCCTTGGGCTTTGTGCATCTTACCTCCTGAGTCTTACGGGAATGGGAGAGAAGCCTGGGGTTTGAAAGATGACACCGCATAGGCAAGAGAGTGGGAGGTGAAAATGCGTGAATGAGCCAGGGGAATGGTGAATACTACCAGGTGATAGATGTGTGGAAGAATGTTGAGGAGATAGAAGAGGAAAGATGGGCTGTGCTACATTTTAGAAGAATTTATGCCATTCTGTTCTGTAGGCCTAAGGGGATCCCTGAAAGAAATCGGGTAATTTGACAGGAGCTTCTGGTGGAAGGTAGGAGGAGAGACTAAAAGAAGACTAGGTAACAGGCTATTGCAGTGGTGAAGTGAAAAGGGAAAAGATTTGGTAACAGATCAGAAATAAAAGACACAGGAGAGGGTGATGATTAGCTGTTGTTCCTGCTCTAACGTTATTTGTGTGATATGAATGTATTATAATCATGCTGCTTGCATTGGATTATGAGCTGTGTGAGTGCAGGGAAGGAAACTTGGGAGTGGGAAGGAAATCACTTACGGTGCTGAGACAGTGCCCCCATTTGCACACTACCACAGTGGACTATCAGTAAAAGTTAAGGTTGTCTGCTCAGGAAAAGTGGCATTGACAAGAGTGTTGTTGAGTGGATGAATGATTTGTATGGAGAAAAGATTAGAAGGAGGAAGGAACAACTTGGGCAAGCAGATAGGCAGCCATTGCAATAGTCCAGTAAAACGAGTGTGAGGCTGAAAATGAATAGCAAAAGTGAAGACACAAACTCAAGCTAGAGAAATCAAATCAACCAGATGTTGCAAACTACTATAGAGGGCATAAGGGAAAACATGTTAAATCTCCCCATTGCATTCTTGCTTCTGCACTACTGGATGCTTTAAAAAAATACATTCCAGTAGAACTTTCTGTGATGATGGACATGTTTTTTTGAGTTGTCCAATATGCTAGCCACTAGCCACATGTAGCTTTTGAGCATGTAGTTTTTTTTTCATATGTGGCCAGTACAATTAAGGAGCTGAATTTTGACTTTTTAATTAATTTAAATGTAAATAGCTGCATGTAGCTAGTGGCTACCAAATTGGACAACAATGTAGAGACATGGATGGACCTAGAGACTGTCACACAGAGTGAAGTAAGTCAGAAAGAGAAAAACAAATATCATATATTAATGCATATATGTGGAATCTTGAAAAATGGTATAGATTAACTTATTTGCAAAGCAGAAAAAGACACAGATGTAGAAATCAAACGTAGGGATACTGGGGGGGAAAGGGGGGTAGGGGGTGGGATGAAATGGGAGACTGGGATTGACATATAAACACTATTGATACTATGAATAAAATAGATAACTAATGAGAACCTACTGTATAGCACAGGGAACTCTACTTAATGCTCTGTGGTGCCCTAAATGGGAAGGAAATCCGAAAAAGAGGGGATAAATGTATATGTATAGCTGATTCACTTTGCTGTACAGTAGAAACTAACACAACATTGTAAAGCAACTATACTCCAATAAAAATTAATTTTAAAAAGGGAAAAAAATTGGACAGCAAAACAAAATATCACCTTATGTCCTGTTGACCAAATTCAGTTTATTTCATCTCTACATCCACCCTGCTTGAAGGTACTGGAGCTTTTAAACCTTTTAAATTTCCTGGCTTCTGTGAAACAATGCTCTCCTAGTTTTCTTTACATGTTCTGATCACTTTTTTTCAGAGTTTTTCACTAGCTTCTCTCCCTTTCCCATGATTAAATGCAGGCACTCCTTCAGGTTTTGTGTTTGACTCTTACTCTACAGTCTCCCTATCTGCCTCTCCAGAATTTTAAAGAGATTTGTGACTCTTCTCCTAATCTTTATCTTCAGTCCCTGCTTCTCTTTAGGAGGCAGTTTGATTTAGTGAAAGCAATATGGTCATTGGAGTATGACCTGAAGCAGAAATTGCAAAACAGCATTTACCTTTGGGGATTGATATAACAATTTAACTAACATATATAAAGTAGCTATTAAATGGTTGTTCATTCCTTTTCTACTCTTCTGATCTTGAGTTACAGGCCCAAATTTCCAACCACTTGCTGTCCATCCTTATTTCCATATCCTTAGAAAAAAGTAGATACATATAAAAAAATATTTTTTATTTGGCCACACTGTGCAGCATGCAGGACTTTAGTTCCCCAACCAGGGATCAAATCCAGGCCCCCTCGGTGAAAGAACCAAGTCCTAGCCACTGGACTGCCAGGGAATTCCCAATCCATATAAAATTTTGCATGCAATCCTGTTTATACAGGCCCTTATCTTTTGCTCAGAATATTGTGTGAATAATTTCTGCCAGAGAAGATGACTCCCTGAAGTGATTTCCAGCTACATTAAGACCCTGTTTTATTCATTATGTAACTCCAGTGTCTTCTATACTCTTGAATAATAGAAATTCAATAAATGTTGAACTGAAAAGAAACCTAATTTGAAGATAGAATTCATCTTTACCTGTGCCAAAAGCTTTACACAGTGATTTATAATAATTTTTCAAAGGTATTAAATGCTTACCTAATAACTCTTTCCTTAGTAAAACCCCAGTCTCAACTTCATGAAAGGTGAGTCCTCTTTGGGACTAGTGCAGAGGTTGGCATGATTTTTCCATAAAGGCCCAGATAATAAACTTTCATCTTTGTGGTCACATATTCTTTTTTGTTGTTGTTGTTGGGGGGGGGGGGCTGTGTGGAGTTACAATCTTTTAGAGTATGAAAGCCTTTTGGACTTCCCTGGTGGTCCAGTGGTTAATACTCTGCAGTCCAAATGCAGGGGGCACGGGTTCGATCCCTGGTCAGGGAAGATTCCACATGACATGTGGTGCAGGCCAAAAAAAAAAAAAAAAGAATATGAAAACCTTTCTTAGCTCCATGGCTTATACCAGCGGGATTTGGCTCATGGGCTATAGTTTGCTGACCCCTGGACCCTCTTCCTGGACTCTGTAATCCTGAATACAGTCTCAAGGTGAAGTTAAGTTTGACACCACCAATGAAGACATTTATTATGAATTACAATATAAATTAATTTAATCAGATTGGCCAACACTACATTTTAAAGTGTGGAAAAGTAGAGATGTGTCCCACAGTAGAGTTCCAGAAATCAGGGCTAGGAGCAACATAACATTTAGAATTGCTTTTGGTTGCCAGTGACAGAAAACTGAACTGATTGCTTGTAAACAAATCATTACTTTTCCTCAAATGACAAGCCATCCAGACAAAATCAATCACTGGCATTGGTTCTGCTATTCAAAAATATCTTCAAGGGCTTCCCTGGTGGTGCAGTGGTTGAATCTGCCTACCAATGCAGGGGACACGGGTTCGAGCCCTGGTCTGGGAAGATCGCACATGCCGCAGAGCAACTGGGCCCATGAGCCACAGATACTGAGCCTGCATGTCTGGAGCCTGTGCTCCGCAACAAAAGAGGCTGTGATAGTGAGAGGCCCATGCACCGCGATGAAGAGTGGCCCTCACTTGCCGCAACTAGAGAAAGCCCCCGTACAGAAACGAAGACCCAACACAGCCAAAAATTAATTAATTAATTAATTAATAGAAAATATCATCAAGAGGACCTAGGTGCTTTTTAGTCTCCTGCTCCACCATCCTTGGTATGTTGACTTTTATCTTCATTCTTGACATCTGGTTACAAGGTAGCTGCTGCCACTCCAGACACCTTGTCCCCCTACTAGCGTCTCTAGCTGGATAAAAAGAGCAGAGTCTCTATCTTTTCACCTAGGAAATGAAACCTCCAATGGAATCCCCCTTTTTTCTTTGACTATTTATGTGTTACATATAATGGTAGACAGAATAATGGACCCCCAAAGATATCCACACCTTAATCCTGGGAATCTGTGAATATGCAGATATAATTGTTTGCAAAACTTTAAATAGATTATCTAGGGGCCCAATATAACCACATGATTCCTTAAGAGCAAAACATTTACCAGAGCTGGAGCAAGAGAGACCAAGAAAAGTCAGAAAGTTTCCAAGTGTGAAGGGTTCAACACACCCTTGCTGTCTCTGAGATGTAATGGTCCATGTGCAAAGACTGAAGAGATGCTCCTATGGGCTAGGGGCAGCCCCCAGCTGATAGCCTACAAGGAAATGGGGACCTCAGTCCTACAACCTCAAGGAACCAGATTCTACCAACAACCTGAATAAACGTGGAAGCAGATCCTTCCCAGAACATTTTGATAAGAGCCCAGCCAGTCAACCCCTTGATTCTGTCCTTAAAAAACTCAGAGCAGAGAAACCAAGCTGGCCAACCCAAACTTCTGGCCTACAGAACTGTGAAATAATAAATTTGTGATAATTTGGTACAGCAGCAACAGAAATCTCTTACACATGCTTACCCCAGGGCAATCATTAGCTAAAGGGAGTGGAATTACAATGACTAGTGTAAGCTAGTGATGATTAATTCCATGGGGCTGGTATGAGGCTCATCCTCTCTGAGATGAAGAGATCTTGATAGGCTACACTCTATCTGGAGAAAAATAAAATTAAGGTTCTATTAGCAAGAAAAAATGAGAGAGCAGCAGTTGGATAGACAATTAACAGCCTGCTCCATGAAGGGCTTGAAAATTTCTTTTGGCTGGATTACCATAATATGGTCAATCTCAAAACGTAAAAGAAAGGGATGCTAGAAGGAGGAGTACTCTCATCAACTAATAAACATTCAAAGGTAGAATTCTAATAGCTATTATATTTCATTCAATATTCCTCACTCAGATAACATTGAGAATGTTCCCAGAGTCCTTGAAAATTGTAAATATTTATTATGGTTCCGATTTTACTACAGTTTCAAATTCAATTCCTATACTTATGAAGTTCTAATTTCCCCTCCTGTCCCCCAACCAGACCATCTGTTTTTGGCTACCTTCTGTTTTATTTCCCCTCTGTCCCCAGTGGCAAGTGTGTTAGTTTTGCTTTTTTCCCTATTTTTGGTTGTAAAAAAAACACACTTTTATTTCTCCATCTTTTCTCTCCACTTATTTTATCCTTCCTGGTTAAATGATAAATTTATATGAAATTCCTTTCCAAACTTTGTCTTCTCTGCTGCATCCCTGGATTGCTGGCTTCTTGAAACTCCATCAGGAATGCATTATGTAAAACCACTTGATGTTCATTGTGACATTTGAGGACTGAATGAATTATTCATGCTATAGTGACAAAAATTCAATGAAAAGTTTCCAGTTTTATAAGTCATATGGTGAAAATATTCCCATGCAGTAAGGAGAGGCAAAAGTAACGAAAAAGAAAAAGAAAAGGAGCCAGATTTTAATGTGTAATACAAAACATAAAACTCTGCTTGGAGGATTGTTTTTTGGTCCATTGCAAAACATGTTAGCTGCAAAGTATTGGCCAATTCCCACCACCCTCCCACCCCCAAGAAATGGTTTATTCTAGAGGCTGAAGACCTGCTTGCGTCACAGAATATTGTTTTGCAACATATTTTTCAAGTAGAAGAGAGTAAAGAGATAACAGATAACTCAGGGTACAGGAAAATCCTTAAGGTGGCCAGAGCAGTGGATTTATGGATTTTTAAAAGTTATGATAGGGCTTCCCTGGTGGCGCAGTGGTTGAGAGCCCGCCTGCCGATACAGGGGACACGGGTTCGTGCCCCAGTCCGGGAAGATCCCACATGCCGCGGAACGGTTGGGCCCGTGAGCCATGGCCGCTGAGCCTGCGCGTCCAGAACCTGTGCTCCGCAACGGGAGAGGCCACAACAGTGAGAGGCCCCCGTACCAAAAAAAAAAAAGTTATGATAAAACAATTTTTTAAAATGTTTCTCTTAACTCTACAAGAAACGATTTCTCTCAAAAATGGGGTATCACTTCACACCGGTCAGAATGGCCATCATCAAAAAATCTACAAACAAGAAATCCTGGAGAGGGTGTGGAGAAAAGGGAACCCTCTTGCACTATTGGTGGAATGTAAACTGATACAGCCACTATGGAGAACAGTATGGAGGTTCCTTTTAAAACTAAAAATAGAACTACCACATGACCCAGAAATCCCACTACTGGGCATATACCCTGAGAAAACCATAATTCAAAAAGAGACATGTACCACAATGTTCATTGCAGCACTATTTACAATAGTCAGGACATGGAAGCAACCTAAACGTCCATCGACAGATGAATGGATAAAGAAGATGTGGCACATATATACAATGGAATATTACTCAACCATAAGAAGAAATGAAATTGAGTTATTTGTATTGAGGTGGATGGACCTGGTGTCTGTCATACAGAGTGAAGTAAGTCAGAAAGAGAAAAAACAAATACCATATCCTAACACATGTATATGGAATCTAAAAAAAAAAAAAAAATGGTTCTGATGAACCTAGGGGCAGGACATGAATGAAGACACAGACGTAGAGAATGGACACGGTGTGGGTGGGGTAAGCTGGGACAAAGTCAGAGAGTGGCACTGACATATATACACTACCAAATGTAAAATAGATAGCTAGTGGGAAGCTGCTGCATAACACAGGGAGATCAACTTGATACTTTGGGATGACCTAGAGGGGTGGGATAGGGAGGGTGGGAGGGAGGCGCAAGAGGGAGGAGATATAGGGATATATGTATATGTATAGCTGATTCACTTTGTTATACAGCAGAAACTAACACAACATTGTAAAGCAATTATACTCCAATAAAGATGTTAAAAAAATTATAAACAATTCATTTTAAAAGGTCTAACTAATTTAATGACTTCATACTATCATTAATCTCTCAAAGACCCCCAAAATACAAAGATACTTGCCCAGAGATGGCAATTTCATCATTAACTATCCTGGATGTAAATTCATATTTCATATAATATTCATAATCATTTCTAATTTGGGGAGATTTGTTAGAGCTGATTTAGATCGTCTTAGCTTTTACTTACATTATGGCTAAGACCTCAAACTAAGAGCATCCATTTTGCCATTTTCTACTGGTTATCTCTGCTTCAATTATTATCTTCAATTTCACTGTAGGGAATTTAGAGTTTTCTAACCCACTTGTCCATTTTGCAAAAATAGTTTTTGGGTTATATAAGAATTTACCAGGCACAAAAATCATGTCTTGCTTAAAGCTAAGGAGGGAGGGTGCCAGAGGCAGCTCTTCTGCCTGCGAACTCCCACTCTACAGTGTTTTTTTAGAGCACCTCTCAGAATCTGTGGCATGTGACAATCACACATGCAGACCTAATGAAACCTCCAGCATACTAAATGTGAGTGGAGATTAATTTGATTTTGACAAAACTATAAATAGAATTTCTAACATATTCTTCCAGATAACCTGAGTTATGTACACTGCACATTAGAGGCCACTGCCCTTGGGCATAATTCTCAAAGGATGGTCCTCAGACTAGCTGTATCAGAACCACTGGAGTACTTGTTAAAAACGCAGGGTTCCAGACCCCATTATATATAATGAGTCAGCTAAAAGCAAACATAAGTTTTAATAGTTTCTCTGAAACTCAGTGGATTATAGTGTGTGTTTCAAAATCTCTGGGGCCAGGGACCAACAATCTGCATGCTTAACAAGCAATCTTCCTAGCAACCACTGAAGAAAATTATCAACATAGAGCTGTTTAAAAATCTGCTCCAGAGTAACAAACTATCAAGTTTCTAATATATTTTGAATTTTTATTTCAGGTGAAATGTTGTAACGTTATAAGGTACAAGGGACCAAGAAGCCAGATGATACAGTGCTCAGATTATCAGATTATTAAAGAACCCATAAAATTATCTCAATACTATTCTAATTATTGATATATCCATATCCCATTTTACAGATATAGCAACTGAGACTTAAAAGGCAAACTGTATAAGCTGTTTAAGGAGGAAATAGTGGGGTTTTTTTAACATCTTTATTGGAGTATAATTGCTTTACAAGGGTGTGTTAGTTTCTGCTTTATAACAAAGTGAATCAGTTATACATATACACATGTTCCCATGTCTCTTCCCTCTTGCGTCTCCTTCCCTCTCACCCTCCCTATCTCACCCTTCTAGGTGGTCACAAAGCACCGAGCTGGTCTCCCTGTGCTATGTGGCTGCTTTCCACTAGCTATCTATTTTACATTTGGTAGTGTATATATGTCCATGCCACTCTCTCACTTTGTCATACCCTACCCTTCCCCCTCCCCACATCCTCAAGTCCATTTTCTAGTAGGTCTGCATCTCCATTCCCATCTTACCCCTAGGTTCTTCATGACCTTTTTTTATTTTTCTTAGATGCCATATATATGTGTTAGTATATGGTATTTGTTTTTCTATTACTGACTTACTTCACTCTGTATGACAGACTCTAGGTCCATCCACCTCACTACAAATAAATCAATTCCATTTCTTTTTATGGCTGAGTAATATTCCATTGTATATATGTGCCACATCTTCTTTATCCATTCATCTGATGATGGACACTTAGGTTGATTCCATCTCCTGGCTAATGTAAATAGAGCTGCAATGAACATTTTATTACATAACTCTTTTTTTTTTTTTTTTTTTTGGTTTTTGTGATACGCGGGCCTCTCACTGTTGTGGCCTCTCCCGTTGCGGAGCACAGGCTCCGGACGCACAGGCTCAGCGGCCATGGCTCATGGGCCCAGCCACTCCACGGCATGTGGGATCTTCCCGGACCGGGGCACGAACCCGTGTCCCCTGCATCGGCAGGCAGATTCTCAACCACTGCGCCACCAGGGAAGCCCACATAACTCTTTTTGAATTATGGATCTCTCAGAGTATATACCCAGTAGTGGGATTGCTGCATTGAACAGTAGCTCTATTTGTAGTTTTTTGAGAAACCTACATACTGTTCTCCATAGTGGCTATATCAATTTACATTCCCACCAGCAGTGCAAGAGTTTTCCCTTTTCTCCAGCATTTATTGTTTCTAGATATTTTGATGATGGCCATTCTGACTGGTGTGAGATGATACATCATTGCAGTTTTGATTTGCATTTCTCTAATGATTAATAATGTTGAGCATTCTTTCATGCGTTTCTTGGCAATCTGTATATTTCTTTGGAGAAATGTCTATTTAGGTCTTCTGCCCATTTTTGGATGGGGTGGTTTGCTTTTTTGATATTGAGCTGCATGAGCTGCTTGTAAATTTTGGAGATTAATCCTTTGTCAGTTGCTTCATTTGCAAATATTTTCCCCCATTCTCAGGGTTGTCTTTTCCTCTTGTTTATGGTATCCTTTGCTGTGCAAAAGCTTTTAAGTTTCATTAGGTCCCATTTGTTTATTTTTGTTTTTATTTCCATTTCTCTAGGAGATGGGTCAAAAAGGATCTTGCTGTGATTTATGTCATAGAGTGTTCTGCCTATGTTTTCCTCTAAGAGTTTGATAGTGTCTGGCCTTACATTTAGGTCTTTAACTCATTTTGAGTTTATTTTTGTGTATGGTGTTAGGGAGTGTGCTAATTTCATACTTTTACAGGTAGCTGTCCAGATTTCCCAGCACCACTTATTGAAGAGGCTTTCTTTTCTCCACTGTATATCCTTCCCTCCTTATCAAAGATAAGGTGACCATATGTGTGTGGGTTTATCTCTGGGCTTTCTATCCTGTTCCATTGATCTATATTTCTGTTTTTGTGCCAGTACCATACTGTCTTGATTACTGTAGCTTTGTAGTATAGTCTGAAGTCAGGGAGCCTGATTCCTCCAGCTCCATTTTTCATTCTTAAGATTGTTTTGGCTATTTGGGGTCTTTTGTGTTTCCATACAAATTGTGAAATGTTTTGTTCTAGTTCTGTAAAAAATGCCAGTGGTAATTTGATAGGGATTGCATTGAATCTGTAGATTGCTTTGGGTAGTAGAGTCATTTTCACAATGTTGATTCTTCCAATCCAAGAACATGGTATATTTCTCCACCTATTTGTATCATCTTTAATTTCTTTCATCAGTGTCTTATAGTTTTCTGCATACAAGTCTTTTGTCTCCTTAGGTAGCTTTATTCCTAGATATTTTATTCTTTTTGTTGCAATCGTAAATGGGAGTGTTTTCTTAATTTCACTCTCAGATTTTTCATCATTAGTGTATAGGAATGCCAGAGATTTCTGTGCTTTAATTTTGTATCCTGCTACTTTACCAGATTCATTGATTAGTTCTAGTAGTTTTCTGGTAGCATCTTTAGGATTCTCTATGTATAGTATCATGTCCTCTGCAAACAGTGACAGCTTTACTTCTTCTTTTCCTATTTGGATTCCTTTTATTTCTTTATTTTCTCTGATTGCTGTGGCTAAAACTTCCAAAACCATGTTGAATAAGAGTGGGCAACCTTGTCTTGTTCCTGATCTTAGTGGAAATGGTTTCAGTTTTTCACCATTGAGGATGATGTTGGCTGTGGGTTTGTCATATATGGCCTTTATAATTTTGAGGAAAGTTCCTGCTATGCCTACTTTCTGCAGGGTTTTTATCAGAAATGCATTTTGTATTTTGTCAAAAGCTTTCTCTGTATCATTTGAGATGATCATATGGTTTTTCTCCTTCAATTTGTTAACATGGTGTGTCACATTGATTGATTTGCATGTAGTGAAGAATCCTTGCAATCCTGGAACAAACCCCACTTGATCATGGTGTATGTTCCTTTTAATGTGCTTTTGGATTCTGTTTGCTAGTATTTTGTTGAGGATTTTTGCATCTATATTCATCAGTGATATTGACCTGTAGTTTTATTTCTTTGTGACATCTTTGTCTGGTTTTGTTATCAGGGTGATGGTGGTCTTTTAGAATGACTTTGGGAGTGTTCCTCCCTCTACTCTATTTTGGAAGAATTTGAAAAGGATAGGTGTTAGCTCTTCTCTAAATATTTGATAGAATTTGCCTTTGAAGCCATCTGGTCCTGGGCTTTTGTTTGTTGGAAGATTTTGAATCACAGTTTCAATTTCAGTGCTTGTGATTGGTCTGTTCATATATTCTATTTCTTCCTGATTCAGTCTTGGAAGGTTGTGCATTTCTAAGAATGTACCCATTTCTTCCAGGTTTTCCATTTTATTGGCATACAGTTGCTTGTAGTAATCTGTCATGATCTTTTGTATTTCTGCAGTGTCAGTTGTTACATCTCCTTTTTCCTTGCTAATTGTATTGATTTGAGTCTTCTCCCTTTTTTTCTGGTTGAGTCTGGCTAATGGTTTATCAATTTTATTTATCTTATCAAAGAATCAGGTTTTAGTTTTATTGATCTTTGCTATCATTTCCTTCATTTCTTTTTCATTTATTTCTGATCTGATCTTTATGATTTCTTTCCTTTGGCTAACTTTGGGGGTTTTTTGGTTCTTCTTTGTCTAATTGCTTTAGGTGCAAGGTTAGGTAGTTTTTTCGAGATGTTTCCTGTTTCTTAAGGTAGGATTGTATTGCTATAAACTTCCCTCTTCAAACTGCTTTTGCTGCATCCCATAGGTTTTGGGTCGTCGTTTCTCCATTGTCATTTGTTTCTAGATATATTTTGATTTCCTCTTTGATTTCTTCAGTGGTCACTTCATTATTAAGTAGTGTGTTGTTTAGCCTCCATGTGTTTGTATGTTTTATAGATCTTTTCCTGTAATTGATACCTAGTCTCATAGCATTGTGGTCAGAAAAGATACTTGATATAATTTCAATTTTCTTAAATTTACCATGGCTTGATTTGTGACCCAGGATATGATCTATCCTGGAGAATGTTCCATGAGCACTTGAAAAAAATGTGTATTCTGTCGTTCTTGGATGGAATGACCTATAAATATCAAATAACTCCATCGTCTTTAATGTATCATTTAAAGCTTGTGTTTCCTTATTTATTTTCATTTTGGATGATCTGTCCATTGGTGAGAGAGGGGTGTTAAATTCCCCTACTGTGAATGTGTTACTGTTGACTTCCCCTTTTATGGCTGTTAGTATTTGCCTTATATATTGAGGTGTTCCTATGTTGGGTGCATAAATATTTTCAATTGTTATATCTTCTTTTTTGATCGACCCCTTGATCATTATGTAGTGTCCTACTTTGTCTCTTGTAATAGTCTTTATATTAAAGTCTATTTTGTCTGATATGAGAATTGCTACTCCAGCTTTCTTCTGATTTCCATTTGCATGGAATATCTTTTTCCATCCTCTCACTTTCAGTCTGTAAGTGTCCCTAGGTCTGAAGTGGGTCTCTTTTTTTTTTTTTTTTTTTTTTGCGGTATGCGGGCCTCTCACTGTTGTGGCCTCTCCCGTTGCGGGGCACAGGCTCCGGACGCACAGGCCTAGCGGCCATGGCTCACGGGCTTAGTTGCTCCGCGGCATGTGGGATCTTCCCGGACCAGGGCACGAACCCGTGTCTCCTGCATCGGCAGGCGGATTCTCAACCACTGCGCCACCAGGGAAGCCCTGACGTGGGTCTCTTATAGACAGTATATATATGGGTCTTGTTTTTGTATCCATTCAGCCAGTCTGTGTCTTTTGGTGGGAGCATTTAATCCATTTACATTTAAGCTGAGCCTGACATTTAAGGTAATTATTGAATTGTATGTTCCTATTACCATTTACTTAAATGTTTTGGGTTTGTTCTTGAAGGTCTTTTCCTTCTCTTGTGTTTCTTGCCTAGAGAAGTTCCTTTTGCATTTGTTGTAAAGGTGGTTTGGTGGTGCTGAACTCTCTCAGCTTTTGCTTGTCTGTAAAAGTTTTAATTTCTCCATCAAATCTGAATGAGATCCTTGCTGGGTAGAGTAATCTTGTTTGCAGGTTTTTCTCCTTCATCACTTTAAATATGTCCTGCCACTCCCTTCTGGATTGCAGAGTTCCTGCTGAAAGATCAGCTGTTAACCTTATGGGGATTCCCTTGTGTGTTATTTTTCCCTTGCTGCTTTTAATATGTTTTCTTTGTATTTAATTTTTGATAGTTTGATTAATATGTGTCTTGTCGTGTTTCTCCTTGGATTTATCCTGTGTGAGACTCTCTGCGCTTCCTGAACTTGATTAACTATTTCCTTTCCCATATTAGGGAAATTTTCAACTATAATCTCTTCAAATATTTTCTCAGTCCCTTTCTTTTTCTCTTCTTCTCGGACCCCTGTAATTTGAATGTTGGTGCGTTTAATGTAGTCCCAGAAGTCTCTGAGACTGTGCTCAGTTCTTTTCATTCTTTTTGCTTTATTCTGCTCTGCAGTAGTTATTTCCACTATTTTATCTTCCAGGTCACTTATTTGTTCTTCTGCCTCAGTTATTCTGCTATTGATTCCATGTACAGTATTTTTAATTTCAATTATTGTGTTTTTCATCATTGCTTGTTTCCTCTTTAGTTCTTCTAGGTCCTTGTTAAATGTTCCTTGCATTTTCTCTATTTTATTTCCAAGATTTTGGATCATCTTTACTATCATTATTCTGAATTCTTTTTCAGGTAGACTGCCTATTTCCTCTTCATCTGTTAGGTCAGGTGGGTTTTTTTTATCTTGCTCCTTCATCTGCTGTGTTTTTTTCTGTTTTCTCATTTTCCTTATCTTACTGTGTTTGGGGTCTCCTTTTTGCAGGCTGCAGTTTCATAGTTCCCGTTGTTTATGGTGTCTGTCCCCAGTGGCTAATGTTGGTTCAGTGGGTTGTGTAGGCTTCCTGGCGGAGGGGACTAGTGCCTGTGTTCTGGTGGATGAGGCTGGATCTTGTCTTTCTGGTGGGCAGGTCCACGTCTGGTGGTGTGTTTTGGGGTGTCTGTGGCCTTATTATGTTTTTAGGCAGCCTCTCTGCTAATGGGTGGGGTTGTGTTCCTGTCTTGCTAGTTGTTTGGCATAGGGTGTCCAGCACTGTAGCTTGCTGGTCGTTGAGTGAAGCTGGGTGTTGGTGTTGAGATGGAGATCTCTGGGATATTTTTGCCATTTGATATTACGTGGAGCTGGGAGGTCTCTTGTGGACCAGTGTCCTGAAGTTGGGTCTCGCACCTCAGAGGCACAGCACTGACTCCTGGCTGCACCAGCAAGAACCTTTCATTCACACTACTCAGAATAAATGGGAGGAAAAGAAGAAAGAAAGAAAGAAAGAAAGAAAGAAAGAAAGAAAGAAAGAAAGAAAGAAAGAAAGAAAGAAAGAAAGAAAGAAAGAAAGAAAGAAAGAAAGAAAGAAAGAGTAAAATAAAATAAAGTTATTAAAATAAAAAATAATTACAAAAAAGAAATTTTTTAACTAAAAACAAAAAATGGGTGGACAGAACCCTAGGACAAATAGTGAAAGCAAAGCTATACAGACAAAAATCTCACACAGAAGCATACACACTCACAAAAAGAGGAAAAAGGGAAAAAAATAATATATTTTGCTCTCAAAGTCCACCTCCTCAATTTGGGTGATTCGTTGTCTATTCAGGTTTTCCACCTATGCAGGGTACATCAGGTTGATTGTGGAGATTTAATCCGTTGCTCCTGAGGCCGCTGGGAGAGAGTTCCCTTTCTCTTATTTGTTCACACAGCTCCTGGGGTTCAGCTTTGGATTTGGCCCCGCCTCTGCGTGTAGGTCGCCTGAGGGCGTCTGCTCTTCGCTCAGACAGGACGCGGTTAAAGGAGCAGCTGATTCGGGGGCTCTGGCTCACTCAGGCCAGGTGGAGGGAGGGGTATGGATGCGGGGCGAGACAGCCGCGGCAGAGGCCGCCATGACTTTGCACCTGCCTGAGGCACGCCGGGCGTTCTCCTGGGGAAGTTGTCCCTGGATCACGGGACCCTGGCAGTGGTGGGCTGCACAGGCTCCCGGGAGGGGAGGTGTGGATGGTGACCTGTGCTCGCACGCAGGTTTCTTGGTGGCGGCAGCAGTGGCCTTAGCATCTCATGCCCGTCTCTGGGGTCCGCGCTGATAGCCATGGCTCGCGCCTGTCTCTGGAGCTCCTTTAAGCAGTGCTCTTAATCCCCTCTCCTCGCGCACCAGGAAACAAAGAGGCAAGAAAAAGTCTCTTGCCTCTTCGGCAGCTCCAGACTTTTTCCCGGACTCCCTCCCGGCTAGCCGTGGCACAGTAGCCCCCTTCAGGCTGTGTTCACGCAGCCAACCGCAGTCCTCTCCCGGCTTCCGACTGAAGCCCAAGTCTCATCTCCCAGCCCCGCCCTTCCCGGCGGGTGAGCCGACAAGCCTTTCGGGCTAGTGAGTGTTGGTCGGTGCCGATCCTCTGTGAGGGAATCTCTCCGCTTTGCCATCCGCACACCTGTTGCTGCGCTCTCCTCCGCGGCTCTGAAGCTCCCCCCTCCGCCACCCGCATCTCCAACCACGAAGGGGCTTCTAGTGTGTGGAAACCTTTCCTCCTTCACAGCTCCCTCCCCCTGGTGCAGGTCCCGTCCCTATTCTTTTGTCTGTTTTTTTCTTTTTTCTTTTGCCCTACTCAGGTACGTGGGGAGTTTCTTGCCTTTTGGGAGGTCTGAGGTCTTCTGCCAGCGTTCAGTGGGTGTTCTATAGGAGCAGTTCCACGTGTAGATGTATTTCTGATATATCTGTGGGGAGGAAGGTCTTACTCTTACTCTGCGTCTTACTCTTCTGCCATCTTCCCAGCTCTCTCAGAAGTAGTTAAGAGTGATTTACATTCATGTCTGTGTTCTTACATTAATAAAAGGGCACAGTTTTATAAAACATATCTATCTACAGCTACATTTTAGTGAGGTATTAAGTACTTACTATACTTAACATACTTTATTATTTAATCTTAACAAGAAGAACCCTAGGAATAAGTTTTATGTCCTCAATTTTATAAATGTGGAATCTGAGGCTCAGCAAGGTTAAGCAACTTTCCCTTGGTTACATAATTAGTAATAGAAGCAGGATTCCAACCCAAAGGCCCTCCTCTTTTCCAATTTCAACCATTATACTCAGGGACACCATTGCAGAGCAAATGTCCTTGTTATTTTGAAGTCTATCAAGAGTTATGAGACAAATATAGACATGATAAACATGAAAAAGGTTTTATTGAAATGGTTGCATCTTTTAAGCAAGCACATGTAAAAATAATTTACACAGTATAACTTTAACCTTCAATAAATATAGTGTGTCCAGAATCTTAATTGAAAGTTGAGATGCTATAATATTTATTTTCAAAAAGAGAAGCAGCATTAATTTTCTTGTTTTTTTCTGTTTCAGTTTGTGTCAGAAATGGCTGGATATCAACATTTTCTCAACCCATGTAGGTTAATAGGATGTTAACTAGACCTAGAATTTACTTTTCAACATCTCTAGGAAGCCTGTTGACATTCTCAAAATGAGAAATTAATAATTAGCATTTATTATGGAACTCTTCATAAAATTTAACGATGCCATTAATAGAAATAGCTTTGAAAAATCATTTGAAACAGGAAACGTAATGAAGTTGAATTACGTAGACAATGACATAGGTAGACCATGATCTCAAGTTAAAATGCTTTCCATGCCTGTGAAAATAATTGCTTGGTGTTTATGAGTCTCTGACAGATTTCTTATGTCATCCCCTCTATTACAAATTCGTCCATAGTTTTAATGTTCTTCCAATGAAGAACATTAATATGTTAATTAAGAACATTAAGAACATTAATATGTTAATATTCCAATGAATATAAATCTTATTGTGGCTTCATGTTAATTGGTTCTAATCTAACTCATGGAGATTGGGGTGGGCGAGGTGGTTAGACAAGCTTTGGCTGAGAGTTCAGGAAGCAAAAGTAGTTAGGGACAAATTGTTAAAGAAATGGGTATCTAGGACCTAAAGAAATATAGTAAGCTCATATTTCTTTAATATAGCAGGCACTTTTGATCAGGAGATGGCAACAGTGCAAGCAGGAACTTATAGAAACAAAAAAGGCAAAGTCCTGGGCAAATATCAATAGTACTTGGAAATTAGCATCCTGCCTCAAGAGCTCCTAAATTACCAAAGTCTTCTGGCTGGTATGGAGGCCTTTAGGAGGTGCCTCATCACTGAAGTGATCCCAGGTTTCTCCCATTCAGAGAACAAATAGGAATCTAAGTACTAAAATCAAAGTAGGAGTAGTGAACAGTTGTTACCAAACCATGGTAACAAAAGGTCTCTCAAAATCCAGCCCAGTTTATACCAAGAAAAATCAACTAGAAGTAACAGACACCAAAGGACTGTAATAAGAAATAGAAAGATGAACAAGAATTTAAGCCGACTCACAGAACAGAGCAAAAAGCAAGTCTGATTGGGAACCAAAGATGATGACAGAGTGGTCAGTGCCAAAAATCTAAACTGGGCCCGTGGTTTTGCCAATTATTAAAGTAGTGGTGGGGAGCACATGGGCAGACTCCCCGGGAGGACTGGGGTCAAGGCTAGGAGGTATTTTGGCAATGGACAATGATTGTTTCTTTAAGGGTAGTTCAGTTTCTTGGGCTGTACTGTAGATGTCTATAAGAGCAGCTAAAATTGAATGGTGTAGATCACAAGTGCCTCCTTCCTTTTCATTAACTGTTGAAGTATTGAATAAATACAGTGATGGAGGATAGAAACCAGGGGGTCAAAATTAGTCAGACAACAGAAAGCCAATGAATGATTTTCCCAGTATCTTAAAGAAATGGATAGCGAGGGGTTGTCAGACCCAATCACCAAAAGGAGAGATATTACAGTAAAAAGTTCACTTCTAGTACAATGCCATGCATTCTTGGTTGTGCCATTTTATAAAGAATGGCTTGGTCTCAAGATGATCTAGAACCGTCTTTAGTTCTAGACAAGTCTATAGCAGAGATGAAAGTTGAAGCTATAAGTATCTGGGGACATTGAAAGTGGAGAAATGGGTCAAACTACTAACTGAAGAAGAGCTGAGAACCTTTGCTTGGTGTTCTAAATAAAAACCTTTAGATTTGAGTGATCATTTGCATTTCCTAGGGGAAAAATGTGGTTCAGGGTGCTACTTCCCCTAGCCTTACTTTTCTGTTAAAGCAGGGTTAAGACCACATATATTGGGTTGTCTGTATGGTCCAGATACCAGACTAAGCAAGAATTATTCACCTATTCTTTTTAAATTATAGGACCTAGTACTCAGCATCAGATACACCGCACAGCCTCAAGTCAGCATCTATTCGGTCAAAAACAGTCCTCTCAAGTCTCTCTTCTTTCACATCAGGATCCAAGCTCATACTCTCCTGGCTAGTCAGGTTTGGAACAAGTGCTTGCCAGAGATGGTCCCAAGGTAAAGGATGCCAGGCAGGCAAAAACAGAATACTCAATAGCCAGAGTGCCCTGGGTTTATTTCTTATATAAAGGGGGCAAGAGAGCCTCACGATGAAGTCTGATATGTAGAAATTCCTGAAGACTTGAGTTTCAGACTTTGATCACCATGATCCAAGCCCTCAGGCCATGAAAAACATGGTAAGAACACCCCCTTGCTCCTAAAAAACTGAGGGTCACTGGGAATGTCATCCATTAGCTATGGAATGCTGGTTCCCACACTAAAAGGACATGGACCATGGAAGAGATAGCATTTAAAGGAAGGCTCAATGCTCAGGTGTGTCAAGTTAGAGTCTGGCTATGCCGAGCCAAATAAGATGTACTTAGAGAATATCATGAGTGCTAGAAGGAAGTACCTGTAGGTGAGGTCCTATATGGAACTGGAGATTGAGGCCTCAGCCAATACTCTATCACTAAAGACGTAGCCAAGGTTGACAAAGATCCAGTCCTATTAGAAGAGGGTGTGAAAAATGCAACCCCCATTACTCCAAACTAGGCAGTTTCTATAACCAAGCACAGGCTGGGAAGCCAGAGTTTCAAGTTATGTACAGATGCTGAAAGAGGACAACATGAAGCAGCCCAGACAGGAGGGAACTTAAAGCCTTTAATATGGACCTAAGCCATCTCCACCTTTGGTGTACACTGAACATATGGCTGGAAAATTCTGACTGCCACAATTGACATAGGTCTGCTGTAAATATTTGGGGCTTGAGGGCCTCTCTGCTGTGATACACTTCAATTTCTATTGGAGAAAGTCTTCTAGCCTAGGATTTAAAAATTGTTTTATTGCTTCTCTCTCACACTACCACTGTTTTCCTCCCCACAGGCTTGTCAGGACCCATCCATAAGTGCCATCATGGGGGCTGTTACATAGCAAGTTGCTTATCCCTTGAGGCAAATGATCTTCAGCCTGATATTCATGTGATGAGTAAAAGAGTTCATGACTAGATTCTAGGTCCTAGAAAACTAGAAAAGGTAAGTCAACACCAAATTGCTAGACAGGATTTCTGTAACTCCTCCTCAGATGTCAAACTGTCCATGAGGTGGGTTTCACTGTGATGAGATGTCCCATATGCTGGGCCTTCAAGAGTTGGTCCTCCTCAGTGAGGAAGGAGATGTAAGACCTCAGAGCAGAACTCTCCTCCAATAACTGCTGGTCTAGATGCCATAGAGCAAATTGTTGCCAGGGTGAAGTCAGGACCTGGAAGGCACAGGTGAGGCTGATAGTCCACTCATGTTCTTCTTTGCAAGTTAGGTTGTCAAAAACAACTTTCCAACTCCTTAGTGGACATAAAGGTCTAAAAGATACATATGTACTCAAGTAAGGACAAAACACATTCATTTAGTCTAGCAGCAGCTAATAACAGGAGAAGCCACCGGCAAGAAGAGTCAGGACTTCTTCAGCCACTACCGGCAAGGTCTGCTTAAACCCAAGGGGAATGTGCAGAACTACACATACAAACTAGACATCAATCCACCACTGTTGCCTGAAAACAGTATATTCAGAAAGCAGGGCAGACTTGTAAGTGACATGCAAGCAACATAAAGGTAGCAAAGTCATCACAGAACAGTGACAAAAAAGAGAGATCCAACAGCAGGTAATTCTTGAAATTCCCAGCAAGCAACTTTACGAGGAAGTCCACTAGGAGGTAAAAGCCTTTAGTCATCATAGTTTACAGGTAAAGCTCTCTCCTTAGTAGAACTGCCAAAAGCAAAGCAGGGTCTCACTTCTCACGGAAAGCAAGTTTGTTCCCAGGACATGGGCTCAGAAGCAATGGACAGGAAGCACTTTGGAAGAGCTCACAGAATAAACCTGAAACAGGGCAGCAGGTAGGAGCCCTATGGAGGCTTTCAAATCCCTGCTGGGAGAAGCAGCTAGGGCAGGTTTGGGCCTACAGGTGAGAAGTTAAGGGAGTCCAGGTGTGCTCAAAAGGCTCTCACTGTGAGAACAAACCAAGCCCTCAGTGACCCTACAGTAGTCAGGTAGGTCCACTTCCTGGTTTCTTTAAACTATTCAAATTTTACATTGTTAATTCAACTTTTTAAAATTAAGCTATAAACTCTTTGAAGCCCCACAGCTTATACTTTTGTATCTTACACTCTAGCACCCAGGATCAAGTACTACACATAAGTCATGCTAATATATATTTGCTGATTCATTCTATGTGCTGGTTTAAAGGCAGCATGGTACAACAGAGAACACCCTGCATGGGAACAAGTATTTAACCCTGGTAACTCTTGTCACTCTTCTGTACTTCAGTTCTTTCTCTGTAAAATCCATTTTACAGTTGGACCAAACTATTAAAAGCAGATAGGGCAGAGAGTCCCCAAAGAAAGAGAATCAGGCATGATTTTCTTGACAGGAGAGAAGCCATTTTTGACTTAAGCCATTTTGTTATCTAAGACTGGCCACAGTGCTTGCCTTTGAACAGGTCTCAGTAATTAATGATCTTAAGGAACAAAAGAATGCAGAAACATTGCCTGGTATCAGGCAACAGAAGTAACAATAGAAAAGACAATATATCACTTGTTAAAACTCTCAGTTTTGCTTCATTGGTAAAGATTAGCCTGAAGTGTTCAACCACCAGATCAACTGGAACCTGAGGGAGGATGATGTTGACCTTCTCTGACTTTAATCAACTAAAGCTTGGACTCTGCCTACTGCCCAAGCCCCTTCCTGAATATGCATATACTGCTGGCTTAAAACTTCCTCAATCTTGCTGTTCAGGGAGACACTGCTTTGGGAAAGATCCCCAGTATTCTCCTCACTTGCTGCAAGTAATAATAAATCTTTCCTTCTCCTGATCTTTGGCTTGGTTGTGTCTTTTGTTTTGACACCTACCAATAGGCCAACCCAGTTTTTGGGTAACACTATTAACTTTTTAATTACGTTCCTTTGAGCCTTAAGGTTTCTTAAAGATGCCTCAGGTAGTCACCATACACAATGGGAGTGGCAAGAGGAAACGGACACTGGCCCATGCCAACTTTATTGAAAGCAGATCTGCTTTTGTCGGTTTTACATTTTGGAGTTCACGGAAGAAGGTCATTTATAGGGATGCTGTCGAACCCAAGTTCGTGTGCCTGACACACAGTTAGGCCAAACAAACCAAAACATCAGAATCTGGAGCATAGAAAGGTTTATTGCAAGGGCCAACAAATCAAGGAGAATGGGGTGGTTCATGGTCTAAAGACCCGAACTCTCCATGATTTGGAGGAAAGAGTTTTTATAGGCAAAATTTGGGGGGAAATCTGCAGGGTGTGTTATCTTCCTCTGATTGGTGGGTGGTGAGGTGACAGGGTGGTATTCCAGGAATCTCAATCATCAGTCTCTGGTTCCAGCCAATCTGGGGTCTATGTGCTTATGCTCAGCCTGAAGTTATCATCCTCCACCTGGATGTGGGCCTTATCTCCTATAGAACTAAGAGAAATGTATCAGATTGTTATACGTATCCCTTGAGGAGGAACCAGGACCCTGACTCATGGCTGCACTATTTTTTTCTTAACTTCCTTTCCTTTGTTTCTGCATTCCCTCACTCCCCTAATTAGTAACTGTTTGAATTTGCCCTTGGGAACTCAGGGAAGCTCTAGTAGGCTGAAAACTTTTTCCTACAAACAAGAAACAGAGGACATGGCAAGGCTTTTTTTATCTGGGTGGACTCTACAGGTTCCTGCTTGGTTTCAAGGGTTTTGTGGCTAAATTTTTTTTTTTTAATTACCTGAGTCAGTTATTTCAAAGGTCCTTTTCACTCCAACGTGATTCTGTAATTTAATCAACATTTACATGGGAAAAGAGTTTTATTAGATAATAGTCCATCCTAGTGTAAGAACTGTGCTTTGCTTTATCCTCACTGGTCTCTGGTGAACACCTTCCATTTTTGCAGAGATGAAATAAAGACATCTGTGTCATTTGCATCTAACTGCATACCTCTTTCACACCCTTCAGTTCATTCATTTCAAATTTGTAATCACCTCCCTTTCCTCCAGCCTAATTAGTGTCCTAACTGCTAGGAGAGTCACCTGAGACACCTTTCCCTCCACTCAATTTAGATACATCTCTGATTCTTTTGGCTTTTTCCTTCCATGACATTCTTACTTCTCACTATTACTCCTTTACCTGGCATAATGCTTGGCTTTTTCAACCCTCTGCCTATTTATACCTGAGGCTTCTCAAGACCACTTAGAAATTTCTGTGGGTGATGTCTGTAGACTCACAGCCTCAGCAATGGAGAAGGAAAAGTGATACAGGAGGAAGAAATGGAAAATACAAAAGGAAATAAGGAGAGCAAGAGGAGTGGAAGAGGAAGGAGGTGTGCATGGTCTCTCTGTAACCAAGCAGGACCCTATGTGGTCTTCCTGGGACAGACCCCTCCCTCCATGTGCTCTGCCTCATTCTTATCTCATCACAGGAAGAATTCAGAGGTGAAACACAGAGGTCGAGAAAGCAAAGTGAGGATTTATTAACCAATAATATGCTCTCAGGGGAGACTGGACAGACTCAGGTGAGTAGCTGCCCTGAGTTTCTTTGGCAAGCTGGTGATATGGGGGTGTAAAAATGAATGGGCAGAATATCCATTGGGGAGGGATGGGTTTTGGATCATATTTCCTGATTTTCATCCCATCTCCATCCTCCAAAGGGGAGGAGGGATTTTTGTCCTTATTTAGCCTTGATCAGAAGTGGTATGGCATCAGTGCATGATGGGTACTTCTTTTCTACAAGGCTAATTTTATTGTAATGAAGCTATAAAGAGCAAAAGTTTATATTAGGATGCTGGAAATTCCTGCTTTTTCCCACCTGTCTTTGTCTGCCTCCAGAACTCCTGTCACCTCAAAATATATGGCTTCCCATCAGTTGAAGGTTCCTGCTTTTCTTTGTTTGCCCAAGGACCCCTGTTGTTTACAAGATGTATGGTTTCCTCCAAATAGAGTTATTTGTAGTGAGGTGGATGGAGCTAGAGTCCGTCATACAGAGTGAAGTAAGGCAGAAAAAGAAAAACAAATACCGTATGCTAATACATATATATGTATTAAAAATATCATGAAGAACCTAGGTGCAGGACGGGAATAAAGACACAGACCTACTAGAGAATGGACTTGAGGACACGGGGCAGGGGAAGGGTAAGCTGGGACAAAGTGAGAGAGTGACATGGACATATATACACTACCAAATGTAAAACCAGTAGCTAGTGGGAAACAGCCACATAATACAGGGAGATCAGCTCTGTGCTTTATGACCACCTAGAGAAGTGGGATAGGGAGGGTGGGAGGGATGAGACACAAGAGGGAAGAGATATGGGGATATATGTATATGTATAGCTGATTCACTTTGTTATAAAGCAGAAACTAACACACCATTGTAAAACAATTATACTCCAATAAAGATGTTTAAAAAAATTAAAAAGATGTATGGTTTCCTGCCATTTGGCCCATGCCCCCTTTCTCTGCTCATATTTAGCTATATACCTGTTTTAACAAAAGGATGTGAACATGTAATGACAAAAATAGCAGCTGGGCCAGGAGAACTGGTAACAATTTAAACAGTAAATTAGCCACATGACAGTCACAGAATCTTTCGTTCCTTTTTGAAATACATAGATAACAATACCTGATGCACATTTCCTAAATTGTTTTATAGATACTAAAACCCCACCAAATGGAAGAAGTTAACTATTTGATGACCAGGAGCACATAACATAGCCCCCAAGTTAACTATTTGATGACCAGGAGCACGTAACATAGCCCCCAGACCTACTGAAGCCTGAAGATTGATAATGTTAACTATTGTGACATGGCCCTGTTACCTCACCATCAACCAATCAGAGAATTGTGCATGAGCTGATTGCACACCCAGTGACTCCCCTCCCTAACCTTGCCTTTAAAAATACTTTCCTTAAACTCCTCACGGAGTTCAGATTTTTTTTAGCATTAGCTGCCCTGGACTCCTTGTCTGGTGCATTACAATAAATGCTGCACTCTCTTTCACCACAATTCAGTCTCAGTAGACTGGCTTTACTAAGTGTGAGCAAGTAGACCCAACATCTTGGTATATGGTGATATCCACTCTTTCTTCCCCCTTCTCTAAAATACACCTCAAATTGTCACTATGTATGGTGCTGCTAACAATTTAGTTTAAAAAAACCAAAACTTTCACTCTTTATTCCTTCTCACCAACTAGCAGTCAACTAGTATGACTTTGAAAGACAATATCACATGGTAGTTCAAATGTAGGCTCTACAGTCATACTGCCTGGAATCTTACTAGCTTTGTAACCTTGACCTCTCTCTGCTTCAGGTTCCTCATATTTTTTTTTAACATCTTTATTTGAGTATAACGGTTTTACAATAGTGTTAGTTTCTCCTTTACAACAAAGTGAATCAGTTATACATATACATATGTTCCCATATCTCTTCCCTCTTATGTCACCCTCCCTCCCACCCTCCCTATCCCACCCCTCTAGGTGGTCACAAAGCACAGAGGTAAACTCCCTGTGCTATGCTGCACCTTCCCACTAGCTATCTAATTTACATTTGGTAGTGTATATAGGTCCCTGCCACTCTCTCACATGGTCACAGCTTACCCTTCCCCCTCCCCATATCCTCAAGTCCATGCTCTAGTAGGTCTGTGTTTTATTCCCATCCTACCACTAATCTCTTCATGACATTACTTTTTTTTTTAGATTCCATATATATGTGTTAGCATACGGTATTTGACTCTATCCTTCTGACTTACTTCACTCTGTATGACCGACTCCAGGCCTATCCACCTCATTACAAATAACTCAGTTTCATTTCTTTTTATGGCAGAGTAATATTCCATTGTATATATGTGCCACATCTTCTTTATCCATTTGATGGACACTTAGGTTGCTTCCATGTCCTGGCTATCGTAAATAGAGCTGCAATAAACATTTTGGTACATGACTCTTTTTGAATTATGGTTTTCTCAGGGTATATGCCCAGTAGTAGGATTGCTGGGTCATATGGTAGTTCTATTTGTAGTTTTTTAAGGAACCTCCATACTGTTCTCCATAGTGGCTGTATCATTTTACATTCCCACCAGCAGTGTAAGAGGGTTCCCTTTCCTGCACACCCTCTCCAGCATTTATTGTTTCTAGAGTTTTTGATGATGGCCAATCTGGCCGGTGTGAGATGATATCTCATTGTAGTTTTGATTTGCATTTCTCTAATGATTAATGATGTTGAGCATTCTTTCATGTGTTTGTTGGCAATCTGTATATCTTCTTTGGAGAAATGTCTATTTAGTTCTTCTGCCCATTTTTGGATTGGGTTGTTTGTTTTTTTGTTATTGAGCTGCATGAGCTGCTTGTAAATTTTGGAGATTAATCCTTTGTCAGTTGCTTCATTTGCAAATATTTTCCCCCATTCTCAGGGTTGTCTTTTCCTCTTGTTTATGGTATCCTTTGCTGTGCAAAAGCTTTTAAGTTTCATTAGATCCCATTTGTTTATTTTTGTTTTTATTTCCATTTCTCTAGGAGATGGGTCAAAAAGGATCTTGCTGTGATTTATGTCATAGAGTGTTCTGCCTATGTTTTCCTCTAAGAGTTTGATAGTGTCTGGCCTTACATTTAGGTCTTTAACCCATTTTGAGTTTATTTTTGTGTGTGGTGTTAGGGAGTGTTCTAATTTCATACTTCTACAGGTAGCTGTCCAGTTTTCCCAGCACCACTTATTGAAGAGGCTGTCTTTTCTCCACTGTGTTTCCTTCCCTCCTTTATCAAAGATAAGGTGACCATATGTGTGTGGGTTTATATCTGGGCTTTCTATCCTGTTCCATTGATCTCTATTTCTGTTTTTGTGCCAGTGCCATACTGTCTTGATTACTGTGGCCTTGCACTATAGTCTGAAGTCAGGGAGCCTGATTCCTCCATCTCCATTTTTCGTTCTCAAGATTGCTTTGGCTATTCGGGGTCTTTTGTGTTTCATAGAAATTGTGAAATTCTTTGTTCTAGTTCTGTAAAAAATGCCAGTGGTAATTTGATAGGGATTGCATTGAATCTGTAGATTGCTTTGGGTAATAGAGTCATTTTCACAATGTTGATTCTTCCAATCCAAGAACATGGTATATTTCTCCACCTATTTGTATCATCTTTAATTTCTTTCATCAGTGTCTTATAGTTTTCTGTATACAAGTCTTTTGTCTCCTTAGGTAGGTTTATTCCTAGATATTTTATTCTTTTTTTTGCAATCGTAAATGGGAGTGTTTTCTTAATTTCCCTCTCAGATTTTTCATCATTAGTGTATAAGAATGCTAGAGATTTCTGTGCATTAATTTTGTATCCTGCTACTTTACCAAATTCATTGATTAGTTCTAGTAGTTTTCTGGTAGCATCCTTAGTATTCTCTATGTATAGTATCATGTCATCTGCAAATAGTGATAATTTTACTTCTTCTTTTCCTATTTGGATTCCTTTTATTTCTTTATTTTCTCTGATTGCTGTGGCTAGAACTTCCAAAACTAGGTTGAATAAGAGTGGTGAGAGTGGGTAGCCTTGTCTTGTTCCTGATCTCATTGGAAATGGTTTCAGTTTTTCACCATTGAGAACAATGCTAGCTGTGGGTTTGTCATATATGGCCTTTATTATATTGAGGAAAGTTCCCTCTATGCCTACTTTCTGCAGGGTTTTTATCATAAATGGGTGTTGAATTTTGTCAAAAGCTTTCTCTGCATCTATTGAGATGATCAAATGGTTTTTCTCCTTAAGTTTGTTGATATGGTGTATCACGTTGATTGATTTGCGTATATTGAAGAATCCTTGCATTCCTGGAATGAACCCCAGTTGATCATGGTGTATAATCCTTTGAATGTGCTGTTGGATTCTGTTTGCTAGTATTTTGTTGAGGATTTTTGCATCTATTTTCATCAGTGATATTGGCCTGTAGTTTTCTTTCTTTGTGACGTCTTTGTCTGGTTTTGGTATCAGGGTGATGGTGGCCTCATAGAATGAGTTTGGGAGTGTTCCTCCCTCTGCTATCTTTTGGAAGAGTTTGAGAAGGATAGGTGTTAGCTCTTCTCTAAATGTTTGCTAGAATTCGCCTGTGAAGCCATCTGGTCCTGGGCTTTTGTTTGTTGGAAGATTTTGAATCACAGTTTCAATTTCAGTGCTTGTAATTGGTCTGTTCATATTTTCTATTTCTTCCTGGTTCAGTCTTGGCAGGTTGTGCATTTCTAAGAATTTGTCCATTTCTTCCAGGTTGTCCATTTTATTGGCATAGAGTTGCTTGTAGTAATCTCTCATGATCCTTTGTATTTCTGCAGAGTCAGTTGTTACATCTCCTTTTTCATTTCTAATTCTATTGATTTGAGTCTTCTCCCTTTTTTTCTTGATGAGTCTGGCTAATGGTTTATCAATTTTATTGATCTTCTCAAAGAACCAGCTTTTACTTTTGTTGATCTTTGCTATTGTTTCCTTCATTTCTTTTTCATTTATTTCAGATCTGATCTTTATGATTTCTTTCCTTCTGCTAAATTTGGGGTTTTTTTGTTCTTCCTTCTCTAATTGCTTTAGGTGCAAAGTTAGGTTGTTTATTCAAGATGCTTCCTGTTTCTTAAGGTATGATTGTATTGCTATAACCTTCCCTCTTAGAGCTGCTTTTGCTGTATCCCATAGGTTTTGGGTCGTCGTGTCTCCATTGTCATTTGTTTCTAAGTACTTTTTGATTTCCTCTTTGATTTCTTCAGTGATCACTTCGTTATTAAGTAGTGTATTGTTTAGCCTCCATGTGTTTGTATTTTTTACAGATCTTTTCCTGTAATTGATATCTAGTCTCATAGCATTGTGGTCAGAAAAGATACTTGATACGATTTCAATTTTCTTAAATTTGCCAAGGCTAGATTTGTGACCCAAGATATGATCTATCCTGGAGAATGTTCCGTGGGCACTTGAGAAAAATGTGTATTCTGTTGTTTTTGGATGGAATGTCCTATAAATATCAAGTAAATCCATCTTGTATAATGTATCATTTAAAGCTTGTGTTTCCTTATTTATTTTCATTTTGGATGATCTGTCCATTGGTGACAGTGGGGTGTTAAAGTCCCCTACTATGATTGTGTTACTATCGATTTCCCCTTTTATGGCTGTTAGTATTTGCCTTATGTATTGAGGTGCGCCTATGTTGGGTGCATAAATATTTATAATTGTTATATCTTCTTCATGGATCGATCCCTTGATCATTATGTAGTGTCCTTCTTTGTCTCTTGTAAGAGTTTTTATTTTAAAGTCTATTTTGTCTGATATGAGCATTGCTACTCCAGCTTTCTTCTGATTTCCATTTGCATGGAATATCTTTTTCCATCCCCTCACTTTCAGCCTGTAAGTGTCCCTAGGTCTGAAGTGGGTCTCTTGTGGACAGCATATATATGGGTCCTGTTTTTGTATCCATTCAGCCAGTCTGTGTCTTTTGGTGGGAGCATTTAATCCATTTACATTTAAGGTAATTATTGATATGCGTGTTCCTATTACCATTTACTTAATTGTTTCTGGTTGTTCTTGTAGGTCTTTTCCTTCTCTTATGTTTCTTGCTTAGAGAAGTTCCTTTAGCATTTGCTGTAAAGCTGGTTTGGTGGTGCTGAACTCTCTCAGCTTTTGCTTGTCTGTAAAGGTTTTAATTTCTCCATCAAATCTGAATGAGATCCTTGCTGGGTAGAGTAATCTTAGTTGTAGGTTTTTTTCCTTCTTCACTTTAAATATGTCCTGCCACTCCCTTCTGGCTTGTAGAGTTTCTGCTGAAAGATCAGATGTTAACCTTATGGGGATTCCCTTGTGTGTTATTTTTCCCTTACTGCTTTTAATATGTTTTCTTTGTATTTAATTTTTGACAGTTTGATTATTATGTGTCTCGGCGTGTTTATCCTTGGGTTTATCCTGTATGGGACTCTCTGTGCTTCCTGGACTTGGTTGACTATTTCCTTTCCTATATTAGGGAAGTTTTCAACTATAATCTCTTCAAATATTTTCTCAGTCCCTTTCTTTTTCTCTTCTTCTTCTGGGACCCCTATGATTCGAATGTTGGTGCGTTTAATGTTGTCCCAGAGATCTCTGAGACTGTCCTCAGTTCTTTTCATTCTTTTTTCTTTCTTCTGCTCTGCAGTAGTTATTTCCACTATTTTATCTTCCAGGTCACTTATCCGTCCTTCTGCCTCAGTTATTCTGCTACTGATCCCATCTATAGTATTTTTCATTTCATTTATTGTGTTGCTTATCATTACTTGCTTCCTCTTTATTTCTTCTAGGTCCTTGTGAACTGTTTCTTGCAATTTGTCTATTCTGTTTCCAAGATTTTGAATCATCTTTACTATCATTATTTTGAATTCTCTTTCAGGTAGACTGGCTATTACCTCTTCATTTGTTAGGTCTGGTGTGTTTTTGTCTTGCTCCTTCATCTGCTGTTTGTTTTTCTGTCTTCTCATTTTGCTTATCTCACTGTGTTTGGGGCCTCCTTTTGGCAGGCTGCAGGTTCGTAGTTCTATCTGTTTTTGGTGGCTGTCCCCAGTGGCTGAGGTTGGTTCAGTGGGTTGAGCAGGTTTCCTGGTTGGGGGGACTAGTGCCTGTGTTCTGGTGGATGAGGCTGGATCCCGTCTCCCTGGCAGGCAGGTCCACGTCTGGTGGCGTGTATGGGGATGTTGGTAGCCTTACTATGATTCTAGGCAGCCTCTGTGGTAATGGATGGGGCTGTAGACCTGTCTCACTCTTTGTTGGGTATAGGGTGTCCAGCACTGTTCGTTGTTGGTCCTTGAGTGAAGCTGGGTCTTGGTGTTGAGATGGAGATCTCTGGGAGATTTTCGCCGTTTGATATTACGTGGAGCTGAGAGGTCTCTTGTGGACCAGTGTCCTGAGGTTGGTTCGCCCACCTCAGAGGCACAGACCTGACATCTGGCTGGAGTGCCAAGAGCCTTTAATCCACACGGCTCAAAATAAAAGGGAGAAAAAAATAGAAAGGCAAGAAAGGAAGAAAGGAAGGAGGAAGGGAGGGAAGGAATAAAGGAAGAGAGGGAGGAAGAAAGGAAGGGAGGAAGGAAGGAGGGAATAAAGAAAGGAAGGGAGGGAGGAAGGAAGGAGGGAATAAAGGAAGGAAGGGAGGAAGGAAGAAAGGAGGGAAATAGGAAAGAAAGTAGGGAAGAAAGGAAAAAAGAAAGGGGAGAAGACAAAATGAAGTAGGGTAAAATACAGTTATTAAAATAAAAAATAATTATTAGGAAGAAAAATTTCTATTAAAGAAAAAGAAAAAAACAAACAAACAAAAAAAACGGGTCGGTCTAACCCTAGGACAAATGGTGAAAATAAAGCTATACAGACAAAATCTCACACAGCAGCACTCACATACACACTCACAAAAAGAAAAAGGGGGAAAATAATAGTATATCTTGCTCCCAAATTCCCCCTCCTCAACTTGGAATATTTCGCTGTCTATTCAGGTTTTCCACAGATGCAGGGCACTTCAAGTTGACTGTGGAGCTTTAACCCGCTGCTTCTGAGGCTGCTGGGAGAGACCTCCCCCTCTCTTTGTTCGCACAGCTCCTGGGGTTCAGCTTTGTACTTGGCCCCGCCTCTGCGCGTAGGTCGTCCGAGGGCGTCTGCCCTTCGCTCAGGCAGGGCGGGGTTAACGGAGCACCTGGTTCGTGGTCTCTGGCTCACTCAGGCGGAGGGGTGGGGGGCACGGATGTGGGGTGAGTCCGCGGCGGCAGAGGCCGGCGTGATGCTGCACCGGCCCGAGGCGCACCGTGCGTTTTCCCGGGGAAGCAGTCCCTGGATCCCGGGACCCTGGCGGTGGCGGGCTGCACAGGCTCCCGGGAGGGGCGGTGTGGAGAGTGACCTGTGCTCGCACACAGGCCTCTTGGTGGTGGCAGTAGCAACCCTAGAGTCCCACACCCATCTCTGTTGTCCGTGCCGACAGCCGCAGCTCGCGCCCGTTTCTGGAGCTTCTTTATGCGGTGCCCTTAATCCCCTTTCCTCGCGCCCCAGTAAGCGAAGAGGCAAGAAAAAGTCTCTTGTCTCTTTGGCAGCTCCGTGCCCGTTTCTGGAGCTCCTTTAAGCGGCGCGCTTAAACCCCTCTCCTCGCGCAGCAGGAGGCAAAGAGGGAAGAAAAGGTCTCTTGCCTCTTCGGCAGCTCCAGACTTCTCCCGGACTCCCTCCCGGCCAGCCGTGGTGCGCTAACCCCTTCAGGCTGTTTTCACTCTGCCAACTCCAGACCTTTCCCTGGGATCCGCCCGAGGCTCAGTTCCCAGCCCCGCCGGCCGCGGCGGGTGAGCAGACAAGCCTCTCGGGCTAGTGAGTGCTGATCGGCACCGATCCTCTGGGGAATCTCTCCGCTTTGCCCTCCGCACCCTGTTGCTGCGCTCTCCTCTGTGGCTCCGGAGCTCCCCCCTCCCCCACCCGCAGTCTCTGCCCGCGAAGGGGCTTCTAGTGTGTGGGAACCTTTCCTCCTTCACGGCTCCCTCCCACTGGTGCAGGTCCCATCCCTATTCTTTTGTCTCTGTTTATTCTTTTTTCTTTTGCCCTACCCAGGTACGTGGGGAGTTTCTTGCCTTTTGGGAGGTCTGAGGTCTTCTGCCAGCGTTCGGTGGGTGTTCTATAGGAGAAATTCCACGTGTAGATGTATTTCTGATGTATCTGTGAGGAGGAAGGTGATCCCCGCGTCTTACTCTTCCGCCATCTTCTCGCCTCCCTCCAGGTTCCTCATTTTAATGTGGGGATAAAAATAGACCTCACCTTTATGGTTGTTATGATGATGAAATGAGATAATGCAAGTAAAGTGTTCTGAATAAGTCCTGGCACAAAGTAAGGCCCTATAAATGTCAGCCATTATTCTAAAAAGTTGTTTTCCTTTAAGGCTTTGCCCCCATCTCTGCCTGCTACATCAAGTTCCTTTGTAAATGAATTGGCCCAGTATCTGTGGCTTTACCATGCCTACCACAGCCTAATAAATATTAATGGTAAACAATGGCAAACATTGCTTCTCTCTGTGGAGTGGCTATTAAATGCTCTTGCTGTTTTGCTAGTAAAACATTAGTTTCACTCAGGCAAAGAAAGGAGATAACTGCATCATAGTATATCCACCATAGGCTTGTTTAGGAGGTTTAGCCTTGGGCAACAAACAAATTTTATTATTTTATTGCAAGAATATAATAAACAAATGAGCTGCAATTGATGCTTTTACAAAACTTGGCTTATCTCCTATGTTTGTGGTTTTTTTTTTTTTTTTTGTGGTATGCGGGCCTCACTGTTGTGGCCTCTCCCGTTGTGGAGCACAGGCTCCGGACGCTCAGGCTCAGCGGCCATGGCTCACGGGCCCAGCCGCTCCGCGGCATGTGGGATCTTCCCAGACTGGGGCACGAACCCGTGTCCCCTGCATCGGCAGGCGGATTCTCAACCACTGCGCCACCAGGGAAGCCCTGGGAAGCCTGTTTGTGGTTCTTAATCAGCTGTTCTTAATCTGCTCCTTAGAATCACCTGGGAGTTTTTAAAAACCATGCATACCTGGGCCCCATCACCAAAAGATTCTGATTCACAAGGCCTAGGTGTTCTGGCATGTTTATTTGGAATTGTTTACTTAAGTGACTCTAATGCAAAACTACTGTTCCAAGTATTCCTGGCCCATTTCTTTCCATTCAACAAAACCAATTTCAACTACTAGAATGAAAAAATCAACCACAATTTTGATGGCCTCTCCATATAACTAGGTATACCAGAGATTTCTTAGTAAATTCTCCAATCACAGAAGAAAATGTCTATAGTTCAAGTTTATCATGATGAAATTATGAATTATGTTCCATTAGGATTGAGCTACCAGTAACTCTTCTGGTGAGGTTTTCTGTCATTTTAATGAGAACAACAAACAAACAAACAAATAAAAGGAGCCTTTGTGGGTAAGACATGGCCCCATCCAACAGCCTATAGGCTTCAGTGCTGGGACACCTCAGACCAAACAGCCAACAGAGCCAGAAAACAGCCCCACCCATCAGCAGACAGGCTCCTTGAAGTTTTCCTGGATAAACAGCTGCCCGAATAAGCATACCCCTAGACATGGCCCTGCCCACCAAAAGGACGAGACCCACATCTACCCACAAGTGAGCAGGTACAAGGCTCTCACTTGAGGAAGCCTCCATAAGCCTCTTAGATAGCCTCATCCACCAGGAAGCAGAGAGCAGAAGCTAGAAGGCTTTGCAGCATGCAGAATGCAAAACCCAATCACAGAAAGTTAGACAAATGAGACAGCAGAGGAATATATCCCAGATGAAGGAACAAGATAAAACCCCAGAAGAACAGCTAAGTGAAGTGGAGATAAGCAATCTACCTGAAAAAGAATTCAGAGTAATGATAATAAAGATGATCCAAGATCTTGGGAAAAGAATGGAGGCACAGATCAAGAAGATACCAAAAAAATGTTAAAAAAAAAAACTAGAAGAACTAAAGAACAACCAGAGATGAACAATATAATAAGTAAAATGAATACACTAGAAAGAATTAATAGCAGAATAACTGAGGCAGAAGAATGGATAAGTGACCTGAAAGACAGAATGGTGGAAATCAGTGCTACAGAACAGAATAAAGAAAAAAGAATGAAAAGAAATGAGGACAGTGTAAGATACCTTTGAGACAACATTAAATGCACCAACATTTGCATTATAGGGGTCCCAGAAGGAGAAGAGAAAGAGAAAGGACCTTAGAAAATATCTGAAGAGATAAGGACAAAAAATTTCCCTAACATGGGAAAGGAAACAGTCATCCAAGTTTCAGGCAAGATAAACCTAAGGAGGAACATGCTGAGACACATAGTAATCAAACTGACAAAAATTAAAGACTAAGAAAAAAATTAAAAGCAACAAGGGAAAAGCAACAAATAACATACAAGGGAATTGCCATAAAACTATCAACTGATTTCTCAGTAGAAGCTCTGCACAATATATTTTAAATTATGAAAGGGAAGAACCTACAACCAAGAATGCTCTGCCCAGCAAGGCTCTCATTCAGATTTGATGGAGAAATCAAAAGCTTCACAGACAAGCAAAAGCTAAGAGAAATCAGCACCAACATACCAGTTTTGCAACAAATGCTCAAGGAACTTCTCTAGGCAGAAAAGAAAAGGACACAACTAGAAAAAAGAAAATTATGAATGGAAAAGCTCACTGGTAAAGGCAAAAATAGAGTAAAGGTAGGAAACCATCTGCACACCTATATGATATCAAAACCAACAACTGTGAAAAGAAGAGAGCACAAATGCAGGATATTGGAAATGCATTTGAAATTAAAAGATTGGCAACTTAAAACAATCTTGTTTATATATAGACTACTATATCAAAACTTCATGGTAACTGAAAACCAAAATTCTACAATAGATACATACACACACACACACACACACACACATACACACACACACACACAAAGGAAACACAAAGTTTCTCATCAAATAACAAGAGAAGAGAACAAAAGAAAATAAGAAGTAAAAAACACCTACAAAAACAAATACCAAACAATTAACAAAACGGCAATAAGAACACAAATATCGATAGTTACCTTAAATATAAATGGATTAAATTCTCAAACCAAAAGCATAGACTGGCTGAATGAATAGAAAAATAAGACCCATATATATGCTGTCTACAAGAGACCCACTTCAGATCAAGGGACACGTGCAAAGTGAAAGTGAGGGGATGGAAAAATATATTCCATGCAAATGGAAATAAAAAGAAAGCTGGAGTAGCAATACTCATGTCAGCTGAAATAAACTTTAAAATAAAGACTGTTATAAGAGACAAAGAAGGACACTGCATAAGGATCAGGTGATCATTCAAAGAAGAATATATAACAATTGTAAATATATATGCACCCAGCATAGGAGCACCTCAATATATAAGACAAATACTAACAACCATAAAAGGAGAAATCAATACTAACACAATAATAATGGGGGATTTTAACATCCCACTTTCATCAATGGACAGATTATCCATACAGAAAGTCAAGGAAACACAGGCCTTATATGACACATTAAACCAGATGGACTTAATTGATATTTATAAAGCATTCCATCCAAAAGCAGCAGAATACAGATTCTTCTCAAGTGCACATAGAACATTCTCCAGGATTGATCACATGCTGCACCACAAAGGAAGCCTTGGTAAATTTAAGAAAATTGAAATCATATCATGCATCTTTTTTCCAACCACAACACTATGATATTTGAAATCAATTACATGAAAAAAACTGTAAAAAACAAAAACAAGTGGAAGTTAAACAATATGCTACTAAACAACCGATAGATCACTGAAGAAATCAAAGAGGAAATCAAAAAATACCTAGAGGCAAATGAAAATGAAAACACGATGATCCAAAACCTATGGGATTGGGGCGGGGGGGAAGAGGGGGTGGGATGAATTGGGAGATTGGGATTGACATGTATACACTACTAAGTATAAAATAGATAACTAATGAGAACCTACTGTATAGCACAGGAAATTCTACTCAATGCTCTGTGGTAACCTAAATGGGAAGGAAATCTAAAAAGAGTGGATATATGTATACACATAAATGATTCACTTTGCTGCACAGCAGAAACTAACACAACAATGTAAAGCAACTATACTCCAATAAAAATTAATTTAAAAAAAGGACTATGGGGTGCAGCAAAAGCAGTTCTATGAGGGAAATTTATAACAATACAATATTACCTCAGGAAACAAGAAAAATCTCAAATAAACAACCCAAGCTCACACCTAAAGCAACTAGAGAGAGAGGAACAAACAAAACCCAAAATTAGTGAAAGAAAAGAAATCATAAAGATCAGAGCAGAAATAAATGAAATAGAGACAAAGAAAACAATAGAAAAGATCAAGGAAACTAAAAGTTGGTTTTTTGAAGAGATAAACAAAATTGACAAACCTTTAGCCAGACTGATCAAGAAAAAGAGGGAGAGGGCTCAAATCAGTAAAATTAGAAATGAAAAAGGAGAAGTTACAACAGACACCACAGAAATACAAAGGATCATAAGAGACTACTACAGGCAACTATATGCTAATAAAATGGACAACCTAGAAGAAATGGACAAATGCTTAAAAAGGTACAATCTACAAAGACTGAACCAGGAGGAAATACAAAATATGAACAGACAAATCACAAGTACTCAAATTGAAAATGTGATTTAAAAAATTCCAACAAACAAGAGTCCAGGACCAGATGGCTTCACAGGCAAATTCTATCAAACATTTAGAGAAGAGTTAACACCTATCCTTCTGAAACTATTCCAAAAAATCTCAGAGGGAGGAACTCTCCCAAACTCATTCTATGAGGCCACCATCACCCTGATACCAAATCCAGAAAAAGACACCACACAAAAAATGAAAATTACAGGCCAATATCATTGATGAACATAGATGCAAAAATCCTCAACAAAAAACTAACAAACCAAATCCAAGAGTACATTTATAAAAGGATCATACACCATGATCAAGTGGGATTTATCTCAGGGATACAAGGATTTTTCAATATATGCAAATCAATCAGTGTGATACACCACATCAACAAATTGAAAAATAAAACCATATGATCATTTCAACAGATGAAGAAGAAGCATTTGAAAAACTTCAACACTCATTTATGATAAAAAGTCTCCAGAAAGTGTGCATAGAGGGAACATACTTCAACATAATAAAGGCCATATATGACAAACCTACAGCTAACATCATACTCAACAGTGAAAAGCTGAAAACATTTCCTCTAAGATCAGGAACTGATCTCGGAGAGAGAGCAGCGAGTGGTGGGGTGAAGTAAGATCTTAATTCCCTGCCTAGGAATTGAACCTGGGTAGCCTGGATGAAAACCAAGGATCCTGGCTCTTGCCCCCAATGAAAAATGTATTTCTCAAGGAGGCAAAACAGTACAAACAGGTACAAAGCTTATTATTAGAGACATAGCACAACAACAAGTGGGAGAGCACACTTATCATTGTAATCGTCACCTTTTTCAGTTTTCATATTAAGTTAGTAGGAAAAATGTCTCCATTATATGGTAACATATTTTATGAACCAAATATTGAGACTCATCATTTAAAATACAATCTGACAATAAAAGAAAATATTTGAGATCTGGAGAGTCTCAGAAAATTCTGGATAGATGAATACCTCATCCATGTTAACAAAAACCTAAATCAAATTCTTCTCCACCACATAAATAACTATCACGAAAAAATATCCATGCTTTCTTTATTATATTTTCCCCTCTTTCAGCAGAAAGCTGGTAGATTCTGAAGAAAAAATAAATTTAAAGCACTAATATCTATAACAAACTAGATCTTCAGTGCTATCTTACTTGAAAATGAATTAATTACATAGATTTTCAAAGAATCAGAATTATTTACTTTTGAATAAAAGAAGTCTGTTCCACAGACACAAATAAGCCTTTAGGTTTTATGTTGATTGTAAGATAAAGAGAGTATACAAGATAAAGGCAAATGGCACAATATATATGTGGGGTAAACCATATAAAAATATTTTGGAATAAAATAATAAATACACAATATGTGTTGGAATAAGAAACTTGTAATTATGTTGTGTAATAGCCATTTGTTATAACTTTTGTTATAACTGTATTTCAGTTGTATCCTTTCAATTATTTATTTATTTATTTAGGCTGCTCTGGGTCTTAGTTGAGGCATGTGAGCTTCTTAATTACAGCATGCAGACTTCTTAGTTGCGGCATGTGAACTCTCAGTTTCTGCACACATGTGGGATCTAGTTCCCTGACCAGGGATTGAACCCAGGCCACCAGCATTGGGAGTGTGGAGTTTTACACACTGGACCAGCAGGGAAGTCCCTCCTTTCAATAGTTTAATATGACCAAACCATCTGTTTTAAGTGTAATTTTGCCTGAGATATTTTTCCCCCTCCTTTTTTTTTTAACTCTGGACTACATGTCCAGCAGAATTCTCTTAAATAAACAAGGTCCTGATTTGAATTTTTCACTGTATCCACATTGGCCATTTAGATTGCTCCCAAAAGTCAACAAAATTCTGTTCACTCGCAGATTTACCATGATAAAGAACATAGCATAAGAAAACCGGCCATTATTTTAATGAAAACTGTAGTGAAATCCAAATAATTTAGGCTATTTACATATCTATTTTTTTGTAACATCTTTATTGGAGTATAATTGCATTACAATGGTGTATTAGTTTCTGCTTTACAACAAAATGAATCATTTATACATATACACATGTTCCCATATCTCTGCCATCTAGTATCTCCCTCCTTCCCACCCTCCCTATCCCACCCCTCTAGGTGGTCACAAACCACCTAGCTGATCTCCCTGTGCCATGTGGCTGCTTCCCACTAGCTATCCACCCTACATTTGGTAGTGTATATATGTCCATGCCACTCTCACTTCGTCACAGCTTACCCTTCCCCCTCCCCATATCCTCAAGTCCATGCTCTAGTAGGCCTGTGTTTTATTCCCATCCTACCCCTAGGCTCTTCATGACATATTTTTTCTTAGATTCCATATATATGTGTTAGCATACGGTATTTGTTTTTTACCTTTTGACTCACTTCACTCTGTATGACAGACTCCAGGTCCATCCACCTCACTACAAATAACTCAATTTTGTTTCTTTTTACAGCTGAGTAATATTCCATTGTATATATGTGCCACATCTTCTTTATCCATTCATCTGTTGATGGACACTTAGATTGCTTCCATGTCCTGGCTATAGTAAATAGAGCTTCAATGAACATTTTGGTACATGACTCTTTTTGATATATGGTTTTCTCAGGGTATATGCCCAGTAGTGGGATTGCTGGGTCATATGGTAGTTCTATTTGTAGTTTTTTAAGGAACCTCCATACTGTTCTCCATAGTGGCTGTATCAATTTACATTCCCACCAGCAGTGCAAGAGTGTTCCCTTTTCTCCACACCCTCTCCAGAATTTATTGTTTCTAGATTTTTTGATGATGGCCATTCTGACCAGTGTGAGATGATATCTCATTGCAGTTTTGATTTGCATTTCTCTAATGATTAACGATGTTGAGCATTCTTTCATGTGTTTGTTGGCAATCTGTATATCTTCTTTGGAGAAATGTCCATGTAGGTCTTCTGCCCATTATTGTGTTGGGTTGTTTGATTTTTTGATATTGAGCTGCATGAACTGTTTGTAAATTTTGGAGATTAATCCTTTGTCAGTTGCTTCATTTGAAACTATTTTCTCCCATTCTCAGGGTTGTCTTTTGGTCTTGTTTATGGTATCCTTTGCTGTGTAAAAGCTTTTAAGTTTCATTAGGTCCCATTTGTTTATTTTTGTTTTTATTTCCATTTCTCTAGGAGATGGGTCAAAAAGGATCTTGCTGTGATTTATGTCATAGAGTGTTCTGCCTATGTTTTCCTCTAAGAGTTTGATAGTGTCTGGCCTTACATTTAGGTCTTTAACCCATTTTGAGTTTATTTTTGTGTATGGTGTTACAGAGTGTTCTCATTTCATACTTTTACAGGTAGCTGTCCAGTTTTCCCAGCACCACTTATTGAAGAGGCTGTCTTTTCTCCACTGTATATCCTTCCCTTCTTTATCAAAGATAAGGTGACCATATGTGTGTGGGTTTATATCTGGGCTTTCTATCCTGTTCCATTGATCTATATTTCTGTTTTTGTGCCAGTACCATACTGTCTTGATTACTGTAGCTTTGTAGTACAGTCTGAAGTCAGAGAGCCTGATTCCTCCAGCTCCATTTTTCGTTCTCAAGATTGCTTTGGCTATTCGGGGTCTTTTGTGTTTCCATACAAATTGTGAAATTTTTTTGTTCTAGTTCTGTGAAAAATGCCAGTGGTAGTTTGATAGGGATTGCATTGAATCTGTAGATTTCTTTGGATAGTAGAGTCATTTTCCTAATGTTGATTCTTGCAATTCAAGAACATGGTATATCTCTCCATCTATTTGTATCATCTTTAATTTCTTTCATCAGTGTCTTATAATTTTCTGCATATAGGTCTTTTGTGTCCTTAGGTATGTTTATTCCTAGATATTTTATTCTTTTTGTTGCAATGGTAAATGGGAGTGTTTTCTTAATTTCACTTTCAGATTTTTCATCATGAGTGTATAAGGATGACAGAAATTTCTGTGTATTAATTTTGTATCCTGCTACTTTACCTAATTCATTGATTAGCTCTAGTAGTTTTCTGGTAGCATATTTAGTATACTCTATGTATAGTATCATGTCATCTGCAAACAGTGAGAACTTTACTTCTTTTCCGATTTGGATTCCTTTTATTTCTTTTTTTTCTCTGATTGCTGTGGCTAAAACTTCCAAAACTATGTTGAGTAAGAGTGGTGAGAGTGGGTTTATATCTATTCTTGAAAAAAGTATAGATTTTAAATTTTTCCATATGATTCCTGACCCTAACTCACTTTTTCTTTCCCTAAATGGAAAACTATTTTCTTCCTAGTGATGAGAAATGTCTCTTTTTCTAGGAATGGAGACTTCTATCCACACCATGGATTAGAAAAAAAGGAACAACTTCCTTGCCATGCTGGCCACAGCTTTCCTGACTGCATCTTCCAAGTCAACGCCAGAAGTTACAGGGAGCTGGATATTGTTGAATATATTCTGAGACTCTTAGACATTGATTCCTTCAAGCCTGACCACCAGAGCTATGAGTTCTACTGTTCAGCAGTCTTTGATGATATCATCAGCAATGATAACAAATTTCACTATTTACCTTAGGATCAGCAATGAGCAAATAAAATATTTAATACACTGAGCTTCCCTAACACTGAGATCCAAGAAGTTGGTTGGGCTTTGACCATGAAGAGAAATTATGTCATATGGAGCTATGTCTAGTCCAGTGCCATTCACAAACATTTGGTATTCCCATTTAGTTTTATGTATTTTAGGTCATATCTACTGACTTATTTTTGAGTAGATGCATTTTTTATTTGTTGTTCATGGCAAACATATCTTATTGTAGATATCTTGAATTGTCCTCAAAGTGTATCTTGGCATGAAAACAGACAACTTGTCTTTCTCGAATTTCACCAAAGGGTTTCAGTTCAACCTAAGTAGTGTAAATTTCTAGGAAGAAATTCCATAACTTCTTTTTTTTTTTTTTTTTTTTGCGGTACATGGCCCTCTCACTGTTGTGGCCTCTCCCATTGTGGAGCACAGGCTCCAGGCTCACAGGCCCAGCGGCCACGGCCCGCGGGCCCAGCCGCTCTGCGGCATGTGGGATCTTCCCAGACTGGGGCACGAACCCGCGTCCCCTGCGTCGGCAGGCGGACTCTCAACCACTGCACCACTAGGGAAGCCCTCCATAACTTCTTAATTTGATTCACAGACTAATTTTCATAGACCCCATAGAAGCCTAAATTTTCTCCTGTCCACTAAACTTGACTGTTCATCAAAACTGTCTTCAAAAGTGTAAATGTGTTCCTTAAAAATATATTCCGGTATAGAAGCAGCCACTGATTAAATGTCAATGCCCCTGCCTGAGGCTGCCCACCAGCAAAGGCCATTCCAGGATGGGCCCATTAAAATTTCCAAGTAGGGACTTCCCAGGTGTTCCAGTGGTAAAGAATCTGCAGTACAATGCAGGGGATGCAGATTCAATCTCAGGCTAGGGAACTAAGATCCCACATGCTGTGGGGCAATTATGTCTGCATGCCACAACTACTAAGCTTGTGCGCCTCAACTATGGAGCCTGCATGCTGCAAACTACAGAGCCCACATGCTCTGGAGCCTGTGTGCCACAACTACAGAACCCATGCACCCTACAACCTGCATGCCACAATTAGAGAAGAGAAAAACCTTCACGCCACAACTAGAGAGAATACTGCACTTCAAAACAAAAGATCCTGCATGTCTCAACAAAGATCCCATGTGCCACAACTAAGACCCAACACAGCCAAAAATCAATCAATCAATCAATCAATCAATTAATCAATCAATCAATCTGAAAAGAAAGTCTATTTGTTTAAAAAAAAATTTCCAAGTAGGAGCATCATACACAGTGTCAGTCACAATATATTTGAACTATGGTCTTGTTGTCTAACATTATTTTCTCATTCTTGGATTCCTGCAGGATCAGCCATCTTTTAGAGTTTAATTAAATCTTCTTGGACTTGGCTGACAGAGTGAGGGCCCCAAGACTCACAGATGTTTTGGACCTGCATTGCCATGGGGGAATGACATCTTAAACAAATACCAAGCACAAAGGAGTCTGACTGGGTGATTAAGATGAGAAGAGAAGGAGGCTTAGTAGAGATTTAATTCTTTATTGGAAACAAACCTGAAGAAAACACTCAGTTGTGTGTGTGTGTGTGCGTGAATGTGCACACGTGTTTGTGGCTGTTTTTTTTTTTTTTCTTGTAGTTGATTTCTAGTGTCATAACATTGTGGTTGGAAAAGATGCTTGATATGATTTCAGTTTTCTTAAATTTTACTGAGACTTATTTTGTGACCTAGCATGTGATCTATCTTGGAGAATGTCCCATGTGCACTTGCAAAGAATATGTATTCTGCAGCTTTTTGGTGGAATGTTCTATACATATCTATTAAGTGCATTTTGTCTAATGTGTCTTTTCAGGCCAGTATTTTCTTATTGGTTTTCTGTCTGAATGATCTTCCATTGATGTATCAATAAGTAGGATGTTAAAGTCTCCTATTTTAACATCCTGTCAGTTTCTCCCTTTGTTTCTGTAAGTATTTGCATTATTTATTTAGGTGCTCTTATGTTGGTTGCAATATATTTACAATTGTTATATCTTTATGTTGGATTGATCCCTTGATCATTATGTATTATCCTTCTTTGTTTCTTGTTACAGTCTTTGTTTTAAAGCCTATTTTGTCTGACATATGTATTGCTACTCCAGATGTTTAGAAAACTTCCATTTGCCTGGAGTACTTTTTCCATGCCCTCACTTTCAGCCTGCATGTGTCTTTAGGTCTGAAGTGAGACTTTTGTAGGCAGCAAATACATGAGTCTTGTTTTTGTATCCATTCAGCCACTCTATGTCTTTTGACTAGAGCATTTTGTCCATTTACACTTAAATTATTGATAGGTATGTACTTACTGACATTTTGTTCATTGTTTTGGGGTTGCTTTTGTAGTTCTTTTTTGTTCCTTTCTTCTTTTGTTCTCTTCCCTTGTGACTCTTTAGTGTTATGTTTGGATTCCTTTCTCTTTGTGTCTGTATCTATTATAGATTTTTGATTTGTGGTTACTGTAAGATTTATATACAGCAATCTAAATATATACATAATTAATTTAAGTTGCTGATCTCTTAATTTCAAATGCAGTTTAACAACCCTGCATTTTTACTCCAACCACCACATTTACTGCTTTTGACATTATATTTATGTCTTTTTGTTTTGTGTATTCCTTAACTGCTTATTGAGGATATAGATGATTTTACCACTTTTGTTTTTTAACCTTCCTTCTATCTTTGCACATGGTTGATTTACTACCTTTACTGTATATTTGCCTTTAGCAATGAACTTTTTCCTTTCATAATTTTCATGTTTCTAGTTGTGGCCTTTTCTTGTTCACTTAGAGAAGTTTCTTTAACATTTCTTGTAAAGCTGGTTTCATGGTACTGAACTCTGTTAGCTCTGCTTATCTGTAAAACATTAAATAATTTTTTTATTGGGGTATAGTTGTTTTACAATGTTGTGATAGTTTCTACTGTTCAGTGAAGTGAATTAGAGTTCCCCGTGCTATACATCAGTTTCTCATTAGTTATCTATTTTATACGTATTAGTGTATATATGTCAATCCCAATCTTCCAATTTTTCCCCCCCGTGCTTTCCCCCTTGGTGTCCATACGTTTGTTCTCTACATCTGTACCTCTATTTCTGCCTTGCAAACTGGTTCATCTGTACCATTTTTCTAGATTCCACATATATTCATTAATATACAATATTTGTCTTTCTCTTTCTGACTTACTTCACTCTGTATCACAGACTCTAGGTCCATCTACATCTCTGCAAATGACCCAATTTCATTCCTTTTTATGGCTAATATTCCACTGTATATATGTACCACATCATCTTTAACCATTCAAACTGTTACTGTTTGCAGATGACATGATATTATATATACAAAATTCTAAAGATGCCACCAGAAAACTACTAGAGCTAATTGATGCATTTGGTAAAGTTGCAGGATACAAAATTAATGCACAGAAACCTCTTGCATTCCTATACACTAAAAATGAAAGATCAGAAAGAGAAATTAAGGAAACAATCCCATTCACCGTTGCAACAAAAAAATAGAATACCTAGGAATAAACCTACCCAAGGAGGTAAAAGACCTGTACTCAGAAAACTATAAGACATTGATGAAAGAAATCAAAGATGACACAAAGAGATGGAGAGATATACCATGTTCTTGGATTGGAAGAATCAAAATTGTGAAATGACTATACTAGTCAAAGCAATCTACAGATTACTGCAATCCCTATCAAATTACCAATGGCATTTTTTACAGAACTAAAACAAAAAAAATCTTAAAATTTATATGGAGACACAAAAGACCCTGAATAACCAAAGCAATCTTGAGAAAAAAAAAATGGAGCTGCAGTAATCAGACTCCCTGACTATACAACGAAGCTACAGTAATCAAGACAATATGGTACTGGCACAAAAACAGAAATATAGATCAATGGAACAGAGTAGAAAGCCAAGAGATAAACCCATGCACCTATGGTCAACTAATCTATGACAAAGGAGTCAAGGATATACAATGGAGAAAAGACAGTCTCTTCAATAAGTGGTGCTGGGAAAACTAGACAGCTACATGTAGAAGAATAAAAGTAGAACACTCCTTAACACCATACACAAAAATAAACTCAAAATGGATTAAAGACCTAAATGTAAGACCTGACACTATAAAACTGTTAGAGGAAAACATAGGCAGAACACTCTTTGACAACAAATATCTTTTTTGACTCACCTCCTAGAGTAATGGAAATAAAAACAAAAACAAACAAATGGGACCTAATGAAACTTAAAAGCTTTTGCACAGCAAAGGAAACTATAAAAAAGATGAAAAGACAACACTCAGAATGGTAGAAAATATTTGCAAATGAATCAACAGACAAAGGATTACTCTCCAAAATATATAAATGGTTTATGCAGGTCAATATCAGAAAAACAAACAACCCAATTCAAAAATGGGCAGACCTAAATAGACATTTCACCAAAGAAGACATACAGATGGCCAAGAGGCACATGAAAAGCTGCTCAACATCACTAAGTATTAGAGAAATGCAAATCAAAACTACAGTGAGGTATCACTTCATACCAGTTACAATGGACATCATCAGAAAATCTACAAACAATAAATGCTGGAGAGGGTGTGGAGGAAAGGGAACCCTCTTGCACTGTTGGTAGGAATGTAAGTTGATACAGCCACTATGGAGAACAGTATGGAGGTTCCTTAAAAAATTAAAAATAGAATTACCATACGACCCAGCAATCCCACTCCTAGGCATATACCCAGAGAAAACCATAAATCAAAAAGACACATGCACCCCAATGTTCATTGAAGCACTATTTACAATAGCAAGGTCATGGAAGCAACCTAAATGTCCATCAACAGACAAATTGTCCATAAAATTTTGATCTCTCCTTCAAATCTTAATGAAAGCCTTGCCAGGTATTCTTGGTTGCAGGTTTTCCCCTTTCATCACTTTAAACATATCATGCCACTCCCTTCTGGCCTTCAGAGTTTCTGCTGAAAAGTCAGCTGATAGCCTTATGGGAGTTCCCTTGTACATAACTTGTTGCTTTTCCCTTGCTGCTTTTAATATTCTCTATCTTTAATTTTTGCCATTTTAATTACAATGTGTTCTCTTTGTGTTGATCCTGTTTGGCACTCTGTGCTTCCTGCACCTGAATGTCTGTTTCCTTTCCCAGGTTAGGGAAGTTTTTAGCTCTTATATTCTCAAATATGTTCTCTGTCCCTTTTTTCTCTCTCTCTTCTCCTTCAAGGACCCCTATAATGTGAATGTTAGTGTGCTTGATGTTGTCTCAGAGGTCTCTTGGACTGTCTTCATCTCTTTTTTCTTCTTTTTTCTTTTTTCTGTTCAGCTTCAATGATTTCCAGTACTCTGTCATCCAGCTCATTAATTGGTTCTTCTGTGTCATCTAATCTACTAGTAATTCCTTCTAGCATGTTTTTCATTTCAGTTATTGTGTTCCTCATCTGTTTGGTTCATCTTTATATTTTCCAACTCCTTATTAAAAACTTCTAAGTTATCACTCTGTTCATCCATTCTTCTCCCAAGTCCTTTGATCATTTTTATGATCATTAGCTTGAACTCTTTATCAGGTAGATTACCTAATCTTCACTTTACTTAGTTCTTCTTCTGAGGTTTTGTTCCATCTTATTCCCTCATTTGGAACATGTTTCTCTGTCACCTTATTTTGCTTAATTTGCTATTTTTATTTCTATGTATTTGGTAGGTTGGTTATGTTTCCTGACCTTGAAGAAATGATTGTGGCTCTGTCTCGCTTATGAGTTCTTCAATACCATGGACAGTGTTTTATTCATCTTTGTATCCCCAGTATCTAAGATAGTGTGTTATATATACTAGGTACTCAATAACTGACTATTAAGTGAATTATTAAGTGAATTAATAATCATTTTGGGGATTTCCCTGGTGGCACAGTGGTTAAGAATCTGCCTGCCTATGCAGGGGACATGGGTTCGAGCCCTGGTCCTGGAAGATCCCACATGCTGTGGAGCAACTGAGCCTGTGCACCACAACTACTGAGCCTGAGCTCTAGAGCCCATGAGCCATAACTACTGAGCCTGTGTGCCACACCTACTGAAGCCTGCATGCCTAGAGCCCATGCTCTGCAACAAAAGAAGCCACCGCAATGAAGAGTAGTCCCTGCTCACCACAACTAAAGAAAACCTACTCGCAGCAATGAAGAGCCAATGCAGCCAAAAATAAAAATAAATTAATTAATAATAAAAAAAAATGTTGGACCGGTCTTTAGGCCACTGGAAAGCCTTCTCTAGATCATGTTTTGAGAACTACTGCCATAGCAGCATGTCTAAGAATCTTAGTTTATTTTGTTTAAAACATTCTCTGGCAGAATGAATAACTCACATAATCTCAGTCACAATTTTATCAATATAGATATTAACAGCCATACTGGGTCCAACTGTCACTTCAGTTTTATACATAGAACTCCATAGGTCTATAAAATTTATTCTATTGGAAAACAGAGTGGTCTTAAATTAATTTTTAAATTTTACATAACAATTAAGTAAAATTGAGACAAGGCTTAATACTCTTTAAGCTCAGAGGTTTCATTTCTACTTTCATTGTGAAGACAATACATACATCTCCTACTACCAATTCTTCAAGTCACAACACTTAAGACCAGAGCTAGATTAAAAATAAGTAAATGGCCAGGACTCCCACTACACCCACAAAATAATCCAGGCAGGAAATTCCTACTTGCCCATAGCTCAATCTAACCTTGCTAAAGAAAATGACCTTTGGGTGGGGAAGTTCTTATTCAAATGAATTGCTAAGGATGGTGCTCAGTAAGAGATCCACCTGTCTGGAAAAGACCCAAACTCTGTGTCACTCATAATGGACCAACGTGGAGTCCAAACAGATGACAGAGCACAGCATCTCCTAGGTCTTCCCTTCCTCCTCAGCCCCACTGCTGTAATTTGGGCAGACTTTAGAGGCACAACTTACTCCTCCATGGATTCTCTACTCATCACTTCTAAATACTACATCAGGTGATCTCAGTTTCTTCAGCTACCTCTCTGTTGATCTCGTGGTACTCTGTTAAATATGTTTTTATCCAGAAATAATGCAGCTGGATTCATGGCTAACATTTATGGACCACTATGGACCAGCCACTATGCTAAGCACTTTACAAATCATTTACTAATTTAATCCTGCCAGCAACAACACGAGGTAAATATTCTTTATTATTATCATTCTCACTTTAGAGATAAAGCTGAAAGAAGTTAAGTCCAGGTCCCTTAACTTCCAGGCTGGTGCTTGAACATTATGTAACACTGTTGTAGCAAATGTCACCAAATACTTTACAGCCTACATTCAAACAATTAATCATGAGACAGGCTGGGACCTGGGACCCTTTGCTGCAGTGCTGCAATACTTGCACTTGGACAAACGTCTTGAGCAACAAAATCCAAAGAAACTATAAGAGACTAAAAATAAGTGTATGCATGTGCAGTTGGGGCAAATTAAGGACAAGAAGATATAAAAAGACCAAAAAACCCAACTGCCATTTCTGAAGAGCTGGGAGCAAAAACAGGGTGTCAGTAGCAAAAGCAGCATACTGCGAATGCCCCCTGCACTCAACACCACCAAAGGGGTGGACAAAACACCTAAGCTACCCCTTCAGCTCGACCCATAGACTCACCACTACCTACCTTCACTCCATATAAGGAACCAGCTTGCCCCCCACCCCACCCCCTGCCTCGGGGAGCAAGAAAGGGAAACCGTTACTTGTTTTCACTCCCTCCTGCAGCTTCAGGAGCCCCAGTAAAGACTTCCTTGAATTTCTGGTCTGGCATTTAGTCAATTTCTATTCACTGGGGGAAGGCCAAGAACCCTGGTTGATATCAGTTTCCTTCAAATTACATGGACATGGGTCCCTGCCAGTTTGGCAGCCCAAGAGAACTTCCTGGATTAATTCAAAGATATATTAGTCTCCAACAAGTCTATCACCTGAAATTCTATAAACCTCTCTGTATGTCATCCTACTAGATTATCTATTAGCTGTATTTTTCTAATGTTTATTAACTGATGAGAAATGCTTTATTTGTTTGCCTGTGACAAAGCTGCATATCATAGTAGTTTTCCTTGAAAAGTACCTAGTAGTCAACTAAAAGATAAAAGATGTTTGATGATGGGGATATTTAGGAAAGCTGCTTCAGTTAGCAGAGCACAAGGTCTTGCATCCTTGTGTACTTATAGGCTTGGCAGGTAACTGTAGCCATGATGAAGCAGAAAAGAAATGCGTAGAAATGGGAATGGGGCAAGGAATTTTCTTTAAAACTCATTCTTTAAAACCCTGGGAGCTTTATAATAGATAGTTTAATTTTAGATATCTTAAAAGGGCACTATGGTCAAGTCAGTTTTCTTAACAAACTCTGGATATGTTTATTAGAAGATGGAAGATAGTTGAGAGAGATGAGAGAAAGAGAAAAGTTGGTGATAGCCAGAAGAAAGGGAATAAAGATGGAAGAGGATAGCCTATTGGTACAGACTAGCTCAAGAATGAAGAGAATACCTACACTGCTGAAATTGATTAGGAAGAGGAAATAAAGGGTGTGGAGGAAATACCTACAATAATAAGGTAATTCCTAGGGTGATGGTACTCAATGGTCTCTCTTCTCTGGTGCAGTGGGGAGAGCTGGATGTACATTGTTAAAAACATGGTGGGTTGAGGAGGTGGAAAGAAAAAAAATTTAAAGATAGTTGCTGTGGATTGGAGGAAGCAATAGTGATACTGATTTATAGATGATAGGTTGTGGCTTTAGCTAAAACACACAAATTTGTAATGAATTATGGCTAGGATTTTCTTTCACAATGCTATGTGGACCCTGAATTGTAGAAATCTGTGAATTCATGACTGGAGGGAAATTAGTAGACTAGGAAAGGGAAAAACTGAACCAAATACTAGGTTTATTAGGAAGACTAATTAGAAAAGACCTATGGTCTGAGGAATCAAGAAGGGTTGAGAACCTGTATACATCCATTCATTCATTTTACAATCTTTTATTGAGGATCTGTCACATATTAATTGTCTGTTAAATTCTTTAATACAAGGATGAATAAGATCCTGCCCTGAGTTAAATGTTAACAGGTGGCAAGGCTGTCACTAATTGCTATGGAATACATGTATACAAATATACTTTGGAAAAGTTGGTTCTAAGTGGTGCCAAGTCTGTCTCACATTCAGACAATAAGAGAAACAGAGAGAAGAGCTTAAGTTATTCAGACAGAAGGTAGATCCAAACAGTCAAATGATATACAACAGAGAATAATTATTGACATAAATAGAGGACAAAGGTGGTGAGAAGGTGAGGGTTTGTGAGTGGTACATGATCCTGAAGGAGATGTTTGAGATGTAGGAGATATGGGAGTCCAGGCTGAATCTGACCATTGGAGAAATGTCATTCCTTGAGGTTAGAAAAAAGATGTAATTTGGTATGGGGATTAAACTCTCTGGGCTTCCTCCATCCCCTTTCATTCATCATATGAATTGCAGGTACCTACTTAGAGAAATTAGCTGAGGGAGTCAAATGAAAGGAATAAAAATCATTGGCAGGGATCCATGTCCATGTAGTTTGATCGACCTAGGGCCAATATTAATAGTTTTATTGATGTTTTTGAGAGAATGAATCAAGGCCTATAGATTAATTTGATGAACAACACAAAGACAAAAAATACTTGACTTGTGTCCTTGGAGATTATTCACTTTTTAGGTCTTTATTGACTATTTTCTTCAAACTAGATTCTAAGTTCCATGAGGGTAGGGACCTTGTCAGTCTTGTTCATTGTTGTTTTTATTGAAAAGTTTATTTTTTGAACACAGATACTTTAAAATGTACTTAGTGTCAGTGGAAAGTAAATTTCCTTCCATACAAGTGTACCTTACTTTATGGAATAGTTATGAAAGAAGGACCACAGGGAAACGCAAGAAAATTAAATTACTTTAAAAAGAATTTGGAGTGAAATTCTTCTGTCATGAATCTCTCCTGAAAAGCTTTTCCTTCCAAAGAGGACTCATATATGGCCTTGGTCTAACTTTTTCCAAGAGGTTTATTCAGGAAGTATGAAGAAACTGGAGAGTTGAAAGAAAAGGTAATAGAGGCTAATGCTTCTAAAAACAAAAACTAGAAGAGTCAAGGGTTTATTATTATTTAATGTGAGGAAGGAACACAATAAATGTTCAGCTTTTAAGGACTATCACTAATCTAAACTTTCATAAAAACAGTATAGTGGAGGTGGAACATGCAGAGACTTTTATTTAGTGAACATCTACTATGGAACAGGTGCTTTGCATTCATTGCCTTACTTAATCCTCGAAACAGTCCAGAGAGACAGGGATTACCACTCTCCATTTTATAGATGAGGTAAGAGAGGGGCAGAATAGCTGGGTAAACTACTGTGGTGGTAAATGAAATTGAAATCAAGGCCGACCGTGAAGGTCATTGTCTTTCCCCTACCCTATGCTGCCTCTAACTTAAGAAACTTTTTAATTAGAGAGAAATATTCGTTATTAATATGAAACATAATACGAAAGAAAGGCACAGGTCTCCGTGTGTGTGTGTGTGTGTGTGTGTGTGTGTGTGTGTGTGTGTGTGTGAAGTGAGTTCTGGTCCAAGTCCTATTGCACTGTGAAGCAACGTTCCCCAAATAGCCACAGGCTTTGGTGTCTATAATTCATCCATTATAATTAACCCCAGGGTTAAGGTATTGTTTCTGAAACCTGATTAAAATGCAAATATGTAACCTAAGAAGACTGACGCCTTCTCTCAGTTACAAACCTAGGAGCTGGCTCTTTGAGAACTTGACCCGACTAGTCCAGTAGTCGGGAAAGGCGGGGATTGCCCCGGCATCCCTGCAGGAGAGGTCCCCAGGCACAGGAAAGCAGGTGAGTGGTGGATGTCTGGATTGGAGGAGTCACTCGGTGAAATAGCAGAGGTTGGAGCTAAGCTAAAAAACAAACTTGGCCCTCTGAACAATTCTCTGGGGAGCGAGCGAGGAATACACTTTTCCTTCTTATTCCAGGACTCTTTGGGAATCCCATAGTCTTCCGAGGTTCACCATCTTCTAGCCCACTGCTCCTCCCGGGGGTAGAACCAGGAGCAATTAAACTCTGCCAGTGTAGCCTACTCCCCGCTCTCTGCCTAAGAAGCAGGGTCCGCAGATTTAACCCTTTCCCTCCAGACTCCCGCGCCTCCTCCCCCGCACCGTGTGGGCGGCTTGGCGACTGGGCATGCTCAGTCGCCGCCCGCGGTGTGCTTCCAGGGAAACCTCCGCACTCCCTACCCCGGCTGCTCTCTGTTGCCTCCTTGCCGCCGGCCTCCTGGGGTCCATCCCAGCTTCCTCTGCTCCTAGCGACCTAGATTCCTGACCCGCCTCCGCCCCTCCCGCGCCTGCAGCCGGTGCTGCAGCCGCGGCTACCCTGGTCCAGGCTCCGCGCCGGGGACCGACCTCGTCGATCGCCGCGGTGGAGCTTGCAGCTGGAGCCCTTGGGGAACGCGGAGATGGAGACCCGACTGCCGCACGCCAGGACCTGCTGAGCTTCTGCCGCCGCTGAATCCATGTGAGTAGCTGCGTCCAGGGGCGGCCCAACAGGAGAGGAGGGGAGAGGGGCGAATGCCCTTGAACAGGAGAGAGGTGACGGCGAGGACTTCTGGCACCGTGAGAGCTGCGCTGTGTATGGGGCGCAGCAGAAATGCCAAGATTGTGGGCAGAGGGGGCAGGAATGAACATGCATACTGCTTCGGTTCAGGGGCTTCGTGGTCACTCAAGACCGTCATCTGTTCTCCCATCTTGTCCCCCAAAATGAACACGGGGGATACAGGTCTGCGCGAGAGGCTGCATCTTGGCAGGGGCGCGGGTCACGTAGTAACTGAACGCCGAGGGCGCCGGAGGAGGCATGCCTGGCAGAGGCCAAAATGGGAGGTGGGGACGAAGGTAGGCCTGGCCCGGACGAGTGGCCTGTCCAGGTCCTGGGGTCCTCTGCCCCATGGCCTTAGGCCTCTGGGGCAGTGCAGGACTTCGGATTGGCGGACCGCAGAGCTGGGGGGTCATCAGTGCTGCGAACCCGGAGGAACTGTCTGAGGGGCTGGCACGCAGTGCCTCCTCCTACTGCCAGGTTCCCCTCACTTATTGGGGCACCTTCTTTCCTAGGCAGGTATAATTGAACAGGCGAGTGGGGTGCCACGGCTGACAGAGCTATTCAAAGCAAAACAGTGAGGTGTGGTGGTGAGGCGTGCTGTTGTGAGTGCCTTTTTTTCCCCAAGTGTGAGTACGGAATGCCCCTATTCACCGTGTTTCTACTCCACCTCTAAGTAGCGAGTCCGGTAACACACCTTATGAATATTTCAGGAACGACCTCGCAGGCTCGGTTGCTTCAGATCAAGTTTAATGAATATGTTTGTCAGCTTTTCTGCTCTGCACAGGCAGGTGGAAGCCCCGTGCCTCAGCTTTCCAAATCTCATCCTTTCCCTGTACCAACTAGGAAAAAGATGCTAATAACCCCCAGTGAGCTTTAGATGGGTACCATAAATTAAGTCTGTCCTTTGGAGAGAGCAGTCTTGGGCAGATATCCAGGCATTGTTCTGCATCTCTGCAGTGTGCGTGTTGTGCCTGGAGCTTGACAAACCGGAGCTGCCAATATGGTGGAAAGCAGGTAATGGGCTTATGTTGGAATAAACGTCTTAATTCATTATCATCTTACGACACCAGATAGTTACACAGACTTAGTCATTCTCTCCCTTAAAGTTGAATATGAGATCTAGTTGAAATTTTGAAGAAGGCAAAATTTGTATCCCTCTACACTGAGAGGCATCTATCTTTCCTAAATTCTTTCATGGAAATAAGAAATGAACGTCTTTTCTGTAATCACTGTCAAGAACACTGAAAGAACACATTAATGTAAGGAACTTTTAGGATTGGAACAAGCTGTAGGGCATCTTTCCTTACACTTTAGGTTATAACTTCCATTGCACCATCACCATTAATCAGTAAACTGACACACACAACAGTTAATACTCTAAAATGGTGCTCCTTTGCAGAAGAAACCTGCTTTTTCCTCCTTTAATGAGACAAGGTATGTCTCTAAATGACCTGTGAGGAATTCCTCTGTTGACCAAGATTTCAAGCCTTCAAGATTTACATGATGCTGAAAGAGGCAACTCTCTTCTCTTGCCAGCCCATACACAGTGAAGCTGAAGCAATACAGTTTACAGATGTTCCACATTTAGAGAAGGCTCTTCCAAAAAAGACCCACTGCATTTACACCACAGGCTCCACCTCTACCTGCCAGGCTGCTTCTCCCCAGCCTGTTAGTGAGGACAGTATGTCTCACTGTGCTTGATTAATGAAGAAAAGGAATCCCAAAATGAAAGACATTTATTTCCCATATTGTGTTTTCAAAATTAAATTTTCAAAAAATTTTAATTATTAATACATAAAGACAAGGAGTTAATTCAGGCATAGTAATGACTCTATGAATATCAGTTTGCCAAGAGATTTGGGGCAACATTACAGTATTCTTTGTGCTGAAATTATTGATAGATGGTATTAGAAGGGAATTCTATGAAATTAACAAGTAAAAATTTTATATAATAAACAGCATTTCCTAACGTATGTTTCTGAGATGCTCAGAAAGTAACCCAGCTGCATTAACAGACATAAAATATGGCCAATTGAGAAGTTTGCAGAGCTTGGATACAAACATCCAGGTGCTCTAAAGAAGCATTCCTTGAGTCCTCTGAGAATTTTTAAAGAGTCATTGGTAGAGCTGCCAGATTCAGCAAATAAAAATACAGGCTGTTCATCAGTTAAATTTGAATTTCAGATAAGCAATGAATAATTGTTTTTAGTATAAGTATATCCCATGCATTGTTTGGGATATACTTACACTAAAAATTTTTAAATTTGTTGTTCATCTGAAATTCAGTTTTGACTGAACAGCCTGTATTTTATCTGGCAACTCTATAGTCACTGGAAATTTCTCATTCCTCTTTTTGGGGTCACTATGGTTTGAAAAAATAAAGTGGAACAGAGATCATATGCTGTTCTGCAGGCAATCTGGGACAAGCCCAGTTCTGGTTCTAGCTATTGAAAATAACTCATGCTTAAAAGTGAGTAGTTTCAGTTCAACACACCTCAGCTTGCTAGATTTAGTGAGAAGTGCCAAAACATACAAAGATGAGTAGGGGAAGTGGGGGTGGGGGAAGGGATCTACATCATAAGATACAAGACTTTCAGGGTCCACTCTAGGAGCCTGGGAAGGACACTGAATTCTGCTGAGCAGCTCCAGTCAGGGAGTGAGATGACCGGCAGTTTTGACAGGTCTGGCTTTGAATGAGAGAGTAAGATCTTATCCTGGGAGGCGAAGATAGAAACGCATGGCTTTATACCTAATGGAGTGGAGCTGGAAGTTGATGGCCTCAGTCAGAGGACACAAGCCTGCTGAGGATGAGGGAAGTGAGAAGGGGATTCTAAAGGATGTTACATAGTTGCTGATGGGAATGGAAGAGGGAGGTGAAAAGAGACAAGTGCAAGGTTGGTAACTGGTACTTAGGTGAATGCATCTCATTGCATTTTAAAACAACAGTTGGTTTGCCCTTTGACTAATACCCAAAGGGCTCCTTCACTATTCTGCTACCATCCTGGTTTCCTCAGGTAAAAAAGCATCATCAAACAGTTTTATTACTTTTATATAAAAGATGGTATTTAAATGTAATATTTGAGATGCTGATCAATATTCTGTTGCTTTGGCACAGATTCCTGAAATAAGATAAGCAGATGTTTTGGTTTTAGCAAATCTGTTGCTTCAAATGGGAAAATATACTGAATTGCAATCATTTTCTGATTTAGTCCAGCTGTCTTTAAGGAAGCAGATTCTGATGATGGAAGGAATGTAGATTTTACAGAAATAGCACTATGTGAAAATGACCATATGCTTGTAGTACCAGAGAGTACCTACTGCGAATATTCCAAATGCAATTAATTCCAAAAAATAACACACCACTTACATTTGTGTCTCTGAAGACCTAGTGGGTACTTTCACTATTGATCATTATAGGAATTTTCCAGGGAAGTGGAAGATCAAACCACTACAGAAAATCTTCATTTTCTGAAGATTCCAGTTTGCCAATCTCAAGCAAATGATGATAGAGTGCCATTCTAGATTGCACTTCTGTCAACAAATCTAGTTATCTCTAGGGACCATCTTCAGAAAAGCCTCATATGTTTATCATATGTATGGTTAAATTTCTACTTCATATTTTACAATAAGTTTTTAAAATCATAAAAATTACTCTCTACTAAAATGTATAGTGAAACAGTTAATTCAGGACTTTCTTATCAAATGATTATTCCTTAAAATAGAACAGAAAACACTTCTATTTCAGATATTTGTATTATTCCTTTTTGTAGTGTCTGCCAAATATGTCCTGCCTTATAATTCTGACAGTACATGAGAAAAAGAGTGATCAAGGATGTACTGAAGTTGGTAAAATCTCAAGGCAATTAGATTATAGTTTCTATTTTCAGCAAAGTTTCATATGGATATGACTAATTGAAGAAAGCCTTACTTCAGTGATCTCTAACGACAACTTACGCAGACTGTCACCCAGAGAGACCTTTAACTGAAATTGTGTGCTCAATTCACATTCTAAGTCTTCAGTAAATACTTTGAATTTAAAGAATCTGAAGACAGCATGTTCTTGCATCCCAGGAGCTTTTAACCCTCCAGCTCACTTATGCTGACCACAAGCAAGTCTTATTTTACATCAGTTTCTGTGCTATAAAATGGAAGATATGCACATTTAAAAAGAGAATATTGTGTCAACTCCAATCATCTATGTCTATAAAATAAACATTGTATTCTAAAGGATAAATAACTCCATTCTCAATGTAATTAGACAATTGCTATATTGTTTATGCACTCTCTAATGTTTCAGATGCCATCAAAATAATTCACAATTTGCTGTGTTTGATTTTTTGCTTTTTTGTTATCGAAGCAAAATGATTGTGGTAAATGCTTAAGGAGAGCTCATTAAGCCTCTTTAAAAAATCAGTTTCAAACATGCTAATGACTGCAGATTCAAAGGTCTTTACATAGCTTTTAAACATAGTTTCCATTCTAATTTTGGGGATTGGGACTTCGTTAATTAGAATGCATGGTATAAGAGCTTATTTCAGCTGCTATAACTCTCAGTCCTATCCCTTGTGTAAGTAGATTGCCATATGTTTTGAAGCTTTCATTCATGATGAAACTAATAACTTATTTATCCCACAGCTGCTTTTTGGTTTAGCAAATATCATCAATGATATCATAATATCTGTTCCCTAATTTTTTTTTTTTTTTTTTGCGGTACGCGGGCCTCTCACTGTTGTGGCCTCTCCCGTTGCGGAGCACAGGCTCCGGACGCGCAGGCTCAGCGGCCATGGCTCCCGGGCCCAGCCGCTCCGCGGCATGTGGGATCCTCCCGGACCGGTGCATGAACCCGTGTCCCCTGCATCGGCAGGCGGACTCTCAACCACTGCGCCACCAGAGAAGCCCCCTAACTGTTTTTTACATTACCATTTGGCATTATAAATATTTTAAGTATGAATCAGTCTCTGGAATGAATTTACTATACAAGTACATTGCTTCCTTTTCCTTCAGAAGAAGAATCAGAAAGCTCTGCCCTTCAGTATTTGGAAGCCAGATTTTCTGAAGAGTCTATATTCCAGTAGAACACTTACATTTTAATTTCAGATTTTCTTTGGTCTTAGAATCCATTTAAATTAGCAAAAATCTTAAAACAGTTATTTTTAATTGAGAAGTTTTATCATACATTCTTTAAAATGGTAAACATTTATCAAAGCTGTTTCAATTAAAATATGTATTATGCACATCATTAGTCAAAACAATTATAAATATATATTCACCTAACATAGGACCACCTAAATACATGTATAATGTGTATATAGCCCAATATGTGAACCAGTACATGAAAATCAAGACATAAAATAAAAAGTTTGGGTTATAGTTTTTGCTTCACTAAAGAGTTTTGTGTTGTATCAAATATTTCTTCTATTATTCCTTTAAATTATAGATAACCTACAATATTTAAAATAGAGCCAGACTCATCAAATTTTTACATCTACTCTATCCTTCTGGGACACATCTATCAATTAGACGAGTAATCTTTGTAGGTGAGATGCAGAAATGAGGTCTGGGATATGATCTAATAGCTGGGTTCATCAGCTGTAACCAAAGAATGTTTACAGGTGTGAAAGCCACGTAGGAGGTGGTTTCTGTTGGCCTCCTTCAGAGCTCTTGCCTTGACCCTGACATTTCTACAATTTTATCAGTGACTCAGATATACTTAGACCATACATATATCAGGTTTGTTGATAATGCAAAGCTCCAAGAACTAATGAATTTAAATGACAATCAGGATTAAACTTAATATCCCTTAGCCCAGAGCAAGGGTTGAAACTAAGATTATATTCAGAAAGAATAACTGTTGGCTTCATTTAGTTTCTAAAATTAGTTGCCTAGGGGTAGGGAATGGAAGTCCTACTTTAACAACAGTTTGAGTTGTAAAAATTAGTTTTAGTTCACCTGAGTATTAACCAACAGTACAGAAGAAATTAATGCTTTCTTTGGTTGGAGTCATAGAGTCCATAAGAAAAGATCAGAAACAGACACTATAACACACTGTATTGAAAGTGATGCATTTTGGGCCACCTGTCAGAGATGTAATAAGCGGGACTGGCTCATGTGAGCCTGGGTAGGATGTTGGCTCACATGACCTTAAAAGCACCTCCTAAATCAGATTATGCAGTTTAAATTGAGTTCCCAGGTACTTATACATGAATCTGCCAACGTCTAATTCAGCTTAGTAACATTTATGTAGCATATAACGATTGTACATCCTTTTCTTGATTAATAATGAATATCCTTATTATTTTCTACTTAAAGATTATTCCATAGATAATCAATCATCACTTAAAATGAATGCATCTACTTTGTGACCACCACTGTGTACTTAGCTAAGATCATACTTGAAATTCTTAGATGAAATGATATGTACTTTGAATAGCCACGAATTAGGCATGTGTCCAGGTTCTAAAATAAAATTGCACAAATTAGACAAAGATGAAAGGCAAATGTATTCACTCAGTGTATTCTGTGTGTACTCTATTAGTCTGCACTGTGTTTTGGCTTTCAAAGGTGTTTGTTTATAGTGTAGAATGGACACTCATCATTCCTCTTGAACACTGCTATCTGAACCCCTTTCCCATGTTGGGGGGGGGGTCTTCCACATTATGAGACAGAGGCCACTTCTCACTATAGGAGCTAAAAGTGCCAGATGCTTCCTCTCCCAGACATCCTTGCATCATAGACATGGACCCAGACGCTGCCCCAGTGGCAGATGTTTCGGTTGGCAACACCCTTGACCAGTGCTGAGGAGGGGTCGGTGGAGCCAGCTACTGAGTCTGGATCTGGTAGTGGCAGTAGAGGTGTCTTTACTGGACTGGCTTTGTGTCATCATTTTAAGCATTAATTTTGACTACATAACCTCTAAACCCAGTTCTCTAGCCCTCCTGGAGATTCTGTGGAATTACCTTCAGAAGAAAATCCTTTTCTGCTTAAACAGGCAGAGCTAGTTTCTATTCCTTGTAATAATAATCCCTGCTGGTACAGGGTGCAAGTCCATGCTTACATTGGCATATTTGTCAGTCACTGGGACCTACTGAGTACAAAGCATTCTGAAAGGTGCAAAAGGAAATATTTATTCATTCTCTGAGTATTTCTGAAACAAGCCACCTTGCTTGGCATTTGATAGAAGGAGAGGCAAACAAAATTGGTATTTTCAAATTAGTGCTATGAGCACAAGTAGGAGAAGGTAGAGATACCACTGTCAAACTACGTTGGAGGCAGATATTATGTGGATCTACTGATTCTCAAGATTGATTTAGCGTGAGGATGAAGGGTTGGGATAAGAAAGGATGTTTTGGGGGGAAAATATTGTGTTTCATCAATTCCAAGACTCAAATTGTTTTCTTCATCTTAATATTTATGAAATTAGGAACCATTATTAGAGTGTGTCATGTTTTAATTGCCACTTTTTCTCCTCAATCCATCTAATGTATTTTACCGAATCTAAGATGTAATTGATATATATACTATTACACTTTTTACCATTAAGAAAAAAAGCTCAGTAAGTAATTACTAAAAAATGATGACACTTAACATCATACTGGGGGCTCTGGAGTAGAAGATTTAAAGAGAACCTAGGAGAATTAGGTCAGTCATGGAAATGTGTCATTTAAACACCAAATTCCTTTTCATTGTTCTAGTAGTCTCCCAAAGCTGTTAAAGACTAATAGATTCACCTCTAACTTCTGTTGTGAACAAATTCAGGTACTAATCATTATAGCCTTGCTTGGCTATAACATATGCCCAGTAGAGTGATTCTCAGTTTTGTGGATGGCACATTTAGTTTTGATAACTTTTTTATTTGGAAATTTTCAAATATATACAAAAGCAGACAGAATAATAACATAAAGGATCCTAGTATTCAGTAACTATCAAGTTATGATCAATGCTGTTTGATTTCTAGCCCTACTCTCTATTTACCCAATTTTATTTTGAAGCAAATCTCAGATGCCATACCATACCATTTGTAAATACTTCAGTATATATCTCTAAAACACATACTCAAAAATATTGTTACTACATTCCTAGAAATAAAATCTATAGTTTGTAGCACCTTTTTAAATAGACAAATTTAGTATTTATTTTAATTAGGTTTTAAACTACCTTTTGGGGGGAGGTTTTTAAAAAGAAAACCAAATGAGGAATATTTCAATGTCCACTGATTTCTTTTTAAGAAATTTATGTGATACTAGTAGGTCATATCACAATCCTGAAATAATATCTATCTTGATTTTTCACTCTGAACTTTCTTTTGAATATGTTCTCTGGTTGAGGATTTGTTTAAAGAATATACTGCTGTTCTTGCCATTTCCAAAGCAATCTTCAGAAAAGTCATATCTATCCCTTTATTATTTTTGGTCCCAAAAGGAGGATTCATAATTACTGTATCAAATGACTTGAACCATGTCAAAATTTGTCAGCTCAAACTCTTCCACTTTTCTATTAAATATTTTCATCTGTGTCAAATTCAACAAACAACCTGCAGTGCGTGGCCTGGTGGGATACTGTTCTAAAGTAACTTGGGCTTCTGAAACCATCTACTTGATGCAGGTGACTTTCTAGTTCCTTGAACCTTAATTTCTTCTTTTTTTGTTTTTATAAAGTGTGGGTTCACAGGGTTAAAGGACATTGATGGACCTCAGGAGGCTGGAAGCACCACCATATGTGTGTCACCTTTTTTAAATTTAAGTTTTTGTTTTTAATCAAAGTAGTACTTACATATCATTAAAAACATTATATAATTATACAACATTATAATGAAAAATAGACCTGTTGCCGGATTTGTTTCTCAGGTATACTCACTTTAATTCTTTTAGCTGATTCTTCTGATGTGTTCCACCTTATAATCTGCTAATATTGCTATTCCTCAATATTTAAAAGTATCAGATCTACTGATTTTCTACTGCAGGAGTGAAGATTGAACTTTCATACCTAACTTCTCTCCCTTATATACATTCACTTTTCTTTCCTCAGTTCTCCCATTAACATTGTTTTTGCCTAGGAGAGATTCACATGTGTCTTGGTTTGGATGGTGTTCTGAGGGATAAATCTCCTGAGGACTAGTATTCTGGCTGCCTCTGTTCTGGGAGTTGAGTGGGAGAAGGAGGCTGGATAAATTTCATGTTTATCATGTAGACTTTCATTTAACCTCCTAGTATTCAGTATGACAGCTCAATCTCATTTTCTTGTTTCCAAAAGTTCAGAGCCTCTCTAGCTCAACCTCTTCAAGAGTTAATCTCACCTCTTTTGATAGAATGGAGAGGGGTTATGCCTACTTTCATAAGGTGGGTAGGAGATCTAAGTCCTAACTAATCCTTAAGAAAACTCTCAGCCAAGTTGTGTTGACTTCATTTTACACTCCACTTTCAGAAGACCTAGGCATCCCTAACTCCTGAACATGACTGAGATTACATACTCTAACTTGTATTGCCTTTGGGTCACTTCACTCACTGCAGGTTTAGTCAATTAGGCTAAGTAAATTACCATTTTCCCATCTTCTTTCAGCTTCCAGAATTCTGCTGACATCTCATGTGCACTCCTGTTACCCTTAGCCTTATGGATTTATGCTTTTTGATTTCTTTGCTCTTATGTTGGTGGAATTACATGTGTTTTATTTGTCACGTTTAGATGGAAGTCCATGACACAAGTTTTAAGGGCACACTTAAAAGGAATTAAAGATGTGAAATAATGTAAATGAATCAGCAATAATTATAGTGAATTAATTACTGCTTAGTAAGTGTCTCACATTGCCTATGTAAACTTCCACAATTACCATACTTGTTTTGCTTACTCCTCTTTTCTCCTTTCCCACAGTAAATTTTAATACTCTCTTAACCTAGTCATACCACCTTCTTAGCAAAATATCCTACTTAACACATACTACTGTAAATAATATGTATCCCCAGTTGTAAAGAAGAAGAATTTCATACAATTAATGATCAGAATTTTGTCACACATTTGTGAAGAGTCCATAGAACTGTGACATGTTGGTTAGGTACCCTTGTCTTAGAGTATAGTCCAGTTTAGTCTGACATGACTGAAATGAATTTTCATTGGAGATAGCTCAAAACTTCTATATTCACTTCAGAAAGGGCACTATTCCATACGTGAGAACTGCTAGATTTCCCATTCCTTGTGGGCAAAGACTGTCTTACTTATTTTGTGTCTCTAGTGCTGAGAAAGAACTGAACATAATAAGTGCAAGATAAAACTTACTGACTAGAATTAAAAGCTGAGGTCTTTTCCTACCAATTGGCTCTCTGTCCTTGGATAAGTCATTTGTTGGTTTGAGGCTCCAAGAGGTCACTTAGGAAAGGTATGGTGGCAGAAAAGGTTGAGAATGGAACATTGGGGAATACCGACACTTAAAAGGCAGGCAGAGGAAGAGTGTGAGATAGATGGAAAACCAGGAGAACATAGAAACATGGAAGCCAAAAGCAGGCCTTTCAAGAAGTAACATTACATGAAATCACATCACATAATATAAAGATAAGAAAATGGAGCTTGGACTAGACCATGCTCTGCCTTCAACCAAACATTTATCTACTCACTCACTCTTTGTGTAGATAAATGTTTATCACTCCTGTGATGTTTATGGTTAGAGCGATATTTGTAGTATAAGGAAGTTGTCTTGAGCCCTGTGTATGTGTGAGGATGCATATGTGTGTCGATGGGAATGGAGGGATTGTGATAGGGGAAGGAAACCAGAGCTCAGAGAGACTATGCAGGAAGGAGTTGGGAAGCTCTTTATGAGGCTAAGAAGAACATGAGTTAGTCATGTGAAGTCAACCTATAACATATTGTAGAATTACTTAATTAACCTGGTTTAACCTGAATAAAAATGTTTGAGTCAGAGAGTAAGATTCTTGTGTGATTTGCTGCAGGCCATTTGTATTCTTTTTCATCAACCAATGGACTCTTGGAAGAAACACTGTAGCCTGGAATTTGGAAATAAATGGGCTTCAATCTTACTGTATTTCATCAATTCTTCCCCCCACCCCATCACTGAAATTGGGATGCATCATAATTTAATTAGCAACATTTTGTTTTCCTTTAAAGGCACATGACATAATGGTACATTTTACCATTGATGATGCTGATGAAATTCCACTGGAAAGAATCAAACAATAGTCATTCAGCATACATTTATCAAGTCATGCATATCAAATCATAGCTCTAAAGTGAGGTTAAAACTATTTTTAAAATTTGTTTTACAACACAAATTGTTGCAGAAGCCCAATCTAAATGGTGTACTTCTCAGAAGCATTCTCAGAAGAATGCTATGATCTCATCTGTGTGATCAGAGTCAGCAGTTGCCTTAAGAGCAAGATACCCTGTTTGCCTCCAGGCCCCTGGAAAATCCGAATTTGTTTGGACTTTTCTGTCAAATGTTTATATGTAAATACCCTTTCTATGTTCTCATTATATGCAAGTGAAAATTTTACAAAAAGCATCAGTCTAGATTGGCAAAATCATATTCACTTAATTTTTATGCAAACATAAGTTTACCATTATTTTATTGTGGTTTAATTTAGAAATTTAACTTTTAAAGCTAAAAAGTTTTTAAAACTAAAACTATTATATAGTTGAGAATGTATAAAATCTAGATTATTTTTGTAGAAAATTGATTAATATTTAGATTTAGAAATTTCCTTATTCTTTTGTAGATTAAAGACAAATTTCATCAATCCTGCTCTCCCTCTCTTTGCTCCCTCCCTGAAAACAATAGATGGATGTAGGTGACCACAGTGAAAGCCAGAAAGTCACTATACTTTAAAAGTAAACCATAAACATATTTGCAGACAATCCTGAATTCTGTGGCTGGCATGGCCTCCATTGTTTTAAATCTCAAAAATAAACTTTGGATGAGTGTTTAATTCCTGAACAAGGAAAAACACTTCTTACTTGTCACTTTAGTGAGTATTAGCAGAACATTTTTTCAAGTGAATCGCCAGAGAAAGAGGAAAGGAGAGTTCTGGAATGTGGCCTCAGGCAGATTATTATGCATGAGCATTATACCTCTAATATGACAGGCTTCATAGCATGTGTGAAATGTAAATGCATAATATGAAAGATATTTTTATTTCTCTGGGATAGTAGTTTTTTATATTGCTCTCCTCTCTCCTCATATTAAGTAAAAAATTGCAATTTATACATGTGTCAGGTGCTCATAAATAGCCTTAGAAATTTTTCTTTCCCTTCTCCTTTCTTCCTTTCCCATTCCATTCCCTTTCCTTCTTGTTTCACATGGTAAGTCTGATTGCAGTATATCTTTTGAAGACTGAGTTCCTCATCTGTCTGTGTCTTCCTTGAACTGAAGCTGTGCTTCTTAGGACTTGACAAAATAGGGAGCATGATGCAAACTTAGTCATTATCTGAATTTGCTAATTCAGAACGTATTTATTTGCCTAATTTGAACCTGATACTTGACCCACCTGATTTAAGAAGGCTGACCTCCTTGTTTTGTTTTGGAGATTGGCTCAGCCAGAGCCCAGCAACTCACATTGCAGGTGACTTACCTGCTCCTTCTTACCCACAAACTACCTGTGCCCTTGCCTGGTGTTCCCACAGAGATGTGCTTCCTGCTGAAAGGTCAGGCTTGTTTCGGAGAACTTTCTCTAATTTCTTGAACACCATCCACAGGCATTCATACATGCAGAGCATAATAGAGAATTACTGGGATCTGTGAGCTGAATTAATCATATCCTAAAACTACCTTGACTTCAATTATCTGTAAGTTTTGGCCTATATCAGAATAGTGGCCTTTCTCTTCCATTTTACCTTTTCCACCTAGATATAGCTTTTGCTGAAGAAAATGTGGGAAAAGAAAAGTCTATATCTGTTTCTGCAAAAGTCTCTACCTGACTGACTAATTGAGAGATGTCACCATTATGATTTCATTAGACTCTAGCAGGGCACATGTATATACTATGAGACCATTTAGTAGGAAAACTAAAATTTCCACATAGGTTAAGATCATTTACTTGGAGTTTATCATTGTCATCAGGAAATTTTTTCAGTTACTTTTAAAAAATATTTAAAGTGACATAGTATAATGAAGACACAGGATAAATGGAATTGAACCAAATTAGCCATAGGCTTTCTTCTGATACCCAAAACAGCTTTTGATCAATCTTAGGGAAGAAAACAGTAAAAGTTATTATTTATGAATCTTATGGTTTAACATGTCATTGCTTTTGTTCTTCCTTCACCTGAAATGAGAAGAATAGTTCAAACTGAGAAATTAAATCAGTGACAAATAATTTTGATATTGCTGATCTTGAATTTATCATCTGCAGAGTAAAGTTGTGTGTGTGCTCCCCTCTCTCAACCGCTAAATGAATTTTTTTCACTGTTGCTAAAAAATGTTGCCCAAACTTTCTCTTTTTAATCTAGATTCTGGGGAGAGGGAGTAGAGTGTGTTTTCATCTTTTGATTATCATTAATTACAGTAAGTTATATTTTGAGGTTGACCCACTTGATTGATTTTTTTTTTCTCCTAGAAGTGTTGCAGTATGAAAAGGAAATAATAACAAGAAGCAATTAGGGAAATCTAAAGGAGAATGGAACTTATTTTGCTTTCTGATGAATATAAGAAAGCTCATTCAAGTTAGTATATATCTCCTAGGTAGATTTGGAATATTTTACCAGCCATTAGATGTATTTTATGTATGGTAAAAAAAAAAGGCAAACAAATATTGTCATCTACAAAGGGAAAGATGTAATGTATTACAGAAACTAAAACATATAGAGGAAGACTGAAGGAAACACAAGGGAATAAGTTGATTTGAAGATGCTGTCACATGGACCAAAGACTCAAAGAATAATTTGAGGAGAATGAAATCACCACACAAATAGCAGTGTGGATCAGGAGCTTGAATTTCATTGCATTTTTCTAAAACCAAGGGAACACAACATTTACATTGGGGGGGGTGTTTTTATTAAGTTATTTCAGAAATACACTGCCAAGGATTCATATACCCTTGGAAATTAGGCCTCAAGGAAGAATGTAAAACCATCCTTTTTTGGCTCTGTTGTATAACTTTTCCATAAAACTTGCTTTAGAAACTTTTCAGATTAGTAGTACATTTGCTTTGAGAAAGGAAAGAGGTTAATTTTCAGTGGCATAGTAGCTCTTATTATTCAAGAATCCCCCATCTAGCTTCCAAGAAATGCTTAAGTTTTGAGGTGCAGCTATACATCCAAGCCTTGATTATCTGCAGCTCAGCATTTTCATTTGAATTGAATACACACTATTATGCCAATGCAGAATTTTACCTCAGCGTTTTCCAGAGGCAGCACAGGACAGTGATTAATAGCAATGGTTTAGGAGCCAGGCTTCTAGGGTGACCTTGAAAGGTTGCTTAACTTTTCTGTACCTCAATTTTCACAGCTGTAAAATGGAGATACTGACTACTATTCACTTCGTAGGATGACTATTAAGTGAGTTAATATAAATAAAGCTCATAGAATATTGCCTGGCAGACCCTCAAGATGGCAGAGGAGTAAGACACGGAGATCACCTTCCTCCCCACAGATACATCAGAAATACATCTACATGTGAAACAACTCCTAGAACACCTACTGAACACTGGCAGAAGACCTCAGACTTCCCCAAAGGCAAGAAACTCCCCAGGTACCTGGGTAGGGTAAAAGAAAAAAGTAAAAACAGAGACAAAAGAATAGGGACAGGAACTGCACCTTGGAGAAGGAGCTGTGAAGGAGGAGAAGTTTCCACACACTAGGAAGCCGCTTCACTGGCAGAGATGACGGGTGGTGGGGAGGAAGCTTCAGAGCCATGGAGGAGAGCACGGCAACAGGGCTGCAGAGGGCAAAGCAGAGAGATTCCTGCACAGAAGATCGGTGCCAACCAGCACTCACCAGCCTGAGAGGCTTGTCTGCTCACCTGCTGGGGCAGGTGGGGGCTGGGAGCTGAGGCTCCACTTTGGTGGTCAGATCCCAGGGAGAGGACTGGAGTTGGCTGTGTGAACACAGCCTGAGGGGGCTAGTGCACCACAGCTAGCTGGAAGGGAGTCTGGGAAAAAGTCAAACTGCCTAAGGGTCAAGAGACCATTGTTTCGGGGCGTGTGAAGAGACGGGATTCAGAGCACCATCTAAACGAGCTCCAGAGACAGGCATGCGCCACGGCTATCAGCATGGACAACACACACGGGCATGAAATGCTAAGGCATCTGTTGCAGCCACCAAGAAGCCTGTGTGCAAGCACAGGTCACTATCCACACCACCCCTCCCGAGAGCCTGTGCAGCCCACCACTTCCAGGGTCCCGTGACCCAGGGACAACTTCCCTGGGAGAACACACGGTGCACCTCAGTCTGGTGTAACGTCATGCCGGCCACTGCTGCCACAGGCTCACCCTGCATTCCATACTCCTCCCTCCCCCAACCTGAGTGAGCCAGGTCAGCTGCTACTTTAACCTCATCCTGTCTGAGCGAAGAAGAGATGCCCTCAGGCAACCTGCATGCAGAGGTGGGGCCAAATACAAAGCTGAACCCCAGGAGCTGTGCGAACAAAGAAGAGAAAGGGAAATTTCTCCCAACAGCCTCAGGAGCAGTGGATTAAATCTCCATGATCAACTTGATGTACCCTGCATCTGTGGAATATCTGAATAGGCAACGAATCATCCCAAAATTGAGGCAGTGGACTTTGGAAGAAACTGTAGACTTTGGGTTCACTTTCTGCATCTAATTTGTCTCTGGTTTTATGTTTATCTTAATTTAGTACTTGGAGTTAATTATCATTGGTAGATTTGCTTATTGATTTGGTTGCTCTCTTCCTGTTTTTTTAAATATATATATTTTTCCTTTTTCTCTTTTTGTGAGTGTGTATCTGTATGCTTCGTTGTGTGATTTTGTCTGTATAGCTTTGCTTTTACCATTTGTCCTAGGGTTCTGTCTGTCTGATTTTTTTTTTTTTAGTATAGTTTTTAGTGCTTGTTATCATTGGTGGATTTGTTTTTAGATTTGGTTGCTCATTCTTTCTTTTTTTATGACTTTTTAATTTTTAATAATATTTTAAAATTTTAATAACTTTATTTAATTTATTTTTTCTTTCTTTCTTTCTTTTTCTCCATATTTTTCTGAGCCGTGTGGCTGACAGCGTCTTGGTGCTTCGGCTGGGTGTCAGGCCTGGGCCTCTGAGATGGGAGAGCCAAGTTCAGAACATTGGTCCACCAGAGGCCTCCTGGCTCCACTTAATATCAAATGGCAAAAGCTCTCCCAGAGATCTACATCTCAATGCTAAGACCCAGCTCCACTCAATGACCAGCAAGTTATAGTGCTGGACAACCTATGCCAAGACAGGAACACAACCGCACCCATTAGCAGAGAGGCTGCCTAAAATCATAATAAGGTCACAGACACCCCAAAACACACCACCAGATGCAGTCCTGCCCACCAGAAAGACAAGATCCAGTGTCATCCACTAGACAGGCACCAATCCCCTTCACCAGGAAGCCTACACAAGCCACTGAACTAAACTTAGCCAATGGGGATGGACACCAAAAATAACGGGAACTATGAACTTGCAGGCTTCAGAAAGGAGACCACAAAAACAGTAAGTTAAGCAAAATGAGAAGACAGAGAAATATGCAGCAGATGAAGGAGCAAGGTAAAAACCCAACAGACCAAACAAATGACGGGGAAATAGGCAGTCTACCTGAAAAGAATTCAGAGTAGTGATAGTAAAGATGATTCAAAATCTTGGAAATAGAATGGAGAAAATACAAGAAACATTTAACAAGGACCTAGAAGAACTAAAGACCAAAAAACAATGATGAAAAACAACACAATAAATGAAACTAAAAATTCTCTAAAAGGATTCAATAACAGTTTAAGTGAAGCGGAAGAATGGATAACTGTCCTTGAAGATAAAATAATGGAAATAACTACCACAGAGCAGAATAAAGAAAAAAGAATGAAAAGAATTGAGGACAGTCTCAGACCTCTGGGACAACATTAAATGCATCAACATTCGAATTATAGGGGTCCCAGAAGAAGAAGCAAAAAAGAAGGGACTGAGAAAATATTTGAAGAGATTATACTTGAAAACTTCCCTAATATGGGAAAGAAAATAGTCAGTCAACTCCAGGAAGCTCAGAGAGTCCCATACCAGATAAATCTAAGGAGAAACACACCAAGACACATATTAATCAAACTATCAAAAATTCAATACCATGAAAAAATATTAAAAGCATCAAGGGAAAACAACAAATAACATACAGGGGAATCCCAATAAGGTTAACAGTTGAACTTTCAGCAGAAACTCTGCAAGCCAGAAGGGAGTGGCAGCGCATATTTAAAGTGATGAAAGGGAAGAACCTACAACCAAAATTATTCTACCCAGCAAGGATCTCATTCAGATTCGACAGAGAAATTAAAACCTTTACAGAGAAGCAAAAGTAAGAGAATTCCACACCACCAAACCACCTTTACAACAAATGCTAAAGGAATTTTTCTAGGCATGAAACACAAGAGAAGGAAAAGACCTATAATAACAAACCCCAAACAATTAAAGAAATGGTAATAGGAACACAAGTATTGATAACTACCTTAAATGTAAATGGATTAAATGCTCCCACCAAAAGACATAGAAGGACTAAATGGATACAAAAACAGGACCCATATATATGCTGTTTACAAGAGACCCACTTCAGACCTAGGGACACATACAGACTGAAAGTGAGGGGATGGAAAAAGATAGTCCATGCAAATGGAAATCAAAAGAAAGCTGAAGTAGCAATTTTCATATCACACAAAATACACTTTAAAATAAAGACTATTACAAGAGACAAAGAAGGACACTACATAATGATCAAAGGATCAAGCCAAGAAGGTATAACAACTGTAAATATTTATGCACCTAACATAGAAGCAGCTCCATACAAAAAGCAAATGCTAACAGCCATAAAAGGGGAAATAGACAGTAACACAATCATACTAGGGGACTGTAACACCCCATTTTCACCACTGGACAGATCATCCAAAATGAAAATAAATAAGGGAACACAAGCTTTAAATGATACATTAAACAAGATGGACTTAGTTGATATTTATCGGACATTCCATCCAAAAACAACAGAATACACTTTCTTCTCAAGTGCTCATGGAACATTCTCCAGGATAGATCATATCTTGGGTCACAAATCAAGCCTTGGTAAATTTAAGAAAATTGAAATTGTATCAAGTATCTTTTCCAAACACAATGCAATGAGAGGAAAAAATTAGAGGAAAAAATCTGTAAAAAATAGAAACACATGGAGGCTAAACAATACACCAAGAATAACCAAGAGATCACTGAAGAAATCAAAGAGGAAATCAAAAAATACCTAGAAACAAATGACAATGAAAACACGAAGACCCAAAACCTGTGGTATGCAGCAAAAGCAGTTCTAAGAGGGAAGTTTATAGCAATACAATCCTACCTCAAGAACAAGAAACATCTTAAATAAAACAACCTAACCTTACACTTAAAGCAATTAGACAAAGAAGAACAAAAAACCCCAAAGTTAGCAAAAGGAAAGAAATCATAAGATCAGATCAGAAATAAATGAAAAAGAAATGAAGGAAATAATAGCAAAGTTCAAGAAAACTAAAAGCTTGTTCTTTGAGAAGATAAACAAACTTGATAAACCATTAGCCAGACTCATCAAGAAAAGGAGAAAACTCAAATCAGAATTAAAAATGAAAAAGGAGAAGTAACAACTGACAGGGCAGAAATAAAGGATTGTGAGAGATTGCTACAAGTAACTATATTCCAATAAAATGGAAAATCTGGAAGAAATGGACAAATTCTTAGAAAAACACAACCTTCTGAGACTGAACCAGGAAGAAATAGAAAATATAAACAGACCAATCACAAACACTGAAATTGAGACTGTGAGTAAAAACTTTCCAACAAACAAAAGCCGAGGACCAGATGGCTTAACAGGTGAATTCTACCAAACATTTAGAGAAGAGCTAACACCCATCCTTCACAAATTCCTCCAAAATATAGCAGAGGGGGGAACACTCCCAAACTCATTGTATGAGGCCACCATCACCCTGATACTAGAAGCAGACAAAGATGTCACAAAGAGGGAAAACTACAGGCCAATATCACTGATGAACATAGATGCAAAATTCCTCAACAAAATACTAGCAAACAGAATCCAACAGCACATTAAAAGGATCATACACCATGTTCAAGTGGAGTGTATCCCAGATTGCAAGGATTCTTCAATATATGCAAATCAATCAATGTGATACACCATATTAAATTGAAGGATAAAATCCATATAATCATCTCAATAGATGCAGAAAAAGCTTTCAACAAAATTCAACACCAATCTGTGATTAAAAACCCTTCAGAAAGTAGGCATAGAGGGAAGTTACCTCAACATAAGAAAGGTAATATATGACAAACCACAGCCAACATCATTCTCAATGGTGAGAAATTGAAACCATTTCCTCTAAGATCAGGAACAAGACAAGGTTGTCCACTCTCACCACTGTTATTCAACATAGTTTTGGAAGATTTAGCCACAGCAATCAGAGAAGATAAAGAAATGAAAGGAATCCAGTTCAGAAAAGAAGAAGTAAACCTGTCACTGTTTGCAGATGACATGATACTATACATAGAGAATCCTAAAGATGCTACCAGAAAACTACTAGAGCTCATCAATGAATTTGGTAAAGTAGCAGGATACAAAATTAATGCACAGAAATCTCTTGCATTCCTATACACTAATGATGAAAAATTTGAGAGTGAAATTAAGGAAACACTCCCATTTACCACTGCAACAAAAAGAATAAAATACCTAGGAATAAACCTACCTAAGGAGACAAAAGACTTGTATGCAGAAAACTATAGACACTGATGAAAGAAATCAAAGATGTTACAAACAGATGGAAAGATATATCATGTTCTTGGATTGGAAGAATCAACATTGTGAAAATGATTATACTACCAAAAACAATTTACAGATTCAATGCAATCCCTGTCACACTACCAATGGCATTTTTCACAGAACTAGAACAAAAAATTCCACAATTTGTATGGAAACACAAAAGACCCCAAACAGCCAAAGCAATCTTGAGAAAGAAAAACAGAGCTGGAGGAATCAGGCTCCTGGACTTCAGACTATACTACAAAGCTACAGTAATCAAGAATGTATGGTACTGGCACAAAAACAGAAATATAGATCAATAGAACGGGATAGAAAGCCCAGAGATAAACCCACACACATATGATCACCTTATCTTTGATAAAGGAAGCAAGAATATACAGTGGAGAAAAGACAGCCTCTTCAATAAGTGGTGTTGGGAAAACTGGACAGCTATATGTAAAAGTGTGAAACTAGAACACTCCCTAACACCATACACAAAAATAAACTCAAAATGGGTTAAAGACGTGAATGTAAGGCCAGACACTGTAAAACTCTTAGAGGAAAACATAGGCAGAACACTCTATGACATAAATCACAGGAAAATCCTTTTTGACTCACCTCCTACAGAAATGGCAAAAAAAGAAAAATAAACAAACGGGACCTAATGAACCTTAAAAGCTTTTTCACAACAAAGGAAAATATAAACAAGAAGAAAAGACAACCCTCAGAATGGGAGAAAATATTTACAAATGAAAGAACTGACAAAGGATTAATCTCCAAAATTTACAAGCAGCTCATGCAGCTCAATACCAAGAAAACAAAGAGCCCAATCCAAAAATGGGCAGAAGACCTAAATAGACATTTCTCCAAAGAAGATATACAGATTTACAACAAACACATGAAGTATGCTCAACATCACTAATTTTTAGTGTAATGCAAATCAAAATACAATGACGTACCATGTCACACTAGTCAGAATGTCCATCATCAAAAAATCTACAAACAAGAAATGCTGGAGAGGGTGTGGAGAAAAGGGAACCCTCTTGCACTGTTGGTGGGAATGTAAATTGATACAGCCACTATGGAGAACAGTATGGAGGTTGCTTAAGAAACTAAAAATAGAACTACCATATGACCCAGCAATCCCACTACTGGGCATATATCCTGAAAAAACCATAGTTCAAAAAGGGTCATGTACCACAATGTTCATTGCAGCTCTATTCACAATTGCCAGGACATGAAAGCAACCTAAGTGTCTATCAACAGATGAATAGATAAAGAAGATGTGGCACATACATACAATGGAATATTACTCAGACATAAAAAGAAACAAAATTGAGTTATTTGTAGTGAGGCAGATGGACCTAGCGTCTGTCATACAGAGTAAAATAAGTCAGAAAGAGAAAAACAAATGCCATATGCTAACACATATATATGGAATCTTAAAAAGGAAAAAAAAGTTTCTGAAGAACTTAGGGGCAGGACAGGAATAAAGATGCAGATGTAGAGAATGGACTTGAGGACACAGGGTATGGGAAGGGTAAGCTGGGATGAAGTGAGAGAGTGGCATGAACATATATACACTAGCAAATGAAAAATAGATAGCTAGTGGGAAGGAGCTCCATGGCACAGGGAGATCAGTTTGGTGCTTTGTCTCCACCTAGAGGGGTGGGATAGGGAGGGTCGGAGGGAGACACAAGAGAGAGGAGTTATGGGGATTTATGTATATGTATAGTTGATTCACTTTGTTATAAAGCAGAAACTAACACAACATTGTAAAGCAATTATACTCCAATAGAGATGTTTAAAAAAAAAAAAGAAAAAAAAAAAAAGCATCAGCCCAGGATGGTAAACTGGAAATAAACTAAAAAAACAAAAAAAGAATATTGCCTGGCATATGGTAAGCACTTTGAAAATATTGGCTGTTATTCACAAAATCTTAAGCTGAGACTAAATTTTTTAAATTAAATTTTAATTTTAAATGTACTGTATACAACATTTTAAAAACATTATCATTTCAAATTAGGCAAATTATAACAATGGAACAGTATTTGCTTTGTGGATTGTCTTTTATTTATGTATAAACATTGAGTCCACAAGCATCTTGGTTGTTACAGGGCATACAGTCAGTTAGAGTTTGAAGGACTACATAGAAAGTATTGTATTGGGCAAAAAGTTCGTTCGGAAAATCGCAAACAAACTTTTTGGCCCACCGAATAGCCTTTTCCGTATCATGTAGGGATTCAGATCTTAAAGAAAGGAATTATTTTCTCTGTAGTTGAGTCTCTCATTCCCTGCAATGCTCAATAGATGGATTAGCTTCTAAGAGGTAGGGTCACCCTGTGGTACTTTACAAAGAGACCTAGTGGCTTCTTGCTCATAGGAAGCAGGGCAAGTTCCTCGATGCCAGGTAAGAGGATGAATTTTCAGAAGCAACAGACCATTCCTTGTGCCCCAAGGGTCACGTAACCCCGTACACATCACTGAAGTGTCAGTCAATCTGCAGAGCACAATCATTTGATCCTTCCCTTCAGAATAGGGCAGGACAATATCCTTGTAAACATGGAGAGAAATTACTGCAGATAAGGGGAAAGGGTCAGGAAACCAGGATTATGATTATATTCTTTATTTTGGTTTAAAAATAATACAGGTTTTTTTTCTTCCAATGGGGAGATTTTTGTTTGTTTTATTAGTGCTGTTATTGAACAGTGCTGTTAAAGAAGTGAATTTCTTGAGAAAGATGCAGCGTTCATTTCAATAAATATGTATTGAGCACTGAATGTGCCAGGCATTGTATGAGGCCCTGGGGATTCCCTGGTGCCCTGGAGGAGCATGTAGTCCAGAGTGAAAAGAAACATTAAATAGATCATTTCAGAACAATAGGAGAGATTTAAAATATAGCAAGTAATTCCGATATCCACCCTGGGTTAAAAACCTCTTTAGAAACAAAGTTACAGGGAAGGGATAGCACCGAGAGCTGTTTCCATGTTCTCCTTGTGTGCTGTGAAACAGGTGGCTTTGGAGCTAATGTCTGACCAAAAAAGCGTGAACTTTATGTAAATAATACCTCAATAAGTCTGAATTAAACAAAAAGTTAATATATATCAGTGTTTTTCAATTAGTGAGACAGATATAAATGAGACAAGTAACTTATATTTCATCAAGTCTGGTGCATAAAACAGGCTGGTGTGTAAAATACATGAGAAGTCTATCAGGACTACCGTTTTATTAGAAGGCTGTGCAAACAAAAAGTAAACTCAAATACATCCTGAGTTTAGGCCTTGCCCAGCCACTTGAGAAATGCTGTTTTGACTACAAAGGAGTGGATTAACTCAGCACCACTCTTGGAAAAACAATTCAAAGGACATTTCTTATCAATAGTGGCTCAGTGTATCCTACATTGCACACCAACTGATTTGTTCCTGTCTTTTATATAGATTTTCTAGTTAACTGTAATTAGGACATTAACAAGTGTGCCTCCTTTAAAACAAAGCTAGATTTAAAAATAAAGTAAGCAGTAATTCTTTTTGCTTTTCTATGGAGAACATTTAGAGAAGTTATTTAATGGGCACCCAACCAGCAGTGAGTTAAATAGCATTTGCAAAAGGCTTTCTTTTACCACCCAAAGCTATTTTTGGTGTTTCCTCTTTGGGGGCAAATAATTAGAACTAATTGTTGTCTTTGTTTCCTGTTTGGGGGACAGATAATTAGAACTAATTATTAGTTCCCTTCACCTGTCCCACCCAATCAGCAAGTCCAATTGATTCTACCTTCTTCATCACCACTGTTGGTGTCCCAGTTCAGGTCACAATTTGCCAGAATTTATCTAAACAGTCTCCTAAGTGATTCTTGACAAAATGATCTTTTACTTTAGAGGAGGATATAATAAGAATGAGAAAATAATAATACCAGAAATGAGTAGCAACTCATTGATTGCATATTATATACATCTAACTATGCTAAGCACCTTACATGCTTTGGTTCATTCAATCCTTAGAACAGTCATACGAGGTAGTTGTGATTTCTATCCCCATCTAAGAAGAAAACTGAACCCCAGAGAGATTAAGCAACTAGTCTAAAGCCATTTGGCTATTGGTGGTGCCTCAGACATGAATTCTCTGTCTTCAAAACTTGTGCTCTTAACAACCATGCACACTCTCTGCCATATTTGCCCATATTTCCCTTAAATAGTAAAGATCCTTTGCCATATTAAACTATGCTGCATTACCAGAACAATGCTGGGCACATAAACATTTGAGAAATTTTTTGTTTTGTTTTGTTTTAATGGACAGACTCAGGAACCCCTATGTACAAGACTGGAAGCTGAAGTATTATAATACTTCATTTATTCCACATCATTTGAATGAGTGTTTTTAGGTAAACCAGTTTTCTAGCTAACTGAAATTAAACTATTTAAGGACAATTTTTTTAAATTTTGATAAAATCTTTCTGAAATGTATTCCATTCCTTTTTTGCCTCAGTAGTATGACAGTTCTAATTTAATATTATCCTAATGACAAAAAATATCGTTATGACCAACAAATGTTGCATATGCTGTTTATTTAGTATTTCATCTGGGCTATTGTTTTAATTACCATCTATATGCTGAGGAAGCCCAAATCTTTGTCTCCAACTGGGATTTCTCTCCTGATCTTCAGATCCATGTATTATATATCCACACTCCCACTTACCCTGAATATTCAAAATGAACCCAAAATCCCCCAATACACCTAGACCCCCAAATCTGTATCTCCAGAATTCCATATCTTAGTGAAAGATTACACTGTCTACCTAGTTGCTAGTCATAAACATGGGCATAATGTTTGACTCATCCTTTTCCTTCATTAACTACCCCCCAATCAATCAATCAATCAACAAAAGCCCTATTGATTTTGTCTTCTATATATCTCGCCAAACCAAAACATTCTGTCCTGTCTTTTGCTTTATCCTGACATTATTATGTTTGCCTAGATGATTGCAACTTTATAAATGATGCCCCTACCTATAATTTCACCTCAATTTAATTTATTCTCTATACTAGAGTGAGATTACATTTTTAAAACTAGAACTCTGATTATGTCACATCCTGGTCTGTAATTTTCAATAGTTCTTCACTACTCATGGGATAAGGTTCAAAAAACTTTAATATTGCATAAAGCCTTTGATGATCTTTCTTGCAGCTCACTTATCCATTCTTCTGCCTCAGTTATTCTGCTATTGATTCCTTCTAGAGTATTTTTAATTTCAGTTATTGTGTTGTTCATCACTGTTTGTTTGTTCTTTAGTTCTTCTAGGTCCTTTTAAATGTTTCTTGTATTTTCTCCCTTCTGTTTCTGAAATTTTGGATCACCTTTACTATCATTACTCAGGTAGACTGCTTATTTCCTCATCATTTGTTTGGGCTTATGGTTTTTTACCTTGCTCCTTCATCTGCAGCATATTTCTCTGTCTTCTCATTTTGTTTAACTTACTGTGTTTGGGGTCTCCTTTCTGCAGCCTGCAGGATCATAGTTCCTCTTCTGGTGTCTGCCCCCAGTGGGTGAGCTTGGTCCAGTGGCTCATGCAGGCTTCCTGGAGGCAGGGACTAGTGCCTGTGTTCTGGTGGGTGGAGCTGGATCTTGTCCCTCTGATGGGCAGGGCCATGTCTGGTGGTGTGTTTTGTGGTGTTTGTGAGCTTAGTATGACTTTAGGCAGCCTTTCTGCTAATGGGTGGAGTTGTGTTCCTGTCTTGCTAGTTGTTTGGTGTGAGGACTCCAACACTGGAGTTTGCTGGGCATTGGGTGGAGCTGGGTCTTGATGTTGAGATGAGGACCTCTAGGAGAGCTCTTGCCGATCAGTATTCCCTGGGACTGGAAGTTCTCTGTTGGTCCAACATCCTGAACTCGGCTCTCCCACCTCAGAGACTCAGGCCCAAACCTTGTCCAGAGCAGCAAGACCCTGCAAGCGACACAGCACAGAAGGAAAAAAAAAAAGAACAAACAAAACCCCAAGACTAATGGTAAAAGCAAAACCAAACACAGACACACATACACACACACAGAGAGAAAACAAAAAAGAAGAGAGCAACTGAGCAAATAAATGAACCCCAAAATGAAAACAAACACTAAAAACTAAACTAACAAAAATTAAAAACCAAAAACAAATCAAAAGCAGAAAGCAAACTCTAGGTAGGTCTCTGCATGTGCTGTGGGCACTGTGGGGCCAGCTCAGACTCTGACCTGGCCCAACTCATGTGTGTACTTGCCCCCAAAGTCCACAGCTTCAATTGTGGGAAAGCTCATCTTTTCAGATATTCCACAGATGCAGGGTTTACCAAGCCAATTGCAGGGATTTAATCAGCTTCCCCTGCAGCTGCACAGAGAGAGTTCCCTTCCTCTTCTTTGATCACACCACCCCTGGAGTTCAGCTTCGGTTTTGTCCCCACCAAAACCAAAGCATGTGGTTTTGGTATGTGGGCCACCCTCAGGCGTCTGTTCTCCCCCCAGGCAAGAGGGCGAGAAAGTAGCGGATGATTTGGGTTCACTTGCTCACTCAGGCTGGGGAGAAGGAGGGATTGCAGTCACAATTGAGTTCTGCGGGGAGTGGCTGATTTGGCAGAGGCCGGCAGGAAGTTACAACAGCCTGAGGCATGCCACGCACTCTCCTAGGGAAGTTGGCCCTAGATTGCAGGATCCTTGGCAATGGAGAGCTGCAGAGGCTCCCAGGAAGGTGTGGGCAGTGACCTGTGCTTGGTCTCAGGATGCTTGGTGGCAGTGGTGGCAGTGGTAGCCGTCGCACCCACCTCTGGGGTCTGAGGTAGCAGCCATGGAGCTCATTTAGGCAGTGCCGGGCTGTCTGTGAGTGCACGGAGAAAGAAATTCCTATGCTGGACCCCTCCGTCTATTTGGGCCCCCCACAACAATGGTCACTTACTCTCTGGTGGGCCCAGGCTTCTTCCCGGACTCCCTCAGCTGTGGCGCACTAGCCGCCTTAGTCTGTCTTCATGCAGCCAATCCCAGTCCTCTCCCTGGGGTCTGACCTCTAAAGCCCAAGCCTCAGCACCCAGCCCCCACCCGCCCTGGTGTGCAAACAAGCATCTCAGGCTGGGGAGTGCTGGTCGGCACTGATCCTCTGGACAGGATTCTCTCTTCTTTGCCCTCCATACCCCTGTTGCTGCACTTTCCTCTGAGGCTCCAAAGCTCCCCCTGTCCCCACCAGTGAGGGGGCTTCCCAGAGTGTGGAAACTTCTCCTCCTTCACAGATCGCTCACAGAGGTGCAGGTCCCATCCCAATTCCTTTGTCTCTCTTTTTTTTTCTTTTGCCCTACCCAGTTACATGGAGATTTTCCTGCCTTTTGGGAGGTCTGAGGTCTTCTTAGCATTCAGTAGGTGTTCTGAAGGAGTTGTTCCACATGTAGATGTATTTTTGATATATCTATAAGGAAGAAGGTGATCTCCATGTCTTACTTCTCTGCCATCTTCCCATATCCCTCCTAGATTTCCCTAGTTTTAACTTAATGTCCTTTTTCTGTCCTAGGATCCTATCCTTGATACCACATTGCATTTTAGCAATCATGTCTCCTCAGGTACCTCTTGACTGTGACAGCTTCACAAATTTTCCTTGTTTCTGATCTTGAGAGTATTGAGGAATACTGGGTATTTTCTTGTATATCCCTCATTAGGTGTTTTTCTGGTGAAGGGTCTTGCCTCAATGTTGATGGTTGTCAACTGATCAGGGTGGTGGTTGCTAAAGGTTGGGGTGGCTGTGGCAATTTCTTAAAATAAGACAACAACAAAGTTTGGTGCATCAATTGGCCCTTTCTTCCATGAACAATTTCTCTGTAGCTGTTTGATGGCATTCTACCCACAGAAGAACTTTCAAAATTGGAGTCAGTCCTTTCAAGCCCTGCCACTGCTTTATCAGCTAAGTTTATTAAATCCATTTTTGTCATTTCAACAGTCTTCACAGCATCTTCACCAGGAGTTGATTCCATCCCAAGAAACCACTTTCTTTGCAACTCCTCATCCATTCAAATTTTATGAGATTGAAGCAATTTAGTCACAGACTCAGACTTCACTTCTAATTCTAGTTCTTTTGCTGTTTTCACCATATTTTCAGTTACTTCCTCCACTGAAGTCTTCAACCCCTCAAAGTCATCCATGAAAGTTGGAATCAACTTCTTCCAAAATCCTGTTAATCATGAATGTTCTCAGTAGCATCTAGAATGGTGAATCCTTTCCAAAAGGTTTTCAATTGACTTTGAAATCCACTAGAGGAATCATCTATGGAGGCTATAGCCTTACTAACATATTTCTCAAATAATAAGATTTTAAAGTTGGAATGACTCCTTGATCCATGGACTGCAGGATGGATGTTGTCTTAGCAGGCATGAAAACAATGTGAATCTCATTGTACATCTCCATCAGAGCTCTTGGGTGACCAGGTGCATTGACAATGAGCAGTAATATATTCATAGGAATCTTTTTTTCTAGCAGAAGGTTTCAACAGTGGGCTTAAAAGAGTCAGTAAACCATGTTATAAACAGATGTGCTGTCATCAGGCTTTGTTGTTCCATATATAGAGCACAGGTAGAGTAGATTTAGCCTAATTCTTATGGGACCTAGGATTTTCCGAATGGTAAATGAGCACTGGCTTCAACTTAAGGTCACCAGCTGCATTGACCCCTAACAAGAGAGTCAGCCTGTCCTTTGAAGCTTTGACACCAAGCAATGACTTCTTCTCTCTAGCTGTAAAAGTCCTAGGTGGCATCTTCTTCTAATAGAAGACTGTTTTGTCTACATTGAAAACCTGCTTAGAGGAGCCACATTCATGAATTATCTTAGCTAGATCTTTGTGTGTGTGTGTGGTACGCGGGCCTCTCACTGTTGTGGCCTCCCCCGCTGTGGAGCACAGGTTCTGGATGCGCAGGCCCAGCGGCCATAGCTCACGGGCCCAGCCACTCCGTGGCATGTGGGATCTTCCCGGACCAGGGCACGAACCCGTGTCCCCTGCATTGGCAGGCGGATTCTCAACCACTGTGCCACCAGGGAAGCCCTTAGCTAGATCTTTTGGATAACTTTTTGCAGCTTCTACGTCAACACTTGCTGAATTTTGCACTTTGATGTTATAGAGATGGCTTCTTTCCTTAAACCTCATGAACCAACCTCTGCTAGCTTCAAACTTTTCTTCTACAGTTTCCTCACCTGTCTCAGCCTTCATAGAATTGAGGAGAGTTAGGACTTTCCTCTGGATTAGGCTTTGGCTTAAGGGAGTATTGTGGCTGGTTTGATCTTCTATCCAGATCACTAAAACTTTCTCCATATCAGCAGTGAGGCTGTTTTACTTTCTTATCATCTGTGTGTTCACTGGAGTAGCACTTTTAATTTCCTTCAAGAGCTTTTTCTTTGCATTCAGAAGTTAGCTAACTGTTTGACTCAAGAAGCTTAGCTTTTGGCCTACCTTGGTTTCCACAGTCCTTCCTCACTAAGCTTAATCATTTCTAGCTTTTGATTTAAAGTGAGAGATGTGTGACTCTTCCTTTCACTTGAACACTTAGAGGCCATGGTAGGGCTATTAACAGACCTAATTTCAATATTCTTGCGTCTCAGGGAATAGTGAAGCCCAAGGAGAAGGAGAAAGACAGGTGAATGGCTGGTTGGTACAGCAATCAGAATACACACAACATTTATCAGTTAAGTTTGCCATCTTATGTAGAAGCAGTTCATGGTGCCCCAAAACATTACAATAGTAACATCAAAGATCATAATCACAGATAACAATAACAAATATAATAATAATGAAAAATATTGAAATATTGTAAGAATTACCAGAATTTGACATAGAGACACAAAGTGATGAAATGCTATTGGAAAAATGTCACTAATAGACTCACTTAGCACAGGATTGCCACAAACTTTCAATTTGTAAAAAAAAAAATGCAATATCTGTGAAGACAATAAAGTGAAGCACAATAAAATAAGGTATGCTTATATATCCAGCCTGTATTTAAGGGGTAAAGAGTTATGCTCCACCTCCTTGAGGGCAGACTATCTACAGAAATTATTTGGAATTCTTTTGTGTGAAAGATTTATGTACATTTATTTATGTATTCAGTCATTTATTTATATCAGTATGGAGTCATGGATATTTATTTTATACTTTGAGTTATTATCCAATAATACTTTATTTATTTTGTTACTCAAATTGTTCTGTTTTGACTATCAGGAGCCCTTTCAGTTGGATCCTGTGTTTATTTGATATATCCCCAGTTGTTTGTCTTTTGAGCACTTCCTAACTTTCTGGCACAAAAAGACACAGCAGGCTTACCTTATATATTTCCTGCCCAAACACTAGAATCAGCCATTTTTCCAAGGAGCCCTGGTTCCTTTAACTGGAGAATGTATTTGAAACAATGATCTGGGCTCTGGGTGGGCACTAACAGTTTTTAATTAAAACTTGGATTTGTTTTTAAAAGACCCAAAAGTACAATGTATACAAAAGTATACATTCCCACCACTCAAATTGAACACATTTTTCCTCCTTATTTTGCTTTTTAATAAATAAAACATATAAAATTGAAGGCCATTTTCCCACTCCCCGGTCCTAAAACACTACCTCTTTTCCCAGAAGCAACCACAATCTTAAGTTGACATGTAGACATTTTTTTCAAGCATGCATGAAATATTTACAGAAATAGCTATGTATTAAAGAAAATACTGGCAAAACTCCCAAGAAACAAAAGTCCAGCCACCAGATGGCTGTAGAGGTGAATTCTACCAAACATTTAGAGAAGAGTTGACACTTATCCTTCTCAAACTATTCCAAAAAATTGCAGAGGAAAAAATGTTTCTGCACTCATTTGATGAGGCCAGCATCACTCTGATACCAAAACTAGACAAAGATATCACACAAAAAGAAAATTACAGGCCAATATCACGGATGAACATAGATGCAAAAACCTCAACAAAATATTAGCAAATTGAATACACTAAAAGGATCATTTACCATACTCAAGTGGAATTTATCCTAGGGATGCAAGGATGGTTCAGTATCCACAAACCAATCAATGTGATATACCACATTAACAAATTGAAGAATAAAAACCATATGATTGAGAGGGGCAAGAGACAAGATGGCAGAGCAGAAGAAATTGAGCTCATCTCCTCTCATGAAAAAAACAAAATCACAACTAACTGCTGAACAACCATCAACAAAAAAGTCTTGAACCTACCGAAAAAGATATTCTACACCCAAAGACAAAGAAGAAGCTACAATGAGATGATAGGAGGGATGCTTTTGCAATATAATCAAATCCCATACCTGCCAGATGGGTGACCCACAAACTAGAAAATAATTATATTGCAGAGGTTCTCCCACAGGAGTGAGAGTTGTGAGCCCCACATTATGCTCCTCACCCTGGGGCTCTGGCATCAGGTGGAGGAACCTCCAAAATATCTGCTCTCGAAGGCCAGTGGAGCTTGAATTCAGGAGCTCCACAGAACTGGGGGAAACAGAGACTCCACTCTTGGAGGTCACACACAAGGTTTCACATGCATTGGGACCCAGGGCAAAGCAATGACTCCATAGAAACCTGGGCCAGACCTATCTGCATTTCTTGGAGGGTCTTCTGGCAGATGGGGAGTGGTCATGGCTCACTGTGGGGGCGAGGGCACTGGTGATAGAGGCCCCAGGGGATATTCTTTGGTGTGACCTCTCCTGGAGGACACCATTTTGGCATGAGATCTGGCCCCATGCAACAGCCTGCAGGCTTCAGTACTGGGATGCTCAGGCCAAACAACCAAAAGTGTGGGAACACAGCCCCACCCATCAGCAGACAGGCTGCCTAAAGTCATTCTGAGCCCACTGCCAGCTCTAAACACACCCCTTGACACAGCCCTTCCCACCAAAGGGATAAGACCCAGCTCCACCCATCAGTGGGCAGGCACCAGTTCCTCCCACCAGGAAGCCTGCACACCTTCTAGACCAGTGTCACTCACCAGGGAGCAGACACCAAAAGAAAAAGGAACTACAGTCCTTCAGCCTGAGGAACAGAGACCACAAACAGAGAAAGTTAGACAAAATGAGATGGCAGAGAAAGATGTTCCAGACAAAGGAACAAGATAAAACCTCAGAAGAACAGCTAAGTGAAGTAGAGGTATGCAATCTACCTGAAAAAGAATTCAGAATAATGATAGTAAAGATGATCCAAGACCTCAGAAAAGGAATGGAGGCACAGACTGAAAGGATACAAGAAATGTTTAATAAAGAGCTAGAAGCTTTAAAGAACAAACAAACAGAGATGAACAGTATATATTCAACACCCATTTATGATAAAAAAAAAAAACTCTCCAGAAAGTGGGCATATAGGGAACATACCTTTATTATAACATAACATAATAAAGGCTATATATGACAAACCCACAGCTAACATCATACTCAACAATGAAAAGCTGAAAGTATTTTCTCTAAGATCAGGAACAAGACAAGGATGTCCACTCTCACCACTTTCATTCAACATAGTTTTGGAAGTCTGAGCCAGGGCAATCAGAGAAGAAACAAAAATAAAAAGAATACAAATTGGAAAAGAAGAAGTAAAACCAACTTGGTTTGCAGATGACATGATATTATACATAGAAAATCCTAAAGATGCTGCCAGAAAATTACTAGAGCTCAGGAATGAATTTGGTAAACTTGCAGAATACAAAGTTAATACACAGAAATCTGTTGCATTTCTATACACTAACAATGAAAGATCAGAAAGAGAAATTAAGAAATAATCCCATTTACCATCACATCAAAAAGAATAAAATACCTACATATAAATCTACCTAAGGAGGCAAAAGGCCTGTACTCTAAAAACTATAAGACGCTGATGAAAGAAATTGAAGATGAGGACTTCCCTGGTGGCACAGTGGCCAATGCAGGGAACATGGGTTCGATCCCTGGTCTGGGAAGATCCCACAGTTCACTGAGCAACTAAGCCTACAAGCCACAGCTACTGAGCTTGTGTGCCACAACTACTGAAGCCCGCATGCCTAGAGCCTGTGCTCTGAAGCAAGAAAAGCCACCAAAATAAGAAACCCGTGCACCACAACAAAGAGTAGCCCCTGCTCACTGCAACTAGGGAAAGCCTGTGCACAGCAACAAAGACTCAACACAGTCAAAAATAAATTAATTAATTTTTAAAAAAGAAATAAAAAATGACACAAACAGATGGAAAGACATACCATTTTCTTGGATTGGAAGAATGAATATTGTCAAAATGACTATACTACCCAAGGCAATCTACAGATTTAATGCAATCCCTATTAAATTACCAATGGCATTTTTCACAGGACTGGAACAAAAAAAATTTAAATTTATAGGGAAACACAAAAGACCCCAAATAGCCAAAGAAATCTTGAGAAAGAAAAACAGAGCTGGAGAATCAGGCTCCCTGATTTCAGATTATACTACAAAGCTACAGTCATCAAGACAGTATGGTACTGGCAGAACAACAGAAATGTAGATCAGTGGAACAAGATAGAAAGCCCAGAAATAAACCCACTCACCAATGGTCAATTCATCTATTGACAAAGGAGGTAAGAATATATAGTGGAGAAAAGGCAGCCTCTTCAATAAGTGGTGCTGGGAAAAATGGACAGCTACATGCAAAAGAATGAAAAAGAATGTTAGGACATTCTCTAACACCATACACAAAAATAAACTCAAAATGGATTAAAGACCTAAATTTAAGTCCAGATACTATAAAACTCTTAGAGGAAAACATAGGCAAAACACTATATGACATAAATTGCAGCAATATCTTTTTGTATCCACCTCCTAGAATAATGAAAATAAAAACAAAAATAAACAAATGGGGAACTAATTTTGCACAGTAAAGGAAAGCATAAACAAAATCGAAAGACAACACACAGAATTGGAGAAAATATTTGCAAATGAAGCGACTGACAAGGGATTAATCTCCAAAATATGCTCATGCAGCTCAATATCAAAAAACAAATGGCCCAATCAAAAATGGGCAGAAGATCTAAATAGACATTTCTCTGTAGAAGACATACAGATGTCCAAAAAGCACATGAAAAGATGCTCGACATCACTAATTATTAATGAAATACAAAACTACAATGAGGTATCACCTCAGACTGGTCAGAATGGCCAACATCAAAAAGGTGACAAACAATAAATGCTGGTGAGAGTGTGGAAAAAAAGTAAATCTTGTCCACAGTTGGGAATGTAAATTGGTGTAGCCAGTGTGGAAAACAGTATAGCCCTTTCTCAAAGAAATAAAAATATTACTACCATATGAGCCAGCAATTCCACTCCTGGGTATGTTCCCCCCCCAAAATGAAAACACTAAAAGATACATGCACCCCAATATCATAGCAGCATTATTTACAGTTGCCAAGATATGGAAGCAACTAAAGTGTCCATCAACGGATGAGTGGGTAAAAAGGATGTGGTATATATACACAATGGAATACTACTCAGCCATAAAAAGAGAACAAGATTTTGCTATTTGCAACAACATGGATGGACTTGAAGGGTATTATGCTAAGTGAAATAAGTCAGAGAATAACATAATGCATGACATCACTTATATATGGAAGCTAAAAAAAAAACTAGTAAGTATAGCAAAAAGAAACAGACTCACAGGGCTTCCCTGGTGGCGCAGTGGTTGAGAGCCCGCCTGCCGATGCAGGGGGCGTGGGTTCATGCCCCGGTCCGGGAAGATCCCACATGCCGCGGAGTGGCTGGGCCCGTGAGCCATGGCCGCTGAGCCTGCGCGTCTGGAGGCTGTGCTCCACAAAGGGAGAGGCCACAACAGTGAGAGGCCTGCGTACCACAAAAAAAAGAAAAAAGAAACAGACTCACAGATATAGAGAATAAGCTAGTGGTTACCAGTGGGGTGAGGGATGGAGGAGGGGCAAGAGACAAGTAGGGGATTAAGAGATACAAACTACTATATATATAATAAATAAGCTACAAAGATATATTGTATAGAACAAGGAATATATCCAATATTTTACAATAAGTATAAATGGAGTATAACCTTTAAAAATTGTGAATCACTATGTTGTACATCTGAAATTTATGTAATATTGTAAATCATCTATACCTCAATTTTTTAAGAAAGCGAAAAGACTGGCTTTTGTTTAGGCTGAGTTTCCATATTCCCTGGGCTGTTCTAGTGGGTAATTGTGTCTCTGCCGTAAGCCATTTGTCTACACATTTAGTACCTTACCTTGTTGCAGCTAGTGTTCCATTTGTCTCTCTCTCATGAGGTAACTTCATTCTGCTACTGCTTCTCTAGTCTGTTTCTTCACATCTCATATCAGTTTGCTGCTTTGTAGGCAGCTTCTGGTGTCCTTCCTTGTTGGAAGACCAATAACTTGATATAGTGGATTTTGTGAAAGTATATTGTAAACTGAAATGTGCTAAACAATTATATAATTTCACTCTTTTATTCACAGAGCCTCCCAAAATGGGGCCGGGGGCATATTCATTTGTTTGGAGTACTTGCTCTTTATCAGCTATTTTTTAGCTTAGAGACATTACCAGTTGCTTTTAGTTATTTTTTGAGTTGTACTTCTGGAAGGTTGAAGCTGCCAGGTTTAAGACCATTTGCTATCTGGAAATCAGAATAGTTAATTTAATTGTTCTTTCTTCATTTTTATCTTTTATACAAATACTGTTCTTCAAAATATAGGAACAGTATCCAAAATAGAGGAAAATTTTCTATTGAAGGGATTGCTCATGAAACTTACAGTTTCTCCAGCAAGTGACTTAAAATGAGAGACTAATTGTGTAATTATAAAGTGAAAGGCTTTAGCTATAATTGCCATCCATTGAATTGTATTGCTGTGTGGGCAGTTCAGCTGGTAAAGTTCTGGGTGCATAGCACCTTATCTGCTTACTAAGGTAAGCAGAAATTTGGGTGTTGGGATTTCCAGCCCCATTAACAGTAAATATATCTAATTTCTTCCACAGCTTACATTTACTTTGACAAAGGCAAATTTGGAAGCAATTACTTGAGAACCATTTGTATAACACCTGGATAATCAAAACAGGCACAATGAAGCACTTCCTAAGGTAAGTATTTATGGTTTCCTGGATGAGCACTCTGAAATGGAGAAACTTCCGTAACAATTAGTATAATATTTCTGTTCACCATTTGTGATCCTATAACCAGTTCTCTAGGACTGAATAAAATAGCATTGTATTTTGGCTAAGAACAATTTGGCCATAAGGTTCCCCTGCCAACTCTATACCCATACTGATGCTAAGAGAGAGCACTTACAAGTAGGAGATTAAAAGAGATTATAAAAGAATATAGGCACAAAACCATGGGGCAGACACGCTTTGATGCCTTGTGTTTCTAAAGCCCTAAGGTTCAGGTTTGAGGCGTTAGTAGTCAAGGAATCAATATAATTTGTATAGAATCATTTTCCTAAAAAAAGTAATTTTAAATATAGATTTTGGTTGGCTGGCCAACCCATACAGGCATTTTCAAATGTTTGTTTTTGGTGAAAAATATATGTTCTAAGCTTTTGCTTTTCCTGCCTCAGTGATGCCTCTTAAATCTGCATTAATTTTTGGTTCCCTGAAGATTGTGCTGTATAGGGTACCATATATGTTTGTGTGTTTTAGAGTGATCATGTTTTGTTTTGTAAGCCATTTAGCTGGACCTATAGTTATAATTATTTTCAAGAGTACTGACTGACATTCACAATTCTATAAATAAAATTCTCAGAGAAATTTTACATTATATTAAAATATGACAAAACAAAGTTAATTTGGTCTTGAAAGTTAGTAAATAAGACACACTTTCTAGAATATTGAGTTTCTTTCCTGAAAGATGGTCACCTACCTATATTGCATATTCTCATCCATTGTTCTGGCTATTTTCTCTAAGAAAATAATTAGTGGGTTTACTTCTTTTAGGAAGTGATTTAATTCTTTCAGTGGCTGCAACTTAAGATTTTCTTTTTCCTACTGGTTTTCATTTCATTGTTATTTCTGGAGCATCTAGGTCATTTTGGGTGGGATTCACTATGTATTGGTGTAGCTACTGGTGTTTCACAATTCAATCTTAGAATTGTGAAAACCTCTCAGAAGGTCACTATTAAACCATTTACAGGCATTAACATTTGTTTTATTATACAGAATACTCCTCAGCCTATTTATCTCAGATGTGTAAAAAGATAATATTTGAAAAATCACTAGGTCATTTAGCAGCAAAGTACTTAACTCGATACATTTTTGGTTGCCATGACATTAACATATCTGCTTACACACTCATGAAAAATTGGTATCTATAAATCCCCCTTGAGTGTAAACGTGGTGTTTTTTAGCTGTAGAATCGTGTTGAGAGCTTTAGTGTTAGCTGAAGCTTAGAAGTCAGGAGCTCCTTTTGTAAAAGGGGAGGTGGTAGTTGTGAAGTTTGTGCCAAGACTTGTACTACTGAATTTCTTCTTCAGTGTTTTTGTTTTAGAAAAACTTGAGTGGCCTCAAAACCAGCCATTTTAGGAGAAATATTAGCATTTGTTTCTGTTAGTTTTTGTTAAATTGAATAAGTGCAACACTATGTTTAATAGAGTTTATATTTTTAAATTAATTTGTATTTGATGATTTTAAACTGATATAGTGAAAAATCTACCACTCTAATTTCACACAGAGCAGCACCAAGGGTAATGGAACTGGCATATCCCTATCAGTTATATGTTCTGATACAAGTGTTTCTCTTTTAGCTTGGCACATTTGTTTTATAAATATTATTTAACATTGATAATTTGTGTGAAACTGAAGCTAGCGTAATAAATTACACATCAAGAAAGAAACTTGAGGATTTTCATTGACAATTGGTTTTGAAATAATAACAGGAAACTCAATCATTTTAAAAAAATATTTATTTATTATTTTTGGGGGGGCTGCATTGGGTCTTAGTAGCGGCATTCCATTGTGGTGCGTGAGCTCAGTAATTGTGGCGCGTGGCTTAGTTGCCCAGCAGCATGTGGGATCTTAGTTCCCCGACCAGGGATTGAACCTGCGTCCCTTGCATTGGAAGGCAGATTCTCTACCACTGGACCACCAGAGAAGTCCCCAAACTCAATTATTGTTTCTCCTTAGTTGATTATTGCTTCTGGCTTTAATTTTTATTTTTAATGCTTTTTATTGTTATAACTGTGTGTGCTCATTATATGTTAATGTTTGTGGTAATTGGAGGGATAGGAGGGCAAGGAGTAATAATTCTGCATTACAGGCACTATCAGATAATTTAGATTGCCTTCTATTCCCTGTAGTCCATTCCCACAATTTGGCAATCTTTTCATTCCAACCAAAGAGGAGGTTATATAAATATAACTTGAACAAATCAGGTGTTAATTCCTGAGCTCAGCAAATACATTATGCAGAATAAGGAGTTGACTTTCACTGAGAAGAATTGGCAACATTTAAAAAGCCCACAGAGTGATTGATCTGTCAACTTCTGAGTTGCTCTAGAATGAGCAATTTCTGAGGCCATGTACAGCCTCAGAAGTGAAGTTAATCTTAAAGAAACCAGGTGTGGGAAAAAATGGATTTTAATCCACATTTAAGATACATAGAATCCATATTCTTCTCTCTCTATCTCCCTGCTACCATCACATATATTAATGGTGTAACTACTCAGATCTTAAGGGAATAGAAAAAACATTACATAAGATATTAGAAATAAATGCTACAGGATTAGTACACCCAGCTGAAGGGTGTGTTTTAAATTGACAGTAGATATGGGATATTGGATAAGTACCCCATAGTCACCCATTATGACTTTAGCCATGAACTGCATTAAAAGAATACAGGGATAAAACTGAGAAGAAAGTGTGTCTCTGTATGATCAGAAAAAGAGGGGACACTTTTTGAGCCCTAAATAGAACTGAGGCTTAGAGTTTAGTTTGTTTAATATATTTCATTAATTTCAACTCAATTAATGTTTATAACAGAGAGGACCTAACACTTGTATTAAGATCTTTTCCTTTGCTAAGATTTAGTTATTGAAATTAAATGCTTTTAAGGTAATCAAAACATTATTAATTCTGTATTTTTCTAATAAAGGGGATGTCACCCCCTATAAATAATTGCTTCCAACTATTTCAGCCTCAAGATCTCAGTTTCTTGGCCATGGACTTCACTGCACACTTTCCTTCCTTAGGCAGAAGAGAGGAAATGAAACCATCTGCTAAACTCAAACCTCCATGGGAGAAACTGAGATATAATGCAGACTTGTACCCAAGTCCTGGCTGTGAAACAGTAAAGGGGAAAACAATATTTTACTACTGTGATTAGGTAAATAAAGGCTTCCAATTAGCAAAAAAAATCTGTAAATGGGGTTTTATAAGTCATTCAAACTTGATTAATATCTTGGTCCACTGATTCATTTAGAAAGCATTTAGTACTAGTGATAATTCCAGTACTATGCCACATTTTAATTTTTATTTTCTCTTCATAACAATTATAATAAAATAGGAATTAATACCCCATTTACAGCACAGGGCAAGAAAGCTTAGCAAAGTTAAGAAACTCATCTAAGGGCACACAGATATTTGAATGCAGGCCTGTTTGACTTCAAAGTTTTTTCTCATAATTTTTGCATCATGGTACTGTGTACCTGTCATGAGGTGTTCTGGGTGATACAGGAGTGAATATGAGGTGGCCTTTGCTCCAAAGTAACATACCACTTGGCAACGAGATGAAGCCATGCATACAAAATAATGATATAAGAAGGAATGTGGTTGGTGACATGCTACAGCTGTTTTGTGATGGGACTATTCAGGGAAGGCTTCACTGAGGTGATGTTGAAGGAAAGACACAGAGGATGTAACAGGTGGAGAAGGTCCTATGAACAAAACCTGAGAGAGTGTGACCAGCTGCCACAAGCAGCACGTGGTCCAGGTTTGTTGGCTGTAGACCCTGTTTAGGGAGAGTAGAAGATAAGTTGCAAAGATAAAGTTGGGGGCAGCTCTTGGACATGTTTGCAAGCATGGCATAAAACAGCCCAGAAGCATGGTAACCCTTTCACCCAGACCTAATGTAGACCTTGAAGAGAAGGGTGAGTCAAACAAAAAATCTTTTTCCCTTACAATATGTGTCTAGCCTTATTTTAGAGCCAGATATCTAGTCCATTCCCTTCAGCTTACAAATGAGAGGGCAGAGCCTCAGAGAAACAAAGTAGCTTGTCCACAGTCACACAGCTCATAATGGCAAATTGAGGCTAGACCTGAAGTCAGACTTCAGACACTTTCCTATTTAATCAAGTAGTATTTCCATTGACCACCAACTAATTTCCACTGCATTTGAAGGGCTGAAGGTGCAGGGTCATGTAGTTTTTCCAGAATTTGACTATCATTGCTTGAGACATTGACTGAGCTTATTTATGAGATGTAGAAGCGAAGTCCTGAAAAGGGATAGATTTATGGTACATTTGAATACCTCTCTCACTGTAGACTGGTACTTTTGGCCACAGTTTTCTCTTTTTTAGGACACACACATACACACCACATATGTATATACATAGATAAATATACATATGTATACATACATATATGTGTATGTATACACACTATATATACACACATATACATGTACACCTATGTTTACACATACATGTATTTTAAATTATTTTGTTTCCTGCATAAAAACAAACAAAAAATTGTTTCCACACCCTTGTTGAAATATATTAACCTGAATAGTTTTCTAGGCAAATTACTGTAGGTGACCTCACCAGAGGCTGCCATGAGAGAGTTTTTTGGGAACTTGAGTATTGGCTTCCCAGCTCTCCTGCCTCTGACCTGAATGTCTATTTTCTTTCCCGGGTTAGGGAAGTTTTCAGCTCTTATATCTTCAAATATATTCTCTGTCACTTTCTCTCTCTTTTTTCCTTCTGGGACCACTATAATGTGAATGTTAGTATGCTTGATGTTGTCACACAGGTCTCTTAAACTGTCCTCATTTTTTTAATTCTATATTCTTTTTTTTTCTGTTCAGCTTCAGTGATTTCCACTACTCTGTTTCCAGCTAGCTGATCTGTTCCTGTGTAACAACTAAGCTACTATTGATTCCTTCTAGTGTATTTCTTATTTTAGTTATTGTATTCTTCACATCTGTTTGGTCCTTCTTAGTATTTTCTAAATCTTTGTTAAAAACTTCTAATTTCTCAATCTGTTCATCCAATCTTCTACCACATTCTTTAAACATCCTTACTGTCGTTACCTTGAACTCTTTATCAGGTAGATTGTTTATCTCTGCTTCACTTAGTTCTTGGGTTTTATCTTGTTCCTTTGTTTGGAAGATATTTCTCTGTCACCTCATTTTGCCTAATTTGCTCTTTTTATTTCTATATATTTGGTAGGTTAGTTATGTTTTCCAATCTTGGAGAAGTGGCCTTTTGTAGAAGATGTCATATGTGTCCCAGCAGCACACTCACCTCTCGTCACAAGTGCTATAAACTCTTGGGGTGCCCCCTATGTGGACTGTGTGGGTCCTTCTACTGTGGTGGGATGAATACTGTGGATGGTCTGGTAGGCATGGCTATTCCCACCCCCTCCCCTGCCTCAGTCACATGGTTGCTAAACCTGCTTTGTGCAGAAGCTGCTGACAGCTGGTGGACAGGGTGGGGTCACAAGGCAGCTGGGTGTAGTGCCTTAGGGGGTCCAGGGGCTAGTGCTGGCCCACTGGTGGGTAGACCTGGGATCCAGTGTTTGTGGGGCTGGGGGTCTTGGATCAAGTGTTGCCCTGATGGTGGGCAGGGCCTGTTCATGATGCATCTCACTGAATGTCCTGGAGTGTCCCAAAATGCTTTCAGCCCATTGGTGAGTGGGGCTGGATCCCAGGATGGCTGGCTGAGGGGTCCAAGGTGTCTCAGAACTGGTGTCAGCCTGGGGTAGGCAGAGCCAGGTCCTGGGTTCTCTGGCTGAACAGCCCTGGGAGTCCTGGAGCTGGTGTTGACCAGCTGGTGGGGAAATCTGGGGCCTGAGATGGTCCTGGGGTAGTGTCTGCATGCTACTGGGTGAGGCTGGTTCCTGACACAGCTGGCTATAGGATCTGGGGCATCCCAAAGCTATTATAGGCCCACTGTTTAGTGGGGCTAGATCCTGGAGTGGCTGGCTAAGGAGCCCAAGGTGTCCCAGAACTGTTGTTGGCCTGTTTGTGGGTTGGCTGGGTTCTGACATGGCAGGCTGTGGGGGGACTGTGGTGGTCCTGAGAGTGGTATCCACCCGCTGGTGGGTGGGGCCAGGGCCCAGGGGATCCCAGGGCTGGTGCCTGCCCTTGGGTGTCTGAGGCCAGCTCCTGGGGTCTCAGGCTGCAGGAGCCGGAGTTCTAGAGCTGGTGTCGGCCTGCTGGTGGGTAAAGCTGAGGCCCTGGGGTCCCAGGGCTAGTGCCGGTGCCCTGGTGTATGAGACCAGGTCCTGGGCCCTCTGGTGGACAGTGCCATATCTCAGGGTGCCTGTGGGCTTAGGGGGTTTTAAAGCAGTAGTCCTGTTGGTAGGTGGGACTGTGTTCCTGCCCAGCTAGTTGCTTGGCCTGAGGCGTCCCAGTACTGGTGCTGACAGGCTTGTGGGTGGGGCCAGGTCTCAGAGCTAATAAGCTCCAGGGAGGATTCCAAAATGGCACTTGTCAGCACAAATGTCCCTGTGGTAGAACACGCTCCCCAAAATTGTTGCTGTCAGTGTCTATGTCCCCAGGTTGAGTTCCGTTGCCTCCTGCCTATCCAGGAGGCTCTCCAAGACCGGCAGGTGGGTCTGACCTAGGCCCCTTTCAAATAACTGCTTCTGCCCTGGTTCCCAGAGTGTGTGAGATTTTGTGTGCACCCTTTAAGAGTGTTCTCTATTTCCCACAACACTCTGGGTCTCCCGACTGGTCTTCAAACCTAAACCTTCTGGAGGCTCATCTTCCCAGTGCAGGTCCCCTGGACTGGGGAGCATGATGCTGTGCTTGGACCCTTTGCTCCTTGGGGAGAACCTCTGCAATTGTGATTATTCTGTCATTTGTGGGTCGCCTGCCCAGGAGTCTTGACTGTACCTCATCTCTGCCCCTCCTACCTGTCTTGTTGTTCCTTCTTTATATCTTTAGTTGTAGAAGATTTTTTCTGCTAGTCGTCTGGTCTTTCTTATCAGTTGTTGCTCTATAAAGAGTTGTAATTTTGGTGTGCTGTGGGAGGAAGTGAGCTCAGGGTCTTCCTACTTTACCATCTTGGTCATTGCCCCTGTCTAAATGCTTCTTAAATGTCAAAGCATAATGTGTTTGCTGCTTCCTCTATAAATAAGCTAATAAATGTATTATCCAAGTAGAAAAAAACTGAATTTTAAAAATAAATCTTGGAAAGTGTATGTATTTAATCATTAAATTTTTACTTGAATAGTGATGTCATTAGTTATTTAAGAGAAACTTGTCTCCTTTTCTTTGAAAGGAAAAGGATAAACCATTAATTTATTTATTATTTTAGTTGTACCACAGTCAGCTATTGCTCTCTAATACCTCATATGAAATTTCCCTGGAATTAAAAATAGTGCCCTTTACTATAGCAATAGAATTTGGAATAATATCTATCCATGATAGATTTATACCCACTACCTTTGAAAAGCAGCATGATCTCTTCAGATAAAGAATGATGGAAAAGGGGGGACTTCCTAAGTGGTCCAGTGGTTGGGACTCCGTGCTTCCACTGCAGGGGGTGTGAATTCGATCCCTGGTCAGGGAACTAAGATCCCACATGCCACGCGACCAAAAAAAAAAAAAAAAAAAAAAAGAATGATGGAAAAGACCAGGGGCTCCACACCACCGCTCAATGTGGGGAAATAATCTTGTTTTTCTATAGGCCCATTAATGGTTTCTTTGTATGATTTCACATTTCCAGTTCATGTATCAAGTCCTCTGTGGCCTCTTTTCCTAGTAGGATGCTCATTATTTAGAGGGACCCATTTACTAGGCCAAATACCTGTTGACAAGTTAATTTCCAACTGACTGCCAGTGCCCCTAGTTAGGAACTTCAATAGAGCAGCTAAATTTTTGTTAAATGTCATTTTAGAAAGTACATGAAATGCTGAAAACATTGAGCAGTCTGCTGTTCTTTATCGCCGTTTAGATGAAAAGTGTTCTGTTTAGGAAAGTTGATTGATCCAAGAATTGTGATTATTTTGTATGTATCCTTCCTCACCAATAGTGTACTTCTTGTTTATTACAGGATTTCTTCAAGCAAGAATTAACTTTCATTAGCAAATTCATTGAAACTGTTCAAAATAAGCCACTTTTCTCTTACTATTCCAAAAGAAGATGTCAGAGTCACAAATTTAAGATGATGGAGTAGTGTTGTACTACAGGTACCCACACCCCCTCACCCCAGAGGCAGGAGACTACATGGTCCTAGGTGCATCTCCTGTTTCAGAGGCCTCATCCCTGCTGAATGGATTCCTCTAACAAAGAAGCACAAGACAGGAGCTCACTTTTATTTGGTAGCAGAAATATGATTCATTTTGAATAATTTATTTATATTGGGTGTCTATTCTTGTGCCAGCTAGAGGATGAATGTTAAATGATAAAAGTGATCATAATTGCCTTTTGGAAGGACACTGCTGTGAACTCAGCATAAACTTCACTCTGCAGCATATCAGTAAATGGCAGTAACAGAAAATGTTGGAAATAGAACATGTGTAAGTAGCTCTTTTTATTAAATCAGATTATTCCAGTGCTTAAGCAAGGCATTCATCTTTGGAAACTACAGTGGCTCCTTTTGGAACACAATCAAAAAGCTATGATTGAAAACAGAAAGAAACACAAAAAAACTGCTGTCTATAAATATAGTTATTAAAAATAAGAGATGGTGGGGATTCCTTGGTGGTCCAGTTGTTAGGACTCCACACTTTCACTGTGGAGGGCCCTGGTTCAATCCCTGAGTTGGGGAACTAAGATCTAGCAAGCCACGCAGCACAGAAAAACAAAACAAAAACAAAACCAACCAAATGAACAAAGAACACACATGTAAAAAAAATAAGAGATGGTGATCAGTATTTTGTCCTTGTAGTCTTGAGAATTTGCTTGTTGTTCCTACAAAATGTAGCAGATCTTTTCAATAGTGATTTGCGAATCTTCCATCAGAAATAAGAAAACTAAGTCTAGTGTTATGAAGAATAAAAGCAAAATATTCCTCTAAATAAAACTAAGATTATTGGTTTGATGATTCAGGCTAGGAGATAAAAACAAAACAAGAACAGCTATAAACCCTCTGAACATAGGGTTCAGATGGTGGAGAGAGTGTGGCAGTAATTCTTCTTCTAAGAATAGGAACAGAAGGATAGGATTAAAGAAAGCAAATGGGATCTGCTACACAGGTACATCTAAGATGCCTTCACTCCAGGCATGTGGTCAGAAACATAAAGGAGATAAAGGAAATTAAAAGGAGTCAAAGTACTATAAATCCAAAAGTTCCTATTTCTAAACTCAGATTGGAAAGAGACACACTTTTCCTCCCTTTCTCCCTCCTTCCCTTTCTCCCTCCCTCCCTTTCTTCCTTCCTTTCTTTCCTTTTTCCTAAACCAACTACTGATTAGCTTTAAAGCTTTAAAGATTCATTTCTTAATTTCTTCCTTTAAGGGTAAACATGCCAAACCAATTTAACATTCTCCCCAAATATTTAATCATTTTGATTGTCCTCTGGACCTTAAGCAGTTTTCCCACAAATTGAGGCACTTAAATAGGTCCAGGGCTTCCCTGGTGGCTCAGTGGTTGAGAATCCGCCTGCTGATGCAGGGGACACGGGTTCGTGCCCCGGTCTGGGAAGATCCCACATGCCGCGGAGCGGCTGGGCCCGTGAACCATGGCCGCTGAGCCTGCACGTCCGGAGCCTGTGCTCCGCAACGGGAGAGGCCACAACAGTGAGAGGCCCACGTACCGAAAAAAAAAAAAGAAAAAAAAAATCGGGCTTCCAAAGTAAGGGCTAGTGCTGGTATTTCCATCTCTGACCATGCCTTATATTTCTGATCTAAGTGCAAAATAAATTGTATCTGTCAAGGCATTGTTTGATCTGATGATCTGGCCTTACATTTACGATCTAAGTGCAAAATAAATTGTATCTGTCAAGGCATTGTTTGATCTGATGATCTGGCTTGAAAAAATATAATACATAGCATAGAAAGAAAGTACAGTGCCTAGCATAACAAGCTGGTTTTTAATGAAATATTTGTGGGCATGTTGGCCCATTACAAAAACAAGGAAAAAATCAAAATATATCCTGGATAATAAATAACATTATCAGGACACTCGCCCAGAAACTATGAAAGGGTAAGGAAGCAGTGTATAAATGTCAGTTCACAATTGAAATGAGCATTTCTCTTTCATGATTTGTGTTATTGTTTCTATGATTATGTGAGAGGGTTGTGATACACCTCACAGAGCAGTGAGCCCTAAGAAATGATGCATCATCTCTAACCCCTCACTGTGGATTTCCACTGGGTTTCCCTGTCTTTGACAGTGTGAATACCCTCAAGGGAATTGAAAAAAAGAAAAAGAAAAGCATAGAACATGATGTCTTTTCTCTCCTTTTATGTAAGACTGTCTTGACGCAAAACAATTCCCTAGGCATTTTCTTCTCATATGCAAGGAGGCCAGTGGGAGAAATTTTAGATGGGCTATGAGTCACTCTACATCTGGATGCTTCCTGCCACCTAGGATGACACTTCTAGGTCTTCTAAGCCACATCTTTGTATAGATCTGATGAAGAAGTTGCATAGGGGAAACTTTCTGTAGTTTAATTTAATTGGCTTATACCCTAAGTAGACTGAATACAAAAATACTCCTTAAACAGTAATTAGAACCTTTTTCTCTAGAACGATTTAGTACTACAAGAACCTGATTATTATGGAGTCCTAATGCATAGACTTAAAAGAGGCTTCATTTGAGAAGCTGGCCCACATACTGGGCAAACTTTACTGGAATTTGCACATGGGTGCCATAAGGGCAGATATCATGGAAAGATTTATCCCTGACTTCTAATAGGATTAATGCCAACCAGTTATTAATATCATTACCATTTGGCTGATAACAAGTTAACAAGGATATTGCTCAATCTTTTCTTCTGTCATAGCTATCCAATAGTTGGAAGAATGGAAAACTTTTTCCAAGAGACCATGTTGTGGTTTTGTAAAATTTCTCACTCATCCAATTAAAATGTCCCATTAATTATTTTCAGGGTTACTTTTTTTTGGAAGCTGATAATCTAAATCCTAACAGATCTTAGAACATATTTGACTAAAACAGTTGAATTTCAGACTTCACAGCATAGTAAATCCACTTTTTGTCTTTCAGCAGAATATGACTTCACATAGAAAATTCATATGTGCTTTTGTAATGATTTTTGGTGATCATTTTATACATTTTAATTGTAGTTATAACATTTTTCTTAAATAATATAATATATACATATTAAAAAAGAAAATATACTTAACCAGAAAAGAAAATAAAAATTACTCATAATTCCATTACCCAGAAAAACCACTGTTAATCTTTTTGTTGTATATTCCGCCATTCTTTTTCTCCTTGTTTATATATCATCATTAAATTTTTTGTTTTACTTACTAAAGAAAAAATATATTATTCCACACATGTTCTTTTCGAACATTTTTCTATTTGATAAGCATATTATGGACATTTTATGTTATTAGTTATTCCAGAATACAATTCTAATGCTTACAATGGATTCTACCACATTTTGGTGTAGAAATTTAGTTACTGATATGTTTCCTCCATTCCCTGTGCATCTTTAAAATTTTTTTAACATCTTTATTTTTTTTTAACATCTTTATTGGAGTATAATTGCTTTACAGTAGTGTGTTAGTTGCTGCTTTATAACAAAGTGAATCAGCTATACATATACATATATCCTCATATCTCCTCCCTCTTGTGTCTCCCTCCCACCCTCCCTATCCCACCCCAATAGGTGGACACAAAGCACCAAGCTGATCTCCCTGTGCTATGTGGCTGCTTCCCACTAGCTATCTGTTTTACATTTGGTACTGTATATAAGTCCATGCCACTCTCTCACTTCATCCCAGCTTACCCTTCCCCCTCCCATGTTCCCAAACCCATTCTCTACATCTGCATCTTTATTCCTGTCCTGCCCCTAGGTTCTTCAGAACCATTTTTTTTAGATTCCATATATATGTGTTAGCATACAGTGTTTGTTTTTCTCTTTCTGACTTACTTCACTCTGTATGACAGACTCTACGTCCATCCACCTCACTACAAGTAACTCAATTTTGTTTCTTTTTATGGCTAAGTAATATTCCATTGTATATATGTGCCACATGGACACTTAGGTTGCTTCCATGTCCTGAATATTGTAAATAGAGCTGCAGTGAACACTGTGGTACATGACTCTTTTTGAATTATGGTTTTCTCAGGGTATATGCCCAGTAGTGGGATTGCTGGGTCATATGGTAGTTCTATTTTTAGTTTTTGAAGGAACCTCCATAGTGTTCTCCACAGTGGCTGTATCAATTTATATTGCCACCAACAGTGCAATGTAAATTTTCTCCACACCCTCTCTAGCATTTGTTTGTAGATTTTTTGATGATGGCCATTCTGACTGGTGTGAGGTGATACCTAATTGTAGTTTTGATTTGCATTTCTCTAATGATTAGTGATGTTGAGCATCCTTTCATGTGTTTGTTGGCAATCTGTATATCTTCTTTGGAGAAATGTCTCTTTAGGTTTTCTGCCCATTTTTGGATTGGGTTGTTTTTTTGGTATTGAGCTGTATGAGCTACTTGTAAATTTTGGGGATTAATCCTTTGTCCGCTGCTTCATTTGCAAATATTTTCTCCCATTCTGAGGGTTGTCTTTACTTATTTTTTATGTTTTCCTTTGTTGTGCAAAAGCTTTTAAATTTCATTCAGTCCCATTCGTTTTTATTTCCATTTCTGTAGGAGGTGGGTCAAAAAGGATCTTGCTGTGATTTATGTCATAGAGTGTTCTGCCTATGTTTTCCTCTAAGAGTTTTACAGTGTCTGCTCTTACATTTAGGTCTTTAATCCATTTATTTGTTGTTTTTCACTTGCTGCTTTTAATATTTTTTCTTTGTATTTAACTTTTGATAGTTTGATTAATATCTGTCTTAGCATGTTTCTCCTTGGATTCATCCTGTATGGGATTCTCTGTGCTTCCTGTACTTGACTGACTATTTCCTTCCCCATATTAGGGAAGTTTTCAACTATAATCTCTTCAAATATTTCCTCAGTCCCTTTCTTTTTCTCTTCTTCTTCTGGGATGCTTATAATTTGAATGTTCGTGTGTTTAATGTTGTCCCAGAAGGTCTCTAAGACTGTCCTCAATTATTTTCATTCTTTTTTCTTTATTCTGCTCTGTGGTAGTTATTTCCACTATTTTATCTTCCAGGTCACTTATCCGGTCTTCTACCTCAGTTATTCTGCTATTGATCCTTTCTAGAGAATTTTTAATTCCATTTATTGTGTTGTTCATCATTGTTGTTTGCTCTTTAGTTCTTCTAGGTCTTTGTTAAACATTTCTTGTATTTTCTGCATCCTACTTCCAAGATTTTGGATCAGCTTTACTATCATTACTCTGAAATCTTTTTCAGGTAGACTGCCTATTTCTTCTTCATTCTTTTGGTCTGGTGGGCTTTTACCTTTTTCCTTCATCTGCTGTGTGTTTCTCTGTCTTCACATTTTGCTTAACTTACTGTGTTTGTGGTCTCCTTTCTGCAGGCTGCAGGTTCATAGTTCCTATTGATTTTGATATCTGCCCCCAGTGGCTAATGTTGGTTCAGTGGCTTGTGTAGGCTTCCTGGTGGAGGGGACTGGTGCCTGTGTTCTGGTAGATGAGGCTGGATCTTGTCTTTCTGGTGGGCAAGATTGCATCTGGTGGTGTGTTTAGGGGTGTCTGTGACCTTATTATGTTTTAGGCAGCCTCTCTGCTAATGGGTGGGGGTGTGTTCCTGTCCTGCTCATTGTTAAGTATAGGGTGTCCAGCACTGTAGCTTGCTGGTTGTTGAGTGGATCTGGGTCTTAGCATTGAGATGGAGATCTCTGGGAGAGTTTTCACCACTTGATATTACGTGGAGCTTGGAGGTCTCTGATGGACCAGTGTCCTGAACTTGGGTCTCCCACCTCAGAGGCACAGGCCTGACACCTGGCTGGAGCACCAAGAACCTGTCAGCCACATGGCTCAGAAGAAAAGGGAGAAAAAGAAAAGAAGGAAAGAAAAATAAAATAAGTTATTAAAATTAAAAACACTAAAAAAATTTTTTAAGTAATGAAAGAAGAGAGCAACCAAACCAATAAACAAATCCACCAATAATAACAAGCGCTAAAAAGTATACTAAAAAAAAAAAATTAGGGCTTCCCTGGTGGCGCAGTGGTTGAGATTCCGCCTGCCGATGCAGGGGACGCGGGTTCGTGCCCCGGTCCAGGAAGATCCCACATGCTGCGGAGCGGCTGGGCCCGTGAGCCATGGCCGCTTAGCCTGCGCGTCCGGAGCCTGTGCTCCACAGCGGGAGAAGCCACAAGAGTGAGAAGCCCGCGTACCGCAAAAAAAAAAAAAAAAAAAAATTAAAAAAAAATCGGACAGACAGAACCCTAGAACAAATGGTAAAAGCAACGCTATACAGACAAAATCACACAGAGAAGCATACACATACACACAAAAAGAGAAAAAGGAAAAAAAATATATCTATATATTAAAAAGAAAAAGGGAAGAGAGTGACCAAATCAATAAACAGATCTACCAATGATAATAAACTCTAAATACTAAACAAATATAACCATAAAACCAGAAATAAATTAGAGGCAGAAAGCAAAGTCTAAGTCTACAGTTGCTCCCAAAGTCCACCACCTCAATTTTGTGATAATTCATTGTCCACTGAGGTATGCCAGAGATGCAGCATACATCAAGTTGATTGTAGAGATTTAATCTGCTGCTCCTGAGGCTGATGGGAGAGATTTCCCTTTCTCTTCTTTGTTCGCACAGCTTCTGGGGTTCAGCTTTGGATTTGGCTCCACCTTTGTATGTAGGACACCTGAGGGCATCTGTTCTTTGCTCAGGCAGGACAGGGTTAAAGTAGCAGCTGATTAGGAGGCTCTGGCTCACTTAGCCCGGGGTGGAGAGGGAAGAGTTCACCATGTGGAGTGAGCCTGTGGCTGCAGTGGCTGCCGTGACATTGCACCAGCCTGAGGTGTGCTGTGTGTTCTCCCAGGGAAGTTGTTCCTGGATCACAGGACTCTGGCAGTGGCAGACTGCACTGGCTCTTAGGAGGGGAGGTGTGGATAGTGACCTGTGCTTGCACACAGGCTTCTTGGTGGCTGCAGCAGCAGTCTTAGTGTTTCACGCCCATCTCTTGTGACCTCACTGATAGCCGTGGCTTACGCCCATTTCTGGAGCTTGTTTAGGGGTGCTCTGAATCCCCTCTCCTCATGCAACCCAAAACAATGTTCTCTTGCCTCTTAGGCAGTTCCAGACTTTTTCCCAGACTCCCTCCCGGCTAGCTGTGATGCACTAGCCCTCTTCAGGCTGTGTTCACGCAGCCAATCCCAGTCCTCTCCCTGGGATCTGACCTCCGAAGCCGGAGTCTCAGCTCCCAGCCCCCAACCACCCTGGCAGTTGAGCAGACAAGCCTCTCAGGCTGGTGACTGCTGGTCAGCACTGATCCTCTGTGCGGGAATCTCTCCACTTTGCCCTCTGCACCCCTGTTGCTGCGCTCTCCTCCGTGGCTCCAAAGCTTCCCCGCCTCCCCATCTCTGCCAGTGAAGGGTCTTCCTACTGTGTGTAATCTTTTCCTCCTTCACAGGTCCCTCCCAGAGGTACAGGTCCCGTCCCTATTCTTTGTCTCTGTTTTTCATTTTTTCTTTTGCCCTACCCAGGTACGTCAGAAGTTTCTTGATTTTTGGGAAGTTTGAGGTCTTCTGCCAGTATTCAGTAGGTGTTCTGTAGGAGTTGTTCCACATGTAGATGTTTTCCTGATGTATGTGTGAGGAGGAGGGTGATCTCCATGTCTTACTCCTCCACCATCTTGAAGGTCTCTGTCCCAGTGCATTTATATGATATAGACCATGCTCTTGTATAAGTCAGTTGGAATTGTTATTTTTAACACAGACTGTTCAAGATATTGGAGCCAGAGCAATTGAACAAAGGAAAACAATCAAGGTTTTGGTTCAAATTCAGGGATTAATCACATTATTGAGGATATTAATTAACTACACAAATTCATCTTATTGACCCTGGATCACCTTATGTTAGAGCTGGGGGGAATTAGTGAACATATGAGAAAAAGAAGTATCTTTTAGAAATAACACCAATAAGAAGTAATATAAATAATTCTGCCTTCTAGGAATATAATTCTGCCATCTAGGAAAACTTTAGTATTCAGAGAAGATGGGTTGAATATAAGTTCCTGGATGATAAGTCCTCTTTACTTCTATAGCTGGAGTCATTTTGAGATGTTGAGCAGTCCCATGAAGAAGTAGACACTCACATATTAAAAACTAAAAGTTGGCATAAAACACAAATTCACATGTGCCAGAGGCATTGTGAATAAGTGCATGATTGGTGACCATATACTTTATAGTTTGTTAAGGTAGTATTGGAGTGAGATAGGGTGTGCAATGAAGAAAACTTTGTTTAGCAGGAGTCAAGAACAAACTTGTCAAGAGGTGGAGTTTTTGGAAGGTTTAAATCAGAGAATGTTGAAGAACCAAAGGTCAACATGCTTGTTCAGTGAACTGTTGTGGAGGCATTCTGGCACATCCAAGAAGTACTGGATTAGTCAGCAGAGAAGATAGGTGGCCACACAACAAAGTCCTCAAAGACGACAACAGTACCGAAAGGAAAGCAAAGGGAAGGGGGAAAAATGGGAGCGGGGGAAGAAATAACACAGAAGCCAAAAATAAGACACTAAGGAGAAGCTGGAAGTGAATTGGGGCTGGCTGAGAGGCTGTTCGTGGGGGCAGAATATGGGAGATGTCACAGCATGCCCTTTCCCTGTGTCTATGGGGGACAGCTTCTAAAACACAATTGTTCTGTTTTCGAGGTACTGATTTGCTTTGAAAATATTTTTAGACAAATGTAGGAAAAGAAAGGATCCCTGTGCTTCACTCTCAGTTTGTTGGTGTGTCAAATTTACTAGAATAGGGCATTCTGGAGCTTGCAGTCATAGTAAGTGTGTGCTTACAGACCTTGGGCTTCCCTCTCAATGATAGGTTTTGTAGCTACCTCAAATAAAATTACATGGGGTTAGAATAATGAAATATGCTTGTAAACCCAGAAGTATAATGGTTGATTTTCTTCTGGGCTTGTTTGCTTGCTGGTGGTGGCTGCTTTCTATTCTCTTACAGAGTCCTATTGGAAGAGTGCTATCTTTTGTTTTTGACAGAATGCTGATCCAGGTGTGCCTGTATTTTTACTGTAAATTTTTGTGGCGTTGCCTGAAATTTGTAATGAGAAAGCTGACTGGAAGATGTGAACTGCAACGGATCTGTTACAATACCAAGCCTGGAGCTTCTAGAACTATGAAAATCGGTAAGCATGAAACAGAGCAGTAAGCAAACTGTAGGCTTCCTGGGATTGAGGATACACTGTTATTTTTCAGTATAGTAATTGTAAACCACTTGTAAAAGATAATTTTTGAATGGCTTTTTAAATCATCTCTTTTCCAGAAACATCACTGAGGGATTCAAAAAGTAAGGTAAGTAAAATTGTTCCTATATTTTTCAGCAACTTTCCAATTGAAGACTTACCTCCATCATCAAAAAGTAAAAATTTTAAGAAACAAAAATATACTTTTGGCTATGAATACTAATGCAAACTGAGAAGAATGAATTGTTTTCCCATCACAAACCACTGTCATTTTTACATGAGAGCAGCCACTCAAGAATTTCTAGGCAGATTCATGTGCACATATTACTTCATTGTTGAATTAATCCTTTTTTTTTTTTTTTTTTTTTGTGGTACGCGGGCCTCTCACTGTTGTGGCCTCTCCCGTTGTGGAGCGCAGGCTCTGGACGCGCAGGCTCAGCGGCCATGGCTCACGGGCCCAGCCGCTCCGCGGCATGTGGGATCTTCCCAGACCGGGGCATGAACCCGTGTCCCCTGCATCGGCAGGCGGACTCTCAACCACTGCGCCACCAGGGAAGCCCGAATTAATCCTTTTTTATACCTCTTTCCAAATCATAAAATAAATATTCCTTGAAAATAAGAGCAGTGGTAACTCTCTGGTATTTCATCAATATCCAAATCATTTAACTTTACACTCAAGATTTTCCAAGAAAATCAAAGAAGCCACTATGCTAGCATTTATAGCACAAAGTTAAGCACCCACATAAGAAAGAAAAATCTGCTTCTCAAGATTCTTGAATATTTAATTTAATTTTGGCATCCTTAGGACTATATCCTCCATGTACTTCACAAAATCATAGACATAATGCCCATTAACAATGGAAGCCATGTGTGTTTAGTGAGAAAAGGAAAATATAATATTTCTATGTAAGTAGCTTGAAACAGATGAAGATGGTTAAAAAAACTTATGTATTTTTGTTTTGTTATGTTAATTACCTTAATCAGGAAAATTGTACTACCCCCACTGTGAAAATATCAAATTTATGAGAATTCAAATACTACATCAATTTTTGCCTTTAGTTTAGTTTCTTATCTTCACATTGAAGCTTTAAACAAATATTTGAGGCCCCTATTTAAATAGACCCCACTTAAGACACCAGTGTTCATGCCAAAGCAACTGATTGAAACATGTTTTCCAGCTACTGCAGACTTCAGTGAGTGTTCATCCTGATGCTATTGAAAAAACTATAGAAGACATTATGGAACTGAAAAAAATTAACCCTGACATAAATCCACAGTAAGAATATGTTTATTATGTTGTAAATATAAAACAGGTCACATGCCACATATTTAGTATTTCTAAATACTGTCTCTCTAACTACGCTCTCACACGCTTTATTTATCTCTCTCTCTCTTCCCTGCCTCAAATAATCATCTGCATGTTGTGACTTTCAGATGAAAAATAAAGAAAAAAGATGCCTTTTTCATATTTGTAAATAGCAACAGCTTTGTACTTCTGTTATGATTTATGCTTATGCTTCTGAGATGCAATGAATGTAAGAAATCTGGTGGATGCCCCTGATATCAGAAGGTGAAATAAAGGGAGCCCATTCATCAACAGTCGCTCCATTTGATGCCTGTGTTTTACATTAACAGTAAATGTTCAGATTGTAAATGTGCCTGAGCTGATTCTGCTCCATAAAAAATATTTCTTCAATTCATGACATGCTGATAATCTTGGAGACAGTTTCTACCTGCTTGTGAAGAAGACAGGCATGTGTGGGAAAGAGAGATGGTTTTTATATGAAGACTTTAGACCTTTTTAATTTAGTCATCTCATCTTGGAAGTATTAAAATGCATTTGGCAATGTATATGACATTTAAAATTAGCTTTCTATTTTCCAATGTGTTCAGGATTTTTTCTGTAAAATTTTAGGCTAAGGATATTGGGTAGAATAAATTCTGTATGCAGATATATTCAGATAAAGTTTAGGTAAGTAACAAACTGTCTTTTAGATGTGCATACTTAAGAACTTCAGATGTTATCACTAAAGAAAGCTTTTACTTGCCAAAGATGAGGAGCTGTAGTCAAAGGGAATTTCAGAGTGCACTTTGCATAGGTCTGTATCTTGAAGGGATTCTAGTACTAGCTGATTGAGGCTCATCACAAAACTCTATTTCCACATAGTCTCCATAGTATTCTTCTGTAGAAGCTTCAGTTAATTAGCTGCCTTTTCCTTATTCAGCCATTAAATGTGATTTAATTATACAGTAAATATCTTTTTGAAACCTTCTGACATATTTTATTTCTCTGGGAAGCTGGTAAGAATGAAATTCATTTTAAATTAAGTTGAACCCAAAATTTATGATTACAATTAGGCATGAGAGATATATTAGACCTATAATCATATTTAGAGATTGGGTTAGATTTAATAGCAAATCTTTTCTGTCTCTTTTATGAAAGTTATATATTTCATTCAAAAGTGTTTCCTTACCATCTATTCTTTTGATTTCCTTTAGAGAGAAAAAACACTTAGAGGTAGTAGATTGTATTTTTTAAAGCTCAGTATGGATTTTAGTGGGGTTTTTTTTTCCAGGTTGACATTGACAAAATGTGATTTTTTTAAAATTGAATAATTTTCTGGAAAAATATCAAGAAATAGAGAGGGCTGGGGGAAATACCTTGTAATTTATCAAGCCATTACTACTATTAACCTTACTTTGTTTTATACATTTTTTTCAGGTGCCACTTACAGTGGTGGTAAGAATTACTACAGTAAAATTGAATTGGGTCCCTTGTTTTCTTCTTTTTTATTTCTCCCACTCCCTTCTTTCCCTCGAAATTAACTCTTCTCTCAGTCCTGTGTTGATTTTATGGGTGACGAGTACCACTGTGCCCTTTTCCTAAATATCTGATTTAGTTTTTTTTAATTGAACATTCAATTTTATTTAAGCTTAGTATTCTGGGTTATCTGACACTGCCTTCTATGTTTGGAGTAAGCATACAATCCTAAAACTTAAACTTTTCTATTGCCCCCAACTTTAGACTTAACCTCTATACATCTCATCCCCCCCAAAAAAGACGATTATGACACTGTGATTATGGTGACCCTCCAACTCCAACAAAAAATGCTTAAATTTAGTGAGTGAATTTGAAGTTGGAGTATACTGAACAGTAACTCTTAGGTTGAATCATATGCAATTGCTATTGTTGAATCACAAAAGTGAATAACTATAAAGAAATTAGCAGGAAAAAATAAACATGAAATACTACCCCTTTAGATTTAAAAATGCCATCAAATGAGTACAGGAAGATAATTTATGTAACAGTAGTTTATAGGAAAAAAGGATCTTGGTGATTATTTAGCCACCTGTTTAATAAACTTGTAATGTTATGTGACTGCTTAAAGAGACCCTATTTTACTTTCTGTGTTGTAGGAGAGAAAAACAGCATTCAGATCACAGGAAGTAATGCTCCTCTCTATGTCATGCTTGCCAGATTCTTTTTTGTTCCAGTGATATGTTTTAAGGGGATTGTTAATCATACAAACTGTGCATTCAAGAAGACTGAGAAAGATAGTAAAACATCTGAAAACCATGTCCCATGAGAAGGAATTGAAGGAAGAGAGGAGTTTGTTTGTTTGTTTGTTTGTTTGTTTGTTTTTAACCCTGGAGATGAGACTAGAAGAAAGAATTCTTCCTGTCTTAAAATGAATAGGTCATGGCAGGGAAAAGTGGAAATGAATTTGCTCTGAGAACAGCATTTGAACCACTTGGTAATAAAGGAAGCAGATTTTGTTTCAGTGTAAGAATAGGCATTCAGACAAGTAGAGCAGTCAGAATAGAATGGGAAATTTTGTAAAGTACTGAGTTCTTTCTCTTGGCATTGCCTTATCTGTCAGGGGTGCTCTGCAAGCAGAGGTATTTTTATTGTTGTTGTTTTTATTTGTTTCAAAATTTTTCTTACCCCTAAGCCCCTGAGGGCTATTTATCTCTCTCACTGACACCTTCCCACACACACCCTTCTGAAGTGTTTCTGATATATCTACCTAGGGGAAGTAAATGATCCCTAAGAAACCATGATCACCTACATTTTCTACATCTTTCAAGTCACTTGCATAAAGAGCTCCCTTGTTTTTAAGCCATATTCTTGCAATTTGGCTTAAGAAAAGTGTGGAATGAGAGGTAAATTTTAGCCAAGTTCTACAGCTGTCCATGTGGAGCTTCAGTTAAAAATTGTGCTTCTATTAGATAGGTCCTATTTGAGCAATTTCCAAATATTATATAAATATGAAAAATCCTATTGTGCATACATCAAGTGAACAAATGCCAGAGAATGTGGGTTTTTTTCCTCATGTGTGTTTCTTCTATTTTTTAACACGTTAGGTTGGGAATCTCTCTTCAAGCTTGCCTTCTGCAAATTGTTGGGTACAGAAACCTTATTGCAGATGTGGAAAAACTGCGCAGAGAACCCTATGACTCTGATAATCCCCAACATGAAGAAATGCTTTTGAAGGTTAGTCCTTGAACACATCTCAGTTCTTTGCTTAGGCCAGCTAATGTTTGCCAAGTTCCTGCTGTGTGTTAGGCACTGCTCTGGACATGGCGGGACACAAAGGTGAATACGACATGGACACTGAACTAATTGGTAAAGCCTACATTTTCTTGCTGGTTCAGATGTTGGAGGTAAACTGTTCAATAGAAAATTCATGTGAGAAGTTAAATATAAAGCCAATTTTCATTTGGAATCTGAGAAAGCATCAGAGGTGATTTCTATGGCCTCTCACATTTGGCTCAAGTTTAGATTGTTTAACTGTGTGAAAGCCAATAAGAGAAATAGAATTTGTCAGAGTGACCTAGGATTTCCATTTATGACTTTTAACAGACATCAAAGAAGATGAAGTTGGTTTCTGCTTCCACAATAGCTCCCTGGGGAAATTACCCAAGATCTTAATGCTGATTATTTATTTATGTAACTTGAGTATTAGAAGAGTAAATAAAGGTTTACATGTGGTGTATTAAAGCTGTTTGAAGAATAATATGCAGTTATAAATACTCCTTCTTGGCTGTCAAACAAAACCTTAAAAATCTTATCTGATATGATAGTGTATTATGACACATCAATAAAACTTTAAAAAATTAAGACAAAAAAATAAGACTAACCTTTAGAACTACTCATCTAAAATGTTTTATAAATTCATTTCTGAAAATAGATGCTCTTTAGGATGGAGTGCTTCTTTGTCCTTTCCTAGAATTCAAAACGGCAGTAATGAAATTGGAGGAATACATTTGTTTAGCTGCCTTAACTTTATTTTATTGAAAAATGTAAATAGAAGCTGCCATTTAAAAATGTATCCTGTTGTGTTTTTGTGTGGAGTGTGTATTTGTGTACGTAGTTATTTAAGCAGATGATTCATTTGTCTCTACTTATTAGTGCTAGACCTGATGTCAATCATTAAAATTAAAGAGGCCTCATTCTTACCAATGGTTTCTTCTTCCCTTTCTCTTCTGCTTAATTTTAGCCAACCTACTGGCTGAGCTTCATCTCTTTGATTGCTTTTTTCTTTATGTTCTGATAGAGATAGTCAAGTTTAATAAAACGAACTCAAGGTGGGAAATAAGAGGTGATTAAAGAGAAAAGAGTTGTTATAATTAATAGGCTGACCACAGTTCCTGAATGATTTATTAAAATGGCTGAAATGCCCTCTGAATCAACGACATTTGGGTAACTGCTCTATGCCATCTTAGTTGATCTGCTGTATGTGTGCTGGCACATAGGTTTTCAAAAAATATGATTGAATGCATGAATTATTGAAGTCATTAGGTAGAGGTCAAGAACTTTTATGATATGACTTTTACCTGTGGTCACAATTTGAGTATGTAGGTATTATTTTTTATAGTCACAGATATGAGTTAGGCAAGGTGACAGTTATCTTTATTGTTTTCATCATTAACTTTATTTAAAAAATTTTTATTGAGGTACAGTTGGTGTACAATATTATATTTCAGGTTATACAACATAATTCATAATTTTTAAAGGTTATACTCCATTTATACTTATAAAATATTGGATATATTTCCTGTGCTGTACAAAATATCCTTGTAGCTCATTTTATACATAGTTGTTTGTACCTCTTAATCCCCTACCCCTGTCTTGACCCTCCATGCTTCCCTCTCCCAATTGGTAACCACTAGTTTGTTCTCTATATCTGTGAGTCTATTTCTTTTTTGTTTTATTTACTAGTTTGTTTTATATTTTTAGGTTCCATATGTAAGTGATATCATGCAGTATTTATCCTTATCTGTCTGACTTATTTCACTTAGCATAGTACCTCCAAATCCATCCATGTTGCTGCAAATGGCAAAATTTTATTCTTTTTAGGGCTGAATATATATACCACCATTATATACATACACCACATATTCTTTTTTTTTAAACAAATTTATTTATTTTTGGCTGCATTGGGTCTTCATTGCTGCATATGGGCTTTCTCTAGTTACAGCAAGCAGGGGTTACTCTTCATTGTGGTGTGTGGGTGTCTCATTGTGGGTGGCTTCTCTTGTTGTGGAGCAAGGGTTCTAGGCATGTGGGCTTCAGTAATTGTGGCACACGGTCTCAGTAGTTGTGGCTCGTGGGCTCTAGAGCACAGGCTTAGTAGCTGTGGTGCGTGGGCTTAGGTGCTCCGCAGCATGTGGGATCTTCCCCGACCAGGGCTCAAAGCCTTGTCCCCTACATTGGTAGGCAGATTCTTAACCACTGCACCACCAGGGAAGTCCCTATAACCACATATTCTTTATCCATTTATCTGCTGATGGACACTTAGGTTGCTTCCATATCCTGGCAACTGTAAATAATGCTGCTATGAACATTGGAGTACATGTATCTTTTCAAAATAGTGTTTTCAATTTTTTCAAATATATACCCAGGAGTGAAATTGCTGGGTCATATAGTAGCTTTATTTTTAGTTTTCTGAAGCTGCCATACTATTCTCCACAGTGACTGCACCAATTTATATTACCACCAACAGTGTACAAGGGCTCCCTTTTCTCCATATCCTCATCATTTGTTATTTGTGGTCTTTCTGATGATAGCCATTTTGACAGGCATGAAGTGATATCTCATTGTGGTTTTGACTTGAATTTCTCTGATGATTAATGATGTTGAACATTTTTTCAGTGCCTGTTGGCCAAATATATGTCCTCTTAGGAAAAATTTCTATTCAGGTCTTCTACCTATTTTTTAATCATTTTTTTTAAAGTTTTATTTTTACTGAAGTATAGTTGATTTACAATGTTGTGTTAGTTTCTGGTGTACAGCAAAGTGATTCAGTTTCATATATATATGTATACACACACTCACATATATATATATTCTTTTCCATTGTGGTTTATTACAGAGTATTGAATATAGCAGTAAGAACTTGTATATCCATTCCATATATGATAGTTTGCATCTGCTAATCCCAAACTCCCAATCAATCCCTCCCCTACCACAATCTGTTCTCTATGTCTGTGAGTCTGTTTCTGTTTTATAAATAAGTTCATTTGTGTCATATTTTAGATTCCACATATAAGTGATATCATATGCTATTTGTCTTTCTCTGTCTGACTTACTTCACTTAGTATGATAATCTCTAGGTGCATCCATGTTGCTGCAAATGGCATTATTTCATTCTTTTTTATGGCTGAGTTGTATTCTGTCTTTATCCACTCATCTGTCAATGGACATTTAGGTTGCTTCTGTATCTTGACTGTTGTAAATATTGCTGCTATGAACATTGGGGTTCATGTATCATTTTGAATTACAGTTTTGTCCAGATATATACCCAGGAATGGGATTACTGGATCATATGGCAACTCTATTTTTAGAGTTTTGAGGAACCTCTGCACTGTTTTCCAAGGTGGCTCCACCAGTTTATGTTCCCAGCAACAGTGTAGGAGGGTTCCCTTTCCTCCACACCCTCTCCAGCATTTGTTATTTATAAAGGTTTTAATGATGGCCATTCTGACTGGTGTAAGGTGAGACCTCATTGTAGTTTTGATTTGTATTTCTCTAGTAATTAGCGATGTTGAGCATCTTTTCATGTGCTTATTGCCCATCTGTATGTCTTCCTTGGAGAAATGTCTGTTTAGATCTTCTGCCCATTTTTTGGTTGAGTTGTTTGTTATTTTGTCATTGAGTTGTATGAGCTGTTTGTATATTTTGGAAATTGAGACCTTGTCAGTCACATTGCTTGAAAATATTTTCTCCCAGTACATAGGTTGTCTTTTCATTTTGTTTATGGTTTCCTTTCTGGGGAAAGCTTATAAGTTTGATTATCCCCATTTATTTATTTTTGCTTTTACTTCTATTGCCTTGGGAGACTGCTGGTGCTGGACTTATGTTTGTTGAGAGGTTTTTTCTATTAATGATTCAATTTCATTACTGGCAATTGATCTGGTCACATTTTCTATTTCTTCCTCATTCAGTCCTGGGAGATCGTACATTTCTAGGAATTTGTCCATTTCTTCTAGGTTGTTCATTTTATTGGCATAGAGTTATTCATAGTAGTCTCTTATTCTCCTTTATATTTCTGTGGTGTCAGTTTTAATTACTCCTATTTCATTTCTGATTTTATTGATTTGGGCCCCTTCTCTTTTTTTCTTGGTGAATCTGGCTAAAGGTTTATCTATTTGCTTATCTTTTCAAAAATCCAGCTCTTAGTTTAATTGATCTTTTCTATTGTTTCTTTAGACTCTATTTCATTTATTTCTGCTCTGATCATTATAATTTTTCTTCCCTTCTACTAACTTTGAGTTTTATTTGTTCTTTCTCTAGTTCTTTTTGTGTGAGGTTGTTTATTTGAGATTTTTCTTGTTTCCTGAGATAAACTTGTATTGCTATAAACTTTCCTCTTAGAACTGCTTTTGCTGCATCCTGTAGATTTTGGTTCATTGGGTTTTCATTTTCATTTGTCTCCAGGTACTTTTTAATTTCCTCCTTTATTTCTTCAGTGATCCATTGGTTGTTCAGTAGCATATTGTTTAGCTTCCATCTGTTTGTGTTTTTTGCAGTTTTTTTCTTGTAGTTGATTTCTAGTCTCATAGCATTGTGGTTGGAAAAGATGCTTGATATAATTTCAATTTTCTGAAATTTACTGGTGCTTGTTTCGTGCCCAGCATGTGATCTATCCTAGAGAATGTTCCACGTGCACTCAAAAAGAATGTGTATTCTGCTGCTTTTGGATGGAATGCATTGTGTGTGTGTGTATACACATACACACACATATATGGATATATATGTGTATATATATATATATATATATATATATATATATATGCATATATATAAAGTCCATGTGTCTAATGTGTCTTTTAAGGCCAGTGTTTCCTTATAGATTTTCTGTCTGGGATCTGTCCATTGATGTAAATGGGGTGTTAAAGTCCCCTACTATTATTGTGTTACTGTCAATTTCTCCCTTTACATTGTTAATATTTACTTTATGTATCTAGGTGCTCTTATGTTGGGTGCAAATATATTTACAGTTGTTATATCTTTGGATTGATCTCTTGATCATTATGTAATGTCCTTCCTTATATCCTATACCAGTATTTTAAAGTCTATTTTGTCTGATATAAGTATTGCTACTGCAGCTTTCTTTTGATTGGCATTTGCATGGAATACCTTTTCCCACCACTCACTTTCAGTCTGTGTGTGTCTTTAGATCTGAAGTGAGTATCTTGTAGGCAATATATATACAGGTCTTGTTTTTGTACCTATTCAGCCATTCTATATCTTTTGATTAGAGCATTTATTCCATTTACATTTAAAATAATTATTGATAGGTGTGTTCTTTTTGCCATTTTGATAATTGTTTGGGGGTTGTTTTGTAGTTCTTTTTTGTTCCTTTCTTCTTTGATCTCTTCATTTGTGATTTGATGACCATTTTTAGTGTTATGTTTGGATTCCTTTTTCTTTTTTGTTTGTATCTATTACAGAGTTTTGGTTTATGGTTACCATGAGGTTTTTATATTTTATGTATTATATATATGCACTTGATTGTTTTAAGTTGCTGATCTCTTAATTTCAAATGCATTTCAACAACCCTGCATTTGTACTCTCCTCCCCTCATGATTACTGTTTTTGAAATCATATTTTACATCTAATTGTTTTTATATCCCTTAACTGCTTATTGTGGATGTAGATGATTTTACTACTTTTGCCTTTTAATCTTCCCACTGTCTTTGTGTGTACATGATTTCCTACCTTTACTATATATTTGCCTTTACCAATGAGCGTTTTCCTCTTGTAATTTTCATGTTTCTACTTGTAGCCCTTTCTTTTTCACTTACAGAAGTCCTTTTAACATTTCTTGCAAAGTTGGTTTGATGCTGCTGAACTCTTTTAGCTTTTCCTTGTCTATAAAGCTTTTGATTTCTCCATCAAATCTGAATGAGAGCATTGCCAGATACAGTATTCTTGGTTACAGTTTCTTCCCTTTCATCACTTTAAATATGTCGTGCCAGTCCCTTCTGGCCTGCAGAGTTACTGCTGAAACGTCAGCTGACAGACTTATGGGAGTTCCTTTGTATGTAATGTGTTGCTTTTCCCCTGATGCTTTTAATATTTAATCCTGTATGGAACTCTCTGTTCTTCCTGAACTGGGGTGACTGTTTCCTTTCCCAGGTTAGGGAAGTTTTCATCTATTATGTCTTCAAATATGTCCTCAGCCAGCCCCTTTCTCTCTCTGTTCTCCTTCTGGGACCCCTATAATGTAAATATTAGTGTGCTTGATGCGGTCCCAGAGGTCCTCATTAAACTGTCCTCATTTCTTTTCATGCTTTTTTTTTTTCTTTTCAACATCAGTGATTTGCACACTCTGTATTCCAGCTCGCTGATCCATTCCTCTGTATCATTTAATCTGCTGTTTATTCCTTCTAGTGTATTTTTCATTTCAGCTACTATATTCCTCACCTCTAGTTTTTCTTTATATTTCCTAGCTCTCTGTATAAAACTTCTAACTTCTTGCTGTGTGCAGCCATTCTTCTCCCAAGTTCTTTGATCATCTTTACAATCACTACCCTGCATACCTTCTCAAGTAGATTGGCTATTGCCACTTCACTTATTTCTTCTTCTGGAGCTATATCTTGTTCCTTCATTTGGAACATGTTCCTTTGTCGCCTCATTGTGACTTGGTTGCTGTTTTTATTTTTATGAATCTGGTAGTTTAGTTACATTTCCCAACCTTGGAGTCATGGCTTTTTGTAGGAGATGTCCTATGTATCCCAGCAGTGAACTTCCCTCTCTTTACCTGAGCTATATATGCTCTAGGGGTTCCCCCTGTGAGGACTGCATGGGTATTTCTGTTGTGGTGGGCTGACTATGTGGGCAATGTGGTAGGCTTGGTTGGCCACTGATCTGATTGGTTGCCAGACTCTGCCTTGTTTGGGGGCTGTTGGCTGCTGGTTGGTGGGACTAGGTCAGAAGGCAGCTGGCTGCAGAATCTTGGGTGGCCCTGAGGCTAGTGCTGGCACACTGCTGAAGGTCCAAGAGTCTGGTTGCAGGGCCCAGGGGTCCTCTTTGAAAAATAAATGGAGGGAGGGTAGCTCTGAAAGGTAAGGTCATTTCTTGTACTTAGGAAGCTGACTGGAAATCTGAACTAAGGTGGTGGGCCTCTGGTGGGGGGATCTGAGGAGTCTAGCCATCTAAATCTGTACTACTGGGAGTAGAGTTATTACAAAGCCATCTGCCAAGTACAGGAGATGAGAGCTAGGAAGGGTGATTCCCATGGCAGGTGACAAGCTACAGATGTGGAGTCTGCATGCTGAGTCAGCCCATCATCCATCATGGCCTGTGCTCTGTTTAATTCTCTTCTCTTTGCATTTAGTCTTTATCTTAAGCTTATTTGAACACTTCTGCCCTGTCTCAGGTCTGCTGCAGAATAGAAAAGCAAGGGCATTTGTCCATCCATTCATTCTAGGAGAAGCATCTCTACCCATCAGATCTTTTAATTCTGGATTATATTTTTTTCTATTAAGTACATGAATCCACATAAATTTTTACCTTTACTATTAATTTGGTTAGAAAACATTTAATAGAAATGTCCATATGAATAACTCATATGGACAGTGCTACATGAATGTAAAGTGATGTAATCAGTTTTATCCCAGTCTATGGTTAAATGACCATAAAATCCAGGTTTCTTTTTCATAGTTTGCAAGTGAAAACACTGATAATGGTCTCCTATGTTTATATAAATGAAAGCAATTAAACAATATGGCAATATATCACCCAAGCCTCTAAACCAGGGGTCAGCAAACTTTGCCTACAAAGGGCTAGATAGTAAATATTTTAAGCTTTGTTGGCCATAAGGTCACTGCCACAACTACTTAATTTTGCCAATGGAGTACAAAAGCAGCCAAAGACAACATATAAATGAATGAGTGTGGATGTGTTCTTATAAAACCTTACTTAGAAAAATGGATGGCAGGTCATATTTGACATACAGGCCTTAATTTGCTTACCCTAGCTCTAAACAATTTTATGAAGTAGATAACAAGCATATAATTACCCATTTTAAAGATGAAGAAGCCTAAGCTCAAGAAGTTAAATACAAACCATGGGCCAGCCTCTGCAAATACAAATGTGAACAAGACATGGTTTTTCCCTCAAGAGATAGTGTAATGCAGGAATTAAGAGCCCTTTCTAACTATGTGAAAAATGAGGATAATACCAATATCTCACTACAAGGTTATTGGGACAATTAAATGAAATAATGTTATAAAACACTTACTTTAACAATTGACACATACTAAACACTCAATGAATGTGTTATTATTATTGATTTTATTATCAGATGTGGAATTTGAATTAACAGAAGAAGAGTGAAGATCCCACTCCTGAATTTGCTAGAGAAGATTTCAAAACTCAATGAGTAACAATTTTTTAAAAAGAGCCAGATTCTACTCTGAGAATAATGGGTAATAGGAAACTGCATGAGCAAATACCTGGGCATATAGGATGGCATGGGTCATGGTGAATGACAGAGCATGGAGGAAACAGGCTGTACATAATGAGATAGAGGAGAAATAGCTTAAAGAAATAAACTGGAAAGGGTCCAAAATGCCTACTAAGATGCATGGGTTTCCTACGATCAGACATAGAGAACCTGAAGTTTGTAACCTAGAGAATAACATGACTAGATAATCCCTCCGGTGGTACTTTAGAAGATGGAAGGGAGGAGGCTAATGGTTAGTGGAAAAATTAAAAGGCTATTTTAATAGTTCAGGTTGGAGAAGATGGCTAGAATAAGGCAGTCGGAACAGAAAACATTCGAGAGGTATTTTGGGGAAGCTCTATGGATAAGATTTAGTGATTTTTGTAGATGCAGAGTACCTCCCCAATTAGACTGCAAGCCACTTGAGGGTAGAAAAGATGCCTGTCCTCGAAGTGCCTATTGTAGGGGTGAACAGTCCTGGCTTTATAATATACTAGCTGTGTGACTCAGACCCTGGACTCAGACCCCGTTTGTAATTTGCTTATCTCTAAAGTAAACATAACCAAGGTTGGCCAAGATGGCGGAGTAGAAAGACCTTGATCTCAACTCCTCTTACAGGCACACCAAAATTACAACTATCTGCAGAACAACCATCGATGAAAAGGATCAAAACCTACCAGAAGAGATCTTCTACAACTAAAGATAAACAGAAGGAACAACAAAAAGATGGTAGGAGTGGGTGGAGTTGCAGTATAGTCAAGTCCCATACCCCAGGTGGGTGATCCACAAATGGGAGAATAATTACAAATGCAGAGGTTCTCTCAAAGGAGTGAGAAGTCCAAGCCCCACATCAGACTCCCTAGCCTGGGGGTCCTGCACTGGGAAGATGAGCCCCCAGAGCATTGACTTTGAAGGCCAGCAGGTCTTTCTTTCTGAAGTCCCAAGGGGCTGGGGGAAATAGAGACTTCATTCTTAAAGGGCACACACAAAATCTCACATGCTGCAGGACCCAGGAAAGAAGGAGTAATTTGATAGGCGCCTGCTGATCTTGGAGAGTCTTCCAGAGAGGAAGAGGCAACTGCAGCTCACCCTGAGAACTAGACACTTATGTTGATCTTGGAGAGTCTCCCAGAGAGGCAGGAGGCAACTGCAGCTCACCCTGAGAACATAGACATTTATGGCTGCTATTTTAGGGAGTTCATTCTACCACATGGACAATGGTGCTGCCAAGCACCATTGTAGGATCCTCCCTCTAACTAATTAGACCCAGGAACAAGACTTGCTCTGGCCCAACAGTCTGTAGGCACCAGCACTGGGGTACCTCAGGCCAAGGAACAGACTGGATGGAGACACAGCCCCACCCACCAGCAGATAGGCTGCCTTAAGACATCCTAAACCAGCAGCTGCTCCTGGATATGGTCATGCCCACCAGAGAGCCAAGGATCCATCTCCACCAACCACTGAGCAGGCACCAGTCCAAGAATCACCTGGGCCCCAGCCCTGCTCCCCAGGGTACCTGCTCTAGCTTCCAGAGAAGCCTCACCCACTAGGGGGCAGACAACAGCCACAAGAAAACCACAGTTCCTCAGCCTGTGTACATGGCCTGCCTACCAGTAGTCCAGGCCCCACACTGGAGTCAGCTATGAGCAGGCCAATACAAGCTTCATGATGCCCCAGACCCTACACCCAACTATATCAGGAACTGGCCCCATCCACCAGCAATCTGACACCAGCTCTGGGACCCCTGGGCCCTGCAACCAGACTCTTAGACCTTGACTCCACTCAGCAGTGTGCCAGCACTAGCCTCAGGGCCACCCAAGATTCTGCAGCCAGCTGCCTTCTGACCTAGTCCCACCAACCAGCAGCCAACAGCCCCCAAACAAGGCAGAGTCTGGCAACCAATCAGATCAGTGGCCAACCAAGCCTACCACATTGCCCACATAGTCAGCCCACCACAACAGAAATACCCATGCAGTCCTCACAGGGGGAACCCCTAGAGCATATATAGCTCAGGTAAAGAGAGGGAAGTTCACTGCTGGGATACATAGGACATCTCCTACAAAAAGCCATGACTCCAAGGTTGGGAAATGTAACTAAACTACCAGATTCATAAAAATAAAAACAGCAACCAAGTCACAATGAGGCGACAAAGGAACATGTTCCAAATGAAGGAACAAGATATAGCTCCAGAAGAAGAAATAAGTGAAGTGGCAATAGCCAATCTACTTGAGAAGGTATGCAGGGTAGTGATTGTAAAGATGATCAAAGAACTTGGGAGAAGAATGGCTGCACACAGCAAGAAGTTAGAAGTTTTATACAGAGAGCTAGGAAATATAAAGAAAAACTAGAGGTGAGGAATATAGTAGCTGAAATGAAAAATACACTAGAAGGAATAAACAGCAGATTAAATGATACAGAGGAATGGATCAGCGAGCTGGAATACAGAGTGTGCAAATCACTGATGTTGAAAAGAAAAAAAAAAAAAGCATGAAAAGAAATGAGGACAGTTTAATGAGGACCTCTGGGACCGCATCAAGCACACTAATATTTACATTATAGGGGTCCCAGAAGGAGAACAGAGAGAGAAAGGGGCTGGCTGAGGACATATTTGAAGACATAATAGATGAAAACTTCCCTAACCTGGGAAAGGAAACAGTCACCCCAGTTCAGGAAGAACAGAGAGTTCCATACAGGATTAAATATTAAAAGCATCAGGGGAAAAGCAACACATTACATACAAAGGAACTCCCATAAGTCTGTCAGCTGACGTTTCAGCAGTAACTCTGCAGGCCAGAAGGGACTGGCACGACATATTTAAAGTGATGAAAGGGAAGAAACTGTAACCAAGAATACTGTATCTGGCAATGCTCTCATTCAGATTTGATGGAGAAATCAAAAGCTTTATAGACAAGGAAAAGCTAAAAGAGTTCAGCAGCATCAAACCAACTTTGCAAGAAATGTTAAAAGGACTTCTGTAAGTGAAAAAGAAAGGGCTACAAGTAGAAACATGAAAATTACAAGAGGAAAAAGCTCATTGGTAAAGGCAAATGTAATAAGTAATTTGGGATTACTGCGTAAAATAACTTTGATGAATTACAACTTTTTTTTGGTTAGTATTTCCTGTCTTGGACATTGCTTTATACTATGTCAAATGTGACAGTTCACTATAACACAAGATGTTTGTCTATTATGGTTCCATTTAAGCTTTAAAATCCATATAACGTAGAATTAGCAATTTAAAAGATGAATTATGTCATGCAGCTTAATATTTAAAAAAACAAACAACCCAATCAAAAAATGGGCAGAAGACCTAAATAGACATTTCTCCATAGAAGACATACAGATGGCCAAGAGGCACATGAAAAGCTGCTCAACATCATGAATTATTAGAGAAATGTAAATCAAAACTACAACAAGGTATCACCAGACCCCAGTTAGAATGGGCATCATCAGAAAATCTACAAACAACAAATGCTGGACAGGGTGTGGAGAAAAAGAAACCCTATTGCACTGTTGGTGGGAATGTAAATTTATACAGCCACTATGGAGAAAAGTACGGAGGTTCCTGAAAAAACTAAAAATAGAACTACCATATCACCCAGCAATCCCACTACTGGGCATATACCCTGAGAAAACCATAATTCAAAAAAAGACATGCACCCCAGTGTTCATTGCAACACTATTTACAATAGTCAGGACATGGAAACAAGCTAAATGCCCATCAACAGACAAATGGATAAAGAAGATGTGGTACGTGTATACAATGGAATATTACTCAGCCATAAAAAGGAATGAAATTGGGTCATTTGTAGAGACGTGGATGGACCTAGAGACTGTCATACAGAGTGAAGTAAGCCAGAAAGAGAAAAACAAATATCATATATTAATGCATATATGTGGAATCTAGAAAAGTGGTACAGATTAACCGTTTAGCAAGACAGAAATAGAGACACAGATGTAGACAACAAACGTATGGATACCAAGGGGGGAAAGCAGTGGGGGGAGAGGGTGGTGGTGGCGGGATGAATTGGGAGATTGAGATTGACTTATATACACTAATATGTATAAAACAGATAACTAATAAGAACCTGCTGTATAAAAAAATAAAAGAATAAAATTCAAAAATAAGATGGTTTGTCTTAAGTAGTAAGAGGAAATTTTATATGTGTCCCTGTCTATAATGAAGATATAATATAAAATATTATTAATAGTCTAAAAAGTAAATTTGTTTACATGCCCATCTTTATTTACTAGAAAGAACTTATGTTTTGAAATTACATGTTTATACAATTGTGGGTCTCAGTCTTTCTCCCTCTCTCAAGTAAATGATATGTGCTGAGTCTATCTTTCTATACAAAATTTAAAAAGTACAACCAGTTTCTTAAGCAGTAAAGAGCACAGTGTTTAGAATTTATATTTGTCCATTAAAATATAATTGATCATAATTAAAATTATTTCAGGTAACTCTTAAAGATGAAAATAACTTTTGAGGTTTATTCATGAACTTGACTGATATTTCTTTTCTTTTTTTTTTTAGTTTGCTTTATTTACTTATTTATTTATTTTTTAACATCTTTATTGGAGTATAATTCCTTTACAATGGTGTGTTAGTTTCTGCTTTATAACAAAGTGAATAAGCTATACATATACATATATCCCCATATCTCCTCCCTCTTGTGTCTCCCTCCCTTCCACCCACCCTATCCCGCCCCTCTAGGTGGTCACAAAGCACCGAGCTGATCTCCCTGTGCTATGCAGCTGCTTCCCACTAGATATTGATTTTACATTTGGTAGTGTATATATGTCCATGCCACTCTCTCACTTTGTCCCAGCTTACCCTTCCCTCTCCCTGTACCCCCAAGTCCATTCTCTAGTAAATCTGCATCTTTATTCCCATACTGTCCCTAGGTTCTTCATGACCTTTTTTTGATTCCATATATATATGTTAGGATACAATATTTGTTTTTCGCTTTCTGACTTACTTAATTCTGTATGACAGACTCTAGGTCCATCCACCTCACTACAAATAACTGAATTTCTATTCTTTTTATGGCTGAGTAATATTCCATTGTATATATGTGCCACATCTTCTTTATCCATTCATCTGTCAATGGACACTTAGGTGCTTCCATGCCCTGGCTATTGTAAATAGTGCTGCAATGAACATTGTGATACATGACTTTTTGAATTATGGTTTTCTCAGGGTATATGCCCAGTAGTGGGATTGCTGGGTCATATGGTAGTTCTAGTTTTAGTTTTTGAAGGAACCTCCATACTGTTCTCCATAGTGGCTATATCAATTTATATTCCCACCAACAGTGCAAGAGGGTTCCCTTTTCTCCACACCCTCTCTAGCATTTATTGTTTGTAGATTTTTTGATGATGGCCATTCTGATTGGTATGAGGTGATACCTCATTGTAGTTTTGATTTGCATTTCTCTAATGATTAATGATGTTGAGCATCCTTTCATGTGTTGTTGGCAATCTGTATATCTTCTTTGGAGAAATGTCTATTTAGGTTTTCTGCCCATTTTTGGATTGGGTTGTTTGTTTTTTTGATATTGAGTTGCATGAGCTGCTTGTAAATTTTGGAGATTAATTATTTGTCAGTTGCTTCATTTGCAAATATTTTCTCCCATTCTGAGGGTTGTCTTTTCTTCTTGTTTACATTTTCCTTTGCTGTGCAAAAGCTTTTAAGTTTCATTAGGTTCCATTTGTTTATTTTTGTTTTTATTTCCATTTCTCTAGGAGGTGGGTCAAAAAGGATCTTGCTGTGATTGATGTCATAGAGTGTTCTGCCTATGTTTTCCTCTAAGAGTTTGATAGCTTTATACACCTTACATTTAGGCCTTTAATCCATTTTGAGTTTATTTTTGTGTATGGTGTTATAGAGTGTTCTAATTTCTTTCTTTTACATGTAGCTGTCCAGTTTTCCCAGCACTGTTTATTGAAGAGGGTGTCTTTTCTCTATTTAATATTCTTGCCTCCTTTATCAAAAATAAAGTGACCATATGTTCATGGGTTTATCTCTGGGCTTTCTATCTGTTCCATTGAACAGGATATTTCTGTTTTTGTGCCAGTACTATATTGTCTTGATTACTGTAGCTTTTTAGTATAGTCTGAAGTCAGGGAGCCTGATTCCTCCAGCTCTATTTTCCTTTCTCAAGATTGCTTTGGCTATTTGTGGTCTTTTGTGTTTCCATACAAATTGTGAAATTTTTTGCTCTAGTTCTGTGAAAAATGCCATTGGTACTTCGGTAGCGATTGCACTGAATCTGTAGATTGCTTTGGGTAATATAGTCATTTTCACAGTTGATTCTTCCCATCCCAGAACATGGTATATCTCTCCATCTTTTTGTGTCATCTTTGATTTTTTTCATCAGTGTCTTATACGTTTCTGCATACAGGCATTTGGTCTCCTTAGGTAGGTTTATTCTAGGGATTTTATTCTTTTTGTTGCAATGGTAAATAGGAGTGTTTCCTTAATTTCTCTCTCAGATTTTTCATCATTAGTGTATAGGAATGCAAGAGATTTCTGTGCATTAATTTTGTATTCTGCTACTTTACCAAATTCATTGATTAGCTCTAGTAGTTTTCTGGTAGCATCTTTAGTATTCTCTATGTATATTATCAGTTCATCTGCAAACAGTAACAGCTATACTTCTTCTTTTCTGACTTGGATACCTTTATTTCTTTTTCTTCTCTGATTTCTGTGGCTAAAACTTCCAAAACAATGTTGAATAACAGTGGTGAGAGTGGGCAAACTTGTCTTCTTCCTGATCTTAGTGGAAATGGTTTCAGTTTTTCACTATTGAGGACGATGTTGGCTGTGCGTTAGTCATATATGGCCTTTATTATGTTGAGGTAAGTTCCTACTATGGCTACTTTCTGGAGGGTTTTTATCATAAATGGGTGTTGAATTTTGTCAAAAGCTTTTTCAGGATCTATTGAGAGGATGATATTGTTTTTATTCTTCAATTTGTTAATATGGTGTGTCAAATTGATTGATTTGAAGAATCCTTGCATTCCTGGGATAAACCCCACTTGATCATGGTGTATGATCCTTTCAATGAGCTGTTGGATTTTGTTTGTTAGTATTTTGTTAAGGATTTTTTCATCTGTGTTCATCAGTGATATTGGCCCGTAGTTTTCTTTCTTTGTGACATCTTTTTCTGGTTTTGGTATCAGGGTGATGTTGGCCTCGTAGAATGAGTTTGGGAGTGATCTCCCTCTGCTATATTTTGGAAGAGTTTGAGAAGGATATGTGTTAGCTCTGCTCTAAATGTTTGACACAATTCACCTGTGAAGCCATCTGGTCCTGGGCTTTTGTTTGTTGGAAGATTTTAAATCACAGTTTCAATTTCAGTGATTGTAATTGGTCTGTTTATATTTTCTGTTTCTTCCTGGTTCAGTCTCAGAATGCTGTGCTTTTTAAAGAATTTGTCCATTTCTTCCATGTTGTCCACTTTATTGGCATATAGTTGCTTGTAGTAATCTCTCATGATCCTTTGTATCTCTGCAATGTCAGTTGTTAGTTCTCCTTTTTCATTTCTAGTTCTGTTGATTTGAGTCTTCTCCCTTTTTTCTTGATGAGTCTGGCTAATGGTTTATCAATTTTGTTTATCTTCACAAAGAACCAGCTTTTAGTTTTCTTGACCTTTGCTATTGTTTCCTTCATTTCTTTTTCATTTTTTTCTGATCTGATCTTTGTCATTTCTTTCCTTCAGCTAACTTTGGAGTTTTGTTGTTCTTCTTTCTCTAATTGCTTTAGGTTTAAGGTTAGATTGTTTATTTGAGATGTTTCTTGTTTCTAAAGGTAGGATTGTATTCCTCTAAACTTCCCCCTTAGAACTACTTTTGCTTCTTCCCATAGGTTTTGGGTCATCGTGTTTTCATTGTCATTTGTTTCTAGGTATTTTCTGATTTCCTCTTTGATTTCTTCAGTGATCTCTTGGTTATTAAGTAGTGTATTGTTTAGCCTCCATGTGTTTGTGTTTTTTACAGATTTTTCCTATAGTTGATATCTAGTCTCATAGCGTTGTTGTCAGAAAAGATATTTGATATGACTTCAATTTTCTTAAAATTAGCAAGGCTTGATTTGTGACCCAAGATATGATCTATCCTGGAGAATGTTCCATGAACACTTGAGAGGAAAGTGTATTCTGTTGTTTCTGGATGGAAGGTCCTATAAATATCGATTAAGTCCATCTTGTTTAATGTATCATTTAAAGCTTGTTTTTCCTTATTTATTTTCATTTTGGATGATCTGTCCATTGGTGAAAATAGGGTGTTAGGGCTTCCCTGGTGGCGCAGTGGTTGAGAACTTGCCTGCCGATGCAGGAGACACGGGTTCGTGCCCTGGTCTGGGAAGATCCCACATGCCGCGGAGCAACTAAGCCCGTGAGCCATGGCCGCTGAGCCTGTGCGTCCGGAGCCTGTGCTCTGCAACGGGAGAGGCCACTACAGTGAGAGGCCCGCATACCGCAAAAAAAAAAAAAAAAAAAAAAAAAAAAAAAAAATAGGGTGTTAAAGTCCCCTAGTATGATTGTGTTACTGTCGATTTCCCTTTTTATGGCTGTTAGCATTGGCCTTATATATTGAGGTGTTCCTATGTTGGGTGCATAAATATTTACAATTGTTATATCTTCTTCTTGGATTGATCCCTTGATCATTATGTAGTGTCCTTCTTTGTCTCTTGTAATAGTCTTTGATTTAAAGTCTATTTTGTCTGATATGAAAATTGTTACCCCTGCTTTCTTTTGATTTCCATTTGCATAGAATATCTTTTTCCATCCCCTCACTTTCAGTCTGTAAGTATCCCTAGGTCTGAAGTGGGTCTCTTGTAGACACCAAATATACGGATCTTGTTTTTGTGTCCATTCAGCCAGTCTATGTCTTTTGGTTCGAACATTTAATCCATTTACATTTAAGATAATTATCGATATGTATGTTCATATGACCATTTTCTTAATTGTTTTAGGTGTGTTATTGTAGGTCTTTTCCTTCTGTCATGTTTCTTGCCTAGAGAAGTTCCCTTAGCATTTGTTGTAAAGCTAGTTTTGTGGTGCTGAATTTTCTTAGGCTTTTGCTTGTCTGTAAAGGTTTTAATTTCTCCGTCAAATATGAATGAGATCCTTGCTGGGTAGAGTAATCTTGGTTGTAGGTTTTTCCCTTTCATCACTTTAAATGTGTCCTGCCACTCCCTTCTGGCTAGCAGAGTTTCTGCTGAAAGTTCAGCTGTTAACCTTATGGGGATACCCTTGTATGTTATTTGTTGTTTTCCCTTGCTGCTTTTAAAATTTTTTCGTGGTATTGAATTTTTGACAGTTTGATTAATATGTGTCTTGGCATGTTTCTCCTTGTATTTATCCTGTATGGGACTCTCTGTGCTTCCTGGACTTAATTGACTATTTCCTTCCCCATATTAGGGAAGTTTTCAACTATAATCTCCTCAAATATCTTCTCAGTCCCTTTCTTTTTCTCTTCTTCTTCTGTGACCCCTACAATTCAAATGTTGGTGTGTTTAATGGTGTCCCAGAGATCTCTGAGACTGTCCTCAATTCTTTTCATTCTTTTTTCTTTATTCTGCTCTGCAGTAGTTATTTCCACTATTTCATCTTTCAGGTCACTTATTTGTTCTTCTGCCTCAGTTTTTCTGACATTGATTCCTTGTAGATAATTTTTAATTTCATTTATTGTGTTGTTCATCATTGTTTGTTTGCTCTTTAGTTCTTCTATGTCCTTGTTAAATGTTTCTTGTACTTTCTCCATTCTATTTCCAAGATTTTGGATCATCTTTACTATCATTACTCTGAAATCTTTTTCAGGTAGACTGCCAATTTTCTCTTCATATTTTTGGTCTGGTGTGTTTTTACCTTGCTCCTTCATCTGTTATGTGTTTCTCTGTCTTCTCATTTTGCTTAACTTACTGTGTTTGGGCTCTCCTTTTCACAGGCTGCAGGTTTGTAGTTCCTATTATTTTTGGTGTCTGCCCCCAGTGGCTAAAGTTGGTTCAGTGAGTCGTGTCGGCTTCCTGGTGGAGGGGACTATTGCCTGTGTTCTGGTGGATGAGGCTAGATCTTGTCTTTCTGGTGGGCTGATCCATGTCTGGTGGTGTGTTTTGGGTTGCCTGTGTCCTTATTATGATTTTAGGCAGCCTTTGTGCTAGTGGGTAGGGTTGTGTTCCTGTCTTGCTACTTGTTTGGCATAGGGTGTCCAGCATTGCAGCTTGCTGGTCATTGAGTGGAGCTGGGTCTTGGCATTGAGATGGAGATCTCTGGGAGACTTTTGACATTTGATATTATGTGGAGCTGAGGAGTCTCTGGTGTACCAATGTCCTGAACTCGGCTCTCCCACGTCAGAGGCACAGGGCTGACACCTGGGCGGAGCACCAAGACCCTGTCAGCCTCATGGCTCAGAATGAAGGGGAGGAAAAAAAGAAAAAAAGAAAGGAAAAATAAATAAATAAAATAAAATAAAGTTATTAAAATAAAAAATAATTATTAAAAATAAAAAAATAAAAAGTAATTTAAAAAAAGAAAGAAAGAAGGAAAGAAGTGAGCAACCAAACAAAAAACAAATCCACCAATGATATCAAGTGCTAAAAACTATACTAAAAGAAAGAAGGACAGTCATAACCCTAGGACAAATGGTAAAAGCAAAGCTATACAGACAAAATCACACATAGAAGTATACACATACACACTTACAAAAAGAAAAAAGGTAAAAAATATATATATCGTTGCTCCCAAAGTCCACCACCTCAATTTGGGATGATTCGTTGTCTATTCAGGCATCCCACAGATGCAGGGTACATCAAGTTGATCGTAGAGATTTAATCTGCTGATCCTGAGGCTGCTAAGAGAGATTTCCCTTTCTCTTCTTTGTTCGCACAGCTCCTGGGGTTCAGCTTTGGATTTGGCTCTGCCTTTGTGTGTAGGACACCTGAGGGAGTCTGTTCTTTGCTCAGGCAGGACAGGGTTAAAGTAGCAGCTGATTAGGGGGTTCTGGCTCACTCACGCAGGGGGGGTGGGGGGGAAGGGAGGGGTATGGAATGTGGGGCGAGCCTGCGGTGGCAGAGGCCAGCATAACGTTGCAACCGCCTGAGGTGCACCGTGTGTTCTCCCGGGGAAGTTGTCCCTGGATCATGGGACCCTGGCAGTGGCGGGCTGCACAGGCTCCCGGGAGGGGAGCTGTGGATAGTGACCTGTGCTTGCACACAGGCTTCTTGGTGGCTGCAGCAGCAGCCTTAGCATCTTATGCCCGTCTCTGGGGTCCATGCTTCTAGCCACGGCTCGCACCCGTCTCTGGAGCTCGTTTAGGCGGCACTCTTAATCCCCTCTCCTCACGCACCAGGAAAGAAAGAGGCAAGAAAAAGTCTCTGGCCTCTTCAGCAGTTCCAGGCTTTTTCCCGGACACACTCCTGGCTACCTGTAGCACACTAGCCCCCTTCAGGCTGTGTTCAGACAGCCAAACCCAGTCCTCTCCCTGGGATCTGACCTCAGAAGCTGAAGCCTCAGCTCCCAGCCCCCTGGCCGCCCCGGCGGGTGAGTAGACAAGCCTCTCGGGCTGGTGAGTGCTGGTCGGCACCGATCCTCTGTGCGGGAATCTCTCCACTTTGCCCTCTGCATCCCTGTTGCTGCGCTCTCCTCTGTGGCTCTGAAGCTCCCCCACCCCCACCCCGGCCACACACCATCTCTGCCAGTGAAGGGGCTTCCTAGTGTGTGGAAACTTTTCCACCTTCCCAGCTCCCTCCCACTAGTGCAGGCCCCCCTCCCTATTCTTTTGTCTCTGTTTTTTCTTTTTTCTTTTGCTCTACCCAGGTACGTGGGGAGTTTTGGGCATTTGGGGAGGTCTGAGGTCTTCTGCCAGCATTCAGTAGGTGTTCTGTCGGAGTTGTTCCACATGCAGATGTATTTCTGATGTATTTGTGGGGAGGAAGGTGATCTCCACGTCTTACTCTTCTGCCCTCTTGAAGGTCTCCTTACTGATCTTTCTTTATTCAGCTATATGATGCTTGTTTACTCTCACCCTTGTTATAGATGAGAAATGAAACTCGTCAGTTCACTTTTCTTTTTATTAACAATGCTGCTAAAAGTTTATAAAGTGAGATAATCATCTGAGGATTTGAATAATGCATACCCTCAAATTTTTTCATCTTCTCCCCTTCCCTTTTTTCTCTTAAATATTTTTGAAGACTCCAAAGAACTTTTGTAGAAGATTGTGTGTATGTGTATATATTTATACATACATATATACATATGTATGTGTGTGTGTATACACACACACACACACACACACACACACACACACACACACACACACACACACTTCTGTTTGGGAGCTAAAACAGAAAGATTAAAAACACCAAAGTATACAAATGTGCATTCCATTGCCTTCAGAGCAATGAGATCATCACATGTCATTCAGCCTCTGGAAAATTCCACTGTATTCTTATGAGATGAGAGTGAAAGACAAGTAACCTCTTAGTTTTATTATGAAATAGTTTTTACCTCCCAGGCTCTCAGAAAAGGTCTTAGGGTCCCTCCTAGGAGTCTTTTGATCATACTTTGAGAGCTGCTGTCATAGATAATTGAAAAATGATCAAATCTTCAATTGTAATGTACTTGCATATATTCAGATTTCCAAGTTCCTCCTAACAATGTAGTTTACTAAATTTCAGTCAATAAGAAAGAGTATTATATGTATGTATGTCAACAGGCTAATTTTTTTCTTTTCTTCAGTTATGGAAATTCTTGAAGCCCAATTCTCCTCTGGAATCCCGGATTTCTAAGCAGTGGTGTGAAATTGGTTTCCAAGGTGATGATCCTAAAACAGATTTTCGAGGAATGGGACTTTTGGGACTGTACAATTTGCAGTAAGTAAAATGAAGAATGGTTGAGTTTTAAAGTGATGTTCTGGTCTCCTCGTACTGAAATGTCAAAGTTGATTTATTATTCCCAAAAGCCATTTCCCAGGAGACTCCAGGAAAACATTCAAGTCCTCTGACTTGAACTCAGGTTCAAAAAATTTAAAAAGCTACTACCATCTTCTTTTTATCTGGCAAACTTCATGGATTCTTTTAAACAAATCTCAAATTTATTTTTTATTATGAAAAATTTCAATTATATTCAAAAACAGAGGAACGATTATAAAGAACCCCCTTTACATTGATCACCCAGATTCAGTAACAATTGAGATTTTGGAATACTTGCAACACTTGTTTTTTTGGTACAAGTGTGTTAATGAAAATCCTATACTGTTTGTTGTTTCACCCTAATATTTCAATATATAGCTCTAAAAGACATCAATATTACCTTACATTAACCCCAATGACATTATTACACCTAATAAAATTAACAATGATTACTTGGTATCATCTATATCCTGACCATATTCAAATTACCCAGTTCTCTCAAATATGTCTTGTTACAGCTGGTTTGATCTGATCCAGTTCCATGTAAGATCTATGCATTGCACTTAGTGATTGTATCTCTCTCGTCTTTTTTTTTTGTCATCTTATTTTTCTTTAATTAATTTTTATTGGAGTATAGTTGCTTTACAATGCTCTGTTACTTTCTGTTGTACAGCAAAGTGAATCAGCTATACGTAAACATATATACCCTAATTTTTGGATTTCCTTCCCATTAGGTTACCACAGAGCATAGAGTAGAGTTCCCTGAGCTATACAGTAGGTTCTCGTTAGTTATCTATTTTAAACATAGTATCAATAGTGTATATATGTCAATCCCAATCTCCCAATTCACCCCCCACCTTGCCCTCTTGGTAGACATACATTTGTTCTCTACCTCTGAGTCTCTATTTCTACTTTGCTCTCTGGTCCTTTTTAATTAAATCAGTCTCTCCTGCTCCATCCTCTCCTTTTGCCCCTCCATGATGTCATTAATTCATGCAAGATTCTATGTCAGCGGGCTTCCCTGGTGGTGCAGTGGTTGAGAGTCTGCCTGCCAGTGCAGGGGACACGGGTTCGAGCCCTGGTCTGGGAGGATCCCACATGCCACGGAGCAACTGGACCCGTGAACCACAACTACTGAGCCTGCGCGTCTGGAGCCTGTGCTCCACAACAAGAGAGGCCGCGATAGTGAGAGGCCCGTGCACCACGATGAAGAGTGGCCCCCACTTGCCGCAACTAGAGAAAGCCCTCGCGCATAAACGAAGACCCAACACAACCAAAAATAAATATAAAAATAAATAAATAATTTTTTAAAAAAAAGATTCTAGGTCAACTGTCCTATAAAATATCCCACAATCTGTATTTGTCTGTTTGCATTTGTACCCATCCCCGGTATGCCCTGAAAACCAGAGTTACTCGGAAAGGCTTGAATAGGTTCATGTTGACATCTTGGTGGGAGGCCTGCAGCATCCCCACTCTCAGTCTTAAGCTGAGATGGATCAGAGGAATCACAGCCTGATGGCTCCATTTTAAAGTCCCCACCAGCCCTTTATCTAACCATTTCCTCCAGTTATCTTCACTGAACCAATTAATTATGCAACGAGTGCTTTTCTAATTCTGTTATTCTTCCCACAGTTGTTGCCTAAAATTCTGTAAAGACATTTTCCTTTATTAAATACGGTTATTTGGTTTCTCTAAAATAGAGGCAGGGGGCTTCCTTGGTGGCGCAGTGGTTAAGAATCTGCCTGCCAATGCAGGGGACACAGGTTCGAGCTCTGGTCCAGGGAGATCCCACATACTACAGAGCAACTAAGCCCGTGCACCACAATTATTGAGCCTGTGCTCGAGGGCCCGTGAGCCACAGCTACTGAGCCCGCATGCCACAACTACTGAAGCCCGCATGCCTAGAGCCCATGCTCCGGAACAAGAGAAGCCACTGCAATGAGAAGTCCGTGCACTGCAACGAAGAGTAGCCCCCCACTCACCGCCAACTAGAGAAAGCCCACACACAGCAACGAAGGCAAAATACAGCCAAAAAAAAATTTTTGTTTTAATAAATAAAATAAATAAATTAAAATACAGGCAGGACAGCCGCTCAAGTAAATAAGTTGCCAATTTTCAGAGTGAGGAATTGGTGCCCTAGTCCCCTTGTTAGTGATCAAACGTTTTTGGGGGGGCTTTATATTTTTAAATTATCACTTTAACTCCTGGTTTTTGTATGTTTATGTGATTTAATAATTGTGCTCATTATTTTTTTCATGCTTAAATTGGGTCATTTGTAGCCATTATTTTTCAAGAAAAATGGAGTCCTTCTAGGTTGGTTCTTGTGTCATTTGACACTACCCTACTAGTGAGGATAGTGATATATTTTTAAAAGAAAAAATGACATTTTTAATGGCACCCATTTCCCCCTAAGATCTTTTATTTTAAATTTAGGAAGTTTAATAATCACCCATGCTTTTTTTTTAAGATGGTAAAATTTTTATACAATTTTTAAAGATTACACTCCATTTACAGTTATTACAAAATATTAGCTATATTCCCCATGTTGTACAATACATTCTTGTAGCCTATCTTATACCTATAGTTTGTACCTTGCACTCCCCCACTCCTATTTTTTCCCTCCTCCCCCTCCCCACTGGTAAATGTTTTAAATGTTACACTATTATGTAATGTGAATAAATAAAAAAGTAAATTTTGATGACAAAGGTGGTGTTACAAATAAGTGGGTAAAGGATGAGCTTTTAAATAAGTAGAGCTGGGGCAACTGGCCTTCCATTTGAAAATTAAATTAAATTAAATCTCTACCTTGCCTCAGTTTACAAATTGAATGTCAAAAACAAATATTTACAACTTTTATGAGAAAATCTTTAAGATATGTGAGTAAGGAGGGATCTCTTAAAGATAAAAACCTAAAAAGCACAAACTGTAAAAGAAAAATCAATAAATTTCACATATTAAAATCAAAACCTTCTATAAGCCACCATTAATAAAATGAAAAGAAAGCCAAGACTGACACTCACATAATTGATAAAGGATCCATATCTAGTATATTATTATCTGTAGGCTTATTTATTTGAGGACATTTTTAGATATACTGGACCAAGAAATGTGAACAGAAACCTAATTCTAATATAAACCTATTCTATAAACCTAAATGACCAACAAAAGTATGAAGAGACTCAATTTCATTAATAATCATGGACATGTTTACTAAGTTTGCTGACTAGCTTTGAACTTTTCTGAGAGAAAATTTAAGAGGTTGTTTTATCCTTTAGATATATACAGAAAATACACATCAAATTAAATAATACATGCTATATGTAGTTGTATTTTATAATTGTCTTTATAAAGTATTTTTTATGATATATTTTTGAGAGTATGTAAGCTTTTTGTATGTGGGAAGGGAAACTTCATTTCCCCTTTCTTCCCAGAACAGAATTTTTTTAACATCTGTAAGCTCCATAAGATATTTTCATCCAGAATTCTAACACCCTGTGAATATTCTCCAAGAAAATACATTTGAACTTTTATCACCTCCTATAGTCTCATCCTTTATCTGCCCTTTGGCTGTCACAACCTCTTACCATGTCCCTTCATCCAGGCTTTTTCTGCCTTCTGAGGGGCCTCATCCTGCCTTCCTAATAAGAATCTATAACCCTCATTAATAAGAATATCTTTGGTTCGCTAGGGAATGATAAAGTTCATAATTAAATTTTCAAACCTACTAGAATCATTCCTAAATCTTTGTAGGTTTTACCCTATTATACTGTCATTATATTTGGAAAATTCTATTATGAAAAGCTGTTCATTCTCTGGAGGAGCTGACACAGGTTGTATGCTTATGCTGGTGTCCATCTCTGAATCCAAAATGGCCTCAAATTTGATTGAAATGAATGTATTCAAAAGGTATGGAGTTATGGTTTTCTCTCCCTCCAACTGCAGGTATTTTGCAGAAAGGGATGCTGCAGCAGCTCAGCAGGTTCTATCTGATTCTCTTCATCCAAAATGCAGGTAATTGTTGAAAATGAAATGTGTATTAGGCTTTGTGGATTAGGTAGAATTAATTTCGTCTCCTATATGGCTCTATTGATGAGATTCTCAAGAGAGTCAACCCACCAGAAGTGAGGCTTAACGTTCTTTCAAACAAGCCCTTTTGACAAATGCTGAATAGGAAGGTTATAATGTCAGGTACTTGTTACAGGATTTAGGATGTAAAGTGGTACTGTTCAAGTGAGATGTGTACTTGAGGGGTTGATAACATCTCTGGTGTCTAGGAAGATTGAGGAGGTGGGCATAGAAGAAGGAGAAAGCAGAGTAAGGAAGAAAGAGTTCAGAGACAAGGGACCACAGTGGGGGAATAGAGGGAAGAATGGAAGTCTTGAAGTCAGGGATCAAGTTACAAAGTCTAAAATTGCTGAGGCTCTTTTTTTTCTTCTTAATAAAATTCTAGATTCTAAATTGTTTGCATTTTCATTTACCTTTCTAAATTTTTGTCTTTAACTGATTACATTAGGGATATCACTAAAGAGGAAATAAGGTATTTCTTTGCTTTTGTTTTTTCTTGCTTTTATGTTATTTTAGAGTAAGTATGGGTATGAATTTTTAAAGTAATATAAATTCATGAAAAATTTTCAAAAAGCAAACATTTCCCAACTTTTTATGTAATATAATTCATTACATTGGGCTGTGTTTTGATGAAGGGAAAACCAGATTAGACTGACCTGATAGAAAATGTCAAAGAGCCTTTCTACAGCCATGTCTGTTGGAGAAACATTTTGAAACTTCACCTAAAGGCTGAACATATTACCACACATTTCTGCCCCCATCCACTCCAAGAGAGGGACATTTCATCTGAGAATTTTGCTGCACAGAGCAAATCTCTTCTTCTATTAATGTATTTCTAATTGTAATACTATAAAAAGTGTATACATGCTTTAGTTACTCTTATTATAGTTCTTCTATTTTGTACTCATAGTTTTGTATCACTTTTTTCTCCTCAGCATGACAGGTTATCTTGTTAGTGTTCATGTTTGCTAAATAAGTACCAAATTTTATCATACCACTCTCAAAATCTATAAACATGTTGACTCTGTGGCTCCCCTCCCATCTTACTATTATACTTACTCTAGCTTCAATTGGCTAAGATTCATTAAATTATCCATACTTCCAAAATTTATAATTATAATATTTTTATAAGTTTAAAGTTTCATTTTATTTACTTTGAGAAAAGCACTAAAATCATAACTTTCTTTATATATCACATGGTTAAAATCAAACTGTTTTAATTTTTTAACTATATTGTCTGAATTACATGTTTCTGTAATGTAGAGACTCTGAAACCTCTCTGATTAAAATTGGCTGGGGAGTCTGTGTGCACTGACATTCCTTGGAGAAGCATCAATTAAAAGACATGAATCCTCCATGGTCCTTGGGAAGTGACAATAAGCTTAAAATATTTTTTTTTATTAACCATTGAAGAGGCATTGATTTTGTCTATGAGCCATTCTCAAAGAAAGGCTTTATAATTTTATATCCTGTGTTGGCCACTAGGGAGGAATTATTTGAGGGTGTGATTATTCTTATTTAAGAAGAGACTAGTATTTGTGTGTGTGTGTGTGTGTGTGTGTGTGTGTGTGTGTGTGTGTATGTGTGTGTCTGTGTGGGCACGCACACACTTTGTCCCTCAAGCTACAATAAAATTGACTAGATGAAGTTCAAGTATTAATCACTTCAAATTGATGGTAAATGTCATTGAATACAAATCAGAATGTTTTGAAAACGCTACTCTCCTTCACAAATGTCTGAAAGAAATATATATTAACCCATAGTAATATCAACATAGGTTCTTTCAGGCCCTGAATATTTCAGGTGTTGAATAAGGAGAAGCCATAAAATACTAAGGAAAGTTCTTTCCTGTCTACCCTTCAGCAAGCATTATACGTTATTGCTCTTGTGAAGATCAATCTATTGAATTCTGAAGTAACTTGAGAGATAAAAGTAGGTTCAAGTTTAAGAGAAGAATTCTGGTGGTTTGTATTTTTGTTTGTTTTTTGTGTGTGTGTTTCCTGAAGAGAGGAATTCCTTCTGTTTGGGCCAGGATATCCTATAAGTAATCAAATGAGTGGAGGTCATTTGTCCTTTTCTTATATTTCCAATGCAGATAGATTTAATTTAACAAAAATACAGAGATACTATGTATTTACAAAGCTTTGTTGAAGAGAAAATAGGTGCTTATAAATTTGTTTATATAAAATTTCTTAAATTTCACACCTAACTCATTTTAGTTTGGATATGAGTCTTTTAAGGTAAAAATCTCCTGATGCCTCTTTGGCTGACTTGTTGGTTTGTTAATTGGCAGTTACACTTTAAAAAGAAGTGGCTTATTTTAACATGAATTAAAGACAGTTACTTTGAATTAGAGCCAATCATTTACAGAGTAGAAAGTAAGTATAGCAAAATAACAGTTTTGCATCATGTTTTTGTGGGCCTGTGCTGTGTGTGTTACATATGTGTCTTTTAACGTAGTGTTTGCATTGTTTTATAAAGAACTCTCCTTTCTCCTACTTAGATGGAAGCTAAATGTTCATAATAACTCTAGTTTTAAATTTTTATTTAATTCCAAGGCTAACTACAATTTTTAGTGTAGAACACTGAATGAAAGTTCACATTGGCAACAAAGGAGAGTGCAACATGGTTCCTGCCTACAAGATATTGACAGTATGGAAGTGGGTGAGAATAGGGGAAATAAGAAAGTACACAAAGTAATAGAATGCAAGTCAGTATTTTCAGAATGCTTTTATTATAGAACCCTTTCTTCAGTCTTATTCAGAAACTCAAATTATAAAAATGGATTAAAATGGAGCTACTATGATTTAGCTGTCTTAGCTTAGCCAGAGGAAATGCCACAGCACTTGTTGGAGCAGAATTTTTAAAACCTATAAGTTCCTCCTTCCCTTCTTCCCTCCCTCCCTCTCTCCCTTTTATTCTTTCCTTCTTTCTTTTTTTCACTAACTCAATTATTTATCAGTAAACATTTATTTGGCATCTGCTGTGTGCCAGACATCACAAATAAGGCTGAGTAGGATAATTGCCATGAGGGAAAACCAAACGAAATACAGTGGGGAATCATGACTGAGGTAGCATCTTGATAGAGGAGGAAGTATTATTTGATAATTAATGGTAATTATATTAATGATAATATAAAAGAGTATGTTTGGACTTTAGGTCTGTCTCTCACTGCTGTACTATAGTGAATAAGGGATAAGTAGCATGGCTTTAAATAATTCCATTTCTGAGCTCCATATAAATTATATTGTGGCTTTTTAGTTAATAACATTTAAATTGATTAGTGTTTGATAACTGAGTTACAGACATCCCCACATCTAGTCAACAGTTTTAACAAAAACATTAAAAGAGAACAGGTATCAATTAGAGAAGTCTTATTTATTTATTTACTCATTCATTCATTTATTCAGCAAATTCAGCAAAGCAGAATGGGAGAAGAAAAGGATGGATAAAGCAATTGGGTGAGTGTGGGACTTCATATATAAAGGTTGTCAAAAGAGCACTGCAAAAAATGACAAGGATGAAAATACACTTGTCCTGATGGAAATACATAATTCAGTTGAATTTTGGAAAGGACCTGTTTATATATTTTTGTATTTACTTGTATGATTATATGATACTACTTTGCCTGTGACCAAGTGATGAAGTTTAGAAAGTTATAACTGTATGGAAATGATTTTCAAAAAATCATAATTTGGAATTGTATTTGCTAGTCTTCTTTTAAGGAGTTCTATCAAGTATTAGGCTATTAGTTAAAAGTTTACTTTAGAAGGTCTTTTTTTATAATGGCCCATTTCATCCAAAAATATTTCTGAGCCGAGAACTCCTTTTTTTTTTTTATGTGCTGGATTTATAATACCAGAGAGGAGATAAGAACTCAGTTTCACTTAATTTTAGATAGACATGTAGAAAATGGACTAGAAAATATACCCTGAGTGTTAAGATACTAGTTAAATTTTTCTTCATTTTAAAGGTAATATAAGATTTATTATAGAAAATTTCAAAAATATAGGAAAGTAAACAAAAAAATCACCCTAATCATATTACTCTAATATACCCATATTAATATTTTGTGGCATTTCACTCTAGTTTTTCTGCACATTTGTGTGCATAATAAAACTTGGCTTCTTCTATACATAATGTTTTATATCCTGCTTAAATAATCTTTACGAGTATGGTTTTTACTAGTTGTAATATGCTATATGAGATTGCCATAATTTATTTCACCAATCATCTTCTTTAGGATATATGAATAGTTTGCATGTCTTTGCCATATAAATAATGTTGTAATGACTATCACTGCATATAAAGCTTTGCCATTTTCTGTTTTTTTCTCTCATATATTTGGAAATGGCATTACCAAGTCAAAGCATACGAACTCTCAATTCTCTTGGCATACATTATTAAAATTTTCTGGTAATTTATAAGATTCAGGGTTTTGATAAGTTGGGGAGAGAAGGGAAATCTGACACTCTGATAATAGCAATTTAAATATCAAATTATTCTTTGAAATGCTTACTTCTCATATGTGATATACAGTTGGTGTGGCTTGCACTTTACAGGTACTCGTTTGCAATTGTGGGCATCAATATAACTGATCTGGCATATAATCTACTGGTGAGTGGAGCTCTAAAAACTCATTTCTACAACATCGCTCCAGAAGCTCCAACATTATCTCACTTCCAGCAAACATTCTGTAAGTGTCCTGTTGCTTAAATATTGATATAGGTTTCTATAGAACACTCTAGACAAGGGTTGAAGCTGAGGATCTTTGTGATTTGGCTGCATTGGAGCCTTTGAACTGCCTCCTTTTTTGGTTTTGATTTGGTTTTGATTTTGTTTTCTCATTCACAACCTACACATATTTTCAGGCATCATGAATCTTTCCTCATTCCCAGCTCTTGCCTAATAAATATTAAATGTATCAACTTCCCATCTGACTTAAAGACATCAGAGATGTCTTTCTTCCTCTGATCCAGCATGTCATAACACTTAAGAGTGCAGGCTCTGAAGACAGCCTGAGTTGACTCCCAGATCTACGTTAACTACCATCTCTAAACCTCAGCTATCTCATCTATAAAATGAGTCCTTTCCTCATAGAGCTACTATGGAGGTAAAATGAGATGAGGATAAAAAGGTTTTTTATTAGCTTGTCCCATAGTTAGTGCTCAGTGAACATTAGAAAGAGAAGGTGGTGGTTTAATGGGTGATATATATGGTGGTAGAGTTGTCATTGGTATTACTTTTACTGCTACCACTACTAGTGCTACAGAGGGTAGTGTTTGCAGCCCTTTCTAAGTGTAGGTGCTAGTAGAGGGAAGTACTGTTGACCCTGAACCAGAGCCTTATGTTGTCCTTGCCTGAGGGGTACCCTTTGGGGTTGCAGTTGTGCTGAGGTACATTATGGTGCTGTGTCATTATGATCCTTGCTGGCCAGACATAAACTGGTTTGGAGGAACATAGAACGATAGTCTACCAAGCCTTCAAGCAATCTAAGCAATTTAAAGGAGAAATGTCTTTTAAACCATTTAAACCATGCTTACTGCACTGAGGGCCTCGTTCCTGAGCTTTCTTAGCAGGAAAATTTCAAAATTCTTCTTATGTTTCTTTCAGCCTTTTTTCTGCTGTTATGCTGCTAAACAGGTCTGCCACTCTTTCTAAGTATTGTTAAGACAAATCATTCCACCCCAAATCTACCACAGGAGAGTGTTGTTCCCCAGTTCAATTTTAAAATATGATAAAGTCACAAGTTAATAGCCATTTACTTTATCTAAATTCCTAAATTAATAGTGATTATGTTATCTAGGATTCTGTCTTCTTTTACATCTGCTTATGCAGGACTTCCAGTTAAAGATGACATAATTAGTGTATGCATTATGCTCCCTTCTGAAATTCCACTAAAGTTAATAGAAAGGGATTTTCCTGAGAAAGCATAAACCCACAAGGATAAAAATCAGAAACAAAGCAAGAAAATCTCATTTTAAAAGCTGGAAAACAGATTAAGTGGTAAATGTTTTAGTAACCTTGAGAGAGCAAATCCCTAACGGGTGGCATGGTAAGGTAAGAAGCAACCTGATTTATTCCACAGGACTCCCCAAAAGGTTCAAGAATTGGCAGCATTAGATATCTCAGAAATGAGGGTTAACATAATAAGACCAAAAATAGCAAGATTGCTTGAAAATACATTAAGAAGCTCTTAGTGGCTTAAATCCCCTTTCCCAGGAGACAGCTTCTGTCCTTCCCCCTCCTCAGCAGAGGCTGGTATATTTTACAGGGAGAGAAAAATAAAGGGTCTCTGGTCTGATGAGAACCAGGTACAGCTGATGGCAAACCATACTGAAAGTGATGATGAAGACTGAGACCCAGACTCCTTCTCCTACCCAATTCCTATCACTTTGGCAAGAGACTGACAAGGCCCTTCTCTGAAATCTGAACATCCCAAGAGAAAATAGCTGAAGATGCTGACCTCTGGGTCTCCCCAGTGAAGCAGCCCAGTTATATCACTCTACAGTCATGCTCACCATCAACAAACCCTACCTATATGCTCAGAGCTTCCAATCAGTTTTTAATCCAGTTGCTTTTTATTTAGTAAAAAATATTTACAGGTAGCCAAGTATTACCAGATGTTTGAGTGTGATGGTTAAAAACATGTCCTCAAATTCTTTGATACTCCTCCTATTAAAAGGTAGGTTTTTTTGTTCCTCTCACCCAGCCCAACTGGGCTGACCAGTTGGTTGACCAAGAGAATAAGCAGATTTGACACTATGTGACTTTTAGGGCTACATTAGAAAAGTCTTTCATCTGTGGATAAAAAAGATGTGGTACATGTATGCAATGAAACACTACTCAGCCATAAAAAAGAATGAAATAATGCCATTTGCAGCAGCATGGATGCAACTAGAGATTATCATACTAAGTGAAGTCAGAAAGACAAAGACAAATACCATATGATATCACTTATATGTGGAATCTAAAATATGACACAAATGAACCTACTTATGAAACAGAAACAAACTCATGGACATAGAGAACATACTTGCGGTTGCCAAGGAAGAATGGGTTGGGGGAGGAATGGAGTGGGAGGTTGGGGTTAACAGATGTTAGCTATTATATATAGAATGGTAAACAACAAGATCCTACTGTATAGCATGGGGAACTATATTCAATATCCTATGATAAACCGTAATGGAAAAGAATATTAATAAAAGAATGTATATGTATGTATAAATGAATCACTTTGCTGTACAGCAGAAATTAACACATTGTAAAACAATTATACATCAATTAAAAAAAATTTTTTAAAGAAAAGGCTTTGATCTGGAGATCAGGGATTGAGCTGCCTTTGGAAGCATGAGCCACCATGTAAGGTATCTGATTCCTCTGTGTTGTGAAAAACTCCAGGACGTACAGAGCAATCATATGTAGGTAATCTGACTGATAGCCCCAGATGAGATCCCAGCTGATAGTGTCTACCACTAGACTTGTGAGTGAAGATGCCTCTAAATGATTCCTGCCACCAGCTGTCAAGTCACCCCAACCTTCAGATCTTCCTAGTTGAGATTCCAGGCATTGTGGATCCGTCCCTCCTCTACCCTTTCTGAATTCCAAACACACTGAACTCATGAGAATATTAAAATGGTTTTTTTTAAGCCACTGAATTTTGGAATAATTTCTTAAGTAACCCTTGATAACAAGAACAGTAAGGAAAGCCTCAAACATGAAAGAGAGTCTAAAACAGGCAGAAATAAAGCCACTATTAAGAAACAGAAACCATGCAGAGAGAAGAAAACTTCAAAAATACGTATCATTAATATCCCCAAGAGATAAGAGAAAAAATTGCTACTATGAAACAAGAACAAGGTGCCATAGAAAGAGCATTCAGAGAATAAAAGAGTGTTCTTAGAAATTAAAAATCAAATAACAGAAATGAAATCTCCAAGGATTAGAAGTTAAAGCTGAAAACTTCCAGAAAGTAGAACAGAAAGTATAGAGGAAAAATAGAAAATAAAGGTTGAGAAATTAAAGGACCATTCTTGAAAGTCTTATGAAATGAGTGCCAGAAAAAAGAACAGTGAAAGTAAGGGGAGGGAATCAAACAAATAAATCAAGAAAAATTTTCAGAACTGAAGGATGACTTTTCATATTTAAACTAGTAAACACCAGGATAATAGATTAAAATGGATTTACACTCAGGTCCATATCATTGTGAAATTTTAATACATAGGAAAGAGATGATTCTAAAAATTTCCAAATCTGTCACATAAAGAATTAGGAGTGAAGATGACATTGGATTTCTCAACAGCAACACTGTATTCTAGAAGAGATTGGAATAATGTCTTCAAAAATTTAAGCAAATATTATTTAATATCTAAGGGAATATGATTTCCAATTTTGAATTCTATACCCAGTCCAACTTACCAATTAAGTGTGGAGTAGAATAAACACATTTTTTTGAGTGCAAGGTCTTAAACATTTTACCTTCTGGTACCTTTATAAAGGAAGCTCCTGAAGGATATTTTCCCATAAAATAAGAGAGTAATCCTAAGAGGAATAAGTGAGGTACAGAAAGCAGGAAATCTATCAGAGAAAAAAGAGAAGAGAAGAGAAGAGAAGAGAAGAGAAGAGAAGAGGGGAAGGGAGGGGAGGGCAGGGGAGAGGATAGGAGAGGAAAGAGAAGAGAATCTTCAAGTTGAGGGAAGTCAAAAAATCAAGCAATGGAAAATATGTTATTTAGAGCTATGGAGGTGAATAATCAAAGAATCAGCTGGAAGAGTTGAAGTGCTGCTTTAAGGAAGCAGGAATTAGGACATGAAGTGTTGCTGGGTTTTCGTTTGCTCTTTGTAACAAGACTTATTAAACTATTTGACTCTATGCATAATTTGATGCTCAATATAACTAATTATTAGAGAAATACAAATCAAACTACAATGAGGTATCACCTCACTCTGGTCAGAATGGCCATCATCAAAAACTCTACAAATAATAAATGTTGGAGAGGGTGTGAAGAAAAGAGAACCCTCCTACACTGCTGGTGGAAATGTAAGTTGGTACAGCCACTGTGGAGAACAGTACGGAGGTTGCTTAAGAAACTAAAATTAGGGCTGCCATATGACCCAACAATCCCACTCCTGGGCATACATCCAGAGAAAACTATAATTTGAAAAGATACATGCACCTCAATGTTCATTGCAGCACTATTTACAATAGCCAAGACATGAAAGCAACCTAAATGTCTATCAGCAGATGAATGGTTAAAGAAGATATGATATATATGTATATAGTACACACACACACACACACACACACACACACACACACACACACACACACAATGGAATATTAGTCATAAAAAAAGAAGGAAATAATGCCATTTGCAGCAACATGGATGGACCTAGATATTATCATACTAAATGAAGTAAGCCAGAAAAAGACAAATATCATATGATATTGCTTATATGTGGAATCTAACAACAACAAAAAAATACAAACGAACTTTTTTTTTTTTTTTTTTTTTTTTTTTTTGCGGTATGCGGGCCTCTCACTGTTGTGGCCTCTCCCGTTGCGAAGCACAGGCTCCGGACGCGCAGGCGCAGCGGCCATGGCTCACGGGCTTAGTTGCTCCGCGGCATGTGGGATCTTCCCGGACCAGGGCACGAACCCGTGTCTCCTGCATCGGCAGGCGGATTCTCAACCACTGCGCCACCAGGGAAGCCCCGAACTTTTTTATAAAACAGAGATAGACTGACCACAGACATGGAAAACACACTTATAGTTACCAAAGGGGAAAGATAGGGAGGGATAAATTAGGAGGTTGGGATTAACATATACACACTACTATATATAAAATAGATAACCAAGAAGGACCTACTGTATAGCACAGAGAACTATAATCAGTATTTTGTAATAACCTATAAGGGAAAATAATATGAAAAAGAATAGACATACATATGTATAACTGAATCATGCTGTACACCTGAAATTAACACAACATTGTAAATCAACTATACATCAATAAAAAATAAATAAAATAAATTATGCATAAGTTGAATGAAAAAGCAAATTTTAAAATATATACATTGGGCTTCCCTGGTGGTGCAGTGGTTGGGAGACCGCCTGCCGATGCAGGGGACACAGGTTCGTGCTCCGGTCCAGGAAGATCCCACATGCTGAGGAGCAGCTGGGCCCATGAGCCATGGCCACTGAGCCTGTGCATCCGGAGCCTGTGCTCCACAACGGGAGAGGCCCGTGTACCACTAAATAAATAAATAAATAAATAAATAAATAAATAAATAAATAAATAAATAAATTTTAAAAATATATACATATTTATGACTTGTTAATGGAAAATGTAAGCCCCCTACATTTGTGATTACAGCTCTTACTTTGACAAGTAGATGATTATATTTACTCCTGTAACAATTCTGACCATTTCCAGAAAATAATATTGAGGTTTTACTATAGATCAGATTCTGTGTTGAGGAAGACAGACATGTAAACAAATAAAACACAGTGGGAAGAATTTTGTTATTGAAGAAGTAAAATCTCACTCAGTCTGGGTGTCAGGGAAAGCTTCCTAAAGCAAATTCCACTTTCCATGAGAACTGAAAAATAGGTAGCAGGAAATATAGCAGTGATGGCCTAGTGTTCCAGCGAGAGGGAGTGGCACAGACAAAGGCCACAAGACAAACAGTGTGGTGGATTCAAGGAATAGAGCATAGGATTTGGGGTGGGGGAGGGGTGTCTAGAGATGACAGTAATGGGGAAGGGGGATATTTTGAAAGAGTTTTATAAGCCATCTGAAAGAGTATAAACGTAGATAAAGAGGACCCCTTGCTTTGTTTCTCTACCCCTCTTACCTTATTCTATAGTTACCATGCTCCTTAGGGAAGTCAGGGAAGCAATTCTGAGGGAAAATAGAATGAGTTTAGTTTTAGGTATACCAGGGGTGGGTTCCTTTTGGGAAATATTTGGCATTCTAATGAATAGTGGGCATACTAATATAAGGTTATGGAGCTCTGAAGAATTACAAGGGCGGATTTGGGATTTATTAGCATTAAGGAGAAAATCAGAGCCATACAGTGGGGAGCTCTTGCAAGAGAGAATCAAAGTTAGAATCATAGGAATTGACATATAAGAACAGGAATGTTTGTTTTGTTCATGACTATATCCACAGCCCAGAACCTAGTACAGAATAGGTGCTCAGTAAATATTTGTTGGATGGATGGATGGATGGGAGGCAAAAATATTGGCTGGTGTCCTTTTCAGGAGAAAGGAAGTCTAGTTACTCTGGAAACATTTGGCCTTGGTCTGAATTGATAGGCTTCCAAGAGAATTTTAACCTGAGTGAGTAAGCAAGCAGTGGGATTACTTTTTTTAAGGCCCTCACCAAGTTTTAGAAACAGCAGCAATCCCTCTGTGGCTTGAGGTGAGGCAGAGGGACTCAGGCCTCTCTAGAAGAAGCAAACTGTGCCCTGAATTCGTTGTTCATCTATCAGACATGATCAGTTTTGCACCTCTTCTCTGTAATATTCTTGCAATTACCTGTGTCCTTGTGTCTCTGCAGTCTACTAATCGAATGCAGTGAAGTAAAACCAAGACACATTCAAGCAACAGCAAACAGTCTTGGGTTGGAAAGCCAAATTATTATTCCAAACAGGTATTTCATCTAGGTGAAAGAATATAAGAATATAATAGGTCTATCATTTTGACTTTACAGTATTATTCAGTGAGCACTGCACTGGCAAGTCAGTATGCTATGAAAATCACATTCAATCTAAAGCTCCACTGAACAGGCAGCTGCATTGAAATAAAGTAAGGTTAGGTGTAGTGAGCAGAAGGAAGTGCAATAGCAAGAAGAGAGAAAAGAATTAGCTTTTCTTTGACCTTCAAAAGAAGGAACTATTCAATAGGAATAAGAAAAAGAGAGTACACTGGAAAAGGCAGCTGATTTCAGGTACTGGCTTCCAGCTTCCAGCTATAATTGTGTGATTGTACACCATTCAAGTATCTCTTCTAAACCCAATGTCCTCATCTGCATTACCTATTCCATAAAACAGCTGTAAGAATTAAATAAGAGACTATAAGCAATACCCTGACCTCTCTTTCCCCCCTCTGCTCTTCATGCCATTTTGTTGGCTTCCTTAGCTAGCAAATCATCATCTGAAATTGTCTACCTTGGTCCCTCTCCAAGAAACTGAGAATTGAGGAGCATAAGAACTCTACCCTTTTCTTGTATCTGTTACATATTTGTTAATTCGCAGATGGGCCAACTGATCAATTGGCCAAATGAATTTATGAACACTCTGTAATGTTATATAAATGAGTGGAGTTTTATGATTATGATATGTACCCTGGAAGCCAAGCCACCATTTCTACATTTTGATTAAAATCATGTTATGCAGTGTCTAATTATTTTTCTGACGGGATAGAGAGAGTCCTAGGGAATCAGTTTGCAAGATTTACACCTTGACTTTTGTAGCCTTAAGAGGAAGGAGAATGATGTTAGATTATTAACCACCCCTCTCCCTTCTACTCTTCTCCTAGCCTGCCTTTTAAACCTTTCAAAATGTTTTCCTGTAGTTGCATGTAAGGTAGAAAAATGGTGAAACCAAAGGGATCTGTATTCTTCTAAAACTCTATGCTACCCTAGATCACTTCTAGAGTGAGAGTGTACATTGTGGAGAGTGAATTTCTCATTAATTATTGTTCACAGTGCCTACTTATTATTGTCAATAGGGGTAAATAACTTACTAATCATGAGATACCAATGAGATGCTTTTAATTCATCAGTATTGGAAACCTGACTCTATATACAAAACAGGTCAGGTATGTTTATTTGAGTTCAGAAGCAAAGTCAGGAAAATTATGTGTATATTTTATATAGCAAGGAAGAAGAAATTATACATGATCATAGATTTTATTTAGAACCATAAAAATTATAACATTTAGAAAGAAACCAAGGGAACTTAAAAAGAGGGCATCTTCTAAACCAATGGATCTCAAACTTCAGTGACATAAGATTCATCTTACTGAACTGCGATGTCTGGTTGAATCTGGGAGGGTCTTCATTTTTTACAAGTACCTCATGCCATTCTTGGGATACTTTAGGATGGTTAGATGATTGAATTCTTTTGGTTGAATAATATACTGAGATGAGAGGAAAGAATTTCTGTTGGTGTGTGCTGAAACAACCAGGATGATAAAGAGACTCCAAGTCATGGCATATGAGAAATGGTAAGAAGAAATGGGGAAGCTTAACCTCATGGCATAAAGGACACTTCAGATACTTGAGTTGGAGAAGGATTGAATTTGTTCCAAGAAATATGGGGCAAGAAATTTTGGCCCAGTGTGAGAAAGCACCTCTAAAGAATCAGGTTCTTCATTCATGGACCAGGCTAATGTCAGTGTTGTCACCAGAAAAGTTCAAGACTGGGTGCTGCCACAGGGAATCCAAGCATCAGATGGATCAGAGACAGATGGATGGCTCCTGGGATTGCTGATACCTCTGATCTGGGGCTTCTCTGATATGGTCATGTGCCCACTACAATGGCAGTGGGCCCTGGCTGGTGTAGCCCAGAGGCATTTGGGTGAGGGTTGGTATGTGTTCCCATCTGAGATGTTAAAAGCAGTCAATATGTTAACTTGTGTTAACACAGATTAACAAAATGTGTTAATGTGTGTAGAGAGCCCAGAGGTAGTCCAAGCCTAGAGGAAATGAGTCAACCCAAAGAAAAAATAAAATAAATTCTCTCTCTCCTTACTACCCTTCCTCCTATAGTTGAAGAGAAAGACCATATACTTAAAGATGTACAAGCATACTTAACAATGTAATGAAATGAGTAACCAGGTAAGTTTGTGGAAGTAGACCCACATCTGGCAGTGTGTGTTGGGGGTAGGAAGGAAGGTCATTTCTAATTTTGTATTACAGTGAGATATGAATAAAGGTTTTTAAAAATCTGTTTATGGAACTATGTTAAAGGTTATCCCATAAGTAGCTGGTTACCAGAAAAACAAAAGCTATTGAATTTTTTTTACTATTAGAATTGAGTATATTTGTTCCAAATATACTTCCCCTGTCCTCTGTCATCTCTGCTGCTTACTCCTTCCCATGAAGGTGAAGGGCTAGGATTTAAACCAGGTTTCTGGCTCCAGAATCCTTCCTCTGAACTATCTTCTACTGCCTTCGAATGTTAAGACAAAGTAAAGCTTGTGTAATGTTTGGTTTCCATTTTTCTAACTAGTATTATTTCCTTAAATACTTTTTTTCTTATTATAGAGACACTTGAGCTTGATTTTGCTTTACTACATGCAAATACCTATTATTGTCTTTTAAAAAGCTATTCACATTTCAATTCTAAATGAGGATGGAGGGGTACAGTGGGGAAACAATACAATAAGTAGGTTCTCATATCAAATATTTAACATGTATTCCAAAAATGTTCCCAATCCACATAACATTTTTGAGACAAAAAAGTATTTGAATATGAAATTATGCTTCAGAGCAAAGGTGTCTTATTAACAATTTCATATAGTTTAATGACCACTCTATTGTTCAGAGCTGATTTACAGTTTTTATTGTCTCATAATAGATTGTCAGAATGCATTCTTTTGATTTGTCAGGGTAATTTAAAACTTTATTCAAATCAAATATCAAGAGAAAAAAGGCTGAGTGGAGTACTTTTGAAAAATCACACCATTATGTTAATTTAATCAGGAGGTGAAGAATGAAGTAGTTACTGTCGAACTTTCAAAATATGTTCCAGTTGTTATTCATATTCTAGAAGTGGCAGAATTGATTTTTCTTCCTGCTTGAGCAGAGTGAGAATTAATTCTAAGACAAATTGCAAAAATCTTGCAGGTTGGTAGCTTCTACTGCACACTGGTTTTAAAGAATAATTTTAACAGTAGAATTTGCTGTATTTTGATCTTGTCTTTGAGTGACATGGTTGCTGTTAGTTGGTCTGATATCTTTTTCAGCATTCAGGGTGATTCTGAATATGATTAAGGATTTTTTCCCCTTGCATTCTTGTCACTGTCTTATCTCTAACAGGCTATTTGATGCACGAGTTTCATAAGTTTTGGATTGAAGAGGACCCCATGGACATAATGGAATTTAATCGTGTACGGGAGAAATTCCGCAAGAGGATCATAAAACAGCTGCAGAATCCAGACATGGCATTGTGCCCACACTTTGCTGCCTCGGAAGGTTTAATCAACATATAGTCACCCACACTTGTTTTAATGTATACCCCAGGACAGTGCCTCATTATTGTGCTAGATCTCTGTTTAGGTCCCAGCTCACACACTGAATGCACACAGTGATTGTATGCATGCCTGTTGGTACAGTGTTTTCATATCTTCATCATAATTACCAGATCCCCAAATACCACAATTTCTGCAGTATCTGTCATCCAGTGACTGCTCATATTGTGGCATCATGAAGTGTTACATCTTGCCTTGACACCTGGTATGGAGAGAGTTTTCTATTTTTTTAAATTGGCTTCCTCTCCCTCATAATTTAATGTTGAAGAATTGTGTTTCTCTAGCTGTATTTTATATGTAAAAGATTTAGCTGAATTTTGTTCTGTGAAAGCCTTTTAATTTATTGATATGTTTCATGACTATAGCTGCTAGCTCTTCAAGCCAGGTTCATGCTTGGACCTCATTCCAATAAAGTATGACTTTAAAATAACACAAACAGACACATGATAAGACAAATCATTCTTGCAAATACTGCTGCACTTCATGAAAATGTAATGAGGCTAACAAGAAGCAAATTTAGGTAGGTGCTGGGTTTTTTTTGAAGTACCACATAATTATATTGTAATGTACCCCCAGTTGTAATTGTGGCATAGTCATCTGGACATCAAATTATTTTATTCCCATAATTTTACTGGCTTGGATGCCTAAATATATTTATGATGCTTGGAGCCTCAGAAAAGAAGTATGCACACTGCATAAGCTCCACAAGCTTTTTCACTGCCTGCCTCTTGCTGAACTCAGAGTTACACCCTGGCACTGTTCTGATCCAGGCATCTTTGCTTGGGGCACTGAGTGCTGGCTGGTTTGTTGTCTGTGTCAAGAGGTAATATTAAAAAACAATTTGCAAGAAAATGTGTTGCAAGAGAAGAACCTGAGCTATGTCATTCTGTAATATTTCTTGAAACTAATGACCTTGTCTTTTATCAGTGGAAGAAATAAATTGCTTGGAAGGAGAACAAAATCAAGTCATTTCAAAACTGCTTAAAATCATTTTAAAAACCATGATTTAGTTTGGAATTAATTATGATTGTAGTCTGTTAAATAGTATTTACCATGGCATTTCATACCCATGGTATTTTATACCTTCTGACTATCAGTTTTAGTATTACTAGATGTTTGTGTACTCACTTGCTTATCTAAGTGAATTTTGAGTACTGCCTAACTCAGTTATGAATAAATTACATGTCATTCTACTGTAATGTATAGTGTATTTCATTTTAATATTTTTGTGCTTGTACAGCTTCTGAATATGCAGATATGTGAGTGGGTAGAATGTCAAAGACAGACAACCTGAAGCTGAATATAAATCATGCCATATGTCATGTCTGAGAGACTGCTTTTATTTAACTAATCTTGAGGCCTGGTGTTGCTTTAATGAAAGAATAATATCAAGCTTTTTCTTTGCTAGACAAAAGAAATTTGTCTACCGCTAGACCGCTGATATAGAAAACATTAAGGTGCCTGTTGCTTCCTGGTCCATTCTAGCTCCTCCGGGATTTTGTTATTCTTTCCCTTTCAGCTGTATGCCAGGTGGCAGGATTTTGCATTGCATCTTTTATAGCCCTGTGTCCTTTCTTAGAATGGGGAAGGGAAGGAGTTAGTTAAAGCATGATATATACCATGAGTAGTGACAAGAATATATATTCCTCTCCAGAGTAAGTGAGAACTTGTGAACCCAGTAAATGACCTGTCTTGGGAGCCCTGAATTTGCTGTAGCTGCTATGTATGAAGGTGTTCTTCCATGTTCAGTACAGCCTTTGGAGCTGCATGTATGCATTGTCTCTTCCTATCCACTACAGTCCTGTGTCACTGACATGGCTTGATAATATGTGGCACATATACCAGCTCATGTCTCTTCTGTTCAGGTAGAGATAGTTGATGGTAACAAAGCTAGGAGCTTTCCCTCCCAGCTCCTTGAATGATTTCTCTCTGTTGTATCTTAACATGGCTACACAATTTTAGGATGAACAAACTCTGCCAGCTCCTTCTAGTTCTGAGTATTATTAGATTTCTTGTTTGCACCTCTTTGTGGAAGATGCATTCTACCCTGTAATATGAAGTGAGACGAGGAAAAAAAAAGAGAAGATTTCAAGGCATTAAAAAGTGTGATGGGGCTTCCCTGGTGGCGTAGTGGTTGAGAGTCCGCCTGCCGATGCAGGGGACGCGGGTTCGTGCCCCGCTCCGGGAAGATCCCACATGCCGCGGAGCGGCTGGGCCCGTGAGCCATGGCCGCTGAGCCTGTGCGTCCGGAGCCTGTGCTCCGCAACGGGAGAGACCACAACAGTGAGAGGACCGCGTACCGCAAAAAAAAAAAAAAAAAAAAAAGTGTGATGTGTTTGTTTTTCCCTTGAGCATTTTTAGTTTGCTTATACTTCATTGAACAAGAGTTGACCACTTAAAATGTAAATTATGTAGCATGTTTCTACCAAGTTTTTCAAAAGACTACTTGCTATGATTAAAAACACATTTCAGTTTGCACTACAGAAAGAAAACTCTTTGAAGCACCATTTCTGAAAATGATGACTTCAATCTGACTTTCTCACAGTTCTTGTTATTGTACTGAAAAAAATATTTTTTGCCTGGTAATGTACCATCTTTTCTATTTGAAATGAAGCTTAAATATATACCAGACCTAAAAGATAGGTCTGGAAGATATATTTTCCAAACCAGGACACTTCTGAGAGAAAAAGAGGATGTTGTTAATAATTTCTTTAGGACAATAGGGTGAACTGGGACAGTTTGAGGAAACTGAGATGTTAGGTGACTGAAAGACAAAGAGACAGACATAAGCAAGGATCATCCACCCACCACTCAATTAGACAAATGCAGCCTAATTTCTTCACTTTCTAACCTCTGGCAGGAGAAATACATCATAGGGACATAGACATTTTGATGTATACTACCCAAAATCTTAAAGACCCATCAGAGGTATGGGCTTGGTCTGAGCTGGAAGGTCAGCTGAACAGGCTGAGCTTGTAGGAAGTCAGCAATAGGGAAATAAAACTTGGCCATCAAACTCCATGATCCATAAACATAGGGGGCCATCCAAACTGAACAGGAATGAGGAGGGGACCAGGGTTGGTGGAGTGTGGGGCTAGGGGATGGGAGATGGAGAGAAGAAAAAAGAGACAGATGAAAAGGAAAGTGTCAGCCAGGCCCATAGCAACATCTAGGAAACTTTGAGCTGTAGTGACACGTACTCCAACAAAGCAGTGCCTCTGACTCTTCAGGGAGCTTGACAGAAGTAACTGCTCTAACCTAGAAACAAAATGGCAGAAAAGCAGAACAAAGTATAACATCAAGTCCTAGAAGATGAAAGAGATACTGGTATGGATTCCTTTCAAGAGCTAACATTTAGTAAGTTCTGATGCCATGCGGAGGACTGTGCTAGCCATATCCTTGCATTAGTTCATCTCCTCAACAACATACAAAATGAGAGTGCATGCTTGCTTTTCTAGACAAACAAGCTTAGAGATTTAGAATATATTACCAAAGGTCTCAAGAGAAAGAAAACATCAATGAGGTATTACCTCACACCTGTTAGAATGGCTATTATCAAAAAGACAAGAAATAACAAGTGTTGGTGAGGAAGTGGAGAAAAGGGAATCTTTGTGTGCTGTCAGTGGGAATGTAAATTGATGCAGCCACTATGGAAAATTGTACAGAGGTTCCTAAAAAAAATAAAAGAACTACCATAAGATCCAGAAATTCCACTTCTGGATATTTATCCAAAGGAAAGAAAAACACTAACTCAAAAAGATACATGCACCTCCATGTTCATTGCAGCATTATTTATAATAGCCAAGGCATGGGAGTAACCTAAATGTTCACTGATGGATGAATGGATAAAACATGATATATTTATATACACAGTGGAATATTATTCAACCATGAGAAAAAAGGAAATCCTGCCATTTGTAACAACAAGGATGGAACTTGAGGGCATTATGCTCAGTGAAATAAGTCAGAGAAAGACAAATACCGTATGATCTCTTATATGTGAAATCTTAAAAAAAACTTTTAGATACAGAGAACAGATTGGTAGTTGCCAGAGGCATGAGGTGTGGGGTGAGCCAAATGGGTGAAGGTGGTCAAAAGGTAGTAGATATAGATAGATAGATGTTAGATAGATAGATAGATAGATGATAGATAGATATAGATAGATAATAGAGATAGATAAGATAGCATAGCAAGATCTTAAACCCAGGGCCTTAAGCCTTGACTTAATCATTATGCTATCTACTTAATTGGAATTATTTTCTACTGCACAGTGTAGATTATAAACACATCTACCCCCCCAAGTGATAATATACTATATGTAAATAACATTTCTTGCTCAGATGTCTATAGGATGAATTCATACTTGCCATTCTGTCCCTCAGGACTTCCCACATTTTTGGTCAGAATTTCTTCCTTGATACAGAAAGAACAATTACAACAAGATTGTGAGCTCTTGTCTTCTGATCCTTGTCTCCCCCCAGGAGCAACGGAAGCCTGCATAACTCCTTCTGGCCCCCCTGTGGGAAACCTCACCAAGGTGGGCCTTGCAGGGCTTGGCTGCTATATACTCACGGAGTATCTGTGGAAAGAGAAACTCATAGAACTTCAAACATGTGAACTCTTTGTAAATAAAACATTCCTTTCACTGCCAAGATTCTTGTGCCCCATTGACCTGACTTAGCCACCAGAAAGCTACTACTCATAGGCACACTAACATGTGTGATGTCATCTGTTAACATCCCTGGGCTGCTTCACAGAAACCAGGGTAGAGTAGCAAAAAATAAAATGTTGACTTGGTACCTTTCTATTATTTTATCTATTATGTACCTAGCACTGTGGTCTGCCTTGCAAAAGAGGCTATAGAAGAAGGTTGATGGCAACTAGGAAAGTGTGGCAAAGAGAAGAGAAAGGTGAGATTAAATTTGTAAAACAACAGTTAAACACCCTCTGTCATGCAAGGTGAGTTAAGGCGGGGTTGAGGGAGGGGAAGTCCCTTCATGATTGCCACCTACCATACAAGGGCTCGAGTGAATTCCACATCATCCCAAGACATGGGTTTGGAATAGATTTTACTAGGAAAGTTTCTAAAACAAGGATTAGTAAGAGAAAAAATGGTGTGAATGCTTCCTATTGTCCCAAGGCCACCAGGGCCTGTGTTCTGTAACATACTGTTGGTCTGGGTTCAGGTGGAGAGCTCCTGCCCCTTACTGTTCTCATTTCTTTGGGGGCAAACCTGAAAGCAACCTTGGCAGAGGGAATGATCTGATCGGTACACTCTGTAGCCACACAGTCTGGATCTGGTTGCCAGCTGCCCTGTCCTGTAGACTTTGGGGTCTATGGGATGCTACCCTGAGGAAGGAAATCTCTGGTCCTCAGGGAAGCTGAGCTTGGATGTAGCCCCTTTTGCTGGGAGAGAGAAGAGCCTTCAGGAGCATCTGGTTTGTCCAAGAAACCCAGAGAGAGCTTGTGAGTTATTTTTTGCCAAATCTCATATCACACCCATACACTTAATTTTAGATGTATTAGCTCTTCTGTGCCAAGTATGTAGCAATTACTGTGGAACAGGAACATCAACAGCCTCAAGCAGTATGATAACAAGAGTTTTTACTATTTATGCAGAGTACAGCAGGAAAAAGCTAGCAAGCAGAAGACCCATATTCCAGTATATGTGTTGCTAGCCTCTTTAGGCCAATTACCCTCTCCGACTTGGGTTTTACCATCTGCAATGGAAAAATAATAATGACAGCTCACTTTCAGAAGATTATTGTAAGAGTAAAAATCAAATAAGCTATCATTAATTAAAGTGCTTGGGAAACTCCAAAGTACTAGTTAAACACATGTCTAATTATGGTTGGCTTTTATCTATTTGGTTTTTGGTTGTCAGTTTATTCTAACAGAAAATTAAGCTATAAAATTTGTCCTTGTAGCCCGTGTCCCCCATTAATTTGATTCATCAAGCATTTACTAAGAACTTATTTTTGTGCCAGGCACCATGCCAAGTCTGGGGAAAAAATGGAAAAGAATATGGTGCCCTTGGTCTCATGGACCTCATAGTCAAAATCTACTGCCTTGCTTCTTGAAGTCTGGTCTTTAGACCACCAGCATGAGCACTGTTAGAAATGAATCATTGAAGCCCCCTCCCAGACCTACTGAATGAGAAGGACTGCTCTAGAGGATATTGAGGTTTAGTCTCAATTTTTTTTTTTTTTTTTCGGTATGCGGGCCTCTCACTGTTGTGGCCTCTCCCGTTGCGGAGCACAGGCTCCGGACGCACAGGCCTAGCGGCCATGGCTCACGGGCTCAGTTGCTCCGCGGCACGTGGGATCCTCCCGGACCAGGGCACGAACCCGTGTCTCCTGCATCGGCAGGCGGATTCTCAACCACTGCGCCACCAGGGAAGCCCAGTCTCAATTTTTAATAGTTCAGAAGTAAAGCAAACACTTCCTTTGTTTTCCCTCAACTTACTTTGTCCATATAGCTTGACCCTGTGCCCACCTCTAACAAAGGACTACATGTTTTGCTGTCATCCACCCAGAGGCACAAACAGGAGTTAGTATGGAGAAGGTGGAGGGCTGTTATGGACTGGATGTTTGTGTCCCCCCAAAGTCATGTGTTGAAATCCTAACTCCCAATGTAATGGAATTAGGAGGTGGAGCCTTTGGGGGTAAAACCCTCATGAATGGGATTAGAGCCCTTATAAGAAAGCCCTTATAAGAGCTCCTTCTTATCCTTATAAGAAAAGACAGGATAGAGCTTTCTCTCTCTCTCTCTCTCTCTCTCTCTCTCTCTCTCTCTCTCTTTCTCCATACCCTCTCCCTTTCCTTCTCGTTCTCTGTCCTGTGAGGATACAATAAGAAGATGGCCATTTACAAACCTAGAAGAGTGTCTTCACCAGACACCAAAGATGCACCTTGATCTTGGACTTTGCAACCTCCAGAGATGTGAAAAACAAATGTTTGTTGTTTAAGCCACTCATTCCATAGTATTTTTGTTATAGCAGCACCCCTAAATTGACATCAATATGGACACAGGTCCCAGGTGGATGTCCTGCCCTCCCACCCCAAATGCTTCTTGGGAAGCTTCCTACAATAACCAAAGCTGGTGCTGCCCCAGAAGCACACTCCCACTGATGGCCATTCTCAAAGGGTTTCCTTCTCTCAAGGTGTCAGTCAGAGTGGCCAACCTCCTACATCATGGAGAAAACAAATAAAGTCTTCACTTACTAACCAAACTTTTTACCTAAATAGAAACCACCTAGTTGCAACATGGCAACTATCAGAGAAGTTATTTGAAGTCTGAGCCTAGAACGAAACCAGGAGCTTGAAAGCACCAAGAGGATGACAATCAAAATAATGCAGGGGAGGTGGAGTCAAGATGGCAGTGTGGGAAGATGTGGAGTCAGTGTCTCCCCACAACTAGGGCACTTGTCAGCCACTGGTGGGAGACTCTGATGCCCAAGGAGATGGGAGGAACCCCAAAGTGAACCGGTAGAATGTAGGGGGACTGAGGGGAGAAGAGAATTGGAGGTCAGACAAGATCGGTGCCCCTGAGGCCAGGGAGATCAGGAGAGGCAGGTAGGAGGGACTCTCTGGGAAGAACAGTAAAGGAGCGGAGGGCGATTGCCTGGCCCACTTGAGCCAGGGAGCCTGCTGAGCTCCCAAGCCGGTACCCCCCCCCTCCAAAGCCCCATCCGTGGGTGCTGGGGGCATAGGAGGGAGGCTGGGGAGATCAGGAGAGGCAGGCAGGACGAGCCATCCGGGAGGAGCAGGAGAGGAGAGGAGTGCAACTGCCCCACCCACTCAAGCCCAGGAAGCCTGCTGGGCTCCCAGGTGAGGTCCCCTGCCCTTTGAGACCAGAGGTGGAGGGATGCCTGGGTCCCTTCAGTTCCCTGAGCCTAAGCCCCACCCACACCCACACAGTCCCCAGGGCCTTTTCTAGCCATGTGGGTCCTAAGCATAGGCCCTCCGCACCTATGGGCGTGGGGCCTATTCTTTCTAACATGTCTGTTAGTCTAATTTTATTTTCTACTTTGTTATTTTCAGCCACTTCAGGTGGCTTGTGGGATCTTGGTTCATGAGCCCAGGGTCAGGCAGAAGCTCCTGCAGTGGGAGCTCCGAATCTGAACCACTGGACTGACAGAGAACCTCAGACCCCAGGGAATATTCATCAGAGTGAGGTCTCATGGAGTTCATCATCTCAGCACCAACACCCAAATCTACCCAATAGCCTACAAACTCCAGTGTTGGAGGCCTCAGGCCAAACAAACAGTAAGAGGAATAGAATCACACTCATTAAAAAAAAAATGAGATGGCAAAAAAACTTGTCACAGATGAAGGAACAAGGAAAAAACCTACAAGACCAAATAAACAAAGAGGAAATAGGCAATCTACATGAAAAAGAATTCATAGTAATGATAGTAAACATGATCTAAAATCTCAGAAACAGGGGAGAGGCGAGAAGATGGCAGAAGAGTAAGACACGGAGATCGCCTTCCTCCTCACAGATACATCAGAAATACATCTACACGTGGAACTTCTCCTATAGAACACCCACCGAACGCTGGCAGAAGACCTCAGACCTCCCAAAAGGCAAGAAACTCCCCACGTACCTGGGTAGGGCAAAAGAAAAAAGAATAAACAGAGACAAACAATAGGGACGGGACCTACACCAGTGGGAGGGAGCCGTGAAGGAGGAAAGATTCCCACACACTAGAAGCCCCTTCGCGGGCGGAGACTGCGGGGGGCGGAGGGGGAAGCTTCAGAGCCGCGGAGGAGAGCGCAGCAACAGGGTGCGGAGGGCAAAGCGGAGAGATTCCCGCAGAGGATCGGTGCCGACCAGCACTCACCAGCCCGAGAGGCTTGTCTGCTCACCCGCCGGGGCGGGCGGGGCCAGGAGCTGAGGCTCGGGCTTCAGTCAGATCCTTGAGAAAGGTCTGGAGTTGGCAGAGTGAAAACAGCCTGAAGGGGTTCGTGCACCACGGCTAGCCGGGAGGGAGTCCGGTTGAAGTCTGGAGCTGCCAAAGAGGCAAGAGACCTTTTCTTCCCTCTTTGCTTCCTGGTGCGTGAGGAGAGGGGTTTAAGCGTGCCGCTTAAAGGAGCTCCAGAAACGGGCGCGGAGCTGCCAAAGAGACAAGAGACTTTTTCTTACCTCTTTGCTTCCTGGGGCGCGAGGAGAGGGGATTAAGGGCACCTCGTAAAGGAGCTCCAGAAATGGGCGTGAGCCGCGGCTGTCGGCACAGACAGTAGAGACGGGTGTGGGACGCTAGGGTTGCTGCTGCCGCCACCAAGAGGCCTGTGTGCGAGCACAGGTCACTCTCCACACCGCCCCTTCCGGGAGCTCGGGCTCACCACGCATGCGTGCCCCTCCCTCCCCCCAGCCTGTGCCAGAGCCCCCGAATCAGCTGCTCCTTTAACCCCGTCCTGTCTGAGCAAAGGGCAGACGCCCTCAGACGACCTACACGCAGAGGCGGGGCAAGTCCAAAGCTGAACCCCAGGAGCTGTGGGAACAAAGAGGAGAGGGGGAGGTCTCTCCCAGCAGCCTTAGAAGCAGCGGATTAAAGCTCCACAATCAACTTGAAGTGCCCTGCATCTGTGGAAAATCTGAATAGACAGCGAAATATCCCAAGTTGAGGAGGTGAACTTTGGGAGCAAGATACACTATTATTTTCCCCTTTTTTCTTTTTGTGAGTGTGTATGTGTGTGCTGCTGTGTGAGATTTTGTCTGTATAGGTTTGTTTGCACCATTTGTCCTAGGGTTAGACCGACCCGGTTTGTTTTGTTTTCTTTTAATAGAAATTTTTCTTCTTAATAATTATTTTTATTTTAATAATTATATTTTATCCTACTTTATTTTGTCTTCTCCCTTTCGTTCTTCCTTTCTTACTTACTTCCTTTCCTCCTTCCTTCCCTCATCCCTCCTTCCTTCCTTCCTTCCTTCCTTCCTTCCTTTCTATTTTTTCTCCCTTTTATTTTGAGCCGTGTGGATTAAAGGCTCTTGGCACTCGAGCCAGGCATCAGGGTTGTGTCTCTGAGGTGGGAGAACCCACCTCAGGACACTGGTCCACAAGAGACCTCCTAGCTACACGCAATATCAAATGGCGAAAATCTCCCAGAGATCTCCATCTCAACACCAAGACGCAGCTTCACTTAAGGACCAGCAACGAACAGTGCTGCACACCCTATGCCCAAGAAAGAGCAAGACAGGTCTACAGCCCCATCCATTAGCAGAGAAGCTGTCTAAAATCATAATAAGGCTACCAACATCCCCATACACACCACCAGACGTGGACCTGCCCAACAGAAAGACAAGATCCAACCTCATCCACCAGAACAGAGGCACTAGTCCCCCCAACCAGGAAACCTACTCAACCCACTGAACCAACCTTAGCCACTGGGACAGCCACCAAAAACAACGGGAACTATGAACCTGCAGCGTGCAAAAAGGAGACCCCAAACACAGTAAGATAAGCAAAATGAGAAGACAGAAAAACACACAGCAGATGAAGGAGCAAGATAAAAACACACCAGACCTAACAAATGAAGAGGAAATAGGCAGTCTACCTGAAAAAGAATTCAGAATAATGATAGTAAAGATGATTCAAAATCTTGGAAATAGAATAGACAAATTGCAAGAAACAAGGACCTAGAAGAAATAAAGAGGAAGCAAGCAACAATGAGCAACACAATAAATGAAATGAAAAATACTCTAGATGGGATCAATAGCAGAATAACTGAGGCAGAAGGACGGATAAGTGACCTGGAAGATAAAATAGTGGAAATAACTACTTCAGAGCAGAAGAAAGAAAAAAGAATGAAAAGAACTGAGGACAGGGCTTCCCTGGTGGCAAAGTGGTTGAGAGTCTGCCTGCTGATGCAGGGGACACGGGTTCGTGCCCCAGTCCGGGAAGATCCCACATGCCGCGAAACTGCTGGGCCCATGAGCCATGGCCACTGAGCCTGCATGTCTGGACCTGTGCACCGCAACGGGAGAGGCCGCAACAGTGAGAGGCCCTCGTACCGCAAAAAAAAAAAAAAAAAAAAAAAAAAAAAAAAAAAAAAAAAACTGAGGACAGTCTCAGAGCCCTCTGGGACAACATTAAATGCACCAACATTTGAATTATAGGGGTCCCAGAAGAAGAAGAGAAAAAGAAAGGGACTGAGAAGATATCTGAAGAGATTATAGTTGAAACCTTCCCTAATATAGGAAAGGAAATAGTCAATCAAGTCCAGGAAGCACAGTGAGTCCCATACAGGATAAACCCAAGGATAAACACGCCAAGACACATAATAATCAAACTGGCAAAAATTAAATACAAAGAAAACATATTAAAAGCAGCAAGGGAAAAACAACAAATAACACACAAGGGAATCCCCATAAGGTTAACATCTGATCTTTCAGCAGAAGCTCTACAAGCCAGAAGGGAGTGGCAGGACATATTTAAAGTGATGAAGGAAAAAAACCTACAACCAAGATTACTCTACCCAGCAAGGATCTCATTCAGATTTGATGGAGAAATTAAAACCTTTACAGACAAGCAAAAGCTGAGAGAGTTCAGCACCACCAAACCAGCTTTACAACAAATGCTAAAGGAACTTCTCTAGGCAAGAAACACAGAGAAGGAAAAGACCTACAAGAACAACCCGAAACAATTAAGTAAATGGTAACAGGAACATACATATCGATAATTACCTTAAATGTAAATGGATTAAATGCTCCCACCAAAAGATACACACTGGCTGGATGGATACAAAAACAGGACCCATATATATGCTGTCTACAAGAGACCCACTTCAGACCTAGGGACATTTACAGACTGAAAGTGAGGGGATGGAAAAAGATATTCCATGCAAACGGAAATCAGAAGAAAGCTGGAGTAGCAATTCTCATATCAGACAAAATAGACTTTAAAATAAAAACCATTACAAGAGACAAAGAGGGACACTACATAATGATCAAGGGATCGATCGATGAAGAAGATATAACAATTGTAAGTATTTATGCACCCAACATAGGAGCACCCCAATACATAAAGCAAATACTAACAGCCATAAAAGGGGAAATCGACAGTAACACAATCATAGTAGGGGACTTTAATACCCCACTTTCACCAATGGACAGATCATCCAAAATGAAAATAAATAAGGAAACACAAGCTTTAAATGATACATTACACAAGATGGACTTAATTGATATTTATGGGACATTCCATCCATAAACAACAGAATACACATTTTTCTCAAGTGCTCATGAACATTCTCCAGGATAGATCATATACTAGGTCACAAATCTAGCCTTGGCAAATTTAAGAAAATTGAAATCGTATCAAGTATCTTTTCTGACCACAACGCTATGAGACTAGATATCAATTACAGGAAAAGATCTGTAAAAAATACAAACACATGGAGGCTAAACAATACACTACTTAATAACGAAGTGATTACTGAAGAAATCAAAGAGGAAATCAAAAAGTACTTAGAAACAAATGACAATGGAGACATGACGACCCAAAACCTATGGGATACAGCAAAACCAGTTCTAAGAGGGAAGTTTATAGCAATACAATCCTACCTTAAGAAACAGGAAACATCTCGAATAAACAACCTAACTTTGCACCTAAAGCAATTCGAGAAAGAAGAACAAAAAAACCCCAAATTTAGCAGAAGGAAAGAAATCATAAAGATCAGATCAGAAAGAAATGAAAAAGAAATGAAGGAAAGAATAGCAAAGATCAATAAAAGTAAAAGCTGGTTCTTTGAGAAAATCAATAAAATTGATAAACCAGTAGCCAGATTCATCAAGAAAAAAAGGGAGAAGACTCAAATCAATACAATTAGAAATGAAAAAGGAGATGTAACAACTGACACTGCAGAAATACAAAAGATTATTAGAGATTACTACAAGAAACTGTATGCCAATAAAATGGACAACTTGGAAGAAATGGACAAATTCTTAGAAATGCACAACATGCCAAGACTGAACCAGGAAGAAATAGAAAATATGAACAGACCAATCACAAGCACTGAAATTGAAACTGTGATTAAAAATCTTCCAACAAACAAAAGCCCAGGACCAGATGGCTTCACAGGCGAATTCTATCAAACATTTAGGGAAGAGCTAACACCTATCCTTCTCAAAATCTTCCAAAAGACAGCAGAGGGAGGAACACTCCCAAACTCATTCTATGAGGCCACCATCATCCTGATAGCAAAACCAGACAAAGACGTCACAAAGAAAGAAAACTACAGGGCAATATCACTGATGAACATAGATGCAAAATTCCTCAACAAAATACTAGCAAACAGAATCCAACAGCACATTCAAAGGATCGCACACCATGATCAAGTGGGGTTTATTCCAGGAATGCAAGGATTCTTCAATATACGCAAATCAATCAACGTGATACACCATATCAACAAACTGAAGGAGAAAAGTCATATGATCATCTCAATAGATGCACAGAAACTTTTGACAAAATTCAACTCCCATTTATGATAAAAACCCAGCAGAAAGTAGGCATAGAGGGAACTTTCCTCAACATAATAAAGGCCATATATGACAAACCCACAGCCAGCATTGTTCTCAATGGTGAAAAACTGAAACCATTTCCACTAAGATTAGGAACAAGACAAGATTGCCCACTCTCACCACTCTTATTCAACATAGTTTTGGAAGTTCTATCCACAGCAATCAGAGGGAAAAAAAGAAATAAAAGGAGTCCAAATAGGAAAAGAAGAAGTAAAGCTGTCACTGTTTGCAGATGACATGATACTATACATAGAGAATACTAAGGATGCTACCAGTAAACTACTAGAGCTAATCAATGAATTTGGTAATGTAGCAGGATACAAAATTAATGCACAGAAATCTCTGGCATTCTTATACACTAATGATGAAAAATCTGAGAGTGAAGTTAGGAAAACACTCCCATTTACCACTGCAACAAAGAGAATAAAATATCTAGGAATAAACCTACCTAAGGAGACAAAAGACTTGTATGCAGAAAACTATAAGACACTGATGAAAGAAATTAAAGATGATACAAATAGGTGTAGAAATATACCATGTTCTTGGACTGGAAGAATCCAAATGAAAATGACTCTACTACCCAAAGAGTAGAGTCATGAAAATGACTCTACTACCCAAAGCAATCTACAGATTCAATGCAATCCCTATCAAATTACCACTGGCATTTTTTACAGAACTAGAACAAAGAATTTCACAATTTGTATGGAAACACAAAAGACCCCGAATAGCCAAAGCAATCTTGCGAACAAAAAAATGGAGCTGGAGGAATCAGGCTCCCTGACTTCAGACTATAATACAAGGCTACAGTAATCAAGACAGTATGGTACTGGCACAAAAACAGAAATAGAGATCAATGGAACAGGATAGAAAGCCCAGAGATAAACCCACACACATATGGTCACCTTATCTTTGATAAAGGAGGGAAGGATATACAGTGGAGAAAAGACAGCCTCTTCAATAAGTGGTGCTTGGAAAACTGGACAGCTACCTGTAGAAGTATGAAAATAGAACAGTCCCTAACACCACACACAAAAATAAACTCAAAATCGGTTAAAGACCTAAATGTAAAGCCAGACACTATAAAACTCTTAGAGGAAAACATAGGCAGAACACTCTATGATATAAATCACAGCAAGATCCTTTTTGACCCATCTCCTAAAGAAATGGAAATAAAAACAAAAATAAACAAATGGGACCTAATGAAACTTAAAAGCTTTTGCACAGCAAAGAATACCATAAACAAGAGGAAAAGATAACCCTCAGAATGGGAGAAAATATTTGCAAATGAAGCAACTGACAAAGGATTAATATCCAAAATTTATAAGCAACTCATGCAGCTCAATAACAAAAAAACAAACAACCCAATCCAAAAATGAGCAGAGAAACTAAATAGACATTTCTCCAAAGAAGATATACAGGTTGCCAACAAACAAATGAAAGAATGCTCAACATCATTAATCATTAGAGAAATGCAAATCAAAACTACACTGAGATATCATCTCACACCGGTCAGATTGGCCATCATGAAAAACTCTAGAAACAATAAATGCTGGAGAGGGTTTGAAGAAAAGGGAACGCTCTTGCACTGCTGGTGGGAATGTAAATTGATATAGCCACTATGGAGAACAGTATGGAGATTCCTTAAAAAACTACAAATAGAACTACCATACGACCCAGCAATCCCACTACTGGACATATACTCTGAGAAAACCATAATTCAAAAAGAGTCATGTACCAAAATGTTCATTGCAGCTCTATTTACGATAGCCAGGACATGGAAGCAACCTAAGTGTCCATCAACAGATGAATGGATAAAGAAGATGTGGCACATATATACAATGGAATATTACTCAGCCATAAAAAGAAATGAAACTGAGTTATTTGTAATGAGGTGGATAGACCTGGAGTCAGTCATACAGAATGAAGTAAGTCAGAAGGAGAAAAACAAATACCGTAAGCTAACACATATATATGGAATCTAAGAAAAAAAATGTCATGAAGAGATTAGTGATAGGATGGGAATAAAACACAGACCTACTAGATCATGGACTTGAGGATATGGGGAGGGGGAAGGGTAAGCTGTGACCAATTGAGAGAGTGGCATGGACATATATACACTACCAAATGTAAATTAGATAGCTAGTGGGAAGCTGCCGCCTAGCGCAGGGAGATCACCTCTGTGCTCTGTGACCATCTAGAGGGGTGGGATAGGGAGGGTGGGAGGGAGAGTTTCGCAAGAGGGAAGAGATATGGGAACATATGTATATGTATAACTGATTCACTTTGTTGTAAAGGAGAAACTAACACACTATTGTAAAACAGTTATACTCCAATAAAGATGTTAAAAAAAAGAAAGAAAAATAAAATAAAATAAAATCTCAGAAACAGAATGTAGGCATGGATTGAGAAAATATAAGAAATGTTTAACAAAGTCTAGAGGAACTAAAAAACAAACAGAAAGATGAAAAACACAATACTGAAATGAAAAATACACTGAAAGCAATCAATAACAGAATAATTGAAGCAGAAGAATGAATAAGTGAGCTGGAAGGTAAAATGTGGAAATAACTCTTGAGGAGCAGAATAAAGAAAAAGAAGAAAAGAATTGAAGACAATCTCATAGACCTCTGGGACAACACTACACATACCAACATTTGAATTATAGGGGACCCAGAAAGAGAAGAGAAAATGAGTCTGAGAAATTATTTGAAGATATTATAGTTGAAAACTTCCCTAATATGGGAAAGGAAATAGTCACCCAAGTTCAGGAAGCACAGAGTCCCATACAGGATAAACCCTAGGAGATACACAGCAAGACATATATTAATCAAACTAACAAAAATTAAATTAAAGAAAAAATATTAAAAGCAGCAAGGGAAAAACAAAAAATAACATACAAAAGAATTCCATAAGGTTATCAGTTGAAACTCTTCAGGCCAGAAGGGAGTGGCAGGATACACTTAAAGTGATGAAACAGAAAAACCTACAATCAAGATTACTCTACCCAGCAAGGATCTCATTCAGATTCAATGGAGAAGTCAAAAGATTTTCAGACTAGCAAAAACTAAGAGAATTCAGCACCACCAAACCAGCTTTACAACAAATGCTAAAGAAGCTTCTCTAAGTGGGAAACACAAGAGAAGAAAAAGACCCACAAAAACAAACCCAAAACAATTAAGAAAATGGTAATAACAACAGAAAACAACAGAATATACATTTTTCTCAAGTGCTCATGGAACATTCTCTAGAATAGATCATATCTTGGGTCACAAATCAAGCCTTGGAAAATTTAAGAAAATTGAAATCATATCAAGCCTCTATTCTGACCACAATGCTATGAGATTGGAAATCAATTACAGGAAAAAAACTGTAAAAAAAGAAATACATGGAGGCTAAACAGTGCACTACTAAATAACCAAGAGATCACTGAAGAAATCAAAGAAGAAATTTAAAAATATATAGAAACCAATGACAATGAAAACACGACAATCCAAAACCTACAGGGCGCAGCAAAAGCAGATCTAAGAGGCAAGTTTGTAGCAATACAATCTCACCTCAAGAAACAAGAAAAATTTCAAATAAACTATCTATCCCTACACTTAAAACAACTAGAAGAAGAAGAACAAAGAAAACCCAAAATCAGTAGAAGGAAAGAAATCATAAAGATCAGAGCAGAAATAAATGAAATAGAAATGAAGAAAAGATCAATAAAACTAAAAGCTGTTTCTTTGAGAAGATAAACATAATTGATAAACCCTTAGCCAGACTCATCAAGAAACAAAGGGAGAGGGCACAAACCAATAAAATTAGAAATGAAAAAGGAGAAATCACAACTGACACTGTAGAAATACAAAGGATTATAAGAGATTACTACAAACAACTATATGCCAATAAAATGGACAACCATGAAGAAATGGAAAAATTCTTAGAAAGGTACAATTTTCCAAGACTGAACCAGGAAGAATTAGAAAATATAAACATACCTATCACAAGTAATGAAATTGAAACCATAATTAAAAATCTTCCAACAGGTCTTCCCTGGTGGCACAGCGGTTGAGAATCCGCCTGCCGATGCAGGGGACACGGGTTTGTGCCCCAGTCTGGGAAGATCCCACATGCCGTGGAGTGCCTGGGTCCGTGAACCATGGCCACTGAGCCTTCGTACCTGGAGCCTGCGCTCCGCAACAGGAGAGGACACAACAGTGAGAAGCCTGCATACCAAAACAAACAAACAAACAAAAACAAACAAAATCTTCCAACAAACAAAAGTCCAGGACCAGATGGCTTCACAGGCGAATTCTAACAAATATTTAGAGAAGAGCTAACACCAATCCTTTTCAAACTCTTCCACATAATTACAGAGAGAGAAACACTCCCAAATTCATTTTACGAAGCCACCATCACCCTGATACCAAAACCAGACAAAGATATCACACAAAAAAAGAAAATTATAGACCAATACCACTGATGAACATAGATGCAAAAATCCTGAACGAAATACTAGCAAACAGAATCCAACAGCACATTAAGAGGATCATACCCCATGATCAAGTGGGATTTATCCCAGGGATGCAAGGATTCTTCAATATACTCAAATCAATCAATGTGATACACCACATTAACAAATTAAGGAATAAAAACCATATGATCATTTCAATAGATGCAGAAAAAGCTTTCAACAAAATTTAACACCGAATTATGATAAAAACTCTCCAGAAAATGGGCACAGGTTTTCCCTGGTGGCACAGTGGTTAAGAATCTGCCTGCTAGTGCAGGGGACCCTGGTTCAATCCCTGGTCCGGGAAGATCCCACATGCTGTTGAGCAACTAAGCCTGTGTGCCACAACTACTGCAACCCACATGCTTAAAGCCCATGCTCCACAAAAAGAGAAGTCACTGCAGTGAGAAACCTGTGCACCACAATGAAGAGTAGCCCTTGCTCACCACAACTAGAGAAAGCCCATGTGCAGCATCTAAGACCCAATGCAGCCAAAAATAAATAAAATAAAATAAATACATTTATAAAAGAAAAAGTTTAAAGAAAATAAAAATGGGCATAGAGGGAACCTACCTCAACACAATAAAAGCCATATATGACAAACCCACAGCAAGCATCATACTCAATGGTGTAAAACTGAAATCATTTCCACTAAGATCAGGAACAAGATAAAGATGTCCACTCTTGCCACTCTTATTCAAAATAGTTTTGGAAGTCCTAGCCATAGCAATCAGAGAAGCACAATGAAATAAAAAGAATACAAATTGGAAAAGAAAAAGTAAAACTGTTGCTGTTTCCTGATGTCATGATAATATACATACAAAATCTGAAAGATGCCACCAGAAAACTACTAGAACTAATCAATGAATTTGGTAAGGTTGCATGAAACAAAATTTATGTACAGAAATCTCTGGCATTCCTATACATCAACAATGAAAAATCAGAAAGAGAAATTAAGGAAACACTCCAATTTACATTGCAACAAAAAGAATAAAATACCTAGGAATAAACCTGCCTAAGGAGGTGAAAGACTTGTATTCAAATAACTATAAAACACTGATGAAAGAAATCAAAGGTGACATGACATAAACAGATGAAGATAAATACCTTGTTCTTGGATTGGAAGAATCAATACTGTGGAAATGACTATACTATCCAAAACAATCTACAGATTCAATGCAATCCCTATCAAACTACCAATGGCATTCTTTACAGAATTAGAACAAAAATTTTACAATTAATATGGAAACAAAAAAGACCCCGAATAGCCAAAGCAATCTTGACAAAGAAAAACAGAATTGGAGGAATAGGAATCAGGCTCCCCAACTTCAAACTATACCACAAAGCTGTAGTAATCAAGAGTGTGGTAATGGCACAAAAACAGAAATATAGATCAATGGTACAAGATAGAATGTCCAGAGATAAACCCATACACATATAGTCAACTAATTTACGATAAAGGAGGCAAGAACATACAATGGAGAAAAGACAGTCTCTTTAATAAGTGGTGCTGGGAAAACTGGACAGCTACATGTAAAGGAATGAAATTAGAACAATCCCTAACACTATACACAAAAATAAACTCCAAATGGATTAAAGACCTAAATGTAAGGCCAGACTCTATAGAACTCTTAGAGGAAAACATAGGCAGAATACTCTATGACATAAATCACAGCAAGATCTTTTTTGACCCACCTCCTAGAGTAATAGAAATAAAAATTAAAATAAACAAATGGGACCTAATGACACTTAAAAGCTTTTGCACAACAAGGAAACTGTAAACAAGATGAAAAGACAACCCTCAGAATGGGAGAAAATATTTGCAAATGAAACAACAGACAAAGGATTAATCTCCAAAATACACAAACAGCTCATGGAGCTCAATATCAAAAAAACAAACAGCCAAATCAAAAATGGGTAGAAGATCTAAATAGACATTTCACCAAAGAAGACATACAGATGGCCAAGAGGCACATGAAAAAAATACTCAACATCATTAATTATTAGAGAAATGCAAATCAAAACTACAATGAGGTATCACCTTCCACCGGTCAAAATGGCTATTATAAAAAAAATCTAGAAACAATAAATGCTGGAAAGGGTGTGGTGAAAAGGTAACCCTCCTGCACTGTTGGCGGGAATGTAAATTGATACAACCACTGTGGACAATACTATGGAGGTTCCTTAAAAAACTAAAACTAGAACTACCATATGACCCAGCAATCCCACTACTGGGCATATACCCTGAGAAAACCATAATTCAAAAAGAGACATGTACCACAATATTCATTTTGGCACTATTTAGAATAGCCAGAACATGGAACCAACCTAAATGTCCATCGACAGATGAATAGATAAAGAAGATGTGGCATATATATACAATGGAATATTACTCAGCCATAAAAAGAAACGAAATTGAGTTATTTGTAATGAGGTGGGTGGACCTAGAGTCTGTCAGAGTGAAGTAAGTCAGAATGAGAAAACCAAATGCCGTATGCTAACACATATATGTGGAATCTAACAACAAAAGGATACTGATGAACCTAGCGGCAGGGCAGGAATAAAGAGATAGACATAGAAAATGAACTTGAGGACATGAGGTGGGAGGGTGAAGCTGGGGTGAAGGGAGAGTAGCGTCAATATACATACACCTCTGAATGTAAAATATCTGGCTGGTGGGAAGCAGCAATGTAGCACAGGGAGATTGGCTCCGTGCTTTGCGATGACCTAGAGGGGTGGGATAGGGAGGATGGGAGGGAGGGTATATGGGGACATGTGTATGCATATGGCTGATTTGCTTTCTTGTGCAACAGAAACTAACACAGTATTGTGAAGTAATTATACTCCAATAAAGGTATATTTAAAAAATAATAACATAGCATTGCCATTTCACTGAAGTTTGCTTATAATAGTGATAACTAAAAAAAAGCACTTTACATTAAGTTATTCATAGCAACTTTCTTAAAATACACTCTTTTATGTAAAAAAAAAAAAAACCAGTACAAAAATGAAAATGTATTTCCCCTCTCACGGCTCCTTTCTCACTACAATGTCCAGTAATAATTGTCCTTTGCTATTCACGGGGGATTAGTTCCAGGACCCCTGTGGATAGCAAAATCCAAGGATGCTCAAGTTCTTTATATAATGTGGTGCCTCTGTATCTGCAGGATCCACATCTGTGGAGTCAACCAACAGCAGATCGAGTGCATTTTTATCCCTTCCTTTTAAACATTTTATTTACAGTTATGTGATTAAATAATCACAACACATACTCTGATTTTTTTTAAAATGTGATTTGGAATCCCCATAAGACTATGAACAGATTTTGCAGCAGAAATTTTGTAGGCCAGTTGTGAGTGGCACCATATATTCAAAATGCTTAAAGAAGAACTTCCAACCAAGAATACTCTACCCAACAAATTATGAAGGAAATAAAGAGTTTTCCAGACAAGCAACATCTTAAGGAGTTCATCACCTCTAAATCAGCATTACAAGAAATGTTAAAGGGACTTCTTTAAGCTGAAAAGAAAGGCCACTAATTAGTAACAAGAAAACATATGAAAGTATAAATCTCACTGGTAAAGGTAAATATATAGTGAAAGCAATAGATTAATCACTTATATAACTAGTGTGAAGGTTAAAAGGCAAAAGTAGTAAAAATAACTATAACTACAACAATTAGCTAAGGGATACACAAGGTAAAAAGATGTAAAATGTGACATAAAAAACATAAAACATGAAGGGGGAGAGTAAAAAATGTGATTACATGGGTATGAGGTACATCTACATTCAGGTGTCTTTAGCTAAAATCTCAAGAGATAAGTATGTTCCATGCACATATTTGCTTTTTCTCTTTCTTCTCAAAGGGATTTCAAATCTGGTAAGGCATGAAGTTCTATGATATATCCTTTCATCAATCCCACCATCTCTCTTTATTTTACATTCTCTCATTACTTCTGAAGGACTTAATTGTTATCTAAACAAGATATAAAATCTGAACCATAACATTTAGTTTCTTAAAAAACAAATAATATAATTGGTTGCAGCTATAAAGTGAGTGACCCCATGTATAGCACTGTGGGGGAGTGGAGGGGAGAGCAGTATCCTGCAGTTACGGAGATGGACTCTTTAATTGGCATGAGCCTTTCTGGAAATTTTCTAGCTTTATTTGGGCTCCCTCAGGAGGTTCACTTCATACCTGAATGTGTGAACAGACCCATACATGGCAGAGGGCGTCCCAGTATAATACAAGAGCCCCAGGGCCACTGATTCTTGGTTGCCCTGGGGATGTCTGTTCAGTGGACATCTGGTGAGGGCCAGATACCTATACACTTTAGGCACTTTGGACACAAAGATGAATTTGACTAACTTCCTGCTCTCAAACTTATATTCAGTCAAGTAGGGGAGATGAGAGTATGTGTCAACTAAAAATAACAAAAGCTAACATTTATTTTCGACTTACTATGTTTCACACACTATGCTAAGGGTTTTGCCTTCAATCTCATCTATTCTTTGTAAGATTTCTTAAAGCTATGTACAGTTATTATAGCTGGCATCACACTTTGAGAAGTGCTATAATTGAGGAATGAGAGGGATTGGGAAGAAATAAGAAAGATTTAAGTCTACCTGAGGGAGTTAGAGAAAGAAGAAAGTGGCATTAGCTATTTACTTCTTTGCTTTTTCCTCAACTCTGAGCTGGCTGAGTGCACAGACTGCATCTTGTTCAGTTTCAAAAACTCAGAACCTACCTTCAATAAATATCTCAGGAAAAAATGAATGATGTTTGAGCTGAATCTTGAATGTTGGGTAGATTTTCACAAAATAGGAAAGAAAAAGGGGCCTCTTAGTCAGAAGGTGAAGCATAAAAAAGGCAGTGAGACATGACTGTAAGATACTTAGGGAATGTCAAGTAATTTGGGGTGAGGGAATATCAGGATGCAAGGTAGAGAGTGGGAGAAGCTGGAAAGTAGATTGGTGTCTCAGTTAGCTATTTCTGTGTAACAAACCACCAAAAATGGAGTGGCTTAAACAATCAGTATTCATTACTGCTTATGAGTATACAGGCCAATTTGGGGGTTCTGCTGATCCGGACCAGATTTGGCTGATTTCAGCTGAGCTTTGTCATAAATCTATGGTGTTCTGATGGGTAGGCTGGAGGCTGGCTTGCCTAGACTGGTCTTATCCACACGTGTGGTTGGCTGGATGTTGGATTGGTGGATAGAAGTGATTGGGCCACGTGTCTCATCATTTGATAGCCTAGCCTAGGTTTGTTCACATGGCAGTAGCAGAGCTCCAGCAAATTAGTGGAAGTAGGTAAGGTCTCTTGAGACCTGAGCTTGGTATTGGTACTCTGTCATTTCTGCCACAATCTATTGGCCAAAGAAAGTCACAAGGCTGACAAATTCTATGGGTGGGGAAATTGACTCCACCTGTTGATTGGACGAGCTGCAAAGTCAAATTGCAAAAAGGATAGTGATAAAAGGGGTGAAGAATTGGAGATATGTTTACTCTCAATCTCTTACAGCTGAGGTTAGTTACAATCTGAATACCAAGTATGAACTTTGTTTTGTAAAAACAGGAAGCTCTCAAAGTCATGACATAGATTTGGGTTTTGAAAAGATATCTCTGGTAGTAGTATGATACAAAGTTTGAAGGGAGGAGAGATTAAAGGTTAGGTGCCTATAAGGTGCATAATGCAATAGTCCAAGATATTATGGGTTTAAACAGAACCCTATGACTTTAGTTCATTCCAACTAATCTGACAAGTTAGATCAAGACCACCTCTTCCATTCACTGCCCCACCAATTAATTTTGTGTAATTAATCCTTAATTAATAATTTAGTTTAAATATGTGAGCATATAAATTAACTTAGATGGCCTCTAAGTTTCTTCCTTATATTGTTTCCATTATTCTAAAATAAGAGCCTTGTCCATGGATATTCCAAATGGCTTGCAGACAAAATACTGTCTGAAAGTTTTTTTCTTATAAAAAGAAATATGGGTTGTGGGAATCAAGGAAGATTTTTGAGCAAGAGAGAAATGTGATCATAGATTCCACTGGGAAGTTAAATTTCACAATGAAGAGTAGGATAGATTGATGGGTGAAGGTTATGTTGAGGGAACCATTTGGAGTCCATAGAAATAGTTCATATGTGAATCATAAGGCCTGAATTAGACAGTGGGTGGGCCCTGGGAGTGGATAGGGAGGAATGTATCTACAGGGTAATTCTAAGATTAGAGAGAACTTGGAACCTGACTAGATGTGGGGATGGGACAAGGGAGAGGAAGAATTAAAGGTAATTTCATTTATTCATGTCCACCTTAAATCTGATTCATTTAACCACCAAGATCATATTTTATAAAAATTAAATTTTATTGCTTATAAATGTAATACCTAGTCATCATGGAAAATATATTTGCTTTTTTTTTATTGAACAAATATTTAAGAAGTGCCTCCTATGTGCCAGTCACTGTTCTAGGCACTAGGGATAGAGTAGGAAACAAAATGAAAGAGAAATCCCTGACCTCATGGATATTACATAAAGAAAAGGAAGGGGGAAAAGTGAGGAAAATTGCCCAGATCCTTTCTTCTGCCCTAACTTAACATTTTGGAATATCTCCTCTATGTCTCTCTGTCTCTCTCTCTCCTGAGCTTCCCTTCTATCTCTCCCTCTCTTTTTCTCTCTTTCTCCTTCTCTCTCTTTCTGTGTATATGTGTCTGTATATGTGTTGTTTGTTTAGCAGCATTTTTGTCTCTTAAATATATGACTTTTCTACCTTAAATTATAGTATAAGATTTCTCCTCCCCAGCTTAATACCTGTTCTTCATTACTGTCTCTTAGTAGCTGTGTGAACCTAGGCAATCTCCGTGCCTCTGTTTCCTTATCAGTTAAAACGGTAGTACTTCCCTTTAAACACTGTCGTGAGGGCTGACTTGATACATTTAAAGTACCTAGAATAGGGTATGTTACGGTGTAGGCACTCAATAAATTTAGCTGTAAGTATTATTATTTTTATTATTAATATATTTTAAATAATCATTAGTTACCACTATATTACTTCTTTTTTTAAAATGTGGCCCTCTCTTTTTAATTTATGTATTTTATTTTTTTATTTTTGGCTGTGTTGGGTCTTCATTGCTGCGCACGGGCTTTTCTCTGGTTGCGGTGAGTGGGGGCTACTCTTGGTTGTGGTGTGTGGGATTCTAATTGCAGTAGCTTCTCTTGTTGTGGAGCACGGGCTTTAGGCACACGGGCTTCAGTAGTTGTGGCTCACGGGCTCTAGAGGGCAGGCTCAGTAGTTGTGGCACATAGGCTTAGTTGCTCTGCAGCATGTGGGAACTTTCCAGACCAGGGCTCGAACCCATGTCCCCTGCATTGGCAGGCGGATTCTTAACCACTGCACCACCAGGGAAGCCCTATATTACTGTTTTTAATAACTTAGATTGCTTTCATTTTAAAGTAACACTAAATGGGCATTTTTATTTTTATTTTTATTTATTTATTTATTTTTTTGCGGTACGTGGGCCTCTCACTGTTGTGGCCTCTCCCGCTGCGGAGCACAGGCTCCAGACACGCAGGCTCAGTGGCCATGGCTCACGGGCCCAGCTGCTCCGCGGCATGTGGGATCCCCCGGGACCGGGGCACGAACCCGTATCCCCTGCATCAGCAGGCAGACTCTCAACCACTGCGCCACCAGGGAAGCCCTAAATGGGCATTTTTAAATACATCTTTATTGGAGTATAATTACTTCACAACGTGGTGTTAGTTCCCATTGTACAACAAAGTGAATTGGCCATATGCATACCTATATCCCCATATCCCCTCTCTCTTGAGCCTCCCTCCACCCTCCTGATGCCACTCCTCTGTCGTCACAAAACAATGAGCTTATATCCTTGTGCTATGCTGCCGCTTCCCACTAGCTATCTATTTTACATTTGGTAGTGTATATATGTCGATGCTACTCTCACTTCACTCCAGTTTCCCCCTCCCACACCCTGTGACCTCAAGTCCATTCTCTATGTCTACGTCTTTATTCCTGCCCTGCCACTAGGTTAATCAGTACCCTTTATTTGTTGTTAGATTCCATGTATATGCATTAACATATGGTATTTGTTTTTCTCTTTATGACTTACTTCACTCTGTATGACAGACTCTAGGTCCATCCACCTCACTACAAATAACTCAATTTTGTTTCTTTTTATGGCTGAGTAATATTCCATTGTATATATGTGCCACATCTTCTTTTTTTTTTTTTTTTGCGGTATGCGGGCCTCTCACTGCTGTGGCCTCCCCCGTTGCAGAGCACAGGCTCCAGACACACCGGCCCAGTGGCCATGGCTCACGGGCCCAGCTGCTCCGCTGCATGTGGGATCCTCCCAGACCAGGGCACGAACCCATGTCTCCTGCATCGGCAGGCAGACTCTCAACCACTGCGCCACCAGGGAAGCCCTGCCACATCTTCTTTATCCATTCATCTGTCAATGGACATTTAGGTTGGTTCCATGTCCTGTCTATTCTAAATAGTGTCAAAATGAATATTGTGGTACATGTCTCTTTTTGAATTATGGTTTTCTCAGGAGTAGTGGGATTGCTGGGTCATATAGTAGTTCTATTTTTAGTTTTTTAAGGAACCTCCATACTGTTGTCCACAGTGGTTGTATCAATTTACATTCCCGTCAACAGTGCAGGAGGGTTACCTTTTCACCACACCCTTTCCAGCATTTATTGTTTCTAGAATTTTTGATAATGGCCATTCTGACCAGTGAGAGGTGATACCTCATTGTAGTTTTGATTTGCATTTCTCTAATAATTAGTGATGTTGAGCATCTTTTCATGTGCTTCTTGGCCATCTGTGTGTCTTCCTTGGTGAAATGTCTGTTTAGGTCTTTTGCCCATTTTTTAACTGGATTATTTGGGGTTTTTTTGATATTGAGCTCCATGAGCTGTTTGTGTATTTTGGAGATTAATCCTTTGTCTGTTGTTTCATTTGCAAATATTTTCTCCCATTCTGAGGGTTGTCTTTTCATCTTGTTTACAGTTTCCTTGTTGTGCAAAAGCTTTTAAGTGTCATTAGGTCCCATTTGTTTATTTTAATTTTTATTTCTATTACTCTAGGAGGTGGGTCAAAAAAGATCTTGCTATGATTTATGTCATAGAGTGTTCTGCCTATGTTTTCCTCTAAGAGATTTATAGAGTCTGGTCTTACATTTAGGACTTTAACCCATTTGGGTTTATTTTTGTGTATGGTGTTAGGGATTGTTCTACTTTCATTCTTTTACATGTAGCAGTCCAGTTTTCCTAGCACCACTTATTAAAGAGATTGTCTTTTCTCCACTGTATGTTCTTGCCCCCTTTGTCATAAATTAGGTGTCCATATGTACATGGGTTTATCTCTGGGCATTCTATCTTGTACCATTGATCTATATTTCTGTTTTTGTGCCAGTACCATACTGTCTTGATTACTATAGCTTTGTGGTATAGTTTGAAGTCAGGGAGCCTGATTCCTCCAACTGCATTTTTCTTTCTCAAGATTGCTTTAGCTATTTGGGGTCTTTTGTGTTTCCATATGAATTGTAAAATTTTTTGTTCTAATTCTGTGAAGAATGCCATTGGTAGTTTGATAGGGATTGCATTGAATCTGTAGATTGCTTTGGGTAGTATAATCATTTTCTGAATATTGATTCTTCTAATACAAGAATATGGCCTATTTCTTTATCTGTTTATGTCATGTTTGATTTCTTTCATCAGTGTTTTATAGTTTTCTGAGTACAAGTCTTTCATCTCCTTAGGCAGGTTTATCCTAGGTATTTTATTCTTTTTGTTGCAATGGTAAGTGGGAGTGTTTCCTTAATTTCTTTTTCTGATTTTTCATTGTTGGGTATGGGAATGCCAGAGATTTCTGTGCATTAATTTTGTTTCCTTCAACCTTGCCAAATTAATTGATTAGTTGTAGTAGTTTTCTGGTGGCATGTTTAGGATTTTCTATGTATAGTATTATGTCATCAGCAAACAGTGATGGTTTTACTTCTTTTCCTATTTGTATTCCTTTTATTTCATTTGCTTCTTTGATTGCTGTGGATAGGACTTCCAAAATTATGTTTAATAAGAGTGGTGAGAGTGGACATCATTGTCTTGTCCTGATCTTAGTGGAAATGCTTTCAGTTTTTCACCATTGAGTATCATGCTTGCTCTGGGTTTGTGATATATGGTGTTTATTATGTTGAGGTAGGTTCCCTCTATGTCCATTTTGGGGGACTTTTTATCATAAATCAGTGTTGAATTTGTCAAAAGCTTTTCCTGCATCTGTTGAGATGATCATATGGTTTTTATTCGTTAATTTGTTAATGTGGTGTATCACATTGATTCATTTGTATATATTGAAGAATCCTTGCATCCCTGGGATAAATCCCACTTGATCATGGTGTATGATCCTCTTAATGTGCTGTTGGATTCTGTTTGCTAGTATTTCGTTCAGGATTTTTGCATCTATGTTCACAAGTGATATTTGCTTATAATTTTCTTTTTTTGTAATATCTTTGTCTGGTTTTTGTATAAGGGTGATGGTGGCTTTGTAGAATGAATTTGAGAGTGTTTCTTCTTCTGCAATTTGTTGGAAGAGTTTGAGAGGAATCGGTGTTAGCTATTCTCTAAGTGTTTGATAGAATTTGCTGTGAAGCCATCTGGTCCCGGCCTTTTGTTTGTTTGAATTTTTTTTTTTTTTTTTTTTTTTTTTTTTTTTTTTTTTTTTTTTTTTGCAGTACACGGGCCTCTCACTGTTGTGGAGCACAGATTCTGGACACTCAGGCTCAGTGGCCATGGCTCACAGGCCTAGTCACTCATGGCATATGGGATCTTCCCAGATGGGGGCACAAACCCGTGTCCCATGCATCAGCAGGCAGACTCTCAACCACTGTGCCACCAGGGAAGACCTGTTGGAAGATTTTTAATTATGGTTTCAATTTCATTACTTGTGATAGGTATGTTTATATTTTCTAATTCTTCCTGGTTCAGTCTTGGAAAATTGTACCTTTCTAAGAATTTTTCCATTTCTTCATGGTTGTCCATTTTATTGGCATATAGTTGTTTGTAGTAATCTCTTATAATCCTTTGTATTTCTACAGTGTCAGTTGTGATTTCTCCTTTTTCATTTCTAATTTTATTGGTTTGTGCCCTCTCCCTTTGTTTCTTGATGAGTCTGGCTAAGGGTTTATCAATTATGTTTATCTTCTCAAAGAAACAGCTTTTAGTTTTATTGATCTTTTCTTCATTTCTATTTCATTTATTTCTGCTCTGATCTTTATGATTTCTTTCCTTCTACTGATTTTGGGTTTTCCTTGTTCTCCTTCTTCTAGTTGTTTTAAGTGTAGGGATAGATAGTTTATTTGAAATTTTTCTTGTTTCTTGAGGTGAGATTGTATTGCTACAAACTTGCCTCTTAGATCTGCTTTTGCTGCGCCCTGTAGGTTTTGGATTGTCGTGTTTTCATTGTCATTGGTTTCTATATATTTTTAAATTTCTTCTTTGATTTCTTCAGTGATCTCTTGGTTATTTAGTAGTGCACTGTTTAGCCTCCATGTATTTCTTTTTTTACAGTTTTTTTCCTGTAATTGATTTCCAATCTCATAGCATTGTGGTCAGAATAGAGGCTTGATATGATTTCAATTTTCTTAAATTTTCCAAGGCTTGATTTGTGACCCAATATATGATCTATTCTAGAGAATGTTCCATGAGCCCTTGAGAAAAATGTATATTCTGTTGTTTTTGGATGGAATGTCCTATAAATATCAATTAAGTCCATCTTGTGTAATGTATCATTTAAAGCTTGTTTTTCCTTATTTATTTTCTGTTTGGATGATCTGTCCAGTGGTGAAAGTGGGGTGTTAAAATCCCCAACTATTATTGTATAACTGTCAATTTCTCCTTTCATTGTTGTTAGCATTTGCCTTATGTATTGAGGTGTTGGGTGTATAAGCATTTATAAATGTTATATCTTCTTCTTGGATTGGTCCTTTGATCATTATGTAGTGTCCCTCCTTTTCTCTTGTAACGGTCTTTATTTTAAAGTCTATTTTATCTGATACGAGTATTGCTACTCCAGCTTTCTTTTGATTTCCTTTTGCATGGGATATCTTTTTCCATCCCTTCACTTTAAGTCTGTATGTGTCCCTAGGTCTGAATTGGGTCTCTTTTAGACAGCATATATATGGGCCTTGTTTTTGGATCCATTCAGCCAGTCTGTGTCTTTTGGTTGGGGCCTTTAATCCATTTACATTCAAGGTTATTATCAATATGCGTGTTCCTATTACCATTTTCTTAATTGTTTTGGGTTTGTTTTTGTGGGTCTTTTTCTTCTCTTGTGTTTCCCACTTAGAGAAGCTTCTTTAGCATTTGTTGTAAAGCTGGTTTGGTGGTGCTGAATTCTCTTAGTTTTTGCTAGTCTGAAAAGCTTTTGACTTCTCCATTGAATCTGAATGAGATCCTTGCTGGGTAGAGTAATCTTGATTGTAGGTTTTTCTGTTTCATCACTTTAAGTGTATCCTGCCACTCCCTTCTGGCCTGAAGAGTTTCAACTGATAACTTTATGGGATTCTTTTGTATGTTATTTTTTGTTTTTCCCTTGCTGCTTTTAATATTTTTTCTTTAATTTAATTTTTGTTAGTTTGATTAATATATGTCTTGCTGTGTATCTCCTTGGGTTTATCCTGTATGGGACTCTCTGTGCTTGCTGGACTTGTGTGACTATTTCCTTTCCCATGTTAGGGAAGTTTTCAAGTATAATCTCTTCAAATATTTTCTCAGACCCTTTCTTTTTCTCTTCTTCTTTTGGGACCCCTATAATTCAAATGTTGGTGTGTGTAGTGTTGTCCCATAGGTCTCTGAGATTGTCTTCAATTCTTTTCATTCATTTTTCTTTATTCTGGTCCTGGACCATTATTTCCACATTTTGTCTTCTAGCTCACTTATTCATTCTTCTGCCTCAGTTATTCTGTTATTGATTGCTTCTAGTGTATTTTTCATTTCAGTTATTATGTTGTTCATCTCTGTTTGTTCTTTAATTCTTCTAGATCTTTGTTAAACATTTCTTGTATTTTCTCAATCTGTGTCTACATTTTACTTCCAAGATTCTGGATCATCTTTACTATGATTATTCTGAATTCTTTTTGAGGTTGATTGCCTATTTCCTCTTTATTTACTTGGTCTTGTGGGTTTTTACCTTGCTCCTTCATCTGTGACATATTTTTTTGCCCTTTCCCTTTTTTTTTTTTTTTTTAATGAGTGGGATTGTATCCCTGTCTTACTGGTTGTTTGGCCTGAGGTTTCCAGCTCTGGGGTTTGTATGCTCTTGGATAGAGCTGTGTCTTGGTGCTGATGAGGAAATCTGTGAAACCTCACTCTGATGAAAATCCCCTGGGTCTGAGTTTCTCTGTTAATCCAGTTGTTCAGACTCAGAGCTCCCACTGCAGGAGCTTTGGTCCTTTCCCTGGCTTGTGAACCAAGATCCTGCAAGCCACCTGGGGTGGAAAAAAAAAAGAAAGAAAGAAAGAAAGAAAACCCAACAATAACAAAGTAAAGAATAAAATTAGACTAGGAAACTAACAGCCATGTTAGGAAGAAAATAAAAATAAAAATATAGATAAGTCAACAACTGGAAGGTACAACAGTACCACAATAGTAATAAAGAGGAAGAAGGGAAACAAAATGGGGGGATAGGCCTTGGCTGTGGAGGTCATGGTCTAAGCAAGTCAAGGTTTGGGTGGTGGGTGAAGCCAATGCTCAGGAACCACAGGGCTGGAAAAGACCCTGGGATCTGTGGGGGGTGTGGCTTAGGCTCAAGGAACAGAAGGGGCACAGGTGTGCCCCCCACCCCTTGTCTCATGTGGCTGGGGACCTCACCTAGGAGCATAGCAGGCTTCCTGGGCTCAAGTGGGTGGGGCAAAAACCTTCCTCTCTTCTCCTGCTCCTCTGGGCTGGGAGGGGCCCTCCCACCTGTCTCTTCTGATCTCCCCAGCCTCAGGAATGCTGATCCTGTCTGGCCTCCACTTCTCCTCCCCCTTTAGTCTGCCTACATCCTACCAGTTCACTTTGGGGTTCCTCCCATCTTCTTGGGTGTCAGAGTCCCCCACCAGCAGCTGGCAGGAGCCCTAGTTCCTATGGTCTTATACTAATGCTTCCTGACCATAAGACTGAAAGCTGACTGCAAGATGATTCAATTGGGGTATTGCACTTTCCACAAATGCAAAGTTGTTTCTTTTTTAATTAAGAACTACTAGGTGGTTTTCAGACTGGTTTTTGAGAAGCCCTGTGTTTTTCTGTTTTGCTTTGTTAATTAATTAATTTGTTTGTTTTTATTTTTGGCTCTGTTGGGTCTTTGTTGCTGCACACGGGCTTTCTCCAGTTGGGGGAAGCAGGGGCTACTATTTGTTGTGGTGCGTGGGCCTCACATTGTCGTGGCTTCTCTTGTTGCAGAGCATGGGCTCTAGGTGCCTGGGCTTCAGTAGTTGTGGCTCACAGACTCTAGAGCACAGGCTCAGTAGTTGTGGTTCATGGGCTCAGTAGTTTCTCCCTGGCATGTGGGATCTTTCTGGGCCAGGGACTGAACCCATGTTCCCTGCATTGGCAGGTGGATTCTTAACCACTATGCCACCAGGGAAGCCCTAAAGTGATTTCCTCATATTCTAATACAAAAAACTCAAGTTCCACTCAACCCATTTAATGGAAACAAGAAGTTGGCAATCCTTCTAAAAGAAGACTAAATTGCAGATACAAAGAATATTAAAAGCTATGAGAGAATACAAGGGACAATTTCATAACAAGGTATAATTTTTCCTTGAGCATTTTAAGTAGAATTATTTTAAAGTCCATGTCTAATGACTCCATTAGCTATACTCTCTGTGGGTCTTCTTTATTGTCTGTTGTTTCTCTTATTTTTTAAAACATTTTATTTTATATTATAGTTGATTAACAATGTTGTGTAACTATCCTTCCCTACACCCTTCCCCTCTGGTAACCAGAAGTTCATTCTCTAAGTCAGTGTGTCTGTTTCTATTCTGTAAATATGTTCATTTGTATCACTTTATTTTGAATCTGCATATAAGTGATACCATACAATATTTGTCTTTCTCTGTCTGACTTCATTCAGTATGACAATCTCTAGGTCCGTCCTTGTTGCTGCAAATGGCATTTCATTCTTTTTAATGGTTGAGCAATAGTCCATTGTTTATATGTACCACTTCTTTATCCATTCATCTGTTGATGGGCATTTAGGTTGCTTTCATGTCTTGGCTTTTGTAAACAGTGCTGCAATGAACATTGGGGTGCATGTATCCTTTTGGACCATGGTTTTCTCTGGATATATGCCTAGGAGTGGGATTGCAGGGTCATATGGTAGCTCTATTTTTAGGTTTTTTTTTTTTTTTTTTTTTTTTTCGGTATGCGGGCCTCTCACTGTTGTGGCCTCTCCCATCACGGAGCACAGGCTCCGGACGCACAGGCCCAGCGGCCATGGCCCATGGGCCCAGCCGCTCCGCGGCATGTGGGACCTTCCCGGACCAGGGCACGAACCCGTGTCTCCTGCATCGGCAGGCGGACTCTCAACCGCTGCGCCACCAGGGAAGCCCTATTTTTAGTTTTTAATGGAACCTCCATACTGTTCTCCACAGTGGCTGTACCAATTTATATTCCTACCAACAATGTTAGAGGGTTCCCTTCTCTCCACAGCTTCTCCAACATTTATTGCTTGTGGATTTTTTGATGCTAGCCATTCTGACTGATGTGAGGTGATATGTCATTGTAGTTTTTATTTGCATTTCTCTAATAATTAATGCTGTTGAACATCTTTTCATGTGCCTCTTGGCCATCTGTATGTCTTCTTTGGAGAAATATCTATTTAGGTCTTCTGCCTAATGTTTTATTGGGTTGTTTGTTTTTATGATATTAAGCCTCATGAGCTGTTTGTAAATTTTGGAGACTAATTCCTTGTTGGTCTCATTGTTTGCAAATATTTTCTTCCATTCTGTGCATTGTCTTTTCATTTTGTTTATGGTTTCCTTTGCTGTGCAAAAGCTTTTGAGTTTAATTAGGTCCCATTTGTTTATTTTTGTTTTTATTTTCATTACTCTAGAAGATGGATTGAAAAATATATTTCTGTGATTTATGTCAGAGAGTGTTCTGTCTATGTTTTCCTCTAAGAGTTTTATAGTGTCCAGTCTTACATTTAGGTACTTAATCCATTTTGAGTTTATTTTTGAGTATGGTGTTAAGAGTGTTATAATTTCATTTTTCCCACCACCATTTATTGAAGAGACTGTCTTTCCTCCATTGTATAGTCCTGTCTCCTTTGTTGTAGATTAATTGACCTCATGGGTTTTCATTTCTCTTGCATTGATTTATATTTCTATTTTTGTGCCAGTACCATACTGTTTTGATGACTATAGGTTTGTAGTATATTCTGAAGCCAGGGAGGCTGATTCCTCCAACTTCACTTTTCTTTCTCAAGATAGATTTGGCTATTCTGGGTCTTTTGTGTTTCTATACAAATTTTAAGACTTTTTGTTCTAATTCATTGAAAAATGCCATTGGTAATTTGATAGGGATTGCATTGAATCTGTGGATTGCCTTGGGTACTATAGTCATTTTGACAATATTGATTCTTCTAATCCAAGAACGTCATTCTCTTATTTTGGATTACTTTGTCTTTTCTCTTCATATATCTATTAATTTTCTATTGAGTGCCAGATATTGCATATGAAATTTTTTTAAAATATGGAATGCTTCATGAATTTGCATATTTTTCTTGCACAGGGGCTGTGCTAACCTTCTCTGTATCATTCCAATTTTAATATATGTGCACACAAGCAAGCATGAAAAATTTTTTATTAAAGTGAAGCCTAGGATTATGATAGAAAGTCTCTCCTGTGAGAATTTTCATTTTCTCTGCCAGGTTTACATGATTCAAATATAGACTTCAAGGACTTCTGGTTTTGGCTAAAATGAATAAACTTGCTATCACTTTCTCAAAACTCATATAACAATCATTATAGTGGTGAATTTCCTAGGCTTTGTTTTTCTACCCATATCTCCTAACTTAGACTGTAGGGCAACCCAAATCCCAGAACTGCACAGCAGGTATGAACAGAAAAGCTCCAATAGAAATGTTCTTTTTCTAGTTAGAAGACCAGGTAAGGGGCACTGCAGGATTGTAAATGTGCAGAGTAATCCCCCCTTTTTCTTTTACTAATCTCCTGACCCTGCCCTGTGGCAAGTCATGAAGCTGCACTCTTGCAACAGAGCAGCAGTCATGATCTTGCAGGCACCTAAAATTTAGAGAAAGTCCTTTATTACAGAAGAACTGGGAAAAGGAATTCCTTTGGTCTTAAGAGTATTGGGGAAATAATACTCAATTGTTTTCTCTCTATTTTCTCTCTAGCCTTTGCTCCTAAGGCAGACCCAGTTATGGAAAGTATGTAACAGCATGGAGAGGCCAAGACTTCTGCTTTCTAAGGACCATGAAAAGAGCTAAAATATATTCAGGAAATTATAGAAAGGTGAGAGTGGAGAAATAGATCCCCTAAACCTGTGTATATAGTCACTTTTGAGCAGTACAAAGCAAAGAAATAGAGACTATAAAACAAGAACTAAATGGAAACTTTTAAAGTTAAAAAGTAAAATAACTAAAAAAAAAATCACTGATGGGCTTAATATCAGAATGGAAAGACTAAGTGAAGTTAAAGATAGATGCATAGAAACCATTAAATCTGAAAAACAAATAGAAAAGCAATTTGTAAAAAATTGAACTGAGCTTCAGAGACCTGTAGTAAAATATCAGAAGGTCTAATATTTTTGTTACTAAGGTCTAAGAAGAAGAAGAAAAATAAATTGATGCAGAAAAAAGTTTTGAAAAAATAATTGCTGAAAACATCCCAAATTGGTTGAAGGACATGACATTACAGATTCAAAAACTCAGTGAATTTCAAATAAGATAAACTCAAAGAAAACCACAATCATAATGAGCAAACTACTAAAAACCAAAGATAATGAAAAAATTCTTACAAGCAACCAGAGAGAAATAAAACATTGTGTATAGAGTATAACAAATTGAATAATTGCTGACTTCTCATAAGAAACCATTATGGTCAGAAGACAGTAGAATATTTTTAAGGTGCTGAAAGAAACTAATGGTCAACCCTGAATTCTATATATAGTGAAAATATCCTTCAAGGATAAAAACAAATAAAAACATTCTAAGATGAAGGAAAACTAAGGGAATCTGTTGGCAGCAGAATTACCCTAAAAGAAATGTTAAAGGAAGTTCTTGAGGGGGAAGGGAAATGGTATCAGAATGATAGGTGGAATGAAGAAAGAGCAACAGAAATGGTAAATATCTGGATAAATAAGCTATTTTTTCTCTAAGTTCTTTAAAACATGTATGGCTATTAAAAGCAAAATGATAACATTTTGAGGTTTTCAGTGTATGCAATACATATGACAACTACAATATAAATAAAGGAGGATAAAAGGGCCTATGTGATTATAAGATTTTTACATTTCATTTGAAGTGGTAAAATATTAATTCTAAGTACACCATGAAATTTTGTATGTTGCAATCCCCAGAGAAACTACTAAAATAATTATTCAAAGATATATAATCAAAAAGCCAATAGATAAATTTAAATGGAATACACAGGAAAATGGAAACAGAAAAACAAAAAAGGGAGCCAATATAAAACAGATAATAAAATTATAGTATTAAATCCAACCATATCAATAATTACATTAAATGTAAATGGTCCAAACATACAAATTAAGAAACAGAGATTGTCAGATTGAATAAAAATATGGATTTCATTTACTCTGAAGGCCAGTTTACTTCTGGTTTATCTTACTTCTAGGGTAATATTTTGAGGGTTTACCCAAAGTCTAGGAACTTACTCCTCTTCTTGAAGGACTCTGAATTCAAATGTTTATTCCTTTAGCTCCTAAAGGCTGCTTAATCACTTCTTGGGCTTCCCTTTCCTCCATGATCTTGATCTTGTAATTCTTCACTCCCTTCTTAGCTACCTAAAATCTACAAACATATTTTTTTAAATAATTTTTTCAGTTTTCCTATTTATTTTTTCACAATTATTGGTCTGAGTCCCTTACTTCCTATATATTTAAAACCCAAGAAGAATAAAAAATTTTAAGAGAAAATATAATTTATACAAATTGACCCATGAAATAAAATATCTAGATAACTTAGTAATCATATAAGAAATTGTATAGTCTAAGATCTATTCCTAATAATTGTATTCCACCAAGACAATTTTACCAATGAAATTCTCAATAAAGGATAATTCCAATGTTACATAAAATGTTACAAGTTATAAAGGGAAAATTGAAAGCTATCCAACTTTTATAAGACTAGTGTTATTCTATTACCAAACCTGGAGTGGACAAGGACAACACAAGAAAAGGAAAGAAAAACCAATCACCCTTATGAACAGAGGCAAAAATTCTAAATAAGACAGCAAGCTAACTCTGATAGTACAATGAAAGTGTAATATATTGTGATCAAGTAGGATATATCCCAGGAATAAAAGTAGCTTAATTATTTATCAGGTCAAATGAGAAAAAAACTATTTGATCATCTCAATAGATGCTGGAAAAGCATTGGATAAAGTAAAACTATACCTTGAATTTTTTAATTAACAAATTCAGAATATAAAAGAAACTTTCTTTACCAAACAAAAGTCATCTGCTAAAAGCTTACATCAAATATCATACCTAATGGGGAACCTGTAGAAGCATTCACATTAAGGTAAAAAAAAAAACTAAAGGATGTCCTCTATTATCACTGTTAATCAACATATTATTGGAGAACCTAACCAATGCAACATGAATAAAAAGGACATAAGCTATACAAATTTGAGTGGAAGAAATGAAACATCACTACTAGCTTGATATGTGATTGCCCACCTAGAAATTCCAAAGCAAAAAGTGCCAAACTCCTGGAACTAACAAGAGTTTAGTAATGTGGCTGGATATAAAATAAACATACTGGGTTTCCGTGGTGGCATAGTGGTTAAGAATCCGTCTGCCAATGCAGGGGACATGGTAAGCCCTGGTGTGGGAAGATCCCACATGCCGCAGAGCAACTAAGCCCATGCGCCACAACTACTGAGCCTGCACTCTAGAGCCCATGCTCTGCAACAAGAGAAGCCACCCAATGAGAAGCCTGCACACCGCAATGAAGAGTTGCCCCGCTCACTGCAACTAGAGAAAAGCCTGCATGCAGCAGCAAAGACCCAATGAAGCCAAAAATAAAAATAAATAAATAAATGTATTTTATTTTAAATAAATAAAATAAAATAAAATAAATGTATTTTAAAAATAAACATACTATTCATGACAATATTAATTTTTTAATTAATAGAAAAATATTCCATTCATAATTGCAAAAAACTGTGAAATATGTAGGAATAAATCTAATAGCAGATATATAAAACCTTTTGGGGAATGCTTGTGTACTGCTAGTGGGGAGGTAAATTAGTGTAGCCACTATGGAAAACAGTATGGAGATTCCTCAAAACATTAAAAATAGAACTACCATATGATCCAGCAATTCCACTTCTGGGTATTTATTCAAAGAAAATAAAAACACTAACTTGAAAAGATGTATGCACTCCCATGTTCATTACAGCATTATTTACAATAGCTAAAATATGGAAACAACCTAAGTGGTGTGTACATCAATGGATAAATGAAAAAAGAAAATGTTATATACATATATACATATACATATATATGAATAATATTCATTCATAAAAAGAATGTATTCTTGACATTTATAACAACATGAATGGACCTTGAGGGCATTATGGTAAATGAAATATCAGACAGAAAATGACAAATAAATACTGTATGATCTCACTTGTATGTGGAATCTAAAGAAAAAAAAAAAAGATACAGAAAACAGCTTAATGGTTGCCAGAGACTGGATAGGCAAAATGGGTGAAGAAGGTCAAAAAGTACAAACTCCCAGTTATAAAATAAAAGTCATAGGGATGTAATTTACAGCATGGTGACTATAGTTAATAATATTTTATTGTATATTTGAAAGTTTCTAAGAAAGTAAACCTTAAAAGTACTCATCACAAGAAAAAAATTTGTAACTGTGTATGGTGAAGGATGTTGACTTATTGTAGTGACCATTCATAATACCTAAAAATATTGAATAATTATGTTGTACACCTGAAATTAATATAATGTTTTATTTTGATCATACTTCAATTCAAAAAATAAAGTAATTATGAAACTTTTTAAAAGAGAAATATATAAGATCTTTTAAATAAAACTACAGTTAACTTTTTTAAAATGCATGAGTCCACTTATACATGGAGTTTTTTCAATAGTAAATATTACAGTACTACACGATTCAAGTGTTGGTTAAGTCCTTGGATGTGGAACTGTGGATACAGAGGAGCAATGAATGTGAAGATTTCTGACTGCAAGGAGGAAGTCCTTGCAAGGAGGAAATCCTACACCCCACCATCCCCACCATGTTGTTCAAGGCTTAACTGTATAAATTTTACTGAAGGACATTAAAAAAAAATATACTAGGAGGGCTTCCCTGGTGGCACAGTGGTTGAAAATCTGCCTTCTAATGCAGTGCACACGGGTTCGAGGCCTGGTCTGGGAAGATCCCACATGCCATGGAGCAACTAGGCCCGTGAGCCACAACTACTGAGCCTGTGCGTCTGGAGCCTATGCTCCACAACAAGAGAGGTCACGATAGTGAGAGGCCTGCACACCGCAATGAAGAGTGGCCCCCGCTTGCCACAACTAGAGAAAGCCCTCGCACAGAAATGAAGGCCCAACACAGTCCAAAATAAATAAATAAATACATAAATTTTTTTTTTTTAAAAATATATATATACATACTAGGAAATTTGGAGAAATGCACCAAGTTCATGGCTGAAAGTATTTAATCTTTAAATGGTATTACATTTTGTAAAATCAATTTATAAATCAATGTAATTAAAATCAAAATCTCAATTTTTGTAAAATTTGAAAAACTGACTCTAAACTTCATATGTAATAGTTAATGCATGAGAATAGTTAACACAATTTTTACTTCTAACAGGGAGAGCCAGCCTTGGTTATTTACTTGCTAGCATTTCATCATTATAGTAGCAGCTATTTTGACTCTCCCCAGTCAGAAAAAAGCCAGAATGACAAAGATGTTTGTGTTCATTTTTTAAATAAAAATGCATAGATGTATTACTTTTGATTTTAAAGTATACTTTAAATACTATATTATTTAACGTATATATTTTTTAATGAGAAAAAAGGAAAGAGAAAGGAAAAGTGGAAGAGAATACTAAAATTTTACTAAAAAGATGAAAATTAGCATCTTATTTATTTTTTAATATCTTCTTTCTGGCTGTGTCGGGTCTTAGTTGCAGCATGTGGGATCTTTGTTGAGGCTCTCAGCATCTTTCATTGTGATGCTTGAGCTTCTCTCTAGTTGAGGTGCATGGGCTTAGTTACCCTGAAGCATGTGGGATCTTAGTTCCCCAACCATGGATCGAACCTGTGTCCCCTGCGTTGGAAGGAGGATTGTTTACCACTGGACCACCAGGGAAGTCCCAGCATCTTATTTCTTATTCTTGTCTTATCTCATGCATACCCCTACCTCCAACACACAAATGCATTGATTAGCATGTGAAACTTGGTGGAGCATTTAATTCTCAAAAGCTTACCTTGTATATAGAAATGGTGCTCCATTCTAGGAACCAGACTCAACCTAAAATTCATAATTACAAGTTATAATTTATATAACTTATAATATATATATATAATTTATATAGAATATCTATATTTTAAAGTGCATATCTTTATATGCACTATTCCTACTTTTTCCACTACCTTCTGAAGTAGGAGATACTATCTCCATTTTTATATTAGAAAGTTGTGGCTTAGGAAATTTAACTTACTTGTCATAGATCAAAAGCTAATAAGTGGCTCACTCAGGATTAAAACTTAAGTTTAATTGTTGTCAAAGCCCTGCTTTTTCCACTACTTTTTCCCACTATGCCCCCTTCTGAGGAACAAACTGTGGAAAGAATTCCCTTGGCATCTCTCAAGCAATAAGATACTGTGTCACTAGGAGGATTTTCTAGTCAAGATCTTGGTGCCTATGATGATTCATATTTAGATCATGTTCTTTGAGAGTAAGGAAAGAGATCTGTAAGCAGCTGGTTTTAGCATCTGAGAGTTGTAAAGAAAATTCTCAGGGAAATCATCCAATGATATTGTAGGAAATCTCAGAGGTCACAGAGCTATTTATTCCTCCACACAGCTAAAATTTCAACACTTGCTAAAATTCTCTTTCTACTTCCAGCCATAATGAAAGTTAAAGTGTTTATTATTAAACTACCATAAAAAAAGAGTGAGAGATTTGGCAGGCTTCTGATTCAAGCACCTCTGAGCCCACTCTTTTCAGGTAATTGTACTATTAGAGAGCTGAATATTAAATAGAGGGGCCTGGACATCCAGTCAGGATGATGTGCCAACATATTTTCCAGTCCATGGCAAGAAAAACTTGGTCATAGATAGCCTCACAATCAACACTTTCAGTTGTATACATGTGGAATAAGATTTTCAGAAGAATGTTTGCCAATTTATTTGAATTGCAAATAAAAAATAGCACTTATCAAAATTTATGCCCTGCGGTCAGATACTACTGCATCATTTTCTCCCAGAAGAGATATTCTTTCATGCTCATCTCCATATATGAGTAGTCATGTGGTCTTTACATTTAGGTCTGAAGCATTGTGTTTGCTTTACTTTTCATTGTAGATAGAAGGAACATCCTTTTATTTGGGGGGACAGGTTTGCAGATTAAATGCAGCCTGAGCTAAAAGTCCATATTAATCAGTATGGTATCAGAATAAGCATATTTGCGACACAGAAAATACCAGGAAAAGATGGAAAAGGGAAGACGGGACCAACTGCAGAGATCTTCAAGGGAAATATATTTTGTTATACACATCTTTTTCAGGCAGAGAATGCTTTGAGTCAGGAACTAACCATCAGTAATATTAAAAGTCAAAGATATGATCTTTCATAAGTGACATTAAAAATGAACTGGTCCAAAACCATCATTAAAGTCAGTGACATATGGTATAATGCACAGTGACATATGGTATAATGCATAATATATCTCAGGTTGGTAATCTCTCAAATTATATATGGCTGTCTCTCATTTCCAAAATCAAGGTTTGATGATATTATCACATGTGTCAAAATAAAATCTTACAAGTTTAGCTTTCCACTTATTCGGTTAATCTGCTATATGAATGCGACCCCAGTCATTCTGACAGAGGCAAATGGAAGTAGTGATTTATAAAAAGGGCCTGACATAGGAGAGAGATCAAGATAGCAAGGTATGGAGGTCACCTCCCCTTACAAACATGTCAAAAATACATCTGCACATGGAAGAATACTCATGGAAAACTGACTGGAAACTGGCAGAGGACTTCTATACAACAAAGACTGTAAGAAAGGTACACATATGATCAGGTAAAATGGGAAGAAAAGTACTGGGTTGGGACCTGTGCCCCTGGGAGGGGACTCAGAGGAAAAGGGAAATCAAATGGTGGACACTTGCCCTGGGGAGTGAGATAGTCAAACCACAGACTGGGCATCCCAGTCCTGGGGTCCTACAAATAGGAGACAACCTCTCTTGGCTACTTGGGGAACCACTGGGACAGAGAGAAAGGCTGAAGAAGCTGGAACTCCACTCTTGAGGCGTGAGAAGGTGCTGCTAGATTGCCCTAGACAGGGCAGAGAGAGGTTTGCCCTAGCAGTTGCTGCCTCCACCCACCTCCACAGTCTGAGTGAAGTGAACACCCCAGTCCCACTCACTCCAAGACACAGCTTGGCCAGGACCAGGGAAAAGACTGGATCTAGGGACACAGAGGCAACCCAGGAACCCAGGTATTGTCCAGGTGGGCTAGCAGTGACCATTACTGGCACTTAAACAGTGCCATAGGAGCAGCCTACACTTCTGACAACAGTGCAGCCACTTGAACTTCTACACCCTCCACACCACACTCCCCAGTTTTAGCCAAGTGAATGCTCCAGCTCCGCCTACTCCATGCCACAAGCTAGCACTAGATCTCAGGTGGACAGAACATAGGAAAAGACACAACCATGGGCTGCATCTGAGCAGAGCCAAAGACACTTAAACAGGCGGACTTCTGTAAGCACACAAGCCCCAGTTATATCAGCACTCCCCTCCTTTGGGGCAAAGTCCCAGTGAAGGGAGAAGGGAAAAACACCCACTTAAAGGGAACAGAACCAGCTCAAGCCCAACCCTCAGGGATTTTGCTTAAGCAACTTGGGAGCAAACGCCACCCCTAACATGGCAGTAATGGCCACTGACTAGAGAGGATGTCCCCCATCACACCATGAGAACTCTCTAGCTCCTCCAAAACCAGCCACACCCCATACTAAGATGATAGCAGTCAGCAGACCTGAGGAAAGAGGTGACTGGCATCCACATCATATCCAGCCCTCCCCCCAAGGGCACGGGGAACACATAGGGATACTCCTACATAAGAACACCCCTTCAAAACCACAATAGGTGGCTGTCTCCTCTAAATTCATAGAGACAGAGAAAGTTAAATAAAACAAAAAGGTAGAGGAACTGCTCTCAATTGAAAGAGCAAGGAAAAAAAAAAAAAAAAAAACAATGGAACAGAGATAGTCTACCAGACAATGAATTCAAGCATTGGTAGTAAAACAACTGGAAAATATCAAGAAGACCCAATTAAAAATAGATAATTCAATATTTGAGGTAAAAAGCACTTTAGAAGCAATGAACAGCAGACTAAATGACACAAAAGAATGCATAAGTGATCTGGAAGACAGAATAATGGACATCACTCAATCACAACAGCAGACAGAAAAACAGACTTAAAAAAATGAAGGCAGCATACAAATCTGTGAGATAATTTTAAACATGCCATATCCCCATTATAGGGGTTCCAAAAGGAGAAGAGAGAGAAAAAATGATCAAAAATGTATTTGAAGAAATTATGGCTGAAAATTTCCCAAACCTAAAGAAGGAAACAGATATCCAGATACAGGAAGCACAGAGGGTTCCCAAACAAGATGAACATAAACACCCACACTAAGATATATCATAATTAAAATGGCAAAAGTTAAAGATAGAGAATTCTAAAGGCATCAAGATACAAAGTTCCATTTGAAATTTATTTACAACCTGCTTGAGTGGAGAAGCCATTGTCTTCACAAATCTTGGTGTCGTTGAACTGACAGTTACTGTGTTGTGACCTGGAGTTCACAATTAAAAGGGTCACCCAAACAAAGTGATGGAGTTTTTTAGTTATGAATATGATTGTTGGCACATCCTATACAATATATCTAAATTGAATTATGGTACCAGATAAAGTCATAGATGGGAATGAAGCCTGTGTATCATCCATTATCATGTGTAATCATTAAATGATTTAGTACCCTCTGGAAAAAAAAATAAAGGCATCAAGAGAAAAACAAAGTCATATACAGGGGAATCTCAATAAAACTATCAACTGATTTCTCTGCAGCAACTTTACAGACCAGGAGGGAGTGGCATGATATATTCAAAGCGCTGAAAGGTAAAAACCTGCAAACTCAGATATTCTACCCAGCAAGATTATAATTTAGAATAGGAGAGATAAAGAACTTCTCAGGCAAGCAAAAGCCAAAAGAATTCATCAGTACTAAAGAAAATGTTGAAGGGTCTTCTCTAAATAGAAAAGAAGAATCTATAGGAAAGGAAAAATCACAGTAGAAAAGGAAAATATATAGAAAGGATTGAAGATCACTTAAATAAGCCAATACATGGATTAAAAGAGAAAAGTTGTAAAAGAAACTATAACTACAATAAACAGTAAAGGAGTAAGCATAAAGGTGTAAAATATGACATCAAAAACACAAAATGAGGGTGAGGGGACTAAAAAGTATAGATCTTTTAGAATGTGTTTGAACTTAAATGACTATCAATTTAAATCAAGTAGATATAATTATGGTTCATCATATATGAACCCCATGGTAACCACAAATAAAAAACCTACAATAGATACACAAAAAACCAAAATAAAGGAACCCAAGCATACTACAAAATAAAATCATCATACCATAACTGGCAAAACAGAAAGAAATGAACACAGAAGAACTACAAAAACAACTGGAAAATAAGGATTAAAATGGCAGTAAGTACATTCCTATCAATAATAACTTTAAATGTCAATGAACTAAATGCTCCAATCAAAAGACATAGGGTGACTAACTGAATAAAAAACCTAGATCCATCTATATGCTGCTTACAAGAGCCTCACTTCAGGGTGAAAGACATACAAGGACTAACAGTGAGGGGATGGAAAAAGATATTTCATGCAAACAGAAACAACAAGAAAGTGAGGGTAGCAACACTCAGATCAGACAATATAGACTTGTAAACAAAGCCTGTACTGAAAGACAAAGAAGGGCATTATATAATAATAAAGGGATTGATACAAGAAGAGGATATTACACTCATTAACATATGCACACCCAATACAGGAGCACCTAAATATATAAAGCAAATACTAACAGACATGAAGGGAGAAATTGACAATAATACAATAATAGTAGGAGACTTTACACCCCACTGACATCATAGACACATCAACCAGACAGAAATTCCATAAGACAACAGTATTCTTAAATAATGCAGTAAACCAGTTGGTGTTAATTGATATCTACAGGACATTACATCCAAAAGCAGATGAATATACATTCATTTCCAGAATACATAGAATGTTCTACAAGGTAGATCATATACCAGGTCACAAAATAAGCCTCAACAAATCTAAGAGGATAGAAATTATATTGAGCATTTTTTTTCCAACCACAATGGTAAAAAACTAGAAATCAACTATAGAAAGAAAAATGGTAAAAGAACAAACAACATGCTACTAAAAAAAACCAGTGAGTCAATGATGAGATCAAAGTTGAAGTCAGAAAATACCCCGAGACAAGTGAAAATGGAAACACAACTTTCCATCAACAAAATGAAAAAACCTACAGAATGGGAGAAAATATTTGCAAATGGTGAAAGCAACAAGGAGTTAGTATCCAAAATATACAAAGAGCTCATATAACTCAATATCGAAAAAAAAAAAAAAAAAAACCCAACCCAATCAAAGAATGGGCAAAAGACCTGAATAGACATTTCTCCAAAGAGGACATACAGGTAGCTAATAGACACATGAAAAGTTGTTCAACAACACTAATCATCAGAGAAATGCAGATCAAAACGACAATGAGATATCACCTCACACCTGTCAAAATGACTATCGTCAAAATGACTCTCATCAAAATGTCTGAAAATAACAAATGTTGGAGAGGATATGGAGAAAAGGGAACCCGTGTACACTGTTGGTGGAAATTGGTGCAGCCACTATGGAAAACAATATGGAGGTTGCCTTAAAAACTAAAAATAGAACTACCATATGATACAGTAATTCCACTCCTGGGTATATCCAGACAAAAATGGAAACACTAATTCTAAAAGATACATGTACCCCAATGTTCATAGCAGCATTATTTACAATAGCCAAGACATGGAAGAAAACCAAGTGAACATTGGATTAAGAAAATGTTGAAATATTATGGAATATTATGCAGTCATTAAAAAAATGAAATACTGTCATTTGCAGCAATGTGGATTGACCTAGAAAAAATTATGCTTGGTGAAATAAGTCAGAGAAAGACAAATATCACTTATATGTGGAATCTAAAAATAATACAAATGGGGGCTTCCGTGGTGGCACAGTGGTTAAGAATCTGCCTGCTAATGCAGGGGACATGGATTCGAGCCCTAGTCTGGGAAGATCCCACATGTCATGGAGCAACAAAGTCCGAGCACCACAACTACTGAGCCTGCACCCTAGAGTCCGTGAGCCACAGCTACTGAAGCCCGTACACCTAGAGCCCATGCTCCACAACAAGAGAAGCCACTGCAGTGAGAAGCCTGTGCACCGCAATGAAGAGTAGCCCCTGCTCGCCGCAACTAGAGAAAGCCCATGAGCAGCAATGAAGAACCTAGGGGCAAGACGGGAATAAAGACGCAGACCAACAAGAGAATGGACTTGAGGACATGGGGAGGGGGAAGGGTAATCTAGGACAAAGTGAGAGAGTAGGATGGACATATATACACCACCAAGTGTAAAATAGATAGCTAGTAGGAAGCAGCCGCATAGCACAGGGAGATAGCTCGGTGCTTTGTGACCACCTAGAGGGGTGGGATAGGGAGAGTGGGAAGTAGGGAGATGCAAGAGGGAAGAGATAAGGGGATATATGTATATGTATAGCTGATTCACTTTGTTATAAAGCAGAAACTAACACACCATTGTAAAGCAAGTATATTCCAATAAATATGTTAAAAAAAAAAAGAAAAAGACCCAATGCAGCCAAAAATAAATAAATAAATAAATATTTTTAAAATACAAATGAATGTACTATATATACAAAACAGAAACAGACTCACAGATATAGAAAACAAACTTGTACTTATCAAAGGGGAGAGGGAAGGGGGAAGGAACAAATTAGAGGTATGGGATTAATAAACTACTGTATATAAAATAGATAAACATCAAGGATATACTGTATAGCACATTATCTTGTAATAACCTAAAATGGAGTATAATCTGCAAAAATACTGAATCACTATGCTGTACACTGGAAACTAACACAATATTGTAAATCAACTATATTTCATTTTATAAAGGGGGGGTGCTTACAATATCACCTGATTCCAAGTGTTGCTCTTCCACACACAGAGAAATATCAAAATTGATTTTAAGACACTATAAATGCCCTGTCATTCTGAATGAAGATGGAAAGTTCAAGGGATATACAGCAAGGAACAGGAGCAATTTGGGGGTTTAATTGTTAGATAATCACCATGAAAACTCTGAACATCTGAAAAGTTTGCATTGTGAAGACAAATTGTCTTAGGGTTCTGCAGAATGTATGTGAGTTCATGGGTGGTGAGTTTCACTATACGTGTTATCACTGTAGACACAGCATGTATTGAAAATAGAGTTTTTACTTCATGGTTCTTTTGAAGCTGTGTCAGAAGAACATGAAGTGTGTAAGTGGTTGGACGAGAAGTAATTCACAGTTGGATCTGCATCAGACAGCATGGACTGGAGCCTGTGAACACTGCCTCCAGACTGATGTCACATTGTGCAGACCCTGGATGAAATGGCTACTGCTGAGAATAGTGAATAAATTTTCACTTTACCTACCCAGGCAGAAAGTAACAAAGTTCTGAGTTTTTAAAATATGAGGTCTAAAGTGAAAACTGCTATATGCTGATTTTCTACCCTGGGGTACATTCTGGCTGCCAGGAAAAAGGTGAGTGTCAAATGGGAACATAATTTGGAAAAACTATTGATGTTTAATGCTTCTGAAGCTATTAAAACTTGAATGACAACTCCAAAATTTTTCTGAAAATGTGTCAAAATAGAAATCTTGCATACAAGCTATAACCTCATGTTAAAAAAACCCACAAAACTTGTATTAAGTGGAGCTGTAGATCAGGTCTGAATCTGCAGAAACAAAGAAGCAAACTTGTTTGGGAGAGAATCGATAGATCCAGCATGGGAACTGACTAAAAATGGAGGGTGGGAATGCAAGGAGAGTTTTCCTTGGAAAGAAAGAGAAGAATGTAAATTTGTAGTTCAAGGAGATGAGGGTGAGAATTCTGTGATCCCTCTGAGAAAGTAAAAATGTGTGAACTTCTCAGTCCAACCAGTGCCAAATCTTTCATAATATTAGAGATGCAAATCCTGTGGATTGGCATTCGAGTAAGTTGTAAATTAGTGGCTCTCAAATGTTAGTGAATATAAGAATCATCGAAGGAGCTGATTTAAAATATAGCAAGCCAGACCTCACCCTTGGAGATTCCATTTCAGTTGGTCTGGAGTTGGTGCAGAAATCCACAATTGAATAAGTGTTTCAGATATGGTAATTCAAGGCTTTGCATTTTGAGAAATACACTGTCTCTTCAGGAGTAAACGAATCTGAAATTCTCTTTCCTCTGCTCTCAAAAAAGAATCCCCCAACTTTCACAGGTGTTTTTTGTTCTTTCTTAAAAGATATAGCATTGAAATAGCAGCAGCATTACACACCACCAACCCTTAACACATTTTTTTAGGGCTTACTATGTTTCAAGCATTGTAAACCCTTTACTTATGTCATAATAATATTAAGTATCACTTACTGAGTATTACTAACTGCCAGGCACTGTTATCTAATTAAACACAAGATATCTAAATAACATCTAATGTAATCTTCTTCCTACAAAGAAGATACTATATTCTACTTTTACAGCTAAGGAAATTGTGACTCACAAAAGTTTGGTACCTTGTCTGAGGTCACATATTAGTAAGCAAAATACAATCTGTGAATTCAAAGACTGGGCTCTTTCCATTGCTTTACTTTAAAATGATCTAATGATTGGGAGACGAAAACATCTCCCGATGTGACAAATTCCTGCAAGTGTATATAACTGGCTAATTTTTTTAATTGAAGTACAGTTGATTTACAATGTTGTGTTAGTTTCCAGTAACTGGCTAATGTTCTAGATGAAACTGTGATGAAAGAAATTTTCACATATTGAGGTATATGGAAGTCATTCTGGCTTATATTTGATTTGGCTTGAGCATTAAGCTAACTAAAATAGCCTGTCTTATGCACTATCAAACATAGATTGCACATCTGCTTTCAACATTAAAGTAAAAATTCATTTAAAAATCAAAATTGAGTAATTGTGGTTCAGGTATCAAAAATGGAGCCAGGTGGCTGTTGGGGATGTGGTTTCAGACAAACTCTTACATCACTGAGAACTTGAATTTTCTGAACTGTATCAAACACAAGGACACCACCAGCCATACTCAGAACAATAGCTGTTAGCAGCTGCCAGCTGCAACCTTATTGTCTCAAGGTCTCCCCTTGCAACTATGCAAACATTTCAGACCCCAACCAATACTTACTTAACAAGCACCCTTCTTTCTTGCCAGCTACAGTCTTAATTCTTGACAAACAACTTACGTAACTTTGCGGTTTTTGCCTATATAATCCATATAATCCGCCCCCCCCCATTTTGTTGTGTACCAGAACAAAATTCAAGTGCTCCTTGAATCTGTGTCTCCCAGGCTTTAGTCTTCAGTTTGGCTCAAATAAAACACTTTTCTATTCCTATGATGGATTTTTTTTTTTCATTGACACTGCTTTGTGTTGTTGGCAGGCAAGATATTAGAAAAACCCACTGAGATCAACTGGAGTCTACTTTGGACTGGCACTTGATACCAAACATGGGCACCTTGACCTCCCAACCCTGGCTTCACAGCCCTCTTTGGGTGTCTCAATGACTTCTTCATGATATCTCGATCTCCTTCTCTTTTTTTTCCCTTCCGGTTTTATTGAGATATAGTTGACATACAGCACTGTATAAGTTTAAGGTATACAGTATATTGATTTGACATATATCGTGACGTGATTATCAAAATAAGTTTAGTAAATATCCATCATCTCATACAGGTACAAAATTAAATAGAAAGAAAAATGTTTTCTTGCGATGAGAACTCAGGATTTATTCTCTTAACTTTCAGATATAACATACAGCAGCGTTAATTGTATTTGTCATGTTGTGTATTACATCCCTAGTACTTACTTATCTTACATCTGGGAGTTTATACCTTTTGACTGCCTTCATCCAGTTCTCCCTCCCTCTACTAGCCACCTCTGAAAACCGCAAATCTGATCTCTTTTTCTATGAGTTTATTAGTTTGTTTGCTTGCTTTTAAATATAATTGACCTACAATACTATGTTAGTTCCAGTTACACGACATAGTGGTTCAATATTTCTATTCATTTCAAAATGATCACCATGATAAGTCTAGTTATGATACGTCACCATACAAAGATATTACATAGTTATTGACTATATTCCCTACACTGTACATTTAATAACCATGACTCATTTATTCTGCAACTGAAAGTTTGTATCTCTTAATCTCCCTCATCTATTTCTTTTCTCTCCCCAACCCCCTCTCCTCTTGAAACCACCTGTTTGTTCTCTATAACTCAGTTTCTGTTTTATGTTTGTTCATTTGTTTTATTTTTTAGATTCCACAAACAAATGAAATCATATAGTATTTGTATTTCTCTGTCTGACTATTTCATTTAGCATAATGCCATCTAGGTCCATCCATGTTGTCCAAAAAAACAAGATTTCCTTCTTTTTTATGGCTGAGTAATATTCCATTGTATATGTATATATGTACATCTTCCTTATCCATTCATTTATTGATGGGTAGTTGAGTTGCTTCCATATCTCAGCTATTATAAACAATGCTGCTATGAACATGGGTGTGCATATGTTTTCTAATTAGCATTTTCATTTTCTTTGAATAATATCCAGGAGTTGAATTCCTGGATCATACGGTAGTTCTATTTTTAATTTTTTCAGGAATTTTCATACTTTTTTTCCATAGTGACTGCACCAATTTACATTCCCTCCAACAGTGCTTGAAGGTTCCCTTTTCTCCACATCATTTGTTATTTGTGGTCTTTTTGATGATAGCCATTCTGACATGGTGTGAGGTGATATGTCATTGTGGTTTTGATTTGCATTTCTCTGATGAAAACAATGTTGAGCACATTTTCATGTGCCTATTGGTCATCTATATGTCTTCTTTGGAAAAATGCCTGTTCAGGTCCACTGCCCATTTTTAATGGGTTGTTTGTTTTCTTGTTGTTAAGTTGTATGTGTTCTTTACATATTTTAGATATTAACCCTTAATCAGATACATGATTTGGAAAGATCTTCTCCCATTCAGTGGGTTACTTTTTTATTTTGATGATGGTTTCTGTCACTGTGTTAAAAGCTTTTTAATTTGATGTAATACAATTTGTTTATTTTTGTTTTTGTTACCATTGCCTTTGGAGTCAGATCCACAAAAATATCACTAAGACTAATGTCAATGGGTCTACTGCCTATGTTTTCTTCTAGAAAATGTATGATTTCAGGTCTTATATTAAGTCTTAATCCATTCTGAGTTAATTTTTCTGTATGTTGTAAGATAGTGGTCTAATTTCATTCTTTTTCACATGGCTGTTCACTTTTCCCAGCACCACTTATTGGAGAGACTGTCTTTTCTCCACTGTATATTCTTGTCTCCTTTGTTGTAGATTAATTGACCATAAATGTGTGGTTCTATTTCTGAGCTTTCTCTTCTGTTCCATTGATCTATGTATCTGTTTTTGTGCCAGTACCATATTGTTTTGATGACTATAGCTTTGTAATATAGCCTGAAGTCAGGGAGCAAGACACCTTCAGCTCTGTTCTTCTTTCTCAAGATTGTTTTGGCTATTTGGGTTTTTTTGTGCTTCCCTACAAATTCTAGTTCTGTGAAAAAAAATGCCATTAACATTTTGATAAGGATTGCACTGAATCTGTATATTGCCTTGGGTAATGTGGTGATTTTAACAGTATTAATTCTCCCAATTCATGAACATGGTCTATCTTTCCACCTCTTTGTGTTGTCTTCAACTTAATCATTTTCTTACAGTTTTCTGGGTTACAGGATTTTTACCTCCTTAGGTATGTTTATACCTTGCTATTTTACTCTTTTTGATGTGATTGCAAATGGGGTTGTTACCTTAATTTCTCTTTCTGATAGCTTGTTGTTAGTGTATAGAAATGCAACGGATTTATGAGTATTAATTTGTACCCTGCACCTTTACTGAATTCATTGATGGGTTCTAGTAATTTCTTGGTGGCATCTTTAGGATTTTCTGTGTATCATGTCATTTGCAAACAGTGACAGTTTTACTTCTTCTTTTCCAATTTGGATTTCTTTTGTTTTTTTTTTTTTTTTTCTTTATCTGTTTACTGTGACTAGGACTTCCAGTACTACATTGAATAAAAGTGGCAAGAGTAGGCATACTTGACTTCTTCTCAGTCTTAGAGGAAATGCTTTCAGCTTTTCACCATTGCGTATGATGTTAGCTGTGGGCTTATCATTTATGGTGTTTATTATGTTCAGGTTTGTTTCCTCTATACCCGCTTTGTGGAAAGTTTTTTGGTTTTGTTTTTATTTATTTATTATTTTGCCATGTGTTTTTTAAATTGTAGTATAATTGTTTACAATGTTGTGTTAGTTTCTGCTGTACAGTGAAGTGAATCAGCTATATGTATACATATATCCCCTCACTCTTAGACCTTGCTCCCCCCCACCCCCCCACCTCCCCACCCCCATCTAGGTCATCACAGAGCACCAAGCTGAGCTCCCTGTGCAATACAGCAGACTCCCACTAACAGTCTATTTTACACACGGTAGTGTATTTATGTCAAACCTAATCTCCAAATTCATCTCACCCTCCCCTTCCCCCCTGTGTCCACACACCTGTTCTCTATGTCTGTGTTTCTATTTCTGCACTGCAAATAGGTTCATCTGTACCATTTTTCTGGATTCTACATATATGCATTAATATATAATATTTGTTTTTCTCTTTCTGACTTACTTCACTCTGTATGACAGACTCTAGGTCCATCTACATCTCTACAAATGACCCAATTTCATTTCCTTTTATGGCTGAGTAATATTCCATTATATATATGTATCACATCTTCCTTATCCATTCATCTGTCAAAGGACGTTTAGGTTGCTTCCGTGTCTTGGCTATTGTAAACAGTGCTGCAATGAACATTGGGATGCATGTATCCTTTCAAACCAAGGTTTTCTCCAGATACCTGCCCAGGAGTGGGATTGCTGGATCATATGGTGGCCCTATTTTTAGTTTTTTAAGGAACATCCATACTGTTCTCCATAGTGGCTGTACCAATTTACATTCCCACCAACAGTGGAAGGATTCCCTTTCCTCCACACCCTCTCCAGCATTTATTATTTATAGATTTTTTGATGATGGCCATTTTGATTGGTGTGAGGTGATATCTTATTGCAGTTTTGATTTGCATTTCTCTGATAATTATCAATGTTGACCATCTTTTCATGTACCTCTTAGCCATCTGTATGTCTTCTTTGGAGAAATGTCTACTTAGGTCTTCTGCCCACATTTTGATTGGGTTGTTTGTTTTTATGATATTGAGTCATATGAACTGTGTAAATTTTGGAGACTAATCCTTTGTCAGTCAATCATTTGCAAATATTTTCTCCCATTCTGTGGGTTGTTTTTTCATTTCATTTTGTTTACAGTTTCCTCTTTTAAGTTTAATTAGGTCTCATTTGTTTATTTTTGTTTTCATTTCCATTACTCTGGGAGATGGATTGAAAAAGACATTGCTGTGATTTATATAATAGTGTTCTGCCTATGTTTTTCTCTAAGAGTTTTATGGTATCTGATCTTACGTTTAGGTCTGTAATCCATTTTGAGTTTATTTTTGTGTATGGTGTAACTTCTCCTTTTTCATTTTTTCTCTGCTTTTCTTGGTGAGTCTGGCTATATTTTCAAAGCTCTTAGTTTCATTGATCTTTTCTATTGGTTTTTTAGTCTCTATTTCATTTATTTCTGCTCTAATCATTATGAGTTTTCTTTCCTTCTATTAACTTTGGGTTTTGTTTGTTCTTTTTCTAGTTACTTTGGGTATAAGGTTAGGTTGTTTATTTGAGATTTTCTTATTTCTTGAGGTAGGCTTGTATCACTATAAACTTGCCTTTTAGAACTGCTTTTGCTGCGTCCCAGAGATTCTGGATCATTGTGTTTTCATTTTCATTTGTCTCCAGGCATTTTTTATTTCTTCTTTGATTTCTTCAGTATTCCATTTGTTGTTTAGTCACATAGCTTATCCTTCATGTGTTTGTGTTTTTTGCAGTTTTTCTAGTAATTGATTTCTAGTCTCATAAGAAAAGGTACTTGATATGATTTCAATTTTCTTAAATTTACCAAGATTGTTTTATGGCCTAGCATTGTTCTATCCTGGAGAATGTTCCATGTTCATTCAAAAAGAATGTGTATTCTGCTGCTTTGGGACAGAATGTGTATACACATACACACACACACACACACACAGACACACACACACACACACCTATTAAGTTCATTGGATCTAATGAGTCATATAAGGCCAATCTCTCCTCATTTCTATCTGGATGATCTGTCCAGTGATGTAAGTGGGGTGTTAAAGTCCCCTAATATTATTGTGTTATGCCCATCTTTTTCCCTTTACATCTGTTAATACTTGCTTTGTGTATTTAGGTGCTCTTATGTCACCTGCACATATATTTATGACTGTTATATCTTAATTCTTGGACTGATCCCTTGATCATTATGTAATGCCCCTCTTTGTCTTTTTTTGCAATCTTTGTTTTAAAGTTTACTTTGTCTGATATAAGTATTGCTTCTGCAGCTTTCTTTTGATTTCCCTTTACATGGAATAACTTTTTCCATCCTCTCACTTTCAGTTTATGTGTGTCTTTAGATCTGAAGTAAGTCTCTTGTAGTCAGCATATATATGGTCTTGTTTTTGTATCCATTCTGCCACTCTATGTCTTTTTATTGGAGTATTTACTCCATTTATGTTTAAAGTAGTTACTGTTAGGGATGTAGTTATTGCCATTTTGTTAATTGTTTGGGGCTCCTTTTGTACTTCATTTTTGTTCCTTTCTTCTTATTTTGTTCCCTTCTCTTGTGATTTGATGACCATCTTTAGTGTTATGTTTGTATTCCTTCCTCTTTTTTGTGTCTTTATCTATTATAGAGTTTTGGTTTATGGTTACCATGAGATTTATATATAGCAATTTATACAGGGACTTCCCTGGTGGCACAGTGGTTAAGAATCTGCCTACCATAAGGGGAGGGGGAAGGGTAAGATGTGATGAAGTGAGAGAGTGGCATGGACATATATGCACTACCAAATGTAGGGTGGATAACTAGTGGGAAGCAGCTGCATGGCACAGGGAAATCAGCTAGGTGGTTTGTGACCACCTAAAGGGGTGGGATAGGAAGGGTAGGAGGGAGGGAGATGCAAGATGGAAGAGATATGGAAACATATGTATATGTATAACTGATTCACTTTGTTGTAAAACAGAAACTAACACACCATTGTAAAGCAATTATACTCCAATAAAGATGTTAAAAATAAATAAATAAATAAATAAATAAATAAATAAATAAAATGTATGCCACTTTTTCCTTTGAAAAAAAAAAAGAATCCACCTGCCAATGCAGGGGACATGGGTTCAAGCCCTGGTCTGGGAAGAACCCACATGCCGCGGAGCAACTAATCCCATGCTCCACAGCTCCTGAGCCTGTGCTCTAGAACCCATGAGCCATGACTACTGAAGCCTGCATACCTAAAGCCTGTGCTCCACAGCAAGAGAAGCCACCGCAATGAGAAGCCCACGCACCACAATGAAGAGTAGCTCCCACTTGCCACAAATAGAGAAAGCCCATGCACAACAAAGAAGACCCAATGCAGCCAAAAATAAATAAATAAATTAATTTTAAAAATTTATATATATACATAATTATTTTAATTTGCTGATCTCTTAATTTCACACTCATTTTAACAACCCTGCTTTTTACTCCCTCTCCCACAATTACTGTTTTTGATATCCTATTTTACATCTTTTTGTTTTGTGTGCCCTGTAACTATTTATTGCAGATATAGATGATTTTATTACTCTTGTCTTTTAACCTTCCTACTAGCTTTGTACATGGTGATTTACTACTTTTTCCCGTGCTGCTTTTAATATTCTTCTTTAATTTTTGCTATTTTAATTACAGTGTATCTTGACACTGTCCTCTTTGGGTTGATCCTGTTTTTGACTCTGTGCTTCCGGGACCTGGATGAACCTCCTTATCCGAAGTTGGACAGTCCTGTGAATTTTATTTGGACTCTTAAGACTGGGGTCTTAAGGAGGTACTGGTACTTTTCCTAAGCAGGGGACTAGAGGAAATTTCTTAGTTTGGGACTGAGGGGGAATTTCCTTGGCAGGAAAGGCCTAGAAGGAACTTTTGATTGAACTGGGTTTGCTGACCTTTTTATTGTGGTTTAAAATTGCAGAGATTTGTATATATTGTCTCAACAAATTGTTTGACAACAAAATGAGTGACTGAGCCATTCAACTCTGAAGAGAAGGCTCCTTCTGGCCACAAGATGTTTTCAGGTGACTGGGAATCTAGTGAAAGTATTTGAGGATTGATCCTTGTGACAAGTAACAGTTCCATTAGGTGCCCCATCATGACACTTAAGTAATTTACAGCTCACCTGACAACACACACATATGGATTGTGTTCTCTTAGCCCCCATAGTGGTTTTAGACTGCCAGTGGGAGAAACCAAGACACAAAAGAGCTGAACCAACTCAAGGGTGACACCTTAAGGAGCTAAGCTCACAAATGGCACATTTTGGGCCCAGTACACTGTCCTTAGAAATTGTTCAGACTGTAGTAAAGTAAAAATAAAACAAAATAGAAATCATGTTTTTAAAGTTGAGAAGCTCCTGGACATGCAGTTACCCCAGGAACACCAGCTGGCTTCATATACAGTTGAAATGCAGCCAATATTTGAAAGTACTGTCGCTGCCAGCACGACCAAGGGCTCGAATTCAGGCGGCAAGGGGATGAGGAAAAAGTTTAAGAGGAAAGAGTGAGGACGGGAGGGACACCAGGAGCCATTGCAAACAAGTGTCAATTTTATTGTTTATATGCACAGCTTTTATAAAATGCAGTTACAGAGAGTTCAGGGAGTTAAAGCATACTAGGTTCTGTTTAAGATTAGGTTAGTTTCTTTCTCGTGGGAACAGTCTGTCCTTCATCCTGCTAGCTTCTTGATAACAATATTTCTACCGTCTGTGTTTGCACCCAAAGTTTCTGTTATGACTGGGCATATTGTTCTTGACATTGTGATAAACATTAGCAAAAAGGGGGCTTTCATCTGTCCAGAATGGGCTTCACTTGCACCTGTCATGCACTGATCACCTCGGGGGAAACGTGGGTTGGAGAAGTCCCAAGAGCGTTGGCTCAACCTTATTGAGGCATGCATGAATGCCTGCCTCTATTTTGGGAGCCTGTGCTCAATTGGTCATTCTCCTCCAGGCCGAATACCCTTAATGGGCATGGCGCGCTCCACAAAATATATATCTTTGCCAAGCAATGGCCATGATGGGGCTCTTTTGACATTCCAAAACTGGGTTTTGCATACACAGTTAGAGAAATCTGACATCATAAACATCTTCTCAAATGAGAGAACAAAAGTATTCCTAGGAGAAAACTTGAAGTAATAACTCTTATCATGTCCTGGAAATGTAAACACAACCCACATAGCCTGATACTACAACCTTGGCTTAGCCAGTAGAACCTAAAACAAAACAAACAAACAAACAAAGGGATAAGAAGTCTTTTTTTAAACTCAAGCAAATAAACAACTTATTCCAACTGTTATTTATAAGCTGGTTAATTTTATATTGTAATACCTGATTCATGACTCAGTTTTAAAACGAAAACTATGAGATCTCTGTGTCTATCTGGATGTATGTATGTCAATGTATATATGTTATAAATATGATATATTTCTATCTCCAGGTGATGTTTGCCAAAATTAAATTATAAATTACCTCTATTTAACTGACTTGAACAAATAAGCATTTATATAAACTTTCAAAAATACAATAGAAGGAATTCCCTGGTGGTCCAGTGGTTAGGACTCTGTGCTTTCACTGCCAAGGCCTGGGTTCAGTCCCTGGTTGGGGAACTAAGATGCCACAAACCACATGGTGTGGCAAAAAATAAATAAATAAATAAATTAATTAATTAATTAATTAATACAATAGAAATTAAGCCAAATGAATTTCAGTTTCTTGGGATCTGGGAAGTATTCAACATTAAGTTAATATTTGGTCTTATAGTTAGTTTAAGTTGTTGGTTTAGTTAATACATACATGTCTTTAGAATCATCAACAGTAAGTATAATACTTTTATTGTACATAGGTTTACTGAAAGCCAATAAACTCATGTTATCTCTGTTACAAAATTGTCAAGAAGAAAAATAACTTGGTATGATGATATTTTCATAAGTAATAAAATAGATATAAATAGTTTAAACATTTTTAGGTGAACTCTGTGAGAATAATTGTTTTATGGTATGGTATGTCTACTTAAAAATAGTTTCTCCAGATTTTTGGTTACTTGAAGCTTTAAAGTTTTGCTAAATTAAGTTAAATAATGGGAATTCATTGAATGCCTAAATTATTTTTAAATAAGCTAACATACTGAAACATTAATTGCTAAAGAATTCTATGTTTGGGACTTCCCTGATGGCACAGTGGATAAGACTCCATGCTCCCAATGCAGGCGGCCCAGGTTCAATCTCTGGTCAGGGAACTAAATCCCACATGTATGCCACAAGTAAGAGTTCACATGCCACAACTAAGAAGCCCACATGCCACAAGTAAGGAGCCTGCCTGCCGCAACTATGACCCAGCACAACCTAAATAAATAAATAAATAAAAGAATTCTATGTTTACCTACTTTTGACCTCTTATTGCAGAGATACTATTAATATATTTTATGCTTTATTGAGAAATTATTATAAAGTGGCATATGTTTTTAGAAATTAAAATTTTAAAAGGATTTTATATGTAAAGTAGGATATGCGTTGGTAAGAGAAAGTACGAAGAATGGAATTTTTTTTGTTAAGGAAAAAGAAAGTGATTTTGTCCTGAAACTGGTTATTTCTAAATGGACCACCAGGGAATTCCCTTGAGAGGTCTTTTTAAAGTTCAACTTGAGATTCCTAATGAAAAGTTCCAGCAAAGCCAAATTTAAGTGAGTCTATATGATCAATTACACTTATACAAATAATTAGGACAAGTTTATTGAAATGAGACTTATTTTGCCAACAAATTAGTCTTAATTTGGCTATATTTGGTAGAAATGAGGGTAATTTTAGAGATAAAAACTTGTATCAGTAATATACCTTTGTGGATATTAAGTGTTGTGTTGTTAATTGTCTTTGAGGTTTAGTATTTACTGACTAAGACTCACTTCCTAGATGGCTCCTTGTTGCTGTGTTACATTATTGTAAAGCTTAATTGAATTATTAAAAGGACATTCTAAGCTCATTTTGAAGCTCTCCACAGTAATATATCTTTGGCTGAAGATCAGATGCCCCATGAACAGCAACCAGGAGATTGTGCATACTAGAAAAAAACATCATTTAAAGGACTCTCTCCAACCTGTATGGAAGAACCCTTATCAAGTACACTTTACTAGCTCATGTGCAGTGAAACTAAAGGGAATTGACTCTTGAATTTATATTTCCCACTTTAAAAAGGCCCCTGAACTTGGTCTTTTGAAAAGACTTCTGACCTCAAACTCACCATAAAAACAATGCTCAAATAGAGGAGAAAAGACACCTACAAAAGGTCAAGAAGAAGACAACAGCAGTGGTAGACAACTGACACAAAAATCTAGACCAGGCCTGTAAGACCCATCCTACTAATTCAGTTGTACTGTTTACCAAATGTTTGTCTCTCTATCAAAATGGAAATCTACTTCTTTACTTTTAGCTGTACTTTCACCTCAATATTCAGGATGGAAAGAAAATTTTTTAGTGAAGTTATCACAGAGTATAGTTACTTATTACATGTATCACTACTTGCTTTAAATCTACTGCTAAAAGCACACATACAATGTTTGTGTGATAATTTGATATAATTGATAAAATATATAGCCTATAAAATGTTTCCCCAGCAGCATATATCTCTGTGCTTGTTCACTATGTCTGATTGGTTTCCCCAAAAACTGCATAACTAGGCAAATATAAATACACACTCCCACACCCACACCAAGACACAGACAAAGAATACTACCACTGAGGGACATGATGGACCCAGGGCAGGCAACAACCACCCTCGCATCAAGGAACAAGTATTTTGATCAACAGTAATTTCTATCAGCTTAATTAGCCATCGGTATTCTTATTCCTTCTTATCTACTGCTCTGTTGATTGACAAAGAAAAGATGACCAAAAAAAAAAGAAAAGATGGCAAAAAAGCCAAAGCTTTGTTTTAAACACCTGGTAAATATAAGTTGTACACTCTATATGATTGAGTGGTAGGGCAATTAAAGTATTTGCCTAGAGGCCTCTGACATGTGCCTTTTTTGGCACTTTCAGCCCAAAGTAAAAAAAATGTGCCTTCTGCCCTAGAATCTCTTACCTGACAGCACAGAGGAGCAGCCATGGTGACTGGAAAGAGCTCTGCTTGATCTGAGTTGGAAAAACTGGATCTGCCTCTCAGCTCTGCCTTTCATTAGCTCTGTGTTTGGGGGCTTGTCATTTTGTCCTTTCTGAGCCTCATCCTTCTCCCTTTTAAGATATAAGTTATGAATAAAAATGAACACTTCACAAAATAGAAGAGAATTAAATAAAATAATTCCCTAACAAACAGTAAGTGTGCAATATGCTGTTTATAAGTGCAGTTTAACCCTAACTTTATGCAGCTTGAAAACTGAGGTACTTCCCTGGTGGTCCAGTGGGTAAGACTCTGTTCTCCCAATGTAAGGGGCCCAGGTTTGATCCCTGGTAGGGGAACTAGATCCCACATGCATGCTGAAACTAAGAGTTTTCACGCCGCAACCATGAGACTGCATGCCACAATTAAGAAGTCCACATACTGCAACTAAAAAGATCCTGCATGCCACAGTGAAGATCCTGCATGCCACAACTAAGATCTGGTTCAGCTGAAAGAAAGAAAGAAAGAAAGAAAGAAAGAAAGAAAGAAAGAAAGAAAGAAAGAAAGAAAGAAAGAGAGAGAGAGATGAGAGAGAGAGAGAAAGAGAAAGAAAGAGAGAAAGTATTAAAAAATAATTTAAGGGACTTCCCTGGTGGTACAGTGGTTAAGAATCTGCCTGCCAATGCAGGGGACACGGGTTCGAGCCCTGGTGCAGGAAGATCCCACATGCTACGGAGCAACTAACCCAACACCTTATCCTTCCCTTGTCAAAGAACTTATGCTATAATAACCACCTGTTCATATATGTCTCCACCACTAAATCATATGCTACATGAAAATGGGGCTTGTCTGTCTCATTCTCCATTTTATCCCTAGTGTCAAGTACAATATACAACATGTTGTTTCACATAAGCTGAATGAATGAATGAACTAAAGAGAAAGAAGCTAGGTTGGATCAGGCCTATGAGCTAGAACATTAACAACCAGAACTCAATGCTTTGGTTCCAGAGGAGAACTAGCATCTTATTTGGGGGTAACTGGACAGTTTTTGAGTGACTAGAGCCAACACTGAGGTAGTACTGTGATGATTCAGGGAACCCCAGGCCCCAGGGAAGATTATACTTAAAAAGAAACTGGTAAGAGAGAATGGTATTTAACTATAATGACTAGGACTCCTGAACATGGGAGAAATTAGGCAAAATTACTAGCCCCAGCTAAAGGATGTCCTACCTCTTCAAAATGCGTCCTATCAGTAGACCCAATTATATGAAGATAGGGAGAGAAAAGCAGGTGAGGACGGACAAAGAGAAATTGCATAGGGAATTACAACTGTTACCTTTATCTAACTAGGTTGATAGTTTGGAATGCTAAAGAATGTGATGGTAAACACTTATAATCAAATGGTTTGGAGATCTGTAGTGAAACATGGTTTGTATGCAGTTCCCAAAAGAAATTAAGATGGTATTTTGTCATCCTAGCTTCACTACTTACATCTGGTTAGTGAGGCCTATGATCCTCAGTTCCCACATCTGCTAAATGGCATAATGTATGGAAAGTGCCTAGTTCAGGGCTTCATATACAGTAGACTCAGTAAATAGTACCTGTTGTAAATGCTGGTACCAAGACGCAGACTTAGGGGAAGGGAATATTGTCACTTGGTTTGTCCATTCCCCTCCCCACCACCACACACACACCTTCACAAACACATTCACAAACATTGGTAGATTTTCTGAGTTTTTCTTTAAGTAAGAAAAAGACTAGTAACTCTCTACCAAAGGGCCTGAAGCCATGTAGGCATGCTGCACACTAAAACATTAACAATTGCACAACCATATGTGTAGGCTGACTCTGAAATTAGGAACATGACATTGATGAACATACACTACTATTTCCCAAATTTGGTGGGAACCCATCGAAATAATGACACTTTTTCCTTTATATCAGGGTTCTTTACCTTGGCTGCACATTAGAATCATCCGGAGTCCTTCTAAAAACAAATAATGCTCAGATTCAACCCCAGAACAATTACATCAGAAACTCCTGGAAATAGGGCTCAAGCTTGGGTCATTTTCTAAAGGCTCTAGGTGATTCTAACGTGCTAATCCCACAATTCTAATGTTTTAAATCTGTGGAGAGACCACAGACTACAGCATCACTACAGCATCACTAAGCATCACTACAGGATCACTAAGTAGCTTGTTTAAAATGCAAGATCTCAGGCCTCAGTCCAGACTGTATCAGAATCCTAACTGAATTAAAATCTGCATCTAAAAGGGGTTTCCCAGTGATTCATAATCACATCAAAGTATGGGAAGTACTGGTAGGTATCAGTGATTCTCACCTCTGGCTACACAATATAGTTATCTAAAGGACTTTTGAAAAATGCAGATTCTTGGGGCTTCCCTGGTGGCACAGTGGTTGAGAGTCCGCCTGCAGATGCAGGGCACACGGGTTCGTGCCCCATTCTGGGAAGATCCCACATGCCGCGGAGCGGCTGGGCCCGTGAGCCATGGCCGCTGAGCCTGCGCGTCCGGAGCCTGTGCTCTGCAGCGGGAGAGGCCACAACAGTGAGAGGCCCACATACCACAAAAAAAAAAAAAAAAAAAAATGCAGATTCTTGGGTTCTACCCGCTGAGATTATTATTTAATTGGTCTGAGGCAGACTCAGAATAAATGTTTTGAAAAATCACTCCTGAATACATAACCTGTGCCTCCAGGGATGAGAATCACAATGCTAAGTAGGCAATGGCAGTGACAGGCTAAATTCATCAAGGAATGCCTTTATGAGAGGTGCTATGAAAAATGAGGCTTAACAATATTCCTTTTATCCACCTAGGAATTGGCACAGGGAACAAATGTGATCTGTCTAGTGTGGGATATTCTAGTAACATGCTTAAGAAATGTCTATTTCATGTCTCTTCCATAAACATATATGTTGCTTTTTTTATTCTCTCTTTGTTATAACTGTAGTTTATTAGTAACTAGCTCTATTTGCATTATGACAATAACCAAACTGGAATATGCTACTCTTAGAGACATGACTCATGTTCTAGTTTTACTCAGTGACAAATAATTTTAAATATTTATATTAAAGCAAACATGGAGATATTACAGAGTAAAATATACATGTTTTTGTGAATTTTAATAAAACACAAGGCTTCAAAGAAATTTTGTGCTTTTAGTGGACAGTTCATGCTGTGTTCCAGACCTCCTAGTAGAATGGATTTATTTTCCCTCTGCCCTTGGGACTAATTCAGAGGGAAAGTTTGAAGAGCACTGAACCAATGGAATTATTTGAAATATGACACTCTTAATTGACTTGGTTTCAAATCCTCAGCAGTTGGAGGATCTTGGCTTATCCCAAATGCTAGAAATACTGTAAGATTTGTCACTTCAATCCCAGCCCAGGGTCAAATGCAGTATCACAAATAGAAGGTAAAATAAATTCTAAAAGTCAGTTTTGGGGGTTGACAACTTTATTCACATGATAGCTATAGGGGCTGACAAAGAACATCCTTTAACATTTCTTTCTTCTGGCAGTTGATTTAGAGTTTGGTTTCTGAGAGTGGGATGAAGGGATGTGTGGTGAGACACACCAGGGGCTTGTTAGAATTCTATGTCATCACGAATCCAGTTTACTTTTAACCTTGTGGCTTGTCTGACACATTTGCAGTAAGAGTTGGGGAATAAATCTAATGCTCCCTGGCAAACACTTGGCAGCCATTGAGAGCAGCATCTTTAGAGATCACACAATCAATCCTAGCACTGGAGGCAGCCCAAATATTGTGCGAGCAGGTCAGAAGTGCCATGGGGTGCCAGAAATGGCATCCCATGACAGCAGTGGGATCTCAGCGCATACAGAAGACAGCTCTGGAGTGTTGCAGTCAATTCCAGGAGGTGTGGTATCTCAGTACTGATAGGATCTCACAAGGAGCCATATAAGGATAACTGTAATCAAGACAACGGTGAAGTTGAGACACAGCTCCCTGGTGGATCGTTCCATTCTCAGAGCAGCTTGGTGAGAACTGAAGGCAGACTTCTGAGGGCACACAAAAGACTTCCTGCTTGTCCTTACCTCCTAACCGAAAGTAACAAAGAAAACATAAGAAATTAGTGAGCATTCTTTCCTCAAAGGAAACAGAAGCATTATGGAAGAGGAACGTGTTGGCTGAATTGTGTCCACCCTAAATTCACATGTTGATATCCTAACCCCCAGTATTTTGGAATCTGACTATAATTTTTTTTATTGAGGAATGTGACTATATTTGGAGATAGTGTCTTTCAAGAGGCAATTAAGCTAAAATGAGGTCATTAAGATGGGTCCTAATCCAATATGACTGGTGTCCTTAAAAGAAGAAGATATTAGGACACAGACATGTACAGAGCAAAGACCATGTGAAGACACAGGGAGAAGATGGTCCTCTGCAAGCCAAGGAGGGAGGCCCCAGAAGAAATCAGCCTTACCAATACTTTAATCTCAGATTTCTAGCCTCCAGACTGTCTTTGGACTAGAGCTGTTACTTTTCCCTGGGTCTCCAGCCTCCCACCAACCCTGCAGATTTTGGACTTGTCAGCCTCCACAATCACATGAGCCGGTTATATCACAAACACACACACACACACACACACCCTATTGGTTCTGTCTCTCTGACCCTGGCTTTTTTTCCTATGTCAAAATGACCAACATAGTCCTCAATATATTGTTGCTTTGACAAAATAAAAAATATTACATTTTTCTCTCTCCAATTTCTGCGTGTGTGTGTGTGTGTCTGTGTGTGTGCTTGCTTTGCTAACTTAGAGTACCAGAAAGCAAGGTCACCAAAACAGAAAAAAATGTTGTGGTTTAGTATTGTTCTTGCTTTGAATTACATATAGAAGTAAGATACCATAATTTTTCAGGTTTCAGGCTGACCTATCTTTGTCTAACCCTGTGAAAGCATGAACTAGTTCAACAGCTGCTTGGCCTCTTAAAAAAGCCCTGCATTGAGCACAGAGCTTACTGGGGTCAACCAAAAGTCCCTCACATAACAGGCACTCAGTCCAAAGAGCAAGTGTAAACCCCATGGGTACTTCTATTTCAACAAGGGCTTGTGCCAGCTATTTTTAGTCAAGTCCAGGATGTGCCTATATTGTAAACACTTCAAAAAGCAAGGGTGGTATCTTTATAGTCTGTACAGATAGTACATGCAGGAAACCATACTTTGAGAACATAAAATTATTGCCTCCAGTGATGTGGCATAATTGGCACTGTGTATGTGCAAACCAAATGAAATTAAAGATTAAAGATAAAATTTTAAATATTTAGGACAAAAGTCTACTATGGAGTGAAAAAGTTTAGGGGGAAAGAGCATTTTGTTTATTTGCTAAGAGTGGAAGTTCAGAGGGCAAGAAGTGTTGTTAGCAAGATTTTGGCCTGAATGGTATTTTTAACCATCTATCCTGACTGAATTATTAACTGTAATTACTGTATTTGTTATATTATTAGTGTACCAAATTATTAATTGTATAAACCAGCTGAATAATCATTTTTCATATTATGTAATTGTTGGTATAACAAGACAAGTTCAAATAAGATGATATCAACCAGTAGGTTGATGAATCTTGGTTTAAAATATGACCAATGATAACTAATTTATGTTTCATTTTCCTTTTAATTCTTATTCATATTTTTGCCCTCCACGTGAAGGACATAGTAAATTTCTAATGAAAATCTTTACAAAGATTTGTTTGAAGGAGAAAGTAAACAGAAGAAAATGAAGTATAAAGGAAGTAGAGAGAATGTGTGAGAATGTACACAAGAGCAGAGGGGAATAGGAAGGTAAGGAGCTTAGGGGTAAAGGAATCTAAAGACTCTAAAGCAGTTTCTTCCTTATGAATTTATTAATAAAATTGAACCCTGATTCAAACACAAATTTGTTTGGGTAAGTTCTGAAGGAATACAGAGATATGCAAAAAATATGCATCCCTATGTATAATGATCAAAACAACCCAATTCAGGGAGGGCAAAATAACAATCTCACCAAATCTTATTAGATTAAAGCTCTTAAGTAAAGGGAATCATGGATAGTGGCCCAACAAGAACATACTCAGAAAATGTTGCTGAAAGTTGTCCACAGCTTTGTTAATGTGACCTTCACAACAACTCTGTGGGCTGTACAACTCAGGCAAGTTTTGTCTTGATTTTTCTCTCTCCCAAGATAATAGCTGAGAAACTGACGTTTAGAGAAATGTTAAGTTGTTTCTGTAATGACACATAGGAAGTTACAGGCAGAACTAGAACTGGCAAACTGGAAATAGTTGCTGGAATTGTGGTTACTCCATAGGAGTGATTACATGAATGAGTTATTACTGCAAATAACTGTCCTGGCTAGTGTAAATTTTTGACCTTTGGGAAACCCATTTGACATTTTTTTTATTAAGGTTGATAACGCTCATTCCCTTTTGTCCAGCTATTTCACTTCTACTCTAGAAACTCAAGCACGTATATACCTGGATACATATACAAGAATGTTCATAGCAACATTTTTATATTATTCCTAAGCTGGAAACAACTCAAATGTTCATCAGCAACAGAATGGATGTGAATTGTGGTATAGTCATACACTGGAATGCTATAGAGCAAAGAAAGTATATGAACTACAGCAACACATAATAAAATGGGTGGATTTCACAAACATAACTAGTGGGCAAAAGAAGAATTTACAAAAAGAAACACAGAATGTGATTCCATTTCAACAAAGCCAAAAACAGGAAACTTAATTATATTGTTTAGGAATGAAGAGATGATAAAACTATAAAGAAAAGCATGGATAAGATTATCTCAACAATTAAGATGATGATTACCTATGGTGGGGCAAAAGGGGAAAGTGATGAAGAATGGACTTCTGGGGTGCTCCAATGATCTATTTCTTGGCCTGGGTGATATTTCTACAGGTGTTGCCTTAAAATGATTGTTCAAACAGTATGTATTATGCACTTTTCACAATTTTTTCAATAGTCTCTGAATTGACAGGCTACCCATAACACTTATTTATTTCCTATGGTTTTCCTCTTACTATTTCTTGCACTTTGATGGTGAACGTAAACATTTGGTTTTTTATGTATATTTTTAAAATAATAAAACACAGCATTAAGGTGAGAATTTCTAATGAATTCAATTCAGTCAACCCACATGCTAACTGTACTTTCACGCACATTTATACCAAAGTTAGGTAAAACCTCAGATCAGCGATCTTCCATTTTTCTGCTGTTAACCTGCGAAGACAATTTTGGCTTCATTTTGAATCTTTCCTGAAATCAAGATCACACCATATGATCTAAAGTGATTGCCATATGGTGAAATAAAAAACTCTGAATAAATTGTTTGACATTGACTTTCTTTGAATGGAGACTTTGAAAAGATGGAAGACATCTTCATGATATGGAAAAAATAATTTTAATTGGAAGGGAGAAAATGCATAACATAAGGTAAAAAAAGGAAAACAAGAATCAATAATATTCACTTTCTACTTTAAGAAATACTGTGTACAATAAGCATTGCCTATTTTATTAAGAAATGTAAATATTCCTCTGCTTTTCTCATTTGCAACTTGTACACATATACACACTGTATGCTAAGCTTAAAAATCCTGCTGTTACCTGAACAGGTCAAGGACACACTGGGCTGCAGTAGGCTTCTCTCTCTCTCTCCAACTTGGGCTCCAACTCCTGCTCGTCTCCCAGGCTGTCTGGACTCCTGGACTCTGCGCAGGGCCTAAAGTAGTCTGAGGGAGGTGGCAATCACTGTGATGTCACCGGTGAAACATCTCGAAGGAACAACCTTCAAAGGTTGGAGGCTATTTGTGTTTAGGGGGACGTGGAAATGTGTTGACTAAGGCTCTTCCTTTGGCTGCCAATTTGTATTAAAAGCCCAGGGACTTAAAATCTTTTCTTTCTAGTTGACTTTTGGTACAATTGTTGTAGGTTTTAAACTCATCTTTTATGTCTTCATGAGTATCTCTAACATGTTTAAAACATTGTAAACTGAGAGTGACAGATTAATATTAACAAATCTTTGCTGCATTTGGCTGCCCCCCCCCTCAGCATATGAGGGTGTAAAAATGTGACTTCATTTAACCACCCATATTTTCAGCTTTTTGAAGTGTGAAGAATTCTCTGCTCTGCACATGCACACCCCAAACCACACACACGCACCAGAATTCAACAGGCATCTTTTACCTCCTTCAAAATTGACTTTACTCCAAGTGGTGAAAGCTATCTCCCCAGTCACCTGTTCCACATAACTTTCCAGCTAATCTGTATGTTGCATGTTACACATTAATATACAGTTTCATCTGAAACAGCTGTGGAAGCCATGGTGTATATATATCTCTGTCAATATACTAATACAACAGTAAACCCATACTGCAAAATTCAGTCATTTGGATAGATAGGGGGTAGCAGGAGAACTGGTCAAAACTAGCGAAAAACATGAGTTATAGGATATATCTGAAAGAAATAAAACTGTATAACTTTCAAATATAAACATTAACTAAAACTAGACTACTAAAATGAGTTTGTAGTCAACTTTTCAGGTGTCTGGAGGTAAATGGAGCCTCTGAAGTGTTTAACTGAACTTAAACCTATCAATTAAACATGACCTTAGCAAATGTGCTTGTTCATCACATTCTTTCTTTACAGATAGTAGAACAAACCTCCCCTCTGAATTCCCAGTTAGGATCAATCAAAATAATACATTCCCAGAAGACATAAACAAAATTCCCTATTTAGCTGTGTTCATAGCCAAACCTTTCCCCATCGTTTCTCATGCACTAGAAATATTACTAAAGGAAAGACTTTCCATTTCATTTCTTCATTTTGTTATAAACCTAATGATGGGAAATCTTAATAAAACATTCTGTTGTCACATGCCTTGTAAAGAGACAGTTTGCTGAAGTGACAGGTGGTTTATAGCAATTATAGGGCAGTCAAACACTGGCAAATTCCTTGAATGTAGTCAGATTTCTGTCTTTTGCTTCCAAGCACTTGTCAGATTGTCTCAAATGCTAGGAATATTTTCCTACTCACTAAGCCACACCCATCCCTTTTTTAACCACTCAAAATTGTTTTTTGTCCAATTAAAAAGTTATATACTTATTGTAAAAAATTTGAAAATGTAAAAGTATAGAGAAAATGTAATATCACCACCCAAGGGCTTCCCTGGGTTTCCCTGGTGGCGCAGTGGTTGAGAATCCGCCTGCGAATGCAGGAGACACGGGTTCGTGCCCCGGTCTGGGAAGATCCCACATGCCGTGGAGCGGCTGGGTTCGTGAGCCATGGCCGCTGAGCCTGTGCGTCCGGAACCTAAAAACACCACCCAAAAGGAAAAATACCCTTTATATTACTTTTTATTCATATTTGAGGTTGCATAGACACAATCTCAAATTCACAAGATATTTTTGGTAAAAGAATCTGATTCTTGAAAAACCTTTACCTTTTTAAATTCTTATAGAATCAAATTACTCGTACTGTACCATGTGTTGGTATTGAATTTATGGGGCAAGCATTTATTTTGTATATGTTGGAATAGGAACTAGCTCTACAATATTTAAAATGTTAAATACAATAGGTAAATGTTAACATATCACAGAACAGCTCACCAATACTGTCAATTTAGTTGAATTGGTCAATTTCAATGACCAATGAAATGTAACTTGAAGAATAAATCCATGAGTCAGTTTAGTTGTTTGGTTGTCCCATTTAAGTTTATCTAGCATTATACCAGGGACTGTTGTGCCCGGTGCATTGACAAATTCCCAGATAGAGACTTCAGAAACTTCTTGACATTAGCGGTTTATTCTGTGATATCATAAGAGAGTGGGATAACACTGAGAATTTAGCTGGTTGTCAGTCTGACATAACCCTCTCCTGAAGAATATGCAAGCCACCCAAAGTCACATGGCAACTATTCAAAGGCCTAAGGATCTGCAAGTCCATTAAAACAAAACAAAAAAAACCTCACTACCAAAGAAAATTTGTCTCTTTAAATTAACTTAATTCTGCTGGTATTTTCTTTTCTGTGAGCAATTCCCATGACTTAACATTCCATATCAACTTTCAAGGTGCTGCTCTTCCCATCAGCAGGACGGCATACTAAATTACTAAGCTTTGATATTATTTCAATGCCTATTAATCCAGAATTTAGCCAAAGGCCTTGTGTTACAAAAACAATATTCACATTGACATTGGTATTTAAGAGCTAACTGACATTTATCTCCTCCCACCCCATATGGTATATACATTCTTAAGTGTAAAATACCCTTTGAAAACCAATGGTGAGTTCTTATGCCTGATTAAGAGCTAAACCAACTTGTTTAATTTATTCCTAATTTCCATCCAGCTTTTTACTTTGGGAAGCAAAAAGTGAAGACTTCATGTCACTCCATGAATTCAACAAGTCTCTGACACAATGGGAGAATTCAGTAAGGCCTTGATGAATGGCGATAAGCTCTAAGCACATGACAGTAATGAGTATGATGACTATGGTGCCTCTCTCACCTTCACGTACAACTGGTCATTCAGCTGCACAAAATAGCTTTCTGCTATTCTCTGTCATTTTTTTGGCTGCGTTGGGTCTTCGTTGCTGTGCGGGCTTTCTCTAGTTGCAGCGAGCGGGGGTCTAGTCTTCGTTATGGTGCGTGGGCTTCTCATTGCAGTGGCTTCTCTTGTTGCAGAGCACGGGCTCAAGGCGCGTGGACTTCAGTAGTTGTGGCACGTGGGCTCTAGAGCACAGGCTCAGTAGCTGTGGTATATGGGCTTAGTTGCTGAGCATGTGGGATCTTCCTGGACCAGGGATGAAACCCATGTTCCCTGCACTGGCAGGCAGAGCCTTTTTTTTTAAGTCTGGATTTTTTTTAAAAATAAATTTTATTTAGTTTTGGCTGTGTTGGGTCTTTTTTGCTGCACTCGGGCTTTCTCTAGTTGTGGCAAGCAGGGGCTACTCTTTGTTGCCGTGCACGTGCTTCTCATTGCAGTGGCTTCTCTTGTTGCGGAGCATGGACTCTAGGCAGGCGGGCTTCAGTAGTTGTGGTGCATGGGCTCGGTAGTTGTGGCTCGCGGGCTCTAGAGTGCAGGCTCAGTAGTTGTGGTGCACGGGCTTAGTTGCTCCACGGCATGTGGGATCTTCCCGGACCAGGCCTCGAGCCCATGTCCCCTGCCTTGGCAGGAGGATTCTTAACCACTGCACCACCAGGCTAGTCCTAAAACCATATTTCTTGAAGCTCTCTCCATGTCCTTGAAAAATTAATGATTATTATTTGTATTTTTAACCACTTGTGGCACATGTATGATTTCTGTCTCACTAACTGAATTTTAATTTCAAAGGCAGGGATAGTTTCCTGTATTTCTTTTGTTTCTCTAACTGTGCATCAAACTGGTGAAGAATCATAATAGATGCTCTAGAATATATAGCAAGAGACTCAGTTTGAGCCACTATCACATCACATCTCCTAATGAGATCCAGACATGTCTGAGCATGCCAGGCAAACCTGAGTAGGGGAAATTGAAGTCAGCATCAAATCTACTTGTAAAAGGACCTAGAAGCCACCTGGGAGAGAAAACTCCTCTGAAGGGAAGTGATCAAGAAGATATGCATGGTTCAGCAACAGGGAGAATAGTTAGTTATTCCACTGGCACATAACAAATTCACTGTGTTAGTCTAGGTCCTGTGAGAAGCAAGATACCAAGATGAGATTAAATGTGCAAAAGAAAAATGTATTGGGGGAAATGCCTGTGAAAGAAAGTATGAAGAGAGTAGGGGAACTGAGATAGTCATCAAACAGCAAGAGAAAGATGGGCAAAAACAGAGAGGTTGGGTAGAAGCATCTTAGACTATAATTCAGTTCCAAGGAAAGTTTGACAAGGCTGTTAGGAAACCTCATATCAAAGCCATCTGTCAGAGGTAACCGATGTCTCTCAGGATGCCAACCTTCCTATTACTCCCATGCTCAGTCCTTGACAGAAAGCAGCCAGGGAAGCATGGCCTCTGTGCAAATGTGATTATGATTTCAGAGTGCAGCAACTGAAGTCCACCTCAATTATGGTTCAGTCACATGTGAGAGACACATTCTATGGCCACCATACTCACATACTACCCACCCTACTCCCCTACAGTTTGATGTCTGGGTCCTAGGGGAAGAGAGAGCTATGGATAAAAACTCTATAACTTGTGACAATTAACCTCAACAGTGTAGAATACTGAAAGGGGCAGATAGTTTCTCCCTCTACCTGTGCAATCTCTTGGACCTCAGTGCATCCATGGAACGAGCAATGTAATGTTCTTCCTTTGAAGTGTCATGGAGCCTAGCAGAAGCAGAAATACTGATCAAGACTTCCTTGCAGTTTATATTAAGCTGTGCAAGACTTAGTTGCAGATGGCAGCAGAGAAGAGCTTGAGCTAAAGGGCAAGAAAATGGCAGACACTATGTGGTAGCCAACAATATGTGTTCATGAGCACATGTCAACCACACACTAAAACTGCTAGAAATAATCAGGACAAACATTACAGGGGCATGCAGTCTTGCATAATAGGTGGGAGCAAGAGCCAGAAAAATACATATTAGTCCTGTTTATAATAACCCATTTAAGTCTTGGATTGGTAAGGTGACACCTGTTAACATCATTTGACTTGGAACCAATTAAATTCCTCTTCTCTGGAACAAGTATATTTCTGCTCTATAATAAGATTCTGCAAGCAAACAGCTTTCTCTCGCCCATTTAACATAGCTCCCTAAGGGGGGGGGGTAAAAAAAAGGAGCAGCCAAAAATGTGTTTACTACTAGGCTAATACCACCTGCCCTCAAAACACACCCAGATTTGAGATTGGTTTTGTTATTTTTCTGATGGAAAATAAAAATTCAGCAGTCTTTTGATGTGCTGTTACTGCATAGTTCAGGGACATTCTAGCCAGACACACCCACTTGAAACATTCTGTTCCTTAGTGAATTTGATCAAGAATATTTGCACTGAATCTCTCTTGAGAATCTGTCAGTCGGAATAACACAATTGCAGTTTCAGTAAGAATAATATAGATCAGACAAAATTGCTTGTTGTTCTCTGTGAATAAGTTCATTTGGCTTTAGCCTTTGGCTATTAAAGCAGAGAGAATAGAGTCGTGAAGAATCATGAAAATCTCTCTCTGCTTTCTGTGAGTGTAATGAGAAAACAAAAGTGCCTAGTTGCAGTAATGTAGAAGATTAGCTGGATGCAAGATACAGGCTAGGTTTCCTTTCAGATGAGGGATATGCTATCTCTGAGGGTAATTGGGCACTTGTTCTACAGCCTGGGGAGTAACCTAACCTTTTACACTTTTACAGTAAGTGAATGTAGAGTTGCCAGGGCCTAGTATTCTGGGAACATGGGCAGCTTATCTGGGAGAGATGGTTCAGGCCTACTCTCCTTAGCTTGTATTTTGTTGCTTCTTGCTCCCATTTGCCAGTGTAGAACAGAAAAGGAGGTCTCCACACTTCAGGCCAATTATATCTGTGTCTTCATGGGGGAACACATTTTGTGCTAACAAACTAACCTTTTCTTCTTCTATTGTATCTCTCTTTTGCAAGATGTTACAGCACTCACCAGGCACTTACATGTCAACCACTCCTACCAAGTACAAACACAAGCACAAGACATCCTTGTGCTACCTTCTCTACGAGCAATCGCATCTGCCAACAACCACCGCTTCTTGCCTTGGGTATTGACGTTGCCTATAAGACACCTTTCCTCTGCAGCCGCTTCTGTTGAGTACCACAGCTATTGACTATTGAAGGTAACAAACTTACTATTACTTGCAGAACAAAATGAAGCGTTGGGGTGAAGAAGTGTGTCTCTTTCTATGTGTCACAACCTGTGAGGAATACCAAAGGAATACTTCCTCACTCTCACTCCAGTATCTTCCCAGACATAAGTTCATGGGGAAGTTCAGCCAGGGAATACATAGTAGTAGGCATCTTGTTATCTCAGACTAAATTCTTCCCTTCACTACTAAGATTTGATACTACACCAAAATTTCATTCTATTAGGATGAATTCTCTCTAAGGAGGGGCCTAGGTTCCCAAAATTAAGTCAGCTTCTATCAGGCCTGCTCCATCAGTAAGTAAAACTTGCATTCATATATCTTGAAGTGCATCAGTAGATACAGTTTAGGCACAAGTTGAGGTCCTAACACATCAGTGCCCTTAGACAGGTAGTGCAGCATGTTGTGCTTTCTACCAATTATCTTCTCATTGGAGTTAGAGTAAAAATTGGGTTCTCTGCACTACAGACAGAAAACATATCATTTCTTATTTCCGTGGTTTCCTGTAGCTCCCAGATTAGGTTCAAATCTTCAGCTGCAGAGGCGAGGCTTTACCGTGATCTAGCTTCTAAACTCCCTGACCTCCTCTGCAGAAATACCAAATCTGTATTTCCTCAGATGTTCTCACCATGTGTGCATAAGCCATTCCCTTTAATTATACCATCCTTTTGCCCTTTCCTCAACACCTCCCACCTTTGTTTGATGATTAATAAAAGTACTTGTTTCAAATGTCACATTCCCTGATCCTCAAGGCTGGGATGGATGAACCTCTGTGATCTATGTAGCCCTAGGCACTATTGATTTCACTGGTATTGTCAACACTAACCTTTCTCTCCATCTCCCCTCCTTAAGAACAAGGATTTTATCTCTCACCCATGTAGACCCAGTGGGTAGGCATGCAGTGCATGCAATGTAGTGGGCATTCCATAAAAGTTTGTTAAATAAATATATGTATGAATATAAAGTAATTAATTAATAACTGTTCACTTCTGGAGAGTCATAGGCAAATAAAAGTTTTAAAAATAAAATGCTCAAGGGATCAATCCAAGAAGAAGATATAACAATTGTAAATATTTATGCACGCAAAATAAGAGTACCTCAATACATAAGACAAATGCTAACAGCCATAAAAGCGGAAATGCACAGTAATACAATCATAGTAGGGGACTCTAAAACCCCACTTTCACCAATGGACAGATCATCAAAAATGAAAGTAAATAAGAAAACACAAGCTTTAAATGACACATTTGACAAGATGGATTTAATTGATATTTATAGGACATTCCATCCTAAAACAACAGAATACATTTTCTTCTCAAGTGCTCATGGAACATTCTCCAGTACGGATGATATCCTGGGTCACAAATCAAGCTTTGGTTAATTTAAGAAAATTGAAATCATTTCAGGCATCTTTTCTGAATACAACACTATGAGACTAGATATCAATTACAAGAAAAAAATCTGTAAAAAAACAAACACATGGGCTTCCCTGGTGGCGCAGTGGTTGAGAGTCCACCTGCCGACGCAGGGGACGCGGGTTCATGCCCCGGTCCGGGAAGATCCCACATGCCGCGGAGCGGCTGGGCCCGTGAGCCGTGGCCACTGAGCCTGCGCGTCCGGAGCCTGTGCTCCGCAACGGGAGAGGCCACAACAATGAGAGGCCCGCGTAATGGGGTTAAAAAAAAAAAAAAAAGAATATACAGTGGAGAAAAGACAGCCTCTTCAATAAGTGGTGCTGGGAAAACTGGACAGCTACATGGGAAAGAATGAAATTAGAGCACTCCCTAACACCATACACAAAAATAAACTCAAAATAAATTAATGACCTAAATGTAAGGTCAGACACAATCAAACTCTTAGAGGAAAACATAGGCAGAACACTCTATGACATAAATCACAGCAAGATCCTTTTGACCCACCTCCTAGAGAAATGGAAATAAAAACAAAAATAAACAAATTGGACCTAATGAAACTTAAAAGCGTTTGCACAGCAAAGGAAACCATAAACAAGATGAAAAGACAACCCTCAGAATGGGAGAAAATATTTGCAAATGAAGCAACTGACAAAGGATTAATCTCCAAAACATACAAGCAATTCATGCAGCTCAATATCAAAAAAACAAACAACACAATCCAAAATGCACAGAAGACCTAAATAGACATTTTTCCAAAGAAAATATACAGATTGCCAAAGACACATGAAAGAATGCTCAACATCATTAATCATTAGAGAAATGTAAATCAAAACCACAAGGAGATATCACCTCATACCAGTCAGAATGGCCATCATCAAAAAATCTACCAACAATAAATGCTGGAGAGGATGTGGAGAAAAGGGAATCCTCTTGCACTGTTGGTGGGAATGTAAATTGATACAGCCACGATGGAGAACAGGATGGAGGTTCCTTAAAAAACTAAAAATAGAACTACCACATGACACAGCAATCCCACTACTGGGCATATGCCTTGACAAAACAATAGTTCAAAAAGAGATATGTACCACAATGTTCATTGCAGCACTATTTACAATAGCCAGGACATGGAAACAACATAAGTGCCCATTGACAGATAAATGGATAAAGAAGATGTGGCACATATACACAATGGAATATTACTCAGCCATAAAAAGAAATGAAATTGAGTTATTTGTAGTGAGGTGGATAGACCTAGAGTCTGTCATACAGTGAAGTAAGTCAGAAAGAGAAAAACAAATACCGTATGCTAACACATATATATGGAATCTAAAAAACAAAATTAAAAAGTTCTGATGAACCTAGAGTCAGGACAGGAATAAAGACGCAGGTGTAGAGAATGGACTTGAGGACACAGGGAGAGGGAAGGGTAAGCTGGGATGAAGTGAGAGAGTGGCATGGACTTATATATACTACCAAATGTAAAATAGATAGCAAGTGGGAAGCAACAGCATAGCACAGGGAGATCAGCTTGATGCTTTATGACCACCTAGAGGGGTGGGCAAGGAAGGGTGGGAGGGAAGCACAAGAGGGATGGGATATGGGGATATATGTATACATATAGCTGATTCACTTGTTGTACAGCAGAAACAAACACAACATTGTAAAGCAATTATACTCCAATAAAGATGTTGAAAAAAAAAGATGTTTAAAAAAATGCTGTAATTTTTCACCAACTTACATGAGAAACCATAGTGATGTTTACAAGACCTGTAGTAACTTGAACTACTGAGGATTTCTTGATCTAAGAATAGTACATTCTAGGCTTCCTACCACTGACCAAGTCTGACTGTTGTTTATTCAGTCAGCACATGATATGCTTTAAAGGGATGATTTTCTCTGCTGTTGAAGTTGAGGAACAGATGATGTAATTTGTTGTAGATTTTTTTGGAGAAAACTTAAAAATTTAGACATGTAAAAATAATTTAAATGTTCCTACTACACAAAAGTAACAAATCTTAATATCTTTTGTTACTGAATTAGGTTATTTGGACCCCCACTTGGGCCCTGTCCCAGCCGAGGCCCCTGCCTTGGCAGGGAAAATTCTTTTGGGTTCAGGCAGCCAAAAACTGAAGCTGAGATGAAAGCAGCACAAGCTTTATTCCATGGTCAGAGAATGGAGTTGTGGGAACTTAGTTCACAAATCAACTTCACACTCAGGGGATGATTAAGGCAAGAAAGGGAGGCATATGCATTGGTCTTCTCGGAATACATGGGTTTCTACCTGGACCTTTTAAAGATTTTTCTTTTTCATTAGTATTTCCTCTTTAACCACAAATTATTTTGAAGTGAGTTATTTTGTGCATCAAATGTATGGATATTTTAGTTCTTTTCTATTGTTTATGTCTAATATTATTTAATTATTGATATGAATTCTCCTAATTTTAAGAGACTGTCTTTGGAGTCTAATAGAAACGTTCATGTCACTGTTTTCTGTGTACTTAAAAAAGAATGCATATTCTCTGATTATTAAAAGTAATATTAATATATATCTGTTAGTTCAAACTTGCTATTTATATTTCTCAAAACCCCAATACCCTTATTAATTTTCAGCTGCTTAATCCTTTTCTGAGCAAGATCTGCTAAAATCTATCATAATATCTGTAGGTTTGCATTTCTTTCCTTATAATGCTAAATTTTTAAATTTATATATTTTGAGCCTTTCTTGTTATATTATTACATTTCTAGTGAGATTTTTACCTATTTAAGGCTATTTTTCTACTTGCCCTTTTTGATGCTTTTAATTTTATACCCTATATTATCTGGTTTAAATAATGTTGTACTAGCTGTCTTTTGATTAGTATTCACCTGGTAACTTTTATATTTCTTTATTTTCAACATTTCTATGTAATTTTGTTTTATATGTGTCTCTCTAAATTGCATAAGCTAGATTTTAAAAATTTAATATGAGTGTATGTCTTTGAATAAGTAGGTTCAACTTATATTTATGAGGTTATTCTGAAATATTTATAACATTTTATATTTCCCACATTTTCCCTTACTTTTTTTTCCCTTTCCTGCCTGTTTTCATAAAGTTGTTCTGTTTTTGTTTTCCTTTTTCCCTCTATTGACTTGGAAATTCTATCATCTATTTCTGTTTTTTGAAAGATTAACGCAATAATCTAAATACATATTTAAACATACATTTTCTATTAAACCTAAACTTACTCAACATCTCTATCTTCCTTCTAAATAATAAAAGAACATTACATCCAGTCATTCCCTCTGATATCCTCTAATACCCATGTAATTATTGTTTAGTTCTTTAGTTCTCTGTCAATGGTTTTGTTATTATTGTGATTTTTATTATTTATACAACCAATGCTTACTTAGATTTATCAAGATATTTTCCAGATTTATTGGCACAACCAGGATTCTTGCATCACAATTCTTCCTTCTAGGTTCCCTTTTCTTTTTGCTGAAATTCATCTTTCAATAATTCTTTCAATAAGAGTCCATTTCAACATTGAATTTTTTCAATGACAATTCTTTTCAATAATATCAATAGTAAGATTTCTTAGTCCTCAAATAGCTAAAAATGTGCTTTCTTTGGCTTCCCTCTTAAATGATCATTTTTCTGAGTATCAAATTTTATGTTTACATTTATTTTCTCTCAGTACTCTGAATCAATAATTGCATTGTTGTCTGGCTACTATGGCTGAGGAGTGGGCTATTGATCTGGTTGATATATCCTGCAGGTAATCTGAAATCTTCCATATTTCTCAACTTCTTTTTCATTTTTCACATCTCATTGTCTTTGCATCCTGGGAAATTTCTTTTGTTCTATCTTCCAATTCATAAACTCTCTCTTTGGTTCTTTAAAAATTACTATGTAACCCATCCATTATATTTTTAAGTTTTGTGTTTATATTTTATTCCCAAGATTTCCAATAAGTTCATTTTCATATATGACTCTTCTGCTTTCATTAACTCCTAATCTTGTTTTATGGATGATAATTTTACCTTTCAGGGATTGTTGTTTGGGGGGTAGGTGGTGGTTGGTTGGTTTTTTGACAGTTTTAAACTTTAAGGCCCTTCCAGATTTATTTTGTTAGCTCTCTTTCTTTGGTTGTGAATTTTCTTATTTATGGATTCTATTGACTACTTTTTATGACACCAAGTGTCCTTGTGTTTTTTTTTTGTTTGAGAGATCATCTTCAGTGCAGGGTTTCTCCTATATTTGGCCTGCATGTAGGGCAGAGTCATCCTTGACTCACCAGTTGTCTGGCCTCAAACCAAGTCACGTATTGCAGTCTTGTCTTGGAATTCCCACTTATTCAGGTGGCCCAGTTATAGCCACTATATATTGTACAAGCTCAAATTCCAGTCTCACACAGAAAACTGTGCCAACTACCAGGCTTGGACAGAAGTAAGTTTCAGATGGGTAAGTAAGTGTATTTCCTTTGTCTTTCAACACAGAACACAGGTGATATTTGAGAGCAAATAAAATAACATTTGTTCCCCATAATGAAGAAGAAAACTTTATCTCCATCGTCATCATGACTGAGGCATATTTACATCTTGTTTTTATGAAGACATTGAAGTCCTCATATTCTTTCTGATCCCAGCCTCCGGAGAACTACATACCTTCAGGCTCTGATTACCTTTGTAGTTTCCCTCTCTGCCTTTGTCCATCGTGGTTGTTATCTTTGAATGTGTTTATATATATATATATATATATATATATATATAATTTAATGTTTTATCTCTCATTCCTATGTATTTAGAACAGAAAATGGAGATTTCTGCATGTACTCATTCTGTCATACTGACTCAGAAATGTTGTTTCAATTTTTAAAATTATTACTAAAGTGAACAACAAAAACTAAAAATTTAAGGACTTGAACTCGATTCTCTGACCCTGAGGTAGGAGGGGTAGTTGAATCATTTTTTTCAGTTCTCTCATTATGCTTTATATCATTATATGGACAACTATGATAATAACTGTCAAGATAGCAACATCTATTTTCAAAGTATGCAGCATCTTTAAAGCACTTGAGGTTCACCATTCCTGGAGGAATAAATAGAGTTTGTGCTATTATCTCCATTTTTCAAATGAGAAAAATTAACTGAGCCACACAGCTAGTTAAATGGTCAACCCAGGATGGAGTCATACCTTTTATATATGAAAACAATATTTAAGGTCATTCCAAGATATATATTTCATATCAAGTACTCATTTCACTAGATAAATGATTTCCAAACTTTTAGAAAATATTTATTGACAAAATGCATACTGACAAAATGTTTTAATATCTTTAAATGAATTCACACTATATTAAATACTATAGCATCAACAAATATTTGAAAAATAGTTGTAAATGTTATGCATTCACTCCATAGGCTGTGCTTGGTATGAATAAGAATTCACAAACCTTAGTGGTAACTGCATAGCACCCAGGATTTGATCTAATCTATGTCATTCATGGAACATCCTTAGTCCCTTAAATTTTCATCAATAATATTCTAATACATAATGAAACTCTACCTGAACTTCTCAAAGAGTTAGAAGAGTCCTGATATAATATGATAATTATGGAATGCCAGACGGATCATTCAATGGGAATATAGATACAGATATATATATATATATTTCCTACTGACTTTCTTATACGTCCTAGAAAATAATAAAAACAAAGTAAAACTAAGGTGAAAAGAAAAAAATATTAGACAAGAAAGGAGATAATACAAAATATTCAATCTACCATCACTTTTTTAAAGCTGATAAATCTTCAACTGTACTAATTATTAAAAGACGTTAGAGAAATTTTTCTTTTCAATGAAGCATGCCCCTGAACTTATCACAGAAAGGAAGATCTTGCTGATAAAGGCCAGTACTTCTTTTCATGAGTATATAACATGGTTATATGGTCTGGCTGTCATATATTTTTTTAACTACTTATAGAATAAATCTTCACAAGCAGTTTGGTTGCAGCAAAATATAATTACTAGCCAGAACTATTTCCACATAAACCTTTAATGAAATGCATAGCTCTCTTCTCTCTTTAAGAATAAAAAAAAAAAAAAAGAAAAAGAAAGAATAAAACAGAGATCATGCATATTGTGGGAAAAGAGAGAAATGATAGGAGGAAAAAAATAAGTAGAAAATAGCAACATTGGGACTTCCCTGGTAGCACAGTTGTTAAGAATCTGCCTGCCAATGCAGGGGACACGGGTTCGAGCCCTGATCCGGGAAGATCTCACATGCTGTGGAGCAACAAAGCCTGTGCACCAAAGCTACTGAGCCTGCGCTCTAGATCCTGCTAGCCACAACTACTGGAGCTCATGTGCCTCGAGCCCATACTCCGCAACAAGAGAAGCCACTGTAATGAGAAGCCTGCACACTGCAAAGAAGAGTAACCCCCACTCTATGCAACTAAAGGAAAGCCTGTGTGCATCAACAAAGACCCAACACAGCCATAAATAAATAAATAAATAAATAAATTTATTTAAAAAAAAGAAAATAGCAACATTAACCACTCTCACTATTTTGTTTTTCTTATCTGAAAGCATAATATCACATACTCAGAACAAATGAACAGTGGCATGTTACAGGAGAAGATCTGAATAAGCAGTAGTCATCTGTGGAGTCTCTGTGGAGGGGTTGATCAGGAGGGGATTTTTTAATTTCTTGCTTTAATCATTTATAAACAATTTTTATGTTTTACTAAGAAAAAAATCAAATTCAGTAATAAAACCATATTGTGAGGACTAAATGGAAAAAAGTCTATTGTCTTTATATATAACCTTATTTACAACATTCTTATATTTTCTGTCTTAAATTCACGTAGAATTGTAGAGCTATGATTTGAGAGAGTATTGTGTCTAATCTTCTTTCTATAAATGAGGAAATTAAGTTTACCTTAATTTAAGGTCAAGTTAAATAACTTGACAGCAAGGTCACATCTCTAATCCCTTTGACCTACATGTTATAGGTTAATATTAATTTACTTTGAATAGTTTAAATGCATGTGCATTTTACTGATCCACTTTGACACTAGTCTGGATATGGTATAAGCAATATTCTCAGTCATTAAGAGATTTTCCCAGCAGACTAATCCAAAGTAATTCCCCCTTGTTATTCTCTTTCATAGCATTCTGTTCTTTCCCTTTATAGCACTTACTACAAATAATAATTTTATATTTACTTGTGCTTATTTATTGTTTTTCTCCCCTACCAGACTCTAAACTCCTCAAAGACTAGCCTTAACATTCATTCTATTTTTCATAATAAACCTAGAGCCTAGCACAGAATCTGGTATGTAATGGGTGTTCAATAACATAGAATCAGAAGGTCATGAAGTCATTTACTGTGGTTTCTCTTTGCTGACTGTCTTTTCATGAGCACCCAAGTTACCTTTAAGTTAATGAGTGCTTGTTAAGTTCTAGAATTTAGACAATGTAAGAAGCATATCGTATATGTATATGTACTTTAATCTCATAAATTAGTTATATTATTATCTCTATCATACAGATGAAAAAGACTGAGGCTGAGAGAGGTTAGGTAAATGTCAAAAGGTCAAAAACCAAGCAAGTAACAGACACAGGTTCAATCTCAGGTTTGATTCCAGGGTGTAAGTTCTGAACCCTTATGCTATCTGCTTACTAATTTCCTGGCTTCAGTTGATGTTCAAGATACAGTAATAGAAATAGCATATCTTTACCTCAATTTAAAATTTTTCTGGGCTTCTGGGTTAAGACAGAAAGATTGAACATATGCATATAATTTTGCTCCCTCTCAAAACCTTACTAAAATGACAGTAGAGAGATTTGTTTAAGGCATAAAGCCATAAGGACCATGAGAATAAAGGAGGAGAAAGCAGCAAGTAAATTTTGGAAACTGTACTGCAAAAGGACGGCTGTAACTGATTTAGCAAAACTAAGAAAACTGAATCCTAAACTGGTAGTAGGGAAAGCCAAGAGTCAGTCTGATTTATACTGTACAGATTGGTGGCACTGGGGATGAAGAGAGGGGTGGCTGAAATAAAGATAACTAGTTCAGAGCTTTTCAAGAAATTGTAGGTCCCAAGATCCCTCCCTCCCCCTAACCTTGACACAGCCAACAACTGCTCTTCCCCCACCTGAGCAGACTGCAGTTTCATTCCCTGGAGAGAGTCTCTGGACTGGGAAACCTCGGGCACAATTAAAAAGAGAAGTATCCTACTGAAAGGGTGGATTAAATAAACATACACCTGGATGGTGAACCCATCTCCCACCCCAGCCCTCTTCCCCTCCTCAGGTTCCAGAAGAGTGGAACCTTCACATGAAACTCTGGGCAAAAGATTCCTCAGAGCCTTCTCTGAGGAATCTGAGCTGCCCAAGGGGAAAGGATACTGACATTGGAATTCCCCCAGTGAAAGGTCCCTAACAACTTCACCTTACATAGAAGTGCACAGTCAACAAGCTTCAGTCATGTACTCAGAGAGTCTTAGCAGTTTTTAGTCCTACATATTTAAAGATTATCAGAAAATGTGGAAGTTAAAGTCCAATACAAACAGAAGAAATGCAATCTGAAGGAAACAGAAATTGTACTGGGAGAAGAAAATATTCAAAGAAGAAGAAATTGGATTGGTTTCCATCTTCTCATCAGCAATATTGGAAGATAGAAGGTTTCCAATTACTTCAAAATTCTGAAGAAAAACGATATACAACTCAAAATTCTATCCCCAGTCAACTATCAATCAAGTGGAAAGGTCAAATAAAGATGTTTTCAGGGGAATTCTCTGGCGGCCCAGTCATTAGGACTCCAAGCTTTCACTGCTGAGGGCCCAGGTTCAATCCCTGGTTGGTGAACTAAGATCCCACAAGCTGCCTGGTGCTGCCAAAAAAAAAAAAAAAAGAAAGATGTTTTCAGACATGCTCGGTTTCAAGCAATTTACCTCCCATAAATTCAGCCCCAGATAATGTACTCCACGAAAATGAGGGCATTATCCATAAAAAAAAGACGTGGGATCCAAAAAAAAGGGAGAGGCTAAGGAAATACCAAGATAATCATGAATGGACAGCCCAAAGTGACACCTGTGTACCTGGAATGAAGGACAATCAGTTCACCCTGGAGTGTGTCAGATGGCCATGAGAGATGCCTTCAGGAAAATGCAAACCACGAGGAAACTTGATGCATCTGAACATCTTGAAAGGACTTTTAGAGAATCAAAGTTTGGGGTTTAATAAATGGTAAGTTTTAGAAAAGCAAGCAAACAAAAAAATGGTTTTATCCCCCCCAAAAATTTCAATATTGTGCAGACAATGAAAAGTAGTCAAAGTTTATTACATGACTCAACTATGAATGGCATTCTCATAACCCTAGTGTACTGAATATTGAGCTAAATAAAATTAAAATATAACACTATTGGGACATGGGGAGAGGAGTAGTGAAGAGAAATAAGTTCTTTCTACCACAGTAAGAAGTCAATATAATGCTTAAGACTTGAAAACTCAAGGAGTAATACAAACACATTATTTTAAAATATGTAAGTAAACATAAAATTAATCAACAAAAGGGGAAGATCATTGCCTCCAGGGGAAGAACTAGGGTGCAGGATTGCTGTTGTGTGTTGTAGAGCTTTTAGTCACTCTACACTATTGCATATACAACTTAAAAAACTAAAATCAACAAAGCGTTTTTAAATGTAGATAAATGTTTTTAAAATAGTAAAATTGATTCATAACCTACCTCCCCCATCCCCCTCTTTCCCTCTCAAATTATGAACCTTATGGTTGCCCATACAGTCAATCACCTGGAGAAGAGGGCTTGTCTATATCAAGTTGAATTACTCTGGTAAATTAGTACAATCCTTTTTGACAATAAAGAAGATAATTTCCTTTCTAGCTCTCTGTATAAATAGGTCCAAACCCTGCTGCAAATGGAAATTCCAGTTTCATCATGAAACAACCTCCTTCATGGTTTATCTTTCACCCCATGTAACCCTGTATTTTTTTACTGATTGTTTCCATAAAAGCTCTGTGTAATGGTGTGCTTTGATTTATGAAACTTCTTCTAGCCTTTATTTCATTTATATTTTTTCTTACTTTGTTATTCTATTTGGAAGATGTTTGTGTTAATATTTCACCCATGCAAGGGTGTTCAGCCAAAGATAGTCCTCAGTCAGATTGTAGCCTGAGACAGATGGTGAGGCCCAATCGGTGCCTTGGAGAACTCAGATTACATTTCCAGGGTGTTCTCATGTAACAGCTTTGATCAAAACACTGAGAAATATAAACCCTCACGTCCTCCTCAGCACAAAAACAGCCAAGACCTTGTTGTCTTGGATCAAAAAAAAGCAATTTCCCTGTAAGATTTCATATGCAGTAAATACCTACATTTGCATGAGAGCTGCAGAGACACAGGATGGCATGGGTCAGACAGAAAGGAGACCTCTGCAGGGGGTGGAAAAGGATTCCAGGGGGGCATGTTTTCTGATGTGCTTGTTATACCCTCCATACCTACAAGAGTGCTTGGCACATAGTAAGGGCTCAGTTAATACTTGTTGAATAAATATGCTGATGCTCTGTCTGGCATGTCCTTTGCTTTTCTCAGATTGACACATTCCTGCTCATCCTTAATATCCAGCTTACCTATCTCCTGTACAACTTTCTTTGACCCACTCAAACTCTTTTCTCTATATGCATTTGCATTTTGAACAGATTTCTGTTGCTTGTTCTTATAATGCAGAACTGCAGTTATTTGATTGCCTGTCTATCCCCCCTACAAGACTTCTAATTCCTTGAGAGCTTAAAGCTTTGTCTTATTTATCTTTATATCTATGCTGCCTACCATGGTGCCTGAATATTTATTTATTCATTCATTCAACAGAATTGGAGTGCTCACTATGTTCCAGGCACTAGAATGGGCTCTGGGGATAAAGCAGTGAACAAGACATGGACCTTCTATGCCCCCAGGTTTACATTCTATTAATGGTTGAAGACAATTCGTATCAGGGTGATAAGTGCAACGATGATGGTCATGAGTGTGTTATGGGAGAACACGGGAAGGGCATCACGGTCAAAATTTGAGAGATCAGGAAAAGCCTACAAGAGGAAGCTTCCCAGAAAAACAAAGAATACCTGAAGAATAAATAGAAGTTAGCTAGGAAGGGTGGAAATCAATGCTTCAGGAAGTATAGCAAGTTTGGGGAATGGAAGAAAAGACAAAGGAACAGAGAAAACTAAGAAAGGAAAGAAGAGAGAAAGGAAAAAACAGATGAAAGAAAAGTTTCAAATACTTCTCCTTCCACTCTAGACAATGCTCCCAGTTTCCTCATCTGTTAAAGGAAGAAAAGGTAGATTAGATCACTTCTAAGATCCCTTTCAGCCTTGATACTGGAGCTTCCTTCAAAATCTCAAGGCTTTGAAGAGATTATAGATGAATGACATTTTGTCTGAGTAAATTCTGGAAAGGGGCTAGGAATATACTGTCAGCTATTTCAAGGGAAGTAAGCCCTGAAACTTTTTTGTTTTAAACTATGAAAGCTTTTTTTCTTTTCACAGTAGCCTTAGCCCAGAGGAATTCCCCAGTTAGTGTCTTATCTATTTATATTCTGGGAACCCTGTCTAAATTAAGCTTCCACACAAGGTTTATGTATGATGGGGTCTGGCCATTCTGTTTCTCTCCCCCCATCTCAAGCCAAAAGCCTTGTCATGAAACTTTATTATCATTAATTCTTGTATAAAACACTAAGCTTAAAGGTTTGGTGACCATATATTAACCACAAAAGGAGAACTTGTGATCTGACACAGGTTTGATGATGGGACAGAATATTTGCAATCAGGATGGTCCCAGCAGATCCTCAGTCTTGTGGGAAACTGAAGGAACCAGTTAATAGGTTGGATGGGAAGACTGGCAGAACCAAGGATTTTATACATAATCATGCTGTCCTTCAAGTGCACACAAACCCTTCCAAAGTAATACGAGGGAGAAGTTTCAACCAAGAGAGAATACATCAGCAAAAGGACTGATGATGAGTATTTAATATATTTCATTGTAGAGTTAAGAATAAAACAAGGGTTAAGAAATGGATAGAAGAATAGTATGTGAACAAAATAGAAGCAAGGCAACCAAGATAACGGGAGAAGATGAGATAAAGGGGAAAATAGAAAGAAGATTTTGACTCTGAGAAAAAATGATACTATTTTAAATTGAAAGTATATTATTAGTTTTAAAAAGAGGAACCGGGGCTTCCCTGGTGGCGCAGTGGTTGAGAGCCTGCCTGCCGGTGCAGGGGACGCAGGTTCGTGCCCCAGTCCGGAAGGATCCCACGTGCCGCGGAGCAGCTGGGCCCGTGAGCCATGGATGTTGAGCCTGCACATCCGGAGCCTGTGCTCCACAATGGGAGAGGCCACAGCGGTGTGAGACCTGCGTGCCACAAGAAAATAAAAAATAAATAAAAAGTAAAAAATAAAAACAGGAACTAAGGGTACTAGAAAAGATTTTAAAATGAAGATAGAAACTTCCCTGGCGGTCCAGTGGTTAAGAATCCGCCTTCCAATGCAGGGGATGTGGGTTCAATACCTGGTCAGGGAGCTAGCATCCCACATGCCTTGGAGCAACTAAGCTCTCACACTCTAGAGCCCACGTGCCACATCTAGAGAAAAGCTCATGCACTGCAATGAAGAGCCCACACACCACAGTGAAAAATCTCTCATGCTGCAAAGAAGACCTCACCTGCTGCAACTAAGACTGAACGTAGCCAGATAAATAAATTTTTTTAAAAAAAACAAAGATAACAATTACATTCACACCCATGTTCATTGCAGCATTATTTGCAACAGTCAAGACATGGAAATAACATAAATGTCCATCAATGGATGAATGGATAAAGAAGATATGGTATATACATGCAATGGAATACTACTTGGTCATTAAAAAGGAAGGAAATGTTGCCATTTGCAACAACATGGATGGACCTTAATGACAATATGCTAAGTGAAACAAGTCAGACAAAGGAAGACAAATATTATCTCACTCATTTGTGGAATCTTAAAACAAACTCATATTACAGAGAAAACAGACTGGTGGTTGCCAGAGATAGGGGATGAGGGGTAGGCAAAATGGGTGAAGCAGGTCAAAATGTACAAACTTCCAGTTATAAAATAAATAAGTCATGGGGTGTAATGTACATCATGGTGACTCTAAATAAATACTGTATTGGATATTTGAAAGTTGCTAAAAGAGTAAATCTTAAAAGTTCTCATCAGAAGAAAAATATTTTAATTCTGTGGTGATGAATATTAACTAGACTTATTATGGTGATCATTTCACAGTATTTACAAATATTGAATCATTATGTTGTTCACTTGAAACTAATATGTTATGTCAATTTCAAAAAGAAACAAAAATAACTCTTACGACTAATAATACAAATTTTCCTAAATACCAAAAGAAAAGTTTTCAAATAGTAAAGAAACATAGTAAATATAATATATACAATAATTTTAGCATTGAATAAATGGCAGAGTGAAAAAGGAATGATTTCCAGGAAATATTATTAAGTGAAAAAAGCAAAACACTAAAGAGTATGCATATTATGCTACCTTTTGTGTTAGAAAAGGGAGATTTAAAAAAAATTGTTTGCAAAAAGAAATACAGGATAAATAACAAAAAAACAATGAAATTGATTACAGATCTTCCTCTATTTGCAATGGGGTTACATCACAATTATCCCATCATAAATTGCAGTTAACACACCTAACCTACCAAACAACATAGCTTAGCCTCGCTTACTTTAAACATGCTCAGAACACTTACATTAGCCTACAGTTTGGCAAAATCATCTAACACAAAGTTTATTTTGTGTTAGAGATATTCATTAAAGTTTGAATATCTCATATAATTTATTGAATACTGTACTGAAAGTGAAAAACGCTAATTCTAAGTGTATTGGTTGTTTCCCCTTGTGATCACAGGGCTGACTGTGAGCTACAGCTCACTGTCACTGCCCAGAATCACGAGAGCTCATACTGCATATCACTACCTGGAAAAAGATCAAAATTCAAAATTTGAAATACAGTTTCTACTGAATGCATACCGATTTCACACCATCAAAAAGTCTTAATTGAAAGGTTGTAAGTTGGGGACATACAAAGAGTGTAGAGAAATGAGGAGGAATGGATAGGAAAGGAACTGATGCTTCTCTCAGTATGGTTTTGACTTCTGGAAGAATGTTAATCTTCTACATATTCAAATAATGAAATTAAATCAACAAGAACTGGGGGAGACCTAAAACCACATGTGAACAGAAACAAGTGAACTCAATTGCATTTCAAATGAATGAGAGAACATGGAAAGCAGATTTCAAACTCTATTTTTAGTAGGTTTGTTTTTCATAGGGATATGGATGCAAGAATTCTGAATCTTATATTTATTGTAGGATTGAGTAAGAGAGTAAATGTTAGTATGTTTGAGGAAGCCAGAATTCTCACTGTGTAAGAAAAGAGGTACAATTACAGATGGGGGAAAGAGAGGAAGATCCCTGTGGGGCTGAATTGTTATAAGCATGAACTCATGATTTCTAAAACATGCTTGTAACTCTAAACATCCCTATTGCCCAGATCTTTGTTTATAGTAGCAGTGGTATCATCAAGTTTCAGGGAAAGGTGGATGTTGAAAATGTGGCTTGTTGCAGTCCAGAGTAGGCTGCCCCGAAATGTGCATCAATGGCATATTGATTATTTTGAATTAAAGTTACTTAAATGGTCAACACAAGAGGGACACTCTGATCCTCCTTTCTGTTTCCCTAAAAGCAGGAGATAAATCTCTCATGTATAAGGTGCACTCCCAGTGTCTGGAGGTAGAAGGACACCCTAATCACCAAAGATAGGGAATTAGGGCCAATAAGCCTATATAAATAAACTTGTTACTTCTTTAGTTTACTACTCCAAGCCCAAACTCTGTTTAGATTCTTCACTGATTGGGCACCCAAAACCTAAGTTTCTTTTTCCTGGCAATTCCTCATAAACTTATTGTTTCTTTGTCTATAAAGTATAAAAGCTGCCTGTTTTGGCCACTTCTTAGGTCCCATTTCTATAGCACCTCCATGTACATCAATTAAAATGTGTTTCTTTTTCTCCTATTAATCTGCATTGTGTCAATTTTATTATCAGTCCAGACACAAGAACTCAAGAAGGGTAGAGGGGAAAATTTCTCCCTCCCCAACAGGCTTATGATATGCAAAAAAATTTAACGGGGATCTACATTTCACATTATTAATGTAAATTCCAGAATGTGTTACATATGTGAAAGGTAAATCCATAAAGCAAACAAGAAAAAATTTAAGAAAATATTTTACAAACTTAGTGAAGGATTTTTTAAACAAGAACTAGAAAGCAGGGACTTCCCTGGTGGTGCAGTGGTTAAGAATCTGCCTGCCAATGCAGGGGACATGGGTTCCATTCCTGGTCCAGAAAGATCTCACATGCCACAGAGCAACTAAGCCCATGTACCACAACTACTGAGCCTGAGCTCTAGAGCCTGTGAGCCACAACTACTGAGCCCACACACCACAATTACTGAAGCCCACATGCCTAGAGTCCATACTCTGCAAAAAGAGAAGCCACCGCAATGAGAAGCCCGTACATTGCAACAAAGAGTAGCCCCCACTCGCCACAACTAGAGAAAGCCCATGCGCAGCAACAAAGACCCAACACAGCCAAAAAAAAAAAATTAAAAAAAGAAAGAACTTGAAAGCAAAAACCATAAGGAGAAAAGTTGATGAGATTTGACTATATCAAATAAAGGATTTCTGTTCAACAAAGCATACCATACCATGCAGTGGTATGGTGACAGATTAGAAAATGTTTGCAACATATAAAACCAGTAAGGAATTAATTTCTAGGTTGTACCAGGAACACCTGAAAACATATAGGAAAAGGACAAGACATCCATTTTTTAAGGTAAGTAACATAAATAAATAATCTGATTCACAAAATGGAAAAAACAAATGACTAGCAAATATATGCCCCTCAAGACAAGATCTTTTTCTTCCTTCAACACACAAGATTTTCTTGTTTTGGCCATTGAGTCCCTGCACCAGTCATTGTCTCAGTCTTTAATGCTTTTCTCCTAAAACTTCCTATGATTGACTCCTTGCTCTTCAGATTTTAGTTTAAATGTTATCTTTTCAGAGAGGTCTTTCTGAAACCAAGAGGGGGGCCCTGTGAGGCTCCCAGGCATGGAGGCCTTTTTGTCCCCCATTTCTCATAGGCAAGACTCCAGCCACCATGACCTTCCCTGAGTTCCAAAGGGCAGATTCAAACAATTACTAATGAAGGGAGAAGCAGGAAACCACCTGAGGCAAGATTAAAGGGACAAGAGAAGCTCATCAAGATTAGGAGACCCACCACCTGAGACCCTTCACACACCCTAACCTTGTCAGCAACCCCACCCTTTTGAAACTTTGCAGAAAAAAGAAGAATGCAAGACTGTCACTGCCTTGATCCTTTTCACTTACCCCAGACCACAAACCCAAACTATAAGACCTCTCCCTATTCCCCAGGGAGGGGGACACAGTTCTTGAGGCACTAGCCTACTGGGTTTCCTCTTTGCCTGGCAAAGAAATAAAGCCACTCTTTTGTACTCCTCCATAACTGTCTCCGTATTTCTGTCTGGCATCGGTGCACAGAGAACAAAGATTCTGGCATCAAATTTTCAGGGCTTGTCTGGGATAGACTCATAGGCAGGCAGCCTCATAGGGCCCCTTGGCTTGATCGGACCCTCAGGGATTTCTCTCCACACCAGCCTCCTCAGGGACACCAGAGGGTTGGAGGATTTCTCTGAGGCCAGATTGCCAGGGTTCCCCTGCCGTAGGGCTGCTCCCCAATCACACCCGGCTTGCCTTCTCGGTTGTGGAACTCCAAGGCTGCAGTGGAGAATGGGAGAGAGGTTGCCCTAGCAGCTGCTGAGGCTTTCTTTGCCTTGAGGACACCTTCCTTTTCCCTTCCCCACATCGGCCCAGGCTTCTACTCCGAGAAGGCATTAACTCTTGAAGGATCAGAAAGAGGGCATTTGGTACATTGCGACACACCTGTCAGCACTTTGGTTAAATCCCACGAAGTGCACACCGAGATTTTTTTACTTTGTCCGTTTGGGGAACTTCAGTTCCAATTTGGAGAATTATCCCTGTGAAGGGAAATTCCATTGGTAAGGTGTCAATTTGGACAAAGGTCATGGGTCTAGTGGGACTGGGAAGTCATGTTTGGGGCATTTTTGCCATTTGGTTTTTGATTTCTGGGCTTCTCTTTGCCTTTTGTTTTAATTTGAGTGTGTCTTCCGGCTGGTGAGGCTTTGGTTTGGTTTGGTTACTTTGGTTTGAGTGCACAGACATCTGTTACTAACTGCTTGAGCTAGAATGGGAAGCACTTCCTCTAAAGTTCCACCCGAGAGTCCCTTGGGAAAAATTTTGAGTGACTGGTTGACCTATAGCTATGATTCAGTAACAAAAAGAAAAATGGCCTGAAAATGGGTCAAGAGCTCCTGACATTCTAAACGATCTCCTTCTAACTTTTCCTAACTCTTAAGGGAAAACCAAGTTTCCCTTCTACTTCTGCAAGTTTCCATACTCCTTCAGATTCTTCTGATTAAACTAAGACCCCACCTCCCCAGAGGGACTATCCCTCCTGGGACAACATTTTATCAGCCAGTCTGCCCCTGTTATCAGGGTCAATTTAAGCACTAGGTGGTCTAAATTTTAGCTATGAAACTATGACCATGGAAAAAGAAATGATTTTTGACAGTGTGGCCACAATATTCTTTAGACTCTGGAGAAAATTGGTTAAGATAAAAACTTTTTTTGGAAATTGCAAAATCAGTTCTTTTTGTATGTACACTTAGAGAAAGCTAGCTTATTAAAATAATTTTTTTCAGAATTCTAACCCAGAGGGAACAAGTCCTACTTGGAGAACTTGCTTTTCTCTCCCTGTGCCTTGAGACCATGGCTCTCAGGAACACTTATCTAATCTAGATGATCTCCAAATCCTGAGACTGAGAAAAAAAAACGGGGGGTGGGGGTGGGGAGAAGACTTAAAATTTTTCTCTTATTCCAACTGTTATTTATAAACTAGTGAGTTTTATATTGTGATATCTAATTCATGACTAAGTTTGGAAAATGAAGCTGAGATCTCTCGTTGTGTCTGTCTGGATATATGTATGTCTCAGTATGTGTCTTTGTCTTTGGATATTATTGCTGAGGTTAATTTGTAAAGCACTCTATTTAATTGGCTTAAAGAAATCACTTACAAATCAAACAATTCTAAATACAAGAGAAATTAAGTTAAATGAATTTCAGGTTCATGTGAACTGGGAAATATTAGTATTAAATTAATACATGGTAATAATGTTTAAGTCTGTTGATCTAATTTATACAGACATATCTTATAATACTTTCATTGTACCTAGGTTTACTGTAAGTTAAACAAGACCTTATTATATTTGTTGCAAATTTGTCAGCAAAGAAAGTAACTCAATGTGAAGAAACTTTTAAGAAAAGAAAATGCAAATGAGATAAGGGCTTTTAGATAAACTCTATTAAGAATAATTATGCTTTGGGGGCTTCCCTGGTGGCGCAGTGGTCGGGAGTCCGTCTGCTGATGCAGGGGACACGGGTTCGTGCCCCGGTCCGGGAAGATCCCACATGCGGCGGAGCGGCTGGGCCCGTGAGCCATGGCCACTGAGCCTGCGCATCCGGAGGCTGTGCTCCGCAACGGGAGAGGCCACAACAGTGAGAGGCCCGCGTACCACAAAAAAAAAAAAAAAAAAAAAAAAAAAAGAATAATTATGCTTTAGGACTAAAATAGTCTCTCCAGATTCCGGTAACTTAAAATTCTAGAGTTGTGCTAAATTAAGTGATGGAAGCTTATTGAATAGCTAGTTCATTCCCAAATAAAATAAGATACTGAAACATTAATTACTGAACATCGGCTTCCTTTTACAGAGAAACAAAAGGTATTTAGGACTATTAATGATGTTTGGTGCCACGTTCTCTAAAGAAAGCAAATGTTTCTAGAAAATATCACTGGTATTTATGTTCACCAGTCTACAGAATGCTAATGTAAAGGACAGTTTATGATTGCTTACTTCTTAGTTTTCACAAGAAATTACGGTTTTAAGAGCTAAGGATTCTAATTTAAACATGTAATTAAAGCTAATAGAAATAATAAAGGAAACATTTCAGTATACAGTAGGAAAGTAGGATGTATGTTTTCAGTAAAGAAGCCATGAGGAATGTAATTGCATTTTATTAAGGGAAAAGGAAGCAGGTCTGACATAGCTGGCAGTTTCTGAATGGGAAATAAAGTGATGGATACAGAAATGATAAAAAGATTTGTGGAAAGTGGACTCCGAGAATAGAGTTTTGCGCATGGTCAGGATTGACTAAGATTAAAATAAATTTAATTGAGTAATATGAATTTTAAAAATAAGTGGGTACAGGGGCTTCCATGGTGGCGCAGTGGTTGAGAGTCCACCTGCCGATGCAGGGGATACGGGTTCGTGCTCCAGTCCAGGAAGATCCCCGGCTAGGCCTGTGAGCCATGGCCACTGAGCCTGCGGCGCGTCCAAAGCCTGTGCTCCGCAGAGGGAGAGGCCACAACAGTGAGAGGCCCGCGTACCGCAAAAACAAAAAAAAAGTGGGAACAAAAGTTGAATTTGGTTTTTCTCTCTTAAGAGGACAAGATTTCTTAAAATGTTGAAGTGCCTTTGATAACAGATTTCAAGTTTCATTATCCCTTAAGTGATCTGTTCTGTATTTGCCTTTGAAATCTTTTATTGTTACTTTGACTAAGTGAATAACTATTGTTTCACAGTGACCTGTGTTCCTATCTGATTGAGTGCTCTAAACCCTTTTTGACATTTTTATTTGACAAAACTTCCTAAATCAAAACGAAGTCCTTTGACCTCTAGCTAACTTTGCGATGCTTCAAAGGGCCCCTGAAACATACCAAAGAGAGATATTAAACTAATTAGGTTCATTTGGTATGTTAAAAGTACAGGGAAGTATTGTCAAATGAGTAATAAATCTTCTTAGGTTATATTGTATGGTAAATGTCCACCAATATAGATATTCTAGAAATTATATGGAATTCCTAAAGCTCTGACATGTCCTGGTAAAATGTTATCAGTCATAATTCAGTCTTAAAGTGTTGTATGTCACAATAGTAACCAAGTTAGTTTGTCAGTTGTAATCAGATTTTAAACATGCCTTCTTAAGTCTTTTGTCATTATACAGTTATGGTTTTATTCTGATGCTTTTGCAAAAATGCTTCCTCTTCAAGAAGATTTAGAGAAAGGACTTTTGGATAAATACAAGTTTCTGATTTTCAGACCATAATGCTGAACTGGGTAAGAAATTGAAAAATATTAATGAAAAACCTGATGGCTTCATAAAGCTGTTAACAAAAAGGATTAGTTACATAGAACTGAGTGAACTGGTGAATATGGTTATAATTTTTATAGCTTCTATCTGAAAAATTACTAGATTGAATCTGTGTTTTCCAGGTGCAAGGAAAACTTTCCCTTAAAACTAATTACAACTTACAGGAATTTGGTAAATTTTACCTTTGTAAACAAAATTTAAACCTTTATCTTTTCTCTCTATCTGCTCCCTCCAGAGACTGGAAACTCTTGGGTTCCCAACAGCTTTATCAGATAAATTAGGAAGGCTACCTCACTAACAGGTATAGAAATCTCAAGGTATTTTGGGAACCTTGAAAAGGGAGGAATTCACCTAGATCTGTTAGGTGAAATCTGTGATAAGCCCTTGGTGTGACTTTCCTAGCCCTGAGAAGTCTTTTAAAAGTCCAGTCTAAGACTCCTTATAAAAGTTCAGTAAGTAAAAAGTCTATATAATCAATTACAGTTATATAAATCATCAGGCCAAATTTATTGAGACCAGACTTATTTTGCAAACAAATTAGTCTTAATTTGGTTACATTTAGTAGAAAAGAGGGTAATTTTAGAGAGAAAAATATTACGTTTCAGTGAATATTAAATTCCACCTTTGTTAATGGAGGTCTGTGTTTACTAAGACTCCCTCCCAGATAGTTCCTTGCTGTTATGTTATATTAATGTAAAGTTTAATTATTAAAAGGACACTCAAAGTTTGTCTCTGAAGCTCTTCTTAGTAATCTGTCTTTGCATGAAGATCAGATGCCCCACAACCAGCAACCAGGGATTATGCATACTGGAAAAGACATAATTTAAAGGACTATCTCCAACCCACATGGAAGGACCCGTATCAGGTACTCTTAACTAGCTCATGCATAGTAAAACTGAAGGGAATTACCCATTGGATTAATTTTCACTCACAAAGGGTCCCTGCACCAGACTGGCCTCTAGAGAGGGTGGCTGACCTCAAAATCATCTTAAAACAATGCTCAAACAAAGGAGAAACTACACTCATACCCGGATGAAAAGAAGACAACATCAGAAGTAGATAGCTTACCCAAGATGCTGGACCTGATTCGTATGATCATTTACAATGTTTTCTTGACTTCTTGGACCCTTGCATATGAATCAAATGTTTTCCTATCATGGGCACGATCCTATGCTAGTTTTTTTTTAAAAAAACCAATCCAATTGTTGGATTTGTGACCAATTACCTGTGGCTAGTAATTCTGGGTTACCTTGGTGGATTTCTCCACTCCAAGGCTCTAATTGGTTGGCTCATAGGAAATTTATCTTAAAAGAAAAATTATAGTCATGTTCAGGCCACTATTGATATTACTAGGTGGAATCCCCTCACCTAGCAAGTTAATAATGGCTACTCTGACTCTGGCCATAAATATGAATTTTCCTCTACTATTCAAGTTCAGAGCAACAAGCAACAGTCAAAGAATAAACCTCCCACAATTATGGGATGGATTTATGTAGTTAACAGCTAACTATGGTAATTTAAGTTTAAAGTCACCTCTATGTTGGGAACTATTAAATCATACTAAGGATAATCAGTCTAGTAACATTAGGCTATTAAGCTGGGTGCCTTATGGACAGTGCCAATACATAATTTCCCTTAGAGATAAGGATTGGTACAGAACAGACTAAGTCAGATGACCTGGGATATACTGGGCCTAATGGAAGTTCTTGGCTTAACTCTTACTTATGACTTTACTAATACTGCTATGTTATTTGCAGTTTGTCTGTTTTACAAAATTGTTGTTTCTTACATTACCAAATGTGTGACTGAGCCTCTGAGGAAATGATGTGTAGTTCCATACAAGATCAATGATTGTAATAGTGTAACTCTAGATATGGGAAGAAGCAACAAGAGGGAATATTTTCCTGGACCATAAGAGTTAGTAAGACAGGTGGTCCAGAGACTTTTACTGCAAGAAACGCTTAGTCCAATAATAGCACATTGAGTGGCCTATCAGTGAAATCTTCATCAAACCTGGAGATGAGCATTCCTAGCACCATGGGATGAAATGCTCATGAAATGCCCCCCAAACCACGGTCAAATTTATGACCTTGAAGGGGCCCTGCCAACTGAAAATTGGCACTTGCCATCTGCCTCTGCAAGGATTAAGTCAATGGCCACCGTGGTCACTGACCTTCAACACCCCCTGAAAGGAATTCAGGGTGGAGATAAGGAATGAGGCACTCTGTGCTCTGAGAAAAGCTGGCACAACAGGCCTTTAGATAGTTAGATGTTTTCAGGAGATTTCATGAGCCCAAATTCTAGCATCTTCTCGTATCTAGAAAAGCAGTGAAATCATTAACAGTGACATCTGCTTTAACTTTGAGGAGGGGACTGCATTTGAAAGTCAAAGTGGAGTAACTATGGTAAAACTAGATGACCACTGTGGATGTGATTTCAGATGCATTCATTCCTGTTTTTTTGCAAACTTGAATTTTCTTAACTATATCAGACTCCACAAAGATTTGAAAATTCCCCCATCCTCTTCAACTGATGAAGGTTGAATAGAGGCCTTTCTAGCCAGAACTGGAAAAAGCATTGGAAGTTACAAAAATCCTTCTTAAGTACATTATTAAGAAAACTCTCACCAAGCTATGCAAAAAAACTCATCTAAAATGAGACAAGATCTTGCCAATTATGGCAAGGTCTTGTTCAACAGATTGGTCAATTGTTAACCGCTATGCATGAGTTTGTGTTCCACAGGTCTCCCCCTTGCCTGAAAGCTCCCTTGCATGCCCTCAAAGCAGAAGACCAGGTGCTGCTGAATATGTGAAAAAGAGCAATGACCTGAGCAGCTGCTTGAAAAAAAATGGAAGGGATCCTGTGATGTTCTTCTCTCTAAAATTGAATGGAGTAAAACCGTGGGTACATCCCACCAGAGCAAGAAGATTACCAGAGACTGACCAGCCAAGCCTGCCTACAGCCAGCAAGCAGACTTCTGGGAAGCAGACATCTCACCCTTTGGGAAACTTTAAGTATTTGTCTGACAAGCAGAATGAAAGTCCTGTTTTCTTATCCTTTCTCATACTTTATTCATACACTGATTCTTTCAATAATTCTAACTGCTAGATATGTGGTCAGCTTCCTATTTCCATGTCTTCAGGATTGCCTTGATGGATTTTTCCCCATACAGGGAATGGTTTGGAAACAACTGGCTTCAGACTTATTCTCCTAAATTCCTAAGAAAATGAAATCTATTCTGTCTACTAAAGTTGACACTTCTCTTACCTCTAACTGGATCTATTGCACGAAAGTGGCAGAACAAGGGATGGAAATCTTAATCATATAAGACTCGGATCCAGGACTTGGAACTCAAATATTTCTAATTCACTATCTATTCCCCCAAATTTAGGCAGGACTATGCCCCATCTCAGCAGGAAGTAGCTAGAGCAGTTGTCGCCCTGTTCCCTGACAGATTTGGGGAAAGAGAAAACTGAAGTAGGAATTAAACCGCCTAAAACCAAGTTCTGCTGAGTTTATGACTAACATCTCTATCCAAAACGATTGTTCCATTTCTCATCCAACATATGTTCTCCTCAAGATTGAGGAGAATCAAAGAAAAGGGGAGCGTGAAACTGAGCAGAGCCCTGTGGGACTCCTGGGCATGGAGGCCTTTTTGTCCCCCATTTCTCATAGGCAAGACTCCAGCCTCCATGACATTCCCTGAGTTCCAAAGGGCAGATTCAAACAGTTGCTAATGAAAGGAGTAGCAGCGAGGAAACCACCTGAGGCAAGATTAAAGGGACAAGAGAAGCTCATCAAGATTAGGAGACCCACCACCTGAGACGCTTCACACACCCTAATCTTGTCAGCAACCCCACCCTTTTGAAACTTTTCAGAAGAAAGAAGAATGCAAGACTGTCACTGCTTTGGTCCTTATTGAATACCCCTGACCACAACTATAACACTTCTCCCTATTCCCCAGGGAGGGGGGCAGAGTTCTTGAGGCGCTAGCTTACTGGGTTCCCTCTTTGCCTGGCAAAGAAATAAAGCCACTCTTTCTTTCTCCTCCATAACTCTGTCTCCATATTTCTGTTTGGCATTGGTGCACAGAGAGCCAAGATTTTGGCATCATTTCCATTCTGCTCCACTTACCATAGCCATCCCACTACCTGCCCCATCATTCTTTATTACACCAACCTCTTTTATTTTCATCATATATTTATTATTCAGTGGCATATTCTTCTTTATCTATATGTTAATTCCTCTCTCTAACTCGATAGTAAGACCTATGGAGTAGGAAATTTGTCTGTCTTGTTCAACCTTGTGCCAATGTTTAGCACATAGTTGGTGTTCAATTAATATTTGTTGAGTTAATAAATATATTAATATATGAATAATTTAATGCAATCCCTGTTGCTGGCTTAATGAGTTTTCCAGACAAGAATGTTCAGTCATAATTAAATGACTAATTAATGGAATCTTGCTAAGTAGTGTCAAGCATCAGATGGAGAACTGGACAGGATGACCACTTAATAGAATCTTTCTAAAAATAATATATTATGAGTCAAAGGAACACAGTTCCCTTGGATACCTTGTTTTGATCACAGTGGCTAGAGCTCATTATTTTAGTCCAATGGATTAAGCCAATTGAAATTCAATCTTCTTTAGGACTGTGCACATTCTAAACACCATCAGGCAGAGGGGTCCTCATGTGAATTCAATCAACAGGAAGTGGTGTTTGTGTGGACTATTCCACCAGGCAGAAATACTCTACTCATGAATCTTTGTGACTCAACATCACAGACAGTTGCTTCCCACTTTAAATCTTGGAGAGTGACAGTCACCACACGATAGTGGAAAACCCCTACATTTTACTAACCAGATCCCATGTGAAAAAATCCAGTCAATTTCTTATGATCGTATCTCATGAGGAAGCAAGATCTCATGGTACCACATCTGCCATTTCAGTTAAGACACGGAGACCCTGATTTAACAAAGTTGTTGAATTTATCTCAACAGAGTAATTACATGCTTGGAAAATCTGTCATATGGCTTCTCAACATGCCATGTGATTTCTAATGATCCATTTTTGTAATCTTCACTTGCCCAGTATAACATGAGCTTCATCCCTGTGGATTTGCAGGGATGTCTATTTATGAGGTTTGATTTGGTTTGGTTTGGTTTGACCTTAGGTGAAGAGTTAAATTAAATATAATCCTAATTCTTAACACATTATCATCATCAGTCCAGGCAAAACACCCCTCTTGCTCTATTTTATCTCTTTACTCTTTGCCTTCATTTCTGACCCCCAAAGTCACTAACTACAATGTATTTTATATAATATTCTGAACTAGGCATATATCCTCATGAAATTTGTGGTGTTGTATGTTTATGTACTTTTAATATAATTTCGATCTGTTTCTTCTATCACTTCAACACCTTTTTTAAGATATATCTATTTCTGCATGAATATCTAATTCAAAGCTTCTATTTCAGTCTGTACTCACTTATTTTAATTACCCAAGCTTTTGTGCAAATGTTACTGCTATTGTCAACAGAATCTTATATTCTACATTATTTTCAAGTTTAGTATTACTGTCCTGGAGAAACAGTGTTGATTTTTTTATAAGTTGACCTTGTAACCAATAATTTTGTCAAATATTATTAGTTCTAATATATTTCCATGTTGAATATGTCAACCAAAAAATTAATCAGTAGTCAATCTAAGAAAGAAATGGAAAATTTTATTTGAACCAACCTGATTATAACCTGAGAGACAGTCTTTCAGAAATCTTTGAGGACTGCTCTGACCATTAGAGGTCAAATAACGTTATATACATATTTGAGACAAAAGGTTATACATCAAATGTATTGACAGTTTATACAATTCATATCTGCACATACAAAGTGAACCCTTATAAGCTTAAGAAGAAATGTTATCTCCTAAGGAGGTCTGGTTAATGCAGATACATAATACACACTAAAGGGGAGGAAGGAGGCCCAAAAAAGCAGAGAAAATTTTTATTTAAATTTTTCTTTTCTTGCCATAAAATATGGATTTTATTTCATCATATAGATTGGTTTTCTCTCTTTCTTTTCAGTCCTTATTCTCTTGTGCCTTTTTCTTGTTTTATCACTTTTATGTTAAAGCATAGTAGTGAACAAGGCTATTCGTTGCAGTGAAATCCTGGAAAGAATCCAAATATCTATCAATAAGGAACTATTTGGATAAACGATAGCACACCCACACAATTTTATACAGTACTATACAACTATAAAAGGAAATGAGGAAGACATCTTATTTTGCTATGGAATAATCTCTGAGATATATTGTTGAATGAAAAAACAAGGTTCAGAACAGAGTATATAGAAACACTCTGTTTCTTTTGTCTAAAGAATAGAGAGGAGATAGATGCAAATGAGAGAGAGAATTTGCTCCTATAAATTGTTTAAAAAAGATAAAAGAAGACAATTTAGGTGATACAAACTTTGAAACTTCAGAAAGTGGGCAGTCTTCATTCCCAAGTGTCCAGAGAACTACGAAATAGAGCAGGAGGCAGGAAGACTTTATAGGATAAAGAATAAGGAGCAAGACAAATAAAAATAGAAAATGAATAAAGAACAAGGAAATAAGCATAGAGCCCAAAGTTGGCTTGGCATTTAGGGATTGGCTGACTAGACATGCTGGGCTTCTGGTTAACTGGAGCATTTACAGGGATGTGAAAGTTACCTAAGTTTTGGCTTGCTTATGTGTACCCATCACTCTGGGCAAGAACGACACTATTTTGGGCCTAGAAACTTATTTCAACCAAACACTCCAGGATTTGGTACAACCTAGAGTAGAGCCAGAGCCTTAACTCTATGCTTCTAGGAGAATTTCTTGACCTGACACCCCAGCTCAGTAATTATTGTCTGTATTTATTCTGGCTAGTGCCATATCTATTTAATCCATTTTTCAACTATTATATTTTCATACTCAATACTAAAAAGCAAAATTCAACTGAGTAAATCTGAAGATCTAATTAAGCGATTCATGAATTTAGGCAGCATCCCATCTAGCAACTAAAAGGGCACTAGCAACTAGAAGTGGTTGTACAAATGGAAGGTTTTTGTAGGAAGAAGGGTGGGGCAAGGGAGCTATTAGCAAAAGAAAAGAAAGGATTATTTTTAGGCCAGGACATTTTCTTTTTTGTGGGGAGGGAATTTGGCAAGGGTTTTACCCTGCAGATGCCTCTACTCCCTCTGGGGGATGGAGAGGACCCATGTAGCAGATTACTTCATTGGTGCTGACCAGAAAATTCCAGACTGGTTGGTTAAGATTACATTCCTGGTGAAGGTTGAAACTGCAATTAGGTCAGGTATTAAATCTAGGCTTTAGCACAAGTGATGTCATTTGGGGCCTGTGGTTTTTCTCTTTAACACCGGGATATCTACTTGGGTCTTCTTGGTTGCTTTCTGTCCCTGCTCAATATTACCAATATCATCTTCTATTTCTTTGAAGAGATTTATTAAGCTTAAATTAAAAGCTTTACTCCAGTCCCCTGGAGGTCCAGTGGTTAAGACTAGGCGCTTTCACTACCATGGCCCAGGTTCAATTTCTTGTCAGGGAACTAAGATCCTGCAAGCTGCGAGGCACTGCCAAAAATTAAATAAATAAAGCCTTAGTCCATGTTTTACATCAATTTTGTTTCCTCTAGCAAAGGTCATTTGGGTGGTATTCTTTCTCTCAAACAGACTGGACTCCCACTATCCCGATATTTTTGCCTCTGAGTTCCTTTTCCCCTGGTGATATACCCAAAGTAAGGAGCTGTGGCCCAGACTCTTGTTTGCACTAACCCTGGGGAGTTGGGGTAAGAAGCTATTCCACTTTTTATACCTTCACCAGGTGACCCTGACCTAACCTCTAGGTTGTTGGAGAGGCTACATAAATCTCTCAAAAATCTCCTTGAAAGATCTTTTTACTCTCTGCATTGTAATTGTCCAATCCTGGAGGTGTGATATTATGATTTATAATAAGAAATAAATATTTGGTCTTCATCCTTCTTGGCACAAAGCTCTTAAAATTCTTGGAATTTCCTAAATGAGAAGAGTGATAAAAGTGAAAGGAATGTCTTTTGTTACTCATAACAAGCCCCTTTCAGCCACACCTGAGTTTATCTTAATGTGATGACTCTTGGAGGATGGGGCCTGGTTATCAGAACCAACCAGTGATTAGAGGGATTCAGCCCCATCCCCTGACATCTGGGGAAGGGAGATGGTATGGAGATTGAGTTCATTCACCAATGGTAAATGATTTAATCATTCATGACTACATAATGAAGCCTCCCCCAAAACTATAACCAAAGTTCAGAGAGCTTTTGGGTTGGAGAACACATCGAAGTGATGGGAAGGCCACCCTGAGTAGGCAATGAAATCTCCATGTCCCTTCCTACAAAACCTTGCCTTATGCACCTCTTCCATCCGACAGTTGTATCTTTGTATAACAAACCAGTAATCCAGTACGTAAACTCTTTTCCTGAGTTCTGTGAGCCATTCTAACAAATTACTGAACCTGAGAAGGCTGTCACTGTTGAAGGAACCCCTACTTTATAGCTGGTCAGTCAAAAGTACAGGTGACAATTTGGGGCTTGTGATTGGCATCTGAAGGGGGATGAGGGAAGTCTTGTGGGACTGAGCCCTTTAACTTGTAGGATATGATGTTAACTCTAGGGTAGATAGGATCATAAGTAAAGCAGCATGAGTATAATAGTAGAGAAAAACAGTGTTGTTTGTTTGTTCTTTTAGGAGGAGATGGGAGGGAGTAGGGAACAAACAGAGGCTCAATAATCTGACTACATCATTGTCATCTGCTCCACACCACGGCCAATCACCCTGCTGACTCTTCAAGTCCTGGACTAGAGCTGCTACATTTCTGTTCTACATTACAACATAGCCATCAGTGATCCACTGTGGGCAATGGATAAAAGAGCATAACTCAAAATTTCCCTCCCTTGTCCTGGTCTTCTACCTCATGCTGAGCTTTCCTTCCCATACTAGGTCATAATCACTTTGTATTTCCCCAAGTGTTTCTCATGGACTTCTCATGGATTTAGCTCCAGTACTTCAAATCCTAATGCTTTTCTCTCATTTCTGTGATATGACTATGGTTCAGTTAGAAAAAGAGCCAACAGTCCTTTAATTCACTATCACGTCTAGAAACAAAAGTAGTTTTGTTCCTTATCAGCACTAGTTGAAGTCTCATTTGACCTTTGATTTTTTTTTTTTTTTTTTTTTTTTTTTGGTATGCGGGCCTCTCACTGTTGTGGCCTCTCCCGTTGCGGAGCACAGGCTCCGGACGCGCAGGCCTAGCGGCCATGGCTCACGGGCTTAGTTGCTCCGCGGCATGTGGGATCTTCCCGGACCAGGGCACGAACCCGTGTCTCCTGCATCGGCAGGCGGATTCTCAACCACTGCGCCACCAGGGAAGCCCCTGACCTTTGATTTTTGAAACTTTATATCTTATAATCCTGTTTCTTCCATCTACTAGCAATTTGATCATGAGCAAATCAACTCTCTACAATCTCTGATTTTTTTGTCCCATCTCATGTAAGATAACATGCCAAATCTTCTGTAAAATGTGTTGTACAAAGTAAATAGAGAGTAATTTAGAAGCAGCATAGTGTTAGCCTTTGTTGCTTAACTATCCCAAATCTTAGGGGTTAAAGACAACCTGTTAACCTTTAGGGGATCAGGAAATTCCTGATTAACTGGTTTAAAATTCTATTTCTGGAAGAGCTGAAAATATGTCTCGGTTGGTGACGTAGAGCTTAACCATAAGTGACTCCATTTGGGGCCTGTTGTCTTGCTTTTAACAAACCACAATTTATTTAGCTCATGATTTTGTGGGTTGGCAATTTGGGCTGGGATGAGCTGGGTGGTTCTGGGAATTGGCTACTGTCAGCTAGAATAAAGGAGTATGGGGAATTAAACTGCTGGGAATTAAAAAGTTACTGCCAGACCCAGCAGCTCTGTGGAACATCATGGACCTGTCCTAGAAAACACAGAGATATGTTTGTCTGGGCCAGCAAGTGAGAGAGAGAGAGAGAGAGAGAGAGAGAGAGAGAGAGAGAGAGAGAGAGAGAGAGAGAGAGAGAGAGAGAGAGAGAGAGAGAGAGAGAGAGAGAGAGAGAGAGAGAGAGAGAGAACAAAACACTGGGACATGTGTTTCTCATCAACCAGCAGGCTAACTCCAGCTTATTCACTTGGTGGCCAGAAAGGTTCTTATAGTGAGAGTGGAAGCATGTGTGGTCTAGGCTTGGAACTGGTACAGTGTTTCTTCTGTTGCATGTGATTGACCGAAGCAAGTCATAATATCAGTCCAAACTCAAGGGGTAGAGAAGTAGACTCCACCTCTTGATGGGAAGAACCATGAAGTCACAGTCCAAGGCCGTGGACACAGAGAAAAGCAATCTGCACCCACTCTTGCAATTCACCACAACTGGTTAACACAATCTCTGGAGACTAATTGCCTGGGTTTGAATGCTGGCTCTGTCTCTTAGTGGTTGTGTGACCTTGAACATTACTCGACCTCTCTGTGCCTCAGTTCCCTCATCTGTTAGATGAGGATAATTATAGCACGTATCTCATAGGGTTACTGTGAATTAAATGAGTCGATGCTTTTAAAGTGCTTAAAGCAGTGCCTGCCACAGGAGGCCTATAAGTGTTTCCTTTTGTTTTGTTTTGAAGTTTGTCTTCCCCTTGTCTCTCTCTACTTCCTTGCCTGTGCTCATCATGTTTCCTATTAGACAAGAGATCAATCTCTATCACCCTCCTTCCCCCGCATCAAAATTCCACCCATCCCTCAAAGTTCTGCTCAGATACTTCTTTCCCTCAGCACTCTCCCTTTTTCCTTTTAATTGGCATTACTGCTTGCCCCTCTGCTTTCCAACATCACTATTTGATAGCAGTTGTCACATTCTGCCTTGCATGGATTATATGTTTATTCATCCCCCCAAAATAATGAGCTCCTCCATGTTCCAGGAATGCGATAAAGGGTGATGAACAAGATATACAAAGTCCCTGGGCTTACTGGACTACAGTAGAGAAGACAATTGTGTATATGTTTATCTATTCTAGATTATACCTCCTTATGGTGGGGTTGAAGTCAAATTCATTTCTTCATCTTTCACATACTCTAGCTACAGTAGGGACTCAAAAGCTGTTAATAGAATCAAAATATATTGAATTGAATTTAATTGACTCAAATCTTATCAAATTGACAATGTTTTATTTAGGTCACTAGTTAACTCTCTTTTTGGTTGCTTGTGCCCAGGTAGCAAGCTAGATTGCACTTAATGCTTCAATAATGTCCCTTCCCAAAACATCTCCTCAAGCTCTCCCTCTTCAGGCACTGAAATTAAGACAGACATTTTCTCCAGCTGAAACCAAAAGGGTTAGCTTCCAGAGCAAGTGTCACTTGTGGCTTTTCATAGAGTTTGTGTGAACAAACCCACTTATCTTCCCCTTGTGCTACTTCCCGTAAGACGAAATTTTGTCCATTACTCAGTGCTATAATAGACCGTGTAGTTAGAGCTCTGACTTGGAAAATACCCTTGTGCCCTGAATCACAGAGAATTTTGATGGTACTAAGCTTGTAGGAGCCCCTACTATGGAGTGGTTTGAGAAGTCAGTGTGGTGTAAGATAAAAACAAACTAAATCACAAAATAAATATTAAAAAATTCATAACGTTCTGATTTTTCCTATGACAGCTATTTTTAAAAATAGAAATTATCAAATTCTTTCAGAATATTTTTTCTCATTTTTTTATGGGTGGGGCTGGGAGGGCCCTAAGCAAACATATGGTCTACATATTTAATACCCCAGAGTGGAGCCAGCTGTTGTTATTACTCAGACTTAACAAAACTGAGATGAAGAAATAGGGTAAGGGAGGTAAGGGATTTAACAAAGTCCACAAGGTCAGTTATTAGCCAAGCTGAAACTCCAGACTTGCTTCTTGCACACTTTCCAATAGAGCATTCTGCAAAAATACCAATGGGTGTGTGTGTGTGTGCGTGTGTGTGTGTGTGTGTGTCTGGGTGGGGGTTATGTGTTGGGATCAGAAGTACAAAGTATCTGCAAAAAAACAAAGAAAAAATAAAACCAAAGAAACCCAAGGAAGACTGGAATTCTGAAGGTCTGGGTTGATCTGTTATCTCCCTGTGGACACAGTTGCTATGGGGAATAAAGATTCCCAGGAGAGTTGGATCAAGGTCTCTGGGACTTGGAATCTCAAAGTGAAGCACAATCCAGAGTACCCTGGGCCAGAGAGGGAGCCAGTTCTTGCCTAACTGCCATGGAGCAAGAATCAGTGTTGCTTTTTGGGGTGGGGAGGGAGGCGGCAAGAGTGTCAATCCATCTGTTGTGTCTGGCAGCGGGGTTGGGGAGAGAGTGTGAAAGAAATAGCAAGTAGAGCAGATTTTCAGTTTCACAGATGGATGGTAAAAGAAATCATAATGCAGTCTTATAAATCTTAGAAGCTTGATGTCTGCAGCCCAAGCTGGGGGAATATGGAGCCGCCAAAGTAATAGTCTTAATCAGAATAATTATCAGGATGTCAGGAACAGGATTCAGCAGAACAAAGTCCCGTACGCCTTTTGTTCAAGCAGGGTTTATTTTCCAAAATTTTCGTTTCAACGCCGCCACCTAGTGTCCAGTTATCTGATTTGTAGTTATCCAACGGATAACTCAGGTTATCCGTTGGAGGAAACACTATTCAACTCTTAGGAAGGTTAATATTCTCTGCCTTAGAAAGATGTCTATGACACCTTGTTGAATGAAAAAATGAAAATTTAGATTGTACTATATAGCTATATATTATATAGTTCCATACATGTAGATCTGTGTGTATATATGTGTGCAAAGTTTAATTATATATCCATATGCATAAAAATCTAGAAAAATATTCTCCAAATTATCGATGGTATCTCTGGTTGGTAGGATGTGAGGAAATTTTTTGTGATTTCCTTATCTTTACTTCATCAGTTTTCCATAACAGTAATAGATCATCTGTGTTAATAAGAGGAAAACTTATTTTAAAAGACCAAATGAACCCCAGGATGAAAATCCACCCAAAAATGGTTATTTTCTGGAGTTAAATAAATTCAACAGAAATTTACTGAGCATCAACTACATACAATGCATACTTTTGATCTGAAAGTATACCTCTAAAGTCATATCACATCCTTCTACCTTTTAATAAGTGCTTACTATGTGTTAGGCACCATGCTGAGTTTTTCCCATTCTGAATCTTAATCCTGAAGGTGAAACTACTAAGGTGAGAGTGCTGAGGCTCAGAGAGATTAAGTGATTTACCCAAAGTCACAAAAAATATATGAGATTCAAATCCAGGTGTTTCTCCAAAACCTGAATACTGAACCACCGCACAATTCCGTTCCAAGTTTCTAAGGAATTCTCCCACATTATCCAAAAGGAATGTTTTTATTTTGTTTTTTTTTTGAATGCTTACTAAGTGCCAGGCACCATTCTTTTTTAAAAAAATATTTATTTATTTATTTGGTTGCGCTGGGTCTTATTTGTGATAGGCGGACTCCTTAGTTGCGGCACATGGGCTCCTTAGTTGTGGCAGGTAAACTCTTAGTTACAGCATGCATGTGGGATCTAGTTCCTGGACCAGGGATTGAACACAGGCCCCCTGCACTGGGAGCACAGTCTTAACCACCAGGGAAGTCCCTTAGGCACCATTCTTTAATCCTCATAGAAATCTATGAAGTACATGTTTTTTCGAGTACAACCACATTATAAGTAAACAAAAGCCCTTCTTTATATGATAACTTTACCTAAGGTCACAGAGATAATAAACACAACAAATAGTGTGCTGATCACTTGCTATATGCCAGGACTTGTTCTAAGAGCTTAACATGTGTTGACAGTTTACTCCCATGAGGTAATAGGCATGATTATCCTTCTCATTTTGCAGATGAAGAAAAGACTCAGAGAGGTTATGTAACTTGCCTACGATTTAAGCCAGTAAATAAGAGAGCTGGAATTTGAACACAGGTCTGACTAACTACAAAACCCAGGCCCTTCCCTCAATCTGATTCTTCTCTGGGCTCAGGGTACTGATCAACACATATTTCAGATAAATAGTTTAAAGATGAGGCTGCCATCATCCCCATTTTACAGAAGAGGATCAGGGCCCAGAGACCTGAACAGAATAATTGTCCATGGTCACTCAGCTAGTTGATAAGAATAGAACCAGGATGCCTGACACTCAGCCCTCTTGTACCCCTATACCACCTGACCCCTGGATGCAAGTGTATATTAACCACAAATGGTTGGTGTATGTTTTCTAGTGCTGTGTAACAAACTACCACAAACCTGAGGACTTAAAACAACACAAACTTACTGTCATATGGTTCTGGAGATCAGAAAGCTGAAATGGATCTCACTGAACTAAAATTAAGGTTTGGGCGGGGCTGTGTTCCTTTGTGGAATCTCTAGTTTTCTTGGCTTTTTCCAGTTTCTAGAATCTACCCACCTTCCTTGTTTCATGGTGTCCCTCCAACTTCGAAGTCAGCAATGGCCAGTCAAGTCTTTTTCATGTTGTATCACTCTGATTCTGCTTTCATTGTCACATCTCCTTCTCTGACTCTCCTTCGTCCTTCTTTCACTTATAAGGAGCCCATGTGATTACACTGGACCCACCCAATAACCCAGGATACTCTCTCCATCTCAACATCCTTAACTTGATCACATCTGTAAAGTTTCTTTTAATATGTAAGGTCACATATTCATGGGTTCCAAGGATTAGGACTTGGACATATTTAGGAGGCCATTATTCTGCCTAACATGGCATACTGACCTTTAAGATTTTTACTTATTTAAAATTATAATTTAAAAAATGTATACCTATATTAGTTTGTCTTCATTAAGTTAATAAAATGTCCTTGAAGGAGGCTGCTATTTGGAGTGTCAAGTTCTCCTCTCACAAAGAGCAGACAAAAATTTCCTTACTTGTTTGGCAGGAGGCTCCTAAACCTCTAGGAGAATTCTAAGGTTGGAAGGTCCTATCCCACACCCACACTTCTGGACTGTATGCTGTTTACCACCATACCAGGGTCCACAGGGAACTGTGTCATCCTTGTTGTGCAACACTTCCTTCACAACCCACTATGGTTTCCCCTTCTGGGAAGTACCAAGACAGGTCACAGCTGGAAGGTGGAAGGTAGAACCCAGGTGGGTCATATAGAATAGGAACAATGCAAGATGAGATAGATTTGAATAGAAGGAATCAGTGGCCATAAAAAGACTATTGGAGACAGACCTTCGAGATGGCGGAGGAGTAAGATGTGGAGATCACCTTTCTCCCTAAAAATACATCAGAAATACATTTACATACGGAACAACTCCTACAGAACACCTACCAAATGCTTGCAGAAGACCTCAGACTTCCCAAAAGGCAAGAAACTCCCCACGTACCTGGGTAGGGCAAAAGAAAAAACAGAGACAAAAGAACAGGGACGGGACCTGCCCCTCTGGGAGGGAGCTGTGAAGGAGGAAAAGTCTCCACATACTAGAAGCCCCTTCACTGGTGGAGGCGGGGGGCAGGGGTGGTGGTGGTGGGGAAGCTTCAGAGACATGGAGGAGAGCGCAGCGACAGGGGTGCAGAGGGCAAAGTGGAGAGATTCCCACACAGAGGATCGGTGCTGACCAGCACTCACCAGCCTGAGAGACTTGTCTGCTCATCTGCCAGGGTGGGAGGGAGCTAAGAGCTGAGGCTCGGGCTTCAGAGTTCGGATCCCAGGGAGAGGACTGGGGTTGGCTGCCTGAACACAATCTACAGGGGGCTACTGTGCCACAGCTAGCCGGGAGGGAGTCTGGGAAAATGTCTGGAACTGCCTAAGAGGCAAGAGACCATTGTTTCAGGGTGCACGAGGAGAACGGACTCAGAGCACCACCTAAACGAGCTTCAGAGATGGTCACGAGCCACGGCTATAAGCGCAGACAACAGAGACGGGCATGAAACACTAAGGCTGCTACTGCAGCCACCAAGAAGCCTGTGTGCAAGCACAGGTCACTATCCACACCTCCCCTCCCAGGAGCCTGTGCAGCCTGCCACTACCAGGGTCCCATGATCCAGGGACAACTTTCCCAGGAGAACACATAGCCTGAGCACGCCTCAGGCTATTGCAATATTGTGTCGGTTTCTGCCACCACAGGCTTGCCCCACATTCCATACCCCTCCCTCCCCCCGGCCTGAGTAAGCCAGAGGTCCCGAATCAGCTGCTCCTTTAACCCCATCCTGTCTGGGTTGGAACAGTTGCCCTCAGGCAACCTACATGCAGAGGTGGGGCCAAATCCAAAGCTGAACCCCGGGAGCTGTGCGAACAAAGAAGAGAAAGGGAAATTTCTCCCAGGAGCCTCAGGAGCAGTGGATTAAATCACCACAATCAACTTGATGTACCCTGCATCTGTGGGATACCAAAATACAGAATGAATCATCCCAAAAGTGAGGCGGTGGACTTTGGGAACAACTATAGACTTGGGGTTTGCTTTCTGCATCTAATTTGTTTTGGTTTTATGTTTATCTTAGTTTAGTATTTAGAGTTTAGTATCTCATTGGTAGATTTCTTCATTGATTTGGCTGTTCTCTTCCTTTTTCTTTTTTATATATACATTTTTTTTCCTTTTTCGCTATGTGTGAGTGTGTATGTGTATGCTTCTTTGTGTGATTTTGTCTGTATAGATTTGCCTTTACCATTTGTCCAAGGGTTCTGTCCGTATTTTTTTTTTTTAGTATAGTTTTTAGTGCTTGTTATCATTTGTGGATTTGTTTTTTGGTTTGGTTGCTCTCTTCTTTCTTTCTTTTCTTTTTTAAATTACTTTTTAATGTTTTTATTTTTAATAATTTTTCTTAATTTTTATTTTAATAACTATTTTATTTTCTTTCTCTCTCTCTCTCTCTCTCTCTCTCTCTCTCTCTCTTTCTATCTATCTCTCTCTCTCTCTCTCTCTCTCTCTCTTTCTTTCTTTTTTTCAGTTTTGGTGCTCCAGCCAGGTGTCAGCCCTGTGCCTCTGAGGTGGGAGAGCCAAGTTCAGGACATTGATCCACCAGAGACCTCCAGGCTCCACATATTATCAAACAGCAAAAGCTCTCCCAGAGACCTCCATCTCAATGCCAAGACACAGCTCCACTCAGCGATCAGCCAGCAAGCTACAGTGCTGGACACCCTATGCCAAACAACTAGCAAGACAGGAACACAACACCACCCATTAGCAGAGAGGCTGCCTAAAATCATAATAAGGTCACAGAGACCCCAAAACACACCCCCGGGATGCGATCCTGCCCACCAGAAAGACAAGATCCAGCCACACCCACCAGACCACAGGCACTAGTTCCCTCCACCAGGAAGCTACACAACTCACTGAACAACACTTAGCCACCAGGGGCAGACACCAAAAACAACAGGAACTATGAATCAGCAGACTGTGAAAAGGAGACCCCAAACACAGTAAGTTAAGCAAAATGAGAAGACAGAGAGGGCTTCCCTGGTGGCGCATTGGTTGAGAGTCCACCTGCCGATTCAGCAGACATGGGTTCGTGCACCGGTCCAGGAAGACCTCACATGCTGTGGAGCGGCTAGGCCCATGAGCCATGGCCGCTGAACCTGCGCATCCAGAGCCTGTGCTCTGCAAAGGGGAGGCCACAACAGTGAGAGGCCCCGCGTACCACAAAAAAAAAAAAAAAGAGAGAGAAGACAGAGAAACACAGCAGATGATGAAGCAAGGTAAAAACCCACCAGAACAAACAAATGAAGAGGAAGTAGGCAGTCTATCTGAAAAAGAATTCAGAGTAATGATAGTAAAGATGATCCAAAATCTTGGAATAGAATGGAGAAAACACAAGAAACGTTTAAAAAGGACTTAGAAGAACTAAAGAGCAAACAAACAATGATGAATAACACAGTAAATGAAATTTAAAATTCTCTAGAAGGAATCAATAGCAGAATAACTGAGGTAGAAGACCAGATAAGTGACCTGGAAGATAAAATAGTGGAAATAACTACCACAGAGCAGAATAAAGAAAAAAGAATGAAAATAATTGAGGACAGTCTTAGAGACCTTCTGGGACAACATTAAACACATGAACATTCAAATTATTGGGGTCCCAGAAGAATAAGAGAAAAAGAAAGGGACTGAGAAAATATTTGAAGAGATTATAGTTGAAAACTTCCCTAATATGGGAAAAGAAATAGGCAATCAAGTCCAGGAAGTGCAGGGAGTCCCACACAGGATAAATCCAAGGAGAAACACGCCAAGACGCATATTAATCAAACTATCAAAAATTAAATACAAAGAAAAAATATTAAAAGCAGCAAGGGAAAGACAACAAATAACACACAAGGGAATCCCCATAAGGTTAATAGCTGATATTTCAGCAGAAACTCTGCAAGCCAGAAGGGACTGGCAGGACATATTTAAAGTGATGTAAGGGAAAAACCTGCAACCAAGAATACTCTACCCAGCGAGGATCTCATTCAGATTTTATGGAGAAATTAAAACCTTTACAGACAAGCAAAAGCTGAGAGAGTTCAGCATCACCAAACCAGCTTTACAACAAATGCTAAAGTAACTTCTCTAGGCAAGAAACAAAAGAGAAGGAAAAGACCTACAATAACAAACCCAAAACAACTAAGAAAATGGTAATAGGAACATACATATCAATAATTACCTTAAAAGTAAATGGATTGTGTCCAACCAAAAGACATAGACTGGCTGAATGGATACAAAAACAAGACCCAAATATATGGTGTCTACAAGAGACCCACTTCAGACCTAGGGACACATACAGACTGAAAGTGAGGGGATGGAAAAAGATATTCCATGCAAATGGAAATCAGAAGAAAGCTGGAATAGCAATTCTCATATCAGAAAAAATAGACTTTAAAATAAAGACTATTACAAGAGACAAAGAAGGACACTACATAATGATCAAGGGATCAATCCAAGAAGAAGATATAACAATTGTAAGTATTTATGCACGCAACATAGGAGTAAGTCAATACATAAGGCAAACGCTAATAGCCATAAAAGGGGAAATGCACAGTAACACAATCATAGTAGGGGACTTTAACACCCCACTTTCACCAATGGACAGATCATCAAATATGAAAATAAATAAGGAAACACAAGATTTAAAGGACATATTTGACAAGATGAACTTAACTGATATTTATAGGACAGTCCATCCCCAAACAACAGAATACACTTTCTTCTCAAGTGCTCATGGAACATTCTCCAGGACAGTTCATACCTTGGGCCACAAATCAAGCCTCAATAAATTTTAAAAAATTGAAATCATATCAAGCATCTTTTCTGACCACAACAATATGATGCTAGATATCAATTACAAGAAAAAAACTGTAAAAGAGCCAAACACATGGAGGTTAACAATACACTACTAGATTACCAAGAGATCACTGAAGAAATCAAAGAGGAAATCAAAAAATTCCTAGAAACAAATGACAGTGAAAACACAATGATCCAAAACCTGTGGGGTGCAGCAAAAGGAGTTCTAAGAGGGAAGTTTATAGCAATACAATCCTACCTACCTCAAGAAACAAGAAAAATCTCAAATAAACAACCTAATGTTACACCTTAAGCAATTAGAAAAAAAGAAGAAAACAAACCCCAAAGTTAGCAGAAGGAAAGAAATCATAAAGACCAGATCAGAAATAAATGAAAAATAAATGAAGGAAACGATAGCAAAGATCAATAAAACTAAAATCTTGTTCTTTGAGAAGATAAACAAAATTGATAAACCATTAGCCAGACTCATCAAGGAAAAAAGGGAGTAGACTCAAATCAATAGAATTAGAAATGAAAAAGGAGAAGTAACAACTGGCACTGCAGAAATAAAAAGGATCATGAGATCATGAGTTTACAGGCAACTATATGCCAATAAAATGGATAACCTGGAAGAAGTGGACAAATTCTTAGAAACGCACAACCTGCCAAGACTGAACCAGGAAGAAATAGAAAATATGAACAGACCAATCACAAGCACTGAAATTGAGACTTTGATTAAAAATCTTCTGACAAACAAAAGCCCAGGCCCAGATGGCTTCACAGGCGAATTCTATTAAACATTTAGAGAAGAGCTAACCCCTATCCTTCTCAAACTTTTCCAAAACATAGCAGAAGGAGGAACACTCTCAAACTCATTCTACAAGGCCTCCATTATTCTGATACAAAAAGCAGACAAAGAGGTCACAAAGAAAGAAAACTACAGACCAATATCACTGAGGAACATAGATACAAAAATCCTCAACAAAATATTAGCAAGCAGAAGCCAACAGCACATTAAAAGGATCATACACCATGATTAAATGGGGTTTATTCCAGGAATGCAAGGATTCTTCAATATATGCAAATCAATCAGTATTAACAAACTGAAGGATAAAACTATATGATAATCTCAATAGGTGCAGAAAAAGCTCTGACAAAATTCGACACACATTTATGATAAAAACTCTCCAGAAAGTAGTCATAGAGGGAACCTACCTCAGCATAATAAAGGCCATATATGACAAACCCACAGCCAATGTCATTCTCAATGGTGAAAAACTGAAACCATTTCCTCTAAGATCAGGAACAAGACAAGGTTGCCCACTCTCACCACTATTATTCAACGTAGTTTTGAAAGTTTAACCATGGCAATCAGAGAAGAAAAAGGAATCCAAATCAGAAAAGAAGTAAAACTGTCACTGTTTTCATCCTAAAGATTTGGTAAAGTAGCAGGATGCAAAATTCATGCACAGAAATCCCTTGCATACTTATACACTAACGATGAAAAATCTGAAAGAGAAATTAAGGAAACACTCCCATTTACCATTGCAACAAAAAGAATAAAATACCTAGGAATAAACCTACCTAAGGAGACAAAAGACCTGTAAGCCGAAAACTATAAGGCACTGATGAAAGAAATTAAAGATGATACAAACAGGTGGAGGGATATACCATATTCTTGGATTGGAAGAATCAACACGTGAAAATGACTATACAACCCAAAGCAATCTACAGATTCAATGCAATCCCTATCAAACTACCAATGGCATTTTTCACAGAACTAGAACAAAAAAATTTCACAATTTGTATGGAAACACAAAAGACCTGAAATAGTGAAAGCAATCTTGAGAAGGAAAAGTGGAGCTGGAGGAATCAGGCTCCTGGACTTCAGACTACACTACAAAGCTACAGTAATCAAGACAGTATGGTACTGGCACAAAAACAGAAATATAGATCAATGGAACAGGATAGAAGCCCAGAGATTAACCAATGCACATATGGTCACCTTATCTTTGATAAAGGAGGCAAGAATATACAATGGAGAAAAGACAGCCTCTTCAATAAGTGGTGTTGGGAAAACTGGACAGCTACATGTCAAAGTATGAAATTAGAACACTCCCTAACACCATACACAAAATTAAACTCAAAATGGATTAAGGACCGAAATGTAAGGCCAGACGCTATCAAACTCTTAGAGGAAAACATAGGCAGAACACTCTATGACATAAATCACAGCAAGATCCTTTTTGACCTACCTCCTAGAGAAATGAAAATAAAAACAAAAATACACAAATTGGACCTAATGAAACTTAAAAGCTTTTGCACAGAAAAGGAAACCATAAACAAGATGAAAAGACAACCCTCAGAATGGGAGAAAATATATACAAATGAAGCAACTGACAAAGGATTAATCTCCAAAATTTACAAGCAGCTCAAGCAGCTCAATACCAAAAAAACAAAGAACACAATCCAAAAATGGGCAGAAGACCTACATAGACATTTCTCCAGAGAAGATATACAGATTGCCAACAAAAACATGAAAGAATGCTCAACATCATTAATCATTAGAAAAATGCAAATCAAAACTATAACGAGATATCATCTCACACCAGTCAGAATGGCCATCACCAAAAAATCTACAAACAATAAATGCTGGAGAGGATGTGGAGAAAGGGGAACCCTCTTGCACTGTTGGTGAGAATGTAAGTTGATACAGCCACGATGGAGAACAGTATGGAGGTTCCTTAAAAAACTAAAAATAGAACTACCGTATGACACAGCAATCCCACTACTGGGCATATACCCTGAGAAAACCATGAATTCAAAAAGAGTCATGTACCACAATATTCATTGCAGTTCTATTTACAATAGCCAGGACATGGAAGCAACCTAAGTGTCCATCAACAGATGAATGGATAAAGAAGATGTGGCACATATACACAATGAAATATTACTCAGCCATAAAAAGAAACGAAATTGAGTTATTTATAGTGAGGTGGATGGACCTAGAGTCTGTCATACAGAGTGAAGTAAGTCAGAAAGAGAAAAACAAATACCATATGCTAACACATATATATGGAATCTAAAACAAAACCAAAAAAATCCTTCTGAAGAACCTAGGGGCAGGACAGGAATAAAGACGCAGACATAGAGAATGGACTTGAGGACATGGGGAGGGGGAAGGGGAAGCTGGGACAAAGTGAGAGACTGGCACGGACTTTATCCTAGAAAGTTCCTTCATGCCCCTTCCAATAACCCTTGTGCTGCCTTAAGGCAGCCACCATTCCAATTCCTATTCCCATAAATTAGCTTTTGAACTTCATATAAATGGAATCATACAATATGTACTCTTTTGTTAACTGACTTCTTTCACTCATATAATATTTTGTATTCATGTTATTACATTTATCAGTAGTGTATACTTTTTTATTTCTGAGTGGTAGTACATTTGCAAATATACCAAACTTTATAAATCCTTTCTCCTGTTGATAGATCAATTGTTTCCAACATTTTGCTATTATGATTAAAGCTGCAGTAAGCATTCTTGTTAATGGAAGGCCACTGGACTGACAATCTCTGTTATCTCAAAGGGCCCCAGGTAGTAGTACCCCACATTTTACTTAGCACAGTAGGGAAGTAAGTAAGTAATGGGGGAGACCTGGTACATATGCCACTTGAACAGTTGTACCTGAGGTCAGATACTTACAAGAAAACTTGTTGAACTGGTCGTTAGCCTTCTTGAAGGTAGGGAAGTAACAGAAATACAGTGGGACATTCTGAATGGAGGAATGCAGTTGCTTATGCTATACAGTTGATAGGTGAATCATTTGCTGTGTTGGTAGGAGATATAGTAATAGAAGAATACTTCCTATACCTGGCGATATTTTCCATTCGCCTGTCAGTCTGGAGATCATTGAATATGGACTTGGAGGGCTTTTGACTCCTCCAAAACCAAAAACCAAACTGAGGATCAATTGCTAAAATCATGGCATTTAGAGTAAATTATCAATGACAAACAATTTGACAAAAGAAAAGTTGGTTGATAGAGTGCATGAAAGTGCCACATTGCAAAGGATCTACCGTCAGGACAATTTGGAATAGAAATGCAGGATGAGCAGTCCAGCCTACCTGGTACAAAAGTTGAATGAAAGCACCCCTCAACCATTTGGAATTGCTGAAGTCCCTGTGTTTTCAGGTAATTCAGGGAATGGGGAGAGCCTCTAAAAAGAGAACTTCTTACTAATAAGATTATGAGTTCTAGAATAATTCATTAGTAAAATAAATGAGACATAACTGTGCCCCAATTTTATGGAGCAGTTTATATTTGTGACATTAATAATGACAAGTTACTTTGCACTTCCTTTATTTTTGGATCTTCCTCTTTCCCTGTCAACAACAGAAACAGCTGGCTGTCTTAAGATAACAAAGAAGGTAGTGAGATTATGAAACTTGAAATAGCCAGAGTGTATGAAGGGAGTGACTGCAAGCCCAGGTAGACAGAACTGGCCCCCTCAGAGGACAGTGGGCCCCAAAAATTGCCAGAGGAGCAGTACCTCATGTGCTCAGCACTTGACATGCATTCTCTCACCTAATCTTCACATTTTCAGATGAGTAAACAGAGACACACAAATGAAATCACTTGCCCGAGGCTCACTCAGCAATAGGAAGAGCCAGGATTGTACCCAGCTGTGCTCACAATCACTATGCCAGCTGCTTTGTGATCCCAAGGCTGATGGTTTCCTCCAGAATAGCTCTCTGGTCAGGTTTGCCAATCTGTTTGTGAACTCCAATTCACCCAGGAGTTTTTTGGTTTGGTTGCTTTTTGGTTAACGTTTTTTTTAAGCTGTAGATGAAGAACTCCATCTCTCTCAGGGTTTAATATAGCAGCACATTAACTATTCTGGCTGGCATTTCTAATAGTTCCCTGGGTAGCAGGCCTGTGTCTGGGAAGCATCCAAAACCTGAAGCTCAGAACTTATTTTCAAATTCCCAAGGACGAAAAACACTCTCTGGAAGGCTTGAATGCTACCAAATCAAGAACTGTCAAATAGTTGTTCTTGAGTATCAATGCTTAAAGCTCAAATTCTCCATGTATCTAAATAATAATTATTTAATTATATTAGGGGCAAGTCCTTCTTCCACTTCTTCTTTTTGTATTTAACGTTTACTTCATTGTCCAAGCTTCAGCTCAAGTCCATCTCCTCCTCCTAGTAGATGGAGTCCACAGGGTTCTCTCCCTTCTCGGAGCGCTTGTAGCCCTTCCTTGCTTGTTCCATTCAGTTGAAAACACATGAGTTATTCCCAACTGCATTATCTATCACTGCTGAAACAGAAAAATTAGTAACGAGGGAAGAAAATTAAAAGGATAACCAAATTGAAAGGTATTGTTTTTTTGCGGTACGCGGGCCTCTCACTGCTGTGGCCTCTCCTGTTGCAGAGCACAGGCTCCAGACGCGCAGGCCCAGCGGCCATGGCTCACGGGCCCGGCCGCTCCGCGGCATGTGGGATCTTCCCAGGCCGGGGCACGAACCCGTGTCCCCTGCATCGGGAGGCGGACTCTCAACAACTGCGCCACCAGGGAAGCCCAAAGGTATTGTTTTTAATTGTTATAAATTGGTCCCCAATTAGGCCTGTGGCCTTAGAATATTCTTTAACCTTCTAAAAGGGACATTTCTCCACCTGCTACGTTAAAAGGTGAGGCAGATGATGAAGTGAAGGGGACAGAAACCATGATGTGCTTCAGTTCAACTTACTGAGCTTAATGGTAGGATAGTCAGCTGGAGAAATGTACATGTTAGAAGGTTAAAGAACATTCTAAGGCCACAGGCCTATTTGAGGGCCAAATTGAGTTGTCTGTCTTTGATGCCCCCAGTTACTTTTCTTGAACTCATCCTAGTACCAGAAGCCTAGGACTCACACCTTCCCCAGTTTCTTCTCCCTGCCCCCTGCATCCCTGTTTGGGGGATCTATGTGAGTGTCCTCCCATAATCTAGCCAGCCTTCCTCTAAAGGATTAGCATGTAGTCACTGAACTCCAGGCAAATTGAGAGTTCCCTGCTCTCTGCAAATAGATCTCCCAGACAGTGTCCTTTGGCCTAGCCTAGATTCCTCCTGCACTGCTCTCCACAAGGAGATGTGGACTTGAACCATGTTTCTACATCATGACCAAAGAGTTCTCAGGACTGTGCTCACTTGCCAAATTTAGCTCTCAACTAAGCCAAATCCCCATGCTCTGGCATGTCTCACACTTTAGTTATCAGATCAGATATTAAGACTTGACCCTCCCCCTCCTATTGAATGCTCTAAATTGATGGGAGACCAAATAAATTTTGTACACCAACTATATCCAAGTAAAGTCACTATATACAGGCATATCTTGGAGATATTATGGACTTGATTCCAGTCCTCTGCAATAAAGCAAATATCACAATAAAGTGAGTCACACAATTTTTTCTGGTTTCCCAGTGCATATAAAAGTTACATGTAGTCAGTTAAGTGTGCAATAGTATTGTGTCTAAGAAAACAATGTATATAGCTTAATTTTAAAATACTTTATTGCTGAAAAGTGCTAAGCATCGTCAGAGGCTTCAGCAAGTCTTAATCTGTTTGCTGGTGGAGGGTCTTGCCTCAATGTTGATGGCTGCCAACTGATCAGGGTGGTGGTTGCTAAAATCTGGGGCAGCCATGGCAATTTCTTAATATAAGGCAACAATGAAGTTTGCTGCTTCACTTTACTCTTACTTTCATGAATGATTTCTCTGTAGCATGCAATGCTGTTTGATAGCATTTTTTTTTATACTTTTTTTTTTTTTTTTTTTTTTTTTGCGGTACGCCAGCCTCTCACTGCTATGGCCTCTCCCGTTGCGGAGCACAGGCTCCAGACACGCAGGCTCAGCGGCCATGGCTCACGGACCCAGCCGCTCCGCGGCATGTGGGATCTTCCCGGACCGGGCCACGAACCCGTGTCCCCTGCATCGGCAGGCAGACTCTCAACCACTGCGCCACCAGGGAAGCCCTGTTTGATAGCATTTTACCCACAGTAGAACTTGTTTCAAAGAGACCCCTAATAAGAGAGTCAGCCGTCCTTTGAAGCCAGGCAATGATTTCTCCTCTCTAGCTATTGAAAGTGCTAGATGGCATCTTCTTCCAGCAGAAGGCTCTTTCATCTACATTGAAAATCTGTTGTGTAGAGAAGCCACATTCATGAATTATCTTAGCTAATCTTTTGGATAACTTGCTGCAGCTTCTACATCAGCACTTACTGAGTCACCTTGCACTTTCATGTTATGGAGCTGGCTTCTTGTCTTAAACCTCATGAACCAACCTCTGTCAACTGCAAACGTTTCTTCTGCAGCTTCCTAAACTGTACCAGCCTCACAGAATTGAAGAGAGTTAAGGCCTTGCTCTGGATTGGTCTTTGGTTTAAGGGAATGTTGTGACTGGTTTGATCTTCTATCCAGGCCACCAAAATTTTTGGCATATCAGCAATAAGGCTGTTTCGCTTTTTTATCATTCATGTGTTCACTGGAGTAGCACATAATTTCCTTCAAGAACTTTTCCTTTGCAGTCAAGACTTGGCTGTTTGGCTCAAGAAGCCTAGTTTTTTCAGCTTTCAACCTGCCTTTCTCACTAAGCTTAATCATTTCTAGCTTTTGATTTACAGTGAGAGACATGTGACTCTTCCTTCCACTTGAACACTTAGAGGCCACTGTAGGGTTATTAATAGACCAAATTTCAATATTATTGTGTCTCAGGGAATAGTGAGGCTGAGGGAGAGAGAGAGACAGGAGAATGCCTGGTTGGTGGAATAGTCAGAATACTCACAACATTTATCAATTAAATTCACTATCTTATATGGGCACAGTTCATGGCGCCTGAAACAATTACAACAGTAATACCAAAGATCAATGATCACAGATCACCATGACAAATATATAATAACAAAAAATTTGAAATATTGTGAGAATTACCAAAATGTGACACAGAAACATGAAGTAAGCAATTGCTGTTGGAAAAAATTGTGCTAATATACTTGCTCAATGCAGGGTTGCCACAAACCTTCAATTTGTAAAAAACCATGATATCAGCAAAACACAATAAAGCAAAGTACAATAAAATGGGGTATGCATGTACACTTAATCCAACAGCTGGACTAGGAAACTGAAGTTCTATAGAAATGCCTCTGGATGTGTGTCAGGGATGAGGGCAGATTCCCTGAAACTGCTGCAATCAATCTTACCAAACAACTGTAATTTCTGGAAAAATAAGATGTCGGGGGGAGTGGTCTACATAGGAGTTGGTGATGCTGGTGATGGTGGTGTGTGTGTGTCCTATCATGTAAAGGTACCTGCGCTGGACTTTTTATGAAGACCAAGGTGGATAAGGTCCCACATGAGACCACAAGACCAAAGTCAGAATATGAATCTGAAAGAATGTGAAACACTAAGGGAAAAGTGGAAAAGCACTGTCACCAAGCAGAAAGAAGGCAACATCTTCCTTAAAAAACTACAAATAGAACTACCATATGACCCCACAATCCCACTACTAGGCATATACCCTGAGAAAACCATAATTCAAAAAGAGTCATGTACCAAAATGTTTATTGCAGCTCTATTTACGATAGCCAGGACATGGAAGCAACCTAAATGTCCATCAACAGATGAATGGATAAAGAAGATGTGGCACATATATACAATGGAATATTACTCAGCCATAAAAAGAAATGAAACTGAGTTATTTGTAATGAGGTGGATAGACCTGGAGTCGGTCATACAGAGTGAAGTAAGTCAGAAGGAGAAAAACAAATACCGTATGCTAACACATATATATGGAATCTAAGAAAAAAAAATGTCATGAAGAGATTAGTGGTAGGACAGGAATAAAACACAGACCTACTAGAGCATGGACTTGAGGATATGGGGAGGGGGAAGGGTAAACTGTGACGAAGTGAGAGAGTGGCAGGGACATATACACCTACCAAATGTAAATTAGATAGCTAGTGGGAAGCTGCCGCATAGCACAGGGAGTTCACCTCTGTGCTTTGTGACCACCTAGAGGGGTGGGATAGGGAGGGTGGGAAGGAGGGTGACGCAAGAGGGAAGAGATATGGGAACATATGTATATGTATAACTGATTCACTTTGTTGTAAAGGAGAAACTAACACACTATTGTAAAACAGTTATACTCAAATAAAGATGTTAAAAAAAAAAAAAAAAGAAGGCAACATCTGAGGTCAAGGAAACTGGGACTCCAAGCTCAGGCTACTAGCACTGCAAGTCCTCTACATCTCACCTGGTATATAGAGTCTGGCTTCCCCACTGGGCAGGCTGTGAAGAATAGCTCATTGAGTGGTGATTATATGGCACCATCTGAATGCTTGTTATGGTAAGTTGGAGCCAATAATTGTTCAAATGGCCCATGTTGTTTATTCGTGTCATTTCTCTCCCCTTTCCAATTTTTTCTCCAGAAGTGTCTGCACTTTAAGATTGCTAAAGAGGGCAATATTTAAACCAGGAATAAAGTGTATGAAGAAAGCATTGGGGGAAGAAATTTTGGGACATTAAATCCTACAGGTAAAGTTTTGCTATCCTAAAGAGGCTTTACTCCTCTCGATATTCCACATATACATAGCCAGACTTCTCAAAACACTCTTTATAAAAATACTATTGAAGAACTGTATGTTCAGCATTACCTAATTTCCTCATAAATCTCTTGCCTTTTAATAAGCTAAGTGGCTATTTGCTAAATTTCCCTGATTTATTGGTATCTTTTGAGGGCTGAGGATATATCCAGATACTGAGTGATTAAATGTGGATGAAAATGGTACATCACTGTAATAATGACAGAAAAGAGAATCGTGACTAGGCATACAGAAGACCTCACAGAGATGCATGTCGACAGTTTCTTAAAAGGGCAGGCTCCAGAGCCGCAGAGAAAACTGCACCATCAAGCTAGTTTTTACAGGAAAATCTTCCCAGTTCCTCTCACTGGAGGTGCATTCCACTGGGACTACGGCCCCCTCAGAACTCAGTTTCAAGAAGCAGTGGGAACTTCAGGCTGCCGACTAAACTGAAGGGAATCCTGGATCCTGTATTCACTTTAGCCACCAAACTATGTGACCTGCAAAGGATATTTCAACTTTTCTGACACCTGCATTCTTCAACTGTTAATCAAAGGCAATCCCTGCTAAGGACAGTCATCATAATACCCTCTTTTAAAACGAAACACTTTGATTGAACAGAACGTTATGGAGGCACTACAAAATGAAAGATTATGTCACAGGTCTTTTTTATAATTGTTAAAGCGCCACCTGCTGGAAATACTGTTCTTACATACCAATTCTCTGTGAGACATTGGTATCAGAAAGGTGAGAAATGTTAACTACTCATCCACAAAAGAGAACCTAGATTAAAAATGCAAATAACGAAAATGGCGCCAGCAAAGCCCTCTCTTCTTACAGTGTTGCCACAGTCCAATTGCACAATTTATTACCCCTATTCAACACTAGGGAATGACCTAGCAACTCTATTATATTATTCAGCAGGATTTTTTTTTAATGGCACGAATATCTACAAAAAAATATAGAAAAATCAATATTGCTCTAATAGGCTGAGAAAGAATTTATAGGAGGTTTTCAACTTAAGAACATGTTGTGTTTCAAAAGCTTGTGTGTCGGGCTTCCCTGGTGGCCAGAGGTTAAGGATCCACCTGCCAATGCAGGGGATACGGGTTCGAGCCCTGGTATAGGAACCCACATTCCATGGAGCAACCAAGCCCGAGCACCACAACTATTGAGCCTGCCCTCTAGAGCCTGCGAGCCACAATTACTGAGCCCGTGCACCACAACAACTGAAGCCCACGCACCTAGAGCCCGTGCTCCACAAGAGAAGCCACCGCAGTGAGAAGCCTGCGCACTGCAACAAAGAGTGGCCCCCGCTCACCGCAACTAGAGGAAAACCCGCGCGCAGCAACAAAGACCCAATGCAGGAGAGAAGATGGTGGAAGAGTAAGACGCGGAGATCACCTTCCTCCCCACAGATACATCAGAAATACATCTACACATGGAACTGCTCCTATAGAACACTGACTGAACACTGGCAGAAGACCTCAGACCTCCCAAAAGGCAAGAAACTCCCCCACGTACCTGGGTAGGGCAAAAGAAAAAAGAATAAACAGAGACAAAAAAATAGGGACGGGGCCTGCACCAATGGGAGGGAGCTGTGAAGGAGGAAAGGTTTCCACACACTAGAAGCCCCTTCACGGGCGGAGACTGTGGGTGGCAGAGGGGAAGCTTCAGAGCCACGGAGGAGAGCGCAGTAACAGGGTGCGGAGGGCAAAGCAGAGAGATTCCCGCAGAGGATCGGTGCCGACCTGCACTCACCAGCCTGAGAGGCTTGTCTGCTCACCCGTCGGGACAGGCGGGGGCTGGGAGCTGAGGCTCGGGCTTAGGTCGGATCCCAGGGAGAGGACTGGTGTTGGCAGCGTGAACAGATCCTGAACGGGGTTAGTGCACCACGGCTAGCCGGGAGGGAGTCCGGGAGAAGGTCTGGAGCTGCCGAAGAGGCAAGAGACTTTTTCTTCCCTCTTTGTTTCCTGGAGAGCAAGGAGAGGGGATTAAGCGTGCCACTTAAAGGAGCTCCAGAAATGGGCATGAGCCGCGGCTATCAGCGCGGACCCCAAAGACGAGCATGAGACGCTAAGGCCGCTGCTGCAGCCACCAAGAAGCCTGTGTGCAAGCACAGGTCACTCTCCACACCTCCCCTCCAGGGAGCCTGTGCAGCCCGCCACTGCCAGGTTCCCGGGATCCAAGAACAGCTTCCCCGGGAGAACGCATGGCGTGCCTCAGGCTGGTGCAGCGTCACGCCAGCTTCTGCAGCTGAAAGCTAGTACCCGCATTCCGTGCCCCTCCCTCCCCCCCGGCCTGAGTGAGCCAGAGCCCCCGAATCAGCTGCTCCTTTAACCCCGTCCTGTCTGAGAGAACAGCAGACACCCCCAGGCGACCTACACGCAGAGACGGGTTCAGATCCAAAGACGAACCCAAAGAGCTGTGCGAACAAAGAGAAAAGGAAATCTCTCCCAGCAGCCTCAGAAGCAGCAGATTAAAGGTCCACAATCAACTTGATGTACCCTGCATCTGTAGAATACATGAATAGACAACGAATCATCCCAAATTGAGGAGGTGGACTTTGCGAGCAGGATATATTATTTTTTCCCCTTTTTCTCTTTTTGTGAGTGTGTATGTGTATGCTTCTGTGTGAGATTTTGTCTGTATAGCTTTGCTTTCACCATTTGTCCTAGGGTTCTACAGTAACTTTTTTTTTTACTTTAAAAAAATTTTTCTTCTTAATAATTATTTTTATTTTAATAACTTTATTTTATTTTATCCTACTTTATCTTTTCTTTCTTTCTTTCTTTCTTTCTTTCTTTCTTTCTTTCTTTCTTTCTTTCTTTCTTTCTTTCTTTTCTTTTCTTTCTTTCTTTCTATTTTTTCTCCCTTTTATTCTGAGCCGTATGGATTAAAGCCTCTTGGTACTCCAGGCAGATGTCAGCGCTGTGTCTCTGAGGTGGGAGAACCAACTTAAGGTACTGGTCCACAATAGACCTCACAGCTCCACATAATATCAAACGGCAAAAATCTACCTGAGATCTCCATCTCAACACCAAGACCCAGCTTCATGCAAGGACCAGCAAGCTACAGTGCTGGACACCCTATGCCAAACAACTAGCAAGACAGGAACACAGCCCCATCCATTAGCAGAGAGGCTGCCTAAAATCATAATAAGGCTACCAAGATCCCCAAACACACCACCAGACGTGGACCTGCCCACCAGAAAGACAAGATCCAGACTCATCCACCAGAACACAGGCATTAGTCCCCTCAACCAGGAAACCTACTCAACCCACTGAACCAACGTTAGTCACTGGGGACAGACACCAAAAACAACAGGGACGACGAACCTGCAGCCTGTGAAAAGGAGACCCCAAACACATTAAGATAAGCAAAATGAAAACACAGAAAAACACACGGCAGATGAAGAAGGAAGGTTAAAAACCCACCAGACCTAACAAATGAAGAGGAAATAGGCAATCTACCTGAAAAAGAATTCAGAAAAATGATAGTAGACGATCCAAAATCTTGGAAATAGAATAGAGAAAATGCAAGAAACATTTAACAACGACCTAGAAGAACTAAAGAGGAGGCAAGCAATGATGAACAACACAATAAATGAAATTAAAAATACTCTAGATGGGATCAATAGCAGGATAACTGAGGCAAAAGAACGGATAAGTGACCTGGAAGATAAAATAGTGGAAATAACTACTGCAGAACAGAATAAAGAAAAAAGAATTAAAAGAACTGAGGACAGTCTCAGAGAGATCTGGGACAATATTAAACACACCAATATTCGAATTATAGGGGTCCCAGAGGAAGAAGAGAAAAAGAAAGGGACTGAGAAAATATTTGAAGAGATTATAGTTGAAAACTTCCCTATTGTGGGAAAGGAAATAGTTATTCAAGTCCAGGAAGCATAGAGAGTCCCATACAGGATAAATCCAAGGAGAAACACGCCAAAACACATATTAATCAAACTATCAAAAATTAAATACAAAGAAAATATATTAAAAGCAGCAAGGGAAAGACAACAAATAACACACAAGGGAATCCCCATAAGGTTAGAGGCTGATCTTTCAGCAGAAACTCTGCAAGCCAGAAGGGAGTGACAGGACATATTTAAAGGGACGAAGGAGAAAAACCTACAACCAAGATTACCCTACCCAGCAAGAATCTCATTCAGATTTGATGGAGAAATTAAAACCTTTACAGACAAGCAAAAGCTGAGAGAGTTCAGCACCACCAAACCACCTTTACAACAAATGCAAAAGGAACTTCTCTAGGCAAGAAACACAAGAGAAGGAAAAGACCTTCAAGAACAAACCCAAAACATTTAAGTAAATGGTAATAGGAACATACAATTCAATAATTACCTTAAATGTAAATGGATTAAATGCTCCCACCAAAAGATACAGACTGGCTGAATGGATACAAACACAAGACCCATATATATGCTGTCTACAAGAGACTCACTTCAGACCTAGGGACACATACAGACTGAAAGTGAGGGGATGGAAAAAGATATTCCATGCAGATGGAAATCAGAAGAAAGCTGGAGTAGCAATTCTCATATCAGACAAAATAGACTTTAAAATAAAGACTATTACAAGAGACAAAGAAGGACACTACATAATGATCAAGGGATTGATCCATGAAGAAGATATGACAGTTGTAAATATTTATGCACCCAACATAGGAGCACCTCAATACATAAGGCAAATACTAACAGCCATAAAAGGGGAAATCGACAGCAACACAATTATAGTAGGGGACTTTAACACCCCACTTTCACCAATGGACACATCATCCAAAATGAAAATAAATAAGGAAACACAAGTTTTAAATGATACATTAGAAGAGGTGGACTTAATTGATATTTATAGGATATTCCATCCAAAAACAACAGAATACACATTTTTCTCAAGCACTCATGGAACATTCTCCAGGATAGATCATATCTTGGGTCACAAATCTAGCCTTGGTAAATTTAAGAAAATTGAAATCGTATCAAGTATCTTTTCTGACCACAATGCTATGAGACTAGATATCATTTACAGGAAAAGATCTGTAAAAAGTACAAACACATGGAGGCTAAACAATACACTACTTAATAATGAAATGATCACTGAGGAAATCAAAAAATACCTAGAAACAAATGACAATGGAGACACAATGATCCAAAACCTATGGGATTCAGCAAAAGCAGTTCTAAGAGGGAAGTTAATAGCAATACAATCCTACCGTAACAAACAGGAAACATCTCAAATAAAAAACCTAACCTTGCACCTAAAGGATCTAGAGAAAGAAAAACAAAAATCCCCCCAAATTTAGCAGAAGGAAAGAAATCATAAAGATCAGATCAGAAAAAATGAAAAATAAATGAAGGAAACGATAGCAAACATCAGTAAAACTAAAATCTGGTTCTTTGAGAACATAAACAAAATTGATAAACCATTAGCCAGACTCATCAAGAAAAAAAGGGAGAAGACTCAAATCAATAGAATTAGAAATGAAAAAGGAGAAGTAATGACTGACACTACAGAAATACAAAAGATTATTAGAGATTACTACAAGCAACTCTATGCCAATAAAATGGACAACCTGGAAGAAATGGACAAATTCTTAGAAATGCACAACCTGCCAAGACAGAACCAGGAAGAAATAGAAAATATGAACAGACCAATCACAAGCACTGAAATTGAAACTGTGATTAAAAGTCTTCCAACAAACAAAAGCCCAAGACCAGATGGCTTCACAGGCTAATTCTATCAAACATTTAGAGAAGAGCTAACCCCTATGCTTCTCAAACTCTTCCAAAAGATAGCAGAGGGAGGAACACTCCCAAACTCATTCTCCGAGGCCACCATCACCATGATACCAAAATCAGACAAAGATATCACAAAGAAAGAAAACTACAGGCCAATATCACTGATGCACATAGATGCAAAAATCCTAAACAAAATAATAGCAAACAGAATCCAACAGCACATTAAAAGGATCATACATTATGATTAAGTGGGGTTTATTCCAGGAATGCAAGGATTCTTCAATATATGCAAAGCAATCAACGTGATATGCCATATCAACAAACTGAAGGAGAAAAACCATATGATCATCTCAATAGATGTAGAGACAGCTTTTGACAAAATTCAACACCCATTTATGATTAAAAGTCCTGCAGAAAGTAGGCATAGAGGGAACTTTCCTCAACATAATAAAGGCCATATATGACAAACCCACAGCCAACATTGTCCTCAATGGTGAAAAACTGAAACAATTTCAACTAAGATCAGGAACAAGACAAGGTTGCTCACTCTCACCACTCTTATCAACATAGTCTTGGAAGTTCTAGCCACAGCAATCAGAGAAAAAAAAGAAATAAAAGGAATCCAAATCGGAAAAGAAGAAGTAAAGCTATCAGTGTTTGCAGATGACATGATACTACATATAGAGAATCCTAAAGATGCTACCATAAAACTACTAGAGCTAATCAATGAATTTGGTAAAGTAGCAGGATACAAAATTAATGCACAGAAATCTCTGGCATTCTTATACACTAATGATGAAAAATCTGAGAATGAAATTAAGAAAACACTCCCATTTACCACTGCAACAAAAAGAATAAAATATCTAGGAATAAACCTACCTAAGGAGACAAAAGACTTGTATGCAGAAAACTATAAGACATTGATGAAAGAAATTAAAGATGATACAAATAGATGGAGAGATACACCATGTTCTTGGATCAGATGAATCAACATTGTGAAAATGACTCTACTACCTAAAGCAATCTACAGATTCAGTGCAATCCCTATCAAACTACCACTGGCATATTTTACAGAAGTAAAACAAAAAAATTCACAATTTGTATGGAAACACAAAAGACCCCAAATAGCCAAAGCAATCTTGCGAACGAAAAATGGAGCCTGAGGAATCAGGCTCCCTGACTTCAGACTATACTACAAAGCTACAGTAATCAAGACAGTATGGTCCTGGCACAAAAACAGAAATATAGGTCAATGGAACAGGATAGAAAGCCCAGAGATAAACCCACACACATATGGTCACCTTATCTTTGATAAAGGAGGGAAGAATATACAGTGGAGAAAAGACAGCCTCTTCAATAAGTGGTGTTGGGAAAACTGGACAGCTACATGTAAAAGTGTGAAATTAGAACACTCCCTAACACCATACACAAAAATAAACTCAAAATGGGTTAAAGACCTACATGTAAGGCCAGACACTATCAAACTCTTAGAGGAAAACATAGGCAGAACACTCTATGACATAAATCACAACAAGATCCTTTTTGACCCACCTCCTAGAGAAATGGAAATAAAAACAAAAATAAACAAATGGGACCTAATGAAACTTAAAAGCTTTTGCACAGCAAAAGATACTATAAATAAGACCAAAAGACAACCCTCAGAATGGGAGAAAATATTTGCAACTGACAAAGGATTAATCTCCAAAATTTACAATCATCTCATGCAACTCAATAACAAAAAAACAAACAACCCAATCCAAAAATGGTCAGAAGACCTAAATAGACATTTCTCCAAAGAAGATATACAGATTGTCAACAAATACATGAAAGAATGCTCAACATCATTAATCATTAGAGAAATGCAAATCAAAACTACAATGAGATATCATCTGAAACTGGTCAGAATGGCCATCATCAAAAAATCTAGAAACAGGGGCTTCCCTGGTGGCACAGTGGTTGAGAATCTGCCTGCCGATGCAGAGGACGTGGGTTCGTGCCCTGGTCTGGGAGGATCCCACATGCCGCGGAGCGGCTGGGCCCGTGAGCCATGGCTGCTGAGCCTGCACGTCCGGAGCCTGTGCTCCGCAACGGGAGAGGCCACAACAGTGAGAGGCCCACGTACCGCCAAAAAAAAAAAAAAAATCTAGAAAAAATAAATGCTGGAGAGGGTGTAGAGAAAAGGGAACACTCTTGCACTGTTGGTGGGAATGTAAATTGATACAGCCACTATGGAGAACAGTATGGAAGTTCCATAAAAAGCTACAAATAGAACTACCATACGACCCAGCAATCCCACTACTGGGCATATACCCTGAGAAAACCATTAATTCAAAAAGAGTCATGTACCAAAATGTTCATTGCAGCTCTATTTACAATAGCCAGGACATGGAAGCAACCTAAGTGTCCACCAACAGATGAATGGATATAGAAGATGTGGCACATATATACAATGGAATATTACTCAGCCATCAAAAGAAACAAAATGAGTTATTTGTAGTGAGGTAGATGGACCTGGAGTCTGTCATACAGAGGGAAGTCAGAAGGAGCAAAACAAATACCATATGCTAACACATATATATGGAATCTAAGAAAAAAAATGTCATGAAGAGCTAGGAGTAGGACAGGAATAACACACAGACCTACTACAGCATGGACTTGAGGATATGGGGAGGGCAAAGGGTAAGCTGTGACGAAGTGAGAAAGTGGCATGGACATACATACACTACCAAACGTAGGGTACATAGCTAGTGGGAAGCAGCCACGTGGCACAGGGAGATCAGCTAGGTGGTTTGTGACCACCTAGAGGGGTGGGATAGGGAGGGTGGGAGGGAGGGAGATGCAAGAGGGAAGAGATATGGGAACATATGTATATGTATAACTGATTCACTTTGTTGTAAAGCAGAAACTAACACACCATTGTAAAGCAATTATATTCCAATAAAGATGTTTTTAAAAAAAGACCCAATGCAGCCATAAATAAATAAATAAGAAGTTTGTGTGTAAGCCAGATGTTTGAAAACACATCTTCCATGAAAGTGGTATTATGCAGGCTGGTTAAAGTGACAATCTTCACAACTTCCTTAAACCTTGCACAGCCTTGCAGTACTATTATTTAGTTGCTGAATTTCATTCATAGCATTGCTTCTTTGGAACACTATTCTGAGTTTTAATTTGGGATGCCCAGATTGGAACTCCTCCGCCCTTTTCCAAAGGGAGCAAGCAAGGGGAAACACCAGGATTAAGGGTGATGGGTAGAAAGAGAGTAGGGTAGGACAACTTACTCCCTACAGACATGTATCTGCACAGAAGGCCTTACTTTAGATCAATCTCCCCTTAAACGTTCTGAACTGAGACCAAAGACAAAGTTCATTTAATAATCACTCAAGAAGTAAGATGACCAAAGGACTAGAAAGATGATAAAAGGCTGTTGACCTGGAAAAGCTCAACCCGTGGTGAGGAGAGGCAGGTAAACAGCAACACCTCAATTCAATAAGTGCTACGAAGAAGATGTGAACAAGCAAGGGCCCTGGGAACCTAGAGGAGGTGGGGGACCCAGCCCAGATGGCCTAAAAAAGGCTTCATAGTAGAGATGACATTTGAGCTTAGCCTCGACTGACATGTGGGATATTGTCACCTGAGATTCTCTACTTCACCACTATCCCTATATATACAGGATATTTTAAACAAAATATATCTTTAAAATAAGCAAGATATTTTAAGAAATAATCAGTGTATTAATCAAACTGGAAGTCTTCCCCAAAAGGCCAAACATTTTAACAATCTTTTTCCACTCACTGACAGCTGTTAATGGTAAGGAGTGAAAACCAAACAATCAGTTTTAATTGGCTGCAGGAAATGAAAGGTTATTTCACTCAAAAAGTTTTTTTTAAAAACCCATTAAGGTAATTCAAAAATTTTAAATGTTTATTCCAGCAAATGATCTGGGAGCTTACTCTGATTTCCCCTCCATTCTGGCAGAGCCCCAAATAGATAGGTTTGCTTCACCTTAAGTAGACATGATTCTGAAAAGTTGGATATGAGGAAATCTTGAATATATTAAGTCATTTAAAATCCACAAGGGGAATTAGGTAATCAAAAAAACCACACAGTAAATATATTTCCATGAAATCAAAATCTTTTAATAATATGAACACTTACCCTCAATTTCTTTATTATATTTTTACCTAAAAAAGTTTACATACAGAGTTTTTGTAAAGTGGCATACTAGTAGTTGATATCATAATGATGCTACATATTAACACTCTGTATTGAAGAAGTATCATAAAAATCTCATGGCACATTATTTGTTAAGAAGTAGCATAATAACAATTGGGAGAAGGTTCCTAGGATTACTGTACTCTACTTTATGGCTTCTATAGTACTCACAGTTGTATCTCAGGATTTCTCAAGTACTGCCCCACCCATGTTCCCAACATGTGCAATCAGTCACCAGACCTCATCTAGTGGCCTAAAGGCCATGAGGCTTGTAGAAGGACAATGACTGCCTCATCAGGACAAAACTTGCCTCCAAATGAGGAAACCTACTCCAAAACCATCCTGGGCTGCCCCTCCTCCAGACTACCCAGCCCAGCCTGGACAGCCTGCTTTCAGGCTCTGTCCTGAGGCTGGCTCACACCCAGGTATCTATCCAATCCTGCTTTCCTACTTGTACCTCTAAGACCCCAGTGTGGGCCCCACTCCTTGTCTCCCTGACACTAATAGGTATTGGCCCTCAAACACACAGAAACACAATTATGGCCTTGGCTTCTGCCCTATTTTGGAATTTCTACTTTTGATACATTATTTTGTATTCCTTTGTAAAATCTCACCACTGGATCCACTCCAATGCTACAGAATATTCACTCTGAGTCTGATCATTTTCCAAGTATCCCAAGGCAGTAGGCTCTGCTTTATCCAGGTGACAGCTTCCAGCTTCCCAGGAAACCCCAGGTGTATGTGTGTGCCTTCTTCTCCAGCTACAAGACTGCAGAGTGGGCCTCCTGGAGGTTCTCCTCAAGCTTCAGTCCCAGGTTGTCGATTCCAGTGCTGGTGACTGGTAGCATGCTGCTTTCAGCCGGCTCTGCAGTGCTTGTCGGGGTGGAGCAGTACAGAATGAACCCCACCATGATGACGGTGAAAGAGAGGATGTAGAGTCCTGAAAACTAGGAGGAGATAATAAGCTATGGACAGTGCTCCCTCACATACACATCTTTGCTGCTGCCTTTTGTCAATGGAACTTTGAGGGTTACCTTCTCATAATTTTTTTTTCTGAAAGTTGCCCAAGGAGATGCTAATGACCAAAACCGTCCCGTGTGTGTGTACTGGTGAATGTGTGAGCTCTGCCCACATCACCCACCACATCAGCCAACTGGATTCTTGGATCTTTAGGAAATGGACTTTTGCCTTTCTCTGTGATAACCCAGCTGCATCCCACCTCACAACTAGTCCCACTTACTTAGTGGAGAGACTAAAAGTTTAGCATGGTACCATGAGAGACCCAGATTCAGACCCTAGGCACAGCTTACAACACTGGTGTGAAACAATAAGAAAACAGAATGGTTTGGAGAAGAAGAAGAGAAAGAAGATTAGAGAGAAGAAAAAGTAAGACACACTCCCAGGCTTCCCTGGTGGTGCAGTGGTTGGGAATCCGCCTGCCAGTGCAGGGGACACGGGTTCGAGCCCTGGTCCGGGAGGATCCCACATGCCACAGAGCAACTACGCTCGTGCACCACAACTACTGAGCCTGTGCTCTAGAGCCCGTGAGCCACAACTACTGAGCTCACGTGCTACAACTACTGAAGCCCACGCTCCTAAGGCCTGTGCTTTGCAACAAGAGAAGCCACTGCAATGAGAAGCCCACGCACCACAATGAAGAGTAGCCTCCACTGGCCGCAACTAGAGAACAGCCTGCGCGCAGCAACGAAGACCCCAGCCAAAAATAAATTTTTTTTTTTTAAAAAAAGACATACTCCCACAGGTAGAAGGAAAAAATGAAATGGGTTTTGAAATGAGTATTCAGTAGATTACAGTCATCTCCAGGTGTGGGCTTCTATGGGTCATCATTGGCTTCAACATGTTAATGTTTCATAGATGCTCAATTGCTTCTTAACCTTAAACCGTTTGAACTTTTTAAGGAATGGAATAGCCACAACCCTCCCCAAAGCTGGAAGGCCTCCACTGGATTCAGTGATGATGCAAAGCCAGTGATAATGTCAACCAGAGCAGCAGCCAAACTAATTTCCTCCACAGGTTTCATTCTTGGATCCAATCTCAGCACAGCACCCAGCACATAGCTGGTATTGAATAAATGTTCTTTTGGGGGAAAAAATGATTCAGAAAAGATTAAAGGGAGTTAAAGCTATTTAAAGTACCCTAAACTTTTAAAGTCAGTATCATGAAGGTCAATCATGCTCTCCAATAGAATATTCACTATTACCTGTGGGAAAACCTAAGTAACTTATTCAAAACATGTCCTGTTGGGTTTGGTGGTTTTAAATGTTTATAAGAAAAAAGAATCTTTTTCCTCTTAAGAAGGCACATGATTAAATGAAGCCACCTTTATTAGAAGAGAGAGACTCTGAGGGAGTGAGATAATAAGTCTCCTGAATCAGAGGCTGTTTTTTAAATTTTATCCTTTGTGTCTGTATCTATACAGGAAATATCTTGTGGCTACTCTGTTCAGTGAGTATTTACTCAAGATCAGTCCAGAGGAGGCAGAGTCTGACACCAATGAATACAGAAATTGTTTAATGTCTTTTTCAACTGTGTTTCAAAATATCAAAGCCAAAGTTATTTTAGATACTATATATTTTTTAATTAGTGACATATTGAACTTATGATTCTGTCTTTAAAAATTTCTTCTAAGATCCTAGATATCATCTTTATGCTCTGAATGATTTCCCACCTCTGTAATTTACTCTGAAGATCACAGCAGACCTCCTCTTTGCTCTACAAGTCTTGAAACAGCCTTTGACCAAAAAGAATAAAATCTGATATGAGTTATGACTGAGCTGCTAGACATGCAGGGACAAAGAAACGTAAAGCAAAAGAACTGCAAAGGAACTTATAGTTTGCATGTTCCACTTTTGAGAATAATAGTGTAAGTCATGTGGCCAAAAAAAAATGACACACAAGAAGGCTTTTTCTCATTAAAGTTAATACAGTTAAAAAGCAAATATCTACATTAAGGGAGCTTATACTAGGCAGCGACAAGTATACTTTCACTTTGAAGCTTTTATTTCTTTAACCTTACTTCCTCCTTGGACATTATTTTACTAATGAGGGAAAAGTAAAAGTTAAACTACTAAAGCTACCTCAATATGTTTAATTAAAAAAAAAAAAAGCACACGTAAGCAGGGCCAAATGTTATACTGCAGAACTCTCAAGCTTTCTCTGGGTATGGGTAGCCATCAACTGGCCTTGAACTGCAGAATAAAAACACCATGGTCCCCTAGTGGTGGCCATGTGAAATGCAAGAACAGAACCACAGAACAGCTAACTCACTTTTTTTTTTTTTCTTAACTCACTTTTAGGGCCACTTTGTACCCCTTAATGATTGCTATCATAGAAAAAAAAAAATCTAGGGCTGTCAGGATCACTTCCCTGATTCACTTTGACATTTGTTACTTTTTAATGATGCCACCAAAAAGCTATAAATACTTCTTCAGTCTTAGTTCAGAAATACCTTAACCAGCAAGTTTGTGAAGGTAACAGCTGGTTCCTGTGACATGTAAAAGCAAAAATGGTTTATGCTTCTTAAGCAGAAATTTCTGAGAAAACACTGAACTAGGCATTGTGAATTCCTGGCCAATTCCTGGGAACAGTGTAAGTCAGTGCCAAGCAATTTCCACCCAGATACAAAATTTTATATGGATAAAGAAATATAGTTGCTATCCTCAGCTAAAAAAAAAATTATCAAGCAACAGCCAACATTCTATTTGTTCAAATGACTGTAATAGCAGCCAAGTAAACAAGCTTTATACTATGGAAAGATGGATTTCTTTCTTTCTTTTTAAAATTTATTTATTTATTTATTTATTTTTGGCTCTTCGTTGCCGCATGCGGGCTTTCTCTAGTCGCAGCAAGCAGGGGCTACTCTTCATTGTGGCATGCATGCTTCTCATTGCAGTGGCTTCTCTTGTTGCAGAGCACGGGCTCTAGGTGCACGGGCTCAGTAGTTGTGGCACAGGGGCTTAGTTGCTCCACGGCATGTGAGATCTTCCTGGACCAGGGCTCGAACCCGTGTCCCCTGCATTGGCGGGTGGATTCTTAACCACTGTGCCACCAGGGAAGTCCCAGAAAGATGGATTTCTAAGGCAGTAGTTCTCAAAGCAAGACTCTTATAATAACATTAACATGCTATTTGCCTGGAGTGAGTGTCCAAAGAAATTCTTGCCAAGAAGATGAGAAGGTTTCATTTTGGGATCTAAAATCTAAAAGAAACTCATTACTTCTTTTAAACCAAAAAAGTGTTCTGATTTGAACAAGATCTACTTGCTCACCTTATAGCCAAACAGAAAGAGTCCAAAGAAAAGACTGTAGAGGTCAGCTGTCAGGATGCCCAGGTTGACAGAAGTGGCACTAGTGACTTTAATCACCAGTGGCATGAAGCTGTACAGGCAAAACATACAGAAGGCAAATGCTACAAACAGCAGGGCTGTGAAAAAAATGGAATATCTAATGTTATAGGAAGAAATCAAAAGTTAAAGGTGCTGTGCTTTTAAAGCTTGACTGATATATAAAATTCCCTGATCCTTTAACATACTATCCACAAAGCCCCTTGTTAACAGTAAGCATTGCAAATGAGACATACAAAGCTCTCAGGAAAAAAATAACAAGATATGATGAAGAACTTAAAAAATTCAACAGAGTGTTAGATGATCGAGGCCATAGAATCTTGCTTATGGTGTAAGTCAACAGCTCTTATCACCCCATGTTATCCACCTGTCCAGGGCAGAGAGATGACAATGATAAAAGGCATCATGGTTGGACATGATTTGTGTGGTTGAATTAAAATAAAGTATTTTTAGGGTATCAAAGATAGTCGTTAGGCCCATTATCTTTTGTTCATCTCATAAGAGCTAGGCATGTGGGTGCTGAGAGATAACTACTTATAGCAGTTATCTCTGCTTCACAACCACTTCTCCAACCTCGCTCAACACACACACACACACACACACACAGGGGCAATCTAAGTTATTTACTTGAATGAAATCATCCAAGCATGGTAAATGAATTTCAATGACATTTCATGTAGTACTTAATTTCTTTCCACGCATCACTAAATAAGGTTCAAATCTTTCCTATCAGATGAGAGTAGCAATGGAACATGGTGGTGATTACACACCATCAGATTATTCAGGTTAATATTTCACAAATTACATCAAGCAGACAACCTTCATAAGAAGTCTGAGGACTCGAGATACAGATCTAGTTGAAAGTTAGTGTGACCAAAGGTCAGTCTTGTTCAGAATTCCTAGTAAAGAAAGGCTATTCCTGAAGGTAAAGATTAAGGATTAACTTTTATGGGGGGGTTTATTTACAAGTTCTCAGAGAAAACTCAATGTAAACCACTATAGTTCTCTGTGTACTAAATTACTCTGTGATTTTATATAAAAATGTCTAAATAGTATTACTAAAATGAAGTATTTATTTCTTGATGTGTGTCAGGGGAAAGACTAACAAGAATTATTATGTATGTACATACCAATTTTCCAGTCCCAGTGAATGCTGGCAATATCCTTATATTCCACAATCAATCTGTGATTAAAACAAGAGGTCACAGAGAGATCTTTACACTAATTTTCACTATTTTATAAGCAATTAAATTGCTTCAAGCTTTAAATACTTCACCAAGGGGATTAATTATGTTGACTGTTGAATTTTTCTTAAAGTATAAAAATAACTATCTTTAATTAAAATGACAAAGAATAAAACCCAGAGGAGTCCATAAACACATGTTTGACACCCTTAGAAGCACTCTACAGTAGTCAACTACAGGAGGAAAACATGACACTATGTGTTCCCTTTGAATAGGAAGTTAATATTTTCTAGGAATAATTGAAAAAGAGAGTCTTCACTGGTAATATAAAGTCTACCACATTATAAGCAGGAATCAAGCATCACACATGTATAAGAAAATGAGGCATAATTCTTGATGTTTCAAAAATCTTCTAATAGATATTTAGCAAGTTACTGATTTCAAATGTGAATTGGGGCCAAATAAACAATGAATATTAGTAGCTGGAAAGTAATCATCTATGACATATTTGCTTATTGTTTTTAAGGATGTTTAGAATCTTACAGCTGTATGCCACTGATAATTGTTCCAAACAAGCCCACCATTCCTAAAAACTCCTGTCTGCTCAGCTTCTTCACGATGTATTCTTCACACACATTAGAAACAGCATAGAGGGAAGCCCCAAGAAGGACCAAGACGTCACCAATCAGTACATCACTACCTATAAGGAGATAAGCCACAAAAGGAACACATTTGTCACTAGGGAAAACTTTCGAGCTTGCTTCCAGGAGTTTATCTGGCTCATATTTATTTAAGTAAGATTTTACAGAAGAAGAAACTGATTTTTAGAAGTTTAAAGACTCTTGCTCATCTCACTTTCTGGCACAATTCTGCTTTCATTTTTTAAATTTTGGATCCTCAGGAGACTAACAGATTGGAAAATGGTGGTGTATACCATAATGTAAGGCCTCAGCAAATGATTTTATGACATGAGAAATTAATGGAAATTATTGATGGGAATTCATTGAAAACTATAGGGAAGGAAGCTAGGTAAGCAAAGTACTTTTCTCAATCAAAGGAGACACTGAAGTCACTTGTATATTGGGTGAAATCATAGACCTTATTTAGATTTTACACTATCAAGTATCTGAACCTTGACATAAAGAATATCAAAATGTTCTCATCTACAGAGTAACTGAAAAAAGAGGTCATTCAGTGAACACAAAGTCTCCTTTTTGATGAAAACAAAAACCAAGAATCTACAGTAGGATTTCCAGTAACTAATCCAAATGTATGGGCCAAAAAAAGATTATTACAAATATATAAAGAAACTTCTCTCTCATGACACAAAACAAACTATTTAGTGTGACAAAACACAGCAAGGACACGGGGCAGGTAGAAACATAAAGACTGCTTTGTGGAAATGGTTATATACCAGAAGCAAGCAAATCTAAAAATAAAACTTTAAAGATAGTTAATCAGGACATGTTCTCTGCCTTTTACTTTATCTTTGCACAATAAAAGTGAGGACATAAGCAAAACTTTTTCTGTGACTAAACCATAAACAAGTAACACAGTCTCACCTGAATTGTCTTCCCTCCCTGCTAATATGTCTGCACCAACCATAGTTCCTACGCCCAACAGACAGACAGCCACAGCGATGAAGTGGATCACTCTGTATCTTGCATAAAGAATAAACCACGAGAGAGCCATCAACACAGGAATCCCAAAGCAATCCAAAAGCTGCATGGAAGGAGAAACAGATGGCTTAAAACATCTCTCATTAGCTAAAAGATGATTAAGTGTTTATTGGAGTCAGTGTTTATTGAGCATTTATTATTGCCAGCCCTGTACTAAATGCTTTACCTGGACTAACTCATTTAATCCTCACAACAACTCTATAAGATTAGAACTGCAATCTCCATTTTACACACGAGGAAATCAAAGGCACAGAAAGGTTAAGTGAGTTGCCCAAATTCACATAGTAAAAGTGGTGGACTTCCCTGGTGGCACAGTGGTTAAGAATCCACCTGCCAATGCAGGGGACACGGGTTCGAGCCCTGGTCCGGGAAGATCCCAATGCCGTGGAGCAGATAAGCCCGTCCACCACAACTACTGAGCCCGCGTGCCTAGGGCCCGTGCTCTGCAACAAGAAGCAACTGCAATGAGAAGCACGTGCACCGCAACAAAGAGTAGCCCCCACTCACCGCAACTAGAGAAAGCCCGCGCGCAGCAACGTAGACCCAACACAGCCATAAATAAATAAATAAATGTGTTGGAGCCAGTTGATGAGCCCAAGGAATTCTGCCCAACAGCCTATGCAGTTTACCTCTACACTCCCACCTGTGTTTATCCTTAAGTCCAGTAGACATGTGCCCATTCACTCAGTCAACAAATATTTAAGTATGTGATAAGTGCGAGACACTATGAGAGGAGCTGGAATATAGAGAACAAGAGAGACACAAAGAGGAGTACACAGAAGGCTAGACAGACAAAGAAGCATCACACAACCAATATTTAAATGCAATTGGGCTAAGAGCTACAAAAAAGTACAGGTTATTATGAGAGAGCAAACAGACACCATCTCCCTGACAAAGTGTCCAACCCCACCATGTAAGACAGATGCTGGCTCACAGCAAATACTCTTGCTCATCTTCATCATATACTCCTCCATCACCTGTCGGTCCTGGGTCCAGAAAATACTTGCTAAACCCCTGATATTGCCAGTCTGAAAGGCAGGGGGATTAAGAGTGCCAAAATTATAGTAAATCCAAAATCTTTGTAAGATAAAAGAAAGAGAGATTTTATTCACTGGATTCTTAAAGTCACAAATTTGGTAAAGTACATTCAAGGATAAAATATATTCCTTTTACTAATAATGTTCCTGATTTTTTTTTTTTTTTTTTTTTTTGGCAGTACGCGGGCCTCTCACTGTTGTGGCCTCTCCCACCTCTCCCATTGCGGAGCACAGGCTCCGTACGCGCAGGCTCAGCGGCCATGGCTCACGGGCCAGCTGCTCCGCGGCATGTGGGATCTTCCCGGACCAGGGCACGAACCTGTGTCTCCTGCATCGGCAGGCGGACTCTCAACCACTGCGCCACCAGGGAAGCCCCCTGATAATGTTTTTTGATTGCTCATCCTGTTCTTTTTTTAACCTTGTCCCTGATTTGCTCTGTATCTGTTTAGTCTTGGACAAGGCAGGCCCCTAAATCTCTAACAGCCTGTTTGATCTTGTCCACAGTTGTTTACTGATCACCTTTCACTGCAATGTCAAGTATAGGAATGGGCACCTTGCCTTGTGTTATTTATTCCAGCTGCAGAACTCCAATCTCTTAAGTCCTTTATTGAGCCTGCCTGAATAACAAACCATTAAACGATGCAAATGATAATAGCTTTGTCCTGGAAGACACCCACAGAATCCAGCCATAATGAAGTAACAAAGTCTAAACTACATTCCTTAAACAAAAAAGTGGAAAAAGTCACTCTAAAAACTATTACAGCAGACTCCCTATCCTCAAATTGTATCTTAAAGTCAAACTTAAATCTGCTCTATTTTTAACAATTGTTGGTGGGCAATGAGTAGCCATATAAGGGAGACACCTACATTTGGTAAGAGCTCCCAAGGCCTCAGGCCCCAGACCTACAATTGATCAGCTGTGTGATCTCTAGCTAGTCACCCTTTGAGTCAAAATCTGAAATCAAGAGGTCAGACCAAATGATCTCACAGGTACCTTCCCACTCTAAAATTCCATGACTTCTAATCTGATATCTATCACATTCAGTCATTTATCTACATTGGATCTTTTCAAAATGTGTTCTTGGTAACAGATGCCTTCTGTTTGATGCTTGTAGTTCTAAGAGCCTCCCTATTTAATTTAATCTTTAAAAATTGTTGTACAGTCACAGTAAGCAAGGAACTAAGTAAGAACCTGGAATGAGGAGAAGGCATGGATATAAACATGATTTAGACTTTATTAGAGATACAGTGGAGCATAGAGGAGAAAGTGAAATTGAATTAGGCCTTAGAGAAGGGGCTTTGAAAAGGCTTCATTCTAGAAAGAACAGAGCAACATAAGAGAGAGAAGCCGCCTGTGGGTAGGGAATGTGTAGATGTGGCAGTGAAGTGAGAAGAGACATGAGTAGAAACCTAGGCCAGCAATGTCAATGGCCACATCAAGAACTACTACATTAATACTTGCAATTACAGAATCTTTGAAGGAATCCTTAAGAAGGAGGTTCAAAGACCATTCAATCTAAACTTCCACATTTTCAAGAGTAATTCCCCAGTGGTCCAGTGGTTAGGACTCCAAGCTTCGACTGCAGGGGACACAGGTTCAATCCCTGCTCAGGGAATTAAGATCCCACATGTCACGTGTGGCGATCAATCAATCAATCAGTAAATAACTTCCACACTTTCAGATTAACAAGGCCAGAGATTTATTCAAGGAGAGAATCCGCTTGAAGAATTCCAATGGGAGGCACTCTCTACTGCTGGAAGCACCTCTAGTTGTTAGATGTGCTTTTTATAATAAGGCTTGCTAGGACCATAAGTACAATTTTTTTTTTTTTTTTTAGTGGTACACGGGCCTCTCACTGTTGCAGCCTCTCCCGTTGCGGAGCACAGGCTCCGGATGCTCAGGCTCAATGGTCATGGCTCACGGGCCTAACCGCTCCATGGCATGTGGGATCTTCCCGGACCAGGGCACGAACCCGTGTCCCCTGAATCGGCAGGCGGACTCTCAACCACTGCGCCACCAGGGAAGCCCAGTACATAACTTTTGACAACCAAATGCTTAGCTTTTTCTAAGAGGATAAGACGGAAGAAATTGTTTGAGATTAGTTTAAGGCATGACCTTTAGTCACAATAACCCAGCTATACATGTTTTGTTTAGCTGTGTTTAGACCTTGTACCAATTCAAAACTTACATTGTCATTAGTCAGAGATCAAAGTTTCTGCAAATTGTAATCAAGTAATTAAACTGTGTGTGAGATTATGAGGGTAGATGTGACTAGAAAAATGCCATTTTCTATATACTTATACTCATTATTCATTGCTATTCATTCAGTACTTAATACTATTTGTGATGAACTGCATCTTCTATGTAACTCCTGGTTTTAATTTTTATGAAATTCTGGGTTTTTCACGTGCCTCCTATGATGTCTGTCTTAACAAATATTTCCTATCTTGGCTTTTTAACCCATGCCAGTCAAAACACAAGAGATTTGCTGAGGAAAATGCTTAGCACAATATTAAAAGGCATTCTGGAAATTTAAGAAGATGGCGGAAGAGTAAGAAGCAGAGATCACCTTCTTCCCCACAGATACATCAGAAATACATCTACACATGGAACTGCTCCTGTAGAACACTGACAACACTGGCAGAAGACCTCAGACCTCCCAAAAGGCAAGAAACTCCCCACGTACCTGGGTAGGGCAAAAGAAAAAACAGAGACAAACGAATAGGGACGGGACCTGCACCAGGGGGAGGGAGCTGTGAAGGAGGAAACGTTTCCACACACTAGAAGCCCCTTTGCGGGTGGAGAATCGGGTGGCGGAGAGGGAAGCTTCAGAGCTTCAGAGGAGAGCACAGCCACAGGGGTGCGGAGGACAAAGCGGAGAGATTCCCCGTACAGAGGATCGGTGTCGACCAGCACTCACCAGCCCGAGAGGCTTGTCTGCTCACCCGCCGGGGCGGGCGGGGGCTGGGAGCTGAGGCTCGGGCTTCCGTTGGATCCCAGGGAGAAGATTGGGGTTGGCGGTGTGAACACAGTCTGAAGGGGGTTAGTGCACCACGGCTAGCCGGGAGGGAGTCCGGGAGAAGTCTGGAGCTGCCGAAGAAACAGAGACTTTTTCTTGCCTCTTTGTTTTCGGATGCGCGAGGAGAGGGGATTAAGTGGGCTGGTTAAAGGAGCTCCAGAGACTGGAAGCGAGCCGCGTCTATCAGCGCGGACCCCAGAGACGGGTATGAGATGCTAAGGCTGCTGCTGCCGCCACCAAGAAACCTGTGCAAACCTCTCTTCCCGGGAGCCTGTGCACCCGCTACTGCCAGGGTCCTGTGATCCAGGGACAACTTTCCCGGGGAGAACAAACGACAAGCCTCAGGCTGGTGCAATGTCACGCCGTCCTCTGCCGCCGCAGGCTCGACCCACATCCGTACCCCTCCCTCCCCCCGGCCTGAGCGAGCCAGAGCCCCCGAATCATCTGCTCCTTTGACCCCGTCCTGTCTGAACGAAGAACAGATGCCCTCAGGCGACCTACACGCAGAGGCGGGGCTAAATCCAAAGCTGAACCCCGGGAACTGTGCAAACAAGGAAGAGAAAGGGAAATCTCTCCCAGCAGCCTCAGAAGCAGCGGATTAAAGCTCCACAATCAACTTGATGTACTCTGCATCTGTGGGATACCTGAATAGACAACGAATCATCCCAAATTGAGGAGGTGGACTTTGGGAGCAAAGATATATTATTTTTTCCCCTTTTCCTATTTTTGTGAGTCTGTATGTGTATGCTTCTGTGTGAGATTTTGTCTGCATAGCTTTGCTTTCACCATTTGTCCTAGGGTTCTGTCCGTCTGTTTTTGTTTTTTATTTTAATATTTTTCTTAATAATGTTTTATTTCAATAACTTTATTTTATTTTATCCTATTTCTTTCTTTCTTTCTATTTTTTTCTCCCTTTTATTCGGAACCGTGTGGAGGACAAGCTCTTGGTGCTACATCCAGGCATCAGGGCTGTGCCACTGAGGTGGGAGAGCCAACTTCAGGACAGTGGTCCACAAGAGAGCACCCAGCTCCATGTAGTATCAAACGGCAAAAATCTCCCACACATCTCCATCTCAATGCCAAGACCCAGCTTCACACAAGGACCAGCAACGAACAGTGCTGGATACCCTATGCCAAACAACTAGCAAGACAGGAACACAGCCCCATCCATTAGCAGAGAGGCTGCCTAAAATCATAATAAGGCCACAGACACCCCCAAACACACCACCAGACGTGGACCTGCCCACCAGAAAGACAATATCCAGCCTCATACACCAGAACACAGGCACTACTCCCCTCCACCAGGAAACCTACACAACCCACTGAACCAACCTTAGCCACTGGGGACAGACACCAAAAACAATGGGAACTACGAACCTGCAGCCTGGGAAAAGGAGACCCCAAACACATTAAGATAAGCAAAATGAAAAGACAGAAAAACACACAGCAGATGAAGGAGCAAGGTAAAAACCCACCAGACCTAACAAATGAGGAGGAAATAGTCTACCTGAAAAAGGATTCAGAAAAATAATAGTAAAGATGATCCAAAATCTTGGAAATAGAATAGAGAAAATGCAAGAAACATTTAACAAGGGCCTACAAGAACTAAAGAGGAAACAAGCAATGATGAACAACACAATAAATGAAATTAAAAATACTCTAGAAGGGATCAATAGCAGAATAACTGAGGCAGAACAGATAAGTGACATGGCAGATAAAACAGTGGAAATAACTACTGCAGAGCAGAATAAAGAAAAAAGAATGAAAAGAACTGAGGAGAGTCTAAGAGACCTCTAGGACAACATGAAACGAACCAACATTCGAATTACAGGGGTCCCAGAAGACAAAGAGAAAAAGAAAGGGACAGAGAAAAAAAATTTTTTGGGGGGGGTACGCAGGCTTGTCACCATTGTGGCCTCTCCTGTTGCGGAGCACAGGCTCTGGATGTGCAGGCTCAGTGGCCATGGCTCATGGGCCCAGCTGCTCCGTGGCATGTGGGATCTTCCCGGACCGGGGCACGAACCCGTGTCCCCTGCATCAGCAGGCGGATTCTCAACCACTGTGCCAACAGGGAAGCCCTGTTTTATTTTTTTTTGGTAAAATATTTGAAGACACTATAGTTGAAAACTTCCCTAATATGGGAAAGGAAATAATCAAGTCCAGGAAGCACAGAGTCCCATACAGGATAAATCCAAGGAGAAACATACCAAGACACATATTAATCAAACTACCAAAAATTAAATAAAAAGAAAACATATTAAAAGTAGCAAGAGAGGGCTTCCCTGGTGGCGCAGTGGTTGAGAGTCCACCTGCCAATGCAGGGGACAAAGGTTCGTGCCCTGGTCCGGGAAGATCCCACAGGCCGTGAAGCAGCTATGCCCGTGAGCCATGGCCGCTGAGCCTACGCATTGGGAGGCCGTGCTCCACAACGGGAGAGGCCACAACAGTGAGAGGCCCACGTACCGCCAAAAAAAAAAAAAAAGTAGCAAGGGAAAAATAACAAACAATGAATCCCCATAAGGTTAACAGCTGATCTTTCAGCAGAAACTCTGCAAGCCAGAAGGGACTGGCAGGACATATTTAAAGGGACGAAGGAGAAAAACCTACAACCAAGATTACTCTACCCAGCAAGGATCTTATTCAGATTTGATGGAGAAATTAAAACCTTTACAGACAAGCAAAAGCTGAGAGAGTTCAGCACCATCAAACCAGCTTTACAACAAATGCTAAAGGAACTTCTCTAGGCAAGAAACATAAGAGAAGGAAAAGACCTACAAGAAAAAACCCAAAACAATTAAGAAAATGGGAATAGGAACATACATATCAATAATTACCTTAAATGTAAATGGATTAAATGCTCCCACCAAAAGACACAGACTGGCTGAATGGATACAAAAACAAGACCCATATATATGCTGTCTATAAGAGACACACTTCAGACCTAGGGACACATACAGACTGAAAGTGAGGGGATGGAAAAAGATATTCCATGCAAATGGAAATCAGAAGAAAGCTGGGGTAGCAATTCTCATATCAGACAAAATAGACTTTAAAATAAAGACTATTACAAGAGACAAAGAAGGACACTACATAATGATCAAGGGATCGATCCATGAAGAAGATATAACAATTGTAAATATTTATGCACCCAACATAGGCGCACCTCAATACATAAGGCAAATACTAACAGCCATAAAAGGGGAAATCGACAGTAACACAAACATAGTAGGGGACTTTAACACCCCACTCTTGCCAATGGACAGATCATCAAAACTGAAAATAAATAAGGAAACACAAGCTTTAAATGATACATTAAACAAGATGGACGTAACTGATATTTATAGGACATTCCATCCAAAACAACAGAACACATATTCTTCTCAAGTGCTCATGGAACATTCTCCAGGATAGATCATATTTTGGGTCATAAATCTCGCCTTGGTAAATTTAAGAAAATTGAAATCGTATCAAGTATCTTTTCTGACCACAATGCTATGAGACTAGATATCAATTACAGGAAAAGATTTGTAAAACATACAAATAAATGGAGGCTAAACAATACACTACTTAATAATGAAGTGATCACTGAAGAAATAAAAGAGGAAATCAAAAACCTAGAAACAAATGACAATGGAGAAACGACGACCCAAAACCTATGGGATGCAGCAAAAGCAGTTCTAAGAGGGAAGTTTATAGCAATACAATCCTACGTTAAGAAACAGGAAACATCTCGAATAAACAACCTAACCATGCACCTAAAGCAATTAGAGAAAGAGGAACAAAAAAACCCCAAAGTTAGCAGAAGGAAATAAATCATAAAGATCAGATCAGAAATAAATGAAGGAAACAATAGCAAAGATCAATAAAAGTAAAAGCTGCTTCTTTGAGAAGATAAACAACATTGATAAAACTTTAGCCAGACATCAAGAAAAAAAAGAAGTAGACTCAAATGAATAGAATTGGAAATGAAAAAGGAGAAGTAACAACTGACACTGCAGAAATACAAATGATCGTGAGAGATTACTACAAGCAACTCTATGCCAATAAAATGGACAACCTGGAAGAAATGGACAAATTCTTAGAAATGCACAACCTGCCAAGACTGAACCAGGAAGAAATAGAAAATATGAACAGACCAATCACAAGCACTGAAATTGAAACTGTGATTAAAAATCTTCCAACAAACAAAAGCCCAGGACCAGATGGCTTCACAGGTGAATTCTAGCAAACATTTAGAGAAGAGCTAACACCTATCCTTCTCAAACTCTTCCAAAATATAGCAGAGGGAGTGACACTCCCAAACTCATTCTACAAGGCCATGATACCAAAACCACACAAAGATGTCACAAAGAAAGAAAACTACAGGCCAATATCACTGATGCACATAGATGCAAAAATCCTCAACAAAATACTAGCAAACAGAATCCAACAGCACATTCAAAGGATCATACACCATGATCAAGTGGGGTTTATTCCAGGAATGCAAGGATTCTTCAATATATGCAAATCAATCAATGTGATACACCATATTAACAAATAGAAGGAGAAAAACCATATGATCATCTCAATAGATGCAGAGAAAACTTTTGACAAAATTCAACACAAATTTATGATAAAAACCCTGCAGAAAGTAGGCATAGAGGGAACTTTCCTCAACATAATAAAGGTCACATATGGCAAACCCACAGCCAACATCGTCCTCAATGGTGAAAAACTGAAACCATTTCCACTAAGATCAGGAAGAAGACGAGGTTGCCCACTCTCACCACTCTTATTCAATATAGTTTTGGAAGTTTTAGCCATAGCAATCAGAGAAGAAAATGAAATAAAAGGAATCCAAATAGGAAAAGAAGAAGTAAAGCTGTCACTGTTTGCAGATGACATGATACTATACATAGAGAATACTAAAGATGCTACCAGAAAATTACTAGAGCTAGTCAATGAATTGGGTAAAGTAGCAGGATACAAAATTAATGCACAGAAATCTCTGGCATTCCTATACACTACTGATGAAAAATCTGAAAGTGGAATTAAAAAACCACTCCCATTTACCATTGCAACAAAAAGAATAAAATATCTAGGAATAAACCTACCTAAGGAGACAAAAGACCTATATGCAGAAAATTATAAGACACTGATGAAAGAAATTAAAGATGTTACGAATAGATGGAGAGATATACCATGTTCTTGGATGGGAAGAATCAACATTGTGAAAATGACTATACTACCCAAAGCAATCTACAGATTCAGTGCAATCCCTATCAAACTACCACTGGCATTTTTCACAGAACTAGAACAAAAATTTTCACAAGTTGTATAGAAACACAAAAGACCCCGAATAGCCAAAGCAATCTTGAGAACAAAAAATGGAGCTGGAGGAATCAGGCTCCCTGACTTCAGACTATACTACAAAGCTACAGTAGTCAAGACAGTGTGGTACTGGCACAAAAACAGAAATATAGATCAATGGAACAGTATAGAAAGCCCAGATATAAACCCACGCACATATGGTCACCTTATCTTTGATAAAGGAAGCAAGAATATACAGTGGAGAAAAGACAGCCTCTTCAATAAGTGGTGTTGGGAAAACTGGACCGCTATATGTAAAAGAATGAAACTAGAACACTCCCTAACCCCATACACAAAAATCGACTCAAAATAAATTAAAGACCTAAATGTTAGGCCAGACACTATCAAACTCTTAGAGGAAAATATAGGCAGAACACTCTATGACATAAATCACAACAAGATCCTTTTTGACCCACCTCCTAGAGAAATGGAAATAAAAACAAAAATAAACAAATAGGACCTAATGAAACTTAAAAGCTTTTGCACAGCAAAGGAAACCATAAACAAGATGAAAAGACAACTCTCAGAATGGGAGAAAATATGTGCAAATGAAGCAACTGACAAAGGATTAATCTCCAAAATTTACAAGCAGCTCATACAGCTCAATAACAAAAAAACAAACAACCCAATCCAAAAATGGTCAGAAGACCTAAATAGACATTTCTCCAAAGAAGATATACAGGTTGCCAACAAACACATGAAAGAATGCTCAACATCATTAATCATTAGAGAAATGCAAATCAAAACTACAATGAGATATGTATAACTGATTCACTTTGTTATAAAGCAGAAACTAACACACCATTGTAAAGCAATTATACTCCAATAAAGATGTTAAAAAAGAAACTACAATGAGATATCATCTCACACCAGTTAGGATGGCCATCATCAAAAAATCTAGAAACAATAAATGCTGGAGAGGATGTGGAGAAAGGGGAACCCTCTTGCACTGTTGGTGGGAATGTAAGTTGATACAGCCACTATGGAGAACAGTATGGAGGTTCCTTAAAAAACTACAAATAGAACTACCATATGACCCAACAATCCCACTACTGTGCATATACCCTGAGAAAACCATCATTCAAAAAGAGTCATGTACCAAAATGTTCATTGCAGCTCTATTTACAATAGCCAGGACATGGAAGCAACCTAAGTGTCCATCAACAGATGAATGGATAAAGAAGATGTGGCACATATATACAATGGAATATTACTCAGCCATCAAAAGAAACAAAATTGAATTATTTGTAGTGAGGTAGATGGACCTAGAGTCTGTCATACAGAGTGAAGTAAGTCAGAAAGAGAAAGACAAATATCATATGCTAACACATATATATGGAATCTAAGAAAAAAAAAATTATAAAGAACCTAGTTGTAAGATGGGAATAAAGACACAGACCTACTATAGCATGGACTTAAGGTTATGGGGTGGGGGAAGGGTAAGTTGTGACAAAGTGAGAGAGTGTCATGGACATATATACACTACCAAACATAAAATAGATAACTAGTGGGAAGCAGCCGCGTAGCACAGGGAGATCAGCTAGGTGGTTTGTGACCACCTAGAGGGATGGGATAGGGAAGGTGGGAGGGAGGGAGATGCAAGAGGGAAGAGATATGGGAACATATGTATATGTACAACTGATTCACTGTGTTATAAAGCAGAAACTAACACACCATTGTAAAGCAATTATACTCCAATAAGGATGTTAAAAAAAAAAAAAAAGAAAAGAAACATAAGTTGCAACTCAAAAAAAAAAAAAGGCATTCTGGTAATAATAGAATTTAAAGCATATTCATATTGGAAAAAATACTGTTTTCATTAATCCTTCTTTTCAAAATAAATCTAATCTCACTTCAATTTTACCATGTTCCTATAATTTGGAGATAATACCACCTCTGTTTTATATTAAAAAGTGATGTATCAGGAATTCCTTGCTGGTCCAGTGTTTAAGACTCCGTGCTTACACTGCTGAGGGTGCAGGTTCAATCTCTCCCTGGTCGGGGAACTAAGATCCTGCAAGTCGTGCTGTGCGGCCAAGAAAAAAAAAAGTGTTGCATCAAAAGTCTTAAATTCAGTAAAGTGTGAGGTCTAAACTTGGTATTGGAATCTATCTTACTTTCATCTCCATTTACAACACATTTTGTTGTTAGCAATGGGGAGTCAGTACTATGATACATCAAACAGTTTGCTAACATTAAGACTACTCTTTTCTTTTTTTTTGGCTACATGACACAGCTTGTGGGATCTCAGTTCCCCAACCAGGGATGGAACCAGGCTACAGAAGTGAAAGCCCATAATCCTAACCACTGGCCCAGGAAACTCCCTAACATTAAGACAACTTAAACAATCTTCCTCAACTCCACCAGGTTGAAAAGTACTGCTATGTAGAAACATTTTTCTTTCAATCCAGTGAGAATAAACCTAGAAAAGGAATAGAGATATAAGTTTTACTTTTGGCTACCATCTCTACCCAAGATGTCTAATAGGTTCCTTCTAATTGTTCCTTTGTCATGAATATCCACTTTACTTGGAAACCTCCAATTTTTCTGTAGCACAATGGTATATCCTCTTTATATGCCATGTTTAAGCAACATATAAAACAGAACTCTTGCCAACATCACAGCATTGCCAACTAAATATTTATGTTTATTTTCGTAGCAACTGTTCTATTCTGCTATAGCATTAGCAGTTTGGGAACTGATTAACTTGTACACGTTTTCAGTAATTCCAGGAAACCTTACTCATTAGCACATATGCTCCACTGGAAAACAGATAGCATCCAACTATGTTTAGGTTTTCTTCAAGTGAACAGGTTCTTAATAAAATTAGTTGAGCACATATGAGCTCAGATTCTTCTCTTAAAGCTATAAAACCCAAACTGGTAAGAGGACTCCTTCTTACCTGGACACTGGTTAGAGTTGTGTACTGGTATGCTCTGACAATCAGGTAATTAGCTTCTACATCTGCTAGTCCAAGCAGGATGTACTTCCACCATTTCTTTTTCAAGATGTATAAAAGGTTATCACTACCTGGTTGAAAGAAATCTAGATTAGTACATGTGCTTGAAATGATTCCATGCATGTTTATTTAGAGATAAAGAGTCAAAGCAAGGGTTTACTATGTATTTTGAACGTGGACCCTCCTAATTTCCATTACTCATAACCCAAACTCCTGCAACAGCTCAGCAGTCAGATTTTTTTCTAGTACCCTCATACTTAGCCCAAGCTAAGGTATCATCATAGACCAAGTGTTCAATGAAAACACCAAAGAGAAAGGAAGTAAGAGAAAAGTGGTTAAATTCCCTTTCCTACTGCAACAGAAATATAACATCCAGATCCCTAGGAAATGAAATGTTTTCTTATGAATTCATTGGTTATTTAACCTCTATTCATGACCTTCTTCAAAGAAAACTCTGCATGTGGTCATTCTTTTGGAAAAGATGTGCTTTCAAGAGAAAATTAAGCCAGTGGTAAGTATGGAAAAACGATTTAGTGGCACCATTGAAGAAATACCTTTTATCCCTTAAATTCTATGTATTCAAGTTAAATGTGATTCATTTCTTTGTAGAATCTAGCATCACAAGGAGATATAGAGTTAGCACATATACAAGAAGGCTTTATGGGTAAGATAACCTGCAAGGAAATAAAGGTAGTGAGAATCGTAGCCAAATAATTATCATGAAATCCCAATCAGTAGCAACATCCTGAAAACACAGTTTGTCTTCCTCAAGATGAGATGGCATGGAATGCATCTAATAACCATCCCTTAGGAGGACTTCACTGATATACTTATGAATCACACTGACTTCCTAAAGGCCAATGCTTACATAGAGGAGAAAAGTCTGAGGCTATTAACCATGTACCAGTTCTATTTCCAACTCCTAAATTTCTTGCCAAATTTGGAATTTTCCCCTTAAGATATCTCTCTACCCCTTCCCACAACTGGTTTCCATTTTCTTTCAAAATAAGTTATTTATCCTGACACATAGAAATACCATTGATATATTAAGGTTCATACTAAAAGATGATTAGCAAATACCACACTGGTGATTTTATTATATGCCTTAAATGTGATGAAAATGGGAGTATTGCACCCTACCAATCAGTCTGGGTTACCCATTGTCTTTACACTCTTGAATTCAATCTTATTTAATTTATTTTATAATACCATGCTCTTCTTTTGTGGGAATGATGGCTCTTATCATGACAAGAAGCCTCTAATACAGCATGGTGTTGAGTGCATGGGATCTGGGGCAGGCTGCCTAGGTTGAAATCTGGCTCCACCTGCATGACTTATAGCAAGTTATCTAAGTACTACATGCCTCAGATTACTCGTCTATAAAGTGGAGATGATAATAATACTCACTTGATTTGTTAGGAGGCTTCAATGAGTTAAGCAATTAAAATGATACCTAGCACAATAATGTTAGCCTAGTTTTTCCCATTTATAAATAGTTAGCTAGAAATGATAATTCTACAATGATTCTAAAACAACTTAACCAGCCAGTAATAAGATGTTAATTCCTTGCCAATTCCTTGTTTTGTTTCTCTCACAACATAGTCTTGATCTATCAATACATGCAATTGGTGGTCCATTTAGCATGCTCCACTTAGCTGGAAATACATATTTTGGACAGTGAGGTTCTTGACTTTTTAAGTGTTTCTAATACTGTCTTTTAAATTTATAAACCATGGGGGGAAAAAAAGAAGACCTAACTTGTAATGGCATTTACACTTCTTTTTTTAGACAACTCCTACGTTACAGTTTGGTGCTACTTATTTTAATCAACAATTTCAAAGAGTTATACACAAATCTCTAGTCACCAATTTCATAGAATTCAAAGGTGTCATACTTTTCTAATAACTTTTATAAAAACAGCAGTAGTTTCCTGTTCTTGGTTTTGCCCCATATTTTATTTTTTGAACGTCAAGAGCCAAAAATTTTTATCAAGATAATTTGTTGAAAAGGTAATTCCCACATTTGACATACCTGATTGAAATGCCAGCATCACTGTGTAAATTAGAAACAGCAAGCAATAGTTGATAAAACTCTGAAGCATGGGTGTATTCACTTTGTATCTTTCTGCCAAATACTGGCTGGTGATGGCTGTCCCACATATACACAAGGACAACATCTGACCCAGGGCAATTGTTTTCAAAATATTCCTAGAAAATAAAGGAGGAAATCAGAGGAACTGGCAAGTAAGTTATATCTTTCACACACACACACACACACACACACACACACACACACACACACACACACACACACACACACTTAGGGCTAAACCAAAAGGAAAATGTTAATAATTCCAGGTGGCTCTTTATTTCATTTTATCACTTACTTCATATGCACAAAAATTAAAGTGTTGGATTTTGAGAGACTACAGTTTTATTCTCTTTTACATTTCTAATTTTCCCCTCATTACCACAAAAATACATATCCCCCGAGTTCACTGATGATCTGTTTAGAAAACATTTTGATTACTTAGCTATGTCATATTTTATTTGAATTATTTGTGTGTGAGTTTTTAAAACTCAACTTTAACTCTAGTTTTAAAGTCTTCCTATTCATTAAATGCTTAACATTTTCTCATCCTTTCATTCTCCCAGAGACTTGGTTCCTTCAACTAGAAGCAGAGGCTTTCAATGTTACCTACATGTTAGAATTATGGAGCTTTAAAAAATGCTAATATCCCGGGCTGCACCTGAGACCAATTATATCGTCGCCTCGGGGGGTGGGTCCAGGCCTCGGTGGAGTTCAAAGGTGCCCAAGTAATTCCAAATGCAGCCAAGATTGTGAATCACTGTTCCAGAGGCTGGCACTTTGGATCCGGAGAAGAATAAGATCTAGACCCTACCCTTTGGCATTTTAAAAGAGAAGTACCTTAACAACCAACTACAAAACTGCAGAAAGCAAACTACACAACAACAGTCTTGGTAACAGTGGTGTGATTAAAGGGCTGAGAGAGCACACAGGTACTACTGGTTAATTCTGAGTGAGGGAGTTAGCAGGCAGGGAGAAAACTGAGAAAAGTTTTAAGGAAAAGGTGATTTTTCAGTTAGGTTCGGAAGTCAGTATATAAGAGATTTCTAGAGGAAGAAGTAGGGAGAAGGGAACCCAGGAAGAAGTAACTGTAGGACCAAATGTAGAGGCACAAACATGCAATGGTGGGTTCAGGAAATATTGAGTGGCCTATGCCTAAGGCATAAGGTCAACAGCAAAGAGTGGAGGGCAAGAAGCCTGGAAAAGTAAATACAGGCCAGACTGTAAAAAGGTAACTCTGGTTACTATGAGAAGGACTGAAGGTTAGAAGGTTAATATAATGATCCATGGCTGAACTAAAGCCACATCAATGTGAATGTTAAGTAGAGAATGATGTGAAAGACACAGAGCCTAGTGATCCATTAAATCTCAGGAGGAGGTATTGAAAATGATCTCTGGGTTTCTGGACTAGATGACTGGATAGATATAAGGCTGCTGACCAAGACACAGAATAGAGGATGAGAAGCAGGTTTGGGCAAGGGGAGAGTACTGACCTCAATTTGAGAGCACTAGAAATTGAGGTGGCTGGAAGGTCTAAGAGAAAAACATTAAGAGGTTTGTGATAGGCGGACTCTAAGATGGCCACCAGTGAATCTCTGTTTCTGGGTAGTTTTGCTCTGTGTAATCTCTTCCACTTGAACATGGATTGGATCTTTGACTTGATTCTAACCATTAGAATACAAGAAAATTAATGGGATACCATACTGTACAATACAGGGAATATAGCCAATATTTTATAATAACTATAAATAGAGTATAACCTTTAAAAATTGTTTATCAGTATATTGTACACTTGTAACTTATATAATATTGTACATCAACTATACTTCAATTTTTAAAAAAAACTAAAAAAAAAAAAAACCAACAAAAAAAAAACAGGATACCACTTCCATGGATACATTACCTGAGGTTATAACTTCCATCTTGCTACCCAACTCTATTGATTCTCTTCCTTGCTGGCTCTGATCAAACAAGCTGCTATATATAGAGAGGTCCACATGGAAAGGAACTAAGGGTGGACCCTGGTCAACAACCAGCAAGGAACTGAGACCCTGAGTCCAACAGTCTCCAAGGAAATAAATCTTGCCAAAATCAACATGAGCTTGGAAGCAGATTCGCTCCCCAGTCATGACTTCAGATGAGACTCTAGCCCTGGCCGACACCATGACTGCAGCCTTATGAGAGACCCTGAAGCAGAGGGAAGAGCTAAGCCACGCCCAGATGCCTAATTCATAAAAACTATGAGATAACAGATGTATATTGTTTTAAGCCACTAAATTTGAGGTAATTTGTTACACACAGTAGCAACAGATAGCAAATACAAGGTTGAAACTCTGGACTTCAGAAAGACCATATCTGTTTTACTCTCCACTACATATCCAGTGCTGGCACTTTGTTGTCACTCAATAAATATTTGTCAAGTGAATGTAAATGGATAAAGAAATTACTAGATACGCCCAAATATATGGTTACCTCAAATATAAGACACTTACCCAATGAAGTTCAATAGTCAGAGAAAGATAAGAAATTATGAGTGCCATGATACAGAAACTAAGAGTAGAAAAACATTTCAAGAAGGATGAGATCATCAATACTACAGTGTCAAAAACTGCAGAGAGAAAAGGTGTCATCATGGCTAAAGAGACACAGTTGGACTGGCAAACTGGAAGCTGCTAGATGGCTTGGAAGGAAAGCATTTTGTTAGTGGTGATAACTAAAGTCAGATTCTAGTGGGCTGAGTGAGTAGAATATGAGCAAATTAATGCACCAAACATATATAGCTCTTTTTTCCTTTTTAATGATGAAAAGGAGAATAGCGATGGGGAAAGAGTTTGAAGAATAAGCAGCAGTGTTGAGGACAAGTTTTTTGCTTGTTTGTTTAATTATTATCTTGTTAAAGGAGCAGGGAAACTTAAACAAGTTTGGGAGATGAGCAGAAGGCAATATGGGTGAAAACTTGAAAGAAACTTAAAAGAAATTAAAAGAGATGATGAAGATATATAGTTCCTGGAAGGTTCAGGGACCAGGATTCAGAATACTGCAACTTCTATTTAAATGTTCTCTACATAAATACTTCCTTCCAGAGTTGCTCTAAACAAAATAGAAAATACCCAAATTGCAGAAGACAGAGAATATCTGTTCTAAGAGTTGACAATGTATTTTTTCTTTGGAATATTTGCTTCAGTAATTTGCAACTAATCTCAAACGATCTTAACACAGGCAAAAAGAAAAAGGGGAAATTTGCTGGGTAAGTCAACCCTAAATATATACTTATAGAGCATCTACCATGTGCCAGGCCATGAAGATACAAAACTGGATAGGCACTCTCTGTGCCTCAGAGGCTCAGAGACCATTGGGGATAAGTAGGCATATAAACTACTAATTAGGGCACAGACAGACAAGTACAAAAATGGGCTAGTTACAAGAACCTCAGGAGTTCACTAGACAGGCACAGTAAGGAAAGATATCTCAAGTAGAAGGAATAGCAGGTACCAAGGCACAGAGTTCTAAAACAATATGGCACATTCAGGGATTTCAAGTGGGTTGGTGTTGCTATAACCCAGAGTATAAGAGAAAAACAAAAGCAGCAGATGGTGGAAAAGTCAACAGAATCGAGATCAAGAAGAGATCTAAAATAGGTTCAAACGCTGGCATCTTATTTTGCTGGTGGTAAGCTCATTGAAATCTTCTGAATAGGAGAAAGTATAGAGATTAGCAAGGCAGGAATTGAGCATTCCTGGGTCCCTAAATATGTCATAGCACATTATGTCATAACACAGAACACCAAAACCTAACCCTGAATTCCTGCCATGGAAGCCAATCAAAGAGGAAAATTGACAGAGACAGATCTATCTAATATAATACCCAGTTTTCTGGATCAGACACCTGTGTAGATAACAATGTAATTAATCAAGATCCCAAAGACAAAAGGAAAAGGCACATTTGGAAAAGAGATTAACTCAATTTTGGACATGCTGGATTTTGTTTAATTATGAGACAGTCAAGAAGAAATTTCCAGTAGACAGTTTGGAGCTGGGAAAAGGGATTGGATTGGAGAAATAAATTTGAGGATCATGATCATAAAAGTGGTAATCGAAGTTGGGATATAAATGAGGTCACTAAAACATATACCTAAAAATTGAAAAGAAAAGAGGGTAAAAAAGAAACTTTCTGGGGGACTTCCCTGGTGGCTCAGTGGTTAAGAATCTGCCTGCCAATGCTCACCACAACTAGAGAAAGCCCACATGCAGCAACGAAGACCCAATGCAGCCAATAAATTTAAAAATAAATAAATAAATTTATTAAAAAAAAAAACCCAACACTCTGGGAAACAGCAACATTTAAGGGGCAGAGGAGGAAGAGAAATTAGAGATGGGGATGAAAGGGCATGGCCAGAGAGAGGCAGGGAGAAAACAAGGAAAAACACTCTGGAAGCAAGAGTAAGTGGCATTTCAAGGAGGAAGCGCTCTACAGTTTGAACTGCAGCAAATTTCTCCTAACTGCTCTTCCTGTTCTACTCTCTCTCTCCACAAATATTGGCAAAATCAACATATCCCCCTTGTGTTCTCCTCAATCTCTTAGCCCTCCTGAGATAAGTACTTTCTAGAACTTGATATTTAACATTCAAAGCATTTCCATATATTTTCATATTTACAGAAGTATCCTTATGCAATGTATACAATTGTTTTATCTTTTTATATAAACAGCATCATACTAAATGTATACTTTTGCAACTTGCTTTTTTGATCAACATTGTTCAAGAGAGTCCTCTATATTGATATGTTAGTTCTAGTTCATTCCTTTCCACTACTGTATAGTACTCCACTGTGTAATTATATCACACTTTATCCATTCCCTTACTGAGTATTAGGTTGTATTCCAATTTATTTTTGCACTTATAAACAATGCCTCTACAAACACTCATATGTATGTCCCCTGACATACATATCTAAGAGTTTTTCTGGGTTTTAGCAAAGTAGTGCAAATGGGTTACTTATGTGCTAACATATAATCTCCTCTGCACTCAGGATGGCCTGATGGGTAGCATCTAGACATCTGCTAGAAGCAGTGAACTCAGAGTACTCTACAAATATAATGAGTTTCTATTTGTGTCATGAAGTTTAAAGGAATCATTTGCTCTGGAGATATACTTAAGAGTAGAATCATTGGTTTTAGGGCATGTCTTCAACTTTACTTGTTTTGCTAAAATGCTCTTCAAAGGGTTATATCACTCCATGTAGTTTACTCTGTTACTTTCAAAAGGAAGGAAATGAAGCAACTTTACCCTTCAACAGGCAGAGATTATATCAGGAAATGGCCAGACCCAAAGACATTTTATTAGGTTACTCAAGGAAATTTTCACCCAGGTGAACAGGAGGTTAAGGACTTGCTCCCACAGAGTAGTATTCTTTTTTTAAAAAAATTATTTATATATTTATTTATTTTTGCCTGCATTGGGTCTTCGTTGCGGTGCACGAGCTTCTCATCATAGTGGCTTCTCTTGTTGTGGAGCATGGACTCTAGGAGTGCAGGCTTCAGTAGTTGTGGCTCACAGGCTCTAGAGCACAGACTCAGTAGTTGTGGCACACAGGCTTAGTTGCCCCACGGCATGTGGGATCTTCCCGGACCAGGGCTCCAGCCCGTGTCCCCTGCATTGGCAGGTGGATTCTTAACTACTGCACCACCAGAGAAGCCCCAGAGCAGTGTTCTTTCTAGGGATGTTCTACCTGTCACAGGCTGATGAGGCAAACCGGATCTGCGGGTTGCTACCTCTTTCTCTTATGCTCATTTCTTCCTGAAGGAGGCATAGTTTGCATCGATTCTGGAGGTTATGCTGCCCTATCCTAGGCATAAGAAATTCAACACTGAGTCCTGTATAGTGTACTGGGAACCTACAGAAGTATAGGCTGAAACCAAAGAGTGAAAAAGTGCATTCATTTTGTGTCATTGTCCCCAGCCACATACTTCCCTCTGGAATCATGTAGGGAAGGGTACCTGGCCAAGGAAATGGTTCCAATTTTCTGGTATTTCATTGTTTAATGACCTCCTTTCTTTAAACTTCTCCTCTCTTCCATGGAACAAAATCTCAGAATTGCTAGATTTTGTTGCTAATGCCAACTTTTTTTAAGTTGAGGAGACTGTGGCCCAGAAGAGGCATGTGTGTTCCCTAAGATCATCTCAGGAGCAGAGTCTGTGCGCAAATTGTCTGACCACTGAACATCTGCTGTGCCCGCCATAGAACGTGATCTTAGGATAGTAAGCGAGGTCATCTCTCACAGCTGATACCTTCTTACCTCCTGTACCTCTTTGTTCTCACTCACCTTTCCACACATTCCTCTCTTTACCCTCCTTCACTTCTCCACAATTTTATAACAGAGCTTATATTAGAAAACACCTTATTCAAAGGATCCCTGCACCTCACCTTGCAGTCAGGAAACAAAGGGTCTAGCCTAATTTCCCTGCTACCAGTATTAACACTGTTTCTCCGTATGTCAGGAGGACATTGGATGTCCAAAGTACAGGGCACTAAAAAGCTAATCAAGGGACTGATAACTTTATCAAATTCAGAACATTCTTTGCACACCATAATGGGCTCGAAAGCAATAATAAATGTGAAATATGTGAGAATAAGAAATGTGGAAGCACTAAGCCCTGTTCACAAATTGACAAAATTCCTCTAATAAGCTCACATTTACATTAAAAAATAGCACAATTAAGCAAGCTGTCCTCCAACTATAAAGTATAACCATCTTCTAAAAAAAAAAAAGAGTCATAAATTGAGTATGGAGATTTAAAGTTACAGGAATGCACTTCTCTTGGCTCCAAATCATAATGACCTCATCTATAATGGAAGAGGAAGAGAGCAAGAATGAGAGCAAGTGAGAAAGAAAGAGAAACTGAAGGAGGTAGAGGCTGAACAAGGGCGAAAGAAGAGAAAACCACTCAGACTCGTAGAGATACCATAGGCCTCAAAACAATTTTTGTTACTTATGGCTTCCAATTTAAGCATTTGGATTTCACAAGGTCCTAGTGCATATGAATTCTGAATTAAACAAAGGGACTCTCTCTACACCATAATAAAACCTGTTACTCTCTAAGGGAAGCTGCCAGAAGCAACATGCATCTAACCATGGGACATATCCTGTCACTGTTTTTCAAACGGAACCTCCACTGAAGTGAACTTCAATGGCAGGATATGATCCAACTCCAAGACATATTTCCCAAGGCAGCTTCATGCTGTGGGAGCTGGGCCACCAGAAAGCAGGGCAAACAAGTCATGGATTATCAGGGGTAGAGGTGGGAAAACACGTAGAAAATAAACTAAATAACATCACTTCTGACCACATTACTATTTGGATATATTGTATGAATTTAAGGAATAAAAGAAGAAAAGACTTTAAGGCATTTTATTTCCCCCCTTCTTTCTTCCAGAAAAGCTAAAGTACGTATTTTAACATCCCTTCCATTTCAAAGCACATACTCATGCACATGCTTTCCAATGAAACTATAACTTCTTTTATTCATTTATTCAGTCAGTAAACTCTTCAGTCATGTACTTACTAAAGTTTCTTGGGTGCCTAATATGTGCTAAGCACAGGGAATTTAGAAGGCCCATGTATTTCATGGTCCCAGGCCCACTTCTCTCCAGAACAGGTCAGCAGACTCTTGTTGTGTGCCCTGAAAAAATACCATATCCCTCTATCCTAGCACCTACCATGCTGCCTGTGGTTCTTCCTCCAAGAATCTAAGCTCCAGGAGGACAGGGACTTTATCATCTCCATGAGTAACACAGTGCCTGATACAGAATAAGTGCTTCAAGTATATTTGCCATTGTTGAACATGCTAAGGAGTTTTCTGTCTAGTCGAGGAAACAGACCTCACAACACAGAACCACAATAAAATGGGAAAGTGTCAAAACAGAGTTGTATGCGTGGCCAAGGGAAGGAAGAGTCAAGACTGCCTGGAAAGCGGTCACAAAGAATGAGACACTTGATCACAGACCAGAAAAGTGAACAACTTCCAGGAAGATTCAGGAATGAAGGAAAGGCTATAATATGGATTTTTGCCTAATTCAAACACTAGCTTTACATAAAATATACACAAGACACAATGACAGGACTGATTCATTTATTCAGCTCTTCTTCATTTGGAATGTCAGGTTAGATCGATAGTCCTCTACCTGGGGGTACATTTAAAAATCATTGGGAGCTTTAGAAAAACACCAAAACTAAGACATCAGCCCAAACGAGTTGAATCATATTCTTAGGAGGTATCATCCAAATATCAGTCTACTTTAAAATTCCCCTAGATGCCTCTAATACACAATGAAGATGACAAACCACAGAATTATTTGAAGAAAAAAAAAGTGTCAAATGACTAATACAATGCATTGTTTGAATGCTAATCACATATTTTTGTTCACTTTATGTCTCAAATCCGTGCTTCTAGGTTGCACATTATCATCTAAAGGCAAGATTTAGTATCAAAGCTAAAAGACTTCTATGGAGCCTTCTTCTTGCGGAGATTTTTAAATCTATCATACTGCCATCTGTAAATACCCGGGATAGAATAATAACTTGAGCACTTCTATAAAAATCCTATTACAAACCTGAAAAGAATAAATCCTCACATTTAGCACATATATTATCCAGTGTCTATTAGTAGAGTATTTTAAACTAGACTGGAAGGAAGCTAAAAAATTATAGCTTTTCTTTATATAGTGAGTAGCAACCTAGAAGACCTGTTATATTCTTTCCTTATCTACATTTCTACGATTCAAAAATTTAGCCATTAGTGTATCATCTAATGCTAACAAGCATAAGTAGCTAGCAGTTTTGAAGAACCCACATTCTGATGTAATAAAGGCATATTCAAAACTCAAAGTGGCCAAGAAAGCCAAATTTCAAAGAATAGAAAGGGCAGTAGTATATATTATTACCTCAAAAAGAAGGCAAGTAAGGAAAGGTAATTTTCTTTTTCCCCCGTTGGATTATGTCTTACTCATTGTAGATGCTCAGTAAATATATACAGACTACTCACTGCAGCACTATTTATAATAGTAAAAATCTAAAGAAAAAACCTGTATGTCTAAAAATATTGTTGCAGGAAAGAAAGTGGGCACAAGAGGATGGTCACGTCCCTGGTATCAGGCGAGTCCCTGGGACGGCTGCCAAGTGTGGGTTCTTAGCTTCACACAGGAAAGAATTCAAGAGTGAGCCATAGTAAAGTGACAGAAGGTTTATTCAGGGATATACACCCTCCATAGACAGAGTGTGGGCCACCTCAGAAGATGACAGGCACTAGGGTATGCAGTGGTCAGTTTTAAAGGGGTGGATAAGTTCATAGGCTAATGAGTGGGAGGATTATTCCAACCATTTTGGGGAACAGGTGAGGATTTCCATGAATTGGGCCACTGCCCACTTTTTTGCCTTTTATGGTCGGCCTCGGAACTGTCATGGCGCCTGTAGGTGTGTCATTTAGCTTGCTGATGTATTACAATGAACATATACTGAGGTTCAAGGTCTAGTGGAAGTCAATCACCCACCATCTTGGACCCAGTTCGTTCTAAACGGTTTATGGCTTATGTCGTGTCCTCAATGGTTGTCATTCTTTTAAAGGTTGTGCCCTGCCACCTTCCTGTCTCAGAGGACTAGCTTAATAAACACAAAGGAATACCGATCGGCTATAAAAAGCAAAGCAAATATCTCTAGACACTATAAAATGACGGCCAGGATATACTAAAAAAAGAACCAAATGAGGAGGAAAATGGGTATGGAATGCAAACATTTACCTATATTTGTTAGTATTTTTAAATGAAAACAGGTAACTGTTTTTAAAGTTACCTATAGGTCAGGAGAGAGAGAAAGTAAGAGGTACATTATGTCTGAATATGCCTTGTTTTATAGATTTGTCTTAGGAGCCATGTAAGTATTTTACATAATTATAAAACAAAAATTAATTTTTTTAAAAAGCTACATATAAAATTAAAAACAAAATTTTAAATGAACTTAAGGATATCTTAAGTTGGTGGCAAAACCAAATAGAAAGGAATTATTTCAAGCGACTTTAAAACAGACTAATTTGACAGTACATTCCTAGTAGAATATACCACAGAAACAATAAGAACTGTAAAATATCTTAAACTGTTTAGAGGTAGTGTTGATATTATTTTGAGACTGTGTGCATACTGTGGAATAAAGCAAACAAGAAATGATATTAATGTATTGATTTTTGGTACAGGAAAAAGGAGATGAAGATGTAAGACTGAAGAGGTTATATTAAAAACCCTATGGTTCTGAACTTTATTAAAAGTTAGAATTAACTCAAAGGGCAATCCCGCCCTTCCTATACAAATTATACCTCAGGGTAATGAGTTGATGACAGGGAGTTTGTAGAAATACTTATATAATAAATAAAAATGGAATGACAGAAATAAAATATCATTTTACAACCCCTAATAAAATAATAATCTAGGCAATAAAACTTGATAGCTCCTAATATAACAACAACAACAACAACAAAAAAAAGACAAGCAAATGTTATGCATCTCCTGAAGATAATACAAAATATCTATGAAATAGTCTTGCCAAAAATATAGGACTACAGGGTTTTTAACAGGGGTCCACTGATCAGGTCCATGAAAAGATTCTGGGAAATATATGAACTTGGATGGGAAAAAGATACATCACAATACGTTCCCTTCGATTGTGAACATGGGTAACAAACTGTAGAAGTATTAGCAGTGCCTATGACTTTGCTGCCAAAGAATTCACAGATATTTTCATACCATATGACAACTGTTGCTGAAATTTCAAAATATCATCACTACTCCAAAATCATGGTAAAGAGCCATTGTGAGATCTTGTTATTTAACATGTTTTTTTTAAAGAAAAGAAGCACATATATTAACATCATAATGTGTTTTTAATAGTTGAATACCTAAAGAGATGTAATTTGTTTCCACTATAATCCTATGTATTTTATTTTCTGCATTTAAAAACAGTATTCTGAGAAGGAAATACTGTACACCCACCAGAAAGATACAATCAGCAAAACTGAGAGTGTGGAAAACTCTCCAAGACAAATGAACTATTTTTTCAAAAATAAACTGCAAGAAAAAAAAAGAGCCAAAGAAAGAAAAAAGACAACAACAACAAAAAAGAGCAAAGAGGAAGAGGAAATGTATAGAAGAAAGAGATGTAGATATAACAACCTGTTGAAATGCATGGGCCTTATGTGCATCTTGATTTAAAAACACTATTTTTAAAATTAAGTTATAATTGGGGAAATCTGAACATGGACAAAATATATGATAGTAAGGAACTATTGTTAATTTTTAGGTGGAATAATGGTACTATGACTATGTTTCTTAAGCCCTTATCTTGCAGAGATTTATACTGAAATATTTATGTATGATATTATATGATGCTTGAGATCTACTTTAGGATAATCCAGAAGGGATGAAGTGGAGCAGTGCAAATGAAATGAGTTGATAATTATTGGGTGATGAGTACATCACAGCAGGTAATAGTATCTATTTTTATTTAAATGTTTCCATAGTATTTTTTAAGCCTAACAGAACCCCCACATTTACCCCTGATAAACCCAAACATCACATTTACTTACTTTCAGTTACCAACTAAGCATGGTAACACTCATTGTCTCTTGCTTATCAGAAGTTTTAGTGTCTGATTAGTTAAAAGAGAGAGAAGGAAAAATAAATTCATTATTACTTAACAAATGCAATTTAGAGGAGTTTCAAAATACATTAATTCCTGGCAGAGAAGTAATGAAAAGGGGTTTATAATGGAGGAAAACCCTAAAGATAGCTGATCTAATAAAATGTCTCACATTATACTCTACTTAGTGTGTGTTTGGCTTCCCAGGTAAGTTGTAGGCTACTAAAAGACAGAAACAATGTTCTATTCATCTTTGTTTATCCAGTATGTGAATCAATATGGGCAGGCTGAATTGCTGCAAAGGGAAAAAATGCCAGCAGAGAAAGAGGACTTTTGAAGCCTCCATTAGCCTATCTTCAGCAGGGGGAACTATTTTTGGGCTACAAAAAGAAATTATTCTACAGTGTAACTTGGAAATGTGTCAATTCTAATGCCACCAGAAAGCATTCAACTTCAGAATATTACTACAGCTAATTAATGAATTTGGTAAAGTAGCAGGATACAAAATTAATGCAAAGAAATCTCTGGCATTCCTATACACTACTGATTAAAAATCTGAAAGAGAAATTAGGGAAACACTCCCATTTACCACTGCAACAAGAAGAATAAAATACCTAGGAACCTAGGAATAAAAAACCTACCTAAGGAGGCAAAAGACCTGTATGCAGAAAACTATAAGACACTGATGAAAGATATCAAAGATGATATAAACAGAGAGATATACCATGTTCTTAGATTGGAAGAATCAACATTGTGAAAATGACTATACTACCCAAAGCAATCTACATATTCAATGCAATCCCTATCAAATTACCAATGGCATTTTTCACAGAACTAGAACAAGAAATTTTACAATTTGTATGGAAACACAAAAGACCCCAAATAGCCAAAGCAATCTTGAGAAAGAAAAACAGAGCTGGAGGAATCAGGCTCCCAGACCTCAGACTACAAAGCTACAGTAATCAAGACAGTATGGTACTGGCACAAAAGCTGAAGTATAGACCAATGGAAAAGGATAGAAAGCACAGAGACAAACTCATGAACATATGGTCACCTTGTCTTTGATAAAGGAGGCAAGAATATACAGTGGAGAAAAGACAGCCTCTTCAATCAGTGGTGCTGGGAAACTGGACAGCTACATATAAAAGAATGAAATTAGAACACTTCCTAACATCATACACAAAAATAAACTCAAAATGGATTAAAGGCCTAAATGTAAGGCCAGACACTATAAAACTCTTAGAGGAAAACATAGGAAGAACACACTTTGACATATATTGCAGCAAGATCTTTTTTGACCCACCTCCTAGAGTAATGGAAATGAAAACAAAAATAAACAAATGGAACCTAATGAAACTTAAAAGCTTTTGCACAGCAAAGGAAACCATGAACAAGACCAAAAGACAACTCTCAGAATGGGAGAAATTATGTGCAAATGAAGCAACTAACAAAGGATTAATCTCCAAACTTTACAAGCAGCTCATGCAGCTCAATATCAAAACAACAAACAACCCAATCCAAAAATGGGCTGAAGACCTAAATAGGCATTTCTCCAAAGAAGATATACAGATTGCTAACAAACTCATGAAAGGATACTCAACATCACTAATCATTAGAAAAATGCAAATCAAACCACAATGAGGTATCACCTCACATTTCTCTGTGTGTGTGTGTGTGTGTGTGTGTGTGTGTGTGTGTGTGTGTGTGCGCGCGCGCGCTAAGCGGGCCTCTCACTGCTGTGGCCTCTCCCGTTGTGGAGCACAGGCTCTGGACGCACAGGCCCAGCAGCCGTGGCTCACGGGCCCAGCCGCTCTGCGGCACGTGGGATCCTCCTAGACCGGGGCACGAACCCGTGTCCCCTGCATCGGTAGGCGGACTCTCAACCACTGTGCCACCAGGGAAGCCCTCACCTCACATTTTGATGAATGGCAATCATCAAAAAATCTAGAAACAATAAATGCTGGAGAAGGTGTAGAGAGAAGGGAACCCTCCTGCACTGTTGGTGGGAGTGTAAATTGATACAGCCACTATGGAGAACAGTATGAAGGTTCCTTAAAAAACTAAAAATAGAACTACCATATGACCCAGCAATCCCACTACTGGGCATATACCCTTAGAAAACCATAATTCAAAAAGAGACATGTGCCACAATGTTCATTGCAGCACTATTTACAATAGCCAGGACATGGAAGCAAACTAAGTATTCATCGACAGATGAATGGATAAAGAAGATGTGGCACATATATACAATGGAATATTACTCAGCCATAAAAAGGAATGAAATTGAGTTATTTGTAGTGGGGTAGATGGACCTAGAGTCTGTCATACAGAGTGAAGTCAGTCAGAAAGAGGAAAACAAATACCACATGCTAACGCATATATATGTAATCTAAAAAAACAGTACTGATGAACCTAGTGGCAGGGCAGGAATAAAGATGCAGACGTAGAGAACGGACTTGAGGACACGGGGGTGGGGAAAGGGGAAGCTGGGGCGAAGTGAGAGAGTAGCATTGACATATATACTCTACCAAATGTCAAATGGATGGCTAGTGGGAAGCTGCTACATAGCACAGGGAGATCAGCTCGGTGCTTTGTGATGACCTAGAGGGGTGGGAAAGGGAGGATGGGAGGGAGGCTCAGGAAGAGGGGATATGGGAATATATGTATGCATATGATTCACTTTGTTGTACACCAGAAACTAACACAACATTGTAAACCAATTATACTCCAATAAAGATGTGGAAAAAAAATTTTTTTAAAGCAAGCATTCAACTTCAAAGTGAAAATGTAATATATGTTGCAATGCATATTGAAATGGGACAAAAGTGACTGTTGTCTGCTCTGCTGGGCAATATAAATCGTAGAAAAAGGAAACTTGCCAAATTATTACAATTTCTCTAGTCCTATACAGGAACAAGAATCCATTAAAAAGTCAATCTTAACTGCTTGGAAGTCAGATACCAAGAGTAGAAGAAAGGATGTCATGAAGTAAGGGGAGACATGTACTTTCTTTTGTCTTTGTTCTAGATTTAACAAACAACATCAGATCTTGTAACTCCTGTGTAGATTTTTCAGTTGGGATGATTTCACTATAACCAGCTGTCAAATTTAACAGTAACAATTCTCATTATAAATTAATACATTTATTTTCAAGTATAAATGTAAGTTTGAATAGCAAGAGCAACTAGAGCCCAATCACCCCCAAATGAACTGACCATGATATACAGACGTGGAAAATTCCACCAGGGAACAGGAATCCAGAGTTTCAGATATCAGCTTTCTTATCTACAATGCTAGAAGCATGTTCATAAAATTTTGCCAAAACCACAGTCTAATATTTAATGAAGTAATGAAGCAAGTTTGTCCAAAAATTGTCCCATAAATTATAACACCCATTATATTTTCTTGTATTTATGATTATTATACAGAATAATGGGATAGGACACTTTGAAATTAGCAAAACATTTTTCTCTACTTAACTTCCCCATATGTCATATGAACTGCTTACACTAGAAGGGGAGGGGAGAAGCTAACCAATTTTGCAGTACTCTATGACAATACAACATAGTTTAGAGAAGAGCAAGCTTAGTGTGGGTCTAGATCCAGCAAGTAACCCACTGGATTACATCCAGTCACTTTAGTTGTAACTCAGGATGTTTTCAAACAAAATGAACTTCAACCTCTGGGACTTAACAACTCTTATAGTTGCTGGAACTCTCATTCTATTCTGACTCTGCAGAAACAAGAGAGGGCCTAGAGCCAAAGGATACTAGTGCAAGAGGTAAGAAAGCAATGACTAGATTGGTCAATGAATCAAACTGCCTGATTGAACCTTAAAATTAATGGAGAATTTGGGTGTGATTATAGGACTTTTGTTGTTTTCTTTATCCTGTTTGTACATAGCAAGTTTTCTAACAATGAGAAATCTATTTTTAAAAATCTATTTTCTTGGGGCTTCCCTGGTGGCACAGTGGTTGAGAGTCCACCTGCCGATGCAGGGGACATGGGTTCGTGCCCCGGTCTGGGAAGATCCCACATGCTGCGGAGCGGCTGGGCCCGTGAGCCATGGCCGGCCTGCACGTCTGGAGCCTGTGCTCCGCAACGGGAGAGGCCACAACGGTGAGAGGCTGGCGTACTGCAAAAAAAAAAAAAAAAATCTATTTTTCTTTCTATAAAAACCTGTAAAGTGAAGGGACCAGAAGAGAACATAACATTAGAAGACTTCTTTGACTCCTCATTTTGAATCCTTGTACTAATGTGGATTCACAGCTCACCTTTGCTTCTCCCTCAACCTCCTTATTACCTGCGATTCTCAGCTGACAATTCAAGGTTTCCAAACTGCTGACTTAAAGCTCCCTGGACTCGTCAATGGGGCATCCGTCATCATCAAATATTATTTATTTATTACATTCACACTAATGATCCCCATCAGAATACCTAACTTTATGTTTTTTATAGTGCCTCACAATTTACAAAAACTTCTCTCTACCCTCTTTGATTTTTGATCCATTTGACAGTGCAGTGGAGTTACAGACGAAGAAACCAAGACTGAGAGAGGTGAAATGGGTCACATCGGTCAACAACCGATGTTGTTCAAAAGCGGCAGAATTAAGTACAAAATACAAACCCCCAACACTAAGTAGAGTGCTTCTGCTAGCCCACCATGTTCCCTCCTACATGATTCTGTTAAAATAACTTCAAAGTAGAGGATTCATCTCTTCTTTTTTTTCTATAACCAAATGTTTGATGACAGTGGATGAGGCTGCAAAAATACAGGTTGGTACCATCTCTCTCTATAAATGCCTGACTTCTTATGTGATCATTGAATATGACTTCAATATTATATTTCTCCATATGTTTTATAATAGATAAAATATTCCATAATAACTGCAGACTCGGTTTGCATAGAATTAAATCAGTTATCATAGAATTATGATTATTTTACTTGGAATTTTGTATATAAATATATCCAAACACACGCCAAGCAATTTAATAAATACTATGCACACTACTGAAGTATATAACCTTCTGCAATACCTGGGAACTTTAATCATCACAGTATCATCCCACAGCCAATAAAAGAGAAGGCTACCAATATCAAGCCCTCTAGAAAAACAGAGTTAAGCAGAAACACACACACACACACACACACACACACACATCCTCACACAAATAGAAAAGTGTGGAGAGAGAAAAGCATTTGAGGTATTTGAAGGTAACTGCACCTGTGGAGTAGAAAGCTGCAGCTTATTCAAGGGAGATGATCTATCTCAGGGATGATCAAATCAAGTTAATAACCGTGTCTTTTTTCAGAAGAGGGGTAGCCTTTGCAGTAGTTCACCACTCCTACCTAGAAACTGCTTAGTGGAAATAGTCCACCAGGCAGGCAATTGCAATAACCCATGGTGACCTTTATTACCATCTTCTTAATGGTATCCTTTTCAATTCAGCAAATATTTTTTTAGTTCCTGACAGTATGTCAGGCTCTGGGAATATAGAAAAATAATAGCTAGAGAGCCTGCCTTCATGAAATTCACAACACAGCAGTGAAGAAAAACAGTAAAGAAACAATTGCGATGGGACCTAACCTAATTTGAGATTTCATGCAAGGCTTTCCTCATGAAGTGATATTTCATCTGACACAAAGAATGAAGTCAAGTTGCTCAGGTTAACAGAAAGGGAATAGGAACTGCTGTTCTGTTACCCGAAAACTGGGTTCGCTTCTTAGTGGGTGTTGAGCTAAAAAACACAGCCAAGCCAAAGAGTGGGAGAAGGAAGGATTTATTACTTGCAGCAAGTAAGAACAAGAGGTATCTTTCCCAAAGCAGTGTCTCCCCAACAGCAAAACTGGGGAAGTCTGAAGCTGAGGGTATATGCATATTCATGAAGGGGCTTGAGCAGAGAAGAATTCAGCATAGAATTGGGACAAAGGTTGACAGAGTCCAAGCTTTAGTTCACCAAAATCTCGTGGGTCAGAAAAGCTCAACATCATCATTCCTTAGGTTCCAGCTTCACTGGGCAGGGGGCGGGTTGGGGGGCTCAATTCTGTAAAACAGCCCAAGAATGTGCTTCAGGCTATCTTTACCATTGAAACAGAACTGAGAGCCTTTATAACTGATTTATTCTTTGCTACTGTTACTTCTCTTGCCTAAGAACTCATTTGTTCTTTTGTTCCCTAAAATCACTAATTACTGAGACCGGTTCAAGGGCATTGTGTCCAGGCTTAGATCACAAAATGGCTTAGGTCTTTCTCTAATGTCAAGAAAGCCATGCCTGGTTCTCTTTTTCCAGGGACCCCCTACCCTATCTGCTTATAGGGTCTCAGCAGAGAGAATGGTATTGTGAATTCTCCAGCATGCCTGGAGCCTAGAGATGCAGTTCATCCAAAGAAATTAGCAGCTACCAAATCTCTTTCAAACCTGTGGTACAACCTGAAAAGAGTATCAATTCTTGGTTGATTATTTCAAACACTGACCATGTGCAGAAGGTGTGGGTTAGATGAGGTGAGAAAAGGTTTTAAAAAGGTTTCCTTGGGCTTCCCTGGTGGCGCAGTGGTTAAGAGTCCGCCTGCCGATGCACGGCGCACGGGTTCTTCCCGGTCCGGGAAGATCCCACATGCCGCGTAGCGGCTGGGCCCGTGAGCCATGGCCGCTGAGCCTGCGCGTCCGGAGCCTGTGCTCCGCAACGGGAGAGGCCACAACAGTGAGAGGCCCGCGTACCGCGAAAAAAAAAAAAGTTTACTTGACATTTTATGAATTATTGCTTACATTTTTACCAGCATCCAGGTGGTCTTTGTGCTCTAAAGCTGTTTTTTTTTAAATTGGAACCAATTTTAGACTCTATCACCAAATGTAGTAGGCATAATGATGTCTCCCCAAAACTGTCCATGTCCTAGTACCCTGGAACCTGTGAATAATTCACCTTACATAGTGTGATATTATGATATAAGAAATACATATTTTAGTGTTGGTTTCTGGCCAGATCCTAAAACCCTTGTAATTTTCTAACTGATAAGAGTGAAAGGAGGGGGAGCGAGAAGATGGCGGAAGAGTAAGACGCGGGGATCACCTTCCTCCTCACAGATACATCAGAAATACATCTACACGTGGAACTTCTCCTATAGAACACCCACCGAACGCTGGCAGAAGACCTCAGACCTCCCAAAAGGCAAGAAACTCCCCACGTACCTGGGTAGGGCAAAAGAAAAAAGGATAAACAGAGACAAAGAATAGGGACGGGACCTGCACCAGTGGGAGGGAGCCGTGAAGGAGGAAAGGTTCCCACACACTAGAAGCCCCTTCGCGAGCGGAGACTGCGGGTGGAGACTGCGAGTGGCGGAGGGGGAAGCTTCAGAGCCGCGGAGGAGAGCGCAGCAACAGGGTGCGGAGGGCAAAGCGGAGAGATTCCGCAGAGGATCAGTGCCGATCAGCACTCACCAGCCCGAGAGGCTTGTCTGCTCACCCGCCGCGGCGGGCGGGGCTGGGATCTGAGCCTCCGGCGGATCCCAGGGAAAGGTCTGGAGTTGGCAGAGTGAAAACAGCCCGAAGGGGTTAGTGCACCAGGGCTGGCCGGGAGGGAGTTCGGGAGAAGTCTGGAGGTGCCGAAGAGGCAAGAGACCTTTTCTTCCCTCTTCACCTCCTGCTGCGCGAGGAGAGGGGTTTAAGCGCGCCGCTTAAAGGAGCTCCAGAAACGGGTGCGGAGCTGCCGAAGAGACAAGAGACTTTTTCTTGCCTCTTCGCTTCCTGGGGCGCGAGGAAAGGGAATTAAGGACACCGCATAAAGGAGCTCCAGAAACGGGCGCGAGCTCCGGCTGTCGGCACGGACAACAGAGACGGGTGTGGGACGCTAGGGTTGCTGCTGCCGCCACCAAGAGGCCTGTGTGCGAACGCAGGTCACTCTCCACACCGGCCCTCCCGGGAGCCTGTGCAGCCCGCCACCGCCAGGGTCCCGGGATCCTGGGACTGCTTCCCCGGGAAAACGCGCGGTGCGCCTCGGACAGGTGAAGCGTCACTCTGGCCTCTGCCGCCGCGGACTCGCCCCACATCCGTGCCCCCCCCCCCCGCCCCCGCCTGAGTGAGCCAGAGACCACGAATCAGCTGCTCGGTTAACGCTGCTCCTTTGACCCCGCCCTGTCTGAGCGGAGGGCAGACGCCCTCGGACGACCTGCGCGCAGAGGCGGGGCCAGCTCCAGGGCTGAGCCCCAGGAGCTGTGTGAACAAAGAGAGGGGGAGGTCCCCCCCAGCAGCCTCAGAAACAGCGGGTTAAAGCTCCACAGTCAGCTTGAAGTGCCCTGCATCTGTGGAAAACCTGAATAGAAAGCGAAATATCCCAGGGTGAGGAAGTAGACTTTGGGAGCAAGATATACTATTATTTTCCCCTTTTTTCTTTTTGTGAGTGCGTATGTGGGTGCTGCTGTATGAGATTTTGTCTGTGTAGCTTTGTTTTCACCATTTATCCTGGGCTTAGACCGACCTTTTTTTTTTTTTTTTGGTTTTGTTTTGTTTTGTTTTGTTTTGTTTTTTTTCTTTAATAGAAATTTTTCTTCTTAATAATTGTCTTGTTATTTTAATAACTGTATTTTACCCTACTTTATTTTGTCTTCTCCCCTTTCTTTCTTCCTTTCTTCCCTCTTTTCTTTCCTATTTCCCTCCTTCCTTCCTCCCTTCCTTTCTTCCTCCCTCCCTTCCTTTCTTTATTCCCTCCTTCCTTCCTCCCTTCCTCCCTCCCTTCCTTTCTTTATTCCCTCCTTCCTTCCTCCCTTCCTTTCTTCCTCCCTCCCTTCCTTTCTTTATTCCCTCCTTCCTTCCTCCCTTCCTTTCTTCCTCCCTCCCTTCCTTTCTTCCTTCCTTCCCTCCCTTACTCCTTTCTTCCTTCCTCTCTTGCCTTTCTAGCCTTTCTATTTTTTTCTCCCTTTTGTTTTGAGCCGTGTGGATTAAAGGCTCTTGGCACTCCAGCCAGGTGTCAAGGCTGTGTCTCTGAGGTGGGAGAACTAACCTCAGGACACTGGTCCACAAGAGACCTCTCAGCTCCACGTAATATCAAACGGCGAAAATCTCCCAGAGATCTCCATCTCAACACCAAGACCCAGATTCACTCAAGGACCAGCAACGAACAGTGCTGGACACCCTATACCCAACAAAGAGCGAGACAGGTCTACAGCCCCATCCATTAGCAGAGAGGCTGCCTAGAATCACAGTAAGGCTACCAAAATCCCCATACACGCCCCCAGACGTGGACCTGCCCACCAGGGAGACGGGATCCAGCCTCATCCACCAGAACAGGGGCACTGGTCCCCCCAACCAGGAAACCTGCTCAACCCACTGAATCAACCTCAGCCACTGGGGACAGCCACCAAAAATAGATAGAAATACGAACCTGCAGCCTGCAAAAGGGAGACCCCAAACACAGTAAGATAAGCAAAATGAGAAGACAGAAAAACACACAGCAGATGAAGGAACAAGATAAAAACACACCAGACCTAACAAATGAAGAGGTAATAGCCAATCTACCTGAAAGAGAATTTAGAATAATGATGGTGAAGATGATGCAAAATCTTGGAAATAGAATAGACAAATTGCAAGAAACAGTTCACAAGGACCTAGAAGAAATAAAGAGGAAGCAAGTAATGATGAGCAACACAATAAATGAAATGAAAAATACTCTAGATGGGATCAGTAGCAGAATAACTGAGGCAGAAGGACGGATAAGTGACCTGGAAGATAAAATAGTGGAAATAACAACTGCAGAGCAGAAGAAAGAAAAAAGAATGAAAAGAACTGAGGACAGGGCTTCCCTGGTGGCGCAGTGGTTGAGAGTCCACCTGCTGATGCAGGGGATGCGGGTTCGTGCCCCGGTCCGGGAGGATCCCACGTGCCGCGGAGCGGCTGGGCCCGTGGGCCATGGCTGCTGAGCCTGCGTGTCCGGAGCCTGTGCCCCGCAGCGGGAGAGGCCACAGCAGTGAGAGGCCCGCATACCACAAAAAAAAAAAAAAAAAAAGAACTGAGGACAGTCTCAGAGATCTCTGGGACAACACTAAACGCACCAACATTCGAATCATAGGGGTCCCAGAAGAAGAAGAGAAAAAGAAAGGGACTGAGAAGATATTTGAAGAGATTATAGTTGAAAACTTCCCTAATATAGGAAAGGAAATAGTCAACCAAGTCCAGGAAGCACAGAGAGTCCCATACAGGATAAACCCAAGGATAAACACGCCGAGACACATAATAATCAAACTGTCAAAAATTAAATACAAAGAAAACATATTAAAAGCAGCAAGGGAAAACCAACAAATAACACACAAGGGAATCCCCATAAGGCTAACACCTGATCTTTCAGCAGAAACTCTACAAGCCAGAAGGGAGTGGCAGGACATACTTAAAGTGATGAAGGAAAAAAACCTACAACCAAGATTCTCATTCAGATTTGATGGAGAAATTAAAACCTTTACAGACAAGCAAAAGCTGAGAGAGTTCAGCACCACCAAACCACCTTTACAACAAATGCTAAAGGAACTTCTCTAAGCAAGAAACATAAGAGAAGGAAAAGACCTACAAGAACAACCCGAAACAATTAAGTAAATGGTAATACGAACGCACATATCATAATTACCTTAAATGTAAATGGATTAAATGCTCCCACCAAAAGACACAGACTGGCTGAATGGATACAAAAGCAGGACCCATATATATGCTGTCTACAAGAGACCCACTTCAGACCTAGGGACACTTACAGGCTGAAAGTGAGGGGATGGAAAAAGATATTCCATGCAAATGGAAATCAGAAGAAAGCTAGAGTAGCAATTCTCATATCAGACAAAATAGACTTTAAAATAAAAACTCTTACAAGAGACAAAGAAGGACACTACATAATGATCAAGGGATCGATCCATGAAGAAGATATAACAATTGTAAATATTTATGCACCGAACATAGGCGCACCTCAATACATAAGGCAAATACTAACAGCCATAAAAGGGGAAATCGACAGTAACACAATCATAGTAGGGGACTTTAACACCCCACTTTCACCAAAGGACAGATCATCCAAAATGAAAATAAATAAGGAAACACAAGCTTTAAATGATACATTACACAAGATGGATTTACTTGATATTTATAGGACATTCCACCCCAAAACAACAGAATACACAATTTTCTCAAGTGCCCATGGAACATTCTCCAGGATAGATCACATCTTGGGTCACAAATCTAGCCTTGGCAAATTTAAGAAAATTGAAATCGTATCAAGTATCTTTCTGACCACAACGCTATGAGACTAGATATCAGTTACAGGAAAAGATCTGTAAAAAATACAAACACATGGAGGCTAAACAATACACTACTTAATAACGAAGTGATCACTGAAGAAATCAAAGAGGAAATCAAAAAGTACTTAGAAACAAATGACAATGGAGACACGACGACCCAAAACCTATGGGATACAGCAAAAGCAGTTCTAAGAGGGAAGTTTATAGCAATACAATCATACCTTAAGAAACAGGAAGCATCTCGAATAAACAACTTAACTTTGCACCTAAAGCAATTAGAGAAGGAAGAACAAAAAAACCCCAAATTTAGCAGAAGGAAAGAAATCATAAAGATCAGATCAAAAATAAATGAAAAAGAAATGAAGGAAACAATAGCAAAGATCAACAAAAGTAAAAGCTGGTTCTTTGAGAAGATCAATAAAATTGATAAACCAGTAGCCAGACTCATCAAGAAAAAAAGGGAGAAGACTCAAATCAATAGAATTAGAAATGAAAAAGGAGATGTAACAACTGACTCTGCAGAAATACAAAGGATCATGAGAGATTACTACAAGCAACTCTAGGCCAATAAAATGGACAACCTGGAAGAAATGGACAAATTCTTAGAAATGCACAACCTGCCAAGACTGAACCAGGAAGAAATAGAAAATATGAACAGACCAATTACAAGCACTGAAATTGAAACTGTGATTCAAAATCTTCCAACAAACAAAAGCCCAGGACCAGATGGCTTCACAGGCGAATTATATCAAACATTTAGAGAAGAGCTAACACCTATCCTTCTCAAACTCTTCCAAAAGATAGCAGAGGGAGGAACACTCCCAAACTCATTCTATGAGGCCACCATCACCCTGATACCAAAACCAAAGACGTCACAAAGAAAGAAAACTATAGGCCAATATCACTGATGAACATAGATGCAAAAATCCTCAACAAAATACTAGCAAACAGAATCCAACAGCACATTAAAAGGATCATACACCATGATCAAGTGGGGTTTATTCCAGAAATGCAAGGATTCTTCAATATACGCAAATCAATCAACGTGATACACCATATCAACAAACTGAAGGAGAAAAACCATATGATCATCTCAATAGATGCAGAGAAAGCTTTTGACAAAATTCAACACCCATTTATGATAAAAACCCTGCAGAAAGTAGGCATAGAGGGAACTTTCCTCAATATAATAAAGGCAATATATGACAAACCCACAGCCAGCCTTGTTCTCAATGGTGAAAAACTGAAACCATTTCCACTGAGATCAGGAACAAGACAAGGTTGCCCACTCTCACCACTCTTATTCAACCTAGTTTTGGAAGTTCTAGCCACAGCAATCAGAGAAAATAAAGAAATAAAAGGAATCCAAATAGGAAAAGAAGAAGTAAAGCTGTCACTGTTTGCAGATGACATGATACTATACATAGAGAATACTAAGGATGCTACCAGAAAACTACTAGAACTAATCAATGAATTTGGTAAAGTAGCAGGATACAAAGTTAATGCACAGAAATCTCTGGCATTCTTATACAATAATGATGAAAAATCTGAGAATGAAATTAAGAAAACACTCCCATTTACCATTGCAACAAAAAGAATAAAATATCTAGGAATAAACCTACCTAAGGAGACAAAAGACTTGTATGCAGAAAACTATAAGACACTGATGAAAGAAATTAAAGATGATACAAATAGGTGGAGAAACATACCATGTTCTTGGATTGGAAGAATCAACATTGTGAAAATGACTCTACTACCCAAAGCAATCTACAGATTCAATGCAATCCCTATCAAATTACCACTGGCATTTTTTACAGAACTAGAACAAAGAATTTCACAATTTGTATGGAAACACAAAAGACCCCGAATAGCCAAAGCAATCTTGAGAACGAAAAATGGAGCTGGAGGAATCAGGCTCCCTGACTTCAGACTATACTACAAGGCCACAGTAATCAAGACAGTATGGTACTGGCACAAAAACAGAAATATAGATCAATGGAACAGGAAAGAAAGCCCAGAGATAAACCCACACACATATGGTCACCTTAACTTTGATAAAGGAGGGAAGGATATACAGTGGAGAAAAGACAGCCTCTTCAATAAGTGGTGCTGGGAAAACTGGATAGCTACCTGTAGAAGTATGAAAATAGCACACTCCCTAACACCATACACAAAAATAAACTCAAAATGGGTTAAAGACCTAAATGTAAGGCCAGACACTATCAAACTCTTAGAGGAAAATATAGGCAGAACACTCTATGACATAAATCACAGCAAGATCCTTTTTGACCCATCTCCTAGAGAACTGGAAATAAAAACAAAAATAAACAAATGGGATCTAATGAACCTTAAAAGCTTTTGCACAGCAAAGGATACCATAAACAAGACCAAAAGACAACCCTCAGAATGGGAGAAAATAGTTGCAAATGAAGCAACTGACAAAGGATTAATTTCCAAAATTTATAAGCAACTCATGCAGCTCAATAACAAAAAAACAAAGAACCCAATCCAAAAATGGGCAGAAGAACTAAATAGACATTTCTCCAAAGAAGATATACAGATTGCCAACAAACACATGAAAGAATGCTCAACATCATTAATCATTAGAGAAATGCAAATCAAAACTACAATGAGATATCATCTCACACCGGCCAGATTGGCCATCATCAAAAACTCTAGAAACAATAAATGCTGGAGAGGGTGTGGAGAAAAGGGAATACTCTTGCACTGTTGGTGGGAATGTAAAATGATACAGCCACTATGGAGAACAGTATGGAGGTTCCTTAAAAAACTACAAATAGAACTACCATATGACCCAGCAATCCCACTACTGGGCATATACCCTGAGAAAACCATAATTCAAAAAGAGTCATGTACCAAAATGTTTATTGCAGCTCTATTTACGATAGCCAGGACATGGAAGCAACCTAAGTGTCCATCAACAGATGAATGGATAAGGAAGATGTGGCACATATATACAATGGAATATTACTCAGCCATAAAAAGAAATGAAACTGAGTTATTTGTAATGAGGTGGATAGACCTGGAATCTGTCATACAGAGTGAAGTAAGTCAGAAGGATAAAAACAAATACCGTATGCTAACACATATATATGGAATCTAAAAAAAAAAAAAAATGTCATGAAGAGATTAGTGGTAGGATGGGAATAAAACACAGACCTACTAGAGCATGGACTTGAGGATATGGGGAGGGGGAAGGGTAAGCTGTGACGATGTGAGAGAGTGGCAGGGACATATACACACTACCAAATGTAAATTAGATAGCTAGTGGGAAGCTGCCGCATAGCACAGGGAGTTCACCTCTGTGCTGTGTGACCACCTAGAGGGGTGGGATAGGGAGGGTGGGAGGGAGGGTGACGCAAGAGGGAAGAGATATGGGAACATATGTATATGTATAACTGATTCACTTTGTTGTAAAGGAGAAACTAACACACTATTGTAAAACAGTTATACTCAAATAAAGATGTTAAAAAAAAAAAAAAAAGAGTGATAGGAGCACCTTTTTTTGTTTGTTTGTTTGTTTCTTCATCCCCAGTTCCTGAAATAGCTGCAGAGTGATAAAGGTGAAAGAATCATCTTTTGTTATTCATGACAGGCCCTCTTCAACCACACCAGAGTTTATGTTAATAATATGACTTTAAGAAAGCCCCTAAGGATGGGGGACTGGCTGCCAAGGGAACCAGCCAGTGATTAGAGGGCTGGAACTTTCAGCTCCACCCCCAGGGAGGGAAGAGGGGCTGGAGGCTGAGTTAATCACTAATGACCAATGAGTTAATCACTTGTGCCTACATAAGGAAGCATTCTTAAAAACCCTAACCAAGGTATTCAGAGATCTTCCAGGTTGGCGAACACACTGAGGTGCTGGGAGGGTCATGTACCTGGAAAGGGCATGGAAGCTCCACGCCCCCTCCTCCATAGCTTGCCCTATGCATTTCTTCTTACTGTTCCTGAGTTGTATCTTTTTATAATAAACTGGTAATCTAACAAGTAAACTTTTCTTGAGTTCTGTGAACTACTCTAGCAAATTATCAAACCCGAGGAGGAGCTTATGGGAACCTCTGATTTATAGCTGGTTGATCAGAAGTACAAGGTGACAACCTGGGACTCATGAGTGGTGTCTGAAATGGGAGGTTGGGGGATGGGGGCAATCTTTTGGGACTGAGTCCTTAACCTGCGTCATCTGCACTAGCTCCAAATATTGTCATAACTAAATTGTAGGACACCCAATTTGTGTCTGGAGAGTTGAAGAATCGGTTGATGTGAGAAAACCACATACCCCCACTCTGACATTTGTTGTCAGAAGTACTGAGTTTAGGAAAATACAGTTTTTTTCCTTTTACATGGCAAAAGGGACTTTGCAGATGTGATTATGGTTAAGTACATTGAGATGAGTCCTTAAAAGGAAGAATCTTTCCCATCTGTGGTTGAGGAAGGTATGACTACAGAAGAAGAGTCAGAGAGATGCAAAGTTGCTGGCTTTGAAGATGGGGGAAGGGGCCAAAGGCCAAGGAATGCAAGCATCCTCTAGAAACTGAAAAAGGAAAGGAAATCCACTCTCCCTAGAGCCTCCAGAAAAGAACAAAACCCTGCTGACACCTTGCTTTTAGCCCAGTGAGACCTGTGGCATATTTCTGCCCTAAGGAACTGTAAGATAATAAATCTGTGTTGTTCTCAACTTACTAAATTTGTGGTAATTTGTTATGACAGCACTAGAAAACTAACACACCAAGTCAACTTAGTTGCATATGACACTTAAAATAATACTTGAATCATAATATTATTTAACTATTTACATTCATCTCAATGAATGGCCTTAAGTAACAAGATAATCACATCAAGTAAAAAGCCTATTAAGTAACTTCAGACAAAGTTGATCAGGAGCCATCCTGGATTAAAACACTTTCATCATTTGCTGGGAAAAAAATGAAACCATGCCATCAAGACAGAAACTACCGAACTAGTTTTATTCAAACCAACAAAAGTAAAAATTGGAAATCCAGTGATTTCCTTACATATTATGTCCTGCATGAATCAAGAATACAAGGGAAACATATTAATACTCACCATCTATACAATAAAAGGGAGACAAGTGCCAGTCACTGTATTGAGCTTTTACATATATTATCTTACTGGATTTTCATACAAACCTAAAATGTGGGTAACATTTTGCAAAAGTTCAAAGTTTTTTAACCAAGTTGATATGACAGATAGTAACACTAGATTAAAATCCAAACAAGATTCTAAAGCCTGTGTTCTTTCCATTCCTCTATGCTAAGAAAATGAAATAATTGTGAGAAGAAAGATAGTAAGAAGTGTGTCCAGTTCCAGAATGATGTCCTCTCAACTCCTACGGCATTTGCATTGTAACCTTCCTTCCCATTTGCTACATCCTGTCTGTAGTGTTTAAACGCCTGTTGTATTTGTTTTACTAGATTATAAATGCAGAAACTGTCACGGATATTTTTGTGCCTCCCCCTTATATACATAGCCACACAATATCTAGTACTGTTATTACTGTTGTTGTTACTATTGTTACCATTACTATTATTACAAGAGTAATAGTAGTAATTATTATTACTATTATCGTTATTGTTTACAGTAGTAATAACAATATCTGACACTTGTTGAGTGCACACTATGTACCAAGCACTGTTCTAACAATTTCACAATTTCATAATCCTAATGCATTTAATCCTCCCAACAATCCTAAAGGTAGGTACTACTTTTTTTTTTTCTGTCTGCGCCACACAGCATGTGGGATCTTAGTTGCCCAACCAGGGATCCAACTGGTGCCCCCTGCAGTGGAAGCATGGAGTCTTAACCACTGGACCACCAGGGAAGTCCCAGGTAGGTACTACTTTTATGGCTCTTTATAGATAAAGAAACTGAGGCACAAGACATTAGGCAACTTGCCCAATATCATACAGCTAGTAAGTGGTAGACCTGGAGAGCAGCCCAAGCAGTGTGGCTCATAATCATTGTTATACTGGAAGTACAGTAGCCCCCTCCCCTTTATCCATGAGGGATACATTCCAAGAACCCCAGTGGAAGCACGAAAACGTGGATAGTACTAAACCCTATATATGCTATGTTTTTTCCTATACCTACATACCTATGATAAAGTTTAATTTATAAATGAGGTTAACAACAGTAACTAATAGAATAGAGCAATCACAACAATATACTGTTATAAAAGTTATGTGAATGTGATCTCTCTCAGAATATCTTATGGTACAAATTTAATGCCTTTTCCATCTTTACTGAGCATTTATTACACACTGCGGCTATAACTTGCAGTTGGAGGTGCTGCAGCAACACTAGCACACATTTTTTTCCTTCTTTACAACTTCACATCTAGAAGATTTGTTCTTACTATGGTAAGAGCATCTTAGCAACTTCAGCTGACAATTTTTTTCCTTATTAAGTAGAGAACTTTCACCTTTTCAATTAAAGAAAACATTTTATGGCTTCTCTGTGGTATATCCAAATTGCCAACATCACTACTCTTTCATTTGGGGGTCATTTTTAAGTAAAATAATGGTGACTTGAACACAAGACAGTCAATCTGATAACCAAGATGCTACAAGTGACTAATGGGCAGGACACGCAGGACAAAGGGATGATTCAAGTCCCAGGTGGGATGGAGCAGACAGCACAGGATTTCATCACGCTACTCAGAGCAGCACGCAATTTAGAACTTATGAATTGTCTATTTCTGGAATTTCCATTTAATATTTCCAGACCTCAATTGACCACGTGTAACTGAAACCGAGGACAGTGGGCATACTACTTGCATTTATTATGAACTCAGAAAACCTTTATTATTATCCTAACAAAAGTGAGGTGGCTTAATAAAAATAACTGTGTGTCAGGTGCCATACTAAGTGCTTATATATGTTGTTTCATTTAAATCTCACAAAAACTTGTAAGAAAGGGATTACAAGTACAGTTGAATAGGTGAGAAACTGAGTTTTAGCTGTTAGGTTTGTATTTTCTCATCCTACACACTGCCTCCTTGATAAGAACAAAAATAAAATATACAATATTGAGTATTATAATACCATACAGGGAGACCAATTGGTACAAATTACCCTGCATCTCTAACAATGGGCATTAACACACTCGTTTGATTATATGTTCTACAATTAATTATTTTAGTAAGGGGTGTTCTAATGAAAAGAAGATGACATAAAATCTATTTATGATATCCTCCCTCTGTCCTCCAATTTTTGATTGGCTGAAATGAGAAGTCTGAAACACATATTCAACTCACCTATTCTCTTTGGACACAAGTCAGAGAAACTTGAGTCCTACAGCCTACAAGGGTGGAGGCGGCAGCACTAAACTGTGTAGAAGATATGGCCTCTACCTCCAGGATTCTCCCTCTCCCCAGACTCCTGTGTGAGAATTTTAAGAGGGGCACCAATGTGAACACCCTCCAAAGGCTAGGAACAGGAGCTCCAGGAGGGCTGACAAGTTGGGATCAGGGATGGGGGAAGGGTAGATTCAGAAGGATGGGATTAGTATTGGGTAATGAGCGTGCTGCTGTTTCAAGAGTCTAGATGACTAGAGTTTATGACCCTGTGACAGATGTACAGCCTACTCTCTACCCAGCCCAGTCCGGCAAATGCACGGAAGAAAGCAGACTAACCCTGTTCTCAATGGGCAGCCAAGAAGCCATGACCCATAAAATTTTAAATTGCTAATACTGCCTGCCCATTGAGGCTGAGGCTGAATAGGAAATTTGAAGACTTTTTTTTTTTAACCGTTGGAAAATCTAAATGTACATCTCTTGTGGATTATCAAACAAAAATACAGATTTCAAAACTTGAGGGTTTTGTGTTTTTTTCTGTTTTGTGTGGTTTAAACTGTAAAACGTAATCCTCAAATGAAGATAATCATCTGGTCTACAGTTAGAAGAATGAAATCAACAGCGAAAGCAAAGCACAAATAAAGAGACAGGCAGAGAATCCTACTGTGGTTTGGGTTCCTGCCTCCAGCTGCTTCTCTGCTCTCTGTGGTTTGGCACTTTTACCCTCCTTGAATTCTGTTAAGTCATAAACCCTCTATTTTACCTAGGACAGTGGTGAGCTGGATTTCTCTGCTAACAATCCAACTAATACACTATTTAAACACAAGCCAGGCACCAAAAGAAAACAGGAGACTAAACCTGAATTAGAAAGTTCCTGAGGACTGGGCCTGGGAGGCAAACAGAGGTGTAAGGGAGATTTCCTGTGAGTCATGTGAGTCTTTTCAACACTCCACAGGCCTCAGACCAGAAAAACTCATTCCCCTCCTTAATCTGCTTCATTTGCTCCTAATTTACACCTCCCAACTCTCAGCTACTCTCAGCATTTTCAACTGAACCACCACTATCAGGCAAGGAGAAGTAAATTAGCATTAGTGGGCAACCTGATACAAGCGCCAATGTTTTCAACTTTCTGGTGGTATCTTTAAAATCTATATAAATTGCATTGTGTATAGATACACCATTTAATATAAAAGTAATGGCAAAATATGGGTATTTCACAGGTAATATGAGTATTTCTCAAAAGTGGAAACAAATAAGGCCAATAAACATACACAGAGACCCAGCTTCATTAGTGATCAGGGATATGCAAATTAAGAGATACTCTTTTACATTCATCTGACTGTCAGAAATTTTAAAGTCTGATAATATCAAGTGTTAGAAAGGTTATTTGTTTCACAGGACCTCTCATACTCAGCTAGTGGGAGTATAAATTGATACAACCACTTTGGAAAAACTTTGGCATTATTTTATAAAGTTGAACAATCACATACCCTATAATACAGCAATTCCCCTCCTAGATGTATGTATATGTGCATGTGTGTGTATAAAAGAAGCTCTTACAAGTGATCAATAGGAGCCATGTAGAAGAATGTTCCTAGAAGTCCTGTTCACTATTGCAAAAAACATAGAAAAAAGCCCAAATGCCCATCAACAAAATGAGTAAATAAAGTGTGGTATACTCACAGGAAAGACTATTATATGAAGCAAGAGGGAGTGTTGGGCTTCCCTGGTGGCGCAGTGGTTGAGAGTCCGCCTGCCGATGCAGGAGACACGGGTTCGTGCCCCGATCCGGGAGGATCCCACATGCCGCGGAGCGGCTGGGCCCATGAGCCATGGCCGCTGAGCCTGCGCGGCCGGAGCCTGTGCTCCGCAATGGGAGAGGGAGGCCCGCAAAAAAAAAAAAAAAAAAAAAAAAAGGGAGTGTTTTGCAGTATCAGGCAACAATATGGATGAAACTTAACAATGCGATATAGGTGGGTAAATAAATCCCAACAGATTATATATAGCATATCCTTTTTAAAAAGTAAAATAATAATAATAATAAATAATTTTTTAGAAATACATAGAGGTATCAAACTATATCAAAATGAGAGCAAGGAAATGGTGAAAGGAGGATTCAGGATGGTGATTATCTTTGGTTGGGGAAGAAGGGATATGAAAGAGGAGATGACCAATAGGTAGATGAAAATTACCATCACAATTCCAGTTTTAGGGCTGGTTGTAGGTATACAGGAACTTACTGCACAAAAAAAACTTAACTTATTCACGGGCCAACAATGAAAGGGTGTCATGAGCCAGGGATTATGATTAATCCACTTCTGTGCAACTGGAATCTAAAAAATAAATTAAATGATGCCCCAGAAAGAGCATTATATTTATCCTGTGACTTTATATACTCTCTGGCACCCCAAGGAGATACAAATAACCCAGAGAAAAAACCCTAGGGGGTAAATTGTCCAAGGCCTTTTTTTTCTGTTTATTGCCCAGCTCATAGGAGGCAGGGTCACCACACTGGTTAGTAGCACAGACTCTGGCCAGACTGACTTGGTGGAGGAGATGAAACCTGGCTGCTTTAAGTTTCTTAAAGTTTAAGAAATATTCTCCTAAACTCTTCTGCGTAGTACTCCTCTGGGAAGCTCTAAGCCTCAAGCTCTCAATAATACTAGCCTCAAGCTCTCAGTAGGATTTGCTGACTGAAAAAACTGAGTTAAAACGTTCCTTAAATACTGTTTTCCAAGAAATGACTAGAAAGAAGTTTGGGACTCAAAGGTGGTTTTTCATGGAATCTTTCTCTGCATCATTAGCATAAATAACCAAGTTTTTGTGACATATTACTTATTTGTGACATATTACTTACCTGTTGACTTTAATTAACATAGACTCCTGTAACCATCCAAAAAAAGTCCCAAAATTTGTGGACTTAAAGTTTTTATAATTTATTAAAATAAAAACCATTTAAATCTTTATAGAGGGCCTATTTATACTTTCACTACGAGCAATTCTAAGAAACTGGGTTACCTGGTTTCTATAGCATTAACAGGTTAGAAGTCATAATTTAGAAAGAATGCAGACTTTCAGAGATATGCTCAGTAATACAGAAAAAAATCATGTGTGACAACTGTCAGAAAGAAGTCAGAAAAAAATAAGACAAAAAATTAACCTCTGATCATATTATGACCACTCGGCATAATAATTTTAATCATCATAATCATCATAATGATGATCCTGAATCATGAAGAAAAGGTGATATGTTGAATGCACTTCGTTTATTAAAAGGCAAGTAGTCTCAAATATCTGTTTTAAATATACCATGAAGACTTCTAAATAATGGGTTTTTTCCCTTGGTAAAATCTCCAGGATTAGTTGCAAATGGACCCACTAAGTAATTCAATGGGTTGGCCTACCCTAGAAAGTTGTTTGATACAAACCAATTAAATGTTGAAGAACTGCTGCCCAAAATTATGAATAAATTAATCAACAGAAATGAGTAATCCATTACATAAACAGTGTCATTTTAATTGGGTTTAAAAGTAAATTTTAATACTTTAAAAGAGTGGGTCATAAGTTTTCTGTAAAACTCACCTGCATGAAATGATTCATTTTCTCTGATGTTCCTCAGTAAATAATAATATAAGGAAGCTTTATAACTTTTTAACAAACTTACCAAAACTTATATATACAAGCAGTTACCTTGAGAGCCAATTCACTTCTTCCACAGCTATGGCTAGTGAAAATTACCTTTTTTGTCACAATATGGTAAATGTAACGAGTTAGGAAACAGGTAACTGAAGGGCATAGAGGAAGGGCACCCAACAGACAGACAGCAAGGAGCCAGGGAAGAAGACTGCCTGACTTGATGCTATCTACAAAGAGTCTTTAAGCAGCCATGAGGTCAGATAGGAAAGCATTCAAGGAGGGAGGTACAGGTGTAAAGATGCAGACTATGATGTGTAACAGCAAGGTACTCAGAGGCATGCCGTTATTGCTGGGCCGCCACATGAGAGATGGATGTTCTGGGAGATAAGCTTGGAGAGGGAAGTGGGCCAGTGATAGGGGGCCTTACAGTTCACGTCAAGAACCTTGAGTTCTCACAAAAGGACAAATATTGCATGATTCCACTTATACAAGGGATCTAGAATAGTCAAATTTGTAGAGACAGAAAGTAGAATGGTGGTTACCAGGGGCTGAGGGGAGAGGGGGATGCAGAGTTAGTGTTTACACAGGTTCAGAGTTTCTATTTGGAATAATAAACAAGTTCTGGAAATGGAGAGCGGTGATGGTTGCACACTATTGTGAATGTACTTAATGTCACTGAAAATGGTTAAAATGGTAAATTTTTTGTTATATATATTTTACCATAATAAAAACCACTAAAAATATAATAATTGTGTTCAGGTAAAGAAGAAAATGAAGGAGGGAGGAGGGGAGGGGGGAGGAGGGTGAAGAGGGGAACAACAGCCAGAAGCAGTAGCTACAGCCACAGCTTGAGCTCCATCCAGTAACCAGTGGCTCTCAGTCTTGTTTTAGCTGCAGAACCCTTTCTTCAAACATCTTGCACAGAAGCCCAACTATAAACCAGGCAAAGCAACAGACTGGTGGGGGCCAGAGGCCAGCCCAGGAGCCACCAGCTTCTGTTTCCTAACTTGCCCCCATAATGACTCAGAGGAGCCTCCAGGGAACCCCAAGAGCTCCCTCAATTTGCAAACCACTGGTGCAGGTGATGGGAGGAAGCCAAAAGGTTTCAGCCTGAACATGGTGCAGTGAGATTTCTGAGATAGTACTGTAAAATAGTCTTGTTTGGAATCAAATGAAACTATTTCAACTCTACCTCTCACTAACCATGTACCCTCAGGCAAGTTACTTCTATGCTATCAAAGGGACTAGGGCTTCCCTGGTGGCCAGTGGTTGAGAGTCCGCCTGCCGATGCTGGGGATACGGGTTCGGGCCCCGGTCCGGGAGGAACCCGCATGCCGCGGAGCGGCTGGGCCCGTGAGCCATGGCCACTGAGCCTGCGCGTCTGGAGCCTGTGCTCCACAACGGGAAAGGCCACAGCAGTGAGAGACCCCGTACTGCAAAAAAAAAAAAAAAAAAAAAAAAAAAGGGACTAAAAAAACTTTTTATAAGGACTGATGAAATGTTAGTAGGATGTGATAGGGGGTAAATTCTCATTTGATGGCAGTTATTGGTACCCTTTAATTTTATTTGACATTACTCTGGTTCTTGTGAAATAAGATGATTTAGGGTAGGTGGAGGCATGGATGGAAGCTGTGACAAAAGTCCAAGTAGTGATAAAGGCCTAAACTGAAGTAGTAGTAATAAGGATTGGAGGGGAAGGTGGACTCCAGAAATATTCTGGAAGTGTTGTCAAGATGGGAAATAAGCACTGGCAGCCATCTCATATTCCTCTAAATCAACCTGAAGAAAGGAGAAGAGATAAGCAGAAATAACCCAAAAGTTATTCCTAGAACTGGTCTGGGGGAGAGAGGGGACTATATCCGGGACACAGAACAGCCAGAGGCCAAGTGGAAGGCTTTTAATGTCAACCCTTACCTCTCCCCTACATTGCATTACTGCCTATCCCTTTAACAACTTTCTGCAGTGTTGAGAAGTTAAAAAGGTTCAGGCTTTCTAGCCAGGAGCCATTCCTCCACCCACCTCCCTCCAAGCTCCTAGGTCTAATGGGCTACAACCTAGAGAGACTGCCTCCTCCTTCTTCCAGAGCAGCTGGTGATAAAGCCATAGTCACAAAACAGCCTGATGGAGGGGTGCCAAACAAAAGCAATCAACAGTGGTTCTGTAATGCCCAAGGATTCTCCATTCTGGGATTCATCCCCTCCCTTCTACTTAAAGTCACCTGGAGGGACTTGGCCAGGCCTGGCCATTGACTCTTCCCCAGTACACAAGGGGACATGTATGAGAATGTTCATCAGTGTTGTTTGTGGCTGGGAGTTGGAAACTATCTGAGTGTCCATCACTGAAGGACCATGGAACCACAGATAGTTAGAAACAACAGGCTAGATCAGTGATTCTCAACCAGGGTCATTTTGTCCCCCAGGAAACATCTGACAATGTCTGGAAAGATTTTTGATTATCACAACTCAGAGGTAAGGAGGTGGAGGGAGTGCTATACTAGCATCTAGAGGGTAGAGGCCAGGGATACTGCTACATCCTACAGTGTACAGGCCAGCCCCCAGAGCAAAGAATTATGTGACCCAAAATGTCAATAAGGCTGAGATTGAAAAATGATGGAGTAGAGAAACCAAACATGACTGGGTCATAAATATACAGTGCTGAATAGAAAAAAAAATTTTTTTAAAGAGATGTGATCTGTTATAAAATTCCTATTTGGAATTAAGGATTCATATAGTCACATCCGATATTCATTGTGTATGTATTTGCAAGCTAAGCGCTACACTTGGCAGAGAATACAATAGTGACCAAAACTAGATTGGATTCCTTACCTCCTGAAGTCTAGTAGAAGAGGCAGATATTAATTAATCTTGCAAATTAAAAGGGGGAAGGGAGAAGATATTCTGGAGACTGGTAGGGTCTAGAGCTCCCTAATCCCCCACTTGCAAAGGCCACAGAAAGTTCTTCAATTTACAGTACCTTTCAGGAGGGCTACATACCAGCTTAGGATTGTGTTGTGCACACAGTGAGTGCTCAATAGATGTTTGTTTAGTGAATAGATGAAGGCTGTACAGTTAAATGCCACTAAATGACTCCATCAAAAGTTTCTGTGCCTTAATCTTTGAAATGAGGAAACCAAACAGAAAGGAAGAACCAAAGGGCCAGGCCCTTTACTAGACAGTAACAAGGAGTACACATGTAGACTGACCAACTACTATTGTTCACTCGTCCTCAAGACTGTGCCCCCCTCAAACCAAGCTATTTGCAGTTCCTTGAGCAAAATACTCTTTGGCATCTCTAAGCCTGGACTGTCCTTCCTCACCTAGTCCACCTGGAAAACTCATTCATGCTTCAAATTCCCAATCACCTTCTCTGTCGAGCTTCCTCATGCTGGTGGACTTGATCTCTGGCATCCTTTGTGCCATCTGTACTTTGTGCTCACCTCTACAGTACATATCATAACTTCTTTTTTTATGATTTTTTAAATCATAACTTCTTGCCATAATTTGATCATGAGTTCTCTGGGAACAGGAACTATATCCTATTCATCTTAATAGCACAGAGACTAGTCTAGAACCTAGAACATTATAGATGCTCAAGGTTTGTTGAATGAAAGACTGAATGAATGAATACATGTCCTGCACTGTACTACAAAAAGAATGGGATAAAACATATGCCCTCAAAAAGCTTACCATCTATCTGATGGGAAAAGGATAAATATGTGAAATAATAATTAACAATTTTTGCTAGAGATATAAATTTGATAGTCATTATAAGAAACATGCATTTTTTCATATTTGAATTAGAGTATACGTTAGGATATAATCTGCTAGATAGTATACATATGATTAAATAAATATCCTCAGGTATTCCTAGAAATCCTTATCCTCCTATCATAGTATTTGCCATTTGAGTTGATAGCAATTGAAATTGAAATTGAAATTGACATTACAAGCAGAGTCTACTTGGAAACATAGAGTGCTCTTTATCATGAATGCCTGGCATGTAGTGGGTCCTCAATAAATGTTTATTGAACGAGTGACCTGATATTCTTAATCATAGAGAAAAAGTTATCTGTCTACTACTGAGGCAGGCATATCAGGAGTTGGTGATACCTAGAATATATCCCTCTCATAATGAAAACAGAACCAGCTCAAGGTCCTAAACTTTTCCTCTGCTATTTAGTACCCAGTTGCCAAAAGAGGTATTATTGCCCCCTTTTGGTAAAAGGAGTAGAAAACAGTTGTGTGGTCACAAACTATTCCTTTATATGCTATCCATATGGTGATAACACATCTACACACCAACCTCTCTCCATCCCATAACGGTTAGGGATTCATGGAGCTAAACTCAAATTTAGGGGATGAGTTTTGATACTGAGAGTTTAAAATACTGAAATATAAGAAGTCCTGGATATCAGGTAAACTGCATTTTTCTGATTGCTGGGTTAGACAAGGAGAAACTGCAAACAAGAATTCATGTTTGGACGGTTGCCAGAGGTAGGACTGAAAATCTTAATGAACAAAAGAGCTCAGCCAACCAAAAAAAAAAAAAAAAAAAAAAACCTCTAGCCCAAGACCCTCAGAATAAAGATCAATAAAGGTTAGAGTGTAGGGAGTATGGCAGAATGGAAAGGAAGCCTCAAGTACCTTAGTCATCCCTCATTCATTCATTTATGGGGTTGTGGGAAATACAAACATTTAAAAGACTTGATTCTTGCTGTTAAGGACTTTGTCCATCAGGAATGCAAGATACACATAAATAGCTATCACACAGGGAAGAAAGTAAAAATCCATAAGGGAGGCACAAAAAAAGTGTGTTCAGAGACAGAAGAAATCTTCTCTCTAGGAAGCTATCAGATGTTCCTGGTAAAACATACCAGATTTTGAAAACATTAGAGCATTAGGAACAAACAATTATTGCTAATCCTTGTTATGTCTTGCATTAGGAACAAACAATTATTGCTAATCCTTGTTATGTCTTGCTCAACTAATCCACCATATTGTCTGTCTCATCATCAGGGTTGCTTGTCATCTCCTGAAGCAACACCACATCTTCCTATCACCCAAGAATGGAGGGCTGATGATGGGTGTAAACTAACCCATGCATAGTACCATGAACGAGGCTGTCTGCCACTCCTGCGTAATCACCACTTAATCTCCACAATAACCCAACAAGGTAGGTACTGTTATTATCCCCATTCTACAAGCAAGACAAGTGGGGCACAGAGAAGTTAAGTGACTCGCCCAAGGTCACCTAGCTGGTAAGTGGCACAAAAACAGGATTTGAGTCCAGAATCTGTACCCTTAGACATTACACTACACTGCCTCCCAGCTGAGAACTTATGGCTAAATTTATCAGACATACTGTATATAGCTGGATAATACAAGGTGATTTTTGGCCCTTTAAACACACACAGCTATTTAAAACTTATTTACATGGAAAAATACATACACCATTATTGATCTAGTTTTGAATATAGTATGACTTGTTAAGACAGTTTTCACAACCTTTCATGGAAAATTCACTTTGTTAATCTTAAAAAAAAAAAAAAAAAAAAAAAAAAAGTGCCAGCGGCCAGGAGTAGTTAAACCCAGTTTAAACTGGGGCTGGCAGGCGCCACCCTTTACAGGTCATCGCATGGCCTTAGGGAAATTGCTTAGCCTTCTTTGTTTCTCCATCAGCAAAGCAGGGATAACAACAGTGCTATCTCATAAAAGGGTAAGGATTAAATGATAGTATCCATATAAATCGCTAAGCACAGTAGGTGACATAGTGAGTGCTCAATGAATGTTGGCTTTCATTATTTAGACCTGAGTTATCTGTATTTCCAGGATGCGAGTCGTCCAGTAACCACAGAAATGCTGTCCCCGTCCCAGAGTCTCTGCCAATCCCTTGAGCACATTCCTCTCTATTTTCTACTAACACAGTGACAAGAGAAGCAGGCTTCCCTGGACCCCCAGACCTGAAGGTGGCTACGTCGCCTCGCTCAGCCCGGGAAAGAGGCAGGCTCTGGATTTCCTCGGGGCGGCACCACAAAACTCAACACAGACTTCTCACTTGGGTGAACTCAACTGTTAGTGAGGGATCACCCGCCCACTCTGCCGGGCTCCGTAGCAAGGAATGTGGGCACCGGCGGCAGGAAGAGGAGCTCACCCACCTACCAAGCCCGAGACTGGATACCCCTCCTTCACAGCAACCCTGGGGACTTCGTCCCCTCCCCGCTGGGAGGCCACTGGGAATCGACTTAACAATGCCAAGACAGTGAATTTCCCCTCAGATCCTCTGAAATACATCCCCACGATTTCTAAGAGGGAGTCAAGGGAGGGACAGCAAGAGCTTCATAAAGCCAGTAAACAGCTACATCCCTGCAGCACATGTTCAGCCGCCTGAACCAGCTCCCCAGTGCCTGCCGCCGCCACGTGCGAACCCGGGCGCTCCCAGCAGCGCCCGCCGCCCAGCCGGTCGCCGTGCGCGGCCTCCACTCACCAGGTGAAGAGTTTGTCCTTGATCCGGTGCAGCAGGCTGGCGGACTCGCCCGCTGCTCCCTGCGCGTGAGGCTGCGGGAGGGCGGATCCCGCCGGCGAGGTGGCCTCCATGGGAGCCCCGCGGTCTCCGGCGCCCGGAACCCCTAGACGTGCTGGGTCCCGGAAGACGGGAGGCGGTGCCTGTGCTGCCGGTGGGGGCTCGGCTCGGCCAGTGAGTCCGCACTCCCGGGTTCGCTCGCGTCCTTCTCGCACCGCAGCCGGCGGGCTCCTTCTGCGGCAAATCATTAACTGTCAAGCCCCTAGGGCCAGACAATACATTTGCAGATTGCAACCGGGCACCTCGGGGAGCCAGGAGCAGGAGGAGAAAGGGCGCTTTTTTTTTCCGCCTTGGCAGTCGAGCTTCACTGTTGGGTGACATCCAATATGCATTTCAAGTTCTTATGGTCCCTTATTTAAAATCAGCAAATGAGGTGAATCGAGGTTATGCCGGTGTGTACTAACCTAAGAAGCAGTGATTTAGCTACTGCCTGACCTTTGCTAACTGGGAATGTCCGGCTGATCCCTCCCTTGACCTAGTCTCCCTCCCTCTGACTAACTTATAAAAGATATTTCCCATCTAATAGAACTGAAGACGCTTTAGTTCTGTGTTTCTTGTTTTCGAAAAACAGATAAAATCCTATGTTTCCTATCCGTAAAAGGATGCCGGAAACATGTCTTCGTGGTCTTTCTGATGTGCCTCCTTCCTTACGGGTGTGTTCGGTTTGCCTTTCAATATTCAGAATTGTCTCTGAGGTGCTAGAGAAGAGTGTCAACCCCTGGCGCTCAGCTAGGGTGTCCTGGGCCTGGGTCATGCCTTCCGATGCTTCTGCGGGCCAGGGAGGGACTAGGAACTGGGGTCCAAAAGTTCCTGACTCACTGACAAAAAGGACGTTAGTGGGTCTGGTAGACTGCTACTTCCGGAAAGGAGATCAGGAAGACAAAAGGAAAGGTGTTGGGACCATTTTTTTCCTGACCACCTCCTTCCTGGGGCAAGGTCCGGGCGGCAGGAGTGGGGAGCAGACTGTGAGAAGATTCTAAGAAAGAAAATAGATTTTGAAAAATGAAATGTAGCTTTAGGAACCCCAAGTTTAGCAACTACAGAAACCCCAAAATTTAAACGAAATGATTTTTTTAAATTGTTTAAGAAGAGAGAAGGTGATACGATAATGGAAGCAGAGCTTGGAGTGATAGCTTTGAAGATGAAGGGGTCTCCACAAGCCAAGGAATAAAGGTAGCCAGTAGAAGTTTAGAGCCTTGAGAAGGAAGTAGCCCTGCCGACTTAAGCCTTAACTGTAGCCCAGTAAAACTGATTTCGGACTTCTGGCCTCCAGAACTGTAGGAGAATAGACTTGTATTGTTTCAAGCTACTAAATTGGTGGTGACTTGTTGCAACAACCGTAAGAAACAAATGCAAATGTAGTATATACACTAACTTGTAAGTGATATGAGGTACTGTCAAGTGAAAAAAGTAAGTTGCAGAGTTGGAGAATAATTGTATAATATGATTCCTTTTTAGTAAAAAACACCAACTAAGTAACTTAATATCTTTATATATACATATACATCTATATGCATACCTTTATGCTCACTTGTGTTTATATGAGCAAAAGAAGGGTGTGAAAGAATACACATCAGGCTATTGATACTGGTTTAAGTTGTGAGGGTGGTGGGAATAGGGGGGGAGTTGAGGAGGGGAATAAGGGAGAATTGTTTTATACATCTTTGTTTTGTGTTTTTACTATGGGCATATACTACTTTTGCAATTTGAAAAATATTCAATTAAGACATTTTTCAGTAAGTCATGTTTGGCTCAACGTATTACCCCCACAGGAAAACTGGGCCAGGAAACGTAGTCGACCACTAATGTGGATTCTAAAGTTATGGGCAAAGTTATATGTATTTTCTAAACAGAAAATGCTCCTCAAAAAGTAATACTAGTAGTATTGCTCTAGCAATGCTCCAAAATGAGCTTACCCTCTTACTGAGGATTATTGATCAGTCTACATTACACTGGTATCAGGATTAAAATACGTTGAGTGGATCTGTGGACACTAATCCACAAGTTTTTGTCAGAGGAAATTTACTGAAAAAAATTGTTTAGGTGTTGGAGATATTGCACAAAATAGCCTTACTTCTTACAAGTACCAAAAAAAGAGCTGCCTCTTATTGAGCACCTACTGTGTGCCAGATAGTATATGTAATTTTCAATCCTTTTCCAGTTATCTATTGTTATGTATCAAGTCACCCCCAATCTTAATGGCTTCAAACAACAATAATTTTATTATCTCCTGTGGTTTCTGTGGATAAGAAATTTAGGAAAGTCTGGGCCAGGCGGTTCTGGCTCAAAGTCTTTCATGCAGTTGCAGTCAGAAGGTAGCTGAAGCTGGAAGGCAAGGGGGTGAGGGTGGGGGGAGTGTTAGGGCTACAGCATCTAGGGGCTGACCAGCGTCTCTCTCTCTCCACTTAGTTCCATGTGGTCTCTTATTGTGGGCTAATTTGGGCTTCCTCACAACCTGGTGACTTTAGGGTAGTTGGTCTGCTTACATGGCAGCTGGGTTCCCCTCCAAGCAAGTGTCCTAAGAGGAAAAAGCCAAAATATTGTTTACGTTCTCCAGCCAAAGACTACCATGAATATACATGTAGTTAAACAAGTTGAATTTATTACTCCTTGCAGTGAGGGAGAACAAACCCATTGGAGAATTATTGGATGTCCAGTAAGAGGATGTTAGAAAGAACCTATTATAGGATTTGGGCTTTGGTTGAGTGGTTTGAAGGAGGGTCTAAGGAAGCAGGGACTGATTCACCCTAGATTGAATGCTGTCAGATTGCATGCAATTCTGATTGGTATCTCAATAAATCAGATGAGGGTGAAGATAAAACTACAATTGATAAGGAAGTAGCAGTCACTCATTTTGACCAAAGGAGAAGGAAAGTTGGTATTTTGGGGGTGTCACAGTGAGTGACCTTGTTTTTGTGTTTAGATAAAATTATTATGAAATGGCCTTTTTTGTCTCATTTTATCATGGTCTCAAAGTAGTCTTGTCTGAGAGTGGTACTCTAAGATTGTTTACATCCAATAAAAGAAAAATATGGCCTAGCTATGAGTACCAGGCCAGCTTCCAAATATTAAAAACTGCTTTTTATTTTCTTTCTCAGTATCTTCTTTCATGACCTAACCACAGAAGTCACATAGTATCATCTTCACCATAACTACAAATCCACCCAGATACAAGGGGAGTGAATTTAGACCCTGTTATGGACTGAATGTTTGTGTTCCTCCAAAATTCATATGTTGAAATCTAATTCCCAATGTGATAGTATTTGGAAGTGGGGCCTTTGGGAGGTAACTAGGTCCTCATGCAAGCCAAAGAGCTGGCTTGCTCTTTTTCTGCTATGTGAGGACACAGTGAGAAATTAGCAGTCTGCAACCCAGAAGAGGGCTCTCACCAGAACCCAACCATGCTGGCACCCAGATCTTGGACTTCCAGCTTCCAGAACTGTGAAAAATAAATGTTTTTTGTTTAAGGCACACAGTCAATGGTAATTTGTTAAGGCAACTCAAATAAGAAAACCCCTACCTCTTTTTATTATTATTATTATTATCTTTTGGCCGAGGAGTGGGGCATGTGGGATCTTATTCCCCATCCAGGGATCGAAGCCATACCCCCTGCATTGGAACCACGGAGTCTTAACCACTGGACCAGTAGGGAAACTCCCACCTCTTGATGGGAAATGTGTCAAAGTCACACGAATATGAGTGCTTGGAATGGGAGCTATTGTTGCAGCCATCTTTGGAAAATATAGTCTGCCACAAATGCTTTCCATAAGCTAGGCTTATTCGCACTGGTTAGCTTATTAGCACTATTTTTTAAGATGAGTAACCTAAAAGCTCAGAAAGATTAAGTAACTTGCCCAAGATCTTCAGAATAATAACTGACTGGCTCTGAAATCAGGGTCACCCGGCTGCCTCTGTGATTTAACTGACAAGCATGAGTGAGCCTCTTTCCCACTATCTTTTCTCCCGTTTATAAAAATAATTGTAAATAAACATACTTTAAAAATCTCACCAAACATAACATATTATATAGTAAAAGCCATTATGGATATTTAAGTGTCATATTAAGATTGTCATCAATCAAAAAACATAAGATTATACTTATAACCGTTTATGATTTTGTGTTATGTTCTTTTATGAGGCATATTTTAAAATATTTATTTATTTGGCTGCATCAGGTCTTAGTTTCGGCACACGGGATCTTCATTGCAGCATGTGGAATCTTTTTTTTTTTTAATTTATTTTTGGCTGCGTTGTGTGTTCGTTGCTGTGCATGGGTTTTCTCTAGTTGCGGCGAGTGGGGGCTACTCTTCGTTGCGGTGCATGGGCTTCTCATCATGGTGGCTTCTCTTGTTGCAGAGCACAGGCTCTAGGCACGCGGGTTTCAGTAGTTGTGGCACGTAGGCTCAGTAGTTGTGGCTCGTGGGCTCTACAGCACAGGCTCAGTAGTTGTGGCACACAGGCTTAGTTGCTCTGCAGCATGTGGGATCTTACTGGACCAGGGCTCGAACCTGTGTCCCCTGCATTGGCAGGCGGACTCTTAACCACTGCGCCACCAGGAGAGACCCCATCTGAGATCTTTTGTTGTGGCGCATGGGCTCTTTGTTGCAGTGTGCAGGCTTCTCTCTAGTTGTGGCACGGAGGCTCTAGAGTGCATGGCACTGGTTGCCCTGTGGCATGTGAGATCTTAGTTCCCCAACCAGGGATCGAACCGGTATCCCCTGTGTTGGAAGGTGGATTCTTAGCCACTGGACCACCAGAGAAGTCCCTGTGAAGCATATTTGAATACTAAAAATACCATAATAGTAATGAAATTCAACTTTTTTATTGAAAAGGATCAAAAAGAAGAAAAATTCTAAAGCAGTTATCAATATTTAAGACTCCCTTAAACTGGAACCAACGTTTAAGATAAACTAAAGTCATTTATAAAAATTTGAAATATAGTGGATTTACAATATTGTGTTAGTTTCAGGTGTACAGCGAAGCAATTCGGTTATATATTTTTTCAGATTATATTCCAATACAGGTTATAACAAGATATCAAATATCATTCCCTGTGCTATACAATAAATCCTTGATGCTTATCTATTTTATGTATAGTAGTTTGTATCTGTTAATCCTGTACTCCTCATTTGTACTTCTCTCCCTCCCTCTCCCCTTTGGTAACCATAAGTTTGTTTTCCATGTCTATGAGTCTGTTTCTGTTTTGTATATAGATTCTTTTTTTTTTTTTTTGCTGCACCACAAGGCTTGCAGGATCTTAGTTCCCCAACTAGGGATCAAACCCGTGCTCCCTGCATTGGGAGCATGGAGTCCTAACCACTGGACCACCAGGGAATTCCTTAGATTCATTTGTATTATTTTTTAGATTCCACATATAACTGTTATCTCATAGTATTTGTATTTCTCTGTTTGCCTTACTTCTCTGAGTATATAGTCCATCCATCCATGTTGCTGCACATGGCAATATTTCATTCTTTCTTATGGCTGAGTTATATTCCAGTGTGTGTGTGTGTGTGTGTGTGTGTGTGTGTGTGTACCACATCTTCTTAAACTAGTCAACTGTTGATGGGCATTTGGGTTGTTTCCATGTCTTGGCTATTGTAAATAGTGCTGCTATGAACATTGGGGTGCATGTATCTTTTTGAGTTCGACTTTTCATTTTTTCCAGATATATACCCAGGAGTGGAATTGCTGGATCATATGGTAGCTCTATTTTTAGTTTTTTAAGGACACTCCATATTGTTTTCCATAGCGGCTGTACCAGTTTACACTCCCACCAACAGTGGAGTTTTCTCCAAATCTTCTCCAGCATTTATTATTTGTAGACTTAGTGATGATAGACATTCAAACCAGTGTGAGGTGATACCTCATTGTGGTTTTGATTTGCATTTCTCTAAATAATTAGTGACATTGAGCATCTTTTCATGTGCCTGTTGGCCATCTGTATGTCTTTGGAAATTTTTCTATTTAGGTCTCCTGCTCATTTTTTTATTGGGTTGTTTGGGTTTTCTTTGATATTGAGTTATGAGCTGTTTGCATATTTTTTGATATTAACCCCTTATCATTTGCATCATTGCAAATATTTTCTCCCATTCTGTAGGTTGTTTTGTCTTGTTGATTTCCTTTGCTATGAAAAGCTTTTAAGTTTGATTAGGTCCCATTTATTTTTGCTTTTATTTGTTTTGCCTTGGAGACTGATCTAAGAAAATATTGCTACAATTATGTCAGAGAAAGTTTTGTCTATATTCTCTTCCAGAAGTTTTATGGTGTCATGTCTTATATTTAAGTCTTTAAACCATTTTGAGTTTATTTTTGTATTATGGTGTGAGGGAGAGTTCTAATTTTATTGATTTACACGTAGCTGCCCAGCTTTCCCAACACCACTTGGAGAGGCTATCTTTTCTCCATTGTATATTCTTGCCTCCTTTGTCATAGATTAATTGACCACAGGTGCATGGGTTTATTTCTGGGCTCTATATTCTGTTCCATTGATCTATATGTCTATTTTTGTGTCAATACCATGCTGTTTTTTAAATAAATAAATAAATTTATTTATATATATATATTTTGGCTGCATTGGGTCTTCGTTGCTGCGCGTGGGCTTTCTCTAGTTGAGGCAAGCAGGGGCTACTCTTTGTTAAGGTGTGCAGGCTTCTCATTGTAGTGGCTTCTCTTGTTGCAGAGCACAGCTCTAGGCACACTGCCTCCAATAGTTGTGGCATGGGGGCTTAGTTGCTCTATGGCATGTGGGACCTTCCTGGACCAGGGCTTGAACCCATGTCCCCTGCATTAGCAAGCAGATTCTTAACCACTGTGCCACCAGGGAAGTCCCAATATCATGCTGTTTTGATTACTGGAGCTTTGTAATATAGTCTGAAGTCTGGACCTGTTATGCCTCCAACTTTGTTGTTTTTCCTCAGGATTGCTTTGGCAATTCTGGCTCTTTTGTGATTCCATATAAATTTTAGGATTATTTGTTCCTGTTCTGTGAAAATTGTCCTGGGTATTTTGATAGGGATTGCATTAAATATGCAGATTGCTTTGAGTAGTATAGCCATTTAAAAAATGTTAATTCTTCCAATCCAAGAGCATGGGATATCTTTCCATTCCTCTGAATCATCTTCAATTTCCATGATCAATATTTTATAGTTTTCAGTGTATAGGTCTTTCATCTCCTTGGTTAAGTTTATTCCTTGGTTTTGTTTTGTTTTGGTTTTGTTTTTGGACACAATTCTAAAAAGGATTTTTTTTTTTACTTTCTCTTTCTGATATTTTGTTATTAGTGTAAAGAAATGCAGCAGAGTTCTGTATATTAATCTAGTTTCCCACTATCTTGCTGAATTTATTTATTAGTTCTAACAGTTTTTGTGTGGAGACTTTAGGGTTCTCTATATGAAGTATCATGTCATCTTCAAATAGTGACATTTTTACCTCTTCCCTTCCAATCTGTATACTATTTATTTGTTTTTCTTGTCTGACTGCTGTGGCTAGGACTTCTAATACTATGTTGAATAGAGGTAGTTAGTTGGGCACCCTTGTCTTGTTCCTGAATTTAGCAGGAAGGCTTTCAACTTTTCACCATTGAGGATTATATTGGCTGTGGGTTTGCCATAAATGGCTTTTATTATGTTGAGATATGTTCCCTCTATGCCCATTTTGGTGAGAGTTTTTATCATGAATGGATGTTGAATTTTGTCCAATGCTTTTTTTTTTTACATCTATTGAGATGATCTTGTGGTTTATGTCTTTCCTTTTGCTAATGTGGTGTATCGTATTGATTGATTTGCTTATGCCAAACCATTCTTGCATCCCTGGAATGAATCCAGATTGATCATGGTGTATGATCTTTTTAAGTATTGTTGGATTTGATTTGCTACTATTTTGTTAAGGATTTTTGCATCTGTATTCATCAAGGATATTGACCTGTAATTTATATTTTTTGTAGTGCCTTTGTGTGGTTTTGGTATCAAGTTGATAGTGGTTTCACAGAATGAATTTGGGAGTGTTCCCTCCTCTACAATTTTTGGAATAGTTGAAGAAGGATAGGTATAAGTTTTTCTTTTTATGTTTGGTACAATTCCCCAGTGAAGCTGTCCAGTCCTGGACTTTTGTTTGCAGGGAGTTTTTTTTATTACAGACTCTATTTCACTGCTAGTGATCAGTCTGTTCAAATTATCTGTTTCTTCTTGATTCAATTTTGGCAGGCCGTATGTTTCTAGAAATTTGTCTATTTCTTGTAGGTAGTCCTATTTGTTGGCATATAACTGTTCATAGTATTCTCTCATTATTTTTTGTATTTCTGTGGCATCAGTTGTTATTTCTCCTCTTTCATTTCTTATTTTGTTTTTGTTTTTTTGGAGGGTCACCTCTCTTTTCTTCTTGGTGAGCTTAGCTAGAGGTTTGTTGATTTCATTTATCTTTTCAAATAACCAGTTCTTGTTTTTACTGATATTTTCTATTGTTTTTTAATTTCTATTTTATTTTTTTTCTCTCTGATCTTTATTATTCCCTTCCTTCTGATGACTGGGTTTTGTTTGTTCTTTTTCTAATTCTTTTAGGTGGTAAGTTAGGTTGTTTATTTGAGATTTTTCTTGTTACTTCAGGAAGCTCTGTATCACTATGAACTTCCCTCTTAGAATTGCTTTTGCTGCCTCCCATAAATTTTATAAGGTTGTGTTTTCATTTTGATTTGTCTCAAGGTATTTTCTGATTTATTATTTGATTTCATCATTGACCCATTGGTAGTAGCATGTTGTTTACTATCCATGTGTTTATTCTATTCCCAGTTTTCTTTCTGTGGTTAATTTCTAGTTTCATACAGTTATGTTCAGAGAAAATGCTTGAAATAATTTCTATCCTTTTAAATTTGTTGAGATTTGTTTTGTGACCTAGTATGTGCTCTATCCTAGAGAAGGTTCCATGCATACTTGAAAAGAATCTGTATTTTTGGTGTTTTGGGGGTTTTTTTGTTGTTATTTTTTTGGGGTGTAGGGTCTTGTAGATATAAATTAAGTCCAACTTGTCAATTGTGTCATTTAGGATCTCTGTTGCCTTATGATCTCTCCATTGATGTCAGTAAGGTGTTAAAGTCTCCTACTATTATTGTATTATGGTCAATTTCTTCTTGTATGTCTGTTAGTATTTGCTTTATGTAGTTAGGTGCTCCTATATTGGGTACATATATGTTAATGAGTGTAATATTTTCTTCTTGTATTGATCCCTTTATCATTAGATAATGCTCTTCTTTGTCTTTTTTTTATGGGCTGGTTTAAAAGTCTATTTTGTCTGATATATGTATTGCTACCCTCACTCTCTTGCCATTTCCATTTGCATGAAATATCTTTTTCCATCCCCTTACTTTCAGTTTGTGTCTTTCGCCCTGAAGTGAGTCTCTTGTAGTCAGCATATCATAGTTTCTTATTTTATTATCTAATCTGCCACTCTGTGTCTTTTGATTGGAACATTTAGTCCATTGACATTTAAAGTAATTATTGATAGGTACATACTTATTGCCATTTTAATCCTTCTTTTCTTGTTGTATTTGTAGTTTTCTTTTGTTGTTCTCTTTGTTGTTGTTTTTCCTTTTGTGGTTTGACGATCTTCTTTTGTAGTATGCTTGAGTTCTTTCTTTTTTGTTTTTTGTGAATGTATTGTATGTTTCCTATTTGTGCTTACCATGGAGTTCAAGTATGTTGACCCATAACTATATCTATTTTCTTTAAACTGATAGTCATTCAAGTTAAAACACAGTCTAAATGATCTACATTTTTATATTCCTTTCTCCCACATTTTGTGACTCTGATGTCCTATTTTAAACCTTCATGCTTATCTTTTTTACTATTTTACATTTTTTAAAGTTGTTTTTTAATCTATGTTCTGGCTTATTTAAGTGATTTTCAACCTTTTATATGTTTGCCTTTCCTATTGTGATTTCCCCTTTCCTATAGACTCTTGCTTCTTTTCTATTTAGAGAAGACCCTTCAATATTTCTTTTGGGGTAGGTTAAGTATTGCTGAATTCTTTTAGTTTTTGCTTCTCTGAGAAATCCTTTCTTTCTCCTTCTATACTAAATGATAATCTTGCTGGGTAGAGTACCCTCGGTTGCAGGTTTTTCTCTTTCAGGACTTTAAATATATCATGTCACTACCTCCTGGCCTATAAAGTTCCTGCAGAGGAATCAGCTGATAGCCTTATGGGGATTCCCTTGTAACTGACTCTTTGTTTTTCTCTTGCTGCCTTTATAATCCTCTCTATCTTTAACTTTTGACATTTTAATCATGATATGTCTTAGTGTGAGTCTGTTTAGGTGCATCTGTTTGGGGGCCCTCTGTGCTTCCTATACCTGCATATCTGTTTCCTTCTTCTTTAAGTTTGGGAAGTTTTCAGCTATAATTTCTTCAAATACATTTTCAATCCCCTTCTCTCTCTCTTTTCCTTCTGAAACCCCTATTATGCATAGGTTGGAATGCTTTATATTATCCCATAGATCTTGTATGTTACTTTCTTCTTTTTCTTTTTTTTATTAGTCTTTCTGTGTACTGTTTGGATTGGGTGATTTCCATTATTCTGTCTTCCAGATCACTTATTAGTTCTCCAGTGTCATTTAGTCTGCTACTTATTGCTTCTATATTGGTTTTTATCATGACAATTGAATTGTCTGTTTATGATTGGTTCATTTTTTTGTCTTCTAATTCCTTGATAAAGTGATCTGCATTTCCATTGAAAATCTTCTAAATTCATTTAGAATTTTTATTACCTCATTTTTGAACTCAGGGTCTAGTAGACTGGTGAGGTCTGTTTCATTCATTGTTTTTTCAGGAGACTTCTCTTATTCTTTTAATTGGGAGTAGTTCCTCTGCCTTTTCATTTTACTTAACTTTTTCTGTCTCTGAATTTTAGAGAACCAGTTATCTACTCTGGTCTTGAAGGGGTGGTTGTTTTTTTTTTTTTTTAACATCTTTATTTGAGTATAACTGTTTTACAATAGTGTGTTAGTTTCTCCTTTACAACAAAGTGAATCAGTTATACATATACATATGTTCCCATGACTCTTCCCTCTTGCGTCACCCTCCCTCCCACCCTCCTTATCCCACCCCTCTAGGTGGTCACAAAGCACAGAGGTGAACTCCCTGTGCTATGCTGTAGCTTCCCACTAGCTATCTAATTTACATTTGGTAGTGTGTATATGTCCCTGCCACTCTCTCACATCGTCACAGCTTACCCTTCCCCCTCCCCATATCCTCAAGTCCATGCTCTAGTAGGTCTGTGTTTTATTCCCATCCTACCACTAATCTCTTCATGACATTTTTTTTTTTAGATTCCATATATATGTGTTAGCATACGGTATTTGTTTTTATCCTTCTGAATTACCTCATTCTGTATGACTGACTCCAGGTCTATCCACCTCATTACAAATAACTCAGTTTCATTTCTTTTTATGGCTGAGTAATATTCCATTGTATATATGTGCCACATCTTCTTTATCCATTCATCTGTTGATGGACACTTAGGTTGCTTCCATGTCCTGGCTATCGTAAATAGAGCTGCAATAAACATTTTGGTACATGACTCTTTTTGAATTATGGTTTTGAAGGGGTGTTTTTATGTGGGGCCATCCCTATGTAAACTCTGTGTGTCCAGTATTTTTGGTGTGAGGGCTGGTTTTGTTATGGATGCTGTGCAAAATGGGTGTGGTTGGTGTTAGGGGATTTAAACCCTGTGCAGGAATGAGGTAGGGCTCCCTCTGTGCTCTGTTGCTATCACAGCCCTGTCAGGGGCAAGGTCTGCTCCCCAGTTTTTGGAGTAGAAGCCCTGAGGCTCAGGTTCTATCAGGCTCCATTGCCCTTGAGTGCAAGACCTGCCACAAAGGATGTGATTGCTGAAGGAAGTGAAACCCATGTGATCACAGAGGACCTATGTGCCACTTGTGTAGGCATCTGTGGTTCCACTCAGAAGGAACCCAATGTTGCATCTCTTTTTCTCTTATGTTCATCCCAGATCTAGTGCAAGGCTGTGGTGTGGAGTAGGCTGGGGTTGGGGGTCAGGGCATTGTGACTGCAGGAATTAAGGTGGCTGTGCTGGCCCGAGATCTGGGCTGCCTCTGTGGCAGACTTCTCCCAGAACTTGTCTGCTCCAGATCTAGTGTAAGCTGTGGTATGGAGTGGGCAGGGCCTAAGTGCCTTCACTGGAAAACAAACCATTGAGTACTCCTGCCCAGGGCCTGTCTGCCCAAGGTGCAGAGCTTAGCCACTGTGCCCTCTTGTGGTACTGCCCTGTGCACACACTGAAGATGTTCACTGCAGCCCCTCCCACCACCTTGTGCACATGCTAACAGTGAGCTCCAAGGTTCACCTGGATCACACCTCAGGTGCCCTAGTGTGTCTCCACATAGCTAGACCAAATCTTTGCCCAGATCTCGTGCCAGGCTGTGGTGTGGGGTGAGCAGGGCCAGAGTGTTGTGCCTTGGAATTGATAAGTGCAGTGAAGCAGCAGCTGCCAGTGCAAGGCTCTTTCTGCCCTGATTGTTAGCAAGCCAGCATGTGTGCACTCCTCACAAATAAAAACCAGGCTTCTCCAGCCCTCTGTCTGTCTCAGCAGATTTCCTAGCAGGCAAGAGGCCTTGCAGGCAAGACCCCAGGACTGGGATGCCCAGATTGTGGGTTGACCTGCTCACTTCCCAGAATGAGGGTCCCCCTGTGTGGACCTTCTCTTCCTTACAGATCCCTCCCAGGGGCTCAGGTCCAACCTGATGCCTTTTTTTTTCATCCTATCCAATTATGTGGAGATCTTTCCTGCAGCTTTGGTTGTATAGGAGTTCTGTCAGTTTTTCCAGTTAGTTATCCATGAGAATTGTTACACACGTAGATGTATTTTTGCTGTGTTTGTCAGGGAAAGGTGAGCTCCATGACCTCCTACTATGCCATCTTGATCCCCCCAGTTCCTGAAGTCATTTTTATGAAAAGTAAATGGGAACTTTCCAAGTGTAATCTGTATTTAAGTTCATCTCAAAGCCCATATTTTAAAAGACTTATTTTAATAAAATGGAATATTATTCAGCCATAAAAAGAAATACTGTCATTTGGAACAACATGAATGAAATTCGAGGGCATTATGATAAGTGAAGTAAGTCAGACAGAGAAAGACAAACTTTGCATGGTCTTAAAATAATTCCACTATGTGGAATCTTAAAAAGTTGAACTAACTCATAGAAACAGAGTAGAATGGTTGTTACCAGCTGCTGGGGGAAATGGGGAGACGTTGGTCAAAGAGTACAAACTTTCAGTTATAAGATGAATAAATTCTGGGGATATAATGTACAGCAAGGTGACAAGAGTTACCAATACTTTATTGTAAACTTAAAATCTGCTAAGAGAGTAGATCTTAAATGTTCTCATCACACACAAAAAATGGTAACTATGTGTGGTGATGGATGTGTTAACTAATCTTAATGTGGCAGTTGTTTCAGAATATATACATATATCAAATCATCACATTGTATGCTTTACTCATACAAACTTATTTGTCAATTATATCTCAGTAAAACTGGGAGAAAACCTTTATTTTTAAAGATCTTGGGACTTCCCTGATGGTCCAGTGGTTAAGATTCCATGCTTCCACTGCAGGGGGCCCAGGTTCGATCCCTGGTCGGGGAACTAAGATCCCACAGGCCACACAGCAAGGCCAAAATATTTTAAAAATTTTAAAAGTAAAAGATATTGTTTGTAAGGTCTACTAAATATATACTATTGCCACTACAGTTGAGGCTTACAAAAACGAATAGTTGTCTTCCATCAGTTAAGTCTCCTTATTTTCTCTCTCAGAGGTGTTCTAAGAATCTTACTGGCAACCTGTCTTTGATTTGACTTACTAAAAGTACACAAGTTACCGAAAATGAAAATGTCAATTATTTGTTGTTAAGCAGAGTAAATCAATAATACTATGTGCTTAGGTGGCAACTTTGTTTGAAGAATTAACTTCATTACCATTATCTTATTATAGGACATATCACAAATCAATCAACCAATATTATCTGAATGCAAATTATGTGCAGACCACATATATGACCACTAGATATGATCAGTGATATTCAAGATATGAAAGATACTTTTACCCTTCCTTCTATCCTTCCTTCCTTCCCTCCACAAACATTTTTGTAATACCTACTATGTTTAGGACCCTGTGCTAGGTGGCAGGGAAAGTGTCATAATAAATAAGACTTGGTTCTTGCCCTCAAATTGTCTACAATTTAATACAGTAAAGAAGAGTTGTACACAACCCTAAAGAAGCTTATTATCTATTAAAGGACAAGGTATTCTGGGAAATGAGTTTTTCCTGTATTATTCCTCAGTCCGAGTCAGCTCGCACTCTTTCCTGCCCACAGTCCCCAAATATTTCTCTTCCTTTCACCTCTTCCAGATGCTATTGTCTGAATCTTTTTTCCTGAGATAGTCCAACCTCTGAAATAATTAGTTAAGCATCGGTGAAAAGGAAACAGACATGGAGTTGAACAAAAAAAATTTTTTTAAATAAGGGAACCAAAAAATCATCTGAAGAAATTTCAAGTATGTAATTAACCATATCTATATATATATATTGTTTAGTTCCATGGTTTTAAATACCATCCTTAGGCTGACGACTCCCAAATTTTTAACTCCAGTACAGGCGTCCCCAGAGCTCCAGATTCATATATCTAACTGCTTACTTGACATTTCCATGAGGAAATCTTAAAAGCATCTCAAACGTGGCCCAAACAAAACTTTGTTTTCCCATTTCCTACTCTTTTCCCATTCACTCCCATCCCAGTATAGAGAACCTCAATCAGTTCTCAAGCTAAGAATCCTCCTTTTCTCTTATCCTCCCCATTCAATCCAATAGCCAGTCTTTTTCCATTTCCAAAACATATCTTAAATTCACTCACTTTTCTCTATGTCCACCACTGAAGGCCAAACCACTAAAATCTCTAGTCTAGACCACTGCAGTAGACTCCCATATCTTCTTACATATTCTATTCTTGCTTCTGTACAGTTAATGCCAAAATGCCTAGGAAATAAGGCCACTCTACAGCTTACAAGCCTCCAATGCTGCCTGTTATATTTAGAATAAAGTTTAGGCTCCTCACTCTGGTTTACAATACTCCTGCCTGTCTCTTCAACTTGAACATGGTACTCGTCTTTCTATTTCTCAAATTCCAAGCCTGTCTTATTTTCTCTGCCTGGAAAAATCTGCCTCCAGATTATTGGAGCATAATCTCAGCAAAGTCTCAGGTCCAATGTTCAGACAAGCCTTCCCTGACATAAATTAATCCATTGTCTCCCAGTCTCTCTCTATCAAATTGATTGATTATATTTTTAACGTAGAAAGTTTTTATGGGCTGAATTGTGTTCCCCCAAAATTTATATGTTAAAGTCAAACAGGACCAAGAAGGCAAAGTCATCACCCTGGTAAACCAGGAAGGAAGGGCCAACCTGGTTGGCCCAAAGAACAAAGCATCAAGCCAAAGAGGATTATTCTCAAGCCTTAAAGTACAATGATACTTTCCCCTGCTAGTTTTTGATTTGCTGGGACTTACTTGTGATGCCTTTTTTCTCTCCAGTTTATTCCTTTTGGAATAGAGAATGTCTGTCCTTTGCCTGCCCACCACTTGTTCAGTTTGGTTTTTGATTTTTTTTAACATCTTTTTTGGAGTATAATTGCTTTACAATGGTGTGTTAGTTTCTGCTTTAAAACAAAGTGAATCAGTCATACCTATACATATGTTCCCATATCTCTTCCCTCTTGCATCTCCCTCCTTCCCGCCCGCCCTATCCCACCCTCTAGGTGGTCACAAAGCACCAAACTGATTTACCTGTGCTATGCGGCTGCTTCCCACTAGCTATTTTACGTTTGGTAGTGTATATATGTCCATGCCACTCTCTCACTTTGTCACAGCTTACCCTTCCCCCTCCCCATATCCTCAAGTCCATGCTCTAGTAGGTCGGTGTCTTTCTTCCCGTCTTGCCCCTAGGTTCTTCATGACCTTTTTTTTTTTTCTTAGATTCCATATATATGTGTTAGTGTACAATATTTGTTTTTCTCCTTCTGACTTACTTCACTCTGTATGACAGACTCCAGGCCCAATCACCTCACTACAAATAACTCAATTTCGTTTCTTTTTATGGCTGAGTAATATTCCATTGTATATATATGCCACATCTTCTTTATCCATCCATCTGTTGATGGACACTTAGGTTGCTTCCATGTCCTGGCTATTGTAAATAGTGCTGCAATGAACATTTTGGTACATGACTCTTTTTGTGTTATGGTTTTCTCAGGGTATATGCCCAGTAGTGGGATTGCTGGGTCATACGGTAATTCTATTTTTAGTTTTTTAAGGAACCTCCATACATTCTCCATAGTGGCTGTATCAATTTACACTCCCACCAACAGTGCAGGAGGTTTCCCTTCTCTCCACACCATCTCCAGCATTTATTATTTCTAGATTTTTTGATGATGGCCAATCAGACCGGTGTGAGGTGATACCTCATTGTGGTTTGATTTGCATTTCTCTAATGATTAGTGATGTTGAGTATCCTTTCATGAGTTTGTTAGCAATCTGTATATCTTCTTTGGAGAAATGCTTATTTAGGTCTTCAGCCCATTTTTGGATTGGGTTGTTTGTTGTTTTGATATTGAGCTGCATGAGCTGCTTGTAAATTTTGGAGATTAATCCTTTGTCAGTTGCTTCATTTGCACATATTTTCTCCCATTCTGAGAGTTGTCTTTTGGTCTTGTTAATGGTTTCCTTTGCTGTGCAAAAGCTTTTAAGTTTCATTAGGTCCCATTTGTTTATTTTTGTTTTTACTTCCATTTCTCTAGCAGGTGGGTCAAAAAGGATCTTGCTGTGATTTATGTCATAGAGTGTTCTGCCTCTGTTTTCCTCTAAGAGTTTGATAGTGTCTGGCCTTACATTTAGGTCTTTAATTTATTTAGAGTTTATTTTTGTGTATGGGGTTAGGGAGTGTTCTAATTTCATACTTTTACATGTAGCTGTCCAGATTTCCCAGCACCATTTATTGCAGAGGCTGTCTTTTCTCCACTGTATATTCTTGCCTCCTTTATCAAAGATAAGGTGACCACATATGTGAGTTTATCTCTGTGCTTTCTATCCTTTTCCATTGATCTATATTTCTGTTTTTGTGCCAGTACCATACTGTCTTGACTACTGTAGCTTTGTAGTATAGTCTGAAGTCAGGGAGCCTGATTCCTCCAGCTCCATTTTTTGTTCTCAAGATTGCTTTGGCTATTCAGGGTCTTTTGTGTTTCCATACAAATTGTGAAATTTTTTGTTCTAGTTCTGTGAAAAAATGCCACTGGTAGTTTGATAGGGATTGCATTGAATCTGTAGATTGCTTTGGGTAATAGAGTCATTTTCACAATGTTGATTCTTCCCATCCAAGAACATGGTATATCTCTCCATCTATTTGTATCATCTTTAATTTCTTTCATCAGTGTCTTATAATTTTCTGCATACAGGTCTTTTGTCTCCTTAGGTAGGTTTATTCCTAGATATTTTATTCTTTTTGTTTCAATGGTAAATGGAAGTGTTTTCTTAATTTCACTTTCAGAATTTTCATCATTAGTTATGCAAATGCCAGAGATTTCTGTGCATCAATTTTGTACCCTGCTAGTTTACCAAATTCATTGATTAGCTCTAGTAGTTTTCTGGTAGCATCTTTAGGATTCTCTATTTATAGTATCATGTCATCTGCAAACAGTGACAGCTTTACTTCTTCTTTTCCTATTTGGATTCCTTTTATTTCTTTTTCTTCTCTGATAGCTGTGGCTAGAACTTCCAAAACTATGTTGAATGAGAGTGGTGAGAGTGCGCAACCTTGTCTTCTTCCTGATCTTAGTGGAAACGGTTTCAGGTTTTCACCATTGAGGATGTTGGCTCTGAGTTTCTCATATATGGCCTTTATTATGTTAAGGAAATTTCCCTCTATGCCTACTTTCGGCAGAGTTTTTATCATAAATGAGTGTCGAATTTTGTCGAAAGCTTTCTCTGCATCTATTGAGATGATCATATGGTTTTTCTCCTTCAATTTGTTAATATGGTGTATCACATTGATTGATTTGCATATATTGAAGAATCCTTGCATTCCTGGGCTAAACCCCACTTGATCATGGTGTATGATCTTTTGTGCTGTTGGATTCTGTTTGCTAGTATTTTGTTGAGGACTTTTGCATCTATGTTCATCAGTGATATTGGCCTGTAGTTTTCTTTCTTTGTGACATCTTTGTCTGGTTTTGGTATCATGGCCTTGTAGAATGAGTTTGGGAGTGTTCCTCCCTCTGCTATATTTTGGAAGAGTTTGAGAAGGACAGGTGTTAGCTCTTCTCTAAATGTTTGCTAGAATTCGCCTGTGAAGCCATCTGGTCCTTGGCTTTTGTTTGTTGGAAGATTTTGAATCACAGTTTCAATTTCAGTGCTTGTGATTGGTCTGTTCATATTTTTTATTTCTTCCTGGTTCAGTCTCAGCAGCTTGTGCATTTCTAAGAATTTGTCCATTTCTTCCAGGTTGTCCATGTTATTGGCATAGAGCTGCTTGTAGTAATCTCTCATGATCATTTGTATTCCTGCAGTGTCAGTTGTTATTTCTCCTTTTTCATTTCTAATTCTATCAATTTAAGTCTTCTCCCTTTTTTTCTTGATGAGTCTGGCTAGTGGTTTATCAATTTTGTTTATCTTCTCAAAGAAGCAGCTTTTAGTTTTATTGATCTTGCTGTTGTTTCCTTCATTTCTTTTTCATTTATTTCTGATCTGATCCTTATGATTTATTTCCTTCTGCTAACTTTGGGGTTTTTTTGTTCCTCTTTCTCTAATTGCTTTAGGTGCAAGATTAGGTTGTTTATTTGAGATGTTTCCTGTTTCTTAAGGTAGGGTTGTATTGGTATAAATTTCCCTCTTAGAACTGCTTTTACTGCCTCCCATAGGTTTTGGGTCATCGTGTCTCCATTGTCATTTGTTTCTAGGTAGTTTTTGATTTACTCTTTGATTTCTTCAGTGATCTCTTGGTTATTTAGTAGTGTATTATTTAGCCTCCATGTATTGGTATTTTTTACAGATTTTTTCCTGTAATTGATATGTAGTCTCATAGTGTTGTGGTCGGAAAAGATACTTGATACGATTTCAATTTTCTTAAATTTACCAAGGCTAGATTTGTGACCCAAGTTATGATCTATCCTGGAGAAGGTTCCATGAGCACTTGAGAAGAATATGTGTTCTGTTGTTTTGGATGGAATGTCCTATAAATATCAATTAAGTCCATCTTGTTTAATGTAAGATTTAAAGCTTGTGTTTCCTTGTTTATTTTCATTTTGGATGATCTGTTCATTGGTGAAAGTGGGGTGTTAAAGTCCCCTACTATGATTGTGTTGCTGTTGATTTCCCCTTTTATGGCTATTAGAATTTGCCTTATGTATTTGCCTTATGTATATATATATGTTTTCTTTGTATTTAATCTTTTTTTTTTTGCGGTACATGGGCCTCTCACTGCTGTGGCCTCTCCCTTTGCGGAGCACAGGCTTCGGACGCGCAGGCTCAGTGGCCATGGCTCACGGGCCCAGCCACTCCGCGGCATGTGGGATCTTCCCGGACCGGGGCATGAACCCGTGTCCCCTGCATCAGCAGGTGGATTCTCAACCACTGCGCCACCAGGGAAGCCTTGTATTTAATTTTTGATAGTTTGATTAATTTGTGTTTTGGTGTGTTTCTCCTTGGATTTACCCTGTATGGGACTCTCTGTGCTTCCTGGACTTGATTAACTATTTCCTTTCCCATATTAGGGAAGTTTTCAACTATAATCTCTTCAAATATTTTCTCAGTTCCTTTCTTTTTTTTCTTCTTCTTCTGAGACCCCTATAATTCAAATGTTGGTGTGTTTAATGTTGTCCCGAGGTGTCTGAGACTGTCCTCAGTTCTTTTCATTCTTTTTTCTTTATTCTACTCTGCAGTAGTTATTTCCACTATTTTATCTTCCAGGTCACTTATCCGTTCTTCTGCCTCAGTTATTCTGCTATTGATCCCTTTTAGAGAATTTTTAATTTCATTTGTTGTGTTGTTCATCATTGTTTGCTTGCTCTTTAGTTCTTCTAGGTCCTTGTTAAACGTTTCTTGTATTTTGCCTCTTCTATTTCCAAGATTTTGGATCAACTTTTTTTTTTTAATTTTATTTATTTTTTTAGGGCTGTGTTGGGTCTTCGTTTCTGTGCGTGGGCTTTCTCTAGTTGCGTCGAGCAGGGTCCACTCTTCATCACGGTGCACGGGCCTCTCACTGTCGTGGCCTCTCTTGTTGCCAAGCACAAGCTCCAGACATGCAGGCTCAGTAGTTGTGGCACAGGGGCCTAGTTGCTCCATGGCATGTGGGATTTTCCCAGACCAGGGCTCGAACCCATGTACCCTACATTGGCAGGCAGACCCTCAACCACTGTGCCACCAGGGAAGCCCTTGGATCATCTTTACTATCATTTTTCTGAATTCCTTTTCAGGTAGACTGCCTATTTCCTCTTCATTTGTTAGGTCTGGTGCATTTTTACCTTGCTCCTTCATCTGCTGTGTGTTTTTCTGTCTTCTCATTTTGCTTAACTTGCTGTGTTTGGGCTCTGCTTTTTGCAGGCTGCAGGTTCATAGTTCCCATTGTTTTTGGTGGCTGTCCCCAGTGGCTAAGGTTGGTTCAGTGGGTTGAGTAGGTTTCCTGGTGGAAGGGAGTAGTGCCTGTGTTCTGGTGTATGAGGCTGGATATTGTCTTTCTGGTGGGCAGGTCCACGTCTGGTGGTGTGTTTTGGGGTGTCTGTGGCCCTATTATGATTTTAGGCAGCCTCTCTGCTAATGGATGGGGCTGTGTTCCTGTCTTGCTAGTTGTTTGGCATAGGGTGCCCAGCACTGTAGCCTGCTGGTCGTTGAGTGAACCTGGGTCTTGTCGTTAAGATGGAGATCTCTGGGAGGTTTTCACCATTTGATATCGTGCAACTGGGCGGTCTCTTGTGGACCAGTGTCCTGAAGTTGGCTCTCCCACCCAAGGCATAACTCTGACTCCTGGCTGGAGCACCAAGAGCCTTTCATCCACATGGCTGCTAGTGTTGGAGGGTCTTCTGCAGAGGCAGGGGGTGGCTGTGTCTCAGCATGAGGACAAGGACACTTGTGGCAGAAGCTCTGCAAAGTACTCCTTGTTGTGAGTACTCCCACAGTCCGCATGTTTTTTTTTAAACATCTTTATTGGAGTATAATTGCTTTGCAATGGTGTGTTAGTTTCTGCACTAAAACAAAGTGAATCAGCTATGCATATACATACATCCCCATATCTCCTCCCTCTTGTGTCTCCCTCCCACCCTCTCTACGTTTGTTCAGTTTTACAGGTTCACAACTAGAGAGGAATTTTGCCTCAGGATGAGTCATATCCCAAATCTCACCCATACATTATTAATATAATATTTAGATGAGATTTTTGGACTTAGAGTCGATGCTGGAATGGGTTAAGACTTTTGAAGCTGTTGGGATAGGGCAAATATATTTTGCATGTGAGGACATGAATTTGGGAGTGGGCAGAGTGGAGAGTGTTTGGGGCTAAATTATGTCCCACCAAAATTCATATGGTGGAAGTCCTAATGCCTAGTACCTCAGAGTGTGACTATATTTGGAGCTAAGATCTTTCAAAGATAATAAAACAAAGTAATTAGGGTAGGCCCTAATCCAATATGACTGGTGACCTTTTAAGAAGGAAGACAATGTGAGGATACAGGGAGAAGATGACCATCCACAAGCCAAGGAGAGAGGCCTCAGAAGAAACCAACCATGCTGACACCTTGAATTTGTACTTCCAGCCTCCAGAACTGTGAAAAAATAAATTTCTGTTATTTAAGCCACCTAGCATGGTACCTTGTTATGGAAACCCAAGCAAACTAATTCAGAAATTAGCTAAAATTGTCTTGTTTATTTAATTTAGTGTTCCCCTGCCCACAAAGCGAGTATTGCCCTTCTAGTAGGAACAGCCCCATAAGTGCCTTGATAATCATGTTAGAGCTCAACAAAGAGGTTAAACCATAAAGCATTCAGGTAACCCCCTCCAGAAAGTTTTTTTAAATCTCTTCATACATATTTTCCACAAATTTTAGTGTGTTAATCTCAATTCCCCTCTCACTACCTTTTTCTTTCTTCACTCTCCTGCACTGATTCTCAACACCCATTCCTTTAGCCATACCGGGTTACTTGAAGTTCATGAAACATGCCATGCCGTTTTGCATGGCTATGCCTTTGCACATGCTTTCCCTTTGTCTAGAATAACCCTCAATATCTGCTTAGGCTAGCTAGTGCCTTCTTATACTTCAAAACTCAGCTCAGGTGTTCCTTCCTCCAGGAAATATTTTTAAAGCCTCCCTGTTTTATATTTATTTTCTATTTCATTAACTTTTGTTCCAATCTATATTGTTTTTTCCTTCTACATTTTTTGGGCTTATTCTTCTTTATCCCTGACTCCTTACGTTGTATGCTAAGCCCATTAATTTTGAGCTGAATCTCACAAGTTGATGATATTTTCACTATCGTTCAATTCTAAGTGTTTTCCAGCTTCCATTATGATTTCTTCTATGAGTTAAAATATTCCTTGATTTCCAAGCATAATAAGCTATTTTTAAGTTATTTTTCTGTAAGTGAGTCTTAATTTAATTGCTTAATTAATGATAATGTAGCCTATAGGTTTCCAAAACTTTGAAATTTGCCAAGACTAGCTTTAAGACCTACTACATAGTTTTCATAAATGTTTTATGTGTGTTTAAAATAATGTGTAAAATAATGTGTATTCTCTAATGTTCTCATATGTCTATTAGACCAAACATTAATGGTGCTCTTCAAATATTGCATCTCCTACTGACTTTTTATCTGTTTGATCTATCAATTATTGAAACATTTGTTAAACCAGTGACTCTCAAAATGTGGCTCCTAAACCAGATACATCAGCAGCACTTGATAACTTTTTAGAAGTGGAAATTCTCAGACTTTACCCTCAGCCTACTGAATCAGGAACTCTAGAGGTGGGCCCAGTAATCTGTGTTTTAACAAGGCTTCCATGGTTTCTGATGTATGTATACTAAAATTTGAACCAGTGCATTAAACAATCCCTCTATAATGGGAGCTTTATCAGTTTCTATGTAGTAATTTTAAATTGTTATATATCTCTAGTGAGTTAAATATTTTATCATTATTACATGGAACTCTTTATCTATAGTAATAACTGTTTGTATTAAAGTCAGTTTTTCTTGATACTAATATAGTCTCTCCAGCTTCATTTTGGTTAGTATTGGCCTGGAATTTCTTTTTCCATTTTTTGCTTTTCAATATGTCTTCATAATAATGATGTTTATACATCTCTTGAAATAACATATAGCTGGATTTTGTTTTGTTTTTCAATCTCACAATCTTTGTCATTTCATTAGAGTTTAGTCTATTTACATATGGAGTGATTACCAGAATATTTGGATTTATTCACACCAAATTATTATGTGGTTTCAACTTGTCTCAAAGTGTCATGAGACACTTTTTTTCCCTCTTTCTTGCCTTCTTTTGGATTGGCTATGTTTTTTCTCCTCTACTTATTTGGAAGTTATATACTCTATGCTTATTCTTTTATGGTTATCCTAGCTATTCTAACATGCAAAGTTAACAAAGTTTAAAATTAATCAGTTTTTATCCTTTTCCCAAACAATACAAGAGAATTAGAGTACTCCAATAACTCCTCTAATTTATATGATATTGTCTAGTAATTTGATTCTAGCTTGCTTTTTCTCCCTCACAAGTAGATAAATTTATTATTGTTTCACAGACTTATTGATTAGTGTCATATACATGGGTTTGTGACATGTGCAGTCACATAGGACCCACTGCTCAGAAGGGCCCCATGCTTGATTTCATGTTCTGCTGTTACCATCTTGAAATCCTTAATTTTTTAACAAGGAGCTCTGCATTTTCAGAATCCTTCACTGAGACACCAAACTTATGTGGCCAAATCTTCCATGAAGAATTTATTTTCTTTCTACTTGAGTTATAGCTTTAGAACTTCCTTTATTTATTTATTTATTTATTTATTTATTTATTTATTTGTGTGTGTGTGTGTGTGTGTGTGTGTGGTACATGGGCCTCTCACTGTTGTGGCCTCTCCCGTTGTGGAGCACAGGCTCCGGATGCACAGGCTCAGGGGCCATGGCTCACAGGCCCAGCCGCTCCGCGGCATCTGGGATCTTCCCGGACCAGGGCATGAACCCATGTCCCCTGCACTGGCAGGCAAATTCTCAACCACTGCGCCAACAGGGAAGCCCAAGAACTTCCTTTAGAGGGTGGCTTTGATGGTAAAATCTCTCTATTATTGCTTGTCTGAAAATAACTTTATTTTACCCTCTTAGTTTTTAAGATAGTTTTGATGGGTATGGAAGTTTAAATTGACTAATATTTTCTCTCACCACTTTGAATATATTTTCCTGTCTTCACTGTTGCAAATGAGAGCCAGCCAACCATCTAATTTACCTTTTCTTTGCAGTTGATCTGATTTTTGTTGTTGTTGTTTGCCGCCAGCTGTGGCGGGTCCTCAAAGTGCAGCAACAATCGATGAGAGGGGGTAGGGAAATGAAAGCACCAAGGTATGGGATCAGAAGGGCACAAGCAACTGATGGTTGCAAGGCAAATTTAATAGCAAAGCATAGCCATATATATACCCCTAAAGCAGGGACTTTGCATAGTCATTGTAAAGCAGGAACTTTGCATAGACATTGTAAAGCAGGGACTTTGCATAGACATTTTTCTATAGAACTGGGCTTTCATCTCGCCATCATATCTGCATCAGCGGGTTTATTGCTTGTTCCACAAAGGCACCAACTTCCCCTTCAGGGTTGCTTTTCCTAAGCTTTAGGGAACAACCAGAGACTCCCAGTAACTGAGCAGGTCTCTGGAGCGATCTGGCCAAAGGCCGTCTCCTTTTTTACGTTCATACCATAAAGTCCAGGATGCATACCAAGGAGAGTACAATCAGGCCCTGAGGCTTATGAGGGTCTTAATGGCGCATTCCTCAGAGGGCAATGCTCGCCACAGTTGTTGGTTATCTATTTTATATTTTTTAATATCTTTATTTGAGTATAACTGTTTTACAATAGTGTATTAGTTTCTCCTTTACAACAAAGTGAATCAGTTATACATATACATATGTTCCCATATCTCTTCCCTCTTGCGTCACCCTCCCTCCCACCCTCCTTATCCCACCCTTCTAGGTGGTCACAAAGCACAGAGGTGATCTCCCTGTGCTATGCGGCAGCTTCCCACTAGCTATCTAATTTACATTTGGTAGTGGGTATATGTCCCTGCCACTCTCTCACTTTGTCACAGCTTACCCTTCCCCCTCCCCATATCCTCAAGTCCATGCTCTAGTAGGTCTGTTTTTTTTTTCCCCATCCTACCACTAATCTCTTAATGACATTTTTTTTTCTTAGGCTCCATATATATGTGTTAGCATACGGTATTTGTTTTTCTCCTTCTGACTTACTTCACTCTGTATGACCGACTCCAGGTCTATCCACCTCATTACAAATAACTCAGTTTCATTTCTTTTTATGGCTGAGTAATATTCCATTGTATATATGTGTCACATCTTCTTTATCCATTCATCTGTCGATGGACACTTAGGTTGCGTCCATGTCCTGGCTATCGTAAATAGAGCTGCAATAAACATTTTGGTACATGATTCTTTTTGAATTATGGTTTTCTCAGGGTATATGCCCAGTTTTGGGATTGCGGGGTCGTATGGTAGTTCTATTTGTAGTTTTTGAAGGAACCTCCATACTGTTCTCTATAGTGGCTGTATCAATTTACATTCCCACCAACAGTGCAAGAGTGTTCCCTTTTCTCCACACTCTCTCCAGCATTTATTGTTTCTAGAGTTTTTGATGATGGCCAATCTGACCGGTGTGAAATGATATCTCATTGTAGTTTTGATTTGCATTTCTCTAATGATTAATGATGTTGAGCATTCTTTCATGTGTTTGTTGGCAATCTGTATATCTTCTTTGGAGAAATGCCTATTTAGTTCTTCTGCCCATTTTTGGATTGGGTTGTTTGTTTTTTTGTTATTGAGCTGCATGAGTTGTTTATAAATTTTGGATATTAATCCTTTGTCAGTTGCTTCATTTGCAAATATTTTCTCCCATTCTGAGGGTTGTCTTTTGGTCTTGTTAATGGTTTCCTTTGCTGTGCAAAAGCTTTTAAGTTTCATTAGGTCCCATTTGTTTATTTTTGTTTTTATTTCCATTTCTCTAGGAGATGGGTCAAAAAGGATCTTGCTGTGATTTATGTCATAGAGTGTTCTGCCTTTGTTTTCTCTAAGAGTTTGATAGTGTCTGGCCTTACATGTAGGCCTTTAACCCACTTTGAGTTTATTTTTGTGTGTGGTGTTAGGGAGTGTGCTAATTTCATACTTTTACAGGTAGCTGTCCAGTTTTCCCAGCACCACTTATTGAAGAGGCTGTCTTTTCTCCACTGTATATCCTTCCCTCCTTTATCAAAGATAAGGTGACCATATGTGTGTGGGTTTATCTCTGGGCTTTCTATCCTGTTCCATTGATCTATATTTCTGTTTTTGTGCCAGTACCATACTGTCTTGATTACTGTGGCCTTGTAGTATAGTCTGAAGTCAGGGAGCCTGATTCCTCCAGCTCCATTTTTCGTTCTCAAGATTGCTTTGGCTATTCGGGGTCTTTTGTGTTTCCATACAAATTGTGAAATTTTTTGTTCTAGTTCTGTGAAAAAATGCCACTGGTAGTTTGATAGGGATTGCATTGAATCTGTAGATTGCTTTGGGTAATAGAGTCATTTTCACAATGTTGATTCTTCCCATCCAAGAACATGGTATATCTCTCCATCTATTTGTATCATCTTTAATTTCTTTCATCAGTGTCTTATAATTTTCTGCATACAGGTCTTTTGTCTCCTTAGGTAGGTTTATTCCTAGATATTTTATTCTTTTTGTTTCAATGGTAAATGGAAGTGTTTTCTTAATTTCACTTTCAGAATTTTCATCATTAGTTATGCAAATGCCAGAGATTTCTGTGCATCAATTTTGTACCCTGCTAGTTTACCAAATTCATTGATTAGCTCTAGTAGTTTTCTGGTAGCATCTTTAGGATTCTCTATTTATAGTATCATGTCATCTGCAAACAGTGACAGCTTTACTTCTTCTTTTCCTATTTGGATTCCTTTTATTTCTTTTTTTACTGTGATTGCTGTGGTTAGAACTTCCAAAACTATGTTGAATAAGAGTGGTGAGAGTGTGCAACCTTGTCTTCTTCCTGATCTTAGTGGAAACGGTTTCAGGTTTTCACCATTGAGAACAATGCTGGCTGTGGGTTTGTCATATATTGCCTTTATTATGTTGACGAAAGTTCCCTCTATGCCTACTTTCTGCAGGGTTTTTATCATAAATGGGTGTTGAATTTTGTCAAAAGCTTTCTCTGCATCTTTTGAGATGATCATATGGTTTTTCTCCTTCAGTTTGTTGATATGATGTATCACATTGATTGATTTGCATATATTGAAGAATGCTTGCATTCCTGGAATAAACCCCACTTGATCATGGTGTATGATCCTTTTAATGTGCTGTTGGATTCTGTTTGCTAGTATTTTGTTGAGGATTTTTGCATCTATGTGCATCAGTGATATTGGCCTGTAGTTTTCTTTCTTTGTGACATCTTTGTCTGGTTTTGGTATCATGGCCTTGTAGAATGAGTTTGGGAGTGTTCCTCCCTCTCTATATTTTGGAAGAATTTGAGAAGGATAGGTGTTAGCTCTTCTTTAAATGTTTGTTAGAATTCGCCTGTGAAGCCATCTGGTCCTGGGCTTTTGTTTGTTGGAAGATTTTGAATCACAGTTTCAATTTCAGTGCTTGTGATTGGTCTGTTCATATTTTTTATTTCTTCCTGGTTCAGTCTCGGCAGGTGGGGCATTTCTAAGAATTTGTCCATTTCTTCCAGGTTGTCCTTTTTATTGGCATAGAGTTGCTTGTAGTAATCTCTAATAATCTTTTGTATTTCTGCAAAGTCAGTTGTTACATCTCCTTTTTCATTTCTAATTCTATCGATTTTAGTCTTCTCCCTTTTTTTCTTGATGAGTCTGGCTAATGGTTTATCAATGTTGTTTATCTTCTCAAAGAAGCAGCTTTTAGTTTTATTGATCTTTGCTATTCTTTCCTTCATTTCTTTTTCATTTATTTCTGATCTGATCTTTATGATTTCTTTCCTTCTGCTAAATTTGGGGGTTTTTTGTTCTTCTTTCTCTAATTGCTTTAGGTGCAAAGTTAGGTTGTTTATTCGACATATTTCCTGTTTCTTAAGGTATGATTGTATTGCTATAAACTTCCCTCTTAGAACTGCTTTTGCTGTATCCCATAGGTTTTGGGTCATCGTGTCTCCATTGTCATTTGTTTCTAAGTATTTTTTGATTTCCTCTTTGATTTCTTCAGTGATCACTTCGTTATTTAGTAGTGTATTGTTTAGCCTCCATGTGTTTGTATGTTTTAGCAATCTTTTCCTGTAATTGATACCTAGTCTCACAGCGTTGTGGTTGGAAAAGATACTTGATACAATTTCAATTTTCTTAAATTTGCCAAGGCTAGATTTGTGACCCAAGATATGATCTATCCTGGAGAATGTTCCATGGGCACTTGAGAAAATTGTGTATTCTGTTGTTTTTGGGTGGAATGTCCTATAAATATCAAGTAAGTCCATGTTGTGTAATGTATCATTTAAAGCTTGTGTTTCCTTATTTATTTTCATTTTGGATGATCTGTCCTTTGGTGAAAGTGGGGTGTTAAAGTCCCCTACTATGATTGTGTTACTGTTGATTTCCCCTTTTATGGCTGTTAGTATTTGCCTTATGTATTGAGGTGCTCCTATGTTGGGTGCATAAATACTTACAATTGTTATATCTTCTTCATGGATCAATCCCTTGATCATTATGTAGTGTCCTTCTTTGTCTCTTGTAATAGTTTTTATTTTAAAGTCTATTTTGTCTGATATGAGCATTGCTACTCCAGTTTTCTTCTGATTTCCATTTGCATGGAATATCTTTTTCCATCCCCTCACTTTCAGTCTGTAAATGTCCCTAGGTCTGAAGTGGGTCTCTTGTAGACAGCATATATATGGGACTTGTGTTTGTATCCATTCAGCCAGTCTGTGTCTTTTGGTGGGAGCATTTAATCCATTTACATTTAAGGTAATTATCGATATGTATGTTCCTGTTACCATTTACTTAATTGTTTCGGGTTGTTCTTGTAGGTCTTTTCCTTCTCTGTGTTTCTTGCCTAGAGAAGTTCCTTTAGCATTTGTTGTAAATCTGTTTTGGTGGTGCTGAACTCTCTCAGCTTTTGCTTGTCTGTAAAGGTTTTAATTTCTCCATCAAATCTGAATGAGATCCTAACTGGGTAGAGTAATCTTGGTTGTAGGTTTTTTTTTCCTTCATCACTTTACGTATGTCCTGCCACTCCCTTCTGGCTTGTAGAGTTTCTGCTGAAAGATCAGCTGTTAAGCTTATGAGGATTCCCTTGTGTGTTATTTGTTGTTTTTCCCTTGCTACTTTTAATATGTTTTCTTTGTATTTAATTTTTGACAGTTTGATTATTATGTGTCTTGGCATGTTTATCTTTGGGTTTATCCTGTATGGGACTCTCTGTGCTTCCTGGACTTGATTGACTATTTCCTTTCCTATATTAGGGAAGTTTTCACCTATAATCTCTTCAAATATTCTCTCAGTCCCTTTCTTTTTCTCGGGCTTCCCTGGTGGCGCAGTGGTTGAGAATCCGCCTGACAATGCAGGGGACACGGGTTCATACCCCGGTCCGGGAAGATCCCACATGCCACAGAGCGGCTGAGCCCGTGAGCCATGGCCGCTGAGCCTGTGCGTCTGGAGCCTGTGCTCCGCAACGGGAGAGGCCACGACAGTGAGAGGCCCACGTACCACAAGAAAAAGAAAAAAAAAACCTTTCTTTTTCTCTTCTTCTTCTGGGACCCCTATAATTTGAATGTTGGTGCATTTAATGTTGTCCCAGAGGTCTCTGAGACTGTCCTCAGTTCTTTTCATTCTTTTTTCTTTCTTCTGCTCTGCAGTAGTTATTTCCACTATTTTATCTTCCAGGTCACTTATCCGTCCTTCTGCCTCAGTTATTCTGCTATTGATCCCATCTAGAGTATTTTTCATTTCATTTCTTGTGTTGCTCCTCATTGCTTGCTTCCTCTTTATTTCTTCTAGGTCCTTGTTAACTGTTTCTTGCAATTTGTCTATTGTATTTCCAAGATTTTGAAACATCTTTACTATCATTATTTTGAATTCTTTTTCAGGTAGACTGCCTATTTCCTCTTCATTAGTTAGGTCTCGTGTGTTTTTATCTTGCTCCTTCATCTGCTGTGTTTTTTTCTGTCTTCTCATTTTGCTTAACTTACTGTGTTTGGGGTCTCATTTTTGCAGGCTGCAGGTTCGTAGTTCCCATTGTTTTTGGTGGCTGTCCCCAGTGGCTAAGGTTGGTTCAGTGGGTTGAGTAGGTTTCCTGGTTGAGGAGACTAGTGCCTCTCTTCTGGTGGATAAGGCTGGATTTTGTCTTTCTGGTGGGCAGGTCCACGTCTGGTGGTGTGTTTGGGGATGTTGGTAGCCTTATTATGATTTTAAGCAGCCTCTCTGCTAATGGATGGGGCTGTAGACCTGTCTTGCTCTTTGTTGGGCATACGGTGTCCAGCACTGTTCGTTGTTGGTCCTTGCATGAAGCTGGGTCTTGGTGTTGAGATGGAGATCTCTGGGAGAATTTTCCCATTTGATATTGCATGTAGCTGGGAGGTCTCTTGTGGACCAGTGTCCTGAGGTTGGTTCTCCCACCTCAGAGACACAGCCTTGACACCTGGCTGGAGTGCCAAGAGCCTTTAATCCACACGGCTCAAAATAAGAGGGAAAAAAATAGAAAGGAAAGAAAGGAAGGAAGGAAGAAAAGAAGGGAGGGAAGAAGGAAGAAAGGAGGAGAGGAAGGAAGAGAGAAAGGAAGGGAGGAAGAAAGTAAGGAAGGAAGGGAGGAAGGAAGGAAGGAAGAAAGGAGGGAAGTAGGGAAGAAAGGAAGAAAGAAAGGGAGAAGACAAAATAAAATAGGATAAAATATAGTTATTAAAATAAAAAATAATGAATAAGAAGAAAAATTTCTATTTAAAAAAAAAAAAAAAACGGGTCGGTCTAACCCTAGGACAAATGGGGAAAACAAAGCTATACAGACAAAATCTCACAAAGCAGCACACACATACACACTCACAAAAAGAAAAAAGGGGAAAATAATAGTATATCTTGCTCCCAAAGTCCCCCTCCTCAACTTGGGATATTTTGCTGTCTATTCAGGTTTGCCACAGATGCAGGGCACTTCAAGTTGACTGTGGAGCTTTAATCCTGCTTTTGAGGCTGCTGGGAGAGACCTCCCCCTCTCCTCTTTGTTCGCATAGCTCCTGGGGTTCAGCTTTGGCCTTGGCCCCGCCTCTGTGTGTAGGTTGTCCGAGGGCGTCTGCCCTTCGCTCAGACAGGACGGGGTCAAAGGAGCAGCTGATTCGGGGGCTCTGGCACAGGTCGGGGGGAGAGAGGGTCACGGATGCTGGGCGAGCCTGCGACGGCAGAGGCCGGCATGACGCTGCACCGGCCCGAGGCGCACCCCGCGTTCTCCCGGGGAAGCTGTCCCTGGATCACGGGGCCCTGGCAGTAGCGGGCTGCACAGGCTCCCTGGAGGGGCGGTGTGGAGAGTGACCTGTGCTCGCACACAGGCCTCTTGGTGGCGGCAGCAGCAACCCTAGCGTCCCACACCCGTCTCTGCTGTCTGCGCCGACAGCTTCGGCTCGCGCTCGTTTCTGGAGCTCCTTTACGCGGTGCCCTTAATCCCCTCTCCTCGCGCCCCAGGAAGGAAAGAGGCAAGAAAAAGTCTCCTGTCTCTTCGGCAGCTCCACGCCTGTTTCTGGAGCTCCTTTACGCGGTGTGCTTAATCCCCTCTTCTCTCGCACCAGAAGACAAAGAGGCAAGAAAAAGTCTCTTGTCTCTTCAGTAGCTCCGTGCCCGTTTCTGGAGCTTTTTTAAGCAGCGCACTTAAACCCCTCTCCTCGCCCACCAGGAAGCAAAGAGGGAAGAAAAGGTCTCTTGCCTCTTTGGCAGCTCCAGACTTCAACCGGACTCCCTCCCGGCTAGCCGTGGTGCACTAACCCCTTTAGGCTGCTTTCACTCTGCCAACTCCAGACCTTTCCCTGGGATCTGACTGAAGCCCGAGGCTCAGCTCCCAGCCCCGCCCACCCCAGCCGGTGAGCAGACAAGCCTCTCGGGCTGGTGAGTGCTGGTCGGCAACGATCCTCTGCGGAATCTCTCCGCTTTGCCCTCCGCACCCTGTTGCTGCGCTCTCCTCCGCGGCTCCAAAGCTTCCCCCGCTCCGCCACCCACAGTCTCCGCCCTCGAAGGGGCTTCTAGTGTGTGGGAACCTTTCCTCCTTCACGGCTCCCTCCCACTGGTGCAGGTCCCGTCCCTATTCTTTGTCTCTGTTTATTCTTTTTTCTTTTGCCCTACCCAGGTACGTGGGGAGTTTCTTGCCTTTTGGGAGGACTGTCTTCTGCCAGCGTTCGGTGGGTGTTCTATTGGAGAAGTTCCACGTGTAGATGTATTTCTGATGTATCTGTGAGGAGGAAGGTGATCCCTGCATCTTAGTCTTCCGCCATCTTCTCGCCTCCCTGATTTTTTTTTCTTGTTACTTTTTACTTCCTTTTCTTTTTCCCTGGGGTTGTGCATTTCACTATGATGTATCTATATGTAGATTATTTTGCTTGGGATTTGTTTGGCTTTGTTGGGCTTCCTGGACCTGAAAATACCTTTTAATAATTAATTTTTTTTCTGCATTATCTCTTTGGATAATGCCCTTTCCCTATTTATTATCTTCTTCAGAAACTCCTTCTAAATGTAGATCAGACTTTCTTATTCTCTTCTCCTTATCTCTTCATTTCTTTCATATTTTCCATATCCTTGTCTCTGAATTTATTCTGGATAATTAGTTCAAATCTATCCTCAAGAATGTTAATTCTCTTTTTAATTGCATCTGATTGTGGTTTAAACCAATTCTGAGATTTTCATTTCAATTATTTCTAGAGGTTATTATGCAAATCTATTTGTTTCCTCCTCATATATTCAAGCTTCACCCATTTTAAAAAACCACATTAAATAAAGTTATTTTACATTCTGTCTTACAATTCCCAAAGCTGGAATTTTCATAGGTGAATGTCTGCTGTTCATTGCTTCTATTATTTCTCATTAATGGTGTCTGATTCCTTTTGAACTGTTCTAGTCTTCAGAATATTATCTGTGAATTTTTAAAAATATTTATTTATTTGGTTGTACCGGGTCTTAGTTGTGGCAGGTGGGCTCCTTAGTTGTGACTAGCCAGCTCTTTAGTTGTGACATGTGAACTCTTAGTTGCAGCATGAATGTGAGATCTAGTTCCCTGACCAGGTATCAAACCCATGCCCCCTGTATTGGAAGCATGGAGTCTTATCCACTGCGCCACCAGGGAAGTCCCTATCTGTGAATATTTTGATATCTAGATTAGAGCTGAATTCCCTCGAAGATGAGTTACTTCTACCTGGGGGAGCTACCAAACTAGGACCATTTTAAATTAAATTCCACACTGGAGGTTTTTTGAGTCACACACAGGTAGCATGAATTCGAATTGCAAAACTCATATTGGCTAGCTTGTGTTATGAATCTTTGAAGGCTATTTTTCATCTCCACCAAGTTTCAAACAGGCAACTTTATTTGCTGATCTCTTCTGCATAATGAGATTTATTTTTTATTCAAATTTACACTTCAAATATAGGTCTCTGAGCCTCCAGCTTTACTCAGAAGGTTTATGACTGGGTCCTGTCAACAAAAATAAATAATACAGGAGGCTGCAAATGAGAAGAGTTTAGTGAATTCCCTGGTGGTCCAGTGGTTAAGACTTTGCCTACCAATGCAGGGGGTGTGGGTTTGATACCTGGTCAGAGAGCTAAGATCCCACATGCCTTGTGGCCAAAAAAACTAAAACGAAACATAAGCAATATTGTAACAAATTCAATAAAGACTTTAAAAATGGTCCACATCAAAACAAATCTTAAAAAAAAGTTATTTGGGGTCTTAAGAATTGCAATTTGCATGGAAAAGACTGACAAGTACAGGTTTCTGGTAACTGACTACACTGCTGAACTGAATGAATAATCATTTTCAGAACTCTAATGGAAAATGATGAATTCATAAAAGTACTAACAAAAGATCAAGATGAAAAAACATAAATTACATGGGACTGAGTGAACTGATGAGGATGATTGTAATTTTTGTGACTTTCTGTTTGAATTTTTTAAAAAATCCCCAGACAAAAACCAAACAAACAAACAAAAAGAATTGCAATTTGAAGGACTTCCCTGGTGGTGCAGACATTGTGCTCCCAATGCAGGGCACTCAGGTTCAATCTCTGGGTGGGGAACTAGATCCTGCATGCATGTCACAACTAAGAGTTCACATGCCACAACTAAGGAGCCCACGTGCCACAATTAAGACCCAGAGCAACCAAATAAATAAATAAATATTTAAAAATAAAGAAGAATTGCAATTTGAGAGACACAGATTCAGGTAACCCTGAATTACTGCTCCAAGGAAGAGAAAGAGTCAGAAGCTTAAAAAAATAAAAAGCCATGGGAATTCCCTGGCAGTCCAGTGGTTAGGGCTCTGAACTTCCACTGCAGGGGGGACATGATCGAACCCTGGTCGGGAAACTGAAATCCCACAAACCCGCATAGCCAAAAAAAAAAAGATAAAAAGCAACAGTGTTGTTAAAAGTTGCCTGACAAGAACTGTGATTGACTCTGATGCAAGCTAGAAAATATTTGTCCTTAGAAATCAGGAGCTGTTTTAGAGTAGGGTTCTGATAAATAGGTAAACTATTACAAGTTATATTAGTGTAAGGGTCCAATAAGTATCTTGAGTTTCTGGCAGGTGCTCTGGATGACTTCATCAGATCAAAATGTCAGATTCCATCCAAACTGAGATGTGCAGTGCATAAGTCCACTTCCTTAATGGCTCCCTGGTTCCATTTTAGAGACCTCTCTCAGCAATACTGACTCCATTTTGATTTTCCTTTCAGAGACCCTCACCTTAAGCATGCCCTGAACTTTAACTTTTACACTTAAAGAAGTAGCACCAAGAAGTCTTCAAAGCAGAGGCTCACATTCTTTAAGAGTTAGCAGAAACCTTCAGGGCAAAAACTGGCTTTAGCACATTATTAGTTCCCAGGATATCTGAGTTCACTTCATTTGGAGTTCTCTGCAGAGTTGTTACTTTCCTACTAGCCCAGCAATGAATTTTTTAAAAATTTAATTGAAGTATAGTTGATTTACAGTGTTGTGCCAATCTCTGCTTTACAGCAAAGTGACTCAGTTATACACATATAGACATTCTTTTTTTTAATATTCTTTTCCATTGTGGTTTATCAAAGGATATTGAATATAGTTCCCTGTGCTATACAGTAGGACCTTGTTGTTTATCTATCCTATATAAGTTTGCATCTGCTAATCCCAAACTCCCAGTCTTTCCCTTCCCCACCCCTCTACCCCTTGGCAACCACAAGTCTGTTCTCTATGTCTGTGAGTCTGTTTCTCTTTTGTAGATAGGTTCATTTGTGCCATATTTTAGATTCCACATATAAGTGATATCATATGGTATTTGTCTTTCTCTTTCTCACTTACTTCCCTTAGTATGATAATCTCTAGGTGCATCCATGTTGCTGCAAATGGCATTATTTCATTCTCTTTTATGGCTGAGTAGTATTCCATTGTATATATATATACATACATACATCTTCATTATCCATTCATCTGTCGGTGGACATTTAGGTTGTTTCCACATTTTGGCTATTGTGAATAGTGCTTTAAGTAGCAAGAGTTTTATTAAGCAAAGCAAAAGTACACTCCCAAGAAAGAAATGAGAGTGGGCTGTCTGGAAACCAGAAGCAGCCCCGCAATGGGGGTAGGGTTGGGTTGTTTAGAGTGGTGGTCCCTCCCTGTGTCCTGTGTCATTTGACTGAGAAGCCGATTGACAGCTCTATGTTATATAACTTTTCTCCTAGTGTGCAGGCACATATCCATAAGCACCTAAGCAAAACCCATGAGGGTGAGGGGGAGGCAAAAAATGCAATGCCTATTTATTCCAAATACAGCATAATGAACCCCGGGTTACTTTGAGTCACCTTATAGGTTTTGGTGTACCTGTGCCAACCTGTGCTGGTGGTTTTATCTTGCTTGGTCCTGATAAGGCTGGAAACTTAGTGGTGGTCCTTGACTGGAAGAGGGAAGATCTCTGGGCATTCTCTAATTACCTGTGTAATTAGGAGGGGGAGGGAAAGATGACCCCATCCAGGTTGGGGTGGAGACCCACTCATGTCTGACTAACTACCTAACAAATCAGTTAGCAATGGATTTTAAATGACTTTGTATTCTTTATGTTTTATTTGTTTAGTTTGGAGGGTCATTCACAGTATCTAATTGACAACATGCCTGAAATGTAATTCTGCATTTATTTAATCTATAATATAAAAGTTTTGAATCATTAAAATAATTTAAGAAAAAAAATAGTGACAGACTGGGAGAAGATATTTATAATACATATATATCTGACAAAAGACTCAAATCCACAATACATTAAAAAAAAACTCCTACAAATCAAGAAGAAAGAGACAAACCAAATAAAAAGTGGGCAAAATATTTTTAGAGGCACTTCACGAAATAGGATATACAAATGGCCAATAACTATAAGATACTCACCATTATTAGTCATCAAGGAAATGTAATGACATTCCAATGAAACAAAAAGGAAAGGGGCAGGGCACAACCTTTAAAAGAATGGCATAGCCGTAGGACATGACAAAAACTTGTTAGAACCAACTACGTCCAAGATGGCGAAGATTTGACTTTCAGTGGACCTTGAGCTTAATTATATGCTTCATTGTAATATATTAGCATATGTGTCACACCCACCAGTGCCATGACAGTTCCAAAGCCGACTATCAAAGATCAAAAAGTGGGCTGTGAGGGCTTCCCTGGTGACGCAGTGGTTGAGAGTCCGCCTGCCAATTCAGGGGACACGGGTTCGTGCCCCAATCTGGGAGGATCCCACATGCCGCGGAGTGGCTGGGCCCGTGAGCCATGGCCGCTAAGCCTGCGCATCGGCAGCCTGTGCTCCGCAACGGGAGAGGCCACAGCAGTGAGAGGCCTGCGTACCGAAAAAAAAAAAAAAAAGTGGGCTGTGGCCCAATTCCTGGAAATCTCACCCCTTCCCCAAAATACTTGGAATAATCCTCATGCTCATTAGCCTATGAAATTACCCAGCCAATAAAAATTAACCACCTCATATTTCGGGACCTCTTGCCTTCTGAGATCGTCCACATTCTGTCTGTGGAGAGTGTTTCTCTCTAAATAAATCCACTTCTTACTTATCACTTTGCCTCTCACCGAATTCTTTCTGCGATGAGACATCAAGAACCTGAGCTTCATTATGTTCTGAGACCAGGTGTGTGGTCTCAATTAAAAGACCGTGGGTTCATGTACCAATCTGGGTTTTGGCTGGATTCGAGTCCCAGTATGTGCATTCAAGTCCCAATCTGAGTTGCAGTTTCACCACTATACACCCAACAGAACTTCTAAATTCTTAAAATGACAATGCCAAACATTGATGAGGCTCTGTAACTACTGGAACTCTCATACACTTCTTTTTTTTTTTTTTTTTTTTTTTCGGTATGCGGGCCTCTCACTGTCGTGGCCTCTCCCGTTGCGGAGCACAGGCTCCGGACGCACAGGCCTAGCGGCCATGGCTCACGGGCTTAGTTGCTCCGCGGCATGTGGGATCTTCCCGGACCAGGGCACGAACCCGTGTCTCCTGCATCGGCAGGCGGACTCTCAACCACTGCACCACCAGGGAAGCCCTCTCATACACTTCTGGTGGTAATATAAATAAGTACGACCACTTTAGAAAACTGTATACCAGCTAAAGCTGAACATATGCACACCACATGACCCTAATATCTCACAGGTGTATACCCATGAGAAAATTAATACATATTTTCATCAATGACATATACAAAAATGTTCATAGCATCTTAATAATACCTCTGTGTTATTGTGATATAATAAGAAATACATATTTGTTCTTCATCCCCAGTTCCTGGCATAGAGTTCCTAAAAAGTTTGGAATTTCCTGAGTGATAGGGGTAAGAGGAACATTTTTGTCGTTCATAATAAGCCCCTTTCAACCATATCTGAGTTTATGCTAATGTGATGACTCTCAGAAGATACAGTCTTGTTGCCAGAGAAACCAGCCATGTGGCTAGAGAGTTGGAACTTTCAGCTCTACCCCCTGACCTCTGGGGAGGAGAAAGAAGCTGGAAGTTTAGTTAATCATGAATAACCAATGAATGAGTCAACCATGCCTACATAATGGAACCTTTATAAAAACACTAAACAATGAGGTTCACAGAGTTTCCAGTTTGTTGAACACAAGGAGTGCTGGGAGGGTGGTGCACCCAGACAGAGCATGGAAGTTCTGTGCCCACCCACCCACCTCCCACATATTGCCATATGCATCTCCTCCATTTGGCTGTTCTTGATAATCTTTTATCCTTTTTTAATAAATTTTATTTATTATATCCTTTATAATATATATATAATATATCCTTTATAATAAATTGATAATAGTAAAAAACTATTTTCCTGAGTCCTGTGAGCCCTTCTGGTAAACTCTCACACCTAAGGAGGGGTCATGGGAATCCCCTGACTTTGTAGCTGACTATGCAGAAGTATGTGAGGCCCAGACTTGCAATTGGCATCTGAAGTGGAAAGTTTCTTGTGGGACTGATCCCTTAACCTGTGAAGTCTGTGCTCACTCCCAATAGTTAGTATCAGTGTTGAATTGAGCTATAGAACACCCAGATGGTGTCTGGAGAGTTGGAGAATTGATTGTTAATGTGGAAAATCCACATATTTGGAGTCAAAAGTGTTCTGTGGGTAAAAACAGATTCTAGTAATCCATGTTGGCAAAAATTAATCAATAGTCACTCTAAGAAAGAAATGGGAAATTTTATTCAAGCCAACTAGAGGATTATAATCCAGGAGACAGTCTTTTAGAACGCTCTGAGGACTGTTCTACACTTAGAGGTCAAAGCACAGTTATATGTGTTTTTGAGACAAACAGTTATATGTCAAATGACATACTGACAGTTTACACAATCCAGATCAGCACATACAAGGTGAATAGTGGGTCATCATGACCCTCTTACAAGATTGAAAATGAAGGTTATATCCTAAGGAGTTATCAAATAGTGGATCATCATGACCTTTTACAAGATTAATAAGGCATGTTATCTCCTAAGGAGGTCTAGTTATGCAGATGCACAATACACACTAAAGGGGAGGGCAGAGGCCCAAATGGCCAGAGAAAATATTATGTTCAAATTTTTCTTGTCTTGCCATAAAATATGGATTTTACTTAATCAATTTCCCCTTTTTGATCATTAATCTTTTGAAAGAAAGCAGTAGGAGACCAAATATTTGTTCCCTTGATGTCACGGTGGTTGCTTACCTATCCTGCATCCATCATGTTCCTCACTGTCAGGTCTTAATAGCCCAGTGCTTTCTTTCCTTTCAGGAGGTTGTACCAATAAGATGTTTGGCAAGGACTAGCAGTCAATTCCAAGTTGTCCAATAGGACTTATGCTAATTTTACCTTGCATGTGCATTGTGCATGTTCATTGATGTATAGAGAACTACAGATGTGATCAATAGTTTCAAGTTGTTTAGATATTGTCTTGGTAGGAGTAGGTGATATACAGTTGTAAGGCAAGAAACTATAACTTTATAAGTTACACAAACTGTAATCAAAATTGCCAATAAGAGTAACAATGTCACTAATAAAAGTTTAAGCAAAGATCCTCCTAAACCAAACCAATTTTCTAGTATTTCCCCTAAACTGGGAAGAGGATCATTTAGAGTGGAAATTGATTCTTCATATGTGTCATAAGATGAGTTACATCAGAAGATATGTCAGGTATAAAACCCAACATTCAGCATGGATTATAGCACAAGTTTCCCCTTGGGAAATAGAATATCAAGGGCCATGTGATTCTGTAGGATCACTTTTTCATTACAGAGACTTCCAAACTGAGCAAGCTGATAACTTGATTACTATCATTCAAAGCTGGCTGAGTACATTTTGTTAAAGCTTCTATGTGAGTAATAATATCTCTCTTCCAAGTGAAGGAAAAAAATATCATGGCCAAATGATCATAGCATTGGAAAACTGATCAAACCCAATGCATTTGCATTAAGGTCAGATTGGCAGGCCTACCCCTAGGTGACCTTGAGACCAAGGGGAACCAATTGTTCATCTTCCTAACCAACCTGGGGAGAGCCAAGGCCAAAATTTGTTCCATAAGTCCTGGGTCCTATTAAAAGCCACTCAATATTTAACATCTAGTGAAAAGGAGTATTTATGGCCAGATTCAGAACAGGTGTCATTAACTGGCCAGGTAAGAGGGTCTCACATAGTGATATTGGTGGCAGCAGTATCTTACAGAGTACTAGAGTTTCTTTCTTCTAAAATAAAATCTCTAAGGGCAATCCAATTAGAGCCTTGAAGAAGAGAAATCCACCAGTAACCAGTAACCCAGGAGTATTGTATGTGGCCCATCTCATCTGATCTTGGAGGCCAAACAGAATCGTACCTGATTAGTACCTGTATGGGAGACTATCTGGGAGCACAGGATGCTGGATGTAGGCAATTGGCCACAAACCCAGCAACTGGATTGATTTTTGAAACTCACCTATGATTTCTTCCAAGGAAGAAATACATTTGGTTCATAAGCAAAAGTGTGAGCAATTATCAAAGTAATTAGTGTACAGGCCTGATCTGGCATCTTGTGTCAGCTGTCTATTTCAGATGTCCTGGTCTGGTAGCGTTGGTCTTAGTTGAAGTTGGGTGTCAGGAAAAGGAGTTGCAGTTCAGGAGAGGAGGCCTGATATGGCTCCTTCCAATGTCTGTACAGAGTTCTTTATCTGATGTGTTTTTCATTATGCATAATCTCCTATCTGCAGGTCATGAGGCATCTGATATTCATCCAAAGATAGATTGCTGTGATAAGCTTTAGAAACAAACTTAGAATATCCTTTTAATAATTCAATTAAACTTTACAACAATGTAACATAGTAATGAGGAGCCAACTGGGAAGTGAGTCTTAGGCAGTAAATACAAAAAACCTCAAAGACAGCAACAGTAGAACTTAATGTCCACTGAAACGTTCATTTTTTTCTCTCTAAAATACTCTCATTTCTACCAAATATGGCCAAATAAAGACTAATTTGTGGACTTCCCTGATGGCACAGTGGTTAAAATCTACCTGCCAATGCAGAGGACACAGGTTCAAGCCCTGGTCTGGGAAGATCCCACATACCGCAGAGCAACTAAGCCCATGTACCACAACTACTGAGTCTGCTCTCTAGAGCCCATGAGCCACAACTACTGAAGCCCCCATGCCTAGAGCCCATGCTCTGCAACGAGAAGCCGCCACTATGAGAAGCCCGTGAACTACAAAGAGTAGCCCCCGCTCACCGCAACTAGCTAAAGCATGTGTGCAGAAATGAAGACCCAACACAGCCATAAATAAATAGATAAGTAAATGAAAGTACATTTGTTAAAATCTTTTTTAAAAAAGACTAATTTGTTTGAAAAATACGCCTGACTTCAATAAACTTGGTCTCATTATTTACATAAGTTGATCCTGCAGGCTCTTTTAAATTGGCTGCACTGCATGAAAAGATACTCACCATCACTAATTATCAGAGAAATGCAAATCAAAACAACAATGAGGTACCACCTCACACCAGTCAGAATGGCCATCATTAAAAAGTCTACAAATAATAAATGCTGGAGAGAGTGTGGAGAAAAGGGGACCTTCTTACACCATTGGTAGCAATAAAAATTGGTGCAGCCACTATGGAAAACAGTATAGAGGTTCCTCAAAAAACAAAAAATAAAGTTGCCATATGATCCAGCAATTCCACTACTGGGCATATACCCAGACAAAACTATAATTCAAAAAGATACATGCACCCCTATGTTCATAGCAGCACTATTCACAATAGCCAAGACAACAAAACAACCTAAATGTCCATAGACAGATGAATGGATAAAGAAAATGTGGTGTGTATATACACAGACACACACACACACACACACACACACACACACACACACAATGGAATATTACTCAGCCATAAAAAAGAATGAAATAATGCCATTTGCAGCAACATAGATGGACCTGGAGATTATCATACTAAGCGAAATTAAGTCAGAAAGAGAAAGACAAATAACGTAAGATATCATTTATATGTGGAATCTAAAATATGACACAAATGAATATATGTACGAAACAAAACAAACAAAAAGAAGACTCACGGATATAGAGGACAAACCTGTGGTTGCCAAGGGGAAGGGGAGAGAAAGGATTGGGAGTTTGGGATTAGCAGCTGTAAACTATTATATACAGGGTGGATAAACTATTATATACAGGGTGGATAAACAACAAGGTCCTGCTGTATAGCACAGGGAACTATATTTAGTATCCTGTGATAAACCAAAAAGGAAAAGAATATGAAAATAAATAAATGTATATGTGTGTGTGTGTGTGTGTGTGTGTGTGTGTGTATAACTGAGTCACTTTGCTATATGGCAGAAATTAAACATGACATTGTAAATCAACTATACTTCAATAAAATTTTTTAAAAATAAATTGGCTGTGCTGGACCTTTTTATAAGGAATCTCAAATTGCATTTTTAAAAAGTCTCTCAAGACCAGGAAAGCCACACCAAGGGCTTGCCATCAGATTCCACCTGTGAAATCTATAGATTTTGGTAGATTCCTCTTCTTGAGGTCCCCCAAATATCTTGAGATTCCTGCAGCTGCTAGGAGGTAGCATTTTTGATTCATCTGATAAGGCTGCTGTTCCCAGAAACCTAAGAGTTTCCGATTTCTGAAGGAAATAGGTAGAAAGAAAAGATAAATGTTTCAATTCTACTTACAAAGATATAATCTACCAAATTGCTGTAAGTCATAATAGCTTGAGGGGAAAGGTTTCCTTATATCTGGAAAACACATATTAAAATGTCATATTTCAGACAAAACAAAAAACAAAATAATTATAACCATATTTATCAGTTCACTCAGTCTTATGTGACTAGTCCTTGATTTTTATCCTTTGTTAACAGCTTCATGAATCCATCAGATTTTCTACTAGAATTCTTTAATTTCTTACCCAGTTCAGTGGTATGATCTGAAAGTTATCAGAAACCTGTACTTGCCAAAAAGTCCTTTCTATGAATCTTCTTGAAGATGAAACATTTTTTGCAAAAGCATCAAAGTAAAGCAGTAACTGTCTGTGAATGACAAAAGACTTTCTGATTACAATTATAAATGCTTAATTTCCTTTAAGACCAATTAAATAGAGTTCTTTTACAAATTAATTTTGGCAATATTACACACACAAACACACACACACTGACACCACAGTTCCCATTGCAAAACTTCAGTCATGAATCAGGTACAATCATACAAAATCCATCAGTTACAAAATAGGTTGAGTTCAAATGGGTTTCTGGAAGATGGAACAAATCAAAGTCACCTGTTTAGATGGCTAAACCAATTTTTACTAATATTTATGGAGAAGACACTTAAGATTTGTCCTAGTCCAAATTACCTTCCCCCCACCTTTTTTTTTTTTTTTTTTTTTTGGCTGCGTTGGGTCTTCATTGCTGCGCGCAGGCTTTTCTCTAGTTGTGGCAAGTGGGGCCCACTCTTCATTGCAGTGTGCGTGCTTCTCGTTGCGGTGGCTTCTCTTGTTGCAGAGCACAGGCTCTAGGGGTGTGGACTTCAGTAATTGCAGCACACAGGCTCAGTAGTTGTGGCCCGCAGGCTCTAGAGCACAGGCTCAGTAGTTGTGGTACACGGGTTTAGTTGCTCCGCAGCATGTGAGATCTTCCCAGACCAGGGATCGAACATGTGTCCCCTGCATTGGCAGGTGGATTCTTAACAACTGCACATGCCAGGAAGTCCCATATTTTCTCCCTTTTATTTTTTCTTTTGATAAGAGTTACCTTCCTGAAATTTGCATTTTAAAAAGATGACCTAGATGAGAGTTCCTGGAGAAGACCAGGTAGAACATTTGCATTTCAAAGGCATAGGAAGAGAAATGCAAGTTCCTCCTAGGAAAAACTTTTGTTCTCTTAATGCCAGATTTATTTTTCAATACTTATAAGCCTCTTAAGATAAATAGGGGAGGTTTGGGGAGTGGTAAAAGGATTGTTGGGTTTTGGATTGTTTCTGGAGCCACCCCTCTTGTCCTGTAAAGACTAGATTTGTAGAAACAAGGCAACTGTTTTTAATTCCTCAAAGAATCAGGTGGCCACCTCAGTGACATCAAAGGACCAACATACCCATCCACCTACACTGAAATTCCCCGCCCCCCGCCCCCTCCCCCCCCCCCCCCCCCGACTCATTTAGCCTAGGGGAGGCCAAAAAAAAAAAAAAATCCTATCAGGCTCTGAATTTCAGGTGTGGTTATGAGTTAGGTCAGACCAGTATCCTCCTATCTTGGTAATCTAACTACAAAAACTTTTTGAGAATCCTCCCTGGGTTTAAGAAATACTTTAACTATTCTTTACCTATGGCCTTTGATCTGAAGAAGCTAGCTTACAGCCTCAGGTGGTCTCATTTCTAAAGGTAACTGTTTGAAAGTCTCTTCAGAGTGGAAGGGCAACTCAGAGAGGATCACTAGAATGATCAAGTAAAGGAGGATAGAGTAGAGCAGGAGTTATGTCAGTCTTAAAGTTTTTTGTTTGTTTTAGGTATCTTTTATATTATTAATCCTTCATTAGCCTGCTACAATAAATCCTTCAGTGAAGCTATTTTGGAATTTTGAAGCCTTTGGGGGTTTCTGCATACAAATTAAAATAGGTACAATAGTTTAACTTGAGAGCTCTCTAAAATTTTAACAAGTTAGACGTCTTTCCAAGTCAAAGGGTTCAAGAAGCTAGCCTTACAAATATTTTTTCCTGCTAATCTAATTTTAGAAAAGAGAAAAAAAACTCTTACCATTCTTGTTTCCAGTAGACACTGCAGGCAGAGATCCAGAAGATTGACTGATATGGTAAGAACTTAACCTTCTGCTTTAATTGCACACACAAAAATCAGTTTGGGAATGCCAAAAAAAAAGCCCAACCTTGACCATTTCAAGGCAGGATTTCTTTTAATTCCCAATTAAGTAGGCACTTGCAAGCGTACATAAACAGCTGGTATCCCCATAGGTGTCTGTCCATCAGTGGACTGTTTGGCTTTTTTTTTTTTTTCATATATATATATTTTTGCCTGTGTTGGGTCTTCATTTCTGTGCGAGGGCTTTCTCTAGTTGTGGCAAGCGGGGGCCACTCTTCATTGCGGTGCGCGGGCCTCTTCACTATCGTGGCCTCTCTTGTTGCAGGGCACAGGCTCCAGACGCTCAGGCTCAGTAGTTGTGGTTCATGGGCCTCGTTGCTCTGCGGCATGTGGGATCCTCCCAGACCAGGGCTCGAACCCGTGTCCCCTCCATTAGCAGGCAGATTCTCAACCACTGCACCACCAGGGAAACCCAGACTGTTTGGCTCTGAGGCACAATTTCCCATTATTGGTAGTCTAATTCAAATATAAAATATGATCTGAACAACTTTCTGAGATCAGGATAGTGTGCTGCTTCTGATTCTAGCTCCCCAAGGAGTTAGCCTTAAGTCAGTTTGACTCTTTTATGTGTCTCAGTTTCTCCCTCTGATAGTCTAAAACTGCTGTGGGTGCTCAGAGGACTGGATGATCAGTCCTTATCTCATGCATCCTCAGGAAAGCAGTATTTGGGACTTCTCTGGTAGTCCAGTGGTTAAGACACCACGCTTCCACTGGAGGTGGCACAGGTTTGATCCCTGGTCAAGACACCACGCTTCCACTGCAGGTGGCACAGGTTTGATCCCTGGTCAGGGAACTAAGATCGCACTTGCTGCTCAGCACAGCCAAAAAATATGGAAAAAGAAAAGAAAAAGAAAAAAAAAAAAACGAAGAAGAAGAAGAAAATCAGTATTTACTTAATGGTTGTAGTGGGGTTCTCCTGTAGGACAGCTACACATCACAAGGAATAATCATCAGAAAATCCACTAGGTCCTTACTTGCCTAAGGGCACCTTGTAGCTAGAAGGAGCAAATGTCCCTTGTTCATCAGAGCTGAATATTCAGTCTCTCACTTCACTAGCAAAAGCTTTATTCAAACCACATGTCAACTTTGTTATTTTTTTTTTCCAATTTAAGCGAAATTTCACAAAAAATCCTGCCACCTATATTTCCCTGGGCCTCCTGCCCAGATCCCCCTAAGTCCCTGCTTAGGAAATGCACCTGTGCCCCTTAAGACTCCAAGTCTTAAGTAAAAACAGCTCTAATAAAAATTTTTTGGATCATCACTTAAAAGTAATGAGATCCAGATATCAGGAGAATTCATCAGAACACCTGAGGTGTACCAAGAAGCCATTGGGTTTCAATGGGCCTGTGCTGGTACTGAGTGCCAGTTTGGGGAAGACTCCAGATATCCTCTGGTGGGTATCTCTGATATTCTGCCAGCTACACAATGCTAATGGTGGCAAAAATTAATTAGCAGCCAAACTAAGAAACAAATGGAAAATTTTATTCAAGCCAACCTGACAATTACAACCCCAGAGACAGTCTTTCAGAAACCTCTGAGGACTGACAGTCCTCAGAGGTCAAAGCACAGTTATATAAGTTTTTGAGAAAAAAGGTTATACAACAAATTATGTATTGACAGTTTACATGATCCAGGTCTCAAGTAGTGGGTCACCATGACCCCTTACAAGATTAAGAAGAAAGGGTATCAATCTTGAGAAAGAAGAACAGAGCTGGAGGAATCACATTTCCCTGACTTTAGACTATACAGACTACAAATATTCAGTAATCAAAACAGTATGGTATTGGCACAAAAACAGACACAATCAAACAGAACAGAAAACCAGAAATAAACCCAAATACTTATAGTCAATTAATCTATGACAAAGGAAGTAAGAATATACAATGGAGAAAAGACAGTCTCTTCAATAAATGGTGCTGGGAAAATTGGACAGCTACATGTAAAAGAATGAAATTAGAACACTCTCTAACACTATATACAAAAATAAACTCAAAATGGATTAAAGACCTAAATGTAAGACCGGATACTATAAAACTACTAGAGGAAAACATAGGCAGGACACTCTTTGACATAAATCGTAGCAATATTTTTTTGGATCTGTCCCCTAAAGCAAAGGAAATAAAAGCAAAAATAAACAAATGCGACCTAAGTAAACTTAAAAGCTTTCTGCACAGCAAAGGAAACCACTGACAAAACAAAAGGACAACATACTGAATGGGAGAAAACATTTGCAAATGATGTGACCAATAAGGAGTTAATATCCAAAATATATAAACAGTTCATACAACCCAACATCAAAAAAACCCCCAAACAACCCAATTTAAAAATGAGCAGAAGACCTGATAGACTTTTTTCCAAAGAAGATGTACAGATGGCCAGCAGGCACATGAAAATCTGTTCAACCTCATTAACTGAGAAATGCAAATTAAAACCACCTCAGATATCACCTCACATCTGTTAGAATGGCTATCATCAAAAAGAACATAAATAAGAAATGCTGGCGAGAAAATGGAAACCTAGTACAGTGTTGGTGGGAAAGTAAATTGGTGCAGCCACTAGGGAAAACAATATGGAGGTTTCTCAAAAAACTTAAAATCAAACTATCATATGACCTAGCAATTCCACTACAGGGTATCTATCCAAAAAATAAAAACAAATCAAAAAGATATATGTACCCCAACGTTCATTGCAGCATTATTTATAATTGCCAAGGTATGGAAGCAACCTAAGTGTCCATCAACAGATGAATGGATAAAAAAGATGTGGCATATGTATACAATGGAATACTACTCAGCCATTAAAAAGAACAAAATTTTGCCATTTGCAACAACATGGATGGACTTAAAGAGTATTATGCTAAGTGAAATAAGTCAGAAGAGAAAGACAAATACCATTTATACCACAAATATCAGTGCATGATGCCACTTATATGTGGAATCTAAAGAATACAATAAACTAGTGAATATTTTTTTAAAAGGGACTTCCCTGGTGGTCCAGTGATTAAGACTTCCCCTTCCAGTGCAGGGGGTGAGCGTTCAATCCCTGGTCAGAGAGCTAAGATTCCACATGCCTCGTGACCAAAAAACCAAAACATAAAATGAGCAATATTGTAACAAATTCAATAAAGACAAAAAAAAAAAAAAAGAGGAAGACTCACAGATATAGAGAAAAAAACAGTGGTTACCAGCAGGAAGCAGGAAGTGGGGGAGGAGCAAGATAGGGGTAGGGGATTAAGAGGTACAAACTCCTATGTATGAAATAAATAAGGTATAAGGATATATTGTACAGCACAGGGAATATAGCCTATAGTTTATAATAACTATAAATGGAGTATAAATTTTTAAAATGTGAATCACTATGTTGTGTGTCAATCAACTATACCTCCAAAAAGTATTTTAAAAGATTTTTTAAACTACTGAAGAAAAAGAAGGAAGGCTATCTCCTAAGGAAGTCTAGTTAATGCAATGCACAATACACAGCAAAGAGGAGGGAGAAGGCTCCAACAGGCAGAGAAAAACTATTGTTTAACTTTTTTCTTCTCTTGCCATAAAATACAAACTTTATTTCATCACCCCAAACTGGAAAACACATAAATGTCCATCAATAATAGAGTAGGTAAATTTCTACAATGGAATACTATAGTGCATCAGTAAAAAAAACCAAAGTACTGATACATGAAATAACATGGGATGAATCTTACAGATGTACATTAAGTGAAAAAAGCCAGAATTACTGTACACTTCCATTTATATTAATTTCAAGAAGTTCAAAATTTGAAATGAATCTTTTAGTACTGGAATCTTAATAGTGGTTACTTTTGGTGTTATGGGTTGAATTTTGTCCCCTAAAAAGATATGTTGAGGTCTTAACTCCAGCACCTGTGAATTATTTGGAAATGGAGTCTTTAAAGATGTAATCAAGTAGGATGAGATCATACCAGATTAGGGTGGACCCTAATTCAGTGACTGATGTCCTTATAAGAAGAGGGAAATTTGGGCACAGAGACATAGAGACATAGAGGAAGAATGCCATGTTATCAGGAAGACAGAGATTGGAGTGATGCAGCTGTAGGACAAGGACCTTTAAGGATTGCTGGAATCCAGCAGAAGCTAGGAGAGAGACATAGAACAGATTCTCCTTAAGAGCCTCTGTAACAGAGAAAGAATAAATTTCTATTTTTTAAGCCACCTAATTTGTGGTAATCTGTTATGGCAGCTCTAGAAAACTAACATGCTATGGGGGGATATAAACTAGGAGAGAACTTGAAGGAAACTTCTGGGTTATTAAAAATGTTTTGTATCTTGATCTGGGTAGTGGTTATGATATATACATATGTAAAAATTCATTGAACTACACTTTTATATGCACTTAAATTTATACCTAATTTAAAATTAAATAAATAAGAAATTAACAGAAAAAAATAATGCATAAAGTAAACTGAGGTTTCTGAAAGATATCTTTTATATGCCTCTAGACCTAAACATTCTTGAAAAGAGCTTTTGTTTTAGTAGAGAACACAAATCATAAAGGGAGCCACAGAATGACATCACTGTGGTGGCGCAAGAGTACTTCAGGTCCAGACCCTCAGCTCTGCTGATCCAGAAGCTCCATCTGGTAATAAACCCTAAGATGACACAGCACAGAGATACGTCTCATTCTAATTTTTTCAGTCAGGGTCCAGTTGCAGAAAACAGCAACGAGGAACTATTTTAAACATAAAGCAATATAAACCAGGGAATTAGGTGCTTACAAAAAACCCTTTGGAATGCCTGGAGAAGCTGACTCTAGTCTATTCTCCAGAGATGATTTCCAGATAGAACAGAATCACAAAACTAGCCCACCCGAGGAGTTTCAGCCTCTGCAATAGGCAGGAAGGTGGAGAATCAGAGGCTGTGTCTCAAACACAATGTAGAAGCTCCAATTCACAGATCAGGAAGTCACTGCTGCCACAAATGGTGATTCTGAGCTCACTCCATGCCTGCCAGGTGTCCTGTGCCTTGTCTCTTGTTACCAGCAAAGCTAGAAACCGGACACTGATGTCTTTATAAGAATAAAACAACATCCCCATGACTATACTTGGTAGAGGAAAATACTAGTGAGGCCTTTGCCTCACTTCCACCTTTAAATTGTAATAAATGCATCCAATTTGTGGAACTTATATCACAACAATGATCATAAATACAAGAGAGTCCCAAAAGTGCAGTTTGTAGATTTTCAGACTCAAAGTATAGGAAGAGAAAATAGAAGGAGTTGGAAATGGAGGCTGAATTATTAATTGTTTCTCATAATGCAGCTCTTTGGCTACTCAATATTCATGCACACTTCTACTTCTGTTTAAACTTCTAAACAATGTCAAGAGCAAAACCAGCCTGCTCCTGTCTAACATAATGCAGTTATCCTTACTAATAAAAAAACATGCAAAATCTCTCACAAGAAAAGTACATCCAAATTCTCAAGAATCACTGTATCCATTCCTGGGTGATGTTCATTCCTTTTCTTGTTTAGTCACAATCCTGCCATCATATACTATAATCAGTGGACTAAATTATGAACCACCAACAACACACCCCACAAGAACAGAAGAGGGGAAGATGAAGGAAATTGGTTCAAGTACCTAAATATAATACGCAAGACAAGGACTTGAGTTCCCATATTTATTTGGAAGGTGACCCCACAAAGGAGGAATAAAAGAATGGGGTGATTTAGACAGGAAAGAAAGAAAGACAACAAAACCTCTATTACTGAGCCGGCACAGTTACCACTGTGGGCAACTGGAGCTGACCTCACTGGGAATCCTGAGGAAGAGATCGAATGCAATTATGAATTGCTCCTCAAGGATGGAGGTAGGCCTTTATCCAACAACATCAATCCCTGATGGCAGAAAATTGCTCCTGCGCAGTAACTCCTCTTTGTTTCTAGGCTGCCCTTTGCATGGGATGAACAGATCCCCACAACTTCAGAGAAAGCCCTGAGCAGGAAAACAGAGAAACCCTTGAAGTCAGACACAGCATGCAAAGGAATCATCCACCAGGGGAACCACTCAAAATAACTGCAACTAAAATCAGATTCAGCAACAAAGATGTCTACTATAATATATAACACAGACAGGAAAAATATCTGAGTTTTTACTGCAGGTCTCATTTCTGCTACCAGTCATAAAACCATATTGATATTTATAATTTCCTTCTTCATTACATATTCTATGTTCCCTTTGCTCTCAGCACGTTAACTGATTTGGATTTTACCTGATAGGATGATCCAAACTAAGAACTAGTAAAATGCAGTTATTACGAGCATGGCTCTGGAATTATGTTATCTGGGTTTGAAGCCCAGCTCTGTCACTTATTAACTCTGTGAACTTTGGTCAAGTTATTTTAATCTCTCTGTGCCTCAGTATGCTCATCTGTAAAACAGAAATAATGAAAGTGTCCACATCATAGGATTATTGTGAGAATTAGATGAGTTGATATATGTGAAATGTGAAATGCTTAGAACAGTATATGACACATAGTTGATACTATGTAAGCACAAGCTGTTGTTTACTTCCTGAGAAGTCCTGCCTGTACTGGGTAGCTTAGTTTTCCATTAACCTTTATCACTGGCTTGGCACTTAAGAGGCAACCCAGAAGATACCCTAGATTCCAGAAAAACTCTTTTTCTTTCTTTTTTTTTGTCTCCTTGTATAGCAGCAATGCTATTTCTCCTTGATGATTGAGATCAATCATTCCAGTAATGTAGTGATGCTTTATTTGCCAATAGTGAACAACTGGATACTGGATTGCTGTTGAAGATACACCCAGTCTTCACTACTCATGCCTAACAGCAGAAGAAACAGACAGATGGCCTCTACCTCACCTCTACCTCTCAAATCTTGACCAGACACATCTTGCAAGAACCAAGCTGTTTTTGATGTTTTGTTAAATGTACTTATCAGTTAGCAAAGACTTCTGAAATATTTACAGGTACAAATATGTGATATCTTAGTTTTTAAGTGGAAGTGGAAGGGAATAGGTGAAACAAGATTGGCAAAATGCAGGTAATTGTTGAAGCTGAATGATGGATAGGTATGCATGGTTCACTCTACTAGTCTTTCTATTTTTGTAAATGTTTTAAAATGTCCATACAAAAAGTTTTATTTTAAACACATAGCCACAAAAAAAGCCTGAGAAATCTAATGTTTGCCATTCCAGCCTTTGCAAACCAGGAAGATACACTGGGAAGAAATCAAGTGCTAGGAAGGACGGAGATCAAGTGCTAAGCCATGCATGATGTTACCACATAAGTGAAACAAAAAAGAGTTGATAAATAAATTAGAAAGCCCTTGTCCCACAATAGATTCCATCTGTCCAGTAACTGGAGTAATTATATCTGTGAAATAAGTACAATGTCTCTCTACCTTGGATGGTGCTTAAGGTTATAACTTTTCCAGCACTAGCACAGTGTTTATTAGTAATAAACACAGGTGGTATCCATTGCAGGAGTTAAATTAAGCATTGATTCTTCTTGGTTTTGCTTTCAAAACCAATAAACTTTGGGAATGCCTTACTGTAGCCCTCTTTATATTAACTTCACTCTCATTGAGGAATAATAAGGAGTCTATTGAAAATGTCAAAAGGAAAAAATTAAGGGGAAAATTGCATAAGGAAGCTAGGTTCATTACCTACAGTTGTTCCATGTAAAATCTACATTGTAGATTATTGCATTATTGTTCAAATACTGAAGTGCTATTGAAAATTCTCCAAGCAGAAGTAAAAACAGAAGAGGTTGGACATTTAGGATGTAATGGACATCATTTAAAAGTGCTGTTGCTAAAAAGTAAGTAGATAAGTTCTTGAGAAATTTGGGCATATAGCATTGAGTGAATATAAAGATGATATTCTAAGCTCAAGAATGAGTTAAAAGTCTCACCGAAGGGGCTTCCCTGGTGGCGCAGTGGTTGAGAATCTGCCTGCCGATGCAGGAGACACGGGTTCGTGCCCTGGTCCGGGAAGATCCCACATGCCGCGGAGCAACTAAGCCCGTGAGCCATGGCCGCTAGGCCTGCGCGTCCGGAGCCTGTGCTCCGCAACGGGAGAGGCCACAACAGTGAGAGGCCCGCATACCGCAAAAAAAAAAAAAAAAAAAAAAAAAAAAAAAAGTCTCACTGAACTGCTGACAGTTTTGGAAAATATTGAAAAACTGTAGTAGCACAAAGACTTAAAAAGACAATTGATACAGTATCATCCTGTATCACTCTGCATAAGCACTGTACCCTAATGTTTCTTACAACTATCTTCAGGGGCTCAACCCATTTGTCAGCAAAAATTAAATGGCAGAGTTATGGTGATATTATTACTGCTGCCTAGTTTTACAAAACACTCTTCAAGACTTTACTAATGCACTACCATGTGTTTTTATAAATAATTAAAAATCAAATAAATTCAGAACAGCTAAATAATTTAAACAGTTGTCAAAATAAATCAGCTAAGAATATTCTGAGGTTTAATATATTTGATTTTCATACTTTGATTTATTTGTGTTCTCACTAAATCAGATAAAATAAAATTAAATCCAGCTAAACTTTCCATTCATATGTGCCAAATAACATTGCCTTTACTGTCCTGCAAAATGCTTTTTTTTTTTTTTTTTTTTTCCGGTACGCAGGCCTCACTGTTGTGGCCTCTCCCGTTGTGGAGCACAGGCTCTGGACGTGCAGGCCCAGCGGCCATGGCTCAAGGGCCCAGCCACTCCGCAGCACGTGGGATCCTCCCGGACCGGGGCACGAACCTGTGTCCCCTGCATAGGCAGGCAGACTCTCAACCACTACGCCACCAGGGAAGCCCTTGCATTTTTTTGAAAACCAATTTAAATGAATCAACAAAAAGGACTTTTAAAATTTGGGTGTATTTTCCACAAGTCTTGAATGCCCCAAATTCAAACAGCAGCCCTATCTCTCCATTAGTACTGTCACATTTTCACAGACTATATGTCCTAATTTTGTCCTTGGAATCAAGACATTAATATATGTATTAATACATATATGTATCCTTGGCATCAAGAAATTTGCAATTTATTGGAAAAACAAAGTATGCACATCAAAAGTTAAGCTCCAGGCTCAATCAAAAAAGAGTTCCTGAAAAAAAAACACCTCTTTTTCTGAGTATTAAATTATGGTTAGGACTTTGGATAGGTGATGAGTAAGAGAGCATTTGGAATCAAGGTAAAAGATGGAGTATTATATATAATCATGGAAGAATAAGCAGAAGGCCTTGCTGAAAGAGGGAATTCCATGATAAGAAACAGGATAAGAAAAGGAAAAAAAGGTAGGTTGGGACCAAACTGTGAAAGGCCTTGAATTTAAGTCAAGTAGTTTCAGTTTCATTCTATAGACAGTTATTAAGAGGCTTTTTGAGCAGTAGTTACCAAGAAGGCTGCTCATGTAAGAATCCATTAGAAAGAAAGGATTCTGAATGTAGGAGAGACATTAGAAGGTAATTGTTGTAGCACCACATTCAGTAACAAGCTCCACTTGAGTAGTGGTGGAAAGAATACAAAAGAAGGAACCAAAACAAGGCTCATATCTAAAGAATCTATAGAACTTGGTGATTGCTTAGCAAGGAAGAAGAAGAGATAAAAGATGACCTGAAGGTTCTGAGAATGACTGAGAGAATGATGGTACTATTGACAGAGAAAGAGAAATCTGGACAAGTCAGTTTGTGAAGTAGACAATGAGTTTGATTTTCAAGCATGTTGTACTTCAAGGAGCAGCTAAGCTTCTAGGGAGTCATATCTAGGCTGTTTAAGATACACAGAAAAGACAATATTAGAGAAAAATTCTTATGCCTAGAAGTGGTAGCTGAAATAATTAAACTAAATGAAATTCCCTGAAGATGACAATGTATATAGAGAAAAACAGAACTAACCTAGCAAATTCCCTCACTTAGGGGATGGAAAGAGGGAGAGAGGTCATTTGTGGAGACCATTTGTGACATTTAATGGATGTCAGTGCAGGAAACAGAAATATGTAACATAAATGAGGATAATGATTATTATTTTGGAAGTTCATCTCTCAATATTATTCAAGCAAATATAAGATATTGAAAATGTACTAAAGAATAATGAAAAGGCAAGAATGACACAAAAGCTCATTTTCATAAAATTTGCCAGTAGAAATTATATCAAGACAAATATTGCAATGTTTTCAAATTAAATGTATATTGCTCATTTAAGTGAGGTGAAGGCTAATAACGTATTTGTATACAAATATTGAATAAATAAAATAATGAATACAAAATTTCTAGAAAGGATAAGATGAAATTACCCATAGTAATGACATATTGATGTTTGGGAAATAAATCACCTATACTAGCTACTTGAGTCAATTAACTAATTGGGTTTTTTTGAAAAATAAATTGACCAAGTTGATTGAATTAATATATTTGGTTAATTGTTTTAGAATCATGTGGTCTGGAGGTGGAGTCAAGATGGCGATGTAGGAAGACATGGAGTTAACATCTCCCCACAACTAGGGAGTCTGCTGGGCACTGGTGGGGGGCTCTGATGCCCAAGGGGATAGGAGAACCCCTAAGTGAACCAGTAAGATGTAGGGGGACTGAGGGGGGAGGAGAAGTGGAAGCCAGACAGGATTGGCACCCCTGAGGTCAGGGAGATCAGGAGCAACAGGCCAGAGGGACTCTCTGGGAAGAGCAGGAGAGGAGCAGAGGACCTGCTGAGCTCCCAAGCTAGTACCCCCCCTCCAAAAGCCCATCCAGGCCATGTGGGTTCTGGGGGCATAGGAGGGAGGTTGGAGAGATTGGGAGAGGCAGGCAGGAGGAGCCATGCAGGAGGAGCATGAGAGGAGAGGAGGGATCCCAGGTGAGGTGCCCTGCCCAGTGAGACTAGGGGTAAGGGGCACACGTGGGTTGCTTCTGTTCCTTGAGCCTAAGCCCCACAGCCCCCAGGGCCTTTTCAAGAACTGTGGGTCCTGAGCATTGGCTCCACCCACCACCCAAACCTCACCCTTGCTTAAGCCCCACCCTCCACAGACAAGGCCCCCCCCTTTTTTACTATTGTGGTGCTAATATACATTCCGGTTGTTGATTCATCTATATTTTTTTTTTTATATTCTTCCTAACATATCTGTTAGTTTCCTAGTCTAATTTTATTTTTTACTTTGTTATTGTTTTTTTTTCTTTTTTTACCACCATAGGCAGTTTGTGGGATCTTGATTCATGAGCCAGGGGTCAAGCAGAAGCTCCTGCAGTGGGAGCTCACAGTCCGAACCACTGGACTAACAGAGAAACTCAGACCCCAGGGAATATTCATCAGAGTAGGATCTCACAGAGTTCCTCATCTCAGCATCAAGACCCAGCTCTATCCAATAGCCTACAAACTCCAGTGTTGGAAGCCTCAGACCAAACAACCAGTAAGACAGAAACACAATCCCACTCATAAAAATAAAAAAAAAATAAAAAGAGACAGCGAAAAAAATATGTCACAGATGAAGGAGGAAGGTAAAAACCTATAAGACCAAATAAATGCTAGGAAATAGGCAATCTACCTGAAAAAGAATTCAGAGTAATCATAGTAAAGATGATCCAGAATCTTGGAAGTAGAATGTAGACACGGATTAAGAAAATACAAGAAATGTTTAACAAAGATCTAGAAGAATAAAAGAACAAACAAACAGAGATGAACAACATAATAACTGAAATGAAAAATACACTAGATGGAATCAATAACAGAATAACTGAGGCAGAAAAACGAATAAGTGAGCTGGAAGACAAAATGGTGGAAATAACTGCTGAAGAGCAGATTAAGGAAAAAAAGAAAGAAAAGAATTGAAGACAATCTCAGAGACCTCTGGAAGAACAATAAATGTAACAACATTCGAATTATAGGGGTCCCAGAAGAGAAGAGAAAAAGAAAGGGCCTGAGAAAATATTTGAAGAGATTGTAGTTGAAAACTTCCCTAATGTGAGAGAGGAAATAGTCACGCAAGTACAGGAAGCACAGAGAGTCACATGCAGGATAAACCCTAGGAAAAACACACCAAGACACATATTAATCAAACTAACAAAAATTAAATTCAAAGAAAAAAATATTAAAAGCAGCAAGGGAAAAACAAAAAATAACATACAAAGGAATCCACATAAGGTTATCAGCTGATTTTTCAGCAGAAACTCTGCAGGCCAGAAGGGTGTGGCAGGATATACTTAAAGTGATGAAAGAGAAAAACCTACAACCAAGATTACTCTACCCAGCAAGGATCTCATTCAGATTCAATGGAGAAGTCAAAAGCTTTTCAGACAAGCAAAAGCTGGGAGAGTTCAGCACCACCAAACCAGCTTTACAACAAATGCTAAAGAAACTTCTCTAAGTGGGAAACACAAAAGAAAAAGACCCACAAAAACAAACCTAAAACAATTAAGAAAATGGTAATAGGGACATGCATATCGATAATAACCTTCAATGAAAATGGATTAAATGCCCCAATCAAAAAACACAGACTGGCTAAATGGATACAAAAACAAGACCCATACATATGCTGTCTAGAAGAGACCCATTTCAGACCTAGGGACACATACGAACTGAAAGTGAAGGGATGAAAAAAAATATTCCATGCAAATGGAAATCAGAAGAAAGCTGGAGTAGCAATACTCATATCAGATAAAATAGACTTTGAAATAAAGACTGTTACTGAAATAAAGACTGCTACAAGAGATAAGGAGGAGATGAATGGATAAAGAAGATGTGGCATATATACACAATATTACTCAGCCATAAAAAGAAATGAAACTGAGTTATTTGTAATGAGGTGGATAGACCTGGAGTCTGTCATACAGAGTGAAGTAAGTCAGAAGGATAAAAACAAATCCCATATGCTAACACATATATATGGAATCTAAGAAAAATAAAGTCATGAAGAGATTAGTGGTAGGACGGGAATAAAACACAGACCTACTAGAGCATGGACGTGAGGATATGGGGAGGGGGAAGGGTAAGTTGTGACGAAGTGAGAGAGTGGCAGGAACATATACACACTACCAAATGTAAATTAGATAGCTAGTGGGAAGCTGCAGCATAGCACAGGGAGTTCACCTCTGTGCTTTGTGACCACCTAGAGGGGTGGGATAGGGAGGGTGGGAGGGAGGGTGACACAAGAGGGAAGAGTTATGGGAACATATGTATATGTATAACTGATTCACTTTGTTGTAAAGGAGAAACTAACACACTATTGTAAAACAGTTATACTCAAATAAAGGTGTTAAAAAAAAAAGAGAGATAAGGAGGGACACTACATAATGATCAAAGGATCAATCCAAGAAGAAGATATAACAATTATAAATGTTTATGCACCCAACATAGGAGCACCTCAATGCATAAGGCAAATGCTAGCAACAGTGAAAGGAGAAATCAACAGTAACACAATAATAGTAGGGGACTTTAACACCCCACTTACACCAATGGACAGATCATCCAAACAGAAAATAAATAAGGAAAAACAAGCATTAAATGACACAATAGACCAGATAGGTCTAAATGATATTTATAGAACATTCCACCCAAAAGTAGCAGAATACACTTTCTTCTCAAATGCACACGGAACATTCCCCAGGATAGATCCCATCTTTGGTCACAAATCAAGCCTCAGAAAATTTAAGAAAATTGAAATTGTATCAAGCATCTTTTCTGACCACAGTGCTATGAGACTGCAAATCAACTATAGGAGAAAAACTGTAAAAAACACAAATACATGGAGGCTAAACAGTGCGCTACTAAATAATCAGAGATCACTGAAGAAATCAAAGAAGAAACTAAAAAATACATAGAAACAAATGACAATGAACACACGATGACCAAAAATTATGGGATGCAGCAAAAGCAGTTCTAAGAGGGAAGTTTATAGCAATACAATCTCACCTCAAGAAACAAGAAAAATCTCAAATAAACAATCTAACCCTACACTTAAAACAATTAGAGAAAGAAAAACAAAGAAAACCCAAAGTCAGTAGAAGGAAAGAAATCATAAAGATCAGAGCAGAAATAAATGAAATAGAAAGAAAGAAAACAATAACAAAGATAAATAAAACTAAAATCTGGTTCTTTGAGGAGATAAAATTGATAAACCCTTAGTCAGACTCATCAAGAAAAAAAGGGAGAGCACACAAATCAATAAAATTAGAAATGAAAAAGGAGAAATCACAACTGACATTGCAGAAATACAAAGGATTATAAGAGACTACTACAAACAACTACATGCCAATCAATAGACAACCACAAAGAAATGGACAAATTCTTGGTAAGGCACAACTTTCCAAGACTGAACCAGGAAGAATAAGAAAATATAAACAGACCAATCACAAGTAATGAAATTAAAACCATAATTTAAAATCTTCCAACAAACAAAAGTCCAGGACCAGACAGCTTCACGGGTGAATTCTATCAAACATTTAGAGAAGAGCTAACACCAATCCTTCTCAAACTCTTCCAAAAAATTGCAGAGGGAGAAACACTCTCAAATTCATTCTATGAAGCCACCATCACCCTGATACCAAAACCAGACAAAGATATCAAAAAAATAAAATAAAATTATAGACCAATACCACTGATGAACATAGATGCAAAAATCCTCAACAAAATACTAGCAAACAGAATCCAACAGTACATTAAAAGTATTATACCCCATGATCAAGTGGGACTTATCTCAGGGATCCAAGGATTCTTCAATATACTCAAATCAATCAATGTGATACACCACATTAACAAATTAAGGAATAAGACCCCTATGATCATCTCAATAGATGCAGAAAAAGCTTTTGACAAAATTCTACACAAATTTATGATAAAATCTCTCCAGGAAATGGGCATAGAGGGAACCTACCTCAACATAATAAAGGCCATATATGACAAACCCACAGCAAGCATCATACTCAAAGGTGAAAAACTGAAAGCATTTCCACTAAGATCAGGAAAATGACAAGGATGTCCACCCTCTGCACTCTTATTCAACATAGTTTTGGAAGTCCTAGCCACGGCAATCAGAGAAGAAAAAGAAATAAAAGGAATACAAATTGGAAAAGAAGAAGTAAAACTGTCACTGTCTGCTGAAGACTTCATATTATACATAGAAAATGCTAAATATGCCACCAGAAAACTACTAGAGCTAATCAATGAATTTGGTTAGGTTGCAGGATACAAAATGCACAGAAAATTCTGGCATTTCTATACACCAACAACAAAAAATCAGAAAGAGAAATTAAGGGAACACTCCTATTTACCATTACAACAAAAAGAATAAAATACCTAGGAATAAACCTGCCTAAGGAGATGAAAGACTTGAACTCAGAAAACTATAAAACACTGGTGAAAGGTATCAAAGATGACATAAACAGCTCTTAGATTGGGAGAATCAATATTGTGAAAATGACTATGCTACCCAAAGCAATCTACAGATTCAATGCAATCCCTGTCAAACTACCAATGGCATTCTTCACAAAATTAGAACAAAACATTTTACAATTAACATGGAAACACAAAAGACCCTGAATAGCCAAAGCAATCTTGATAAAGATAAACAGAGCTGGAGGAAGCAGGCTTCCCAACTTCAAACTATACCACAAAGCTACAGTAATCAAGACAGTATGGTACTGGCACAAAAACAGAAATATAGATCAATGGTACAGGATAGAATGTCCATAGATAAACCCACGCACATATGGGCACCTAATCTATGATAAAGGAGGCAAGAACATACAATGGAGAAAAGACAGCCTCTTCAATAAGTGGTTCTGGGAAAACTGGACAGCTACATGTAAAAGAATGAAATTAGAACACTACCCAACACCATACACAAAAATAAACTCCAAATGGATTAAAGACTTAAATATATGACTAGACACTATAAAACTCTTAGAGGAAAACATAGGCAAAACAGTCTTTGACATAAACCACAGCAAGATCTTTTTTGACCCACCTTCTAGCATAATGAAAATAAAAACAAAAATAAACAAATGGGACTTAATTAAATTTAAAAGCTTTTGCACAGCAAAGGAAACCATAAACCAGATGAAAAGACAACCCTCAAAATGGAAGAAAATATTTGCAATGAAACAACAGACAAAGGATTATACTCCAAATATACAAACAGCTCATGGAGCTCAATATCAAAAAAACAAACAATCCAGTTAAAAAATGGGCATAAGACCTAAATAGACATTTCACCAAGGAAGACATACAGATGGCCAAGAGGCACATGAAAAGATGCTCAACATCATAAATTATTAGAGAAATGCAAATCAAAACTACAATGAGGTATCACCTCACAGTGGTCTGAATGGCCGCTATCCAAAAATCTAGAAACAATAAATTCTGGAAAGGGTGTGGTGAAAAGTGAACCCTCTTGCACTCTTGGTGGGAATGTAAATTGTTACAAGCACTATGGAAACAGTATGGAGGTTCCTTAAAAAACTAAAAATAGAACTAACCATATGACTCAGCAAACCCACTATTGGGCATATACCCTGAGAAAACCATAATTCAGAAAGAGACATGTACCACAATGTTCATTGCAGCACTATTTAGAATAGCCAGGACATGGAACCAACATAAATGTCCATCAACAGATGAATGGATAAAGAAGATGTGGCACATATATACAATGGAATATTACTCAGCCATAAAAAGAAATGAAATTGAGTTATCTGTAGTGAGGTGGATGGACCCAGAGTCTGTCATACAGAGTGAAGTAAGTCAGAAAGAGAAAAACAAATACTGTATGCTAATGGATATGTATGGAATCTAAGAAAAAAATGGTACTGATGAACCTAGTTGCAGGGCAGGAATAAGGAGGTAAACATAGAAAATGGACTTCAGGACATGGGGTGTGAGGGTGAAGCTAGGGCAAAGTGAGAGTAGCATTGACATATATACACTACCAAATGTAAAATAATTGGCTGGTGGGAAGCAGCAGCATAGCACAGGGAGATCAGCTTGGTGCTTTGTGATCCCCTAGAGGTGTGGGATATACAGGATGGAAGGGAGGCTCAAGAAGGAGAGAATATGGGCACATGTGTATGCATATGGCTGATTCACTTTGTTGTGCAACAGAAACTAACCCAGTATTGTGAAGAAATTATTCTCCAATAAAGATCTATTTTAAAAAAAAGAATCTTGTGGTCCTGTGGACAAAGCCAAATATATTCAAATAAATACTTAAATCCTAATTATTCACTGACACTTTAGAGATAATCCTCAAACCTACTCAGCTGTGGGTCCCTGAGTTCCAACTGGGTTGATCTTATTTATACTTTATGTCAAGCAATAAAGCAATGTTAAGAAATAATTACCTTGTAAAAGCATGAGACTATTGTTGATAAATTTTTATGGAAGCACCAAATTATTGGAAGAATTTAAAGAGGTTGATATTAAAACCAGGAAGCAGTTTGGCAAAATTGTATGGATTTAGAAGTCAGGCAAACTTAGACCCAGACAGAATATTTGGAGGATTATGTGAATAGGTATACTTACATTAAAAGTGCTTAGTGTTGTTACTGAACTCAGGTCCAGCTGCTCACCACTCAAAAATCAATACTTGAGAGGTAAGTGTTCGTAGAAACAGAAAGCATTGCTTTTAATCGGAAAGCCAGCAATCTGGGGAGAAGGTGGACTTGTGCCCCAAACCAACTCCGAAGATTCTGCTTGGCTATGTAAGTTTTTAAAGGGGAAAGAGGAAGTAATCTCAGTTAATCACTGAGATAGTGAAGCAGACTGCTCACCATCTCCCACTGTGTGCAGGCTTACCAACTCTTCATGATCTTTCTTAGATGCTGTCTTGTTCACACAGTTTGTTCACAAGATTACTGAAGGGGAAACTGGGGAAGAGATCTAGTCAAATGCTAATTACTTATTCTTCATTTCTATTTCTTTGATCTAAGGAAAGAAACAGCAGGTTAGACAAGGTATTATGTGATCAAAAGATTTGAGAGGTATGCTTGGGCAGGAGATAAGTAGTGCCTGGCAGTGCTTGATTTAAGGTTACTTACAATACAGCTTTGTTAAAGTGACAAGACAAAAGGGACATCCTGCAGAGAGCTCTTTCCTTCAAAGAGCTCTTTCCTACCAAAAGCTGCTTACATTATTGAATGATCAGTTAAGGAAATTCTGACTTCAGATGCTCATAGGCAACAGAATATACCAGATATATAAATCACCAATTAAAATAAAGTAAAATAAGTGATTACCATGTGTCAGAAACTGAGACCTAGAGAGGTATATAAATTTCCCAATATTACACAGTTAACAAGTGATGCACTCAAACCCAGATTTGCTGACTCCAGAATTTGGGCTCTTAAGGATAGATGTATACAGTCTCAAGATAGACCTGAATGGTATTATAGAAGTCTAAAGGAAAAGGTTCTCAATGCAGGAAGGCAAGAGACCGCACTAAGAGGGTGAAAAGAGATTGGGAATGACATTATTATGAAGAAGGTGACATAGGCAGCTTTTTAAAAAGTAAGAGTAGTCAAACAAGGAAATGGGAAGGACATTACAGGCAAAAAACAAAGACAAACTGTGAACACACAAGCTGTGGCTAACTCACAGAAGGCATGTGGAGACCCCAAGTCAAAAATATCTGAACACCTCTCATCAACCATCAACTTGGAGAGGGTTTGTCTTCCCCAAAAGTACAATCCTAAATAAGGAGAAATCTAGGAAACAGGTCACCTACCTTTTTATTAATTTATTTAATAGTTAAAGACTGAGTGCTTACTCTGTGCCAGGCAGTTTCTAGTTATTGCATGTAAACAGCATGGAAGATGGGGTGCAGAAGTAACTAAATAAATAAGTTAATTAATAATACATAGGAAGAATATCAGACAGTTATAAGTGCAAGAGGTAGGAGAGAAGGAATGGGAAAGCAGAAATTGGTAATAACCTTAAACCTGAAATCAGAAGAACTAAGTGTTAGATTGGCTTTGCCACAGACTTGTGTTTTGTTCTTGGGCTAAGCTACTCTCTCCTCTGGATTTTAGCTCTCATCAAATGAAAGTCATTTTAAAACATAGTGTATTGAACATATATGTTTATTCTTGTTCTTCAAAACTTCAGTGAGTGATATAGTAAAGAGGTTAACCCCAAAAACAACGAAAAGACTTAAACCCACAAAGACAAAGAAAACAGAAGAAAAGACAACAGCAGACAAGGCTACCAACCAAATATTTCAAGATAAAAGTATTTCAACAAGTGGTAACTGACTTAACAGAATTGAGGAAGCTGCAAACTCAGTGTGGAAAGTCAGAGACCAAAATAAGTCACCAGGGAAAATAAAATGAAGGCAAAGGAAACAGACTAAGCAGAGATCAAAGGAAAACTTTTAAAATAATAATGTCATCATAAAGATAATGAAATAATACATTCATAAAACAAGAACAGTATGCTGTAAAAAGGAAACAATCAGAAAGCAACAATAGCAAAAACCTCTTGGAAATTGAAGTATGAAAGCAAATTTTTTTTAATTCAATAGAAAGACTGAAATATAAAGTTGAAGAAATCTACTAAGATGTAAAACCAAAATATGCATCTCTGCAGCTGGCTGATCTCCCTATTGTACACATTCTCCCTAGGTGCAGTTTTGGGTAATCTTTCCTGGTCATGCTCTCCCTTTTTCTGGGGGCTTCTCCTGAGGGAGTTTTCTCTGAGGATTGGCTTGATCAGCACTGGAGAGTGGGTTTGGTTCCTAGGGTGGTAGTCTCGCTGTGGGAGTCTTTGCTGATAGCTGGTCTAGGTACCATCTGGTGTGTCTCAACGGGGTCTGGTGTATTTCACAGGTATAATGCACAGCATTAGCAAACAGTAGGGTCACACTTGGCCTTCCTGTGGTTCATGGATTACTTGCCCTTTTGTGACATATTTCTCTTCACCCTCACCACTTCCCCCCTAGATAGACAACAAAATACTTTTGCCTGTGTATTTGTAGTAGCCTTCTAATAGCTATTCCTATTTCCATTTTGACACCTGGTTTAGTGTCAACATAGTATAGCTCTAATAGACTTTATTTTTTAGAACACTATTAGATTTACAGAAAAATTAAGTAGAGGGACTTCCCATTGGTTAGGACTCTGTGCTTCCCTTGCAGAGGCAAGGGTTTGATCCCAGGTCAGGGAGCTAGGATCCCACAAGCTGCATGGAGTGGCCAAAAAACAAAAAAGCAAATCCACAAAATACAAAGAGACAGAAAATGGGAGATAAAAAATAAGAAATTCAGAAGATATATCCAAAAGATCTACATCCAACCTTTATGCATTTCAGGGAGAGAACAAAGAAATGGAGTAAAGGAAATTCTCAAAGAAAAAACAATTACAAACAAAAAATCCTACTATTGAAAAGTGAGTATTCATAATGAAAGAGCCCACAGTGAAAGAAAAAGTCACATCACTGTAAAGTTTTATGAAACCAGACATAAAGAAAGTATCTGAAAAACTTCAGACAGGAAAAAAGCAAGTAGTTTCAAGACAAACAGGAATGAAAATGGCTTTAGACTTCTCAACTCTGGAATCTAGAAGACGATGCAAAAGTGTTTTCAAAATTCTGATGGAAAATGATTTCCAGCCATAAAACACAATATCCAGGCAAAGTATTAAGTAAATGAGGGTAAAATAAAAGCGTTGTTAGACTTGAAAGTTCTCAAAAATTTTTCTTGCTTTGCATCCTTTTTTGGGAAGCTGTTGGAGATTGTGATCCACCAAATCAAAAAGTTTTTCAAGAAAGAAATAGAGGGACTTCCCTTGTGGCCCAGTCGTTAAGACTCTCCTCTCCCAATGCAGGCAGCCCAGGTTCAATCTCTGGTCAGGGAAATAGATCCCACATGCCACAACTAAGAGCCCGCATGCTGCAACTAAAAGAGCCCACACGCTGCAACGATCCTGTCTGCCACAACTAAGACCTGGCACAGCCAAATAAATAAATAAATATAAAACAAACAAATAAAGAAACAATAGCATCACAGCCAATAAGAATTTAAAGAAAAATAACAGCTCTTAGTTGCCTTAAAAAGAAAAAACAAAAGAGAAAGAAAAAGAGATATGGTATGGCTGACACAGTCGATTGGCTCACTAAATAACTTTTATAACCTCTTCCTAGTGTGCCTCTCTGGTTATATAGAAGTTGGAAAGCTAAAACTTACATTTACCCAATTCTCTTATAGCTAAGACTTCGGTTTTGTTCATCAGATGTATGCACAAAAAACTTGAATTTAGATCTGAGGGGAGAATGAGTATATAACATGTATGGCATCTGTTTTTGCTCGTGTGGATGTAGCAAGAGAGACAAGACTCTGAAGCCAACAGTTGTGGTGGCAGCAGCATCCTGATTCCTGCGTCGAAGCTAAGAAGGTATGTTCCTGGGGACAACAGTTGTAGCTTGGTTTTCTGATTCCTCAGCATCTTGATTAGGACAGGATTGGCAGCACTCCAGTAGCCATCTTGTTCTGTGAGTCATCCCTTGGAGGCCCCACCTAAAGCCTGATCCTCTAGCCCTCCGGGCAATTATTTTCACCACTGAATTCCTGCATTAAATCATTTTCTGCTTAAAATAGCTGAGTGATTTCCATTATCTACCTGTACCCAAAAATACTGTAGGCAATAGACATTCAAGGATAGGAATCTGGGATCATATGACCTGGATTTATTTGAAAGGAGTTGGGGATGTGTTACAATTTGAAAATAGGATACTGAAAATCCAGCCAGTGGCATGTTACTTAAATGATCACCTGTTGAACTGAAACAAAGTACCTTTTTTAAGCACAGCTTTGGTGGAATGAGTCGCAAAAGCTATAACACAGTGTGATGTACGTAATGAATACAAGAACTGAGAGGTTCAGGTTATTTTTTCTTCCCTGGTTCCCTTTAAATCCACTCTGTGGCCGTAATTCCCCCCACCCGCCTCCTGCAACTCTAGGTAAAACTCAGGCCAGTGCTTGGACTTTTCAGGCCATTCTTAGGTAATAAGAAGTCATTTTGGTCCCTTCAAGTCATACAACAACACTCAATTCAATAATAAAAATCTCCTGTCCCATGATTCAAAATTGTGACTTCTCCCCAACCCTCATCTCTGGCCTGTTGCTGTGAGAAGCCTGCAACTAGAGAAGAGAGAAAGGTAGTTTCTGCTCTCAACCTTACCTAGTGCTTCTCCTCTTCTCTCATCTTGCCAAGCCTGGTTTTGGGCCACTCTAGGGTCTGAGGAAGAGGAATGGGAAACAGAAAAATTCATACCATTCTGTTATGGTGATGTGGTGTCACACTCCTTGGTCTCAGAGAAGGTCTTAAACCAACTCTTTTCTTCCCGGCACTTTGGTAGATTTTGGGGGTTCTTCATAAATCACATATCACTCGAAAACTCACATGCAAGCCTTGTCATGCTGCATGCACCTGTATTCTGACTGGTTGTTTGCTACTCTTTCTGCAGTCCACAGGCATCAAGTGGTACACATCCAAGGAGTCCTCTTGGATGGAATCTAAGACACTTCCATGCTGACCCTCTCATATGCATGGTTTCCTTCTTCTGGTCCATAGATAACATATCCTTTGCCCCAGTGAAGTAGAGAAATGCAGGTTAGTCCCAACATATGAACAACCTCTCCTTCACTCCTTCATTGGAACAGCTAGCTAGCAAGGCCCTCACTCTTTAGATTTCTCATGTGGAGTTAAACATATCCCCAAATTGTTAGGGGCACATACTGAACTCTATGAGTGGTCCTGCTCAGGCTCTTTCACTTGAGATGAGAGGCAGGCCTCCATGGGGAGGGAAGAAGGAACTCACAGAATACTAACTACCAGCTGTCCCCAAAACTCTGCTCTCATCTCCAGCAACCCATAACTTTTTGTGTTCTCTCTATAAGCAGAGATTTATGAGTTGAACAACCAGTTTTGGGGGGTCTCTCAATTGAAATTTTTGTATTTTGGTCTGATGATTTACTTTAGAATATGTTCTCTGTTATACAGGGAACTCATTTGAAACTTCCATCATATCTTGTTATACTTCGGCAAAAATAAAAATTTAAATGATGGGCTTTCACTAGACTAGATAATTCTTAAGGTCTCTTTTGGCTCTAAAAACTGTATTTGTGGGGGTGGTGGGAGGTATATTTGAAGAGAAGAAGGAAATATTAATGGGGATGGCCCTGAGAAGAGGAGGAAAGGTGTGGTGCGATGTGGTCAGAGATGGGTGTAGCAACAGTATTTCCTGTTGACTCTCCCTGGAAGCCTTGGAGGACAAGGCTGAAAGGATGACCACATAAGAACAGTAGTTCAAAGAACTACTGGCCAGACACCATCAACTGAAGGGACCTGAAGAAGATGGTTTAGAAAGAGAAAAACCTTTCTTCTCCATTTTGAGATCCGTACGATGTTATGGAAATACCGTTCTATATATTTTACTCTAGAGAGGATTATAATAATGACTTTTAAATAATATACCAGATTTCTCTATTTTTAATAAAACTAAATGAGCACTCTTTTGCAGTAATTCCATGAATGTATTATTGAAGAATGCAGGCTACATTCAGGTTGCCTATTCCTAATGAAATGTTGCTTGTTAGAAAATATAGTAAAAGCTATATCATGTCTTAAGGAATAATCAAAGCCCAAGCATTTAGCTCTGATGAGGTGAATAGATCCTGAACACTCTTTGGTAGACTTCCAATCAGAAATAACTGACATCTGAAAAGGCTTAGACTTGGAAGAGGGCCAATTATTTCTCCTTCTTCTCCCTCAATAATATTGAGTTCTGAGCATTGTAAAGCAAAATTTTCTAAATGCTTTAGGCTTGGGATTAGAGGAAAATATACTTCTATTTCCACAGTTCAGAAATTCCAATCAAATGGCTTTCTTTAATGATCTTGAAATTCTTTTTGATGATTTATACCCTGATCTTTGGGTCCTTTAATTTCCAGTGATGGGAAAAGTGAGATAAGGAAAAATTAGAGTGATTGATCCTCAAGTTAGTCACACTCAGCAAAAGTGTCAATTTGAAGGTAAAAATTGCATATCATTAATTTATTTTATTTATTTATTTATTTATGGCTGCATTGGGTCTCTGTTGCTGCATGCGGGCCGTCTCTAGTTGCTGAGAGCGGGACTACTCTTTGTTGCACTGCACGGGCTTCTCATTGCAGTAGCTTCTTTTGTTGTGGAGCACGGGTTCTAGGTGCATGGGCTTCAGTAGTTGTGGCATGTGGGTTCAGTAGTTGTGGCTCACAGGCTCTAGAGAGCAGGCTCAGTAGTTGTGGCACACAGGCTTAGTTATTCTGCAGCGTGTGGGATCTTCCCAGACCAGGGCTCTAACCCATGTCCCCTGCATTGGCAGGCAGCTTCTTAACCACTGCACCACCAGGGAAGTCCACATATCATTGATTTAATTTGCATCTCTTTGATTGTGAGTGAGCTTGGGTATTTTTTCAGTGCTTAACAGCCATTTATATCTCTTCATTTTTGAATTACCAATTCATTGGTAGAACTGGTCTTTTGATAAATCAGATAACAATTTCCAGTAGACAACTATGTTCCTGTCCCTCTCTTTTTTAAATTTGTACTTTAATGATATACTGCTCTTGGATGAGTAGATTATAGGCCCCTAGCCATAAAACAAAACAAAACAAAAAGCTAACCTTCATCTTAAATGTGAATCACTTTTAGCTGTTTCTGATGTAACTGTTCTGCTCTCTATTTTCAGACAAGAAATGCTTCTAAAAAGTCAACTGTTGTAAAAATGTATTCTTACCTTTAAAAGACAGACACCAGTGTTTAACTTGCTTATCAATTATAAACTTATACAAGTTAACTCATTGGATTGCCTCCATGTATATTCACTTTGAAAAGCTGAGAGAGGCATTTAGTTTCATTTGATTTAAAATTTTTTCAGGTTAAGTTCCTAAAGTCATGCTCCATTATACTGAACTTTGGGGCCTTGAAGACCCTGTCATCTATGTGCTAGAGTGAATTCCAAACTACTTCCTGAGGAGAATCTAGTCTCTATCCAAGAGTATTTCCCTGGTTTACTTCCATGCCTTCTAAGATTTTTCTGCTTTCAAAAGAGGTTGTCAATCCTATTTCCAGACCAGTTGACTGTTAATATTTATGGCTCTAACTTTAACTACACTTTAGGTACCTGGTATTGAGAATAACACTGAATTCACAATACTTGTCCAAAGTGAGACAAATAATATTTATGGAAGATTGACTGAATGGTCTATTCCTCTACTTTATGCTACGATCTACCCCTAGGAAAGACCAAACCAGAGAGAGCTGGATCTCAGCCTCTCATCATCTGTTCTTGCTAAATTAAGCTCACACATGATGTCATTGGCCTACACTGAGGGTATTTATATAAAATAATCAAACTCACTGGCCTCTCAGTTCCTTGACCCCCTCATCTCCATTGACATTTTCCATCCACACCATCACCTGAGGTACCACTTTCTAAAGTCACATCCCAGATGTCATCACAAGAAACTGTACCACTTCCAAATTCACAAATCGAATATCTCAATCTCTTTGCTGTCCACCCAGCTCCTTTACTCAAGTAGCACACCAGCACACTCTTCATCTCCTTAAGAGCACTTATCCATTGACACCACCACCACCACCACCATTTTCAATCTATCAAGGTTTTCTTGTCTTCACTTTCTTCCTTATGCATCTTCCTTATGTACCATGGTCGAGATTTATAATCACTCGTGTAATTAAAAAACCCAAGGGTACATCTTTCTTTAGCTAGAGCTTGATGCTGTGAATCAAACAATGACAAAAGAACTGTTTCCTTTCTGTGTTTAAGAGTCTCTGCTTCCTCCAGGTTTGTTCTACTCTCAGGCAAGCTCTCTCCTCATGATGACAAGGAGGCTGTACTCATTAGCCTCAAAACTCCAAATCTAACTGAAAAAGAGATTCTCTTTATTAATAGCTTTCACTAAAGTCCTGGGATTCACTAAGATTCACTCAGAGGATGCACATTCCACCCCTCCCTCTTCTGGCTTGCTACAATTTGGATATGATGGCTGGTGCTTAAGCCATTTTGGAGGTTAAAGCCAAATGTAGAGCATGGCAGTACAGCAATATAGACAGAATCTGGGTCCTTACCTTTGTAAAGCTGTCCTAATAGTCCTGGGCAGCCCAACTACATACTTCTTTTACACAAAAGAGAAAAAAATTTCCACCATATTTAAGCCATTGTTATTTTATTTTTCTTTTTTATGTCACTCACAGACTAATCTAATCTTCATCCATGCAAAGTGTATGGTGTTGAAATAGACTGTGGCATTTTAGGAGCCACAAATAGTATAATAATGTAAGAGAAAATACAAAGAAGTAGGAAGTGAAGGACAATCCAATGGTATCAAAGTATGTATTTTATATCACCCAAATAAATTTTTAATTTATTGTTTAAACAGTGTGTGTGTGTGTGTGTGTGTGTGTGTGTGTGTGTGTGTGTACATACAGAGGGGATATGAAATAGTTTGAGCTAGGCATAATATGATTAGATTATTGTATATGTTAGAAAGATTCTTTAAGTGATATGATGGACATTTTGGATGTGGGCAAGATCAGAGGAATAGAGCTTGTAGCAACTCTAGTGAGAGATAAGGATCAAAATCGGGGTAACAGCATTGAGGATGGCAAAGAGGAGACAGATTTGAAAAATATCTACAAGGCAGAATTGACCAAATTTGGTCAACCTGAATGACTTCTGAAGCACTAAAGGCAAATAGGCTATTAAAAAAGACTACAGGGCTTCCCTGGTGGCGCAGTGGTTGAGAATCCGCCTGCCGATGCAGGGGACACGGGTTCGTGCCCCGGTCCGGGAAGATCCCACATGCTGCGGATTGGCTGGGCCCGTGAGCCATGGCCGCTGAGCCTGCGCGTCCGGAGCCTGTGCTCCGCAGCGTGAGAGGCCACAACAGTGAGAGGCCCGCATACCACAAACAACAACAACAAAGACTACAACCGCGGATATAAGAGGTTCAAAATGAGCATTCCAGAGACATAGCATGAAAAAAAGCAGCTCTTCATGTAGATTTTTCATTCGCCTCTTATGTATTTACTACTCACAAAAGTCCTGAGATTCACACCCATGTTGTGTCTGAATGAATGTGCCTAGTTTATTGGAGTTGCACACATATTTAAATCACTATTACATGTCAGTTATTATTTGGATCAGTTCTTCCTCTATTAGCAGACAAGATGCCTTCAGGCTACTGCCTCAGGCATGCAAATGAACCATAACTTTGTCTTTCTACAACTCAACTTAGCCTTTATCTTGAGGTCGCATTCCACCTAATAGCCTAATGTAGTTATTTAGGATTTTTTTTCCCCAGCCATTGCAGACTTAAACTTCTGTCAATTCAGGATTTTTTTTCTCCCTCCCCATTTTAGTTGAGGTCACTTAAACTCCTGGAGGTTTATATGAGCTCTTTGTATTGTAGGTGGGGATTGGAATTGGTCATTGGTCTAACTGAGAGACAACAAAGGTCTTCACTAATGCAATGACTGTAGTCTGATCTCTTAAGTATAAAGTAATACATAGAGGAAATTCTACCACTCGGATGCCCTTTGCTCCAAATATAACAAAATTAAAATAATGCCTACAAAAGTTAGAAAAATATTATTACATTTTCAAAGTGTAAATTGACTTCTGATTCACCTTATTTATTTATTTATTTTTGGCTGCGTTGGGTCTTCGTTGCTGCACGTGGGCTTTCTCTAGCTGCGGCCAGCGGGGGCTACTCTTCGTTGAGGTGCCTGGGCTTCTCATTGCAGTGGTTTCTCTTGTTGCGGAGCACGGGATCTAGGCATGAGGACTTCAGTAGTTGTGGCTCGCAAGCTCTAGGGCGCAGGCTCAGTAGTTGTGGTGCACAGGCTTAGTTGTTCCGCAGCATGTGGGATCTTCCCAGCCCAGGGCTCGAACCCGTGTCCCCTGCATTGGCAGGCGGATTCTTAACCACTGTGCCACCAGGGAAGCCCCCTAATGCACTTTAGATGGACTGTCTTATTCAGAAAAGAATGGTAAAGACACAATAATTTTTTTTAAGTGTTGAGAATGGCAGGAACATACTTTCCAAGGTGTCTTCTAATTTTACGCAATTATTCCTATCCACTCTATTCATACTCTGGAAAAGCTCTATTTGACTCAAACAGTCTCTTTAGATAGTTAAAGGAGAGTTAAATGAGACTAGTTAACCAGTTCAAGTCAGAACTTTAGTTCCAGTTTAATCAGTCCCTGACTGTGAGGATCAGGATATTGAGGATACTGAAGATCTTAATCACTTCATATGTACTCCTCAGTAGTCTGTCTCATGACTTCCTGGTGGAACAACTAGGAAAATATCCAGTTTTGACATCAAGTTTAATCATTTATCAAGTTAATCCTTGGTAGGAAAAGATTATGAAACACTCAATTCATAAATACAAAATTGTAACTGGTAACACTGTCTCTACTCTCCATACCTAGAATTTTTTTCTTTAATTCCCATCCAAAGCCTTCTATCTTCATGTCTGAAATCAAATATCATTATCTATTTAAAGGTCCTTTTCAGTTATCCTCATTTTGTCATTTTGAAACCTTAAATTTATTAACAGGTATTTATCAACTGTCTACTATATTCCCGGTACTGTGCCAGGCACTGGGATACTGCTGTGAATAAAACAACGCCCCACACCCCGCCCAAAATCCCCATACTCATGGAGCTTGCATTCTTTTGCAAGAGGCAGACAAGATAAATAATTCCATATTATGTTACATGGTGATAAGTACTATGGAGAAAAATAAAGCAGACAGGTAGTTTTACATATTGGAGGGAAGGAAAGCTTCATGGAAATATTTTAGTGAAAACTGAATGAGGTAAAGGAGCAAGCCATGCAAGGCAAAGGCAAAGAGCTGTTCCAGAGGGAATAACAACTGCAAAGGCTCTGAGTTGGCAGCCTGCCTTGCGTGTTTGAGAAACACCAAGGAGGCCAGTATGTTTGTTGTGGAGGTATTAAAAGGATGGTAAAAGATGAGGGCTAAGAGGTAAGGAAAGACCAAGGACTTCGACTTTTGCTGTGAGTTAAGAAGCCATTTAGAGGTTCTTGAGCAAAGAAGTTACATGATCTGACTTAAATTTTTTTACAAGATCATTCTAGCTGCTAGGTTGAAAATAGCCATGGCAAGGCCTAGTTAGACACTATTGTAATAATCCAGACAAAAGATAATGGTAGTTTGGATCATGGTGGCAGAAGTGGAGGTGGTGAGAGATGGTTAGAATCTGAATATATTTTGAATATACAGCCTATCGAATTTGCTAGTGGAATACCTATGGGGGAAATAAGAAAGAGTGGAATCAGACTGAGATTTTTGAACTGAGCAACTAATAGAATGATGCTTCCATTTACTTAGGTGCTGAAGACTGAGGGAGGAACAAAATTTTTGCTGTTGTTTTCTCACTTATAAATCATAGCACTCATATATAGGTTTAATGTAGCAAACCCAAAGACTGCATGGAGAATTTCTGAACATTTTAAGAGAATCTTGAAGCCAGAAGATGCATTAAAGATCACCTAGCTTTTGAAGTTTTTAAATTTGATCCAAAAGAAATAAATTTTACATCTTAACCCAGTGCACACAAGTATGAACACACACGCACACACACACACACACACACACACACACACATCACTGAAAGAAAAGTTTCATGAAACAAACATCCTTAATATGTATGATGTACTCTCATGCTTTGTTTTGTTTTGAATTCTGGTAGTTTGCCACCAAATTGATTTTACAACCCCTAGTTTGAAAAACACTGATGCAGCTCAACCCTTCTAGTGTCCAGATGAGGAAACAGAGACCCAGAGAGAGTAAGTGATTTATGAAAAGTCCCCCAAACTTAGTGGCAACACTGGGACCAGAACACAGGTCTCTTGACTCCTGGTTAATAAACAACAGAGTGCCTCCTTTCCAGCACTTCCCATATTTTCTCTTAAAAAAAAATAAAATAAAATAAAATATATATATATATATATATATATATATATATATATATATAAAAGCAGAATGTCCTGAGTAGCAGCTTAAGTAGCTTTCTTAAATTAAATGTGCCCTACCTACCTGCCTTATTTTCTAAGCTTAAACTTCTACAAATACAAACATAACAAAGTATTTTTATTAAAGTATTAAATTATTTGTACTCAGCTTACATAATTCAAATATACTTGAAATTAAAGTTATTCAGGGATTATTCAAAGGCAAATTTTAGTAATCATAAAATTAATCAATTCTAGTTCATCATGAAGCTCATCAGATTGTGTGCACACTACATATGTATAGAAGTTCAGGTTCATGAGAATTATGGTTAACAATTACTTTTCACTCAATGAGCATTTATAGAGTACTACTGTGTGCTAGTTGTGTGGGTGCTGGAGAAATAACAATGAATTAATAAGTCCCTCTGGCTTTAAGAAACTTACAATCTAGCAAGAAATAGTCAAACCAATAGCCATAATTCAATGAGATATTTTATAGAAGATATGAGATATCATACAAGTACAGAGTACACTTTGTGTACCTGCTTTAGGAACACAGATGAGAAAGAAACTGATTCTCTTGAAGATATAAAAGGTTTAGAAAGACTACAAAGGTGCCTTGCTCTGGGCCTTGGAAGATAAATAGAAATTTGCTGACCGTATTTTCATGTAGTGAAAAAAGATATAAGGAGAGGAGAGAATAGCATGAAGAAAAACCAACTAGTATAACATGAATAGCATGTCATGTAGAGGAATTACTGACTAGATTATGATTGGTCATATGTGATATGATTAGGTATTTAGACTTTATCCTAGGATGAATGAGTCATCGAAGGTGTTTAATAAAGTAATTTTGAAAGTAATGTAGACACAAGATAGGAGGCTGCTGTGGGTTGAATTGTATCCCTCCCCAAAAGATAAGTTTTGAAGTCCTAACTTCCAGTACTTTAGAAGTGCCTTATTTGAAAGCAGTCTTTGCAGATGATCAAATTAAGATGAGGCCATTCAGGTGGGCTCTAATTCAATATGACTAGTGTCCTTATAAAAAAGGAGAAATTTGGACACAGACACAGACATGTACAGAGGGAAGACTATGTGAAGAGACACCGGAAAAATGCCATGTGAAGGTGGAGAACTGGAGTGATAAATCTATAGTCCAAGTAACCAAGGATTGCCAGTAAACCACCAGAAGCTAAGAAAGAAGCATGGAACACAGTCTTGCTCACAGCCCTCAGAAGGAACCAACCCTACTGATACCTTGATTTTGAACTTCTAGCCTCCAGAACTATGAGCTAATAAATTTCTGTTATTTTAAGCCACTCCTTTTGTGGTACATTTTTACAGCAGGCCTAGGAAACTAATACAGAGGCTATTGAGTAGTATAGTCTAAAGTGATAAGAGAATGAACAAAGACAGTGATAGTGGGAAGTTCAGAAATGTCATAAATCTACAAGATATTGTTGAAGTAAAAGCAACAAGATTTAATGATTGGCAGAATACGCCAAAGGGGAAGGAAGAGTCCAAGCTAGATGAAGCTTTTATTGGGTCTTTTTTAAAAAATTAATTAATTTAATTTATTTATTTTGGGCTGCGTTGGGTCTTCATTGCTGTGCATGGGCTTTCTCTAGTTGCGGCACACGGGGGCTACTCTTCATTGTGGTGCACAGGCTTCTCATCGCGGTGGCTTCTCTTGTTGCGGAGCACGGGTTTAGTTGCTCCGCGGCATGTGGGATCTTCCCCGACCAGGGCTTGAACCCATGTTCCCTGCACTGGCAGGCAGATTCTCAACCACTGCGTCACCAGGGAAGCCCTTTTATTGGGTCTTAATCAACTGAATGTAGTGTCTAAACTTCCTTAGTGTCCTCATTAGATCTCTCCTGAGGTCAGGGACCTTATAAAAAGTCCCATGCCTTTTCCCTTGGCTAATGGTATCTAACCAAGCCTTACTTCTGGCCTCTTATTCACAACTTTCTTTGGGATGGATTCCCCAATTTTCATTCTGTTACCTTATAGCTATATCTGCTCCTCTACTCATTTCTTTCAAGAGGCTTCAGTTGACCTTCCTAAGTTCTTTTCCATTTTAGTTTTGCTCTGGACACTATCTATTAAATTATCATTAGTTCCCTATTCTGCCACCTTTAGACCAATTTCACCTCTCCCCTTTATACAACACAAACCCCCAGCCTCCAGATTCAGCACCACAAGCTTTCACATGTCTAAGGAGCTGTGATAGATACTAATAACATTAACAAAACTGTAAAACACAGGGAAAGAAAATGGCAAGAAAGCCACTGAGTTCACCTCCACTCAGTACTCTGTAATGCCCTATATGGGAAAAGAATCCAAAAAAGAGTGGATATGTGTATATGTATAACTGATTCACTTTGCCATACACCTGAAACTAACACAGCATTGTAAATCAACTATACTCCAATAAAAAAATTTTTTTAATTAAAAAAAATAAAAAGCTACTGAGGGACTTCCTTGGCAATCCAGTGGTTAAGACTTCACCTTCCAGTGCAGGGGCTGCAGGTTCAATCCCTGGCCAGGGAACTAATATCCCACATGCCTCACCACCAAAAAAACCAAAACATAAAACAGAAGCAACATTGTAACAAATTCAATAAAGACTTTAAAAATGGTCCACATCAAAAAAAAAAAAAAAAAAAAAGAAAATCCACTGAGTTCATTATTGGACATTATAAAGAATATATTTTTGACACAAAGGGAAGCCATTGACCCATCTTTTCTCCAGGACTGCTAATATCCCACATGCCCCATCCAAAACGATTGACCTGCTGCATGTTCCTGTTCCCCTGGCCATAAGTCTTTGGTATGAACACCTTTTCTGAACTGGGTCAACTAAATTGTTGTCTACAGAAAAATGGAAATTGGTTTCCATGTGTGTCAAGATATCTAACTTGGAAACTGAAGCAACTATAGTCTTCCATATGGACTAAGCATCAGGGAAAGCTGGTTTGCAGAGAGAAAATGACTAAACAGATGTCAAAAAGAAAGAAATATGAGAGAAACAGAGACACATGCTGCCTGGGTTCCTTAGAGCTTTCCCTTTCCTAGTTCCAACCCCTTTCTGATACCAGCTGCATTCCAGCCTGTGGATTCTGTGAAAATACTTCTGTATCCTTATGATAAGTGCACTCATCTTTTTACATCACCCTAACTAAAGCTTTTTTCAAAGAAACCTAACCAACACAGTTGTGTCGAGTCTAAAATGTGTATCTAACACCTAAGAGGAGAGGTAGTTGGAAATATGAGTTTGAATACAGAGCAAACTCAAATTTACCCAAATTTACCCAAATCATATGGATGGAGGACATATGATTTGGGTAAGGGAGTAGCTGGAGTAGACAAGGTCATGAGAAGCAGCTCAAAGTGAAGGAAAAGAAGGGGAGAGTTACGGATCTCTTAAGAACTTTAATATATAAGATATGGATCACAGGAAGAGGAGTTAGTGAAGAAAGTTAAAAAGAACAGGAAAATAGGAGAGAATGCTTTTGTAGAAACCAAGAAATAAAATTATTTAGGCTGTACTTATAGAAAATTCCATCACCAGTGACTTAAGCAGGTACTGATTTACTTGCCTCAAACAAGATATCCAGAGCTGGTATCACAGATCAAGTCCATCAGGGACTCGGGTTGTTCCTCTCTCTCCTATCACCAACTTTAGCATCTAGTCTTGACCTCTATGGTCACAAGATGGTTGTTACACCATCCAGGTAGGAAGGAAAAAGAAAGGAGACAAGGTGATCGGCAGTAAGAGAGCCAGTCCCTTATCAGAAAAACAGAAGCTTTACTAGAAGCACTACTTCTAGTAATGCTTCTGACCAACTCTAGTAGAGTTGGTGAGAAGTCTGTCATTTGGCCATTCCTAACTGGAGGAGGACTGGAAGAAAGAGGACTGTGGTTTTAAGAGTTGGGTCAGCCAATCAGCTTTCAGCCAAAGAGTTTAATCAACAAAAGCTACTGAGAGGTGAAGAAGAATAACTAAAGATAGATGATGGGGTAGAGTAGGAGCAGATTTGGTAGTTAGAAAGTCCCTGGCGACATTATCAAAAGCAATGTCAGGGGTGTATTAGGCATGGAGAGGGCTGAAGACTAACTGGTGGGTTAGAAATGAGAATAGATGGTTCTTTTTTAATGTTTGAAAAGGAAAATATGGAAAAAGCAAAAATCTAAAGAAGAGGCATAATGGAGAAATGTTTTGCTTGGTTTCAGGATTGTGGATACTCGAGTATGTCCACTGGCTGAGCAGTACAAACTATTAGCAAGGGGGAGATTTGAGGTATGAATGGTATGAAATAAAGATCACTGTTAGAAAAAAGTTTTAAAAAGATGGGCGTCAGGGGATTAAACACTTCCTTCAAAACAATACCTCTTCTTCCAAAACAAGAAAGGAAGTAAGGATGAATAACAAAAGTATAAGTTTGCATGTGGGCATGAAAAAAAGTGGAATTGCTAAAATTCTACTTTGGCAAAAACATACTTTAAAACTGTTTAACTTTTAAAAGACAAATCTTGGATTCACTATTAACCAGTCAGAAGAGAGGCATGAGAAAGCAGTCAATCTCGCCAGAATTCAGCTGTGCTTTATTCAGATCCCTGACCAGGCATAAGCTAAGGAGAGACTACTTCAGGATTTTTCCGGCATGTATAACGGAGACGGAAGCTCCCATTCTTCCGAGAAGAAAGGGAGCTTTTATGAACATCTCAACATTTCATTTCCTTTCCTCTCCTTCCCGCGCTGAAGGGCCCTAGAGACAATGGAGGCGATTGGCATTTTTCTCACTCTTCCGTAGTACTGAAAGCAGTGAGGAAGAAATGGTGGTGGCAGAAGCAATGGCCAAAGCCCTTGCTAGAAGCATCCAGAACTTTCTCTGCAAATTTATTTCGATTCTGCTCTCAACTCCTTCACATTAGAACGCCTCGGAGGTGGCAATCAACAAGGCTAGAGAGCAGAAAGCCGCCAACCGAAATCTGGTTAAATAACGGTGGTCACAAAACTGGTAAAATCGATAAAAGAGGAAACAACAACAGTGACCCAGGTTACGGCCCCCGCGTTTTCCAAAATTAGAGCCGGAATTGGACAAGCCCGCCCTGACGCCCGTAAGAAAATGATTCTCACTTTTCATTGGCTGACCCTCCAAGAGTTGAGACCTTGCTTCACTTTCATTGGTTGATGCTGCTGTCACGTCCTTTCGCCACACCCACTTTCCCGTCGGCGCCCAGTGAGCTTGGGGGAAAGTGATTTACAGAGGTCGGGGGCGGGAGTCCGCGAGCAACTAGACTGTTTCCCCCCACCCCTCGCCACGGCCTCTGCTCCGCCCCCTGGCCCGAGGGCCCGCCCCTGGCCCTGCCGGGCCCCGCCTCTCCCTCCAGAGAGGGCGGGGACCAGGCGGCGGCCGAAGCCGCAGGAATATGCTGGAAGCCGGCAAGCGGGCGCCCGGGAGGTGCTGAAGGGACAGTTCCCGCCGCCTTACTTGCCCCGCAGCGGGTGAGTGGGTGGGGCGGCCCTAGAGCCAGCTGGGCACGTGAGCGATGGAGACCATCTGGATCTACCAGTTCCGCCTCATCGTGATCGGGGACTCCACAGTGGGCAAGTCGTGCCTCCTGCACCGCTTCACTCAGGGCCGGTTTCCCGGGTTGCGCTCCCCAGCCTGCGACCCCACCGTCGGCGTGGACTTCTTCTCCCGCCTGCTAGAGATCGAGCCGGGCAAAAGGATCAAGCTGCAGCTCTGGGACACGGCGGGACAGGAGCGGTTCAGGTAGGGCCGCCGGCGCTGGGACCCCAGGGACCGCGCCGCCCCCTCCATCCGCCTGGGGCACCTTCCCCAAGCGTCGGCCGCACAGGCCAGTGTCGGGAGAAGCTCTGGCCCTTCCTCTCGAAAGTGCAAACACTATATTCTCTCTTCCCCTTTGCCCCTCCTCTTCCAGGGACGACTTCCTCCTCCGCAGTTTCTCACTTCTTTCTTTGGCTCCCATTTCCTGCGCCCCCTTTCCGTCTTTCCTTTCCCGCCTGAGCCCAGGTCACCCTCACCAGCCCCCTCTTCCCCAGCTCTCTACCCCTGCTAGTATTTTTATCCCCAACTCTTCAGCTCCCCTGCTGCCTTCTCCCCAAACTCAGTGTCCCTCGCTGTACACACCCTGACCTGGCCACTCTCCTCCAAGCTCCCGTTTTCATCCCCTGACGGAGCGGCTTCTCATCTACGCGGCCCAGGAGAACTGCATATAAGCGTTCCCAGATTCGTGATTGATCCATTTAGCTTCACAGCAAGCAGTGCTCCAACCCAGATTACTGCATGAGCTCATTGGGCATCGTTCAGAGGGAGATGATGAATGCGGTAATGGTCTGAACACCTCACAGCACCGAATGTGGTCATCAGAAATACTGGGCCAGGACACGTGGAAATGTGTCTTGTACAGCAACTAGATGTAACATCAGGGACACAGGCACAGCAGAGGAGTTTTTTTTGTTGTTTTTAAGGGTTGAGTTGTCTTTAGAAGTTTGTCATCATTGGTGCTTTGGTGAAGAAAAGAGAGATGTACATACTGAGATTTGTTAGGAACTTTTCCTTTATTTTATTTATAATAGGTACTTAACGTTCCAGAGTGACAGAAAATACTGCATAGAGAAGGAGGGATCCAAAACTAAACGTAAATTGTATGCATTTCCTAGATATTTAAGATTTAACCAGATATGAAGCACATTTTAAATTTCTAGGATTCAAGGAATTTTTTTAGAGGCAAGTAGGGACCTGATATATTGTAGTGTTTGGGGCTTTTTTAAGGTTGCATTATCAACTGGAACTCATTAAAGCAAGCATTTTGTAGTCTTCAGCAAGTACTCTGTTTGTGAAATAGAGTACTTATTGACGGGATTTCCCAAACATGGCTTCCCCTCACCCCAGCCAGCATCCATTCTGAATAAGATCAGTCTACTTCTGTGAGAATGTTCCAACATTTAAAGTTTTGGCTTCCATTCCCAGCTATGACACTGATTCATAGAGATAAGTGAACTGCTTAGCTTGCTTATACCATAGTTTTCCAATGTGTAAAGTGGAAAGATAGTAAGGCCAGCCCTTTAGAGAAGTGTTAAAGGTTATTGATTTGAATTGTACAATACCTAGAATTCCATGAAGAAAATTTTTTTTCAAGAAGCCTCCTTTAAAATAATTTTTCAGGGGTTTCCCTGGTGGCACAGTGGTTGAGAGTCCGCCTGCTGATGCAGGGGACGCAGGATCGTGCCCCGGTCCGGGAGGATCCCACGTGCCGCGGAGCGGCTAGGCCCGTGAGCCATGGCCGCTGAGCCTGCGCGTCCGGAGCCTGTGCTCCGCAGCCGGAGAGGCCACGGCAGTGAGAGGCCCGCATACCACACACACAAAAAAAATAAATAAAATAAAATAATTTTTCAAACTCTGATTCCTCATCTGTAAAATGGAGTCATTATGATCTCTAAGATTCATTGCAGTTTTACCATTATAAGATAGACTGCAAATTCATTCACTTGTGATCTCAATTAGAGATGAACTTTAAGATATTTCATGGTCAGAAAATAGCATTTATTAATAGCTCTTGCTCTACCCTCTAAAGTGAAAGTAATAAAAACATGTTCTTTATACCTTAAACTTCTAGCAACTACTGATAATTGCAGCTACAAGAAACATAGGTAGTAAAATCTTGTGTCTAAAATTCTTTCCTTAAAAACTTTTTGACAAGAAAGTAAGGGATGATTAATTTGTTAGATTTTAAAGACGTTTTCTGTTAAATATATCATTTTTTTATTGCCTTTAAGAAGAATGTAAATTGATTTTATATACACTATTAAAACCAGACAGTAACTCTCTCATAATAATGCAAGGACATTTAGGGAATGTTTACTGACAATGAGTCATACTTTATTTTGCTTGGCTCTTTACCAAAGATGTATTCCTAAATACATACATATTTCAGTAGCTGCTTCCAAATACTTGCTTTTCTCTCATTTAGCAGAATGTTTCTCCATAAAATTGCATTTAAAACAATTAATGTTAAATCATTCTGTACCTTCCTCTAAGAAAATACTGATACTTATTTTGAATAAGCACATTTGTTTCATAGAAAGGTACTATACAGTTCATGAATATATAGTTCTGTCATTAGTTATAATTATACCATTAGGAATTTGTGGAAAACATCCTATTTGGAGGTTTATTGGTGATTAGATATAAACTAACAAAAAGAAACCTACTTTAGACATTCAGGGTATAGCTTAAAAGCATAAACAAATATGTTACAGAGCAACAAAATAGTGAGCTGATGATTATGACATAAGTAGCCTTAGTTATCTTTTTTTTACCCAGCTTTATTGAGGTATAATTGACAAATAAAGCCTTAGCTTTCGAAGTTCAGATAATACATGCTAGTAGTCAATAACTACTTACAAAAAATAAAAAGGAACAAAATCAAAGTGAAGAAGGTTTAGAAAAATGATGAATATGTGAGCATCTGTAAATTGTAGCTTAACACTCAGTTGTTAAGTTTTTATTATTAACACTGTTTTAGTCAGGATAAATGTTAAATTGCTGTATTAAGGATACTTAAAATTACAGTGCCTTCATTAACAATAGTTTATTTCTCTCTTGTATAACAGTCTCAAGGTAAGTAGTCCAAGTTGTTGGAGTGGCCTGCTCCAGGCCATCATTCAAGTACCTTCTCTCTTAGTTTTCTGCCATCCCTAGGACATTATCTTCTTCTGTGTGAACAAAGCTGGGTTGCAGGCACACTGTGTGCCAGTTCCAGGGGAGGGGAAAGTAAAGATCTAAATCAAGTAATGTTTCTTCTAAGCAAGTGAGGCCAATGTGGTGCAGATCACTTCAGCTCTCAATTCAGTGAAGAGAAATTAGTTACAAGGCCACATTTACACGGGGCTACCATGTGCCTAGGAAAAAGGGAAGATGGATTTGGCACTGTGGGCATTGGGGGGAAACTAGCAGTCACCACTTTTGTTTTTTAATCATCATAGTGGAAGAAGTTTAGCAGGAAAGGAAACAAGAATATTGCTTAACAGCGTTAATAAGGATAAGTAAGTGTAAATAAGGCTAGAAATATAGAGAGCACCAAATGTAAGAATATAAATTTGGAATTTTTCCCATGAAAAGCACTTAAAGCAATATGAAGATAAAATGAGATAAAGAAAAAGCAACATTAGCTGTAGGGATAGAAAACCTGAAGCTTCAAGCCAGATTTGGCCTTTTATTTCCTGTTGTATGGCCTTGGGGGTATTACAGTTACAGCCACTGGTTGTAAAGTTCAGAGAATAATGTCGTCCTAGTGTAGTGCTTCTCAAAGCGTGTTCTGCAGAACACTTATACCTTCTGATTCTTTTTAAAGGATGGGTTCTGTAATCAGATAAGCTTGGAAATTCCTATATTCCATTTCTCTCTTAGAAATTCATATCAAAGACTCCAAGAAGTATTGAGCAAAGAAACCTGTTTAACTTTGATTAAACTAGCATTTCCACCATTTATTTTAGGGGCTATTCTAAAAACATGAAAATCTATGATAAGTAGTGTTCTTAGTAGTATAATTTGGGGAAAGCTCCCTTGATGAATTGCTTTAGTCACATTCTTTGAGCAGAGCCAACTAAACTTTTGAAGTTTGGAGCAATGGAAAACGTGCAGACATTAGTTAACCAGCTAATGGGCTGGTTACAGCTAAAGGGCTGTTAGCAGTAATTGCTATAAAAGGGACAGCCTCCCCTGCCCCCCTAAAAATCTGAAGGTGACCTGTAACTAATACCACTTAATGTCCTGGGCCTCTCCCTAACTCTCTGCCTGCCTTTTCATCTCTTTTCCTCTAGCTCCTCTTCTACTGTGTATGTTTCTCTTCCTTATGTGTCTTACCCTTCCTTAAACTTCTTCTTTTTATTTTTCCTTTACCCCTTTCATATATCAGTCCCTACTCATAGTTTCCTCCCACCTTCTGTCTTTTCCTCTCCTTCCTTTTTATTTTAATATGTCTTTTACGCTCTCATTTCTTTTTAACTTATTCTCCTTATTTACCCTCTGCCTCCCTTTTGTCTCTGTTTTCTTCTCTTCCCCTTCAAAACATTCATATGAAGTAAATGTTTAAAAGTGGTTTAATTTATGTTCTCCATTCATAATTTTAGAAGTAAGCAACATGAACATTTTATATTTCTCCTTAAGGTATCTTTTAAGATTCCTAAACTAAATAGGTTTTGTTTTTTGTTTTTTTTCAAAAGGACCCTTACTTGATCCCCAGTCTCCTTACTGTGGTTCATGATCTTCAATAGAAAAAGATTTTCTGATAGTGGATTGGTGGGTTCATATTGCATAGGTAACAGAGCAGAGATTGTCCACAATTAAGTCCCATAATCGTTGCAGTCTACTGTAGTTCCAAATTATTAGAAACAATAGAAAGCTAGACTATATTTGTATTGAGTAATCTGATAATATACTGTCTTGGTTAAAGTTATTTGTGTTGTAAGTAACAGAAATATAACCAAATTAGTTTAGATATAAGGGATAAATTATAAATGATACAGAGCTCATGAAAGACAAAAATCTCACTGAACATACAAGTGTCTGAAAATATGGAAGCTCTAATTACAAGAGTTTGTGGATTTTCTCTCTAGTCTATTTCCATTATCCAATGCTGTCAGCTCCCAACTGTCTCAGTCTCTGAGCCTCTTATTCAAATTCTTGAAAGAAAAAATCTCATTGGCTATTTGATTGGCCAGTGAATCAGCTCCCCCAGGGTCCAGTTATTAAGATAATATATACATAAAATACAAAGGGATTATAATACAAATATCCCAGGTATGCATTATGGGTCATCCAATGCAAATGAATCCGTAAGGGTCTACTTTTTGGGAAAGAGAAATTCACAAAAGAAGGAAGTGAGCAGTCACCCCAAAAAGTATCTACTTTATGGAGTTTCAGAGTAAAACTATATGTAAGAAGGAGCCAGCATCATTTCTAACAAGTGTAGCAGAATGTGGAAAGATGATCTGTGTAGCCAAATGTATTTTTATATGATAAAAGTTATTTTCACTGTCCACTCAGAGCATTCAGACCATTTTGAGTGATTGTATGGTCAGTACAGTTAAGAAGCTAGCCAATAATTTCAAAAACCTGTGATTATTTTTCTTAATTTCTTTTTTCTTCAATGAATCAATTGATTTCGCACCTATAGCCACGGCCTCAATGACATATTGCTATATGAAGGTGATTATACATTCTGACTATTTAGTAACTAAATATTGTAAATAGACTAAATATTGTACTCCAATGTTTGAAGTCCCTAGGCCAGCAGCAGGCAAAATTGCAAAGTAGGTAAAACTCATTCTTGGGGACTTTGGGGCTTTCCTACTTTTCTTTCCTTCTGTTTTTGGATAGTAGGACCTTGACCTATCCTTCACTTCTATTTTCTCTGGCATCTCAGTTGAAAAGCCATCCTTACTACTCCATCTTAGCTTCAGAGAGAGAAGTAGCTAGATGACCAAGAGACACAAAATTATTAAAACTTAATAAGGGTTCTGACAGGAGTATTTCTATTCTAAAAGAGGATGACCACCTAGGAGGTAACACCTCATCTTGAAGTAACATTTCCCTGTTGGCAGAGTTATGGATCTATGGCTGATGGGTGTTGGAGTTTCCTCTCATCATGCTGCATTGATGACCACCTATTCTGACAGGTTGGCTCCACATTTAGCTTTCAAAGAAAGGGCTAGAAAAAAATTAGAGATAATGTTGCTAGTACATGAATCACTCAGTAAAAATTTTCACATGAAGAAAAGTACTTTGCTCAGTCTGAGAGAAAGAGAGAAGAAATTTCTAGCCATTGTCAGTCAGTTTGGTTAGCATACAAAGATTTCTTAACAACTTAGCCTCCATGGCCATGTTAAAGTTTAAAGAGCAACTTCTTGGAATGATCTGAGACTGTTTATCTTGGGGTTTTAAGAGCCAGTTATTCTTTTTTTTTTTTTTGCTGTACGCGGGCCTCTCACCGCTGTGGCCTCTCCCGCTGTGGAGCACAGGCTCTGGACGCACAGGCCCAGCGGCCATGGCTCACGGACCCAGCCGCTCTGCGGCATGTGGGATCCTCCCGGACCGGAGCACGAACCCGTGGACCCTGCATCGGCAGGCGGACTGTCAACCACTGCGCCACCAGGGAAGCCTGAGCCAGTTATTCTTATCCTAGCTGAGTTAGAAGGGAATCTGCATTCTTTCAGTCTGCTCTGTCAAGCAGTGAAAAAGAAAGGTGAACCACTCAACTAATACTGAGGTATACAGACACACACACACACACACACACACATACACACAACAGAGAACATCAGATTTTAGTTTATTAAGATATTTTCATTCTTTCTAAAGTGAAATACCTACAAAGCCTGTACTTTATGATACTAATATATCTGCCTCCAAATGTCAGTAACTTTTAATCAATTCTGACACTATATAATTCAGGAAAGTTCATTTAAAAATTATTACCCCACACAATCTACCTAGCTTATCAAGAAACAAATATTATTAAAACCCATTGTTTTCTGAAAAGAATCACTTTGTGTAATGAAGTACGTTCTGACCTGTAGGAGTTCCAGAACAGAGGTCCAATATGTTTTAAATTTAAAACTATATTTTTAGTTTAAGCTGTGAAAGAGTTTCAAAATACAGATAGTAGTTCTGTATACAAGCATGACTGAGTAAATGTCGATGGCTAACTGGCATATTATTTTATTTTGGTTTAAAATCTTAGTGTTCTTTTAAGCATTCTTGAAACGTACTGAAGTTTTTTTCTATCTCCTTCCTATGGTGATAATTCATTTTTCATTTAGGAACAATATGCTAAATAAAATTATTTTATTACTGGCAGTAAGTCCTTAAGACCATCCACTGATATCAATAGCTAGGATATAAAGAAACCATCAAAAATATCTCAATGCCAAAAAAATGTTGAGGTAAGGGAACAGAGACTTCTCTCGTAGGTTTATTTCTACTTCACTGGTATAGTGAGTGCATCAGAGGCACCTGAGAAAGGTCTTTATCAAGCCATGCCCCAAAATTCATCAGTGACTTTTCTTGGCAAAATGTTATCCTTCTCTATGCCTATTCTTTCCTCTGCTTTTTGTATAATTGGTCAAAATCTCTGCTTAAATTATCTTCCTGTACTAGGAACGTTAAGTGGTTTTTCTTCTGATTCTTTAGCCTTTCCAAATGTATTTCCATCTCATAGGACTTAGTGTGATATGGCTTCAAATGGATAAGGCTGAAGGACAGCCTTAATCACAGACTCCTGCCTCAGAAATACTAAAGAATAGTGTGTGGCCCAAACTGAACCCTCATCTCTAAGAAGAGATCAAGAGAGAATACTGCAAATGGGAGTTAGATACTAAGAACTTCCTGGCTATAAGAGAAGGCATTATGAAGAATGATTATAGATTCTCAAATTCTAGGCATTGCCTATCATTTTTCTTCAGAGTAGCATTTTTCAAAGTAATAGGTGTAATATGAGTAAAAGTTTCCTTGATCAAATAGTTTTGGAAGTGCTGGGTTGTTACCAGATTTCTCAGAGCTTTTAATATACTAATATCCTAATATACTTTGTAAAGCCCAAGACAGATTATGGTATTTCCCAACCCAGAGTCCTTTTACAAAGAACCAATAGATGGAAACCAATAGGAACCAATAGATGGAAAGATTAGAGCACTTTAGGAGCCAATACTTAAAAGAAAAATTGTAGGCAATTCCTTAAATTTTAGGAGTATATTTGAGAACCTCTCATGGTTTCTTCTCTCATATGATTCTCTGTCTCTTGCTGGTGCTTCTGAATGACTCCGTCAGGTCTCGCTTTTAAAACACTTGGTTACTATATTTTAGGGCAAGATCTAATCAGATCAATAGACTCTAGAGAATCCCTTGGTTTTTGTCCCCTCATTCAAAACTAAAAGGTTTCTCCTCTTGCCTGACTTCTAGGCACTTGTCAGTTTTACACAGATCATGCAATATCATTAGTACTTGTTTTAAGGGCTAGAGAAAGGCTATGGGATTAGGAAATCAAAAGTTAATGAAGCAGGGCTTCCCTGGTGGCGCAGTGGGTGAGAGTCCACCTGCCGATGCAGGGACATGGGTTCGTGCCCCGGTCTGGGAAGATCCCACATGCCGCGGAGCGGCTAGGCCCGTGAGCCATGGCCGCTGAGCCTGTGCGTCTAGAGCCTGTGCTCCGCAACGGAAGAGGCCACAGCGGTGAGAGGCCCGCGTACTGCAAAAAAATAAAAATAAATTAAAAAAAAAAGTGGAAGAGCAGGTATAACTAATTGTATAGGAGAGGACTATTGGAGGCGAGGAAAAAAATTAGTGAGGGATGAATTGAAAACAGAATCCAAGAAAGCAAGGGGGGAGAAGACACATGAAAGAAACTACAGAGATTAACATTCTGGCATTTTGGTACAACCATAGGACTGGGAAGAAACAGATGGATGGATCTGGTACAACAGTCCCTTTATTTATTTACTTATTTATTTACTTACTTACTTACTTACATTGGCTGCACTGGGTCTTAGTTGCGGCACACAGGATCTTCATTGCGGCATGTGGGCTTCTTAGTTTTGGCGTGCGGACTCCTAGTTGCGGTGTGCGGGCTTCTTAGTTTTGGCATGCGGACTTCTTAGTTGCAGCATGTGGATCTTAGTTGTCTCGTGCAGACTTCTTAGTTGCAGCATGCAAACTCTTAGTTGCGGCATGTGAATTCTCAGTTGCAGCATGCATGCAGGATCTAGTTCCCCGACCAGAGATTGAACCCCAGCCCCCAACATTGGGAGCTTGGAGTCTTTTTTATTTTTAATAAATTTATTTATTTGTTTTATATTTTATTTTTGGCTGTGCTGGGTCTTCATTGCTTCATGAGAGCTTTCTCTAGTTGCGGTGAGCGGGGGCTATTCTTTGTTGTGCTGTGCAGGCTTCTTATTGTGGTGGCTTCTCTTGTTGCAGAGCAAGGCTCTAGGCACGAGGGCTTCAGTAGTTGTGGCACACAGGCTCAGTAGTTGCAGCTCGTGCGCACTAGAGTGCAGGCTCTATAGTTGTGGCACACAGGCTTAGTTACTCCACGGCATGTGGGATCTTCCCGGACCAGGGCTTGAACTCATATCCCCTGCATTGGCAGGCAGATTCTTAACCACTGTGCCACCAGGGGAGTCTAGGAGCTTGCAGTCGTACCCACTGGACCACCAGGGAAGTCCCAACAGTCTCATTTATAAAATGATAGAATTAATGTCCAGAGAGTCTTTGACTTGCCCGAGGCCTTATCATTTGTTAGTGGTTTGCATAAGAGCCTAATTCTCTTAACTCCTCTGTTCAGTGCTCTTTCTGCTGCATCAGGCCTCCTGGCATGGTTGAAAAGAGTTTTATTGGCACATTGTGTACTTTATCCTGAAAAATATTCTGTTTGCAGGCAACCCCACCCCCATTCCCATCTCTGTAGATCCAAGTTAATTATTGTGTCTGCTCAAACAATTATTTTTCGGCTATATTCAGAAACAAAAGGAGAAATAGCTTTACACAATAGAAGCAGTACTGATAACTCACAGCAAAACTTGTGGCTGCAGTGACAATCAATTCTCCCCTCCATGCAGTACTCAGTGACTGCACTGCTACACTTAGTAACAGGAATGAACCCAGCCCACTGCAGTGGAGAAATTTATATGAAGTCTTTTGCCTTGTTAGACAAGGAGAGATGTTGGGTATTAGGCAAAGCTACAAGCAAATACTGCCTATGGTGTCGTAAAGTTTCAAAAGTACTGTGAAGTAGTTTTCCATTTTTTTCTAGAGAAACTGAAATCAGGATTATGATTTATGTGTGGAAATCTATGCATTTATTTAGATTAACTGTATACCAGGCACTAGATGCAAAAATAGATATAAAAATAAATAAGATATAGTCTCACATTCAAGGTCCATGCTGTCTCTATACTGGGTAGAGTACAGACTATTATTGCTATAACAGAGACTGACCAAATATATTACCTTAAATAATACAGAACTTTGTTTCTCTCTCCCCTATGTTAATAGTCCAGAGTGAGCAGTTCTGGACTATCCAGGTGGCTGTGCCTCAACATCAGTTTCCAGGGTTTTCCAGTCATTGCCATTTCCTAACAAGCAAGAAGGAGAAAGAGGAAGCCCAGGGCAAATGGCGTCTTCAAGCAGATGAACCTCAGACTGCACACATAACTTATCATGTCCCATCGATCCAAACTTAGTGATATGCCAAAACTAACTGTAAGAAAGCTGGGGGATATAGTTTCTATATGAGTTGCTATGTACAAGCTAAACTCATGGAGTTCTATTACTAAAGGAAGACAGGGAGAATAGACACTGGGGGACAATTAGAGATCTTTCTCACAGACTCACAGCAAAGAAAGATAAGTAATTGGAATAAAGGCTAGTAAGTACTAAAATAAGTTCTAGTGGCAGAACAAAGGGAGGAATTGTCATCTGTGTGTAGGGTTAGGGCTAGTTTCAGAGGATGTATCCAAAAGAACGTGGTCCTTGATGCTGGGACATGAAGGATATGTCAGTAGTAAGAGAAATAACAATAAGAAATAATAACAATTTAAAAAGAAGTGGCTTCCAGTAATGATAGCAGATTGAACACCTATGCCTATTTTAGCTTTTTTTCCTGAAACCTCACTAAAGTGACAATAGTTTTATTTTTTAACCATAAATCCTAGCAAGGAGAATAGGTAAGGAGACAATAGGAAAAAAATTTTGGAAATAAGAAAGCAGATGGAGGAATGGTAAATGAATTAGCAGATTAAAGAAAATTGGCTTCTAAGATAGGGGTTGGAAAAAGCTAAAGACCAAACCAGTATATATCATTGAATCCCCTAAAGATTCAGGAAATGGTGACACCAGATACTTCTGAAGTGGGAATGCTAAAATAAGGATCATTGGTTGTCAGTCTGTTTAAGAAAGACTGGATCCTCACATCCCCTCCACCATTCTACACACCAGGTGACTTCCTCTCCCCCCACATTAGCAAAAAACTAGAAATTTATTCTTTGAAAAGAGTTAAGCATAGAGTCTCTTACTGGAAGCATCAGGCATAATTGAGGTTGGTGTCCCTTATTAAAAGTAAGGGCTTTAAGTGAATGTATGCATGTTGTATGCTAAGACTGTCTAGCCCTATTCCCTATCTTAGCTCCCAGAATGCTAGTAATCAGACCTTCACCCTTCAAACAGGACATTGGTGAAATCATTTCTGATGAATCTGATCAGGCCAAGAAGAAAGACTTAAGAGACCAACATTAGAGTTTCTTCAACTAAATGATCCAGCTTGATCATCTTATGAGTGAGGCTATTAGTCTCAATGAAAGATTACAAGAAATACTAGTAAATCTGTAACATGAAACCTAGAGACCAAAATAAACAGAAGCCAAAAGCAACCAGAAAAACAAAGTTAATAAGGGAGAAGGGAATGTTTAAAAAAACAACCCTCCCAAAAAAACCCTGTCCTTAATCTTCTCAGAGAGATAGTGGGAAAGTATTTAATCATAAAAGAAGAACAAGGTACTATTTTTTCAAAAGAATATTCTAAGAACAAAAGACCTTTTGGAAACACAATAGAAAAAAATAGAACAATATAAAGTTGGGGAAATCTCTCAAAAAGTAGGACAAAAAGACAAAGACTTAGAAAATAGGAAAAAAATATATATATTTTTAAATTAGAGGACTAGTCCAAAAGGTTCAATAAAAAAGTAACAGGCATTCCAGAAAAATGGAACAGAAAAAACAGAGGTGAGAAATCATCAGTGAAGCAATTCAAAAAAAATTCCTAGATTTAGGAAGGGACCTGAGTTTTCAGATTGGAAGGGTCCAGCACAATAGATGAAAGTAGGCACATTCTAAGGGACATCATCACGGAATTCTAAACACTAGGGCCACAGAGAAGTTCCTACAAACTTCTGGGGTGGGGTGGGGGAGGATGTGGATAAAAGGTCACATAAAAAAGATCAGGAATCAGATTGACTTCAGACTTCCTGAAAACAACAGTTGAAGCTAGAAGACAATGGAGAGACTTCAAAATTCTGAAAGAATTTTGTATCTGACCAAACTGTCATTCAACTATGAAAGAAGAATAAAAATATGCAAGACTTCAAAATATTACCTCATGCATCTTTTTTTCCCCCTCATGAATCTTTCTTAGGAAGCTACTTGATTATGTGCTCTATAGACACACACACAGACACAGACAAACACATATGTGCATAAAAGAATAAACCAAGAATGAAGACATGGACTATGAGGAGCAGGAGATTTACCCCTGAAGAAAAGTGAAGGAAATGTCCAAGAAAATGGTGAAGGGAGATCATAGGATGCTATCTCTGCCACAGATACCAAGGACAACGAGGCCCGATTGGAGCAGGGCAGAAGACTGTAAGAGAGACCTCCTCAGGAAGATGAAATTGACAGAAAAGCTAACAGGAATAAACTTTTAAAAAAATGGCAACTGGCAGAGTTTGGGGTTAGGTTATTGAGGACTACTTGGAAATTTTAGCAAAAAGAAAAAGTAAGGAAGAAAAAGATGTGGTAGAGAATGTTCACTCATATCTGATGCTTCTTTTCTTCTGGACACACGGGAGGAATATATTTCCCTTCCCTCTTGCACTTAGAATCATTTGACTAATTCTAACCAGTGAATTTGAGCAGAACTCACATGTGGTAGTTTTAAAATACAGCCCAGACTTTTTAACATTCTTCCTATCAAGAGGTGGGTTGTTTCTTACTATAGCATAGCCTGGTCTATCTTGATTAATATGCAAGATAATTATTAACTCTAAGGAAAAGAAATCAGTTTATTCCAGGGCTCAACATTGAAAAGTATACATGGTCAGAATAACACAAATGCCAAGAAATGATCTTCCTAAAATTATGATATAACAGTACAGTTTTGGCAAGTTTCGGGAATGGGAAAAATAAGAATGTGTGGTAAGTGCACAGGCAACTGATGAAAACACAAACTTAGAAAAAGAATGAAAAAGAAGAACAGTCTATTCAACTGACTTGAAAATAAAAGCTGCATAATTTCAGACATAGAATGAAATGAGAAAAGGATAAACACCAGTATAAATTATAAATGTGGGTCTTCCCTGGTGGCGCAGTGGTTAAGAATCTGCCTGCCAATGCAGGGGACACAGGTTCGAGCCCTGGTCTGGGAAGATCCCACATGCTGTGGAGCAACTAAGCCCTCGAGCCACAACTACTCTAGCCTGCACACCTAGAGCCCCTGCTCTGCAACAAGAGAAGCCACCGCAATGAGAAGCCCACGCACCACAGCAAAGAGTAGCCCTCGCTCGCCACAACTAGAGAAAGCCCACATGCAGCAACGAAGACCTAACGCAGCCAAAAATAAATAAATAAATAAATAAATAATGTGGAGAGATATACAAATCACATGAAATGAAGCAATATTGAGAAAGTTGTATGGAAACAGAAGTCACAAAAATGGTAGGAGGATTATAACCCAAGAAAAATGTTCTTTAATTATGTTAAATCACATAATGCATTATGTTGTATGGAAAATAAAATAATCATGAGAAGCTGGTCATCATCTCATTTTTGTTCTGCAAAAGGATGCCAGAAATTGTCAGAATAAGTGCTAAAATCTTTTATATACTTTCTGGTACCATACCAAATAGAAAATAATTATCCTTCATTATCACCTTACAGACAAATAGTGAAGCTAGAAACATTTCTCATTAATTTCTAAATTATTTGGATTTTCACATTAACTTGTTCTGCCTTCCAGAATCCACTACAAAATACAATTTGAATTACTACCAATTTAACTACAGTAGTTCTTTAGAAAAAGTGGATGATTTCACCTTTATATTTATAGTGTGCACTGTTATTCAGCCCACTTCTCTTTTTGTTATTTAGCCCATTTCATGAATCCCTACTATAAATATCAAAAGGAGATAAGCTTTTTTGTATTTCCCTCTGTTATTCTCCCATTTGCTTAGCATTTGCATGTTGCCTGGGTACAGTCTTACAGAGTCTGAACTTATTAATTCAGTTGTTTATTTATTTACAACTCTCAGTAGGCCTCATGCATGCCCAATTCTGTTTTAGACACTAGGGATACAGCATTCCAAAAACAGTGACAAAAATTCTTGCTCTCGTGGAGCTTATCTCCTAATGGGAGGAGATGGGCTATAACCAAATAAGTTGGAAAAATTATATAGGACGTTAGAATGTGTTAATTACTATAGAGGAAAATAGAGGATAAAAGGTGAATAGAGCATGCTGGGGGTGATAAGAAGGCCTCACTATCATAAAATGATGATCCGTGGTAAAAGAAAAATATAAGATGGTCACAGGGGAATTGATTCACATATTCAAAGACAGAATATGGCCATTAGGTCTTGTCAGTATTACATATAGCCTCCACAACCACAGACTTGATTTTTAATGGAAAGACCCTGGAATTATACATAGAGAATTTTAATGTTTGTATGTATGAAAAAAGATATTCTAAGTTATAAGCCCCAAGTTTCAGAAGGCAAAGGCAGGGACTGTTAGAGTCAGTAATAATACAAGGAACAGGGAGACTTGTGTTTTAGTCTCTTGAAAGCAGTTCTAAGGGCCTGGATTCCAAGGCAAGTGAAGCAGGTAAACAAAGCATCAACACAGTGACTATTCCCAGAAGGGCAGTAGGCATGTAACATCATGGTGAAAAAAGGCACTCACAAGGCTAATGCATTCATAGGCTGCTTGCTGCCAACAGCCTTTGTCATCAAAGTACTTCCATCTTCTAAATACCTATTTGGCAATTGGCAAAGCCACAAGAAGGGCATTTCCAGTGGACCATCTGGCTCATTTTACCCAGGTAAGTCAGCAAGTGCTCTATGTTTTGTTGCTTTTTTAAGAGACCAGTGCATATCCTATAAAGTTCATAATAATAACATCTAAAATCTCTTCACACTTTCTGGTTTCATTGCCCATATATTAAGTAATTCTTTATAAATGTAAGCCAATTCCAGTGCTCTCATTTTCACTTGTCTATATATTATTTCAGGGAAAAAAATAGAAAAATTAAACAGTTTAAAATGTTTACATAAACAAGGCAACCATTTTTCTTTTCTATTCTAAAGCGAATATACATGTAAGAATAAACTTTGAGATGAATGGATAAAGAAAATGTGTTAAATACATACAGTTGAAAATTATTCAGCCATAAAAAAATGAAGGAAATCCTGTCATATGCTTACAACATGGATGAATCTTGGGGATGTTATGCTAAGTGAAATTGAGACAGGAGGGAAGCGGGCACACACTTTAAAGGTCACAACCTTTAAAAGAATGACATTGACTATACAACATAAACTGGCTAGAACCAAGTAGGCCCAAGATGGCAGAAGATTTGACTTCCAGTAGACCTTGAGCCTCATTATATGCTCATTGTAATGCCTTAGCATGCTAAACAACACACCCACAGGTGCCATGACAGTTCCGAGGCTGACCATAAAAGGCCAAAAAGTGGGCAGTGGTCCAATTCCTGGAAATCCCTGCCGCTTCCCCCAAAGAGTTGGAATAATCCACCCACTTGTTAGGCTATGCAATTATCCAACCCATAAAAACTAACCACTCCATATTTCAGGGCCTTGTGCCTTTTGAGATGGCCCACACTCTGCCTATATAGTGTGTATCTCCCAGAATAAACTTGCTTTCACTTTACTATGGCTCGCTCTTGAATTCTTTCCTGCACAAAGCCAAGGACCCTTACTTGGCAGCCTGTCCCAGGGACTCACCTGAGACCTGGGACAGGACTGACCTCTCACTCCCTATTTTCCTGCAACAAAATAAGCCAGTCACAGAGGGACAAATACTGCATGATTTCACTTATATGAGGTAACTACAGTAGTCAGACTCAAAGAAGCAGAAAGTAGAATGGTGGTTGCTTGGGGCTGAGGGGAGGGTAGGAAATGAGTTGTTGATCAATGGGAATGGAGTATCAGTCATGCAGAATGGAAAAGTTCTAGAGATCTGTGGTACAACTTTGTGCTTATGGTTAATAATACTGTATACTTAAAAATTGTTCAGAGGGTAAATCTCATCTGTTTTTTACCACAGTTTTTTTAAATGAAGGAATTTTGGCTTCATAAATTATGTTGAAATGTATAAAATGCGACTTTGTTTTGTATCATTCTTTTCCTACAAAATATCTGTAGCCTCTATCAACCAGGTCTTTGGTTGCCAGCAACAAAACCAACTTGAGGACGTTAATCAAAAATGAAAGTTACTGGAAGCATGTCTGCGTCCCAGAGACTTGACAGGATAGCAGGAAGGACCAGGCTTGAAATCAACCAAAAGATCCCAGAAGTTGTGGGCAGCAAGGACCACAGGAGGCCAGTGTGGTCCCCATTGATACTGTTGCCCCTTTTTTGCCTGTTCACCCACTGACATAAGAAGCCCCAAATGGACAATTGGCAGTCTCAGCTACTAATTCAATAGAAGCATCACGAGGTTCTCTAGTGAAAGCATTTCTCCCTTGGATACTAAAACCTTTATATCAGCAGAGTTCAGAGTCACAGGAATTAGAAGCAACAAAAAATTTTAGTGACTCATTAAGTGTAATTGCAAGAGGTACCATCACCCCACTTTTACCCTTTGTTTCCCATACCACAGCATCTATTCATGGGGAAAAAACCACCACCTACTGCATTACTCACTAACTTAGAATGTATACATCCTGAAGAATCATGCTAAAATCTTACAGGGTGTCAACTCCTGGACATGAGCATAACTAAATCTTTTTTTTTTAATTGAAGTATAGTTGATTTACAATGTTGTGTTAGTTTCAGGAGTACAGCAAGGTGATTCAGTTTTATATATATGTATATATATGTATATGTATATATTCTTTTTCAGATTCTTTTCCATTAGAGGTTATTGTAATACATATTGAATATAGTTCCCTGTTCTATACAGTAGGTCCTTGTTGTTTATATATATTATATATATATGTGTGTGTATCTGTTAACATAACTGAATCTTAATAATCCATTCCACAGTTTTATAGGTGTATGCCTCTAGGTGATAGTGACATAAGATCAACGAATCCTATGGCATCAGCCCATTTCTTCCTCTGTTAACTGAAACCTTTGGTCTATAGCAAAGTGTGGGATACCATGACTTTGTATAAGGTATTCCATAAGTTCATGGATGGTAGTACTAGCATGGCTTGGGTCCACGTTAAATGTCTATTACAGTGAGGACATATCAGTGTCTCTGTGATGGTTTTCCCAGAGTAAGGTACCATATCCAAGGTGTCAGTAACTGCTGGAAAATTGGTATTAAGCAGTGATAGTTGAGGCAAGAGAAAGTCTGCTCAGCCCAGTCCCAGCCTCCTACCATGATTACTGTGAGTCCAAACTGGGATAAAAATACTGACTGATGACTATAGAACAGAACATTTAGTTTCACCAATTATTAGGAATTCTTTCAAAGAGGGGGCTTTTGGTGAGTATTCACATAGGATACAGTATTTTCATACTCAAGACCCACCCACACATGCCAAACCTCCTTATTATCCGTCTTCTGATTTTGTTTTTTCCAACATGCTAAACCCTTAGCTTCTGCTCGTGAATTCATGTAGATCCTTAACCTTCATCTCCCCATCTCTTCCTCTGGAAAAAGTACCACTAAAAGTTCCACAAATGGAAGGATTTCTCTTTTCCACTATTGAGTGGAGCAGACTGATGCCAGCATATTATTTAGAGCCATCTGTAAGGCAGACTTGAATTTTTTTTCCCCTTTAACTATAGGGAAATCCACATAAGGCCATAGGTTGAGAGGGTGCTGCAGAAGTAGACATGCTGGGTGCGTGAGCCTTGTTACTCTGGGTCCCCTCAGGTCCCACCCCTATTCCTGCCTATATATATGACTTCTGCTTGATGACAAAGTTCCTGCCTGGTGAATCAGAGAACCTAGCTCTTGATGAGCACTCAGATTGCACTGTCACCTGATGTTCAGGTGTCTAGTCTCAAAGCCAGGTTTTAAACCAAGAACCATTTCTCAAAAGTGTAATAGCTCATGACAAAGAGGACATGTCTATATTCTAAAATGTCACACCTGTAATTGTCCAGCGGAACTTTTCCTAGGCTTTCTTTAAATCATGTATTCATTCAGTGAGACTTTCAAAGCCCAGAAGGAAATAGCTATAAAATAACATGCAAAAGATGTCGTTGCTTATAAAGAATTGTTACTCATCATTCTTTACAACTCTTGGATTCTTTACAGGGAGGCCTATCTACCTTGTTTTTTTAGGGTCTGTTCCCTGCCTCCTTAAAATACCTTCAAGACCTTCTAAAGACCTAAGTGTCTCGACCCAAGAGAGGAAGCTCCAGAGAAAGATAGATGTTCCCTCATCATCTCTGTAAGACCTGCCTTTCAAGTTCCCTTTTTCAGTCTTGAAGGCCTGTCTCTTCCCCTAAATACCTGACAGCAGGGATGCCCAGTTGTTTTAGGGGAAACCCTGCCTTTTAGGACAACTAATTATGAATCTGAAGGCTAACCATATCAGAATTCTAAATCTAATATCCAGACACAAACTGGAGATCAAGTTATTATACAGAAAAAGGCAGATGTCCTATTAAGACCTTTTATTCCAACTAATTAATAAGGGCTGTTTTATAGAATGTTACATATACTTTGCTATAATTTTATTCTATAGAATGATTTGGCAACTGTGTTCCAAATATGTTTTCAAAATTAAATACAAAGTGCTAGAAAATATGGTATTTCCTACATGCCTCTGCCTAATAGACAAGCATTTCAATGTTGAATTTTTAACCACAAAAGCATGTTGTTTTAAATTATACTAATGGTAACTTAATTGCAGGGGGTCGATGGTAATGCAGACTTGGTGCTGAGTAAATGAAAGCTTTCAGTCTAATAACAGCCTTAATTAGGTTTCTCTTAAGACACTGCACATCTGTCTAAATTCACACATATATAGATGAGTAGCAAAACAATAACAAATTAATTATCCCTCAAAATTAAAAACACAGCAACAACTTAAATGAACTGCATTATTTGTAGCCTGCCAGTGATAGTGGGAGATTTTTTCTTACTGTCAACAACAGTATGGTACAGTAGTCCTTGAGAGAGGTGTTTTTTTTTAAGTAGTCGCTTGAGAACCTCTCTACCATGAATTCTGAGGAGAGGGGGAAGCAGAAGATATGGAAAGGGTAGGTAAACTTTCTTCAACAAGTGGTACTTGTGGTATCAGGTCACTGAACTGAGCTGTGATTTCAGCAATAAGGATAAAGAAGGTATGTAAAATTTGGAGAGTACCAAATAACACACTGGCCCTCCACAAAGATCTTTGGTGCCTCAGGCAAGTAACAGATGAACTTGCTTAAGGATGATCTCAATGCTTAAGATCACTGACAACTTGGGATAATTCCCTGTCGGTCCACTGGTTAGGACTCTGCGATTCCACTGCAGGGGGCCCCGGGTTTGATCCCTGGTCAGGGAACTAAGACCCCGTAAGCCACGCGGCGCCACCAAAAAAACACAAGATCACTGACAACTTGGAAACTGAGACACATATGTGATTTCTGGCTAATACAACATTTAACACTTTCCCTCTCTGATAAGATTAATTAATCCAATATAGCAAATATTAAATTACATCCATCACTGCCAGGCAGTTCTTAGATATATAGACAGAATATGTTTAACCCTCAAGGAGCTTTGAATTGAGTAGGAGACATACCAACAAACCCAATCAGCACATTATGAAAATTGATATAATCATAATGGCGGTATGCCAAAGGTTCAATGGAATTATAAGCAAGAGAAGTGCCTGAGAGAGGTAGAGGGGGAGAAAACAGTGACAGGTAAGGCTTCTTATATGACAGGATTTTTGAACTGACTCAAAGAAGAAATAGGAGTTTGCTGGCAAAAAAAAAAAAAAAAAAAGGTAGAAGACATTCTAGGTAGAGAAAACAACATATGTAAAGGCAAAAATATAAAACAGTATAGTCTTGGCTCCTTGCCTCATGATTCAGTCAGGAAACAAATGGCATACTGGAAAGGTTAATTGAAAAGAGTTTAATGAAGTGACTTTCCAGAAATGCGGGCAAGGTCAAAGGCACCAACAAACGATGGTGATGCATTCAGTAATAGCAACAGTGGGAAGCCATTAACGACCTGGCCAGAAGGGGCAAGGAAAGGAAATGAGATTGCCAGAACCTGGTGAAAGCCATAGCCATGGGAAAGGGGCTACCCAACAGGAACCTTGATCAGAAGAGACTAGATCTGTAGAGGCAAACAATCATAAGTACGCACATCTCAGATTCATATCCCACGTCTGAACAATTTCCTTTTTCTTGAATAGGTATAGCCCAGGACTAAACCTGTAACTGACATTACAAGTTTGCCCTTGTTTCTTCTTCCTTAACTGACAGAAAGAGGAGCCTGTTGATTTAAATGATAGGGAGAGATTCTTAAGATCTGGTCTGCTGTGCAACCTCTGCCCCACACCAAATCTTTTTGTGTGCCTGCTTTTAACCACAGTAATGTGATAATTATTCTATCAGATATTTAAAAATAAAAACAAGTAATCCTGAGTGTGAGATGACATGTAAGTGCTTATTTGTCTATTTTAAAATATCTACTTTAATGTCATTGGATGAAACTGGCTTGCATATTAGTTTCATAGAATTTTTTTGTTCACTTTGACACTTCATATTTGACTTATAAACTCTAGTTAAATCACATTAATTACAACCTTTTTTCTGTTTATTTTTCAGATCAATAACTCGATCTTATTACCGCAACTCGGTTGGTGGATTTTTAGTATTTGACATTACTAACCGACGATCTTTTGAACATGTGAAAGATTGGCTAGAAGAAGCAAAAATGTATGTACAGCCATTTCAGATTGTATTTCTGCTAGTGGGACATAAATGTGATTTAGCTTCACAACGTCAAGTTACAAGGGAAGAAGCTGAAAGACTGTCAGCAGACTATGGTATGAAGTATATAGAAACCTCAGCAAAAGATGCTACAAATGTTGAGGAATCCTTCACTATCTTGACAAGAGACATATATGAGCTTATTAAAAGGGGAGAAATTTGTATTCAGGATGGCTGGGAAGGGGTTAAAAGTGGTTTCGTTCCAAATACTGTGCATTCTTCTGAGGAAGCAGTAAAACCCAGGAAAGAGTGCTTCTGCTGACTTCATACATGCCAAAGAACCAAGAACGGATTGGGTGTCATTTCAGGATAAATACCAACATTAACAACAGAATGATGTGATGAAAGCATTTTAAAAAGTTATAAACCCATGCTAACACTATTTTGTAAGGTATTTGATTCAGAGCAATATGCTTACTTGTTAAACTACCAGATTGGTATTTTGCTAAATTATCAAGCAAAGCAGATGACTTTTTCTGGAAACTGGAGTATCTACATAATTGCCTCCATTCTCACTTTGTTAACATATAACTGACCATAATATCCAAATATGTCAATATTACTCATTTTTCTTGACAGTTTGAAATGGATGTTTTGTGCATATATAATCTGATTGAAAAGATTTTACCAGGAATTACATTCTCTAGTGTTAATTAATATTAATTCTCCCTTAATTTCACCTGAACATGAAAAGATAAGTTTTATATTAATTTTTGTTCTCTGATTTATTGCTCCTGAAAATTTTATGTTTTATAAAGATATCTAAGGATCCAAGCAAAAGGTTTTATTGCAAATATTTGTAAAAATAAAAATGAAGGATCACTATCAGCAAATGTTTTGTTGTTATAGTATACTGTCCTTATTTAGACAAGAACAACTTAGCCATTTTGTCCAGATTTTCAAATGTGTTGGTATAAAGCTAGCATAGTATTCTTTTGTAATTTAAAAAAAAATTCTCTCTGTTTTATAGCTAGTCCCATCTCTATCATATTTGCCAAATATTGCTTATTTTACTGGTCTTTCTAAAGGACAACATTTTGGTTTTATTTGTCAAGTTTACTACTTTTCTCCTCTATTTTTGACTTTCTTCTTGATTAATTTTGTCCTTCTACTCTTTTGGATTTACCTTGTTCTTTTTCTATGTCTACTGTCTATTTCCTGTAGCTTCAAGAGCCATTTTCAACAACTCAACGAGCTCTGCTGGCTGTGTCATGGCCACTTCATCATATGCCATTAAAACTGAATCTCATACACTGGGTGAAGACTCAGCAGCCTTACTTTGCTTTCAAAATTGTTCTATGGCCTTGGATCTGTCTTCTTCTCCTAAATTACAACTATCATCAGGGAAAATTCTACTGGGCCTCATGCTGCTTATAAGGCTTGCCTTTCCTGCAGCTTCATAATAAAAGAAAAACATTTCCACCCTTTTTTTTTTTTTTTTTTTTTTTTTTTGCTGTATGCGGGCCTCTCACTGTTGTGGCCTCTCCCGTTGCGGGGCACAGGCTCCGGACGCACAGGCCTAGCGGCCATGGCTCACGGGCTTAGTTGCTCCGCGGCATGTGGGATCTTCCCGGACCAGGGCACGAACCCGTGTCTCCTGCATCGGCAGGCGGATTCTCAACCACTGCGCCACCAGGGAAGCCCCCCACCCTTTTTTTTGATGTTGATTGAAAATTGAGCAACATTTCTTTGCACTGTATTCAAATCCCAAAATATAAGCAAGCCTTCATGAATATGGGCCCATGGAAATGTCATAATTTTAAACTATGTATGACCTTGAACAATATCCTTTCCAAATACTCCATGCTCCCCCTTTCTTCCTAGGTGTTCAGACTTTTTCATTCCTACAACATCTTTTACACATGGTCAAGCTCTTCCTCCCTTCCACTTCTGAGTATATATCCAAAGAAAACATCATCATTATTTGAAGAGATATCTGTACTCTCATGTTCATTGTAGCATTATTCACAAGAGCCAAGGTTTGGAAACAATCTAAGTGTCCATAGTAGATTATTGGATAAGGGAAATATGGTATATATATGCAACGGAATATTATTGAACCTTAAAAAAGAAGAAAATCCTATCATTTAAGACAACATGGATAAAACTGGAGGACACTATGCTAAGTGAAATAAGATAAAGACAAATAGTGCATGATGTCACTTATATGTGGACTCTAAAAAAATAACTAAATAAATCAAGTCTTCTTCCCTGGACATTTTCCTCAGCAGAAGCTAGCAACCTCTTCTATGAGTCTCATCTTTTTTAAATTGTTTGTACCAGATCACAACCCCAGGGAACCTATGTATTTACGGATGTATATCTAGATTATAGTGTACCGTTGTTCGTTTTCTTTGCAATTCATTCCTTCCACTTCTGGCATCAGAACCTCATTTTTCCTTTGGAGAAATCCTTGTGATTCAGGTAGGCTGTGTGTCTCTTCCCTAGGCTGTGTGACTTGGGCCTGGCTAGACACAGTGTTTTACATATACTCCATATGTCTTATGTACTTATTTCTCTGTTTTCCATGCTTTTCCCTCAAAATTTTAGTGTAGTTATCTTTTAATTGACATATGTAATACTTTATTTTGTTTGACTAAGGTACTGTTAAACTAATCTTCTGAGTGCTTAATTTCAGCTTTTTTAATTCTGGAATTTTCCTTTGGTTGCATTTCACAGATAATTTTTGCTTAAATTGTATATGTTGTCCTTTCTGAATACGTTAATCATAATTTTAAATAATAGTTTCATTGAGATATAATTTACTTTCCATATTATTTAAAGTGTACAATTTAATGTGTTCTGCATCTACCACCACAATCAATTGTAAAACTTTCATCCACCGCCCCCCCAAAGAAAAAGAATCTATTATAAGTCACTCACTCCCCCACTTATCCAAACACTAGGCAGTCACTAATATACTTTGTCTCTACAGATTTGCCTAGTCTGGACATTGTATACAAATGGAATCATACAATTACTTAGCATGTTTTCAAGGTTCATCCATGTTGTAGCATGTATCAGTACTTGATTTCTTTTTATGGCTGAGTAATATTCCATGGTGTGGATATTACTGTGTTTCATTTATCCATTCACAGTAAATGGCCATTTAGGTTAGCTCCACTTTGGGGCTCTTAAGAATAATGCTGCTGTGGTTGGATTTACATGCAAGTTTGCATGTCTAGAGTATGCATGTCTAGATTTGTTTTTTTAATTTATAGACTATTTTGGAGCAGTTTCTGGTTTACAGAAAAATTAAGCAGAAAGGAGATAGTTCTGATACCTCCTTACCTCTCTACCCAGTTTCCCCTATTACTAACATCTTACATTAGCGTAATATATTTGTTATAGTTAATGAACCAAATTGATACATGATTACTAACTAACGTCCATGCTTTACTTTAGACTTCACTCTTTGTTTTGTACATTATATGATTTTTGACAAATGTGCAATAACCTGTGTCCACCATTACAGAACCATACACAGGAATTTCTCTGCCATTAAAATTCCAGGCTTCACCATCCTTTTCTCCCTCCCCACAACCTCTGGCAACCACTGATCTCTTGGTTGTCTCCACACTTTGCCTTTCCTAAATTTCAAATAGCTGCAATCATATAATAGGCACGTAGCCTTTGCAGATTGGCTTTTTTTCACTTAGCAATATGCATTTAAGCTTCTTCCATGTCTTTTCATGGCTTCATAGCCTTTTCTTTTCATTAATGAATGCTATTCCTTTGTACGGATATACCATAGTTTGTTTATCCATTCACGTATTGAAAAACATCTTGGTTGATTTCAAGTTTTGGCAATTATTCAAGAAACTGTTATAAACATCCATGTGCAGGTTTTTTTGTGGACGTAACTTTTCATTTCCTATGGGTAAATACCAAAGAGCATGATTACTAGATCACTGTATGGTAAAAGTACGTTTCATTTTGTAAGAAAGTGCCAAGTATCCCACTAGCTACAAATGAGAATTCCAATTGTTCTGCATCATCACCAACTTCGGTATTTCAGTTTTGGGATTTTAGCCATGAATAGGTGTGTAGTGGTATCTCATTATTGTTCTAATTTAAAATTCACTGATGACATGGAATGTGTAGCATCTCATATGCTTATTTGCCATGTGTATATTTTCTTTGTTTAATCATAGTTGTTTTGTTGGGTTTTTTTAACCAAGGCCTGCTAACTCTTGTCCTCCTGTGTCTATTTATATTGTCTTTTTTCTTTCTTTTTTTTTTTTTTGAGCTTTTGATCATTTCATCTTTTTCCTGGTATGTCAAATTATTTTTTATATTAAAATTGGGTTACCAATTTTAATATAAAGTTACCTCCACATTCTGGATATTGTTATCTTTCTTTTGAAAGATTTACTTTTGTCCATGGCAGACAGTTACTATAGGGACTGGTAACCTTAGTCCATTCTCAGTTTGAGCTCTTTCAAAGCTGTTTTTCAGTCTGTGTGAAGGTTGGTCTATTTCTGTCTTGTCCTTCCTCTGCGGATGTTGCCCTTTGGGATTACCATGTGAACGTTTGGATTCTCCCTATTCCCAACTACCCTTGTATTTTTTAGCCTTAAATGTAATGGTTCCTGCAGCCCTGTGAGACTAAAGATACACTTAGCTTGTCATTCCATTAGTTGTTTCCTTTAGCTTGAGCTCTTGCCGTTTGGCTTCTGTGGTTAGACTTTTGATCTCCTTGGCTTTTCAGCTCCTAGGCTGTAAGATTTGAATCAGCAAGTGCCCCAAGGAGAAAAGCTGCACCAAATGATTAGCTTGCATTTGTGTTTCCCTTCTTTCCAGAACTTGGTGTCTCTCTAACATTCTGATGCCAACGAACAGGTGTTTTCTTACTTTATCCAGGTTTTCTAAAATTTCTTTAGACTTCAACTGATCTTATGTTATTACTGAACTATCATCTCAATTACCCGTAGGAAGAAAATTTACAATTTTATGTTTGTTTTTTTATTTTCTATATTACTTCAGTTTCTGTAGAGACCTTTTACCTGATTGTTCAGTCTAGTTTCTGTGTTACCAGTAAGATGGAGACAAGGTAGAGGCTAAGAATATTGGGGGGAAATCACTGATGAATGGTATGTCTCGTCCTTTTTGTTTTTCCTCTCCTTATTTACTTTGGCAGCCTACATTTGCCTTTCTTCATTTAACCCAGTTGCCCAAATAAGGAACCCACTCTGGCAAAGACCTGACTTTACTCTCATAAATGTCTGCACGTTAGGATTAGCTAGATGATGAACACCATGCTAGGGTTCTTTGTGTGAGACTTTTGCAGGCTTTTGTTAGCCCTTTAGTTTGCCTCTTGCCAACACTGCTCATATTGTTGAGGTTTTCTAAGTTTCTGTAGGTCAAACCTCTCTACCTGCACACCAGATGAGCCCTTCTCTCTTTCCTGAGCTCATTTGTGGGAGGTTAGCCCTCAGTTTTTCTTTTTCCCCATCCAATCAAAATTGTTCATGAATTCCAAAATGCCCTCAAAGTACCTGTCGTCCCTTTCTCTCTTCTCTTTTTTTAATCAACACTGTTAAGTATTAACCATATATTTGCATACCTCTTTCTTACTTACAATGGAATATTGGAAGGCTCGATCATTAAGTGTGAGCCCCACTAAACTAGTACTCATACAACACTCTCCTCCAGGCCTAAACTTGTGATATCCACTGGTTTTTTTAATAAGATCTTATATGTATCTAAATTTGCAATGATTTAGTTAATTCCTGAGTTATGTGACAATAAGGAATCAGTCAAATTAGCATGACAGAAGTGCAGCTTAGCTCTAGGGACCAGAATCCAGGATCACAAAAACCTGTTAACCCATAAGTTTTACTTGTACTTTATGTTTAACAAGTGCTGAGGGTGAATGGGAAGTGAGGGAAAAGGAGTTTAACTCCATATCACAGAAACTTGCACTAAAATGAACAGGAAAATGACCGAGTTCCTGGTTCAAGTCACTATAATCAGCTTAAATAAACAATAACAGCACATAGGAAAAACAAACACTATATGATAGGAACAATGGATAATTAATCACCAGATCAGGGAGGACAGATTACACTTGCTATGGGATTTCATTAAAGAAGGATTCCAAAAAGCACTGGCTTCTTCTGAGAAGACTTCTTAGAACAGGTAGCATTTAAATTGAGTCTTGAACAAGTATATCGGAGGGAAAGCAGAGGGCAGGCAACAGGCACAGTGTCAGGAGTGGCACAGAGGGCTTATGGAATGGGGAACAAAACTGGCTGAACATAAGAGTGCTACGTGTTGGAGAATATGGGGGAAAGGCTGGCTGAGGTGGGTTAAATGAAACATAATTAGACAGAAGAGAAAGTAGGTGGAAAGACACATGGAAGAATGTGGAAAGCCCCTGAAGATGGAGGTCAACATAATAATATTAAGAAATCAGTGGTTCTTTGACACTATATGAATGTCTAGGTTTAAAAAATCAGGGAAAAACAATAAAAGAATAAACTACTGATATAATGATATGTGCCCAAATGCCAGATACCAAAGAACACACACTGTGTGTTTCCATGTATGTCATATATGGTGATAGAGGTCAGTTTAGGTGTTGCCCTGGGGGAGTATGGAATAGAAAGAAGTAACAGAGAGCATTGTAGGGTGTTAGAAATGTTCTATAATATCTTGACCTGGTGTTGGATACATGGGTGCATAGAGATGTAAAAATTCAGTTATTAGCAATGCAATTGGTGTTTGTTGTTTGTATGCATACATTAAAAAAAAAAAAAAACAACTCCAGTACGTTAATTAGGCTGTCAGTTATATGAAGTAAATTTTGGTCAAGGAATAGCCAAGGTAGTAATGCAGTAATAAGTTATAAATGTGCTCACTGTGCTCTAGAATGTCACGATTGGAATACAAGAAATATGTGCAAGAAAAAAGACAAATATTCAATATTGATGGTTGAATGAGCTGAATAAATTAGATGACTCACCTTTCAATTTAAGAAGTTTGCCAGTTTTTGGATAACTTTGAACAAAGAAAAAATGGAAATAAAATTTTTATTAAGCATATGCTATGTATCAATTCCTGACATAATTTGACACATATAAACATGGGAAATATTGCACCTTGTAACTGAGACAACGAAGATGAGCGAGGTACCTGGTTTTGATACTAGAGGCTGAGAAAACAATCAGCTCATAATCGTAAGAAGTTTGAAGTCGGAGGAAAAGAATCAAGAGGAAATAGTGGTAAGTACCAGGAGCTCCTGGAAACTACATAAGAGATGAAGACCCCAGAATTGTTGAGCTTTCTAAGAGGCCCAATGACTCAAGTAAAAACAGAAGGCTTAAAACTGAAACCTGGGGATATATGTATACATATAGCTGATTCACTTTGTTATACAACAGAAACTAACACAACACTGTAAAGCAATTATACTCCAATAAAGATGTAAAAAAGAAAAACAAAAACTGAATCCTGCAAGGTAACAATTGTTAGGACAAACAGTAAAGAGTTATTAGAAAAATAATTACATGCCTGTCCCAACACAGAAATATACTAAGCTCCATTTCAGCATTTCTCCGATTGGTCTTTCACAAAATACAGTCCCATCAGCTGAATATAGGTTTCTCAAGTAAGTGTGACTAAGACTGAATTTAAAAAATTAAATCAATTCCTTCCTCCAAAACTTTTCAGAGTATGTAACATAACAAAGTGAAACTTGAGTTTCATGTCAGGATGTAGAGTACGGCTCTTCCCAAATGTTTCTGTCTTGTAACTACATTAACATCATGTACAATCAGTGTGGCTCAAGACAGAGACTGTGAAATGCTGCTCTCCTCATGTAAGATAACAAGTCCCTCTCAAAATCCATTCTTCCTTCTGCCCTTTCTCATGTTGTCCCTGCCACCTGGAAGGTCCTCCTAAGCTCCACTTGCCAAAACCCTACCCATCTTTTAGGATCCAAAAGATAATAAAAGGCTTACATTACTGAAAGGCAGAGAAAGAAATCCCTTCCTAGGGATCTACATTTCCTTCCTAGGGAAAAGAAAAATTGTAAAGTATACCACAGTGACCTTAAATCTATGAATGTAACTGTGCTGTGTTACTTTGAGTTCTGTAAGAGTCAATGTGCTACAATATATATGGATATGAATGTTTGATCTCTTACAAGTAGAACTTGCTGATAACTTTCATCATGAGTGAGGTTAATGATTAAGGGAGCCATCGTGTGTGGCTCAGCCCTTATACCCAGGGAATATCAAAATTGGAAAGGTCCCTAGATATTAGCAAATCTATCCACCTCATATTCTAAGTAAGGAAACTGAGACCTCCATAGATTGGATATTTATATTAACAAAGAATAAGGAAATATGATATTGGCAGATCTATCTTTTAGATTAAGAATTTTGAGATTTTTGTAGAATACTAGAACATTATGTCCACTGATATTGAGACAATGTGTTTCTTAGTCATCATTTTCTATTGCAGTGACCAAGCGAGGTGGTAGTCAGTAGTTGTACAAGGGAAAAAAGAAAACTTTAGAAACTCCCAATTTACATACACAAGGAAATCCATCATTCATGTTATTTAAGCTAATTGGATGCAGTTTATCAGCTACATTGAGGAATGGTGAAGTGAAGTGTCTATACAATTAACATGTTAGTTCGTGTCATGAGCTCCCTGTTTGTTCAAGTGAGTTAATGGTTGGCACTCAACTAGGCACTTAGAGTCCATTATAAAACTGGACTAAATGTTTATCTGTGGCATCTTTATTCTTCTTTGGTGCCCTTAGGCAGAATTAGCTCTCTTATGTTTTGATAAATTCAAGTACTAAACAGGGCTAAGGTTTCACAAGTTCTTTGGCCTAGACATGGGGGTAAGGAGGACCAATGAGCTGGAGTACTTCTAGATTTAAGAATGGTCAGATTGAGGAAGAAGAGTCTTATGCCAGAGGTGAAAGAAGACTGATTATAATTACTTATTTTTTAAAATTCCAACCCTTTTCAATGTTGTAAAATGATCATGAAGTACATGGGTATGCTGAAGTAAGGGAGTCAACCAAGAATATTCTGTAAGAGTTTGTGGATGGCAATAAAGTGGCGAGGAAGATAGAGAACATACTAGAAAAGGTTTCGGTGGGCCATAATAATGAAGTCAGAAGGAGAAGAAGAAGAGTGACAGATGCTGTGGGAAAGAGAAAGCAAGAATAGAGAAGCAAAAGGGAAAGTAGAAAAATGAGACAAATTTGGAGAAGGAAATGAGGGAGAAAACTGGGTGAAAGAAAGAGGGAAGCACTGATGGTAGACCAGATGACACTCAAAAATTAACGCGATGCACACTTAAGATGTGCCAACAATGGCCATGGTCATTACCCTCAAATAATTGACAGTATGTGTTTCAAAGACATTTATAAATAGAAAATGCCATTAAACTAAGTACCAGTGTAAAAGTATTCATGGAATTGTATGGGAGAATAAAACGTCCCCCTTCAAAGAACCAAGGGCAAATCTTGAAGCACCCAGTAAAAGCCAATTCAAACAAAAAAGCTTTTCCACTTAAACTTGAAAAAGTTAAGTTCCCAAGAGACCCCCTACATCAAACACGGAAGCTCATTTGGCAGTAAAAACAATAACATTCACCGAACAACCAGAAATCTAAAACAACAGTTGTTCTACCAAAAAAATAAAAAGCAACTAATTAGTGTCTTTCCTGTTTGAAAGAAGGGAGTGGCAAGTGGGCAGAAGACCTGATAGGACAGATAAAAAGAAAAGGAAAAGGAAAATAAAAGTTTGCAGTTTGACACTCAAGCTGTCTTCTGCATCCATTTCATCAAGACCACCAAGACAATGTGGAGGCTTTTTCCTCCTTCCCTTTTCTTTTCATGAGACTGATCACAACCAGCACTGCAGTGTCTATGGAATTAAGGAATGCTGTTGCCTCCATGTGTGAATGAGCTGTGAGTAAAGTACTGAAGTAGAGGACACCTAAATGGAAACGTCCTCATGAATGTCCACGTGGCTGAGCAGGAAGGTAACCTGTCATAGATGTGCTAAAGAAGAAGAGTTGGGTCTTATTTTATTTACTTCTCCTTGGACTGTGTTGAATGACTATCATCTACAAGTTCAGGCTACTTTCTGCTGAGGATTAATGCACTGGGAGAGCTGCGAGAAAACTGAATAATAGAACTGTCTTTTTCTTGCCCAGTTCACCTTACTTTCCCAAACTCAAAGTCTTTCCCTCTTTCTCCTTTTTATTGTAGTAAAATGAACATAACACAAATTCACCATTTTGATCATTTTACAACTCACTGTACCATTCAGTGGAATTTAGTACTGTCACAATGTTGTGCAACTATCACCACTGCCTAGTTGCAAAACATTTTCATCACCCCCAAAGGAAACCTACACCCATTTTACACAGTCATTCCCTATTTCCCTCTCTTCCAAACCCCTGGCAATCACTAATATATAATATTTTCTGTTTCTATGGATTTGCCACTGCTGGACATTTCGTAGAAATGGAACCATACAATACGAGGCCTTTCGTGTCTGACTTCTTTCACTTAGCTGCATCCATGATGTAGCATGTATCAGTAATCCATTCACTTTTATGGCTGAATTCCTTGATCCTGTTTTCTTCATACTGTTTGAATACAAACTTAAAAATATGTTGAGAGTGAAGCTCTGTTTTAATGGCACATCTATTAGGCCAATTCTTTAAAGAAGGTGAAAATGGAGATATTGTTGTGAAGTGATAGTCGTTGAGAAGCTTCAGGCAATTTGATAATGGAAAGTTTGGGAAATGTTGCAAAAAATTATCTGCTTTATATTAAAAGCCTTTAAAACCAGGATTCAGGAGGTTGTCTTTTTCTTGCAGGTAACTTAAATGAGTCAGAAGAAAATAACTGCCCTTTAAAACAGATTGTGAAAGGATTCTATTTATTCCTAATAGACAAATGGGAGTACAGGTTGTTCATATCCAGTATGGACTCCCTGTCCAAACACTGTTTATCATTCTAGCCACCACTATCGAATTATATTTCTTGAGAGTAATGCAGCTTAATTCCTGCATATTACTTTTAAAAATTCATCTATCAAATCCATTAACACAGTATAAACAAGAGAAGTTCATGTTTCAGTGCAGTTCAAATATCACATATAAAGAACCCCCCAGTAAGAAAAAGAATCCTATATTTCTTGCCAGAATGTGGTCAGCTCTGGGGTGCTTTGCTAGCTGAAAAACACTTTTATTGTTAAGAGGATAGAGCTTGTTTAAGAGAGATGAGAGCCAAAACATTTTAAGTACTTGTATGTGTTTAGAACAGTGCTAGTCTATCTCATACACTGTATCAGTCAAGGCTCACCATTTTACATATCTGAAAAGTGAAGTTAAAAGTGTTGTAGTGGGCTTCCCTGGTGGCGCTGTGGTTGCAAGTCCACCTGCCGATGCAGGGGACACGGGTTCGTGCCCCGGTCCGGGAAGATCCCACATGCCGTGAGCGGCTAGGCCCATGAGCCATGGCCGCTGAGCCTGCGCGTCCGGAGCCTGTGCTCCACAACGGGAGAGGCCACAACAGTGAGAGGCCCGCGTACCACAAAAAAAAAAAAAAAAAAAAAAAAAAAAAGTGTTGCAGTAACTTACTAAAAGGCACAGAACCAGTAAATTCGAGCAAGAATTCAATCCCAAAACTGTCACACTGAACTTTGAGCTAATACTTGAGGTTAATAAAAATAGCACTAAATTTAAAGTTTAGAGACATTTTTTATTTTATACTCTTTCACTAACGCTCTTTAGAGATCAATCATTTCATTTATATGGGCCTTCGTTTTCACAACTGTAATAGTTGGAAGCTTGACTAGATGGTCTCTACGTAGTCTTCCAGTTCTAAAATGTTCCACTAATTTGGATTCCTAAAATAATTGCCCTTGCAATATATGCATGCTGCCACCAAGTAGCAGAAGAGAGTACTAGTTCCTTTTTTATCCCTAGTGGGGAGTGCATTTTGACATCAGACTTATCCGTCAATAGTACAGCCTGTTAATATAAATATAAAATAACAAAATAATCTGATATTATTTCCTGTAAAGCAGAAGCTTTACATTGTGTCTATGAATCGTATCAGAATCACCTGTAGATTTTTTTTTTTTTTTTTTTTTTGTGGTATGTGGGCCTCTCACTGTTGTGGCCTCTCCCGTTGCGGAGCACAGGCTCCGGACGCGCAGGCTCAGCGGCCATGGCTCACGGGCCCAGCCGCTCCGCGGCATGTGGGATCCTCCCGGACCGGGGCACGAACCCGTATCCCCTGCATCGGCAGGCGGAGTCTCAACCACTGCGCCACCAGGGAAGCCCCTCACCTGTAGATTTTTAAACAGAGGAAATGCAGAACCCATTGAATGAGAATCTTCAGAGACGGACTTGGGCATCTGGATTTTTGGGCTCTCATCACTTGTGTATTTTCTTTTATTTTATTTTTTGCCTATGTACAATATTTGTCACATCCTCTTGATTCTTTAACAATTTCTTTTTGTTTTAAAATTTTAGAATATTCCATAATCTTCACGTATGTTTCATAAGGTGTTATCTGTTATGTTTATTCAATCTTGTACCTCTCCTGGTTAAGACTTCTTATTTTCTTTCTTTTTTTGGGGGTGGGGGGCTTGCCTCATGGCTTGCAGCATCTTAGTTCCTGACCGGGGATTGAACCCTAAGCCCCAAGAAGTGAAAGCGCAGAGTCCTAACCACTGAACCACCAGGGAATACCCAAGACTTCTTTTTTTTTTTGCAGTAAGCGGGCCTCTCACTGTTGTGGCCTCTCCCGTTGCAGAGCAGAGGCTCCGGACACGCAGGCTCAGCGGCCATGGCTCACGGGCCTAGCTGCTCGCGGCATATGGGATCTTCCCGGACCGGGGCATGAACCCGTGTCCCGTGCATTGGCAGGTGGACTCGCAACCACTGCGCCACCAGGGAAGCCCCCAAGACTTCTTTTTTAAATGACTTCTTTTCCCATTCTAATTCATTCCTGGGATCACTTTCATGTTTGAACATTAAACCAACCTTGCATTACTAGAATACAGCCACTTTGATTGTAATATATTACTCTTTTACATACCATGGATACAGTTTGTGCTTTTGTTTACACATTTTGCATGCATGTTCAAAGGAGAAACTGGCCTGTGATTCTATTCTTGTAATATTCTTTTTAGTTTTCATCTGAAGCTTATGTTGGGCTTATAAAAAATTTGGAGCAATATATTCTTTTCTGTTTCCTAGAAGATTTTTATGTAAGATTACCACTATTTCTTCCCTAAATATTTGGAAGAACTTACTTGAAGAGCCATTATCCCTGGAAATCATTTTCTGCAAAGGTACTTAAGTATACGAACAACTTTCTGAGTAGATATAGATTTTTTAGATATTTTTTCTTTCCTGGGTTAGTCTTATTAGGTTGCATTTTTTTTTTTTTTTTTTTTTTTTTTTTGGTGGTATGCGGGCCTCTCACCGCTGCGGCCCCTCCCATTGCGGAGCACAGGCTCCGGACGCATAGGCCCAACGGCCATGGCTCACGGGCCCAGCCACTCCGCAGCATGCGGGATCCTCCCGGACCGGGGCACGAACCCGCATCCCCTGCATCGGCAGGCGGACTCCCAACCACTGCGCCACCAGGGAAGCCCTAGGTTGCATTTTTTAAGAATGTGTAATTTTGGATGAATTTTCAAATTTATAAATGTAAAATTATCATAATTTTTACAGCTTTATTGGGATATAATTTACATACCATAATTTCAACCCTTTAATATATACAGTTCAGTGGTTCTTAGTGTAACCGCTAAAAGACGTGTGTAACCATCACAACAATCCAATTGTAGATTTTTGTCCCCCCATAAAAAACCCCACTGCACATTAACAAGGTTTTCTCATTCTCCTCAACCCTCTCAGCCCTAGGCAACCACTAATCTCCTTTCTGTCTCTACAGATTTGCTATTCTGGGCATTTCATATAAATGGGACCATACAATATGTGATCTTTTGTGAGTGGCTGCTTTTACTTTACATAATGCTTTCATGGTTCATCCATGTTGTAGCATGGATCAATATTTCATTCCTTTTTATAGCTGAATGCTATTCTATTGTACAGATATTCCACATTTTGTTTATTCATTTGTCAGATTGACATTTGAATTTTTTCCACCTTTTGTTTTTAGAAATATGCTACTGTGAGCATTCACATACAAGCTTTTGTGCAGACAGAAGTTTTTATTTCTCTTAGGTATATATTTAGTAGTGAAACTGCTGGGTCATTTGGTAACTCTATGTGTAACACTTGGAGGAACTGTCAAGCTGTTTTGTAAAATGGCCGCACCATTTGATATTCCCACCAGCAATGTATGTGGGTTTCAATCTCTTATCTTATAGCCTAGCATGTCATCTATGCTGGAAAACATTTCACATGTAGTTGAGAAGGATAAGTATTTTACTGTTCGGTTGAGTGTTCTGTAGACATTTATTAGGTCTTGATAATTCATAGTGTTGTCCAATTCTTCTAAATCCTTATTGATCTTCTACCTAATTGTTCTGTCCATTATTGACCGTGGAGTACTGAAGCCTCTATCTAATGTTGTGGAATTATCTATTTCTTCCTTCAATTCTTCATGTATTTTGGTATTTTCTTCTTCATATATTTTGGTTTTATCTTATTCAGGGCACATATGTTAATAATTTTTATATCTTCCCTTTTTTTAATCATAAAATGTCCCTTTTCATATCTAGTAATTTTTTGTTTGTTTTAAAGTCTATTTTTTCTGGTATTAGAGCCACTTCAGCATTCTTATGGTTGCTATTTGCATAATGTATATTTTTTCATCCATTTACTTTGTTCACATTAGACCTTTGAATCCAAGGAGTGTCTCCTGTAGAAAACATTTTTTTAAACTCAGTTTGACAATATATGCCTTTTGATTGTATTGTTTAATTCATTACATTTAGTTTTTATTATTGATATGGTAGAATTTATTTATGTCTAACATTTTACCTTTGGTTTTCTACATGTCTCATGGTTTTGTTTTTTTGTTATTGTTGTTGTTCCTCCATTTTCCTTTTATACTAAGTGGATATTTTCTACTGTAAGATTTCATTCCTTTAATGAATTTTAACCACATTTTCTGAGTAATGGCTGCTGTAGGGATTATGTAATACATCTTCTCACAATCTCTTCAGCTTTATACTAGCTTCATTCCAGTGAGAAACAGAAACTGTACTTTTATAGAGCTGTATTACTTTCCCTCTTTTTTGTTTTGATTACATTTATATATGTTACATACTTGACAAAATGTTATTATAATTATTACTTCACACAAGCTTATCTTTTAAAGGAGCTTAGAAAAGAAAGTAGTGCAAATAAATATTCATAGAGTTTGTTGGGTTAATCTATTTATTTACCATTTATGGTTCTCTTTCTGTCTTTCTGCGGATTCAGGTTATCATGCAGTGTCATTTTTATTCTAATACAGCTTTGTTCTCACTGCCTTTTTGTGCCATATCATTAAATATATGCTATTTCTTTATGTTATATACAGGACAATCCAAATATGTTCATATTGTTTATGCACTTACTTTTAAAATTAGTTAAGAGGAGAAAGGAGAAGAAACTTGAAATTACATTATCTTTTATAATTCCCTACACAACTGCTCTAGTCAGCATTGTTTTGTTTTTATGGCTTGAGTTACTGCTTGCTATCATTTGAAGAACTTCCAGTAGTATTTCTTGTGATGCCCGTCTGCTAACAATGAATTCACTCAGTTTCTGTTTCTGTTTCTGTGTTATGGTACAGTATTGATAATAAGTTGTGGACTGGTCGGAAAAACTAAAATGCGATGTACTGTATGATGTATGTTTTACTGAGGTTGCTTTGTCAAATTCTAATGATTTATGATAGCAATCACCTAAAGCTAGCATCACAATGCTCCAGGAATGTTCTGTAGAATGCTGATGTTAATGATGAATACGTGAATGCCAAATCTTTCATTTGTATTGACCTTATCATCATTAACTCTTCTCCCAACAATGCCATAACCTGGGTTGACTTCTAAATTGTACCTTCCTCTTTTCCCATAGAAATTGTCCCACAATTTCAAAAAGTGCTCAAAGGTGAAAAAGTGCACACGATGTTTATCACGTTTGCAAATGCCAATGAAAATGCTAAGGTAACATTGTCCAAAATGCAATATTCTTCTGTGAGAGCACCCAACTTTAAACAAATACACATATTCTAAATATAACTTAGATCTGTGACATGTTTTGGGCAATGAAGTGTGAGCAGACATGATGACCTTAAGTGAGCAGCAGAGGCCTTAAACGGGCTTGTGCGGTTGGGCTCACCTCTTATGTTTCACTGAATTTTGTGAGAAGACAGGGCCTGGGAGCTGCAGCCTCACAGTTGGGATCCAGAGGAGGATGTGTGGGACAGACCTCAAACTGACCCAAAACACAGAGCAAAAGCAGCCATCTAGAGGTCTAAAAGAGAGCCACTGCAGCTAGCCCATAGGTCCAAGAAAAATAAATTATTGTTTATGTAACTGAGTTTTGGGACGATTTGTTCCAAAGCATTATCACAGCGAGAGCTGACTAATACAACATCCTCCAAAGCTTTGTTATGTACATGGCTAGCACCGTGCGTACATGTAAGGCAACTGTGTACTCAAATTTTGAGAATTCTTGAACTCTTGGTGCCTCTCCAACACAATGTACATGGCTAAAGTTTCCCCAAATAACGTCACTAATATACCAAAAAGATCTCCCTAAACTTTTATTAAATGTAATGCAAAGTTCTTTCTATTCATTTTCTGCTTCTACCTAGTTAAAATGCTTTTTATGAATCTAAAAGGATGGAAAATTCGAACAAAACATCTTTGTGGATAGCTGTTATTCACAAAGGAAAATTCAAAACAAAATAGGCATTTCATTGAGTATAGAGCACTGATGCCCCTAGTGTCTCTAAATGCCAAGTGGACAAAAGCACTTAATAAATATTTAATCCTGCTCTCTCCACTTGAGATGAAGAGCAAGCTATTCTAAAGTGGTGGAAGGATGCTCTTAGCAGCTATTTGCAACACTCTGGGAGCTTGGACACTGTGTAACTACGAAGAAACCTTTTATCTAAGGAAACTAACTAAAGAAACTTGAAAGTGGAAAGAGAAAGAATGAGAGGATAAATACGCTTCTCATGGTGACTCATCCACTTATTCGTTCATTTACCAAACACTTACTATGTGTATAATACTGTGCTAAGAACTGCACAGAACACAGAGATGTACCCCTGTTCTCAGGGAGGTTAGATACCACAGAGGGAGATAAGATGTAGATGCCTTGTGGCACTTCCACATATGTCTTGTTAAATTGTTTACAAATTAAGGAGAGAGAAGGGATCCGTATCTTGCTTGGATTCTCAGTGAAGTTTTCCCAGAGAAGGTGTAAGATAGATTGACTAGAAAAAATAATTAACATCATAGGTAGATATGAAAGGGAGCAAAATGCAGAGACAATTAGACCCAGTTATTTCTTAAAAAGTCTAGAAAGTGGAATTAAAGCCAAATTATGGAGGGACTTGAAGGTCAATCTTAAGAGTCTGGCTGTAGTGTTGACAATCAGTGTCATGGATGGTTTTGAACAGGGAAATGGCATAATCCAAGAACCTTGGGAGGTGTAATAAAGGTTGTAGGGAGGAACATAGGAAGACATGCTATTCTCGGAAGCAATCATCGTAATCCAAGTGTAAAATAATAAATGGTAGAATCGGAGTAATGGCAACACAGATGGAAGGGAGGAGTAAAGAGACACTATAAAGAAAAACTGTCAGGGCTTGGTCATTGATTGGATACATTCATTTCTCCATTTAACAAAGGTTATCAGTAACTGTGCTAGCCGCTGGGGATGAAAGAGTAAGCAAAACAGACATGATCTCTTTCTTACGGACAATATGGTAAACACTTATCTAAAATTGAATGTGAAATGTGATGAAGACTATAAGTGAGAGGTACCTGGTGTTATGTGAGCTACAGTAGGGGGATGTGATGAGTTGAGTAGGTAAGGGGATACTTTCTTGACAAAGTGACACATGAGAAGAGATGAGAAGGATGAGGAGGCATTAATCAGTTGCAAACTAAACAGAAGGACATTTCATGCAGAGGGGCAGCATGGGCAATGTGCCATTGTAAGGATGCAGGCCTGAAAGGAGGCCACTGTGGGCTGGATGATTGAGAATGAAAGGAAGGAGGTGCAAGACGAGGCTGCAGAGATCATGCTCCCCCATGCCCAGGGGATGTCCTGCCTTGCAGACTAGCACACCCAAAGTGCCAGTGCACAACAAGATGAGAAGTTTGCTCTAGAATGCAAATCAACACAGTGCTTCTTTCATCAAGAAAGTCTTGCCTGTTAAACTAAACAGTATATCTAGTGGACATATGATTTACATTGTGAAGCAAGCTCCTTATCTTACAGAACGGCAACAGTTCTCCACCGGAAGCCAGCCTGTGACTCCACATATTAGACCACTGTGAGGAGGTTTGTCTTTATCCTAAGAGCAATGGACAGTCACAGAAGGATTTGAAGAGGAGGGGGTGGTGCCTGCGTCATGGAACATGGATTGGAAGGCAGCCAGAGTCAGCAGAAAGAAGACGAGGAAGTGCGTGTCTGAACCCTTACTTTCTTGGTGAAAGAAGAGGTATCCTCTTCAGGTGAGAGAGCAAGGACACAGAACAGAGTCTAGTGGGACATTGAAAGAGTGGAGAAAGTCATTTTTAACAGCCATAAGTAAGGGAGTAGAAAAAAGAAATGGTCACCAATGTCAGTTAAAATAAGAAAGCCTATGTTGTTGAAATAGCTCTGTGACTGCATCTAACAAAACGCATTGCTCTGAAAGCAAGTCCAGAGAAGATGAATGTTATAGATGAGCAAAAAATATCTCCACTGATGTTTCATGGGAAGGTAAAATGGCTTGGCAGTCTGGGTATAATGTTGTCATGATGGACAACTTGACATGCCCTGTCAAGTACAGGGAATCAGAGATAAAATGATAAACTGTATTCTAGTCAAACTTACACTCACCAGAGCCTGAAAGGAGGAGGGCCCGTGTCTTGTACTGACCAGTAGCCATGTCCCTCCCAGGTCAGGTACCTGCAGGGAAGCCCAGGCATCTTGCCTTGGGCCAGGCATGCACCTGGCTTGTCAGAGGGTCCCTGAGGTGTTGTGGGGAGGCAGCTTTTGCTCACCATGTTCAGGGAAGCTAGAACACACCAGATGCTGAAAGGAGAACCAAAGCCACTACTAAGCCATAATTAAATGTAAGGAGGGAAGAGATGATCAGGCAAGCCTTGACTGCCAGACAGAAAATAGGGAAGCTCGAGGAAAACACATTTTGAATTAATATGTTAGATGATTAATTAATATGATGAAGCTTCACTGAGATTCATCTGTAGGCAGTAGCCAAAAGGTACTAGTCATGACTTATATGGAGAATAGATGAGACAGTTCCAGGAGTCATTAATCAGCACTTGCTCTGTACCAACACTGTGCTAGGCATAAGGAATAAAAGGATGAATGAGACATGGTCCCTGCCTTCAAAGGGCTTATAGTCTATGGAAGGAAAACTATCCAAAAAGATGCTTATCATTGGAGACACAAAGTTTTATGATACAGGGATGTCAGGGAGCAGAGTAGTGAGGCACTAAAGAAGCAGGGGAGGAGAGATGAGGGTTAGGGAAAGAAGGTCTCCTAGGGAAGCTGGCCCCCAACCTGAGGCTGGGAAAGAAGCAGATGTCAGCTCACTGAAGAGCAAGCAGAAGAGGAGGGTCTTAAGTAAAGAAGCAGCATCTGCTCTGTGCTTTGTGACCGCCTGGGGGGGTGGGATAGGGAGGGTGGGAGAGAGGGTGATGCAAGAGGGAGGAGATGTGGGAGCATGTGTGTATGTATAACTGATTTAGTTTGTTGTAGAGGGAAAACTAACACACTATTGTAAAACAATTATACTCCAATAAAGATGTTAAATAAAAAAAAAATAAAAAAAAAAATAAAAAAAAAAAAGAAGCAGCATCTGTAAAGGCCCAGACAGGAATGATAGAACATCAGAAACTACAAGCTTGTCCACATGTCTAGAGAAGACATTCAGGAAGGAATGTAGCCAGAAGGCAGACAAAAGAGGTAGTCAAATCGTGAAGGAGCTCATATGCCAAACTAAGGAACACAGATCTGATGCTGAGGACAATGAGAAATATGCAGCTTTCCAGGAGGCAGTTTGATGTATGGAGACAGTTATCTTTTTTAGAAGACATCACCCTGAAGGCGGGAAGTTAAGCCTGAACAGGAAATAAGATCACCCAGAGAAACTGTGAAATGTCTGAAGGGGTGGATGCTGAAGATGGGAACCTAAAGAACACCTACATTGAAACTGGGTAAGCAAGAGACACAAGAGTGAGACTGAGAAGAAGGAAGTAGAGAGGGATAAAAACAATAACTGACTTGATGGAAAACATAGAAGAGGGAGCTTTAAGAAGACAGGAGACAACTACATTAAGTGAAGCTGGAGACTTAAAAAAATGGATGTATGTAGCGACACAGAAATCATACTCAGAAGGATTCCCACTCTCACCACTTACATTCAACATAGTCTTGGAAGTCCCAGCTGCAGCAATCAGAGAAGAAAAAGAAATAAAAGGAATCCAAATTGGAAAGGAAGAAGTAAAACTGTCCCTATTTGCAGATGACATGATACTACACAAAGAAAATCCCAAAGAGCCACCAGAAAACTACTAGAGCTCAACAATGAATTTGGTAAAGTTGCAGGATACAAAATTAATACTTAGAAATCTGTTGAATTTCTATTCACTAACAATGAACTATCAGAAAGAGAAATTAAGGAAACAATCACACTTACCATTGCATCATAAACAATAAAATACTTAGGAATAAACCTACCTAAGGAGGCAAAAGACCTGAACTCCAAAAACTATAAGACACTGATAAAAGAAATTGAAGGTGGCACAAACAGATAGAAAGATATTCCATGTTCTTGGATTGGAAGAATCAATATTGTTAACATGACCGTACTTCCCAAGGCAATCTATAGATTCAATGCAATCCTTATCAAAATGCCAATGGAATTTTTCACAGAACTAGAACAAAAAAAATATTGAATTTGTATGGAAGCACCAAAGGCCCCAAATAGTCAAAACAATCTTGAGAAATAAGAACAGAGCTGGAGGAACCATACGCTCTAACTTCAGACTATACTACAAAGTTACAGTTATCAAAACAGGATGGTCCTGGCACAAAAACAGACATATAGATCAATGGAACAGGGTAGAAAGCCCAGAAATAAACCCACGCACTTATACCAATATACGACAAAGAGGGCAAGATTATGCAATGAAGAAAAGACAGTCTCTTCAATAAGTTGTGCTGGGAAAACTGGACAGCTACATGTAAAAGAATGAAATTAGAACATTCTCTAACACCATATACAAAAATAAGCTCAAAATGGATTAAAGAGCTAAACATAAGACTGGATACGATAAAACTCCTAGAAGATAACATAGGCAGAACACTCTTTGATATAAATCACAGCAATATTTTTTTGGATCCATATCCTCAAGTAAAGGAAATATAAGGAAGGAAAAATAAACAAATGGGACCTAATTAAAGTTAAAAGCTTTTGCAAGCAAAGGAAATTATCAACAAAATGAAAAGACAACCTACTGAATGGGAGAAAATATTTGCAATGGGTAGGACCAATAAGGGATTAATAGCCAACATATATAAACAGCTCATAAAACTCAACATCAAAAAAACTACCAACCAGATTAAAAAATGGGCAGAAGAACTGAATCGACATTTTTCCAAAGAGGAAATGCAGATGGCCAACAGGCACATGAAAAGATGCTCAACACTGCTAATCATCAGGGAAATGTAAATCAAAACTACACTGAGGTATCACCTCACTCCTGTAGGAAATGCTATCATCAAGAAGAGCACAAACAACAAATGTGGGCAAGGATGTAGAGAAAAGGGAACCCTAGTACAGTGTTGGTAGGAATGTAAGTTGGTGTAACCACTGTGGAAAACAGTATGGATGGTTCTCAAAAAACTAAAAATAGAACTACCGTATGACCCTGCAAGTCTACTCCTGGCTATATATCCGAAAAAACAAAAACACTAATTTGAAAAGATACATGCACCCCACTGTTCGCAGCAGGAGTATTTACAATTGCCAAGATATGGAAGCAACCTAAGTTTCATGAAGAGATGAACGGATAAAGAAGATGTGGTACATATAACCAATGGCATACTACTCAGCCATAAAAAAAGAATGAAATTTTGCCGCTTGCAGCAACATAGATGGACTTGGAAGGCATTATGCTAAGTGAAACAAGTCAAAGAAAAACAAATACTGTAGGATATCACCTATATATGGAATCTAAAAAATACAACAAATTACTGAATATAATGAAAAAGAAGGAGACTCACAGATATAGACAACAAACTAAAGGTTGCCAGTGCGGAGGTGGAAGAGGGGGCAATACAGGGGTGCGGAAGTGAGAGATGTAAACTACTGGGTGTATGATAGGCTCAAGGATGTACTGTAGAACACAGGGAATATAGCCAAAATTTTGCAATAACTGTAGATATAAAGTAACCTTTAAAAATTATATAAAAGTTTTTTCAAACCAGAAATCATACTGAAAATTGGAAACAATTTAAATGTCCATCAACAGGGAAATACACATATTAATCATTGTATTTTCCTACATGGGAATCCTACATAGCGAGAAAAGTACACGAACTAACTACACTGATCTTTACGTGTCAGCATGGATGAACCGAGCAAAGATAACACTAAATAAAGCAAGTAACAAGAGAAAACGTAGTAGAATACTATATGCTGTTTAAGAATACTTAAAAATACAGCCTAAATATAAGGACATCCATGGCAGTGATGAAGACCAAGTTCAGAAGAGTGGTTACCCAGGGTCAGCTGAGGAGTGGCTGTGTTTGGGAAAGTGGTTATAGCAGCCTCTTCAACAGGAATGGTAATGGTTTACTTCGCACGCTGGCTGGAGGATGGAGGAGTGTCTGCGATGTTATAACGTTAGCACGCTGCATGTAAAAGCCATGGCTGACCACATCTAGGGGATCTGATGCGTGGGAGCTTGTAGTGGGTGGAGGCATCCAGAAGGTGGTGGTACAAGAGGAACGTTGTACACGTAACGCCTAAGGCCTGACCAGAGGACGACCACTGTTCTAGAAACTGGACACAAGTCCAACTTCTACGGCCAATGTTAAAAGTCAAACTGAGGCATATTTAAAATATTAACAGTTTATGTGAGCAGAAATAGAATCAATTCATGCACCACCAAAGCGGAAGTGGTGAGGAGCACTCCAGCCACAGGAGCTGCAGAGATTTTTTATTTTAAAAGGGCAGAAGCAAAGCAAGGAAATTACTGACTTGCTATAGCTTTAAAGCCTAGTTGGCGGTTTGTGACTGGTTGTCCTCAGCGGTGTTCGTCACCCTGAGGCGTTGACAGGCTTAGATTTTGGTTGATTTACGTAGGCGGCCACATCACTAGAGCCACAGCAGGCTAACGGCCTCCTTGCAGGGTTAATTTACTAACAGCAGTTGTCTGAGTCCTTCCTCTTACTCAAGTCACTTCACTTCCTACGCCTCAGTTTCTCTTCTGTAAAGTGGATATTCAGTAGTAAATTCTCCTTGGAGTTGTCAGTACAAAACAAAGTGATTATTAGTAACCACGATCATGTCCTGAATGCATGGAACACGTCACCATTTGCCAACCACCGTGTCAAGTCAGCAGAAACTACAGAAATTTAGAGCGCAGAAATTCACACACCCGTGCACCAGGTAACGAACCACAGGCAAACGTTCACTCAGCCTTTCATGTGTCCCTCACGGAGTGAACGCTCTTTCCTGGGCAGGGCAAGCACAGACACTTATCGGGAGTTTAACTACTTTTAAAATGCGCTGATACAACCATGTCTCACTTTTGCTTGGATGAGTCAGCAAACGCTTTTTGGAAACCCCAAATTCTCCACACCTGCTACCTTTCGCACCGCCCTAATCTCGGAGCTCCCGCCCCTGCTCCTCAGGCCGCGTCCCCATGGGAGGCGGGGCTGCGTGGTGAACGCAGGGCAGGTTCGCTGTCGTCCTCGAGCCCCGCCCCGACGGGGTCGCACGCAGCCTTCAATTGCAGCACGACGGCGCGGAGGCGGTTGAGGTCCGCGTCAACTTCAGGTGTTGCAGGTTGGAGGCGGAGCTGGAGCGCGGCCTCAAGGGGCAGGCCTAGTTGGGGCCCGTGGCCCCGTGTCTTCTGGCTGCGACGCCGTTCCTGCGCATGCTGCGGGACCGCAGCCGCCGGGCGGTGGGCGCCCAAGGGGCCGGGAGGACAGCCGTGGCCCCCAGGCAGGTGTGGGCATCGTATCCGAAGCCAGCGTCCCCGAGGCCGCGTTCGGGCCATGATCACTCGGTGAAGCTGCGCCGCGACAGCGCTGCCGACTTCTCGCGCTGTGAAGACCTGTGCGTGCTGCAGGACTCGGTGCCTCTGTTCACTGTGCGCGCTTCCCTCCGGGAGGGCCTGATGGAGTTAACGCCAACCGCCTCCGCGGGGTGGACTGGGCGCCGCTCCTGAGCACCGTCTGCCCCTGATCTGTATCCAGAGCTTCTTCCAGCCACGGCTTGGCGAGAAAGTTTTGTAGTTCCCGGTTCCATTGTCTCGCGTGTGAGCGCTGCGAAGCGGGGTTTTAGATAGTGCAAGGTGGAGGGTGGGCACTAGAACCGGTGCCCAGTGCCCGGGTGTGCGTGCACTAGACAGGGCGTGCGGCCTAGGACTCCTGCCAGCTCGGTGACCCCGGCCTAGTGCCCTAAAGCGTCTAGGTCTCAGTGTTCTCATCTGTAGCATGGGCTTAACAGGACCCGCTCTCTGTGGCGGTTGCATGGACTCACTCTGTTAGTGCTTGTAGACTCTACGATGTAGAACACTTAGCACAGTTTGGAGCATCGTTAATTGTTCCACAGATGTTACCTGGTCTGTTGAATGACTTTGTCTGGTACAGACCAAAGAGATTAGGAAATTGATATATCCCAGCTTCATTTCCTTTCCGTTAAAACAGGTCTCAGGAAAAAAAATCTTTTTTTCAATAGTCATATCATATAGTGGAAAGAGTACCGGTGTGAAGACAGCTTAGGGTTTGAATTCCAGGACTTATGCTCTCTGTGGCCTGGGCAGGTTACTTTTGCACTACAATCCCCACACTTGTAAAATGACATTAAAAACCACTCTTTCTATGGGTTCTTAGAATTAATTAAGCAGGTTATGTGTGTGAAGTATCCTGGCACTTGAATGAGTTGTCAGAACCAAGGGCTGCTGGAGACGATGCTTCTGCCCTAGGTAATCTTCCCTTCTACTGGGCGGCAGGTAAACACAAGCACAGTAGTCAGTGCTGTGGAAGAAGTGAGTTCTGGTGCTATAGAACACAGAATCTTTTTTTTTTATTATTTAATTTTCACTTTATCTTGGAGTATAGTTGATTTACAATATTGTGTTAGTTTCAGGTGTACAGCAAAGTGATTCACTTTGAATCACATGTATATGAATATACATTCATATATCCATTCTTTTTCAGATTCTTTTCCCATACAGATTGTTACATGATACGCAGTGGAGTTCCCTGTGTTATGTAGTAGGTCCTTGTTGATTATCTATTTTATATATAGTCGTGTGTATATGTTAATCCCAAACTCCTAATTTATCCCTCCCCCCACCTTTCCCCTTTGCAGAGCACAGAATCTTGGAAGGGAAAGTTCAGGGTAGGCTTCTTGGAGGAGGTGCCATCCTTTCGAAGGATATGTAGAATCTCCTGGGGTGGCAGGAGGGAGCAGTGTGTGTTAAAGTTTGAGAAATGTAAGCAAATATGGCAAAACTGAGGTCCAGATCTAGAACTCAGGGTTTGGGAAAGAAATGAGAGTTGATACTGGAAACCTAGTGTGGACAAACAGAAAGGGGCCTTGTTTGTCATGTCAAAACTTTGGATGTTTATCCTGAAGGCTGTGGGAAACACCAAAGAACAGTGAAATGGAATTCTGGTTTAGAGGCTCACTTGGACCTTCATGTGGAAGGCAGTTGATTGGGTGTAGGGTGAATTGTAATCTAATGGTCCCGCTTAAGTTATAAAAGGTGGGACTGGATTTTGCAGATCTGAGAGAGAATGGGTGAGGCCTGGTGACCAGTTTGAAAAGGGAGGGCAGCAAGCGTGGATGACAGTTTACAGCTGCATCTTTTTGTGAGATACAGAGCACAGTAGAAAGGGAATGGGGGTGGCGAAAGGGTCTTACTTAATCTTCAGTGCTTTAGAGGGGCCTGGTAGACAGGTCTGGGCCCAAGGTACAGATCTGGGCTTTTTGAGAGGACGGGTGTTTGAAGGCATGGTAGAGACATAGGTTATCCACAAGAAGGTCCAAAGAATCATAGGTCTGAGAGTTTTTTAAGTGGGTATATTTGAGGATGTTTATAAGGTGAGAGAGAGTAGCCAGCAGAGGAAGGGTGTGAAGGTCTAGGAGAGGAAACGATTGTTCATTTTTTTCAAAAAGCTGAATACTTATCGTGTGCCTGGCCCTTTTCTAGGATCTGGGGTTCACACCATCTGTTATCTCTTCTGCAAGGACAGTTCAACTCATCCCCTGGTGAAGAGAAGTCAGATTATTCTTTGCATCCCATTCAGGTGTAAGAACTGTTCTGTACCTCTGAAGGGACTTTACTTAACCAGAGTAATAAGTTAGAAATCAAAAGAAATTATAGCTGGAAGGGACCTTAAAGGCCACTGTACTTAATTTTGCCTAATATTTCACATTGAACGTAAGAAAAATTTATTACAGAGCCCATTCTCTTCAGAGTTCCTTCACTGAAGCTTCTTTATGTCTTGCATCCAGTGGGTCTAGCTTGTGATTTTGACCTCCTCCTAAATTTGCTTCTTCATCCATATTACATTTTGCCCAGCAGAAACTATGGCAGAAGCTCCTGGGCTGTTTCACAGCTCCTGGGCTCAGTGCCTCCAAGTTCATCTGCCTACTCGGGTTGAGTGATCTGCTAACATAGAAAGATACACCTAAAATAATGCTGCTAATGGCTTGCCCACACAAAGTTAGTGCATACTAGCTACCCAGCGTGTGCTCTGCACAGAGGCGTATAGCCTGAACTGTGCTTGGTCAAGCCCCCTGGGGCTCTCTGACCCTGAGGAAAGGCAGCTTTTTGTGATCACTCCCTTTATCTAATTGGTCCTTCAACAGCGGGGCGCCTTTTTGTAATCAGCGGAGGCACCCTTACTCAGCCAGTGGTAGCCCCAGGCCTCATCACCTGTGGGATACAAGCCATGCTCCCTCCCAGGCTTGCTTTGGCCAACATCTCTATTTTCATTTCTGTCTTTTCTCACACTTGGACCCCTGGCCTTTAGTCATCCCCACCTGCAGTATTTACAGTGCCCAGCAGGTGTCAGCCTTGAGTGATGCTTCCTCTGCAGTTAAGGCACCTCCTCCTCCAACTCTGCATAGCCTCATCTTTCTAGATTCTACTTCAGGGTTATCATGAAGCCGTCACTTAGATATAACTTTTTGCCTCCATAGGAACCTCTGTGCATAAAGGTTATAGTTCTTTATCTCGTGATTGAAATTTTGAGTTTACACATATCCCTCCTTAATGAAGACTTTAAGGGCAGGAGTCGTTTCTACTCCTTAGCACAGAGCAGATGCTTTTTTTTTTTAAGACGCTTTTTAATGATGATGAAATATATGGTTTAAATCACTCATTTTACAATAATTTTGCTTTAGGTTGTGACAGAAATAAAGTTTACAGAAATCGTGTTGCAGTGATAAGAAATAAATATGTGACCTTCCAGTTGTGTAAAGCTCTTAATTGCAGTGTAAGTGCATCGGGTGCGCTAAGGAACCTGGAGCTAAGTGGGCTAGTTGTGAGAGAGAGAGACTTTACTATGTTAACAAGGGTAAGCCTTCATTGTGTCCTGCCAACATTTGATAGTTGCTTTTGGGGCAAACTAAACCAGTAAAATTTTAAACTCTTCCTCCACATTAAAGGGATTGAATAAATCAGCCACTTTGGTGCACCTGTGTCTTGCGAATTGTCCAGTTGGACTTGGAGGTTTAGAAAGTGAGTTTCAGTCTTGTTTAAGTCTCTTCCCATCAGACTGGTTTCATGATTTCCTTCATACCACGTTACATCCTGTCTACCTTTTCTTGGTGTTGTTCATGCCTGGATTGTCTCCTATACCTGCTCAAACCATGGTCCATTGTCATTTGTACCATGAAAGTTTGTCATGCTGGATACTGTCACAACTAATTTTACTTAAGTTTGTGTTAAGCCACAAACCACACATTTTGTATATTTTCTGTTTTTTGTGTTTGTCTATATTTTTATGGTTTCTCTTCAAGAAATGTTATGGGAAGGGAAATAACAAGATATAAAGAGCAAAAGAGTCATAATTCTCTTTAAATTGTTAGAACGTCTATCTGCAATCATAATTATGATGCACTGTGGTATGTGTTAAAATAGGAAATACATGTAACGTCCCCTAGGAGCAGCAAACTCAGTGGTGTTAGTGGGCGTGTGTCATGGAAGTAATCACAAAGCAGGTGACTGTTGGTTGGGGTCCTGAAACATTTTGTGTGTTCCCTGTGTCCAGTAGTGGTCTGGAGGGGTAAGGAAGCCTACCTTTCCATTTGAGGGAGCAGAGGGTTTGAGGTCCTCTCTCTCATATTGCTCTAGTATACTGCATAGCACCTAATAAAATACTGGGTTTATAGTTGCCGTTTAAATCACTTATTGAGGGCTTGAGGGCTTCCCTGGTGGCGCACTGGTTGAGAGTCCGCCTGCCGATGCAGGGGACACGGGTTCGTGCCCCGGTCCGGGAGAATCCCACATGCCGCGGAACGGCTGGGCCTGTGAGCCATGGCCGCTGAGCCTGCGCGCCCGGAGCCTGTGCCCTGCAACGGAAGAATCTTATTTTTTTTATTTTTTTTATTTTTTTTCCTATATCTGAAAAGGTGTGTAGTACTTTGCTGAGTGGTTGGGAATAAAGTTTGCATTATTCAGTGTATTCAGTTTTAGTATCTAAATAGAATTAAACTGTTGCTGTAAACTGGAATAACACTTTGTTACTGACAAGTTTTAGAATGCATCTGTTCGTCAATTACCTGTTTGGGAAGATTATAGTTAATGATTTTAAGAATGTGGCTATAAACCTCCAATTGACTCAAGAAAAGCAAATAAGTCAAGATTGACAAATGTATAGGCACACACATCTTATTGTGTGTGTGTGGTTTTTTTTTTTTCCTTTTAGTTATTTGTCAAGGTATAAAGAATTCTATCACACTTATGACAAGTTAAGTAAACTTCATGGGGTGTAATCTGACATGGCAGGGAGCAGATCACATGGCCTAGATCTTAAAGGTGATTTATGTTTAAACTTTCATGAAAACATATGTGATTGAAGCACATTAATATATTGATACAGATGGCAGTTAATTTTTGTCTTTTGATACATGTGAGTGCAGCTTTCATTTTGCTGAAAGAATATGACCAGTTTTCAGTTTGGGATTCTACCATTTAGTAAAGATAGTCCACTTAATTTTAGAAATGAGAGATTTAATATATAATACATAATAATATTTTTATGTATTTTTAGTTACTGAAAACATTTATTGTAATACTGTGAAGAAACTATGCCATTATAGTCTTCAAGATTTAAATGAATCAAGTGTTTATTAGCTGCTGTAGTTTTTAAACTAATAAAAATCAGTACATCAGCAATTTGTAATACAGTTTTTAAAATAATGCCTTAACAACTTTACAGTGGTTATAATTACTGTATTTAGGCCTAACATTATTTAATAATTTGACATGAAGCCTTTTTACTAGTTTGCTGGTGCAGATCAAGGATAGGTAAAGTATGGCTGGTGGGCCAGATCCAGCCCATCGCCTGGTTTTGTAAAGAAAGTTTTTTTGGAACATAGTCGCACCTATTGTTTACATGGTAGTTATGGCTACTTTCACCCTACGCCAGTGGGGTAGAGTAGTTGCAACAGAAACTGTATAGCCCACAAATCTGGAAATGTTTAAATTTAGATTTTAAAAATTGAAAAATTCTTTGAACCTATACAGGGCAAGTCCATTAACCCCTGGGGTAGAAAGCAGTCAAGAACTTGGGTGCCGAAGCCAAATGGCCTAGGTTCAAATTCCCTTTCTCTCATTTCATAGCTAGTGACCATGGGCAAATCACTTAACCTCTATGCCTCATTATGAGGTTTAAATGAACTAAAGTGTATAAATAGTGCCTGGTGATTGCTGTTGTTTCTGCTTGGAGCTTTTATAAGTTATTGTTAATAGAAAAATGACACTAATGATTTTCCTTTTAGAGTGTCAAAGGCACTTTGAGTCTTTTATTTTTTCAAGAATGTAATAAGACTTTTTTCATTTACAGTCAGTGTTCCCTGTTACCAAAATTTATTTTATGAATATAAAGAATTGGATGTCTTTAAGACAGTACTTGTGCTTAAATGCAAACCATTATTTCCCCAAGGCACATCAAACTGGCTCTGCATAGTCCCAGCCTCTAAAGCTTGTGTGCATACCCTAGGGAGCATGTGAAATCCATTTTGTAAATATAGTTTTTAAAATAATGCTTGGGACTTCCGTGGCGGTCCAGCAGTTAAGACTGTGCACTCACAATGCAGGGAGCTTGGTTTCGATCTCTGCTCAAGGAACTAGATGCCACATGCATGCCATAACTAAGAGCCCACATGCCACAACTAAAAGATCCGGCGTGCAGCAACTAAAGACCCGGCGCAGCCAAACAAACAAACAAACAAATAAATAAATAAATATTTTTAAAAAAATAAGTAAAATAGAATAATGCCTTAGGAGTTAGGAAAAGAAAATAGAACGTTTTTACCTTTGTATTATTTTTTAAAAATCTGTGTAGTTTATAATGTACATAAATTATATGTATGAACTTTGTGTATATGATTTGTTAATAAATAAGATGCATATTTAAAAGTTTTCTTATGGTTTGCCCAGTCAGGTGTTTGGAGGACATTGGAGGACAGAATGATGAAATATAGAGCCTCAGCAAAGATAGAATTTAGAACCAATTCCCTAACTTAGAATATAAGGAAAATAATTCATAGACTGTAATTGAGTTGTCCAACTTTACATAAGTGTTCAAAAACAGGACATCCAGTGGCTAGAATCTAATCACTGACCGACTAGAATCTGGGTCACTGGACTCGTAAACCAGAACTGACTGTTTAATTTCTCAATTGATGATCCTGGCATATATGCTTTATATGTGTGTGTGTAAATCTCTGGCATAATAAGCCATACTCAGTAGGCACACCCTGTTTCCTTATTCAAGCATCTTAATTTCATCCCATTAAATCTTTGAAGTATCAGACTACCAGAAGGCATGAAGAAACCTGGGCTGAGAGTCTTCGTTCCAGGAGACCTGATCTTGACTGTATGGCTGGTTTGAGGTGCATCACTCTGAACTGCAACATGCTCATTGGTGACCTGGGTGCATGTGCTTTTGGAGAATCTCTTAGTGAGGAATTATGGCTTAGAGGTAAATTCTAAAATTGAAAATATTTAATTTTTAATATGATATATGCTTAGCTTTTGGCATGATGCTGTTGTGATAGGAATTTTTTTAACCCTCATTTTTCTGATAGCTTTTATGTTGCTTTAAAACTTTCTCCAAGAGTTGCATATATTCTTTACAGAAAATACAGAGTAACAAGAGAACAATTACGTATAATCTTAATACCCAGACATAATCACTGTTCATTTTGGTGTATATGCTTTCAGTCTTTTTTTTTCTATATATATTTGTACACTTAGGGATTACAAAAATAGAATTATAGTATACTTGCTATTTCATATTCCTGCTTTTTTCACTTAATGATATATCATGTAGTATTCCATGGTATTGATGTCCCATAGTTTAATCAATTCTTTGCAAATAGATTTAGACAGTTTATTTTTCCCTGTCAGAAACAATGTGAATACATTGTATATACATCTCTGTGTTCATCGGGATTACTTCTGTAGAATAAGGTACTAGAAGTGGAATGACTAAGTGTGACATACTTTTAAGACTTTTCATACACATGGCCAAATTACCACCCAGAAATGCTATGCCAATTTGTAGTCCACCCCAACAGTGGATGTGAAGCCTGCCTCTCACAAATACTGGCTTGTAGCACTTTTAAAAACTGTAAAACTACAAAATGAGTACCTCTCTCTTTTTCTTTTTTTTTTTTTTTTTTTTTTTTTTTGCGGTATGCGGGCCTCTCACTGTTGTGGCCTCTCCCGTTGCGGAGCACAGGCTCCGGACGCGCAGGCTCAGCGGCCATGGCTCACGGGCCCAGCCGCTCCGCGGCATGTGGGATCCTCCCGGATCGGGGCACAAACCCGTGTCTCCTGCATCGGCAGGCGGACTCTCAACCACTGCGCCACCAGGGAAGCCCAGTACCTCTCTTTTTTATGCAAGTGGGATTACTCCAAATTTTGTAACTTTCTTCAGTTAATTTAGTATGAGCATCTTAGCAAGTCAGTAAATATGCATCTACTGCATCATTTTTTGTGACTGTTCAGTGTTCCATTATATGAATATGCCACAGTACACATAGCTTATCCATTCTTGTATATAAGCTATGTCCAGTTTTTCAGTTACAAATAGTACTCTGATATATATCCTTACCTATATCTCTGACTATTTCTTTTGGTTAAGTTCTTAGAAAGAGAGTTGTTGGATCAAAAGGGTATAGACTTTGTAAAGGCTTTTATTACAGAGTCTTGGCTTAATCTGATAGGAGAATAACCACATGTTTTATTTTGTATTCCTTTGATATACTGGTGAGGTTTACTGGCTATTTGTATTAATTTGGCTAGTTGGTTAATTATACCCTGTGTCCATTCTTCTGTAGTGAGAGTTTGTAAGGGTTGTATCATATCCTGTCAGATCCATATGTCTGACTTTCTATTTCCGTGTGTCGTGGGGTGTTGAAAGATTCCAGTTATTTTAATGTGATGGTCCACACAACACTTAAAAAAAAGACTCATGGTAGTTTCCTTTCATGTAATATTTTTTAATGCCTGTGCTTTTGTGATGATCCCTTTTGTTTAAATGAGTAGGTTGTTCAGCCCCAGAAATACTAGAATTCATGGTCATTTGTTCTGATTTTTGTCTGACCTTTTACAGAGAGAGTTCTTGACCATCATACTTTCATGATAGGTTTTTAGTATGCTCTATTCACACATTCTTTGAATTTATTATTATTTGTATCCTCTTAGACTTGTCTTTTTTGTTCTAAAACTAACAGTTATTAAATTTCTTCTATTTTTGTTTTCCCCTTTTAACTAGTTTCAAGTGTGATTTGCAGCTCCAGATCATGATCAAAAGAATGCAGTGCATTTCTGAGCTCCACCAGTTTTTGCTTGTGAGGGTACACTGCCACTGCCGCCCTTGCTAATTATGAACTGAGATTCATTTTGTGATGTTTTTTGCTCATAGGTTATATACAGTAATTCTTCAGTTCTGTAATTGTAAAATATGTTGGATGATTTATTGGTACTAAAGGCAGGTTTATCATTGCACATCCAAGAAGAGGTTTTTAAATTGGATTATGCGTTATGTGTGTGCGTATACGTTTCTGTTTTTTTTCCATACCCCAAATTACAAACTTGCCATGATTTGTCTTGTGTAGGACTCTTCCACACGTGAGAAAATGAGAGTTGTCTATATGTTAAATCTGTATAGCGTTAGCAAGTGACCTTTTGTCTTTCATCAGCAGCACTTGATCTGCAGCAGTGTGGACTCACCAGTGAAGGAGCAAAGGCTTTACTAAAGACCCTTGAAGCCAATAGAACTCTGCTCATTCTGGATATAAGAAAAAATCCACTTGTTGGTATATGGTCACTTTTTTTTTTAATTGATAAACACATAGCAAAACAAAAAGAATTTGTTCACATATTGACAATTTTTAAAACTTAATGTGTTTAACTTTCCTCATCGTATACAGTTGTCCCTTGAACAACGTGCAGGTTAGGGGTGCAGACCCCTACGCAGTTGAAAATCTGGGTATAAGTTTATAGTCAGTGTTTCCACATCTGTGGATTCAACCAACCTTGGATCGTGTAGGACGATAGTACATATTTACTGAAAAATATCTGTGTGTCCGTGGACCCACGAGGTTCAACCCATGTTGTTCAAGCTTCAACTGTACTTTTCTAATGTTGCACTTCCCTTATGTTTTTAGCAGATAATGTACTAATTAAAGTGAGTTATACTTGTAAATTGTTCTCATCTCTACTCTGAATAGAGGTGAACCTAGATACTAAGCCTGCTTTCACCAAGACCATTATTTCCTTGTTGTGCAACCTCTGAATTCTTGCAAGGAGTACTTTACTCATTTGTCAGTTTCACAAGTAATTTTTTTAATACCTTCTGTGTGCCAGATACAGGTCAGGCACTAGGGATAAAGCAGTGAACCAGACAGACAAAAGTCTTGCCCTCGTGGAGCTTACATTCTAGTGAAGGAGTTCAGATAGAAATGGGTAAGCAGATAAGTAATATAATTTTAGATAGTAGGAAGTGCAAAAATACCTTAATGTAAGAAGAGTGGGGGGGCAGGTAGGACTCCATTGGATAGGTTTGTTAGGGGACAGCTTCACTGGAGAAGTGGCATTTGAATGGAGACCTGAATGAAGAGAGGAGCAAGCCATGGAAGATCTGGAGTAAGCACATTCCAGGACAAGGAGGCCATGAGTATGTAGGCATGTAGGTGGGTGGAGTATTTAAGGAAAAGTGAGGAGGCCAACATGGCCAGAGTACTGAGTGAAGAAGAGTGTAGTATGACATGAGGTCAAGGAGCTAGCCAGGGGTCTGCTCTTGTAAAGTCTTGAAGGCCAGAGTAAAGATGTGGATTATTCTAAACAAGTAAAGGGTTTTGAAGTGGGAAAAGGCATGATCCAAATAGTATCTGAATAAGGTGACCTGGTATAGAGAATAGACTTGGGGGATAAAGAAGAGAAACAGGGAGAGCAGTTAGGAGACTAATTGGTCCAAATAAAGAGATGTTTATGGCCTAGCTTAGGTTGGAAGTTTGGACCAAGTGAAAAGCAGTTTAATGCAGGTTGTGTTTTGAGGGTGTAGCTAACAAGACTTGCAGATAGATTAGATGTGGGGTATGAAGGAACTAGTAACAAGGAGACAAATCGTTGATGATTATGTGTGCAATTGGGTGGTATCACTTAGAAGAAGGGGGCTGATGGGAGGAGCAGCTTTTGAGGGAATATCAGGACTTTGGTTTGATATCTTAGATGCCCTTTAGGTATCTAAGTGTCTGGACAGTGCTCAGACTCTACTTTCTATCCAAAGGTATCTATCCAAAGCCACTTTAGATGCAAAATGTTTAAAGTTGACCTTTGCTGCTGCCAAAATAGTAGCCACTCGGTGCAGTCTACAAGGGGGCATCTTAGGTTTCTGAGGAAGAAATTAGAATACACAAGGGGGAAATAAATGTATAATTATATAATGTAGATTTCATATTTAATTTTATGGGAAAAGCAATAATTATTTGGCTTTTGGTTTTAAATGGAAGTAGCCACTCATTGGGAAATAATTACTCTAATTTCAATTTATTTTACTCTAGATCATTCTGTGATGAAAGCCATTATCAAAAAAGTCCTCCAGATGGAAGGAGTGCCAAGTCAGAGGTATATAACATGTTTTAGTTCTTTCGGAAGAATTTCTCTTTAATGGCTTGTTTTTCTTGCTTTTTAAAAGAATATTATCAAGGTACTTGCTGCCATCTTAAAACTAAGTTTTTAGTCAAATGAAATGGCTGTTCTGTTTTTGAAAATGTGTGATGCTTTAATTTAGGTTCCTAGAAATGCAGATTGAAAAGCTTTATTAACTTAAGGTATCTTAATTTCCAGTGAAGATCAAACCCTCATAAATTACCTGTAAGTTAAATGGCATATTTATTATTTCTCTCTCAGTACTGGTGGATAACTTCTCCATCGGTGAAGGAACCATCCAAAACTGCTTGACAAAAAAAGAACTATAATTTTGGGAAGTGGTCGAAAAGGAAAAACTACTATTAGAATTGGTAACTCTTTCTTTTGTTTAGTGCTACTAGAACTTATACCCCTTATGTTTTCCGGTGTGCTAAAATTAAAATAGCCTTAATGGTTATTCCTTAATGGTTAATTATTTCCTTAATGGTTAGCTGTTAATATTATTTGTGGTTCTTATGGAGCACACCTAGGATGTTCCTGACACATAGTGTTTAATATGTACTAGATTTTAATAGTCTTAATTTTAATATGATAAAGCTGTTGAAGTGATCAAATCCATATCTGAGGTCACCTTTTCTTACTTTCATGGGGGTCCAGGCCTTCGGAAAGAGAGGGAAGCATGTGATGTGTCTAGTGACAACCCCAAAATAAAATAAAATATGCAGAGCCCTTGGCGCTTTGCAGATATGAATACTTTTTATTGTCCTTACAACCCTGTGAATAGACAGTGTTTTACAGCAGCGCAGACAGGTTAGGGTCAGGTGCAGCGGGAAGTGGGATCAGGCTGGAGAACATGGGGAGAGTCGGGCGGCTGGTTCCGGAGCCTTTACTAAGGAGACAACAGAAATCACAGAAGATAATGACTATTTTTTCAAAATGCAGGAATCAGTGGAAAAACTAGAAATGATCATGTTCAGAATTGTGATCGGTTATGTCTAAATATGTAAGTCAGTTACTTTCCCATTCTCCAGAAACAATAATAAAAAACAAGGAAAGATCCCATTCGCGGTAGTCACACAAATTAGTAAATATCTAAAAGTCAGTTCAGTGTTCACCTGAAAAAGTTAGTGCCGAAGGAGAGATGAAACATTTTAAACATATATGTTAACATTAATAAAATGTAATGTTAACATATGAACTATCAACATATAAAGCCACTGGCAGGGGGAAAGACAGATCGGTGGAAAAGTCCAGAAACTGGTCCATGTTTACTTGAGAATTGCATTTTAAATAAGACAGTTTTAAAGTCTGACTTGACTTTTTGTCTAATTGACTGATTGAAGCATTGATAATTCATTTAAACAGAAATTAGATATTTGTATCACAGCATACACAGACCCTCCGTGGTCTGCAGTCCTGCCCCCAGCCAAGGCACCTGGCACCCCAGGTGCTGCAGAGAACTTGCTGGGGTCCCCCATGCCTTGGCAGAGACAGCTCTCTGCCAGATGCCCTTCCTTTGTCTCCCCCTGTCCTGACCCCTCCCACCTCCCTTCCTCTGAAACCTTCAACCTTCTCTCGGGCAGAGTTACTTGCTCCGCTCTGTGCTTCCACAGTGCTTGTCCTGTGGAATCTGAATTCCCTCCACAGCCGTCTTGCTAGGTTGGGAGCAGCCAATTCCCCTTCATCTTTTCCTTCCTTCCTTCAGCCCCACACCAGGGACACTCTCGGGCACCGTACAAATTTAATCTTCAATTTCTAGTTGTTATGACATTGTTGCTGTCATGGTACCACCTACGTTCACAATAGGATGGGTAAATGTGTGGGGGACGACTGTAAATACAGATTCTTTGTAAATCCAGATTCTTAATTTTCCCCCCTTTTAATATTTTTTCCCCTTAAATCACGTGTCCTTTTTGCTGCTCCAGCTCTATAATTGGACTCTCACCTGGGGAGCCTGAGGCAGCAGAATATCAAAGAGGGTAGACACTAAATTTTTAATGTAAATGTCAACCAGGATACCTACTACCTGTGCAAAGGGGGGCCCAGAATTCAGGCTCAAAGCCTATTACCAGATACTTGGTTTCCCTGCTTGTGTCTCTTCTGTCAACGTGCACTTGACTCCTATCAACTTTAACAGGAATTATGTGTGTGCCTTGAGGGGCGAGCATAGCTTTTAATGGGGGCTTCCTCACACTGCATTTCTTTGTTGTTTACTTTTAATGAATCCCACCCACTCTGTAGAAGTGTAAGAATGAAACAAGATGTGCTTGAGAAAATGGAGAGAGTTATTACATATTTTCCTTGTAATCCAGAATAGCATGTCAGCTCTTCTTCTGTTTGTCTCCTTTGGTTGTCAGTGGAAGATAATTTTGGCTTGCTTACTTTCCAAATCAGAAACGGAAGTCCAATACTGACGTATCCTAGATGAAACTTGACCCATTCATTTTTGAGAGTCTGTATGAGCCCTGTGCAAGGTGCTGAGAATAAAAAGACAAATTTATTGACTTCAATAGATATTTACATAGAATTGAATGTGTTCCAGACACTGGTCTAAATTCTTATCAGTTATCTACTTTTGCATCATAGAACACTTCAAGACAGTGACTTAAAACCACAGCCATTTCTTTTGCTCAGGATTCTTTTCAGTCAGCAGGTCGGGCTGGGCTCAGTGGGGTGGTTTCTTCTGCTGGTCTCATCTGAGATCACTTATTCAACCAAAGTCATCTGGTGATTCACCTAAAGTCTAAAATGGCCCCCCTCACCTGTCTGGCAGCTGCTGCTGGCTGTGGGCTGAGCCTGTTATTTCCAGCAGGCTAGCATGGGCTTGCTTACATGGCAGTGATGTTTTAAGAGGGCAGGTATAGAAGCTGCATGCCCCTTGAGGCCTCAGCTTGGAAGTTGCAAAGCATCACTCCTGTTGCAGTCTCTTGGTCAAAGGAAGTCCACAAGGCCAGCCCAGATTCAAAAGGTGTGGAGCACTACACCCCACCTCTTGCTGGGAGGGCTGCAGAGAATTTATGGCCATTTAGTCCTCATATCAGAGAGGTACAACAGAGAAATTTAGTAACTTGTTCAAGGTCACACAGCTTGGGACAGTACAGTGTTTTAAGTGCTTTGAAAGCTGCTGCTCATTTTTTAAAAATCTTACAGCCACTATTTGGACCACCTTATTTTTTTTCTCTGCAGCCTTGTAGAGAAAAGGTCATTCACTTTGCTGTGTGGCTGCCATGGGCTGGAAGTTTCATATATGTTGTACCACTGAACTGTTATAACTAGTATGAAATGGAGATATTATTATTATTCCCAATGTTCAGTTGAGGAGACTGAGACTCTTGGAAATTAAGTATGAGTCATATAAGAGAATGTTAATTCACTGTTCCATATGCAAGAGTGGTCTCCCTAAGTAAATTATAAATGTCCTGGCATAGATCTTTTTTTTTAATCTCTTGTTTGCATCTGGAAAATGGTTTTAAAAACTTTTCTGTTGCTTTGTTAATGGCAGTTGCACATTGCAGAAAAATAGCAAGAACAAAAGACATGTTTTTCAGATGTCCAGTGGAGCCCCCAATAGAAGCAAGATGAATATTCCATTCCGCATTGGCAACACCAAAGGAGATGATGCTTTAGAAAAAAGATTTCTCGACAAAGCTCTTTAACTCAATATGATGTCCCTGAAAGGGTGGTGAGTACATATCCCATCCAGAAGCTTGTCAGAGAGTTGGTTTAGTTTTCAGATGCTGAAGGAAACACATCTAGGAGCCTGCCCATCCTGGAGTAGCAGTTACTATAACTAGTTGGGAAAGACCATTTGTTACGGGGGTTCTCCTGCTGCTGCTTACAGACCCCTTAGCACAATTGCACGGCCGAGAGCATGGGGGGGGCACACCTTCTAGGAGCTTTGGTCAAAATTTCCTTTGAAAATCTCTGCTCTGACAACACAAAGGGTGCCATCCCATCTCTGGTGCAGCTGGCACAAGCCTGTTCAGTGTAAGAACAGATCACTGTTGCTCCCCTGAACATCAGAGAGAGTAGTTAATTCTGTAAGCTCCATGATAAATGTATGTTCTCACACATGAGAATAGCTGCCCACTCCCTGCCCCCTGTATGGCAGGCTCATCGAAGAGTTGAGCTAACCGAGGTTACATGTGAGCGTGACGGTCCTTCACTGCGTTGGAAAGGAATTTTCTAATGACTGAGATGTGTGACGCTCCTGACCACCTGCGGGGGCTTTCAGGTGGGAGGTTGGACACGATGGCCTCAAGTGCCATGACTCTCGCAGGAGCTGGTGACGGGAAGGAGGGTCGTCTTGATGCTCAACCAGATGCTCCTGTTCTTAACGGCTGCATCTGTGGTTCTTCTGGGTCCGTGGGAGGCATTCGGGCCTCTCTGTATAATGCTGTCACCATCGAAGATGTCCAGAAGCTGGCAGCCTTCATGAAGCATTTTTTGGAGATTCACCAGCTATGAGCACATCCTAACCAATATACGCTCTGCCCTTGAACAATGTACAAAATTGAAAGTCACTTGGGCATGGCTAAAAAACCTAAGGAAACACAGTATTTTTCTCGAATGAACATGCTTATGATAGATTTTCTTCTTTTTTCAGAGAACAGCAAAACATCCACAGCTATCCCAAGCTGTTGAAACTTAACCTTAATTCTGACTTGAACTGGAAGCTTTTAAAAAATCTTGCCTTGCTTTTCTACCAAATTCTAGCTACTGTTGTCTTTGCTACTTTTTCTGCCTATATCTCATATTCAAAGCTGCCTATGGGTTTAATTATATGCAAATTGCAGGTTATTTTTAGAGACACACAGCATGGAGGGTGGGTGGGGCCCTCTAGGTGCTGAATTTTGATCCTTTGCAAGATGACAGCAGTGGGGTCTTCTGGATTCCTTCTTTATACGGTTATTCTCATAAAGTGATAAAAGTGACATACTAGGGCTTCCCTGGTGGTGCAGTGGTTGAGAATCTGCCTGCTGACGCAGGGGACACGGGTTCGTGCCCCGGTCCGGGAAGATCCCACATGCCGCGGAGCGGCTGGGCCCATGAGCCATGGCCACTGAGTCTGTGTGTCTGGAGCCTGTGCTCCGCAGCGTGAGAGGCCACAACAGTGAGAGGCCCACGTACCACAAAAAAAAAAAAAAAAAAAAAAAGTGACATACTATATGTTTATCTAGCAAGGTCTGTTTTTAATACCAAATAGTTTATATCTCTATGCATTTATATCTCTGTGCCTTTATATTTCTAATAATACAGTTCTTGTTGGTATATGTTGAGACTTTGAGAATGTTCGGGTCCTTGACCTTGTGCATTAGAGTGTTATGTTCTCAACAGTTGTGTGCCTCCCCTTCCCCCCCTCCCTTTTTAAGCTGCTTCACAAGATTTGGAAGCTCCCTGATTCACCTTTACTTTCCTTTCAGTGGGTAGAAGAACGGTTGGTTGATTGGTTGGGTGGTTTTGTTTTTCAGTTATTCTGTTAAACTAAAAATCTGTGTTAAATTCCCTTACTGTTTGTTCACATGACTGTTCTCTTTATGGTGTTTGACCAGTGATGCTGTGATGTGAGTTCGGGAAGATCTTTGCTGAAGAGTCTTTTCCCCTATTGTTCATCCATTTTCAGTGTTTTATGTTGACTGTGTGAAGAACATTAAAGTCCTAAAACATCTAAACCTTTATCAGTGAATTTTTTTACATGCTTTTTAGACAGATTATTCTTTTAAAAACTTTATGTTGGGAAAACTTGAGTCTAAAAATAGCATCTGTGAAGGGTATTTTGTTCAGAAAAGTATAAGACTTGAGTCCTGTACATCCATGTTTTTAATTATTCAGCATACTGTTAGCTTTCTGTTGGCTTTTGGAATGGCCATTATCAACAAAACACCTTACAACACAGCTCACGGTATAAAGTTGTATGAACTTTGTCCCACTTAGGCTGGAAACACGCCACTAGGACAGTTTTGAGCTATCTTCGTGTTTCGTTGGATTGTGTAATGAGGACTATACTGATCTTTCGTCCCAGCTCTGCACCAATTAGTTGGGTTAGTTGGGTTTCCTGCTTAGGGCTAAGCCTTTCCACTCTTGGTTCTCTCATCTGTAAAAAGGAGGATTAAAATAACTCTCCCACTTATCTCAGGGATGTTTGAAGAGCTTAAAACGAGGGTTCAATGCAGGATGTGACTGTTTAAACACAGTAAATGTTTAAACAGCAAAAGCCGGCCAGTCCATGGACGCCATCCAAGTGTTCACATATAATAGTGCTCAGAGTCTATTTTGCTTCCTTCCTCATCCATTCATATGATGGTTACAAGTCCCTGTGGTTTGTACCGGCCCCAAATCTCTTGAATCTCCACTTATTTCCATTCCCATTGCCACAGCCAGCTCTGTCAGCCCTCAGCGGATCATTTCAGCAGCCTCATCTGCCCCCACCTGCCCCTACCAGCACAGCCAGTTGGATGATCACTTCCCCTTTATGCTCCTCCTTGGTTCATAAAAAAGCCCAGGCTTCTTAGCCCAATGGTCACAGCTTTGTGGTGTCTGGTCTGGCTTCTTCTTTCTTGTGTTTCTGGTTCTTGGAATGTGGCATGCATATATGCCCATGCTACATCGGGTGAGCCTGGAGTTCCTGCCCCCGCTTAGCAAGACTGACGTTCTTTCAAGACACCTGCCAACCTCCTGACCTTGTTTGTGTCTCCTGCATTGGAAGGATGCGCTTTTCCTTTGTTCTTATAAGTGTGACCCTTTTATCCCATCACAGCACCTCCATTCTGTGTTTTCCTGTGCTTAGGATGTCTGCTTACGTGTCTTCCCCATCAGAGCAAGGAACAAGCACTGTTTCTCCACCTCCCTCACCTGGCATCCTGCCTTGCCCTTAGGAGGTGCTCAACGACTGTCCGTTTAATGAATGGAAAGGCAGGGCTTCCTGAATTTCGCAAACAGCCTGCAGTAAAGGCAGAGGTACAGTCTCACATTCGTGGATGTTTTAATTTTTCAAAAGCTTACTATGTAATTTCATTTTTTACTAAACTTTAAAATCTTGGAGGGCTCCTAGACTCTTCTTTACATACGTGTGAAAGTGTTTGGAAAACGGTCAGCAACTGCATTCATACCAGTACAAGGGCGGTCGCTGTTGTCTGGAGCACAGATCGCTGGAAGATACTCATTGAGCGAAAACCTTGACCTTTGTGTGTCTCAAGTGAGTGAAGGGACGCCAGTCTGCTGACCGCGTGGAGAGAGGTGGAAGGGGAGATAAGGATGCAGGCCCCGGGTCAACAGGCTGCGGGAGGCACAACTGGCCAGTCTTTAAGGTTAAAAGCAAGGTGCACAGACACTTGTCTTTCAGGCCTTGGGAGATCTGTGTAAGGCTTGGTGACCTCATGTTCCTTTAGATCCTCCAGAGTGTCCTTCTTCTCTCAAACTGATTTTGACTATTTTTCTCTTTCAAAATTTGACAATGCATAATTATGTTAATACCACCTAAGTGAGAAAAAACAGATTTGTTCCCACGTTGCTTATGTTTACCTCCACACACTGCTTCATCCCCAGCACTGCGGCTCTGTCCTTTGCCTGCACAAGAAACAAAATTTTTCTGTTCCACGGTAGTCTATGTTTATCTAAGTATCTAATGCTGTCTCATCACAACTTAGCAGATGCTGGAAGGTATGGCAAGCCCTTAGGTGAACTATGTGATGTAACAAATAATTAGTCCCTTTTTTCCCTTTAGAGCTTAAGGAGCCACTAAGACCCCGTAAAATGGACAAGACCCATTGATAGATGTCCAGCTCTACCTAAGGCCCTTGTAGGTCTGGCCTTGTATCACTCTGGGATTAATGTTTGTTGTATCGTGTTCTTTGGAAGGAAAATAAAATGAGGAAGAATTTTCTCACATTTGATCAGACTGAACATAATTAAAAAGTGAAATGCTACTGAATCTGCAAAGAAGTCAGTCACTTTAATTGCAAAGAAGATTCCCTGCCTCTGTTAGTAATTGGGCTCTTCGTAATTTAGAATCAGAATCCATGATAGTTTGTGATAAATTGGCTCCTTTTGGGCTAAAGAAGGAAAGAAGTTCTAATTACCCCTGGATTATTCCAGAGTGGGTGGAAAAGCTTGATCAAGCAGATATTGGGAGAGAGCTAGCTAGGAAAGATAGCAGTGAGCAAAGATTTCTTGAATTTCTTTTTAAGAAGCTAAAGAATAAAATGGTTCTTTTGTTGTGACAAAAACAAGAGCCTGAGGTATTTGAAATCCCAGAGCAAATTGGATTTTCTAAGAAAATAGGGAACTGGGCATATTAGAAAAAAGTCCTATAGTTAGGTTATAGAAATCGGCCTTGCTTACTTGTTAGCACATGAGAATATTGACTGTCTTGGGCCTCACTTGGGAAAAAGTATGGAATTCATACTTTTGAGTGTTTAAATGTATAAGTAATTGGCACTAAGTTTAAGGCAGTCCAAAATGTTTTATTCAAATGAAAGCATAATTTAAGTTAGTAGAAATATACTCAGGGTCCTAATGAATGAATCTACTGACCCAATCCCTGTTGGTATCCTAGCCTTTGTCTCTCTTCAGATTGCCTAACAATACCTGAAGAATAGGCTGGATTTTAGGTTGATGCACTTATTTTGAATGGTGTGTGTTGATTTTATATATCTATATAGATGTAGATATATAGTTATAGATATAATTTCAAACTTAAAGTTGCAAGATTAGTACAAAGAACTCTGTATATGCTTTACCTAGATTCACCAATTATTAATATTTAGCTTTATTTGCTTTGGCATTCACTGTCTCTCCTTATATACATGTTTTTTTCTCCTGAACCCCTTAAGGGTAAGGAGACAGTGCCCTTTTCCCTGTAAATAGTGATTACTTCCTAAGTGAAACAACATTTTCTTACCAAACCACAGCACAGTGGTCTAAGACACAAATTTAACAATGATACTGTTGACTGATCTACTGTCCATATTCAAATTTTGCCACTTATTCCAGTAACATCCTTAATGGCTAATTTTTTCAGCCCAAGAACCTGTCTACAATCATGCGTTGCACTTAGTTCTCATGTCCCTTTGGTCTAAATATGAAATAACTCTTCAGCCTCTTTGTTCTTCATATTATTGAGAGTTTGTGAAGAGTGTAGGCTGGTTGTTGTGTAGAATGATCCTCAGTCTGGGTTTGAGCTCTGTTTCCTCATAGTTGTTTCATGTTATGTGCTTTTGTGGGGGTTCCACAGAGGTGACAGTGTGTCTCTCTGTGCATCCTTACAGGAGCCACCTAATGGTCACCTGTCTCATTAGCATCTTGGTTAAGGTGGTGCCCACGAAGTTTCTCCACTGTCAAGTTGTTATTTTTCCCTTTGAAGTTAATAAGTAATTTATGGAGAGATATTTTGCGACTCAAAGTATTCTGTTCTTCATCAAACTTTTGAATTACATATCTGGTTCACAGAACCGGTAATTCAGGTGGATTTATTTGATGGAGAAGGTGATGTGATTCTTAATGCTTATTTTCCACTAGTATTTTTACAAGCCACTCTTCTCTCTCCCAAAGGGAAAAAAAATCCTAAAATATAAGCAGCAGAGGTGTGCAGAACAGTGCATTGAGAAGTCAAAAGGCAGCCGTTGAAGGATATATATTCCAGGAGCCCTGAGAGTAACAAACATATTTTGAGAATGTGAACAGTATGGGCAAGTGTGCTTTTTGGTGAACCAGGGAAGGAGGAAAAAAATCCCCTGATCAGTATATAGTGACCAACTTGTAGACTTTTCCTTCCCTGTCTAGTCAACTTCGTTTATTTCTCAATAGTTTTAGAAGTACAGCCCTTTGGCCACACAGACCTTTAATCTAATAACCAGATCATGAACCACAGAGCCTGATTATGCTTTGAAATATGTGATATATATATAACAACCTAAAGTTAAAGTTACTTCTAATGACTCTAGCCTAGAAGAATAGCCCCCAAGAGAAAAGTAAAATCTTGGCTTCCATCTAGCCAGGTGAAAAGCCATAGGCATCCCGAGAAATGAAACTTGAAGTTGAAACGTAAGAAATGTAGGAAGTTACAGGTCATTCTGGGGGAAATAAATAATTATCTTATCCAGCACAGTAAAAAGCGGCCAGAGGCTGAATCATTCTTTTCTGTTCCCTTACCCCAGTTTAAAACCATAGTTTCTTTAGGTTGAAAGTCCAGGGGTTGAAGCAGAAATCTTTAGGAGTTCTTAGGAAATGACAGGTGAGCAGGTTAATAACCTCAAGTAGCAACTATTCTGCTGTAAAACACACCGGGGAAAATACTCCTGAATTTCTGATGCATTTAAATCTTGGGCAGTCTAACATATTTTTTAAAGAACTATGTTCAAATTAAGGCTCCAGCTGATGTTACCCAGTCGCCTCCCCCATTAAGCCATCCCCAGTTCTCCCAATGGCATATTGTTCAAGATATGGTGTCTTCCATGAGCAAGGTTCTTATGGATACAGGTGCAGGACATATCAGTTAGGGTTTTGTTGGTCACAGTAGATAGAAAACTTGGTCCAAACTGGCTAAAGAAAAAAAAAAATATATATATATATATATATATATATATATATATATATATATATATATATATATATATATATATATATATATATATTGGTTGATGTAACTGAAAAGTCCAAAGACAAGGGCCAGCCCAGGTCTGGTTTACTCCAGAGGCTCATGGTGTGTATTCTTTGGAGCCACCTTCCTAGGACTCTGTGCCTTTGTCCTCCTTCGTGTCATGCTTCATGATAACCACATTGGTGACATTGCCTCTTCAGAGCAGGTCCGGAGCTCTGCTTTCCCCGCCAGAGTGTCCAGCCTCACTCTGCTTGGGCTGCTTTCGGTCAGTTTCTCATTCCTGTGCCAATGAGTAGGACCCGGAGGAAGGGACCTGCTACCTGGCTGGAATGCAGCTCAAACCTGCTACCTGCTACCTGTATTGCTGGAATACAATACATCCTTGGAGCCAGATAGGTGGCCAATCCCACCTAAACCGTATGGAAGCCTGTGCAGTTTGCCAAATAAGTTCTGCTTTTTGTTGCCCTTATAGAGCTTACAGCTTAATCAGGGAGGCAGACAAACAAATAAGCAAATGGATACAAGATATGAAATAAAAGAACAGAGCTGTGAGATTAAGTGTCAGGGGAACACAGTCCAGACGGTGAAGTGGGAAGTGACATATGAGTTGAGATCCGAATGGTCGAGCAGGAGTTAATCAAGAAAAGAGATTAGGGAAAGACAAAAGTCACGTGAGCATTTGGGGGAACATTTATCCCTTTACTTTCTCTTAGGAGAGTTGGTGTGTGATGCTCAAAATATTGAACAACTAGTATAGTACCCTAGAGAGGGCAAAATTACAAGTGGCCAAAGGAGGATGACTACAGGAAAGCACCAGCTCGCCGTAGGTGGCCACAGATGAGTGGCCCACTGCTGGGATCTGAGGCCCACAGGGCTAGGGCTGGGGCAGAGGCTGTTAACCAACTAGGATGGAAGTAGTAGGTAAGTATATAAATAACTGGTATGGCGTGTACCTGCTGGATTTCAAGCCTGAGTGTACCTCGTTCTTCTGGGCCTCTTTCCACTATTTACTGACCACCAAACCTTCCCTATGTGATATTCAATAAACATTGACTAAACATATAGATGACTATATTGATAGCATGGGAAAATTATCTACATTCATGCCTGATTGATAATTGATAGAAGATTTCGCCCCAGAGCAAATTAGCAAATGCTTCCCTAGATTCCGCAGAGCATCTTAGACGTTGATTTTCAACTAGAGGCTTCTGGGATTTGAATCAGCATCTGCCTGAGGTTTGCAAGTTGAGAGGAATCTCAGCCTGGAGATACATGTTGATTCCACAGTAGAGTGTTGGAAGCCCGCACAGAGTAATAAACTTACAGTTGTGTTTTGTTTGAACCATTTAATACTTATTAACTTAATGGGCACGTTAAAAAAAATCATGAGATGAAGCATTAACATCTTGATTCCTGTCTTTCCTTGAAGGGGGAGAAAATTTGGGCCTGCATATCAGCATGGAGGTTTGTCTGCAGCCAGTAGAGGCTGCCTCTTCAGATGGTGTGCTCTAATTTGCCTTTCTTTCACCTTTCTCACTTATTTCATATTTGTTACGTACTTGCCCTTGGGTACCAGGTCTGAAAATAGCAAGATTTAAGCTTTCTATTAGAAAACCATCACAAGGTAAAAAGAGTAAGATGATCCTTGGCATCACCCTTCTGGCCTTTTCCACTGTTTTAACCCCAGCAGCAGGAGCATAAACTTTCCAGCTGTGTGAAGGACTCAGAACTGAGCCAGAGCAATCCCCAAACCAGCTGAAGTTAGTCTGTTAGCTTTGTGCAGACTGAAAGCTTTAAATAATCATTTCCAGTTATACCTTCTTGTCATTTCCCTTTAGTGTACAGTTTCTACCTCCAAGTTCTTCTCTTACACCCTGAGAGCCTGGCCCAGAACTAACCTAGGAGCCTCCACTTGGGTGAGTAATTCTCATTAGCCTCCTTTTAGTCTCTTAAGCATCTCTCCTGTTTAGGGCTGAAGTCTAGTTCTACATGATTTCAAGTAAAAACTCCCATCCACAAGTCACTGATCCATTCATCCAACCTTACCTATTTATTTAGTAAAATGGGGAATCGTATTGACAAAATCATTATCCTTAAGCAATTTGGAGCCTAGTAGGGAAATTAAAATGTCAACATGCAATTGTCATACTCTGGGACAAGGGCCTATCAGGTAGAGTTGCAGATAAAATACAGGACACCCAGTTAAACTTCGCATGGTTTATTTGTTAAATCTGATAACCCTACCACCGGGGAAAGTGTTGGGAGCAAGGGAACACAGGTGAGGAGGACCAGGAAGTCTTCCTAGAAGCACTGCCTTTGAGGCTAACACGAGAGGGGTTAAGTCAGAAGAGGTGGAGGATAGGGGAGGGCTCTGTGAAGACAGAGAATAGCACGTGTGAAGGCCCTGACTTGAGAGCTGCCCCAGGAAATTCAGGGGCCTGAGGTTCAGGATGTGGGAATGTGGAGGGTGGAGGGGTATGTCAGGGGAGGGGAGACTGGAGATGCGATGAAGTCCTGCCACGGAATGTGGACTGGATCCTAAGCACAACGGGCCAGCCATTTTAGGAGTTGAAGCGGCAGAGTGACGTCAGATACGCATTTGAGAAAAATCCTTCTGGCCGGAGTGTAGTGACTGATTAGAAAAGGGAGTCTGGAGACAGGAGAAGGCAGAGCAGTGCCTGCTGCAGTAACGATAGTGGGTGATGGCTGTGGCTGTGAGGAAGAGAGAGGAATGGATGAGCTACTTAGAGTTGGGATGGGTAGATGTGGGAGATGAGGGAAGAGAAAGGGCGTGTATGAAGATGGTTCCACTCAGTGGGACAGGAGAGGTAGGAGAAGTGGGCCCTGAGCTGCCCTTTGCCTGTTTGCCTCGGGCCGGCTCCCTGCCTGTCCACTGCTCTGCTCCGTGTCACAGAGCTGATCCTGCAAACCCCATCGCCCAGATTTCCTCGCCAGCTCTTTTCCAGTTAGGTTCAGCCAATGGAGAACATTGGCCGGAGGTTGGAGGGCAGGGCGATGGGAGAAGCCAACGTATTTTCCCTTGCCCTCTGCCCTCCGCTCTCTGTTCGGGCAGCTGCAGCAGGGCTGGTGGCCGCTGTGCTCTGAGTGGCTGCCCCACCAGGCAGCCCCTCCCTCTGGGCTGCCAGCTCCTGCCTGGCAGCTGTGGCAACACCACTTCCTTCTTTGCCCCCCAGCCCAGCAGTGGGGTGGGTGTGGTTTCCTCTGCTGTGACTCTCTGGGATGTCTCACCATCCCATTTGGCCATTTAGCTTTTTCATCACCATATGAAATTTGTTGTATTGAACTGCCTGTCATGGGCTGTTTTTCTGAGTGGACATTCAGTAATACGGCCGTGTTGGATTTGAGGTGCCTTATGAGACATTTAAATGGAGACGTTTAACAAGAAGTTGTATATAGATTGAAAGGTGCAGAGAGTGGTCGTAGATGGAGACAGACTTAGCTGGTAATGTAAACTAGGGGAGAGGATGAGGTCCTTCAGGGAGATGGCATAGAGGATGACGAGCAGAGAGCCTAATACAGAGACCCGAGAAATAACCCCAAGGAAGATCAGCTCAGCAAGAGACTGGGAGGGTGCCAAGAGACAGAAAACTGTCAGGAGGGTTGGGTGGCACAGAAGCCAAGGGAAGAGATTTTCAAGACAGAGACGTTGTTTAAGATCTAACTAGGCTTGGCGGTCACATAAATAAGGATTGAGAAGTAGTTCCCTGGACTTGTCAACGGAGAAATAATCGGGGGCTTCAAGGAGATCAGATTCATGAGAGTAGTGGGGCAGAAACCAGATCGCAGTGTAGATGAGAGGGGAGCAATGGGGGACAAGTCAAGAAATTTATGGCAAAGGGAAAGAAGGGAGGGGTGGTAGAAGGACAGGAGAATAGAATGGTGGAGGGCATTTCCTTGTGGCTCTTTAACTCTGGCTGGGAGGGGCCAACAGAGAAGGAGAGCGTGAAGATGTAGGAAGAGAGGGTGGCATCCCGAGCCCAAGGAGGACTGGCCCCTGTCTTCAGCTCCCACCAGCTGGATGTTCCCTTTCTCTAGCTTTCCACGTAGGCTGTGGAAGTTGCCCCTTGCCTCCTTGGATCAGCTGCCCTTGATTCGTTCATCCTTTTCTTATTTCTCAGCACATTTGGGTCATACGTTATGTGAAGACAAACAAATCACTACTGATGGTTAATTTTCTTGAAAAATCCCCCAGGCAGGTACCATTTTGGAGAACTACATATTGTTTCTCAAAAAGCCAAAGTAGCCCATTTTTCCTCTCTCATTGGAAGATATTGCTGTTTCTTGGATAACCCGATGAAGAGGGTGACTTGCACTTAGGAATAATGTTGCTTGAAAAGTGCAAAAGGTGAGGTAGTTTGGCTCTGAGGGCCCTCTGAGGCCTGAGACTTCCTGAGAGATGGCCGACTCACAGCTCCCATTTCCCTCTGACCCTGGGCTATGAGCTCATCAAATGAGATGGTAAATAAAGTCACTGACATGGTTTAAAGGGTAATTTTGTTCTTTTTCATTCAGAGCAAATTTAATAGAATTTGTATACAACATATGGATGAAATATCCATACGATGGGGCTTGACTATATCCTCATGATTCCCCTTCCCTTTTCTACATCTGGCCCCTTTAGCTCTGCAGACTTAACCCCACACCATAAATCCACCCAGTCGGTCCGCTGAGCGTCTCTTCCTCCTTCGCATCTGGTCATTGTCGTCACCTTGTTCTCCACTACCACCTCCTGCAGTAGCTGTTAGGTCCAGGGAGGTTGGTTCACTGTGAGCAAGTAACTGTCAACTCCATGGACAGGTGGAAGTGACTTGGCAGCTGGAATGATCCCACCCTGAGTTAATTATACCAATGAGGGTCAAGGAGAACGGGGATGCAGCTGGTCTGCAGAGCCCCGGCAGTTCTGAGACACATGCTTCTGGATCCACACGTTGCTCCATATCCAGCCTTGAAGCCTTTCTTTGTTCTCTCTCTTGACTCCATCCAGGTTTCTGCTCTCCTTATCCCTTTGGGGAGGGAGGTCAGTACCAGCCCAGGTGTAGTCCCCCAATGCTTCCTACTTCCAGGCCCTACGTAGGCTTGTATATCCACTTGCTTGGGTTGCCCTGGCATTCGTGACAAGAAGTTGAGTGGTTTCTGCCCTAGGCTCTCTTTTCTGGCATCCTTCCTTGCTGAAATGTCAGAGGAGGCCATTGAGAGGGCATAACCGCCCGTTGACCCGACAGCTGGACCCAGGCAATCAGAGACTCCTCACCCCCTCCCTTGACCTTGGAATATACATTCTGCCCACCATTTCCACAGTGGGAACCATTTTCAAGAACTCAACCTTGAGAGAGTAATGTGTTCTTGAGACCATGTGGACAGTATACGTGACTGAACCCTGTTAAGGTCTCTGTGTAAACTCAAGATTCTGGCGGGTGGGTGCTGAGATCTATTCGTCTTTCAGCTGACCAAAGCAAGCCTTGTAAGCAGGTTCCCTTGCTTATTAAAACTGCCACTGACTAGTCTGGAGCGGGCTGCCTCTTTCTTCAGTGTCTCGTTGCCCTCTGTGTATAGGCGCCACTTTTCACAACAGCAGATAATCTTAATGCTTTGTTTTTTCTTCCAAGTGTGTATAAATCAAATAATGCTTTTGTGATGAAAATTATACCTTATACAGAGAACCAAACATATACTTTCCATTACCTCTTTGATGTACTAGTTGGTGTTAAATTGACATGTTTCTTCACCCGTGTTCTTTGGACTGTTTTCTTTCGTTCATGTCTGTTTTTCTTCAGATGATTTTCTAGTAATTGATACAAATATGTGAATCTGGATAAACTAATATATTTTACTCTCAATTTCAGGTTGCATCCTTTGCTCTCCAACAATCATTGGAGTGCTGTTTTCAATATGTCCACACAGGGATTCAAAATAACAAAAATGCTTTTGAAAAATAATGTCGTAGGTTGACAGAGTGGTTTATAAATTATATCATAAGCTTATGCTCTTAATTCTTCCTCACAACCCTGCTTATCATGGCTGGAATTGCTGCTACACCTATGGAGGCAGCTGGGGGCTGGCTACAGCCAGGCCGGGGGCCTGACTGGGCCACATGCCTCTTATGCCCCAGCTAGTAACCGGGGCTTGTGCTCATGGGGGTAGCAGGGCTCCAAGAGGGAAAGTAGAATCACCGTGGGACCTAGCTCGGAACTGGCCCACCATCGTTTCTGCTGCCTTCTATTGGCCATGGCAAGTCACCTAGCTTTGAGGGTGGGGAAATCAACTCTGCCTCTTGATGGGAGAAGTTGGAATGTCACATTGCAAAGAGTGAGGACACAAGGAGCCAACCTGGAGCCATTTTTGCAATTTGGGATGACGCTTGGTGCCTTCCTCAAGGAGGTCATCCAAAACCATTTTTCAAACATCCCAGGTTCCTATAAATCTCCACCTCTGGTTTAGTGGCCCCTAAAAATTCCCAGTCAGTTTTGGTGAGGGGACACTTGGTGACAGTGTTGTCTTTCAAAATGAGTAGTTCTGTTATCGACATTACATTGCTCCCCATACTTTATAAGGTTTCCCTGTTTGTATGTGCAAAATATTTCTGTGTATATTTTGAGAAATAAATTGTACAGGCCTCTTTTTTTCTTTCACACACCCTAGAGATGTTAGAGGCAGTAAAATGTCCAAATTTTTGAGAAATTTGAACAATCAAGAGTTACCTGCATGGAATGCTATTAGCGATGGCAATTCCCTCTACAGTACCTTTCATCTGAGACACTTAGGGTCTGTTAACAGATTAACATTAGTAAAAGACGCCGATCGAGAGAATTTTCATTATGTTGTGCTCTGAAAATTTGGATTTTTTTCACTGGTTTGAATGGGGCTGAAAATGCATTTTTATTACTAGGGGCATAGAAGCCTCTAGCGGTATTCTTAATAAAGCAAGGTGAGTAAGCAATCATCTGATGGAGGGTAAATGTACCACACTCCATTTTAAGAAAAATACAAAAGTCTTACCATGGAAGAAAACCTTTATATGATCTTTTAAAAATAAAACTTCAAGAAAAATAAAGACATGACACTATATTCAGTTTAAAGTCAGTGACTTATAAGCAAAGCAAAGCAAAGACAGTCTGATTAAGGCCGTTGCATTGTTCTGGCATTTTTTAGGTCTCACCCATTTCTGTGGCCTTTTTTTTTATTTTTTATTTTTTAACATCTTTATTGGAGTATAATTGCTTTACAATTGTGTGTTAGTTTCTGCTTTATAACAAAGTGAATCAGTTATACATATACATATGTTCCCATATCTCTTCCCTCTTGCATCTCCCTCCCTCCCACCCTCCCTATCCCACCCCTCTAGGTGGTCTCAAACCACCAAGCTGATCTCCCTGTGCTATGCGGCTGCTTCCCACTAGCTATCTATTTTACGTTTGGTAGTGTATATATGTCCATGCCACTCTCTCGCTTTGTCACAGCTTACCCTGCCCCCTCCCTGTATCCTCAAGTCCATTCTCTAGTAGGTCTGTGTCTTTATTCCCATCTTACCCCTAGGTTCTTCATGACATTTTTTTCCCTTAGATTCCATATATATGTGTTAGCATATGGTATTTGTTTTTCTCTTTCTGACTTAATTCACTCTGTATGACTCTAGGTCCATCCACCTCACTACAAATATCTCAATTTCATTTCTTTTTATGGCTGAGTAATATTCCATTGTATATATGTGCCACATCTTCTTTATCCATTCATCTGTCGATGGACACTTAGGTTGCTTCCATGTCCTGGCTATTGTAAATAGAGCTGCAATGAACATTTTGGTACATGACTCTTTTTGAATTATGGTTTTCTCAGGGTATATGCCCTGTAGTGGGATTGCTGGGTCTGGGAAAACTGGACAGGTACATGTAAAAGTATGAAATTAGAACACTCCCTAACACCATACACAAAAATAAACTCAAAATGGATTAAAGACCTGAATGTAAGGCCAGACACTATCAAACTCTTAGAGGAAAACATAGGCAGAACACTCTGACATAAATCACAGCAAGATTCTTTTTGACCCACCTCCTAGAGAAATGGAAATAAAAATAAAACCAAATGGGACCTAATGAAACTTAAAAGCTTTTGCACAGCAAAGGAAACCATAAACAAGACCAAAAGACAACCCTCAGAATGGGAGAAAATATTTGCAAATGAAGCATCTGTGGCCTTTTTAGAACCTAAGCTTCTAGGGCACAGAGAACTTCATCTTGACGTAGGACTGAGCAAATGCACGGAGAGATTCTCAATAAATAGGCATTAAATTCTAAGTCCAGAAGGGGCCTTGAGATGCCCTCTCTTTACTCCTTGGTAGAACTGTTTTAACCAGCCCCCAAAAAGATTTTTTTCTTTAAATCTCAAAATTCAGAGCTTCCACAATAAGAACTTACTTCTCATATTGCCTTGTGGTCTGCTGTGGGCATCTGTTGAATGGTGTGAACTCTGTGTGGGGACACTGGCCTACCCTCCAGGCCCACGGTGTGGGCTGTTGTGGTGCCATGCTGTGCTCAGGGGCCTTCTTCTTTGGAGGTCTGGGCTCCAGTGAGCTTTGGTCATGTTCTTTTATGGAACCTTGGGTGCTTGGCCACTCTGACCCTCAGTCTCATTTGCAGGTTCTGGGGAGGATTAAATGAGCTCATGTGATATCCAAGTGACTGAGGCAGAGTAGTCTCGGGATGAATCTTTGCTTTGCTTTCATTGGCTGCGGAGAAGTGGATGACCCTAGGGATGAGCTACATGGACTCCAGCTTGGTGCCTCTCCAACTTTAATATTGGTATGCCTCTCTTGTGGATCTTGTTAAATGCAGGCTGTTATTCAGTAGTTCTGGGTGGGGCCTGGATTCTGTGCTTCTAACAAGCTCCTAGGTAACGGTGACGGTGACGCCAAGAGCAAGGGTCCAGCTCCTGCCTTTCTCCCTTCTTTCTGGAAGAGCAGGACGTTGGCGCCCCAGGAGGAGAAAACATCCACAACGTGACTCCTAGTAAGCAGCTTCCCTCACAGGCAAGGGGCCTGTACCACTGCTCCCAGCCATTTTGTCTGAGGCACAGCAAACCAAAACACTGAGATGCTGAGGTTTGCAGCAAAGAGGAGGTTTATTCACAAGGCAGCCAAGCGAAGAAGTGACGTGAGAATAGGTCTCAAATCCACCTCCCCAAAGGCAAGGGGCTTGGGGTATCTATGGGTTAAAGAATAAAGAAGCAGGGCAGTATGAGGCATGGGGAGCATGAGGAAAGGTGATTGGAAAAAGGTGTGCTCATCATTGTTCTGAGCTGGTGTAACTAGGCTACAGGGCTCAGCACATTCTCAGGCTGGAGTTGTCGGCCCTCTGATGGCAGAAGGTCAAAAGGCACTTGCCCAGTTGGAAGATCGGTGGTCCTCTCCAGTATTAACCAGCTCAGCCTAACTAGACACAGCTGATTCCAAGTTCCTGGACAATGCTGGGGCAAACATCTTATTGCTTATGCTACATGCTACTTGGAGGACGTGTAAGTGTTCAAGCTACCTTGATGAGTGAAGACAGGATTTGAGTAATCATGACACATGGTTTCACTTCCAGACAAGCAGAAGAGACCTGTAGGCTGAGTCTGGCTCCTGGCACCTGGAATTGGAGGCAGATGGTTTAAAAACAGGCCCTCTGGTTTTGGACCTCTGTCTTGCAGAACCATAAGAAAATAATGTGTTTTGTTTTAAGCAAGCACATTTGTAGTAATTTATTACAGCAGCCATAGGGAACTAATGCGTACCTCATAGGAACTATTTCTCCAATTAAAATATGTGATTGGAGGGCTTCCCTGGCGGCGCAGTGGTTGAGGGTCCGCCTGCCGATGCAGGGGACACAGATCCCACATGCCGCGGAGCGGCTGGGCCCGTGAGCCATGACTGCTGAGCCTGCGCATCCGGAGCCTGTGCTCCACAACAGGAGAGGCCACAACAGTGAGAGGCCCGCGTACCGCAAAATAAATAAATAAATAAATAAATAAGCTCAAAAGACGGACCTGGAGGGCTCTGCTACGGAGAAAACTGAACAGAATTCAGCCGACAGGCTTGGTAATAACTCTCTGAACTGCTGAGAGGCCCCTTCAGTTCCTATGTTCAAGATGGTTGAGATTTCAGTCTCACTTCTTTAAATGGTGATATTAATCTTTCTCTTATTTACCACTCTGTGTGACGAGGATGGACCTGAGATTAAGTGTCTCAAGAAGAAGATAGGAAACCACAGAGCTGTTAAACTCAAGTGCAAAGACTGGGGATTCAACACTATAGTTTATGCAACAGCAATTCACATCAACATTTGCAAAAAAGTAGTCGGTTGTCCAACGGGGATTATAAACATCAGTTTAACATGAGCAACTGAACAGATATTTTACACAGTAACCACTTCAAGTACTATTTAAAATCAATTCTCTTTGTTTTCTTAAGCAATTGTTAACCCCCAATTTCGTGAATACCACCAAGTAAGTCACTTGAAAATCATCTAGAGCAATCTATTTCACTTAGCAAGCCTAAAGCTATAGTTCAACAATTTTATTTACTGTTCTGTGACAAAAATTACCATGAACAGCTATCCCCTGGATAAGTAATCAGCTAAAGCTAGTTTGACTCACTAAATCTGATTTACTGAGTTAATAAGCCAGGTGATTTAGAATAGGTCTAATGCATATTTCTCATCCATTCTGCATTAAACTATTTCCCATGCTTAAAATATCTTTTTTCCCATTCGTACATATCCAAATTTCTACTTCTGTGCTATAGGGCTTGGCTCAACCTCACCTGCCTTTAGTGAAACTTTTCTTACCTCCACAATTGGTGATAATTTTAGTCTCCTCATGACTCCCACGGGGTTACCTCTGTTGTGACACTTGAGAAACAACTTGAAACTCCCAATTATTTTTTGTTTTTCTTCCTGAGAGGGCTCATTAGGCAGAAGCCATGTGTGAGTTATCTTTTTTCCTCTATAGAAAGCACCAGAGACCTCCCACATAATAGAAGTTCCAAAATAAAGAATTCTGAACGACTGAAAAAGACAGGGAATGCAAACACGTTACCTGTTCCTTTTTGCACATTCTGCAGTACGCCACGGCAGGAAACCAGACACACCAGGTGGTAGAGGTTCAGGAGCATAACATTCTTTACAAGCAGTGTTTCCTTCTATTACTTACACGTTTCTTTGCGGCCAAGCCTATGTTTGACAAAGCATGAAAAGAAGGAATCAAGATGCACCAAAGGTCTACAGAGCTACTGTCACACAGTTACACTTTGAAAGGAATCAAACAGGCACTTGACAATGATGCCAAAGACATTAAAAAGAGGATCGTTTTGTACAAAGGTTTTACATAAGCTACCATTTTTAAAAAATATAAGTTATCTACAGTAACAAGTTATTTTAACTAAAACAAAAGTATTGGGCTTCCCTGGTGGCGCAGTGGTTGCGAGTCCGCCTGCCGATGCAGGGGACACGGGTTCGTGCCCCGGTCGGGGAAGACCCCACATGCCGTGGAGCGGCTGGGCCCGTGAGCCATCGCCGCTGGGCCTGCGCGTCCGCTGGGCCTGCGCGTCCGCTGGGCCTGCGCGTCCGGGGCCTGCGCGTCCGGAGCCTGTGCTCCGCAACAGGAGAGGCCACAACAGTGAGAGGCCCGCATACCGCAAAAAAAAAAAAAAAAATGTATTGAGATGTGCAGAAATGCAAAAATACATTTTAAAAATAATCCCAAAGTATGATACATTTTATGTATCATGCAGAAACACTCAAGTTTACTGAATCTTAGAACACCTTTGGCATTTCTGAATCTCAAGGACAGAGAAACACAGATACACCCTTGACTTCTGCCAAACAGAATCTTCAGAATTAGACCAAAATTTCAATTTAAGATGACTTTTTCTATGTAAAAACAATAAAAGTTATAAGGCTGCAAGTTGCTGGGTGGTAGGTGAGTCAATGTTACTCTCCTATAAGCCTGTCAACCTACACTGCTCCTTTGATTTCATATAGAAAACACACACAAAAAAACAAATGGAACCCACTGGATAAAAGAGTGAAATGTGGAGACTTATCCTATGTTTCGGTAGTAAAGAGGCAAGTACCTTTATATGAAACATTTGGTTGCAAAAACTAGACCTATGTGTTTATATTTTATTTAGAACAAGCCATATATTAAAATTCACATTTAAATATTTAACTTGAATTTACTGAAAACAAACATCATAGGTTAAAATGGTTATATTTATCCTTCAAATCTACTATATTTTATGTTACTTTAATAGATCTTTATTGGAGTATAATTACTTCACAGTTGTTAGTTTCTGTTACACAACAAAGCCAATCAGCCATATGCATACACATGTCCTCATATTCCCTCCCTCTTGAGCCTCCCTCCCACCCTCCCTATCCCACCGCTCTAGGTCATCGCAAAGCACTGAGCTGATCTCCCTGTGCTATGCTGCTGCTTCCTACTATATTTTAGCAGCATTAGGATGCAGGGTAAAATGGAGTGTATGTGGTAATACAGGACAAATATTTCATGGAGTGTAGCTTATTGATAGTCACCATACAATCCTGTGTGACTTACATGCCTCTTAAAGTTATATAGGAGCTCAGTTCATTTTGTGCTATTTTATTTTTTTTAACTTAATTACCCTCAAAAAAAATGTTTGTATGCATGTGGTTTGTATGTGTATACCCTTCCTTTACTTTCAGAAACTAATGCAAATACATTTGTATTAAAATTTTTTTAATTACACTTTTCTTGTTAGGAGATTTTAAAAATTTCTAATAAAAGTTCCCATCTTTTTTTAGGCATACATGATTACAATATAAATGCGACACAATTCACACCATTATTTCACCCCTATACTCACCTGGATCTAGGTATATACCCAGATACTGATTTTGCTTACCTCTGTGTCTCCAAATAACCGAGGCAAATACAAAAAAAAAAACGCCCAAGAAATAAAATTACTCTTAAAATAGCTCAATGAGCTTTTATACTTCAGTTACATTTCTACTTTGTTTAATCATGCTAAATAAAAAAAAAGTTTGTTTTCTTCTCATTCCATGATGCCCTATTTATTATATACCAACAGGTACTAATTTTACAGAATTCCTAATATGTTTTACATATACACGTTTTATTTATATATATTTCCATTTCTAATATCATAGCAAAAGTCAACTTAGCTATTTTAAGAATGCTTTATGTAAATTTTTTTTTTTTTTTTTTTTTTTTTTTTGTGCTACGCGGGCCTCTCAGTGTTGTGGCCTCTCCCGTTGCGGAGCACAGGCTCCGGACGCGCAGGCTCAGTGGCCATGGCTCACGGGCCCAGCCGCTCCGCGGCACATGGGATCTTCCCGGACCGGGACAGGAACCTGTGTCCCCTGCATCGGCAGGCGGACTCTCAACCACTGCGCCACCAGGGAAGCCCGATGTAAATTTTTAATAATAGTATCTAATTAGTGTGATATCACAAATCTTAACTTCTTTGTATGCACTATTTGATTATTAAAATATCACTCTCTTGAAATAACAACTGGCAGACAATCATAAGCTTTTTTTACTTCATAAACGCTCTTAACAACTTCTATTTAATACACTATTGCCCAAGCAATAGAGATTAATAGAGAATCAAAAACATACATCTTTAAGTTGAAAAAAAAAGGCTGTATTTATGAAGATGTTTATTTACAGTAGTTTATTTTAGGTTATTTCCAATTTTTCACCAATTTAAAAAATTGACCAACTCAATGAAACCTTGTGAATACAATGTTAAAAAGTATAACTATGAATCATAAAATTTAAATTTAGTATGAAAAGATAAGAATGGCAAATTATATTGAAGCTATATGGAATTATGTTTATAGACAGCAGGAAGAGAAAATAAAAATGTAAATATTGGGGCTTCCCTGGTGGCACAGTGGTTAAGAATCCGCCTGCCGATGCAGGGGACACGGGTTCGTGCCCCGGTCCGGGAAGATCCCACATGCCGCAGAGCGGCTGGGCCCGTGAGCCATGGCCGCTGAGCCTGTGAATCCGCAGCCTGTGCTCCGCAACGGGAGAGGCTACAACCGTGAGAGGCCTGCGTACCACAAAAAAAAAAAAAAAAAAAGTAAATATTGCTTGACAGTATAATGAGATTAGAGGTGGTCTTTTAATTTTTTTCATTGTTATGCTAATACAATACCTTTATGAAACCCAAAAATCCTGGGCTTCCCTGGTGGCGCAGTGGTTGAGAATCCGCCTGCCGATGCAGGAGACACGGGTTCGTGCCCTGGTCCGGGAAGATCCCACATGCCGCGGAGCAACTAAGCCCGTGAGCCATGGCCGCTGGGCCTGCGCGTCCGGAGCTCCGCAACGGGAGAGGCCACAACAGTGAAAAAATCTTCAAACAACACTTTCAAAAATACACAAAACAGAAAATTTATCATTTTAACCATTTTAAAGTGGACAGTTCAGTGATATTAAGTCAACAAATTTTTAAAATTTTCAGAAGGTACCTGAATAAAAGATGTGTTGTCCATTGGTGATTTTAATGTATCTGGTATATAACTAAAGTCACCACAAAACTTTTTCTGGGAAATTGGCAGATCATAAACCTAAAAAATTTATTTTGCTTTATATTAAACCTTATTGTTTTACTGTTTCAAAATTCAAATTTACTCACAAAAAAGAGTCAGTTTCATATTAGATTTAGTTTAACAAATGCTGCTCCTGCTATTCATTCTTATCGCCAAAAAAAAAAGACTATTTGTGACTAACAATAATATGTTCCAGAAAATAAAAAGTTAAGGTCTCTTAGAAACAATACAAACATTATCAGTAGAAGTAAATTATAGCAAATTTATATATTCAGGAGAATGTGAAACTTATACCACTGATTGTTAAAGGGTTTTAAAAGCTTTTTATTACATTTGGTAACAAAATTATAGGCTTAGTTATAAAATCCTGGGTTAACTACCATTTGGAAAATGAAATATACATTACAGTAAACATTTAGAAAATGTTTTTCTAAAATGTTCAATCTAGGTCAATAAACTTGTCTGTAGAAGTCTCTTATAAGGATAATACATATTTCAAGTTTTTTTTTATCATTGAGAGAAACAAGATGTTACCTGACTCAAAAATTTAGGTAAGAATTTCGAAGAAAGAAGCAGGGAACAATGGGAAGGTTGCAACTGAGAAGAAATTTTGTTTCTTATGGCACAAAAGGTAATTCTGCATTAAAAAAAAAAAATCATTCCTCAAAAGCACCACTACTAACATTATCATCAAAGTGCACCCCAAATTTCAATTGCAAAGTATTAGAAGGAATCATCCACCAGGAAATATTTTCAAAATAACAAAGTTTTTATGAGATCCAAACAATAATGTTGGTTAATATTAACATCCCTTTAAATTCATTTATTATATCTATATTCTATAAATTCTCATAAGTATCAAAATAATTATAGGCCTCCTAATATGCATGTGGTTAATATTGGCTGTTTTAATTTTAGCACACTGGAAAACATAAGGGGTATAAGTTCTAGTAGCATTAAACAAAAGAAAGAGTTACCAATTCTAATAGTAGCTTTTCCTTTTCAATCACTTCCCAAAATTATAGTTATCTTTTTCTGTCTAGCAGTTTGGGATGGTTCCTTCACTGATGGAGAAGTTATCCACTGGTACTGAGAGAGAAATAAAAAGTATGCCACTTAAGTTACAGGTAATTTATGAGGGTTTGATCTTCATTGGAAATTAAAATACTTTAAGTTAATAAAAGGTTTTCAATCTGGATTTCTGGGAACCTAAATTAAAGCATCACACAACATTTTCAAAAACAGAAAAGCCATTTCATTTGACTAAAAACTTAGTTTTAAGATGGCAGAAAGTACCTTGATAATTTTCTTTTAAGAAAGAAAGAAAAACAAGCCATTAAAGAGAAATTCTTCCAAGAGAACTAAAACATGTTATATACCTCTGACTTGGCACTCCTTCCATCTGGAGAACTTTTTCAATAACTGCTTTCATCACAGAATGATCTAAAGTAAAATAAATTGAAATTAGAGTAATTATTTCCCAGTGAGTGGCTACTTCCATTTAAAACCAAAAGCCAAATAATTATTGCTTTCCCGTAAAATTAAATATGAAATCTACATTATGTAATTACACACTTACTTCCCACTTTGTGTATTCTAATTTCTTCCTCAAAAACCTAAGATGCCATCTTGCAGACTGCCTCCAGTGGCTACTATTTTGGCAGCAGCAAAGGTCAACTTTAAACATTTTGCATCTAAAGTGGCTTTCGATACCTCTGGATAGAAAGTACAGTCTGAGCACTGTCCAGACACTTAGATACCTAAAGGGCATCTAACATATCAAACCAAAGTCCTGATATTCCCTCAAAAGCTGCTCCTCCCATCAGCCCCCTTTTTCTAAGTGATACCACCCAATTGCACACATAATCATCAACGACTTGTCTCCTGTTACTAGTTCCTTCATACCCCACATCTCATCTATCTGCAAGTCTTGTTAGCTACACCCTCAAAACACAACCTGCATTAAACTGCTTTTCACTTGGTCCAAACTTCCAACCTAAGCTAGGCCATAAACATCTCTTTATTTGGACCACTTAGAGAGTCTCCTAACTGCTCTCCCTGTTTCTCTTCTTTCTCCCCCAAGTCTATTCTCTATACCAGGTCACCTTATTCAGATACTATTTGGATCATGCCTTTTCCCACTTCAAAACCCTTTACTTGTTTAGAATAATCCACATCTTTACTCTGGCCTTCAAGACTTTACAAGAGGGGAACGAGAAGATGGCAGAAGAGAAAGACGCGGGGATCACTCTTCCTCCTCACAGATACATCAGAAATACATCTACACGTGGAACTTCTCCTATAGAACACCCACCGAACGCTGGCAGAAGACCTCAGACCTCAGACCTCAGGCAAGAAACCCCCCCACGTACCTGGGTAGGGCAAAAGAAAAAAGAATAAACAGAGACAAAAGAATAGGGACGGGACCTGCACCAGTGGGAGGGAGCCGAGAGGGAGGAAAGGTTCCCACACACTAGAAGCCCCTTCGCGGGCGGAGACTGCCGGTAGCGGAGGGGGAAGCTTCAGAGCCGCGGAGGAGACCGCAGCCAACAGGGTGCGGAGGGCAAAGCGGAGAGATTCCCGCACGGAGGATCGGTGCCGATCAGCACTCACCAGCCAGAGAGGCTTGTCTGCTCACCCGCCGCGGCGGGCGGGGCTGGGAACTGAGCCTCGGGCGGATCCCAGGGAAAGGTCTGGAGTTAGCAGAGCGAAAACAGCCTGAAGGGGTTAGCGCACCACGGCTGGCTGGGAGGGAGTTCAGGAGAAGTCTGGAGCTGCCGAAGAGGCAAGAGACCTTTTCTTCCCTCTTTACCTCCTGCTGCGCGAGGAGAGGGGTTTAAGCGCGCCGCTTAAAGGAGCTCCAGAAACGGGCGCGGAGCTGCCGAAGAGACAAGAGACTTTTTCTTGCCTCTTCGCTTCCTGGGGCGCGAGGAAAGGGAATTAAGGGCACCACATAAAGGAGCTCCAGAAAAGGGCGTGAGCTGCGGCTGTCCGCACGGACAACAGAGACGGGTGTGGGACGCTAGGGTTGCTACTGCCGCCACCAAGAGGCCTGTGTGAGAGCGCAGGTCACTCTCCACACCGCCCCTCCCGGGAGCCTGTGCAGCCCACCAGTGCCGGGGTCCCAGGATCCTGGGACTGCTTCCCCGGGAAAACGCGCGGCGCGCCTCGGGCCGGTGCAGCGTCACGCCGGCCTCTGCCGCCGCGGACTCGCCCCACATCCGTGCCCCCCCACCCACCGCCTGAGTGAGCCAGAGACCACGAATCAGCTGCTCCGTTAACGCTGCTCCTTTGACCCCGCCCTCTCTGAGCGAAGGGCAGACGCCCTCAGATGACCTGCGCGCAGAGGCGGGGCCAGGTCCAGGGCTGAGCCCCAGGAGCTGTGCGAACAAAGAGAGGGGGTGGTCCCTCCCAGCAGCCTCAGAAACAGCGGGTTAAAGCTCCACAGTCAGCTTGAAGTGCCCTGCATCTGTGGAAAACCTGAATAGACAGCGAAATATCCCAGGTTGAGGAAGTGGACTTTGGGAGCAAGATATACTATTATTTTCCCCTTTTTTCTTTTTGTGAGTGTGTATGTGGGTGCTGCTGTGTGAGATTTTGTCTGTGTAGCTTTGTTTTCACCATTTGTCCTGGGGTTAGACCGACCTTTTTTTTTTTTGTCTTTTTTTTTCTTTAATAGAAATTTTTCTTCTTAATAATTATTTTGTTATTTTAATAACTGTATTTTACCCTACTTTATTTTGTCTTATCCCCTTTCTTTCTTCCTTCCTTCCCTCCTTTCGTTCCTATTTCCCTCCTTCCTTCCTTCCTCCCTTCCTTCCTTTATTCCCTCCTTCCTTCCTCCCTTCCTTTCTTCCTCCCTCCCTTCCTTCCTTTATTCCCTCCTTCCTTCCTCCCTTCCTTTCTTCCTCCCTCCCTTCCTTTCTTTATTCCCTCCTTCCTTCCTCCCTTCCTTTCTTCCTCCCTCCCTTCCTTTCTTCCTCCCTCTCTTCCTTTCTTCCTCCCTCCCTTCCTTTCTTTATTCCCTCCTTCCTTCTTCCCTTCCTTTCTTCCTCCCTCCCTTCCTTTCTTTATTCCCTCCTTCCTTCCTCCCTTCCTTTCTTCCTCCCTCCCTTCCTTTCTTTATTCCCTCCTTCCTTCCTCCCTTCCTTTCTTCCTCCCTCCCTTCCTTTTATTCCCTCCTTCCTTCCTCCCTTCCTTTCTTCCTCCCTCCCTTCCTTTCTTTATTCCCTCCTTCCTTCCTCCCTTCCTTTCTTCCTCCCTCCCTTCCTTTCTTCCTTCCTTCCCTCCCTTCCTCCTTTCTTCCTTCCTTTCTTGACTTTCTACTTTTTTCTCCCTTTTGTTTTGAGCCGTGTGGATTAAAGGCTCTTGGCACTCCAGCCAGGTGTCAAGGCTGTGTCTCTGAGGTGGGAGAACTAACCTCAGGACACTGGTCCACAAGAGACCTCTCAGCTCCACGTAATATCAAACGGCGAAAATCTCCCAGAGATCTCCATCTCAACACCAAGACCCAAATTCACTCAAGGACCAGCAACGAACAGTGCTGGACACCCTACACCCAACAAAGAGCGAGACAGGTCTACAGCCCCATCCATTAGCAGAGAGGCTGCCTAGAATCACAGTAAGGCTACCGACATCCCCATACACGCCCCCAGACGTGGACCTACCCACCAGGGAGACGGGATCCAGCCTCATCCACCAGAACAGGGGAACTGGTCCCTCCAACCAGGAAACCTGCTCAACCCACTGAACCAACCTAAGCCACTGGGGACAGCCACCAAAAATAGATAGAAATACGAACCTGCAGCCTGCAAAAGGGAGACCCCAAACACAGTAAGATAAGCAAAATGAGAAGACAGAAAAACACACAGCAGATGAAGGAACAAGATAAAAACACACCAGACCTAACAGATGAAGAGGTAATAGCCAATCTACCTGAAAGAGAATTTAGAATAATGATGGTGAAGATGATGCAAAATCTTGGAAATAGAATAGACAAATTGCAAGAAACAGTTCACAAGGACCTAGAAGAAATAAAGAGGAAGCAAGTAACGATGAGCAACACAATAAATGAAATGAAAAATACTCTAGACGGGATCAGTAGCAGAATAACTGAGGCAGAAGGACGGATAAGTGACCTGGAAGATAAAATAGTGGAAATAACTACTGCAGAGCAGAAGAAAGAAAAAAGAATGAAAAGAACTGAGGACAGTCTCAGAGGTCTCTGGGACAACATTAAACGCACCAACATTCGAATCATAGGGGTCCCAGAAGAAGAAGAGAAAAAGAAAGGGACTGAGAAAATATTTGAAGAGATTATAGTTGAAAACTTCCCTAAGAAGGAAAGGAAATAGTCAACCAAGTCCAGGAAGCACAGAGTCCCATACAGAATAAACCCAAGGATAAACACGCCGAGACACATAATAATCAAACTGGCAAAAATTAAATACAAAGAAAACATATTAAAAGCAGCAAGGGAAGCCTCTTCAATAAGTGGTGCTGGGAAAACTGGACAGCTACATGTAAAAGTATGAAATTAGAACAATCCCTAACACCACACACAAAAATAAACTCAAAATGGGTTAAAGACCTAAATGTAAGGCCAGACACTATCAAACTCTTAGAGGAAAACATAGGCAGAACACTATACGACATAAATCACAGCAAGATCCTTTTTGACCCATCTCCTAGAGAAATGGAAATAAAAACACAAATAAACAAATGGGACCTAATGAAACTTAAAAGCTTTTGCACAGCAAAGGATACCATAAACAAGACCAAAAGACAACCCTCAGAATGGGAGAAAATATTTGCAAATGAAGCAACTGACAAAGGATTAATTTCCAAAATTTATAAGCAACTCATGCAGCTCAATAACAAAAAAACAAACAACCCAATCCAAAAATGGGCAGAAGAACTAAATAGACATTTCTCCAAAGAAGATATACAGATTGCTAACAAACACATGAAAGAATGCTCAACCTCATTAATCATTAGAGAAATGCAAATCAAAACTACAATGAGATATCATCTCACACCGGTCAGATTGGCCATCATCAAAAACTCTAGAAACAATAAATGCTGGAGAGGGTGTGGAGAAAAGGGAACCCTCTTGCACTGCTGGTGGGAATGTAAATTGATACAGCCGCTATGGAGAACAGTATGGAGGTTCCTTAAAAAACTACAAATAGAACTACCATACGACCCAGCAATCCCACTACTGGGAATATACCCTGAGAAGACTATAATTCAGAAAGACTCATGTACCAAAATGTTCATTGCAGCTCTATTTACAATAGCCAGGACATGGAAGCAACCTAAGTGTCCATCAACAGATGAATGGATAAAGAAGATGTGGCACATATACACAATGGAATATTACTCAGCCATAAAAAGAAATGAAACTGAGTTATTTATAATGAGGTGGATGGACCTGGAGTCTGTCATACAGAGTGAAGTAAGTCAGAAGGAGAAAAACAAATACCGTATGCTAACACATATATATGGACTCTAAGGGGAAAAAATGTCATGAAGAGGTTAGTGGTAGGACGGGAATAAAACACAGACTCACTCGAGCATGGACTTGAGGATATGGGGAGGGGGAGGGGTGGGCTGTGACGAAGTGGGGGAGTGGCAGGGACATATATACACTATCAAACGTAAATTAGATAGCTGGTGGGAAGCTGCTGCATAGCACAGGGAGATCACCTCTGTGCTGTGTGACCGCCTGGGGGGGTGGGATAGGGAGGGTGGGAGAGAGGGTGATGCAAGAGGGAGGAGATGTGGGAGCATGTGTGTATGTATAACTGATTTAGTTTGTTGTAGAGGGAAAACTAACACACTATTGTAAAACAATTATACTCCAATAAAGATGTTAAAAATAAAAAAAAATAAAAAATAAAAAAAATAAAAAATAAAAATAAATAAATAAATAAATAAATAAATAAAAGCAGCAAGGGAAAAACAACAAATAACACACAAGGGAATCCCCATAAGGCTAACATCTGATCTTTCAGCAGAAACTCTACAAGCCAGAAGGGAGTGGCAGGACATATTTAAAGTGATGAAGGAAAAAAACCTACAACCAAGACTACTCTACCCAGCAAGGATCTCATTCAGATTTGATGGAGAAATTAAAACCTTTACAGACAAGCAAAAGCTGAGAGAGTACAGCACCACCAAACCAGCTTTACAACAAATGCTAAAGGAACTTCTCTAAGCAAGAAACATAAGAGAAGGAAAAGACCTACAAGAACAACCTGAAACAATTAAGTAAATGGTAATAGGAACGCACATATCAATAATTACCCTAAATGTAAATGGATTAAATGCTCCCAAAAAAGACACAGACTGGCTGAATGGATACAAAAACAGGACCCATATATATGCTGTCTACAAGAGACCCACTTCAGACCTAGGGACACTTACAGGCTGAAAGTGATGGGATGGAAAAAGATATTCCATGCAAATGGAAATCAGAAGAAAGCTGGAGTAGCAATTCTCATATCAGACAAAATAGACTTTAAAATAAAAACTATTACAAGAGACAAAGAAGGACACTATATAATGATCAAGGGATTGATCCATGAAGAAGATATAACAATTGTAAATATTTATGCACCCAACATAGGCGCACCTCAATACATAAGGCAAATACTAACAGCCATAAAAGGGGAAATCGACAGTAACACAGTCATAGTAGGGGACTTTAACACCCCACTGTCACCAATGGACAGATCATCCAAAATGAAAATAAATACGGAAACACAAGCTTTAAATGATACATTATACAAGATGGATTTACTTGATATTTATAGGACATTGCATCCAAAAACAACAGAATACACATTTTTCTCAAGTGCCCATGGAACATTCTCCAGGATAGATCATATCTTGGGTCACAAATCTAGCCTTGGCAAATTTAAGAAAATTGAAATCGTATCAAGTATCTTTTCTGACCACAATGCTATGAGACTAGATATCAATTACAGGAAAAGATCTGTAAAAAATACAAACACATGGAGGCTAAACAATACACTACTTAATAACGAAGTGATCACTGAAGAAATCAAAGAGGAAATCAAAAAGTACTTAGAAACAAATGACAATGGACACACGACGACCCAAAACCTATGGGATACAGCAAAAGCAGTTCTAAGAGGGAAGTTTATAGCAATACAATCATACCTTAAGAAACAGGAAGCATCTCGAATAAACAACCTAACTTTGCACCTAAAGCAATTAGAGAAGGAAGAACAAAAAACCCCCAAAGTTAGCAGAAGGAAAGAAATCATAAAGATCAGATCATAAATAAATGAAAAAGAAATGAAGGAAACAATAGCAAAGATCAATAAAAGTAAAACCTGGTTCTTTGAGAAGATAAATAAAATTGATAAACCATTAGCCAGACTCATCAAGAAAAAAAGGGAGAAGACTCAAATCAATAGAATTAGAAATGAAAAAGGAGATGTAACAACTGACTCTGCAGAAATACAAAAGATTATTAGAGATTACTACAAGCAACTCTATGGCAATAAAATGGACAACCTGGAAGAAATGGACAAATTCTTAGAAATGCACAAGCTGCCGATACTGAACCAGGAAGAAACAGAAAATATGAACAGACCAATCACAAGCACTGAAATTGAAACTGTGATTAAAAATCTTCCAACAAACAAAAGCCCAGGACCAGATGGCTTCACAGGCGAATTCTATCAAACATTTAGAGAAGAGCTAACACCTATCCTTCTCAAACTCTTCCAAAATATAGCAGAGGGAGGAACACTCCCAAACTCATTCTACGAGGCCACCATCACCCTGATACCAAAACCAGACAAAGACGTCAAAAAGAAAGAAAACTATAGGCCAATATCACTGATGAACATAGATGCAAAAATCCTCAACAAAATACTAGCAAACAGAATCCAACAGCACATTAAAAGGATCATACACCATGATCAAGTGGGGTTTATTCCAGGAATGCAAGGATTCTTCAATATACGCAAATCAATCAATGTGATACACCATATCAACAAACTGAAGGAGAAAAACCATATGATCATCTCAATAGATGCAGAGAAAGCTTTGGACAAAATTCAACACCCATTTATGATAAAAACCCTGCAGAAAGTAGGCATAGAGGGAACTTTCCTCAATATAATAAAGGCCATATATGACAAACCCACAGCCAGCATTGTTCTCAATGGTGAAAAACTGAAACCATTTCCACTAAGATCAGGAAGAAGACAAGGTTGCCCACTCTCACCACTCTTATTCAACCTAGTTTTGGAAGTTCTAGCCACAGCAATTAGAGAAAATAAAGAAATAAAAGGAATCCAAATCGGAAAAGAAGAAGTTAAGCTGTCACTGTTTGCAGATGACATGATACTATACATAGAGAATACTAAGGATGCTACCAGAACACTACTAGAACTAATCAATGAATTTGGTAAAGTAGCAGGATACAAAGTTAATGCACAGAAATCTCCGGCATTCTTATACACTAATGATGAAAAATCTGAGAGTGAAATTAAGAAAACACTCCCATTTACCATTGCAACAAAAAGAATAAAATATCTAGGAATAAACCTACCTAAGGAGACAAAAGACTTGTATGCAGAAAACTATAAGACACTGATGAAAGAAATTAAAGATAATACAAATAGGTGGAGAAATATACCATGTTCTTGGATTGGAAGAATCAACATTGTGAAAATGACTCTACTACCCAAAGCAATCTACAGATTCCATGCAATCCCTATCAAATTACCACTGGCATTTTTTACAGAACTAGAAAAAAGAATTTCACAATTTGTATGGAAACACAAAAGACCCCGAATAGCCAAAGCAATCTTGAGAACGAAAAATGGAGCTGGAGGAATCAGGCTCCCTGACTTCAGACTATACTACAAGGCCACAGTAATCAAGACAGTATGGTACTGGCACAAAAACAGAAATATAGATCAATGGAACAGGATAGAAAGCCCAGAGATAAACCCACACACATATGGTCACCTTATCTTTGATAAAGGAGGCAAGAATATACACTGCAGAAAAGACAGCCTCTTCAATAAGTGGTGCTGGGAAAACTGGACAGCTACCTGTAGAAGTATGAAATTAGAACACTCCCTAACACCATACACAAAAATAAACTCAAAATGGGTTAAAGACCTAAATGTAAGGCCAGACACTATCAAACTCTTAGAGGAAAACATAGGCAGAACACTCTATGACATCAATCACAGCAAGATCCTTTTTGACCCATCTCCTAGAGAAATGGAAATAAAAACAAAAATAAACAAATGGGATCTAATGAAACTTAAAAGCTTTTGCACAGCAAAGGATACCATAAACAAGATGAAAAGACAACCCTCAGAATGGGAGAAAATATTTGCAAATGAAGCAACTGACAAAGGATTAATCTCCAAAATTTATAAGCAACTCATGCAGCTCAATAACAAAAAAACAAACAGCCCAATCCAAAAATGGGCAGAAGAACTAAATAGACATTTCTCCAAAGAAGATATACAGATAGCCAACAAACACATGAAAGAATGCTCAACATCATTAATAATTAGAGAAATGCAAATCAAAACTACAATGAGATATCATCTCACACCGGCCAGATTGGCCATCATCAAAAACTCTAGAAACAATAAATGCTGGAGAGGGTGTGGAGAAAAGGGAACACTCTTGCACTGCTGGTGGGAATGTAAAATGATACAGCCACCATGGAGAACAGTATGGAGGTTGCTTAAAAAACTACAAATAGAACTACCATATGACCCAGCAATCCCACTACTGGGCATATACCCTGAGAAAACCATAATTCAAAAAGAGTCATGTACCAAAATGTTTATTGCAGCTCTATTTACGATAGCCAGGACATGGAAGCAACCTAAGTGTCCATCAACAGATGAATGGATAAGGAAGATGTGGCACATATATACAATGGAATATTACTCAGCCATAAAAAGAAATGAAACTGAGTTATTTGTAATGAGGTGGATAGACCTGGAATCTGTCATACAGAGTGAAGTAAGTCAGAAGGATAAAAACAAATACCGTATGCTAACACATATATATGGAATCTAAAAAAAAAAAAATGTCATGAAGAGATTAGTGGTAGGATGGGAATAAAACACAGACCTACTAGAGCATGGACTTGAGGATATGGGGAGGGGGAAGGGTAAGCTGTGACGATGTGAGAGAGTGGCAGGGACATATACACACTACCAAATGTAAATTAGATAGCTAGTGGGAAGCTGCAGCATAGCACAGGGAGTTCACCTCTGTACTTAGTGACCACCTAGAGGGGTGGGATAGGGAGGGTGGGAGGGAGGGTGACAAAAGAGGGAAGAGTTATGGGAACATATGTATATGTATAACTGATTCACTTTGTTGTAAAAGAGAAACTAACACACTATTGTAAAACAGTCATACTCAAATAAAGATGTTTAAAAAAAGAAAAAAAAAAAGACTTTACAAGAGCAGACCCCTGGCTAGCTCCTTGACCTCATGTCATACTACACTCTTCTTCACTCAGTACTCTGGCCATGTTGGCCTCCTCGCTTTTCCTTAAATACTCCACCTACCTACATGCCTGCATACTCATGGCCTCCTTGTCCTGGAATGTGCTTACTCCAGATCTTCCATGGCTTGCTCCTCTCTTCATTCAGGTCTCCATTCAAATGCCACTTCTCCAGTGAAGCTGTCTCCTAACAAACCTATCCAATGGAGTCCTACCTACTCCCCCTCACTCTCCTTACATTAAGGTATTTTTGCACTTCCTACTATCTAAAATTATATTACTTATCTGCTTACCCATTTCTATCTGAACTCCTTCACTAGAATGTAAGCTCCACGAGGGCAAGACTTTTGTCTGTCTGGTTCACTGCTTTATCCCTAGTGCCTGACCTGTATCTGGCACACAGAAGGTATTAAAAAAATTACTTGTGAAACTGACAAATGAGTAAAGTATTCCTTGCAAGAATTCAGAGGTTACACAACAAGGAAATAATGGTCTTGGTGAAAGCAGGCTTAGTATCTAGGTTCATCTTTATTCAGAGTAGAGATAAGAACAATATAAAGGTATAACTCACTTTAATTAGTACATTGTCTGCTAAAAACATAAGGGAAGTGCAACATTAGAAAAGTACAGCTGATGCTTGAACAACATGGGTTTGAACCTTGTGGGTCCATTGACACATGGATATTTTTCAATAAATATGTACTATCGTCCTACATGATCCAAGGTTGGTTGAATCCACAGATGTGGAACCACTGACTATAAACTGATACCCAGATTTTGAACTGCGTGGGGAACGGCACCCCTAACCCTCAAGTTGTGCAAGGGCCAACTGTATACGATAAGGAAAGTTAAACACATTAATTTTTAAAAACTGTCAATACAAAAAAAAAAAACCTGTCAATACGTGAACAAACTCTTTTTGTTTTGCTATGTGTTTATCAATTAAAAAGAAAAAAGTGACCACATACCAACGAGTGGATTTTTTTCTTGTATCTAATACGACCAGAGTTCTGTTGGTTTCAAGGGCCTTTAGTAAAGCCTTTGCTCCCTCACTGGTGAGGCCACACTGCTGCAGGTCAAGTGCTTTTGATGTAAGAATAAAGGTCACTTGCGAAGTCTATACAGATTTAACATACAGACAACTCTCATTTTCTCACGTGTGGAAGAGTCCTGCACAAGACCAGCCATGGCAGGTTTGTAATTTAGGGTATGGAAAAAAATAGAAATGTATACGCAAACACATAATGCATAATCCAATTTTAAAACCTCTTCTTGGAATGTTCATTGCAGCTCTATTTACAATAGCTAGGACATGGAAGCAACCTAAGTTGCTTCGACAGATGAATGGATAAAGAAGATGTGGCACATATATACAATGGAATATTACTAAGCCATAAAAAGAAATTGAGTTATTTGTAGTGAGGTGGATGGACCTAGAGTCTGTAATACAGAGTGAAGTAAGTCAGAAAGAGAAAAAGAAATACCATATGCTAACGGATATATATGGAATTTTTTTTTAAAAAATGGTTATGAAGAACATAGCGGCAGAACAGGAATAAAGACGCAGGTGTAGAGAATGGACTTGAGGACACGGGGAGGGGGAAGGGTAAGCTGGGACGAAGTGAGAGAATGACATGGACATATATACACTACAAAATGTAAAAGAACAAGTGAGAAGCAGCAGCACAGCACAGGGAGATCAGCTCGGTGCTTTGTGACCACCTAGAGGGTTGGGATAGGGAGGCTGGGAGGGAAACGCAAGAGGGAGGAGATACGGGGATATATGTAAATGTATAGCTGATTCACTATGTTACAAAGCAGAAACTAACACCACTGTAAAGCAATTATACTCCAATAAAGCAAAAAACAAAAACAAAACAAAAAAAACCCTCTTTTTGGATGTGCAATGAGAACCCTGCCTTTAGTACCAATAAATCATCCAACATATTCTACAATTACAGAACTGAAGAATAACTGTATATAACCTATGAGCAAAAAACATCATAAAATGAATCTCAGTTCATAATTAGTAAGGGTGGCAGTGGCATGTAAACCTCAGAAGCAAAAACTGGTGGAGCTGAGAAATGCACTGCATTCTTTTGATCATGATCTTGAGCTTCAAATCACACTTGAAACTAGTTAAAAGAGGAAAATGAAAGAGAAGAAATGTAATAACTGTTAGTTTTAGAACAAAAAAGACAAGTCTAAGAAGATACAAATAATAACAAATTCAAAGAATGTGTGAACATACAATTCATACTAAAAACTTATCATTAAAGTATGATGGTCAAGAACTCTCTGAGTTAAAGGTCAGACAAAAACCAGAACAAATGATCATGAATTCTAGTAGTTCTGGGGCTGAACAACCTACTCATTTAAACAAAAGGGATCATCACAAAAGCACAGGTATTAAAAAATATTACATGAAAGGCAACTATCATGAGTCATTTTTTTAAGTGTTGTGTGGAGCATCACACTAAAATAACTGGAGTCTTTCAACACCCCATGACACACAGAAATAGAAAGCCAGACATATGGATCTGACAGGATAGGATACAACCGTTACAAATTCTCACTACAGAATAATGGGCACAGGGTATAATTAACCAACTAGCCAAATTAATACAAACAGCCAGTAAACCCACCAGTAAATCAAACGAATACAAAATAAAACAAAATGCAGTTATTCTCCTATCAGATTAAGCCAAGCCTTTAAAATGTGTATACCCATATGATCCAACAACTCTCTAAGTATTTAACCAAAAGAAATAGTCAGAGATATAGGCAAGGATACATATCAGAGTACTGTTTGGAACTGAAAAACTGGACATAGCTCTTATACAAGCATGGATAAGCTATGTGTACTGTGGCATATTCATATAATGGAACACTGAACAGTCACAAAAAATGATGCAGTAGATGCAAATTTACTGACTTGCTAAGATGCTCACACTAAACTGAAAAATGTTATGAAATTTGGAGTAATCCCACTTGCATGAAAAAGAGAGAGGTACTCGTTTTTGTAGTTTTACACTTTTTAAAAAGTGCTACAAGCCAGTGTTTGTGTGAGGCAGGTTTCACATCCACTGTTGGAGTGGACTACAAGTTGGCATAGGATTTCTGGATGGTAACTTGGCCATGTGTATCAAAAGTCTTAAAAAGGCAGAAGCAAGAAGAACTACAATCCTGCAGCCTGTGGAACAAAAACCACATTCACAGAAAGATAGAAAACAGAAAAAGGCAGAGGGCTATATACCAGATGAAGAAACAAGCTAAAATACCAGAAAAACAACTAAATGAAGTGAAGATATGCAACATTCCAGAAAAAGAATTCAGAATAATAATAGTGAAGATAATCCAGGACCTCAGAAAAACAATGGAGGCAAAGATCGAGAAGATGCAAGAAATGTTTAACAAAGACCTAGAAGAATTAAAGAACAAACAGAGATGAACAATACAATAACTGAAAACTACACTAGAAGGAATCAATAGCAGAATAACTGAGGCAGAAGAACGGATAAGTGACCTGGAAGACAGAAGGGTGGAATTCACTGCTGTGAAACAGACTTAAGAACAAAGAATGAAAAGAAATGAAGACAGCCTAAGAGACCTCTGGGACAACATTAAATGCAACAATATTCGCCTTATATATATAGGGGTCCCAGAAGGAAAAGAGAGAGAGAAAGGACTGGAGAAAATATTTGAAGAGATTATAGTCGAAAACTTCCCTAACATGGGAAAGGAAATAGCCACCCAAGTCGAGGAAGCACAGTGACTCCCATACAGGATAAACCCAAGGAGAAACAAGCCGAGACACATAGTAATCAAATTGGCAAAAATTAGAACAAAGAAAAATTACCCAAAGCAGCAAGGACAAAATGACAAAACATACAAGGAACTCCCATAAGGTTAACAGATATTTCTCAGCAGAAACTCTACAAGCTGGAAGGGAGTGGCATGACATACTTAAAGTGATGAAAGGGAAGAACCTACAACCAAGATTACTCTACCCAGCAAGGATCTCATTCAGATTTGATGAAGAAATCAAAAGCTTTACAGACAACCAAAAGCTAAGAGAATTCAGCACCACCAAACCAGCTCTACAACAAATGCTAAAGGAACTTCTTTAAGTGGGAAACACAAGAGAAGAAAAGGATCTACAAAAACAAACCCAAAACAATTTATAAAATGGTCATAGGAACATACATATTGATAATTTCCTTAAACGTGAATGGATTAACTGCTCCAACCAAAAGACACAGCCTTGCTGAATGGATACAAAAACAAGACCCACAAATATGCTGTCTATAGGTACACATACAGACTGAAAGTGAGGGGATGGAAAAAGATATTCCACGCAAATGGAAATCAAAAGAAAGCTGGAGTAGCTATACTCATATCACATAAAACAGACTTTAAAATAAAGAATGTTACAAGAGACAAGGAAGAACACTACATAATGATCAAGGGATCAATCCAAGAAGAAGATATCACAATTATAAATATATATGCACCCAACATAGGAGCACCTCAATACATAAGGCAACTGCTAACAGCTATAAAAGGGGAAATCGACAGTAACACAATAATACTTGGGAAATGAAAATAAATAAGGAAATGAATGAACTCCAAAATGAAAATAAATAAGGAAACAGAAGCTCTAAATGACACAACAGACCAGATAGATTTAATTGACATTTATAGGACATTCCATCCAAAAACAGCAGATTACACTTTCTTCTCAAGTGTGCATGGAACACTCTCCAGGATAGATCACATTTTGGGGCACAAATCAAGCCTCAGTAAAGTTAAGAAAATTGAAATCATATCAAGCATCTTTTCTTTTTTTTTTTTTGTAGTACGCGGGCCTCTCACTGTTGTGGCCTCTCCCGCTGCAGAGCGCAGGCTCCAGACGCGCAGGCTCCAGACGCGCAGGCTCAGCGGCCATGGCTCACGGGCCCAGCCGTTCCGCAGCATGTGGGATCTTCCCAGACCAGGGCACAATTCTGCGTCCCCTGCATCGGCAGGCGGACTCCCAACCACTGCGCCACCAGGGAAGCCCCCAAGCATCTTTTCTGACCACAATGCTATGAGATTACAAATGAATTACAGGGAAAAACCATAAAAAATACAATCACATGGAGGCTAAACAGTAAGTTACTAAATAACCAAGAGATCACTGAAGAAATCAAAGAGGAAATAAAAAATACCTAGAGACAAATGACAATGAAAACACGACGATCCAAAACGTAAGGAATGCAGCAAAAGCAGTTCTAAGAGGGAAGTTTATAGCTATACAAGCCTACCTCAAGAAACAAGAAAAATCTCAAGTAAACAACCTAACCTTACACCTAAAGGAACTAGAGAAAGAAGAACAAACAAAACCCAAAGTTAGCAAAAGGAAAGACATCATCAAGATCAGAGCAGAAATAAATGAAATAGAAACAAAGAAAACAATAGCAAAGATCAACAAAACTAAAAGCTGGTTCTTTGAGAAGATAAACAAAATTGATAAACCATTAGCCAGACTAATCAAGAAAAAGAGGGAGGAGACTCAAATCCATAAAATTAGAAATGAAAAAGGAGAAGTTACAACAGACGCCGCAGAAATACAAAGCATCCTAAGAGACGACTATAAGCAACTCTATGCCAATAAAATGGACAACCTGGAAGAAATGGACAAATTCTTAGAAAGGTATAACCTTCCCCGACTGAACCAGGAAGAAACAGAAAATATGAACAGACCAATCACAAGGAATGAAACTGAAACTGTGATTAAAAATCTTCCAACAAACAAAAGTCCAGGACCGGATGGCTTCACAGGTGAATTCTATCAAACATTTAGAGAAGAGCTAACACCCATCCTTCTCAAACTCTTCCAAAAAACTGTAGAGGAAGGAACACTCCCAAACTCATTCCATGAGGCCACCAGCACCCTGATACCAAAACCAGAGAAAGATACTACAAAAAAAGAAAATTACAGACCAATATCACTGATGAATACAGACACAATAATCCTCAACAAAATACTAGCAAACAGAATCCAACAACACATTAAAAGGATCATACACCACAATCAAGTGGGACTTATCCCAGGGATGCAAGGATTCTTCAATATATGCAAATCAATCAATGTGATACACCACATTAACAAATTGAAGAATTAAAACCATATGATCATCTCAATAGATGCAGAAAAAGCCTTTGACAAAATTCAACACCCATTTATGACAAAAACTCTCCAGAAAGTGGGCATAGAGGGAACCTACCTCAACATAATTAAGGGCATATATGTCAAATCCACAGCAAACATAATTCTCAATGGTGAAAAACTGAAAGCGTTTCCTCTAGGGTCAGGAACGAGACAAGGATGTCCACTCTCACCAGTATTATTCAACATAGTTTTGGAAGTCCTAGCCACGGCAATCAGAGAAGAAAAAGAAATAAAAGGAATACAAATTGGAAAAGAAGAAGTAAAACTGTCACTGTTTGCAGATGACATGATAGAATACATAGAGAATCCTAAAAATGCCACCAAAAAACTACTAGAGCTAATCAATGAATCTGGTAAAGTTGCAGGATACAAAATTAATGCACAGAAATCTCTTGCATTCCTATACACTAATGATGAAAAATTTGAAAGAGAAATTATGGAAACACACCCATTTACCACTGCAACAAAAAGAATAAAATACCTACGAATAAACCTACCTAGGGAGACAAAAGACCTGTATGCAGAAAACTATAGGACACTGATGAAAGAAATTAATGATGATACCGACAGATGGAGAGATATACCATGTTCTTGCATTGGAAGAATCAATACTGTGAAAATGACTATACTACCCAAAGCAATCTACAGATTCAATGCAATCCCTATCAAATTACCAATGGCATTTTTTATGGAACTAGAACAAATCGTCTTAAAATCTGTATGGAGACACAAAAGACCCTGAATAGTGAAAGCAGTCTTGAAGGAAAAAAACGGAACTGGAGGAATCAGACTCCCTGACTTCAGACTATACTACAAAGCTACAGTAATCAAGACAATATGGTAGTGGCACAAAAACAGAAACACAGATCAATGGAACAAGATAGAAAGCCCAGAGATAAACCCACACACCTATGGTCAACTAATCTATGACAAAGGAGGCAAAGATATACAATGGAGAAAAGACAGTCTCTTCAATAACTGGCTGGGAAAACTGGGCTGCTACATGTAAAAGAATGAAATTAAAACACTCCCTAACTCCATACACAAAAATAAACTCAAAATGGATTAAAGACCTAAATGTTAAGACCGGACACTATAAAACTCTTAGAGGAAAACATAGGCAGAACACTCTTTGACATAAATCACAGCAAGATCCACCTCCTAGAGTAATGGAAATAAAAACAAAAATAAACAAATGGGACCTAATGAAACTTAAAAGCTTTTGCACAGCAAAGGAAACCATAAACAAGACGAAAAGACAACCCTCAAAATGGGAGAAAATATTCACAAACGAATCAACAGACAAAGGATTAATCTCCAAAATATATAAACAGCTCATGCAGCTCAATATTAAAGAAACAAACAACCCAATCCAAAAATGGGCAGAAGACCTAATTAGACATTTCTCCAAAGAAGACATACAGATGGCCAAGAAGCACATGAAAAGCTGCTCACATCACTAATTATTAGAGAAATGCAAATCAAAACTACAATGAGGTATCACCTCATGCCAGTTAGAATGGGCATCATCAGAAAATCTACAAACAATGCTGGAGACAGTGCAGAGAAAAGGGAACCCTCTTGCACCGTTGGTGGGAATGTAAATTGATACAGCCACTATGGAGAACAGTATGGAGGTTCCTTAAAAAACTAAAAATAGAATTACCATATGATCCAGCAATCCCACTACTGGGCATATACCCAGAGAAAATGTTCACTGCAGCACTATTTACAATAGCCAGTTCATAGAAACAACCTAAATGCCCATCGACAGATGAATGGATAAAGAAGTCGTGGTACATATATACAATGGAATATTACTCAGCCATAAAAAGGAATTGAGTCATTTGTTGAGACGTGGATGGACCTCAAGTCTGTCATACACAGTGAAGTAAGTCAGAAAGAGAGAAACAAATATTGTATATTAACACATGTATGTGGAACCTAGAAAAATGGTACAGATGAACTGGTTTGCAGGGCAGAAGTTGAGACACAGATGTAGAGAACAAACGTATGAACACCAAGGGGGGAAAACCGCGGTGGGGTGGGGGTGGTGGTGTGCTGAACTGGGCGATTGGGATTGACATGTATACACTGATGTGTATAAAATTGATGACTAATAAGAACCTGCAGTATAAAAAAAAAATCTTAAAAATATGTCACACTTAGTCATTCCACTTCTAGGACCTTATTCTACAGAAGTAATCCCAATGGACAAAGAGATGTATATACAACATATTCACGTTGTTTCTGACAGGGAAAAGCAAACTGTTTAAATCTAATGGCAAAGAATTGATTAAACTATGGGACGTCAATAAGATGGAATAATACATGATACATCATTAAGTAAAAAAAGCAGGTATATGAAATAGCAAGTATACTACAATTCTATTTTTGTAATCCCTAAGTGTACAAATGTATTTATGGAAAAAAAAAGACTGAAAGTGTATGCACCAAAATGAACAGTGATTATGTCTGGGTATTAAGATTATAGGTAACTGTTCTCTTGTTACTCTGTATTTTCTATAAAGAATATATGTAACTCTTAGTGAAAGTTTAAAAGCAACATAAAATCTATCAGTAATATGAGGCTTTAAAAAAATCACAATAGTATCATGCCAAAAGCTAAGCATCTGTCATATTAAAAATTAAATATTTTCGAGCTTCCCTGGGGGCGCAGTGGTTGAGAATCCGCCTGCTGATGCAGGGGACACGGGTTCGTGTCCCGGTCTGGGAAGATCCCACGTGCCGCGGAGTGGCTGGGCCCGTGAGCCATGGCCGCTGAGCCTGCACGTCCAGAGCCTGTGCTCCGCAACAGGAGAGGCCACAAGAGGCCCGCGTACCGCAAAAAAAAAAAAAAAATTAAATATTTTCAATTTTACAATTCACCTCTAAGCCACAAATCCTCACTAAGAGATTCTACCAAAGCACTTGCACCCAGGTCACCAATGAGCGTGTTGCAGTTCAGAGGGATGCGCCTCAAAACAGCCATAAAGTCAAGATCAGGTCTCCTGGAATGAAGACTCTCAGCCCAGGTTTCTTCATGCCTTCTGGTAGTCTGATACTTCAAAGATTTAATGGGATGAAATTAGGATGCTTGAATAAGGAAACAGGGTGTGCCTACTGAGTATGGCTTATTATGTCAGAGATTTACACACATGCATATCAAGCATATATGCCAGGATCATCAATTGAGAAATTAAACAGTCAGTTCTGGTTTACGAGTCCAGTGACCCAGATTCTATTCGGTCAGTGATTAGCTTCCAGCCACTGGATGACCTGTTTTTGAACAGTTATGTAAAGTTGGACAACTCAATTACAATCTATCAATTATTCTCCTTATCTTCTAAGTCAGGGAATTGGTTCTAAATTCTATCATTGCTGAGGCTCTAAATGTCTCCAAACACCTGACTGGGCAAACCATAAGAAAACTTTTTAATATGCATCTTATTTTTTAACAAATTATATACATGAAGTTGTATACATATAATATATGTATATTATAAACTACACAGATACGTTTTAAATGATACAAAGCTAAATAGGTTCTAATATTTTCTTTTCCTAACTCCTAAGGCATTATTTTATTTATTTTTTTAAAAATATTTATTTGTTTGTTTGCTTGTTTGGCTGTGCCAGGTCTTTAGTTGCAGCATGACGGATATCTTAGTTGTGGCATGTGGGCTCTTAGTTATGGCAGGCACGTGGGATAAGTTCCTTGAGCAGGGATGGAACCCAGGCCCCCCTGCATTGGGAATGCAGAGTCTTAACTGCTGGACCGCCAGGGAAGTCCCAGGCATTATTTTAAAAACTATATTTACAAAATGGATCTCACATGCTACCTAGGGTATGCACACAAACTTTAGAGGCCTGGACTATGCAGAGCCCGTTTGATGTGCCTTGGGAAAATAATGGCAAGTACTGTCTTAAAGACATTCAATTCTTTATATTCATAAAATAAATTTTGGTAACAGGGAACACTGACTTTAAATGGAAAGTCTTATTACATTCTTGAAAAAATAAAAGACTCAAAGTGTGTTTGATACTCTAAAAGGAAAATCATTAGTATCATTTTTCTATTGACAATAACTTATAAAAGCTCCAAGCAGAAACAACACCAATCACTGACACAGTGCTTAGTATGTGCCAGGCACTATTTATACAAATTAGTTCATTTAAACCTCATAATGAGGTTTAAATGATTTGCCCATGGTCAAATGCTATGAAAAGGGAGAAAGGGAATTTGAACCTAGGCCATTTGGCTTTGGCACCCAAGTTCTTGACTGTTTTCCACCCCAGGGGTTAATGGACTTGCCCTGTATAGGCTCAAAGAATTTTTCAATTTTTAAAATCTAAATTTAAACATTTCCAGATTTGTGGGCTTTACAGTTTCTGTTGCAACTACTCTTCCCCACTGGCGAAGGGTGAAAGTAGCCACAACTATCATGTAAACAATGGGTACGACTATGTTCCATAAAAACTTTCTTTACAAAACCAGGCGACGGGCTGGATCTGGCCCACCAGCCATACTTTACCTATCCCTGATCTGCACCAGCAAACTATTAAAAAGGCTTCATGTCAAATTATTAAATAACTTTAGGCCTAAATACAGTAACTATAACCACTGTAAAGTTGTTAAGACATTATTTTAAAAACTGTATTTACAAATTGTTGATGTAGTGATTTTTATTACTTTATAAACTACAGCAAATAAACACTTGATTCATTTAAGTCTTGAAGACTATAATGGCATACCTTTTTCACAGTATCACAATCAAAGTTTTCAGTAACTAAAAATACATAAAAGTATTATTATGTATTATATATTAAATCTCTTATTTCTAAAATTAAGTGGACTATCTTTACTAAATGGTAGAATCCCAAACTGAAAACTGGTCCTATTCTTTCAACAAAACGAAAGCTGCACTCACCTGTATCAAAAGACAAAAATTAACTGCCATCTGTATCAATATGTTAATGTGCTTCAATCACATATGTTTTCATGAAAGTTTAAACATAAAATCACCTTTAAGATCTTGACCATGTGATCTGCTCCCTGCCATTTCAGATTACAGTCCATGAAGTCTACTATCTTAAGAGTGATAGAGTTCTTTATACCTTGACAAATAACTAAAAAGAAAAAAAAAAAACCATACACACTATAAGAAGAGCCTATACATTTGTCAGTCTTGACTTATTTGCTTTTCTTTAATCAATTGAAGGTTTATAGCCACATTCTTAAAATCATTAACTACAATCTTCCCAAACAAGTAATTGATGAACAGATGCATGCTAAAACTTGTCAGTAACAGTGTTATTCTAGTTTACAGCAACAGTTCAATTCTTTTTAAATACTAAAACTGAATACACTGCATACTGCAAACTTTATTCCCAACCACTCAGTAAAGTACTATGTACCTTTTGAGACATAGGAAAAAAAAGAAAAACCTAAAAAGCATAAGATTCTTCCTGTTTTCATTTCCAATGATACATCCCAATCTTGATGATCAATCAGCGAATTTAAACGTCAACTATAAACCCAGTATTTTATTAGGTGCTATGCAGTATACTAGAGCAATATGAGAAAGAGGACCTCAAACCCTCTGTTCGCTCAAATTGAAAGACAGCCTTCCTGACCCCTCCAGACCCACTACTGGACACAGGGAACACACAATAATGTTTCAGGACCCCAATCAACAGTCACCTGCTTTGTGATTACTTCCATGATAACACCCTCACCAACACCACTGAGTCTGCTGCTCCTAGGGGACGTTACATATATTTCTTTTTTAAACATACCACAGTGCATTATGATTGCAGATAGATGTTCTAACAATTTAAAAAGAATGATGACTTTTTTGCTCTTTACATCTTGCTATTTCCCTTCCTTTAATATTTATTGAAGAGAAGCCGTAAAAATATAAACAAACACAAAAACCAGAAAATATACAAAATGTGTGGTTTGTGGCTTAACACAAACTTAAGTAAAATTAGTTGTGACAGTATCCAGCATGACAAACTTCCATGGTACAAATGACAATGGACCAAGTTTTGAGCAGGTACAGGAGACAATCCAGGCATGAACAACACCAAGAAAAGGTAGACAGGATGTAATGTGGTGTGAAGGAAATCATGAAACCAGTCTGATGGGAAGAGACTTAAACAAGACTGAAACTCACTTTCTAAACCTCCAAGTCCAACTGGACAATTTGCAAGACACAGGTGCACCAAAGTGGCTGATTTATTCAATCCCTTTAATGGGGAGAACAAGTTTAAAATTTCATTGCTTTAGTTTGCCCCAAAAGCAACTATCAAATGTTGGCAGGACACAATGAAGGCTTACCCTTGTTAACATAGTTAAGTCTCCCTCTGTCAGAACTAGCCTATTTAGCTCCAGGTTCCCTGAGAGCTTTACACAACTGGAAGGTCACATCTTTATTTCTTATCGCAGGAACACGACTTCTGTAAATTTCTGTCAGAACCTAAAGCAAAATTATTATAAAATGAGTGATTTAAACCATATATTTTATCATCATTAAAAAGTGTCTTTAAAAAAAAAAAAGCATCTGCTCTGTGCTAAGGAGTAGAAACGACTCCTGCCTTTAAAGCCTTCATTAAGGAGGGATATGTGTAAACTCAAAATTTCAATCACATGAGATAAAGAAACATAACCTTTATGCACAGAGGTTCCTTTGGAGGCAAAATGTTATATCGAAGTGATGGCTTCATGACTACCCTGAAGTAGAATCTAGAAAGATGAGGCTATGCAGAGTTGCAGGAGGAGGTGCCTTAACTGCAGAGGAGGCATCACTCAAGGCTGACACCTGCTGGGCACTGTAAATACTGCAGGTGGGGATGACTAAAGGCCAGGGGTCCAAGTGTGAGAAAAGACAGAAATGAAAATAGAGATGTTGGCCAAAGCAAGCCTGGGAGGGAGCATGGCTTGTATCCCACAGGTGATGAGGCCTGGGGCTACCACTGGCTGAGTAAGGGTGCCTCCGCTGATTACAAAAAGGCGCCCCGCTGTTGAAGGACCAATTAGATAAAGGGAGTGATCACAAAAAGCTGCCTTTCCTCAGGGTCAGAGAGCCCCAGGAGGCTTGACCAAGCACAGTTCAGGCTATACGCCTCTGTGCAGAGCACACGCTGGGTAGCTAGTATGCACTAACTCTGTGTGGGCAAGCCATTAGCAGCATTATTTTAGGCATATCTTTTTATGTTAGAAGATCACTCGATCCAAGTAGGCAGAGGAACTTAGAGGAACTGAGCCCAGGAGCTGTGAAACCGCCCAGGAGCTTCTGCCATAGTTTCTGCCAGGCAAAACGTAATATGGATGAAGAAGCAAATTTAGGAGGAGGTCAAAATCACAAGCTAGACCCACTGGATGCAAGACATAAAGAAGCTTCAGTGAAGGAACTCTGAAGAGAATGGGCTCTGTAATAAATTTTTCTTACGTTCAATGTAAAACATTAGGCAAAATTAAGTACAGTGGCCTTTAAGGTCCCTTCCAGCTATAATTTCTTTTGATTTCTAACTTATTACTCTGGTTAAGTAAAGTCCCTTCAGAGGTACAGAACAGTTCTTACACCTGAATGGGATGCAAAGAATAATCTGACTTCTCTTCACCAGGGGATGGTTGAACTGTCCTTGCAGAAGAGATAACAGATGGTGTGAACCCCAGATCCTAGAAAAGGGCCAGGCACAGGATAAGTATTCAGCTTTTTGAAAAAAATGAACAATCGTTTCCTCTCCTAGACCTTCACACTCTTCCTCTGCTGGCTACTCTCTCTCCCCTTATAAACATCCTCAAATATATCCACTTAAAAAACTCTCAGACCTATGATTCTTTGGACCTTCTTGTGGATAACCTAAGTCTCTACCATGCCTTCAAATACCTGTCCTCTCAAAAAGCCCAGATCTGTACCTTGGGCCCAGACCTGTCTACCAGGCCCCTCTAAAGCACTGAAGATTAAGTAAGACCCTCTCGCCACCCCCATTCCCTTTCTACTGTGCTCTATATCTCACAAAAAGATGCAGCTGTAAACTGTCATCCACGCTTGCTGCCCTCCCTTTTCAAACTGGTCACCAGGCCTCACCCATTCTCTCTCAGATCTGCAAAATCCAGTCCCACCTTTTATAACTTAAGCGGGACCATTAGATTACAATTCACCCTACACCCAATCAACTGCCTTCCACATGAAGGTCCAAGTGAGCCTCTAAACCAGAATTCCATTTCACTGTTCTTTGGTGTTTCCCACAGCCTTCAGGATAAACATCCAAAGTTTTGACATGACAAACAAGGCCCCTTTCTGTTTGTCCACACTAGGTTTCCAGTATCAACTCTCATTTCTTTCCCAAACCCTGAGTTCTAGATCTGGACCTCAGTTTTGCCATATTTGCTTACATTTCTCAAACTTTAACACACACTGCTCCCTCCTGCCACCCCAGGAGATTCTACATATCCTTCGAAAGGATGGCACCTCCTCCAAGAAGCCTACCCTGAACTTTCCCTTCCAAGATTCTGTGCTCTGCAAAGGGGAAAGGTCGGGGGGAGGGATAAATTAGGAGTTTGGGATTAACATATACACACGACTATATATAAAATAGATAATCAACAAGGACCTACTACATAACACAGGGAACTCTACTGCGTATCATGTAACAACCTGTATGGGAAAAGAATCTGAAAAAGAATGGATATATGTATAAGTGAATCACTTTGCTATACACCTGAAACTAACACAATATTGTAAATCAACTATACTCCAAGATAAAGTGAAAATTAAATAATAAAAAAAAAGCTTCTGTGTTCTGTAGCACCAGAACTCACTTCTTCCAAAGCACTGACTACTGTGCTTGTGTTTACCTGCCGCCCAGTAGAAGGGAAGATTACCTAGGGCAGAAGCATCATCTCCAGCAGCCCTTGGTTCTGACAACTCATTCAAGTGCCAGGACACTTCACACACATAACCTGCTTAATTAATTCTAAGAACCCATAGAAAGAGTGGTTTCTAATGTCATTTTACAAGTGTGGGGATTGTAGTGCAAAAGTAACCTGCCCAGGCCACAGAGAGCATAAGTCCTGGAATTCAAACCCTAAGCTGTCTTCACACCGGTACTCTTTCCACTATATGATATGACTATTGAAAAAAAGATTTTTTTTCCTGAGACCTGTTTTAACGGAAAGGAAATGAAGCTGGGATATATCAATTTCCTAATCTCTTTGGTCTGTACCAGACAAAGTCATTCAACAGACCAGGTAACATCTGTGGAACAATTAACGATGCTCCAAACTGTGCTAAGTGTTCTACATCGTAGAGTCTACAAGCACTAACAGAGTGAGTCCATGCAACCGCCACAGAGAGCGGGTCCTGTTAAGCCCATGCTACAGATGAGAACACTGAGACCTAGAAGCTTTAGGGCACTAGGCCGGGGTCACCGAGCTGGCAGGAGTCCTAGGCCGCACGCCCTGTCTAGTGCACGCACACCCGGGCACTGGGCACCGGTTCTAGTGCCCACCCTCCACCCTGCACCATCTAAAACCCCGCTTCGCAGCGCCCACACGCGAGACAATGGAAGCGGGAACTACAAACCCGTCTCGCCAAGCCGTGGCTGGAAGAAGCTCTGGATACAGATCAGGGGCAGACGGTGCTCAGGAGCGGCGCCCAGTCCACCCCGCGGAGGCGGTTGGCGTTAACTCCATCAGGCCCTCCCGGAGGGAAGCGCGCACGGCGGGTAGGGGCACCGAGTCCTGCAGCGCGCACAGGTCCTCACAGCGCGAGAAGTCGGCCGCGCTGTCGCGGCGCAGCTTCACCGAGTTATCATTGCCCAAACGCGGCCTTGGGGACACTGGCTGCGGATACGATGCCCACACCCGCCTGGGGGCCACGGCTGTCCTCCCAGCTCCTTGGGCGCCCACTGCCCGGAGGCTGCGCTCCCGCAGCATGCGCAGAAACTGCGTCGCAGCCAGAAGACGCAGGGCCACGGACCCCAGTTAGGCCTGCCCCTTGATGCCGTGCTCCAGCTCCACCTCCAGTCCGCAACGCCTGCAGTTGACGGGGACCTCAACCGCCCCCGCGCCGTCGCGCTGGAATTGAAGCCTGCGTGCGACCCCGTGGGGGCGGGGCTCGAGGACGTCAGCGAACTCGCCCCGCGTTCACCACACAGGCCCCCCTCCCATGGGGAAGCGGCCTGAGGAGCAGGGGCGGGAGCTCCGAGATTAGGGCGGTCCGAAAGGTAGCAGGTGTTGAGAATTTGGGGTTTCCAAAAAGCGTTTGCTGACTCATCCAAACAAAAGTGAGACATGGTTGTATCAGCGCATTTTAAAAGTAGTTAAACTCGCGCATTTTTTTTCTTAATTATATATGTAGCAAGGTTAAAACAAAATCTTTATAAACTGAGTTGTACCAGCCGTTTACTCTTTTCATTTGCGTTTATTTAAACACAGTTCTCAAAACATTTGAGTGAAATTGGGCCTCCTTTGGTAAAAGCAAAGGACCTGAAAATAATATTTTAAAAATGAACAGGCAAAGTCTTCAGTTCATCCACAACACAGGTGTAGTGTTCCCTTCTCTTTTTCTCAAACTCTGAAGCACCCAGTTTTTCCATATAATCTAAAAGCTAGAAGAACAAGCGTACATTTGTGGTGGAATATATTGTCACTTGCTGATAACTAGTTGAAATACCATTATCCCCTTGTAACAGCTTTAAGAAATAGCCTTTTAAAGGCATTCATTGTGTAACTCTTATCTTATTCCCTGCTATATATAATACAGATTATATAAACGCCGACAAATTCACATTTATATTAAGCATTTGCTGTATTGAAAGATCTTTAGGTCTAATACTAGCAGTATAGAGTTACAGAGCATAATTTTTATCACTTAATTTCAGGTATATTAAGTATGGTATGTTTTATGGACTGGAGGAAAATGGGCATTTTGGTCTTGAATTTACTACTGACAGTCTATTCTGAACAGTTCTGCTAACCATTGATATATTCGAAAGAAAAGTAAAAACCAAACTTTATTGTTGGTTTTTGCCATTTGGTAGCATTTTACACACAGGCTTCGATCTTCAGAATACCCTGGATTCAGTAGAAAAACCATTTAAATGAAGTTTTGTACAATAGAAACTTCTCAGCAGTCAAAATTTATACTGTAAAAAAATACATGCAAAACATACTTTTCTGGGGCTTCCCTGGTGGCGCAGTGGTTGAGAATCCGCCTGCCGATGCAGGAGACACGGGTTCGTGCCCTGGTCCGGGAAGATCCCACATGCCGCGGAGCAACTAAGCCCGTGAGCCATGGCCGCTGAGCCTGCGCGTCCGGAGCCTGTGCTCCGCAACGGGAGAGGCCACAACAGTGAGAGGCCCGCATACCGCAAAAAAAAAAAAAAAAACCAACATACTTTTCTGAAAACACTTAACTTTGAACAAAGCACCAAACTACACAAATGCAGAATGAAAACAGCATTTCAACTCCACCAAAAGTAGTCATCATAAAAGGTGTAAAAGTCACCTAACTTCAGAACTAGGCACTGTTCACTTTTTAAACAGGAGACAATAAAAAATATTGTCCACAAACAATATCCCAACTCTAGGACAGGTTTCAGAAAGTCTTCAACTTCATGCTTTAATAGCGACGAGGTGAGTATGATCGAGATCTGGAACGTGATCTGTATCCTCCACGACTATAGTAGGGAGAAGGTGACCGTCTTCTGTATATCTGATCCCTGTCTTGAGCAGCTCTCCATCCTCCTCCTCCTCCACCTCCTCCTCTGTATGACCTGCTGTAATAGTCCCGATCATCGTAGCCTCGATCATATCCCCTGTCGTAGTAATCTCGACGGCGTGAGCTGCCATAGGTAGGTCTCCCCATGTAAATTCCTGGTGTTGGGGTATGTGGTCTCTTTGTTATAGAGAAATCAACTCTGATCCTACGTCCATCAAGCTCCATTCCATTGGCACGCTCTTTCGCTTCCTTGGCATCATCTACATTTTCAAAATATACAATGGCAAATCTTCTTGAGCGTCTAGACTGCTGGTCATATACAATAGACACATCAGCAATTGGGCCATATTTAGAGAACACTTCTCTTAGATCTCTTTCTGTAGTGTATAAGCTCAATCCAAATACTCCAAGACAACAGTTGGGATCAGGATTTGCCCGATTCCCAACATGACACCTGCGAGTAGACATGGGAGAATGACTGTGGCTATGCCGTCTTCGATAATCTCTACTGTAAGATCTGCTACGGGATCTTCTATGGGAGCGGGACCGAGATCGTGACCTTGTATAATGCCTTCGAGAACTTCTTCTGGATCTAGACCTAGATTCAGATCTGGACCTGGACTTTGATCTGGAACGCCTGGAATCTTCCTTGGAGTGAGACCTTGCAGGGGTACGCCTTGCAGATTTCCCAGATCCATGAGCACTTCCACTTCTGGAAGCAGAACGGGATTCCCGCTCGCCGTAGTTCTGCTCGCCGCTGTCGCTCATGACTTCTAGCTGCTCTTGACGCCCGACGTGCTTCAAACGAAGCTGGCAACCTCTTGCGCCTTCTATCTAGAGGCTCAGCCGCAGCCCCGCACCACGCACTGGTTCCCGAGCCGCTGAGAGGAGAAACGCTCCGCACCGCCTCCGCTCGGGCTCTAAGTCTCCCCAAACTCGCGCATTTTAAAAGTAGTTAAACTCCCGGATAAATGTCTGTGCTCGCCCCGCCCAGGAGAGATCGTGCACTCCGTGAGGGACACATGAAAGGCTGAGTGAACGTTTGCCTGTGGTCCGTTACCTGGTGCACGGGTGTGTGAATTTCTGCGGAGAGCTCTGAATTTCTGTAGTTTCTGCTGACTTGACACGGTGGTTGGCAAATGGTGACGTGTTCCATGCATTCAGGACATGATCGTGGTTACTAATAATCACTTTGTTTTGTACTGACAACTCCAAGGAAAATTTACTACTGAATATCCACTTTACAGAAGAGAAACTGAGGCGTAGGAAGTGAAGTGACTGAGTAAGAGGAAGGACTCAGACAACTGCTGTTAGTAAATTAACCCTGCAAGGAGGCCGTTAGCCTGCGGTGGCTCTAGTGATGTGGCCGCCTACGTAAACCAACCAAAATCTAAGCCTGTCAACGCCTCAGGGTGACGAACACCGCTGAGGACAACCAGTCACAAACCGCCAACTAGGCTTTAAAGCTATAGCAAGTCAGTAATTTCCTTGCTTTGCTTCTGCCCTTTTAAAATAAAAAATCTCTGCAGCTCCTGTGGCTGGAGTGCTCCTCACCACTTCCGCTTTGGTGGTGCATGAATTGATTCTATTTCTGCTCACATAAACTGTTAATATTTTAAATATGCCTCAGTTTGACTTTTAACATTGGCCGTAGAAGTTGGACTTGTGTCCAGTTTCTAGAACAGTGGTCGTCCTCTGGTCAGGCCTTAGGCGTTACGTGTACAACGTTCCTCTTCTACCATCACCTTCTGGATGCCTCCACCCACTACAAGCTCCCACGCATCAGATCCCCTAGATGTGGTCAGCCATGGCTTTTACATGCAGCGTGCTAACGTTATAACATTGCAGACACTCCTCCATCCTCCAGCCAGCATGCAAAGTGAACCATTACCATTCCTGTTGAAGAGGCTGCTATAACCACTTTCCCAAACACAGCCACTCCTCAGCTGACCCTGGGCAAGCACTCTTCTGAACTTGGTCTCCATCACTGCCATGGATGTCTTTATATTTAGGCTACATTTTAAAGTATGCTTAAACAACATATAGTATTCTACTACGTTTTCTCTTGTTACTTTATTTAGTGTTATCTTTGCTCGGTTCATCCATGCTGACACGTAAAGATCTATGTAGTTCATGTACACTTTATCATTTTACCTCTGATTCCCTGTACTTGACAGGGAATGTCAAGTTGTCCATCATGACAACATTATACCCAGACTGCCAAGCCATTTTACCTTCCCATGAAACCTCAGTGGAGATGTTTTTTGCTCATCTATAACGTTCACCTTCTCTGGACCTGCTTTCAGAGCAATGCGTTTTGTTAGATGCAGTCACAGAACTATGTCAACAACATAGGCTTTCTTATTTTAACTGACATTGGTGTCCATTTCTTTTTTCTACTCCCTTACTTATGGCTGTTAAAAATGACTCTTTCTCCACTCTTTTCATGTCCCACTCACTAGACTCTGTTCTGTGTCCTTGCTCTCTCACCTGAAGAGGATACCTCTTCTTTCACCAAGAAAGTAAGGGTTCAGACATGCACTTCCTCATCTTCTTTCTGCTGACTCTGGCTGCCTTCCAATCCATGTTCCATGACGCAGGCACCACCCCCTCCTCTTCAAATCCTTCTGTGACTGTCCATTGCTCTTAGGATAAAGACAAACCTCTTCACAGTGGTCTAAAATGTGGAGTCACAGCCTGGCTGCCGGTAGAGAACTGTTGCCGTTCTGTAAGATAAGGAGCTTGCTTCACAATGTAAATCATATGTCCACTAGATATACTGTTTGGTTTAACAGGCAAGATTTGCTTGATGAACGAAGCAGGGTGTTGACTTACATTCTAGAGCAACCTTCTCATCCTGTTGTGTACTGGCACAATGGGTGCAGTAGTCTGCAGGGCAGGGCATCCCCTGGGCAGGATGGAGCATGATCTCTGCAGCCTCGTCTTGCACCTCCTTCCTTTCATTCTCAATCATCCAGCCCACAGTGGCCTCCTTTCAGGCCTGCATCCTTACAACGGCGCATTGCCCATACTGCCTCTCTGCATGAAATGTCCTTCTGTTTAGTCTGCAACTGATTAATGCCTCCTCATCTTTCTCATCTCTTCTCATGTGTCACTTTGTCAAGAAAGTATCCCCTTACCTACTCAGCTCATCACCCCCCTCTACCGTAGCTCACATAACATCAGGTACCTCTTGCTTATAGCCTTCATCACATTTCACATCCAGTTTTAGATAGGTGTTTACCATATGGTCTGTGAGGAAGACATCATGTCTGTTTTGATTACTCTTTCATCCTCAGCGACTAGTACAGTTACTGATACATTTGTTAAATGGAGAAATGAATGTATCCAACCAATGACCAAGCCCTGACACTTTTTCTTTATATTGTCTCTAATACTCCTCCCTTCCATCTGTTTTGTCATTACTCTGGTTCTACCATTTATTATTTTACACCTGGATTATGATGATTGCTTCAGAGAATAACATGTCTTCCTATCTTCCTCCCTGCAACCTCTATTACACCTCCCAAGGTTCTTGGATTATGCCATTGCCCTGTTCCAAAACATGCATGACACGCATTGCCAACACAATACAGCCAAACTCTTAAGATTGAAATTCAATACCCTCCATAATTTGGCTTTAATTTCACTTTCGAGACTTTTAAAAAAATAACTGGGTCTAATTGTCTCTGCATCTTTGCTCTCTTTCATATCTACCTATGACATTAATTTTTTTTCTAGTCAATCTATTTTGCACCTCCTTCTCTGTGAAAACTTCATTGAGAATCCAAGCAACTTATGGATCCCTTCTCTCCCCAAAACTTGTAAATAGTTTAACAAGACATATGTAGAACTGCCATAAGGCATCTACATCTTATCTCCCTCTCTGATATCTAACATCCCTGAGACCAGGGGTACGTCTCTGTGTTCTGTGCAGTTCTCAGCACAGTACTATACACATAGTAAATATTCGGTAAATGAGTGAATAAGTGAATGAGTCACCATGAGAAGGGTATTCTCTCATTCTTTCTCTCTTTTTCCACTTTCAAGTTTCTTTAGTTAGTTTCCTTAGATAAAAGGTTTCTTTGTAGCTACACAGTGTTCAGGCTCACAGAATGTTGCAAATAGCTGCTAAGAGCATCCCACCACCACGTTAGAATAGCTTGCTCTCCCTCTCAAGTGGAGAGAGCAGGATTCATTATGTATTAAGTGCCTTTGTTCACTTGGCATTTAGAGGCACTAGGGGCATCAGTGCTCTACACTCAGGTGAAATGCCTATTTTGTTTGTAATTTTCCTTTGTGAATAACAACTATCCACAAAGATGTTTTGTTCGAATTTTCCATCCTTTTAGATTCATAAAAAGCATTTTAACTAGGTAGAAGCAGAAAATGAATAAAAAGAACTTTGCATTACATGTAATAAAAGTTTGGGGAGATCTGTGGTACATTAGTGAAGTTGTTTGGGGAAACTTTAGCCATGTACATTGTGTTGAAGAGGCACCAAGAGTTCAAGAATTCTCAAAATTTGAGTACACAGTTGCCTTACATGTATGCACGGTGGCAGCCATGTACATAACAAAGCTTTGGAGGATGTTGTATTAGTCAGCTCTCGCTGTGATAATGCTTTGGAACAAATCGTCCCAAAACTCAGTTACATAAACAAGAATTTATTTTTCTTAAGACATATGGGCTAGCTGCAGTGGCTCTCTTTTAGACCTCTACATGGCTGCTTTTGCTCTGTGTTTTGGGTCAGTTTGAGGTCTGTCCCACACATCTTCCTCTGGAGCCCAGCTGTGAGGCTGCAGCTCCCAGACCCTGTCATCTCACAACATTCACTGAAACATAAGAGGTGAGTCCAACCACACAAGCCCGTTTAAAGCCTCTGCTGCTCATTTAAGGCCATCATGTCTGCTCACACTTCATTGCCCAAAACGTGTCACAGATCTACGCTGTATTTAGAATATGTGTATTTGTTTAAAGTTGGGTGCTCTCACAGAAGAATATTGCATTTTGGACAGTGTTACCTTAGCATTTTCATTGGCATTTGCAAACGTGATAAACGTCATATTCGCTTTTTCACCTTTGAGCACTTTTTGAAATTGTGGGACAATTTCTATGGGAAAAGAGGAAGGTATACTTTAGAAGTCAACTCTAGTTATGGCATTGTTGGGAGAAGAGTTAACGATGATAAGGTCAATACAAATGAAAGATTTGGGATTCACGTATTCATCATTAACATTAGCATTCTACAGAATATTCCTAGAGAATTGTGATGTTACCTTTAGGTGACTTCCATCATAAATCATTAGAATTTGACAAAGCCACTTCAGTAAAACATACATTATACAGTACATCGCATTTTAGTTTTTCCTACCACTCCACAACTTATCATCAATACTGTACCGTAACACAGAAACAGAAACAGAAACAGTGAATTCATTGTTATCACATGGGCTTCACAAGAAATAGTAGTGGAAGTTCTTCAAACGATAGCTCAAGCCATAAAAACAAAACAAAGAATGCTGACTGGGGCTTCCTTGGTGGCACAGTGCTTTAGAGTCCGCCTGCCGATGCAGGGGACTCGGGTTCGTGCCCCGGTCCGGGAAGATCCCACGTGCCGCAGAGCGGCTGGGCCCATGAGCCATGGTCACTGAGCCTGCACGTCCGGAGCCTGTGCTCCACAACGGGAGAGGCCACAGCAGTGAGAGGCCCGTGTACCACAAAAAAAAAAAAAAAAAAAAGAATGCTGACTAGAGCAGTTGTGTAGGGAATTATAAAAGATAATGTAATTTTAAATTTCTTCTCCTTTCTTCTCTTAACTAATTTGAAAAGTAAGTGCATAAACAGTATGACTATATTTGGATTGTTCTGTATATAACATAAAGAAATATCATATATTTGATTATATGGCACAAAGAAGGCAGTGAGAACAAAGCTGTATTAGAATAAAAATGACATTAGATCATAAGCTGAATCCGCAGGAAGAAAGGAAGAGAACCAGAAATGGTAAATAAATAGATTAAACCAACAAACTCTATAAATATTTATTTCCTCTACTTTCTTCTTTAAGCTCCTTTAAAAGATAAGCTTGTGTGAAGTAATAATTATAATAATATGTTGTTAAATATGTAACATATATAAATGTAATAAAAACAAAAAAGAGGGGAAGGCATACAGCTCTATAAAAGTACAGATTCTATTTCTCACTGGAATGAAGCTAGTATAACTCTGAAGACATTCTGAGATTTATTACATAAGTATATAAAAGTACAGATTCTGTTTCTCACTGGAATGAAGCTAGTATAACTCTGAAGACATTCTGAGATGTATTACATAAGCCCTAGAGCAACCATTACTCAAAAAATGTGGTTACAGGGCTTCCCTGGTGGCGCAGTGGTTGAGAGTCCGCCTGCCAATGCAGGGGACGCGGGTTCGTGCCCTGGTCCGGGAAGATCCCACTTGCCGCAGAGTGGCTGGGCCCGTGAGCCATGGCCGCTGAGCCTGCGCGTCCAGAGCCTGTGCTCCACTACGGGAGAGGCCAGAGCAGTGAGCAGCCTGCGTACCGCAAAAAAAAAAAAAAAAAAAAAAAAAAAAAAAGTGGTTACTAATCATTAAAGGAATTAAATGTTATAGCAGAAAATATCCACTTAATATAAAAGGAAAATGGAGGAACAACAGCAGTAAAAAAAGAGACATGGTGAAAGCCAAAGTTAAAATGATAGACATAAATAAATTCTACCATGTCAATAATAAAAACTAAATGTAAATGAATTAAACAATATAATCAAAAGGCAGATATTGTCGAACTGGGTTTAAAAAAATGTTTTCTGTAGGAGACACTCCTTGGATCTAATGGGTACAAAGTAAAAGGATGAAAAAATATACATCATGAAAACAGCAACCATAAGAATGCTGAAGTGGCTATACTAGCACCAAAAAAAAATACACTACACTTTAAAAAAGTTTGCTAGATATGAAAACGGACACTTTATGCTAAGAAATGGGAAAATACAAAAATTATTTAGATGTGTCCCAAATAAGATAAAACCAAAATACATGACGAAGAAAATACCAGAATACATGAAGAATTGAAGGAAGAAATAGATAATTCTGCAACATTAGGTAGAGGCTTCAGTAGTCCACAGTCAATAATGGATAGAACAATTAGGCAGAAGATCAACATATGAATTAGCAAGACCTAATAAATGTCTACAGAACACTCAACAGAACAGTAAAATACACATCCTTCTCAACTACATGTGAAACGTTTTCCAGCATAGGTGACATGCTAGGCTATAAGACAAGGTATAGAAACCCACATGTAAAATGGTGCAGCCATTTTACAAAACAGCTTGACAGTTCCTCCAAGTGTTAAACTTAGAATTACCCTATGACCCAGCAGTTCTAGTACTAAATATTTACCTAACAGAAATAAAAACTTATGTCTGCACAAAAGCTTGTACATGAATGTTCATAGAAGCATATTTATAAAAGCAAGAGGTAGAAATAATTCAAATGTCAATCTGACAAATGAATAAACAAAATGTGGAATATCTGTATAATAGAATAGTATTCAGCTATAAAAAGGAATGAAATATTGATCCATGTTACAACATGGATGAACTATGAAAGCATTATGTAAAGTGAAAGCAGCCACTCACAAAAGATCACATATTGTATGGTCCCATTTATATGAAATGCCCAGAATCATGAATCTGTGGAGACAGAAAGTAGATTACTTAGTGGTTGCCTAGGACTGAGAGGGTTGAAGAGAATGAAAAAACATTGTTAATGCATAATGGGTTTTTTTGTGGGGGGACAAAAATCTACAATTGGATTGTTGTGATGGTTACACAAGTCTTTTAGTGGTTACACTAAGAACCACTGAACTGTATACATTAAAGGGTTGAAATTTTGGTATGTAAATTACATCCCAATAAAGCTGTTAAAATAATGATAATTTTACATTTATAAATTTGAAAATTCATCCAAAATTACAAATTCTTAAAAATGCAACCTAACAAGACTAACCCAAGAAAAAAAAATCCAAAAAATCTATATCTACTCAGAAAGTTGTTTGCATAATTAAGTACCTTTACAGAAAATGATTTCCAGGGATAAATGGCTTTCCAAGTAAATTCTTCCAAATATTTAGGAAAGAAATACCAGTAGTCTTACATAAAAATCTTCCAGGAAACAGAAAAGTATATATTGCTCAAGATTTTTATAAGGCCAACATAAGTTTCACATCAAAACTAAAAAGAATATTACAAGAATAGAATAACAGGGCACTTTCACTTTTGAACATGCATGCAAAATGTGTAAACAAAAGCACAAAGTATATCCATGGTATGTAAAACAATCATATATCACAATCAAAGTGGCTTTATTCTAGTAATGCAAGGTTGGTTTAATGTTCACACATGAAAGTGATCCCAGGAATGAATTATAATGGGAAAAAAAGTCATTTAAAAAAGAAGTCTTGGGAATTCTCTGGTGGTTCAATGGTTAGGACTCAGCACTTTCACTTCTGGGGGCCTGGGGTTCAATCCCCTGTCAGGGAACTAAGATCCTGCAAGCCATGAGGCAGGGCCCCCCCCAAAAAAAGAAAAAAAGAAGCCTTAACCAGAAGAAGCACAAGATTGAATAAACATAATAGATAACAGCTTATGAAAAGTAGGTGAAGAGTATGAAATATTCTAAAATTTTAAAACAAAAAGAAATTGTTAAAGATTCAAGAGGATGTGACAAATATTGTACATAGGCAAAAAATAAAATAAAATAAAATACACACATGATGAGAGCCCAAAAATTCAGATGCCCAAGTCTGTCTCGGAAGATTCTCATTCAATGGGCTCTGGATTTCATCTTTGTTTAGAAACCTACAGGTGATTCTGATACAATTCATAGACACAATGTAAAGCTTCTGCCTTACAGGAAATAATACCAGATTATTTTGTTATTTTATAGTTATATTAACAACTTGTACTATTGACAGATAAGTCTGATGTCAAAATGCACTCCCCACTAAGGATAAAAAAGGAACTAGTACTCTCTACTGCTACTTGGTGGCAGCATGCATATATTGCAAGGGCAATTATTATAGGAATCCAAATTAGTGGAACATTTTAGAACTGGAAGACTACGTAGAGACCATCTAGTCAAGCTTCCAACTATTATAGTTGTGAAAACGAAGGCCCATATAAATGAAATGATTGATCTCCAAAGAGTGTTAGTGAAAGAGTATGAAATAAAAAATATCTCTGTTTAATTTAGTGCTATTTTTATTAACCTCAAGTATTAGCTCAAACTTCAGTTTGACAGATTTGGGATTGAATATTGCTCGAATTTACAGGTTGCGTGCCTTTTAGTAAGTTAGTAAAACACTTTTTTTTTTTTTTTTTTTTTGCAGTACATTGGCCTCTCACTGTTGTGGCCTCTCCAGTTGTGGAGCACAGGCTCCGGACGTGCAGGCTCAGCGGCCACGGCTCACAGGCCCAGCCGCTCCGTGGCATGTGGGATCTTCCCAGACCATGGCACGAACCCGCGTCCCCTGCATCGGCAGGCGGATTCTCAACCACTGCGCCACCAGGGAAGCCCAGTAAAACACTTTTAACTTCGCTTTTCACATATGTAAAATGGTGAGCCTTGACTGATAGAAAGCATGAGATAGCCTAGCACTGTTCTTAACACATACAAGTACTTAAAATTTTTTGGCTCTCATCCCTCTTAAACAGCCTCTATCTTCTTAACAATAAAAGTGTCTTGCAGCTAGCAAAGCACCCAAGACCTGACCACATTCTGGTAAGAGATATAGGATTCTTTTTCTTACTGGGGGTTCTTTATACCTGATATTTGAACTGCACTGAAACATGAACATCTCTTGTTTATACTGTATTTTTTTCTTTTTAGTTATTTCTGAGATATACATTTTAAAGTAATAACTAGAATTATGACTTATAACATTATACCAGAACATATAAGATTTTTAGAAATTTCATTTAATGTCTAAAACATTTATTAACATATTTCCATACAAATAACCAAAGAAAGTTTAGTATTAGTTGTTTTCTTTGTTTCTTTTTTTATACTGCAGGTTCTTATTAGTCATCAATTTTACACACATCAGTGTATACATGTCAATCCCAATCACCCAATTTAACACACCACCATCCCCACCCCACCGCGGTTTTCCCCCCTTGGTGTCCATACGTTTGTTCTCTATATCTGTGTCTCAACTTCTGCCCTGCAAACCGGTTCATCTGTACCATTTTTCTAGGTTCCACATACATGTGTTACTATACAATATTTGTTTCTCTCTTTCTGACTTACTTCACTGTGTATGACAGACTCTAGGCCCATCCACATCTCAACAAATGACTCAATTTCGTTCCTTTTTAAGGCTGAGTAATATTCCATTGTATATATGTACCATGACTTCTTTATCCATTCATCTGTCGATGGGCATTTAGGTTGCTTCCATGACCTGGCTATTATAAATAGTGCTGCAGTGAACATTGGGGTGCATGTGTCTTTTTTTTTTTTTTTTTTTTTTGCGGTATGCGGGCCTCTCACTGTTGTGGCCTCTCCCATTGCGGAGCACAGGCTCTGGACGCGCAGGCTCAGCAGCCATGGCTCACGGGCCCAGCCGCTCTGCGGCATGTGGGATCTTCCCGGACCGGGGCACGAACCCGTGTCCCCTGCATCGGCAGGCGGACTCGCAACCACTGCGCCACCAGGGAAGCCCTGCATGTGTCTTTTTGAATTATGGTTTTCTCTGGGTATATGCCAGTAATGGGATTGCTGGATCATATGGTAATTCTATTTTTAGTTTTTTAACGAACCTCCATACTGTTCTCCATAGTGGCTGTATCAATTTACATTCCCACCAACAGTGCAAGAGGATACCCTTTTCTCTGCACTCTCTCCAGCATTTGTTGTTTGTAGATTTTCTGATGATGCCCATTCTAACTGGTGTGAGGTGATACCTCGTTGTAGTTTTGATTTGCATTTCTCTAATAATTAGTGATGTTGAGCAGCTTTTCATGTGCTTCTTGGCCATCTGTATGTCTTCTTTGGAGAAATGTCTGATTAGGTCTTCTGCCCATTTTTGGATTGGGTTGTTTGTTTCTTTAATATTGAGATGCATGAGCTGTTTATATATTTTGGAGATTAATCTTTTGTCTGTTGATTCGTTTGTGAATATTTTCTCCCATTCTGAGGGGTGTCTTTTCATCTTATTTATGGTTTCCTTTGCTGTGCAAAACATTTGAAGTTTCACTAGGTCCCACTTGTTTATTTTTGTTTTTATTTCCATTACTCTAGGAGGTGGATCAAACAAGATCTTGCTGTGATTTATGTCAGAGTGTTCTGCCTATGTTTTCCTCTAAGAGTTTTATAGTGTCCGGTCTTACATTTAGGTCTTTAATCCATTTTGAGTTTATTTTTGTGTATGTTGTTAGAGAGTGTTCTAATTTCATTCTTTTACATGTAGCTGTCCACTTTTCCCAGCACCACTTATTGAAGAGACTGTCTTTTCTCCCTTGTATATCTTGCCTCCTTTGTCATAGATTAGTTGACCACAGGTTCGTGGATTTATCTCTGGGCTTTCTATCTTGTTCCATTGATCTATGTTTCTGTTTTTGTGCCAGTACCATATTATCTTGATTACTGTAGCTTTGTAGTGTAGTCTGAAGTCAGTGAGTCTGATTCCTCCAGCCCCGTTTTTTCCCTTCAAGACAACTTTGGCTATTCGTGGTCTTTTGTGTCTCCATACAAATTTTAAGGTGATTTGTTCTAGTTCCGTAAAAAATGCCATTGGTAATTTATAGGGATTTCATTGAATCTGTAGATTGCTTTGGGTAGTATAGTCATTCTCACAATTTTGATTCTTTCAATCCAAGAACATGATATATCTCTCCATCTGTTGGTATCATCTTTATTTTCTTTCATCACTGTCTTATAGTTTTCTGCATACAGGTCTTTTGTCTCCCTAAATAGGTTTATTCCTAGGTATTTTATTCTTTTTGTTGCAATGGTAAATGGGAGTGTTACCTTAATTTTTCTTTCAGATATTTCATCATTAGTGTATACGAATGTAAGAGATTTCTGTGAATTAATTTTGTATCCTGCAACTTTACCAAATTCATTGATTAGCTCTAGTAGTTTTTTGGTGGTATTTTTAGGATTCTCTATGTATAGTATTACATCATCTGCAAACAGTGACAGTTTTACTTCTTCTTTTCCAATTTGTATTCCTTTTATTACTTTTTCTTCTCTGATTGCTGTAGCTAGGACTTCCAAAACTATGTTGAATAATACTGGTGATAGTGGGCATCCTTGTCTCGTTCCTGATCTTAGAGGAAACGGTTTCAGTTTTTCACCATTGAGAATGATGTTTGCTGTGGGTTTGTCATATATGGCCTTTATTATGTTGAGGTAGGTTCCCTCTATGCCCACTTTCTGGAGAGTTTTTATCATAAATGGGTGTTGAATTTTGTCAAAAGCTTTTTCTGCATCTATTGAGATGATCATATGGTTTTTATTCTTCAATTTGTTAATAGAGTGTATCACATTGATTGATTTGCATATATTGAAGAATCCTTGCATCCCTGGGATAAATCCTACTTGATCGTGGTGTATGATCCTTTAATGTGTTGTTGGATTCTGTTTGCTAGTATTTTGTTAAGGATTATTGCGTCTGTATTCATCAGTGATATTGGTCTGTAATTTTCTTTTTTTGTAGTATCTTTCTCTGGTTTTGGTATCAGGGTGCTGGTGGCTTCATGGAATGAGTTTGGGAGTGTTCCTTCCTCTACAATTTTTTGGAAGAGTTTGAGAAGGATGGGTGTTAGCTCTTCTCTAAATGTTTGATAGAATTCACCTGTGAAGCCATCCGGTCCTGGACTTTTGTTTGTTGGAAGATTTTTAATCACAGTTTCAGTTTCATTCCTTGTGATTGGTCTGTTCATATTTTCTGTTTCTTCCTGGTTCAGTCGGGGAAGGTTATACCTTTCTAAGAATTTGTCCATTTCTTCCAGGTTGTCCATTTTATTGGCATAGAGTTGCTTATAGTCGTCTCTTAGGATGCTTTGTATTTCTGTGGCGTCTGTTGTAACTTCTCCTTTTTCATTTCTAATTTTATGGATTTGAGTCCCCTCCCTCTTTTTCTTGATTAGTCTGGCTAATGGTTTATCAATTTTGTTTATCTTCTCAAAGAACCAGCTTTTAGTTTTGTTGATCTTTGCTATTGTTTTCTTTGTTTCTATTTCATTTATTTCTGCTCTGATCTTGATCATTTCTTTCCTTTTGCTAACTTTGGGTTTTGTTTGTTCTTCTTTCTCTAGTTCCTTTAGGTGTAAGTTTAGATTGTTTACTTGAGATTTTTTTTGTTTCTTGAGGTAGGCTTGTATGGCTACAAGAACTGCTTTTGCTGCATTCCTTACGTTTTGAATCGTCGTGTTTTCATTGTCATTTGTCTCTAGGTATTTTTTATTTCCTCTTTGATTTCTTCAGTGATCTCTTGTTTATTTAGTACATATTGTTTAGCCTCCATATGTTTGTGTTTTTTATGTTTTTTTCCCTGTAATTCATTTGTAATCTCATAGTGTTGTGGTCAGAAAAGATGCTTGATATGATTTCAATATTCTTAAATTTACTAAGGCTTGATTTGTGACCCAAGATGTGATCTATCCTGGAGGATGTTCCATGCGCACTTGAGAAGAAAGTGTAATCTGCTGTTTTTGGATGGAATGTCCTTTAAATATCAATTAAACCTATATGGTCTATTGTGTCATTTAAAGCTTCTGTTTCCTTATTTATTTTCATTTTGGATGATCTGTCCATTGGTGTAAGTGAGGTGTTAAAATCCTCCACTATTATTGTGTTACTGTTGTTTCCTCTTTTATAGCTGTTAGCAGTTGCCTTATGTATTGAGGTGCACCTATGTTGGGTGCATATATATTTATAATTGTTATATTTTCTTCTTGGATTGATCCCTTGATCATTATGTAGCGTCCTTCCTTGTCTCTTATAACATTCTTTATTTTAAAGTCTATTTTATGTGATATGAGTATACGTACACAATATGATCATCTCAATAGATGCAGAAAAAGCTTTTGACAAAACTCAACACCCATTTATGATAAAAACTCTCCAGAAAGTGGGCATAGAGGGAAGCTACCTCAACATAATAAAGGCCATACACTACAAACCCACAGCAAAAATCATTCTCAATGGTGAAAAACTGAAACCGTTTCCTCTAAAGTCAGGATCAAGACTAGGATGTCCACTGTCACCACTATTATTCAACATAGTTTTGGAAGTCCTAGCCACAGCAATCAGAGAAGAAAAAGAAATAAAAGTAATACAAACTGGTTAAGAAGAAATAAAATTGTCACTGTTTGCAGATGACATCATACTATACATAGAAAATCCTAAAGATGCCACCAAAAAACTACTAGAGCTAATCAATGAATTTGGTAAAGTTGCAGGATACAAAATTAATGCACAGAAATCTCTTGCATTCCTATACACTAACAGTGAAAAATCAGAAAGATAAATTAAGGTAACACTCCCATTTACCATTGCAACAAAAAGAATAAAATACTTAGAAATAAACCTACTTAAGGAGGCAAAGATCTGTACTCAGAAAACTATAAAACACTGTTGAAAGAAATCAAAGATTACACAAACAGGTGGAGAGATATACAATGTTCTCGAATTGGAAGACTCAATATTGTGAAAATGACTATACTACCCAAAGCAATCTAGATTCGATGCAATCCCTATCAAATTCCCAGTGGCATTTTTCTCAGAACTAGAACAAAAAATTTTACAGTTTGTATGGAAACACAAAAGACCCCAAATAGCCAATCATGAGAAAGAAAAACGGAGTTGGGGGAATTAGGCTCCTAAACTTCAGGAGATACTACAAAGCTACACTAATCAAGAGAGTATGGTACTGGCACAAAAACAGAAATATAGATCAATACTATGGGATAGAAAGCCCAGAGGTAAACCCACACACTTATGGTAACCTAATCTATGACAAAAGGAGCAAGAATATACAATGGAGAAAAAGCAGCCTCTTCAATAAGTGGCACTGGGGAAACTGGAGAGCTGCATGTAAAAGAATGAAATTAGAATACTCCCTAACACCACACACAAAAATAAACTCAAAATGGATTAAAGACCTAAATGTAACACCAGACACTATAAAAGTCTTAGAGGAAAACATAGGAAAATCACTCTTTGACATAAATCACATCAAGATCTTTTTTGACCCACCTCCTAGAGTACTGAAAATAAAAACAAAAATAAAAAAATGGGACCTAATTAAACATAAAAGCTTCTGCACCTCAAAGGAAACCATAAACAAGACAAAAAGACAACCCTCAGAATGGAAGAAAATATTTGCAAATGAAGCAACTGACAGAAAATTAATCTCCAAAATATACAAGCAGCTCATGCAGCTCAATATCAAAACAACAAACAACCCAATCAAAAAAATGAGCAGAAGAACTTAAATAGACATTTCTCTAAAGAAAATATACAGATTGCCAACAGACACATGAATGGATGCTCAACATCATGAATCATTAAAGAAATGCAAATCAAAACTATAGTGAGGTATCACCTCACACCAGTCAGAATGGCCATCATCAAAAGATCTACAAACAATAAATGCTAGAGAAGTTGTTGAGAAAAGGGAACCCTCTTGCACTGCTGGTGGGAATGTAAATTGATACAGCCACTATGGAGAACAGTATGTAGGTTCCTTAAAAAACTAAAAATAGAGCTACCATATGACCCAGCAATCCTGTTACTGGGCATATACCCTCAGGAAACCATAACTCAAAAAGTTACATGTACCCCAATGTTCATTGCAGCACTATTTACAATAGCCAGGACATGGAAGCAACCTAAATGTCCATCAACAGAGCAATGTGTAAATAAGATGTGGTACATATATACAATGGAATATTATTCAGCCAAAAAAAGGAACAAAATTATGTCATTTGTAGAGATGTGGATGGCCCTAGAGTCTGTCATACAGGGTGAAGTAAGTCAGAAAGAGAAAAACAATATCGTATATTAACACATGTATGTGGAATCTAAAAAAAATGGTACAGATGGCCCTATTTGTAGGGCAGAAATAGAGACACAGATGTAGAGAATGGACATGTGGACACAGGGTGGGGAAGGGGAGGGTGGAATGAATTTGGAGATTAGCATTGACATATATACACTACCAGGAGTAAAATAGGTAACTAGTGGGAAGCTGCTGTACAGCACAAGGAGCTCAGCTCGGTGCTGTGTAATGACCTAGATGGGTGGGATTGGGGGAGAGGAGTGGGAGGGATGTCCAAGAGGTAGGGGATATATGTGTACGTATAGCTGATTCATTTTGGTGTACAGCAGAAACTAACAGAACATTGTAAAGCAATTATACTCCAATAGAAAATTCTAATTAGATGAAGTCTCCAAGTGATAGCATGAATAAAGTGTTATACCTGGCCAAAAACTGCTAATTTTTGTTCTACCTAGCACTTGATTAGGCAAGGTAAAGTTTTTTCCTGGTATTGGGAAAGTGAATAAATGTGTAATGATAGATAATGAAACAAGTATTAGAAGTGATTTCATGCCTGTATGTGTTTCTGTCAGGGTCTTTTACATCCCCCTTAAGCCAAAAAGTCAATGTGACCTCAGATGGCAGCTCCTGCCACTGTAGCTAACTGACATGCCACATGGCGGGAGCTAGTGAGATGCTGTTTTGAACATTTTCCATCACAGCTGCCGCAAGACCAACTGTGGTCACTGGAGGGCTCCAGAATGCAAGGTTAAGGATCTCGGAGTTAAAACCTCTGACTTATCTTCTCTCTTCATGAAGAAGTGTTTCCAACTGCTGGCGAATCTACTTACTGGGAGAGTTAGAGAGAAAGGATTAGCTTGATTTGGGCACTGGAGCAAAGAGGTCCAGAGGATACGCAAACGGGTCCAGCAAAAAAGTCCAAAAATCTGCAGTCATCTCTGGTTTAATTCCTCCTCTCCTATGTGAAGAGAGTTAGGGTACATCATGAGAGTAAGGCAGGAGAGATTCACTGTTGTGGACAGGGGGCAAAGAGGAACTAGAGTTTGAGTTTTCAGTGAGGCAGCCTCAGAGGAGATAAGAATCAGGTCCAGGAGTGAAAGTTCAGCCTCACAGAACAAGCAAAACGTGCCTTGAGTATTTGTCTGTTTTGTTTTTTTCTGAAACCATCCTTAAGACAAGGAAAACATTAAATCACAAATCTGAAGACTTGAATCTAGTCCCAGTTCTGTCAATCAACAAAACTAGCTGATATTGTGGAATATAATTTGACCCCAAGCAAGTTCACAGGATAGAAGTTTGTCAACCCCACACGTTGGTTAAAATATCTATTTGTTCCAGAAATCACGTACCTAATCACTGGTTTTTCAAGAATTGATCATTGTGGGGACTTACAGTATTGTTTTGCTATATTTTTAACCTTTGGACACTTGCTATTTTTTGGCTTTTGGGAGATTTTCTATAATACAAATAGAATATCATAAGCCCATATTATTTAATTCATCCTTGTCTAGAAAATATAATTGAGGCATAAGCTTCAGTCATTAGTTAACAATTGTTAATGAAAGATCTTAAAAGAATAGGTGACTATTCACGAGTTGCTTTGAGAAGACTAGCCCCAAACTAGTTATTAAAATTTGTTCTCTAGGGAATTCCCTGGCAGTCCAGTGGTTAAGACATCGTACTTCCAAAGCAGGGGAGGGCGTGGGTTTGATCCCTGGTCAGGGAACTAAGACCCCACAAGCCTTGTGGCACAACAACAACAACAAAATTTTGTTCTCCAGAATTCTCAGTACCTCAGATAAGCCCATGTCTCTCCCCGGGTTCCCCGCTCCCTCTAGTAAAGGTCAAGAGAATTCCCAAGAACCCTCAGATTTGTGGATTTGAGTGAAGTATAAGAGGCCCTTCCCAGCTTCCGCACTTTCAACTGCAGCAGAGAAGGGGACCCTAGAGCTCTGTGTGTTTCTGGCAAGGTCCTTACCCTTCCCTACTGCCTGACACACCCCTATTATCTGCCCTTCCACCATTAAAACCAATCTCATTATGCCTTTAGCTTTGTTATGTCAGTCTCCACAAGGAGCCCCAACATCTAGGGTTACCCCTTATCCAGATACACCTCAGCACTTACCTTTCTGATTCCATCTCCCCTTTGCCCAACCTGCAAGCCTCTGGACAGGCAGTAAAATCCTCCGTAGCCTCAAACTCTTCTCTTAATAGTCTTTTACCTTCTTATTCTAAGTGAAACTTGATTCTCCTCTGAAGTCAGTGCTTCTCCTGCATCTCTCTCAAGTTATGGCTGACATACCACTGAGCCTGAGTTCGTGTGCTGGTCTTTTCTCCCCACTGCCACTTCCAAATCATCCTCCTCCCCTCCTCCCTAAAAGCACTCAGCTTTGAGTCTGGTGTCAATGGACTATCCATCCATTAACCCTCTTTGTAACAATCATGAGCTGAACCCCGCTCCCAGGTCATACTCTCTCATTCCTTAATTTAGGTCCTGACTCACTATCATTCTCTCCAACCTGACTCCTGTCATAATTTTTAGTGATTTCAATATTCACAGAAGATTACGAGTACCCTGATGTTTTAGTAAGGTTTCTCCTGAAAGTAGACCCAGAAACAAGGGCTTTGGATACAAGTGGTTTATTTGGGAGATAACCCAGTAAGCAAGAAGCAGGGAGCAAGGAGAGTAAGATATAGGGAAAGAGGAAAAGCCTCTGTAAAGGTGTGGCATCAAGGTCACCACTATGAAAAAAAAGGGGGGAGGATAGTCAAGTCCAGTGAGATCTCCAGGAAGCATCCTGAGTGTCTCACAAAATTGTCTGTCAAAGGACCAGAGGCTGGGGCACTTATTCACTGACTTCTGACCCTACTGGTTGAGGGTTGTTCCCTGAAGCATATCTTCCTCCTACTTGCTGTACTTTGTTCTTGCCTGTGAACCTAGCAGGCTCCTGGGCTTTCAGAGAAGATCTTGCGGTGAAAGCAAAAGAGGTGCCCTTTTCAGGTGGAAAGATGTCAGGGGGAGTCTGAAATGTCTTCTACCATAGCTGTTGCTGAAACCAGAAGTAGGTCAAGGAGATATGACTAGGACATCAAAAGCATTTGGAATGCCTGGCTTCTCAGTTCTCTTACCTCTTGTTTTCCAGTGATCCTGTCCTCTGCCCTTCCTCAACTATTCTCCCCCTTGATCATAATTTAGCCATTGTCATTACCAGTTTCACCCTCCAGATGCTTCCTTCTATCTCTCAACTTGGTCCCTCTTGTATCTTTTTTTTTTTTTTTTGGTATTTTTTTAATATTTTATTTTTACTTTTTATAAATTTATTTATTTATTTTTGTCTGCATTGGGTCTTCGTTGCTGTGCATGGCTTTCTCTAGTTGCGGTGAGCGGGGTTTACTCTTCGTTGTGGTGCATGGGCACAGGCTGTAGGTGTGCAGGCTACAGTTGTGGCTCAAGGGCTCTAGAGCACAGGCTCAGTAGTTGTGGTGCACGGGCTTAGTTTCTCCTCGGCATGTGGTATCTTCCCAGACCAGGGCTCGAACCTGTGTCCCCTGCATTGGCAGACAGATTCTTAATCATTGCGCCACTAGGGAAGTCCCCCCTCTTGTATCTTGACTCCAACAATCTTTAGACTCTTACCGAGACATACAGTACTTAGATTCTATTATCTTACACTGTTCTTCACCCTCCAAATTCAACTTTAATCCTATGGTCAGTCATCATACTCACTCTTTTACATCTATGATCATCTCCCTCTTCAAAACCCCAACCTAGGTTACATTCTATTCTATACCTATTCAGTGTTTGTGCCTGAGCAGCTGAATGTGGTTTTAGAACCAAATAGGTTTTGTCACTCATGAGCTGTGAGACCTTAGGCACATTACTTAACTCTGCTGAATCTTAGTTTCCTTAGCTATGCTGAGTAGTCTCAAAAAAACTTCAGGATCACTAGTCTCAAGTGGGTCCTTGGGCTGCCTAGGAATCATAATGCATTTCCTTAGTCCCTTCACTCTCCCTCCATCAAAAATATCTTCTTCTTTTTTCCTTTCTTCTTAAACCTCACAACATCCTAACTATCAGCTAGCTTCCAACTTCAACCAGAGAGAAGGAGCAATCAGAAGAGAACTTTCACTTCCAACAGCCCATCTGCTGCACTGTATCCATTCCACTTCTATGTGTAATTGTCGATGCTCCTAGCAAAGGCCAACCCCTCTCCATTCGTGCAGTAGGTGCCATCCCCTCTCTTTATCAGGAAAATGATTCTGGAAAATTTCTCCCTTCTATCTTCTGCATCATCATTTTTTTTCCTTTTAGCATATCACTCCTATTGGCCACTTTTGACTCCTCCTTTTCTAAGATGTAAAGTTTAAATGATACTTAAGGTCTCCACAAGGAGGGATTTAATTCCAGCATTAAATATATACATCTAGGCTTCCCTGGTGGCACAGTGGTAAGAGTCCACCTGCCAATGCAGGGGACACAAGTTCGTGCCCTGGTCCAGGAAGATCCCACATGCTGCAGAGCAGCTGGGCCCGTGAGCCATGGCCGCTGAGCCTGTGCGTCCGGAGCCTGTGCTCCGCAACAGGAGAGGCCACAGCAGTGAGAGGCCCGCCTACCGCAAAAAAAAAAAAAAAAAAAAAAATGTAGACATCTATGTAAAGTGCATAGAACAGTGCCTGACATACAGTAAGCGTTATATAAGTATTAGGTCTTATTACATTTATTGAGTGCTTTCATGTGTAATATATTACACTATATTATATTTTACATGTATTATCATATTTAATCCCTACAATAACTATGATGCAGATGCTACTATTTCTATTCTAATTTTACAGATAAGGAAACTAAGACCCAGCAGGGTCTTAAGGGTTCTCAATCATTAATACATATAAAAATCACCTGGGATACTTGGACTAGGCAGATTTGGGACCTAATTCCTGACCTGTGAAATCAGAATCTTCACAGGTTGGAGCCTGGAAGTCTGCCTTTTTAACAAACACTCTAGGTTATTTTGATGTAACTGATATATCCACCACATTTGAGAAACTCCTTCATATATACTTTAATGTATACACAGAAAACAGAATAAAGCAAACTGTTAATAGTGGATTTCTAGGAGGTGGCAGAGAGGAGAATATAAAGAACTTTCATTTTCTAATGTATGATTTAACATGATGTTTAGATTTTCTTCAATGAGCAGGTGAGTTTTTAAATATTTTAAATGAATAAAAAGTAAAAATTATCCCATTTTCTACCAAATGCATTCAAGCACCAATAACATTTTAAAGATTTTCTTCCAGTTTTTTCCCCTATTCAGAGCAGGAGATAAAATTAGAGTTTCTTTTTCAAAGTTAGAATATGTGGAATTTTGCATCTTCTATTTTCATGTATTATATTCTGAGCATTTTCCTGTGTAATTAGCCTTATATGAGTTTTAATTACTTAAAAATTGTCATATATCTGTAAGAATTATTTGATGATTGCCGTGCTGTTATATTTTTATGTTGTTTATACTTTCTGCTCTTATTGATAATGTTAGGATGAAAGTGCTCATACCAAAATTTGAGGATTTATTAAGATAAATGGTTATGAACATTTTTAAGAATCTTGAACCCACAGATTAAAATGCTTTTTACTGACATTAATGTTCCTTTGCTCCTATCCTACCTCTTCACACTTGTGTGGCTTTGAACCTGAGCACTAGATTTTATTTTCTTTCCTTACTAGATATTTTCACATTAGCTCATTATTACAGCTAGGTGAGATATTTTGGATTCTGATTCTTTTCTTCAGACATATTAGATATCTTTACCAGCTTCATCATCTGGAAGTTAATATATGAACAAAAATTCAAAAAAGAGTGAAGTCCCAATTCCTAAATGAGACCGCAATCAGACTGACATTGATTGGACATCCATTATGTTTAACAGAAAATGTTCGTAGAAAATTCTACTTTTGGGACTTCCCTGGTGGTGCAGTGGTTAACACTCCATGCTCCCAATGCAGGGGGCCCAGGTTCAATCCCTGATCAGGGAACTAGATCCCACATGCATGCTGCAACTAGGAGTTTGCATGCCGCAACTAAGGAGACCACCTGCCGCAACTAATACCGAGAGCAAACAAATTTTTTTTTAAGAAAAGAAAATTCTACTTTTTTCCTTAATATTCAGCATGCTGGAAAACACTTTCCATACCTACAGCAGAGAATAATTATTTTATTTTTCCCCTACATATATTTCATAGAATCTTAATATTATAGTAATAAAGTGCTAGTACATTTACTCTTAGTAAATAGGTCATAAAAATTTTCAACAAGGTCGTGGTTCTCGAGATTTGAAGATGGCAGAATAAGAAGTCCCAGCACTCACCTCCACCCATAGGCACAAGAAAATTACAACTATTTACCAAGCAACTAATGATGAGAAAAACTGGAAGGCTATCAGAAAGTATCTTCTATAACTAAAGATATAAAGAAGGAACCACAAGATGGGTGGGAGGATGGAGAGGCATTATAGTCAAAACCTATACCCCTGGGTAGGCAATCCACAAATGGGAAGAAAATTACAAATGCAGAGGTTCTCCCCAAGGAGTGAGGGGTCTAAACCCCACATTGGTCTCCTCAGCCTGGGAGTCCTGCACCAAGAAGATGAGTCCTCGGAACGTTTGGGTTTGAAGGGCAGCAGGACTTACCTTCAGGAGAGCTAGAGGGCTGTGAGAAATGAGACTCTACTCTTAAAGGGTGCACACAAACTTTCACATGCTTTGGGAACCAGGGCAGAAGCAGTTATTTGAAAGGAGTCTAGGTCAGACCCCCTTGCTGATCTTGGAGAGTCTCCTGAAGGGGCAGGAGGCAACTGAAGCTCAACCTGGGGCCACAGACACTGGTAGCAGCCAATTTGGGGGAGCTCATTCTACCACAAGGACACTGATGCTGGCAAGGGCCATTTTGGAGTCCTCCCTGGAGCTTATTAGCACTGGGACCTGACCCAAACCACAAGCGTGTCAGCATCAGTACTGGGATGCCTCAGGCCAAGCAACTAGCTGGGCAATAACACAGCCTCTCCTACCCACAGGACTACTACCTTAAGACCCACTGAGATCACAGCCACCTCAGACCAGCCCTGTCCACCAGAAGGCTCAGGACCTGGCGCCCCACACCAGGGCACCAGCACTAGCAATGGGGTCCCTCAGGCCATGCAGCCAGAGACCCTGGGCCCAGCTCCACCTGCCAGTGGGCCAGCACTAGCCCCAGGACCAGCCTCATGCACCAATAGGTAGACACCAGCCACAGGAGTCCCTGGACCCTGGTCCCATCCACCAGCAGACCAAAATACCAACTCCAGGATGCCAGGGTCCTCAGGCCCCAGCTCCACCCACCAGTAGACCAGCATTAGCCCCAGGACTCGACCTCACTCACCAGTGGGCAGACAACAGTCCTAGAATCCCCTGGGCTCCAGCCTTGCCCACCAGCAGGCCACCACCAGGTCCAGGACTCCCAAGGCCCTGCTGCCAGATACCCGGGAAACTGGCTCCACCTACCAGCAGGCCAGTATCAGCTCTGACATACTTTGTCCCCCTCAGCCAGCTGCCCCAGGATGCAGCCGCACTCACCAAAACCTGCCAAGAACCAGCTTTGGGGCACCTTGGACCCTGCAGCCAGTCAGGAACTTGTCCCATATATTAGCAGGCCGACACTAGACCCTGGACCCCTACCCAACTACCATCCACTCCAGAAACCAGCTCTGCACACCACTGGGCCAGCTCTAGCCCTTGGGCACCTCAAGTCCCCTTAGCCAGCAGCCTTGTAACTCGGGCCCTCCAACAAGTGGCCAGCAGGCTCTGTACAAAGCAGGACCTGGCAACCAACTGGACCAGGGCCAGCCACAATGACCAGACTGCCCACAGTAGTCAGCCCACCACAATAGAAGGACCCATGGAGCCCAAATATGGGGCACCCTTATAGTATATAGCTCTGGTGACCAGAGAGAGTGCAATGCTGGGACCATAGGACATCTCCAAGGACTCAAAGGCCACTTCTCCAAGGTAGGGAAATGTAACCAACCTACTAGAAATAAAAACAACAAATAGGCAAATTGAGGTGACAGAGGAATATCTTCCAAGCAAAGGAACAAGAAAAAAACCCAAAAGAATTGTGAAGTGGAGATAGCCAACCTACCCTATAGAGAGTTCAAGGTAATGATTGTAACTCAGGAGAAGAATGGATGAACAGAATGAGAAATTAGAAGTTTTATTTGCTTGTTTGTCTTTTAATTTTCAGTAGCTTTTATTCCTTTGCACTATATTTTGAATATTTTCCTGACTTTGAAAGTATTTTAATGTTTTTCATTCAATTTTTATTTTTATTTATTTATTTTTGGCCACTTTGGGTCTTCGTTGCTGCACAAGGGCTTTCTCTACTTGCAGTGAGCGGGGGCTACTCTTCGTTTCAGTGCATGGGCTTCTCATTGTGGTGGCTTCTCTTGTTGTGGAGCACAGGCTCTAGGCACGTGGGCTTCAGTAGCTGTGGCACTCGGGCTCAGTAGTTGTGGTGCACAGGCTATAGAGCGCAGCCTCAGTAGTTGTGGTGCATGGGCTTAGTTGCTCCCCAGTATGTGGGATCTTCCCAGACCAGGGATTGTACCTGTGTCCCCTGCATTGGCAGGTGGATTCTTAACCACTGTGCCACCAAGTAAGTCCTCATTCAATTTTTAAAAATCATATAGCTGAAGACATACAGATGGCTAAGAAGCACATGAAAAGATGCTCAACATCATTAATTATTAGAGAAATGTAAATCAAAACTACAATGAGGTATCACCTCACACCAGTTAGAATGGGCATCATCAGAAAATCTACAAACAACAAATGCTGAGGAGGGTGTGGAGAAAAGGGAACCCGCTTGCACTGTTGGTGGGAATGTAAATTAATACAGCCACTATGGAGAACAGTATGGAGGTTCCTTAAAAAATTAAAAATAGAATTACCATATGACCCAGCAATCCCACTACTGGGCATATTCCCGCAGAAAACCATAATTCAAAAAGACACATGCACCCCAATGTTCCTTGCAGCACTATTTACAACAGCCAGGTCATGGAAGCAACCTAAATGCCCATTGACAGACGAATGGATAAAGATGTGGTACATATATACAATGGAATATTTCTCAGCCATAAAAAGGAATGAAATTGGGTCATTTGTAGAGACATGAATGCATCTAGAGACTGTTATACAGAGTGAAGTAAGTCAGAAAGAGAAAAACAAATATTGTATATTAATGCATATATGTGACACCTAGAAAAATGGTACAGATGAACCAGTTTGCAAGGCAGAAATAGAGATACAGATGTAGAGAACAAACGTATGACACCAAGGGGGGAATATGGCAGGGTGGTGGTGGTGGTGGTGGTGGGATGAATTGGGAGATTGGGATTGATATATATACACTAATATGTATAAAAGAGATAACTAATAAGAACCTGCTGCATCAAAAAATAAATTAAATTCAAAAATTCAAACAAAAATCATATAGCTGGCTGTAGCACCCAGTAGATTAAATAACACAGAGGAACGGATCAGTGAGCTGGAAGACAGAGGTAGTGGAAATCACTGATGCTGAACAGACAAAAGAATAAAAAAGAAATGAGGACAGTTTAAAAGACCTCTGAGAGAACATCAAGTGCACTTACATTCACATTATAGGGGTACTAGAAGGAGAAGAGAAAGAGAGAATAGGGACAGAGAGCATATTTGAAGATTTCAGAGCTAAAAACCTCCCTAGGGCTTCCCTGGTGGCACAGTGGTTGAGGGTCCGCCTGTCGATGCAGGGGACATGGGTTTGTGCCCCGGTCTGGGAAGATCCCACATGCTGCGGAGCGGCTGGGCCTGTGAGCCATGGCTGCTGAGCCTGTGTGTCCAGAGCCTGTGCTCCGCAACGGGAGAGGCCACAACAGTGAGAGGCCTGCGTATCACTAAAAAACAAAACAAAACAAAACAAAAAAAACCCTTCCCTAACCTGGGGAAGGAAACAGATATCCAGGTCCAGGTAGCATAAAGAGTTTCAAACAGGATCAACCAAAAGAGGACCACACCAGGACACACTGTAATTAAAGTGGCAACAATTAAAGGTAAAGAGAATATTAAAAGCAGCAAGGGAAAAGCAATAAGTTACCTTCAAGGGAACTCCCATAAGGTTATCAGCTCACTTTTCAGCAGAAACTCTGCAGGCCAGAAGGGAGTGGCACAAGATACTTAAAGTGATGAAAGGGAGAAACCTACAATGAAGAATACTCTACCTGGCAATGCTTTCATTCAGATTTGACAGAGACATCAAAAGTTTTACAGACAAGCAAAAGCTAAAAGTGTTCAGCACCATCAGACCAGCTTCACAGGAAATGCTAGAGTTCTCTAAGCAAAAAAGAAAAGGCTACAAATAGAAATATAAAAATTATGAAAGGGGACTTCCCTGGTGGCGCAGTGGTTAAGAATCCACCTACCAATGCAGGAGACACAGGTTTGAGCCCTGGTCCGGGAAGATCCCACATGCGGTGGAGCAACTAAGCCCATGAGCCACAACTACTGAGCCTGCACTCTAGAGCCCATAAGCCACAGCTACTCATCCCATGTGCTGCAACTACTGAAACCCACGTGCCCAGAGCTCTGCAACAAGAGAAGTCACCACAATGAGAAGCCTGCACACCTCAACAAAGAGTAGTCCCTGCTCGCCACAACTAGAGAAAGCACACTGTAGCAACAAAGACCCAAAGCAGCCCCCCCAAAATTACAAAAGGATGGGGACTTCCCTGGCAGTCCAATGGTTAGATCTCTGCATTTCCAATACAGGAGACTCAGGTTTGATCCCTGGTCAGGGGACTAAGATCCCACATGCGGTGTGGTGTGGCAAAAAAAAAAAAAAAAAAAAAAAATTATAATAATTACAAAAGGAGACCAAAAAATTTCACAACTTGTATGGAAACACAAAAGACCGCAAATAGCCAAAGCAATCTTGAGAACAAAAAATGGAGCTGGAGGAATCAGGCTCCCTGACTTCAGACTATACTACAAAGCTACAGTAATCAAGACAGTATGGTACTGGCACAAAAACAGAAGTATAGATCAATGGAACAGGATAGAAAGCCCAGAGATAAACCCACGCACATATTGTCACCTTATCTTTGATAAAGGAGACAGGAATGTACAGTGGAGAAAGGACAGCCTCTTCAATAAGTGGTGCTGGGAAAACTGGACAGGTACATGTAAAAGTATCAGGTAAGAACACTCCCTAACACCATACACACAAATAAGCTCAAAATGGATTAAAGACCTAAATGTAAGGCCAGAAACTATCAAACTCTTAGAGGAAAACAAAGGCAGAACACTCTATGACATAAATCACAGCAAGATCCTTTTTGACCCACCTCCTAAAGAAATGGAAATAAAAACAAAAATAAACAAATGGGACCTAATGAAACTTAAAAGCTTTTGCACAGCAAAGGAAACTATAATCAAGACCAAAATACAACCCTCAGAATGGGAGAAAATATTTGCAAATGAAGCAACTGACAAAGGATTAATATCCAAAATTTATAAGCAACTCATGCAGCTCAATAACAAAAAAACGAACAACCCAATCCAAAAATGGGCAGAAGACCTAAATAGACATTTCTCCAAAGAAGATATACAGATTGCCAACAAACACATGAAAGAATGCTCAACATCATTAATCATTAGAGAAATGCAAATCAAGACTACAATGAGATATCATCTCACACCGGTCAGAATGGCCATCATCAAAAAATCTAGAAACAACAAATGCTGGAGAGGGTGTGGAGGAAAGCGAACACTCTTGCACTGCTGGTGGGAATGTGAATTGGTACAGCCACTATGGAGAACAGTATGGAGCTTCCTTTAAAAACTACAAATAGAACTACCATAAGACCCAGCAATCCCACTACTGGGCATATACCCTGAGAAAACCATAATTCGAAAAGAGTCATGTACCAAAATGTTCATTGCAGCTCTATTTACAATAGCCAGGTGATGGAAGCAACCTAAATGTCCATCAACAGATGAATGGATAAAGAAGATGTGGCACATATATACAATGGACTATTACTCAGCCATAAAAAGAAATGAAATTGAGTTATTTGTAGTGAGGTGGATGGACCTAGAGTCTGCCATACAGAGTGAAGTAAGTCAGAAAGAGAAAAACAAATACCATATGCTAACACATATATATGGAATCTAAGAAAAAAAAATGTCATGAAGAACCTAGGGGTAAGACGGGACTAAAGACACAGATGTACTAGAGAATGGACTTGTGGATATGGGGAGGGGGAAGGTAAGCTGTGACAAAGTGAGAGAGTGGCATGGACATATATACACTACCAAACGTAAAATAGATAGCTAGTGGGAAGCAGCCGCATAGCACAGGGAGATCAGCTCAGTGGTTGTGACCACCTAGAGGGGTGGGATAGGGAGGGTTGGAGGGAGGGAGATGCAAGAGGGAAGAGATATGGGAACATATGTATATGTATAACTGATTCACTTTGTTATAAAGCAGAAACTAACACACCATTGTAAAGCAATTATACTCCAATAAATATGTTAAAAAAAATTACAAAAGGAAAAATCTCATTGGTAAAGGCAAATACATAGTAAAGGTAGTACATCAGCCATGTATAAAGCTAGTAGGAGGATTAAAAGACCAAAGTAGTAAAATTATCTATACCTACAATAAGTAGTTAAGGGATACACAAAACCAGAAGATATAAAATATGATGTCAAAAACAATAAATGGGCTTCCCTGGTGGTGCAGTTGTTGGGAGTCCGCCTACCGAAGCAGGGGACACGGGTTCGTGCCCTGGTGCGGGAGGATCCCACGTGCCGCGGAGCGGCTAGGCCCGTGGGCCATGGCCGCTGGGCTTGTGCATCCGGAGCCTGTGCTCCGCAGCAGGAGAGGCCACAGCAGTGAGGGGCCCATGTACTGCAAAAAAACAAAACAAAACAAACAAACAAACAAACAAAACAATAAATGGTGGGCAGGGTGGGGTGGGGAGTGAAAAATGCAGTATTGTTAAAATGCATCTGAACTTAAGAGAGAAGCAACTTAAAATAATCACATATTGCTATGTACAGTGTGGGGGATATAATAAATAGCTATGTAATAGTTATGTAATATAATAACTATGTAATAACTATATATGTTCTTATTGGGACATATAAACTTATTGTGGTGATCATTTAAAAATGTATAGAAATACCAAATTGTGTAATAGGGACTAACATAACTCATAGAAAAATATATCAGGGACTTCCCTGGTGATGTGTGCCACAACTACTGAGCTCACGAGCCACAACTACTGAGCTGACATGCCACAACTACTGAAGCCTGCACGCCTAGGGCCCATGCTCCACAACAAGAGAAGCCACTGCAGTGAGAAGCCCACGCACCACACCAAAGAGTAGCCCCTGTTCGCTGCAATTAGAGAAAGCCTGCCTGCAACAATGAAGACCCAAAGCAGTCAAAAATAAATAAACAAGTAAATAAGAAAAATATATCAGATTTGTGTTTACCAGAGGCAAGGTGTTATGGTAGTGGGAATTGGATGAAGGTGGTCAAAAGGCACAAACTTCCAGTTAATAGATGAATAAGTTCTAGGGATGTAAAGTACAACATGATAAATATAATTAACCCTGCTGTATGTTGTATATGAAAGTTGTTTAGAGTAAATCCTAAGAGTTCTCATCATAAGAAAAACATTTTTTTCTATTTCTTTAATTTGGTATCTATGTGAGATGATGTATGTTCATTAAACTTACTGTGATAATCATTTCATGGTGTATGTAAGTCAAATCATTATGCTGTATACCTTAAACTTATACAGTGCTGTAGTCAATTATATCTCAATAAAACTGAAAGGAAAAAAATTTCAACAAGGTTGTGAATTATCCTTTCTCTGAAACTTAAAACTAACTCCTCACTGATCAAAAGGATTGGCCAGTACTTTAGACACCCCAAAAAGATATTTGTGAACTTCTTTTTTCTGCTGAATAAAAATGAGATTCAATAATGATTTTTTTAAAAAAGCAAATTAGCAAAGTGCTAACTGATTTATATGATTTACAAAGGAGACAGGATAATGGAGGTAAACATTTTTCTCACAAGGAATATATAGAATTTTATTTTAAACTAATAAAGTAATTATTGGAAAGAATAATATTTTAGTACCCCAAATTAAGTATAATTTGGTAGCCTTACAACATATCAGATGGTCACTCTGCTTCGATCCACATCTACTACATAGAGAATGAATTAGAGAAGCGTATTTAGGGATCTGTTGAAGTTATCCTGGCTTGTACTAAGGTGATGGCAGTGGTTATAGAGTGAAAATGGACAGATTAAAATTGTTTTGGAAACAGAATCAAGAGGATTTGCTGATGTTGGTTGTAGGGGATAGGGAAAAGGAGGAATGATGATGCCAAGGTTTTTGGCCTGAACAACTGGGTGGAGGGTGGTTGTTTAAACTGAGATGAGGATGCCTTGGGGAGGTGAGAGAAACACGTTTGAACAAGCAAAAGGCATGGAAATGGCTGTTAAAGAAGAGAGAAGATCGGAAGTTATGTTTTGCATATTGTCGAAGGTAAAAATGTTACTGAGTCCAAGCTTGCTCTGCTTGCCGCACGACAGGCCAATAAATCAGGAGATGAGGTGTTAAGGCAAAGAATACGACTTTATTCAGAAAGTTGGAAGACCGAGAAGATGGCAGAGTAATGTCTCTAAAAAATCATATCGGGGCTTGGATGCTAGTTTCTTTTATAGAACAGAGAGGGGGAGGAGGTGGGTAACTAAAGTAAAAAGGCCATAACTCTTGCAAATATCTCTTGGAATGCCCACCCTCAGGGAGGGGATGTGTCAATTTCTTCTTTCTTGCAGCCATCCACAGGTGTACAGGGTCAGGATACTTCCCTGAACAAAGGCACTTTGGTTTAACATTCAAGCAGAGGGGCAGAGTTCCCTGAGGCAGGCCATTTTGTATAGACAGTATCCTTTTAGTGAACAAAAGCAGCGGAATGCAAAGTTTAAAGAAAGAGAAACAGATCCAACATGGCGTCGGAATTGGCTCTTCTCTGATACAAAAACACCAAGTAAGGAAGTTGATTTTACTCGGGCTATTGCAATGGGGAGAGCACCCCAAATCCAAAGATTAGAGGTAAATCCGTAGGGTGATTTGGCCTGGAAGAATAGCCAAGTTATAGGTGGGGTTGTTATCGAGTCCAAGCTTGCTAGGCTCGCTGCATGACAGGCCAGTAAATCAGGAGATGAGGTGTCCAAAAAACCATCTTATCAGGGTCTGGATGCCAGTTTCTTTTATAGAGCAGAGATGAGGAGGAGGTGAGAAAGTAAAAAGGCCATTTATCTTGCAAAACATCTCCTTTGCATGGCCTACATTGGGGAGGGGATATGTTAATTTATTCTTTTCTGCAGCCATTCATAGGTGGGCAGGGTCAGATTGTCTCCATGTGAGCTAAACAAAGGCACTTTAACATTTAGGCAGAGGGGCAGGGTTCCCTGAGGCAGTCCCTTATGTATGATTATAATAACAAAAGCAACGGAAAAGCAAAGGTTAAAGTCAAAAAACAGATCCAACATGGAGTCAAAATTGGTTCTTCCCTGTTACAGGGTGATGTTGTAACTGAACAGAACCCTCCCCCATATCCTCTGCTATAGCTCTTCTCTGAAGTGTCTAGATAATAGTACATGATGTACATTTTCTGAGTTGTTTTACAGATGCTAAAACCCTCACCAAATGGAAACAGTTAACTACTTGATGACATGAGCATGTAGCCCCCAGTAGGCTACCGATTGATAATATAAACTCTTGTGACACCACCCTGTTACCATCAATCAATCAGAGAATTGTGCCTGAGCTGAACACATACCCTGGGACACCCCTCCCTCACCTTGCCTTTAAAATGCTTTGCTGAAACTCATCCAGGAGTTTGGGCTTTTTGAGCACTAGCTGTCCCTAACTCCTTGCTTGGTGCCCTGAAATAAATGCTTCAATTTTTTTCATCACAACCCAGTGCTAGTAGATTGGTTTTACTGCTGCAGGTGAGCAGACCCAAGTTTGGTTCAGTAATAATTTTACTTTTGGGGTTGTTTTTATAATCAGGGAATCTCTATATCTAGAGAATAGTTCAGCTAATCATTTATGAGACCAAGAATGTGAATTTGGAGGGTCTGTGTCTGGCCTTATCACGGGTAAATGAGAGAGTCACTTGTGAGTGAGTCTTCAGGGAGTCATGAGAAAGAATGGACAATCTAAGTCATATGGAGAAAGGTCTTTCTTTGTAGTAAGCAGTTTCTGGAAAACAAAGTTTGGTAGGGGGGATTACCTGTCACTGTTTTCTAGGAGCACAGGGCTCATGTAAAGTTCAACACTGTCAGTATGTTATACTTGAGATATTTGTGAGATCCCAAGTAGAGATGGAAAGCAGGTGGCTGGATACATGAGTCAGGAATCTAGGAGAGAGGTTCAAGGCTGGAAATATATATTTTAAAGTTCTCAGCATTATAGGTGATATTTAACACTATGGGACTTGGTATGATCACTAAAGGAGAAATTGTATATACAGAAAAGAGGGTCTAAGATAGAGGTCCAAGGAACTATAACCATAAATGTTAAGTAGAGGAGAAGGGCACAATATGAGAGAGATATAACCATGATGTGGGAAACAGGACAGTTTGGTGTCATGGAGGCCAAGAGAGGAGAGCCTTTCAGGAAAGGGAAAATGGAGAAGTGCACTGAAAGATGCAGAGAATTAAAATCAGGGCAGTGACCATTAAAACTGATGAGGGAATTAAAGGAAGGATTCTTTTCTTTTAAGATGAAAGATGCTTCTGAACATGTTTTTTATGCTGATGGGAATAAAACAGGAGAGAGGGTAAAATAACTGATGATACAAAAGAGGTGGGTGATGGCTAGTTCTTGAGATGGGATCTAGAATACAAGTAGAAGTACTGGGCTGGAGGAGGGGCCTGGCCAATAATACAGTAAGAGAAAGGGATTAAAAGATGGAAGGACAGAAGTTTGAAGATTTCATGGGAGAAGAAAAGAAAGATGCCATTTATTTTTGCAATGAAGTATGGATGGAGGTATTCCACTACGCAGGAGGAAGGGGAGTAAGAGGTTATGAAATGAAATAGGTGTACAAGGGAATGGAGTGGAAGAGCAAGCCCACCAGAGAAAAATAGGACAGGATTGTTGGGTAGTGTTAAGTTCCCATTTGAGGTCTGAGTTTGAGGTCTGAGTTTAAAGAGAAACCACTCAACCTGGTTTGGGGCTTTTGTCCAGCAATGTTCAGCTACTTGGGTGTAGGCATGAAGAAGACAGAGAGGATTTATTGAAGGTTGTGATTTTATTACTTATGTACAACAGAGGAGAAAAGGGGCTAGGTTGTTGTAGATATTTTCAAGAAAGTGATTACATAACATGTATAAATTAGACAGAGGGAATTTCACTCCTAACCTTGTCCTATGGGTGGAAACCTTAGGATGTTTCTCTTCCGTTTCATAAGTTGCTAGTGGGGATTTCACTTCCTTATCTCCCCATCCCCCAGTCACCCATCTTGTCCAGGGTCCCACTTTCTGGAGATGGAAGTGGAGCTTAGGAGTGTTTGGGGCCATGGAAGAGGAAGTCATACAAATATAGTCCCATGGGCTGAGCAGACTTAAGGTGATTGCTTTTATGCAATATGGAGAAGGCAGCTGCCTCTGAGACACCCTCTCCCAAGAAAGGCAAGTAATACACCCGTCATCACTGGCAAGGTGTGGCATCCTCTGTCACAGCAAAGAAGGATCTTCTGGATTAGGAATAAGGATAGAAACTGATATAGGGATACAGTTCAATTCCAGTTACAGTTAGGCTTAGGGTTGGGTTTAGGGCTGGATTTGTGGGTCTTCCTGGTGCCAGGCAATGGTACAGTCTTTCGAGGTGAACTCTTCTTTTTCTCCATGTAGTACCCAAAGGTCTAGGAAGCCCCAATAGCCAACTTCCTCCCTCTCCCACTCCAAAATCTTGAAAACCCTTGATGCCCCATCTAGTTTTTCACCAGTTCTTTGTTTATTGATTAAACTTTACATACTACCTTTATATGCACAAAGCTTTGTTTTTTGCTTCTCACAAATGAAAAGCTTTGACTTTATAGCTATTGTGTCAAAAATGAACTTCAAGAGCCATTTTGGAAGTAACAATCTCAAACATCCTGGATGCAACAGGTGCTTTAGGGTCTGCCAGTCTTGTTTGGATTTCTATAATGAAGTGTGAAAAAAATAAGCACAAACATATTTTTCAGAGATTTATATCATACAGCTGAGTGGGGAAAAAATGTTCAAGAGTATATTTTTTTTAATTTTTAAATTTAATTCATAAGAAATTTATTATAATTGTGGTTGTCTCTGAGTAAGGGAGAATGGATGCCTGAGGGACTGTGGAGGAAGGGGGCCTGTTAAAATAAATTTCCCACAACACTGCATTATGAAAAATTTCAAACATATAGACAGGCTGAAAGATTTTACATAGAGAACACTAGTAAACCCACCCCCAGATTCTGTCATTAACATTTTTGCTATACTTGCTTTGTCCCCTTTCTATGCAACCATCAATCCATTTTATTAGGACCTCCCTGGTGATCCAGTCATTAAGACTCCGCGCTCCCAATGCAGGGGGCTCAGGTTCAATCCCTGGTCAGGGAACTAGCCTGCATGCTGCATCTAAAGATCCTGTGTGCTGCAACTAAGACCCGGCTCAGCCAAATAAAATAATTAAATAAATATTTTTTAAAATCCATTTTTTTGGGATACATTTCAAAGCAAATAGTAAACATAAGTTATCCCTAAATTCTTCAGCATGAATATCATTAACTAAACTCAAATATTGTTTACTCTTTTTTCTTTAAAATGAGATGCAAAAATCTTAAGGGTACACTGGCTGAGTTCTGACAAATGCATACACCTGAATAACCCAAATACCTACCACAATACAGAACATTAAATTACCCCAGGAAGAGGAAGGAGGCTTACTTTTAACTGTATTCCTTTTAGCACCTTCTGAATTTTATATTATGTGCTTCTGTTCTCTATCTTTAAACAAATTAAATATTTAAGCATTTAAAATATTTAAACATTTTAATAATGATGGCTTATAGAGTCTAAACTGGATGAGGAAGAAAGTGAAAACAGGAGGGGATGATAGGTAACAAGGAAGTTGTTGGGTTAATGGAAAGAAGAACTCATTTGAGATCAGACTTTTGTAGCTGTGGTGTTTCCAGAACAAGCGAGTTGAGAGAAAGGAATGTCTTGTTAGACAGTGGGATATTTGAAACTGTTTTCAAAAGTAGTCGTAAGTTCAGAGCGTGATCATGGGAATAGTACTATCATAGGATAGTAGTCCCCTCCAAACCATATGCTCTAAACTGCACGTTGTATTTTACCCTTGCAGTATTTACCACAACTCCAATTAAGCAACATTTGGTTTGTATAACTATGCTTAATATCTAGCTCCCTTATTAGACTGTAAACTCCAAGAGGGCAGAGGTCTTGTCTGTCTCATTTAATCCTATATTTCCAGTGCCTAGTACATAATAGGTACTCAAACAAGTATTAAATACTTAATTGGATTCTTTAAGCAGGGTCATTAATTTATGAATTAATTCAATTGTTATATCACAGTTTGTCACCTAACTTTTTTTTTTATGGTACATAAAGTTGGTTATAATTCAATCAACTTACACTTTAAATTAAGCAGTACAGTTGGACTAGGGTTGAAGACAACCCAGTTTCACTGGAAAAGGGAACCATAATTATATAAAGTTTATTCTGGACTAGGCCTTTTCTCTGACCCAGCTGTGACCTTGACCAGAGAGAAGCCTCCATTTTCTCATCTGTAGAACAAAGATGACCTCTAAGAATCATCCCTATGTTGACATTCTGGCAGGACATTACAGGCCTAGTGGCTCTGAATCCTTGTTCTACCACATAGTCATTGTTTAATCATGCCTAGATTACTCTCTAATAAATCACTGTAAAATGTGGGGTAACTAGGTGGCATGATTGTGCTGATTTAATGAGATAGTACAAAAGTTTTCTAAATTACCCTTCTCCTATTCACTACACAGTAGTTAGAATGATCATGTTGGAATGGGAGTTTGATCATACCACTCCCCTCTTCACAAGCCTGCAATGATTGCCCATCTCACTCAGAATAAAAGCCTGTCTTTACTGTGGTCCACGAGGCCCTATAAGCCATTATGCTCTTCTTACTCTCTCTGCTCTGAACATACCAACCTTCTTACTGTTCCTCTGACACTCTGGTCAACTTGCCACCTGTGTTTTCCCCTATTTGGAATGCTCTTCTCCTGCATATGTCCTGGCCTTCTCCCTCATCTCTTTCAAGTCTTTTTGCTCAAATGCCATCTTCTCAGTGAGACCTACTTGGATCTCTCTATTTAAAACTGCAAACTAGGGACTTCCCTAGTGGCGCAGTGGTTAAGAATCTGCCTGCCATTGCAACAGACATGGTTCAATCCCTGGTCTGGCCACATGCCTTGGAGCAACTAAGCCTGTGTGCCACAACTACTGAGCCCACGTGCTACAACTACTGAAGCCCACGTGCCTAGAGCCCGTGCTCTGCAACAAGAGGAGCCACTGCAATGAGAAGCCTGTGCACCACAATGAAAAGTAGTCCCTGCTCGCCCCAACTAGAGAAAGCCCGGACACAGCAATGAAGACCCAATCCAGCCAAAAAAAAAAAAACCCCTTCAAACTTCATTACCTTTCCCTGCTTTATTTTACCCTATAGCTCTTATTTATTTCTGTACTTCTCTTATTTATTTCTAACATATTATGTGTCAATGAACACAGTTTGGAAACGTGTGTAATACAATACTAGATTGTAGGTTCTATATATAGAGTATATTCTATATAGAGTATATTCTATATATAGAGTATATTCTCTTTCTTCTCCCAGTGGTTTGAGGTCTGAAGGGATAAAGCTTAGGGGTTTATGGCTTAGGATATTCTAGGATAATGTGCCTTCAGGTAATCCAAGATTTATATTCATTACCTGAACAACCTCTTATAGGTTATTTCAGTGCCAGTCACTCTTGAGTAGAAATATTAATAGTTGACACTTTCGTGCATGCATTCATTCATTCATGCAAACAAATATTTAGTGGGTGCCTTCTATGTGCCCTTTCTTCTTGGAGGCAGCTATTACAAGCATTTCATTCGGGAATCCCCCGAGGTGCGGGATGAGGGAATACGTCTAGTCCCGCCAGCAGAGGGCGTGCTTTCGCACTCTCCGCAGCCTCCCGGCCCACGAGGCTTTCAGGCTCCCACGCTCGCTCCCTAGCGCGGCTCCGCCCGCCGCATCACGTGACTCGGCCACCGAACCAGAGCTGCAGGGCCCAAGCCGGGCTAAGTTCGTTGCTGGTGGCCTCTGCGGGTGCAACCACAAAGGCTAATCCGAAGGAGTGGGGAGGCTCGCGAAGTCGATGCTTCCTCTTCCAATTCAGGTCGGCTCCCGTTTACCTTCTCACCATTCGCCGTTGCTATATTCCTGAGCGTTTGCATGAGCTCTTTCGCGTGGGGAGGCTTCGGTGACCATGTAGGGGGAAAAAGTGAGGAAGCTCCAGGTGCCTGGGACGAGGTCACCGCTGTTGGCACGGCTCCCCGGCTCTCCCCACGTCTCCATTGCGGGCCGGTAGCCCCGTCAGCCCAGGTGGAAACTCCGGCCTGCAGTTGTGGCCTGGCAAGGAGCACCACGAAATCTCGCGCCGTCTCGCGAGAGTCTAAGTTGAAGGAACATGGCGACGTCTAATCTGTTAAAGGTAAGACCCTCAGTCCAGCTTGGTTTTTCCCCCGGGGGTGCTGGGTTCATCTCTTAGGGAATGGCTCGGCCCAGGTTCAGCGGCAAAATGTGGGAGTGTTCAGGGGTTGCCTACCGGAAGGGAAGCCAGGGAGGCTGCCGCCGAGGACCGGAACGCGGGTCTCCGGCCTTGGGGTGGAGAGGCCCAGGTTGTCCCTCCTCTTGCCGGTAGACCTGTGTGTGAAAGGCCCTGCCGAGGGCTGGAGGGGAGCAGTGCTTTCAAGGGACCAGCTCTGGCCTGGGGCCGCAGAAGAAGGGTGTTGTCGGGTCCTGAAGGATAGGGCAGTTAGTATTCTTGGGGTCTCAGTTTCTTCTGAAGCGAGAGCCTAAAGCGCATAAAAGGAAAATCCAAGAAAATGTTCCCTAACAGGTTTTAATGACTGGACCCCCACCTCCTCAATTTCTGTTCTCATTCTGCCTGCATGAAATTACAAGTCAGACAGCAGTGCCCGTCGCCCCACTCCCTGCCTTATCTGCATGCTACTCTTTCCCTCATATTCTCCATTTCTTAAGTTCATATTTTACCCTTTGTTCCTTAGGAAACTGTTCCTCAACCCCATTACAGCACACAACCAGATGATAACTGCGGAAGCACTACCATCGTTTTATGGCTTAGGATAGTTGCCTTGTCAAAGAAAACGGTTAAACTTAGTTTTATGTATTTGGGATAACAGGGGAAATGTAGGCCCAGAGAGGCAGATTCTCTACCATGAGTTAAAAAGTTTGGAGGAGAAGGAGGAAGACACGCACTAGTTTCTGGTATGCTGTCTTTGTAATAGGAACCTTTTGCCTTAAAAGTATTGACTGAAATGGGGGTAGTGATTAGCTCAGGGAACATAAATACAAAAGATGAACTACTCCTCCCTCAAACCCATCAGTAGGCCTTCAGACAGTGGGGATCGATAATAGAATACAAAATATATTAAAATTTAATGTAACCTCACTCATGTCTTCTTTACACTACTACACTGTTAGCTACACTGTTAACTGTTTAATACATGGGACTGTCTCCTAAAATGTAGACCTAATTTTACTAATTTAAGAGGCAATGTGTCTTTTAAAAGGGGGAGGGACCTCGAACTAGACTGAATTTCAGCCACTTAGAAGCTGTATGACTTTGGGCAAGTTTCTAAACCTCTCCGTGCCTGAGCTTCTTCATCAATACAGTGGAATTATCAATAGCACCTATTTCATAGGAGCATTGTGAAGATTGAGTTAATATATGTAAAATCTTAAAGCAGTGACTGGAACTTAATTAGTACCCAATACACATAAATTGCTAGAGTTACTATTTCTGCTGCTTCTCTAAGAAAACAAATTCATGGGAATTGAGTAACCCATTCTCTATTCTTCTTTTATAACAGTATAGCAAAGCTCTAATGTGTTAATTCATAAAGAAAACTTTAACTTGTTAATTCAGAAAGACTCCTGTTAATGCATTCGTGTATTTACATAAGCAGTAGTGTATGTTATTAATTGAAATGTGTTTAAGAAGTAATTGAATTCCTTATTCTTTGTGAATTTTTGACTTGATTACCTGGATAGCAAGGTCTTTTTTCCTCCCAGATTTCTCTCTCAGAAAAGAGGGAGTCACTTTATTCTACTCCATACAAAGCCTTACAAAGGATTGTTTGGAGGAGATATAAGTATGAAGCTACTTCAGTCAATACTAGTAAATGGTTACCTTGTAGAGATTGTGAATCGACATCTATAGCACACACCTACCTATAGAATGAAAAAACTGCCTGAATGTCTAGAAATCGGCACTTAGGACTTAGGTTAAAAAGATCGTAATTCAAACAGTTCTGTAACTCAAATAAATTTTATAAATGAAAGGAAAGTGATAATGCTTTCACAAACTGGTAAAAGACTCAGTCTCTTTAGTGAACATGAAGAGATGCCAAAGATACACTGGAAAATTTTCAACAAAATTACTTAACGAAATGTTGAAAAGGGGGAAAAAGAATTTCTAAATATTTTATATAGTATGTGATTTTAAATACGTACAACTAACATAATAAAGTGGATATTATAAGTAGACATTTGATTCTTTTATCTGTATCACCAAAAGTTTATGTATTCAAGGTGGCCAGAAAACCGTTTTTTTTTCTTTTTTCTCTCCTCATTGTGGGGTGAGAGGCTGGGGAGGAATTGCCTTGTGTTTATACATTTAGAAGTAGTTAATTAAAAAGTGGGGAAGTTTGTCTTCTTGGAGAAATGCAGTAAGATCCTAACAGAATTCATAGGATCATTTAAATTCAAGTCTGGAGGAGGGTGTGGGAGAGGAATGGTGTGGGAGTTTGGGGTTAGCAGATGCAAACTAGTATATAGAGAATGGATAAACAACAAGGTGCTACTCTATAGCACAGGAAACTGTATTCAATATCCTGTGGTAAACCATAATGGAAAAGAATATGAAAAAGAATGTGTGTGTGTGTGTGTGTGTGTATATATATATATATATGTATATATAAAACTGAAGTACTTTGCTGTACAGTAGAAATGAACACAACATTGTAAATCAACTGTACTTCAATTTAAATAAATAAATAAATTCAAGTCTGGTAGTACCTTGAATAGAGATAGAGCTGGCTGGGGAGTGGCCAAATTAGCCTCATTTCTTTTTTTGACAGGATTAATAGGTTAGTTCATTAGACAAATGCCTTAGACATTGTGCTGTTAGATTTCATCAGAGCATATTTGACAGAATTATCATGTCTTATGGTCAAAATGGAGGGATGTGGGCTAGATGAGAATACAGTTAGAATTTGATTATCAGGTAAACAGCTGTACCTGAAGAATGATGAGTAATAAATCATCAACCCTGAAGTGAGGCCTTTAGTGTCCTGTTGTAAAAATATGTTCTCTTCCTGTGTACCAGTACCCTGGTGGGAGTTAAGTTTATTGAATTTGTGGATGAAGAGTTTGAAGGGATAGCTAATATGTTTATGAAAGATAACAAGGTTCAGAACTTTGCTATGAAACTTGAAAGTCAGAACACAATGCGATAAAACCACCTACTTATTTCATATTGGAATTTGATTGTAATAATAATTATATTTACTAAAGTAAGTGGGCTATTGCTGGGTTTTGGAAATCTTTTGGATATACAAATATTTGTGTTGTACAATTTGACATATACAGTTATCAGTTGCTTGGGGGTTTATATCTCCCAAAACGTTTCAGTATTACTACTTTTAAGTTTGCTGTTTTAACATATAATTCTCCTTGTTCCTTTACTTTTGCTGTTACCATCTAGGCCTTCAGTGCACATTTTCTTCATTTCCAAGTGATTATCCTATTCCAAATAGCTGTTGTTGAAATCCTATTTTGTTAAGCCTAACTCTGTTTAATTCTTAGCACATTACTTTATCCAGCTGTTTGAATGCCCTTTCTTGGTCGGTAATACCACAGCCTTTTCTAGTTTCCCCTATATTCTCCTCTTTTCCAAGGCACCTGCTACATTGCCTCCTTACACTTGTTCTTGTTCAGCCTTCTTTTTCCCTCCAGGACTTAGCAGCATGTCCCCTGTTATTTTGTTTCAGTCTCCTTTATTCTCACTTCTATGAGGATAAGAAAGTTCACGTATCCCCCTCATATAAACTTAACCTGTACTCTGCTTTGGCTTCAAACCTCTGCCCTTTTCTCTCTTTCCGTTCACTGTCATAGTTCTTAGAAAAGCAGCCCCCAGTTGCTTCTTTTATAATTCTTCACCTTTTTCCTTAATTTATTATGACTTGGCTCTCCCCGTACCCCCACCCAATTATATTAAAACTGTCAGTCTCGGGCTTCCCTGGTGGCGCAGTGGTTGGGAGTCCGCCGGCCGATGCGGGGGGCGCGGGTTCGTGCCCTGGTCCAGGGTGTCCCGCGTGCAGCGGAGCGGCTGGGCCTGTGGGCCGTGGCGGCGGGGCGCAGCAGTGGGAAGGCCCGCGTACCGCAAAAAATTAACAAACAAAAAAAAAACCTGTCAGTCTCAGGATCACTAGCAACCTCCTGATTGCCAAAGGAGATTCTCCCCTGATACAATCATCCTCTATTCTGATATTGTTGCTTGCTTGCTACTTAATGCTTCCCTTTTGGTTTTATGCCATTCTCTCCTTGGTTTCCTATCCCTCAAATCTCATGTGTTTTTCACCTCTTCTCCTCAGTATAATTATTTCTCTGGATTTAATCTTCATCCTTTTTCTGTCTTTGTACTTTTTTTTTTCTGGGTCAGTCTTAACTCCCATGATTTCACTATTTTTATCTCTTAACTCTGATCTGAGGACTAGACCAAAACACAGTGCTGACCATTTCACTTTCCAACTCATTTTTAAAAAAAATATTTATTTATTTATTTGGTTGCTCCAGGTCTAAGTTGCGGCAGGCAGGCTCACTCCTTAGTTCCGGCTCCAGGGCTCCTTAGTAGCAGCTTGCCGGCTCTTTAATTGCAGCATGTGGGCTCCTTAGTTGCGGCATGCATGCGGGATCCAGTTCCCTGACCAGGGATCGAACCTGGGCCCCCTGCATTGGGAGTGGATTCTTATCCACCGCGCCACCAGGGAAGTCTCGCTCATATACCTTTGATAGTTCAAGTTCTTTGAGATCTTTCTAGCTGGGTCTTCTCCCTAATACCTCTCTCCTCCCTCTACCCGCCTTCTCCCTCTCTCTTCCTCTCTCTCCCTCTCTCTCTCTCTCTCTCTCTCTCACACACACACACACACACACACACACACACACACACACCCACCTCTACCTGGCTGGTTACTTCTTGATTTACTGCATACTAGAGTCTTCAAGACTTTTTATGTTTGCTGTTTCTTTTTTTTTTTTTTTTTTTAATATTTATTTATGAGCATGCGGCCTTTTCTCTAGTTGCGGTGTGTCGGTTTTCTCTCCCTAGTTGTGGTGCATGGGCTCCAGGGCACGTAGGCTCTGTAGTTGTGGCACTCAAGCTCTCTTGTGCGAGCTCAGTAGTTGTGGTATGCGGGCTTAGTCGCCCTGTGGCATGTGGGATCTTAGTTCCCCGACCAGGTATTGAACCCGTGTCCCCTGAATTGGAAGGTGGATTCTTTATCACTGGACCACCAGGGAAGTCCCTGTTTGCTGTTTCTCCTGTCAGGAATCCCGCCCTCAGTATTAGCCTGTCAAAATCCTAGTTAGTCATCAAGACCCAGGCTAGATACCTCCTTTCTTCGTCTTTTTTTTTTTTTTTTTTTTTGCGGTATGCGGGCCTCTCACTGTTGTGGCCTCTCCCGTTGCGGAGCACAGGCTCCGGACGCACAGGCTCAGCGGCCATGGCTCACGGGCTTAGTTGCTCCACGGCATGTGGGATCTTCCCGGACCAGGGCACGAACCCGTGTCTCCTGCATCGGCAGGCGGATTCTCAACCACTGCGCCACCAGGGAAGCCCTCTTCGTCTTTTTAAAAAAAATTTTTTAATATGTATTTATTTATTTGGCTGTGCCGGGTCTTAGTTGCGGCATGCAGAATCTCCATTGCCGTGTGCGAGATCTTTAGTTTCAGCATGCGGGATCTAGTTCCCTGAGCAGGGATTGAACCTGGGCACCCTGCATTGGGAGCGCAGAGTCTTAACTGCTGAACCACCAGGGAAGTCCCCCTCCTTTCTTTTTAGTGCTCTCATTTGGAATTTAATTGTTGCTTACTCTGCACAGGCATAGCACTGCATCAATCTCTTCTAGCACTTAACATTTTGCCTTCTGTATTACAGGATATATTTACATATATATCTAACTCCCTTTCTAGATTGTAAGCACTAGTTTAGGGACTTTATAATCCGTTGATGCTTTAACCATTTAGCGCAGTGATTACTCATGGTAGGTGCTCCATAAATGAGTGATAGTTGATTGAAAAGAGAAGTCTAGTGCATGAATTGTAGATGCTCAGTAAATGAGTGTTGATTGGTTAAAGGGAGGAATTTTCTGCCTTTATTCGCTTCTGAGTAGATCTAGAGAGGGGGGAGAGGGAAGTAGAGGTATAAACCAACCCACAAGGCAATCCAAACTTAAACTGAAATATGAAGGACACTGCTTTTTTCAGTGGAAACTTTTTTACCCTTTGAGAGGAAAGAAAATGGAAATACAAAGGAGTGGTTCAAAGTGTGTGTAGAATTTATTTTTTATTTAAATAATTTTATAGACACGTGCAAGGCACCGGCATGCAAAGATAATGCAGAACAATGTCCATGCTCTTTGGGAATTAACCAGATACTACAGGAGATAAAAAAGTACTAATGATTTGTTTTAAGGCAAGAACTTTAGCAGTGCTACCATGTGTTATATTGGTCCCTCATAGACACAGGAGATCACTTCTGGTGGGATGATCAAGGAAAGTTTTATGGAGAAAGCATTGGAGCTGGATTTTGAAGAATGGGTAGACTTTTTGTAGGTGATGATTAGGGGAAAATTTGGTAGAACATGCTTGGCAAAGAATATGGATGTGATACCAAGATTTGAATAGTGTCAGTGAATGTGGTTAAGATATACAACTGGATGATTCTTTTTAATGTCTATTTAAACATAAATGTGAGAGCCTTATTTAGAACCTAACTTTTCATTGGGTTGATGGAAATTGCCCTTTTGAATGGACATCTAAGAGGAATGTGATCCTTAGGGCCACCTTCCTTCACTCCACTGGCCTGTCCTAGAGACCTGGTTACATTGACACTCACAGCCGAGGGAGAAAACCAATTCGAAGGTGTGTATATTGGCCATCACTAGAGGTGGGAGTGAGAATAGAGGACTAAATCATCACTTACTATAAAACTGTGATAAATATAAATGTGAAAATCTTTCATGTTCTGTGAAAATATAAATGAGTGAGCAGTTACCATAATCTGGAGGTGATATATGTTAATTAAAGCTACTAACAGGAAGTGACAGTTTAAGATACACTTTAGAGATCAGTCATTTATCAATGGATTAGAAGAGAGGAACTTCAGACTGCAGTAGAGTTTCAAGAGGACAGTAGGCATCCATCTGGTGCACAGAGAAGAAGGGTGGAAAAGAGAGACAGACAGGTGTTTCATATTAGGTATTTTGTTAGGGTCCTAGTGAATCTAAGTTGTATCACAGAAAGTCATGGCTCTTGCCTTGGTATAGTAATAGAGTAGATTGGTGCCTGATAGGCTCTGTAAACAAGTAAACAAGTTATAGCTCAGGTTAAAACATTGGTCATTATACATGGAGTACATAGAGGTAAGTAACGTCAAGGATATTTGATCTGTATAACTGGGCTTGTTCATTCCACAGATACGTTAGTGTCCACTCTGTGCTGAATCCTATTCTAAGTGTCAGTGATACAGCAGTGAATACGACAGACAAGGTCCCTAGTGTTTGGAGCTTATATGCTAATGCGTAAATATTAACACCAAAGAAATAAGTTAACACATTGGGAAGTTTTTATAGTAATGAGGTCTGTGATGAAAACAGTATAATCAAGAGTGTTCAGAAGATGGTGCCACTATTTTACTTACTTATTTACAGCAGAAAATAATTTTTTCCCCTAAATACAGCTTTCAATTATGTTCTGTTGAATTTTCCTTCCCTGCTATTTGATGACATTTCAGCCAGATGCCACAGCTTTCTGTTTTTTTTTAAAAAGTACTGTTTAGGGAATTCCCTGGAGGTCCAGTGATTAGGACTCCATGCTTCCACTGCGGGAGGCTCGGGTTCATTCCCTGGCTGGGGAACTAAGATCCTGCAAGCCGAGCGGTGCAGCCAAAAATTTTAAAAAGTACTGTTTAGTCTGAATTAAAATTTCATTCTCATAGCCAATCAAAGTGACTGTCCTACCTACTCAAGACCTTGGCTCTGGATCTGCAGAAAGGAAAAGGGAATGACGTTCTTCTTAGTTTGGCTTGGGAAGGCCTCTCTGAGGTGACAGTGACAGTGAGACCCAAGTGATCTACTTTCTAGGCAAAGGTCTGAGGTGCAGTGGTGAGCTTGGCATATTTGAGTAACACCTTTAAAAAGGTGGTGTGGCTGGAACATTGAGAATTGCCAGTATTCAAATATATACTGTAGTTTTGTGGTTCTTTTGGTTAATGGGGATTGCAAATGTGGTTTTAAATCACATAACTTGGAGCACTAGTGGCTCATAGAGATTATGGGAACCCACACATTCAAATAGCCAACCTCATAATTTACACCAAAGACCTAAAATATACAAATTGGTTTCCCTTTGAAAGTTATTAGAATGCCATCATTGGATATAATCCATAATCAATAGACTAGGAACTGTGCAGCGGCATGCGGGATCTTAGTTCCCCGACCAGGGATTGAACCCGTGCCCCTTGCAGTGGAAGCTCGGAGTCCTAACCACTGGACTGCCAGGGAATTTCTGACTGAGAACTTCAAAGAAGGAACAAATACAAATCTTAAACAACTAAATTCCTTGTGTCGTGGTAAAATATTATGGGCATGAAAGAATACAGGTGACAAAATAATTGCTATCAATTTTGAGTATTATTATTTCTTGTCTTGCTTACAACTTGGCCTTTAACTTTTTTGTACTTTTGTCATCATGAAGATGTAGCAAGAAGACCTACAGCAATAATAACTACATTCTTTGTTTCCTTTTAAATATGCAACATTTGACATCATTATAAAATATTGTAGTAATATTGTTCCCACAATTTGATGGGGTATGTTTTGTCCTGTAGTATAGGGATTTCTGGACATTTTCAGGGCAAACTAATAGGTCAATATTTGTATTATATTGTTGCAAAGTAAGTGAGTAATTTAAAAATGCCTCTATTACTTTTAAAACGTTTTGCAAGCCAGTAGGGTTTTCTGTTTCTCATGTGTTTATTTAAGCACTCCTGTTTTTTAACATAGTACCAAATTTTATATTTACACATAAGCAATTATACATCTACTCTTTCTTGGGATCAAGTAACATGGAATTGTTGTAGATGAATTCATTGCTTGAAAAAACACTTTTGAATTTCAGTGGGAGGTGTGCAGATTTTTAAAGCAATGATATATTCTAGAAAGATCTGTACAGCATCTTTCATTACTGGCCTATAACACCTCCCTCCACTCCAATAATTACAAAAAATTAATTTTTTTCTGTAATTTACCTTCTTCCTAGTGCACGTTTGTTTTTCTTTGAAACAACCACCAGGGCTATAAATTAGAGATTGTGAGACTTCACTGTCAAAACTGTTTTAGAACTGATTCTTCTACTAGGGAATATTTTTCAGGTAAAGCTGAATGTATTTTATTTGGGTCTGGGCAACCAACATGTTATATTAAGAGATCCTGATTTCTTTGTACTGATTAGAGCAGGGAAAGGGAGCTGAACCTTTGTTCACCTGTTTTTCTTTTCATTTTTCTTTACTGTTTTTATCCTCTCCTAATTGTTTGTGAGAAACTTTACACTGATTTTTAAAAATATTTATTTATTTATTTTGGCTGCGCTGGGTCTTAATTGCATCTTGTGGGATCTTCGTTGTGGCATGCGGGATCTTTTTAGTTGTGGCATGCGGACTCTTAGTTGCAGCATGCATGTGGGATCTAGTTCCCTGACCAGGAATCGAGCCCAGGCCCCCTGCATGGGGAGCTTAGAGAGTCTTAACCACTGGACCACCAGGGAAGTTCCTATACTGATTTTTTTTTTCCCCCTCAGCCCTCGGGGTTTTACATTAAGTGAAAAGCAGTTCAGTAGTAGATAAGCTTTTATCTTATTTAAAATAAAGAAAGAAGAAGGGAGAACGCAGGGAAAAAGAAATGAACCCCAAGAGTTATAACTTCAACATTTACTTTTATTGGACAATACATCCAAATTGCATCACCTCTTATAAACCATCCAACTGAAATGCATTATTCCCCTGGCATTTTTTTCTATGGTCAGTGATTCCACCAGCCATTCATTCAAGTCAGAAATCTGAGAGCCATGTTGTATTATCCAACAGGCAGAACAAGCACATGTCCATTATCCACAATTTAAGAAATACTATACTGGAAAGTGAATCACTTGAGGACCTTTCATTTATGTGTCCCAATGACTAGCATAATTCTTCATGTACAGCAGGTAGTCAGATGTTTGTTGAATGAATAAGTGTAGTAATGAATGATTAAGAATCTCCCCCCCAAAATAAGTTCAAATTCTTTCATTAGTAGTTATTTTTTTCTCCTTAAAATTAGTTGTTTGGGTTTTTAAAAGTACAAGCATTGTCAGAATTTGTTAAAAAAATTTTTTTACCTCTATAAAAGAAACCTAAAAGCTTTCGTCTTTTGACTCCCCATTTATGGGTCAAAAGAAACCTAAAAGTTTTAAAGGGAAGTGGAATGTGACATTTTTCATTTCAATGGAAAAATGTGTCCTCCCATTCCCCCACTATGTTTAAAGAGAAATACGTCTTCTATGTAGTGATGCTTCCACCTTATGGCTTCTAGATAATTGCCACTAAAGTTTTATAATCATAGATTTTTTTTCCTTCAGTTTATAAGCCTGATGAGGTGAAGCCAAGGGCTGGATCTGGCCCATAGGTTAGAAGTCCTACCATTCCTCTTCCAGGAAAGGTCCAGGGAGTATTTAAGAATGTGGCTCTAACAGAACTAAACTACTTGGATTTGACCCCTTGCTCTGCCACTTACTGCTTGTAACCTTAGGGAAGTAACCTAACCTAATTACAGTGTACAGTTTTTTCACCTCTAAAATGATAATAATGTCACCTAACACATAGGGTAGTTGTAAAGATTAAATAAATTAATATTTGTAGGTATATATTTAGAATAGAACCTGACACATAATTGGCAATCAGATGTTATAAGGTAAAATGATCAAAGTGATGGAGTGATCTATACTGAAGTTAAATAATAGAGGGTGTAAATAGCTGAACTCATATTTTTTCACAGATCTCAAATGTTTGAACTACCCTTGGAAATGTAAAGGAAACTATTTGACGATAAAAGGAAATGCTCTTTTGTACCACATTTATCACATGTACAAAATTTATTGGTTTCTATAACCCCAGATTAGCCAAATGCCATATATTTGTAATGAAAGAAATAGTAGAAAGTCTTGCAGTGGAATGATTAAGCAAAAATGTAATCAGAAATTTTTTATCATTCCAATTTCAAGCATCCTACTCTGATTACCCTCTCCTGTTTTTCTAACTCATTCTAGTGCTCTTATTCTGATCATCCAGCTCCACTGTGGTCTCCAACTCATTGATTCTGCCTCATTGTTTAATGTCTTAAATCTATGGGTTTATAGTTTTCACCAAATCAGGAAACATTTTAGCCTTTATTTCTTCAAATATTCTCTGAATCCCAAGATTCCAGTTATATGTAGATGAGGTCATTTGATGTTATCTCACAGCTCACTGATATTCTTTTTATTTTTAATTTTATTTATTTATTGACATATAGTTGTTTTGCAATGTTTCTTTAGTTTCAGGTGTACAGCACAGTGATTCAGTTATACATACATACATATATATATATATTCTTTTCCAGATTCTTTTCTCTTATAGGTTATTACAAAATATGGAGTATAGTTACTTGTACTATAAAGTAGGTCCTTGTTGGTCATCTGTTTTATTTATAGTAGTTTGTATGCGTTAATCCCGAACTCCTAATTTATCCCTCCCTGATACTTGTTTTTAAACAACTTTTGTTTCTATGATGTTCATGCTTTCTGCTATTTTCTTAAATGTGTGGAGTGTATTCATAATTGCTAGTTTAACATCATTGTCTACTAAAACTATCAACCACGTCATTTCTGGATCAGTTTCCATTGTTTGGTTTTTCTCTTGATGGTGAGTTTATATTTTCCTGCTTCTTTGCCTGCTTGATAATTTTTGATTGGGTGCCAGACATGTGTTTTATGTTTTAGGGGCTGGATTTTTAAAATTTCCTTTAAATATTTTGGCTGTGACACAGTTAAGTTACTTGGAATCAGTTTGATCTTTCTGAAGCTTGCTTTTAAAGTTAGAGTGGGTCCAAACAGCACCGAAGGTACGGCTACTTTGGTGTCATTATAGATGCAATACCTTTCTGAGGACTGCCAGATGCCTAGCATATTAAGGAGTGTTTCCACTCTGGATGGCAGAACGTGAACTATTACTAGCCCTGTGTGGACTCTGGTGATTGTTTTGTCTACTCCTTTCAAATGGTTATTTCCCCAGTCTCTGATAGTTTTCTCACTCACATGTATAGGTCAATATTTAATAGTCAAAGTCTTGAAGGGAGTCTTCTACATATCTCCAGAACTCACTGTGTGTGCAGTTCCCTTTTTCTGATACTCTGTGCCACGCATTTTTGTCACCTTGGCCTCCCCAAACTCTGAACTCTTGTCTCCTAAACTTAGTGAAACCACCAGGCTGTTTGGGGTCCCTCTGCTTATGCTCAGTCCTTGAAACTCTAGGCAGTATGCTTGGGCATTTGTAGGGCTCACCTCATTTGTTTATCTTTTCTCAGGAAACACTGTCCTGTACTCCCCTTTGGTTTTCCAGTTGTTCAGGCAGGAGGAGAAATCTGGCACCTGTTATTCTCTCCTGGTTGGAAGCAGAGGTCTCTGTCTTTCATTATCCTGTTGTCCTTTCTCTTCCCCTTACCCAGCATAAATTCTCTGTTCAATCATTATAATCTCTCCCCGGAATACACTTTTGACTCCTTTGCTCCTCTCTTGTTTCACTGGGGAAAACCACAACCCTGGATCCACCTCTTCACCTTTTAGTGCCATCTATGCAGTTGAATGTTGCAGGAGAAAGATACACACATGCTATTTTCACTTTAAATTCATGACCACAAACTATAATTGAGCCCAGTCACACTGTACTTCCATAGTCATTTATTCTTCCACTTTCCTAGATGTCTGTTTCACATCTTTTCTCTCAAAATTTTGGCACCTCCTCCCCCATCTTCCACGGCATTTTCCTTATTTCCTTATCACTGAGAAGCTGAAGCAATCAAAAAGGAACTTCTCACAGTGGTGCCACATCTACCCTCCTACCCACATCTGCACATACCATGTACTTTGCCTTCTCTTAGCATATAGTTAGTTCCTCCATCTGTGCATTAGATTCCATTCCCTTTTGCCTGTCCAGGGCATTTAAAATTCTCCAACAATTTCCTTCTTTTCTCCTACATCATCAGTATTATATCTTGGAACATACTTATCAGTATACAAACATACTGTATTCCATCTAGATGGATGGGATGGGGGGAGGGAGGTCCAAGAGGGAGGGGATATATGTATACATATAGCTGATTCACTTCACTGTACAGCAGAAAATAATACAACATTGTAAAGCAATTATACTCCAATAAAAAAATTTTTTTTGATTCCCTGTCACCCTATCAGTTATCATGCTATTTCTATGCTCCCTTTTACAGCAGAAACTGTCAAGAGTTGTGCATACTTTTTCCAGTCCCCACTTGCACCCCCCCTTAATTCTACTCCAGTCTGGCTTTTGTCCTTACCCCCTACAAAACCTGTCATTGACAAAATCTCAGTGACCCTCATATTGCTATTTCAGTGGTTGTCTTATATCAGGGGTCCCCAACCCCTTGGCCATGGACTGTTAGCGGTCCTTGGCCTGTTAAGAACCGGCCTGCATAGCAGGAGGTGAGTGGTGGGCAGGTGAGCAGCGAAGCTTCATCTGCTGCTCCCCATCGCTTCCCATCGCTCACATTACTGCTTGAACCAGCCCCCCCTCCCCCCACCCCCCGTGGATAAATTGTCTTCCATGAAACCAGCCCCTGGTGCCTAAAAGGTTGGGGACCACTGTCTTACATGATCTATCAGTAATATTTGCTAAAGTTGATTACTCCTCCTTTCCTGATCAGGTTTGTTTAGTTAGTTGGTTTCCAGAATACCACACTGTTGGTTTTCTTGCCACCTCTTTGATAGCTTACTCTTTCCTTTCCTAGTTCTTACTATTCTCCCCTACTTTTAATGTTAGATACCTGAGGACTCAGGCCTGGCTCTTCTCTGTTTATATTTACTCCCTTATTGATCTCATTCGATAACAAGTTTTAAAACCCATCTGTACTCTGATGACTTCCAAATTTTTATTTCCTGGTCAGATCTTTCTTTTAAATTCTAGATTTGCTTAGTGAACTGCCTGTTCAGCATCTTCAAATGGCTGTTTGATAGATGTGTCAAATGTAACATCTCTGCAGCTGTACTCCTTAGCTTTCCTTCTTAAGCCTGTTACATCTACAGTCTTTTCCATTTCAGTTGATGGCAATGCCATACTTCTTGGACATGTCAAATCACAAAACTAAAACAATTTAGTAACGAGTTTCCTTTTATTCAAGGGAAGATAATCCATGGATTGGAATAGTACAGTGCCTAACAAGCAGTGGAGCACTCTTCCTGAAGGATTTTGGGAAGAGCGAGTTTTATAGAATGTTAGAAGAGGCAATACAGAAATAAGGCATGATTGGCTAGGAGGTCGGGGATTTCCTTATAAGGTAAGCAGGTCCTATTTTTTTAGGTAAGGTTAGCTAGCTAAAACTGAGTTAGAGGATTGTGATTGGTGTTATGTTTCCTTGACAGTGAGGTGTTTCCCATATGTGCAGGCCGATTTAAGTTTAGATTTTTGACGTGGGCTGGGCCAATGGGGTGGCCTCCGTTTTGCTTTTCCAATATACAAATTAACTTTACCAGACAAAAACCTTAGAGTCAGGCTTTATTCCTTTCTCTCATCCCTGATGCCTGCTGTCAGGAAATCTTGTTAGCACTACCTTTAAAACATACAGGGCTTCCCTGGTGGCGCAGTGGTTGAGAATCCGCCTGCCGATGCAGGGGTCACGGGTTCTTGCCCTGGTCCGGGAAGATCCCACATGCTGCGGAGCAACTAAGCCCGTGAGCCATGGCCGCTAGGCCTGCGCGTCCGGAGCCTGTGCTCCGCAACGGGAGAGGCCACAGCAGTGAGAGGCCCGCATACCGCAAAAAAAAAAAAAAAAAAACAAAACGTATAAAACATACAAAATCTAATTACTGCTCACTACCTGCACTGCTACCACCCTGGTCCATGTCACTATTATTTCTAACCTTGCCTCCTACACTCAGGTTTAACACTTGCCCCTTTAATGTATTCTCAGCACAGTAATCAGGAAGATTTAAAAATATAAGATCGTGTCACTTCTTGCTCAGAATCTTTTAATGGTTTCCTATCTCACTTATAATAGAAGCCAAACTTTTTACAGTGGCCTTCAAGGCCCTACAAGATCCAGCCCTATGTTGCTTCCCTGACCTCATCCACTCTCTCCTCTGTCCTTATTTTGCTCTACCTTGAATACATCAAGCATGCTTCTACCGTAGGGTCTTTGCAATGGCTGCTTCCTCTGCCTGGAATATTCTTCTCCCAGTTATCCCCCATGGTCAGTCTCCCATCAGCTTCCCCATGGCCCTTCTGTGTGTTTGAGAAGAAGAGTGCTTCTGAGGGAATTAGTTGTGCTGTAAAAAGTGAAGGATAGAGGGACAAAGATATGGAAAATGTTGAAATCATATTGGTGAAAGAGAGCCAGTGGGTGAGATAATCCTAGACTTATTAGCTATTCTGAGTGGTAATGAAAGACTTAAGCAGAAGAGACTTGTAGCACATCAGTAAAGATGAGGCAGCCTTTAGTTAGCCATTGGAAAAAGTCATAAATCAGGGTTCGTAATTTGAAGGTGTCTTCGCTTACTAATGTCTTTTGTAGATAGTAGGTTTGCTGTCCTGCTGCTTAGTTTTGATTTAATTATATGCTTTTCAGTTTAACAGATAATAGGTCAAAGAACTGCTTGAACATCATTTTTGGAATCTTATTATAAAAGCTTAATAGGAAAATTCAATTATTTAATTTCTCCTTTGAGTATTAGAGGAAAATGTTTCTGTTGTTAATCTTGTATGTTTCATCAAATAAGAAACAGTGTTTCCTGTCATTTTACCATAGCTGATAGATTTCAGAGCCTAACCAGTATTTATCTCATACCTGTTTAGTCTTCTGTACCTTTTTGATTTTGATTTTTGAAAAAATAAATTTATTTATTTTTGGCTGTGTTGGGTCTTCGTTGCTGCGCGAGGGCTTTCTCTAGTTGCAGCAAGCGGGGGCTACTCTTCGTTGTGGCACGCGGGCTTCTCATTGTGATGACCTCTCTTGCTGTGGAGGACGGGGTCTAGGCGTGCGGGCTTGCTTCAGTAGTTGTGGCTCACCGGCTCGAGAGTGCAGGCTCAGTAGTTGTGGCGCACGCATGGGCTTAGTTGCTCCGCGGCACGTGAGATCTTCCCGGACCAGGGCTCAAACCCGTGTCCCTTGTATTGACAGGCGGATTCTTAACCACTGCACCACCAGGGAAGCCCCCTTTTTGATTTTTAATTGCAGGATTTACACTAGGTTTAATTTTGTAAGTTGCCAGAATCGCTTATGGAAGTAGACCTAGTTGACATTATAAAATATTCTCTTAAGAGGGTATTATGCTTCTCCATGTCATAGTCAAGAAAAGATTTGCATGTCCTTTCTGTGGTTCTTCCATATTTGTTTATTTGCACACCATTTTCTCAGAGGTCAGAGTAAATGAAGAAATGATGGTTATAGGAAGATATTAACAGAAAAAGTATAGCCAGCCATAAGATTAGTACACAAAGTATATACCATAGGATCTCAAATCTGACTGAATTTCTCATTAGCCAACACTAAGGAAAGCAAAGTTACCTACATGATTCACTTAAGTTCATAGTAAAAACAAACCAGTTGGGCTTCCCCGGTGGCACAGTGGTAGAGAGTCCGCCTGCTAATGCAGGGGACGCGGGTTCGTGCCCCAGTCCGGGAGGGTCCCACATGCCGCGGAGCGGCTGGGCCCATGAGCCAGCATGTCTGGAGCCTGTGGTCCGCAGCGGGAGAGGCCACAACAGTGAGAGGCCGGTGTACTGCAAAAAAATAACAAACAAACAAACTAGTTTTTCAGGGGAGAAGCACAGTTAATCCCAGTACTAAATTTTGAGTATCTCCCATGGGTCCCTATAATAAGAATACTTTGTGATAAAAGTAGGTACCTGGGGCAAGAAAGTACAGTAACTTTTAGGATCAGCTGTGTTTGTAGATGTAAGAAGTATCATTTGCTTTCACAAGAGTTTAATGTTAGTCAGTGGTTCTTAACCTTTTTGGGGTCATAGACCCTATAACATTTTTATGTAGTTTTATTGTGAATTTGCTAAACATGTAAATTCTGAACTCATCTTAAGATTCTGATCCAGCCAGTCTGTGGTTTTATAAATGTATATGTAAGCACCATCCTAGGTGATCCTCATGTAGGTTCTTGTTAGACCATATGTTTAGAAACTGCTTCTGGGGGCTTCCCTGGTGGCGCAGTGGTTGACAGCCCGCCTGCCGATGCAGGGGACATGGGTTCGTGCCCCGGTCCGGGAGGATCCCACATGCTGTGGAGTGGCTGGGCCCGTGAGCCATGGCCATTGAGCCTGCGCGTCCAGAGCCTGTGCTCTGCAACAGGAGAGGCCACAACAGTGAGAGGCCTGCATACCGCAAACAACAAAAGAAACGGCTTCTGGAATATAATTTCAGGGAGTTCGAAGATTACATTCAGTACATGGATCTTATCTCATATGAGTGAACAACATTCTCAACAATTGTATGGTGAAAACAATAATGAGATTCATAGGGGTGTTTGGTGCTGCTGTATTAGAAAATTAATGATTTTTGTTGAAGTTTATTGATCAAAGCAAGTCACATGGCCATACCTAACTTGAAAAGGAACAATACTCATGACTAACACATGTGGGGTGCCCCCCCCTTCTCTTTGTAGTAATGAATTGATTTTTTTCCCCTTAATATCGAACCACTTTCACATCACTGGAGTAAACATGCATGATTATGAGGTATTATTTAATTGTTTAATTTACTAATATTTTTTAAGACTTTTGCATTTATATGTTCTAATTAGATTGGTCTACAGTTACCATTTCTTGTTCTCTCCTCACCAGTTTGGTATCAGGGTTTTGTTAGCATTATAAAATGAGATGAGTATCTTTGTTTTTTTTTTCTTCCTCAAGTTTCAGAGTTTATATGGATTTTCGATATACATTTTGTGAGGAGTTTAGGACACAGTCTCTACACACAAGACTACCCTCACTTCTGACATCAGCTGCAAATATGGGAGGTTCCCAAAACCCTGAGGTTCAATAATTTGTTAGAAATATTCATAGATCTTACTCTAAACTGCTTTGCTCATGGTTATGGTTTATTAAGGGAAAAGATACAGGTTAAGATCAGCTAAAGGAAGTAGCAGTGTCCAGGAAGGTCAAACACAGAGCTTCCCATGTCATCTCTGGTGTTGTCAGGTCACATTTCTCTCCTTCCCTTATTAAATGACAGGGCATATAAGTACTGCCAGACAGGGAAGCTCACACAACCTTTGGTGTCCAGAATTTTTATTAAGGCTTCATCATGTAGGCATTGCTCATGTGGATAATCTCAATCTCCAGGTTGATTGACCCGAACCCCCTGCCCTAAGTCATACTGTTGGCATTTCTGGATTGGCCTGCTTCCTAAGACTACATGGGTTTTCCAGTCCCCTCCCTGAATCACATTGTTAGGTTATCCAGTATGACCCAAGGCCCCAGGCTAACCAAGACTCTCTTATCAGATATAACATTCTCAGGGCCCAAGGATATTACCTACTAGAGGCCAAGGGCAAAGGCCAGACTGGCTCTTTGGACAAGGCCAAATTCTTTGCTACACACTTTCACATAACTGGTTTTTTTCTTTTATGGTTGTCTTCCTGTGATTCTTTGATACCAGATTAAGTTTATAGGGATTCCATTATGGAAAATTGGTTCTTTTAAATTTCTTTAGTTGTCTCTTATGAGATAAAAATAACAGACACTTCTGATTTAACTGCACTTAAATTACTTTTTTTTTTTTTTTTTAAGAATAAAGGTTCTCTTCAGTTTGAAGACAAATGGGACTTCATGCGTCCAATTGTTTTGAAGCTTTTACGCCAGGAATCTGTTACAAAACAGCAGTGGTTTGATCTGTTTTCGTAAGTAGTCCATTCATTCTACCTTTTTGCTAACATAAAAGAAAATTTGGTGGCTATATTCAAATGGAATATTGGCTCCAGATTGGACTGTTCACCTGTTTGAAATTATTACTGATTGTGTTGGGGGTCCCCAAGACCACCCCTAGGTTCAGTGATTTGCTCGGAGGATTCATAGGACTGAACATAAAGTCATACCTCACAGCTATGATTTATTACAGCTAAAGGATACAAAGCAAAATTAGCAAAGGGAAAGGTACATGGGGTCAAGTCTGGGGAACAGGCACAAACTTCCAAGAGTACTCTCCCAGTCGAGTCACACAGGACACATTTAATTTCCCCAGCAACAAGATTGACAACGTATGTGATATGCTGTCACCAAGAAGCTCTTTGGAGACTCAGTACCCAGGGTTTTTATTGGGGGCTGCTCACATAGGCAGCCGCTGCCTGGCAAGTACCAAAATTCTAGACTCTCAGAAAGAGCAGGTGTTCAGTGTAAACCATGTTGTTCATACAAACAGGTTAGGCACAGTGAGCCATTCTCATCATTTCAGGAAAATTTTCTATCAGTGTAGGAAACTCTCAAACATTCAAGTTCTCAGATCCCAGCCAAACAGGCTTTTCTAAGGAGTACAGTCTCAGATCTGTTATGTTAACTCTTAGCCTTTGGCCAGAATGTCTTTACAGCAAAACTGTTACCAGTAGGACACCACCCCTGCCCCCATCCCCACCCTCATGTGCAGCAAGGTAAGACCAACTTGTGGTATTGATCTCAGTTATGCCTTTTAGAGGGCCTAAATTTAGTTAGTTAAAATAAATCCCACCAACCATGAGGTTTATCTTAGAAAAGCAGGTGGCTTTCTCTTTCAGTTTCTGTATGGACCTTTTACATGGCCTGAGGCATCAATTCAGGCATAGCACAACTATGGCCATAAAGGTGAATTCGACCTGAAAATTTTCCAGGGTTGAAGCAGTGTCATGATAGGCTACATACAAAAAGAAGTATAATTTCAGAGGACCCACATGGTACCCCTGGAAACAAAGAGCTTGCACTTTTTTAGGTACTCCAAGCAAGACATAAATTAGTTAGTATGGGTTAACAGGGCCCTCAATGTGTCCTCCCATGGGGACTTTCACTTTAGAGTTCTCAATCTAGTTCATTTAATTCAGTTCAGACCTTGTTTTCAGACAGACTACCTGAAGGCAATTAGCCCCAAACAATTTGTTTATCCACGACACCATTTCATTTGCTTCATAGTGTGGATGACATTTAGAGGTGTTCTTTGTGGAAGGTGTAGGAATTGGGGCTGCCTCAGCCATCTCAGAGTACTGCTAGGTGTGATTGAAGCGCAGCATTCAGTTTGAATTCAAAGCACTCAGAACAGCATGGAAAGCCAACACCAGGAGCTGGGAAAGCTTTCAAGAATACTTATGGGGCTTCCCTGGTGGCACAGTGGTTGAGAATCCGCCTGCCGATGCAGGAGACACGGGTTCGTGCCCTGGTCCGGGAAGATCCCACATGCCGCGGAGCAACTAAGCCCGTGAACCATGGCCGCTAGGCCTGCGCGTCCGGAGCCTGTGCTCCGCAACGGGAGAGGCCACAACAGTGAGAGGCCCGCATACCGCAAAAAAAAAAAAAAAAAAAAAAAAAAAAAGAATACTTATGAAAAACTAAAATCATTCATGTCCTTCTCCCTGGTGCCTCACCAGGTGCTGAGTTTTATTTTTTCTCCCTTATAAAATCAGTGTGTCCCATTCAGTAATGAAAGCTTTTCATTTTTTTCCCAATCACCCAGACCTGGAGGAGGAACAAAAACATTTTTATAGAAAAACATTTTTATACAACTTAACTAGAAAGACATATATGTTTAGGAATTGGTCTGGATGAAATCCCAAATTTTCAAAAATTTTCATAATAAGTTTACGTCACCCCCCACCCCTTTTGTCCTGACCATTTACCTAGTGAGCAGCCTAGAAAAGATCAGTTCCTTTCTGGAGATAGCTGTGTTTAATAATGAAGTTGCCTTACTAAGGTGTGTGTGCAAGGAAGGATGATGCGAAGGTGAGGGAAATAAAATCAGGTTATTCATTCATTGTTGAAAACTGCAACTAATCCAGAAAGCTGGACACAAGTCCATAGCAGTGAAACATCCCTGAGAGGGGATCATGAATCCAGTCTGTAAGGAGTGAGTATGCTTTCTCCCAACTTGCAGCTTTTAGCAGTAACCACAAGTTAGGAATGCACTTTAGGTCTGTATATCTGATACAGAGGCTATCAGCAGCTTGATTTCAGATGGCCCCATCAGAGAATGAGCCCTTTTCTGTGGGCATCTGCAAGTGATTTATATCTTCCAGCCATAATCCATGACGTTTTCAGTTTATGGCTTCACAGAGGGTGTCTTAAATCTTCAACAGTCCACAAGTCAAAGTCCTGTTCACTGAGCATATGCCTGCTTTAGTTCAGCACAGCTTGTGTTGAGGTTTAAATAGCCCAATGTCAGACAATATCAGGTTTCAACTTAGAGTTAGATCCAAGCAATTAGGATTTGTGAATTCAGGATTCCAAAAAAACCAGTGACTTTTCTCGAGCAGTGGCAAAGCCAAGATGCTGCAGACCAGTTGTGTTTTAAGTCCAAGTGACAAGCAAGACTTTTCTAATCCCCTTTTATTTTGTCAGTCTTAGAGTTCAGATTAATCCACTCAGTAATATGCACATCATGCTGGAAAATCATCAGCCTTTCAGGGTCAGACATCTGATTTCACAAGAGCTCAGTAGCAACTAAAAACTGCTTTTTAAAACTCCAGAAGTGTATTTCTATTGGGAAATTTCTTATGTTTTCATGTTGTCTCCCTTTTCTCTGAGATGGCAATAAGTAGAAATAATAGTATCCATTATGGAGATTTATTTATTCAGTTTCCAGTACTCAAACAGTTCAAATTCTGATCCTTTCACCAGCAGTAAAAAGCAAGGAAATTGTGTCTCACTAACTTCAAAAAAATTTTTTTAAATTTATTTACATTTTATTTTTGGCTGCGTTGGGTCTTCATTGCAGCGAGCGGGGGCTACTCTTCATTGTGGTGTGCGGGTTTCTCCTTGCAGTGGCTTCTCTTGTTGTGGAGCTCGGGCTCTAGGCTTGCAGGCTTCAGTAGTTGTAGCTCGCGGGCTCTAGAGCACAGGCCCAGTAGTTGTGGCGCATGGGCTTAGTTGCTCCACAGCATGTGGGATCTTCCCGAATCAGGGCTGAAACCCATGTCCCATGCATTGGCAGGTGGATTCTTAACCACTGTGCCACCAGGGAAGTCTGTCACTAACTTTTTATTTTGCAACTTTTCCTGATTGATGTGATCCCTCTAGGATTTATGAAAGTACAAGCATATAATATTTTATATCTTTATTTATCATACATCCAAGTGCAATAGCCAAAGAATACAAAGCCATCTTTAAAACTTTCCCAGCCTCTTTTTTCTTATTATAAATTTATTCAAACTCCTAGCAATAAATTTAGCATTTACAATATTAACATTACAGTTGCTGGGAGTTCCTGACCGGAATGTAGGAGGCATGGAGAGGTTGCTGAAGCAGCAGTAGTTAGGCTGAAGAAACAGCTGGAATAGTTTCCTCTCCCTTGGTTATCTACAGCTTTCTCCAGCTCTGAGACCTAATGTAACTATTAATTCCTCCTGATTAGAGGAGAGACCAGCACAAACATTTAACATTTTTGGTCCACCCAAAATCTTACGTAGAACTTTTGGGCCTTTTCTCCTCTTATGTGGAGGCAAGAACAAAAACCAAAGTCATCATCCGTACTGGGCTTTTTCTCTCCTCACTTGGGTCAGCATGGCCAAAGCAGCTGGAAGATTTAATGAGGCAACTCTTGGGGTTGGATCTATCACTTTCAAATTTCACAGGTAACTTTTACCTTTCTCACAGCAGATAGCAACTCAGCTGCTGAGTCATACCATGGTTGATTTCATAGCCATGCAAGTAGCAGAGGTTCATCATACTACCACTTAATCCTTCCTTTTCTCAAACAGTGCTTTCACCATGTTTAATGAATCCCAACCAACCATGTCAGTGGTCTTAAGACCACCCCCAGGTTCAGTGATTGTTAGGAAGACTCATAGGACTCAGCATATAGTTGTATTCATGACTATCACTTATTACAGTGAAGGATACAAAGCAAAATGCAACAAAGGTGCATGTGGTAAAGTCCAGGGGAAACCAGGTACAAGTTTCCAAGCATCTTCTCCCAGTGGAACATATCCACTTAATTCCTCCAACAACTAATGGGGACAACACATGTGAAATGCTGTCTACCAGGGAAGCTTCCTTTTTTTGTTGTTGTTAATATTTATTTATTTGGTTACACCTGGTCTTAGTTGCGGCTCGCAGGCTCCTTAGTTGTGGCATGCTGGCTCCTTAGTTATGGCATGCAACTCTTAGTTGCGGCATACATGTGGGATCTAGTTCCCCGACCAGGGATCCAACCTGGGCCCCCTGCACTGGGAGCATGGAGTCTTATTCACTGTGCCACCAGGGAGGTCCCCAGGGAAGCTTCTTAAAGACTCAGTGCCCAGGGTTTTTACTGAAAGAGCTGGTCACAAAGGCAGCTTCTGCCTGAGGTGAACCAAAATTCCAGATCCTAGACAAAAAGCAAGTGTTGAACATAAATCAGATTTTTTACATAACAGTTTAGGCACAGTGAGCCATCCTTATCAGGAAATGGTGAGAACTCTCACAAAACCCAAGTTCCTATATGTCAGCCAAGGGCCAACCTTGCAACCATGTCTTCCTAAGGATAGTAGTTTCAGACTTGGTATAATTTCTGTGTGTATGTGTGTACTAGTAAAATACTGTATCAATGAGTTGAAGACGTATGACTGAATAATCTATACACATTAAGCTGCTGTGCTCATTTTTTCTCTTTATCACAGAAGAAAATAGTCTAATCTTAAATAACATAGAACTTGTTGCATAATATTAACTTATATCCATGATTCTGCCTTTTGAGAAATTAGAATTCAATAAGAAGCAGCTGAGACCTTTTAAAAATTTCATAGCATTTATGTTTACGTATATTTTTCTTATTATTTGATTAAATGTATTTTATGAACAATGTGTTGAGTTTGTATTAATAATATGATTTATCATGTAGAGTAATGCTTGTTCTCTGTGATTCCTGACTGGAAAAAGGAGCATAGTGTGATGGTGTTTCCTGCTTAAAGTATACTTCTAAACAGAAATAGTACTTGCTACAGTTAGTGGCCTCAGCACATTGTTTTTAAAAATCCTTGATCTCCTTGGAGTTACCGAAGGCTGCTCAATATGTAATCCTTTTAAGTTAAAGGATTCCTGTATGTCTTATCATGCCACACCAAAATTATGAGACCTACATTAATTAAAACCTTTCCAAATTTTAGCCTATTTAGCCATATTAATTAATAACCTTTAGGTTAGTTATATCTTTCTAAATCTAAGGTACTAAAATAATGTTTTGGTATTAAACTACATTTACTATTTGTTGCCCTTTTCTCATAACCTGTATCATTATTTTTCAGTAGGGGTACTGTTGGTGTTTTGGGTGGTTATAAGATTGTTCTGCATACTGTGACATGTTTATCACCTCTGGCCTTCACCCTCATAAACTCTAGTAGTGGATACTTTCTGTGTACTCCTCTCCCTGTGCCTCATTATTGAAAGAAAAAAAGCTCTCACTTCCACATGTCTGAGGCAGTACCTCCCTCAGTTGAGAACTGCTGCTTTAGATACATGTTGTTTGGTTTGACTCTGGTTTGTGAAATTGAGGCAAAAATTTAAAAATAAATTATTTTCAATTTGTGAGACTTTGTTTTTAAGAAAATTCATCTTTACTACAAATAATTTTTTTTAGTGTTTTTCTTGTTCCTAAGCTGGTTTTTATACTACTTTCTCCTGTTTTTTCTATCTCTTGTCTACCTCATCTCAATCAGTCTAAGCTGATTCATCCCTTTTGTGCCCGTTAAGTGTTGGTTTCCTTCAGAGTTCTGTTTTTTTTCTTATTCTTTTACCTGAGTTCTAATCTATTTAAGCAATGCAGATTATTCTCCAAACTTCGTACCCATGTGACCTATTGTTTCCTGCATACTTAAGTTCCGTAAGTACTCCAGATTTAGAGTGATGAAAATCTGTTATTTATAGTCTCAAACCAAAAATCTGGAAGCTGCCATCAACCCCCTGTTTTTTTACTTCTTCATATACACTTGATTACTAGATTTCATAGACTTTTAAGTACCTCTTGAATTTCTTTCCATCCCATCTGTCTTTTCCCCCCACTCTCTTCCCTGAATGATTACAGTAGTCCCGTACCTTCTTTGTTGTATTTCTAGTTATCTATTGCCACACAACAAATTACCCTGAAGATTAGCAGCTTAAAAGTACAAACATTTATTATCTCACAGTTTCTGAAGGTCTGGAATCTAGTTGCAGCTTAATTGGGTCTTTCTAGCTCAGGATCTCTTAAGAAGTTGCAGTCAAGCTCTAGGCAAAAGAACTAGGCCTATATTCACCTAGGAGTGAAAGATCTTCAAAGCTTACTCATGCAATTGTTGGCAGGCCTCAGTTCTTCACTAGCTGCTCAGTTCCTCACTGTGTAGAACCCTCCATAAAGCTGTTTACTGTGTGGCAGCTTGCTTTCCCCAGAGCAAAAGAGAGTGTTCCCAAGACAGAAGTCATGGTGTTTTATAACATAATTTTGCCATTATTTCTTTTCTTTTTTTTTTAAAAATTGGAGTATAGCTGATTTACAATGTTGTGTTAGTTTCAGGTGTACAGCAAAGTGGATCAGTTATACATATACATATATCCATTTTTTTTTAAGATTCTTTTCCCATATAGACCATCTTAGAGTATTGAGTAGAGTTTCCTATACTATACAGCAGGTTATTATTAGTTATTTATCTTACATATAGACCTTCATTTCTTCTGTATGCTGTTGATCACACAGACAAATGCTTTGTACACTGTATACTGTACAGTGCTTTGTACACTATACATGGGTATGAATACCATCCAGGAGATGGTGGTCATTGGGGGCCATCCTAGAGACTGTGCCTTCAGAGGAAATAGATGATGCAAGGTTTAGAAGATAGCTCAAAAAGCATTCTAGCTTATATCATTAGAGAGGAATAAAATGAAAGAGACTACTTTGAAAATGAAATAGTCAAAATAAAGTCCTTTGAAATAAAAAATAAAAGAGCTAAATAAAAAAAGATTGAATTAGTAATACAAAAAATAAAACCAAAGAGTTTTCCCTGAATGTAGAGCAAAGTATGGAAAATTAAATAAAAATGAAGACATACTGAGGAGAGCTCTAGAATTGGGCTAACTTAAACTTAAAAGGGGTTCCAGAAGGAGAGGACAGAAAGTAGAGGAGAGGATATAGCCCCAAAGGATAAGAAGAAAATTTCCCGGGGCTGAAATCTTGTATCTCTCCACCGAACCCTCCAGATCTTCATACTGAAAGTGCTAAAAACCATGCCTACTCATGTCCTTAATTTAAGAATTCCAAGGATAAATACAATAATCTAATTGTTGGAGGGAAAGTTACCTTTCAAGCGAAACAGACTGTCCACACTCTTTTCATTGGCCAAATTGGATGCAGGAGGCTGACGCAGTTTTCTTTAAATATTTAAAGGGGAGGGGATTAAGCGCACCACATAAAGGAGCTCCAGAAACAGGCACAAGCCGCGGCTGTCGGCATGGACATTAAAGACGGGTGTGGGACGCTAGGGTTGCTGCTGCCTCTACCAAGAGGCCTGTGTGCGAGTACAGGTCACTCTCCACACCGCCCTTTCCTAGAGCTCGTGCAGCCCGCCACTGCCGGGGTCCCGGGATCCAGGGACAGCTTCCCTGGGAGAACGCTTGTCACGCCTTGGGCCGGTGTAGTGTCACGCCGGCCTCAGCCGCTGTGGGCTTACCCCGCATCCATGCCCCTCCTCCCCCCAGCCTGTGCCAGAGCCCCCGAATCAGCTGCTCCTTTAACCCCATCCTGTCTGAGCGAAGGGCAGACGCCCTCGGACGACCTACATGCAGAGGCGGGGCCAAGTCAAAAGCTGAACCCCCAGAGCTGTGCGAACAAAGAGGAGAGGGGGAGGTCTCTCCCAGCAGCCTCAGAAGCAGCGGATTAAAGCTCCACAATCAACTTGAAGTGCCCTGCATCTGTGGAAAACCTGAATAGACAACGAATCATCCCAAGTTGAGTAGGTAGACTGTGGGAGCAAGAAATACTATTATTTTCCCTTTTTTTCTTTTTGTGAGTGTGTATGTGTGTGCTGCTGTGTGAGATTTTGTCTGTATAGCTTTGCTTGCACCATTTGTCCTAGGGTTAGACCGAACCGATTTTCTTTGTTTTTTTTTAATAGAAATTTTTCTTCTTAATAATTATTTTTTATTTTAATAACTATAATATATCCTACTTTATTTTGTCTTCTCCCTTTCTTTCTTCCTTTCTTCCTTCCCTCCTTCCCTCCTTTCTTCCTTCCTTCCTCCCTTCTTTCCTCCCTTTCTTCCTCCCTTTCTTCCTCTCCTCCTTCCATTCTTCCTTCTTTCCTTTCTTCCTTCCTCCCTTCCTTCCTTCCCTCCCTCCCTCCTTCCTTCCTTTATTCACTTTCTATTTTTTCTCCGGTTTATGTTGAGCCATGTGGATTAAAGGCTCTTGGCGCTCCAGCTGGGTGTCAGGGCTCTGTCTCTGAGGTGGGAGAACCAACCTCAGGACACTGGTCCACAAGAGACCTCCCAGTACCACGCAATATCAAATGGCGAAAATCTCCCAGAGATCTCCATCTCAATACCAAGACTCAGCTTCACTCAAGGACCAGCAACGAACAATGCTGGACACCCTATGCCCGGCAAAGAGCAAGACAGGTCTATAGCCCCATCCATTAGCAGAGAAGCTGCCTAAAATCATAATAAGGCTACCAACATCCCCAAACACACCACCAGACGTGGACCTGCCCACCAGAAAGACAAGATCCAGCCTCATCCACCAGAACAGATGAACTAGTCCCACCAACCAGGAAACCTACTCAACCCACTGAACCAACCTTAGCCACTGGGGACAGCCGCCCAAAACAACGGAAACTACGAACCTACAGCCTGCAAAAAGGAGACCCCAAACACAGTAAGATAAGGAAAATGAGAAGACAGAAAAACAGCAGATGAAGGAGCAAGATAAAAACACACCAGACCTAACAAATGAAGAGGAAATAGGCAGTCTACCTGAAAAAGAATTCAGAATAATGATAGTAAAGATGATTCAAAATCTTGGAAATAGAATAGACAAATTGCAAGAAACAGTTAACAAGAACCTAGAAGAAATAAAGAGGAAGCAAGCAACGATGAGCAACACAATAAATGAAATGAAAAATACTCTAGACGGGATCAGTAGCAGAATAACTGAGGCAGAAGGACGGATAAGTGACCTGGAAGATAAAATAGTGGAAATAACTACTGCAGAACAGAATAAAGAAAAAAGAATGAAAAGAACTGAGGACAGTCTCAGAGACCTCTGGTACAACATTAAATGCACCAACATTCGAATTATAGGGGTCGCCGAAGAAGAAGAGAAAAAGAAAGGGACTGAGAAAATATTTGAAGAGATTATAGTTGAAAACTTCCCTAATATAGGAAAAGAAATAGTCAATCAAGTCCAGGAAGCACAGAGAGTCCCATACAGGATAAACCCAAGGATAAACACGCCAAGACACATAATAATCAAACTATCAAAAATTAAATACAAATAAAACATATCAAAAGCAGCAAGGGAAAAACAACAAATAACACACAAGGGAATCTCCATAAGGTTAACATCTGATCTTTCAGCAGAAACCCTACAAGCCAGAAGGAAGTGGCAGGACATATTTAAAGTGATGAAGGAAAAAACCTACAACCAAGCTTACTCTACCCAGCAAGAATTTCATTCAGATTTGATGGAGAAATTAAAACCTTTACAGACAAGCAAAAGCTGAGAGAGTTCAGCACCACCAAACCAGCTTTAAAACAAATGCTAAAGGAACTTCTCTAGGCAAGAAACACAAGAGAAGGAAAAGACCTACAAGAACAACCCGAAACAATTAAGTAAATGGTAATAGGAACATACATATCGATAATTACCTTAAATGTAAATGGATTAAATGCTCCCACCAAAAGACACAGACTGGCTGAATGGATACAAAAACAAGACCCATATATATGCTGTCTATAAGAGACACACTTCAGACCTAGGGACACACTGAAAGTGAGGGGATGGAAAAAGATATTCCATGCAGATGGAAATCAGAAGAAAGCTGGAGTAGCAATTCTCATATCAGACAAAATAGACTTTAAAATAAAAACCATTACAAGAGACAAAGAAGGACACTACATAATGATCAAGGGATCGATCCATGAAGAAGATATAACAATTGTAAATATTTATGCACCCAACATAGGAGCACCTCAATACATAAGGCAAATACTAACAGCCTTAAAAGGGGAAATCGACAGTAACACAATTATAATGGGGGACTTTAACAACCCACTTTCACCAATGGACAGATCATCCAAAATGAAAATAAATAAGGAAACACAAGCTTTAAATCATACATTACAGAAGATGGACTTACTTGATATTTATAGGACATTCCATCCAAAAACAACAGAATACACATTTTTCTCAAGTGCTCATGGAACATTCTCCAGGATAGATCATATATTGGATCACAAATCTAGCCTTGGCAAATTGAAGAAAATTGAAATTGTATCAAGTATCTTTTCCAACCACAACTCTATGAGACTAGATATCAGTTACAGGAAAAGATCTGTAAAAATACGAACACATGGAGGCTGAACAATACACTACTTAATAACGAAGTGATCACTGAAGAAATCAAAGAGGAAATCAAAAAATACTTAGAAACAAATGACAACGGAGACACAACGACACCAAACCTATGGGATACAGCAAAAGCAGTTCTAAGAGGGAAGTTTATAGCAATAAATTCATACCTTAAGAAACAGGAAACATCTCGAATAAACAACCTAACTTTGCACCTAAAGCAATTAGAGAAAGAAGAACAAAAAACCCCCAAAGTTAGCAGAAGGAAAGAAATCATAAAGATCAGATCAGAAATAAATAAAAAAGAAATGAAGGAAACAATAGCAAAGATCAATAAAAGTAAAAGCTGGTTCTTTGAGAAGATAAATAAAATTGATAAACCATTAGCCAGACTCATCAAGAAAAAAAGGGAGAAGACTCAATAGAATTAGAAATGAAAATGGAGAAGTAACAACTGACACTGCAGAAATAGAAAAGATTATTAGAGATTACTACAAGCAACTCTATGCCAATAAAATGGACAACCTGGAAGAAATGGACAAATTCTTAGAAATGCACAAGCTGCCGATACTGAACCAGGAAGAAATAGAAAATATGAACAGACCAATCACAAGCACTGAAATTGAAACTGTGATTCAAAATCTTCCAACAAACAAAAGCCCAGGACCAGATGGCTTCACAGGCGAATTCTATCAAACGTTTAGAGAAGAGCTAACACCTATCCTTCTCAGACTCTTCCAAAAGATAGCAGAGGGAGGAACACACTCAAACTCATTCTATGAGGCCACCAGCACCCTGATACCAAAAACAGACAAAGACGTCACAAAGAAAGAAAACTACAGGCCAATATCACTGATGAACATAGATGCAAAAATCCTCAACAAAATACTAGCAAACAGAATCCAACAGCACATTAAAAGGATCATACACCATGATCAAGTGGGGTTTACTCCAGGAATGCAAGGATTCTTCAATATATGCAAATCAATCAACGTGATACACCATATCAACAAACTGAAGGAGAAAAACCATATGATCATCTCAATAGATGCAGAGAAAGCGTTTGACAAAATTCAACACCCATTTATGATAAAAAAGCCTGCAGAAAGTAGGCATAGAGAGAACTTTCCTCAACATAATAAAGGCCATATATGACAAACCCAAAGCCAGCATTGTTCTCAATAGTGAAAAACTGAAACCATTTCCACTAAGATCAGGAACGAGACAAGGTTGCCCACTCTCACCACTCTTATTCACCTAGTTTTGGAAGTTCTAGCCACAGCAATTAGAGAAAAAAAAGAAATAAAAGGAATCCAAATCGGAAAAGAAGTAGTAAAGCTGTCACTGTTTGCAGATGACATGATACTATACATAGAGAATCCTTAGGATGCTACCAGAAAACTACTAGAGCTAATCAATGAATTTAGTAAAGTAGCAGGATACAAAATTAATGCACAGAAAGCTCTGGCATTCTTATACACTAATGATGAAAAATCTGAGAGTGAAATTAAGAAAACACTCCCATTTACCATTGCAACAAAAAGAATAAAATATCTAAGAATAAACCTACCGAAGGAGACAAAAGACCTGTATGCAGAAAACTATAAGACAGTGATGAAAGAAATTAAAGATGATACAAATAGTGGAGAAATATACCATGTTCTTGGATTGCAAGAATCAATATTGTGAAAATGACTCTACTACCCAAAGCAATCTACAGATTCCATGCAATCCCTATCAAATTACCACTGGCATTTTTTTTTACAGAACTAGAACAAAAAATTTCACAATTTGTATGGAAACACAAAAGACCCCGAATAGCCAAAGCAATCTTCAGAACAAAAAATGGAGCAGGAGGAATCAGGCTCCCTGACTTCAGACTATACTACAAGGCCACAGTACTCAAGACAAGTATGGTACTGGCACAAAAACAGAAATATAGATCAATGGAACAGGATAGAAAGCTCAGAGATAAACCCACACACATATGGTCACGTTATCTTTGATAAAGGAGGGAAATATATACAGTGGAGAAAAGACAGCCTCTTCAATAAGTGGTGTTGGGAAAACTGGACAGCTACTTGTAAAAGTATGAAATTAGAACACTCCCTAACACCACACACAAAAATAAACTCAAAATGGGTTAAAGACCTAAATGTAAGGCCAGACACTATCAAACTCTTAGAGGAAAACATAGGCAGAACACTCTATGATGTAAATCACAGCAAGATCCTTTTTGACCCATCTCCTAGAGAAATGGAAATAAAACCAAAAATAAACAAATGGGGCCTAATGAAACTTAAAAGCTTTTTTACAGCACAGGATACCATAAACAAGACCAAAAGACAACCCTCAGAATGGGAGAAAATATTTGCAAATGAAGCAACTGACAAGGGATTAATCTCCAAAATTTATAAGCAACTCATGCAGCTCAATAACAAAACAAACAACCCAATCCAAAAATGGGCAGAAGAACTAAATAGACATTTCTCCAACGAAGATATACAGATTGCCAACAAACACATGAAAGAATGCTCAACCTCATTAATCATTAGAGAAATGCAAATCAAAACTACAATGAGATATCATCTCACACCGGTCAGATTGGCCATCATCAAAAACTCTAGAAACAGTAAATCCTGGAGAGGGTGTGGAGGAAAGGGAACCCTCTTGCACTGCTGGTGGGAATGTAAAATGATACAGCCACTATGGAGAACAGTATGGGGGTTTCTTAAAAAACTACAGATAGAACTACCATACGATCCCGCAATCCCACTACTGGGCATATACCCTGAGAAAACCATAATTCAAAAAGAGTCGTGTACCAAAATGTTTATTGCAGCTCTGTTTACAATAGCCAGGACATGGAAGCAACCTAAGTGTCCATCAGCAGATGAATGGATAAAGAAGATGTGGCACATATATACAATGGAATATTACTCAGCCATAAAAAGAAATGAAACTGAGTTATTTGTAATGAGGTGGATAGACCTGGAGTGTGTCATACAGTGTGAAGTAAGTCTGAAGGAGAAAAACAAATACCATATGCTAACACATATATATGGAATCTAAGAAAAATAATGTCATGAAGAGATTAGTGGTAGGACAGGAATAAAACACAGACCTACTAGAGCATGGACTTGAGGATATGGGGAGGGGGAAGGGTGGGCTGTGACGAAGTGAGAGAGTGGCAGGGACATATATACACTACCAAATGTAAATTATATAGCTAGTGGGAAGCTGCTGCATAGCACAGGGAGATCACCTCTGTGCTTTGTGACCACCTAGAGGGGTGGGATAGGGAGGGTAGGAGGGAGGGTGACGCAAGAGGGAAGAGATATGGTAACATATGTATATGTGTAACTGATTCATTTTGTTGTAAAGGAGAAACTAACACACTGTTGTAAAACAGTTATACTCCAATAAAGATGTTTAAAAAAATTCAGGAAATGACAAGGATGCCTACTCTAAAAAATATATATATTTAAAGGGGAATTATTTTGAACTTCGTAGTCTCCACCTAGTCAAGTTTTCAATCATGTTTAAGGCGAGATGAACATATTTTCAGACAAGTAAGTATTTAGAAGATTTAAGGATCCTGCAGAAATGAAACAGATACCCTTTCCTCCACTATTACCAACACTGACCATTAAAGAAATTGAACTTTACTGAACTAAACTGAAGGAGGTACTGTTGAACTAGGAATCCTGTCCATGAAATGAATATGAATAGAAAAAAGCAGACACTGTCTATCCAAAACTATTAAAAAGTACAATTTGAAACATTTTAGCTTATAAAAATTGTCCCACCCAACCAACTGTGAAGTCGAACACAAATACAGCACTCTGAAGTGAGTTCAGTATCCTCACACAACCATGTGGGGTTATAAAACAAACTCGAACTGAAAATTCAAAAGGAGAGAAATCAACAAAAGTGGAGGAAATAATGAAATGAAAATTGAACTCAGAAAACAAATAGAACAAGACAAAATCATAACAGAAATCGATCATCTCAGTAGATGAAGAAAAAACAGATAACCTTTCCAAAATAAAACAGAAAAATGAAAATATTATTCTTTAAACTGATAAAGATCATCTGTAAATAATCTAGCAGCAATATCCCAGTAATAGTATGTTGGAAGCATTCCATTTAAATTGGGAATAAGAGCCCAGTCTCCCAGCCTCTCTTGGGAGAATGAGGCAGCTTGAGGGCTGTGGCTGAGTTGCGGTTGCTGGGTGACAAGTCGGAGCTGGGACAGGTATAATGGCAGAAACTGTTTCTCCACTGAATCACTTTGTGCTGGCTAAGAAGGCAATTACAGCAATCTTTGACCAGTTACTGGAGTTTGTTACAGAAGGATCACATTTTGTTGAAGCAATGTACAAGAATCCAGAATTTCACCAAGTAGCTACTGAGGATGATCTGATAGAAATACAGAGGTATAAAAATAAGCTTTCCATCATTGGTGAGGTGGTGTCTCGGAGACACATGGAAGTGGCATTTTTTGGCAGGACAAGCAGTGGGAAGAGCTCTGTTATTGCCATGTTTGGGATCAAGTCCTCCCCAGTGGAATTGGACATACAACCAGTTGCTTCCTGAGTGTTGAAGAAACAGATGGAGATAAAAGCCTGTTTCATGACAGAAGGGTCACATGAAAAAAAGAATGTGAAGACAGTTAATCAGCTGGCCCATGCCCTTCAGATGGACAAAAACTTGAAAGCTGGCTGTCTTGTACATGTGTTTTGGCCAGAGGGAAATTGTGCCCTCTTGAGAGATGACCTGGTTTTACTGGATAGTCCAGGTACAAATGTCACTACAGAGGTGGATAGCTGGATTGATAAGTTTTGCTTAGATGCTGATGTCTTCATTTTGGTTGTAAACTCCAAATCAACTCTAATGAACACGGAAAAACAGTTTTTTCACAAGGTAAATGAGCGACTTTCCAAGCCTAATGTTTCTATTCTGAATAATCTTTGGGATGCCTCTGCATCAGAGCCAGAATATATGGAAAATGTATGCAGACAGCTTATGGAAAGATGCCTACATTTCTTGGTGGAGGAGCTCAAAGTTGTGGATCCTTTAGAAGCATGGAATCGTATCTTTTTTGTTTCTGCAAAGCAAGTTCTTAGTGCTAGAAAGCACAAAGCCCAGGGGATGCCAGAAGGTGGTTGGGCACTTGCAGAAGGATTTCAGGCAAGATTACAGGAGTTTCAGAATTTTGAACAAATCTTTGAAGAGTGTATCTTACAGTCAGCAGTGAAAACAAAGTTTGAACAGTGCACTATCAGAGCTAAACAGATACTAGAAACTGAAAAATATAATGGATTCAATAAACATGTCAGCAGCAGAGAAAAGGGTTTATTCAGTAGAAGAGAGGGAAGACCAAATTGATAGACTGGACTTTCTCTGAAACCAGATGAACCTTTTAACACTGGATGTTAAGAAAATAATCAGGGAGGTTTCAGAGGAGGTTGCAAATAAGGTTTCATGTGTGATGACAGATGAAATTTGTTGACCCTGTTTTTGTTGATGAATTTTGTTCTGAGTTTCATCCTACTCCAAGTATATTGAAAGTATATAAAAATGAGGTAAATAAGCACATAGAAGATGGAATGGGGAGAAATTTGGCTGGTCAGTGCACCAATGAATTCAATGCTTCAATGCTTCAATCCCAGCAAGAAATTATTGAAAATTTGAAGTCATTACTTCCAGCTGGTATGCAGAATAAACTACATACACTGATTCCTTGCAGGAAATTTGATCTCAGCTGTTACCTAAATTGCCATAAGTTATGTTCAGATTTTCAAGAGGATGTTGTATTTCATTTTTCCTTGGGCTAGTCTTCCCTTGTCCATCGTTTCTTGGGCCCTACAGATGCTCAGCGGGTACTTCTGGGATTATCAGAGCCTATCTTTCAGCTTTCCAGATCTTTAGCTTCTACTCCCACTGCTCCTACCAATCCAGTGTCACAGGAAGAACTCATGGTTACCTTAATAACAGCATTAGCTTCTCTTACATCTAGAACTTCTATGGGCATCGTTGTTGGAGGAGTGATTTGGAAAACTGTAGGCTGGAAACTCATATCTGTTTCATTAAGTATGTGTGGAGCTTTGTATCTTTATGAAAGGCTGACTTGGGCCACCCGTGCCAAGGAGAGAGCCTTTAAACAGCAATTTCTGAATTATGAAACTGAAAAACTGCAAATAATTGTTAGCTTCACAAGAGCCAACTGCAGCCATCAAGTACAACAGGAAATGGCAACCACTTTTGCCCGCCTGTGCCAACAGGCTGATACTACACAAAGACATCTAGAAGAGGAAATTTCTAGATTATCCAAAGAAATAGATCAATTGGAGAAAATATAAAACAATTCAAAGTGCTTAAGAAATAAAGCTGTTCAACTTGAAAACAAGCAGGAGAATTTTACTAAGCAGTTTCTACATTCAAGCAATGAAGAAGAATCTTAACAATAGAGATTACTTTGGTGATCATGATAGGAGAAAATGGAACTTGGAAGATTGGGACAGTTATTTTTATGAAGTGACTTTAAATATGAATTCTATTAACTATAACTAAATAGCAAATCCTTGAGTAGATCCTGGTATTGATCTATCTCAGGGTGTTTGCATTTCTGAAAAGTGTTGTGATGTCTCTTTTAGTTTTAATTTTAGATAAAGAAAAATCCTTTGATACGAGAAAATGATGAATTAATTTAAAGCAAAAGCACCAACTCTGTGACTCCTGAGGGGTGGGGCCTTTCTCTTAATTAGGGCTCTCTTTGTTTTTGATTCTGAAAAACTCTGCTTCCTGGCATCCAGGAGTTAGAGAATGCTCCTTTTGTCTTCTTTCTCAAAATGAATTTTTGATGCCTACTTCGACGGAAATAGTCACATTTTTGTTTTATAAACTGCATTGCTCTAACCACGAAGGAGTGTGGAAATGTTCTTGAATGTATTATTTATGCAGGTTACAATCACTTTTGCCATCCTGGCAGGTGTGTAAACCACTAATAAATAATACTGTTTTTACTCTCTCTTTTATTCCCATTAAAACTGATGTAAAACAGTAAAAAAAAATAAAAATAAAATAGGGAATAAGACAAAGTATCTGCACACTTCATTTTAATTTCCTCTAGGTTTAGAAATTTGTTGCCATAGAATTGTAAGTAGTATACTTATATTTTATATGTGGTCATATCTCATTTTTTTATCCCTAATACTACATATTTTCTTTAATATCCATATTAAGGAGTTGATCCATTTTATAGGTCTTTTCACATAATCAAGCTATAAAAGTTACTTTGATATGATACATCAAAACATATTGGATCCAACTGTGCCCTTCTTAAATGCTAAGGAGTTCATAGCCTTCGATGCATATGTTAGACAAAAAAAGCTAAAAGTGCATGGTCTAAGTAAACCTGAAGAAAGTAGAAGGAAGGAAAGACAAAAAAGGAAAAACAAAAGACAGAATTAATGAAATACAAAATAATTGTGAATAGAGAAAAGAAAAAAGGTAAAAATTTGTTATTTGGAAAGAATAATATTTATTGCATTTTTGTTTATTATTATAATTTGCTTCCTTATCAGTGTTTTCTTCCTAGTCTCTTCAATTTATTTTGTCCTTTGTCTGATTTCTTAGTTCTTTTATTGAATTCTTAATTTTAAAATTCTTTTTAATATTTTTCTTTACAATGAAAGCTTTCAAGCTACACATTTTTTTCTTAATATTGCTTTTATTGTCACCATAGTTTCTATGGTATTCAGGGTTTTCCTTTTTATTTCTTTCTTACAGATTGTATTTTAAAAATTTTTTAAATTTAGCTTTTGGCTGCATTGGGTCTTTGTTGCTGTACATGGGCTATCTCTAGTTGTGGCAAGCATGGGCTACTCTTCGTTGTGGTGCGTGGGCTTCTCATTGGCATGGCGTCTCTTGTTGCAGTGGCTTCTCTTGTTGTGGAGCATAGCTCTAGGCATGTGGGCTCAGTTGTTGCAGCACGTGGGCCCCAGAGCATGCAGGCTTCAGTAGTTGCGGCACATGGGCTCTAGGGCGTGCGGGCTTCAGTAGTTGTATCGTGTGGGCTCAGTAGTTACGGCTCTTGCGCTTTAGAGCACAGGATCAGTAGTTGTGGTGCATGGGCTTAGTTACTCTGTGGCATGGGGATCTTCCCAGACCAGGGCTCGAACCCGTGTCCCCTGCATTGGCAGGGGGACCTCAACCACTGCGCCACTAGGGAAGTCCCTTTATTTCTTTCTTGATTGTTAGTAATTTTTCTTTTTGTTTTTTGTTTTCCTTTAATCCATTATCTAGGAGCTTAAATTTCTAGATAGTGAAATTTTTAATTATTTATTTATGGATTATAATCAGAGAAATAGCCTATAAAATTATCTTTTAAAAATTTTGTATGTATGCATGTACTCTTAGGAAAAAATTATCTTTTTGTGAGTTGCAAGAATCTCTATCTAATAAATCATAGCCATTAATTGTATTTTTTTTTTTGGCCGTGCCATACGGCTTGTGGGATCTAAGTTCCCTGACCAGGGATTAAACCTGCATCTCCTGAGCTGGAAGGCAGATTCTTTCCCACTGGACCACAAGGGAAGTCCCCAGAATACCTATTTTTTGCACCAGGGTCACACTATTTCTTTTACTTTCTGTTTAACTTGAGGAAGTTGAAACCTTTGGAATACTTCTTACCTCTTCTTCTCTCATCCCTTCTGTCTGTCCTCTTGAAACCTTTAAAAAGTTTTTACTTCATCATTCTCCCACTCCCCAACCCCTTGATTTTTCTAATATAGTTACGTATTTTAAAAGAATTCCCTGGGGGACTTCCCTGGTGGTACAGTTGTTAAGCATCTGCCTGCCAATGCAGGGTACACGGATTTGAGCCCTGGTCCGGGAAGATCCCACGTGCCGCGGAGCAACTAATCCCGTGTGCCACAACTACTGAGCATGCACTCTAGAGCCTGTGTGCCACAACTACTGGAGTTGTGTGCCTAGAGGCTGTGCTCCACAACAAGAGAAACCACCACAATGAGAAGCCTGTGCACAGCAATGAAGACCCAACGCAGCCAAAATAAATAAATAAATAAACAAAATATTAATAAAATAAAAAATAAAAAGAATTCCCTGGGACTTTCCTGGTGGTCCAGTGGTTAAGATTCCATGCTCCCAATTCAGGGGGCCCGGGTTTGAAACCTGGTCAGGGAACTAGATCCCGCATGCCACATCGAAGATCCTGCACATGGCAACGAACATCTAGTGTGCTGCAACTAAGACCTGGTGCAGCCAAATAAATAAATACATAAATAAATATTTTAAAATAAATAAATAAAAGTAATTTCCCTTAACAGCATGTCTCTTTTTAAAAACATTTAGTTATGTAATCCAAGAGACTGTGTTGTTATCCAGATTTAATTTCAGATATTTATTGCTCATCCATTTCTCCTTCCCTCTTATGATCAAGTGCCATTTTATATAAAAGATAAAGTGCATGAATGAGAACTACATCCACCTATATGAGTAAAGAGTAGAAACATGTAGAGTAAAAGAATTATTTGAAAAAATTATTATTTGATATAATTTCTATAAGGTTCAGAAACCCTCATAGTATGTTGTAAAACTTGAAAATAAAAAGACAGAGTCAGGCTTAGTTACTTCTGGGGATGGATGAGAGAGTAGGATTAGGGAGAGGAACATAGAGATCGTTAAGGGTATTATCATTCAGTCCTCAAGTGTATTATAATACATTCCTCAAAATGTGTATGAAAATTGACCAGGAGACTTGACATGTTCATTGTGTGGTGGTGAGAAGTATTGTGTTTCAAATAAGAGTGTATTGAAGATATTCTTCCATGATGTAACGACATATAGGAGCACCTGGAGATTGAGGAAAGGGAGATGGAGAAGATGTATTGATCACAAGTTTGACTCTTTCCTGGGTACCCAACTCAACACCATTCCCTCTTGCCTTATGAGACTCAAGTCACGTTTGAGCCCTTCTGACATGTACCTGCAGTGGGTTTGAGTAGGCAGGGATACTAAGGTAGTCCTATTTAGGGGAGGTATGGAACTCCATGGGTGACTTTTGCTCTAAAACTCTTAAATAGCTTTACCAAACTTTCTTAGAACTGCTGTGTAGTCTAAGACTTGCTACCCAACCTTCATCCTTCCTACTCTTCCTTGCAGGGATCAGACCAGCATTGTGAGCTTATCTTTTGCCCAGCTTCCTGTAGCTCACTTCCCATTGTCCCTCACAGGCATTACCCTCAATAAATCTCTTGCATGTCTGATCCCATCTCTTTTTTGGAAAACCTAAACCACTGCATGGGTCAATATGTGTGAAGTGCTTGGTACATCGTAAGCAGTCAATACATGCTAGTTTGTGTTATAGTAAATTAAGTAAGAGATGATGGTAATTTTGATTGTGGTAGTGGTGATGGGTGGAAATGTCCAATTTGGTGAGACATTTAGCTGATGGATACAATAGGACTGTAATTGAATTATAAAAGGGTTTGCCCAGTTTCTTGCTTATCACTCTCCACTTCACACTTGACAGCCAAGCCACACTGATTTGTTAATAGTTCACTGCATACACCCTAGTGATCTACAGTTCTTTACTCACATTGTGACTTCATAAAATATCCTTCCCCCACCCTCTTTTGCCTGGCAAAATCCTACTTGTTCTTTGAGGTAAGCTTAGGAATCAACTCTATCAGGGAGTCTTCCCTTTTTCTCTTTACCTGTCTCTTCCATCCTTTCCTTCTCCTTGGGTTCCTAAACCATCTTATGTTTATAGGCTTAGTAGTTGTAAACATATTGAAATATAATCAATCTATTTTTGTATCAGTTTCTTCTTTTAGGCTCTAGATTTCTTTAGCCATGAGGTGAGATTGCAGAGGTATTACAGGGGTCAAATAACCATTTTGTACTTTATTCAAAGTGCAATGGGAAACCGTTGGAGGATTTTAAATATAGAGGCAGTAAGATGTAATTTGAGTTTTATGATGATCACTTTAGCTACTGTTGGATGGATTAGAGGGGTGCAAGAGTAAATTAAGGGAAATGGTTTGATGTGGGCTCTAGAGCCCAAGTGCCCGTGTAATTGCCATATACTAGCTGGGTAATCTTGGGAATGTTGCTTAACCTTTCTTTGCCTCAGTTTCCCCATCTGTAAAATGGCAATAAAATAGTACTACTTCAGGGTTGCTGTGAAGGTTAAGTGAGTTAAAACAGCTTAGAATAGTATTTGGTATATAGTAAGCAGTTAGCTGTTACCTATTATCTTGTTATTTAACAAATATTCGTGTGCTTACTACATCTGCTTTGGGCCAGATACCACTATTAAGCTGAATTTATTTAACAAATGATGAAAGCAAGTTCAAATTAATATGCAGACAGAACTTTGGATTATAATTATGTCCCTAAGAATCTGAATGTAAAACAGACTATTTGGCCATTGTTATAATGTTACAATTCTAGAGATATTTTTTGGGTTTTTTGACATTTTTTATGGTAGGGGCTCTATAAAGTACTGGGGAACATTTTTTGAATAAAGAATCCCCAGTATAAGACTCTATCCTTTTGTTATGTTTCCCTGCTCTATAATATAGTAATTAAAAAATTCACTCTGTGAACATGTATTAATATTAAATATATTTCTATAATGAATGACCTTTGGGTAAAATATGTCAGCTTTATAGTTTAAAGAGCTTTTGTTTCTGTTTATTTTAAATAAAGGAGGCAAAGTGGTAATTGATGTGTAAATGTGATGAATGTATGGGGGAAACTAGGAATTTTGCTGTAATGGTATTTAAATTACAAATTTTCTGAAAAAGGATAGTTTATATATATTGTGTTATATATTAAAGGATTTATACTTGTCTTTGCACAAGAAAATATTGATAGTATTTAACTTTGGGAGTCTGAGTGGGAGATCCTTTTATAATTTAAAAATTTAATCAGTAAGTGGCAAAGATTTAAGGAAAGCAATGACAAAATAGAAACAAACGTTTGTATATGAGACAGCTTACAAAGAATGCTTGGTTCATGTGAATGGATTCAAGCACCGTTAGCATGGTCCATGGAAACTGTATTGAAACAGAACGGAGTTCTGTCTTTGTTCTTTTTCCAGTGTTAATGTTTGTTTACCTGCTTTATTTTTACAGGGATGTACATGCAGTCTGTCTCTGGGATGATAAAGGCCCAGCAAAAATTCATCAGGCTTTAAAAGAAGATATTCTTGAGTTTATTAAGCAAGCACAGGCAGTAAGTTTTGCATCTATATATTGTTTAAAGACTTTACTCAGAGAATATATTTTCTGAATTTGAATTTAGGGCTTCCTGAAGTAATTTTTAAATATCACATTAACTTTTGACACACTTGCTAAATAAATTTTTTAATGAAATGATTGTCATTTGTTGTTTCCCCCCCCACTGACATTTCTTTCAAAAGAATATATTATTATCCTCAATTAAAAGGTGCTATAAAAAGAATTTCATTTTTAATACATTCTTTAGAAATCTTTAGAAATCCCCACCACCATTATTTTTTGGCCACAGATCAGTTCACATAAATCTTTTTTTTCTCACAATTAATACCTCTTTTCAAGCTGACAGCAATTTTCTTCAATTCTAAATACTCTCTGACTGTAATTCTTGGACTGTCCTTTGCATTGCTGCTGCTGAGCTGAAATTCAGTTGATGATATGTATAAGTGTTTAATATTATTAAAATGAAGATAGAGCTCATTTAGCCATTAGGTCAGTTATGCAAGAACTAGTTTTGTTTTTGTCTTTATTAACACCTTTGTTTTGGGAAGAATTAATGCAGAGGTAAAGTATTATTTCAGATCAACTCTGGCATCACTAATGCATCCTTTACCACTTTGAAGAAGGGCCTAAAGACATGAGATTATTTTCCTTTCTATAAAATGAAGTTTGAAAACTAGAGAGCTAGACTTTCTTATTCTTTATTTGAATTTTTACATCATCGTCTTGAACAACATTAGTAAAAGTCTGTTAGAAATCTTGTTGAATATTAATGTGTTAGCAGTTGGAAATTAAAAATGAATATATAACTTAAAGGAAGATACTGAAATTGAATATATGATTGGTATATATTTAATTCTGTTAGTAGCCACTACCATGATAAAATAAGAATGATGTCACATTGGATATTACTTACAAAATGAAATGTTTTATTGATGACACCATTAATTCTGCTCTTGATCAATGATTTTTTAAAAATTAGAGTTTTATAAGGAAATTATCATTTTTTTAGGAAATTATCTTTTAATGAAAATAAATCATCAGGTTTGCTTAGAAAAATTAAATGTTTCAATATCACAGTTTAGTCAAAACATACATTTTTCTAGAACTGATTTAGGAAAACAGTTTCTTCTTGCATTGGAAAGCATATCAGCTTATCTGTTTATGACTTTTGGTGAAGATAAATTATGTTTATTTCAAATTGATAGAGCATTATTCTTTATTTTCTGGAAATGGGCTCATAAAGAATCATCTTAGAAATATTTAGAAATATACTTCACACTAGAAAACAAAGTATGTTCAGGGTTTGGAATGATGTTTGCAACAATCCAGGAAAATTTGGAATGTAGACCTTAGCAAGAACTCAAGGATGGGATTTAGTGCCACTAATTCAGAGAGTTAAATTGCAGGACTGCCAGTGCCAGACATGGGTGTATAATTTTAAAACATTTTAAAACTTTTAAGAAGATCTAGCTTCGTGAGTTTACTAGTCAATTACTAAACTAATTGAGTTTATCCTGTTAGGAAGGACCAAATCTCCCAAATAGGACAGTGAGCATTAAAATGTTTATTATAGCATTATTTAAAATGACAAAAGGAGAAATAAAAATAAATATGCAATGCTGGGAAAGTTATTAGGATATTGAATTTTTTTCTGTTTTTTTGTTTTGTTTTGTTTTAAGATTAACGTAACCCTTCTATTTATATTGGGTTGACCAAAAAGTTCGTTCGGGTTTCCCATAACAACATATGGAAAAACCTGAACAAACTTTTTGGCCAACCCAATACATAATTCTTAGCAATTTGGGCTAGGCTCACCTGATTTTGCCTGAGCTTATTAATATGGCAGCAGTAAGGCTCTGCAGGGACTGGATGGTCTAAGAGAGCTTTTCTCATATTCCTGGTGTTTGGTACTGTCCTGGCTTCCCTCTGGGGCTTTTTCCCCCTCACATGGTTTCTTGTTCTCAAGGAAACCAGTCTTTGAGGTTATAGTGTAATCTTGCAAATCTCTTCAAGTCTTGGCTCAGAAGTTTCACAATGTCACATCTGTAGCATTTTGTTGGTCAGAGTTAGTCACAGGACCAGCTAAAGTCCAGTGGTGGAGAAATAGACTAGGATCTTAAAAAAAAAAAAAAAAATTGAGATGTAATTTACATACCAAAATTCACGCTTTTAAAAAGTGTATAATTCTGTGTGTTTTAGTATATTCATAAAGTTTTACAGCCATCACCCACTAATTTTAGAACATTTTCATCAGCCCAGATAGAAACTCTGTACCCATTAGCAATTACTTCCGCATGACCCCCACTTCCCCCCACTTTGGCAAACACTAATCTACTTTCTGTCCCTATGGATTTGTTTATTCTGGACATTTCCTATAAATGGAATCCTACAATATGTGACCTTTTATGACTGACTTCTTTCACTTGGGATAATGTTTTCAAGGTTCATCTATATTGTAGCATTTAGCACTATTTCATTCCTTCTTATGGCAGAATAATATTCTGTTGTATGACTGTGCTGTATTTTGTTTACCTATTTATCATTGATAGACATTGGGTTCTCTTCTCACTACTTTTTGTCTGTTTTGAATAATGCTGCTATGAACATTTGTGCACAAGTTTTGTTTTAGGTACAATTGACACATAACATTATACTAGTTTCAGTTGTATGACATAATAATTCAATATTTGTATATATTGCAAAATGATCACCACAGTGAGTCTACTTTCACATCCATCACCATATGTAGTTACAAATTTTTTTTCTTGTGATAAAAACTTTTAAGACTTACTCTTCTTAGCAACTTTCAAATGTGTACTACAATAATATTAACTGTAGTCACCATGCTGTACATTACACCTCTGTGACTTTTTAATTTTTTTAATTAATTAATTAGTTATTTTTTGGTTGCATTGGGTCTTCATTGCTGTGCATGGGCTTTTTCTCTAGTTGCAGAGAGCAGGGGCTACTCTTTGTTGCAGTGCATGGGGTTCTCATTGCGGTAGCTTCTCTTGTTGTAGAGCATGGACTCTAGGCATGCGGGCTTCAGTAATTGTGGCATGCAGCCTCAGTAGTTGTGGCTTGTGGGCTCTAGAGCGCAGGCTCAGTAGTTGTGGCGTATGGGCTTAGTTGCTCCGTGGCATGTGGGATCTTCCTGGACCAGGGCTCGAACCCGTGTCTCCTGTATTGGCGGGTGGATTCTTAACCACTGTGCCACCAGGGAAGTCCCCCTAATTTATTTTTATAACTGGAAGTTTGTACCTTTTGACCCCCTTCACCCATTTTGATCCCTCTCCTCCCCATCCCCCTGCCTGGCAATCACCAATCTGTTCTCTCTATCTGTGAGCTTGGGGGTTGTTTTTGTTGGGTTTTTGGGGGTTTGGTTTTTGATTCCACATGTAAGTGAGATCATAAGGTATTTATTTGTCTTTCTCTGTCTGCTGTATTTCACTAAGTGTAATGCTTTCAAGGTATCCATCCGTGTTGTCACAGATGGCAAGATTTCATTCTCTTGTATGGCTAAATGATATTCTGTTGTGTCTGTATACCATGTTTTCTTTATCAATTTATCCATTGTTGGAAATTTAGGTTGTCTCCATGTCTTGGCTGTTGTAGATAATGCTGAAGTGAACAAGGGGGTACATATATCATTTTGAATTAGTGTTTTTGTTTTCTTTGGATAGATACCAAGAAGTGGAATTGCTGGAAAATATGGTAATTCTATTTTTAATTTTTTGAGGAACTCCGTGCTGTTTTCCGTAGTGGCTGCACCAGTTTACATTCCTACCAACAGTGTACAAGGGTTTCCTTTCTCCACATCCTCAACAACACTTATGTGTTGTCTTTTTGATAATAGCCATTCTAACAGGGATGGGGTGATATCTCCTTGTGGTTTTGACTTGCATTTTTCTGGTGATTAGTGATGTTGAGCATCTGTTCATGTACCTGTTGGCCATCTCTGTGTCTTTGGGAAAATGTCTATTCAGATCCTCTGCTCATTTTTAAAAAAATTAGTTTATTTATTTATTTACTTTTGGCTGCTTTGTGTCTTTGTTGCTGAGCGCAGGCTTTCTGTAGATGTGGCGAGCAGGGGCTACTTTTCGTTGTGGTGCTCGGGCTTCTCATTGCAGTGACTTCTCTTGTGGAGCATCGGCTCTAGGCTTGCTGGCTTCAGTAGTTGTGGCATGTGGGCTCCGTAGTTGTGGCTTACGGGCTCTAGAGCTCAGGCTCAGTAGTTGTGGCACAGGGGCATTGGCAGGTGGATTCTTAACCACTGTGCCACCAGGGAAGTCCCTCTATTCATTTTTAATCAGATTTTTAAATTTTTTTGCTATTGAGTTGTGTGAGTTCTTTATATATACTTTGCATATTAACCCCACATCAGATATATGATTTGCAAATATTTTCTCCCATAGGTTTCCTTTTCTTTTGTTAATGGTTTCATTTGATGTGCAGAAGCTTTTTAGTTTGATGTAGTCCTATTTGTTTATTTTTGCTTTTATACTTTTGCTTTTGGTGTCAAATCCAAAAGATCATCACCAAGACTAGTGTCAAGGAATTTACTACCTATGTTTTCTTTTAGAAGTTTTATGGTTTCAGGTCTTATGTTCAAGTCTTTAATTCATTTTGAGTTAATTTTTGTAAGATAATGGTCTAGTTTCATTCTTTTGCATGTGGCTGTCCAGTTTTCCTAACACCATTTATTGAAGAGACTGTTCTTTCCCCACATGTATTTTGACTCCTGTGTCATAAACTAATTGACCCAATATGTGTGGGTTTATTTCTGAGCTTTCTGTTTTGTTCCGTTGATCTGTGTGGTCTGTTTTAATGCCAATACCATACTGTTTTGATTACTAGCTTTGTAATATAATTTGAAATCAGGAAGCATGATGCCTCCAGCTTTGTTCTTATTTCTGAAGACTGCTTTGGTTATGTGGGGTCTTTTATGGTTCCATACAAATTTTAGGATTCTTGGTTCTGTTTCTGTGAAAAATGTCATTGGAATTTTGATAGGGATTGCACTGAATCTGTACTACTTTGAGTAGTGTGGACATTTTATTTATTTATTTTTTTATTTTTATTTATTTATTTTGGCTGCCCTGGATCTTAGTTTCGGCATGCGGGATCTTTGTTGCGACGTGTGGACTTCTTAGTTGCGGCATGCAAACTCTTAGTTGTGGCATACATGTGGGATCTAGTTCCCCGACCAGGGATCAAACCTGGGCCCCCTGCGTTGGAAGTGTGGAGTCTTACCCACTGGACCACCAGGGAAGTCCCAGTGTGGGCATTTTAACAATAGTATTGTAACAGTCTGTGAGCACAGAATATCTTTTCATTTGTTTGTGTCTTATTCAGTTTCTTTCATCAGGTCTCTCACCTCAATAGTTAAATTTATTCTTAGGTATTTTATTCTTTTTGATGTGATTTTAAACAGGATTTTCCCCCCTAATTTCTCTTTTTGGTAGTTTGTTATTAGTGTATAGAAACTGAACAGATTTTTATATATTGATTTTTCTATCCTGCAGCTTTACTTAATTCATTTGTTATTTTTTGGTGGAGTCTTTATTGTTTTTCTGTATATAATATCATGTCATCTGCAAATAGTGACAGTTTTATTCCTTTCTTTCCAATTTGGGTGCCTTTTATTTCTTTTTTTTTTTTGCCTAATTGCTCTGGACAAGATTTCAAGTACTATTTTGAATAGGAGTGGTGAGAGTAGGCATCCTTGTCTTATTCCAGATCTTAGAAGAAAAGCTTTCAGCTTTTCACCATTGAATATGATGTTAGCTGTGAGCTTGTCATATATGGCCTTTATTACATTGGGGTACATTCCCTCTATACCTATATTTTTTAGAGTTCTTAATCATAAATAGATATTGCATTTTGTCAAATCCTTTTTCTTCATCTATTGAGATGATCATATGATATTTAGTCATTCTGTTAATGTGGTGTATCACACTGATTAGTTAGTGAATGTTGACCCATCCTTGCATTCCTGAAGTAAATCCCACTTGATCATGGTGTATGATCCTTTTAATGTGCTGTAGAATTTAGCTTGCTAGTATTTTTTTTTTCAGAATTTTTGCAGCTGCATTCATTAGGGATCCTAGCTTGTAATTTTCATTTTTTGTGGCATCTTTGTCTGATTTTGGTATCAGGGTAATGCTAACCTTATAAAATGAGCTTGGAAGTGTTCCCTGTTTTTTGGAAGAGTTTAAAAAGCATTGGTATTAGTTCTGCTTTAAATGTTTGGTAAGATTCACCAGTGAAGCCATCTGATCCTGGACTTTCATTTGTTGGGAATTTTTTGATTATGAATTCAGTCTTGATAACTTACCAGTAATCTATCAGATTTTTTTTTCCTCACCTTTGAGTTTTGGTTGATTATGTGTTTCCAGGAATTTATCCATTTCTTACAGGTTGCCAGATTTGTTGGTGTTTAATTGTTTGTAATAGTCTCTCATGATCCTTTGTATATCTGTGGTATCAGTTGTAATGTCTCCTCTTTCAACTTTGATTTTAGTTATTTGTGTCCCCTTCTTGGTGAGTGTGCACAAGTTTTTTGTGTTTTGGTTTTTTTTTGTACACAGATGTTTATAGCAGCATTATTCATGATAGCCAAAGGTGGAAATGACCCACATGTTCATCAGTGGACAAACAGATAAAAAAAGTGTGGTATGTCCATAAAATGGAATAGTATTTAGCAATAAAACAATAAAGTACTGACATATACTACAACTTGGAAAAGCCCTGAAAAACTATGCCATATAAAAGGAGTCAGTCTTAAAAATCCACATATTATGTAATCTCATTCACATGAAAGTCCAGAATAGGCAAATACATAGACACAGAAAATAGATTAGTGGTTGCTTAGGGCTGGGTAGGGATGAGGGGAACTAGGAACGGAGGAGGGTAGGAAGGTAATAGCTAAAGGATATATGGTTTTTTTTTTTAATTGAAGTATAATCTGCATATAACATTTTATTGCTTTCAGGTGTACAACATGATTCGATATATGTATATATTGTGCAATGTTCATTACAGTAAGGCTATGTGAACAAGTTTTAATTTCTCTTTGATATATATGTATGTTTTAATTTCTTTTGGGTATAATATAGGTTATACAGTAAATAAAATATTTTAAGTTTATGGCATGAATATGTTCCACACCTGTATTTATTTAAAATTGGTATGATTCTTTTTTTTTTCAGAGAGTACTGAGCCATCAAGATGATACAGCTTTGCTAAAAGCTTATATTGTTGAATGGCGAAAATTCTTTACACAGTGTGATATTTTACCAAAGCCTTTCTGTCAACTAGAGATTACTTTAATGGGTAAACAGGGCAGCAATAAAAAATCAAATGTAGAAGACAGTATTGTTCGAAAGGTAAGTTAGTTTTCCCATTTTTCCCTAATGTTCTTCAGAAATAGGGTGAGTTGAAGACTTTTGAAAGAAGTTTACAGTAAAATGAGTTTTTCTACTTCACATATAAATTCCTTTTCAGCTTTTGCTGGGTTTTATTGAATAATATTAGTTTTCTTTCATCTTTTTTTAGCTTCAGTTCTCTTTCATCTTTTATGTGGTCTTAAGCTGTAAATCTGTGTCTTCAAACATTACCTCGTTTGCTTGTTTGCTTTTCCTTTTCACTTTCTCCTTTTCCTAGTTTTATCTTCATAATTTTATTTCATTATTCTTTCTCTGTACTTTTTTTTTTTTTTTTTCCCCAGTACACAGACCTCTCACTGTTGTGGCCTCTCCCGTTGCGGAGCACAGGCTCTGGATGCGCAGGCTCAGCGGCCATGGCTCACAGGCCTAGCCACTCTGTGGCATGTGGGATCTTCCCGGACCAGGGAACGAACCCATGTCCCCTGCATCGGCAGGTGGACTCTAAACCACTGCGCCACCAGGGAAGCCCCTGTGCTTTTACCTTTCTATAAATTCAATTACTTTTTTTCTGTTCAAAAAGTCTTTCCTTATTAGGTAACCTTCTGGTATCTTTGTGTTTAATTGTGGCTAAATTGCTGTCATCTTTATCATTTTTTAACTTAATTCTAGTTATTATAAACTCAGTATATGTACCATGTTTATTTTCATATTTTGCATAGTTTCTAGTTAAAAGCTCTGTGCCCAGTAACAACTCATGAACTAATGGAAAGAACTCAGCTCTGAAATTGAACAGTCCCAGGTTTCCCTTTCAATTCTTCAGTCAATAATGCCCTAACCTTGCTGTCCTCATTTTTCATATTTATATACACACACACGTATTTCTCCTTGTGAAAACCAAATGGAACCACAGATTTGAACAGTAAAAAATGCCGTTTGAACTTTGAACAACTCATTGCTTGCTGTGTTGGTTCTAACAGTCAGCTCAGGAATTTAAATAGTGTCCTGGACCTTGTTGCCCCTTCCCAGCCTTAAAATTTGTACTAATGCTGGCAGCATACTCATGAATATGTGTATGCCATTTTCATCATTTAAACAGAACATCCACAGGGTGGATTTGTATATTCTTTTTTTGAGATTCATTATCAAACATTTTTCATTTGGTCCTTTTCACATTTATCATATATTTGTACAAACGTGCATATGACCATCCCAAACACATATCAGTATCTCTGAAATAACCTTGGAACTATAGAGAAAGTAACATTTTCCATGTATTACCATATTTAATTTTTACAACAACCACTTGAAATTTGTACCGTTATTTTCACTATTTTACAGATGAGAAAGCAGGCAAATAAGTAACAGCTGGAATTCAAATCCAGTTGTGTTTGATTCTGAAACACTTGTTCTTTTGTCAGTATTTACCACATGATAGTTACCAAATTTAAATGTACTGCTTTCCTGGGACTTCCTTGGTGGCGTGGTGCTTAAGAATCCACCTGCCAGTGCAGGGGACACGGGTTGATCCCTGGTCCGGGAAAATCCCACCTGCCGCAGAGCAACTAAGTCCTTGCACCACGACTACTGAGAGACTGCGCTCTAGAGCCCACAAGCCATAACTACTGAGTCTGCGTCCCACAACTACTGAAGCCCGCGCACCCTAGAGCTCACATGCTGCAACTGCTGAGCCCATGCACCGCAACTACTGAAGCCCTTATGCTCTAGAGCCCGCATGCTGCAACTACTGAAACCCAGTGCGCCCAGCCCTTGCTCTGCAACAAGAGAAGCCACCACAATGAGAAGCCCACACACTGCAATGAAGAGTAACCCCCGCTCACCACAACTAGAGAAAGCCTGCGCACGGCAACGAAGACCCAAAGCAGCCAAAAATAAAAATAAATAAATAAATAAATATGTTGCTTTCCTGTAGTATTCAAGTGAATGTAGGTCTAAGAATTTTATTTCCTTTTTTAGCATTTGTACTTAAAATTTTTTTGTGTATTTATGGTACTTGGTATATTAATAATTGAAATGATGGCATATTTTCTTCTTTTTTTCCTAGCTCATGCTTGATACATGGAATGAGTCAATCTTTTCAAATATAAAAAACAGACTTCAAGATAGTGCAATGAAGCTGGTACATGCTGAAAGATTAGGAGAAGCTTTTGATTCTCAGCTTGTCATTGGAGTAAGAGAATCCTATGGTATGTTCTGAACCTTTATAATCAAATTTCCTTTTCATGGAAATTAAGACAATTATAGAATAGTAGTCTCAAAGTTATGTTTATTAGAATATAGTCACATCTACTTTTAGTGCCACATGAAATTAAGAGTACACAAAAGATACTGTTTTAATGAAAACTACAAAAGTTCATATTCATGTGGTTAATATTTAATTTCTCCATTTCACTCATTTCTTGGCTAGTGAATCTTTTTAGCAACCTATATTAGAGGAATGTAGATTTGAGTCTCTAGCTTATGAAAGGTAAATGGTTTTGTACTTATATTTTTAGGACATCAGTTTATTCCATGTGTACATTCTGGAATTTCTAAACTTTTCAGTGTCTGATAGTGATACTTTCATTTTTCATTCAATCAAATGTGCTGTTTCCTCTGACCAGAATACTTTTCCTCCTCTTTTATTTGTGAACTCATCCTCATTCTCTGCTTCCTCATGGAGGCCTTTCCTAATTCCCAGAGTGTAGGTTAGGTGCTTCATAGTACCTGTGCTTCCCTGTCATAATACTTAAGTGTATTTAACTGTGGTCTTAACACTGTATCTTTACTGAACATAGAATGCCTGACACAAAATAGTTGCCAATAAGAAAGTTTTATATAAATGAACCTTTATTTATCTTTGACTTGCTTTCTCCATTGCCATTGTGTTTCTTTAGGTATCAAGTCTAGGTTTTCATTAGCCGTGTTCCTGAAATTTATTCCTTTTTATTTCAACTGCCACCAGTTAAGACTTCTTTGAATTCTACTTCTAGACTTTTGAAACAGTCTTCTTATAGTGATGTTATCGCTATCATTTAGCCCTTACACTTTCACAAGATTAATTTTTAAGTATAATTTTATTGGTGTTTTTCTTACCCATTTAGTGGTAGGCCATGCTAAATTCAGGTTACTTAGCCAGAGATTTGAGGTTCTCCATAAGCATTCCTAACTTACTATTCTACCTTATCTTCCATTAACCTTACAGTCCACGCAGACAACCTCGTTGTTATACCTCGATTTGATCTTGTGTTGTTCTACTTCTGAATATTTACTTCCTTTACTAATCAGTGTAAATCCTACTTTGTTCCTAAAGACTCAATTCAAATCCCATCTTTTCTGTGAATGGTTTCTTGATCATCCAGTTTGACGTCAGTCTCTTTCCTATTCAAAAATAAAATAGTTCATGTTATCTATACTATTTGTCACTTTACTACTCTGTACTGTTATCTTTTTAAGTTTCTTATAGAGGATTTTGTCTTTCATGGCTTTATGTTCTCTTTAGCATTGTCACAGTTCCTTGAACATGACTCCTCAATATTTATTATTTCATTTATTGTACTCAAAATACTGATTTGAATCATAATTAGAGTAAAATTTTATTTTCTGTTTTTCAGTTAACCTTTGTTCTAATCCAGAGGATAAGCTTCAAATTTATAGGGACAATTTTGAGAAGGCATACTTGGATTCAACAGAGAGATTTTATAGAACACAGGCACCCTCGTATTTACAACAAAATGGTGTACAGAATTATATGAAATATGTAAGTGAGAACTTAGTATGTGTGGTAATTTGAGCTATTTTCTTGATTTTCTTAAAATGATTGCTATTTTGCTTCTGGACAGGCAGATGCTAAATTAAAAGAAGAAGAAAAACGAGCCCTACGTTATTTAGAAACAAGGCGAGAATGTAACTCTGTTGAAGCAGTAAGTAATTTTGTAATTGTTTATTCTTTGAGATTATTTGAAGTACAGTAGCTCAGGGGTGGTATATACATGAAGCAGGTAACATTATTTATCCTTTTTCACTTCTGTAACCAATATTACCAATTGATTTTAGTACTCGTTCCCAGTGAACCAAAGTACAACTTCAGAAGGCACCTTACTCAGAACTCATTGTTCTTCAGAGCTAATGTGCAAGATAAAATATGTTTGCCATCCCTGCTCTAGACTTTTCTATATTTAATGTACTTAATTTTTAATCAATCTCTTTCTATTATGTTTTGTGCCTACCTAAAGTTAACCATATTAGGGATTTTCAGGTATCAAGTAAAGTATGCTCCTGAGAGATACAGTTGATTCTCAATATTGATGGTAATTACATTCTGTAAAATAGTGGCTGCGAACACTGAATGAATGAGCACCAAACCATTACTACTAGAGGATATTTTTTCTTGTTATGGGAGGGTGTTTTCAAACTTGTTGTGAGATAAAATATTAATTACTTGATAAGAGAACATCAGTCTTTTAAATAGTTTTTATTTTATGTTGTAAGTTCCTCATTAAAAGAAAGAAATGATCAGAGGTAGTAGCCATGCTACAGTGTCTATTCTGGTGTTCTCTTTTACATGGATGACGACCCTAGTGTGCTTTGTTAAGGAGTTTAAGACTCAAGTTTGGATAGAGTGTTAGAAAGTGGTCAAATATAGCAGTAATATTTTTTCCAGTTCCTTTCAGTGTTTGGAGCCTACAAACTAGGTTTAGATTCACATTCAAAGAAGTAACATTCCAGTTTGCTTACAACCAGACATTTTTCAACTATGGATGGGATTTCTTTTTTTTTTAACTTCTGATTTTTCTTTGGCTTCTTCCATCTTGGGTGATAGTCATGTTTATTTGTTCAGAAATTGGACTGAGTTGAATCTTTATTCCCTTTTTTGTTTGTTTTGCTTTTTATTATGTGCAGTATATATCCTCTTTCAGGTAACTCTGATATTGGCCAGAGAAGGGGGCAAATTTAGTGATTGCTTATAGAAGTTCTCTATAGAGATTTAAAGCCAGGCTTGAACTTCATTCAGAAGGTAGGGAGGCCATTGAATATTTTTTAAACAAATAATGCTACGCTCAAACTTATCCATCAGAAAAATTAATCTAGTGTCAGTATGAAAGATTAATTGGAGTGGGGGGAACTTCCCTGGTGGTCCAGTGTCTATGACTCTGTGCTCCCAGTGAATGGGGCCTGGGTTCGATCCCTGGTCAGGGAACTAGATCACGCATGCCACAACTGAAGATCCTGCATGCCACAACTAAGACCCACACAGCCAAATAAATAAAATTTTAAAAATTGGAGTGGGGAATAGCTTGGAATCGGAAGTGGGAGGCTTTTACAATAATTCAAGCAAGGTATTAGGAGTGCCAGATAGGGTTATAGCAATGGGAATGGAAAGAAAGAGGGTAGAGACAGACTTCCCAGAGGTGGAACATTGTAATATGAATAGGGCTGATATTGGAGAGAATTGAGTCAACAGTGTTTCTAAGGTTTTGGCTTGGGAGAATTGTGCTGCTGCGGGAAGATCAGGTATAAGAATAAATCTTTGTAGTGAGGGAGAAAGATGAGTTTAGTTAGAGGGATTTGAATATTTTGAGTTGATTGGTGTGCCTATACCACCTGGATGGGGATGTTGTAAGTTTGTAAGATAGAGTTGTTCTTCTATTCTTATACTCTATTTTATACATCTTAGTTATATCATATTTATAGTAAACTTAAAGAAATTCAATTATAGAGGTCCAACTAATACAGTGAGTAAGAGAGAGAAGAAAAGAGAATGAAAAAGGTAGAGATAAACAAATACACATGAAAACTTGTATAGAACAGTTAAGTCTCCCTTTCTACTTTAAAATACATGCACACATTTTGGGAAAAACTTGAAATAGAAGATGTGAATTTGCTCTTCCATGGATACCAAGTGTGAACATCTTACCAGGCTGAATGATTCTGGGGTTTAAAGATAAGTTTTTGTTGTGTTTTGTTTCAACAAAGACCCTAAGTGCAATATAATGTGCTTGCAAAGAAATTGTGCTTTATTGGGGAAGTAAGAGGTCTGTTTGTATGGTTTATTTTGATTTTCTGCTTATTTTTCTTAAGTCAACTATTTTGATTGAAGTATAACATATATACAGAAAAGTATACAAAAATCTCAAGTATAAGTGAGTTATCACAAAGTGCATATACCTGTGAAATTACCAGAAAAAGAATTATCAGCAAGTAAGAAACCTTCCATCATACTCCCTCCAAAATATTATTACCATCTTTTTTTCCAAAGGTTATCACTTTCCTATCTCTTAAAAACATAGATTAATATTAATCAGTGACCATTATATAGTGTATACAGTAAAATTTGGTGCAGAGAAGACATTAAGCATGAAAACTATAGGATTAACTATAACATTGGGAATTTAAGGCTTAATGCAGATACACTACTGTATTATATACCTTACTGAGCTAAGGCCATTATACTGTATACATAATATTTGTTATATATTTGTTAATTTACAGTTTCTGTTTCCAAAGAGAAATGGTGTGTTAAAGTGAAGTATGTTGTAACGGAAGGAACAGTAAACCAAAAAATCACCAAGTCCGGGATTCTAATTTAATATGCATAAAGTATGAACAGCATTATTTGAATAGTTACTAAGAAAAGTCACTTCCATAGTTGAAAATTATTCAGAGCAGACTTACTGCCCTAAATTCTGTCTTACAGGAATTATCAGCCATCAGAACATGCTATGCTATATCTTAATGCTTTATGGTTACTAGTTTTCGTCTCTACTTACCTATTAGGCTATTACTAGTGGAAGACAATTACCTACCAGCTCATATGGGCCTACACAATGATGCAAACCAGAATTTAATATTCATTTTTGACATTTGTGTTTTGTCTGAAAAATAGGAAATTATTATGATTTATCACTTACCTTTTTTGAATGTTGTAAGTCTTGATCTTAATCTTCTAAACCTGATTACTTTTCAGTATCCTAGGAAAACAAATTTCTGGACCAGTGTTCTGTATAATAGAGCAAGTCTCACCTAAGTAGTACCCAGTTGTGAGGCCAGGCCTAATAAAGGCCAAATATACATTTCAAGTAATGTTCATATAGTGCTTAGCAGCTTACTGAATTCCTTCCTTGTTTATAAGAGTTTTATTTTGTTCTTTTGGGTATTCTAAACATCTGATTATATCTTTCTAATATCAATATCTATTATTACCTTCAGTTAATGGTTTATTTTAGAAAAATGTCAATAATATTGGGGATCCTTGTCTTCTTTCAATGTTTGATAGGAGTGCTTCTAAATGGTGCTTTTTTCTGGCATGATGTATGTATTTTATGATGCTAAGAAAGTACTCACTTATTTTTCTTTTATTAAGAATATTATCAGGAATTATCTACCTTAGCCCGAAAGCCATCTTATTTTATGGAGAATCATTAGAGGCATTTCCATGAAGATCATAAACAAGGCAAGGACACCCACTATTTCTACTTCTGTTGAACAGCGCATTAGAAGTATTAGCCCATGCAGTTAAACTACAGAAATCAATTAGAGGCATAGAATGGGTAAGCCAGAAGGAAAACTGTCTCATTTTAGAGATGATATGAATATACTTTGTCTGGAAAACTCCACAATCAATGATAAAACTCAAACAGTAAAGTAATTCAGGAAAGTGGCTGGATAGAAAATTACCATATAAATATCAGTCTTCATATACACAAATAATAAACAGAGGATATAAGGTTACTTATAACCTTATAAGGTTACTTATAACCTTACTTATATTAGCAATAAAGAAAATTAAATACTTGGGAAAAATCTAGTAAGAAATGTGTGAAACCTGTAAGAGGAAAAGTTTGACACTCCGAAGACACAGATGTAGACTTGAAAAAATGGAAAGATAGCTCTTATTCTTAAATTCTATGACTTGAAATGATACAGATATCAGTTCTTCTCTAAATTAATTTATATATTTCCTGTAGTTCCAATAAAAATACCAACAACTATTTATTGAAATTAGACAAGTTGAAAAAAAGTTCATGTGGAAAAATAAACATGTAAGAATGGCCAGGAAAACACTGGAAAATAAAAACTTTGAAGAGAACTAGCCCTACCAGACATTAAAACATACTATATAAATTCTCTGTAATTAAGTGATGTGGTATTAAAATAGAAGAAGCAAAAAGAGGATGAAATGAACAGAGAAGAACTACAAAAACAACTGGAAAACAGGTAATAAAAGGGCCATAAGTAAACACATACCAATAATTACTTTATATGTCAGTGGACTAAATGCACTGATCAAAAGACATAGGGAGGGATGGGATTTCCCTGGTGGCGCAGTGGTTAATAATCTTCCTGCTGGTGCAGGGGACATGGGTTTGAGCTCTGGTCCAGTAGGATCCCACATGCTGTGGAGCAACTAAGCCCATGTGCCACAACTACTGAGCCTGTGAGCCACAACTTTCGAGCCCATGTGCCACAACTACTGAAGCCTGTGCGCCTGGAGCCCATGCTCTGCAACAAGAGAAGCCACTGCAATGAGAAGCCCGCACACCGCAATGAAGAGTAGCCCCTGCTTACTGCAACTAGAGAAAGCTCATGCACAGCAACGAAGACCCAACACAGCCATAAATAAATTAAAAAAAAAAAAAAAGACATAGGGAGGCTAATTGGATAAAAAAACAAGACCCTTCAGTATGCTGGCTACGAGAGACTCCTTTTAGGATGAAGAACACACAGACTGAAAGTAGGAATGGGCTAAGTTATTTCATGCAAACAGAAATGACAAGAAAGCAGGGGTAGCAATACTCATTTCCAAAAAAAATTAAAACAAAGGCCATGATGAATGACAAAGAAGGGCAGTATATAATGATAAAGGAATTGATACAAGAAGAGGATATTATACTTGTTAACATGTGCACCCAATCCAGGAACACCTAAGTATAAAGTAAATACTAACAGATATAAAAGGGAGAAATTGACAGTTAATACAATAATAGTAGGACCCCATTGACATCAGTGGACATGTTATCCAGACAGACAAAAAGGCAGCAGAGATCCTGAATGACAGAATAGATGAGTTGGATTAAATTGTTATCAACAGGACATTCCATCCAAAAAAAAGGGCAGAATAAACATTCTTTTCAAGTGCACATGGAACACTTTCCAAAACTGTTAGAACTGTTAGAACCAAGTAATGAATTCAGCAAGGTTGCAGAATACAAGATTAATGTACTTCTATTTCTGTTGAATTTCTATACACTAATAATGAAATATCAGAGAATGTAAAAATCAATCTCATTTAAAATTACATCAAAAAAATGTAAATACCTAGGAATAAACTTAACCAAGGAGATTAAAGACATATACTCTGAAAACTCTAAACCATTGATGAAGGAAATTGAAGATGATTCAAAGAAGTTAGAATGATATCCCATGCTTGCTTGGATTGGAAGAATTAATATTTTGAAAATGGCCATACTACCCAAAGCAATCTACAGATTTACTGCAATCCCTATTCAAAATATCCGTGACATTTTTCACAGAACTAGAACAAATAATCCTAAAATTTATATGGAACCACAAAAGACCCTGAATTGCCAAAGCAATCTGACACTCTCTTCAACAAGTGGTGTCTGGGGAAACTGTATAGCCATGTGTAAAACAATGAGATTAGAACATTCCCTCACACATATACAAAAATAAGTTCAAAGTAATTTTAAAACATAAATGTAAGACCTGAAACCATAAAACTCCTAGAAGAGAATATATTCAGGACACTTTGTCATAAATTGTAACAATATTTTCTTGGATGAGTCTCCCAAGGCAAAAGAAATGAAAGCAAAAATAAACAAATGAGGCCTAATTAAACTTAAAAGATTTTGCACAGCAAAGGAAACTAACAAGAAAACAAAAACAATCTGGGAGAAAGTATTTGCAAATGATGCAGCTGACAGGGATTAACAAGGATTTGTTAATATCCAAAATGTGGGAACAGCTTATAAAACTCAGTATCAGGGGCTTCCCTGGTGGCGCAGTGGTTGAGAGTCTGCCTGCCGATGCAGGGGACACGGGTTCGTGCCCCGGTCCCGGAAGATCCCACATGCCATGGAGCGGCTGGGCCTGTGAGCCATGGCTGCTGAGCCTGTGCTCCACAACGGGAGAGGCCACAACAGTGGGAGGCCTGCGTACCACAAAAACAAACAAACAAACAAAAAGAAAAACAACTCAGTATCAGAAAAAGAAACAACCCAATCAAAAAATGGGCAGAAGACCTGAATAGACATTTCTCCAAAGAAGACATAGAGATGGCTAAAAGGAATATGAAAAGATGTTCAACATTGCTAATTGTTAGAGAAATGCAAATCAGAATTACACTGATGTACCACCTCACACGTGTCAGAACGGCTATCATCAAAAAGTTCACAAATAACAACTGTTGGAGAGGATGTGGAGAAAAGGGTACTCTCATACACTGTTGTTGGGAATGCAAGTTAGTGCAGCCACTGTGGAGAACAGTATGGAGGTTCCTTTAAAAACTGAAAATAGAGTTACTATATTATCCAGCAATCCCACTCCTGGTAATATATCGGGAAAAGATGAAAATTCTTAATTTGAAAGGTTATGTGCACCCCAATGTTCATAGCAGTGCTATTTGCAATAGCCAAGACATGGAAGCCACCCAGGTACCCATCAACAGATGATTGGATTAAGATATGGGGTGTATGTGTACACACACACAATGGAATATTACTCAGCCATAAAAAAGAGTGAAATATTGCCATTTTCAGCAACAGTTGGACCTAGAGATTATTATGCTTAATGAAATAAATCAGACAGAGAAAGACATGCACAGTATGGTATCACTTACATGTGGAGTCTAAATGATACGAATATGCAAAACGGAAACAGAGTCACAGATATAGAAAGCAAACTTGAGGTTACCAAAGGGGCCAGGGAAGATGGGAGAGATAAATTAGGCGTATGGGATTAACAGATACCAACTACTGTATATAAAACAGACAAGCAACAAGGATATACTGTGTAGTGCAGGGAATTATATCTATTACCTTATAATAACTATAATGGAGTATAGTCTGCAAAAATACTGAATCACTGTGCCATATACCTAACTGACTGTACACCTATCTGAAAGTAATAACAGTATTTTAAATCAACTATGAGTTGATTTCAATAAAAATACATAAATTTTAAAAAATAGTGTGATATTGACACATGAATAGATAGTGGACTAGTGGAATGGAATAGAAAGTCCAGAATTACATATGACAAAGGTTGGATGTCAAATCAGTGGCCGTAAAGATGGACTTTTAAAAAAATGGTGATGGGATGACTCAGCAGATACTTGGAAAAAGATCTTTAGATCTGTATTTTACACCATTCAGAAAAATAAACCCCAAATAGATCAGGGATCTAAGTGTTAAAAATGGAATTATATAAGTACTAGAAGAATTCCTCTTTAACTTTGGCATAGAGAGAGGTTTTTTTTATGACTCAAAGTTCAGTCAGTAAAAGACTGACAAATGTGACTATACACTAAAAAAATTGCAATCTTAAAAGTTCTCATCATAAGAAAATAAAATTTTTAACTATGTAGTTATGTATGTATGTTAACTGGACTTAATTGTGGTGACTTAATTCACAATGTATATAGTTATCTATTTATTATGTCACATACCTTAAACTAATGTTATGTGGCAATTATACCTCAATAAAAATAAATTAAATTAATTTTTAGGGCTTCCCTGGTGGCGCAGTGGTTGAGAGTCCGCCTGCCGATGCAGGAGACACGAGTTCGTGCCCTGGTCCGGGAAGATCCCACATGCCGCGGAGCAACTAAGCCCGTGAGCCATGGCTGCTGGGCCTGCGCGTCCGGAGCCTGTGTTCCTCAACGGGAGAGGCCACAACAGTGAGAGGCCCACATACCGCAAGAAAAAAAAATAAATAAATAAAATAAAATAAAATAATTTTTAAAATTAAAAAAAATGTAATTGCAAAAAGCACAATCAGCAAAGTTAAAAATTAGCCCACAACCTGGGAAAAAGTATTTGAAATATATGTCACAGACAAAAGCCCAATATCCCTACTATATAAAGTTCTACTATATAAAGAACTTTTAAAAATTGAGGAACAAAAAAATGATAAATATCTCGTAGAAAAAAGTTGGAAAAAAGATACAGATATACAATAGATGTGTTCTATCTTAATTGTGATAATGGTCTTATGGATGTATACATGTCAAATTTATCAACCTGTTCACTTTAACAGTTGTACAGTGTATCATATGTCAATTATATCTCTAAAACTGTTTTAAAAATCATGAAACAATACTACATCTGTATTAGAACAGCTCAAAGAAATGAAAAAGCTGACAATATAAGTGCTGGTAAGAATGTGAGCAACTGAAACCATTCCTGTGTCTTGTGGAAATAACCCCCCAAATGAAACCTGTAATTCTTGATAAATTACTTGATGTCTCTGTATTACTAAAAGGTATAAGTATTTGTAGGATCGCAACGTCAATTCAGTGGAAGAGCTCTGGTACTTCTTCATCTCATATGTATGGTTGAAAAATTAACAGTTATGGCTGCCACATTTATTAAAAAATAATAAATTTATGAATTTTATTATTTTTTAAAAAGATACAGATATATACTTAATACTGGCCATCAAACATGAAAAATGTTCAGATTTTTAGAGAAGAATTCTCTAAAAATGTGGAGGGAAATTGATGATTACTGTTAGGTATAATCACACTAATAGTTGTTGCAGACAAGCTCCACTAATGGATACTAAAATCACTGGCCAAAGGTTTGAGGTAAAATTGACAGTTTTCAGAGTATCTTTCTCAAGATATTTGGTAAGGGAAAAATAGTCACTATGATGGAGAAACCCAAAAAACACTTATCTTAATCAAGTGATCAAGGTTAACATAACCAGTAACAGGACATATTGATATGATATGATCATATCATATTGATATGATACGCTAAGAAGAGTACAAAATCATTTCTGTTGTATTCTTGTCAAAAATTAGTACTCTTATTCTAATGAGAAAATTTTAGACAATCCCTATTTTGGGGGCAGTCTACAAAATAACTGGCTACTATTCTTTAAAAGTGTCAAGATCCTACCTAAGGAGGCAAAAGACCTGTACGCAGAAAACTGTAGGATACTGATGAAAGAAACCGAAATGACACAAACACATGGAGAGATACACCAAGTTCTTGGATTGGAAGAATTAATATTGTGAAAATGACTATACTACCCAAAGCAATCTACAGATTCAGTGCAATCCCTATCAAATTACCATTGGCATTTTTCACAGAACTAGAACAAAAAATTTAACAATTTGTGTGGAAACACAAAAGACCCTGAATAGCCAAAGCAATCTTGAGAAGAAAAACAGAGCTGGAGGAATCAGGCTCTCTGACCTCAGACTATACTACAAAGCTACAGTAATCAAGACAGTATGTTACTGGCACAAAAACATAGATCCATAGAGCAGGATATAAAGCCCAGATATAAACCCATGCACCTATGGTCACCTGATCTATGACAAAGGAGGCAAAAATATATAATACAATGGAGAAAAGACAGCCTCTTCAATAAGTGGTGCTGGGAAAACTGGACATGTAAAGGAATGAAATTAGAACATTCCCTAACACCACACACAAATAAACTCAAAATGGATTAAAGACCTAAATGTAAAGCTAGACACTATAAAACTCTTAAAGGAAAAAACATAGGCAGAACACTGACATAAATCGCAGTGATATCTTTTTTGACCCACCTCCTAGAGTAATGGAAATAAAAAGAAAAATAAACAAATGGGACCTAATTAAAAGCTTTTGCACAACAAAGGAAACCATAAATGAGACGAGACAACCCTCAGAATGGGAGAAAATATATGCAAACAAAGCAACTGACAAAGGATTAATCTCCAAAATATATAAGCAGCTCATGCAGCTCAATATCAAAAAAACGACCTAATCAAAAAATGGGTGGAAGACCTAAATAGAAATTTCTCCAAAAAACATACAGGTGGCATGTGGGAAGATGCTCAACATCACGAATTAGTAGTGAAATGCAAATCAAAGCTACGATGAGGTATCACCTCATACGGGTCAGAATGGCCATCATCAAAAAATCTGCAAATGCTGGAGAGTGTGTGGAGAAAAGGGACCCCCTCATGCACTGTTGGTAGGAATGTAAATTGATAACAGCCATGTAAATGGGAAACAGTATGGAGGTTCCTTAAAAAACTAAAAATAGAATTATTATATGACCCAGAAATCCCACTACTGGCATATACCCAGGGAAAACCATAATTCAAAAAGACACATGCACCCCTATGTTCTCAGCAGCACTGTTTACAATAGCCAAGACATGGAAGCAACCTAAATGTCCATCAACAGCGGAACAGGTAAAGAAGATGCGGTACATTTATACAATGGAATATTACTCAGCCATAAAAAGGAATGAAATTAGGTCATTTGCAGAGATGTGAATGGACCTAGAGACTGTCGTACAGAGTGAAGTAAGTCGGAAAAACAAATATTGTATATTACCGCACATATGTGAAATCTAGAAAAATGGTATAGATGAAATCTATTTGCAAAGCAGAAATAGAGACACACAGGTAGATAACTAATGTGTGGATACCAAGAGGGAAAGAGGAGGATGGGAGGAACTGGGAGATTGGGATTGGCATATACACTATTGATACTGTGTGTAAAATAGATTAACTAATGAGAACATATTGTATAGCACAGGGAACTCTACTTAATGCACTGTGGTGACCTAAATGGGAAGGAAATCCAAAGACAAAGGGAATATATGTATAGTTGATTCATTTTGCTGTATAGTAGAAACTAAGAGAACATTGTAAAGCAAATATATGCCAATAAAAATTAAATAAATGTGTCAAGATCATAATAACACACACACATGGACCAAGAAATTGTCACAGATTGGAGGAGACTAGGAAAACTAACAACAAAATGTAATCTGGGGATAGCATGCTGGAATAGGAAAGACTGGTGAATTTCTAATAAGGTCTGTAGTTCATTAATATTGTACTAATATTTTCCTGGTTTTGATAGTTGTGCTGTAGTTATGTAAAAAGTTACCATTATGGGAAATAGGGTGATGGATGTATAGGCACTCTCTGCTATTTTTACAACTTTTATGTAAGGCTAAAATAAAAATAAAATGTAAAAAAATAAAGAATATTGTGAAGAATGCCTTTATTATTTGGGAAGCATCAATGGAGATGAACATGTGGCATTTTCCTCCGTTGAACTAATTCAGGAAATCACATTAACAGAGTTCCTAACATAATAGCATTCTTTCATTTTAGGATAGAACAGAAAGTCCCCCTGCCTTTTTTTTTTTTGGACACACTGTGCAGCACATGGGATCCTAGTTCCCCAGCCAGGAATTGAACCCATGCCCCCTGCAGTGGAAGTGTGGAGTCTTACCAACTGGACCTCCAGGGAAGTCCCAAAGTCCCATTTTTAATGGATAAAAATTTATACCCCATAGTCTTTGTTGGGCTTCCCTGGTGGCGCAGTGGTTGAGAGTCCGCCTGCCGATGCAGGGGACACAGGTTCTTGCCCCAGTCCGGGAAGATCCCATATGCCGCAGAGCGGCTAGGCCCGTGAGCCATGGCTGCTGAGCCTGCGCGCCCGGAGCCGTGCTCTGCAACGGGAGAGGCTACAACAGTGAGAGGCCCGCGTACTGCAAAAAAAATAAAAATAAAAAAAAAATTTATACCCCAAAGGGATTTTGACATATACTATACAGCCAATAAAAGTTACTCTCAAGGTATTTCTGTTTTTTATACGTAAAATGTTTAAATGTTTGGTTTAGCATGTAATCACAATATTTTTAGGATCCTTTTATAGATTTATCCTAATTCAACTTTCATTTGAATTTGCTTGTCGTCAGTACAGCAGATTCTAATAGAGATGAATCGAAGAAAAGTGAGTTATGCTGTGAGTTGTTTAGATAGGCTAATATATTGATATTTTGAGCTGAAATCTCTAGGCCAGAAATTTTCAATGAAGATAGCATCTACCTCCAGCGAGTGTTACAGAAATTTGTGGAGGCGCTTTTTTTTTTTTTGGTTGTCAACAATGATTGGTTTTTAGTGAATGGAGTCCAGGAATGCTACATGTCTCACAGTGCTCAGACTGTCATAAATAAGAATTAGCCCATATCCCAAAAATAATATTCAGTGGTCCCCTGGCCACTCACGTAAATGAAAATCTTGTTTACACTTAGATATTTGAGTCTAGAATTTAATTTCATTTTACTTTTAAACCCAAACATTTTTGCATGATATTAGTAATACACTTCATTTTCTAGGTATATTATTGTGTAAATTGAGCAATGAAAATATATTTTTTGTTTGGAATCTTAAAATTTTTTCACTGTTGGAAATTTATATCATCTATAGTGATACTGCTCATGGTATCTGAGTCACCAATGAACCTGTGTTAAATTGAAGTCAGGACCATGAATGCTACCAGTTTGTCCCTCCAGTTTGTGACCTGAGAGGAGTCTTGTCCCACTGGTTTTAATCAGCCTAGCTCTAATTGGCCTAGCTTGGGTTGAGTGCCCAAACTTGGATCAAATGCTTTGTGTGTGTGTCTTTGTGCACATGTGCAAGCATGCTTGAGTTGTCAATGTGTTTTTAGTAGGTATGATACAGTAATACTTGACTCATCCAGAAGATAACCCTTTTAGCAACTTCAGCTACTTGCAGTTCAGTGGAGAACTTAAAAAGTAATTTAGGCCAAGAGTTATGAGCAGCTGCGTTGCATTAGATGTCTGACAGGCCCAGTCTTCAACTTCTACTTACAGGAGAACAACTTAGCCCCACCTAGATCCGGCTTAGCCCCAACACAATTCTAATGAGCTTGATTATCACTGGATGGGCCTCTAACAGATGAGCACAGTATATTAGTAAAACTGGGTAAGCGGCTTCAGAGCTGTGCTGCTTGAAGAGGCATTATTGACAGAAAAGTGACACGTAACAGTAAGAAAAGAATGAAAAAATATAAAACAAAATTACTTTAAAATTTTTTTCTGTGGCTGTTAGTATTTTAGGTGATAGTCCTATATAGCTTGGTTTTACCTGAAGGCAGTCATTTATTATGCACCTAAACTATGTCAGGCCTTGTGCTACCGGGGATAAGAAGATAGAATGGGTTCCTATCTTCAAAGTAACACTAGAATAAAATGGATTGTTTATACAGTGGAATAAAGGAATAGAGAGTGAAATGGTGATGGCAAGTATTCATTTCTTCTCATTGGCCAGAGCTCTGCTAGGGAAGCAGTGTATTACACTGGTTAGGGACATACATGTTGGAAGAAGATGAGGATTTGAATTCCATTGTCATTTTACCAGCTGTGTGCCCTTTGGCAAGTTCTTCAACCTTTGTCTTCCTTGTTTTCCTAACTGTAAAGTGGGGTAATACTCACTTGTGTTTAATGAACTACTGTATCAAAACATTTAAGTGCTGTGCCTGGCATGGTAGTTTTTACTGTTAGGATTGTGGTTTACAGAAGTAGCTTACTGATTCTCAGACAGATAGACACTATTTTACTACCTGTGCAAAATATTGATAAAAAATGGAATTAGCAACAAGGTCATAAGTCATAAGTTGTTAACATGAAAGTAAGTAAAGTACTTGTTAACCTTCAGTATTTAAGTATATTAAGGGTGGTATTTAAAAAGTCATCATGAGTCTAACTGACTCCATTGGTCTATGTAGAGTTACTTGTGTAACTAGTTGAGAAATGAAACAAGAAACACTGGTTATAAAGGTTTAAAAAAACCTTTAAAAATAAAACCGAGAAGTTAATTTTGAGAATAGCCTACCACACGTGGAATAAATGAATTCTTGAATACATACACATATCCTTGTATGGTTAAAGACCTGATAGTGATAAAGTAGAATCTTAAGGTGGAGTAATCTAGGATGATTTTTAATTCAACTCCTATTTTTTAGCTAAGGCAAAAGCAAATTATTACTTATAGGGAATTACATAACTAACAAAAATCAGAACCATTCCTATTGTTTTTATTAAACTTCAGTGAGGTAGCATTAATTGTACAAATTGAATACCACTGAAAAAAGACTAGTACATCAGCTAGCCTACGTATCCCACCTTTCTCATCTTCACAGAGCTATGCATTCATTCATTCAACAAATACTGAGTGCCTGCTGTGTTTTATGGCAGGCATCATCTTTGAAGAGTTTTGCTATAAAGGAAGGTAAAACATCAAGCACATTGATAGTTAAAGTGTTTCACCTTGCAGACATCTGGGGAGATTGCTATGGATTTAGAAGTTGTGCTCATCTCAGGCAAAATACAGGAGTTGATGACATATGGCAAAAAGTTTTTTTCTTCACGGAAGCTAGCAAAAGGAGACAGAAAGGGAATACAAGGTGAGAGAGATGGTTTATCACTATCCTTTCCATTCAAGATGTATTTTTCAAATAACAAGTATATACACAGGGTTGACTCTGTATGTAGAACTTTGGTAAATGATGGGGAGAAAAATACAAAAGAGGAATAACATGGTCCCTGCCCTCAAGAAACTGACCCTCTTGTTAAGACAAGACTCTTTGGCGATAAGGAGAGAACTCTATCAAGCAACCTCCCTTTCTTCTTTTTGCCTACCTAAAATAGTTTTCTAAAGGATTTTCAATACACAGGGACCTATACCATGATTCTTCTCTTTAGTTTTTTAAAAAATATTTGTTATGAAACTTTTCAAATATTTTCAGAAGTAGAGAAAATAGTAAAATGAACCCCACCCTCCAAACCTAGCCAGCAGATTCAACAATGGTAATCATTTTGTCATACTTGCTTGGTTGATCCTTTTTTTCTTTTCTTTCCTTTTTTCCCTTTCCTCCTCTCCTATCCTTTCTTTTCCTTCCCTTCCCTTTCCGTCTTTTCTTTCTTTATTTTTTTTAAATTAAAAAAAATTTTTTTTTTTTTTTTGGCCGAGCTGTGCAGCTTGCAGGATCTTAGTTCCCTGATTAGGGATTGAATCCGGGCCCTGGCAGTGAAAATGCCAAGTCCTAACCACTGGACTGCCAGGGAATTCCGTCTTTTCTTTCTTTTCTCTCTTTCTTCCTTTCCTCTAGCATTTAAAGAAGTTATGATGTACATTTTTACTCTAAACGCTTCTATATTATAACATTTTTAATGCTTGTATATGTTTCATCATATATATGTACTATAACTACTTCTCTAATGATAGGAATTTTCATTATTATTTGTTATTATTATGGTTTTTTAAAATAGTACTTCCTGGAATGTATTTACATGCTTATACCTTTATATCTTATATCTTGATATATTTTTAACATCTTTATGCATACATCTTTCTTACATGTGGCATTCTCTTGGAATGGAATTTCCTGGAAATGAGATTGCTGAAGCAAAGGGTATGCACCTTTTACAGATTGCTATATAACACCAAACTGATTTTCAGAAATGTTGTTGTAATTCTGATTCCATTAACATATGCCTGTTTATCTTTGCTGATCTGGGTTTTTTCAGTCTATTAATTTTGCCAATTTCCCAGTATCATAGATTTTAAAAGACTTTTTAATGTGCATTTAAAAATTCGTAGGGGACTTCCCTGGCAGTCCAGTGGTTAAGACTCTGCGCTTCCAATGCATGGGGCGCGGGTTCGATCTCTGGTTGGGGAACTAAGATCCCACATGCTGCATGGCGCAGCCCCCCCAAAAAAATTGCTAATGTGGCTGGGCACCTTTATTTTTTTAGGATTGACATTAATAGTTTAATTCAAGGGAATATCCATCTGCTAGTTCTATCATTAAAAACATTGGATTTTCCATTACTTTATTCTTATTATGGACCATTTGTATTCTTTTGTGAGTTGAGGCTACTCTTCCATTATTTTAATTCTTTATTCAAAAAACTATAGTATCTTGATTTCCTATCTCTGATTTTCAAGGCCCTTCATAATTTGGCCATAACTTATTTTTCTAACTTAATACTGTCCAGTAAGAGTCATTCTACCCAGTAAGGAATATTTCCTTATTCATATACCTCATTCTATTCGTTTTTTTCTTGGATTCATTCTTTTAAGTAATGTTTTACTTTTCTTTTCTGCCTATTCAAATCCTTCAGAATTCTTAAAGCCCATCTTGCGAGTCTCCCCAAATACTCTAGCCTTCATCCATTTCCTGTTATTTGAATTCCCACTGTACCAGTGTTTCTACAGCTTGATTTAGTAGCAAATTATAGGCTACTTTGTTGTGTTATTTATCAAGCACCAAATGTGTTGAGTCCATGAATATATAGCTGGATGGAACACAGTCTCTGTCCTTGTGAAGTTTATTTATACTGTAGTAATAATGTGTTTATTTACATCTCTTTGCTTTATTGGTGAAATTGAACTTTTCATATACCTCTGTTATGTATGAAGTATGCACACATTTTAGATACACTATAGTTACATATCCCCAACTGAATTGTAAGAGCATTGAGTGTATAAACCATGTTTTATCTTCTGTGTTCCTTACAACACTTAACTCATTTCTGAGCACATAACCATTACTAAGTGTATATGTGCTCTCTTAGTGTAGTATCAAAAGTTGTAGGCTTGGAGTCACATACCTGGCCTCATATTACAGCTCACGACCTTATGAACTAATTGTGTAACATTTGTAAGTTACTTAGCCTCTCTAAGCTTGTTTCCTCATATGTTAAATATCTGCTTCATAAGGTTTTCATGAGTTAAATGACATATGGGTTAATCAGATAATGTATGTAAAGCATTTAGCACAATGCTTCGTACAGAGTAGGTGCTCATTAAAAGATATTTGTTATTATAATAACTTGTTTAACCTTTCAAGCTAGAAAGTGCTTCAGTAACCTTTATATCCCTAACTCCTTTCATCTAAGCAGTTACCAAATTCTGCTCAGTTTACTTCAACTATCTTGTCAATTTAGCCTCTCGTTTATGTTATGTTATGTTATTTTTTTGGTCGCACCATGTGGCTTGCAGTATCTTGGTTCTCTGACCAGGGATTGAACCGAGACCCATGGCAGTGAGATCCCGAGTCCTAACCACTGGACACCTAGCCTCCCTAGTCTCTCCTGTAAATTCTTATTGTAACACACAATAAGAAATACATTTTTTATTGTGACTTAGTATATGCTTTGTTTATTTGCTCATATCTGAAACAGTTATGATAATATTCGTTGTTTTTATATGTGATGCACTCTGATTTTTTTTTTTTGTTCTGTTCTATATTTTTTTAAAAAGCTGGTCACAGCCATTAAACATTTCACAACAGTTAGAAACACATGACACATGATTTTTGGAGTCTGCAAAATTCGGACTACTCCTGAACTAGATTATGTTCAAGTGTAAATTTTCAGTGAAACAGAAAACAGATTATTTTAGAAAACAGAAAATAGAGCTTATTTTAGAAAGAGCTTAATCTGATTGTACTTTTTCTTTTTTCTTCATTAGTTGTATATAGTTAGATTTACCTATTCTCTGTCGAAGGTGGGAGTGTTCCATTGTGCATATTCCAGGGCTGGTATAGAATGAGATTACTCAGTAATTGGGGCAGAGCTTCCCACCTTGGCAGAAATTTCTCAACCACTTCATATGTATGTTGTTTTTCTTAGGACAGAAATTGACATACATGGACTTTAAAGTCATTAGTGTAATTCTCATAGAGGGAGGGACCTGAAAAAAAACCCTTTTATTATGGAAAATTTTTTAACATTTCAAGAAGTGGAAACAGTGATATATTGAATCTCCATTACCTAAATTTAACTTCAGTAATTTAACAACATTAAATTCCAAGAGGAATTTTTAGCAAAGAACTTTTAAGGCACACACAATTCTCTTCCTTAATGCAGACAGATCTGTTTTTCAGAAGAGAGATATCAGCCTTAGTGTATGTGCCTTGTGTTAGTAATCACAACCTGTTCGTTTTGATACCTGCAAGGAGAGTATGAAACGAAGGAGCAGTGATAGAGTGGAGCCAGCCAGAACATTAGACCCTGACCATCTTACTTAGAATCTTTCAACAGCCATGTTTGCCAGTCTCCCTACCACCACTCAGTACAACCTACCTTGCTGACGTTGGACTGACCTTTTAAAAATGACTTGGTGGGAGAATAGAAGCTCATTACATTTATCTTCTGTTTAAAACCTTCTCTACCTATAGAGTAAAATCCCAAACCATAGCTTTTCATTCATAATCTGGCTCCAGTCTACCTTTCTAGCTTTCTCTCCCACTGTCTCTTCATATTCAGCTTCTTTTTCTTAGAATACCCAATCTATTATAAAATTTGTACTTACTTTTCAAGATCCAATTTAGATTTCATCTTGTGGATGAGACCTTTTTAACTACCCAGAAATAAATAGTAGTTCCTTTGTTTGTTTCTGTTTCTGTGTGTGTTTTGCCACTTAACTGAGTTGTATTTAGTAAAGTTTGCTTCCCTCCCCACCCTCAGTAAGACAATGATCTTCTCCAAAGCAGAGGTTATAGCTTATTTTTCTTTGTATCCTAACACTTCTTTGGTGCTCACAGCAATGGAACCTACTATGTGTTGAATGGATGTTCATACTTCTAGCATTTTAGAATCTAATTCCAACACAGGTTCTCTCCAGATAAGAGTTCATTAAAGTTTAGTTTTTCAGTTTGTTTTGTACATTAAAAAGTTTTTTTTCCTCCCCTTCTTGGGGACTTTCATTAAAATTTCTAAAGAGAACCTAAGTTCTATAGCCTTTTCCTTAGGGGGAAGTATGTTTTGGTAAACTAAAATAGAGTATCCGTCTTCAACAATCCTCAAAGGTAAGTAAAATCTACTTTCAGTATTCTTAGTTTTTTTTCTGTTGTTGAACATTGTGGTTTTATGGGACTATGAAGCAAAATGGAGTGGAATAGATTTGTGCCTTATTTGTGCTTATAATAGCCTTGACCAATTTTTGATGTATTTCAGCTCATGGAATGCTGTGTAAATGCCCTGGTGACATCCTTTAAAGAGACTATCTTAGCAGAGTGCCAAGGCATGATCAAACGAAATGAAACTGAAAGTAGGTAAAACACCACATAAAGTTCTCATACTCTTTTAAGAGGATATCTTTGAAGCACATCACTTTTATAAATTGCTGTTAGATCATTCTTTTATACATAGGTATTTTTGTTATGGCAAACTGAGTAAAGAAAATGATAAAAATATTTAGCGTAGTTAGAAACACTGTAAAGAAAATCTTCTTTATAAACTTATGTTTTAAGTATTTCTCCCCCTTAGGTATCAGTATGTTTGTGTGTGCTCACATGCAAATTTCAATTTGTTCTCAAAAGTAAGATGCTGCTTTTAAAGGCTAATTTAAATGGTAAACATATGGTATAGGATAGAACTAGGTATTTTGACTTTTGTGTGGAACCTTGTGGCAAATATTTTTTAAAAGTAATAAAACACTCTATGTTGTTAATATTCTAAGGGAAAAAAATGTCATGAAGAGATTAGTGGCAGGACGGGAATAAAACACAGACTTACTCGAGCATGGACTTGAGGATATGGGGAGGGGGAAGGGTGGGCTGAGACGAAATGAGAGAGTGGCAGGGACATATACACACTATCAAATGTAAATTAGATAGCTAGTGGGAAGCTGCTGCATAGCACAGGGAGATCACCTCTGTGCTTTGTGACCACCTAGAGGGGTGGGATAGGGAGGGTGGGAGAGAGGGTGATGCAAGAGGGAAGAGATATGGGAACATATGTATATGTATAACTGATTCAGTTTGTTGTAAAGGAAAAAGTAACACACTATTGTAAAACAATTACACTCCAATAAAGATGTTAAAAAAAAAAAAAGTAATAAAACACTCTATGTTGTTAATATTCGTCCCTCTCCCCCCAAATATCTTATAATTTAAGATTTCTGAAGTGTATTTTTTATTACTTAAATGTTATTTTTTTATTACTTAACTGTGATAAAGTTCTATTTTGGGAGGTAGCAAGTACATTAATACCAAAAAGAATACAGTAAAAATTACCCATATCCTTACTACTCAGAGACAACCACTTTTAACATTTTGATGTAATTACTCTCTAGATTTCATTGCATAAAATTGCAAGGTTCTATTTAATCTCTAATTGTCTTTCAAGTATGTATTTCAGTTCACTTAAGTCTATACACTCTTCAGAAGTATTTTGGAGTAAAAGCAAGTTTCTCATTTGGCATAAATGAAATATTTGAATTTCTGTATGCCAAACTAAGTAGAGTTATGTCTGATCCAAGGTGGACTCCCTTCAAACGGATTTATTTAGTGGTAACCATTCTGTGAGGTAAGATTATTGTGAAGGTCAATTAAATGGGATAATAGGAGAAAGTGCTTTTTGCAAACTGAAAAATTCTTTATGAATACAGTTTATATTACCTGGTTACTCTGAACAATCTGAGGACATTATTTTACCCCTTAGTGATGTGACTGTGTATTGTGTATTTAATATTGCATCTACTTTACGAAATGTAACTAATTTTCTTTGTAAACTTTTGTATTTCTTAGAATAAATATATTCCATTGCATTGAAGGTCAAATGACTCACCTTTTTAAGAGGAGTTGGGTTTTGCAGTGTGTGATCACTTTAATTAGAGTTACTTTTAAAAATAATTTTTGTCATACTGACATAGTAGATCAGGAAGTTATAGTACTTACTGTAACAACTCCTAAACTAATTGCACCCACAGAATACTATTAAAGCTATCAACTTCCAGCTAATATTTCCCCACACTCTTATTATCATAGGCATTCTAGATCCATGATATAAATCAAAGAGAAAGTCTGTTCTGATGGATGAAATGATTACATATGTGTGTGTTCTATCATTTCAGAATTACATTTGATGTTTTCATTAATGGACAAAGTTCCTAATGGGATAGAGCCAATGTTGAAAGACTTGGAGGAACATATTATCAGTGCAGGCCTGGCAGATATGGTAGCAGCTGCTGAAACTATTACTACTGTAAGTTCTCCTCAATGACAATGATAGACATATTTCAAAGTTATTTTGTAAATGCAGGATAGGGTATTTAAAATCGGGTATTTTAAATTGATGGCAAAACAGTAATGTTGGAACACCTTTCTTAATAGAAAAAAATATTTCAGAAAAGTTCCCAAATTTTAAAGCTATAGTGTGTTATAAAAATTATGTTTATATTTTTTGTATATATATATATATTTTTTAAAACTCAACATAAAACACTTTATTTTTAGGACTCGGAGAAATATGTTGAGCAGTTACTTACACTGTTTAATAGATTTAGTAGACTTGTCAAAGAAGCTTTTCAAGATGATCCACGATTTCTTACTGCAAGAGACAAGGTATATATTCCTGTATGTTAACACTGTTGTCATAATTTAATTTTAATAAGAAACTGGCGTCATTATGCTGTTAAATTACAAACTAAAAAACCTAGCAACTCTGATTTTTCATCAGTGGAGGGCAGCCATATTGTATTTGGTTTCTTATATCCTTTTGTAAGCATTGGGTATACTCATGAACCAGAATTTAGCTAGAAAGTTGCTTTCTTAATTTTTCAAGAATGTTTTCCTGTTTTTGAATATTATTGCTTATTGAATTCTTATTCATCCTTCCTTTAAGACTCAGCTCAAAGTATACTTCTCCTGGAATTTCCTTGATACTCTGCTTCTCCCCACATCCTATGCCAAGCATAGTTGATTTCTCTGTCCTGTTTCCTTTCATAGGGCTCTTGTGAGAGTTATATCACATTTATCCTTGTTTTCCATACCTTCTTTCCCATCATTTTAGTCTAGGATAATGATAATGAAACAGTATTATCCTTAGAGTCATTATCTTTTTATTTTTTTTATTTTTTAAAATAAATTTATTTATTTGATCATTTATTTAATTTTGGCTGCATTGGGTCTTCATTGCTGCACGTGGGCATTCTCTAGTTGCGGTGAGCGGGGCCTACTCTTTGTTGTGGTGCGCAGGCTTCTCCTTGAGGTGGCTTCTCTTGTTGTGGAGCATGGTCTCTAGGCGTGTGGGCTTCAGTAGTTGTGGCGTGAGGGCTTAGTAGTTGTGGCTCACGGGCTATAGAGCACAGGCTCAGTAGTTGTGGTGCACGGGCTTAGTTGCTCCATGGCATGTGGGATCTTCCCGGAGCAGGGCGTTCGAACCCGGGTCCCCTGCATTGGCAGGCGGATTCTTAACCACTGTGCCACCAGGGAAGCCCCGTATCTTTTTAAATATCATAAACCTATCACTAGAATTACCATTAGTTTTTCCCCCTCTTCAACTACCTTTCCTTACTTCCCAAGAGAAATTATTTTCTAGACTCTTAAAAACACAATCAACTTTCTCCAGTAGCATTTTTAAAAAATTACTGTCTGTCTACCCTTAGATAAATAAATGGGTAGAAAGAAAGGTAGGTAGGTAGGTACATAGGTAGATAAAGTAGGAAAAGGGTTAAGGGAGTATGGAGGTAATGAGGTCATTTGAAATATTAAATTGAGTGACCTGCAAATTCTTTATATGAGGTGACATTCAAATCAAGATTGAAGTTGATTAAGGAATAAGTCATGTGGCTCTCTGAGGGAATAATACTCTAGTCTGAGGGGAGAGCAAATGCAAAGGCTCTAAGGCAGGATTATACCTGTCATGTTCCAGAACCAGAGAAGAAAGAGATCATTGTGGCCAGAGTGGATTGAGTGAGGGGGAGAATAGTAGGAAATCAGAGATAAGTAGTCAGAGATAACAGGAGGCCAGATCATGTAAGACTGAGCCATGGTAAGGAGTTTCATTTCTACTCTGAGTAGGATAGAAAGTCATAGAAAGATCTTAAACCAAATGACAGAATCTGACTTACATTTTATCAGTATCACCTGCCTGCTGCAAAAAGAATAGACTGAAGGGGGCAAGAGAGGAAGCAAGGAAATGGGTTAAGGATCTATTTAAGTAATTCAGTTAAGTAATGATGGAAGCTCTGCCCAGAACTATAGTAGGTGGAGGTAGTCAAAACTGGTTGGATTTTGATTATATTGTAAAAATAGGCTAGGCTATACAGGACTTGCTAATGGACTCAGATGTGGAATGTGATAGAAAGAGATCAGTCAAGGATGACACTCAGATTTTTGTTCTGATCAATTAGAAGTATATGCTTGTTGAGATGAGGGAAGATGAGGACTTTGGGAGAAGCAGGTTTTAGGGAGATGTTGAAGAGAGATTAGGAACTCAGTTCTGGACAAGTTAACTTTGAAATGCTTATTAAACATCCATATGGCAATATCAAATCTGGAGCTTAAGGGAGGGGACTGGCCTGCAAAAAGAAATCTGGGAGCTTCAGCATATATATGGTTTTTTTTTTTTTTTTTTTTTTTTGTGGTACGCGGGCCTCTCACTGTTGTGGCCTCTCCCGTTGCGGAGCACAGGCTCCGGACGCACAGGCTCAGTGGCCATGGCTCACGGGCCCAGCTGCTCCACGGCACGTGGGATCTTCCCGGACCGGGGCACGAACCCGTGTCCCCTGCATCGGCAGGCAGGCTCTCAACCACTGCGCCACCAGGGAAGCCCCATATATATGGTTTTTCAAGCACTGACAGTGGCTATGATCTCCAAAGTAAGAGTGAAGATAGCAAAGAGAAGAGATCCAAGGACTGGTCTGGGGCATTTTAAAGTTAGTTATCAGAACGATAAGGAACCGGCCATCTTTCCTGAGGAGAGAGGAGAATGAGTGGAATGATCAGGAGAGTGCTGTGCTAGAAAACAAGTGAAAAAAGCACTTTCCAGGAGGAGGGCATGATCTGCTGTTTTAAAATGCTGCTGATAGGTCAGATAAGATGGGGATTAACCATTGTCTTCAGCAACATGGAGGTTGTGAGTGACTTTGACAAGAATGATTAGTTGGAGTAGTAGTGTGAAAGCCTGTTTAGAACAGTTTCAAATAAGAATGTTAGTAGACAAATTAGTAACAGTGAGTTAGATAATTCTTCTAGGAGTTTAGCTTAAAGAGAGAGAGAGAAATATGGGGCAAAAAAGTGGACAAAGCCAAGAGAGAATTTTTAAGATTTAAAGAATAATGTATGCATATTGAGGCTATAGAAATAATGGAGGGGGTAAAAGTTGATGATACAGGAGAAAAAGGAGGGAATTCTGATTACTTCGGTTTTCTCAATGAATTAGGAAGCCACATCATCAGCTGAGAGTATGCATGGGAGAGGAAATATTGGAGGTTTGAAGAGAAAGGAGGTGATATGAAAATGTTTCCTAGGAGAATGTGTGGACAAGAGAAAATGTTATGGTTGTCAGGCAGCATTAAGACCTCACTTGAGAATAATGATAATAATGAGAAAGAGCATGTTGAAATCATTGAGTTGAAAAATTCTATCAGGCCAGATACATCATTAAAAATAAAAACTAATTTGTATTTTATGTATTTTTAGAATTATAATTATCTTAAGTATTAAAAATAATGTTCATATCTTATATTATTTGCAGGCATATAAAGCAGTTGTTAATGATGCTACCATATTTAAACTTGAATTACCTTTGAAACAGAAAGGGTAAGTTTTTTAAGTCATATGTTTAAAATGCTTATATTAAAATTCTTAAATTTTTTGGAGTGTATTATATGTTATTGGATATGCAAAGTACCCTGTTTCCCTAATCCTATCAGGTTTGTTTTTCATTTTTTTAACTTTTATGATTTTTGCTGCCTTTGATTATTAACAATCCTGTCTTGATTTTAAATTTTATATTATCTCCTCTTGTGACCAAAGAATGTTGACCTTATTTTTTTAAGTAAAAAAATGTTTTGTTCTTAATCTTTTGAATTTCTACTTGTTTTTCCCTCCTCGTTATTCACCAAAGTTATTTTATAACCTACACAAGCATAGAATATGACTCTATTCACCATAATGATTTTAAGGGAAATCAATTTTAATGTAAATTTATATATATATTTTTTAGTTGATCTCTCATTGGTGAGATCTCATCTCAAGTAAGATGGATTTATTTGTGCTACTACTATTACAGAAAATCTGAAAATGAAAAGTAAATGAAATATTAATTAATCTGAGCTAGTTATAGTATCTTCAGAGTTCTACTAAGTAGTGCTAAAGGTTAATTGGAAAAATCTTCTTTCTTAATCTTAAATAAATTTTATACACAATGCTAAAATATTCAAAAATAGCATTTCTCAAGAAGGAAAAGTAATTGTTCAGGGCTTTATTGTTTTTTTAAATCATTTTCATTCTGTATTTTTTTGAACCATATAAGTTGAGTGCCGTCACAGTGGAAGACACCTGGGTCATACAGTTTGGTTTTTTGCGGTACACGGGCCTCTCACTGTTGTGGCCTCTGCCATTGCAGAGCACAGGCTCCAGATGCGCAGGCTCAGCGGCCATGGCTCATGGGCCTAGCTGCTCCACGGCATGTGGAATCTTCCCGGACTGGGGCACAAACCAGTGTCCCCTGCATCAGCAGGCGGACTCTCAACCACTGTGCCCCCAGGGAAGCCCAGTCATACAGTTTTATTGGCATTGTTTAGAAGGGCATTTATTGTGTTCTCTTTATAAATATGAAACATTTAACACTACATCTTGGAGATCTCTTCATATGAATACATAAAGGTCTTATTTATTCTCCTCTACTCCCAGCATTTTTTAATGAAAATTTTCAAACTGAAGAGTAAAGTCACTGTTGCTTTATTTATATGTATATGTATCTTTATATGTATATTTATATGTGAATGTGTATTTATTTATATGTATCTCCCTATACATCCATCAGTCAACTTTTAAATGCATTTCAAAAGAAGTTGCAAGCCTCAGTAAACTTTGCTCCCTGAACACTTTAGCATGCAGTGGTTAATTGAGTTTTGTGTTTGTTTTGAGATAAAATTTACCTACAGTCATATCCATAAATCTTGGGTGTATAATTTTGTGAGATTTGACAAATGCCTACATCCCTATTAAGTTACACAATATCTTCATCATCCTTGAGAATTACCTCATGTCCATTCCCAATCAGTCCCACCTCCTTCCCGAAGGCAACTATTGTTCTGATTATTTCAACATTGGTTAGTTTTGCCTGATCTAGGACTATATATAAATGGAATTCATACAATATGTACTTTTTTTTTTTTTAACATCTTTATTGGAGTATAATTGTTTTACAATAGTGTGTTAGTTTTCCCTCTACAACAAACTGAATCAATTATACATACACACATGCTCCCACATCTCCTCCCTCTTGCATCACCCTCTCTCCCACCCTCCCTATCCCACCCCCCCAGGCGGTCACAAAGCACAGAGGTGATCTCCCTGTGCTATGCAGCAGCTTCCCACCAGCTATCTAATTTACATTTGATAGTGTATATATGTCCCTGCCACTCCCCCACTTCGTCACAGCCCACCCCTCTCTCTCCCCATATCCTCAAGTCCATGCTCGAGTAAGTCTGTGTTTTATTCCCGTCCTACCACTAATCTCTTCATGACATTTTTTTCCCTTAGAGTCCATATATATGTGTTAGCATACGGTATTTGTTTTTCTCCTTCTGACTTACTTCACTCTGTATGACAGACTCCAGGTCCATCCACCTCATTATAAATAACTCAGTTTCATTTCTTTTTATGGCTGAGTAATATTCCATTGTATATATGTGCCACATCTTCTTTATCCATTCATCTGTTGATGGACACTTAGGTTGCTTCCATGTCCTGGCTATTGTAAATAGAGCTGCAATGAACATTTTGGTACATGAGTCTTTCTGAATTATGGTTTTCTCAGGGTATATGCCCAGTAGTGGGATTGCTGGGTCGTATGGTAGTTCTATTTGTAGTTTTTTAAGAAACCTCCATACTGTTCTCCATAGCGGCTGTATCAATTTACATTCCCACCAGCAGTGCAAGAGGGTTCCCTTTTCTCCACACCCTCTCCAGCATTTATTGTTTCTAGAGTTTTTGATGATGGCCAATCTGACCGGTGTGAGATGATATCTCATTGTAGTTTTGATTTGCATTTCTCTAATGATTAATGAGGTTGAGCATTCTTTCATGTGTTTGTTAGCAATCTGTATATCTTCTTTGGAGAAATGTCTATTTAGTTCTTCTGCCCATTTTTGGATTGGGTTGTTTGTTTTTTTGTTATTGAGCTGCATGAGTTGCTTATAAATTTTGGATATTAATCCTTTGTCAGTTGCTTCATTTGCAAATATTTTCTCCCATTCTGAGGGTTGTCTTTTGGTCTTGTTTATGGTATCCTTTGCTGTGCAAAAGCTTTTAAGTTTCATTAGGTCCCATTTGTTTATTTGTGTTTTTATTTCCATTTCTCTAGGAGATGGGTCAAAAAGGATCTTGCTGTGATTTATGTCGTATAGTGTTCTGCCTATGTTTTCCTCTAAGAGTTTGATAGTGTCTGGCCTTACATTTAGGTCTTTAACCCATTTTGAGTTTATTTTTGTGTGTGGTGTTAGGGATTGTTCTAATTTCATACTTTTACATGTAGCTGTCCAGTTTTCCCAGCACCACTTATTGAAGAGGCTGTCTTTTCTCCACTGTATATCCTCCCCTCCTTTATCAAAGATAAGGTGACCATATGTGTGTGGGTTTATCTCTGGGCTCTCTATCCTGTTCCATTGATCTATATTTCTGTTTTTGTGCCAGTACCATATTGTCTTCATTACTGTAGCCTTGTAGTAGAGTCTGAAGTCAGGGAGTCTAATTCCTCCAGCTCCATTTCCCGTTCTCAAGATTGCTTTGGCTATTCGGGGTCTTTTGTGTTTCCATACAAATTGTGAAATTTTTTGTTCTAGTTCTGTAAAAAATGCCAGTGGTAATTTGATAGGGATTGCATTGAATCGGTAGATTGCTTTGGGTAGTATAGTCATTTTCACAATGTTGATTCTTCCAATCCAAGAACATGGTATATTTCTCCACCTATTTGTATCATCTTTAATTTCTTTCATCAGTGTCTTATAGTTTTCTGCATACAAGTCTTTTGTCTCCTTAGGTAGGTTTATTCCTAGATATTTTATTCTTTTTGTTGCAATGGTAAATGGGAGTGTTTTCTTAATTTCACTCTCAGATTTTTCATCATTAGTGTATAAGAATGCCAGAGATTTCTGTGCATTAATTTTGTATCCTGCAACTTTACCAAATTCATTGATTAGCTCTAGTAGTTTTCTGGTAGCATCCTTAGGATTCTCTATGTATAGTATCATGTCATCTGCAAACAGTGACAGCTTTACTTCTTCTTTTCCTATTTGGATTCCTTTTATTTCTTTTTTTTCTCTGATTGCTGTGACTAGAACTTCCAAAACTATGTTGAATAAGAGTGGTGAGAGTGGGCAACCTTGTCTTGTTCCTGATCTTAGTGGAAATGGTTTCAGTTTTTCACCATTGAGAACGATGCTAGCTGTGGGTTTGTCATATATGGCCTTTATTATGTTGAGGAAAGTTCCCCCATGCCTACTTTCTGCAAGGTTTTTATCATAAATGAGTGTTGAATTTTGTCAAAAGCTTTCTCTGCATCTATTGAGATGTTCATATGGTTTTTCTCCTTCAGTTTGTTGATATGGTGTATCACGTTGATTGATTTGCATATATTGAAGAATCCTTGCATTCCTGGAATAAACCCCACTTGATCATGGTGTATGATCCTTTTAATGTGCTGTTGGATTCTGTTTGCTAATATTTTGTTGAGGATTTTTGCATCTATGTTCATCAGTGATATTGGCCTGTAGTTTTCTTTCTTTGTGACGTCTTTGTCTGTTTTTGGTATCAGGGTGATGTTGGCCTCATAGAATGAGTTTGGGAGTGTTCCTCCCTCTGCTATCTGTTGGAAGAGTTTGAGAAGGATAAGTGTTAGCTCTTCTCTAAATGTTTGATAGAATTCGCCTGTGAAGCCATCTGGTCCTGGGCTTTTGTTTGCTGGAAGATTTTTAATCACAGTTTCAATTTCAGTGCTTGTGATTGGTCTGTTCATATTTTCTATTTCTTCCTGGTTCAGTCTCGGCAGGTTGTGCATTTCTAAGAATTTGTCCATTTCTTCCAGGTTGTCCATTTTATTGGCATACAGTTGCTTGTAGTAATCTCTAATAATCTTTTGTATTTCTGCAGTGTCAGTTGTTACATCTCCTTTTTCATTTCTAATTCTATTGATTTGAGTCTTCTCCCTTTTATTCTTGATGAGTCTGGCTAATGGTTTATCAATTTTATTTATCTTCTCAAAGAACCAGCTTTTAGTTTTATTGATCTTTGCTATTGTTTCCTTCACTTCTTTTTCATTTATTTCTGATCTGATCTTTATGATTTCTTTCCTTCTGCTAAATTTGGGGTTTTTTTGTTCTTCTTTCTCTAATTGCTTTAAGTGCAAAGTTAGGTTGTTTATTCGAGATGTTTCCTGTTTCTTAAGGTATGATTGTATTGCTATAAACTTGCCTCTTAGAACTGCTTTTGCTGTATCCCATAGGTTTTGGGTCGTTGTGTCTCCATTGTCATTTGTTTCTAAGTAATTTTTGATTTCCTCTTTGATTTCTTCAGTGATCACTTCGTTATTAAGTAATGTATTGTTTAGCCTCCATGTGTTTGTATTTTTTACAGATCTTTTCCTATAATTGATATCTAGTCTCATAGCGTTGTGGTCAGAAAAGATACTTGATACGATTTCAATTTTCTTAAATTTGCCAAGGCTAGACTTGTGACCCAATATATGATCAATCCTGGAGAATGTTCCATGAGCACTTGAGAAAAATGTGTATTCTGTTGTTTTGGATGGAATGTCCTATAAATATCAATTAAGTCCATCTTGTGTAATGTATCATTTAAAGCTTGTGTTTCCTTATTTATTTTCATTTTGGATGATCTGTGCATTGGTGAAAGTGGGTTGTTAAAGTCCCCCATTATAATTGTGTTACTGTCGATTTCCCCTTTTAAGGCTGTTAGTATTTGCCTTATGTATTGAGGTGCTCCTATGTTGGGTGCATAAATATTTACAATTGTTATATCTTCTTCATGGATCGATCCCTTGATCATTATGTAGTGTCCTTCTTTGTCTCTTGTAATAGTCTTTATTTTAAAGTCTATTTTGTCTGATATGAGAATTGCTACTCCAGCTTTCTTCTGATTTCCATTTGCATGGAATACCTTTTTCCATCCCCTTACTTTCAGTCTGTATGTGTCCCTAGATCTGAAGTGGGTCTCTTGTAGACAGCATATATATGGGACTTGTGTTTGTATCCATTCAGCCAGTCTGTGTCTTTTGGTGGGAGCATTTAATCCATTTACATTTAAGGTAATTATCGATATGTATGTTCCTATTACCATTTACTTAATTGTTTCGGGTTGTTCTTGTAGGTCTTTTCCTTCTCTTGTGTTTCTTGCCTAGAGAAGTTCCTTTAGGATTTGTTGTAGAGCTGGTTTGGTGGTGCTGAACTCTCTCAGCTTTTGCTTGTCTGTAAAGGTTTTAATTTCTCCATCAAATCTGAATGAGATCCTTGCTGGGTAGAGTAATCTTTGTTGTAGGTTTTTTTCCTTCATCACTTTAAATATGTCCTGCCACTCCCTTCTGGCTTGTAGAGTTTCTGCTGAAAGATCAGTTGTTAATCTTATGGGGATTCCCTTGTGTGTTATTTGTTGTTTTTCCCTTGCTGCTTTTAATATGTTTTCTTTGTATTTAATTTTTGACAGTTTGATTATTATGTGTCTTGGCGTGTTTCTCTTTGGGTTTATCCTGTATAGAACTCTCTGTGCTTCCTGGACTTGATTGACTATTTCCTTTCCTATATTAGGGAAGTTTTCAACTATAATCTCTTCAAATATTTTCTCAGTCCCTTTCTTTTTCTCTTCTTCTTCTGGGACCCCTATAATTCGAATGTTGGTGCATTTAATGTTGTCCCAGAGGTCTCTGAGACTGTCCTCAGTTCTTTTCATTCTTTTTTCTTTCTTCTGCTCTGCAGTAGTTATTTCCACTATTTTATCTTCCAGGTCACTTATCCGTCCTTCTGCCTCAGTTATTCTGCTATTGATCCCATCTAGAGTATTTTTCATTTCATTTATTGTGTTGCTCATCGTTTCTTGCTTCCTCTTATTTCTTCTAGGTCCCTGTTAACTGTTTCTTGCAAATTGTCTATTCTATTTCCAAGATTTTGCATCATCTTCACCATCATTATTCTAAATTCTCTTTCAGGTAGATTGGCTATTACCTCTTCATCTGTTAAGTCTGGTGTGTTTGTATCTTGCTCCTTCATCTGTTGTGTGTTTTTCTGTCTTCTCATTTCGCTTATCTTACTGTGTTTGGGGTCTCCTTTTTGCACGCTGCAGGTTCGTAGTTCCTGTTGTTTTTGGTGGCTGTCCCCAGTGGCTAAGGTTGGTTCAGTGGGTTGAGTAGATTCCCTGGTTGGGGGGACTAGTGCCTCTGTTCTGGTGGATGAGGCTGGATCTTGTCTTTCTGGTGGGCAGTTCCTAGTCTGGTGGTGTGTTTGGGGATGTTGGTAACCTTACTATGATTTTAGGCAGCCTCTCTGCTAATGGATGGGGCTGTAGACCTGTCTTGCTCTTTGTTGGGGATAGGGTGTCCAGCACTGTTCTTTGCTGGTCCTTGAGTGAAGCTGGGTCTTGGTGTTGAGATGGAGATCTCTGGGAGATTTTCGCCGTCTGATATTACGTGGAGCTGGGAGGTCTCTTGTGGACTAGTGTCTTGAGGTTGGTTCTCCCACCTCAGGGACACTGCCCTGGTGCCTGGCTGGGGCGCCAAGAACCTTTAATCCACACGGCTCAAAATAAAAGGTAGAATAAATAGAGAGGAAAGAAAAGGAAGGAAGGAGGGAGAGAGGGAAGGAAGGAAGAAAGGAAGGAAGAAATGAAGGAAGGAAGCAAGAAAGGAAGGAAGGAAGGAAGGTGCAGAGGAAGAAAGGGAGGAAGGAAGAGAGGAAGGGAGGAAAGAAGGGGGAAGGAAGGAAGGAAGGAGGAAAGAAAGGAAGGAAGAAAGGAAGAAAGAAAGGGAGAAGACAGAGTAGTATAAAATATAGTTATTAAAATAAAAAATAATTATTAAGAAGAAAAATTTCCTTTAAAAAAAAAAAAACAGAAAAATGGGTCAGTCTAACCCTAGGACAAATGGTGCAAGCAAAGCTATACAGACAAAATCTCACACAGCAGCACACACATACACACTCACAAAAAGAAAAAAAAGGGGAAAATAATTGTATATTTTGCTCCCAAAGTCCACCTCCTCAACTTGGGATGATTCGTTGTCTATTCAGGTTTTCAACAAATGCAGGGCACTTAAAGTTGATTGTGGAGCTTTAATCCGCCGCTTCTGAGGCTGCTGGGAGAGACCTCCCCCTCTCCTCTCTGTTCGCACAGCTCCTGGGGTTCAGCTTTGGACTTGGTCCCACCTCTACATGTAGGTCGTCCGAGGGCGACTGCCCTTCGCTCAGACAGGACGATGTTAAAGGAGCAGTTGATTCGGGGGTTCCAGCTCACTCAGGCTGGGGGGAGGGGGTGGCACAGGGGCGGGGCGAGTCCGCGGCGGCAGAGGCCGACGTGACGCTGCACAGGCCCAAGGCGCGCCATGCGTTCTCCCGGGGAAGCTGTCCCTGGATCCCGGGACCCCGGCAGTGGCGGACTGCACGGGCTCCCGGGAGGGCCGGTGTGGAGAGTGACCTGTGCTCACACACAGGCCTCTTGGTGGTGGCAGCAGCAACCTTAGCGTCCGACACCCGTCTCTACTGTCCGTGCCGACAGCCGCGGCTCGCGCCCGTTTCTGGAGTTCCTCTACGCGGTGCTCTTAATCCCCTCACCTCACACCCGAGGAAGCAAAGAGGCAAGAAAAAGTCTCTTGTCTCTTCGGCAGCTCCGCGCCCGCTTCTGGGGCTCCTTTAAGCGGCGCACTTAATCCCCTCTCCTCGCGCCCAGGCAGCAAAGAGGGAGGAAAAGGTCTCTTGCCTCTTCGGCAGCTCCAGACTTCTCCCGAACTCCCTCCCGGCCAGCCGTGGCGCACTAGCCCCCTTCAGGCTGTCTTCACTCTGCCAACCCCAGACCTTTCCCTGGGATCCGACGGAAGCCCGAGCCTCAGCTCCCGGCCCCGCCCACCCCGGCGGGCGAGCAGACAAGCGTCTCGGGCTGGTGAGTGCCGGTCGGCACCGATCCTCTGCGGGAATCTCTCCGCTTTGCCCTCCGCACCCCTGTGGCTGAGCTGTCCTCCGCGGCTCCGGAGCTTCCCCCTCCGGCGCCCGCAGTCTCCGCCCGCGAAGGGGCCTCTAGTGTGTGGGAGTCTTTCCTCCTTCACGGCTCCCTCCCACTGGCGTAGGTCCCGTCCCTATTCTTTTGTCCCTGTTTATTCTTTTTTCTTTTGCCCTACCCAGATATGTGGGGAGTTTCTTGCCTTTTGGGAGGTCTGAGGTCTTCTGCCAGCGTTCGGTGGGTGTTCTATAGGAGAAGTTCCACGTGTAGATGTATTTCTGATGTCTCTGTGAGGAGGAAGGAGATCTCCGCGTCTTACTCTTCCGCCATCTTTAAGCCGTCTCCCAATATGTACTTTTTGTGTACAGGTTTTTTCAACTCAGCATAGTGTTTTTAAGATTTATCCATGTTTTTTGTATCACAGTGGTTTGCTTTCCAAAGTGATTGTACTGTTTTACACTCCCACCAGCAAAGTATGAGAATACCACTTAATCCTCATTCTCTCCAGTGTTTAGTGTTGTCATTTAAATTTTAGTCATTATGGATGTATGTAGTATTATCTGAGTATAGTTTTGATTCCCATTTCCCTCATGTTTATCGATATTGAACACTTTTTTGGTATTTTTGGTACTCTTATTTTCTTTAAAAAGTGTTCAGATTTTTTGCCTGTTTTTTTTTTTTTTGCGGTGTGCGGGCCTCTCACTGTTGTGGCCTCTCCTGTTGCAGAACACAGGCTCCGGCCGCGCGGGCTCAGCAGCCATGGCTCACGGGCCCAGCCGCTCCGCGGCATGTGGGATCCTCCCGGACCGGGGCACGAACCCGTGTCCCCTGCATTGGCAGGTGGACTCTCAACCACTGCGCCACCAGGGAAGCCCCTTGCCTGTTTTTTTTCTATTGGGTTGTTCCCTTTTATTAGTGAGCTGTGAGTTCTTATATATTCTGTATGTAGGTCCTTTGTAAGATACAGGTTTTTCTTTTGTGGATGTTGCTTTCTATGTTTTGTATAGGAAACCTTTGTCTACCTCTGACACTAGGACAAAAAGATAACCTTCTGTTTTCTTCTAGAAGCTTTATAATTTTTAGCTTTCATATTTACATTTAAGAGCCACCTTAAATTGATATTTGCATATAGTGTAAGTTAGGGATTAAATTTCATTTTTTTCTTTTCTGTATGGATAGCAAGTGGTTTCATCACCATTTGTTGGAAATACTTCCCATTCCCCACTGGGTTGCTTTGGTGTCTTTTGTGAAAAATCAAGTGACTTAAAAATATGTATGTTTTTCTGGACTTTTTATTCTATTCCACTGAATTAAATGGGTATCCTTTGGCCATTAGAAACAGCCACATTTAATATAGTTCTGCAGTAAGTCTTTAAGTCAGCTGATATAACTTTGTTCTTTTTTTTCCTTGAGTGCTTTTGATATTCTGGTATTTTGCTAGTATATAAAAATATGGTTGATTTTTGTATATTGATCTTACCTCCTGTTACCTTGTTAAAGTATTTCTAGTAGTTCTTTTTTAGATTTCTTAAGATTTTCTGTGTAAAAAATCATGTAATCTTTGAATAAGGCAGGTTTATTTCTTTCTTTCTCATCTTTATACCAGTTATTTCACTTTCTGGATTGATGCACTGGCTAGGATCATAAGTACAGTGTTGAACAGAAGTAGTGAGAGTGGGCATCCTTGCCTTTTTTGGCAAGCTTAGGGGAAAAGCCTTAATATTTTGTCATTAAGTACAAAGTTAGGTGAGGGTTTTTCATAGATGCCTATAATTGGGTTGTTTTTTATTCCTAATTTGCTGAAAGTTTGATAATGAATGGGTGTTGACTTATTAAATGCTTTTTCTGTGTTGAAATGACCAGAGGGTTTTTCTTCCTTATTCTTTTGATGTGGTGAAATACATTGATTTGGGGGAGGGGAGTAGGGAGACAGAAGAGAGATTTATTTAAAGGAATTGGCTTATGTAATTGTGGGGGCTGGCAAATCCAAAGTTTGTAGGGCAGGCTAGCAGGCTGGAAATTCTTGGGCAGGAATTGATTATACGTCTTTGGGCAGAATTTCTTCTCAGAAAGAAACCTGAGGGAAACCTCAGTTCTGCTTTTGATTTTTATTTTGTATTGGAGTATAGTTGATTCACAATGTTGTGTTAGTTTCAGGTGCACAGCAAAGTGATTAAATTATACATATACATATATCCATTCTTTTTCAGACTTTTTTCCCATTTAGGTTATTACAGAATATTGAGTAGAGTTCCCTGTGCTATGGAGTGGGTACTTGTTGATTATTTTTTTAATATATGGTAGTGTGTATATGTTAATCCTAAACACCTGATTTATCCCCCACCCACACACGCTTCCCCTTTCATAACCATAAGTTTGTTTTTGAAGTCTGTGAGTCTCTTTGTTTTGTAAATAAGTTTGATCAATTCTTTTTAGATTTCACATATAAGTGATATCATATAATATTTGTCTGACTTACTTCACTTAATATGATAATTTCTAGGTCCATCCATGTTGCTGCAAATGGCATTATTTCATTCTTTTTTGTGGTTGAGTAATATTCCATTGTATATATGTACCACATCTTCTTTATCCATTCCTCTTCTGATGGACATTTAGGTTTCTTCCATGTCCTGGCTATTGTAAATAGAGCTGCAATAAACATTTTGGTACACGACTCTTTTTGAATTATGGTTTTCTCAGGGTATATGCCTAGTAGTGGGATTGCGGGATCGTATGGTAGTTCTATCTGTAGCTTTTTAAGGAACCCCCATACTGTTCTCCATAGTGGCTGTACCAATTTACATTCCCACCAACAGTGCAAGAGTGTTCCCTTTTCTCCACACCCTCTCCAGCATTTATTGTTTCTAGAGTTTTTGATGATGGCCAATCTGACCGGTGTGAGATGATATCTCATTGTAGTTTTGATTTGCATTTCTCTAATGATTAATGATGTTGAGCATTCTTTCATATGTTTGTTGGCAATCTGTATAACTTCTTTGGAGAAATGTCTATTTAGTTCTTCTGCCCATTTTTGGATTGGGTTGTTTGTTTTTTCGATATTGAGCTGCATGAGCTGCTTGTATATTTTGGAGATTAATCCTTTGTCAGTTGCTTCATTTGCAAATATTTTCTCCCATTCTGAGGGTTGTCTTTTGGTCTTGTTTATGGTATCCTGTGCTGTAAAAAAGCTTTTAAGTTTCATTAGGCCCCATTTGTTTATTTTTGGTTTTATTTCCATTTCTCTAGGAGATGGGTCAAAAAGGATCTTGCTGTGATTTACATCATAGAGTGTTCTGCCTATGTTTTCCTCTAAGAGTTTGATAGTGTCTGGCCTTACATTTAGGTCTTTAACCCATTTTGAGTTTATTTTTGTGTGTGGTGTTAGGGAGTGTTCTAATTTCATACTTTTACATGTACCTGTCCAGTTTTCCCAGCACCACTTATTGAAGAGGCTCTCTTTTCTCCACTGTATATCCTTTCCTCCTTTATCAAAGATAAGGTGACCATATGTGTGTGGGTTTATCTCTGGGCTTTCTATCCTGTTCCATTGATCTATATTTCTGTTTTTGTGCCAGTACCATACTGTCTTGATTACTGTAGCCTTGTAGTATAGTCTGAAGTCAGGGAGCCTGATTCCTCCTGCTCAATTTTTCATTCTCAAGTTTGCTTTGGCTATTCGGGGTCTTTTATGTTTCCATACAAATTGTGAAATTTTTTGTTCTAGATCTGTAAAAAAAAATGCCAGTGGTAATTTGATAGGGATTGCATGGAATCTGTAGATTGCTTTGGGTCATAGAGTCATTTTCACAATGTTGATTCTTCCAATCCAAGAACATGGTATATTTCTCCACCTATTTGTATCATCTTTAATTTCTTTCATCGGTGTCTTATAGTTTTCTGCATACAGGTCTTTTGTCTCCTTCGGTAGGTTTATTCTTAGATATTTTATTCTTTTTGTTGCAATGGTAAATGGGAGTGTTTTCTTAATTTCACTCTCAGATTTTTCATCATTAGTGTATAAGAATGCCAGAGCTTTCTGTGCATTAATTTTGTATCCTGCTACTTTACTAAATTCATTGATTAGCTCTAGTAGTTTTCTGGTAGCATCCTTAGGACTCTCTATGTATAGTATCATGTCATCTGCAAACAGTGACAGCTTTACTACTTCTTTTCCGATTTGGATTCCTTTTATTTCTTTTTTTTCTCTGATTGCTGTGACTAGAACTTCCAAAACTATGTTGAATAAGAGTGGTGAGAGTGGGCAACCTTGTCTTGTTCCTGATCTTAGTGGAAATGGTTTCAGTTTTTCACCATTGAGAACGATGCTGGCTTTGGGTTTGTCATATATGGCCTTTATTATGTTGAGGAAAGTTCCCCCATGCCTACTTTCTATAGGGTTTTTATCATAAATGAGTGTTGAATTTTGTCAAAAGCTTTCTCTGCATCTATTGAGATGATCATATGGTTTTTCTCCTTCAGTTTGTTGATATGGTGTATCACGTTGATTGATTTGCATATATTGAAGAATCCTTGCATTCCTGGAATAAACCCCACTTGATCATGGTGTATGATCCTTTTAATGTGCTGTTGGATTCTGTTTGCTTATATTTTGTTGAGGATTTTTGCATCTATGTTCATCAGTGATATTGGCCTGTAGTTTTCTTTCTTTGTGACGTCTTTGTCTGTTTTTGGTATCAGGGTGCTGGTGGCCTCATAGAATGAGTTTGAGTGTTTTCCTCCCACTGCTATCTTTTGGAAGAGTCTGAGAAGGATAGGTGTTAGCTCTTCTCTAAATGTTTGATAAAATTCGCCTGTGAAGCCATCTGGTCCTGGGCTTTTGTTTGCTGGAAGATTTTTAATCACAGTTTCAATTTCAGTGCTTGTGATTGGTCTGTTCATATTTTCTATTTCTTCCTGGTTCAGTCTCGGCAGGTTGTGCATTTCTAAGAATTTGTCCATTTCTTCCAGGTTGTCCATTTTATTGGCATAGAGTTGCTTGTAGTAATCTCTAATAATCTTTTGTATTTCTGCAGTGTCAGTTGTTACATCTCCTTTTTCATGTCTAATTCTATTGATTTGAGTCTTCTCTCTTTTATTCTTTTTTTTTTTTTCTGGTATGCGGGCCTCTCACTGTTGTGGCCTCGCCGGTTGCGGAGCACAGGCTCCGGACGCACAGGCCTAGCGGCCATGGCTCACGGGCTTAGTTGCTCCGCGGCATGTGGGATCTTCCCGGACCAGGGCACGAACCCGTGTCTCCTGCATCGGCAGGCGGATTCTCAACCACTGCGCCACCAGGGAAGCCCTCTCTTTTATTCTTGATGAGTCTGGCTAATGATTTATCAATTTTGTTTATCTTCTCAAAGAACCAGCTTTTAGTTTTATTGATCTTTGCTATTGTTTCCTTCATTTCTTTTTTATTTATTTCTGATCTGATCTTTATGATTTCTTTCCTTCTGCTAACTTTGGGGGTTTTTTGTTCTTCTTTCTCTCATTGCTTTAGGTGCAAAGTTAGGTTGTTTATTCAAGATGTTTCCTGTTTCTTAAGGTATGATTGTATTGCTATAAACTTCCCTCTTAGAACTGCTTTTGCTGTATCCCATAGGTTTTGGGCCGTCGTGTCTCCATTGTCATTTGTTTCTAAGTATTTTTTGATTTCCTCTTTGATTTCTTCAGTGATCACTTCGTTATTAAGTAGTGTATTGTTTAGCCTCCATGTGTTTGTATTTTTTACAGCTCTTTCCTGTAATTGATATCTAGTCTCATAGCGTTGTGGTTGGAAAAGATACTTGATATGATTTCAATTTTCTTAAATTTGCCAAGGCTAGATTTGTGACCCAATATATGATCTATCCTGGAGAATGTTCCATGAGCACTTGAGAAAAATATGTATTCTGTTGTTTTTGGATGGAATGTCCTATAAATATCAAGTAAGTCCATCTTGTGTAATGTATCATTTAAAGCTTGTGTTTCCTTATTTATTTTCATTTTGGATGATCTCTCCATTGGTGAAATTGGGGTGTTAAAGTCCCCTACTATGATTGTGTTACTGTCGATTTCCCCTTTTATTATGGCTGTTAGTATTTGCCTTATGTATTGAGGTGCTCCTATGTTGGGTGCGTTTAATGTTGTCCCAGAGGTCTCTGAGACTGTCCTCAGTTCTTTTCATTCTTTTTTCTTCTGCTCTGCAGTAGTTATTTCCACTATTTTATCTTCCAGGTCACTTATCCGTCCTTCTGCCTCAGTTATTCTGCTATTGATCCCATCTAGAGTATTTTTCATTTCATTTATTGTGTTGCTCATCGTTGCTTGCTTCCTCTTTATTTCTTCTAGATCCTTGTTAAATGTTCCTTCCATTTTCTGTATTCTGTTTCCAAGATTTTGGATCATCTTTACTGTCATTATTCTGAATTCATTTTCAGGTAGACTGCCTATTTCCTCTTTATTTGTTATGTCTGGTGTGTTTTTATCTTGCTCCTTCATCTGCTGTGTGTTTTTCTGTCTTCTCATTTTCCTTATCTTACTGTGTTTGGGGTCTCCTTTTTTCAGATTGTAGTTCCCGTTGTTTTTGGGGGCTGTCCCCAGTGACTAAGGTTGGTTCAGTGGGTTGAGTAGTTTTCCTGGTTGGGGGGACTAGTTCCTCTGTTCTGGTGGATGAGGCTGGATCTTGTCCTTCTGGTGGGCAGGTCCACGTCTGGTTGTGTGTTTGGGGATGTTGGTAGCCTTATTATGACTTTAGGCAGCCTCTCTGCTAATGGATGGGGCTATAGACCTGTGTTGCTCTTTGTTGGGCATAGGGTGTCCAGCACTGTTCGTTGGTGGTCCTTGAGTGAAGCTGGGTCTTGGTGTTGAGATGGAAATCTCTAGGAGATTTTCACCGTTTGATATTGCGTGGAGCTTGGAGGTCTCTTGTGGACCTGTGTCCTGAGGTTGGTTCTCCCATCTCAGAGACACAGTCCTGGTGCCTGGCTGGAGCGCCAAGAGCCTTTAATCCACACGGCTCAAAATAAAAGGGAGAAAATATAGAAAGGAAAGAAAAGGAAGGAAGGAGGGAGAGAGGGAAGGATGGAATAAAGGAAGGGAGGGAGGAAGAAAGGGAGGGAGGAAGAAAGGAAGGGAGGAAGGAAGGAAGGAAGGAAGAAAGAAAGGGAGGAAGGAAGAGAGGAAGTAAGGGAGGAAGGAAGAGGGAGGAAGGAAGAAAGGGAAGGAGGGAAGAAAGGAAGGAAGAAAGGAAGAAAGAAAAGGAGAAGACAAAATAAAGTAGGATAAAGTATAGTTATTAAAATAAAAAATAATTATTAAGAAGAAAAATTTCTATTAAAAAAAACAAAGAAAAACGGTTCGGTCTAACCCTAGGACAAATGGTGAAAGCAAAGCTATACAGACAGAATCTCACAGCAGCACACACATACACACTCACAAAAAGAAAAAAGGGGAAATAATAGTATATCTTGCTCCCAAAGTCCACCTCCTCAACTTGGGATGATTTGCTGTCTATTCAGGTATTCCACAAATGCAGGGCACTTCAAGTTGATTGTGAAGCTTTAATCCGCTTCTCCTGAGGCTGCTGGGAGAGACCTCCCCCTCTCCCCTTTGTTCACACAGCTCCTGGGGTTCAGCTTTGGAGTTGGCCCCGCCTCTGCGTGTAGGTCGTCCGAGGGCGTCTGCCCTTCACTCAGACAGGACGGGGTTAAAGGCGCAGCTGATTCGGGCGCTCTGGCACAGGCCGGGGGGAGGGAGGGGCACGGATGCGGGGCGAGCCTGAGGCGGCAGAGGCTGCCGTGACACTGCACCGGCCCAAGGCACGCCGCGCGTTCTCCCGGGGAAGCTGTCCCTGGATCCCGGGACCCCGGCAGTGGCGGATTGCACGGGCTCCCGGGAGGGGCGGTGTAGAGAGTGACCTGTGCTCGCACACAGGTCTCTTGGTGGTGGCAGCAGCAACCCTAGCGTCCCACACCCGTTTCTACTGTCTGTTCCTACAGCCGCGGCTCGCGCCCGTTTCTGGAGCTCCTTTACGCGGTGCTCTTAATCCCCTCTCCTCTCGCCCGAGGAAGCAAAGAGGCAAGAAAAAGTCTCCTGTCACTTCGGCAGCTCCGCACGGGTTTCTGGAGCTCCTTTAAGCAGTGCGCTTAATCCCCTCTCCTCTCGCACCAGGAGACAAAGGGGCAAGAAAAATTCTCTTGTCTCTTCGGCAGCTCCACGCCCGTTTCTGGAGCTCCTTTAAGCGGCGCACTTAATACCCTCTCCTCGCGCCCCAGGAAGCACAGAGGGAAGAAAAAGTCTCTTGCCTCTTCGGCAGCTTCAGACTGTTTCCCGGACTCCCTCTGGGCTAGCTGTGGTGCACTAGCCCCCTTCAGGCTGTGTTCACGCTGCCAACCCCAGTCCTCTCCCTGCGATCCGACCTCCGAAGCCCAAGCCTCAGCTCCCAGCCCCCGCCTGCCCCGGCCGGTGAGCAGACAAGCCTCTCGGGCTGTTGAGTGCCGTTTGGCACCAATCCTCTCTGTGCGGGAATCTCTCCGCTTTGCTCTCTGCACCCTGTTACTGCGCTCTCCTCCACGGCTCCGGAACTTCCCCCTCCGCCACCCGCAGTCTCCGCCTGCAAAGGGGCTTCTAGTGTGTGGGGATCTTTCCTCCTTCACGGCTTCCTCCCACTGGTGTAGGTCCCGTCCCTATTCTTTGTCTCTGTTTGTTCTTTTTTCTTTTGCCCTACCCAGGTACGTGGGGAGTTTCTTGCCTTTTGGGAGGTCTGAGGTCTTCTGCCAGCGTTTGGTGGGTGTTCTATAGGAGAAGTTCCACGTGTAGATCGAGCACACATTCTTTTTTTTTTTTTTTTTTTTTTTTTGTGATATGCGGGCCTCTCACCATTGTGGCCTCTCCCGTTGTGAAGGACAGGCTCCGGACGCGCAGGCTCAGCGGCCATGGCTCACGGGCCCAGCCGCTCCGCGGCATGTGGGATCTTCCCGGACCGGGGAACGAACCCATGTCCCCTGCATCGGCAGGCGGACTCTCAACCACTGCGCCACCAGGGAAGCCCCGAGCACACATTCTTAATGGAAGATAAACATTGTCTGGTGCCTGTGTGATTCTTTTTTTTTTTTAATTGAAGTACAGTTAATTTACAATGTTCTTAACATTGTTAATATACAATGTTAGCTTCAGGTGTACAGCAAAGTGATTAAGTTATACATGTATATTTTTTCAGATTCTTTTTTCTTTTAGGTTATTACAAAATACTGAGTATAGTTCCCAGTGCTATACAGTAGATCCTTGTTGGTTATCTGTTTTATATATAATAGTGTGTATATGTTAATCCCAAACTCCTAATTTATCCCTCTCCCGCTTCATGATTCTTTTATATGCAGTGCGTAGGATTCAGTACAACATTACTAGTCCTGTGATGGCAGAGAAACTTATGGTCAACTAAGAAAAAAATAATTTCAGAAGCAGACTCTCAGGTGATCCCACTATTGGAGTTAGCAGCTAAGGACTTTAAAATAAGTAAGATTAATAGCTCAACCACAGTGATATACCACTCATGCCCACTAGGATGGCTAGAATTAAAGAGACATTAACAAGTGTTGGTGAAGATGCGGAGAGAGATTGGGATCATTATAGTTGGTACACAGCTACTGTGGTAACGGTTTTGTAGTTCCTCAAGAAGTTTAACATAAAGTTAACATGTGACCCATCAGCTCCACTCCTGGGTATATACCGAAAAGAAATGAAAACATATATCTAATCAAAAACTTGTACATAGGGCTTCCCTGGTGGCACAGTGGTTGAGAGTCCGCCTGCCGATGCAGGGGACGCGGGTTCGTGCCCCGGTCCGGGAAGATCCCACATGCCGCGGAGCGGCTGGGCCCGTGAGCCATGCCCGCTGAGCCTGAGCGTCCGGAGCCTGTGCTCCGCAATGGGAGAGGCCACAACAGGGAGAGGCCCGCGTACCGCCAAAAAAAATTAAAAAAAAACTTGTACATAAATGTTCATAGCAGCATTTTTATTTATTTTTTTGTGGTACGTGGGCCTCTCACTGTTGTGGCCTCTCCCGTTGTTGAGCACAGGCTCAGCTCAGCAGCCGTGGCTCACAGGCCCAGCCGCTCCGTGGCATGTGGGATCTTCCGGGACCAGGGCACGAACCCGTATCCCTTGCATTGGCGGGCAGACTCACAACCACAGTGCCACCAGGGAAGCCCAATAGCAGCATTATTCTTAATAGCCAGAAAATGGAAACAACCCAAATGTCCATTATCTGATGATGGATAAGCAAATGTGGTATATCTATGCAATGGAATTTTATTTAGTCATAAAAGGCAAGAAATTGTGATACATGCTACAATATGAGTGAAACCTTGACACGTGAAATAAGCCAGACACAAAAGGACAAATTTTTTATGATTACACTTATATGAGGTATCTAGGATAGGCAAATTTATTGATACAGAAAAGTACAATAGACGTTACCAGGAACTGAGGATAGGAGGGAATGGAAAGTTATTGTTTAATGAGTATAGGGTTTCCGTTTGGGATAATGAAAAAGTTCTGGACATAGATAGTGATGATATTTGCAGAACATTGTGAATGTACGTAAGGCGACTGAATTGTACACTTAAAATGGCTAATATGCTAAATCTTTTGACCTTGATAAAAGGATAATTTTTTTTGAAGGAATGAATGGATATGTGCTATGATCCAGATGAATCATAAAAACATTATGCTAGGGCTTCCCTGGTGGCGCAGTGGTTGAGAATCCGCCTGCCGATGCAGGGGACACGGGTTCGTGCCCCGGTCTGGGAAGATCCCACATGCCGCGGAGCGGCTGGGCCCGTGAGCCATGGCCGCTGAGCCTGCGCGTCCGGAGCCTGTGCTTCGCAACGGGAGAGGCCACAACAGTGAGAGGCCCACATATCACAAAAAAACAAACAAACAAAAAAAAAGTTATGCTAAGTAAGAGATACCAGTCACAAAAGGTCACATATTGTATGCTTCCATTTATATGAGATGTTCAGAATAAGGAAATCCATAGAGACAGAAAGTAGACTAGTTATAACCAGGGACTGGGAGGGAGGGATAGCTGGAAAATGAGATTTGGCTATTAATGAGTATAGGGTTTGTTTTTAGGGTAATGAAAATGTTTAAAATTTTATTTTAATGATAGTTGTACAACTTTGTGAATATACTTTAAAGAAACATTGAATTGCACACTTCAAATGGATATATTGTATGGTATGTGAATTATATCTCAGTAATAATCTTAAATAGATCATGAATAATAACAAGTAAATAATACATATTAATAGACAGATAGGTGGAAATTGTTACCTGAGAAAAGGTAAAATATCTATAGCGATATGTAATTGGAATCATAGAGAAAAGAAAAGGAGGCATGAGCTATTGACCAAAATTTTTCCAAATTGCCAAAGATGCCAACTTTTGTATTCAAGCAACTCTTTGAATCTTAAGCATGATACCGGCAAATTAAACCATTCCTAGGTACATCATAGTAAAACAGCTAAAAACTAGAAAAAAAGAAAACAAAACACAAAAAGCCAGAGATCGGGGAATGACACAATACCAAAGAAACAACAATAAAAGACTGAAAACTGTCTTCTCAGCCTGTTGAATTGGAAGAAGGGAGATTGACCACTGTAGTTATTACAGCAGTTCATACAGAAGCTAGGCATTGGCAATGTGAATAGATTGGAGGAGATGGATAGATTCTTATGAAGTAAGTTAGTGGTCTTTAGACTTGCTATATCTACCTTGAGAAGAGATACAGAAGGAATTCCCAAGAATATGCCAGTGTAGATACTTTTAAGGAAATCACTTTCTAAATCCTCAACTTCCACATCTACTTTTTTCTGAAATTGAGCCCTCTGGTGGAAGCATTGCAGTTTCTCCTTTCACTTCTCCTTTCCAGAATTACTCTTCCCTATTTTGTAAAGAAAGGCATATCTCTCTTCATTCTTACTGTGGTATGTGCCTTGAATTGTAAAATGCCTCCAAGTTGTGTAAGAAAGGAATATTTTGAAATATTGGTATTGTTGTACAGAAAATGAATTTCTAATGACTAGATATTATATCCTTTTGAGAAATGGTTTCTAATTATTTGCTTTCAACACAATTGATGGCTAGTTTGATCCATTATTAAAAAATAACTTTTTTTGTTAGATCAGTGTGTGTTTTTTTAGCAAATAACTCAGGAGGTGCTCAATGAATTGAGTAACATTATAAGAAAAACTTCTTCTAGTCCTATCTATTAATGTGAATAAGACTTTTTAGGGAAAAGACATAAATTTATAAATACAAAAAGTAGAAGTAAAATTGATGATTTCCTGCGTTCATAATTGGGAGGGAAAAAAGTTTCATCCACTTCATAGACAAAATTTTGCATATGCATATGTTTTATACACACACACAATATAATTATGTTGTTTTGTTAAGTCGTGTACTTATAATAATTTGGACAACTCATTTCTGATAACAGTTGAATTTTATCTATACATAAGTTTTAAAATGTTGAATTTAAATTTATTTACATATATAGTTTGGAGAAGTAGGATAAAGAATAAATAAAAGACTTTCAAACATAAAATACGATACACTCATGTTAAAGTTTTGTTAGGAAAGTGAAATAGAGATGTAAGTTCATTGTTTAAGGAAAGTTTGTTTATAGTTTTTTGTAATGGAGGATGATATATATCATATCACGTGAAATTTAGGTTACATTGGATATGTCTCAAAGAGTGAAGTAACAGTTTTAACGTATATTGATTGGTGTTCTGAATCAGATCGTGAAAAACAGGGGAGGATGCTACTTGTGTGACATCTTGCAAATAAATCGAACACTGAGTGCTTTAAAAAAAAAGTTTTAAACGTTAACTTATAAATATGCAAGGATTTACACAGTTTTTCAAAACTATTTTAGAAGCATCTTAATAAACTCTTTTAAAGATCATTGGCAAAGTTGCCACTAGAGTGAGGCAAGGTGGCACGTAGGTTACAAAATACAAGGAGGTTTCACTCTCAGTGTTCTCCAAGTGCACTTATGGGAACCTAAGAGTGAGTGCCTCCTTAAACTATGCACCCTAGATGTAGACTTGCTTACCCTAGTCCCATTGGATCTATACAACATAAGAAATCTGTGAAAAATTGGCTTTCGAAAAAATATTTGCAGATTCAGTCATTTTCATCAACTGCTTTTAATTTGTTTTTTAGGGTGGGATTAAAAACTCAGCCTGAATCAAAATGCCCTGAGCTGCTTGCCAATTACTGTGACATGTTGCTAAGAAAAACGCCATTAAGCAAAAAACTAACCTCTGAAGAGATTGAAGCAAAGCTTAAAGAAGTGGTACATAAATCTTTTTAACTTGAAATTTTTAAATTATCTTTGAATTTGTGTTTTGCTTATAAGGCTTTCTGTGATAGCCTCAGTTTTTTTTTTTTAAACGTATATCTCTAAGCAACTAATGTTATGAAATTTTACCAGTGCAAGATCTCTATAGAGCAGTTATTTTTCTTACTGAAAATTTTTATTCTGTAGCTACCAGAAAGGGAAATAGTATTTAATTCTTCCCCTTTCTTGATTATTTTTAAAAGTCAGTTAAATTCTAGCACGTATTAAAGGACAAAAAAAGGGAAAATGGAGCTAGCTGGTGGTATTTGGAATGATATTTGAGAGATCGGGAGTTTTTCACTTCTTTCTTTTTGTGAGAGCCCAAAATAGATAGCCAGGGATAAATGAGTGTAGATAAAAAGTTAGTTGCTTTCATATTTCTTTGTCTCTGCTTGTTATTGTAATATGATATAAGCCAAGGACATCACATCAAAGAGGAAAAAATTAGTAAGTAAAGATATAGAGAAAGTATAGACAAAGAGGGTTAGAGGGGGGAATTCAATGGCAGTCCAGTGGTTAAGACTGCTTTCACTGCTGGGCCCAGGTTCAATCCCTGGTCGGGGAACTAAGATCCCATAAGCTGCATGGCACAGCCAGCAAAGCGGGGGGTGGGGTGGGGGGTGGTTAGAGAGAAGATTAGTGTCAGAATAAAGTGAAGAAGAAATGTAGAAGAAAAACATGGGGAAGAACCATTGATTTTCATGTAAAGTTTTATCACATTTTATATAAAATCTCAAAAATTAATGTTCCTAAGAACTAAAAGGTTATTTGGTTACAGTCTCAAATTTGTTAACTTTTAAAGTATTAAAGTATTGTAGTATTTCAGGACTGGTTATTTTTCAGAGATGGGCAATTTAGTAAGCCTCTGTCTGTATTTACTTATATAAATTTCTGAATTTTGACAATTGGGGATGTAGAAAGGTCTAAATGAGGGGGGATTGCTAAGAGTGTATGTAAATTGAAAGTAACTTTTTTTTCTGTACAGCTCTTGGTACTTAAATATGTACAAAACAAAGATGTTTTTATGAGATATCACAAAGCTCATTTGACACGACGTCTTATATTAGACATCTCTGCTGATAGTGAAATTGAAGAGAATATGGTAGAGTGGCTAAGAGTAAGTAAAATTTTAAAAAACATTTGGTTTTCTTAAAATAGCACATGGTTCATGTGTGTGCTTAAGTAATGCATTTTGGTGATATTGTTAATATTGAAGAAATATGGAATGTTTTAGAAGAATATAGCATCAATTATATAAAATAAAGTATATTTTCTTAATAAAGACTTCTGGTGAAGCACCTTTGCTCTTGCTTTGCTTCTGTTGTTTCACTCTTTTGTATCTCAGCTCTCATTTGAACTGACCTTAATTAACGGACAAATCGTTTCATTTTTGAGATGTTTTTAGTACTAAATATTTAGCCATATAGATGTTTGTAAATAAGTACATCTCTTAAGGAAAAAGAACCAATAGGTAAAAGGTGATGGCTTATTTAGGTGAATCAATGCTAATTATGGCTAAATTCCCATGTTAAAATATTTTACGTCTGTTCCTTTCAGTCCATTTTAATGGAATTTGAGTTATATTAGTATAACATAAATGAATATGTCTTTCATTTATACATATGGTGGTATATATAATATTACATTAATATATAATAAAACATTTATTATAATGTGTATAATTATATGTATTTTATATATATTTTTTCATGTATATGTGTATTTCAAATTAAAGATTTGTAGATAGCCCTGTTTTGCCTGGTAGTGTGGGATAGTAAAAATTACTGTGCAGGTGATCTTAATATTAACAATCACTGGGAAAAATTACTGTTTTGTGACTTCGAAGTTTTTGTCAAAATATTAAAAACCTCTTATTATCTGTTATAAATATATAGGAGAAAGAAAAAATTAGTAAAATTAATATGTATTTAGTACACTGTAATTTAAAACAAACGCTCAGACTTAAAGTGTTGTATTTCTTTGAAAAAACTGCTATTGCAATTCATATATCTGATATTGTATATAGAATATATAAAGAACTCTTACAACTCAACAGTAAAAACAACTCAGTTAAAAATGGACAAAGAATTAGAATAGACATTTCTTCACAAAAGATATATAAATGTCCAATAAATGTATGCAAAGATGCTCAACATCATTAGTTATTAGGGAAATGCAAATTAAAACCACAGGAATAGCTGAAAATTCAGACAATAACAGATGTTGGTGAGGAAGAGGCGAAATTGGAACCCTCATGCATTGCCCGTAAGAATTTAAAATGGTGCAGCCACTTTGGAAAACTGACGGTTCCTCAAAAAGTTAAATATAGAGTTGACCTGGCAATTCTACTCCTAGGTAATTCCACTCCAGAGAAGTGAAAACATATGAGCACACAAAAAATTGTACATGAATGTTCACAGCAGCATTATTCATAATAGCCAAAGAGTGAAAATAACCCAGAAGGTCAGTCAGCTGATAAATAGATAAAATATGGTTTATTCATATGATGGAATATTTTTGGTAATAAAAATAAATGAAATGCTGATATATGCAACAATATAGATGTACTTTGAAAATATTATGCTAATAAGCAAAGAAGCCAGTTAGACCACATACTGTATGATTCCCTAATACAAAGTGTCCACAGTAACCAAATCTGTAGAGCCAAAAAATAAATTAATGGTTTTCAGGAATGGAGGAGTGGGGGAACATGGGGAGTGACTGCTAGTAAGTATGGAGTTTCTTTTGGGGATGATGAAAATGTTCTAAAGTTAGATAGTGGTGATGGTTGCATAACTCTGTAAATATACTGAAACCTGATTAATTGTACACTTTAAAAGGGCAAATTTTGAGGTACGTGATTTATATCTCAATAACACTGTTACTAAAATGAAGAGTAGTTTGACTAGTACTTGCCTTCTTGTCATGTAACTTACAAGTTACTTAGTGAGCACCTTTTGTATACTTTGAAGAGTTCTCATACTCTGTAAATTTGGATCAGCTTCCAAACTTTTGTCTTTTGGTCTTTCAAAGTCATGAAAGTTTTTGCTGGCATCACTTCCTCTTCTTAATTTTTTTGTCACTACCACTTTTCTCATTTATGTTGATAATTTGCCTTCATTAAGTTCCTTGTACCTGCATGTTTAGACTCTTCAGCATTGGCATTATCAACAAACATTACAACCACAGTTAGCTCTTTCTTCAACTCCATTTATGTTCTGTTTTATTTTCATTTCCAACATTATTCCCTTCCTTCCTCCTTCCCTCCCTCCCTCCCTCCCTCCCTTTTCTTTCCTTTCCTTTTCTTCTTCTTTTATTTTTGGTGTACTTTTATCATCTTTCTTGACCAACTACCTCTTTCAGTTATCAGTTTTTGTAAAATGTCATGTGGATTTATCAGTGGAAGACATGATGCAACAAAGCTACATGCTTTGCTGTCTGTGGGTGAACTGAATAAACAGATGACTAACAGATTTTGAAAGAAATATTGTGATTGGTCACTGATATGATGTGCTCTGTTATTTGTTAGTGATTTGTAGATTGAGGAGCTAGAAGTGAAATTTGTGCTTTATGCATAACTCAGGTTTAATATATAATGGTAATTGAAAGTTGAACAGTGTTGTTGGGGTACTGGTGTTCTTTTAACTGTACTGTGGTAACTGAAATTTATGCATATTGGAATCATGCAGAGAATGCTGGGATTGCCTGTATATTCTGTTTAGGTTCTAAGAATCAAATTTAATAGGTATTAGATTATAAACATTCTATAAATATAAGAGAGAAGAAGAATTTTGTATTAAAGCATCTAAAACTTAGTTTTCCATTAAAATTTTTCCTAGTAGTATATCAGATTATTTATTATTTATTACTTCTTCTGTCTTTGGTTTTCATAGGAAGTTGGTATGCCAGCAGATTATGTAAACAAGCTTGCTAGAATGTTTCAGGACATTAAAGTATCTGAAGATTTGAACCAAGCTTTTAAGGAAATGCACAAAAATAATAAATTGGCTTTACCAGGTATTATTTTATAATTACATACATTTTTTTAAACATTTTACAAAAGAATATCTTTGTTTTCTAGTAAATTAAAAATAAAACTAAGCAGTAATAGAGACAAAGATGTTTCAAAGTCCACATTCCTTGAAAATATCCTACAAAGCAGAATTTAGATTTACTAATTCTTATTTTGAAATAGAAAGACACTTTTAACAAAATCTTTAGAGTCTTATTTTTCACCAAAGCTTATCCTCTGTGTATGTATTTTGAATTTTACCCATTGTCAAGATTATTTGCTTTATATTTTCTGATATACTTTCCTATAGCTGATTCAGTTAATATAAAAATTCTGAATGCTGGTGCCTGGTCAAGAAGCTCTGAAAAAGTCTTTGTCTCACTTCCTACTGAACTGGAGGATTTGATACCTGAAGTAGAAGAATTCTACAAAAAAAACCATAGTGGTAGAAAATTACATTGGCATCATCTCATGTCAAATGGAATTGTAAGTAGATGGTGTGTTAGTTCAGATATTGGTTTGGCTGAAAGTAGCAGGACTCCAAATAAGATTTGTTTAAACAAGATAGATCTTTCCTTCTCTCAGAAGTGAAAGTTTGAGCAGGTATAGCAGATCTGTTCCATGAAGTTGTTAGGGACATAGACTTCTGATTACAGCACCATCCTTAAGGTATTCCCTTGCCTGCAGAATCCAATATGATCCTCTCACTATATCTATCTTCCAGCCCAACAGGAAGGGAAAGATGTGAGGGTATAGCTTCCTTGAACGGCAACTTCTAGACGTTTCCCCCATTATTTCCACTCAAATCTCATTGGCCAGAACTTAGTCACATGGCCACATTTTTGCTCAGGAGAGCTGGGAGGTGAGCCTTTCTTCTGGACAGTCATTAAAGTCTGCTAAAATTTTTATTACCATGTAAGAAAGGAAGAATGGATATTGAAAGACAACTCGCAGTCTTTTTCTATATAATCTCATATAAGAGATATTATAGTAGATGGTAATCATCATGAAGAGATTCTTATTTTTTTAACTATTTTATCTGTTATAGATAACGTTTAAGAATGAAGTAGGTCAATATGATTTGGAGGTAACAACATTTCAGTTGGCTGTATTGTTTGCATGGAACCAAAGACCCAGAGAGAAAATCAGCTTTGAAAATCTAAAACTTGCAACTGAACTCCCTGATGCTGAGCTTAGAAGGACTTTATGGGTTGGTTTGTTTTTATGTTTTTTGTTTTTAACATTGCATCCTCTCACACAGTGGGAAACATGTGTTGGCTTGTGTTATAATAAATTTATGAATTCATAACACTCAAATGACTTTTAAGTAAGACAAATACACTAGTGAGGTATTTATGGAAAAAAAATTGAAAATAAGCAAGTTACTAAGACAGAGGATGGCAAGAGAGAAAGAGATTGAGTTGGTGTTTAAATGTTGCCTGTAAAGAGTATGACCAAAGATTTCATATTGAAAATGTGTTCAAAGATTTTTATGATAACCAAAATTCTAAGAATAAGATGATTTTGGTCCTTTTGAGGCCCTGTAAAATGTACTTATTAGCCTCCTGTTCAAAACTACATTTTACCCCCTACTCCATATGCCTGTTAAAAGTTCCAAAATAAATTATTACCTAGAGAGAAACAGCTGGTTTATAACCAGCAATGATGTTTGCTGTGGTCATATATGACTCATCCCTCTAGTTTGTTGTGGTGGTGGTTTTTTTGTTGTCTTATTGTAGAGAGAGCATTTATTACTTCCTCATAGCCAACTCTTTTCTCCTCATTCTCTTTCTTCATTATGCATTTATATTGTTATATTTGTGGAAGTACCAAATAAAATTTTGAATTATGAATTTGTGCTCATAATTTTTTCTCACCTATATTGGTCATGTTGTAGAATTGATCTTGGTATTCCGTAGTGTTTATAGAAGCTAATTGTTTTCTCTTTATTCTTCATAGTCTTTAGTAGCTTTCCCAAAGCTCAAACGGCAAGTTTTATTGTATGAACCTCAAGTCAACTCACCCAAAGACTTTACAGAAGGTACCCTCTTCTCAGTGAACCAGGAGTTCAGTTTAATGTAAGGTTTTTTTGATTGATCTAAAATAAAAATACCTAGTTTGAATTTTAATGTTTTATTTTTAGCAAAATAATTTTCCTTACATGATATTTAAAACATCTGTATGCTGTCATCACTTTAGATATATGCCATTTGTTGTTTATTAAACATATTAATGAACTAGAGATGTTTATTATTTCTTTACATATTTTTCATGGATACATTTTGGTGTCTGACATACTATATTGCTTTCCATCTTTAAAGTAAACATCCTTTTGCACTCTAAAGCAGCTTTATCCACACAGAGTACTGTTTCCTTTAGATCCAATTAGAAGATAATGTTGAGTTACAACCCACATATCTTCAATTATCTAATCACTTTCTTGGCAATATAAATTATATTAACTTTGTTATTACAGGGAGCATAGTCACACTTATTAACAGAGCTTTTATCATGTTTGAGGGAAATCATAGGGTTCATTTTAATAAAGCTACATATTATTTGTTACTTTTCCCTTAAACAGTGTTGGATATTAATTTTTAGACTATTTCTAAATATTTTCTCTTAGACATTGTTGCTATAATATGATGTTTAAAAAGCCTTTCATTGTAAAATATTTGATTTAATGTTTTTTATAGAAAAAATGCAAAAGTTCAGAAAAGGGGTAAAATCAACTTGATTGGACGCTTGCAGCTCACTACAGAAAGGATGAGAGAAGAAGAGAATGAAGGAATAGTTCAACTAAGGATACTGAGAACACAGGTTTGTAATATTAAGACAGAATGTCTAAATTTTGAAAAACTTTGTTTTTTAATCTTCAAATCTTTTTTTAAAATTAAAGGAATGTAGGTACTCAGACTTTTCGTACAGAAGAGCTAATTTTCAATTTACTGAAACTTAAAAATCGTATTAGTAACTTCTTTTAGTTGCTCTAAGAGATGTCTATATGACTTGGTGGTCTCTGGTAGGTTCTGTTGGTTGGGCAAAAACCTTGGTTTTAGGTTATGCTTCTCTGACTGCATGTCAAAGAGAATAAATATATATCAGCAACAAGTATGATTCTAGGATTGAGTATTTAAAATTTAATTTTAACACTTCTAATTCCATTGTAATGGGAAATTAGGGACACTTTAAAAAGCGTATTTTAAAACTAGGATTATACCTTCTGAACATGATAAAGAATACCTATTGCAAACTACTGTGTGGCTGTTTTAACTTGAGAAATAGTCTTATGAAAACCAAATTGTCCCACTTTTACTGTTTTCATTTAATATTGTTTGAAACTATTGGCCAATGCAATCAAGCATGAAACAATAAAGAAGAAAAGATTAAAATTTTTCACTACTTGTAGATCATATAATATGATAAAGGAACAGAGAAAAGATAAAAATCAAATGCTTTTCTATTTAGCAATAAACAAATAAATAAATAAATTTAAGAAAATAAAAGAAGAAACCAGAGAATTCACAGGCATTTCTTTAAAAAGCAGTGTGTTGGACCTGTATGAAGAGAGGGGCTTTTGCATGAGAGATTCAAAAGGAGATTTGAATAAATAGAAAGATCATGTTCTTTTTTTCTTACTAAATTTTTTAATTGACTTACATACAATAGAATACATATTTCATAGTTTTCAGTATGTTTTGCTAAATGTGTACACCTGTGTGACCATCACCTCAATTAAAATACAGAACATTTCTCTCACTCCAGTAATTTCCCCATGTCTCCATTCAGCCAATCTCCCCCTTCAACCCATCTGATTCCTATCACCATTGCTTTGTTTTGCCTGTACTTGGTCTTCATATACATGGAATCAGACAGTGTACTCTTTGTATCTGGCTTCTTTTTAACATGAAATACCTTTTTGGGTTTTTTTTTTGGCTGCTTTGGGTCTTCGTTGCTGCATACGGGCTTTCTCTAGTTGCGGTGAGCAGGGGCTACTCTTTGTTGCAGGGCACGGGCTTCTCATTGTGGTAGCTTCTCTTGTTGTGGAGCACAGGCTTTAGGCACACAGGCTTCAGTAGCTGCAGCACGCGGGCTCGGTAGTTGCAGCACGTGGGTCCTAGAGCACACGGGTTTCAGTAGTTACGGCACGTGGGCTAAGGAATTGTGGCTCATAGACTCTAGAGCGCAGGCTCAGTAGTTGTGGTGCACAGGCTTAGTTGCTCTGTGGCATGTGGGATCTTCCCGGACCAGGGATCGAACCTGTGTCTCCTGCATTGGCAGATGGATTCTTAACCACTGTGCCACCAGGGAGGTCCGAAATACCATTTTTTTTTTCGGCGGTACGCAGGCCCCTCACTGTTGTGGCATCTCCCGTTGCAGAACACAGGCTCCAGACGCACAGGCTCAGTGGCCGTGGCTCACGGGCCTAGCCACTCCTCGGCATGTGGGATCTTCCCGGACCGGGGCACGAACCCGTATCCCCTGCATCGGCAGGTGGACTCTCAACCACTACACCACCAGGGAAGCCCCCAAAATACCATATTTTGTAATGATAAGGCTGGATAACTTCCCATACTAGTAACTGAATTTCATATAAAAATTCAACTAGGAATATTTTTGGAATTTTAAAAATTGATTCTCAGTTTTATCAGAAAGAACAAATAGATGAGAGTGATTGAGAACCTTAAAAAAATAAGGTGTTAATGGTAGTGGAACTTGCCTTGCCAAATATTAAAACTTATTAAAATATCTACAAAAATAAAATAGCATAACATACAGATTAATAGAAGAAAATAGCTCAGAATTAAACCTCCTATATAAGTATAGATGAACTTTGCAATAAAGGAAATAATTTCCATGGCCCATGAAAAGATAAAGTATTATTCAATAAGAGATTTTGGAAAATTTTACTTCTGGGAGGAAAAAGCATGATGTAGTCTTAGTTTATGGCTGCACCAGGATAAATACAGATGGATTAGAGTTGAGATATGAAGTGGAATGGGCAGGTATAGTCATACTATAAGATGTGTGAAGAAAATGAAGTTTTTTTGTTTTGTCTAAAACTGATTCATAATTATGTTCAATCTGCTAATCCAAGCTATCCCTTTAGGTAATGCTCAGACTTTCTTATTTCTCCCTGATTCTACTCCACCCATCCCTGTTCTTTGCTGTTTTCACAGATGGCATCTGCATGTATTGAGATTGAGAGAAATTCACTTGACTTCATAGTGACAGTGAAGGGATTGTCCTATCTGTACAGTTGTAACAGTGTTCTGGGTTTTTGGTCTTGTCAGCTCTAGAGTGCTTTATCTGTCAGCTCTAGAGTGCTTTATCTGTCACCTATGGGAATTTGATTTTCTATTGCTATCTGTTGCTGATGTCTGTAGCAGATGAAATATGGTTTATTCTTTTTCTAGTTGGTAAGGACCATCTGGCCTCTTTCCTGTTCTGGCTGCCCATCCTCTGCTCTTACTGAGCTCTTGAGCCCTCTGAGCCTCTGCTACATCTTCTTTGTGGCCCTTGGCCTACATGGCACACTGATCATCTGCTGTTACAGGATCACCCTCTCCTGACACTGAAGGCCCTGTGGCAGGTCCATTGACTCTAAATTCTATCTGCATCATATGGGAACTGAGAGGAATTCAGGAGTGCAAATTACTTCTATTATGTCATGCTACTTTTCAAGTGACCTCCAACCTATTAAATGGGACCAGGGCCAGAACCCCTCTGTTTTTTTCTTAACATCTCTAACACAGCCATCTTCACCTCTACCAAAGCTAGAATAGGAGAAATTGGAATATTTACAGTTGTTCCTCTCCTACTTTTACTGGTTTCTGTAATGTACAAGTGCCTGTAGGGGGACAGAAGTTTTCCATCTTCTTTCTTTCTCTCTCTCTGGACCCTTGACATAAACCACTGTGATCAAGAGCCTGGATCTGGATATACTGACATTGGGAGTAATTCACCTGACCTCCTAGTGGCAGTGTAGGAATCCTCATATCTGTACAGGGGAAGTTGAAGGTATACTTTTCTCATACTGATTAGTGCCTGACTCCCAAGCCTATTGCCTTGTAGCCAAACTCCATTTTCAACGTTAAAAAGCAAATATTGAGTCCTTTTTTTGTTTTCACATTTCTTTTATAATGAATTCCAACCTCCACTAAGGCAGATGAATGCCTTTTGTTGACTAAGCATACACCTTGTACTGGAAAAGGCAAAAGAGAAAATATGTAGTAATTTTCTAATTTTCCTTATTAAAAGAATAATAGTAATTAAATCATCAAGGAAGCTGTTGATAAAATTGATTTAGATGAAAAGTGCTTACTCCTACAGAAAGTTAAACCATTTAATTGAGTAAATACAAACTGAAGATACTTACAATAAGTACAGTTTATTAATCTGATAAATTTATAAAGAATAGTAATTATTAATTTTTAAAACAGGCAGCAACTGGCCTCTACTGCTATACAAAGAAGTAACTGTGAATACAAGGGGAAAAGTATGTGTAAGGGGTTTGTTGTATCTTAGTTGCTAGTTGATTCTTAACACAATATCAGGTTATATACATATTGTGTTCACAGGTAAAATAAACTTTTATAATGTACATAGTGTGGATACAAAGGAATGAAAGGAAATACACCAAAACCTTAGGTGTGATTTTCTTTTCATCAGAGAAGTTATGGGTAATTTTGTTTTTCCTCATTTTTTAAAATCTCCATAATATGCAGATTTTATTTTTCAGAGTGAAAAAAAGATACTGGTCTCAAGATTAATCTAGTGATTGCTAATCATTTGGATAGGTATTGGATAGAGGATAAAATACATTAAAAGTCATTTTTTGTTTTGTTTTACTTAAAATAATTTAATATTTCATTTTTATTTTTTCTTTTAGGAAGCTATCATACAAATAATGAAGATGAGAAAGAAAATTAGTAATGCTCAGCTGCAGACTGAATTAGTAGAAATTTTGAAAAACATGTTCTTGCCACAAAAGAAAATGATAAAAGAGCAAATAGAATGGCTAATAGAGCACAAATACATCAGAAGAGATGAATCTGATATCAACACTTTCATATATATGGCATAATTTTGAATATCATGGACAATATTAAGAACCAAAATTTTGGAGTGCTTGGGCAGAAAGTTCTTGCAGTTTGTGCTAGAGGAAGGTTTATTTGGACTTTGATTACATAAATATTAAAATCTCTGCCTTACCTAACAAAACAACTATATTTTGCCAATCACATTAGTTAGCATGGTGGCATTCCCTTCATGTTGCACACTCTGTTTTAACAGCATGCCGTTTTGTGGAGAAACTTGCATTCATGAAGAGCCCATTATGAACTTTAAAAATCTGATTTATACCCACCGGAAGAAATACAGTTGGGAAGGGTGAAAGTGGGGTTCTTGTTGCTTTTTTTTTTTTTTTTTTCTTTTTTTTTCTTTTTTTCCTCTCTTACAAAAATGTACTTGCACAAGGAAGGATCTTCAGATGTTTGTGTGCTGAAAAATGCTGTTACGTTTTGTTTTAAAAAATGCATTAAAACTAGAAATAGCACTCTTGGTTTCTTTTGATCAAAAGAGTGAGCTGGGCTACACAACATTGGGACAGGGCAGATATAGGTGAAAAGATAAGTTTATAGTAGTATCAAATTATATGTTCAAACACTGCTTCAGTATAGCAACTGGATTTTAGTGGTGACTTAAAAATGGTATTAAATTTTTCCAACTAAAAAATGTTGGCTTTCTTTAAGCAGGAGACTACTGTCTTAGTTGTTTATTGTTAAATGATGAGGAATTTTTAAAATCTTACATGGCTAAGAGAGCTTGTTTTGAAAAAGTGAAGCTCATTAATTATTATTTTAATTGTTTATAAAAATGTAGGGAGATAGGTAGGTCGATTGTAGAGTCAAAACAGCAAAAAAGCATATTAAGTGTTTACTAAGACACTTAATATTTATATATTAATATTTATTATGCCATATTCAAATTTATTAAAACAAGACAGAAGTCTCCTGCTTTAATATAATACAGTTATGTAACTGACCTCTTAATCTGTAGCATAGAAATATTTTGAAATTTTAATGTCTCATGATTAGGGATTTATAACCTCAGGTTTCTGGAAAGGAAGACATTCTGTTTTAAAAAGTAATAATTATCAGTCACCTAGGAGGAAGAGAAAAACCACAACATAGACCTGAAAAGCATAAGCAAAATTGTTGCAATCTTAATATGAGCAGTAAACTTGCCAAATATATGTACATATATATTTATATATTTTAAAAGTAAACATTTAAAAAATGTTCAGAAGGCAACACTTACCTTGTTCCTTTTAGTCAATCCAAAGTAGCAACTTACTAGTTGCTGGCAACTGAATACCCAGAGTAATGGAGATTTTAGGACTTGAGGACATGAACAACTTAAAAGAGAAGAACTTACTCCCCATTGGGAAAAAATGGCTCAACATGGATTTTATTCATTGTGGTGCACATTTCAAATTTTTTGCAAATTATTTTGTATTTTATTTGATATTAAGTAATATTTTAAATTATTTTGATGTTAGTAGGAAATGGAATGCCAGAGTGTTGAAAGGTGTACAGTATTATTACAGTGTGCTTTCAAGAGCATTTCATGGAATCTGTCCCCAGTTCCAAGAGACTTTGTGAGCTGCCTGCTGAAAGGAAGGACAGCAAATTTAAAACATTTAAGGTTTTGCTGGCTATAGTCAAAGACCTATTCTGAAACTCATAAGAAATTGGAATTTTGTTTCTAATTTAAAATCTTACATTTGAGCTCTAAGGTAGCATATGTCAGTTATTAGACCAAGCATATTGTGAAGATTAAACTAAATTAGCGCTCACTGTTTTCACTAATTAGATGACTGTTAACAATGGATAAATTCAAAATTTTTAAAAACTGATAATTTGGTAATAATTGTGGCCCTTATATTTAACAAATAGTTTGGTATTGGCGTATTTGCTTATCCGATACAGGAGCGCCAAAGGAGGAAGCAATGGAAGGAAAAATTACAGGCCATTTCTTAAAGTTTAAGATTTGTTGTTGTTTTAAACCAGAATAGTTCTCAGAACTTTTTTTGGAATTTCTAATCTTTTTTTAGTCATTTAAGAATGAGAGCCATGATGTTTTGATTTATAAAGGCAAATTTAATGCAAAAGTGGGTAACTCTAAATCCATAGCAAAGTTTTCTATTAAATTTTATAAATTTTTAAATTGCTCATTATGTCCTAATTGTATTTTGGGGAATAGAACAGCGACAAATACTGTAGACTTACAGTTGTCATCATTTTGTTCATTATGTATACAAAAGTTTATCTGACTACTTTTTGATGTTTATGAAAACCATTTAGTTGACAAGGTGCCTATACCATTGTTGAATTTTCTTTAAATATATTTTGACAACAGATTTGCTAATTTAAAAAAAAAAGGGATCTGGAAAAAAACTACCAGCAATTTGCTAAAGATACAGAATCACAGTTAGTATCCTTTATTACTAAATCCATTTTCTCTAAGGTGCACTTAAAATTAGTGCTATCTGAGCAGGGATGAACTCTGACATAGTTAAGGGGAAAAATATATACATATATATGCATATTTTTTTTCATGAGCAGTATGGCAATAGGACACTTCAGAGGTTAAGATTTGAACATTCATCTTCTAATATAAAGGTGGAGCCATCTTGAAAATGTTAACTTTATTGCCATCTCATTGCCAGAGTAAGTAGATATGAAACAAAACTTACAAAGTGAAAATACAGAACAATTTTAATGCTTACAATGAGTTAAATATTTAGAGTATTACTGTTCTAATGATTTAATGAGTATCTTGAAATAAATTCTGAAGTCTTCCAATTTTTACATTTATTGGAGGGGTCCCTGCATTCTGGCAAACTTTAAGTCTCTTTCTCTTATTTTGTGCATAAATGTTAAAATTTCCAAAAATGAAATGTTAGCTTTCTTATTTTTACCTTTTATTAAATTTAATACAAACTATGACCGGAGTAGTTTAAAAGTATTTTGTATTATTTGCAGTAGGTTGTCATTGGCCCTGCTCAAAGGGCAAATTTTAAAAATTCAATTTGGGTGAAAGTTTTGCTAGTTTTCCAGAAAGATTTGCTATCTTAAACTCAAGCTTGTTTTTTCTATTTTCATGTAAATGACTGGGATGCTATCTTATAAACTCTTCCAATGTCATGTTTGTGAAATAAACATTACAATGAGAGCTTTCCTGTCATCTACACTATATATGTTGTCTGGAGCTGGAGTGTTGAACAAATTTGAGTTCCTAAGTTGTAATCTATCCTCGTATATACAATTTTGAATGTGTGCCACTACATACTGAGATGATAATGCTGTACAATTTTAAATGGTAGCAGTTTCTGTATGCAGTAGGCTGAAATATTTTGATGAACTGCTTAATTTTTGGATTTTATTTTTTAAGTTGTATAATTTATTTTCTTGCAAAATAAAAATGTAATATAAAAGCTTTCACCTATCAAGAAAATGTTGATGTTCTACTATAAAATAGTTTCTAAGAGTTTAATTAAAATTTTTATAATAGGTATATTTATATATGTAATTGTGAAATAGTAAATCTTAGCCGGCCTTAGGAATCAGAAATATGAAAAGTAACCCACTTATTTCTTTTAAATTTCAAAATCTAGTTCAAAATGAAAGCTAACAGGAATGTAGCTTTTCCATTGATGATGGCATAGGGCTGTCATGCCTGGAAGAGGTCAAAATTTTCAAACCTGAAAGTGATTAATGCGTTTATTCATCCGTTTAGATAGGTCATGTCATAACCAAAATTTAAATTTTATATCAGACAAAAGTAAAAAATATAAAACATTATTTCATGTTTTGTATATTTTTGGAAGTTTGTGAATATTTAAATTTCAAAGCTAGAGATAGTAGTAATAAGGTTACGAAGATGGACTGTGTCTTAGTCTTGGTGGTTGTAACAAAGTACCATAGACTGCATGACTTATAAACCAACAGAAATTTATTTCTCATAGTTCTGCAGGCTCAGAGTGCCAGCATGGTTGGTTCTGGTGAGGAACCTCTTTCAGGCTGCAGACTGCTGACGTCTCACTGTGTCCTCACATGGCTGAAAGAGGGTTTAGAGAGCTCTGGGTCTCCTTTATAAAGGCACTAATCCCATTCACAAGGGCTCCATTCTCATGACATAATTACCTCCCAGAGTAAAGGCCCCACCTCCCAATAACATCACATTGGGGATTAGGTTTCAACATATGATTTTTGGAAAGAGACAGACATTCAGTCTTTAGCACTTCATAGTGACCCTAAAATCAACCTTGGACTTTCTGGGATTTAGGGGTGGGGGGAAATTGACTTGGAAATGAAGGCAGAGAAAAGTGTGGTCTCAGTTTAAGATTCCCCAGAACCTAGAAACAGGTTAGGCATAGAAACAGGTTAGGCATAGAAACAGGCAGAAGCTTCTGGGCCCCTTACTTGCACATGTCTCCCAAGGTGCTGGGAGGGGCCCTAAGAGTTTTGTATTTGTGATTTATATTATTTTTCTCAAAGAGAATCCCCTAAATATCCAAGATTGAATCCAGTCCTGCTAAAACTGAATGCAAAGAGAAATGTGTCTGGCACACAGAAGGCATTCAAGTGTGGATTGAATGAATGAGGCATGTGTGCCTGAGAACAGAGTAGAGTTTAATACTTTGTTTTAAATGGGAAGAGTTTATTTTCTAATTGCCTATTTTAGACTGTAAAATCAAATACGGACTTTGTATGTCACTAAACTTCTATTTTAACCAATGGACAGTCTGGAACAGGGGTCTTAGACTGTTGAGGAGTTACAGACTTCTATGAGCATCTGATTAAAGAAAAATACATGCATATAAAGATACGAACAATTCTGTGTATAAATTTTAAGTATTCCAACACTCAAGATTAAAAATCTTTGATAGTGAGATCCCACAGTGGGTAAAGAGAGTAAGTAGCAGCCTGCTCTCTGAATTGGTAACAGCCTAATGTCACAAGTGCTGATTCAAACTTAGATCTATACTAGTTTTTGGCTCTTTTTATCTAAAGAATGACAGGAGACTTACCTGGGTGTTATTGGGGTTTGCTATTTTCATTAATGATAAATGCAGTATTTTATTATTATTGTGGTTGCTGAAGCAGCCTGATACTACTTAGATGTTTCTTTGACAGTGGTTGATGGTTGAAGGGTAGCAGTGGGAACCAGGAAGGCAGAGAGGAAAAGAGCCAACTTTGCAACAAGCCAGGTTTGAAAATTAACACTCCTGTTAAGAGACCACAATTATCATACCTCTAAGAAAGGGTGGGGCTTTGGGACTACCTTTACAAGGCCCTTTTCCTATGGCTGCTAAATGTGTAATTTTCTTTCCCCCTACTCTACCTTACCTCCTCCATTCTCAGCAGATGACCTTACTTTGGGAATATAAGCAGAGAAAATAAAATAAGGCTTTCAGGCATGCGCTTTCATAACTTGCTTTCTCTACCTCTAAACTTTACTTCTAACAGTGCCCATTTTCATCTGCCTACCTATCTCAGAGGAAGGGCTGCCTCACTTCTTACTCGAGGCCACCTGTTTTTTTATCTTTTCATTGAATTCCTTCCGCTTCTGTGTTTTGCTCCAGAATACCTACATTTCCTATATGTTCCAAACATCCTTTTATTAGTTATTTCTTCCTTAGCCTCCAACAGGGGTTCTCGAAGTTTCAGTCCACAGACCAGCAGCATTATCATCACTTGAGAACTTGTTGGAAATGCAAGTTTTTGAGCTCCACCCCAGACCTACTGATTCAGAAAGTCTTTGGCAGGTGGGGGGGGGGCTCAGCGATCTGAATTTTAATAAGCCTTCCAGGTGATGCTGATGTACTACAGTTTGAGAACCACGGGCTTACAAACATAATTCAAGTATCCGCCATCCTTAAAAAAATGTCTTCCCCTACCTTGGTCAAGTTATGACCTTGTTTTCCTCCTTCCTCCATTGTCTGCTAAACATCTTGAAAGAATAGTCCACAATCTGTCTCTATGCCTTCTACTTAGTACTCATTGGCTTTTATGTCCCCACTGGTCCTCCTGCCAAGGTCATCAGTGACCTCCTATTGCTTAATCAGAAACTCATTTTCAATCTTCCTCTTTATTGACCTCCTTACAGCATTTGCACCTTGAACACTCCTGGTTATTGAATTTGGTTCATCTCTTGGCTTCAAAGATACCATTCTTTCATGGTCCCACACTTATCTCTGTTAGTTTTCTCAGTCTCATTCTCTGGCTCTTCCTCTGCCTGCACATCCCAGAATTTCATCTCCATTTCTACTCTTGCTGAGCTCCATACTCTTCCTGGGTAATTTTATCTACCTCTGTGGCTTCAACCACCATCTGCATGTTGATGCTCCAGACTCTGCAACTGCTCGCAAGATCAACATGTATTTCCAGGTATTTCTTGAACATCTCATCATCCATCACAGATTTGCTCCACTTTATAACTATCTCCATCTTCCAGGTTAGCAACCTTCATTTGACTGTCTGTTGACCCCCTCCCCGCACCATATTAATGATTCTAGTTATGTATTATCTCTAGAATCTGACCTTTGTTCGCCTTTACTTCTGTGTTCACTGAATGAATAAGAACATTTCATAGTATGCTTATACCAGGTGAAGTAGGTAGGGACTAGCTGTTGGGTTGCTTCTTAGCCTACGGTTGGAAGTCGACTAAATGTACTAAGTGATAAGTAGTGGTCAGTAAGATTATGTTTGCTTTAAATCTGTGGCATTTCTGGACCACTGGCCTAGCTCTAATTTTTCTCTTAATTGAGCTCATACCTCAATGTTTGAGGCCTAAGACAGCAGCAGATGTGAATTGGGTCATTCCTTTTAGCCTGTGGCTGAGGAGCCACTCCAAATCTAAAACATAAAAGCAGGAAAAGGACTTTCATCATTTAAAAAATTTCCCACATTTTTTAGTGCAGTTCCTTGCTCAGTTAGGGGCCCACTACTTGTAAAATTGAATTGAAAGGCTTGGGAGCCACTGTTGAGCAGACCTCCTAAAGGTGGAGGAACATGTAACAAGCCCAAAAGTCATTCTTGGGACAAGTAGGACTTCTTACACTTACTAAGAACTTCCTAAAATACCTTCTTTTGTATCTTTTTGTTCTAAACCCCAAGATAAATCATATGAAAGTTATTTTTAGGAACTCTCTTCTGTTGCGCCATCTTCCTATTGTAATCATTTTCTTGTTGAATACCTGTTGTCAAATGACAAAAATAGGACAATTTAATAACGAGTTTGATATCCTTTATTCAAGGGAAAACTTGTACTCCCCATGGATTGTGGGGAGTACAGTGCCTCACAAGCAGCGGAGCACTTGCTGAGGGATTGGGGGCAAGAGCGAGTTTTATAGAGCTTTAGAAGTGGCAAAGTGGACACAGCATGATTGGCTTGGAGGTCAGGGATTTCCTTATAAGGCTGGCAGGTCAAGCAGGGAATAAGGAAAGAGTATTTGGCTTAATTGTCTGAGGTTGCATATCTGACCTTACTTAGAACAAGAAGTTGTTAAAAATTCTTGTCAGTTGGGGATTGGCTGGTTTGATATACTCTATTTCTGGTCAAGTGAAGCATTTACAGGGACATGAAAATTATCTTAAGTTTCAGTTTGCTGACATGGCACCCTAGGCAGGAGGAGCTTCACCCTGGGCTTGGAAAATTATTTCAACAATGGGGTACAAACATTTCTAAATGTCTGCTAAAGAAGCTCTTGACACTGTCCTTCCCAGGATTTCAAGAAAGGAGATGTTTTGTGCGGTATATAATTAGAAAACATAAGGAAATGACATGTAATTTGACTCAGGATGAGTATATTAGTTTCCTATGGCTGCCATAACAAAGTACCACAAGCAGAAATTTATTTTCTCACAGTTTTGGAGGCTAGAAGTCTGAAATCCAGGTGTTGGCAGGGTTGGTACCTTCTGTAGGGTCTAAGGGAGAATCTATTCCATGCTTCTCTCCTAGCTTCTGGTGGTTGTTGGAATTCCTTGGTGGTTCAGTTTTTGTAGGTGCATCACTCCAGTCTCTGCCTCCTCCACATGGCCCTCTCACTGTGTGTGTCCTTTCTTGTTATAAGGACACCAGTCATTGTATTTAGTTTAGGGCCCACCCTAATTCAGTATGACCTCATCTTAACTTGATTACATCTGCAGAAACCCTATTTCCAAATAAAGTCATTCACAGGCAGGATTTGTGGGGGACACTAGTCAACCTAGTACAATGAGTTATTCCAACAGACTAACTATGATAGAAGTTACTTGTTATAGAAGAATTTAATTAGAAGTGAATAACAAATATCCTTGTATTGTGAATCTAATACATGCATTTTTTCTAAACTCTTAAGAAAATTGTTTATTTTCCACTTTGTTCTCTGCTATGAAAATATTATTCTAATGTTCCTAAAACTAACTTACACTTTTAGAAAAGCACTCTGGGGCTTATGACTATAGTTATAGACATTTATGAAGAAGAAGAGGGCTTCCCTGGTGGCGCAGTGGTTGAGAATCCGCCTGCCGATGTAGGAGACACGGGTTCGTGCCCTGGTCCGGGAAGATCCCACATGCCGCGGAGCAACTAAGCCCGTGAGCCATGGCCCCTGGGCCTGCGCGTCCGGAGCCTGTGCTCCGCAACGGGAGAGGCCACAGCAGTGAGAGGCCCGCATACCGCAAAAAAAAAAAAAAAAAAAAAAAAAAAGAAGAAGAGGCCAAAAAGTTATTTTATCAATACTGATGTATACTTTCCAAGACATAAGACTCCACTTTCACTTATTGGCTAGGTCTCTAACAAATGTAGTTAACTTAGTAACTTAGAATCTAAGATGAGGTACATTTTGAAAGATGTAGTCTTTATTAATGACTCTATGTCCAGACACTATGTTATCTAATGTGATAGGAATGATAACTTGAAGCTACAAATTCAAATATGCAAAAAAAAAAAAAAGCTTTAAATTCTCTCTAAACTCATATTAAATTGTCTCTAAACTGGTCTTAATTTTTTTTTTATTCAAACACTTCATTTCTATCTCATGGAAGAAATTTTAATCTAATCATTTTCATCTAAACTCAGTCAAATTCAGTTATCTTTTCATAAATTTTAAGTTAAAGGTTTTCACTTTCAGGATTGTTCCCTTCACCCCTTCTATCCTGGGTATCATATCGTCCTGGTCTGCCTCATATCCAGCATGGTAATGCCTGTATGACTTGTATGGTGAGGTCCAGTTTCCCAACAGTGGAACCTCTTGAGGATCACCAGCTCCAGTTCAGCTAACTTCTGTACTCTTCACAGCTATAACAGGAAAATCACCCATTTAGCTGTATGGGGGGCTCTTTGGGTCATGGGGACTTTCTGTGAGGCTACCTTAGGCTCCACATCCAAGCACCCTAAGCAATCTTCCATTTAACCTCGAGTGCTCATGTGGGCTACCTTTTCAGACAAGCTGGTTTGAATCAGGGACCTGAGATCTACTCTCCCTCATACCACTGAATTTATTGTGTGTGTGTGTGTGTGTGTGTGTGTGTGTGTGTGTGTGTGTGTGTGTAGAGGGGATGATTCTAATGTCATTCCCCTGTGGCTGGGCTGCAGGAGGAGACAGAGATCAGGAACACTCCTCAAAGGCTGATCTTCTGGCTTCCTCTCCAGCTCTAGCCCGAGTTCTACTTAACTAGTATTGGGTAGGGGTAGGAAAAATGGATTTCAAATATTTGTTGTCTTCTACCTGAACTGTGACTTTAGAGTTCTGGAATAAAAAGTTTAGTGTCCTGTTGTCTGTTTGCTTTGGTTCTGCTTCCCCTCAGGGTCGTTATGGCTTCACATCCAGGGTATGAATGGGGATTATCACAGATGTATAAAGAAGTGGAGGTGGAGGGTGCAGTATGACACAGCTCACAGCATAATCTGATTCTCTGCTACCTTTCTTTTTATAATTCTTGCTCCATCTACTTTGGTGAGTCCTCTTCCTCCACCTAAATGCAGGTGTTCCCCAAGTTTCTTTCTCTGTAGATTCTTTGGGTAATTTTATCTATTTAATACCATCAACAATTACCTCTTTGCCCTAACTCCCAATTCTATGCTTTAATCCTGAATGGGTTCCTAATTAAATTTTTTGGATAAATGTAAATAATGATCAGAATTAGATTTTATTATTTAGGAGTCTAAGTGTAAGCCACTCAAGTGCTACAATTATTCTTGTTGCAGTGAATGTCCCTATTTTCTTAAAAAAACTTGACTTCTCAAATTCATAGATTCTTAAATTATTAACTACATTTTGGCCTTCTTATTTTTCTGAATTTTAGTTTGAAGGGAAGCTATCTGCTGTAGCTCAGGAGTAAATTTGCTCTCCTTCTCTCCCAACTGCCCCTAAGTCTCTTTGAACTTCTCTAGAAGTCATCCTGTCCAACATAGTGGCAATATTTCCTGATAGTGCTTTTGACAGCAGAATTGTCCAAAGCTGACCCCTGTGCTTCTAAGGCAAGTCTCTCCTAAGGCAAAACTAGTGTAGAGGTTAAGAGCCTAGTTCTGGCAACCAGACAGCCTGGGTTCAAATTGTAGCTCTGTCACTAATTACTTGCTCTGTGACCTTGGACAATTTATGGAATCTAAGTTTCCTCATCTATAAAATATGAGTAACAAAGCTCCCTAATTCATTGGGGTTTTGTGAGGATTAAAAGAATTAAACATTGAAAGAAATGCCCCATACTAAGAACTATGTAAGGAGCTATTACTGTAACCAGTCATCTTTTGCTGTTTGTTCACCTAGTGTAGTTATTAGCCTTGGCCTCTGTTTATTAGGCCAGACTAGCTGTTTAATTTTCTCAGTTATTTCTTTAAAATTCAACTTTTTCAGATAAAGATCTGACATATCTTGTACATTTCACACACATACACAAACACAATTTAAGCAATGGTACACATTGTAATGATTTCCTTTCACAGCCATTAAAGCAGTAGGTACGAAAAGGTTTGTGCTTGGCCTACAGTAGGGTCAGCAAAAGAGAAGGCTTGAGTGTGACGTTCAAAGGAAGGAGGCAGGACTTGGTGACCTATTGATTATAGAAGATCTGGTAGGTGAAGGTATTACAAACCACTCTAAGGGACCAACCTAGGGTGATTGGGAAAGTAAAGATAGGGGTGCTGTATTTATCTATTGCTATGTAAAAATGACCCCAAAACATAGTGGCTTAAAACAACAATAGCCATTTATTTTCTCTTGTTTCTGTGGATCATGAATTCAGACAGGGCACAGGAAGGGATGGCTGGTCTCTGCTCCATGATGTCTGGGGTCTCATCAGCTGGAAGGTTGAAGGCTGGGACTGGAAATCATCAGAGAGCTTTTTTTTTTTTTTTTCTTGTGGTACACGGGCCTCTCACTGCTGTGGCCTCTCTCGTTACGGAGCACAGGCTCAGCGGCCATGGCCCACGAGCCCAGCTGCTCCGCGGCATGTGGGATCTTCCCGGACCGGGCACGAACCTGTGTCCCCTGCATCGGCAGGTGGACTCTCAACCACTGCGCCACCAGGGAAGCCCCTGAGAGCTTTTTTTAATCTATATTTCTGGCTAGACCTAGCCTGGGAGGTCACATACCTCACTTCTGTGATACTCCATGGTCAGGGCAGTCAGTATTCCCTCCCCAGATTCAAGGGGAGGGAACACCGACCCCACCTCTGGTTGGAGGACTGAGCATGAGTCATCTTGAAAGAAGAGCTTGTAGGGTAGGCTAATTGTATGATTAGGTCACCCAAGATGGCTATTCTCTTGCTCTCTGTACATCCCTCAAGCAGACCCTGCTTCACCTATGCCCTACTCACCTGACTGACCTTCCCTCTTAATCATAGACCCTGATCAGTAAATGCCTACATACTTGACCTGGCCCCAGCTAGTGAGTGTTGTAATCGTTAAATCAGAACAGCTCCACAAAGATGGTTTATCGAAGGGGCAGTGAGGGTTGTGCTCCTCTGCTGGTTTCCCTGGTAACTGATGAGGCAACCTGATATCAATTACCCTGTAACAATTCCCTCTTCTTCCGGTAGGGAAGACTGTTGCCACCACCAGCCTGCCATCTGCTGCCAACAATGGTGTGTCTCTCCAGGACCCTCTTGCTTTGGGTGTAAGTAAGATCCCGTATCCAATAAACTATTGATGTCTCTGTTGCTAACTCTGGATTCTTTCCATCTTGAGGCTGGGCAATTACAAGCTTTGAAGTCCTGCTGGGGTGCAGCCCAACACTAATTTTTGGTGTGGCCAACTTTGAAAACCACAATCTCCCACTTGTTACAAAACATAATTAAGGGTGGGGATTTTACTTTAGGAAAAACCTGGGTTTGGCTTGGAGTAAGTAGGGTTAAAGTGCTCACTTTGTATGTTGTCACTCCTATCTTCTGTATAAAGTAAGTATAGGGAATTCCCTTGTGGTCCAGTTGTTAGGACTCTGACCTTTCACTGCTGTGGGCCTGGGTTCAGTATCTGTTGGGGAACAAAATCCCACAAGCCACTTGGGCAAAAAAAAAAGCCAAAACAACAACAACAAGCAAAATTAAAGAAATAGAAAAAATAAAATAAAATAAATATAAACGAAAACAATGTTGCAAAGTCAGAAAAATTTGCTGTCTCCAGCTGAAGATCCAAAATTAAGCAATGGGTTCCCAAAACGTGAGAATAATCATACCTAACACATCATTCTCTGGAAATAGGTACAGGAAAGTAATGCCATGTAATGCTATCAGTTCAGACCCCAGGTCTACCACTTTCCATGAAATCATGGAAAAATAAGTTAACTTCTTTGTAGCTCAGTTATCTCATTAGTTAAGGGGTGGATAATAGCATCTAATTCATGGAGTTTTTGTGAAGGTTAATATAATTTTATTAATTGTTTAAAGTTAGGCATTAATGTTTCCTATTCCTCTTCTTCCTCCTACTAAAAAACAATTGCAAAATTATCTCATCATAAATGAAAGGCTAACTGGATTGCTTGAAAATATTTTCATGAATTTCCTTTGTGATTTGTGGGTATTAAGTGAGAGAAGCAGGCCCAGTGAACAGAAAAGGCCCAGGTTACACATAAACCACTGGTCTCAGAAGGTCAGAAGTAGTGGAAAGGGGACAGGGCACCTAATCAGCTGGCTTATTACGCGCTGCTCGGGCGTCCCAGCGCCAGGCTCCGCCCCGCCCCTCCTCTGGTGCCGGCCAATGGCCGCCGGCCGTCGCGGCTCGAGGCTGCTACTGGAGGAGGCGGCCGGGTCGGCGGGTGAAGCGGGGTCAGGGACTCGCCGCTCGCGATCACATCTCTCCACTGGTAACTGTCCGCTCTGCGCTCGGCCACCATGGCTGTGCTGGCGGCCCTTCTGCGCGTTGGCGCCCGCGAGCGTAGCCCCCTGCTTCGGAGGCGGATGCAGGTGAGAGGGACTGGGACTCGGAACTCGCCTCGGAAGTCTTCTGCTTGCGGCCTCGCGGCCGGAAGGAGCCCTAAGTGCAGGCCTGAGGAAGCCCCCAGCGGGACCCACGCCCCGGAAGCCAAGTGCTCAGACTTGCCGGCTCATACGGGGCGTTTCCATTCTCAGGGGCTCTCCCGGATCGCGATAATTGCTTCCTAGTGTGTCAAATGGGGCAGGTATTTTGACAGGCAGGAAGGCGCGGGCTTGGTTCTGATCTTGCCCGATGGGTAGGGAAGGCCCGTAAAACTGTTTTCGAGCTTTTCTTTAAAACATGTTTGTGAGCGTTATTGTCGAGAGATTTTGATTTCATGCAATAGGTAATCATTATGGGCTTACAGGGTGATAATAAAAAGATGTACCGACTCGGAGCAACTTCAAACCTATCAGGGAAAATAAATGGCTACTCACTTTCTTGATGAGTAATGCTTACGTATTAAGGGCGTCCAGAGCCGTGTTTCTTCTCTGGCTGTTGTATTTAGGGAACACAGGAGCGATAGCCTTGAAAGAATCTACTATTTTCTGTACATCAAAGCAAGCTAGCTTGCACCACATGTTTAGGGTCTGGCAAAAGCTAAGGAGTAGGTGGAGAAGTTCAGGATGTGGTTGGTGAAGCGTGACTTTTCCAGTTTGGTTGGAGCAATAAAGTTTGAAATCCAGTCATATTGTAAGAGTTTGTAATAATTAGAGGTATAGGAGCATTGAAATGGGGAAAAAACTATTGTCTGTTAGGTGTGATGTAACTTGAACTGGTGTGCTGGCAGTAGGAGCTGAAAGGGAGGAGCCCTACACAAGAGATTGTGAAAGAATAAGCGTAGAACTTGACAAATGCAGAGTGAGGGTGGGAGCCAAGGGAAAAGGAAGAGTCTAAAAATAATCCTGGGTGACTGAGATAATAGAAAAGTCAGGAGGAGTGGGTTTCCAGGAAACATGAGTTCTTAGCATATTTGTTAGTGTGTCAGAAATCACAAAAATGTACTTGGGTCATCCTGAGTTTCAACTAACATTTACTAGTGAATTAGGTGAAATAAGTACTCTAATTTTGTAAAAAACAAAACATAAACCAAGTGCAGAACCCTCTTAATTTATAGTTTAACTGGGAGCTTAAAATCAAACACAGTTGTTGCTGATGAGAAAAATGAAGTTGTAGGTTATGTAGCATATGATTTGTGGTGTTCATTTAATTGAACTCTAGGAATTAGTTCCATTGGTTGTTACTTGAATTAGGTGGTCATTTAATGAACCATGGAAATCCGTTTGTTTTTCAATATTCAGTGCCATTTAGTGGAATGGAACTTGATCTCTAACCCATTAAACTGGCTTTTTCTCTTTTGCCTTCAGATACACACAGGTCTCCCTTACTGTCAAGAAACCTTTATGGAATTTATCAGAGCTTGTTGCTTTCCAGCTGGAATTGCTTTTTTCTTATGGTCAAAAGAGTAGTCCTCCTCATCACCTTCGTCTACATCCATTTCTCTTTAAACCTCTGCAGTTAGATTTCTGTACTGCTCAACAGAAGAATACCAGTAATTTTCTTTTCCTGTATTTTTTCTTCTTCTTGACTTTTCTTTATACTATATTTGACACTTTTGACCATTCCCTCCTTTAAAGTCCTGTCTTGCTTTTTTTTTGCGGTACACGGGCCTCTCACTGCTGTGGCCTCTCCCGTTGCGGAGCGGAGGCTCAGCAGCCATGGCTCATGGGCCTAGCCGCTCTGCGGCATGTGGGATCTTCCAGGACCAGGGCACAAACCCATGTCCCCTGCATCGGCAGGCGGACTCTCAACCACTGCGCCACCAGGGAAGCCCTGTCTTGCTATTTTGAACCAAGATAATTTTCCTTTAATACTCAGACTTAAAAAAAAAAAAAAATCCTGCGTTGTGCCAGTCCTGAGCCTATTTGTTCCCAGATTCATCTCCTCTTCTCTTTCTATATTGCTGTGAGGCCGACCCTTGCAGGTGCCAGCATCATCTGGCTTCTGGCTGGGTTCAGAAACTGGTGGAAGTTTGGGAGATAAGAAGGGAGAAGTCAGGATAATTATTTTTTTCTTCTCTCTGCCTTAGATTGTATTTCTGACAATGTCTGCCAGTCCTTTGCTTCTTGCTTCTGCCAGGTGACCCTGACCCCTTGGCTTTGGTAACCCTGCTTCTTCCCTTTGTCTTAACAGCCTGAGCATGCTAGTGGCTTCCTGTTGCTAATCTCTGTGCTGCTGTCTCCTGTTCTCAGCTCTTCTGTCACCTATACATTTATTTATTTATTTATTTATTTATGGCTGTGTTGGGTCCTCGTTGCTGCGTGTGGGCTTTCTCTAGTTGTGTCGAGCGGGGGCTACTTTTCGTTGCAGTACGTGAGCTTCTCATTGCGGTGGCTCTCGTTGAGGAGCACGGGCTCCAGGCATGCGGGCTTCAGTAGTTGTGGCTCACGGGCTTAGTTGCTCCACGGCATGTAGGATCTTCCCGGACCAGGAATCCAGCCTGTGTCCCCTGCATTGGCAGGTGGATTGTTAACCACTGTGCCACCAGGGAAGTCCCTCACTTGTGCATTTACTTCTCTGCATTAAATTCTGTTTCACATAGAATGGTTTTTATTTTCCTGGTTGAATCCTGATGGATATTCATGGTTTTTGCATTCCCTTCCCATTCCCTTTCACCCTGTGGAGTTCTGAACCTCAGTTCTCAGGCCTTTTTTATACAGAGAAAAAGAACAGAATGTTTTGGTAAGCAAGTAAGTGGTGATAGTGATCTGATTGGCAGTAAACACCGAGAAAAATGGATAGATTCAAGAGATAGCGTGGAGATAGAATCTGTTGAACTTAATGACTGATTGGCTGTGAATGGCTGAGAGAGGAGTTCCCCAGGCATCGATAAGCCCAGCTACAGCAAATGTGTAGACAGAGGAGAGAAGAGGGCTTTGTACAGGGCCTTTGGGAGACAGTATTTCAGGACAGGCAGAACAAGTGAGAACCCGTGAAGGTGAATGAAAAGAGAAGATGGTGTTGTGGAAGAAAACCACAGGAATGTAGTGTCACCTGAAAGCCAAGGGAGGGGAGATTTCCAAGAAGGAGGGTGTATTTGTTTCCTTGGGCCATTGTAAGAAAATACCACATATCGGGCAGCTTAAAACAACAGATACGTTGCACAGTTCTGGAGGCTAGAAAGTCGGAAATCAAGTGTTGGCAGGACCCTGCTGAATCCTGTAGGGAAATCCTTCCTTGCCTCTTCTGAGCTTCTTGTGGTTTGCTGGCAATCTGAGTTCCTTGGTTTGTACATGCATCACTCCAGTCCTCTATGTGCACATGGCAGTCTCCCTGTGTCTTCACTTCCCTTCTCTGCGTATGTCTCTGTGTTCAAATTTCCCCTTCTTATAAAGACATCAGTCATATTGGATTAGGGCCCACCCTAATGAACTTATTTTGACTTGATTATTTCTGTAAGGACCACATTTACAAATAAAGTTACATTCTAAGGTCCTGGGGGTTAGGACTTCTTTTGGGTGGGGCGCACAATTCAACCCATAACAGGGAGCATTCAACAATGTAAAAATTTAATATGATAGTGTTTATATAAGATTTTAACAAAGGAATTATATAAATGAAATACATAAAATGAACATATACATAAAATGAAAAGTGTTGATTGAAATTAGCATAACTGTTTAATACTTGGAGAACTTTATAAAGTCCTGAAGAAATACAGATTTGGGATATCCGTTTTTGTTTGTTTGTTTTTTTTTGGTACGCGGGCCTCTCACTGCTGCGGCCTCTCCCGCTGCAGAGCACAGGCTCCGGACGCGCGGGCCCAACCACTCCGCGGCACGCGGGACCCTCCCGGATCGGGCACGAACCCGCGTCCCCTGCATTGGCAGGCGGACTCCCAACCACTGCGCCACCAGGGAAGCCCTGGGATATCAGTTTTATGTAAGGAAACTTTGCTTCCTCATACAGACAATAATATGCATAAACACAAGGTATTTTGAGTACTAACTGCTAAATCCTCTAAGAAGTTGAAAATTTTTTTAAATGATTAATCTGTTTTCTCAAAATGTTTCCTTGATAATGGCTCAATTTCTAATTCATTTTACTGATTTTTACAGTTATTTTGGCATATGGATAGTTCTCATGAATTTGTCTTCTGTGAACAGAAATAATAATGCTTGATGATACTAATTAGATGACATGCTTGATTAGTGAAGAATATCATAAGCAAATCATTAGTTACTCAAAAATAATGCAGTACTTTGGAAAGAGGAGTTACCGCAGCTTCCTAAATTTTATTATTATTTTAAATAAAATATATAATATGTATAACAAATATATAATATGCATAATGTATAATATGTATATATATGTTTAATTTGTAAACCATATGTATAATAGAGTGAGACTGCTTGGATTTGAAATCCCAGGTCTGCCCCATATTGGCTCTGTGACTCTGGGCAGGTTACTTGACCTGCCTGTGCTTTCGTTTCCTTACCTGTAAAATAAGAATACTAATACCCACCCATTGGCTGGTTCTATATCTAAAACATATTCCGTATACATCTTTTGTATCCACCCCTCTTGTGACCTCCCTTGCACTAGCCACATGAGCTCTTGCCTGGTCTCCTTCCCTTTTTCTACTCCTGCTGCTACAGTCAGTTCTCCATACTTCAGCCAGAGTGGTCTTTTTATAATAGAAAAGGCTTCAGTGGCTTCTCATTGCACAGACTAGAATCCAGAGTCCTTCTCATGGCCTCTTTGGTCCCTGCTTGCTTCTTTAGTCTCAGCTCAGACTGTGTTCTCCTGAGTATGTGGCTCCTGCTATACTCTTCCATTTTCTATACTTAGCATATGCCAAGTTTGTTTCTAATTCAAGGCCTTTGTCCTAGTTCTTCCCAATGCATCAAATGCTCTTTTCTCTAGATCTTCCCCAGGCTGACTCTTTTTTTTTATTTTTATTTTTATCTGTACGCAGGCCTCTCACTGTTGTGGCCTCTCCCATTGCAGAGCACTGGCTCCGGACGTGCAGGCTCAGCGGCCATGGCTCACGGGCTCAGCCGCTCCGCGGCATGTGGGATCCTCCCGGACTGGGGCACAAACCTGTATCCCCTGCATCGGCAGGCGGACTCTCAACCACTGCGCCACCAGGGAAGCCCTTTTTTAAAAAAAAATTTATTTATTTTGGCTGTGTTGGGTCTTCGTGGCTGCACATGGGCTTTCTCAGGTTGCAGCAAGTGGGGGCCACTCTTCATTGCGGTGCGTGGGCTTCTTATTGCTGTGGTTTCTTTTGTTGTGGAGCATGGGCTCTAGGCGCGTGGCCTTCAGTAGTTGCAGCACGCGGGTTCAGTTAGTTGTGGCTCATGGGCTCTAGAGCGCAGGCTCAGTAGTTGTGATACATGGGCTTAGTATCTCCACGGCATGTGGGATCTTCTTGGACTAGGGATCGAACCCATGTCCCCTGCATTGGCAGGCGGATTCTTAACCACTGCGCCACCAGGGAAGTCCCTCCAGGCTGACTCTTTAATATTCGGTTTCTCAGCTCCAGTGACATCTCCAGAGAGCCCTCTTTGGAACATCCCATGTAAAATAGGCCCTCACTCTGTAGCTCATTATCCCATTTTGTTGGCTTCAAAATATATTTACCCTACCTGAAATGTTTTTCAGAGCTGCTAGTAAGCACCAGACTTTGTTCATTTGTTTAGTGTTTCTTGCCATCATTGGGATAAAAAATAAATAAAATCAGTCTCTTCTTGAAACTTACAGTCTCGTGGGGAGACAGGCCGGTGAGGGTTACAAAATTACGTGTTTGGGACAAATAGAGTGTGCACAGGGTGCTGCAGAAGCTAAGACTGGAGTGTCTACCTCTGCCTGCATTGTCAAGGGTGGTCTCTAGAGTTCTTGGGGCAGCTGAGCTGTCCTTGAAAGATGATTGTGATATGCAAATAAAACTTAACTAGTTGTGTTCATTTATCACATATTTATCACACATTATGTTCAGTGTCTTGATCCTACTATAATTTTGTCATTCCTGGGATATTTAATGAGCTCTAGGCACTATGCCAAGTGACAAGGATGTAGCAGTGAATGAGAAAGGAGGAGGAAGGGAAGGGGGAAAAACAGGACTGCTCTCAGAAGCTTTCATTATATGGAGAGAGAGAGATTAAATATGTGAACCCTGTATTTACACAGTATGAGAGGTGCTTTGAAGGAAATAATCATGTTGAAATAGAAGCCAACTTTAAATAGTCAGGGAGAAGCACTCTGGGGTTGTATCATTTGAGCGGAGACTTGAAGAACAAAAATGAAACAGCCAAGGCAAGCTGGGGAAAGGCTGTTACTGGCAGAGGCACACTGCAAAGAGCTTGAGGTGGGAATGGGTCCAGAACAAAGAGGAGGCTGGTGTGGCTGGCACAGAGCAAGAGTGGCATGAGTTTGGAAAGAACATTAGAAAAGAAGACAAAAAAAAAAAGGAAAGAACATTAGGAGCCAGATCATACCATTCAGATCATCAGGAGCTCCAGTTCCAGGAGCCAGGAACTTGTAGGGTAAGGGAAAGACTGGATATCATTCTAAGAACAATGGAAAGCCATCAAAGGATTTTAATCAGGAGAGCGATATGATCTGATTTACATTTGTGTGTGTGTTGGGGGGGGGTTGTTTGTGTTTTTTTGTGGTTTTTTTTGGCCCTGCCACGCAGCTTGTGGGATCTCAGTTCCCCACCAAGGATTGAACCTGGGCCACTGCAGTGAAAGCACCAAATCCTAACTATCGGACCACCAGAGAACCCCTGATTTACATTTTAAAAACCGGATGGACTGAAGAAGGGAAGTTGGGGATGCAGGAAATGAAGTAAAAGGCTGTTACAGTAGCAAGAGATGGTGGCTGGGACTAGGTGGCAGTAGTGCAGATGAAGCAAAGTGGAAGAATTTAGGTATATTTTAGACACAGTATTGGTAGTACCTGTGATAGAGTATCTCTAGGTAATAGGCAAAGATGCAGGGTGAGTCCTAAGATTTTGGCTTAGCACCTGGGCAGATTGTGATGTGATGTCTTGAGGAGGGAAATGCTGGAAAGAAACTAGTGTTCTACTTTTCTGGTTATCATGGCGTGAGGCACCATGAGCAGCAAAGTCTCCCGTGACACCCTCTACGAGGCGGTATGGGAAGTCCTGCATGGGAACCAGCGTAAGTCCCAGACGGTTTTGGAGATTGTGGAGCTTCAGATCAGCCTGAACAACTGTGACCCTCAGAAGGACAAACGCTGCTTGAGCACTGCCAGGTTGGCACCATTCTCATCCCACCCAGCCCTCAGCGTCCCCATGCCCGTCTCCTCCCTTCAAGCTCTGGTTGAGCCTGAGATGGCCAGGCACATGTGGCAGTGAAGTGCCCAGGTAGTTTAGACCGTCTGCTCCAGGCAGGCATGGCTGGACAGACCCCCACACTGGTCTTAAAACAAGAGGGGAGGGACTTCCCTGGTGGCACAGTGGTTAAGAATCCGCCTGCCAATGCAGGGGACACTGGTTTGAGCCCTGGTCCTGGAAGATACCACATGCTGCAGAGCGACTAAGCCCGTGCACCACAACTACTGAAGCCTGCGCACCTAGAGCCCGTGCTCCACAACAAGAGAGGCCACTGCAATGAGAAGCATGCACACAGCAACAAAGAGTAGCCCCTGCTCGCCGCAACTAGAGAAAGCCCGCGCACAGCAATGAAGACCCAACGCAGCCAAGAAATAATAAATAAATAAATAAATAAATAAATAACAAGAGGGGAGGTGTGGGGAGGCCTTGGCTGAGCCTGCCGGCTAGTTTGAGAAGCCACACTAGCTGTTGGTGAATGTGGATGCTCTGGGCTTAAGTCCACTCCCTGCCGCAAGTTCTCCATTGTGATGGAGACCAGCAGCATTGTGATGAGGCCAAGGCTGTGGATATCCCCCACATGGGCATCAAGGTGCTAAGGAAACTCAACAAGAATAAGAAACTGGTCAAGAAGCTGGCCAAGAAGTATGATGCCTTTTTGGCTTCGGAGTCTCTGATCAAGAAGATCCCACGAATCCTGGACCCATGCCTGAATAAGGCTGGCAAGTTCCCTTCCGTGATGACCCACAATGGGAACATAGTGGCCAAAGTTGATGAAGTGAAGTCCACGATCAAGTTCCAGATGAAGAAGGTGCTGTGTCTGGCAGTGGCTGTTGGCCACATGCAGATGACAGATGATGAGCTGTGTACAACATCCACTTAGCTGTCAACTTCCTGGTGTCACTGCTCAAGAAAATTGGCAGGGGATTTCCCTGGTGGCGCAGTGGTTAATAATACACCTGCCAGTGAAGGGGACATGGGTTTGATCCCTGGTCTGGGAAGATCCCACATGCCTCAGAGCAACTAAGCCCATGCGCCACAACTACTGAACCAGTGCTCTAGAGCCTGCAAGCCACAGCTACTGAGCCCTCATGCCACAACTACTGAGCCCCTGCGTCTAGAGCCCGTACTCCACAACAAGAGAAGCCAGCACAAGGAGAAGCCCACGTACTGCAACGAAGGGTAGCCCCTGCTCGACAGAACTAGAGAAAACCTGCATGCAGCAACCAAGACCCAGTGCAGCCAAAAATAAATAAATAAATTTATAAAGAAAAAAATTGGCAGAACATTTTGTATATTAAAAGCACCATGGGCAAACCTCAGAGCCTTTACTAAGGCACAGCTTAATAAACCACACTCCCACCTTTAAAAAAAAAATCAACTAGTGTTCTAGGGTAGAAATTGAGAGGCATGAGTTGGACATTAAATTCAGGCTATCAAGTTGGCACTTGGATATATGAGTCTGGAGGTCAAGGCTGGAGACAGAAATTTGGAAATCACCAGGACATAATTGCTGTTTAAAGCTATGGGGCTAGATATGATTAAGGAGACAGTGAAGATGGAAAATTAAAAGGGGCCTGGAACAAAGCCCTGGGACATTCCAGCACTTAGAGGTTGGGAAAGGAAGGATGAAACAGCAAAGAAGACTGAGAAAAATAACTAGAGAGATAAGAGGGAGACTATAAGATTGTGTTAAAATGGAAGCCAAGAAAAGGGAGGGTTTGTGTAGTGGTTTACACATATTACCTCATTTGATTCTCACAACAACTTGTGGAGAGTATTTTAGAAAACTTAATGCTCAAGAATACTCAGCTAGTAAGCCCAGGCTCTTAACCGCTGTGCATGTTTCCCCAAGAAGAAAAGTGAGTCCCAGGTTGCTGAGAGGATGAGATGAGTATAGTGAAGTCTTTATTGGATTTTGCTATCTAGACATTGTTGTTCTTGCTCAGAGCCAACAATAGGATAGATAAAAGCCAGATTGGGTGGGGTTGAACAGTAAATAGGAGGTGAGGACAAGGAAACAAATTGTAGGTAACTTGTTGGAGAACTTCTCTTGTACAGAGGAACTAAGAAATGAGGTGAAAGCTCAATGGGAGTCTGAGTTAAGAGAAGTTTTTTTTGTTTTTTTTAAAAAAATAAATTTATTTATTTATTTTTGGCTGTGTTGGGTCTCCGTTTCTGTGTGAGGGCTTTCCTCTAGTTGTGGCAAGCGGGGGCCACTCTTCATCGCAGGGCGCGGACCTCTCACTGTTGCGGCCTCTCCCTTTGCAGAGCACAAGGTCCAGACGCGCAGGCTCAGTAGTTGTGGCTTACGGGCTTAGTTGCTCCGTGGCATATGGGATCCTCCGAGACCAGGGCTCGAACCAATGTCCCCTGCATTGGCAGGCAGATTCCCAACCACTGCGCCACCAGGGAAGCCCGAGGAGTTTGTTTTTAATTCTTTCAGGTGGGAGGAAGCCTATTACTATGCTTACGGAATAATCCAGGAGTTAAGGGGATGAGTGATGTTGGGGAGTGAGAAGGGATAACGGAAGATGTGGCATCTTTGAAAAGGCAACTGGAATGGGATCCAGGGCAAAGTGGAGAAACCAGGGAACCTTCAACTAAACAGAACCAGAGACTTTAAAGTGGTTTAGAAAAGGCCCTTTGATTGCAAGGAACAACATCCCATTTCACGCTAGCTAAGTAGAAAGGGGCTTTTTTGAAGATATACAATAGGCAAGCTCTTGGACATCCAAGGTTAGGAAATAAAGTAAAGCTGGCCTTGCTGGAACCCTAACTAGAAAATCACTAACTATGTTATCTTGTTTTGTCTCTTGTAGTGTGGCATGGTCTTTTCTTCCTTTTCTGAGTGTATATTTTCCATTCCTTTGCTTCTCTGCTTACTTGTGGCTATTCTCTTTGCTGTAACCTCTGCTTTCACATGGTGATGCTGACTAACTCCAGTCCCTTGGCCTTTCACTTCAAGTGCCCATCAGCATCCAGTTGATCGGGTCTCTCAGAGTGCTAGCTTGGTTCAAAGTCCATTCCATTTTTGGTCCTGTCAGCTCTGGCCAGTGGGAGGAGGATGGGAATCACCTTGTAGGTACTTAGGGGCTGTCCCTTCCAGACCTTTTGGAGAAAGGGGTGTAGCTGGAGAGGCAATGACTGGCATGTTTACTACAAGTAGGAAATTTTAATTCAGAGTTGGGTCACAGATAATATGCCAGAATCCTTCAGTGTAAGTAGGTTATATAAGCAGCAGCTCAATTTGGGCTTACTTAATTTAGAACTTAGATTTAACTTAAAATTACATTTTATAAAGCTTATACTTAAAAAGGCTTAGAAATTTTAAGATGATAAATTCATCAGAAGTTAAAACATACATTTCCAATGAACAGTTAATCAGATGAGAATATTACAAAAGTAGTAATTTAAAAAATTGTAACAGTGATATATGCGAACAGTAAAATTTGGAAATTAAAGTATAATGCAGCAAAAAGAAATTACCATAATCCCATTACTGAGAAGTATAAAGAGATGTAGGTTAATATTTTTTACATCATAACAAATATTTATATTACAGGAAATAAGATATGTGGAACGAAGTTATGTATCAAAACCCACTTTGAATGTAAGTATAAATTTAAATTGTGCTTTAAAATTTCAAGAATTTAAAGGAGATGTAGTCTATTAAAAATGCATATTCTAAAGCATGTATAGATGAGGGTCAGCTTGGGATGATTCAGTGGTTAGGAATAGCTAATTATTGAAATATTAAGTCAAACTCCCAAATTACCATAAAAAATTTCAGTCTAGCACCCTGCATAATTTCCTGCTTCTTCCCCAATCATTGTCTACGGTAAACAACCTTCTCTAAAACTAGGCAATGTTCTTCCTTTACTTTTGGGAACCCCCATTATATTGTGTTGGTACATTGCAGAGGCCACATGGAAGGTGCTAGAAGAAAGGGGCTGAAGGAGACTGGGGATTAGACAGGAAGGACCATCACCTGGTCACCTAGTGCTTCCTGATGTGTCCTCCTTTTGTTTCATAACAGTTCCTAAAAAGACTTAGTAATAGCCTTCGACCAGAATCTAGGGAATGGTTGTCTTATTATCTATGAGAATGTATGTATGTATGTATGTATGCATTTATCTAAGAGCATGTAGAAGGCAAGCGTAAGGAGAGAATTGTTAAAATAGTGTTTTGCAATATTTAAGAGAGCTTTTATCTACTTTTTCTTAAATTTTATATTATCTTATTAATAGTTTAAGAAATTATGGCTCTGGCTATGTCCTAGTTAAATGGTATGGCCCCCACTAACACAGGTCTTGACCCTAGACCAGAGTTTCCCTTCAGTAAAGGAAGCCCTTTAATTAAGGCTTTTTATTCAGTTAACAAGGGTAAACTGATCATTTCTTAAATTTTGACTAAGGAATAGAATTGAACCTTAAGCTTCTGGTCTATGCCTATTTTAGAACTGGTTTTTCTTAGGTTTTCTATTAGGTCTTAAATCATAAAGTACCAGCATTGAACTGATTTTAGTGCTGTTCTAATATTATTTTCATCTTTGATGGGTAGTCATTCATCAAAAGTCTGTTTCTTGGATAATACATCTATGAATTGTTTATTTATGAAAGATGATGTGGGTAAAATATTTAAATGTAATAATTTTTACCATCTTCTGTCTTGCCAGGAAGTGGTCATAGTAAGTGCTGCAAGAACACCCATTGGATCCTTTCTAGGCAGCCTTTCCTCTCTGCCAGCCACTAAACTTGGTTCCATTGCAATTCAGGGAGCCATTGAGAAGGCAGGTTAGTAGTTGCTTTACTTTTTGTGTTAAGGGGTAATGATTCAATGGAACAAATGTTTATTTTGCACTTACTATATACGTAACACTTAGAAATGAATTAATGCCTATGTTTCTGAATTCCCTTGAAAAGAAGTCCTTGTACTAGTGTTACGAATGAAGCTCAAAACTGACAAGAAAAAGAAACCATTCCTACTATATAATGCCATGTACTTTACTAGGTAATTACTAATTATTAAATTGAATAAAATATGGAAATGTCTTTTTGATTTTTTAAAAAAGGGATTCCAAAAGAAGAAGTGAAAGAAGCATACATGGGTAATGTTCTACAAGGAGGTGAAGGACAAGCCCCTACAAGGCAAGCAGTACTGGGTGCAGGTATTAGGACTACATTTTTGCTTTTACACTTAAATGTTTGACATGGCAAAATGGAGGTCATTTCAGCTTAAATAAAATGTTAAATGCATAATAGACTTATATTGGTAGAAGAAATGTTGCAGATTATAGTTTAACATGCTCTATTTTATTACAGTTTATTTGAAGAATATCTTTGTCTTTCAAAAGTATGATTTATATTGGTTTTAGGCTTACCTATTTCTACTCCATGTACCACTGTAAACAAGGTTTGTGCCTCAGGAATGAAAGCCATCATGATGGCCTCTCAGAATCTTATGTGTGGACATCAGGTAAGAAGTACCTTCTTTTCCATTTTATGACTAAAATAATATGCAGTGCTAAAAAACACTAAAAATCTAAGCATATTCATACTCTAGAAGTGAGATTCTTTCTCATAAGTGCAGTTGCTGTGTTGTTTCAGACACTCAGGATAGCTCAAATGATAGCTCAAGTGTCTGGTATTAAAAAGTAGTTTTCAGCCAGAATGTTTTAGTCTTTGGGTGCCCCTTTACTTAGAGATCTGGTTGATATAAGACACCATAAATTTTGTCTGTGCTAGAATGAGAAGGGTTTTTATCATAAATGAGAATAAGGTGCTGACCCTGGGATCAAATCGTTGATTGAGCCCAGAATTGATGACTAATTTATAGTTCCTTATGTTCAGGTTCAGCTGTAAAATTGTTCAGGCTTTCTATTGGCCTTGATGATTTTGATCTTGTCTTTACCTGAGACTGAGCAAGAGATAGGCTGCTCAGCAAACATATGCTGGATGTTAGGAGGCTAGACCTGGACTCGTAGACCTAAGAGTTTATCAGATCCAAGCCTTTTTTTCAGTTGAGGAAAGAGGTTGAGAGAACTACAAACACAGTTAGTTACAGGGGTAAAATTAGAAAACAGGTGTCCCTATCCCTGTCTAGTGCTTTCCAGCCTATCAGGGTATAACACACCAAGGTAAAAAATCAGTTGTGAGTTGTTTGCAGATTATTTCTTACATGTACAAGAATCATAATTACGCGTACCCTTGCTGTTACTCCTCCCTTGCTTTGTTTCCAGTTGTAAGGCAAGCCAAAGAGAAAAAAAAGAGTGATACCTGATACACATGCTAAAAACTGAGATGGTATAGAAAAGTATAAAATGAAAAATCTTCTTCTTGCCCCACTTTGAATCTCTGACTTATTCATCACTTTTTTGTGTATTCTACCACCTAAGAGCAGAGAAACTTTGGGGAAGTTTCTTAAACTCAGTGCCCCATGTAATGTCTTGGAGATCATTCTGTATCAGCACATAAGATAGTACTCTATTGAAATGAACAACTATAATATACTTATGGGTCCTTATTGAATGGACATCTAGGTTGTCTCCAGTTCTTCACTATTTTAAATAATGCTGCAGAGAGTACCCCTATGCATATATCTTTGTGTACTTATAAATACTTAAATCAATTCTTGTTAATTCACTGTTCTAAGCAGTATAGTGTAGTGGTTAAGAACAAAAAGTCTGGAGCCAGACTAATTTCAAATCCTGGTTTTGCCCATCATTAGCTGAGCATCTACTATGTGGACATTCACTGGAGATTGGTGAACAAAACATTAAAAAATGTCGTGTGCACGTCTGTCTTCTGGAAAAATTCCTAAGAGGAGAATTTCAGAGTCAGAGATTTAAAAAATTTGATATTTTCAAATGATTTCCGTGAAAGTTATACCAGTTACATATTTTCCAAAGCTTGTGAGAGCTTGTTTGCCTATACACAAGGTAACACTGACATCAGGTATTACCAAACCCTTGTCAAACGGTCATGAGATTGTTTAGATGTTTCAGAACAGTTTGAATGACAAGGAAAATTTTGTCTCAGTTGATTTTTTTGTGGTTCTCTAGCAAATGCTTTCAGTTAGTGTTCTTTGATTCATTTGTGCATGTATAAAATTATCTGACTTACAGGAATACTAGGAATTGCCTTATTTTGAATATCATCTGATTTTGGAAAATGGTCAATTTTATTATATTCTGTAGAATAATTGTTAACTTAATTTCTGTCACTTATTATTGCCATCATCCCCAGAAAAAATACTCAGTATTTCAGGATAACAGAATAAAACTTATATGAGAACTATTTGAGACTCTCCATATTTGAAAACAGGCAAAATATTTAGGTTTCTTTGGTATAGAACTTCTATTTGTCTTTATTCTTGATTAAAGACTGTGAGAATATAATATTGGCTTTAATTTTATATTTACATTAATGTTTTATATTAAACTATTTTTTAAAATTAGCCCTTATAATGCAAATGAATTTCTTAATCTGTAATTACAGATTAGTTGATTAATATTTATTAAACTTCTACTATATATGCCAGGCACTAATGACATAAAAATAGATATGACAAGGGTTTCTGGCCTCAAAGGAGCTTAGTTTAGTGAGAAGATTTGACATATAAATATAGCTACAGTACAGTGTAATATTATTAATAAAAGCAATGCACAGTAATTGGGTAACACAAAAGAAGGAAGGGAAGCTGTTCCAAAAAGGGATAGAAATACGTGGTCAGGGAAAGCATGAAGTGGCTGTGTTTTGATTAGTTTTAAAGGAAACGTAGGTGTTTTACATGTTGGTGGATAGGTTAGAAGTGCAGAGGTGGTGTGAATTAGCATGGTATCTTTGAAGACCTTGATTTTCTTTTTTTCTTTTTGGCTGCACTGTGTGGCATGTGGGATCTTAGTACCCCAACCAGGAATTGAACCCGTGCCCCCTGCAGTGGAAGTGCAGAGTCTTAACCACTGGACCTCCAGGGAAATCTCTTTGAAGATATTTAAACAGTTCTGTATGACCTCAGGTGTAGGTCCAGGCATGAGACTGGAAGGGGAACGAGAAGTCAGATTGTAAAGGGCCTTATGTGCTATGCTGGTGAGTCCTGTAAGGAGTGGAATGACCAGACTTATAGTCTACCCAGAATGACTCAGATGAGTGTAGATGACACTTGGGTGGAAGGACAGGCTGCATATCAGATGATCAAGTAGAAAATTACCATAGCTATCTGGGAAGAGTTGATTGGGAGGATCAAAATTAAGGAAGTAGGATTATTTCCGAGAACTGAGATTACATTTTTGGCAGTGTCAGTGAAATGAAGGGTTAGAAGAATTTCAGAAGACGGTTCTACATTAAAGATGCCTGGCATTCTTATTAATGTCTGATTCTGATCTTAATTATCATTACACATTTCAGACCATTTTGTTTTACCAGTGTCAAGAGGGTACTTCCTATAGTGACTGTATAGCAAATGTTTAATAAAGTCCATGTAGAATACTTGTTTGTTGCAGCTGTGTAAAGGGTATAATGGGTTTGCAACTACAGTTGACCCTTGAACATGGATTTGAACTGCCTGGATCCACTTAATGGGCAAATTTTTTTCAATAAACACGTACTACAGTTGAATCTGTGGATGTAGAACCATGGATAGGGAGGGCCGACTGTGAAGTTATACACAGATTTTCAAGTGTGTGGAGCGTTGATGTTCCGAATCCTGGTGTTGTTCAGAAGTCAACAGTACTACTTGAATTGACATGGGTTTTTTTTGTGTTGCTGAGCAGGATGTGATGGTGGCAGGTGGGATGGAGAGCATGTCCAATGTTCCCTACGTAATGAACAGAGGAGCAACACCATATGGTGGCATAAAGCTTGAAGATTTGATTGTAAAAGATGGGCTAACTGATGTCTACAATAAAATTCATATGGTAATTATTGCTTTTTAATGGAGAAATGCCATGTATATAAAATACTGCTTGATTTTAAAAAAATATATATTTAATTTAATTAATTAATTTTTATTTTGTTTATTTATTTATTTTTGGCTGCGTTGGGTCTTTGTTGCTGCATGTGGGTTTCTCTAGTTGCAGTGAGCGGGGGCTACTCTTCATTGCAGTGTGCGTGCTTCTCGTTGCGGTGGCTTCTCCTGTTGTGGAGCATAGGCTCTAGGTCCGCGGGCTTCAGTAGTTGTGGTGCATGGGCTTAGTTACTCCACAGCATGTGGGATCTTCCTGGACCAGGGATCAAACCCATGTCCCCTGCATTGGCAGGTGGATTCATAACCACTGCACCACCAGGAAAGTCCAATATATATATCTCAGAAACTGAACTGAAGGATATAAATGTTGATTGAGCCATTCATTTTAGGAAAATGTTTTTCTAAGTTCATTGCATCAACTTGGCTCAATTGTTGAATAAATTTCCCCACACTGAAATAGGGCATTTTCTGACATTTAATAATGGATTCCATAGGTGTTTAATTATTTGTCTTCAAAATAGCAACTTCTGGGCTAATTCAAGTATTTGAGGATGAGATATGAGTAAAAAAATTACCTAGTACAGAAAGAAGTATATTTTAAGAAAGTAAATTTAACTGCTAACCACTATTTTATGTTATGCAAAGTTAATTAGTTTTTTAAAACTTTCAACTTCTATCAGGGCAACTGTGCTGAAAATACTGCAAAGAAGCTGAATATTGCACGAGATGAACAGGATACTTATGCTATTAACTCTTATACCAGAAGTAAAGCAGCATGGGAAGCTGGAAAATTTGGAAATGAAGTTGTTCCTGTCACAATTACAGTAAAAGGTTGAAGGATAAATAGATTTTAATTTTTAGTAGACTTTACCTGTTGCTAAATATTTTATGTTTAAGTTTTAGTACATTTTTATCTTTGTTAATTTCAACTGAGGATGCTGACACTGCTGCTTATGGTTAATAAAGGGAAATATTGCTAATTCAGAGGTAATATTTAATTTCTAATATAATTCTTTCTAATATAAGCAACAGATAACACACTAAGTTAAGTGAAAAGGTGGGATTTATTAGAAGGCCACTTGGGGATTCGTCCCAGAAATGAAAGATGTATGGCAGCAACCAGTCAGCTCTGGGAACTTTGGTGATTGGAAGTGGATAGTCAGTACCATTAGGACATGCTGTCTCGGCTTTTCCATGCTGCTTTTGTTCTTTATTGTCTCAGCCTTCCTGTGGTGCTGCCTCCACCTCCAGGGTCACATCTGTAGGGCTCTCAGTCACAAAAGAAAGAGACCTCCTCACCAATTGCAGCAAAATAAATCCACAGTAAAGACTCAATTAACTTGGTTTAGGTTACATTTCGATTCTAGAAATAATTACTGTGATGAGAATGATGGGAGTACCAAAACATATCCAGCCTGGGTTGGACATCTACCCCTGGGGTTAGAACAATGAGGGCTGTGATCATAGAAGGAGGCTGAGAGAGGAGAATGGGATGTAGCTGAATAGAAGATTTAAATTGCATCAGGCTACTTAATAAACTCTTCTTTAAGACACTAACAGAAATTATTGATGGTAGATTCTTGAGTGGAATTTACTTGGGATGGTTTAAGGTATGTGGGCATACAGGGAAGCACCGACTACCAGGCATCTTGTGTACCGTTTCTTACTGAGCAACTAAGTATCTTCACTGCTAAGATTACTTAATTTAAAAGATTTCTGTTTTAGGTAAACCAGATGTAGCGGTGAAAGAAGATGAAGAATATAAACGTGTTGATTTTAGCAGAGTTCCAAAGCTGAAGACAGTTTTCCAAAAAGAAAATGGTTAGTATTAAGAAATGAAGCATAAGAAAAAAGAGTCAGTATACCGTATCTCGTCTTAGAACTGCCTGAGGATTTAAAAATATTCTAGAAAACAACTAGATGGTATTTAACATATATATTGTTTTATATATATATATAACATATATATGTTATATATATTTATATACACATATATATATTTAACATATATATTCAATATATCAGGCTCAAGTGAAGTTAACAAAACATGATATTTATCCAAAGTATATTTAAAATTGCTTAACAGTTAATATTTTCTTTGCATGTCTGTTTGAACTTTTTTTTATTATTAATTTTTATTGGAGTGTAGTTGATTTACAATGTTGTTAGTTTCTGCGGTGCAGCAAAGTGAATCAGTTATGCATATACATATATCCACTCGTTTTTAGATTCTTTTTCCGTATAGGTCATTACAGAGTATTGAGGTAGAGTTCTCTGTGCTATACAGTAGGTTTCTATTAGTTATTTATTTTATATAAACAGTTAATACTTTCAATATATAAAGCCTCTGGAACAGGTTGTAGAATAATGTAGAACAGTTTTTCATATGAACTTCATCTTGAAAGTTTTTCATGATATGAAAGTCAAGTTTACATATTATGTTAAATATATGTAAGCCTCTGGAGGACTAAGCTGATAGCTGTTTTTCATTGTTGTATCTCTAGTGCCTGGTTCTCAACAAATAAATGTTGAATGTTAGTGTAAATGGGAGCCCAGGTCCTTTGAGGAAAAAAGGTCAGTTCTGCTTTTAAAATTGGCTGTACACAGCTGCGATAATAATCTGAAATAACTTTTTTCCCTTTTTTGATTGAATTTCTCAATACTAACTATAGGAGTGGATCAATCTCTTTTATTAAAGCATCATATAAAAATTTATATTGCAGGAAATTCCCCGATGGTCCAGTGGTTAGGACTCCATGCTTCCGCAGCGGGGGCACGGATTTGATCCCTAGTCAGGGAACTAAGATCCCACAAGCCTCACAGCTCAGCCAAAAAAAGAAAAAAAAATTTATATTGCAAAAGTATATTTTAATAATTTTAGCAGCAGTCTATTTTAGGGTCTTCATTGGTATTTAAAAGAAAACAGCTTAATTGACATATAATTTGCATACCATAAAATTCTCCTGTTTAAAATGTACAGTTTAGTGACTTTTAGTATTCATTTAACTTCAAGTGATTGTAGAGAAGAAGAAATATCTGATTTTGACACTGATTTGCAAAATACATCAGTGCCTGCTCTACCGTGAATAAGCAAAGACTTAGTGTATGCTAGGAAAAATATGAAGTGGTCCTTATCTTTGAGGAATTATGAACCAGCATTTACCCAGTGCCATCACACATGCCTTTTGAGGTAGCTTGGAATAAACTGTTACAAAAAACTAACGTAAAGGGACTTCCTTGGTGGTCCAGTGGCCAAGACTCCACGCTCCCAATGCAGGGGGCCCAGGTTTGATCCCTGGTCTGGGAACTAGATCCCACATGCCACAACGAAGATCCCACACGGGGCAGCAACTAAGACCCGGTGAAGCCAAATAAATAAATTAAAATATATTAAAAAAAATCTAACATAGGGCTTCCCTGGTGGCGCACTGGTTGGGAGTCCTCCTGCCGATGCAGGGGACACAGGTTTGTGCCCCGGTCCGGGGGGATCCCACATGCCGCTCCGCGGCTGGCCCCGTGAGCCATGGCCACAGGGCCTGTGCGTCCGGAGCCTGTGCTCCACAGCGGGAGGGGCCGCAGCGGTGAGAGGCCCGCGTACCACAAAAAAAAAAAAAAAAAAAAATCTAACATAAAAAGGCATACTGACATCAATTGTGTTATACACATACACATTTAATTATGTGTATTTTCATGAGGGCAGGAATTATCTCCATCCGTATCTTCACGTATCTAGCAACCCAGGCAGTATTCTGCAGAAATTTGTTAAATTGATCCAAACGAATTCAGTGTGAAAGAATGTTCTGACGTCATGCTCATTGATACTTTCAGGAACAGTAACAGCTGCCAATGCCAGCACACTGAATGATGGAGCAGCTGCTATGGTTCTGATGACTGCAGATGCAGCTAAGAGGCTCAGTGTTAAACCACTGGCAAGAATAGCAGGTAGAAAATGTTCTGAATTTGTTTATTCCTAAACTCCTATATTCTTCCTGAAATTGAGGTTCTTTGCCAGTAATATTATATGTAATATTGAAGTTGGCTATTTCTGTCTGTAGGTTGTACTTTGTGACAGAATTTAACTAGTACATGTTTTAATTGAGATAGAACCTCCTTCAGTATTTTCGTTAGGATTTGATTTGTATAAGAGAAAGCTTTTAAAAATCTTTCCCTATCCTGGATGATGTGTGGGAGACTACAGGGTACATGTTTTCCCCTGGCACTGGGGGGAAAGGTAGCCAGGTAGAATAAAAAGAATATGGGCTTAGGAGTACAGAGATACAAAAAATCTAATTGTACTGGCATTAATTATTAACTGTGTGGTCTTGGCATGTCCTCAGTCTCCTTAAGACTTTTTAGCTATAAAATATGCCTTGCCTAAGGAGTTAAACAGATACCATTTTGTTTAGATCATGGTTTCTTAACCTCAGCACCATTGACATTTCACAACAAATAATTGTGTTGTAGGGGCTATTCTATGCATTGTAAGATGTTTAGCAGCTTGGCTTCTACCCACTAGATACTACAATAAGTGGCATTCCACCTGTGCAACAACCAAAAATATCTCTAGATAATGTCAGTGTCCCTGGAGGCAGTTCCCCCTAACTCCCTATCTGTGAAAGTCAATGGCTTAGATGACTCGTATAATCTTGTAAAGTGTAGAATCTTAGAAAAGGCACAAATACATTTAAATACACTACAAGGTTTAGGAAACTTGCATTTTTGCATATTATATGAGTTGTTAGATATAGCTTTGGGTGCTTGTAAAAAGATTTTAACGACCTATTTTTTTTTAATAAAGCATTTGCTGATGCTGCTGTAGAACCTATTGATTTTCCAGTTGCACCTGCATATGCTGTACCTAAGGTGAGAACAAAATAACAGACCATAACTCATTGTGCCAATTTCTGGTTTTGCTTATACCAAGGTTGCATGTTTTAGATTTTACATGTTATTCATCCACCAAAGCATAGAGGTAGCTTAGTTTCAAATCTTCTCACTTCTCCTGAAAACAATTAGAGAGCAACAAGGATAACAACAACAAAAGTAAAGGGGCAACCCACAAACTATATTTTCAGTGGAACAGATAAAAACTACATGATTGAATTCCTTGTGTGGAACTCACATACCTGGAATGGCAACCGCAAAGTGGGAGGTTGGTGCAGCAGAGAAAAGAAGGGAATGCTGAGGGTCCAGGGTTCTAGAATTCAAAGCAAATATTCATTATTAGAAGGAGAAGTCTTCATCCTGAAAGGGAACTCCTGGGAGCTGGTCTTAGAGTAAAACTGGAGATGGAGAGGACCTGTCTGTTCCAATTGTCAGTCTGAGTCTTTGTGGGAAGTTACTAAGGGGTCCCAGGAAAGGAGACAGTGTTGTGTTGGTTTAGGGGTTAAGGGATCTTAGAAGACTCCAGCAAATGTTCTCTTTCAGATGTAGAGGGCCTCACCCTGAGAGAGAATGTCTGAGGGTGGCACCTAGATTAAAAAAAAAAAAAAAATCAGTGGGGAATAAGGATAGAGAAGGATCAGAAACAACAGGGAGTGATGATCTGTCCAGAGGTGGCAGATCTCAGAAAGCAACACAGTTATACATCTTCTGAAAGTGAATGTGCATCACATTGGAAAGGAAGGGTGATAAACATTTCTCAGCTAGATTCTGAGAGCTAGAAAGTGGCTACACTTAGGTACCATCTTTTGTTTCATGGTGTTGGAACTAGAGGAAGCTGTTTGAGCTGTACAGCTTAGAAAGCTACTTGAGCCTGCTGGAGGAAGAGAGCAAGGAGGAACAAAGGTTTCATGTTAATTTTATTGTTGCTCACAACAAAAAAATTTCTAAAGATAAACACCCTCCTGCAATAGCTGAGGAACTGTCAAAACAAGAGATCATATAATAAGACTTTAGATAAATCATTTACAATGAAAAGCTCTGAATAACTTCCCCAGATAACCCCACAGCAACTTTTATAAAGCAGAAACTCTAGGGGATGCAATGAAAAATTAGTAGAGACTAATATACTTCTTTCATTTGATAGATAAAGAATCTAGAACTAAGCAACATATAATCAGTAAGGTAGATCTTAAGAATATGTATCAACTATGTACCCCTAAATAAAGAGTATGTTTTTTCAGTTATCCATGGAATGTTCAAGAAAATCAAGTTTTCTCTCTCCAAAATAGAAATACGATAATGCAAACAAGTCTTTGATTACAATGCAATAAGATGAGAAATTAGGACATTCCCTGACAGTCCAGTGGTTAGGATTCCACACTTCCACTGCAGGGGGCATGGGTTCGACCCTTGGTCAGGGAACTAAGATCCTGCATGCCGTGCAGCGCCCCCCACTCCCCCCAAAAAGCAAAACAAAAAAGATGAGAAATTAAAATCAGAAAATAAAAGGGCCCTTCCTCCTGGAAACTAAGAAACTCCATATTTATGTATTACATCAAAGGGAAATATAAACGAAAATTGCAGAATTTCAAGAAGATAATGAAAATGTTTTGACTTAATTATCTGAACATAATCTATATTTTTAAAAAATTTAGGTTCTTAAAGATGCAGGATTGAAAAAAGAAGATATTACAATGTGGGAAATAAATGAAGCCTTTAGTGTGGTCGTACTAGCAAACATTAAAATGCTAGAGATTGATCCCCAAAAAGTGAATATCAATGGAGGAGCTGTTTCTCTTGGACATCCAATTGGGTAGGTAAAATTATAAAGAAAAATATACCTAGGTTAATGGCTGCCTTTGTATATTCCTATCAAAACTTAAACTGCTTCATGGTAATTCTTGTTACTCTTGGTTTAGCAGTTTTTCTTCCCACCCATCCTTCATAAGGCAAATACCATTTCTGATAGGATCCCCACTGAACACAGATCTGTTCCTTGGAAACTAATATTGTTTTATGTTGAAGAAGATAATTTAAGAGTAAAATCTATGCTTAGGCTTTTCAAAAAGCTGTAACCATTCTTGGGGCTTCCTTGGTGGTCCAGTGGTTAGGACTCCACTCTTCCACTGCAGGGGGCATGGGTTCGATCCCTGGTCGGGAAACTAAGGTCCTGCATGCCGCTCCGTGCGGACAAAAACAAAAACCAAAAAACTGTAACCCTTCTTGAAACAAGTCTCCCAAGTTAAAGTAGTTAAATTCAGCTATAAGTAATGGCTAATTTGGTTATTCATACAGTCTATCAACCATTAAAGTACCAAAATACTTTCTTAATCCTAGGATGTCTGGAGCCAGGATTGTCGTCCATTTGGCTCATGCCTTGAAGCAAGGAGAATATGGTCTTGCCAGTATTTGCAACGGAGGAGGAGGTGCTTCTGCCATGCTGATCCAAAAGCTGTAGACAACTTCTGTTGTCTAAGGCAACAACCCTATGTAGCCAGAAAGGCCTGCTGTAATCAGGGTGACTGATTACCCTGGGTCAGCTTGTATGAAAATAATCTGTTTCACTTTTTATTATTTTCAGCTCTTTTAAAAAAAAATAAGATAAAAAATCAAATACCCAAACCTTTTGAGATTACACAGTAATTTTTTCTTCTACTTTACATTGTTTCTAATCTTGAACACATTTTTGTTATAAGGCTGTACTGTTTAAAATACCACTGTGCAATATTAGTGACTTATAAGTAGCTAGAAGCTTCCATTTTAGAGAATAAATCTTAATTTACATTTTTGAGGACTGTTAAAGATTAAGTGAATGTTATCTATCATTAATTTAGATTTAATAGACCCTTCAAAGTAAGAGCAGTTATTCTGTGCAAACTAGGAATGCCTCATATCATTAGTCAAGAAGCCAAAGACTATAGTGTTGCTAGAAACAGGAGGAACCCATGTGCTCAGATCTGAAGTGGGTGCAATTTCTCTTAACCTCATCATTCAGAATTTGTTTGGGGGTGGGGGTTAGGGTTTTTTCTCTGAATTACTACAGTAGCACAGAGAGTGGGAAAGAACGTGGAAACTAAACTGCTCAACTGAATGGATTTCTGAAGGGAAGAGATCTCCACTTTCATTATGCCACAATGCCTGTTCTTAAGCAGAAGAAAATGCAGCACAAGTATCTTGAGTTGCATCTCATCTAGGAAAAAAAAACACTGTAGGCAGGGGCTATGCACACCAACCTCAGCTGCAGTTCTGAGAAGGGAAACCTGTTCAAATTGATGTTGACAGTAGTTGGGCAGTAGAGGGGACAGAAAAGTGATATTACATATATCTCATGGCAAATAATTCAGTGAATTATTCAGTGAATCCTTATCTTTGAAGGAAAAAAAAAAGATAACATGGAAAAAAATTGTTCTTAAGATTCAAAGACTACTTTCAAAAATATCTGTATAGTAATTACAGCTCCCTTTTGCAGCTCATTATGTGCTAAGTACTGTCCTAAAGGCTTTATTTGTATTAACTCCTTTAATCACAAAAACTCAATAGGGTAGGTACCATTATTATCCCTCCTATAAAAATAAGGAAATTGAGGCGTGGAGTGGTAAAATAAATTCTCAAGGTCAAATACCTCGTGAGTAGTTGAGATGGATTCAGTTCCAGGCAGTCTTACTCCGGAGCCCAAGTTCTTAACTCACTATGTTTGGCTTCTCAGTCTCAGATAAGTATCTGCCCTAACTGTAATAGGAACTGGGTAAAATACATGGGAAAAAAAAAATCCAACCCAAAATATTTAGAATACTTCATTGAAGATAAGCAGAATTAACAATGAATCCAAAAGTCAATCATCTGGAAAACATCTGGAAAACTTAAATCTGGGAGAAAATGAAGAGAGAAAAAGAAAAGACAGAACCAACAAGTAAGTGGTATTTATTAAAAAGAAAATAAAAGGTACTCTGAAGCAATAATTACAATATAAGAGAAAAACTCAGATTTTTACTAAGTGTGCAGATTTAGAAGGCCTTATTTCATTAGAATTAACAGAATCACACTAATGTTCTATGGAAAAGACAGTAAAGAAATTCGTCAAACAGCTAGGTAGAAAAATTGGTAACCTTAGTCCTTATTTCTATAACTGTCAGAAGACAAGTGACCAACATCTACATATTTTTAATGGAGTAAGAGTGATAAAGATACTAGAAGGAGTGTCTAGTTATACCAGCTATAACCAGTTATACCAGCACATGGAAAGAATAATCAAGAATTTGGGAATATGAAAGTTAAATTTTATAAAAATGATTAAGGACTGACTAGGGAGCAAGGGAAGATAGTGGTGAAACGGGTTAAAAAATATATATATATATATATATATAAATAAAGGGAAATGCCATTGGAATGTAAAAAGGAGTTCCACATTTTAAATTACTATAGAAGATAAAAGCTGAAAAATCCAATTACAAAGTAAAAGATGGCTGGTGTATATCACAAATTATTAGACATCAAGGCAGAAAGTGTTAAAATAGGACAAGAACTATTCCGTGTAAAGAAGATTACTCAAAATGAAGTTATGGAGAACCCAAAGAGGGTCACAGAAGAAGTGGCTTTTATGAAGGATGACATGAGAATTTAGCATGCATTTAGGAGCTGATTGGCATCCTCCCTGGAGATTGGGGAAGCCAGCAGATACCACCTCTGTGTTCTCACTTGAGCCCAGTACACATCACCAATACCTCACTAAAAGGAGTTTATACACATCTGGTGGCCCAGCTTTTGCAGCTGCCACTGAAGGGAGAGGCCCCTGGATCACCTGGCTCTGATAGCCAGCAGGTTTTATACTTATGGGTGCCACAGAACTGTAGCAAAGAATCAGTCATCAATGGGTATAGCAGCCCTGCCCACACCTCCCAAGGGTATACACCTGGGCCCAGTGCAGAGGCAACATGAAAAAAAGCCCATCTCCCAGTTTTCTCCGTGACAGGGCCTTAACTACATACGTTCCCAGTTGCTGCCTACAAGTACAGCTTTCAATCAGCTTGCATCTAGGTACAGATTGCAGTCTTCCCCTTTGGGAGCCACTAAGAACAAAGAAGGCAGTATGGAAAAATCACAAATGTTTAAGAGATAAAGAGCTGTGGTCAGGCTGATATATAAGGTTCTCTTACCTAAGATCACTTTGTCAAGACAGAGAGGTGGCTCTTTTATCTAAGGAACAGAAACCAACACAGAGAGTCAAGGAAAATGAAGAAATGGGAAAAGAATGAGATAAAACTTTAGAAACAGATCTCAGTGAAACAGAGATAAGTGATTTACCTAATAAAGAATTAAAAATAATGGTCATAAAGATGCTCACAGATCAGGAGAGCAATGTTTAAACAAAGTGAGAATTTCAAAGAAGGTAGAAAATATAAGAAAGTACCAAACAGAAATCAGAGAGCTGAAGAATACACTAACTGAATTGAAAAATTCAATAGAGGAGTTAAGCAGCAGACCAGTAGAAGAAAGGATCAGTGAACTCAAAGGGCAGTGAAATTTATCCAATCAGAGGAGCAAAGGAAAAAAAAAAGAAAGTAAAGACAACTTAAAGGACTTCTGAGACAACATCAAGTGAGCAAACAAGTATATGCATTATAGGGGGTCCCAGAAGTAGAAGAGAAAGGGGCAGAAAGCTTATAAGAAATATCAGCTGAAAACTTTCCTAACCTGGAGAAAGAAACAGACCAGATTTAGGAAGCACAGAGAAATCCAAAAAAGATAAATCCAAAGAGCCCTCACATGGAGACACATAATTAGATTGTGAAAAGTTAAAGACAAAGAGAGAATCTTAAAATCAGCAAGAGAAAAACTTGTCATGAACAAAGGAACCCCCATAAGACTATCAGCAGATTTTTCAGCAGAAATATTATAGGCCAGAGGGAAGTGGTATGATATATTCAAAAGGGCTGAAAGAAAAAAACAAACAAACTGCCAATCAAGAATACTTTATCCAGAAAAGCTATCCTTCAAAATTGAAGGAGATAGTTTCCCAGACAAGCAAGAACTGGAGGAGTTCATTACCACTAGACCAGCCTTATTAAAATGTTAAAGGGACTTCATCAACCTGAATCAAAGGATGCTAATTAGTGACAAAGAAACCTTTGAAAGTATGTCTCACTGGTAAAGATAAATATACAGTTAAATTCGAATACTTTATTGTAATGGTGGTGGGTAAATCCTTATAACTCTGGTGTGAAGGCTAAGACAAGATGGTTAAAAATAAGCATCAAAAAATTTTAATGGATACATAAGGTAAAAATATGTAAACTAACATCAAAAACAAAATGGAGGGGGGAGTAGAGTGTAGAACTTAAGTATTTGAAATTAAGTTGTTATAGCTTAAAATATACTATTATAAATATGTTTTATATAAGCCTCATGGTAACCACAAAGCAAATACCTATAGTAGATGCACAAAAGATAAAAGGAGTCTATGCACACCCCTACAAAAAAAAATCATCAAACCACAAAAGAAGAAAGCAAGACATGAAGGAACAAAGGAATTACAATACAGCCAGAGAACAATGAATGAAATGGCAATAGTAAGTCCACATCTATCAATAGTAACCTTAAATAACTGAATGGAAAAAAAAAAGACCCAATTATATGCTGCATACATGAGAATCACTTCAGCTTTAAGGACACATACAGAGTGAAAGTGAAGGAATGGAAAAATATCTCATGAATGGAAACCAAAAGAAAGCAGGGTAACTATATTTATATTGGACAAAATAGACTTTAAGACACAGAATGTAGGAAAAAAGGTCATTATATTATGATAAAGGGGTCAATCCAACAAGAGAATAAAAAATTGTAAATATCCACCCAACATTGGAGCACCTAAGTACATAAAGCCTATATTAACAGACCTGAGGGTACTCCCTGGCAGTCCAGTGGTTAAGACTTGGTGCTTTCACGGCCGGGGTCTGGGTTCAATCCCTGGTCGAGGAACTAAGATCCTGCAATCTGCACAGCGTGGCCGTGGGGGAAAAAAAACGAGACCTAAGGGAGGAAGAGACAGTAATCCAATAATAGGGGACTTCAATACCACACTTTTAACAATAGATATTTCATCCAGATTGAAAATCAATGAGGAAACATTGGACTTAAATGATACATTAGACCAGATGGACTTAAGATACATTATGACGTTCTATCCAAGGGCAGCAGAATACATATTCTTCTCAAGTGCACATGTATCATTCTCCAAAATAGAGCATATGTTAGGCCACAAAAGAGGTCTTAAGATTAAGGAGACTGAAATTGCATCAAGCATCTTTTCTGACCACAATGGTATGAAACTAGAAATCAATTATAAGAAGAAAAGTGGAAAATTCACAAATGTGTGGAGATTAAAAACCATGCTACTGAACAACCAGTGGGTCAAAGAAGAAGACCAAACAGAAATAAAAAAATATTCTGACACAAATGAAAATAGAAATGCAACACACCAAAACATGCGATGGAGCAAAAGCAGTTCTAATAGGGAACTTCATACTGCACTAAGAATCAAGAAAGATCTCAAATAAATAACCCAGCTTTACACCTCAAGGAACTAGAAAAAGAACAAACTAAGCCCAAAGTTAGTTGAAGGCAGGGAAATAAAAGATCAGAGCAGAAAGAAATGAAATACAGGCTAAAAAGATAATAGAAAAGATTTTTTTTTTAATGAAGAGCTGATTTTTTAAAAAAGAAACAAATGGCAAATCATTTGCTAGACTTAAAACAAAAAAAAGAGAAGCCTCAAATAAATAAAATTATAAATGAAAGAGATTTTACAACTAGTACCACACAATGAATCATAAGAGAGTATGTTGAACAATTATACACCAATAAACTGCACAAACTAGAAGAGATGGAAAAAGTCCTAGAACCATATAACCTACCAAGACTGAAGCATGAAAAAATAGAAAATCTGAACATATTAATTACTAGTGAGGAGACTGAATCAGTAATGAAAAACCTCCCAATTAAGAAAAGTCCAGGACCAGACAGCTTCATTGGTGAATTCCACCAAGCATTTAAAGAATTTATACTAATCCTTCTCAAACTCTTCCAACAAATAGAAGTGGGAATCCTTCCAAACAAATTTTATGAGGACATCATTACCCTGATACCAAAACCAAAAAAGGACACTATAAGAACAGAAAACTACAGGCCAATGTCTCTGATGAAAGTAGATACAAATATCCTGAACAATATATTAGCAAACCAAATCTACAGCACATTAAAAGAATCATGCACCATAATTAAGTGGAATTTATTCCAGGGATGTAAGCATAGTTCAGTATCCATAAGTCACTGTTATAAACCAAGTAACAAAATGAAGGATAAAAATCATATGATCATCTCAAGATACAGAAAAAGCATTTGATAAAATTCAACATCCATTCATGATAAAAACTCCCAATATTGGGGTTGTAGAAAGAATGTACTTCAACATAATAAAGGCTATATATATGACAAGCCCACAGCTAACATCATACTCGATGAAAAGCTGAAAGGTTTTCTTCTAAAAGCAGGAACAAGACAAGGATGCCCACACTTACCAATTTTATTCAACATATTACTAGACGTCCTAAGCAGAACAATTAAAATAGCAAGCAAGGAAAAGACATAAAAAGCTTCCACAACAAAAAGGAAGAAGTAGATGAAATGCAGATGATATATTATATATAGACTACCCCTAAAAACTCTACCAAAGAACTGTTATAATAAATGAATATAATAAAGTTGTAGGATACAAAGTCAATATACAGGCATACCTCATTTTATTGCACTTTGTAGATACTGTGGGTTTTTCTTGTTGTTTTGGTTTTTTTTTAACAACTTGAAGGTTTGTGGCAATCCTGTGTTGTCAGAAGATGGTTAGCATATTTTAGCAATAAAATTAAGCTATACATATTGTTTTTTAAGACATAATACTAATGCACACTGAATAGACTATAGTGTAAACATAACATATGCACTGGGAAACAAATTTGCGTGACTCGTGATTTGCTTTATTGCAGTGGTCTAGAACTGAACCTGCAATATCTCCAAGATATGCCTGTATTGAGTTTTTTTGGTTTTGTTTTTCAACAAATTGAAGCTTTATGGCAACCTTGCATTGTGTATCAAGCAAGTCTATCAGCACCATTTTTCCAATAGCATTTGTTCACTTCGTGTCTCTAAGTCACATTTTGGTCATTCTCACAATATTTCAAACTTTTCATTATTATTTTATTTCTTATGGTGATCTGTGACCAGTGATCTCTGATATTACTATTGTAATTGTTTTGGGGCACAATGAACGGCACTCATATCAAGATGGTGAACTTGATAAATATTGTGTCTTCTGACTGCTCCACTAACCGGGAACTTCACCATCTCTCTCCTTCTCCCTGATGGGAAGGAACAGGCCTCCTTATTCCCTGAGACACAACAATATTGAATGTAGGCCAATTAATAACCCTACATGACCTCTAAGTGTTAAAGTGAAAGGGAGAGTCACATGTCTTTCACTTTAAATCAAAAGCTAGCAACGATTAAGCTTAGTGAGGAAGGCATGTACAAAGCTGAGATAGTCTAAAAGCTAGGCCTTTTGTGCCAGTTACCAAGTGCTACTCCAGTGAACCCAGGAATGTTAAGAAAGTGAAACAGCCTCATTGCTAATACAGTAAGTCTACATATGAATGAGTTCTGTCCTGAGAGTGAGTTCATAAGTCCAATTAGTTTGTAAGTCCAACAAAGTTAGCCTAGGTACCCAACTAACACAATCGGCTACATAATACTGTACTGTAATCGGTTTATAATAGTTTTCACACAAATACATAAAAAACAAACAAAATAAAGAAAACACTTTAGGTGTTACAGTATAGTACCTTGAAAAGTATAGTAGTATAGTACAACAGGTGGCATACAGGGGCTGGCATCAAGTGAACAGGTTACTGACTGGAGGACGGAGAAGAGGTGGGAGATGGTAGAGCTGTAGGATTGTCAGCAATAGACGGAGGGTCTGGACAAAAGCACAACCACTTGTAGAGGATGCACGCAATGTGACAATATACACCAGACATGTGAACTAACTTATGTGACTGGACATGCAAATGCATGTTCGCACCTTTGAAAGTTCACAACTTGAAGGTTTGTATGTAGGGGACTTACTGTAAGCAGAAAATTTTATTAGTCTGGCTAGAAAATCAAACCAGCCACAACATTCCCTTAAGCCAAATCCCAATCCAGAGCAAGGCTCTGGCTCTCTCAAATTCTGTGAAGGCTGAGACAGGTCAGGAAGCTGCAGAAGAAAAGTTTGAAGCTGCCAGAGATTGGTCCTTGAGGTTTAAGGTAAGAAGCCAGCTCCATAACATCAAAGTGCAAGATTCAGCAAGTGCTGATGTAGAAGGTGCAGCAAGTTATCCAAAGATCTAGCTAAGATAATTCATGAAGGTGGCTCCACTAAACAACAAATTTTCAACATAGATGAAACAGCTGTTGAAACATCTATTGAGAGAAGATGCCATCCAGGACTTTTCATAGCTAGAATGGAGAAGTCAATGCATGGATTCAAAGCTTCAGAGGACAGGCTAACTAACTCTCTTGTTAGGGGCCAGTGCAGCTGGTGAGTTTAACTTGGAAGTCATTGCTCATCTACCACTCTGAAAATCCTAAGGCCCTTAAGAATTATGCTAAATCTATTCTGCCTGTGCTTTATAAATGGAACAACAAAGTCTGGATGACAGCACATCTACTCACAACATGGTTAACTAAATATTTTAAGCCCAGTATTGAGAACTGTTTATTCCTCAGGAAAACAAAATTTCTTTCAAAATATTACTGCTCATTGACAATACACTTGGACACCCAAAAGCTCTGATCAAGATGTACAGTGAGCTTAACATGGTTTTAAATTCTGCTAACATGGCATACATTCTGCAGTCCATGGATCAAGGAGTAATTTCAACTTTTAAGTCTTCTTATTTAAGAAATATATTTTGTAAAGCTATAGCTGCCATGGTGATTCCTCTGACGAATCTGGGCAAAGTCAATTGAAAACCTTCTGAAAAGCATTCACCATTCTAGATGCCATTAACAGCATTCATGGAAACCATAAAAAGAATGAAAAGACAACCCTCAAAATGGGAGAAAATATTTGCAAACGAAGCAACTGACAAAGGATTAATCTCCAAAATATACAAGCAGCTCATGCAGTTCAATATCGAAAAAACAAACAACCCAATCCAAAAATGGGCAGAAGACCTAAATAGACATTTCTCCAAAGAAGATATACAGATTGCCAACAAACACCTGAAAGGATGCTCAACATCACTAATCATTAGAGAAATGCAAATCAAAACTACAATGAGGTATCACCTCACACCAGTCAGAATGGCCATCATCAAAAAATCTACAAACAATACTGAAGAGGGTATGGAGAAAAGAGAACCCTCTTGCACTGTTGGTGGGAATGTAAACTGATACAGCCACTATGGAGAACAGTATGCAGATTCCTTAAAAAACTAAAAATAGAAATACCATATGACACAGCAATACCACTACTGGGCATATACACTGAGAAAACCATAATTCAAAAAGAGTCATGTACCAAAATGTTCATTGCAGCTCTACAATAGCCAGGGCATGGAAGCAACCTAAGTGTCCATTCACAGATGAATGGATAGAGAAGATGTGGCACATATATACAATGGAATATTACTCAGCCATAAAACAAAATGAAATTGACTTATTTGTAGTGAGGTGGATGGACCTAGAGTCTGTTATACGGAGTGAAGTAAGTCAGAAAGAGAAAAACAAATACTGTATACTAACACATATATATGGAATCTAAAAAAAGAAAAATACTTCAGAAGAACCTAAGGGCAGGACAGGAATAAAGACGCAGACGTAGAGAATGGACTTGAGGACACGGGGACTGGGAAGGGTAAGCTGGGATGAAGTGAGAGAGTGGCATGGATAGCTAGAGGGAAGCAGCTGCATAGCACAGGGAGATCAGCTCGATGCTTTGTGACCACCTAGATGTGTGGGATAGGGAGGGTGGGAGGGAGACCCAAGAGGGAAGAGATGGGGGATGTGTGTATATGTATAGCTGATTCATTTAGTTATACAGCAGAAACGGAACACACCATTGTAAAGCAATTATACCGCAATAAAGATGTTTAAAAGAAAAGAGTATTAATGATTCATGCCTTTAGGTCAAAACATCAACATTAACAGGAGTTTGGAAGAAGTTGTTTCCAACCTCATGGATAACTTGACTGGTTCAAGATGTCAGGGGAGGAAGTAATTACAGATGTTGTGGAAACAGCAAGAGAACTAGAATTATAAGTGGGGCTTAAGATGTGACTGAATTGCTGCAATCTCATCATAAAACTTGAATGAATGAGGATTTGCTTCTTATGGATGAGCAAAGAAAGTGGTTTCTTCAGATGGAATCTAATCCTGGTAAAGATGGTGTAAAGACTGTTGAAATACAACTAAAGATTTAGAATATGACATAAACTTAGTTGATAAAGGAGTGGCAGGGTTCTGAGAGGATTGACTCCAATTTTGAAAGAAGTTCTACTGTGCGTAAAATGCTATAAAACAGCTACAGAGAAATTGTTCATGAAAGGAAGAGTCAATTGATGCAGGAAACTTCATTGTTGCCTTAGAAACTGCCACAGCCACCCCAACCTTGAGCAACCATCATCCTGATCAGCCAGCAGCCATCAACATCGAGGTAAGACCCTCCACTAGCAAAGGCTGAAGGCTCAGATGATGCTTAGCATTCTTTTAGCAATAAAGTGTTTATAAATTTTTAAAAATTTATTCTTATTATTTATTTAATATTAGTTTATTGGAGCTACCTTTTTCTTTTCTTTTCTTTCTTTCTTTCTTTTTTTTTTTTTGCTACATTGCACGGCTTCCAGGATCTCAGTTCTCTGACTAGGGATTGAACCTGGGTCATGGCTGTGAAAGACTGGAATCCTAACCACTAGGTCACGAGGGAACTCCCAGCAATAGAGGATTTTTAAATTAAGGTGTGTATATATTTTTTAGACATGATGCTATCTCACACTTTAAATAGACTACAGTATAGTCTGAACATAACTTTCATATGCACTGGGAAACCAAAAAACTTGTGCAACTTGTGATATTTGCTTAATTGTGGTCATCTGTAACTGAATCTGCAATATCTCCAAGGTATGCCTGGTACAAAAATCTTTTGCATTTATATACACTAACAACTATCAGAAAGAGAAATTAAGAAAATAATCCCATTTACAGCTGCATCAAAAATAATAAAGATACACTAGGAATAAATTTAACCAGGGAAGTAACAGATCTGGACACTGAAAATTATAAGACACTGATGAAAGAAATTGAAAACATAAATAAATGGAAAGATATTTCATGCTCATGGACTGGAAGAATATTATTAAAATATTCATACTACCCAAAGTCATCTACAGATTCACTGTAATCTGTACCAAAATTCCAATGGCATATTTTCAAAGAAACAGAAGAGCAATTCTAAAACGTTATGAAACCACTAAAGACCCCAAATAGCTAAAGCAAACTTGAGAAAGAACAAAGCTGGAGAAATCATACTTCCTGATTTCCAACTATATTTTAAAGCTATAGTAATTAAAACAGTATGGTATTGGCATAAAAATAAACACATAAATCAGTGGAATAGAGAGCCCAGAAATAAATCTATGCATATATGGTCAATTAATTTACAACAGAGGAGCCAAGAATATACAGTGGGGAAAGGACAGTTTCGTCAATAAGTGGTGCTGGAAAAATCGGACAGCCATTTGCAAAAGAATGAAATTGGACCACTATCTTACACCATACACAAAAATCAATTCAAAATGGATTAAAGCCTGAAATTCAAGACCTGAAACCGTGAAACTCCCAGAAGAATACACCGGAGGTAAGCTCCTTGACATGGGTCTTGAGAATTTTTTTTTTTCTGTATTTCACACCAAAAGGAAAAATAAACAAGTGGGACTAGATCAAACTGAAAAGCTTCTACACAGCCAAGAAAATCATAAACAAAATGAAAAGGCAACCTATGGAATGGGAAAAAATATTTACAAAACCTCTATATAACAAGAGGTTAATGTCCAAAGTATATACAGAACTGACACAATTCAATAGCAAAAAAGCAAATCAATTAGAAATGGGCAGAGGATGTGAATAGACATGTTTCCAGGGAAGATATACAAATGATATACAAAAATATATACAGCAGGTACACGAAAAGATGTTCAACATCAGTAGTCACCAAAACCACAATGAGATTTCACCTCACATGTATTAGAATGGCTATCATCAAAATGACAAAAGTGTTGTTGAGGATGTGAAGAAAAGAGAATCCTTGTGCACTGTTGGTGGGGATGTAAATTGGTGCAAGTATGGAAAACAGTATGGAGATTCCTCAAAAAGTTAAAAATGAAAAATATGTGATCCAGCAATCCCAGTTCTGGGTATATATCCAAAGGAAATGAACACAGGATACACACACACAATACACACACACATATGTGTGTGTATTGTGTGTGTGTGTGTGTGTGTGTGTATATATATATATATATATATATATATATATATATATATATATATATAAATCTACATTCCCATGTTCATTGCAGCATTATTTGCAATAGCCAAGATAAGGAAACACCTAAGTGACAGTTAACAGATGAATGAGTAAAAGATGTGGTAAATACAATGGCATATTATTCCACCATTAGAAAGAAGGAAATCTTGCCACTTGTGACAACATGGATGGATCTTGAGGGAATTATGCTAAGTGAAATAAGCCAGAGAGAAAGACAAATACTGCATGGTATGATTTACATGTGGAATCTGGAAAAAAAAAAAGAAAAAAGAAACAAAAAACTGGAACAGTAGGAAAGCAGTTGCTAGAGGTTGGGGGTATAGAGGAAAATAGGGAGAGGTCAAAGAGTACAAAATTTCAGGTATAACATGAATAAAGTCTGAGGGTCTAATGTATAACCTAGTGACTAGAGATGACAACACTGTATTATATAATTGAAATTGAAATTTGCTGAGAGTAGAACTCCACTATTGTCACACACACACACACACACACACACACACACACACACACACAGAGAACTGGATAAATATGTAAGGTGATGGACATAATTAACTAGAGGGACCTTTCACAATGTATATGTAGATCAAATCATGATGTACAGTACATTTTAAATATCTAACAATTTTGCCTATTATATCTCAATAAAGGTAAAAAAAAAATGAAGTTATGTAAGTTACAGACTATCACTGAGTAATAATAGCAAACAACTGAAGTAAAAACTATGTCCAAGATAGTTATAATGGGAAATTAATTGTTTATGCCAAGTATTAAAAACAAAGTTAGATGGGATTTGATAGTATAAGATTAAATATCAAAACTTGTACCTTTATAAACGTAACACCTGTTTTTAAACACCCATGCAACGCTTACAGAAATTTTAACCTATCTTTTGACCACAATAATAAAAATAGTGTACATTTTTAAATTAAAAAGCATGCTAGGGGACTTCCCTGGTGGCGCAGTGGTTAAGAATCTGCTTGCCGATCATACTTGAGAGAAGATGGCGGAAGACTAAGACGCGGAGATCACCTTCCTCCCCACAGATACATCAGAAATACATCTACACGTGGAACTGCTCCTATAGAACACCCACTGAACGCTGGCAGATCTTAGACCTTCCAAAAGGCAAGAAACTCCCCAGGTACCTGGGTAGGGCAAAAGAAAAAAGAATAAACAGAGACAAAAGAATAGGGACAGGACCTGCACCAGTGGGAGGGAGCTGTGAAGGAGGAAAGGTTTCCACACACTAGAAGCCCCTTCACGGCGGAGACTGCAGGTGGCAGAGGGGGAAGCTTCAGAGACACGGAAGAGAGCGCAGAAACGGTGTGCGGAGGGCAAAGCGGAGAGATTCCCACAGAGGATCAGTGCCGACCAGCACTCACCAGCCCGAGAGGCTTGTCTGCTCACCCGCCGGGAAGGGCGGGTGTTGGGAGCTGAGGCTCGGGCTTCTCCGAAGCCGGGAGAGGACTGGGGTTGGCGGCGTAAACACAGCCTGAAGGGGCTAGTGCACCATGGTTAGTCGGGAGGGAGTCTGGGAGAAATCTGGAGCTGCAAAGAGGCAAGAGACCTTTTCTTCCCTCTTTGCTTCCTGGTGCGTGAGGAGAGGGGATTAAATGCACCACTTACAGGAGCTCCAGAGACGGGCGCGGAGCTGCCGAAGAGACGAGGGACTTTTTCTTGCCTCTGTTTCCTGGTGCGCGAGGAAAGGGGTTTAAGCGCGTCGCTTAAAGGACCTCCAGAAACGGGCGCGGAGCTGCCGAAGAGACCAGAGATTTTATCTTGCCTCTTTGTTTCCTGGTGCGAGAGGAGAGGGGATTATGCGAGCCGAGCCGCATAAAGGAGCTCCAGAAATGGGCGCAAGCCGAGGCTATCAGCCTGGACACCAGAGACGGGTGTGAGACACTAAGGCTGCTGCTGCGGCCACCAAGAAACCTGTGTGTGAGCACAGGTCACTCTCCACACATCCCCTCCTGGGAGCCTGTGCAGCCCGCCACTGCCAGGGTCCCGGGATCCAGGGACAACTTTCCCAGGAGAACGCACGGTGCGCCTCAGGCTGGTGCAATGTTATGGTGGCCTCTGCGGCCGCAGGCTCGCGCTACACTCCGTGCCCCTCCCTCCCCCCTGGCCTGAGTGAGCCAGAACACCTGAATCAGCTGCTCCTTTAACCCCATCCCGTCTGAGCAAAGAGCAGACGCCCTCGGGGGACCTACGTGCAGAGGCGGCGCCAAGTCCAAAGCTGAACCCAGAGAGCTGTGTGAACAAAGAGGAGAGGGGGAGGTCTCTCCCAGCAGCCTCAGAAGCAGCGGATTAAATCTCCACAATCAAGTTGAAGTGCCCTGCATCTGTGGAATACCTGAATAGACAGCAAATCATCCCAAGTTGAGGAGGTGGACTTTGGGAGCAAGATATATTATTTTCCCCTTTTTTTCTCTTTTTGTGAGTATGTGAGTGCTGCTGTGTGAGATTTTGTCTGTATAGCTTTGCTTTCACCATTTGTCCTAGGGTTCTGACTGACCCTCCCTTTTTTTTGGTACTTAAAAATTTTTTTCATAATAATTATTTTTTATTTTAATAACTTTATTTTATCCTACTTTATCTTCTTTCTTTCTTCCTTCCTTTCTTCCTCACTTTCTTCCTCTCTTCCTTCCTTCTCCCTTCCTTCCTTCCATCCTTCTTTCCTCCTTCCTTCCTTTCTTTATTTCCTTTCTATTTTTTCTCCCTTTTATTCTGACCCGTGTGGCTTAAAGGCTCTTGGTGCTCCAGCTGGCGTCAGGGCTGTGTTTCTGAGGTGGGAGAACCAACTTCAGGACACTGGTCCACAAGAGACCTCCCAGCCCCACGTAATATCAAACAGTGAAAATCTCCCAGAGATCTCCATCTCAACACTAACACCCAGCTTCACTCAAGGACCAGCAATGAACAGTACTGGACACCCTATGCCCAACAACTAGCAGGAGAGGACTACAGCCCCATCCATTAGCAGAGAGACTGCCTAAAATCATAATAAGGGTACAGACACCCCTAACACACCTCCAGACATGGACCTGCCCACCAGAAACACAAGATCCAGCCTCATCCACCAGAACAGAGGCACTATTCCCCCCTACCAGGAAACCTACTCAACCCACTGAACCAACCTCAGCCACTGGGGACAGCCACCAAAAACAGCAGGAACTACGAACGTGCAGCCTGCAAAAAGGAGACCCCAAACACAGTAAGTTAAGCAAAATGAGAAGACAGAAAAACACACAGCAGATGAAGGAGCAAGATAAAAAACACACCTGACCTAACAGATGAAGAGGAAATAGGCAGTCTACCTGAAAAAGAATTCAGAATAATGATAGTAAAGATGATCCAAAATCTTGGAAATAGAATACAGAAAATGGAAGGAACATTTAACAAGGACCTAGAACTAAAGAGGAAGGAAGCAACAATGAGCAACACAAGAAATGAAATTAAAAATACTCAAGATGGGGTCAATAGCAGAATAACTGAGGCAGAAGAACGGATAAGTGAACTGGAAGATAAAATAGTGGAAATAACTACTGCAGAGCAGAATAAAGAAAAAAGAATGAAAAGAACTGAGGACAGTCTCAGAGACCTCTGGGACAACATTAAATGCACCAACATTCGAATTATATGGGTCTCAGAAGAAGAGGAGAAAAAGAAAGGGACTGAAAAAAATATTTGAAGAGATTATAATTGAAAACTTCCCTAATATGGGAAAGGAAATAGTTAATCAAGTCCAGGAATCACAGAGAGTCCCATATAGGATAAATCAAAGGAGAAACATGACAAGACACATAATAATCAAACTGTCAACAATTAAATACAAAGAAAACATATAAAAGCAGCAAGGGAAAAACAACAAATAACACACAAAGGAATCCCCATAAGGTTAACAGCTGATCTTTCAGCAGAAACTGTGCAAGCCAGAAGGGAGTGGCAGGACATATTTAAAGTGATGAAGGAGAAAAACCTACAACCAAGATTACTCTACCCAGCAAGGATCTCATTCAGATTTGATGGAGAAATTAAAACCTTTACAGATAAGCAAAGGCTGAGAGAGTTCAGCACCACCAAACCAGCTCTACAACAAATGCTAAAGGAACTTCTCTAGGCAAGAAACACAAGAGAAGGAAAAGACCTACAAGAACAAACCTGAAACAATTAAGTAAATGGTAATAGGAACACACATATCAATAATTACCTTAAATGTAAATGGATTAAATGCTCCCACCAAAAGACACAGACTGGCTGAATGGATACAATAACAAGACCCAAATATATGGTGCATACAAGAGACCAACTTCATACCTAGGAACACATACAGACTGAAAGTGAGGGGATGGAAAAAGATATTCCATGCAAATGGAAATCAGAAGAAAGCTGGAGTAGCAATACTCGTATCAGACAAAATAGACATTAAAATAAAGACTATTATAAGAGACAAAGGACACTACATAATGATCAAGGGATTGATCCATGAAGGAGATATAACAATTGTAAATATTTATGCACCCAACATAGGAGCACCTCAATACATAAGGCAAATACTAACAGCCATAATAAAAGGGGAAATCGACAGTAACACAATCATAGTAGGGGACTTTAACACCCCAATTTCACCAACGGACAGATCATCCAAAATGAAAATAAATAAGGAAACACAAGCTTTAAATGATACATTAAACAAGATGGACTTAATTGATATTTATAGGACATTCCATCCAAAAACAACAGAATACACATTTTTTTCAAGTGCTCATGGAACGTTCTCCAGGATAGATCATATATTGGGTCACAAATCTAGCCTTGGTAAATTTAAGAAAATTGAAATCGTATCAAGTATCTTTTCCAATCACAAGGCTATGAGACTAGATATCAATTACAGGAAAAGATCTGTAAAAAATACAAACACATGGAGGCTAAACAATACACTACTTAATGACGAAGTGATCACTGAAGAAATCAAAGAGGAAATCAAAAAATACTTAGAAACAAATGACATAGGAGACACGACGGCCCAAAACCTATGGGATGCATCAAAAGCAGTTCTAAGAGGGAAGTTTATAGCAATACAATCCTACCTTAAGAAAGAGGAAACAACTCAAATAAACAACCTAACCGTACACCTAAAACAATTAGAGAAAGAAGAACAAAAGGCCAGCAAAGGAAGCAGAAGGAAAGAAATCATAAAGATTAGATCAGAAATAAATGAAAAGAAATGAAGGAAACGATAGCAAAGATCAGTAAAAGTAAAAGCTGGTTCTTTGAGAAGATAAACAAAATTGATAAACCATTGGCCAGACTCATCAAGAAAGAAATTCTAATTCAATAGAATTAGAAATGAAAAACGACAGGTAACAGTGGACACTGCAGAAATACAAAAGATTATTAGAGATTACTACAAGGAACTGTATGCCAATAAAATGGACAACTGGGAAGAAACGGACAGATTCTTAGAAATGCACAAGCTGCCGAGACTGAACCAGGAAGAAATAGAAAATATGAACAGACCATTCACCAGCACTGAAATTGAAACTGTGATTAAAAATCTTCCAACAAATAAAAGCCCAGGACCAGATGGCTTCACAGGTGAATTCTATCAAACATTTAGAGAAGAGCTAACACCTATCCTTCTCAGACTCTTCCAAAAGATAACAGAGGGAGGAATACTCCCTAACTCATTTTATGAGGCCACCATCACCCTGATAGCAAAACCAGAGAAAGACGTCACAAAGAAAGAAAACTACAGGCCAATGTCCCTGATGAACATAGATGCAAAAATCCTCAACAAAATACTAGCAAACAGAATCCAACAGCACATTAAAAAGATCATACACCATGATCAAATGTGGTTTATTCCAGGAATGCAAGGATTCTTCAATATATGCAAATCAATCAATGTGATACACCATATCAACAAACTGAAGGAGAAAAACCATATGATCATCTCAATAGATGCAGAGAAAGCTTTTGACAAAATTCAACACCCGTTTATGAAAGAAACCCTGCAGAAAGTAGGCATAGAGGTGACTTTCCTCAACACAATAAAGGTCATATATGACAAGCCCACAGCCAGCATCATTCTCAGTGGTGAAAAACTGAAACCATTTCCACTAAGATCAGGAACAAGACAAGGTTGCCCACTCTCACCACTCTTATTCAACATAGTTTTGGAAGTTCTAGCCACAGCAATCAGAGAAGGAAAAGAAATAAAAGGAATCCAAATAGGAAAAGAAGAAGTAAAGCTGTCAGTGTTTGCAGATGACATGATACTATACATAGAGAATCCTAAGGATGCTACCAGAAAACTACTAGAGCTAATCAATGAATTTGGTAAAGTAGCAGGATACAAAATTAATGCACAGAAATCTCTGGCATTCTTATTCACTAATGATGAAAAATCTGAGAGTGAAATTAAGAAAACACTCCCATTTACCATTGCAACAAAAAGAATAAAATATCTAGGAATAAACCTACCTAAGGAGACAAAAGACCTGTATGCAGAAAATTATAAGACACTGATGAAAGAAAATAAAGATGATACAAATAGATGGAGAGATATACCATGTTCTTGGATTGGAAGAATCAACATTGTGAAAATGACTCTATGACCCAAAGCAATCTACAGATTCAATGCAATCCCTATCAAACTACCACTGGCATTTTTTACAGAACTAGAAGAAAAAAATTCACAATTTGTATGGAAACACAAAAGACCCCGAATAGCCAAAGCAAACTTGAGAATGAAAAATGGAGCTGGAGGAATCAGGCGCCCTGACTTCAGACTGTACTACAAAGCTATAGTAATCAAGACAGTATGGTACTGACACAAAAACAGAAATATAGATCAATGGAACAGGATAGAAAGCCCAGAGATAAACCCACACACATATGGTCACCTTATCTTTGATAAAGGAGGGAAGGATATACAGTGGAGAAAAGACAGCCTCTTCAATAAGTGGTGCTGGGAAAACTGGACTGGTGCAGTTAAAAGTATGAAATTAGAACACTCCCTAACACCATACACAAAAATAAACTCAAAATGGGTTAAAGGCCTAAATGTAAGGCTAGACAGTATCAAACTCTTAGAGGAAAACACAGGCAGAACACTCTATGACATAAATCACAGCAAGATCCTTTTTGACCCACCTCCTACAGAAATGGAAATAAAAACAAAAATAAATAAATGGGACCTAATGAAACTTAAAAGCTTTTGCACAGCAAAGGATACTATAAACAAGACCAAAAGACAACCCTCAGAACGGGAGAAAATAGTTGCAAATGAAGCAACTGACAAAGGATTAATCTCCCAAATTTATATGCAACTCATGCAGCTCAAAAATAAAAAAAACAACCGAATCCAAAAATGGGCAGAAGACCTAAATAGACATTTCTGCAAAGAAGATATACGGATTGCCAACAAACACATGAAAGAATGCTCAACATCACTAATCATTAGAGAAATGCAAATAAAAACTACAATGAGATATCATCTCACACTGGTCAGAATGGCTGTCATCAAAAAATCTAGAAACAATAAAATGCTGGAGAGGGTGTGGAGAAAAGGGAACACTCTTGCACTGTTGGTGGGAATGTAAATTCATACAGCCACTATGGAGAACAGTATGGAGGTTCCTTAAAAAACTACAAATAGAACTACCATATGACCCCGCAATCCCACTACTGGGCATATACCCTGAGAAAACCATAATTCAAAAAGAGTCATGTACCAAAATGTTCATTGCAGCTCTATTTACAATAGCCAGGACATGGAAGCAAACTAAGTGTCCATCAACAGATGAATGGATAAAGATGTGGCACATATATACAATGGAATATTACTCAACCATAAAAAGAAATGTAACGAGTTATTTGTAGTGAGGTAGATGGACCTGTAGTTTGTCATACAGAGTGAAGTCAGAGGAGAAAAACAAATACCGTATGCTAACACATATATATGGAATCTAAGAAAAAAAAAATGTCATGCAGAGACTACGGGTAGGACGGGAATAAAACAGAGACCTACTAGAGCATGGACTTGAGGATATGGGGAGGGGGAAGGGCAAGCTGTGATGAAGTGAGAGAGTGGTATGGACATATATACACTACCAAATGTAGAGTGGATAGCTAGTGGGAAGCAGCCGCATGGCACAGGGAGATCAGCTAAGTGGTTTGTGACCACGTAGAGGGGTGGGATAGGGAGGGTGGGAGGGAGGAAGACGCAAGAGGGAAGAGATATGGGAACATATGTATATGTATAACTGATTCACTTTGTTGTAAAGCAGAAACTAACACACCATTGTAAAGCAATTATTCTCCAATAAAGATGTTAAAAACAAAAAAAAAGGAATCTGCTTGCCGATGCAAGGGACATGGGTTCAAGCCCTGGTCTGGGAAGCTCCCACATGCTGTGGAGTAACTAAACCCGTGCGCCACAACTACTGAGCCTACGAGCCACAACTACTGAGGGCTGCGTGCCTAAAGCCTGTGCTCCGCACCGAGAAGCCACCGCAATGAGAAGCCTCTGCAGCAGAACAAAGAGTAGCCCCCGCTCACTGCAACTAGAGAAAGTGCGTGTGCAGCAACAAAGACCCAAAGCAGCCGAAAAATAAGCAAATAAATAAATATAAAAAAGCATGCTACCTTATTCTAAGTAAAGATGTTTTAAAAAAAGAAGAAAATGAAAGTACTTACCCCATCTTTCAAAGTCTGATGTCTAAAGTTGAAATCAGAACTAAGTTCTTATTGTTAATTAAATGCTTAGGAAAAAAATCAAAACTCTTCAATTTAAGAAGTTGAATATGAAAAAAGAACTCTGAGGAGAACAGGAAAGAAAGAATAAGAAATCAGTGAACCGGTAAAGTATAGTTGTTAAATGTAAGAGGTGATTTTGTCAGAAAAAAATTAGTCACATCTAATTTAAAGAGAACACAAGCAAAAATTACAGAGAAAAATATAATTTAATTCAGTAAAAAGACTCATAAGTCTGACAAGATTCATCAGATTGGAAGAAAATCGGGGAGAAAAACCTGAACTGCTGAAGGCAAAAGCCTTCAGGCTTAGATGATTTATTGGTGATTTTAGGTTGAAGGAACACTTATATCCCATTCTACTGAATAAATAATCTGTTGCCCCAAGACATGGAAGCAACCTAAATGTCCATTTACAGATGAATGGATAAAGAAGGCATGATATAGAATGGAATATTACTCAGTCATAAAAAGGAATGAAATAATGCCATTTGCAGCAACATGGATGGACTTAGAAATTATCATACTAAGTGAAGAAAGCCAGAGAAAGACAAATATCATGATATTTCTTATATGTGAAATTTTAAAAAAAGATGCTAATGAACTTATATACAAAACAGAAATAGATCCACAGACATAGAAAACAAATTTATGGTTACCACAGGGGAAAGGGGGAGAGAGATAAATTAGATTAGGATTAATGTATACACACAACTATATATAAAACAGATAACCAACAAGGACCTATATACCTACTATATAGCACTGTGAACTATACTCAGTATTTATATATATAAGACTGAATCACTTTGCTGTACATCTGAAACTTACACAACACTGTAAACAAACTACACTTCAATTAAAAAAAGAACTGTTGCAGAAAATAAGAATAAAAATCAGCATCAGCTAGAGCAGCAGCTAGATGTTAAAGTGCTTATTATGTTCCAGTGATCTAAATGCTTTATGTATATTGCCCTATTTAAATATCACATTAATTTAAAAGTAGGCACCCTTTATTATTCCAATATTCAGTACACTAGAAAGAGACAAAGTTTCAAGTTCACTTAAAAAACTGGAATAAGCTTGAAACCAATCTCACTAGAAATAAACATTTAAATAAAAAGTGGACAAATCAAATTTAATTACATTTAAAGAATCATTAAGATTGCAAAGTACACAATATTAGGGTTATCAATATACAAAGAAATTCATGGATTTAATGAAAACAGTTTAATTGATGTTAGAAGAGCATCCAATTAGGTTGAACAAATACTCCCGATATAATTTTTTTTTACTTTTTTTTTTTTTGGCCACGCTGCACGGCTTGCAGAATCTCAGTTCTCTGACCAGGGACTGAAGCCGGGTCATGGCAGTGAAAGTCCTAAATCCTAACCACTAGGACTCTAGGGAACTCCCCTGATATAAATACTTAAAACACTACAAACAAAAGCCAAAATTATTCTTAACATCTCTATTCAAATAAAGAATAAGACAAGAAAGCCTATCTTCATCATTATTAGTTATACTATGATCAGTGTAGTAAGAAGAAACTGGAAAATAATTATTTCAAGATGATATATCTTTAGTACATAAAAAATAAGCATCAGGTAAGTCATTAGCTCTAATAAAGTCCATTCAGTAAGGGGCCTAATTAGAAAATAAAACATAAAATAGATTTCCTATAGTACTTAAGATGTGTTACTGGCACATCTTTAGAAAAATAGATGAACGGAACAGAGTGGGAGTCCAGAAGCAAACCCACACATATTCAGTTTACCAGCTTATGACAGCAGTAACAGTGCAACGTATTTGGGAACAGATAGTCTTTCTCAATAAATGGTGCTGAGTTAATTGGACATTCAGATGGAAAATCCAATACAGATGTATAATTGATCAAAATACAAAAGGCTGAACAAAAAAACTTCTAGAAGAAAAAATGGTAAAATGTTCAGATATTAGATATCCATCTGAGAAAGAACTTAAATTTAGAATACAGAAAGAACAGCAACATATCAGTAAGAAAAAGGCAGACAACCCAATACAAAAATGGGCAAAGAGATAAACAGATACTACACCAAAGGAGACAACCTGAATGGCCAAAAAGCATTTGAAATGGTTTTCAACTTTATCAGGAAAAAGCAAATCAAAACCACAATGTGATACCAAAATGGCTATAACAAAAATACCAAGTACTGACAATGATGTAGAACAATTGGAACTCTCCTTACACTGTGGATAGTCATATGATTTGTTACAGCCACTCTGGAAAATTGAAAAATCTGAATAAGGTGAGCATGTGAAACCCGATGATCCAGCCACTCCACTCCTAAATATATATCCAATTGAAAAGTGTAATACATTCACCAAAAAACATGTACAAGAATATTCACAGCAGTTCTATTCATAATAGCCCCAAACTGGAAATCTAAATGTTCAACTGTAAAATAGATTAATTGTGGTATAATAAATCGTGGATAAATACAATGAAAAAACACAACACTGAGAATGACAACTGAATTACATACAACATGAATGGTTGTCCAATTTTGTGCAAAAGAAGTTAAAAAAGACTATATACTGCATAAATCTATTTATGCAAAGTTAAAAAAGGCTGAAACTATGGCTCTAGAGATCAGAATAATTATCTTTGGGATCAGCAGTTAGTTACTAGAAGGAAGCATGAGCGGATTCTAGGGTACCGATTATAGTCTTGATCTGGGTGATTAAGTGGATTTGTGTATTTTTAGAAAATTCATTGAACTGTATAATAATAGTTTCTGCACTTTTTCTGTTTTATCCTTCCATAAAAATTTTACATTAACAAAAAACCAATAATCAAACAATGGAATGCAGACTTCCCTAAAAATAGCAACAAACAACAAAATACCCAGTTTAATAAGACATTTGTGAGGATAAGGATAACTACAAAATTATGGATATATACCATGTTACCATTAGCTTTTCAGTATCAGCTAACTCATAGGGTTAATGTACTTCAAATGGATATTCCAATAGAATTTTAACTTGGAAAAAATACAAGTGATTCTAAAGTAAATCCAGAAGCTTAAAAGAGACAAATACCTGAAAAAAATCAGAAAAGTTATAATAGACATAAAGCTACAATGCTTTCATCAATGGCACAAAATAATCTATACACTGTACTATGTAGTGCATGTATATGTGTATAAATTTAATATAGGTCCAAAACCTTTGATTTTATACCTCTCTGGTTAGCTGGGTTTCATAGTTCAGAATATTTAGGATTTTAAAAAAGTACCAGAATGTATATATCATATACCCCAGTTGAGTCTGAAACGGTATACTAATTAAGCACATTGCTATTTTTCCAGCAAAATATGAATATTCATACTACTAATGTAGCCTCATGTCAAATCAGGTCAGGTTTGGCCTTGAAATGAGTTTTGATGTTCAACTTAAGGGAAAAAATTGGTTGTGAACATTTTGGATTTTAGAATTGTAAATAAAAAAGATTAGGAATCAGTAGAGGATAAGAGAGACATTATACATAAATGTGTGTGAGGAGAGAAACCTTATTTTAAGCAGTTTTATGAGTCAAGTGGTTAAATACTTAGGGAAAAAATGTACTGATTCTTTCTTCACACCAGGTATCAAACCAAATTATTTACGGATTAGGAGCTTATCCTAATTTCAACAAATCAAGAAATAAAAAACCAATAGAAACCAGTAATGATACAGTTGAATATTATCTCTGGTAAGGTATAAACATATGCTATGGAAGAAATGACAATTTCCTGGCAGGAATATTAATTGAAGTAATTTCCTGGAAGAAATTTGGCAAAACGTATTGAGGTCCTTGAAAAAATGTACACTAAATTTTGACTTGGTAATTCTACTCTCTAAAGCATCTCCTAAGGAAGTAATTGACAACATAAATACGTATTTATTTACGAACATGTTCACTGCTAGTTTTTTAAAAATAGCTAAAAACTGGATAATGCCTGATATTATTTGAAGTAAAAAAAAAGCATTAGGAAGTTATATTTACAGTTTAAGTTCAATTATATAGAAAGAATAATTTAGGGAAAAGAGACTAGTAAAGTAGGCAAAAATGTTAACCAATATTTATAAAAATAGGAAAGTCTATTAAAAGAGAATGCATCCTACCAGGGTCAAAATTTGATATATAATTTCAATAAGTTAAGCCTGAGGCTGAAAGACGGTGGCTTGAAAAATGATGAATGCAGAATATATAGCACTATGCTTTTGAAATTACTCCTTATCAAAGCTTAATCTTGGTATTCCTAATAGTCATGACATCTAGCCTTTGGCTGAATGCTGATGGATGCTTTACGCATGTAAAATTTCAACATACTTACTAAAGGGTTCCAACAATATCCAGGGCTAAACTAATCAAATATTTTAATTACAAGACTTCTCAAATTTGGCATACAACTGAGTACACTAAGTCAGGGGTCCCCAACCCCCGGGCCGTGGACTAGTACCAATCCATGGCCTGTTAGGAACCGGGCCGCCCAGCAGAAGGTGAGCAGCGGGCGAGTGAGCGAAGCTTCATGGGCCGCTCCCCATTGCTCGCATTACCGCCTGAATCCTGAACAATCCTCGCCCCTTCTGCGGAAAAATTGTCTTCCATGAAACTGGTCCCTAGTGCCAAAACGGTTGGGGAGCTGCACTAAGCAATGTCAAAAAATAAACAGTGCATGGATCCTTTACATGTAGTTACAGAAGTAGCCACAAGTTGTCTCTGTTATACTTTAACCCCGAAATGTAGTCAATTGGGCATCTGACTGTTTAAAATAGATTACCGGGTACAATAATTAAGTCTAGCACATTGGGACTTTTAGGATAAAATGAGGACTATGGTTTTGTTCTTGAACATAAATGAAAGCTCCAAATACAAGTTGTCTTTGGACTATAGTGGCTCCTGGCTAGTGAACTAAGAATCCTGAAGAAAGTGAGCTTATTTGTATACGAATTCTTAGCACATACAAATTAACTGAATGAGAAGAAAATCTATAATTTTCAGCATTATGTAAACTTCCGAAAACAAGAATTGACTTGTAAAGGAATTTCTTCAAAGTATCTAAAAGAGAATGATTGCCAATATGAAGGAATTCAAACTTTTGAAGTTAATGAAAATATTTATTCAAACCTAACTGTAGTACAGTATCAAGCTGAGTTAAATAAACATTAACTGTACTAATTCCGGGTTCCTTAGGAACAGACCGCTGCTACATCATAAAAATTTATTACAACACAAATTTCTGCAGTAAGGTTCAGCTAGTAAGACGTGATTTCCACACTGAGAAATGTAGTGTAAGAGTAGGATGGATTTAGTTTTCTAAAGGTCCAGTATTTTTTAAAAAATGGTTGAGGAAAATGACTCATAAATATATACAACTGCAGAAAGAAACCCTTAGTATACTGATATTTAACAAAACAGAAAGCACTTAAGAGAACATACTTTAAGATCTAGGCACAATTGGTACGAATTATAATTTCTGTACTCATTTAAAGGTTTAAACCAATTCTTCAACTTGACTGATGTGTGTGAGTCTAATACAGAGAAGGCACTTCTTTCATTCTCCTTAAGGACTTTCTGAGGGAAACTCTATAATACTTTAAGGGGTACAGAGACAACGTACTATACCCGAGTGTAACATAGCCCATTTTAGGAGAAACTAAATTAAAATAGAAAAGTATGATTTCTCTTTTTACATCTTATGATGGACATGGCTTTCTAAAAGGACAACAGAAGATAATCCTGCGTACAAGCTTTAACATAGAACACAAGATTTAAATTAAATGTGCATTGGTCTCTACTATGTAAAAAGTTCTATGAATTAGTGCAGTTCTTTAAATCCCCAGTATTTAGGGGAAAAGTATATACATAGCAAGAAATCTCAACTACTACATAACCAAACTTTTTATGGCTCAACAGTCTAAACGCTTAAAGTTATGTAAAAGATCTTAGAAGTTATAAACAAAAGATCAGAACACTCAAATGGCTTACAAAATTCTCTCTTTAAAACAAAGAGACCAGAACAACCAGAAGAAATAAAGTGTGCAATTTTAGGAACATTATCTTTACTGCAATTATAAGAATGGGCGGCAAAGTATTCACTCTAGAAAAAAACCCCAAATTGTTAATTTCTGGTTACTTTATTACCATATGAATTCATTATCACTCTTGTACTAATTAGTGGCTATGTCTTCAGATATCTTGTGGGACAATTACTGAAGGCAATTTATAAAGAAAAGTATACTTTTCCCACTCAAAGTGAGAAACTATTCCAAATGAATAAGCCTCAGAATTAGAGATCATAAGAAGCCAAAAAATACAATGTAAGAACATTAGGTTGATTTAAGCTCTATTTCAACAAGATTTACACAGTATTTACAATATACAATTGTCAAAGATATACAGTTTTGCAGATTGGCTTTACTCACATTTCTGCAAATGTTTTTTCCACAATAAAAATATACCAAGGTAAAGCTATTTACAAACTAGGAAGCTGCTTTAGAAACAGCCTGATTTAGAAATAAAGTGAAATTTCAGTACAATGAAAGTGCAGGTCATGCTTTCAGATTCTGTCAGTGTCTCATTCCCTACACTCATAGTTTAAGGAATAGTAGTTTTAAATAGCTACTGTTCTTATATGTTCAGAATATTTACTCATCATAATGCAATGATAACAAAAATTTGTCCACATCCATTCCAGCTGGAAATGAACTGGGTAGCTTCTTTTTCTGTCAAAAAAAAAAAAAAAAAAAGGAAAAAAAAAAAAGAAAAGAAAAGAAAGAAAGAAAGAAAAAATAAACCTAAGTTAACATATTGAACTCAAACAAGGCCAAAAAGCTAGCTTTCTTATTAAGTCACATAGACCCTCATATCAGGTACTTTCATATACTACCAAAGTTTTTGCCAAAACAGTTTAGTTCATTAGCATTTTAGTTATACAGAGAAGTAGAGACAATTTTTATAAATCCAAGGTTAATAAAATATACTTCAATGATATTTCATTATTTTAGAGCACAAGACATTATACAAATTCAGAGTGTATGAATGTTGAATGAGACAAGAGAGAACATGCTTTTTATAAGGTGGTCATTATTGCTAAACTGTAAGCTTTGGAAAGCTTTACTAAGATTTTAAGAGTTAACAGGTACTTTTCTAGTTCCAAACATTTAACATACTCTAGGCACTTTACAAACACTGCATTTAGTCCTCACAGCCACTGGGTAAGATGTGTGGTAACCTCATGTCAAATGATGCAGCTCAGACTCAGATGTTATGGGCTTAACAATAGTCAAGAACCAATAAGCAGGAGATGCAGGATTCAACCCAGGCTTGCAAGGCAGCAGAGCCAAGATTCTTTCCCTGACACAATACTTCCTCTATGACATTTTAAACCTTTCTGTTCAATCCACTTACTAAATGGCTAAACAGATTTAGGAAAAATGGCTTTAATTTCTTAATGATAATCCTACATTACTTTCCTACAGATAACCGTGGTTAAAGAAGAAACAGGTAAATTTAATTTTTATACTGCTCCAACACATTAATTTATATTAGAATCTATGGAAGAGTTGGTAGGACATGTGGAAAAAATGGAGGAGTTGCAAAGCAGTTTTCACTTGGTAATTCCATATACAATAATGGCTTCCCAATTTTTCATGTGTTATGTCATTCTCCCCACCAAACCTTGGGTCCTACCATGACAGAAAACAAAAACCTCCTTTTACCAAGGAAGATGTTTATAAATACATGCCTTAGCAACTATTTTGAAAATGCTATGTTTCATCTAGATAACTTCTGAGTACCACACTGGCTGAGAGATACTGCTAGAGAATGTATTTTGTCAATCAAAATTCAAAGCTATTCTTGACCAAAATGTTCAGTTAGGTAGCTATGGCAAAAAATGATGAGATCTTTAATCTGAGCACTGAAGGAAGGGCAAGGTGTGGTTTTGAAATTAAGACTTTCAAACTTGCCTTAATTTTCTTCTTTTTCATTGGTATTGATGAATTTGCAAGACTTTTATTAGAAGTACGCGAGTGTCGTTCACGCTCATCTAATTCCTCGATTTTCCGCTTTTTTGTGGTGCTCCTTGAAGATGCTCTAAATTGTTGTGTATTGTCTTTTAGAGGAGTAGTTGAAGTAGTCCTAGAGATGGCTGCTCTGGAGAGAATCATTAATGTATGGGCAGCCATGTTTACACTGTTTTCACTCCCTGTTTCACTGGCAGGGCTGCAGGCGGGCAAGTCTGGGGTGACAGGAGGGACCATTACTTTGGGTGTGCTACTGTCTTCACCATAACGCCTACTAGAAGGGACCTTGATAACATCTGCAGGTTCTTCTTTATGTTTTTCCCCTGCTCCTGAGCCGGATGTCCGGGGTACAGATAAATCAGTACTATCAGCGAGTCTATTTACTGGGCTATGCCACTGAATATCTTGTAACATTTCTGTGGTATGTTTGGTGAGTGGGTTAATCAAAGAACTGGCAGACTTGGTTTGTTCTTGTTTTAAATCCTTCACAGGCGCACCTACTGAAATGACATTTTTACTGTTTGAGGATGTGCCTTGTTTTCTGGTTAGCTCTTGCAGTGAAGCTATAGTTTTCTCATTCCGTACACCCCCATTTTGCTGCCCATTAGACAGTTTTGAAGTTTCTGGATTTTTCTGCCTTTCCACATCACTGCATAGTTCATTCTCCTTATTAGCTGTTGCTTTATGGAAAGATTCAAGTATAGTTTCTGTTGGTGAAACTTTCTTTTCTGATTGAGTTTCTTTTATGCTATGTCGGCTAATGGCAGTTTCTGATTTAGATAAAATCTTAGGCACAGGAGGTTTCTCTCTCTCTCTTTTGACAGCATTATTAGAAGGGGGTTTTAAGGTGGAGGAAACAATGGGTAAGTCAAGATTAGAAAATGAAATGTCATTCCTTTCTTTGTTTTGGGACACCGTCTTATGATTTGTCCCCTGTGTATTCGCCACAGGAGAAGCAGTGCTATCAAAACAGAGCACACGCCTGTGGCTTTCAAAGGTTTTGCTAGTTGGAACTATACTTTCTACTGAGAAGGGAACTGTTATTTCTTCCAATTTTTTCCCAAGATCTGTGGCCATATTCTTGTCAGGAACTTCAGTTCTACAAGGAAAAAAAATTTTACTTAGCAACATAAAGAAATTCTTCATGCTTTTAACTTGAGCATTCAAATACTCTATGATAGAAACTACTTTTATGCTCACCGTTGTACATGGCATCCAACTAAGTGACTTGATGAATCCACCAAATTATTTACCTGTTTTCCTGGAATTATAAATTAAGTTAATTAGAAAAGAAAAACATTCCTGAAAGTATATTTCTCTGAAAGAAAACAGAACAGACCACAGTATCAGACACCAGGAGAAAAATTTAAGCTATAGCTAATGTACAAATGAAATACTTTCACATACTGGGTCTAAAAAAGCAGCCTTGCAATATACACGAGACAATCACTCATTCATGTTATTGAGGAAATATAAATATGGAGCAAATGACTTGCTTTAACTTCAGGCAAATATACAAATTAGTATGCTCAATGTAGCATTTAAGGGTACTACTTAGATCCAAAAAGTTACTTACTTAAAGAAAACACTGTATTATGCCTATTTAAAAATTCTGCCCATTTAACTGTCATGTTTGTAAGCCTATGTCACTCAGAGCACATGCTCTGGAGTTTTAATAGCCATATTTTTATGTCCATGGACTTATGAGTTTATGTGGAAGGGCAGCAAGATATGAAGCCAGAAACGAAAGCAAAGATGATATCATGTAGGACCTTGGGTATTATGCAAAAGGTTTTTTAGAGAATCCTTAAGAGTTTTAAATAGGGAGGATGCATGAATAGATTTGTTTTAGGAAGTCACTCTGGCAGCAGTGTAGAAGATGAACTAGAGAAGAAAGAAAAGTGGAAATAGAAATTCTAGTTAGATTGCTATAAACATTCAAGGTAGGAGATGATGAAGGTCTTAAGAGACAGTAATGGGCATTCGCATGGATATGAACAGTAAATCAGGAATAAATGGTGATATTAACCAAGAGGGAAAGGTAGGCAGAAGAGGTTTTTGAGGAAGAAGAGGTGAGACTTAGATATGTAGAGTATGTGGATCTTAAGTTACATAAAATTAGAACGGGAGGAGCACAGTAGTTCTAGAAGCCACCAATAGTATTAACTGTTAGAGGGAAGTAAAGTAAGAATGGAAAACATCCAATGCATATGGCAGCATTAGGAGGCTACTGGTGACTTTAAACAGTTTTAGTGGAAACATGAGAAAGGACAATAATATGAAGAAGTAATGGGAAATAAGAGGGATCGGGGATAAAGGGTTGCCAGATGTGAAAAACCTAAAGGAATGATGGGAATGATCCTTGTATCCATAGTTGGACAGCCACAGAGAGAAGAAGCCAAAAAAGAAAAGTTGAAGATACACAGAAGAGAGAAGGTAGCCTGCATTAACCTTAGAATGAGATAATCATTCCTCTAAGAAGGGAAAAGGGAAGAATGATTTAGATGAACAGTTACATATTAAATTGGAGTAATGTGAGAAAATGGAGTTTACTACCAATAAAAATCAAAATCATTGGCCTAGAGTAAGGAAAGCGGTGACTGGATAGATCCGAGAAGACCTGTGGAAGTCTGAAATACTATTAAGGAGGAATGGGAGAGAAAGAAGATAGGTAGACATTTGAAATAATTGCTAAGTGGCAGTGAGGGTGAGAAAGTTTTAAGTGTTATTGAATGGAATCACTTCTAAAGCAATGCTAAGAAGCCCAGGTGTAAAGGCAGAAACATGGTTGGCTGGACAGATCCAGGGCTAGAGGGTATTAAGTGGATATGGTCAAAGAATGTGAATATGAAGGTGTTTAAGAGTACTGGGAAAAGTGGCTGATGTGGTGGGTTGTGGGGTTTAGCCTGGATAGGGAAGGAAATGAATGCAGAAAGGAAGTGAAAATTCAGGTTAAGGTAAGGATTCAAGTAATAGGAGCTCTCATTGGTTGAAAAGCGATTCAATGGATATACAGAAATGTGAGTATTCTGAGAGAGGTTATTGACCGTTAAAAATTATATAGGGCTAATAACAAGTAGTGAAAAATTAAAGGTAAAGCTATGGGACAGGTTGGCTTAAGTGAAGATTAAAGACTTAGAAATGAAAGGGGTCAACAATTCTGAGGGTTAGGGTGTTGTTAGGTTAACAACATGGGCATTTTGTCACCCATGAAAATGGAGAAGTCTGAGGTAGAGAAGTTTGAGAACTCACCACAACATTCATCAATATTTTCATTCATAAATGAAAATCTCATGTTACTTTGTATATGTTATCTTTCATTGAACTAAATCCTTAATTTTGGAGTAGTCAGCATTATCAAATTTTTTCATTTTTCAAAAGCAATCTTTTATCCCAGCATCATCTGGATATTCTCTTACATTTTCTTTCATTATTTGTTTTGCTTTTCACTTTCAGGTGTTAATCATCTTGGAGTTCATACCTTTATATATGTTGTAAGGAAGAGATCTATTTTTTTCCCTGTAATATATATAATAGCCAATAGATTTCATTTACTAAACAAACCATCCTATCCCTTCTGACTTCTGACATTACCTCTACTATGTACAAGTTGCTATAAATACACGGTCTTTTTCTAAACTCTGTTTTGTTCCATTTGTCTTTTTCTTTTTTAAAAAATCACTGCAAAAAACTTTAAGCAAAGGTTGGACAACCACCTGTTAGGAAAGTTATTAGTATTCCAAAAAAAAAAAAAAAATACCGTCATATTGCTGCAAACAACAGAGTACACACACATAAAGCTGACATGAATGAACTTAAAAATGTACCTGTACAAGGCTTGTTTCTTAGTCCCTGAGTCTTCAGAGATTTTGGAGGGATAGGGAATTGAGGGATACTTCTATTGCAAACAGGTGCTGCCAAAGGCATATGAAGGACCTGGACGAGAAGAAGCCATTAATTATACTTTGTTTGAAAAGCAGCACCGAGCCATTTTCAGTTCATAAATCTCACCTGCCGAGGAGAAGTCGAAAAGGTATTTGCATTCTGTCCAACCACAGATACAGGGATCATTCCCACCATTCCCTGAAGTACAGGTTGGACTGGAGAAGCAATTATAATGGCGGATCCTAAAAAAAAACCCAACAATTCTCAATAAAATGGAATAAACACAAGACAACAAAGTAATTATTATATTTTAAAGGTTTTGTGTTTTTTAAAAATAAATTTATTTATTTGTTGATTTATTTATTTATGTCTGCTTGGGTCTTTGTTGCTGCGTGCAGGCTTTTCTCTAGTTGCGGCGAGCAGGGGTTACTCTTTGTTGTGGTGCGCAGGCTTCTCATTGCGGTGGCTTCTCTTGTTGTGGAGCACAGGCCCTAGAGCGTGCAGGCTTCAGTAGTTGTGGCGTGTGGGCTCAGTAGTTGTGGCACACGGGCTTAGTTGCTCCGCAGCATGTGGGATCTTCCTGGACCAGGGCTCGAATCCGTGTCTCCTGCATTGGCAGGCGGATTCTCAACCACTGCGCCACCAGGGAAGCCCCAGTAATTATTAATTTGAAATAAATTCTATATAATTATAATCAGTTTTTCATATAATCTACTCTCCTTTAAAAAAATTAATTTAGGGACAACAGCAAGGCTAACAAATTAAGAAAAAGTCAATCTGAATATTATTCCTATGGCAGTTAGTCAAGGTAAACATCATGAGTAAGCATAAGACTCTACAGCCAGAAGACTCTATAGCCAGGAGAACATGTTTTAATTGTACTTGATTCCTCTAGAAAGAATAGTGAAATTGATCAAAAAATTGGTAGTGCAGGTTTCAAGTCTGAATCTTTTACCAGAAAATAAGGGTCCAAACTGAATACTGACAGTCTAAGACTTACTCACAACCCCAAACTATGATATTATCTCAGTGGTATTTGTCAAAAAGGGTCCAGATAAGTGAGCAACCCGTCAAAACTGTGGGAGAAAATACAATGTTTACATGGGGAAGTCAACAATATAGTCTATGGCTATCATAATTTAACCCTGCCCTGTAAATGAATCTTTTCCTAATAAATTTATTAACTTATCCTGTAAGGCTGATCTCCTCACTTTCATGAACACCTACCTCAGTCTCTCAAATACCTACCTATCCTTGTGCTGCTTAAGATTCCCTTCCTTTTACTGCAAATACTACCTTATTTCTCTAAGCTTCAGCTCAAGTTCCACCTTTTCTACCAATTTTGCTCCCTCCTTTATCTTATTTAATTTAATTTATTTATTTATTTTTTTGCGATACGCGGGCCTCTCACTGTTGTGGCCTCTCCCGTTGTGGAGCACAGGCTCCGGATGCGCAGGCTCAGCGGCCATGGCTCACGGGCCCAGCCGCTCCACGGCATGCGGGATCCTCCCGGACCGGGGCACGAACCCGTGTCCCCTGCATCGGCAGGCGGATTCTCAACCACTGCGCCACCAGGGAAGCCCCCTTTATCTTATTTTAAACAGAACTTGAAATAGATACATCAGGCTTAATACTTAATTGCTGATATTTAATCTGATTTAATTGTATGCTTAAATGCAAAAAAAGAAAGAGGGGAAAGGAGTTTGGGAATCAATATCTAAGGAAGTGTACATGAATGTGCCATAAACTCCACCTTCAAGGAACACATAATCAAGAACGACCACTATGACAGGCATGTCAATCACTAACTACACATAAAATGGCATGTAATAAATGCCACAAGTGCTCCTATAAACAAAGAATTCTAAAGACAGGGATCAATTTTCAAATGTGGAAGATAGTGAGAAATTACAAAGGGTATTAATGCAGGGAGAAATTCAAGTTGTGTCTTGAAAGTCTTTCCAAATAGGTAATAAATTCCTTGAAAACTAAGACTATAATAACTATTTAAGAAAAATCTCCCACAACACTGGGTTTTAGTAGGTGTATGGTTATTCGATGAATTATTCTTCCCCCACCCCCTCTTTTTCTTGTATTGATAGCTTAGCCATGGATTGAGAAGTAACTATGGAAAGAAAAATAAAAAATGAAACCACTGAATTCCATAGCTTAGATTAAAAAAAAATTTTGATTGAATTCTATAAGGAGAAGCCATAATCACAAATTTCTGAATATTTTCTTATACTCTCACCCATGATTTATTACCTTCTAGTCAATAAGAGCACACACAAGAGAAATTAGATTCCATTCCAAAGAAATGAACTTCAATATGTTCTAAAGTTACCTTGTGAAAAGCTGGGTGACATAGCTTGGTTGACAGCAAATACACTGTTTGACCTTGGGGGTGTCTGTAACTGAGGTGGTGGTTGAGCAGACATAGGTGCAGAATTTCCAGGCAACACCACCACATTCGACTGACTGACAGTTGTTCCTAAGGCTGTTGGATCAGTTACACAAGTAGCTATCAGAATGTTATTTGAATTGCCAAAAGTTGTGCTTGTAGCTGGCATTAACTGTATGTATCCTCCATCCTTGGAAACACATGGTGTAACACTGGCTGAAAAAGCAATGCTGTCTTCATTCTGAGTGTTGTTTACTGTAGAATCTTCAGGTTTGAGTGCTAAAAGGCTCTGTTCCATTGAGGCTGAATCCCCAATTCCTTCAGCAGATGAGACAGCACCTGTGGTTTCTTCTGAAGACAGGCATTTAACTAATTCTGCATTTCTGGCAGGTGATTTAGCAGGAGAAGACAAAATTATAGTTGGCAAGTTTTCTCCACTGATACTAGAAACAGCACTGTTAAGTTCAGAATCTGAGGAAACAAATGGATCATCACTGATGATAATTTTGAGAGAGACTATATTTGATGCATCTATCTCTGTTGACTTGTTGCCAGCAGGTTTATCACTAGTATTCTGGGACTCAGGGTGAGAATCCCTCATTGAAGAAGACACAGATTCTGAAGGAAGAGAACGTATATCTTCTATAGGATTAGCTTCTGGGGGTATCAATGTAACTTCCTCACAGTTATTTTCACCTAAAGAGAGAAAAATACTATCTCCATCTTCTTTTACAGAAGATGAAGGCTCTTGTGAACCCAAAGCAACTTTCTCAGACTTGGAGGGCTGAGGCTCATGATCTGTACGATTTAACTCAACAGATGACGAATCATTAGATGGTTGTTTAATTGAAGATACTGAATTTCCAAGGTGAATTTCTACTTTTTGTTCAGATACAGTTAAATCCGAACCTTCAACAGACACAGGTAATATTTTACTTTGAAGTGAAGAATTATCTTGGCAATCTGAAAGTTGCTGTGATGTAACTGGTAACACATTATTAATTTCAATTTTACTCTGGTGTATTTCTCTAGAATCCGGTGACTTGGAACCATGGAAATTAGTTGTAAGTCTTCTTGTATCGTCAGAACTTTCACAAAATTGACCTTTTTTAGATGGCTTTCCAGTTAAAGGAATATTTTGGGATAAAAGCTGAGAAGTTTCTCCAGAGAGAATTAAGTTCTCATTGTTAGTTTCACCACCAAGGGAAACAAATGAAGTTATTGGTATATCAGACTGATCAGGCTGTAATTGAGATTCATTCTGCACACTTGGAGACAAAGAATTCTTTTCAACTTCCATAGCCAATTCAGTTTCAGTAGACATCTGATTGGTGTATAATTCAGCACAATGCTGATTACATTCGGCATCAGAGTTTACTCTTTGGTTAAAGTCATTCAAATTAGGCACAGACTCAAAGGTGATATCAAGGTTACACTTCTGTTCAGTAGATACTACTGTTTTAAAGGACTTTTTCTGGATGCTAGAGTCTATCTGGGAAAAATGTTCCTGGGCTTCCTGTCTAAGCTCATCATGGTTGCTGCCATTCTTCAAAACATTTGATGTGTCTTCATTTTGATAGGATGTACAAAATGGGGGTTGACCAGATTGATCATCTGTAAAATATTAGGATGGCAGAAAGATATGGTGAGTATGTAACAGCTTTTAAGGTAGTCATCTTTACTATAAAACCTATTTTGCCAAGGAAGTAACTAATCTTTGACATACCAGCAAGTGGAAGTCTGGTAAACTCACTCTCTCATTTTTTGAGTATCAAAAAACTTACAGGTACTTTTCTTATTACTGATGCCATTTTTAACAAGTGCCAAATTATATTTCAAGCTTTTTAGAAAACAGATGACACAATGAAGGAAAAAGTATATATGTTTAAGAACATTTAATATGTACCAATATAAAAAAAAAACTGGCTACAAACCTACTCTTTTCAAAACAACTGATCTTTCAACTTCTACCATTTCTACCGACCATACTTCATCTGATATATTCTTGAAGGTGAAATGGGGCCAAGTACATTTTGCATGATCAACATTTGATGTTATTGTGTACACTTTAACATTTATTATACATTTACTGAAGATCAACCATATGACCGGTACTGGGACACAAAGATGGATGACCCAGTCTCCGCCCTTGGTGATATCAGTCTAAGGGAGGCAGACATAGGACAGAAAGTCATAATGAAACATGCCAAAAACCATAGTAGTATAGGAACAAAAGGCACCTTTTCTGGCCTATGGGATGTGTTATTGTACGAGGAGATCTTGACAAATAAAAGTGTTAATAGTTGGAAAAAGAAGAAAGGGCATTTGAGAAAATACTGATATACTGTATCATACATCATTCACAGTTTAGGAGAGAAAACAGTAACAATTAACAATATGAAAAATATTGGGAAAAATCCAGAAAAATGTATATCAACTATCATAAAATTCTGTTAATGTGACACTGGTAAAATAATAGTGGGTATGGAGCACATGTGAATCCTTATTTTGGGGAAACCAGTGGAAATTATATACAGGCCACATAAATTCAGGGGTAGTCAGTTTCAACAAAGTGGGAAGAGACTTTCTGAGAAAATAGGATTTCAAATTTAATTTTGTGCAGGGTAGAGCTTATCTGAAGCACAATCTTCCACACATAATATATATGAGAAAGACACGCCCTCCTACAATTCAGCCTAAGAAGAAATGGAGGATTGGATTTGGGTACAGGCAATGGACTCAAAGTAGGAATATAGTCTGAGATATTCCCAAACTGGTTTTTGGAAGGCGTGATGTGAAACTTGGAAGCCATGAACTCTTTTGAGGGAGCTGGAAGGTCATGGCATTTAAGAATAGATGAACAGAAAAGATTATTGTGGCATAGCTTGGTGTAGACAGAAATGGATAGAGGTGGTACCAAAGAGGCATACAGTTTAGCAAGTGTGAGATGCCAGGATAATGTGAGAGAAGCCAGGGTAATGGTTATCTTTGAGGAACAGGGATGAAAGGAGTAGTGATTGCGAAGGGATATGAAGAGATGTTTTTGTGGTGCTGGCGGTATTCTATTTTTTGACTTTAGAAATGGTTATGTGGGTATTTGCTTGATTATAATTCAATGAGCTAAAGTACACTTATTGTGCACTTCTGCATACGTTACGTTTCACAAGAATGAAATTTTTTAAAACTTGGCCAATATTTATTTATTTATTTATTTATTTATTTATTTATTTTTTGTGGTAAGCGGGCCTCACTGTTGTGGCCTCTCCCGTTGCGGAGCACAGGCTCCGGACGCTCAGGCTCAGCGGCCATGGCTCACGGGCCCAGCCGCTCCGCGGCATGTGGGATCTTCCCAGACCAGGGCACAAACCCGTGTCCCCTGCATCGGCAGGCGGATTCTCAACCACTGCGCCACCAGGGAAGCCCTTGGCCAATATTTAAAAGATCTAAGATAGACATATTCACTACCCTCCCTCATTCTTAAGTAGTTACTGTGGGACAATTATGTACCATACTGGTACTCTATGGGAGGCAGAAACATAAAGAACTGACTTAGTAGACACATAGGAATATAACCTAAAACCTCATAAAACCCATAATTCAGGACTATCAGGAAGTATATAATTTCCTCTAAATAAGTGAGATATTGATACTGAGCACTCAGCTAAGCTTGCTTTCGAGGCTGGATGATTAATACCATGAACCAACCTTACACATTAGGAATTTGAATATGTGTCTCAAAATAATTATGTTAAATGTTACAAACAGGTTGAACTGGTCAACACTATTAACACCAATTTGTGCATGTCTACTGCACCATGAAGGAATAAGTACTAAAAATTCACCTTTTAATCAAAGTACTAAAGGGGTGGGAATAATTTTTTTCTTTTTAAATGAAGAGAGAAAACTTAGAAACACAAAAATGACCTATGTGGTAATTTGAACAACTTTCAAATTAAACATTTTCTGCCTTTGAGATTTTGAGACTGATATTAGGATTTAGATTGATATTAACAAAATCAAATTCTTACCAGATTCTTCTGTTTCAAAAGAACCTTTAACTGCTAGGTTAGTTTCACCTGCTAAGACTACATTGAGATTGGTTTCCATATGCTGACTGGAAATGCCTTGTGATATATTTTTATTATTCTTTGTTTTACCTGTTAAAAAGGGAATAGGGAAACAATTGATTAAATGACCAAAATAAAAATAAGCATCAATTCATACAGCTTGACAGTGGTCAAGCAGATGTTAAAGTTTGGACTTAATTATAGTCCTTTAATTATACTTTTTCACATGTTGCCTTGTATATCATTGACAAGTATAATTTTTCCACTAGACCAGTGCATTTTTAACATGTTCTCAGACAGTGCTGGTCTGCTGGTTTAGAGACTGCACTTTGAGAACTACTGCACTAGGCCATAAGATTTAGGGCAATAGACAAATATTTTTATTCCTCTTGTATTATCCAACTGTGTTTAGTATAATATATGTATAGAAGACCTCAACACATTTTTGATAACTGGCAAAACTGCCCACAACTAACCCCCCCTCACCCCAAAACTGTTCTTTATTTTTACAGCTAAAGTAACTTTAAGAAAAAATAAAACAAAAAAGCAACAAAAAAACTTTCATATCCATATGTTTGCTTTAATGAAAATAGGAACTTTTTCCAGATGCTCTGGGAAATGTTTTACTCTGTTTAAGCTCTTTCTCCAGAGAAATTGGAGAAACATTTTTCTCCTAACTGCTTTGACAGAAATGTTCTACTTACCATAATCAAATAGATCAAAGAGTGCCTGAAATGCTGGATCGGATTCTGTCTGTTCCAATATATCCTGTATAGCTTCTTCAGACATGTGGATTTCACTCTGCAAAAACAAAAAACAAACAAAAAGTGATCCTAATTGAATTAATATGGTTTAATACCAGCAAAGTAATTAGAGGACATCTGATATTTTGTACCTTTTATGTAGTATTCCCTTCCAAGAAATTTTCTTCTGATTGTAACACTATTCACTTAAAACAAATTAAAACAGGAAGACTAGAAAATAGAAAGTGAATGCTCCCTAATACCACTAATTAATCACTTTGGTGACTATATCCCCAAACATTAAAATAAAATAAATATAGAATAAAACCATGCTATAATGTTCTTTATTACTTGACACACAACACTGTGTACGTTTAAGGTGTACAGCATAATGATCTGACCTACATATATTGTGAAATGATACCAAAATAAGCTTAGTTAATATCCATCACCTCATATACATATTTAAAAAAGAGAGAAAAAGAAAAAAATACTTTTTTCCTTGTGAGAACTCTTAGGATATACTCTCTATTTTTATTATTTATTTTTAAAAATTTATTTATTTTTGGCTGTGTTGGGTCTTCATTGCTGTGCGTGGGCTTTCTCTAGTTGCGGTGTGCAGGCTTCTCATTGCGCTGGCTTCTCTTGTTGCGGAGCACGGGCTTTAGAGCACAGGCTCAGTAGCTGTGGTGCCCAGGCCTAGTTGCTCTGCAGCATGTGGGATCCTCCCAGACCAGGGCTCGAACCGTGTCCCCTGCATGGGCAGGTGGACTCCCAACCACTGCACCACCAGGGAAGCCCCAGAATATTCTGCTCTCTTAATTTTCAAATACTGTTGACACTTGAACAACATAGGTTTGAACTGTGCAGGTCCACTCATATGCAGAATTTTTTCAATAGATACGTATTACAGCACTACAAGATCCAAGGTTGGTTGAATCTGCACTTGCAGAACTGTATATATGGAGGGCTGACTGTAAACTTTTAAGTGGTTTTTTTTTGTTTGTTTGTTTGTTTGGTGGTACGTGGGCCTCTCACTGTTGTGGCCTCTCCCGTTGCAGAGTACAGGCTCTGGATGCACAGGCTCAGCAGCCATGGCTCACGGGCCCAACTGCTCCGTGGCATGTGGGGTCTTCCCGGACCAGGGCACGAACCCACGTCCCTGCATCGGCAGGCGGACTCTCAACCACTGCACCAACAGGGAAGCCCTTAAGTGGGTTTTAAAAAAAAATTTTATTTTTATTGGAGTATAGTTGCTTTACTATATTGTGTTAGTTTATACTGTACAGCAAAGTGAAACAGCTATATGTATAAATATATCCCCTCTTTTTTGGATTTCCTTCCCATTTAGGTCACCACAGAGCACTGAGTAGAGTTCCCTGTGCTACACAGTAGGTCCTCATTAGTTATCTATTTTATACATAGTATCAATAGTGTATGTATGTCAATCCCAACCTCTGTTTATCTCACCCTCCCTTCCCCCTTGGTTTAAGTGGGTTTTGGACTGCATGTGGAGTCAGCACCCCTAACCCCAAGCTGTTCAAGGGTTAACTGTATACCGTACAGCAGTGTTAACTATAGTCATCATGTTGTACACTGCATCCCCTGTACTTATTTATTTTATAACTGGAAGTTTGTACCTTTTGACCACCTTTATCCAATTCCTCCACCTCTGACCTATTTTTCTATGAGATTGGTTTAATAATGTTGTTTAACCTGCTTTCTTCATATAAGTTTGTTGTACACTGCTTTCTAGGGCCTTCAATATAAACCTACCTCACTCTTTTTATCTGCCTGTTTTCGTTTCTTCACTTTATTTTATTATTTTTTAAGTTTTAAAGTTTTGGCTGTGCTGTGTGGCATGGGGGATCTTAGTTCCCCAACCACGGATAGAAGTTGACCCCCTGAAATGGAAGCACAGAGTCTTAACCACTGGACCGCCAGGGAAGTCCCTGTCTCTTCATTTTAAGTACTTCTTTCAAATATTGGACAATCCTTATTTATGTGCTCATACTTAAAAGCAGCATTCCAAAAGCTGTCTTTAAACCCTGTGCCAATAAGGAGGCAGGGACTTTGTCAACTATAGTCTAAGCTGTAGAATAATTACAGAACCATCTGTATTTTTAGTTTTTCTTATTTGAGTGAGTTAGATTTCTTGCTGGGACAGTTTATGGCTGACAGTAGTGTTTCTGAGGAACACTGTGAATGGGGAAAAGATATGGAGTTTAACTATATACTTCCTAAACTTTACACCTTACCATCCTGTTTGTAGCCCTATCTTTACGTTTACTTGCAGAGGTACTAGAGTCAAGTCTTTTGGAATGTCTGTGTTGTAAAGTGGCTTTTACCTGAACTTTGCCTTTACTGGCTTAGAATCCTGGGTCTGCTAAGTCAGGTACCACTTGTCCATTTCAAATTCTAAAAAAATTCTTTCTCTGTCCTTGTGGGTTTATGCTTTTTTCTTTCTTTTTTTAAATTTATTTTTGGCTGTGTTGGGTCTTCGTTGTTATGCGTGGGCTTTCTCTAGTTGTGGCAAGCGGGGGTTACTCTTTGTTGTGGTGTGCAGGCTTCTCATTGTGGTGGCTTCTCTTGTTGCAGAGCATGGATTCTAGGCATGCAGGCTTCAGTAGTTGTGGCACGTAGGCTCAGTAGTTGTGGCTCACGGGCTCTATAGTGCAGGCTCAGTAGTTGTGGCACACGGGCTTAGCTGCTCCATGGCATGTGGGATCTTCCCGGACCAGGGCTCGAATCCATGTCCTCTGCGCTGGCAGGCGGATTCTTAACCAGTGCGCCACCAGGGAAGCCCCTGTGGGTTTTTGCTTTTTAAAAATTCCCTATACTGTCTTTTTAGTAGGGTACAAAACTAAACGTTTATCCCTTTATCCTTCTAAAGGGAAACAACTCTTTTGTTTATAGAACTCTGCCACATTTAGCCAATTCTCACTTTTGTACATTTGCATTTTTTCTAATTTTCAGTTATGGTAAATAACACGTGAAAATCTTTATCCAGGCATCTGTTCATTCTTTGGGATTAATTTTATCAGTGCAATTACTAGGTCAAACAATATACACATTTAAAATTTTGAGAAATCCTGTCAAGAAGCCTTCCAGAAAAGTTGTATAAGAATGCTTGTTCTGCTCGGGCGGATCCAAGGGAAAGGTCTAGAGTTGGCAGTGAAAACAGCCTGAAGGGGTTAGTGCACCGTGGCTGGCCGGGAGGTAGTTCGGGGGGAAAAAGTCTGGAGCTGCCGAAGAGGCAAGAGACCTTTTCTTCCCTCTTTACCTCCTGCTGCGCGAGGAGAGGGGTTTAAGCGCGCCGCTTGGAGGAGCTCCAGGGACGGGGGCGGAGCTGCGGAAGAGACAAGAGACTTTTTCTTGCCTCTTCGCTTCCTGGGGCGCGAGGAAAGGGAATTAAGGGCACCACATAAAGGAGCTCCAGAAACGGGCGCGAGCTGCGGCTGTCGGCACGGACAACAGAGACGGGTGTGGGACGCTAGGGTTGCTGCTGCCGCCACCAAGAGGTCTGTGTGAGAGCACAGGTCACTCTCCACACCGGCCCTCCGGGGAGCCTGTGCAGCCCGCCACCGCCAGGGTCCCGGGATCCTGGGACTGCTTCCCCGGGAAAGCGCGCGGTGCGCCTCGGGCTGGTGCAGCGTCACGCCGGCCTTCGCCGCCGCGGACTCCCACCATATCCGTGCCCCACCCCCGCCCCCCACCCCCGCCTGAGTGAGCCAGAGACCACGAATCAGCTGCTCCATTAACGCTGCTCCTTTGACCCCACCCTGTCTGAGCGAAGGGCACACGCCCTGGGACGACCTGCGCGCAGAGGCGGGGCCAGGTACAGGGCTGAGCCCCAGGAGCTGTGCGAACAAAGAGAGGGGGAGGTCCCTCCCAGCAGCCTCAGAAACAGCGGGTTAAAGCTCCACAGTCAGCTTGAAGTGCCCTGCATCTGTGGAAAACGTGAATAGACAGCGAAATATCCCAGGTTGAGGCAGTGGACTTTGGGAGCAAGATATACTATTATTTTCCCCCTTTTTCTTTTTGTGAGTGTGTATGTGGGTGCTGCTGTGTGAGATTTTGTCTGTGTAGCTTTGTTTTCACCATTTGTCCTGGGGTTAGACCGACCATTTTTTTGTTTTTTTCTTTAATAGAAATTTTTCTTCTTAATAATTATCTTGTTATTTTAATAACTGTATTTTACCCTACTTTATTTTGTCTTCTCCCCTTCCTTTCTTCCTTTCTTCCCTCCTTTCTTTCCTATTTCCCTCCCTCCTTCCTTCCTTCCTCCCTTCCTTTCTTTATTCCCTCCTTCCTTCCTCCCTTCCTTTCTTTATTCCCTCCTTCCTTCCTCCCTTCCTTCCTTTCTTTATTCCCTCCTTCCTTCCTCCCTCCCTTCCTTTCTGTATTCCCTCCTTCCTTCCTTCCTCCCTCCCTTCCTTTCTTTATTCCCTAGTTCCTTCCTCCCTTCTTCCCTTCCTTTCTTCCTCCCTCCCTTCCTTTCTTTATTCCCTCCTTCCTTCCTCCCTTCCTTTCTTCCTTCCTCCCTTCCTTTCTTCCTTCCTTCCCTCCCTTCCTCCTTTCTTCCTTCCTTTCTTGCCTTTCTATTTTTTTCTCGCTTTTGTTTTGAGCCGTGTGGATTAAAGGTTCTTGGCACTCCAGCCAGGTGTCAAGGCTGTGTCTCTGAGGTGGGAGAACTAACCTCAGGACACTGGTCCACAAGAGACCTCTCAGCTCCACGTAATATCAAATGGCGAAAATCTCCCAGAGATCTCCATCTCAACACCAAGACCCAGCTTCACTCAAGGACCAGCAACGAACAGTGCCGGACACCCTATACCCAACAAAGAGCAGGACAGGTCTACAGCCCCATCCATTAGCAGAGAGGCTGCCTAGAATCACAGTAAGGCTACCGACATCCCCATACACGCCACCAGACGTGGACCTGCCCACCAGGGAGACGGGATCCAGCCTCATCCACTAGAACAGGGGCACTGGTCTCCCCAACCAGGAAACCTACTCAACCCACTGAACCAACCTCAGCCACTGGGGACAGCCAACAAAAATAGATAGAAATACAAACCTGCAGCCTGCAAAAGGGAGACCCCAAATACAGTACGATAAGCAAAATGAGAAGACAGAAAAACACACAGCAGACGAAGGAACAAGATAAAAACACACCAGACCTAACAAATGAAGGGGTAATAGCCAATCTACCTGAAAGAGAATTTAGAATAATGATGGTGAAGATGATGCAAAATCTTGGAAATAGAATAGACAAATTGCAAGAAACAGTTCACAAGGACCTAGAAGAAATAAAGAGGAAGCAAGTAACGATGAGCAACACAATAAATGAAATGAAAAATACTCTAGACGGGATCAGTAGCAGAATAACTGAGGCAGAAGGACGGATAAGTGACCTGGAAGATAAAATAGTGGAAATAACTACTGCAGAGCAGAAGAAAGAAAAAAGAATGAAAAGAACTGAAGACAGTCTCAGAGATCTCTGGGACAACATTAAACGCACCAACATTCGAATCATAGGGGTCCCAGAAGAAGAAGAGAAAAAGAAAGGGACTGAGAAAATATTTGAAGAGATTATAGTTGAAAACTTCCCTAATATAAGGAAAGGAAATAGTCAACCAAGTCCAGGAAGCACAGAGTCCCATACAGGATAAACCCAAGGATAAACACACCGAGACACATAATAATCAAGCTGTCAAAAATTAAATACAAAGAAAACATATTAAAAGCAGCAAGGGGGCTTCCCTGGTGGCGCAGTGGTTGAGAGTCCGCCTGCCGATGCAGGAGACACGGGTTCGTGCCCTGGTCCGGGAAGATCCCACATGCCGCGGAGCAGCTGGGCCCGTGAGCCATGGCCGCTGGGCCTGCGCGTCCGGAGCCTGTGCTCCGCAACGGGAGAGGCCACAACAGTGAGAGGCCCACATACAGAAAAAAAAAAAAAAAAAAAAAAAAAAAAAAAAAAAAAGCAGCAAGGGAAAAACAACAAATAACACACAAGGGAATCCCCATAAGGCTAACATCTGATCTTTCAGCAGAAACTCTACAAGCCAGAAGGGAGTGGCAGGACATATTTAAAGTGATGAAGGAGAAAAACCTACAACCAAGATTACTCTACCCAGCAAGGATCTCATTCAGATTTGATGGAGAAATTAAAACCTTTACGGACAAGCAAAAGCTGAGAGAGTTCACCACCACCAAACCAGCTTTACAACAAATGCTAAAGGAACTTCTCTAAGCAAGAAACATAAGAGAAGGAAAAGACCTACAAGAGCAACCCGAAACAATTAAGGAAATGGTAATAGGAACGCACATATCAATAATTACCTTAAATGTAAATGGATTAAATGGTCCCACCAAAAGACACAGACTGGCTGAATGGATACAATAACAAGACCCAAATATATGGTGCATACAAGAGACCCACTTCATACCTAGGAACACATACAGACTGAAAATGAGGGGATGGAAAAAGATATTCCATGCAAATGGAAATCAGAAGAAAGCTGGAGTAGCAATTCTCATATCAGACAAAATAGACTTTAAAATAAAAACTATTACAAGATACAAAGAAGGACACTACATAATGATCAAGGGATCGATCCATGAAGAAGATTTAACAATTGTAAATATTTATGCACCCAACATAGGCGCACCTCAATACATAAGGCAAATACTAACAGCCATAAAAGGGGAAATCGACAGTAACACAATCATAGTAGGGGACTTTAACACCCCACTGTCACCAATGGACAGATCATCCAAAATGAAAATAAATAAGGAAACACAAGCTTTAAATGATACATTATACAAGGTGGATTTACTTGATATTTATAGGACATTCCATCCAAAAACAACAGAATACACATTTTTCTCAAGTGCCCATGGAACATTCTCCAGGATAGATCATATCTTGGGTCACAAATCTAGCCTTGGCAAATTTAAGAAAATTGAAATCGTATCAAGTATCTTTTCTGACCACAACGCTATGAGACTAGATATCAATTACAGGAAAAGATCTGTAAAAAATACAAACACATGGAGGCTAAACAATACACTACTTAATAACGAAGTGATCACTGAAGAAATCAAAGAGGAAATCAAAAAGTACTTAGAAACAAATGACAATGGAGACACGACGACCCAAAACCTATGGGATACAGCAAAAGCAGTTTTAAGAGGGAAGTTCATAGCAATACAATCATACCTTAAGAAACAGGAAGCATCTCGAATAAAGAACTTAACTTTGCACCTAAAGCAATTAGAGAAGGAAGAACAAAGAAACCCCAAATTTAGCAGAAGGAAAGAAATCATAAAGATCAGATCAGAAATAAATGAAAAAGAAATGAAGGAAACAATAGCAAAGATCAATAAAATGAAAAGCTGGTTCTTTGAGAAGATAAATAAAATTGATAAACCATTAGCCAGACTCATCAAGAAAAAAAGGGAGAAGACTCAAATCAATAGAATTAGAAATGAAAAAGGAAATGTAACAACTGACTCTGCAGAAATACAAAAGATTATTAGAGATTACTACAAGCAACTCTATGCCAATAAAATGGACAACCTGGAAGAAATGGACAAATTCTTAGAAATGCACAAGCTGCCGATACTGAACCAGGAAGAAACAGAAAATATGAACAGACCAATCACAAGCACTGAAATTGAAACTGTGATTAAAAATCTTCCAACAAACAAAAGCCCAGGACCAGATAGCTTCACAGGCGAATTCTATCAAACATTTAGAGGAGAGCTAACACCTATCCTTCTCAAACTCTTCCAAAAGATAGCAGAGGGAGGAACACTCCCAAACTCATTCTATGAGGCGGCCATCACCCTGATACCAAAACCAGACAAAGACGTCACAAAGAAAGAAAACTATAGGCCAATATCACTGATGAACATAGATGCAAAAGTCCTCAACAAAATACTAGCAAACAGAATCCAACAGCACATTAAAAGGATCATACACCATGATCAAGTGGGGTTTATTCCAGGAATGCAAGGATTCTTCAATATACGCAAATCAATCAACGTGATACACCATATCAACAAACTGAAGGAGAAAAACCATATGATCATCTCAATAGATGCAGAGAAAGCTTTTGACAAAATTCAACACCCATTTATGATAAAAACCCTGCAGAAAGTGGGCATAGAGGGAAATTTCCTCAATATAATAAAGGCCATATATGACAAACCCACAGCCAGCATTGTTCTCAATGGTGAAAAACTGAAACCATTTCCACTAAGATCAGGAACAAGACAAGGTTGCCCACTCTCACCACTCTTATTCAACCTAGTTTTGGAAGTTCTAGCCACAGCAATTAGAGAAAATAAAGAAATAAAAGGAATCCAGATAGGAAAAGAAGAAGTAAAGCTGTCACTGTTTGCAGATGTCATGATACTATACATAGAGAATACTAAGGATGCTACCAGAAAACTACTAGAACTAATCAATGAATTTGGTAAAGTAGCAGGATACAAAATTAATGCACAGAAAGCTCTGGCATTCTTATACATTAATGATGAAAAATCTGAGAATGAAATTAAGAAAACACTCCCATTTACCATTGCAACAAAAAGAATAAAATATCTAGGAATAAACCTGCCTAAGGAGACAAAAGACTTGTATGCAGAAAACTATAAGACACTGATGAAAGAAATTAAAGATGATACAAATAGGTGGAGAAATATACCATGTTCTTGGATTGGAAGAATCAACATAATGAAAATGACTCTATTACCCAAAGTAATCTACAGATTCAATGCAATCCCTATCAAATTATCACTGGCATTTTTTACAGAACTAGAACAAAGAATTTCACAATTTGTATGGAAACACAAAAGACCCCAAATAGCCAAAGCAATCTTGAGAACGAAAAATGGAGCTGGAGGAATCAGGCTCCCTGACTTCAGACTATACTACAAGGCCACAGTAATCAAGACAGTATGGTACTGGCACAAAAACAGAAATATAGATCAATGGAACAGGATAGAAAGCCCAGAGATAAACCCACACACATATGGTCACCTTATCTTTGATAAAGGAGGCAAGAATATACATTGGAGAAAAGACAGCCTCTTCAATAAGTGGTGCTGGGAAAACTGGACAGCTACCTGTAGAAGTATGAAATTAGAACACTCCCTAACACCATACACAAAAATAAACTCAAAATGGGTTAAAGACCTAAATGTAAGGCCAGACACTATCAAACTCTTAGAGGAAAACATAGGCAGAACACTCTATGACATCAATCACAGCAAGATCCTTTTTGACCCACCTCCTAGAGTAATAGAAATAAAAATTAAAATAAACAAATGGGACCTAATGACACTTAAAAGCTTTTGCACAACAAGGAAACTGTAAACAAGATGAAAAGACAACCCTCAGAATGAGAGAAAATATTTGCAAATGAAGCAACTGACAAAGGATTAATCTCCAAAATTTATAAGCAACTCATGCAGCTCAATAACAAAAAAACAAACAACCCAATCCAAAAATGGGCAGAAGAACTAAATAGACATTTCTCCAAAGAAGATATACAGATAGCCAATAAACACATGAAAGAATGCTCAACATCATTAATCATTAGAGAAATGCAAATCAAAACTACAATGAGATATCACCTCACACCGGCCAGATTGGCCATCATCAAAAACTCTAGAAACAATAAATGCTGGAGAGGGTGTGGAGAAAAGAGAACACTCTTGCACTGTTGGTGGGAATGTAAAATGATACCGCCACTATGGAGAACAGTATGGAGGTTCCTTAAAAAACTACAAATAGAACTACCATATGACCCAGCAATCCCACTACTGGGCATATACCCTGAGAAAACCATAATTCAAAAAGAGTCATGTACCAAAATGTTTATTGCAGCTCTATTTACGATAGCCAGGACGTGGAAGCAACCTAAGTGTCCATCAACAGATGAATGGATAAGGAAGATGTGGCACATATATACAATGGAATATTACTCAGCCATAAAAAGAAATGAAGCTGAGTTATTTGTAATGAGGTGGATAGACCTGGAATCTGTCATACAGAGTGAAATAAGTCAGAAGGACAAAAACAAATACCGTATGCTAACACATATATATGGAATCTAAAAAAAAAAAAAAATGTCATGAAGAGATTAGTGGTAGGATGGGAATAAAACACAGACCTACTAGAGCATGGACTTGAGGATATGGGGAGGGGGAAGGGTAAGATGTGACGATGTGAGAGAGTGGCAGGGACATATACACACTACCAAATGTAAATTAGATAGCTAGTGGGAAGCTGCAGCATAGCACAGGGAGTTCACCTCTGTGCTTTGTGACCACCTAGAGGGGTGGGATAGGGAGGGTGGGAGGGAGGGTGACACAAGAGGGAAGAGTTATGGGAACATATGTATAACTGATTCACTTTGTTGTAAAGGAGAAACTAACACACTATTATAAAACAGTTATACTCAAATAAAGATGTTAAAAAAAAAAATAAAAGCTATAAGAAATACTAAAAAAAAAAAAGAATGCTTGTTCTAATGTATGGACACAAAGGGGGGAAAGCGGGGAGGGGGGTGGGCGTAGGGGGTGGTGTGGTGGTGGTGGGATGAATTGGGAGATTGGGATTGACATATATATACTAAAACGTATAAAATAGATAACTAATAAGAACATGCTGTATAAAAATAAAATTTAAAAAAAGAAAAATAATTTATGTATATATAAACTGAAAGGATGGGTAATACTAATCAGTTTTATTGGTAAATAGCAATGAATAAAATGATATCACCATTAAAAAAAAAGGAACGCTTGTTCTGTTCATGTAACAATGTACATGCTCTTACCTATAATGGGCAATATTTTTAAGCATTATCAGTCTAAGACATAAAGTAATCTGTTGTCTTAATTTGTATTTCTTTACTATTGAATTAATTTCCATGTTTATGAACATGTGAACTTTTTTGGAGATCACTGATTTAATGGAATGATAAACTTTTCAAATGACTCTCATAAGAAAATTGACAGAATAATTTTGGCTAAAACACTCTATTTCAAAGAAGTTTCAGTACACTCTGGCTAGGAGTATTCATTTAGTCTCCTTTTAATAGCTGAAGATTTAAAAATTCTCAATTTCAGTTATCTGACAATCCTTCTGCAATGCTATATTTTCTTCAATTTTGGTGAAGCATACATTTGGATCCCAAGAGATAGGAAATTCATGTGGAGCAAGAGGTAAGGTGGAACTCTCATGAAGTGATTAAAAACTTGGATTTTTAAAGTAAAAATGGCCATAAAATGAAAAGAAAAACTTGAAGTTAAAGAACCAGTTAAATTTGACAATGAAGATATACAGAGAACATCAGTAATTCTTGATGAAATGTGATTTAGGAGAAAGTCAGGAGCTTGAACAAATATTTCTGTAGCGATGAACTTGAAAATTTACAGTAATATAAATAATGTCAAGAGCCAACAATCCAATATTAATCAAACTATGAACTGGTGCATACCCTCTTACAAAAGTTACTGCTGAAGAAACACATTTTTCTAGTAAATTTCTTATTACAGTCTAAACTTTAAAAAAAATCAGAATTGAAAGAATCTTGAAATACACGTTCCAAAGGTACTTGGTGGTTTGCCTTTTAATTTTCTTTAATGATGCTTTTAACAAGCGGATATTTTGAATTTTACAGAAGTCTTAAAAAAAACCACAGTGATTTGTGTAGCCAAAGAAATCTTGCCTACCCCAAGGACACAAAGACACGTAAAAACATTTTAAAAATTCACCTATTTGTACAACTGGCTCTGTTCTCTTAGTGAAGCTTATGTATATACTACTCTATTGGGCATTATGTATTGCTGTACTTTCAAAGTTATTGAAATCTGAATTTTTAACTTTTCCCCAATATACAATATTATGAACACCATGAACAGTGTTGTGTTCACTTTCTTATAATCTCTCACAGTATCTAATAGAGTGTCTTGATTATGGTACGTACCTAAATATTTTGTGGAGAAAATATAAGTAAGGAGTTGAAGGTTATAAAAATTTAGAACAGGGGATATGTTGAACATTAAGCTAAGAGAAGCTTTTTAAAGAAGACTGCTAAATAATTTAAAGGTTGCTTTCAAAAGCTTGTCATGTTTTCTTAAATTTACTGAATTTCACTTTGGGAAAATGTATCAAAAAAAAATTTTTTTTTAAGTATTCTGAAGGAACTGACAAAAAGAAAAAAAACCTCAGTGGTTTCACCCAGAATTCATCATCTGAAAGAAAACTGCTACCATAAATTCATTATAATGAATTCATTTTGTGGCACAGCAACAAAACTGAATGTATTATCTGAGAGTCCAAGTAAAAGGCTAATCTCAGCTGTTCTTCAGAAAGGTATTTGCACCTGGACAAATCTTAAAACTCATATTGTTAAATTCTTCTTTTACCAGCTCACCCTCTTTCATCTTCACTCTCACTGAATAGTAAGTGACTATAGCCCCTATCTTCCTTCTCTTAGCAATAAATCTCACAGACAATTATCCATTTAGTTAGTATCCTTTCTTTTTTAAAGTGTCTTGTTCATTTTATTTTGTTCAATATTACTTGGATTCATCATGTATCTTTAACATACTATTTGTTTCTTTATATTTTTATACAGTGTGTAGCAGGTGCAGAAGAAATGTAATTTATTTTATATACACTGTACGGTACTGCTTACTGCACAAAAATATAACCACGAATGAATCTTTAATTATTAAATACTAAGAAATACATGACATTGTTGTATGGATACAGGAAAAGTGTTTTACTGATATCTGGAAGAGTTGGTTATTTATTAGATGGTTAGGAATGTTTTATTACTTTTACCATCTAAATAACGCAATTTTAATATATGTAAATCAAATCATCATATTGTATGCCTTAAACTTATACAGTGAGAGATATCAATTATTTTTCAATAAAACTGGAAAACAACCCACAATTTTGACCTTGAAAATTCACTAACACATTTTCAGGAACAGATTATATTTGGATAATGAAGGAAATTTATATTTTAATTATTATTTTAAATCATTTTATACATCTGTTAGTAATGGTTTTGAAATGAAACAAGAATATCATCAATTTTAACTATGAATATACGTACTACACACACACAAACACACACACACACCCTTACCCATACCTGAAGTCCCAGGAGTTCATCAAATGAAGTCTCTGGTTCACTAGGGTTGCTATCTGTTTGCTTAGGTACTTGAGCAATATTGTTGTCACTGTAATACAGATAGGAAAATTTTTAGCATAGTTCTCAATTAGGCAAAAACAATTAGGTATTTTAAACACAAATAGCTTACCTAGTCAAAAATTTATTAATGTTTTCTGCAAGCTTTTCTTGAAGAGATTTGTTGCTTAATATTTTTTCTCGAGCATTTTCAATAACCATTTGCTAGAAAACAAAGTCAATATTAGCAAAAGCACAGGATAGAGTATTATGTTATTTATTCAAAAAGAATCAATGGAAGCTGGATAGTTTTAATAAATCTAGCTGGAAACTCAAAAAGTTACGGTGGCTCCCTCGATATTAACACCTGACTACTATACGTTAACCCCTTACAAGTGTTTTCACAGATCCTTCACCAACTCTTTCTTCACTGACTACAGAATACAGTTCCAAACTCTTTAGCTTTTCATACAAGATTTTTAATAACCTGTCTCTATTCTAGGAAAAGTGCCCTATTATATTGCATAATCCAGCAACAATGATGTATTTACAGTTTCGTAAACACAATTCTGTTTCTTACCCGGTGCATTTGCACATGTTACCTATTCTGACTGGACTGTCTGCTACTGTTAAATTTCACTACAGTCTATCCCAAGGCAATTTTACTGCAGTCTTTTTTCTGGCCACGCTGCGTGGCTTGCAAGATCTTAGTTCTCCAACTAGGGATTGAACCCCTACAGTGGAAGCAGAGTCCTAACCACTGGACTGCCAGGGAACTCCCTCTACTGAAGTCTTATAGAAATACTGTATTTTACACACACACACAAACACACACATAATCTAAATATACATATATATATATATATTTGTGTATATATCAATAGTTATAAACTCAGAAATATCTTAAGTTACAAAGTTTGGGAAGGTCACTTACTTTTTCTACTGCAAATGTATTTGGATCCTGGAAATTCCGTATTGTTGAATGAGGCCCAGACAAAGTGATAGTTTTCCTTTGAGATTCACTGAAACACATTTTAAAAGCTTGTCTTTTAACTAGTATGAATAATCAATTCAATGATAATTACATGTAAAGACAAATCTTACGATCATGGTGGAAAAGATATTTTCTCTATTTGTGGTAGGAACAAAGGGCAGTTGAGCTGAAAAGGATTAACAGACTTGAATTAAGAAATGAATTTGAGGCTTAGCTTTATTACTTATTAGCTATATGGTCTGTAGCAAGGTACCCTCTGACCCACTCTATAATGGGATAAAACCAACTGCATTATTGGGTTTATGAAGGAATTCAATAAAGTATACGTAAAGATTTTATATAAAGGTCAAGGTTCTTATAATGTTAGATACTATTATAATAGTTCTATTGTTTTAGGTGGTTAAGTGAGAAACCTTGCCATAAAGGAGGATGAGGTCAGCCTTGAATGAGAGACAATCAACAGTAAAAATTCCAACAATTCTGAGAAAACAGAAAAAACATTTTAAACTATTATCTCTCTTTTCTGAAATATCCTTCAAACAAAGACACATGGGCTAAATAGGACAGAAAGAAACTTTTCTCAGAGAATGTCCCTGAGAAGAGTTTTTAACTATTGATTTAGAACTTTAAATATGTGTTTGCAGACCTTAAAACACGCAGATATTATTTATATTTGTTTAAAAGAATGCTTATTTCAAAAAATCTGAGTTAACATCAATTTTAAGATATACCTTTCTAAACCACTATAGAAAAAAGATATTTCTAATGAAACAGTGAATAGGTCAGTGATTACAAAACACAACCTGTTTTCAGGGAGGATAGAATGTGAAAATAAAAAGTGTTTTGAAATGGATATAATAGTAAATAGTCTCAAGTACTTAATGCAATCTTTTTTTTTTTTTTTTTCCGGTACGCGGGCCTCTCACTGTTGTGGCCTCTCCCGTTGCGAGCACAGGCTCTGGACGCGCAGGCTCAGCGGCCATGGCTCACGGGCCCAGCCACTCCGCGGCACGTGGGATCTTCCCAGACCGGGGCACGAACCCGTGTCCCCTGCATCGGCAGGCGGATTCTCAACCACTGAGCCACCAGGGAAGCCCTTAATGCAATCTTATTACCTTATTCACATTGTAAATATCCTGGTGTAATTTTTTTTTTTGGAAGTTATTGGAAACTTGTCCTTTTAAAAGGCATTTACCTTTTACGTCTACCAGGAGACATTAAACTGGCATGAGTTTTCCTTTCCTGAGGACCAGGAATGATATTTAAAGCCTCTCCAGCTGTATTTCAAGAGAACAAAGCAGTAAGTCAAGGAAACTGAATAGTTTTCTATACTTGAATTAATGAAATAAATAGCACTACAAAGTGATTATTATTTTATATTAAATTCAGTTAGTATACACTGAGTGCCTACTCTGTGCAAGGCACGGTAGAAGATATTAAGATATATAAGACATAGTCTCTGTGACTTTAGGTTTTTTTTTCTTTTTTTTTTTTCTGTGGTATGCAGGCCTCTCACTGTTGTGGCCTCTCCTGTTGCGGAGCACAGGCTCTGGACACGCAGGCTCAGCGGCCATGGCTCACAGGTCTAGCCTCTCCACGGCATGTGGGATCTTCCCGGACCGGGGCACGAACCCATGTCCCCTGCATCGGCAGGCGGACTCTCAACCACTGCGCCACCAGGGAAGCCCAAGGTTTTATAAAATACAAAGTATAGTATACAGAATAGTCTCAACAAAAAATATTATGGCAGAACAGAATAATTATAAGAGGTATAAACTAAGTGTACTGGGTAAGTGTTTTTACCCAGAGGTGTTAAAGAGGTTGGAGAAAAGATGGAAATAAGGGAGAACATAGTGGATGTCAATACATTTTACCTGTGCAGAAGAGAAAAGAGACTGGTTAAGAACTGAGAGGTGGCACCTCAGTTCTAACCCCAACTCTGTTATTAACTAGCCTTTTGCCCCTTAATATGATGTGTTTATAATAATTTCAAGTATATAAGAAGCAAGAAGTTCATATGATCTCTAAGTTTATCCCTAGCTCTAAGATTCAGCCAGGAATATGCAGGATTTTTAACAGGTAGAGATGGAAAAACATTCCTCATTCCAGTAGGACAGACTACCATGAACAAAGATAAGAAGGTGGTGAAATATAATGCGCATTCCTTTTAAAATCAAATAACAGGGTCTTTTCTATTAATGAAGAGAATTGAGAACTAGAACAGTGTTCAAGCTTGGACTTCAGTTAGAACAGACATAAGAAGAATCCTAGATTAAAATGTCTCAGATTTAATAATATGCATATTTAATGGCAGATCTACCTAACGTCTATTCTACTTCTAGCCTCTTATCTATTTTTTGCTATAATTTTATACCATGAATATAAAGACATTAGCACATCATCTCATTTATACAGTTCGATTAAAAACAAAATTTAAGAGTGCAAAATGTAAACTTACGGGTCATAGTGTCTTGTGACTGTGAATGGTTGACTACTACAAAATTTGACCTCAAAGGAGTTGAAATCTGGCCAGTTGGCCGAATAACTTGTGTAGCTGTCAAAGGAGAATTAGTAAATTGCCCTGAAAGATACGGTAAAGTCAGCAACTCTGAACTGACAGGAGCTGCTTGAGATGCAAGCCTTCTCTGCCGTTTGATTTCTGCAATTCCACTTCTTGTTCGGGCTGAAACACATGAGCATTTAAACAAATTAACTCAATGTCAGAGTAGTTTGGGAATTTGAAGAAATTTACATGATATGCATTCTACTACATATTTAACATGGTGGATCTACGGACTGAAATACAGCCCTTAAAAATATCAACTAAGTTTACGTGATAATTTCAAAAGAAACAAACTGAAATTGAGTATATTCAAACTTTAAAAATCCAAGAATACATTTTTTCTGTAATAATTCACACTGATAACATCTCCACAAATTAGGAAACAGACTTATGGAATGAGAATTAAAAGATGTGAATACATGAGAGCCAATGAGAAAAATAAGGAATATTTAAAATGCATATTTTTACAATAAATGAAAATATTATTTCCTAATATGATAACAGTACTTAGAAAAGCAGTAGTTTAAACAAAACATAAACTTAGCATACATGTATTGTTAACTAAAATTTTCATCTGACAGTAAGTTTGAGTTTAAAGTAATTCTGAACATTATTTATAGTTTAAAGTTGAATACCAACCTCTCTGACTGGCAGCAAAGCCTGGGGAACTTTGCATGCTCCTAATAAACAAAAGTAGTTTGACATTAAAAAACTTCTGTTGCCAAATACATTCTGATTTAGTTACAGTCAGACCTGAAGTAAATTATGAGTTAAAAGGCAAGAAATCTCTCTCAGACAAAAAAGATAAGCACTTTTCTAGGTAACCAAATCTTACTTGCTTTAGGAGAAGAACAGTGGCATATAAACATACACACACACATAATTTTAATAATCAAGTTTCTATCCAATGCAGTAAGCATTACAGAGCCTTGATATCCCACTATGAGTACAATTTGACTTGAATTTAGGAACTCAATATAAGAAAGCTATATATAATATTTTACAATTATCAATTATCTTTTATAACTATAGAGATGCCTTCCCAGAGAAATTCTGACTTTACATATAACTCCATAAATACTTCAGAATCCAAGTTGATTTCAAAGGAGATCCTGCTTTCATCAAATTTATGACTATGACATTACTTCATGGAAGCTCTAAAGAAGGAACAAAGCAAACAGATAAGAAAATTCAGAACACAAGCTGCTTCTCCTTTTACTATGAACTGAAGTTACCCATGTATTGATGTTTTGTAAACATTTTGTGCCATCGTCCTCAAAAATCTGTCAAATAAATCTCTACCAACAAGAGCCACAAAACTTACCGAATCGAACAAGCACTTTTTTTTTTTTTGGCCACACCCCATGGCATGCGGGACCTTAGTTCCCAGACCAGGGATTGAACCGACGTCCCCTGCATTGGAAGGCAGAGTCTTAACCACTGGACCACCAGGGAAGTCCTGAATAAGCAGATTTAATAGCACACGAACCAATCTTGGAGAACACCTGGCTAAGAGCCTTTTTTTTTAATGTAATACCTTGTCAATAAAATGTTGCAGTAACTTATGAATATTCATAGGTGTTAATTAAACTGTGAATGTCTTTGAGGATGTTTGCAAGGGGAGGAAAGATGAGGGTCAGGAAAGGGGAATAAGAGTAAGACTACTGGGCCTTCCCTGGTGGCACAGTGGTTAGGAATCTGCCTGCCAATGCAGGGGACAGAGGTTAGATCCTTGGTCCGGGAAGATCCCACATGCCACGGAGCAACTAAGCCTGTGCGCCACAACGAAGCCCACAAGCCCTAGCCCGCACACTGCAACTACTGAGCCGGCGTGCTGCAACTACAGAAGCCCATGCTCCTAGAGCCAGTGCTCCGCAACAAGAGAAGCCACCTCTGGATGGACCTAGAGTCTGTCATACAGAGTGAAGTAAGTCAGAAAAAGAAAAAAAAATACCGTATGCTAACACATATATATGGAATCTAAAAAAAAAAAAAAAAAAAAAAAGGTTCTGAAGAACCTAGAAGCAGGACAGGAATAAAGACACAGATGTAGAGAATGGACTTGAGGACACAGGGAGGGGGAAGGGTAAGCTGGGATGAAGTGAGAGACTGGCATGGACATATATACACTACCAAATGTAAAATAGATAGCTAGTGGGAAGCAGCTGCATAGCACAGGGAGATCAGGTCGGCGCTTTGTGACCACCTAGAGGGGTGGGATAGGGAGGGTGGGAGGGAGACGCAAGAGGGAGGAGATATGGGGATATATGTATAGCTGATTCACTTGTTATAAAGCAGAATCTAACACACCATTGTAAAGCAATTATACTCCAATAAAGATGTGAAAAAAAAAAAAAAGAGAAGCCACCTCAGTGAGAAGCCCATGCACCGCAACAAAGAGTAGCCCCGCCGCAACTAGAGAAAGTCCGCGCGCAGCAACAAAGACCCAACGCAGCCAAAAAAAAAAAAAGACTACCAAATAAGATGTAGTACAGAGTTACACAGAAAGCATTTGGAGCCATTCTAGCAGTTTAAACTGAGGAAAAAAACAAGGCCCCTCCTTAAGTGGGGTATTCACTTGTAGCTGTCAGAGAAGGGTAAGAAACTATGGTTTTCACACTAGACTCTAGTTAAACAAGATACATTGTAAAATTGATACCTATTCTAAGGATGGTGAAACTGGCATTCCAAGGCCCTGACATGTGTAGAAGTTTGTTTCTTTATAAGGGAAGAACAAAGGAGGCATGGATTCCACATATCAATTTTCTGCATGTGTAATGAAGATACAACTGTATAAGGGAAGTCACATGGGGCCCACGTTAGGAGATTTGCATTCACCAAGACTGGGACTAGATTTGTATTCAGCCAGAGATCTGCCTCTAAATTGTTATGGGAACCTGGGAGTGCCATTAATTTCCTCATTTTTAAACATTTTATTAAAGTACACAATTTATTTCAAATTATTTCAATCAAAGACAAATCAATAATTTCAAAATTAGATCAGTGTTATATAAATGCACAGTGTAGGTCATAAGATTTATATGTGAAGCGATTCTTACATGCGCTTGCATTCCAAAATCATTATGCACATTCTGATAAGCTTATTGTAAAAGCTTTTTATTACCTGATCTGAGAAAGTGTATGGTCTAACTTCTTCCACAGAGATGACAAAATTGCTGGAACATCATTTGATGTTTCTAAATCATAAGAGGAAACGTTTCATAATAAATACAGTTGGAGAAAATTCATCATTTAATTTGAACGGACACAGAAAATCCATAAGGAAAACTTATCTCTCAGCTGTTGACATTTTGTTGGGAACTGAGAAATAAGTCTATCTTGTAAGACCTGCAAAGCTACAATGAGGCTGCTTTCTTTGCTCAAGCCATTAAGAATCAGATACAACACGATGGAAGAGGAAACTTGTGAAAACTATGCAGGTTTTTTAGATCAATAATTTTATATTTTCTTTGAAATAAAAAAGACAAACTATTTTAAATCTTCTATTTATCATGTGATATTTGAAAGTAAGTTTTTTGATTTATAAATTAAATTTATAAAATTATACAAACCCTCGTGAGTGTGGAAATTAGTTTTCTACATCCCATGTTTTCATGTCCAAATCACCGTGACTGCTCAGCAACTACTCTACTTAGAATTACAGGTAAAATTCCTGAGGACTAATTAGACTTTTTCAGGATGTGTTCTAAAGCCACAATGATAGGAAATTCATAAGGTATTTAAATTCTTTACTATATACTTATAAAAGCTCAAACCAGAGAAAGCTACCCAACATAAAAGTGGGATATAAACCTTTGTATTGCAATAACATATTGTTTCTGAGGTCATTAACACATTAAACATTCCTGTAAGACAGTTAAAATAGTTTGGGAAAAGAAAACCTTCAGGCCCTGAACTTCTAGGCTTATTACTCTCTACAGTTTCTAGTTTTGTGATCTTGGAAAAGTTATCTGGCTTCTCTAATCCTCAATTTTCTGATACTTAAGAACAGGTCTAAACAATCCACAACTCTCACTGGATTATTTTAAGGACTGAGATAAAACCTATGAAAGCACATAGCACAAGGCTGCAATAGACAGTACTCAATAAATGTTAAGCTTTTTAAAAATATGTTATCATTTACACTAATTCTTTACTGCTGAGTCTTTTCTTGACATGTTGTAAACTATAGAAATAACCAATATGAGAGAATAAATCTAACTTTCTCCTTAACACACAAATTTAGGAAAGTGTTATTTTATACTTACTACTCAATAAAAATGAACTATTTAATTAGATATTTCACAGTAAATTTTATCTCATCATAGTTGACACAAGTTTTCTTATGGCTTTTAAGAAGTATTAATATCCTTTAAAAATTATTTCTAATTAAAAATATTAGATAAATGCTGTATAAAACTGACAAAAAAATCCCTGAACCTGAATTCTTACCTTTTGCTTTCATAGCTATATATTCATTCAAAATTGTTGTCAAATTTTTTCCAAATAAAGACTGAAAAGAAAAAGATCAAGCATTACCAAAACCAAATAATACTACCAATAATCTCCCACTACAAAATATTTCACCATAAAAGTTAATAAAAGATCTGGATTACAGAGTAGATGATAAAGAAATGGTGAAGAGCAGGTCATCAAAGATGTAAACAGTCGCTTGTCAGGGGGTGAATCAAATCTTCTAACGGTAAAGAACTTTGTTTGAATAAGATATTGTGACAATGTTTCTTTAGCTAAGATAGTACAATGGCAGGAATGAAGTTTTCAGTTGGGAGGTAGGGATCCAGTCACACAAATGAGGACCCACTCCTAATCTGCCCTTTCTATCCTGAATGCCATGTGAACCTGACAAAGAACAAAGTAAAAAAATTAAGTGTAAGAGACATCCTTCCCAAGGATCAGTACCTTGCTATTTTCACTTCTATCATCTCATAAAGTCAATCCCCACTGCCCCCATTCCTATCAGTAATTAAAGGGCAGGCTTTTATTACCTCAAGTTTGAGGTCATATACCAGAACAGGGAAGAGCCAAGGATTTTTAGAGCAGACAATTCTGGTTTTAAGTTCAACATTTACTGCATGCGTGAAAACTCACCCAGATTTTCTAAGGCTTACTTTTATATATAAAAATGACTTCCTAATGACTTAAGACATATGACTTCTTAGTTAATACAATCTGTTGTGGTGAAGATTGATGATAAATGTAACATATCTAAGACAATGTCTAACACATAAGTGATTACTTCCTTTTCCCCTCCTGAACTTTCATAGCAGATCCCTATTTTATTCTTCTGTGTCATTTAAAAAAGTTTTTTATTTTATATTAGAGTATAGTTGATTAACAATGCTGTGTTAGTTTCAGATGTACAGCAAAGTGATTCAGTTATACATATACATGTATCTATTCTTTTTCAAACTCTTTTCCCATGTAGGTTATTATAGAATATTGAGCAAAGTCGCCTGTGCTATATAGTAGGTCACTGTTGGTTATCTATTTTAAATATAGCAGAGTGTACAAGTCAATCCCAAACTCCCAATCAATCCTCGCCCCCCACCCCAGTAACCGTAAGTTCGTTCTCTAAGTCTGTGAGTCTGTTTCTGTATTGTGAAAAAGTTCATTTATATCATTTTTTAAAAGATTCTGCACATAAGTGATATATTTGTCTTTCTCTATCTAACTTACTTCACTTAGTATGATAATCTCCAGGTCCATCCATGCTGCTGCAAATGGCATTATTTCATTCACTTTAATGGCTAATATTCCATAGTATATATGTACCACATCTTCTTTATCTGTTCATCTGCTGATGGACATTTAGGTTGCTTCCATGTCTTGCCTATTGTAAAAATTGCTGAAATGAACACTGGGGTGCATGTATCCTTCTGAACCACGTTTTTCTCCAGATACATGTCCAGCAGTGGGATTGCTGGATCATATGGTAGCTCTGTTTTTAGTTTTTTAAGGAACCTCCATACTGATCTCCACAGTGGCTGCACAAATTTACCTTCCCACCAACAGTGTAGGAGGGTTCCCTTTTCTTCACACTCTCTCCAGCATTTGTTTGTAGACTTTCTGACCATGGTCATTCTGACTGGTGTGAAGTGATATCTCATTGTAGTTTTGATTTGCATTTTTCTAATAATCAGCGATGTTGAGAATCTTTTCATGTGCCTCTTAGCAATCTGTATTTCTTCTTTGGAGAAGTGTCTATTTAGGGCTTTTGCCCATTTTTTGATTGCATCGTTCATTCTTTTGATATTGAGCTGCATGAGCTGTTTGTAAATTTTGGAGATTAATCCCTTGTCGGTCACATCATTTGTAAATATTTTCTCCCATTCTCTGGATTGTCTTTTCATTTTCTTTATGGTTTTCTTTGCTATGCAAAAGCTTTTGGGTTTAATTGGGTCCCATATGTCTATTACTGTTTTTATTTCCATAACTCTAGGAGATGGATCCAAAATAACATTGTTGCTGTTTATTTATTTATTTATTTATTTATTTTTGTGGTACGCAGGCCTCTTACAGTTGTGGCCTCTCCCGTTGCGGAGCACAGGCTCCGGATGCACAGGCTCAGTGGCCATGGCTCACAGGCCCAGCCGCTCTGCGGCATGTGGGATCCTCCCAGACTGGGGCAGGAACCCGTGTCCCCTGCATCGGAAGGCGGACTCTCAACCACTGCGCCACCAGGGAAACCCCATTGTTGCAATTTATATCAAAAAGTGTTCTGCCTATGTTTTCCTCTAGGAGTTTGATAGTATCCTGCTTTACATTTAGGTCTTTAATCCATTTTGAGTTTATTTTTTTTGTATGGTATTAAATAGCGTTCTCATTTCACTCTTTTACATGTAGCTGTCCAGTTTTCCCAGCACCACTTATTGAAGAGACTGTCTTTCCTCCATTGTATAATCTTGCCTCCTCTGTCGTAAATTAATAGACCATAAGTGTGTGGGTTTATTTCTGGGCTTTCTATCCTGTTCCACTGATCTATATTTCTGTATTTGTGCCAGTACCATACTGTTTTGAGGACTCTAGCTTTGTAATATAGTTTAAAGTCAGCGAGCCTGATTCCTCCAGCTCCGTTTTTCTTTCTCAAGATTGCTTTGGCTATTTGGGGTCTTTTGTATCTCCATACAAATTAAAACATTTTTTGTTCTAGTTCTGTGAAAAATGCCATTGGTAATTTGATAGGGATTGAATTGAACCTGTAGATTGCCTTGGGTAGTATAGTCATTTTGACAATACACATTCTTCCAATCCAAGAACATGGTATATCTTTCCACCTGTTCGTGTCCTCTTCGATTTATTTTCATCAGCATCTTATAGTTTTTGGAATACAGGTCTTTTGCCTCCTTAGGTAGGTTTATTCCTAGGTATTTTATTCTTTTTGATGCAATGGTAAATGTGATTGTTTCTTTAATTTCTCTTTCTGATCTTTTGTTGTTAGTGTACAGGAATGCCAAGAGATTTCTGTGTATTAATTTTGTATCCTGCAACTTTATTGAATTCATTGATGAGCTTAGTAGTTTTCCAGGAGCATTTTTAGGATTTTCTATGTATAGTGTTGTCATCTGCAAACAGTGACAGTTTTATTTCTTCTTTTCCAATTTGGACTCCTTTTATTTCTTTTTCTTCTCTGACTGCTGTGGGTAGGGCTTCCAAAACTATGTTGAATAAAAGTGGCAAGAGTGGACATCCTTGTTTTTGTTCCCGATCTTAGAGGAAATGCTTTCAGCTTTTCATCGCTGAGTATGATGTTAGCTGTAGTTTTGTCAGATACTGCCTTTATTATGTTGAGGTAGGTTCCCTCTACTCCCACTTTCTGGAGAGTTATTATCATAAATTGGTGTCGAACTTTGTTAAAAGCTGTTTCTGCATCTATTGAGATGATCATATGGTTTTTATTCTTTAATTTTTTGATGTGGTGTATCACACTAATTGATTTGTGTATACTGAAAAATCCTTACATCCCTGTGATAAATCTCACTTGATCATGGTGTATGATCCCTTTTACTGTATTGTTGGATTTGGTTTGCTAGTATTTTGTTGAGAATTTTTACGTCTATGTTCATCAGTGATACTGGCAATTTTCTCTTTTTTTGTGGTATCTTTGTCTGGTTTTGGTATCGGGGTGATAGTGGCCTCACAGAATGAGTTTGGGAATGTTCCCTCCTCTGCAATTTTTTGGAATAGTTTCAGAAGGATAGGTAACTCTTCTCGAAATGTTTGACAGAATTCACCTGTGAAGCCATCTTGTCCTGGACTTTTGTTTGTTGGGAGTTTTTTAGTCAGTTTCAATTTCATTACTTGTGATTGGTCTGTTCATATTTTCTATTTCCTCCTAGTTCAGTCTTGGGAGATTGTACCTTTCCAAGAATTCATCCCTTTCTTCTAGGTTGTCCATTTTAGAGACATAGAGTTGCTTGTGGTACAGTAGCTTCTGTGTTATTTAAAGACTGAGAAGTTAAGGGATACACCTAAAACTAACTTGATCATTATACCTTGCTTTATTTTTAGTTGCTAAAAAAACAATTGCTGAATGAATGCTATACAATGAATTATGTCCACATAAATTCATGTGAGGTGACAGCAAGGTGGTCGTTTATAAGCCAGGAAGACAGCCTTCACCAGGAACTGAAACAGGGGCACTTGATCTTGGTCTTTCCAGCCTCCAGAACCATGAGAAGTAAAAATCTGGGTGGTAGATTTGCTTGTTGTTACTAGGGTATTACTGCAGCTAGGCCCCCACAGCACACAGAGCTACACAAACACACAGATATGCTAATCCATATACACAAAAAATCTGTATTTCTGTATATAACTGTACATATATTAAAATAAACTTCATAAACTTCATAACTGATATCTCTGACTATATAATTTAATGCTACAGGTCTCATTCTTATGCTTATTCGTACTTTCTTTCTTGAGTGAGAAACCTGGCTCCCATCATCTATATTAATTTACTTGTTAAAGTTGCTAATTTAGAAGAATTCAGGAGAATTTAAGATTCATTCATGTTATTATATGAATCAATAGTGCTGCTTTTTACTACTTACTAGTAGGAAAGTACCAGTTTGTTTATTCATTCACTTGCTGAAAGACATTTTGGTTATTTTCAGTTTTTGACCACCACAGATAAACATCAGCATGTAAGTTTTTGTGTGAATATAAGTTTTTCAATTTACTTGGGTAAATATCTGGTTGTATGAATGCTGGGTCACGTGCGGCCCAGTTGTTTAACTTTATAAACAACCGCCAATCTGTTTTGCAAAGCAGCTGTATGATTTTGCATTGTCATCAGCAATGAATAAGAGTTTCTGTTGCTCTGCATCTCCGCCACCAATAATCTGACAACCTTTAAAAATTGTTTTTTATAGTAGTCATTCTAATATGTATGTATCAGTATCTGATTGGGGTATTAATTTTCATTTTCCTAATGACTAATAATGTGGAGTATTTTTTTCACATGCTTATTGCCATTCCTATATTTTCTTTGGGGAAGGGTCTTCAGATCTCTTGCCCACTAAAGAAAAAATTCAGTTAAAAAATTTTCTCCTATATATTCTGGGCACAATCCCTTTTTCAGAGCTGCAAATATTTTCTCCTAGCTTATGGCTTGTCATTCTTTTAATATTGTCTCTTATAGAGCAAAAATTTTAAATTTTTATGAAGTTGAATTTATCAAATTTTCATATTTTAGTCAGTGCTTTTGGCTTCATGTCTAAAAATTCATTATCAAAACCAAGATTGCACAGTTTCTCCTATGTTTTCTTCTGAAAGTCTTATAGTTCTATGTTCTACATTTTGATCTATTATCCACTGTTGGTTAATTTTTGTATGAGGTATGTGTAAAGGTTCTTCTTCTTTTTCTTCTTTTTAAAAAAATCTGGATGTCTGATTGTTCTATCACCACTTGTTGTTAAGATTATCCTTTCTCTAGTGAATTGCCTTTGTGCTTTTGTCAAAAAAAATCACATTTGGACTGTCTATTTTGTTCCACTGATCTTATGCCTAACTATATCCTAATGCCACTCAATCCTGATTACTATTGCTGGTAAGTCTTAAAGTCGAGTAATGTGAGTCCCTGAACATATCCTTTTTAAAAACTGTGTGGATTATTCTTCCACAACACTACTTAAGTGGTACCTGTGATCCTACTCCAAGGGGCTAGCACTGCACATCAGCAAGCTGGCAGCAGTAGTGGCTGGGCCTCAGACCCACAGTTTGAAGGATGGCCCTGCCCATCACCACACCCACAGCAGCTGTGGCCCAACAACAGGAAGGTGCACACAGCCCACACACTGGATACCCCTGGAGCACCTGACTCTGGTGACAGGGGGATTCTACCACTGAGCCCACTGGACATCTTCTACATAAGGACACTCTTTCAAGACCAGGATAACACATAGAAACAAATACAGAGAGCTAGGCAAAATGAAGAGACAAAGGAATACCTTCCAAACAAAACAAGATAAAACCTAAGTAAAAGAACTAAACAAAACAGAGATTAGCAATTTACCAGCTAAAGAGTTTAAAGTAAGTCATAAAGATGCTCACTGGGGCTTCCCTGGTGGCGCAGTGGTTAAGAGTCCGCCTGCCGATGCAGGGGGTGCGGGTTCGTGCCCTGGTCCGGGAGGATCCTGCGTGCCGCGGAGCGGCTGGGCCTGTGAGCCGTGGCCGCTGGGCCTGCGCGTCCGGAGCCTGTGCTCCGCAACGGGAGAGGCCACGGCAGTGAGAGGCTCGCATACCGCAAAAAATAAATAAATTAAAAAAAAAAAAAAAAAGATGCTCACTGAACTTGGGAGAAGAATTGATGAACTCAAGTGAGAACTTCAACAAAGAGAAAATATAAAAAAGAACCAATGAGAACTGAAGAATACAATGACCGAAGTGAAAATAACAGTACAGACAATCAACAGATTAGAGAATGCAGAAGAATGAATCAGCTATCTGGAAGACAAGGTAGCAGAAATCACCCAATTAAAACAGAAAAGATTGAAAAACAATGAGGATAGTTTAAGGGATCTCTGGGACAAAGTCATGCATACTAACTTTCCCATAATAGGGATTCCAGAAGGAGAAGAGTGAGAGAGAAAAGAATAGAAAACCTATTTGAAGAAATAATGGCTGAAAACTTCCCTAACTTGTCAAAGGAAAAGACATCCAAATACAGAAAGCATAGAGTCCCATAAAAAATGAACCAAAAGAGACCCACACCAAGACACATTATAATTTAAATGTCAAAAGTTAAAGAGAAACAGAGAATCTTAAAAGCAGCAAGTGAAAAACAACTAGTTACATACAAGAGAACCCCTATAAGATGATCAGAGGATTTTTCAGCAGAAACTTCACATGCCAGAAGCGACTGGAACAACATATTGAAAGTGCTGGAAAAAACAACCGAACAACCAAGAATACTCTACCTGGCAAGATTATAATTCAGAAGTGAAGGATAGAGTTTCCCAGATGAACAAAGCCAAAGGAGTTCATCACCACTAAACTGACCCTATAAGTAATGTTTAAAGGGACTTCTTTAAATGGAAAAGAAAAGGCCAAAACTAGAAATAAGAAAATTATGAAAGAAAAAAATCTCACTGGTAGAGACAAACACATAATAAAGGTAGTGGATCACCCACTATAAAGCTGGTATGAAGGTTATATACAGTCTACGAGAGACTCAGTTGTTCAAATCTAAAGACACACAAAGAGTAAAAATGAAGAGATGGAAAAATATTCCATGCAAATGGAAATGAAACGCTGGGGGTAGCAATACTTGTATCAGATAAAACAGACTTTAAAACAAAGACAAAGAAAGGCATTTCATAATGATAAAGTGACTTGTGTCAGATAAAACAGACTTTAAAACAAAGACAAAGAAAGGCATTTCATAATGATAAAGTAATCAATGATCTTTTAAGTGGGTGCTACTTTAACAAAAGTCAGCTATTGTCAATAAACCAATTCAACACAAGCAAATCTGATACTGGACTGCAAGTTAATGTTAAGAATGTGATTAGGACTTCTTTGGATTTGTAAACCATGTTTTTGGTAGCTTTACAAATATAATAATTATAAAGTATTCGGGAGACAGGATAAATCAATTCTGGATTACAACTTATGATACTGTGAATTAAAAGAAGTCTAATAAAAAGTTTATTGAGTATTTTTCTCTGAATACTCTCATTCTTTAAAATTATTGTCATTAAATAAATGAAGAGCCCAAGAGTATCAAATCATTTGCAGTGAAGATCCCAAATCCCTGATACTGTTGGGATCATATGTGTTATTTAATTTTTAAAAGAGGTTTAATGTTCACAAGAAAATTGAGAGGAAGGTACAGTTTCTCCATAAACTACTGCTCCCACAAATGCAATGCCCCCCCATTATCAGCATCACTCCCAAATGCGTATTAAATTTCAGTTTTTTTTCAGATTTTGAGATAATGCCTATTATACATGGACATAAACTGTGTATTATGTAATAACTCCTGTGGGGTTGGGGCAGCATCCCACAATCTAAAATTAACATTTCTACAACTAAATGGATAAATAGTTAGAGAGTGGGATATTTAAAAAGGGCTATAAATATCAGTTCAAATTAGGTCATGCTGTCAAAGGAGTTGTGGATCTGGATCACTCTTGTAAAATGTTATCATCAATTTGCTGATGCTGTGGTGCCTGGTAGATATTCAGTAAATTAGGAAAATCACTTCCTAATTGGTTTCAAAGTGAAAGCTGATTACAGTAAGTCCCTTACATGTGAATGAGTCCCATTCCAAGAGAGCATTCATTAAGTCCAACAAAGTTAGCCTAGGTACCCAACTAACACAATCAGCTATATAGTACTGTATTGTAATAGGTTTATAATACTTTTCACACAAATAAAACATAAAAAACAAACACAAAAAATACAGAAAATATTTTTAATCTTACAGTACAGTATCTTGAAAAGTACAGTAGTATAGTACAATAGCTGGCATACAGGGGCTGGCATTGAGTCAATAGGCAAGAGTTACTACTGACTGGAGGAGGGAGAGGAGGTGGGAGATGGTAGAGCTGAAGGATCATCAGCAATAGGAGATGGAGGGCAAACTACAATTTCACTCACGCCTGATGTTGATGGCACAGGTTCTGGTTCCTTGCTGGATTCAACTCCATCTATCCTCTTGAAAACACGATCCAGTGATGTCTGGGTAGTAGCATTTCGCATCTTTGAAAGTTTGCAATTTGAAGGTTCGTATGTAGGGGACTTACTCTATTTCCCTTAGGCAGACACAGGGCTTTCTGTGTCACATAGTTAGCCATCCCCCTTAAATGAATGGATTAGATGTAGTTTCTGTTTGTTTATTCTTGAAAAAACTATGTGAACAACAAAAGGATGTAAATGGTACCTTGCAGATCAGACATAGTCAATAAATGGCCATTTCAAAACAAAAACAAACAAAAAACTTGTTGGGATTTTGACTGTAATGAATGTATAGATCAGAATTTGGAGACTGGACATCTTAACATATTGAGTTGCTCATTCCATGAACACAGTGTATCTTTCTTTTTATTCAAGTCTTTGATTTCTTTCATGTAGATTTTAGCTTACAGATTTCACGCATATTTTGTTAGATGTATTACCTAAGTATTTTATTTTTGTTTGTTGGGTGCTACTGTAAATGGTATTTAAAAAAAAAATTCCACTTCCAATGGTTCATTGTAGGTATAAAGAAATATGATGGACTTTCGTACACTTTGTATCCTGTGACCTTGCTAAACTCCAGCAGTTTTGTAGGTTTTTTTAGGTTTCCTCCATAGATAATCATGTTGTGACAGGTGAAATGAATCTAAAGACCCATGTTTAAAATAAAATGACAAAATACCATTTCAAATAATGTAGTTCTAGCATATACCCATTATATACCAAACAATGCTCTACTGGTCTAGTGATACTTAAAAAAGAGGTGACAACAAGATATCAAATATCTGTTTTATATTTGTCTGAAGTAAGCAACTATAGGAAAAGCAAATATAAGAAAGATTGGACTGCTATATAATGCCATAGACCAGGTGGCTTGTTTCTCATTGTTCTGCAGGCTGGGAAATCCAAGATCAAGTTGGCAGATGATTTGGTTCCTGGTGAGGACCTATTTCCTGGCTTGTGGATATCCCCCTTCTTGATGTGTGTGCACATGGACATTTCTCTGTCTTTCACTTTTAAAATCCCATCATGAGGGTCCCAACTTCATGACCTAATCTAAACCTATTTACTTTCCAAAGGCCTTACCTCTAAATACCATCTCACTGAGGGGTGGGTTTCAATATATGAATTTTGGAGGGATACAAATATTTAGTCCATAACAGGCAGTAAACAAGTAAGCCCCAAAAGAAGCAGTAGTGAAACCAATTAGAAATGAGGGTGTCATTTTAAACTGATTCTCAAAGTCAAAGTTGGAATTCACTTCCCAGTTTAGACATAAATGTATGAAAAAAAGAGCTGGCCTTCTTTAGGTCTTTCCACTCATGCATGAATACAAACTATCAAATTTCTGCATTTTGATTTTGTCAATGAGCTGATTTTTAAGACCATGTTTATAGTGTCTTATGTGGGTCAATGATGAAATATTTCCTTAAAGAACAAATCACTCACCAGTAAGCAGGCTGGGATAAAACCTTCATCTGTACAGTGTTCTGCATATTCTTTTAAATTTGAACTTTCCAAAATAAAAGCCTGGCAGGTAGAAATAAGGTTCTCTTGTTGTAAGTAACCTAAAGGAAAAATAAAATGTAACTCAGTAATTTCAGTAAATGCTGAACTTTCAATTAAAACTGCTGTTGAAAATACTACAGCAATTTCATATCATAAACGTAACTTCGAGTGAACATGATGGGATTCTAGTCTTGCCTGAAACACCAGTTTGTGCTGCAGTACAAAGCAGAATTCATAAAACAGCTGTTCGAAAAGAAAAACTCTAGCTAATATGCTATAAAGCCATAGTAAACAAAACAGTATGGTACTGGCATAAAAACAGACAAATACATCAGTGCAACAGAATTGAGACACTAGAAAAAATTCGCAGCATAAATGGTCAACTAAATTTGACAAGGGAGCCAAGAATACTCAATGGAGAAAAATCCATCTCTTCAACAAATGGTGCTAGAAAAATTGGATATTCACACGTAAAAGAGGGAAACTAGACCCTTATCTTACACCACTCACAAAAATTAACTTGAAATGGATTAAAGACTTAAACATAAGACCTGAAAGCAAGAAACTCCTAGAAGAAAACAGGAAAAAAGCCCTTTGACATGGGTCTTGGCAATGATTTTCTGGATTTGACACCTAATGCACAAGTTACAAAATAAAAAATAAACAAGTTGGAATATATCAAATTAAAAAGCTTCTGCAGAGCAAAAGAAACCCATCAACAAAATGAAAAAAACTATGGAATGGGAAAAATATTTCCACATATCTATCTATTAGGGGTTAATAACCCAAATAAATAAAGAACTCATAAAATTCAAGAGCAAGAAACCAAGTTATCCAATTAAAAAGTGGCAAAAGATCTGAACAAACATTTCTCCAAAGAAGATACATAGGGCTTCCCTGGTGGCACAGTGGTAAAGAATCTGCCTGCCAATGCAGGGGACACAGGTTTGAGCCCTGGTCCGGGAAGATCCCACATGCCGCGGAGCAACTAAGCCCGTGCGCCACAATTACTGAGCCCGCGTGCCTAAAGCCCGTGTGCCTAGAGCCCGTGCTCTGCAACAAGAGAAGCCACCGCAACATGAAGCCCGCGCACCACAACGGAGAGTAGCCCCAGCTCACTGCAACTAGAGAAAGGCTGCGTGCAGCAATGAAGACCCAACGCAGTCAAAAATAAATTAATTAAAATAAATAAATTAAAAAAAAAAAAAAGAAGATACATAAAAGGCCAACAGGTACATGAAACGATGCTCAATATCACTAGCCATTAGGAAATGCAAATCAAAATCACAATGAGATATCATCTCATGCCTGTTAGAATGGCCATCACCAAAAAGACAACAGAAAACAAATGCTGGAGAGGATGTGTAAAACAAGGAACCCTTGTGTACTGTTCATGAGATTGAAAACTGATACAGCCACTATGGAAAACAGTATGGAGGATCCTCAAAAAATTAAAAATAGAACTACAATATGATCCAGCAATTCCACTTCTGGGAATATATCCAAAGGAAAGAAAAACCACTATCTTGAAAAGATATCTGTGCCCCCTGTGTTCATAGCAGCATTATTTACAATAGCCAAGGCATGGAAACAAAGCTAAGTGTCCACTGATGAATGTATGGATAAATAAGTTGTGGTGTATATATACACACAATGGAGTATTATTCAGCCATTAATTTAAAAAATGAAATCTTGGCATTTGGGACAACACGGATGGACCTTGAGAGTATTATGGTAAGTGAAATAACTTAGGCCAAGACAGACAAATGCTATATGATCTCACTCATATGTGGAACCTTAAAAACAAAAACAAAAAAACCCCAACTGAACTCACAGAAAAAGAGACCATATTTGTGGTTACCAGAGGCAGGGGATGGAAAGAGGGGCAATCAGAAAATCGTGGTCAGAAGGTACAAATTTCCAGTTACAAGATAAATACAGTTGACCCCTGAACAATGCTGGGGCTAAGGGTATCGACCCTCCACACAGTCGAAAAATCCATGTATAACTATAGTTGGCCCTCCAAATCCGAGGTCCACATACGCAGATTCAACCAACTATGGATTGTGTAGTACTGTAGTATGTGTTTGTTGAAAAAAAAATCCACATGTAAGTGGACCCGCACAGTTCAAATCTGTGTTGTTTAAGGGCCAACTGTAAATACTAGGCACTGTAAGTACATTGCAATATAGTAAGTGACTATACTTAACGCTGCTGTATGATATATATGAAAATTGTTAGGAGATTTAATCGATCCTAAGAGTTCTTCTCATCACAAGGAAAAAAAAATTTTTCTCTTTTTATTGTATTTATGTGAGATGAAAGAGGCTAACTGAACTTACTGTGGCAATCATTTCACAATATATGTGTCAAACCATTATGCTGTACACCTTAAACTTATACAGGGATGCATATCAATTATATCTCAATAAAACTGGAAAAAACCAAAACCCCCAGAAACTCTAGTTAACCCAGAAAAATAAGGTGTTTGATAAAGTGCAATTACTGCACAGTAATGCTTACAGGAGAAACAATAAAGTAACAATAAATAACAAGAGAACCAATAAGTGATAATAAATGTTCTACTCCGTAACCTCCATATTAACTAGGTGAGTAGATGGTATAAATTAACTTATTGGATTATGAAAAAAATTACATTCTCTCAACATTGCAATTTACCTGTATATTTCACTTACTTGCCTAATGGTTTAAAAAAACAATTAAAGAAAAGACCTACTTTGTATGAAATGTAAGAAAGGTACTCCTTTGCTTTTTAATTTCTGCCCTTTGGGAACCAAAGCATTAACTATGTCAACCAGAACTTTAACATTCACACCTAACTGACATTTATGAAACAATATAATGTACCAGTGCTTTGTACTTTCATATACATGAACACCGTCTTGACTAGCGTCCTATCCTTGTTTTTTTATTTCTTAGCATCACTGGGGTTCAACTAACCAACTCTATAAGCAGTAGTATAGCAGAAAAAGAAAACTAGATAGGCTATCAGGAGACAAGGTTCTTATTCTATTATGTTAAGATAAGAATTGTGGCTTTAAGGAAAAAAAGCACTTAAATTCTTCCAGAGTAAGATACTTCATCTATGAGGCATCACACCTGCCTTGACTTGTGAATCAAATCTGGTTAAGTTATTTCCTTGTGTAAAGCTGAAGGGTTCACATCACTTCCCACAGCTCTCAGTTTAAACTTCTAAATCCTGAGCAGCTTCAGCAGGAATGGAAGAGTAAGGACCTCCAAAAGTCCTCTTCTCTATAAAAGTAATGAGAACACTGCACAAATTATTAAACTTTTACAGAACTCTGAAAATAATCATTGTCTTGCAAAAAAATCTGTGAGCATTTATTAAGAAAAATAGCTGAATGTCAGTAAGGACAATGAACACTGTGGCATTTTAACTTCCTCTATTCTCATGCTCATCTCTCCATTTGAGTGGTATACTTGAAAATCAACAGCCTGCAAATGCAGTGAAAACCAGCAGCCCAGTAGAAAATGGACAGATCAGATGAAGCTGGAATCTTTCCCAAGTCCCATTCCCAGAAACTATTATTTGATTTGTGTGACAACTCCATGTAAAACCTCACTTGCATGGCTTGTCTTTGAATTGAATCAAAGTTCACCCTGTGTAAACCTTCTCCTTGGAGGTGTTTTTGTTAAATCAATCAGCAGAAACTGGTTAACACTACAGCTGCCTGTGGCAGAGATAATGGTTGGGACAAACAACAAGCTAAACAAACAAACAAACTCAAAAAAGAAAAGCTGGGGAATGAGTAGTCTGTAAGGGGATTTTAAAAGCTCTGACATACTACTGGGACACTAGAAGGCCATGTGCAAATGTAGGGTAGCATGTGTATTCAGAAAAGATCTGACAAAGCCCTAAGCACTCACCTCTGGCTGACCATAAGCCTCTGACAAGCAGGAAGTGAAGGCTAAGGCAAAGCTGTCAAATGCTTAGCTGAATGTTGAAGCATATCCCAATGTACACACAGTCCCCTAGCAAACAGTGGGAGATTTACTGACTCCAAGCATTTAAGGAAATCATTGTCCAATCATAGAATATAAACTCAAAGAATATAAACTTTATATAATTAGTTCAGGAGATTAATTGTTAAAAAAAATCCTGCTAAACAACAAAAAAGAGCAATAACAAACATGAAGGAGGGAAGTGAATCAGATTACAGGAGTTGTCACATTCTACCACTATAACAATTGAAACCTTTTAAAGTTTTCAATTTTCAATAAGAAATTATGAGACATGCAGAAAAACAAGAAAGTATGGTTAATAAACAAGGGGAAAATATGCGGTCAGTAGAAACTGTCACTAAGGAAGCCAAGGCACTAGACTTAAAACTTTCAGCTTTTAAAAATAAGGTCTGAGAACTAAAGAAAACTATGCCTAAATATCTAAACAAAATTATGAGAACATCTATCAAAAAGAAATAAAAGAGAAAGAAATTAAAAGAAAAAAACATGTAGAAATTCTGGAGTTGAAAACAAAAAACATAGTAACTGAAGTACAAAATTTGCCAATAAATAGAAGATTTGAGGAGAAAGATCAAAGAATCAGGGCACTTGAACACAGATCAAATGAGAATATCCAGTATGAGGAACAGAAACAAAAAAAGAATGATGAAAGTGAACAGTCTCAGAGACCTGTGAAACTTTTTCAAATGTACCAACATAAGCATATGTTCTGGGGGTCCCAGAATGAACAGAGAGACAGAAAAGGGTAGAAAGAATATTTGAAGAAATAATGGCTGAGAACACCCAAAATTTTAGGAAACTATAATCAATCTACTTATTCAGGAAACTCAAAAAACTACAAGTAGGATAAACTCAAAGAGATCCATAGCTAGACATATCATAAATTGTCAAAAGAGAGAATCTTGAAAGTGGAAAGAGAAATGGCTTATAACATACAAGGGATCCTCCATAAGATTAACAGCTGAGTTCTCATTAGAAACCATGAAGGCCAGAGGCAGTGAGATGACATATTAAAAGTGCTGACAGAAAAAAGTCACCAAGAATTCTATTATCTAGCATGACTTCTTCAAAATTAAGAAACTAAGATAGTCCCAGATTAAAAACACTGAAATAATCTGTTGCTAACAGACTTGCCCTATATGAAATATTAAAGGGAGTCCTTCAGACTAAAATGAAAGTCAAATCCACACTAAAAAATTAATGAAAAATGGTAAAGGTAACTACACAGGCAAGAATAAAATAGTATAAATGATATTTGTTTGTAATCCTTTTTCTCCTCTGTGCTTTAAAAGACAACTGCAGGGACTTCCCTGGCACTCCAGTGGTTAAGACTCTGTGCTTCCAATGCAGGGGGTGTGGGTTCCACCCCTGGTTGGGGAACTAAGATCCCACATGCTATGTGGCCAAAAAAAAAAAATTATAAAATAAAATAAAAATAAATAAATAAAAAAGGGGGAAATGTTAAAAAAAAAAGACAACTGCATACAGCAACAATTATAAATCTGTCTGATGGGCATACAATATATGAAGATGTACTTTATATTACTTTAACAGCAAAAAGAAGGGGAAAGGGAATGGAATTATAAAGGGGTAAAATTTTTAATATACTATTGAAACTAAGTTGATATTAATCCAAATAGAATTGTTTTAAGTTAACTGTAATCTCTAAGCAATCATGAAGAAAATAACTTAAACGTAAAAAATAAAAAGGAAACAACAATGAAATTAGAATGTTAAACTGGATCTATTCAATACAAAAAAGGCAGTACTAGAGGAATAGCATAAAAACAAAAAAAATAAGATGTATAGCCAACAAACACATGAAAGAATGCTCAACATCATTAATCATTAGAGAACTGTAAATCAAAACTACAATGAGATATCATCTCACACCGGTCAGAATGGCCATCATCAAAAACTCTAGAAACAATAAATGCTGGAGAGGGTGTGGAGAAAAGGGAACCCTCTTGCACTGCTGGTGGGAATGTAAATTGATACAGCCACTATGGAGAACAGTATGGAGGTTCCTTAAAAAACTACAAATAGAACTACCATATGACCCCACAATCCCACTACTGGGCATATACCCTGAGAAAACCATAATTCGAAAAGAGTCATGTACCAAAATGTTCACTGCAGCTCTATTTAAAATAACCAGGACATGGAAGCAACCTAAGTGTCCATCAACAGATGAACGGATAAAGAAGATGTGGCACATATATACAATGGAATATTACTCAACCATAAAAAGAAATGAAACTGAGTTATTTGTAATGAGGTGGATAGACCTGGAGTCTGTCATACAGAGTGAAGTCAGAAGGAGAAAAACAAATACTGTATGCTAACACATACATATGGAATCTAAGAAAAAAAAATGTCATGAAGAGACTATGGGTAGGACGGGAATAAAACAGAGACCTACTAAAGCATGGACTTGAGGATATGGGGAGGGGGAAGAGTAAGCTGTGACGAAGTGAGAGAGTGGCGTGGACATATATATACTACCAAATGTAAAATAGATAGTGGGAAGCAGCCACATAGCACAGGGAGATCAGCTCCATGCTTTGTGACCACGTAGAGGGGTGGGATAGGAAGGGTGGGAGATCCAAGAGGGAAGAGATATGGGAACATGTGTATATATATAATTGATTGATTCACTTTGTTATAAAGCAGAAACTAACACAACATTGTAAAACAGTTATACTCCAATAAAGATGGTAAAGAAAAAAAAAGATGTATAGACTACAAATAATTAAATGGCAGACAAAATCCACACCTAATCAGTAATTACATTTAATGGCAACGGATTAAGCACCTAATTAAAAAGCAGAGACTCACAGAATGAATAAAAATATGATCCAACTATATGTTCTTGACAATAGACATACTTTAAAGACACAAATTCATTGAAAAATAAAAGGATGGAAAAAGATACACCATCCAGACAGTAACCTAATGACAGCTGGAGAGGCTACACCAGTATTAGACAAAGTGGACATTAAGACAAGTGAACATCATATTCAGTGGTGAAAGACTCAAAGCTTTCCCCACAAGATGAAGGACAAGACAAAGATGTCTGCTCTTGCCACTTCTATGCAACATTGTATTGAAAGTTCTAGCCTGGGCAAGACATCATCTAATCTGAAAATAGAGATATCTGACTCTTTCCTTTCCAATCTGGATGCTTGTCATTTCAATTTCTCTCCTAACTGCCCTGTCTTTAATAAATGAAAAAAGACTGAAATCATACTGAGTATGGAATGAAATGAGAAATCAGAAACAATGGGAAATTCACAAATATGTGGAAATTAAACACTCTCCTAAATAATCAAAGGGTCAAAGAGTACATAAATAGGTAGAAAATATTTTAAGATAAATGCAAACAAAAATACAACATACCAAAACTTATGGGATACAGGTAAAGCATTGCTTATTTGTATACGTATAGCTATAAATACCTGTATTAAAAAGATGAAAGATCTCAAATCCATAACCTATCTTGCACTTTAAGAAACTAGAAATAGAGCAAACTAAACCCAAAGGAAGCAGAGGGAAGGAAATAATGGATATTAGAGAGAGAAAAGAAAAAGAAATAGAGAGTTAAAAAATAGAGAAAAATCAATGAAACCAAAAGTCAGTCCTCTGTTTCCAGATGACATGATGTCACATATAGAAAATTTTAAATGACTTCAGCAAGGCTGTGGGATACAAGATGCACATACAGGAATCAACTGTATATCTATACATTGCAATGAACAATCCAAAAATGAAATTAAGAAAACAATTCTATTTAAAATAGCATTAAAAAGAATACTTAGAAATAAGTTTAACAAAATAAGACTACACTAAAAACTAAAAAACACTGAAAGATGTTAAATAAGACTAAATAAATGGGAAGATATCTTGGGTTCATGGACCCGAAGAATATCAATACTCCCAAAGTTGACCTACACACACAAAACAATCCCTATCAAAACCCCACCTGCCTTTTTTGCAGAAATTAATAAACTGATCCTAAAATTTGTAAGGAAATACAAGGGACACAGAGTAGCAAAACAATCTCGAAAACAAAAAAACTGGAGGACTCACATTTACCTATTTCAAAACATATTACAAAGCTATAGTAATCAAGATAACTGTGTACTGGCATAAGGATAGACATGTAGATCAGTTGAACAGAATTAACAGTCTAAGCTTTTATGGTCAATTGATTTTTTAGAAAAGTACCACATCACTTCAATGGGGGAAAGAATAGTCTTTTCACAACTCGTGCTGGGACAACTGGATAGCCACCTGCAAAAAATTGAAGTTGGACCCTTTCTTCATGCTAAATACAAAAAGTAACTCAAAATGAATCAAAGACCTAAATATAAGAGCTGAAATGATAACTTTTAGAAAAAAATCACAGGTGTAAATTTTTTTGACCTTGGATTAGATAATGGTTTCTTACATATGGCATCTAAAGAATAAGCAACCAAAGAAAAAAATAAATTGAACTTTATCAAAATTAAAAACTTTTGTACTTCCAAAGATACTATCAAGAAAGTGAAAAGACAACCAATAAAATGGAAGAAAGTATTTGCAAATCATATACCTGATAAGGGACCAGAATCGAGAATATATTAAAAAACTCTTGCAGGACAATAATAACAAGACAAATAACCCAATTAAAAAATGCCCAAAAGATCTGAACAGACCTTTCTCCAAAGAAGATACACAAACTGCTAATAAGCACATGAAAAGAGGCTCAACTTCATTGGTCATTAGGAAAATGTAAAAGCAAAAGCACCATGAGATATACTAATTCATACCCATTAGGATACCTAGAATTAAAAGACAGACAGTAGTTAGTATTGGCAAAAATGTGGAGAAATTGGAAACCTCATAGATTGCTGGTGGGAACATAAAATGGTACAGCCACTTTTGAAAACCATATGTTAAGTTCTCTAAAATAGTAAACACAGAATTACCATACAACCAAGCTATTCCACTCCTAGGAATATATCTAAGGGAACTGAAATCATATGCCCAAACAAAACTTGTACACAAATGTTCACAGCAGCATTTTTAATAATAGCCCCTAAGTGGAAACAACCTACTGTTCATCAATGGACAAACAAAATGTGGTATATCCATACAACAGAATATTATTCAGCCATAAGAAGGAATTATCTATATTTGTTGAAACATTGATGAATCTTGAAAACACTGGGAAATTCAAGAAGTCAGACACAAAAGGCCACATGCTGTATAATCATATTTACATGAAATGTCCAGAATAGGAAAATCTATAGGCAGAAAGTAGATTACTAGTTGCCAGAAGATGGGAAAAGGGAGAAATCGGGAGTGACTGTTAACAAGTATGGGGTTTCTTTCTGGGGTGATAAAATGTTCTGGAATTAAGATAATGGTGATGATATCACAACATGTACTAAAACCTACTGAAATTTACACTTTGTGGTATGTGAATTATATCTCAATGAGAAAAAATCCTATATTCTTAATATGTCATATGAGGCTCTACTTGTTTTATATCCTAATTTCCTCTTTAGCCTTATGTCTTGTCATTCTGTTTTTCCTAGCCAAACTGGTCTTTCAATTCCACGAATACATGAATTTTTTTAAAAAAACTGAAATATAGTTGATTTACAATGTTGTGTTAATTTCTGCTGTACAGCAAAGTGATTCAGTTATATATAAATACACACACACACACATTTAAAACATTCTTTTCCATTATGGTTATCACAGGATATTGAATATAGTTCCCTGTGCTGTATGGTAGCACCTTATTGTTTATACAACAATCTCCCAATCCATCCCCTCCTCCCCCCTGCAACCACAAGTCTGTTCTCTATGTCTGAGAGTTTTTCTGTTTTGTAAATAGGTTCATTTATGTCATATTTTAGATTCCACATATAAGTGATATCCTATGGTACTTGTCTTTTTCTTTTTGACTTACTTTACTTAGTATGATAATCTCCAAGTCCATCCATGTTGCTGCAAATGGCATTATTTCATTCTTTCTTATGGCTGAGTAGTATTCCATTGTATACATGTACCACATCTTTATTCAGTCATCTGTTGATGGACATTTAGGTTGTTTCCATGTCTTGGCTATTGTGAATAGTGCTGCTGTGAACACACAGGTGCATGTATCTTTTTGAATTATCGTTTTGTCTGTTTATATGCCCAGAAGCGGGACTACTGGATCATATGGCAACTTTAATTTTAGTTGAGGAACCTCCATACTGTTTTCCATAGTGGCTGCACCAACTTATATTCTCACTAACAGTGTAGGAGGGTTCCCCTTTTTCCACACCCTCTCCAACATTTGTTATTTGTAGACTTTTTAATATGGCCATTCTGACTGATGTGAGGTGGTACTTCATTGTAGTTTTGATTTCTATTTAATAATTAGTGATGTTGAGCATGTTCTCAATACATGAATGCTCTTATTTCAAGGCTACTGTATACTTTATTGCCTTTGCTTCGGCAGCTTAACTTTTCTTAGCCTAGCTACTTCCAACTCATTCTTCAGGTCTACTGTAATTATCACTTCCGCAGAGAATCTTTTTTTGAATTCCCTATGTACCGAAATCCTACTACCGGATACTAGATTCCCTTTGTAGTATATTTACCTCAGTGTTGGTATAATAGTTAATAACTAGTAAGGCAATTATTACTAAGGTCTTTCCCAGCTTTAAAATTATAAAGGTCTACCCTCTTCACCTGGAATGATATCTTCAACCAGGCCCTTCAAGTCAAAAAATTGAGAGGGCCTACAAAGTTATTATATACGAGCATTATAAAAAGGAAAGGGCAAGGAAATTGTCATCCCATTTTAGGGAATGCCCTACCTGGGATTTGGGAACCAATTCACCAGTTTGTACTCATAGTTGATGAATCAGTTTTCCAACCTCTTGCTAATCAATGCTACAGGGAGAAACGAACATACAAAAAAAAAAACCACAAAACAAAACAACCAGAGACATTGTCGTTTGGAGTGTGAGAAAGCATTTAGAAATCAGAAGAAACCTTTCATTTCAGATACTACCACTTCAATATCCCCTTCACTGAAAATATAAAATCACCTTCAAATGTGGATCAAAGATAGATTGCTATTTTCCTTGTTTTTTTCATTTTTCACAAATAAACAACCCAATATAAACCCCAATAAAACTATAGCCAGCTGAAAAGAAATCATTTTTTATGACTGGCTTTCTAACAGTTACATTATTTGGAATAAGTAAGTCACCTGCCACTAGGATTTCATGAAGTTAGAATTTTAAATGTCTATATAAATCACCAGAATCATTCATGGAATCAGGGCAGTTAGAGCTTTTTCTTTACATGCTTCAAGATTTAAATTGAAGACCCCAAACAGTTTCTTTTCACGGTAGAAAGTTTCAAAAGTACTAATCACCCAGATATATTGATAACCACTTGGGACTTCTAACAGCTGGTGGTATGAAATCTAATTCCTTAAAGTGGATTTGCATTTTTCTAGACCAAGTATTCTCAAAAAGAATGACATAGCCCCAAGGGGGGTGAAAATTGGTACTGGTGAGGAAGGGGAATGAATAAAATATAACTTTTTATGCATAAATCACAGATATACATACAATATATAAACAGTATATTTCTAACATTAAAATTTCATGCAAGGGGCAATTAGGGGAAAAAAAAAGTCTAAAAATACTTCCTATGGGTATGATAACGAAATAAAGGTTGAGAAACGCTGCCCAAGACAGAATATAGTGATATGCAGTTAAGCTTTCTAGAAAAATATGGTGGTAATTCCCTGGTGGTCCAGTGGTTAGGACTCCGTGCTTTCACTGCCGAGGGTCAGGGAATTAGTGGCGCAGCCAAAAAAATAAAAAGGGATCACCGAAGACCAGATAGTTTTTGGCTTCTCATAAGATATTATACTTTTGTATAGTATACATTTGAGAAAAGGCTTTGTTAAAAGGCTAGATTGCTTCTACAACAGTGTTTAAAAGTTATGATACATTTTTAAATAGCAATATCTGATATATCTTTTCTGCTCTCAAAAAAAATGCCCACCTTTGGGCTATCTAGAATTCCCATTTTGGATTAGACTTGATGTATTCTGCTTTACTTTTGTCTGGGAAGTTCCAAAGTAATGTGGTAAAGCAACAGTTGACTGCTTTCATGCTCATTTATTATTACACTTACAGTTAACCAGTTATTTGCCTACGAAAAGCTTATTTATCATTAAGTACCTGATTGTAACCAATTCTCAATCAATAATGGGGGAAATTTTAGGTACAAATTATTCTAAATCTAAAATGTTACAATGAAAATACACAATGGGGGCCAATTATCTTTTATTATAATAATACAAATAGTTACTCTTCAATCAAAATTAGTTAAATTTGTTTCTCCTTTTTATTCCTTAAAAAAAATCTTTAGGGCTTCCCTGGTGGCGCAGTGGTTGACAGTCCCCTGCCGATGCAGGGGACACGGGTTCGTGCCCCGGTCCGGGAGGATCCCACATGCTGCAGAGCGGCTGGGCCCGTGAGCCGTGGCCGCTGAGCTTGCGCGTCCGGAGCCTGTGCTCCGCAACGGGAGAGGCCACAACAGTGAGGCCCGCATACCACAAAAAAAAAAAAAAAAAAAATCTTTAAAATAAAATAACTACATCTTTTGTGTAAACTTACTGAACAATGTTCAAATAGGTAATTTGAATGTCCTTTTTTCTTAATCTTGTCTTCTGCCTTCTTTTCAGTGGAGGTAGTAATGAGTAACAAAATAGACTGAAGGGAAAACATAATTGAAAAAGAGAAGGAAAGACAAAATCCTAGCTATATCTAGGGTTTTTGAATTTTAGGACCTAGGATGCCAACAGTCTGCCCCTCTCTTCTTCCTATTTATATAGAGAGAAAGATAAAAAGAGATACACCTTATGAAGAAAGCAAGAGACAGCAAACCCCCCTACCTGAAAATATTTCCTTCACATATTCTAATAATTTCCCCCAAATATCAGTAGTTTAAGATCTTTAAAAAATGTAAATAATTCTTGGGAAGACTTAACTTGCAGTGCTTTATATTACTAGATCCACAAATAACAAAGAAAATCTCTCGATAAAGAAGCTATAATCTACAAGGACCCAAAAGATATATATGCAAATAACTGTAATACAAGGAAAGGTGGTAAGACAATTGGACTTACTTCATAGGGGCAAGAGAAAGTATTAACAGACTGGGGAATACTATGCATGTTTCAAGGAAGAGACAAATCTTGAGGGACAGTAGGGGAATCCCAATGAAGCTTATGGAAAGCACATATGGAGCATGTTTGAAGAACATGCCTGGTTTGGATGAAGCACGTGGTCTGGATGAAGCACGAGGTATATGATGGAGAACAGTTGGAAATACAGCTGAAAAGACAGAATGGGTAAGGGCCATAAAATGTTGTAAATGTCAGCAATGACATATCATTATGAATAAATAACAGAATCTGAATAAACAGAATCTGAAAAAAATGACAGATATTATTCAGTACAAAGGGGAAGGTCATGATCACAGCTACAATTCTGTAAAAATTTATTAAATATCTATGTCTTAGTGATATAAATGTTAATAGAACCAGTGGCTCTTCAACTTTCGGAGGTATGCCAGTCCTGGTTGTTTGCCTTCAAATCTACTCTTCCTGTTTCCCCTGCTCTGCCCTGTAGGACAGGGAACCTGAGCCCCTGCAGGCATTTTCCTGGGCTCCATGTCAGCTAGCTTCTGGTTGGGTTCAATCAATGGGAAGCACCAGTTGGAGATTGGAGGGCAGTTAGAAGCAGCCATGATTTTTTCCTCCATTTACTCTTTGCAATTGTAGAATCTCCTCTACTACTGCTCCCACACCAGACAAGTCTACCTTCCAGCTTCCACAGTGAAACCAGCCTCTGGGTTTCATCTCTCTTGGTCTTACTGCTTATCAGAGTGGTTTCCTGCTGTTGCTACTCTCTGAGCTGGCTCATGTAAGCAGCTTGTCTTAGCTTTTCTATCACCAGTGTAACCAATTCCCTCATTAAATCCCTCCATGTTAAATACTCAGATTACTTTCAGTTTTCCTGAATGGATGCTGACTCACACAGAAAGGAACAAACCTATTTGGGAATCTAAATAAAGTTCTGGATACTTTACCCATAAAAAAATGCCCCACCTATACATTAAGTTTTATAGATAGTCTGGGGGCTCATAGAACTCTTGAAGCCTGTCCATTTATCCCAGATAAAGAATACTAAATAGGACAAAAAAGTAAGTTTCATTTTGGTAAGGTGAAGTTCTATAGGTGAATGATGGTGATGGTTACAGAACAATGTGATTGTACTTAATGCCACAGAACTGTAAAAATGGCTAAAATGGTTAAATTTTGTTATGTTTATTTTACCAAAAAAAAAAGTAAACACAAAGCTACAATAAAACATGGTAAGAATATGACAGAAGTAATCCACAATGCCATGAGAGCATATAAGGAGAAAGTACTAACTGTACCTGCTGGAAAAAGTTTGAGAGATTACAATTGACCTGAACCTTGAATACAAGTGTACTAGGATGACGGGGAGAAAAACATTGCAGGCAGAGAGAACAAAATACATAAGAAGAGTATTTGGAGACACTGCAAGTTGTTTGGTATGCCTGGAGCATACAGCCTATGTTGAGAAGTTGAGATCAAGCAAGAGAGATGGGTAGGATTAGTTCCACAGAGCACCTTGTATGACATACTAATAAAACCAAAACTGGTGGCCCAGAGGCAACAAACAACACTTTGATGTAGTTTGGCCTATACAATATTTAAAGAAATTCCAGCAAGGAAATAGCTGGATATAGCGGAGTAGCAAGGGCTATTTAAGTGGAGTACTGAGGTACGAAAGTTAGCACAGTGTGCTGAAGAATGAAAGCTAAGTGAGGAAATAGAGCAACTAAGTAGAGCTTATTCTTTGAATAAATCTGACTTGTGAAAGGGTGACATAGAAAGAACATTAGATAGAATGTGAGGTGGGGTCTAAGAAAATGTTTTGGTGTGTGTGGGTAAGGGTAAAAAACCCAATTATGTAAACTCTAAGGGGAGAACCCTATTTTTAGCATTTGGCACAGTGCCTGGAACATACTACACACCCAAAGATTTGCTGAAAGGACATAATGAAGAAAAGGGGCCAACAATGAGAGGGGCTGAAGGAGTACTGAGAGGGAGGGAGTACTGACAGGAGGAGAATCATGAGCAAATAATAAAACTGTTAATATTTTAAGCCACTAAGTTGTGTGATCATAGATCTCCATGTTGATATGATAATGCTAAATGAAAAAAGCAAGAGTGGTGAGTGTGGGGAGATTTGCTTTTTTTGGTATTATTCTTTTGCACAACTTGAAATTTTTGTTAAGTGCATAACTCTTTCAACTTTCAGAATTGGAGGTGTAGTGTGAATGCTTTAGGCAGATTTTTGTAACAGTAAGTAAGATGAATTGCAAGACCATATGAGAAGCCATTACAACAGTCCAAAAGAGAAGTAATGGGATGCATACTGCTAGGATTGGTGGCAATGAAAATGGAATGTGAATGACAAATAAGAATTTTAGGGTAAGAAACAATCTCTGTAGTTTTTACTCATTTTAAAAAGGAGGAAGTCTAGGAGAGCAGCTGGTTTGTGGAGAATAAATACAAGTTTGGTGCAAATTATTCCAGTTAGAAAATCATACTGCTTTCTTACGACCAGTGGTTTGTGCCCTCCAGGAAACATACTGGCAATATCTGGACACTTTTTATTCTCACGACTGGGTAGGGGTGGGGACTGGGGTCCTGCTGGCATCTAATGGATAGAAGCCAGGGATGCTGCTAAACATCCCACAATGCACAGGACAGCTATCCATAATAAAGTATGTCAATGTTATTGTGAACTTTGTGAAAGTCTACTTTGGATCTGTTACATATAAGTCTAATTAATATAACAATTACAAGATAGCTAGCTTTTTCCTTAGATGATGTAGGTTAACTGTTGATATTCAGTTCTGATAATGTGCATAAAAGATTAGCCAAACATTAACAAAATATTAGTTTAAACTTAAGTCATTATTTTCTCTAAAAACATATGGTAGAATCATTACCTTATAACGTTTTCTGCAAAATGTGCTCATCAAGAGCCTGTGCACAAAAGCCATTTTTTTTTGCACAGGGCTGAGTACTTAAAATGGAATAAGAAATGGATTTTTCTGGCAATAAAATCATGGTAGTAATGGCAGTGGATACCAGGGGAAGTTTTATCACAGATTTTTACCATTTACCATTCACATATGATGTCTGTAAATCACTGGCTCCAGTTTTGAGATTTATGTGGCTCTCATTCCCAGCAGTACAATCCTCTTTATTCTTTCAGGGGAAAAACAACAAAACCCGTTTCCCACACAGACAATACAGCCTGACAACTGGCAGTGCTACTAATTCTTTTCAAATTGAGGAAAAACTAACTAGGACTAGAAAATGTTTAACTGGAAGGCATTTCCCCTGTGAAAATTCTTGCTAATCAAAAGAACAGGAATTGCTGCTGTCTTAAAGTATGCAACTGGCATTTCAAACCTCTACACTCTACGACTTCTTGCGGGAGGGTGGGGGATAGAGAGGGAAGATCACCCCATTTGTCCCAAATTCGTAGTTCTAAGGGTTAGTTATGAGAAGGCCGCCAGGAAGGTCCTTCTACAAAGCTGGGTGGCTGGGGAAGTTCTTATTTTTCCTAATTCGGTCCCAGCCCTGACACGGGAAAGTGAGCCCAAGGCTGAAGAACGCAGTCCATCCATCACGTAGGCAACTCCCCTTGCAGGGATCCTAATTAAGTGTGCAGGCCTGACTTTCCCACCGGATCCGGGCCTCAGGTGTTTCACCCCGAGCTTCTCTTCAGCCTGCCCTCGCCACGGAGCCTCGGAAGAGAGGAGCATCCACACACAAAGAAGCTTAAACCATCCGAGCCTCCGACTGAGAAAGATTCACCTCCAGTCTGAATTTGCAGGCGGGGAGGCAAAGCCCCAAAGCTTCCCCACCCAAGGAAAACCTTTGGCCCCAAAGGTCCTTCCGTCCTGCTTAGCCTGGTTCAATACCCCTCCCTCCCGCGTCGGCGCTTACCCAATACCAGTCGGGCTACGTCCGAAGGTAACAGCATGATCAAAGCCGCAGAAGAAACCGCAGTAAGAGACGAGACCCAGGTAAAAGCCAACACAGCGACAGCTCCTGCGCCGCATCTCCCGGTTCCAGTGGCGGCACTAAACCCGCGGCGATTTGTCCCTCCTCTTTAGCTCTTTGCCAGCCAATCGCTTCCGCCGGAGAAAGAAAGGCGCCGAAATAAAACCCGCCTGGTTCTCTTTCGAACTGTCGTCATATCCGTCCTCATATTTGGAGGGGTGGGGCTGAAGGGGGCGAGGAGGCGGGACGAGTGAGCCGGAGCCCGAGCTAGAAGGCGAGCGGCGAAGGCAGGGTCGCACGCTATTGGCGGGCAGTGCGAGCGGCGAACGCAGCGGTCGCAGGCCATTGGCGGGCAGGGAGCAGGCGCGTTTCCTAAGATGAGCCTGTCGTTTTGGGGGTGCGAGAGAGGGGAGCTGAGAGCTTGTAGCGTTTGGCGCGCATGGGCAGACAGTGTCCTGGCGGCCGTCTGCCTTACTGCTTCCTACGGAGACGCACGCTGCGCGGTCACGCCAGGTTTGATCCAGAAGCCGGAATAGTTCGTGGACAGCCGGCTCGGCCCGTGAGGGAGTCGAGTTGAGCGGGATTCTAAGCTTCGGCCATCGCCGCTTCCAGAGATTCCGCCTTGGCTATCCGAGTCCAGCGGTAGGGGCGCGGAAGCAGCGCAGTGGCTTCTGCGTTGGGGAATTCAGTCGTATCTGAGCCGTTCAGTCCTGGCCTTCAGACTCACTCCTCCAGAGCGGCCCTTTACTCCTCTCTTCACCTCATCTTGCCTAGCCCACTGTCCTTATCGCTCTCGTCCGCCCACCCTTCCTCCTCCAGCCGACTTAGCCTTGAACCTACTTCTTAATGCCCAGAATTGAACCTTCGTGCGCGTACCCTTCCTGTGTCCATATGTAACTTGATGGCTTGAGTAATCATCTTTTTCTCCCCTCTCATAATTAGTAGTTTTAATTTGTTTGGGCTTAAACTACAGTCTCATGATTAAGAGCATGGGCTTTGGTATCACACCGCCGGAGTTCGAGTCAGCTAGCTGTGTGACCGAGTCTCTGTACTGTCTTCCTTGTGATAATCCTGTTCTGTGGTGAGCACGCAAGAGCGTTGGTGGCTGCTTTTACCAGGTACAGAAAAGTAACAAGACTATTAGAATTAAGAATGAAAATGTGATAGAAGAGGATTGTGGTGGTAGAGGAGTGCATGAGGTTCTGTAGAAACTTAGCCTGGGAGAATCAATTCTGTTTGCGGTGAGACCTTGCAGTGTTAAATTGTCCTGGAGGATCATAGGAACCTTCTAGACAGAAGGGAAAACGCATATAAAGGCACAACGTGTAAAAGCTTCCTGAAGCTCAAGAGTGAGGTCCTGCACTGAATGAAATAGATTTGGGCATTTTTCACGTGTTGAAGTCATAGGAATGGATGAGATCCTACTGTGAGAATATACAGTGAGAAGTAAGGAGACAAGGATGTTCTTTCAGGTGTGGGTGGAAAAAGAACCATCAAAAGAGACTTGTGAAACAGAAAGGAAGGGAATCATAATAGTTGCTAACATTTATTGAGCAATTTCTATGTCCCAGGCACTGTGTCAAACATGGACACGAATCCTTACAATAACTCTTGAAGGTCTAGTTCAGTTCTAGTATTGTTTTTCATTTTATCATTGAGAAGACGGAGGTTTAGAGAGATTAGCTAACATGCCCAAGGTTATACAGCTTGTAAGTGGCAGGACAAGGTTATGAACTAGTACAATCTGACCACAGACTCCACACTCTTACCGTTAGAAAAGAATGGCATGCTACAGGCAGAATTAGATCTAGGAAGATGGTATATAAGCATCATTGTCAAATTCTGCAAAGGGACCAAACTTGGTTGAGATCCGAAAAGGAACAACGGATTTGCCAATTCAGAAGCTGTTACTTAGGAAACATGTATCATGCCAGTTGCATGGTTGGGAGTGGAACCTAAATCGTTGTGGGTTAATGTATTAATTGAATTCAACTTTATCTGGTGACACTCTTACTCTGCCTGTCTACTCTCTAGCTCCTCCGGCCATCTTTCAGTTCCTCCAACATACTTTGCATTTTTCTATCTTGGGACCCTTTGGCTGTGCTGGTTTCCTTCTGTCAGTTGTTGGTCCTTTAACTCTTTCTATGATTGGCATCAGTTCATTCAGATCTTGGCTTTATTGTAACCTCCTCTGATACATCTTCCTTGATAGTTTATAAAAAGTGATCCTTTCCATTGCTATTGTGTATTTGCTTCCTTTGAGTCATATATCACAATTTGGAATTATGCATTGATTTATCAGTGTACTTGTTTATTGTCACTCTTCCCCACTAGTCATGACTGCATGAGGATAGGATTTGTGTCTATTTAGTTCATTATGTGTCTAACTACCCCTAACATAGTACCTTGAACACAGTAGTTGCCCAGTAAGTATTGTTGCTTGTCGCAGTGAATGAACATTTTCTGTTTATGTAGATAATACTGAACTGTTTTGTTTTCTTGAAAGTAATCAATCTCTGAGAATTGGATAGGGGGAGAAGCAAGTTCAGAAAAGCCACAGCTTAAAAAAAAAGTTTAGGGCTGTCACTTCTTGGAAGTGTCACATGTTCAGTAAACATGGATTTTTTTTCACACTGCAAATAACATTAAGAATATAGGTGCCTGCCTTTACGGTTCTTTGGATATTGCTAAGGTATTTTCATTGGTTAGAATCCCAATTTTATTTTCCTTATTGACTCAGGAAGCCTTTAAACTAAGATTGAGCAAGAAGGGAGAGGAGTTCTAGATACAACTATAAGGAATGGAAAAATAAAAACGACAGTCCTTGCCTTCAAAAGGTATACAATCAAATGAAAAAGGCAATCAAATAAATAATGACCTGTATTCTACAGCATAGAAAAGGAGGTTGTTATAGGGGTAAAGGAATCAGAACAACTTATGGATATAAATGGAGAAGAGAATTAGAGCTATCTGCCAATAAAATAGGTAGTCTTATTAGGAAGTTTGTTCTAAGTGAGAGTGTTTAAAGAGAGGGAAATAATTTTGTTGGAGAGATTTCTTCCTTTTTAGGAAGATTGGACATGGTCTCTCAGTTCCTTCCAATTTTAAGATTCTGTGAGATTAATCAGGGGCAGAGTAATATACTTGATCTTGAAAGATTGAGTAGAATTTATGTGGATGGATGGGGAAAGGACTTTGCCCACCTTTTTTTCCTTTTGAGATATATATGTAGTGTAGATTAATAGACATACATTTTTTCCTTGTTTATAAACATTTATAGTAACAAAAATGAAGCTTCTTTGTAAAAAGGCTCAGAAATACTAAAACAATGCTTTTCTTGAAAGATTTTTTTTTTTAAGTTTATCAAAGGAAGGTTGGATTATACCAGAAAATCTAAAAGGAGGAGGTCTACTGCAATGGCATTAAGACATAGAAAAATATAGTTGACCTTTGACATTTGCAAGGTATATCACTATAGCATATAATTTCCTTTGTTTCCTTTTATAACAATAATATCATTTTCCTCCTATTTTTATGTATTAAATGAAAACCATAAAGCCAGTTGAGATGTAAGTGCTAGGAGGCTTACTAGCTCTGATAACCTCTTACATATCCATTCCAAAGCATAAGCAATTAAAGCTTTTGGCTCAGGAAAGTGGCAAGTCACTACATATAAGAAAGGGTCCTTTTAAATCGTTTAGACAGTGTTAAATCCTTAAGTGCTCTTTTCCTTATTCTTTGCCTGGCTGCCTTTTTTCCCATCTTTTATATTTCAATTTAAATGTCATGTTTCTTAGAAGAAGAAAATGTCTCTCCTCTAAGAGATCCTCTTCTTAGAAGAGGTCTCAGAAAAATAAAGTAAATTATACCTTACTTATTTTTATCTTGCTACACATTCAACACACATTTTCATGTTAAGGCTTTGTTTTGATATATTCTAAGAAAATCTCATTTAAATATGGAAGTATTAAGAAAAATCATTTTACATTATAGTATGCCTCTAGCTATACAGTTAGATCTAACTATATATTAATACCACAGTCTGAAATAATTTTACATATGTATATTTTTTTTTTACAGATGTGTTTTCTGAAATTCTGAATCATGAGTCTAGCACTTAATGATCTGCTTATTTGCTGCCGTCAACTAGAACATGATAGAGCTACAGAACGAAGGGTAGTAAATTACTTATATTTAATCTTTCCTTGAAACAAGTGTATGATTGGTAACGCATTATTTTGTTCTTTTTTCATTTTCAGAAAGAGGTTGAGAAATTTAAGCGCCTGATTCAGGATCCTGAAACCGTTCAACATTTAGATCAGCATTCAGATTCCAAACAAGGGAAATATTTGAATTGGGATGCTGTTTTTAGGTATTCCATTCTAATTTTTTTTACTGTCTTTATTTTTCTTTTTCATTTTTATTTCTCTTGTGATTTTTTTTATGTATGTAGGTCTAATTTATCTTCGCTCTCTGTGTACCATTGTGCCTTGCATAGGAAATTGTCACTCAATATTTATCTGAAACATAATTTTTAAAGGATGTTCATATAGAAAAAGTTAAAATTTTTGAATCATTTGTTCAATAAAATGTCTTAGACATATTTCACTCAAGATTAGAGAGAATTTCTTTCATACCAATTCATTCATAAGACTTTATTTCAAATTAGAGCATAAAATTAAGTTATATCAAGTCCTTCATTGTTACTTTGACATCTTTAAATATTGCTCTAAGTAACTGCCATATGTTAAACTATAATAAAAAAGCAAAAAGGAATTTTAGAAAAACTCTATATGAATGCAGTTAACAAACACAAAACTCTGGCATTGGAGAGCCACAATTCATTGCTGAACTGGAGTGGCAAACAGAATTGATAATTTTTACATTAAGACATAATTTTCAATTATGAAGTCCATTTATAACTAGAAATAGATTATAAGACTTAGGAAAGATGAATAAAATATTTTAAATTAATGTAGAATACTGATAAACTTGAAAGAACATTTTCAGTCAAGGGGAAATATGAGTATTTACTTGTTCTTGAATGTTTAGAACAGATCATCTATTTTATTTTTTAGCTCTATTTGGTACTAGATAGACCATTGCAGATATCATTGTAGATAACATGAAAAATATATACTTCTTTTCCTCTGGTTACTTACTTTATTTCAAATACCACAAATATAGTTATCTAAAGGTAAATACTGTTCGGCGTAAGCTGATCATGTAGGCCAGATATGCACCTGACGTACCCAGCTAATCATGAATATCTTATAGGCAGGCTTCATTTAAAGGCTAGAGACATTACCAACTGCCTAGGAAAGAGATAGGTCATGTACAGAATAACAGAAAGAGGTGAGAAAGAATTGAGAGCCCCTGATAGCATTGCAAGCTTTTAGTGATAAAATGAGAAAGCAGGCAGGAAAACAATAGAAGATCCTGGAGGTTACAGATTAAGAGCTTTGCAGGCCAGACTTTAAATTGGTGCTGAGGACTTAGGCCTTAAAAAAGAAATGTAATTGTTTTGTTTAGCTGGTACATTGATTGAAGCAATGTGGTTTAAACAGTGCTCTTTATGATGGCATGAAGGACTTTTTGAAACTATTATAATAATTTAAGTATTTAATGAGTTTCTGAAATTACATTGCACTTTCTTGAAGAGTTTTACAGAAATATATTCAGAAAGAAACAGAATGTCTGAGAACAGCAAAACCAAATGTATCAACCTCAACACAAGCCACCAGGCAGAAAAAGATGCAAGAAATCAGTAGCTTAGTCAAATACTTCATCAAATGTGCAAATAAAAGTAAGTGCTGTTAACTTGGCTTAATAGATTATTGTTACATGAGTTTGGTCTGAATATGGTGAGATAAAAGTTCAGTGGTAAGTCTAATTTCTAGTACATATAATGATTTTTAATACTATAGGTTCATATATTTGGAGGAATTTATACAAGCATGGAATGATAGAATCGCAGGGTTTGGAAGGGTTAAAAAATATTATTTCATCTACCCGTTTTTCTTGGATCCCATCTGTATGTCCCTGGCATTTAGGTAGCCTTAATGATTAAACATGCCTTTTGAGGCTTTCTTTTCTGCTTGAGTAGTTTTCATAGTAGTGAAAACCTGTCTCCTTTTGTTACTGCTTCTGTTTGCTGAGATAATTTAGAAGAATACTAACTCAGTTTTTTCAATATACTTTTTTCAGATATCCTTTGAGATATTTGAAGTTACCCATGATATTTCCCCTGAATCCTCTTCTCTAAGCTAAACAGACCTACTTCCTGTTGCTCATATGAGCTAGTTTTGGTGTCACTTCTGGATATTCTTCAGTTTAATTCTCTTCTCTTAAAGTGTGGGACTCAATCTTATAGGCATATTCTGATTGGTATGGAATGGAGCAGGACTTGCATATCTTTTATTCTGTATTTCTACTGATTCATTCTAAGATCACATTAGCTTTCTTGGCAGTCAGAACCCACACTCTTTAACTAATAGCATGCTTACTATTCATTAAAAAAAAAAAAAGTTCTTTTTTGCTTCTGATGAGCCACATATCTCCCATTTTGAACTTATACAGTTTTGAAAAGCCAATGTTTTTGAACCAAAATGCAAAATCCTAGCAGACTTATGTAAGGAAATGGTTTTCATACAATGCTAAAAAGCTAGAGGTGGAAATGTTTGTTGAGGGACTTGGACTCAAACTTTATTTTTCACAGATAAGAAAGTGGCTTTGTGATGCCAAGTTTAGTTGAAGAATCAGAAAAGCCCAATGTTGGTAAACATTATTAAGTAGAAGAATATAGATTGTTAGTGAATGATGTTTCAGAACGGTGGTATGAGACTTGAGTCTAAAAGACAGTGGCTTTAGGAAAAATTTATTTTTTCGGCTCTTCTGAGATGCCATTTTGTGTGGATAGCTGCAAGTCCTGGGAAGGGACTCCAGCATAGACAGAAGAAAGCTACACCGAAATATTTTTGCATCTGCTTTTGCTCTGCATCCATTAAAATTTGTATTCTTGGCTACTAATGCTGGGCTCTTAACAGATCTTAATATGGTCTGACAGAATTTGTGACTGAGGGAGAGAAAGATATTTGTAGCCCATTAGTAGCCCATCAGAAAAGTTTGCAGCTTAGAATTTTGCTTTAAAGTGAAAAAAACCTTCTATTGCAAAATTAACAATGGAGATCACATTTTCTTTTTAATTAATGAATTTATTTTTGGCTGCGTTGGGTCTTTGGTGCTGCGCACGGGCTTTCTCTAGTTGCGGCGAGTGGGAGCTACTCTTCGTTGTGGTGGGAGGGTTTCTCATTGCGGTGGCTTTTCGTGTTGCGGAGCACGGGCTCTAGGCACGTGGGCTTCGGTAGTTGTGGCTCACGGTCTCTAAGAGTGCAGGCTCAGTTGTTGTGGTGCATGGGCTTAGTTGCTCCACGGCATGTGGGATCTTCCTAGACCAGGGATCGAACCTGGAATCCACCAGGAATACACCCTGTGTTGGCAAGTGGATTCTCAACCACTGTACCCCCAGGGAAGCCTGTGATCACATTTAAAAATGTATGAAAGTATCAATATGTTGGTTTATAGGAATGAATGGATGAAATTTTCAGTGTGAGATTATTTAAATGGTTGAAAAATGATTTTTTTTTTTGGTGTGCGGGCCTCTCACTGTTGTGGCCTCTCCCGTTGCGGAGCACAGGCTCCGGACACGCAGGCTCAGCAGCCATGGCTCACGGGCCTAGCCGCTCTGTGGCATGTGGGATCTTCCCAGACCGGGGCACGAACCTGTGTCCCCTGCATCAGCAGGCAGACTCTCAATCACTGTGCCACCAGGGAAGCGCATAAAAATATTTTTATTAAAGGATATTTTTTCTTTCAAGTTTTACTTTGTAACTTAAACATCTTTAATCTTGGAGCAAAACCAGGAGCTACTATCATGTCATCTCACTTCTTCAATTTTTTTTTTTAAATGGTTGGAGGGTTGATGAGAATTTAAACACATGTCCAGACTTTGCCAGACTTGCTTAACATTGGTACCCAAGGTATGATGAAAGAAACAGAGATCAGAAAAAAAGAGGTAGATTGGAAGGAACTAATAAGCAAATATTGTTCAACTATAACAGATGTTATAGTTAAGAAAATGTTAGGAAGACTATAAGAGAGAAATGCACAGGGTGTTACAGCAGAGGATATTATGATTGTGCATTTCATCATTAGCCAGATGCCTAAAATTATAAGCCATAAGTAAAAATGATATTTTAAACTAATAAGAACAGAAACTACACTTGATCTTAGCCAAAAGGCCAAGAAGTGATGATTTTTTGTTATATCAGTGTATATTTATTTATCATACTTCTAAATATAACTAGTCTCATCATAAAAAAATCCTAAATTAGAATATATTAAAATATACATAATGACTTGCACCCTGCTCATAACTTACAACAAGAAATTTATATGCAATTTTAAGATTGTTAATATTGAAATATGAAAAATTTCAGCTGTGACATCAATACGATTTACTGAAAGTAACAAATAACTTTTAAATGTACTTTTGTTACCTTTAAGAATATATCCAGGGCTTCCCTGGTGGCGCAGTAGTTAAGTAGTTAAGAATCCACCTGCCAATGCAGGGGACACGGGTTTGAGCCCTGGTTTGGGAAGATCCCACATGCCACGTAGCAACAAAGCCTGTGTGCCACAGCTACTGAGCCTGTGCTCTAGAGCCTGCAAGCCACAGCTACTGAAGTACGCAAGCATAGAGCCTGTTGCTCCGCAACAAAGAGAAGCCACCACAATGAGACGCCTGTGCACCACAATGAAGAGTAGCCCCTGCTCGCCTCAACTAGAGAAAGCCCGTGTGTAGAAACAAAGACCCAATGCAGCCAAAAATAAATTTTAAAAAAAGAGTTCCATTAAAAAAATATATATATATCCATTAATTCTGAATTTTCAGGATCTCTAATAAATAAAAAAAACTAAAAAATATAGCATTACATATGTGTATATAGTAAATGCTATTATAGGACTTGGAAGTAATTTTGCTTTTCAAAGTAAATAGTATTCTCTTATATCTTATTCTAATAAATTCAGGTTTTTATAAACAATACCAGGAAACTTTGGGTCACTCAAGGTCTAATATCAGAAATTGTGAATTATTAAGGTAGAATGAATGATTGTTTTTGCTATATAATCCTATAGGATTGGCAAGTTTTTTTTGTAAAGTGACCAGATCGTAAATGTTTTTGACTTTGCAGGCTGTGTAGTCTCTGTCTCAACAATTCAACTTTGCCGTTTTAGCATGAAAGTAGCCATATACAATATGTAAATGAATAGACATGTTTGTGGTCCAATAAAACTTTATTTCCAAAAACAAGTGGTTGGCTGAATTTTGCCCCTGGGCCATAGTTTGCTAATCCCTGTTTTATGAGAAGGAGGTTAGTTAATAGTAATTTCCCAATTTATACAATTGCCATTCCAAGCATCCTCAACTTATTTTTCTTAAGATTTATATGTTTTTGTTTGTTTATTTTTAAATAGGAGCACCCAGGCTAAAATGTCAAGAACTCTTGAATTATATCATGGATACAGTGAAAGATTCATCTAATGGTGCCATTTATGGAGCTGATTGTAGCAACATATTGCTGAAGGACATTCTTTCAGTGAGAAAATACTGGTGTGAAATATCTCAGCAACAGTGGACAGGTATGTTTTGAAGTTTGTTATTTGTGAATTTTTCCTTGTGAAATGAAATTTCACCAAAAGAGCATTCAGAGTCTATTTATATCCCCCAAATGACCTCACAGTTTAACAGTACCTTAGTAAAATTAAATGATTATAGAATCTGACACTTTTCATGTATTATGTACTTCTTAAATTGTCACTAGTAATGTATTTGGTGCCTGCTATCAGAACTAAAATTACAGAATTGAAAGATGCCATACCTGTCCTCAAAGACTTGACAGTCCAATGACAGAAAAAAACAAGTAAACCAAAAGTTATAATGCAGTGAGTTCACAGATCAGTGACACCTAAATGCAACAATGATTAAAGTAGAAAGAAGAAAACCAAGAGAGATGTCATAAAAGGGAAAGCAAGAGAATTTCAAGTTGGAAGGGGTGTGACATTTATAGTGTTGTAGAAGTAATAGGATGCAGAAATATCCATTAGGACTAGGTAGTTTGCAGGTCACTGGTAAGGTAATTGAAATGAAATATTAGAATAGAACATATAGGACCCAGTGACTTACAAGATAAGTAGAGTGGGGTGCCATGGAGGTATTGTTGACAGTTTGTAGATGAGAGGTACTAAGAGACCACAAAGGAAGTTTGGTCAGAGGCTGAAATTTTTGAATTGATTGATTTCAAAAGTGGAGTATTTCTGGCTCTGGGTGGCTTAATGGGTGAAAATGGTATTTGGCTTTAATGAGGTGTCTTTAAGCCAGATGTCAAAGTCTTCTAATACAGCCACCTCTGAAAATTTAGAAACTCAGTATTTTTCATTGAGAATTATTCAAGATAAATTGTGCTAACTTAAAAGACATTTATCTATATTTTTTTTACCATCAGTTTATCATTTCAAAATAAGATGTTTGTGGACCATAAACCCATGACGTAATCAGTGGTCTACATTGTATTCTACTGTTCCCACATGAATAAAGGCCTTCTTAGCTATTGCTTAATTTCTTATCTGGGGCCTTTGCTGTTGCTCTGAACACAAAGGAGGCTTTGTCCCAAACAGAGCCTTCAGTAAGCCTAGTGGCAGCCTTTAGAGAATAGGCCAGTGATATCTAGGGTATACCGACATGTCTGTCACCAAAATGGTTCAGCCTAAATATTTAGAATATTTGTACATTTTAGATTATTACTTGTAACTATGGGTCTCTGAAACAAAGGCAGTCCTTCCTCTAGTCTCTTTACTCTGATTCCATCATCTGGCATGTTCTCTGAAATTCTCTATTTTTAAGCAAATTACTTTCACTTCTAATAGTCTTTTTGTTGAATTTTTTTTATAGTTACTTACCTTCTCTGAAATTTACTTCTCTAATGAAGCCTGCTCAAGAAGTGAAGTTTACATTCAAAATATATTTGGTAGAGGTGGTGATTGAAGCCATGGTTATGGATGAGATTGTCTAGGGAGAGAGTTTAGAGTGAGATGAAAAGATGGCCTTAGTCTTCTAAACCAACATTTCCATATAAATTTTGGAATCAGCTTGTTGATTTCTACAAAAAATCCTGCTGGGATTTTATTGGTATCACGTTGAACCTATTGAACTAAGGAGCAATAGACATCTTAACATAGACTCTTCCAATCCATGAACATGATATATCTCTCCATTTATTTACATCTTTTTTGATTTATCAGCATACAGAATTTATATATTTTTGTTAGATTTATACTGCAGTAGTTTGTAAATTTTACTGTCTTTTTAAAACATTTTCTTTTCCATGTTGTTCAGAAGTACAGTTGACTTTTGTATACCATATTGATCTGGAACCTTGCTAAAATTGCTTATTAGATCTAGGAGCTCTTTTGTTCATTCTGGGGAATTTTCTATTTAGACAATTGTGTCATCTGCAAGTAGTAGAGAGTTTTTTGTTCCTTCATTTGTGAGCCATGTGGCCTTATTTCTTTTTTCTACCTTATATTAACTAGGACCTCAGTATGATTTTTAAAAAATTTTTTAATTAATTTATTTATTTTATATTTATTTTTGGCTGTGTTGGGTCTTTGTTTCTGTGCGAGAACTTTCTCTAGTTGCGGCGAGCCGGGGCCACTCTTCATCACTGGGCGCGGACCTTTCACTTTCGCAGCCTCTCCTGTTGCGGAGCACAGGCTCCAGACACACAGGCTCAGTAGTTGTGGCTCATGGGCCTAGCTGCTCTGTGGCATGTGGGATCCTCCCAGACCAGGGCTCAAACCCATGTCCCCTGCATTGGTAGGCAGATTCTTAACCACTGTGCCACCAGGGAAGCCCAATTTTTTTTTTTTTAATGGTAAGATGTGCATAACATAAAATTTACCATTTTAACCATTTTTGCATATACAATTCACTGGCATTAAGTATATTCACATTGTTATGCAACTATCACAACTCATTTCCAGAACATTTTTCATCTTTCAAACTGAAACTCTGTACCCATTAAATGGGAACTTCCCCTGCTCCCCACTTCCAGCTCTTGGCAGCCATTCTACTTTCTGTCTCTGAATTTGACTACCCTAGTACCTCCTATAAGTGAAATTGTACAGTATTTGTCCTTTTCTGAATGGCTTATTTCACTTAGCATAATGTATAAGGTTCATCCGTGTTGTAGCATATGTCAGAGTTTTCTTCCTTTTTAAGTCTGAATAATATTCCATTGTATGTGTGTACTACATTTTGTTTTATCCATTCATCTATCATTGGACGCTTGGATTGTTTCCACATTTGGATATTGTGAATAACTCTACTATGAACATAGTATACACATAGCTCTTTGAGTCCTTGCTTTCAATTGGGTATATATTCAGAAGTGGAATTACTGCATCATATGGTAATTCTGTATTTAATTTTCTGAGTACCCACCATACTGTTTTCCACAAGGGCTACACCATTTTACATTTTCATCAGCAATGCACAAGTGTTCCAATTTCTCCACACCTTTACTAACACTTCTTTTTCTTTTTCTTTCTTTCTTTTTTTGATAATAGCCATCCTAATGTAAATGTGTATGAAGTGGTTTCTCATTGTGATTTTGATTTGCGTTTCCTTAATGACTGGTGATGTTGAACTTTTCATGTGCTTATTGGCCATCTGTATATCATCTTTGGACAAAAGTCTATTCAAATCTTTTGCCCAGTTTTTAATCGGGTTGTTTGTTTTTTGTTGTTGGATTGTAGGAGTTCTTTATGTATTCTATATTAATCCCTTATCAGATATATGGTTTGGAAATACTTTCTCCCATTCCATGGGATGCCTTTACCTCTTATGATAATGTCCTTTGATGCACAAAAGGTTTTGCTTTGATGAATACAGTCTATCTATTTTTTTCTTTTGTTGCCTGTACTTTTGGGGTCATATCCAATAAATCATTGCCAAATCCAATGTTATGAAACTTTCCTCCTGTGTTTTCTTCTAAGAGATTTATAGTTTTTCCTCCAATATAATTTTGATTAGGAGTAGTGAGAAGAGACATCCTTCCTTGTCCTGTTCCTGGTTTTAGGGGGAAACATTCAGTGTTTGATCATTAGCATATTAGGTATTTTTTAAAAATTAATTAATTAATTAATTCGTTAATTTTTGGCTGCGTTGGGTCTTCATTGCTGCATGTGGGCTTTCTCTAGTTGCGGCGAGTGGGGGCTACTCTTTGCTCCGGTGTGTGGGTTTCTCATTGCAGTGGCTTCTCTTGTTTTGGAGCACAGGCTGCAGGCGCATGGGCTTCAGTAGTTGTGGCTTGTGGGCTCAGCAATTATGGCGCATGGGCTTAGTTGCTCCATGGCATGTGGGATCTTCCCGGACCAGGGCTCAAACCTGTGTCCCCTGCATTGGCCGGTGGATTCTTGTACACTGTGCCACCAGGGAAGTTCAGCATATTAGCTATTACTACAGGTTGAGGACATTCCCTTCTATTCTGGTTGCTCTTGGTTTTTTATCATGAATGGATATTGAATTGTTAATATTTTTGTGCATATATTGAGATAATCATGGGGTTTTTTTGTCTTTAGTTTATTGATATGGTGAATTATGTTGATCAGTTTATCACAGGTTGAGTCAACCTTGTGTTCCTGGGATATACCCTATTAGGGCATGATGTATTATCCATTTTATATATTACTGGATTGAATTTGGAGGTGGTGGTGGTTGTAAGGTTTTTAATTATGAATTCAATTTCATAGATGCAGGATTATTTAGGTTACATATTTTCGGTGACCTTTGGAATTTGTTTCTTTAAGAATTTGTTCATTTCATTTCATATAAGTTGTTGAATGTATGAGTGTAAAGTTGTTCTTGAACATTATTGTCTCATTATCCTTTTAATGTGCTTAGGCTGTGTAGTGGTATTGCCTCTTTCATTACTGAGTCTGATCTTATAATTATTAGTTCCTTCTGTTTGTTTTGGATTTCATTTCTTCTCTAGTTTCTTAAGTTTAGATCATTGATTTGAGAGCTTCTTTCCAAATATGTACATTTAATATAATAAGTTTTTCTCTAAACACTACTTTAGTCACATCTCACAAATATTGACAATGTTGTTTTTTCTTTTTCTTCAATTCAAAATATGTTCTAGGTTTTTGGTTTTTTTTTTTTTTTTTTTTTTTTTTTTTTTTTTTTTTTGTGGTACGCGGGCCTCTCACTGTTGTGGCCTCTCCCGTCGCGGAGCACAGGCTCCAGATGCGCAGGCTCAGTGGCCAAAGCTCATGGGCCTAGCTGCTCCATGACATGTGGGATCCTCCCGGACCGGGGCATGAACCCGTGTCCTCTGCATCAGCAGGCGGACTCTCAACCACTGCGCCACCAGGGAAGCCCTGTTTTCTAGGTTTTTTTTGAGGGTTTCCTTTTGACCCTGGATTATTTGGAAGTATGTTATTTAATTCCCATTCATTTGGGGTATTTCTCCTGTTTTGTTTTCCTTTCGTGGTTTAATGGTATGGTCAGAGACCATGCTTTTTATAGCCAAAATTATTTATAACTATTACGATTTCTTTTATGATCAAGAATAAGGTCTAACTTGGTGAGTGTTCCATATGCATTTGAAAAGAATGTGTATCTGCTATTGTTGGATGAATTATTCTATACATGGCAGTTAGAGTCAGTTGGTTGATGGTGTTCAGTTGTATAACAAACTGGTGTGAAAGTATGAGTGACAAGTGAGAAAATGGATTAACAAATACAACATTTTCAAAAGTTTTGGTTACAAGGGGAAGGGAAAGGGGGGTCCTGTTGAAGAAGAGAGTGATTGGAGTATATATACATGTAGTCAGAAGGAGTCAGTGAAGAGAGAGTAGTTGAATACACAGGAAAATTGCTCATGTATGTTTCCTGAGAAGAAGAGATTCCAAAGCAAGAGCCCTAAGATTGTCCTAAGGAAGAAAATAGTTTTTCTAATAAGGTAGAAAGGAAGAAAAGTTACAAACCTTTAGTTGCTTTCTTGTATAACTAATATAAAATATGGACTTCCCTTCAGGTCTTGGAAGTGCTACATAGTTTTGCTTGTGCCTGTCTCTCTGACCTTAAAGCCCACTCCATCCTTCTAATTTCTGTGCTCTAACTGCAGTGGCCTTCATTCAGATTCTCTAACTCAGTGATTTTCAAACTTTTTTTAAATAGACTTTATTTTTTTAGAGCAGTTTTAGATTCACAGTAGAATTGGGCAGAAAGTACAGAGTTCCCATATATCCCTTGACCTCACACGTGCACAGAAACATCCAGCACCAAAGCAGTACATTTGTTTCCGTCAGTGAACCTATGCTGACACCTCATATCACTCAGAGTCCATAGTTTACATTGTCACTCTTGGTGTTGTACATTCTATAGCTTTTGAGAAATGTATAATGATATGTGTCCACCATTATTGTATCATAGAGAATAGTTCACTGCCCTGAAAATCCTCTGTGCTCTGCCTATTTATCCCTCTCTCCACCTTGATCCCTAGCAGCCACAAATCTTTTTAACTGTCTCCATAGTTTTGCCTTTTCCAAAATGTCATATAGTTAGAATCATACAGTATATAGTATTTTCAGAGTGGCTTCTTTCATTTAGTAATTCGCATTTTCCTCCATGTCTTTTCATGGCTCGATAGCTCATTTCTTTTTAGCACTGGATAATATTTCATTGTCTGGATTTACCACAGTTTAATTATCCATTCACTTACTGAAGGACATGTTGATTGCTTGCAAGTTTTGGCGATTATGAATGAAAATGCTATAAACATCTGTGTACAGATAAGTTTTCAACTCATTTGGGTAAATGCTGAGGAGCGTGATTGCTGGATCATATGGTAAAAGTATGTTTAGTTTTTTAAGAAACAGCCAAACTGTCTTCCAGAGGGGCCATTATCGATTTCTATATTAAAAATCAGTAAAGCATAATTTTTGTAATTAGTTTTGTGTGTGTGTGTGTGGTACATGGGCCTGTCACTGCTGTGGCCTCTCCCATTGCGGAGCACAGGCTCCGGACGCACAGGCTCAGTGGCCATGGCTCACGGGCCCAGCCGCTCCACGGCATGCGGGATCCTCCCGGACCGGGGCACGAACCCGTGTCCCCTGCATCGGCAGGCAGACTCTCAACCACTGTGCCACCAGGGAAGCCCTGTAATTAGTTTTAATTAAAAAATAGGATCTCTAATATTTTCTTCTGACATAGCTATGTATCATCTCACATACTCCTGTTTAGAGAGTATAAGCTCTTTCTTACCTGTGGCATTTGTTCTTTTTTCAGAGGCTACCCTTTGTATGGCCTATTTTTTCTCTTCCTTCAAGTCTCAGTTTAAATGTCACGGCTATTTTCTGATTGTTTTTCCTAATTTCTTCCTCTCTTTTTATTTTCTACTGTGGTACTCTTTCCTTCGTAGTACTTTTGTGAAAATAAATGACATGCTTCTAAATAATTCATGGGTGGAAAGAAAATTCTCAAGGCATGTTTAAAACTGAATGAAAGGGCTTCCCTGGTGGCGCAGTGGTTGAGAGTCCGCCTGCCGATGCAGGGGACATGGGTTCGTGCCCCGGTCCGGGAAGATCCCACATGCCGCAGAGCAGCTGGGCCCGTGAGCCATGGCCGCTGAGCCTGCACGTCCGGAGCCTGTGCTCCGCAACGGGAGAGGCCACAACAGTGGAGGCCCGTGTACCACAAAAAAAAAAAAAAGAAAAAAACCTGAATGAAAATGAAAATTACAACATATCAAAATTTGTGGAATGTAGCTAAAGTTATGTTGAGAGGGTAATTTATAGCATTAAATGCCTACATTAGAAAAGAGAAGAGATATCAAATTAATAATCTTAGCCTCCATCTCAAGAAAGTAGAAAAACAAACAAATCCAAAGACTTCAAGCAGAAGAACAGAAATCAATGAAAACAGAAAACACTAAAAGAAAATTAATGAAACGAAAAATTGATTCTTTGAAAACATCAAAATCTAGAACCTCTAGCAGGAGTATGGTAAAGAAAGACACAAATTATTGATGTTAGGAATTAAATGGGATATAATTGCAGATTCCACAGGTACTGAAAGAATAGTAAGGGAATGCTATAAACAACTCTACACACATAAATTTGATGACTGAAAATAAATGGAACAATTCCTTAAAACCACACACTATCAAAACTCACCCAGTATGAAATAGGTAATCTGTATACTTCTGTAACCAGTAAAGAAATCAAATCTGTAATTTAAAACTTTTCATTAAAAAAATTGGGAACAGGACAAGGGTATTCGCTGTCACCACTCCTATTCAACATTGTACTGTTGGTCCTAGCTAGGGCAGTTAGGCAAGAAAAGGATAATTGGAATACAGATTGGAAAGAAAGAAATAAAACTGTTCATATTTGTAGATGATATGGCTGTCTGTGTAAAATACCAAGGAATCTACATTTAATGATGTCATTGGGGGTTTATTTTATTTTCTTAACTCCAGAAACTCCTTTTAAAAAAATTTATTGAAGTATAGTTGATTTACAATGTTGTGTTAATTTCTGCTGTACAGCAAAGTGACTTGGTCGTACATATATACTTTTTCATATTCTTTCCATTATGGTTTATCACAGGATATTGAACATAGTTCCCTGTGCTATACAGTAGGACCTTGTTTATCCATCCTATATATAAAAGTTTGCATCTACTAATCTCAAACTCCCAATACTTCCCTCCTCTACACCTCCCTCCACTTTGACAACCACAAGTGTGTTCTTTACGTCTGTGAGTCTGCAGAAACTGCTTTTTTTTTTTTTTTTTTTTGCGGTACGCGGGCCTGTCACTGTTGTGGCCTCTCCCGTTGCGGAGCACAGGCTCCGGACGCGCAGGGTCAGCGGCCGTTGCTCACGGGCCCAGCCGCTCCACGGCATGTGGGACCTTCCCGGACCGGGGCATGAACCTGCGTCCCCTGCATCGGCAGGCGGACTCTCAACCACTGCGCCACCAGGGAAGCCCCAGAAACTGCTTTTTAATATCATGCTGTTTTGCTATCTTCTCTTTGAGCCTTTTTGTCGTTGAATTCATGGAGAAAGAAATTCATTTGGAGGCATGCACTGCCGCCTTTTTTGGAAAAGTAGGACTCTACTCTTCTGAGACTTTTGTTAAATGTCTTATACCAGCTTTTTTTTTTAACTTACTAGGGGAATATGTTGGATTCTGTGAGAACTGGGATAATTTCCCCAAGTAAAATAAAAGCCCGGAAAGTTGAGATTTAATCAGAGACAGAGTTGTATTGTTGGCTTTTCCTGTTTCACCACTTTGCTCTTGCCAAGTAATAAGAAGGAAATGCTAAAGATAACGCCTCCTGTTTTTCTGTCTCCAAATTTGTGTGTGTTAATTCATGTTTTTACCATTATTTAGGTATTGCATGTAGTGAAAAAACTTTGGGAAGCACTTGTGTAGAGTTCTATAAAGTCAGATATGATAGGAATCATTTGAAAAATCATTTTTCTTACTATTTGATGTTTGAGGTTTTTATATTGTCCTTATTCTTTTGAATTTAACATTTCTGACTTTAAGCTATTTCTGCAGAATTATTTGACATATACAGTTGAAATTATTCTTTTTTATTTATTTATTTATTATTTTTTATTTTTTGGTGGTATGTGGGCCTCTCACTGTTGTGGCCTCTCCCTTTGCGGAGCACAGGCTCCGGATGCGCAGGCTCAGCAGCCATGGCTCACGGGCCCAGCCGCTCCGCGACATGTGGGATCTTCCCGGACCGGGGCACGAACCCGTGTCCCCTGCATCCGCAGGCAGATTCTCAACCACTGCGCCACCAGGGAAGCCCTGAAATTATTCTTAAGTTACTTTGCTAACTGAGGACTTCCTAATTATTTCTTTATGGGAAGAAAATCCTGCCTTAGCAACTTTGCTTTTCATTGTGTTGGGAGATAATTCTCAATGCATTTCACGTTTCTGCATGTCATGTCTGAGACATGACCCTGACTATTCTTTTCCAGACTGTTTTTTAAAGTATGTTTGTACAGTGAGCCTTGGAAGATAGAGATGATAGAGATGATGGCCTCCTCCAGAACAAAGGACAGGTTTGCTTGCAGCTCATTGCTTGGGATTTCTCTCCTGTATTGTAGCTCATCATTTGCGCTGTGTCACCTATCCCTCTTCACATTGCTTTTGAGATTGAGGAATTTATGCAAAAATGAAGGTACTCTGGCTACTATCATTGCTGTGAGAAATAAATTGTCCTCTTTCTCTGATCAGGAATTTCATGTCTTCTGCCAACATCCATGAAACTGGCATTCTAATTTGTTAGGTTGCAAATAGCATAAAGTCTCAGATCTTTCACAGTTCTTGACACACTTTACACACATTATTAATCAAATAGCACTAAGACAAAACAAAACAAAACTGTGGAGAGTACACTGTCAAGTGCTTTGTTAGGCCTAGCTGAAGGAATTTAGGAATAGAGAAGTTAAGTAGCTTATCTGAGATCTGGCTCTTAAACTGGTGTTCACATACTCTGCTGCCTGTAGTTCCTGTCTTGAAGGCAGTTTAATTTATAAAAATAAATATTGATGGAATGCTCTTACTGTATTAAGTATAAATTAGTATAATTTTTAATCTTTTGTCTGTGGGATTATTGAAATTTTAATTGAATTGTGACATCTAAGTTAAATGTTTTGATAGTTTTCTTTTTAAAAACACTACTAACATGTTTTTTTTGTTTGTTTGTTTTTTAAGAATTGTTCTCTGTGTACTTCCGGCTGTATCTTAAACCTTCACAAGACATTAATAGAGTTTTGGTGGCTAGAATAATTGAAGCTGTGACCAAAGGATGCTGTTCGCAGACTGATGGATTAAATTCCAAATTTTTGGATTTTTTTTCTAAGGCTATTCAGCATGCAAGGTAATCTAATCTGTTTTTGTTTTGTATTGGAAATCCATTTGATCTTTTTGCAAGACTGTGTTTTAGATTCAGTAACTAAATTTTACCAACTTTACAACATCATTGGCCTATTATAGTAGAACTAGTGGATTCCCAAGGAAAGTGTTAGGTGCAACACTTCCTGAATATCCAATATGCAGAACATGTAATGATGTTCTTGAGTGGGGAGATCTGTCTTCCTTTTTTAATAACAGGAAAAGCTATATGGCCTCTAAGTATTTTTATTTTCCTGATTTTTGAAGATAGGTGTAATGTGCTAAGAATAAAATGAAATAGGAATATATTTTGGAAATATCAGTATCTTATATTTGTGTGGCATTACCCAATTTATAATGTGAAATATTTTATAAATGGTAGGTATTACAAATTAGTTTTATATAATTTTAGGCAATGTTTCAGCAGCAGAGAGCTAACAGGAGTGATCTCCCAATGCCAAATAGGAACTATTTTTTGTTGTTGCTAAGTAGTGCTGCTATGATTTTTCTGAATAATTCTGAAAGTAAGGCTACTGTTATTTGAAAATCAGAACTTTTTTCCTTTCAGCATGCAACTTCATTACTGTCATCAGTTTCTGCATTTTCCCCTGTTATATTAAGTCTGTTTATTTTCTGTTACAGACAAGAAAAGACCTCTGCAGGTCTAAATCATATCTTAGCAGCATTTATTATCTTCCTCAAGACTTTGGCTGTTAACTTTCGAATTCGAGTATGTGAATTAGGAGATGAAATTCTTCCTACCTTACTTTATATCTGGACTCAACATAGACTTAATGATTCCTTAAAAGAAGTAATTATTGAGTTATTTCAACTACAAATTTATATCCATCATCCAAAGGGAGCAAAAACTCAAGAAAAAGGTATAAAGAAAGTTTTTGCTACTTTGAATTTGCTTCTTCATTGAAATATAGAGGGTTAAGTATGAAATCTGTATGTTATAGGAGGTTATGACCTTCCTCTGGATTGCTGTGCTTGGTAATAGTGTCAGTCATGAGGATATTTTTCACACTTTTTTAAAAAAAATTTGAAGCTATGGTAGTTAGCAAATCATATCATACCTTACCATTTGTTTAGTACAATGCTACGTTTTGTGAGGAATACAAACAAATATGAGACACTATTCCCTCTAGGAGCTGATTATGCAGCAATAATTATGTGCTAAGAGGTGTGACACAGACTGTAAGAGTAAAAGAATTTAGAGAAGGCAGGATCTTGTTTATCTACATATTGCTTTTATTAGAAAATAAAATAGATAAATGTGGATTGAACCAGCCAGATTAGTCAGTTCCCAAGGAAGATAAATACGTATTTGCTAGGGAAACCAGAAATGAATGACTTATCCTCCCTTCATTCCTTTATGTTTGTCTTTCACCAAAAGAGTATTGCATGGATGATGTAGCTCCATTCAGTAGACAGGAACTTTACTGGGTGGAACTGGAATTGAATGAGTTCTCTCATGCTTAGGCTATGTTTTGCATCTGGCTTGTACTAGCCTTTGAACCAATTCACCATGGCTAGTATAATGACCTTATTAAGGAGATTCATTGAATAATAGCTAAAATAGAGGAAAACTGTTGTAGCCACTTTTTATCAAAAGCAGCTGTGTATGTTTCATGGACTCTTCTAGTATGTATAGTTAGATGTATTTGTAGCCCATGAAACCACTGTAGGTGAAAGGATGGTGGCTTTCCTTAGTTTTTCATCTTTCACATAGCTCTCACCAGAATGAAAATCAGGCTTATTAAGAGATGGTGAGGGCTTCCCTGGTGGCGCAGTGGTTGAGAGTCCTCCTGCCAATGAAGGGGACACGGGATCGTGTCCCGGTCCGGGAAGATCCCACATGCCGCGGAGCGGCTGGGCCCGTGAGCCGTGGCTGCTGAGCCTGCGCGTCCGGAGCCTGTGCTCCTCAACAGGAGAGGCCACAACAGTGAGAGGTCCGCGTACCGCAAAAAAAAAAAAAAAGAGAGATGGTGAGACATGTTTAGGGTTTTAGTTAAGTGCATTTTTAGGATGAATTGAAAATTGGCAGATGATGAGGCTGTCAGAAACACTAATATAGTTTTAGTATACATTAATAGATTTTATTAGGTTCTTTAATTAATTAAATTCATTAATAGATTTTAAATAGGTTCTTCGTTTTGTGGGAGGAAACAGCCCCTTTGTTCCCCATACTCATTAGATCACGGTTGGGAATATTATGCTTACCAGATTTTGTAGAGTCATCATTTTAAGAGGGACATAAATTGACTGGAGTGTGTCTAGGGAAAATGACTGGGATGATGATAAGTCTGGATAACATGCTGTTTGTACACTTGTTGAAGGAACTGGTAATGTTTTTCTCTTAAAGACATACAGAGAAGTTGGTCCTTATGTAAAAGAGGTAAAGTATTAATTTGCTTTAGGGGAGAGAAGAAATTAAAGAAAGTTTGATTGAGATTTTGATTGAATTGGTTAGAGATAGATCAGAATATGGAAGAATTTTTTACGAAATACAGTTAACTGAGTGTGAAATGGACATCATTATGAAGTAGAGCTTGTCAAGGATATTGTCAGAAGAGCCATTAGTAAGTACTAAATAGGCTGGACCAGATGTCTTCTAATGTTGTTTCCACCTTAACAGCTGAATAGTTTTGTGAGAGTTGGCAGTGCAAATGGATTGTACGTACAAATTATATTTTAATTTAATTATTTTTAAAAATTATAGGTGCCTATGAATCAAGAAAGTGGAAGAGTATCTTATACAATGTGTATGATCTGCTGGTTAATGAAATAAGTCATATAGGAAACAGAGGGAAATATTCTTCAGGATCTCGTAATATTGCTGTCAAGGAAAACTTGATTGAATTGATGGCAGATATTTGTCACCAGGTATAGTAGATCTTGTCACATTTTAAAATTTCCCATTAGTTCTCCTTTTATTGGGCCTGTAAAAAGCCTGTAAAATTACTCTGTACATGTAACTATTCCTTTCAAAACACCATAAATATTTAGCATTGCCCTTCTAACTTAAGAGGTAACTATCTTGCAAGTATAAAGTTAGGGAAAACTGATGATGAACTTTTCCATTCTTAAGAAAACTGTGTACAGGCAATAAGATTATCCTAACCCTATGTGTTTTCTTTCTTTGTTTTTTTCCTGATTTAGAAGTCACATGACATAAAATTCATTATTTTAAAGGGTGTAATTTAGTGGTTTTTAGCATTTTCACTCTGTTGTGCAACCATCACCAATAATTCCAGAGCATTTCCATCACTGGCAAAACAAACTTGTACCTATTAGCAGTCGGCCTCAATTCCCTGCTTCCAGTTCTAGCAACCAATCTACTCTCTGCCTCTGGATTTTCCTGTTTTGGACATTTCATATAAATTGAATCATACGATGTGTGGTCTTTTGTGTCTGGCTTCTTTCACTAAGCATAAAGTTTTCAAGGTTCTTCCATGTCGTACCATGAATCAGTATTTCATTCTTTTTTATTGCTGAGTAATATTCAATTGTATGGATATATTACATTTTGTTTACCCATTCATCAGTTGATGGCTTAATGTTTCTTTTTTTTTGTCTCCATAGAAGAAATTTTAAAATTTTTGCAATTTTTAAAGGTTATACTCCATTTACAGTTATTACAAAATGTTGTCTATATTCCCTGTGTTGTATAATACCTCCTTACAATAAACTCCCACTCAGTAGTTTGTTACCCCCCATCCCCCACTGGTAACCACTGGTTTGTTCTCTGTATCTGTGAGTCTGCATCTTTTTTGTTATATTCACTAGTTTGTTGTGTTTTTTAGATTCCACATGTAAGTGATATCATACAGTATTTGTCTCTCTGTCCGACTTATTTCACTTAGCATAACGCCCTCCAAGTCTATCCGTGTTGCTGCAAATGGCAGAACTTCTTTCTTTTTTTGTGGCTGAGTAGTAAGTAGTCTTTTGTGTGTGTGTGTGTATGTGTATATACATTTTATATATATATATAATGTATATACACTCACTAATCTTTATCCATTCATCTGTTGATGGACTCTGAAGTTGCTTCCATATCTTGGCAATTGATGCTGCTGTGAACATTGGGTGCATGTACCTTTTTGAATTTGTGTTTTTGTTTTTGTTGGATATATACCCAGGAGAATTTTACTGGGTCATATGGTAATTTTAATTTTTTGAGAAACCTCCATAGTGTTTTCCACATTAGCTGCACCAATTTACGTCCCCCCAACAGTGTATGAGGGATCCCTTTTCTCCACATCCTTGCCACTGTTTTTTATTTATGTTCTTTTTCATGATAACCATGATAACCATTCTGACAGGTGTGAAGTGATATTATGGTTTTGATTTGCATTTTCCTGATGATTAGGATGTTGAGCATCCTTTCATGTGCCTGTTGGTCATCTTCGTTTCCTCTTTGGAAAAATGTATGTTCAGGTCTTCTGTCCATTTTTTAATAATGTTGTTTGTTTGTTTGTTTGTTTGATGTTGAGCTGTATGAGCTGTTTATATGTGTGAATATTAATGCCTTATCGGTCATATTATTTGCAAACATTTTCTCCCATTCAGTAAGTTGTCTTTTCATTCACTGGATGGTTTCCTTTGCTGTGCAAAAGCTTGTGAGTTTAATTGGGTCCCATTTGCTTATTTTTGCTTTTATTTCCTTTTCTTTAGGAGAGGAATCCAAAAAAGTATTGCTGTGACTTACGTCAGAGGTTGTTCTGTCTGTGTTTTCATCTAGTTTTACAGTATTCAGTCTTACATTTATGTCTTTAATTCATTTTATTTTTGTATATGATATAAGAGGACGTTTAATTTCATTCTTTTACATGTAGCTGTCCAGTTTTCCCAGCACCACTTATTGAAGTGACTGTCTTTTCTCCATTGTATATTCTTGCCTCCTTTGTCATAGATTAATTGACCATAAGTGCATGGGTTTGTTTCTGGGCTCTCTGTCCTGTTACATTGATCTATGTGTCTGTTTTTGTGCCAGTACCACACTGTTTTGATTACTGTAGCTTTGTAGTCTGTATAGTGTGAAGTCAGGGAATGTGATTCTTCCAGCTCTGTTCTTCTTTCTCAAGACTGTTTTGGCTATTTGGGGTCTTTTGTGTTTCCATACAAATTTTAAAGTTATTTGTTCTGGTTCTGTGAAAAATGCCATTGGTATTTTGATAGGGATTGCATTGAATCTGTAGATTGCCTTGGGTAATATGGTCATTTTAACAATGTTGATTCTTCCAATCCAAGAACACAGTATATCTTTCCATCTGTTTGTGTCGTCTTCAGTTTCTTTCATCACAGTCTTACAGTTTTCCAAGGACAGGTCTTTTGTCTCTTGTAGGCAAAAGGTTTATTCTAGGTATTTTATTCTTTTTAATGCAAGGTAAATGGGATTGTTTCCTTAATTTCTCTTTCTGATATTTCATTAATGTATAGAATTGCTACAGATTTCTGTATATTAATTTTGTATCCTGCAACTTTATGCAGTTCCTTGATGAGCTCTAGTAGTTTTCTGATAGCATCTTTAGGGTTTTCTATGTATAGTATCATGTTATCTGCAAACAGTGACAGTTTTACTTCTTCTTTTCCAATTTGGATTCCTTTTATTTCTTTTTCTTCTCTGATTGCTGTGGCTAGGACTTCCAAAACTATATTGAAGAAAAGTGGCAAGAGTGGACATCCTTGTCTTGTTCCTGATCTTAGAGGAAATACGTTCAGCTTTTCACCATTGAGTATGATGTTAGCTGTGGGTTTGTTATATATGGACTTTATTACGCTGAGGTATATTCCCTCTATGCTTGCTTTCTGGAAAGTTTTTATTATAAATGGATGTTGAATTTTATGAAAAGCTTTTTTGTATCTATTGAGATGATCATATGGTTTTTATTTTTCAGTTTGTTAATGTGGTATATCATATTGATTGATTTGCAAATATTGAGAAATCCTTGCATCCCTCAGATAAATCCCACTTGATCATGGGGTATGATCCTTTTTTTATATATATAAATTTTTATTTATTTATGGCTGTGTTGGGTGGGTCTTCATTGCCATGCAGGCTTTCTCTAGTTGCGGAGAACGGGGGCTACTCTTTGTTGCGGTGTGCGGGCTTATCATTGCGGTGGCTTCTCTTGTTGCGCAGCACAGGTTCTAGGTGCATGGGCTTCGGTAGTTGTGGCTCACAGGCTCTAGAGCACAGGCTCAGTAGTTGTGACACATGGGCTTAGTTGCTCCACGGTATGTGGGCTCTTTACCTGGACGAGGGCTCGAACCTGTGTCCCCTGCATTGGCAGGCGGATTCTTAACCACCGCGCCACCAGGGACGTCCCGGGTATGATCCTTTTACTGTATCGTTGGATTCATTTTGCTAGTATTTTGTTGAGGGTTTTTGCATCTATGTTCATCAGTGATATTGGCCTATAATTTTCTTTTTTTGTGATATCTTTGTCTGGTTTTGATATCAGGGTGATGCTGGCCTCATAGTTCAGAATTGTTTCTTCCTCTGCAGTTTTTTGGAATAGTTTCAGGATAGGTGTTAAGTCTCTAAATGTTTGTAGAATTTACCTGTGAAGCCATATGTTGCTGGACTTTTGTTTGTTGGGAGTTTTAAAATTATTGATTCAATTTCATTACTGGTTATTGGTCTGTTCACATTTTCTATTTCTTCCTGGTTCAGTCTTGGGAGATAGTACCTTTCTAAGAATTTGTCTGTTTCTTCTAGGTTGTCCACTTTATTGGCATATAGCTGTTTGTAGTAGTCTCTTACGATCCTTTGTATTTCTGTGGTGTCAGTTGTAACTTCTTTTTCGTTTCTGATTATATTGATTTGGGCCGTCTCCCTTTTTTTTCTTGATGAGTCTTCCTAAAGGCTTATCAATTTTGTTTATCTTTTTGAAGAACCAGCTTTTAGTTTCATTGATCTTTTCTATTATTTTTTTAGTCTCTTGTTTCATTTGTCTAAAACCTATGGGACACATCAAGAGTAGTTCTAAGAGGGAAGTTTGACCTCAGAAAACAAGAAAACTCTCAAACAACCTAACCTTACATCTAAAGGAGGTAGAGTAAGAACAAATGAAACCCAAAGTTAGTAGAAGGAAATAAATCATAAAGATCAGAGCAGAAGTAAATGAATGAGACAATGTTTCTTTTTTTTTTTTTTTGGTGGTATGTGGGCCTCTCACTGCTGTGGCCTCTCCCATTGCGGAGCACAGGCTCCGGACGCACAGGCCCAGCGGCCACAGCCCACAGGCCCAGCCGCTCCGCGGCACGCGGGATCCTCCCGGACCGGGGCACGAACCCACGTCCCCTGCATCCGCAGGCGGACTCCCAACCACTGCGCCACCAGGGAAGCCCAAGACAATGTTTCTTAAGTAAAACTTTTCCCCAGAGATTTGGTTACCATCCTAGGATAATTTCACATGTCAAATATTTTCTTAACACTAAGTTTATGATTTAATATCTTTGAAAATAGAGATTTTTGCTTTACCTTTAGATGTTTTGGTGCTTTTAGTAAAGTTTCCCAGGAACTAAAACTAATAACTTACTTGGTAATATCTGCTTTCTAGAGGGCCATTACTGTCTGCAAAATGTTTGTTACCTTATTTTCATATTCATATATTTCTGTAGTTTATTACTCTTGCTTTATGACTAACCTGTATGTTCATCTAAGAAGGAACATTTTTTCCTAATGAACTATTAGAAACAATAGCAGTATTTAAAAAATAAGTTTTCCTTTTGTTGTTTTATAGGTTTTTAATGAAGATACTAGATCTTTGGAGATTTCTCAGTCTTACACAACCACACAAAGAGAATTTAGTGATAACAATGCAACTTGCAAAAAGAGGAAAATAGAATTAGGCTGGGAAGTAATAAAAGATCATCTTCAGAAGTCACAGAATGATTTTGACGTTGTACCTTGGTAAAATAGTTTTTTCTCTTTTCAATATCATTTTAGTCTCATTAATTTTTCTCATAAGACCCCCAGTAGATTCCTTTACCTCATTGGCCTGACCAGAACTAGGTAACTCCCAAAGCAATGACTGACAAAGAGGAAGGTGATTACTAGGACATGTGAGATCAACCACCATGATGGCTCATCTGCTGGAGGCCAGGAATAGGGCTTCTTTCCTAAGCATATTGACATAGTAAGGAAGAGGGAGAATGGCTGCTTGGTAAGCGAGTAGGCGATCGGTACTGTGTACCTCATGGAATTCACTGAGTTATATACCTCAACACAAAGAGATTTTACCATGCTTGGCACCTTCTAATAGAATTAGGAAGAAATTAAAAATAGTATTCAGAAATCACAGAATAATTTGGACCTTATGCCATGATAAAGGTTATTTTTTACTATTTGCTTTGTTCTTGTTTTAAAATTTATTTATTTATTTTTGGTTGCGTTGGGTCTTCGTTGCTGTGCACAGGGTTTTCTCTAGTTTCAGTGAGTGGGGACTACCCTTCTTGTGGTGCGTGGGCTTCTCATTGAGGTGGCTTCTCTTGTGGAGCATGGGCTCTAGGTGCACGGGCTTCAGTAGTTGTGGCACGTGGGCTCAGTAATTGTGGCTCACGGGCTCTAGAGCGCAGGCTCAGTAGTTGTGGCACACGGGCTTAGTTGCTCTGTGGCATGTGGGAATCTTCCGGACCAGGGCTCGAGCCCATGTCCCCTGCGTTGGCAGGCGGATTCTTAACCATTACGCCACCCAGGAAGTTCCATTTGCTCTGTTCTTTAATCTCATATAGCATTTGCAGTTATTTAAGTAATTAAATAAATTGTGGAATTCTTTGGAATCACAAAATATTATGTCTGTTAGGAATCTGTAGAATTCATGCAGCTCAGCCTTTTTGCTTTACCAAAAAGACAACTGCAACTGAGAAAGGTTAAGCAGCTTGCGTAAGGACAGTTAGAAATTTGTAGATTACAGTCATACTTTTGTTAACAGTGCTCTTTGATTTTTCCCCTGTTGATGTAATATTTAAATATAATTGAGTTGTGGGAGGAAATTGTATTGATTTAGATACCTATTGCTAAATTTTCTGTAGTTGATGTTGCCAATTTCATATTCTTTAATTTGTCCACTTCGTGAAGTTATTTATTGAACGCCTACTATGTGCCAAGCATAAGGGATAGAGGGTGAACAAGATATAGTTCCTATTCTTGAGGAGCATGCATTTTAGAGAACTCGCAGCAAATACTTATTGAATTAACTGAATTAACGTCAAGGGAAAACAGTTTTTGGGGGTTTTTGTTTTCCTGTTCTAGAGGAATATTATTGGTGTCCAAAGAGCAGGGATGTGTGCGATAAATAAGAAGTAGGGCTTCCCTGGTGGCACAGTGATTGAGAGTCTGCCTGCCGATGCAGGGGACACGGGTTCGTGCCCCGGTCCGGGAGGATCCCACATGCCGCGGAGCGGCTGGGCCCGTGGGCCATGGCCGCTGGGCCTGTGCGTCTGGAGCCTGTGCTCCGCAATGGGAGAGGCCACAACAGTGAGAGGCCCGCGTACCACAAAAAAAAAAAAAAAGAAGTAGAATGTTGGTAATTTAGTTATTTAAAGTTACTGTGTAAGCAAAATATGATAGCTTACCCAGCTAGCCTAAATGTTTTCAATCTTCTTGCCACTTTAGGAAATAGGGCCTAATAAATATTAAGAGCCAGTTTATTATGAGAGTAGTCTGGAAAATGATGATAATATTCTAATTAGGATATTATAAAAGTACTATATCTATATATTTTCTTTTAGCCTCTTAATGGATTTGAATAATTTTCAAATTATTTATACTTTTTTTAGGTTACAGATTGCAACTCAATTAATATCAAAATATCCTTCAAGTTTACCTAACTGTGAGTTGTCACCATTACTAATGATACTACACCAGCTTCTACCTCAACAGCGACATGGGGAACGCACACCATATGTGTTACGATGCCTTATGGAAGTTGCATTGTGTCAAGGCAAGAAATCAAACCTAGAAAGCTCTCAAAAGTCAGATTTATTGAAACTCTGGATTAAAATTTGGTCTATTACTTTTCGTGGTATAAGTTCTGAACAAATACAAGCTGAAAACTTTGGCTTACTTGGAGCCATAATTCAAGGCAGTTTAGTTGAGGTTGACAGAGAATTCTGGAAGTTATTTACTGGGTCAGCCTGCAGACCTTCATGGTAAGTTGACTATGGATTGTATTCTATTTTGCAGCATATATATATATATATATATATATATATATATATATATATATATATATATATTTCCTACCCCCCCCCCCCGAGTTTTGTAATTTCTAACTTCAGTTAAAGATATGTTAAATTCTGTTTCAGATGCTTTTGTTGTTTGTCTGGGAAGTCTTAATAAATAAATAAGTGTAATTTAGTTTCAAGTGTGAAGAGATTACTAAGGCCAGTTTTAAAGAATTAGGTGTTTATATTTCTTTTATTTGTAATTGACAATAATTTTTTGCTCAATCTTCATAAACTTTATTTTTTTTAGTACTGCATACTGTTATAATAAGAGATAGTTCTTAATCAAGAATTTTCTCAAATGTAGTCAGACTTTTTAGAATTTTTTTGTGTTCATTTAGTCCATAGAAGTTTACTATATGTCTGCAGCATGCCAGGCACTGCCCTAAGCATTGGAGGCACAGTGGTAAATAAGATAGACAAGGTCTCTGTCCCTGAAAGAGCTTACTTTTTTTAAAATTGAAGTATAGTTGATTTACAATGTTGTGTTAGTTTCTGGTGTACAGCAAAGTGATTCAGTTTTTTATATATGTGTGTGTGTGTCTGTGTATATATGTACACACTCACACATATATATTCTTTTGCATTATGGTTTATTACAGGATATTGATTATAGTTCCCTGTGCTATACAATAGGACCTGTTGTTTATCTATTTTACATATAATAGTTTTTTTTAACATCTTTATTGGAGTATAATTGCTTTACAATGGTGTGTTAGTCTCTGCTTTATAACAAAGTGAATCAGCTATACATATACATATATCCCCATATCTCCTCCCTGTTGCATCTCCCTCCCACCCTCCCTATCCACCCCTCCAGGTGGTCACAAAGCATGGAGCTGATCTCCGTGTGCTATGTGCTATGTGGCTGTTTGCCACTAGCTGTTTTACATTTGGTAGTATATATACGTCCATGCTTCTTTCTCACTTCGTCCCAGCTTACCCTTCCCTCTCCCTGTGTTCTCAAGTCCATTCTCTGTGTCTGTGTCTTTATTCCTGTCCTGCCCCTAGGTTCTTCATAACCTTTTTTTTTTCAGATTCCATATATATGTGTTAACATACGGTATTTGTTTTTCTCTTTCTGACTTACTTCATTCTGTATGACAGACTCTAGGTTCATCCACCTCACTACAAATAACTCTGTTTCTTTTTATGGCTGAGTAATATTCCATTGTATGTATGTGCCACATCTTCTTTATCCATTCATCTGTCAATGGACATTTAGGTTGCTTCCATGTCCTGGCTATTGTAAATAGAGCTGCGATGAACATTGTGGTACATGACTTTCTAAATTACATATAATAGTTTGTATATGCTAATCCCAAACTCCTAATTTATCCCTCCCCCACCTCCTTTCCCCTTTGGTAACCATAAGTTTGTTTTCTATGCAAAGAGCTTACTTTTAATATTAATTGTCCTTTGTTTTGCTGTAGTCCTGCAGTATGCTGTTTGACTTTGGCACTGACCATCTGTGTAGTTCCAGAAACAGTAAAAACAGGAATGGAGAAGAATATATATGATGTAAACAGAAATTTTTCTTTAAAGGAATTGATAATGAAATGGCTCTTATTCCGTCAGTTAGAGGATGACTTTGAAGACAGTGCAGAGCTGCCACCAATTCTTCACAGGTAATTTGAGTTCAGTTAGCATGCTGCTGGCTTTTGTTTTGTTTTGTAAGGTGCCCTCCATTTCTTGTTTGATATTAGATGGCTTTATTTTACAGTGATGATACAGGATTTCCCAGAATTAGTCCTAGAGGTTTAAACAGTCCCTTTGTTTTTATAGTGTTCTGTATCTTTGTGCCTGGATCTTTGTCCAAGGTCTTTTACTTTGTTTTGTCTCTCTGCCTAGACAGTGAGAATAAGGGGGATGTGCATGAAGAATATGTATGTAGTTCTTTGAGCACTTATGTTTCTTTATGATCGTCTGTAAATAGGTCCATCTGAACATATATCTTACTCATGTATATCCTGGAATCATAATGAGAGTATCTTCTAGGCAAAATATGTTAATGAGGGGAAGAAATGAGAAAAAGGCAAAATGGGACTTAAGCACTAGGATGCGAGCAGCTTGCCCACTTAACCTTTCCACAGTCAGTAAATGGAACTGAGTGATTGGAGGACAGACCTCTGGATCCTAGTGATTTTACTTTAATGCCTTTTTAAAAAAATTTTTTATTTTTAAAATTTTGTTATTTTTTGGCTGTGTTGGGTCTTTGTTGCTGTGTGTGGGCTTTCTCTAGTTGCAATGAGCAGGGGCTGCTCTTTGTTGTGGTGTGCGGGCTTCTCATTGCAGTGGCTTTCCGTTGTGGAGCACAGGCTCTAGGCACGTGGGCTTCAGTAGTTGTAGCATGCGGGCTCTAGAGTGTGCCGGCTTCAGTAGTTGCGGCGCATGGGCTCTAGGGCACGTGGGCTTCAGTAGTTGTGGCGTGTGGGCTCAGTAGTTGTGGCTCACAGGCTCTAGAGCTCAGGTTCAGTAGTTGTGGCACACAAGCTTAGTTGCTCTGCAGCACGTGGGATCTTCCCGGACCAGCGTTTGAACCCATGTCCCCTGCATTGGCAGGTGGATTCTTAACCACTGCACCACCAGGGAAGTCCTACTTTTATTTCATAATTGTTATGCTCTTTAAAAATTTAGTATGATCCTGCTTCTAGGAAGTGTTGAAAATGATAGTAACATGAAATGTGTGCTCCTTAAATCCTGTTTTCAGATGTTAAGGAATTCAGTAGAGATGAAAGTAGTTTAAATTTTGGATCCAAATTTTAGAGGTCAATATTCATAGCTAAACCTGGGTGTTTAAGAATGCTTTAAATGGCTTTTGGTCTTCTAAGTAAAGATTTTTATTTTACTTTATAGTAATTTTCCTCATCTTGCCCTGGAGAAAATTCTTGTGAGTCTCACTATGAAAAACTGTAAAGCTGCAATGAATTTTTTCCAAAGTGTGCCAGAATGGTATGTTATCTAATAGAGTTCTGTGTTATTTTAAGATACAGCTTTAATTAACAAAGATAATAATTTTAGCAGAATAGTAGCTACATCTTAAAAATTATGAACTAAATTGGTCAATTAAAAAATCATAACTGTTAGCAAGGGAAAAGTTTCTTTTAATTCAATAAATGTACTTTATGTTCTATAGTTTATATTTATGATGGGATATTAAGAACATAAACATCATGTGGAAATGAGTTCTTTAAAGATGTGACCCATTTTTATATGTCAAATAAAATCTGACTGCTAAAAACTAATGATAATTGAGGATAGGGGAAACAAGAATAAATCTAAAAACCTCATTTTAGTTGATTGACTCAAGAGGCTTATGTTTATCACTGTGACTGAAAATGATTCACTGGCATGAAGATTCCTATTCTTCCTCCAGAGAGCATAAGATGAAAAAAGATCTACATTTTGGAGAAATCTAAGGTGAAAAAAAGGAAATGTTTTCAGATAATGTTATTCTTAGTATTTATATCTGTTGTTAATTTTTTTTTTTTTACGGTACGCGGGCCTCTCACTGTTGTGGTCTCTCCCGTTGCGGAGCACAGGCTTCGGACGTGCAGGCCCAGCAGCCATGGCTCACGGGCCCAGTTGCTCCGCGGCATGTGGGATCCTCCTGTACCAGGGCACGAACCCGCGTCCCCTGCATCGGCAGGTGGACTCTAAACCACTGCACCACCAGGGAAGCCCTGTTGTTAATTATTTTTTTTTAATACTTTCTGAATTTGCCTTTGAGACTGTAACTTTTATTTTTTTGTCCGTTTATTAGTAAAATTTGCTACTGAATAATGAAATTCTATACAAGTAATTATCAAAATCCAAAGAAGAGAAGCATTTAAAAGAATAATTCACTAATTGTGTAAGCAGTCTTTGAATAATATAGATGCTGTTAATGTTTTTATTTGTAATAGATTGCTGCTATATGAAGGTGAAATAATAGATAATTTGATTTTACAAATTAAAAATCTTATTTCTTTGAAGTGAGCAACATCAAAAAGATACAGAAGAACCTTCATTCTCAGAAGTTGAAGAACTATTTCTTCAGACAACTTTTGACAAGATGGATTTTTTAACCATTGTGAAAGAACATACTACAGAAAAGCACCAATCCAGTGTAGGCTTTTCTGTCCACCAAAATCTCAAGCAATCACTGGATCGCTATCTTCTGGGATTGTCAGAACAGCTTCTAAATAATTACTCATCTGAGGTGAGATTTTCAAAACAAACTAAATCCTATATTTGAATCTACTTTGGTAGACTGTTAGGAAGCTTAATTTTAAAAGCAAAGTAGTAGCACATGGCTACATATAGGGAAAATTTAGCATGAAAAAAAGGAAAACTGAAGAAAAACAATTTGACTATTTTCTTTTACCAGGAATTCTCATAGACATTAAAGAAGTAGAATTCTTTGTGTGAGTTGATGGGTAGTAATAAAGGTTTTGAGCATAGTGGTTGTTTGATGAAAAAGAACCTCAATACAGAGGAGGGAAATATTACAGTAACAGAAGAGGACATAATCTAATCTAATCTAATAGATTTTGGTTGAAGAGGGAGAAGTCATTAATAAATGAACTAGCAGTCACCCATATTCCTTTAGTAATGTCTCACATATCATTTCCTTTGTCCTCTTAAAATCACAAATTCTCTTCGTGTGTGCTGTTCTCTTGCCAAAACTCCTGTGTCTTTCTACCCATTTCTATGTGTTCAGATAATCCATATGTCAAAATCCTTGCTAAAGCCTTTCTTAGATAATCTCAGCCATACATCTTTTAATTTTAATAGTACTTAATATTTCTATTTTTAAATGACACTTAGCATCTTCTTTGTACCATATACACAAATATCTCTTAAACTATGCTAGAAGCTCATTAAAGGGCATATATAATTTTTATTAATCTTTGTATCTTCTGCAGTGCTTAGTTATATGATAAATGATAAAATATTTGTTGACTAAAATAAAACCTACAAGCTACTCAAAGGAGTTGATTCAGTAGCCATAATTAATGATACAAAGAGCCCAAGAAGAGACAGTGTGCCTATTTGCTCTATCTTGCCCCTAATTACTGACTTACTTCTGGATTATAGTTGTAACCATTTTCATTACAAAGTAATGAGATCTTCCGTGTTTTCCCCTAAAATGACATTTCATATGATATAGGAACAGAAAAATATGAAAATTTTATTTTTCTGTGTAACCTTTGTACATTCTTACATAATTCTATAAAATTGGTTAAGCAGTATCTATTGGCAAAAATGCCTTGTGCTAGTCTGAGGAGTCTAAAAAGCTGAATAAATCAAGGTTCTTATTTCTTAGAAGCTCAAAATGTCATTTTAATGTCTCTTATTATGAATCTAACTTCTACTCATGGTCTAAGAGTTACAGACATTTATTTGCCTATCAGGTTTTTTTTTTTCTTTCCTCCTTACCTCACATATTTAAGGGCTTGTGTGTGCAGTACATTAAGCCACTTTAAGAAGAGGTATATTACTTGGCCATTAGGACATACTACTTTTGTTTTTCCTGAGAACCCTGGTTATCACAACTCTGCAGGGATCCCTCAGATGTTTTTAGAGTTGATCAGAATTATGCCACTATTAATTCAATTAACTGAACTTTTGTTTTTTAATATGTACATAAAATTTGCTCTTACAAAAGATAATAGTACTCGAAATGACTTACAAAATATAAAAATTTTTTATTTGGGTTTTCCTTTAAGACTTCAAATTCAGAAACGCTTGTCCGGTGTTCAAGTCTTTTGGTGGGTGTTCTCGGCTGCTATTGTTATGTGGGTGTAATAGCTGAAGAGGAAGCATACAAATCAGAATTATTCCAGAAAGCCAAGGTAGGAAGATTTATGTCAATAATGTTTTGGATTAATTTGAATGAAATATATTCCTGGGAAAACTGGTGTATTTGTTTGGAAAACAAATTTTTATGTAGGTTAGCTCTTTCTTTTTCATTTATGCAGTCTGAGAAGAAATGATATTGTATCTCCTTCCTTAAATTTGAAATTATTCTCATTAACAAAAATACTGGTGTTTATCTGTACTTTAAAATTTTTTTCCTGGATCAGTTATCCTAAAGAATGCTTAACCAGGAGTGTTAATCAAGTAGGTTCTAACCATGAAACTGACTTTTATCTCTGGGTGCTATTCTGTCAGTTGTGTGATTTGTAAGGATAACAAGGTATAAGATTTGTTGTTTTTAAAAATTTGTTCATTTTTAATTATATTTTATAACCAAGTATAACTTCTTAAAACAATTACTTTTACTTCTTAAGTAAAACAAAAAAACAATCAATAAGCTATGATTTTAACTGAAATTTGGATTTTTCCTTCTTTTTTTCTTAATAGTCTCTAATGCAGTATGCAGGAGAAAGTATCACTTTGTTTAAAAATAAGACAAATGAAGAATGTAGAATTGTTTCACTGAGAAATATGATGCATCTATGTACACGTTGCTTACATAACTGTACCAAGGTAAGATGTTCTTCCTACTTGACAGCATAGCCTACCTAGGAGGATAACTGGTTGGTGTTGTTACTGTTTTTTGGGTCCATTCATAAGTTGATATGCTGATTTTAAGTTAAATTGGTAAATTAAGGTGGTATCCAGAGGAAAAAAGCAACAGGTAATATGAATTTCTCATGAAACTAACTGCACGAAACTAACCTTCTCAGGAAAGTTCCTGAGATTATTTTACCCCTTTAATATGCAACTAATTGGTGACTCTTTTATTGCCAGTGTATTTTCATTTATTTAATAAAAAATTGTTGACTACTAAGTATGTGACGTGCATACCAGTACACGAGGGCTAGTGGGCACTGCAAAGATAAACAGTTCTAGCGCATACATTACTCTCTTTTGCCAAGGTAGTCTTACATAACATTTGGCAGAAAGGGTGCTACTATGTGTAATCTTTGTTTTGATTTGGAGCAGGCCTGAGGGGTAGCTGAGCCAGACCAGAGTATTGATAATAGCTAGAAACACTTTTTAAAGCTAATGTTAAGTACATGGCCATATATCAATATTATCAGCATGTATTTTTGTTTTTTTAATGTGTTTTGTTGTGTTTTGGTATAAGTGGGGAAGGAGAGAGTGGAAGAATAAACTCTAAGCTATGATTATTGCTTGCTTATGTTTAGGGGCAATAGCTGGTATTTTACTTTAATGTTGTTTATGCTCAATGAAAGATATTTGCTATAGTTATTACTTTAAGAAAAGAGGTTTGTATTTTTGAAGCAATTCATATCTTGCTCCTAATAGTAAGCTCTTAATCCATGCTTTTTCTGATAATTTCCAGGGTAAAAGAAAATCTGCATTTCATTCAAGATAGAGAAAATATTATCTGCAAAGAATAATTGTTTGTTTTTATTTCTTTGTTTGTTTGCTTGGTGTTTTGTTTGTCTTAATTACAGCATAGTCCAAATAAGATTGCATCTGGCTTCTTCCTACGATTATTAACATCAAAGCTAATGAATGATATTGCAAGTATTTGTACAAGTTTAGTAAGTATGCTTCCTATTTTACTACCATATTTCGTTGATTCTAAGATGCTTTTTATAACTTTGAAATCTCTCTTGAAAAGGGATGCATCTCACAGTATATGGTATGTTATGTTTTTTAAATGTGGAAATTAAATAAAGTTATTTGGTTTGCAGGGGGGAATGTCTTTGATTGCTTCTTAATATCAATACCTAGCATAGTGCTTGGCTGTTAATTTCTCAATAAATAATAATAGACCAAGTGATTGGGAACTAATCATCCGGACTCAGTACCTTTTTCTGTATGACATTGTACCAAAATTCAAAATAATTCTCTATTCTTAAAAATAAAAACAAAAACCTTGCCAGACAAGCAACATATTCTCATCGTGATATTTATTTTTCTTTTTCCATATAAATGGGCTTACATACTTTTTTGTGTGGAAAAGTGCCTGGCACATAGTAGCTATTCAAATATTTAATGAGCAAAAGAATATTCTGTAACTTGAGTATTTTCATTTAATAATAAAACTTGGTCATTTTTCCATGTTGCTATACATAGGGCTATACCTATGTATACTCTTTTTTTTTGGCAGTACCATGGTATTTCATTATATATGGGAATAGTATATATGTATTTTAACCCAACTAATCGTAATTAAAATTTTAAATGATTTTTTTTTTTTACAAAGAGTTCTGCAGTAAATTTCTTATACTTTCATCTCCTTCTATTTGTGCCTATAAAGAATGTAGGATAAATTCTAGAAATGAAATTGCTTGTTCAAAAGGAATGTAAATTTTACTTTTTGATGGATAATGTCATTGTCCTCCAAAATAGTCTTACCAATTTATAATTTTACCTACACCCTCATCAATTTAGGGTAGTATGAAACTTCTTAATATAAGAAATCATTTGTAAAGATTGTGTATTATTCTGTGTAGACAATACAGTTTATATATCTGTTTTCCTGTTGCAGGACAATTTAATAGAAATAATACTGCAGGGTTTCATACACTTGAATCTTGAATTGTTTGATTAGGTCAATTTTAACGACAGCATGCTTCTGAAAGAAGCCAACTTGGAGCGTCTTTCTTTCTCTTATTTGAAGGTATCCATTATCAAAAAGCCATTTGATTTTGGAGAAGTAGAATCAGTGGAAGATGGTACTGATGAAAATCTAATGGAGATGGAGGATCAGTCATCCATGAGTCTATTTAATGATTACCCTGCTAGTAGTGCTGTTGATGCAAATGAATCTGGAGAGAGCCAAATTACTATTGGTAAATATATTTTTACTGCATAGGATTTTTTTTTTACCTCTTTACATTGATTTGGTATTATGAAAGACCTCATAGATACTAATTTTATGCTCATTTTATTTCCTTTTTGTATAGTCTATTGGGATTGTTCACCTCTATACACTTTAGAATTCCCTGATTTTTAATTGAATTTATTAGTTTCCTATTTTATTCTTCATGGGGGAATTTAAAATAATTATTAAATAAATAAAAACATAATAGGTTATTTGGAAAATAGAAAGCAGGTTAGTGCAAAAGCACCCATAATGCCATCATTGTTTACCTTTTTCTGTTATTCTACATAGACCCTTTTAAAATTATAATCAGCATCAACATTCAAATGCCTTTTTATACCTTGTTTGTTTTCTTTTAACATAACTGTAAGCATTTTTTTCATTTAGGTACTTGTGTTATTGATAATCATACTTTTTAATGGCTCTATAATATCCCAATTAACATACATACCATAATTTACTAGACCACTTTTTTAATTAACTTATTTATTTTTTATTTTTTGGCTGGGTCTGGTTGTAGTTGCAGCACGCGGGATCTTTGTTGCAGCATACGGGATCTTTCATTGTGGTGTGGGCTCTTGGTTGCAGCGCGCGGGCTTCTCTCTAGTTGTGCGTGAGCTCCAGAGTGTGTGGGCTCTGTAGTTTTGATGCATGGGCTCTGTAGTTTGCAGCACATGGGCTCCCTAGTTGAGGTGTGTGGGCTGAGTTGCCCCATGGCATGTGGGATCTTAGTTCCCCGACCAGGGATCGAACTGGCTTCACCTGAATTGGAAGGTGGATTCTTAACCACTCGACCACTTTTTTATTGTCAGAAATTTAGATTCCTTTCTAACAGTATTGCAGTGAATATTCATCTATATAGATTTTTCCATAGATTATTTATTGATGACAGAATCCTAGGGTAACCTTTTATGAATTTTGAAGCTTTTAGTGTGTAATCAATTTCATCATAATTTTGCTTTCTATATATTTTAATCTCTTTTTTTTTCTTGTTCAAGGGGAAGATATTTGTGTTAATGTTCAATGTATGTATTTGTTGTACACCTCTCTTAGTCTTAATAAGCGCTTTTTATTTTTAGGTGCCATGAATCCTTTAGCTGAAGAACATCTGTCAAAGCAAGATCTACTTTTTTTAGACATGCTCAAGTTCTTGTGTATGTGTGTAACCACTGCTCAGACCAATACTGTGTCATTTAGAGCAGCTGATATTCGAAGGAAATTGTTAATGTTAATTGATTCTAGCATGCTAGACCTTACCAAATCTCTCCATCTACACATGGTGAGTTCAGTGAAATGAAGAAGTGCTTCAGTTGTGTCTGATGTTGCTAGCTAAATGTAATGGACTGACGTATTAGAATCATATAGTACCTTTGAAGACTTGAAATTGCTTCCTTGAGAAATGAATCTGAGACTAGTTATAAAATACACTTTTCTTCTAATGTACTGTGAAAAAAATTTAAGTGATACTGAAACATTAAAACTTGGATGGACTTTGGATAGATTTATTCTCTTTAGGTGTAATTATTATTATTTTAAACTAGGCCAAAAGCCACAGACTCTGAATGTAAAAATAATACTCACATAACATTGTTGTTGAAGTCTGAATCTTGCCTTGACCTTGGTTTATATGCTTTAAAATTTTTAAATGTAATTTCAAAGTGACTGTAAAGTTAAAATACTACAAAACTCCCATATTTCCTTCATAAGCCTCTGTAGTTAACATTTTACCACATTTGACTTATCATTCTCTCTCTTTGCACACTACACACACACACACACACACACAAGCACACACTTTTTTTCTGAACCATTTCGAGATTAAATATTCAGACGTGATGCCCCTTTACTTCAGTGTGTATTTCCTAAAAACAGTGATACTCTCCTATATAACCATAGTATAATCATCAGGAAATTAACATTGTATCATTGCCTTTATTTGTCAAGTCTGTTCAGTTTTTTTTCAGTGTGGAACAGTTCCTTTGTCTTTCCTTATCTTTCACGACCTTCATATTTTTGAATAGTACAGCCACTTGCTACTTGCTGTATAGAATCCATCACTTTGAGTTTATCTCATGTTTCCTCATGATTAGATTTAGACTTAACAAAAGTAAGCTCTCTCCTTCCCTTCTCTCATCACTTTATTCATCTACTGATAGATATCTCCAATTCCAATGTAACATCATAGGATTTATTTTCTGTGTCCATATTTGTAGCTCCCTTTTCCAACAGTAAGAAACCTGGCTTCCCACTTAACCTCAGTGCATTTACTTGTTTACTCAGTATTATTACATGTAACTTATCTCCCAACCGTGTGGGCCATACCCTTAGCCCCAGTGCTGGTGAACATGTGGGGAGAGCTCCTGTCTCAGCAAATATCCTAGATGAGTCCATGGTCATATCCTTAGTCCCAGCAAATTGGCATACATGGCAAGTGATTTCCCCAGCCCTGGGAAACATGCTAAGTTATTCCCTAATTAGAACCTCTTGGAAACATTCAGGTTGAGTCCCTGGTAGAATTCCTTGTCATGTTCTAGCTGTGGTAAACGTTCTGGTTAATCCCCTAGCCCCAGCAAATATGCTTATTTGAGCCATGTTTGATTCCCTGGTTTCAACCCTGGCAAACACTCTAGTCAAGTCTCTAGCCCCAACCAGTGGGGAGGGCTGTATGCTTTTCTTGGGGCTTTGATGTTCAAAGTCACTTCAAGACCTACTCAGTTACATCACACATGACTCTCATGGCAAATATTTAAAATGGTCCAATTTAATATTCTTTTATAGTGTCAGAAGGAGTAAGAAACAATTTCCTACATACAGATGATAGGAAAAAAATGCCTTCTGATTCTTAATACAGCTAGAAAATTATTTGGCAGCTGTCAGAAACTGGCTGCCTCGTTATAATTACTAGTTATAACAACCAGTAGTTGCTGAGTAGCCCTTTATATCCATTGTTCCATAGAGAGCCTTACAAGGTTGCCTTATAGGAAGATAAGTCAGGGTATTTGGATTCTTCACTGCCCATAATTATCTCTGCTTTCCAAAATTCATTAATAAAATAGTTTTTTTTGTTTTTTTTGCGATATGCGGGCCCTCTCACTGTTGTGGCCTCTCCCGTTGTGGAGCACAGGCTCCGGACGCGCAGGCTCCGGACGCACAGGCTCAGCGGCCATGGCTCACGGGCCCAGCCACTCCGTGGCATGTGGGATCTTCCCAGACCGGAGAACGAACCCTTGTCCCCTGCATTGGCAGGCGGACTCTCAACCACTGCGCCACCAGGGAAGCCCGTTTAGAATAGTTTGTAACCATTGAAGTTATCCCCAAGCATTGTTTTCGGAGGGTGGTGACATAATATAGTTTCAGACTCTTGCTCAGGCACTTAACTCCAACAGTGATACCAACTGCCACTTACTGAATTCCTACAATAAATGCTAGACCTTTACATTCATTTCCTTTAATCTTCACAGTAATCTGGCCAGGTAAGTGCTATATCCTCATTTTACAGCTGGGAGTACAAAGACTCAGATGACAAGGCAAGTTTTTTAACCACTCAAGTAGTAACAGGTTATGGTGCTGGGATTTGAATCCAGCTCTGTTTGACTTCAAAACACCCCTGCCCCCCACCTTTGTTGTAATTATATTACTTCATAAAAATTCACTGCTTGTGTGTGTATGCCCACGTGTTTATATATGAATTTATGGTTACATGTATGTACTTATTTAAATAAATGATATATGGAAAAAAAAAAGCTAATTTCCCCCACCCAACTCTCTTAGTATCTAGTGCTTTTAAAGGACCTTCCTGGAGAAGAATATCCCTTGCCAATGGAAGATGTTGTTGAACTTCTAAAACCACTATCGTAAGACATTAAAACCATATAAAATATTCACTCTAAATTTGTAAATTAAACTGGTGTATTCTGTTATGCTGATAAAGTTAAATTTTTTTCCCTCACAGCAATGTGTGTTCTTTGTATCGCCGTGACCAAGATGTTTGTAAAACCATTTTAAACCATGTCCTTCACATAGTGACGAACCTATGTCAAGGAAATATGGATGCTGAGAACACAAGGGATGCTCAAGGACAGTTTCTAACAGTGATTGAAGCATTTTGGTGGGTATAGACATTGTGGAGTTGCTTTTCTTTTGCCACATCTGCATATAAATGCAAACTTTGCATTCATTTCTACATTAGTGATTTCTTCTAATTCTTGAATGTAACTATATACATCTTTTAACAATAGTGAAATGTAATTTGTGTTTCCCTCCTTAATTGCTTGAAGAACTGCATTGTTTTCTGCTTAAGACTTGGCTTCCTAAAGTGGTTTTAGTGTATTTCCCTGCGAATTTTGAATCTCTTAATAGTTTGACATGTATGATGAATAAAGCAAAGTGCAACAAGTCTAAATCAATTGAGTAGTTTATATTCCTAAAGTGGACAAATTGGCCTTGTCACTATCTGGTTATTTCACGCATATAGTCATAGTGTGAGATAATACCAAGACACCTATAGAGGAGCATATATATGTAATTTAGAGCCCTCCTACCATTTGGTGGGCAAGGACTTCCGAGTCAGTATAGAATGTCGTTTTTAAGTCTTTGATATAACAACACAACAACTTTAAAAATGTTTTCCTTTTGGGGCTTCCCTGGTGGCGCAGTGGTTGAGAGTCCACCTGCCGATGCAGGGGACACGGATTTGTGCCCAGTCTGGGAAGAGCCCACATGCTGCGGAGCGGCTAGGCCCGTGAGCCATGGCCACTGAGCCTGCGCGTCCGGAGCCTGTGCTCCACCACGGGAGAGGCCACAACAGTGAGAGGCCCGCATACAGGGAAAAAAAAAAAAAAAAAAGTTTTCCTTTTAAAGCAAGTTTTCTATAACATGGTTAGCTGAAGTGGGATAGCCCCAAAATGAGACATAATTGTGTTACACAAATAACATACATTAAAATGCAGTCCTTTTCAAACCAATTTATTTTATCTGGAATTTTTGGAAGGTGAGAATATTGGCATATGCCACATAGTGAGAATTAAATTTAGCATGGAAAGAAATTTTGGAAGCAGCCTAGAATAACCTTAATGTCCAGTGATTTTTTTTTTTTACTGTGCTTTTATTGGAATAATTACTTGATATTAAGACACATACTTTATTTCAGGCACTTAACAAAGGAGGGAAAATGCACATTCTCTGTAAGAATGGCACTAGTAAAATGCCTTAAAACTTTGCTTGAGGTGAGTTATTCTACTTCAATTATTAGTATGGTTTCCATTGACATTTTTATTTTTATTTATTTTTTTTAAACATCTTTATTGGAGTATAACTGTTTTACAATAGTGTGCTAGTTTTTCCTTTACAACAAAGTGAATCAGTTATACATATACATATGTTCCCAAATCTTTTCCCTCTTGTGTCACCCTCTCTACCACCCTCCCTATCCCACCCCTCTAGGTGGTCACAAAGCACAAAGGTGATCTCCCTGTGCTATGCGGCAGCTTCCCACTAGCTATATAATTTACATTTGGTAGTGTATATATGTCCCTGCCACTCTCTCACTTCGTCACAGCTTACCCTTCCCCCTCCCCATATCCTCAAGTCCATGCTCTAGTAAGTCTGTGTTTTATTCCCGTCCTACCACTAATCTCTTCATGACATTTTTTTTCTTAGAGTCCATATATATGTGTTAGCATACGGTATTTGTTTTTCTCCTTCTGACTTACTTCACTCTGTATGACAGATCCATTGTCATTTTTAAAGCAGTCTTTGTTTCTGTTTGTTAATGGTTGATTTTTCTCTTAGTATTTCACATTTAACCTCAGTTGTTCTTTTCCCATAGGCTGATCCTTATTCAAAATGGGCTATTCTGAATGTAATGGGAAAAGACTTCCCTGTAAATGAAGTATTTCCACAGTTTCTTGCTGATAATCATCACCAAGTTCGCATGTTGGCTGCACTGTCAATCAATAGGTAATGGGTCAAGTATTCATGAAGTGTCTGGAGTGCTGCAGATAGCAATTCAATGTGTAGGACAGTCATAGTTCACTAGTTGTGATATTAAAAATAATTAACATTTACTGAGCATATATTGTATGCCTGGCATTTATGTTTTCTCTTAATTCTGACAACTGTATCACTTTGATACTATTATTTTCTCCAGTTTATTAATGAAAACTCTGTGGCTTAGACAGATAATTTGCTCAGTGCCGTACAGCTAGTAAGTGGTTGAGTTGAATGAGGTGTGTCTCCTCCCACTTACAAGAGATATAGGATGTTTGGATATTACTGAGATTTTATATGAGTTTGTAAAATGAAAATTAACACGTTTTACATTGTGCTAATTACAATCATATTCATTCAAGTGAACATAGAGTTAGACATTGGAGTGTTTCTCTCACAGGGATGTGTTTTATGTTTGAGTACCTGAAGAAGCAAATATTAATTTTTTTAACAACTGCATGTTTATCAGGTTATCAACTTGATCTTAAAACTCTAAATTATAACCTACCTCTGCCTTTCCTACCTCACATTCCTGTAAATAAAACACCTCTCTGCTTTATTTTTCTCTGTAGCATTTATCACCAGTTGAAATAATTGTATTTTAACACATTTACCTAGGATATAAGCTCCTAGAGGGCATTGATTTTTCTTTTCTTGTATATTTAGTACCTAGAATAATACTTGGAATGTGCCAGTTGTTTAATAATTTGTAAAATAAATGAACATTTGAAAAAAAAATTACATTATGCTTTAAAAACATCAAAGCTGAAGATCATTTAAGTAATTTTACTGTTCAAATGTACGTGACCAATAATTAAAGAATGCTATAAAGAACTTGCCCAGCAGTCACATAAATACATGTGTTAGATGTGTTCAAAATTTGGATATGCTGACAATAATTTTTTTCAAACATTTTTATTGGAGTATAATTGCTTTACAATGGTATGTTAGTTTCTCACAATAATGTTTTCATAAGTCAGAATCGTGTCTTAACTGCTCAGGCTTAGGACTGTTTTTAGTAAAAACCATAGAGCATTGTAAGGTTTGCTAATGAATGTGTGCTTACTTTAAGCCCTTAAAAAAGATAGAAAATATATACTAAAGTTAAAGATCTGGGGTTACAGAGGATCATAAGTTGAATATAATAAAGCAGGGTAGTGGTGGCATTAAAAAAATCTCTTGAGATTCAAAAATGCAAAAATTCATGAGTGGCATGAGCATAGCATTTATTTATTTATTTATTTATTGGTTTACTTGTTAGATATCTAATATTAGGCTATTTAAGAGAGATTAGAGAAACTGAAGGAGTCAGAGGAACACCAAAAAAGTTGATACTTTCATAAGTTTTGATTAGTAATAAAGGATAAAGGACAAAATTGGTTAAAGAGTTGTCCTTAAATATGATTGTACATTATGCAAAAAGCACTGATCAGCTTTTCTCTGTCACATAAAATTTTTGTAATGAAATATCAAGACAGTAAAGCTATCCACTTTTAAGTTGTGATTAAGTATTAGAGCAGCTTGATGTAAGAGTCTGTGGCTGCTTCTAATTGGTATTTGACCAGAGGACAATTTTTCTTTTCTGGTTAGTTAGAGTTCAGGGATATTCAGGTTTGGGCAATAGTCTAAAAGGTCTGTTGAGACCCTTTTCAGTTCTAGGAGAAAATGGAGTATATGGTAAAGACCTTAATATTAAGCAGTAGATTTGAACTGCTTATTGACTCACTGCTTATTTGAACTGCTTATGACTCACTCTATTGACTCACATTTCCGTGGTCTTTTGAAAGAAAATCTAATATGTTAGTATGTCTCACAGAGTGATTTATTTTTGCCCTGTAAATATGTTTTGGAAAGTGTGGTTTATATTTCACTTTTTGCTTTTTTTTAAGATTATTTCAGCATATGAAAAAAGGAGGTCCTTCCACATTATTGAAAGCACTTCCTTTGAAGCTTCAGCAAGCAGCGTTTGAAAATTCATACTTGAAAGCTCAGGAAGGAATGAGAGAAGTGGTAATTTTAGTAATGCTTATTTGCTGTTATATGCTTTCTATAAATATGCCACATATTACTTTACCAAGTTTGGCCTAAGACAGTATATATCCAGTAGTTCACAATATAAAGTTAGACTAGAACAGCTATATGAATTTATTGAAATTACTTTACTTATAGGTCAGAATTGGTTGAATAATGACAGTTTCTTCTGGTTCAACTTATATGCAGCATTTTTGTAGGAAAAACAGAATTTACTGAGTTTTTATGGGAGTATAAATGGCTTATTTTTAAATTAAAAACTATTTTTTGGTAAGATCTGATTAAAAGCTAATTCACAGAACAGGTGACAATAGGAAGAAATGGATTGAGAAAAAATTTTCTAATTGGGAAGAACAAATTATCTTTGTGCTGTTTAATGAACGTTATGATTTTCATATTTTTCTGTAGAATAATATTTTTCTTAAAATGGCAAAAATTGTCTTAGTGGTAGAATTTATTCATTTATCTATGCCTTGATTTGTTTATTAAAAGTATGTGAAGCAGTTAGTCAAATGACTATATATTCTGTAACAGCACCAAACTGAAGAGGAAAGTTGCATGAAAGAATGTGAATTTAGAAAAAGGTTTCAATAGATTGGAAAAATGAGAGTAAATAATACTCATTTAAAATTTACTAGAAATAACACATATTATATATTTTAAAATCAGCCTGTCATGTGCAAAAAGGGAGAATACTGACCTGATAGCAATTCATTTGGAGAAAGATCTAAGAAGTTTTACATCTTGACAGCATAATATGAATCAACATTGTTATCAAAAAAAAAGCAAATTCTGTCTTAGATGTCATTAATAGAAGCAGACTGTAATGAACAAGTTTATAGAAAGAACTTGAATCTTCTATTCTTTTTTTTTAACATCTTTATTGGAATATAATTGCTTTACAATGGTGTGTTAGTTTCTGCTACATAACAAAGTGAATCAGCTATACATATACATATATCCCCATATCTCCTCCCTCTTGCATAGCATGTTGGGTTTAGTTCCCAGTAAAACTAAATTTTTAACTATTGCTAGAGTGTTAGAGAGTCTGAATGTTAGAGAGTCTGTAGATCTATCTTTTATAAGGAATAGGTAAAGGAGTTGACTGAGTGGGAACCTCATAGCTATTTTCAAACATTTCAGTGATTGCCATTTAGTAAAGGAATTAGGTCCTTACTTTTTTTTGTACCAAAAATAGCAATAGAATCAATGACTGGCAGTTTTTTCCAAATGTGAGTAGAAACTTCTACCAAGTATAGCAAGTCAAAAAATGTACATGTCTGTTGGAAAAGTGATTGGTTATTAAACTAGAAGCATATATCATTCTATCTTAGTTGCATGACTTTATTGGTTTTTTAGTAATATATATGATAATATTTTTAAAGAATAAAGAGCTATATATTAAGTTATAATGGTAAATGTCTTAGGAGGTAACACTTGGTAGTTGAAGAGCTTTTAGTCTCTCTTTCCTGCAATTTCTTTCTCTTTTGTTTTCTTTAAAGTGCTTTATACCCATTGAAATGTTTGGTAATTCTTTCTATGAGATCTTATCAAAAGCAGTCTTTCCCTCTGTAGAAACTGTGGTCCTTTCTCATAATGTCTCTTCTTAGCTCCATCAATATAGGATTTAAAACTGTTCACGGGCTGCTTAGATGTTGTCGTGGTGTACTCTGGTTTTAGTCTGGTTGGTTTATTTGGAATATTTAAATATTAACATTGCATATTGTTTTTAAAATTCTTCCGAAGTCCCACAGAGCTGAAAACTCTGATATTTTGGATGAGCTTTGTAATAGAAAGGCCATTTTACTGATGATGATAGCTGTGGTGTTATACTATAGCCCTGTATGTGAAAAACAGGCTTTATTCGCCCTATGCAAGTCTGTGAAAGAGAATGGATTAGAGCCTCACCTCATTAAAAAGGTAACTGTGGATGAATATTTTTTATTATAATCTTCCTTGGGTAACTTTTAAACATTTAAGGTTAAAGCTAGATTTTTAATGTGGCATTTATTAAAGACTTAGAGACAGTTTTATTTTTTAGATTTGGAATATTAGAAAGCAGTAACTTTTAAAAGTGTATTTATTTGTATACAGTGTCATTTTTTACGTTAAGTTTAAGAGCATTTCACAAGGCAGTCATTGAACTAACGAGAGTGAGTGACCTGTCATCATGCAAACCAGGCCCTCTGGAATAGTATTTATTGGGGGAAGTGGAGAAAAAAGGAGTAGTACGTGTTTTGCTTAGTGGATTCTGGAGCAGGACATTGGGATCTAGCAGGGCCAGGAGTCAAATTTTAGAGCTGTAAAGCTTTTAAGTTGCATAATTAGGAAGATCAAGGTCCAACACAGTGTTGTAGAATGTTTACTCCTGCCCCTGTTCCAACACCTCAGCATTAATGGTTTGGGAAGTTCCAAGCCTTTACATCCTAGATTTTTACATGATGAACCGGTGATAGATCATGGCTTGATATAACTAGCATGGTTTGCAGTGGAGCTTTACAATAGACCAGCCTATAAGTAATCAGTCTAGATAGTTAAAACTTTTACCTCTCAGTATTAAAGTAAGAAGTTACTTAAAAAAAAAATTATACAAAAAAAAAAAAGTATATATATATATATATATATATATATATATATACTGTTAGGGCTTCCCTGGTGGCACAGTGGTTGAGAGTCCACCTGCCGATGCAGGGGACACGGGTTCGTGCCCCAGTCGGGGAAGATCCCATATGCCGCAGAGCGGCTAGGCCCATGAGCCATGACTGCTGAGCCTGCACGTCCGGAGACTGTGCTCTGCATCGGGAGACGCCACAACAGTGAGAGGCCCACGTACCACAAAAAAAAAAAAAGAAAAATTATACAGATACACTACCTAATTATTATTGTATGTGGAATATAGTGTTTGTATTTTTCTCATTTAGCTTTAGGACTGAGAAGAATTGTTTTACTTTATAATGAAATATAATCAAATCTTGAAAATTGAAACATATTTTTCTGTTTTTATTCATTTAACGTTTATTGAGGGTTTGCTATGTACGAGGCACTGAGTAATTATATTAAATACATTTTTCTTGTTGAGTTTTGCTGAAGTGGCTCCTTTATTATCTCCATCTAATAGATGAGTGAATCAAGGTATAGAAAAGTTAAATGAATGCCTGAAGTCATACTGTAAATATTAAGGATTTAAATGATTTATTATTTCATTATTTTCTTAAAACGCTGACTTCTTTTTTGATTTGTGTAGGTTTTAGAGAAAGTTTCTGAAACTTTTGGATATAGACATCTAGAAGACTTCATGGCTTCTCATTTGGATTATCTGGTATTGCAATGGATAAATCTTCAAGATACTGAATACAGCTTATCTTCTTTTCCTTTTATTTTATTAAACTATACAAACATTAAAGATTTCTACCGGTAGGTTTACATCTGTCACATGTGAAATATATCTAATTTAAAATTAGGTATTAATGATAATGTGAGTGTTGCAGCATTTTTTAATGGAAATGTATTGAAGTGGACTTAGGATCTGGTTCTAGCTGTGCCAGTAGCCAGCTACATGACTTCAGGCAAGCCACATGAACACCCTCTGGGACTTGGTTTCTAAATCTTTAAAGTAAGGGAGTTACATATAGAGATCGTTAAGGTCTCTTTCAGCTTTAATATTTAATAATCTTCCCTATGAAAAATCGAAGGTAAATTATTAGTGGCTGATTATTTCTGCCTTATTTTTCTTATTTGTTGCTTAACTATGGGCCATTTAGTCATTATTTCTGTTTGAAAGTTTAATGTACAAGTATTTACTAACTCCAAGTCTGGAGGAGAAAATTTTGAAAATGGAGAGATTTGAAACAACTAAATAATAATGTTTCGGTATCAGGATGCTGGGAAGGCAATTCGTAATTGTTTAGTTGTCCTTATTGTTTGTTCATTTTGACAATAATAATATTTACATTTATTCTTTGAATTTATTAATTGCTTTCACCTTTCACTTTACAATAATTTTCCATAAATTGATTATGCAGAAGAAATAAATTCAATTTTCACTTGTTTTTGATCACACTATTAGGGTGATCTCTTTTTTTTTAGTGTGACTATTTTTTAATTTATTTTTAATTTTTTTATTTTTAACATCTTTATTTGAGTATAACTGTTTTACAATAGTGTGTTAGTTTCTCCTTTACAACAAAGTGAATCAGTTATACATATACATATGTTCCCATATCTCTTCCCTCTTGCATCACCCTCCCTCCCACCCTCCCTATCCCACCCCTCTAGGTGGTCACAAAGCACAGAGGTGAACTCCCTGTGCTATGCGGCAGCTTCCCAATAGCTACCTGATTTACTTTTGGTAGTGTGTATATGTCCCTGCCACTCTCTCACATTGTCACAGCTTACCCTTCCCCCTCCCTATATCCTCAAGTCCATGCTCTAGTAGGTCTGTGTTTTATTCCAGTCCTACCACTAATCTCTTCATGACATTTTTTTTTTCTTAGAGTGAAGTAAGTCAGAAGGAGAAAAACAAATACCGTTATGCTAACACATATATATGGAATCTAGTGTGACTATTTAGAATTCACTTAACTTCATTTCTCCATTTATAAAATTAGAGAAAGGGTGCTTAATGATCTAGATAAAGTGATGCTCTGATGCTTATTAAACCATTTAATTTTTTTTATTTTTATTTTTATTTTTTTTGGCCGTGCCACACAGCTTGAGGGATCTTAGTTCCCTGACCAGGGATCAATCCATGGTGAAAACATGGAGTCCTAACCACTGGACTGCCAGGGAATTCCCAAAACCAGTTTATTATTTTAAGGACTATATTATAAAATTTTACTTTGAAACATTATATTTTTAATGTATATTTAAAATGTATACATTTTAATATACATCGTAATTTTTATATTTTTAGGTCTTGTTATAAAGTTTTGATTCCACATCTTGTGATTAGAAGTCATTTTGATGAGGTAAAGTCCATTGCTAATCAGATTCAAGAGGATTGGAAAAGTCTTCTGACAGACTGCTTCCCAAAGATTATTGTAAATATTCTTCCATACTTTGCTTATGAGGATACAGGAGACAGTGGTATGGCACAGCAAAGAAAGACTGCTACCAAAGTCTATGATATGCTTAAAGATGAAAACTTACTAGGAAAACAGGTATGACTTCAACATCTACTGTACTTTTTATCCCCTAATTGATCTGAGGTTTAACTTTAAAACTTTAAGGCTATTTATTCATCATTTATGCAATTAAATTTAATACTATGTGATAATCACCATCTAACATAGGCAATCCATTAATTTTTTATTATTGTTGTACAGTGTTCTCTCCTTTTGATTAGCTTTTAAATGAAATGTTTTTAATCAGAAATTTTTTTAAAACTTTGGAATAGTTCTACCACTTTTTCTTTTAAAATTGTGTTTTAATTGGCAGTAATACATGAATGCAAGCTGGTTATTAAATTCAAACAATACTGAACAAGGTATAGAAAATCTTTTTCACTTCATCTTTAATCTCATCAAACCCTTCACTTTTCAAGGAAAAGTACAATCCCAGGTTCCCATACACTGTTTTTGCCATGACATTTACTACCTTCTAACATATGATGTAACTTACTTATGAATTATGTTCATTGGTTTTTGTCAACCTTCTCCACTATAAGTACTGTGAAGGTAGGATTTTTTTCTTTCTTCTTTTTTGCAGATGTATCCCAACTATGTAATATATATTGAGTACTCATTATTTGATGAAAGATGGAGTAAAGTTAAAAAAGAACTAACAATTTCTGTTTGTTTTATAGTAATTTATATATATATAAAATTATTTGAGGCAACTTATATTAAAATACATATGGAAAGTTTTTAAGGTAAAAGAGGATTGGTCACTCCAATTTTTTTTTTAATGTGAGTAAAGGATGACTAACCAAGCTTGGTCAACATTAGTATTACAATTGGATACACTTCAAGAGACTCTTTTTTTTGTTGCCCAGTTATCTGTGTTGAACCAACAAGTGGAACAGCAAGACTCTCAGTTGCTTAGGTGAGCCATTCCCAGTCAGAACTGGTTCTAAGTCTGTAGTCTGAAGGCAGATGGTGACTAGAGGTACTCCCTGCCCAAAAGGCAGTTGGAACAGAATGTTGGCATGCCAAGGGGGTATGGACATTATGAAAGACACTCTGCCTCTAGCCTCTTTTACCCAATCTCCCAGCTTAGACTTCTGAGCAGGCCTACTTTTACTATTCTTCTTTATGTGTTCAAACCAATAGATAGCAGTTATGAGTCAGAATAAGTCTAGAAGGGAAGCGTGATTACATTAAACCCTGATTAAAACACCAGTCTCAAGAATGAAGAGAGGTCTTAGCTTCTTGGTTAAAGACATAAATCTAATTTTTATTAGTCTCAATTTCATTTAGCATCATCATTATAAATTAATTCTTTCTCTTTCTCTAATATGCAGTTTCTCTGAAACACTCAAGATTCTTTCTTCTGTGGATAAGTGTTGGTACCACTATTATCAGTCTTTGAGTCTTCTAAAACTGTCCGTTGTTGAATGCTTAGAATATTTACAGTTATAAGACTGTTTAGCTATACCTAGATATCTGAATAATTTATATGTACCTTAGCTAAACATTACAGATCTGGCTTGTTAAAGAATCATGAAATTAATGAAGTCAGCTGTCATCTGTGTGCAGGGAAACTCACTAATTTTTCCTCTGATGTTAATCAGATTTGGGCAGTTTGACCTTACTTATTCCAGATATACTGAAAATGGGGCTAGATTTTTTTTTTTAATTTATTTATTTAATTTATTTATTTTTGACTGCGTTGGTCTTCACTGCTGCATGCAGGCTTTCTCTTGTTGTGAGTGGGGGTTACTCTTTGTTGTGGTGCGTGGGCTTCTCCCTATGGTGGCTTCTCTTGTTGCAGAGCACGGGCTCTAGACACATGGGCTTCAGTAGTTGTGTCGCGTGGGCTCAATAGTTGTGGCTTGCGGGCTCTAGAGCGCAGCCTCAGTAGTTGTGGTGCACGGGCTTAGTTGCTCCGTGGCATGTGGGATCTTCCCAGACCAGTGCTCAAACCCGTGTCCCCTGCATTGGCAGGTGGATTCTTAACCACGGAGCCACCAGGGAAGCCCCGGGGCTGGATTTTTTAAAGGGCTTAAACCTTGGAAATGATGACATGACAACTAATGTGTAAGCCCAGGGAAAGGCTAGGATCGTTAGATTTCTTTAGTGTCACATTCCAGAATATTTTTGTTATATTAGGAAGTGTTTCCAGACCTCTGTGTGGAAGAGGTAAAGATAGTAGAGATAATAAATCAGCCATTTGCCTTTTGGTTTAAAGCACTGTAATTCCTTATTTCAAGAGCTAACAAATCCACCTTTAAGACTTCACAGTTCTCATTCATTTGGCTAAGGTGTAATGTAGTACACCCATTCTTTATATTTAGAGAACTTAATGCCTTTAGTGAGGCTAACTGTGGCAGGAAGTGGATGATGAAGGGTCTGTTCCTGTCCGGGAGGATTTAGCCTACTATTGATGACAGGGCATGTGGATAGCAGCTAGCCTCCGAATTTGGGATATCAACCAAGTAGAAATCTGGGGAAAAGTTATGCAGGGAACAAAGGGATGATTATTGCCAGTCACTGGGAATTCTTACTAGTAAAGTTCTCTAAGTGAGATAGTGTTCTCAAATAAGAGTAAAATGTAGATTGATGAGCAGTATACATCAGTGGGGAATTTGGTTGGCAGGAAAATGATTAGGTTGAGGAATTTCAGGCTAGACCTGAAGCCTTACTCATTAAAATGATTCTTTTTATTTTATTTTATTTTTTAAACATCTTTTTTAGAGTATAATTGCTTTATAATGGTGTGTTAGTTTCTGCTTTATAACAAAGTGAATCAGCTATACATATACATATATCCCCATATCTTAAAATGATTCTTTAAAATTAAACAAAAGAGTTGGATTAAGAGAGTCTTGTTTGGTATGATTTCTCTATTTTCCTTTCAGTCTGTCGGTCGGCTGCATAACAGAAAAAAGTGGTGTTAGCTGTATGTCTTGCAGATCTTAGATCTTTGGTCACTTTGAATAATTTTGGAAATGAGGCAATAACATGAGCCCCTTAAGCTGTCTTAAAGATCACAGACACGAAAACTTAAATATATTTTAATTTTGTATCCTTGCAGATTGATCATTTATTCATTAGTAATTTACCAGAGATTGTGGTGGAGTTATTAATGACGTTACATGAACCAGCAACTTCTGGTGCCAGCCAAAGCACTGACCCCTGTGACTTTTCAGGGTATGGGTATTTTTAACTTAGAGAATTAGCTGCAATTTCAGAACCTTGGGAAGTTTATTGGTTAACGCTTTCAAATGTCCATTTCAGTTGTTAGGCATGTACTCTGCTTTTAAATTCTGTTTCTTTAAAAATAATTACCTTTGAATTGAAGTATCTGCTCTACTGTAGCCTCTCCACAGTAATTGATCTTTTAATGGACCACCTTATTCGCAAATTCAGTGACCTTTTTCTTAATCTTTTTGTAATATTTGAGCATTCTTCCAGCTCCTGTCTCATGAAATTTTCTTCGTCATGACATTATTCTTTGTTCTCTTATCTATGACTTGGCTTTCTGTATCACCTTTTCTTTATCATGCTCCTTTGCTAGGGGAATCTTACTGTACTCTAATTTCATTTGGATGTGAAACTCACTTTGCTGTATATGAATGTTAAAATTATTTTCTCAGCTTGATTGTAAGCTACCTGAAAATGCCCTTAACGTTTTTTATATGCTCTACAATGCTAAGTGTATAAAATAGTAATAATATCTATTAAAATACTTTTACGTATGTAATTTCATTTGGTGTAGTATTTGATTGCTGTGTCTTAAGATATTGTGTTTATAGTACTAGCATAGAGCTTTAATTCATAACTGAAGTGAATTGATATTAAGTCTCATTTGTGGAATTGCCATTAACTTCATAAAAGATTTTTTAAGCAAATTGTTTAAAATTGAGTAAGTCTTAGAAAGTTAAAGTATTTAGGTATTCTGATTGATGTATATAGACTGTGATAATGTCATTTGTGATTTTATTAAAAGTCTAGTTTTCAGTAGAAAATTATTTCAAAATTTGGGGTTACTGTAATCTAAATTTTCTTTTTGGATTTTCACTTGTCTATTAAGAAAATGTTTTTTCTTGATAATTTTTTTCTGAAAATGATGACTGTATTTTATTCTATAACTCTTAGGGATTTGGATCCTGCTCCTAATCCACCTCATTTTCCATCACATGTGATTAAAGCGACATTTGCCTATATCAGCAATTGCCACAAAACCAAGCATAAAAGCATTTTAGAAATTCTTTCCAAAAGCCCTGTAAGTATACATTACTAGTATAATACCTGAAGGGAGAATTCCTTCTTTTTCAGTTAGAAAATCTATATAAGTACATCTTAAAGAGAAAAAAAGTAAAGAAATGGAAAATTTATCTGAATAAATTTAAAAAAACACTCATTTACAAGTTTATATCTTGGTATTTTACTTGTCAGTATTAATTGAAATATGTCACATATGAGGGCTGAATTTCATGACATTTTAGTCATGTTGGCTCAGGGAATATATATATATATATATATATATATATATATATATATATATAAAATGTATATTTTAAAGATATACTATTATTGTTTACTATCTGAAAACTAAGTAAATTGACAGTAGTTTTTTAGGTTTAAGATAGTAATTTTCTTAATGTAATATTTTGCATTTGATATCAAAACCCAAAACAAAATTCTATAATTTAGAATTCTGTATTTTGAATAAAAAATGTATGTATTATGGGCTGAGTATATGTGATTAGGCAAGTTTTTACTAAATGTATCTTTATTTTCTAGGATTCCTATCAGAAAATTCTTCTAGCCATATGTGAGCAAGCAGTTGAGACAAATAATGTTTATAAAAAACATAGAATTCTTAAAATATATCACCTGTTTGTTAGTTTATTAATGAATGATATAAAGAGTGGCTTAGGAGGAGCTTGGGCCTTTGTTCTTCGAGATGTTATTTATACTTTGATTCACTATATCAACCAAAGGTAAATAATATATTTAGACCAATATATAAGTAATTTTTCTACCCTTTCATCTTAATTGAAAATGTATATGCGTCTGCAAGTTAGAAGCCAGAGTATTGTTTTCTGAATTTTGCCTTTTTAATATATATTATGTCTACCTATTATATTTTACAAAGTGCATCACTACTTCTCCAACTCTAGAAATCTTTAAGTATTAAGGGTCTTTAACATTTTAAATATTCTAATTTTAGATTGCCATAAATATATATATATTACCATAGCAGTTCTGGTCACCACTTCCAGTGTGTGTGGTAGGGGGCGAAGAGGGGTTCCCTGTACACATCCAGGGAATTATCCAGACATCAGCTGATACCTACCTGTAGATAGTGTTAGATCCCACAGATTAAGAGCTCAAGTTCTGCAAGATTGTCCTTTCCAACCTCATCAGATGCCATTTGAAAGCCCAGGTTATCAGTGGCTATAGATTTCAGTGACCCCTTTCTTAGGTTTGATTAATTTGCTAGAGTGGCTCACAGAACTCAAGAAACCTGTTTACTCACTAGATTGCCAGTTTATTACAAAAAGAAATAACTCAAGAACAGCCAGATGGAAGAGATGCATAGGGCAAGGTATGGGGAAGGGGCATGGAGCTCCCATGCCCTCTCCAGGCATTTCACTCACCATACCTGCAAGTGTTCACCAACCCAGAAGCTCCCTAAACCCCATCCTTTTGGGTGTTAATGGAAGCCTCATTAAATAGGCATGACTGATGAAATCATCACAGTCATTGGTGATTGAATCAGCTTCCATCTCTCTATGCCCTTCTTGGAGGTCAGAAAGGTGGGACCAAAAGTTTCAACCCTCTAATCACAGGGTTGGTTCTCTTGGCAACCAGCCCCCATTCTTAGGTGCTTCCCCAAATTTACTCATTAACATTAAAAAAAGACTCCTTTATTGTTCTCGTCACAGGAAATTCCAAGAGTTTTAGGAACTCTGTGCCAGAAATGGGGACCAAATATATATTTCTTATTATAAATCACAGCATCACAGTTACTATAGATTTTGGGATGTATGTTCTTTTTAGCATCTCTATTCCTTTCCATTGACTTTAATGATGTCTCTATTATTTGTTTTCTTATTAGTAGATAACATTGCCATCAAATAAATTTAAGTCCTTCAAAGCACATGAAGATATCTATTTCCATTTTGTTTTCTCATATTTTTCTTTTTTGGCTTTTAAAAAATATTTTATAATTTTTATTTTAATTTAAGTCACGTGTTTGTATAGTCATTCAGTCTTTTTCCATCACTAATATTTTTTCTTTAGGTTTTATTGTTTTGGTAAAATATATAACATAAAATTTGTCATTTTTAACCATTTTTTAAAGTGTCCAATTCAGTGATATTAATTACATTCACAGTTTTGTGTTTCCATTGCCACTGTTTCCAAAACTTTTTCATTACCTCAAATAGAACCTCTGTACCCATTAAGCAGTAATTCCACATTACCACTTCCCTGTAAGCCCCTGATAACCTCTAATATACTTCCTGTCTCTATGAATTTGCCTGTTATAGATATTTCATAAGTAGAATCATAATTTATAAGTAGAATCATAATTTATTTTTCCTTTTCTGTCTGGCTTGTTTCACTTAGCATGTCTTCAGAGTTCATCCAGCACCATACTTTTTTATCGCTAAGTAATATTCCACTGGATATATATACCACATTTTGTTTATCCATTCATCTGTTGATGAACACTTAGGTTGTTTCATGGGTATGAAGTGGTATCTCTTTGGGGTTTTGATTTTACATTTTCCTACTGACTAATGATGTTGAACATCTTTTCATGAGCTTAGTGACCATTTGTATATCTTCTTTGGAGAAATGTCTATTTAAGTCCTTTGCCCATTTTTAAAAATTGGATTGTCTTTTTGTTGAGCCGTAGGAGTTCTTTATATATTCTTGGTGTTGAACTCTTAATATATGATTTGCAAATATATTCTGGGTATTGAATTCATATATGATTTGAAAGTAGTATCTCCCATCCTATAAAATTTTCACTTTCCTGATAATGTCTTTTGATGCGCAGATCTTTTAAATTTTGATAAAGTCTGATTTATCTTTTTTTTGTTTGTTTCGCATGGTTTTGGTGTTATATGTAAGAATTCATTGTCAAATCTAGGGTCACAAAGATTTACCCTTAGAGTTTATTCTAAGAGTTTTATGCTTTTAGCTCTTAGGTCGTTTTTTAGCTCTTTAGGTCGTTTATTCATTTTAATTTTTACATGTGGTGTGAGTTAGGGGTTCAATGTCATTCTTTTGCATGTAGAAATCTAATTGTTCCAGCATGTTGTTAAAGATAATGTTCTTTCCCCTTTGAAGGGACTTGGCATCCTTGTCAAAAATCAGTTAGCCATTGGTGTATGGGTTTATTTCTGAATTCTCAGTTCTATTCCATTGGTCTTTACTTGTGCCAGTACCATGCTGTGTTGATTACTATAGCTTTATAGTAACTTTTGAAATCAGGAAGTGTGAGTCCTCCAGTGTTGTTCTTCTTTTTCAAGATTGTTTTGGCTGTTTGGGGTCCCTTGAAATTCCATGTGAATTTATGCACATAAATTGGAATTTAGATGGAGATTGCATTGAATATGTGACTATTTAGATAGTATTAACATCTCAACAATTTGTCTTCCAATCCATGAACACAGGATGTCTTTCCATTTAGTTGAACTTATTTGATCTCTTTCATCCATGCTATATAGTTTTCAGTGCACAGGCCTTTCACATCCTTGGTTAGATTTATTCCCGGGTATTTAATTCTTTTAGATGCTATTGTAAATGGAGTTTTGTAATCAATTTCCATTTTAGATTGTCAACTGCTATTGTATAGAAACACAAATAATTTTGTATGTTGATTTTGTGACTTGTAACTTTGCTAAATTTTTTTGTTACCTCTTGTAGATTTATTGTGGATTCTTTTGGGAGTTTCTGTATATATAGAATCATGTCATCTGGATATAGTTTTACTTCTTCCTTTCTGATTTGGATGCCCTTTATTTCTTTTTCTTTTTTAATTGCTCTGGCTGGAAGTTCAGTACAATGTTGGGTATCAGTGGTGAATGTGGGCTTCCTTGTCATATTCCTGATCTTAGTGGGAAAGCTTTCAGTTTTTCAACGTTGATTATGTTGTTAGCTTTGGGTTTTCATAGGTTACCATTATTTTGTTGAGAAAGTTTCTGTCTATTCTGATGTTTTTCTGAGTGGTTTTCTCATAAAAGGATGTTAGATTTTGTCAAATGCCTTTTCTGTTTGTTGAGATGGTCATATGTTGTATTCTTTCATTCTATCAATGTGGTATATTACATGGACTGACTTTCCTATGCTGATCCACTCTTACATTCCTGGGATAAATCCCACTTGCTCATGATGTATATCCTTTTTTTTTAATAGATCTTTATTGGAGTATAATTGCTTCACAATACTGTTAGTTTCTTTTTTTATATAAATTTATTTATTTATTTATTTATGGCTGCATTGGGTCTTTGTTGCTGCATGTGGGCTTTTCTCCAGTTGTGGCGAGCAGGGGCTACTCTTTGTTATGGTGCCCGGGCTTCTCATTGTGGTGGCTTCTATTGTTGTGGAGCTTGTGGCTCTAGGCACACAGGCTTCAGTAGTTGTGGTTTGCGGGCTCCAGAGTGCAGGCTCAGTAGTTCCGGCACACGGGCTTAGTTGCTCCATGGCATGTGAGATCTTCCCGGACCAGGGCTCCAACCCATGTCCCTTGCATTAGCAAGCGGATTCTCAACCACTGCGCCACCAGGGAAGCCCCCATGTTAGTTTCTGTTGCACAACAAAGCGAATCAGCCATATGCATACACATGTCCCCATGTCCCCTCCCTGTTGAGCCTCCCTCCCATCCTCCCTATCCCACCCTTCTAGGTGATCGCAAAGCACTGAGCTGATCTCCCTGTACTATGCTGCTGCTTCCCACCAGCCAACTATTTTACATTTGATAGTGTATATATTTCAATGCTACTCTCACTTCGCCCCAGCTTCGCCCTCCCACCACATGTCCTCAAGTCAGTTTTCTATGTCTGCCTCTTTATTCCTGCTCTACAACTAGGTCATGAATACCATTTTTTTTTGTTTTTTAGATTCCATATATATGCGTTAGCATATAGTATTTGTTTTTCTCTTTCTGACTTACTTCACTCTGTATGACAGACTCTAGGTCCATCCACCTCACTACAAATAACTCAGTTTCGTTTCTTTCTATGGCTGAGTAATATTCCATTGTATAGATATGCCCCATCTTCTTTATCCATTCATCTGTCGATGGACATTTAGGTTGGTTCCACGTCCTGGCTATTGGTGACTACTAAATAGTGCTGCAGTGAACATTGTGGTGCATGTCTCATTTTGAATTATGGTTTTCTCAGGGTATATGCCCAGTAGTGGGATTGCTGGGTCATATGGTAGTTCTATTTGTAGTTTTTTAAGGAACCTCCATACTGTTTTCCATAGTGGTTGTATCAATTTACATTCCCACCAACTGTGCAGGAGGGTTCCCTTTTCACCACATCCTTTCCAGCATTTATTGTTTCTAGTTGGTTTTTTTTTTTTTTTTTTTTTTTTTTGCAGTATGCGGGCCTCTCACCGCTGTGGCCTCTCCCGTTGCGGAGCACAGGCTCCGGACACACAGGCTCAGCGGCCATGGCTCACGGGCCCAACCACTCTGTGGCATGTGGGATCCTCCCGGAGAGGGGCACGAACCCGCGTCCCCTGCATCGGCAGGCAGACTCTCAACCACTGCGCCACCAGGGAAGCCCTGTTTCTAGCTTTTTTGATAGTGCCCATTCTGACCAGCATGAGGTGATACCTCATTATAGTCTTGATTTGCATTTCTCTAATAATTAGTGATGTTGAACATCTTTTCATGTGCCTCTTGGCCATCTGTATGTCTTTCTTGGTGAAATGTCTTTAGGTCTTTGGTCCATTTTTTAACTGGATTTTTTTTTTTTTTTTTGATATTGAGCTCCATGAGCTGTTTGTATATTTTGAGGTATAATCCTTTGTCTGTTGTTTCATTTCAAGTTTAATTCTGTCCCATTTGTTTATTTTTGTTTTTATTTCTGTTACTCTAGGAGGTGGGTCAAAAAAAATCTTGCTGTGGTTTATGTCAAAGAGTTTTTCCTATGTTTTCCTCTAAGAGTTTTATAGTGTCTGGTCTTACATTAAATCTTTAATCCATTTGGAGTTTTTTTTTTTTTTTGTGGTATGCGGGCCTCACTGTTGTGGCCTCTCCCGTTGCGGAGCACAGGCTCCGGACGCACAGGCTCAGCGGCCATGGCTCACGTGCCCAGCCGCTCCACGGCATGTGGGATCTTCCCGGACCGGGGCACGAACCCGCGTCCCCTGCATCGGCAGGCGGACTCTCAACCACTGCGCCACCAGGGAAGCCCCTGGAGTTTATTTTTGTGTATGTTAGGCAGTGTTCTAATTTCATTCTTCTACATGTAGATGTCCAGTTTTCCCAGCACCACTTATTGACGAGGCTGTCTTTTCTCCATTGTGTGTTCTTGCTTCCTTTGTCGTAAATTAGGTGCCCATATGTGTGTGGCTTTATCTCTGGGCATTCTATCCTGTACCATTGATCTATATTTCTTTTTTTTTTGCCAATACCATACTGTCTTAATTACTGTAGTTTTGCGGTATAGTTTGAAGTCGGGGAGCCTGATTCCTCCAACTCTGTTTTTCTTTCTCAAGATTGCTTTGGCTATTCGGGGTCCTTTGTGTTTCCATACGAATTGTAAGATTTTTTGTTCTAATTCTGTGAAGAATGCCATTGTTAGTTTGATAGGGATTGCATTGAATCTGTAGATTGCTTTGGGTAGTATATTCATTTTCACAATGTTGATTCTTCCAGTCCAAGAACATGGTATATTTCTCCATCTGTTTATGTTGTCTTTGATTTCTTTCATCAGTGTTTTATAGTTGTCTGAGTACAAGTCTTTCGCCTCTGTAGGCAGATTTATTCCTAGGTATTTTATTCTTTTTGTTGCAGTGGTAAATGGGAGCATTTCCTTAATTTCTCTTTCTGATTTTTCATTGTTGATGTATAGGAATGCCAGAGATTTCTGTGCATTAATTTTGTATCCTGCAGCCTTACCAAATTCATTGATTAGTTCTAGTAGTTTTCTGGTAGCATCTTTAAGATTTTCTATGTATAATATCATGTTATCTGCAAACAGTGACAGTTTTACTTCTTCTTTTCCAATTTGTATTCCTTTTATTTCTTTTTCTTCTCTGATTGCTGTGGCTAGGACTTCCAAAACTATGTTGAATAAGAGTGGCGAGAGTGGACATCCTTGTCTTGTTCCTGATCCTAGTAGAAATGCTTTTAGTTTTTCACCATTGAGTATGATGCTTGCTGTAGGTTTGCCATATATAGCCTTTATTTTTTTGAGGTAGGTTCCCTCTATGCCCATTTTCTGGAGAGCTTTTTATCATAAATGGGTGTTGAATTTTGTCAAAAGCTTTTTCTGCATCTATTGAGATGATCATATGGTTTTTATTCCTTAATTTCTTAATGTGGTGTACCACATTGATTTGTGTATATGGAAGAATCCTTGTATCTGTGGGATAAATCCTGCTTGATCATAGTGTATGATCTTTTAATGTGCTGTTGGATTGTTTTTGCTAGTATTTTGTTCAGGGTTTTTGCATCTATGTTCATCAAGTATTGTTCTGTAATTTTCTTTTCTTGTGATATCTTTGTCTGGTTTTGGTATCAGGGTGATGGTGGCTTCGTAGAATGAGTTTGGGAGTGTTTCTCCCTGTGCAATTTTTTGGAAGAGTTTGAGAAGTATTGGTGTTAGCTCTTCTCTAAATGTTTGATAGAATTCACCTCTGAAGCCATCTGGTCCTGGACTTGTTTGTTGGAAGATTTTTAATTACAGTTTCAATTTCATTACTCCTGACAGGTCTGTTTATATTTTCTAATTCTTTCTGGTTCAGTCTTGGAGACTGAATTTTTCCAAGAATTTGTCCATTTCTTCATGGTTGTCCATTTTATTGGCATACAGTTGTTGGCAGTAGTCTCTTATAATCCTTTGTATTTCTGCAGTGTCAGTTGTGATTTCTCCTTTTTCACTTATAATTTTATTGATTTGTATCCTCTCCCTTTTTTTCCTGATGAGTCTGGCTAAGGGTTTATCAATTTTGTTTATCTTCTCAAAGAACCAGCTTTTACTTTTATTGATCTTTGCTGTTGTTTTTTTCGTTTCCATTTCATTTGTTTCTGCTCTGATCTTTATGATTTCTTTCCTTCTACTGACTTTGGGTTTTCTTTGTTCTTCTTTCTCTAGTTGTTTTAAGTGTAGGGTTAGATAGTTTATTTGATATTTTTCTTTTTTCTTAAGGTGAGATTGAATTGCTATAAACTTCCCTCTTAGAACTGCTTTTGCTGCGTCCCATAGGTTTTGGGTCGTCTTGTTTTCATTGTCGTTTGTTTCTGTGTATTTATTTCTTCTTTGATTTCTTCAGTGATCTCTTGGTTATTTAGTAGCACACTTTTTAACCTCCATGTATTTTTTATTTTTACAGCTTTTTTCCTGTAATTGATTTCCAGTCTCATAGTGTTGTGGTTAGAAAAGATGCCTGATATGATTTCAGTTTTCTTAAATTTTCCGAGGCTTGATTTGTGACCCAAGATGTGATGTATCCTGGAGGATGTTCTGTGTGCACTTGAGAAGAAAGTGTATTTTGCCACTTTTGGATGGAATGTTCTGTTAATATCAAGTAGATCTGTCTGGTATACTGTGTCATTTAAAGCTTGTGTTTCCTTATTTATTTTCTGTTTGGATGATCTGTCCATTGGTGTAAGTGGGGTGTTAAAGCCCCATACTATTATTGTGTTACTGTCAATTTCTCCTTTCATGGATGTTAGCATTTGCCTTATGTATTGAGGTGCTCCTGTGTTGGGTGCATAAATGTTTATAATTGTTATAGCTTCTTCTTGGATTGATCCTTCGATGATTATTTAGTGTCCCTCCTTATCTCTTGTAACAGTCTTTATTTTAAGTCTATTTTATGTGATATGAGTATTGCTACTCCAGCTTTCTTTTGATTTCCATTTGCATGGAATATATTTTTCCATCCCTTCACTTTCAGTCTTTATGTGTCCCTAGGTTTGAAGTGTGTCTCTTGTAGACAGCATATATATGGGTCTGGTTTTTGTATCTATTCAGCCAGTCTGTGTCTTTTGGTTGGGGCCTTTAATCCATTTACATTCAAGGTTATTATCTATATGTATGTTCCTGTTACCATTTTCTTAATTGTTTTGGGTTTGTTTTTGTAGATCCTTTTCTTCTCTTGTGTTTCCCACTTAGAGAAGTTCCTTTAGCATTTGTTATACAGCTGGTTTGGTGCTGAATTCTCTTAGCTTTTGCTTGTCTGAAAAGCTTTTGTCTTCTCCATTGAATCTGAATGAGATCCTTGCCTGGTAGAGTGATCTTGGTTGTAGGTTTTTCTCTTTCATCACTTTAATTACATCCTGCTGCTCCCCTCTGGCCTGCAGAGTTTCTGCTGAAAAATCAGCTGATAATCTTATGTTATTTTTTGTTTTTCCCTTGCTGCTTTTAATATTTTTTCTTTGAATTTAATTTTTGTTAGTTTGATTAATATATGTGTTGGTGTGTTTTTCCTAAGGGTTATCCTATATGGGACTCTCTGTGCTTCCTGGACTTGGGTGACTATTTCCTTTCCCATGTTATGAAGTTTACAACTACTATCTCTTCAAATATTTTCTCAAACCCTTTCTTTTTCTCTTCTTTTCTGAGACCCTTATAATTCGAATGTTGGTGTGTTTATTGTTGTCCCAGAGGTCTCTGAGATTGTCTTTAATTCTTTTCATTGCTTTTTCTTTATTCTACTCCTTGGCAGTTATTTCCACCATTTTGTCTTCCAGCTCACTTATTTGTTCTTCTGCCTCCGTTATTCTGCTACTGATCCTTCTAGTATATTTTTCATTTTGGTTATTGTGTTGTTCATCTCTGTTTGTTCTTTAGTTCTTCTAGATCTTTGTTAAACATTTCTTGTATTTTCTCATTCCGTGCTTCCATTCTGTTTCTGAGATTCTGGATCATCTTTACTATCATTACTCTGAATTCTTTTTCAAGTAGATTGCCTATTTCCTCTTCGTTTATTTGGTCTTTTAGGTTTTTACCTTGTTCCTTCATCTGTGACGTATTTTTTTGCCATCTAATTTTTTCTTTTATTAGTGGGACTGTGTTCCTGTTTTACTGGTTGTTTGGCATGAGACTTCTAACACTTGAGTTTGTAGGCTATTGGGTAGAGCTGGGTCTTGGTGTTGAGATGAGGAGCTCTGTGAGACCAATGAATATTGGTCCAATGAATATCCCCTGGGGTCTGAGGTTCTCTGTTAGTCCAGTGGTTCATAGTTGGAACCCCCCCACTGCAGGAGCTTCCGCCCGACCCCGGGCTCACCAATCAAGATCCTACAAGCCACATGGGGAGTGGCAAGAAAACTAAAAGAAAGAACAGTAACAAAGTAAAAAATAAAATTAGACTAGGAAACTAACAGATATGTTAGAAAGAATGTAAAAATAAAAATATAGATGAATCAACCACCGAAAGGTACATCAGTACTATAATAGTAAAAAAGAGAAGGAGGGAAAAGGAAAAAAAAAGGTGGAGGGCGGGAGGGGGAAGGCATTGGCTGTGGAGAGTGGGCCCTAAGCAAGGGGGAGGTTTGGGTGGTGCGCAGGACTAATGCTCAGGACCCACAGGGCTGGAAAGGGCCCTGGGGGCTGTGGGGGATTGGGCTTAGTCTCAAGGAACTGAAGGGCCCCAGGCATGCCCCCCACCCCTTGTCTCAGAGGGTAGGGAACCTTATCTGGGAGCCCAGCAGGCTTCCTGGGCTTGAGTGGGCCGGGCAAATGCCCTCCTCTCCTCTTCTGCTCCTCTGGTCTGGGGTCTGGAAGGGCCCCTCCCGCCTGTGCCTCCTGATCTCCATAGCCTCCCTCCTATGCCCGCAGGACCAATGCATCCAGGCAGGGGTGTGAAGGGGGGGCCTTGTAGGGCAGGGGACTGGCCTGGGAGCTCAGGAGCCTCCCCGTGCCCAAGTGAGCAGGCCATTGCCCACCACTCCTCTCCCTCTCTTCCCCAAGGTCCCCTCCTACCTGCCACTCCTGATCTCCCTGGCCTCCCTCCTATACCCACAGGACCCACATAGCCTGGTTGGGCTTTGGAGGAAGGGAACCAGCTTGGGAGCTCAGCAGTCCCCTGACCTGAGTGGGCCAGGCAGTTGCCCTGTGCTCCTCGCTTGCTCTTCCCAGGGAGTCCCTCCCACCTGCCTCTCCTGATCTCCCCAGCCTCAGGGGTGCCAATCTTGTCTGGCCTCCACTTCTCCTCCCCCCACTTGGTCCCCCTGCGTTCTACTGGTTCACTCTGGGGTTCCTTCTGTCTCCTTGGGGGTCAGAGTCCCCCAGCAGCAGCCAGGAGGTACCCTAGTTGTGGGGAGACACTAACTCTGCATCTTCCCACACCGCCATCTTGACTCCTGCCCTGATGTGTATTCTTTTAATGTGCTGTTAGATTCAGTTTGCTAGTATTTTGTTGAGGAGTTTTGCATATATATATATATATATATATATATATATATATATATATTTATAAGAGTATTACAGACTATAATTTTCCTGTGGTGTCTTCATCTTACTTTGGTATCAGAGAAATGCTGGCCTCATAAAATGAGTTAGGAAGTGTTCCCTTCTGTTCCCTTTTCTGGAAGGGTTTGAGGTGTTAATTCTTAAGTGTTTGTAGTGTTCTTCAAGTCTTTCTTCTTTTTTAATGTAGCTGTTTACTGTAGCATAGTTATAGTAAACAGCACTGCCCCTGCTGAATCCCATTAGTTTTGGTATACTGTATCTAAATTTTCATTTGTCTTTAAGCTCTTTTAGAATGTTTAAGACAGTTGTTTGACAATGTCTTTGTCTAATAATTCCAGTCTGACCTTCCTAGGGAACTGTTTTAGTCAATATATTTTATTCCTTTGAAGGGTCCATACTTTCCTATTTCTCTGAATGCCTTGTGATTTTTTTTTGTTGAAACTGGACATTTTACTATTATGATATATTACCTGTGGAAATCAGATTTTCCGCTTCCCCAAGGTTTGACTTTTTTTTTTTTTTTAATTGTTGAAAGCTGTAGTGGTACATTTGTTTCATGAATTTACTCAACTGTTTTTCTAGAGAGCGTATTCCTTGCCATTGTAGTCACTGAAGACTGTTGCTTAACTTGTGTTCGGGTAGCGTTTTGACAGAGATTTCCTTGAATACCTGGAGCCAAAGAGAGAGAAAGGGAGAGAGAAAACCTTTCCTAGTCTTTGCAGATTGGCTCTGTATTAAGATTTCCTTCAGCATTTAGCTTGGCTTGCACTGAGCCTAAGGTTAAGCCCAAAGTGAAAGATTATGGTCTTCTTAGGTAGTTTTTGAGCAAGCACCTTACCCTGGGCATGTGTGACTTTATAAATTCCCTGAAAATGTGAGTGAATTTTTTTTTTAAATTTATTTTTGGCTGTGTTGGGTCTTCATTGCTGCATGTGGGCTTTTTCTAGTTACGGCAAGCAGGGGCTACTCTTCGTTGCAGTGCGCGGGCTTCTCATTGGGGTGGCTCCTCTTGTGGAGCACAGGCTCTAGGTGCGCGGGCTTCAGTAGTTGTGGCACATGGGCTCTAGAGCGCAGGCTCAGTACTTGTGGCGCACAGGCTTAGTTGCTCCATGGTATGGGATCTTCCCAGACCAGGGCTCGAACACATGTCCCCTGCATTGGCAGGCGGATTCTTAACCACTGCACCACCAGGGAAGCCCAATGTGAGTGATTTTGAGTGTTCTAACTTTACAAGGAAACTCTCTCTCTAGCTTTTCATCCTAGGCATTAGGTAGTCTGTTATCCCAGGCAGCTGTGGGTTGTTGGTTAGCCTTACAATGTTTTCAAGCAGTGCCCTCAGCTTTTCCAGCCTGTAGGAGACCCAAGTTAGGAAAAACAAGAGCCAAGCACCTTACATTAGTCCTTCAGGTAGCTCCCAGACAGGTTTAGAACAGACATACACAATCATTTGTGAATAAAATATGCTCTGCTCCCTTCAGAACGAAGGACCAGGATCCCACATTGGAAATGGGGACTGCAGTTTTCATGACTATTGCCAGGCTGGGGGTGTCATGGGGCAAGGGCAAGTAAAATCACCACAAAGCTTTCCTAGTTTTTAAGTTTCCTTTTTCTTGATATCAGTGATTGCTTGATTGCTGTAAACTTTTGACTGTTTACAGAGTTCTAACAAAGCTCTTACAGTTTGCTTGTTTTTCAGTGTTTCTGTCAGGGAAGCTTGGAGCTTCCTACTCTGTCATTTTGCTGATGTCACTTCTCTTTTCGGGTTTTAAACTATTAAGGACTTAGATGTGAAAGTGACTTTTATGTCAAGCCACATCAGAATTAGAGCTGTTGAATAAAAGTGACTTTTGAATGAGTTTATGTCAAAGTAGTGTCCTAGAACTTACTGTTTTTTTCCCCTATATTAGGCCTTCTCATTTCATGGATGTGTCATTACGTAGCTTCTCCCTTTGTTGTGACCTGTTAAGCCGGGTTTGCCACACAGCAGTAACTTACTGTAAGGATGCTTTAGAAAGTCATCTTCATGTTATTGTTGGTACACTTATACCCCTTGTGGATGATCAGATGGAGGTTCAGGAACAGGTAATTTCCCAAATCATATTCAAACTGATACTTGAAATACACTGATAAAGTATTATTGGAAGGAGCTGAGTGTTTTATGTTTACTTGGTGTAATCAGTAATTTTAGTGGAAATGTTCTTTGAAAAATGGTGGGGAAAACATTCTCAGTGAATTAATCCTTGTAATCGTTTAATTACAGAGCACCTGGTAATTTTGATTTAATAAATGACCTGATTTCTGTCTCTTACTTATGCTGAAGTATAGAGGTAGTCAAAACTAAGGATGTAGTTCACTCTACTATGATGGTGTGTGAGGTATTACTTATATAAAATGTTTCAGTAATATTGACAACTGTATACCTCAGTGTCCATCCTGTAGTAAAGGCCTTACATATTTGTTGAAGTATTTGAAAGCACAGAAACGGTAGTAGCTGGGTGCCTTAGAAGTGATTTTATCTGAACTGAGTAGAGTTCTTATCATTTATTACAGTGGGTTTGCTTGTGCTTTAAAATCTATTAATCCATTTCCCCCCTTGATCTTTTCTTTTTTAATTATGTTTAGGTATTGGACTTGTTGAAATACTTAGTGATTGATAACAAGGACAATGAAAATCTCTATATCACGATTAAACTTTTAGATCCTTTTCCTGACCATGTTGTCTTCAGGGATTTGCGTATCACTCAGCAGAAAATCAAATACAGTAGAGGACCCTTTTCACTTTTGGAGGTAATAATTATTCCATAATATTGCTATTTTGTATTAGAGAGGTTAGTAGTACTTTTTGGAAACCTCTCATGCTCTGAAAGTAAAAGCAATCTTTTTTAAAAATTGTGATTGGGCTTCCCTGGTGGCGCAGTGGTTGAGAGTCTGCCTACCGATGCAGGGGATGCGGGTTCGTGCCCCGGTCTGGGAAGATCCCACATGCCGTGGAGTGGCTAGGCCCGTGAGCCATGGCCGCTGAGCCTGTGCGTCTGGAGCCTGTGCTCTGCGATGGGAGAGGCCACAACAGTGAGAGAAGCCTGTGTACTGAAAAAAGAAAAAAAAAAAAATTGTGATTAAAGAAAACAACATTAAATCTGTCCTCTTAACAGATAAAAAACGGAATCTTAATATATACTCTTGCGTTGCAGTAAAAGTGTAAATTCAAAGTTTCTTGATAAAGATCTGAATTTAAATATTGAAGAAATATGATATAAAATATGCTTGATTTTCATACACATAAGATTCATTAATAACTCAAAATTACCATCTGACCCTCTGTTGGACAATATAATGTTTGAATTAGAGAAGATATGTAACTTTCTGAAGAGTTTTTCAAGTTTTAATCTTGTTTTAACCTTTATAAACTTCAAAACTATGTTCAGGTAGATTTTTCTTTATAAATCTTATTATAATTTTAAAATTATACTCTACATTTGATTATAATCAGTATGAAAATGTGGTTAAATATATTAAGATAAAACTAGAGTTGCAGTACTAAATACATAGAAATTTAAGCTTTTCCCTCTGAGTATGCTATAACAATCTTAAACTGTAAATACTGTATCATGAGAGAGTCTATTGCAATTTAAATGATTAAAACATTGTAGGACTTGAAGTGAAATAAGTAATTTATTTCTACCTTGTTTGGTAGTAACAGTGTTATGAATCAGTATCTGTAGAAGGCACTAATTTAAAAAAATTTTTAAGTTTTATTTTACAGACTCAACCAATACATGTCAAAAGCAAGTTACATTTTTAGCTAATTTTCTCTTTTAGGAAATTAACCATTTTCTCTCAGTAAATGTTTATGATGCACTTCCATTGACAAGGCTTGAAGGATTGAAGGATCTTCGAAGACAACTAGAGCAACATAAAGATCAGATGATGGATCTTATGAGAGCATCTCAGGGTACTAATTTTAATGATTTGGGTTATTTGTACCCATTTCTTTTTGAAAAAATCTTTTATAAATTCTTGCTCTTGGTTTAATTGCCACAGATTTAGTTCATTTCAGACCCTCATCAGTTCTCATTTAGTTATGAAAGACTTCCTAAGTGGTCTCCTTACCTTGAACTACTCCCATTTTATCCGTTCTCTGCACCTCTGCCAGAATAAGTCCAAATCATGTTATTCTACTGCTTAAAAAATGTTAACAATTTGCTACTGCCTAAAAGAAAATTTTGAATTCCTTAGAGCAGGCATGCAAGGTAATTTGTCTCTGCCTACTACCCCAATTTATTTAAATAAAAGAAATGTTATTTTTCATTTTATTTTAAACATCTTAGCCATGTATGTGTTTTGTGTGTATGTATATATGTATATATGTGTGTGTTTTGTATATATACACATATTTATATGTGTTTCTAGGTTTTTGGGTTTTTTTTACTTAAAACATCCATTTTATGTTGATTTGATTTGAGTTTAGGTTATTATAGTACTACACTTGGTGGAAACTCTTTCTGCTTATGTTTTGATTTTCATCTTCCTGAGCTCATTAACTTCATGTTTCTATTGTGATATTTTTATCCTCAGTACTTTAAAAAATTAATTTTGTTTTGACCATCCGAAATCTGAGTTTCTAGTATATTTGTTCTTGAGATAGGTATATATATTTGTTCTTGAGATAGGTATATAAAACATGAACCCCTCTTTCTGTCTCCTGTTCTTGTGTGTTTGGGTATTTTATTGATCCAGACCAATATAGCCAATAGATGTTTATAGCTACTTAAATTTAAATGAATTAAAATTCAATAAAATATAAAGTTCAATTTCTTTGTTGTATTAGCACATGTCAAATTCTCTGTAGTAACATGTGGCTCATGGCTGTCATTGGACAACATAGATTATACACATTTTCATCATTGCAGAAAGTTCTGTTGGACAGTGCTGGTCTATATGCAAGAGGCTAAAAAACCAAGCATGCTCCTAAGGTTCCTTCTAGTTTAATGTTGAATGATTATGTGTTTCTAACTGTGATTTTGCTAAGGTATTGATTTCTCTGCACAACTTAAGACATTTTTCTCTCTCTGTCTGCCAAATATTGCTGATCATTTTTACATGATTCTCTTTAAGAAGAAAGTTCAGATACATTCATTCACTTCATATTTTTGAAATGCTCACAATTTAAAATCTTTTTTAAAAACTTTGTAAAAGTTTTCTAGTCACACAATTTAATATATGAGCATAGTATAAAGAAAAGTGTTGTCTTCACTGTAGCTTAAACTAATTTTTTCAAAATTGCTTCTAGATAACCCTCCAGATGGCATAATGGTGAAGCTAGTTGTCAGCTTGTTGCAGTTATCCAGGATGGCAGTAAACCACACTGGTGAAAGAGAAGTTTTAGGTAAACTATTTGGCTGAATGAATATGAGTTTTTTTGTTTGGATGGTCATCGTCATAGCATTTTAAAAATCACTAAAAGTTTGTTATTTGGAATATTGGAGAAACGTAAGATGCTTTTTATATTTCTGTTTAGTTCAAGTCTCCCTAAGCAGCCCTCCTTTCATATTTTCCTCCCTTAGACATTCATGTAAAGTAAAAAGTTAGTGATTAACACATGCGCATAACTATTAATTTGAAAATGCTTTGTGAATATTTAGGAAAGTCAGAAAAACCTATTTGTAGCATTAAGTTGCAAATAAACTGACTTCTGATACATTTTATAGATATAACTGACTGGTACTTAATATCTTTTTTATATAACAGAAAGAATGAGGGCTTGGAGGGCTATATTAAGCTCAGATATTAAAACCATATTCAAGTCCTTTTCTGCCACCATTTGGGGGTAACCTAATGTAAGATAAATAGCCAGCATCATGCCTGGTATAGGTGTTTTAGATTTGGTGATCACAGGATGGAAAAATCACATGATTAAAGTCAGCTTGAAGTTGTCATGAAATAATTGCTTCAAATAAGAAAAGTGGGAGAAATAAGAGATGCTTCACGATTCTACTGTCTTTCAACAGAGTCTTCCTTAACTTGTCAGTGGAGGTCTAGTATCTAGGGTACTTCTTTTCTTGTAAATTTTTTATTGAAATATATCTTACATATAGAAAAGTCGTAAATATATAACTTGAAGAATTTTTTGCAAAGAGAACACACCTGTGCATCTAGCACGCAGACCAAGAAACAGAACCTTATCAGTACTCTAGAACTTTACTTTGACCAAGGAATTTACCCTTTGTCCATAGTAGCACTGCTTCTGGGGACAAATGTAACTTGCTACAGGAGGCCTAAGTGGCTTTCCTGCATAGCATAAAATCTTAGTGATTTGTACCCACAGCTAATGTCATATTTAATGGTGAAAGACTGAATGTCTACCTCAGATCAGGAATGAGACAAAGTTGCCCACTGCCATTCACCATTATACTGGAAGTTATAGCCAGAGCAATTGAACAAAAACTGGAAAGCAAAGAAGTAAAAACTATCTCTAGGGCTTCCCTGGTGGCTCAGTGGTTGAGAGTCCGCCTGCCAATGCAGGGGACACGGGTTCGTACCCTGGTCTGGGAAGATCCCACATGCCGCGGAGCGGCTAGGCCCATGAGCCATGGCCACTGAGCCTGCGCGTCCGGAGCCTGTGCTCTGCAATGGGAGAGTCCACAACAGTGAGAGGCCCGTGAAAAAACTATCTCTATTCACAGATGACATTACTGTATATATATATATATATATATAGAAAGTCCCAGAAAATCTATAGGAAAGTTACTATAAGAGAGATAATAAATGAATTCAGCCAACTTGCAGGATACAGGATCAACACACAAAATTCATTTGTGTTTCTGTACACCAGCAATGAACAATCTAAGAAGGAAATTCCATTCCATTTACAATTCCATTTATAATAGCATCTAAGAGAATTAAATACCTGGGATAATTTTAGTTAAGGAAGTGAAAGACTTTTACACATTCTGTTTTTTAGAAGTAAGACACTAAGTACAGCCCACACTCAAGGGAAGAAATAGCCTCCACCTTTTGAAAGGAAGACTATCAAATAAATTTTTAACATGTTGTATTAAATTCCATCATGACTGGGAAAGAACATGAGGGGGCCCTCTGGCATCTTGAAAACATCTATCTTCATCTGGGTAGTGATAATACAGATGGGAAAAAAAAAAGGTGTGTTCCTGCATGTATGTGTATGTGTGTGTGTGTGAATTTTCACTGAAGTGAGTATTTAAGATTTGTGGTCTTTGTAAGACCCCCCAGAAAATTGATACTTGCATACAGCTGCTATATTTAGACTTTCCTTAAAAACTACATTCTACTAGTTAATCTATCTCTTGGATATGATTTTATAGGGGAAAATATTGCCGACATGGATGATATGTAAAGAAATGATACAGTATTTTGTAGCGTCTTTAATCTATTCAACATCTTTGAGAAAACACTTAAATCTTAAAGGATGACAAAACATATTTTTGAAATTAGAAAATTTCTGTTTTATGTATGATCTCTTATCTATCACTTACTAAAATGGAATTTCTATATATAGAGGCTGTTGGAAGCTGCTTGGGAGAAGTGGGTCCTATAGATTTCTCTACAATAGCTATACAATATAGTAAAGATATATCTTATACCAAGGCCCTTGAGTTATTTGAAGGTAAAGAACTTCAGTGGACCTTCATAATGCTGACCTACCTGAATAATACACTGGTAGAAGATTGGTGAGTATTTAATGATACCTTGTACCTGACAGCACTTAATCTGACATTCAAGATTGATACCTCATATGAATTACCATTTCCAAATAGTTGCCATACTTTCAGTCTTAAATATTTAATGAATATCATTGTATTTTTATTAATTCACGTAATTACTAAAACCCTACTACTATATGCCAGGTAACTTGATATAGTGATAGATATACCAGACAAGATCCATGTTTAATTTTAGTGAGAGTAGACTAGACAAACAATATAAAAACTACCAAGTGGTTCCACACAAAACATTAAGATAGAGGAGTGTAAATGGGGTTATTTTGTATACTTGTCAGAATCAAAGGTGCCACTCTCCTCCTGGCTAGACACTTTGATCCTTTTAAAATAAGTCATAGAGCAGAAATTTTTTAACTCCAAAAGTCTTAAGCTAGGGCTTCCCTGGTGGCGCAGTGGTTGAGAATCCGCCTGCCGATGCAGGAGACACGGGTTCGTGCCCTGGTCCGGGAAGATCCCACATGCCGCGGAGCAACTAAGCCCGTGAGCCATGGCCGCTAGGCCTGCGCGTCCAGAGCCTGTGCTCCGCAACGGGAGAGGCCACAACAGTGAGAGGCCCGCATACCGCAAAAAAAAAAAAAAAAAAAAAAAAGTCTTAAGCTAACCAGACAGGGCTTTCTTTTGCCCATTAATTCATAGAATGCAAAACAAAATTGCAACAAATAGTATAATTTCAGCTTGCTGATTATGAGATTACTTTTTCTCCGTCTTCCACTCCCCATTTATCTATCTATTTATTTGCAGTTATCTATTTATTATTTACAAATCTTTGAACAATGTGGGGGTTGGAATGCTGACCCTTTGCTCAGTGGAAAATTCATGTATAATTATAGTTGGCCCTCCCTATCCATGGTTCTGCATCCGAGGAGTCAACCAACTGCGGATTGTGTAGTACTGTAGTATTTACTGTTGAAAAAAATCCATGTATAAGTGGACCTATACAGTTCAAATCCTCATTGTTCAAGGGCCAGATGTATTTATTTTGATATATTTGACCACCGTATCACCACCATTTTTGGAGACTGGGTTCAAAGGATTTTTGCCCACAATTGGGCATCTTTTTAAGTAAATAGATATTTCGCATCCATTTCCCTATAACACCCCCCACTTCTCTTGGGGAATAAATGATTGGCAGTAATGTCTACCTGCTCTGTTTTCATTGTTGATTTAATGGACATATATCTTTCACTCTTTTGTTCTTGTTGTTACAGTAAAAAGGCTGGTATGATTTCCTTCCCAACTTTTTATTATAAAAATTTTCAAGCATACAGCAAACTTGAAAGAATTTTACAGTAAATACTCATATACTCACCACCTAGATTCTTCCTAGATTCTACTATTATTATCCTTGCTTTATCACATTTAGCCATCCTCCTATCCATTTATTAATCTATCTCATTTAAAAAATTATTTCAAATTATATCTACCACAGCTTTTGAAGAGATTTTCCACAGAAAATTTGCAAGCATTAAGTGTTTCATTTGTTACACAGTAATTTGCAATTGGTTTTTCTGAAGAAGGTGCACAGAAATATTAGTGTGATTAAACTTGAGAACCACAGGGATAGGTACAATTTGTTTTTCATGTCTTTTTTTGTAAGAGGATAAAAATCATTACATGTTTGAGGGGCCTCAGGTATACAAAGGGAATGTTGACCAAGGAATTCCCAGAATCATGGAAGGCTTCTCGGAGGAAGTGTCATCTAGCTGATCTGAGTGATCAGGAATCAGCTAGAAGTTGATTAGGGATAAAATATTGCATACAGGGAATAGCTAGAATGGAAATAAGCTTCATCTGTTTGAGGATCAGAAAAAGCCTGGTGTGGAAGAAGATGGTATGAAATGAAATTAGAAAGGTAGGACTAATTATGATTTTAAAATTTGTATTTTATTTGAAATATATAAAGAAGCCATGGAGTTTTAAGCAGAGTAGTGCCATGATGCAACTCACATTTTCACTCTGACATATATGGCAAATGGCTTGTGATAGGGCAAAAACGGAAACAGAAAGCTGATTATGAAACTATTGCAGTAGTCCAGAGGAGAAATCATGGTGACTTGGATAAGGGTGGCGGTAATGGAGATGAGATGGAACACGGATGGAACTAGGGTATGTTTTTAACAGAGAGGCAGCAGGACGTGCTGATGAATTGGATGTGGAAGAGTGAGGGCAAGAAAGAGGAATGAGAGATGAATCCAAGTTTAGGGTTTATGCTTCTTTGTCTTAAATTGAGACATAGAATTAAGCCTTTACTTGACAGCTCATCATCATTTATAGTATCAGCCTTTATGACATTTTTTGTCAGCTGTCATATTTTCAGTACTCTTATATTGCAGCCCTCCTTAAAGAGAAGGACGTTCAATTTTTTATTAGAGGTTTTAGATGCCTTACCTAATGATTTCAACTAGCTTCTGGTCAGAATAAGTACATACTTACTGTTTGTTTAAAATTGTTCTAGACAATAATTTTATCATTTGTAGGGAAATTCCATTCTGTGTTACCCCCAATTATTTGTACCTCTTAGACAAAATGGTATCAAAATATTTTTTTCTTGGGTGAATTAGTATTCTGTCATTCTTATGACTCATTCTTATTAGTCAGTGTTATCCTCAAGTATTTCTTTTTATGAGTTTTTAATTTATAGTAGTCATAATATAAACTTTATTATATTGAATGAAGGGAATTGCTGTTACAGTGATTAGTAACTCATGTTTACTCAAGGAATATTAAAAATCCTTTGATAATTTTTGCTTTGATGTTATAGAATTTTATAGATGTAAAATTTCCTAATAAATGTAAACATTTCCTAATATAAATTTAAAATTTTAGATTTTAATTTTTTTCATTGGGAGTTGCTTAACATTCATCAAGATTAATAGTTGATATACTTTGTGGCATACGAATTATGTGTTTTTCAGTGTCAAAGTGCGATCAGCAGCTGTTACCTGTTTGAAAAGCATTTTAGCCACAAAAACTGGACATAGTTTCTGGGAGATTTATAAGATGACAAATGATCCCATGCTGATCTATCTACAGCCTTTTCGAACATCAAGAAAAAAGGTCTCTCAAATAGTGAATGTTTATTGAATATCCACTATATCTAGAACAGTTCTATTTGCTGTGGGATATGAATATCATATTGCTTAATTACACTAACATTTAACCTTTCTTGGAAATAATTCTAGCTGTACTTTTTGAATCCAAGGGATTTGTATTTTTAGTTATGGCAGTGTGGAAAAGCTGAGTTAGGTAGCCTAAAGAAATAATGATTGGTTTGGGGGGATAGGAGGAGTTCTTTTTTATTTATTTATTTTTTTAATAGATCTTTATTGGAGTATAATTGCTTCACAATACTGTGTTAGTTTCTGTTGCACAACAAAGCGAATCAGCCATATGCATACACATGTCCCCATATTCCCTGGTAGGAGGAGTTCTTAATGACAGGCTTTTTTTCCTTACGAGTAGAAAACCCTTACTTTGATCCCATGAAAGCCATTTATAGATATTGTGATCAACAAGCAAGTGTTTATTTCCATAGCAAATTAAAGTATCACAACCCTCTAGTGAAATTTAAGATGGCCTATAGATTTCTCCCTTTTCCATGTTGATATCATAACAAAGTTCCACTGAAAGTACTCTATGAAAGATACTTAAGAACCCTTACTTCTCCTTTATTTTGTTTAATATTTTCTTTTCATAAAGCAACTGAGAAATATGCTGTTAAGTTTTCACCAATTTAACCTCAGGGCTTACACCCATCATTGAAATGATACTTTTAATGTATCGTAATATAATTTTGGTCTCAGTGAAATTATTGACAATATAAGCTATTAATAAAACTAATAGTATAACCTGTAAAACACTGTAGTTTTAACATTTAAACATTTCATTTCATTCCGAAATCAACTCTGTATGGTAGATTTGGACTGAATTCATACATGAGACAGATGAGGCAGAGAGTCTGTCATTTGTTTAACATACGGCTAGTGAGCTGAGAGTAGAAGTTAAGTTTCCTGCTGTTTAGATCAGTAATCTTTTACCAGATGACTCTGCCTCTCATAAACATAAATGTATTTTAATTTTAAAATGTAACTGATGCCTCAAGATTTAGTTTTAAGCATATTTAGTTTTATTTAGAAACAGATTTGTTTATGCCTAGATATTTGTTTGGCATAGGAAATGTAACAAGTATTTCTGGTTACCTTATTTACGTTTTCTCATCACTTTTTCCTAGTTTTTAGAAGTACCTAGACTTGACAAAGAAAGTCCTTTAGAAGTCTTGGATGATACAAGCCTGTGGATTCCTCAAAGTGAAAATCATGACATTTGGATAAAGACACTGACTTGTGCTCTTTTGAATAGTGGAGGCACAAAAAGTGAAGTTCTTCAGTTATTAAAGCCGATGTGTGAGGTAAGAAGATTAATTAGTCTGACTTATTCCTTTTCTAACTTTGTTTTTTTCATTTGAGCTTTCTCATAATAATTTTCTTTGATGGTCTCATTCCATTTCTCTTTTGTGTGATTGTTCATGGCCTGTATATAAAAAGAGTGCTTTGTACTGCACATCATCTTCATGCAACGTCACCTTATACTCAGCTGTTGTGAATCCATTCAACAAGGCATCTTTATTTAGCCAGAACTTTATGCAGTAGGTTTCAGCTGTGGGGTAGCTACATATTGGATGCTGTGTTAGTTTCTGCTATAGAGCAAAGTGAATCAGTTATACATATACATATATCTGTTCTTTTTTAGATTCTTTACCCATATAGGTCATTACAGAGTATTAGGAAGATTTCCCTGTGCTATACAGTAGGTCCTTACTAGTTATCTATTTTATATACAGTAGTGTGTGTATGTCAATCCCAGTCTCCCAATTTATGTACCCCTCACTGTCCCCCCTGGTGACCATAAGTTTGTTTTCTACATCTGTGACTCTGTTTTGTATTATTAGATTCCACATATAAGTTATATATGATATTTGTCTTTGTCTGACTGACTTCACTCAATATGACAATCTCTAGGTCCATCCATGTTGCTATAAATGGCATTATTTCATTCTTTTTTTATGGCTGTGTAATATTCCATTGTATATATGTACCACATCTTTTTTATCCATTCCTCTGTTGATGGAAATTTAGGTTGCTTCCATGTCCTGGCTATTGTAAATAATGCTGCAGTAAACATTGGGGTGCATGAATTGTTTCGGATTATGGTTTTCTCTGGGTGTATGCCCAGGAGTGGGATTGCAGAATCATATGGTAGCTCTGTTTTTAGTTTTTTAAGGAATCTCCATACTGTTCTCCATAGTGGTTGTACCAATTTACATTCCCACCAGTAGTGTAAGAGGGTTCGCTTTTCTCCACACCCTCTCCAGCACTTACTGTTTGTACATTTTTTGATGATGGTCATTCTGACTGGCTGAGGTGATACCTCATTGTAGTTTTAATTTGCATTTCTCTAATAATTAGTGATGTTCAGCATCTTTTCATATGCTTTTTGGCCATCTGTATGTCTTCTTTGGAGAAATGTCTATTTTGATATTTTGCTCATTTTTTTGATTGAGTTTTTTTTTTGATCTTGAGCTGTATGGCCTATTTGTATATTTTGAAGCATAATCCCTTGTTTTTTGCTTCGTTTGCAAATATTTTCTCCCATTCTGTGGGTTGTCTTTTCATTTGTTTATGGTTTCATTTGCTGTGCAAAAGCTAAAAGTTTAATTAGGTCCCATTTGTTTATTTTTGTTTTTATTTTCATTGCTCTAGTAGGTGGATCAAAAAAGATCTTGCTGTGATTTATGTCAGAGAGTGTTCTGCTTGTGTTTTCCTCTAAGAGTTTTATAGTATCCAGCCTTACATTTAGGTCTTTAATCCATTTTGAGTTTATTTTTGTGTATGGTGTTAGAGAGTGTTTTAATTTCATTATTTTACATGTAGCTGTCCAGTTTTCCCAGCACCACTTATTGAAGAGACTGTCTTCTCCATTGTATATTCTTGCCTCCCTTGTCATAGATTAGGTGACCATAGGTGTGTGGGTTTATCTCTGGACTTTCTATCCTGTTCCAGTCATCTATATTTCTGTTTTTGTGCCAGTACCATGCTATTTTGATTACTGTAGCTTTGTAGTTTCATCTGAAGTCAGGGAGCCTGATTTCTCCAGCTCTGTTTTTCATTCTCAAGATTGCTTTGGCTATTTGTGGTCTTTTGTGTTTCCATATAAATCGTAAAATTCTTTGTTCTAATTCTGTGAAAAATGCTGTTGATAATTTGATAGGGATTGCACTGAATCTGTAGATTGCTTTTGGTAGTATAGTCATTTTGACAATATTGATTCTTCCAATCCAAGAGCATGGTATATCTCTCCATCTGTTTGTGTCATCTTTGATTCCTTTCATCAGTGTCTTATAGTTTTCTGAGTATAGGTCTTTTGCCTCCTTAGGTAGGTTTATTCCTAGGTGTTTTGTTCTTTTTGATGTAATGGTAAATGGGATTGTTTCCTTGATTTTTCTTTCTGATCTTTCGTTTTAAGTGTATAGGAATGCAAGAGATTTCTGTGTATTAATTTTGTATCCTGCAACTTTACCAAGTTCATTGATTAGCTCTAGTGGTTTTCTGATAGCATCTTTAGGGTTTTCTATGTATAGTAGTATCATGTCATCTGCAAACAGTGACAGTTTTACTTCTTTTCCAATTTGGATTTCTTTTTCCTCTCTGATTGCTGTGGCTAGAACTTCCAATAGTGTGTTGAATAAGAGTGGTGAGAGTGGACATCCTTGTCTTGTTCCTGATCTTAAAGGAAATGCTTTCAGTTTTTCACCATTGAGAAAGATGTTTGCTGTGGGTTTGTCATATATGCCCTTTATTATGTTGAGGTAGGTTCCATCTCCCTCTGGAGAGTTTTTATCCTAAATGGTTGTTGCATTTTGTCGAAAGCTTTTTCTGCGTGAATTCTGTGACATGCTTTCATGAGTGAGAAAAGAGGTGTGATTACAGTTAGCATTGCTTTTTTATTTTGGGGGGTATACTACCATTTATTTCATTAGAGAGTAACAGTACCTGTCAAGGTCAAACAAAAAGTTTATACGCTTTTATCAAATATATTATCTAAAACAGCACAATGTGATGATGCTCTAAGACTTTAAAAGCTAACCTAATTTATAACATTGTCAAGCATGATTCAACAGAAATATGAAAACAAAATATCTGACTAAACATCTACCAATTTAAAATAACTGATAAGGAAGTAAATATTTTGGTAAAGTACCCTATTGAAAGCAGTTTGTAAAGCAGTCTTTGTTTCTACAGAAAAAATGTTAACAGCGAATAAATCATCACACTCTCTGCAGTACTACACTGCGTTCGTAGCAGTTCAAAGGACTTATTCCCGCAGCTGCTGCAAGTGCTACCAGCTGAGAACACCCTTCAGAATTGCCTTGATAATAGAGAGTTGCTCCACCCCAAATCATACCCTCTTCCCAGGGCAACCTGCCTTCAATGACTGGTTGACCTTAGAGTATAAAAGCTCTGTACCATTACCACAACTCAAGACGGCTCTGAAGGTCCACCTCAGCTTCTGAGCTCCTCACAGGGTTGGCGGAGGCCTTTGTTGCTGCTGCGCCACACCCCAACTTTTCCCTCACTCCAGTCCTGCTTCTTCCTTCCCTTCCTTCTACAGACATTGATCCCAAGAGCACTCCCTAGTAAACCTTCTGCACTGCATGCTGATCCTGCCTCTGTCTGGCATAGAGTTAAGCACCCTAACATGTGTTTGATATAAATACATCCTCTGAAAAAAAAAAAAGTGAGTGATACCCTGGATACACACGCAACTCATTTCTCATTAGTGAATAAACCTAAGATTTTTTAAACACTTTAAAAAAAATAAATTTATTTTATTTTATTATTTTTTAAAAATTTTTGTCTGCGTTGGGTCTTCGTTGCTACGCATGGGCCCTCTCCAGCTGTGGCGAGCGGGGGCCACTCTTGGTCGTGTTGTGCAGGCTTTTTATTGTGGTGGCCTCTCCCTTTGCGGAGCACGGGCTCCAGGCGTGTAGACTTCAGCAGCTGTGGCACACAGGCTCAGCAGCTGTGGCTCATGGACTCCAGAGCAAAGGCTCCATAGTTGTGGCACACAGGCTTAGTTTTGCTCCGCAGCATGTGGGATCCTCTTGGACCAGGGCTCGAACCCATGTCCCCTGCATTGGCAGGTGGACTCTTAACCACTGCACCACCAGGGAAGCCCCTAAGATTTTTATAACATTCTGACTTTGGGCCAGAAGATAAAATGTTCCAAATATACATTCATACACACACACACCAATTCTCCTGTATTTCCAAAATTGGCTTTTTGATTTGTCTTTAGTTTAAAAGGGTAAAAGTGTACAATTGGTAATCAATAATCTGTTTCATGTGTGTGGTATATGATGAATACATGAAGATGATATCTTGGCAAAAATAAAGTTGAGTACTGTTTTAATGTACCACATATATTAAAGTAGTTTTCTATACTTTGAAGTATACCACAAATAAGTACCCTAATTTTATGCCTAGAAATTGGGGTTTATTAAAATAACATGACTGTTGTAGCTCTTCACTGAATTTAGAAAATGTTCAAAAATCAAATTTTCAGCTTTTCTCTGAAATTTTGATCCCCATTTTCCCTTTTATCAAATTAGAAAACTGCTTCTGTTATTAGTAACACTTTTCAACTGTGAAATTTTTTTTTCAGTAGTGACATAATAATTTCATTTGTCAACAGTGTCCTATTTTATTATATGCAAGTGGCCTAGACTGAAAATGAACAATTTCAGTGTAATGTATAGGTTTGGTTTAGATATTCTAGGTTAGTTTTTTTTTTTTTTTAACACTACCTGGCACACGTTTTTGGTATGTTTTTTAGTAGTACATAGAGTTCATGACAGATTCATCTGTCATTTTTTAAAAAAGCTTAATATGTCAGTAACAGGGAATGAAAATTTTAAGTAAAATATTTTTACTGAAAACCATTGACTGAATGTATTTGTATATTCTAGGTGAAAACTGACTTTTGTCAGACTGTGCTTCCATACTTGATTCATGACATTCTAATCCAAGATACAAATGAATCATGGAGAAATCTGCTTTCTACACACATTCAGGGATTTTTCACTAACTGTTTCAGACACTGCTCAGAAACAAGCCGATCCACAACTCCTGCAAATTTGGATTCAGGTATTCTGTTAAATTTCTCAAATTTATAATGTTAACATCTCAGTTCTAGGGAAAGATAGATTGTTTGAATCCCATCAAGGCCCTTCTAGGCTTAATTCCATAACCTCTACACATCTGTTCTCATATCTATATAATGGAGATAAAAGTTGTAGCAAGTTTTTGATGAGGTAATGTATGTAAAACAACTAGGATAATACTTGATGCATAGTATCCCTTCAGTAAATATTGACTACTATTAATGGAGCAACTAATTGAGCATTCAATGTATGTCAAGCACCGTGCTTGGCACTGGCAGTGAGGATGTGAGCCAGAAAACCCTACATTCTAGTAATTGAAACAGCAGACAAATAAATGCAACCACATATTATAGGTACTGTGCTGGAGATATGATGGAACTTTATATTAGAGCTATAGCCAACTCATTTTTTAAAAGCAACCTTTTTTAAAAAAATTAAAAAATCATATTTATTGTGGGAAATACAGAAAAATTGGCATAAATTAAACAAATTAAATCACTCATAATTCTGTCATCTAGGATAATTACAATTAACACTTGGTATATATACATCAGTTTTTTAAAACAAAAATTGGATTATGCTTTACTTACTTTTATAACCTACTTTCCTTCCATGCTATATAAGATGTATTTCCCATGCTAAGAGCTTATTGCAGGAAAAATTCAATGAGGAATTGGGTACACATAATACATATATACATAGTTGAGGGCTCATCGTGGGTCAGATTTTCAAACCTAAATTTGAAAAAAGGAAAATATTTACAGATTTGTAATGTTAACTTACTGTCTTTAATATTGATACATATTACTAATGTATTTTATGTGCAAACATAAAACTAGGTACAAATTCACTTACTGTTATTGAGTTAATGTGATATTTTGCTGCAACTAAATTATTCTTCCCAACCTTGACTATGGTTCCAGTTGCTTTGACATAGGTTGTGATTACTCAATTCTCCCAATTACTTCCTTTTACTTTCACTACCACAACCTTTAGATGACATGACCGTGATGCCATTTAAACTTTACTTTGCTCTGTTTTATTATTTATGTATGTTCCTTTTTATTGGCTAACAGCAGTTATAAATCTTATGTTGGAAATAATATAATTATTAAACATAAACACGGATGCCCATTCTGTGGTCCTACTAGATTATAAGCTAGTCACATAAATAATTCAAAATATGCTTATATGAATTTTCTTTAGGCCATTGAAATGAAAATCCTAAAATAAAAATTCTCATAGAGACTTGGCAAACTATCCAGCCTATATCTCCTATTCTTAATTTGGGAAATACAGGTATAAGTGAATCACAGTTACCAGTAAGCATTAAACCTTAATATTATTTAATTTGAAGTAATAGTAAAAACAATTTTACAACATGCCAAGTTTGATATAATTGCTGCTCATGATAATCTGATAATCTGTTATCATGAACATAACTAAGACTTTTTTTATGTTTATCATTTGTACATACGTATTTATGCTACAGCCTTTTAAAGGTAAAATCAGCCAGTTTTATTTTATATCTGTGTAAAGTACCAATATTTTTATTGCCTTAAATGAAAATTTAAACTTCACATGTAAAATCTATTATTGAAAAGGAAAGTATATATAGATTCCTATCAAATTAAATGGTTTCTCTTCTGATGTCTGTAAGTCTCACTGACTTCACTTGAATGTGCCACATGCATCTCAAATTCAACTGTGCAAAGGTAAAATTATCATCTTCGCCTCCTTCCCCAGCCTACTTCTTTTAATGTGTACCTCTTCAATGAATGGCATGCAGTTGTCCAAGCCAGAAACCTTTCTCACATCTCATCTGATTACCAAATCCTGTGAGTTCTGTGTCATAAATAACATTAGTCCATCTATTTCTCTCTGTCCACAGCATCCTTACTGCTTTTCAGCTCTGTGGTTTAACAATGAAATCATTGTTCAGTAAATTCTCCATGATCTTTCTTGTTTCAGCCATCTTGTCACTATTTGCCAGGAACACTATCCTTTCTTCTTCTCCAGATGGACCATTACTCTTCTTTCAGATTTCGTTTTTTTCTGTGAAACTATTCTTATTCAGAGTTCTTTTCTGTATGCCACTATGGTATTCTAAGCTTTCCCTATCATAGCACACATCACACTGTGTTAAGAGTCTCTTAGGCTATCTTACAGCTATGTGGGAACTGGGCCTGAGCTGCCCACCCCCACCAAGGCCTTTACTGGCCCTTTTTTTTTTTAGCTGTTGTGGTTCTGTTTTGCTTTGTTGTTGCTGTTTAGTTTTTATTTTTCTAATTTTATTTTTTATTCTTTGTTATTGTTCTGCTCCTTTTTGTTTGTTGCCCTGTTTTTTTTTTTTTTTGCCACACCACACCGCTTGCAGGGTCTTGGTTCCCAGGCTGGGGGTTGGGCCTGAGCTGCTGTGGTGGAAGTGCCAAGTCCAAACCACTGGACTAACAGAGAACCTCAGACCACAGGGAATATTAATCAGTGTGAGCTCTACCAGAGGTCCTCATCTCAGCACCAAAACCCATCTCCACCCAACTGCCTGCAAACTCCAGTGCTAGACACCTCAAGCCAAACAACCAGCAATAGAGGAACACAGCCCCATCCATCAAAAAATATGAGATGACAAAAAAATATGGTACAAAGAAGCAAGGTAAAAACCTACAAGACCAAATAAATGAAGAGGAAATAGGCAACCTATCTGAAAAAGAATTCAGAGTAATGATAGTAAACATGATCCAAAATCTAGGAAATAGAATGGGGGCACAGATTGAGAAAATACAAGAAATGTTTAACAAGGACCTCGAAGAACTAAAGGACAAACAGTGATGAACAACATGATAACTGAAATGAAAAATACACTAGAAGGAATCAGTAGCAGAATAACTTAAGCAGAAGAATGAATAAGTGAGTTGGAAAATAGGATGGTGGAAATAACTGCCGAGGAGCAGAATAAAGAGATGAATGAAAAGAAATGAGGACAGTCTCAGAGACCTCTGGGACAACATTATATGCACCGGATACGCATTATAGGGTCCCAGAAGAGGAACAGAAAGAGAAAGAGTCTGAGAAAAATATTTGAAGAGATTATAGTGGAAAACCCTAAAATAGGAAAGGAAATAACCATCTAAGTCCAGGAAGCACGGAGAGTCCCGTACAGGATAAACCCCAGGAGAAACACATCAAGACACGTATTAGTCAACCTAACAAAAACTAAATTCAAAGAAAAAATGTTAAAAGCAACAGGAAAAGCAACAAACAACGTACAAGGGAATCCCCATAAGGTTATCAGCTGATTTTTCATCAGAAACGCTGCAGGGTAGAAGGGAGTGGCAAGATATTTAAAGTGATGAAAGGGAAAAACCTACAACCAGGATTACTCTACCCAGCAAGGATCTCATTCAGATTTGATGGAGAAATCAAAAGCTTTACAGACAAGCAAAAGCTAAGAGAATTCAGCACCACTAAACCAGCTTTACAACAAATGCTAAAGGAACTTTTCTAAGTGGGAAACACAAGAGAAGAAAAAGACCCACATAAACAAACTCAAAACAACTAAGAAAATGGTAATAGGAACATACATATTGATAATTACTTTGAATGTAAATGGATTAAATGCTCAAACGAAAAGGCACAGACTGGCTGAATGGATAAAAAACAAGACCCATATATATGCTGTCTACCAGAGACCCACTTCAGACCTAGGGACACATACAGACTGAAAGTGAGGGGATGGAAAAAGATATTCCATACAAATGGAAATCAAACGAAAGCTGGAGTAGCAATACTCATATCAGATTTTTAAAAGTTTGAAATCTTTCAGATAAAAACTGTTACAAGAGACAAGGAAGGTCATTACATAATGATCAAGGGATCAATCCAAGAAGAGAATATAACAATTATAAATATTTATGCACCCAACATAGGAGCACCTCAGTACATAGGGCAAATGCTAACAGCCTTAAAAGGGGAAAATGACAGTAACACAGAAATATTGGGGGACTTTAATACGCACTTACCCCAATGGACAGATATCCAGACAGAAAAGAAAGAAAGAAACATAAGGTTTAAATGACATAATAGACCAGATAGATTTAATTGATATTTATAGGACATTCCATCTGAAAACAGCAGATTACACTGTCTTCTCAAGTGCACACAAACATTTTCCAGGATAGATCACATCTTGGATCACAGATTAAGCCTCAGTAAATTTAAGAAAATTGAAATCATATCAAGCATCTTTTCTGACCACAACGCTGAGTTTAGAAATCAATTATAGGAAAAAAAACTGTAAAAAACACGAACACACGGAGGCTAAACAATGTGCCACTAAATAACCAGGAGACCACTGAAGAAATTTAAAAATACATAGAAACAAATGACAACAAAAACATGACAACCCCAAACCTGTGGGATGTAGCAAGAGCAATTCTAAAAGGGAAGCTTATAGCAATTCAATCTCACCTCAAGAAACAAGAAAAATCTCAAATAAACAATCTAACCTTACACCTAAAGCAACTAGAGAAAGAAGAACCAAAAAACCCCAAAGTTCATAGATGGAAAGAAATCATAAAGATCAGAGCAGATGGGACTTCCCTGGTCATCCAGCGCTTAAGACTCTGTGCTCCCAATGTGGGGGGCCCAGGTTCAGTCCCTGGTTGGGGAACTAAGATCCTGCATACCCCAACTAAGCACACGTGCTGCAACGAAGAGCCTGCCCAGCCGAAAGAAAGAAAGAAGGAAAGAAAAATAAGAGCAGAAGTAAATGACATAGAAATGAAGAAAACAGTAGCAAAGATCAATAAAAGCAGAAGTTGGTTCTTTGAGAAGATAAACAAAATTGATAAGCCTTTATTTAGCCAGATCCATCAAGAAAAAGGAGAGGATTCAAATTAATAAAATTAGAAATGAAAAAGGAGAAATTACAAGTGACACTGCAGATATACAAAGGATCATAAGTGACTACTACAAGCAACTGTATGCCAATAAAATGGACAACCTGGGAAAAATGGACAAATTCTTAGCAAGGTATGAGCTTCCAAGACTGAACCAGGAAGAAATAGAAAATATAAGCAGACCAATCACAAGTAATTAAATTGAAACTGAAATTAAAATCTTCCAACAAACAAAAGTCCAGGACCAGATGGCTTCACAGGTGAATTCTATCAAACATTTAGAGGAAGCTAACACTTGTCCTTCTCAAACTCTTCCGAAAAATTGCAGAGGGAGGAACACTCCCAAACTCACTCTACAAGGCCACCATCACCCTGATACTAAAAACAGACAAAGATATCACATGAAAAGAAAATTAAAGGCCAATATCACTGATGAACATAGACGCAGAAATCCTGAACAAAATACTAGCAAACTGAATCCAATAGTACATTATACCCCATGATCAAGTGGGATTTCCCACCAGGGATGCAAGGATTCTTCAGTATACACAAATCAATCAATGTGATACACCATATTAACAAATTAAAGAATAAAAATCATATGATCATCTCAGTAGATGCAGAAGAAGATTTTGACAAAATGCAACACCCATTTATGATTAAAACTCTAGAAAGTGGGCAGGGAGGGAACCTACCTCAACATAATAAAGGCCATATATGACAAACCCACAGCAAACATCAAGCTCAATGGTGAAAAACTGAAAGCGTTTCCTCTGAGGTCAGGAACAAGGCAAGTATGTCCACTCTCACCAGTGTTGTTCCACATAGTATTGGAAGTCTTAGCCACGGTAATCAGAGAAGAAAAAGAAATAACAGGAACACAAATTTGAAAAGAATAAGTAAAACTGTCACTGTTTGCAAATGACATGATACTATGCATAGAAAATCCTGAAGATGCTATCAGAAAACTACTAGAGCTAATCAATGAACTTGGTAAAGTTGCAGGATATAAAGTTAATACACAGAAATCTCTTGAATTCATATACACTAACAACAAAATATCAGAAAGAGAAATTAAGACAACAATCCCTTTTACCATTGCAACAAAAAGAATAAAATGCCTAGGAATAAACCTATCTAAAGAGGCAAAAGATCTGTACTCAGAAAACAATAAAACACTGATGAAGGAAATCAAAGATGACACAGATGGAGAGATATACCATGCTCTTGGATTGGAAGAATCAATATTATGAAAATGATTATACTACCCAAAGCAATCTGTCAGTTGAATGTAATCCTATAAAATTACCAATGGCATTTTTCACAGAATTAGAACAAAAAATTTTACAATTCATTTGTATGGAAACACAGAAGACCATGAATAGCCAAAGCAATCTTGTTTTTGGTTTTGTTTTTTTTTCCTCTCTCTCTCGTTGAGGCACTCGGGCTCCAGGGCATGTGGGCTCTGTAGTTGTGGCACTCAGGCTCCAGAGCACATGAGCTCTGTAGTTTGTGGCATGGGGCTTAGTTGCCCTGCTGCATGTGGATCCCAGTTCCCTAACCAGGGATCGAACCCACATCCCCTGCATTGGAAGGTGGATTCTTTACCACTGGACCGCCAGAGAAGTCCCTAGCCAAAGCACTCTTGAGTAAGACAGAGCTGGAGGAATCATGCTCCCTGGCTTCAGACTATACTACAAAGCTACAGTAATCAAGACAGTATGGTACTGGCACAAAAACAGAAATATAGATCAATGGTACAGGGTAGAAAGCCCAGAGATAAACCCACGCACCTATGGTCACCTAATCTATGACAAAGGAGGCAAGAATATACAATGGAGAAAAGACAGTTTCTTCAATAAGTGATGCTTGGAAAACTGTACTACAACTACATGTAAAAGAATGAAATTAGAACGCTCCCTGACAGTATACACAAAAATAAACTCAAAATGGATTAAAGACCTAAATGTAAGACCAGACACTATAAAAGTCTTAGAGGAAAACATAGGAAAAACACTCTGACATAAATCACAGCAATATCTCTTTTGACCCACCTCCTAGAGTAGTGAAAATATAAACAAAAATAAACAAATGGTAACTAAAGTTAAAAGTTTTACGCAGGAAAGGAAACCATAAACAAGTGAAAAAGACAACATGAGAATGGGAGAAAATATTTGCAAATGAAGCAACTGACAAAGGATTAACCTCTGAAATATACAAGCAGCTCATGCAGCTTAATATCAAAACAGTAAACAATCCAATCAAAAAATGGGTGGAAAACCTAAATAGACATTTCTCTGAAGAAGACATACAGATGGTCAAGAGGTACATGAAAAGATGCTCAGAGTCACTAATTATTAGAGAAATGCAAATCAACACTACAATGAGGTATATCACCTCACACTGGTCAGAATGGCCATCATCACAAAATCTACAAACAATAAGTCTTGAAGAGGGTGTGGAGAAAAGGGAACCCTCATGCCTTGTTGGTGGGAATGTAAATTGATACAGCCACTGTGGAGAACAGTATGGAGGTTCCTTAAAAAACTAAAAATAGAACTAACATATGACCCAGCAATCACACTACTGGGCATATACCTTGAGAAAACTATAATTCAAAAAGACACATGTACCTCAATGTTCATTGCAACGCTATTTATAATAGCCAGGACATGGAAGCAGCATGAATGTCCATTGACAGATGAGTGGATAAAGATGTGGTACATATATACAATGGAATATTACTCAGCCATAAAAAGGAACCAAATTGGGTCATTTGTAGATATGTGGATGGACCTAGAGTCTGTCCTATAGAGTGAAGCAAGTCAGAAAGAGGAAAAACAGGTACTGTGTATTAATGTAATATGTGGAATCTAGCAAAATGGTACAAATGGACCTGTTTCTGGGCAGGAATAGAGACCCAGACATAGAGGATGGACAAAGATGGGGATGGGGAGGGTGGGATGAATTGGGAGATTAGGATTGACATATATACACCACCATGTGTAAAATAGATAGCTAGTGGGAACCTACTGTGTAGCACAGGGAGCTCAGCTCGGTACTCTGTGATGACCTAGATGGTTGGGTTGTGGGGGTTTCTGCAGGAGGTCCAAGAGGGAGGGGATATACATATACATATAGCTGATTCCCTTTGTTGTACAGCGGGAACTAACACAACATTGCAAAGCAGTTATACTCCAATTAAAAAAAAAAGTTTCTTAGGCTAGTTGGTGAGTTCTGTGTGGTCACAAATAGTCTTTGTTATATGGTTGTATATTGAGCTCCTAGTACATTGAAAAATCCTCGGTAAATAGTTTTTGAATCAATGAATTAGTCCTCTTCAGAAATAAACTATAAATTACTATTAAATTCTCAGCTTTTTTAAGCTCAATAGTTTCTTTTAAAAGAAAAAGAAATGCCATTAAATTCTATTTATTGAAAATGAATTTTGTGCCAGAACATTATAGTGTAGAGGAAGACAGATACACAGACAAAAGGGAGAAAGTGCTTAAGCAAGTCTGCCTGGGACTGAGAGGACATATCTTTGTTTGTCAGAGTCAGAGCACTTTTTCCGATGCCATTTGGATAAAAAATCACAAAGAACAATGCTTGCTGTTGTGGACTACATGAGGAGACAAAAGAGGTAACTATTGGTTCTTGAGTTGGGGATTTAGAAGTGTAACTTGTTATTGCTGGCTGAATTTTAACATGATTCTTTGAGGTAATGCTACTGCAAGTTGCTGTATTTAATATGTGTGATGCTTATATCTCCTTGTAATAATCCATATTTAGGGTGGCAATTTGGTGAAATCAATGTCAGGATCTCTGAGTTCTTTTTCTTTTTTATTGAAGTATAGTTGATTTACAATATTGTGTTAGTTTCAGGTGTTCAGCAAAGTGATTCAGTTATATATATGTATTTTTTTTCAGATTATTTTCCATTATGGGTTATTACAAAATAAATTATAAGATATTGAATACTGTAGGAACTCTGACCCCCAACTGTAATAGCAACAGTGTTATCTTTGCTATATCATTCAGTCTCTGGGGGCTTTAGTTTATTTCATTTACAGTGAAGGAAAGGAGTAAGTGATTTTCCAGGTTACTTTTAGTTGCATTACTCCTCTTTTAACGTTTCTCTTTACATTTTGTCTCAGAAGTAGCTAGAGTTATGTAAAAAGCTCCTGCATGTATCTTTATTATGAAACATAAGTTTCTTTACTGTGTACCATGGTCTTCAAAATCTGTGGTTCTGTATAGTGATGCTGTGCTATAGTGTTTATTTCCTCGATTGCTTTATAATATAGTATTTTTGTTCCTATCATTTCTCTTGAGATTTTTAACAGTGAGTGCAGGAATTTCTAGAGAGGATGGTCTGACTGATCTGTACTGCTCCAGAGTTGACCAGAACTTTGAAGAAATAATGTAGTAGGTCTAAATAATGTAATAGGTAGTCATTGATGTCTCATTAGTTTGTTTGGTGGTAGTGGCAGTGGTTGATAAAAATAGGAGGGAATGGTAGGGGAAAACTGAAAAATTGTTTAACCTAAATGCATTTACATCTTAAAAATTAACTCCTCTATATCCCCCTCATTCCTTTCCATCCCACTCTTAGAAACAGAAGTGTTAGGCCTTTCAGGGTTTGTGTTTCTGGTTAGAAAGTTACTAATTCACCATATTGTTTTGTATTGAATCCTCTTGTGAGAAAGCCCATAAGAAGCTTTAACTATAGCTGGAGAACATGTCTTTTCTCAGTGTTGGGAGGCAATTTCACCTCTGAATCATTCATTTTTTATTTATCATTGAGTTAAAATGGTATTGACATTAGTTGGCCTTGGAGAAGATAACGTTTTTCAACATTAAGTTTTTATTCTGAATACGACCTTGAAGAAGATTCCTTGAGAGAATATGACTGGGACAGAATAAAGGGTAAGGACCTGAGTTCAGGTTCACGTTTCTCAGAACAGCTACAATTAAGTCTTGACTATGTGATAGGCACATTATTCACCAGCTTTGTAAGCATTATTTACTCATTACAACTATTCTCTGAGGTATATATTGTTTCTGCGTTTTGCAAATGAAGAAATTGAGCCTTAAGAAGTTAAGTTGCCAAAATTCATACAGCTTGTAGTAAGTAGGTGAACCAGCTGGATTTGAACCTAGGTTGAGTATCCTACGCTAATACCAATGCTCTTAACCACTTCCATGTCACATCTCTATAATGTTTGTTTTGAAAAAGATACTATCATGGTCCCTTCCAGTTATGGCCTACTGTTATCACAGTGGAATTTTTTTTTTTAAATAACCTCAACCTAGGCAACTAAGAAGAAAATTAACCACAATAGGAAAGACATGTAAATGTGTCTTAGAAGAAACAATATTTTCATTGAATTGGCCATTTAAAAACACTCGTGTATGTGCTATTAGTTATTCTGTATAGCCTATTCTTAGCCTATGGTCAATGGATCCCTCAGTGGAGGGCATATATGAACCCCAAATTTGTATGGGATGATGGTTCATAGCTTTCATCAGACTTTCTAAGAGGTGTGTGATCCAAAAAGAGTGACAGAGCTCTTCAGCTATATTATCTTAGATGTTCATAGTTATATATTGGGGGTATGTTGTTTTTGGTTATTTAAATATAATTTTCTTTTTAACTAGCACTTGCTACCATTGGATTCTATATCAACATACTTTTCTTTTGGCATTTAAGTTAAAGAAATGGACATGACTAGATAATAAAATTTTTTTCTTTAGACCTTCTCCAGGAACAGTTTTTGATGATGCTTTCTGGCTGGAATTGAATTATCTAGAGGTAGCCAAGGTAGCTCAGTCTTGTGCTGCTCATTTTACAGCATTGCTCTATGCAGAAATCTATGCAGATAAGAAGAACATGGATGATCAAGAGAAAAGGTAATGGAATTTGGAAGTGTTTGTTTGTAAAATTGGTGTTGACCTTGTTTAATTAAAGGTATATATTAAACATTTGTTTTACTGCCACTCCGATTTAAAATATATTTTAGATAGACATTGTCTACCTTTTAAAGAGAAATGATAATAAAAATTTTTTAAAGAAATAAGCAATTCTCCTCTGAAATAGAGATGTTTATTTACTTAAGAATTATAAAAATTATACACATAGCAAGCGCCTGGGGGACAGAGATCATCCTTATTTTCCTCTGTATTCCCCGTAGTAACTAGCATTGGGAACTTAATATAAGTGATCAGTAATTATTTTTCAAATGGTTGAGTGATTCCCTAACTTCAGTTAAATTGTTTACCACTGTTCCCTCAGTTTATTGAAGATCCATTTTACTTATTGACTAGAAGTAATGTAACTGATTGCTTCTGTGACTAAATCACTTTCATTATTTTATCTACGTGTATTTCTACTACTTTAATTTGCTTTTCCTCTGAGTTAGAACTTTCATAAAAGTCTAACAAGTATCCTAGGTAATAGGGAAAAGCAAAAAAATCGCCAGGAAAGACGAAGAGTAAAAAATACACAGTTTATTCCCAACTGCCCTCCTCAAATCTTTATTTCAAATAGCTTAGTATTTATTTTTATAGTTATCCTCACTTTTCCACCACAAAATCACTCATATTACAAAATTAACAAAGAGGTGTTATATTGATGCATTTCTTGTGCTTGCTACTTATAATTTCTACTTTGGATTGTCATTAAGCTAGAAGCAGTATGGTGTTTGGACTGTGGAAAACCAAGAACCGGAATTCAGAGCCTAGTTCAAATATAATTAACTTAGTAGACTTGGACTGATTTCTTAACTCTCTGTTTTGTTTTAATTTCTACTTTTCAATTGAAAACAATTAAAAATCTACAATATGTAGATCATTTGTATAATGTATAAGTGATATGTTTGTGATCACTTAGACTTTGTACAAAGACAAGTATTGATATGTTATCCTTTAAGTATGAAATGAGTAAGAAATTGATTTTTGCCTACTCTTGATCTTAAAAATTTGGCAAAAGTCCTGCATACTTAGGAGTAGTAGTTTTAATCTGAATGTACCTCGATATCTTGGTTCCATAGAATAATATTTTTTACTAATCAGTAGTGAATAACTGAGCTCTTATTTGAGTATAAATAAAAGCTCTTCTAATTTGAGGAGAGGTGATCATATAGAATGTGGCACATTTTTGCAAAATTGCTTGTTTAACAAGCAGGAGTGCCTGGATTTTATTTTGGTTAACTTTAGGGGAAAAGTGCTTGACAAATGGGGCTTGCTGTTTGCTTTGACAGTCTGATTTTGATTTTTTTTTTTCAGATGCCTGATGGGAAGGGGAGGGCAAACAGACATAAGGTGTATAGAGAGGGTAGGGAATGCTAATTTTCTTCAGTGACTCAGGTGAACTGAGACTTTTATAAATCTAAAGTGATCAGGAAAAGTATAAAAGCAAAATACAGATCAACAGTTTACAAACACTGTCAGGTCAAAAAAATGAATTGATCTCTTAGGTTTTCTATTCAAGTTAGTTAATAGCAAAATGCCTTATACTAGGTATTCAGGAATACATACAGAGTTTTATTTTGTTAACTTGCTCCTGAGAAAGTATGAGCCTTCAAAGTTAGTATCCATAATTTTTTTTAGAAACTCCTTCAAACAGGATTTAGACAACCGGTCGTAGTTCACACCTCAGTCATTTTAGTATTTCTAATACCTAAGGCAATGCCTGACAGAAGTCCTGGCAACTCTGCTTTTTGCCTAGATGAATTATAGCTCTAGACTCAAAATCATAGACTCTAATACTGTTGTTCCTACTTTCCAAGTTTCTCCTCTAAAAACTTTTTTCTGCATAACTTACCAATAAGGAAAATATATGTAATATTTACATATAAAGGTTATAAAGCAAAATAGAATGTTGTCAGTGCCATTTTGTCAATGAGTCTCCTCTATCCCATCCCTCTGTGCTCCTCCAAGAAGTTAATGTTATCTTGTGTTTTGTGTTGATCATTTGTTTGGATGATACTGTTTTCATGTGAGTAGGAACCCATAAATATACTTTAGTTTCCTAATTTTTGAGCTTCCTAAGAAGTTATATGTGTGCTTTCCTACAACTTGTATTTTTCCTTCAGTTTTTTGGTAAGATTTGTCTATGTTGTGTGTTGCTGTGGTTCATTAATTTGTCACTGCCACATAGCATACCAGTGGGAGAATATGCCACAATTCATTTAACCATTCCCCTGTTAATGATTGGTGTAGAATTATTGGGTTGCAGGGTATACAAATTTTCAGTCTTATAAGATAGTGCCAAATTAGTTTTTAAAGCGGTTATACCAACTCAGAAATGTAGTTCATGAAGAAGTGGGTCAGTAGGAAGCTTTACATTTGAAGAAGGGATTCAAACTACCACTATGTCTAGTTTGAGTAAAAAAAGTAAAGAATAAACTGAAATAAGTATAGGTAAATAATAGAGATAACATCACTTATGATAGTATTTATTTTATACATTGGATTATTATTGTCATAAACACTGTATAGCTGGCATGGTTTTAGAATTGAAATTAGTTATAGGACTGAGTATCATATGCATATGTAAAGCTGAGGCCTTGGAGTAGAGAAATCTGAGTTCTAATTCTATCACTTACTAGTTTTATTACCTTGGGTGTTACTGATCCACTTCCTTTTTAACACTTAATATTATCAGACTTCTTAATTTTTGCCAAATTATCAAGTATTAAGTGGTGTCTCAAGTGTCGTATTAATTTGTGTGCCTGTGTTTATTAATGAGGTTAAACTTCAGGTAAAACCACTGACAGAACATTTAGGAATTGAACTCAGGCTTCTGCTCTATCTTTAAGCTCTGTAAATAAGTATATTTTGGCATATAGCCTTCCCATAAAGGAGACTGTCATTAAAATGTAATTCTCATTCAAAGAATTAATACTAACAAATTCCTTTTCTATTCTAGGCCTAACTGGTATTGTTTTTAAATATAAATGGTTCATTATATTTTATTTGTAATCTTTGTTAGTTTTTTCTATCAAAGTGTATGGTATATGTATTAGCAAGCTTCAAAATAGTATAGTCCCATTAAAAGAGGTGCTCTTGTGACAAACAGAAGTCTTACGTTTGAAGAAGGAAGCCAGAGTACAACTATTTCCAGTTTGAGTGAAAAAAGTAAGGAAGAAACTGGAATAAGTTTACAGGTAAATATTATTGACCTTATTATAAGTGATAATATTTGTTTTATATTTTGGACTATTATTTTGTTATAAAGACTATATAGATTTGATTTGTCATTTGATTTTCAAACTGAAGTTACCTTTTTGGACTGTCATATACATAAATTCATGGTTTGAGGCTTAGGCCTTGGAGTAGACAAACTTGAGTTCTAACCCTGACTCATCCACTTAGTTGTATAATCTTGCACAAATTACTTAACCTTTCCAACCTTGAGTTCCTTTATCTGAAAGATGGAAGTAAAACCACCTATCTCATAGGGTGAATTTATACCATGTATTTTCTGCTACAGTACTCTGTTCATTTTCTTTGTAGCACTTAACATTTATAATTATATTTTTATTTGTTTACTTGTTTATTGTATGTCACATCTCAGGGCAGATTGCTTCTGTAAATTTTTTAATGTTTACTCTTAAATTGACCCATTCTTACTGAATTTCTTTAGTCACCTAATTCCTCTAAAATGAGTTTCATCTTCTTCAGTTTGCTTAAACCTCTGATGTTCTCTTCTCTGTCTTTTGTTTCTCTCTCCTCCTACTTCTTGGACAAAATAAGGGGACATTATAGGAAGTCCCACCACATCCCACTGTCAAACATAGAAATCTCCCTGCATCTGCTGCCATTGTAATGTTTCCTCTTGTTAAAGCAGAGGAAGTTCTCCTTCTGTCCTTCTTGCTGTGCTTTGTTTTTCATCAACTCTTTCACAGGAACATTTATTTTTATTGTGCCGTGCTCCTTCTCAACATATTCAAATTTTCAAACTCTTATTAAAAACATTCTCCTTCAAACAGACACAAAATCATTTCCCTTTTCCCTATGTTATCTTAAAGGTGACATCTTTTTTTTCTCCCTTTCCATCACAGCCAAACCTTGTGAAAGAGTTGTCTGTATTTCCTGTCTCCATTTCCTTCCTTTTACCCTCTCCACTGAATAGCACTTGCTAATGTCACTCATAAACTTCATGTTATGGTCACTTTTCATTCAACTTCTTCCTTAATGTTTCATCAACACATAACACCATCAACCGTGCCTTACTTGAAATATGTTCTGTCTACCTTTTTGATACCATTCTCCTGATTTTTCTCTTTCCTTTTTTTGCTTCTTTATAGTCTTAGCCTCTTTTCTGAGTTTCTGGAGTATCTCCTGTGCTTCAGGCACTGTGCTAGACTTCTGAACTGAATGTTCCAATACTGAGGGCTTGATTTCATGTTTATGAATAGAAACAGTTTGATTAGAATAATAGAATTATGCCGATATCAATTTGTGTTTAGAAAGTATTTCCTGGAGCAAGTACCATTAAGAGAATTAAATTGCTTGATCAATTTTCTCTGCAATGCAGTTTCTAATTTTCTGTTTTCTTTTTTTGATTTTTGTTTTCTTTTTCCTTTTTTTTCTTTCTGTTTTGTTTGCTATTTTCATTTTTATTTTACTGAGATTATTTTAAGCAGAATCAATTCTTTCCCGAGTAAATTTTATAACAAAGTTTTGAGTCATCAAACCAATTCTATATCCATATCACATTTTACCAGTTATAATAGTGCAACTTTGAATTTTCTCTCAAAGAAAACCTTTACAGCTTGTATTTTTACCAAATTCAGTTTTCAAGAGTCAGACTTTGCAGGACTTCATTTTCCCATGTACAGTTTTAGCTGTTGACAGGATTTTTGTTTTTATGATTATTTTTGCATGTGTTAGAAGCCTGTTAGGTTGGGATTTATTTCTTATCTAATTCACTAAATCGTGAGCAATTCTTCTCAGGTAGTCAGCAGTCATTCTGTTGTCTGGGATCAGTTTGTTGTGTTGCTGATCAGTATCTTTAGTATATATTTAAATATCATTATATTTTACTTTTATAAAATAACATGTAGAGTTGGGAGTTACATGATGGTAATGATATAATTTCAAATTTGCTGAATTCATAAACTGATAGTTTTCCCCTCCAATTTTTGTTGTTTCCATGTTTTTAGGATCTGCTCTTAGAAATCTACAGAAGTATAGGAGAGCCAGATAGTCTTTATGGTTGTGGTGGAGGGAAAATATTACAACCCCTTACTAGGTAAATTGCTTTTTTATAGATAATGCTATAGTAATTCTGTTATGAAAGAAGTTACATGTATGTAAAACTCAAAAGCATTTAAAAACTCTTTTCTTATAGACTACGAACATATGAACATGAAGCAATGTGGGGGAAAGCCCTAGTAACATATGACCTTGAGACAGCAATCTCCTCCTCAACTCGCCAGGCAGGAATAATTCAGGTACTTTTTTTTCTGCTTTGGTAAAGCACTACTAGTGTAGTGCTCAGATTATTTCAGTTTGTCAGTGGAATATTTACACAACCAGATAAACTGTAGAGGTAAGACTGAAGGTTCTTTTTCAGGCACTGGGATTAAAACTCTGAGGGATGCACAGGCAAATTGGAAAGGTCACTGACCTGAAAGATAGTGTAGATTTGTTGGTCATAATCTTAGCTAACAGTAGAAGACATTTCTTGACTGTGGGCAATGTGCCCAGTAGTGAATTAAGTCCTTTGTATGGAAAATCTCATGTAAACTATTTCTCATAGTTTGCACTAGAGTTTGTCCCAGGAGTTATCATTTTATTACTGGCTAATATTCCTTAGCCATTTTTTAAATCAAATATCAGAACCCTTTGAGCTCTATCTTTGTGTTTTAGGGGCAACACACAAACAATATTTTGGCATTTTAAGTGATGTTGTGAACTACTAAAATTTTGAAAGTTACTTTTTATGTTTGCTGTTTTTTGTTTCTCTAGTATTCTATATTTTTTATTCCTTTTTTTTTTTTTTTTTAACTCCTGCATAGGCCTTGCAGAATTTGGGACTCTGCCATATTCTTTCCGTCTATTTAAAGGGATTAGATCATGAAAATAAAGAGTGGTGTGCTGAACTACAGGAACTTCATTACCAAGTAGCATGGAGGAATATGCAGTGGGACCACTGCATTTCTGTCAAGTAAGAAGAATTCAGACATTTTTAATTGCCATTTCTCTAGTTATGAATAATGAACTGTTTTTATCTTCTTGCTCTATGAATGTAGCAGGAATTGTGTTTTCATGTTTTGTAGATGCTGTAAGCTAAATGCTTAAATAATATAGCAGTATGCAGTAAGTGTACGTAGGGCTGAATTTCACTCTCTTCTTATATTAGGGCACCTTCCCCTCCACCCTCAAGATATTTTTGAAAATAGAAATATAAAAATTATTTTCTCATGAGAATCTTATTCACTTATTGTTTATAAATCCAAAGAGTAATAGAGGCATTTCCCTTCGCACTCCCTGCTGCAAACATTTTATTTAGTTAGATGGCACTTTTATTGGCTGGATGGTACATGAAAGACTGTTTATCTTTATTTGTGAAATATTTTCTTTTATTAAAAAAACACTGCTAAATCACTAGCACGGGAAGAAAACGTTTATAACCTACATGTACCATCACCATGTGTTCTGAATGAAAAGCCAAACACCTAATCTAATAAAAGATTGTGTATTTATGTAAAAAGTCTTGATGATATAAACCAAAAAATTAAATCATATTAATTGTATGTTTAATCACTTTCATAGAAAAAAATTGCATTAACTAGAATGTCTTTCAGATTTCAAACTGTTAGATTGCCGTAAAATTAGAGATACGCACTCGTATTTTAAAAACATTTTACTCTGTGAGCTGATTCCTACTTGTCTCTGTGAATCTCCATATTCTGTTTTCCCCCTTGCATACTATATTTCAGCCACATAGCTCTTCTCCATGTTTTTTTCCATCAAGCCAAGCTGTTTGTACCTAAAAGCCTTAAACATATCTTCTTTTCCCCTGTTACCATGAAGGTGGCTACTTGTCATTCACACTGTAGTTTAATAATGTGACATATTCAGATACATCTTTTCTGACCATCCATTCTAAAATAGCCACCCAGTCATTCTGTTTTGTTACCCTATTTTACTTTCCTACAAGTCCTTTGTCACTGCTGGTATTTTTCTTATTTATTGTCCATCTGCAAACCAGAACATAAACTCCATGAGAATGGGGACCTGATCTGACTGGTCCACAAATGTATTCCCTGCATCTAGAATCTGGTGACTAGTGCCTGGCACGTAGTAAGTGTTCATCAAATAAATAAATGAGAATATAACATGTTTAGAGCAAGGAAAAATATCTGAGAAATTCACGTTTTTCTGCGTGAAGAATTTAAATGATCCACAAAATTCTTTGTAATTCTTAACAAGTTTTCTAGAAATGCATTTTTTTTAATGGAGATATCTTAATTTTAGTTTAAAATTTTGCCTTTTGGTGAAGTTGTTTATGCACACATATCTTAGGAGTCTCTATTTTTAAATGTCTTTTTCTTTTATTTTTAAAATTATTTCACAGCAAAGGAATAGAAGGAACCAGTTACCATGAATCATTGTATAATGCTCTGCAGTCTCTAAGAGATGGGGAATTCTCCACTTTTTATGAAAGTCTCAAATATGCCAGGTATTATAAAAAGAAAGAGTTACTGTATTTTAATATTTAATGTCATAGCTTCTTTTCTGAAAACTTTAAGAATAATTTCAACACAAGGATTTGCACTGGTGAAGGAGTAAGACCTGGTGGCTGTGGTCAGGTTGTTTCCTTGTTATTCCCTTTTCCCCCTTTAAAAAAATTCCCTGTGTAATTAATAATTCATACTAGTCAGTGTTGAAACTCAAAGCAGTGCAAAAGTGGGAGGAAATATTCAACAATTAAGAATTTCATAGCTTTTACATATCTGAGAAATGAGTGCTCAGATGAATTTTATCTTTTGCAAGCATGTTTTCATAAGAATTATGAGTATTCCTGTCTTAATAATTGTTTTCTGTACTTCGTATTTTAAATTTTTTGTATGAAAGAATTCTTTAATACACACTTGATATGTATATGTACACATATATACACACAAGTGTTTATATATATATAACCAATGTTACGTTTTAATTTTTTGTTTTAGATGTAAGAGCATGCTCATATGGTAGGTACTTACATAAAGTGTTAAGTTATTTTTTCTTATGTAATAACTTTTTCTTTGCTTATGTGGTTCAAATATATTCTACCTTTAAAAATAAAATTCCCTTTGGGATCCCTGATCAATTATTTACTCAGAACCCTGAAGAAGGTCTTCTTGTTTACCATTCCTTTGTTTTCTTCCTGGAGCAGTGTACTGAGAATTTTAATCTTTTCTCCTCTAGTAGTTATGTGGCATTTACCTCTCTTAACGTTTAGTGTCCTTTTTATAAAATGGTGACTAATGGTCAATACTTAAAGGCTTGTTATGAGGTACAAATGAGATAATGCACAACAAAGAACTTAACTATAACAGGCTAAAGAAATGTAACACATTTTTTGTTTCACAAAATACAAACAGTATTTGTGATCTAATAAATCCTGTACTTTATTACAGAAGTAATACTTGCTATCATTTAAGTGCTTATCATGTGGTGGCCACTTTGTTAGGCTTTTTCTTTTTCTTTTTATTTATTTATTTTTAAGGGGAGTGGTAGCTGATGAGGCAAGGGAGGATTTTTTTTAAGATGTTAGGGGTAGGAGTTTATTAATTTTATGTATTTATTTTTGCTGTGTTGGGTCTTTGTTTCTGTGCAAGGGCTTTCTCTAGTTGTGGCAAGCAGGGACCACTCTTCATCGCGGTGTGCGGGCCTCTCACTATCGCGGCCTCTCCTGCTGCGGAGCACAGGCTCCAGACGCGCAGGCTCATTAGCTGTGGCTCACGGGCCCAGTTGCTTTGCGGCATGCGGGGTCCTCCCAGACCAGGGGTCGAACCCGTGTGCCCTGCACTGGCAGGCAGACTCTCAACTACTGCGCCACCAGGGAAGCCCTGTTAGGCTTTTTCTGTATGTATTCTTTAATTTTCAACAGGAAGTGAAAAAACTTGGATTTAGAGGAATCCAGTAATGTGCCCAAAGCTATTCAGCCATTACTGGCAAAACTGGGATTTAGATCTAGGTCTCTACGATTCCAAGGCTTACTTTGTTTCCACTACCTTATGCTGGTGCTTGTGAGTGTTAGTATTATTAGATCCACACCAAGGCCTATAATAGGAAGTCAACTTTTATCTTCCTGCAAACCTCTTCTTAGTTTTTAAGTGTCTTGTCTTTTTTGCCACTAGAGTTAAAGAAGTGGAAGAGTTGTGTAAGGGCAGTCTTGAGTCTGTGTATTCCCTCTACCCTACACTTAGCAGATTGCAAGCCATCGGAGAGCTCGAAAACACTGGGGAGCTTTTCTCAAGGTATGTGATTCAAATGACTGTGTATTCCAAAGTATAACCTTTCTGTTACCAATAGGGACTTTAAAAAATAAAAAGTCTCTATATAGAGACCAGCCATAGGTTTATTTCCTTTTATCAAGATATAAGTAAATTAACCTAATGAACTGTGATCTTGTTAAAATAAACATTTTCAAAAATATTCATTGTAAAAATTCAGGTTTTTAAAATTTAACTTATTATGTTTTTCTCTTTACAACTTTTTCCCTGTTCTACCCTAGATGAAATTCTTTCCTCATGTTTTTTACCATAGCACATTATACTCCATTCTGTTTTAGTATCCCATTGCATTAGTGTCATTTTATGTATACTCTGCCATGCTGTACTAGAAGCTCCCTAAAAATAGGGCTTATTTATTCTTGAATCGTTTGTATCCCTAGTGCTTTTTCCTGGTGACCAATTCTTAGTAAACAGTCAATGTTAATGAATATGGAGTAAGTGTTTAGGGGAGATTTCCTCTTACAATGGTGAAAAGGAAGTGATCTCACTTTCCAGTGTTCCTGGATCTTTCTCTGCTAGGGAGTTATAAGGAAGAAAGGGGAAGAAAGGGAAAGTTTGATGAACTGGTACCAAATACCTATGCTCTAGGACAGCAGTTCTCAAGGTGTGGGTAGAGATCCTGGTTTTCCCAAGATCCATTCAGGAGTTCATGAAATCAAAACTGTTGTTACAATTATAGCAAAATGTTATCTGGTTTTTTTTGCTCTCATTCTCTCATGAGGTATAGTGAAGTTTTGGTGAGGTATCAGAATAGCCACAATTATCTGAAAAGACTATTAAAATACTCCTCCCTTTTCCAACTATGTATCTGTATGAGGCTAGATTTTCTTCATATACTTCAGCCAAACATCATAGCACAGCAAAGCAAATGCAGAAGCAAAGATGAGAATTCAACTGTCTCCATTAAGCCAGACATCAGAGAGTTTTGCATAAATGTGAAACAGTGCTCTTCTCACTAAATTTGTTTTGTTTGGGGAAGAATAGTTATTTTTTTATAAAAAATGTTATTTATGATATGATATATAGTCGATTTACTGTTGTTATTTTAAAATAAATACATGTTAGATTTTTCTCAGTTTTAGTTTCTAATAAGGTAAATATTAATAGGTATAATCCAATAAACGAAAGCTCTTTGGGGGTCTTCAATAATTTGTAAGAGTGTAAAGCGTTCCTGAGATTAGAAAATTTGAGACATGCTGCTCTAGGATCATTTTGGGAGGAATTAAAGTTTTGGTTCCTGTGAATTTGTGTTACTGTTTCCTTCTTGATCAGGCAACTAAAAGAGCTTTCATTTCCTAGTCATCACCTTGTCATCTTCTTGGTCTCCTTGCTTCATCTTAATTTCTCTTCATATAGTAGGCCTAAAGGATTGGACAGCACTGCTTAGTTTGAACATCTGGGAAGCACTCTGTTCATCTAAACTAATTGTATGATATGCATTTTCTCTTCCTTTAATAAGTAGTATTGGTATATGAAACCTTTACGAGATGCCAGCATTTCCTTCATTGGATTGTTCTTTCTTTAACAGCTGCCATTTTGCATAGAGTCATGCCCTGTGCCTGGCAGGCACAGTAGATAATGAGTTTATTACATTTCCTTGCTGACTGTCCTTTTTACCACAGGGAACATTGAAGCTGGACTAGAGGTATAGATGTTCTGAATGACAGGCGTGATGAATGTGTTCTCATTTCAGAAGAATGTTAGTTTAGAAGTGCTGCTTTTTGTGAGTTTGAAGAGTATTTTTAAGAAAATCTTGAAAGTATCATCTATAAAAATATTAAATCACTATGCTGTATACCTGAAACTAACATAATATTGTAAATCAACAATACTTCAATTTAAACAAAGAAAGAAAAAATCTTTAAATGTTCATCTGTTGGGTTCTCTGCTGACTGAGCCTCAGAGGTCTGACCATATTGTAGGTTTCTATACTATGGTCCTTATTTTGGATTATTTTAGAAGTTCCAGTCATGTTACTGCAAAAATTCCTTTGTGTCCTGCCCCCCAGGGGTGCTTTATGACCACCTAGAGGGGTGGGATAGGGAGGACGGGAGGGAGACGTAAGAGGGAGGAGATATGGGGATATATGTATATATGTGGCTGATTCACTTTATTATAAAGCAGAAACTAACATAACATTGTAAAGCAATTATACTCCAATAAAGATGTTAAAAAAAAATAAAAGAGAAAATGTTGGACCAGGTCAAGGGTAGGTAAACTATAGCCCTCAGGCCAAATCCAGCCCACTGCCTGTATTTGTCAATTTAAAAAAAAAAAATTCCTTTGTGTTTATTCAGTCTTAAGTTTCAGCAACTGCATATTAGCAGGGTTTTTTTTTTTTTTTTCATTTCTCTTATGTGAATTCTGTGATTTGGCTTTCAGATCAACAACAGATAGGCAGCCCTCTGAAGTATACATTAAGTGGTGGAAACATTCCCAGCTTCTCAAAGACAGTGATTTTAGTTTTCAGGAGCCTATAATGGCTCTACGCACAGTCATTTTGGAGATCTTGATGGAAAAGGAAATGGAAAATTCGCAAAGAGAATGTCTTAAGGACATTCTCACCAAACATCTCGTAGAACTCTCTGTATTAGCCCGAACTTTCAAGAACACTCAGGTAATCAGATTTAAAACTATGTCATCTCACCTGTTGACCTTGCCTTTTATTACCCAGAAAATAGAAAGCATAAGTAAAAAAGGAATGTCACTGAGAGACAGAGATTGCTATTAAAACATTGTATAGCATAATTGTTTAAGATTTCCCATTTTGGAATTAGACCTGAGTTTGAGCCTTGAACCAGGTACTCACCTTCTCTAAACCTCAATTGCCTGGTTAAAAAAATGAGAAGCTACCTAACTTACTCATTGTATTTATAACAAGTCAGCAATTTTATATACTGTGTATAAACACACATAATTATATATATGTCTTTATATAAAGAGAAAAACAGGCTGACATTGGGCCTGGGGAAGGCAATCAGAGATGCACTTAAGACAGTCCTGATGAATAGTCAAGTCCTCAGTGAATGGTAGTAACTGCTTTTATTAGTAGTAGTAGTAGTGGTAGTAGTAATAGTAAAAGTATTTATTCTTATTTGTCATTTTCATTTCAGCTCCCTGAAAGGGCAATATTTCAAATTAAACAGTATAATTCAGCTAGTTGTGGAGTCTCTGAGTGGCAGCTGGAGGAAGCACAAGTATTCTGGGCAAAAAAGGAACAGAGTCTTGCCCTGAGTATTCTCAAGCAAATGATCAAGAAGCTGGATGCCAGTTGTACAGAGGTTCACATTTTTTCTATTGGCCAAATTCATATTTTACTGTTACAAGAAAAATTACTGTGCATTAAAATATTTAAAATAAAATTTAAAGTAATTACCAATTTTATTAAAGCTTTTATTAAAGCTTTGACCCATGAACAAGAAATTGTTAAAAGGAGTCCTGAAAATTAATATTTGTAAAAGAAGTTTAGAAAGTATTCATTTTTCCTATTTATAGCATTTCTATCAGTCCATCTTGTCGGTTAATCTATCCCATTGATAAGCCTCATTTTTTTAAACTTTCTACAGTATATGGGAAACAAAGATGAAAAAGATACTATAAATTTGAAATGACAAAAAAAAATGGAAGAGGAAATGCATGAGAGAACAAAACTTTTAGAAAAAAGCAAGTTGGAATAATTGGGTTGTTAATCCAAATACCTTGAAAACATTATGTCTAATATTTTATCTAACATTACCTCTATTAGTTATTGTAAACTTGGTTGCTTCTTCAACTCTATCTCCAGCATATGATGGGCAAAGTAGCAGCATTTGTAGGAATCATGAAGTGTTTTAAAGGTTTGGACACAATGATGTCCCTCTGACATAAACCTACTTGGTGAATATCAACTTTTTGTACTTTTGGATAATGGAAACTTATGTTAGATCCTCCATCACTGGAGAATTCATCATTATACCAAAGCCCTGGGAACTCATATGATATGATGTTTAAATGTTGCTTAACAATGTGGACTCCAGGGAGTTACCTACCCTCTTTGACCTCAGTTGTAGTTTTCTAATTAAAGATAACAATAGTACTTATTTCATAGGGTTCTTTTGAGGATTAAATGAGTTACTATACATAAAGCTGGTAGAAATGCCTAGCATATGAAAGTGCTCAATAAATGTGAGTTGCTCCGATAATAGTAATAATAATAAAGAGTAGAGAATGATTATTTTATAAACCTACATATTTGGAATTATTAAAATAGTTGTAAGGTAAAAAAGCAAATAAGGGAAGACATTTTTAACCTGCTTTTTTCCCCCTATGTGGAAGATTTTTTTATATAGTCATGATAATGAATTACATTTTAAGATTTTGCTTTCATATACAGAATGATCCCAACCTAAAACTTATATACACAGAATGTCTGAGGGTTTGTGGCACCTGGTTAGCAGAAACTTGCTTAGAAAATCCTGCAGTCATCATGCAGACCTATCTAGAAAAGGTAAGATTTTTGAGCAGCCCTTAAGAGAGTTGTTTAGCATGAACACATTTGATATTTTTATTGGGGTCAGATGTATTTCAAATGTGAATAAACGTATGATTTCACTTTTCTAAATATTATTACTGTTGTAGCTCTGTATACTCTTCAGGGCAGAATGAAACAGTGTTACAAAAGAAGGAGCATGTTTGGAAGTAAGCCCAAATGTGTCTTCTCTCTACCCCCATCACCAGCTACTCTTTAAACAAGTTGTTTTTGATAATTTCTCCATTTACTTATTTGTAAAAATAGCTGATTAAGGAATATGCAAGTCAACCTTTATTATTCATTTGTAGCCCAATGCTACAAGTAGGACTGGGATTCCAGTGCTACTACCGCTTTTGACCTTCCTGTTTCTCCCTCTTATTTAGTTTAGCTAATTTTAGAAATAGCTACTTCACTAAATAAATGAACATGAAAAGCATAATATGATTTTTTAAAATTTTATAGAGCTTTTTGTGTTTGCACTGTTCTTTGCGAATATTAGCTATTTTGGTTATTTCTGCCATATCAAAGTTGTTTTGAAAAGTCAAGAAAATACTTCATATAATTTAGCTTATATACATATATATAAATTAAACTTTAGTGTGGATATTTCTTTGAGTAATTCTTTAGATATATTTAGTATCTGCAAATATAAATGGATTGTTTTTTCTTGAAGGCAGTGGAAGTTGCTGGAAATTATGATGGAGAAACCAATGATGGGCTCAGAAATGGAAAAATGAAGGCATTTCTCTCATTAGCACGGTTCTCAGATACTCAGTACCAAAGAATTGAAAACTACATGAAATCGTCAGAATTTGAAAATAAGCAAGCTCTCCTGAAAAGAGCTAAAGAGGAAGTTGGCCTTCTTAGGGAACATAAAATTCAGACCAACAGGTAACTAGGGGTCTACAAGTGACAAGATATACAGATATACAGTATATATACAGGTATAGAGAACCAGATAAGAATTCATGCTCTGGTTCTAAGCTAATTGTAAAGTATATTGATGTTAGCTTCTTGTTTTGCTTTTTTTGTTTGTTTGTTGGTATCATAGTTGAAGAAGAGATAGGTGTTGAAATTAAATAGAGAGGAGTTACCTATTTTGATGTAATTAAATCCTTTATTCAAACCTGCTTTTGGTCTATATATTTTAGTGTAAGTAGAGAATAACGTTAGCGAAATACCTTGGATAGAGTCCACTTTGTCTTTGGTTGCCTAAGATAGCTTATGAGTTGCACAAACTTACTTTAAGACAAAACTAAGTTTGCTCCCCTTATAATTCTTAGAATTTTGCTCTTTCTCCTAAGGTGGACTCCAGATTTTTCATTTATTTTGTATATCTTATATGATGTTGTAGTTCTATAAAATTTGATGGCTTTTGTGTTTTGCTTTAATTGTCCAATATAAGATACACAGTAAAGGTTCAGCGAGAGCTGGAGTTGGATGAATGTGCACTCCATGCATTGAAAGAAGATCGTAAACGTTTCTTATGTAAGGCAGTTGAAAATTACATCAATTGCTTATTAAGTGGAGAAGGGCATGATATGTGGATATTCCGTCTTTGTTCCCTTTGGCTTGAAAATTCTGGAGTTTCTGAAGTCAATGGCATGATGAAGGCAAGTTTTCTTTTTCAACGCAATATTCTAGCCTGTGCTTTAAAAGTTTAGACATAAAACCCCTCAGTGTCGTGGATTTTGTATACTTTGTATCCTTGGCACTTGGTTCAGGGCTTTACACATAGGTACTTAATTAGCTCTAATGATGTAGGTTTATGTGGCTATGAGAGTATTTAGGTCAGTCTTTTCCTATATCTTTACAATTACCATAGGAAAGTACTCAGAATGCTAGATTGGGAGATTTGGAAAGCAATTAAAAATGATGTGATCACAGGTGGGGTATTTTTCCCCTGCTTTATTCTTTAATGGGATTTTTTACGATAAATTATTTTTGTAAATGGAAAAAAAGATTTTAAGAAGACATTAAAGTGGCAGTATTTTGTAAATTTTTATTTTTAAAATCTTTGGTTTTATTGATGACACCTAATATTAAAGTTATGTTGACAAGGTATATATTGGCAATCAGTTTGAAGCTTAAAAGTAAAATTGTTCTTCTGGCTGAAGAGAATGATATAACCAACCTCTGCTACTAGTGTACATTAAATCCTGTTACTTTTAGCATGTAGGGAAAAATAGTTATTCCCTGTTATTCACACTGACTTCTCAGGAGTCAAGATCACAATAGTCCTTAGATCTACATTTGTCCTCCTTGGATTCACTGGAATATGAGCAGGCCAAGTATTCCAGTTCTGAATACAGTTTGATTTAGGTTCAAATATTATGACTCACCAGTGAATCAATCCAGACTTTAAGATAAATGATAAGTAAAAATATGTGATTAGTGACATTTTATTTATTATCTGCTAGATGATTGCACTAGTAGAGGAGCATTTTCTTAGAATAATTTATTTGCTTAGTTGTGAGACTACTTGAAATGCATTGTTTTTTAAATTTTGTGTTCTTTTTTTATGGTAGAGAGATGGAATGAAGATTCCATCCTATAAATTTTTGCCTCTTATGTACCAATTGGCTGCTAGAATGGGGACCAAGATGATGGGAGGCCTAGGATTTCATGAAGTCCTCAATAATGTAAGTAAACCTGAAAATCAAACCAGTTGCTTTTCTTTTATATTATTATATACTACTGTTCCACTCCAGGAAGTGGCAATACAAAAAAAGTTTAGTCAGTCATATTTATTATGTTATATAAGGGCAAGAATAAAGATTTCCTTTTGTCTCCTCTCATGCTCCACATAAGTTACTCACTTTCTCTCTCTTTCTTATTACTCATGTACTTCTGTCTCTCTCTCTCTCTCTCTCATACATACCCATACTTACACAGTCCACCCACGGCAGCATCTAGTACAGTAACACATATCTTAATGTTAAGCAAAATTTTAAAGGTTATGGGGCTTCCCTGGTGGCACAGTGGTTGAGAATCTGCCTGATGATCTGTCCCCTGATGCAGGGGACACGGGTCATGCCCCGGTCCAGGAAGATCCCACATGCCACAGAGTGGCTAGGCCCGTGAGCCATGGTCGCTGAGCCTGCGCATCCAGAGCCTGTGCTCCGCCACGGGAGAGGCCACAACAGTAAGAGGCCCACGTACTGCAAAAAAAAAAAGGTTATGGATTTTCATTTTTTTTGTTTCCATAAAACTAACAGTTCTTAATTTTATAACAGCTCATCTCTAGAATTTCAATGGATCACCCTCATCATACTTTGTTTATTATACTGGCTTTAGCAAATGCAAACAAAGATGAATTTTTGACCAAACCAGAGGCAGCAAGAAGGAGTAGAATAACTAAAAATGCACCTAAACAAAGCTCTCAGCTTGATGAGGTATTTGTATTGAACATGCATACCTTTTTGAATTGCAATATTCATTTTTTCCCAAAATATTCCTTTCTTAAGTCTCAGGAATTCTAAGAGTGTGTGTTGTTGACAGTATTCAGTTTGTAAATTCTTTGTTATTGTGATGCTACCTAAAATTCGTTCAAAATTCCTGAATATTTCTCAAAGCATAAAAAATACCAAAAGTATTTTACCTTTATTCCTCAGAGCAATGAGCAAAGAAAAAATAAATTTTACAAGGCACCCAAGTCATTTACTCTTGAGATTATTATATCTTTGATGTATTTCATTCATAATAAGGTGACTGTCTCTGAGGGAATTATAGTCCTTCCATTGTCTAGCTTTGTGCATAAATTATTTTTCCTTTTGTTATTATAACTCTGAAAAGTTTAAGTCTTGGGTATTTGCTTATGTAATATTTTTTGTTTGTTTTTTATTAATAGGATCGAACCGAGGCTGCAAACAAAATAATACGTACTATCAGAAGCAGGAGACCTCAGATGGTCAGAAGTGTTGAGGCACTTTGTGATGCTTACATTATACTAGCAAATTTAGATGCCACTCAGTGGAAGACTCAGAGAAGTATGCAGTTTGAAAGAATGAGTGTTGCCTTCTTGCTGTGTTATTCTCTGTAGGAATATATTAATTATAGAGCTTAATAATGTAAATCTGTTCAACTCAAACACATTAATTATAGATGTGAAAGTCCTGATGATTACAACTCACACATGATTCAAAACATAATTTTTGTCTAATAGCTTCAACACCCCTCCAGTCACTTTTTTACTTAATATCTTTTTGTGGAACTGATAATAGGTGACTGCACTCTAGGACTTAAAAATGGCAAGACCTTATCATTTTCTCCATTATTCTTCTTGCTGTGTCTATTTAAATAATTATAAGCTGCTATAATATTTGGTTATTTGTATCTCTCTCCCCATACTTTAATAATTGTATTCTTTTTTCTGTTCAGAATCATATCTTCACATTTAAATTCTTATTATTTTAAAATAGGAATGAGGCTTCTCATAGTGTTCCTCTCTAAGCAAAGACTATTGTCATGTCCTTTAGTCACATTTAATAGTAATATGACAGCAGTACATTATCTATGTGCTATTTACACTGTATATAATTATCTTAAATTGCTTGATTTGACCCCTCAGGTGAATCTGGTCTAGTTACCAGTGCCAGGTAACCTGCAAATTCATTTGTAAGCCATGTCAACCATTGTTATGCCCTGACCTTGAGTGGCATTGTGTCCCGAGCCCTTGGTCTTCATTTCTAAATCAGGGCCTGAACCACAGATTAGCCACAGTTTGGGTTTATGGTATCTGCTGAATTCTCCTGCTTTACCTTCAGTACTATTCCTCAATTTGCAGTTGTCACTGAAACCTCTTTATTTTAAATACAGAAGGCATAAGTATTCCGGCAGACCAGCCCATTATCAAACTTAAAAATTTAGAAGATGTTGTTGTTCCTACTATGGAAATTAAGGTAATCTATCATTAACTGTTTTGATTTTTTAATTAAGCTAAATTACTCTTTAGTAGCTTAAACCATTTGAAATAGCCTTTTTTTGTAGGTCAAAATTGGTTAAATATTGGCAGTTTCACTTGTTTCAACCTATAGTTGTTGTTGTTTTTTTAAATATTTATTTATTTGGCTGCATCAGGTCTTAGTTGCGGCATGCGGGATCTTTCCTTGTGGCGCTCAGGCTCTTAATTGCGGAGTGTGGGCTTCTCTCTAGTCCTGGTGCACAGGCTCTCTACTTGTGGCACGCGGACTCTAGAGTGTGTGGGTTTAATTGCCCCATGGCATGTGGGATCTTAGTTCCCCAATCAAGGATCGATCCCACGTCCCCTGCATTGGGGAGGAGGATTCTTAGCCACTGGACCACAGGGAAGTCCCCAGCCTATATATATATATTTTTTATTGGATTCCCTTTGCCCAAGACTTAAAATATTTAAAGGCCTCTCCTGCTTTCTTTTCTTTTGCCTTCATTTTTACAGCTGTCATCTTTCTTATGAAGAAGTCTATAGACTTATTTTCATTGGCCAGAAGAAGGAAAGATTTCATGTGTTTATGCCAAAATTAAGTTTTAACTGAGCAAGAAAGTCCCTCATTGTTTTATACTGGTTTTTAAAATTCTGTATGCATTAGAATGTATTGACTGTGATGTATTACGGTATTAAATAATACAATATGTATTACAATATTAAATTAACTATAATATACATGACACTTTCAGTTATGTCCTGATGGTCTTTTATCGTTAGAAGTACGATGTTGCCAGGGATATATGTAATAATAAAGGTTACAGTTTAGAAAATGATAATTTTAACTATATTGTAAAATCTCTCCTTTGAGTTTATAGTTTAGTGTTTAATATCTGTAGTTATTTGATTTACAATGTAGCTTCATCATGTGGATTAACCTATCAGCAAGTTATTTAGCTGAATATTTCCTGAAAAATGCCAGATTTAGCAATTACAACCAAGAAAACTCCCCTCCATACTTTTCTAAAATTTACCTTGTTTTTGTGAGGAGATGACTTAATTTATACAGATAACTTAACATATACAGGTCACTGGCAAGACCTGAACCAGGGTTTTTCAGTAGTTTTTCAGTAACACTATTCTAACTTTGTATGCCCTACTTTTATTAAGAGATGTTTAGGGAGGTAAATTTTATCTATGTCACTTTTTAAAGCCTTTCCAATGTCAAATCTTCTTTCCTTCATTTATAAAGTTACCCCTTCAGTTCTTAACCAACAACACATTGTCATTCATTCCTCTGTTTAATATTAAAATTGTCATTTATAATTCATTTTTCTTTAAATGCAAATTGTGTATCTGAGCTATTGTCATATTTATACATTTTATTAGGTGGACCCCACAGGGGAATATGGAAATCTGGTGACTATACGGTCATTTAAAGCAGAATTTCGTTTAGCAGGAGGTTTAAATTTACCAAAAATAATAGATTGTTTGGGTTCTGATGGCAAGGAAAGGAGACAGCTTGTCAAGGTGAGATTTTCCTTTTGTTGTTAATGAAAAAAGTCAAATAGAAAACTTTAGTTGATATTTTCTTCCTACTTTGGGTCTTTATTTTTATTCTGAATAATTACAGGTGAGGAAAACATAAAGTAGAAATATATTGTTTTCTAGAAGCAGAATGCTTTTCCTCATTTTTTTGTCTCTCTGAAAGACCAGCCTTATTATAATAGTTGGTTGAAGTAAAAGAATACTTTTAACATGTACAGACATGTTGAGATTCACAATCAGCCTGCTTGTTATGGAAAAAAAAATTTTGGTGAGTATTGCTAATTTTCTTGAATAGTTCAAGTTGAAGGTCCTTGCTTCAGTATCCTGAATCTGGCACTTTGCTAAGTGCTATTAAATGTATCCGAAAGCGACAGCATTCCTCCCTTACTCTGCTGATTAAGCTCTTTGGGCCTTGCTGGGAAGTAGTAGAGAAACAACAGTGCTCCTCTACCTTGGTATTTTACAGTGTGCCCTCAAGTGGAGGGGTTCCAATTATTTTAATTACAAAAGCAGCAAGTGGGGGGAAACTTCTTATTTCTAAATTGGTCTGTCTACCCAGTGGTATAGCTTATTCTAAATGAAAGAGTAGTATTAAGTCTTAATTATTTAAGAGACTGTTACGAGGAGCACAATCCTCAGATTGATTTCTAAGTTCCCTTTGGCATCCTCAGATGACTCTTCATGTGATTTTATAATAAAGAAAATGAACTATGCTTAGTTGTTTGTGTTTTGATTATTCTGAAGGGCCGTGATGACCTGAGACAAGATGCTGTCATGCAGCAGGTTTTCCAGATGTGTAATACATTGCTGCAGAGAAATACTGAAACCAGGAAGAGGAAGTTGACTATCTGCACATATAAGGTAACTAGTTTATACTTCTGCTGCTTCATTAAGAACATGTAAAAGACACCATTATTCAGGCAGGGGTCAGCAAGCGTTTTCTGTGAGGGACCAACATTTTAGATTTTGTGGGCCACATAAGGTCTCTGTTGCATATTCTTTTTTTTTTTTTCCTTCATAACCCTTTAAACCTGAAAGACCATTCTCAGCTCACAGGCTGTACAAAAACAGTCTGGGACTGGGTTTGGTCTAAAGGCCATATATTGCCAACATCTGATTTAGACAATATTTTTCTTTTGTAAAAGTACACATTAATGTTAATTGCAGCAATTTTTTCTTTCAAGAAATCTTGTTTCCTGTAATAATCAGCTAAAGTATTTTCCCCTTATGTTTGACCATTTGGCCTATTTCTGGTATAAAAGTGCTTATAAGAGGAAAATTGATGTTAAAAAGAAAATACTGATTTAGTGAAGAATATAGTATATAATATAGGGTTTTAAAATTTTAAATATGTTAGTTTTTGACTAGGTAATACATTTGCATGGTTCAAAAATCTAATAATAGAAAAAGGTATAAAAAGGGAAGCTTTCTGTTACTGTTTTCCCTGTCAACCTCATGCCCCCTTCTTATAAGTACCATTTTCATTTGTTTCCAGTGTTATACAAATAGAATATATGAATATATTTCCTTATTTCCCCCCTTCCTAGAGAAATGGCAACATATATATATATATATATATTTAATTCAGCAATATGTTATAGAAGTCTTTCTCTTTTTTTAACAACTGGTTTATGTATTAGTACATAGTTATCATACAAGTCCCTTTCATATAAAATGGGCATCTGGGTTGTTTGTAGTCTTCTGTTGTAGCAGACAATGCCATGCTGCAATAAATAACACTGAACATATAATATTTCATATATGTGCAGGTGAATCTGTGGGATAGACTTCCTAAAGTTGGATTGATGCGTAAGAGTAAATGCACCTATAATTCGCTAGATACTGTCAGATTACATTTAATAGAGGGATGTACCAATTTGCATTTCCTCTAGCTTTTTGCCTGAGAAGATAATTCTCAAGTCACTTTATTAATTAATCATTTTTGGCCCCTAAATGAGTGCTCAGCTAGCATGTTTATGTTTTTTAAAATAGCTGTAAACCTTCATTTTGAAGGGCCTGTTTTTTACAGGTGTTCCTTTCTGGTGTCCTTCCTGTATCTCCTATTTGCCCTTTATTCTTATGTCACTGCTGTAACAAGGCTTATTTATTTATTCATTGTTTCTATTTCTGTGAAGATATAAATAAATTAAGATAATTACTGTATAGCAGAGAAGCAACCTTTCAGAGACACTTTTATGATAGTCCCATATCTGTTTCTTAAACCTGCAAAATGGTATATACCACAAGTGTTTATATTCTCTAGTGAGTTAACCCTACTTAACCTCGAGGTATCCCAACCATCAACTAAGACTAGTTTAAAAATATAATAGAGGGCTTCCCTGGTGGTGCAGTGGATGAGAGTCCGCCTGCCGATGCAGGGAACACAGGTTCGTGCCCCGGTCCGGGAAGATCCCACATGCCGCGAAGCGGCTAGGCCCGTGAGCCATGGCCACTGAGCCTGCGTGTCCAGAGCCTGTGCTCCGCAACGGGAGAGGCCACAACAGTGAGAGGCCCGCGTGCCGCAAAAAAAATAAAAATTAAAATTAAAAAATAAGTAAATAAACATATAATAGAAAAAAGTCCCTTTCACAATAATATAGTGTATATAATGTGAATAAACTGCCTAGGAATAATGTTAATAAGAAACATACAAGACAATGAAATAAAATTACAAAACTATAACAAGAAAGAATAAAGGAACACTAAGGTAAGGGAGAAGGCCCATGTCTTAAATGGGAAGGCAGTGAAAAATGTCAGCTCATTTCTAATTTATGCATAGACAATGAAATTTCAGTAAAAATTTTTATATCATGGAAACATGATTTAAAAGTTTATCTTGAAAAATATATTGGTGAGAATGACTAAAATGTCTTTGATAAAAGCAACAGGTGAAAGTGGACTGTGTCTAATCATATGAAAGCAAACGGTAAAGCTTTAGTAATGAAGATGGTATAGTTCGTGACATAAAAATAGATTAATATCCTTGAAACGGATGTTTATGTATACATTTATAAGAAATCAGTATACAGCTTTCACTTTTAGAAAGTTCCTGAATAAGCCTAAAAATGCTGTTAACTCTGGGTATGATGGGATTATGGATAATACCTGCTTTTTAATATATTTTGAATTGCCCTAAATGAACATTTTTTTAAATTATAAGAATAATTGTTAAACTAAAAACACCAAATAGTTAGGGGAGTAGGGAAAAAGAAATTAGATCTACCCTCGAAAATTCTGATTGAGTCAGGCTATTGTAATTGAAAACTGAACTTTTTTAGAGCTTCTTAATTGCCTACAGAAATAGAAATATAAAACTCACTTGTTAGTTGGGTGAGGTTGAGGGGTGGGAAGCATGAAGAAAAGCACACTTTTTCGTAATACCTTCAAGTTAGTGAGAAATTTGTCATGTGAAACTTTGTAGGATATTAACTAATTTAATTGATGCTTTCTATTAGCAGTTGACAAAAAAACAAGTTCTTGTGGAGTGCTAAGAGCAAAAGTTTAAAAAAGATCTGTGAAATCTTTCCTGCAGAAGGACTTCTTTGGTGTGGTTTAGATCAGTGCTGCTCAAATTTAGCAGGCATCATAATCCCTGGAAGGGTTTGTTAAAACACAGATGCTGAGCCCCTAGAATTTCTAATTCTAGGATGGAGCCTGAAAATGTGCATTTCTAGCCAGGTTATCAAGTGATGCTGATGCAGCAGTGTTTCAGGAACCATACTTTTAGATCCACCAGTCTAGTTACTTTGCTATCATTTGATCTAGCTTAATTATAGGACAAAGTTGATGAGCTTTTAACTGTCCAGGTACTTTAATGTGGCAGGTACTTTAACAATTGCCAAGAAGTTTTTAGAGGGCAGATATTCAATAACATGAATGAAAGAAAATGTTTATGTTCTAAATGCCAGACTTTTAGATAGCATAGATGATGACTGAAGAACTGGGATACAATGTGTTGCAAAAAGTTTGGGCTCTAAGATTACCTGTTTATTTTCAGAAAGCCACTCAGGTTTCCAAGCAGGTAACACAGTTTAGCTTCCAAAGTTCATTGCTATAAAGCATGAGAGAGAGAAGGCCCTAACCTAAAACATTTTCAAGGCAGAAATGACTAAACTCTATTTCTACCTTATGACTTTTTAAATATCTGATTTTTATAGAGAACGATTTTACCAATTAAATGGTGGAGTTATTTAATGTTACACATCTGAATATTAAAAAGTAACCTCTTCATATGAGAGTTTAGGTTTGACTTTATTGTTTAGAATTATAATACTGGGCCAATAGATGTGTATTATTTTGAGATTACTCCAAGAATGTGAAAGTTATGTTATAACTCTATTGCTAGCTGTTCTTGATTTCAGTTAACGTTCCTGGAAGTTCTATAATGTATGTAGAAGCAGTCTGCCTAGTCCAGGTCTTCTATGGAGTCATTCCCAACCTGGCACTCAGGTGTCCTGTGATCATTGTGTCAACAAGAAGGGTCATTGACTTCTGAAATTAGCTCTTGGTACCCAAATGTCAGCATACAACCTCAAACGGAGACACCTGTATATTGAGGCACACCAGATACCTTTCATCAGAGAGAATCACATGGAGATGAAGGAAGACAAAGTTCTTATTGTATATGCTGACACTGAAACATAGCCCTCTGATAACTAGAATTTGTGTGACTGGACTAATTTATCTCTACCCAAACTACATTTTTAGAAAGTATATTGAATAACTAGCCTAAAGTCTTAGATATGAGAGGATTCATTTTTTAAAAATCAAAGTCTTATATAAACAGTATTTACATGCAGAAAGAAGTTTCATATTTAATTCTTCATTATGCCTTTTGCCAATAACTAATTTTTCTTCTTTGTGATATATCTTCCTTCTCAGTCAGGATTCTGGGAGATAAGTCATAATGTCCTAAGGCATTCACTGTATATAATGAATTAACTTCATTTCTATGTATCTGGGATGGTACTAGCTGTGTACCTTGAGGTAATTTGAGAAAATAGTCATCAATCATTTTTTGTGACACCCAGGCAAAATACTCAGATACTCAGATGAAATAGGCTATTCCAGGGAATCTTAGTACCTGAGGAAACACTGCCATTTGCCTTTTGAAACTTGAATTCAACTGTTTTAACATCAACCAACATCACAGTTGAACTCTGAAATGAGATAGAAAAAAGCCAACCTGTTCCTTTCTAGATCAGTGTCTTAAAAAAGACAAGGGTTTTATTTTTTTCCCCATAACTAAATATTAATAGAGAGTAATTTTGGAAAAGCGATCTTTGATGGAATATACTAGGAGGCAAGAATGTTAATGTGATCAAGCATTAGGGATCACAGCTAGCTCAAAGATAGGTCTGGGTTTTCTGGAAGGAAGGCATTTAGAGCTACTTAAGCAGGAAGGAAAATCGGTTGGAAACGCTATGAGATCCATTCATTAATTCGTACAATAATTGTTTATTTACACGCCTAGTGTTGTGTTAGATACTCTAGTAGGTGCTGGGGATATAAAAGTAATAAAACATAGTCCTAGTTCTTAAGGAGCTCAGCAGGGGAAACAGACACACAATTATAATGCAAAGTGTTAAGTGCATTTTTAGAGAATGAAAAGAGCTAAAGATAGAGGAATCATGCGTATCTTTAACACCACTGGGGAAGGCCAAGGCTGAGGGCAGGAAGAAGCTCCATTGCCACTGGGGCACAGAATAGGGAGAGGCTTGGGCACCAACTCCCAGTGGCCCCACAACACAAGGCCATCACCCCCAGGGTCACTGTGACTTACTGGAGCAAGCAGAGTCTTCTGGGCCAGGGTTCTTCTAGCTTGTTTTTCACTGTACCCAAGTAGGAGGCCTCACCGCATTAACAGGCAGCCAGAACCTGTTTAATGGTTCCTTACTAAAATGCCTGTAATCCAGCACTGCTCCTCAGATTATGGCCCTGCCTCTAAAGAGAGGGCTCCATTTTGAGAGCTTCTTGGCCCTGACAGTGAGCGGAGGCTCAGGAAGGATACACAGCGTGGATTCACAGTCACTGTCCTTCTTCCGCTTCTGGAGACAATTTAACATCTGAGGGAGTTTGAGAGGAAAGGAGGGACCAGCCCTCTCTGCCCTGCCTCATCTGCCCCTGACTGTGCTCCTATAAGAAAATTGATAAGTAGCCTGAAACCCATGGTACCAGGGCCTACCCTGTATCCATGATCCCTGGCAGGCCCTTCCACTCACCCCCTTAACCAGAGTGGGTGGACATAGAGCAGAAGGACACCTGAAGCCTTGAAAGAGGCTTTAAAGCACAACCCTTTTGCAAGGGCCCCTCTCAGGAGCTTCAGGGCATGGCTCCTGTTCTGTAGCCTCCAGGACCTAGGCCTGTGAACATCCAGGGGCTTAGCCTTAGGATCTGAGCAGCAGTATGTTCCTAAGGCTGAGCCCCACCAGCTAGCTTATCCAGAGCTAGCCTTATTTTGGCATCTTTGAGACAGGGTGCTGACCCTGAGCCTCCTCATCTAAAGAGGACAGTCATAAACGGTTCAAGGCCCAGACACTGTAAAAGCTGGGGTAGAGCCCCCATGAGAGGAACATGAGCCCTGCTCTGGGATCACAGCTGTAGAGGACCATTTCAGGGGAAGGGCAGAGTGGGCAGAGGAGAGTTAGGGGTATGTGTGCAGGCAAGGAGGTGGGGAGAGTGGTGACTTAAGACAGAAGCATCTTATATTCCCTATGTCCTAATTTTGTTTCACTTCAGGGCTTTCACTTCCCTCTGCCTGGAATACTGTTCCCTCAGATCTTTGCATGAATTATTATTCTTTCAGGTTTTTCTCTAATGTTACCTCTTCAGAGACGCCTTCTCTGACCACGTCTCTATTACTCACTTTTTTAAATGTATGTTTTGTTCTGTTATAATACTCGTTACCTGGCATCATTAAATGTCTCTTAGTGTATACGTTCTGACACCACAATGAAGCTTTATGAGGGCATGGTCTTCATCTGCCTCGTTGCCACTCTATTCTCAAGTGCCCTAGCACCGTGTGTAATACATAATAGACTCTCAACAAATACAGTTAATAAATTAATGAAAGACCTCCTTCATGTTAAGTCACAGAACATAAAACAGTAAAACATATTTGAGTACATTAAAATTAAAAATAGAATTAAAGATACTGTAAAGACAGGTGGCTGAGAAAACGAATTTTAAAATGTTAATAACACAGAAAGGATTGTTATAATGTTACTAACAGCAAGAAATTTATAGAATATGTAAATAGCTCTTACAAACTAGTAATAAAAAGACAAGCCAGTAAGAAAAAAGGTAAAGAATACAAACAGCCAGTTCACAAGAAGAAAACATTTGAATAGCCAATAAGTCTTATCAGATTATACTCTAGTGGGAATCTGGAAAATACAAATGAAAACCACAGTGAGATACTATTACACACCTCTTGGATTGACAAAGTATAGAAGTCTGACAATACATTGGGAGGTTATAGAATAAACTCTGCTAATGGGTATATAAATTGGTACAACTACTTTGTATAGTTACTTGGCAATATATGGTTAACTAAGTAGAAGATGTGTATCCCGAATGACCCAGCTCTTCAATTTCCAGGTACATGTATACCCTAGAGAAACTGAAATATATTCATTAGTAGATTAATTCATTGCAGCAGTGTTTCAGGGAAATCTGGAAATAATGTAAATGTTAATATTCTGATTGTATAAATTGGATAATTGTGGCGTATTTATACAAAGTACAGTTGTTAAAACAAATGACTTAGGATTAAATTTACTAACATAGTTAAGGTAAAACACTGTTGAGTGAGAAAAAAGCAAATTGCAGAAACATACATATAGTATAAATACTCTTTATTTAAAGCTTACAATTACTTATGTATGTATAGCTTTGAAATAAACATACTGTATACCCAAAAATATAGGAACATGATAAGCAAGTTAGCAGTCATCTTGTTGGTAGGGAGGGGCATGGGGTCAGTGAAGGGTACAAAGAGAGCTTTGTCTCTTTCCCAGCAAATATGAATAATCTTAGATTTGATAAAGCTGTTTAGTAGGTAAAAGGGTGTTTGTTTATATTATTTTCTACGTTTTATGTACATTTATAAAATGTCATAATTTTTAATCTTCCCAGTAAAATTGCTTTTATGTTTAGGAATACATTTCCTCTTGGTGAAGCTAACGAGACTACGAAGCAAGAATGCATACACTTTCAATTATTAAAGTATACTAAAATTGACACTACATTTGATATTTTCCAAGTGAAATTCTTTGAATTTGACATTAAAAGTATAGGAAAGCAAAGTTAATTCCTCTGCTAAATGGAACAAACTAAGTATGGCTCAGTCACAGATGATGAGTATAATTAACAGGATTGACTTCTCAGGTGTCATGGAGATTGAGAGAAGAGCAGGTTCTCAGAAGTCTGTGCAGCAGACTAGAAAATCTTATTCTTCGAGCTTGTTTATCTTCAGTTGCTTTCTTCCTATGGACAGAAAAATAATCGTATAACTTGAAAAAATGCTTCACACTGACTCTGATAGTTGAATAATCATCACATGCTCTTTAATGCCTTTCCATAATCAAAGGATACTTAATCTGTAACTTCAGGTGGTTCCCCTTTCTCAGCGAAGTGGTGTACTTGAATGGTGCACAGGAACTGTCCCTATTGGTGAATTTCTTGTTAACAATGAGAGTGGTGCTCATAAAAGATACAGGCCAAAGGATTTCAGTGCCTATCAGTGCCAAAAGAAAATGATGGTGAGTAACACTCAAAAATATGTTATTGCAAGATTATCTAATAGCTTATTAAAACATATCAAATATTACAGAATGTAAAAAGTTTTAATTTCATCAGATAATTGTTAATGACAGTAAGTATAAGAAAATAAGCTCACCAGAATGAAGGTGTGTGTGAGTGAAAAAGGAAGGTTTTTAAACTATGTTAAGCGTCAACCCTTGTCCTATAAGAACTTAAAATTATTCATTGTATGCAAATTTGCTTCCAGTTTGGGGTAAGCTAATTCTTAACAAAACAAACAAATAAAACACTAACTAAAACCAAAAAAACCCATTATGAAATAGAGACATTCAAAGACATTTGCCACATCACACTGGCCATCTGGTCTGATATTCATTCACCCAATCAGTGACATTTATTAAATGTGTCCTCTCTACCAGATACTTTGCTGAGACTTCACAAATATGACTGATCACCATCATACTTATCCCATTTTAAGATGAGAAGAAGTGGGCTTCCCTGGTGGCACAGTGATTGAGAGTCCGCCTGTGGATGCAGGGGACACGGGTTCATGCCCCAGTCCGGGAGGATCCCACATGCCGTGGAGCGGCTGGGCCCGTGAGCCATGGCTGCTGGGCCTGTGCGTCCGGAGCCTGTGCTTCGCCACGGGAGAGGCCCGCGTACCACCAAAAAAAAAAAAATGATGAGAAGAAGTTCTGAAAATTTTGCTTACTCCAGGTCAATGAGCTAATAAATAGTGGAGCAAGGATTTAAACCTTGTCTGTCCAACTCTAAAATCCATTTACTTTTTCTTTTGTTGTGCTTTCTGTTATATGTTTTTTAAAATGTATGGTAAAGTACTATAGGGATTGTGATGTAAAGGTACTGTGTAGGCACAGAGGAGGAAGTGATCAGTTTTACCTGGGACAGGGAGGAGTGGAGAGAATCAGATTCAAGAAAGACTTCATAGAGGAGATGGTGTTTGAGCTGAGTTTTATAAATGAATTGGTTTTCCAGGCAGAGGAACATACAAACAAAAAGGAAGGAGGCATGAACAGGCAGGTAAAGATAGCATAGGCTTAGGTTTTGAGGAGGAACAGATGAGATTGAAGCAGCAGTCGTTAGTCAAAAAATGGAATGTTATGAAATGTTAAGAAATTTGCACTCTATCCTGCAAGCAATAGACAACCCTTGAGAAGGATAGTAATATCAGATTGAAAACTGGGAAGACTAGAAAACTCTGAAAACACATATTTTTGAGGGTTTATATTTTTGAGAAAGCTGGCTAGAGGCATGAGGCAGAGTCTGAACTAAGAGTAATAACAGTAGGAATGGAGAACAGGCAGTTCATATAAGAAGTATTAAAGAGGCAAAACTTAGATGATTTGGTTGCTGTTTAGAAGTGGGGTTGGTGAAAAAAAGAGTATCAGTAGCACCCAGTTTCCTGGTTGGTATGATGGAGTAGGTGGAGAAGCTATTTACCGTGTTGATGAATAGAGGAAGTGGCTGAGTTTTGCCAAAGATGAGAAGGTGAATTAGTTTGGATTTGGAAATGATCCAAGTGAAGATGTTGAGTGGGAAGTTGGAGAGGCACATCAGGCTGGAGCTTATTAAAGATACCTGAGCCAAAGATACAGATTTGGAAGTCATCAGTCCATAGATGAGGATTGAGCCTTTTGAAGTAGATGTGCTTTGCTTCAGGAAATTATTACATAGTAAGGAAATGTTGAAGAACAGATCTGAGATGTGTCAGCTGCTTTGCCATCCATCCGGGATTGATTCTTCCATTCTTTCTCTTTTTCCTGTTTTCTGTCACACCCCTAGTGCTGTGATACACCTAAGACTATCTGGAGCTACCTTTGCCATTTTTGTGTTTACTTCCATATAAATTACAGAATCATTCAAATTAGAATTGAATTAAAACAGATAACAGTCACTGTTGCTATGCCACCTTCCCCTAAAATTAACATGAAAACCCTAAAGGGATTATAACTTGTTATTGCTTCCCTGCCCAGATTTTAACTTCTTGTGGGTAGAGATAATATCTTGTTCATCTTTTTATTGCCTTTATATCTATCATACTATTTTCCTGTTGAAACTCCTAGTAGACTTCAGTTAAATTAGTTGAAGAGAATATTCAGAAAATAATTTTATATTTTATCTATTACAGGATGTACAAAAAAAGTCTTTTGAAGAGAAATACGAAACCTTCATGGAGATTTGCCAAAATTTTCAACCAGTTTTCCGTTACTTCTGCATGGAAAAATTCTTGGATCCAGCTGTTTGGTTTGAGAAACGATTGGCTTATACTCGGAGTGTTGCTACTTCTTCTATTGGTAATCTCCTTATACATTTTAGTAGATTCAGCACTTCCTACATTCTGAGTTACAGGGGGATGGTGGTGGTGATGGTGTTTGTTAATCAAACCATCTTCATCATTAGATCATTGTGTTTCTTGTTCATCCTGATTCTTAGCTTCTAAATGTAGCTCTTCTTAGCTTTGGCACAGAGAATTTCTTTTTTCCAGGTAGGGAAATAAAGACTGGTTATTTTTCTTCATTGCTTAATAGTGAATATGGCTTATTTTCTTTCCCCTCAATGTATTGTTTTCTGGGATTTTATTTGGTAAATAATAAAACTCGTGATAATTCCATTTAAGTTATTTCCTTTAATTATTATTGTTCTTGCATACAGCCTCTATAATACCATGATATTAACACCCAAAGATTGATTCTGTTCAATAGAATTTTGGTTTTGGAATAGAAATAATGATATATATTTAAATATTCTGTGTCCAATATATATTTTGGCTTTTTCGATTTCTGAGAGATTGGAATAGTTAGATAGGGCAGTTAAAATCTTAGAGTATGAGAACTAACAGGAATATCAGTGATCTATTGTTTTTTAATTAAAGACCACTTTTTTCATCACTTAGGTACAATACACCAGGAAGGCAAGACATGTATATTTTGAAAAATTTCTAGGTAATAATGAAACCCTCTTTTTTTCTACAATGAGAATCATTAATCTGATTCAACTAATTTCATTTACAAACAAGAAAGTAGGCCCAGTTAATGACAGAGCTAGCCATGCACCCCAGGCATCCTGACACCTTGTCCACTATTTTTTCTATAACACCTCATAGTGTGTTTCATTAGGTTAAAAGCATTTTAAAGCATGTTATCATCTGTGTTAAAAACAGAAATGTAGTTTTTCCTGGACATATACCTGATGAAATGAATTATTGACTAATTTGTGTTAAATATAATTCATCAAGCAGAAGAAAGTTTCACTGAAGAATGAAGAATTTACCCATAGGCGCCTCAATTTAAAAGTATGCTCAATAAATATTTGAGTGTATATAGTGCACTGCTTTGGTCCTGGTAAATAATGGGTCTCAATTTTAACCACACTCAATTTTGAAGTATTACTATTTTAATATATGTGCTTATTAGTAAATGGAAAACTTTTTTAGCAAATCATCTAGGATTTGTAAAATGCAGTATAAATGAAAATAGCTGGTAAGATTTGACTTAAACTGAAAATGGCCAGTTATGTACATAATTAACTTCAAGTAGGCAAAAAAGCCTAAGCTACTTAAAAATTATATAGAGTCAGTGGTATTAGTTGAAATTATGGTTAATTGTGTTACAGAAATAGATGATATCAGTAATTTCAGATTTTTTTTTCTAGTTGGTTACATACTTGGACTTGGTGATAGACACGTACAGAATATCTTGATAAATGAGCAGTCAGCTGAACTTGTACATATAGATTTAGGTAAGTAACAAAAGATATGTTTCTTTGTTCAGTAAATATTTGGTCATCAAGAAATGTTGTTTGTCTGGCAGGATATTGCAAGTATGAGAGAGAGAGAGATCAAAAGAATAAATATTGTTTAAAAAAAAGCATAAACACAGTGATGCTGGAGGGTGTACCTAATTCTGCCTTGGATAATGAGTGACATTTAAGCCAGGTCTCAAAGAAAGAAAGGATAATCTAGAGAGAGGAAAGAGCAGATATGAAGGGAGGAATAATGAAGTTTTAGCATGTTTTAGGAATGGTGAGACATTAAATGTGGCTGGAGTGAAGTTTGCATGTAGTTGAGTAGCTTGAGGTATAGATTGGTACTAGATTATAAAAAGCCAGGCCAAGAAGTTTTAACTTTAATCTGTTAAACAACGGGAAGTAAATGAAGATACATTTAATCAGGACATAATTTTATTTGATTATTGGAAAGATAATTTGGGGAACAGTATCTACACAGTAGGAGAACAAATTAGGGGATGTTATCATAGTTTAGACGAGATAATGAAAGAAATGATTGGGACTAAAGTTGTGTGAAACAGGAGTTGGATTTGGGGGACATTTTTGTAGTAATTTTGCACCAGTGATATTAGATGTGGAAATAGTGGGAGAGGGAACTCCAAGATAACTGAAGTTTCTAGCTAAGGAAAACAGCAGGTTTTGTAGAGAATAAGAAACTGATGAGTTTAGTTTTGTATGTTGTTTTGAGGTATTATTGGGATTTCCAGGGGAAGTAGACAGTTTAATATATAGGAAAGCAAAGATGTTGAGCATAGTAAGAGATGTAGAACTTTTCAGCAAATAGATTTTAGTTGAAGTCATTGGACTAGAGGAGGTTCTAATCTTGTACATCATCCTTGATGAAGAGAACTAAAGTTGGAATTGTAAGGAATCTCAGCATTAAAAAGGCTGAGTCTTGGGAATTGCCTGGTGGTCCAATGGTTAGGACTCGGCACTTTCACTGCTGAGGGCCCAGGTTCAGTCCCTGGTTGGGGAACTAAGTTCCCACAAGCTGAACAGCGAGGCCAAAAAGAAGGCTGAATCAGAAAAGAAAAAAAGAAAATGATGAATAACCAACAAGTCTTAGAAACTAGAGGTAGGGATATCTTGGAAGACAAGAGAGGATAAATTTTCATGGAGGAAGAAATGCTGTGCTCAGTAGTATCTGATACAGAAAGGTCAAATAAGATGAATGCTGAAAATAGACCTTTGAATTTTAATCAATCTTAGTAAACGTTGGATAGAATGGAGGAAGTAAGATTGGGAAAAGGCAAGGATTAAATGGAAGTTAAGGATGTATAGGCTAAGAATGTGGAACTGTTCTTCAAGAAATTTAGAAGTAAGGGAAGAATGAAGAGACATTTGCTGCAGAGATGGGAGACACACATTTCGTCCCCTCCCCCCACTTCTTTTGGTTTTGAGGGGTTTTTGTCTTTGTTCATTTGCTTTCTTAAGATGGGATATACTTATATGAGAGAGACAAAGATAATTGAAATAACAAGGGAAATCGATTTGAGTTACTAGTGAGAGTAATCAGCTTTGCAGGCTATACCCTGAGCTGAGTAGGGAAGGAAGAGAGACTAATAGACTAGAAATCTCAGTGAGTTTGAAGATTATTTACACGAATAAAGGGGTAGAAGGAGAAGAGGTTTTAATTAAAATGTAGAATTTAAGATTTCTTAGAAAGTACAGTTTTAGGAGATTATAAGTTCTATAGTATAAGTTTTTGCTAAGTGGTTTGCTAAGAGAGAGTAAATTGAATTTCATTAGAACAGAGAATATCAAGATTTTTTTTTTTTTTTTTTTTTTTTTTTTGCGGTACGTGGGCCTCTCACTGTTGTGGCCTCTCCCATTGCGGAGCACAGGCTCCGGATGCGCAGGCTCAGAGGCCATGACTCACGGCCCTAGCCACTCCGCGGCATGTGGGATCTTCACGGACCGGGGCCGAACCCGCGTTCCCTGCATCAGCAGGCAGACTCTCAACCACTGCGCCACCAGGGAAGCCCCCAGGAATATTATATGGTTTTCCCCAGAATGATTCCAGAGTTTGGACAGAGAGGAAGATCATGAGCTATGTCCACACCAACATTCAATGAATTTGATAGGAATTCTTAGACATTGGGGTATAAATATGAGGATGAGTCAGAATGTGGGAACTCAGTAGAGGAGTGAAATTTTGCATGAGAACAAAAGGGCAGTGCAGTGGAAGCTGCAGAGTAGAGATAGGAGTCTGCCAACCGATGTCCAAGCCATGCTAAACACATCTATAAATGAGAGAGGTAAATTGGTATAACCAGTTTGGAATACTGTTTGGCATTATCTGCTAAAGCTGGAAATTGTGACCCAGCAATTCCACTGCAGTAAAAATGCATGCATGTGTATAAGAATGTTCATAATAGTACTATTCATAATAGCCCCAAATTAGAAACAGCCCCAACCCCCATCACAAGTAGAATGGATGAACAGTCTACAGCCATACCACCCTGAACACGCCTGATCTTGTTTGATCTTGGAAGCTAAGCAGTGTCGGACCTGATTAGTACTTGGATGGGAGAATGGATTAATGAATTTTATTGTATTCATGAAATGAAATACTATATAACAATGAGATTGAATGAACTACAGCCACACTCAACATGGAAGACTCACAAATACAATGTTAAGTGAAAGAATCTAGATACAAAAGAATATATACTGTATAATTCCATTTATGTAAAATATAAAACTGATAAAATTAATCTATAGTGTTGGAAGTCAGGATAGTGGTAAACCTTTGAAGAGGTGTTTCGTGATTCATAGGGAGATGAGGCCGGGCTTCTGGAATGCTGGTTACATGGATTTGTTCATTTTATAAAATCTCAATTAGCCACACACTTGAATGACTTTGATGATTTGTACACTTTTCTGTGTATCTCTTTGATTATCTGTTGCTGCATAAGAAACCACCCCAAATTTAGTAGTTTAAAACTACTATTACTATCTCTTATAGTCTATGCGTTGACTGGTCTCAGCTGGGAAATGCTCACTTATGACCTTTCACACAGCTGTAGTCAGCACCTGGGGCTGAATTTACCTTAGGATTCAACTGGACCAGTGTCCAACATGGCTTCTTACACATTTGATGCTTCATTGCTCCTCCATGTGGCCTCTCTGTCAAAGTAACCTGAACTTCTTACAGAGCATCTCAGGGCTCCAAGAGGAAGGAAGTAGAAGTTAAGGGTTAGCTTGCAACTGGCACAGTGTCACTTCTGCTATATTCTCTTAGTCATAGTAGTGTCATACGACCAATCCAGATTCTTCCCTCTCTTTCTGGGACTCCAATAACAATACATTAGACTATCTCCCGTATCACTTATGCTATTTACGTCCTTCTCTATATTTTTCAAACCTTGTTTTTCTTTCAACTCACCCATGGTGTCAGTGGAAACCATGTGAGGAGCCTGGACTTCCCATGTCACCAATCTGTAACAAGGAGCCCCCTTTCCTCTTGAATGTCAGAGGAGGCCAAGTGGGGAACCTGGTCTTCTACCATGACTTAGCAGTAAATAAGATGGTTACTCCCAAAGCCAGCCAAAATAGAAGTGTAGATAAGATCCAGAGTCTCATAATGTAATATCTAAAAAGGTCAAAATTTCAATTGAATATCATTTGTCAGGAAAGTTGCAGTTTGAATGAAAAACAATAGACGTCAGCACTGAGGTGACAAAGATGTTAGAATTATCTGACAAAGATTTTAAAGCAGCCATCATAAAAATGCTTCAAGGAGCAATTACAAACATGTTTGAAACAAATGAAAAGATGCTAAGTCTCAGCATGGAAATAGTTTCAACACAGAGATAGGAGATATAAAAGAGAAGCAGGTGAAAATTTTATTTTGCATTTTTTAGATGATTCTCTAGAGAACTACGTTGAGTGAAAAAGCTAATTCTCAAAGGTTACATATTGTTTGACTCCATTGATATACTGGAAATTACAAAATTATAAAAATGGAAAATAGATTAGTTATCACTGGAAGAACAGGGGGTAGGTGTAGGCCTTGGGAGTAAGTAGGTGTGGCTAATATAGCATGAGGGATCCTTGTGTAGATGGAAATATTCTATATCTTGATTGTATCGGTGTCAACATCCTGGTTGTAATATTGTACTGTAGTTTTGCAAGATGTCGCCATTGGGGAAAAGTGGATAAAAGATACACACACACACACACACACACACACACATATATCTTCTGCATTTTAAATTCTACCCTTCACTACCTCATTTTTAAAAGTCACCCTTTAATATAGATTTCTCTAATTACCTCAATAAATAATTTTTTTAACTTAATTTTTTTAAATTGGAGGTGGATCTCCTGGAGAATACTGGAGATGAAGAAGGCAGGCAGAGCAGAAATAGAATAAATGACTGTGTGTTTTAGTACTGATTGAATATTGGTGACAAATTATTTAGTGCCTCTGCAAAGTTCACATGCCAGTTGAGAGGAAAGTAAATTAGCTATGAGACCTCCTAACCTCACTGTATTTTTTACTTCAGGAGTTGCTTTTGAACAGGGTAAAATCCTTCCTACTCCTGAAACCGTTCCCTTTAGACTCACCAGAGATATTGTGGATGGAATGGGCATTACTGGTGTAGAAGGTGTCTTCAGAAGGTAAGCCAAATAGGGTAAGGTAAGGCAGATGATTTTTGGTGTTGAAATTATTTGGATTATTGATTTCTATAGATTATAGAGTTCACCCTTACTAGAATTATTATACTCTAGTGCTTTACCACTACTAAGGAAAAGACCTTGGGTAAAAGCAGTAATAATTTCCCCTTCCTTCAGACCACCTGGGACCTCACCCAATATGACACACATACTGTCCTCCCTTACTGCCTCTGGAAGCAGTCCGCCTTTACTTTTCACACCTCTGTCCTCGCTAACTCTTTGTTTACTGATCAGAACTTCTCTTGGGTGCTCATTCTTGGGTATATAAATTATCCTAAAGGAGCTTATGATCTGGTACCAATTCCTGCTAAAAGAATTTTGCAGTTCCCTGTGGTTTTCCCAGCATAGGTCTACATACTCAATTTTCTTTCTTTTTTAAGTCTACATACCATACTCGCTTTTAACAGGGCAGATTCTAGTCAGAGTAAACTGTAATTACCATAATAATCAACTGAAAGAAATGTTTCATAGTAGTATTGTGTTATTCTTATAAATGCTAAGCTCATATTCACATATATATTTGTATTCATTTCAGAAACATCTACTGAAAACCCACTCTGCCAAGTACTATGCTCTTTGAGATAATAATTGGGGAATTATTAACAGGAATAGTCTCAGCATACTAAACATGAGTATATAGGAGGTAAAGATATATTGAAAATGTTGATGTATAATAAAATTCATATTTATAATGTGTTTCTAGATGCTGTGAGAAAACCATGGAGGTTATGAGAAACTCTCAGGAAACCCTGTTAACCATTGTAGAGGTAAAGTATATTATAAGGAAATCTTTATTTCTCTGCCTGATAGACTGTGTATCTTGTTAAGAAAGCACTGATTGGAGGATCAGTGCTTTGTTTTAATGAGGTGGGATGATGCTGGGCAGCAGGAGAGTAAATAGTGGCTTAGAAATGCCTTCAGCCCCCTCAAGTTTCTTGGAATGTTACAGCACTATAAGTAACCTCTAGTCTTTAATACCTACACCAGCACTTTGACATCTTAGGTACCTTGTATGGTGTTATTTTCAGATGGTTTCCTTTGGAGTTTGAAGATAAATCAGTAAGTTGTATTTCCTTTTCCCATGCCCAGATTCAGAACCATGTAGTGAGACAGATGGAGATCTGAGTGTCAGCATTGTTACTGTAGGAACATGACTGAGCAGTGAGGGCCAAACTGGCTTGCTGCTGGTGCCACCTCAGTGCCTCTTTGCTGTCTTAACTTGGGGACAGCCCACCGAGTGGGGTTTGGGCCTACGGGGCATAAATACTCCATCAGAATCACTGCCTCATGTTGATCAGGGCAGAAAGGGAAGGAAGTCCAGCAAATTTCCAGTGCTTATGACGTTAATTCTACCCAAGTGAGAATTGGGTACCCGAGGCAGTCATTCTCTATCCTAGTAAAGGGTATGTGGGGCAAGAGATCAGGAGAGTGTCCTCCACAGGGAAGCTTGGAAGTAGAGTTGAAATATGCCTCCCTTACATTCTTTCAGCTTTTTGTTCCTTTAACTGGTGGTGCTGGACCTGGCTGCACTTTACTATCACCTGTATTGCTTTTAAACCACATTGCTGTTGACCAAATTTGAACTAAACTTCTACGGATGAGGCAAGAACACTTGTATTTTTTAAAAGCTTCATTGGCATTAACCATTAAGCCTGTGATCAACAAGGGTGGAACTATATCCCAAGGAGGGTGAAATTTATAGTCTATTAGGGTGATCATGTGTCTACTGCCTTTATGAACCAAAGTCCTCTTTATAGCCCCTTTGGACTGGTGGCAATATGGATTTTTGGTACAAAGAGAGTAAAATGGGTCCCAATAGTGTGTTGATAAAGTTAACTCTAAGGCTGTGCTGTTCCCAAGGCTGGAAAAGCTTTCCCTTTTTCCCATGTTATGTTCATACATATTGTCATTTGTTTGCCATTGGTGCTGCAGCAAGAATAAATGAAAACATGGATGCCTCAGTAATGCAGAAATCAAGGTCTAAAATCAAATTATCTTGCTTTTTTGCATTTAAGACCAAAAAATCCAAACTTTTCAAATTAATTTAAGATCCAAAGAAGTTTAATGTATTCCCCAGTATTTTATTCTGTTCAGTCTCAGTCAAAAGGATTTTTGTGTCTAGGTAGATGTGGGGGTTCCTTCAGTACCGATGTCCTGAGTTAACACATGCTAGAAGAGGGTAGTTCCTTCAAGACTTCAGAAGTTTTATCAGTTGAATGCCAAATGCTCATGAGCCTCATTCTTTAAAGAGTGGTAGGAGATAAAGTTAGAGAGGTAATAGTGGGCAGGTTATTTAGGGGTTTCTACCTTAGTGTGAGGATTTTAGATTTTACTGAGTAAGATGGAAACTCTTGGGCAGTTTCAGGCCACTGCATCTCCACCTGCAATAATGGTGTGACTTATAAGCTTTATAATCTTTGTGTATTTTACACTGACTTGCCTAATCTTCCCTCTGTAAATCTGTCTGAATTTCCTGAAATAATTTAGTGTGGTTGTCCCAACCTTCCCAGCTGACCTCACTATGGACTTTGTGCCTTCAGCTTTAGCAGGGTACTTCTCAGGAGTTTTGCTGGATCCCAGTCCTCTGGAATATCATTTCAGTCTCCTCTTTTTGTAGTCATTACGTTTGCTCTGTTAGATTTCGTTGAGCCACAGTCACTGTTCCTGATATAATAACAATTAAAACTTCTCGCTTCCTAACCCTCTTTAAGAACACTGTGACTTGGCTGCATTTCCCTTTCCCTCTCAGTACATTTGTCTCTACTGGCCTTCAGGATCTCATTTTCTTTTTCATAATAGACCATCCTATCTTCTAAGATTTTATCCATTCTACTAAGGTAACCTCTCCTTTTAACTCAATGGTTCTTAGCCAAGTGCAGTTTTGCTCTCTAGAGGACAGTTGGCAATATCTGGAGACATTTTTGATTGTCATAATTGGGGCTGGGGGAGATGTGAAGTACTGTTGACATCTAGTGGGTAGAGGCAAGAGATGCCACAAAACATCCTATACACACAGCCCTCACACCAAAGAAATATCCAGCTAAAAAAATGTCAGTAGTGCCAAGATTGAGAAACTCTGCTTTAACTTAATCTGTATTCCTTTCTTGTTTTTATTCAACTAGTTCTGTTCTGATAATAAATAAAGCTAAAGTATATTTTTTTAATTACTCCAGTTCCTCCTTGATTCCAGAATTTGCAAATAGGATTCTTAACACAAGCCCTTGGGTTTGAAATAATTCAATTGTGTTGTTTCTCTGTTTCAACCAAAGAAGACCATATAGTCCGTTTATAATAGAGGCCCCCATTTCTTTTCATTAGTTGGTTAATAAAATATACGTCCCTTTTGGGGGTGAAACTGGTTTGGGTCCCTGAAGTCTAAACCCATGTCAGTGCCCAATTTGAAGTCACATAGAAACCCTTAAATTTATGACAAACCACATATATTCAGAGTCAGTCCCTCTGTGTTTTTTAATAGTCCTGGAGGATGCTCAGAACAGCATAAACAGATGACCAGTTTTTGGTACTGCTGATCTAGTATTTGTCCTGGAATTAAATGTGTAATGCTAAGGGCATTTTATAGTATCAGACTGCAGACCTACCTAGAAACACAAAAAAGGCAGCAGCAAGAAAGTATTTTAACTTTGTAATGCTGGAATATCCTGCAAAATCAAGCATTTCTGGAATTGAGTCTTCACTTATTATTAAGACCTGTATGGTAAGCATTTTCTGAGGCCTATTATAAAAAATTATGTGCTTATAAACACCAGAGGCAGTTAGCTGTTCTGAATTGCCGAGGTCAAAAATCCCTGTGACCTCAGTTACTAAAATTTAGACTTAGAATCACTTGCTCTGGCCATGCCAGTTACTTTAGTATTCAAATTTTACTCCATATATAGATTTCAAGATGACCACCTTAGCACTAGCCCTTGGGTTTTGAGGAGTTTTCAATAAATTATACCTTTTTTTCTCCCCCCAAATTTGGAACTAATTGAGTGGAAAAGAAAGAGCCTTAAGAATAAGATAGAGATCAAAATGTCAGGTTTATTACTGATACAACTGTTGGAGAATATGCCTTAGCAGTAAGGTCCAAATAGGCTTGCTACTGCTGTCCAGCTCCCACAATCTAATCTATCCCTTGGTACAGCTCACCTGAGGGAGAGTTGGGGCCTGCAGTTCTCTGTTTTGGCAAATGTTCTTACCCAAGAACTGATCAAGAGGAGAGGGAGAAGGAAAGAGTAGCTAGTGCTTGTCTGCTTTTAATTGATTAGTTTCACCCAATCAGGAAACATGGGTCAAAGGATGTCACAGCCCCCAAAATGGAGAAAGAATGAATTCAGATGGGAGAAAAATCCCAGAGCATCATGTTAGTATGGTTTCCTCCACAAGGAAACATGAAGCACATGTGATAAGTTTGCCCCTCCATCCCAGTCAACTACCATGTGACTGGCCTGTATTATTTTTATAATACTGGTTCTACTGTTTCTAAATACATCATCAAAATACACATTGTTCTTCTAATACTTATGTCCTCTCTATCTAGGTCCTCCTGTATGATCCTCTCTTTGACTGGACAATGAATCCTTTGAAAGCTCTGTATTTACAGCAGAGGCCAGAGGATGAAAGTGAGCTCCACTCCACTCCAAATGCAGATGACCAGGAATGCAAACGAAATCTCAGGTGAGCAGTATTTGGGGAAGGATCTGTTGTCAATTGTTCAGATTCTCCTATTCCCAAGGCCCTTTAAACTGTTCCACCTCATTAACCTTTGTGTTTTTGTCATTAGTGATATTGACCACAGTTTCAACAAAGTAGCTGAACGTGTCTTGATGAGACTGCAAGAGAAACTAAAAGGAGTGGAGGAAGGAACCGTGCTCAGTGTTGGTGGACAGGTGAATTTGCTCATACAACAGTCCATGGACCCCAAAAATCTCAGCCGACTTTTCCCAGGCTGGAAAGCTTGGGTGTGATATAAGCATGTGATTGATTGCCTTTGAATTCAGCCTTTAGAAATCGTATTTTGGCCTTCATTTTTAACCCACCCACATACTTCAAATAGGTATTAATATTGAGCGAAGTAAACTACTGTGTTTTTTAAAAAACGTTTAATGCTTGCTTCATTTACCTAAAGATGCTTTGATAGTCTCAAGGAACAGTTTTCTCACACTTTAGAAATAAACAGTCAGTCATGCTCTACTTCTAAGGTAAATGTTTATTTTTTCTTCTCAAGTGCATACTTGTATCATTTTCAGTAGACTCACTGACTTTTGCTTTAGCTGAAAATGCAAGCAGCAGGAGTATAGCAGCAGGGCTAGCAGGTTTTTCTTTAGAAGTAGAACAAATAAATATACTGCTAGTTTTGATATAGCTTTTAATTAAAACTTGTTTCCCAGATATTATATATTAATGATAAGATATTAATATATAAAAGGAAGAAAATAACTTTAAAATTGTAACCATCTATACACCATGGTAAATATGTTTGGATTTTCAGTAGTAAGATGACTCAGTGTTACTGAATAATGAAGGTGTTACAATATGGAGAACAAATTTCACAGACACAGTATAGTTACTATTTTTTAGAAATATATTAGACCTTCTCATTCTATTCTCTTTATCTTTTAAGCCCTCTGTTTCCAGTACTTTATCTTTCTATGAGGTCTTCATATCTGTCTTCTAGTTCATGAATTCTCTTGTCTCTATGTAATTTCCTTTTTAAACTATTCATTGGGTTTCTCCTTTCAAAAGTTGTTTTCCATTTCTGGGTATGTATCATTCTTAAGATTTGCCTATTATTTGTTTCATGATGTCTAGTTGGGTTTTTTTTTTTCCCTTTAAGTTTCTGTTGTTTGTATCTGTTGGTGTTTGTAATTGGTGGGCTGTTTATCCATGTATTTTGTGATTTTAGAAGGTGAGCTTATTTTCAGCAGGACCTTGAGTGACCTGGGTTAAGAAATATTCCTTCCAGAAAAGTTTTATGTCTGGTTATGTCATAGTTCCAGGGCTATCACTGACAGAGGACCACTCTTTTTTTAATTTCTTGGCTTCAGGGTTTTCTGACCTGAAGAGTACTATAAATTTACTGAGAGAAGACTCCCAGGCCAAGACAGACATTCTTCCACATTATCTCCCTGTGCTAGTCGGCAGAATATTTTATTGATGACTCCCCTTTCACTGAGAGTGTAAGCCTGAATGTGTCCCAACCTTATGGACATGAGGGGAGGTGCATTTAATTACTACCCACTGCCTTTTTAAAGTCCTCTTATAAATGTTGTAGCTGAAATTCATAGGTTAATGAGATTGGCAAGTTTGCCAGGACAGCTAGAATATCAGCTCACACATCTACCTCTCTGGTTTTTAGTTTCCTTCTGAAACTGAAAATTTTTGGCCATAAGGATTTCCCCTTTCTTACAACTTCTGCTATGTGTTTAAAAAATATTTCTTATACCTTACCTAGCATTTCTGTGTGTATTGTTGGAAGGAAAGGGTTTAGGTATCAAGTTTAATATATAGCTAGAAATGGAACTCTTCTGTCCCCATAGTGTCATTAGATAAAGAAATGAAACTACTGACTTGTCTATTGGTGAATATAATCCTTCCTCCATCCTTAGGAAACTGTTCATCTCAGCTGCAGAGATTAAGAAATGGGTGACTGAACCTTAATGAATGAATAGGATGAATGAATAGGAAACCTATTTTTATTACCAAAGTGAATCAAGGGAATGTAGCAAACTTAGAATGTCTTTATTTAAGAAAGCCTTGAAATCTTCATGGGTGGAATAAGAAATTATCAGCTAGATGATAGTATAGGTAAGTCAATTTGTAGCTAATTCTTGTTAGTTGATGTATGTTATTCAAAGAGCTGTGAATAACATCATTAATCTACTCTTCAGCATTGAATGGTGTGCTGTAAAGCTACTGTCCTATTCAGATATTCTTATTAATGGCTTTGAAAATCTTACCAGATTTTCAGATAACAGAAGGAATAACTAATTCACAGGTGATAGAAATAAGATTCTAAAGATTATGACAAGCTGGAACAGTCTGGAAATGAATAAGATAGAAATTTACTGGAAACAAATGAGGAATGGTTAGGTTTTTAAAATATTTTTGATAAAATATTTGTTGTATGCTGAGTACCTGACATACATTATATGCAGTGTCTTTTGCAAGGTTAGTGATGTTATTCCAGTTTACAGCTGGGGAAAGTGAAATTTGGAAAAATAAAATAACTTCTCCAAGGGCAGAATATAATAAGTTGAAGGTACAAGTTTAATATGGACAAATCTCTTAACTTGGAAATCTTTCAAGTGCAAAGAATCTAGGCTTCACCAGTCAGTTGCTCATAAGGTCTGTGGAAACCAAGGAGAGAAGCTACTAGAAAAGCAGATAAATTACAGACTGTTTGAACAGTTGTGTTCAGATTAAGGGAAATACTATTCGTTCCACTATTCTCTGTGCTGATCATACCACCCCATAGTATCTTCCTAATTAGTAGGTAAATAAATCCATGGTCATGATAGTATATACTTAAAATATATGCACTTAGAAATGCTAAAAAATTAAATATGACCTAAAGCAAATAAAAGCAAAGAGGAAAACCTTTGATCTTCTTAAAGATTAAAGTAGGCTAGTGTTTAAATACATAGAAAGCTAGTGTACTGGCTTGAAATATGGAGATATGTGCCACTTCAATTATTTTGGTTGTATCTTAATAAAATTATATATTTCATGTAGATTTTTTTAGTACTATTGAATGTATTTTTTTATTACACTGTTACCTGTTTTAAAATAAATCTTAAAGAAAGTGTATGCTAAGACTCATTCATTTTATTCAAATATTTGAGTGTTCTATGTGCCAAGCATGGTGCTGGGTATACAGCAATTTACAGTGCAGTGTGGACTGAGAAGCCTGCTATACAGGACCAGACCAGTATGGTGCATCTCACTCTAAATAATCTAGTAGTTTTTCTTGATTACCCTGTGACAAAAAGCCAAATGAATGTTCTTTTGGGGGGGGGACCTAGAGAGTGATCTGGTCGACATTTCTAGAGTCTAAAAAATAATATACGGGAAATGACAGATAAAAAGATCCTAATATGCTAAATTTGAAGCTTGCATTCCACATATTTATTGTTTTTTTAAAAATCAATAACTTCAGTCTTTAGAGTTTCAGGCTTTTTTGTCCAGTTTCTGAAAAAGTGAATTTTGCATAAATACAGTACAAAGTTTTCACAGAGATTAGGTTCAGAATTTGGTGAGTTAGATGAAAATCTAATGAAAATTATTCCCTGAAAATTCCCTTACTTTGCCCATAATGTACAACATGCATAATTTTTAAAATGTACAACAATATGTAAAAATATATACTTTTACACTAATGTACAATGTATGATTCTAAAGCAGTGGTTCTCAGGGGTAATTTTGCTTCCCCACTCATTTGGCAATGTCTGAGGACATTGTGATAGCATGAAACATTGACATATAGTGTTGAAGTTTAAGATCAGTACACATTTCCAAACCAGGAGAGAAATGGTCATGATTTGGCTTGTAGATCTTGCCTTGCTATAAGTGTGTGTTCATAGCTGGTCTACTATTAACGTGATTTGCTATTTTTTAAAATTGTGGTAAAATACACATAACATAAAATTTACCATCTTGGCCATTTTTTTTAAGTGTACAGTTCAGTAGTGATATAAGTACATTCACGCTGTAGTACAGCCAATCTCCAGCACTCTTTTCACCTTGCAAAACTGAAGTTCTGCACCCATTCCACAACTCCCCATTCTCCCCTCCACCCAGCCCTTGGCAACCACTATTCTATTTTCTGTCTCTCTAAATTTGACTGCTCTAGCTTCCTACTATAAGCATTTGTCTTTTTGTGACTGGCTTATTTCACTAGCAAAATGTCCTTAATAAGGTTCATCCCAGTTGCTGTATATCAGAATTTCCTTCTTTTTAAAGATGGAATAATATTCCATGGTATGTATAGACCACATTTTTGTTTATCCATTTATCTGTTTGTAAACACTTGGGTTGCTTTCCCCTTTTAGCTATTATGAATAATGCTGCTGTTGAGCATGGGTGAACAGATACGTCTTCAGGACTCAGTTTTTAATTCTTTTGGGTATGTACCCAGAAGTGGAATCACTGGATCATATGGTAATTCTATTTTGAATTTTTTGACGGAAACACCATGCTGTTGTCCATAGTGGCTACAGTGTTTTACATTCCCACAAACAGTGCACAAGGGTTCTGATTTTTCCACATCCTCACAGACACCTGTTATTTTCTGTTTTGTTTTTTTAATAGTAGGCATCTTAATGCACGTGGAAGAGTCATTCCTGCAAGAAAAAACATTGTATACTTTATACAAATCCAGTGAGTGGTATTGCAAGAAATAACGAGTTTTACAGGGGAAATATGTCCTTCAGTTGACAATTTTGAAAACCTCGTTCTGCCTTACTTAATGTTAGCTTATTTGAAAACCACCCCAAAATGTTCCCTAGTATTTGAATATTCACTATAGACTTAATAATTCTTTGTAAATATTTAGTATTTCTTATTGCTTAAGCAATTTTTAAAAAATATCCCTGACTGTAAAGAGTTGGAAGAATTTTAAGAGAGAAAATGGTAATCACTCAGCTGGTTGCAGATTTGGTGGGGTTTTTTACTTTATTTTTTTAATTGAAATATAGTTGATGTATATTATGTTGGTTTCAGATATACTCCATGGTGATTTGACATTTGCATACATTGTGAAATCACCTTGATAAGTCTAGTAGCTATCTGTCCCTGTACAAAGTTATTACAGTATTATTGACCATATTCCTTGTGCTGTATATTATATCCCCCAGGCTTATTTGTTTTATAACTGGAGGTTTGTACCTCTTACTCCCCTTCATGCATTTTGCCTCCTGCACCTTCTCCCCTCTGACAATAACCTCTGTTTGTTCTCTGCATCTGTGTCTGCTTTCATTTTGTTTTGTTTGTCTTGTTTTTTAGAATTCACATGTAAGTGAGATCATTTGATATTTGTCTTTCTCTGTCTGAATTATTTCACTTAACTATACTTACTCTACCCTCTAGGTTCATCTATGTCACTGCAAGTGGTAATATTTCATCCTTTTTTTTAAAGGCTGAGTAATATTCCATTCTATATATATACCACATCGTTTTTATCCATTCATCTATTGATTGACACTTAGGTTGCTTTCATATCTTGGCTATTGTAAATAATGCTGCTATGAACATTGGGCTGCATATATCTTTTTAAATGTTTTTTTTGTTTTTTTTTGAGGAGGTAATACCCAGAAGTGAAATTGCTGTGTCATCTGTCAGTTCTATTTTTAATTTTTTGAGAACCCTCCCTAACTATTTTTCAATTTAAAACAGTACACCAGGGTTCCCTTTTCCTCACATCCTCATCAACACTTGTTATTTGTTGTCTTTTTAACAATGGCCATTCTGACAGGTGTAAGGTGATATCTCGTTGTGGTTTTGATATGCATTTCCTTGATGATTGGTGATGTTAAGTATCTTTTCATGTGTCTGTTGGCCATCTGTGTGTCTTCTTTGGAAAAAATATCTATTCAGGACCTCTATATTTTAATTGGGTTGTTTGGGGTTTTTGACATTTAGTTGTATATATTTTGGATCTATCCTTTGCAAATGTCTTCTATTCAGTAGACTGCCTTTTCATTTTGTTGATAGCTTTCTTCACTGTGCAAAAGCTAGTTTAATGTAATCCCATTAGTTTATTTTTGCTTTGGTTTCCCTTGCCTGAGGAGACAGATCCAAAAAAATAATGCTAACATCAGTGTCAAAGACCATACTGCCTTTGTTTCCTTCTTGGAGTTTTATGACTTCAGTTCTTAATCCAGTTTGAATTTACTTTTGTATATGGTGTAGAAAAGTAGTCCAGTTTGATTGTTTTGCATGTAGCTGTCCAGTTTTCTCAACACCATTTATTGAAGAGGCTGTCTTTTCCCATTGTGTATTTTTGCATCCTTTGTTGTAGATAAATTGATCATAAGTGTGTGGGTTTATTACTGATCTCTTTATTCTGTTCTATTGGTCAGCCTATTATTATGCCAGTACCATACTGTTTTGATTACTGTAGGTTTGCAGTATTGTTTGCAGTCAGCAAGCATGATACCTCCAGCTTTGTTCTTCTTTTCCAAAATTGCTTTGGCTATTCTGGATCTTCTGTGTTTCCATACAATTTATAGAATTATTGGTTTGGGTTCTGTGAAAAATGCCATTGGTATTTTGATAGGGATTGCATTGAATCTGTAGATTGCCTCTGGTAGTATGGTTATTTTAATAATATCAATTCTCCCAATCTATGAGCACAATATATCTTTATTTATTTCTGTCGTCTCAGTTTCTTTCGTTAATGTCATATAGTTTTCTGAGTACAGGTCTTTTACCTCCTTGTTTAGATTTTTTTCCTAGGTATTTTATTCTTTTTGATGGAATTGTTTCCTTAATTTTTCTTTCTGAGAGTTTGTTGTTAGTGTATAGCAATGAAACAGATTTTTGCATATTAATCTTGTGTCCTGAAACTTTACTGAATTCCTTTATTAATTCTCATAGGTTTTTGGTGGCATCTTTAGGATTTTTTATATCTAGTATCATGTCATCTGCAAACAGTGACAGTTTTACTTTTCCTTTCCAGTTTGGATTCCTTTTATTTCTTTTTCTCATGTGATTGCTATGGCTAGGACTTCCAATACTATGTTGAATAAAAATGGTGAGATTGAGCATCCTTGTCTTGTTCCTGATCTTAGAGGGAACACTTTCAGCTTTTCACCATTGAGTATTATGTTGGCTGTAGGTTTGTTGTATATGACCATTATTATGTTGAAGTATGTTCCCTCTATTCCACTATGTTGAGGGGTTTTATCACAAATGGTTGTTGAGCTTTGTCAAAAGTTCTTTTTTGCGTCTATTGAGATGATCATGTGATTTTTATCCTTCAATTTGTTATTGTGGTGTATTTCATTGATTTGTGGGTGTTGAATTATCCCTGCATCCCTTGGATAAATCCCATTTCATGGTATATGATCCTTTTAATGTATGGTTGAATTCCACTTAGTAATATTGTGTTGAGGACTTCTGCATCTGTTTTCGTCAGTAATAATGGCCTGTAATTTTCTTTTTTTGTGGTGTCTGTCTGGTATTGATATCTGGGTGATGCTGGTCTTAAAGAATAAGTTTAGAAGCATTCCTTCCTCTTCAATTTTTTGGAATAGTTTGAGAAGAACAGGTGTTAACTTTTATTTAAATCTTTGGCAGAATTTACCTGTGAAGTCATTTGGTCCTGGACTTTTGTTTGTTGGGAGGTTTTTTTAAAGTATTGATTCAATTTCATTATGGGTGTTTGGTTTGTTCATATTTTCTATTTCTTCCTGATTCAGTAATGGGAAACTCTACATTTCTAGGAATTTGCCCATTTCCTCTCGGTTGTCCATATTATTGGCATATAATTGTTCATAGTAATCTCTTATGATCCTTTGTATTCCTGGGGCGTTGATTGTAACTTCTTTAATTTCTGATTTCATTTATGTGGGCCTTCTCTTTTTCATGATGATTCTGACTAAATGTTTTATCAATTTTGTTTCTCTTTCAAAGAACCACCTCTTAGTTTCATTAATCTTTTATATATATTTTTTTAGTGTCTATTTCAGCTCTGATTTTTATGATTTCTCTCCTACTAACTCTGGGTTTTGTTTATTCTTCTTTTTCTAGTCCTTTTAGGTCTAACTTTAGGTTGTTTGTTTGAGATAATTCTTGTTTCCTGAGGTAGGATTGTATTGCTGTAAACTTCCCTCTTAGATCTGCTTTTGCTGTGTCCCATAGATTTTGGATCATTGTGTTTCTATTTTCATTCATCTTTGGGTATTTTTAAATTTCCTCTTTGATTTATTTAATGACACATTGGTTGTTTCATAGCATGTTGTTTAGCCTCCCCATCTTTGTGTTTTTTGCAGGTTTTTTTTTCTCATAGGTTGATTTCTAGTGTCATACCATGTGGTCAGAAAAGATACTTGATATGATTTCAGTCTTCTTAACTTTATTGAAACTTGTTTTGTGGCCTAGCATGTGATCTATCCTGGAGGATGTTCCACATGCCTTGACAAAAAATGTATATTCAGCTACTTTTGATGAATGTACTTAATGTATCTATTAAGTTCATCTGGTCTAATGTGTCATTTAAGGCCAGTCTTTTTCTGTATTGATTTTGTCGGATGATCCATCCATTGATGTAAATGGGGTTTTAAAGTCCCTACTAATACTATGTTACTGTCAGTTTCTCCTTTTATGTCTATTATTATTTTCTTTATATGTTTAAGTGTTCCTATGTTGTGTGCATCTATATTTACAATTGTTTCATCTTATTTTTGGATGGATACCTATATCATTAAGTAACATCCTTCTTTTTTTTTTTTTTTTTTTTTTTTTTTTGCTGTATGTGTGCCTCTCACTGTCGCGGCCTCTCCCGCTGCGGAGCACAGGCTCCGGACGCGCAGGCTCAGCGGCCATGGCTCACGGGCCCAGCCGCTCCGCGGCATGTGGGATCTTCCCGGACCAGGGCACGAACCCGTGTCCCCTGCATCGGCAGGCAGACTCTCAACCACTGCGCCACCAGGGAAGCCCTAAGTAACATCCTTCTTTGTCTCTTGTTACAGTACTTGTTTTTAAATCTATTTTCTGTGATACAAGTATTGCTGTCCTGTTTTTCTTTTGATTTCCATTTGCATGGAATACTTTTTTCCATCCCATCACTCAGTCTGTGTGTGTCTTTAGATCTGAAGTGAATCTCCTGTAGGCTGCATATATGTGGGTCTTGTTTTTCTATCCATTCAGCTACTTTGTGTCTTTTGATTGGAGCATTTAGTCCATTTACATTTAAAATAATTAGTGATAGACATGTATTTATTGTCATTTTGTTAATTTTTTTCTGGTTGTTTTTGTGGTTGTTTTTTTGTTCCTTTCTTTTGCCCTCTTTCCTTGTGATTTGATGGCTATCTTTAGTTTTATGTTTAGATTCCTTTCTCTTTCTTGTGCGTCTATTATTGGTTTCTGGTTTGTGGTTGCCATGAAGCTCACATATAACACGGTATAAGTTACATAATCATTTTAGTTGATCTCTTAAATTCAAATGCATTCTAACCAGTCTACATTTTTACTCCCCTATCTCAATGTTTAAAGTCTTTATCATATTTTACATCTTTTTGTGTTGTGTATTTCTTTATTTATTGTGTATATAGATGGTTTACTACTTTTGTCTTTTAACCTTTATACTAGTTTTATAAGTGGTTGAACTACTACCTTTACTGTGTGTTTCCCTTTACCAGTGAGATTTTTCTTTTCATAATTTTCCTTTTTATAGCTGTGGACTTTCCTTTTCTGCTTAGAGAAGTCCCTATAACATTTCTTTTGTTTTTTCTGGCCACGCCATGTGGCACGCGGAATCTTAGTTTGCCGACCAGAGATCGAACTCATGCCCCCTGCAGTGGAAGCACAGAGCCCTAACCACTGGACTGGCAGGGAATTCCCTATAACATTTCTTATAAAGCCAGTTTAGTGGTGCTGAACCATTTTAGCTTTTGCTTGTCTTTGAAACTCTTTATCTCCCCTTTAAATCTGAACGATAGCCATGCGAGCTAGAGTATTCTTGGTTGTAAGCTTTTTCCTTTCATTACTTTGCATATATCATGACACTCCCTTCTGGCCTACAAAATTGTTGCTGAAAATTCACCTGATAGCCTTATGGGGGTTTCTTTGTATGTTACTAATTGCTTTTCTCTTGCTACTTCTAAGATTCTCTTTATCTTTAATTTTTGTGATTTTACTTTTTAAAAAAAATTTTTTTCTTTTGGCCATGCCGTGCAGCTGTTGGTTCTCAGTTTCCCAGCCAGGGCTGGAACCCAGGCCACAGCAGTGAAAGCCCGGGATCCTAACTCTATGCCACCAGGGAACTCCCTTTGCAATTTTAATTATAATGTGTCTTTGGACATCTTTGGATCATCTCGTTTGGAACTCTCTGTGCATCCTGGACTTGAATGTCTGTTTCTTTCCCCTCGTTAGGGAATTTCTCAGCAATTATTTCTCAAATAAGTTCTCTGCCCCTTTCTCTCTTCTAGGACCCCTGTAATGCAAATGTGTATGCTTTATGTTGTCTTAAGGTCTTGTAAACTATCCTCATTTTTTAAAATTCTTTTTTCATTTTTGTGTTCAGCTTGGGAATTTCCACTACCATGTCTTCCAGATTGGTGATCCATTCCTCTGTATTATCTAATCTACTATTGATTTCTTCTAGTATATTTTTTATTTCAGTTATCTTATTCATCAACTTTTTTTGGTTCTTTTTTATATTTTCGAACTGTTTGTTTAAATGGTCATGGTGTTCTCCATTCTTCTCCAGAGTTCATTGAGCACCTTTATGATCTATACTTTGAACTCTTTATCTGGTAGATTCCTTATCTCTACTTTGTTTAGTTCTTTTTCTGATGTGTTGTCTTATTCCATTGTTTGAAACATAAATTTCTGTCTCCTCATTTTGCCCAATCCTCTGTGTTTATTTCTATGTACTAGGTAGGTTGGTTACATTTCCCAATCTTGGTGAAGTGGCCTTATTTAGGAAACATCCTGTGGGGTGCAGCAGCACACTCCTCTCTGGTTAACAGAGCTATATGTTCTAGTGTACCCCATACATGGGCTGCCTGTGCGCTTCTGTTGTGATGTGGCTGGCTCCAACCCTGCTGGCTGCAAGACCATGTCTTGTACAGTGGTTGTGGGCCCACTGGAAGGTGGGGTAGGCTTCCTATATGGTTGTCTGTGTGACTCAGGGGCATTCGGGATTGGTGCTGTCCCACTGGTGAGCAAGGCCAGGTCTCTACATGGCTGTCTGTACAGCTGAGGCCTCAGGGTTAGTGCCAGCCTGCTGGTGGACAGAGCCAGCTCCCCAGCACTAATAGGCTAGAGGGAGGATTCTAGAATGGCACTGGTGTTACCAGTGCTAGATTAAGCTCCACAAAATGGCTGATGCCTCCATCCCCAGGGGAAGTCCTGATTGCTTCTTGCCTCTCTGGGAGGTTCTCTAAGATCAGTAAGTGGGTCTGACCCAGGCTCCTTTCAAACTACTGCCTCTGCACTGGGACTCAGAGCATGTGAGATGTTGCATGCACCCTTTAAGAATGGAGTCTGTTTCCTATAGCCTTCTGGCTCCCGCTAATGTAAGTCCTGCTAATTTTCAAAGCCAGACACTCTGGGGGCTCATCTTCTCAGTGCAGAATCCCCAGGCTGGGGAGCCTGATGTGGGGATTAGACCCCTCACTCCTTGGGGAGTACCTCTGTGATACTGATATTCCTCCCATTTGTGGGTTGCTGACCTGGGGTTGTGGGTCCTGACTATACCATGTCCACCCTTCCTACCTGTCTTATGGCTCCTTTAATGGAAAATCTTTTCTGCTAGTCTTCAGGTCATTCTCATAGATAGTTACTCTGTAAGTAGTTATCATTTTGGTGTTTCCATGGGAGCAGGTGAGTTCAGAGTCTTTGTACTCCACCATCTTGCCCCTCACATTGTGTTAAATTATTGCAGTGTAAAGCAACATGGACAAGTGGATTTCATAGACATCTCAAACATATTCATGGCATAAAATGGCCAAAAGAACAATGAAAATGATCCTGATGAGTCAATGCCTTCTACTTCTAAGGAAGGCATACCATTGCTGCACAAACTCTTCCTGATATTGGAAGAGCCTGTTTTATGAGGCCAGTATTACCCCTAAGTCAAAAATACAAGAATTATAGGAAGAACAAAACAAAACTGAAGACCAATATCATTCATGAATAGATGCAAAAGTCCTTACCAATATTAACAAGTCAATTCCACCAATATAAAAGAGATAATACATCATGACCAAATGTATGAAATGTTGTACAAAATGAGGGGATTTCATAGACCAAAGTGATCTGTAACAAGGAAGTTATACTGGGCATTGTCAGTTGGTTAGAACAGTTACTTCCCTTATGTGGAGCAAAGGGAAGCCTTGGAGCCAGGTTAGGTAATTTTTGCAGAGCAGGAAAGTGCTGATTGTTTGGCCTAGGCCTACCTCTTCTGGGAGAGCTGAGCACAGAAATTTAAGTTTTGGTTTACTAACATGGAGCTTAGCATAAGCAACTCCATCTTGGGCATAGTCTGGACACTAATCTGGGTATCAAGAAATATTGTTGATGTTTTATACAGACGGCCAATAGGTACATGAAAAGATGCTCAACATCGCTAATTATTAGAGAAATGCAAATTAAAACCACAATGAGGTACCACCTCACATTGGTCAGAATGTCTATCGTTAAAAAGTCTACAAATAACAAATGCTGGAGAGGGTGTGGAGAAAAGGGAACCCTCCTACACTGTTGGTGAGAATGTAAGTTGGTACAGCCACTATGGAAAACAGTATGGAGGTTTCTCGGAAAACTAAAAATAGAATTACCACATGATCCAGCAATCCCACTCCTGGGCATATATCCAGACAAAACTATAACTCAAAAAGATACATGTACCCCTATGTTCATAGCAGCACAATTCACAAGAGCCAAAACATGGAAACAACCTAAATGTCCATCGACAGATGAATGGGCAAAGAAGATGTGGTACATATATACAATGGAATACTACTCAGCCATAAAAAAGAACAAAATAATGCCATTTGCAGCAACATGGATGCAACTAGAGGTTATCATACTAAGTGAACTAAGTCAGAAAGAGAAAGACAAATACCATATGATATCACTTATATGTGGAATCTAAAATATGACACAAATGAACCTATCTGTGAAACAAGCAGACTCACAGACATTGAAAACAGACTTTTGGTTACCAAAGGGGAAAGGTGGGAGGGAGGGATAAATTAGGAATTTGGGATTAACATATATACACTACTATATATAAAATAGACAATCAACAAGGCCCTACTGTATAGTACCGGTAAGTCTACTCAATATTCTGTAATAACCCATACGGGAAAAGAATCTGAAAAAGAATGGATATATGTATATTTATAACTGAACCACTTTGATGTAAACCTGAAACTAACACAACATTGTAAATCAACTATACCCCAACATAAAATAAAAATTAAATTAAAAAGAAAAAATGGTAACTTGGACTCTATTAAAATTAAATACTTTTTCTCCTCAAAAGACATCATAAAAGAAAAAACACCACCCACAGATTGGCAAAACAGTATCTGATAAATTGTTTTTAGACCATATTAAAAAATCTTTTAACACTATGAAATAAACAATTTAGAATTGGCAAAATATTTGAATAGACACTTCACCAAAGAAGATACCAAGTGTCAGATAAGCATGTTAAAGATCTTCAATATCATAAGTCATTTAGGAAATGCAAACTAAAATCACAATGAGATGTTATTCACTATACCTCCCCTAGAATTAAAACATTTGACAAAGTGACAGAAACCAGGAGGAGCTACTTAAGTTCATTGCTGGTGGAAATGCAAAATGGTACAGCCACTTTAGAAAAACAGATTCTTATAAATATTTGCTAAAATGACCATATTATCCAAGGCAATCTACAGATTCAGTGCAATCTCTACTGAATTACCAATGGCATTTTTCACAGTACTGGATCAAAAATTCTTTAAAGTTGTATGAAAACACAGAAGACCACAAATAGCCAAAATAATCTTGAGAACAGAGCTGGAGGAATCAGGCTCCCTGACTTCAGACTATACTACAAATCTACAGTAATCAAAACAGTATGGTACTGGCACAAAAACAAATGTAGATCAATGGAACATGATAAAAAGCCCGGAAATAAACCCAGGCACATATGATCAATTAATCTACAACAAAGGAGGCAAGAATATACAGCGGAGAAAAGGCAGTCTCTTCGATAACTGGTGCTGGGAAAACTGGACAGCTACATGTGAAGCAATGAAATTAGAACAGTCTCTAGCACCAAATATAAAAATAAACTGAAACTGGATTAAAGACCTAAATGTAAGACCAGATAATATAAAACTCCTAGAAGAAAACATAAGCAGAACACTCTGCTATAAATTGCAGCAATATTTTTTTGGATCCGTCTTCTAGAGTAATGGAAACAAAGCAAAAGTAAACAAATGAGACCCAATTAAACTTAAAAGCTTTTGCACAGCAAAGGAAATCCTAACCAAAATGAAAAGACAACCTACAGAGTGGGAGAAGATAATTGCAAACAATGTAACTGACAAAGAATTTCCAAAATATATAAACAACTTATTCAGCTCAATATCAAAAAAAAACCCAATCAAAAAATGGGCAGAAGACCTACATAGACATTTCTCCAAAGAAGACATAAAGATGGCCAACAGGCACATGAAAAGATGCTCAACATTGCTAATTATTAGAGAAATGCAAATCAAAATCAAATAGGTATCACTTCACACCAGTCAGAATGGCCATCATCAAAAACTCTACAAATAACAAATGCTGACGAGGGTGTGGAGAAAAGGGAGCCCTCCTACACCATTGGTGGGAATGTAAACTGGTACAGCCACTATGGAGAACAGTATGGAGGTTCCTTTAAAACCTTATTATAGAACTACCATATGACCCAGCAATCCCACTGCTGGGCATATATCTGAAGAAAACCATGGTTTGAAAGGATACATGCACCCCATTGTTCATTGCAGCACTGTTTTCAATAGCCAAGACATGGAAGCAACCTAAATGTCCATCAACAGAGGAATGGATAAAGAAGATGTGATACATATATACAATGGAATACTAGCCATAAAAAAGAATGAAATAATGCCATTTATGGCAACATGGATGGACCTAGAGATTATAATATTAAGTGAAATAAGTCAGACAAATATTATATGATATCACTTATATGTGAATTTTAAAATGACACAGATGAAATTATTTCCAAAACAGAAAGAGACTCAGACTAAGAAAACAAATTTATTTATTTACCAAAGGGGAAGCTGGAGGGATAAATTAGGAATTTGGGATTAACAGATACACACTACTATGTATAAAATACACAACAGGGACCTACTGTATAGCACAGGGAACTATATTCAACATCTTGTAATAAACTATAATGGAAAAAGATCTGAATATATATATATATATATATCTGAATCACTTTGATGTACACCTGAAACATAAAGCAAGTATAGTTCAATAAATAAACAGACAGATATAGATAGATGTTTAAACATATAGTTATTGCTTACCCCAGCAATTCCAATCTGAGTTATTTCCCAAGAGAAATGAAAATACGTATCCCCATAAAGACTTGTACATGAATGTTCATAGCAGCTTTATCCACAATGATCCCAAGCTGGAAAAAACCAATTGTCCATCAACCTGCTGAATGTTTAAAGAAATTGTGGTATAGCCATGTAATGGAACATCAGTCATTAAAAAAGGAATGAACTACTGAAATATGCAACAACAAGAGTGAATTTCAAAAGCATAATTCTAAAGAAGCAAGACCAAGAAAGGTTACATATAGTATCATTCCATTTATGTGACATTTTAGAAAAGGCAGAATTGTAGTGATTGAAAGATCAGTCCCAAGGGAATGGCGTGGGGTGGGTGGATTGACTGCAAAGATGTACAGTTTGGGGGTGATAGAAATGCATGATACCTTGATTGTGGTGAAAACTGCATAACTATATATATATATATTTGTCAAACTGAGTACTTACAATAGGTGAATGTCTATGTAAATTATATGAATAAATCTGATTTTTTTTCTTAAATATACATTATGTCTTTGACTGCTGATTTTTTTATGCTTGGGAGTATAAGCCTCTGGTCTGTTAGGATTGTAGACAGTTACAGTGTGATATGTGTGATGATGGTTAGTAGTAGAGGGTTTTTATGGGAAGGTACAGTAATTCAGACTTGGAGGGTATGGTAGGCTTTGTTCCTTGACTTAACAGTCATCTCCAGTTTTCTATTCTTCCCACTGTGGAAGCTAAGAGACAGATTTTTGCTTTTCTGGCTCCTTTAGTTAATGGTGCCCCTGTAACCCAGTTTTGTTCAAAGATGCCTAAGCTGAATGGCACCGGGGATTCTAGTAAGGCTTTTTTTTTTTTTTTTTTCACTTTATTTTATTTTTTTTTGATTCTTTAAGTTCTTTTTTTTTTTTTTTAACATCTTTATTTGAGTATAACTGTTTTACAATAGTGTGTTAGTTTCTGCTTTATAACAAAGTGAATCAGTTATACATATACATATGTTCCCATATCTCTTCCCTCTTGCATCAACCCTCCCTCCCACCCTCCCTATCCCACCCCTCTAGGTGGTCACAAAGCACAGAGGTAAACTCCCTGTGCTATGTGGCAGCTTCCTACTAGCTATCTAATTTACATTTGGTAGTGTGTATATGTCCCTGCCACTCTCTCACATCGTCACCGCTTACCCTTCCCCCTCCCCATATCCTCAAGTCCATGCTCTAGTAAGTCTGTGTTTTATTCCCGTCCTACCACTAATCTCTTCATGACATTTTTTTTTCTTAGATTCCATATATATGTGTTAGCATACGGTATTTGTTTTTCTCCTTCTGACTTACTTCACTAGTAAGGCTTTTGCATTCTAATAAAAGGAGAACTTGCTACACTGCCCTTTTTCTTTTTTTAATGGAGAAAGGGCTCTGCCTGATAGAAATGCACAAATAAAGAATGCTTCAAATAAAGAAGAAAAACAATCAGACTGAGGGGTTTTTTTGCACCTAAGTATAATATTTTTATTTAAGTGTGATTGTTAGAATACTACAGTTTCGCAGAATACCAGGAATAATTTCTACATTTTCCATGGCTACTGTATTCAGTCTGATGTTCTATTTCTGTTTAATCCTCCTTACTTTTAATTGGGCTAGATTCTGTGCCAAGAATATACAAGTCATTCCAGCCAGAATAAACTATCTCTGATGGAATCAGGGCTTGAAGGGTTAAAGCTCAGAAAAGAAATTGTAGTTTATAATTATATTTTTATATAGTTATACTTATATTCCATAAGTGGAATCAGGCTTTAGTCTAGTGAAAGTTGGTCCTTCATAAATATTGTCAAATGAAGTATCTTCTTGTGTTCCCATTTCCTCTTCCAATATATCTTTATAGTCATATTTTTTTTCCTGTGCTTGCTCAAACCTGAAACCTAGAGAGGAATGACAAATATTTAGAAAGATGCAAGATATGACAGGATATAGACTTATTCAATATGCTACTGCATTCCAGGTAAGGTCTATTCCACATTCCTTCTCACCACTCTTAGAGAAGATATCTTTATATCCTATTTAACCGAAACAATAAATGTCCCAAATTTCTGAGATCATCCTACTTTCCACTACCATATTTTATTATCCATCTTTACAAAAGGCTCTGTAGGATCTGTGTTTGAGGTTTGACCTACTACTAGCTAGCTCTATAATTTTTTTTTTTTTTTTTTGCTAGCTCTGTAATTTGAAGCAAGTTATTTAACCTTTGTCTCAGTGTCCTCTTCTATAAAGGGGATAGATGGGGATAATAATAGCACATGCCTCAGCATATTTTTGTGAGAACTAAGTGTGATGGTGCATGTAAAGAACTTGGCATTTAGTTAGTACTCCACAATTAACTATTAGCTAACAGTTCTTTATTCACAAACAAAGAGAAGCCTTTTCTGTCCCTAGAGCTAAAGTTCAAATTCTGGATTTGATTTCCTCATGCTTCTTGAAGAAGTGGCACACATTCCCTACTCTTTTCAATGCCAGCATCTTCAATATATCACCTTCTACTGCCTCAGTTTTGATGCAGATCTCCATTACTTAAAATAATTTTCACTTGCTCTTATGCTCCTTCCAATTACCATGCTATATCTTTCCTTCTTTTCACAATAATCTCTTTTAGCTCAGTAATTTATATTATCTGCTTCCATTTTTTGTACTTGTCATTCCTTTCGAGTACAAAATTCCTGCCATTGAGACTCTACTATGTTCTACACATTCGGAACTCAGTAGTAAACAAAACAAATAACTTCCTGCCCTCAAGTGACAAGAGTTGCCTAAACCTGTTCTCCAGAAGGCCATCAACTGCATTAAACCTCTGAAGTGGAAACCACAGAGTGTTTGAGGACCAGGCTAGATGCCAGTGATGCTGGGTTGTGAGCCAGGGGGAGAGAGTGGGACATGATAAGGGTGGAAAGCTAGACCAGAGCCAGAATGCCATGATAAAGTTAGGGTTTTATTCCAAGCGCAGTGGAAAACTATAAGAGGCATCAGGGGTAGTCCTCGTTAAGAGTATGGGTTCTAGAGCTACCTAGTCTTAATTCAAATCCTGGCCCTCACAGGAACTGACCTTGAGCAAGTAACTTGGCATCTCTTTGCTTGTCTGTAAAATGTAGATAATAGAACCTATCTCATTGGGTTGTTCTGAAGATCAAATGAATCAATTTTATAAAACACTCTAAGACAGCACTTCCACATGGTAATTGCTAAAGAATAGTTTGTTAAATAAGTGTTTTGATTTAATTATGCTGATTTAAATTTGTAGGTCACTATCTATTGTGTGGGGAATGGACTGGAGGAGTATAAGTTTAGAGACCGTTGCAGAAGCCTGCAGAGGGATGATGGCAACTTGGACTGTGGTGGTGGCAATGAGTTGTAAATAAGTGGGTAGGTTCAAGCTAATAATAGCTAACATTTATAGAGTACATACTATGTGCCAAGCACTATTATTCTATGCCTTTACATATATTATCTCTTATTATCTCACAACAATATATGAGCTAGGTACTATTGTTATTTTCATTTTATAGATGAGGAAACTGACCAAGTAACTGGCCCAAGATCATACAGACAGTAAACAGTAGAGCCCAAAATCAAAACCAGGCAGTTATGAATCAGCACTCCATAATTATAACCTCTGTTTTACTGCCAATCACAGATGACAGTGGGACAGAACTCATACACTCAGATTATATGAAAACTATAATTAGGCTTTGGCTATGTTAGAATTATTGATACTTCTAGAATAGCATTTATTTTGCCAAGTGAAGTTTGCTCATTAAAAATTATTACTGAAACATGATATGCAACATTTTAAAAGGATTCATTATTTTTTAAAAAAATTTTATCCAACTCTAAATAAAATAGAAAATTTCCTTCTATTCTCAAATAACAATTTTACATATAAAGGCAAAAATGACTTGGCAAATTTATTTATGTCTATATACTGTGCAGAGTGCTGAAGTGTTTGTTAGGTGCTTAGAAATGTGTACATGTCTGGAAAGTACTGTTTTTGTTTATAAGAATTTCCCATTATTGCTAAAAAAAATCACCTACTTTTGAAGTTAGCTGAAGAGTTGCTTGTAGCAATTTCCTTCCAGTTGGCAATGTACCTAAGCACATTACATAGACATTCACTAAATTAAATTGACTTATTAGTAAGTAATAAATTGATTCATTAGTACATACTTAGACTACTTCTAAAATTCTACTTTATCTATGAAACCTTAGATTAATGTGACAAATTCACTAGTCCAAATGTTTAATTTCTTGACTTTCCCACATCCAAGTAGCTCTCATGCACCTAAGGCAACCCACAGGACAAGGAGTTGGAGGAGGTATAAAAATGGTGCCCACCATCTACCACGTTGGTGCCCTTTGGCCTCCCACCAACACATGTCTCCTTATTTTATCCTGTTCCATTCCTGCTAGATCATATCCTCAACTAAGTGACAACTAAGATGTTAGTTAACTTCTAAATTAAAAGTACGAATGGAAAACTCTGAGAGGAAAAAAGTCATGGGAAAACTACAGCAACAAAACCTCCTTGGTTCTGCATTGCCAGACCTACTATCTCTGAGGTATACATTTAAATTATTTAGTTTATGATCTTATTAGAGACATGGTGCTGTCTTTGCTGTGTCCAGTAAACATGAGATCATATTCAAGCAGGGTACATGCAGTTGCCACTTCAGTTCCCTAAATAGAGACTGAAATAGGGAGACAGATGTAGCCCAAGAAGAGGTAGATAGGGAAGGACAAGTATGATGAACTACGAAGATGAGAGAAAGCTCCAAGGCCCAGGTTTCCTGTGACTTGTTGCATCACATTTTGGTCTCTGTATCCCCCTTTCCCAAGCCTTCTTTCTTACAACTGTACCCAAGAAATCAGGTAAGGAGTTGATCACAGCAGGTGCTAAAAGGAAGCTGGCTGAGAAAGGAGGAGGAGGATTAGAATTGTCATGTAATTCAGGAAACACTGATTTTCATTTGAATTATTTTTACTTTTGTTAACTTTGTATTCCTGAATTTTTTGTTATAAGAAGGTATATATTATGCAATGGTGTTTAATTGTAATAAAATACTGTGTCTAAGTCAGCTCGTTCTTGTTACTTCTACCTCTTGTTGCTCCAAGAACTTTATTCTGTGGCCTTAAATGAGATAGTGCTGGGTCACTGTTAAATGAAAAGATGCAAGATAACAGCAGGTGGTTTAAACCCTTTCCAGGACCTCTTAGTTGACAGTTCAATCTGGCTTAACCTTAAATTAGGCAGACTGTGCTTTCAGTGGTTGCTCAGGAGCACTATGAATAGTGGGTGTCAATAACTCTGCTTCCTTAGATTTATATACTGAAAGATTTTCATTCCACCTTCAAGGTACCAAGATAAAGGACCTTTGATCGATTGTATGCTAAATCCTGACAGTCTGGGGCAAAAGCTTATGCCATATTTAAGGTTGATCACTGACCCTGCTTTACGTGAGATCAGGATATGAATTTATTCAATTGTTAAAAAAGAACTCCTCATCAGGAACATGACAGCAGTAGCCAATGAGAAATCAAAGCTTTACAAATAGAAGCAACAATCTGATTATATCCTTATCATGCTGTTTATATAATAAAGCTGATCTGTCTCTCTAAGAAGTTTTTGAAATTTCTTTTTAGATACTAGCAGAGTAAAGTATATGTGGACTCTACCATGAATCCCTCAGGAGTATAAATTTAACATCTTAATGGCCTGGGGAAAATCCCTATCCAGAGAGGCAATATAACTACCTGTCTTAGAAATCAAAGGGGCAACTTCAGACATAGAAACTACCCACTGAGAGCTCTCACCAACAGGGTTAATAGAACATCAGGAAATTATTTAAGATATCCCAGCTGCTGATGACTTAATGGGTTATGTTAAATTTCACTTGCAGTTTGAAAAATATGAAGATCCTGGAAGAGGAACATCCATCTCTCTAGAGAATGCACCCCTGAAAATGCATCAGGATGAATGCCAGCAGTAGGCAGAGTAGCCACTATGTGGCATTGTAGGTGACTCAGTAACAGCATTGCAGGCATTGCTTTATGTTCTAGGCACCTGCAGCAATGTATCTCTGGATACTACGGAATTTGCAACAGTACTCATCAGTGTCCTTGAGTCCAAGAGTGAAGTTGGCTCTATCCAATCCATTCTTCAAAATTATAATAATATTGTACTCAATTGATATTGTTGCCCTGTGCATCTGAAGTTGTACATGGTTTCTTCCCAGGAGAGCATCCACCTGTCATAACAAGGGGCTAGCACAAAAGCCTTTGGGAAGAAACTGGTTTGTATCACTCAATATCAGTGTTCAACACATGTATGTCATTCTAATGGTCCAATGATCAAAAATTGTTTATAGATTTTGAAGGATACTCTCCAAGGAATTAGTGGCAACCAATTCTTCTGAAGGGAAAAATGACTTTGAAATTCTCATCAAATAAGGTATTATAAAGCCAGTTACAAATATCTAGACAACTACAAAGATCTAAGAGGAAAGTAGACTGTGGAGACCATAAATATACTGGGAAGAAGGTGTTCTCCTAATGTCTGCTCTCAGATAGGGGAAGGTCTTTGCAAATTCTTGTCTTGCCTGAGATAATCAGTAGGCTGTGGTCAGTAATACTACTGAAATATTCCCAAATAATCATGCTGGATTCCATCTGAAATTTTTGTTGTCTAGAGATCAGTAGAAAAACTTGCTTTCTAACAATTCCAAGTAGGTGGGTGCCAAATTATGCTCAAGTGGGTGCCAAATTATGCTCAAGTCAGAGAACGAACTGATAGAGGTTGTACATAATTTGGAAACATGAGGTATCTGCATTTTTAATTTATTTTATTTTTATTTATTTATTTACTTCTTTATTGGAGTACAATTGCTTTACAATGTTGTGTTAGTTTCTGCTGTGTAACAAAGTGAATCAGCTATATGTATACATATATTCCCACACCCCCTCCCTCTTGCACCTCCCTCCCACCCTCCCTATCTCCCCCTTAGGTGGTCACAAAGCACCGAGCTGATCTCCCTGTGCTATGTGGCTGCTTCCCACTAGCTATCTATTTTACATTTGGTAGTGTATATATGTCCATGCCACTCTCTCACTTCATCCCAGTTTACCCTTCCCCCTCCCCGTATCCTCAAGTCCATTCTCTATGTCTGCGTCTTTATTTCTGTCCTACCCCTAGGTTCATCAGAACCTTTTTTTTAGATTCCATATATATGTGTTAGCATGCGGTATCTTTTTTTCTCTTTCTGACTTACTTCACTCTGTATGACAGACTCTAGGTCCATCCACCTCACTGCAAATAACTCAATTTTGTTTCTTTTTATGGCTAATATTCCATTGTATATATGTGCCACATCTTCTTTATCCATTCATCTGTCAATGGACACTTAGGTTAGTTCCAGGTCCTGGCTATTGTAAATAGTGCTGCAATGAACATTGAGGTACATGTCTCTTTTTTGAATTACGGTTTTCTCAGGGTATGTGCCCAGTAGTGGGATTGCTGGGTCATATGGTAGTTCTATTTTCAGTTTTTTAAGGAACCTCCATACTGTTCTCCATAGTGGCTGTATTAATTTACATTCCCACCAGCAGTGCAAGAGGGTTCCCTTTTCTCCACACCCTTTCCAGCATTTATTGTTTGTAGATTTTTTGATGATGGCCATTCTGACGGGTGTGAGGTGATACCTCATTGTGGTTTTGATTTGCATTTCTCTAATAATTAGTGATGTTGAGCATCCTTTCATGTGTTTGTTGACAATCTGTATATCTTCTTTGGAGAAATATCTATTTAGGTCTCACCATATCAAAGCTAGATGTACTTATCCCACTACATACAGAGTATATGATACCAAAAAACCACTTCAAGTCTTCCTGGTTTATTCTGTTTTTATCCTTTTCTCCACGAAGGGAAGCCATTAGGAATCTTCTTCACCTACCAGAGAAGGGTGTTAGGGGATGATAGTGGGGAAAGTCTTGTGTAGACTGAGATGCTCGTTTATTTCTTCCCTTTGAACTGAATTGTTTTTATTCTTTTGTATTCCAGTAGTGATAGCATATAGGATACTGGGTGTGGATTATTTTGTAATCTTTCACTGAAGCTAGCTGGCCCTTTGCTGAATTAGCCAACTGTATAAGGGAAAGGCAGAGCAGGATTTCAAAAGCTTGCCTGAGAGAATTCTCTATCCTGCCCTCATAAGCTCATTCAAAATGGACCTCCCCTACCTCTCTCTCCTTGCTTTACCCTCTTAGGAAAGGAAAAACTACAGCATTATGACTCCTTTCTTTGGATGTCATTTCTTGCATCATTATTACCATCTGTATTTATTCAGTGCCTCAGTAACCACAAATGTACTGTCTATAAGGAATCCCAGTACTATGGTCTGGACAAGATATTGGGGTTACTGAGTCATAAAATCTTTTCACTATTTATTAAAAAATATTTTAGCACATCTACTATGGGTGAGTAGCTCTTTATTCCTTCTTATCTTTCCTTTTTTATTTTTATTTTAATATATTCTTCCCATAATTATCTTTTTTTCTATTATTCTTGTTTTCTCATTCTCCTTTTTTCTTAATCATTCTTTCCCTTTTTTCTTTGTTTCCCTCATCTTTCCTTTTCTCATTGTTCTCTGCTTCCTCTGGCCTTTTTTTTTTTTTAAGCAGATATTCATTTTTATTTATTTATTTATTTATTATTATTATTATTTTTTTTAATTTTTATTTTTTTGGTACGCGGGCCTCTCACTGTTGTGGCCTCTCCCATTGCGGAGCGCAGGCTCCGGACGCGCAGGCTCAGCGGCCATGGCTCACGGGCCCAGGCGCTCCGCGGCATGTGGGATCTTCCCGGACCGGGGCACGAACCCGTGTCCCCTGCATCGGCAGGCGATTCTCAACCACTGCGCCACCAGGGAAGCCCAGATATTCATTTTTAATGGCCTCTTTTTTCTGGTCTATTTTTCAATGGTGGTCAACCTAATTTTTCCTATTTCATGTTCTTATCTCCCTCTTCCAAATGTCTTCCTTTCTCTTATGTTTCTTTACTAACACCATCTTCATTTTATTTTTCCTTCCTCTTCATCCATGCAGTATTCACATTCTTTATTGTAGCTGAGTAAATAGTGAATATTTTTAAAGCTTTATTGAGATATAATTAACATCCCATAAAATTTGCCCATTTAAAGTGTACAATTCAATGGCTTTTTAGTGTATTCACAGAGTTGTGCATCCATCACCACAATCAATTTTAGGACATATCATTACTCCAAAAAGAAACTTCACACCCCTTAGCCATCACTTCCCAATCCCCATAAATCTCTAAGCCCTAGGAAACAACTAATCTACTTTCTGTCTCCATATAATTTGCCTATTCTGGGTATTTCATATAAATGGAGCCATACAATATGTGGTCCTTTGTTATTGGCTTCTTTTACTAAGAAGGTTGATCAGTGTTGTAGCATGATCAGCATTTCTTTTTATTGCCAAATAATATCCCATTGTATGGATATATCACATTTTAATCATCAGCTGATGAATAGATTGTTTCTCAGTCTTTGTTTTTATGAATAATGATGTTATGAATATTCATGTACAAGTTTTTATGGACATGAGTTTTCATTTATCTTGTGTATATACTGAGGAGTAGAAATGCTGGCTGGTATGGCAACTCTATGTTTAACCATTTGAGGAACTGCTGGATTGTTTTCCAAAATGGCTATACCATTGTACATTCCCACTAGCAGTATATAAGGTCTCCAATTTCTCCATATCCTTGCCAACACTGGTACCATATGTCTTTTTAATTATAGCTATCTTTGTGGGTATGAAACAGGATCTTATTGTGGTTTTGATCTGCATTGCCCTGATGGGTATATGAAGTATTTTAAAATTTCCATCACACAACATAGCCTAAAAATGTTTTTCAAGGACCGAAGTATGTCACTGAAAAATTATAATTTTTTAATGTCCCACACAGGAAGATTGGTGAATACAGGCTGAGGAAATTCTTTATATTAATTAATTTCATGTTCTTAGCCTTGTTTCTATATCCCAAAGTAAGACAGACTTAGACTAAGGCATAAGAATAAAGTCTGTTAATAAAGAACACCCAAATCTATTTTTCTTTTTTCTACTTTTAGATCATCCCTTTTTTATCTTTCTCCCTCATTTCCTCTTATTTTCTTTCTAGACAGATAATAAACATTCAAGGTTTTTTTTGAAGATTCAACATGGGAGTAGGAAATATTAGAAAGAAAAATATCTGATGCCTGCCCTCGCTCCCCAAGAATAGCAACATGTACTTACTCATCAAAGTTGAGTGCGTTTGTCCAGTTCAGCACTTCATCCACTTCCCATTCCATCACAGAATCTATTCCACCATCTTCGATAGCTCTTATTAGCCCTTTTGTTGCTGTGTGAATTAAACCTAGAGTTTCACGATTTGTTGACTTAGCCTCCAGGTTTCCTGTGTAGTACCTACATAGAGGAAAGGAAGGGAGATGTAAATCCTTCGAAATATGTGACTGCTAGTGGATGCAGTTAATCTATATTATTGCTGTGAAACTATTTACATAGTAAACCAAATTTTCATCCTATTTAATTCAAATACTGCTAAGCCAAGTTGTATGTGATGGCATCGTCTGGAAAAAACAAAGGAATTTAATCAGCCACACTAACCAGAGAAGCTTCATTTCAAAATCACCTCTCAGTAAGTTGTACTGTTGTGATACAAAGAAAAGCTAAGTATTAAATCACTGAATCATAGAATTATAGAGTCATAGGATCTTGGAGATAACTACTCCAATTGTTTCATAGGTGATGCAATAAATCCTGGAAGAGTAACCTTTACAAAGTCATGTGGCTAATGGCAGATAGGATGCGAGAAGGGAAGGGGAAAAAGGAAAGAGTAAGAGGTAAAAGGAAGAGTGATATTAACATCTTCTTTTGTGTCAGGTACTTTTTATACATTATTTTTAATTCTCTTTAAAAAGATAGCTTTTTAGTTTTATTGTCACAGTTATTTTTATTCCCATTTTATGAATGAGAAAATTGAGACTTGGAAAAGTTAAGAAATTGTTCAAGATCATGTAAGAAGTAAACATGTATATATTAGAGCCAGTATTCAAACCTGACTCCAAGTCCAGACTCCTTTGGCAACACTGTTCTATCTTATATTAGTCTGAGCACATAAATGAATGCATCCACTGAACATGAGCTGAGTAGAGAGAAGTTAGTACCAAGAATATTATAATATAGTGGGTTTTTTGTTTGTTTGTTTGTTTTCCATTTTAAGGTCTACATTGATATTCCTTTTTAAAGGTTAACCTATTCTGAAATTTTGTATTAATTTATTAATTTGACACTCATTTATTGGAAGTGGCTTAGAGGTGGTGTAGAGCAAGGACTGGTATCAAACTACCTGGCTTTTAATCTTGCTTCTATAATTTACTAGCTATATAATCTTTGCCAAATAAGCTAGCCTTTCTGGGCATGTGTCCTCTTCCTTCAAATGGTGATCATAATACTACCACCTCTGCCTATGTTACCTTCTAGGAGTTTTATGGTTTTAGATCTTACATTTAGGTCTTCAATCCATTTTGAGTTCATTTTTGTGTATGGTGTGAAGAAATGTTCTAATTTCATTCTTTTACATGGAGCTGTCCAGTTTTCCCAGCACCACTTATTGAAAAGACTATCTTTTCTCCATTGTACATTCTTGCCTCCTTTGTTGTAGGTTAATTGACTGTAAGTGTGTGGGTTTATTTCTTGGCACTCTATTCTGTTCCATCCATCTATGTGTCTGTTTTTGTGCTAATACCATGCTGTTTTGATTACTGTAGACTTGTAGCATAGTTTGAAGTCTGGGAGAGTGATACCTCCAGCTCTGTTCTTCTTTCTCAAGATTGCTTTGGCAGTTCAGGGTCTTTTGTGGTTCCATATAAATTTAGAATTATTTGTCCTAGTTCTGGGGAAAATGTCCTGGGTATTTTGATAGAGATTGCATTAAATCTGTAGATTGCTTTGGGTAGTATGGTCATTCTAACAATACTAATTCTTCCAGTCCAAGAACATGGTATGTCTTTCCATTTTTTTGTATCATTTTCAAATTCCTTCATCAGTGTTTTACAGTTTTTAGAGTATAGGTCTTCATCTCCTTGATTAAGTTTATCTCTAGGTATTTTATTCTTTTTGATGCAATTTTACATAAGTTATAGCAATTTTGGGGGGATATGTCTCCTAAGGCAAAAGAAATAAAGTCAAAAATAAACAAATGGGACTTAATTAAACTTAAAATCTTTCCACGGCAAAGGAAACTATCAACAAAATGAAAAGGCAACCTACTGAATGGGAGAAACTATTTGCAAATGATATGACTGATAAGGGATTAATCTCCAAAATATATAAACAGCTCATACAACTCAATATCAAAAAACCAAACAATGCAATTAAAAAAATGAACAGAAGATCTGAGTAGACATTTTTCCAAAGAAGACATACAGGTGGCTAACAGGCACAAGAAAAGATGCTCAACATCGCTAATCACTTGAGAAATGCAAATCAAAACCACGACAAGATATTACCTCACACCTGTCAGAATGTTGACCAAAAAGTCTACAAATAACAAATTTTGGTGAGGATGTGGAGAAAAGGGAACGTTTGTACAAATGTAAATTGGTGCAGCCACTATGGAAAACAATATAGAGGTTCCTCAGAAAACTAAAAATAGAAATACCATATTTCCACTGCTGGGTATATATAATCCAAGGAAAATGAAAACACTAATTTGAAAAGATACATGCATCCCAATGTTCATAGTAAGGTTATTTATAATAGCCAAGATATGGAAGCAACTTAAGTGTCCAACTACAAATGAATGGATAAAGAAGATGTGGTATGTATATATATAATGCAATATTAGCCATAAAAAAGAATGAAATTCAACTGTTTGCAAAAAGATGAATGGACCTAGAGAGTATTATGCTAAGTGAAATAAGTCAGAGAAAGACAAATACTCTATGTTATCACTTATATGTGGAATCTAAAACAAGTGAATGTATATAACAAAAGAGAAACAGACCCACAGATATAGAGAACAAACTAGTAGGTTACTAGTGAGGAGCGGGAAGGGGGAGGGGCAACATAGTGGTAGGGGATTAAGAGAAACAAACTACAATGTATAAAATAGATAAGCAACAAGGATATATTGTACAGCACAGGAAAATATAGCTATTGTTTTATAATAACGTTAAATGGAGTATAATCTTTAAAAATATTGAATCACTATGTTGTACACTTGAAACATATAATATTGTAAATCAATTATACTTCAAAAAAACCCACTACTTCCTCCTAGCTTTCTTGAGAGGTTTAGAAGTGTAAATCCCTGTAAAGCATTTAGGACAAAGACTAGCACATAGTAAACAATCAATAAAAGAAGGCTTATATAATCCTGTAGCAAGAAATATGACAGTGACAAGATATGTCCCTGCACTCATGAAGTTTCTGCTTTGTCAGACTTTACATGGATATAATCCATGAGATTAAAAAAAAAAAAGGAACAGCATCCAGGTTTCCAGCTCTAATCTTAAGTGTTTGTATATTTGGGAAGGTAAAACACGAAGGAATTCATAAAAAATGCATTCACCCCCAGCCTTCCAGCATTTTTGATTTCTAAATGCATTTTTGCTGTGGCATGAGAATTAATTAATAAATCTGGGCCAATGGGTACCATCATTCGTTCATTCATTCATTTAAAACATGGGTGCCTATTATGTTCAGGGAATAGAGAATATCTATTTTTGCTCTCATACTTTGCTTAAAGAGAATTATAAAACTTATTTCAATAATGTAATTCTGTTTTGAACTCTTTAAAAATTAGTCACTATTAAGTGGTCTATAATAGTCATAAAACAAGTTAGCAAGTACGAACAGAATTTCAAATACAATAGTGATCAGAAATAAAGATTGCTTTATAATACTCATAACTTGTTTTATAAAGAGTGTTATTTTAAAAAGAAAACAAATACAATATAAAATTTGACTTTATAAATAATATTGTAATATATTCACTTTAAATGTTCTCATTTTTTCTAAACTAAAAAATTTAATGTTTAAATTTTTAAACTGAATTTTTTCTAAAACTCATGACAGGGAGAGAAGTTTAAATGCAAAGACCTAGTAAGAACCAAGGTTGAAATTGGAAATGAGGTCAAGGAGAGCTAAGATCTGTAGGTACACAGGAAAGGAACAGATGTGAAAATCAGAATTCTTTTAGTAAGACAGAGGTTAAAAAAAATCAAGGTTTTGTTGATTTTGTTAACTGTTGATTCTCAGCAACAGTCAAATGGAAGGGTTTAAATGCCATCAATTACCAAAGCACACAAAGTAAAATTTCTCATTCATCCCCTGCAACCTTATAAAACGGAAACGACACTCAGCCATAAGGATTAATGCATTCATTCATTCAGCAAACAAGCAACATACATTCATTAAGCATCTACTGTGTCTGAGGCCCAGTGCTAATTAAGAAATAGAACAGAATCTCTGTTCTTTAGGCACTAAAAGTCCTAGTGGAGATGGCAGACAAATATACAGATAATAGCAAAAACATGACAATTGACTATATAGAAGATCTATGTGGCACATCAAAACGAAGTGCTTAACTATGCCTAGGTATGTCAGAGAAGGCTTCAGAAGGAGATATTTGAGCCAAGTATCAAAAGATGAAGATCTTGTTGCCATGTAGCTGGAGCCAGAAAAGAGCAACCTAAGGATAAAGAATATCATGTGGGATGTAGGTGATGGGGAGCCCCTAACATGTTTCAGGTAAGGAAGTGATTTAATTTATGTTTTAAAAAATCACCTGTCTTTATATAGAGATGGAGAAGATATTAGAGACAAAGAGACCAATTAGAAGGACTTGGCCGGTGAAGTAGAGTTGAGAATGATGAGATGCTACAGTGGGGAGTGAGAGAAATGTCAGACTTCGGAGATACTTTGGAAGCACAGTTAATAGAACCTAATGACAGATTACACATAAGAGCTTATGAAAGGTAAGAAGGCTAGGACAACATCTACATTTCTGGCTTGGATGACTAGGTAAATGATGGTGTCATAAACTGAGGCCAGGAGGAATACTGAAAAGAAACCACTTTTATGATGTGAAAGATAAGAAATTCAGTTTTGGACCTGTTGAGTTTGAGATGGAAATGGCCATATAATTAGAAATAACAGAGCTCAGTTATGGATGAGGATTGTTTTGAGAATAAATAAACATAGGAAAGAGAAAAGAAATAAAAAAGATTATTATTCATGTGCATTGGCTTATTACTAGATGGCTCCCAGCTGGTGCTATACCTGAGCTTCAGCAAGTCTTAACACCATTCTGTCAAAGCCAGCTGTTTCTAGGTAATGATGAGTGTATTTTGTTGTTCTGAGCCCATTACCACAATTCCTTTGCTGTACATGGGTCTCCTGGTTGTAGATAATATTGTATGTAATAAAATGATGATGGATAAGGCATTCTGTAATGAATGGTATTGGCATCCCTGTAACCCTGGCCACTTTGGGCAATCACTGAGTAGTGGCGGAAAATGCTGACATACACGGGATGGATCATCTTATCCATCTGACTACTGACAGCTTTTGCCTTATCTAAGCCCTTTGGAGGACATTCACAAGGACGCCAATATATTTAGTGCCCATTCTGAGTATATCTCTCCCCAGACCTAATCACCAGTTTTCCAACTTATTTACAAGTCCCTAATCAGCTGAGAAACTTTTAGCTACTGCCCACTGTCAATAAGATCCCAACCCCCCTTGTATATGAAGTGGAGCTTCCTTCAGTTGTGCTCACTGGGAGAATATCCTTTCACCATTTTCTGGGCCAGTTGAGGGATTGTAATCTAGTGACTGTCTGTTTTTGGATGTTGCCAGCATCCTGTGCAGATCCACGGTGAATTAGACCTAATATACTCTCCCTCTGTTAACATGTCACAAGTGACTCCTCATGAAGCCAGAAGTATGGAGATGAAGAGGATCCAATGTAGCATAAGTAGGTGTTGAAGAAGTCTGGGCCACCTGCTCATACAGTTTACCCTTGGGCTTCTGGACCTTCTCAGACCCATTCTCATATATACATCTACTTTATACTGAAATGATGCTGTATACTCTGTTTTACGGTTCAATGGATTAGATAAAATCCAGGTCAGTTCATAATCACATAGCACTTGGTATCCTACTGACAAGCTTCCAGTCTCTACCAGGACACAGTAGCAAGCCTGGAACAAATTTTCAAATAGCTTTTGACAGAGATGGGCACTACCTTACTCCTAAACCCTAGAGGTCTGTGCTATGACCCTCCTATTAGGGTTCTTTAGAAGTTCCATACAGTCTTTCACTGTCTGCCAGAGACATTTCTAATATTGTTTGGACTGCTGGGCTATAATGCCCAAGTGGTAGGGCAGCTTGACCACATTTTGAACCTGCTACCATGTTTTTCTTTACACCATGTCCCACTGGCACCTGCTAGCCTTATTAATTACCTACTAAATGGGTTAGAGCAGCATGCATATTTTACCTCCCAAATCCAGAGAGTGTTGTGTGTCTTCAAGGTGCAAGGTACAGAATCTTGCCTCTCACTTTAGAAAGGATATCCCAAAATGTTTATAAGCTTCAGCTATGTGGCAGACCCTTAACTTTTTGCCAAGTTTATCTCCCCCCTTCTAGTGTGTACTTGTCCTGTTAAGTCATCTAGGGAGTTGTCATTTTCTACTCACCATGGTCATTTAGTATAAGGTCACCAGTGTAAAGGACAGGCATGATGTTTTATGGGAACTGAGATACCATGCCCCTGGGGACAAGAGCAAGAAAGCTGACATAGCTCTGAGAGCAAGATGTAAAGATACACTCTGTTATTTCCATGTAAATGCAAACTCTTCTCTTTTTGTTTACTGATCAGGATGGGAAAGAACACATTTGCCAGGTCAAAAACAGCCTAACAGATGCTAGGGACAGTGTTGATTTGCTCCATTAAAGAAACCACATCTGGAGGAAGCTTAGCTGCAATTTGTGTCACCACCTGACTTCTACCACTTCAAAGTTCCATTATTCCCAGTGAACTAAAGGAACAAATTCCATCACAATTTTCCCCACTGTCATCTTCAGTCTATAAAGAACAGCGACCACAAATTCATCAAGAATTCTGCTGCTCCCCTAATTTCTTAATAACCTGATGAAGAGGATATCCTCTGGGTCCCACTGTGGTTATAGCCAGTGGGTGGCTAAACATATTGCACGTAATAGGAACAAATATATGCATTCCCTGAGCCTTCAGAAATCCTTTTCTACAGTATACTAGAGAAGTTCAGGCATTTCGTAACTGTAGAGCTTTGGTTGAATTCAGGCTTTGATGAGCCAACCTAACAGACCAAACAGCATTTCTGTTGTTGTTTTGGTTTGGTTTGGGTTTTTTTGGCCGCACTGTGCGGCTTACAGGATCTTAGTTCCCTGACCAGGGATCGAACCCATGCCCCCTGTGGTGGAAGCTCAGAGTCCTAACCACTGTACCTCTAGGGAAGTCCTTAAACACCATTTATTTCTGGATACTCAATCCAACACATTAAATCCATAACCTCAGGTGAGTGTGGCCATATCAATAAATTCAGCCCAATCAACGTCTGAACACCTTAGAATCCACTTTCACACATGCTTCTGAGCTCCTGTCAATACAGATTGGTAAATTCTCGGAACTCTTTTGGTTTATAAATGTCATCTCCTCCTGGAGTAGATCTTGTTCCTCTCTGTCTGGGCTGTCCTGAGATACGTCTCAGTGTGGACTGGAGGCATTGAGGAAATGGTTGTGGGGGAATCCTAAGGAGAATCGGCATAAGTGTGTGGGCCAACTGAGCCAGGTGCAGTCAGTGAAAGGCCTTTATGCAGAGAAGGGCTGGTTTCCTCAAAACAGGGAGGAGGGTTTCCTCCATCAGCAGGAGAGTTTGAAGGCTCAAGGTTCTCAGCTTTGTCTATGTCTGCCCAAATATCCCCATCCCAGTTCTCACCATTCCACTTCTTCCCCACTAATGTCCTTAGCTAGCTTAGTGCACAAGACCTGTCTAGGTCTTTTGATTGCACTGCAAGCACTATGACTTTGTGACCCTTTCAACTTGCCCCTGGATTGCCTCCAATTCACCCTGCAACCACAGGGGATGAAGGATTACTCCATGGAGATCTTCTGATTGTCTGATCATGTTCTTAAATTTTTTTTTTACAACTTAGTGAGGTATAAGTGATATACAGTAGACTGTATTTAAGCTGTACAATTTGAACAGTTTTGACATAAGTATACACCTGTGAACCAATCACTGTTAATAAAAGAAACAAACATATCCATCACCCCCCAAAGTTCCTTGTGCTACTTTGTTATCCTTCCCTCCCTCCTTTCCCCCACCCTCATCTCCAGACAACTACTCATCTGCTTTGTATCATTCTAGATTTCTTTGTATTTTCCAGAATTTTATGTAAATGAAATCATATAATATATACTCTTTTTTGACTGATTGCTTTCATTCAGCATCATTATTTTGAGATTCATCCATGTTGTTATGTATGAACAATTCATTCCTTTGTACTGCTGAGTAGTATTCCTTTGTGTAGATCTATCACAATTTGTTTATCCATTGACATTTGTGTTGATGGGTTGTTTCTGGTTTTGGGCTATTAGAAATAAAGCAGCTATGAACTTGCATTACAGTCTTTCTGTAGACATGTTTTTATTTCTCTTGGGTAAATATCTGAGTAGAATGGCTGGATTTAATAGTAGATGTGTGTAACTTGTAAAATTTTAAAAAAACCTGTCAAACTGTTTTCCAAAGTGTGTGTACCAGTTTGCATTTGCTCCATATCCATGCCAATAATTGGTATGACAGACTGTTTTAGCCATTCTAGTGGTTGTGCAGTGGTATCTCATTAGTTTTGTTTTGCACTTTCCTAATGACTAATGATGATAGTCATTAGTTCACTTGTGCTTTTTTGCTATTTGTATATTCATTGGTAGAGTGCTCAGATATTTTGCCCATTTTAAAATTAGGTTGTATTCTTATCATTGAATTTTGAGAGGTTTTTTTTTTTTTTTTAACATATTCTAGATACAAGACTTTTATCATGTACATATTTTGCAAATGTTCTCTTCCTGTCTGTGACTTGCATTTTTATTTTTGCAAAAGTGTCTTCAGGAGAACAAAAGCTTTTAACTTTGAGGAAGTGCAATTTAACAATCTTTTCTTTTATACTTCATGCCTTCTGTGTCCTATTTAAGAAATCTTTGCCAGAAACAAAGTCACTAAGATTTTCTTGTTTGCTTACTTTTGGATATTTTATGGTGTTAACTCTGATTTTTTTAAGGTCTCATAAAGTGCTTTTTAAAATTTAAAAAATATTTTTTTAACATCTTTATTGGAGTATAACTGTTTTACAATAGTGTGTGTTTTTCGTTTACAACAAAGTGAATCAGTTATACATATACATATGTTTCCATATCTCTTGCATTGCTTTTATTTTATGATTTTTTTCAGATATATACATACTTTTCAGATTATTTTCCATTATAGGTTATTACAAGATATTGAATATAGTTCCCTGTATTATACAGTAAATCCTTGTTGCTTATTTATTTAATGTATAGTAGTTTGTATCTTTTAATCCCATCTTCTAAATTATCCCTCTCCACACTTTCCCCTTTGGTAATCATAAGTTTGTTTTCTATGTCTGTGAGTCTGATTCTGTTGTGTATATAGTTTCATTTGTATTATTTTTAGATGCCACATATAAGGGATATCATGTAATATTTGTCTTTTCTCTGATTTATTTCATTTAGTATGATATTCTCTAGGTCTATCCATGTTACTGTAAATGGCATTATTTTATTCTTTCTTATGGCTAATATATATATATATATATATATATATATATATACATATATACATATATGTATATATATATACACACACATCTTCCTAAACCAATCATCTGTTGATGGGCTTGGGTTGTTTCCATACCCTGGCTATTGTAAATAGTGGTGCTATGAACATTGGGGTACATGTATCTTTTCAAATTAGTGTTTCTGTCTTTGCTGGATATATGCTTAGGAATGGGATTGCTGGATCATATGGTAGCTCCTTTTTAGTTTAAGGAACCTCCATACTGTTTTCCATAGTGGCTGTACCAATTTACATTCCCACCAACAGTGTAGAGGATTTCCTTTCCTCCACATCCTCTCCAGCATTTATTATTTGTAGACTTTTTGGTTATTGCCATCCTGACAGGTGTGAGGTGATACCTCATTGTGGTTTTGATTTGCATTTCTCTAATAATTAGTGATGTTGAGCATCTTTTCATGTGCCTGTTGGTCATCTGTATGTCTTCTTTGGAGAAATGTCTATTTAGGTCTTCTGCCCACTTTTTGATTGGGTTGTTTGTTTTTTTGATATTGAGTTGTATGCACTATGGTGTTAATTCTTATATTTAGATCTATGATCTTTTCCAAATGAATTTTATATATGATGTGAGATAAGGATCAAGATTCATTTCTCTGCATTTGAGTATCCAATTTGTTGAAAAGAATATCCTTTTCCAATTAAATTGCCGTGACACCTGTGTTGAAACTCATTTAACAGTATGTGTGTGGGTCTATTTCTCAACTGCCTATTCTGTTCCATTGATCTGTATGTCTATCTTAATGCCAGTACCACAATGTCTTTTTTAAAAATAAAGTTATATTTTATTTATTTTTAGTTTTGGCTGTGTTGGGTCTTCATTGCTGCATGAGGGCTTTCTCTAGTTGCGGCGAGTGGGGGCTACTCTTGTTGCGGTGCACGGGCTTTTCATTGTGGTGTCTTCTCTTGGTGCAGAGCACGGGCTCTAGGCGTGCAGTCTCAGTAGTTGTGGCACACAAGCTTAGTTCCTCCATGGCATGCGGGATCTTTCTGGACCAGGGATCAAACCCATGACCCATGCATTGGCAGGTGAATTCTTAACCACTTCTCCACCAGGGATGCCTCCACAAGGTCTTGATTATAGTAGTTTTTTTGTTTGTTTGTTTGTTTGTTTGTTTGTTTGTTTGGTGCTAGGCGGGCCTCTCACTGTTGTGGCCTCTCCCATTGCAGAGCACAGGCTCCGGACGAGCAGGCTCAGCGGCCACGGCTCACGGGCCCAGCCGCTCCGCGGCATGTGGGATCTTCCCAGACCAGGGCACGAACCCGTGTCCCCTGCATTGGCAGGGGGACTCTCAACCACTACGCCACCAGAGAAGCCCACAGTAGTTTTAAAATAAGTCTTTAAATCAGGTAATGTAAGTTCTCCAAATTTTTTCCAAAATTATTTTGATTATTCTAGTTCCTTTGCATTTACATATAAATTTTCAAATCAACTTGTCAAATTCCACATAAAACCCTGCTGGAAATTTTGAATGTGATTACATTGACTTTATACATCAATTTGGAGAGAACTGACATATTAACAATATTGAATCTTCTGGTCCATTATTATCTAATGGCTATTTGTTTATTAAATCTTCTCTAAGTTTTATCAGCAATATGTATTACTTTTCAGTGTACAGGTCATGTAGATTTTCCCCTCAATTTATGCCTAGGTATTTCATATTTTCTGATGCTACTGTAAATGTTTTTGTTGTTTGTTGCAATACCATTGGTTTCTGTACCTCACAGCCTTGATAAACTCACCTATTAGTTCCAGTAGCTTTTTAGTAGATTCCTTCGAATTCTGTACTTAGGTGATCATGTCAACTGTGAACAAGGACTGTTTTCGTTCTTCCTTTCCAATCTTAGTGTCTCCCCCACCACTCTGCCCTGCCACCCTTATTGCACTGACTAGGACTTCAATGCAATGTTGTAAAGAAGTGGTGAGTGCAGACATCCTTGCCTTGTTCCTGATCTTAGAGAGAAAGCATTCAGCCATTCACCATTATCATGTTGGATGCAGGCTTTTTATAGACACCCTTTATCAAGTTGAGGAGGCTCTCATCTATTTCTAGTTTGCCAAGAGTTTTCATTACAAATGGTAATTTTGTAAGTATTTTCTCTGCATCTTTTGAGATGATCATATCCAGTTTTGTTTTTTAAGTCTGTTAATATGGTGGATTGCATTGATTGATTTCCAAATGTTAAACCAATATTGTATTCCTGGGATAAACTCCATTTGTTTATAATGTTATTTATTATCATGTATCTATGTTCATGAGAGATATTGGTTGTTATTTTCTTGTAATATCTTTTTTTCTCATAAGCCTTGAGTGGTTTTATATCCAATAACACTTGCCTCATAGAAAATGCTATAAATTTTCCTGTAAGTACTTCTTTAGCTGCATCCCCTAATTTTAATGTTATATTTTCATTTTTTATTAAATCAAAAATATTTTCAAGTTCCTCTTATGACTTCTTTGACTCATGGATTATTTAGATATATGCTGTTTAATATCCAAATATTTGGAGATTTTCCAGAAATTTTTCAGTTATTTTATTGTTTTAAATTCTTTTTTAATCTCATCATGATCAGAGAACCTCCTTTGTATGATTTTAATTCTTTTAAATTTGTGGATTTTTTTTTATGGCTCAGAATATGGTGTATATTGGTGAATGTTTCATGTGCACTTGAAAAGAATGTGTTTTCTTTTGTTGGGTTCAGTGCTCTATAAATGCCAATTATGTCAAGTTGGTTGATAGTGTTGCTCAAGTCTTCTACATCTTTACTAATTTATTGTCTGCTTGTTATATCAATTACTAAGAAAAAGGTTTTGAAATCTCTGATTATAATTTTTGATTTGTCTATTTCTCCTTTCAGTACTATTAGTTTTTGTTTCATGTATTTTGAAGCTGTATTAGGTAAATAAGCATTTAGGATTACGTTCTCTTGATGAATTTACCCCTCTTTATTACTTTGTTTGATATTAATATAGTCACCCCATCTTTCTTTTGATTACTGTTAGCATAGTCCTCTTCTATGTTTTTAATTTTAATTATTTGTTCTCTTAGTTCTTGTACATAACGTATAGTTGGGTCTTGCTTCCTTATCCAGTCTCTCAGTCACTGTCTTTATTCGGGACACTTAGACCATTTACATTTAATATGATTATTGATATGGTTGGTGTTAACCTACATCATGCTATTCATTTTATTTTATTTTTTTGCGGTACGCGGGCCTCTCACTGCTGTGGCCTCTCCCGTTGCAGAGCACAGGCTCTGGACGCGCAGGCTCAGCGACCATGGCTCACGGGCCCAGCCGCTCCGCGGCATGTGGGATCCTCCCGGACCGGGGCACGAACCTGTGTGCCCTGCATCGGCAGGCGGACTCTCAACCACTGTGCCACCAGGGAAGCCCCATGCTATTCATTTTATATTTGTCCTCCCTGTTCTTTGTTTCCTTTCCTCATCCAAGAGAGGATGGATTGTTTGTTATGATTCTATTTTATCTTCATTATTATCTTATTAGGTTTACATATTGCTTGTTGTTGATTTTATGGTTGCTTTAGGGTTTGTAGTATATATATTTAACTATCATGGTCTACTTCAAGCAATATTATACCACTTCATGTGTAGTATAAGGACCTTCCAGCAGTACATTTCCATTTCATCTTTTTCAACCTTTGTGGTATTGTTATCATGTACTTACTTCTGCACTTTTATAAATTTGTAAATACCATAATACATATACATTTTCACTGTTTCTGCTTTAAATAGTAAATTACATTAAAAATGTTTTTGAACTTTATTCAGTAATTGCATCTATATGTTGATATTGTATTGTGATTTTTTGGAACTATTTACTTGTAATGTCAGAAAAAATACACAATTATGTTTTGTTTGATGAAGATTTTCAATATAAGAGAAAAGGATTATAATTGTGGAATCAGGAACTGATTGGCAACATCAATATTAACTCATTAGTTTAAAATGTAACACCTATCATGTAAAATATTGTGGTAAAACCAACATAAAATTTATTGTCTTAACAATTTATCTTAACTATTTTTAAGTGTATAGTTTAGTAGTTAGTTAATTACCTTTTAAAAAAGGTCATGAAGAACCTAGGGGTAAGACGGGAATAAAGACACAGACCTACTAAAGAATGGACTTGAGGATATGGGGAGGGGGAAGGTAAGCTGTGACAAAGTGAGAGAGTGGCATGGACATATATACATTACCAAACGTAAAATAGATGGCTAGTGGGAAGCAGCCGCATAGCACGGGGAGATCAGCTAGGTGGTTTGTGACCACCTAGAAGTGTGGGATAGGGAGGGCGGGAGGGAGGGAGATCCAAGAGGGAAGAGATATGGGAACATATGTATATGTATAACATTCACTTTGTTATAAAGCAGAAACTAACACACCATTGTAAAGCAATTATACTCCAATAAGGATGTTAAAAAAAAAAAAAAAAAAAAAGGAAGTGTAGGGACTTCCCTGGTGGTGTAGTGGATAAGACGCTTTGCTCCCAATGCATGGAGACCAGGTTCTATCCCTGGTCGGGGAACTAGATCCCACATTTTGTGGCTCAACTAAGGAGCCCATGTGCCATAACTAAGACCTGGTGCAGCCAAATAAATAAATAAATAAATAAGAGATTAAAGTAGTAGGAAGAAAAGTTCTTTATACTGCTGGTCCGTTCATGGTGATAGAACTCAGCTTTTGTCTGACTGAAATGTTTTTTTCCATTTTTATTTTTAAAAGATATTTTTGGTGAGTCAGCTGATATTATTTTTTCTTCTCAGGGATATATTTTCCTGCTTCTTTGAGTGCCTGATAATTGATTACTATATGGTAGATATTGTGAATTTTATAGATTTTTGACCACTTGAGTTTTTTGTGTTCCTTTAAATATTTGGGGGCTTTGTTCTTGTACATTGTCAAGTAAACTTGGAAACAATTTGATTCTTTGGAGACTTGCTTTTAATATTTGTTAGATAGGTCTAGAATGAATTTTAGTGTAATCTATACAAGTCAGTTTCTTTAGGGGAGAAAGAAAGTTTGAGAATGGTATAGAGTGGGTCTAGAGTGTCATATTAAAGTTATCTCATATATAAGAGTAAATGATGATTTTCATATCTCATGTTCCAAAAGATTATGATTTCCTTGTGGTCAAAGAGAATCTGTCTTTTCCCATTTATATCCCAGAGCTTAACAGTGTCTAGCAGGCACTTATTAAGTACTTGCTTTCTATGTATTTTTAAAAATATACTGTAATCTTTCATCTTATTTTATTTATTTATTTTTTTGTGGTACACGGGCCTCTCACTGTCATGGCCTCTCCCGTTGCGGAACACAGGCTCCGACGTGCAGGCTCAGTGACCATGGCTCATGGACCCAGCCACTCCGTGGCATGTGGGATCTTCCCGGACCGGGACACGAATCTGTGTCCCCTGCATTAGCAGGCTGACTCTCAACCACTGCACCACCAGGGAAGCCCTTTCGTCTTATTTTTAAAGTAACATGTAGTTAGTTTAGTAGTGATAGCAATCTAAAAAAAATGATTGTATACGTCTTTAGTAAGTCTAAGTATTTCATCAACTTACATTTGCCGCATCCATTCTACTTTTCTAATTTTTCTTTTCTTTTCTATATCTTGCCTTCTCTTCAGTTTAGAGAAATGGAATTCACTTTCCTTTTTGTCTCCCACCATTACATTTTCAGTAGACTTCCAAAACTATTGAGAAATGAAAAATGAATACACAAAATATTGGATTATTGATTATGAGGTTATCTGACTATAGAAAAGAACGGTTATCTGACTATAGAAAAGAACTTCTGTGAGTTCAGTAGGAATATGCCAATAGAAATAGAGGAAAGGATAGACCCCTTTATGATATTTCTAATTAAGTGAATGGCGCATTGAACCTTAAGAAGCACATGCCATAGGAATATTAGTGTATTGAGGTACTATTTAATAAGTATTTGTTGAATGAATAAATGAATAGACATATTCTAAGAGTGTTTTAGTTTCTCATAAGAACCGATCTGGCCAGTAGGTGCTATTGACTTTTGAAGACTCTAATCCTCAAGGAATATGGGTACACTCAAAGAATATAGAAATCTCACCATTGTGTCCTAAGACTTTGTGGTTTCCCCTTTTTGACACTTTATGCTAACTGGTTGCCTGTTTTCCTATTTCTAATTCATTCTTCCTCCCTCACCACGTACACATTAAATAACAAAGAGGAAAGTTTGTTACCCCCCACAGCACTCTGAATTTGCCTCTATTAAAGCACATATTCACTGCACTGTACTGAAAAATCCTGTTTACTTGACTTTCTCCTTAATTAAAAGCAAACTACTTAAGGGAAAAGACTATTCTTATGTACTATTGCTTCCCAAGCGTCTAGTACAATGCCTGACATCTGGTTGGTATGCAATAAAGTTTGAATGAATGAATGAATTCACACTTTGATCATTTTCACTTTTCATACTTAGTATATTCAGTATACTACATTCTACAATCTGTATACCAGAGATTGAAGATTTGAATGAAGATATTTGCAGCCATATAAACAAATATCCAGAGCTATAGAACCAGCTAATGTTAACTTTAAAAATATAAGTTTACAAATATCCTTAGATAGATATTATTTCCACAAAAAGATTAAACATGGGGTCTATAGAAAAGTCTTAGAATCACATATATGCATTAGGAACTATTTATATTTAAAATCTTTCTGTTCATATGAACACATGTTAAATTTTCCAACACCATGAAAATCCAAATGATCTCCCACTAATGTCTGCTGTTACAAGCTCTATAGAGAAAATGGCATACTATTCTCAAGAACGCTCACCTCTTGTTCAAGGATTAATATGGAATCAAAAACATCTTCAGATTTGCTTTGTTATAAAGATGGGTAATGGCTGAGTACCAGAGAGTATCTAAAGATAGCCTAGATTCAAAGATGATTATTAAAAGTAGAAGTAAGTGTAAAAAAAAAAAAAAAGATATTATTGCTGTATCTTGAAGTATATTAGTAACCACAGAATAGTTAAGCAAATTTTATCAGTTAAATTAGTAGGATTCATTATTTTTAAAAATAATCTAAAAATTAATTTTCAGAAAGACAGGTTTGTAAGCACATAATATTTAAAAGTATTAAGATTTATCTTTTCTTACTTTATCAGAAACAGGCCTCCAGTCATTGTTCTCTATACGACGATACCAGCCACTATAATCCTCTTCTTGAAGATTATCACTTTTAATATGAGATGTATGTTTTGCTGGAAGTTTTGTGTAATCTCTAGGGCTATTAGCACACAAATCTTCAATATGTCTGTGAGTGAAAATTTTATAGTATATTTCAGGTGGAAATTTAACCTATAGTTGGAAAAGTTCAAAGGATCATTTCAATTTAATTAGAAAAATGGCGTATGTTTTTTAAAATTACATCTTTTAAATTTCATGTAAATGTGCTTTAAAAGTACTAAATAAGAATTTATCCATACTTACACCACCTAATCTGAATCGTACATTAATGCCAGCAGCAGCATCTAGAAGTTCTGCCTATAAAAAAAAAATTAGTCTTCAACATTCTGTATATATCAGTTCACAACTTCTCACTCTATTATGTTAAACAGTTGTTGAATATTGATTATTTATAAATAGATGAAGTGAATAAACATCAAATAGTTAATTTTAAATCAGAACGTATCTTAGGATTTATTTTCTTATAGACACCCAATAAGTAAAACAGCTTACATTATAACTGGGAAAATGATACCAAACTATGTTTCCTTTCTATGTAATGTAAAAGTGTAAAAGTCAGGTGATTTGTTAGTCATAAAACAGAAGTTTTTTAAAAATTCCTCAAATATATGATTTTCATATTAAATATCTTCCAGGTAAATTCAGAGAAAAAAGTGTGACTGGTGAATCTGAGTTAAACAACAGATGACCTTTCTTAGCTAGCTTTTATTAAATAAAAAATACATGTTTAAATTTTGTAAGAATTGTATATAATTGATCTTCTAAATTTTAGTGCCCCACACCAAATGGAAAGTAGAGAAAAAAATTCTTGGTCCCCAACGTGTCTCCTGACTATACTAAGTTAGATGAGAAAACAGATGTTACCCTAAATTGTTCAGCCTGAAAGACAATATTAGTTTTGCATAATTTTCTCCTGGCTAAAAATTACACACACACACACACACACACACACACACACACACGGTCCCTGACTTATGATGGTTTGACTTAAAATTTTCCATCTTTATGATGGTGCAAAAGTGATACACATTCAGTAGAAACCCTACTACTAATTTTGAATTTTGATCTTTTCCCAGGCTAGTGATACACTGTATCATACTCGCTCTGTCCTGTGATGCTGGGCAGCAGCAATGAGAGAGATAGAGAACACAAAATACAAATATCAGAAATGAAAGATGGGTCATCACTACTGATTCCGTGGACACTAAAAGGATAATGAACAAATTTTATGAATAACTCTATGCTCACAAATTTGATAACCTAAACTAAATGGATTGATTCCTTGAAAGACACAACCTACCAAACCTCACATAAGGAGAAATAGACAATATGAATAGATCAATAGCTATTAAAGAAATTTAATGAATAATTCACCTTTCAAAGTAGAAAACACCAGGCCCAGATGGGTTCACTGGTTAATTCTACCAAACATTTAAGGAAGACAGCATAGTGGAAATCACCAAGCTGAACAGAGAAGAGAAAAAAGAATTTTAAAAATGAGGATAGCTTAGGAGACTTCTAGGACAACATGAAGCATTCTAACATTTGCATTATAGGGGTCCCAGAAGGAGAAAAAAGATAAACAGGCAGAGAATTTACTTAAGGAAGTAATATTTGAAAACTTCCCTAACCTGGGGGAGGAAACAGTCATCCAGGCCCAGGAAGCATAGAGAGTCCAAAATAAGATAAACCCCAAGAGGTCCACAAGACACATTATAACTAAAATTTTAAAAATTAAGGATAAAAGAGAATCTTAAAAACAGCAAGGGAAAAACCACTAGTTACATGCAAGGGAACTCCCATAAGACTATCAGCTGACTTTTCAGCAGAAACTTTGCAGGCCAGAAGGGTGTGGCAGAATATATTCAAAGTAATAAATGGAAAAAAACCTACAACCAAAATTACTCACCTGGCAAGGCTATCATTCATATTTGAAGTAAGTATAGAGGTTTACAGACAAGCAAAGGTAAAAGAGCTCAGCACCACTAAACCAACTCTACAAGAAATGTTAGAGGGACTTCTCTAAGTGGAAAAGAAAAGACCACAACTAGAAATATAAAAATTATGAAAGGAAAAATCCAAACACACAGTAAAGGTAGTAGATCAACCAGGTATAAAGCTAGTAGATCAACATGTATAAACACACAGTAAAGGTAGTAGATCAACCATGTATATAAGACAAAAGTAGTAAAATATCTAAATTCACAATAAGGAGTTAAGGGATTCAAAAATCAAAAAGATGTAAAATATATCAAAACCATTAAACATGAAAGGGTGGCAGAAGTACAAATCCAGGTTTGTTAGAATCCTTTCAAACTTAAGAGATCTTCAAATTTTAAAAATGTTTATGTAGACACACACACCTCATGGTAATCACAAACCAAAAACCTATAATAGATACACACACAAAAAAGGAGAAAGAAACCCCCCAAAACATAAAGACAGCCATCAAATCACAAAGGAGGAGGGCAAAAGAAGAAAGGAACAAACAAGAACTTCAAAAACTACCAGAGGGCTTCCCTGGTGGCACAGTGGTTGAGAGTCCGCCTGCCGATGCAGGGGACATGGGTTCGTTACCCGATCTGGGAAGATTCCACATGCCACAGAGTTGCTGGGCCTGTGACCCATGGCCACTGAGCCTGTGCGTCCGGAGAGTGTGCTCCCCAATAGGAGAGGCCACAGCAGTGAGAGGCCCAGGTACTGAAAAAAACCTACCAGAAAACAGTGAACAAATGGTAATAAATACATATTTATCAATAATTATTTTAGGGACTTCTCTGGTGGTCCAGTGATAAACAATCTGCCTTACAATGCAGGGGACTCGGGTTTGATACCTGGTCCGGGAACTAAGATCCCACATGCCATAGGGCAACTGAGCATGCATGTCAAAACTACTGAGCTCATGTACCTCAACTAGAGAGCCTGCGTGCCACAAACTACAGAGCCCATGAACTTTGAAGCCCATGCATCACAGTTAGAAAAGAGAAAACTCTCATGCCACAACTAGAGAGAAGCGCACATGTCTCAATGAAGATCCTGCGTGCTGCAACTAAGACCTGACTCAGCCAAAAAATAAATTTTTAAAAAATTTAAGGGCTTCCCTGGTGGCGCAGTGGTTGAGAATCTGCCTGCTGATGCAGGGGACATGGGTTCATGCACCGGTCCAGGAAGATCCCACATGCTGCGGAGTGGCTGGGCCCATGAGCCATGGCTGCTGAGCCTGCACGTCCAGAGCCTGTGCTGCACAATGGGAGAGGCCACAACAGTGAGAGTCCCATGTACCACCAAAAAAAAAAAAAATTTAAAAAGTAATTACTTTACATGTAAATAGACTAAATGTAAATGGAATATTACTCAGCCATAAAAAGGAATGAAATTAGGTCATTTGTAGAGATGTGGATGGACCTAGAGTCTGTCATACAGAGTGAAGTAAGTCAGAAAGAGAAAAACAAATATTGTATATTAACACATATATGTAGAATCTAATAAAATGGTACAGATGAACCTATTTGTAGGGCAGCAACAGAGATGCAAATGTAGAGAATGGACATGTGGACATGGTGGGGAAGGGGAGGGTGGGATGAATTGGGAGATTAGGATTGACATATATACACTACTATGTGTAGAATAGCTAGCTAGTGGGAACCTGCTATCTCTCCCTGTTATAACATGAGGAGGTCAGCTCGGTGCTCTGTGATGACCTAGATGGGTTGGATGGGGGGTGGGTGGGAGGGAGGTCCAAGAGGGAGGGCTATACATATAGCTGATTCACCTCAATGTACAGCAGAGAATAACACAACATTGTAAAGCAATTATACTTCAATTTTAAAAAATCTGTATAGGAGAGATTTCCACCCCAAAGGGGTGTAGTCCACAAACATAGGAAGATGCACAGAAGTTGGGCAGCAAAAAGTGGGAAAATAAAATGCCCATCTGTGAGAAAAAAAAATATATGGACACACATATACACAACTCATGGTAATCACAAACCAAAAATAATAGATACACACACAAAAAGGGAGAAAGAAACCCAAAATAACATAAAGATAGCCATCAAGTCACAAGGGAAGAGAGCAAAAGAAGAAAGGAGCAAAAAAGAACTACAAAAGCAACCAGAAAACAATGAACAAATGGTAATAAATACATATTTATTAATAATTACTTTAAATGTAAATAGACTAAATGCTCCAATCGAAAGATATATGGTGGCTGAATGGATACAAAAACAAGACTCTACAAGAGACCCACTTCAGATCTAGGGACACATACAGACTGAAAGTGAGGAGATGGAAAAGGTATTCCATTCAAGTGGAAATCAAAAGAAAGACAGGTAGCAATACTTAGACTAAATAGACTTTAAAACAAGGACTGTAACAAGAGACAAAGAAGGACAGTGCATAATGTTGAAGAGATCCATCCAAAAAGAAGATAAAACAATTGTAGGAACACTTAAATATACAAAGCAAATAATAACAGACATAAAGGGAGAAATTGACAGTAACACAATAACAGTAGGGGACTTTAACACCCCATTTACATCAAGGATAGATCATCCAGACAGAAGATCAATACTAAAACACTGTCCTTAAATGACACATTAAACCAGATGGAGTTAATAGATACATAGAGTACATTCCATCCAAAAGTAGCTGAATACACATTCTTTTCAAGTGCATGTGGAACGTTCTCCAGGATAGATCACATGTTAGGCCACAAAACAATTGTCAATAAATTTAATAAGATTGAAATCATATCAAACATCTTTCCAATCACAACATTATGAGAAAAAACTGCAAAAAACACAAATATGGGAAGGCTAAAGAATATGCTACTAAACAACTAATGGATCACTGAAGAAATCAAAGAGGAAATCAAAAGAATACCTAGAGACAAATGAGAATGAAAACACAATGACCCCAAACCTATGGGACACAGCAAAAGCAGCTCTAAGAGGGAAATTTATAGAGATACAATCCTTCCCTAGAACATGAGAAAAATCTCAAACAATCTAACCTTACTTCTAAAAGAACAAGAAAAAGAAAAACAAAACCCTAAGTTAATAGAAGGAAATAAATCATAAAGATCAGAGAAGAAATTAATGAAATAAAGACCAAAAAATAAAAACATGAAAGATTAATGAAACTAAGAGGTAGTTCTTTGAAAAGATAAACAAAATTGAGAAAACTTTATCCATATTCATCAAGAAAAAAAGAGAGAGGGCTCAAATATATAAAATCAGAAATGAAAGAAGGGAAGTTACAACTGACACCACTGAAACACAAAGGCTCATGAGACATTACTACAAACAGTTATGCACCAATAATATGGACAACTTAGAAGAAATAAATTCCCAGAAACATACAGTATCCCAAGAATGAATCAGGAAGAAATAGAAAATATGTACAGACCAATTACCAGTGATGAAATTGAATCAGTAATTAAAAAACCCCCAACAAACTAAAGTTCAAGGCCAGACAGTTTCACAGGTGAATTCTGCCAAACAGTTAGAGAAAGGTTAACTTTGATCATTCTCAAACTACTCCCCCCCAAAAAAGAGAAGAGGATAGAATGCTTCCAAACTCATTCTATGAAGCCAATATCGTTCTGATACTTAAACCAGACAAAGACACCACATAAAAAGAAAATTACAGGTCAATATCACTGATGAATACAGATGCAAAAATCCTCAACAAAAAGCAAACTGAATTCAACAATACATTAAAAATATCATATATAATAGCTGTGTGACTTTGGGGAAATCAAATAACCTCCTTAGGTCTCGGTTTTATCAGCTGGAAAATAGTAATATCTGGCCCATAGATATTACTTGGTGATAAATAAATGAGATAATGTCTGTGTGAAGCAATGGCACATAGTAGATACTCAGAAAAAAATACCAAAAAATATCATATACAATGATCAAGTGGGATTTATCCCAGGGATTCAAGAATAATTCAATACCTATAAATCAATCAGTGTGATACACCACATTGACAAATTGGAGATTAAAATTCACATGATTATCTCAATAGATGCAGAAAAAACTTTTGAAAAATTCAAATCAATTTATGATAGAAAATATCTCAACAGAGTGGGTATAGAGGGAACATACCTCTACATAATAAAGGCCATATATGAAAAACTTACAGCCAATATCATACTCAATGGTGAAAAGCTGAAAGCATTTCCTCTAAGATCAGGAACAGGATAAGGATGTCCACTCTCACCACTTTTGTTCAACATAGTATTGGAAGTCCTAGACACAGCAATCAGATGAGAAAAAGAAATAAAAGGAATCCAAATTGGAAAGAAAGAAGTAAAACTTTCACTGTTTGTGGATGACATGATACTATACATAAAAAATCATAAAGACACCACCAAAAACTATGAAAGCTAATTAAGGAATTAAGTAAATTTTCAGGATATAAAAGTAATATACAGTAATATACTGTTGGGTTTCTATGCACTAACAATGAACTATCAGAGAGAAAAATTAAGGAAACAATCCTACTTACAATTACACCAAAAAGCATAAAATATGTAGGATAAAATCTAACCAAGGAAGTAAAAGAACTGTACTTGGAAAACTATAAGACACTGATTTAAGAAACGGAATATGACACACACAAAAAATAGAAAGATATATTCTGCTCATGGAATTAATATTGCTAAAATGGTTGGGGAATTCCCTGGTGATCCAGTGGTTAGGACTCAGTGCTTTCACTCCCAAGGGCATGGGTTCAATCCCTGGTCAGGGAACAAAAATTCCACAAGCCACCCCCCCCCCCCAAAAAAAAGGCCATATTGCCTAAAGCAATCTACAGATTCAGTGCAATCCCTATCAAAATACCAATGGCATTTTTCACAGAACAAGCATAAATAATTTAAAAATGTGTATGGAAACACAAGTGACCTTGAACAGTCAAAGCAATCTTGAGAAAAAAGAACAAAGCTGGGGGAATCACCCTCCCTGACTTCAGACTATACTACAAAGCTACAGTAATCAAAATAGTATGGTACAGGCACAAAAACAGAGACATAGATCAATGGAACAGAATAGAGATCCCAGAAATAAATCCATGCACCTTTGGTCAATTAATCTATGACAAAGGAGGCAAGAACATACAATGGAGAAAAGACAGTCTCTTCAATAAGTGGTGCTGGGAAAACTGGACAGCCACATGTAAAATAATGAAATAAAAACATTCTCTAACACCATATACAAAAATAAAATGGATTAAAGACCTAAATGTAAGACCAAATACTATAAAACTCCTAGAGGAAAACATAGGCAGAACACTCTTTGAATAATTGTAGCAATATTTTTTTGGATCTGTCTCCTACAGCAAAGGAAACAAAAGCAAAAATAAATGGGACCTAATTAAATGTAAAAGCTTTTGCACAGCAAAAGAAACCATCAACAAAACAAAAAGACAATCTATGGAAGAAAATATTTGTAAATGATATGACTGAAAAAGGATAATATCCAAAATATATAGAGAGCTCATAAAACTCAAACAAACAACCTAATTAAAAAGTGGGTATTTTTCCCACTTTTGGATAATGAATAGACATTTTTCCAGACATACAGGTGGTTAACAGGCATATGAAAAGATACTCAACATTGATAGTCATTAGAGAAATGCAAATCAAATCCACAATGAGATATCATCTCACACCTGTCAGAATGGTTATCATTCAAAAAGAACACAAATAACAAATGTTGTCAAGGATGTGGAGAGAAGGAAACCCTTGTTCACTGTTGGTGGAATGTAAATTGGTACAGCTAATGTGGAAAACAGGATGGAAGTTTCTCAAAAAACTAAAAATAGAACTGCCATATGACCCAGCAATTCCACTCCTGAGTACATATCCAAAAAACCCCAAAACAGTAGATTGAAAACATACATGCACCCCAATGTTCACAGCAGGATTATTTACAATAACCAAGATATGGAAGCAACATGTGTCCATCAACAGATGAATGGACAAAGAATATGTTTATATATATATATATATATATATATATATATATATATATATATATACACAATAGGATCCTCTGCAGCCATTAAAAAATGCAATTTTGCCATTTGCAAAAACATGAATGGACCTAGAGAGTATTATGTTAAGTGAAATAAGTCAGACATAGAAAGACAAATACTCTATATTATCACTTATATGTGGAATCTAAAAAATAAAACAAATAAATGTATATAATAAAACAGAAACAGGCCCACAGATATAGGGAAAAAACTAGTGGTTACCAGTGAGGAGAGGTAAGGGGGACAGGTAATGTGGAGTAGGGGACTAAGTGGTACAATCTATTATGTATGAAATAAGCTTCAAGGATATATAGTACAACACAAGGAATATAGCCAATATTTAATAATACCTATAAAAGGAGTATAACCTTTAAAAACTGTGAATCACTCTGTTGTACACCCATAACTTGTATAATATTGTACATCACCTATAATTCAATTAAGAAAAAAAAAGGAAAAACCCATAATGTACCACCTCATACCTGTCAAAATGGCTTTTATCAAAAAGACAACAAATAACAAGTGTTGGTGAGAATGTGGAGAAAAAGGGAACCCTTATGCACTATTGTTATGAATGTAAATTGGTGCAACCACTGTAGAAAACAGAATGGAGATTTCAAAAAAATTAAAAATGGAATTAACATATGATCCAGTAATTCCACTCCTGGGTATTAATCTGAATAAAATTACAATACTAATTAGAAAAGATACATGCACCCCTATGTTCATTACAGCATTATTTATAATAGCCAAGATATGGAAGCAACCTAAGTGCCCATGATTAGGTGAATGGATAAAGAAGATGTGGTACATATATACAATGGAATATTACTCAGCCATAAAAAAGAAGGAAATCTTGCAATTTGCAACAACATAGATGAACCTAGAGGATATTAAACTAACTGAAACAGGTCAGACAGAGAAAGACTAATACTGTATCATTTCATTTATATATGGAATCTAAAAAACAAAACAAATGAACAAATAGAACAGAATAGAAAGAGAGTTGCAGATACAGAGAACAAACAAGTTGCTGCCAGAAAGGAGGGAGATGGGAGAAGAAAGAATAGGTGAGGGAGATTAAGAGGTACAAAATTCCAGCTGCAAAATAAATGAGTTACACATGTGAAATGTACAGTGTGGGCAAATTAATCAATAATTATGTAATATCTTTGTATAGTGATATTAAATCTACACTTAGGCTTCCCTGGTGGTGCAATGGTTAAGAATCCACCTGCCAATGCAGGGGACATGGGATCGAGCCCTGGTCTGGAAAGACCCCACATGCTGTGGAGCAACTAAGCCCATGTGCCACAACTACTAAGCCTGCACTCTAGAGCCCACGAGCCACAACTACTGAAGCCTGCACACCAGAGCCCATGCTCCATAACAAAATAAACCACCACAATGAGAAGCCCGCACAACGCAACCGAGACCCAACCCAGCCATAAATAAATAAATAAATAAATCTATCTATCTACACTTATAGTGGTGATCATTTTGAAATGTGTAGACATATTGAATCACTATGTTGTGTAACAGGAACTAACACAGTGTTGTAGGTCAATTATAATAAAATACAAACTCACAGAAAAAGAGATCAGATTTGAGGTTACCAGAGGCTGGGGGGGAGGAGGAGGGGGAAGTGGATGAAGGCAGAGAAAAGGTACAAACTTCCAGTTATAAGGTAAATAAATACAAGGGATGTAATGTAAAACATGATAAATATAATTAACACTGCTGTATGATATATATGATAGTTAAGAGAGCAAATCCTATGAGTTCTCATTACAAGAGAAAAATACTTTTTTTCTATTTCTTTAACTTTGTATCTTGTATGAGAGGATGGATGTTCTTTAAACTTATTGTGGTAATCATTTCATCATGTATGTAAGGCAAAATCATTATACTGTATACATCATACAGTGCTGTATGAGAATTATATCTCAATAAAACTAGAAGAAAAAAAAACTACCATAAAATCCAGCAATACCCAAAGAAAATAAAAACACTAATTCAAAAAGATATTTGCCAGCCCCATGTTCATTGCAGAATTATTTACAATAGCCAAGATATGGAAACAACCTAAGTGTCCATGCATAGATGAATGGATAAAGATATGGTAATGGAATATTAGCCATAAAAAGAATGAATTCTTGCTGTTTTTAGCAATATGGGTGGGTCTAGAGGGTATTATGCTAAGTTAAATAAGACAGAGAAAGACAAATAATGTATGATTTTACTTACATCTGGAATCTGAAAAACAAAACAAATGAACAAACCTAACAAAATAGAAACAGACTAATAGATACAGAGAACAAATTGGTGGTTGCCAGAGGGGATGAGGGGGTGGAGGGATGAGCAAAATAGGTGAGGGAAATTAAGAAGTACAAACTTCCAGTTATTAAATAAATAAGTCAGGGGATATAATGTACAACATAGGGAATATAGTCAATAATATTTTAATAATTTTGTATGGTGACAAATGGTAACTAGACTTATCATGGTGATCATTTTGTAGTGTATAAAAATATGGAATCACTGTGTTGCACTATGTTGCACACCCAAAACTAATAAAATAGTATAAGTCAATTATATTTCAATTTAAAAAATTGATGAGGAATAACTCCAAGTTAGGGCAAGTAGAGAAGGAACAGAAGGAGGGGAACTCATGGTGTTTCTTCTGTTTCTGTACAATTTTATTTCTAAAAAGAAGTCCCCAAGAAAAACCTTCAGCAAACTAGAATAGGCAGGAACTTCCTCAACTTGATAAAGAACATCTACAAGAAACTTACAGATAACATCATACTTAATGGTGAGAAACTAGTCCCCTGACTATTCCTACTCAGCATCATATTGGAATCCTAGATAATTCAGTAAGATAAGAAAAGAAATGTGCAAAAATTGAGAACAGAACAAAAAATCTATCTTTGTTCACAGATAACATGAGTGTCTATATAAAATATCTCAGTGAACCAACAAAGAAACTCCTGGAACTAATTATAATAATGTTGGAGGATACAATGTTAACATAACAAAAGTCAATTGTGTACACTGGCAATGGACAATTGGAATTTGAAATTAAAAGCACAATGCTATTTACATTAGTGCCACAAAAGTAAAATACTTAGGTATAAGTCTAAGAAAATATGTAAAAGTCTATATGAGGAAAACTACAACACTGTGATGAAAGAAATAAAAGAAGATCTAAATGAAAGAAGAGTTAGTCCATATACCTGGATAGGAAGACTCAATATTGTCAAGATGTCCATTCTTCCCAACTTGATTTAAAGATTCAATGAAAACCCAATCAAATTCCCAGAAAGTTATTTTGTAGGAATGGACAAACCGATTTTAAATTTTACATGTAAAGGTAAAAGACCTAAAATAGTCAACATAATATTGAAGGAGAAGAACAAAGTTGGTGTTCTGACACTACCCAACTCAAGACTTTTTATTAAGCTGTAATAATCAAGACAGTGTAGGGACTTCCCTGGTGGTGCAGTGGTTAAGAATCCACCTGCCAATGCAGGGGATGTGGGTTCAAGCCCTGGTCCAGGAAGATCCCACATGCTGTGGAGCAACTAAGCCTGTGAGCCACAACTACTGAGCCCCTGTGCCACAACTACTGAAGCCCAAGTGCCTAAAGCCCATGCTCTGCAACAAGACAAGTCACCATGAGGAGAAGCCTGTGCACCACAATAAAGAGTAGCCCCACTCACTGCAATTACAGAAAGCCCACGTGCAGCAATGGAGACACAACACAGCCAAAAATAAACAAATAAATAAATTAATAGATTAATTAATTAAAAAGACAGTGTGGTATGGGTGAATGAATAAGTAAAAAGACCATTATAACAGAAGAAAGAGCCAGGAAATAGGCTCCCACATAAATATAGTTAACATATCATTGACAAAAGAGCAAAGGCAATTCAATGGAGAAAGGATGGTCTTTAACAAATAGTGTTGGAACAACTGAACATCCCATGCAAAATTTTAAAAAAATGAACCTAGACACAAATTTTACACTTTCACAAAAATAAGCTGAAAATGGTTCATAGATCTAAATGTAAAATTCAAAAATACAGACCTCCTGGAAGATAACATAGGAGTAAATCTAGGTGACCTTGGGTTTGTTGAAGATTTTTTAGATACAAAATCAAAAGCATAACTCATGAAAGAAAAAAAAATGGAAAGGACAGACTTTATTAAAATTAATGTTCTGTGATGAACACTGCTAAGAGAATGAAAAGAGAAGTCTCAGAAGGAAAAAAATCTTTGCTAAATACACATCTGATAAAAGACTGCTATCCAGAATATAGAAAGAACCCTTAAAACTAAACAATAAGAAGATGGAGAGCTTAATTTTTAAAATGGGCAAAGATATGAAAAGCTACCTCACCAAAGAAGATAGAGAGATAGCTAATTAGCAAATAAAAATATGTTCAACATATATGTCAAAAGGAAGTTGTAGATTAAAACATGAGATACCTCTAAATAATATGAGAATGGCTAACATCTAAAACACTGACAACATCAAATGCTAGTTAGAATATGGAGCAATAGGAACTCTCATTCATTGCTGGTTGGAATGAAAAATGGTATAATTACTTTGGAAGATAGCTTGGCAGTTTCTTACAAAACTAAACATAGTCTTACCATATAATCCAGCAAAAGAGAATTTAAAAGTACAACAGCAAGAATATATAAGTAAGAAGGGCTAAAGGGATATAAGTACATTGGGAAGAGATAAAAATGCCAACCTTTATATGATTTTCATAAGTCAAATATGCATATTGCAATATCTCATATAAGCATAAAAGAATGATAATAGAGAGGGGAAGTTTTAAGAATAAAAATAATAAGCCCAAAACAAGCATATATGTATAAGTATATATAAGTCCCAAAATATCAGTAAGTACATTAAATGTGAATACATTAAGTGCTCCAACAAAAGACACAGAGCATCATACTGGATAAAACTATTAACTAACAATATACTGCCTAAGAAAGACACAGATAAAATATGGAGATTCAGAAAGTTGAAAGTAAAATAATGGGAAAGATATAACATACAAACAATAATGAAAAATAGTGGTGTGGCTACATTAGTATCAGAGATTTTGAACCATAAAGCAAAGAGTATTACTAGAGATAAAGTGAGACACTTCAAAGTAATATAACGTTCAATTGACAAGAAAGATATAATGATCCTAAATTGGTTTTCAGTTAATACATGGCCTCAAATTATACAAACTACCAGAAAAAATACACAAATCTTTGATGATAGAGGGGGATTTTATTTTATATGAATTGAAGTATGGTTGATTTACAATGCTGTGTTCGTTTAAGGTGTAAAGTAAAGTGAATCAGTTATCATATACATATATACACTATTTTTATATTCTTTTCCCATATAGGTCATTAGAATACTGAGTAGAATTCCCTATGCTATACCATATGTCCTTATTAGTTATCTATTTTATGTATAGTAGTGTGTATTTGTCAATCCCAATTTCCCAGTTTATCCGTCCCCCTGACCCTTTCCCTCCTACTAACCATAAGTTTGTTTTCTGCATATGTGACTCTATTTCTGTATTAGAATTGAGTTCATTTGTGCCATAATTTTTAGATTCCACATATAAATGATAACATATGATATTTGTCTTTCTCTGTCTGACTTACTACACTCATAATGACAATCTCTAGGTCCACGTATGTTGCTGCAAATGGCATTATTTCATTCTTTTTTATGGCTGAGTAATATTCCATTATATATATGTACCACATCTTTATCCACCCCTCTGTCAATGGACATTTAGGTTGCTTCCATGTCTTGCCTATTGTAAATAGTGCTGCAATGAAAACTGGGGTGCATGTATCTTTTCAAATTATGTTTTTCTCCAGATATATGTCTAGGAGTCCGATTGCTGGATCATTTTACCATAGTTCTATATTTAGTTTTTTAAGGAACCTCCATACTGTTCTCCACAACGGTTGTACCACTTTACATTCCACCAACAGTGTAGGATTCTTCCCTTCTCTCCACACCCTCTCCAGTATTTACTCTTTATAGATTTTTTGATGATGGCCATTCTGACCAGTTTGTGAGGTGATACCTCATTGTAGTATTGATTTGCATGTCTCTAATAATTGGTGATGCTGAGCATTTTTCATGTTGTTTTTGGCCATCTGTATGTCTTCTTTGGAGAAATGTCTGTTTTGATCTTCTGCCCATTTTTCAGTTGGGTTGTTGTTTTTTTTGACCTAGAGCTACATGAGCTGTTTGTATACTTTTGAGATTAACCCTATGTTGGTCACATCATTTGCAAATATTTTCTCCCATTCTGTGTGTTGTCTTTCTGTTTTGTTTATGGTTTCCTTTGCTGTGCAAAAGCATTGTTTAATTAGGTCCCATTTGTTTATTTTTGTTTCTATTTTTCTTACTCAAGGTGGTGGATTTAAAAAGATATTGCAGCTATTTATCTCAGAGAGTGTTCTGCCTGTGTGTTATTCTAGGAGTTTTATAGTATCCAGCCTTACATTTAGGTCTTTGATCCATTTTGAGTTTATTTTATTGTATGGTGTTAGAGAGTGTTCTAATTTCATTCTTTTACATGTAGCTGTCCAGTTTTCCCAGCACCACTTGTTGAAGAGACTGTCTTTTCTCTATTGTATATTCTTGCCTCCTTTGTCATGGATTAATTGACCATAGGTGCATGGGTTTATCTCTGGACTTTCTCTATCCTGTTCCATTGATCTACATTTCTGTTTTTGTGCCAGTACCATACTGTTTTGATTACTGTAGCTTTGTAGGATAGTATGAAGTCAGGGAGCTTGATTCTTCCAGCTCTGTTTTTCTTTCTCAAGATTGCTTTGGCTATTCGGGGTCTTTTGTGTTTCCATACAAATTGTAATAAAATTTTTTGTCCCAACTCTGTGAAAAATGCAAGCAGTAATTTGATAGGGATTGTACTGAATCTGTAGATTGCTTTGGGTAGTATAGTCACTTGCACAATATTGATTCTTCCCATCCAAAAACATGATAAACATGATATATCTCTGCATCTGTTTGTGTCATCTTTGATTTCTTTCATCAGCACCTTATAGTTTTCTGAGTACAGATCTTTTGCCTCCTTGGGTAGGTTTATTCCATAGGTATTTCATTCTTTCTGATGTGATGGTAAGTGGGATTGTTTCCTTAATTTCTCTTTCTGATCTTTTGTTGTTAGTGTATAGGAATGCAAAAGATTTCTGTATATTAATTTTGTATTCTGCAATTTTACCAATTTCATTGATGAGCTCTAGTAGTTTTCTGGTAGCATCTCTAGGATTTTCTATGTATAGTATCATGTCATCTGCAAACAGTGATAGTTTTACTTCTTTTTCAATTTGGATTCCTTTAATTTCTTTTTCTTTTCTGATTGCCATGGCTAGACCTTCCAAAACTATGTTGAATAAAAGTGGCAACAGTGGACATCCTTGTCTTGTTCCTGATCTTAAAGGAAATGCTTTCCATTTTCCACCATTGAGAATGATGTTTGCAGTGGGTTTGTCGTCTATGGCCTTTATCATGTTGAGGTAGGTTCCCTCTATGCCCACTTTCTGGAGAGTTTTTACCATAAATGGGTGTTGAATTTTGTCAAAAGCTTTTCCTGAATCTACTGAGATGATTGTATGGTTTTTATTCTTTAGTTTGTTGATGCAGTGTATCACACTGATTTATTTGTGGATATTGAAAAATCCTTGCATCCCTGGGATAAATCTCACTTGATCATGGTGTATGATCCTTTTACTGTTTTGTTGGATTTGGTTTGCTACTATTTTGTTGAGGATTTTTACATCTATGTTCATCAGTGATGGTGGCCTGTAATTTTCTTTTTTGTGTTGTACCTTTGTCTGGTTTTGGTATCAGGGTGATGGTAGCCTCAAAGAATAAGCTTGGGAGTGTTCCTGCTTAAGCAATTTTCTGGAAGAGTTTCAGAAGGATAGGCATTAACTCTTCTCTAAATGTTTGTTAGAATTTGCCTGTGAAACCATCGGGCCCTGGACTTTTGCTTGTTTAAAGTTTTAAAATCACAGTTTCGATATCAGTACTTGTGATTGGCCTGTTCATATTTCCTGGATCAGTCTTGGAAGGTTAAGACCTCTGGCCCGGCCCAACCTCCACCTGTAGGTGGCCACAAAGTCCGCAGCAGCTAAAGCGAGACCTGTCTTGGCTGCAGGAACACTCACTGTCTGTTCAGATGTTCTGCAGGTACTCAGTGTACAAAGCCAGTCGTGGGGGTGTAAATCCATGGTTTGCACAGCTGTGAGGAGAGATTTCAGCTCTTCTTCCTTAGTTGCATGGCCCCTGGCACTCAGCTGTGATTTCAGCCCCACTGCTGCATGTGAGCCTCCTACAGTCATCTGCTTCCACAGCTGCCCTGGAGCACAGGAGCCACCCCCCAATGGGGAGGAGGTACAGAGGAGGAGGTAGACAGGGGGCATGAGAGCCCACTCTGGTGGACACAGGATGGGAGCCCTTCTTAGTGCCCCAGGAGGCAGGATCTGGTGCATGGGGAGACAGGATGTAATTACTGTCCCACACTTTGTGCATCACTCAACAACAGAGCTTTCTTCTATGGTGGCCAGGCTTATAATGGGAGATTTTAATGTACTTCTCTCAGTAACTGATAGTACAAGTAAGCAAAACTAATCAGTAAGCATATGGAAGGTCTGATCAACATAATTCACAAATTTGACCTAATTGACATCTATGTACTGTGTTCAACAACTGCAGAATACATCTACTTTTCAAATACAGATACAATATTGAAAAAATAGATTACTAACAGAGGATTGAAAATCACAGTGTGATTAAGATAAAGATAGATTTCACGAAAGATAATAATTTCCAGATGTTTGAAACTTTAAAAATGCAATTCTAAATTACCAGAAGAAATCAAAGTAGAAATTTTAAAATATTTTGTATTGAAATGGATGATGAAAATATGATATATCAAAATGTATATGCTAAAAACATACTGAAAATCAGTAAATTGACATTCCCTTCCAAAAGTTGGAAAACAACAGCAAATACAATTCAAAGAAAATAAAAAGAAGGAAATAATTAGGAGCAGGAAATGGTGAAGAAGGAACTTGAATAAACAAAAGAATGGAATGACAAAGCTCAAAGTTGGTTTCTTGGAAAGACTAATAAAAGTGGGAAACCCTAGTAAGATTGGTCAAGAAAGAGAATATACAAATAATCAATATCAAGAATGAAATAGAAACTACTATTGATTCTAAGATCATAAGATTAGAAAGATCATAAGAGAATATTAAGAACAACTTAATGAAAATAAATTTGAAAGTTTAGATGAAATGGAACACATCCTAGAAAAATGCAACTTATCAAAACTAGCAAAACAATAAATACAAAATATGAGTAGAGGGCTTCACTGGTGGTGCAGTGGTTGAGAGTCCACCTGCCGATGCAGGGGACATGGGTTCATGCCCTGGTCCAGGAAGATCCCACATGCCGCGGCGCAGCTGTGCCCGTGAGCCATGGTCACTGAGCCTGTGTGTCCAGAGCCTGTGCTCCACAACAGTAGAGGCCATAAGAGTGAGAGGCCTATGTACCGCAAAAAAAAAAAAAAAAAAAAAAAAAAAAAAAAAAAAAAAAAATCAGAATATGAGTAGACCTATAACTATAAACTGAATTTGTAATTTAAGATTTTCTCACAAAGAAAAATTCTGGCACAGATGGCTTGACTGGCAAATCCTTCCAAACTTTTAAGGAAGAAATAACACTCAGTGTTAAAAAAAAAAAGAAAACATTTCCTCTAAGATCAGGAACAAGACAAGGTTGCCCAATCTCACCACTTCTATTCAACATAGTTTTGGAAGTTTTAGCCACAGCAATCAGAGAAGAAAAAGGAATAAAAGGAATCCAAATTGGAAAAGAGGAAGTAAATCTGTCACTGTTTGCAGATGACATGATACTATACATAGAGAATCCTAAAGATGTTACCAGAAAACTACTAGAGCTAATCAATGAATTTGGTAAAGTAGCAGGATTCAAAATTAATGCACAGAAACCTCCTGCATTCCTATATATCAATGATGAAAAATCTGAAAGAGAAATTAAGGAAACACCCCCATTTACCACTGCAACAAAAAGAATAAAATACCTAGCATTAAACCTACCTAAGGAAACAAAAGACCTGTATGCAGAAAAATATGACACCAATGAAAGAAATTAAAGATGATACAAACAGATGGAGAGATATACCATGTTCTTCGATGGGAAGAATCAACGTTGTGAAAATGACTATATGACCCAAAGCAATCTACAGATTCAATGCAATGCCTATCAAACTACCAATGGCATTTTTCATAGAACTACAGCAAAAAAATTTCACATTTTGTATGGAAACACAAAAGACGCTGAACAGCCAAAGCAATCTTGAGAAAGAAAAACAGAGCTGGAGGAATTAGGCTCCCAGACTTCAGGCTATACTACAAACCTAGAGTAATCAAGATAGCATGGTACTAGCACAAAAACAGAAATATAGATCAGTGGAACAGGATAGAAAGCCCAGAGATAAACCCACACACATATGGTCACCTTATCTTTGATAAAGGAGGCAAGAATATACAATGGAGAAAAGACAGCCTCTCCAATAAGTGGTGCTGGGAAAACTGGACAGCTACATGTAAAAGAATGAAATTAGAACACTCCCTAACACCATACACAAAAATAAACTCAAAATGGATAGACACCTAAATGTAAGACCGGACACTATAAAACTCTTAGAGGAAAACATAGGAAAAACACTCTTTGACATAAATCACAGCAAGATCCTTTTTGACCCACCTCCTAGAGAAATGGAAATAAAACCAAAAATAAACAAATGGGACCTAATGAAACTTAAAAGCTTTCGCACAGCAAATGAAAACATAAACAAGACAAAAAAACCCTCAGAATGGGAGAAAATATTTGCAAATGAAACAACTGACAAAGGATTAATCTCCAAAATTTACAAGCAGCTCATGAAGTACAATATCAAAAAACAAACAACCCAATCCCAAAATGGGAAGAAGACCTAAATAGACACTTGTCCAAAGAAGATATACAGATTGCCAACAAACACATGAAAGGATGCTCAGCATCACTAATCATTAGAGAAATGCAAATCAAAACTACAATGAGGTATCACCTCACAACAGTCAGAATGGCCATCATCAAAAAATCTACAAACAATAAATGCTGGAGAGGGTGTGGAGAAAAGGGAACCCTCTTGCACTTTTGGTTGGAACGTAAATTGATACAGCCACTATGGAGAACCATATGGAAGTTCCTTAAAAAACTAAAAGTAGAGCTATCATATGACTCAGCAATCCCACTACTGGGCATATACCCTGAAAAACCATAATTCAAAAAGAGTCATGTACCACCATGTTCATTGCAGCTCTATTACAATAGCCAGCAACCTAAGTGTCTGTCGACAGATGAATGGATAAAGAAGATGTGGCATATATATACAGTGGAATATTACTCATCCATAAAAATAAATGAAATTGTGTTATTTGTAGGGAGGTGGATGGACATAGAATCTGTCATACAGAGTGAAGTAAGTTAGAAAGAGAAAAACAAATACCATATGCTAACACATATATATGGAACCAAAAAAAAAAAAAAAGGTTCTGAAGAACCTAGGGGCAGGACAGGAGTAAAGACACAGACGTAGAGAATCGACCTGAGGATACAGGGAGGGAGAACAATAAGCTGGGACGAAGTGAGAGAGTAGCATGGACATATATACACTACCAAATGTAAAATAGATAGCTAATGCGAAGCAGCCGCATAGCACAGGGAGATCAGCTCTGTGCTTTGTGACCACCTAGAGGGATGGGATAGGGAGGCGCAAGAGGGAGGAGACATGGGGTTATATGTATAAGTATAGCTGATTCACTTTGTTATAAAGCAGAAACTAACACACCATTGTAAAGCAATTATACTCCAATAAAGATGTTTTTAAAAAAAGAAAGAAAAGAAATGAAGAAGTAACATTTCCCCACTTTTGTAGGATTCCAACCAAATTTGATACCAAAATCTCACAGAGAAAATACAAGAAAGTAAATCACATGGTCTGCATGAATATAGGTGCAAAAATTTAAGCAAAATAAAAGCAAAGTAAATTCAGTGATATTTACAAAGGACTTAACCTCTTGTTCTTAATATTATGATCAAAATGTGTGTATACAGGAAAGCTAAGTGGGTTTAACATTCAAATAAAAGAAAAATGATATCTCAATTAAGCAGAAAAATGTCTTAAAATTTAACATCCATTCTTGGAATGAAAGAAAAAGAAACAAAACTCTTTTAGCCCAATAAGAATAAAAGGAAACTTTCTTAATCAGATAAAAGCTGTTTTTAAAATAAAAAAACGTATAGTATGTGTTATATTTAATGATGAAATATTGAACCCTTTCCCTTTGAAGTCAGGAATGAGATAGTGGTTGCCATTTCTACTCACCAATTAACTCAAAGTGTTATTAGTGCAGAAGGGCAAGAAAATGAAATAAAATTTATAACTTTTGGAAAAGAAAAAATAAAACTAATTATGTGAGGATGATATGATTGTTTATGGAGAAAATCCAAAGGAATATATTTATAAATTATTAGAATTAATAAATAAGCATAACAATGTGTTTGGGAAGAAAGCCAATAAACAAAATTGATCATCTACCTATATACCAGCAACACAAATTGGAAGAGAAATTTCTTCAAATTACCATTTATAGGAGCATGAAAAAGCAAGATATAAATCAAACAAAAGATGTACAAGTCCTCTGTGCAGAAATTACAGAAGAGCTAACTAATGTTGCATGTTGGGTTTTCTGAAAGGAGATGCTGATATGAAGTCTGGGCACTATGTGTTTATTAGGGATCACCACCTATGAAAGGAAGGGGAAGGAAGAACTTGAACTGCAATACAGGCCCCACAAGGCCTTGGCCAGTCTTGCAGGGAACTCTAGAGTGAATATTGCCCAATCTCAGTCTGGTTTTATATCCACTTCCCCACCCCCACTCCCACACACTACTCACTCACTAGGTACAGACTGCCCTGGAAGCAGCTGACTTAGGGTGATGCAGTTCTCTGCAGGAGACACTGGAGGTTGTCTGCTGATTACACTCCTTCCAACTGTGTAATAAGTCTTCTTATGAAGAGGAATCTGGGTGACACATCTCCATATTTCCACAAATGTTCATGTATTGGAGTCTCAATATTGTTAAGATGTCAGTTTTCCTAAAATTGTTCTAAATATTCAATGCAATCCCAATAAAAATTCCAATAAATTTTTTTAACATCTTTATTGGAGTATAATTGCTTTACAATGGTGTGTTAGTTTCTGCTTTACAACAAAGTGAATCAGTTATACATATACACATGTTCCCATATCTCTTCCCTCTTGCATCTCCCTCCCTCCCACGTTCCCTATCCCATCACTCTAGGTGGTCACAAACCACCTAGTTGATCTCCCTGTGCCATGTGGCTGCTTCCCACTAGCTATCCACCCTACGTTTGGTAGTGTATATATGTCCATGCCACTCTCTCACTTCGTCACAGCTTACCCTTCCCCCTCCCCATATCCTCAAGTCCATGTTCTAATAGGTCTGTGTTTTAAAATTCCAATAGTTTTTTAAACATTTTTAAAAAATTGTGGTGAAACACACACAACTTAAATGTATCATTAGTGACATTTAGTACATTCACAATATTGTACAGACACTATTTCTAGAACATTTTCATCACTCCAAAAGGAAAACCTATGCCAATTAAGCAGTCTTCCCCATTCCCTCTCCCCACTAGCCTTTGGCAATCACTAATCTGCTTTTTATCTTTTTTAAACAATATATATTTTCTATTTGTTTAGACATCCCCATGTATCTTCCTCCTCAGCCTCATCTTTTCCAGGATATGACTTTAAAGGCTGGAAGCTGGCCCAGCCCTGGGACTGCATGGAAGCAGATGAAACAAAGGCAAGCCTCTGTACATGTTCCTCAAGCAACTGGCAGACAGGTCAAAATACACAATTATTTCTGAGAAAAATGTCTGTATTTCACCCCATGGCCCCAGCAAGCCACACCAGGAAAGTGAACCTTTGTGGAATATTACTCAGCCATAAAAAATGAAATAATGCCATTTGCAGCAACATGGGTGCACCTAGAGATTACCATATAAGTGTAGTCAGTCAGATAGATAGAGCCAAATATCATATTATATCACTTATTTGTGGAATCTAATAAAAAAGTATACAAATGAACTTAGTTACAAAAAAGAAACATATTCACAGATCTTGAAATCAAACTTATGCATACCAAATGGGAAACATGCAGGGAAGTGATAAATTGGGAGATTGATATTAACATATACACACTACTGTATATGAGGTAACTAATAAGGACCTACTGTATAGCACAGGGAGCTCTACTCAATATTCTATGTTGACCTACATGGGAAAAGAATCCAAAAAAGAATAGATATGTATACATATGTGTGTGTGTGTGTATACATATATATATACACACACACATATATATGTAACTGAATTACTTTGTTGTACACCTGAAACTAACACAACATTGTAAATCAACTATACTTCAATAAAAATTAAAAAAAAAATACAAAGGTAGGAATTAGACAAATGGAACAGAAACAGACAGATTCAGCAACAGAACCATATATAAATTGTTACTTCATTTATGATAAAATGGTACTGCAGAATGGTGTATAATGAATTGGATGTCCATATGGAAGAATATGAAAGTTGACTTCTCCCTCACACCATACACAAAAATCAATCCCAGTTGGACTGTAGATGTAAGTATGAAAGGCAAGTCAGTAAAGTTTATGTAAGAGAATATTTTCATGACCTTGAGGTTGAGGCAGTTTATAAAAAAGCACCAATCATACAGAAAAAGATTGATAAATTGGACTACATTAAAATTAAGAACTTTGTTCATCAAACAACAGTCATGCTTCATAATATTAACTTAGGAGCTGGGGAAAGTGGATAAAGTTGTAGATGAAAAAAAATTGGCCATGAAATGCTAATTCTTGAAGCTGAGTGTGGAGTATATGGTGGCTTATTACTTTCCAGTTTTGTATATGTTTAAAATTTTAAATTAAAAAAATCATTGAAGGGACTTCCCTGGTGGTCCAGCAGCTAAGACTCTGTGCTCCCAATGCAGGCGGCATGGGTTCGATCCCTGGTCAGGGAACTAGATCCCACATGCATGCTGCAACTAAGAGTTCACATGCTGCAAGTAAAGATCCTGCACGTTGTAACTAAATAGCCCGCATGCTGCAACTAATGAGCCTGCATGCAGCAACGAAGATCCTGCACATGGCAACTAAGACCCAATGCAGCCTAAATAAATATATAAATATTTCTAAAAATCATTGGAAAGACTTTATTAAGATAGTACAAGTCAAATCATTGAGTGAAAAATATGTGTAACACAGATAACTGGAAAAGGGCTTGTATAAAGAGTACATAAAGAACAGGTAAAAACCAGTAAGAATAAGAGAGACAATACAGGTATAAAAGGCATGAAAAAAAAAGAAGCTGTCAGAAGCTCAGCTGATTTGGTAGAGGGAGAGCTGAGCTGTTCAGTGTGGTAGTAGCTATTTAAAACAACAAGCAGAAAATGAAAGAATGCCTTGACTTTGAAGGTAACAAACAGGAGTCTAAAGAGCCTAAAACCAGAGGAAGCAAAAACTCCCCTTTCAGGAGGATATTGTCTCACTGTTGGGGGAGTCCTTTACAAAGGCTCTGGCAGTTTTATGTGTATGTATGTGTTTGTGGGGGGGGTGAAAAATTGAGAGAGGAGGGTCAGAGTAAATTGACTCGGAATAAGGAAAGTGTCTTCAAGGTTTCCTGCATAAGGAGGTCTCATCAGAGATGTTTGAAGACCTCTGGCCATGGCCACAGATAAAGAGACCTTGGAGGGGGACCTTCAAGATGGCAGAGGAGTAAGACGTGGAGATCACCTTCCTCCACACAAATACATCAAAGATACATCTACATGTGGAACAGCTCTTACAGAACACCTACTGAACCCTGGCAGAAGACCTCGGACTTCCCAAAAGGCAAGAAACTCCCCACGTAACTAGGTAGGGCAAAAGAAAAAAGAAAAAACAGAGACAAAACAATAGGGATGGGACCTGCACTTCTGGGAGGGAGCTGTGAAGGAGGAAAAGTTTCCACTAGGAAGCCCCTTCACTGGCAGAGACGGGGGGGTGGGTGTGGGGGAAGCTTCAGAGCCATGAGGAGAGCGCAGCCACAGGGGTGCAGAGGGAAAAGTGGAGAGATTTGCATAGAGGATCAGTGCCGACCAGCACTCACCAGCCTGAGAGGCTTGTCTGCTCACCCGCTGGGACGGGTGGGGACTGGGAGCTAAGGCTCGGGCTTCAGAGGTCAGATTCCAGGGAGAGGACTGGGGTTGGCCACGTGAACACAGCCTGAAGGTGGCTAGTGCACCACAGCTAGCTGGGCGGGAGTCTGGGAAAATGTCTGGACCTGCCGAAGAGGCAAGAGACCATGGTTTCGGGGTGTGCGAGGAGAGAGGATTCAGAGCACTACCTAAATGAGCTTCAGAGACAGGAGCGAGCCACAGCTGTCAGTGCGGACACAAGAGATGGGCATGAAATGCTAAGGCTGCTGCTGTAGCCACAAAGAAGCCTGTGTGCAAGCACAGATCACTATCCACATCTCTCCTCCTGGGAGCCTGTGCAGTCTGCCAATGCCAGGGTCCTATGATCCAGGGACAACTTCCCCAGGAGAACACAGAGTGTACCTCAGGCTGTTGCAAAGTCATGCCAGCCTTTGCCACTGCAGGCTTGTCCTGCATTCCATACCCTTCCCTCCCCCTGGCCTGAGTAAGCCAGGGCTCCCTAATCAGACCCTCCTTTAACCCCGCCCTGTCTGGGTGGGAAACAGAGGCCCTCAGGCGACCTACATGCAGACGCAGGACGAAATACAAAGCTGAACCCCAGGATCTGTGCAAACGAAGAAGGGAAATGGAAATTTCTCCCAGCAGCCTCAGGACCTGCAGATTAAATCTCCACAATCAACTTGATGTACCCTGCATCTGTGGAATACCTGAATAGATAACGAATCATCCCAAAATTGAGGCAGTGGACTTTGGGAGCAACTGTAGACTTGGGGTTTACTTTCTGCACCTAATTTGTTTCTGGTTTTATGTTTATCTTAGTTTAGTATTTAGAGCTTATTATTATTGGTAGATTTGTTTATTGATTTGGTTGCTCTCTTCTTTATATATATATATATATGTATATATATATATATATATATACATATATATATATACATATATATATACATATATATATATACATATATATATACATATATATATACATATATACATATATATATATATATATATACACATATGTATATATATTTTTCCCTTTCTCTTTTTGTGAGTGTGTATGTGTGTGCTTCTTTGTGATTTTGTCTGTATAGCTTTGCTTTTACCATTTGTCTTAGTGTTCTGTCAGGGTTTTTTTTGTAGTTTTAGCACTTGTTATTATTGGTGGATTTGCTTTTTGGTTTGGTTGCTCTCTTCTTTTATTTTTATTACATTTTTAATTTTTAATAAATTTATTTTATTTTTATTCAGTTTTCTTTCTTCCTTTCTCTCTCTCTCTCTCTCTCTCTCTCTCTCTCTCTCTCTCTTTCTTTTTCTTTTTTCCTCCCTTTACTTCTGAACCGTGTGGCTGACAGGGTCTTGGTGCTCCAGCTGGATGTCAGGCATGAGCCTCTGAGGTGGGAAAGCTGAGTTCAGGACATTGGTCCACCGGAGACCTCCCAGCCCCACATAATATCAAACGGCCAACACCCCCCAACCCCCCCACTGAATCTCCATCCTAATGCTAAGATCCAGCTCCACTCAATGACCAGCAAGCTACAGTGCTGGACAATGTATGCCAAAAAACTAGCAAGATAGGAACACAACCCCACCCATTAGCAGAGAGGCTGCCTAAAATCAGAAGTTCACAGACACTCCAAAACACACTACCAGATGTGGTCCTGCCCACCAAAAAGACAAGATACATCCTCATCCACCAGAACACAGCCACTACTCCCCTCCACCAGGAAGCCTACACAACCCACTGAACCAACATTAGCCACTGGGGGCAGATACCAAAAACAATGGGAACTACGAACAAGCAGCCTGCAAAAAGGAGACCACAAACACAGTAAGTTAAGCAAAATGAGAAGACAGAGAAAAACACAGCAGATGAAGGAACAAAGTAAAAACCCACCAGACCAAACAAATGAAGAGGAAATAGGCAGTCTACATTAAAAACAATTTAGAGTAATGATAGTAAAGATGATCCAAAATATTCCAAATAGAATGGAGAAATTACAAGAAATGTTTAACAAGGACCTAGAAGAACTAAAGAGCAAACAAACAATGATGAACAACACAATAAATGAAATTTAAAATTCTTGAGAAGGAATCAATAGCAGAATAACTGAGGCAGAAGAACGGATAAGTGACATGGAAGAAAAAAGAGTGGAAATAACTATCACAGAGCAGAATAAAGAAAAAGAATGAAAAGAACTGAGGACAGTCTCAGAGACCTCTGGGACAACATTAAATGCACCAACATTCGAATTATAGGGGTCCCAGAAGAAGAAGAGAAAAAGAGAGGGACTGAGAAAATATTTGAAGAGATTATAGTTGAAAACTTTCCCAATATGGGAAAGGAAACAGTTAATCAAGTCCAGGAATCTCAGAGAGTCCTATACAGGATAAATCCAAGGAGAAACATGCCAACACCCATATTAATCGAACTATCAAAAATTAAATACAAAGAAAAAATATTAACAGCAGCAAGGAAAAAACAACAAATATCATACAAGGGAATCCCCATAAGGTTAACAGCTGATCTTTCAGCAGAAACTCTGCAATCCAGAAGAGAATGGCAGGACATATTTAAAGTGATGAAAGGGAAAAACCTACAACCAAGATTACTCTGCCCAGCAAGGACCTCGTTCAGATTCAAAGGAGAAAATTAAACCTTTACAGATAAGCAAAAGCTAAGAGAATTCAGCACCACCAAACCAGCTTTAGAACAAATGCTAAAGAACCTTCTCTCAGCAGGAAACACAAGAGAAGGAAAAGACTTACAATCACAAACCCAAAACAATTAAGAAAATGGTAATAGGAACATACATATCAATAATTACCTTAAATGTAAGTGGATTAAATGCTCCAACCAAAAGACATAGACTAGCTGAATGGATACAAAAACATGACCCATATATATGCTGTCTAGAAGAGACCCACTTCAGACCTAGGGACACATACAGAATGAAAGTGAGGGGATGGAAAAAGATTTCCATGCAAATGGAAATCAGAAGAAATCTGGAGTAACAATTTTCATATCAGACAAAATAGACTTTAAAATAAAGACTATTACAAGAGACAAAGAAGGCCACTATATAATGATTAAGGGATCAATCCAAGAAAAAGATATAACAATTGTAAATATTTATGCACCCATCATAGGAGCACTTCGATACATAAGGCAAATGCTAACAGCCATAAAAGGGGAAATCAACAGTAATACAATCATAGTAGGGGACTTTAACACTCCACTTTCACCAATGGACAGATCATCTAAAATGAAAATAAATAGGAAACACAAGCTTTAAATGATACATTAAACACAATAGACTTAATATTTATAGGACATTGCATCCAAAAACAACAGAATACACTTTCTTCTCAAGTGCTCATGGAACAGTATCCAGGATAGATCATATCTTGGGTCACAGATCAAGCCTTGGTAAATTTAAGAAAACTGAAATCATATCTTTTCCGATCACAATACTATAAGACTGGATATCAATTACAGGAAAAAATCTCTTAAAAAATGCAAACTCTTGGATGCTAAACAATACATTAATAAATAGCCAGGAGATCACTGAAGAAATCAAAGAGGAAATCAAAAAATACCTAGAAGCAAATGACAATGAAAACATGATGACCCAAAACCTATGGGATGCAGCAAAAGCAGTTTTAAGAGCGAAGTTTATAGCAATACAATCCTACATCAAGAAACAAGAAACATCTCAAATAAACAACATAACCTTACACTCAAAGCAATTAGAGAAAGAAGAACAAAAACCTCCCAAAGTTAGCAGAAGGAAAGAAATCATAAAGATCAGATCAGTAATAAATGAAAAATAAATGCAGGAAACAATAGCAAAGATCAATAAAACTAAAAGCTTGTTCTTTGAGAAGATCAATAAAATTGATAAGCGATTAGCCAGACTTATCAAGAAAAAAAGGGAGAAGACTCAAATCAATAGAATTAGAAATGAAAAAGGAGAAATAACAATGGACACTGCAGAAATACAAAGGATCATGAGAGAGTACTACAAGCAACTATATGCAAATAAATTGGAGAACCTGGAAGAAATGGACAAATTCTTAGAAAAGCACAACCTTCCAAGACTGAACCAGGAAGAAATAGAAAATATAAACAGACCAATCACAAGCACTGAAATTGAGATTGTGATTAAAATCCTTCCAACACACAAAAACCCAGGACCAGATGGCTTCACAGGGGAATTCTATCAAACATTTAGAGAACAGCTAACACCTATTCTTCTCAAACTCTTCCAAAATATAGCAAAGGGAAGAACGCTCCCAAACTCATTCTACAAGGCCACCATCACCCAGATACCAAAACCATACAAAGATGTCACACAAAAAAAGAAAACTACAGGCTAATATCACTGGTGAACATAGATGCAAATATCCTCAACAGAATACTAGCAAACAGAATCCAACAGCACATTAAAAGGATCATACACCATGATCAAGTGGGGTTTATCCCAGGAATGCAAGGATTCTTCAATTACACAAATCAATCAGTGTGGAACACCATATTAACAAATTGAAGGATTAAAACCATATGATCATCTCAATAGATGCAGAAAAAAGCTTTTGACAAAATTCAACACCCATTTATGATAAAAACCCTGCAGAAAGTAGGCATAGAGGGAAATTACCTCAACATAATAAAGGCTGTATATGACAAGCTCACAGCCAACATCATTCTCAATGGTGAAAAACTGAAAGCATTTCCACTAAGATGAGGAGCAAGACAAGGTTGCCCTCTCTCACCACTGTTATTCAACATAGTTTTGGAAGTTTTAGCCACAGCAATCAGAGAAGAAAAAGAAATAAAAGGAATCCAAATTGGAAAAGAGGAAGTAAATCTGTCATTGTTTGCAGATGACATGATATTACACGTAGAGAATCCTAAAAATTCTCCCAGAGAACTATTAGAGCTAATCAATGAATTTGGTAAAGTAGCAGGATACAAAATTAATGCACAGAACTCTCTTGCATTCCTATACACTAATGATGAAAAATCTAAAAGAGAAATTAAGGAAACACTCCCATTTACCACTGCAACAAAAGAATAAAATACCTAGCAATAAACCTACCTACGGAGACAAAAGACCTGTATGCAGAAAACTATAAGACACTGATGAGGAAATTAAAGGTGATACAAACAGATGGAGAGATATACCATGTTCTTCGATTGGAAGAATCAACATTGTGAAAATGACTCTACTACCTAAAGCAATCTACAGATTCAGTGTAATCCCTATGGAACTACCAATGGCACTTTTTACAGAATTAGAACAAAAATTTCACAATTTGTATGGAAACACAAAAGACCCTGAACAGCCAAAGCTTTCTTGAGAAAGAAAAATGGAGCTGGAGGAATCAGGCTCCTGGACTTCAGACTATACTTCAAAGCTAAAGTAATGAAGAAAATATGGTACTGGCACAAAAACAGGAATATAGATCAATGGAACAGGATAGAAAGCCCAAGGATAAAACCATGCATATATGGCCACCTTATTTTTGATAAAGGAGGCAATAATATACAATGGAGAAAAGACAGCCTCTTCAATAAGTGGTGCTGGGAAAACTAGACAGCTACATGTAAAAGAATGAAATTAGAACACTCCCTAACACCATACGCAAAAATAAACTCAAAATGGGTTAAAGACCTAAATGTAAGGCCAGGCACTATAAAACTCTTAGAGGAAAATATAGGCAGAACACTCTGACATAAATCACTGCAAGATCATTTTGACCCACCTCCTAGAGAAATGGAAATAAAACCAAAAATAAACAAATGGGACCTAATGAAACTTAAAAGCTTTTGCACAGCAAAGGAAACCATAAACAAGGTGAAAAGACAACCCTTAGAATGGGAGAAAATATTTGCAAATGAAGCAACTGACAAAGGATTAATCTCCAAAACATACAAGCAACTCATGCAGCTCAATATCAAAAAAACAAACAACCCAATCCCAAAATGGGCAGAAGACCTAAACAGACATTTATCCAAAGAAGATATACAGATTGCCAACAAACACATGAAAGGATGCTCAGCATCACTAGTCATTAGAGAAATGCAAATCAAAACTACAATGAGGTATCACCTCACAACAGTCAGAATGGCCATCATCAAAAAATCTACAAACAATAAATGCTAGAGAGGGTGTGGAGAAAAGGGAACCCTCTTGCACCGTTGGTTGGAATGTAAATTGATACAGCCACTATGGAGAACCGTATGGAAGTTCCTTAAAAAACTAAAAGTAGAACTATCATATGACCCAGCAATCCCACTACTGGGCATATACCCTGAGAAAACCATAATTCAAAAAGAGTCATGTACCACAATATTCATTGCAGGTCTATTTACAGTAGCCAGGACATGGAAATAACCTAAGTGTCCATCGACAGATGAATGGTTAAAGAGGATTGGCACATATATACAATGGAATATTACTCAGCTATATAAAGAAACGAAATTGAGTTATTTTTAGTGAGGTGCATGGACCTAGAGACTGTGATACAGAGTGAAGTAAGTCAGAAAGAGAAAAACAAATACCGTATGCTAATACATACATATGGAATCTAAAAAAGAGGTTCTGAAGAACTAGGGGTAGGACAGGAATAAAGACACAGATGTAGAGAATAGACTTGAGGACATGGGGAGGGACAAGTGTAAGTTGGGATGAAGTGAGAGAGTGGCATGGTCATATATACACTATCTAATGTAAAATAGATAGCTAGTGGGAAGCACCGCATAGCACAGGGAGATCAGTTTGGTGCTTTGTGATCACCTAGAGCGGTGACATAGGGAGGGTGGGAGGGAGACGCAAGAGGGAAGAGGTATGGGAATTAATTTATATCTATAGCTGATTCACTGTTATACAGCAGAAACTAACACACCATTGTAAAGCAATTATATGCCAATAAAAATACTAAAAAAAAAAAAAAAAAAAAGAGAAAGACCTAGGAGTGAAGGCTTTTGGGGCTGGGAAAATATGCCTAAATTCATGGACAGAGAGGGTCCTGAGTCCTTGTCTTTAACTCCCTTCAGTGACTGTAATGCACTGACTTTGCACCATGTCTAGTGTGAGGTGAGGATAGCTTTGCCTTGTGAGTCCTGTCAGGTAAAGGCTTTGTAATTGCCTGTCGTCAGGCCTGAGAAATCACATACAGAATTTTAATCAGAAGCACAACTCCTCTAAAAGATGCTCAACTTCATTAGTAATCAGAGAAATGCTAATTAAAAACTGACAATATTAAGTGTTGCTGAGGATGTAGAGCACCAAGAATTCCCAAAGGTTGCTGACAGTGAACACAAATTAATACAATAACTTTGGAAAATAGTTTAGCATATCCTTCCATCCATCAATTCTGTTTCTAGGTTAAATAGAAACCAAAAGAAATTTGTGGACCTGTTAGCCAGGAAGCATGAGTAAGAATAGTCTCAGAAGCAGCCTTTATAATAGCCATAAACTAGAAAAAGTCCAAATGTCAACCTATTGTAGAATGAATAAATAGCAGTATATTCATAAAATGGAATACTACCATCATTTCTGTGAAATGAATGAAGTTTAGGTTCACAAACAATGTTGAATGAACAAAGCTAGATACAAAAGTATACTATAGGATTCTATTTATATGTAGCTTTAAAACAGAGAAAACTAAAGTATAGTGGTAGGATTCAAAATAGTGTTTACCTTTTGGAAGAAGAGAGTCGGCAGTGATTTGCAGGGCACCCAAAGACAGTGGTTTGAAGTATGAAACCGTTGATCTGGGTGAATGTTACACGGGGGTTTGCTTGTGATGATTCAGTTGCTATAAATTTATGTTTTATGAACTTTCTATATGTGTGTAATATTTTAATTTAAAAAGTTAAAAGAGAAATACAAGCACATTGAATTTATAAAGTAGCCACACATTTTTAAGGGGGGAAAATATATTGTATCAATAAATAATGTCCTTACCTCTTTAGGATTAATGTATTTCAGTATCTGACGTGGCTCTCCTTGTCTTCTTATATTAATCAGACTTTTAAAGTGTTGGAATACAGCGACATTCTAGAGGTTCAAACACATAAGATTTTATGGTCAAAACTGGGTTTTCTACCTCTAATTAGCTTTTTTCCTAATTAGGGCAAAATGAGTAAAAATCATAAAATAGATTTTACCTATGTAAACTAGATTTTAGAACTATTATCCAATAAAGGTTTGCTTTGACAAGTCAGGCAATATTGGTATTATTCTCACAAAGAGTTTTAACCCTTAAATTTGTAATGGTATCACTAGCAACTATAAATAAAATATCCAAAACTTTGGTTGGGTCACTTTCGTATACTCCAGTGTAATCTAGGAGAAAGACAAAATACAGCCTAGTGGTTAAGAACACTGAACATGGCATAATATTGTCTGGGCTCAAGTGTTAGTAATTGCTAGCTGTGTGATCCTGAACAAATTGCATAACCTCTATGATTAGTTTCTTATCTAAAATATGGGAATGACAGTACTATTTCATACAGCTATGGTTAGGAATAAATGAGCTAAAATTTGTAAAGCACTTAGAACAACTTCTGGCATAAAAAAGCACTCATTAAGTATTATCTATTATCATTACAGAATCCTCCTCATTCCTGTGGTAATTCCACTGATTTACAAACCCTATCTACTTTTATTGTTAGTGCAAATTTAGTCAAACAACTGCAAACAATTCTTCTATCTTGGAAAGATATCTTTGGTAACCCTCTCCTACCTTATCCTTCCCCAAAACCTTAATAACTCTTGGTAAACATTCCCTGACCCCTCAGTTTGCTTATATTAAATCAAATCAAATAAATACAAGTTGAAGTAATCCATAATACCAATATGAAAATTTGAAGTCCTATTGCAATTGCCTGTGGAAGATGGTGCACCTCACCTCAACACAAATAATATTCTTTCTGAAAGGAAGATGTAATTTCTTAAGTAAAACCCCAAATTGAGTATCAAGAAAAATTTATGATGGTTTAAAATCTGAATAGTATCTTCTAAATTTGTAGATTATTATATCAAACCACCCTCAAATTTAGTGACTTAAAGCAACAACTGCTTTCTGTGGGTTGACGGGGAACTTCTGCTGTTCTTGCTTGGACTCATGTATTTGGCTGTAGTCAGTTGCCAGATCAGCTGGAGATGGGTGATTTAATATGGTCTCACACACATATACTGGGTCTTCAGCTTGGATTGTTGGAACCTCTGTGATGGCTGGGCTTCTCTCTCCATATAGACTTTCACTTTAGAGTTTCTTCACAGCATGTACGTTTCAAAGTATGATAGGGAGAGAGAGAGAGAGAGAGAGAGAGAGAGAGAGAGAGAGAGAGAGAGAGAGAGAGAGAGAGAGAGAGAGAGAGAGATGGAGAGAGGGAGAGAGAAGAGACAGAGAGAGACAGAGTAGAAATTGCAAGGCTTCTCAAGGCCTTGTCTTGGAAGTCACACAGCATCACTTAGTTTGAATTCTATTGGTCAAACTCAGGACCTAGCAGGCCTCAGGAGGTCAAGTGCAAAGTGTGACCCAAAGGAAGTTCCATATATAATATGCAGCCTCACTCAGCGGTAGCTCTGAAGAGAAATACTTACAGGGGACAGAACTTCAAGCAGCATACCTATTGTATATTATGCCTGGAAGAAAAGATGGCCAGAGGTACAGATCTACAGATGGGCAATAACTGATGGCTTTGCTGGATGGTCAGGGATTTGGAATGAACATGGTTAGAAAGCTGTTGCGGAAGAGGTCAGACCCCTCCAAATGGGCACCAAGCATGAAGACATTTGTGTCCCATGTCAGTTCTCATCAAAAAGCAATCTCAGCAGAGAAGATTATTAATAATCAAGTAGGCAAGATGACCCATTCTTTGGAGTCAGTCAGTCTATTTCCCTAGCCACTGCTCTCCTTGCCCAATGGGTTCATGAACATAGTGGCCATCGCAACAGGAATGAATGAGTGGAGGTTATTCATGAGCTCAGCAACATGGATTTTTATGCACTATATCTGGCTACAACTACTGCTGAGTGCCCACTGTGCCAAAGCAGAGACCAACACTGAGCCCCTGATATGGCATCATTCCTTGAGGGAATTAGCCAGCTTCTTGTGGCACATTGGTTAGTTGGAACATTTCCATTATGGAAGGTGCAACACTTGATTCTTATTGGAATTGATAATTTATACTCCTGGGTACACAATACTTCTACAAAAGCCACTATCTGTGTACCTTCAAAATGTTTCATTCACTTGTCATTATATTCTGCATAACATTGCTTCTGATCCGAGAACTTGCTTCAGAGCAAATGCAACATATCAATGGGCCTATGCTCATGAAATTCACTGACATTACCTTGTTCCACATTACCCTAAAGCACTTGGCCTGGTAGAATGGCATTTTGGAGACTCAGTTACAGTTAGAGTTCCACTGACAACACTTTTCAGGCTACAGTGATGTCCTTCATGTTATAGAATATGATCTGAATCTATGCCAGCCAGCATTTATGGGTTTGAAAATTAAAGGGTGGAAATGAAAGTGGCTCCATCTCAATATTATCTCTAATAATCCACTAGTGAAAATTTTGCTTCCTGTCCTTGTACCTTTGGGTTCTGTGGATATAAAGGCCTTAGAACCCACAGGAGGAAGGCTTCCACCAAGGTACACACCAACAGTTCCATTAAAATGGAAGCTGATACTGTCATCTGGCCTTTTTTTTTTTTTTTTTTTTTTGCGTTATGCGGGCATCTCACTGTTGTGGCCTCTCCCGTTGCAGAGCACAGGCTCCGGACGCACAGGCCCAGCAGCCATGGCTCACGGGCCCAGCCGCTCCGCGGCACGCGGGATCCTCCCGGACCGGGGCACGAACCCGCGCCCCCTGCATCGGCAGGCGGACTCCCAACCACTGCGCCACCAGGGAAGCCCTCACCTGGCCATTTTGAGTTCCTCATGCCAGTGAACAACTACACTAAAAAAAAATGAGGGAACCTTATAATTTGGAAAAAAAGAGTCCATATAAGTGAAAGAGGGGACAGAAGAGTCAGCCCCAGAGTGACGTGATGTGAGACATACTTGGTAGGTCACTGTTGGCTTTGAAAATGGAAGGAGACCATGAGCCAAGGAATGTGGGCAGCCACTAAAGGCTGGAAAAGGCATGAAAACAAATTCTTCCCTAGAGCCTCCAGAAAGAATGCAGCATTGCTGACATCTTAATTTTAGCCCAGTGAGATCCATTTTAGATTTTGGCCTCCAGAACTGTATGATAACATTTTTTTGTTGTTTAAAGCTACTAAGGTTTTGGCAGTTGTTATAGCAGCAGTAGGAAATAAATATAAGTGCTTAACCTTGCATCTAGTATTTATATGACAAGATATCATAGGTGGAGTATGACTCAGCAGGAAGAGAAATAAAAATGATTGAAAGATAAATAAAATTACTTTGGGGAAGAGGGTTAGTTTTTTTTAATCTATATGAGGGATAGTTGTATCATGTTAGGTGGAAGCATAATTTTAATATTGACATTATTTGGAAGTTAAATATGGTTAGAAGAAGTATGCTAGGGTAACAAGGGGTGGACTCTGTTGGATTATTCTATCGTCAACTTAATTCAAGTAGGACAAAAAATGAAAATGACACATAAGCACATCGAATTTAAACTGCTAAAAACAAAACATAGAGGCAATTTAAAAGCATCCAGACAATAAAAGACACATTACTTTCAGGGATGAAAGAGTAAAATTGGTCCTTGATTTTTTTTTTTTAACAGAAACCATGGAATCCAGAATAGAATGGAATGTCATATTTAAGGTGCTAAGGGGAAAAAAAAAAACCCAAAACATGACAACTTAGGTTTCTATCATGTTGATAATATCCTTCAAAAACAAAAGTGAAATAAAGATATTTTCAAACAAACAAAAGCTGAAAGAATTTTTCACAGGAGATCTGCCCTACGACAACTACTGTAAGGAATTCCTTATGTTGCAGGAAAGTAATACCACCGGGAAACACAGAACTGTAGGGAGGAATGAAGGTCCCTGGAAGGTGTAAATATCTGGAGAAATAAAAATGAATACTGAATGTATGGACACCAAGGGGGGAAAGTGGGGGGTGAGGTGGGATGAATTGGGAGATTGGGGTTGACATATCTGTATAAAACAGATAACTAATAAGATTCTGCTGTATAGCACTGGGAACTCTACTTCATTTCACTGTACAGTAGACTCTAACACAATGTTGTAAAACAACTATACCCCAATAAAAAATAAATAAATAATGAATACTGAAATTAAAGGAGACATAAATAAATGGAAAGACATACCCTGTTCATGGATTGGAAGACTTAATATTGGTAAAATGAAAATATTACCCAAAGTAATCTTCAGATTCAGTGCAATCCCTATCAAAATCCCAATGTCACTTTTTTTTTTTTTTTTTGCGGTATGCAGGCCTCTCACTGTTGTGGCCTCTCCCGTTGTGGAGCACAGGCTCCGGATGCGCAGGCTCAGCGGCCATGGCTCACGGGCCCAGCCACTCCGTGGCATGTGGGATCTTCCCGGACCGGGGCACGAACCCGTGTCCCCTGCATCGGCAGGCAGATTCTCAACCACTGCGCCACCAGGGAAGCCCCCAATGTCACTTTTAAAAGAAATATAAAAGCACATTCTAAAATTCATGTGGAATCTCAAGGGACCCCAAATAGCCAGACATATCCTGATGTCAATACTTGCTACAAAACAGTTTGGCATTGGCAGTAGGACAGACATAAGACCAATGGAATGAATAGAGAACCCAAAAATATACTCCTACATATATAATTGACTTTGACAAGGGTCCCAAGATTATTAATGGGGAAAGGACAGTCTTTTCAACAAATGATGCTGGGAAAACTGGATATCCACATACAAAATAATGAAATTGGACATTAATGCAAAGTGGATCAAAGACCTAAAAATGAGAGCTGCAACCTAAAACTCTTAGAAGAAAATATAAGAGAAAAGCTTCATGACGTTGGATTTGGCAATGATTTATTGGACATTACCCTGCAAGCACAGCAACTAAAGAAAAACAAGGATAGAGTGGACTACATCAAAATTTAAAACTTTTGCATGGCAGAGGACACAGTCAAGAGGCTGAAAGGGCAATCCACGGGATGGAAGAGAATATTTGCAAAGCAGATACCTGATAAGGGGTTAATATCCAAAATATGTAAAGAACTCCCACATCACAACAACAAAAAACCCAGTTCAAAAATGAGCAAAAGTCTCAAATACACATTTCTCCAGAGAAATTTATGAATGGTCAATAAACACATGAAAAGATGCTCAACATCATAGTCATTAAGGAAATAAAAATCAAAATCACAATGAGATACAACTTCACATCCATTAGGATGGCTATCATAAAAAAAAATAGAAAATAAGTTTTAGCAAGTGTAGAGAAATTGGAAACTGTGTGCATTCTAGTGAAAATGTAAAATGGTGCTGCTACAATGGAAAACATTTTGATCATTCCTCAAAAATTTAAACATAGAATTGCAATATGATCCAGTACTTCCACTTCTAGATATGTACCCAAAAGAATTGAAAGAGGTATTCAAACAGATACGTATACAACAATTTTCATAGCAGCATTATTCACAATAGCCAAAATGTGGAAACAACCCAAGATCTGTTAAAAGGGAGTGGATAAACAAAACATTATATAAATGCAATGGAATATTATTCAGCCTTTAAAAGGAATGAAATTCTGATGCACGCTATAAATTAGATGAAACTTAAAAACATTATACTAAATGAAATAGCAGAGACAAAAGGACAAATGTACTTATACAAACTACCTAGAATAGACAAATTCATGGATACAGAAAGTAAAATAGAGGTTACCATGGCCTAAGGGACAGGGGAGGATGGAGAGTTATTGTTTAGTGGATACAGGAGGTTCTGTCTGAGATGATGAAAAAGTTCTAGAAGTGGATAGTGGAAATGGCTACACAACGTTGTAAATGTAATTAATGTCACTAAACTGTACACCTAAAATTGGTTATTATGGTAAATTTTATGTTATGTACCACAATAAAAAGTAAATACTAATTGTTTAAGGCAATAAAAATAATGTCTTCTATATTTAAAACAAAAATGTAAGTGAAAAATATCTGACAACAAATAGCACAAAAGGGAAAGATGATAAAGGGAGTTAACCCGTTTTAAGATTCTTGCATTGTTCTGGAAAGGGTAAAAGTACCAACTTAATGTAGGCATTAATTAGTCAAGGATGCATATTGTAAACTCTAAGTTACCCCATTAAGATAATATGTAACTGTTATGGTAATCTATTGCTGTGTAGCAAACTACCCCCAAAACTTAGTGATGTAAAACAACCACCATTTTATTATGCTCACAATTATGGGTTGCAAATTATGGTAGGGCAGAGTAGGGATGTCTGGTCTCATTTCCACAGTGATTGAGGCTTCATCTGAGATGGATTACAAAGCTGAGAATGGCTGGGATGACTCAAGTGAGGCCCTATGTCAGAGGCCTCAATTCTAGCTATCAGTCTTGTTTCTTGGTTCTTTTTATGTTTTATCTGCTGGTGATGGAATATTGAAAATGGCTTTTTCACTTATGTATCTTGTAAGTGGGAAGGAATAGCTGATAAATCTGAGGATGACAAACCACGAATCTCTGTAGACAGCCTTTCCATTAGGCTAGCTTGGCATGGCAGTTTCAGGGTTGTTGTACCTTGTGGCTGGCTTCATCCAGAATGAGCATTCCATGACACAGACATGGACACTGCAATGTTTCTTTTTTATGGCCACACCACGCAGCTTTCAGGATCTTAGTTCCCTGACCAGGGATTGAGCCTGGGCCCCCTGCAATGCTTTTTTTTTTTTTTTTTTTCTTTTTAAGCTGGGCACTGCTTTATTTTTATTTTTTTAACATCTTTATTGGGGTATAATTGCTTTACAATGGTGTGTTAGTTTCTGCTTTATAACAAAGTGAATCAGTTATACATATACATATATCCCCATATCTTCTCCCTCTTTCGTCTCCCTCCCACCCTCCCTATACCACCCCCAAGTTGTCACAAAGCACTGAGCTGATCTCTCTGTGCTATGTGGCTGCTTCTTACTAGCTATCTATTTTACAGTTGGTAGTACATATAAGTCCATGCCAATCTCTCACTTCGTCCCAGTTTACCCTTCCCCCTCCCCATTTCCTCAAGTCCATTCTTTACATCTGCGTCTTTACTCCTATCCTGCCCCTAGGTTCTTCAGAACCATATATATGTATATATACATACATATGCATATATATATATACATATATTTTATATATATACATATTTTTTTCTTTTAGATTCCATATATATGTGTAAGCATACGGTATTTGTTTTTTGCTTTCTGACTTACTTCACTCTGTATGACAGACTCTAGATCCATCCACCTCACTACAAATAACTCAATTTTGTTTCATTTTATGGCTGAGTAATATTCCATTGTATATATGTGCCACATCTTCTTTATCCATTCATCTGTCAATGGACACTTAGGTTGCTTCCATGTCCTGGCTATTGTAAATAGAGCTGCAGTGAACATTGTGGTACATGATTCTTTTTGAATTATGGTTTTCTCAGGGTATATGCCCAGTAGTGGGATTGCTGGGTCGTATGGTAGTTCTATTTGTAGTTTTTTAAGGAACCTCCGTACTGTTCTCCATATTTATTACCTAAACTTAGAGGTCCCAGAATGTCATGTTCTATTTTATTGGTTTTAGTGGTAAAGCAAGCCTAAAATAGCCTAAATAAAAGGAAGAAGATTGCCCCTAACCTCTCAACATAAAGAGTAGCAAATAATTTATGAACATCTTAAATCAATCAAAATAACCAAAAAGTTAATACAGAAGAAAATAATGATATATTAAATCATTTAAATAATACAAAGAAATGGGAAACAGGAAAAAATACATGAAGAACAGTTGATAAGTAGAAAAGCAACAGCAATATGGTAGACTTAAACTAAACAAATACCATAATTATAATAAATATAAATGATCTAACCATGCTAATTAAAAGACAATGATTATTTAAGACTAACCAAAATTAGATCCAGCTCTGTATTGTTTACAAAGGATGCAAAAAGTTAGAAAGTAACAGAATAAGAAAATGTACCATGCAAACACTAACCAAAATTAAACTAAGGTAACTTTATCAATACAAAATAAAATAGACTTTAAGGCAAAAATTTTGGAAAATATAAGAAACAATATTTCATATTGATTAGGTTTGACTCAACAATAAGATGTAACAATCTTGAGCTGATATGTACCTAACAACGTTACTTCAAAATATATAAAGGTAACATTAACACAATTACCAGGAGTATAAATGAATCCCTAATCATAATGGAAAACTTTAACATACTTCTCTCAAGCACTGATAGAACAAATAGGCAAAAAATTAGTAAGTCTCCTGCTATAGACTAAATGTTTCTGTCGCTCCAAAATTCATATTGAAATTCTAACCCTCAAGGTGATGGTAGGAGGAGGCTGGACCTTTGGGAGATGATTAGGTCATGAGGGTAAAGCCCTCATGAATGGGATTAGTGCCCTTATAAAAAAGGGCTCAGTCAGACGAATGGATAAAGAAGATGTGGTAAATATATACAATGGAATATTACTCAGTCATAAAAAGGAATGAAACTGGGTCATTTGTAGAGATGTGGATGGACCTAGAGACTGTCATAGAGAGTAAAGTAAGTCAGAAAGAGAAAAACAAATATCGTATATTAATGCATATATGTGGAATCTAGAAAAATGGTACAGATGAACTGGTTTGCAAGCCAGAAAGAGACACAGATGCAGAGAACAAATGTATGGACACAAAGCGGGGACAACGGGGAGGGTGGTGGTGGTGATGGGATAAATTGGGAGATTGGAATTGACATATACACACTAATTTGTATAAAATAGGTAACTAATAAAACTAATTTAAAAGAAAAAAACAAGGCTCAGAGAGATCACTCATTCCTTCCAACATGTGAGGACATAACAAGAACAAGGAAGCAGGTTCTCAACAGGTACCAAGTCTGCTAGTGCCTTGATTTTGGAATTCCTAGCCTCCAGAACTATAATAAATAAATTTCTGTTGTTTATAATCCACCCAGCCTATAATAGTTTGTTATGGCAGCCCAAACAGACTAAGACAGCTATGAAAGATTTGAACAACATAATTAACAAACTTGACCTAACTGATGGAAGCATACATTTTTTTCTCAAGATCACATGGAACATTTATCAAAATAGAATTTTTCTGTACCAAGCAAGTTTTGAGTTATTAAAACCATTTAAAGTATGTTGTCTGGCTGCAGTGGAATTAAACCAGAAATCAATAATAAAAAGATAACTAGAAAATTACTAAATATTTAGTCATTAATCAATGTGGTTCTAAAAATTACATTGAAAATTATGAAATATTCCAAGCTGAGGTAAAAATTATATGACATATCAAAACTTGTGTGGATAAATCTAAAGAAATGCTGAAGGGAGAACTTTAATAGTTCAAAATACATATATTATAAAAAGAATAAAAGTTGAAAATCTAAGATCTAATTTTCCATCCCAAGAACTTTGAAAAAGAACAGCAAATCAAAGCCCCAGAATGAAAGAAAAAACAATAAAGATAAGATTGGAAATCAATGAAATAGAAAATAAAGCTAAAATAGAGAAAACCAACAAAGCCAAAAATCAGTTTTTTTAAAAAGATTAATAAAATTGATAAACTCCTAGAAATATAGATGTAGAGAAATGAAGAGAAAACACTTATTAACAATACCACTACAAATCTTACAGACATTAAAAGGATAATGAAAGGAGATTATAAACAAATTTTGGCCAAAATAGATTTGACAATTTAAACAAAATGGACAAATTCCTTAATTCAAATCAAAGCCACAACAAGATGTCACTTCAAACCTGTTAGAATGGTTATTATCAAAAAAACAAGAAATAACAAGTGCTGGCAAAGATGTGGAGAAAAGGAAATGCTTCTGCATTGTTTGTATGAATGGAAATTGGTTCAGCCAGTATGAAAAATGGTATGGAGATTCCTCAAAAGATAAAAAGTAGAACTACCATGTGATCTAGCAATTCCACTTCTGGGTATTTATCCAAAGAAAACAAAAACACTAATTCAAAAAGATATATGCACCCCCATGTTCATTGCAGCATTATTTTCATGAGTCAAGTATGGAAACAACCTAAGTGCTCATTGATGGATAAAGAAGATGTGACATATATATATATATATATATATATATATATATATATATATATATATATATATATACATACATACACATATATATGTATATATATATAACAGAATACTATTCAGCCATAAAAAATAATAAAATCTTTCCATTTGCAGCTACATGGGTAGAATTTGAGAACATTATGCTGAGTGAAATAAGTCAGAGAAAGGCAAATACCATATGATCTTACTTATATGTGGAATTTAAACAACAACAACAATAAGCTCATAGATAAAAAGAACAAAATGATTATTGCCAGAGGTGGGGGGTGGGGGTGGGAGAAATTGGTGAAGGGGGTCAAAAGGTACAAACTTCCAGTTATAGCATAATTAAGTCATGGGGTGTAATGTAAAGCATGGTGAATTATAGTTAATGGTACTGTATTGAATATTTGAGAGTTACTAAGAGAGTAAATCTTAAAAGTCTTCATCACAAGAAAAAAAATTTTTGTAACTATGTATGGTGACAGATGTTACCTAGACTTATTGTGGTGATTATTTCACAATATATACAAATTTTGAATGATTATGTTGCCCACTTGCAATTAATATAATGTTATATGTCAATTATACCTAAATAAAAACAAACAAACAAAATGGACAAATTCCTTGAAAAAGTAGTTTATAAAAATGGGTACAAGAAGAAACACACATCTGAATAGTCCTGTATTATTAGAGAAATGGAACTCATAATTAAAAACCTTTCTATATGAAAAACTCCTAGCACACATGGCTTTGCTAATGTGTTATTCCAAACATTTATAGAAAAAATAATACCAATCACACAAACTCTTAGAGATAATGAAAAAGAAGAAATACTTCCCAATTCCTTTTAGGAGACCAGCATAATACTGATACAAAACCTGGCAAGGACATTACAACAAAGAAAAATTGAATTTAAAAATAAATATGCAGAAAATCCTAAGCCAATGCTTAGCAAATCAAATCCAGGATATATCAAAAGGGTAACAATCAGGATAAAGTGGAGTTTATTCCAGGAATGCAAGGTTGGTTTAACATTTGAATATCAATGAATGTAATTTACCACGTAAAGAGAATGAAGGAGACCATATGACCATTTAGGAGCAGCAAAAACATTTGATCAAATTCAATACCCAGAATTTTCATAAAAACAAGAATAAAAATCTTAGCAAATGAGGAATTAAGTTAACTTCCTTAAACAGATAATGAGTTTCTACAAAAAATTACAGATAACATCTTAGCTTACAGTGGAATATTATATGCCTTCTCTCTGTGTTCAGGAAAAAGACAAGAATGTTCATAATTCTTTTGAGTATTGTGCTGGAGGGTCTAGTCAGTGCAAAAAAGCAAGAACAAGAAATAACAGGTATAAAGTTTGCAAAGGAAAAATGAAAGTCTTCATGCAAAGATGACATGATTAAGTGGAAAATCTGAAAGATACTCAGCCATTAAAAACAATGAATTTTTAAAAATACCAAAAAACAATGAATTCATGCCATTTACAGCAACATGGATGGATCTAGAGATTATCAAACTAAGCAAAGTAAGTCAGAAAGAGAAAGACAAATACCATATGATATCACCTATATGTAGCATCTAAAATTCAATATAAATCAACATATCTACAAAACAGAAACAGACTCACCAATACAGAGAACAGACTTGTGGTTGCCAAGGGGGAGGTGGGGTAGGGGAGGAAAGGAATGGGAATTTGGGATTAGCAGAGGCAAACTATGATATATAGGATGGATAAACAACAAGGTGCCACTGTATAGCACAGGGAACTATATTCAACATCCTGTGACAAACCATAATGGAAAAGAATATGAAAAAGAATATATATATGTATAACTGAGTCACTTTGCTGTATAGCAGAAATTAACACAACACTGTAAATCAATTATACTTCAATAAAATCTTTTTTAAAAATCTGAAAGGACCTATTAAAAAGCAATTAGAGGGCTTCCCTGGTGGCACAGTGGTTGGGAGTCCGCCTGCTGATGTAGGGGACATGGGTTCGTGCCCCAGTCCGGGAAGATCCCACATGCCGCAGAGCAGCTAGGCCCGTGAGCCATGGCTGCTGGTCCTGTGCATCCGGAGTCTGTGCTCTGCAACGGGAGAGGCCACAACAGTGAGAGGCCCGCGTACCACAAAATATGTGGCACATATACAATGGAATATTACTCAGCCATAAAAAGAAATGAAACTGAGTTATTTTTAATGAGGTGGATAGACCTGGAGTCTGTCATACAGAGTGAAGTAAGTCAGAAGGAGAAAAACATATACTGTATGCTAACACATGTATATGGAATCTAAGAAAAGAAATGTCATGAAGAGATTAGTGATAGGACGGGAATAAAACACAGACCTACTAGAGCATGGACTTGAGGATATGGGGAAGGGGAAGGGTAAGATGTGACGAAGTGAGAGAGTGGCAGGGACATATATACACTACCAAATGTAAATTAGATAGCTAGTGGGAAGCTGCCGCATAGCATAGGGAGATCACCTCTGTGCTTTGTGACCACCTAGAGGGGTGGGATAGGGAGGGTGGGAGGGAGGGTGATGCAAGAGGGAAGAGATATGAGAACATATGTATATGTATAACTGATTCACTTTGTTGTAAAGGAGAAACTAACACACTATTGTAAAACAGTTATACTCCAATAAAGATGTTTAAAAAAAAAAGCAATTAGAAATAATAAGTGTATATTTACACTTATTGTCCAGTATATTTACACTTATTATTGCCCAGTAATGTCCAGTATATAAAAATAAATATTTATATAAACTAGAAATGAACAGTTAGATAATAAAATTTAATAAATAACACCACTTACTTTAGCATACAAAGCCAAATAACCTAGAAATCAAATGAAAGATGTATAAGACTATACACTACAAAACTATAAACTACACTATAAACTACAAAACATTATGGAGAGGAATTAAAGAAGATATAAATAAATGAAGAGATATGCCACGTTAAAAAAAAAACCATCAGCATAGTAAGATATTAGTTCTCCCCAAATTGATCAATTGATTTAATGCAATCCCAATTATGTCAACAAATATTTTTTAGAAATTAAAATAAGTTGATTCCAATGTTTATATGGAAATGCAAAAGTCCTAAAATAGGTAAAATAATCTTGAAGAACAAAGTTAGAGGATTGTATTACCATATATCCACTCTTATTATAAAGCTACAGATTAAGACAATGTCATGTTAACCCAAATATAGACAAATAGTCCAATGCAAGAGTAGAAACTATAGAAACAGTTCACATATATGATTTCATGACTTTACAAAGGTACCACTGCAATTTATTGTGGAAAGATGGTATTTTTCAATAAAAGATACCTGGTAGTTTGATTATCCATAAGGAAAAAAAATGACCTTTGTCCCTGTTATCATACACAAACATTAGTTGGAGATGGATACCAGATCTCAATGTGAAACTAAACAACTAAGCCTCTAGAAGAAACATAAGGAAAATATCTTCTGACTTTAGGTTAAACAAATATTTCTAACTCCTCTGCATCTTTATTGAGACATAACTGACATATAACATTGTGTAAATTTAAAGTATACAACATGATGATTTGATCTACATATATAGTGAAATGATTACCACAAAAATTTAGTTAACACATCCTTCACCTCACATAATTACCATTTACTGTGTGTGTGGTAAGAAATTTTAAGATCTACTCTCTTAGCAACTTTCAATTATTTAACACAATACTGTTAACGAGAGTCACAATGCTGTACGTTACATTCCTAGAACATATTAATCTTATAACTGGAAGTTTGTACCTTTTGATGATCTTCACTCATCCCTCCCCTACACCCCCACCGCCCCTTCCAGCTCAACATACCCCCTATATCTAAGAGTCCAGGGTTTTTTTGGTTCCACATATAAATGAGAGCATACATTATACAGAATTCATCTTTCTCTGCCTGACTTATTTCATTTAGCATAGTGCCCTCCAGATCCATTCATGTTGTTACAAATGGCAGGATTCCCTTCCTTCTCATGGTTGAATAATATTCCATTATAAATAATATTAATATGCTATACTAATATTAAATGTTATATATAATATAATATATAAAACATTATCACATTTTCTTTATCCATTCATCTGTCAACAGATACTTAGGATGTTTCTATGTCTTGGCTAGTGTAGATATGCTGCAATGAACATGGGGATGCAGCTGTCTCTTTGAGGTAGTGATTTCATTTCCTTCAGAAAATTATCCACAAGTGAAATTGCTGGATCATATGGTAGCTCTATTTTTTATTTTATTTTTTGAATAATGTCCATGCTGCTTTCCATAGTGGTGGTACCAGTTTACATCCCCACCAAGAGTGTACAAGATTCCCTTTTTTCCACATCCTTGCCGGCACTTATCTCTTGTCTTTTTGATCAAGTCTGCTGTTGGAATTCTTTAGCTCAGTTTTTTTATTATTCAGATCTAGGATGTCTTTTTGGCTTTTTGGAGGATAGCTTTTATTCTTTGTTGAGCTTCTCATTTTGTTCATGTATTTTTTTCCCAATTTCATGTAGTTGTCTGTCTACATGTTCTTGTAGTTTCATGAATTTCCTCAAGAGGATTATTCTGAATTCTTTGTTAGACAGTTCACAGACCTATATTTTGAGTAAATTATTTGAGCTTTATTAGTTTCTTTTGGTGGTGTCATGTTTACTTTGGTATCTGTGCATCTGAGTAAGTGGTCTTTTCTTCCAGACTCTAGAGGTTCCCTTCAGCAGAGAAAGACTTTCATCGGTTAGCTCAGCTTGGGGTAATGGATGGGTCATCTGGTAGCATCCATGGGCAGGTGGAGGCTTGCTATTGGGGTGTCAATTTGGGTGAGGTCACTGCCCATGTTCTCGGGTGGGCATGATGGCTTACTTGTTTTCAGGCAGGGTTACTAGCTGGGCTCTGCAATCACCTCTGGTTAGGCCAAGTCATAGGCTGTGTTCCCTGGCAGGGAGGTGCGACTGGCTGGACTCTGCAACTGAGCAGGGCTGCAGGCTGGGCTCTGCAATAACTCCTGGTTAGGTGAGGCCTCAGGATGTGCTCTCTTACCAGATGATGCTGCTGGCCAGACTTCATGTTCGGGCAAGGCTACAGGCAAGGCTTTGTGGTTGGATGCAGCCACAGGCTGTGTTCTGTGATCAGGTAGGGCCATAGGCTTTGCCCCAAAGTTGGGCAAAGCTGTAGGCTGAGTTTTGTGATGGGGTAAGCTGCTGGGTGTGCTCCTCTGTTGGGGGTGGTCACTGGCCAGGCTCTCTAGTTGGGCAGGGCCTCCAGCTATATCATGCAGTTGTGGGGGGTCTAGAGACTGTGCTCCTTGGTTGGGTGGGGTCCAGGGTCCCTAGCTGGGTGGGGTCATAGGCTGTGCTCTGCATTTGGGTGGAGTCACTGGCTAGGCTCCCCTTAGCTACAGTTTTTTAAAAGGTTTTTTAAAAAATAAATTTATTGGGCTTCCCTGGTGGCGCAGTGGTTGAGAATCCGCCTGACGATGCAGGGGATACGGGTTCGTGCCCCGGTCCGGGAAGATCCCACATGCCGCGGAGCGGCTGGGCCCGTGAGCCATGGCCGCTGAGCCTGCGCATCCGGAGCCTGTGCCCCGCAACGGGAGAGGCCACAACAGTGAGAGGCCCGCATACCACAAAAAAAAAAAAAAAAAATTATTTATTTATTTTTGGCTGTGTTGGGTCTTCGTTGCTGCACGCGGGCTTTCTCTAGTTGCAGCAAGCAGGGGCTGCTCTTCGTTGCAGTGTGTGGGCTTCTCCTTGCAGTGTCTTCTCTTGTTGTGGAGCTCTGGCTCTAGGTGTGCGGGCTCAGTAGTTGTGGAACTCAGGCTCAGTAGTTGTGGCTCACGAGCTCTAGAGCACAGGCTCAGTAGTTGTGGCACATGGGCTTAGTTGCTCCGCGGCATGTGGGATCTTCCCGGACCAGGGCTCGAACCCGTGTCCGCTGCATTGGCAGGTGGATTCTTAACCACTGCACAACCAGGGAAGTCCCTGGCTGCAGTTTGTACTCAGTAATTAGGCAGGGCCATAGGCTTGGATCTGTTACTGGGCTCTATGACTGGCTAGGCTTCCTGGTTGGCAGGACTGAAGACTATGCTCATAAATTGTGTGGGACTGCGAATTTGCTTCCTTGCCTAAGTGTGGCCATAAAACAGGTTCTGTAGTCAGTAAAGCCCTTTGATTTGGGACCCATATCAGGTAGAATTGCCAACTGAGCTCCCTGGCTAGATGGGGCCACTGGCTCAGCTCTGCAGATGGGCAGAGCCTGGCTGAGATCTCTGCTCAGGTATTGCTGTAAGCGGTAATGCAAACTGCCAAGATCTGAGCACAGGTTGCTGTCAGCCCTCCCCCTCTTTCCTCTGTCTCTATCAAATCCCCAGTGGTCAAGCCCTGCAGATTCCCCCAGTGGTCCTCATGAGGCAAGACCTGAGTGCACCTCCCAAGAAACGTCCTGGAATACTGGGGGACCTGGACTTTTGACATCATCTTGATGACAGTACCTTCTACATAAACACTTCTTAAATGGACACAGACAGCACTAACCATAAAGAACAAGTGATAAACTGGATCTTATTAAAATTAAAGACAGCAAAAACACCTTTAAGAGGGAAGTGAGGTACCCTGGAAGATGATATTTTATATTGCAATAAAGGATTTGTATTCAGGATATTTGAAAAACTCCTCCAAGTGAATATTGACAAGGGAGAGGTGATGGAACTTGGGAATTTCAATACTGGAAGATATGTGAAGAACAGGATAGGGATATTTATATCCTCATCATATATAATGAGGAGTCAAGTGATCCTTTGTTAGCATGATGGAACAAGAAACAAAGGTCTTTGAAGCAGCAAGGTAAGAAACAGAGGAATTAAAACAATGACTTATGATACTCAGGGAGGAGGTAAGTAGGGTTTTGGAGGATAAGTAAGGTAAATTTTTAATCATATTTGCAGAAAGTCAACAGATAACTTCGAAAGTTGGTAAGTAAAATATAATAAGCGTATTATTTTGAAGCATGGAACTAGTGACTAGAAGATCTAAAACAAAAAGATAGATAAAAGTGGTTGCTTTTAGAGTATGAAGGTGAAAGGTAGTGAGATGGGGTAAAGACTTGCTTTCTAGTGTAAGTTCTTTTACATTATTTTACTTATTTTAAAGAAGTACACAAAGTACTCTGATAAAAATATTTTAAATTACAGAAAAAACTCTGCTTTTAATATATTTTCTTTGAATTTATTTTTTCTTAGTTTGATTAACATGTGTCTTGGTGTGTTTTTCCTAGGGTTTATCTTGTATGGGACTGTCTGTGCTTCCTGGACTTGGGTGACTATTTCCTTTCCTATGTTACGGAAGTTTTCAACTATGATCTCTTCAAATATTTTCTCAGGCCCTTTCTTTCTCTCTTCTTTTCTGGGACCCTTATAATTCGAATGTTGGTGTGTTTATTGTTGTCCCAGAGGCCTCTGAGATTGTCTTCAATTCTTTTCATTCTTTTTTCTTTATTCTGCTCCTTGGCAGTTATTTCCACTATTTTGTCTTCCAGCTCACTTATTCGTTCTTCTGCCTCCTTTATTCTGTTATTGATTCCTTCTAGTGTATTTTTCAGTTCAGTTATTGTGTTGTTCATCTCTGTTTGTTTGTTCTTTAGTTCTTGTAGATCTTTGTTAAACATTTCTTGTATTTTCTCAGCCTGTGCCTCCATTCTATTTCCGAAATTCTGGATCATCTTTACTATCATTACTCTGAATTCTTTTTCAGGTAGATTGCCTATTTCCTCTTCATTTATTTGGTCCTGTAGGTTTTTACCTTGCTCCTTCATCTGTGACATATTTTTTTGCCATCTCTCTCTCTCTTTTTTTTTTTTTTTTTTAAATGAGTGGGATTGCGTTTCTGTCTTACTGGTTGTTTGGCCTGAGGCTTCCAACACTGGAGTTTGTAGGCTATTGGGTAGAGCTGGGTCTTGGTGCTGAGATGAGGAGCTCCATGAGACCTCACTCCTATGAATATTCCCTGGGGTCTGAGGTTCTCTGTTAGTCCAGTGGTTCGGACTTGGAGCTCCCACCTTAGGAGATTTGGCTGGCTCTGGGCTCATGAACTAAGATCCTGCAAGCCACCTGGGCTGGCAAAAAAAAAAAAAAGCAACAACAAAGTAAAAAATAAAATTAGACTAAGAAACTAACAGATATGTTAGGAAGAATATAAAAATAAAAATACAGAAGAATCAACAACCAGAAGGTACATCAGTACCACAATAGTAAAAAAGAAGAGGGAAAAGAAAAAAAAGGGAGAGAGGCGCAGGCCTTGGCTGTGGAGGGTGGGGCTTAAGCAAGTGTGAGGTTTGGGTGGTGGGTGGGGCCAATGCTCAGGACCTACAGGGCTGGAAAAGGCCCTGGGGGCTGTGGAGAGTGGGGCTTAGGCTCAAGGAACAGAAGGGTCCCAGGCATGGCAGGGGACCTCTCCTGGGAGCCCAGCAGGCTTCCTGGGCTTGAGTGGGCCAGGCAATCACCTTCTGGTCCTCTCCCACTCTTCCCAGAGAGTCCCTCCTCCCTGCCTCTCCTGATCTCCCCAGCTTCTGGGGTGCTGATTCTGTCTGGCCTCCACTTCTCCTCCCCCCATCAGTCCCCCTATGTCCTACTGGTTCACTTTGGGGTTCCTCCTGTCTCCTTGGGTGTCAGAGTCTCCCACCAGCTGCTGGCAGGCACCCCAGTTGTGGGGAGATGTTAACTCCACATCTTCCCACACCACCATCTTGACTCCACCTCCCTCTAACCTCTTTTTAAATTCAACTTCTCAGTCATACCTTCTAGTGCATGGGGTACTATTTAGTCTCCAGATACAACCTTCCTAGAACCATTCAACATACTGATCTAAGCTAAATTGATTACCATTTTTATTTCCTTCAGATTCTGTTATTTATTTTTCTTTTCTTTCTGTTTCTACATCATTGGTTTTCCTTAAATGTTAGGTGATTGTCCATTAGTAGTGACGAATGAAGGTCTGTGTCAATTTTTCTAGGGAGCTAGTGTAAGTATCCTGTGCTTTTGTGTAAGTCTCCAGTTTTCCACTGTTCACACTCATGGGGAAGATTGCCTTGGAGCTTTGTGAAGTGGGTGGAATAAGTTAATCAACAGACTTCTTAGAGAAGTATGATCAGGTAGCCAACAATTAAGCAAGGCATCTCTCAAATACTAAAATTAAGAGGGTTTTACTGCTGAGTACCAAATCCATGCTAGAACTAGCTTTCCCAGATAGTTCATGTAAATTTTTTAAAGAGATAATCCTTCAGGGTTTGTTTCTTTTTCTTTTTCTTTTTTTTTTTTTTTTTGTTGGGGGAGGCTGTGCTACTGCACAGCATATGAGATCTTAGTTCTCTGACCAGGGATCGAACCCGCACCCCCTGCATTGGAAGCACAGAGTCCTAACCACGGGACTGCCAGGGAAGTCCCTAGTTTTGTTTTTTAATTTTTATTTATGTTGTGTTATAGTTGATTTACAATGTTGTGTTAGTTTCAGGTGTACAGCAAAGTGGATCAGTTATACATATACATATATCCATTCTTTTTCAGCTTCTGATTTGGGTTTTAAGAAGAGGACTGATCATCAGGGAAACCAGAAAATTCCATCTTGAAGCCCAGCAGAAATAAATGGGGGGCATTTCCCTGAGTCATAAATGGTACAGGGGTTCAGCAATCTACCACCATGTTCTTAACAGGAAACAACCCATTTGGCTGGGGAAAGTGTCCATCCGTCTCATAGATCCAAGAGTAGGTTAAAATTTTGAGCTAGAGAAATGCACTAAGCCAATTGCAGGCAAGGATAAGGAAGTTACCAGATACACCTAGAGACAGTCACATCTGAGAGCTTGCCAAGCTGTCACTGAAGTTAGAACATGGACTCATAGCAGAGAGCATTGTTTTTGTGTGCTTCTTTCCAAAACAAGGCCCTGGGCTTGGTTCATTGCTGTCTTGTATTCATGCTTGGGTATTCATTCACCAATATTAAACCCCAGGATAGAAGATGTGATAAAACAGGACTCCTGTCTCCATGGAGTGAATCTTTGCTGGTTTCAATGGTGGATGGTGGTCATCACAGAAAACACACAGGAACTTTTCCTTGGAAGTGAGGTGGGATGAAAAGTGCCTGCTGTGGGGCTTCCCTGGTGGCACAGTGGTTGAGAGTCCACCTGCCGATGCTGGGGATGTGGGTTCATGCCCCGGTCCAGGAAGATCCCACATGCCATGGAACGGCTGGGTCCGTGAGCCATGGCTGCTGACCCTGCATGTCCGGAGCCTGGGCTCCACAATGGGAGAGACCACAACATTGTACCTCAAAAAAAAAAAAAAAAAAAAAAAAAGTGCCTTCTATGAACATCATCATCTTTTTCCTGACCTTTCACCTCCAGTTTCTGAAGATAAAGCAGAAAATAGTCTTCCTTGAAGATAATAGGTAACAATTCCATAAAACAAAAACACATGCTTCCAATGCATTGTGCTTTCAGATATTCTGGGTTTAGTTCAGCTGTCAGATGAGTCGATTGATGCATTCACCTTGACAGCCAGGTGAACCCCCTTCCTTGAGGAAGTCCCCTCTATTCTTGGTAGCATGATGGGCTACTGAGAGTTGCAAAGGGCACAAGAACCCTGAGATCACCTGAAAATCCTTCCCTGGGAAGGCAACTCCATGAATGAGGTCTTCCAAGCAAATGACACCAAACTTCTCCAGGTGCTCCCCAATCACTGTGTTGTCTGTCAGTGTGAAGATTTTATTCTTGACCTTGGCTTGTCCACATTTAAAGATGAGTTCCTGAGCAGACTTCAGATTTGCAAATCCCCGAGTCACATAAGGTTCCACTATATGAAGTGTTTTTATGGTTTAAAGGGTTACTTTCATAAAGACACCACTGAAAATCTTATTCAGGCCAAGTCTTGCAATGGTCCTCTGCACCAGTAAACTCACCCCATTAATCATCTGGATGTGTACAACAAAGGCCAAGGAGTGTTTATCTGGCACTTCCAAGCCATGAGGTTTCACTTCTAGTTGTCTGAGTTGCACCCTGTCACGTAGTTGCCGCCAGGACTCATGTAGGAACCATTCTAGTTGCTTAAACTTGAGTTTTTCTCCTTTCCCCTGCTCCTTCCTTTGCAAAAGCACCTGCTTTGCCTGAGTGGCTTTGAGGAACTGATAAGCCTTCCTCTTTTTCAGGAGATTTTCTGGAACCAAAAGGATCTTTTTTCTTGACTCTACCTCTGCCATCTTTCCAAAGCTGTGGGCTACTCTGGGTTTGTTTCTCTTATGCACAATGGTAAATGTCCTTCTACCAATAGATTTTTGACTAATAATAAATATCCACCTGCCTATAGCTTTGGGTCTTGAAGTGACAGTGGAGACAACTGGCACAGCTATTCCATGTACAGACCTTCGATTAACCCCATTGTCTATAGTCATTCTCCTTTTAGCCTTTTTCAATTGCTAAATCCTAATTGATATCTTTTCTAGGGTTCCAATGACAAACGAGCTATCTCACTAGTGCCTCTTTAAGGTATGTATAGGCAAGTCTTCTACATAGATATGTCCAACAGGATACTACCATTTATTTTTCGTATGAGATAAAATTTCCTATTTGCTCATGAACTCCCTTCTCTCTGTTATGGGTTAACTTTCTATACATTGTCACTTCAGTTGTGTTCTAGAGGGATAGACAGTGAAAATGTGTGCTCAATCTACTACCTTGTTAAAATACACACACCCACGTTTGTTTATATACATGGCTTCTCTACTGAAGCTCCTTAAACACAAGGATGTATTGTAAAATGCCTAGCACAGTGTCAGGAACATAACAGGTGTTCAAAGGTATGTGGCTGATTGGATTTGAATGTGGGAGAGAAGAAGTTACAAATGACAGAAAAGCTTAAGCCTAGATGACAAGTATGCTGTTAGAAACCAACAAAGGAATAGTAGATTTTAAAGGAAATTCTTTTTTTTTAGTGTTGGAAATCAGTAGTTGTGCCCCAGCATAGGCAAACAATGGAAATTATTTTTCAAGACATCATTATCTGATATAAAGGTATTTTTGTGTGCTAGAAAGAGAGCCATACCACTTCACACACAGACAGAGTGTTTATGCTATCCTAGAGAAAAGAGAGAAGTCATTTCACCTCTTGGCTCTCACTTAACCCAGTAAATCAACTTGGAATATTCCTTGTTGGATAAGGAGACTAGTTCTACTCACACTAGAGCATGGTGAGAAACTACTACATTAATCCAGATATACTTTACATCCTCAAGAGTAGGTACTGAATAAATATTAAATGAGTGAATATATCCCTAACACTTGCTCACAAACCTGATTCCAGAGCCAAGATATAAAATTTTTAGAGGTAAAATCCAAATAAGCCAGTTAGTGATACTTTTGCTCATAGTAGCCATTATTAAAGTGCCTGGCCCAGATCAGAAATTCAATAAATATTAGTGAGGTTAATGAGATAACTAATTAATGTAAACTCTTTGAAACTTAAAAAAATGTCTACTTATAAAGCAAAGGGTGATATACAACTCTTTAATGTACTAAAAGCTATTGAATTGTATACTTTATTATTTTTTTAAGTCTTTATTGAATTTGTTACAATATTGCTTCTGTTCTATGTTTTGGTTTTTTGGCCACAAGCCATGTGGGATCTTAGTTCCCCAACCAGGGATCGAACCCACACCCCCTGCATTGGAAGGCGAAGTCTTAACCACTGGACCACCAGGGAAGTCCCTGAATTGTATACTTTAAACAGGTGAACTATATGATGTATCAATTACATCTCAATAAAGCTGCAAAAAACTGAAATAAACTCACAAGGAAACTTTTCCAGGCCTTCTGAATGACTCTAGCAGCTCTATCTCTCTTTGTAAATTCTGATTCCTGTTTCCAAGCCATGCAAAAGTCCTAAAAGAGAATAAGCAAAGGAGTATATTTTAAATTACTTTATATACTCCATTATGAAACTGCCACTAGAACTCAATGAAAATCAAATAAAAGTATAAAGGAAATAATGAAAATGATCTTTGATATCAAAATAACTATAATAAAAATTAAAATTGACACCTATAATTGATAGCCTAATATGTTCCAATTTGTTTCTTTTTTACTGAAGTATAGTTGATTTATAATATTGTATTATTTTCATTATTTTTAAATATTATACTCCATTTAATGTTATTACAAAACAATGACTGTATTTCACTGTGCTGTACAATATATCCTTGTTGCTTGTCTATTTTATTCATAGTAGTTTGTGTCTCTTAATCCTTTATTCTTATCTTATCCCTCCCCTTTTCCCACTCTCCACTGGTAACCACTAGCTTGTTCTCTATATCTGTAGGTCTGTTTCTGTTTTATTATATACATTCATTTGTTTTAGCTTTTAGATTCCACATGTAAGTGATAACATAGAGTATTTGTCTTTGTCTGACTTTTTCACTAAACATAATACTCTCTAGGTTCATTCACATGCAAATGGAAGAATTTCATTCTTTTTTACAGCTGAGTAATATTCCATTGTATATATACATACCGCATCTTCTTTATCCATTCATCTGTTGATGGATACTTAGGTTGTTTCAATATCTTGGAAACTGTAAATAATGCTGCTATAAACATTGGGGGTAGTATATCTTTTTGATTTGTGTTTTCATTTTCTTTGGATATATACCCAGCAGTGGAATTGCTGGATCATATAATAGTTCTATTTTTAGTTTCTTGAGGAAGCTCCATACTGTTTTCCACATTTGCTGCACCAATTTACATTCCCACCAACAGTGTATGAGGGTTCCCTTTTCTCCACATCCTTGTCAATGTTTGTTACTTGTAGACTTTTTGATGGTAGTTATTCTGACAGATGTGAGGTAATATCTCATAGCTTTGATTTGTATTTCTCTAGTGACTAGCAATGCTGAACATCTTTTCATGTGCCAGTTAGCCACATGTATGTCTTCTTTGGAAAAATGTCTATTCAGGTCTTCTGCCCATTTTTAAATTGAATTGTTTTTTTGATATTGAGCTGTATGTTCTGATTACATATTTTGATTATTACCCCATTCTTCATACCATTTGCAAATATTTTCTCCCATTCTGTAGGTTGTCTTTTTGTTTTGTTGATGGTTTCTTTTGTTGTGTGAAAGCTTTTAAGTTTAAGTAGGTCCCAGTTGGGGGCTTCTTTGCTTTTATTTCTTTTGCTTTAGGAGAATGATCCAAGAAAATATTGTTATGATTTTATCTAAGTGTGTTCTGCAAATCTTGTCTTCTAGGAGTTTTATGGTTTCAGGTTTTACATTTAGGTCTTTAAACCACTTTGAGTTTTTGTATATGGTGTGAAGGAATGTTCTAATGTCATTGTTTTATATGTGGCTGTCCAGTTTTCCCAAAACCACTTGCTGAAGAGACTGTCTTTTCTTCATGTATATTCTTGCCTCCTTTGTTGTAAATTAATTGACTGTAGGTGTGTGCGTTTATTTCTGGACTCTTTATTCTGTTCCATTGGTCCATATGTCTGTTTTTATGCCAATACTATGCTGTTTTGATTACTGTATAGTATTATCTGAAGTCTGGAAGTGTTATGCCTCCAGCTTCCTTCTTTTTTCTCAGTATTGCTTTGGGAATTCAGGGAGTTTTGTGGTTCCATATAAATTTTATTTTATTTTAACTTTTTATTTTATATTGGAGTATAGTTTATTAACAATGTTGTGTTAGTTCCAGGTGTACAGCAAAGTGAATCAGTTATATGTATGCATGTATCTATTCTATCTCAAATTATTTTCCCATTTGGTAGTTACATAATATTGAGCAGAGTTCCCTGTGCTGTACAGTAGGTCCTGGTTTGTTATCCATTTATTTTTAAAAAATTTATTTGGCTGAGTTGGGTCTTTGTTACTGTGCACAGGCTTTCTCTAGTTGTGGCGAGCGGGGGCTACTCTTCATTGCAGTGCACGGGCTTCTCATTGCAGTGGCTTCTCTTGTTGTGGAGCATGGGCTCTAGGCATACGGGCTTCAGTAGTTGTGGCTCACGGGCTCTAGAGCACAGGCTCAGTAGTTGTGGTGCATGGACTTAGTTGCTCCATGGCATGTAGGATCTTCCTGGATGAGGGCTCAAACCCGTGTCCCCAATCCACATTGGCAGGTGGATTCTTAACTACTGCACCACCAGGGAAACCTGGTTATCCATTTTAACAATCAATCAATCGCAAACTCCCTAACTATCCCTCCCACCACCTCACTCTGGTAACCATAAGTTCCTTCTCTAACTCGGAGGGTCTGTTTCTATTTTGTAAATAAGTTCATTTGTATCATTTTTTTTTTTAGATTCCACATATAAGTGGTATCATATGATATTTGTCTCTCTGTCTGACTTCACTCATTATGACAATCTCTAGGTTCATCCATGTTGCTGCAAATGGCATTATTTCATTCTTTTTAATGGCTGAGTAATATTCCATTGTATATATGTACCACATCATCTTTATTCATTTATCTGTTGATGGACATTTAGGTTGTGTCCATGTCTTGGCTATTATAAACAGTGCTGCAATGAACATTGGGGTGCATGTATCCTTTTGGACCATGTTTTTCTCCAGATATATGCCCAGGAGTGGGATTGCAGGATCATATGATAACTCCATTTTTAGTTTTTTATGGAACCTCCATACTGTTCTCCACAGTGGCTATACCAATTTACATTCCCACCAACAGAGTTCCCTCTCTCCAGTGCTCCCCAGCATTTACTGTTTCTGGATTTTTTGATGCTAGCAATTCTGACTGGTGTGGGATGATTTCTCATTGTAGTTTTGATTTGCATTTGTTTAAATTAGCAATGCTGCACATCTTTTCATGTGCCTCTTGGCCATCTGTATGTCTTCTTTGGAGAAATGTCTATTTAGGTCTTCTGCTCATTTTTTGATTGAGTTGTTTGTTTTTATATTAAGCTGCATGAGCTATTTGTAAATTTTGAAGACTAACCTCTTGTAAGTCACATTGTTTGCAAATATTTTCTCCCATTCTGCAGGTTGTCTTTTTGTCTTGTTAATGGTTTCCTTTGCTGTGCAAAAGCTTTTGAGTTTAATTAGGTCCCATTTGTTTATTATTGTTTTTATTTCCATTACTCTGGAAGATGGATGGAAAAAGATATTGCTGCAATTTATGTCAGAGAGTGTTCTGCCTATGTTTTCCTCTAAGAGTTTTATATTGTCTGGTCTTACACTTAGGTCTTCAATCCATTTGGAGTTTATTTTTGTGTATGGTGTTAGAGAGTGTTCTAATTTCATTTTTTAATTTGTAGCTGTCCAGTTTTGCCAGCACCATTTACTGAGACTGTCTTTCCTCCATTGCTTCATCTTACCTCCTTTGTTGTAGATTAATTGACCATAGGTGTGTGGGTTTCTTTCTGCTTTTGCTGCTTCCCATAGGTTTTTGCTCACTGTGCTTTTGTTTTCATTTGTCTCTAGGTATTTTTGATTTCTTCAGTGATCCATTCATTGGTTGTTTAGTAGCATATTGTTTAGCCTCCATGTGTTTGTGTTTTTTACTTGTAGTTGATTTCTAATGTCATAGTAGTGTTGTGGTCAGAAAAGATGCTTGATATGATTTCAATTTTCTTAAATTTATCGAGGCTCGCTTTGTGGCCCAGCACGTAGTCAATCCTGGAGAATGTTCCACGTGCACATGAGAAGAATGTGTATTCTGTTACTTTTGATGGAATGCTCTATAAATACCAATTAAATCCATCAGGTCTAATGTGTCATTTAAGGCCTGTGTTTCCTTATTGATTTTCTATCTGGAAGATCTGTCCACTGATGAAAGAGGGGTGTTAAAGTCACCCACCACACAAGAGGGAAGAGTTATGGGAACATATGTATATGTATAACTGATTCACTTTGTTGTAAAGGAGAAACTAACACACTATTGTAAAACAGTTATACTCAAATAAAGATGTTAAAAAAAAAATAAAGTCACCCACCATTATTGTGTTACTGTCAACTTCCTTTATGGCCATTAGCATTTGCCCTGTATATTGAGGTGCTCTTATGTTGGTTGCATATATATTCACAATTGTTATATCTCCTTCTTGGATTGACCCCTTGATCATTATGTAGTGTCCTTCTTTGTCTCGTTTATTACAGTCTTTATTTTAAAGTCTATTTTGTCTGATATGAATATTGATACTTCAGGTTTCTATTGATTTCCATTTGCATGGAATATCTTTTTCCATCCCCTCACTTTTAGTCTGTATGTGTCCCTAGGTCTGAAGTAGGTCTCTTTAGACAGCATATATACATGTATTGTTTTTGTAACCATTCAGCCAGTCTATGTCTTTTGGTTGGAGCATTTAATCCATTTACGTTTAAGGTAATTATTGATATGTATGTCCCTATTGTCATTTTCCTAATGTTTTGGGTTTGTTTTTGTAGGTCTTTTGCTTCCCCTCCTCTTTTGTTCTCTTCTCTTATGGTTTGATGGCCAGCTTTAGTGTTGTGTTTGGGTTGCTTTTTCTTTTTTTGTGTGTGTATCTACTGTAGTCTTTTGTTTCGCAGTTCCCATGAGGTTTTGATATAGCAGTCTATATATGTACAAGGTTGTTTTAAGTTGCTGGTCTCTTTCACCTAGAGAAGTTCCTTTAGCATTTGTTGCAAAGCTGGTCTAGTGGTGCTGAACTCTCTTAGCTTTTGCTTGTCTGTGAAGCTTTTGATTTCTCCATCACATCTGAATGAGAGCTTTGCTGGGTAGAGTATTCTTTGTTGTGGGTTCTATCCTTTCCTCACTTTAAATATATCATGCCACTCCCTTCTGGCCTGGAGAGTATTTGCTGAGTAATCAGCTGATAACCTTACCAGTGTTCCTCTGTATGTTATTTTTCATTTTTCCCTTGTTGCTTTTAATATTTTTTCTTTGCCTTTAATTTTTGTCAGTTTGATTGCTATGTGTCTCAGCATGTTCCTCCTTGGGTTTATCCTGTCTGGGACTCTCTGCACTTCCTGGACTTCGGTGACTGTTCCCTTTCCCATGTTAGGGTAGTTTTCAGCTATTATCTCTTCAAATATTTTTTCAGGTCCTTTCTCTCTCTCTTCTCCTTTTGGGGCCCCTATAATGCGAATGTTAGTGCATTTAATATTGTCCCAGAAGTCTCTTATACTGTCTTCATTTTTTTCAGTCTTTTTTCTTTATTCTGATCTGTGGCAGTGATTTCCACCATTCTGTCTTCCAGGTCACTTATCTATTCTTCTGCCTCATGTATTCTGCTATTGATCCCTTCTAGTGTATTCATTTCAGTTATTGTATTGTTCATCTCTGTCTGTTTGTTCTTTAGTTCTTCTAGGTCTTTGTTAAACATCCCTTGCATTTCCTGATCCTTGCCTTCATTCTTTTTCTGAGATCTTGGATCATCTTAACTATTATTATTCTGAATTCTTTTTCTGTTGGATTGGCTATCTCCACTTCACTTAGTTGTTTTCTGGGGTTTCATCTTGTTCCTTCATCTGAGACAAATTCCTCTGCCACCTCATTTTAAAAAAAAATATTTATTTATTTATTTTTGGCTGTGTTGGGTCTTTGTTGCTGTGCACGGGTTTTCTTTAGTTGTGGCAAGTGAGGGTTACTCTTCGTTGTAGTGTGCAGGCTTCTCATTGCGGTGGCTTCTCTTTTTGTGGAGCACAGGCTCTAGGCACGTGGGCTTCAGTAGTTGTGGCACGTGGGCTCAGTAGTTGTGGCTCACAGGCTCTAGAGTGCAGACTCAGTAGTTGTGGTGTATGGGCTTAGTTGCTTTGCAGCATGTGGGATCTTCCCAGACCAGGGATTGAACCCGTGTCCCCTGCATTGGCAGGTGTATTCTTAACCACTGTGCCACCAGGGAAGTCCCTGCCATCTCATTTTGACGAACTTTCTGTGATTGCATTTTCTGTCCCACAGGTTGCAGGATTGTAGTTCTTTTTTCTCCTCTCTGCCCTCTGGTAGATGAGGTTGTCTAAGAGGATTGTGCTGGTTTCCTGATGGGAGGGGCTGGTTCCTGGTCAGTGGTGGGTGGATCTGGATCTTGTCCCTCTGGTGGGCAGGCCATGCTCAGGGAGAGTTTAAGCCACTTGTCTGCTGATGGGTGGGGCTGTGTTCCTGCCCTGTTTGTTGTTTGGCCTTAGGCGATGCATTACTGGAGACTACAGGCTGTTTGGTGGGGCTAATGGTGGCCTCTAGGAGGGTTCATGCCAGTGGGGACTTCCAAGAACTGCTGCTGCCAGTGTTCTTTGTACCTGCAGTGAGGCCCAGCTGACCCCACCTCTGCAGGAGACTCTCCAATACTTGCAGGTAGGTTTGGCCCAGTCTCTTATGGGTTCACTGCTTTTTTTCCCCTGGTTCCTGGTACACACAAGACTTTGTGTGCATCCTCCACGAATGGAGTTTCTTTTTCCGCCAGTGTGTGAAAGTCCTGCAATCAAACCCCGCTGGCCTTCAAAGCCAGATTCTCTGGGGACTCCTCCTCCTGTTGTCGGACCCCCAGCCTGGGAAGCCTGATGTGGGGCTCAAAACTTTCACTCCTGTGGGATAACTTCTGTGGTTTCTGGGTCACTCACCAGTGGGTATGGGATATGATTTTATCACAATTACGCCCATCCTACCATCTCATTGTGGCTTCTTTTTTGTCTTTGGATGTGGGGTATCTTTTTTGGTATGTTCCATCATTTTTTGGCAATGGTTGTTCAGCAGTTAGTTGTGATTTTGGTGTTTTCCTAAGAAGGGGTTGTGCTCACATCCTTCTACTCCACCATCTTGAGCTCTCAACACCTCCATATAAATTTTAGGATTATCCTAGTTCTATGAAAAATGTCATGGGTATTTTGACAAAAATTGCATTAAATCTGTATATTGCCTTGGTCAGTATGGCCATTTTAACAATATTAATTCCTCTAATCCAAAGTCATGGTATATGTTTCCATTTCTTTGACTCATCTTCAGTTTCCTTCTTCAGTGTTTTATAGTTTTTGGAGTATAGGTTTTTCACCTCCTTGGTTTGTTTACTCCTAAATGGGGGTTTTTTTTTTTTTTTTTGGATACAATTTTATTTTTTTATTTTTGGCAGCATTGGGTCTTTGTTGCTGTACACAGGATTTTTCTAGTTGCTTCGAGTGGGGGCTACTCTTCATTGCAGTACATGGGCTTCTCATTGTGGTGGCTTCTCTTGTTGTGGAGCATTGGCTCTAGGCTTGCAGGCTTCAGCAGTTGTGGCATATGGGCTCAGTAGTTGTGGTTCGTGGGCTCTAGAGCACAGGCTCAGTAGTTGTGGTACACAGGATTAGTTGCTCCATGGCATGTGGGATCTTCCTGGAACAGGGATTGAACTTCTGTCCCCTGCATTGGCAGGAAGATTTTTAACCACTGTGCCACCAGGGAAGTCCCTGGATGCAATTTTAAATGGATATTTTTCCTTTCTCTTTCTGATATTTCATTACTAGTATATAGAAACACAACAGATTTCTGTATGCTAATCTTTTATTCTGCAAAATGGCTGAATTCATTTATTATTCTAGTATTTTTTGCATGGAGATTTTAGGGTTCTCTATGTCATCGGCAAACAGTGACAGTTTTGGGGAGATCTTCAAGATGGCAGAAGAGTAAGACATGGAGATCACCTTCCTCCCCACAAATAAATCAGATATACATCTACATGTGGAACAACTCCTACAGAACACCTACTGAACGCTGGCAGAAGACCTCAGACTTCCCAAAAGGCAAGAAACTCCCCATTTACATGGGTAGGGCAAAAGAAAAAAGAAAAAGACAGAGACAAAAGAATAGGGATGGGACCTGCACCATTGGGAGGGAGCTGTGAAGGGGGAAAAGTTTCCATAAACTAGGAAGCCCCTTCACTGGCAAAGACGGGGGGGTGGCGGGGGGGGGGAAGCTTTGGAACCACAGAGGAGAGCACAGCACCAGGGGTGCAGAGGGCAAAGCGGAGAGATTCCAACACAGAGGATTGGCGCTAACCAGCACTCAACAGTCTGAGAGACTTATCTGCTTACCTGCTGGCTGGGACGGCTGGGGGCTGGGAGCTGAGGCTCGGGTTTCGGAGGTCAGACCCCAGGGGAGGGACTGGGGTTGGCAGCGTGAACACAGCCTGAAGTGGGCTAGTGTGCCACAGGAGGGAGTCTGGGAAAAAGTCTGGACCTGCCTAAGACACAAGAGACCATTGTTTTGTGGTGCGTGAGGAGTGGGGATTCAGAGCACCGCCTAAACTAGCTTCAGAGACGGGCGTGAGCCGCAGCTATCAGGGCTGACACCAGAGATGGGCATGAGATGCTAAGACTGCTGCTGCAGCCACCAAAAATCCTATGTGCAAACACAGGTCACTATCCACACTTCCCCTCCCGGGAGCCTGTGCAGCCTGCCACAATCAGGGTCCTGTGATCCAGGGACAACTTTCCTGGGAGAACACATGACATGCCTCAGGCTGTTGCAATGTAATGCTGGCTTCTGCCACAGCAGGCTTGCCCCGCATTCCATACCCCTCCCCCTCCCCAGCCTGAGTGAGCCAGAGGCCCTTAATCAGCTGGAACTTTAACTCCGTCCTGTCTGAGCGAGGAACAGATGCCCTCAGGCGACCCACATGCGGTGACAGGGCCACATCCAAAGCTGAACCCCAGGAGATTTGCAAACAAAGAAGAGAAAGGGAAATCTCTCCCAGCAGCCTAAGGAGCAGTGGATTAAATCTTCACAATCAACTTATACCCTGCATCTGTGGAATACCTGTATAGAAAATGAATCATCCCAAAATTGAGGTGGTGGACTTTGGGAGCAACATTATACATATTTTTTCCTTTTTCTCTTTTTGTGACTGTGTATGTGTATGCTCCTTTGTGTGATGTTGTCTGTATAGCTTTGCTTTTATCATTTGTCCTAGGGTTCTGTCTGCTTTTATTTTTAAGGATGGTTTTTAGAGCTTCTAATCATTGCTGGATTTGTTTTTTGGTTTGGTTGCTCTCTTCTTTCTGTTTTTTTCTACTTTTTAATATGTTTTATTTTTAATAATGATTTTTTATTTTAATAACTATATTTTATTTACCTTACTTTTTCCTTTCTTTCTTTCTTTTTTTCTCCCTTTTCTTCTGAGGTGTGTGGCTGACAGGGTCCTGGTGCTCCTTCCAGGTGTCAGGACTTTGCTTCTGAGGTGGGAGAACCGAATTCAGGACATTAGTCCACCAGAGATTTCCCAGATCCACGTAATATAAAATGGCGAAAGCTCTCCCAGAGATCTCCATCTCAACGCTAAGACCCAGCTCCACTCAATGACCAGGAAGCTACAGTGCTGCACACCCTATGCCAAACAACTAGCAAGACAGGAACACAACACCACCCATTAGCAGAGAGGCTGCCTAAAATCATAATAAGTTTACAGAAAACCCAAAGCACACCACCAGATACTGTCCTGCCCACAAGAAAGACAAGATCCAGCCTCATCCACCAGAACACAGCCACTACTCCCCTCCACCAGGAAGCCTACACAACCCACTGAACCAACATTAGCCACTGTGGGCAGACACCAAAAACAATGGGAACTACGAACAAGCAGCCTGCAAAAAGGAGACCACAAACACAGTAAGTTAAGCAAAATAAGAAGACAGAGAAAAACAGCAGATGAAGGAACAAAGTAAAAACCCACCAGACCAAACAAATGAAGAGGAAATAGGCAGTCTACATTAAAAACAATTTAGAGTAATGATAGTAAAGATGATCCAAAATCTTGGAAATAGAATGGAGAAAATACAAGAAACGTTTAACAAGGAACTAGAAGAACTAAAGAGCAAACAATGATGAACAACACAATAAATGAAATTAAAAATTCTTGAGAAGGAATCAATAGCAGAATAACTGAGGCAGAAGAACGGATAAGTGACATGGAAGAAAAAAGAGTGGAAATAACTATCACAGAGCATAATAAAGTGAAAAGAATGAAATGAACTGAGGACAATCTCAGAGACCTCAGGGAAAATATTAAATGCACCAACATTCGAATTATAGGAGTCCCAGAAAAAGAAGAGAAAAAGAAAGGGACTGAGAAAATATTTGAAGAGATTATAGTTGAAAACGTCCCTAATATGGGAAAGGAAATAGTTGATCAAGTCCAGGAAGCTCAGAGAGTCCTATACAGGATAAATCCAAGGAGAAACACGCCAACACCCATATTAATCGAACTATCAAAAATTAAATACAAAGAAAAAATATTAACAGCAGCAAGGAAAAAGCAACAAATATCATACAAGGGAATCCCCATAAGGTTAACAGCTGATCTTTCAGCAGAAACTCTGCAATCCAGAAGAGAATGGCAGGACATATTTAAAGTGATGAAAGGGAAAAACCTACAACCAAGATTACTCTGCCCAGCAAGGACCTCGTTCAGATTCAAAGGAGAAAATTAAACCTTTACAGATAAGCAAAAGCTAAGAGAATTCAGCACCACCAAACCAGCTTTAGAACAAATGCTAAAGAACCTTCTCTCAGCAGGAAACACAAGAGAAGGAAAAGACTTACAATCACAAACCCAAAACAATTAAGAAAATGGTAATAGGAACATACATATCAATAATTACCTTAAATGTAAGTGGATTAAATGCTCCAACCAAAAGACATAGACTAGCTGAATGGATACAAAAACATGACCCATATATATGCTGTCTAGAAGAGACCCACTTCAGACCTAGGGACACATACAGAATGAAAGTGAGGGGATGGAAAAAGATTTCCATGCAAATGGAAATCAGAAGAAATCTGGAGTAACAATTTTCATATCAGACAAAATAGACTTTAAAATAAAGACTATTACAAGAGACAAAGAAGGACACTATATAATGATTAAGGGATCAATCCAAGAAAAAGATATAACAATTGTAAATATTTATGCACCCATCATAGGAGCACTTCGATACATAAGGCAAATGCTAACAGCCATAAAAGGGGAAATCAACAGTAATACAATCTAGGGGACTTTAACACTCCACTTTCACCAATGGACAGACCATCCAAAATGAAAATAAATAAGGAAACACAAGTTTTAAATGATACATTAAACACAATAGATTTAATATTTATAGGACATTGCATCCAAAAACAACAGAATACACTTTCTTCTCAAGTGCTCATGGAACAGTATCCAGGATAGATCATATCTTGGGTCACAGATCAAGCCTTGGTAAATTTAAGAAAATTGAAATCGTATCTAGTATTTTTTCTGATCACAAGGCTATGAGACTAGATATCAATTACAGGAAAATATCCATAAAAAATACACATGGAGGCTATACAATACACTACTAAATAGCCAAGAGATCACTGAAGAAATCAAAGAGAAAATTTAAAAATACCTAGAAGCAAATGACAATGAAAACATGATGACCCAAAACCTACGGGATGCAGCAAAAGCAGGTTTTTTTTTTTTTTTTTTTTTTGCAGTACGCGGGCCTCTTACCATTGTGGCCTCTCCCGCTGTGGAGCACAGGCTCCAGACGTGCAGGCTCAGCGGCCGTGGCTCACGGGCCCAGCTGCTTCGCGGCATGCGGGATCCTCCCGGACCGGGGCACGAACCCGTGTCCCCTGCATCGGCAGGCGGACTCTCAACCACTGCACCACCAGGGAAGCCCTAGCAAAAGCAGTTTTAAGAGGGAAGTTTATAACAATATAATCCTACCTCAAGAAACAAGAAACATCTCAAACAAACAACCTGACCTTACACCCAAAGCAATTAGAGAAAGAAGAACAAAAAACCCCCAAAGTTAGCAGAAGGAAAGAAATCATAAAGATCAGATCAGTAATAAATGAAAAATAAATGCAGGAAACAATAGCAAAGATCAATAAAACTAAAAGCTTGTTCTTTGAGAAGATCAATAAAATTGATAAGCGATTAGCCAGACTTATCAAGAAAAAAAGGGAGAAGACTCAAATCAATAGAATTAGAAATGAAAAAGGAGAAATAACAATGGACACTGCAGAAATACAAAGGATCATGAGAGAGTACTACAAGCAACTATATGCAAATAAATTGGAGAACCTGGAAGAAATGGACAAATTCTTAGAAAAGCACAACCTTCCGAGACTGAACCAGGAAGAAATAGAAAATATACATAGACCAATCACAAGCACTGAAATTGAGACTGTGATTAAAATCCTTCCAACACACAAAAACCCAGGACCAGATGACTTCACAGGGGAATTCTATCAAACATTTAGAGAACAGCTAACACCTATTCTTCTGAAACTCTTCCAAAAGATAGCAGAGGGAGGAACACTCCCAAACTCATTCTATGAGGCCACCATCACCCTGATACAAAAACCATACAAAGATGTCACAACAAAAAAGAAAACTACAGGCTAATATCACTGGTGAACATAGATGCAAATATCCTCAACAGAATACTAGCAAACAGAATCCAATAGCACATCAAAAGGATCATACACCATGATCAAGTGGGGTTTATCCCAGGAATGCAAGGATTCTTCAATTACACAAATCAATCCATGTGATACACCATGTTAACAAATAGAAGGATGAAAATCATATGATCATCTCAATAGATGCAGAAAAAGCTTTTGACAAAATTCAACACCAGTTTACAATTAAAAACCCTCCAGAAGGTAGGCATAGAGGGAACTTACCTCAACATAATAAAGGCCATATGACAAACCTACAGCCAACATTGTTCTCAATGATGAAAAACTTAAACCATTTCCACTAAGATCAGTAACAAGACAAGGTTGCCCCTCTCACCACTATTAAACAAGTTTTGGAAGTCCTAGCCATGGCAATCAGAGAAGAAAGAGAAATAAAAGAAATCCAAATTGGAAAAGAAGAAGTAAAGTTGTCACTGTTTGCAGATGACATGATACTATACATAGAGAATCCTAAAGATGTTACCAGAAAACTACTAGCTAAGCAATGAATTTGGTAAAGTAACAGGATACTAAATTAATGCACAGAAATCTCTTGCATTTCTATACACTAATGATGAAAAATCTGAAAAAGAAATTAGGGAAACAATCTCATTTACCATTGCAACAAAAAGAATAAAATACCCAGCAATAAACCTACCTAAGAAGACAAAAGACCTGTATGCAGAAAAGTAGAAGACACTGATGAAAGAAAATAAAGGTGATAAAAACAGATGGAGAGATATACCATGTTCTTGTATTGGAAGAATCAACATTGTGAAAATGACTATATTACCCAGTCTACAGATTCACTGCAATCCCTATCAGACTACCAATGATATTTTTCACAGAACTAGGACAAAATATTTCACAATTTGTATGGAAACACAAAGACCCCAAATAACAAAAGCAATATTGAGAAAAAAAGTCGCAGCTGGAGGAATCATGCTCCTGGACTTCAGACTATACTACAATGTTACAGTAATCATGACAGTATGGTACTGACACAAAAACAGAAATTCAGATCAATAGATCAGGATAAAAAGCCCAGAGATAAACCCACGCACATATGGTCACCTTATTTTTGATAAAGGAGGCAATAATATACAATGGAGAAAAGACAGCCTCTTCAATAAGTGGTGCTGGGAAAACTGGACAGTTACATGTAAAAGAATGAATTTAGAACATTCCATAACACCATACACAAAAATAAACTCAAAATGGATTAAAGACCTAAATGTATGGTCTATAAAGCTATAAAACTCTTAGAGGAAAACATAGGCAGAACACTCTATGACATAAATCACAGTAAGATCGTTTTTGACACACCTCCTGTAGAAATGGAAATAAAAACAAAAATTAAAAAATGGGACGTAATGAAACTTAAAAGCTTTTGCACAGCAAAGGAATCCATAAGCAAGACGAAAAGACAACCCTCAGAATGGAAAAAATATGTGCAATTGAAGCAACTGACAAAGATTAATCTCAAAAATATACAAGCAGCTCATGCAGCTCAATATCAAAAAACAAACTACCCAATCCAAGAATGGGCAGAAGATCTAAATAGACATTTCTCTAAAGAAGATATACATATTGCCAACAAACAAATGAAAGAATGCTTAACATCACTAATCCTTAGAGAAATGCAAATCAAAACTACAATGAGGTGTCACCTCACAACAGTCAGAATGGCCATCATCAAAATATCTCCAAACAATAAATGTTAGAGAGGGTGTGGAGAAATCGGAACCCTCTTGCACTGTTGATGGGATATTAATTGATACTGCTACTATGGACAACAGTATGGAGGTTCCTTATAAAACTAAAAATAGAACTACAATACGACCCAGCAATCCCACTACTGGGCATATACCCTGAGAAAACCATAATTCAAAAAGAGTCATGTACCACAGTGTTCACTGCAGCTCTATTTACAATAGCGAGGACATGGAAGCAACCTAAGTGTCCATTGACAGGTGAATGGATAAAGGAGATGTGGCACATATATACAATGGAATATTACTCAGCCATAAAAAGAAACGAAATTGAGTTATTTGTAGTGAGGTGGATGGACCAAGAGTGTGTCATACAGAATGAAGTAAGTCAGAAAGAGAAAAACAAATACCACATGCTCACACATATATATGGAATCTAAAGAAAAAAAAGGTTCTGAAGAACATAGGGGCAGGAGAGGAATAAGACGGAGATGTAGAGAATGGACTTGTGGACATGGGGAAGGGCAAGGGTAAGCTGGGATGAAGTGAGAGAGTGGCATGGACTTATATACACTACCAAATGTAAAATAGATAGCTAGTGGGAAGCATCCGCATACCACAGGGAGACCAACTCGGTGCTTTGTGACCACTTAGAGGCGTGGGATAGCGATGCTGGGAGGGTGACACAAGAGGGAGGAGATATGGGAATATATGTATATGTATATGAATAGGTGATTCACTTGTTATAAAGTATAAACCAACACATCATTGTAAGGCAATTATACTCCAATAAAGATGTTTAAAATAAAACAGTGACAGTTTTACATATTCCCTACTTTTAATTTCTTTTTCTTGTCTGATTGTTGTGGCTAGGACTTCAGTACTATGTTAGATAGTAGTGTTAAGAGCGTGCACCCTTGTCTGATTGTTGAATTTAGTGGGAAGGCTTTCAGCTTTTCACCATTGAGTATGGTGCCTGCTGCGGGTTTGATGCAACTGACCTTTATTATGTTGATATATCTTCCCTCTATACCCACTTTGGTTAGAGTTTTTCTCATGAATGGATGTTGAATTTTGTCAAATGCTTTTTTTGCATCTAGTAAAAAGACTGAACCAGTAATAAAAAAATCTCCTGACAAATAAAAGCTCGTGACCTGATGGCTTCACTAGTGAATTTTAGCAAACTTTGAAAGAAGAAATGCCAATCCTTCTCAAGCTTTTCCAAAAAATTGAAGAGGAGGGTACACTTCCTAACTCGTTCTATGAGGCCAGCTTTATGGTGATACCAAAGCCAGACAAAGACATTACAGGAAGAGACAACTACAGACCAATATCCCTATGAACTCTGATGCAAAAATGCTCAACAAAATACTACCAAACAGAATACAGCAGCATATTAAAATTATTATCACAATGAACAAGCTGGATCTATTCTTGGAATGCAAGGATGGTTCAAGATACAAAAAGCAATCAATGCTTTCAACAAATCCAGTATAGAGGGGAATATATCTCAACATTATAAAGGTCATCCAAGCCCACAGCTAACATTACACTCAATAGTTAAATGCTGATAGCATTTCATTAAAGATCAGGAACAAAACAAGCATGCCCACAGTAACCAGTTTTATTCAACATAGTATTGAAAGTCCTAGCCAGAGCATTTAAGCAAGAAAAAGAAATGAAAGTTATCCAATTGGAGAGGAAGAAGTAACACTTCTTCACATAGGTGACATGATATTATATGATATTATATATAGAAAACCCTAAAGACTCCACAAAAAAACTCTTAGAACTAATAAATGAATTCAGTAAAGCTGCAGGATGCAAAGCAAACATACAAAATCTGTTGCATTTCTATACCCTAATAATGAACTATCAGACAGAGAAATTAAGAAAACAATTCTATTTACAATTGCGTCAAAAAGAATAAAATATCTAAGAATAAATTTAACCAAGGAGGAGACTTCCCTGGTGGTCCATGGGCTAAGACACTGAGCTTCCAATGTAGGGGGCCCAGGTTCAATCCCTGGTCAGGGAGCTAGATCCCATATACCTCAACTAAGAGTTCACGTGCCACAGCTAAAGATGCCACAGGCTTCAACTAAGACCCGGCGCAGCCAAATAAATAAATAAATATTTTAAAAGTTTAACCAAGGACGTGACTGACCTATGTATTGAAAATTACAAGACATTAATGAAAGATATTAAAGACACAAATAAATGGAAAACCATTCCATGCTCATGGATTAAAAGAATTAATATTATTAAAATGTCAATACTTCCTAAAGCAATCTACAGATTCAATGTAATCCCTATCAAAATTCCAATGGCATTTTTCACAGAAATAGAACTAATAATCTTAAAATTTGCATGGAACAATGAAAGACTCCTATTAGCCAAAACAATCTTGAGAAAGAAGAACAAAGCTGGAGGCATCATGTTCCCTGATTTTGAATTATATTTAAAAGCTATAATAATTAAAACAGCATGGTACTGGCATAAAAAAACAGAAACACAGATCAATGGAATAGAATAGACAGTAGAGAAACAAACCCACACATATATAATCAATTAATTTATGACAACGGAGACAAGAATATACAATGGGGGAAGAGAAGTTTTTTCAATAAGTGGTGCAGGGAAAATTGGACAGCAACATGCAAAAGAATGAAACTGGACCACTATGTTACACCATACAGAAAAATTAACTCAAAATGGATTAAAATTTTGAACATAGGACCTGAACCATAAAACTCCTGGAAGAAAACAAAGGTGATAAGCTCCTTGACATAGGTGTTGACAATGACTTTTGAATATGACACGAAAAGCAAAAGCAACAAATGTACAAATAAACAAGTGGGACTATATTAAACTAAAAGCTTCTGCACGGCAAAGGAAACCATCAACTAAATGAAAAGGCAAACTACTGAAGGGAGAAAATATTTGCAAATCATATATCCGATAAGGGGCTAAAATCCAAAATATGTTAAAAAATTCATACAACGCAATAGAAAACAAACAATCCAATTTAAAAATGGGCAGAAGATCTGAATAGACATTCTCCCAAAGAAGACATACAGATGGCCAACAGGTACATGAAAAGATGTTCTACATCCTTAATCATCAAGGAAATGTAAATCAAAACCACAATGAGATATCACCTTACACCTGTTAGAATGGTTATTATAAAAAAGACTAGAGAGCTTCCCTGGTGGAGCAGTGGTTGAGAGTCTGCCTGCCAATGCAGGGGACACGGGATCGTGCCCTGGTCTGGGAGGATCCCACATGCCGTGGAGCAGCTGGGTCCATGAGCCACGGCCGTTGAGCCTGTGCGTCCTGAGCCTGTGCTCCACAACGGGAGAGGCCACAACAGTGAGAGGCCCACAAACTGCAAAAAAAAAAAAAAAAAAAAAAAATACTAGAAATAACAAGTGTTGGTGAGCATGTGGAGAAAAGGGAACCCTTATGCACTGCTGGTAGGAATGTAAATTTGTGCAGCCACTATGGAAAACAATGTGAAGTTTCCTGAAAAAATTAAAAATATAACTACCATATAATCCAGGAATGTTACTTCTTGGTATTTACCTGAAGAAAATGAAAACACTAACTTGAAAAGATATATACACCCCATGTTCATTGCAGCATTATTTACAATAGCCAAACAGTTCAGTGGTATATGGAAACAACCTAAGTGTCCCATAGATTGATGAATGGATAAAGAAGATAAGAAGATATGGAATATATACACAATGGAATATAACTCAGCCATAAGGTAATAAGAAAATTTTGCTATTTGTGACAACATGTACAGAACTCAGGGCATTATGCTAAGTGAAATAAGTCAGATAGAGAAGGATAAATACCTTATGATCTCTCTTATATATGAAATCTAAAAAAAAAAAAAAAGACAAACAGAAAAGTAAATAGAAAACCAAGCTTATAGATACAGAGAACAGACTGGTAACCTCCAGAGGTGGAGAGACAGTGGAGGGTGGGCGAAATAGGTTAATCACTTTTGGGTTTTTCTTTTTTTTAGCTTAGATAAATTGAATTTTTTTAAAAAAAGAAATGTATGAATTTTCACTTAGAGCATTGGATTATTCCATCTGATAGTTGTCATATGACAAGATGTAATCTCTGAGTCTTCAATTAGTAGAAAAATATACAAATCAGAAAGTAATGTAATGGAAGTCTTAAGATGAAGTCCTATAACGTCTGCCTCAAGCAGGATTTGAATTAACATGTGATGTAGGGACTGTGTCTACTACTAGGCATACTCTTAGGATCTCAACTAGTATTGACCAGACCACACCTGAGATATTAAGTATTGTATTTCTTGTAGGATACTGAAGCTTTATTAATTTCATTTATTTATCTATTTTTCCTATTAGATTGTGTTTAAAAAATCAATCAATATAATATAAAACATTAACAGAAGTAAGGACAAAACCTACATGATTATCTCAATTGATGCAGGAAATGCATTTGATAAAATTTAGCACTCTTTCATGATAATAACACTCAATAAACAATAAACTTGGAATAGAAGGAAACTAGTTCAACATAAAAGTCATAAATGAAAATTCTACAGTGTACATTATACTCAATGGTGAAAGACTGAAAGCTTTTACTCTGAAATCAGGAATAAGGCAAGGATATCCACTTTTGCCACTTCTATTCAACATAATACTCAAAATTCTAGTCAGAGTAATTTGTCAAGAGAGAGAAATACAAGACACCAAACTGGAAAGGAAGAAGTAAAATTATCTCTGTTCACAGATAACGTCATCTTATATGTACAAAACCTTAACGATTCCACCATAAAACCCTCAAAAACCAAAAACAAAAAGCCCTTTTAGAACTGGTAAATGAATTTAGCTAAGTAGCAGGATACAAAGTCAGCACATAAAAATCAGTTGCATTTCTATACACTAACAATGAACAATCTAGAAAGGAAATTACAATAGCAGTTCTATTTACAATAGCATCAAAAAGAATAAAATACTTAGGAATTAACTTTACCAAGGAAGTGAAAATCTGTCCATTGAAAACTGCAAAACATTGCTGAATGAAATTAAAGAAGACATAAATAAATGGAAATACATCCCATGTTCATGGATTGGAAAACTTAACTTTGTTAAGATGTCAAAACTACCCAAAACAATCTACAGATTCAGTGCAAACTCTACCAAAATCCCAATGACATTTTTTTGCAGAAATGGAAAAACCCATCCTAAAAATTATATGGAATCTCAAGGGACCAAGAATAGTCAAAACAATCTGGAAAAAGAAGAACAAAGTGGGAGAACTCACACTTCCTGATTTCAAAACTTACAGCAAAGCTACAGTATTCAAAAACAATGTGGCACTGGCATAAGGACAAACATTAGATCAATGGAATAGGATAGAGAACCCAATAATAACTCTCCCATATATGGTGAAGTGATTTTAATTGAGGATGCCAAGATAATTCAATGGAGAAAAAGACAGTCTTTTCAATAAATGGTTTGAGAAAACTGAATATTTACATGCAAAAGAATAAAATTTGACCCATATCAATCATCATACACAAAATTTAACTCAAAATGGATCAAAAACAAATGTAAGACCTAAAACCATAAACCTCTTCAAAGAAAACATAGGGCAAAATCTTCACAACATTGCATTTGGCAATACCAAAGGCACAAGACAACGGAAGAAAAAAACAGACAAGGTGAACTTCATGAAAGTTAAGCATTCTGTGCATCAAAAGACACAATTAACAGAGTAAAAAAGCAAATCAGAGAATGAGAGAAAATATTTGCAAATCATACATCTGACAAAGGATTAATATCCATAATACTTGGAGAACTCCTAAAACTCAACAACAACCACAACAAAAACAAAAAACAATCAATCTGATTTTAAAATGTGAAAGGACTTGAATAGATATTGCTCCAAGAAGACATACAAAATGGCCAATAATCATATGAAAGGATGCTCAACATCATTAATCATTAGGGAAATGCAAATCAAAACCATAATGGGTTAACATCTCATGCCCATTATGATGATTACTACAAAAAAGTGTTGGTAAGGATGTGGAGAACCTGGAACCCTTGTGCACTGCTAGTGGCAATAAAAAATGGTACAACCACTATGGAAAAAAATATGGTGATTCCTCAAAAAACTAAAAATAGAATTACCATATGATCTAGTAATTCACATCTGGGTATTTCCCTGGAAGAATTGAAAGTAGGGTCTCTAAGAGAGATCTCTGTACACCCATGTTCATAGTAGCATTTTTAACAATAGCTAAATGCGGAAAACCATGTATCCATTAACAATGAATGGATAAACAAAATGTAATATATACATACAATGGAATATTATTCTTCCATTAAAAGGAGGGAAATCGGACATATGATATAACATAGATGAACCTTGAGGACATTATGCTAAGTGAAAGAAAAACAGTTGAAAAAAAAAACCCAGATAGTGTATGATTCCCTTTACATGAAGTACTTATAGAAGTCAAAATTGTAGAGACAGAAAGAATGGTGGTGCCGGGAGTTTGGAGGGGGTATGGAGGGTTATTGTTTAATAGGTATAGAATTTCAAGATGAAAAGAGTTCTGGAGATGGATGGTGGCAATAGTTGCACAACATTATGAATGTATTTAATACCACTGAACTGTACACTTAATAATGGTTAGGATGATAAATTTCATCTTATGTCTATTTTACTACACAGATAAACTGGAGTAAGCTAAATTCTTATTTATGCTACTTAAATATTTATTATCCTAAAAAGGATCTCATCCAAAATTGAATGATTGAGTAGGTCAAATAATTAAATTTTTCCAATATTGTCCCAGTGCTATGAGAAAAGTGTAATGCAAGAATTTTTAAAATTTAGGTTATATAAATTAATACAGGAATTATATTCATTTTCCAGTATACATAATGAGAGGAAATACAAGGTATACATAAGATTTGCAAGTGTAGTTTTCTTACACATAATTAGGGAAGGAAGACTACTGAACTGAAAGACTGAAGATGTATTTTAGTTTTAGTTCACAGCGCTACTTAACATAACCACGGACAAATAGCATAACATCTTTTGGCTTCCATTTCATTGCTTGTAAAATAAACGCATTGTAATAAATTAACTCCAAAGAGACTTTCAATTTCACAAGTCTCTGAGTTTACCTTATAAAGGACACAAGGCTCCAATGGTCAAAAAAAAAGAAAAGGGGAAAAAAGGCCCTATACTGAACACAGAGAGAAACATGGGTTTTACTTAATCTCAGAGTTATTAATACTTCATTTTATAAATGTCACTCATTACACTTGCAGTAGCAACATGGTTCTGAGATGCTTTATCATAGTCCAAACTAAGTGAATATAATTTTACTTAAAATTTAAAAATTCTGAACTGTTATTGTAAAATGCTAAATTTAAAAGGATTTACAAATCCCAAAGTCCTGAAGAATTTAGGACTGTATATATAACACACATCTACTAATATGTGCATTATATTTAGAGAGACAGAGACCAAACAGAAAAACTGCTAAAAGATACATCATTTATAAGGAAAAATGAAAGAAAAACCTATTTACATATTTTATTTAAATTGTTTTTCTTTTTTTGATGTTTAAACTTACATGGAGGCTTAAAACTAAAGATGTTTTCTTCCTAACTGTGTATATTGCTGAGTTTTAAAAATTGAAAATTTTAAGAGTAAGGAGAAAATGCCCTATGAAAAAAATTCTCTGTGACTTTTTTTCTCTTCAAATAGGATTAATAACATAGGAAGCATGCGGATATAGGTTAAATCTTTGGGTCTGAAGTAAGACAGACCAGTGTTTAAATCATATTCTACCTCATACTTAATTGTGTGATCTTATAAAAGTTATTTAACTTATTCCAACTTCAGTTTCCTCATCTGTAAAATATGGGGAGGCATAGTACCCACTTCATAGAATTGTGAGGATTAAATCAGATGATACAGGTAAAGCATTTAGTACAGTTTCTGGTCCATCATAACCATTCAATATATTGTATCTATTATTATAATATAAATTATTTTCAAATATAAGAACTATTCACATGCATTATTCTGGATAAAAAATAACATAACTGAACATTATAAGCATTCTCATAACTTATAAATAACTATTAGCATAAATAATAGGAATATTTGGTACTTAAAAGATTTGTTAATTTCTTTGTAAATAGTGTGATAATCGGTTTTAATAATTTTTAAGGACACTCACTACTTCTATCATTAAAAGGGATAAACACAGAAGAAAACCTTGCTGAGATTTATCATAAATAAAAATTGTATCAAAATTTTAATTTTCAAATGTGAGGAAAAAACAGGTAAATCATTATACTGAATTTTGAAACATGGTGGTCACTTCAATTCATTACTTTGTTTTTCTGTCCATGTTCTTTTGCATTGTTCAATATACAGAACACCTTTACCTGGTTATTCACAAATAACCATAGAAACAGGGCAATATTTAAACAGCATTAGAAAAATATATAAATATCATTCCCTAGTTAACATTTAATTTATGCTTAAAATCCAAAATTATTCATAGCATTGCCTAGATTTATCTACTCTAAAAGTTATTATGTAAATAATACACATATACATTCTTGTAGTAAAAATTTCAAACAATATAGTACTATAGAGTAAAAAGCGAAAATCCCCCATTCCCCATTTCTTCTTGTCCACTCCTCTGTTCAAAAGGTTATCTTTATCTCTATTAATAGGTGTGTGATTCTTCCAGCTCTTTTCTTATATATTTAAATTTGGACTATATATGTATATATACATATACACACACATACCATAGAGGATTGTTTATTTGCATTAATGTGATGAAACGATACATATTTTCTGCTTTCTTTACTTAACAATATATTTTGGAGATTTTCCATGTTAATACATATAGATCTTCCTCATTCTTTTTATAGTTGCACAGTATTTCTAAGTATAGATATGTCATAATTTATTTACTCTTTATTATTGGACAAATTGTTTCTATTGTTTTTTTGCTGTTACAATTACAAAATGAATATCCTTATACATATATTTTTGTACATGAGCAATTATTTCTGTTGGATGGAGTTTTAGAAGTGGAAACGTTATGAGAAAAGGTATGCATATATATATATTTGCATAGACTCTCTCTGAAAGAGGATACAAGAAAACTGCTGATCGCCTCTGGGGAGGGACCAGGGGGACTAAGGGACTAGATTTAGGAATGAAAAGGAGATTTTATTTTGGTATATTCTTTTATACTCTGTGATTTTGTTTCTATGATGTGTATGTAGCTCAGATATACATAACTTCATAAAAAAAGAGTAGAGTATGCACACTAAAATTTTGACACAGCCAATTGTCCTCAAAAATGGTAATCAGTTTACACCTATAAGCATTCTATGAGAGTGCATAACTTCTAGATTTTACAAAAGTGAAAAACTAAACATAAATGGGACATTTTTGTCCCATTGGGACAAAATGGGACATATTTATTGTGGGTCTTTAATATGCTTTCTAATAATTAACTTTATGTGAGTTTTACCCCTGTTATCAATGCTTAGTGATTGAAGGTATAAAGCAACATATGTGAGTGTGTGTGTGTGATAGCACAAGATACCATTAGTGTTAATTCATGCAAATTATATAATTTTCCCCAAAACATTCTCAATTGTAGACCAAGAGTAAGTGATCAGTAAGTAATATTTGCTGGCTGACTGAATAGAAAATTGGTTAAATAAATTATGATGCTTTCATAAAATAGAATCCTGTGAGAATATTAAAAGTGATGCTGTGAATGTACACCTTGACATGGAAAATGTTTCATATTACGATGTTCAATTTTCAAAGAGCAGTTTATTAAACAGTTATCTGTAATAAGCTATTTGTCTTAGCTTCTCCCTCCCCTATTCAAATAGATAAGTGTATGTATATATATAACTATGTACATACAAATGTGAATATGAATGTTAACCGTGCTGATAGAATTAAGGAGGAATTTAAAATGTTTTTTTCGCTTATGTCTGTAATGAACATGTACTAGCTGAATAATAATAACAGTTTTTAAAAATTAGTTTGTCACCAGCAGGTGAACAATTCACTGCAGGTTTAACTTGACAAGTTATAGCAGAAATAGGGTGTGGGAGGGATAGGTCATAAGGGTTTAGAGTGAATCTCCTGTAAGTGGATCTCTAAAAGCTATACTACTTTGAGTGTGGTCCACAGACCTATGCCAGTCTCTGAACTGCATGTTACCAGAAGAGATAACGAAAGAAATTGAGAGTAGTTTGAAGTTTTTATAGAAATTTTATATTGTTATGGTGCGCGCGCACACACACACACACACACACACACACGATCAGTGGGTTTGTAGATCTTTGTTATTTTTTTTTCTTTCTCTAGTAATTCATTGTTATTTTACAAGAGCAATGGTCTGCAACACATTGGAAATAAAATTTTAAAAAGTTTCTTCACCACTGAAGATTGATCTAAAGTTAGTCTTGGAATCAGGGCCAGAAGTTACATTTAGTTTCATACAGCTCATGTAGCATCAATAGCATTTGCTTAACATTCTAGAAACTGGAATCTATAAACTGGAATCTACCAATACCTGATGCCTCTGTACATATATCAGACACCACTCATAAGGATCTTAATCTTGGTTCATGATCTTGTTGTTAGTATTGCTTTAGTCCTCTTGTTTAGACTGAGTTTAGTATGATGAATGTTGGGGATTAGAAGCAGATTTTAACCTTTCATTAATATAATGCACCAATTAAAAGAGTTTTAAATAAATATTTAGTGGAGGGAATAATACAATAAGTGACAAAGGAGGCTAAAAATTCTACATATTATATTAATTCTTTGTTGTTTAAGCAGAAACTTGAATGAAGTGGAATGAGCCATTTATATACCTAAAGAGCTTTTTAGGCAGACAGAACAGCAAGTGTGAAGGCAATGAAATAGGAAACTGGAACAGGAAGAAGGCCAGTGTGACTGTAGCCAACTATAGAGAAAATGAGTGATAGGAGATAAAAGCAGAGAGGTAGTGGGATCACAGATTACATAGTGCTTTCCATGGTAAAAAGTTAGAATTTTATTGTAACTCTGATGGGAAGCTACTGGAGGGTTATACCAGAGAAGTAATATGATCTGACTTGTGTATTTTAAGTGTCACCCTGAAAGGGGGCAAAAAACAAAACAAAACCCAAACTAAGCTATTGTCTTGGTTCAGTATGAATAAGTATACAACCATAACTATGTTAATATTAATCCTCCCAAAATGTATGACACAACAACAGTAATACCTCATAATTATATACCCTATGATAATGCCACCCCCAATAACATGAATTTGGATACAACATGATTGCTGACTGGTTCTTGACTCCAAAGCAGGCTTTCCCTGGATATTTAATTAGAGTTGACCCTTGAACATGGGTTTGTACTGCATGGGTACATTTACATGCAAATTTTTCAATAAATATATTGGAAAAAATTTTTGGAGATTTGTAACAGTCTGAAAAAACTTATAGGTGAACTGCATAGCCAAGGAATATAAACAAATAAAGAGGTATGTCATGACAGCATAAAATATATGTAGATACTAGTTTATTTCATCATTTGCTAGTGTAAAATATACACGAATCTATTATAAAAAGTAAAAATTTATCAAAACTTAATGCACACACAGACTGAACATGGTGCCATTTGCAGCTGAGAGAATAGTAAACAAATGTAAAGATGCAGTATTAAACATACCTGCATAAAATTAATTGTAGAAGATACCGTACCAGTGTAGTAATTTCATAGCCACCTCTTGTTGCTATTGCAGTGAGCTCAAGTGTTGAATCTGCTTAAAATGCTGTGTGACACTAATCATCTCCATATGAGCAGGTCATCTCTCCAGTAAATTGAATATCACAGTGAAAAGTGATCTCTCTCAGTTCTCACCTATTTTTCATCATGTTTAATGTAAACCCTGAATAACACCATGGGACCCATACAAAGAGCTGCTAGTGATGCTGGAAGTGTTCCAAGAAACAGAGCTCAAGACATTACAAGAAAAAGATGAATTGCTTAATATGTACTGTAGATTGAGGTCTGCAGCAGTGGTTACCTGCCATTTTAAGATAAATGAATCCAGTGTAAGGACCACTGTAAAAAAAAAAAGGAAAGGAAAGGAAATTCATGAAGCTGTCACTGCAGCTATGCCATCAGTGAAAAGTGCAAGTGAAAACCTTGCACTTTTTGCGAAATACCTTTTTGTCTTATATTGAAAATGTAGCTTTTATGTGGGTGCAGGATTGCTATAAGAAAGCCATACCTACAGACTCTAATATGATTGAAGAAATAGTGAAGTCATTATATGACAACTTAAAGCAAAAGGAAGGTGAAGGATCTAAAGCTGAAGAATTTAATGCCAGCAAAGGGTGGTTTGATAATTTTAGAAAACGGTTTGGCTTTAAAAAATGTAAAGATAATAGGAGAAGCAGCTTCTGCCAACTAAGAGTCAGCAGACGAGTTCAGATGCCTGCTGAAGAGAAAAGAAAGGCTATCTCCCTGAACAGGTTCTAAACGCATATGAAAGTGACCTATTCTGGAAAAAAAAAGTGCCACAAAGGACATTTATTAGTAAGGAAGAGAAGTGAGTACCGGGATTTAAGGCAAGAAGGGATAGGCCAACTCTACTGTTTTGTACAAATGCAGTTGGGTTTATGATCAGGACTGACCTTATTTATAAACTTGCTAACCCTTAATAATTGAAGGGAAAAGATAAATGCCAGCTGCCAGTCTTTTGGCTGTACAACAAGAAGACCCAGACAACCAGCACACTTTTACTGAATTGATTCCATCAATGCTTTGTCTCTGAAGTCAGGAAGTACCTTGGCAATAAGGGACTGCCTTTTAAAGTTCTTTTGATATTGGACAATGCCCCTGGTCACTCAGAACTCCTTCATCACTGAATGCATGGGAGTGGTCTACTTGACCAGAAAATACAATGTCTCTAATTCAGCCTCCAGATCAGGGTGTCAGTAAGGACCTTGAAGGCTCATTACACATGGTACTCTCTGGAAAGGACTGTCAACCTCTATCAGAGAACCTCCATAGAGAGACCATCGTGGAAGTCTAGAAGGATTACACCATAAAATATGCTATCGTTGTTATACAAAAAGGAACGAAAGCCATCAAGCCTGAAACAATAAATTCCTGCTGGAGAAAACTGTGTCCAGATGTTGTACATGACCTCACAGGATTTATTACAGAGCCAATCAAGAAAATCATGAAAGGGATTGTGATATGGCAAAAAAGGTAGGGGGTGAAGGGTTGCACGATATGGATCTTGGCGATATTAAGACACCACATCAGAGGAATTAGAAGGCAACTTGATGGAGATGAGTGCTTCTGAACCAGTTCCAGGTGATAAGGAAGAAAACGTAAAAAAAGCAGTGCCAGAAAACAAATTGACATTTAGACGATCTGGCAGAAGAGTTCTTATTATTCAAGACTGCTTTTGACTTCTTTTACAACATGGACTCTTCTATACTATGGGCACTGAAACTAAAGTAAACAGTGGAACAAGGATTGGAACCATGTAGAAATATTTTTAGAGAAATGAAAAAGCAAAAAGTCAGACAGAAATTATGACCTATTTCTGTAAAGTTACACTGAGTATGCTGGCCTCTCCTACTTCCCTTTTCACCTCCTATATTTCTTCTGCCTCTGCCACCCTGGGACAGCAAAGACCAATCCCTCCTCTTACTCAGCCTAGTCAACGTGAAGATGATGAGGATGAAGATCTTTATGATGATACATTTCCACTTAATGAATAGTAAATAATCTTCATGCTGTATAGTTAATAAACTTATCTGTTATGTATGTGTGTGAGTGTCTTCATGTGAAAATCTAGTAACCATTACAGTGTGCCTCATTCTCCCTGTAACTGGAGAAACTGAATATGTCTATCATCACAGGTAAGTGGTTTTAAAATGTTAACAAAGTTTCCAGTACTGTACTATGAATATGATTAGCACTGTACAACATAAACATTTTATAATTCATTCATTAGTATATAGGCCAGGCTACTGTGAAGCAATAGCATCAATTACACTAGGTTACCATAAAGCAGTCATATTTCTGCCCCTTCATTATCAATGCATGAATCATTATACCAGTAGATTAATATGATTTTTTTCACATTATCTTTATTTTTGATGTCTAGTATTAGTAATACGTAAAATGTCTATGGGGCTTTGTACCATATAAGACAATAATGTTGAGGGTATGACAGAAGGACAATTCATCATGTAAACAGATGATGTAAACTCATGGCACCAACAAATAAAGTACAGTACTGTAAATGTATTTTCTCTTCCTTATGATTTTCTTAATAACATTCTTTTCTCTAGCTTACTTTACTATAAGAATACATTATATAATTCATATAACATACAAAATATGTGTTAATCATCTGTTTATGTTATCAGTAAGGCTACTGTAGTTAAGTTTTGGGAGAGTCAAAAGTTGTATTCGAATTTTCAACTGCAGGGAGTGGTCAGCAACCCTAATCCCACATTGTTCAGGGTCAACTGTGCTTTGAAATAACTCATTTTTATATTGAATGCAATTAAATTTTTGGAACCTACTTAGTGTTATGACATGATTTTTTTTTTAATTAGGAAGATGAGGGTAGAGGATCAGTGTGTGTATGTACGTATGGTTGGTGTAAGAGAGCTAAATTCTCATTTTATATTTTAAGAGGCTACCAGAAAACAGCCAAATCTAAAAGAAATCAAGACTGACATATACACACTACTATATATAAAACAGATAACTAGCAAGAACCTATTGTATAGCACAGGGACCTCTACTCAGTACTCTGTAATGATGTATATGGGAAAAGAATCTAAGAGTGGATATATGTATATGTATAACTGATTCACTTTGATTTATTAGCAGAAACTAACATAACATTGTAAATCAACTATACTCCAATAAAAATTAATTTAAAAAATAAGAAAAAAAAAGAAATCAAGAATAAGTAGAATAACGTTATTTAAAATATGGCTGTAGATACCAAAAGAAGTACATGTGCAATGAAGATAAAAGAGTAGGGATAAAGAATGACCAAGGGGTATTTTAGTACTAACAGCCAAGGAAGGCCTCTCTAATTAGGAGACACTACTTTTCATGATGCAAAGAGGGAACCATGGGAAAATGTTCGTAGAAGAGGGTTCCAGGCACAGGGAACAAAAGGTAAAAATGCCTTGAGATAAGGAGCTTGGTGTGTTGAAGTGGTAGAAAGGAAGAAAACTGTGCCATTGGAGCGCAGAGAAGAGACAGAAGAGTGGGAGGTAAGGTAATAGAAATAGGCAGGAATGACTATAATTATATGGGAAATTGACTGGCATGGTTTGGCAATGTACTAGAGCTGACTTGGTTCAGTAGAGCCAAATTTTAAATTTTTGAGAATTTTGTGAGTTAGTTTTTAAACAGTCATTATCTTAAAATTAAATTATTTAAGCTTACAATTAAATAAAATAAAGGTAATACACACTCAAACCTCATCACTTACTAATTACTTTACTATTGAAGGTGATCAGAATATACCACCCCAAAATATGCTACTTTGGCATAAGGATTATTTTGAGTTTAAGAAAATTGAGAAATAGCACATGTAGGAAAAGCTCTCTATCCTCCCTTTATCTGCCTAAAAGCAGGACATACATTTCCCTGTGTGAAGGTGTTCCCCCTCTTCTCTCCTATACCAGGAGGAGAAAAATAACCATTATCACTGGCACTGAGATGGGTCTGCACAAACCAGCCTTACTTAAATAACCCTTACTCTCCATGAGCTTTCCCCAAATATTTACCCTCCTACAATTTACCACCTCTAGAAACCCAAATCTCTTTCCCATTGTCTTGTCACTTCACAAATTTACCACCATTTGTTAAAATAATATACAAGCTCCAAGGGCTAAGCACCCCTTTGGGTTTTCACTTCCTTTCCTGTATATATGTAAAATTAAAATATTAACATCAAATAAAATTTGTATGTCTTTTCTCCTGTTAATCTGTATTTTGTCAGTTTAATTTGCAGGCTCCAAGCACCAAACCTGAGAGTACAGAAAAAAAATTTTCCTTTCTTACACTATTTTTTACTACTATTTATTTTCTTGCAGTTACTTATTTTTATTGCAGGGTTCCTCAACAGTGACCCATTGATGTTCTGGGCTGGGTTCTTTGTTGTGAGGGTTGTTCTGTGCACAGTAGGATGTTTAGCAGAATCCCTGCCTTCTACTCACCAGATGTAGTAGCACAGTTGTGACAATCGAAAATATCTCCAGACATTGCCAAATGTCCCCTGGGGAGCAAAGTCACCCAAGGTTGAGAACTACTGGTCTCTGCATATTATCTACTGGTATCTGTATGGTGTAAACTATATCATGGTGCACTACTGCACATCTTTCCAGTTCTTGAGGCATGTTGGTAGCTTGAAATTGGCCAGTGTGGGAGTATTTATATTATAGAAATTGACAAACGTTACAAATCAGGGCTTGATTTATTGTTTTGTTGGTTGTCGAGATTTAAGACAGTAGCATTTGAAAATGTTAACGCACACTAATTCTGCATGTCACCATTACACTATGAAGAGCACAAAATAGTGATGAAATATTTTTCAGTATTCAAAATTATTACCTGACTCAGAAATGAGTCACATTACTGAGGAATGATAAAGTTCCACACATTTCAAGAAAGATAAGTGCTCAATTGTGGAGAGTCACGTAAATGGAGGATAAAGAATTAGATCTGGCCAACTAAAGTTGCTTATTGGAGCAGCAAGGAAGAAAGCCTGTGTTGAGGAAGTGTGAAAGCTGAGACAGTGAATATGTAAACGTTCTTTGGAGTGCTGTCAGGGAGCAGAAATAAGGGGTATTCGCTGGAAGGTGGGATTGGATTCAAGAAATTTTTTAAAATATGGGAGACATTAAGGCACATTAAGATGTTGTTAGCTATTAAGGGTAAAGTCTTTCGAGTAGTTTAAAAGGACAAGGTCCAGAGAAGAAAAGGGGGTAGGGAGAGTTGCTGGCCTTAAATAAAAAACAATACTGATGTCATATGGTTATTATGAGGCTCCAAATAAATTAATGTGAAAACACTTCAGAAATTCTAAGATACTAAAAAGTACTATCAAGCCACTGTTCAGGTCATGAGGATTTTACATCCGGGTTCCACTTGCAGATTCAGAGATAAGATTTTTATCTATCCCAATTCAAAAACTTTTATTATAATAGATCATGGCTCCGCTGATCTATTCAGGCTTCATGAGAAAAAGATTACAAGTTAAGTCTTTGAAATCTAAGTTCCATTTACTTATTTAAAAGTTTGAAAATAGAATTAAAATTAATTTGCTGGGATTAGAACCTATGCTTCCCATTTTGTTTCCCCTACTGTTTTATTGAATAAACAAATGTGTTTCGCGATCTTTATCAATTTTGTAATTTCGTTTTTCCTTTTCTTCTGTGGTCCTTTATACCAAGAGCGGAAGAGGTTAAAAAAAAACAACTGCTTAGCCTCCTCCTTAAAAACGATTTTGCCCTTTCCATCTCTAAATGATGAAATGAAAAGACGGAAAACCATTTCATGAATCGAACAGAAAAAACGTGCAGAAAAACACTTGAGGTATATTAAGTATTTCCCGCTCGGCCTGAAGGACTAGACAGTATCTGCGCGGTGAGTGGGGCACTGAGAGAGCGAAAGATGGGCCGGGAGCTCTTTTCAACCAGAGGAACGCGAGTTCACCGAGGGCGAGGAGAGGAAACACGGGGGAAGGGGTTAATCCTGACCAAGATTTTAAACGAGAGGCTAGATGCCCAATGGGGGCTTAATTAGGAGGGCTGGATAGGGATGGGACCTCAAGGACCTGGGGCCGTCAACACACTGAACCAGAGGAGGCTCAGACCCAGCAGCCCCAGAGGCAAGCCGAGTGGGAGCAGTAGCGGCTGAGGGGGAGGGTACACCATTCCCTTCACCTGCCAATCGCCGCCGGCTTGAGCTCCACTTGTGCCCCAGGTAACGCCGCAGACAGAAATGACGTAAATCTAGTTCCGCTTTGTTAGACGGGGCTTGGCCCCGTTCGTCCCGCCTCTTGGCCCCGCCCGTCCCGCCTCTTGGCCCCGCCCCTCGGCTCCGAGTTTGGTCCGCCGCCAACCTTTCCGAGTCCCGGAGATCCAAAATCGGGGAATGTGAACGTGGTTGGACCTCTTAGAAGCTCTCACAGCGGCTGTCAGTGGCTTTGGGGCAAAGGATTTGGGACGGGAGGGAAACCGAAGGGACTTTCTGCGAAGCTGGGCTCAATATTTTATAACGCCCGGTTGCTTCAACCAAGGACTTTAAAGATGTTGGAGAAGTGTGGTGAAATCCTTTCTACTGAATTAATTTATTCGTTTATACATAAAAGAACTGACCCTTCTAGCTTTTTGAGAAATCCTGCGCAGGATAAAAGAATAAGTGACACGTGACTGCAGTCCAATGCTACTTCTAAATATAAGCTCTTTAGCTGGTAAAGCCTAAACCAATTTTTAAGTGAAAACAGATGACCTCTTAAATGAATTCCTAGATAACTTTAAATTACACAAATATGCAGATCTAAAGCAAGTTTGATTTGCTTGAATTCCAGATGTCTCACACTTGGCCCTGTTTTAGTTTGTCACTTATTGCAATGTCAAATAATCTTGCTCAGAAACTGCCCGGTTCTGCTATTTTCCTCCTATGCTCATGCAAGTAATACAATTAGTTTGTAAGGAAGATTAACGTCTAGGGGAAAAAAAAACAGGTGAAGAAAATGTTCCCTACATAATACAGAATTGTACAGAAGAAATTCCCTATAGGCTAATTCATTGACTCACTGCGTTTCCAGAGTTCTTTAAAATTATTATCACAAATCAGAATAAGCAGATGTGAGCTTTAGTTCCCTTTCATGTAGTTACTTGATGCATTAATTCACAGTAGCTATGAATAATAAACTGTAAAAATGTAGTCATGGGAACATTATGTATATTTGTACTTTTTTAAAATATATTACTTTAAAAATAAGCCCTACATATTTTTAGTGGTGTACCAGTCTGAATTACTTAAAAAAGGAAAAAAAGATTATAATGGTTACTATTTGAGCATGTATTAATATTATTTTACCTTTAACCTGGTCCAGAAGAATTCAGTAATTCGTTAATAATAGGCTCAGACCTTTTTCTATTGCTCTAATACATGTAAAAATATTTCACTTTTTTAAAAGAAAAAGTATGTTTAAAGTAGTCACAAAGGATCATTAAGACTTAAAACCATCAGTTTTTCTATTTATTTATTTATATGCACCTGCTTCAATCTAGGACAATTTACTAGGAAACAGAACTCAGAGGAACTTCTGGGTGGTTTTATAAAAATCTTTCTTTCCTTCCTTCCCTCTGTTCGTCATATCCTTCCTTATTCTCCTCATCTTCTTTTTTATCTCTTCTTTTTCTTATTATTATACAGTATGTACTATTATATTAACGAAATTAATATTCTTGCTTTCCAGTTAGAAGGAAAAGATTTATAAGCTATGTAAAGACAAGAGATAAGGAAAAAATTGAATTAGGATAAGAGATTATTAGTATAATTATTGAATTAGTATAAGAGAAGGGGATTTTTTTTTTATTAGTCATCCATTTTATGCACATCAGTGTATACATGTCAATCCCAATCTCTCAATTCATCACACCACCACCACCACCACCACCCCGCCACTTTCCCCCCTTGGTGTCTTGGTATCTACGTTTCTTCTCTACATCTGTGTCTCACTTTCTGCCCTGCAAACCAGTTCATCTGTACCATTTTTCTAGGTTCCACATATATGCGTTAATATACGATATTTGTTTTTCTCTTTCTGACTTCACTCTGTATGACAGTCTCTAGATCCATCCACGTCTCTACAAATGACCCAATTTCGTTCCTTTTTATGGCTGAGTAATATTCCATTGTATATATGTACCACATCTTCTTTACCCATTCATCTGTCGATGGGCATTTAGGTTGCTTCCATGACCTGGCTATTGTAAATAGTGCTGCAATGAACATTGGGGTGTATGTGTCTTTTTGAATTATGGTTTTCTCTGGGTATATGCCCAGTAGTGGGATTGCTGGGTCATATGGTAATTCTATTTTTAGCTTTTTAAGGAACCTCCATACTGTTCTCCATAGTGGCTGTTTCAATTTACATTCCCACCAACAGTGCAAGACGGTTCCCATTTCTCCCCACCCTCTCCAGCATTTGTTGTTTGTAGATTTTCTGATGATGCCCATTCTAACTGGTGTGAGGTGATACCTCATTGTAGTTTTGATTTGCATTTCTCTACTAATTAGTGATGTTGAGCAGCTTTTCATGTGCTTCTTGGCCATCTGTATGTCTTCTTTGGAGAAATGTCTATTTAGGTCTTCTGCCCATTTTTGGATTGGCTTTTTTTTTTTTTTTAATATTGAGCTGCATGAGCCATTTATATATTTTGGAGATTAATCCTTTGTCCATTGATTCGTTTTGCAAATCTTTTCTCCTATTCTGAGTGTTGTCTTTTCGACTTGTTTATGGTTTCCTTTGCTGTGCAAAAGCTTTGAAGTTTCATTAGGTCCCATTTGTTTATTTTTGTTTTTATTTCCATTACTCTATGAGGTGGATCAAAAAAGATCTTGCTGTGATTTATGTCAAATAGTGTTCTTCCTATGTTTTCCTCTAAGAGTTTTATAGTGTCCGGTCTTACATTTAGGTCTCTAATCCATTTTGAGTTTATTTTTGTGTATGGTGTTAGGGAGTGTTCTAATTTCATTCTTTTACATGTAGCTGTCCAGTTTTCCCAATACCACTTATTGAAGAGACTGTCATTTCTCCATTGTATATCCTTGCCTCCTTTGTCATAGATTAGTTGACCATAGGTGCGTGGGTTTATCTCTGGGCTTTCTATGTGTCCCATTGATCTATATTTCTGTTTTTGTGCCAGTACCATATTGTCTTGATGACTGTAGCTTTGTAGTATAGTCTGAACTCAGGGAGTCTCATTCCTCCAGCTCTGCTTTTTTCACTCAAGATTTCCCTGAAGGGTCTTTTGTCACTCCATACAAATTTTAAGAGTTTTTGTTCTAGTTCTGTAAAAAATGCCATTGGTAATTTGATATGGATTACATTGAATCTGTAGATTGCTTTGGGTAGTATAGTCATTTTCACAATATTGAATCTTCCAATCCAAGAACATGGTATATCTCTCCATCTGTTGGTATCATCTTTAATTTCTTTCATTAGTGTCTTATAGTTTTCTGCATTCAGGTCATTTGTCTCATTTGGTAGGTTTGTTCCTAGGTATTTTATTCTTTTTGTTGCAGTGGTAAATGGGAGTGTTTCCTTAATTTCTCTTTCAGATTTTTCATCATTAGTGTATAGGAATCCAAGAGGTTTCTATGCATTAATTCTGTATCCTGCAACTTTACCAAATTCATTGATTAGCTCTAGTAGTTTTCTGGGAGCATCTTTAGGATTCTCTATGTATAGTATCATGTCATCTGCAAACAGTGACAGTTTTACTTCTTCTTTTCCAATTTGTATTCCTTTTATTCCTTTTTCATCTCTGATTGCTGTGGCTAGGACTTCCAAAACAATGTTGAATAATAGTGGTGAGAGTGGACATCCTTGTCTCGTTCCTGATCTTAGAGGAAATGCTTTCAGTTTTTCACCATTGAGAATGATGTTTGCTTTGGGTTTGTCATATATGGCCTTTATTATGTTGAGGTAGGTTCCTTCTATGCCCACTTTCTAGAGAATTTTTAATCATAAATGGGTGTTGAATTTTGTCAAAAGATTTTTCTGCATCTATTGAAATGATTGTATGGTTTTTCTTCTTCAGTTTGTTAATATGGTGTATCACATTGATTGATTTGCATATGTTGAAGAATCCTTGCATCCTTGGGCTAAATCCCACTTGATCATGGTGTATGATCCTTTTAATGTGTTGTTGGATTCTGTTTGCTAGTATTCTGTTCAGAATTTTTGCATCTATATTCATCAGTGATATTGGTCTGTAATTTTCTTTTTTTGTAGTATCTTTGTATAGTTTTGGTATCAGGGTGATGGTGACCTCGTAGAATGAGTTTGGGAGTGTTCCTTTCTCTGCAGTTTTTTGGAACAGTTTGAGAAGGATGGGTGTTAGCTCTTCTCTTAATGTTTGATAGAATTCACCTGTGAAGTCACCTGGTCCTGGACTTTTGTTTGTTGGAAGATTTTTAATCACAGTTTCAGTTTCATTCCTTGTGATTGGTCTGTTCATATTTTCTATTTCTTCCTGGTTCAGTCTTGAAAGGTTATACCTTTCTAAGAATTTGTCCATTTCTTCCAGGTTGTCCATTTTATTGGCAAAAGTTGCTTGTAGTATCTTAGGATGCTTTGTATTTCTGCGGTGTCTGTTGTAACTTCTCTTTTTTCATTTCAAATTTTATTGATTTGAGTCTTCTCCCTCTTTTTCTTGCTGAGTCTGGCTAATGGTTTATCAATTTTGTTTATCTTCTGAAATAACCAGCTTTTAGTTTTATTGATCTTTGCTATTCTTTTCTTTGTTTCTATTTTTAAAATTTCTGCTCTGATCTTCACGATTTCTTTCCTTCTATTAACTTTGGGTTTTGTTTGTTCTTCTTTGTCTAGTTCCTTTAGGTGTAAGGTTAGATTGTTTATTTGAGATTTTTGTTTCTTGAGGTAGGCTTGTGTAGCTGTAAACTTCCCTCTTAGAACTGCTTTTGCTGCATCCCATAGGTTTTGGATCGTCGTGTTTTCATTGTCATTTGTCGCTAGGTATTTTTTGATTTCCTCTTTGATTTCTTCAGTGATCTCTTGGTTATTTAGTAACATATTGTTTAGCCTCCATGTGTTTGTGTTTTTTACATTTTTTTCCCTGTAATTCATTCCTAATCTCATAGCGTTGTGGTCAGAAAATATGCTTGATATGATTTCAATTTTCTTAACTTTACTGAGGCTTGATTTGTGACCCAAGATGTGGTCTATCCTGGTGAATGTTCTGTGTGCACTTGAGAGGAAAGTGTAATCTGCTGTTTTTGGATGGAATGTCCTATAAATATCAATTAAATCTATCTGGTCTATTGTGTCATTTAAAGCTTCTGTTTCCTTATTAATTGTCTGTTTGGATGATCTGTCATTGGTGTCAGGTGTTAAAGTCCCTCAATATTATTATGTTACTGTCGATTTTCTTTTTATAGCTGTTAGCAGTTGCCTTATGTATTGAGGTGCTCCTATGTTGGGTGCATATATATTTATAATTGTTATATCTTCTTCTTGGATTGATCCCTTGATCATTATGTAGTGTCCTTCCTTGTCTCCTGTAACATTCTTTATTTTTAAGTCTATTTTATCTGATATGAGTATTGCTACTCCAGCTTTCTTTTGATTTCATTTGCATGGAATATCTTTTTCTATCCCCTCACTTTCAGTCTGTATGTGTCCGTAGCTCTGAAGTGGGTCCCTTGTAGACAGCATATATATGGGTCTTGTTTTTGTGTGCATTCAGCAAGCCTGTGTCTGTTGGTTGGAGCATTTAATCCATTCACATTTAAGGTAATTATTGATATGTTTGTTCCTGTTACCATTTTCTTAATTGTTTTGGGTTGTTTTTGTAGGTCCTTTTCTTCTCTTGTGTTTCCCACTTAGAGAAGTTCCTGTAGCATTTGTTTTAGAGTCGCTTTGGTGGTGCTGAATTCTCTTAGTTTTGCTTGTCTGTAAAGCTTTTGATTTCTCCATCAAATCTGAATGAGATCCTTGTCAGGTAGAGTAATCTTGGTTGTAGGTTTTTCCCTTTCATCACTTTAAGTATATCATGCCTCTTCCTTCTGGCTTGTAGAGTATCTGCTGAGAAATCAGCTGTTAACCTTATGGGAGTTCCATTGTATGTTATTTGTCTTTTTCCCTTGCTGCTTTCAATAATTTTTCTTTGTCTTTAATTTTTGCCAATTTGATTACTATGTGCCTCCATGTTTTTCTCCTTTGGTTTCTCCTGTATGGACTCTCTGTGCTTCACAGACTTGCATGGCTATTTCCTTTCCTATGTTAGGGAAATTTTCGAATATAATCTCTTCAAATATTTTCTCGGGTCCTTTCTCTCTCTTTTCTTCTGGAACCCCTATAATGCGAATGTTGTTGCCTTTTAATGTTGCCCCAGAGGTCTCTTAGGCTGTCTTCATTTCTTTTCATTCTTTTTTCTTTATTCTGTTCTGCAGCAGTGAATTCCACCATTCTGTCTTCCAGGTCACTTATCCGTTCCTCTGCCTTGCCTTTGTTATTCTGCTATTGATTCCTTCAACTGTATTTTTCATTTCAGTTATTGTATTGTTTATCTCTGTTTGTTCTTTAATTCTTCTAGGTCTTTGTTAAACATTTCTTGCATCTTCTCAATCTTTGCCTCCATTCTTTTTCCGAGGTCCTTGATCATCTTCACTATCAGTATTCTGAATTCTTTTTCTGGAAGGTTGCTGTCTCCACTTCATTTAGTTGTTTTTCTGGGGTTTTATCTTGTTCCTTCATCTGGTACATAGCCCTCTGCCTTTTCATCTTGTCTATCCTTCTGTGAATGTGTTTTTTGTTCCTCAGGATGCAGGATTGTAGTTCTTCTTGCTTCTGCTGTCTGCCCTCTGGTGGATGAGGCTATCTAAGAGGCTTGTACAAGTTTCCTGATGGGAGGGACTGGTGGTGGGTAGAGGTGGGTGTTGCTCTGGTGGGCAGAGCTCACTAAAACTTTAATATGCTTGTCTGCTGATGGGTGGGGCTGGGTTCCCTCTCTGTTGGTTGTTTGGCCTGAAGTGACCCAACACTGGAGCCTACCTGGGCTTTTTGGTGGGGCTAATGGCAGACTCTGGGAGGGCTCATGCCAAGGAGTACTTCCTAGAACTTCTGCTGCCAGTGTCCCTGTCCTCATGGTGAGACAGAGCCACCCCCCACCTCTGCAGGAGACCCTTCAACACCAGCACGTAGGTCTGGTTCAGTCTCCTATGGGGTCACTGCTCCTTCCCCTGGGTCCCGATGCACACACTACTTTGTGCGTGCCCTGCAAGTGTAGGGTCTCTGATTTCCCCCAGTCCTATCGAAGTCCTGCAATCAAATACTGTTAGCCTTCAAAGTCTGATTCTTTAGGAATTCCTCCATGGGCAGAAGACAAGCCATTTTCCTTAGAGGACTTATTCAGCCCACGTAGGTGACAAGAGCTTGTTCCATAGCTGCAGTGCTAGTGGTACCAGTGACATAGGTGGTGGCAGAATGTTCCTTTTACTCTTTGGGAAGGTGAAAGAATAGGGGTGGGGTGGAGTATGAAGGGGAAACAGCTCTTATATTTCTCTATCTGATTCACTGTCATCTGAAGCATGTTACTTCTTGCTGTCCAGTAGCTCACATTAAAATTGTGTATAAAAACCCTTAGAAATCAGAGAGAGACTACACTCTGCCTGTTTAAAATATCCTCTTATCATATACTATGAACTAAATTATATGGGATTTGGTTAACACATACTGTAATAGTCAGGTATTTGTCCCAAACCTTCTGGAGTGAGGTTGATCTTGCTACTTCATTCCCTTGAATCAAGCCTGGTGACTTAGGTAGTCCTCAGTTCCAAGGCTCTCAGAGGTGTTGTGATATTATAAAAAATATACCAGATCTTTGTCTCTGGTTCCTGGTAGTGAGTTTTGAAAACCCTTAGAGTTTCCTGAGTGATAGAAAGAAGTCTTTTTTATGCTAATGAGGTATTAATGGTGGGACTCCTAAGTAGCTTCAGAATGGGACTGGTCACAAAAAGACCAAGCACATGATTAGAGGATTGGGACTTTAGCTATCCACCTCCTGGGAGGGGAAGGAGGCTGGATATTGAGTTCAATCACATGGTCAGTGGTTTAGTCCACTGACCATGCCTACGTAATGAGACTCGCCCCAAAACTCTGGACACCAAAGCTCAGTGTAGCTTCCTGATTAGTAGCACAATGATGAGGGTGACATGCCCTGGCCCCCCAGAGAGAGGGCATGAAAGCTTTGTGCTCCTTTCTAGACCATGCCCTATGTGTATCCTTTAAAATGAAACTGTAGTAGTTAAGTAGAGCATTTTCCTGGGTTTTCTGAGTTGTTTTAGAGAATTATTGAACCTGAGAGGGGTCATGGGAACCCCTGAATTTGCAGCCAGTTGGTCAGAAGTGTGGGTAGCCTGGGGACCTCACTTTTGCCTGGTGTCTGTAAAGGCAGTCTTGTGGAACAGTGAGCCCTAAACCTGTGGGATCTGATGCTGAATCTGAGTAGTTAGCATCAAATTGTATTGAAGTACACCTAGTTGGGGGTGAAACAAAACAGGCAGCTCATGAAAATATTTTTTCTTTTCTAACTTTCTTTCCTCACTTCTGGCTGTATATAACTCCCTCTACATAAGCCACCCCCTACCCTCCCCATGCACACTTCCAGGATTTGCTATTTCTTCCTATAGAATAAACAAACTCCAGTCTTCTTCTTTTCTTGTGTCTAAGAAATGTTGCAGTGTTGTTTATCACAGTAAAGTTTAGTGTGGCTTCTTCTTCCACACAGGTCTACAGAGAGAACTTGGCTTAAAAGAGACAACTTTGATCTCAGTAAGTGGAATGGCTCCACAAGAGGTTGGCATGGGGGTAGGCACAGCAGTGGTTGGGATAGGGTAAACTGTGGTTCTGTGCATAAAAGAGGGATTTTTACAGTTTGGTTAATTTTGTCCTCAACTATTTGAAGTCAAACATGCCTCACCACCACAAGGATGATTTCCTATCCCTCCAAATAAATTTATATTTTTTCTAACCTTGGCCTTATTATGTCAGGGGAGAATTTTTCCTCTCCCTGCCTGCTATGGACTGAAAGTTTGTCCCCACCCCACCCCCCAAATTAATATGTTGAAACCCTCATCCCTAATGTGATGGTATTTGGAGACAGAGCCTTTGAGAGCTAATTAGGTCATGAGGGTGGAGTCCTCATGATGGGATTAGTGCCCTTATAAGAAGAGAGAGGAGATAGCTTGCTTCCTCTCTCTTTGCTTTCAGCCATGTGAGGATACAATGAGAACGCATCAGTCTGCAAACTAGAAAGTGGGCTCTCATCAGACATCAGATCTGCTGGCACTTTGATCTTGGACTTCCAGCCTCCAGAACTGTTAGAAATAAATATTTGCTGTCAAAGCCACCCAGTCTATGGTATATTTGTTATAATGGTAGCGTGAACTGACAAAGACACTGCACTTAACAGTATTTGCATCTGAAATGACAGAAAATAACTGTGTCAAGCCCAAATATCTTTTCTTTTAATATTAATTTCTACTCACTAGGGATTTAGTGTTTGTGGTAGAAGTTTTGATCAATTTATTCATGAAGACATAATAGAATTAAAATTAGACCAACCCAGTTACAGAAATACCAAAGCTATAGGTGATTCAATACTCTTTCTTAAAAAATAAATTTATGTTTCAAAATTTTATTTAGAAAATTTACTTTTTTAAAAAAGTGTAAATAATATGTCACATGATATAAAATTCTAGACATAGTACATTTAAAAATAGCATAATGGAAAATATAAATATCCATTTTATTTTCCTATGTATATCTTTTGTGCATTTTTTTCTTTTCCTAGGTTTGTATTTTTCTTTATTGTCCAATCTGATTCATACTTACAGTAAAAACATTTTAAATATCATAGACAGGTACAAGGCAAAAAGTAAAAATTCCCTTCTCTCCATTTTCCTCAGATATTGGTGAATATCCTTCTAAACTTTCAACCACATGGATATATTTTTTTACATAAATGTTTTCACATTATATGTGTTGTTCTGTAACTTGCTTTTTTCACTGAACACTGTCATGGAAATCTTTCATGATAGTGCATTTAGAGCTAGGTCATTCTTTTTAATGGTTGTACTGTATTCCTTGATGTATAGCTATATATTTCGCTAACTCCCTCATGATGGCTATTTAAGGTGTTTCCAACATTTTATTAATAAACATAAAATGTTGATAGCTTATTTTGACAAATGTAGTTATTATATTAACTTAAATATCCTCACATCCCTCTCCTCCTTAGGATCTGGTCACTGTACAGCTTGCCCTTTATTTTATACTTGTGCACTTGTGCTTTTGAACAACTGGTGGGTATTAGTGTTTTCCATGGATACTTGGCTTTGATTACACTGTTACTAAATGTGCTTTTGCTTTTGTCTAGTTAAAAAAATTCTGTGTCCCTAGTGATATTCAGTAAAGAATAGATATGACTATTTTAAAGTGCTTACACTGTTTTCCAGGTTGAGTAAATATTTAAATTAGGAGAGTAAATATTTTTAAATTGGAGTGTGGATATTTCTTGTTTTGGGAGTGTGTTCTTAATGAATTGAATCTCATATTGGTGGTATTACAAGGAGTGTGTAATGAATTTCTGGGTCTTAAGACTTCACCCTGTCCTAAAAAGCAAAGGAAATTTCCCAAGTTTTTATCTTAGCAATACAGCACAGTGAAATAGAGAAGGGGTGTAGTGAAGAATGGATGCTTGCTTTTGTCATTAGCTTATTAGTGAATCCCAAGATACCAGGCTTCCTGCAGCTTGTTGCAGAGGTTTTTCAAGCATCCCTTTTAACGATTAAAAAGAATTAAAGATCCCTATCTGACTACAGTTATCATTTATCTATTCAATATATAGATAATGAAGATACCGATAGGATGCTCTCATCTAATTTAATAACTGTGTTGTCCTTGATGGGTGTCCAACTCAGATAGACTGGGAATTAACTAGCTTAAGGCACTACCTCTCCTTAATTTTGTCTCAGGCCTTGGTAAAACTTAGTTAAAAAGATATGAATGAGCTTTAAAATAATTTCCCTTCATAGTTTCCAAGCTACCTTTAATAACAGAGTCATTCTCATCTTCCTTAATTATTCATATCAGACCTTCCAAGAGGAAACTTGCTATTACTGAATGCCAAAAGCAGCTTGTAGGAGGAGAAGTTATGCAGTGAGGGGGTAAAAAAGCCCTGCAAAAATATTTTTTCTTCATCATTGGAAGGGGAAGAGGGAAAGTGAACAAGGGATAGAAACAAACCAATAAATACAATGTAAATAGTTTCATAGAGAGTTATTTATATTTTGGCAAACCTCTCTATCTACTATGATCCCCAAGTTTTCTTTTCAGAGAAACTATGATGCTGATAATAGCAGTGTTTACTCAAAAGATATTAATATCCTAAGATATTTGGTAATACTTGCTCTAACACTGCTCTATCCATCCACATTATATGAAGCCACCAAGAGAAGCAGTCCCCTGCATACAGTCTTCCAGGCTGTCTTCACAGTCTTCACAGCTTAGATTCCATCTGAATGCTGCCATGAAAGACGTTGCCGGCATATACAGGAGTGTGAACATGGGCTGACTTAAAGCTCTTCTCTTAAAGGCCTTTTCCTGTGACACTGGCAGATAGATGCACTGTCATCCGGCTGAGGAACAAGTTCCATTCCATCACGTATTTCGGGTTTGCTGGTCTGGCGCTCAGCGTATTTCTGGAATGTGTTTGAAGGCAATGGAAAGATTAGTCCAAACTTCATTCCACTGAATCCTCCCCGCTCCCCTCATGCTATTGTTTCTAGTGGCTATGTATCTTCAGACTAAAACCAAAGGTCTGGTTTATCTCAGTCCTAAAGTTACCTTTTAACTTTAGTTATTATAGGCACTAGTGCAATATTTCATAATCTAGCAAGGAGCCCCATCCACTATTTTGTGTATAGGAAAGAAGACTCTTGTAACGGGATGTCCCTACTTGAACAACAGCACCTCTCGAATTCATCCTCCATGTGTTAATGAATAATTAACTTTGCTGAATATTCAAATCAGTGAACAAAGATGATAAGCATCTCACAATAAAGTTGGTGGTTTCACACATCCTTTCCTTTAGGCCTGTAGTCACACACACTTTGTAAATGGCGACAGGCCTGTGAAATGTCCCTCCTTTTTGGCCACTGACTGAAATATTCCTATACATTGGATTTTTCAGTTCAGTGGTTCCATGTACATTTAGCTGTACATTCCTGGTCCTGGGTCAAATCCAACAAAATACTGACATGTGTACATGAGCCTAATTAATATATCAGAGGGAGAAACTCCTACTATTAAAATTACAGCCAGACTAGCAGAGGGAAAAGAACTCATTTAAGGAAAAGGCTGCTTCTAATAAATGGTGTAATTAATCATTTTAATTTTTCTGTGAGAGGGTAGTAGCCTCAGGCATCTGAGGAAATTTATCTTTTTTCTGCCTCACAGAAAAATAAGTTTAGGTTAACAACAAAAATATAATTTCTTATTTTTCTCTTCTGGCTAAATTTTACTGAGTAAAACACAACTTAATTATTCAAAGAACCAATCCTTGGATTCTTGGAAGTATAGTAAATATCTGTACTTCAGAATTCAGCCCTAAGGTTTTAGATTATAAATAAAGCTGACCCTTAAACAATGTCGGGGTTAGGAGTACTGACCCTCAGCACAGCTGAAAATCTGTGTATAACTTATAGCTGGCCCTCCATATATGTGATTCCTCAGTATGCATGGTTCCATGTCCGTGGGTTCAACCAACCTTGGATTGTGTAGTACTGTAGTATTTACTACTAAAAAAAATCCACATGTTAAGTGGACCTGCACAGTTCAAACCCATGTTGTTCAAGGGTCAACTGTATTTTTCATTTGTTTGTTTTATTCAACAAATTAAATATTTGTTTTCCATCCTGTACTGATAGCAAAAGTGTGGGTCTTAAGTAGTAAGGAGAACAAAGAGGTAGATATTTTGAGCAGAAAGAGATGTTAATAATCTCTAGTCCAACTCTCCTATTTTCCATATGAGGAAAGATGTTCTCTGAGGTTCAGAGATTTTAATCTATATTTGTAATGGCGCTAAGCATTGTTTTTCATAATACTGAATGGAGATAAAAATATGGAGGCCACAAAGCGACTTAGCGCTATCTTTCTATAGGCTGGTGCCTCAGCATAGCCAGAGTTCCACAGGCTGACTGACTCTTGAACCCCTCCAGGAAGCAAGCATTCAGGCCATGCATTTGGTCTGAGGACACTCAACCAAGCAGATGGATCCTCTGAACTGACCTGTAGTACTCTGTAATAGTAGCAGTAAAGCCTGTGGGGCTGTAGCAGATCCCTAGCAGTCAACTGCCCTTCTTTTGCAATCTTCTTGGCTTCTTCATCATTTTCCTGAAAAGTTTAAAAAGAAACAATGAATGAAGATTACTCCTGTGACTCACAAAGAAAGCTAATTGTGAATGTGAGGTAGGACAGATGTAGGGTTGAATGTGAACAGCATGGGAGAGATGAAACATGAAAATATAACTTAAGAATGAGGCTATGGAAATAGACAAAGTACTTTCCTAGACATCTCTGCTATATAGAAATAATCATACCTGTTTGGATCCCCCCTCGCCCAGTGCAACAGCCCACATACAGCCCCCATCATGACTATCTTGGTACTTTCCTAGCTACCCAGGAAGTCTAGGGCTCATCATCTGTTCCCCTAATCTAACCCTCTCTGCCTGATATTAAAATACAACTAGAATAGAATGAATTAGTTTTTATAACATCTCTTAAAAGCTCTATTTAAATATGTAGTCTAAGCCAAAAAGTTGTTGTAAAATGGTACCTATGAAAGACTATATTATTGTTGTAATAAAAAATTCAGTTATTAGTACCCACAGGTTGTTCCTTCAGTACCAGGAATAGTCAGCATTCCTAATTATACTTTTAGAAAATAGCTAATATTCTATCATGCTGCCCACAGGAAAAGCCATTTGCAAGCAATTCTGACTCTTTATAAAGGGTCACAAAAGTATTCTGCCTCAGGGGCACCCAGTTATTTCCATAGCCACATTGCTTCTGAGAAACAAAGTCTTACAATGTAAGGGTAAATTTTATAATTTCACAATAAAACACAAGAGCTTTTTAATACTTTTTCTTTTTTAAAAAAAGAGTTCTTGGGGGCTTCCCTGGTGGCGCAGTGGTTGAGAGTCCGCCTGCCGATGCAGGCGATGCGGGTTCGTGCCCCGGTCCAGGAAGATCCCACATGCTGCGGAGCGGCTGGGCCCGTGAGCCATGGCCGCTGAGCCTGCGCGTCCGGAGCCTGTGCTCCGCAGCGGGAGAGGCAACAGCAGTGACAGGCCCGCGTACCGCAAAAAAAAAAAAAGAGTTCTTATTTTATGGGAAACTTGTGATTCATTAAGAACTTGTTATCCAGAGAAAACCATAATTTGAAAAGATACATTCACCACAATGTTCATTGCAGCACTATTTACAATAGCCAGGACATGGAAACAACCAAAATGTCCATCGAGAGAGAATGGATAAAGAAGATGTGGTAGATATGCAATGGAATATCACTCAGCCATAAAAAAGCACAAAATAATGCCATTACCAGTGACATGGATGGACCTAGAGATTGTCATACTGAGTGAAGTAAGTCAGAGAAAGACAAATATCATATGATATCACTTACATGTGGAATCTAAAAAAAATGGTATGAATGAACCTATTTACCAAACAGAAATAGAGTCACAGATATAGAAAACAAACTTATAGTTACCAAGGGGGAAAGAGTAGGGAGAGGGATAAATTGGGAGATTGGGATTGACATAAAATAGATAACTAATAAGAACATACTGTATAGCATAGGGAACTCTACTCAATACTCTGTAATGACATATATGGGAATAGAATCTAAAAAAGAGTGGATATATGTATATATATAAAACCGATTTACTTTGCTGTACAGCAGAAACGAACATAACATTGTAAATCAACTATACTCCAATAAAAATTAATTAAAAAAAGAACTTGTGCCTTTTTTTCTAACTGGGGAAAACAAAAGGGTACCATAATTGCTTTAAATGTTTTCTTGTGCATAAAGCACTTTAACCCTGGTCTTTTTAATCTGTAATTTGCATTTGGTATGTGTGCATGAATAAGGATACTTTAGAAAAATCTATATTCTATATAACACTGGACTTCAAATCTTCTAAAAATCCTCAAACATATTGATAGAGGGTATTCAAAACTGTCCTGATGTTGATTGTTCAGATATTTCAAGGGAACAAAAATTTCACAAAATAACATTTCTTTTGACTAAATTATGTCAAGTTAAATTGTGTTATGATGGAACTTGTGTAACTAATACTGGTGAATTTGTGATTGCCTAAAGAAACTAAAATGGCAGAAAGCATACCTTGGCCCATTCAACTTTCTCTAGTAGATCACTAAGATTTCTTTTAATTGGAACATAATGTTTCCAAGGCTTTAGTGCCATATAGAAATGTTCATAATATGGTGAGTCCTGTTTCAGAACCAAACTGTCACCAAGCATGAGGTATGGATATCTATAAGCAGCCACAGTCCCGTCCACATTCACTTGATACTTGTACTAAAAGATGAAAACAAACATAAACAAAAATTTTAACAGTCATTTGTTTCACTTCTCCTTCTTGTCAACACTGTAACATTAAATATAAAGAAGTTATTTCCCAATCTTAGTATTTACAAGTTTTATATTTTATTTTGTAACACACATCTTCTCTTTTTATTAAAATCATTAAGTATCATTTAACGGGTCAATTTTAATAAATACAACACATTTAAAGATAATAAATAATTTTAGGAAATAGGAATACCTATTTCAACTATGTCTATGTAATGGGAAATTCAGATTTCTGTAACCAGGTAAGAAAACTATTTCCAAAGCTCTATATTTAGTAAAGCTTAATATTGATAACAATTTACACTTTCATTTATTTCATTTGTTCCTTATACCCATGTTAGTATAAAAAAGGAAGGCATTATTATCTCAAAGTTCGGTTTTAGAGTGGAGGAGACAGAAGCCTGGAGAAGACTAAGGACTAGTGTGATGCTGGTGACACAGTACGGACATATTTGTTGGATTAATAAACTTTGATTTACATTTAAAGTCACTTTTCATTCAATTATAATAATGTGAATCAGATGTTATCATCTCCCTCTCTTTTTTTTAATTAATGATAAAATTTGTTTCAGAGATATTATAAACCTCTATTCTATGAGCCCAAATCCCATGCTCTCTTCATTATATCACACTGAGAGGAACAGGATATACTAACAGATTTGGTAATTACTTTTTTCTTAAATAACTGGTACCAAGGACTTTACCAGCCAGTCAGATTTTGTCACATTGTCACACCTCTATCTCCTTTGAGCCTTATATGGTGCTCTGAAGGAGCTAGGCAGGCTCACACATATTAGAGGCGAGAGGTGCTAAGAGATGAAAGCCCCACAGTTAGGTGGCAGAGGCAGGACTGGAGGCAGGACTTGAACCCCGTTTTACTAGCATAGAATTCATACTCTTTATTTATAAGATCATTTTATGTAAAAGACATTTATATTACCAGTTTATTTTAAAAAATACAAAAAAGAGAAAAATGGGGAAATATACCAAAACTCTAGGTTAATCCTTGTACTATATTTTGAGTATTAAATACAGTTCTGAGCTATTTGGTAGACAAAGTTAACAACAACAACAACAAAAAAGAAACTGCATGAGTTTCATAATTCCCTATGCCTGATAAGGAAGTGTGTGTTGGGTCACAAGATGGGAGAAATCTGCCCAACCCCAGCTATTTGGTTGACTTTTTTTTTTTTTTTTTTTTTTTTTTGCAGTACGCGGGCCTCTCACTGCCGTGGCCCCTCCCGTTGCGGGGCACAGGCTCCGGACGCGCAGGCCCAGCGGCCATGGCTCACGGGCCCAGCCGCTCCGCGGCACGCGGGATCCCCCCGGACCGGGGCACGAACCCGCATCCCCTGCATCGGCAGGCGGACTCCCAACCACTGCGCCACCAGGGAAGCCCTGGTTGACTTTTAATACAAGTTTATCACTTCATGTCTATCCAGGAAGACTTAATTGCATACCTTAAAGAAGTCAAAGAAACCTATCAATTTAGCTTTTCCAAGCTCCTTTTCTTTTTCTTGGAAGAAGAAATATCCTGTAATTCCTGCATCTAGTAGCTGTGGATTATCTTTGGACAGCTGCACCAACTGGAGCCTCTCCTCTCGGCTATCTCTACCTCTAAAGAAAGCTTTCTCTGTTTTATTGATCCAGGAAGGTCCTAGAGGTTTGAGACCATAAAAAAATACAATTATGAATTTGACATTTTTATATTATGATAAGTATAATAATCTTTAATCTACCTTTGTCATTTAAGATGCTAAAGCTCTTTTATCATCAACACATCTAAAGTAAATGTTACTTTTGAAAAATATGCTCTAATTTTTTCCTTTAGTGTACTAGTGAGAAGTCACTCAAAAAGTGGAGTTTCTATTGCATGACATTAGGAATTATCCAAAATAATGCTGGATCAAGTTCAAAGCAAAAAGAGATTACATGACTTGGCTCACTCATCAAGGCATTAGTTTCTTCCATCTTTTGTGCTTCACAAAAAAAAAAAAAAAGAGCTAGGCTTTTGTTCTTAGAGTGACTAGAACAAAGTATAGAATTAAGTAACATCCACATATCTTTAATTCTTAGGTTGCTCAGAATTTTGAGCACATCACTTTTGAATACAGTGAAGAATTTTTCTAATATGTTGTTAAATGCAAATAAATTTTGTATAACTTAACTATGTATATATATTTATATCCTCTCTTTCCTGGGAGGGAAATAATCTGGAAGAATTACTTTAGCTCTCTTTCTATTATTCTAAAAAGAGTAATTAGTTAACACCTGTCAGTGTTCTAAGGGATAAATCATAAAACATAGTAACTGTAGGGGGTCAACCTCTTTAATATTTTAGCATATTTTTCAGGAATTTACTGTTATCAAATTAAAAGTAGGTCAGTTTTCATTTCCCATTACCTTTAGAGAGTTTACAAGGAGTCTCTAGTTTTGTCTACTAAATAAGTCCACTAAACTGCTCTAAATAGAAATAGAGACTTATTAAGACAAGGCAGGGTTTTTTCTACTCAGAGAGTTCGGTTTAATAAAAAGGTGTGTAGTACCATAAACCTAAGGTCATCAAATAGGAGGAAAGGAATTCAGATTGTAAAGGATCAAGAGAGGCAGAAAGAGGGAAGAGGAAAATTTCTCATGGTGCTGGAACAATGGTTATTTAAATATGTACACATACTCTCTCTGATTGAACATTCCTTTCACCTTTCTTACTTCTAAGCTTTTTCTTAGAGAATGACTTTTACCTGTATTTCCCTGAATAGAGAGAAGATCATTTGTAACACCCCTCATAGCTTCAAGTGTGGAGTGGGTGATGTCATATGTTGGAAGGATAACATCTCGTGAATCCAGAGAGCCACACCATGAAATTATAGGTAAGGGGCCAGGGGTTTCATTGACTTTTCGATGCTCCAAAGGCCAATCTCCAAGATTGACATAAAATTCTAAATCTGGGAGAAGGACCTAAATAAACAAAAGAATGCTTATCAGTGCTGGGAAGACCTCAGTCTTTGGTACTAAATGCTTCAGTTCTTTGGCTTTTAAAATATTTCTGATAAAACTGAAATTTGAAAATAGTAGAAGAGAGAAGGATGCCTTTCAGTTATCAGTAGTATCAGAAAATCAAGGGTGAGGATTGTACATAACAATTCACTTGAGCAGGAGTTAGCTACCTCTGCTCAGAGGTGGCATTTAAAACTGTTGTGTATTATAGATATGGAAACTGTGTAGAAAGGTGTGAATGAGTGGCTTCAAGCACCTTTTCTGCCAGCTGCTTAAGTGAGAATTAAGTTAGACCCAAGCCCCTGTTTTCCTTCACTATAAAGCCTTTTTATAACATCTATGTTTGTTTCTGGAATCTGCTATCCATTTCTATCTCCATGGTCAATGCCTTAGTTTAGGCCTTTATCATCTCTTACCTAGATTGTTGCAATAGTTGTCCCTTACTAGATGTTCTGATTCTAGCCTCTCCCCACTCTAATCTGCTCTCCACATTACTGTCCAAATTTCTAAAACCCAAATTAATGTTACTATTAAGCTTAACAGAAACTTAAGCCTATAGGACAAGGTCTAAACTCTTTGGCTGGAATTCAGGCCCCACTCTCTTACTCTAGCTTAGCTCTGAAACCATCTTCCATCTGCCTGTGTACCAGAAAACTTTAGTTACTCTCTGAAAATGCCACCCACTGTAATATGTAATTTGCTTCACCTAGAATGCCCTTCTCCTACTTATTCACTTGGGAGTCTCCTTTCTCATCCTTCACACTCAGAGCTAATGTTACCTCCTCTATGACTCGCCTTCCTCAGACATTTTAACCCTGGGTACCTACTTTTCTTATGGGCCTATCGTGTTGTGGTACAATTACTTGTTTGTATTTATACCCCATCCTCACTTCTGAATAACAAAAACAAGTTCCACTAGAGTGAGCTGTTCAAAGACCAGAGGTGAGTCTCACTTATCGTAGATCTCCTTTCAGTCACTGGGCAAAGAACCTGGAACAAAAGGGAAGGGCAAAGGGATATGACTATTCACCTTAGTGCTTCCCTGTTATCATTTAGTAGCTCATTAGTAAGAGCCACATCAGAAGTTCTCACTGTAGAGCAGGATTTCTCAATCTTGGCACTATTGATATTTTGGTCTGGGTAATTCTTTCCTGTGGGGGCTGTCCTGTGCATTGTAGAATGATTAGCAGAATCCCTGGCCTCTACCCACCAGATGCTAGTAGTAACTCCCCAGTTGCGACAACCAAAAATATCCCTAGGCATTGCCAAATTCCTCTAAGGGGCAAAATCATTCCTAGTTAAAAACCACATGAGTACAAGATACAGAAATACAGGGCAGAGTGGATTGATGGTAGCCCAGGAAGAAAGAACCGCCTTTAGGATCAGATGCCCATAATATGCTCACATGCTCTTACGGTGGGCTGATGGGGAGGTAGGAGGCAACTGCTATTTAAAATAAGAATTGATTGCAGCCCTACATTCCATGTGCTTGGGAAATTGTATAACTCACATCAGGAAAGCTGGCTTTTGATTTAGAAAACTACCTTGATGGTCTTTCTGGGTGAGAAAGGTAAAAAATGCCCATCCTCATCCTTTACTCTGCATAATCAGGAACAAGAAATAACTAAAGGCAGTTTGAATTGCTCTGCTTAAGAGGAATTTATAGGAATTTGGCAAATGTGGAAAGAGGGGCTGAATAGAGGGACTGGGGGAGGAGTTGCTGGGGATGTGGAGAAGTCTTTTGAAAGACAGAAGCCCCAGTCATGTTTAGTAAGAAGCCAAGACTTGAAGATCAAGGGGGCTTCCCTGGTGGAGCAGTGGTTGAGAGTCCGCCTGCTGATGCAGCGAACGCGGGTTCGTGCCCTGGTCCAGGGGGATCCCACATGCCGCGGAGCGGCTGGGCCCGTGAGCCATGGCTGCTGAGCCTGCGCGTCCGGAGCCTGTGCTCCGCAACGGGAGAGGCCACGGCAGTGAGAGGCCCGCGTACCGAAAAAAAAAAGCAACAAAAAAACCCCCAGAAGATCAAGAACAACCAGTGAGAAATTCCCAGAGGCAAGTATGACTGAGAGTCTGATTAACACAGAGATGTCTATTTTTAAATGTTAGGATTTTTGTTTTGTTTTATTTACTCTGCATTGGCACAAAATAACCTCTCTCTGTTACCCCAACATTCAACAAAGTGTGCAATGCACTTAGGATAAAACAAGGAAAATGTGTCCTCAGTTCAACTTACTTTGAGGTGACAAGAAAATTGCTGTAGAAAGTGAAATCTGAATGGAAGGAGTATTCAGCAGGACTGGGGAACTTGAAGAAGTCACCTTGCAGCTGTAAATGTCTGGGAGTTCACAGAAACCTTGAGAGAGCACTATATGGCCTACTTACCTGGGATGGGGGCTCAAGCCATTTAACTTAAATTAAATATTAAAGGAAAGAGATATCCATAAAGGTGAAGAACCTATGAACACTCAGGTGGCAGACAGATGCACATTTTCAAGCCTGGAATCTATTTCCATTCTTTACCATTATTATTCTAAGAATTAAATGTTACAAATAAATAATTAAACTATTTTTAGAATCAATGAATTCATTCTCATACCTTTCTTGCCAGTGACAGCAAAATCTCATCTGAGAACATTTTGAAGTCTGTGTATTTCCCTAAAGATCTCCGGTAGATGACGTTACTGAGAATCGTGTAATGAACAATAGCACCCCTCTCATCCCCAAACCTTTTTGGAACTTCGTTTAGCATCTGCTGGAGATTGATGCTGGGGAAAGAAGCAAAATCTTTTGCAATCTGTGGTTCCTTGGCTGGACAAGACAGAGTTTTCTGCCAGGCCTGAGGATCCTCTTCTGGACACTCACAGTACTCATGGTACACTGGTCCTAAGGAAAGCAAAACACATACAATGCCAAGTTCCATTAACATGCACTGCAACACAGGGAGTTGTTTCTGCCACTGCTGTGAGCATGGGATGACTTATTGGTAAATTCTAAGATTATCCAGACAGGGATAATCTGCCCTAAACAAATCAGTGGTAAAAGTAGTAATGTCAGAGTCTTGTGCTCTCACCTTCTATCCCCCTTTCACCCCACCCTAGATAACCTAGTATAGCATATGCTCTCTCCCAATATAACCTACTCTCGGTCAATTTATTGAAAAATTTATTTCTAATGAGTTATACATGCCTGATGAGCATAAAACAACTTACCTTTAGGGGTGGTGATTTTTTAAGACAAGATGAAGTCTCTTCCTCTGAGTCCCTAAAACTACCTTCATCAGCACATCTCAAAGAGGAAATATGAAACCTAGGGGCATCTTGCAGTGTAATTTTAAAGTGGCCAGACATAAGTATAAAACTATTCTGAAGACTCATTTAAAAAATAATTTATACAGAATTTATATATTATTTCAAAATATATCCATATTTATTTTAATATAAAAATAATTTTTTAAAGTTATTCAATTTTCTTGAGAATTTCTACTTCAGACAAGTAATAGGGACCAATTTACCCTCCTGCCTGAAACTACCAAAAAACAGATAAAATATATGAAACAACATTTTTTTTAAGACATTGGACATCAGGCAATGGACAATGAGTTTGAGAGATGAGAAACAAATGAGGTAAACCCTACAGTTCCTAAAGCTTACTACCTAAGGGAATTTCTAGGTTGTGGAACATGGAGGAGGAATACAGGCAGAGCCCAGCAGTCTCACTGAGCTGAGGAGACAAGAGCTGAAAGTCCAGTGAGATCAAGGCAGCTAAAAGTTGTAGGAGTTGTACTCACTGCACAGAGAGGACTCCAGAGATCTGTACAAGGTTCCCTTCAAATATTTAAGGCATACTGACCAATATATATGTTTGAGGAAACTATCCAAGGCAGAGAAAGAACCATCCATAGGATTAGAGGCAACAATACCCATTGTTCATACAAGGCTGGGAATAGTGCCTATTCATACAAGCCAGACTGGAAAGCATTCTTCACAGAGGTTGGATAGAGTATGCAGAGATGTATTGCCTGAGTAGTAAGGAATAATTAGCACTAGACTAAACATGGCTCTGGGCCTGCCTAATAAATTGTTAAAGAAAATATGAAGGATCAAACTAATTCCAAGTAACTGCATCCTAGAGAAAAGCTCAAGAAGATGAGAAAGCATCAAGCAATGAAGAATACACTGGATGGAATTAATGACAAATTGGGCATTATAGAAGAAAAGATTAGTGAACTTAAAGATATAGCAACAGAAACTATACAAAACGAAATGGAGAAAAAACATATTTTTAAATGTAAAGAGCATAATTGAGTCATGGGATAATTTCAAGTTTAATGTATGGGCAATTAGAATTCTTGGAGGAGAGCTGGGGTAGAACAGAAAAAATATTTGAAGAAATAATGGCCAAATTTTTTCTGGATTTAATGAAAGCTATAAACCCAAAGATCCACAAACCCCAAGCACAAGAAACATGAAGAAACCTACACCAAAGCACATAATAATCAATTGCTCAAAAAAACTGATAAAGAGAAAACCTTTAGCAGAGGATCAAAGATACAGATGATGCAAGATTTATCATGGGAAATAATGCAAGTGAGAAGACAGTGGAAAAGTATATTTCAAGTACTAAAAGAAAAAAAACTGTCAACCTATAATTTTTGACAGACATCTGTCTTTCAAAAATAAAGGCAAAATAAAGACTTTTTCAGATATCCAAAAGCTGGAAGAACTAATCATCAGCATTCTCACATTAAAAGAAAAGCTAATGGGAATCCTTTAGGTAGAAGGCAAATGGTACTAGATGAAAATATGTATCTATGCAAAAGAATGAAGAGTACTAAAGATGGTAACTACCCCGGTAAACACACAAGATTTTTTTGCTTGTCATTTAAATCGCTTTAAATTACTTAGTTTTTTCTCTCCCTTAAAATATCAAGTTAAATTGAGCTCCAGAAGATACATATATAATGTTTACCCTGTTGCACATGACTTTAAGGTAATCATAATGAATTCTAAAAGCCATGGAGTCTACTCATAAGGCTGGCTCTGGTTTATGTAATAATTACTTACCTTTCAAAATATAGGGAGAGTGAGCGACATGTTCATCACCATAAAGGACCTCTATCTTCAGCCCTTCACTGACAGTTTCATACATCCTATATCGCATCAAAAATGTCCCATCATTCCTGTCCAAAGGTTTAGGGACGTGAATCCGAACTAACTCTTTAGGTGAGAGAGATTTGATTACTACTTTGAATAGTGTTTGGCCTGAAAGAAAAAAAAATTATAAGTAATTCTACTATTTCATGGTTATTTTGTTTTACTAATTATCGGGTAAGTGTCTCTACGCAGAAGTTATTTTTTCAGTACTATCAATGGTAAACAAAATTATTTTAGTTTGGAAGATCCTTGAGGCCAGGAACTACGTTTGATTTATGTCTCAAAACCAAGGATCTGATTCAACATTTGATTCCTTAGTCATTCAATAAGATTTATTGAGTGAACAAAATCATTGAATAAAATAATTCTTAAAAAAACAAGGAAGAGATTAATTTTTTGCCTATTTTATCTTTTCTCCTTTGGGTAGGTTTAAAAGCCCAGGTAGTTAAAAATCCATAAACTTTTAGGATGACATAGCTCTAAGGCAATCTAACTTACTCCTTGTAAAGTATGCACAAGCTTTCTTTGTAAACCATTTTAATACCTAATAAACCTCAATTCTGAAGAAATTTCCCTTTTATTAACCCAAATTTCAAGCTATACTTCCAAGCCCATTTCCTTAAGTAGAGAGAGATTATAGCTAGTTACTAGACTCTGCACAAATGCAACACACTCATACGTACACACAAACTCACATACCTTTGTAAATACTAGAGTTTACTTCTCTAAATTTGTTTCCTCAAGTTGAAATGAAACAGTTATACTAGGATGATCTAACAACCTTTTCAAATCCAAAATTCTGGGGGTTTTCTGTTCCAGGATAGACAATACCTACTTATCAAACTTTCCCTTCTCATTTTGCAATATATTAGCTGACTTTTCAGGCTTTGAAACAATACTGTTGCAGGAATAAATGTTGGGACTTCTTTCTTCAGAGAGTACAGCGGACATACCTGCACTCATTACAGATCTGATCCTCAGGAGCTTTAAGAATAAAGATCAGTTAATGTCTTAACCACAGTTAATCACCTATCAAAGGAATTGTTAAAAAAAAAAAAATGGCGAGGGCTTCCCTGGTGGTGCAGTGGTTGAGAGTCCGCCTGCCGATGCAGGGAACACGGCTTCGTGCCCGGGTCAGGGAAGATCCCACATGCCGTGGAGCGGCTGGGCCCGTGAGCCATGGCCGCTGAGGCTGCGCGTCTGGAGCCTGTGCTCCGGAGCGGGAGAGGCCACAACTGAGAGGCCCGCGTGCCGCAAAAAAAAAAAAAAAAAAAAAGTGGTGAATCCTCTGAAATACACAGTCCTAGTAAACAATAATTTGTGATCAAATAGTCTTTCATTTCACATTATCATATTTCATAATATTCAAATATTAAGCATATTTTTTGGTTTTTAAAATTAATTTTTATCGGAGTATAGTTGCTTTATTTTTAAATTTTATTGTATTAAGCATATTTAACATATATTTTTGAAAGTACTGAAGAAAAAGTTTGTTTCTCCTATTCTTAGTTTCTAAATCTAGTGAGTGATGTTTCTACTTTTTTTGATCTTCAGGGGTTTTATTTTTTCTTGTGGGTCGGTAAAAATGTTTCTCAGTCTCTTCAATTTAGTAATAGTAATGTAGTATCTGACATATTGCTACTACATAATTAAGTACCAAACACATACAATTTAGGATTCTTGAAAGAAGTGTGATAGAATTATGAAAGACATCTGCTAAAAAAAAATGAACTATAACAGATAAATTTAAGGGATTTATTTTAAAAAGTAATAACTTAATGTGAAATTATTATAAATGTTGGCCAATTACCTGAAATGCTTAATGAAACACGTAAGTTATTGCTTTACGTTATTTCCCGCCCAAGTTTCAGAAAGGCAATGTGGTATGGTAGACTGAAAATCAGGAAGTCAGAGCCTGGAGACTAAAAAGCCATTTCCACCATTCTCTCCCCAGACTGGAAACAGGACAGAAAAGTCTTCTTATCTCCTATCAAATAGTGCTATTCTCTGTAAGTTTATGATTTTTAAATAAACAAAACAGATATAAGACAAGCATATTAATGACTATGTGATATTTTGGAAGGAGCTGGATTTACAAAGGAAAGCTATTTCCAAAACACTTCATTATTTTTAAATTGATTACACTAAAATAGAAATAAGCAATTCCAATATCATAAAAGAGAAAATGAGAAGAATGCCATTTCAAATTGCTTCAGATAGAAGGAATGTGAATTCTCATTTGCCCTGGGGGATAATATAATGGAACAGAATCAAGCTCAGCTTGAGCTTTTCTATTCCACAAATCCACCCTTCTTTAGGAAAGATAGCTAATTGAATGAGAATGCAGTGACTAAAGGAGACAAAAGGAGGTTGGCAGTATCAAAGCCTTACATCATTAGAATCAGAAATTTTGCCGACTTTTGATATGGAAAGAACATATTTCACTTACTTAGCCAGGGGGACTGTGCCAGTCCCTGAGCTTGAGATTTTCATATGCATTTTCCCTTATTTATTTCCTCCAAGAACTTGTGAGGAAGGTATTTGTCACTCCATTTTACAGATCAGGAAGCCAAGGCTCCCTTGAAGAATTTAAGTATATACCTTGCCCAAGGTCTCATACCTATGAGTAGCAGAGCCAAAATTTGCACACAGCTTGAATCTTTCTTCTTTCAAAGCCCATTCTGAATCCAACTTGTCACACTGTGTAATGTTAACATATAGGTTCCCAAAATTCATAGTTGGAGAAATAACCTCTGACATTTCTGGTACAATGGAGTCAGCACCTCCCTTGTTGTTTAGGAATTTTATTAAGGCTCTCTACAGCTGCAACAAAAGTGTTGACTCCATCTGGCCAAGGGAACAGAGTCCCTGAAGGCCAACTTGTTACACCTTGAGGCTAAATGGAAATCCACCCAAATGTCTGGCTTCCTGCTTACCATGGATACTCTAGGATCTTAGTGAAAACTGGTTCACAGTGATCATATTACCAGTGATTTGATAAAAGGGAAAGACCATTGAACTAGATATTGAAAGGGTTGGGTATCTGGTTTTGACTCTGATCCTTATCCACTGTGGGGCCACAGGAAAGACATTTGTTTTCACTAACCTGGTTTCTTATAGGAAAAGTGAAGAGAATAGTATCTACCCTTCCTACCTCAGAGGATGCTTAAGGAGAGCAAATTAAGCAGGGCACAGTTCAAAACACTGAAGTGCTACACAACTAGGAGGTAAGATAAGTTTATGAAGATATCATTACTGATGAAGGTAGAGGATGACTGAGGAGAAAATGAGTACTTGTATCCTGACATCTTGACATACTCCAACCACCCTCTCTCCACCCCTTCTTTCTTTTCTTCTACAATATTTACTGAGCAACTCTGCCAGGCATTATGTTAGATGCTGGGAATATAACAGTGTCAACAGGTTTTGCCTACATTCAGAATAGAAGGAAATAATCTAAGTCATGTTAGTGAAAATAAAGATATAAATTGGTTTTTTTCCTCATTCAAGGTCACAAGGGAATGAGTAGGATAGTCAAATTCAAGGGATTGAGTAGGATAGTCAAATAGTTAGCTTAGAAACCCCATTAGGGAACTGTAGATAGAGAGGGAAATTTAGGGGGCTTTGGGAGACCACAGTAAGATTAATGATCACTCAAGAAAGTAATGGGAAAATCCTGAAACAATGTGGGCTTGCTTGACTCATAAAGCAGAACAAGTTGCTTAGCATCAAAGCCAGATTGGCTTGCTTAACAACAAAATCAAGCTAACTTGATTAGCAACAAAATCATGCAACAGAAGCAGGAGACATGCCCCCAAACAATAGTAGCATGGGACCTACATCCTGCCCAGTGAGCCCAGTAAGTTAATGACCCCCAAAACATGCTCTTTGCCAGATGCCCTAAAAACAATAAAACAATAGTGGAGAATAAGGCCTACAACCTGCCTAGTGGTGTCATCAAGTTAATGACCCCCAGCACATGCTCTGTGCACACACACAAAAAACAATCATTTATGGAAATGTGACATCTACCCAAGAGAGACAAAGAAGGTCTTCTCCCCGTCCCCTGTCTTCCTTTGATTATAAAACTGCAACCCACTAAGCACTCAGGGGAGAGCAACGCTTGCCTGCCCACTTGTAAGCCTCACAAGTGTTCTATTCTAATCAATCACTTCTTATCTATTACTTTGCCTTTCGTTGAATTCTTTCTGTGTTGAAACATAAAGGGCCAGGCTCCTTGGAGCCCGCTGAAACAACACCTATCAGTTTCAAAAGGGCATGGACATTTTTCATAAATGATACATTTTTAAAAAATTACATTTTCTAACTGTTGAAACTCATTTTTGCACATTAGGTTTGTAAATGTTTAAGACTCTTCATATGTTGGGAAAATTACTTTCCAGAAACATTTGACCAATTGTGCTCCCACCAGCAGAGGATGAAGGTCATTGTCTGAGAGTATCTCATTAGCAGCTTTGAGTATTACCACTTAAAATATTTTTGCCATTATTTTTAGATTAAAAAATGGAATTTTATTTTAATTTATAGTTCTTTCATTAAAAGTAAGATTAACAGTATTTCCTTTTGGATCATGTAACTTTCCTTTTTCATGTATAAATTAATATTTTCCTTAGTTTTCCATCTTCTTTTCTTTCTAAAGTCCTCGCCCATTTATAACATTATAAAATTAATTTTAGAAAACAAAGAAAACTATAAAGAAGAAAATACACCCCATGGTGAAAGACTGAATCTGGGTTTAAGAATCTTTTCTTCTAATCCTTAGGGCCATGGAGAGTCTTTCTAAAGCTGAAAAAAAAAAAAAAGTACTCAGTTTTCCACTGGCAGCGGAAGGGGCACTGGGTATTCTGATTGTTTCTTTGTTGATAAAACAGGGTGCCAGTTAGCAAGACATAATTTAGACATAAATTATCAAATCCTGACTGGCAACAACTTGAAACTAGCGGCACAAGTTGTAAGACGTTGCAAAGGTAAGATATTAAAGAGAAACGTGGGAGGATGACTGGGCAGAAGGGATTCAGGATGATATCCACCCTCGGTAGAGGTAAAACCTAATGCGTTCTGAGTTTCGCTAATTCCTGCAATCTGCTTTCAAGAACTCAAAACTCTTAAGAAAATAACCTAGTCTGCAAAACTGCCTCCTTTCTGCCTACTGCTCTGATATTTCCTTTGTGTAGCAGGGAGCTGTTTCAAACCCATTAGGGCTAAACAGTGTAACCCGATCCGATTCTTGGGCTTGATGACTCAACACGTGAAGGCTCTCCCTGCAAGCTGTAACAGATCAGACAACTACTAGTCAGGGGTGGAAAGACCATCTCCAACTTGAGACTCACACTGCATTCATTAACACCCTGGGAGCCATCCATTCGGAATATCAGTCCTTGCACGTTAACTAAGGAAGGGCCCTCGGAGTTCATTTATTCATTCAGCAGACTCTTGTTGCAACTGCCTCCCGCCTTCGGGTCCGGGGAGGGGAGAGAAGAGGAAGTGACCGGACTCCGGGGAAGGACGCCACGCCGGCGGCGGGCGGATTCCCGAGAGGCGCGGTCGCGGCGGGGACGGGCGGCGGGGACGGAGGGGAGCGGGCAGCGGAGCGAGGGAGGCCCGCGGCCGAACGCTACCTGGGGGCGAGCGAGTGAGGTTTTGGCCCTCCGAGTTGACGGCCTGCAGGTAGAAATAGCGGACGGGCAAAACGACGCCCGCCCGCAGCCCGGGCCCCCACACCAGGCTCCGCGGCGCGCTGACCGGAGCCTCGGGGGCCCCCGCGGCCACGAGCAGGGCGAGCTGCAGCGGTAGTAGCGGAACCAGCGGGAGGCGGCGCATGGTCTCTGGGCCGCTGCGGTCCAGCTCGGCTGCGGCGGGAAGGGGACGGGAGCGCGGCGGGCCGGAGCTGGGCCCACCCCGGGGCGGGCTGTGCGCCGCCGCCCGCCGTCCCGCCTCCGGCCCCCTTCCGGCGGGAACACGAGGGCGCGCCGCAGGCGACTGCGTCGGGCGCTGCCGGGGATCCGCGATGGACTCGTCATTTCCCCTACCCCACCCCAGCCGCGCAGGGTTGAGGACCAGGGTCGAGGGGCGGACACTGAGACCAGGGTGCTTGAGGCTGTACCCGGCCCCCACCTCTGGTTGCTGGAGTTTGGCACCTGTTTAGTGGAAACCATCTTTTGAAGGACGCAAACACAGTGGTGATTGCTAGGGGACCGGAGAAAAGGCCCAGCGGCGAACAGCTTTGAAGAGTTTAGGGAAATGCCTTCAAACAAGGAATTTCACTGGGTTTACAAGACGCTGAGCAAATATCACCCCCCTGATTCCCTACAAGGCCAAATCTCCCAGCCCTTTTGTTCACATCAGCACCAAATTTTATTACCTATCTCTTGTTTGTTTTCTGCTCAGCAGTTTCCCTCACTGGACTGTGATTCTCTCCATTCTCCCTACTCCCCTAACTCTAACTTCCCTTCTTTCAACAAGTGTTTGCTGAGCATCCACTGAGTTTGGACCAAGCCTCAAGCGAGGAGCCAGGAGCTGGGCACTGGAGTAGCAGAAGTCACGGTTGAGGCTGGTGGGTGAGCGTCACCTCAAAGTCAGAAGCTGCTGTCCCCTGTAATTGATGAGGAATGATTGGTCTTGATTACTCCTCAGATGCTGAAAGCTGGATCTGGGAAGAGACTGGCAGGGGCCCTATTAGCGGGAAGCCACTGTCTGCCTCTCTTTTCGGACCATTTTATCTATATTAGTTAATTATTCTTCCTTCTTTTATCTATTTTAATCTATTCAAAGGAAATAAAAGTTCTTCACAGGCTGGGTGAGCTAGGGAAAATTCATGTACCGGTATGGACACAGGATTTCTTTCTTTTTTAAAATAAATAAATTTATTTATTTATTGGCTGCATTGGGTCTTCATTGCTGCACGCAGGCTTTCTCTAGTTGTGGTGAGCGGGGGCTACTCTTTGTTGCAGTACGCGGGCTTCTCATTGTGGTGACTTCTTTTCTTGAGAAGCATGGGCTCTAGGCACGCAGACTTCAGTAGTTGCATCATGCAGGCTCAGTAGTTGTTGCTGCTGGGCTGTAGAGCACAGGCTCAGTAGTTGTGGCGCACTGCTCCTCCCAGACCAGGGATCGAACCCCTGTCCCCTACATTGGCAGTGGATTCTTAACCACTGCACCACCAGGGAAGTCCCTGGAACAGAGACTGCCTCCTTCTGATAGTTTCTTAATCCAGAGTCACCAGAATCAGGCCCTTGGGCTGCTCAGCATTCCTGCTATGACCAAGTTTTACCAGAGCAAAATCTTTACTATATTTTCCCCACTTCTCTTGACCTATTTTAATAATGCTGAGCAGAGTTTGTAGATAGTGTTCTTTGTATTTTGGAAAAGTTTTCAGAAACCGATAGTAAAGCACTGATAAATTGCAGGGCTAAAGTGTGGCATTACTTGGCATTACTTTCACTGCTAAATTTTATTTTGTGGGAGTGTCTGCATACTTTAAATTGAAAGATTTGTTTTCCTCTAGCTATTGCTTAAAAGGTTGTTTGGAACACATTGTGTTTGCATTCTTTCAAAATAAATATTAACTTTTTTATTCAGAGAAATAATCTGAGGCTTAGCTGGTACTGGATGGTAGTAAAATATGGCCTAATAACATTCCATCCAAAAACAACAGAATACAGTTTCTTCTCAAGTGCTCATGGAACATTCTCCAGGATAGATCATATCTTGGGTCACAAACCAAGCCTTGGTAAATTAAAATTGAAATCATATCAAGTATCTGTTCCGACCACAACACTATGAGACTAGATATCAATTACAGGAAAAAATCTGTAAAAAATACAAACACATGGAGGCTAAACAATACAGTACTAAATAGCCAAGAGATCACTGAAGAAATCAAAGAGGAAATCAGAAAATACCTAGAAACAAATGTCAATGAAAGCACTATGACCCAAAACCTATGGGATGCAGCAAAAGCAGTTCTAAGAGGGAATTTTATAGCAATACAATCCTACCTCAAGAAACAAGAAACATCTCAAATAAACAACCTAAACTTACACCCAAAGCAATTAGAGAAAGAAGAACAAAAAACCCCAAAGTTAGCAGAAGGAAAGAAATCATAAAGATCAGACCAGAAATAAATGAAAACGAAATAAAGGAAACAATAGCAAATTTCAATAAAGCTAAAAACTGGTTCTTTGAGAAGATAAACAAAATTGATAAACCATTAGCCAGACTCCAAGAAAAAAAGGGAGAAGACTCAAATCAATAGAATTAGATATGAATAAAGAGAAGTAACAATGGACACTGTAGAAATATAAAGGATCATGAGAGATTACTACAAGCAACTATATGCCAATAAAATAGACAACCTGGAAGAAATGGACAAATTCTTAGAAAAGCACAACCTTCTGAGACTGAACCAGGAAGAAACAGAAAATATAAACAGACCAGTCACAAGCACTGAAATTGAGACTTGATTAAAAATCTTCCAACAAACAAAAACCCAGGACCAGATGCTTCACAGGGGAATTCTATCAAACATTTAGAGAAGAGCTAACACCTATCCTTCTCAAACTCTTCCAAAATATAGCAGAGGGAGGAACACTCCCAAACTCATTCTCCGAGGCCACCATCACCCTGATACCAAAACCAGACAAAAATGTCACAAGGAAAGAAAACTACAGGCCAATATCACTGATGAACATAGATGTAAAAATCCTCAACAAAATACTAGCAAACAGAATCCAACAGTACATTAAAAGGATCATACACCATGATCAAGTGGGATTTATTCCAGGAATGCAAGGATTCTTCAATATATGCAAATCAATCAATGTGATACACCATATTAACAAATTAAAGGATAAAAAACATATGATCATCTCAATAGATGCAGAAAAATCTTTTGACAAAATTCAACACCCATTTATGATAAAAATCCTCCAGAAAGTAGGCATAGAGGGAACCTACCTCAACATAATAAAGGCCATATATGACAAACCCACAGCCAACATCGTTCTCAATGGTGAACAACTGAAACCGTTTCCTCTAAGATCAGGAACAAGACAAGGTTGTCCACTCTCACGACTATTATTCAATGTAGTTTTGGAAGTTTTAGCCACGGCAATCAGAGAAGAAAAAGAAATAAAAGGAATCCAAACTGGAAAAGAAGAAGTAAAGCTGTCACTGTTTGCAGATGACATGATACTATACAAAGAGAATCCTAAAGATGCTCCCAGAAAACTACTAGAGCTAATCAATGAATTTGGTAAAGTTGCAGGGTACAAAATTAATACACAGAAATCTCTTGCATTCCTATATACTAATGATGAAAAATCTAAAAGAGAAATTAAGGAAACACTCCCATTTACCATTGCAACAAAAAGAATAAAATACCTAGGAATAAACCTACCGAAGGAGAGAAAAGACCTGTATGCAGAAAACTGTAAGACACTGATGAAAGAAATTAAAGATGATACAGATGGAGAGATATACCATGTTCTTGGATTGGAAGAATCAACATTATGAAAATGACTCTATTATCCAAAGCAATCTACAGATTCAGTGCAATCCCTATCAAACTACCAATGGCATTTTTCTCAGAACTAGAACAAAAAATTTCACAATTTGTATGGAAACACAAAAGACCCCGAGTAGCCAAAGCAATATTGAGAAAGAAAAATGGAGCTGGAGGAATCAGGCTCCCTGACTTCAGGCTGTACTACAAAGCTACAGTAATCAAGACAGTATGGTACTGGCACAAGAACAGAAATATAGATTAATGGAACAGGATAGAAAGCCCAGAGATAAACCCACGCACATATGTCACCTTATTTTTGATAAAGGAGGCAAGAATATACAATGGAGGAAAGACAGCCTCTTCAATAAGTGGTGCTGGGAAAACTGGACAGCTACATGTAAAAGAATGAAATTAGAACACTCCCTAACACCATACACAAAAATAAACTGAAAATGGATTAAAGACCTAAATGTAAGACTGGACACTATAAAACTCTTAGAGTAAAACATAGGCCAAACACTCTGTGACATAAATCACAGCAAGATTGTTTTTGACCCACCTCCTAGAGAAAGGAAAATAAACCTAAAAATAAACAATTGGGACCTAATGAAACTTAAAAGCTTTTGCACAGCAAAGGAAACCATAAACAAGATGAAAAGACAACCCTCAGAATGGGAGAAAATATGTGCAAATGAAGCAACTGACAAAGGATTAACCTCCAACATTTATAAGCAACTCAGGCAGCTCAATACCAAAAAACAAGCAACCCAATCCAAAAATGGGCAGAAGACCTAAATAGACATTTCTCCAAAGAAAATATACAGATTGCCAACAAAGACATGAAAGGATGCTCAGCATCACTAATCATTAGAGAAATGCAAATAAAAACCACAATGTGGTATCACCTCACACCAGTCAGAATGGCCATCATCAAAAAAACCTAGAAACAATAAATGCTGGAGAGAGTGTGGAGAAAAAGGAACCTCTTGCACTGTTGGTTGGAATGTAAATTGAAACAGCCACTATGGAGAACAGTATAGAGGTTCCTTAAAAAACTAAAAATAGAAGTACCATACGACCCAGCAATCCCACTACTGGGTATATACCCTGAGAAAATCATAATTCAAGAAGAGTTGGGCTTCCCTGGTGGCGCAGTGGTTGAGAGTCCGCCTGCCGATGCAGGGGACACGGGCTCGTGCCCCGGTCCCAGAAGATCCCACTTGCCATGGAGCAGCTAGGCCCGTGACCCATGGCCGCTGAGCCTGCGTGTCCGGAGCTGGTGCTCTGCAACGGGAGAGGCCAAAACAGTGAGAGGCCCGCGTATCGAAAAAAAAAAAAAAAGAAGAAGAAGAAGAAGAGTCATGTACCACAATATTCATTGCAGCTCTATTTACAATAGCCAGGACATGGAAGCCACCTAAGTGTCCATCGACAGATGAATGGATAAAGAAGATGTGGCACATATATACAATGGAATATTACTCAGCCATAAATAGAAACGAAATTGAGTCATTTGTAGTGAGGTGGATGGACCTAGAGCCTGTCATACAGAGTGAAGTAAGTCACAAAGAACAAAACAAATACCATATACTAACACAAATATATGGAATCTAAAAAAAAAAATGTTCTGAAGAACTAGGGGCAGGACAGCAATAAAGACGCAGATGTAGAGAATGAACTTGAGGACATAGGGAGGGGGAAGGGTTAGTTGGGACGAAGTGAGAAAGTGGCATGGACATATATACATTACCAAATGTAAATAGCTAGTGGGAAGCAGCCACATAGCACAGGGAGATCAGCATGGTGCTTTGTGACCACCTAGAGGGGTGGGATAAGGAGGGTGGGAGGAAGATGCAAGAGGGAGTCGATATGGGGATATATGTATATGTATACCTGATTCACTTTTTTATACAGCAGAAACACCATTGTAAAGCAATTGTGCTCCAATAAAGATGTTTAAAAAATATGGCCTAATAAATTAGATAACACGTGGTAACACCATTTTTGAGAACAGATCAAGGAAGCCATATAATTGTATCTGAACACTTGTTTAGTTGTACTGGATCTATAGCAACCTGTTTTCTTTCTCATCCTAACCCATATCTTAAAAAGTATATCTCTTCAGATCAACCAATGCCTTGATTAGATTCTTTATAATAAATCAAATATCATTCACTCAACAAACATTTATTCCATGCCTACTATGTTTTACACATTATACTTTGACTTCACAGCTCCTGTGGTTTAGTGGAGAAGAAAGACGAAGAGGAATTGTAAATAGTGTTATAGGTGCTAAAACATGGGTGTCAAGTACGGTATAGTGTCTGGGATTTTACCCTATTTACAAGCTAATAAGTTAGTCTGTTACTCTTTCATGGATGCTGTCAAAAGACACAAGACTCCTGGGTCAGAGACAAAGAACAATATTATTCATTGTAAAAGCAGTAGCCAGAGCTTGTTTTGGTTTGTGTTGGATCCCCATATCCCTTGTTATGGGCTGAAATGAGTTCCTCCATAATTCATATGTAGAGGTGTTAACCCCAGTACCTCAGAATATCACTGTATTTGGAGACAGGACCTTTAAAGAGATGATTAAGTTAAAAGCAAGTCATTAGGGTGGGCCCTAAACCAATCTAACTGTTGTCCTAGTAAGAAGAGGAAATTTGGGCACACAGAGAGACACCAGGAGTTCTTGGTTACGGGAGACAGACCATGTGAGGATGCAGTGAGAAGGTAGCCATCTGCAATCCAAGGAGAGAGGAGTCAGGAGAAATCAAATTTGATCTTGGACTTCTAGTCTCCAGAACTGTGAGAAAATAAATCCTGCCATTTAAGCCAATCAGTCTGTGGAATTTTGTTATGGTGGTCCTAGCAAACGAATACACTCTCTCCGCACCCCTCCACAAAGTCCTGTGGGGACAATGCAGAAGGCCTGTCCTGGATGCCTGAAGTGAGTTGCATTACAAGAGATACACTCTAAATTCAGGGGCTTGCCATTTTTACAGTAAGGGGAATTAAGTCTGTTCTTTGTCAGTGGGGAGATGTTTTCTCATCGCTCTAGGATGCTTGCTGCAAACACACCCTGTACCTTTACACCACGGGTAAAGAATAGTCAAGAACTTACATTCTTGGCATACCCAGCAAAAATGTTCAGATATGTCCAGAACCCATGGCAGATTGCCTCTACCAACATAAGTACACCATATGAGGTCCAGTTAACCCAATCTTGGGAGAACTGAGATGCTTTCTGAAAGAGATGACATCTATGCTGACTCATAAAGGTCAAATAAGAATTTGCTGCAGGAAGAGGGGAGAGGGCATTCCAGGCAGGAGAAAAGTCATGCCTAAAAGTTGAAATAAATGACACACTTCAAGAAGTTTTCTGATCCCTTTCACATTCATCTATATATTGAGTTCCAATCTCAGGCACCTAGAATTACAGTCTGTGTGTGACTCTGGAAGGTCAACATTCAATATGTATGCTTTTATGAATTGCACTGGCCCCTGGAGTCTTCACATTAAAGCTATGTAAAATTCACAGCTATTGATTATTCACTCAGTTCATCATTTTCTACCTTTTCTAGAAACTGTTCCTCTTTTTTTTTTTTAATATACTACACAATCCAGAGTTAACAGTGAGGCTTTGCGAAACATGACCTTAACCCATGGCCACAGTTGATTGGTCCATAGTTTAGGACCTGCCTCATACTGAACCAGTTGGAATCTTTTCCTTGGGAGTTTAAAATCAGGGTTAAGAGATTTCAATTTGTAACTATTCTCTTAAACAGAGGCAACGTAAACGTCATGTTTTTTGCCTTTTAGACTGAAAATGGAGGAGAACTATAGAAAACTCTCTGGGTTTTCTATACAGTGCACTATAGAGTCTTGGTACAGTTCATAAGCAGCTTCTCTGCCCTTGGTTTCTGGGATATCCCTGTGTCATTATAATAAATTCATCTTTTAACATTAGAGAATTGTCTAATTATCAATGTTATTAATAAAAACCTTACTTGGGCTCAGACAAGCTTAGATCTCATAAAAATTCATAAAAATTTATTTTTGATTATTTCAGTAATATTTATTCAGCACCCACTTTTTGTCATGCGTTCTGCAAGGTGCTGGGAATATAAACTCAGTGCCTGCCTTTCCATACATTACAGTTCCAAGCGTGGATTTTAGATTATGAGACAACTGGTTTAAATATTAACTTGCATTTAGAATCTCAGAATACAGGTGTATTTCCACCTAAAACACACTACTCATTGGTCCAGTCTGAATCAGGCACTCATTCCTGAACCAATCAATTGTACTCAGACTCTTAGGGTCTTGTAAGAACATTGATTCTTCCACAGTGAACATGTGGTGGTGGTGGTGGTGATGGGGTATCAGTTGGAGAATGGAATTGCCAGAGAAAAGAAAAAAGTGTCTCCTGGGAAGACAATCATATCAGCAACCACTGCATACCTCCAAAGCATTTCTAGAAGTACTTCTGAGTTTACTCTAGACTGCAATGACAGCATAATCTGCAAAGGATGGATGGGATAGAAAGCATAGGCTCAGAGGGAAAATTAGGGCTAGCATTTATTTTATTAAAACACAATGTTTCCTAAAAGTTCTCAACAGAAGGAAAAAACCAATTTTCTTCTTCTTCTACCCCCCCTTCTTTTTGTATCTGTATGAGATGATGAATGTTAATTAAAGTTATTGTGACAATCATTTGGCAATATAGGTAAGTCATGTCATTATGCTGTACACTTTAAACTTATACAGTGCTGTATCTCAATTATATCTCAATACAACTGAAAAAAAACCCCACAATTTTTCACAGACTGTAGTACAAATATTAATTTTCTGAAAGAAGATAACTTATTAAATATTCTCCTGGATAGTAAATCTTTTTAAAAAATTATCTCATTTTTTATCTGTATACCCACTGATAAAACATTCTAAGTGCATAAATACAATCATAATTACACACACACATAGATTCCTATGTATACCCATGTGTGTGTATATTTACAGTTTCTTTTGTGGAGGGGTCTTGGCTACCTCTTCTCTCTCTTTTCTGCTGTTCTTGAACATACCTCCCCACCTCGCCCCCCCAGTCTGGCCACAAAGCAACCAACATTAATAGCCTAGTATGTAGCCCTCCATACATACACATGCATATACAGGTTTCTTGGTTAATGCTTTACGAAAATGAGATTTTGTATTTCTCACTCAATACTACCTCATGCAAATTCTTCTAAGTCAACTTGTATAGTTATATCTTATTTTTTTAATGGTTTCATCATATTACATATGTAGATGTTTATAATATGTTCAGTCACTTCTTATTAGGTATTCACTTTGTTTCTGGTTTTTTGCCACAACAAACATTGTAGCAATACAAATTATTATGTGTAACTCTATGCATATTAGTGCTTTTTATTTCTATTGGAGTGGTTTCTGGGGCAAATAAATATGATTCAGCTAACATCCTGATTCTGCATCTTCCTGGTCATAACAAGGACAGAAGCTCCCATGGCAGTCCAATAATCTATGGCATGGTTTTAGGAATTGGATCTAGAATTTCAGCCTAATGTTTATCTCCTGACCCTACCAATGTGTTTCTGAGCAAAGAATATATACATTAATAGCTCCTTTTCTATTTGAACCACCTAGAGAGGATTATATTATCTACAACTAGAAATCCTAGCTGATCTAATATATTTTAAATTTTAATAAAGGACAGTAAAAGTATTTTGAATAAAATACTGCTCATATTCAAGATGATGACACTCTCCTGTCCTTGGTAGAGAGATGGCTTTGGGTTCCTTTTCTAGAAAAGCTAAAAGATTAGTACAAATCTACTAATTTGTTTAGCAGGAATGAATATTGCATGTCTTACATTTCAACGGGAAAGATTTGCTTATCTTTCATAAGTGCTACTGGGCAGTAGATGGCCCAACTCCACAGGGCTTCCTCTCCTTTATAAGTGTGAGAACTCTCAGAGAGAAATGCCACACCCTCCTCATTCCTCCTCTCTTTTGCAGCCAGGTACATTGATCTCCACTTGTTGGTTGGTTGCTTTTTGGTACAAATGGAAGAAGAGAGAAGGAGTCATTGTTTTCTAAAACCACTCATATGTCTGATCTTATTCAATAGCCACCAGAAAGATTTATTTGAATACTTTTGTCCACCACACTCCACCCCTCCTTTTCTTTTTTGTATTCTTCCTGAAACTTTCACACTTAAAAATAATCATTTGAGGATGGGAATAAAATACAAGTCAAATAATGCATCTATTTAAATCATTTATTTCAACACAGGCATTGTTTCAAATTTGTACCTTGTCTTGTAACACATTTCATATCTAGAGAACAGGTTTGAGAACAAGTACATAAAAGGATTATTTGACAACATTTTTTTTTTTTTTTTTCGGTACGCGGGCCTCTCCCGCTGCGGAGCACAGGCTCCGGATGCGCACGCTCAGTGGCCATGGCTCACGGGCCCAGCTGCTACGTGGCATGTGGGATCTTCCCGGACCGGGGCACGAACCCACGTCCCCTGCATCAGCAGGTGGACTCCCAACTACTGCACCACCAGGGAGGCCCGACAACATTTTAAACAAAAGTGCTTAAGGCTTATTACATGTTTCAGAAACACAGAAATGCCAGTCACAAAGAGCCTCAAAGTAAAATATTTACATATTTACACTGTACATTTAAATGGGTTATTCTGAAGCATTTTTACTATTATTAACAATAATAAGCAATATTATTCTCTTAGGCCTCAAGAGAGGCCTCTTAGCAATAAGGCCTCTTTAACCCTCTGGCATTCAATGGAGTATATTATTTTTATGGAGGTGTGGATATTCCAGTTTGATACCTAGCTTTACCATAATGTAAGTGGACTTTCTTTCACCACCTCAAGTACAGGCACACATGTACCTCCTACACAAAGCAGCTTTTATTAGCCTATCATCTGCCAAAACCTTGTTAGTAGCAGTTGAAGTTTTATTAACAGCTATGTATTTACAATATAAGGGGGTAAATTATTTAAAGGGAAGTCTCTAAAAATTAAAATAATCTCATTAAGCCCTATTTTAAATGGACTTTACATGTAAAATTTATGGCTATAGAAGTCTATTATTTAAACAAGTTAATAATTTACCAGGTACTTATTAGTATTGTTTCCTTCATTATTTACTCCATTTTTGTGACTATTTACTTTAATGATGATTATATATTTTAGAAAATGAGTTATGAGTATAAAAATGACTATTATAAATTACTATAGCTATACCAAAAATGAATATTAAAAAGCATCAGTTTGTATGTTAAAATACATAGACATTTGCTATACTTCTTTAACGAAGCGTTTTATAAAGGTATAAAATTATAGAAGGTGCTATTTTCATGAATTTTCTGTTTGCTTGATTTTTGAGCCAGACCAACAAGAAAACATTACAAATAGTGTAAGTGAGCACTGGCCATCAATGACCTTTGAATTCAGATGGTAGATTCTAGTACAGAGAAGCAGGGTCCTGAAGTAGTTATTTAGCCTGACCTTAACTTACCTGTTGATATAGGCTAAATTCAGTTAAAAATAAGCTAACTTCATCTCACCTTTTGTAACATATGTGTAGATTCAGAATATTTACCGAACTAGATCGGTAAATGATCATTTTAAAAAACAGGAATCTTAATATTATTAACTTTGAATATTTTAAAATTAAATAGAAAACATAGGTCATGGTTTATGAATTTTATTTAAATAATTAGATAAATAGAAAAAGGAAGGTAGAATTTACAAACATACATGAAACAAAGAATAAACTGTTATTTATTCTTCACCATACAAATTTAAATGGAAACGTTTAGAACAGTTGATTTAGAATTCTACTATCAGTCTCTTTGAGGTCAGGATTGGCCAGAGCTGGCAGTTTAAGACAATTTATAGATTGAAGAAAGAGCTTTCATGTAATTACCTCATTTTCCTTAGTTTTGAGTTTCATGGGAACAATGCAAACTAGCTCTGGCATTTTGCTTCTAGGCAAGGCAATGGTTAGGAGGAGAATAATAATATAGTCCTTTCGTGCATTTCTGTCAGTTCCAAATTTCTGTATACTTCCCCAACACCTATCATTATCCTTAATTTATATGGATGAAACAGACTAGGTGAGAAAAATGGAAACTAAAATGAGGCCAGGAAGCAAATATAAACCAAACAAGATGAAATCCATTCATGTTGACCCTCATAGTACTAAGATCCAGGATGGCATGATTTCTGTAGTTCTAGCAGATTAGCTTCACTGCCACCTATTTATTGGTCTTTATGCTGATTAGGAGGAGAGAAAACCCCCAAAATTCCATATGGCATATAAAGAGTTAGGAAAGCCAAGTTATCAGTGGGTGTGACAAGTTATTTAGTCTAGATAAATTATTGAAGGAATCATAGTGACGAGCCCTTAGAAGTTCTGCCTTCTAATTTCCAAGGGTCTGGTAAATGATCTGGCAAAGAAGCCTGTGAACCTCAAGGTGTCAGATCTGACTTGGCAGTACTTTCGGAACTTGACCAAGGCTACCACTTGCAACTAAAATGTCTCACATGGAAAAAAGTGTTCTATCCTGCAAATAAAGAAAAATTTTAAATGGATGGTTCTGGAGAAATGGAAAAAAAAAGGAACAGTTGCTGAGAGAGCTGCAGTAAGGATGTCAGTCTCATGAAGGGATGTCTGCTTATCTCTACCCCTCAGTTATATTCCCTTCCTAAGCAGAAATTCTGTGGCTAAGCCACCCTCTGTACCATCCTAGAAACTATTTCAAAGGAATTCCTAGGAGTACTAATGTTCTTTGGCTTACTAGGGATTCACCTCTTCACCTATTATCTCAACAAGCATTTCAAATATGTGTCTCCCTGGCTCCACTATGGATAAAACAGGATGTCCTTACAGAAATCCCCTTATATTTGTTCAAAAGAAAAAAATACCAAAAAACCCAAACTCTAAACCTCCTAAATGTTGATGAGTCAGACAGGATAATAATACTTACTTCCATTGTTATCACCCTACATTTTATTTAATGCCATGAATATAAGGTATGGAAGAGGTAAGACAGAGTTTTGCTGTTGTGCTGGGATATTAAAGTTGTAAACCACCATGAAAGGCATAGGAAAATTAGGGGGAAGATAGAGCAGAAAACCAAAATTGGACAGTGAATTAGAGATTAAGTTTGGGCTGAGTGGCAGAAGGCCAAGGATAAATACAGAGGAAGAAAACAGCAGAGAATCCCTCTAAACAAGAATTCATTGCTTTAGAATTCAGGAAGTCTATATATAGGGTGTGGAGGGAGAAAAAAAGAGAATTTGGATTGTTTCAGAGCAGGAACTGTCCAGACTAGATATTTTTTTCTAATACCTGTCCTTTCCGTAGACATACATATTTGCACTTTATTTACATTACAAACTTTTGGTGAAAAGGTTATACATTTTATAGAAAAAGCCTCACAATTCTGACTCTTTGTCATTTTCATCCAGGTAGTATTCGTCGTCCGTGGTTGTGTCTGTGTCACAATCTGAGTCTACTGGGTCACCTTCATAGATATTAAGTGGCGTACTTAGAGATAAGCCATCTTCTGGCATTTGATTACTAGGAGAATTAGAACTTGATGACTCTGTTGGGTTAGGAGGGTTAACTACATCATCTTTCAGGAAGCCAGGGTTCTGAAGAAAACTTGGTTTCCATAATCTTCCTTGTGTGAGTGACCTCTTTACATTCTCCAAGAAAGCCAGTTGTTGTTCTTTCCCAAATATCCCATAGTCAATAGGTCTGGATATAGATGTTGCTGACCTAGGACCCATTTTTGGCCTACTGTTGTACAAAGCCCAACTTTCATTTTCATCACAGGAGGGAAGTCCAGAAAAAGATTTGAATCTTCGACTGTACCCACTGTTGTTAGAGAATTCATTCCCAAGGGTCAGTTGACTCAGGGCATTGTCAATAGAAGTACTTTCAGAAAAATGACGCTCTCTGACTCTTGGAGGATGACTTTTTCGTAGTAGAGCACCGTGCACATTGATGCCTTTTAAACTCTTTGAACGATAGGGGTGTGGCTCAGGTTCCCACTCCAGAGGTGAAGCACTCCTTTGTTGTTGCTGAAAACTGGCCAGTGGCATGCTTACTGTAGATTTCTCTGCAGGCTCCAATTGAAAAGGAGGGTTCAGCCCCCTCTGATGGTCAGGGAAGTCTGCTTCCCTGAGGCTGATCAATGAGGATTGGGCCAGGGCTTCTGACGCTCCTTCCAAAATCTGAGCTACTGTTACATCCTTAGAATTCTCATACTTTAGTTGTGATTCTGAGATTTTTTTAAACTCGTTTTGATGTGGCTGTGAAATATTGTTAGACTTCTGATTGCTTACGTGTGTATAAGTTTCTCCGTTGGTTATTGCAGTAACCTGGAGAGGGTCCTCGGGTTTCTCCACATTTACTCCATCATTACGTAACCTGCTTTCATCTGTGGATTCTGTGGACTTTAAAGTAGGCACAGGGGAGTGTGGGTTGCACTCTGGTGTGCCAAGGGATAAGGTGCTAAAGCCAGAACTGTGCCCACTTTGAGGAAAGATAGTAGCTACATGTCTTCTGGGGTATAAATCTTCAGCTGGAAATTTTCTGCTTGCTTTGGACATAACTGCCAATCTGTGTTTAACTGAAGATCTGTTTTTCCCTTTTTCTAGGTCATCCAAGCTTTTTTTACTTTTATTACTTCCTTCAGGAAGTGAAGGTTGATTCCATGCCAACCCCTGCATTTCATCTTTAGCCTTGCTCTCTGTCATATTTACCTTCTGACTTCTTTGAGGTGGTTCTCTGGGTTCAGACTGCAAACTGTCTAAATCTTGTTCACTTGAACAAGTCTTCTCATCAAGCTGTAGTTTATGCAAGGCTGGAGTAAGAGCAAAGACTTGGCTTTCTGAGTCAGAAAGTGGTTTATCAGGGTTTTTTGGGAAATCTTTTCTAATTTCCCCTCTTACTTCCCCAGGCTGCAATCCATTGGAGCTATCATCTATAGCTATGCCTGTTATATCTTTCTGATGACTTCCAGTAGCTGTAATGGCTATAGCACTACTTGTGCACTCCCCAGAACTTCTAGTGATTTGGGAATTTTCAACATTCTCTTCTGAATGGGCTGGGAGGTTAGAAAAATCACTGTTACCTGATTTAATGGATTGCTGACAATTTTCAGATTTCTCTCTTGTACCTTTTTTTCCCTGAAGCCTTGGTGAAGTATACAGGGTTTCACTTTGCAATTTCTTCCCTTTCTCTTTCTTGCTTTGTGAATCACATAAAGGTGTTTTAGATAAGTTGTGTGGGGAAATCTCTCTAGATTTAGGTTCTCCTTTATGAAGAGAAACATCTGCTTCAATAGAAGGAATTTCCTGTAATGCAGGTTCTGAGGACCCCAAACTCAGTAATTGTAAACCAGTCATATTTTCAGTGGTGTGAGAAAGATGGCTGTTCTCCTGAGCAGAGCTGACCTGCATCTTTAGATCTTTAGACGAAGGTGTTCCTGACTGCTCTTGTGTAGAACAATTTAGTTTGTCTTTTTCTAAAGCATTAGGAGATGCTTTAGTCCCCACTTTAGTTGATTCTGTAAGTGAATCGATATTTTGTGTATACTTTTGAAGAAGGTTACAGAATTTTTCTCTGTGTTTCCTTGGTAGAGTATAATATATTGAAGTCACCTCAAGACATTTCACATTATCTTCATCACCAGAAACAGAAAACATACTAGTAGTCTTAAATTTATGTAATGTTTTCCCACTTTCTTTGCCTGACAAATCTGCAGAAAAAGGTAAAGGGTGTTCATTTGGATAGGAAAATATACCTGTCCTGGAGGCAGAAATTCTACCATTCTTTTCAGTGCATTCTTGAAAGTATTCCTTCTGGTGGTGTTTTTTGCTTAAAGAACACTCCCAAACAGATGAGTCACTTCCCAGAGGGTTAATGAGTTGCTCCCAAGGCTTTAGGGTTATAGTAGAAGCATCTGTATCTGAGACTAAACCTTTTTCTCTTTCATCTCTTCCAGTTGAGGCATATGGCACCCCTGAGGGACATGACATAGCCCTCTTGATGAGAACTTGATGTGGTCCTTTTCTACCAGAAGCAGATCCAATGCTTGTCATATTTGTCATCCCCTCCGTGGCTTCAGGTGGTACTGAAACTGAGCCTGAAACTACTCCAGAATATTTGCTCTCTGACTCACAAGAACTGGGACTGAATTTGTTTGATATGTACTTCCCTACTGGATCGTCCACATCATTTTTGATTTGGAATGCAAGTGGCTCATTCCTAAATGAAGAAGGCATTATCTTACTTTCAGACTTCCTGTTATTGATGAGAAAACTGGCTGATTTTCTTGGTAAGGTACAGTAAATTGTGTGAAGCTCAGGAGGCTTGGAATTGCTTTCAGTTCCCTCAGTGAGGTTTCTGCTGTCACTTGTAGGTATTGATCTACTTTCCGTTTTGCTTAATTTTTCGGTATAGGATATACGTCGTCTTATTTTTCCTTTTCCCTTTCCATCCCTGAAAGGAGGATATGAATGGCATTTGACAACATCAACCACTTCATTATGTACAGGCATACAATTAACATTACTCTTTTGGTTTTCTGAGAGGCTTAGGGAAAACTGACTATTTTGGTTCTTGCAATCATTGTCTTTTTCTTCTCTTTCTCCCAGAGATAGATCTTTGCTTGAAGAACATTTCCAGGAGAACCCTGTAGTAGAAGGAATCACCAGAGCATCAAGGCAAGAATCATTTGGTGGTGAGGAATCTGGTAGTGTACCTGATGACAGATCTAAAGAATCACATGGCATATTGTGGTCGGCAGGTGACTTGCTACAGTTGGTAGAATAAGTTGTGGTACATTGTTCTTCCTTGGTATCTAAAACAGCAGTCTTTTCTGGAGACTGTGCATTTTGATTATCAGTACATTCAGGACTCCCAAGGTTATTTTTAATAATGCTTGAAATATCTATATTTCTTACTGTTAAATCCTGGTGACAACCTTGATTTGGGCTGAGAAAAGGTGATGTTGTTCTGCTTTCCTGAATGAAAGGAAGGGAAGTTGCTGAGCCAAGTTTTCTGTTCCCAGTATAACTCTTATCTTTTTTTAGTTCATTGGCTTTATGAATTTTGGAGATATCTCTCCTGGAAATGACTCCAGGCAAACTTTTTGAACTTATTGTTGTAGATGCATTAAAAACAAATCTGTCGCTCTTGGCTGAGTCCTGGGAGAGGAGATTTTGAAAATCAGGTAAAGGGTTAAAAATTACTGTCTGTGAAACAAGTTGGGGTATTTCACCTGTCATGTTTGTCTGGTCTATCTTGTTTAGTTGTTTGTCTTTTTCCAAAACAGATCCATTCAAGTCTTTCTCATTATTCACTTCTGTGACCAAGATATTGGGTTGGCTTTCAGTCAGAGGTGGAGAATCAACTGAATCACTGTCGGTCCCAGTGACTTCTATATAGTTTCTGATTGGAAGAGAAGCAGGCTTAATTTTCTGCAAAGTGACTATGGGATTCTGAAAGTTGGGACTCTGAGGATTCCTTCTGTCATCAGGAATCTGTGGGAAGGTAGTTTTGAATGAGGATGCTAGAGTTTGAGCAATTCCAAATGAGTAAGGTTCTTTGTTTATATGTAGTTCCATAGGAGAACTGTCCTGTTGACATTCTAACCCACCAGATTTGATGTGATAGCTTGAACCAGACATGGGGCAAACATTTGGTGCGCTGAAATGAGTAGACTGGTTCCTATTAACTTGTGACACCTCCATGCTCTCCAGTGTGGATGCCTGAGAATCAAACTGTGAGGGATGTGGCTTCTCTTGGTTTCTGGAAATATTTGTTCTGTACCTAAGAGAAAATGACCCCCAGTGTTGAGAAGGAACACTATGACAATGACCAGCTAAAAATGCACTATTTGCTTCAATGGAGGTCATTTCAAAGTTTCTGTCAGAAGAAGTGAATGGTTTCCTGCTTTGATGAAAGTCAGACCAGGAAAAATGTTCTTCCTGTTGGCCCCCAAAAGGACTTTGTCCAAATCTCTGTTCCCTGCTCCATCCAAAGGTATTGCTAAGGAAAGACCTAGTAAATGGGTTATCTTCATGGTAGAATGGCATATTCTCTGAGTTCTCAAATGGGTCAGGACTCATTGTATTATTCATGGAGGCATTTAAACCAACACTTTGGTGATCACTCTGTGAATGGTAAAATTCATATCTCCTATCCTCCTGAAAACACCTGGGATACATATTCTGGTCAGCAAGGCAAATTTCCATTGGTGATGGTGCCCTCAGGAACTCTTCCTGGTTCTGCCTGTCTCGAGAGGAATCTGATCTATTCCATATGATAGATGATAAGGGAGTTCTCTTTGGGCTCTGTTGATGGCTTGGTGGTATAAACCCAGTCTTGTTCTGAGTTGTGGCTGAAAAAGGTAAGTTTCTTGCTGTGAAATACCCTGTAGCTGGTGAGGGTGATCGCTGTCTGCTGTCAAAATACAGAGAAATACTACCAAAAATATTCTTTTGCGCATAACCTTCTTTTAAGACTCTGGGTTCCCTTGTCTTGTACATATCACAGATTGTCCTTGTTCTAGGAGAAAAGGTTTTAAAACCTTCCTTAGGGGTTCCTGGTCTTAAGACGTCATAGATAGACATATTAGAAGTTTCATTACAGCAATTTTTGTGCCTTGCTGTGATATTACGGTGTTTATTCCCACTGGAGTAAAAATGACTGAACTCTGTTCTTGATCCATAGTTGAGAGGTGTTCTGGCATTCAGTGAGCTTGGAGACTCTTCCTGAGCCAGTTTTCCATCCAAATCATCTAAAACTAAAAGGAGAATATGCATCATTTTTTTTTGCATAAGATTTTACAGTCTAATAATATTTTGAGTTGTTGAAGGCTCCGCTTGAAGAAACATAATCCTTTAAAATTTTTAGATCATATCACCATAAATGTTATGACATAAATTTTGATTATGTCTTTAAGATAGTTTGACTTTTACAAGCCTGTAATGGAAGTTTCTTTTTCATTTTCACACTTTTTCAAATCACACATTTTCAAAGTTGACCTTCCAAAATGCCTTAAGAACATAAAAGCCACATTTTTTCCCCTAACAGTAAATTTTAATCATGGTTTCTAGTGAATCTTTTGTGTCACTAGGTAGCTAAAATGTTTCCAATTATGTTTACCTCAGGGGATTGTAAAAGATATGAAAGTCTGTAAATAACATGTGAGTTCTTAGTTGTACTTATTTGCACATTACTGCCCAAAGTTTAGCACCCAATTTATTAAAATACTTATTTGGATGGATCTGAGCAATATATAAAATTTTAAGTTCTATAAAATTTTGTTAAGTGATATGCTAATGGTAGATTGCTTTTCCTGGAAAAATTATGGCCCATTAGCACCCATAACATATATCACTTTCTATATGTCTGTCAGGTACAGTTCTAAGCACTAAATAGATTAACTCATTAAATCCTCAAATAGGGCTTCCCTGGTGGCGCCGTGGTTGAGGGTCCGCCTGCCGATGCAGGGCACACGGGTTCGTGGCCCGGTCCGGGAAGATCCCACATGCCACGGAGCGGCTAGGCTCGTGAGCCATGGCCGCTGAGCCTGCGCTTCGGGAGCCTGTGCTCCGCAACGGGAGAGGCCACAGCAGTGAGAGGCCCGCGTACCACAAAAAAAAAAAAAAAAAAAAAAAAAAAAAAAAAAAAAAATCCTCAAATAACCTTGTAAGTTTGGTACTGTTACTATTCTCATTTTATAAAGAGGAAACTGAGGCACGAAGAGATTAAGTTGCCTAGGTCACACAAGCTAGTAAGTGGATCCAGGCAGCCTGTCTCCTGAGTCCACACACGCAACAACTGTGCCACAAAAATTCACTTTTCTTTTAATGAACTAAAGATGATTTCACTATGAGCTCATAATTTTACAAGGATGTGAAGCTGCTGTTGTCAAACAATGTTTACTTTTCTCTCAGTAACAAGGTCAGGGAGTGGTGTCTAAGTCAGGCCCCAGTGACCTCCCTGTAATTCTGAGGATCTGGGCCAACCAAGACCCAGGGCTCATGCTTACTAGGACCACAGTCTCTGTGATCTCAGAAAAGTCACAGGATATGTTCAGCTGGTTGGTATTTCCTTGAACTGTTTATTGAATCATATTCAACAACTTTTCCTCAATAAAAACCTGTTAGAATTTAAATCAAATCCTAATCTTTTAAGGTTTTAAGATGCTCTAAGACCCACCTTGTAATAGGTATATTTTATCATATTCATGTTACAATAAATATGAGTAGATTGTGTATTTTTTGAAGAAATGTTATTTAAAAAAATAAAATCTGACATGAGAAATAAGTTATGGGATTATTTAAATTGCTGAAGAACTTTTTGGTTTACAGAAATCTATCCTTCTGAGTTACATAAAATGGTGCACTCTCTTTGGTTACTTAAAATTATTTGTCATTAAAAATTGTAATTTTAACTCTTCAATGACAGGGAGAGTGAGGTATATCGGTATCTGAGTGAATGTAAGTGAGACGTACTTATAATATACCAATTATGTTAGGATAGGTGCTGAAGGGGTTTTTGATATCCGCTCTGAATTTTCTCTACGCTATTTTATTTTTAAGTTGGTACTATTAAGTTTGCATAGCCAGCAAAAGAACTAGTCTTGAGCATTAAAGATCTGTAACTAAGGAATTCTTCAGGGAAAACATTCATCAATGTTTTAATGAAAAAATTATTTTTCTCCTGTCCCTGAAATAATTTATTTCCTACATCCACAAATAAAATAATCAAGCAATGCCAAAATATAAGGCAGGGCAAAAAGAAAAGAAAACTACATAAATCTGTCTTTAAAGCAAATTATAATGAAATCTCTTTGATTTCTGTTTTCCCTTTCAAGCTGTTCATAGTTTTTTCTTCCTCCTTAAATAAAGTCTTTTGATGACTACAAAAGCAGTATATGGTAAATACAGGAAAGTTTAACAAAAGAGGTAAAATCACCTGGAGTCCTTTTTCCCAGAGATAACCACGTTTAACATCAGTATCAAGGGACTTTAAATGATTCAGTCACTTTGATTCCCAGATTAATACTGCTATTTGACTCACTACTCTTGAGGTCAAAAAAATTCCTGTTCTGCTTCTCCTTTTTATTTTCGGAGAGGTTTTTTTACGCAGGCCTCTCACTGTTGTGGCTTCTCCCATTGCGGGGCACAGGCTCCGCACAGGCTCCGGACGCGCAAGCTCAGCGGCCATGGCTCACTGGCCCAGCCGCTCTGCGGCATGTGGGATCTTCCCAGACTGGACCACGAACCCGCGTCCTCTGCATCAGCAGGCGGTCTCTCAACCACTGCGCCACCAGGGAAGCCCCATTTTTTTTTTTTTTTTTTTTTTTTCACTTCATAAAAAGTAGCTCTCCTCTACTAGCAAAACCTTTGTTTCGGAACAGAAGTTTTCCTCTGGGTCTCTTTTCTCTGAAGCAAGTTCTCTGCCAGTAACCGTCTTAATTAAAGGAGTTAACCAACCAGCTGGATGTCTCTCAATGATCACACCACCTGTCCTAACTATAGGGCTGAGGTGACATCATTGCCCTTGCAAATGGAATTTAGTTCCTCAAGGTGAAGCTAGTGAATGATTTCAGACTTCACTTTTCAAATGGCTAGGCTTATTTTATATAGAATAAACTATGTCAAGGGGAGCTATGCTTGTATAATAAGGTCCATGTGTATATAGTACTTTTGGAACCTGTTTTAGTCTTTATTGTTATCTATTGTACAAGGTTAATTGTTTAACAACAATCAGATTTTATCACAGTGCATTTAGGTCCTAATCAGGAACAATAAAAGTCTATTAAGGACAGTAAACTTTATAGATATATTTCCTAAAGACATATTTTTTCCTTTTTACCTGAGTTTAAATATTAAACATTATTACCATTCCGTAGATTTATCAGGCCTTGATCAAAGAATATTTGCTTAGATTATATTTAAATATAAGATTCTTTAGGGACTTCTGGTGGCACAGTGGTTATGAATTCGCCTGCCAATGCAGGGGACGTGGGTTCGAGCCCTGGTCTGAGAAGATCCCACATGCCGCGGAGCAACTAAGCCTGTGTGCCACAACTACTGAGCCTGTGCTCTAGAGCCCGCAAGCCACAAATACTGAGCCCATGTGCCACAACTACTGAAGCCAGCACGCCTAAGAGCCCGTGCACTGCAACGAAGAGTAGCCCCAGCTCACCGCAACCAGAGAAAGCCTGCACAGAGCAAGAAAGACCCCAAACAGCAAAAAATAAATAAATAAATAAATAAAATTTTAAAAAAAGATTCTTTAATATTTGTGTTAACAGCATGTAACCACATCCTCTTTAGGTAAGGTAAACAAGAGGGACTTCAAAAATAAAGTACAGGGTTTGATACATTTTGAGCACTTTAATAGACTGTAATTATTATTTGCTTTCCTTTAGTACTGGAAATTCCAAAGGCAATTCAATGCATAGACTTACCTTGGAAAAACTCATCCTCTAGCAGTGAAGCATCCCACGGAGGCATGCTATTTCCCTCCCTCATGCCTGCTGGCTTGGGGACAAATGCACTGTCAATGGGTTGATTTTCCAGAGGTGAATTGTATATTTTTGCCTGCTAATTTTAAAATAGAAAATGTAATATTATTTCTGGACCTTCCCCAGCCAACATGTTCCTACAAAAATGTCCCAAGCTTAAAAGTCCTAGTCTAAGGACAGCAAATAAATTTTTCTAACATTCATTTCTCTAGTTGTAATGTTTTGTTGTTTTTGCAATTTGCAAGTGATCACAAACTTCTCCATACCTACATTAATTTCTTTTAGTATGAGCCTCTCCCTGCAAAAGATTCCTACAAATTTACATAGCACTACAAAAATCTTAAGGAGGTTCCTGGAAAATAGGAAAGAAATTGACCTCTCTTAAGTGGAGAATGTTGTCTCTCTGGCCCCAGTGGCTGTAATTTTATATTTCTTAACACTGTACCTATTTTCTCTCAAGAGGCCGTTACCTGAAACTTGCGGTGGATCTTAAGATTTGTAAACTTGATGGATTTAGGAAAAAAAAGTATTTCTATCCATGGAAATCATGTAGAATGGTAGAACCTCCCAGATACACATAAGGAACTGATTAATCATTCTGAAAAAAAGGCGCTGAAAAGCATGACCTTATAATTTTTTTCTAAACCTTTGCTAGTTTTATAGGATTTAGGAGAATGATGTAGAGTTCTTTACTAGCAAATTTTATCTTGATTTCATTAAATCCATCACTGCTCTAATTTTAAGTTTTAATTTGTCTTTATAACCTTGGGGAATTATCCACTCCCACACCTCCACTTCCTTTTGCCAAAACTCCATTTGCATTTCCTCTATCAAACTGGCTCTGCCACTCATGACTCCACTTTAACTCATACTGCCTGCATCCCCGAACAAGGCCACCTCCCATTCCAATTGCTTTATTTTCAGTTCACTTTCTACCCGGTCCTTGCCGCTTGAATCCTTCTCTTCCCCAATTTTTCTCTTTTTATTTGATGTTCACTATCACATTTAATCTCATCTTGAATGCTTAAGGCCAAATCTCTAATCTTTCTAAAGCTCCAGCTTTTTAACTTCTCCAACACAGGTCTGTCCAATTTTAAAGCCTAGGTTCTCTTAATCCTTGGTTATAATTGGTCATAATCTAGTATTTTTATACCTGTTTGTTTTCTTTCTCAAGATCTAGGTCAGCTATTTCTTACAAAAACCCTGCCCAAATTTCATTGACTTGTCATTTTCAGTTCTATGGGTAAGCCGTAATTGAATACATACAGAGGAGATTTAGTAATAAGAAAAATAATCCAATGATAATTTATTGGTTATTGGATATAATTTAACACACATGTTAAATTCAGAAGTAAACAAATATTAGAAGCACAATATAACTATAGGGATATACCAATTGGAGGTAAATAAAACTAGAAACTAATCATTTGAAAAATCAGATCAGTTACAATTACACTTTTCTCTCTACAGTGCATCGAGGTGTTCTCTTTTGTGTCCTACCTACTGTCTCTCCAAGTCTTTATTTGTGCTAATAACAATTAGCCATGAACCTTATAAGCCCATTCTTCCCAAACCTGCAGTTTTGGTAGTTGGTACAGAGTAGATACATTTAAGAGAATAGTAAGCATCGTTGTCTCCCAACCATTTTAACATTCAAGTAAACTTCAGATTTCCTCTATGTAGACCAGAGTACATTCTTTTTGGCCTCCTGGATCACATTCCTTTATAATGAATTTATAATGAAACGAAAAGTACATGAACTGAACACTCAGGTGGAGATGAACCTCTCTAGGCAGGAAGGATTTCTACCAAGGGACCGTGAATATAACATCCTTTGGTTATATTTCTGCACAGATCTTCTGCTTCAAGGCCACCCCTATTCACCTAACATATTAAGGATGTTTCCAACACATGGAGATATTATATGGCTAAGAGAGGTAAATCCTTCTGTGGCTCAGAGCACACACAGATCCTCAGTCAGGGCTCAGTCTTCCTCCAAAGAATATTCTGTGCCATAACATTATCATAAAAGATGAAGCCTATTTCCCATACCTGGTCTAGAGGATGAGGCCCAAACACCTCCGTGCAGCAAAATAGTGTCAAAATCCTTTTCCAATTTTTGATTTAAGCCTTTCTTCCCCAACTAGCTTTAATCCCCATGCTCCAAGCTCCCTACACACAGTCCTCTAAAATGCTGTGCACTTCTTCTGAGGACTCTGTGTCTCTGCTCCTGATCTTTGCTCTTTCTCCTCTTCTTCTGGAAAATATCAGCTCATCCTTTGGAGTCCAGTTCCTATATCACCCTCTCTGTTAGTCCTTCTCCAATTCTTGCAGGAATAATTAATTACCACAGTATTTTTTATGCACCTCTGGTATTATGCATTTTATTTCATATCAAAGTTGTTTACATTCTCTCCACTTTTATTTTATCACTCGACTTCTACCCTTCCTCCCCTACCCTCTCACACATTCTAATCCCCACTCTGATCTAGGAAACCAGGGATTCACTGACACATGAATAAAACCCTGGAAGTGGACCAAATTCTAAAATAACTAAGAAAGCATAGTATTCTACTTTGTATCCTGAGCACCTTGCATAGCATCAGCATTTAAGAGATTGACTCATATTTACTGAACTGAATTCAAGGACGATGCTTCCCACAATAATATTTCCCACTTCTGAACTTCTCCAATACATTTTTGTACACTTTTTTGATACTATCTTATATTTGAACAAAATTACTCATTTATTCAGTTTTCACTATGCTTTAAAATAAACATATCTTCTCTCATTTGATCCTTAGAACAAACTTGTGAAATAGGTAGGGATTTTCATTCTCACTTTGCAGATGAAAAAACTGAGTCTCAGTTAAGTACCTTAGTCAAGTCACAGGAATAATAAAAGGTGACACTGGCTACTGACACTCATATGGTCTGATCTCTAATCCTATTTTCTCCACTACATTGCTTTGTATTTTTATTTTACTAATGTACATTTCTTCAATTAGGTGGTAAACTCCTTGAAGACAGGAACCTTGCTTTAAACATTCCATACCCTCCATGCACACAGTTATCGATTGATTTTCAATATACCAAGGTAGAAATTTACATATATAAGATTTTTAGTGAAGATTATTACAGAAATTGAGACACTGAATATTTACAATATTGACTCAATATAGCATGTCTGAGGTAGGAAAGCATAATGGTTAAGCACATGAATACTAAACATGTCCAAATTCTGGTTCTCTCTCTTAAAAGCTGTACAATTTTCGGCATGTTGCTTTTTTTTTTTTTTTTTTTTTTTTTTTGTGGTACGCGGGCTTCTCACTGTTGTGGCCTCTCCCGTTGCGGAGCACCGGCTCTGGACGAGCAGGCTCAGCGGCCATGGCTCACGGGCCCAGCCGCTCCGTGGCACGTGGGATCCTCCCGGACCGGGGCACGAACCCGTGTCCCCTGCATTGACAGGTGGACTCTCAACCACTGCGCCACCAGGGAAGCCTGGCATGCTGCTTAATGTTCCTGTTCTGCACCTTAGTTTCTTTCTTGGAATAATGAAAAAAAAAAAGACAACAACGCAACAACAACACTCCTTATCTCAGTGTTGCTGGGACGATTAAATGAATTAATAGTTGTAAAACACTTTAGAATGGTGCTTAGCACTTAGTAATTCCTCATCGTTAGCCATTACTAGTCTTCTGTGGTTACAGAGAATTTCCTGGAGGACTCCTGCGGGTGCTCGTAGCATAATGAGTTAGAAAAGTGTCCTACAGGATTAGAGGCCAGAGTCTTAAAATGCTGGCTTTAGGGTCTCAGTTACATTCTTAAACATGGTACACAGAATATGCTGAGCAAAATAAGGCCATTTTTCCAATCCCAATTCACTCTACTGATAAATTCTGCAATTCTGACATGATAAGACAAACAAACCTCTGTCATAGAGTAAACTCAGACTATCTGAAAACTTCCAGGGCAGCCAAACCTGTAGAACAGCTGTTGGAACTGAAGCTTAAGCTCACGGATGTTATCAAATGCCTTGATAAAGTCAACAATTTTTCAAGGTGTTTTTGAATTTATTCTGCATCTGTTTTCCTGCAAAGGTCAAATCCAGCATTGTACCTTGTGGCTTAAAACCACACATTCATTTCTTCTTTCAGTTTCAGAGTACCCACGTTGTGCCAGGAAGTGGGGATATACAGGTGAGCAGGCATAGTCCCAGCCTCAGGGAGCTCACACCAGCCTAGTCTGTTATGCCACATCGGAGGTATGTTTCTAGGGGTACAGAGCTGGCATATCATGTAAGAGCAGACCCAGCCAGAATTTGTTCAGAAATAAGGAGTGACCAAGTGGCCAAGGCCATACAGTTTGTCTATTCTTGGATATGGTGGCTACTTTGATTTTGGATTCCTCACCTTTAAGGAGATGGTTCTCAACTGGGGTCAATTTGCTCCTCATGGAACATTTGGCAATTTCTGGAGATAGTTTTGATTGTCACAATTTAGTGGAGGAGAACTACTGGCATCTAGTAGGATGCAACTAAACATCCTACAGTTCACAGGAGAGGCCCCACAGCAAAGAATTATTCAGTCCAAGATGTCAGAAGTGCTGAAGTAGAGAGAAACTCTGAGCTAGAAGATCTCTAAGTTTCTCTTGTCAACCTAAATAAAAGGGTAAACTGAGGCAAGATCGAGAGTTGAGTTTATTTAACAATAGTAGAGGACTTGCAATTTGGGACACACAAACTGTAGCGAGCTGCAGGCAAGTCTGCTGAGGGTTTGGGATAGGCTGTATTTGGGCAGGGAATGTAAAGAGGGGAGAGTTCAATTCGAGTCTGTTAAAACAGACATATATACTACCAAATGGAAAATAGATAGCTAGTGGGAAGCAGCCACAGAGCACAGGGAGATCAGCTCGTGCTTTGTGACCACCTAGAGGGGTGGGATAGGGAGGGTGGGAGGGAGGAGATATGAGGATATATATATATGTATAGCTGATTCACTTTGTTATGAAGCAGAAACTAACACACCATTGTAAAGCAATTATACTCCAATAAAGATGTTAAAAAATAAAAAACAAATGGAGACCAGCTTTGAAAATTTCCTGAGCAGACGAAACCAGTCCAGTCATACAAACAAAGCTCAATTCAGCTTATTTTGTGAGGACAATCTGACCTGGGTCATTTTTGTTCATGCCTCTGGAAACCATAAGCAAAACTTTGCAAGGTTGATAGGAGGCAACCCCTGACCAATTCCCTGTCATTTAAGAAAATTCCAATATTCTTATCAGTTTTCTGTAAATCAGGCATTTATGGGAAATCAGTCCTTAAGTTTTGTCTTCCTCAGGGAACATGTGTGAGATTTTCCATTTTATGCAATGCATCCTCTGGTTCCATTGTAGACTGAAATTCTTTCACACTTTCTACCTCTAAAAATTCTGTTTTCTGAAACCCTTTGCTTCTTTTAAGCTGATGTAAATGTTTATTTATTTATTTATTTATTTATTTTTGGCTGCATTGAGTCTTCGTTGCTGTGCGCGGGCTTTCTCTAGTTGCGGCGAGTGGGGGCTACTCTTCGTTGTGGTCCATGGGCTTCTCATTGCGGTGGCTTCTCTTGTTGCGGAGCACGGGGCTCTAGGCACGTGGGCTTCAGTAGTTGTGGCATGCGGGCTGTAGAGCACAGGCTCAATAGTTAAGGTGCATGGTCTTAGTTGCTCCGCAGCATGTGGGATCTTCCCGGACCAGGGATCAAAACCATGTCCCCTGCATTGGCAGGCAGATTCCTAATCACTGCGCCACCAGGGAAGTCCCTGATGTAAATGTATAAATAGCAGCTTCCTTCTTTCTCTCTCTTTTTAAAAAATTATTTATTTATTTATTTGGCTGCACTGGGTCTTAGTTGCGGTATGTGGGATCTTTTAGTTGTGGCATGCAAACTCTTAGTTGCGCGTGCATATGGGATCTAGTTCCCTGACCAGGGATCGAACCCCGGCCCCCTGCATTGGGAGCACGGAGTCTTAACCACTGGACCCCAGGGAAGTCCCAGCTTCCTTCTCTTTGAATGGAAGGTCATCCAAGAATGTAGTACAACCTCCTTCAAAATGTTGGAATCCCCCTTGTACCATTCCTGCTAGGCTACCAACCAAGTGAGAGGAAGTTCATTATCTTAAATCTTGGCAAGAATCCCTGTGGCATCAAGGGCCAAATTCCAGCTCTCTGCAGGTTAAGGGGATAAGACTTTCATGGATAAATAATGGAGATCTAGGGCTTCCCTGGTGGCGCAGTGGTTGAGAGTCCGCCTGCCAATTCAGGGGACACGGGTTTGTGGCCCGGTCCGGGAAGATCCCACATGCCCCGGAGCGGCTGGGCCCGTGAGCCATGGCCGCTGAGCCTGCGCGTCCGGAGCCTGTGCTCCGCAATGGGAGAGGCCACAACAGTGAGAGGCCCGCATACCACAAAAAAATAAAATAAAATAAAATAAATAATAATAATAATAATGGAGATCTACATGTTATACAAAACCCTTGTCTTCAACAATAGTTTCATAATTTTCTCTCTCCTACTTTTTATAACAGCTATTAACTGGGAGCTACAATCATTGGCTTGAGTTTCATTTATATTCCCAGTTCTTACTTTTTTAGAATGACATGCTCTGAGCAGTGAAATGGTTTAAGGCAAGCAGCAATTAAGAGTGCCAAAGAAGGATATCTACTAATCCTCGGACTGGACTTTCAAATCCCAAGAACTCCAGATTAGCTCTCCTGTTTTATAACTTTTAGGTGCTCACATTTTTTTTTTATGTTCCTCATTTGTTTCGGACCCCATGGCTCTTAAATGGGAAAGGAGGGTTAGCTCTGAGCACTTCTCCGAGGAAAAGCAAGAGTACAGATGCATCCTGAAGTAGGGCTCTGTCCTTTTAGAGAACAAAGCTGCATGTGTGCCACTTCAGTCCACTGCTCAGTTAAAGGAGAGTCTGCAGGTAGCGAGCAACTGGGGCTCATAAACAAACAGGGCTTTGGGGCTGTTGGAGCTGTAGGCATTTTTGACTTCTGGCTACGGAGTTAACAGAGACCTGGGTTTTTCAATCCTGATTATACCATTTTCCAGTGTGACCTTGAGCATGATCTTTAAGTTCTCTAAACCTCAGTTTCTTCATCTTTAAGTGGGAATAATAGTACCTACTTCATAGATTACCTCTGGGGATTAAATGAAGTGACCCATGTCAAGTACCTGGATGACAGCAAGTTCTCCATCCGAATGTAGCAGTTGCTGCTGCTGGTGTCATGGTTGGGGCTCAAGCATATAAAGGAGAGAGATAGGGCTCAATGTTATCTAGAAAGAAGTAGCATTACTTTGAAGAAGAAAGGAGGCTCACTTTTGTTTGTGAAGTAAAGAACCTCTGTTTATATGCACTCCTCACCAGAATTCTATCCCATGCTTTTTGGAAAAAGAAGAGAGAGAAAGGTAGATATTAGTACTAAGGTCCATCAATTGAGAAATGCCTCTACCTTCCTCCTGCACTCTTAGGTACCTTCCAAAACTCCATCTTTCTTTCATCTCTAAACCATATGAGTTACACAGGAAGACACAAGTGTGTGTAGATCAAAAGTCATGACAGCAAAAAAGTAAGAAACAGAAAACTTAAAGCTTCTCAATCTTTTAAGCATGTGAACACAGAGATAAATTTAAATTTAAGCCCTTTAAGTGGGGGTCCTGTTGGGTCAGTCCCCTCATGTGAACCTGTTCTGTCCAAATGCATCTCACCTATCAGTGGCTTCCTCTTTGAATACAAATGATGATCTTGCCCAGAATAGGTCTAGCACAGACCCACACTGGTTTGAAGTTTATTTGGAAATTTTCAAAGCTGGTCTCCATTGATTTTGACAGACGCAAACTGAACTCTCCCCTCTTTACATTCCCTGCCCAAATACAGCCTACCCCAAACCCTCAGCAGACTTGCCTGCAGCTTGCTACAGTTTGCATGCCCCAAATTGCAATTTCTCTGCTATCCCCAGATAAATTCTTCCTCTGTCCAACATTTTAGGGCTGTACAGGACTGACACGTGGTAAAATATCAGAGATGCTAACGATAGTCTCTGTGGACACACAATGGCCTCACTCCTCCTGGCAGAGCCTGCTGTTTGAGTATTTTAGTATCACAGCCAACTGGAAACTGATCACAGCTGGGAAACTTTGAATTCTGTAGGAGAAATCTAAGCTTCTCAAGGAAATTTCAAACTGCACCAATGAGAATTCTATTTAAGTAGGTAGCCAATCAGGAATTACATTAATTCTGAGTTCTTCAGCATAACCTTTAGTTATTTGGTTACTTACCAAAGCAGTTCCCCTCACAGACACAGGAGGTATGTGGTCGTCACATCTGTGAAAAGAATTTGAAATAACTTCTTTGAAGAGGTGCCTAACTTTTGGAAAATCAATAGCATGTTTGCTATTCTATCTTGATATCTTGAGAAGATATATTTCTGATGCTTAGTAGGGAGACATTTCTTAGTGCACTGCTGAAAAATCTTTCAGAAACATTTTCCTTTTCTTGCTTAGGATCAATGTTTTACATCTTTGTCACTCAGGTAGCCAAAAAAAATTACATAATAGTGGATTTGTACTTGAACATAGCATGAAGACTTAATTACAAAAACAGTTATATTTGTTGAGTGTTTACTGTGTGTCAGGCAGTATTCTCATGCTCTATAGGCATGTTATCTCATTTAAATACATCACTCCTGTCAAGTGGATACTATGACAACTCTCATTTTACAGATCAGAGAAGTTAGAAGACACTGTAAAAGGTACACAGTGGCTGAGCTCAGAGCCGGCCACAGGCTGACTGAATCTAGAGCTCTCATTCTTGATCAGTATGGCACACAGAATTTTCTTGTAAATGATTTTCTGCTTCTGTACATTTTTGTTTTAAAGAGAGAGTAAGTCAGAACCAGATTCAACAATTCTTAAGGGAATTTTTAGAAAAGCAAACCTTATAAAGATGACTTCAGGATGCTTATTTTTATAAATATGCCTTAATTATTATGAAATCATCTTGAAGGAGAACAATTATGCTTTTACTATTTATGTTGCTTCTCTAAAATTCAGTAGAAGGTGAAAAATTTTGAAGACATAGGTCCAAAATTGAGATAAATTTTGATTTTTTAAAATCTATAATCCTATGCCAGGGTGTGCTGCCTGAATTGCAGCTTAAGAGTTAATAGACCATAATGACTCAGAGCTCTTGTATGAAATCAAGTCCTCTCCTTCACTAAGAGAACAGCAAGATGGAATCAAGAATTAAACAAACTGAGACTCTAGGTCAGATCAATTGAAAGTGGCAAGATGCAGTTTTCCTTCATTCAAACTCCTAGTTGCTTCATGGTTCTTGAAAGTTGAGCATAAAACCTGGGAGGCCAAGCAATTTTATATTTAAAAGATACCAACATGCATTTTATAGTTTAGCTCAAAATTTAAACAGAAATTAAAATTAATATGGATTTTTTTCATATTATTCTGAAATACCAGCTCTATACTAATAATATTTAGAAGTTAAAATACTGTTTTTATTCATATGCTTCCTTTTCATACAGCTTTATTGAGCCTGCAAGCCTTCTACTTGCTAGGCACTATTTTGAGTGCTTTGGAGGAAATAAATATGCCTGAGATAGAGACCCTGTTCTCTGAGACGCTTTAGGATAGGAAAGATTAGATACATAAAGAGCCAAAGTGCAAGCCACAATGTGAAAAGGACAATACAGACGCTTAAGTAAAATATGCTGAAAATGCAGAGGGGCCGGTGAGCACTTGCCCAGACTAACCGGGAAGGCAACAGGGAGAGAAGGTGGTGGTTGAACAGGTATGAGAGGAAAAGAACAGCAGGAGCACAAGCCTGAGATGTGAGAGAGTAAGGGAGGCTCGGAACTGGCAAGTAATTCAATTTGCCTGGAGCCAAGAGAATGTCCAGATTGTGAAGATTCTTTCAGGAGCCCTGGGGAGCTGCCGGCTTCATGATGTCCCTGCGCAGCTCAACACTCTCATCAGCTCGTCAGGGCCCTGGTCTGATTTGGAGTGAAGGGAGCAGGGGCAAGAATCAGTTTCTGAGGGTAGCAGGTGGCACAGTTGGGACAGAGTGTCACCGAGTGGGAGGGTGTGCTGTGAGTGGGAGGATGCATGTTCCCTGACAGTGTGCAAGGCCGTGTGGATTTAGGTTGCAGGCAGGGTATGGGACTCAGGGGGCTTGGAGGCCCAGAGTCTCCTTGGTCACTTCCAGGCCCACCTTCAAGTTAATTTATGTTTCTGATGTGAAAGGCTTCCACTTGTAGAGTGAATAAAAACAACAGTGCAATCACAAAAGCTATGCTGGTTAAAGTCCTCTGGACTTGGTGATTTCAAGAGACTGCAAGTTATCTCACCTGCATTTGCTTGCAAGTCCTACTGAGCCGTACCTTAAAGATCTCTCACATATATTCCCACTTCGCCAGCTATAGGTAGAGCAGTTTCTCAGCCTTGGTACTACTGGCATTTCTTCAGTGTAGTGGTTTGTCACATGTGTTATATGATGTTTAGCAACATCTCTGACCCCTACCCACTAGATGCCAATAGCACCCACCCTTCAGTTATGAAAACCAGAAATGTCTTTAGACATTGTCAAATGGCTTTCGGGGTGCAAAATTGCCCCTGCTTGAGAACCACTGTGCTAAAGTGATTTCTCTAAAATGAAAATCTCATTATGTTACTTCTCTGTTTAATGAGAAAAAAAATATATAATATGCACATGCACACACGCATGAAATACACCAAAATAATCAGTGTTTCTCCAGGTCAGTGGGTGGGGGGTGATTTTATCTGTTTTATATATATATATATATATATATATATATATAAAATAAAGGACTACATATACATATATAATATATATAATACGGAAAAGGATGGTATTATTAGAAAAAGTGATTAAGGGCTCCCTGCTGTCTACAGGATCAAGTCCAAGCTCCTTAGCATTGCATGTATAATGTTCCTATGTTCTAGCCTTTGCCAGCTGCTCCCACCCCACCTCGTATCAGTCTCGCCTTATACTTGGTCACTAAACCTCAATGACCTAGATGAGTTCTTGCTTTTTTCTAGTCTCTGCATCTTTGCTGTATCATTCTTTCTGCCCAGAGCAACCTCCTATCTCTTAATTGCGTAGCTCAGTCCTATGTGTCCTTCAGAAATTGGCTCTCTTTTTCCAGGAGTGCTTCTGTATCCTCCAGTCTAAATTAACTGCTTCTCCTATAATGTTCTCATGGCAGGAATACCATGCATCCACCACAGCACTCACCATATAATACCATAATCATCAGTGTACTCGGCTGTCACTCAGAGGTCACCCCTGTGTGTTTTCTAAAGAGCATCTCTTCCTCAAGATCCTTACTGTCATTTGCCAGAAAACTGCCATAATGAACATACGAATAAATCCATGATGATCGTGATGTGATCAGCACTTCCTAGAGTTCTGCTCAACCATACGCAGTCATCTGGTGTTCCCTACTAGATTTTAAAGTCCTCCAGATGGGGACTTTGCCTTATTTTCATGATTTTATCTCCAGCACTAAACACAGTATCTGATCCAGAGTAGGACTTTGATAAATAAATGAAAGAGAAGCTATCACCTCAGCTACTAGTACCATGCCAGGAATTCTGATGGCCCTTGCCATAATGGGGGTAGGAAGCTCTGCCGCCATGGCTCCCAAACCTGGATGAGCATCCAAATATACTAGGGAATTAAAAATAAATAAAGTGCCCCACTTCAGACCTGAATCAGAATCTCAAGGCTGGGGCCTGGTTATCTGTCCTTATTTTAAAATGCTGATGAAATTCTAATAATGACCAACCAGATCATCTGGGAACCATTCCCTTTGTCTTGCTTCTCCCTCCCGTCACCACAATCCTACTGTTTATCTGTGGACACCACACCTGGGATCACTGAAGAATTTCCAAAGAAGGATTTTGCTTACCCTGATCTCTCCTTTGATCTTTGAATATAAGGTGTCTTACATTCTTGACATTCCTGTGTCCTCCAACTGATGCCTGGTCACTTAGCAGGAAAAAGGAAGGCAGCATAGTAGGACATTTGGAAAGAGAGAAAAAGGAAGAGGGAGAGACAGAGACAGACAGACAGAAAACAGAATCCAGGGAAAACAATAATCTGCCTTTTGAACTTTCCAAAATAGCATTTGATCTTTTGCTTATGTAAACTGGACTGCCTAGGCTGTGTACACCCTGTGATAGATCAGGCAAATTTGGGCACCCACCAAAACTCTGCATCCTCAGGTAAAAACATCATCTGAAAGGAATAGGGTAGTGGGGAGTCATACCCTCACTCCGGGAGAGCAGTTGTCACTCTATAATCACAGCTGTGTGGTGAGTACTTACTGTATGCTATACACTGTGATGGTCCTCAAAGGAAAGAAGCCAACTTAAATTTAACTGTACATGTTACTCATGAGTCTTATGAATAAGTTCTCTTGTACTTCCACTTTGCCCTAGTCCTCGGGACTACAACAAAGGAAAGTGTAGAGGAGAAAACAATCAACATCTCTAAAATCACCATCATGAACTGGTGGCACATGGCTTCATAGCTTTAAGAATACGTGTAGACATGAAGGGGCCCCTTTGCAGGGATGACTTCATTGTGGAGTGTGTTGGTGCATGGAACAGAGGGTGGAACATCACCTATTCACGGTGAGGGGTACATCAATGGAATAACCGGGGGTCTGGAATAAGAAAAAGTAACTGTAGATACTGCTGGGCAGCCAGGAAGGCTGCATTTATAAGCTCATGATATACACTGTTAGGTACTTGCTGAACTATGTGGAGGCGGTGGAGTTACTGAAATTCTGTGGCGGGGACTGAGCACCATATCTCAGGCAATAAACACCCCAAAACAACACACAAGGAAACATAGCTTACAGGGAAATATTAGGAGAAAGATACACAATCCAGTCAGCCCTCAGTGTCCACAGGTTCTGCGGATTCAACTAACCGTGGATGGAGCCCTGGTTGGCTGAATTTGTGGCTATGGAGGGCTAACTATACATTTTGTATAAGATACTTGAGCACCTGTGGGTTTTGGTATCCGCAGGAGGTTCCCAGAACCAATCCTCTGCAGATACCAAGGTACAATTGTATACGTATGTTTTCTTGAATTTTTGGCTAGCAATAAATGAATTAAAACATTAATGGAAAATTTTCTTTGTTCCTGGGGCTGTGGTAGAGTCATAGAGAGTACGGTTCAATCATTTACAAATAGGATTAAAATAATAATGGGATAATTTGGGAAGTACATAAATTTGGGAGGAGAAACTTCAGTAGTCATATTTGAATCAGAAATAGCATAACTTTTTGCCTTTTTATTAATTAATGAAGTCACTATGTTCCCATGGCTTTCTAGGGGTTGGCTTTCTTTCTGTGATTTGCAGAAGATCCTCTTAAACTGCTTTGCTGACTTGTTCTCCAGAGGACAGAGTGTGACAAAGTCGAGTCTTGATGGCTTCAGCAAGTAGAAACCTGCCTTGCACAGGATGACTGTGCTTCCCTCTGGGGCTCTTTGTCAGTTCCTCCCACTGTGCTTATAGGCAAGGAGGAGCTTCTGAACCAGAGTCTGTAAGCTGAAGCTTGATTCTGCATTTTGAAAAAAGTCAGAACTGCCAAAGGAAAAATACTCTACTTAAGAATAAAGGGCCTTTTGGAATGTATGACACACAATTTATAGTCCTACCATAGTACTACGCTCCCTTAGAAACACCCTTCCCCCAGCACACACATTCACATTCAGGATTTAGATCCAGATATTTAGGTCACATTCATATTTAAAAATAAAAAGGGCATATTTTCATGCTTTATCTTCTGAAACCTATTAGGAGCACAAAACAGTGCCTTCATTACATTCTGCACCAGCACGATTATTCCCACTTACGGTTTGAACATAAAATATATTTAAAGATGGCAAATTCTGAAAACTGTAACACACACACATGCTTAAAGGATAAAATTTGTTTCATTTTTGTATCCTGTGTTTGGCTAAAAGACAGCTACAAGTCATTATGATATTTAAGAAGAGCAATCGCTAAACAGAATTTTGCAAGAGTTTCATTTTTTTCACTTTGGTCTATGACTAAAATACATGATACCCAGAATGAAGATTATAGATCTTTCATCTTCTTTGATCCACTTTGGCAGCAACTTACAAAATGAGCTTGGAAATAACTTGTCAATAGAGTTAACAGTTTCCTCAACTTTTCCTAGTTTACTAATGTTAGATTGTTCAGCTACAATAAAACTCTGCCTTGAAGAAAATTACCTAAAACACAAATTACATCATAAGTCTCAGCTGCACTACACATTAGGAATATTTCTTTTCTCCTTAAAAATAATATTTCCTATAAAGGAAATACTCCTCAATTTTTAATTCCCAAATGAGAGAATTACTAGTGTTTAAAACATTTTTTACAAAGAAAAGCGACTCACCTATTTGAAGAGTATTTCCTTGTAAGTGACTGTGGTAGAAAGGATCACATAAATCTACATTTTGTTCAGCTCTTCATTATTTCATCAAAGACAAAAACAGCCTCAGGTGAAAGCTGGAAGCAAAAACCTTCCATTCCCCCAAGAGCTCCTCTATGAGTCAGGAGCCTCATTGCATGCTTCACCAAGCTGCTTGCTGCCTTTTGTTTTTCAGCAAGAGTGACCTCCAACACCTTTTATTTAGAGCTGCAATGCACTCTTAATGGCACACATGGAACACATCACGTGCCAAGCCAACACCTTAAGAGGGTGGGAAGCTTTTCAACCAGGAAGACGTGCTGAAAATATTTAGCAGTCAGCAAATTGCATGTAAGCAAAGCCTTGCTTGTTTTTCACAAAACAATCCAACAACGTAGAGTCAAGATGAACTGATTTACACAGTTCTCAACTGGGAACCATCTGGAACAATACCTCCACTGCTCTCAGAGCTTCCCCACCTTCACCTTAAGTTTAAATTCCAAGCAACTACAGAAGAATGGCTGTCCTCAATATTTTTAATGATGGTAATATACTTTTTCTCCATTTCATAATTCAGTTTTTCTCTACTCTTTGCTCATATCATTTATGCTCATTTACTCTTTATACTGCAATTCTCCTGACACACATACTCCCCAAGTAAGGAGTAGTTTCAATTTAAATGTATCTTCCTGACCAGGGCAAAGACCAGGCCCTTGGAGCAGTGGAGAAACTGTCAATAATTATTTCTCAACATTTAATCCATCATTCACCATGTCCACCTCCTGAGATCTGTGCAATTGGTTAGAAGTTGGATTTCAGATGAGCCCAGTTTCAAAGTTTCATAAGGACTTTGTCCCTTTGAGGGCTCAGCCCTGTTTCCTTTGCTACTATCTGAAATTAAATTCTAAGAACAAACATTAAACATTCTGAACACAAAACAGGCTGGTGGGCTCTGGTATCAGATAACTAATGAGCTGTCACAGGAGCTGAGTTTAACTCACCCTTTCTGTCCCAGCGGTTGAAGCTTTAAAGTCTCCTTTCTGGATTTTCTGAATGAGAACAGGGAAGCAAATGATGATCTGAAGCTCAGCCGAGAAGCAACGGATGTTGGGTTTCTTTGATTAGGTATATTTTTAGATCTTGATGTTTGTAATTCCATAGGATCTAAAAGAAAATTGTAAAAATTTTGCATGATTAATATTTCCAGGTAAATACTCTTGGAGAACTAACCCCCCCACCCATGCAGTCTAGGAATGCAGGCATCCCCACATGAAGACCTCGGGACTAGGGGGCGCCCTGTGCCTCTTGGTTCTGCTGAGCGGAGGAGCCTCACTAAGAGTGGGGAGTCTTTCAGTAGGTGCTGGGGCCTGCAGCTCTGCAGGACGTCCTTCCCCCTCATACCAGCTGGGACACTTTCTCAATGTGTTTTTCCCACGGCAATCCAAAGCCAAAGGTAGTGTGTTAGGGACCTCAATCGGCTCTTGTGCTGCTCTTAACTACCCTATCCTTCAGAAATTTTTATTTTGGTGCTTTAAAAACATAGTGATAGACTATGTGACTTTTCATATCAGAGAAAGTAAAGGAAAAGGAAATTAAGCCCTTTAGAGTGCTCCTTATTCCCATTAAAATCTCTGTGCATATGTATTTGCTACATATATGGTTTATATGTGGGTATGCATGTAATATAAATATGTATAACATATATGTATAGATAATATATGTTATATATGAGTATTAAAAATTCTAAGGCATGCTCCACATATACCAGTTCCATCATACTATAATACTTTTGGACATGCTGAGTTTTTAAATGAGGAATTCAAGGTAAGGGGAATTCATCATGGTATATATGGGGTTAATCTAAAAATCTGAATTGTGAACTTTTTAGATAGATTTCTTTTTTATGGGAGTTGCAAAATATTTCCAATATATGTTTAGATATATTGTTACATGTTTCTCAATGTTACTAATGTTAGTAACATATAACAAAAGCAGTCAATGTGACTCTATCAGTAGAGAGATACTTTGCACTGTTTTCCTATTTAAAATTTCTAATGCACTTTGTTATTCTCAAATAGTCCCGAGAAAGCAGTTTTTATTATCCTCATTTACAGATTAAAAAATAAGCGATTGGCGAAGGTAAGAGACATGCTGGTAGTCACAAAGTTAGAATGTCCAAGGAAGGCATTTGTTTGAGCTCATTTATGGGGTTTAAGTTACCAAAGTACCAGAAGGGTGGCAGCTTCTCTACCACCTTCCCCCTCCTAACCCCCCTCATTTCCTGTTCTCCTTTCCCTCCTTTCCTCTGTCTCCGCCTCCTTGTGCATCATCATCCTGTTTATTTACATGCTTACTCTGTTAGAGTTCAGTACTTTATATGCATTATTTTATTTAATTCTCACAACCACCCTGTGAGGTAGGTATTATCATACCCATTTAAAGATGAGAAAATTGAGGCTTATAGAGAATAAGAATAAGTAACTTGAATAGAGTCACATGAATTCTGATAGAATAGAGAATATAGAGACAGACAGAGTGGAGATTTGAATCCAGGCCCTTTTTGATACTGATGCCTGTGTTCTTAACCATTGTGCTACCTTGCCTGACTCTAAAAACATACCCTCAAGACAGTACAGTCCATTTTCAGTTCACTCTTTTTATGGTGAATTTTGCCCCTTATGATTTAAAAATAGTCCTGAACATGGATTGGTTAAATTGGAGATCCCACTGAGCCCTTATCTTCAATGAGGTGCCCTAAGGTCTCACCATTTTCTGCCACCCCCTTTCTCAGTCTGTATGTAACTGGTTGTTTTAACATTTGGCCAACATCTGTTTCACTGCAAAACTTTTTCCTTTGAACTTCTTCAAACCATTCACCAGTTACTCCTTGAAGCCATCTGATATCCCTCTTTGTCTTCTGGAGTTTGCTGAAATAAAACAAAAATATCAATGCATGCTTTAAATTTCTTCTCATGAAGTGCAAACTCATGTGGTGGGTCAAACTTTACCTAGTGGAGGAGTTTTATAAACCATAAGTCCAGGAGAAAAATTGACTCTAGTCGGAGTTTCCTCTTCACCATCATGGATGTATTTTGGCTGTAATCATCTAAATTCGATGACAATCTGAAGTGTCTGCTAGTAGTTGAAATAATCAAGTTGCTGAGGACAATGTGTGTTGAGCATTGTGCAAACCTGACCTAATAATGCAACTGAATGATAGATATTTTAATGACATGGGGAAACTAGAATATTCTAGTTCTGATTACTCATTCATTCATTCGTTAATGATTAGATGTTTATTGAGCAATGTTTATGTAACAGGTCCTGTGTAGGCAATGGGGATACAGTGGTGAATATAACAGATAGGGTCCTTACTTGCCCTTTCAGTGATCAAAGAGAAAAGCTTACATGCAGAAAAGAAACTGTTGAATGTAATGGTCTTAGATAACGGAATTCTTTAAACACACAAACACAAAAGCCCATGTATGAGGACATGGCTAATGCTCAGTAGTAAGGGCAGTGTGATTTGAGATGGATAGGAAAGGTCACCCAAAGCACAAATGTGTCTGACCCGCACTTCCAGAATGCCAGAACTGAAATTCTGCCATTATTTTTTTCCTTCTCCCCTGCCCTTACCTGCTTAGTCTCCTTTCAAATGGAAATGCTGCTCTAAGTCCTTAGTTAAATCATCAGTTGTGATTTTTTTTTTTTAAAGCAGATCATTTGCTCCATTTCAGGAGGACCCTAGAACTGTTTGGAAATGAGAGAATATTTAATCCAGGGGGAGACTGCCCTGGATTGAGGCAAATAAAGCAGAAAGGGGAGTCTGAAGAACAAAATGACAAATTTCATCAAGTGGTCAGCTTGACAAAGCTCTGATGAAAAAGCCAGGCTTGTTATTGGGCCCCAAGCTCGAGAAGTTCTGCTGTTTTGGAAAGAAGTTCATGTGACTCCGCAGTTGCCCTTTATCCAGGGTCCTCTGTGAAGCACAAGTGTTAGAGAGTTTGTATTCCTAAGAAAGTGGTGAGCAAGACAGCTGCAGAATGGCTAATTTGGGGTTAAAGACAATGAACTGTGATGGTTGCAAGTCAGGCTCCTGCTTGGGGCTATGATACTGTCATTTTATAAAATAAACAAGAGGGAAGCCAGAGGCCATCCTGCCCAGACTTGCATTTTGAAAAGCATTACGCAGCAGTCATCATGTCTAGTCCACATAATTTGCATTGGTGCCTCCCATTTTGCCATTGCCATCCCTCTGACAGCTGGTCACTCCTGTCTCTTGCTACTATTCTTACTAACAGACTAAGAGACCATACTGGCTGTCTCCAACTTATTAATACCTCATTTATTAATGTCATATATATATATATATATATATATATATATATATATATATATATAGGCCACACCTCGCAGCTTTCAGGATCTTAGTTTCCCAACCAGGGATCGAACCCAGACCCCAGGCAGTGAAAGTGCTGAGCCCTAACCACTGGACCTCCAGGAAATTCCCTAATGGCCCACATTTGTACATGACCTCTAGTTCCTCAAAAACCCTTTCAAATTATCAGACCCCAACATTCAGCAGCATCCCTGCCCACTTCTCAACACATCCTTCTCATTTCAGAGGACAGTCAAGCTACCCGACTTGGGCACTCTCTAATAAACGTAACTTTATTATTTTTTTCTAAAGCCTCCATATAACATTGACTCTTTTAAAATAATCACACTTCATTTAATTTCATCTCAAGCACTCATTCCACACTTGCACTCAAATCCATCACTGCCTGTTTCTTTTTAACATTTGGCCAATGAAATCAGAAATCTGTACCTCTATGTGAATACTCAGACAGCGTGAATTCTACTCCAGGACATGTATCATAAAGAAATACCAGGAGAGCTGGGAAGATGGCGGAAGAGTAAGACGCGGAGATCACTTTCCTCCCCACAGATAGATCAGAAATACATTTACACGTGGAACTGCTCCTATGGAACACCCACTGAACGCTGGCAGAAGACCTCAGGCCTCCCAAAAGGCAAGAAACTCCCCACGTACCTGGGTAGGGCAAAAGAAAAAAGAATAAACAGAGACAAAAGAATAGGGACGGGACCTGCACCAGTGGGAGGGAGCTGTGAAGGAGAAAAGGTTTCCACACACTAGAAGCCCCTTCGCAGGCGGAGACTGCGGGTGGCGGAGGCAGGAAGCTTCAGAGCCAAGGAAGAGAGCGCAGCAACAGGGTGCGGAGGGCAAAGTGGAGAGATTTCTGCAGAGAGAATCGGTGCCGACCAGCACTCACCAGCCCGAGATACTTCTCTGCTAACCCGCCGGGAAGGGCGGGGACTGGGAGCTGAGTCTCGGGCTTCAGAGGTCAGATCCCGGGGAGAGGACTGGGGTTGGCTGCGTGAACACAGCCTGAAGGGGGCTAGTGCGCCACGGCTGGCCGGGAGGGAGTCTGGGAAAAGGTCTGGAGCTGTCGAAGAGGCAAGAGACTTTTTCTTGCCTCTTTGTTTCCTGGTGTGCGAGGAGAGGGGGTTAAGAGCGCTGCTTAAAGGAGCTCCAGAGACCGGCACGAGCCGCGGCTATCAGCGCAGACCCCAGAGACAAGCATGAGACACTTAAGACCGCTGCTGCCACCACCAAGAAGCCTGTGTGCGAGCACAGGTCACGATCCACATGATACTATACATAGAGAATCCTAAAGATGCTACCAGAAAACTACTAGAACTCATCAATGAGTTAGGTAAAGTTGCAGGATACAGAACTAATGCACAGAAATCTCTGGCATTCCTATACACTAATGATGAAAAATCTGAAAATGAAATTAAGAAAACACTCCCATTTACCATTGCAACAAAAAGAATAAAATAGGAATAAACCTACTTAAGGAGACAAAAGACCTGTATGCAGAAAATTATAAGACACTGATGAAAGAAATTAAAGATGATACAAATAGATGGAGAGATACACCATGTTCTTGGATTGGAAGAATCAACATTGTGAAAATGACTCTACTACCCAAAGCAATCTACAGATTCAATGCAATCCCAGTCAAACTACCACTGGCATTTTTCACAGAACTAGAACAAAAAATTTCACAATTAGTACGGAAACACAAAAGATCCCGAATAGCCAAAGAAATCTTGAGAACGAAAAATGGAGCTGGAGGAATCAGGCTCCCTGACCTCAGACTATACTACAAAGCTACAGTAATCAAGACAGTATGGTACTGGCACAATAACAGAAATAGAGACCAATGGAACAGGATAGAAAGCCCAGAGATAAACCCATGCATATATGGTCACCTTCTCTTTGATAAAGGAGGCAAGAATATACAGTGGAGAAAAGACAGCCTCTTCAATAAGTGGTGCTGGGAAAACTGGACAGGTACATGTAAAAGTATGAAATTAGAACACTCCCTAACACCATACACAAAAATAAACTCAAAAAGGGTTAAAGACCTAAATGTAAGGCCAGACACTATCAAACTCTTAGAGGAAAACATAGGCAGAACACTCTATGACATAAACCACAGCAAGATCCTTTTTGACCCACCTCCTAGAGAAATGGAAATAAAAACAAAAATAAACAAATGGGACCTAATGAAACTTAAAAGCTTTTGCACAGCAAAGGAAACCATAAACAAGACCAAAAGACAATGCTCAGAATGGGACAAAATATTTGCAAATGAAGCAACTGACAAAGGATTAATCTCCAAAACATACAAGCAACTCATGCAGCTCAATATCAAAAAAACAAACAACCCAATCCAAAAATGGGCAGAAGACCTAAATAGACATTTCGCCAAAGAAGGTATACAGATTGCCAACAAATACATGAAAGAATGCTCAACATCATTAATCATTAGAGAAATGCAAATCAAAACTACAATGAGATATCATCTCACACCGGTCAGAACAGCCATCATCAAAAAATCTAGAAACAATAAATGCTGGAGAGGGTGTGGAGAAAAGGGAACTCTCTTGCACTGCTGGTGGGAAAGTAAATTGATACAGCCACTATGGAGAACAGTATGGAGGTTCCTTAAAAAACTACAAATAGAACTACCATACGACCCAGCAATCCCACTACTGGGCATATACCCTGAGAAAACCATAATTCTAAAAGAGTCATGTACCACAATATTCATTGCAGCTCTATTTACAATAGCCAGGACATGAAAGCCACCTAAGTGTCCATTGACAGGTGAATGGATAAAGAAGATGTGGCACATATATACAATGGAATATTATTCAGCCATAAAAAGAAATGAAATTGAGTTATTTGTAGTGAGGTGGATGGACCTAGAGTCTGTCATACAGAGTGAAGTAAGTCAGAAAGAGAAAAACAAATACCGTATGCTAACACATATATATGGAATCTAAGAAAAAAAAATGTTATGAAGAGATTAGTGGTAGGACAGGAATAAAACACAGACCTACTAGAGCATGGACTTGAGGATATGGGGAGGGGGAAGGGTAAGCTCTGATGAAGTGAGAGAGTGGCATGGACATATATACACTACCAAATGTAAAATAGATAGCTAGTGGGAAGCAGACACATAGCACAGGGAGATAAGCTCTGTGCTTTGTGACCACCTAGAGGGGTGGGATAGGGAGGGTGCGAGGGAGGGAGACGCAAGAGGGAAGAGATATGGGAACATATGTATATGTATAACTGATTCACTTTGTTGTAAAGCAGAAACGAACACATCATTGTAAAACAGTTATACTCCAATAAAGATGTTAAAAAAAAAAAAGAAAAACAAATACCGTATGCTAACACATATATATAGAATCTAAGAAAAAAAAAAGTCATGAAGAACCTATGGGTAAGACGGGCATGGAGATGCAGACCTACTAGAAAATGGTCTTGAGGATGTGAGGAGGGGGAAGGGTAAGCTGTGACAAAGTGAGAGAGTGGCATGGACATATATACACTACGAAACGTATAATAGATAATAGATAGCTAGTGGGAAGCAGCCGCATAACACAGGGAGATCAGCTTGGTGCTTTGTGACCGCCTAGAGGGGTGGGATAGGGAGGGTGGGAGGGAGGGAGATGCAAGAGGGAAGAGATATGGGAACATGTGTATATGTATAACTGATTCACTTTGTTATAAAGCAGAAACTAACACACCATTGTAAAGCAATTATATTCTAATAAAGATGTTAAAAAAAAGAAATACCCTCCCACTCCCCATCCCCCGCAAAGTACATTAATTTAACTGAACATTATGCACTTGCTAAAAATAATTACTCAGGCAATGTAGCATGTGACATAACATGAAGCAGAAAAAACAAAGTACAACATTTTATCTATGCTTATAGCTATGATGATGCACCCATTTGATGAAAATGATGCACCCATTTAGACACACCAGGGAAAAAAATCAAACACCTGGTCTCTTAGAATAGAGTAATTACAGGTATCAATTCCACTTTTAATTTTTGTAAAATTATGTTTATTCGATAAGTACAATATATTTTTCTTTTTAATTTGAGTTTTTATTTATATTATTTTACATTATAATGTTTCTTGCATATAGAGAAAAAATCAGTCATATTTTCACAATCCTAATGCAATCGTATTGCCCTTTTGATGTGATCTTTTCCTCTGCACTTTTCACATGGTTGTAATAAAATGTATTAAATATATATTTGTGGAAAGCCTCCTGCAGAGAAAATGCAGGGATACAATGGCAAGCAGAGCTGATATAGCTACTATGCTGGAGAGCTCACTGCTTAATGAGAGAGACAGATATGAGTCCAATAATTATACAAATATAAGATAACAAAGAGTGGTAAGTATGATTTCTTCATTCAACACATGTTTGAACTCTGGGCAAAGAGCAGTGAACAAGTCAAGTCCTTGCCTTCTTGGAATTTACATTCTGCTGGGGTAGGAGTGGGGGCAAACAGGTGTTATGAGAGCATATAACAAGGGGCCCTGCTTATATGAGGCAGAAGCAAATATTTCCCTAAGGAGATGACATACGGCCTGAAGGATGAAGGATGAAGCAAAAGGTAGTGGATAGAGGGTTCTAGGAGAGAGCTTTCCAGGCGGAGGGGTAGCAGCTATAGAGTAAGTGCCCCCAAGGCAAGAAGCAAGGAACTGAAACGAGGCCGGCCTGGCTGGGATGTGGCAGTGGAGAAGACTGAAAGAAACGCAGCTGCTAGATCATGCAACACTGGGGCTTGGACTAAGCAGTTGGACCTTTAGTTCTGGAGCAACGAGAAAGCATTGATGACTGGGCAGGAGCATGACACATCAGATTTGTACTTTTAAAAGATCATCCTAGGCTAAAAAGCCTCTGCACAGCAAAGGAACCCAACAAAATGAAAAGGCAACCTACTGAATGGGAGAAAGTATTTGCAAATCATATTATCTGATGAGGGGTTAATTATCAAAATATATAAATAACTCATAAAAATGGCAAAAAAGCAAACTATCTGATTTGGGCAGAGGATCTGAATAGACATTCTTCCAAAGAAGACAGACAGATGGCCAACAGGCACATGAAAAGATACTCAATATCAATAATTATCAGGGAAATGCAAATAAAACCACAATGAGCTACCACTTCATACCTGTCAGAATGGCTATTATCAAAAAGACAAGAAATAACATGTTAGCAAAGATGTGGAGAAAAGGGAGCTCTCATACACTGTTTGTGGGAATGCAGCTTGGTGCAGTCACTATGGAGAACAGTATGGAGGTTCCTTAAAAAACTAAAAATAGAACCACCATATGACCCAGCAATCCCACACTACTGGGTATTTATCTGAAGAAAATGAGAACATTAATTCGAAAACATATGTGCACTCCTGTATTCACTGCAGCATTATTTTCAATAGCCAATATATGGATACAACCTAAGTGTCCATCAATGAATGAATGGACAAAGAAGATGTGGCTTTATACATACATATATATAATGGAATACTATTCAGCCATAAAAAGAATGAAATCTTGCCATTTGCAACAACATGGATGGACCTTGAGGGCATTATGCTAATTGAAATAAGTCAGAGAAAGACAAATACCATATGACCTCACTTACATGTGAAATTTAAACAACAAAAACAAGTTGATAGATACAGAGAACAGATTGGTGATTGCCAGAGGTGCAAGGGGGGTAGGTGACAGAAATGGGACAAATGGGTAAAGCGGGTCAAAATGTACAAAATTCCAGTTATAAAATAATTAAGTCATGGGGATGTAATGTACAGCATAGTGACAGTAGTTAATAGCACTGTATTGAATATTTCAAAGTTGCGAAGAGAGTAGAGCTCTTAAAAGTCCTCATCACAAGAAAAAAAGTTTGTAACTATGTGTGGTGACGGATGTTAACTAGACTTATTGTGGTGATCATTTCACAGTATATACAAATATTGAATCATTATGTTGTACCCCTGAAACTAATGTTGTAAAATTTTAAAAAGTTGTTTTTTTGCGGTACATGGGCCTCTCACTGTTGTGGCCTCTCCTGTCGTGGAGCACAGGCTCCAGACGTGCAGGCCCAGCAGCCATGGCTCACAGGCCCAGCCGCTCCCCGGCATGTGGGATCCTCCCAGACCGGGGCATGAACCCGTGTCCCCTGCATCGGCAGGCGGACTCTCAACCACTGCGCCACCAGGAAAGCCCTAAAAAAAAAGTTTTTAAAATTAAATAATAATGTCAATTATACCTCAATAAATTTTTTTTTACAAAAGATCATCCTAGCAGCAGGTGGAGAAAAGATTCCAGTGGGGAACAAGAGGGAGTGGTCAGGGTGTAGGAGAGAGAGAGCTGTTTGCTTGGACATGGATTGTGGTGATGAAGCAGAAGGAAAGTAGAAAGTATTCAGAGCTACTTAGTGGGTGAAATTGTCCACCAAATGATTAAATGACTTTGGAGGTTTAGGGACAGGAAGATTCCTCAATTCCTAATTTCCATAGGTGCATTGAAGATGCCATTCATTCACATAATGCATGTATAATCTTCAAAAAGGTTATATATAAGACACCTTCAACATTACTTACCTTTGGAGCAATCATTAAATATTTGAATAATATCCAAACTACTAGGATTTCTATAATTTATTTACTATTCCTCTGGTGCAGAACATTGTGATTTTCCCTTATAAGTATTTCTTAATGAACATCACTGCACATTTTCTATTTTTACAGTGCTCCTGACAGATGCTGAAGTAGGATTATAGGACCAAAGAGTCAAAATGCTTTTGTGACTCTTTATACCACTACCAAAGTGCTTCTCAAAATGGCTGTAGCAATATTACTCATGCCAGAAATGTACAAGACTGCCAGTGGGCATCCTTGGAAGACTAAATATTATTATTTTGAGTATTTTTATTTTCTGAATTTAATACTTGCAAGGTACATGTTTAGAATTGTGGGCGGCTATTTTTTCTTCTAAGAATTTTTGTTTTCTCTTCTTAAAAAAAATGCTACATTTCTTTGATAAGTGAAGTTTGAACACTTTCCCATACGTCCATTTACTAATTATATGTTGTATTTTGGCAATTGTACATTTTATAAATTTATAAATCAATGCCTCAGAGTTTTTCATTGGAATGTGGCATGTTTAATAAAAATATGAACTATGTTTCTTATTTGTTTAGTTATTTCCTCCAGGTGTCTTCTATTCTGATTAAATTTTGAATGTTGAGCCATATAAACCTCATTCTGAGTAGAGTAGAGTAAAACAAAATTCATCTGTAGTTTATGCTAATATTTGTCTCCTGAAGACAATGAGAAATGAAATGTGGATAGTGGTTATATATAGATACGTGAAAGGGCAAGATTTTGAGGAAATCCAGTGGCTTTTTTTTTTTTTTTTTTTTTCCGGTACACGGGCCTCTCACTGCTGTGGCCTCTCCCGTTGTGGAGCACAGGCTCCGGACGCACAGGCCCAGAGGCCATGGCTCATGGGCCCAGCCGCTCTGCGGCATATGGGATCCTCCTGGACTGGGGCACAAACCTGTGTCCCCTGCATTGGCAGGCGGACTCTCAACCACTGAGCCACCAGGGAAGCCCTCCAGTGGCTTTTAAAGCAGAAGTATTCCAAGGTTGTCAGGGAAGTGGGTGAACATGTACAGCCAAGAGTGAGAAAATTCAAGGGTAAGGTAGTAAAAAATGGCATTGTGTTTACGTATTACTAAGTAAACATAAATAGTTCTGGCCCTTGAAGTAAGGATAACCCAGGAAGGGAAACTATGAATGACATAAAAGTCTACTCTAGGTATTACTCTAGGCATCAGTAATTTACCGCCTTAAACTTAATATACCCATAAGCCCTGTGCACTATAAAATACAGTCTGTACACTTATAATGGTTGACTGAGCTTCTTGTACTAAAAGGAGCACACCAATTGTAAAACCAGTGGTTTAGACTCATTTATTTACTTAAAAAATAAAACATCAAATTAGCTCAACGTTAGCAAAAAAGAAAAATAAAAACCCTGAACATAAAGCAGGGGTATCTTGATGTGTGAAACTTAAAAAGACAGTATTTTAAGTTTCAGCTAGCCTTAGTCTGAGAGAGATAACAGTTGCTTGCAAATGGAGTTGAACCTAGTTCATGGCCAGCCTGTACAGTGCTCTTCCTCATCTATTTTGGTTTGTTATATATTCAGCCAGTCATTTAGAGCACACAGTTCACTTTATACCCAAGAGAATAACCTCAAGGTTACAAAGGACATACAACATACATATAGACATATCACCAGTACACAGATTATTTGCTTCATTAGTGCAGCTTGACTCAACATATCACAAGGGACTGCTGTCTATACATGTAATTTGTTCTAACTTGACTAAACTAAATCAGGTCTTTTCTCACTGGGCCGTAGTCCCAGCCCTCTGCTCCAAGTCAAAATGCTCTTTCTTCATTCACAGGAATCTTAGTCTGCTGTGTGCTGTCTTTTTCCATTCTAGCACCTGCTGAATGAGTCTGTCCTCTGAGGTTCCTCCTTCTATGTTAAATTTCTTTTCTTTGTTTTCCATCTTTGAGTAATGAACCCATCTCCCCATCTTCCTTGTACTCCCCCACTGTGCCCTTGCTGACCTTTGCTACTCACTTTTCTTTGTCCACCTTTTTCTGAGCAGGTCTCTGTCCTCATCTCGATTTTGATGACTAATTATGTACTAACCATTGAGAATGTGCTCAGTAAATGATACACAGTTGTCTCTTTATCTTCCAGTCTTTGGCCCCACTTGTCTGCTCCCTGAGAACCAAATTCTGGCCTGTTCTTGAGCTGCCATCAGATAGTAGAAAGAGCACCGAATGAGGGTCAGGTTCTAGCTGGTGATCTTGGCCAAATATTTAACTCTCTTGGCTTTGTTTTTCTCACCTGTGAAAGAGAGTTAAAGACATGGTAGGTTGCTTACAAAGCAGGCATCCATGGTTCCTTTCATGGCAGAAGGTATACTCCTTCGTGGAGTGACTTTGTCCCTCCTCTGCCCCCTTGAATCTGGGCTGGCCTCGTGCTTGCTTAGATCAATTGAAAATGATAAAGTGAAATTGTGAGGCTTCTGAGCCTAGGCGTCAAGAAGCCTTGCAGCTTCTGCCCTCTCCCTCTCGTAATCTTGATTCTCTGGTCTGAAGAAGCCCGGGCTAGCCTCCTGGAGGATGTGTTCATGTGCAGAGGAGGACCCAGTGGAGTGCTATCACCAATTGCCAGAGATGTGAGTGAAGCTTTCTTAGACCATCCAGATGCCATCCAGCTGCCAGACAACTGAAGCCAAATGAGTGATCCCAGGCAAGACTAGGAGAGCCACCCAGTTGAGCCCAGACCAAACGGCCCTTAGAATTGTGAGCTAATAAATTGAAGTCATTTTAAGCCTTTAGGCTTTGGGATGGTTTGTAATGCACAATTTTTAAAAATGGACACAGATGAGATTATCTGGAAGATATCTTCTGGTCCAAAATGTATGGTCAGGACTTCCCTGGTGGTGCAGTGGTTAAAGAATCCACCTGCCAATGCAGGGGACATGGGTTCGATCCCTGGTCTGGGAAGATCCCACATGCCACGGAGCAACTAAGCCTGTGTGCCACAGCTACTGAGCCTGCACTCCAGAGCCTGTGAGCCACAGCTACTGAGCCTGCATGCCACAACTACTGAAGCCCGCGCACCTAGAGCCCGTGCTCCGCAACAAGAGAAGCCACTGCAATGAGAAGCCTGTGCACCGCAATGAAGAGTAGCCCCTGCTTGCTGCAACTAGAGAGAAAGCCCGCATGCAGCAATGAAGACCCAACACAGCCAAAAATAAATAAATAAACAAAATGTATGGTCAAAGGACTCATCATTCTCACATCAGAATTAAATCATTGAGAAATCTTATAAAAACTGAAAAGGGGCTTAAAGCAAAATCAGGTCAATCTCCCTGTCTTCAGGTGAAATAATAGCAATAACAAATAATAAGGGAAGATGCTATATATTGAGCACCCACCCTCTCCCAGGATTCTGCAGTCATAATCCTCACAATGCTGCACAGGTATTGCTGTCCTCATTTACAGAGGCCAGTAGGCTGTAGCTGGAGAACTGGGATGGGAACTCATGCCTCATTCGAAAGTCCATGTCCTCATGACCTATCTCACTGTCTCTGGGTACTATTAACCCCATTAATAAACAATGCAATTGATAAAAGCTCAAAGTGATTTTTGCCAATTAAAAAGGTGACAATAAATGAGTATTCAAATGTAATTGAGAACAGTCAGACAAATGTTGAAAGCAAACAAATTCCCCAGACCAGAAAATAGGAATTACAGTTTCCATTTTCTTGTCAGAAAAATCTCAAGTTTCTCAAAATTGTTCCCTTATCATCTCCTCTTGCCAAGGGCATCAATTCCTCTTTTGGCTGTTCTCACCTCCCTTTCATCTCCTCAATGCACATTTTTTTCTCCACTTTTCTTATTTCCTTGGTTTCTGTACACTTATCAGTTTGCTTAGCTGACCTTCCGGTACATGACCCATCTTATTACACCTTATTCTGCCTTCCAGGCAGCTAAGCATCCTGGTGTCTATCAGCTGTCTACTCTTGGCTTCAAGGACCTCTTGCCAAATAGTCCCCAAATCCCCCACCCTATCCTAGTCTCACAGGTTCAGTCATCAGTAAATCCTAGAATGAATTGTTCAATTACACTGAGTCCTGTAAAGTGGATTTGTCATTTGAATTGTAGGAGATCAAAGCAGCATTAAAGTTTTCTTCCCACACAGGAATTCAAACACATTTTTGTTTTATATTGCCTAGCAACCACAACACACAGAAAAGCACAAATGAGTGCACGGGCTGGGAACTGTGTCCAAGTCGAAGCGTAAACACTGAGTTAGTGTCATAGCAGACACAGGATCAGTCTGTCCAAGCAAGGACCTTTCAAACCCTGAAATCCCAAGGAAACTCACCATCTTGGGAAAGTGTTGCCCCTTTGTTTTCCTGCTCCAGAAAGGTGATACTTCCAGGTCCAGATTTCTCATCACTCATGCTCTAGGGAAAGCTTTAGGACAACTACTGTGAGTTCTCAGCCAGGAAGAGGCAAAGTAAAGAATGCAAAAACCCTTGTTCAGTGGTTGTAACAGCAGCTTTACAATCCAGGGCCTGGCCTCTCCTCTCCCTGTTTGCTCTTCTGAAAAGATTGTATTTTGACAGCCATGGCCCCTGATATCAGAGGCTATTTTTTGGCTCAGTCCATAGCCAAGACTCAGAAATGGCAGAGATTAGAAAAAAGCAAGCAGGTGTATTGAAAAAATGTGTTCTTTTGATCACAGTAAAGTTAAACCATAGAAGGAAGTCTAGAGGAAGGGAAGCTCAGATAAGGAAAAGTGATGCAAGCAGGAGATAACAAAAACAAAGAGTAGCAGGAAATAATGGCACCAGCATTCAAGCCAAGCTAGATGATAAAGCCCATTTAACCTCCCTGAATGCCTGTGATTGAACCAACCTAAAATAAAAGACAACCTTTTCTATATTAAAAAAATTGACCTGTGTTATCTTCTTGAATGCTTACTCTCATGTGACATAAAGTCACAACAAAAGGAAAAAATAATCTAAGTAACATGAAGGATGTATACTTCCTGTACTGGTTCAGATCACAGCGAGTCATTTCTTACCGATTAATCACTCTAAGGAAGGTGCCATAGAAAAGATGAGCTGTACACACCAAGGCCAAACTAAGAGTTTAAGTACCAGCCCCTCATCTGGCCTCAGGGCTTTCTGTTTTCTTAGGTTTGTCTTATTTCTTTCTTAATCTATTTATACCTTTTACCCAAACCACCTGGGAAAACATCCATTGTCACCTCTATATTTGCCAAACTGTACTGAATTGCTTGTCATGCTGCTGTTGGTTCCACTCTCTGTCAGCTCCTTGAGGACAGGTATTGTGTCTCATTTCTCTTGGTGCCCCAGGGCCTAGCATGGTCTCTGACCCAGGATCAATCGATACATATTTGCTCAACTTCTAGGGTAATGAATGAGTTCTACATTCACCCCTATGAAGCAACTCAGTCAGTATTTGACATAAGTGAGAGAGGTGACCCTGCACACACAAAAAGTCATGTATGTGAAACGTAATTTCTCCATAGGAATAATACTGGAAAGCTAGTCATAACTAAGATTTATATGATGCTAATTCTAGACCAGGCATGATTACTTATATTAATTAATTTAATCTTTACAAGAACTCTGTGAGGTAGATACTTTTATTTCATTCTATCAATGAGGAAATTAAAATACTGAGAGGGTAAATTAATGTCAGACTGACTGGTTTGAATGCTGTCCCTGATCTTTTTATTAACTGTGTGATTTAAACCTCTCTGTGTCTCTGTTTTGTCATCTGTAAAGTAGGGATAAGGGTAATAACAATACCTCATGGGGTTTTTGTGAGGATTAAGTGAGTTAATACGTGTAAGGCCCATATACCTGTTCTGGCACAAATGAAATGCTAAGTGAGTGTGATCTGCAAAATGACAGAACAGGCAGTAAAGGGGTGGATGTATGGAGAGTGGGGAATGGAACTTGTGTATCACCTTCTTCAACAGAGGTAGATGGCAGGCAGTAAAGAGAATTACCCTTAGGCTTTTCCTTTTCCTGTAGAGAAACTCAAAAGCAACAATTATTTATCATGGGCCACCAACCCCTCTTGGATCTCCAAGTTGCACTTAAATTAATAGCAGGATTGTGAGAAAACCAAACCTTGCCTTGCAGATTCCACAAACACAGACTAAATGCCATGCTCAAGACAGCGGTGGGGGGCTGGGGGTTGGGGGGCGCTGGGTAAGACTTATTGATGTCACTGGACTGGCCCCCACGCTGCACTGAATGCATTGGCTGATGCCAGGGTTTGGGCCACGGTTTGCTAAGAATATTGCACCGATTTTAGTAGAAGGTCTAAAGAACATTTACTATTTTAAACTCTTTTAAGGCAAACATACATGAACTGAGAAGAACTTACACTTTTACTTATCTTAAACCTGATTCAAGTCTAACTTCAGAAAGTAACTATTCACTCATTTATTCAACTAATATTTTTTGAGTAGGTATTACGTTCCAGGCACTGTTCTGGAAGCTTGGAATATAAAAGTGCACAAAAGAGACAGCTCCAAGCCTTCCTGGAATTTGTAGTCTAGCAAGTAGCAGTATTTCCATGGCCACCTCCGTGGCCCAAGCCACCACCATCTCTCACCTGGACAAACACCAGAATTCCCTACTTCTCTGCCTGCTTCCACTCTGACCTCCCTTCCATCCAGGCTCCACACAGCAGCCAGAGTGACATTTTAAAAAAGTTAGTTACATTATGCATTCCACTCCCCTGCTTAAATCTCTTCAGGAGCTGCCAATCATGCTTAGAAGTCCAAACTCCATTGGTCTTCAAGTCTATACAGAATCTGGCTCTCTGCCTTTTCTGTCACTTTTCTCATACTCCTCTCCCCACCACTCAGCACTTGGCCTTCCTTCTGTTCCTCCAGCAAGCGAAGCTGGTTCCACTGGGCTTTGCACTTGCTGTTTTCTCCACCTGGAATGCTCTTCCCTATTTGTCTCAAGGCCATTCCTTTGCATCATTTAGGCCATAGCTAAAATGTCACATCCTTAGAGAGGTCTTCCATGACCCTCCAAAACTACAGTAACTTTCTATCAAACTAATTGGTTTACTTTTCTTAATCTCATTTATCATCACATGAAATCATCTTCTTCATTTATTTACCTTTTTATTGATTAAAATATAATCCATAAGAGCAAAGACCTTGCCTGCCCTGTATTTTGGAATGATGTCTGATATAGAGTAGGGGATCAGTAAGCCCTTGATGAACAAATGAATAAGAATTTGGGAAACTCTTCTCTATGGACCAGAACTTCTTCATCTATAATTTGAAGGATTTGAACTAGATGTTCTCAAGGGTGCTTTCCTGCATTTTATCATGCTATGATTGCTTTTGCTATTATTTCAAGAGGTATACCCTAATATTTCAAGACATGGTGAACAAATCCATATTTAACTCTGTCTGAGAGTTCATAAGATTCCAACTGTCTCACTTGGGCCTCTGTATTTCAGGGGCCCAATAATTCTATAACAAAATCAGTACCTGGGGTGAAATGAAGTAATGCCAGCAGTACAAATGCTTGTCTCTACTCCAAATTATGTAACTTACTTATGGAAACTTCACACATATAAAAGATATTTTACTGGCAATACTGTTGTTATGCATTATTACTTACTATCATTTTAACTTTCAGATTCTAGTATCTAAATTTTTCTTTCTCAATAACAAAAAAAAATTGTGATCACTTTATCAAAAAATCTCAATGGCTCTTTGGAAAAAAGTCCTAAATGAAGCTTTGTTACACAATAAAAATGATAATGTAACATCAGAGGCTATTACGTACTTCACATGAATATGTCTCAGTGCATCAAGAAGAGGTAAGGAATTGTACGCAATCTGTAAACAATCAACCATTTCTCAAAAATGAGAAGAAATGTCAGTTGTAATGAAGTAGTAATGCCAGGTGTATTTTACAGAAGAAAAGTGGAAATGAAAAGAACTGTTCACTTGGTATTGTAGATGGGTGTGGTCTATTCTTTATTAACAATGACATTAAATTTTAAAAGTCATTATTTGGTATTGAATCACTTTGGTTTTGTTTGCAAAAATGTTTGTTTTCTTTCAGGTAGGATGTGATGAAGTAATGTATAGCATAGAAAAATAATCTGGAGATCTGATTCTCTCCATCTTGTTTCATTTTGTAAATTCTGGCCCCTTTACTGATATCCAAAAATAGGACTCAATTAAACCATAGAGGTAATGAATTAAACATGGTGGTAGGTCTGTTTGAAAGACATGGACCGCTTTTCTAGCATACGGGCAGTCCATGATGTGTTGGCAGCCTATTCCACTAGCAAAATAGTCATGGGTATTTGCTATGCTTTGGGTTATGTGATGCAAAATTTTTCACATTCCTGACCCTAATCAACTAAACCAAGGATTCATGATTGACCCAAAAGCTAAACATGAGCAAGAATGCTGCCTACTCAGCATCACTAATTATTAGAGAAATGTAAACCAAAACTACAATGAGGTATCACCTCACAATGGTTAGAACGGACATCATCAGAAAATCTATAAACAACAAATGCTGGAGAGGGCATGGAGAAAAGGGAACCCTCTTGCACTGTTGGTGGGAATGTAAATTGATACAGCCACCATGGAGTACAGTACGGAGGTTCCTTAAAAAACTAAAAGTAGGATTATCATATGACCCAGCAATCCCACTACTGGGCATATACTCAGAGAAAACCATAATTCAAAAAGACGCATACACCCCAATGTTCATTGCAGCACTATTTACAATAGCCAGGTCATGGAAGCAACCTAAATGCCCATCGACAGATGAATGGGTAAAGAAGATGTGTGGTACATATATACAATGGAATATTACTCAGCCATAAAAAGGAATGAAGTTGGGTCATTTGTGGAGATGTGGATGGACCTAGAGACTGTCATACAGAGTGAAGTAAGTCAGAAAGAGAAAAACAAATATCGTACATTAATGCATGTATGTGGAATCTAGAAAAATGGTACTGGTTTGCAAGGCAGAAATAGAGACACAGATGTAGAGAACAAATGTATGGACACCGAGGGGGGGTGGGGATGGTGGTGGTGGGATGAATTGGGAGATTGGGATTGACATATATACACAAATATGTATAAAATAGATAACTAATAAAAACCTGCTGTATAAAAAAATAAAATAAAATTCAAAAAATAAAATAATATTCAAAAAAAAGAATGCTGCCTAACTGATGTGCTCTATTTTAGAGAGTGATTAACAACTTAATCATATCTTTCCTCTTGATATGCCTTGAAATCATTATGACAAGTAAGACACACTAAAGTGACACAGTGGCTGAGAGACACATTGAGAAGGCATTAAGCAGTACCAGAAGTAGAAGCCATGAGGCAACAAGAGTCTGGAATAGGCAGAAAGGAAAGTTGCAAGAAGAAAATCAACCATGGCCATGGAAGTGAATAGGGAAAAGCAGAGCAAAGTAGTTGAGCCACAAGTCTGGTAGATTACCAGCCTGGCTGATTGGCACCAGAATGTTGCCATGTTGTGATCACTGTTCTCATTCCCAGGGACTGGTTGTGCAAGCTGAGGCTGTTGTTTCCTTACTTACCCATTGCAGACTTACAATAGAGTGCCACCCATCACTTGAGGTAAACTAGAGTATGTTCCTTGTCATCTGAAAGGGCATAATGAAAACAGCCAGCCATAGCTACATGTAGAAATCTGTTTACAAGGGAATTCTTCAGGGTTGGGACAGGAAATTTCTAATGTCAACAAAACTGACTTTGATTTGCTATTGTACAATTTTTAAGTTCATTGTTTTTCTAATTACTAAAGTGAAGTTACACTCAGTACAGAAGACTTGAAAATTGCAGAAAAGCTTGAAAAAAAAAGTCACTCATAATCCCCACAACCAGAGATACTGCTGTGTGTTCCTATGTCCACAGAGCATTTTAAAGCAGGGGTAACAGGATGTTACACTGGGACCCAGCCTGTCTCAGTTTTAGCTGAGGCATGAAAGCAAGTGATTCCACATACTCAATTGAATTGTGAGAAGACCAGTAAGGAGAATTTGCTTGGTAGGATTCATAAAAACAACCCCCCCCCAAAAAAAAAGAAAGTCAAAGACTTTATCTTATGTTTTCTTCTACATTCACAGTTTCCAGTCTTATGTGTAAGCCTTTTGAGTTGATATTTGTGTATGCGGTAAGGCAAGGGTCCAATATCATTCTTTTGTATGTGGATATCCAGTTTTCCCAACATCATTTGTTGAACAGATTATCCTTTGTACTTCGTGTATTCTTGGCACCCTTGTCAAAGATCAGTTGACATTGGGACTTCCCTGGTGGTCCAGTGCATAAGACTCCATGCTCCCAGTGCAGGGGGCCCAGGTTCGATCCCTGGTTGGGGAACTAAATGCCTCACGCATGCTGCAACTAAGAAGCCCATATGACGCAACTTGGAGCCTGGTGCAGCCAAAATAAATAAATAAATATATTTTTTAAAAAGATCAGTTGACATATATGTATGGATTTATTTCTGGGCTCTCTGTTCTGTTCCATTGGTCTATATATCTATCGTTACACCAGTATCATATTGTTTTAATTACTGTAGCTCTGTAATATATTTTGACATAAGGACGTGTGATGTGATTTCATGGATGTGACATCAAAAGCATAGGCAACAAAAGCAAAAGTAGACAAGAGGGACTATATCTACTAAAAAGCTTCTGCACAGCAAAGGAAACAACCAGTAGGGTGTAAAAGAAAACTATGGAATAGAAGAAAATATGTGCAAACTATATTTCTGATAAAGGGTTAATTTCTAAGATATACAAGGAACTCATACAACTCAATAGCAAAAAACCTAATAACCTAATTTAAAGATGGGCTAAAGGACTTGAATAGACATTTCTCCAAAGAAGGCATACAAATGACCTATAGATATATAAAAAGATGCTCAGTGTCAACAATCATCAGGCAAATGCAAATTAAAACCACAATGAGATATCACCTCACACCTGTTAGGATGGCCATTGTAGTAGTAATAATAATAATAATAATAGACAAGTGTTGGCAAGGATGTAGAGAAATTGGGACCCTTGTGCACTGTTGACGGAAATCCAAAATGGTGCAGTTATTATGGAAAACAGTTATTTGAGGTTCCTCAAAAAATTAAAAATAGAATTACCATATGATCTAGCAATCCACTTCTGGGTATTTATCCTAAGTAATTGAAATCAGAGTCTAGAAAAGATATTAGCACTCCCTTGTTCACTGCACCATTATGAATAATGGCCAAGATGTAGAAACAATCTAAATGCCCATCAATAGATGAACTGGTGAAAGAAAATGTGGTATATACATATAATAGAATATTATTCAGCTGTAAAAAAGAAGGAAATCCTGCAATATGCAACATGGATGAACCTTGAGGACATTATGACAAATGAAATAAGCCAATCACAGAAGGACAAATAATACATGATTCCACTTATATGAGGTTTCTAAAATAGTCAAACTCATAAAAGCAAAGAATATATTGATGGTTGCCAGAGGTTGGGGGAGGGAGAAATGAGGAGTTGCTAATTAACAGGTATAAAATTTCATTTATTCATGAATGAATAAGTTCTAGAGATCTGCTGTACAACACTGTGCCTGTAGATAACAATACTGTCCTGTGCACTGAAAAATCTGTTAAGAGGGTGGATCTCATGGTAGGATAACAAGTCCACTTACCCACATTGGTTCAGAAGAGCAGAGACACAGAAAGCCTTTTTTTACAGAGGGGCTTCAACAGTATCACTGAAAGAGCTTAATATATGACCGTTAGAGTTTTGGGGAAAGGACAACTGGTGTCTAACTCCTGCCTAAGAAGCATAAGTTTGAGAAACTGGGGCCAGCCAGCCTAGAGTGAGGGAAGTAAGGGGAGACTGAAGGGAGATTGCTCAGCTGGCAGTCAGTCCGCACTTCCAGAGTTTCTCATGCATGAACAGTTCTACGCATTTCCCATGGACAAGACATGGGCCACAGGAGAGGCTGAGGGGCGGGGTGAGGTTCTTTTAGTTCATGTCCACGATAGCTGGCTCAAGAGGCAAAGAAAGCTTAATAGAAAGGCTATGAGTGAATCACAAGATTCCTAGGGACATGGAGGGGTTGGCAGAGAGCAGGGGAGGGCACATCATGGTATCAAGAGAGCTGCAAAACAGAGGCTGAAAACCCCACCTGAGCACACAAGAGGCAAATTTAAACATCTACCCGGCCTCAGAGACTGTGAAGCCACCTTACAGCCACCCCAGTCAAGAAAGAGCTTCCTAACATACACCCCCACCCCCACCCAAACATGTACCTCTCCTCCCCTCCATCCTCCACTTCAACTCTGGAATGGTCAAGAACCACCTTCAAGGGGATGGAGAGTAGAGGCTGATGGGGAAAAGGTAGGATCAAGCCCCTCCTCACTCTTACAAGCTTCTCACTGCCGCAGACTGTGGCCGTGTGAGGGGAAATGGCTGCTGCTCTGAATGACACTGGAATTAATCAGGGACTGGACAATCTAATTATTGTATTGAATTGAGACAGTGGTTTTGTGTCTTCAAGTGACCAAAGGATGTTTACTACCTGAGAGTGAGCAGAAAAGTCATGGGACAGCCCATGTTTTTATCCAGTGGCATTTAAAGGCAAAACTAAAGGTGCTTTCTGATTATATCCCATGAGTCCTGATTTCTCAACATGCCAGTTATACATGTATTCATTTTTCAAAATGTTTTTAAACTATAAATACTGTTTTGCAGCTAACATTTCCCACTTAGCATTATATTAAGAATACTGTACTACATCAATATCCTTTTACCATTGTGTCTTTGTGCCATAGGATATGTACCTACTCCCCTAACACTAGATACATGAGTCATTTCTAATTTTTCACAGCCATAATGTTGAAATGAACATAGTTCCAGCCTAGCATTGTGCACCTCTCTGATTAGCTTCTTAGGATAAATTTTCTTGAAGTAGAATTGCCAGAAAGAATGACCATGTTTTAATGACTGATGAAATACATTGACAAATTGCTCTGTGGAAAGCTTACATCAAATTTTTCTCCAACCAGCAGATTCTACATGGGTGCCAATTTTCCCATATCCTTGCCAACAGTAGTTATTACTGTTATTACTAATCTTGATAATCTAATATCTAATAAAAATAATTTTTTCATTAAAAATTTTCTTTTATTACTGGAGAGGTTGAACATTATTTCATATGTTTATAGGCTATGTGCCATTTTTTAAATGACTTACCTGCTCAACACCTTTGCTTATGATTTTAACCCAGGTGTCACTGAAAATATTAGTTCTTTGAATCTCAAGGCAAAGGCCAAAAGAATGGCAGAGCTGGCAATTCTTGGTATTTGCTTCAAAGTGTAGCTCACAGACCAGTCTGTGGGTTACTAAGTGGGGGCTCAGGTTGGCCACTATGACTTGCCACAGAGCAGTGCTAGATGTTGTCTTCAGAGCACCTAGTTTTCTTGGTTGTTTGCCTCCTATTGCTCTTGCCTCTGTGGAAGTACAAAAAGAGGCATCATGTGGCCCGACCACACAGACACTATTGTCACAGATGCTCTCTGCATTATCTTCATCTTTTCCCACCCAGTTGCCTCAGACTGGCATGGTTGCATAACATCACTATCTGAGCTGACGTAAAGTGGCTGGGCCTGGACGGTGGGGACAATCAGATGGGTTCTAATCCCTTTGTTACTGTGGCTGATCAAACAACATCTATGTGTCTCATTTTCCTCATCTGTAAAACTTCATGACCAGACCCCACACTTACCTGTCTGGACTTGTTTCCCATTACCCTCTCATTTAAACCCTATGTACCAACCATTCCAAACTCTTTGCATGCTCTCTGGGCCTTTTTCCAAGTTTCTCTTTGGTTTGCAATGCCCTTCCTTAAACAGTTTTTGGTCCCATGATTAACTCAGCACTGACAGAGCTAAAGGTTTGAAAAATGTTCGAGTGAAAAAAAAAAGATTCAATTAAACTATAATGAGAATTTAAATTTGTAAGAATGACTTGAAAGCACTAGGAAATTTAAGATATAACGGTAGGAAAAGATACGTACAAAATAGCTGTGATATAACACAGGACATGATAGACCTTTAAAAGAAAAACAGATTCTCTATTCACAACACTTCTGAGTTAGTGCAGACCCCACAGGTTAAGGGCTCAGTCCCAGAAAACTAACTCCACTTCAGACACCAGCCTCAAGTCCAGACTTCTAGGACTTCGACTGACTGGCTGTAAATTGGGTGTTTCCATGACCCCCCTCTTCAGGGTTGACAACTTGTTAGAACAGCTCACAGAATCCAGGTAAATAGTTTACTTATTATTACTAATTTATTACAAAGGATATTTTAAAGGATACAAATAAATGGGCAGATGAAGAGATACGTATCACAAGATCCAGAAGGGTCCTGAGCACGGGAGCTTCCGTCTCCATGGAGTTTAGGATATGCCACTCTCTTGGCACGTAGAGGCATTCTTGTTCACCAACCCAGAAGCTCTCTGAACTTTGTTGTTTATTGTTTTTATGGAGGTTTCATTACGTAGGCCTGACGAATTAAATAACCGGCCACTGGTGATTAAGGCGGGGGTGAAGTTAGGAGGTGGCTAAAATTTCCAGTCCTCTAATCACATGATTGGTTCCTCTGGCAACCAGCCCCCATCCTCCAAGAGTCACTGCATTAATGTAAACTCAGGTGGTTGAAAGGGGCTTATAATGAATAACAAAAGATACTCCTCTTACCCCTCCCACTCAGGATATATTAATGGCTTTAGACGTTCTGTGCCAGGAACCGGGGATGAAGACCAAAACTATATATATTTCTTACTATATCAATCACATAATAGAACACCGAGACTCTTACCAAGCCCAGCCAAGGTCCCACTGACTGTTCCCGGCCTGAACCCCAGCGCCCACAAAACTGCCCCTATGTCCAGCAGAGAAAGCAGCAGCCCCCTGGACACAGGCAGCCCACAGCCCCGGAGACCTCAGCCCCCATCAACAGTTGGGGACCGCCCCCCCAACCACCATACTGGAGTGATTCCAACTCAAAGGACACCCAGAGCCACCATCTGGTATCTGCCAGTTTTTCCAGCTGACCTGTATGCTACCCAGCACCTCCCTCCCCACCTCCCACAATTTATGACATCAAAACACCAGCTTTTCCCCCTTTTCCTTGAGACTCAGGAGGGCCAAAGCAACAGCCTTTTGCTTATTTTCTCTTCCTTTCCAAGGGTTAAAGGAAGGGATACATCCTTATTGTTCAGAGGCACCAACTCTCTCCCCTAAATCAGGCTGAGAAGGAAACAGCCAGCTCTTACCTCCTCCTGGGTGTTTTTCTTTCCCATCCCAGTTTAATTTTTGTTTCCCAACTACCCTCTACCTCTGAAGCCATTTTATGAACTGTCATGTGCCACCTGAGCCTCCAGTAAAAACAAAAACAGGCTTTCCTGTTGAAAAAACAACAAAAAAAAAAAAAAAAAAAAAGAAAAGAAAACTGAGACTCTTGCTTTAAGATTAATTCTGGCTACGGGCTGGGAAAACATTCCTGAAGATGGGTCTTAAAGACAGGGAGATAAGCCTTGTTAGCTCAGAGTCTGAATCCACCATTGTTCCTCACTAGTGATGGTTATCCCCAGTGAATAGTGGAATGGTTTGGAAAGTAGGTACTCTGTGTGTGTGTGTGTGTGTGTGTGTGTGTGTGTGTGTGTGTGTGTGTGTGTGTGTGCACAGAGGGGGGATGCATGCAGGCCATCATTGGCAGAGAGGAATCTGAGCAAGGGAAGCGAAGTAGGAGAGTGAAGAACTTCATTTTGTTCTTGTTTTATTTTAAATGGTCATAGGAAGTTTATACTTGTTGGCCTTGCATCAAGGGAAATTGTCCAAATTTACTCGTGGAGGTCAACCATTATCCATTAATATTTTTAATACTGTCCTGGTCATTGGGTTATAAATAAGAATCCCAGAAACTCTGAAATTCTCTCAATCTTTGGTACATATACACAGAAATTTCAACACTAAGATCATGCAAGTCTTCAGGAGGCTTCCCATGCTCTTATGTAAAGAACAGGGCTTGGAGGGGAAGCCAAAGATTTCTTTTTGTGGCCTCATGCCTATCACTCACACAGCTGGTGACTGCTCCCTGACTCAGCAGATTCAACTGAAAGCCTGAGATATGGAGAAAAGGGCCACATAACCCTTTAAGACACAGTGAATTCCTATTTTATCAAAATTATTTTGTGCTGCTCTGCTACTTATCATTTGCAGAAAATAATATAAACAGCTAGCCTAAATCTCATTCTCTATGTAAAAGATTGCTAAAAATTAGTGAACATTTAGCAGAAGTTATTGAGGGTGAATAGATCTCTGGGGAGGACGAGGGAAACAATTCAGTTGACAGAATGCTCCAGCAAGTCAGCAGTTTTTTCCCACAATAAATAAACACTAGCTCTTTTCCTTAGGACTTTAGTTCCCAATATTGACATGAATAGCCTTCCTGAATTGAAGATTTACATATTCTAACTAGAAATTAAAGTTCAATAAGTGTGTTATGTAGACTTGATTCAATGGAAATGTTAACAAGCCATACTTGGAAGTCATTCTCCCCTTATCCACCTTCCACTTATCCATATCCAACCAACCTTCAAGGCCAGTTTCTTTATGAAGTCTCCTAATTTCAGCTACCATCCATCTTACTCTCATTTCAAAATCTTACTGTCTGTACTACCCATTAGCTACTTAGTCATGTGTAACCTTATAATATTATTTAAATTTTCAATTGTCCACCCAAATAGATTATAAATTTCTTGGGTTCCGCACTTTGCATTTACCATAGAAGTTTGCATATACCGTAGAAGTCTGCATAGCCCATAAAAAAAATAGTAGGTCCTCAAAATATTTGTCAATGATTTCTTATCTTAATAAAGATGAAAATATCACTAATCTTGATCCCCAAACATGTTGGGATTTAAGTACTCTACCATCATGTTAAACTTGGAAAGGTGTACATTTTTCCTTTATCATCGTTCCTACTGAAGATACCATTCTCAGCCTCACTGCTTTGAACCTAGAGGTATGTGTCCAACATATTCAGGCAAATTCTGAAACACCAGGGCCAGTGGTTTGCCAGGGGCTTCATCCTGGTGCACAGCATCTTAGCTGATGGCTGCTGAGTAGCACAAGGTAGAATGAAGGCTTTGCCTCTCTCTTCAGTGACTCTGGACAAGCTTCTGGACAAGATCCCCAATGCCCTAGGCTGGTGGGCAGGGCACACAGAAGAGGGGATCCCCCACTTGCTGAAGGTGAAATACACTTCTACTGAGCCCGGAATGAAGAAAAGGGTGCTGCTGAAGAGCAGCTCTCTGCCACTTCAGAAGGAAACAGCCACTTGAAATGAAATGTCTTGCTTTTTCTTTGGAAGGGGGGAAAAGGTGTTTTAATGATCAGTTGGTCTTAATTTTTTGCTTATAATAGGAGAGAGATAAAGCTCCTGACAGAAGTCCAGAGGTGAAAGGGAGGAAATGAAACCCGCTGCAGTTTCCTCTGGCAGGCAGTTCCTATGAGCCAATCAGTCCCCTCCTCTCCTGTCAGGTGGCTGCTTTCAGCTTCTCCCCAGATGTCCTTTACCAGGCGTCTGGAGTTGGGGAACAAGTTTCAATCTCCCTAGTTAGAATTCTGCTTTGAAATCTGCTTACTCCTCCCTTCACCCCCAATCCCAGTGTCAGGCCTAAAACGAACTTAACTGCTAAGAGATAACATTTACCAAGAGATAACGTAATTTTTAAATGTTTAGAAGTTGATGGAAGGAGGAATTGATGTCCTTTAATATTCATATTACCTCACCTGGGACTCACAAAGTGTAGAGTCCACTTGAATCTACCAGTTTCAGTGTAAACAGTAGGTCAAATACCAAAAACTCATCAAAGCCAGAAACCTAAGTTCATATGAACACTCCTTCCCCCTCCTCCTCCAGCCAGTCAGCCACTAAGTCCTGCTAATTTAACTGTGCAAATATATCTTGAATCTTTCCCCTTCTCTTCATCCCTAGTCAAGGCCCCTAAACATATCTGTCTTCTAATCTGGGCTTCACCCTTCATGCAGAGCCATCCATCTAAGAGGCAAATGTGACACTGTCACTCTGTTGCTAAGCATTTCAATGGCACCTCCTCACCCCAAGTTTGTACCAAGCCGTCTCTTGCAGGTCATTGGCTCTCACTCTGTATTCCAGTGCTAGCCACTGCTAATGATGCTGCAACTCCGTCAGGGTCTTTCACATCTCTGTGACTTATCTCCTCTTGCAAGTCTTCCCTGAGACCACACATGGGGTTAAATGATCTCTGTGTCCCTGTGTGCAACTACCTTATCTCCTGCCACATTATAGTGAATATACTGTTTTCAAATCCATCTCCTTCACTACACTGAGAGATTGTGGAGAGCATTTTAGTAACTCTGGTACTAAGATCATGGTAGGATCTCATCTGTGAATAAATGAGTGTTTGTTACCTAACAGAAGTGTTGTTGAGTCAATATACTGGAAAAAAAATCTACCCTATGGGGCTTTCACTCTCAAGAGGAACACAGAGGTACCCGACTCTGACCCCTGATGCTGTGAGGTGATGTGAGGAGGGTCCTGAGGCAGTGACAGGCTCCCAAGACAGTTGTCTTAATGCTGCAAATGGAGAAGTTTGTCATATCTGGCAGGTCCTAGAGAAAGAGGTGAAATTTCAATGCTACCCCCAACACGTAACTTTGACAGTTGATTGACCTACGATAAAAAAAAACTTCTGATGATGACCTACCTCCCAGGAAGGAAGCCAAAGGAGTGAGTAGTGAGGACCTGGCTTACCTCCCCAAGAGACCCAGGCCCCTGGAGGTGTAGAATCTTCCATCTTTAGGGGTTGCCACCTAGGAGTGCCTTTAGTACCTCAGAGATGAAGCTCAGATGATAAAATTGTAATTTTTTTGCAGCACTGTTTGGAAACTGTGACACTTACAACACTTAGTTGGCTTTTAGACACTTGAAGATTGTTTATAATAAAAAAATTCACATTTGTATCATTTTGTTTCCCTTGAACTCTGCTTAAGGACCTGGGAGGCCCCGAACAAGTGGTTACATGCTGACACAGGGAGGAAGTGAAAAAAGCTGGGGCAGCAGCTGGAGCCAGAGCTCAGCGGAACTGGGCATATAAGGTGCAAGGCAGAGCTAGGTGAGGGGTGGTGCATGTGGCTTTGAAGGTGGAGACAGCTACCCTGGAGGGAATATGTTACTCATAAACCTTTTAAAGTTTTGCCTGGATGGCAGCGGCAAAGCAATTAAACAGCTGTGGACAGACATGACCTAATTTACTGGCCTTTCCTGTTGTCTCTGGTGGAGCCCGTGCTATAGCTTAACCTACAACTAAGAATGTTTGGTGGGGTGTGAGGTTGGAGGTTGCTGAGAATAGGGAAGAAACTGATGTCCTTGAGGAAGAAGAGGCACTAGCAAGCAGGCCAAGTGGAGGGATGGCCAGACCCTCCTGACATACTCCCCCACAGGGAAGGCCATTGTTAGCAGTCCCCTCAGCAAGCCCCAGTGGTTTTTCTACTCTGAGGAGTGAAGTACCCAACACCAGCTACTTCAGGGACAACTTTCAGCAGACAGAGTTCGCATTTGGCCTTCGGTGATCCTGAAGGGGACTGCAAAGTGTAGGCTCAAGTGCAAATGCAGGGATTCAGCAACTCAGACCTGCCCTCAAGTGTGCATGATCCAGAAAGCATGCTTATCTACCTTATAGCATCTGGAAGAAAGGAAGAGGACCACACATAAAATACATGAAGATACTTTAAAAATAGGCCGCAAAAAAGTTCTGCAGTTTAAACACTTAAAAATGAAAAGAAAAACCTTTGTTGCCATCTGGGCTCTGACGCAATTTAAATCAAAATGCTGGCTTTTTAGGGGATTTATTTAAGACCCCTAGGACTTTCCTCAGGCCACCAGGGAGTCTTTGAGGATTCTGTCTGCAGCACTCCTCGGCCCCATGGTCACTCCTGCCTGTATCACAGCAGCACCTCAGGGAGGCTCACTGAGGGTCTGCAGAACAGCAAGTGGTCGGCCTCAGAAAAAGGGGGTCTTGTCGTGAAGCTGTGTCACATGGACAGCACTTGGGTCTCACCTAGACTGTGAGTTTATCTGGTGTGGCTGTAGGGGTGAGGCTGACGGAGATCACAGGGGTCCCAAGCTGACCCCCACACATCATAGCCATCTATGATCACAATTCACACATTCTCTCCACAGTTATTTAACTCCCTTAAAGCTCAGGTATTAACTTCCCTTTGAATCCACACATTTCCACATACGTCCATCACTTAGTGTCTGGATCAGTTCACCCGTAGAGCAACAGGACATGCTGCACAAGTGCCACGGGGCCCAGAGTCCTGGGTTCTAGTCTCACATCCACCCTTGGGCATTACTATGGTCTTGAGGCATTTTGAGAAAAGAGAAAAATAAGGATAATAATATCTCATCTGGGAAAATAAGAAAATAATATCTGCTGTTTCTACTTTAAAGGATATTTGAGAGGATCCAGTGAATATGATAAGCTTTCAACTACTGCCTGCATATATTTAAAAAGTCACCAATCACATATTCCTGAATAATCACAGAATCATCAAAGAAAGAGATCTAATTCCTTTCTTTTTCTTTTGACCAACTTGTAGTGAAACCAGGCTGCTTTACCCTTTCAGAAACTCTTTGGGCTTCCATGTTGTCCTTCTTTAGCTATGTCCTGTTTCCTCACATTGAGCATAACCACTCAACACCCAATATGAAGAACCCATGACTAGAATTTGGTTCAAGGAAGCGAGTTCACAGCCAGGATGTAATCAGCTCCTGGATATTACAGCATTTGTGTTTATGTGTAACCACACGAAGTGGGCAGTAAAACAAAATAAAAACAACAAAAAGTGAAAAGCAATTCTTACAGTTGTCAGACTAAACATCTCCAGGGGCAGAAGATCCTTTTGATCCCGCCAAGAAATTCTGAAGTGGGAAAGTACTAGAAACAAGGTTTTTTACATTTGTGTCAGGCATATCCCTCTCGGACTGTCCTTCACCAGCACTCCAGGATTTCCCTTCCCAAACCACAGGGTTTCCTGAGAAATCAACAGTCCCTCAACTCATGTAAAGGAGTGGCCTATAGGAAAGATGTGATAGGCGAAGTCACAACCCAATGTCCAGGCAACCAAGATGGGATCCCTTACTGCATATTAGGTCATCTGGGAGCTTTAAAAAAACACCCATGCCCAACCTGATCACAGACCAATTTGGCTGGAATGTCAGGGTGGGGCATGGAATCGGGCATTTTGAGAGTTCCCCAGGTCGTTGTCATTTCAACCAGGGTTGAGAATCTGTCTTTGCAGAGCCTGCAGTCCAAGACTTGTCATCACAGAAGCCAAGCAGACACATCAAATGGATCTTAGTGCACAGGCAGGCATACAGAAAGGAGAGGCAGTGTGAGTACAGAGAACCCAAGTGCAACCCCCTCCTGGACAGGTGAATCTTAGTGCCTGCCAAGTTAATATTATATCATCTTGAGCTGAACCGGATGGTCTAGGGCCCCCGCTTAGAATATCCAGCAATAAGTTTTCCCTAGGAAGTGCTACAGATTGGATGCCTTATCCTAGGGCAGCCCATTCACAGGCTGGCTAGAGGCGTCAGGTGACCTGGCATAATGGCCATGAGCACCAGAAGCAGACCAGAGAATGTATAAAGAGTCAGCCAGTTGAAAAGTGTAGCAGCATGAAGTGAGGGAATCAAAGGCATCCTAGGAGAAGGACAGTGTGGGCTGTGACATGTGGCAAGCAGAGTAGCTGGTGCCTAGAGTTGTCTTGGTTTCCCAAGTCCTTCAAATTCCAGATTCAGTCCACAGGTAACCTTTCTGCAAAGCCCTCTCTATCTGAAGTGAGTGAGACTCTTCCTCTCCACCCAAAGACCCTGACTAAGCTGAGCATGTTGGAGGCTGACCATGGCCTAGGAAGAATATCCAGAAAGGTGGGGAGAAGCAGCAGCACAGAGAAGCAAGAGCAGAATAGGGCCACTCCCAAAAGGTGCTGAAGCAAGAGACAGAACCTGTAAAAGAGCAGTGTGAGCAAGAACAGTTAAGTACAGGGTAACTGGAAAGAAAACTCAAGACAATTTTCTGGCAGGGAAGCAAAGCCTTAGCAATATAAGACTGGGCAGTGAGAAAAAGCAGAATCTAAAGGATGACAGAAGAGGACAACAGGGATGGAAGAGAAAAGAGGACAAGAAACTGTCCCTTCCCTGCTCTGTTCTGCTGCTGGGAGATGACCCCTGTAAACTGCATTTCCCAGGCTCTCACTACCAGTTAGATGCTTCCAGCTGGCTTCAGCCAGACCCTGGCAGGAGACTGGAGGGCTGGAAGGGAAAAGTCAGGGTATTTCTCCTGTTCCCTCTGCCTCATGCAGAACCTCTGGCAGTGACTGTCTCTCCCAGGTCTCCAAATCCCCAAACAGGCCTGCCATGGTCCCAGTTTCTCACGGGGGACCCTAGCCTGTAGGGCTTGGCTAAAACCACCTGCTCCCTTTTCCTCTCTAACCAGTGGTGTGCCGGAGCTGGCTTGTACTGGTTTACAAGAGCAGATTGTAAATATTCAGGAATTTTACAAGCTGTTTGTTAAACTGTTTCTAGCTTGAAATTAGCCAATGCTACAATTCAAGGCTTTTTCTCCAGGAGAACCAGTTATCAGCATACCACTGCCTCCAGGCTCCCTGCAGCTGCCAATCTCTGGTCAGCCTCACTGTCCCCTGATTGGTTTCTCTCCCTCTTTTTATCACCATGTAACTAAGCAATTCACCCCACTACACTGTTTTAAGTACCCAGTAGTTTCTGTTTTCCTGGTGCATCCCTGAGTGATAAGCGATGATCTCCTGAAGCGTTTTACCTGTTCCCCTGTGAATGGTAAACATTAAACTCACAACATATGTGGTTTTAATTTTGTTTGCTTGTTTGTCTAGTAATCCTGTTAATCACTTATCCTTTTAAAGCAAATTAATTTTGTTATAAGTTAAAAACTTATACCCCCCTAATAAGGTATTTGTTTGACTAGGAAAAGAACCAGATCTAAATGACAACCAGGTCTCTTGATGGATATCTCAGAATGAGATAATTGAGGTATACCCTCAATTAGGTTTGCTACCTGTCATAGAAAATGGAAAGAGGAAGGAAACTGAAACAGGATCCATTAACTATGTGCACTGATAAACGTATAACAAACAATCACACTTCTCAGTACCAAATCCTTTTCCCTGCAATTTCCTTCTTAGGTTTCATGAAACCTGATGTTGCAGCATTTGTCTCATCAATTCTTTGTTGTTGTTGATATTGTTTTGTTGTTCCATAGTCCTTTCTCTAAAAGGAATAACCATTGGCCCTAGAAGCAGATGGAAATAAGTGGTACCAGGACAATTTGCTAGTTATTTGGGGAAAAAAATCAATTTATATAATTATCCTATCTTATAGGTAAAATACATATCTGATCAATTAAAAAGTTAAATTTTCAAAAAGGTTTTAAAAACTAGAGGTAAATGTCGATCTAATTTCTAAATGGAAGAACTTTTTAATCTAAAAAACAAAAAGAAAAAAATTTAAACTTAGTACAGTACATTACATAAATAGGAAAAAAGAAAGCCTTTTCTCAGATAAATAGCAGTTAAGTGCAAACTGAAATCTGGGAAATATATTTGTAATAAGTAGGACAAAAGTCAATTTCCTTAATGTATAGAGAAATATATAAAGCAATAAAAAAAACCCAAAACACACTGAGACTCTGTGTCAGATAGTGTTGTTTGCCTTCTAGAATCCTTTCCCCCTAGTTCCCCTCCTCTTTGGTTTTGCTGTGGGCAGCAAAGTGTGCAGTCCCAGGGGATGGATCACGAATGATTTAAGCTGAACATTTAAATCCTGTTACTTGATTTCTCAATTCCCTTGCAGCAAAGGGTGGCTTTATGACCTGGTTCTGGTCAATGAGACATAAGGGGAAGTGTGCTGGGATAGCATTTGGCAAAGCTTTTACTTTCATAATAAAGGGGACAGATGCAGTTGGCTCCACCCTATCTCCTCTCTCCCTGCCTTGAACATGGATGTAATGTTGGGAGCAGTTGCAGCCATTTTTCATTGCAAAGACACCAACCTGACATCCTAAACCACTAAACCAGCTAGCAGTTGCCTACTTCTAGATATCTTGTTATGTCAGAAAACTTTATTCCCAAGTCATTAAAGCCATGATTAGATCTGTTATTTGTGACAACAAGAATTCTGAATATAAATTCTGAAATACAGGGCTTCCCTGGTGGCGCAGTGGTTGGGAATCCGCCTGACGATGCAGGGGTCACGGGTTCGTGCCCTGGTCCGGGAAGATCCCATATGCCGCGGAGCAACTAAGCCCGTGAGCCATGGCCGCTGGGCCTGCGCGTCCGGAGCCTGTGCTCCGCAACGGGAGAGGCCACAGCAGTGAGAGGCCCGCATACCACAAAAAAAAAAAAAAAAAAAAAAAAAAATTCTGAAATACAAATGGGCAAAGGTATAAACAGATAATTCAAAAATCATGAAATGTAAATAAATAGTAAACATATGAAAAATGTTCAAATTTATTATAACCACAGTGTCAGAAATTATTGATAAATCTATTATAAGAATTTTTTAGCCTACAAAATTAGCAAAGATTAAACATAATAATAATAATACGATCCAGGGCTGGGAAGGGTATGGTAAAATAGGAGGCTTTCTGCTGCATGTCAGGTGAGTGTTTGGTAGAACAATTTTGAAGAGCAAATTGGTAACAGGTATCATGAATTTAGAAAGTATTTATATTATAAAATAATGATTCTACATTGTGGAATTTACCTTACTTTAAATTGAATTAAGGATGTAAGCACAAATGTTTGTCCTGGTGTTATTTAACATAGTATAACAGAGAAGAACAAACCTGACTCCATATTGAATCTACTCCTTTAGCTCTAACCTGTGTGCTCTGTTGCCTGTGCTTAGTCATGCTGGTTCTGAACATTTTGTAAAAGAATGTTGCCTAGAGCCTGAAATATACAGGATAGCCCATTCTCAAGAACATCCTGACCAGACCTAAATGGACAGTTGCAAGAACAAAGAATTCTGGCACCAGGAAGTTTGCAAAAACCAGCCAAATCCCCTCCCCTTTTAGTATAAAAGAAGCCTGAATTCTAACTTGGTGAGATGGTTCTTTGGGACACTAGTCCACCATCTTCCTGGTCTGCTGGCCTTCCGAATAAAGTCTCTATTCCTTGCCCCAACAACTTGTCTCTAAATTTATTGGCCTGTAGTGCAGCAAGCAGTATGAGCTTGGACTCGTTAACAATAGCAATGAGAAACAAAAGAATAAGAGAAAACTGAAGAACCTAAAATATTGGAATGATTAAATTATAAAATGCATATAGCAGAATAGAATGCAGCCACAAAAAATAATGTTGACTAAGAGTCTTTAATTTGAAGGGGTTATTTTTATGTCAGATATTACACAAACAAAAATATACACAGTACAGTCACAATTATATGAAAGTGAGTGTGGATGAAAACAGTTTTGATGATTCCTAGAAAGTTAAACCCAGAATTACCAAATGTCACAGTAATTCCACTACTGGGTATATACCCAAAAGAACTGGGAACAGGTACTCAAAATCCTTGTAGATAAATGTTCATAGCAACACTATTCACAATAGCCAAAAGGTGGAAACAACCCAAATGTTTATGAAGAATGGATAAACAAATTGTGGTATGTATATACAATGCAATAGCATTCAGTCATAAAAAAGAATGAAGTATAGACACATGCTACAAAGTAGATAAACCTCAAAACATTATGCTAAGTAAAGCAGACACAAAAGGTTATGTATTATATGAAAGGTTCCATTTATATGAAATATCCAGAATAGGTAGATACATATAGACAGAAAGCTGATTGGTGGTTGCCAGCATGGAGGGAGGCAGGAATGAAGAGTAACTTTTTAAAAAATTTATTTTATTGAAGTACAGTAGATTTACAGTGTTGTGTTAATTTCTGCTGTACAGCAAAGTGATTCAGTTTTATATATATATATACACACATATATATTCTTTTTCATATTTTTTTCATTATGGTTTATCACAGGATATTGAATATAGTTGCCTGTGCTATACAATAGGACCTTGTTGTTTATCCATTCTATATATAATAGTTTGCATCTGCTAATATCAAATTCCCAATCCATCCCTCCCCCACCCCTCTCCCTCTTGGCAACCAGCCACAAGTCTTTTCTCTATGTTTGTGAATCAGTTTCTGTTTCGTAGATAAGTTCATTTGTGTCAAATTTTAGATTCCACATATAAGTGATATCATATGGTATCTATCTTTTGAAGAGTAACTATTTAATATTTAATTTTGGGGTGATGAAAATGTTTCTAGCTTTGTGCCCAAATATCCCAACAGCCTTTGTTGAGAAGACTATCCTTCATTGAATTGCTTTCATACCTTTGTAAAAAAATCAATTGCCTATATTTTGGGGGTCTATTTCTGGACTATATTCTGTTCCATTAAACTATATGTTTTTCCCTTCACAACTACTATGTTAGCTTGATTACTATGATGTTATAGTAAGTCTTAAAATCAAGTAGTGTGATTCTTTCAATTTTCTTCTTTTTTTCAAAATTGTTTTGTCTATTCAGTTCCTTTGTTTTTTCATAAAATTTCTTAAAAATTAGATTTCTAACTGTTCATTGTTATTATATAGAAACAGAGTAGATTTTTGTGTATTAATCTTGTATTCTACCACCTTGCTAAATTCACTTATTAGTTCTAGGATTTTTTTTGGTAGTTTTTGGGGAGATTTTCTTTGTAGACAATCATGTCATCTGCAAATAGGGATAGATTTATTTCTTCCTTTCTGATATGCATACCTTTCATTTCTTTGCCTTGCTAGGACCTCAAGTATGATGTTAAATAGGAACAGAAGGATTGATTGTACATCCTTGTCTTGTTCTCAATCTTAAGGGAAAAGCAGTCTTTCACCATTAGGTATGATGTTAGCTATAAGTTTTTTGTAGATGCCTTTTATTAGGCTCTATTTCTTCCTTGCCAAGAGGTTTTATCATGGCTTTTTCTGCATCAACTGATATGATCATGTGTTTTTCTTCTTTAGACTGTTGATATAGTGGTTTACAGTAATTTATTTAAAAACACTGAACCAGCCTTACTGTTATGTATTAAATTGTGTCCTCCAAAAAAGATATGTTGGAGTCCTAACCCCTAGTACCTCAGAACATGACCTTATTTGGGGATAGGGTCTTTACAAAGGTAATCAAGATAAAATGAGGTCATTAAGGTGGGCTCTAATTCAGTATGATTGGTGTCCTTATGGAAAGGGCAAAACTTGGACAGCAGAGGCAGACATGCACACAGGGAGAATGCCATGTGAAGACTGGAGTTATACTGCCACCAGCCCAGGAACTACCAGAAGTTAGGAAAGGCCTGGAACAGATTCTTCCCAAGTGCTTTCAGAGGAAGCATGGCCCTTCTTGATATCTGGAGGACAGATCTTTTCAACAGATCTGGAGAACAGAGCAGTGGTTACCAGGTTACTCTCTCCCCACCCCAGATCAGACGCTTCCCTCCTTCAACTGCCATTAAATGCATTGTTTTAAAATTGAAACCAAGGCAAACTTGATATAAATATAAAACACCACAACTTTTCTTTGGAAAGTGGGGAGTTTGGTGATCACTGATTTCCTAATTTCCTCTTTCATCATTAGAAAGTCTAACACACAGAGAAATGAGGAAGCTGGCTCCTGTGGTATGCCAAGTTGATATTTTGAGTACAGACTTTATTTAGGGCCATTGGCAATGCCAATAAGGAAATATTCCTGAGCAGGAGAGTGAAGTGAGCCTAGGTTCTCATTATTATGGCCTGTGCAGTAACTAACTGCAGAAAAACAGAACTGAATTGCTTCAGCAAGGCTCTTAGCCAGCTCGTTCTCAGTTTTGAAACCCAAATGTGCTCACAGGAAGAAAAATATTTTCTGATTAACCTTAATCTGACCTTCTTTGTCCTTCATATGGTTTCCCCAGATCTATCATTCCCTCACTTTGTACTCCCTCACAGAAGTAAGTTAAAGTCCACTTAATTAGGAACTGAGTTCCTACTAGGAGTGTGAGGCTCTCCATTCCTAAGATAATCCTTGACCACAAAGAACTTGAGATTAATGTAGAGAAACCAACTTACCCATAAATACATTAACATTACAAAATGTATAAAACATTATAAAGAAAAGGGCAGAAAAGTATTCAGATATTTTTAAGACAAATACTTTAAAAGTCATATTTATGAAGGAAAAAGAGAGTTATTTTGCATTTCTTTTTTTTTTTTTTTTTTGCAGTACGCGCGGGCCTCTCACTGCTGTGGCCTCTCCCGTTGCGGAGCACAGGCTCCGGACGCGCAGGATCAGCGGCCATGGCTCACGGGCCTAGCCGCTCCACGGCATGTGGGATCTTCCCGGACCGGGGCACGAACCTGTGTCCCCTGCATCGGCAGGCGGACTCTCAACCACTGTGCCACCAGGGAAGCCCTGCATTTCTTTATTATCAAAAGAAATAATCATTAAAAAATAATCCGTGATAATTTTAAGGAATAAAATAATAGTAAAAGTTAGAGTTCCTTTAAATATCACATCCAAGAGATAGCCATCTTAATAGTTTAGAGTATATCCTTACAAAATGCATATATGCTTTTTTTAAAAAACAAACAGTGATAAAAGAAAATTTCACATATTGAGGTACAGGGAACTCATTCTGGCTTATACATGAGTAAACTTGAATTTTGTGCTAACTAAAACTGTGTGTACATACATTGTACATCTGCTTTAATTATTAAAGAAAAGGGCACAGTGACCAGAAGTAAATAATGTCCACGTTAAAAGTAAAGATTAAATACCTCCCTTCCTGGTACACCAATGCTGGTTCTCCTTTGATGATAAGACTCCCTTCCCAGGTGCCAAGGCTGTACTGACTCACTGTGTATGTACTGATCTGTTTGGTTTTTTTTAAACCTCAAAGGAATGTATCCATGACTTGTTTGATGTTCTTTGTTCTGACAAGATATAAAACTGTGCTGAAAACCATGCTTCTCCAGAGAAGTTCTTCAGAGTAATCTGAGAGGCTGTCTTCTGGGCTATAGTCCTCAGTTTGGCTCAAATAAAACTCTTTTCTATTCCTATTATAGATTGTTTATTGATTATTTTCCTTGACAACAGTTACCTGCAATTTTTCCTATATATGGTGAATACTATTAGTGGTCCCCCAATATCCATTATGTCCTTTACCTTAATAATAATACTCCCAATTTTTAGTAAGGGCACGTTACCTAGAATTGTATGTTTTCTATTTTCATGGTCAGTGAATAGCAAGAGCTCTAAAGTGAAAACATCTCAGTGCTGGTCCTATTACAAGCTAGATGGGCAATGTGAGGGTAATCAGTTCAATTTCATTGTAGGAGGCAACACTGCACAATGATTAAGTGCTGATGGAGTTCACAAATCCAGTGCTTCTTAGCAATATAATCTCACTCAAGTTACTTATCCTCCCTAAACCTTCTCTGTAGAATGGGGATTAAAAATATCCCTTAGCCCGTGAGCCATGGACGCTGAGCCTGCGCGTCCGGAGCCTGTGCTCCGCAACGGGAGAAGCCACAACAGTGAGAGGCCCGCGTACCGCAAAAAAAAAAAAAAAAAACCCTTAATTCATCAGATTGTTGTAGAAATAATTAAAGGAGATAACCCACATGAAGAGTTTAGCACAAAGCAAGTGTTCAATAAATAAGAGCTATTATTACTGTTGTTGTTATCTTTTGAAAAAAATACCTGCTTTATCAGATTAGGATGAGGATAAAAACTAACTTTAAGAGCTAAAAGAGTTATAATAATGTCACAAAACCTAATGAGGACACTAATCTCCAACCTTGGGATATGGAACTATAATATTATAGTAGTTCCACATGTATTGCCCATGGAGACCAATCCAAGGAGTAACTAGCCAGGAGAATTTGTCTGAGAGAAAGCTCTCCCCTCAGTTTAAAGGAATTAACTAAATTGGATGTACTGAAAAGTGCAGACACCTCAGAGATCCATGATATTGATCCCATTCCTTGTTATATTATCAGAACACTCCAGTCTATAGGGCACTCTTGTGGCCTCCAAGCAGTTTTCACAGTCCCTTCCCCAGCCACGCAGGGCTCCATGAGGGCAAGCTACATTTATATGAAGTCTTCATCTTAGAGGACTTACCACCAACCAAAAACTTTCAGAGACTAAAGCCACTTGGGGCAGAATTTCTTTGCTGTATCCTCAGGGCCAACACAGTGTCTGGCACAGAGTAGATGCCCAATAAATAAGCATCCAAAGTTTCTTGAATGTCTATCCTAGCCAGAGGCAAATTTCACCAGCTGGAAGAGGAGAGGGCAGGCAGAAAGCCGAGGAGAGACAGGAGACTTGTGTATCTGGCTTTTAATCTCTGCAGGATGTTGCAGTTTCCACCAGCTACAGATCACTTCACTACTCTGATATACACAGTCCCCCTCAGGACTGAGCCACAGCTCAAGTACACTAGTGTAAATCAAGCGAAACAGCCAAGTTCTAGAAAACTCTCCTGGGCTGCAATCTTGCCACTTGAGCAAAGATAGTCTAAATCTAGACATGCCATTTTTCAACTTAATTACACCTGGTGCTGTAACATCTTATACTTTATAAGTTTTCTGCAATAGGAAAAATAAACATTTTTGATTTATTGATATCTCTTCTGTGAGCTTGACTAGTTGATATAATCTCTTGGTACTTTCTATTTCAGTCACACTTACGAGATGGGGGTGGTGGGGGTGATAGGTAGGTAGCTGTGTTTTTCAAAGACTTGTAAAAAGTAAGATGCTTTTCAGATTTTATTCCATCTATCTATCTATCTATCTATCATCTATAGTATTTGTGTATATATATGTATACACACACACATATATATTTCCTCCAAGGTGTGACAGAAGTAGTAAGGGAAAATTTTTTACCTGCCAATCATAATTCAAACTCTCAGCCATCTTTCTTCACTGCAGCTAGAACCACAGACTGTACAAGGCCTAAAAAGTCACGCCCGAGTGAATACTTCCAGGCCAAATCCTTTCCACAATCCAAAAAGAGGCGTAACTGACATTGGAATTTAAGTATTTCCATTTCTTTAACTGGCTCTCAGAGAATTTCTGTAGCTCAGATCCCAGACTGACAGGATAGAAAAGGATAAATGTAACACAGTGATTATAGTCCATTACAGGGTTCAAAGGAGGGAGAAATCCCATGTAACTGGGCAGAGGGTATTGGGGGATGAGAAGAAGGTGAAACAAACAGAGACTTTGGGACAGCAGAGAAGTTGGGACAGCAGAAGCCTCTGACTCCAGCCAGTGCAGACCATTAATTCCTTCATCAAGTATTTACAGGGGGCCTATACAGACAGAAACCTCGTGACCCAGGTCTCCCTCTCCTCTTAGCCATGAAATCCTACACCTTTCCCCTCATCTGCCTTCCCAGAGACTTAGGAGGAAGCATGTGCCCAGCATTCCTGCCCAGACTACCAAGCGTCCTTACCCCCAGGTCTGATTTCCCATCTTGGCAGTGTTGGGTTTGAGGGCAGGAGAGCCCAGCCTCCAGCTGTCAGGGCAAGCCCATGCCTTTCAGAAAACATTTACTGACTGTTTACCATGGGCCAGGAGCTGCAGCAGGCCCTAGAGATTCAGGGAAAGGAGAAGGACAAATTTTTGCTATTTTCTTCTAGTTGCTATGTACATGCCCAGATGCCCAGAAGAAACTTAAAAATAACATAAGCACTATTTTGTGTTCTGCTTTTTCACAGAACAGTGCCTCGTACACATTTTTCCACAGCTGCATCCATGACAAGCTTGAGGTGTCTACAAAACCAAGGTAGTCAGAAATATAGAACTAAAATATCATATTGGATGGGACATAATGATGTCTTCATAATTGTCCTTTGTAATGACTGCACTTTTACTTAGATTTTTACTTAGAATTTTACTTAGAAATTTTCCACTATTTTGCTATTATAGGCAACACTGCAATATCTGAGAGTATATGTCTTGTTTTTCCTCTACTAAATTGTTTCCTCAGGGAAAAATATGGTATAGTGGAAAGAATACAGGTTTTTAGAGCCAGATAGATTTGGGTTCAAATTCTAGTTCTGCCACTTACGAGCTGTGTGACCTTGGGCAAGTTCCTTAACCTTGTTAAATTTCAGTTTCTCTTCTGTACAAAGTCATTAATAATACTCACCCCAAAAGATGGTTGTGAGGATCAGTCAATGCTGATGGGTAAAATAATTTTGAGATGGATCTGGATTTGAATTCTAGCTCTTCTGCTTAACTTGAACAAGATACTCAACATTTTTAAGCTGTTTCCTTCTCTGTGGAATGGAAATTAAAGTGTGTACCTAACGAGGTTATTGAGAGGATTAATTAAATATATATAACATGTTTAATACAGTGCCTAGTATACAGTAAGGGACTAATAAATGTTAGCAATTATTATTGTCACAGTAATTACTATTATTACTTAAAAAGGCAGCACTTAATAAATGTTGGTGTGTTCATTTTCCCCACCTCAATCTCCTACTAATGAGTAACATTCAAAAATTGGATGACTGGGTCAAAGGCAAGTCATATCTTCACAGGCGTTGCAGTATTGTTCACCGAAAGGATGATATTCAACTTACAATGCCACTAAAGACATGCAGAATCTATCCATTTCACTTCAACCCTCACCAAGTCTTTTCAGTTATTTTTAAAGGTGCAGTATGATATCTTGAGGTTACTTTGATTTTCTTTCTTTCTTTTTTTTAAATTACTGTTAGGCTGAATATTTTCCCATATGTTTTGTTTACTGTTTGGATACCTTCTAGTGTGAATGATAACTTTCTATCTTTGCTTATTCATCAGTTTGAATCTTGGTGTTTTCCTTAAAAATCTGAATAAACTCTTCATATATTGGAAACATTATAATATTTAATGTGAATACTTTCCCAGTAAGCTGGAGCCAGAGTGTTCTGGTACTGATGAAGGAAGATCGAGGGAAGCTCATTTCTACAGGTGGGGCTATGTTCTCCTGCATGGTGAACTCAACTAGTTCTGTGCCGTTAACATCCACCTCTGGACACCTCTGGCCTTGCATGATACTGTAGTTCTATATTTCTAACTGTAGGATACTTCTTCTTCTTCTTAGTTGTCTTGTAGACAGCTCAAGCCTATCATAGATAGGCCCTAACCAGGAAACCTTCCAAGCTTCTGCATTTAGTCCCTTCCCTTTTTGTCCTAATTAAGAGATCTGAAGACTGTTTCTCAGTATAGTAAAAAGGCCTCTGAGAGTCTCTTAGACAGCACTGTTGTGTTTTTTTCTCAAATAATACTCTTGATTTATAAGTCACGTGTCTTGACTTGATTAGGAAAATATGATGATCAAAAATGAACAGAAGAGCTAAGTTGGCATGTCATCTCAGGCCTGATTTTTTTCTACTTCAGACCTTTATTAAACATATTTTTTAAAAAACAAAGCAGAAAAAAACACTGTGCCTGAGTAAATAATCTTAATTATTTTAAATTTCCTCTCTAATAATGCTAATATTCCTATCATATACCTGTATTGATTTTTGTCTTAGCATTATGGCTTTTTTTGCTGATGCTCCAGTTAGGATATGAGTGCCATGAAATCAGAAAATGTGTTTCAGCCTTCCTTCTAAGGCCTAGCCCAATGGCCTTTGCCACCTAAGTGTATTTCCCCCTTAAGTCAGCTGCCACGGGCACCATGAGCTGCTATAAAGAAAACACAACAAGGCAAGCATGCAATTCTAACGACGTGTCCTGGTCTGGGGCCGGGGCCGCTGCGCGGGACCCACTCTGAGAAGAAACGCGCCAAGAAACGCTCCCGCGCGGCGAGGGCAGGGGCGCGCCCTACGCTGCGGGACCTGAGCTCGCAGACGAGCCTGCGCGGAAGGCCGTGTCCGCACCAGCAACGCCTCCCAAAGTTCTCAAAAGAGACTCACTGCAGATTTCTCCCTGCCGGGTCGCGCGCCCCGGGCGGATGCTGAGCGTCCCCGAGCCTCGGACAGGTGCCTCACAAAAGCTCGGCCCCTTCCTCCGCTCACGCCGGGCTCGGGGGACGCCGCGGACACCCCCCACTGTGGCCCAGACCCTGGGGAAAAAAGAATTAGCTCTGTACCTGATCCTGTCCTTCTTTGCCCTCTGTAGCTCCTCATTTCTTTCCAGCACCTGAAGGATCTTCCTGGCTTCTTCATTTAGGAAACTGAAATCAAACCCCTGGGGAACTTTCGTCATATCCTCTACTGTGTGTGAATTACACTTAAACTCTTTGGTGCTTCCTGTTACCATGACATTTTTCAAGCTAAGGAAGACCAGTTTCAGGAACTTGATCCCATAGCCAATGATAAGTCCGCCCATTTGAAAATCTAAAACCACAACCCTAGGGAACAGCCCACATCTACAGGGATCATTTTGAAAACACCTCAATGACATATTTCTCTCAGCCTATCCAACCGAGATGCAAAATGAACGGCTGAAGGGAGAGAGGGAACCAATCCCATTCCAAAGGGGCGGGCCCTTCCACGCTCCTCCCTTCCCTCCCCCACCCCCAATCAGACTTGTTAGACGAGCCTACGTAATTTTGCCCCTAAGTGGGGCAGAGGCCTCAGTATTGGCTCCAGCGTATTTATTTTGGCTGTTGTTTGCCCACAAAACTTGAACTTGACTAGAAGGAGTGAAAAGGAGACAGTTTCACGACTAATCCTCCTTTCCAAAGAAGAGCCCATAAGAAATAGAATTGCGCTTAGGAGCTTTGGAACCGGGAGAAGGGTTACCCTATTAAAAAGACACGGAAGGATTGAATTTATTATACAGCTGCCTGTAGGCGGACCAGGCCCCACGGCTGAATTTAGTGTATCCTTGGAAATAAATTATTTGCCGAGTCTCCCATCCCTCAGATACCCCCAACTCATTGTCCACAGAAGTCATTCTCGGACACTAGAAAAATCAAACAAACACAAAGCCGTTTATGGCATTTTAACAGAAGACATGACCAAAGGATGGTAAAAAGCACCTGTTTGTAGTTTTCTATAAGATTGGATAATCTTAATAAACTGTTTCAGGGAAGTAATAAAAGTGCCACTTTAAAACACCTAATCCTCTAAGGCAGAATGTAATCCTATGAAACCACGGAAATAGCTTTCCCTAGAAAGTACTATTCCAAGATGTGATGGAAATTTCTAAATATATTTATAAATATACATTAAAAAAAATTATCCATACTTCAAAATGTATATCTCAGAAATAACTAAATTTCCTTGTCAATTGCATTATTATGAACTTTCATCAAATCTTTAACCATAGTCATTTTAAAATCTTTTGTCATTTACAGACAGTTCTGTGTATACTCTGATGCTTTTGCAAAAATGTTCCTGTAAAAGGGTTTCATCCTCAAGGAATTCATGGAAAAGACTCTGAAAAGTACAGGTTTCTGGTAACTGACTATACTGCTGAACTGAATAAGCATTTTCAGAACTCTAATAGAAAACTGATAAATTCATAAAAGTGCTAACCAAAGATCAAGATAAAAAAAATTATTTACATGGGACTGAGTGAACTGATGAGGATGATTATAATTTTTGTGACTTTCTGTTTGAATTTTTAAAAAATCCCACAAGGACTCAGAGGCAAAAAAATATACAAATCAATTTTTACTGCAAAGTAAAGGAGCTGTTACAGTGGAGGATTACTGGACTGAATGTCAATATTATGACGTAGTATGAGTGTGTTTCGTGTTTGGTAATTGCAAGCATTCTTGCTTTTGTTGTGGTCATCAAAAAAAAAAAAAGAATTGAGTAACACTGTTATGACAGAACTCTGTCCACTGAACGATTTCTCAGCATTTAAATGCATTAAAAGATTGATAGGATCGAAAAAATAAATTATCCAGCCTTTTTCAGAAAACATTTTGTTTCTTTTGGCTTCACTTTGCACACAAAAATAACTTCATCAGATCACCTTTATTGTCCCATAGCCTTAATTTGGTCACATCTTATGTAGTGGTGATGGTTACTAACAGTTAAAATGTGGTTCCACATGTATCATCTCTTTTCATAGTGAATAAGCACAATAAAGATTTTGTATCTGCAACAAAAACATTTGTCAAAAATGGCTATTATGTTTTGGTCTTTGGATCCTCTACTCACCTTGATCATACTTATTTAAGACATGTTTAGGCGGGTAGGCTTTAAATAACTTCTGTGGGCATGTTATTTCTATGAAGCAGGAATTAATTCAGTTCAATGTTGTACAACACAGAGAACTTCTTTATAAATAATCTCTGTGTTAATGATGGTTTAGGAATGTGTCTTGTTTGTGATGTCCATTTTTTCTACTCTTTAGTGTGTTCATTTATTCAGCATACATATGGAACTATTTAAATGTGTGCACAGGTAGGCTCTTATTTTGTTCCTGGTGTAGCAGTGAATTGATTTCAACTAACATATAATGGTGACTACTATATGAAAGCACTATACACTGTGAAGAAGATAGTCCTTGTCTTTAGGAAGTTTATAATACAGTGAAGGAGATAACACAAATAGAAAAATGACTACATAACAAAGAAGAACATAATGGATGTATAAAGTAAGTTCTATTAGAGCACAGAAGGAAGAAGTTAGTTCCAGCTGAGTGCTTCAGGGGGAGGAAATGGTATTTGGCTTGCAACACAAAGAGTCATATTTCAATAGGAAGAAATGGAGGGTAGTGGGAGGAGATGTGTGAGTCTATTCTAGGCAAGGGGAACAGTGCACTGAATAGCAGAAGTACACTCTAGGAATCTTCTCATAATCCCTCTACTCCTCTGGCTAATGGCCAAAGTGAGTAAAAACTTGGAAGCTAGGAAATACAGGGGCATATTCAGGGATTGGTAAAAGATGTGTTTTGGCTAGAGTATGAATTCTAAATAGGGGCAATATTGCCCCGAGTGGAGCAAAAATTGGTTCTTGGAGGGTAAAAACATCTTACTTTTTAAATGGAAAGTACAGATATACACCCAGTGTATAAACAGACAGTATACTTATGGCATTAAAATTTCATGAAAGGGACGATTAAGAAAAAAATAAAACCCTTAAAAGGCACCTTCAGGGACAATAATTAAAAAGGTTGAAAAACCACTGAGGTAGGGCATAGGACATGGAAAGAGTAAATAAGGCTGAGCCCTGACTATGAATGCCATGCTGAAGAATCTGGACTCCACTGTGTAAGAATCTGGACTCCACTGTGTAAGGAGTCAACATAGGTTTTAAGGATGACAACTATAAAGTTGAAGCTGAATATTGGGATGACGATTCTGGCAGCAGTAGGTAAGAAAGAGTAGAGTGAGGATGGTAGCAAGGGACGCTGTTGGGTTGGAATGCTGATGCAGGAGAAAGAGGAAGGAGGACCAGAACTAAAGCAGTGGAATTGGGAATAGAAAAGAGGCTTGGAGTCCAAAGATATTGGCTTGACTTGGTAACTCATTAGATATGAGAGTTAAGAAAGAAAGAGGCACAAAGATGATGCAAGGTTTCAAGAGAAGTGTCTGAAAGGAGAGTAGTCTTTTTGATTGTAGGAGAAGCATAAGGCTTGTAAAAAGATTAGGAGTTCAGTTTTAGACATAAAGAGTTTGAAGTACCTGCAATTTATTCACATGGAGGTACTGAGCAAAAGTGAAAAATGTGGGACCAGAAATTCTTGACACACGGATGGAGAAGTAGATTAGGAAGTCATCTGCTTAAAGATGATTGTCAAAATCCTGAGACTAGATAAGATGGCCAGAGCAAAGGGGAGACAGAAGTAGAGGCTGTGTTCAGAACTTTGAATGACTGCCCTGGACATCAGCACCCAGGCATGTTTCAGCCCTGGGTTATGGCACAAAGGGGAATATGATTGAGAAATTTTTATACTGAGAAATTTATAAGGCATTGGGGTTGCCCTGGAAACCGCACAGGCACTTTCTGTGGGGCTATAAACTTAGTGCTTTTAAAGTAAAAATAATTCTCAACGGGTTGTTTTACAGGCTCCTTCAGCCAGCTCCAAGCAGCCATTTTCATCCTTAGTATTTGGTAAACCTGACAACCTCCTGCCCAGCCTCCCAGCTAGAGAGATACTCGTCAGTTTGGTTTTTAATACTAGCAGCTGGATAGAGAGCAATGATCTTTTTTATTAACATCTTTATTAGAGTGTAATTGCTTTACATTGTTGTGTTAGTTGCTGCTGTATAACAAAGTGAATCAGCTATACGTATACATATATCCCCATATACCCTCCCTCTTGCGTCTCCCTCCCACACTCCCTATCTCACTCCTCTAGGATCAGGACTATGTGAGAAAGGACATCACCTTCTACGTCAATCCCCAAACTGCCTACTTCTAAAGCCCCATCTTTATCTGACCTTGTTATCCATCCAAACCTGCCCCAGTCTGTTGGTTTCATTATGGTCTCTGTCTGCGTAGACTCTTTCCCTGCCTTGTGCTCACCCATCTACTCCACTGTACTTATCTATATCCTGCTCATTTTAAGGCTTGGCTCAACTTTACTTCCTTTACACCTTCCCTATGCACCTACTCCAGCTTACCTGCCCTACTTCTCCAAAAGCTTTCAGATCTATTAATCAGTCCCACACAACTTAATGCCAAATTATTCATGATTTTTTCATGTATTTTAAATTTGGACTCTTTAATCAGATTGTAAACTTGTTGATTTTAAACCTTTTAAAGACAAGAGTTTCATTATAAGGGCTCAGCTCACTTTGCATATGAACACTTTCCTGACCCTCCCCATGTGATTCATCCCTGCCTGATGACACCCTCTCTCAAGCCTCACTCTAACCATACAGACATTTACCATAGCACCTGGAACTAATTCTTTTTTTTTTTTTTTTTGGAATTTTATTTATTTTTTTATACAACAGGCTCTTATTAGTTATCCACTTTATACGTATTAGTATATATATGTCAATCCCAATCTCCCAATTCATCACTCCACCCCGCCACCCCCGCTACTTTCCCCCCTTGGTGTCCATACGTTTGTTCTCTAGATCTGTGTCTCTGCCCTACAAACTGGTTCATCTGGACCATTTATCTAGGTTCCACATATATGCGTTAATATACTATATTTGTTTTTCTGTTTCTGACTTACTTCACTCTGTATGACAGTCTCTACATCTGTCCACGTTTCTACAAATGACCCAGTTTCATTCCTTTTTATGGCTGAGTAATATTCCATTGTATATGTGTACCACATCTTCTTTATCCATTCATCTGTTGATGGGCATTTACGTGGCTTCCATGACCTGGCTATTGTAGATAGTGCTTCAATGAACACTGGAGTACATGACTCTTTTTGAATTATGGTTTTCTCTGAGTATATGCTCAGTAGTGGGATTGCTGTGTCATATGGTAATTCCATTTTTACTTTTTTTAAGGAACCTCCATACTGTTCTCCGTACTGTTTGTATCAATTCACATTCCCACCAAGAGTGCAAGAGGGTTCCCTTTTCTCCACACCCTAACCAGCATTTGTTGTTTGTAGATTTTCTGATGATGCTCATTCTGACTGGGCTGAGGTGATACCTCATTGTAGTTTTCATTTGCATTTCTCTAATAATTAGTTATGTTGAGCAGCTTTTCATGTGCTTCATGGCCATCTGTATGTCTTCTTTGGAGAAATGCCTATTTAGGTCTTCTGCCCATTTTTGGATTCGGTTGTTTGTTTTTTTAATATTGAGCTGTATGAGCTGTTTATATATTTTGGAGATTGATTGTGCATTGATTCATTTGCAAATATTTTCTCCCATTCTGAGGGTTGTCTTTTTGTCTTGTTTGCAGTTTCCTTTGCTGTGCAAAAGCTTTTAAGTTTCATTAGGTCCCATTCGCTTACTTTTGTTTTCATTTCCATTACTCTAGGAGGTGGATCAAAAAAGATCTTGCTGTGATTTACATCAAAGAGTGTTCTTCCAAGAGTTTTATAGTGTCTGGTCTTACATTTAGGTGTCTAATGCATTTTGAGTTTATTTTTGTGTATGGTGTTAGAGAGTGTTCTAATTTCATTCATTTACATGTAGCTGTCCAGTTTTCCCAGCACCACTTATTGAAGAGACTGTCTTTTCTCCATTGTATATTCTTGCCTCCTTTGTCATAGATTAGTTGACCATAGATGTGTGGGTTTATCTCTGGGCTTTCTGTCCTGTTCCATTGATCTATAGTTCTGGTTTTGTGCCAATACCATTTGTCTTGATTACTGTAGCTTTGTAGTATAGTCTGAAGTCAGGGAGTCTGATACCTCCAGCTCCCTTTTTTTCCCACAAGACTGCTTTGGCTGTTCGGGGTCTTTTCTGTCTTCATACAAATTTTAAGATTTTTGTTCTAGTTCTGTAAAAAATGACATTGGTAATTTGATAGGGATTGCATTGAATCTGTACATTGCTTTGGGTAGTATAGTCATTTTCACATTATTGATTCTTCCAATCCAAGAACGTGGTATATCTCTAAATCTGTTTGTATCATCTTTAATTACTTTCATCAGTGTCTTATAGTTTTCTGCATACAGGTCTTTTGTCTCCCTAGGTAGGTTTCTTCCTAGGTATTTTATTCTTTTTGTTGCAATGGTAAATGGGAGTGTTCCCTTAATTTCTCTTTCAGATTTTTCATCATTAGTATATAGGAATCCAAGAGATTTCTGTGTATTAATTTTGTATCCTGCAACTTTACCAAATTCATTGATTAGCTCTAGTAGTTTTCTGGTGGCATCTTTAGGATTCTCTATCTATAGTATCATGTCATCTGCAAACAGTTTTACTTCTTCTGTGCCAATTTGTATTCCTTTTATTTCTTTTTCTTCTCTGATTGCCATGGCTAGGACTTCCAAAACTATGTTGAATAATAGTGGTGAGAGTGGACATCCTTGTCTTCTCCTGATCTTTGAGGAAATGCTTTCAGTTTTTCACCATTGAGAATGATGTTTGCTGTGGGATTGTCATATATGGCCTTTATTATGTTGAGGTAGGTTCCCTCCATGTCCACTTTCTGGAGATTTTTTTTTGTCATAAATGGGTGTTGAATTTTGTCAAAAGTTTTTACTGCATCTATTGAGATGATCATATGGTTCTTCTTCAATTTGTTAATATGGTGTATCAGAGTGACTGATTTGGGTATATTGAAGAATCCTTGCATCACTGGGATAAATTTTTTCCTAGTAGCAGGCTAATTTTCATTGTGGTTATAGGCTTGTCCCAAGCAAACAAGCCAATGTATGTTCATTTTCTCATCAGAAAGTTTTTCATTTGAGGTGGGTCTTGTGTATTATAGATAATTTTCGTGGTGTAATTGAGATTATTGTGAAGACACACCTCAAGAATCGACACACTGAGTCTAGCATGCTTTCTGGGTGCAGGGTTTACATTGGCATATAAATCCACGGAGAGCTCAGTTTCCGTGTCCTTCCTGTTCAGTCACATTATAAGTACAAATGTTCAAACAGCAGTGAAGTTGTTCCATGGCTAAATAGCAACTTTTACCCTCTAAGAATTGAGCAGCTCTCATTTGACTGGGTCTTTTAGATTCATTTGTAATGTTTGAGAAGAAGGACCTCACCTTCTGAATCTCAGCTTCCATTAAGCAGGAAAGGATAAAGATCCAAACTTAAATGACATTTAAGATTCTGTGCTTTCAAAGTCTATGCTCTGTCCCTTGCCTTTGAAACTGCAGAATCTTAAATGTTGCAACTTAAAGTTGCTTTTGTTTTCACACAGTGGGTGGGGAACCCGCAATTCAACTTAACCCACAGTGAGCGGATGAAACACTTATGTCAGTATAAAGAACTGGAAACGCTGTCATCTAGGTAAGACTTAAGGTAAGCTACCCAGTTGACAATACTTTAGTGTTTCTATAGAAGCCTTTTTCTAAAAAGGCCACTTTTCACAATGTAGCATAGATTTCCTGGCCAGATCTGATAAAACATATTCAATGAGATAAATGTCATGCCTGGTTCCCATTTTACAAAAAAGAAGACAGGCTCAGAGAAATTAGGGGCAGCAATAGCATTGGTAAAGTGAATTCTCATCTATCTCATGGGTAACCTGAAAGATCCTGGCCCATGGTTTCTTCTCCAGTGGTCCTGCTGAGGTGGTAGGTGAGGGTGTGTAGAGAGAGGACCAGTTCAGAAGGGGTCTCCCATGACATGCTGAGAAACTTGACCTTAACTCTGAGAGGATGACAGGAAGATGTAAAGGAATATTTTTTCTTTTCAACAAAATAACTTTTTCTTCATAAAACATATTGTCTTCATAAAAATGATACAGCTCATTATATTTAAACTATTCAGCAATATAGTTTATTAGAGAGTGGATTGAATACATTCCTTTACCTTTACTCTCTCCTAAAATACTATTTAACATAGCCAAATATCCACAAGGACAAAAAACATCCAGAAAAAAAAATTGGGCAAAAATTTTTGGAAGCTGGAAAGCAAACAGACCAGTGTTAACTGGCTTAGCAGAAGCAAGAAAGGTAAAAACCTATGAAGTCAAGGAAACCGAGAGGCAAGTTGCTTCACACTGCAGAACTGCAGAAAGCCTGAAATTGGAGGTGGTGGGTACCCTTAGTTGAAAGTCAATGTAAGAAAAAACCCAATTATTAATTTTAGGGGAAAGAGCAAGTTTTACCAGGAAGATTAAACTCATGGCTTATCTGTGAATTATATTTATATGGACATAATAGTGCAAACACAGAATATTGACCTAACAAAATTATATGCATAGTTAAAAGGGGAGCAGCTTTAAAGATCTTCATCTTCCATGGTAGAAATTAAAGAGATAACATCTAAAACTAAAAATTAAGCATTAGCTGTATAAGCATGTTTTGGGGGAAAGAAATATATAGGGAAATACTAATAGAAACAGTTATAAAAGTTTAAAATGGCTGCTCCTGGGGAGTGAAAAAATTAGAAATGTATGTGGGAAGAAGAGACTCCTCACAGTACAACTTGTAGAACTCTGACTTTTACTACTATGATATATTCAATATTTAACTGATAGGAAATAAAATTCTAATAATAAAACATTAAACACACTCATCTCATGGGTTACTGGTTTGTGAAATAAGTTATTAAGTTCTAATCACAGAAGTTCTAGCTCATAGTAAGTGGTCGTTACATGCTAGTGTTTCTATTATTGTTGATCAAAAATAATTTTAAATATTAAGCAGTAAGGAAAAGTACAAAGAAAAGTAATGAACTAAAAATTCCACCAGTCAATAAATAACAGTGTGACATTGGGTGACCATTATTTTAAGTATCTCTCTATCTCTATATAAAAATAGAGGGATGGATTAAAATATAGGTGAATAGTTTAAAATAATTTTCTAAGAATATGATCATGATATACATATTACTTTTAAAGCTTTTTAAAAAGCATAATTATAGATTAATGGAAAAGTTGCAAATATAGTACAGAGTTCCTGTATTTCCTTTTTACCCAGTTTTCCCTAAAGTTAAAGTTTACATTATATTTATCAAAACTAAGAAGTTAATACTAATACGATAAATTAGACTATTGACTTTATTCAGGGATCCCCAGTTTTTCCGTTAATGTCTCTTATCTACCCAGGATCCCACGTTGCATGTAGTCATCATGTCTTCTTAGTCCCCTTCAATCTGACAATGTCTTAATCTTTGTTTTTCATGACTTTGACACATTTGAAGAGTACTGGTCATATATTTTGTAGAACATCCCTCATTTTGAAGTTGATGTTTTCTCATAATTAGACAAGGGAATATGAGTTTGGGGGAAGAATACCACAAAGATGAAGTATTCTTATCACATCATATTAAGGTACATGATAACAAAATGACTTCTTACTAGTGCTTTGTAAACTTGATCACTTGGTTAAAAGGTGGTGTATACCAGATTACATATAACTTTTTCAATGAAAAGTACAAAATTTCATTTTATGAATATAAAAGAAGAAAATTTTGAAAGTTTAAGAAATCATTGAACTTCAGATGAGTTTTTTTCATAGTGAAAGAGATGGTGACTTCTAAAGCTAAAGTTCACTGAAAAGTTAAGAAATTATAAAATCCTTAAATAATTTAGCCATTATTTTAAAAACTTCCAATTTTCATTCATTCAATAAATATTTGAGCATCTACTATCTGCCAAGCGCTGCTCTAAGCAGTGAACAAATAAGCAAATACCCCTAAATTTACAGAGTTTGCATTCCACCTGGGGGGAAAGTATAACCAAGCAGGACCCTATGGGGCCTTCCCAGGACAGATGGCCCCCCTTCCCCAATGTCCTCTGCCTGCCTCTTGTTTATAGAAAAACTTTAGTCTCCCAGGCCTCCCCTGAGTCACAAAAGGCTGGCTCAAGAATTAACGATTGAAAGAATGCAAACATGTAGTAACAGAAATTAGCATTTGGGCCAGAAAAACTGGTAACAGTTTAAACAATAGATCAGCCATATAGCAGTTGCAGACTCTTTGTTCCTCCCTGAAGGACATAATGTCTAATGCACACTCATGAGTTGTTTTGCAGATACTAAAACACCCACCAGAAAGAAGCAGCTACATTGCATGATCACCATGAGCACATAGCCCCCACACCACTGGAGCCTGAGGACTGATGATATTAACATGTGGCACCACCCTGTTACCTCACCATCAACCAGAGAACTGTGCATGAGCTGATCATGCACCCTGTGACTCTCTCCCCCATCTTACCTTTAAAAACACTTCCCTGAAATCCATCAGGGAGTTCTGGTCTTTTGAGCATTAGCTGCCCACCTGTACTCCTTGCTTGGCACCTGCAATAAATACTGAACTTTCCTTCAACACAACTGGGTATTGATAGATTTGCTTTACTGAGTGAGGGTAAGTGGACCCAAGTTTGGCTAGGTAACAAAAGAGTCAAGTCAAAAATAAACAATAAGTATGATAATTAAGTACATTGTATAGTGCGTTGTAGGGTGAGAGGGTAAGAAACACAGTGGGAAAATTGGAGCAGGCTAAAGGGACTCCGGAGTTGGGGGTTGTTGCTGTCTTAAACAGTATGATCAGAATAGGTCTCATAGCTGGGGTCCAACGAATGTTCCAGGAGGAGGAAGCAGCCAGTGACAAGGTACTAAGGCAAATGTGATGGTCGATTTTATGTGTCAACTTGGCTGGTCCACATTGCCCAGATATTTAGTCAAACGTTGTTCTGGATGTTTCTGTTTTTGATAAGGTTAACATTTAAATCCATGATCTTTTGAGTAAAACAGTTTACCTGCTCTTATATCCACATCCAATCAATTGCTGACCTCCCCCAGGCGAGAAGGAACTCTGCAGCAGATCCTCTCAGACTTTACCTGCAATATCAGCTCTTCCCTAGGGCTCTAGCCTGCTGGCCCACCTTGCAGATTTTGGACTCATCAGTTTCCATAATTGCATGAGCCAATTCCTTAAAATAAATCTCTTTCTATAGACACACACTTTATTGGTTTTGTTTCTCTGGAAACTCTGACTAATAGAGGAAGTTTTTTAAAAAGATAGCAAGATGGCCAAAGGCGCTGGAGCAGAGTGAAGCAGTACTAAGACACGAGGTTTGGGGGGGTGACAGGACTTGGTAAACCATTGCAAGAACTTTGTTTTTTCCTGAGTGAAATGGTGAGCTTTTGAAAGGCTTTGTGGAGAGATTGACTCGATTTGACATTTACTTCTTCCTATGACTATTGATGTGATTTGTACCCTCACACTTCTTTCAATGTCCCATTCTCCAAACCCCTAATTCTTGTTGCAGATAATATTTATTTTTTTCTATAACCATGATTCCTTAGTTTTTAGTTTTAGTCTCTGTATAAGTTGATCAATAATCAATATGAGGTTTTTTTACAATGATTTCTCCCTCTAAGTATCTTCTATTTAACTCATGCTTTGGTTGAAGGTATTTTATTCCCCCCCTTTGCAAGAACAACTCATGGATATTCTCCACATTCCTGGAATTCTCTCATATTTGAGAATGTCTACCTCTTGACTTTAAATTGAACAAAAACTTGTATTATAATAGTCTGGGTCTTCCTAAAGAAGAATACTTTCTCTTCCTCACAATTTTGTTAAAAATTTTCCAATCTCTTCTAGCACAGATATTGTGTGAGTTCTCGTCTTTGTGAGTCATTTTTCCTGCCTGATGGCCCAAAGAATTAATTCTTAATCCTTTAAATTCAGTAATTTGACAAAGGTAGTACTTAACAGCAACAGGTCTGTGTCATTTTTTCCTGTATATTATGTACCCTTTCCATTGACAGACCTGGTTTTTCTTTCATCTCAAGAAATTTTCTTATATTAAACCTCTGAAAACATTTTTGCTGTTGTTTTATTTGTTGGGTTCTCTACTTGAGGGGCAACAATTATTTTGATCATTCTCACCCTCTATGTCAATCCCCATATCTCAAATTGTTTTCATCTTCTATTTTGTCTGAATTCATTGTAATTATCCCATGCCTTCCTTCTATACCATTAACTAAATTTTCAACCAAATATATTTTATTCCAATCAAGTTCTAAATTATTATTTCTGTAACAGTGCTATTTGGCTTCTCGATTTGTTTCCCTAGTTTGGCAATCTCTCATTTCATCTCATACTGTTTTTTTATCACCCCTTTTCAAGCTCTTGTTTATTGAATTTTTTTTTTTTTTTTTTTTTTTTTGCGGTACGTGGGCACCTGTTGAGGCCACTGTTGTGGCCTCTCCCGTTGCGGAGCACAGGCTCCGGACATGCAGGCCCAGCGGCCGTGGTTCAGGGCCCAGCCGCTGTGCGGCACGTGGGATCCTCCCGGACCGGGGCACGAACCCGCGTCCCCCGCATCGACAGGCGGACTCTCAACCACTGCGCCACCAGGGAAGCCCTGAATTTGTATTTTTATTTTAAATTCTTCTGCAACACAAAGTACATTCAAGGAATCTACTAATGTAGCTTTTCCCCAGTTATTTTATTATTAGATTTATTTTTCATCTGTCTTTTGAATGCCATCTTTCATTATTCCCTTCCTCTGCTCCTTTTTTGGGCCACATTATATTTGTGTGGTTGCCAGGCAATTTCTTTTAACATTGATTATGTTTAACATAGGGAGCTATGTCTTGAACTCTTATCTAGTCTGACAGAGTGTGAGTGAATTGTCTTTCCCCCTAATGGGATCAGTTTGTTCTCTTCCATCCATGCTTCAGTTTGGGAGCTGGATGTTGCTTTCAAGCTATGTTTCTCTGGTCTGAAGGCATGCTGGTGGGGGAGGGGAGCACTCAGCTGGGGCTGAGAACATCCTGTTTTGTGGACCTAGGTTCTGCCTTCCTCTTTTGGAGATTGCATTAAAAGACCTGTACCAGCCAGGGGTATGTCCAACTCTCAGGATCCTTAGTCCAGCCAGGGGGTCTCTAGTTTTCTGCAGTCCCTACCAGCCCACTTCAAGATTTATCTTACCAGTTTGTTACCTATGGGCATTTGAGTGTGAGATTCCTGCTTCCACGAATTCTTGTGCAGCAAAATGTACTTATTATCTCTTGAAATATCTTATGCTTTCCTACCAACAGACCTTTTCTCCCAGACCCTGCCCCACCACATGAAATGCTTCCATCCTCTTCTTTCTCATCTTTTCGGTCCTTAACCATTTCAATCCTATCAAAGATTCAGATAAAAACCCTATTTTTTTTTTTTTTTTGATGCAAACTCCCTGATGGCTTTCGGAGGGAGGGTTTTTATTATTTATTTATTTATTTATTTATTTATTTATTTTTGGCGGTGTTGGGTCTTTGTTGCTGTGTGCGGGCTTTCTCTAGTTGCAGCAAGTAGGCTTCTCATTGTGGTGGCTTCTCTTGTTGCGGAGCACGGCTCTAGGCACGCAGGCTTCAGTAGTTGTGTCACACGGGCTCAGTAGTTGTGGATCGTGAGTTCTAGGGTGCAGGCTCAGTAGTTGTGGCACATGGACTTAGTTGCTCCGTATGTGGGATCTTCCCAGACCAGGGTTCAAACCCATGTCTCCTGCATTGGCTGGCAGATTCTTAACCACTGTGCTACCAGGGAAGTCCCCCAAATCCTAAATTTTTAATAAAATTTTCCCAAAGCTGGATCACATCTTTCTCAAGACTTCGTTGCTTGTGTGATACATTTGAAATGCATCATATTATAAATTATGCAGCTTTCTTTCTATATACACGTCATCACGCCCTCCTTGACTGAAGGTCATTAAGAGCAAGTATTACATATTAAACCTTTTTGCATTTTCTTCATTTTAATTAAGTGAATAAGAATTGAGGAGAGCACAGATAACCAAATTATTAATTTTAGTTAATAACTTCAACTTTCTGTTATACCAAAATGGAAAGAGAAAAAGAAATGAATAATTATGAATAGTTCACTGGCTAGTTTATCAGATTCTTATTGTAGATTTCTATTATGTAATCTTAGAATCTTTGAATTCTTTTACCTGTGTTATGATATAAGGTTAAAAATTCAATTTAGACAAAATCAGAAAACAAATGGATTAGTATATTTGTACACTTCTTTTGAAAGTTGACGTTAAACATGATTTTTTTTCTTTTTAAGGTCTTGAGGCAGAGCAGATTTTCGAAGTAAAAGAAAATGATGACAGAGACATAGACTAGGGTGAGCAAATCTTTTCTATAAAGAGCCAGATAATGAACATGTTTTGCTCACTGAGCCAGATGCCTACTGTTGTAATTTCATGCTCTGCCCTTATACCATGAAAGCAACAATAGACCATATATAAACAGATAACCACGACTGTTTTCCAAAACTTTATTTATGGACACTGAAACCTAGATTTCATGTAATATTCTTGTTTCATGAAATCTGATTCTTTGATTTTTTTTGACCACTAAAAATGTAAAAACCTTAAGTGGGCTGGATTTTGCCTAAGGGCTGTAGTTTGCCAACTCCTGGTATAGATTGTTCCTTGTGCAGGGTGTTATTTCCAGCAACAGAGTTTGCAATAGTTATTCACAAAAATATATTTTTCCTATGTCCTCTGAGCTGAACCAGCAGCTACAATAAAGAAGGAATTTTAAAATTACATGAACAAAAAGAGGGAGTAAAAAAAATATGAGCAAATGGGCCAGAAAAATGAAGTTTTTGTGAGATATATGGTCATTATAATAAAGCCTCTGAAAAAATTTGTTTTTGGACAACCTTATATAAATTTTCACTTCCAGATAACTTTTCTATTTGATGATATAAAAAATTCATAGGATTTTAGCAGTTAAGTGGGTAAAAATCTCTTTAAGGAGTTCATACCTGAAGATGCTAAGTCAATTTCAGTTTTAGGAATGAATCAGCTCCTCTTGCCTTTGGAAAGTTAGCCCAGGCCTCTTCAGATCAGATCCCTGCAGTTTAGCTGAGTGTTTGGTGGGGAGTGTCAGGGATCCTCCTCAGCCTTGGGGAGGGTCTACAGGAGCCTGGGCCCTCCTACTAACCTCTCCTTTCTCCTCTCCTGGGGCATCTAACTATTCTAGGGAGATTGAGTGAGAGAAATGACCCTAACTCTCCATGTCCTCTCCCAAACCTTCTGCTTTAGGTCTGGACATTTGTTTTGGAAACTCAAAATCCAGAATTTAACTCTTACTTTTGTGTTCTGAGGTGCCAGCTTTTCAGGTAGATAGTAAATGTAAAATGCTCTAATTGCTTATGCTGGCATAGGGTTTGGAGTACAAGAAATGAAAGGTAGAGTCAGTATCTCAAAATATTATCCTGTCACCTATTCCTTGCATACTTGAATTTGGGGACTAAAATTAGTAACTATGTGTATCTCTTAAATGTTAACTTTTCCCTAAGGCTATCTTTCTCCAAAAGTGCTTCTCTGTGAGCCCTCTTCTGTCAATATCACCACTCTATGATGGCTTCCAAATCCTTCCTCCAGTCTATGACTTTAGACTGTTATAACCACTGACTTCTGGACATAGCGCTTGGATGGCCCATTGAGCACCCCTGATTCAATGAGACCAAGACTGAACTTATGATCATCATCCACAAACCTTTTCCTTAATGTTTCCACTTAGTTAGTTGACACCATCATTTTACCCAATCACTCACATTGGAACCCTGAGCTTCATCCTTAATTTTTTCTCAAATCCCATATCAAATTCATCTCCAAATCTGCTGATTTTATATCCAAAAGACTTCCCTACAGCCACTGTCCTTGCTCATAGCCTTTTTATGTCATGTCTGGTTTTTACTGCAATAGCCTCCATTAAAAGATAAACTGAGACATATTAAAAATTTTAAGCTTATTTGAGCAAAAATAGATTTGAATTGGACAGCATCCAGTCTATCAGATAGAAAGGAGCTCCAAGAAGCTGTACAAAATGAAAAATTTTATAGGCAGAAGGGAGCGGGAACAAGGAAGTTATACTAAGAAAAATGTGGGTTGGTTATTGCAGTTACTTTCCTTTAGGGGATGCCAGGGGTCTATGGGACAGATTACTTAACTAGTGCTGATCAGGTGATTCCTGATTGACTGGTTTAAATTTCCATTTCTGGGAGAGCAGAAACTATAATTAACTCTAGTTTGTTGATATTGGGCTTAGCACAAGCAACTCCATTTTGGGACTGTTGTCTTGTTTTTAACAGCTCCTAGCCATGTCCCTACTTCTGGTCCTGCTCATCTTGAATCCACTCTCCACAATGCAACTAAAGCAACATTTCTAAAACATAAAGCCCCGTCTTCTCCAGTTTTTACCACTTACAGTTAAGGAGTCTGGTGTTGGTCTACTGTGCTTGCTGTCTGGCCTGTCTTCCCAAGAGGTGTGAGACACTGGTCCAGGTGGGACCTCTCGGGAGTGTTTGAAGCCCAGGTGAGACTGAAACTGGAAACAAAGAAGTTCCAAACAGGAGGCAGAAAGCAGAGATGAGATCAGATTTGGAGGGGGCAAGAGAGATGACCCTGTGGATGTAAGAGACAAAGATAGGAAGAATCCCTCTAGGCAACAGTACACAGTGGGAGGGAGATATCTATGCAGTGGAAATAGTCCCAAGGGAGCAGAGAGGTTAACAGAAGTGCCATGGAGCTGTAGGAAGTTGGAGCCTTTCCTCATACATGTCCTTCTGTGTCTAATTTCTAGTGCTCATTTAAGACTCAGATGAAATAGTGCTTCTTAGGGAAAACTTCTGTGACCCTACTTGTTGATATAGACACATAAAAGCTTCCAAGAAAGTCTACAAACTTTTAGAACTAATAAGAGTATTCAGCAGGGTTACCGGACACAAGATCAACATATATGAATCAATAGAGAAAAACGTTCTTCAGAACAAAATAAACCTTGTGAAGTATCTTACAATGAGGTATACAGTACAGTGATTAAAATAGTTTTTAAAAATTTATGTTTATCACATATATCAGACTTTTATTAAAAAGTACCTCACAAAATAACAATGTCAATATTCAGAAGATAGGAAAGCAGTAATAACAGAACAGCAGTGACAGCAACTAACAGTACTCATGTTTGAAGCACACACTAAGCAGCTTTTGCATTATCTCATTTAATGCTCACGAAATCCCCAGGTATTAGAACCTGTGTCCCCATTTCACAGATGAGGAAAAACAAGGTTTAGAGAGGTTAGATCATTCTGTTATTTACATGACAAATATGAACTCAAGTATGCCTTATCTGACGAGGCACAGAGTGTAGTGATTAAAACAGTGGAGCTAGACTGAGTATGTGATCTGGACTGCAGCTCTGCCATTTTGTAGGCAGGTTTTGGTAGCTGTTGGCTTTCTTATCTGGACATATTAGATGTTTGTGTTTATGCTGAGGTAGTTCTTACTAAAGTCTTTGTCAGTTAAAGTGATCTTGGTAAGGTTACATTGTCTTTCATGCTTTTATCCTTAAATAATTTCATCTCTTACTTCATAAATTTGAGAAGCTCCTTTTGAGCTACTTAAGTTCTCCCACCCCCATAGTCTATATTTCTATAGAAATATAGAAATCTATATTGAATCTATATTGAAATCTATCTGTAATTATTTTTTATTTGGTCTTTCCAAATAAAATATTTTTGGTTCCTCTCCAACATCTTAAGTTTCATCATATGTAAATGGAGACTCCAATACAAAGTCAACAAAGTCACCTGTTTTACTTTCAATACTATCATATTCATATTGTGTTGGCCAAAAAGTTTGTTTGGGTTTTTCCATAAGATGTTATGAAAAACCCGAATGAACTTTTTAGCCAACCCAGTATTTTGCTTGTTTACAACATCTTTGAAGGAGGATGAGATTTATTCTTTCTTAGCTTTTCTTTGACCCCTTCTGTGTTCACTGGATTTAAGTACAAGCACTATTTATGTGACTATTTCAAAGACCTTGTGTTCAATGAGATGTTTAAGGTTGTCTTCATTTTTCTGTTTTACAGCAAAAGGTACATTTTTACCATTTGAGTAAGTTGATGCAATGGGTGAATCAAGATACTAATATTTTTGATTAAAACTATTATTTATGTATCTTTCATATTCACCATTGATAATAATGAAGCTGACTCAGTTGATGTCTTGTGTCAGGGCCCACAGGCTGTGAGGTGTCTACACAGCCATGTCCAAAGTGTGAGGCTACCAGCCAAGGTTCTTCAACTACTACTCTTCTTCTCAGTGTTCTTCCTCCCTCCAAGAGAGCATTCCCAGAGAAGAGATATTTGAGGAGAATGGGGCATAGGCCAGCAAAAAGGAAGCAACGGAGAAGTCAAGTTTCTAGAGCTGAATGCTCTCTGCAAACTCCTGTGTATTATCTTGTCCATGATGTGGGGAGACTCAAACTCAATTTCTCAGCTTCCTTGCCTCCAAGGAAGGCCCTAAGGTGGCATGCAGGGCAAGGGAAATAATTAAGCATGGAAGAACCCACTTTCTATTCCTTTTGTATTCTCAGAGTCTCAGCAGAGAGGGGGACAGCTGATGCCCTCTGACATGCCCTTCCTCTCTCAATAAAACAAAACAAAACTCTTCATAGCTTAATCAAGGTCATTTCCCCTTCTCTCAAAGGAGTGCTCTTTTTTATTATATTCAGAAGGGTTCATATTAGATTTAGCATAAGCAATTAATTTGTTTTATTGACCACTGATTTCTATCACCTCATTTAATCCTAAATCCCATGAAGTAGTTTTTAGGGTTTCTATGAGACTCAGAGAAGTTAAGTGCTCAGCTAATATCATATAAACATTGAACAAAGAGGCAGAACTCAAACTCAGATCATCTTCAAATGAAATTATAATAGTCCCTAATTACTAAGAGAGCACTTTGGGTAAACTCTTAACATTTCCTGTAATTGGTCTTTTCCAGGAACGTGAGTGCCTTGGACATGGATTCCTAGTAGCAGAAGACAGTTTTTCCTCTAGGCTCCTGTACTGTTCCTGTGGTAACAGAGAAAGTGTACTTGGATGTGAGCCATTCTGCATATTCTTAGCATATGTTGAGGCAACATTCTCAGAACTTTGGAAAATGTCTTTTCAAAAATGTGCTAGGATATGTTTTTATTTTTTGCATTTTATATACACTCTAAATAGAATCTATATTCATCTTGTGGTCCTTCATAAGACTATTGTAAATATTTCAGTGGCCCCAATATCCAGAAGTCTCTTGTCCCGGGCTCTCTGAATAAGAATCTGGCTCAAGGCATCACTTCACTTCAATAACCAACATAACTTGATATCACATGATTTGAGCTGTTGTGACAGTTCTTAGGTGTCATTCTCTCTCTTTTTTCTTTTTTTGTGGTATGTGGGCCTCTCAGTGTTGTGGACTCTCCCGTTGCAGAGCACAGGCTCCGGATGCACAGGCTCAGAGGCCAAGGCTCACGCCTAGCCGCTCTGCGGCATGTGGGATCTTCCCGGACCGGGGCACGAACCCATGTCCCCTGCATCAGCAGGTGGACTCGCAACCACTGTGCCACCAGGGAAGCCCTGTCATTCTCTTTTAAGGTGACACTTTTTCTTAAAGAATCAGTGCTCCTCATCCACAATCCCCCATCAGAACATTGAGGTAAGCCTCAACAGCCCATGCAGGTTTTTAAGTGATGTTCAGATTATCAAGGATGAGCATTTCTCATGTTCTAGAAGGGCAAAGAATAAGAGTCAAGAAGAAGTCCTTCAGAATGGCCATCATCAAAAAATCTAGAAACAATAAATGCTGGAGAGGGTGTGGAGAAAAGGGAACACTCTTGCACTGCTGGTGGGAACGTAAATTGATACAGCCACTATGGAGAACAGTATGCAGGTTCCTTAAAAAACTACAAATAGAACTACCATACGACCCAGCAATCCCACTACTGGGCATATTCCCTGAGAAAACCATAATTCAAAAGGAGTCATGTACCAAAATGTTCACTGCAGCTCTATTTACAATAGCCAGGACACGGAAGCAACCTAAGTGTCCATCAACAGATGAATGGATAAAGAAGATGTGGCACATATATACAATGGAATATTACTCAGCCATAAAAAGAAATGAAATTGAGTTATTTCTAGTGAGGTAGATGGACCTAGAGTCTGCCATACAGAGTGAAGTAAGCCAGAAAGAGAAAAATAGATACGGTATACTTACACATATATATGGAATCTAAGAAAAAAAAATGGTCATGAAGAACTTAGGGGTAAGACAGGAATAAAGACACAGACCTACTAGAGACTGGACTTGAGGATATGGGGAGGGGGAAGGGTAAGCTGTGACAAAGGGAAAGAGTGGCATGGACATATATACACTACCAAACATAAAATAGATAGCTAGTGGGAAGCAGCCGCATAGCACAGGGAGATCAGCTAGGTGCTTTTTGACCACCTAGAGGGGTGGGATAGGGAGGGTGGGAGGGAGGGAGACACAAGAGTGAAGAGATATGGGAACATATGTATTTGTATAACTGATTCACTTTGTTATAAAGCAGAAACTTACACATCATTGTAAAGCAATTATACTCCAATAAAGATGTTAAAAAAAATGATCATGTTTGGCTGGAACTCCACCAGGAGCTCAAGATATAATGCTCATTTGAATTAAAGTAGACAACCAAACAACAAAAAAGTTTTACTGGTAAATTAATTGCTACAAGAAACGATTACAATTTGATTTACAGGCTTTATACATTTAGTAAGACACCTAAATACCTATGATAACACATTCAAAGATTAAATTACTTTTATTTTATTAAGAACAATATATTAATCTCTGATATCTTGTGTTTTCAAGTTTTGTTATAAAATGTGACATGTAAAAAGCAATGTTTAGGGGCTTCCTTGGTGGCGCAGTGGTTGAGAGTCCGCCTGCCCATGCAGGGAACACGGGTTCGTGCCCCGGTCTGGGAGGATCCCACATGCCGCAGAGCGGGGGGGGGGGGGCGGGGGGGCCCGTGAGCCATGGCCTCTGAGCCTGCGCTTCCGGAGCCTGTGCTCCGCAAAGGGAGAAGCCAAAACAGTGAGAGGCCCGCGTACCACACACACACACACACACACACACACACACACACACACACACACAGCAATGTTTAAAGGTGAAAAAAAAAAAAATGAGGGAGTCCTTGTCTTCCAACTGCACTGAATGCAGGAAGAAAGCCAGCAGAGTCATCCTTGATCTGGAATATCAGCATCAGTGGCTCAAAAAAGTTCAAGTCCAGTTAGTTCCCTTAGCGAAAAATCTAGAAAATCTAGATTGTGCCAGTATCAGAATTTTATGGAATTTTATAAACTTAAGTTTTAGAGGGAAAAGTGTCATTCAGACAAATAATTTGACCATAATAAAAGGGAATTTGGAGAATCATAACTTTTCACCTTAAGCCATGAAAATAATGAAAATGGAATAAAAAGCCATGGAGGCTAGTATGATAAATGACCATATAAATACTGTGAAACTTTGTTAGGGTTGGCGTGGGCAGTGGGGTGGTGGGGAACAAGCTTTTTGTTTATGTCCTTTGTTAAAGGCACATGGGCACTTGACAGTTTTAGGCCCATAATTTCTAGCTCTCACTAAGCTCTTCAGTTTAAGTCATGGACATCAGCAGGCAGTAGAAATTAAAACATAACTTGTATAATTAATGATAGTTTCTGTTTGTTTGTATTGCAGATGACTAGCAAAAAACACTAACAATGCAGACATGCAAACTTTTGCTAGCATGCATCTTTGCATCTAGAATGGGTCCTTTTCTATGCAGCTTAAAAATTCCATCTCAGAGGTTTAATTGTAGTATTATTACATTGAGATATTTAGAATAATTTACTGATGCACATGCAAATTCTGATAAAAGCTTTTAAAATAAACTTTTAGTTTTAGAACAGTTTTAGATTTACAGAATTATTGTGAAGATAGCACACAGTTTTTATATATATCATACTCAGTTTCCCCTATTATTAACATATTATGGTATATTTGTCAAAATTAATAAAACAATATTAACTAAACTCAAAATTATTCAAATTTCCTCAGTGTATTTCTTTTTTCTTTTTTTTTTTTTGCGGTATGCGGGCCTCTCACTGTTGTGGCCTCTCCCATTGCGGAGCACAGGCTCCGGACGCGCAGGCCCAGCGGCCATGGCTCACGGGCTTACTTGCTCCGCGGCATATGGGATCTTCCCGGACCAGGGCACGAACCCGTGTCCCCTGCATCGGCAGGCGGATTCTCAACCACTGCGCCACCAGGGAAGCCCCCTCAGTGTATTTCTAACTTCCTTTTTCTGTTACAGGATCCCATCTAGGATACCACATTACTATTAGTTTTGATGTCTCCTTAAGTTCCTCTTGGCTGTGTCTGAGAGAGTGTCTCAGACTTTCCTTGTTTTTGATGACCTTGACAGTTTTGAGAAGTACTGGTCAAATATTTTACAGACTATTCCTCAATTTGGATTTTACTGATGTTTTTCTCATGGTTGGACTGAGACTATGCATCTTTAGGAGGAAGAGCATAGGAGTAAAATGCCATTCTCATCACATCATATCAAGGATACCTACTATTAATATGATTTATCACTGTTGCTGTTAATCTTGATCACCTGACTGAGGCAGTGTTTATCAGGTTTCTGTACTGTAAAGTTAATCTTTTCCCTCCTTTTCTGTACTGTACTCTTTGGAAGAAAGTCACCATGCACAGTGCAGATTTAAGAAGTGGAGAGTTATGCTCCATCTCCCTAAGGGTAAATACCTACATAAACTATTTATCATTCTTCTGCGTGGGAGATTTGTTTATTCTCCTCTATTTATTTATTTATTTATTTATTTATTTATTTATTCAATCAATCATTTGTTTATATCAGAAAGGACTCGTGGATATTTATTTTATACTTTGGGTTACCATCCAATACTACTTTTTTTTTTTTTTTGCTCAAATTTTTCTAGCTTTGACTACTGATAGCTCTTTTGGTTAGCTCCTGTATCCCTTTGATATACGCCAACATCCTGGGGTTTGTTTTGTGTTTTGAGCACTTCCTTACTTTCTGATCCTACAAGATGCTCCAGGCTCATCTTGTCTATTTCTTGCTTCACTCCAAGAATCGCCATTTCTCCAAAGAGCCCTGGTTACTTTTATTGAAAAATGGTATTAGAAACAAAGATCTGGGCACTAGATGTACTATTGGAGTGTCCTTACTTCTAGGGCTTCTCAACTGACCGAGCAAGGAGATGTGAACACTGACCTATGTATATGCACATGTCTATAAATATTTCTGTATGTATCTATCTGTGTCTGTATTAAAATAATCATGAGTTCAAACTGATGTCTCCAACACTAATTCATTACAACCTGGCCATTCTAGTTTCCTCCCTTTGTTTACACGTAACCTCCCAATACAACAGTGAGAAACCCAGCTCCCACCATGCACTACAAATTTACTTAATTGTTCAATTCCAGTGTACATGTACAGTGGTTTCAGAATTGTTAACCTGTACTCCTGTGGGGGACAACTTGATCAACTAGAGTACAGTGTTTATGTACAGTTAGTTCCTTTTTCCTTTAGGCTTGCAGACGCCACTCGTTCCCAGAATTACTTTGGTTAGCTCCTTTTCAGTGAGGTTGTTTCAAACATTTGTAATATATTTAGATTCTTTTGTCACATTCAGCAGTCCATCTGGGATCCCTCTGCCTCCCCATTTTTTTTTTTTGCATACTTTTGACATTTACTCTTTGTGCTTCAAAGTTCTACGGGTTTTGAAAAATTGAGATGATATACCATGTAGCCTTTTCAGACTGCCTTCTTTCACATACACAGTCATATGCATTTAAGATTCATCCATGAATCTTATGACTTGATAGCCCATTTCTCTTTATTGTTGAATAGCATTCCATTGCATGGATGTACCAGCTTGCCTATCCAGTAACCTACTGAAAGATATCTTGATTGCTTCTAGTTTTTGGCTATCATAAACAAGACTAAACATTTACGTGCCGGTATTTGTGTGGACATAAGTTTTCAACTCAGTTGGGTAGATTGCTAGGAGCACAATTTCTAGACTACATGGTAAGACAACATTTAGTTTTATCAGAAGCTGTCTTCCAAAATAGCTATACCATTTTGCACTCTCACCAGCAATGAATAAGAGTCCCTATTGCATCTTCCCCGACAGTTGGTATTTTCAGTTTTCTTAGATTTTGGCCATTTGAATAGGTGTATAGTGGTATCTCATTGCTGTTTTAATTTGCAATTCCTTAATGATAAATGATGTTGAGCATCTTTTCATATGCCTTTTTGTATCTTACATTTTTTTTAACATCTTTATTGGAGCAGAATTGCTTTACATTGTTATATTAGTTTCTGCTGCATAACAAAGTGAGTCAGGTATATGTATACATATATCCCCATATCCCCTCCTGATGCATTTCCCTTCCAATCTCCCTATCCCACCCCTCTAGGTGGTCACAAAGCACTGAGCTGATCTCTCTGTGCTATGCAGCTGCTTCACACTAGCTATCTGTTTTATATTTGGTGGTGTATATATATCCATGCCACTCTCACTTCATCCCAGCTTACTGTTCCCACTCCCCATGATCTCAAGTCCATTCTCTAAGTCTGCGTCTTTATTCCTGTCCTGCACCTAGATTCTTCAGAACCATTCTTTTCTTTTTTAGATTCCATATATATGTGTTAGCATATGGTATTTGTTTTTCTTTTTCTGACTTACTTCACTCTGTATGGCAGACTCTAGGTCCATCGACCTCACTGCAGATAACTCAATTTGTTTATTTTTATGGCTAACATTCCATTGTATATATGTGCCACAACTTCTTTATCCATTCATCTGTTGATGGACACTTAGGTTGCTTCCACGTCCTGGCTATTGTAAATAAAGCTGCAGTGAATATTGTGGTACATGACTCTTTTAGAATCATGGTTTCTCAGGGTATATGCCCTGTAGTGAGATTGCTGGTTCATATGGTAGTTCTATTTGTAGTTTTTTAAGGAACCTCCATACTGTTCTCCATAGTGGCTGTATCAATTTACATTCCCATCAACAGGGCAAGAGGGTTCCCTTTTCTCCACAGCCTCTCCAGCATTTATTGTTTGTAGATATTTTGATGATTGCCATTCTGACCGGTGTGAGGTGATACCTTATTGCAGTTTTGATTTGCATTTCTCTAATGATTAGTGATGTTGAGTATCCTTTCATGTGTTTGTTGGCAATCTGTATATCTTCTTTGGAGAAATGTCTATTTAGGTCTTCTGCCCGTTTTTGGATTGGGTTGTTTGTTTTGTTGATATTAAGATGCATGAGCTGCTTGTATATTTTGGAGATTAATCCTTTGTCAGTTGCTTTGTTTGCAAATATTTTCTCCCATTCTGAGGGTTGTCCTTTTGTTTTGTTTATGGTTTCCTTTGCTGTGCAAAAGCTTTTAACTTTCATTAGGTCCCATTTGTTTATTTTTTGTTTTTATTTCCATTCCTCTAGGAGGTAGGTCAAAAAGGATCTTGCTGTGATTTATGTCATAGAGTGTTCTGCCTATGTTTTCCTCTAAGAGTTTTATAGGGTCTGGCCTTATATTTAGGTCTTTAATCCATTTTGAGTTTACTTTTGTGTATGGTGTTAGGGAGTGCTCTAATTTCATTCTTTTCCATGTTGCTTTCCAGTTTTTCCAGCACCATTTATTGAAAAGGCTGTCTTTTCTCCACTGTATATTCTTGCCTCCTTTATCAAAGATAAGGTGACCATATGTGCATGGGTTTATCTCTGGGTTTTCTATCCTGTTCCTTTGATCTGTATTTCTGGTTTTGTGCCAGTACCATACTGTCTTGATTACTGTAGCTTTGTAGTATAGTCTGAAGCCAGGGAGCCTGATTCCTCCAGCTCTGTTTTTCTTTCTCAAGATTGCTTTAGCTATTCGGGGTCTTTTGTGTTTCCATACAAATTATGAAATGTTTTGTTCTATTTCTGTGAAAAATGCCATTGGTAGTTTGATATGGCTTGCAATGAATCTGTAGATTGCTTTGGGTGATATAGTCATTTTCACATTATTGATTCTTCCAATCCAAGAACATGGTATATCTCTCCATCTGTTGGTATCATCTTTAATTTCCTCACCAGTGTCTTATAGTTTTCTGCATACAGGTGTTTTGTCTCCTGAGGTAGGTTTGTTCCTAGGTATTTTATTCTTTTTGTTGCAATGGTAAATGGGAGTGTTTTCTTAATTTCTTTTTCAGATTTTTCATCATTAGTGTATAGGAATGCAAGATATTTCTGTGCACTAGTTTTGTATCCTGCTACTTTACTAAATTCATTGATTAGCTCCACTAATTTTTTGGTAGCGTCTTTAGGATTCTCTCTATGTAGTATCATGTCATCTCTGCAAACAGTGACAGTTTTACTTCTTCTTTTCCAATTTGTATTCCTTTTATTTCTTTTTCTTCTCTGATTGCTATGGCTAAAACTTCCAAAACTATGTTGAATTGTAGTGGTGAGAGTGGACAACCTGATCTTAGTGGAAATGGTTTCAGTTTTTCACCTCTGAGAACGATGCTGGCTGTGGGTTTATCATATATGGCCTTTATTATGTTGAGGAAAGTTCCCTGTATGCCTACTTTCTGCAGGGTTTTTATCATAAATGGGTGTTGAATTTTGTCAAAAGCTTTCTCTGCATCTATTGAGATGATCATATGGTTTTTCTCCCTCAGTTTGTTGATATGGTGTATCACGTTGATTGATTTTTGTATATTGAAGAATCCTTGCATTCCTGGAATAAACCCTTCTTGATCATGGTGTATGATCCTTTTAATGTGCTGTTGGATTCTGTTTGCTAGTATTTTGTTGAGGATTTTTGCATCTATGTTCACCCGTGATATTGGCCTGTAGTTTTCTTTCTTTGTGACGTCTTTGTCTGGTTTTGGTATCAGGGTTATGGTGGCCTCATAGAATGAGTTTGGGAGCGTTCTTCCCTCTGCTATCTTTTGGAAGAGTTTGAGAAGTATAGGTGTTAGCTATTCTCTAAATGTTTGAGAATCTGGTCCTGGGCTTTTGTTTGTTGGGAGATTTTTGATCACAGTTTCAATTTCAGTGCTTGTGATTGGTCTGTTTATATTTTCTATTTCTTCCTGGTTCAGTCTCGGAACGTTGTGCTTTTCTAACAATGTGTCCATTTCTTCCATGTTGTGCTTTTTTTTTGGCATTTAGTTGCTTGTAGTAATCTCTCATGATCCTTGGTATTTCTGCAGTGTCAGTTGTTACTTCTCCTTTTCCATTTCTAATTCTATTGATTTGAGTCTTCTCCCTTTTTTTCTTGATGAGTTTGTCTAATGCTTCTTACGAAAGAAACAGCTTTTAGCTTTATTGATCTTTGCTATCGTTTCCTTCATTTCTTTTTCATTTATTTCTGATCTGATCTTTATGATTTCTTTCCTTCTGCTAACTTTGGATTTTTTTTGTTCTTCTTTCTGTACTTGCTTTAGCTGTAAGGTTAAGTTGTTTGTTTGAGATTTTTCTTGTTTCTTGAGGTAGGATTGTATTGCTATAAACTTCCCTCTTAGAACTGCTTTTGCTGCATCCCATAGGATTTGGATTGTCGTGTATTGATTGTCATTTATTTCTAGGTATTTTGTGATTTCCTCTTTGACTTCTTCAGTGATATCTTGGTTATTTAGTAGTGTACTGTTGAGCCTCCATGTGTTTGTATTTTTTACAGTTTTTTTCCTGTAATTGTATTTTTTACAGTTTTTTTTCCTGTAAGTGACATCTAGTCTCATAGCATTGTGATGGCAAAAGATACTTGATATGATTTCCTTTTTTTTTTTCTTTACCAAGGTTTGATTTGTGACCCAGGATACAATCTATTCTGGAGAATGTTCCATGAGTACTTGAGAAGAAAGTGTATTCTGTTGTTTTTCGATGGCATGTCCTATAAATATCAATTAAGTCCATCTTGTTTAATGTGTCATTTAAACCTTGTGTTTCCTTATTTATTTTCATTTTGGTTGATCTGTCCATTGGTGAAAGTGGGCTGTTAAAGTCCCCTACCGTTATTGTGTCAGTGTCGATTTCGCTTTTTATGGCTGTTAGTATTTGCCTTATGTATTGAGGTGCTCCTATGTTGAGTGCATAAATATTTACAATTGTTATATCTTCTACTTTATTGATTCCTTGATCATTATGTAGTGTCCGTCTTTGTCTCTTTTTATTTTTTAATTTTTTTTGCAGTACGTGGGCCTCTCACTGTTGTGGCCTCTCCTGTTGCGGAGCACAGGCTCCGGATGCACAGGCTCAGTGGCCATGGCTCACAGGCCCAGCGGCCATGGCTCACAGGCCCAGCAGCTCTGCAGCATGTGGGATCTTCCTGGACCAGGGCACGAACCTGTGTCCCTTGCATTGGCAGGCAGACTCTCAACCACTGCGCCACCAGGGAAGCCCTGTCTTTGTCTCTTGTAATAGTCTTCCTTTAAAGTCAATTTTGTCTGATATGAGAATTGCTACTCCAGCTTTCTTTTGATTTCCATTTTCATGGAATATCTTTTTTCATCCACTCACTTTCAGTCTGTATGTGTCCCTAGGTCTGACAGCAGATATATGGGTCCTGTTTTTGTATCCATTCAGCCAGTCTGTGTCTTTTGGAGCATTTAATCCATTCGTGCTTGAGGTAATTATCGATATGTATGTTCCTATTACCATTTTCTTAATTGTTTTGGGTTTGTTATTGTAGGTCTTTTCCTTCCCTTGTGTTTCCTGCTGAGAGAAGGTTCTTTAGCATTTGTTCTAAAGCTGGTTTGGTGGTGCTGAATTCTCTTAGCTTTCACTTGTCTGTAAAGGTTTTAGTTTCTCTGTCAAATCTGAATGAGATCCTTGCTGGGTAGAGTAATCTTCGGTTTTTCCCTTCATCACTTTAAATATGTCTTGCCACTCCCTTCTGGCTTGCAGAGTTTCTGCTGAAAGATCAGCTGTTAACCTTATGGGGTTCCCCTTGTATGTTATTTGTTGCTTTTCCCTTGTTGCTTTTAATATTTTTTTCTTTGTATTTAATTTTTGATAGTTTGATTAATATGTGTCTTGGCTTGTTTCTCCTTGGATTTATCCTGTATGGGGCTCTCTGAGTTTCCTGGACTTGATTGACAATTTTCTTTCCCATGTTAGGGCAGTTTTCAACTATAATCTTGTCAAATATTTTCTCAGTCCCTTTCTTTTTCTCTTCTTCTTTTGGGACCCCTATAATTTGAATGATGGTGCATTTAATGTTGTCCCAGAGGTCTCTGAGCCTGTCCTCAGTTCTTTTCTTTCTTTTTTCTTTATTCTGCTCTGCAGTAGTTATTTCCACTATTTTATCTTCCAGGTCATTTATCCGTTCTTCTGCCTCAGTTATTCTGCTCTTGATTCCTTCTAAAGAATTTTTAATTTAATTTTTTATTCTGTTGTTCATCATTGTTTGTTTGCTCTTTAGTTCTTCTAGGTCCTTGTTAAACATTTCTTGTATTTTCTCCTTTCTATTTGCAAGATTTTGTATCATCTTTACTATCATTACTCTGAATTCTTTTTGAGGTAGATTGCCCATTTCCTCTTTATTTGTTATTTCTCTCTCTTCTCATTTTGCTTAACTTACTGTTTTTGGGGTCTCTATTTCACATGCTTCATGTTCGTAGTTCCTGTTGTTTTTGGTGTCTGCCTCCAGTGGCTAAGGTTGGTTCAGTGGGTTGTGTAGGCTTCCTGGTGTAGGGGACTGGTGCCTGTGTTCTGGTGGATGAGGCTGGATTTGTCTTTCTGGTGGCAGGAGTGCGTCTGGTGGTGTGTTTTGGGGGGTCTGTGAACTTATGATTTTAGGCATCCTCTCTGCTAATGGGTGGGGTGTGTTCCTATCTTACTAGTTGTTTGGCATGGGCTGTCCAACACTGTAACTTGCTGGTTGTTGAGTGGAGCTGGGTTTTAGCATTGAGACAGAGATCTCTGGGAGAGCTCTTGCTGATTGATATTATGTGGGGTCAGGAGGTCTCTGGTGGTCCAATGTCTTGAACTCGGCTCTCCCACCTCTGAGGCTCTGGCCTGACAGCCAGCCGGAGCACCAGGACCCCATCAGCCACATGGCCAGGTACGTGGGGAGTTTCTTGCCTTTTCAGAAACCTGAGGTCTTCTGCCAACTTTCAGTAGGTGTTCTGTAGGAGTTGTTCCACATGTAGATGTATTTTTGATGTATTTGTGGGGAGGAAGGTTATCTGCATGTCTTACTCCTCTGCCATCTTGAATGTCCTCTCTATGTCTTCTTTTATGGGATGTCAGAGCAGATCTTTTGCCCATTTAAAAAACTGGGATATTTTCTTATCATTGAGTTTAAAGAATTATTTATATATTTTATTTTTATTTCAACATTTTAAGTTTTTCCTCCAACTCTCTTCTTGCTTACAAGATTTCTAATGAGAAGCTCTAATTCTTATCCTGTTCCACTACACGAAAAGTGTATTTCTTTTTTCCTTGGACTTCTTTGAGGATTTTCTCTTTGTCTTTGGTTTTCTGAGTTTGATTACATATGCCTACATGTAGTTTGTCTGTTTGTTTGTTTTTGGTATTTATTCTACTTTGTAACTCTAAGCTTCCTAGATCTGTGGTTTGGGGTCATTAATTTTGGAAAGTCTGTGGCCATTATTACTTCAAATATTTCTCTTTCTGCTATTCTCTCTTTCTTCTCCTTCTGGCATTCTGATTGTTTGTATGTTATATGTTTAAAATTATCTGACAGTTTTTAAATTCACTTTTCTGATTGTCAATTTTTTCTCTATTCAGTTCAGCATGGAGAGTTTTTATTGATCTATCTTCAAGTTAACTGATTCTTTCCTTCAAGTTAACTGATTCTTTACCAGTCAAATCTGCTGGTAAACCCATCAAAGACATTTTTTTTTAAAGTTTCTGTTACAACATTTTTGATTTCTATCATTTCCTTCTGATTCTTTCTTAAAATTTCTTTCTGTCTACTTACATTATTTTTCTGTTCTTGCATGTTGTTTACTTTTTCCATTAGAGCCTTTAACATACTAGTCATAGTTATTTTAAATTCCTTTTCTAATACTTCCAATATCTGCTTCATATCTAAGTTTGGTTCTGATGCTTGCTTTGCCTCTTTGGACTTTTTTCTTGTATATTGATGTGTCTTTTCAATTTTTTGTCAGAAGCCTGGTACATTGTATTAGGTAATAGGAACTGAGGTGTGTGAGAGTTTATGGTAATCTGGTTAGGAGTTGAGCTTTGTTTAATGTTTGCTGTAGCTATAGGTGCCAGAGGCTTCAGATTCCTCTAGTGTTCTTGGTTTTATATCTTCTGTTGACCTTGGGCTTCCCTAAGTTCTTCTCCTTAGAGAGAGCCTGTGTATTGCAGTTTTTTCAGTTATAACCCACTACTATTACATTGGAGCCTTGCTGGAGTTGTGGTAAGGTGTAGGGGAGGGGGAGGGTCTATAATTTTCCAATTCAATGTCAATCTTTTATTGGGTCTATGTCTCTTGACTGTGATTTTCACAAGTATTTATTCTTAGATAGTCCTTCCCTCACTCTAGGTAAGGCAAGAAGACTAGAAGGGCTGGAGTGAGAGGAATGTCCTTCCCTCATGAATCTGGCACAAGGCTCTGGTAAAGTTGTTTCTCCTGGAGGGTAGGCCTTTATCATGGAGAAGCCTTTGGGAATATTTCATAATAATTACTCTTCCCCTCACCCTGGCCACAAGGGCATTCTTCTCAGATCTTTACTTTGAGAACCTGGTGGGACTGGCCACCTCCTCCGTCCCTCTCTCCCACCCACCCTGAGACTGTGGCTCCTACTTATGCTAATCTGCATTCAAACTCCAACAACTCATCAAAATTATGATCCAAGTATTCCTACCTGTTTATGGCTCCAGCAGCTTCTGCTTTGATCTTTTTTTTTTTTTTTTTTGAGGGGTACGCAGACCTCTCACTGCCACGGCCTCTCCCGTTGCAGAGCACAGGCTTCGGACGGGCAGGCCCAGCAGCCATGGCTCACGGACCCAGCTGCTCCGCGGCATGTGGGATCTTCCCAGACTGGGGCACGAACCCGTGTCCCCTGCATCGGCAGGTGGACTCCCAACCACTGTGCCACCAGGGAAGCCCAGCTTTTGCTTTGGATAGGCAGATCTTGGCTGTGAGTGTTTGGATTTGTCTGTTTTTCCAGATTTCAGGGTGGCAGTTTGCCCTGCAAGCTCAGTTTTCTCATGGTTCCAAGAAATGTAATTGATTTCTCTTTGTTCAGCTTTTTTGTTTTTGTAGTAGGATGGGAGTTACCCTGTCCAAACTCTCTATGTGTCAGAGGTGAACTGGTAATCTCCTGATAAATATTCTTATTTATTCTATGCAAGACGTAGAAATATATGGAAATAGTACATAAGTAGTGGACAATTAGATTTGAGATCATCTTAAACAACCAAAGTCGGTTCATGTTAGAAAATAATAAGATTAGCTCCAGGTGAAGATAAACTACTATGTATGAAGCTCTTAATTCTTCCTAGAACAGGATAGATGAAAGCTGTCCAATGATAAAACAGATGGAAATTATAAAAATTTTTTCAGCGCCAAACTGGGATACAATATCCAGTGCTGTCATTTACTAGGTCGGTGACCCTGGGCGTATTACTTAATCTTTCTAAACTTCAGTTATCTCATCTGAAAAATGGGTTGTGTAAGGTTTAGAGATAATGTATGTTATGAATCTAGCAATGCATAGCACTTACTAGATGCTCAGTATGTTGGCAGTTACTTTTACTTGAAAATAATGTGATGGAAGAAAGAATTCATAAGTATTCCAGAAAATTTGAGGAATACTAATTGTAGGCCATGTTCTAAAAGCTGATTGTTACAAGGCAGATAAACTGATAGGAAAACCAACTGCTTGGTGGCTATAAAAACTCAGATTGAATTTGGTCTAATCCCAAGGGAATGAGAGTACGTGATCCTGAACTGCCACCTGCTGGCCATGACCAACTAAAAAGAACTAACTGTAAGTTCCAATTCCTTACTAAGTGAAAAAAGTGGTAGAGGTTTAGTTTATCTCAGATAAATGATTAGGGCATGAGTTTTCAAATATTTTTACTAGTAAACCTCTTTATCAGAATCTTTATGGTGAGAGCTACAGTAATTTTTACTGATAACTTCCATGAGTGGAGATGGTTTTGTTAGGCTTGTTAGTATTATCTATGGTTCAAATGTGATTCAAGGGCATATGGAGACTTTATTCATTTCTATTTCTTTTTCATATGTTAATCTTTCATAGTTTTGTTATTGTGTAATTTTAGTGGCATTAAACTGGAACTGATTCAAATTATATAATTAATTATAATCAGCTTCAATTATTATGATTAATTATAATCTATTAGACCAGAGGTTCCCAAAAAACAATGTGCAGACCAGTTGATCTGGCTGATCACATCAGATTGCCTAGTTTCCATTTCATACTTGCAGAATCAGAATATTTTTGGGTAAAACTGAGGAAGCACTATTTTCTTAAAAAACTCCCTTTGTGATTCTCAGGAAGCTAATTTCAGAGACTCTCATACTAGGTTATAAACTCCTTGAGGCAAGGACAATTTCTTATTCATTTTGTATTCTTGAGGCTTAACAATGTCCATCCAGTACACTGTAGGCACCCACAAAAAATTAGATAAATGAGTGAACAAATGCGTGCAGAGACAAACTAATTGATTCATGACTCCTGGCAGAGGTTAGAAACACAACAGCTGTGGTGGCTAGAACCTCTTGGCCTTCTAGTTTATGTGTTCTAGCCAATTAGGCAAATATATTTTTGTTGTTGAAAATTTCAGAGATGTTACATACACTCTGGTTCTCTGGGATTAAAGTGGCTGCGTGTTGGCCCTGCCAGGTTTTAGAGGATGTGAGTTAAAGAAGATGGAACCAACCTAAGCTGCAACCTCTAAAATTCCATAGAGGTATTGTGTCCTAAGAATGACTTCAGACTGATGATATTTATAAGGCATAAAGAGACAAAGAGGGATTTCTTTATTTGAATAAACATATACTTTGTTGTAGGGTTATTAATTTCCTTTTCAATAAAAAACTTGACATACAACTGAATTGATTTACCATAAATTATTTGCCTTTTTTACATGACAAGAGGACTTAGATGAATCATCTTTTAGCTTCTTAGGCCAAGTTATTCAGCTGCTATGGGACTCTTTTGAAATTAAATAGTATTTAATTTCAGTAGCAATGTAAGAGGCAGTTACATTATAGAGAGCAGAAAAACTTAAACAAAGAACTACTATTGAAGAGATTCTTTCTGTGCCTGGGAAAAAATTGACCAGTAGCAGTTAACTCTAAAACATAACATAACATAAAACATAACAAAAAACTACCAGGTTTTTAAAATTGAAGTATAGTTCATGTACAATGTTATATAAATTATAGGTATACAATATAATGAGTCACAATTTTTAACAGTTATACTCCATTTATAGTTATTATATAATGTTGGCTATATTCCCTACATTGTACTTATAGCTTATTTTATACCTAATATTGATAGTTCATACCTCTTAATCACCTGTCCCTATATTGCCCCTCCCTCCTTCCTTCTCCCCACTGGTAACCACTAGTTTGCTCTCTGTATCTGTGAGTCTGCTTCTTTTTTGTTACATTCAGTGGTTTGTAGTGCTTTTTAGATTCCACATATAAGTTATATCATACAGTATTTGTCTTTCTCTGTCTGACTTATTTCACTTAGCATAATGCCCTCCAAGTCCATCCTTCTTGCTGCAAATGGCAAAATTTCATTCTTTTTTATGGCTGAGTAGTATTCCATTGTGTGTGTGTGTGTGTGTGTGTGTGTGTGTGTGTGTACATATATGCCACATCTTCTTTATCCATTCATCTGTTGATGGACACTTAGGTTGCTGCCATATCTTGGCAATTGTAAATAATGCTGCTATGAACATTGGAGTGCATGTATCTTTTTGAATTAGTGTTTTTATTTTTCAGTTGTATCCCCAGAAGTGGAATTGCTGGGTCATATGGTAGTTCTATTTTTAGTTTTTTGAGAAACCTCCATAATGTTTTCCAGCTGCACCAATTTACATTTTCACCAATGCTGTATAAGGGTTCCCTTTTCCCCACATCCTTGCCAACCTTTGTTATTTGTTAAAACTATCAGATTTGTTTTTAAAAATGGGGTGATCCTCTTATTCTGCAGTCAAAATAAGTAAGACCCGAAAAGTACATGTTATATAACAATAATTTAGCAACTCCTAGTTAAGCATTAGGTGATTATACAAGAGTACATGCTTCCTTGTTCTTATAAAATGTCATTAGGCAAAAAGAATCAGTGTTGAAATTTAGCAGCTTTTTTTGGTATATATTGTTTTAAATTTTTACAAATTTTGAGATAAAATACAAAGCTCATATAATTTCATACTAGATATCAGAAACATAATTTTAAATATTAATAGAACCAGAAAACAAAAAGAGGAACCTATTACAGAGGAAAGTGAAATAATATTATTTGGTTAATTGAGAAAATATAGGGAGATACTGTACTGGAAAAAATAGTATTTTCATAGACTGTGGAACTGAGATCAGGGTGGGAATTTACTTACCTCCATGTCAATCAAGACACATGAATTGAAATAAAAACTGGAAGAGAAAAAATTAAATATACATTTGTACCCATGTATTTTCTTCCAATTCAGGTACATGGCCATATAACTTGAATATTAAAGAATAGGTCATTCTTCTTGGAAATTATCTGTGACAAGCAAGAAATCTAAAATTAAAAATAAAAAACAGCACATGTGGAAATTTTGGAAATTTTGTAAAAAATACAAAGTGAGAGGACAGCGTACCACCAAAAAAAAAAAAAAGAGTGAAAACTTACTAGATTCTGTTTATTGTACCTTGAAGGAATGTTTTTATCAAAAGTTATCAAAGAATGAAAAAAATGCAAGTGGATGCAAAGACTCGCATTTATCACATGTCCCTAGAAATGATAAAAAGAATGAAAAAGCACATCAGCAAAATGTTAAGTATTCAAAATTGAAATTGGATTTGAAAAGTATATATGCAACTGTTGGTGCTGTGGAATAGGGACTATACTTAGAGGGTAAAATATAAAACCAAATAATTAACACAATAGCAGATGCATTACGTGAGATTATTTGAATAAGGCAAGATATGCTAAATATTGCTCAATTGTTTTAGTTACAACCTTCATAGAACCCATGTAAAAGAGGTAACAATTATTGTTAGATTTGTGGATTTCTAAAATCCACTCTTTCTGTATATGAACATAGATTTTGCTCAGCAAATGACATAACTGGAGAATTATCAGATCTACATATCTAGTGGGCTACTTATAAACACAGAACAGAAACCCAAATCATGTGATGGGAAAAGATCTTTGTGATTTGTGATGATACTCTCCATGATGAGAGCGTGATGGCCAAAGTAAAGCTTCCCTGAAGACTGAATTCAAAGTAAATGCCAAAAAAGCTTCTGACAGCAGTGTAGAAATTGTGACAGTGAAAAAAAATACTATTACCTGACTAAAGTTTGAAATGCTACAGTTTTGAGGTGAAGATGTTACGGCAAATTGAAAATGATCTATCCTTAAGCAAAAAAAGTAACTTCTGGGCTTCCCTGGTGGCGCAGAGGTTGAGAGTCCGCCTGCTGGTGCAGGGGACACGGGTTCGTGCCCCGGTCCGGGAGGATCCCACGTGCCGCGGAGCGGCTGGGCCCGTGAGCCATGGCCGCTGAGCCTGCGCGTCCGGAGCCTGTGCTCCGCAGCGGGAGAGGCCACGACAGTGAGAGGCCCACGTAGCACCAAAAAAAAAAAAAAAAAGTAACTTCTGGTTCATAGGTTGATATCTGGAAAAAAATTTGGTTCAAATAATAATAATTTCAGCAGTAATAATATTATTATTAATATATTACTACTACTATTATTAATAGCTTGGAAGTCAGAGATATGATAGTGTCACAATTTTGTAAATGAAAAGCCAAATGGATTTTGACACGAAGATTCTCAAAAAGTAATTCTAGAGAATTCCATATCCCTGTTGTACGTTCTTCAAACTTAATGGTGAAAAACACAGCAAAAATCTTTTTTTAAATACATTTGAAATTTTCATATCATCTAAGAACTATACATCTACCTTTTAGTTCATTGAAATATGGAAGGGTATTAAAATATTAATTTTGAAATCATTATAAAATAAATGATGTGAAAGTCCAGTTGAGGTCATCCTGTCACTAAAACTCAATTAGAGGCAATAAACAATGCTCTTTTATAAATTATCGATATTTTTAAAGCTAAATTATCTGGATAAAGGTTAGAATGCTAGGCAAAGATATACTTTTGAAAATACCTAGGTTTAAATGTATTTTCTCAGCACTATTTTGGTATGCCTCTTTTGGTGTGGACATTTTTTATTTTAAACCATTTTTATTGAAAATATAATACACCTATAGAAAACTATATAAAACAAGTATAGAACTTATGAAGTATTACGAGGACAACATTCTTATGACTAGCACCTAGGTCAATAAATAGAACTGTGCCCTCTATTCCCATCATTCTTTGAACTATTTAAAAATTTTTTTTGGCACCTCAAGACATTCTAGGCTCATCCTGTACTTTTCCTGCCCCATCCCTGGAATTAGTTATTTCTCTAAAGGGCTCTGGTTCATTTGATTGGAAAAAAGGGTATTTACAGACCAAGATCGGGGCTGCAGTTGGGCTCATCACTACTGGGTATCATTGCTTCTATGCTTTTACAGATAAGATAGTCTTTAAAAAACTGTTTTAAGGTACAGAAAGCATATAATGGTCTTTTCAATTTTTAAAGACATATGTAATTTGAAGAATTTTGATGATGAACAACCACAACTATGTAAAAATTAAAATAGAAACTAATGATGAATAATATTAAATGGGTTATAATGTATAAGGAACTGAGATTACATCCTTCTCCCCCTAAATTTTAATAAAGCCCCTGTCCCCACTGAAATTTTGCCTGTATTTGTAGTAGTAGTTACCAGGCATATTTCCAAATACTTTTTAGCCCTTTAGGGGCCTTTTTTTTAAAAAAAGTATTTATTTATTTATTGGCTGCGCTGGGTCTTCATTGTGGCACGCGGGATCTTCATTGATGCGTGTGAGATCTTCTTTGTGGCATGTGGAATCTTTAGTTGTGGCATGTGGGATCTAGTTCCCTGACCAGGGATCGAACTTGGGCCCCCTGCATTGGGAGTGCAGGGTCTTAACCACTGGACCACCAGGGAATTCTCAGGAGCTTTTTGAATATTGGCTGGTAGTGGAGGATGTAGTCTGAAAATTAAAATGTGTTAACAATTATTTAATGTCCTCAATGTCACTGAACGTCTGTCTCGGGGTCATTTCTACAGAAAACAGGTTATTGGAGTAAATAAGCATTGAAACCATCATAAAAATGTTATTTTATCCAATCAGGATGTGAATTATTTTTATTAATAATCATTAAATCCATTAGTGACTTTGGAATGTGATACTGAATTTTTTTATTGTGATTAAGCTTTGAATTTTCTTATTTTATGTCAAAAATTTGATACATATAATGAACAAAATGATTTCCATTGAGTTCTATTTAGTTCTCTGAATAGTTTCTGTTCTTACACATGGATACCATGTCTTACCTTTCTAAAGATATTAATTTTGGAAGATTTATTTTGCCCTTTGCATTCATTTGTTAGTTTTAGCTTCCAACTTTTTAGTTAAAGGATTTCCTCAAATGTTTGGTGGTCTTTGCTTATTATTTCGTATTTGAGTAAGGCTGATCAGAAACAAGTGTTTGGAAGGGCTTATTAATTGGTAGGTTTCACTGAAGAGCCGGGGGAGGTCAATGACTTGCCATTTATTTGGTTGCTGCCTAAATGCCATCATATCCAGGTCTTTCTCTTATGCCAGTCAGCTTCCCGAGAGACAAATGGTCCAGTTATTTTGCCTGAGGCATATATATGCTTGGCTGCTTCAGATTTAGGAGAAAAGTGAGAATTAGAGTTGAGAGCCTCATTGTTCTGTATATACCCTTAAAAAATTAAAATAATTTTAAAAATTGTGGTAAAGTACACATAAAATTTGCCATTTAAACCAGTTTAAAGTGTATAGTTCAGTGGCATTAAGTATATTCACATCCTTGTGCAGCCAACCTCCAGAACTCTTTTCATCTTACAAAACTGAAACTCTCTATCCCCTAAACAGCAATTCCCCATTTCCCCTCCCCCCAGCCCCTGGCAACCACTGTTTTTTTTTTTTTGCGGTATGCGGGCCTCTCACTGCTGTGGCCTCTCCCGTCGCGGAGCACAGGCTCCGGACACGCAGGCCTAGCGGCCATGGCTCACGGGCTTAGTCGCTCCGCGGCATGTGGGATCTTCCCGGACCAGGGCACGAACCCGTGTCTCCTGCATCGGCAGGCGGATTCTCAACCACTGTTTTTTTTTTGTTTTTTGTTTTTTGTTTTGAGGTACGCGGGCCTCTCACTGTTATGGCCTCTCCCTTTGCGGAGCACAGGCTCCAGACGCGCAGGCTCAGCGGCCATGGCTCACGGGCCTAGCAGCTCCGCAGCATGTGGGATCTTCCCACATGGACTGGGGTACGAACCCGTGTCCACTGCATGGGTAGGCGGACTCTCAACCACTGCACCACCAGGGAAGCCCCAACCACCGTTTTACTTTCCATCTCTATAAATCTGACTACTTTAGGTACCTTATATAAGTGGAATCAGATGGTATTTGTCTTTTTGTGACTGTCTTATATCATTTAGCCTCACGTCTTCAAGGTTGATCTACGTTGTAGCATTGTCAGAATTTCCTTCCTTCTTAAGGATGAATAATATTCCATTGTATGCATATACTGCATTTTGTTTATCCACCATTTGTGGATGGACACTTGGGTTGCTTCCACCTTTTGGCTATTGTGAATAATGCTGCTATGAACATGGGAATGCAGGTCTCTTCCAGACTGTGCTTTCAATTCTTTTGTGTGTATATCCAGAAGTAGAATTGCTAGATCTTGTGGTAGTTCTATTTTTAACTTTTAGTGGATGTATATATACTTTTATATAACCTCCTCATATTGAGCTTTACTCTCTACCACATCTAGTGACTCTGAGTGTGGAGATTTTCCAGTTCACCTGGTCCCCCACTCCCTCACCCTCCATCCTCTGTTTAGGGAATGGGCTCGTGGCTGGGGCATTCATCTGGCTTTGTGGGGTTGGAAGGGGAAATTTGAGGGTCCAAATACTCTGCATGTGAACTTTGAACTTAATTTCCCTGTTTTCCTTGCCACAACTCTGCCCTCACCCCTCTCTAGTGTATATTTGTGCTCTAGGTAAATGTACCAGAAAAACCAATTCACTGAAAGCCAATTTACTTAAACGGCCAACTTGCAAATCACTTTTCTTTTAATTCTTTATTTTTACTTATTTTGTCTTCATGATAGCCTTTTAAGGCAATTCAATTTGACTCTGCTCCAGTTCCCTACTGCTGCAGCTACAGTCTGACGGGCTAGAAAAAGGGGAAAACCCAGAAGGACATAAGAAGAATACAGAATATTCATTTTTATTCCTACGGAGGTACCCTGCAGTGGAGAGAAATCGTAAGTTGTTAACTAGCTGTTTGATTTTGGGGCAAACCATTCGGCTCCCTGGGCTGGAACATGCAAAACGAGGATCACAATTATAACTCACAGATGGGGGTCTGTGTGTGTGTGTGTGTATGTGTGTGCGGCTGTGGGTAGAGGGGCGCGCAGCGGCGTTACCGCGCGGTTCGCTAAGGAAAACCCAGAGCAAAGTAACGGCCTTTAAGTGTCAAGTTGCACGACCTCAACATAGTAACGGCAACCAGCGCGCATGCGCCTATTTAAAGCGCCGGCGTGCTTTAGGAGCCACTCAGCCCCGCCCTCTTCCTCAGATTGCCGCGTTTCCGTTTCCCCCGAGCCTGCTCCGCTCCGCTCTGCCGATTCCGAGTCGCCAATCACCGCCCACTTTTTTCTAGCTGTGAACACCGCGCGTGCCCAGGTTTCGAAAGCCCGGGGGCGGGCTCGTGGCTTCGCGCACGCGCAGTCGTCCTCTTTTCCTCACGCTGGTTCCTCGTCGCCTCAGAGCTGTACGTCCTCCTCGCCTCATCTCGTGTTTGGGTACCGTTTGGGCTGTCGCCACCGCCGCGATGGGCAAAACTTCCGCCTCTCAGGGTCCAGGAGCTCCGCCCGACCCGGTGCGGAGTTTCAATCGTTGGAGGAAGAAATACAGCCACAAGCAGAGCCAAAAAAAACAGTTGAGGAAGCAGCTGAAGAAGCCCGAGTGGCAGGTCGAGCGCGAGGTTATCAGCCGCCTCATGCAGAACTATGAGAAGGTGAGGCCGGCGCCGGGGAGGGGGCGCGGGCCGGCTGCGGGCTACATGTTCTTGCCGCGCTGGGTTGCACAGACGAGTGGGCTGACCTGTCACTGGTACCCTGCCTGGGGAGCAAGCCGTTACTCCTGGAGAAGGGAGTGGGGTGAGAGGTGCCACCCGGGGCCCTGTTGAGGCCACAGGTGGGCCGCTGGGTGCCACAACCCAGGCCTCATGACCGTCCAGGCCGCTCTTCTGCTGCTCACCACACTGGTCTTGATAAAATGATGGAGAAGCAGTGGTACTTAAGCATAGGGAGATTAATTGCTGTAATAGGTATAGCAATATTCATAAAAATAATACAACAATAATGGTAAATAATGACACATTTTAAGCCACTCACCATGTGCTTCCCATTAATTATTTGACTTGATCTGAGGCATTGGGTCTTATTTCCATTTTACAGATGAGAACATTGAGGCTCCAAGAGGGTAAGAAACTTGTCTGGAACCTAGACTCACGTCTTTCAGATTCCAAAGCCTTTGCTTTTAATCGTTATGCTAGTCTTGTATCTCTCACCACCATCCTCCCTATGCTTATTTTTTCTACTTGTTTCATGTCCCCATCCAAGAATTGCTGTAGAAGAGCTGGACTCATGGTTTGTTTCTGGTACCTGCCATCCCACAATGTAGCTGATGTTCCCAGATGAATGTCCCTGTAGTTATCGTTTTGACTTATTGATCTCTTCCAAGCTCACGCTCCTTGGGGCTGCCATTACCCCTTCTTTTCCTTCCTCCTAAATTCCACATCTATTGGCCTTCACCCACCTCACTTAGCCTTTCAGTGATTGCCCCCTTCTCGTGCAGTGTAATCGGGGATTTAACATATGGGATATATCTGGAATTAAAGTCATCACGTGTCATGCTGGTATAGCTTTTCTTTAAACAACGCTTAGATCAAAAGTAAGGTTAGATGGACCTTAGAGTTTGTTTTGGGCTTTTAAGTTAAGATGATGATGGTTTGATTCTGGCTTTTGGTTGCCCGATGAGTGACTTTGGGCAAGTTACTTTGCTTCTCTTGTCTTTAAAAGGCATAATAATATCTACCTTATAAGTTATGGGCAGTTAGTAAGAATGCATGTAAATTATTCTGCACAGTGCCTGACACATAAATATTCCATATATTACCTGTTACATTACTCCTGCTGCTGTATACACAGCACCTCAATAAGCCACTGTAAGGTAAATTACTGTCAGATTGCATTTTGGGCTCTTCTTCATCTGACTGGAATTGCTTCTGGAGGAGAGCCTCAGCCCTTGCTTCTTCTCACTGTTCTCTTCTCTTGTGTAATCCCAAGGTTTATTCTTGTGACTCTTCCTTCTTGCATTCTACCCAGAGCTCTTCTGAGTTCATATCCTTTTTTCTTTTTTTTTCTGACTGTGCTGGATGTCTTTATTTGTGTCATAGGATACCTTAAATGCTGCAGATCTAAAACTGAGTTCATTATCTTTTTCTTCTAAATTCACAGTCCTGTGTATTATTTTTGTATTGCCACCATGGCAAATTACCACAAATTTGGTGTCTAAAAACAACAGGAATTTATTCTCTCACAGTTCTGGAAGCCAGAAGTCTGAAATCAGTTTCACTGGGCTGAAATCAAGGTGTCAGTGGGGACACACTCCCTCTAGAGGCTCTAGGGGAAATTCTGTTTCTTGCTTCTAGCTTCTGGTGGATGTATTCCTTGGCCTGTGGCTGCATTACTCCAATCTCTGCCTCCATGGACACACTGCCTTCTCCTGTTCTATGTCAAATCTACCTCTGTCCTTTTTTTGTAAGGGTACTTTTGATCACATTTAGGGTTTACTCAAATAATTGAGGATAATCTCCCCATCTCAAGATCTTTAATCACTGTGCAAAATCTCTTTTGTCATGTAAGATAATATCCACAGTTCTGGAGATTAGGATATGGACATATTTGGGGACCAGTATTTAGGCTACCCAATCCTAACCCCACCATCTAAGCAGATTGCTGAGCTAGAAACCTAGGAGTAATCCTAGAGGCCTCCGTCTTACCACTCTTACATTCAGTTAGTCACAGTGGTGATTAACTCTGCTTCTTACATTTCTCAAATGCTTCTCCATCCCCAGTGCCATGCCTTAGTTCAGGCTCCATCATCTCTTGCCTGCGTTACTACAGTAGCTATTGCTTGTAACATGGGTCAGCAGACTTTTCCTGTAAAGGACAGGACAGTAAATGGTTTTAGCTTTGCAGGTTGTAAGGGTGGAACTACTCAGCTCTGCCATTGTAACACAAAAGCTTGCCATGGAAATACTTAAATGGGTATAGCAAAACTTCAGTTACTGAAACAGGTGGTGGGATTTGTCCCTTAGGCCTTACTGCCTTCTAATCTATCCTCCATGTTTGCTAGAATGATTCTTTCCAAGATGAGATGCAATTGTTTTACTCCTGATTAAAACCCTTCCTTGGCTCACAGTTATTTTCAGGAAAGTGGTCAAACACTTCAGTGTGTCAGCGTGTTCTAGTCCAGTGAAAGAGTAAGTTATTTGTGGTCAGGCAGACCTGGTTTAAATCTCACTCAGTTCAGGTGTTGGCTCATCAAATTTCTTTATGTTCCTGTGTCTCAGTTTCTTTATTCAACAGAGATTATTAACCACCCAGAGTGTTGTAAGGCTCAAATGAGGTGATGTATATAAACCAAGTGGTATGTGGTAGGCACACATGAAAGAACAACCTGCACTTTTGTGAACTTTTGTGAATTGGCCATGCTCCTTGATGCTTCTTGACCTGGTACTTGATGTTTCCACTGCATGCAATGAGCAGTCCCATTTCCCCAACCCTAGGGACACCTACTCATCCTCCAAGATTTACCTCCAACTTCTCTTCCTGACCTCCCCAGGTAGGGTTAGGGCTGCTGTGTGTCCATAGCATTTTGTATATGCCTTTATTATAGCAGTCATCAGCAGGCTGTGATGACTGGCTCTAACTTCTTTGTCAACTCTACCACTAGGCCATTGATGATATGCTTTGCTCTCTCCATAGATGGGTCCTACAGTGCTTGTCCTTGAGAAGACCTTTAGTGTTTAGATGTTTGGTGCACACTGACCTTTTCCAGGTGGCTTTATTCTGCTCGGTAACGTGGGTCCATTCTTTTTGGTCTCTTGTTTTAATAATAATTACTAACATTTAGCAAGCTTTCATACATGTTGATTTGCCATATTCTCACAACAAACAGCCCTATGAGATAGTTCCCATTATATAAGTGAGGAAACTTTAAGACACAGCAAGGCTAAATAATTTGCACTACATTAAATAGGAAGTGAAAATGCTATTGATAGTAAGGGAAAAAGTTCTAATCCAGGAGGTATAGGTTTGATGCCAGGGCTCCAGACCACCATGCTTTACTGTGCTGCACAAATGTTTAAATCCCAGTCTTTTCACTAAGTTGAAGGAACATTTTTATTCTTGCTAAGTATTGTTCTGTTTTTTGTTTGTTATTTTTAAAGTTTTAGAAATATTTTCTTAAGATTTTGTTAAGAAATAAATGCAGTATGGAATCAGTTGCCATGGCTAGCAATACTAGAATACAATCAGAGCAGATTGTATGTAAAAAGGGCAGACCCTACCATATGGCTTCTCAGATGGTAGAATTTGTGCATAGAAGTTTTATTACACTGGACAGTACACAGGTGGTTGCTCAGTAGCCTCACTGGTGAAATACTGAACAATTTGATTCAGAGGCATTTTGAAACATTTTGACAGGTTGTTGTTGAGGCTTAGGTAAAAACAGGTGGAAAAAAAATACCTGTCTGTATCTCAAGGGAGGTGGGGTGGGGTTGATACATTTTGACAGATGTAATGCTAGTAAATATGTGCAGTGCTCTGGAGTTAGAGGACGGTGTAATCAGGGGAAAAAGGTTGAGTTATTCTGTGCAGAGCCCTTTCTGTCCAGATGACTTAGAGAAAGGTTTTTCCTCTGGCACGCTACTCTTCTTCCTGACGGTTGCAGCCTCAGGCCTGGCTGGTGGAGCTGAAAGTGGGCTGGATTTCAGCTCCCACACCTCAGCCTTACCAGATGCCTTTGGGTAGGACATGAACTGTACAGCAGTTTGTGGTAGCCATGAGTGGAGCCAGTTCTTGAATGATGTGTTCTCCAGGTGGAAAAGATTGGCAAGGACATTGTAGGTGGAGGGAGCAACAAGAGGAGATACAAAAAGATGTGAAAATACATGGTGTTCTTTGAGGGGGACATACACCTTGGAGTGTGATATGTGTTCCAGGATTGGCTTCAGAAGAGGTTGAAGAAGAGGGTTGAAAGTAGACTGAATGGCTATGGAGGCTGTAGTAGGTAGAATAATGATCTCCTAAAGATGTCAGCATCCTAATCCTCAGACCTGTGAGTAAGTTACATGGCAAGGGGTAATTCAGGTTGCTAATCAGCTGACTTTAAAATATGTTGGTTGATCTGGATTATCCAAGTGGACCCAGTGTAATCATCCAAGGGCCCTTATGTGTGGAGGAGGGAGGCAGCAGAGTCAGTGTCAGAGCACTGTGAAGTGAGAGACTTGACTGTCTATGCTGGCTGGCTTTGAAGATGGAAGGGGGCCATAAGCCAAGGAATATGGGCAGCCTCTAGAAGCTGGAAAAAGCAAGGAAATGGATTCTCTCCTAAAGTTACCCAAAATAATGCAGCCCTGCCAACACCTTGATTTTAGTTGAGTGAGACTGGTTTTGGACTTCTGACTTCCAGAATTATAAGTAATAAATTTATATTGGTTTAAGCCACTGTTCTTGGTAATTTGTTACAGCAACAGTAGGAAACTTATATAGAGGCTGTCTTTAAAAGCTTTATCTAGAAGCAGTGGTGAGTTTCTGGGGGCAATTAGAGAATATATCCAAACTGTAAACGTTCTGGAGGCTAGACTGTTGGTGTAGTCTAGATCTTGGGTCCTCTGAGAGGCAGATGCCAAGATGGGGTTAAGTGAATTGGAATTTATTGGGGAAAAGTGTCTGTAAAGGTAAAGGAAAGGGAACAGGAATAGGGAGGGAAAGGAAAGAGGACAGAAGGAGGAGGGGGTAGGAAGCGTGCAGGCTGCAACACTGTTTTCAGAAAGCTGACAGGATGTCCTCAGACAAAGTTGCGCATTAGAGGAATCCCCTGTCCTGCGGGAATGGGTACTGCTGCTGTGCTTGGTCATTGACTGGGTGCAGGCCAGGCAGGCATGGCTTTTCCAGTGGTGGCTCTAGAGGGGTGACTCTAGAGGGGTGACAGCTGGCATTTATCAGTCAGGTGTCTTCCCAAAGTGGCAACTCTGGGTGGCTTATTTCTAAGGCCACTATGTAGGGTGTGTGTTCTAGAGGGGCTGATGGAGATCTGGGGATTGAAGCTTATGGAGAAATATTGAACTATTTGTTTAGTAATGGTTTTCACTTGCTGAATGACTCAAGCTCTCCATACCTAGGATTCAATTAGATTTTTTATTGTAATCAGCTATGCTATATAGGAGCTCTGCTTTCTAATCTGATTTTTTTTTTCCTTAATCAGAATTTGGTCTGGTGTAATTTGAAGTAGATTGCTTTTCTTCTCTTGATTGTAATAGGTGGAGCATTCTAGGAAGTTTTAAATACTTTTTCCTCACTGCTTCGGGATGTAAAAGCATCATTCACATTTGTGAAAAAAGACAGTTGGAAGAAGTATAGGAGAGTGGTTAAGTAATATCCACCCTGTTCTCCTTTCCTCTGCTCCCTCTAACTTTTCCACCAATGCTGGGACGTTCTTAATAAGTACCATCACTGAAACATCTGTTTTTTGATTTCAGAAGAATGATGATACAGATTTTTAGAGGTTTTGATTGATAGAGAGGTTATGATTTTTCTGAGTGATTTTTTTCTAAGAAAAGAAAAGGATGAAGGGAAGGGGAAAGAGAGTTTTATTTTTTTTGTAGGAACCATAGCCATCTTCTGCTGTGGCTTCCTAGTGTTCCTTGGACTATAATTGACAGTCTTCTAGAACGTGGTTGGCAGACTTTTTCTGTGAATATTAAGATAGTGAATATTAAGTTTCGTGGGCCAGATCATCTCTGTCACAACTACATAGACAGTATGTAAATGAATGGTTGTAGTTGTGCTCCAGTAAAACTGTATTTACAAAAACAGGGAGGAAAAGATTGGGCCTGTGGGCCATAGTCTGCTGACCCTTGTTCTAGACATCAGTGGAGTAAGAAATGTCCTTTTTGTTTCTTTGGTGACCTGTTTCTAAGCATATAGTGTACAGTTTTATGTTGTCATGGCTGGTAGAGTACTGGAATAGTTTGTTTCTTCCAGACTTTCCCTTTAGGAGGTTGATAGAGGTTAGAAAGATATGTACTTTTGTCTGAGTAGCCCACTTTGCCTGTGGGCTGTATCTATGATGGGGATTAAAGAGTGTGTTGCCCATCTAGCTCCTGTAAGCATTCTACTTGCTGTGAAAACAGATTTTTAGCTGATAATACCACAAGTGCAGGGTGGACTGCACCTGATTTTAATGTCTGGTTTGGGAGATTACTTACCTCCTAATTTAGGTTCCTTGATAGGACAGGATATTATTTGAATAAAGTTTTCTCCTTCTACTGTTCGTGCACTGATTCTGCCTCCTCTCCAGTGTTATCTGGAATGAGTTGTAGGGATTAAGGCAATGTTTTAATAATTATGTTTTCATCATTTGAGGCCAGAGAATAACCCTGTCTGGACTACATTAAGAATCTGTAGACTAAAGTGAAATACAAGCTGTCATCCCATTACTGCCTGGAGTGTGATTTTAATAAATGAACCTTACAAATGCAGCTTTCCTCTTTTGCGAATCATGAATAATTTGGCAACACATTCCCAGATCTGAGTAATTCCTACTTTCAGCATCTATGATAAAATAATTCTCCTGAGCATCCAAAATGAACTTCAGAAAATTGGGTTTATGCTAATGAAGAACATCAGTGATGAACATTTAGATAATGTAAAGTTAAAGGGCAAAATGTTACTTTTTGTGACTTCAGATCATGACAGAGACACTTTCCCTGGTTATTGTTAAATAATACTCCTCCTCCAGTATACCCCCAAATGAGTACTTGTCCGGTTGGGTTTGAAAGGTTTGTGCTAGCAAGATATATTTCTGCACCTAACTTCAAGTTAGTCTCCAAAGTGTGTAAAGAGAAGTTTTCTCATCGTGATCTGTGGTTTATGTCATTTTGCCCTTTACTTCCTAGACTGATATTCTTTGAAGGATGGGATGAAGGGAAATTTTCTTCCTAAAATTGATGTGATGATGACTTATTGTATTGTTAACATTTTAGAGGTGTTCAAAGATATTGAAGGTAGGTGTGTGTGTGTGTGTGTGTGTGTGTGTGTGTGTGTGTGTTGAGTGAATGAAGTCTTTTTTTTAACCAGTTGAAATGGTTATGGAGTTATATTTTTGATGATAGCTTCTTCAAGGCATATTTCTTTTCAGAAGGAATGATAGTGTTTACTTAGAAGTGATGATTGAATTCAATCCTGCAGTACCAAGGATGTGCTAGGCAGCACAATGTAGACAAAAATTAGTTTTGTTGTAAAACAAATGAATTATGCAGTATGTTATTTTGCCTTATCTCACATAGTCCCCTTTTACTTTTCAGATAAATGTAAATGAAATTACAAGATTTTCAGATTTCCCCTTGTCCAGAAAAACACTGAAAGGTAGGTTCATGGTGATCTTGGGACATATTGTTGGATTTCTTGATGCTTTTTTAAAATAGAAAAATGTTTAGAGAAAGTTTAACCTGAAAAAAGTCTTATTTTGTGGGACCTAATGAAATTTAAAAGCTTTTGCACAGCAAAGAAAACTATAAACAAGATGAAAAGACAACCCTCAGAATGGGAGAAAATATTTGCAAATGAATCAACGGACAAAAGATTAATCTCCAAAATATATAAACAGCTCAGGCAGCTCAATATTAAAAAAAAACCCAGTCAAAAATGGCAGAAAAACCTAAATAGACATTTCTCCAAAGAAGACATACAGATGGCCAAGGGGCACATGAAAAGCTGCTCAATCTCACTAATTATTAGAGAAATGCAAATCAAAACTACAGTGAGGTATCACTTCACACCAGTTAGAATGGGCATCATCAGAAAATCTACAAACAACAAATGTGAGAGGGTGTGGAGAGGGTGTGGAGAAAGGGAACCCTCTTTCATTGTTGGTGGGAATGTAAATTGATACAGCCACTATAGAGAACAGTATGGAGGTTCCTTTAAAAACTAAAAATACAATTACCACATGACCCAGCAGTACGACTACTGGGCATATACCCAGAGAAAACCATAATTCAAAAAGACACATGCACCCCCGTGTTCATTGCAGCACTATTTACAATAGCCAGGTCATAGAAGCAACCTGAATGCCCATCGACAGATGAATGGATAAAGATGTGGTTCATATATACAATGGTATATTATTCAGCCGTAAAAAGGAAAGAAAGTGGGTCATTGGTAGAGACGTGGATGGACCTAGAGACTGTCATACAGAGTGAATTAAGTCAGAAAGAGAAAAACAAATATCGTATATTAACATACATATGTGGAACCTAGAAAAATGGTACAGATGAACCAGTTTGCAAGGCAGAAATAGAGACACAGATGTAGAGAACAAACGTATGGACACCAAGGTGGGGAAAGCAGGGGGTGGTGGTGGTGGTAGTGGTGGGATGAATTGGGAGATTGGGATTGACATATATACACTAATATGTATCAAATAGATAACTAATAAGAACATGCTATATAAAAATATAAAATAAAATTCAAAAAAAATCTTATTTTGTTATCGTGAAAACCTAGCAAGAAACAATATTTATTTAAGTTTTACCAGTTTGTCATTCTCATTCTTTCTGGACTGGTTAAAAAACAGTAGTAAAAAACCAAGGTGCCAGGGCCTCTGAATAATTAAAATGTTTAAAATAAGCAAGAGAACAAACAAAAATGTGTCGCCTTTTGTATTGATTTGCTAGTGCCACCAGAACAAAATAACACAGACTAGGTGGCTTAAACAACAGAAATTTATTTTCTCATTGTTCTGGAGGCCAGAAGTCTAAGATCAAGGTGCTGGCAGGGGTGGTTTCCTCTGAGGGCCATGATGGAAGGATATGTTCCAGGCCTCTCTCCTTGGCTTACAGATGGTTGCCCTCTGCTGCCTCTTAAAGTAGTTGTCCCTCTGTGTACTCACACCCCTAGTGTTTGTTTTTGTGTCCAAATGTTCCCTTCTTACAAAGACATCAGTCAGATTGGATTTGGGCCCACCCTAATGGACTCATTTTAACTTAAATCACCTCTTTAATCACCTGTGTCTGAATACAGTCACTGGGAGTTAGGGGTTCAACATATGAATTCTGGGATTGAGGGGATGCACAATTCAGCCCATAGTACTGTTCTACAGGGATGCTCTAAAGTGTCATTTTCTTCCTGTCCATACTGGCAGGTTTGCAAGAAGCGCAGTACCGTTTGGTAACTGAGATACAGAAGCAGACCATTGGGTTAGCATTGCAAGGTAAAGATGTCCTTGGAGCTGCCAAAACTGGATCTGGCAAGACTTTGGCTTTCCTTGTTCCAGTAAGTAGTTTTTTCATGTTGGGTCAGATCCTTTGTTACATGATTTTAAAACGTTCTGTGCCTAGATAGAAATAAACAGTTATGTGAAGAGTTGTTTCATGTTGGGTTTCCTTGGCTAGAATGCAAACTTTATCAGACTGGTGCCACATCTGTCTTGTTCTCTACTGTATCCCCCATGTCCTAGCACAGCACCTTGCACATGATGGGCATTCAATAACTTATTGAATGAATGAATTATCGTGTGCTGACAAGCCTGAATTCCTGAAGGATGTGGGGTGTTCCAGGGTGGCAGGTCAGAATGGTTCTTCTCTGCAATGAGCCCGGTGGCGTGGCAGGGAAGGCTGTTTCTGTACTCACCCTTGCAAACCTGCCAATCGTATTTATATTTGCCACCTGTTTAGGATAAAGCTGAAATTGCTCACTTTAAGGAAGTTGGGTCATTGAGAATTTTCCAGGACATTGATATCTATCTTTTATAGCAGTAAAACAATAGAGCCTTTTAGGAATTCACTTATATCTGTTATGCAGTTTGTCTCGTAATTTTTAATTCCTGATAAATAATCAGCTCAGAAAAATCACATTTGATTTTTTGTTCCAACTGTTAAAAAACCATTTTTCTCTTAAATTCTATTTTTTATAACAACATCTTTCTACAACTAGAAAATTCAGTCACTGTGATAACTATGGTAGTTACACAGTGTTTATTTTAATGTGGTTTCTGTTCAGAAAATGGTGACAAATATTTTTCTGAAATCTGTTTTAATGAACTGTGGGCTATACAGACCTTTCACTGATTGCCATCTCCTCATGGCATGTATCTGGTAGCAGCTGCACTGCCATGGGGCTTCTTTTCCTCTGTGACTTGGGGGAGGATGCTTCTGGTGGTTAGAAGAAAAAGAAAAACAAAGCAAACAGTTTCTTTCTGATTAAGACTCATGACAGGTATGCTTTCTGCTTGGAAGGTGCCTTTGATTTTGGGGGGCAAGGTTGACTCAGGAGTCAAAAAGTTGCCTCTCTAAAGGACTTATTGAACGTGAATTTGTTCTTTTTTGAGGTGCTGGAAGGCTTGTATCGTCTGCAGTGGACCTCAACAGATGGGCTGGGGGTTCTGATTATATCACCTACAAGAGAACTGGCCTATCAGACCTTTGAGGTTCTCCGAAAAGTAGGGAAGAATCATGACTTTTCAGCTGGCCTCATCATTGGCGGAAAGGTTTGTCTTTTTGCCCTTGTCCTTCTTTCTTTCCTTCTATAACTTATTTATGTTGGAGCACTGTGGTGGTTGACTGGGAAGAGGTAGAGATATTATCTAAACAGAGACTGGCCCCCTAGACAGGAGGTGGCAGCATCCTGGTGTGGTCACTATCATCCAGAATATGTTTGTCAGTTTTGCAGTTCCAGAAAGTCTGTTTTGTCAGGGTATCTGGATTGATCAGATTCTCTGAGACTAAGTAATTCTAATTAGCCTGCAAATCTATTTGTTAATATTCATTGGAAAAGGTACGTTTCAGTATGTAGACTAGTTCCTTTCAATAAAGTATCTAGGAGGTTGAACAATTCAGAGCATTACTGGGTCAGCAGCAGAAGAAAGGAAGGTAGAAGGTAGTTTTGAGGAGTGTTTATATTAGGTTTTAGTAAAGCCTGCTGCTCCACTTCTCTTTCTTCTGGTTTACCTGGACTACTTGTCTCGGCTAGAGTCTCTTTTAGATTGTGAGGAATTTTTGAATATATATGCAAACATAAACAAAAAAAGGAAGAGTATCACAAGCCCTCACATACTCATGTACCTATCACCCAGCTTTAACAACTAACATTCTGTGGCTCTTGTTTTGAGGAGAGATATTCTAGAATGTGGAGAACTCAGCTCTTGTTTTCAGTCCATGAAGTGCAGTGAGTGGTGTCAGAGAGGCTGTTCAGTGCCCCTGGGTTCTGACTTAAAAGAATGGGTATAATTCTAGTTTTTAAGTAGGTTCTGGCAGACACAGGAGGAAATAAAAGACTTGGAGCAGTCATATATTTTTCTTGGCTTCAAAATCCCAGATATGATTAAGAATCTAGAGGAGCTCTGAACTCTTTAGGTCTTCACTAAGGACTTTTATTTAGCCCAGAAATTTGGATATGCTATAAAAATGGAAGGGAGAAATTACATTTATTTCTAGAGTACCTACATTGCTATGATGAAATGCCACATGTATATGGCTTGTATAATTTTGGTACACAGGCTGCTCAGTGATGGGTCTGTGTAATCAAAAGAAACAACTGTTTTCAGGATCTGAAACATGAAGCTGAGAGGATCAATAACATAAATATACTTGTTTGCACACCGGGTCGGCTTCTTCAACACATGGATGAAACGATATGTTTTCATGCTACGAATCTCCAGATGTTAGGTGAGTCTAATATATCTCTAATGAAATAAATCTCAGGCTTAGGAGCGAGCACTCATAAATTTTAATGATAGAAATATTTTATTGAATAAATATTGTGACTAAAAATCTGAGAAATAACTTGAAGCAATTTTTTGGCATATGGTTCTAAATCCAGAGAGTACAACTCAGACTTTTATTCTTTATATCTTTATTGGAGTATAATTGCTTTACAATGTTGTGTTAGTTTCTGCTGTATAACAAAGTGAATCAGCTACGTGTATACATATATCCCCATATCCCCTCTCTCTTGAGCCTCCCTCCCACCCTCCCTATCCAACCCCTCTAGGTGGTCACAAAGCATCGAGCTGATCTCCTTGTGCTATGCAGCAGCTTCCCACTAGCCATCCATTTTACATTTGGTAGTGTATATATGTCAGTGCTACTCTGTCACTTCGTCCCAGTTTCCCCTTCCCCCGCCCCGTGTCCTCACGTTTTTTCTCTACATTTCTGCCTTTATCCTTGCCCTGCCACTAGGTTCATCAGTACTGTTTTTTAAGATTCCATATGTGTGCGTTAGCAACCACTGTGCCACCAGGAAAGCCCTTCATGTAACTTTTTTTTTTTTTAACATCTTTATTTGAGTATAACTGTTTTACAATAGTGTGTTAGTTTCTGCTTTACAACAAAGGGAATCAGTTATACATATACATATGTTCCCATATCTCTTCCCTCTTGCATCACCCTCCCTCCCACCCTCCCTATCCCACCCCTCTAGGTGGTCACAAAGCACAAAGGTGATCTCCCTGTGCTATGCGGCAGCTTCCCGCTAGCTATCTAATTTACATTTGGTAGTGTATATATGTCCCTGCCACTCTCTCACTTCGTCACAGCCCATGCTTCCCCCTCCCCATATCCTCAAGTCCATGCTCTAGTAGGTCTGTGTTTTATTCCCATCCTACCACTAATCTCTTCATGACATTTTTTTTTTCTTAGATTCCATATATATGTGTTAGCATACGGTATTTGTTTTTCTCCTTCTGGCTTACTTTACTCTGTATGACAGACTCCAGGTCTATCCACCTCATTACAAATAACTCAGTTTCATTTCTTTTTATGGCTGAGTAATATTCCATTGTATATATGTGCCACATCTTCTTTATCCATTCATTTGTTGATGGACATTTAGGTTGCTTCCATGTCCTGGCTATTGTCAGTAGTGCTGCAGTGAACATTGTGGTACATGTAACTTTTTTTTTTTGACATCTTTATTGAAGTATAATTGCTTTACAGTGGTGTGTTAGTTTCTGTTTCATGTAACTTTTTTTTTTTTGTGTGTGTGTGTGTGTGTTATGCGGGCCTCTCACTGTTGTGGCCTCTCCCGCTGCGGAGCACAGGCTCCAGATGCGCAGGCTCAGTGTCCATGGCTCATGGGCCCAGCTGATCTGCATCATGTATGATCCTCCCAGACTGGGGCAAGAACCCGTGTCCCCTGCATCGGCAGGTGGACACTCAACCACTGTGCCACCAGGGAAGCCCTTCATGTAACTTTTTGAATTACCGTTTTCACTGAGACCTTTTTAAGATCAAAACAGTTAGAAAGAGATAAGCCCTCTTTTCTATATGAAATTAGACACCTCAGTATTTGACACTGCTAAGAGTTGTCTTTTAAGGTACATCTACTTATGATGTTACCTAATGTGTATTTTTTAAATCAACTTTGGAATAATTCTAGATTTATAGAAAAGTTTCAGTGAGAGTACAGAACATTCCTCTATACCCTTCTGTCCCTCAGTTTCCCCCAGTGTAATAACATCTTACATAACTTTGGTACCTTTGCCAAAACTAAGTGATTAACATTGGCATATTTATTTAATATACAGACATTTTTTCGATTTCACCAGTTTTTCCATGAATTTCCTTTTTCTGTTCTAGAATCCAGTGCAGAATACCATATTGCATTTAGCCTAATGTGTATCTTAAATATTGTTGTTCAACTTGCATTCTCTCTTTTTAGTTCTTGATGAAGCAGATAGAATCTTGGATATGGGCTTTGCTGATACCATGAATGCTATTATTGAAAACCTTCCCAAGAAACGTCAGACTTTGCTTTTCTCAGCTACACAAACCAAATCTGTAAAGGACCTTGCACGCTTGAGTTTGAAAAACCCTGAGTATGTTTGGGTTCATGAAAAAGCAAAATACAGGTATGTACTATTTGAAACCATATTTGATTCAATCACAATCAATGTTCTCTCTTTTTAGATTAAGAATTTGACATTTCAAATTAATACTACTTTTCTAGGAAATAAAACATTATTTTATATTGTTGATTAAATATGCAAAAGCATAGCAAGTATATTGGTAAAAATTATTTAAATTCTCTGTGCACCTTTAAATGTGTGACTACTCTAATGCAATATTTTCCAAATGTGGTGTGGGGAACAAATTCCCCCATAAAATAGGGGTGAGGTAGGGAAATGCATACCTAGATAGGTAAATAGCAAATGTTGAGTTAAGGTAAAGCAGTGTTCTTCAAGACTTCTCAGAACCTTTAATATTTTTTTGGACATTGTGATTCTTCAAAGCAGTGGGAGATGAATAAAGCTTCCTGCATTTACCGAAATTATTTTGGTACAGGATCATTCTTTTTAGCTGTATTATGCAGGACTAATGTGCTATGGAACACATTTTATCAACTGCATTAATATTTGGCAAAATACCTTTCTGTTTAAAACATTCCAGCAGTGTTTTGTGTTGGTCTCACTAAAACTGGAAAGTAAGGTATGTGTGTCTATGTGACAGTAAAAGGTGTGTGCATGTGTGTGTGTGTGAGAGAGAGAGGTGTAAATGGGTTGGGGGAAATATGTTTTAAAGTGTATTTTGATATTATGACTGCTGGAAGTGTATGTATGTTTGGTATGAATCATACATACATACATGCAGGCTGTGGACATACTTCCAGAAATGTTTTCCAGTGAATTTAAATTGAATCTGTATTGAAGATCTCAATATGGACTCACCTCTACCATTATCTCTGGCTTAACTTTCATTTCTTGCTGTGAAATGTTAGTCTAAAAAGAAATATATTGGGAAAACAAATTGGGTTATCCTCTTGGAAAGTCTTCAAATACAGGGGATATGGGCATTGAGGCCCACCTTGACCTTGTTCAACCAATAGATGTCTAGGATTAAAAAAAGCCTGAGAAGAGGCTAGATTCTATGCTTCCAGGTGATCCTAGTGGATAAACTTTGGAGAATCTTGAGTTCTGGTAGCTTTGGTTATCAAGAACTCCTTAGGAATGGGATAGCAAGAGATATTTGAGGTACAGTTTCCTCCTTGGCTTACCATTGAGTAGACACTGGTTTTTGTTAGTAAATTTGTGTCGAGACAGCTCTTGAAATTCTTGCTACAATTAATTTGATAATCTAAAGACTGTCTAGGTCATTTGATTTTATTCTTTTTTTTTTTTTTTTTTTTTTTTTGCGGTATGCGGGCCTCTCACTGCTGTGGCCTCTCCCGTTGCGGAGCACAGGCTCAGGACACACAGGCCCAGCGGCCATGGCTCACGGGCCCAGCCACTCCGCGGCATGTGGGATCTTCCTGGACTGGGGCACGAACCCGCGTCCCCTGCATTGGCAGGCGGACTCGTAACCACTGTGCCACCAGGGAAGCCCTCTTTGTTCTCTTGCCTGTTTCCTTTCTGCCTGTTTTTATCTTTACCTGACACTAATTTTTCAATCATTAGGTGGTCTCTAAAATGTAAGTTAATTGTATATATTATCCCTGTTCCCAGTTTCTGTAGATAGTAGTTGGTCATTATCTGTAGATCATGGAGTTAGAAAAAAATGAATGCAAAAATTGTTTATTTCATAAATGATTCTAAAAAGCAGTTCCATCATTTGTAAAAAAATGTGACTATCAGAAAACATATCGGAAGACAGGTATTTAGCAACATAATTTACAAAACTGCAGGTTATATGATAATGACTGCAGTACTCTGTAATTTCAAATTCACCAGAAGCACTATAAAAAGCAGATGCGATTGTGAGTTTTGTTTAATATTGTTTTTGAATTTTCCCCTTTAGCGACTTAACAGTTTGGTTAATATATCCTGAGAGTTATGGTCGAGAATATTTTAAGGCATAAAAGAATATTTACTCTCAAATTAAAAAGGACCAGAAAAATCAGGGTTGAATCTTTCTGAGTTGTATATCAGAGTATACGTAGAAGTAGTACACCAGTGTGTTTCCTTTATTTTGCTATATGTTGCTCTTTTTCTTCCTCTTTATACAAACAGACAAACCCACAGGGTTGCCTGTGTGTGCATGAATGTATATATACCTTCATTCTGATAAATGGTACCAAATTTTATGTACTATTCTTCTTTGCTTCTTTCACTTAACAGTATGCTATGCCCTAGAGATCATACCATAGCACTATGTATATTCCTCATTCCTTTTTTTGCAGTTGCATGATACATTATTATGTATAATAGTTCATTACACAAGTTTTCTACTATATATGGGTTGATTTCCATCTTTTTTTTTTTTCTTTGTAAATAATACTGTATCTTTTTGTGTTTTTACCAGATTATTTTTTGGAACAGAATCCTTAAAATAGGTTTATTAGTTCAAAGAGTAAATGCATGTATGTTTCTCTCCAACATTTTTATTATGAGAAATTTCAAACACACAGCACAATTGAAAGAATTTTGCAGTGAAAACCCTATACCCAGAAGCAGCTGCTTAGCATAGGGAGATTAGCTCGGTGCTTTGTGACCACCTAGAGGGGTGGGATAGGGAGGATGGGAGGGAGGGAGATGCAAGAGGGAAGAGATATGGGAACATATGTATATGTATAACTGATTCCCTTTGTTGTAAAGCAGAAACTAACACACCATTGTAAAACAGTTATACTCCAATAAAGATGTTAAAAGAAAACAACCAAAAAAACAAAAAAAAAAACCCCTATACCCATCCCTCTGTATATCAACCCATCTTATTTTTGATGCATTTCAAAGTAATTTGCAGATATCTGTACACTTCTCCTAAATATTTCAGTACACATATCACTAACTAGAGTTCAGTATTTGTATAGAGATTTTCTTTTTTGATGTAAGATTTACATACAGTGTGAACAAACGAACAAATTAAGAGTACATTTACTGAGTTTTGATAAATGTGTATGTCTCTGTAACCCAAGGCCCTGCTAAGAAGTAGAACAGTACCATCTGCCCAGCAAGTTCTGTCATGCCCTTAAGTTGATCCTTGACCCTACTCTTGAAGAGATGACCTCTGTTTGCATGTATATTTTTGATACATAATCTATAAGGGATTTTGTATGTATTTTGGTCATGTGCTGTATTCATTTCCTAAGGGACAGTAGAGAGTTTTTGGATGTGTGTGTGTGTGTGTGTGTGTGTGTGTGTGTGTGTGTATGTATGTGTGTGTGTGTCTGAAAAATTTGCTTGAGAGGCATGCCACTGTTAACATTTGTTTTTTGGTCTGGATTTCAAAGTTACCAACACGGCATATTTTTAACATTTTCCCTCTTATTTCCATAAGCACCCCTGCCACTTTGGAACAGAACTACATAGTCTGTGAGCTGCAGCAAAAAATAAGTGTGCTGTATTCCTTTTTGAGAAGCCACCTGAAAAAGAAAAGTATTGTATTTTTCTCCAGTTGTAAAGAGGTACCTAGTGTTTATTTTTCTTAAGTTATTCGTGTTGAATTGTCCCTTTTGAAATATCAAATTTCTGTTAGAAAATGCTATTTGTCTATTTTAATAAATACAGTGCTAAATGTGGAGGGATTTGTAGATAATGAAAATCTTGCATCTTCATTTTTAAAGGAACCCATGGATGAGACTGTAAGCTCTATAAGGAAGGGCAGAAACTGTCCGTTTTTACTTCAGTATTGTTCGCACCTAGCACAATACTTAGAACATAGTAGTCCTCTATAAATATTATTAGAACCAACAATTGAATGGCTAGACTAACTAGAGTTCTTTATAACCTCATGTCTACCTTACCCTCCGTGAATATCGAACTGAATATGCCATTTATTTCCATGCTTCCGTATCTTTGTTCATGCTGATCTCCCTGCATCCCTCCATCCTAATTCTGGAGGAATATTTAATATCCTTTAAGACTAAGCTCAAATGTTATACCTGAAAGTCCTTTTCTGACACTCCCCAACCCCCTTGTGACAATAAACTACACCTTCCTCTGTCATTCTGTAGTGTTTTGTTTGTATTTTTATTTAGTTATCAGCATTTCTTAAGCACTAGTCATATGCTTATAAATAAGGGATTTAGTGATGTATAAGAAAACTTGGTCTTTTCCCTTAAAGAGAAGAAACTGTGGTTGATTTTGTGTGTCACTTTTGTTCTACTGTATTTCAGATTTCCTGATGACATATAGTTGTTGGTATATAGCAGGTTGATTCTAGATTTATAGCTTTTGCAGTAGCTTAGCATGATAAATATGCAGTGAGTTTTCCTCCAGCTTATGGGGAAAATAAGTAGTGGTCTGTTTTTTGGGGAAAGCACAGAACCTCATTATTTTTCCATGTAAAGAATGACTTCAGATTTTTTTAGGACTTCTTTTAGATTTTTAGAATTTTATATCTTCTAAAGAAAGGATGTTTTTCGTATCTGTGTACAAGGAAATAATTTTAAGAGTTAATGTTTAAAGTTTTTACTCCGTAATACTCTGCTTTTCCTCTTCACAGTGGGTGAAGTATACTCTGCCCTTTCTCGAGCTATACTCTTTCTATACCTCTTTAGTTCCATGGCTTTAAATGCCATCTGTATTCTAACAACTGCCAAATCTACGTCCTAAGCCCTGACTTCTTTTCTAAGCCCCAGACTTGTTTATCCACTTGACTACTAGATATTTCCAGTTGAGTGTCTAGAGGGCATCTTAAATTTAACATAGGAAAAGCAGTTTTAAGATTTCCTATCCCTAAGTTCTGCTCCCTCTAACTCTTCCCCATCTCATTAAATGACTGAATACTTAATTCTTGCTTGTCTTCAACTCATACTCAATCTGTTGACAGTTCTCATTAGTTTTACCACTTCTCACCACCCATCATGCTACAGTGCAGTTTAAACCATGCTTAATTTTCTCTTAGCCTCTTGATCTTCCATTTTAATAGTTTTTCAATTTCCATATATGCTTTTCTGAGATTGGGTAGCCTGAGAGTACATCTGTGTTCTAGTCTGTGGGCTCTCCTTTCTCATCTCCGCTCTCAGGGTAGCCCTTTTAAAAACTTTACAAAGGAAAGGCAGGAGTCCCTCTATCCCTAGTCTTACTGGTGCATTGTCTCAGGATCAGAGAACCTTCCTAGCACTAGAATATTGTTTGAGAAAGTGAATAACTTTAATTTTGGAGTAACAAGTCATTTTGCAATTTAGGTGGTTTCCCATTCTTTACTTTCAACAAAATCCAAAGGAAGACTTAATGGAATTATTAGCTGATAGATAAAATTGTTTGTAATCTTTCATCATGTTTTTGACATATTTTATAGGAGTTCAAAAAGTTAAGGTCCCTTCCAGTCCATTTTCTATATTTTCATGGAGAGATTTTCTTAACACTTGTGTTAGAGAAATAGGAATAAAATGATGCTGTACTCTGCCTCAGTATAGCAACCAGTGGTATTCATTTATAAGTACGTAAACTAAAGAAAAATAAAACTAAAGCAACAGCTCTATCTAGTCACATATATTAAGAGATATATTTATAATAGAATTTTATTTTTTATGTTTTAACAGTTTTTTAAATCAAATTTTAACATTTTTTTTGGTTTCAGCCAGTTCTGTACTAATAATTGTAATAGTAGCTGAGTCTGAGAACTTTTAATGCAGCTTTACGGCTACAGGAAATTAAAGTTAAAACTTACATGTACATAGTTTTGTTGTAGAAAATCACAAATTGTGATAAAGTGATCAATAAGAGACTTTCGAGCATAAAACAAGATAAAATTCTGTGAGGTCTGGAAATAGAAATATGAATTCAAGGAGGAAAAGAAATGATGTAAAATTTTTCTGTTAAGGAAGAGGTTACTCAGATTTTGTTAGTAATCTTCCTTTTTTAAAGACTGTTTTAGAGCAGTCTTAGGTTTGCAGCAAAATTGAGGGGTCCTGCCCCACACATGTGTAGCCTTCCCCATTATTTTTATATATTTTTAAATAACTGGTGGTGGATATCATATTGCTGTGTGCTATTTAGAATCAATTGGATACATTTATAAGAGTTTAAGTCTTTATTTTAAAATATATTTAAATATACCAGAAATTACCTTCTTTGCAACCACTTAAATTTGGAAAAATGTCAGATGCTAAATTAAAAATGTAAGGAGGGCATATTTTTTTCAAAATTCTTTTAGGAAATAATGTGAGCAAAAATGTTCAAAGACCACAGCTTTGTTTGAAGACCACAGCTGTAGACTACATTTCCCTTTCTGTGCTTTGTACTTAAATTGATGAACCTGTGCTCTGTAATGCATTTTTCTGTTCATCTTGCAAGCTTACTTCCTGCTGCTAGCCAGAAGTACTACCAAAATCATTTTTCTGTAAATGCCTAGGTTCAGTATCTGTACCGAGTGTTCTGCCGGCTACGTCCTGGCATTTCTGTCCTTGCCCTGCATGGTCGACAGCAGCAGATGAGAAGAATGGAAGTCTATAATGAATTTGTTCGCAAGAGAGATGCAGTACTCTTTGCTACTGATCTTGCAGCCAGGGGGCTAGGTAAGAAAACTTCTTTTGAGAAAATGTTCTGTGATCATGGGCTTATAAATGGGTGTATTCCGGTAATTCAAATAGTTTGACTCAAATAATTGGGCTTTCTTATTTTATAAAAGAAAGTTAAGTAAATTGATAACTGGGATGACTAACACTAAGGATATGTCAGTGAAATTTTTTGTAATATCTTCATCTTTTGTTCTCTTAGTGTTTCATGATAATTATATCATAGAATCTGAGGAGCCTACAGGATTAAAGGAGAATTAAAAATTTAAAGATGTGAAAAAAAATTGTTTCTTTGAAAATTGGAAACTTTGACAAATACTATAACTTACCAAGGAAAATCAGTGAAGTACATCTTTTCTCCAACCATTCTAATTTTATTTTAAAATAATTACATTTAATGTGTTTAAACTTTCAAAAAGCCATTATAATATCATACAGCTGATGGCTTTGTGGGGGTGGGATGGGGTGTGGAAGTAATTACAGAGGATAACTAGTTTAGAGGCAAGAACAAAAGATAAGGATAAATAAGTGGTAATTTGAATTCTTCAAACATGTAATTTTATTGCATTAATTATTATGGTAAATTTTAAACATACACAGATTGAGTCTAAAGTACCCTCATATACATATTACCCAGTTTGAGCAGTTACCTTTCTCACCCACTTAGCTCCCCATTTTCTGTCCCTCTGGGAGTATTTTAAAGCATATCTCAGTCATCATAAAGTTCATTCCCATGTGACTGGCAGCAGTAGTCAAGTATGCATATTTTTAAAGCTCTCTGGGCTATTTTCTCAGCTCCACAATAACTCATTACAGCTACCCTCCCCCACCCCCTGCCCCTCATCACTGTTTTGAATGTACCATTTTGAAACATTTTACTTATGTTTGTATCTACTTATATTACACTCTGATTCCACCTTCCCCTCCCGATTTTTGAACCTAAAATAGTTTAGGTCAATATAAGCAATTATATTGCATATATAACATGTATTCTGTATATTGATATATCACAATGAACAGATATTACTATTTTGTCATATTTTCCTTGCAGTTTGTTAAAGAAACCAAATATTTAGTAGATGTAGTTGAAATCCTTTTTGTACCCTTTCCCAGTCTCACTATTTTCCCTCTCCTCCTTTACCTAGACATATTTACTGTCATATAGTTGGTAGGTAACCTTTTAATTGAAGGCTCTTCACTTCTTGTCTGTGATAGAATTCAGGGTGTCTGTGAACTTAGATGGGGAAAAAAATTACATATATTCACTAACCTTTAACTGAGATTTAGCATTTCCTTCAATTACAAATGTAAGCAGCAAACTGTTGTGGTAGTACCTGTAACTTTGTCATCAATTGAAAATCATAGATATTTTCATTTTACATTACAGTTTCTGTAGATATCTTGGAATATTGTTTACACTTAGTACTATTTTGACACTATGGTAGTTATTAGATATACAGCTAGGTTGTGTTATTGTTAGTAATTAAGCATATACATTGCTATATAAAAAATTCAATAAAAATGTTTATTTCATTATAATTGTTTTCTCTTATAATCCTATATGTTTTACTTTATGCATTTAAAAAATATTCTGAAAAGGGGTTCATAGGTTTTAACTATGGCACAAAAAATGTCAAGAATCTCTCTTCTAGTTTATTTTAAAAAGCTTATATGAATGTATTCATGAGCAATATATAGTATTATCTTATGTGTTTATGAAGTGTATAAACTAATATTATACATACCAGTCTGTGACTTGCTTTCCAAGGCTTTCCATGTCAGTGTATAAAGTTCCAGTGTATTTATGTAGCATATCTCATAGTATGTCCAGGAATTTCTTTAGAGTACAACAGTATCTTTTTTAAACTTTATTCTTAATTTTTCTCAGTTTTATTTCTTAATGAATAATATGCGATATGGGTAAAAATGAGTTATGAGACATAGCAAGCCCTACTCTACCCCTCCTCACTCTCCAGAAGCCATTATTTCTCTTGGTATTTAGCTTCATATTTCTAAGTACTTTTCTTATATCAAGTTAATGATTGAGTTAAAATTAGTTTTGTGTTTCCTGTTCTAACTTTCCTCAGATGTTCCAGATGTCACATACCTAGTTTCCTAATAGTTTAACATAGTCTGTTTCTTTTTCCCTTGGGATCTCCTTGTTGCAGCCTTTTAAAAGTGTTCAACTCTAATCTGGACTGGTTGCTCTATAAGCCTGATGCACGTTTGTCATCGTGAAACTTTTCATTTGGGTCTTCATTGCTGCACGTGGGCTTTCTCTAGTTGCGGCAGATGGGGGCTACTCTTCATTGCAGTGCACGGGCTTCTCACTGTGGTGGCATCTCTTGTTGCGGAGCACAGGCTCTAGGCGCACAGGCTTCAGTAGTTGTGGCTTGTGGGCTTAGTTGCTCCTCAGACCAGGGATTGAACCCTTGTCCCCTGCATTGGCAGGCAGATTCTTAACCACTGCGCCACCAGGGAAGTCCCCTTCCCCTTTCTTGATTTATTATTATTGTTTTTTAAACTAAAACTCATTCTTTAATAGCTTCCTAAGTAAGAGTGCATGGGAGGTACATTTTTTAAATTGTTGCATATCTGATAATGTCCTATTTTTGAATGATAGTTGTATTGAGATTAGAAATCTAGGTTGAAATAATTTTCTCTTAGAACTTTGCAGATAGCGCTCCATTGTCTTACAGTAGTCAGTATTATGTTGAAAAGACCTTTGCCTTTCTGATTCCGTTTTTTGTAGCCCCGTTTTCTTTTTCTGGCTGTTCTTAGTATTTTCTGTTTATCTATGGAGTCCTGAAATTTTATGATAATGTGCCTTAGTGTGAGGTCCCATTTGTTGTATAGGCATTCAGTATATTTTTTCAATCTAGACCAGCAGTGTTCAATAGAATTTTCTTTGATCACTGAAATGTTCTACGTCTGCAGTAATACTATAGCTATTAGCTGCACGTGACAATTGACCACTTAAAATGTATCCAGTTCAATGAGGAAAGATTGAGTTATTAATTCTATTAAATTTTAAACTTGAATACTTTCTGTATTGAGCAGCACACAATAGGGACTCATGTCTTTCAGTTGCAGGGTATATACTTCTGAATTGCTTCTTTGGTGATTTGATTAAATAAATATTCAGTATTTGTTTTGAGTATGTAATTACTGCTTACTAATGGGGAATTTGTGTACTTAGCTTGTTTCTTTTCTCATACCGTATTTATAACATTTTCCCATTCCCCCCTTAGTTTCTCTTTCTAGAAGAGTATTTGACCTCTTTGATCAGTCCTCTAGTTTTCCTGTTTCTTCTGTTGCCATTTCATTGTCTTTTTCTTGTTATTTCTGGGGGATTTCTTGATTTTATATTTCAACTTTTCTGATTAAAATTTTAATGAAATACCAAGAGTTCCTTTTTTATAGCCTCTTATTCTTATTTGATGGATGCAGTGTTTTAGCTCTCTGAAGATATTAAGTTAAAGTTCTATTCACATTGTTTCTGTTGAGTTTCATTTTTGCTCTTTTATCTGTCTTTTCATTTTTGAGACTTTTCCTGATTGTCTGCAATTGACTGTCTTTTATTATATGTCACAGTGAGGCATCAAAAAGCTTATTTGAAGTGATTTGTATGTGGATGAGGCTTGTTGACTAACAGCCTTCATTGCGAGGGGATTTAGACGGAGTTGGTAATCTTGTGGAGGACCAAGATGTCGAAGTGTATTCTTTTTGAACATTCAGTCTCTCCAGATAAGAATCCTTCAACCTCTTGAGCAGAAGGATTAAGCTTGCTGCTGGCTCTGTAGAAGCCTAGCAAGGAAGTAGACATAGAGGGCTCCTGGTCAGCCTTCAGACTTAGACTCAGTACCCCTGTTTTCAGTCTGGCTCTGGTGCCTCTTTTTTCCACTCTCTCTGGTGTCTTGGCTTGAAGCCTTTCTCGAGAATAAGACTTTCGCTTTTCTTCAGGAGACCCAGCATATAGGATCCAGGAGGGGACCTGAGGATCTGAGTGCTACTTTCAACCTATCTTCCTTTTTACAACCCTGAAATATATCCTTGCCTTTTGAGGTACCTGGTTACTTCAAGTCCCAAGGGAGAGAATTGTTCTAAATATCTTTTTTCTGTTTTTCTTGGGTTATGCCCATTTAAATAGATTCAACCCTTTTGAATAGCTTGTATAACTTGGTCATAGTTTTTATGCTCATAGGTACCCATAGGTATCATTATCTTCCCAAATCTTTCTCTTTTTCTTTTTTCCTTCCTTCCTTCCTCCTCCCTCCCTTAGCGTTTTTCTCTGTGATAGACATTGATCTGAAATCCGTATGGCAAAATCTGTAAATGACTAAAGGTAGTTCTCTTAAGTTGTTGAGACCAGGATCTCTGGGAATGAATGGAAACTTTTGCAGCCAGAAATAAATATGAAGTAATTATTGCTAGGAAATGGGGAGAGGGATTTAAAAAGACATCATTAATTTGAATGGAGATGGAAATAGCAGGAAAAGTAAATTTTCATTAAAATTTATAAACCAGTTTCATAGTTCACTGGGAGCTCATGAGAAGTGGTTCTTTTAGGTTATTAAACTATTAGGATATTTCATTATTTGTGTGACACAAAGCAGTCTGTCTCTTCTGTCAGATACAAAATAATCTTCACATTCAAACACTGTCATTAATTTTAGTTCAGTTTGTCAAAGAAGAGAAGTGTTTATTATCTCTCGGTTCATGCAATTAATTTTATTTTTAATAGTGTCCACAGACGATATCTATCAGTTTGATGTGATGGGAAGCTCTGGCAAGCAATATTATAAAAAAAAAAATAGTGCAGCAGGAAGATCTTGGAACTGGTTTTTCAACTTGATATTCCTTCTGTACAGATTTCCCAGCTGTGAATTGGGTTCTTCAGTTTGATTGTCCAGAGGATGCCAACACATATATTCACAGAGCAGGTAGAACTGCCAGGTAGGTGTGCCGGCCTATTTCTTTGCTTTTGGTTTTATCTAAGCAAAAAAGCATGCTTTCTGAACTGTGTACAAACAAAGAATGGAGGAATTCAGGTAAGTGACTGCTGGTTTGACATTTTTGTGATGTTGGTTGCTAGTAAGTGGACAGCACTTGCTAAGTCATTATGGCCGGGACTTGATGATGAGGGCTGAGAAAAATCCATGAAAATCTTCTTTTAGTGTTTTTGTTCTAACTTTCTTCCCTTACTAAGCTTTTCATTAGAACTGCTCACTGAACATCATCTCTTTGATGAGGTATAAGACGATTCAGTCTCTGTTTTCAGATGACAAAACTTCAGTGTTTTGAGCAGTTAAACATTTTGTTTGAAAATCCATAGAGCCAGGATTTGAACCAAGGCAGTCTGACTCCTGTAGTCTAGATCTGTGCTCTTACCTTCTCTGGTAGAGGTTCTAATAAGAGACAAGGTGGTTTTGAGTCATAGACTTCTCTTTTCCTTTTTTCTAGTGTGGGAATTAGAGGCATTGCTGGAGGCCACTCCCCAATACTCCCTTTTCACCACCCCCCAACCCCAGTAAAAGTATCCTGTGTTTGCTCATGAATGTGGGGGAGCTATTTGGAAAAGAATATAGCAAAGTCAGTCATTTGGGAGGAAAGGGCATAGAAAGGTATATGAATGAATGAAAAGGATAATGTGCTACGTCATTGCTATTGAAGTTGCAGTGAAGTTGGGAGATGTGTGCTGCAGGTAGAATTATAAATGTTAGCATCTTTCTGGGTAATACTTAGTAGTACTTATCAAAAGCCTTAGAGTTCTTCCTTTTGCTTCAGTAATTCCACATCCAGAAATTGATCTTAATAAAGTTTCTGTAAAGGTGTTCATCTTACTGACATTTGTAATGGTTAAGAATTGGAAATAACCAATTAAGTGTTAGACCCCAGATCACTAAGTATATGGCAGAAACAGAAATAGAATTCAGATCTTTTGACCCCGGATTTCATTCTTTTTCACTAAGTAACCATTCATGAAAGACCAACCCTGTGTGAGGTACTGGATTAGGCCTGGTGTGAGCTTCTGCATGAAAATAAGATATAGTGTCCATTCCATTAAGGACGTTTTAGTACCTTGAAAACAGTCTATAGTAGAGGCATATACAGTATTAGAGGTATTGACAGAAGTTTTATGGAGCTCCTACGGAAGTAGAGAAGAAAACTTCACAGAGGAGAAACAGTTGGGTTCAGTTTTGATTGGCAGATACAAGTTCTTGGGAGGCAACTTGATACAAGATATTTCTTCCTCTGTTAACTATGTGCTATATAATATATCTTTCTGTATTTTAACTCAGACTCAAATCCCATCTACTTTTTTTTTTTTTTTTTTTTTTTGGCGGTACGCGGGCCTCTCACTGCTGTGGCCTCTCCCGTTGCGGAGCACAGGCTCCGGACGCGCAGGCTCAGCGGCCATGGCTCACGGGCCCAGCCGCTCCGGGGCATGTGGGATCTTCCCGGACCGGGCCACAAACCCGTGTCCCCTGAATCGGCAGGCGGACTCTCAACCACTGCGCCACCAGGGAAGCCCCCATCTACTCTTGATAATTTTTTTTTGTGGGAGGGACTACTAGAAAATACAAGAGTTCTATGTGTCCATATCGTAAAATGTGATCCTTTCCATAAGCCTCTCCAAACACTGAGCCCCTAGTCAGTTGTAAAACATTGTTCCCTAAAGTTAAGGAATGGTCTGTGTGCCATGCAGTATTGCAGCCACTTGCAACATGTGGCTATTTAAATTTCAATTAAGTAAAATTAAATTACAATAAAAATACAGTTTCTCAGTCACACTAGTCACATTTAAACTGCTAATACCACATCTTGAACAGAGCAGGTATAGAACATTTCCATCATTGTGAAAAGTTCTATTGAATACTACTGGTATATGTTTAAAATACACTTTGCTTAAAATTGTTGAACCAAAGATTCATATAATAAAACCATAAAATAGAAAATCATAAAGACGTTAGAGCTGAAAGTAATCTGGATTCACTCATTCATTTGTTCTATATGGATTTAACAAATACATATTAGTGCCAGGCATTGTACATAGTAGGAGATAAAATGAGCAAAACAGACATGATTCCTGACCTCGTTCATCTTGAAACCTAGAGGGAATACAGACAATAAAATGCATAATTTCAGTAGAATGTGATTGCTTATTTACTCCTATCTCTAATTTTGTTGCAGTCATGAGAACACGTGGCAGCTCTCTTAGGTTTACACATGCAAAGAGAAGTAGACATTTTTGTCTCCTGAGAGGTTATAATCTTTCTGAGTCACATAAATCCCCCTACTAACTAAAGAAAAGTTTTCTTTCAGAGATTTCTGTAGGTTTTTGAGGTGTGAGCTTATTAACAGGCATTTTTACCTCACATAGCTTCAAATATGAGGTTCTTCAAATGTGGGTATATTTTGTTTAAAAAAGAAAACTGGAAACAACCTAAATAATAATCACAATAAGGTTGTGATTGGTTATGATGGACTATCTTTTTGGTTTTACATTTTCTTTCTCATCAAAACTGCATGAGTATTTATAATATGGATGTCAGGGAGACATTAACATTAATGCTTAATGATGGAAGAGACACCAACTGTTGGTTTAAATGGACCAAGTTACTTCTGATTATTAAGCCACCAGCTTCTATTTAATGAGTTCCCAGGGATGGCAGGATCTTTAAGACCCAAGATTTAAATCCTCATCTAGGGACTTCCCTGGTGGTCCAGTGGTGAAGAATTCGCCTTGCAATGCAAGGGCCATGGGTTCGATCCCTGGTCAGGGAAGTAAGATCCCACATGCTGTGGGGCAGCTAAGCCTGTGTGCTGCAACTGCTGAGCTCGCGTGCCTCGACTAGAGAGCCTGCGTGTTGCACACTACAGAGCCCATGCGCCCTGGAGCCTGTGCGCCACTAGAAAAGAGAAAAAACCCACACTCTGCAACTAGAGAGAAGCCCACACACTGTGACAGAGTCTGTGCACTGCAACGAAGAGCCCGTGCACCACAACGAAAGATCCCACATGCCTCAACGAAGATTCCGCATGCTGCAACTAAAAGACCTGATGCAGCCAAAATAAATAAAATAAAAAATAAATCTTAAAAAAAAAAAATCCTCATCTAAGCAAAGTCTGTCATTTGACAGCAGGCTTGCTTTTCTACCTGCCCTGCACCCATTTCAGCCAGTGGCCTCAAGTTTGAATGTGTCCTCTATCCTTTGCTTATCTAGGAAGTCCCTTTGGAGTTGAGTCTCTTAAATTTCTTTGTATCTACTGTTCTTGGATGGCTTTAAAGGGAAAAAGTTTTTTTGTTTGTATTTGGTCAATTTTGTTGTTTCAGTTGAAGTGGAGGCTTTTCCTTTGCTACAGCCTAACAAGATACAGAGCTCCTTCTTCCTATAATTTTCTAATTTTCATAAACTGCTTTAGTGTTTAAACATTTTTCGATTGATTCAGATTTACCCTGTGGGCTGTTAAACATGGGCTATGATCAAAACGTACTCATTTAAATTAAATGCATTTCTTTTGATCAGCATGAAGAAGGAAAGGAGAGACTAGTACAATAGTGAAAGATAAAACTATTTTAACAGTAGGATTGTACTAGAGGATTCAAAAGTACGTCTTTTTTATTGTAATTAATCATATAATTTGAGCAAGTAATAGAGTTAGAACTAGGCTCTGTGTATGATTTCATTGTACATTCAGACAGACTTGTCTTTAGACTGGTAACCTTTTGGTTTCTAGTGGGACCTAAGTAAATGGGAAATAGGTAGAACAGCAGCTTTGTTTTCCATTTTGTAAGAAGGTACATGGTGCATCAGTGGTCTTTGTATTGGGTACATGTTTGGATTATCTTTCATAGTGAGATATTTAGAGAAGTCATTAGTAGTGGTTGGTGGAATTAATATTTCACCACTGTTTAATTCTCCTCAGTAAATGTATAGCATGTATGAATTTGTACATGTATCTATGCACACATTTGCATTTCATGGCCCTGTGGGCCTCTGGATAGATGAGGTTGGTAGATACCATCTCTCATTAGTGTATTGGACCAGGCCAGACAGGCTTTTTAGATGTGCCGGTGGTTTGGGCATGGACAGGTTAAACTGATTCCTTTATAGTATACATTTAGCAGTATTTTAAAATTATTCATCCTATATGAAGATTATTTGACATCTCAGTATGTCAGGAAAAGTTTCAAGAAGGGGAAATATTTCAGGGTGCTTGGTTCCTGGAGAAGTTGTTAAAAATCTTATGTAGTTGAACATGCCATGGTAAGCATTAAATTGGTTTTAATGACTGGAGGTGAAGAGGAGGTACTACATCACAATGATTGTGTTTAAAGAGAGACTACCAATTTGAAAAACTGTTATAATGTAGCTTCTAATATGTCATTAATTTTTAAAGTACAAGCCTGTTTGACCCTTTTGTAACCAATTAAAAATATTTTGAATTGACTGTTTTAGATGTATAGTTAGTGGAAAGGTTTAGGATATGTAATGCTTATTTTTTTCTTTGTCAGTCTAATGAAAAGAAGAACCAAACTGCAAAAAGTTAAAAGTTACCATTAATGGGCTTAGAGATAATTAGAAAGTTTTGTGGGCCATCAGACTGGATAATTGAATTGAATAAAAGCTAAATTAAAGCTTGAAACTAATTAAAATCCTGTGTATATGCTGTAATTAAAACTAGGTTGCCAGATAGTGTTTGCTTTTGGAAGTGAACTATACTACATGGATATTGAGAAATGAATGCACTGCTTTGTGGCAAATAGCTAAGGTTTGGGGAATCTGTTTTTTTCCTTTCTATGTTTTAGCTAAAAATAAGGGGTGGTTTAGGTACTTGTTGCCTTAAGTGCTTTATTCTGTCTTAATTTATTCACCTGTTTAAAATTCTTTTGATCTTTAGCAATTGAGAGAAATTTCTGTTTTCTTAACTACCCACACCCCTTTTAACAAAATGATCTCATTTAGGAGACAAGTGAGGCAAGGAATACGAATATAGTTTTTTAAAGCCGTGTTCTGTGATACATTCTACCACTTAAAAGCGAATGTCTTTAGGGCTTGTAGTTTTTAGAACTCATAAAACCAAGCTCTTCTATTTCTTATAAAAATGCCCAGTTGAAAATAAAAAGGATTTGGGAATGGAAAGTCCTTACATATCAGATACTCCTAATTTTTAAAATGCTTTTATTTGGGCAGTAGGGGTCTGTGGGTGGAAGACGGGAGCTTATATATAACTGTGTATATTTAAACAGTTCAGTGTTTATATATAGGAGTTGGGACTTTATATATATAACTGCTTGTTTTTCCAGAGTAGTGGTAAAATTCCAGCAGTATTTCAACGGAGCCTTATTTGCCTGGCTGCGTTTTGTGGATCTCAGATTTTGTTTATGGGAGATTTAGGTAGCAAAATGTGATTCCAGTAGGGGACAGCAGAGGCCAGTTCTTTGCATTGCACACTGGCTTGCATCAGTTTAGATTAACAACAGCAAATATGAAGATGGAAAGTAGTTAAAATTTCTAATGTGATAACTTGTGCAGAGTTCATGGTTTGTTTGTGGTAAATACTAGTATTTTATGGAATAGATAATGAGAATTTTTAAAATAGTGTCTTTAATTGGTTTGTAAATTGAAATAATAAAAGTGAAAAGACAATTTCCATGAGCATTAATTTACTGAAACATACTGTGTATATCTTAGGTATAAGATAGGAACAGTCTTTGCTAGCGAAAATTCTTATTACTTTGATTCCTTCGTTGACTGAAGATGCTAACTTTACTCAGTTCCTCCTAGATAGAGGCTGGTGCTTCCTCACCTGGCCTTCTGCCTTTGTTGTTATCTAGGATTTAAAGCAAAAAGGCAAAACCAATGCTTTATTTTGCATCAAAAAGCATTGAGCTGGGGTAGAGTATGACCACTATAGCTAGAGAGGTAGATAAGGGGGCTGATGTTTCTTAGGAGTCTCTTTTATTTCCTAGCCCTTCCCCCTTGCTCTCCTGCTGTCTATTCTCAATACAGCAGACAGAATGATCCTTTAAGAACACAACTCAGATCATGGGACTCCTCTGATGGCTCCCCATTTCATTCAGAGTAAAAGCCAATGACCTGCTGGGCCTATGCTATTCAACCCCCCTCCAATCTTATTTCCTGTTATTCTCTGCTTGTTCCCTTGCTCCACACTGGTCTTGCTATTTCTCCTGCATGCCAGGCATATTTTTGCTTCAAAGCCTTTATATTATGTTTCTTCCACTGGAATACTTTTCCCTCAAGTATCCACATGGCTGTCTTTCTTTATACTGCCCCAACCACTCCTCCTTGCCTTGCTCTATATTATCTTTTTTCCATAGCACTTATCACCTTCAAATATACTAGAGCATTTACTTATTTATTGTTTTTTTCTTTTTGTCTTCATTAGAGTGTAAGCTCCATAAAGGCAAAGGAGTTTGTCTACTTAATTGATGGTTCCAGAGCACTTAGAACAGGGTCTGGAACAGAGGAGGCACTTGAGATAACACAATTAGTTTCTCAAATCAGACTCATGAATCAGAGATAACATATAAATTATCTATTGTGGTGTAATGAATTACCCCACAACTTAGTGGCTTGAAGCTAGAACCATATATTATCTCATGGCATCTGTGGGTTAGGAATTCAGGTGTGGTTCATCTGGGTCCTCAGGCTCTGGGTCAGTCACAAGGTTGCAAATCAAGGTGTCACAGGTACTTTAAGGCTCAACTGGGGGTGGGTCTCTTTCCAAGCTCATGCCTGTGCTTGTTGACAGGATTCATTCTCTTGCTGGCTATTGGTCAGAGGTGTCTTTCAGTTCCTTTCCGTGTGGTCCTCCTCTTCAGAGGGCTTCTCACAATGTGGCAACTGGCCTCATCAGAGAGAGCAAATGAGAGGGGAAGGAGTATGGAGGAAGCAGCAATGTCTTGTATGACCTAGACTCAAGTCAAACTCCATTTTTTAAAAAAATAATTGACATACAACATTATATTAGTTTCAGGTGTACAACATAACAATTCAGTATTTGTATATTTTGCAAAATGATCATCAAAATAAGTCTAATCTGTTATCATACATAGTTACAGAATTTTTTTTTCTTGTGATGAGAACTTTTAAGGTCTACTCTCTTAGCAACTTTCAAATATACAGTACAGTATTATTAACTGTAGTCACCGTGCTGTACACTACATTTGCATGACTTATTTTATAACTGGAAGTTTGTTCCCCTTCTCCCATTTTGTCTACTCCCTGCCCCCTGCCCCTGGCAACCACCAGTCTGTTCTCTGTATCTATGAGCTTTGTTTTTTGTTTGTTTGTTTTTAGATTCCACATATAAGTGAGATAATAAAGTATTTGTCTTCCTCTGACTTATTTCACTTTATTATTTTTTTAAATCTATCTTTGCCCCACCTGCTCCTGACATGTGTTCTGTAGTGTAATTCCCTTAAGGTCCTTTCATGTTGTTGCAAATGGCAAAATTTAATACCAAATAATATTCCATTGTATATATATACTACATCTTCTTTACCCATTCATCCATTGGTGGACATTTAGGTTGCTTCTGTATCTTGGCAATTGTAAATAATGCTGCAGTGAACATGGGGGTGTGTATATCTTTTTGAGTTATTGTTTTTCTTTTCTTTGGATAAATACCCAGAAGTGGAATTGCTGGATCACATGGTAGTTCTATTTTTAATTTTTTTGAGGAAACTCCATACTGTTTTCTATATTGACTGCACCAATTTACATTCCCACCAACAGTGCACAAGGGTTCCCTTTTGTTCACATGCTTGCCAACACTTGTCATTTCCAATCTTTTGTATAATAGCCATGCTGACAGGTGTGAGGTGATATCTTATAGTGGCTTTGATTTGCGTTTCTCTGATGATTAGTGATATGAAGAACCATTTCATGTACCTGTTGACCATTTGTATGTCTTCTTTGAAAAAAATGTCTACTCAAGTCTTCTGCCCATTTTTTGAATGAGATTCTTTGGTTTTTGCTATTGTGTGAATTCCTTGAATATTTTATTTTATATTTTGGTTTTTAAAATAAATTTATTTATTTATTTATTTATGGCTGCGTTGGGTCTTTATTGCTGCGTGTGGGCTTTTCTCTAGTTGTGGTGAGTGGGGGCTATTCTTCGTTGCGGTGTGCAGGCTTCTCATCACGGTGGCTTCTCTTGTTGCAGAGCACGGTCTCTAGGCACATGGGCTTAAGTAGTTGTGGCACGCAGGCTCAGTAGCTGTGGCTTGTGGGTGCTAGAGTGCAGGCTCAGTAGTTGTGGCGCATGGGCTTAGTTGCTCCACAGCATGTGGGATCTTCCCTGACCAGCTCTTCAACCTGTGTCCCCTGCATTCGCAGGCAGATTCTTCACCACTGCACCACCAGGGAAGCCCCCTTGAATATTTTAGAACTTACCAGATATATGGTTTGCAAATATTTTCTCCCATTCAGTAGGTTGCCTTTTTATTTTGTCGATGGTTTCCTTTTCTGTGCAGGAGCTTTTTAGTTTGATGTAGTCCCACTTATTTGTTTTTGCTTTTGTTGCCTTTGCTTTTGGTGTCACACACAAAAAGTCATTGCCAAGAGCAGTGTCAGCACTTCAGGAGGCCCAGATTACAGTTAAGTCCCCTACATACAAACGAGTTCTGTTCCGAGAGCGCGTTCATAAGTCCAATTTGTAAGTCCAACAAAGTTAGCCTAGGTACCCAACCAACACAATCGGCTATATAGAACTGTACTGTAATAGGTTTATAATACTTTTCACACTAATAATACATAAAAAACAAGCACAAAAAATAAAGAAAACATTTTAAATCTTACAGTACAGTACCTTGAAGAGTACAGTAGTATAATACAACAGCTCACATACAGGGGCTGGCATCGAGTGAACAGGCAAGAAGAGTTACTGACTGGAGGAGGGGAAGGAGGTAGGAGATGGTAGAGCTGAAGGATCGTCAGCAATAGGAGATGGAGGGCAAGCTGCAGTTTCACTCACGCCTGACGTTGATGGCTCAGGTTCTGGTTCCTTGTTGGATTCAACTCTTTCTACCCTCTTGCAGAAACACTCCAGTGATGTCTGGGTAGTAGCTCTTTTTTTCTCATCATAGATGACATGGTAGCCTGGATTGCATTCTGAACAGCTGCTGCAACCTTTGTGTACCGTTCTACGTTAGGGTCCTATGCCTGAAAAACTTATCAGTGCCTCCTCAAATAAAGAAAATCCCCTTGCCATTTCCTGCATCGTGAATCTCTTCGTTTCTTCAGTTACTTCTTCCTCTTGTCTCTCTTGCTCATTTCTCTGGGTCTCCAATTCCATTAGGTCTTCATTATTAAGCTCCTTGTGTTGTACAGCAAAGAGTTCAATGAAGTCGTCCTCTTGCAGATCTAGCTTGAAATAACGATACTGTACAGTATTACTGTACTCTATACAGTACTGTACAGTAAAGTACACAAAAGCACAACCACTTGTAGAGGATGCATGCACATGACAATGTACGCCAGACACATGAACTAACTTACGTGGTTGGACATGGGAATGCACGTTCGCATCTTTGAAAGTTCGCAACTTGAAGATTTGTGTGTAGGGAACTTAACTGTATTGGGAGCCAGTAATTTAGAAGCTGCCTACCACACCTAATGTCAAACTTCACTGGTATGTAATTTCAAGTACAAAGGTAATCACGCGGTATAGGTGAAGCAGGAAGAAGTCTGGGACCTCCATTACAGCTCCACAGGTGCATTCTTGCCACATCAGGGTGTGCTGTGGCCCAGATTAACCTCAGAGTCTCTAAGTGATATATGAGGTTTATCATTTACACAGATGGGCCACTGGTATAGTTACAAAGCTGACCCCAGGGACCTACTCCTTAAATGCATAGACTATAAACAAACCTGGTACATTGTCTTAGTATCTCATAGATGAGGACTCTCATGCTAGCAGATCTACCATGTTTGTTTCCCAGGAGGCTTGTCATTGGTATGTTTACGAGGAGGTTTGACTATATCACTTGTTTTTTTGGCCAGGGTAGCTTCTTCCCTGCCCCCTTCTGCACCTCCACAGTGAATGATGGGTTGTGGCTTAGCCATTCACTTCATAACACATAGCTGGGTGAATATGAATGAACTCATTTAGCCTTTATAATAACCTTGTGAGAGGGGTCTTCTTATTAAAAAACTGTTTCTCAGAGATTGTGAGGTAAAATGTGCCTAAGATCACTCAGGAAGTACCATGGCTGGGATCTATACTTGGGTCCTTCCGACTCTATAGCTCATGTTCTTGTCAGTGTGCCCCAAACTAGCCGTTTTCATTTAATGAAGTCTAGTGGCCGTTGCTTCCATGTAGGGCTTCTAGAATGTATGAAAGGCAGGTACTTGGAGAAGGAAAGTAGATATTTCTATTTAAGTTTGCTGCCATTCATGGTCATGAGGATAAACTAAAAATATATGCATTTTCCTTCTTTATTTGGACTGTGAGAGACAGATATCCCATAGTTGATCAAACACTGTCCTTAAAAGTCAAGAACTTTAGGTTTGGACATGGCTCTGTCACCTGATGGCTGTGTACCCTTGGACGTTGTGTTCTTAACCTCTTTAAGCCTCAGTTTCTTCTCTTGTAAAATGGGGTTAATCATCTCTCTCAGGTTCCTAAAAGTATAATTTTAGGTAGTATCAGTACCACTTTTTTTTTTTTTTTTTTTTTTGCGGTACATGGGCCTCTCGCTGTTGTGGCCTCTCCCGTTGTGGAGCACAGGCTCTGGATGTGCAGGCTCAGTGGCCATGGCTCACGGGCCCAGCCGCTCCGCGGCATGTGGGATCTTCCTGGACCGGGGCACGAACCCGCGTCTCCCTCATCGGCAGGCGGACTCTCAACCACTGCACCACCAGGGAAGCCCCAGTACCACTTTTGTATAGGTTTTCTTTTTATTTTTAATCTATTAAAACTTGAGTCGTTTTCAAAAAAAAAAATTCTTTTCTGGGGACGGAGTTGACAGAGTTTAATGATTTCTACCCTTTCCCTGTGAACTTCATAAATCCTTATACTTACTCAGTTTGCTAGAAGCTTTCCATGCAACGCATGTTAGCCAGCTTGGTTTCTTTCCCTTTATTTTATGGTGAACCTCATTTGTCAAACTGTTGAGCCTATGTGGTATACCTGTTTGTATTTTTAAGATGTTAGGCTGCAGATGACTTCATCTTTCCCGGAATATTTCCCAGTCTGTCTTTTTCTTTTTTAAATCTAGTGTAGTATCTTTAGATCCTGGAATAAGCTCTCCTTTGTACCACGTTGTGCAGGAGGAGCAGAACAATTGAACTCTGATTCTTATGGCTGTCTCTCTGCCTCTGTGTGGCTGACTGCACTGTCCTCCCACAGTGATAGGAACTCTTGGGGCTGGTTTCCAGAGGTAAGGCTAAGGCATAGGGAGAATAGAAGCACACACAGGGCGGGGACAAAAGAGAGAAGGGCTGTGGAATAGCAGAGTGTGACCAACAGTTGTCTCCATTTCTCCACCTCTTGATCATACTTGTATTGTGAACAATGACTAGTATATTAATACAGTCACAGGTGTAGAATTAAGGTCCTAAAGGGACCTAGATCATCTCATTCAAACTGTGTAATTTATAAATAAGAAAATGCAATATATAGTGATAAAATGACTCATTATCCAAGGTTATAAAGCTAATGAATAGTAGAACTGGGACTTGAAATCAGTTCTCTTGATTCCAAATCCAGTATTTCATCTGCTAGTGCAACTTCTAGTGGTTTGTTTGCATTTTTTCATCCACCAAATATTTAGTCACCAGCTTTTAGGTACATACGATATATGTTAGGTCTGAAAGTCAAATTCATACGTGTTAATTTAATGGTCAAGATAAGAGAATACACTAATATTGGTAGTACTAGGATGTGTTAAACAAGGTAAGAGTTATATAAAAGATGTAGATTTTTAAAGCTTTAAAGTTTTTACTTGTTTTTAATAACTTGTGTTTTATTACAAAAGAAATGCTTATTTATTATACAAATTTGAGACAATGAGCAAAACAGTTAAACCACCCAAATTCTAGCATGTAGAAAAATTTCTTTTTCATGTATGTTTGTATATATATTTTTTTAAATTACAAAAGTCGAATCATTCTAAACATTCTTTTATAACCTGATTGATAACCTGGAGAACCAGGCTGGGAGAACTCAGAGTGGCAGTTGTGAACACTGTCAGATCCTGCTGCAGCAGTTGTTGAAGGTAGGAGTGAGCAAGGTTTAAGGGCCATTTAAAGACTCAGCTAGAATGGAGTTTGTGTTGAGGAATCTGAATTGGAGGATTAATGGTTCTTGGGTACAAGGCAAACTATTGCCAGAATGGCAAGGCCTTTTTCCCTTCCTCTGGCCATATTGTTTCAAGGTTATTTCAATGGAAGAATTACTATTGGGATCCAAGAATCAGTGGTCTGGATCTCCTATTTTAGCTAGAGATACAAGTGAGCTGTAGGGTGTAGAAGTAAGTTTCCTGATATCAGACAGTTATGGTCAATCTATTGAGGATCCTTCTTTCTGGACAGAATCCTGGTATAGTTGAAAAGGAGTATGGAATTGAAAGTGTAGTCTTCAGCTGATTATTTATTTATTTAGGCCAATTTCTTGGCCTTTCAGGAACTTTTTTTATTTGCTTCCTCTATTGGTTGCTTGCTTTTAAAATTGGCAAATTAATATAAAATGAAACATCATAAATTCTGAAGAGTTACATAAATGTAACATGGTATTAACACTGATGGTAAAAATGAGACTTTTTGTTTTGTTTCAGATGCAGGGCTTTTTTTTTTTTTTTGATGCCTACAGTGTTTCTTAAAATAATCTGTCTAAATATATAGAACTTTAAAATGTAGGTCTTATGAAGAACATTTATTTCTCTATGCATATATTTAGCCTTGGGCCTTGGATATTGCTTTGGAAATATAAAAGCTAGCTCATGGATAAATAGATTATTCCTGTAAGCATTTTTTAAAAAGGGGGGCAAATGTGCTTATGCTTTTTTAAAAGTGCTTTTCTTTTTGAATAAAAGCTTACTGGAAAATTTTGGGTGTTGGTATGTGGGAGATAATTTGTGCTTTACATTATTTCTGGGAAAAGATGTGTGTGATGTAAAATAGGTAAAATAACCAGTGACGATCTTTATTAAAAGATGCTTGCTTTGTGGGATTTGACTTTGGACATGTCTTTCCATTTTCCTTTGGGAATCTTTTTCTTCTAAATTTCAGTGTTGCAATCTGTCTTAACCTTAGCCTTTTATATGTATATTCTGTTAGGTATATTCTGTTAAAGGTTTGAATATGGCCCCTTTGTGACTTCACTCGTGACATATCCTCCTAGATTATCCTTGGATGCATGAATGGGTAGATAAGATAGATTTAGATGATTAGACTTATTCTTGCTTATGAGTCAGTGTGAAGATCGAGATCTTCATTGGATTCCTTTTTGATATCCTGGAGATTTATCTTTACCCCTTTGCTACAGCTCTGGCCTAAGTAGACTTTGGAAACCTTTTCATTTTCTCTCTCCATCTCTGAATTTGGATGTAGAATGTTAGAAGCGTTTGTTATCCTTCAACCCACTTATCTCCCTTATTCCTAATTGTTTTTCTTTGTGCCACATGAAATAAGCTTTTTTACTTATGAAAGTAACTGATTTTACCTCAAGAGTCGGGCTGCTTTGAGGGTATTTGGTAAGTGCATACATAGTGAGTCAGTATTAACTGATCTCTGTCCTCTTTGACCTTCACCCTGTCCTTGGTAAAATTTTAGAATTTCAGTAGTTGTGATGTCTCTCAGATATCTTGTTTGTTCAGGTACCTCACTACTTCATAGACTAATAATTTCTGCTCACGGATAGTTTAGTCCAACAGTGCTTAGGGGAAATGCTTTAAATTCATATTTCTTCATAGTAAATTAAGATGAAACATTTGAGTCATACTAGTCTGTATTAAAATACAGTGAAGAAGTTTTTCAGTTGTGAAACAGATTCTTTGTAAAAGGAGTAAATGTATGTTTAATTACTCTTATCTCCCTGTTTAATACACAAGCATTTAGAAAACATGGAAAAAACAAACAAGCATGAAGTAGACAAAACTACCCACTGGACTCTCTCAAATGCTGTTTTCCCCCTGGAAAACTTGACTCTCCCCTAACAGTTGACTAATTCCTAATTGTTCTTTAAATCTCAGCTCTTAGATGTCATTTTCTCAGGGCAGTTTTTTGTTTTTTTTTTTAAACTCCTAGAGCACATTGTGCAGAGCTCTGTGTTATGTGTTCTTGTAGCTTCCGGTATGTCTACTGTAGCCATCATATCACTTTGTTGTTATTACGGGTTTTATGTCTATCCCTAATAGTCTGTAAGCTCTGTGACAGCCAGAACTGTATCTGTTTTTATCACTCTGTTTCAGTGCCTGGCATAGTAGCCCCTTAATTTTTTAAAATTTATGAATTAACTTAAACCTTTTAATACTTTTGATGTTTTATTTCATACTTTTCTATGTATCTGGGTACACATAAAAATATATAAACACACATACTTTTGTAATGGTATAACACTGGAGTTTTTTTACCCTTTTGTGTAGGAATAGAATTTTGAAATCAACATGTGAGGTAAAAATTGCTCTTCAGTCTTTGGATTGACAGTAAGTCAACAAAGTCAGTTTCCCTCCAGTGTACAGTGATAAAGGTCTGCTTATATACAGCAGTAGTTGGTCTCTCTAGAGACTTATCCAAGGTCCTCTAAAACCAGATTCTCATGTACCTTCCGGCAGTCTTTCCTGCTGTGCACTTACATACACTGGCTTCGGTTGAATTTCTCCTATCTTTAGTTAACTCTGTGTTTGTCTTGTATTTTCCCACTCCTTTGTTCATGCCATTTTTCCTCTTTGGAATACCTTAGCTTTTCCCTTTCTATCCGTTATTTTTTTTTTTTCTTGCGGTACGTGGGCCTCTCACTGTTGTGGCCTCTCCCGTTGCGGAGCACAGGCTCCGGACGTGCAGGCTGAGCGGCCATGGCTCACGGGCCCAGCCACTCTGCGGCATGTGGGATCTTCCTGGACCGGGGCACAAACCCGCGTTCCCTGCATTGGCAGGCGGACTCTCAACCACTGTGCCACCAGGGAAGCCCTCTGTCCGTTTTTAAGGCCCACCTCAAATCCATCTGCTGTGACATGTTTCTCTTTGTTTCTGGCTAACCCTTAGTGTCTTCACTTCTGAGTTCATGGCGCTTTATTGTCAGTGGTTATCCTTTGACACTTGGTGATTTACCAATTTGGGACTGTTTTTTGAGTTTCTTTCTTTTGTGTGAGTTTGTCTTTTCTGGTAACCATATTGTTGGATCACTGAAGGCAGGGATATTCATCTTCTATTTCTTTGTGTTCTTCATAATTTATACCTGGCACAAAGTTTCTCAGTAAATAGTTTATTTGGTTAACTATAAAAATTTATTTGCCCTTCATATTTATAGCATGAACCCTGAAGAGAATGCTTTGAGATTACTTTTTCTTTTGTGTCTTTAAGAAATTTCTACAAATACCTGATTCTATTCTGTCTTACTGCTTGCATGTAATATCTAAGGTGTCAAGAAAATCTGTATATAAGTAGCACAAGAAGCTTAAGTAACTATGGGGTGCCTTATGGCCCACTTACATATAAATTTTTGATGGTGTACCTATACTAGGTGAAGGAAGAGAAATAATGGATTAGAGGTAAGTTTTTCAGCGGAGCAGAGATCCATTCCTTATAACTGATGCCTCTGAACTCTGAACCATGTTATTCCCAAGGTAGAAGAAAAATTTCCAGGAAGATGATTAGATTTCCTTAATGTATTGGGAGCCATGTTTATTAAATGATTAATTTTATTACAGCAGTCTTGTGACTTGAATGAGAAATTGTCTCCTTGCTGTAGGTAGACAGTTACTTAAGAAATTCTTCTTAATTGATTTGTTTCTTCTACTGTGGTATAGCCTAAAAATCAATGGGAATTGTAACTAGTGATGAATTTTGAAAAAGGTGTTCAAGAGCCCTAGTTTTCTGTTGTCACAGATGTTAAAAAAGATGGTATTCCTAATATTTACTAATTTGGTGAACTTGCTTTCTTGTTACCTGTTCATCAAACTGTTAAAATGTAAAGTGCAGATTGCATTAATGTGGAAGAGATTTTGTTTGTTTTTTGTTTAGGTATAAAGAGGATGGTAAAGCTTTATTAATTTTGCTTCCCTCAGAAGAAAAAGGGATGGTGCAGCAGCTTCTTCAGAAGAAAGTGCCTGTGAAGGAAATCAAGTAAGAATTATTTGCTGTCTTGATATTATTGTTAGAAAAATTGAAGGCATGAAATTATTATGCCTAATTATTTATACCTAATTCCCTCCTCCCTCTAAGCTTTTCTGCTGTCTGATTTTGGACTTTATGTTTGCTTTGTTTTTAACAACATTTTTAGAAGACTGTCATCGGAGAAAACAAGATGAAAAAGAGACCTTGTTAGCATCAGGAAGCATTGATGGTTGAAAGGATTAAACCTCTTGGATGAACTTATTTTTGGGGTTGTCTATTTCAGAGGATTGTCCTCTCGTGTCATTGAAGATGTGTAGATTGACTGTCAGCAGAATTGATTGTAGTCTCACTTATATTGGGGCCCTTGAAACACCTTGCTTTCATTTAGAGGAAAATAACTTGGGAGGGTGGTTAGATGTGGTAGAGGAGTGGATAAGAGTTTAGATGAAACAAGATTGGGTGTGAGTTGATAATTGTTGAGGCTGAGTGAAAGTTGTCTACCTTTGTATATTTTGATATTTTCTGTAATTAAAAAAAGTAAAAAACACCTCATCTGCCACCACCTATTACCACTCCAGCTTTTCAGGAACAAAATTGTTCAGTCTAAAATCAGGGAAACAAGTGGAATTTCCTTTGTGAAACCTAGAATAGATGCTTGTAAGAATTACATTCTTTCCTGTAATTTTCATTTTAAACCTGGGCAGATTTGGGTAACCATTCTATTATGTTATGCCTGATTTCTAGATAAGGAAAACAATATTTATATCCTTGGCTACTTGTTTATTATTTGACTTTTGTTTTATGGTATTTGACTGAAAACGGAAATCATATAAAAATGACGTTTGCTTTCATTTATTCGATTTCATTGATGATCCACCTCCCACAAGAGGCTACTTTCTATCCTTAAACACTTAAGAAGTGAACATTGCTAATTGTGGTGTTAACCTAATCTTTACTCACTCAGCATGGGTTGTTCAGAGAAAATGTCAATTTTACATTTCTTTTTCCTGCATTATTCAAAATATGCAGAGTCAAATTTCTGTGTAGTGTAATTTCAGTCTAACCTGGGTCATAGATGAGAAATAATGTTATAGATTTTAAAAATACTGAGGAAAATAGAAAAAGCTTTGTACTGTTTTCAGTTTCTAAAATTGAGATGTCTTAGTTTAATCTTTATCTTTTTGTTACAAAAGAATCAATCCAGAAAAACTTATAGACATTCAGAAAAAATTGGAATCGTTTTTAGCTCAAGATCAAGATTTAAAAGAAAGAGCTCAAAGGGTAAGTCATTTTTGAATTTGATACCTTCACTGGAATAGAGCATATAATAAAGTTATGTTGTATCATTTTCTACTACTTCTAGGTTGCATAGTTATGCTTCAGATATTCAGGTAGTATAATGTTCAGGTAAGTTTAAGTTATTCTTTAACTTTGAAAAAATTGTGTATTTCCTTCTTTTTAAAAAAAAAATTTTTGGCTGCACCACATGGCATGTGGGATCTTGGTTCCCCAACCAGGGATTGAACCTGTGTCCCTTGCAGTGGAAGCGTGGAGTCTTAACCATTGGACCACCAGGGAAGTCCTAAAAGTATATATTTCTTATAGTAACTTGGAAAAGTATCTATTATTTGTCCATAATCTTGTCAGACATATAGAAAATCCTCTTAATGATTTTTAAGTGCACAATGGCTGGATTTCTAATATACTTGATAAAGTTATCAACTTTTGATTTCTTCAATAAAGTTATTATTGACTTCTGACTGCACTTTCTTGACTGTAAAATTAATATCTTATATTAGGTTAAATTTCTAGAAAGCATAGCACTCTTGCTAAATTCTCTTCAGGAATGAGATTTTAATCTATAAGTATGAGAGTGTTCCCAAACTGCTTGTTTTGGACTTAGAAATCCTCTTTATTGGCAGATATACAAAGAATTGTCACTTTTAGTTATACTTATTTTTTAGTTCTTAAGAGTACCCAGCAGTAGATTCTTTAGAAAAGGAAGATGTGAAATTATTTTGCATTGTGCTTACAGCTGTCCAATCTTTGAATTGACAAATATTTGAGTCCCTGTTATGAAGTTCTTCATTTTCAACACTCTTTTACTTATATTTTAGTTACGAGATCTATATAGGCTATCTAAATCTGCACCTCCCATAACTCAACAAAGAGTAGGGATTCGGAGATTGGAGGAAGAAAATAAAGAGGAGGCATGGAAAGGGCATCCTCAGCAGACAGAGGAGCCTGAGCAGAAAGTGTCAGTAGTCAGTCTTTTGTGTGATGGTTTTGAAACTGGATATTCTAAGCAAAGAAGTTTTATTTAAAGAGAAGATCTTAAGTTTAAAAAATTAACTTAGGTTTTATTTTATCAAATTATTGTCGCTGTGCTTAAAATACCAACGTTAATGATGAAAGCTAAAATTCAGATGCTTAGTATGTGCTAGGCACTTAGCTGCAGCATGACCCTATTACATGACAGTTTGATATGCATTGTGTTATCTAATCTTGCCAACAACCTGTGAGGTAGGTGATATTGATTTGATTTTATAGATGGGAAAATAGGAGCTGAGGAAATAAAAAATTGTCCAGGGTGACATAGCTATTAAGTGGCAGACCTAAGATTTAAATCCAGGTCTTTCTTCAGAACTTCCATGATACATTAGGAGAAGTTAATTCCAAAGTATAAAAGAACCAAATAATGAACTGTGCATAGTTAAACTTCTGTAAGCTCACTTCACCTGAAATCTGATGAAAAGGGTCTTTAAACAGATTTTTTTTTCTTAGTTTTTGGGCATATATTTAGGCATGGAAACATTTGTGTGCATGTTTTGCCTAGCAGACATACTTTAAGCTAGGAGTTAAATCTTTTAGAAGCTTTGGAAATAGTATGCACATTTGAAAATAATATACATGAATTCTGATGTCATGACTTTGTGCATACTTAGGTCATTCTATTATGAATCAGGAAATATGAAACACTGGAAGGATGTCGTGTCACTGGTTTCTGCATATAACAAATGAGCCTTCCAGAACAAGATTATAGAAAAGCACATTGAAATAAATGATGTGATTTACTGGGTGTCACGCATGGTTTAGCAGAACAGCTAACTGTTGTCAGCTGCAGCAAGCTATCTAATTTCATAGAAGCGATTTTCTAGCTTTTGATTATAATCTGGATAAAACAAAAACAATAAGCAACTGGGATGATTTCTTGTGGACCATTGTAGGGGAAAAAATTATCCTTGAATTATTCATTTTAATGCCTATGGAGACAGGGAAAATGGTTTGAAGATTAGTGTAAATGGTTTGAAGAAAGGATTAATGTAAAGTTAGAGAAAATGTGAAGTTTAGGAAATATAGAAATGGGAATTAAATATACTTTACAAAAATTAAATTTAAAATCAAAAAATAAAACTCCTGCTTACATGTGTTTCACTATCTTTGCTGCCTGTTTATTTTACAAACTGACAGAGGATCCAGGACCATGTTTACTTTTTAGTTTGTAATAGCTCTTGGTATAAAGATAGTTTCTTTCTTTTTTTTAAAAAACACAGACAGAAGAAAAATATTACAAGTTAGTGACAGATTACTTAAAATTATAATGACCACTAATTACTTGAAATTATAATAAAAAAGAAAAAGCTTTAGGAATAAACTTTTCCTGTTAATGATTTTCTTAAGCTTTATATAAGTACAGTAAAATTTTATTTTGTTGTAGTAGTCAGAGGATGTTTTCAAGTAATAATTATTACTTATAACTGGTATTCATTGGTACTTAATGTATTCCAGAAGAAATGCCAAGTATTCTACATGCATTTTTCTCATTTAATTCTCATAACACTCTAAGTAGAAGGTACTGTTATATTATGTTTGATAGATGAGGAAACTGACAGAAAAATGAGAAACTTGCTCAGCTAGTAAGATGTGGAGCTCAGATTTCAACTGTATTATTCCAAAGCCTGTGTTTTTCCCTATTAATGCACCTGAATGATATTAACTTCTAGAATAGCTTTTTGAGAAGGTTATGTTTTATGCTGAGTTGGCTTGATGAAACCAAATTTAAAGTCTTTTCTAATATTACAACTCGAAAAAGGTAGGTTTTTTGTTTTTGTGGGATGACATATAGCTATTTTTGAGGTTTTTCACTACTGTTGAATTTATCCCTTTGATTAATTTTTTTATCTCAGTTAAAATTCATTTTCCATTTCTGACTAGTATATATCTTACACTTCAACCTTTTATGTTTACAGTGTTTTGTCTCCTACATACGTTCAGTGTATCTGATGAAGGATAAAGAAATATTTGATGTGAGCAAGTTACCTATACCTGAATATGCCCTGTAAGTATTCATATTATAGTTTTGTTTGTGAATCCTTAAAGTTAGAGGGAATTTGTTTGAAACCTGGTTTTGAGAGTCTTAGTTTAAACCACTGTGCCTTACCTTAAAAGAATCTGTTGAAGATTTGCAGAGAAAAAGATTATATAAACTGTAGAAAACTTGTTGAGCATTCAGTTCAGTCAGGAAGAAGTTTCTTACTTGTTAAGTATGAATTCCTGAAAGTTACACTGGCAGTTTCCTGTAGTTTGGGCTTAAAGGAGATGGAGAGCAATTGACAAGCATTCTTTGAAATCTTTAAATGTCTGTAGCCCTCTTGTTTTCTAAAAAGCTGGCTTGGTTTACTGTAGTTCTTTTTATGCTTTGGATGGAAGACTCTTTGTCAGTTCTTCCCTTCCTTTTTTTTTGCGGTACGCGGGCCTCTGACTATTGTGGCCTCTCCCGTTGCGGAGCACAGGCTCCGGACGTGCAGGCTCAGCGGCCATGGCTCACGGGCCCAGCCGCTCCGCGGCATGTGGGATCTTCCCGGACCGGGGCACGAACCCGTGTCCCCTGCATCGGCAGGTGGACTCTCAACCACTGCGCCACCAGGGAAACCAGTTCTTCCCTTCTTTTAGATTGGTTTCCCATGCTGCTTATTGCCTGGATATTCTTTTTGTCTTGGTGTTTCTTACAGGTGCTCACAGTTACCATGGAAAAATGTCTCTCTTTAGTAATTGTGGTTACTATTGTATGAAAACGGAACTCTTGGTCTTGTTTTGGCTTTGTATTTGAAGGATTTTTTTTTCCCTAACCTTTTCAGGTATAAAGGAGCATCTGTTTTTCAATGGGGTCCCACCTGTGGGAAAAGCATTGACAAAATCCTATAGAATCACCCTTAAGGTTACTCATACTTTGAATGTCAGATTGAAATCTCCTAGTCTGTGATGAAATAGGTACTTTCAAAGCAAGGTCTGTGTATTTGGCCTGCTTTCCAGGAATTCGAGTACTTTACCTTTGAGTCTAATAAAAACTTGTATGCGAGTGAGATGCTGTTTTCCATTCTTCATGTTAGATTGCTAGTTCAGTATAACAGGTAATTTGTCAGTTGTAACATTTCAGAGCCATTTAATTTGCTAGATAACAAAGTAAGGTCATTGACATTTTGTTTAGGTAATGGATGGAAAATCACATGCCATGGATAACATGTTTCTGTTTGCTTATTTCTTTACAAATTTTACAGTTTCTGAATATGATTCATGGTTTAGGTTATTAGCTGATTTTTGTGCTTCTTGAAGTTCTATCTTGGTTTCCTGGTTTTCTCATTGACATAGCTGAGATATTAGCAAACAGGAGAGGCACAGGTCTTTTAATGCTGCAGGGCCATATTTAGAGGACATTTTGTTGCCACAGATGCCAGTAAATCTCATCTGTTTACAGTTGAAGACGTTTGCTTTTTATTGGTGATGCTTAGGGAAGCAGAAAGTTAAGTTCTGAGCCTAAATTACTGGTACAGTTTAACTTGGTGTTTTAATTTAATTTTTGTGGATTTTAGATGTATAATTTCCTTGATCTATAATTTCCTTTAGAAGCCTTTGATACCTAAAACAGTGCTATGTATGTAGGATAAAATAAAGGTTTAAAAAACTATTTTACTGAAGAAATGTTTTATTTATTTATATTAGTAAAATACTTTTCTGAATATTAAAGAAATATGTTTTAAATACCTAATATGTCTAGTTCATTGAGCTAGGCATTAAAATTATAGATGTATGGTTATGTACTTCTACCTTAAAGGAGTTTGGTAGCAGAGAAAGACATGTAAGTATAACTGTAATACATTGAGAGAAATGCTCTGATGCGTACTGAGTTTGTGATCCTAACCATATCCCCTGTAACAGTAATAATGACAAGTGCTCAGTAGTGGCTGCCTGTGTGCTAGGCACTATTTTAGTTGCATTGCCTCTGTGAATTCATTTTATTTTTATAATGACCCTATCATGTAGGTGCTCTTGTCATGCCATTTTGCAAATGAGAGAACTGAGGTATAGAGAGGTTTAATAATGTCCTTTGATCATATAGCTAATAGGTGACAGAGCCAGGATTTTAACCTCAACAGTTCTATTTATGAATCCAGGTTTTACAACCATACCTCTCAGTTTCTGTGACTTGTGTCTTATAGGAAGAAGGCAGTCGGTCCATTTTCTAATGTTAGCTTTTTATTATAGCAGGCCTTGCTTTAAGAGTTTCTTTTCAATCCATCTGTGGGAACTTAGAAGCTGGGAAAGACCTGACCATAAAGTAAATCTTGATCTTAGAAGAAGAAAATAAGATTTTTTTTTTTTTTTTGGTTTCAAGTTTAAAAATCCTTTTTTATAGGAGTGATTGTGCCCCATTATGTGTGTTAGAAGGGAGGATGATAATACTTGAGTTCATTCATTGCAGAGAACTGTGTTTTGTTCTTTCATGGTCATGTCTTTTCCAGCTTTAGTATTTATATTTTACAAAATATTTTCATATAGTTAGTACATCAGATATTTTTTTTTTTTTTTTTTTTTTTTTTTTTTTGCGGTACGCGGGCCTCTCACTGTTGTGGCCTCTCCCGTTGCGGAGCACAGGCTCCGGACGCGCACGCTCAGCGGCCATGGCTCACGGGCCCAGCCGCTCCGCGGCATGTGGGATCTTCCCGGACCGGGGCACGAACCCGTGTCCCCTGCATCTGCAGGCGGATTCTCAACCACTGCGCCACCAGGGAAGCCCTACATCAGATATTTATAACAACTGTGAGATAGGCCTGGTAGGTATCGTTATCTCACATTTGAGAAAGCTGAGGCTGAGAGAGTTATACTGGAAATAAGAAGATCTAGTAGTTGAACTGTTCCCTTGTTTCTGGTCTCATGCTCTTTATTTTGTTAACTGTGTTACCATCTTAATGGAAAATGGGGTATCTCCAATATTTTCTGACAGGTATTCATTATCTTTTAGATCACCTAATGTGTCAAGATTGAGTTGTATCTCAGAGGAACATTTTCTTAAAAAAAAAAGTTCCAAAAATCTTAACTCCTGAGAAACTATTTCATAATAAACTCATAAACCATCAGTGTACTGAGATAACTGTTTTCATTTGCTCATATTTAAGGTCTCTTGGTCTTGCTATGGCACCACGGGTAAGATTTCTTCAGAGAATGCAAAAACAACCCAACAAAAAACTGGTAGTGAGCCAAGATAATAAAATAATTGAGCCAAGGACTGTCTCCCTCACCAATGATGAAGTGGAAGAATTTAGAGCCTACTTCAATGAGAAAATGTCTATTCTCCAGAAAGGTGGGAAAATACCAGAAGGGACAGAGTACAGACTGGCTAGTGGTATTAGTGATGAAGAGGAAGAAGAGAAAGAATGTGAAGAAGAAATGGAAGAGAAACTGGGAAAAACAAAAGGGTCTCAACCTCAGTCTGTCCCTAGCAACAAAGAGTCACAGAAGAACAAAGAAGTTCCTGTGCAGTTCTTGGACAGAGATGATGATGAGGAGGACGATGGCGTCAATGCTGACTTCTTTAAGGTGAAGAGGCACAATGTGTTTGGTTTGGACCTTAAAGAGAATAAAACATTACAGGTAAGTTTACCCCTAGTGGAGGATCTTCTGTTATTTCCTACCACTTCTTACCACATGCTGCCTGTTGCCTTTGGGGAACTATGGGAAAATAACCAGGAGAAATTTGTAGAATGACTTTCTTTGCTGTGAACTCTACCTCCTTCTCCATCTTTAACGATGGAATAGGTGCTAAAGAATTCTCATTTTTCATAACTTTGGGAATTCTAAGAGGTTGACAGCTTTAATCTTTTCATTTATTGGTTTTCTGATGCATGTTTTAAAAAGTAGCCAGTTTCATGATTATAACATTAAGTAATAAGGTGATGGGGTTTCGTGGTTTATGATGTGAGGATCTTTCATTGTGATTCTTAGTATACTACTTTCTGATTTAAATAATTATAAATATTCCTTACAACAATTCAATCTCTCTAAACTTTTAATGAGATATTTGATTTTGGGCACCAATCCAGAATCTTAAAAAGAAAGCCAGCACTTCTGTTTAAAGGCCATTTATGAAGGTTTATTAAGTTTCACATAGGTCCTTTGTTTCTCACTAGGCACCTGCTAGGAGGAATAAAAGAGATAATCCAGGTAAAGCACCTGTTTCCTGGGGTACTTGCAGGTGCACAGTAAATATGTTTCTCCACCCTTCCCTTATTTTCATTTTAATTTTGTATGCCTTATTCTTGATAATTTCTTTGGAGAGAATTGAATGAAAAATGGACCTGAACTCTTATTCTTTATACAGTTCTAAGAGTCACAATAGGAAATATTAAATTTTGAACTATTAAACTTGGATAGGTTTTTTTTTAAAAAAATTAATTAATTAATATTTTTGGCTCTGTTGGATCTTCATTGCTGTGCTCAGCTTTCTCTAGTTGCAGCAAGCGTGGGCTTCTCATTGCAGTGGTTTCTCTTGTTGCAGAGCACGGGCTCTAGAGCACACGGGCTTCAGTAGATGTGGCACGTGGGCTCTAGAGCGCAAGCTCAGTAGTTGTGGCTCACGGGCCTAGTTGCTTTGCCACGTGTGGGGTCTTTCCAGACCAGGGCTCGAACCCGTGTCCCCTGCATTGGCAGGCGGATTCTTAACCACTCTGCCACCAGGGAAGCCCTGGATAGGTGTTTTTTTAAGTAACTAAATAAAAATTTTACAAGTAGCAAACATACTTACTGAGTACTTTATGTATTAGGCATTTTCTAAACATTATCTCTTTTGGTCCTTGAATAACCCTATAGGTAGGTACTCTATCATTATACAAGTAAGAGGAAAAAAACAGAGATACAGAGATAATAAAATAGTGAGGTGTACAATTAATTATTGGCAAAGTTGGAGTTTGAATCTAGGTATTCTCACTCTAATATTCATATCTTGACCAATAATCTGTTTTTTTGAAGTCTGATTTAGGTTTTCTCTGGACTTTTTATAGTTTTAGCACTTGAGTTTAGGGCTAGTGTTCATTTCAATTTAATTTTTGTGTATGGTGTGAGGTAAGGGTCGAGGTTCCAATGCCTCCCTCCCCCCATGTGGATGTGCAGTTGAACCAGTACTGTTTTCTGAAATTACTGTCCTTTTTCCATTCTAGTTACCTTGACTCTTTGTTGAAAGTTAGTTGACCATGTACGTGTAGGTCTCTGTGTTGACTCACTTGGTTTTATACAGTTACCCTTTCATAAATAACACCCGTGTCGATTAGTATAGCTTTATGGTAAATCTCAAGTCAGATAGTGTTAGTCTTCCAACTTGATATTTTAAAAAATTTTGAGCACTTTTAGACCATTGCATTTCCATGTAAGTTTTTGAATCAGCTAGTTAATATTTACAAAAAGTCTTTTCATATTTTAATTGAGATTGCATTGAATCTATAAATCTGTTTGGGCAGAATTAACAATATTGACCCTTCCAATTCAATATATGACATATCTTTCCATTTATCTAGGCCTTCTTTAATATCTTTTAGCATTTTTAAATTATTTTAAGCATGTGAGTCTTACCACATATTTTGTCAGATCCATCTCTTACTATTTTATAGTTTTCAATGCTATTATCTATACTTCAAAAAATTCAGTTACTTATTTTTTGTTGCTAGAATATAGAAGTACAGTTTTTGTGCACCAGTCATTCTAAACTGTCCTGTTAAGTTATTGTGGTTGTTTTTTGAGATTGTTTGAAGTTTTCTTTGGATCTTCTCTGTAGCTGGTCATGGTATTTGTGAATAAAGATAGTTTCATTTCTTCCTTTCCAATCTGTGTGTGTTTTATTTCATTTTCTTACTTGATTACACTGTATGTTGAACAGCAGTAGTGAGAATGGACATTATTGTCTGTTCCTGTCTTAGGGAGGGGAAACATTCAGTCCTTTACCATTACATCCGATGTAAGCTGTAGGTTTTTTGTAAATGCTTTTAACGGGTTGAAGAAGTTCATTCTATTTCTGGCTGGCTTAGTGTTTTTATCAGAAATGGATGGTGAATTTTGTCAGATGCTTTTTCTGCAACTATTAGGGTGAACATAGAGTTGTTGCTACTTATTCTGTCAGCACATTGATTTTTCTAATGTTGAACCAACCTTAAATTCCTATGATAAACCTCACTCATTCGTGATGTGCTTTCCTTTATCTATTACAGGACTCTATTTGCTAATATTTTGTTAAGGGTCTTTGCTTCTGTGTTCATAAGGGATATTGGTTTGTAGTTTTCCTGTAATGACTTTGAGGACATGACACGTTTTAAAAGCTTTAGATGCATTTTGCCAAACTGTCCTACAGAGAGGTCATATTGATCATTGTCCCACTGGCTTTATGTCCGTGCCCATTTACTAACACCAACACCGAATATCCACATGTTTTTACTGTTTTGAAACAGTTAGTGAGAAATTCAGGCTTACTATTTGAATTTATTTTTCCGTGATTCTGTTATTAAGCATTATTCATTTATTTATCCATTGTATAATTTCTGTGTGTGTATTGCTTGTTTTCCTCTCTCTTTTTTTCTCTTATGATATTGGTCTCTTTCCTGTCGATTTGCAAGATGTCCTTAAACTTTAATTACTATTCCTGGCTTTTAATTATTTTATAGCTCCCACCACATTTTTTGCCTGCCTTCCTTACTGGATTTTGAATTTCCTGAAATTATTGTCTTACTGACCAGTGTGTTTTCATGGCTTGATACAGTGTCTAGGACCTAGTGCAGATTTCACAAATGTTTCATGAATGAATAAGTGAATCACTCATATCTTCTTTCACTTTGATAGTTTTGTTTGCTGTGAATTATGTAGAATTCATATATGTAGAGTATATTCTTTGAAATCTGTATTTTGAAACTAAGTATGATTTGCCTGATTGACTTACAATAATTCAAAAGGTATTGTTGAATTTTCTATAAACACGAGCAGAAATGACTTATTTATTTGACTTGAATGATATAGTTGTGCAGGCCAAGCTTTGTAATTTAGATAGTAAATAAAAATATCTAATAGTAATGATGTAAAGTTCTGTTAACTAAGAATACGTTTGCATAGCATACTATAAAAAGTTCTATCTTTAAAATACCTGCTTTTTTTAACCATAACAAATGGGAAGTATTATGGTGCTTGTGTCAAATGTGAGGGAACTTTGGGGGCAGTTACAGGATTTTTAAGAAGCCAATAAAGGAATGTTTTTCTGTATCTTCCTGCACATTTCCTAGTAGTATACACAAAAAGTAGAGTTAAAATTATTGGCTCTTTAGCTGAAATAGAAATAGAAAGGCTTGTCAACTTCACCTGTTATTTGCCTTTGAATTTTCAAAATCAATACTTATTTGTACTCAGATTATCATTTTTTTTTGTTGGTTGTTGTTCTTTATCATGTTTTCAAGGCATTTGGTTTTGAGTGTGATTTTGTATCCACAATCTCAACTTGACTTTCCTATTTAGCCTTTGTTTTGGCACTTTATATTTTTGTATTGCATTGCAACCATCACTTACTGGAAGCTGCTTTTTTCTTTTATTACCTGTTTTTAAGGATAGACCTGATAAAGTAAAGAAAACCAAACAAACCTTACACAAAATGGGAAATAATACTATCATTTACATATATAAATTAATCTATTCTTGAGAGATTAAGTATTGGTTTCGCTGAAAAGTTCGTTTGGGTCTTTCTGCAACATCTTATGGAAAAACCTGGACAAACTTTTTGGCCAACCCAAAACTTTTTCAGACACTGCTGCCTTCGTTCAAATATTTTTATTGCTCCTGTTTTAGAATTTTCTTTAGGGACAGCATACCAGGCATGAAAGGGAACTGCTTTCATTACCTCTATCACAGGCTGTTCTCTTTGTCTTGTTCTCTTTTTCCTCATTTCTTGCTCCCTTGGAGCAGTTATAGAACTCAATTGAGACTTGGAGTCAGTGGGAACACATTGGATTACAGATTACATGGAATTTGTTTATCATATCATTATCATTAATAAAATAATATATTTTTTGGTATTTAACCATATACCAGTGCTTTCCTTGCAAGTATTTATTTTATTCTCATGACAGGAAAGGCAGATGCTATTATCTAAAATTTCAGAGACATTTAAGTGACTTTTCCAAGGTTACAGTGGTGGAGTTAGTACTCCAATCTATCCCTGATGTCAGATCACATTCTCTTTCTCTTTTATCCTGTTGCCTACCATCATTTGTGTGTGGTTTACTTTCTGTAAATGGGTAGTGCCAGTGTAATTGACAGCACTGTAGATAATTTTGGGCAACTCATTGTGTGTAGACACTTTGAATACAGAATTGATAAGTTTACCTCTTTAGACTTGGACATAAATGGAGAAGAGAGGTACTGAGTGCCAGGAGCAAGTGATATCTTCTGGAAGACTGCCCTATCACAGTTCTTTTCCATTTGACTGGTTCAAGGCATTGACAGAGAAACAGATCTCCTTAGCGTTGGAGAGAGGGAGTCATGAGTGATGGAGCCATGAAAGAAATGGGCAGGAGAGAGCACACTTGGGCTGATTAGGGACTATAGTAGTAAGAGATGTTTGGTTGACCTCCCACCATAGGGAAGGGACTTTTGTTTTTTGCCTTGCTTTCTTGGCTGTTGGGTGTCTAGAAAGTTAGCTTCCAGAGAGACAGTGTTAGAGAGGAGTGTGAATATATAATTAAAATTTTGAAATTGAAAATGATTTTAAAACATGTTCTTAAATATGAGAATGAAATCTCTAAGCAAATACTTTTCTTTCTCATATTTTATAGTTGTTTAGAAATGAGACTGATAGGTGGATTCCATTTTAACTCAGCAAGTGTCATTTTAAAGCTTTCTCAACAGTAAACATAGATCAGTCTTGGTTAAGATTTGAATGATACTCATAAATTATTCTTTGTCCTTAGAGCTGAATCTATATTCTGTTTACATTTTAATTTTATATTTTGGCACAAAATTCTTAGTATTTTAAGAACTCACTGTTGGTGGTAAAACATAGGTTAACTAACTTTAACATTTATTATTAAATTGTTGCTTATGAGTATTCTCCTATAAATATATTGGAAGTTCTGCATCAAGATTCCGATATTTGGGAGCTGGGATTTATCTGCCTCTTGTCTCCTCTCCTTTTCCCTTTCACTCCCTTCTCACTTTCATTTTTTTCTCCTCAGCAGTGATTACTGAGTGTCTACAAGGTGCCAGGGGCTGTGCTAGATTCTTAGTAAGTTTCAGAGCCTTATACTTTAGTTAACATAGCAGATTATTGAACCAAAATTTCAGTACAGAAACTTAGATTTCTGTTCATTTATTGATTCTTGAAACCAAATGTTTTAAAGTGTTAAATTGGCACCACAATAGGGAAGACATCCTGAGAGAAGTTGAGCCTTAAAGAATGGATATGAGTTAATAGGAAGGGGAAAAAGCATTCTAAGCAGAGAGTACAGAATGAGCAAAACCATGGCCACAAGAAAGTGTGTGTTTAGTGTGGGAGCTATTTCTGGTATGATGTTTAGTTTCAGTAGTTAGCCTTTCTGAGGCTTAGTGTCCATCTCTGTAAAGTTACTACCTGGCAGAGTTATTGTGATGCTTAGAGATAGAAAGCAGCCAGCATAGTCTGTGTATGTAGAAGGAGCATGGTTAAAATTAGCTATTATTTCCACTTGATGAAGTATAATGGGAACATAACAGGTAAAGGGTTGGTAGAACTTTGCCAGTGCAATGGCTAGGCAGTGTCCGAGGTAGTGCTGAAAAATAAAGGCTTTTTCTGAATCAGGTTGCATTGTAGAGAGAAAAAGTGATGTATTTTATTTATTCCAGGTGTAGTATCAGGAAACAAGACTACTTTTCGATTTTAGCATAGTTGATAGAGCAGTTTTCACATTTTCAGTGTCCTGCATTGATCTGGAGAGTGCTAAGGCCTACACTGATACTACAGGTCAGGTGATGTCATAGCCAGGTATTTAAGGAGAACTTATAATTTGGTATAATCAGACTATAACTAGGCAAGCACAGTGCCCTGTGGAAATGAATCAGTTGTTTAGAAATAAAACTAAAAATGATGTTAGTGGTAGATATTTCATGTGGAATCATTAAATGAAATTCATTATGATATGAATATTTTTCTGGGTGGAGTTCTCTGTCCAGTTAACTGGCAGTATTCTTGTGGATATTAATACTGTGCAGTATACCTCTAGAAGATATTATATAGAAGATACTAGGTTATGGATATTGTTTATATGTTTAAGACTTGATTTAGTAATGGATATTAGACCATTGACAGAGGAATGGATAAAGAAGATGTGGTACATATATACAATGGAATATTACTTAGCCATAAAAAAGAATGAAATAATGCCATTTGCAGCAACATGGATGGACCTAGAGATTGTCATACTGAGTGAAGTCAGACAGAGAAAGACAAATATACAATATTGCTTATATGTGGAATCTAAAAAATAGGTACAAATGAATTTATTTACAAAACAAATAGAGTCACAGATGTAGTAATCTTATGGATACCAGCAGGGGACGGGAAGGAGGGATAAACTGGGAGGTTGGGATTGACATATACATACTACTGTATATAAAATAGATAACTAATAAGGACCTACTGTATAGCACAGGGAACTCTACTCAAAACTCTGTAATGACCTATATGGGAAAAGAATCTAAAAAGAGTGTGTATATGTATATATATAGCTGATTCACTTTGCTGTACAGAAGAAACTAATATAACATTGTAAATCAGCTATACTCCAATAAAAATTAAACAAAATGGCATTAGAGAAAGTAATGCCCTTGTTTGGGGAGTGATTGGGCATGCTGATGAGCTGCTTTAGGGGAGTGCTGATTTAGCTGTTCTTTTAGCCCCATAATTATTTAATTTGAAAATGGGAATGAACCATGTTAACTTATTTCCAAAAATTTCTTGCAGACAACTGTGTTTTTGTAGAAGAAGATCAGGAAATGATGAACATCTTTTGGTTTTCTATAATCTACCATGCCTTTGAATATTGCATCTCATTGCTTAAACTCTCTACAACCTTGCACAGTATTATCCCCATTTTGTGGGTTAAGAAACAGAGGCTTTGAAAAAAGTTCTATTGCTTGCCTAATGTCCCACAGTTGGTGAAGTGGCAGAACTGGAATTTGTTGTGCCCAGGCCCCATCGATTCTTTTTTCTTTTTCTTTTTTGCTGTACGTGGGCCTCTCCTGCTGCGGAGCACAGGCTCCCGGAGCACAGGCTCCGGACCTCCGGACGCGCAGGCTCAGCGGCCATGGCTCACAGGCCCAGCTGCTCTGCTGCATGTGGGATCTTCCCGGACCGGGGCACGGACCTGTATCCCCTGCATCGACAGGCGGACTCCCAACCACTGTGCCACCAGGGAAGCCCCCCATCGATTCTTTTGACTGTGCTTTTTTCCATTCCTGTCATTTCTACATTTTAGCAGTTCTTTACTTTAGTGCTCTTTACTTTTAGTGTTCCTCTTTACTTCCCACTAGCACTACCACTGTTCTGTCCCACACCGTTTTCACCTCAGACTTGGCTTGTGGGATAAGCCTTGTAATTGGTCCCAAATGTTGTTCTTCTGAGTCATCTTCCTGTGAACCTCTCTCAGGTCTATTTTTTCATGTGGTTGACCTTCCATGCCTCCCTTCATTTCATCCTTTTCAGTTGGGCTTTGTAAACTAGCTCCTTCCCTGTTAAACTACCAGTCCAGTGCATTATTCCCAGTGTGAGTTTCCAGTTACACTGAAGGGATTCCTTCCTAGGATATTCTCACCACTCCAGCCTTTCACATCTTTCAAGATTCAGGGCTGATTTTGCCTCTTCCTTGAAGTCTTTCTTACTTATCTCACTGACCTCCGGATTCCACTTGTCTATTTTGCTAGTACTTTTCTTTTTGGCTCTTCATAATATACCTACTTGAATGTCTTAATTTCCATTTCTCTTGGTGATTCCTGAGATTGTCATAACCTTTGTATGCAAGGGTCTTATATATTGCTGTTGAATTAAACAGAAGGGAAAACTCTTTGAAATAAAACCTAGGAGTCAAGAAGCTTCTCAATTTTTTGGTACTGTGAAGTGGAACACAATCTTAAATGTTGAGTAGCTCAAACAGAGTTGTTATGTATGTTCTTTTGTCTTCTTACAGGTACTTTTATTTTATTTTATTTTTTGCATCCTGTGCTTAATTCTTGTAAGCTTCATTCTAATTCAAAAGGAATAGTTACTGTGTGACTTGAAGCTTAAATGTACATACTGAGTTGCTATGTATATGTATATATATATTTTTCTCCCCTATTTGAGTTTTGTGTGCAAATGATTTCCTAAGGATGTAAATTCTCAGTGGAAAGCTAAAAGTTTTTGGCTTGATGTTTATTCTTTCACATGCTGCATCATTATTGTATCAAAAATATTTCAACTTGTTTCTCTTCATTTCCTAGTTTTATACGTATTCAATGTTTAAAGGAACTGCTGACTAGTACTGGATTTTCTCATGACCTACTTTTATAGCCTAAATTTCAGGAACTACATTTATCAGGGTGTACTTATCTTCATTTTTAGGTAAAGTGGAGGTAATGACAGAAATTTGAAATAGGACAGGCTATTCTTGAAGAGGGTCATATAAGTTGCCCTTGAACTTGACTGTTAGGATAATCAGAAATAAGGAGCTTTTCAAAGTCATCAACAGGTGCTTGTGTACGTGTGTGTATATATATATAAAACAAATATAACTATAGAGAATTTAGACTAATATGCCAGGTTTTCTGCTTATGAACAGATTAGTTCCAGTATGCTCTTTGTGAGATCCTTTGTTCTTGAGTCTAAGCCATCAGTATATGTATATTTACCTAAAGCTTTTTAACGGGAGGACTGTCTTTGTGGTGACACTGGATTTAACTGTTCAAGTTTCTTTCCAACTCTTAAATTTGTCCAAATGTATTTCACTTTGGACTTTGTTATTTTCAGTGTATTTTTATTTTTATTTTTTTGTGGTACGCGGGCCTCTCACTGTTGTGGCTTCTCCCATTGCAGGGCCTAGGCTCTGGATGCGCCGGCTCAGCGGCCATCACTCATGGGCCTAGCCGCTCCGCAGCATGTGGGATCTTCCCGGACTGGGGCATGAACCCGTGTCTCCTGCATTGGCAGGCGGACTCTCAACCACTGCGCTACCAGGGAAACCCTCAGTGTATGTTTTTGAAACACAGCTTCAAAAATCCATGCTGTGTCTTAAGTCCAAGGCAGCAGTTGAAGCTAGTGCCATCTGGTGGTGACAGGCAGTTAAATAACATTTGCTTTGATGTGAAGCTTTGTTTCTATCATGAGTTTCTATTTTAGGTGAAATGAAGGCTTGTTAAATGAAGCATTAATGAGATAAAAAAAAATTCACTCCTTCAGCAAATATTTACTGCATACCTGCTGTGTGCCAGACATTGAAACATCACCATTCCCTCTCCTCATGGAGTTTTATGTTCTAGTGAGGGGAGATGGACAAAAACTATAAACATGTGCTGTGGGAAAAATGAAGCATGGTAAGGGGGTGGGGTGTAGCGTTTCAAATAGTAGAATGGTGAGAGGCACCTCCCTGAGAGTGTGTAAGGCACTCTTCTACTATTGCTAGATTAAGACCTTTAGATGTTTTAAGCACTTAAGATTATGATGCTTCCTCTGCCCATATGTAATTTGAAACAAAAAGAGTACCACATTTTAAAACAGAGTCCTCAAGTTATTATTTTTTCCATGATGACTACATCATTGCTTTTGTTGAAATATGTTATTTCAGAAACATTTTTTCTTAAAATACTCCAGTTTTGCTGGTGCCCTGAGCATGTGTTGTGAATAGCCAGTTGGTTAATTGCACTTGAAAGCTAGGCCTGGTAGGGGGAAGGAAAGAGAATTCAGACCCTCTTGGGAGCAGGCGCTAGCAAATAAATTGGTCAGAGCAATGGCATTTCAGTGAAGTTCAGTGGGAACAGGGATGCCTGTATATTAAGAAAGGCCTATTTTTCAGTAAAAGTAAAGTCTAAGCATAAATTACATACTTACAAAATAAGTATAAGATTAGCATAGTGATTTCATGATGATTTAAAATTTTAAAGTCTTTAGGGCAGTGCTTCTCAAGCTATGTTTGCTGAAGGGCTAGCATTTAAATTTCCAATTCATCACACAACAATAATTTTATAAAACAGATTAAAGAAAAAAGAGTGAAATGAATGTTTTCTTGGCTCTTTTCTTTCTCTGCCTTTTTTACTGCCTTCTCTTTTTCTCTCTGGGTTAGATGATTATTTTCTCTTTTACTATTTGATCATAAAGCCTCTTTCTGTATTCTTTTTTTTGTTTCTCCCCATTTCTTCTGTTTGTGCGGCCATAATAGAATACAGTGTTGTGGGGTGTTTGTGTCTGTGTAATGAATGATATTTAATGAATGGAACATACTGTTTGTCATTTAGAAAACTGTAGTTTCTCTTTAACCCTTCCATGCCTTTTGGGTTATTTTTGATGAATGGGATTTGGCCCTGTAAGGGATACCACCACATTTGGGATATGAGTGTGTTCCTTGGCCCTTTTTGGCATTGGTTCCTTGTTTAAGTTGTGCACTTTAAACAAGAAAAGATTAAGAGGGAGAAATGATTGGTAAATGGGCCTTTGGCAGGCACATTGACTAGTGTAGTAAAATGTATCTCCTTGAGAGCAGGTAATAACATTTATTTATTTATTTATTGGCGTGTCAGGTCGTATTTGCAGTGCGTGGGCTCTTTGTTGCTGTGCGCCAGCTTCTCTCTAGTTGTGGTGCACGGGCTGCAGAGCGCGTGGGCTCTGTATTTGCAGCACTCGGGCTCTGTAGTTGTGGTGCGTGGGCTTAGTTGCCCCTCGGCTTGTGAGATCTTAGTTCCCTGACCAGGGATCCAACTGGCGTCCACTGCATTGCAAGACAGATTCTCAACCACTGGACCACCAAGGAAGTCCCAGCACTTCTTGCTTATAGCTGCATTTTCTGCAACATCTTTTACACGTAGACACTGAATGCTTGTTTCTAGTGTGGGGTCATTTTCTTTCAGTGAGCCTTTCCTGTGCCATTCATTGACAGCACTTTCATCCTTAGTATCAAAATAAAAGAAAACAATAGTGTAGCTCTTCCTAAACAAATCATAATTAGAAACATATATGATGACGTTATAATAAAGTGAGTTTAAAAAATTTTATTTATTTTTCAAGCTGGGAGTGTTTTGCCATAGAATAAAAAATTTATCTCTATTAAGCAAGAGGCAGACCATCAATCTCTGGACATTTTCTCCCCAAGAACGCTGTTGCTGTTTTTGGTTTGTTTTCCTTTCTTTTCTTCTTTTAGCTTGCCTCCTGGCTGTTAGAATAGAGGTGATAGACAGATCTGATATACTGTTGGGCAGAGAATCTGCTGGTTTTTATTTGGCATAATAAATGATTGAAAACAGAGTGATATTTTGTTACAGTTCTTATAAAGCCAAATACAGTGGTGATTCTTACAGTGCATTAATTTTAAGCTCCAGAAAGAAGTGCCTTACTATACTGGGCACTGTAAATGTCCCTGGAATATATGAAGAAAATCCTAAGCATTTGGCAAATGTGATAGAAGTCACATGTTGCAACTTTTCTAGAGCACATGAAGGATGCAGCTCATATTTTCAGGGATAATCGCTCTTGATAAAATTGTCTTACTGTTGGTCTGTTCCCTCCCCACCCCTCACATTGGTGGAATAAGTGAATCAATTAATTTTTCAGTGGCAGTCAATATAGAGCCTGCCTCCAAATAATAATTCCTACCTGAGTTTGTTTTCTAAATTAAAATGGCATATTTCCCATTATTTCTTTTGTGTGATCACAATTAGAATAATTCTTCCATCTGCATGCATTTTCATGTCTGCTGGTTTATGTCATAGGAAGCAACAGAGCAGAGGAATGCTTTCTTCCTTGCTGTGATACCTAATTTTGGAGGTATACTAATTTCAGAATGTTTGTTGTAGGAAATGGTTGCATATTCCAGAAGCAGTAAGAACTTGCTGAATAATGTTCTCTCCTGTGGTTTGGTTCAGCACTGTTTTTGCATTTTTTGATCTATCTGGACTGTTTTTCCTATGTGCTGACATTCCATAAAGTAGGACTTTACAAATCAAAGAGTAGGTAGATTTCTATTAGGTTCTCTATCTCTACTCCCCACCCAAATCTTCTGAGACTGAATTTTTTTTTTTTTTTAAGAAATGTGAAAAGCTAGCTTTTAGTGAATCTTATTTTCTCCTTACTATTTCCCATTAAGTGTTTTTAGGTTGACTCAATTTCAAGCATACTTAGTAGTACATGTTTTAATAGCTATTGAACAATTTTATTTAATAACTTGAACAAAGTAGTGGTGTTCAGTGGGTGTTTTTAGAAATAATAGTCTATTTCTAACTCTCCCCCTTCACATATTGCCCAAGAATATGGCATCAGTGTCCTGGAGCCTACCTACCTATCTAATGTCCAGCCTGTCTGCTAACACCAGCTTAGCTAACCAGATTTATAATGGATTTATAGTTACGGGATTAGATGTGGTATACTGGGTTACTCTTCCTCTCTCCATTTCCCCACCTCCCATTAACTAGCCCTGTTCTGTGGTGGAAATTGCAGGTTAATTTGGCTTTTCTTATTGTTTTACTGAAAAGAGAAAAATTATTTCTAGGTTTCAAGAACCATGAAGAGTCTGAGATTCTACTCTGCTTGCCATGAGTTAGCCTGCCATATTTTGATAATATGTTGCTAGACAACTGATGGGACAGCAGGCTGCATGAGCTTCAAGTTTGCATTGGTTCCCTTGCCTCTGAAGTTCCACAGGGGCCATGTGGAGGTGTCTCCAGGTTGGAGCTGTCCACAGGGTAGGTTTGTGTCAGAGCTAGGAAGAAGACTGCTAGCAAACCTGCCCAGCTTTCACCCAGAGGGAGACATTGTCTCTAATAACCTGGTCAGGAGGAAGTCTGTTCATTGTCCCCAGGGGAGATACTATCTCTGTCTTCTAAGGCTGTATGCTGTGTTGACATCCTTGAAAGATAATCCTCCGGAAGAGTAACTGATTTAAGATGTGCAGAAACATGAGAGGCCCATAGATGATTATCTCTCAATGCTTGGTAGCAGCAGAGTCAGAACTGTTTCCTTCTGGTTCTGTTTTGGTGTGTTTCTCCCAAATCAGAATGTAGAAAAACTAGTTTAAATGATGACATGAATTCCAGAGAGACAGATTCCTCCATATGAGAACTGTTGCTTTTATTTGATAAGGCCTAAAATAGTGGGTAGTTACATTTGCTGGGACCAAGTCAGGTGCTCCAAAGTGTGCGTCCGGAGCAACCTGTCCTCATGCTCTCATAGCACCGAGCACGCTGCACTGTCATATTGTTTGTTTTCCCCACTGTATGATGTACCTTTACGGAGGCAGGGAATATATATTAATTCATTTTTGTGTCTTTATATTTGTCAGGGTTGCCTGTCGTTCTAATAGGTTTTTAGTAGCTGTTTGTTGAATGAAAAGAATGAATAAATAAATAAACAAGTAGAGCCTTTTAAATTCAAATCTGGTTAATGTTTTGTGTGTTTAATCAGATATCTTACCCCAATTTGAGACTGTACCATTTGATAGAAAAATGTACTGGGAACACAAGGGGGTCAGAAAATATTTGTTGCCTGAATGGGTTAATCTTAGGTAGGACCCTTGTGTTGGATTAGAAAAGCTGGGTTAGGTACAGAGTAAATACCTTGTGTGAAATCTTTCCTAAGCCTGACTTTAATTCATCCATATCTTTTTCTTTGCATATTGGTTATTTTGATCTCTAGGACCTGTTTTCTTGCTGTGATCCTCTGTTGTTCTAGAGAAGAATAAAAATTTAAGTGATATTTTGGCTATTCACCTTTTTCTGAAGATGGTTGAGAAAATATTTTAGAAAAACTAACTTCTTATGTTGAACAGCCAGTAATTTTATTTTATAGTGAGTTTACTTGTAGAGATTAGTTTGATCCTAATGCTGTCCATCAGTGGGTTCTTTTAGATCTAGATGGGTATATAGTTTTGAGCAGAGTGTGTGTTTAAATCACTATTTCCAGGAGAGTTTGCAAGACTCTTTCCCACCGTTGTGTACTTCTTCAGCCTAGACTTAACCTTAGCAGAGGCAGATGGAGGCAGGCTTCCTGTTTCTCAGTGCTGGCACAGACGCACCTCCATTTGCAGCACCACTTGAGTCCTGGTGTCCCCACACTTAAGAAGCTTGGAGAAGCAATTTAAGAACTACTAGACAATAATTGTGCTGTCTCTTTTGAGACATGGGTGGTAAGCACAATAATCAAAATTACCTAGTTATTTTAAACCAGAAATGACAGAATTGTTTTGGCAGGTCTGTGTGTTCACATCTGTGTTGGGTTTATATGTTCCTGCAAAAAGTGTGTTTAGCAGTATAAAGGAGAATAATGATTCATAAGCTTTTTCAAATTCAGATCTACAATTCATTTATACTTAATTATATCCTCATTAATATCATTTTGAATGGCTTTATATAGTTTTCTAGGAATTCCTCAGATTAGAAGTTGAGGGAAAGAGTAGTTTCATTGCAGCTGGGGAAGCATTTTTCCAGTAGTGTCCATGTCCATGTGTATTGAGTTGCACATATTGTGTGAAATGTAGAGCCTTAGCATGTGCCAAGAAACAATCATTTAATGAGGCTATTTATGTCTCTGGTTTTCTCAGGTTGAAAGACCCTGCTAGACTGCTTAGAACACCAGCTTTTGTCTTATTCTGTTGAGGTCTCTGTAAAAACACCCATAGCCACTTCAGGGACTTATTTATTCCTCCTTTCACTGAAATAATTCATAGTTCCCAGACCCAAAAGTCTATTGAAAGAATAAAGTACTGAACCTTTAGGAATAGTGGGTTAGTCTGAGCATTTGGGATTGTTTGTGTCAGTTGGCCTTAAATATCTTCTGCCACAGTTGACCCCCGTAGTTAATCAAGTGTTTGTTGGTTTTACTCACTTAATGTGGACATGTTACTGTACCAAACATGAAACAATTAGACTTGTCGGCTCTCAGGAAAGTTACAGAGTTGAGGAGATAGGACATTTATGTGGAAATGTTATATGAAAAAACAATTTAAGATAGCTATGTAAAAAGGATAATATAAAACTTTTATTACCTAAATAAAATGTTTTGAATTTGGGCTAGAGTCTTAGAGATCTTTCTGAGTAGGTGGAACTTGATTAGTACTAAAGGCTGTGTTGGATCTGATAGGTGAAGAAAGAGGGAAAGGGTATGAGCAGAGTTGGGGGCAGTAGTTTGGGTCATTAGTTTTGGAAGAGTAGAAGAGCTTTGCAGGAACCATGAGACAAGCCAAGAGTGATTCTATTTATATGTTTTTGTATCATCCAAGTTCATTACTATGACCACTACTGCAGTTTAAATATAAACCTGATCATAGTATCAAGTAAAGGAAAGTTGATGCAGATTCATCTTAAAACATGACTTCTGAAAGTTAGTCTTCCTTTTTACAATAATTCTCTGAGTAGTCTTAATTATTAAGTATTAAGTTAGCATTTATAATTGTGATTTTTATCAGTGAGAAGAAAATAACTAAGTGAGATACTGAACTCTTCTAGACCTTGAAGACCTGATATATGGTTAGATATGTTGGAAATTAGTGCATTGTGTTATTCCCTTCTCAGTGGAAGACTTTCAGCATGTCTCTCATATCCCCTCATTTTTGATAATAGCTTTATTGAGATATAATTCTTGTATTATAAATTTCATTGTTTAAATTGTACAACTCAGTAGCTTTTGGTTTGTTTCCAGAGTTGTCCAACCATCATCACAATCATAGAATATGTCATTACATATGAGGAAATCCCACACCCTTTAGCTGTTACTCCTCAAGCCCCCATTTTTCCTCAGCCATAAGCAACCACTAATATATTTTCTATCTCTACAGGTTTGCTTATTTTGGATAGTCTGTATAAATGGAATCATGTATGTGGTCTTTTGTGACTGGCTTCTTTCACTTGAGATAATGTTTTTAAGCTTCATTCATATTGTTGCATGTATCAGTACTTCATTCCTTTTTATGGCTTAATAATGTTCCACTGTATAGAAACACCACATTTTGTTTATCCCTTCATCAGTGTCCATCTTTTGGCAATTATGAATGATGCTGCTATGAACATTCATGTACAAATTTTTGTGTGAACCTAAGTATTCATTTCTGTTGGGTATATACCTAGGATTGCAATAGCTAGGTCATATAGCAAGAATGTTTAACGTTTTGCAAGTCTGTTTTCCCGAGTGACTGTACCACAAACAGTGTATCAGAGCTCCAGTCCTCCCATATCTTTTTTTTTTTACCATCTTTATTGGAGTATAATTGCTTTACAGTGGTGTGTTAGTTTCTGCTTTACAACAAAGTGAATTAGCTATACATATACATATGTTCCCATATCTCTTCCCTCTTGCGTCTCCCTCCCTCCCACCCTCCCTATTCCACCGCTCTAGGTGGTCACAAACCACCTAGCTCATCTCCCTGTGCCGTGTGGCTGCTTCCCACTAGCTATCCACCCTACGTTTGGTAGTGTATATATGTCCATGCCACTCTCTCACTTCGTCACATCTTACCCTTCCCCCTCCCCATATCCTCAAGTCCGTGCTCTAGTAGGTCTGTGTTTTATTCCCGTCCTACCCCTAGGCTCTTCATGACTTTTTTTTTTTCTTCTTAGATTCCATATATATGTGTTAGCATACTGTATTTGTTCTTCTCCTTCTGACTTACTTCACTCTGTATGACAGACTCCAGGTCTATCCATCTCATTACAAATAACTCAGTTTCATTTCTTTTTATGGCTGAGTAATATTCCATTGTATATATGTGCCACATCTTCTTTATCCATTCATCTGTTGATGGACACTTAGGTTGCTTCCATGTCCTGGCTATTGTAAATAGAGCTGCAATGAACATTTTGGTACATGACTCTTTTTGAATTATGGTTTCTCAGGGTATATGCCCAGTAGTGGGATTGCTGGGTCGTATGGTAGTTCTATTTGTAGTTTTTTAAGGAACCTCCATACTGTTCTCCATAGTGGCTGTATCAATTTACTTTCCCTCCAGCAGTGCAAGAGGGTTCCCTTTTTTCCACACCCTCTCCAGCATTTATTGTTTCTAGATTTTTTGATGATGGCCGTTCTGACCAGTGTGAGATGATATCTCATTGTAGTTTTGATTTGCATTTCTCTAATGATTAATGATGTTGAGCATTCTTTCATATGTTTGTTAGCAATGTGTATATCTTCTTTAGAGAAATGTTTATTTAGGTCTTCTGCCCATTCTTGGATTGGGTTGTTTGTTTTTTTGATATTGAGCTGCATGAGTTGCTTATAAATTTTGGATATTAATCCTTTGTCAGTTGCTTCATTTGCAAATATTTTCTCCCATTCTGAGGGTTGTCTTTTGGTCTTGTTTATGGTTTCCTTTGCTGTGCAAAAGCTTTTAAGTTTCATTAGGTCCCATTTGTTTATTTTTGTTTTTATTTCCATTTCTCTAGGAGGTGGGTCAAAAAGGATCTTGCTGTGGTTTATGTCATAGAGTGTTCTGCCTAAGTTTTCCTCTAAGAGTTTGATAGTGTCTGGCCTTGCATGTACGTCTTTAACCCATTTTGAGTTTATTTTTGTGTATGGTGTTAGGGATTGTTCTAATTTCATACATTTACAGGTAGCTGTCCAGTTTTCCCAGCACCACTTATTGAAGAGGCTGTCTTTTCTCCACTGTGTTTCCTTCCCTCCTTTATCAAAGATAAGGTGACCATATGTGTGTGGGTTTATCTCTGGGCTTTCTATCCTGTTCCATTGATCTCTATTTCTGTTTTTGTGCCAGTACCATACTGCCTTGATTACTGTAGCTTTGTAGTACAGTCTGAAGTCAGGGAGCCTGATTCCTCCAGCTCCATTTTTCGTTCTCAAGATTGCTTTGGCTATTCAGGGTCTTTTGTGTTTCCGTACAAATTGTGAAATTTTTTGTTCTAGTTCTGTAAAAAATGCCAGTGGTAGTTTGTTACGGATTGCATTGAATCTGTAGATTGCTTTGGGTAGTAGAGTCATTTTCACAATGTTGATTCGTCCAATCCCAGAACATGGTTTATCTCTCCACCTATTTGTATCATCTTTAATTTCTTTCATCAGTGTCTTATAATTTTCTGCATACAGGTATTTTGTCTCCTTAGGTAGGTTTATTCCTAGATATTTTATTCTTTTTGTTACAGTGGTAAATGGGAGTGTTTCCTTAATTTCTCTTTTAGATTTTTCATCATTAGTGTATACAAATGCCAAGAGATTTCTGTGCATTAATTTTGTATCCTGCTACTTTACCAAATTCATTGATTAGCTCTAGTAGTTTTCTGGTAGCGTCTTTAGGATTCTCTAAGTATAGTATCATGTCATCTGCAAACAGTGACAGCTTTACTTCTTCTTTTCTGATTTGGATTCCTTTTATTTCTTTTTCTTCTCTGATTGCTGTGGGTAGAACTTCCAAAACTACATTGAGTGAGAGTGGTGCGAGTGGGCAACCTTGTCTTGTTCCTGATCTTAGTGGAAATGGTTTCAGTTTTTCACCATTGAGGACAATGTTGGCTGTGGGTTTGTCATATATGGCCTTTATTACGTTGAGGAAAGTTCCCTCTATGCCTACTTTCTGAAGGGTTTTTATCATAAATGTGTGTTGAATTTTGTCAAAAGCTTTCTCTGCATCTATTGAGATGATCATATGGTTTTTCTCCTTCAGTTTGTTGATATGGTGTATCACGTTGATTGATTGGCATATATTGAAGAATCCTTGCATTCCTGGAAAAAACCCCACTTGATCATGGTGTATGATCCTTTTAATGTGCTGTTGGATTCTGTTTGCTAGTATGTTGTTGAGGATTTTTGCATCTATGTTCATCAGTGATATTGGCCTGTAGTTTTCTTTCTTTGTGACGTCTTTATCTGGTTTTGGTATCAGGGTGATGGTGGTCTCATAGAATGAGTTTGGGAGTGTTCCTCCCTCTGCTATGTTTTGGAAGAGTTTGAGAAGGATAGGTGTTAGCTCTTCTCTAAATGTTTGATAGAATTCGCCTGTGAAACCATCTGGTCCTGGGCTCTTGTTTGTTGGAAGATTTTTGATCACAGTTTCAATTTCAGTGCTTGTGATTGGTCTGTTCATATTTTCTATTTCTTCCTGGTTCAGTCTCGGCAGGTTGTGCATTTCTAAGAGTTTGTCCATTTCTGCCAGGTTGTCCATTTTATTGGCATAGAGTTGCTTTTAGTAATCTCTAATAATCTTTTGTATTTCTGCTGTGTCCATTGTTCCTTCTCCTTTTTCATTTCTAATTCTATTGATTTGAGTCTTCTCCCTTTTTTTCTTGATGAGTCTGGCTAATGGTTTATCAATTTTTTAAATCTTCTCAAAGAACCAGCTTTTAGTTTTACTGATCTTTGCTATCATTTCCTTCATTTCTTTTTCATTTATGTCTCATCTGATCTTTATGATTTCTTTCCTTCTGCTAAATTTGGGGTTTTTTTGTTCTTCTTTCTGTAATTGCTTTAGGTGCAAGGTTAGGTTGTTTTCGAGATGTTTCCTGTTTCTTAAGGTAGGATTGTATTGCTATAAACTTCCCTCTTAGAACTGCTTTTGCTGCATCCCATAGGTTTTGGGTCATCGTGTCTCCATTGTCATTTGTTTCTAGGTATTTCTTGATTTCCTCTTTGATTTCTTCAGTGATCAATTCGTTATTAATTACTGTATTGTTTATCCTCCAGGTGTTTGTATTTTTTACAGATGTTTTCCTGTAATTGTTATCTAGTCTCATAGAATTGTGGTTGGAAAAGATAACTGATACGATTTCAGTTTTCTTAAATTTACCAAGGCTTGATTTGTGACGCAAGATATGATCTATCCTGGAGAATGTTCCATGAGCACTTGAGAAAAATGTGTATTCTGTTGTTTTTGGATGGAATGTCCTATAAAATCAATTAAGTCCATCTTGTTTAATGTATCATGTAGAATTTGTGTTTCCTTATTTTCATTTTGGATGATCTGTCCATTGGTGAAAGTGGGGTGTTAAAGTCCCCCACTATGATTGTGTTACTGTCGATGTCCCCTTTTATGGCTGTTAGTATTTGCCTTATGTATTGAGGTGCTCCTATGTTGGTGCATAAATATTTACAATTGTTATATCTTCTTCATGGATCGATCCCTTGATCATTATGTAGTGTCCTTCTTTGTCTCTTGTAACAGTCTTTATTTTAATGTCTATTTTGTCTGATATGAGAATTGCTACTCCAGCTTTCTTCTGATTTCCATTTGCATGGAATATCTTTTTCCATTCCCTCACTTTCAGTCTGTATGTATCCCTAGGTCTGAAGTGGGTGTCTTGTAGACAGCATATATATGGGTCTTGTTTTTGTATCCATTCAGCCAGTCTGTGTCTTTTGATGGGAGCATTTAATCCATTTACATTTAAGGTAATTATCGATATATATGTTCCTATTACCATTTACTTAATTGTTTCAGGTTTGTTCTTGTAAGTCTTTTCCTTCTCTTTTTTTCTTGCCTAGAGAAGTTCCTTTAGCATTTGCTGTAAAGGTGGTTTGGTTGTGGTGAACTCTCTCAGCTTTTGCTTGTCTGTAAAGGTTTTAATTTCTCCATCAAATCTGAATGAGATCCTTGCTGGGTAGAGTAATCTTGGTTGTAGGTTTTTCTCTTTCATCACTTTAAATATGTCCTGCCACTCCCTTCTGGCTTGCAGAGTTTCTGCTGAAAGATCAGCTGTTAACCTTATGGGGATTCCCTTGTGTGTTATTTGTTGTTTTTCCCTTGCTGCTTTTAATATGTTTTCTTTGTATTTAATTTTTGATAGTTTGATTAATGTGTCTTGATGTGTTTCTCCTTGGATTTATCCTGTTTGGCACTCTCTGTGCTTCCTGGAGTTGATTAACTATTTCCTTTCCCATATTAGGGAAGTTTTCAACTATAATCTCTTCAAATATTTTCTCAGTCCCTTTCTTTTTCTGTTCTTCTGGGACCCCTATAATTTGAATGGTGGTGCATTTAATGTCCCAGAGGTCTCTGACTGTCCTCAATTCTTTTCATTCTTTTTTCTTCATTCTGCTCTGCAGTAGTTATTTCTAGTATTTTATCTTCCACGTCATTTATCCGTTCCTCGGCCTCAGTTATTCTGCTATTGATTCCATCTAGAGTATTTTTAATTTCATTTATTGTATTGCTCATCATTGCTTGTTTCCTCTTTAGTTCTTCTAGGTCCTTGTTAAATGTTTCTTCCATTTTCTCTATTCTATTTGCAAGATTTTGGATCATCTTTAGTATCATTATTCTGAATTCTTTTTCAGGTAGACTGCCTATTTCCTCTTCATTTGTTAGGTCTGGTGGGTTTTTACCTTGCTCCTTCATCTGCTGTGTGTTTTTCTGTCTTTTCATTTTGCTTATCTTACTGTGTTTTTGGGTCTCCTTTTCGCAGGCGACAGGTTCGTAGTTCCCATTGTTTTTGGTGTCTGTCCCCAGTGGCTAAGGTTGGTTCGGTGGGATGAGTAGGTTTCCTGGTTGAGGGTACTAGTGGCTGTGTTCTGGTGGATGAGGCTGGATATTGTCTTTCTGGTGAGCAAGTCCATGTCTGTTGGTGTGTTTTGTGGTGTCTGTGGCCTTATTATGATTTTAGGCAGCCTCTTGGCTAATGGACGGGGCTGTAGACCTGTCTTGCTCTTTGTTGGGCATAGGGTGTCCAGCAGTGTAGCTTGCTAGTTGTTGAGTGTAGTTGGGTCTTGGTGTTGAGATGGAGATAACTGGAAGATTTTCACCATTTGATCTTATGTGGAGCTGGGAGGTCTCTTGTGGACCAGTGTCCTGAAGTTGGTTCTCCCACCTCAGGCACAGCCCTGATGCCTGCCTGGAGCACCAAGAGCCTTTAATCCACACGGCTCAGAATAAAAGGGAGAAAAAATAGAAAGAAAGAAAGAAAGAAAGAGAATAAAATAAAGCAGGATAAAATAAAGTTATTAAAATAAAATATAATTATTGAGAAAACTTTTAAAAAGTAAAAAAAAAAAAGGGACAGTCAGCACCCTAGGACAAATGGTGAAAGCAAAGCTATACAGACAAAAATCTCACACAGAAGCATACACATACACACTCAGAAAAAGAGAAAAAGGGGGAAAAAAAAAATATCTTGCTCCCAAAGTTCACCTCCTCAATTTGGGATGATTCGTTGTCTATTCAGGTATTCCACAGATGCAGGGTACATCCAGTTGATTGTGGAGCTTTAATCCGCTGCTTCTGAGGCTGCTGGGTGAGATTTCCCTTTCTCTCTTTTGTTCGCACAGCTCCTGGGGTTCAGCTTTGGATTTGGCCCTGCCCTTGTGTATAGATTGCCTGAGGGCGTCTGTTCTTTGCTCATACAGGACGGGGTTAAAGTAGCAGCTGATTCGGGGGCTCTGGCTCACTCAAGCTGGGGGAAGGAGGGCTGTGGATGTGGGGCGAGCCTGCGGCGGCAGAGGCCAGCATGACGTTGCACCAGCCTGAGGTGCGCCGTGTATTCTCCCGGGGAAGTTGTCCCTGCATCATGGGACCCTGGCAGTGGCGGGCTGTACAGGCTCCCGGGAGGAGCAGTGTGGATAGTGACCTATGCTCGCACACAGGCTTCTTGTTGGCTGCAGCAGCGGCCTTAGCGTCTTATGCCTGTCTCTGGGGTCTGCGCTGATAGCCGTGGCTCACGCCTGTTTCTGGAGCTCCTTTAAGCAGAGCACTTAATCCCCTCTCCTCGTGCACCAGGAAGCAAAGAGGGAAGAAAAAGTCTCGTCTCTTCGGCAGCTCCAGACTTCTCCTGGACTCCCTCCTGGCTAGTCGTGGTGCACTAACCCCTTCAGGCTGTATTCACGCAGCCAACCCCAGTTCTGTCCTGGCATCCACCGAAGCCCGAGCCTCAGCTCCCAGCCTCTGCCTGTCCTGGCGGGTGAGCAGACAAGCCTCTCAGGCTGCTGAGTGCTGGGCAGCACCAATCCTCTGTGCGGGAATCTCTCTGCTTTGCCCTCCTCACCCTGTTACTGTGTTCTCCTCCATGGCTCCGAAGCTTCCCCTGTCTGCCACCCGCAGTCTCTGCCCGTGAAGGGGCTTCTAGTGTGTGGAAACCTTTCCTCCTTCACAGCTCCCTCCCACTGGTGCAGGTCCCGTCCCTATTCTTTTGTCTCTGTTTATTCTTTTGCCCTACCCAGGTACATGGGGAGTTTCTTCCCTTTTGGGAGGTCTGAGGTCTTCTGCCAGCATTCAGTGGGTGTTCTATAGGAGCAGTTCCATGTGTAGATGTATTTCTGATGTATCGGTGGGGAGGAGGGTGATCTCCGCGTCTTACTCTTCCAACATCTTCTCTCCGGCCCTCCCATATCTTCAGTAGCACTTGTTATCATCTATGTTTTTTGATTATAGCCATCCTACTGGATGTGAAATGGTATTTCATTGTGAATTTGACTTGCATTTCCCTGATGACCAATGAGTTGCTTATACTCATGTTGTTTTAGTTTGGTTGAGTATACAGAGCATAGGCATTGAAAGATGATTAACAATACCTGTTAGCTTAGATATGTTATAGAAATATTTTGGAGGGAGAGGACCTGTGAGGGTGGGACTTGAATTGAGTCTTGAAGAAAAGAATTTAGCTACAATTGTGATTATAAGGATTTTTTAGCCTTGCAGATAGAAATGTACATTTCAACATTTCATGTTGTGAAAGGGGACTGGGGGGAGTTGTGAAGGTACATGTAAAGGAATCATAGCTAAATTTGGATAGGTAGGTTGTGCTAGATTAGGAGGCTCAGTATATGAATTTGATCTTGATAGTGTCAATAGGGATCATTTAACATATTTTGTTTTAGTCTGATTATATAAAAATCATTTTCCGTAGATCAGTCTGATCAAAATATAAATCAAGGATAGTAGATAGGTATCCTATTATATGCTAACTGATTAGTTGGTGTTGGCAACCTGGATCTCTATATTGAAAAGAATGATAAATTCAGTTTGGCTCAATGGGCCAGAGTGCGGTGATTGAATAATGAGGCCCACTTTTAATATGGTATGGAAGAGTTTTGACAGGATCAATACTTACTTCCCATTTCTAGGTAGGCTGAGGTGATAGCAGTGAATGTAAGAAACATGGAGAGAAGTGTTAATGGCATAAAACTGTGGGGGCAAAATGTTTGTGACTTCTACCCTGACATTCCTTTTGATTTCTGGGTAACTTACTTACTTACCTGTATACTTTCTAATTTCTTTGACTCAGTCCCCATCCTCTTCATGCCTACCACTATACTCTCCCTATTCTTTCCTTTGGACTGTTAAATTAGTCCCCTAACCGATCTCCTTTCTCAAATCCATTCTCTAACATAGCCATCAGAATTGTCTTAATTAAAGGCACATCTAATCAGTACTATTAATGATCTTCCTCTTGCTATATATACTACGACTCCAGAGTTATTGAGTCATGGAATTCATCCTGTCAAACTTTTTATGGATTTTGGCCTTCCTGAGACCTTGGGATACACTGCACCATTATTAGGTTTCAGACAGAAACACGTACACACACACACACACACACACACACACACACACACACACACACACGCAAACACGAAGTAACATTCAAAAACAGTTTAAGTCTGCATAGGGGCTTCTATGGTGTAGGTATAGTAAGCGTCTGATCCTCCTGCAGTTAAGAATCATAAGTTTTGGACAAAACAAAAACTTAAAGACTTGAGAGAGAGCAAAAGTAAGCAGATTTTAGAGGGGAGTCAAAACTTGCAAGAAAGGACTAGCTGACAACAGGGTGGATTTTCTGTTGTGGCCCCTCTGTCCTAAGGATGGGCCACAGTAACAAAGTGGGAAAAACTCCCATACGAAGTATGCAGTCTTACTGGCCTGAGGAAAAGAGTGGGGCTAGGGCAGTTATGGCCCTCAGAGTGAGAGGAAACCTCTGGAAGAGAGAGCCGGAGAAGGAGCGCTCCAAATCATTTTAAGGCCATTTAACTCCCCTTTGTCAGCAAATGATGAGGAACTAGATTTAAAAAAATCAATAGACATATGAAAACATTGAGAATGTATGTGGATAATACTATCAACTAACTGATATTTTAGAACAATACATCCAACAACTGCAGAGTATTTGTTTCCAGTTCACATGGTGTTTTCATAATACATTATATACTAAGTCATAAAATAAGCATCAATATATTTAAAAGGTTTGAATTCCTACTGAGTATGTACTTCGATTACAACTGAATTAAAATAGGAATCAGTAAAACATCTAGGAATACCCCATACTGGGAAACCCAATCCATTCAAAGCCTGAAGATAGCGAGTATCCTTGCTAATAGCCTGTTTTTGTCTTCTCATTGCTAATATTGACATGAATATGCATTTTAAATAGTGGGGTAGAAGTACAGAGGAATACAGAATGGTTTACATATGACTATTGAAATCTGTATCTGGATTTTTTCCTTAGCTTTATTGAGATATAATCATGTAGATATTTTTAAAGGCCAGAATGGTAAAGGAAATAGAATTCTATCCCTTATTATATACAATTTATGAAGTAAGGATTTGTTATGATGTACTATAATTCTTATAATTATTGTACTAACAGTGTTTACACTGTTAATGATGGGAATCTTTATTCCAGGAATGGGGGATTACTGCTGTATTTATTTCACTCTTCAGTAGTTTGTTAGCTTACTGAAAGGTTGCATGTTTTATCAGGCCAAATTTAAAAGTTCTCTTGAAGCTTAAAGGTCAAAGAACTGATCCTCTTGTTATTCGTTTTTTTTTTTTTTTAACTTTTTTTTTTTAACTTCTTTATTTGAGTATAACTGTTTTACAATAGTGTGTTAGTTTCTCCTTTACAACAAAGTGAATCAGTTATACATATACATATGTTCCCATAACTCTTCCCTCTTGTGTCACCCTCCCTCCCACCCTCCTTATCCCACCCCTCTAGGTGGTCACAAAGCACAGAGGTGAACTCCCTGTACTATGCTGCAGCTTCCCACTAGCTATCTAATTTACATTTGGTAGTGTGTATACGTCCCTGCCACTCTCTCACATCGTCACAGCTTACCCTTCCCCCTCCCCATATCCTCAAGTCCATGCTCTAGTAGGTCTGTGTTTTATTCCCATCCTACCACTAAGCTCTTCATGACTTTTTTTTTTTTTTTTTAGATTCCATATATATGTGTTAGCATACGGTATTTGTTTTTATCTTTCTGACTTACTTCACTCTGTTACTCTTGAAAGAGAGAAAACGTGTAATTTTATTAAACGGTTCCTTTAAATGCTTGGTTTTCTTCCTCATGCTTCTTGGAGTTGTCACTGCTATAATTTTTTTCTGTAAATGTCAGTATATATAGAGTGTATACTACAGTATGAAGTAAATTGTGGCTAAATCACATTTAATGTGTAAAATTTTATTAATAAAGTTGAGTTATCATGAAAGAAATCACGCTGAAGCTAAGTGTTTAATGATCATTTAGAAGTCTAGAATTTCAACCAGGTGTTTATTTTGACTTAAGTTTTATTTGAGCCAAACTGAGGACAATAGCCTGGGAGACATCCTCAGATAACTCTGAGGAACTGCTCTGGAGAAGCATGGTTTTCAGCACAAAGAACATCGAACAAGTCAGGGATACTTTCCTTCAAGGTTTAAAAAAAAAAAAAGATCAGCGTGTATACGGCAAGTCCGGTAGGGCCTTGGCAGCTGGGAAGGGAGTCTTATCATCAAAGGAGAACCAGCATTGGCCTCCCAAGAAGGGAGGCATTTAATCTTTATTTTTAACATGGATGTTCTCTACTTTTGGTCAGTGCACCCGTTTCTTTAATAATTAAAGCAGATATATGTTTGATAGGCCACAGACAGGTTGTTTTAGTTAGCATAAAATTCAATTTAAATCATGAATAAGCCAGAATGACCTCCCCATACTTCAGTATGTCAAACTTTCTTTCATCAGTAGTGTGATGATTTGATATACTTATATATTGTGAAAGGATTCCTCTCAGAGTAAATTAACACATGTATCACCTCACCTGTGTGTGTGTGTGTGTGTGTGTGTGTGTACATTTAAATTCTGCTCTCTTAGGAAATTTCAGTTATATAACATAGTGTTATTAACTGTGGTCACCATGTTATACATTAGATTCTTAGACCTTCATCTTATAACTGAATGTTTGTATCCTTTTACCAGCCTTTCCCTCTTTCCCTCATCTCCCAACCCCAGGCAACAACTTTTCTACTCGCTTGCAGTGACTAGTTTTTATGTGGAGGTGTTAGAAGTACATTTGTGCAGGGTCTTCAAATTTAATCTAAGATTAAACCTGCTGATTTGCTTCTTGCTGTTGATGTGTACTCAACACAAGATTGAAAAAACAAGTAGAGGTGTCCTAATGCTGCCTTCAGCATGGCAGTGCTTCGGGTTTCTGCCACCTATTTCTGCTGTTCTCTTTACTTTCTCTCTTGTGGCATGAATTGGGTAGAGGTGGCTCACCAAGTAATTTATGTAGAGCTTTGGTTAAATTCACAGCTGTCACCACTGATAGCAGGAACATCCAGTAGTGTTTTATCTAGTAACCAGTGATGCATGTGATGCATGTTTTGCATCACTAGCATGGATCCATCTTGGTATGCTTATGAATGAGTAGGTAGCTGGTGAATGTCATGACTCAGTTGAAACAGTTTTTGTTGTTCTGGTCTAACAGCCAGATTGGATTAGCATATACCATGTAATAGTCATTCACTGTGGAATGATCACAGTGGTGAAAACTTGTGATATCTATTTGAAATGGTTTTGTATTTGTCATATTCATATTATATACACTTCTAAAATAGAATTGGTAGAAAATTATAAGACAGTATTTTTCCCAGCATTAAACTATAAACATAGCCTAACATTTTGCCATTTTGAGCAGTAGCACCTTAATTTTTTATATTTCCTAGGCAATTCAGTGTTATTTTTTGATGTCAGATTTTGAGTCACTACTAGACAGTGAATGTCACAAAAGTTCCATTTTTGTCCCTTGAGGCCTGGCACAGTAGGTACTAAATAAATATTTGCTGTATTGAATTCTGGTAGCCAAACTATAATGTTAGAAAACGCATAGCTCTTTATCATCAACTAGAAATGTGTTTCATATCAATTACCAGTGACTATTAGCAGTCTTTATTTCAGAAAGGAGACTTCATAATGCATAATAATTTGTACAAACCAAATTTGTTTAATGTTTTTTATAGGTGGACTAACAGCACAACTGGAATGCTCATTAAAAATTTATGTCTTAATCATAAGGCACAAACCTTGCATAACTACTTCCACACTTATCCTTGGTTAGAAAAAGTCTATCTAAATAGAGCCACTGTTTTTTAATTTTCAATTTTAAAAGTCTACTGTCCTTCACGGGGAGGGGGAAAGGGTAAGCTGGGATGAAGTGAGAGAGTGGCACTGACATATATACACTACCAAATGTAAAACAGATAGCTAGTGGGAAGCAGCCACATAGCACAGGGAGATCAGCTAGGTGCTTTGTGACCACCTAGAGGGGTGGGATAGGGAGGGTGGGAGGGAGACCCAAGAGGGAGGAGATATGGGGATATGTGCATACATATAGCTTATTCACTTTGTTATACAGCAGAAACTAACACAACATTGTAAAGCAATTATACTCCAATAAAGATGTTAAAAAAAAAGAACAGAGGCATCCTAAAATTTAGATTGTTCACAAACAAACAAACCAACCTACAAAATGGAGTCATCCACTCCAACATGGATAAACATTCCAAAAGGAAGCAACAGTACTGTATGATTACATATTGCCCTTACAAGTGTTAAAGCGACTTCGAAATGCTCAACCATTCCCCACCTGTCACGTTTTTAGTGGTTACACTTTTTTATGTATCATGAGTGCAAAGGATTCTCTGTGCATTGATTCCTGTAAATAACTGGTTCAGAACAAAGTTGGAAGCTAGAGTAAGCGTGTAAGATGTGTAGTTCCTATGGTGTGTTCTCATTTGGAAAGTGAAAAGCATCGTGAAAAATTGGAAATACTGAATGCAGGACAATTAAGCAAAAGTATTCTCCTGGAACTAATTTGGAAATATTTAGTAAAGTTTTATATTAGTGAGTTATCAAATAATTGAGCTTAATTTTAGATTTAGTATTATTCTGAGCCAGATAGTACTTGCTTTTATAGGAGTATTAAGAAGTTTAGTGACTTGAAATTTCTTAGACTTTTCTTGAGATGCCTTATGAATGTAAAATGCTGAATGCAGAGTGGGGTGGGTGTGTGTGTGTATGTGTATGTATAAAGTAACATATTTATATATTACATTTATTTTTGGCTGCCTTTTCCCTAAAAGTCAATCCAAGACATCAGTCTCTCAATTTACCTTTTTAATTCAGTGTTGACAACTATTCTCATTCATTAAAAATTTTGTTTCTAACAAAGTTAGTTTTGATGCTGATTTATGTTGTAGTGAAGTAATGGACTCTATACAGGCTTGTTTTTTTGTTCACATTTGATGCTGCTGTTCTTGCTGGGATGTATTGTATCACTGAACTATTTACTGTTCCTTGTATACAGTATGACTTTAAAGGCCCAGTCTTAGTATGACCTTCACTGTATGCTTTCCCTGGTGCGTTGTCCAAGCTGAATGAACCACACCTTCATCACTGTTCTCATAGTGTTTTATACATTAATATGTTTGAGTATATCATTCACTTTACAAGGATTATTTTGGCAGTGCCAAGTTTGGAACCTATGGCCGTAATCTAGTTTCCATGTAGAATGTGCTTGATGAAGCATTGGGATATAGGAAGAAAATATTAGAACCTGTATTTGCTTATCTAATCCTTTATACTTTTCTTGTATAATTTGATTTTATATACACCTACATATATTCATACACAAATTTTGTAAGTTAAAATGTGTATTGGGTACATATTTAAAATGTTTTTACTGAAAGGTGTAAGTGATGAAAAACATTTGTAAACTAAATAAATAATAGGTGGGTAAAAGTTAAATTAGAGAGGTAATGTTAGGAATCGGAGAGGAAGGGGAGTAATTTAAGATATAGTGCAACCTTTAGCTGTAGGTGAGAGGTAAGATAAGAATAAGGTGGGTGACAGAAGGATCAAAGAAATTCCATTTTCTCGTTCATAACTTCAGTTAGCCTGGGGGAGCTATGAGAACAGAGGGCAAACCTTGTTCATGGTTCTATTCCCTGTACCTATCTGGGTGAGGAGCCAGGAGGATAGAGGTTAAAAACTAGAAAGTCAGCATCAGAAAAGGTTGAATTTTCAGCATGATGCATTTATATCTGTTTAATTTGCATACTCTACTGAAATGCATTCTCATGCTTCCTGCCTTTACTGTTCAGGAAATCAGATTTTGTTGGCTGAATGTTATGACCCCAACCCTAACAGTACAGATGCTATTGATGGGGAGTAAATGTGGGCCAGGAACAAGTGTAGGCTGTGCAGCAGCCCTGGTGCAAATGGCTGTGGCTTTATAAAACCTGTTCTTGGCAGGAGGTACTGCCTCCCCTGGGGATTTAGAAAAACCTAGAGGTGTCCCTGAGAGGCTGCAAAGAGAAAAGCTGCACTAAACAGTGCATTTTAACAATGTAATTAAAAATACAAATCTTTCTGCAAATAAAACTACTTGCCCTTGAGAAGGTCCTTGATGTTACTTCTTATAGCTTCTGTGCAGATTTTTTTCTGTAATTGATTTATATAGGAGTCATAAGTCTACTGAAAAAAAAAAAGAAAAAAAATGTCTACTGAAACTTTTAAAATCTGCTTATGAACTAGCCTGGGTTGGCAAACTACGGCCCCTGAGATAAATCTGGCCTATTACCTGTGTTTGTAAATAAAATTAACCTTTTAAATAAATTTTATTGGAACACAGCAGAGCTCATTTGTTTATGGTTACTTTCTGGCTGTAGTAGCAGAGATGAGTAGTTGTGTAGTTATGACAGAGGCCATGTGGGCCATAAAACCTGAAATATTTTATTATCTGACCCTTCACAGAGAAAGTTTTCTTACCCCTGAGTGAGTTGATCTTGCAGATATTTTATGAATAGTTGTTTTTCTTTACTCAGATTTGATTTTTTAAAAAATGTTTCCATGGAGAAGCTTACCTTTTATGAGACAGTTAGTGGAATGATTAACAACATTGACTCTGGAGTAAAACTTTGTGAGTTCAGGTCTTGCTTCAGCCATTTGTCAATTTTGTGACGTGGGGAATATTACTTCTCTTCCCTTTAGTTTCCTTTCTGAAAAGTAGGGCTAATAATAGTACTAGCTCAAAGGCTTGTTCTAAGAATTCAATAAGTAAAGTGTCTAGTGTACGGCAGGTGCTCAGTAAATAAATATTAGCTGTTTTCACTGCAGGTTTTTTTTTCTTTGAAATCTGAAATATAATGGTAAAAGGAACAATTCCAAGATCATACATCATGTCAGAAGTTTGTACCTTCCCTCATACTTAGCCTCTGGCTACAATGATTTCGTTAGTGCTGCTACACTTTTCTTCTTTAAAGATATTTGTCCAAACCACACGAAGGTTAGTTTGTGATAAGTTTTATTGAATGGGATATCTGTTGGTTAATCCTTGTTTATTTTTCATACACTGACTTCATAAAATTCAACCCAGTTGTTCATTGGACTGGGTGATTCTTACATAGAGAATTTATCAGTGCTGTGGACCTCATGCATCTGGATGTCAAACTCACTGAAATCAAATTGCATTCTTCATCTGCTTTAATCATATTGCAAGCATAATGAAGTTCAGATTTATAGTTGTCTTGAGAATAGGCTGCAGAATTGATGAGAGGTAAATTGAAATTGACCATGTATTTTCACTCAAGTTAATTTACTCACTTCACTGTGTATAGTTGGATTTGTCTGTTGATTTAGGATATTATGGACTTTACCCGATCTTTGGTTTACATAGTCCTGAACTAGTAACCTTGTTCCTATAATATCTTTTTAATTTTGTTCTTTGAGCTACAGGTAAGTTAGAGCTGTGAATAATTTTCTGCAGACTTCAGGTTGCTTACTTTTGGAAGTTCCTTTCAGAGCAGCTTGTCTAAAACCAGTAAGGTAGTATTCTCATGATGTTTTCAGAGTATCTATTTGTGCTTTCTTGATGGCTTGTGATGGCCATTAGGCTTTTTTGGGCTATTCCTACAGTGAGAAAAACGCAGTTCTTACGTTTTGGAAATTACAATCAACATCTATCTACTCATATCTTGCTTTCAGATTCTTTTGGTCTTAATTGGAGGAAAGTGTTGTAAAGTCATTTATTAAGTAGAATTATCTCTCTTGTAAGTCCTAAAGCATACCAACACATTATCTCTCTTGACCTAGGAACTATCTGAAAAATATAACACATAACAGAGCTATCTGAAAAATATAACAGATAACAGAGCATTGACTTTAGTCCAGATCTATATTTTGATAGAGGGTAAGACTGCTGAGGAAGGTGCTGTGTTGGAATCTGGATGACTTTTTGGAGGCCGTGGTCTATGGTTTCACTAGTTCATTTCAGGTGTCATTTCACCAACCCAATCACAGAACTCTCCCATCTCTTCCCACAGAGAATTCTTTAAACCAAAACATCGGCCTGTCTGCATTCACCTTTATTTCCATCTCTTCCTCTTTTCTTGTCTCTATGGAAGAAATGTTTGTTTTCCTTTCCATGATTCATTTTACATATCAAAATCATTTGATTTCTAGAAACTCAGTTTCTGCCTTTTGTGTTCTTGTCTGTGTAATGTAAGCTACACCTGTTAATTATAGTTTTATGTAATTATCCAGATAAAAATATTTACTGGTAACTGTATTTTTATAATTTTGAGTACGTTTATGGGATTTGGGAGCAGATGTGTGCACATGACACTCTTTTTATTTATTATGATAATTTCCATACTCATCGAAATGCCTGGATCCAAATAGCCAAGAGTTCTGTGGCCAAGAATGCCCGACCCACCCAGGGGTTTCCTGAAAAAGCATGGTTATCTTCCTTGGTGTCAACCTTAGTAATCAAGCTTCTCTTTATAGGCTTGTGATTTTATTATGCCTAGATTTGACCAAGATCTTTGACTTTTTAGTTCCTTCTGGAACCATCTGTCCATTGCCCTGTTGGAAACTGTCATACTCTCTGACCCTAATTTCTTAACCTTCCAGCCCTTATAATCTATTATTCTTCCTCTTCTTGTTTTCTGGCTTATTCCTGATCTCTGAGCCCCCAAGTCAGTACATTTTCTTGCCATTTGTCAGCCTTAGCTTCCTGTATTTCCTTCCTGTCTGCTTTCTAATTTGTGATCGATTGAACCTTTTTCTTTTTTGCTTTGTTTCTTTCAGTACTTTTAATGCCATTGCATTCTTGTCTTTCTAACTCATCTGCCCAACAGACTTCATACTGGAATTCACCTGACCGTCCACCTTCCCCATGCCTGGTCCTGGGTTGCCACAACAACCTCAGCTGGGCTTTGCTCTTTCTGCCTCCTCTTACGCATAGTGACAACATCAAATTTTTACTCTTCCTAAGCCTCCTAACCAGTCATCTCCCTGCTCAGTTTCATCAAATGACTCCAAAGAGAAAATAGCTACCATCTGGCAGAAAATCTGGTTCATGGTAAGTAAGCGAGGGGTGAATCTATAATACATTTTTTGTATCCTCAGCACCTACTGCAAGTTCATGTGCTGTGGGTATTCTGGACGTTTGACAATGTTGTATCATTTATTTTAAAAATTTATACCATCTCAGCCTATAAAGGATTTGAAATAGCTCACAGGAAATACATATTAAACAGTGAAATAAACTTAAAAAATGAAACTTTTGGATTTTGTAAAATGTCAGGACAAGAGATATATATAGCATGGGGAAAATGGAATAATAGAGGGATTGTACTACTTTCCTGTAGCAGCTTTAACAAGTTATTACAAACTTAGTGGTTTTAAAGCAACACAAATTTGTTTTCTTACAGTTCTATAGTTCAGAAGTCTTACATGGGCCTCATTGGGCTAAAAACAAGGTGTCAGCAGGGCTGTGTTCCTTTTTGTGGGCTCTAGGAGTGAGTTTGTTTCCTTGCCCTTTCGATTATAGAGAGGCTGCCCATGTTCTTTGGCTTCCTGCCTTCTTTCTTTGTCTTCAAAGTCAGCAACAGTGGGTTGAGTTCTTCTCACATCACATTGCTCTGACCTCTTTGCCTCCTCCCACTTTTCAGGATCCTTGTGATTATATTGGACTCACCTGGATAATCTAGGATAATCTCCCCATTTTAAGATCAGCTGATTAGCAACCTTAATTCCAATTACAACCTTAATTTCCCTTTGCCATATAATGTAATAGATTCATAGGATAGAGGGATTAGCACATGGACATATATTTTTTGGGGGAAGGATGATGTTTTTCTACCTACCACAGGGACTGACTATAAAATCCCACTCAGTTGTTCTAGTTAAGTCATAATTGTGTCTCTAAGATGCCTTTAAGGTAGCTGAAAGGAAAATAGGAAATATTGCTTGTTTTATATTTATTTTATATATATATATTTGTGTGTGTATGTATATATGTGTGTGTGTGTGTGTATATATATATATATATAGCCTTTACTAACAAACGTACCAGTTCTAGTAATGCTGTTAAGTATAATCCACATGATCTTTTTAGTTCTTCCCTCAACCATGTTGACTTGCATTATTGAAGGTTGGTATTAGATGGTTAATAATTAATGAATAATGCAATAAAAATTAACTTGTTTATCTTTTGGATGCTATATAATTGTTTCCTTAAATTATTTGGTTATGATACAACATAACAAAACACCGTGTCTAAGTTCCTTGTACTTAGAGCTCTCATACACCTGTAAAACCAAAACAAAATAAAAACAAAGCTCAAAACCAGTGCACTTCAAATAAACAGCATTCATTTTATGAGCTGGGTGATACTGTTTTGAGTTAGTCATGAGCGCAGGGGTTGTGTGGTGAGTAAGTGCTCCTACTCTGCTCCAACTTCTCTACCTTTGCTCCTGCAGTTCCAGCACTTCTGCTTCGTGCCAGTACGGTTGTCAGGACTCTACTGAACTCAGATGTTAGATTTGGTTGTAGGATCATCATCCAGTTGCTCCAGAATGTAAACTAAGCATTTTAGATAGTCATTGATCTAAAAATGCAACATTTTAAGTTCCTACAGCGAATTTGTAGTTCATTGAGACCTCTTTTTCTACTACATCAGTCCCAGGGCTGCTTTGATGACTCCAAAACTAAAGTTGGCAGAACTTGGTTTATTACCATCACCCTGCATCTTTTTTCTTCATCGGTTAATAGCTCATGACTGAGATTTTCCATACATTTCTTTATTCCAATAGCTCAGATTAAGATGTGGCAGTAAGACTTTTGATTTAAAATAGTTATTCCAGATGTCATATTTTATCAGGAATTAGTGTTATTACAAAATTACAAGGTAATGAAGGAATTTTCCAGGCATTCATGCTGTGCCAAAAAAGCAGGTATATTTGTATGGAGGATGCTTGGCCTAGCCTCCTTCCATTTCACTGCATAGCTGATTTTGTCTGCAAAAGAAAGAGTTTTGATGTGTTTAGAGAAATTGCCTGCCCTGATTCACTGCAAATAAAAATATGATTATCCGACCGTGAAAGAGATAACTTGTATGTTTGAGTAGCGGGTGCGTCTTTCGAGTCATATGTTTCTTATTGGTTGTTCTTTACTTTGCTTGAATCTGGAACTTTCACTTTTACGTTTTACTTTTCATTAACGTTTTCTGTGTGGTATGTGTGAAGGTTGGTTTTTCTTATCATTAAGTAAGGGTTTAAACTGTTTAAGAACTGTTTTGTGTACTGGGCTGCGTTTTAATTGGGCTATATTCTGTTGTTCATGAAGTAGATCTCTGCAGGAAATTGGCACAGCTCATTAGATGACTTGGTGAGTTTGATGGGTGAGCTGGCGGGGATGGTTGTGGGTGGACATGCTAGGGGAGAGACAGAAGGACATAGATTCTAAAATGTTTCTACTTGTTATATTTTTATACATTTTTAAATGATTACTACGTTGGATGTATTAAAAAAAAATCCAAACTTGTTAAAGTTCCTATATGCTTTCATGTTAATTCATGTGAGAATGTTCTTAAATTGATCTTTTAGGATTACAGGTAATAAATTTATTTATACAACTATGAAATCATATTCAGATTTGATTTAGGATATCTTTTTATTAAAGTACAACATAATATTATTTTTTAAAAAAAAAAAGGTTTGGGGCCTATAACAGGAAAGGCGATTACCTTATCCTGACTGTATCCCATTAACTTACAGATGAATGACTTGTTGAAATAGAAGTCTAGAGTTTAGGAATAGGAAAAATCTCCTTTTATGCTGGTCTCAAGAAGGAGTTTTAAGTTTCATTTTAACTTTTGCCATGTAATTCTTTCTCATGGATCGTTTTGATGGTTATTTTCTATGATTGGCAGGGCTATTCACCTAAATCTTCTTTGAAATGATGTGAAAAATCTTTGGGAGTAAGAGATTGAATAAACAGAGTAATTCAGTCACCTAAGCACATGCTGTTGGAATTCTAGCTGTGTGACAAAACCTAACTCACACATAGTACTTTATCAGCAATGCCTGTAGAAAAAATGAAACAAATGCAAGGTGTAAAATGAAAACAATTTTCAAACTCTCATCACTTCAGAAAGCTTTTATTTTGGAGGGTGATAAGACCTCTAAGGACCTGGTTGGTTTTCTGTTTCCTCTTTCCCTATTGTGGCAACAGTATGAGCATCCTTCAAGAAGGAATGAGCCAGCAGATCTCTTCCACTCTGTTGAATACTCAAAGCAGGGACGATGTATAGAAAGGCTGATTCTATTTTGATTCTGTTCGGAAAATTGTTATTTTATGTGCTTGTGTTTTTCTCTTCCTCTCCTTTTGGAGAATAGTAGTTTAGAGGCAGCTTCTCTCCAGTTTTTTGGTGACCTTTTTGCATGGCAATAACTGAAGTGGGATTAAAGTCCTCTTTGATTCTGGACTTTTCTTTCTAAATGGTTGTTAATGTTAACTTTTAAAGAGCTTTTGGACTTCAGATCCCCTCTAATATAAAATTTCTTTGATTTAGAATGCTGTTACTTCGGGCTGGTGAGATTGCTATTTATATTTCCCTGTTACTCTCTGTCCTCAGTGGTCAAGAGATTACCATGTATCGGGACTTCCCTGGTGGTCCAGTGGTTGACTCCACGCTTCCACTGTAGGGGTCATGGGTTCAATCCCTTGTTGGGGAACTAAGATTCCACATGCTCTGCGAAGCGGCCAAAAAAAAAAAAAGAGAGAGATTACCATGTATTGCTTCTGTGTTCATTGGGAAACTCAGAAAACATGTATGGACCACTGTATCAGGGAGGTTAGTGTTTTAGAGAAAGAGTCAAGTATAAATCCAGATCTATTCTTCTTGTAAGACATTTCAGTAGCTGTAGTGTTGTTTTTGCTTAAACTTGTATATCTTTTGGCCTCTTCCATTTGGCTTAGAATAAGAAAGCACCATCAGAGAGAGGAAGTATCTTGTAATTAGAAGTGAAACTTACTGTTAGTGTGGAGAGGTATTGCAGGAAATTTGAATATCCATTTTGTGGAAGCATATGTTAGTACCTTGGCAGATTTACTAAGAATGGAAAATAAGATAATTTGTAATAAATCATTAAGTAAATGTATGTAATATTTTATGTAGTAATGGAAATGTGAAAAATCAAAGTTTGACATTGCTCTCATTAAGAATGTGTATGATTGATGTTTATTGTTCACTGGGGTTTCTCAGTTGGATTAGAACAATAATCTTTCTTTGGATTGAACCTGCTGTTCCTAGTTTTCATAAATTATTAAAAGAAGGCCTGCATATATTTAAATGAAGAATTATGGCAAGTCATAGCCAGCTGTTCATTTAGTAAATCTGATTGATTTACCAAATCTCTGTGTTGAGAACGTGAATATTACAACCTACTAGGTGTGAATCAGAGGTAACCTTTCCTTAACTCCCTGTCCCCAGTCCCTCCTGATTTGTCATGATTGCTTTATAGAGGGTGTAATAAAGTTTCTACTAGAGAGCAAACAACTTGACCTTATTTTAAGTATTAGACTGACCTTATTTTAAGTAATAGACATATTCAGCTGAAGTTGCAGAAAGGGACATTTTGTGCATTTAAAAACATTTCCCTGTTGATTCTATTGTAACTTAAGTGCTATGGTAATAACAAAAAGTTTGTATCTAGTACATAATAAAATCAATCTTGTTAACTTAAATATTCAATTCAAGGGACATTTTGCCATTTACCATTAAAGTCTTCAGGCCTTTAATTCTACAGTAACACTTACAAAAAGATTTTCAAATGGACAGTGAATCTTTATGACCTTACTATTAAAAAGGCTCAAGTATGTCCAAATGACAGTTAATTCCTATTAAACCTTAGTGACTTCTGTGCTTGTTCTGCTATATAAGTTAATTCTGTACTTCAGCCAACTGTTGCTTTGTGAGTTGCAGTCAGCTATGTCTGAGAACAAGGAACTAAGTCTTACTCAGTTGATAGACCACTATAAATGAGATGATACATTGCTATACTGTATCAGAAATGAAGAAGAATTTATAGGTATTTAATTCATAATTTTTTCTCCAGATTATCTTTTTGAATGACAACTTAATTAAAAGATACTTACACATTTTAAAGGGAAGTTATAAGCCATTAGGGCTTAGAGAAAGGCATCCTGGTGAACCTGGATCAATTTTGGGGCACTCTGGTGTATAATTACAAACTTAAGTTCTAAAATGAAAATTTAGTATTTTGGATAAACTTAACCAATGAAAACTTGACAGTTAAAGAAATGTGAAAAAAATTTAAATCATGTTAAAAATAATTTGGACAATTCTGGAAGTCAGTTTTAATACACTATTTTATTGTGATAAAAAGTTTTGTTTAAAGTTAAAAAATGGTCCAATTTGGTGAGTCTAAACCTAAACTGGTCTAAAAATGCCTGCCTTTCTCCTAAGTTTATGACCCTTGTTTCCATTCATTTACCACATATTTCCATTTCAACTGATTTCAACTGAACTAAACTTAAATACTTAAGCATTTGGATTAATGTATTATTCCAGGAACTTGCCATTTTCTAGATATGAGCCATACATGGGTTTCTTTTCACACACCCCCCACCCTCCACCCCAATACCATTCACCTCTCCCTAAAACAATGAAGGCATTGTTGTTTTTGGCATCACTGAATTAAATGCTTGGCTTTTAAAGAGAATTGTTGGTATATTCATAGTCACTGAATAATATTTGAGAATTAATTTTTTTTTAAGTGCTTGAAGTTAGAAGAATGGCACACAGTGAATAAATTTAAAAAAAATTGAGGTAGATTCTGGCAGTGAAAAAGCTGGCAAGCTAGCCTTCATCTTTAGTGAAAATTCTAGATCTTATTAAATAGATGTGAGCAACATAGGGGAAAAAAAGGAATGAATGTTAGAAGTCAGTGTGGATTACTTTAAATCTAGTTCATTTCATTTTCTGAATAGGATTGCTAGATTGACAAATACAGGGATTTATTTAGAAGTGTAGTGTGTTCTGCTTTTTGACAGATATTCTCAGAGCATCTTTGGTAGCAAGATAAAGAAACTAGGAATCCCCAAAGTATTGTCTGTTTTGTTCTAAAGCAATACTACTGAAAGTATGATTTGCATACCAGTTTCAGTTCATAAACTTTGTTGTTGACCTTGATCAAATTGGTATTTAAGGTTTTAAACTTGACTCTTAATTTCTGTTTTCACTCTTAGAAGACAGAAGAGGATTGGATTAGACAATCTCTTAGCTTCCTTCCTTGCTCTAAATTTACGATGCTTGGGGATATTTTTATTTGGTTTACTTGTTGTAGAGTGAGATGCTCAAATATATAAGACAGATGTGTACCAGTGAGGTGGAAATATATCAGCAGTCCCTATTTAGGTAACAAAACTCAACGGAATGGGTAGTTATTCCTCCTTAAGTTACTTTCCTCTTTATCAGGGTTGTGCTGCCAGGCAAACAGTGTGGTTCATTTATACTGTTTTTGTGAAAACAAGCAAGCACACAAACAAACTAGGGATTCAGGATAATATATCCTTTTCCATTTCTGGTATCACAGTTATGATGGGAATTAGGTATTATGAGTCTAGATCAGGAACCCAGGCTTAAACACTGGGGAACAAAGATTGAAAACCTAGGCAGGAGTTTCTGAAAGCAGGACATAACCTACTGGTCAACTAGAGGTCTTCTAGACTAATGGAACTTGATTACTAACTTGATTACTAAAGGCCCTGTGAGACAGAGATTCTCAAAATACCTTTAAATTGTTCTCCTGTGGGAAAGGCAGATCTTATCTTGTTGGAGGTAAGTAAATGATCCTGATTAAAGTCAGAAGAAAGCAAAATAATGTCTATATCAGTGGTCTCATTTTTTGGGGACAAGTATACAAAAATTATGTGCATTTCTACCCTCATACATTATTTTATTCCACCTTCCCATGGAGAACACTGTCTATTTGGCTGACAGTGAACATTCCTTTCCTTTCCCTTTCTTAGAACAGTGTGATTCCTTAAAGTGTTGAAAATAGGTTCTGCCAGCTTTCTTTCCTTGTGTATAGAATAATTTGATTCCCATTAAAATATCTTTGAGTTTCAGTATCATGCCTCAAAGAAATAAATTCTAGTCACAAAACAACTGTGGTACATATGGATCCTGTTCTCTCTTATCTTTTGCTACCTCTGTGTTCTTGAACACATTGATTCCTTCACCATTGTGCATGCCTCTTTGTAGAGCAGGAACCGGGTGTCCTTGACAAAAATCGCCATGACAGGCAGAGCAGGTGCTTGGTTAACAGATTCAAAGAGAGGGGGGGCTGGTGCTGTTCTTCCTCTGGTTTCAGTTCCACTGCTGCTAGACTGGACTGCACTGTAGCAGTTATATTGAGAAGAAGTTGATAGTTCCTCTGATGAAGGCGGATGGCACTGATGTCTAATTTCACAGGTCTTTATGAAGGTCATCTGCACTTGGGTTTATCTTTACCTAGTCTCTCTCCACTTGGTTTCTCAAGAATCCATAGTAAGTTAAACATTAAAAAAAAGTATCCATAAGGCATTCTATTACTAGAAACAATGTGTTAATAAATAAGACTGATTAGAGATATGGGAGATGCTGAACACTTGGCAATGCACACATATTAAGGGTTTTCTGTATTGGTGAGCACCAAGCTTTTTCCAGTGTTGAACTTATTTGGCTTCATTTTTAAATGGGCTAGAAAGCTTTGTATTTTTGAAATGTTTTATTGTTGTGCTTTGATATAACCAAAGTCATTTGGTATAAGGACAGTAGACTTTATTTTTTTTAACATCTTTATTGGAGTATGATTGCTTTACAATGTTGTGTTAATTTCTGCTGTATAGCAAAGTGAATCAGCTGTACGTATACATATATCCCCATATCTTTTCCCTCTTGGGTCTCCCTCCCACCCTCCCTATCCCACCCCTCTAGGTGGTCACAAACACTGAGCTGATCTCCCTGTGCTGTGCGGCTGCTTCCCACTAGCTATCTGTTTTACATTTGATAGTGTATACATGTCAGTGCCACTCTCTCATTTTGTCCCAGTTTACCCTTCCCCATCCCCATGAAGGACAGTAGACTTTTAAAATTGAATTTTTAAACTGAGTTGTGAATCATTGGGTAGTAGGTTCTGTTTTAATTGTGGATATAAAGGAATAAATGGGAGAGAAAATATTTAACTCTGCTCAAAATGTATGTGTAGTAAAAAGCAAAGGGTTTCCATTCTCAGTAAACATTCTCTACTTAGTAATACTGCATTGAACAGTTCAGGTTTAGAATTTTATATAAAAATAGCTGATAGTCAAAGAGAATGTGCTGTGTTTCCTCATATTCAAATTTTCAGAAAATAGAAATTGATAAATATTAACCATTGAAAATATGGTGCTTTTATTACTTTATTGACTAAGTAAAAAGAGAAGAGTGAAAATTATGAGAATTGTGGAAATCATTTTTGTTTTGAAGGCAAAACATCTAAAGCCTATGGTAGGCTTTGAATAAAAAACTTTGTATTTTAGTGCATATTGATAACTCCACACTCATGTTTGAGAACTGCTTTTGCAGGGCAGTATATACTGTGTTAGATGAGCAGCAAAATGAAGTTTGCCTCTTTCAATTTTATGGAAGAGTCAAACACAACATGAAAGGAATATCATCCCTTCCAGGGAATTTTTTCTTTAGCCAAGTAGAACACAAGATGAAGAGTGAGAGAGACGTTTACAAGGGTTGTTAATTCATTTTGGTGTGGGAGAGAAGAGAGAAATAGCATACTGAAGTTAGTTTTTAAAAATTTCACTACAACACAGATCAATTTCACTATGTTTGCAAGGAGACATTGTAAATTAGGAGGACATTCAACGAGCAAAACAACAAAAACAAAACAAAGCTTGGGAAAAGAACAAAAAAATACTACCTTGATACTATGAACATAAGAAATAAAAACTTTAATTTGAATTGGACTGAGCTAGGGCATGGGATGCATTTTTTAATATGCTTTCCTTGACTTTGTCTCTTAAAAATCCATAATGATTTGAAAATTGATTATAAACAATGAATAAGTACTTAGATAAAATGACTTCTGAAGTGTCATATTTATGGTGATTCTAGTATAAATAACAACATAAAGTTAAACCTAAAATTCATTCTAATAGCTTTGGGATGAAAAGCATGTTCTTTAATAATATATTCTATCAGATAGGACATGCAAATGAAAAAAAGCTACTTGGATTGCAATTTAAATTTTTATTTTCGGGCTTCCCTGGTGGCGCAGTGGTTGAGAGTCTGCCTGCCGATGCAGGGGACATGGGTTTGTGCCCCTGTCCGGGAAGATCCCGCGTGCCGCGGAGCGGCTGGGCCCGTGAGCCATGGCCACTGGGCCTGCGCGTCCGGAGCCTGTGCTCCACAACGGGAGAGGCCACAACAGTGAGAGGGCCCGCGTACCGCAAAAAAAAAAAAAAAAAAAAAAAAAAAATTATTTTCGTTTCCTTGTTTTTAGTAAGATATTAACTTTCGTGCAAGATTGTAATTGACCTTCAAAGTAATTTTAAGTATTTTGAAGAAAGCAAAATTTCTTAGTAGACCTGAAAGATGGAGAAATCTAGTTATACTTTGCCAGTTCCACAAAGTAGATTTGTACCTTGACTCTGAGACTCTGAGGAAATGCATATAACAATCTATTACTTACTTAAAGTCAGTGGAAGTGTCAAAAGAGCTACAGTGCTACTGAATTTAAAAAGTAGACTGCTTTAGTTGTATGCTACATCCTCATATTGTCTCTTCATTGAATAACATATATACAATTAGTCATAGTCTTCGAATATGGATAAGAAAAACACTAGCATTCAAGTTTTGTATACTGTAGCTTTAGAAAATTACTGCTCTTTTAGAAATGTTGATGAGGTGCTATTTTTAAGTAAATTCGGTGCTCTGTCTTTAAGTTAAGCCTAGAAAGATATTTGTAAGCTACAGTTTCACTTCAGCTGTCTAAAGTAAATAAAATATTTTGACTGCAGTTTGAGAAATTTGACAACCTCATATTTTTTTTTTTTTTTTTTTTTTTTTTTTTTGCGGTATGCGGGCCTCTCACTGCTGTGGCCTCTCCCGTTGCGGAGCACAGGCTCCGGACGCGCAGGCTCAGCGGCCATGGCTCACGGGCTTTAGTTGCTCCGCGGCATGTGGGATCTTCCCGGACCAGGGCACGAACCCGTGTCCCCTGCATCGGCAGGCGGACTCTCAACCACTGCGCCACCAGGGAAGCCCTGACAACCTCATATTAAATCCAGGAGTCATTCTGTATTTTATAGATGCCAGTTTACTTCTGCATTGTAAAATATATTACTAACCATGATATTTGACATTTGTTCATATACTTTATTTTTCATGTGAGCATCACAAAATGATGATCTGTGCCTATATAGGTGAGATTTTCAATTAAGTCAACTCTGCAATTCAACAATCATTTAATTGTGTGCTTTTGCCTTTACATACACTGAGAGGGTTTTGAATGGAGTGGAAGATTGGGCTAGGTGATGCTGTAAAGAACCTTAAATTGTTGATGAATTTGACCATGTTTTAAGGAAATTTAAATAGTTTCTTATTAATTAGTTGGAGTATTGAATCATAGGTGCTTACAAAATTTAGTGATCAGTGAGAGCCACAGTTGTATGCTTAACTTCAGCACAGCCTTACTTAAATTTAATTGATGTTACTTAAAGCTTTACTTAAAAAATGATTTTGAATTGGGTATTTTCCTCAATATAATAATACATGGGCCTCTACATTTATAGTTCGATTGTATTTTCCTTTGTTTCTGTTATCTTTGTATCTTTGTTCTCCACTAGATTATAGGCTTATGAGGGCAGAACTATCAATATGTCTTGTTTGCCTTTGTATCCCTCACAGAACCCAGCAGTATTTGTCAAAAAGAAGTAAATTAATACATTTTGTACTGTGTATCTAATATTACATATTCCTGATTATTCCTTCATAATGACAAATCTGTAATTTCTTTTCATGATGACAGTTAAAATAGAAACAAAGGTAGTATAGGATTTAAAAAAATTTCTTACCTCATTCAAGTACATAATCTAGATAAAAGTAGCACTTTACACACACGTGACTTTGGACACTTGCTTGAAAACCATTGCAAGCTAATTACTGTGTATTTTAGAACTTTTTTATGATTGTGATTGATATTAACAGACATTTACTGAACACCTACTGTGTAAGTGTGTGTTTTCTTATCCCAATTGTTTAGATTTGGAGCAAACTTACCTTATAGGTACTTGGGTGTGCGTCTTATTTGTATTACTCAGAATTTTAAGCAAAACAATATGAAGAGAATTTTAGTTAATCAAACTCATGGTTCTTGAGATTAAATAGTAACAAGCTGGGGAAGTGATATGTCGTATTGGGAAGGAACATCTGTTTTCATCACAAGATGACAGCACCAATGCCTAGTTTTTTTTTTTGGCCGAGCTGCATGCCATGTGGGATCTTAGTTCCTGACCAGAGATGATGGAACCTGCATTCCTGCATTCCCTGCATTGGCAGTGCAGAGTCTTAACCACTGGACTGACAGGGAAATCCTCCCCACCTCCCCCCCAGTACATAGTTAACACTCATTGACTAATTGAATGACTGACTGAGTGAACAAATACATGAATAAACAACTGAATACAATTTAAGAAGGTTGGTACAGAGTAATTAATTGGCTAGGCTGGTGTGCAGCCATTAGGATCTGAGTCGTTTGTTGATTAAAAGCTTCAGTTTGACTTCAAGAGTATAGAAAACTTAATTACTTTGTGAACTCTTTATTAAGTAATAGGTGCTAATTGCCTGATGTCTATTAAGCAGTTGTTGGGACAAGAGAATCTTACTTCCACTTTTGAGGTGCCAGCTGTTTCACCTTTCATTTTGGAAAGTGAAAGGGAAAGCAATATTAGGCACTAAGCAATATGGACCTCATCTTATGTATCACCAGTAGTCTATATATGCTTTCAGCAGTCTATGGAATTGTATTACTACTTACTGAAAGTCACTATCTTTTTTTTTTTTCTGTATGCGGGCCTCTCAGTGTTGTGGCCTCTCCCATTGCGGAGCACAGGCTCCGGACGCGCAGGCTCAGTGGCCATGGCTCACGGGCCCAGCCGCTCCGCGGCACATGGGATCCTCCCGGACCGGGGCACGAACCCGTGTCCCCTGCATCAGCAGGCGGATTCTCAACCACTGCGCCACCAGGGAAGCCCCAAGTCACTATCTTGATTACTTGTTTTATACTGAGATACATTCTGAGAAAAGGCGTTGTAGAAGTGCGTCTGTGCAATGGAAATTCATTTTGTGCAATAAAATGGAACTCACATTTCATGTTGCTTTGGGGCCAAACAGTAAAACCCTGTCTACTTTCCAATTTAGGCATCTGCAATTTGATAACATATGGTGAGTACAGGACACTGATTACTGTGAGGAGAGGAAGGTGGAAAAGAGACTGGGATCCACTGGCAGCTTTATCTCTTGCGTTAGAGATAAGGATGTCTCCCGTTGGTTTTTAGAAGTGAATGCCAGGGAGATGAGCTTTGTGCCCTAGCAGTTCAAAACTGCAAATTTCAAACTGTTTTTAGTTTTCCTACACAAACCATGCTGTTTTATTCCTTTGGCTTTTACTCATGCTCTTACATCTCTTTAGAACACACTTCACTTAACCCGTTCTTTGCCTGGTTAATTCACGGTTTATTATGCCAAGGAGTATTTTATCTTGGGAAGCTGTCCCTACTGTGGAATCCTGGGCATATAGCTCTACCTTGGCAAAGTAAAGAGCAGGATAATTCATTGGGATACAAGAAGAAAATATTAATCTAACCTTTTGCAATATTATATGGATCAAAAATGGCATTCTCATTGTCTCATATGTCAAGTGGGCACTTGTTATGTACACTTTGAGAAATACTCTGAGGAAGAGTGGAAGTTTGTGAAACACAGAGGGGTTTATATTAGTATCCACACATATTTGTTGGCTTTCAGCATACTATCGTATATTTTAGTTTGTTACGAGTACCTGGTTATCTTAAACATTCAAACTTTTGGTTTCCCTTGATATGATAAACACGTACTTAATTTAACTAAGTCTAAAGTTAACCATTTTGGGGCTTCTCTGGTGGTGCAGTGGTTAAGAATCCACCTGCCAATGCAGAGGATATGGGTTCAATCCCTGGTCTGGGAAGATCCCACATGCCACGGAGCAGCTAACCCCGTGTGCCACAACTACTGAGCCTGTGCTCTAGAGCCTGTGAGCCACACCTACTGAGCCTGCATGCCACAAATACTGAAGCCCATGCGCCTAGAGCCCGTGCTCTACAACAAGAGAAGCCACTGCAATTAGAGGCCTGCACACCACAACAAAGAGTAGCCCCCACTCGCAGCAACTAAAGAAAGCCCGTGTTCAGCAACAAAGACCCAACACTGCCAAAAATAAAAAAATTTAAAAAATAAAAAGAATTAGGCTGATCTGATGCAAATTTAAAAAAATAATAAAGCTAACCATTTTCTCTGCCCTCCTCTTGTATAATGTGAGACCTTTGGAACACTTTAACTCTTCACTTTTCCAACTCCAATGTTATTATGTTCAGTATTTTTAGTTTTGCATATTTTAAGCCTCCAACATTAGTTGTTACTCTCCCTCTTGGGTAGCAATACTTATTATTTATACCTGCACATTTATTTATTTGCTGATGTCTTTTCTGTGCCCCGTTTTCTTCTTTTTGATTTAATTTTCTCTCAAAATACCACTCTTAGTATTTATTTCAGTGAGGATGTGATAGTAGTAAATATTTCTTCTGTAAATGTTAGTTTGGTTGGGTATGATAGTTACCCTTGTTGGCCTGAGGATATTATCCTACTGTCTTCTAGCTTGTGCTATTGCCAGTGTTAGTCTAATTGTCATCCTTCTGTACTAGTTTGACTCCTCTGATTTTTTCTGGGGGTTCACTGATTGGGATTCATACTTACTGTATCTTAGGATTTGCCTCTTTTGTCAATACTGGAAAATTTTCAGTATTTTCTTGTTTGAAACTCCAAATTAACATATGTTGTCTTTTTATTTTGTTCTCCATGTCTTGTATCTCCTTTTCATATTTTCCATTTCTATATCTCTGTGCTGCTTTCTGTTTAATTGCTCAGATTTATCTTCAAATCCATCTTTTCTATCTATATCTGTATCTAATTTACTGTTAAGCCCAACCACTGAAGCTTAAATTTCAGTGCCCATTTTTTATTCCAGTAAGTTATATTTGATTCTTTTCTAATCTACCCTTAAAAATATACTTTTTAAATGTTTATTTCTTCTCATATGTTTAATAAATTTTAAACTTATTTCAGTCTCTATCACATGATTCTATTATCCAGATTTCCTGGGAATATCAACCACTGTGTTTTGTGTGTGGTTGTTTTTATTTATGTATTTATTTTTATTTATTGTTTAAAAAATTTTTATTTTATATTGGAGCATAGTTGGTTAACAATGTTGTATTAGTTTCAGGTGTACAGCAAAGTGATACAGTTATACATATACATGTATCTATTCTTTTTCAAATACTTTTCCCATTTTGGTTATTACAGAATTCTGAGCTATGTTCCTTATGCTATACAGTAGGTCCTTGTTGGTTATCTGTTTTAAACATAGCAGTGTGTACGTGTCAATCCCAAACTCCCAATCTAACCCTCCCCCCCATCCTTCCTCCTTGGTAACCATAAGTTAGTTCTCTAAGTCTGTGAGTGTTTCTGTTTTGTAAATAAATTCCTTTCTATTTTTTTTTAGATTCTGCATATAAGTGATACCATATGATATTTGTCTTTCTCTGACTTACTTCACTTAGTATGATAAACTCTAGGTCCATCCATGTTGCTACAAATGGCATTATTTCATTCTTTTTAATGGCTGAGTAATAAGTATTCCATTGTATATATGTACCGCATCTTCTTTTTCCATTCGTCTGGCGATGGACATTTAGGTTGCTTCCATGTCCTGGCTATTGTAAACAGTGCTGCAGTGAACACTGAGGTGCATGTATCTTTTCGAATTATGTTTTTCTCTGCATATATGCCCAGGATTGAGATTGTTGGGTCATATGGTAGCCCTATTTTTAGTTTCTTAACCTCCATAGTGTTCTCCATAGTGGCTGTACCAATTTACATTCCCACTAACAGTGTAAGAGGGTTTCCTTTTCTCCACCCTCTCCAGCATTTATTGTTTGTAGATTTCTTGACGATGGCCATTCTGACTGGTGTGAGGTGATAGCTCATTGTAGTTTTCATTTGCACTTCTCTAATAATTAGCAGAGATGTTTAGCATCTTTGCATGTGTCTCTTGGCCATCTGTATGTCTTCTTTGCAGAAATGTCTATTTTCGGTCTTCTGCTCTTTTTTTTCCTTGACGAGTTAACATTTTATTTTATTTTTTATTGGCTGCACTGCGTGGCTTGTGGGAGCTTAGTTCCCTGACCACAGATTGAACCCGGGCCCCAGGTGAAAGTGCGCAGTCCTAACCACTGGACCGACAGGGGATTCCCTGCCCATTTTTTTATTGGGTTGTTTGTTTTTTTGATATTGAGCCACATGAACTGTTTATAAATTTTGGAGACTAATCCCTTGTTGGTTGCATCATTTGCAAATATTTTCTCCCATTCTGTGGGTTGTCTTTTCATTTCATTTATGGTTTCCTTTGCTGTTCAAAGGCTTTTGATTTTAATTAGGTTCCATTTGTTTATTTTTGTTTTTATTTCCATTACTCTGGGAGACAGCTTGGAAAAGATATTGCTATGATTTATATTGAAGAGTGTTCTGCCTATGTTTTTCTCTAAGAATTTTATAGTATCCGGTCTTACATTTAGGTCACCATTTTGAGTTTATTTTTATGTATGGTGTTAAAGAATGTTCTAATTTCATTGTTTTACATGTAGCTGCCCAGATTTCCGAGCACCATTTGTTGAAGAGACTGCTTTCCTTCATTGTATGGTCTTGCCTCCTTTGCTGTAGGTTAATTGACCGTTGGTGTGTGCATTTATTTCTGGGCTTTCTATCCTGTTCCATAGATCTACATTTCTGTTTTTATGCCAGTACCGTACTGTTTTGATGACTGTAGCTTTGTAGTATAGTCTGAAGTCAGGGAGTCTGATTCCTCCAGCTTCAATTTTCTTTCTTAAGATTGCTTTGGCTATTCAGAGTTTTTGTGTCTCTCTGCAAAGTTTAAGATTTTTTTGTTTTAGTTCTGTGAAAAATGCCATTGGTAATTTGATAGAGATTGCATTGAATCTTAGATTGCCTTGGGTAGTATAGTCATTTTGACAGTATTGATTCTTCCAATCCAAGAACATGGTATATCTTTCCATCTGTTTGTGTCATCTTTGATTTCTTTCATCAGCACATTATAGTTTTCAGAGTACAGGTCTTTTGTCTCCTTAGGTAGGTTTATTCCTAGGTATTTTATTCTTTTTGATGCAGTGGTAAATGGAATTGTTTCTTTAATTTCTCTTTCTGATCTTTTGTTGTTAGTGTATTGAAGTGCAACAGGTATCTGTGTATTAATTTTGTATCCTGCAATTTTATTGAATTCATTGATGAGCTCTAGTAGTTTTCTGGGAGCATCTTTAGGATTTTCTATGTATAATATCATGTCTTCTGCAGTGACATTTTTACTTCTTCTTCTCCAATTTGGATTTCTTTTATTTCTTTTTCTTCTCTAATTGCTGTGGCTAGGACTTCCAAAACTATGTTGAATAAAAGTGGTGAGAGTGGACATCCTTGTCTTGTTCCTAAACTTACAAGAAATGCTTTCAGCTTTTCATTGTTGATTATGATGGTAACAGTAGTTTTGTCATGTATTGCTTTTATTATGTTGATGTAGATTCCCTCTACTCCCACTTTCTAGAGAGTTTTAATCATAAATGGGTGTTGAATTCTGTCAATAGCTTTTTCTGCATCTATTGAGATGATCATATGGTTCTTATTCTTCAGTTTGTTGATGTGGTATATCACACTGATTGATTTGTGGTTATTGAAAAATCCTTGCATTCCTGGGATAAATCCTACTTGATCATGGTGTATGATCCTTTTAATATATTGTTGTATTCGGATTGCTAGTATTTTGTTGAGGAGTTTTGCTCTATGTTCATCAGTGATATTGGTCTATAATTTTCTTTTTCTGTAGTATCTTTATCTGGTTTTGTTTATCAGGGTGATGGTAGCCTCATAGAATGAGTTTGGGAGTGTTCCTTCCTCTGCAATATTTTGGAATAGTTTCAGAAGGATAGGTATTAACTCTTCTCTAAATGTTTCATAGACTTCGCCTGTGAAAGCCATCTGGTCCTGGACTTTTGTTTGTTGGGAGATTTTAAATTATGGTTTCAATTTTTTTTTCGTTACGCGGGCCTCTCACTGCTGTGGCCTCTCCCGCCGCGGAGCACAGGCTCCGGACGCGCAGGCCCAGCGGCCATGGCCCACAGGCCCAGGCACTCCGCGGCATGTGGGATCCTCCCAGACCAGGGCACAAACCCGTGTCCCCTGCATCGGCAGGTGGGCCCTCAACCACTGCGCCACCAGGGAAGCCCTATGGTTTCAATTTTAGTACTTGTGATTGATCTGTTCATATTTTCTATTTCTTCTTGGTTTAGTCTTGAGAGATTGTACCTTTCTACAAATTTGTCCATTTCTTCTTGGTTGTCCATTTTATTGGCATATAGTTGCCTGTAGTAGTCTCTTATTCTTCGTATTTCTTGGTGTCCATTGTAATGTCTCCGTTTTTATTTCTAATCTTATTGATTTGAGCTGTCTCCCTTTTTTTCTTGGAGTCTGGTTAAAGGTTTATCAATTTTGTTTATCTTTTCAAAGAACCAACTTTTAGTTTCATTGATCTTTTCTAATGTTTTCTTCATTTCTATTTCATTTATTTCTGTTCTGATCTTTATGATTTCTTTCCCTCTATGAGCTTTGGGTTTTGTTTGTTCTTCTTTCTCTAGTTGCTTTAGGTGCAAAGTTAGGGTGTTTATTTGTGATTTTTCTTGTTTCCTGAGGTAAGATTGTGTCACTGTAAATTTTCCTGTTAGAACTGCTTTTGCCTCATCCCATAGGTTTTGGATCATTGTGCTTTCATTTTCATTTGTCTTAGGTATTTTTTGATTTCCTCTTTGATTGCAGCAGTGATCTATTGGTTGTTTAGTAGCATAGTGTTTAGCCTCCATGTGTTTGTGATTTTTACAGTTATTTTCTTGTAGTTGATTTCTAATCTCATAGTGTTTGTGCTCAGAAAAGATGCTTGATATGATTTCAGTTTTCTTAAATTTACTGTGGCTCGCTTTGAGGCCTAGCATGTGATCAGTCATGGAGAATGTTCCATGTCCACTTGAGAAGAATGTGTATTCTGCTCCTTTTGGATGGAATACTCTATAAATATCAATTAAAGCCGTCTGGTCTAATGTATCATGTAAGGCCCATGTTTCCTTATTGATCTTCTGTCTGTATGGTCTGTCCATTGATGAAAGTGGGGTATTAAAGTCCTGCACTATTATTGTGTTACTTTTGATTTCTCCTTTTATTGCTGTTAGTATTTGCCTTATATATTGGGGTGCTCCTATGTTGGGTACACATATATTTACAGTTGTTTTATCTTCTTCTTGGATTGGTTCCTCGATCATTATTTAGTGTCCTTCTTTGTCTCTTGTAACAGACTTTATTTTAAAGTCTATTTTGTCTGACATGAGTATTGCTACTCTAGCTTTCTTTTGATTTCCATTTGCATGGAATACCTTTTCCCATCCCCTCACTTTCAGTCTGTATGTATCCCTAGATCTGAATTGGGTCTCTTGTAGGCAGCATATATATGGGTCTCGTTTTTGTATCCATTCAGCCAGTCTGTGTCTTTTGGTTGAAGCATTTAATCCATTTACATTTAAGGTACTTATCAATATGTATGTTTGTATTGGCATTTTCTTAATTGTTATGGATTTGTTTTTATAGGTCTTTTTCTTTTTTGTTCTCTTGTGATTTGATGACTAACTTCAGTGTTCTTTTGGATTCCTTTTTCTTTTTTGTGTGTATTATCTATTGTAGATTTTTGGTTTGTGGTTATATATATATATATATAACCTAGATTGTTTCAAATTCCTGTCTTTTAACTTTAAATGCATTTCCAATATCCTGCATTTGTGCTCTCCTCTTCTCACAATTGCTGGTTTTGATAACATATTTGTGTACAGATGATTTCCTACCTTTACTTTATGTTTGCCTTTACCAGTGAGTTTTTCTATCTGTAATTTTCTTGTTTCTAGTAGTGGACTTTTCTTTTCCACTTAGAGAAGTTCCTTTAGCATTTGTTGCAAAGCTGGTCTGGTGGTTCTGAGTTCTCTTAGCTTTTGCTTGTCTGTAAAGCTTTTGATTTCTCCATCGAATCTGAATGAGGGCCTTACTGGGTTGAGTATTCTTGGTTGTAGGTTCTTCCCTTTCATCACTTTAAATATATCATTCCACTGTCTTCTGGCTTTCAGAGTTTCTGCTGAGAAGTCAGCTGATAACCTTATGGGAGTTACCTTGTATGTTATTTGTTGCTTTTCCCTTGTTGCTTTTAATATTTTTTCTTTGTCTTTAATTTTTGTTAATTTGATTACTACTTGTCTTGGCATGTTTCTCCTTGGGTTTATCCTTCCTGGGACTGTCTGTGCTTCCAGGACTTGGGTGACTGTTTCCTTTCCCATGTTAGGGAAGTTTTCAGCTATTATCTCTTTAAATATTTTCTCAGGTCATTTCTTTCTCTCTTCTTCTGCATCCCCTATAATGCGAATCTTGGTGCATTTAATGTTGTCTCTTAGCCTGTCTTCATTTCTTTTCAATCTTTCTCTTTATTCTGTTCCATGACAGTGATTTCCACTATTCAGTCTTCCCGGTCACTCATTCATTCTCCTGCTTCACTTACTCTGCTGGTTCCTTTTAGTGTATTTTTCATTTCAGTTATTGTATTGTTCATTTCTGTTTGTTTGTTCTTTTGTACTTCTAGGTCTTTGTTAAACATTTCTTGCCTCTTCTCGATCTGTGCCTCCATTCTTTTTCTGAGATCTTGGGATCATCTTCACTATCATTACTCTGAATTCTTTTTCTGGTAGATTGCCTGTCTCCACTTCACATAGTTGGTCTTCTGGGGTTTTATCTTGTTCCTTCATCTGAGATATATTCCTGTGCTGTCTCATTTTGTTTAACTTTCTGTGATTGCGGTTTCCATTCTGCAGGCTGCAGGATTGTAGTTCTCCTTGTTTCTGCTATCTATCCGCTGGTGGATGTCTAAGTCTCATGCAGACCTCCCCATGGGAGGGTCTGGTTTCTGCCTACTAGTGGCTGGAGCTGGGTCTTGTCCCTCTGGTGGGCAGGGCTGTGCTTAGGAAGACTTTAAGTAGCCTGTCTGCTGATATGTGGGGCTTTGTTCCCTCCCTGTTGATTGTTTGGCCTTAGGTGGCCCAGTACTGGGAGCTATCAGACTGCTGGGTGGGGCTAGGTCTTGGGGAGGAAATGGCAGCCTGCAGGAGGGATCATGTCAATGAGTACTTGCTGGAACTGCTGCTACCAGTGTATTTATCCCCACAGGGAGCCACAGCCACCCCCTACCTCCACAGGAGACCCTCCAATACTAGCAGGTATGTCTGGCCAAGTCTCTAATGAGGTCATTGTTTTTTTCCCTGGGTCCTGGTGTGCATGGGACCTTGTGTGTACCCTCCAAGAGTGGAGTTTCTGTTTCCCCTGGTCCTGTGGAATTCCTGCGATCAAACCCCACTGACTTTCAAAGCCAGATTCCCTGAGGGCTCCTCCTTCTGTTGCCAGACCCCCAGGCTGGGAAGCCTCACGTGGGGCTTAGGACTTTTACTCCTGTGGGAGAACTTCTGTGGTATAATTACTTTCCAGTATGTGGGTCACCCACCCAGAGGGCATGGAGTTTGATTTTATTGCGATTGCCCCCCCTCCTGCTGTCTTGTGGCCTTTTCGTTTTCTTTGGATGTAAGGTGTCTTTTTTGGTAGGTTTCAGCATTTTTTTGTTGATGATTTTTCAGTGGTTAGTTGTGATTTTGGTGTTTTGTAAGAAGGGGTGGGCTCACGTCCTTCTTCTCTGCCATCTAGCTGGCCAATTAGCCTTGCTCTGGTTGTTCTTTTTTATGATGATAGATTGTTTCCATGTGTGTTTTATAATTTTGTATTCTGAAGCTATCTTCATACTACCTTCCCCTGTGGTAATTCTGTGTGCTCTAGTTTGCATATATGTTCCCCTGGAACTGTTTTGTATTTGTTTTGACACCTGAAGTTATCCCAGACCTCACTCAGGTTATTTTCTTGGGTAGGGAGTTCTCAGACCAGCCGTGTAAATAAACATTGACCTGTTATTCTTCATTTACTTTGTTCTGAATTGGGATGTTTGTATATACATCCTTAGTGTCATATTATTGAGATCTGGGAACTTTCATTTAAGTGTTGGGAATTAAATTGTAGTTCAAGTTGTGTTGTACTTGCCTTATTGTGTGAGATAAGATTTGAACAATCTGAATGATTCTTTGTTATAGAAAGTTATTGAAACTGGTGGGTAGAAGGAGTGAGGTTGTTTTGAAAAGTAGGAACAGTTCAAGCTAGTGATACTAAAACTTTGCGGTTGCACAAACTTTTGACACTCATAGTCATTATTTAGGGCCCCAAAGAGCTTTTGTTTCTGGGGGTTATATATATTGATATTTATTGTATTGGAAGTAAACACTGAGAGATTTTTTTTTCTTTTATTTATTTTTTATACAGCAGGTTTTTAATAGTCATCTATTTTATACATATTAGTGTACACATGTCAATCCCAATCTCCCAATTCATCACACCACCATCCCCACCACCCACTGCTTTCCCACCTTGGTGTCCATACGTTTGTTCTCTACATCTGTGTCTCAATTTCTGTCCTGCAGACCGGTTCATCTGTACAATTTTTCTAGGTTCCATATATATGCGTGAATATATGATATTTGTTTTTCTCTTTCTGACTTACTTCACTCTGTATGACAGTCTCTAGATCTGTCCATGTCTCTACAAATGACCCAATTTCGTTCCTTTTTATGTCTGAGTAATATTCCATTGGTATATATGTACCACATTTTCTTTAGCCATCCATCTGTCAGTGGGCATTTAGGTTGTTTCTCTGACCTGGCTATTGTAAATAGTGCTGCAGTGAACACCGGAGTGCATGTGTCTTTTTGAATTATGGTTTTCTCTGGGTATATGCCCAGTAGTGGGATTGCTTGGTCATATGGTAATCCTACTTTTAGTATTTTAAGGAACCTCCATACTGTACTCCATGGTGGCTGTGTCAATTTACATTCCCAACAACAGTGCAAGAGGGTTCCCTTTTCTCCACACCCTCTCCAACATTTGTTGTTTGTAGATTTTCTGATGATGCCAGTTCTGAATGGTGTGAGGTGATACCTCATTGTAGTTTTGATTTGCATTTCTCTAATAATTAGTGATGCTGAGCAGCTTTTCATGTGCTTCTTGGCCATCTGTATGTTTTCTTTGAAGGAAAGTCTATTTAGGTATTCTGCCCACTTTTGGATTGTGTTGTTTGTTTTTTTAATGTTGAGCTGCATGAGCTGTTTATATATTTCAGAGATTAATCCATTGTCTGTTGATGTGTTTGCAAATATTTTCTTCCATTCTGAGGGTTGTCGTTTTGTCTTGTTTATGGTTTCCTTTGCAGTGCAAAAGCTTTTAAGTTTCTTTAGGTCCCATTTGTTTATTTTTGTTTTTATTTCCATTACTCTAGGAGGTGGATCAATAAAAGATTTTGCTGTGATTTATGTCAAAGGGTGTTCTTCCTATGTTTTCCTCTAAGAGTTTTATAGTGTCTGGTCTTACATTTAGGTCTCTAATCCATTTTGAGTTTATTTTTGTGTACAGTGTTAGGGAGTGTTCTAATTTCATTCTTTTATATGTAGCTTCCAGTTTTCCCAGTACCACTTATTGAAGAGACTGTCGTTTCTCCATTGTATATCCTTGTCTCCTTTGTCGTAGATTAGTTAACCATAGGTGCGTGGTTTTATCTCTGGGCTTTCTGTCTTGTTCCATTGATCTATATTTCTGTTTTTGTGCCAGTACCATATTGTCTTGATGACTGTAGCTTTGTAGTATAGTCTGAAGTCAGGGAGTCTGATTCTTCCAACTCTGCTTTTTTCCCTCAAGATTTCCCTGAAGGGTCTTTTGTCGCTCCATACAAATTTTAAGATTTTTTGTTATAGTTCTGTAAAAAATGCCATTGGTAATTTAGGGATTGCATTGAATCTGTAGATTGCTTTGGGTAGTATAGTCATTTTCACAATATTGATTCTTCCTGTCCAAGAACATGGTATATCTCTCCATCTGTTGGTATCATCTTTAATTTCTTTCATCAGTGTCTTATAGTTTTCTGCATACAGGTCCTTTGTCTCCTTAGGTAGGTTTATTCCTAGGTATTTTATTCTTTTTGTTGCAGTGGTAAATGGGAGTGTTTCCTTAATTTCTCTTTCAGATTTTTCATCATTACTATATAGGAATGCAAGAGATTTCTATGCATTAATTTTGTATCCTGCAACTTTACCAAATTCATTGATCAGCTCTAGTATTTTTCTTGTGGCATCTTTAGGATTCTCTATGTATAGTATCGGGTCATCTGCAAACAGTGACAGTTTTACTTTTTCTTTTCCAATTTGTATTCCTTTTATTTCTTTTTCTTCTCTGATTGCCATGGCTAGGAGTTCTAAAACTATGTTGAATAATAGTGGTGAGTGTGGACATACTTTTCTTGTTCCTGATCTTAGAGTAAATGCTTTCAGTTTTTCACCATTGAGAATGATGTTTGCTGTGGGTTTTGTCGTATATGGCCTTTATTATGTTGAGCTAGGTTCCCTCTGTGCCCACTTTTGGAGAGTTTTTGTCATAAATGGGTGTTGAATTTTGTCAGAAGCTTTTTCTCCATCTATTGAGATGAGCATATGGTTTTTATTCTTCAATATGTTAATATGGTGATTCATATTGATTGATTTGCATATATTGAAGAATCCTTGCATCCCTGGGATAAATCCCACTTGATCATGGTGTATGATCCTTTTAATGTGTTGTTGGATTCTGTTTGCTAGTATTTTGTTGCAGATATTTGCATCTATATTCATCAGTGATATTTTCTGTAATTTTCTTTTTTTGTAGTATCTTTGTCTGGTTTTGGTATCAGGGTGATAGTCGCCTCATAGAATGAATTTGGGAGTTTTTTGGAAGGGTTTGAGAAGGATGGGTATAGCACTTCTCTAACTGTTTGATATAATTCACCTATGAGGCCATCTGGTCCTGGACTTTTGTTTGTTGGAAGATTTATAATCACAGTTTCAATTTCATTACTTGCGTTTGGTCGGTTCTTATTTTCTGTTTCTTCCTGGTTCAGTCTTGGAATGTTATACCTCTCTAAGAATTTGTCTGTGTCTTCCAGGTTGTCCATTTTATTGGCATAGAGTTGCTTGTAGTAGTCTCTTAGGTTGCTTTGTATTTCTGCAGTGTCTGTTGTAACTTCTCCATTTTCATTTCTAATTTTATTGATTTGAGTCCTTGCCCTATTTTTCTTGATGAGTCTGGCTAATGGTTTATCAATTTTGTTTATCATCTGAAAGAACCAGCTTTTAGTTTCATTGATCTTTTCTATTGTTTTCTTTGTTTCTATTTCATTTACTGTTCTGATCTTTAGATTTCTCTCCTTGTGCTAACTTTGGGTTCTGTTTGTTCTTTTTTCTCTAGTTACTTTAGGTGTAAGGTTAGATTGTTTATTTGAGATTTTTCTTGTTTCTTGAGATTGGCTTTTATAGCTACAAACTTCCCTCTTAGAACTACTTTTGCTGCATCCCGTAGGTTTTGGATCATCGTGTTTTCATTGTCAGTTGTCTGTATGTATTTTTGATTTCCTCTTTGATTGCTCCAGTGATCTCTTTGTTATTTAGTAATGTATTATTTAGCCTCCATGTGTTTCTTCTTTTATATTTTTTTCCCTGTAATTGATTTCAATTTTCTCTGTAATTGATTTCAATGATTTCAATTTTCTTAAATTTACTGAGGCTTGATTTGTTACCTAAGATGTGATCTATCCTAGAGAATGTTCCATGTGCACTTGAGAAGAAGGTGTAATCTGCTGTCTTTGGATGAAATGTTCTATAAAAATCAGTTAAATCTATCTGGTCTATTGTGTTATTTAAAGCTTGTGTTTCCTTCTTAATTTTCTCTTTGGATCATCTGTCCATTGGTGTAAGTGAGGTGTTACAATCCCCCACTATTATTGTGTTACTGTCGATTTCCTCTTTTATAGCTGTTAGCAGTTGCCTTATGTATTGAGGTGCTCCTATGTTGGGTGCATATATATATATTTATAATTGTTATATCTTCTTTTTGGATTGATCCCTTGACCATTATGTAGTGTCCTTCTTTGTCTCTTGTAACATTCTTTATTTTAAGGTCTATTTTGTCAGATAAGAGTATTGCTACTTCAGCTTTCTTTTGATTTCCAATTGCTAGGAATATCTTTTTCCATTGGCTCACTTTCAGTCTGTATGTGTCCCTAGGTCTGAAGTGGGTCTTTTGTATATAACATATATATGGGTCTTGTTTTTCTATGCATTCAACAAGCCTGTGTCTTTTGGTTGGAGCATTTAGTCCATTCATATTTAAGGTAATTATCGATATGTATGTTACTATGACCATTTTTTTAATTGTTTTGCATTTGATTTTGTAGGTCCTTTTCTTCTCTTGTGTTTCCCACTTAGAGAAGTTCCTTTAGCATTTGTTGTACAGCTGGTTTGGTGGTGCTGAATTCTCTTAGCTTTTGCTTGTCTGTCAAGCTTTTGTCCATAGAATCTGAATGAGATCCTTTCTGGTAGAGTCATCTAAAGGTTCTTCCCTTTCATGACTGTAAGTATATTGTGCCACTCCCTTGTGGCTTGTACATTATGGGAGTTCCCTTGTATGTTATTTGTCTTTTTTCCTTGCTGTTTTTTTTTTTTTTTTTTTTTTGCGGTATGTGGGCCTCTCACTGTTGTGGCCTCTCCCGCTGCGGAGCACAGGCTCCGGACACGCAGGCCCAGCGGCCACGGCTCACGGGCTTAGTCGCTCCGCGGCATGTGGGATCCTCCCGGACCAGGGCACGAACCCGTGTCTCCTGCATCGGCAGGCGGATTCTCAACCACTGCGCCACCAGGGAAGCCCTTCCTTGCTGTTTTTAATAATTTTTCTTTGTCTTTAATTTTTGCCAGTTTGATTACTGTGTGTCTCGGTGTGTTACTCCTTGGGTGTATCCTGTATGGGACTCGCTGTGCTTCCTTGACTTGGGTGGCTATTTCCTGTCCCATGTTAGGGAAGTTTTCAACTATAATCTCTTCAAATATTTTCTCTGGTCTTTTCTTTCTTTCTTCTTCTGGGACGCCTATAATGTGAATGTTTTTGCATTTAATGTTGTCCCAGAGGTCTCTTAGGCTGTCTTCATTTCTTTTCATTCTTTTTTCTTTATTCTTTCCTGCAGCAATGAATTCCACCATTCCGTTTTCCAAGTCACTTTTCCATTCTTCTGCCTCAGTTATTCTGGTATTGTTTCTTTTTGGTGTATTTGTCATTTCAGTTATTGTATTGTTCATCTCTGTTTGTTAGTTCTTTAATTTTTCTAGGTCTTTGTTAAACATTTCTTGCATCTTCTCGATCTTTGCCTCCAATCTTTTTCCGAAGTCCTGGAACATCTTCACTATCATTGTTCTGAATTCTTTTTCTGGATGGTCGCCTATCTCCACTTCATTTAGTTGTTTTTCTGGGGTTTTATCTTGTTCCTTCATGTGGTACATAGCCCTCTGCCTTTTCATCTTGTCTGTCTTTCTGTGAATGTGGTTTTTTTTCCACAGGCTGCAGGGTTGTAGTTCTTCTTGCTTCTGCTGTCTGCCCTCTGGTGGATGAGGCTATCTAAGAGGCTTGTGCAAGTTTCCTGATGGGAGGGACTGATGGTGGGTAGAGCTGGCTGTTGCTCTGGTGGGCAGAGCTCAGTAAAACTTTAATCAGCTTGTGTGCTGATTCGTGGGGCTGGGTTCCCTCCCTGTTGGTTGTGTGCCCTGAGGCAACCCAACACTGGAGCCTACCTGAGCTGTTTGTTGGGGCTAATGGTGGACTCTGGGAGGGCTCAAGCCAAGGAGTACTTCCCAGAGCTTCTGCTGCCAGTGTTCTTGTTCTCATGGTGAGACAGAGCCACCCCCCGCCTCCGCAGGAGACCCTCAAACACTAGCAGGTATGTCTCGTTCAGTCTTCTCTGGAGTCACTGCTCCTTCCCCTGTGACCCGATGCGGACACTACTTTGTGTGTGCCCTCCAAGATTGGAGTCTCTGTTTCCCCCAGTCCTGTCGAATTCCCGCAATCAAACCCCACTAGCCTTCAAAGTCTGATTCTCTACGAATTCCTCCTCCCATTCCTGGACCCCCAGGTTGGGAAGCCTGACGTTGGGCTCAGAACCTTCACTCCAATGGGTGGACTTCTGTGGTATAAGTGTTCTCCAGTTTGTGAGTCACCCACCCAGCAGTTACAGTATTTGATTTTATTGTTGTTGTGCCCCTCCTACCATCTCATCGTGGCTTCACCTTTGTCTTTGGATGTGGGGTATATTTTTTGGTGAGTTCCAGTGTCTTCCTGTTGATGATCGTTCAGTAGTTAGTTGTGAATCTGGTATTCTCGCAAGAGGGAGTGAGCACGTCCTTGTGCTCCACCATCTTGAATGAATCTCCGAGAGATTTTTATAATGATTTAAAAAGCACACTCTTTACATGTTACTGTGTTTTTTAATGTAAAATAAACTACGATTAAAAAAATATTAGTGAGAATATGGCACTATTGTATTGTTTTTGCAAATCTCTTTAACATCTGGCTGAATAGAATTGAAGGCAGCTGGATCCTCACAGCTTTTGAGATCAGTGTGTTTGCAATATGTTTTGTTGAAGTATATGAAGACAATATGGCCTCTCACATATTTGTACTTGGATTAGGAGGAATGTTGGAAGAGCTGTACCTAATAATTCTGGCTGTTCTTCTTTGATACTACACTAGAACTCAACCACTGATAGTTTCTTGAAGATTAGTTGCAATGTAGAATATAAAACCGCATCAGTAACATTTTGTTCTTTATTACAGTAAAATCCTTTGGTCTGGGTTGCGCTCTGCAAAAGACCTTTTGCTTATGTATTATTTCTTTAACCTCATAATTTTTTTTTTAATTTGGATACTTGTTTTCTGAGTTATCCACATCTTCCAAATGGTGACCCATTTCATTTTATAATACCAGTCCCCACATTTGTTAATATCACCACCCTTCGCATTGAGAAGTGTTTAAGTATTGGGATGCTATCCAGTGCACGTTGAAAAGAAGTTTTTAAAACTCGAATTTTCTCTAGAAAGCTTGATTTTTATCAGTGGCAGTAAATATTGTCAGTTGTTTTTTTGAAATAATAGGCTAACTTCTGTTTACTTTTGAAGAAATGTTGTAAATGCCCAGCATTCAAGAACCATTGTCAATGCCCTCTATCCCGATATTATCAGGAACTTTTAGTTCATCTGTGGTTGAAGAAGTTGGATTTATTACTTGTGGCAGTGCGAGTGAGTGCTTCCTGGAGAACCATGGAGTGTCTTAGTAAGAATTTGTCAGAAAGGATTTATTATAGGACTTGAGCTTGTGTTAGATGATTCATGAGGGAGTTAAAAGAAGGTGGTTTTTCTCTGGGTTAGATGCTGTGAGGACATGGGAATGATTCTGTAATTGGATATCTTAAATCTCATATTTAAGGAGGCAGGAATAAATGCAAGCTAAAGTTTTAATTGGTTAATAAGCAGCAGTCACTTATTAGCGAGGAAAGGGGGATGTTTGGTCATTTTGTGGTTTGGATGATGTTCATGTTTTTGTTTTGATCCATCATGGTCAGAGTGGCCTTATCTGTTGCTGGTGTTCAGTTTATGTTTAGCAGTGGAACGTCAAGACTTAGCTGTGAAGGTCAGATCTTAATCACATCAAGTCTCCACTGATAGTATCAGACATATTTCTATCCTTTAGGGTTGCTTTTGTAGTTTGTCAGTTGTTCTTTCAAGTAATAATGATTTGCATACAGAAAGTGTCTAGTTCGGTTTGCAGCTTATACAGTCTCACAAGTGCTTTTCCTCAGGATAAGCATTGTATTTCACTATGCAGTAGTAGAAGTGCTTTATGCACACTTTCCATTTGATCATGCAGAGTATTAAAACGACTTGTTGTAAGGGGCTGAGTAAAGGCCCCTCAAAAGATATGTCCATATTCTAACTCCCAGAGTCTGTGAATGTTACTTGAATCAGAAAAAGGGTCTTAGCAGATATAATTGAATTAAAAATCTTGAGATCATTTAGGGTTATGCAAGTGGGGCCTAAATCCAATGATAAGTGTCCATCTGGAGGAGAGACACAGACAGAAGAGAAGACACATTTGGAGAAGAGAAGGAGGCAATGTGTGATCATAGAGACAGAAATTAATGTGGCTATAAGTCAGGGAACACCTGGAGCTAGAAGAAATTGGAAGAGGCAGGAATGAATTCTCCCCTAGAATCTCTGGAATGAGTGTGGCTTTGCTGGCACTTTGATTTTGGACTTCTGGCCTCTAGAACGCCAGGAGAATAAATGTCTATTTTAAGCCACCAAATAGCCATTTGTGGTTATTTGTTATGGCAGCCTCAGGAAAGGGGTGCACTTGTACTTAAGGGTTGAGATTTAATGAAATCAGTTATTTTTACTAGTGTATAAAGGGCATTTGCAAGTGAAACTGACGTCTATTACAGGGAGTATGTGGGGGTGGAAAATACAATGATGCTAGTGCAATTTGTTGCCAAACCCTTGATTGGTGCTAATGCGCTAGCATTTTTTTTATCCACTTGGTCTTGTATCACAACTGAAAATGTCAATATGGTGAAGACATAGTATTATTATGAAGACAGATTTGACCTTGCAGACTTCCTGAAAAGGTATTGGTGAGGGTGTGTGTCTGTGGACCACACTTGGAGAATTACAGGCTAAGGAAACCTGACCCAATTTCAGAACCCAGATTGAAAATGAAGAACTTTCTTTTTTGAGACTTTCTTTGTTAGGGCACAGGATATTGCAGCCACTGTATTCTTTTTCAGTGACTACTCTGATGTAAACTGTAGCATAGTGTCTTGACTCATAATAGTTCTGTTGAGTCATAACTTGTTGAGTATTATGAACCTTATAGTACTAATGTAATGTGCAGGCAGGAATGATTTATCTCCCTAGAAAGTAGATCTTTTATTTGTGACAGAAACCCAACTCAACCTCAGCTTTCTCTTCTGCCCACTAACTGGCTGTTCCTTGCAGAGAAATACCTATCAAGGCAGCAGCACTTTTTGTTGGGTGTCTTGTCTTTTGACGAGGTCTCCTTTTCTACCTGCATTCTTTACATACATAGTTCATTTGGAACAATGAAAATTTTTGAAAAAAAATTATCATTTATTCTTCTACCAAATTATACTAAGAGATCTGTGAGCCTTTCCTCTCTCCTCTCCATGATTCCTAACTTGTGAGCACATGTGTGCTCACAGACACACACTCAGATGTACCTTTCACTTCATTGTCTAGCTATTTCTCAGCCTTTTCCCAGAATCTGGTTTCATCATTGCAGAATTACAAATATTGATTTTCATAGATATTAGTTTGGTGTTAGCTTGTTTATAGCCAAACTGAGGAGGACAAAGTACAGTAAGGGTAATTCATTTATATTTTAGAGTTGCCTATAAAAAGGAATTTTAAGCTTACTAGTGTTTAAAAATCATATTATATTCTCATTTAATTGTTTTGAAACAATTAAATGAAGGTATAGCTGAGAAGGTGTCCCTTCTCGGCCATAGTGCTGAGAAGTGAGACCCAGCCCTGAAACTGTTAGTTGGGAGTGTGAGCATTGGGCCTAGAGAAACATAAAAGAAGATATTTTGCTTAAATTAGACAAGGAAAACAGCACTTGTCCCCAGACATAAAGAGAATGCTGGGTTGGGGAAAGTACCAAAGCTGCAAGGTAGCACAGATGCAATCTCTTAGTTAGTGAATGGATTAAAGGTGTTCTCGTGAAAAACTACCACAGCACAAACAGACTATGCCTCTGTAAGCAATAAGGAGAGTCTGTGTAAGTACTTAGTAATACTAGTTTTTTTCATTGGCTTGGGACTAGCTGACAACCAGAAGGAGAATCCAGGGTGTTGTCTTACTTATGTCTAGTAGGAATTGTGTCTGGTAGGAACTGATGCTGTAATTCAGTGTACAGTGTGGGAGTAGATTTGCCTTAGTTCATTGCATGTGGTGAGGTGAGGGTCATTTGTTAGCAGTGTGACTAGTCTAGCATATTGTGGCCATTGCCCTGTGCAGGTACTTAGTTCACATCTTTCTTCACACTGCTGAGTTATTTACCATCCTTCATCCACTTAACATAATGTAAAATTTTGTTAATATCTGCTGTCTGCTATTATCTTCTCTCTTTTTCTGTTGGTCGGTGGGGGTTTATACTTATTTCTTGAATGCTTTTTAATTAACTATTTTCTGGAGGGAACAGAAAGGGTCCACTCATTCCATTGCCTGTACTGGAAATCTCAGCCTTGATTTACTTCCAAATCTTGCATTATACCTCAGGCATTAACTTTTTCTTTAATTCCTGGAACCTGTGCCTGTTTACACTAGAAAATATTATTTCACATTCTTCTCCACTGCCCCCAAACCCATGCCCCTTTACACTGTTCTGTTCCCCCAGCCAAGAAGACTTGTGAACTTTTGTAGTTTGTATTACAGAAAAATATAGGCAGCTGTTTCATACTGTTCCTGGTATGCTTTGAGAAAGGATTTTGGTTTGGACCTTCTCCTTTCCAGTGAAAAATGACACGTTGCTCACTGTTTAGAGATTTCTGCCTGCTCTGAGCCGAATCTCACTTGCTAGGGTAGAAGACACATCCGTTTATATGACTATATGTCTGGCACTATTGACCCTTGGTAATTTGTTAAAACTTTTCTCACTTGTTTGCTTGTAGTGAAAGAATTCAGTACCATGTAGCTTTATAAGTGAAATAGATCACAGTGAAATGTTTTCAGAACGTATTCAGAATTGGACATTGGCTCATTTAAATGGTTGGTATTGCCAAATGCGTCCAGTTCAGAAAGAACTGAAATAAATATGAAAGCTGTCTTTAGCTCATTAGTGAAATGAAGGAAACATTGTGAATATGAGGGTGAGTTGTCATGGGAAATTAAATGGGAATGAAAAATATTAATAATCTTAAATTGGTTTTGCCATGCATACCAATTTTTAAATGTGTCAGGTTACACTGGCAGGTGGATGCTATGAAGACTTTGACCTTCACAGGGAAACATACAATTCATTTGCCAAATGAATGAATGTATCAACAAAAAAAATAAGTGAGGTACTGTTTAATTTAGGAATTGATGACTAGCTAATTGAAAAGAGTAAAAAGGAGAAATGAGTGCTAAGCCTTGGTATCTGGGTCGAATTGTGGAAACTCAAGCATTCTCCAGTTAAATTCAGCATCTCAAAACAATGTTTAATGATCTTGGTTTGCTCATGTAGCAGGCTGTCCCAAGCAATGAATTGGCTTTTTAAAATTTCCCTGCCCAAATAATGTTTAAAATATAAGTATATAACTGTGACATCAAAAAAATTGACATGATTTTAAAAGTACTTATATTTTCTTTTTGTTTTTGTCATTTTGTCAACATAAATCTGCATACTTATAGTTTTAGTGCAGTATCATACATTTTTTAATTTTACATTTTTAGAGGTATAATTTATATGCAGTACAGGCACAGATTTTAAGCAAGTTCCTTTATGCCCTTTCCAGCCCCCTGCCCTCCTCTAACACAACTACTACTATTCATTCAACTAGCTTATTAGCTTTGTCCATTTTAGGACTTAACAATAAACATAATTTTATAGTGTATACTCTTTTATGTCTGGTTTCTTTTGTTTAACATATGTTTTGAAAATTCTTTTGTGTTGTTGGATGGGTGAGTAGTTATTTCATTTTCAGTGCCGAGTTGTATTCCATTGTGTGAATGTAGTACAATTTGTTTATCTGTTCACTTGCTGATGGACATTTGGGTTATTTCTGCTTCTTGTCTAGTATGAATAAAATTGTTATGATCAGTCATGTACAGATCTTTTAAGTACATTCGTGTTCATATCTGTTGGGTAAATGCCCAGGAATGAAATTGCTGAGTAGTTGTATGTTTAATAAAGGAGTGATTCTCAACTATGGATGATTTTTCCAGCTTGGGGGACATTTGGCAGTGTCTAGAAACATTTTTGATAATCACAACTGAGTGAGGGTTGGATAGAGGTTAAAGAGACTGCTAAACAACATACAAGGTACAAGATAGCTCTGCATGCAAAGAATTATTTGGTACACAATATCTATAATGCTGAGGTTGAGAATTTCTGCTTTTAACAAAATTGCCGAACAATATTCCAAAGTAGTTGTGTTATTGTAGATCAGCATAGATTACAGTTTCCATTTGTTACATGTACTCTGAAAAATTTGTTATTATTAGTCTTAATTTTAGTTATTCTAATGGTATCCTATTTGTGGTTTTAATTTGCATTTCCTTTATGAGATAGTGATGTTGAGCATTTTTTCTTATGCTTTTGACCATTCCTATATCTTTTTCCAGTTTTGAGATAACTGACATAACATTGTATAAGTTTAAGGTATATAATGTGACGCTTTGGTATATGTATAGACTGTGAAATGATTACCACAATAAGGTTAGTGAACACTTTCATCATCTCACATGGTTACCTTTTTTTTTTTTGATAAGAACATTTAAGACCTATCCTTTTAGCAACTATATAAGTATATATAAGTATATAATACAGCACTTAACTGTAGTCACCATGCTTTATGTTAGATCCCCAGAACTTATTTCTCTTAGAATTTGAAGTTTGATTACCCTCACCCATATTCCATTCCCCAAGCCTGGTAACCAGCAGTCTACTGCTTCTATGAGTTTGACTCTTACATGCCACATATAAATAAGATCATATAGTTTTTTGTTTTGTATTTCTCTGCCTGACTTATTTCACTCACATAATACCCTCAGAGTTCATCCATATCACAAATGGCAGGATTTCCTTTTTTTTATGGCTGAATAATATTCCATTGTACACATATTTCCTGGTTTAAACTATATCACAAAGCTATAATAAAACAGTATGGTGCTGTCATAAAACAGGTACATGGATCAATGGAAAAGAATTGAGAGCCCAGAAATAAACCTGTGCATAAATGGTTAACTAATATTTGACAAGGGAGCCAAAAATACTCAGTGGGGGAAGTGTAGTCTCTTCAGTAAATGGTGCTAGGAAAACTGGATATCCACATGCGAAAGAATGAAACTGGGCCCCTAACTTACACCACTTACAAAAATTAACTTGAAATGGATTAAAGATTTAAATTTAAGACTTGAAACCATAAAACTCCTAGAAGAAAACACAGATTATGACATGACAACACAGGCAAAAAAAAATAAAAAATACACAGGTGTGATTACATTAAACAGAAAAGCGTCTGCACAGCAAAACAAACAAACAAGCAACAACAAAACCAACAACAAATGTAAAGGTAGCTTATGGAATGGGAGAAAATATTTGCAAACAATATATCTGATAAGGAATTATAACATCCAAGATATTCAAGGAACTCATAGAGTTAAATAGCAAAAAGTTAAACAATTTGATTCAAAAAGTGGGCAGAAGACTTGAATAGACATTTTTTTCAAAGAAGACATACAAATGGCCAATAGATACATGAAAATGTGCTCAATATCACTAATCATTAGGAACATGCAAATCAGAGCCACTATAAGATGTCATCTCAAATCTGTTAGAATGGCTGTTATCAAAAAGATAAGAGATAACATGCTGGTGAGGATATGGAGAAAAGAAAACCCTTGTGCACTGTTGGTGGGAATGTATTATAAATTGGTATAACTACCGTGGAGTACAATGTGGAGGTTCCTCAAATAATTAAAATTAGAACTACCACGTGATCCAGCAATTCCACTTCTTGGCATGTATCTGAAGGAAATGAAGTACTACCTTGAAGAGATATCTGTACTGTGATGTTTATTGCAGCATTATTTACAATAGCCAGAGACATGGAAATCAACCTAAGTGTTCTATACCTTTTGCAAAAGTTTCTCTTCAGTTCGTGTCCAGTGGAAAAACTGGATTGTTTACATAATCTTGTTCAAAATCTTTTTCCAGACATACCTCTTGCATATATTTTCTCTTGGTCTGTAGCTTTCCTTTTACTTTCTTAACGGTATCTTTCGAAGTACAGAAAACTTAAACTTGAGTCTAGTTTATTACTTTTTTTTTTTTTGGCTAGTCCTTTCTGTGCCCTATGAAGGCTTTGCTTATACGAAGATATCACAAAGATACTCCTCTTGGTTATCATCTAGAACAGCAGTTCCCAACCTTTTTGGCACCAGGGACCGGTTTCGTTGAAGACAATTTTTCTACCGACTGGTGGAGCTGTGGTGGTGGTGGTTCAGGCAGTAATGCGAGTGATGTGGAGCGGCAGGTGAAGCTTTGCTCGCTGGCTACTCACCTCCTGCTGTGCAGCCCGGTTCCTGACAGGCTGCGGACCGGACCGGTAGCAGTCCGTGGCCTGGGGGTTGGGGACCCCTGGTCTAGAAGTTTTATAGTTTTAGGTTTTATATTCTATTGGAATGGATTTTTTAAATATATGGTATAGGTGGGGATCAATATATATTTACTTCTTTACGGATTTTCAGACCTTACAGACCATTTCTTCAAAAGACTATTCTTTCCCCAATAAATTACTTTGTCTTCTGCCTAAACTCAGTTGATCTATTTTGTGGGTCCATTGTTGAACTTTCTGTTCTTCTCTGTTTAATCTGTATCTATGCTTATTGCCAATATCACACTTCCTTAATTACTGTAGTTTTATAGTAAGTCATAGAAACAGGTATGATGTAAGCCTTTCAATTTTATTTTTCTTCAATATTATTTTGCCTATTCTAAATCTTTTGAATTTCCATATAAATTTTAAAATATGCCTATTAGTTTCTATTATAAACATGTTAGAATTTTAATGATGGCATTGATTAGTTTGAGGAGAATTGATATATTAATATTAATAATATTGAATCTTGCAATTCACAGACATGAATTCTCTCTCCATTTGTTTCTTTAGAGCTTTAATTGCTGACATCGTTGTTTTAGAATTTTCTGTTACAGTTCTCAAAGAGTTTTGTGTTTCTTTTAAAGTTTTTTATGATTTGTTTTTAAGACTTTATTTTTTTAGAGTAGTTTTAGGTTCACGACAAAATTGAGAGGAAGGTACAAAGATTTCCTATATATCCCCTTATCCCCCACATGGGTAGACTACCCCATGGGGATATATTTGTTAAAATTGATGCCTAAATTAACACATCGTAATTGCCCAAAGGACACACTTTATATTGGGGTATACTTTGGGTGTTGTACGTTCTGAGTCTGGACCAATGTGTAATGACATTCATCCACCATTACAGTATCATACAGAATATTTTCACCACCCTGAAAATCCTTCCTTACAATGCTTCCCCTATTGTAAATTTATTTTTAAGTATTTTGTGATTTTTTTGATAACATGTAACTGTTATTTGAAAAAAATTTATATTGTTGCTAGTATAACAAACTAGAATACAGTTGGTGCTTTGATTTTGTATCCTGTAAAATTGGTAAATTTACATGTTATTTCTATTAAGGTTTCTTTTTTGGTAGATTCTTTAGGATTTTCTGCATAAACAATTCTGTTTTCTGAGAATAGACAGTTTTAATTTTTCCTTTTCAATTACTGTGCTTTTATTCATTTTTCCTGCCTACTGCAATGGCTAGGACTTCCAATATAATGTTGAACAGAAGTGGTGAGAGCAGACATTCTTGCCTTTTCCCTGATTTGGGGCAAATGCATTTAATATTTCACCATTAAATAGATGTAGAGTATAGATTGTTTATTCCATTTTGCCTCTCCAAAGTTTGTCTTGGGTTCATCTAAATATCAGAAAGGGAAGTAAAACTATGATTGCCATACTGGGCTTCAGGTGTCTGTTAATCTTGGAACTCAGTCCCCTCTACTGCTCCCCACCCTAGGTGAGATTTCAGGTGCAAGAAGATCCCCATTGAGTGGTTGGGGGAGCCATACTAGGTTAGGAGTTTCATGCCTCTCGGGAGCTGCTGTCTTTTTATAACTCCATAGGTATCTTTTACATGGTCCTTGCAAAGGACATATCCATTACAAAGAAGCTTGAATTTATACTTCCTATCAGATTATTAGTAGTTCTCTCAGTCCAGATGCAGACAGGGATCATTTTTACTGTAAGCATAAAGGTCATGGACATACTAACGTTATCAGGTAGGAGATACCTCATAAAGGAGATAGAGCTAGGAAGTTAACCAAATGTCTGGTTACCTACCTACATCATAGCTGTCTTTCATCAAATTGATAAAGTTCTCTTCTCTTTCTAGTTTTCTGAGTGCTTTTCTTTTTAAAATTATGAATGGGCATAATTTAGTCATGGATATTTTTTATTTCTGTTGAGATAATATACAGTTTTTGTTCCTGATTGAGTAAATGTGGTGAATTACATTAATGGATTTTGCATTTCTGGGCTAGACCCAAATTGGTCATTGTGTACTGTCCTTTTTATATATTGCTTGGTTCAGTTTGCTAATACTTTTAAAGAATTTTTACATCGATGTTCATGAGTAATATTGGTCTTTAATTTTGTTTTATAATGTCTTTAGCAGGTGTTGGTGTCAGGATTATGTTTGCCTCATTAGGGAAGTTTGATGTTTTTAAGGTTGTTATTATTTTATCCTTAAATGATTGATAGAATTCACCAGTGAAGCCAGCAGTGCCTGGAAAATTTTTGTGGGAAAATTTTAAATTCTGAATTTAGTTTCTATTTTTTTTTTTTTTTTTTTTTGCGGTACACAGGCCTCTCACTGTTGTGGCCTCTCCCGTTGTGGAGCACAGGCTCCGGACGCGCAGGCTCAGCGGCCATAGCTCACAGGTCCAGCCGCTCCACGGCACATGGGATCTTCCTGGACTGGGGCATGAACCTGTGTTCCCTGCATTAGCAGGTGGATTCTCAACCACTGCACCAGGGAAGCCTCCCTGAATTTAGTTTCTTTAGTAGATATTGGGATATTCAGATTTTTTTCTTCTTGTATTAGTTTTAATTGGTTTTGTTTTCTGGTTACTTGTCAATTTAATCTAAGTTGTTTTTGGATAATTTCAGTTTACCTTTCTTAAGAAGCCATTGATTCTTTTTGCTATTGTGTCCAATTTTCTGTCAGTTCTATCTGATAAATTTTTTATTTTATACATTTGGTTTTCAAAATGTGGGATTTCTGCTTTTCCATTTGATTTTTTTTTGATTATTTCATTCTCTATTGAAATATCCATTTTTTACCCACTAAGTCTGCCTTTTTATGTAGACTCTTTTATATATATTCCAGTATCTGGATCATTTGTGGATTTGTCTCTATTGATTGTTTTTTCTCTTGACTGTGAGCCACATTTTTCTATTTTTTTATGTCTAATTTTAAAAAATTGTATATTATTGTACATTCCAGATGCTGTGTTGTAGAAGCTATGAATTTTGTTATCTTCTTCTGAAGGGTGTTTTGTTCTACTAGGTGGTTAAGCTTTTCACAGACCCCCTTGACCTTGTAGAGGCTTCATGTTTGGCCTTTTGAAGGAAGTTCTGTTTTGGTTTCATCCTTAGTTTTGGGGTACATTCCTTGGTCCTGGATCCTTTCTGGAGCTTCAGTGAAAAGATCAAGGTGTATACCAGACTTATCTAATTTGGTGGGACTGAGACTCCAAATTTTGTCTTTTTCAGTGAACATCAGCTGGATCTGTACTCAGCTCTTTCTGTCTTCTAGCTGTTGTTTCTCCTTAAGTTTCTAGGAGTTTTGTCACTTACATGTGCATTTCAGTTGTCAACCAAGGTTTTTAGAAGAATTATATGTAGATATATGAGCTATATCTCTGTGACTCCCTCTGCTTTGGGATTTCTCTTCTTAATTTCTAGATTCTCTGGGCCTGAGGTATATGTTCTGACTCTTCAGGCTAATAGATAATGGCTTTCCGCTTTAGTGTTAGCAGTCCATACTGAGTGGACTGGGAGTCCCCTCAGAGAAAAAGCCATATAAGTGGGTATGGTAGGGAGAATGCTAAAAGTGGCCCCTCAAGATTCCACACACTAATCCCTGGTGCCTGTGAATATGTTGAGACATCATCTCTGTGATGATATTATGTTATATAGCACAGTTGACCTTAAGATCGGGAGATTATCTTGGGAGGGGGGCGCTCACTACTCACATGAGATCCTTTAAAGTTAGTTTTTTCTGCATGCTGGCAGAAGAGGAACTCAGAAATTCAAAGCACAGGGAGGATTTGACACACTATTGCTGGCTTAAAGATGATGGGGGACACATGAGAAGGCAGTCTTAAGGAATTGAGAGAAATTCCTAGCTGACAGCCATCAAGGAAACAGGGACCTCAGTCCTATAACCACAAGGAACTATATTCTGCCAAAAGACTGTGTGAGCTTGGAAGCAGATTATTCTCCAGAGGTTCCAGGCGAGAACTTGGCTGAGCTAACATCTTGATTTCAGTCTTGTGACTAAACAGAGACCTTAGTCATGCTGGCTAGATTTCTGACTTGCTGAATTGTGAACTATCTAATGGATGCTATTTTAAAAATTTTGAATTTGTTGTTTTATACAGCAGGTTCTTATTAGTCATCAGTTTTATACATATCAGTGTATACATGTCAATACCAATCACCCAGTTCATCACAACCCCACCCCCACCCCACCACAGCTTTCCCCCCTTGGTATCCATACGTTTGTTCTCTATATCTGTGCCTCAATCCCTGCCCCGCAAGCCAGTTCATCTGCACCATTTTCTAGGTTCCACTTATATGCGTTAATATACAATATTTGTTTTTCTCTTTCTGACTTACTTCACTCTGTATGACAGTCTCTAGATTCGTCTACGTCTCAACAAATGACCCAATTTCGTTCCTTTTTATGGCGGAGTAATATTCCATTGTATATATGTACCACATCTTCTTTATCCATTCATCCGTCGATGGGCATTTAGGTTGCTTCCATGACCTGGCTATTGTAAATAGTGCTGCAGTGAACACCGGAGTGCATGTGTCTTTTTGAATTATGGTTTTCTCTGGGTATATGCCCAGTAGTGAGATTGCTGGATCATATGGTAATTATATTTTTATTTTTTTAAGGAACCTCCATACTGTTCTCCATAGTGGCTGTGTCAATTTACATTCCCACCAACAGTGCAAGACAGTTCCCTTTTCTCCACACCCTCTCCAGCATTTGTTGTTTGTAGATTTTCTGATGATGCCCATTCTAACTGGTGTGAGGTGATACCTCATTGTAGTTTTGATTTGCATTTCTCTACTAATTAGTGATGTTGAGCAGCTTTTCATGTGCTTCTTGGCCATATGTCTGTCTTCTTTGGAGAAATATCTATTTAGGTCTTCAGCCCATTTTTGGATTGGGTTGTTTGTTTTTTTAATATTGAGCTGCATGAGATGTTTATATATTTTGGCAATTTACCTTTGTCCGTTTGCAAATATTTTCTCCCATTCTGAGGGTTGTTGTTTTGTCTTGTTTATGGTTTCCTTTGCTGTGCAAAAGCTTTTAAGTTTCTTTAGGTCCCATTTGTTTATTTTTGTTTTTATTTCCATTACTTTTGGTGGTGGATCAGAAAAGATCTTGCTGTGATTTATGCCAAAGAGTGTTCTTCCTATGTTTTCCTCTAAGAGTTTTATAGTGTCCAGTCTTACATTTAGGTCTCTAATCCACTTTGAGTTTATTTTTGTGTATGGTGTTAGGGAGTGTTCTAATTTCATTCTTTTACATGTAGCTGTCCAGTTTTCCCAGCACAACTTATTGAAGAGACTGTCGTTTCTCCATTGTATATCCTTGCCTCCTTTGTCATAGATTAGTTAACCATAGGTGCGTGGGTTTATCTCTGGGCTTTCTTTCTATCTTGTTCCATTGATGTATGTTTCTCTTTTTGTGCCAAACCATATTATCTTGATGACTGTAGCTTTGTAGTATAGTCTGAAATCAGGGAGTCTGATTCCTCCAGCTCCGTTTTTTTCTCTGAAGACTGCTTTGGCTTTTTGGGGTCTTTTGTGTCTCCATACCAATTTTAAGATGATTTGTTCTAGTTCTGTAAAAAATGCCATTGGTAATTTGATAGGGATTGCATTGAATCTATAGATTGCTTTGGGTAGTACAGTAATTTTCACAATATTGATTCTCCTGATCCAAGAACATGGTATATCTCTCCATCTGTTGGTATCATCTTTAACTTCTTTCATCAGTGTCTTATGGTTTTCTGCATACAGGTCTTTTGTCTCCCTAGGTAAGTTTATTCCTAGGTATTTTATTCTTTTGGTTGCAATGGTAAATGGGAGTGTTACCTTAATTTCTCTTTTAGATTTTTTAACATTAGTATATAGGAATGCAAGACAGTTCTGTGCATTAATTTTGTATCCTGCTACTTTACCAAATTCATTGATTAGCTCCAGTAGTTTTCCGGTGGCATCTTTAGGATTCTCTATGTATAGTATCATGTCATCTGCAAACAGTGACAGTTTTACTTTTTCTTTTCCAATTTGTATTCCTTTTATTTCTTTTTCTTCTCTGATTGCCATGGCTAGGACTTCCAGAACTATGTTGAATAATAGTGGTGAGCATGCACATCCTTGTCTTGTTCCTGATCTTAGAGGAAATGCTTTCAGTTTTTCACCATTGAGAATGATGTTTGCTGTGGGTTTCTCATATATGGCCTCTATTATGTTGAGGTAGGTTCCCTCTATGCCCACTCTGTGGAGAGATTTTTATCAGAAATGGGTGTTGAATTTTGACAAAAGCTTTTTCTGCATATATTGAAATGATCATATGGTTTTTCTTCTTCAGTTTGTTAATATGGTATATCACATTGATTGATTTGTGTATATTGAAGAATCCTGGCATCCCTGGGATAAATCCCACTTGATCATGGTGTATGATCCTTTTAATGTGTTGTTGGATTCTGTTTGCTTGTGTTTTGTGAGGAATTTTGCATCTATATTCATGACTGATATTGGTCTGTAATTTTCTTTTTTTGTAGTGTCTTTGGTTTTGGTATCAGGGTGATAGTGGGCTCATAAAATGAGTTTGGGAGTGTTCCTTCCTCTGCAATTTTTTGGAAGAGTTTGAGAAGGATGGGTGTTAGCTCTTCTCTTCATGTTTGATAGAATTCACCTGTGAAGCCATCTGGTCCTGGGCTTTTGTTCGTTGGAAGATTTTTAATCACAGTTTCAATTTCATTACTTGTGATTGGTCTGTTCATATTTTCTGTTTCTTCCTTGTTTAGTCTTGGAAGGTTATACCTTTCTAAGAGTTTGTCCATTTCCTCCAGGTTGTCCATTTTATTGTCATAGATTTGCTTGTAGTAGTCTCTTAGGTTGATTTGTATTTCTGCAGTGTCTGTTGTAACTTCTCCTTTTTCATTTCTAATTTTATTGATTTGAGTCCTCTCCCTCTTTTTCTTGATGAGTCTGGCTAATGGTGTATCAATTTTTTTTATCTTCTCAAAGAACCAGCCTTTAGTTTTATTGATCTTTGCTATTGTGTTCTTTGTTTCTATTTCATTTATTTCTGCTCTGATCTTTATGATTTGTTTCCTTCTGCTAACTTTGGGTTTTGTTTCTTTTTTCTCTAATTACTTTAGGTGTAAGGTTAGAGTATTTATTTGGTATTTTTCTTGTTTCTTGAGATAGGTTTGTATAGCTATAAACTTCCCTCTTAGAACTGCTTTTGCTGCATCCCATAGGTTTTGAGTTGTTGTGTTTTCATTGTCATTTGTGTCTAGGTATTTTTTGATTTCCTTTTTGATTTCTCCAGTGATCTCTTTGTTATTTAGTAATGTATTGTTTAGCCTCCGTGTGTTTCTCTTTTTACATTTTTTCCCTGTAATTGATTTCAGCGATTTCAGTTTTCTTAAAGTTACTGAGGCTTGATTTATAACCCAAGATGTGATCTATCCTGGAGAATGTTCCATGTGTACTTGAGAAGAAAGTGTAATCTGCTGTCTTTGGATGGAGTGTTCTATAAATATCAGTTAGATCTATCTGGTCTATTGTGTTATTTAAAGCTTGTGTTTCCTTCTTAATTTTCTCTTTGGATCATCTGTCCATTGGTGTAAGTGAGGTGTTACAGTCCCCCACTATTATTGTGTTACTGTCGATTTCCTCTTTTATAGCTGTTAGCAGTTGCCTTATGTATTGAGGTGCTCCTATGTTGAGTGCATATATATTTATAATTATTATATCTTCTTCTTGGATTGATCCCTTGACCATTATGTAGTGTCCTTCCTTGTCTCTTGTAACATTCTTTATTTTAAGGTCTATTTTGTCAGATAAGAGTATTGCTACTTCAGCTTTCTTTTGATTTCCATTTGCATGGAATATCTTTTTCCATCCTCTCCTTTTCAGTCTGTATGTGTCCCTAGGTCTGAAGTGGGTCTTTTGTATATAACATATATATGGGTCTTGTTTTTGTATGCATTCAACAAGCCTGTGTCTTTTGGTTGGAGCATTTAATCCATTCATATTTAAGGTAATTATCGATATGTATGTTCTTATGACTATTTTCTTAATTGTTTTGGGTTTGTTTTTGTAGGTCTTTTTCTTCTCTTGTGTTTTCCACTTAAAGTTAAGTTCCTTTAGCATTTGTTCTATAGCTGGCTTGGTGGTGCTGAATTCTCTTAGCTTTTGCTTGTCTGTAAAGCTTTTGATTTCTCCATTGACTCTGAATGAGGTCCTTGCCAGGTAGAGTAATCTTGGTTGTAGGTTCTTTCCTTTCATCACTTTAAGTATATCGTGCCACTCCCTCGTGGCTTGTAGAGTTTCTGCTGAGAAATCAGCTGTTAACCTTATGGGAGTTCCCTTGTATGTTATTTGTCGTTTTTCCCTTGCTGTTTTCAATAATTTTTCTTTGTCTTTAATTGTTGCCAGTTTGATTACTGTGTGTCTTGGCATGTTTCTCCTTGGGTTTATCCGTTTTGGGACTCGCTGTGCTTCCTTGACTTGGGTGGCTATTTCCTTTCCCATGTTAGAGAAGTTTTCAACTATAATCTCTTCAAATATTTTCTCTTGTCCTTTCTCTCGTCTCCTTCTGGGACCCCTATAATGTGAATATTGTTGCATTTAATGTTGTCCCAGAGGTCTCTTAGGCTGTCTTCGTTTCTTTTCATTCTTTTTTCTTTATTCTGTTCCGCAGCAGTGAATTCCACTATTCTGTCTTCCAGGTCACTTATCCGTTCCTCTGCCTTGCCTTTGTTATTCTGCTGTTGATTCTTTCTAGTGTATTTTTCATTTCAGTTATTGTATTGTTCATCTCTGTTTGTTAGTTCTTTAATTCTTCTAGGTCTTTTTTAAACATTTCTTGCGTCTTCTCGATCTTTGCCTCTAATATTTTTCTGAGGTCCTGGATCATCTTCACTACCATTATTCTGAATTCTTTTTCTGGAAGGTCACCTATCTCCACTTCATTTAGTTGTTTTTCTGGGGTTTTATCTTGTTCCTTCATCTGGTACAAAGCCCTCTGCCTTTTCATCTTGTCTGTCTTTCTGTGAATGTGGTTTTTGTTGCACACGCTGTAGGATTGTAGTTCTTCTTGCTTCTGCTGTCTGCCCTCTGGTGGATGAGGCTATCTAAGAGGCTTGTGCAAGTTTCCTGATGGGAGGGACTGATGGTGGGTAGAGCTGGCTGTTGCTCTGGTGGGCAGAGCTCAGTAAAACTTTAATCAGCTTGTCTGCTGAGGGGCGGGGCTGGGTAATCAGCTTGTCTGCTGAGGGGTGGGGCTGGGTTCCTTCAGTGTAGGTTGGGTGGCCTGAGGCAACCCAACACTGGAGTCTACCTGAGCTGTTTGTTGGGGCTAATGGTGGACTCTGGGAGGGCTCTCGCCAAGGAGTACTTCCCAGAACTTATGCTGCCAGTGTCCTTGTACCCCTGGTGAGCCACAGCCACCGCCAGCCTCTGCCAGAGACCCTCAAACACTAGCAGGTAGGTCTGGTTCAGTCTTCTCTGGGGTCACTGCTCCTTCCCCTGTGACCCGATGCACATACTACTTTGTGTATGCCCTCCAAGAGTGGAGTCTCTGTTTCCCCCAGTCTTACCGAATTCCCGCAATCAAACCCCACTAGCCTTCAAAGTCAGGTTCTCTAGGAATTCCTCCTCCTGTTGCTGGACCCCCAGGTTGGGAAGCCTGATGTGGAGCTCAGAACCTTCACTCCAGTGGGTGGACTTCTGAGGTATAAGTTTTCTCCAGTGTGTGAGTTACCCACCCAGCAGTTATGGGTTTTGATTTTACTGTGATTGCAGCCCTCCTGCCTTCTCATTGTGGCTTCTCCTTTGTCTTTGGATGTGGAGTATCTTTTTAGTGAGTTCCAGTGTCTTCCAGTCGATGATTGTCCAGCAGCTAGTTCGATTCTCGTGTTCTCACAAGAGGGAGTGAGAGCACGTCCTTCTACTCCACCATCTTGGTCACAAGTTCCATTGACGCTATTTTAAATAGCTAAGTTTGTGGTAATTTGTTATGCAGCAATTGAAAACTAATACAACAGGGATTTCACCCAGCAGGATTTCCTTCTTTCTTGGTAATCCTGTGCAGTTCCTACTTGATTTTGGTTGCCCTCCAGTGCCTTCAAAGAGTTGTTCTACATATTTTGAGTGAGTTTATAATTGCCATATGTGGGAGTGCCAGTACATTGCCAGAGCTAAAACTCTCAGTATTAATTTCAGGGTTTCCTTTTCTTTAAACCTTATTTATATGGTCTTCATGTTAGTTATACAATATTTCATTCTGTTGAAGTACCATTCTGCTAATGTTAGCTGTTTGGTTGTTTCTGATTTTTGCTATAAAGAGCAAAAGTATCTTTTATGAGTCTGTGTTTTGGTTTGTTGATTTATTTACTTAGGATAAATTTGGGGTAGAGTTCCTAGGTTAAAGAGATTAGAGGAAATAAAGCCTTTGGAGGGATATGTGAGTTCACATTCTGCTATGCCACTTACTAGCTGTGAGACTGTGGCAATTTAACCTGTTGGAGCCTTATTTTCATCTTATGTGAAAAGTTAAGAAAATCTGTCCTTTGTGGTTGTTTGAGCATTAAATTATATAGCTTATAGAAAGCATTGTGAAAAGAGAGGATACTTAATGATAGATGAAGAGATGAGGATTATGGTAGCTATTGATATGTTTTGCCATCTTGCTTTCTGATAGTAAAATGCCAATTTACAGTTAGATTGCTTTCTTTAATAGGTCTAATGACACCAGGAGGGACAACTACAAAATGAAGAGCACAGGACAGCATAACTGAAGTTAAAAATGAAAGAACAGACTTTATAATACTGCTGCATACATATTTGGTGCTGAATCAGGTCTCCAAAAGATATAATTGCCCTGTCCTCCTTAGTTTGTCCATCAAAAGAAAATCTTTTGAGATGACTTAGAGGGGTGCTTTCTGGACACTTTCTTTCCCTTTGTGCTTCAGTTTAGGTCTTGTATGTTTGTTCAGGCCAGCAGACTATATTATCTGGTTTGTTTCCAGTATAGCTGTCATTTGAATAATCTGAAAAGCTTTTTATTGGAGGTCTTTATCAAGTGCTAGTTGGATTTGTAATTTTCCTAGTTTACCACATCCTCCATAAATATACTTGTCTTGTCTCTGTGTCCCAGTGGATGCTGTTGTATTACAACTCATTGAAATAACATAGTCTTAACATTCCATTCAAGCATTTTGTTAATGTAGATGCCTGGGTTATATTGTTGCAGAATGTTTGTTATTGACAACTTGCTCTCTTTTTATTTGCATGGGGCAATAAATACAGGTACTTAATTTACATAAACCTATTAACTGAAATTCTCAAGAGGAAAGAAAATAATTTTAAATGCAGTTTACAATGTGGTAACAGCTGATCCACTTACAGATAAGCTCATATAGTGGAATTGGATTGAATGAAGAAAAAAACTTTGCATAACATTATTGTTTGTGATATATACCAAAGGGTATTTATGATACTGAGCTGCATGAAGAGATTAACTCTATTCCTACTGACCTCTTCTCTTCTCTCTTCTCACCCCTAGAGGGTAAAAGAAGAAAGAGTGTTTTTGTTTTGTTTTCCAAAATGGTTCTATCAATGTGTAATTAAAATGGCTTTCCTTTAAAAGGGAAGCAAAGAGTCTGAGCTGCAGTTATTAGGTGTTCTAAAAGTGTAGTTCATGTTGCAAACCAAAGAATCATCTCTCCCGAATGTTTGTTTCCTTTCTTGAATGAATAATTTTCAGACTTTTTTTTTCGGAGTAGAAATAAAATTAGCAAGAGAGTATGAATAGGACATCTGAATTGTTCTATTTTTAATATCTCTTCAAAAGTTTTTAAAAGTTGCTTCTGTAACATTATAAGGATTTTGTTTCTATTGGCCATTGGGAGTTAAGAGCGCAGTCATCAGAAGAGATTATTCTCACATTTTCCTCTTTGACCTTCACAAACGTGCATTTCCTTCTTGAAAATGCACAAAGGTGCATTTTCTTTGACCTTCACAAAGGTGCATTTTCTTTCTTCACAAAGGTGCATTTTCTTTCTTCAGCTAATGTGGAACATGGAGTCCATTTGTTTAAAGGGTTGCAGCCTTAGGACACAAATATAACACATCAGCTCTTCCAATTAATTTCTGGCAAGCTCAGGTGATGACTTTGATACGTTGGATCATGTATGGTGTGGATATGGGACTTGGTCACCTTAGAAACCATATTTTTTCTTAGGTTTCTGCTTAGGAATTGTGATTCTTACAGGCAATTCTGCAGAAGATTTTCAGATTTGAATTTGGATGTAGAGGACTCACCCACATTCTTCAGAGAAAGCACAAGCCTAGAATTCTTCTCCCATTAATTCATTCTGCAATCATTTTTTAAAACCTGGATATGGTTAAAATTTGTATCATCAGTTTTTCTCATCTGCAATTAAATTCTAGTTAGATTATTTCTAAAGCACAAATTCTGCAGTTTCATTGTCCCAGAATCACTTTCTGCTTGCTCCTGTTCTGTACATTTTATTAATCTATGGTAGTGTACCTGAGGCCACTATTCATGCACTATATTACCCTCATAACTGCTATTTTTTGTACATGTTTGTTTGGATGTTACTTTTATGAAAGCAATTAATTTGACTAATTCTGTGGAGGGAACTGAATATTCTTTTTCTCATCAGTACATCATTAAAGTTGCAATTGAAAACTTTTTATAGTGACCCAGTTTGCAGTATCTACCAACCAGTAGGAGGCTGGGATCAAATCTTGAGAGCATTTAGAGTGTGAGGAAGATGGAGCAGACACTTGGGAACAGGAAAAGAATCCCACAAAAGAGTGGGATGGGAGGAAAGCCAGAGAGAGTATCAAGAAAGGAAGAGTAATCAGTGATATCAAATTTTGCCTGACAGGTTAATTAATTTCTCCTAGATCCATCCCTTCCTTCCTGCTCACTGATGCGGTCTGAGTTAAGGTCATTTCTCTATTTTTCACACATATATATTCTGTCTGAAATATCCTTTTTCAGTGTCTACAACATTATGAATTCCTGTTAAACCTGTAAAACTTCAATTGTTCATTGCTTCTTTGAAACTGTTACTAGCTCCTGTTCCCTGTGATTTCCCTCTATCATGTATAGGCTTCTGTCATTGAGATTATTTACCAGGTATTAAAATCATCTCTGTGACTATTTCTCCCATTAGACTGAGCTTTTTAAGATAGGGACTGTTTTAATCAATCTTGGACATCTAGTGCCTAACACAGTTTGGCTTTAATGGAAGCTTAAAAATAATCAAGAAAGAACTGTGAAGACTCAAAAGGGGTCATTAATTTTGGCAATGAGGCAATAATTGGTGACCTTTCCCAGAGCAATTTTAATCAAGTAGTAGAGGTGGAAGCCATATTGAAGTGGGTTGATAAATGAAAAGATAAGTGGCCACAGTTGAGGTTGACTGTAAAAGGCATGGGTGGGAGTGGAGGCCATAGCCGACAGGGCAAGGAATATAAGGTGCAGAGTCTTATACTGTGTGTAAGAAGTGGGAGGGGTGAACATAATTCAAGGCCTAAGACAAGGAGTCCTGCACCTTATGGAAAACAGTGGGGACAATGAAGAGCAGCAGGTTCAGGAGGGGTGGGAGGGATCCAATCCAGGGTATGGGGGAGAGGTGAGCTTTGGGAGTGATAAGCTGTCCACATTCCCTTGAGAACAAAATGAAGAAAAGTTTAAATTGACTCAGAAGTGAATTTAGGGAGAGAATCCTTTATTTTTTTAAAACAGGTTTAATTCACTTTACTTTTCTGGTGTAAAAGCTATGTGGTGACCACAGTTGGAGCCTGGGTCATCTTCAGGGAGGCTCTAGTTTGGGTCTTTTTGAGATGGTCAGTGAGTTCCTGATAGGGAGACTTGGTGAAAGTGGTCTCTGTAGAGGCTTAGGGATACAGCTGTAGGTTTGGAGACAACATCAAAAGCAGCTTTGGTGAAGTGGCCAGGGAGCATTCTAGCCATCCTCAGTACTGTCTGCAGCAGCTTCTTGGGTATAGGGGCCTAGACGATGCCAGTGCCCTTGGGGATGAGGATAAGGAGCACCTGCATAGAGCCACAGCGGCTAGTGACCTTGCAAGGGATGGTTAGGGCTTGCCGATCTTGTGTCCCCAGTAGCCTCGCCACACAGGGTGATGAAGAGCCTGGCCTGGACGATAGCCCTGAGGATGGCAGTGGCTACCTCCATGGAGTGCTTAACACCCAGACCAGCAGGTCTGTAGTAAACCCCAGTGGTGACAAATGCCTTAAACCTGGTCCACTGCCAGCACAAGTCTGCTTTTGCATGGGCATAATCTTCAAAACCTTGAGGGACATCCCTGAAAAAAGTCAGTGATCTCGGATTCTGTGATGGGCAAAGAGAAGAAAGAGATCTCCTCCAGGGACTTTACTTCATATCCTTGACCAGGCAGCTCAGTTTGGTGACAGGGACCCACTTCTTGTCCTTTGCATGCCTCCATGGAGCCCTTTCTGTAGCACCTGCCTATCATCCACCGTTACATGTTCTCTCGGAGAAGAAATGCAGAATTCTTCAAATCAGGTGCTTTCTCCTCTTGTACCTTAAATCAGAGCCAAAGTTGAGTATACACCAGCAGCATAGGCTTGGTAGCAGTTGCTTTTACTGTGTTTAGGTAGTTTGAATTGATGAGCAGAACAAAGAAGGAAATGTCATCTGTGTACTGTTTCATTCTGGTTTTTGTGAATGTCCTTACTCATTTCAGACTAATATTATAGGTATATCTGGGAGATAGCTCTTAAAATACTTGTGAAAAATATATGTGCAAGTTGATATTTTATACTACTGTATCATTCGGTTTCAAAGAAGAAACTCTAGTCATTTGAAGATGCAACTGAGCAGGCACAATCTGTTCAAATATTCAAAATTAGATGTATTTTATAAGCTTTGAAAAGATCTTTTCAGTAAAATGACATCATTTTTTGCTGGCTCCTGTAAAATTGGCTTGTCCTTTGTCAGCAGAATGACTAGAGTTCTGCTTCCTGTTTATAAAGCTAAACTTTTTTATCCTGAAAATTGTATTGCCAGGCGTAGCCTGTAGGATACTTTTCATTGCAAGAAACAGGAAACACAACCCGAAGTGGCTTAAAAAATGAGAAGAATTGTTAATTACATAATTAGAAACCTGGATGAAAGACAGTTCGTTCTATTGTCAGTTAATTCAACAAAGTTTTCAAAATCAAGGTTCTTTCCATCTTTCTGCTCTTAGTTAATACTGAGTTGACTTTTGTCCTCAGACTTGTCCCCTAATGATTAAAAAGACACTGTTACTCCAGACCAGTTAAATGAGAATCACTATGGGGGAGTGAGGGAGTCCAGTCATTAGTCCATTTAAAAGTTTCCAGATGATTCTATCCTGCCGCTTGCTAGGATTGAGAACAGAGTTACACCAAATAAGATTAACCCTGGGGATTATAATCCCAGCTACTGTGAAGTATATGGCCATTTGATAGCTGAAGAAAACAGGAGTTCTTTTAGCAAGGAAAAATGGAGAAGAATTAGGCCACTATTGTCTGCCGTGCTACAGATGATTTATTTAAAGTGTAAAAAACAAATAATATGTTTTGAATTCACGTTTGATCATTATTATCACTTTAAAAAGCTATGTAAATTGTTCCTACCCCTTGCCTTAGAGACAAATCTTCAGATAGGCAGTTTTATTAACCCAGTGAACAACAAAGAAGATGTTTTGGCTAGGAAGGAAGCAGGAGTATTAAAGCATAATTCCTGGCATTTGGTGTGTAGATAAAATTCCATCTTTTAAGTAAATATAAAGTAATGATCTATGTTGCCTTGTCTAATGATTGTAGTCGGCTCTTGATCAATCAGAATTGAGTCTCTTCTTCATGGGTTATATAACATGTGCTCTTTGCTGTGGCTCTCTTGTTTTTTAATTTTCAGATGCATTCTACCTCTGCCAACATGTGCCAGAACAGAATTTGTTATCCCTTGTAAACTTTGTGTTGCTTAATGACGTTACCATTTTCCAGCCAAGACATTTCACTTGTATTCGTATAGCATCTCTGGCAAGCATGTTTTCTCTTCTTTCTTGCTCACAGACATTCTGCCACTTGAGGGTCTCCTTTGCTTTTGACTCCGAAATACCATCGTAAAAGGTCCTCCCTCTCCTTCCCTTTGCTCCCCATATGTTTTTCAGTCTCTCTGTTTTAGTTTATCCATAATAGTGCTTCTGGAGTTATCATCCTAAAATTTAGATAGGATCATGTTTTTACATTGCCCTATCTACCACTTATCTACAGAATAAAAATTCAGTGTGTTAGATTGTCTTTTCCAAGATAGTAATAAAAATATTTCCCATGTCACACACTCTGCTTTATACTGTGACGTTGATACTCCTCCCATGAAGAGGTGGGGTCTGTGTCCCTTCACTAGAATCTGGGCAGGCTTCTGACTGTGGTGGAAGAGACACTAATGTGACCGCCTAGACTAGGTCATAAAGAGTGATAGGGCTTCTGCCTGTACCTTCGGGATACTTAGTATTGGAACCAAGTCACCATGATGTGAGTGAGAGCCCAGCCAAAACCTTCCCTGCAGCCCTTGCTAAGCTTCCAGCTCCCACCATCTTCCTGCCCTGTGAGTGATCTTAGAAGTGGATCCTTCCCCCAGTTAAGCCACCCAAGCTGACCTTTGTGTAGCAGGACTGAGCCATCCCTGCCAAGTCCGCCTATATTGGAAAATCAGGGGGGAAAAAAAAGGTTACTTGTATTTAAAGTGACTAGATTTTTCTTTTTAAAATCAGCTTTAATGAAATATAAGGTACATAAAATTTCAATAATGTTCAGTATACAATTCAATGAATTTTGACAAATATTTGCAGTCTTTTCACACTAACAATCAAAATAGAACAGTTAACATCAGTTTACGAAGTCCTCTTGTATACCTTTGCATTCAGTCTTCTGTCACTATCCTTAGTCCCTGGTAACCACTGATCTGCTTTCTATTATTAGAGTTTTGCCTTTTGCAGAATGGAAAATTTGTTTCTGTGCTAGTTTTTGGCTGTTATAAATATACCTGTTATGAATAGTCAAGTATAAGTCTTTTTGTAGACATCAGTTTTCACTAGTAAAGAGTGGAATTGCTGGGTTATATGGTAGTACATGCTTAAATTTTTAAACTGCCTGTTTTCCAAAGTAGTTTTTTCAGCAATGTATGAGAGTTTTAGTTGCCCTGTGTTTTTGCTAGTTCTTGCTGTCTTTTTTTTTTTTTTAAGTTCAGCCATTCTCATGGGTGTAAAGCCATCTTATTGCTGTTTTAATTTGCATAGCCCCAATGACTAGTTGTGTTGACATCCTTCGTGTGTTTGCTATTTCTGTATCTTCTTTGATATAGTATCTATTCAAGTCATTCTGCCATGTAAAAAAAGGTTGGGTTGTTTATCTCTTTAATACTTAGTTTTAAGATTTTTTATATATTTGGGATATGTTTCAAACCTATCAGATATATAGTTTGTAAATATTTCCTCCTGTTCCGTGGGTTGTCTTTTCACTTTCTTGATGGTGGCCTTTGAAGTACAAAGTTTATAATTTTTCTTAAAGTACAGTTTATCAATCTTTTATTTTGTGGTTCATGTCTTTTGTGTTTTATCTAAAAAAACAAACAAAAACTTTGCCTAAACAAGGTCACAAAGATTTTTCTCCTGTGTTTTCTTCTAGAACCTTTATATTTTTAGCTCTTGCATCTAGGGGTATGACCCATTTTAGTTAATTTTTGTATATGGTGTGGGGGAAGTTTCAAAGTTCATTTGTATATTTTCAACAGCATTTGTTAAAAAAACCATCTTTTTCTCATTGAAATATCTTGGCACCTTTCTTGAAAATCAATTGACCATATTCATATGGATTTGTTTCTGGAGTATGTGTTCTGTTCCCTTGATTATCTGTCTATCCTTGTGCCAATATCATACTCTCTTGATTACTGTAGCTTTATAGTCAACCTTGAAATCAATTAGTGTTAAGTTTTCCAACATTTGTTCTTTTTTCAAAGATGTTCTAACTGTTCCAGGTTCTTTGCATTTCCATATAGATTTTATAATAAGCTTTTAATTACTATGAAAAGGTTTGCTAGAATGGGGATTGGATTGAATATATTGATTAATTTACTGACAGCGACATCTTTAAAATAGTATTTTTTCTCATTTTGCATATCCATTTACTTAGTTCTTTTAGCAGTGTTTAGTAGTTTTCAGTGTGTAAGTTTGGCACACGTTTTGTTAAATTTATTCTTTGCACTAATGGTGGCAGTCCAGATAGGGTTCAATTACTAAAGAACATTCAAAGGGTCCAAAATTAGAAATTTATTGCAGGGAAAGGATTCAATATAGCAACAGGATTAGAACATTAAGGATATGCGTTGCAGCCAGAGGTTCCCTCATGGCAAGAGCTTTAGAAGGGCTAGGCATGACCTCTCACTGTCCGCTTTTTTGATCATATGGACACACTTTTTCTCTCAGATCAGGTGCCACTGATGTGTGCACAGAACCATGTAGCCCCTAATGGAGTCTAGGCTGGTACTCCTTATACTCTGCTGGTCATGTAGGCTTAGTCTTTCTCATAACCAGCCCCAAAGGTAGAGCCCTCTGTTTCACTAAGACCAGATGCAAATCATCAAATCTCACTTATCAATAAACATTGTTGACAGTCTGATAGGAACTACCCTGAAACTTACCTTAAACCCATCAGTACAAAGCAACACTATCAAGCCATACATTTCATGTCTTGACAGGGATCAGCACCATGCAGGTACATTTTTACTTTAGCAGAAAAACTCGGGCTAATTCCAGGTGTGCTGAAGTTGACTCACATCCGTAAATTTCTCTTTGGTCCTGTTATAATTGGTATTTTAAAAAATTTCTATTTCCAATGTGTATTGCTTTTATATGTAAATAAAACATGCTATTTGTATATTGACCTTATATCCTGTGACCTTGCTAACTCACTTATTACTTTCAGTAGCTTTTTATAGATTTCCTAGGAATTTTTACATTGAAAGTCTTACAGTCTTTGAATAAGGGTAGTGTTTCTTCATTGTTACCAATCTGTATGCCTTTTATTTATTTTTCTTGCCTTGTTGGCGTTGGCTAAGAACTCTAGTACAATGTTGACTAAAAGTGATGACAGCATTCTTTCTGATCTTAGAGATAAAACATTCAGTATCTCAGCATTAAGTAGGATGTCGTCTCTAGGATTTTTATAGATATTATTTATCAAGTTGAAGGATTTCCTTTTCCTTTTATTCCCAGTTTTTATCATGAATGGGTATTGAATTTTGTCAAATACCTTTTTTGTTTTCATTAAGACAATCATTTGGTTCCTTTGGTGGTGGCGGGGATATGTTAGTCTGTTAATATGGTGAACTTGTATTGATTTTTGAATGTTAAACCAGCTTTGCATTCCTGGAATAGACCTCTCTTGACCATGATTCTTTTTATATATTGCTTCGTTCAATTTGCAAATATCCTGTTAAGGAGTTTTACTTCTGGGTTTATGAGAAACATTGGTCTTTAGGGTTTTTTTTGTAATACCTTTGTCTAATTTGGGTATTAGGGTAATGCTTGACTCACAGAATGATTTGGAACCTGTTTCTTCTTCTGTATTTTGCACAAGTTTATGCAGCATTGTTATCTATTTTTTACATGTTTGGTATAGCTCACCAGTGAAGCCATCTGGACTTGTGGATTTTCTTTGTGGGTAGGTTTTTAAACTATGAATTCTTTTTCTCTAATAAATATAGGACTATTCAGGTTATCTATTTTTTTCCTGGATGACCTTCAGTAGTTTGTATCTTTCAAGAAATTTGTCCATTCCATTTAAGTTACTGAATTTGTTGATATAGAATTCTTAGTAATATTCTCTTATTTGCCTTTTAATGTCTATATGATCCATAGTGATGTTCTCTCTTTCATTCTTGATATTGGGAATTGTGTTTACTCTTTTTTCTTTGTCAATTTTACTGACCTTTCAAAGAGCTCGTTTTGTGTTCATTGATTTTTAATAAAGACATTGTTTTTATGGTTTTTGTTTTATGATGGCAGAATTATCCTTATTCCTCATAACCTTTATAGTACAGATCCCTTCTGTTCTAATTGAATGTGTACTTGTGTTTTACCCCTTCACATCCCAGGTGAATATGCTTTTGGGGACAACTATTGTTATTCATCTTTGTCATTTCGACAGAATCTTAATTTAAATTGGACTCAGTAATGGTGAATAAAGATCTTGGAAGTTAGCATAAGTTGATTTAGTGTTCTGGTAACTGCCTCATATAGAATTCAATAGTAAGTTAAAACAAAAAGGCATAGAGAGAATTCTCATTATTTGGATGGAAAATTTAGCCTTTTTTAAATAAAAAATTGTCTCTATAATGTGTTTTAAATATTTACATTTTTATTATGATTCATATACTTTAGGTAATTCCAATCTCATTTTCTTTTGGTATATAAAAGGAGAAGGGCTCTTTTAGTACATTTATGTGATTTAGAGATTTCTTTTAACCTCACTTCAAGTCTTTCTCCCATGCTGCAGTGGAGATGAATGCAAAGGAATCCATACTAGGATTTAACAGAATAAATAAATGATTTCTATTATGAAAAGAGCCACTCTAGGAAATAAAGCTCTATCTAGTAAATATGGGCTTACTTAGTACATTTAACATGTGACTGGAGTTACCACAGTTTGTTTATAAAATCTTTCAGAATTTCATCTATCATGTAATTTGTGAAGAGAGTTGTATCATTATCACAGCAGCTCAAATTCTGGAATACTTCCATTATGCTTGGCCAACAGCGAGTAACAGAACAGTGGTTATTTGCTGAACTTTTCAGATATTTTTAGATGAAGAAAGGTGTAAATAAATAAAGCAATTCTTTGATTCCTGATAAATAGCTTGGAGGCTGATCTTATGCAGTTTACTGTACCTTTATCTGCTTGCTCAGCCACTCCTTAATAAAGATCCCAAGGGAGCCGACTGAGGCTACATCCTTCCTCTTACCCATGCTAGAAATCTTAGCAACTTCATCTTCGAACTGATCCCTAAAATTGTTATTTCTTTAAATTTTTCTAAACAGTTTTTCTTGACTCCCTCCTTCCAGCTCTCATTTCCATCTGATATATTTTAATATATTGATGTCATTTTAATCTTGCTAAAAACATTGCAATTATATCATTCTTTTGCCCCCAAACTTTCACAGAATAAAATACTCTAAACTCTTCATCCCCAGTAAATGATTTATTTGGTTTCACCGCCTTGGGACATGGACTCATCCTCAATTATTCACCATTTCAGTCTCAATTTTAAAAAATATTTTATTAATATTTTAAAACGCACATGAAATTTCCCATCTTAACTTCTTTCAAGTATACAGTTCAGTATTGTTAAGTATATTCACACTGTTGTGCAGCCAGTCTCCAAAACTTTTTCATATTGCAAAACTGACACTATTTATTAAATAGTAACACCACTTTTTCCTCATCCGTCCAGCCCTTGGCAACCATCATTATACTTTGTTTCTATGAATTTGACTAATCTAGATTTCTCATATAAGTAGAATTATACAGTGTTTGTCTTTTTGAGACTGGCTTATTTCACTTAGCGTAATGTCTTTAAGTTCATTCATGTTGAAGCATGTGTCAAAGTTTCCTTCCTTTTTAAGGCTGAATATCAGATCCCTTTTTAAGAGCAGGATTTTTTATGGAAAGGGGATTGAAGATGTTAGAATATTAAATATGTGAGAAGAATTACTATAGTTAGAAGGTAGGCTGGTGGGGGGAACATTGTGGGGCTTCTGAAAGTTTCAACTTTGCTAACCCTACTTGTGTAGGGTAGCAGAATATGCCACCCCCAAATATGCCACTGGGGCATAAGGATTATTCTGAGTGAAAGGCACATAAACAGCAGATGCAAGAAGGCCATTCTGACCTTTCTTTTTCTTCTTGAAAGCAAGAGGTAAACTCTCATGTAAAAGGTGCCTTCTGGATACCAGGTGAAAGGAAAACATTCTTACTACTAGAGATGAAGAATAGAGGCTGGAAACAATCTGTATAAACAAACCTTGTTACTAATTCTTATCGTCCTAGTCACTTTTACACAATTAACTGCTCTAGCCCAAACCCTTTGTCTTGTTACGTCTTCACAATTTACTACTCTTTATCCAACCACACATATAAGCTTTTGGCCCTGACTGCTTCTTTGGCTCTATTTTCCTTGTGAAGGCTTTCAGATACACAAAAAAATTACTAAATAAAATTTGTGTGCTTTTCTCTTGTTAATGTGTCTTGTGTCAGTCTAATTCTTAGGCCCATCTGGGAGAGGGTAGAGGAGAAATTTTATTACCCCCTGTCCCCCCAGTCTTGTTTCTCATTTACTGAGTTTCCTGTATGTATTAGTAGTGCCTGGGTTTTCGTAATTTTTTTTGTTTAAGTAAAATCCCATCTCAGACCAAGTTTATTTCTAATTAATAGACATACTGATTCAATAATGTATCTGCTGTCTTAGGAATTGCCTTTTCTTTGCAGTCTTTGTGATACATGTTTTTTGTTTTTGTTCTTTCACTGAAGATCTGTTAAAATTAATGTTAATGTCTTTTTGGACTCATGATAACCCAGACGACCTGAAAAATAAGTTGTTTCTTTGGAGTTCTCTTAGTCTTTGATAAGTGTGTGCATGACAAAGTTTACATTTCTTGTTATATAATAAAACAGTCTTCAATGTAAAAAAGTTCAGTGTTCAATTTGGACAGAACTTGTTTTTTCTACTTACTGTGTAGCAAATATGATAGTCTTCTGAAAGGGTTAGTTCTCGGCCTCCTTGAACCAGAACCATCCTAAGAAGTTTTTTTCGGACAAATCTGATCACTTTGTACCTCCAGAGTATGCCCCTGTCTTTTTCTATATGTGAATTCCAAAATCTTTAGCTACTAAATGTTTTACAGTCTGGTCAAAACTAAATCCATGTCCTATTTCTTGTCAGACTCCAATTCTCTCCCTACTCACTTCCATCCCTGCCTTCATCTCAACTAAATGACTTAGAATTCTCCAAATGTGGCATACCTTTTCTTTGGCCTAGCAGATAGGATTCTTCCTGCTTGGGATACCCAATTCTTGTTTCCCTGTATCTGGTGAAATCTCCCTATTTGATGGAAGCCTTTGTCTGCCAGGGTTTCCTTTTTTTTTTTTTTTAATGAATGAATGAAGCTGCATTGACCCTTCGTTTCTGCACACGGGCTTTCTCTGGTTGCAGTGAGTGGGGACTACTCTTTGTTGCAGTGCGCGGGCTTCTCATTGCGGTGGCTTCTGTTGCAGAGCACGGGCTCTAGGCGCATGGGCTTCAGTGGTTGTGGCACATAGGGTCAGTAGTTGTGACGCACGGGCTTAGTTGCTCCGCGGCATGTGGGATCTTCCCGCACCAGTGCTTGAACCCATGTCCCTTGCATTGGCAGGCGAATTCTTAACAACTGCGCCACCAGGGAAGTCTCTCTGCCAGGGTTTCTTATCTGAACCTCAGAACTCAATGATTTCTCAGTTTTCTTAAAGATGGTGTATGAAAAAAAATAAAGATGGTGTATGAATATTATCATTCTAGACGTATAAGAACAACATTTATTTATTACCTTCAGTGGATACTTTAGGGCACTAGGAATTAATTTTCTTTTGAGACTCCCACTAAAAATGGTGTAGTTTGAGTTTGTTTCCTTCTATTGCCCTTGCACAAATTTTACACTCCTTTGGAACATTTGTCATATTATAATTATTTGTTTGTGTATTGTATATTATTTTTTGTCAGCTTTTCCATTTAGGCTGGACATCTAGAGAACAGTCTGTCTTATTTATTCTCACACCCCAGTACATGGCACCATGCCCTATATAGTGTTGATGTTCAATAAATTTTAGTGAATATAGATACAGATGTTGAAGATTATATGACTTCCTTAAAGTAGTTTAGCTTCATTTTTTTCAGCATGACTATACTCCACGTTCTTCATTCCCTTTTCAAACTTATTTTTGTATTTGCTTTCTTTCTTAAATGAGCACCTTAATATTTGCTACCCTATTCTCTACTTGTCTATATATCACACTTCAGCAATTTTCTTGTTCCTTGTGGATGCTTTGCCTGCTTAAATAGAGCTAAGTGCTCCTATTGATATGGATTTTTGGAATCTCTAGTGTCAGATTTATAAGAAATTAAACTCATTGATTAATTGACAGCTACATGGAAAATTGTATGAGATGATGCTTTTGCCTAATTTTATTTGAATAATAATGTTGCTTTTGTAGTATTTATAATTTGTGTTATTTCCATTTTCTCAGTTGATAATTTTCACTATACATTATTATACTTACCCTTTGAGTGTTTTCTTTGTGAATTGATTTCTCATCCAGATGGTAATTTCCCTCCATTCTTTTTGCATCCCTATCTGTCCAGTATGTAGAGATGGAAATAGATATTGGTTATTATTTGATGTCATTTTGTCAAGTATATGCTGTGTTCATCAAGAACAAAAGAGTTAATCCTTCAAATTGGCAGAACCACAGACAATGCTGAGGTGTCAATTCTCTCTCAGACTGGAGGATAATGACAGTACAGCTTCTCTTCATGGAAAAGACCCTGTAGTTGTTAGATTATGTACTTCAGAATGTCAGAATGGGTTCTTTGCCAGAGTGTGATTGTTTCAATTTTTGTCGAGCAAATATTAAACTAGACCATAGTTTTCTAACAATATTAGAATAAAACAAAAAATTTGTCTTCATGTCTCCTTACTTGCCTAGCCTATGAAGATTGATAAGGACACATTCACTATTTTGTTAACTGCCGTAGAATCAGCAGTAGGTTTCTGTTCTGTTGTGTTGTCTTTCTCCTCTCCTTAAAGCTTGAGATAAGTGTGCTTTTTTCAGGTTGATTAGAAACATGTTTTCAAAGTGTCTGAATTGGTGAAATGTTAAACCATTCCAAGATTGGAAGTAGCTTGGCATGTGTGGAGAAAACCACATCGCTAGTGGACTAAGATGTCAGAAGATCTGTGAATCCTGACTATATTATGTTCTGTTTCCTGAATTTGTTCTTAACTTTTTATAGCCTCAGTTTTCTCTTGTTGTGAAAATCAAATAAAAACATAAACAGTAATATTTATATAGCCTGCATGAAACAAATGTGAAGTGGCATTACTTTCTGTGTTTGGTTGATAGGGTATTATTAAGCCAGCTCCCCATTTTCTCCTGCTTGAATACATTCTCCATAGTCTTCTTGCCCCTTTATAATGCATCCAACCTTGAAAACCCTCTTCCTCATGAAAAATTTGAGTATTTTTTAAAATGTGCTAGACACTGCTAAATAAAAACATAACTAGTAAATAGCAACGTTAGAATTCAGATCCAGGTCCTTTTTACCACTGAGCTTATGCCATTAACCAATATATGCTATCAACTATCAACATTCTTTTATTGTCATTAATGTTAGAATGGTGATCTCGAGAATCTTATTATTCAGAGATAACTGTTAATTAAAAGGGAGCTATAGGAAGCTTGACAAAGAAAATTATAGAAATTCTCAACATGACACTGGTCTAGTGTATTTGTAGTCAAAACAAACAAAAAAATAGAATCAGTGAGAACTGAGTACTGTATGGTCTATTGTGGCTGATGAAGTGGAACCCATCACTTCTCTGTTCGGAAAACTCAGAAATGTGTGTGGGTAAGTCTGGAACATCCAAATAATCGTGTATTAATGTGATTTAAAATTTACTAAATGCAATAATACTGTTACTTGAAAGTTGCCAGGTTTGTTTTTTTTAATTCTTTAAAGCAATTTTTCAATTTTTCTTTGAATTTTATTTTATTTTTTTATACAGCATGTTCTTATTAGTTATCCATTTTATACATATTAGTGTATATATGCCAATCCCAATCTCCCAGTTCATCACATTTCATCATTTGAATTTCTTTCAAATTTTATTAATCCATTTTTGTTTATGTACCAGAAGAAGTATCTGATTTCTTGTACAAAGTTTATGTTTATAAGACAGAAGCATTTTATTTCTCTTCAGGGAGATGTCATTCTCTCAAGTCTGGTTCTATATTGCTTAGAATAAGTTGTTTTTCTTTTGTAATTTTCTGAAACTTTATGAGATTTTTAAGAAGACAATTTAAAGATCCCTAGAGTTAGTTGCTTACATTGCATGGAAAGAGAGAGGTATGTGCTTTTATTTTTATATGTGCACTTTAGTGAAAATTACCCCTCCCCCCCTCATTAACAAGGTGAATTTTTGAAAGAGAAAGTGCTAACTTAGGATACTTGTCTCATGAATTTATCTTTCCAGGCTTGAAATTTAATTATATCACTCCCTCAAATTTAGATATAAATACAGCTCTTAAGTACTGTCAGCAGAAGCAACCTGTAAAATTGATGTCCGTATCATTTTTATAAATCCAACATTTAAGAAAAAGTAAAAAATATAGTTCTTAGAAAAGCCAATCAGATTTAAATTTATTCTAGAGAACTGATACTCTGCTATTACAGACACATGCGGTCTCCACCAACCTTTTCTTTTTCTTTTGGCTGTTTATTTCAGTTTCCTCTGCTTTTTCTTTCTTTCTTTTCAAACAAATGATTCTTTGCCAGCAGCATTCTTTCAGTCTATCCAATTTGGTTCAATATTGAAAGTTTTTCTTCTACCTTTGTTACTCAGGGTCATTTCCACCCAGATGAATAATATTACCCAGGAGCAGTATTTTAGAACATTTAAGGATCTGTTTTTCTTTATCATTGCTGTCCACATTATATCTCTGAGGCATATATTATGTAAATAAAAGTTATATTTTGAAGTCATATAAATATACTTAGTATATATTTTTATATGCTCATTCTTTTATATTTTTAGGTAAGTAAATTTCAGATATTTCAGCAGAAAGTTTTTGATTTTAAACGATCTTTTGCTTATAAAGTAATCTCTAGGTAATAGAAACTGAGAGATAAAGCAAATGCTCATGTGTTGGAAATAAATATCTTTGGTTGTTGCCCCTGGACTGTGTTTTCCTTTTGCTAACCTGTGAGGATCACATGAAATAATTGCATTTTGGGGATATTTTCTCACTTTTGAGTTCTGTAGCTTCTCATCTCTTTTTAGAGTAAAGCATTGCTAATGGGTCTCTTTTCAAGGCAATTTCTAGCTTTTCTCATTTGTGGGCTTTTTTTTTTTTTGCCTGTTTTACCACAGAATTGAAATATAAGTTGGCCAAAAAGTCAAACTTTCACAGTTAATGCAGTAGGCATTTATTTGAGGGCATTGTATGTTGTGTTAAGTCCAAGTACATCAAAGAAATAAAAATGAAATCAAATTAGCGAGCTGTTCTAAGGCAGTGCATTAGTTTTCTATTGCTGCATAACAAATTTCCACAAATTTAGCAGCTTAAAACAATACACATTTATTATCTCATGTTTTTTTTTTTGTGGCTCTGGAGTCTGGCCACAGTTTAGCTGGTTCTCTGCTCAGGGTCTCACAAGGCTGCAGTCAAGGTATTGGCCAGTCTACATTCTCATCTAGGGACCTGAATGGAGAAGAATCCTATTCTGGGCTCATTCAAGTTGTTGGCAGAATTTCTTTGGAAGCTGTATGATGTAGACCCCAGATTTTGATTGGCCGTTGGCTGGGTGGTGATCACCCGTAGTTCCTAGAGGCTGCCCACAGCTCCTTCCGTGTGGGCTTCTCCAGTGTGGCTGCTTACCTCATTAAGCCTGCAAGGGGGAGTCTGTAGCTCCAGTCTGCTGGTAAGATGGAGGTTTATATAATGTAACACAATCATGGGAGTGATATCTCATTACCTTTGCCATATTCTGCTGACTAGAAGAACGTCATAGGTCCTGCTTACGATGAAGGAGACGGGATTAATGAACACCAGGAGGTGGAATCATGGAGAGTCACTTTCGGATCATTCTGCCACAGGCAAGATGTAAATAAATGGGTGATAAGTAAACCTTGGGTGATTAAAAATAGTACATTTTATTGCTTATATATATTATGTTCATGCTGGGATTAGATTAGACAGTTGTTGAAGCTGGGCCATTACTGTGATTGGCACTTTGTTGAAGCATGGTTTCTACTTTGACGAGACTGTGTGCAAGCTAAGGATGAGGTCTGTCTCAGAAAGCCCCGCAGTCTGTGTGCCCTAGCATTCCAAAGACATACCTACATATATTTGAGCCTCCATAGTAGAGGCCAGAATTTCTTTCTGTCCACATTTTATTCATTAAGATTTCAGAAGTGTCATCAAACTTTTAATATAGTTAGTTGCTTTTGTTTAAAGTAGCAAACAATGCAGACATAAATGATAAGTTTCTTATTAGGTTGAATAAAAATCTCATTAAAATAATCATTTAGACATGTATAGAGGATAAATTTTTTTAGATTTATATGTTCTCGGAAAGCAGCAATATGTTATATTTTTAGATTTCATAATAACGTTAGGGTTTCTTTTTATGCTTCAACTTATTCAGTTATTTAAACAGGTAATGAGATTAGTTCCATTGAATTTTTTCATCATTTCTTATTTTTCCTCCTACTTAATACTAGGCCTTGTTTTACATTGCTCAGTTGATATCATGAATTTAATGACTTAGAACAGTGACCTTTAATTTTGGCTATAGATTAAAATAAAAGATATCAAATTTCTCAGTGTCCTGCCTCTGCAACCTCAGTTTATTTATGCCAATATGAGCAGCTTTAATTTTTAAGATTTCTGGATTAAATTCACATTTTAAATATATTTTTATTCTTGGGAAATATACCAATTTAATAGTGAAAGTAAAAAGAAGTTGATATTTGTAGATAGTTTTGAAAGTTAAATTTGTAGAATAAATCATAGTCTTTTAAAAATAATTGTTTATAAATTTTTCTTTTCTTTTTTAATTGAAGCATAGTTGATAAGAATTCTGTTTATTCATAAAAAAAACTTTTCTATTAAGAAGAACTGCAACAATAAGAAAAAGTGGGTAGAAGGGACTTGAATAGATACATCTTTTCCCCTGGCTGTATTCTTTTGATCTTGTTTTATAACATGAGTCATGAGAACAGTGATGGCAACCTATGTGGAGAAGAGTAGGATGTACTGTACCCAGTTGCATTTATAGATAATTTATAAGTTTGGCTTGGAGGGCTGGTGTGTGTGTGTGTATGTCTGTGTCTGTGTCTGTGTGTGTTTTGGGGGGCGATAAGGGAGGAGAGGTTGATTGAGAAGTGGAGATGGTGTCCTGAGTTGTGCTAACTTTCATTGTTTAGAATTGACTGATGTGGACCACATCTCTAAAATGGGGACACTAAGCTCCAGTTAAACTTCTTAAGTATAAACTTTCACTTTTCCATGGAATTTGTGCTTTGTCTTATTTTGGATTTTTTCCACACTTGAGTGATAATGTGTGCACGTGTGTGCATGTGCGCACACACACACACACACAAATGCATAGTTAGATGCTCTGGGAATTTTAATAACCACCAACCCCTGATCCCCACCTCCCTCAAACACACATACCACACACTTGCCATTCCTCCTTTACCCTGCTCTGTGTTTTTTCCCATAGCACTTATAACTTCCAGTCATTATTCTTTGTCTGTCTCCAATGGACTGTAATATCCAAGGGAGATGTTTTTGTCCATTTTGTTCACTTTCTACAAAAAAGCTGAACAAAATATATTTTACAAGATATTTTTGTCTGTTCACCTTCTACAAGAGATCACTAGATTTTGTTGACTAAGTCAGTAGTTGGCCACTTGATATACTATGTAAGTTATGTTGCCATCTTTTTCGTACTCAGCATTGTGCCAGTGTGGTGTATGTTGATGTTGGGATGGTGGTGGTGGCTGTGGTTATATATACTTTGAACCTGTCACACCATGATTATATTGTGATTATATTGTGGAGATAGGTAGTATGTGTAAAAATTAGCAAATGATACAAGACCTTATAAAATTAAGTGCTAAATTATATGGTAGTAGGAATTGATCAAAGATCATCCTGTTGGATTGGGCAAGAGACAGCTTCATGGCATAGGTGGACCTTGCACTGGACTTTTAAAATTATAGAGGGTAAGGAAAGATATTCTAGGAAAGGAGCCCTTATGCTGCCTCCTTGCTGAACTTTCTCTGATTTTACCCCCATCCTTTAGGATTTATTTTTAAAAAGGAAACACACTAAAACGTTATTCACCATCTTCTACCATGATCTGGCATATAGCACATAATTAAATTTAAATATTATAATGTAATTATTTGTATACTGTTTTTTACTCAAAACAAAACAAAAAAAATGTCTTAGACATATTGTTGATGTTACCTTAGAGATATTTGTTAAAAAGCAAGCAGATAGAATGTGTTTTCTCTTTCCGTGAGGGGGAAAGAATCCTCAGAAGACACCCAGTTATATTTTATATTTTATATTTTATATTAGCACCCAGTTATATTTTCTCATTAACTGTCCACCAGTTTCCCATTGCCTTTATGCCCTAGAAATGACAAGTGATCCTACTGAATTTTAGTTAGCTGGACTAATAAAGGATACTTCTGGAAGGGAAATTGACTATAAATGTGATAAAGAGAGAGCCAGTAATTAATAAGATGGGCAATTTATTTAAAAAAAATTTTTTTTTATTTTTTAAATTTTTTGCGTTATGCGGGCCTCTCACTGTTGTGGCCCCTCCCATTGCGGAGCACAGGCTCCGGATGCGCAGGCTCAGCAGCCATGGCTCACGGGCCCAGCCGCTCCGCGGCATGTGGGATCCTCCCAGACCGGGGCACGAACTCGTGTCCCTTGCATTGGCAGGAGGACGCTCAACCACTGTGCCACCAGGGAGCCCCAAGACGGGCAATTTTTGATACACATTTGCTGTACTCTTTCTGTATATATTTTAATTGTATATATGTAGAAGATCCTCATGTTTTTTGATAATGTTCACTTATCCTAAAATTTTTATACTGGTACTAGTTAAAGGTAAGCATGTTACTATGTTCCTGTTTTTCTTCTAGTAAAATCATTGATCATTTTGCAGTAATGGCTGCAACCAATCTGCTCATTAATTTCCTTGTTGCAAGAGGCTTTGCCTAACACTAGATACAATTTGAGGAATGGACAACAAAGTCGATAAATAAGATATTTTCCAAACTCCAGTTATCTTTCAGGGTTTATTAAGCAAATCACTAATACACAGATATTATGCCTTTGAAATGAGCTTTACCACATAGCATCATCTAATCTTGCTGTGTTTGATATCCTATGTAGCCAATTAATTAGCTGCCTTTGTTTTCAATTGATTTTTGCTTTTCAAAAGTAAATTCCCTAAATATTCTTTTTATAGTTTTATATCTCTCAAAAAACTGCACGTGAATGAGAATTTTAATATACTTCTTTTTTTTTTTTTTTTTTTTTTTTTGTGATATGCGGGCCTCTCACTGTTGTGGCCTCTCCCGTTGCGGAGCACAGGCTCCGGACGCGCAGGCTCAGCGGCCATGGCTCACGGGCCCAGCCGCTCCGCGGCATGTGGGATCTTCCCGGACCGGGGCACGAACCCGTGTTCCCTGCATCGGCAGGCGGATTCTCAACCACTGCGCCACCAGGGAAGCCCAATATACTTCATTTTTGATGAAATAGACATGTAAGCTCATTACTTACATTGATTTATAAGTACATGATAATAGTCAACACTGAGTTACATTTTTATAGTTCTTAGATATTACCACCCTTTATCTACTTGTATATGTTTTTTAGTAACTGTTGACTAAATGGATTATAGTATGTGTGAAAAGATGTAAAATGAATATTTCTAAAATTATAATAACGAAAAGTCATAAAAATGCCATGAACAAACATTCTCTTTATGAACAGATTTCCCAAGTTGTTCTTAAGTTGTTATAAAATTCATAATATATGTTTTTGAAAACAGACAACCAGCCAAAACCATATGTATTTTCTTCCTTACTTATATAGAAAATATTTGAGTATGTATTTCTCTTCATTTAAAAATAAACTATAGAATAAATTCCCAGAAGTGAAATTACTCAATCAAAAGGTCTGGTCCATAAGTTTAAATTTTTGATAGATATTGTAAATTGGGCTATTTCACATTTCTGTTTATAATACATGATACCACTTTTTCTCCTAACACAGCATCTTTTCAAATATTTGATCTTTCCCAATTACACAGGAGCGAAATGGTATTTCTGTGAAGTTTTCATTTACATTTCTCATATCATGAGTGAGCCATTTGTATTGCATTTTCTGGGAACTATCCATATCTTTTGCCTTACTGGGAGGTTGATCTTTTTTCTTACTCTTTGTATTAGCTCTTTATATGGGGAAAATTTGACCTTTGCTTGGATCTAATGAACTACAAGTAGTTTGCTCTTTTGTTGTTGTTCTTGGTTTGTTTTTGTTTTCCAGATTAGACTATCTTTTTGTTTTTCTGACTTTGGATCATGTTTTAAAATTTTTTTATGCAGTTGAACTTGCCAACTTGGTCTTTTGTGACTTCTGAGTTTCATGTCAAAGTTGAAAAGAACCTTCACTGCTCTAAGGTTATAAAAGACTTCTCCCAGCATTTATTCCAGTACTTTTATGGTTTAATTTTGTGCATATAAGTTTTTGATCCCCTTGGAATATATTCTTTTGTAAGGTGTGAAGTGTGGAAAAAATAAACTATTTTTTTCTAGACAGTTATTTTCTTCTAACACCATTTGTTGAAGTCTGTCTTTTGCACTGATTTAATGTGCCACCTTTATTCTGTGTGAAAACCTTTATATATTTTGATTCTATTTTTGGACTTTCTGTTCCATTCCATTGATATGTATATTTTCCTTTATCATAAGCTTAAATATTTCATAGAGCTACTCATCACTTACTCTTTTACAGATTTCCCAAAATTCTGAACTTAAATGTGAACTATATTTTGTTTATTTCTTAACCTGGGGGTTTCTGGTGGTGTAAATTTGGGCAATCCACCTTGGGTTTTTTATTTTATTCTAGGATTTTTTACTCATCTCACTCCCCTTAGTCTCTTTCTTGTACCCAGAGCTCAGAGTCTGAATTGATCTAACCTTCTTTGTTGTCTTTTTGGGCCCACGCCGTATTTTTTTTCTGGTCCTTCTTTCACAGAGCATACAGCCATTTGAGAGTTTCATAGAGGATTGATTGTTCTCATTTCCTGCATCTCTTCTGCCAAGTGTGAGTGTAATACTCTGTCCCATAGCATTTGTTGTTTGTTTTGGGTTGATAGTGTACCTGAAGACTACCCAATTTCCTTTTCCTTTTCTGACTTGGGGGATTTTTTTCTTGCTAAATTAGCAATATATTTAATTACTGAAAAGCTAATTAATTATATTTTATCAGTGTTGCTAGATATTTATGGTGTGGGAGCTTCTACCATGTTGCCAGAACTGGAAGTCTAAATATTACACATTTAAAACCACCTTTCCTATCTTGGCAGTGAATGAATAGTGATTTATAATTTTCTCTTATACCTAGATTAATGTGTATAAAGGTTAAACTTTAGCTGGTTTTTTGATATTAGTATTCATCTTTTTGCTACATGTAAGCCAGGGTTTAGAAAAAACAAAAATGACATGTTTGTCAATGTTTCCAAGTTAACATTGGATACAAATTATTTTCTTTATTTTCTTGAATACTGCTAATAAGTGTTAGTAGAGGTTTATTTTTCAAGCTTGTGACTGGTTTATTTTTGGCCCGATTTATGGTAGGTGACTTTCTACTTAAGGGAGCTAAAAGTGAAAATAGGGGCCAGGTCTGCAGTAGCATATGTGAGAGAGTATAAGTTGGCAAGATACCATAGTGAAGTTGAAAACCATAGTGAAGTTGAAAGAGTAACAGCTCGGTGGTCAGACAGTCAAAGCTAGATTCCGTTCTCAGTAGGATGATGAATGGAGGTAGACCAGAGTAGGAGGACACATCTGTGATCAGAGCTGGTTGATGAATTTTGAGGTTAGTAGACTAGATGAGTGAAGGTATATTTACTAATTAATCCTGAAGGTAGCCCTATTGAACATATATTATCGTTCCTATTTTACAGATGAGGAAGTGGAAGATTGGGGGGTTAAAAAGTCTTGAGCTAGTAAATGATAGAGCTAGGATTTGGACATAGTAATAAGTAGTTCCAAAATTTATGCGTTTAATCTTTATACTGACTTAATAATGAAGCAGGTTTTTGGGGTCAGTTTTCATCTTTTTGTTAATTTGTTAGACTTAACTGTAGAAAATGTTCACTCCTTTAACTGCTTGTGTGAATGCTGTCTGGCTGGGTCTAGGCTGGGTCACACAATAAGTGTATATAATTAAGTCTTTGCATAGCTCTTGTAGAGTTACTCTCTTATCCCTGTACATATTTATTAAGAATAAAAAATTAACAAATTTCTTTGTTGGTGATTTTTAAAATACAACACTGTTATTAAATAAAACAAGCTAGCTATTAACTTCATGAATAACAGAACATGTTACCTTTCCATACTCTGTCCACCCTACTAGATTTGAGAGGCAAAATCTAATTTGACATTAGGAAGCTCTCAATTAATCATTACATAAATTTATATGAGTTTCCCTTAGCATGATTCTGGGAGGTAGTTTAAAATAAAATAATGGACAAGGTAAGTAAGATGGAAGCTTACCATTGTTTTCGGATGAACTAGATTAAAAAAAAAAAAGAGTACTATTAATGATCCAAAAGCTCCCTGGAAGACAGACATAAAGTGTTTTTAGGATGTTCAGAAGACCTGGATGTCCTTCTGTAAAATGGGCTTATTAATTGCTTTAATGGTTGTAAAATTGGGACCATCAATCAAACAACTTTTTAAATAATGAGATTTCTTTGGGCTCAGTTAGCTTTATTCCTTTTCCTTATTAATTTGAATCGAATGGTAGTGAACTGATTTGTCATTCCCTCCATTATAGCATGAGATGAGGTCAAAAGGAGTAAGCTTGTTACTTTTCCGGTTCCTACATCTTTAAATGAGGGAGTGCCCCAAGACTCTGCCTTAAACTAGTCTCCACCTAAATACATTCCCTAGGCAAATCTAGACGTTGGATTTGTTGATGAATCCAAATACATGTCCTGAACCTCTTCTGCTTCACTTAAACTCCTTTTAACTAGGTATTTAATATCTTTTGGATATTTAACACCAGTCACTCAGTCACTCAGTCTAAGAACCTAGGAGTTATCCCTGAATCCTCTTTCACCTCCCACATCTACTTTTCTGGCAAGTGTTGTTACTCTTCCTTCAAAATATATCCAGACTCTACCGTGTTCTTCACTTGCTACTCTGATTCATACCATCTATGATCTTGTATGTAGACTGATATATTAATTTTCTAATTGGTTTTCTTGTTTTTTCTTTGTCCCCCCTTGCTTCTATACAATTTGGTATCTTCGCAGTGGGGTGGGGGGGGTGGATACAAAAAGAGTAAACTAGATCATGTCCTCTTTCTTGCTCAAAACTTGTATTCATTCTGTCGTATTCAGGGTAAAATCAGACTCCTTATAGTGTCTTACAAGGCCTTGCCTAATCAGAAATCTTCCTTTGTCTCTGATTAACTCTCTTATCACCCTCCATCTTGCTCACTCTTGTCTGCTCACTTGGAATTTTTTGTTTTTTGAAAATAATAAACTAATTTCCACTTGTGGGCCTTCACTTATGGTTTCCTCTACCTGCAAAGCTTACGTAGATTACTGACGACTTCCTCTTTCATATCCTTATGATATTTTCTCAGGTGTCCCCTCTGCAGAGAGGCCTTGTCTGTCTGAAATTTCTCCATTCTACTCAGTCACTTCTAGCCCCTTACCCTGCCTTTGTTTCTAGCTTGTAAAGCTCCTTGACATATTAGTGTATGTGTGTGTTTGTGTGTATGTGTCTGTGTTTACCAACTAGAATCAAAGCTTCACTATAGCCTAAGTGCGTAGGATAGGACTTGGGATGTAATAGATACTTAGTGTTTGATGTATAAATAACTGAGCTTCCTTTATTCCTTTTAATTATATTTTATCCCTCCTAATCATTACCACAAGGAATTTGAAGTGGCTTTAAAAATACTTCTAAGTGTAATAAAGTAGAAGACATCAGGCTTGCAAAATATAGATAGAAATGACTGGTGGGAAATTAAATATGCAGGTCATGCAAGGTTTTACTTGGTTCTTAGTATGGATCAGGAATTTGGCTCTGAGGTCTTAAGTGCCAAAATGAAAAGAATACTTTTTCCATATGGAGAAAACATTCTTCTACTTTAGAGAAACAGTTTTTCCTTGCAATTAAACAACTGTCCTACAGTACATAAAGTAATAAATTTTTTATGGCAATTTTCAATACCTATCTTAAGTAACTGGAGAGATGATGCCAGGGTAAGTTCAGGGAAAGCAACTCTCTAGAAACTGATAAGATACTCGTACACATACATATTTGCTCCCGCCGTCTGCCAAAAAAAAAAAAAAAATGCATGCATGCTTCTCTGAGTAAGGTGGTGGAGCTTACTTTAACATGATTGTCAAGGTATAGCAGCTGATTTCTGACAAAGCAGGGAATTACAACTTACTGTTCTTAAAATGGTTAGTCCATTCCAAAGCAAGTTAAAAATTATCCAGATGCTATGCCTTCAGTTGAACGAGGCTTAGTGTAGGTGCTCAAATAAATAGCTGATAATAGTACTATTTTAATCACGTTACTCTGTGATAGTTTGTGGTCTTTATTAGGAAGTTTTGACATCTAGCATCTTAGATTCAGAACTAATGAAGCAAATTATTAGTGAGCTTCATAATGTGCTGACTCCAGAATTCTTAATACATGAGTGGAGAATTAATTGCATTTTAATAGAGAAAATTCCCATCACTTCAGCCTGTTTACTTGATTAGATTGAAATTGAATGTATTTGAAATTAGTTTTAAGTAAATCTTTTATTAGGATCATCACTGAATTATTAATGATTTAACCAAATCCTTCAAATTATTGTATGATTTAAATAATTCAAGTTTTTGGAGAAGAACCGGTTTAGGATATGTTATAAATAGTATTAGTCAGTGGTAGCATACTAACTTGGAAATAACCACACTGAGTTCTAAAGATTCATTTCATGTTTTAATATACTCTTTTCTTTTGAACTTACCACTTCTATTCTTATATCTCAGGCTTTCTTTTGGTGTAAGGAAGAGAATATTTGGGAGATGGAAGACAGTTATGCATGCTGTCAGTATGTTGTCCCTGTTTAGAGTTGATAGTTTGGTTAGGTGTCTGTTAGGGGAAAAAAGTGAATTGGCTGTATGGTGCAGTGTTTTTGCAACACATCACTAATCGTGAGAGGAATTTGTTTTCTTAGAGCTTTTCCTTTCCCTTGTTTCTTCCTTTCTTGTGATTTTGTTTTCAGATTGTCTCCTTTTAGTACTGTAACTGTCTTGACTCTGCACAGCTGTCCTTTCTCTTGTCTATATTGTTCCATACATGTTGTCTCTTTTGTCCCCAGTCTTCCCTGAGTCTTGTTACAGAACTCTTATTAGCTCTCTACCACCCCTAACTTTATTTCACCTCTATCTGTAATTACTATTTTCTTTTTCCTAGATTGACATAAGAAAATTCAATTTGTCTTTGTTTTCATTACCAGAAGAGACCTCTAAGGGGTAACAGTGGAACTTTGAAAAAAGCATTTAGATTGGGATTTTGACCAATATTAATTGCTTATGTGGTTTGGAAACTACATTAATTTTTTAGTAAAAAGAGTAAATTTCCTTGCTGTTTTCTATTAATGTAATTTATTCTTTTAAAAATACATAGGAAAGATAGCAATAGGTGCCCAGTGCAACACACGTTTTCTTTATTTAGTGAATTCGCTATCAAAGGATTTGTTCAAGTAGAAATAGTATTTCAATCTCTGAGAGAGGTTATGGGCTCCAGAATTTGGAAAGTAGACTAAAGTTTCCTACAACGTTTCTAAAGTTTTTTTAATCAGTGACATTGTAGAGTCCTGAGAAGAGCATGAGCTTCAGTGTTTGAGATTATAAAATTTGAGTTTGATGGGTCTGTGTTTAGAACCTCTCTCTATGTCTTTTAGCAGGATAATTGTTAAACTTATTTTATTGTCAGTTTCATCACCTGTAAGATGCAGGAAATACCTCAAAAGGGAAGTTGTGAGGAGTAAATGAAATGTAAAACATCTAGCATGGTACCTGGCAGATGGCATCTCTAATTAGCTACTGTTCTATAAACTTCTCAAAGAGAAGTTTAGTGACCTTCTGATCTGCTGGTAAGTCCATCTGGATTGGCACTTGTCATGCATCAGAGCTTAGGACAAATTTCACAATATCATGGCATGGATTAAGGAATAGGCTTTATTGGGAACAGGTGACATTTTATGGGGAAAAGTGGGATCAGCAAGAAGAAGGTAAGGCATGGGTTTCCCATCCTTTTATTATTCTACACAGGGATGCCAGAGGTTTGACAGTCTGCTCAATATGAAGCATAGGTATTTATTCTAGTGAAGGTATCGTGTCCTATATATTATTCTCTCTTATGTATTAGAGTATGTGGTAGATCAACCTCATATATGAATTGTCACACAGACTACTTGGGAATCAGAAAGAATAGTGTGGATGCCTGCAGTCGTCTAAGAAATTCATCTGTCTAGCATGTGGAGACCTGGGACCCATGGGAAGTTGGGTTTGCCCTGCTAAGGGAAGAAGCTCTGGCTTTGTCTAAAGCTGAGTGAGGTCACACAGCTTCTCCTGCTGGGAGAAGGGGATGAAGGAGTGATTTCAGCTCACTGACTAGGCACCCAGAGTGACTCCTGACTGCATTTACAGACAGTTCTACTTCTTGCATCATACTTTATTGTCCAGAGTCAGTGAATCCATTTTCTCAACTAATAAGTGTCAAATGTGAAATATTATATGTTTGTTTATTTTTATGCTATTTAAGTAAGTTGATGTCAGAGTAGGTAACAGAAGAATGCATTTCAGAATCTTGGAATGAATGTTGCTCCCGACAAAAATTGGTCTTGATTTGACCAGTCTCAGCTCAGCTTCACAAATAATTATTAGTTTGTCCAGGCACAGTGTTAGGCACTTACTCTAGGAATTGAGCAATGAGTAAGACAAAGTCCATATCCTCAGGGAGTTTGGTGTGGTGTCTAAGAGGAGTAAAATAGAAGTAGCAGAATTTCTTAAAAATAGAAGTAGAGTGTAAGAAAAACCACGAAAGATAATCACCAGAAGACCAAGGGAAGAAAGTGAGAAAAGGTCTCAAAAGACAGCCAGTGTTGAATCTTAAACTTTCCTTTTGTGGGAGAATTTCAAGCATTTTTTAAAAATTTGAAGTATAGTTACTTTACGATGTTGTGTTAGTTTCTGGTGTACAGCAGAGTGATTCACTTATACATATGTGTGTGTATATAAAAATTCTTTTTCATATTCTTTTCTGTTATGGTTTATTATGAGATATTGAATATAGTTCTTTGTGCTATACAGTAGGACCTTATTGTTTATATATTTTATGTATAGTAGTTTATATCTGCTAATCCCAAACTCCTAATTTATCCCCCCCTTCCCCTTTGGTAACTGAAAGATTGTTTTCTATGTCTGTGAGTCTGTTTCTGTTTTGTAAATAAGTTCATTTGTATCTTTTTTTTTTTTAGATTCCACATATAAGTGATACTTGTCTTTCTCTGACTTACTTCACTTAGTATGATAATCTTTAGGTTCATCCATGTTGCTGCAAATGGCATTATTTCATTCTTTTCTATGGCTGACTAGTATTCCATTGTGTGTATATATATGTGTGTGTATGTGTGTGTGTATATATATATATATATATATATATATATATATACACACACACACATACATACACACAATGTCTTCTTTATCTGCTCATCTATTGATGGACATTTAGGTTGCTTCCATGTCTTGGCTATTGTAAGTAGTGCTGCAATGAACATTGTGGTGCATGTATCTTTTCAATTTATGTTTTTTTCCGGATATATGCCCAGGAATGAGATTGCTGGATCATATGGTAACTCTACTTTAGTTTTTCAAGGAGCCTTCATACTATGCTCCATAGTGGCTGCACCAATTTACATTCCCGCCAACAGTGTAGGAGGGTTCCCACTTCTCCACACCCTCTCCAGCATTTATTATTTGTAGACTTTTTGATGATGGCCATTCTGACCAGTGTAAGGTTGAATGTCTCATTGTAGTTTTGATTTTCATTTCTGTAATAATTAGCAGTGTTGAGCATCTTTTCATGTACCTTTTGGCCATCTGTATGTTTTCTTTGGAGAAATGTCTATTTGGGTCTTAGGTCCATTTTTCTGTTTGGGTTGTTTGTGTTTTTGTTATTGAGTTGTATGAACTGTTTGTATATTTTGGAAATTAAGCCCTTGTCAGTTGCATCGTTTGCACATACTTTCTGCCAGTCTGTAGGTTGTCTTTTCATTTTGTTGATGGTTTCCTTTGCTGTGCATCAAGCATACTGATAGCTCCTACATTTTCTAGTTTGTGGATGGGAGAGTAGGAAGAAGAATGATTTAAAAAAATAAAAAGTGTTTATTGGCTGTGTAGCATAAGGAGTTTGGAGCTTAGCAAAAATTTCATTTTACTTCTTTGGGAAGTGTGGTTTACAGTAGTTTTTAGTAAGTGGTGGTCCAGAATATTACATTTTAGTGTTGCGGATTTACTAATGAAATAACAGGGACTCATTGTAAGGTAGGAGAAAAATAAACAAATGAGCAAGAATCTGTCAACACCTTTCAGTTGCTGTCAAACTTTTAAAAATGATTAAGTGCAAAAGAGGGCAGATGGAAATTATATTAATCACTGCATGCTCAGCATGCAATTTACCAGGAAAAAAAAAAGCACATTGAGAGGTAGAATACTTTTTTCTAGATGTTATGCTTTTGAGAGATTTAAAAAAAAATAGAGGTCAGATTTAGTCATATATCTGGTCCTACCATTAAAAAAAGAAAGAAAGAAAAACACTTTTAAAATGCATTCCTTGAGAAATTCTTTGCGTTTTAAAGAAAACTGTTTGTTATTGACTAGCTTTTGATTTCCATTTTATGGAGTTTCTGAGTATTGTTTAGGAAAATTATGATTCTCAGAGGAAAGTGTGGTCTCAGATGTTTCTAAGATATTTTATTAGTTATATGTGGTATTACGGTAAGACCACAAACTAGGTTTTGGGGTTTTTTTTTTTTGGTGGTCAATGTAGGTTTTATTTTTGTTGTTTTTAAGTATAATTGATTTACAATATTAATTAGTGTCAGGTGTACAACATAGTAATTCAGTATTTTTATATATCACGAAGTGGTCACCACAGTAAGTCTGGTTACCATCTGTCAAAATTTAAAAAAAAAATTTATTACAGTATTATTGGCTATATTCCCTATGCTGTACATTACATCGTGCGACTTACGTATTTTATAGCTGGAAGTTCTTACTTCTTAATCCCCTTTATTTTGCCTACCCCTCTACACCAGGATTTAGAGTTCCAACCCTAACCTTGCTGGTATTGTTATGTAATCTTGAAAACCTCTTAACTTCTACATATACAGGTGCATGCAGTGTTATTTTTCTAGGTGATTTTGGCCTTTTCATCCTTCCAGGTTCTGTATTTAATAATGCCAATATTTTAAAATCACCATTATATGGCTTTGCATACCACTATTTTATAAATGGTGTATTTTAAAGAATATCCAATTTTAAATGACTGGACATAATCCAAGCACATTTTGTTGACATGTGTACATGTAGGCTGGCCTTTGACCTTTCATTTGGTACTTGTTGCTTAGCTAACTTTTGTATGCAACAGAAGTCAGAGCTTGGAAACTTGATGTATGTGTTGTTGTGAACATGGCTTGGACTGGACATGGTAGTGATATTTATTATTTCTCTCTCAGTTAAGATATATCCCATTCATGTCTTGTGATTTACGAGTGTTAACCAATTTAGAAAAATGGCAGACACTGGAACCGTGGAAGGTGGTAGAGAAGTAGACAGCTTAGTTGCTTTCCCCAAGAGAGTATACCTTAGTGTCATATTGTTTCTAGTAGTTTTATAAATGCTGCCCCAAATCTTTTAACTTAGTTTACCACCAGTAGCAGTGATTACCTTGACTTGGGAGTTCGGGAGGTTGGCATCAGCATCTCTTAAATATCTTAAAATGGCTGTCAAAATTGGCTTAACTAACTAGGTACCAAGGCCAATTTAATACATATCTTTTTTTTAAAAAAGAATCACAAATATTTCATAATAAATATTTTGTCATTGCTGCTTAATATATTGTAGTGCTCAGTAACCATTCTCATTACTTTATACATTGAAATTGCAGTTCACAGACTACAGTGAAATTAGTAGTGCATGGCCTTATTGACCATACAGAATAGAGAAAGAGAAAGATTAACGTTTACTTATGGTTTGCTTCTTAATATAAGATGGACTTAATTGTATATTAAGCTCCTTAATATACAAGGACTGATCTAACCTTAAAATAAATGAGGAACTTCATTGGGCTATGTAGGCTCTCATCTATATGATTTTGTGTTTAGAATAAACACACATTATTTATAAAATTTAAAAATTTGGAAGGATTTATAGAATGGGTCATTTAGGCAATCTTTTAGATATAATTTGTGAAGTGTCAGTATCAAGTAATGAGACAAGTATCTCATACATATAAATTCTATAACAGCTATGATTCTCATCAGAAAGGAGGTAGGATTGGGGTCTTGTAATTTGAATAGAATATTCTTAGCAATGATCTTTTGGTCAACATGCCAAAAGCATAGGCTACAAAAGCTGAAATAAGCAAAGGGACTGCATCAAACTAAAAAGCTCTATACAGCAAAGGAAACAAGTTAAAAAGGCAATCTACAGAATGGGAGAAAATATTTACAGATGATGTATCTGATAAAGGGTTAGTATCTTAGATTAATAAGGAACTCATACAACTTAAAACAAAAAAAACAAAAAATCATATTTTAAAATGGGCAAACAACCTGAATAGACTGTTTTCCAAAGAAGATATACAAATAGGCAATAAGTACATGAAAATGTGCTCAGCATCACTCATCATCAGAGACGTTCAGAGAGCTTTAAAATAGATTGTCAAATAGTACATCCTTATTTTATACTGTAAAATTAAAATCTGTGAATCATTGTAGTTCAGCAAATATAGAATGATTAATGATTAAGTTTACACCGCAGGCAGTTCTGCTTTTTTTAGAAAAAAGTAATAAACAAGTTCTAATAGGGTTTGGTTATTTAGGCAGCAGAAGTATCTCAAGTTAAGTACATTTGGACTTTGGGGCAACAGTGTTTATAAATGTTACAAAAGGCCCTTATCTTTAGCATGAGGGCATAATAGGTATCCTCTAAAGGTTCCCACCAGGATTGACAGTTCTTTATTTTGTTGGGTTTCTTCACTTTTAGATACAATTTCTATTATAAACTATTAATTATTCAGTGACACACATGGAGCTACTTTAGGGAAAGATAAAAATCTGATTTCTTCTGAGTATCTTTCCCTTTAATTTTAACTTTCATCTCCTTATGGTTTTGTTTTTCATCGTTTTGCAATAATACTTTTATTTTATCCTCTGATATCTAGTAATGTTTATACTAAGGTAGGTATTTTTCATTGATTGTATTTTGAATCTTCTTGTAGCCAATATTAACTAATGTGGCCCTTTTGATAGGAACTGTTATTGTGTTTGTAACTGTTCTCATTGTTCTTTTATCTTGCAAGTTATTCATGGCAACTTGCTACAGCTGTCACTATGGAGAATGACTTGATGCTTTATCAGCTTTGTATTTTATGACATTTTTCCTCTTGGCATTTTATTTTAAAGTATAGCATACATGTTGTGGAAGAAGTGCAAATAGAAATGAAATTGCATTTTGATGTTTTATGTCTTGTCAGGAAGTCTTTCATTATACTTTCTGACTGCTGCAAATTTCATTCTTATACCAATAATATAAAGGTTTATAGTCATATTATAATTCTTGCCTAGCAATAGGTATAATTTATATTTTTTGTGACAATGTATGGAAATGTAAAATATTAATGAGTACTTTCCCCCTTGTTCAAGAGCCAGTGTTGAAACTTTTAAGAAAAGTAAGACCTGCATTTTAAGGAGTTAAATTCATTTTTAAAAAGTCTTTTAGTTGGAAAAGTATGGCACAAACCTAGAAAACTCAGAAAATTTTATTATTAAAAAAAATTAATTTTTTAAAAATTAAAAATATATGCTTGGCAAAAGCCAAAAACAAAGCAAAACAAAAGAATATTACCCTATATGGCAGAAGTATAAACATAAATTATGAAGTGGGAGAAAATATTGAAGCATCTTTAACCAATGAAGAAATTTCACAAATTAATAAATGAAATTCCAGGAATTCATTAGAAATGCTGGCAAAGAATATATACAGTGCACTGAAAAATAAATGCCTTTGCAGAGATGTCCTGCTATGTTTAAAATACAAATGCAAATTAAAACTTCCCTGAGATACTATTTTTTCACCTAGTTGACTGGTAAACATAAAGCCTAATATTATATTTGATAGGCCAAAAAGTTTGTTTGGGTTTTTCCCTAAGATCTTACAGAACTTTTTGGCCAAACCAATACTTTGAATAGATACGGAGAAGCAGTTACTCTCACATTTTTGATTGGGTTATAAATTTATATAACTTCTCTGGAAATATCTTTCAAAATTTAAATACACATACTCTTTGACCAAGTGCTTTAAGTTTTAGAAATGTATCCTAGATAGATAAATACACATGTATATGAAGGTGTAAATACAAGACTGTTCATTGCAGGGAGGGCTCTTTTAGTAACTTGTTGCTCTTCATATATACCTGAATGTGGGTAGAATGTCTCTGAAAGGGTACAGAAAAAGCTAGTAGCAGTGCTGGCTTCTTGGGGCATAAACTGAGATAGCCGAAGAGGACATAAATGCAGCTTTTTTTTTTTTTAAGAATAATTCTTTATTTTTATTTATTTATTTTTGTCTGTGTTGGGTCTTCGTTTCTGTGCGAGGGCTTTCTCCATCTGCGGCAAGCGGGGGCCACTCTTCATCGCGGTGCGCGGGCCTCTCACTATCGCGGTTTCTCTTGTTGCGGAGCACAGGCTCCAGATGTGCAGGCTCAGTAGTTGTGGCTCACGGGCCTAGCTGCTCCGCGGCATGTGGGATCTTCCCAGACCAGGGCTCGAACCCCTGTCTCCTTCATTGGCAGGCAGATTCTCACCCACTGTGCCACCAGGGAAGCCCATAAATGCAGCTTTTTAACTGAATATCCTTTACAGAATAAATAAATAAGCATGTGTTACCTGCTAAAATTAATATTCAAAAGAATGACATTGAACTAAAACTTTCTTATAAGCCATATGTGAAATAAGCCATCAGTGGACACACAGAAGGTATCTGTTCATCACCAGTGTGTCAGTAATGCAGCAGTGTTTGGGTGTTAGCTACTCCATTCCAACATCTGTCCCTCAAAAGGAAGTTTTCTTTGACTTCCTCTTCTCACCCTAGACTAGCTAGGGCAGGCACCCTATTAAAGATTTATTCATCCTCTGTATTTTGTCTGAGCACTTACTACATCTGTGATTAAATAGTTAATGTTTAATGTTTTTTTCCCCCATTGTTAAGAGTTAGGTTCATTGAGGGTCTTTCACTGCTGGGGCAGTAGGTACTATGATATCTTGTGTTTTGATAACAGTGCATATTTGAATGAGTGAGGATTAATTCTAGAATATCAGAGCAAAGCCACAGCCTATTAGGAAATTACAATAAACATGTCTTCTCACCCATGTTGACATTTCTGTTCTTTCTTTCAGTGGCTTCCCTAAAACAAACAAACAAACAAACAATTTAATCTTTTTTTTGTGGGGAGGAGGGGGAGATCACAGAGCCCTTTTAGAAACCATGATAATCTTAAAACTGCGGAGATGCAAATACCCCCAAATTTTGTTACATGATTTCAGTAGTATCATGGATTTCCCTAAAGATCTCCCCCCCCCCCAAGCTCTTGATGTAGACCCACATCACTCCAAGGTTTCACTCTGCAGGATTGATTTTTCTGACTGACTTATTTTATTCTGACAGTTTTTGGTGTCTTTGCTATTTTGACTGTTTCTCTTGTTCCTAGGACTGAGCTTTTGTATTTTATTACAGTAAATTTCAAACATACAGAAAAGTTGAAAAACTGTACTTTGGATACCAAAATATCCATCACTCATATTCTGTAGTTAACTTTTTGTCATATTTCCTTTCTCATGTAATTTCCTATCAATCCATTCATTATCCTTTTTTTATTTAATGCATTTCTGAGTAAGTTGTTAACATCATTACACTTTCTTCCATATACTTCAGCTTGCCTGGCATTAACTTAAAGTTCAGTATTGTTTACAGGATTGAGGTAGAAATTTATATACAATGAAATGCACCAATTTTAAGTGTAACATTTGATGAATTTTGACAAGTGTATACACCTATGTAACTCAAACTCCTATTGAGATGTAGACCGTTATTGTCACCCCCAGAAAGTTTGCTCCTGTTGCTCCTCAGTATTTTTTGTGCTTTATTTAAGTGATAACTTACTCCTGTTCAATTGTTATTTTTACATCGTGATGATTCTGTCAGATTTGCACTGTTTGATCAGCATTTTCTCTATCATAAGCTGAGGGTTGGTGACAGAGTATCAGCTAACCCAGAATTCTTAAGAATCAGCCTAGCCATAAAACCAAGAAGATCGTCTCCAACCTGGTGGTTGTGTTGGTGGTGTTTGCAGGGTAAAAGAGGTATAGGAGGAATGACTGGGTGGAAGGAAGTCTTATTAGTGCCCTGTGTTCACAAGGTATACTACAGGGAGAAATTTATTTTTGTTGACAGACTTCCTGCTCAAGAACTCTTACTCCATCTCAGCTTTGAACACAGCTTAGTTGTCAGAGGACGTTTTCCAGTATTCATATAGTGAATTACTGTAATGGGAGGAAGATGGTTGAGTCACAAACAATGTACTGGAGTCATTTTGCTTTTCAGGGAAACATTTTCCTAGTCTAAAATTTTAAGTGTGTACTTGGAAGTTAGAGCTATTTTTAAAATGTGCTGTTTTTAGCTGGAAGATAGCTTGCTTTATCTTACATGTCCATTTATCACATTATGGTGTAGTTTCTGATGCTTTAACATTATCAGGATAGCACAGTTTTAGTAACAGGAGAAATGTAAGGTTATTTACGTCTCAAATTCACATTCAAACTTAAACCCCTATAGCATTGGGGGGGGTCATTAGTTAATAAGTCGAATAATTTTATTTCTGGACAGCAGTTTTGGTGCTTCTCATTAGCCAAGGAGCAATAAACACACTCAGTTTTGGAAAGTGTATTGCCAGTGTTAAATTGTTAATATAAAACAGCCATTTACCTAATCATCTGTGTTTTTTTGTATATTCTCACACAGAAGAAAGAACCTTCTAAATCCAGTGTGGAGAAAAAAGTGACCAAGGTTGCAGAAGCAAAAAAAGTAATGAAGAGAAATTTTAAAGTAAATACGAAAATAACATTTACTGATGAAGGAGAGGTAAGATTCTGTAAATGCTTCATTTCTGAGGTACATTCCAAGTATTAGAAAGAGTTTGACTCTCCTGCTGACTTGCCATTCTTTAATAAGAAAAATAATGTTTCTCTAAAGCACTCGGGCAATTCCTTTCAGTTGGTCAGCTCTGCATCTGTAGGCAAGAATGACTTTCTGACAATAAGCTGGGATACTTTCTGGTAATAACAACAGAGTTGGTTTTGAACTTTCCAAATCCTGTTTTTATAGATAAGACTTTCATGTCATGGGGTCCATCTGTTAACATGCTCTGTGGGAACATGCTCAAGGATAGTAACACAAGTACTGGCCACAGCTTCTTTTGCTTGACTCTGGAAAGCCTCTGCTCTGTGGTTCCTCAATTTTAGATGCCATATTGGCGTGTTTTTTACTTACTGGCATGCTGTGGGAAGGAATTCCCTGTTTTAAGATAACCTCAGACATATAGGTGCCTGGTTTTCATTCACCATTACCTGGTCTTAGTGTAAATACATCCCAATAGAGTAGGAAAGGGGTTACCACTCACAGATTGCTCATGAAAGATCACTCTATTAGATAATAATAGCTTCATTTTTAAAAAGGAAATATATCTAGAATGTCAAGTGACTCACCTAAGGAGTGATGGCTAGAGTCAGTGGTTATGGCAGGATCTTCTGAATATTGTCTCTGTTTCACTCTCACCAACCTACGGGTTTCCCCGTTCATTCTGATATAGCACTCAGCACCCCATGCCCACCATGATCTCATTTCCCTTGCCCTATGTTTATTTTTTCTTCATAGCAGTTACTATGAGACTTTACATTCTGTATTTATTTGGTGGTTGTCCATTTCTTCCATTCCAGTGGGATGAGGGAAGGTATTTCTATTTCACTGGGTTGAGAAAAGCTACATGAGGGAAGGTATTTGTTGGCTATGTTTACTACTCTGTCCTCTGCACTTAGAATAGTGCCTAACAAATAGTAAGCCCTCAGAAAAAGTCTGTTCTAATACCCCAGTAAAATAACAGAGCTTTTTATACTGACCATAATGTATCACATCAGATATTTCATCATTATTAATAAAAATGCTTCCTGCACAGTCTATATTCAGTGGAGTGTGTTTCCTTTAAATTCTGAAGTTAACAAAGATTTGCATGTTACTTGGGGGAAGAGGGCTTTGTTTTAGAAGCCCAAATTTGCACTAGTAATATGGAGTAAAATGGTGTAAAACCATATGAAAACTAACAAAATAGAATGTAATTCAGCGTGTTGAAGTTGCAGAGGAAGCCTATATAATTGGAAAATATGAATCTTTGTGAAATTACTGAGAAGAGGTTAGCACCTGAGAAACAGGCTAAACCAGAAAATAGTTAGTTGTAGTATTACATCGATGCTCACTGTAAAAGATTAGTGCTGTTAGCATAATGAGGTTCCTTAGTGTGCTACTAAATTTAACTGTACATATTATACACATTAGCTTCAAGTTGACTGTAAATCCTTAACTGTAAACTGTTTCAATGTAAACCTATTGCTGATAGGAGCTCTGTGTGGCTGGGAGCCACTGCACTGAAACTTCTGATCTAAAACTCTGAAAGAAATGTTACAATTTGTTCAACCCACAGAGGGATGAACTTTTTTCACTCTGATAGAAAAAGGAGTGAAGAGTCAGAGCAGTGGATGGTGTTCTTACCATCACAGCTCATCCCTTTCACTGCTTCCTCAGTGCCAGTGACTGCTAGCATGGCTACTCATGCATTTGTGACCCTTGTTCGTTGCTTCAAGCTGCAACTCTGTTGGAATCTCATCTTGAAGAACGTGGTGGTGACAGGAGTGAGAGGAGGCACTAATACCTGTGATGTATGTGCCTGCAACTTCCATTTGCCTGCCGTTTAATTAGCAGTCTTTCAGAAACTGTGGCAGCTGCTTAAGTCCTCCTGGCAACCAGTTATTAGGCAAAATAAGAAAATTGTTTTTGTCTAAACTGTCTAGAATTTTACTGTGTTAGGCCTGGAAGATTATTAAGTCAAACAACCCTTATTTTTCAGGTAATGACACAGATGTCCAGAGATTAAATAATTCGCTCAGGATTATGTACTGGGTTAGTGAAAAAGCCAGGACATTCAGACAGGTCTCCTGATTCCCAGATCAGTGCTCTGACTTCTTTGTCACCTTGTTCCTAACATAAAAAGTTTGTGTAAAATTGTGTAGATCTGAGCAGGCCTGTGAAACCCAAACTAACTTTCTCCTTTACACTTAGTTATTTCAGTTTGTATGTGTGGTATCAGCTGATATGTGATTCCTCAATCAATTTTGAGCATCTCATGTGTGCCAGATAATGTGTTAGGTTCTGAGGACACATGAATAAGGCATATGGCTGCCCTCAAGGAGATTAGTGATTAATTTACAGGAAAGTAAAACAACCCAGTGTGGTGAGAGAGGTGTTACAGGAGGTACACCAAAGTGCCATGGCATTGGTGGGGCTGCACTCTGGCCAGCCTAGCCACCGCCCTGTGTGGGTCATTTGGAGCTGAGTTGGTGGAGTATAGCATAGTAAGAACACTGAAATGATGTTGAAGCAATTACCTTCTCCTCCAAATTATTTAATGAAAATTTCCTTTAATCCTGCTCTCATGAGTTATGGCAGCATTACTTTATCCTGACTGGGAAAATCTTTTCTGTGACTTGCTCACTTTTATTATAAAGCTTGTTAGAAAGTTTAAGAAATGTAGGTTGTAAGGCAGAAAGTATGTATCATTATACAAAGGAAAGTGGTGTTCTGTTACTATTCCTTGTCTCCTGCGCCATACTCACCTTTTTCCTCTCTGCAGTTGGTTCAGCAGTGGCCACAAGTGCAGAAGTCTGTCTCCAAGGCTACTGAGGAAGAGGATGATGCTGGTGGTATCAACTTAGATAAAGCAAAGGAAAGGCTTCGAGAAGAGGACAAATTTGACAAAGAAGAATATAGGAAGAAAATTAAGGCAAAGCATCGGGTAAGCTTTCCATCTTGAAATAATACTGAGTGAAATTTAATATGTCCTAAATATATGTACATGTTCATTAGATATTCTTTAGTAACTAAGTTACTTTATTGCTTACTTTAACCTTATTTTTCTGTGGCTATTTTGTTGTTTTCTCTAGTTCTTCTTTTCCCTTCTGCTGGTGGAGTCTTTGTATATTAACTAGTTTCTGAGAATGTCACCTAAATCTGCTTTTGGTTGAAGTGACCCAAATTATAGTGATTTTTTTTTTCAAATAAAGTTTTAATTTGGAGATAATTATAGTTGCACATGTAGTAGTTAGAAGTAATAGAGAGAGATCCTGTGTGCTCCATTTCTATAACTTTGTCATTTCAGGAATGTTATATAAATGAAGCTGCGTAGTATTAAGATTGGGTTTTTTCATTCAACACCCCATTCTTTCTGTTACTGAGTAGTGTTCTGTGGTGTGGGTGGAGCACAGTTTGTTTCACGCTTCATGCATTTGAGCAACATTAGTGTTGTTTCCAGTTTCAACTTAATAGTTAAATTTCTTTCCATAAGCGATTACTTGGTAATAGATATTAGATTAAATTTACTATATTAAGAAAAAAAATAAGGAAACCTTGTGAGAGGGAGTGCTTCTACTTAGGCATATGCCCTATTGGCCTTAAACTTGGCAGTTTTCAGTTATCATTGAAACAGAAAGGGTTACTCCATTCTGGTCACTCATGATATTACTGTCCTTTCACACTACTTAAAAGTGGACATTTCACTAGATAAATGAATCAGTTAATGAACTAAAACAGATTTACATTTTTTAAGAAGTTTCTGTAGCATGCCCTTGAGACAATGAATGATCTCAGGGTAACACAGTTACCCTGTGTTACTTACAAAGAAGTAACCAAAATAGTCTTCTCTCTATTCAACTTTAATGTAAATGCTACCTGGGACAAATATGATTCGTTTCTTGGTATTTTCATCAGTAAATTTATTATTTAAACACATATAAGTATTTGTGTATTAAATTAGTGAAAATTTCATGTTTATTAGCACTTAGTATGTTTATTACAATAGCATACATAAGATACAATACAGGTGCTCAAATCAATTATTTACCAAGCTGCAGTGGACCGGATTTCTACCCAGAAGGCATATGGAATATCTTTTTTAAATGGCAAGTTTTAACATTTGGCATAATGTTTGGTGGAAAGAGTGTTGTGCTATAACAAGTTGGAATACTTGCATTTGAGTCCTGAGTCTAGCATTACCTAGTCCATTTGGTCTCACCAGTCACCAGTTTGGATTGCACTTTCCTATTAAAAATGAGGGAGTGAGAATGGGGGTTAATACCAAGTGATCAGAGAGATCCTCTGGCTCTGTGTGTATAGGTAATATGTGAGAATAAAATGATCCTTTCTTGTCTGAAAAATGGAATTTTAATTTGTCATTTTTCCCTGCTGACTGGTCGGATTCCGTGCTTGATGATAAGGCTTCCTTCTTGTTCACTTATTTTCCAATGGTTACTAAAATTTTACCTTAAAAAGTAAATATATTCTTAATCCTGCACAGTTTATTTTATTTTAATTGCATTACCTGAACACATTATTGGTTTTGAAATCGTATTTTTTTCTTAACACAAAATTATGAATGAGGAATGTACCTGAAAGACTTTTACGTATGAAAAGAAAACTCCATAAAATCTATAACATAATTCTGTATTTGATACATATTATGATACATATTATATTTTTTAAAATATGAATCACTTTTAGAAGCTTTTATGAGCTTAAAAATCTTTCAGCATGTTTAAAATAATTGTATTTCATGATTATATTTTTGGTTTAAGAGGATAAGATAGTTAATATATAAGTTATATATAAGTGAATATATATAATCATTAGTCTTAATGATTCTGTTTGAAAGTAGTTGTTCTTGCAGTTTAAAATTAACAGCCTCACATCATAGCTTCTAATATGCACTCAGTCTTTGTATTGTAGGTCTCAGCTATGCATTTATTCCCACCTGTTTTTCCTCCGTGCTGTAACACCTGTCCTTGACTCATTTTTCATGTACCAAATTCTGAAATCTGTGTAATTTCTACTGTGACTCAAGTAAATATCTTTGTCCTAAAGATTTAGAAACTGAACTATAGAATTTTAACTAGTTTATAGCCAAAAAAAAGAAAGAAAAAAGAAAGGCGGTACAGTTTATGGCATCACTGGGAGTGGAACTCAGCTGCCTGCTTGCTGGAACTTAGCCACTTGCTCTGGGGACTTCAGGAGCCCTTGCATAACTGCTTTGGATCACCCAGTCCATAGCTTTGTTTCCTTCATGAGTCTTCATTGTAGTCATTAAGCATCATTTTCTTCTGAGACCATTCTGGTCTTTCTCTTTCCCTGGCAATTTATACGTAACTATGCTTAATTAGGCCTGTTACTGTTTTCTGTGCTAAACCTCTTGAAACTATTTATCAGAAGTAAAATTATAGCAAAAGCTATATTTTTACATATAAAACCATTAGTAAATTACTAAGTTGTAAAGGCGAAAGTGCTGCTTTTGCACAGAAACTGTGTTTTCTGATAATTCAGTCAGAACTGTGAAAGATGGGCCATGGATCATATCATTGGAAAGGTTTTTACTTAAATGGAATGAAAATCTGCTCTGTGGTGTATGTCATCATTCTTAGCTCTGAAAGATAGCTTGTGTTTAGTGTGATAATATCTGCTGTAACAGCTGAGAGTGGAGAGAAGCAATTCATTATGAGATTCTCTTTCATTTCTTTGAAATTTGCTTTGAGTGCTTTATCCATTTTGGATTGTATATTTAGGTGACATGTCATAATGTGTCTCTGGACTGTTTGCAAAGTTGCTCTGGGTTCTACTTAACTATTAGCATGATTATTAGAATGTTAAGAAAGAATTAAAGGGACTTTTTAGAAAATCTGTTTTGTTTTGTTGTTGTTTACACAGAATTGAGTTGGCATGGAATTCAGGTATCTTGAACATAAATTTATTATGATAGTCAAGAAGGAGGGAAGCTGTAATCAGACATCTTAGGAATAATAATAACAAGAACATTAAGAAGGACAATAACAAATAGCAGTTAGTTAACTGGGCTCTGCACTAAGCATTTTTTATGTGTCATATTATATGCTGACAATTAACTTCTGATATAAGTGTGTTAACCTCATTTTACTGATGATAAAACCAAGACTTATAAGGGTCAAGTAATTTGTCCAAGGCCCCACAGCTTATAAAAGTTTACAAATAGTAGCCCTGGGACTCTTACCAAGGTCTTTGTGTCTCTACACTCTGTTTTTAACTATGTAGCTGCTACCTATCTCATACCAATAGCCATTCTCTTACAACAGGATAACTCTGAAGCAATGAATCAAAAGGTAGAGGATGACAGCTGGAGACGAGGATTTTGAAGAAGGAATGACACATAATAGAAATTGTTCATGTTTCCAGAGCAAGGTCATTGGTCTCAAATAAATTTAGAATAAAATAAGCATTGTGGTTAGTAGTTTAGTTTAGGACTACATACTAACATTACCTTTCCCTGAATGTTCATTGCATAGCTATATAGTTACTAGTACCATAATGCATTTTTAAGTAGGTATGGCCACTTAAGCGTCTAAGGCATTGTCAGAGACTGGTCTAGCTCATATTAGCTTATGAAATTTTACTAATGTCAGAAATGTCATCATGGGGGGACATGTATCCCATACTTTATTCTAAAATTCACTTTATGAATAAAGCTTATTTATAGGGGAGGAAAGGAGATTCTCTTCTTGTACAACTGTCCTACTACCTGTCCCCTTCCTACTACCTCACAACCGGATTTATTATAAAAAAGGAACCAGGCTGTTACTATAGAACCTTTGCCTATCATTTAGAGATGTCTACCTGGGAGGTTTCTCTTCTTATTCTCATGAGCTTATAGCATCTTGTGATAGTTAGTTCAACATCTGGGTATTTGGGCCTTTTTTCATATCCAGCATCTAAATGAGATAAATACTCAAGATTATAAAGGTCTTATCCACTTTGTGGCAAGTCTTTGTTAAGTTCTTTGTTTTGTGGATTTTTTTTTTTTTAAAAACACCATATGTTGTTTGAGAGGTGGGGTGGTTGTTAGATTGATGGTCAGTAGCTGGAGAGGTTGAGCAGGGGCAGAGAGAGTTTGGTGCTAATGGAATTCAGGGATCTGACAAGATTAGGTCATAGACTACAAAGATGAGGGGAAGCTAGGCTGTGTCTGTTTTGCCCATCCCTATATACCCAGACCCCACCACGGGACCTGGAACATAGTAGCTCAGCAAATGTTTGAAGGAATTGATTAGTGAATCGGTGTTTCTGTGTAAATTTGTTTTTCTCCCTGTCTTCATATCCTTACTGTAGTTGTTATAGATTTATATATGGAAGCCCAATTTTTTATGTTGTTCAGATGAAACTCTGTAGAACAGGTAACAGATCAGAGAACCTTGTTGTGTTCTTTGTTCCCAGGAGGGATTTAGGCTTACTGGGATTTTGTTCTTGGAGGGCAAGGGGGTATCTTCAGGGCCAAAAATCCTTGTAATCATTCTTTTACTCACTTTTGTTGAGCCAATTTTCTTCCCTGAAAAAGAGGTTCCTGTAATACTGAAATGAGGATCGATGTCCCCTACTTCTTTATGTGACAGCTGGGAACTCCTTTCCTTACCATACTGACACAGTTGCCTGAGACTCATTCAGATAGGTTGTATGCTTCCATCACCTCCTGAAAAATATTGGTTTCCAAATCTATAGATTTCCAAGCACCATGAAATGAAAATGGTTTAAATACATAGTCCTGACTGATGTTAAAATTCATATTTCATAGTACTATATTTTCTGGAAGCTAAGGACCTATAGTGTAAGAGAAGCCAAAAGACCATATAGTAACGTCTATAAAGGAGTACTTTGTACCTTGAAATGTAATTTTTCTGTTTTCTTTTGAATTTGATTTTTATTATTGAATTTCATGATCTCCTTATACTTAATAATTTGTAGCATGGCAAAACTAAAGACAAAATTGTGCTGTCTTTTTGTTGGCATAAAATACCTTTTTTTTTAAACCATCTTTATTGGAGTATAATTGCTTTACAATGGTGTGTTAGTTTCTGCTTTACAACAAAGTGAAACAGCTATACATGTTCATATGTTCCCATATCTCTTCCCTCTAGCATCTCCCTCGCTCCCACCCTCCCTATCCCACCCCTCTAGGTGGTCACAAACCACCTAGCTCATCTCCCTGTGCCATGCGGGTGCTTCCCACTAGCTATCCACCCTACGTTTGGTAGTGTATATATGTCCATGCCACTCTCTCATTTTGTCACAGCTTACCCTTCCCCCTCCCCATATCCTCAAGTCCGTGCTCTATTAGGTCTGTGTTTTATTCCCGTCCTACCCCTAGTCTCTTCATGACATTTTTTTTCTTAGATTCCATATATATGTGTTAGCGTACGGTATTTGTTTTTCTCCTTCTGACTTACTTCACTCTGTATGACAGACTCCAGGTCCATCCACCTCACTACAAATAACTCAGTTTCATTTCCTTTTATGGCTGAGTAATATTCCATTGTATACATGTGCCACATCTTCTTTATCCATTCATCTGTTGATAGACACTTAGGTTGCTTCCTTGTCCTGGCTATTGTAAATAGAGCTGCAATGAACATTTTGGTACATGACTCTTTTTGAATTATGGTTTTCTCAGGGTATGTGCCCAGTAGTGGGGTTGCTGGGTCATATGGTAGTTCTATTTGCAGTTTTTTAAGGAACCTCCATACTGTTGTCCATAGTGGCTGTATCAATTTACATTCCCACCAGCAGTGCAAGAGTGTTCCCTTTTTTCCGCACCCTCTCCAGCATTTATTGTTTCAAGATTTTTTTGGTGATGGCCATTCTGACTGGTGTGAGATGATATCTCATTGTAGTTTTGATTTGCATTTCTCTAATGATTAATGATGTTGAGCATTCTTTCATGTGTTTGTGGCAATCTGTATATCTTCTTTGGAGGAATGTCTACTTAGGTCTTCTGCCCATTTTTGGATTGGGTTGTTTGATTTTTTGTTACTGAGCTGCATGAGTTGTTTATAAATTTTGGAGATTAATCCTTTGTCAGTTGCTTCATTTGCAACTATTTTCTCCCATTCTGAGGGTTGTCTTTTGGTCTTGTTTATGGTATCCTTTGCTGTGCAAAAGCTTTTAAGTTTCATTAGGTCCCATTTGTTTATTTTTGTTTTTATTTCCATTTCTCTAGGAGGTGGGTCAAAAAGGATCTTGCTGTGATTTATGTCAAAGGGTGTTCTTCCTATGTTTTCTTCTAAGAGTTTGAGAGTGTCTGGCCTTACATTTAGGTATTTAACCCATTTTGAGTTTATTTTTGTGTATGGTGTTCGGGAGTGTTCTAATTTCATACTTTTACAGGTAGCTGTCCAGTTTTCCCAGCATCACTTATTGAAGAGGCTGTCTTTTCTCCACTGTATATTCTTGCCTCCTTTATCAAAGATAAGGTGACCATATGTGCATGGGTTTATCTGTGGGCTTTCTATTCTGTTCCATTGATCTCTATTTCTCTTTTTGTGCCAGTACCATACTGTCTTGATTACTGTAGCTTTGTAGTACAGTCTGAAGTCAGGGAGCCTGATTCCTCCAGCTCCATTTTCCGTTCTCAAGATTGCTTTGGCTGTTCGGGGTCTTTTGTGTTTCTGTACAAACTGTGAAATTTTTTGTACTAGTTCTGTAAAAAATGCCAGTGTTAGTTTGATCGGGATTGCATTGAATCTGTAGATTGCTTTGGGTAGTAGAGGCATTTTCACAATGTTGATTCTTCCAATCCAAGAACATGGTATATCTCTCCATCTATTTGTATCATCTTTAATTTCTTTCATCAGTGTCTTATAGTTTTCTGCATACAAGTCTTTTGTCTCCTTAGGTAGGTTTATTCCTAGATATTTTATTCTTTTTGTTGCAATGGTAAATGGGAGTGTTTTCTTAATTTCACTCTCAGATTTTTCATCATTAGTGTATAGGAATTCCAGAGATTTCTGTGCATTAATTTTGTATCCTGCTACTTTACCAGATTCATTGATTAGCTCTAGTAGTTTTCTGGTAGCATCCTTAGGATTCTCTATGTATAGTATCATGTCATCTGCAAACAGTGACAGCTTTACTTCTTCTTTTCCGATTTAGATTCCTTTTATTTCTTTTTCTTCTCTGATTGCTGTGGCTAGAACGTCCAAAACTATGTTGAATAAGAGTGGTGAGAGTGGGCAACCTTGTCTTGTTCTTGATCTTAGTGGAAATGGTTTCAGTTTTTCACCATTGAGGACGATGTTGGCTGTGGGTTTGTCATATATGGCCTTTATTATGTTGACGAAAGTTCCCTCTATGCCTCCTTTCTGTAGCGTTTTTATCGTAAATTGGTGTTGAATTTTCTCAGAATATTTCTCTGTATCTATTGAGATGATCATATGGTTTTTTGTCCTTCAGTTTGTTGATATGGTGTATCATGTTGATTAATTTGCGTTTATTGAAGAATCCTTGCATTCCTGGAATAAACCCCACTTGATCATGGTGTATGATCCCTTTAATATGCTGTTGGATTCTGTTTGCTAGTATCTTGTTGAGGATTTTTGCATCTATGTTCATCAGTGATATTGGCTTGTAGTTTTCTTTCTTTGTGATGTCTATGTCTGGTTTTGGTATCAGGGTGATGGTGGCCTCATAAAATGAGTTTGGGAGTGTTCCTCCCTCTGCTGTCTTTTGGAAGAGTTTGAGAAGGATAGGTGTTAGCTGTTCTCTAAATGTTTGATAGAATTCGCCTGTGAAGCCATCTGGTCATGGGCTTTTGTTTTTTGGAAGATTTTTAATCACAGTTTCAATTTCAGTGCTTGTGACTGGTCTGTTTATATTTTCTCTTTCTTGCTGGTTCAGTCTCGGCAGGTTGTGCATTTCTAAAAATTTTTCCATTTCTTCCAGGTTGTCCATTTTATTGGCATAGAATTGCTTGTAGTAATCTCTCATAATCTTTTGTATTACTGCAGTGTCCGTTGTTCCTTCTCCTGTTTCATTTCTAATTGTATTGATTTGAGTCTTCTCCCTTTTTTTTCTTGATGAGTCTGGCTAATGGTTTATCAATTTTGTTTATCTTCTCAAAGAACCAGCTTTTAGTTTTATTGATCTTTGCTATCGTTTCCTTCATTTCTTTTTCATTTATTTCTGATCTGATCTTTATGATTTCTTTATGATTTATGATTTCTTTCCTTAATTTGGGTGTTTCTTCTTTCTCTAATTGCTTTAGATGCAGGGTTAGGTTGTTTATTTGAGATGTTTCCTGTTTCTTAAGGTAGGATTGTATTGCTATAAACTTCCCTCTTAGAACTGCTTTTGCTGCATCTCATAGGGTTTGGGTAGTCGTGTCTCCATTGTCATTTGTTTCTAGGTTTTCGTTTGTTTGTTTGTTTTGTTTTTTTGTGTGTTACGCGGGCCTCTCACTGTTGTGGCTTCTCTGCCTTTGCGGAGCACAGGCTCCAGACACGCCAGCTCAGTGGCCATGGCTCATGGGCCCAGCCGCTCCACGGCATGTGGGATCTTCCTGGAGCGGGACACAAAGCCATGTCCCCTGCATCGGCAGGCGGACTCTCAACCACTGAGCCACCGGAGAAGCCCCTCTAGGTATTTTTTGATTTCCTGTTTGATTTTTTCAGTGATCACTTCATTATTAAGTAGTGTATTGTTTAGCCTCCATGTGTTTGTATTTTTTACAGATCTTTTCCTGTAATTGTTATGTAGTCTCATAGCGTTGTGGTCAGAAAAGATACTTGATACGATTTCAATTTTCTTAAATTTACCAAGGCTATATTTGTGACCCAAGATATGATCTATCCTGGAAAATGTTCCATGAGCACTTGAGAAAAATGTGTATTCTGTTGTTTTTGGATGGAATGTCCTATAAATATCAGTTAAGTCCATCTTGTTTAATGTATCATTTGAAGCTTGTGTTTCCTTATTTATTTTCATTTTGGATGATCTGTGCATTGGTGAAAGTGGGGTGTTAAAGTCCCCTACTATGATTGTGTTACTGTCAATTTCCCCTTTTATGGCTGTTAGTATTTGCCTTATGTATTGAGGTGCTCCTATGTTGGGTGCATAAATATTTACAATTGTTATATCTTCTTTATGGATCGATCCCTTGATCATTATGTAGTGTCTTTCTTTGTCTCTTGTAATAGACTTTATTTTAAAGTCTATTTTGTCTGAAATGAGAATTGCTACTCCAGCTTTCTTCTGATTTCCATTTGCATGGAGTATCTTTTTCCATTTGCTCTCTTTCAGTCTGTATGTGTCCCTAGGTCTGAAGTGGGTCTCTTATAGACAACATATATATGGGTCTTGTTTTTGTATCCATTCAGCCAGTCTGTGTCTTTTGGTGTGAGCATTTAATCCATTTACATTTTAGGTAATTATTGATAAGTGTGTTCCTATTACCATTTACTTAATTGTTTCGAGTTTGTTCTTGTAGGTCTTTTCCTTCTCTTGTGTTTCTTGCCTAGGGAAGTTCCTTTAGCATTTGTTGTAAAGCTGGTTTGGTGGTGCTGAACTCTCTCAGCTTTTGCTTGTCTGTAAAGGTTTTAATTTCTCCATCAAATCTGAATGAGATCCTTGCTGGGTAAAGTAATCTTGGTTGTAGGTTTTTTTCCTTCATCACTTTAAATATGTTCTGCCACTCCCTTCTGGCTTGCAGAATTTCTGCTGAAAGATCAGCTGTTAACCTTATGGGGATTCCCTTGTGTGTTATTTGTTGTTTTTCCCTTGCTGCTTTTAATATGTTTTCTTTGTATTTAATTTTTGATAGTTTCAATATTATGTGTCTTGCCATGTTTCTCCTTGGTTTTATCCTGTATGGGACTCTGTGCTTCCTGGACTTGATTGACTATTTCCTTTCCTATATTAGGGAAGTTTTCCACTATAATCTCTTCAAATATTTTCTCAGTCCCTTTCTTTTTCTCTTCTTCTTCTGCGACCCCTATAATTCGAATGTTGGTGCGTTTAATATTGTACCAGAGGTCTCTGAGACTGTCCTCAGTTCTTTTCATTCTTTTTTCTTTCTTCTGCTCTGCAGTAGTTATTTCCACTATTTTATCTTCCAGGTCACTTATCCATCCTTCTGCCTCAGTTATTCTGCTATTGATCCCATCTTGAGTATTTTTAATTTCATTTATTGTGTTGCTCATTGTTGCTTGCTTCCTCTTTAATTCTTCTAGGTCTTTGTTAAATGTTTCTTGCATTTTGTCTATTCTGTTTCCAAGTTTTTGTATCATCTTTACTATCATTATTCTGAATTCTTTTTCGGGTAGACTGCCTAATTCCTCTTCATTTGTTAGATCTGCTGGGTTTTTACCTTGCTCCTTCATCTGCTGTGTGCTTATCTGTCTTTTCATTTTGCTTATCTTACTGTGTTTGGGGTCTCCTTGTTGCAGGCTGCAGGTTTGTACTTCCCATTTTTTTTGGTGTCTCTCCCCAGTGGCTAAGGTTGGTTCAGTGGGTTGTGTAGGTTTCCTGGTTGAGTGGACTAGTGCCTGTGCTCTGGTGGATGAAGCTGGATCTTTTCTTTCTGGTGGGCAGGTCCATGTCTGATGGTGTGTTTTGGGGTGTCTGTAGCCTTATTATGATTTTAGGCAGCCTCTCTGCTAATGGATGCGGCTGTGTTCCTGTCTTGCTCTTTGTTGGGCATAGTGTGTCCAGCACTGTAGCTTGCTGGTCGTTGAGTGAAGCTGGGTCTTGGTGTTGAGATGGAGATCTCTGGGAGATTTTCGCTGTTTGATATTACGTGGAGCCTGGAGCTCTCTTGTGGACCAGTGTCCTGAAGTTGGTTCTCCCACCTCAGAGACACAGCCCTGACACCTGGCTAGAGCACCAAGAGCTTTTAATCCACATGGCTGAGAATAAAAGGGCAAAAAAATAGAAAGGAAAGAAAGAAAGGAAGGAAGAAAGGAGGAAGGGCAGAAAGAAAGCAGGAAAGAAAGAAAGAAGATAAAATAAAGTAGGTTAAAATAAAGTTATTAAAATAAAAAATAATCATTAAGACGAAAAATTTTAAAAAGTAAAAATCAAACAAACAAAACCTGGGATGGTCAGAACCCTAGGACAAATGGTGAAAGCAAAGGTATACAGACAGAATCTCACACAGCAGCGCACACATATGCACTCACAAAAAGAGAAAAAGGGGAAAATAATAATATATCTTGCTCCCAAAGTCCACCTCCTCAACTTGGGATGATTCGCCATCTATTCAGGTATTCTACAGATGCAGGGCACTTCATGTTGATTGTGGAGATTTAATCTGCTGCTTCTGTGGCTGCTGGGAGAGACCTCCCCCTCTCCTCTTTGTTCGCACAGCTCCTGGGTTTCAGCTTTGGACTTGGCCGCACCTCTGCATGTAGGTTACCCAAGGGAGTCTGCTTTTCGCTCAGACAGGACGGTGTTAAAGGAGCATCTGATTTGGGGGCTATAGCTCACTCAGGCTTGAGGGTGGGAAGGGTATGGATGTGGGGCGAGCCTGCAGCGGCAGAGGCCAGCGTGACGTTGCCCCAGCCTGCGGCGTGCCGTGCGTTCTCCCGGGGAAGCCGTCCCTGGATCCTGGGACCCTGGCAGTGGCGGGCTGCACAGGCTCCCGGGACAGGAAGTGTGGAGAGTGACTGGTGCTCCCACACAGGCTTCTTGGTGGCGGCAGCAGCAGCCTTAGCGTCTCATGCCCGTCTCTGGTGTCCGCGCTGATAGCCACGGCTTGGGCCTGTTTCTGGAGCTCCTCTATGCGGTGCGTTTAATCCCCTCTCCTTGTGCACCAGGAAACAAAGAGGGAAGAAAAAGTCTCTTGTCTCTTTGGCAGCTCCGTGCCAGTCTCTGGAGCTTCTTTAAGGGGCGCACTTAATCCCCTCTCCTCACACCCCAGGAAGCAAAGAGGGAAGAAAAGGTCTCTTGCCTCTTCGGCAGCTCCAGACTTCTCCCGGACTCCATCCCGGCTAGCCATGGTGCATTAACCCCTTCAGGCTGTGTTCGTGCTGCCAGTCCTCTCCCGGTGATCTGACCTAAGCCAGAGCCTCAGCTCCCAGCCTCCGTCTGTCCTGGAGGGTGAGCAGAGAAGCCTCTCGGGCTGCTGAGTGCTGGTCGGCACCGATCCTCTGTGCGGGAATCTCTCCGCCCTCCGCACCCTGTTACTTGCACTCTCTTCCATGGCTCTGAAGCTTCCCCCCTCCGCCACCCGCAGTCTCCACCCGCGAAGGGGCTTCTAGTGTGTGGGAACCTTTCCTCCTTCACAGCTCCCTCCCACTGGTGCAGGTCCCATCCCTATTCTTTTGTCTCTGTTTATTCTTTTTTCTTTTGCCCTACCCAGGTATGTGGGGAGTATCTTGCCTTTTGGGAGGTCTGAGGTCTTCTGCCAACATTCAGTGGGTGTTCTATAGGAGCAGTTCCACGTGTAGATGTATTCATTTCTGATGTATCTGGAAGGTGATCTCCACGTCTTACTCTTCCGCCGTCTTCTCTAGCCCCCCCATAAAACCTTTTGGTACCAATCCTAAAAAATGAAATAGGAAAAGAAAGGATTTAAAGCATTTAAACCACCTAAAATTAAGTGTGTTTGGGGGTTGAGGAACCTCGGTTACTGAATCTAATAAAATTCAATTATATTTTTCCCCTAGTCATTGTAATTCAACCTTTAATTTTTATGTCTTGTCATTTCTAGCATCTATGATTCACATACTCTTCTTTTAAGAAAAGAACCCTTTTCCTACCTTAGCAAAAGAAGAAATTGTATTTTCTTCCCTATATCCATTTACCAAATTTTCGATTACCATAATTCTATTTCCTGTTCTCCTCTGTTTAAAGACTAATGTTCACTCTTTCCTCTTTTCAGATAGAGTGCTAATATAGCTTTTTAAGATAAGAAAGAGAAGTTTTCTAATTTTCTTTTTGTTTCACCCAATATTGAAAGTTTGTTCTTTTTATTATACTTCACTTTCATGTCCTGGTCATGTTCATTTCATATTTTACAGGTTTGAATATCCCTCATCCACCTCAGACTTGTGGCAGAAATCTTAAAAGGAAAAATTATTCTACTTGCATGCACATGTGAACTTTGATAGCCAATTTAAATTTTGAAATTTAAAATATTCTTCATTGATTATAATGAGTCAATACTAGTGTTCAATAGTAGTAGAAATTTGTTAATTTTTTTTTCTGCTCTGATTAAAGTGGCTAGATGAAAAGCCCCAAAAGAGAGATTGCGTTTACTTGTTCAGAGAGAGTTTGATGTGAGCATATCGAGGTTATTCTTTGGAAGTTTGAAGTGCCATTTTCAGATGCTCTAGTGTGTTGGGAGAAGGCCAGTTACTGAATAAATGCAACAACAATTTGTGTGACTGTGAAATGTGGTTTATTATCTGTTTTTTCTGGACAGGAAACAGGCAAAAATTAATTAAATAATGTACATAAAATGCTATCAGGAAAACAATGCTCTCAGGATGAAAGACCCATGCGGTAACCAACCATTATTAATAATAAAAGGAAATGCAACATTTGGCTGTAACATGTTGTTAAGATAAAAACTATTCATCTAACAAAGCTGAGTAAACTTTCTCATGGAGGAGAGAGAGGTATAGATGTGTGCTGGAGTTGAGGGAGTTGGGTGTGTTGACTCCATAGACCCAATTTTAGTCTCAGCTCTATCACACTGGCTGTGTGATGTGACATCAGGAAAGTTACTTCATCACTTTGATCTTCAATTTTTTCATGTATAAAATGGGAATGATAATACCTCAAAAGTTTTGTTACATAGAATTAAAAATATATGTAAAATGCTTAGCACACTGCTGCTCCTTAATAATTCAGTGCTTCTACCGTTAGTAAGAAAATAACAATAGCAATAATGTGCTAATGAACAGATACATGTGTATAAAAGTACAGTTTTATCACTCTCTAGTTATTTGACATTTTATGTAGCTGTAGTTTTAAAATTAGTTTAAGCAGTGCAACACTCAAAAGTTTCTGTGATCTTTGTAGACTAACATAAAATACCGTTCTGCTTAATTTTACTTTCCATACCTGAAAACTTTGTGTGGAAAATGAAACTAAATTGTGTATGTGTGAAAGAGATAAGAGAGAAAATTACAAATACATTCATCCACAAACTAAAGCCACCTCTCAAACTAAGCATAATTATGGTCAGTGGTTTAAAATTTTTTTCTTTAATAGTATTTTGCTACTTTCATTTATTTTGTAGTCTGCTAATACTCATAGAGAATCAGTAATTGGTGCCAACTTTTGTGAAAAATTTGGGTGCAGATGTTTACAAACTGCCATCCATTAACTTTTTCCCCCCTCCCACAAATGAGGACACACTGAGATTATTTCACTTTAGTGGCAGAACAACTCTCATAAGCTCATTAGAGAACCAATTCATGTATAGTGTCTTAATAATTATTGCATTCATTGGCTGCTTGGTAAAATAATAGTAAGTTTATTTTTTTCTGTTATTAAAGTCACACCTGTTAAAAATTCTCCAAATCCTGACTTTTAATTTTTTTTAGAATGTATCCAAAAAAGGCACTAGACTTGGCATACGGAGACCCATGTTTGAGATCAGTCTCTCATTTACTAAGCTCTTTGACAATGAAAAGAATGTGTTTGACAATACATTCTTAGTTTTGATTTCTTCATCTTTCCTTTTCTGCTGACCTTGATCCTGGAACTTCCAAATAATCTTTAGAATGTTTCTCTGTATAATTGCACATTGTTTTAAGTTTTACGTGCCCTTTTAGTTTTTACATGCCCTTCCTTTATTTGGAAGTTTTACGTGCCCTTCCTTTATTTGGAAGTTTTACGTGCCCTTCCTTTATTTGGAAGTTTTACGTGCCCTTTTTACGTGCCCTTCCTTTATTTGGAAGTCAAAGTAATCCATTTTCTCCAAAACTAGTGTAGAAAAAGAATAATAATCACATAAAAGAATAATTTAACATTATGCATTATTCAGGGGTATGACACATGAACAGTTGCCATTTGAATTTGAATTTTTTTTAGTTTCACTTAGAATTTAGCTTTCCTGCTGTGCAATCCGAAGCTATAAAAACTGAATCTATAAGTTCTCTGGACTCCCCATCTCTTTGCATTAATTAGTACTTAACCCCCTTTGAAACTTTTAACATTTATGTTCTCACTTTATTGAAAAGAAGTCTGTAAACCTAGTTAGGGTGTATAGTGTGGATTGTAGCAGTTTCTTGCCCTTCTCCAAGCTGTGAGCAACAGAGCAGCCTCAGGTCTGTCTCTAGAGTATGTATTAGAATTGGTTCTTCAATCTGGAGAAAGCTATGTATGAAGCATAGTGATAATGATAGATTGTCCAGACTGAAAAAAATTGTTAATTCTCATGTTAGTGGATATTTAATGTAAGAGTGAATCATGGTCGCAGTTTCATATTACTTCATGAAAGAATTATTTGCTGTTTATTCACTTTTTACATTGATCTAGTAGTTAATTAAATTTAAAATAGTTAGGTATGAATTCTGGATTGAGACTATCCTCTGTATTGTTTTACCACTTTATTTTTTGAAGAGGAAAAGAGGTGTTTTATTTAAAACAAAAGTTTTTTCAACTTTAGCTTCATTTTGTTGTTTTGAACTTTATTAATATACATATTTATTTTTCTTATTTTGAAAACATTAGTGCTGCATTTTCTGCCTGTTTTATGATCAATGGAAAACTAATGGGGAAATTATAAAACAATTCAGTAAAATAAGGTGCTTATAAGAATAATCTTCCATTGTTTTTGTTTTGAGAAAAATATTGCCACTTTTCTAAGAACCCCAAGGATGAGGATTTTATATCCTTTATAAATTTCCTCTTTTAGAGGAAAAGAGAAATAATCATAACTGCATTTCTTCCTTTTTATTTTAATAACCTACACTGTGAACCAGTCATATGTCAGACATTGTGCTAATAAGCATTTATGTTATTTTATATAGTTCTTATACCAATTTTATGAAATGTGTGCTTCTGTTATCTCCATGTTTAGATGAGAAAATGAGAGATAGCGAATAAGTTGCCCAAAACGGCACAACTAGTAAATGGTTGAACTGTAATTTGATTCCAGATCTGTTTGACACATACTTAATGATTATGAAAACTTACTAATTTTCCCCCTCTTCCTGTAGGAGAAAAGACTGAAAGAAAGGGAAGCCAGAAGAGAAGCCAGTAAGAAACAAGCAAAGGTAAGGGTTTATATTTTAATGAGAAGAATGTTTGTAACATTGAATGGAATTTAAATACTCTTCTTTTCCAGATGCAATTTATATTTATTTATACATCATGTCATTTGAATTGGATTTAAGTCCGTGTATGTGTATCATTTGCTTTCTCATATTCATTTGTTTCCTCTGTGGTGTAGGATGAAAAATACGTAAGATAATTTGTTTGTTGGGCTTTGTCCTCCTACCCTCACCATCTTTTTCCATTATGTTTTGTGTGTATTAAATAGGAGATGGTTGACTCTGTGGGCCAGGCCTGATAGGATTTTATTCTATGTCATCTTCAGACTAGAGAGATGGCTTATGTGAACCCAGCTTGCTAATAGATAACCCTGAAAGTATTTGTTGCTTCAACTCCTAGAATCTAGGGGAAAGCAATCTGTATCTCCCACCTTCACTGTATTCTGTAAACAAAAATTTTCAGCAAGCGTATACATCCAGTTTATTTAAATATGTGTACAATTGTAAACACCATCATCCACGTGCAGCTAAAATTTTTATCTGGTGTGTTTGACACCAAGGAAGGTTCAGCTTCTGCATTCTGAAGACATTTAGTAGAAACGATTTTCTAAAACCAGGGCACAGAAATGTATGTCATTTCTCATGCTGTATCTCATTGTGCTATGCCTGACTAGCCATCATTTCTTCTTAGCAGTTAGCAAAGATCCGACTCCCTTGAGTAAAGCCGTAATGTTCTTTGTCATTTTTTTCCATGCTGACCATAGCACTTAGAGAGCAAGTCAGAGATGATAACTCATGCTATAGTTCTGAAGTGGGAAGCAATTACTCTTCAGTGTAAGATGAAAAGACTGCTTCTATTCAGTATTAAATATCACTTTGTCTTCAAAGGTGCCCTAAAAGGAGAGCTACAGTGTGTGCAGCCTAACTGCTAAATCAGGTGGTGGATTCTGCATTTGCTTTTAAAATGCAGATGTGAACTGTCATGGCATGGAAATGAGATCTCAGGGACTATAGTGGGAAAAATTTTAATTTAAGAAGGAAATCTTAACTTTAATGAAAGCAGTTGATATTTATGAATATTGTATGTTCAGCATAAAAATCATTTTATTTTACTTAGAAGCTCTCATTTCTTTCTGCACATGAAATTATAAAATGAAAGATATCAATACAGTCTGGAGCCAAAAGAAAACCCTGTATTTCCTTTGTGTGTATTTGTGCATATTTGTGTATATTACTAAATCTGGTTTATTTTTTATACTTGTTGATACTGTATGCTTCATCTTTTGTAGTGGTTTAAGCTGTAAGAAAGAAATTTCTCTTACCCTTGAGCCTGCCTCTTGTGCCTCTTCTTTTATTTCCCTGTAAGTTGCTGTATGTATTTGGTTCTGATACTGTGCCAGCTGGGAAATGAAAAGCCGTAAAGGCCGTCAGAGTTAGGTTTTGCCACTCGGGTAGACCTCTAAAGTGAACTCCTCAAGCCAAGCCCATCCCTCCACTCCACACCCCTTCCCCTGTTTGTCATATGTGTTTTGTTTCGTGTTGTCTAAGAAAGGAGGAGGACTTCCTTGTCAAGAGGTTGTCTCATTTCTGTATAAGTGCTAAGGACTGTACTGGGAACAAAGAAAAGAACAGCTGACATGGCTTTGCTGCTCAGCCAGGAGCTTTCAATAGACAGAGGCGGTGTTTTAGTATTGCTCTGAATAGTCGAGCTGCCTCCATTTCACAGCCATGTGTGAGTGCTCAGAGACAGCAGCCCGATTTTTTTTTAATTAACTTTTTTTGGAGTATAGTTGCTTTACAGTGTTGTGTTAGTTTCTACCGTACAGCAAAATGAATCAGCTATAGATATACACACATTCCCTCTTTTTTTGGATTTCCTCTTATAAGAGTGATATTAGCAGAGAGATGAGAGGATGGGTTGTATCCAGGACTCGAATATTCCTCAGCACACCAAGGACTGACAGCAGTGACAGATTCAGGCTGACTCATGGAGGCCAAGGAATTAGCTTGGGCTAACCTTTTTGCACCCAGCTTCTTTTCAAATGAAAGTGACAGAAGATGGAGGCTCCTACAGCTTTTCAGGTGCCCCTTTGGAAACAGACCCAGAAGATGTTGGAGGGACTCTGTAAAGAGGTGATGGCCCAGAGTTCTGTGATAGCTGAAAATAAATATATGAGATGAATTATCAGGTTTTCCAGTTGTTTGTGTGTATGCGCACGCACGCTTTAAATTATGGATATGTCTTAGTTTTAGAGTAAACTTTGTCTTCTCTTTAATATGTCTAAGCATAGTCATTGTGTGACTTGAGGCTGTTGCCTTCTGAGGCCTTCTGGTCAGCTTCAATCCAGAGCATCCTTCAGTCTCTGAACCTGTATCTAAAGGATACCTTAGTGGTGAAAGAAAGTGGTGTTTGCAGACTTACTATAGCACCAGAGGTGTTTTCTTACCCATTTATACCTATTTCAAGAAATCAATGCATAGAAACTGGAAGTATGAGAAAGGGAGACTCACAGAACAGTTTTCTACCTTGTTTTGTGCTTCATTTAGCAAACATCATGTTATAGGAGGAAGAACATAGAAGACACAGAGTATTGCTTTAAAAATTGGAAAAATGTGTTAGAATAAAAGTTGATAGTATTATCTTTATTCCCCCAGAAAGAGAAGGTTTAAAGATATTGTGAGTTCTCAATTTTATAAATGATGCTTGGTGGTTATCTCTTCCCAATACACAGTAAGTATTCCTAAGAAAAATTGCTTTGAAGTTGGAGTACAGTAAAATAGAGTTGGAATGGACCTCTCAGAAAGCTGATGCAACTTTTTGTTGAAAGATAGATCTAAGATCTGCCTAGAATACGTTATGTACAGTGTCAGGAGTTGGAGAGAAATATGAAGTTGAAACTCCTAAGAAAGTTTTCAGGGTACCCAATGTCTAGTGATTTGAGAGAGAGAGGTCTTTGGGTATCAAAACTTTCCTTAGCATTGAAATATTTGAACTGCTAAAGAATATTTGACTTTTACCTTAGCTAATGGGATGTTGTGTGTTGTTATAAGTTAGAAATTTTAATCTGAGATCTGAAAAAGTAGTTGTAGCAATGATGAATAGACCACATTGCTTTTTGGATTCGGGGAGGTTACATAATCCTAGAAAATACAGCTTTACCTCATTATCCAGCTAGATTTCCTCATGTTACTTTGATGGTCTCAAGTGCTTGTACCAACCTCTGGTGGCTAGAAGGATTTTACAGAAACATAAAGAAATAAAGTATGTGGTTGATAAAACTGAACACTGAGTGTGAAGGAGCAAAGAGTGTGAAACAGCTCAGAGGCACTTAAACACCGGAAAGTTAAGCCTTGCTTGGACTTTATATTACAGATGATGCTTATAGTTTTTATTTTTTAGGCGTGGGGGAAATTATATGAAAATAATTAAAATGATGTATGTTTTGAGGTTGATGTTTTGTAGCCATTGTAAATTTTAACTTGATTTTCTCTTTCTGTTTTCCTTTATTGCTTTTAAAAATTTTAATGACTGTGGGGCATTTTATTAATGTACTTAATGAACAGTAAGTAGTCTTAGGAGATAGTTTTAGGTAAAGTGGTTTTGGTTAGTTCTTTCACGATAGGAGTAGAAGAAGTTGTATAATTTTAGAACTTGAATATACCTGAGAGATGGTCTGGAGGTGTTTCCTAAAACTGGTTTATAATATCTTTTTCTCTGGCTAGCAGTAGTTTCATAAAGCAAAGCTAAATTTATTTATTTAGATATTATGTTCTTTCGAAATCTTTTTGAACTTTTCCTGGTCCATGAAATGTAAGAATAGAAACATCCACTCATCTATTCCAGCAGTTTTAAATAGTGCATTGAGTAGCCTAGGGAGTAGCCTAGGGGTTCTGCAGAGGTATACCACCCCCCACTCCCCATTCCCCCAGGATACAGGAGGGTTATTTGGGCAGGACTCCAGGCTCCCATTTTGTCTTCAATAAGAGTAGCCTGCTATTTGTCCCTATGTATACTGAAGCTTCCAAGGAAACTTCTGTTTGAAATAATGGTTCTAATTAAATACATACATCCATTCATACTTGTTATTTGTAAAGTACCCAAATAAATTAAAGCTAAGGGCTTCCCTGGTGGCGCAGTGGTTGAGAATCCGCCTGCCGATGCAGGGGAATCGGGTTCGTGCCCCGGTCCGGGAAGATCCCACATGCCGCGGAGCGGCTGGGCCCGTGAGCCATGGCCGCTGAGCCTGCGCGTCCGGAGCCTGTGCTCCGCAACGGGAGAGGCCACAACAGTGAGGCCCGCATACCACAAAAAAAAAAAAAAAAAAAAGCTAAAAGCAAGTAAATGACTTAACATCGTCACTGGCTTCTCTGATGGCAGAACCGCTGTGTGTACTCAGGCTCCCTGAATCCTCATTTCCTGTTATTCTTATTGCACCATGCAGTTTCTGTATGTTTTTACCTCTTTTATTTCTATTTTTTTTTCTTTAAAAAACAACCCTGATCTATGGTACATAGACTAACAACTATTCATAGAAAATTACTAATAGCAAATGCCTTGAGTAAGGAGAGAATGCTACACTAGACTGGAAAGCAGTCTGTGTCTTGATTGCTCTGTGACCCCTTGATCTGAGCCAAAATACGTAACAAAAAGTATGTCTTACTACAGGCTTATCTGCTAAAGGATTATCTCTCCTTGTAGAGCTACAAATAGACATTGATAAATGTTGGTAATGGTCATTCACAACTTTTTAGGTCTTCAGCCTTTGCATTTATTCCCTTTTGGCAGTGCTTTATTGACTGACACCAAACTAGTATTTTTTAATTTGTGGGGAAATACCTCCTTATTCCATATATTTCATATAAACCTTCTATTCCCCCCCACCACCACCTTTTTTCTTTTTTGGCATTCTATAACATTGAAATATTTAACTGGTCTCTTCCTTTGTTCTTAATATGTTTAGGATTTCAAGGGCTCTAGAGGATTGTTTATTTCAAACCAAACAGCTTTTGATAAAATCAAAAACAAGATAATGGAAATGTAAGTTTGTTTATAGTCCCAATTCCCAGTGAAAGCAAAGGTACTCCCTGGAAATAAATTGCTCTCCCATTTGAAGGGTCCGATGTCTTCCAGGGCACCCTTTGCTGCACTGATATAATCACTTATTCAGTGGTGTCCTAAACGAAGTCATTCAGTTTCTCTAAGCAAACTATTCCAATAATACCTTATTTTAGTGCTATAATAAGACCCATTAAGCTGTCCTTCTACTTCTTAAATAAATAACATTGAGTCTTTTAGAAGGCCTGCTTTTTCCCTTTAATATCTACTTGAGTTAGCAATGAAAACCCAAGTAGCTTTTATTGTAATTCTAGTGTTGGTTTGGTTACTTGGAGATGAATGTAGTGGTTTTTGAATTATTTTCCCTCTCTTTCTTTCTTTGATGGGATTACTAGGTTCGAACTTTTAACCATCTTGGGTTATTTGAGAGGTAATTCCAGTGTTCACTGTAAGAGAATTGTCCTTTTCTAGTCATGAAGATTTAAAAGTTAACTATGGGAGAAGGAACAGTTCTGGTCATGCATATCATCCAGATGGTGAATACATGCTGTTCTTTTAAGACTCAGTTTATGGGTCTTTTATGAAGGTTTTTTCCAACCCACTCAGATATAATGGACTCCTGCTTTTGCAACTCTTACTCCAGCCTCCTTTATGAAGCATCTGGTAGTTTATAGCACTTATTTGGACACGTGTCTTCTATTTTTCCTACTCAGCTCTTAAGTCTTGTTGTTTGTATTCCCTATCACAGTGCTTGGTTCATAATAAGCACTTAGTAAATATTTGAATGAATGAGGGTGTGAATGAGTGACTTAAAGGGATACAGAGCACAGACTGTAAAATTCTTTATAGTGGTAAAATATATCATAAAATTTACTATTTTAACCATTTTTATGTGTACCGTTTGGCAACATTAATTACATTCACATTGCTGTGAACAGCTGCCACTATCCATTTCCAGAACACTCTCATCATCCTGGACTGAAATTCTGTGCCCCTTAAACAGCAACTCTCCATTCCCACCTCTCCCAAGAGTATAAACTTTTAAAGAGGAAAGTCATATTCCTAATCATTCTTTAACAGGTGAGAAAGTGGAGGCCTTTGATGAATAGGTGATTCTTCCAGTGTCTTACAGTTAATTAATAGCAAAATAGGGCTAGACCCCAGGTCTCTGAGTGATCTGTGTGTGTGCTTTTCATCCTGCTTTAAACCCTCTCTATAACAATACAGGAAATACCAAAGAGCACTGAAAGTAGTTTAGAGTTTTGTTAGAGATTTATTTCATTTAAGGTGTCACATTTTAAAATATAATAAAATGACGTTATTAATACTACTCTCAGTCACAATCTCAACACTTATTAAGGACTGTAACCCAAGTAACATTGAAAGTTTCCATAGCATCAATGTTAAACTTACAAAAAGATTAAAAAACAGTATCCTTTTTTTTTTTCCTCCAGAATAAATAGGAATTGTAATAATGACATTAGTTTGGAGTATAACTTTCACGGTCAGTGTAAAGCATGATAGTAACTAGTAGCTGCTGTCATTCATTGACTGCCTACTCTGTTACAAATACTGTAATTAAAGGCTTCACATACATTATTTCTTTAATCCTCATAAACAGTGCTATGAGGTAACTGGTATTATCGCCATTTCCAAGATGAGGAAAGATTTTGCAACTTCTGTAAGATCACAGAGCTAAGGATATGGCAAGCCCAGACTCAAATCTACTTTACTGAACTTTTTTTTTTTTTAATATTTATTTATTTATTTTGGCTGCACCAGGTCTTAGTTGTGACATGTGGGATCTTCATTGCAGCATGTGAACTCTTAGTTGTGGCATGTATGGGGATCTAGTTCCCTGACCAGGGATCAAGCCTGGGCCCCCTGCATTGGGAGCGTGAAGTCTTACCCACTGGACCATGAGGGAAGTCCCTACTTTACTGGACTCTAAAAGAGCCTTGACCCTTAAGCATAAGGCCATACTGTCCCCTCATTTCCAAGGCGGTCAAGAGTGTTCACATTTGAGAGCCCTAAAAGCTAAAATAGAAGTTGCAAGTAAATACTTTCTTCTCCTGAAATTGCCCTTCTTATCCACAGTTAGTTCCCTCTTATAGTGGTTACTTAAAGAAATCGAACAGATAGTTGCATAACCATTGGCAGATATAGAGTATTGTTAATTTCCTGCTAGTTTCTATAAAACCTCACTGTAATCCCAATAGTAGTCAATCCCAGTAGTCAAGTTTTTTTCTTATAAATGAAATATTATGAAACAATTTACCATTATTTCCAGCCCATAGAGATCAGTTAAAATTGTCACATTCTCTTATATTTACTTTTACACAAACTTTCCCTCTGCCTAGAATGTCCTATCTTCATTACTTCTTCCTCCTAGCACCATTTCCTTTTTGAAGCCTTTCCTGCCTTCTTCAGGAGATTTAGGCATTTTTCTTTTCTGCTCTACTCTACTTTTTGGGCATTATTCTGTCATGATACTCAGTGATTGTCTCTCTTATCTCTAGACTGTAAACTCCTTTTGAGCAGCAACTGAGATTTTTCATAGCTGGCACATAGTTAATGCTCGTAAATATTTATTGAACACATCAATGAAATGCAGGTATATTTATTCTTAAAGTTAACATTTACATGTTAATGCTTTGTCAGTTACAGGCTCCTTGAAATCCAGCAACTGGGCCCATGGAACACAGTGGAGTTGCATCATATGCATTTAAATTTCAGCCAAACTGTGAATGTACCCAGCATACCTAGGCTCACCAAGTTGATGCTCCTCTCCTCCCCCATCTTGTTTATTCAACACAGTTTCAAACAAACCCATTAACTTACATTAAGGTTATAGATGCTTAATATTAAAACAGAATGTAGTAAACTCTTAGGCAGTCAGGATCCCTTTTTTAAAAAATTACTTTATTTTTTATTTATTTTTTTAACATCTTTATTGGAGTATAATTGCTTTACAATGGTGTGTTAATTTCTGCTTTATAACAAAGTGAATCAGTTATACATTTACCTATGTTACCATATCTCTTCCCTCTTGTGTCTCCCTCCCACCCTCCCTATCCCACCCCTCTAGGTGGTCACAAACCACCGAGCTGATCTCCCTGTGCTATGTGGCTGCTTCCCACTAGCTATCTGTTTTATGTTTGGTAGTGTATATATGTCCATGTCACTCTCTCACTTTGTCACAGCTTACCCTTCCCCCTCCCCATATCCTCAAGTCCATTCTCTAGTAGCTCTGTGTCTTTATAGCCAGGATCCCTTTAGAATACTTGAGCCATATCCTATTTGCTAAGAATATATTTATTACCTTAAAAGATGAGCTGTCCTAATATGTACATTTTGATTTTCCTTTTCTTCCCCCCTTTTTTCTAACTTAGAGGTTCTCAAGCTTTAGTGTAGTTGAATGCAGAAAACTATGTGTATTGTACTTTATGGGTGATAAAAGGAACATTCTAGGGCAGTTTGATTATGATGATTGTCACTTTGCCTGCTTATTTTGGAAACTAACCTCCATCGGAGTTGTGCGACTTCATTCTGTCATTCAGTACTTTGCTCACAAATATTTGTTGATTGACCAAATCAGTGGATCCTGCTAAAACTTCTTTGTTCACAGTGTCATGTTGAATATTATATTTGATGACATTGAACATGGGTTGCCTGAGTAATTGCAACCTTATTGAAATGTTGTAAAGACCATGAAAGAGCGAGCACAAAGATGCAGGTCTGTCTTCACTTACTGACTTGTGAACACTGAGGGCCCTGCAGGGGTGTTAAGGTTAAGGGTAATCCTAAACATGTGCTGTGCGAGGCATTAACCCTGAGAACAAGAATAAATTTTTTGGAAAACAAGCCATATTTAGCCATATTTGTTACTTTTAAACTTGCAATGCAATACCAGATTAATTTGAGACAGAATTTTTGAGACAGAATTTAATAGCTATTTCAGGAGGTGTTCTAGTACTTCTTAAAGAATGTTGTTTCTTTTATAAAACTTGCAAAATAAAAATGTTCTAACCACATAAAATTGGAGGAAAATAAACTCACAACACAGTTGAATAATGTGTCAAAAAAGCATTCGTGCTTACATTCTCTCTTTCTTTCACTCTTTTGTGTGTGTGTGTGTATGTGTGTGTGTGTGTATTCTTTTGTATATGTTATAGATGAACATTGTATTATTAAATGGTCTATTGGATTCTGCTCAGTTGGGTGGTCATTTAGGTTTGTTAGGACTCGGAGTTCAGATTGGACCAGATGGAATCAAGTAATCCTTGTGATGCCCTTTATACTCATGGTTTATTCTCCTTATCTTAAGTTAGGATATGATGATTTATAGTCTCCTCTTTTTAGCAGTTTAATTGAAGTGTAGGTTAAATACAAATATTTGAACATAGTGATTCAACATTTATGTGCCTTATGAATTGATCACCACAGTAAGTCTGGTAACCGTGTCATCATACAAAGTTAATGGAATAGTATTGAGTATGTTCCCTATGCTGTATATTATGTCCCCATGACTTATTTATTTTATAACTCTAAGTTTGTACGTCTTAATCGCTTTCACCTATTTTGCTGCACTCCCCTCCCCTCTGGTGACTACTGGCTTGTTCTCTGTATCTGTGAGTCTGTATCTATTTTATTTTGCTTATCTGTTTTGTTTTTTAGATTCCATATATAAGTGAACTCATGTGGTATTTGTTTTTCTCTGACTTACTTTTATTAGCATAATACCCTCTAGTTTCATCCATATTGTCACAAATGGCAAGATGTTATTCTTTTTTATGGCTGAGTGATAGTACATAATGTATATATACACTGCATCTTCTTTATCCATTCACCTATCAATGGACACTTCAGTCACTTCCATACCTTGGTTACTGTACAGTACCATACAGTTTTGATTACTATAGCTTTGTAGTATAGTTTGAAATCAGGGAGCATGATACCTCCAACTTTGTTCTTCTTTCTTAAGATGCTTTGGCTATCTGGTGTTTTTTATGGTTCCAGCAAATTTTAGGATTACTTATTCAAGTTCTGTGAAAAATGATGTTGGTATTTTGATAGGGATTGCATTGAATCTATAGATTGCTTTGGGCAGTATGGACATTTTAACAATATTAATTCTTCCAATCTGTGAGCAAGGTATACCTTTCCATTTATTTGTGTTGTCTTCGGTTTCTTTCATCAGTGTCTTATAGTTTTCAGAGTAAAGGTTTTCAACTCCTTGGTTAATTTATTCCTAGGTATTTTATTCTTTTTGATTTGATGGTAAATGGGATTGTTTCTTAATTTTTCTTTCAGATAGCTCATTATTAGTGTGTAGAAATGCAATCGATTTTTGTATCCTGCAACTTTACTGAATTCATTTATTAGTTCTGATAGGTTTTTTGGTGGAGTCTTTAGGCTTTTCTCTCTATATATAGTATCCTGTCATTGGCAAATAGTGACTTTCACTTCTTCATTTCTAGTTTGGATGCATTTTCTCTCTTTTTCCTGTCTGATTTCTGTGGTTAAGACTTCCAATATTATGTTGAAAAACAAGTGGTGAGAATGGGCATCCTTGTCTTGTTCCTGATCTTAGAGGAAAAGCTTTCAGCTTTTCATTGTTGATTATTATGTTAATTGTGAGTTTGTCATATATGGCCTTTATTATGTTCCCTCTATGCCCACTTTCTGGAGAGTTTTTATCATAAATGGATGCTGGCTTTTGTCAGATGCTTTTTCTGCACCTATTGAGATGAACATATGATTTTTATCCTTTAATTTGGTAAGGTGATGTATCATATTGATTGATTTGCAGATACTAAACCCTAGAATAAATCCCACTTGGTTATGATGTATGATCATTTTAATGTGCTGTTAGTTTCTCTTTGCTAATATTTTGTTGAGGATTTTTGCATTTCTCTTCATCAGGGGTGTTGGCCTGTAGTTTTGTTGGTTTTTTAAATGTCTTTATCTGGTTTTGGTATCAGGGAGATGCTAACCTTTTAGCATCCTTCCTTAGATTTGGAAGCATTCCTTCCTCAGTTTTTCAGAATAGTTTGAGGATAGTTGTTAACTCTTCTTTAAGTGTTTGGTAGAATTCACCTGTGAAGCAGTCTTGTCCTCAACTTTTGTTTGTTGGGAGTTTTTTGATTACTGACTCAATTTCATTACTAGTGATTGGTCTGTTCAGATTTTCTGTTTATTCCTTAATCAGTCTTGGGAGATTATATGTTTCTAGGAATTTATCCATTTCTTCTAGGTTGTCCAGTTTGTTGGTGTATAATTATTTGTAGTAACCTCTTATAATCCCTTGTATTTCTGTGGTGTCAGTTGTCATTTCCCCTGTTACATTTCTGATTTTGTTTATTTGGGTCATTTTTTTCTTGATGAGTCTGGCTAAAGGTTTATCAATTTTGTTTATCTTTTCAAAAACCAGCTCTTAGTTTCATTGATCTTTTCTGTTACCTTTTGCAGTCTCTGTTTCATTTATTTCTGCTCTTATCTTTATTATTTTCTTCCTTCTACTAACTTTAGGCTTTATTGTTCTTTTTTTCTCCCCTACTTCTTTTTTTTTTTTTTTTTTTTTTTTTTTGTGGTACGTGAGCCTCTCACTGCTGTGGCCTCTCCCGTTGTGGAGCACAGGCTCCGGATGCGCAGGCTCAGCGGCCGTGGCTCATGGGCCCAGCCGCTCCGTGGCATGTGGGATCTTCCCGGACCGGGGCACGAACCCGCGTCCCCTGCATCGGCAGGCAGACTCTCAACCACCGCGCCACCAGGGAAGCCGTCCCCTACTTCTTTTAGATAAGAATGAGATTGTAAGATATACGGTTAGATTGTTTGACCTTCTGGTTATTTAGCCTCCACATGTTCTTGGTTTTTTCCAGTTTCTTATTGTAATTGATTCATACCATTGTGGTTGGAAAAGATGCTTGGTATGATTTCAATCTTCTTAAATTTATTAAGACTAGTTTTGTGGTGTAACATGCGATCTGTCTGGAAGAATGTTCCATGTGAAGTGGAACATTCTTTCCCACTGGAAAGAATGTGTATTCTGCTGTTTTGGGATGGAGTGTTTTATATATATATATATATATATATATATATATATATGTATGTATTAAGTCTGTCTAATGTGTCATTTAAAGTCACAGTTTCCTTATTGATTTTCTGTCTTGATGATCTTTCCATTGATGTAAGGTTTTAAAGTTCACTCCTATAATTGTATTAGTTGTCCCCTTTATGTCTGTTAATGTTTGCTTTATGTATTTAGGTGCTTTTTTGTTGTATTTACAAATGTTATATCCTTTTGTTCGATTAATTTCTTTATCATTATGTAATGCCCTTTGTCTCTTGTTAGTCTTTGTCTTAAAGCCTGTTTTATCTGTTAAAAGTATTGCTACCCCAGTTTTCTTTTTGTTTTCTTTTTGTTTCCATTTGCATGGAATATCTCCTTCTATTCCCTCACTATCAGTCTGTGTGTTTCTTTAGCTCTGAAGTGAGTCTCTTATAGGCAGTATATAAATGGGTCTTTTTTTATTTATTCAGCCATGCTATGTCTTTTGATGGGAGTGTTTAGTTCATTTACATGAAAGTAATTATCAAAGGTTTGTACTTATTGCCATTTTACTAATTGTTTTCTGGTTGTTTTTTGTAGTTCTTTTCTGTTCCTTTCTTCTCTTCCCCTTTGATTTAATTGTTTTAGTTGTGTGTTTGTATTCCCTTTTCTTTATTTTTTGCGTGTCCGTTACAGGTTTTTGGTTTGTGGCTAACCATGAGGTTCATATATAACACCTATGTATAATAGCAGTCTATTTTAAGTTGATGGTCACTTAGGTTTGAGGCATTCTAAATGCACTACATTTCTGTTACCTTACCCCCCCCCACGTTTTATGTTTTTGATGTCATATTTTACATTGTAAAATTTTGTGTATTGTTTAACCAATTCTTTTAGATATAGATGATTTTACTACTTGATACACTACCTTTACTATATGTTTGCTTTTACCAGTGAAATTTTTTTTGTTTCATAATTTTCTTGTTTCTGGTTATGGCCTTTTCCGTTTAAAGAAATTACTTAAATGTTTCTTGTAGGGTGGATTTTTTTTCTTTTCATTTCTGAATGATAACTCTGCTGTGTATTCTTGGTTGTAAGTTTTTTCTTTCAGCACTTTGAATATGTTATGCCAGTCTCTTCTGGCCTGTTAAGTTTCAGCTTAAAAATCAGCAGATAGTCTTGTGTTGGCAGGCAGAGGGGGAACCTTCTATGTAACTAGTTGTTTTTTTCTTGCTGCTGCTTTTAAGATTCTCTGTTTCATTTTTAACTTTTGACCTTTCAATTAGAGTGTGTCTTGGTGTGGGTCTTCTTGGGTTCATCTTGTTTGGGACTCTCTGTGCTTCCTGGACATGGATGTGCATTTCCTTGGCCAGGTTAGGGAAGATTTCAGCCATTATTTCTTCACATAGGTTTTCTGTCTTTTCTCTTTTTCTTCTCCTTTTGAGTCCCCTATAATGTGAATGTTAGTATGCTTGGTGTTGTCCAAGAAGTCCCTTAAACTATCTGCATTTTTAAAAAAATTCTTTCTTCTTTTTGTTTTTTGGTTTGGGTGATTTTCACTGCATTGTCTTCCAGATTGCTGATCCATTCTTTTCTAATCTGCTGTTGATGCCTTCAAGTATATTTTTTATATCAGTTATTATATTCTTCAGTTCTGACTGGTTTGTTTTTATATTTTCTGCCTCTTTGTTGAAGTTTTCACTTGAGTTCATCCATTCTTTTTCCAGTTTTGGTGAGCATCTTTATGACTGTTTCTTTGAATTCCTTATCTGGAAGATTGCTTATCTCCATTTCGTTTAGTTCTTTTTCTGAGGTTTTGTCTTGTTCTTTCATTTGGTAGATATTCTTTTATCTTCTCATTTTTCCTAACTCTCTTATGTTTGTTTCTGTGTATACAGTATATCAGCTATGTCTCCCAGTTTTAAAAGAGTGGTTTTATGTAGATGGTGTCCTGTGGGGCCAAGTTTTGCAATCCCCCCTTGTCACCAGAGCCAGGTGCTCTAGGGGTATCCCCTGCGTGGCCTGCATATGCCCTCTGTTGTGGTTGGGCCGTTATTGCTGTGGGTGTGTTTGGCCCCTAGGCCAGCTGGCTGGGTGGCTTTGATATGACTGTTGTGGACAGCTTGGTGGGTGGGGCCCGTCTTTGGCTGTCTCTGAGCCCTGGCTGTGACTGCTACATGTGTGCTGGTGAGTGGGTCTGCCCCTACGCTTGGCTGGCTGGGACTGCTTTGGGCACACTGATGTTTGGAGCTGGCCCCCAGGGTGACTGGCTGTGAGGCCCAGCTGCAACTCTTGCAGGTGCGCTGGTGTGTGGAGCTTGCCCTTTGGAGTGGGAGCTGCTTTGGAGGGGTGCTAGGCAGGGCAGGTTCTTAGGGGGATGTTGCAGCAAAGTGCATGGTATTAGCTAGGTTGATGGAGAGGTGACAGACATGGTGCCACCAGTGCCAGGCCAGCTAGGTAGAAGAAAAAGGCACTTGCCAGTGCTTTTGTCCCAGGAGAAAGTTCTACCAAATCCATGGCATACACCATAAAATTAGTCAGTGAGTCTTCTTGTATTACCCAAGTGCTTTTTAAGCTGCTGCCTCTGTGCTGGGACTGGGAGTGAGTGAGTTTGTACACAAGCCCTTCAAGAGGAGTCTCGGTTTCCCACAGTCTTCCTCCAGCTCTCCCAGACATAAGCTCCATGACTTTTCAAAGCCAGATGTAATGGGAGCTGATCCTTGTGGTCCAGGTTTCCCAGGCTGGGGAACCTGATGTGGGGCTTGGACTCATGGCTCCTCAGGGGAGACCTCCATAGTTGTGACATCCCTCCGACTTGTGTGTCACTGTATCATGGGTGTAGGTTTTTTGGTTTTTTTTTTTTTTTGCGTTACGCGGGCCTCTCACCGTTGTGGCCTCTCCCATTGCGGAGCACAGGCTCCGGACGCGCAGGCTCAGCGGCCATGGCTCACGGGCCCAGCCACTCCGTGGCATGTGGGATCTTCCCGGACCGGGGCACGAACCCATGACCCCTGCATCGGCAGGTGGATTCTCAACCACTGTGCCACCAGGGAAGTCCAGGGTGTAGGTTTTGACTAGACTATGTCTCTGCCTTTCCTACCAGTCTCAGTATGGTCTTTTGTTTATATCCTTTAATTATAAAAAATCTGTTCTGCTAGTCTTCAGTTTGTACTCAGAGATAGTTATTCTCTGTGTAGTTGTAGTTTTGATGTGTCTGTAGGAGGAGGTGAGCTCATGATCTTCCCACTCCACCATCCTGATCCACACTCCTTGAACACTCAATGGATAGAAGTTTTGTATTAATTCCTAAAGGCCATTCCTGATCTTGGAGTTTGATGGGAGGATAAAGCAGATTCCTAATTTTCAAGTGTTTATGTGAAATACTTTTCAGTGAATAAGGAAACCTCTTTGGGGGGGGGGGGTGAACTTTTACTCCCTACTGTGTTTGTGGAGTATAAAGTAGCTAAGCTTTATTGCCCCTTCTTTTGTAGATTAAAAAAATTTTTTTTTACATTTTTATTAGAGTATAATTGCTTCACAATGTGATGTTAGTTCTGTTGTACAACAAAGTGAATCAGCTATATGTATCCCCATATTGCCTCCCTCTCGAACCTCCGTCCCACCCTCCCTATCCTGCCCCTCTAGATTGTCACAAAGCATTGAGTTGATCTCCCTGTGCTATGCAGCTGCTTCCCACTAGCCATCCAGTTTACATTTGGTAGTGTATATATGTCAGTCATTTCATCCCAGCTTCCCCTTCCTCCACTGTGTCCTCAAGTCCGTTCTCTATGTCTGCATCTTTATTCCTGCCCTGCCACTAGGTTCATCAGTACCGTTTTTTTAGATTTCATATATAGTTGTTAGCATTTGTTTTTCTCTTTCTGACTTACTTCACTTTGTATGACAGACTCTAGGTCCATCCACCTCATTACAAATAACTCAATTTCATTCCTTTTTATGGCTGAGTAATATTCCATTGTATATATGTACCACATCTTCTTTATCCATTCATCTGTCGATGGACACTTAGGTTGGTTCCATGTCCTGGCTATTGTAAGTAGTGCTTCAGTGAACATTGTGATACATGTCTCTTTTTGAATTATGGTTTTCTCAGGGTATATGCCCAATAGGGGGATTGCTGGGTCAAACGGTAGTTCTATTTTTAGTTTTTTAAGAAACCTCCATACTGTTCTCTATAGTGGCTGTATCAATTTACATTCCCACCAACACTGCAGGAGGGTTCCCTTTTCTCCACACCCTCTCCAGCATTTACTGTTACTAGATTTTTTTATTATGGCCATCCTCACCAGTGTGAGGTGATACATCCTTGTGGCTTTGATTTGCATTTCTCTAACAGTTAGTGATGTTGAGCATCTTTTCATGTGTTTGTTGGCAATCTGTATGTCTTCTTGGGAGAAATGTGTCTTTAAGTTTTCTGCCCATTTGTGGATAGAGTTGTTTGTTTTTTGATATTGAGCTGCAGGAGCTGCTTGTGTATTCTGGAGATTAATCCTTTGTCAGTAGCTTCGTTTGCAAATATTGTCTTCCATTCCAAGGGTTGTCTTTTCAACTTGTTTATGGTTTCCTTTGCTCTGCAAAAGCTTTTCAGTTTCATTAGGTGCCATTTGTTTATTTTTATTTCCATTACTCTAGGAGGTGGGTCAAAAGGGATCTTGCTATGATTTATGTCATAGAGTGTTCTGCCTATATTTTCCTCTAAGAGAGTTTTATAGTGTCTGGCCTTACAATTAGGTCTTTAATCCATTTTGAGTTTATTTTTGTGTATGGTGTTAGGAAGTGTTCTATTTTCATTCTTTTACATGTAACTGTCCAGTTTTCCCAGCACCACTTACTGAAGAGGTCGTCTTTTCTCCATTGTATATTCTTGCCTCCTTTGTCAAAGATAAAGTGATCATATGTGCATGGGTTTATCTCTGGACTTTCTATCCTGTCCTATTGATCTATATTTCTTTTTTTCTGCCAGTACCATACTGTCTTGATTACTGTAGCTTTACAGTATAGTCTGAAGTCTGAGAGCCAGATTCCTCCAGCTCCTTTTTTCTTTTGCAGGATTGCTTTGGCTGTTTGGGGTCTTCTTTTTTTTTTCCATTCAAACTGTAAATTTTTTGTTCTAGTTCTGTGAAAAATGCCATTGGTAATTTGATAGGGATTGCACTGAATCTGTAGATTGCTTTGGGTAGTATACTCATTTTCACAATGTTGATTCTTCCAATCCAAGAACATAATATAATATATCTCTCCATCTGTTTGTATCCTCTTTGATTTCTTTCATTACTGTCTTATAGTTTCCTTCACATAGGTCTTTTGCCTCCTTATGTAGGTTTATTCCCAGGTATTTTATTCTTTTTGTTGCAGTGGTAAATGGGAGCATTTCCTCAATTTCTCTTTCTGATTTTTTGTTAGTGTATAGGAATGCAAGAGATTTCTGTGCATTAATTTTGTATCCTGCTGCTTTACCAAATTCATTGATTAGCTCTATTAGTTTTCTGGTGGCATCTTTAGGATTTTCTATGTATAGTATCATTTCATCTGCAAACAGTGACAGTTTTACTTCTTCTTTTCCAATTTGGATTCCTTTTATTTCTTTTTCTTCTCTGATTGCTATGGCTCTACCTTCCAAAACTATGTTGAATAATAGTGGTGAGAGTGGACACCCTTGTCTTGTTCCTGATCTTAGAGTAAATGCTTTCAGTTCTTCACCATTGAGAGTGATGTTTGCTGTGGGTTTGTCATATACAGCTTTTATTATGTTGAGGTAGTTTCGCTCTATGTCCACTTTCTGGAGAGTTTTATCATAAATGGGTGTTGAATTTTGTCAAAAGTTTTTTCTGCATCTATCGAGATTATCATGGTTTTTGTCCTTCAGTTTGTTAATATGGTATATCACGTTGATTGATTTGGGTATATTGAAGAATCCTTGCATTCCTGGGATAAACCCCACTTAATCATGGTGTATGGTCCTTTTATGTCCTGTTGGATTCTATTTGCTAGTATTTTGTTGAGGATTTTTGCGTCTGTGTTCATCAGTGATATTGGCCTGTAATTTTCTCTTTTTGTGATATCTTTGCCTAGTTTTTGTATCAGGGTGATGGTAGCTTGTAGAATGAGTTTCAGTGGTCCTCCTCTGCTATATTTTGGGAGAGTTTGAGAAGGGTAGGTGTTAGTTCTTCTCTAAATGTTTGATAGAATCTGCATATGAAGCCATAGGGCCCTGGGCTTTTCTTTGCTGGAAGATTTTATTTATTTACTTTCTTATTATTTATTTTGGCTCTGCTGGGTCTTGTTTGTGACATGTGGGCTTCTTAGTTGCGGTGTGCATGTGGGATCTAGTTCTGTGAACAGGGGTTGAATCTGGGCCCCCCTGCATTGGGAACATGGAGTCTTACCCACTGTACCACCATGGAAGTCCCTGTTAGAAGATTTTTAATCACAGTTTCGATTTCAGTGCTTGTGATTGGTCTGTTCATATTTTCTATTTCTTCCTGGTTCAGTCTTGGAAGGTTGTACTTTTCTAAGAATTTGTCCATTTCTGCCAGGTTGTGCATTTTATTGGCTTGTAGTAGTGTCTCCTGGTCCTTTGTATTTCTCCAGTGTCAGTTGTTACTTCTCCTTTTTCATTTCTAGTTCTGTTGATTTGAGTCTTCTCCCTTTTTTCCTGATGAGTCTGGCTAATGGTTTATCAATTTTGTTTATCTTCTCAAATGGCCAACTTTTAATTTTGTTGATCTTTGATATTGCTTCATTTCTTTTTCATTTATTTCTGATCTGATCTTTATGATTTCTTTCCTTCTCCTGACTTGGGTTTTTTTGTTCCTCTTTCTCTAATCGCTTTAGGTCGTTTGAGATTTTTCTTGTTTTTGAAGTAGGATTGTATTGCTGTAAACTTCCCTCTTAGAACTGCTTTTGCCGCATCTCATAGGTTTTGAGTCGTGTTTTCACTGTCATTTGTTTCTAGGTATTTTATTTCCTCTTTGATTTCTTCAGTGATCGCTTGGTTTTTTAGTAGCATATTGTTTAGCCTCTGTGTGTTGATGTTTTTTACATTTTTTTTTTTTCATGTAATTGATATCTAGTCTCATAGCGCTGTGGTTGGAAAAGATGCTTGATAGGATTTCAGTTTTCTTAAATTTACCAAGGCTTGATTTGTGACCCAGGATGTGATCTATCCTGGAGAACATTCCATGAGCACTTGAAAAGAAAGTGTATTCTGTTGTTTGTGGATGGAATATCCTATAAACATCAATTAAGTGCATCTGGTCTGATGTGTCATTTAAAGCTTGTGTTTCCTCATTTATTGTCTGCTTGTGTGATCTGTCCATTGATGTAAGTGGGGTGTTAAAGTCCCCTAATATTATTGTGTTACTGTCAATTTCCCCTGTTATGGCTGTTACCATTTGCCTTACGTATTGAGGTTCTCCTGTGTTGGGTGAATAGATATTTACAATTGTTATGTCTTCTTCTTGGATTGATCCCTTGATTGTTATGTAGTGTCCTTCCTTGTCTCTTGTAATAGTCTTTATTTTAAAGTCTATTTTATCTGATATGAGTATTGCTAGTTCAGTTTTCTTTTGATTTCCATTTGCACAGAATATCTTTTTCCATCCTCTCACTTTCAGTCTGTATGTGTCCCTAGGTGTGAAGTGGGTCTTTTGTAGACAGCATATATACGGATCTTGTTATTGTATCTATTCAGCCAGTCTCTGTCTTTTGGTTGGAGCATTTAATCGATTTACATTTAAGGGAATTATCGATATGTATGATCCTATTACCATTTTCTTGTTTGGGGTTTGTTTTTGTAGGTCTTTTCCTTGTGTTTCCTGCCTAGAGAAGTTCCTTTAGCATTTGTTGTAAAGCTGGTTTGGTCATGGTGAATTCTTTTAACTTTTGCTTGTCTGTAAAGCTTTTGATTTCTCGGTCAAATCTGAATGAGATCCTTGCTGTGTTGAGTAATCTTGGTTGTAGGTTTTTCCCTTTCATCACTTTAAATATATTTTGCCACTCCCTTCTGGCCTGTAGAGTTTCTGCTGAAAGATCAGCTGTTAACCTTAAGGGGATTCCCTTGTATGTTATTTGTTGCTTTTAATATTTTTTCTTTGTGTGTAATTTTTGTTCATTTCATTAATGTGTGTCTTGGTGTGTTTCTCCTTGGGTTTATCCTGTATGGGGCTCCCTGCGCTTCTTGGACTTCATTGACTATTTGCTTTTCCATGATGGAGAAGTTTTCAGCTATAATCTCTTCAAATATTTTCTCAGACCCTTGGGGTTTTTTTTTTCTTATTCTTCCGGATGCCTATAATTCAAATGTTGGTGTGCTTAATGTTGTTCCAGAGGTCTCTGAGACTGTCCTCCATATTTTCATTCTTTTTTCTTTATTCTGCTCTGCGGCAGTTATTTCCACCATTCTATCTTCCAGCTCACGTATCCGTTATTCCACCTCAGTTATTCTGCTATTGCTTCCTTCTAGAATATTTTTAATTCCAGTTCTTGTGTTGTTCATTACTGATCGTTTGCTCTTTAGTTCTTTTAGGTCCTTGTTAAACGTTTCTTGTATTTTCTCTATTCTATTTCTGAGATTTTGGATCATCTTTACTATCATTACTCTGAATTATATTTTAGGTAGTTTACCTATTTCCTCTTCATTTTGGGGGTTTTGTTTGTTTTCATCTTGCTCCTTTGCCTGCAAGATATTTCTCTGTGTTCTCATTTTGTCTCATTTACAGTATTTGAGGTCTTCTTTCTCTAGGCTGCAGGGTGGTAGTTCTTCTTGCTTCTATTATCTGCCCCTGGTGGTGAGGTTGGTCCATTGGCTTGTGTAGGCTTCCTTACTGGAGGGACTTGTGCCTGCGTTCCAGTGGGTGGAGCTGAGTGTTTTCCCTCTGATGAACAGGGCCATGTCATATGGTGTGTTTTGAGGTGTCTGTGAACATAGTATGACTTTAGGTAGTCTGTGTGCTGGTGGGTTGGTTTGTGTTTCTGTCTTGTTTGTTGTTTGGTATGAGGCGTCCAGTGCTGGTTTCTGCTGGCAGTTGGATGGAGCTGCATCTTGGATTCAGATAGAGGCCTCCTTGAGAGCTCTCCGCGATTAATCTTCCCTGGGGCCGGGAATTCTCTAGTATTCTGGCATCCTGGACTTGGTGATCCCACCCCAGGGCATCAGGCCTGACTTCCGGTGGAGGACCCAAGACCCCTCAAGTCTCTTGTCCCGGCAATAAAGGGGATTGGAAAAAAAAAAGATTAACTAAACCCCAGACAAATGGTAAAAATTTAAATCAAACAAACAAAAACAGAAACAAGGAAACACGCACACTCACAAAAGAAATAAAAACAGAACCAAATATAACAAAAAGTAAGAGAACAACTAGACAAACAAAAGAACCTAAGAATGAAATCAAACAAAACGAAACCCGAGAAAACACAAAACCGGAAAACAAAACCAAAGCAGAGTACCAACTGAAGAATGAAGCAAAGAAAGAAAACAAACCGACAAAAATGATAATTAAAAAAAAGAGAGAAAGGGGAAAGAAGACAAAACAACAGAAAAGGAACATAGAAATAGAAATATTAAAAAATAAAATAGAAAATATATATACAAAAAAAAGACAAACAAAATCCCAGAGAAATGGTAAAAACAAAATCAAACAAAAGCAGAAGCAAGGAAACACACTGAAAAGAAACAAAAACAGGACCAAGTAAAACAAAAAGCAAGAGAACAACCAGAAAAATAGAACTCAAAAATGAAATCAAACAATTTAGAATCAAAACTAACAAAAACACAAAACCTAAAAACAAAACCAAAGCAGTATGCCGCTCAAGAATCAGGCAAGGAAATAGAACAAACTGATAAACATGATTGAAAAATAATAATAATAAAATAAAAAGGGAAAATAACAGAACAGCAGTAAAGCAAAGTAGAAATGGAAATATTAAAAAATATATATATTAAAGAAGAAGAAAAAAGTAAGGTAAAAGAAAACAGAATAACAGAAAAGCAAAGTAAAAATAGAAATATATGAAAAAAGTAAAAAAAAAAAATGCTGTGAAATATGACGATTCCAAAAGACAAGAAAAAAAACCTAAAACAACAACAAACAAATAAGATAAAGAAAAGAAAACCAAAACAACAGCCAGAACCAACAACAGAATGAATCAAAACATAATAAAATTAATAGCAGTAATTGTTTCCCTGGTGTAAGTGTCTTTGCACACACTGTGAGCCACAGCCCACCTCCGCCTCCCCAAGAGGCCCTTGTTTGCCTCTGGGCTGGTCTCTGGACCTGCTGTGGGCCCTGTGGGAACCACTCAGACTCTGATCTGGCCCAGTTCCTGCATGTGCTTGGCCCCAAAGTCCACAGCTGCCAGAGCTAGACTGTTTTCATTTCATTTGGGAACACTCATTGTCTATTCATATATACCATAGATGCAGGGTCTACTTAGCTGGTCATGGGATTTAATCTGCAGCTTTTACAGCTGATGGAAAGATTTTCAATCTTCTTCCTTAGTCACCCCGTCCCTGGGGTTCAGTCAGCTTTGGTTTTATCCCAACCTCTGCATGTGGTTCACCTGCAGAGTCTGGTTCTGAGGCTTACCTTGAGTTGTTGGGTCTGCCCCAGTGAGAACAGGGCACATAGGTGGTATGACTGCTTGGATCACGGGATGGCTCTAAACATGCAGGGAAGCCGGCGGCCACAGGCGCAAGAGATATGGCCCTAGTGAGGGCCTTTTCTGGCGCCTGGCGTAAGGCATGTTGAGTATTGCCCCTTGTTTAAGCTATAATAACTTCTGTTGGAGAGCACCATAAGCCAGTGTTCTAAAGAGAAAAGTTAGTGGCTAGAAGAATTTGTTCCTGTAGGTAATCAAATAAACCAGAAATTTTGCTGAGAAGACTTATTTTTCTCACTGACATCTTTTTTTTCAATCCTCTAAAGAATTATATATGAAATGTGTTATAACCATAGAGCTCTGTTTAGCTAATTTTATTACTCTTATTATTACAGTCATTATCAGCAACATTAAATGATTTCCTGTTTGTTGTATTTTCTTGCTTTAGGTAAAGATGTAGCCAGATGTCTGCAATATTTTATACAGGAATATTTTTTCCTTTGCCTATTAACTATTATTGATCTATATTATAGGGTTCAAAGATTCTTTACTTGATGAGAACTCCAGAATTTGTTTATAGACTGTGTTGGTGTAAATTTTCTGTAATGTCACATAGCATTTATCCTTTTCAAAGTACTTTTATCAAGATTATCACACTTGATTAATCAACTTATGTAATAAGTAGAAGCCATGATAGTTATCTGACAGTTGAAAAGCTTTACTGTGGAAAAACTAGGTAGGTGACTTGGTTAAAGTTATGTACCTAATTAGTAGGTTAAAAAAAACAAACCTCAGGTTTCTGTATCAGGACCTGATATGAAGAGGTCTTTTGGTATTATTTAGGAGTTCATTCTTTTTCTTTTCCTTCAGATTTTACATTAATATATCTTCTCACCCTGATTGCCTTGAGCATTATCTGCATTGTTCAGAAGGGAGTAATATTACATTATGAGACCTTAAATTTATTTCTGTTTCTTTTCCTAACTCACTGTATATTTTGGTACAAAATCACTATAATTCTGTAAGCTTTACTTTTCCTTTTTAGCAGTTTAACTACTTGGGAAAAGTGTTTGGTGATGTCTACTAAGCTGAATGTATACCTACCCTGTGTCCCCCACTTCCTCTCCTAGGTATATACCCAAGAGAAATGCCTACATATTTACCAAAAGATGTTCATAAAGCAGCACTATTTATAATCATCAAATTTGGAAATAACTCAAAGTGTAGAATGGATAAGTTTTGGGTTTAATACAATTAAATATTACAGTTGACCCTTGAACATCATGGGAGTTAGGGGTGCCAACCCCCATGCAGTGGAAAATCCAAGTATAATTTCACAGTTGACCCTTTGTGTTTGTAGTACCTCATCTGCAGATTCAACTAACCACGATCATGTAGTACTGTAGTATGTATTCATTGAAAAAAATTCACATATAAGTGGTCCCATATAGTTCAAATCTGTGTTATTCAAGGGTCAACTGTATATAATTTTGAAAGAATTATTGCTACACACAATAATAAGGACAGATTTCAAATATTGAGTGAAAGAAGCCAGACACAAAAGAGTAAATACTATAGTATTCTATTTACATAAAGTTGGTTTGTTTTTTTTTTTTAAGTAAAACTAACATTTGGGATAAACTTTGGGGGAAAATAGGGGTTGTTGCTGGAAGTGAGCATGAGGGCAGGTTTCTAGAGAACTTGGGAGTGTTCTGATTTCTTATTTTGTGTTGTGGATACTTGGGGGTGTTCTCTGTGAAAATTCATCAAGCTGTATGCTTACGATTTCTGCACGTTCCTGAATTTATGTCATGCTTCAATTAAAAAAAGGTTCTTTTAAAAAATGAAATGGTAGACTGCGTCTCTGTATGTATTTTTAACCTAGATGTTTTAATTTTTAGATTTAGGAATATACAGGGTAATATAGATAACTCTAGAAGTATTAAGAACCTTAGTCCCTAGAGTCATCCATGTTTTATGAAAGCTATGAAAGAAAGTAATTTATATTCCTCAAATGCACATTTCTTTTAAAAATCCCTTTGTTCTGAGAAGTATGATATTTTACCCCCTAAAACTTAATATACACTTTCTCCCAAATGAGAAAATGAATGTTCTTTTAATTCTCATGCAAATTAAAAAATAAAATGCATATTTTCTAAAAGAGGCACAGGTGCTGCTCAGATATTTGAAACCTTTCTATGCCAGTGAATTTTCTGGTTTCTACACTAAATTTATGAGGTGGTTTTGTGGCCTTAGAATGTTGTATAGGTTTCTACTGTTCATACCCTCTGAGATGATAGTGAGAGCTATTGAATTGGACTTTATTTAGAATAGGGAACACAAGGGTAATGAAACAGACATTAGTATGAATGGTCCCTATGTGGAATTACTGTAACTTCACAAATTGAAATAATAACTGATGCAGAAATTGAGAAATATTCAGAACTTGAAGGATCCTAATCAAAGAAGTGATTATCTTCCCATGAGTAGGCTTTTTTCATTTAGTTTACCTTGTTCTTGACCTAGACTCTGATTATCCATGCATGTCTTATGTGAATTAAGTATATACTTCTTTCCTTTTGCTACCTGCAGATAAACATCAATTTGACAGGTACTTGCTGAACATCTGTCATGTACCTGGTCCAGTAGTAAGAGTTTACAGTGTTAATGAGGAGGGAGTAGACTCTTATTGTTAATATAGCCTCATTTTATCTTTACTTGAGGGAGTAAATTTCTTGCAATTCCATCTCAGTTGTTAAGCTTGGAAAATGCTGCAGAAATAGTGTATGCATGATCCAGAAGTTCCTGTATCAAGAAACATATTGCTTGTCTGTCTTTGAACTGTTAGATAATCACTGCTAGAATTAAGAACAATTGTTTTATTTTACTTATCTTGATTTTCAGCTGTGTACATCCCTTTTTCCCTTTACTACAGACACATTTGATTTTGATTTTGTAAAGTCATCTCATTTCGTTCAGTTGGAAATGATATATACTCTCAATCTTATCCATTTATTTATATTAGTGCAGCTTTTTTTGAAAAGTAGAAAGTATATTGTCGGAGAGCTTCAGCCATCATTGAATTGCTTTTAACATGAGTCTTATCTAAATTGTAAACACAACTGCTGTTCATTGCTGCCTCCTGGCATACATCCAACCCTAAGATTTTTTCCCTTCTCCATACAGCTGTTACATGGTATTTTTATGGTGTTCCTTTGAGGATAACAAAGTGAAAGAAGGAAGAAAAATACTGAGTCATCTCTAAGTAAAAGAAAAAATTAAGATTGACTGATACTGTAGTCTGCACTGTAAATTCATCAGTAATGTTAGATTATAGATTTGGGGTTTAAGGTCAGCTTTTATCATTAACTGCCAGGTGGTTAGAGCTCTCCCAAAAGAGCATGAGATTTGGAAACAGAAGAGCCAGGTTCAGGTCTTGCTAGTAAGCTTTGGAATCCATGGCAATCATCTTTCCCCTGAGCCTCAGTTCCTCTTCTGTACAATAACAGCAGTGATGTTGCCTGCATTGTCAGCCTCTTGTGAAGATAATAAATGTGTAAGGGCTTGGTGAGCTATGAATCACTCTAATGTTACTATATGTTGCCTTTTTAGACACACCTCTGTCTAAATTCTGAACTACCCAGGATCTAAACCAGTGGTTAAATCAGGACTGGAGTGTGTTGAATCCAGATTACTGAAAGATGTCTCAGAATGCACATATCTAGCTTCTTCCCTCCTCACCTTCCTCCCATCAGAATCTCTGGGGAAGTGGGCTTATTTGCATGTATTCATGCAGTATATGTGTATATAATTAAGATACTACCAACACCCTGTTAAGAACCAGTGGTCTAAATCCAGATATGCACCTTTACTTGCTTACAACCCTCAGGTGCTAATAATAAGCCTTTTCCATTTTTTGGTTTGGCTTACGTCACTATGGTAGAATGTCGTTCTACTAGAAATACGTGGATAAATGCAAGCTCAGTCTCTTGAGTCAGTTTGTAACCTGGCATGAGCAGTGTAATTCTCCCTTAGAATGTTTGATTGTATGCAGGTTGGCATCAGAGAAAGATCTCCTTTTGTTCTTGCCCTGAAACCTTATGAATAACCTTTGAACCAATGCCGGGTGTAAGGGAATGAGAGTATGAGAGGAATATCGTTTAGAGCCTTGTAAAGGACAAGGACCACCAGTATTTGGCCTCTTCATGGCATGTAAACATGTAAGTCCTGCTTTTTTCAGCTTAGTGTTGGGGGAAGGAGAGAGTCCTACGAGTGACCACACTGGGATAAAGTGGACCTGGTTTGTTAAGTGGAACTCATGCTGACCTAGAGGATCTAATGGCCTGGGAGCCTGATTTCTATGCTGCCAATGGATCACTGTGTGGCCTTGAGCAAATTTCTCAACTGACTCAAAGTGTCTTGGACTAGATGTTCTGTATGGCCCCTTTCAGCTACTACTTCTGATTTCCTCCTTTAGTCAAGAGCTGATAAGATATTTTCTATCATTTTTAGATCCTTTCTAACCTTCCCAAATATTACTTGCAGGTGTGTTGTCTATTCTGTGTAGTATGGTCACCAGTGTTAGAAATACAGCAAGAGACCATAACCATTCCAGTTTAAAAGGTTTGACTGGCATTTTGGGGGCTTTGGGGAAGCATCTGATTTGGCGGGGGGGGGGTCTATCAGTTTTTACTGGTATGCAAGAGGAGTAACACGAGCCTAGAGGTGGAGAAAGTTGGTAGATCATAGACGATCCCAAATGCTTAGTTAAAGATCTGAGCTGATTCAGGAATGTGGGGTATGCACTGAAGATTAAAGGAGGGGTCTAACATAAGCAGTAGGATGCTCCTAGAAAGATTTATGCACTTATTCTACACATATTTCTTGAGTGCCTACTATGTATTAGCCTTCATAACTCCAAGACAGAATTAACCTGCTCTTGAGGAACTATAAATCTAATGGAAGAAATTTGTAGTTAGCACAATATAATGAATGCTATGATAGAGAAGTTTTGTGAATTGTCTACATATATAATGGTTGAAGACAAAGGGGAAAACAAAACGTTTATATGGTGCTTTCCATGTGTCAGATACTATTGTAAGTATTTTCCATGGATTTTTAAAAATTTATTTTAATGTACAAATTTCAGCCCTTGAAGTTATAGGTAATAATATTATTATGCCTATTTAACAGATGAAGAAATTTTAGCATAGAGGATTGTACACCTCTTTGTCTACAGCGATTCAAGATTCCAAGCTATAGATGGTCTGACTCCAGAGAGTGGATGACAGAGCAAGAGCCAGGTCACAAATCCTGGGGAACAGCAACATTTAAGGGGCAGGCAGATGAAAAGCAGTTAGGACAATTGAGAAGATACTATCAGAAAGATAGGAGAGGAAGGAAAATTGGTATACTGGTTTAGGAAGTATGGAGAGAGAATTTAAAGTAGGACCTAGTCAAGAGTGCTAAATGCTACAGAGAGATAAACTAGGATGAGAACTGAAAACAGACACCATTTGGTAATTAGAATGTCACTATGATCTTACCAGGATTCGTTTTGTCTGCAGATTGGAGGGCTAGGAAGGCTAGTGAGGAAAGGACATTTTATTCAAGGTATTCAAGAAATATAGCTATCAAAGAACGATAACTGATTGGGCCTGAGGAGGCTGGGAGAGATGAGTCAAAGATTACCCTAAGGTTTCCAAAGCTTGGTACCCAAGGTGGTATCAGGTACTGACTGCTTTAGGGAGTACAAAGATCTGTAACAGAGAGCCATTTTTAATAGATACCAGTATTAAACTATTATGTACTGTACACTATGCTAAGGCATTTTATTTAGTACTACTCACATGTAGCTACTCTCAACACAATTTAATAGGAGAGACTGGAGGCTTAGAGAAATTGAATAAATTTGTCCAAGAGCTCACATTCAGTAAGTGACTATCTGAGTCTAAATTCTTACATTTAACTTCTGTTCTAGAAGGCAGATCTAGTAAAAGAGATAAAATAATGAACATAATTGTAGTAGCAGCACCACCCATGAATGATACAAGGTACAAACAATTTAGAAGTTGGAGAGATTATTTTTTACTTGTAGAATTCAAAAAAGAGGATTGCAGGAAAGGGGGCCATTTGAGTCAAGCCTTGAAACATAAATCAAATAAGTCTTCCTGAAAGTTCTTTAATTGTAATGGACCATAGAACTATCATATTGACAATAAGTGGGGTTGAATGTACCCAGTTGGCATCAAAAAGAAGCAAGGGAGAATTAAGTTACAAGTTACTAGCAGCAGAATTTTTTCTGAAGGGTAGAGGTTCTCAAAGTGGAGCAGTACAAGTTGGGGTTGGAAATAGAGGGCCTTGAATGTTGTTATAATAAGTAGAGTGCATTTTATTAGTGGGTGGTAGAGCCAGGAAGAGTTGTGAGCAGATGTGGGGATGTGTGTTTATGTGTCAGCTCATGTTTTAGTAGTTTTGTATATACATATATTGAGTAGTGTGAGTAGAAATTTGGAACTTCGATTTGATCCTTCTTAGGAGGTGAAGTATAAATTTAAGCACATAATTAATTTAAAAAATTGAAATCTAATTCATCCGTGATACAATACCTTACTTGTTTGAAAACTGATGACTAGGGTCAAGAACCAGGAAGTGAACAAAAGTCTCTGACCAGTCAACGTAGAAGTCACAACATCTGGGCACTGAGCGCATGCAGTCTGCTTCCAGGGAAGGTCTGCAGCCATTACACATTGATTTGCATTTTAGTCACAGTCCTGACAAATATGATTTGGTGGGTTATGAGGCTACAGAGGATAAACAGCAAATTAGAACAGGTAGTTTGTTTAAGGCCAGTCCTCTATCATCAGTCAAATGAGATAAGGAGAATGTATAGCAAAATTATTAATAAAACAGACCTCATTATTGAAAGCACAGTAGTATTGGGACAGAATCCTCAGGAATCTCAGTAGACCCAGAAGGCACCACTCTGTTACAGTACTGATGGTTGTAATTTTTGCCCTCAGACACCAAGGAAATATTGTTATATTCTGTCTTCAGGCAGCCCTTCATATATGGTTTGACTTAAAGGCCTCTTTCATATGAAAAGTAGCCTGGGACCCAAGGTAATAGGAAACTCCTAATTTTATAGACATTACAACTTGGTATTCATTGGGTTCATTTTTCTTTTGCCTCCCGTGTTTAAGCCTACTGACATTACTAATTTACCTTGTCATTGGGCTTTACAGTCAGGAAAGAAGAACGGGCAGAGAAAAGCTCTTGGTGTCTCATCTCACTTAATACCTTTTAACAAGGGACTTTGATCTGTTGCTCGTAGTAGCACTGTGAGATGGCTGTTTGTGTTACCTCCATTTTTCAGATAAGGAAAAAAGACCCAGAAAGTTTTGGTAGAAGGGCAGTCTGGGTGCAAGACTAGATGATTGAAGATCATGAAGTTTTGGTTGTGGAACAGTGAGTAGCTCACTATAGGGTTTTCCACACTTTTTTTTTTTTTTTTTTTTTTTTTTTAACGGTACTCGGGCCTCTCACTGTTGTGGCCTCTCCCGTTGCGGAGCACAGGCTCCGAACGCGCAGGCTCAGCGGCCATGGCTCACGGGCCCAGCCACTCCGCGGCATGTGGGATCTTCCCAGACCGGGGCATGAACCCACGTCCCCTACATCGGCAGGCGGACTCTCAACCACTGCGCCACCAGGGAAGCCCCTCCACACTTTTTTTGTCTAGACCCTAGAGTAAGAAACACGTTTTACATTTCTTCCTAGTAACATGTATAAACAGCATTGAAAGATAAATTTCACCAAACAATACTCACTACGTGTCATACACAGAATTTTCTATTCTGTTTTCTTTTAAAAAATTATAGTCACAATCCACTCAGTGACTTCCTGGTTCACTAATGAGTTAAGATGTGCAGTCTGATAAACACTGGTATAATGTGATATGAAAGTAGATTATTTTATGAGGAGGTAAAGCCAGAGGGATATATTGTGGTTAGATTGCAGATGTTCTTTAGTGCCAGGCCAAGGAACTTATCTCTCATGAGCAACATAAAGTCCTTGAAGAATTTGTGTACAGTGATAATATGATTATGTCTTTGCATCAGGAACATGAAGATCATACCCTAACAGAGCTCCTTACAGTTTAGAAGTAACTTTCACATCCATTATTTAACTTGTTCCCATTAATAACCTTGAGAAGCAGATAAGAAGAGATATTTATCGCCTTTATGCAGATGAAGAAACTGAGGTTTAAAGAGGTAAGGCCCTTACTCAAGTTTAAAGCCACAATTAGGAATTAAGCTCAATTTTTCTGACTGCTAGATCAGTGAGTAGGAGAAAAAGCTTATAGCTAATAGGCCTTTTCAAATATCTGGGCAAGAGGAAACGACAGTGATGGAAATGAAGGGGAGGGGTCAGATGCGGAATTAAAGGAAAACCCAAATAATTGCTTGAAGAATTTATTTTTATGTAGAAAGTCATGTGCATACATCCTTAACTCTGATTTTGTCTTTTGAAAGATAGTTTTTTGATTATATTGTAAAATTCCAGCCCATTTACCCAGCAAGGGCAGGGTATAAAATTGCCATTATGCTCTGTCATGGCCTATGATAGTTTTCATCATTCATTTTCTCTTTGGAGGGAACTGAATTGAGAAGGCATTTTTCACTGTTTAATGTTCATATCTGGAAATACTGATAGTTAAACTTCAGAAACATATCATTTGGAATAAGACATGTCAGCAGGTCTTTTGCTAATTGTGAATTGTTACAGATATGCCTGAATTCTTCCTTTTTGTTATAGATTAATCTGTATTTTTATTGATAAACTTTCATTAACATCTTATTTATTTGGATTCCTTACCCCTCTGAAAGTCATTAAAAATAAGTCTTGCTCCAAATTTCACTCTGAACAGACTGCAGATTATCAATATTAGTCTGAAATGAAAGAATGAAGAAATGAATCCTTAAATATATTTGTATACAGGTAAACTTCAGAATCTCACTTTTGTCCTTTTCTGATCTATAATTTGCCAAAAGAATTTTTCTTTTACCAAGAAAAGTATGATATATATTCTGTTTTTTTAAAAATAATATTTTATGTAAAATGGTTAAAAGGTTATTACTGACATTTTTACAGTTCAAAGTTTTTAGCTTTATTATAGAGAATTATGGTAAAATGTGGATATTAATTAAGATAAGGCTAAAATTGAAAAACTTCTCTATCATCATTTACCTGTTTTTTTCTTGCCTAGAAACCTGGGAATCATTTTTAGCTTTTTCTACTCATTATATGCAATTAAGCATCAAGTTCCTACAATTCTATTTTTAAAATCTCTCTCAAACTAATATGTTACTCTTTTTTTTCAACATCTTTGAGTATAACTGCTTTACAATAGTGTATTAGTTTCTCCTTTACAACAAAGTGAATCAGTTATACATATACATATGTTCCCATATCTCTTCCCTCTTGCATCACCCTCCCTCCCACCCTCCCTATCCCACCCCTCTAGGTGGTCACAAAGCACAGAGGTGAACTCCCTGTGCTATGCGGCAGCTTCCCACTAGCTATCTAATTTACATTTGGTAGTGTGTATATGTCCCTGCCACTCTCTCACTTTGTCACCGCTTACCCTTCCCCCTCCCCATATCCTCAAGTCCATGCTCTAGTAGGTCTGTGTTTTATTCCCATCCTACCACTAATCTCTTCATGACATTTTTTTTTCTTGGATTCCATATATATGCGTTAGCATATGGTATTTGTTTTTCTCCTTCTGACTTACTTCACTCTGTATGACAGACTCCAGGTCTGTCCACCTCATTCTTGAAACCTCTGTTCATATAATCAACTGCGTATTGGAAATCTTCACTTAGATTTTTAGTGGGAGTCTCAAACTTAACATAGACAAATTCAAACTTCAGATTTTTTTCTCCCAAATTTGTTCTTCCCATGGTCTTCCTCATCCCAGGAAACGACAACTCCATCCTTCCAGTTGCTCAGGTGAAAACTTAGAGACATCCTTGCCTTCTCATTTTTATACTCCATCACAATTAGTCTCTTGTTGACTTTACCTGAAAAATAGATCCAGGATAATTGGTACAGTCTAATAAGTTTAGTTAATAGTAATTAAGTCTAGAGTTTAGTTAATAGTAATATGCTGGTGTTGGTTTCTTAGTTGTGACAAATATACCACAAAATGTTAACAATCAGGGAAACCTAGATGAGGATTATATGGGAACTCTGTACTGCATTAGAAAATTTTCTGTAAATCTAAAATAGTTTAAAAATGAAAACTTTCTTAGTAAATCCAGACCCCAACCACTTTTTTTTTTTTTTTTTTTTTTTTTTTTGCATTACGTGGGCTTCTCACTGTTGTGGTCTCTCCCATCGCGGAGGACAGGCTCCGGACGCGCAGGCTCAGCGGCCCTGGCTCACGGGCCCAGCCGCTCCGCAGCATGTGGGATCTTCCCGGACCGGGGCACGAACCCGTGTCCCCTGCATCGGCAGGCGGGTTCTCAACCACTGCGCCACCAGGGAAGCCCCCAACCACTTAACACCCTCACTACTATCACTTTGATCCAAGACACCATCATCTCTAGCATGGATTGTTAATTATAATAGCATTCTAAGTAGTCTACTTGTCTCCCTTCTTTTACCCTTCCTGCCTCTCTCTCCAACCTCAGTTTATTCTTAATATAGTAGCCAGAATGAGCCTTTAAAAGTAAGTCACAGGGACTTCCCTGGTACTCCACTGGTCAAGACTTGGCGCTCGCAATGCAGAGGACACAGGTTTGATCCCTGGTCAGGGAACTAAGATCCTGCATGCGTGGCCTAAAAATAAATAAATAAATAAATAAATAAATTCTTCTCAGTTAAAAAAAAATGTAAGTCACATTATATCACTCCCTGTTCAGAACCCAACCCACAGAGGGCTTCCCTATCTTATTCATAATCAGAACTACAAAGTCCTACATATATGATCTAGCTCTCAGCTCCCTCTCTGATCTTATCTTCCACTGTTTTGCAGCTAACTCCTTTAACATCAGGCCCTCCTTATTTTTCCTCAAATCAACTGATTATGTCCTTTGCCCTTTGTACCTCAGATAGCTATGTGATTTGCTTCCTTACTCCTTTCATCTCCTCCCACCCTGCTCTCTCTTACTCTGATTTAATTTTCTCCAGAGTACTTCCCTCTACCAGACAGTACATAAAAATATACTCATTGGGACTTCCCATGCAGTCCATTAGTTAAGACTCTGCACCTCCACTGCAGGGGGTGCAGGTTCGATCCCTGGTTGGGGAACTAAGATCCCGCATGCCACATGGCATGGCTAAAAAAATAGATACTGTTGTTGCTTGTCTTATTCCAGCTAGAATGCAAACTCCGTGACAAGTGTATCACCAGTGCCTAGACTAGTGTACCCAGCAAATAGTAGGCACTCAATATTTAATGAGTGAATGAAATAGGTAACTCTTTAATGAAGTTACTTATTTTCACTGTTAACACTTATAAAACATGATGTAGCATAATTATAGCATGCTATTTATTGGAAGGCACAATAACTTTGCGGATATTTCAAGGTCATTTTAGAGGAAAAACAGTAAAACAAAACAAAATAAGGTTGGGGGACACCTAGAAAGCAGTGTCATCGGGCCAAATAGGAATTATTAAATCTCTGATGGTACACTTTATGTCTCCAAGTTCATTTGTAAGCTGGAGCATGTTTTTTCCATAGAAAAGATGTCATACACTGGGGTTGATGAGGGTGACCATATAAAGTACCATACACACAAGATACTTTAGAGAGTGAAAATAAGTGGAATGAATAACTACACCTGGACAGCTGGCCCTGGGCAAACCTAAAGCTGTCTTTGGCAAACCCAGGTCTCCTTCATTATAACTCAAAGATGCCTTTACCCTAACCTACGTGAAAGGGCATCCTGAGCTGTAAGGGGCTTGGGACTCTGGAAACAATCTCCTGCTGGTAGAAAATATGAGTTGTAAAGTCATGCCACATTTTGTTTCATCTCTCCCCTTTCCTTTCCAGGATACTCCACTCATCACTTTAGCACTGAGGGAGGGGAGGAATCTTTCCCCCCCACTATTCTAGAATTTAAAATAAATTTCAGTTTTCCTTGCACTGTCCATCCACTTGCCTACATCCCCGCTTCATCCTCCTCCTTTACTAGTCCCAGTAATTAAAGAAAAAAAGTTGAGCTTTGATGATAGGTCTCCCCATGTTTATGTATAATGGAGTTTCAGTGAAGTACTAAGAAATTTTATGAGTTAACAAATGATTGAAGTAATAGTAGTGGTTTGCTAAAGTACATCCATTGCAACATTCTGAATTTGTGCTATGAGGTAACTATTTTGCAGTTATCTTGATTCCTACTTTTGCACAGTGCGTTCTTGAAAACTCATCTTGTCAGATGTTCCTCTGAATACCAACAAGGTAAATCACAAATATATAAAAGATTGATGATTAATTGCAATCAAAATCAACTTAATTTTACATAATTGATTTTCCATTAAGGGGTTATTTGCATTGAATATCGTTTAAGATCATTGTGTTCTATTTTAGTGTCTATAAAATAAGAAGTTTCTTCACTATGTTCAGCTCTTTCAGAAAAAAGCAAATTGGTATAAGCATAAGACACTTTAAAACTTAAGATATGTTTTCTTATTTCCTTAAAATTAGCACTTACATAAGTTAGCGTAGGGGGTAGAGGGATGGGGGTGTAGCCTCTAAAAAGTACTTGAGTTGCACAAAACCAGGGATACTTTGAGATAATATTCTCCCTGGGTTTAGACAGCTTTGGTTTGTAAAACAAACTTGTTTAGATGGCAAAAATATGAGTCCATTTTGGTTAATTGTGCTAGCTTCTCAACTGACTTCTGTTAATTTTGGCACTATTACCATTCTGTTTCTTTTAGAAGAACTTCTAAGTTAATTGTACATAGTGGTGTCTAGTAGGGGTGTGTGTGTGTTTGAATTTGTGGAAATACTTGACAGTATTTCCCTTCAGCAGTGTCTTCTGGTGTAAATACCAGTGTGTTGTTTATCTAAAGTATATGGATGCTAATTTCTCCAATCAACTCTCTTACTCACCCATTTCTCTTTCTCTCTCATTCTACTTCCCATTCAGTCTCTCACTCTCGCATCCTTTCTACCCCCATACTGTAAAGGCTCTGAAAACTAGGAATTGCCCTCATTAAATATGACCTATATTGTGATTTAAGACCAGGAGCCACTGCTCAGAAGGAGGCCTAGAATGAATTCTGTGAGTACATGTTTGTAGGGTAAACATCATGGGCGTAATTCATAGTGAAATCATCCTGAGGATTTATGCAATTCTTTAACTGTTTCATGTATCACTGGAAGGTTACTGTGAGACTTTGCCTTGTCATCTTGTGTTAGCATTGTGTTGGTATTTAAGTTTGGACTAAATGGCCATTTTTTTGGTTGGAAAATTGAGCCATGGTGTATTGTTCTTCTAAATAGGTAGGCAAGGGTGGTGTCTGAACTGTCAGAAGGTTAAATTTGAGGAAAACTTGATACGCTGTTCCTGAATAGCATGGTATTTGTCAGGGATTAGTGTGTGTTGTTTCAATCCCCATGGAAGAAAATTTACAGTCTGTTTTCCCTTCTTCCTTTTCACTTCAGCTTTAGATCTCCAGACTTGAAGTTGAATTACCTGATAGTTCAGAGAAATATATTTTTATCCTCCTGACTGACTGAATATCCCCTTTATATAGGAGTGAACCATTAAAGAACTATTTTTTTCCCTCCAAGTCTATGTTTTCTTTGTCTTATAACATTGTCCTGGGTGTTCCAACCATGAAAACTTTTAGTACCAGAGAACACCTCCTTTTTGGGACAAATTCTTTTGTGGTCTGGATATGCTTCTCTTTTTCCTTTATAAAGAATTTCAAATTCCTTTCATAAAACCTGTTTCCAAAGAGGTTAAATGATTGATGGGCAAGGAAGGGGAATTCAGACTTAATACCCTCTGACCTCTACACTGCTTGTGCATTTTATTTGACCCACAACATTCACTTAAATATTTTGTCCATGATACAAAGCTACCTCATAAGAAAGTTTAGTTGTCAGTATAGTTTTATCAAAACAGATTATACAGCACCAATCCCAAATAAGTTACTTTATTAATCTTTTATTTTTCTGGGTATTGAACTAAATTGGATCAAACAGTACCTGAGCTGTATTTCATTCAAATAACTCCAAAGGTTCTATTTCTGTTAAATGTTTTAGCTGTCCACAGTTAGTAGGTGTGCTTGCCTGACCTCCTGAAGGAAGGGTACATTCTATTTAATCTGCAAGATTGCTAAGAGTCAGAAGCGGTATTGATTTAGGTGATAGTACTGTGTTTTCACAGCAGTAGAAAAAGTCCTCATGTTTTACAGCCACAGGAAGTGCAGCAAATTGTTGATTAATTGAAGGCTTTTGAAAAAGAAATTTAAAAAAATACTGTATGTGATGAAGGGTTGCCTGTGGAAGAACTTCATGACAATTAGTACTGTTGAGAAATGAAATGAGCTCTCTCATAAGGGGAAAGTGTTGTATCCTTCACTTTCAGACACCATTCTCAGTGAAGCTCGGAACTCCTACCCAACATAGGAGTTTGAATGAGAGAACTTCTGAGGCCTATCAAGACACTCAAAAGCTCATAATTGTGTTGATTCTACTTGGAGAGGGATCAGAGGAGGCACATAACATGTTCTGTAGCAGAGAGCTGTCTATAAGACTGATAGTGGATTTAAGAATAGGTACTCTGAGATATTTGAAGGTGCTTGAAGATGGTTTCCTTTGTTTAGTAGCTCAGACCTTTTTAACATCCTAAGAAATCCTAATCCTAATCTTACTTAACAGCTAAACAGTTAATTTCAGTTGGACTTTTAAAAAAAACTATCAATGTTAAAGCAGTGGGCCTAAATTAATAAAGTATTGTACAATACTTAAGCTCAGTTCCTTTATTGAAGGCAGTAGAGCAGAGTGGTAAAGAGGGCTGGGCCTGGAATCAGAATGTCTGGGTTTGAATTCTTTGGCAACTTATTGAAACCCTTAGAGGAGTTTCCCCATTTCCAAAATGAAGTTAATAATAGTACCTATTTCATAGCACTGTTTGGGGGTTAAGTGAGGTAACGCATGTAAAATTAGCACAACTAAAGTTAATCAATAAAAGGTTGTTACTGAGCCAGAGGTTTAGGGCAAATAGTTTTGCTTATTTCAAGGAATAACTCTAAATCAAGAAAGGATATAAAGTTTCTAGGTAGATTCATTACTATGTACATCATTTTAATTCTCATTAAAAGGAAAAGAGACTGGCTGATTTTGGTCAATCTGTGCTAGTTGTCTGTTGCCACACAGATATTTTCTGAAGTTTTAATGCATGTATTTAAAAAATTTGACTTCTTGTACCTTGGGCCTTTGTCTCCACCGAGAGCTTAATGAGTCATGGTTTGAAAGTACAGATCCTGGTGGAAACCAGAGGGCCTGAATGGGTCAGAAGCTTTAAAAGAATTGCAGGTACTTCCTCTTTTTTTTTAATATTTTATTTATTTTATTTTATTTATTTTTGGCTGCATTGGGTCTTCATTGCTGTGCATGGACTTTCTTCTAGTTGTGGCGAGTGGGGGCTGCTCTTCGTTGAGGTGTGCAGGCTTCTCATTGCTGTGGCTTCTCTGTGTGGAGCATGGGCTCTAGATGTGCAGGCTTCAGTAGTTGTGGCACACAGGTTCAGTAGTTGTGGCCCTCGGGCTATAGAGCGCAGGCTTAGTAGTTGTGGCGCACAGGCTTAGTTGCTCCGTGGCATATGGGATCTTCCTGGACCAGGGCTCGAACCCATGTCCCCTGCATTGGCAGGTGGATTCTTAACCACTGTGCCACCAGGGAAGCCCCTGAAGGTACTTCCAATCCCAATTTTAGAACTCCCTGTGGCCCTCTTATCTGTCATAGAACAGTTTCAGGGATTCTAAACTCAGAAGGGTCTCTCAGCAAGAGATTTGTTGTTCCAGATTTTAAGTTCACATCAGAATGCCTTTTGAAACTGCTAATGTATTGAGTGCACAGATGCAGAATAGTGCCTGTAACATTCTAGTACGCATGACCAGGTGGCTGAAAGAGTCTTTATTTCCAGGATAAAGGTGGCCAGAAGAGCAATTAGAGAGTATTTCCACAGGGACTGTCCAGAGTTAGCATTCTGCCAGATGTTACCTGTAACAACAGTGGCTAACGTCCGCATTGGCTTTCCAGTTCCTGGAACGCTTTCACATGGCATGCCTCTGTTGGTTAGCTTCTCACTACTAGCCTTCCCAGTAAGGTGGTGGATAGGAAGTACTGTTGTATTTGTAGGAACTGGAGGTGGTTGGTGAGGTTGGAGATGACAAATGGTGGTCTATGAGTTTTCCTGTTTATTTTCATATAGCCTATTAGATTCAGGGAGCCCCACTCAGTGACTCAAGTCTTTATCTGCGCTAGATCATATAACGTAATGTTCTCAACAAATCTATGATGTGTAAGTAATGTTGTTCTCCCAGTTTTGCACATGAGGAAAATTGAGCCCTGGAGAGGTTAAATATCGGTTGAATCTTTAAAAATTACTGATATCTGATAATCTTTCATTGACAAAAACAGCACTTTCACATGTTTAAATCTAATAATTTTCAATGATACTAAATAGGCATGTTTGTATAGCTTTATTCTGATTTATTTTATGTTGATTTTTGTCATTTGACTCTTAGAAGACTATCTTATTTTCATTCATTTTTAGTTTCTTTTGAGGAGGGTACCTTCTTATTGGCACCGTGTTTTACCTGACAGTTTTTATTTTCTTTCATCAGATGAGGAGCCTGAGCATCAGAGAGGTTAAGTGATTTGTCTAAAATGCACAAGTTATATAACAGGTAAATCTCTATCCTCCAGACCTCTTTTCCCTGTATGCCACATCAGTGGACAAAATGGTTAGAGGACTTTGGAGCCATGAGATATTAAGAATGGTTGCAGAGGAACTGTAGATATTTAACTTGGCTGAGAAAATAGGAAAGGAAAATAGCATTGATTTTTGAGTCATACAGACGTGGATTAAAACCCATCTCATTTACTAGGTATGTGATCTTGAACAAGTTTCTTAAACTCTAAGTTTTTCCATCTGCCAAATGGTGCTATCGATACCTAAATCCTAGAATTATTGAAAGAAATAAGTAAGATAACATTTATGAAGTACCTGTTATTGCTTGACATCTAAGAGTTTCTCCACAAATTATTTCCCTTTCATACCACACTTCTTCAGAAGAGAGAAAACGCATCTTATTTATTTATTTATTTATTTCTGTTATTGTGGAAAGTCACATCAGCCATTGTATGGATGTTAAAATATGGCAGATTTCGTCACAATTTTTTGAGAGAGACTTCAGTTAAAGTTATACTACCACCACCACTACTTGTGTCCAAATAAAAGTCCCCTTTGTTTTAAAGGGGATTTTTGGTTCAATAATGATTAGTCCAATTGACCTCCAAAAACTTGCCTAGTTTTTTGGAGAGGTAGCCATGAGCTAAAAGAGCAAAAGGCCAGCACTTGTCATGTTGTCATCCTAAACATCAAAATATTCTGGAACATTCAAAATTTTGATATATTTCTAAGATTGTTTTTTTCCCATAAATCTCAAGACTATCTAGCTCCCATTGTGAAAAGCATAAGTGGATGAAATCTTGTTCCCTGTGACTGTTTTTACATACTATCGTATTTAATGTTTCAAAAGAATGTTTAGGTTAAAGCATGTGCAAACTTGAATTTAAGTAACTTGTATGGTTGTTTTATTTTCATGATTCTTTGAAAATCCTCAGTGCCATTTGTCTTCTGGTTTTTTTTTTTGACCTAGACATTGTTCTAGGAAGTCTAGTAAGTTATGTGTAGCTATAGTTCTTTAAATTTATGTAATGCTTTTGGGTATAGACAGCACAGGTGGAATTTCATTTTAGTGACCAGATGAGATTTCATGTTATATCTAAATCTCAGTCACAGTCTGTTGTTACAGCATAGTTACCATAGAGAACTTCACTAGGTTTCTAAAATGTTTGTATAAAGCAAACTTGTGTTAGGTATTTATTGTGTTACTAACGATGAAGGGGGAGTTGGCTGTTGGCTATGCATGGTTGATTTGGAGGAGGGGTGAAGTGCCTTCTGAAGGTAAATTTACATTGTCCACATTTGATTTGTAAAAGGCATACAGTTGATGATCTGGACTCAGGGTCCTGGGTAGACATAAACATTACCATAGGAATCCTGTGGAAGATACCTGTATAACTCCCTGCGTTGGAGAGTTTTGTCTTGATAGCTGGAAAATAGAAAGATGCAGTTCCCATTTGATTTGCCATTTGTTGTAGCTTTCCAAATTTGGCAGAGTTCATTTGATCATTTGAAGTGAAACAGTCTATCTAGCCCAAGGAAAATAAATTTCACATCCAGGAAGCTTATTAAGGCACTGCCAGATATGCTAGCTAATGTTTCTTTTTCTTTATCTTGCTTCTATTTGTACCTTGGTGATTTCTTTTTCACTTCTTCCTCCCTCTTCTTCTCCTCCCTTCCTGTCCTCCTTTATTTCAGAAAAAGGAAGATACTTAATGGAAAGCTTTTTTTCCCTCTTCCTCTCTACTTATTATTTGAAAATAATTTCTAAGGTAAAGTACCAGTTTTGGCTGTTTTTGAACCACCATGTTATTCAGAATTAGGCATATTGGATTTGTATACAGGACAAGAAATTTTTTTATGAGACAGTGTAATAATTTTTCCACCTTCAGATATTGAAAAGTTTAAAAGCAAAAAATGAAGAGGTGGATTGGGCAGAAATTCGTGTTTGTTTGTTTGTTTGTTACTCGCTGGAAGACAGATGCAGTGATACATTCTCTTATAAAGAATGAGTTGTCTCAGTACTTCATATTACATGTCAAACTTTTCTATAAATTGCTATGTGGATATAGATGTATATCACACCACTGCTGCAGAAAGTTTTTTTATGCTTTTTTACCACTTTCTCTTGGTCAGCTACTATTTCACTGGAGAATGAGCTCTACACCGATTCTCTCTTCTTGCTTTCTTCCCCTAATGTGATATTTCAGTTTTCCTTTTGGAATGAAATTATTGATTACTTGAAAATCATTCTCCCTTTTTTCCAGAGTAGCTCCTCAAGTCTTATGACAAAGCTTCCTCTAATGTCTCACTTCATTTTTTTTTTCTGATGAAGGTCTTCATTTAGCACACTGTTACAAAGGGATTCTCTATCTTGAAGACTGGGTAAATACTTGCCTTTCTTTGTCAGTTGGTTGCCAGAGCCATGTTTTAGTGCAAAGAACTTGGGGGTTGTTGAAAAACACTTGTTTTTTCTTCCTAATTCATAAACTTCATAGGTCTGTTAACTTGGGCAAATCACTTAACTGCTCTAACTTCAGTTTACTGACTTATAAAGCAAGGAGAGCCTCTAAATAGAACTGAAATACTGTTGCTTTTATTATAGCTTTCATAGAGTTCCATGTTCAGCATTAACTGGAATTAAGGATAGAAAAAATTTTTCCCGTTAGAATTTTCTGAGTCTTCTAAACACTGAGTTTAATTAATTTGCTGTGTTCTTCCAAAGATAAACAGCTTCCTATTTCTATGAACAGCATTTAGCTTATACCCTAGCTTGGATTCCTCTTCAAGTACCTGTGCAGGAACCATATTCATAAATAATATAATCTTCCTAAAATAATAACTTCTGGGGCTTCCCTGGTGGCTCAGTGGTTGAGAGTCCGCCTGCTGATGCAGGGGACGTGGGTTCGTGCCCCGGTCCGGGAGGATCCCACATGCTGCGGAGCGGCTGGGCCCGTGAGCCGTGGCTGCTGAGCCTGCGCGTCCAGAGCCTGTGCTCCACAAAGGGAGAGGCCACAACAGTGAGAGGCCCGCATACCGCAAAAAAAAAAAAAAAGAAAAAAAAATAATAACTTCTGCATTGCTCCTACTGATGAAAGATCATGTAATAAGAATTGCAGTAGGCTTTAGAAGCACATGGTTATGTAACATTTGGCTGGCTGTTTGATACAGAAACATGGTGAAGTACAAAAAAGAGAAACAAAATCCTTTACTTTCTCCTGTTTTTATCATTGAGTTATGACAGTAAAATAGGTAACCGTGACCACCTCCTAATGTTACCACTCTTGCCAGCTCTGGATAGGTGACAGGCAGGAATCATGACTATCTCTGCACATAATACTTGTTAATAAAAAAAATTGATTTTGCCTTCTATTGGGGTCATTCTGACCTGGCTTCATCAAGTTAGCCTTGTCAGAATGTCCCTTATTTCAAGATTACCATATCAATTTTTTTTTTTTTTTTTTTTTTTTTTTTTTTTTTTTTCAGCACGCGGGCCTCTCACTGTTGTGGCCTCTCCCGTTGCGGAGCACAGGCTCCGGACACACAGGCTCAGCGGCCATGGCTCACGGGCCCAGCCGCTCCGCGGCATGTGGGATCTTCCCGGACCGGGGCACGAACCCGTGTCCCCTGCATTGGCAGGCGGACTCTCAACCACTGCGCCACCAGGGAAGCCCCATATCAAAATGTTTTGTTGTGGCTTACACATGTCAAGACCAAGATTTTATGGGTATAATTGCATACTTTTCCAACTTTGACATGTTGTCCAAAAAATATGTGCTAGTAATTGAAGGGAATTTACTAATTTGTAGATTTTTTAAGACTAGCTTTTAAAAACACTCTTCTTGACCAAAATACTTTCTTGGTATTAATCAGCTCAGGCTGCCATAACAAAATATCACAGACTGGGTAGCTTAAACAACAGAAATTTATTTTCTCATGGTTCTGGAAACTAGAAGACCAAGATCAAGGTGCTGTCAGGTTTGGCTTCTGGTAAGGCCTCTCTTCCAGGCTTGTGGATAGCTGCCTTCTCACTGTGTCCTCACGTGGCCTTTCCTCTGTGCTTGCATGCTGGGAAAGAAATTTCTGGTGTGTCTTCCTCCTCATGTAAGGCTGCCTGTCCTATTAGATTAGAGCCGTATGACCTCATTTAACTTTAATTTTGACCTCATTTAACCGTAATTACCTCATTTAAGGCCCTATCTCCAAATATAGTCACATTGAGGGTTAGGGCTTCAAATATATGAATTTGGGGAGGAGGCACAAGTTTGTCCATAACAGCATTGCGTTGGATATACGAACATTAATTAGACCTCATCTTAATCTTCAAGGGGTTCTCTCTGTGTGGAAGCTCAATGTATAAACAGATTATTAGTGTATTATCTAGTAAGTGTGATCGCAGATGTATTCAAATGACAGTATCATTTTAGTTGGGTAATAATTTTTAAAAACTGGAGGCTTTGCTATGAAGAAAGAAAATACAGGCATTCTGGGAAAAGGAAGTAACATCACACTTCAGGGTTGAGCTGTAGTTAACAGTGAACCTGGTAGAGTTTTAAACAGGAAAACTCTGACATAACCTGACTTATATTTTAGAAAGATAGCATTGGTCATCTGGTCCAGACTCCAGACAGATGTAGAACTCCCTAATTCTTTAAGCACTTAATCAAAGCTATGCCCCGGTGGTACTTCTAACTATATTTCTGGGAAGAACTTTCTTCTACCATGGTATTATGGAGTCTTTTTTTATATTGACATTCAAATTTCCTTATGCAGCTTAGAGCATTTTTACATTGTTTTTTCTTTGACCTGAGGGAGAAAAGTTTATTTTTATCACTACCACTATATTTATAGATGGAATCTTATGTACCTTTTTGCTTTTTCTGAACTAAGCCGTGTGTATTAAGTGTTTAAAACTTCCCGTTAATCATTTTTGAAGTGCTCTTTAAACTCTCACTTTCTTGATGTACCACATGCATTGTGAGCACAAAATTTTACAGCATCAAAAAGGAGTCAGTATTTTATCCTGTAGAAAGCTCTGTGAATAGTTAATCTAACTTGTAGCTTAATGGTAGTTTCCTCTCTCCTACAAGATGGGGTAGCTGTTAGACTTCATGGCTGCTTTCTGTGGGAAGGTTGGCTTTGTGGAAATTTCTTTTTCATAGATCAGTTTGGCATAGAAACCTTAGATGTGAATTAAGGATGAGAAGCTTAGTGTGATTATAATGGCAAGCCTGATATTTGAGATAAAACAATCTGGGAAAATATACCTTTTTTTAATAAAGATATAAAAGAAGGTCAAAGGAATTAAGAGGGTCTAACCTAGAGGAGAAAAGACTTTGAGAAGATTTAAAAACAGTCAGAAATATATACAAGTATAGTTTTCAGATGATTACGATAGACTCCATTTTCTTTTAGTACAGGAAGAGAGTTTGTGGGCCTAAGCTCTTGTCAGAAGGTATTAGGTTAGACGCCTTGAAATGCCTTACCACAAGAGCTGCGGAGTCTCTGAAAATTTCCAGGGAAGGGGGTTAGGCACCATCTTTTCTGGGAAAGGATTGAATTGGATGCCTTAAGAGCATTTTAAGTTCTATGCATGTGTGATATTTTAATATATTATACTGTGGGTATTACAGAATCAGAGTTCTGAATAAATCCTTCTATGCTAGATAGAGAGGAGAAAAGGTTGTTTTTGCTGGTTAGAGAGCAGAACTATAAATAATTAGCTCTTTGCTGCAACTTTTTGTTTCTGCTTTTTAGGCAGGATCATTTTTCGATGAGTTGTTTAAATATTGTCTATCTTCATTAATTATAAACAGGTTAGAATCACTAACAAACAAGTTTTTTAAACACCTGCTTATTAGAAACAAGGATTCTATGAGTTGTTTTCAGGTGTGGAGAACATTGATTAATTTTATTCTCAAAGGATTTATCAAAACTACCCAGTGCTTGCTTCCTTAAGTCTGATGGATGTTTCTTTACTAGTCTTCTTTCCCATTGCCATCCACTCCAATTTGAGATTTCTGTTGTATCAAACTATACTGCTACAAAAACTTTCTAAATGGCTCCAGACTCTAAGAATTATTTTCTAGGAGGTATGATTCACATACAATATACTGCTAATGATGCCTTTTGGAGTCATGCAGCTCATAGCAGCCCTGTGATACCCCCTTCACCAACCAGCCTCGCATAGTTCTGTAAAAATTCATTCTACCAAAATGCTGCTCTCACTGTATTAGTCTGTTGTTGAAGAATCTTAATTTTTTTTTCTTTTGCTTATTAGCTAAAGTTAAAGCTCCTACTTAGAAATCTGGCTATCCCTCATGAATTATTTTCATTTTGTTTTGTGGTTTTCCCCCTCCCCCGACTTCCTAATTTGAGGGCTACTGACTTTTCTCAACATCTCAGGCCTTAACTTCATTTCCAAAGACTTGCCTGATCCATAAAGACCTTACTTTACAGATATCTTTGCCTGTTTTAAATATGGTGAGGAAGGGGGAGAGAAGGGAAAATAAAATATGTGTACTGTGTGGGACAGGGGCTCCCTATGCACTATCTCATTTAATTCTTTCTCCAAACGTAGGACATCCTAGAAACCATACCAATTTGACAGAAGAGGAAATAGCTTCAGAGAGATTAAATCATTTAAATGAAGTTATACAACCCAAAGAGTTGGGATTTGAACTTGGGTTTGTCTAATTTCAGAACTCTTTCTCTAGCTGATTGTCATTTTGCCTCTACTATATTAGCTATACCAGGTTTTATTTTCTTAAGTTTTATTTAGGTTATAACAAAATGTCATATAGGGCAGCCTCCCAACAAAAAGCTTCCTGCTTTCTCATAAAGCTGTTGGGAACATTTCTCTCCTTTCTCTGTCTCTGTTTCACAACTGGGTTATTATTTAAACAGTGTTAATCCTTTCAATTCAGTAATATAAAGTAGTCCTTTTATGATAATAAGGGACACATCTTAGATAAGTAAAGTCTATGTAGAGTTCCCAAATGTTTTATCCTGTGGTAGCATATCCTTCAAGAGTAAACCATTAGGAGATTCACTAACAAGTGGTCAAATTGTCAGGTCTAAAACTAATTTATTTTTATTAACTCCGTTTACTTCCCGGCAGAGAATTGAGCATCATGAGGGTTGCTTAACCATGGAATAATTATGAATTATGGGGGAGAAAGAAAACTAAAAGCATCCATCTGCTCTAAACAAGATGAAATAATCACTCCAAATTATTCAAGAATTCTCTGAAGTCATTTTCTTGCTTTTCTATCTTATCCTCCATAGTAGTATTTGCTTAAAATCTGCCCCCTCCCATCCCATTTTTTTAAACATCTTTTTTGGAGTATAATTGCTTTACAGTGGTGTGTTAGTTTCTGCTTTATAACAAAGTGAATCAGTTATACATATACATATGTCCCCATATCTCTTCCCTCTTGCATCTCCCTCCCTCCCACCCCTCTAGGTGGTCACAAAGCACCGAGCTGATCTTCCTGAGCTATGCAGCTGCTTCCCACTAGCTATCTATTTTACGTTTGGTAGTGTATATGTCCATGCCACTCTCTCACTTTGTCACAGCTTACCCTTCCCCCTCCCCGTATCCTCAAGTCCATTCTCTAGTAGGTCTGCATCTTTATTCCCATCTTGCCCCTAGGTTCTTCATGAACTTTTTTTAAAAATTCCATATATATGTGTTAACATACGGTATTTGTTTTTCTCTTTCAAACTTACTTCACTCTGTATGACAGTCTCTAGGTCCATCCACCTCATTATAAATAACTCAGTTTCATTTTTTTTATGGCTGAGTAATATTCCATTGTATATATGTGCCACATCTTCTTTATCAGTTCATCTGTTGATGGACACTTAGGTTGCTTCCATGTCCTGGCTGTTGTAAATAGAGCTGCAGTGAACATTTGGTACATGACTCTTTTTGAATTGTGGTTTTCTCAGGGTATATGCCCAGTAGTGAGACTGCTGGGTTGCCTCCAATCCCATTTTTTAAAATCTGGGAGCAGGTAGAAAGGGATCCAATTTTTGTGCTAATATTTGAAGATTATTCTCAACCATTAGCATTCAGGTTGCTCCATTCATGTTCTAATTCTGCATTTCACCCAGAACTGGAGGCAGTGGTTAGGTAAGAGCAAGCAGGTATGAGGATTGGGGTGAAACAAGGAGTTTAGCATTCTGTTTGATTACATTTTAAAACTTCATTATAATTTCATGGTGACATCCAAAATATAAGCAGTTAATCCTCAATTGTATAGATTATAAGGTATCATGAAACATGCTCTTAAGCCATTATGTAGAGTGTAAAAATTTGTTGCTTTTCATTGATAGATGGGAGGTCAGATTTTTAAGTTTCTTGTATGTCTGTTAACTTTGATTTTATTTCTTTTAGTACTTTAGGAAATTACAGAAAATGCATTTTAGCTAATATTGTACAAAAGTATTATAATAAAAAAGGATTCGGAACAGTAGTCTGGAATTAGGACACCATGCTTCTTGCTTGTTCTGGGACAGTGACATGACCTTGAACAAATCATTTAAAATCTCTGGGTCTTTAACATTTCCTCATTTATTTTAAAATTTATTTTTATTTATTTTTTTAAAAAATTATTTTATTTTTTTGGCTGTGTTGGGTCTTCGTTACTGTGCACGGGCTTTCTCTAGTTGTGAGAAGCAGGGCCTATTCTTCATTGTGGTGCACAGGCTTCTCATTGTGGTGGCTTCTCTTGTTGCGGAGCATGGGCTCTAGGTGTGCAGGCTTCAGTAGTTGTGATACATGGGCTCAGTGGTTGTGGCGCGTGGGCTCTAGAGCACAGGCCCAGTAGTTATGGTGCATGGGTTTAGTTGCTCGACAGCATGTGGGATCTTCCTGGATCAGGGATTGAACCCGTGTCCCCTGCATTAACAGGCAGATTCTTAACCATGGTGCCACCAGGGAAGCCCCCCCTCATTTATTTTTAAAATGTTGATTTCACATCTAAAATCCTGTGACTCAATACTGTAATGACTTTCTCTGCATTCATTCCTCTTTGTTGCTCCTACCGTTTAAAATAATGATTACATTAAAATCCTAAACACTGGTTTTTAAAAAAGCACAGGTGGATATACTGTGGGGTTTTTCTTTTTTTTCTGATATGCTCTCTGTTTACGGACACTTTGCGCTAGTTTGCATTAAAACTTGAATTGTAGCTCAGCAGGTTGCTAATTATGTTTGGTTGGAATACCAAAGGGAATTGAAAATAACTTTTTACCTATATGACTCATAAGAGCAGTGATTATACTTCAAGACTTTACTTTCTCTGTAATATTAGGAATTATGAGATTCACAGGAAAATCAATAGTTTTTTGCCTTTCAGATCAGTCTATAATGGAATGAAATTTTGGGTATGATATATGCTGTTTTCTTCTTTGCTTTCAGAGAACACATAGGCTTGGAAGGTAACATGATACAAATAATTTTGCAGTTTTTTACCTCTGTGGTAATATATGCATATCACACCTTCTTGAGGTTTGCTTTATTGTAAGTGGTGTTGTCTAGAAGAGTGAGCACTGAAGAAATAAATGTTCCGACTCTGTAGTAGTGGGCTGCATGACTGTGACCTTAGGAAAGATTCCCATCCCCCAATTCTGTGACTTCCTTTATTCTAGAAGGAGGTTGAACTAAATTATTTTTGGTAACAATCAGTTGCTAACATTTCTTGAATACTTACACAAATGTGCAATGAGGCAGGTCCTGCTATCACCCTACCTCATTTCAAGAAGAAACTGAGGTCTAGTAGAGATTAAGTAATTAGCCCTTAGTAGTGGAAGAGCTGGTATTCAACCAACACCTACCCACGCACCACCTGCTTCTAAAACTCATAATTTGACCACTTAGGTATACTGCCTCCCAACTTAAACAGTCTGTGATTATGGGAATTTCTAATACAGAAGTATCTATCTTAAACAACATTCAGAATCTCAAGATACTGCCCACATCAGTTGCTAAGTATTCCTATGTAAATTTTCTCCAGCCCATGCCAGATCACTATGTACATTTGTAACACTTGCTGCTGTTTCTAAATAACTTTAAAATAGTTTGTACTCGCATTCACAACACTCCATAAGGTAAGTTGGGCAACTGAGATACTATAATACATACGAGAAAGAAGATTTGGCGGGTGTTATTTAGGTGGTGAATTGGTAGAACCAGATCTTGAACCCACTTCTTGGCTACTCCTGTTTTCTATAGAACATATACCTATGATGATTGCTTTTAAAGATTCACACAAAAAAAGATCAATCACTGAAAGACTCTCTCAGATTACTACTGAGATAATAGTAATAATCCAAGAGGTTATTTTATATTATATAATATTCCTTTCTGCATCTGTGACTTTCCGTCTGTTACCATGAATAAATTGTCCCATCTCCGATCCAAGGCCAGCCTCTACTTGGGCTCGGGATCTCATCCCTTCCCTTCTACTCAAGAACTTTGTTCTTGAATTTTTCCTTGTCTCTTATGTAACATTGATTTCTTTCTCTTAACCAAATCATTCTTATTAGCATACAAACATGTTATATCTTTCATCATAAGGGGGAAAACATCCTTTCCTAGATTTTGCATTCTCCCTTAGTTTTGTCACATATTGGATGCACTTAGTTGTGTCACATTTTTGTCAATTTCCCTTGATAGTAAAACTCCACGGAATTTTTTCTGCTTCTGTTACCATTTCCTTATTCTTCATTTCTCCAGTCTCCTTGCTCAGGATGTACTACTTCCACTTCAGTGAAATTTTTCTTTTCATAATTATCATCAACTTCCATCTTAACAAGCAAGTGGTTGGTTCCTAGTCATTTTACTGGACTTCTCAGTACTTGACCCACTTGTTCATTTTCTCCTTCTTAAAACCTTTCTTTACTAAGCTTTAAGACTGTCAAGTTCTGAAAATCTCCCTGGAAGCCTCTCTTTTACTAACTTCTGTTTTACTCCTGGACTTCTAGTTGTTGGAATGCCTCTGAACACAGTCCATGAACCTCTTTTCTTTCTCTTCACTCATCCTCAGATGATCTCATTCATTCTCAGCACTTTAAATATCATTCCACAAACAGTTTTTTGCATGAACCAATTTAAGTCTCTCATACTGTTTGTGCTACTTTGCACTGACTCAACCTGTTGCAATTTAATCTAACCCCCATCCCCTGAAAAATAAATAAAACAGTTTCAGCCAGAAAAACCCAAATCATTCCAATGTGATGAATCCTAAATTTGTATCTTTAGCCTTCACCTCTCTCCTGAGGTCCTGATTCGTATATTTAACTGCCTACTTAATATTTGGGTGGCTGTTAGGCATTTCAAATTTATGATGATTAAACATACAATTTTATTTTATTTTACTTTAATGCTGAACAAGGAAACTGATAAGCTTTTAAGATCAACAAACCAAAGGGAATGAAAAGAATTTAAATGGTCTCCAATCTTGGGAAAGCACAAGAGCATGTTATGTGACGGGTAGAATGTCAACTCATCTTCATTTATGGGCAATTCCAAAGGTATTCTATTCTGTCCCTCATGAAAGAAAGAGAGAGTAGTAGTAAATCATTTTTGAACAGACCCAATGACATAGAGAATCCATTCTTCCAACAATTTTGAAACTTATTGTACCTTGAAAAAATTTAACTAATGCCACCCAGTGCAGTTAGGTGAAAAGCTGGAAAGGCAAGATATTTTGTGTTGAAAATGCAAGCTAAACTGTTGACTTACAAATCTCTGTTTTTGTTTCTGCTAAATTTGTACCTCTCAAGTCTTCCCCACCATAGTTTATGGCAGTCGATTTGGGTAAAATGATAGGTAGGAGTTCCTTGAACTCACCAAGCTCATTGCTACCTCTGAGCCTTTACACTTGATGGTCCCTCTTCCGATGATTCTTTCCCATCATCATTTGAATGCTGTTTAAGCATTGCTTTGCTTCTTTTGACCTCTAAAAATATCAGTGACATCAGAGTGTCAGACACCAGTAACAAAGTAGCTTTTATTTATTTGGAATGAAACAAGTCAAAACCACAAGATGGTAGCTAAGAGAAAGGTTTTCTCAAGACAGATCAAACAAACGTTTTTCAGTTTTTTAACCACTGAGTTATTAAGTTGATTTTTCTTTCAATCTGTGTTATTTTTTGTTGTTTTTATTGTTTACTAGCAAACATCATTCCATTAGCCACATAAAACTAATTCAGTACATGAAGATGCACATGCTGTACTGGACATTTGAAAGTTATCCGGTTCTTAACACTGTTTCAGCTAAACGAAATGTTTCCATATTTTATCTTCTGGGCTACTGTTAATCACCATTCTCCTTTCTTTTTTTATTAAACATATAATTCTTGGGAAATGATATATTGCTTGGAAATATTAGAAATGCAATACTAGTTACTAATATGTGTTATAGTTTTGGAAATACCTACAAATTAGCAAATATTAATTTTCATAGAGAAATTGAAGGTTAGTTTCTTGTTTGTAATGTTAAGCTTCTGAGTTTACTGCTATATTGTACATGGGTATTATGTAATATATTGCTTTACCCAATGCAAAAGTCAAGGCTATTAATCACCGAATAGCTAATTAATCTTTAGAATTAAGTACTTATATCCAAAATAGAAAAATTTCGAAGTATTTCTTAAAATTTTAGAGATATATATTTCTCTCATTTATATTTTTCTCTGTATAGCAAATCAGTTGCTTGGAAAAGCATTCTTGTTTTTGTTTTGTTCTAGTTTTGTCACTGATTTTTAAAAAAATTTTCTTAAGAAAAACTGATTGTGGTACAGCAAGTTTGTTAGGCTCTGAGCAGATCACTCATGAATTCTCTTATGCAAAGAAAAAAATCACATCTGAAATAACCTGAAAATCATAGCTAAGAACACTGGTTAGAAATATATTAATGTTCTACCACCCACCCCCCTAACTTTCTAGCTACTCTTGGTTTTTATAACTTTTTCTTTCAGAGGAAATAGATATTGCTTTGTTTGAGATAGTGTTTTTTATGCTTATACATCTTATTTTTAAGATTATGACTCATGGATTTTAATAGCCCTGTCAGTCACTTTATGGACAAATCTTCTTAGCGGAGGGATAATGATTAAAAAATAAAGATACCATGCCCTTTGTATTATAGGCCCTGAACTGTAAAAATCATCTGTTTTTATGGAATGTCAAATTAAATTCAAATAAGGGGTAACAATAATACTATCAAATTCTAACATGAATTTACTAACATATCTGCAGAACCATGCATGGTTTCAATTATCTGGAAGTACTTACACATATTTAATTTATATGCCTCCACCCTCTTAGCCTTGAGTTATGTTGACCAAAGAAGCCACTGGACTCTTTTATTTATTATGCAAAAACCCAAGTGATGGTATAAGTAAAATATACTGTTTTCTGGTTGCAAAGTTTATACGCCATTTCACTTCCTGTAATCAAATACAGCTGTTAATATTATCATGTCTTGACTATCTGTGTATGCTCTGCATAGCTGCAGTATGCACTCACAGATTCGTGAAGGACTATACAGCTGTTCTAGATTAGGGTTTACGCTGCAAAATCTCTGTGTACTTTCCTAGTTTGGTTAAGTTCACTTAAAAGCATTTTACTGGGGAAGTTGGACTTGCTATATATACTGGTAATAGCCTAGAAATGAGATATAGATGTTGATATATTTGACAAGATTTATCAACCACTCTCCCCTCTCCCCTTAAAAAATAGGTTTGATGCCTAACCAGTAGATTTTCTTGGTGTTCATCTCTATGGTTTAAGTCTAATTTTCTGCACCATAAGATGTTATGATATAGTGATAAGAACATAGAATATGTAGTTAGACCCAATTCTAGTCCAGATTCTGCTGTTCACCAGCATTATGGCCTTAGGCCAAGATATTTAAGGTCTCTAAGTCTTACTTACCTTGTCTATAAAATAGAAATAAAAGCCGATCAAATAGATTTGTTTGAGAATTGAGTTAACATAAAAAATGTGCTTTGTAAACTGTATATTGATTATATAGATGTCAGAATTCTTATAGGTATTACCTTTCCTTTATAATTCAGTATTTTACAATATATCCAGGTTATCTTCCTCACTTTTTATTATGATTGCATAACCTGTCAGCGTCAAAACGACAAGAGATGGAGTTGAACCTGTCGTGACCCATAACACATACTGCTTCTTTCACCTAAAAGTCCATTGTCCCCAATTTCTACTTAATTGAAGGTTCCAGTTATGTTTGAATAATGGAAGTTTTAGTTTTTTTATGACTTCAGAGTACTTTCAGCTGATAAAATTTGAGCCACAACACAGTTGACCATAGAAAAGACACTAGGGACTTGCCTCGTGGTGCAGTGGTTAAGAATCCGCCCCCCAATGGAGGGGACATGGGTTCGAGCCCTGGTTCGGGAAGATCCCACATGCCGCGGAGCAACTAAGCCTGTGCGCCACAGCTACTGAGCCTGCGCTCTAGAGCCCGTGAGCCACAACTACTGAAGCCCGCGCTCTTAGAGCCCATTCTCCGCACCAAGAGAAGCCACCGCAATGAGACACCCATTCACCTCAAGGAAGAGTGGCCCCTGCTCCCTGCAACTAGAGAAAGCCCGTGTGCAGCAGCAAAGACCCAGTGCAGCCAAAAATGAATTTTTTTAAAAAAGACACTAAATTCTGAAGCCTGTATTAGAATAACTTGAATTGTACCAATATATAAAGAAACCTTGAAAAGGTTATTTAGTTATAACTAGTCATTTTTTATGTGTGTTTATGGTTGCTATGAGACAAACGAGAATTAAAGAGCAAACTCACAGTTTCAGCACAGCCAAAAATGAAAATGAGGGGCTTCCCTGGTGGCGCAGTGGTTGAGAGTCCGCCTGCCGATGCAGGGGATACGGGTTCATGCCTTGGTCTGGGAAGATCCCACATGCCGCAGAGCGGCTGGGCCTGTGAGCCATGACCGCTGATGAGCCTGCGCGTCCAGAGCCTGTGCCCCGCAACGGGAGAGGCCACAACAGTGAGAGGCCCGTGTACTGCAAAAAAAAAAAAAAGAAGCTTGAGAAAGAGGAAATTTTTTTTCTTGTTTGGTTTGTATAGGCACATCGTAAATATAAGTGATCATTCTGACATTTTGAGGCATTATAAAGAAAATTCTATGTATAACATATCGAATCTTAAGTAAATAGAAGTTTTCAATAATTAAATAGGTTAAGGAATAGCAGTGTTATTTCTTTTGTAGCAGAGATTTTCAAAAAGATGTATTGAATCTCCTTAAAAAGATAAAAATGTATGAAACGACATAGCATCAGACAGTATAGAACAGACCAATAGATCTTAAATATTTGCTAAAGTATAGATGCATGGCTACCTTAGAGAAAGTCCTTCCTTGAGAATTTCACTATTCTGAGTATTTGGTAACTTTACTGTGTCCTTTACAAGGTTAAATGTAATTTGATAGAAATAGGACATCAGTTCAGGAGCTATCAATCCATATCACTATGATAAACCGCAACTGAGAGAGACACTGTCCATTCTGCCTACGAGTGGCTTGTTGGGAATGACAGGTGCAGCCTGTGTAGGATCTGAGGACAATATGTTGCAAATGCCCCCAGCTCTTCTGGAGCTGCCGCTTTGTTCTCAGTGTCTTCTGATTGTCGCCTGGTACCTGTAGTGCTGCAACACCCTTGCCTACTCCTGCCCTTTAAAAAAAAAATTTTTTTTAATTGCTTCAGCATGATGCTTATTGCTAGAATGAATTTTTCAAATACCACATTTTTAAAAAAATGCCACTTCTCTGTTTAAGAACCCATGTAGACATCCTCATTCATTAAACTACTCTTTCAGCATTCCAGATTCTCCATAGTCTGACCTCACCCTACAATTCCATCCCAGATTTGTTTATTATACCAAGTTCCATTCCACAGAGGATTGGGGGAGCCCATGAGAATACTTATGATAAAATAATGGATAAATATATTTAGAAATGAGGAACCTTGGAAATACAGAAATAAAGAGCCCAGAAGGTGACACTGGGGACGAAAACTTAGATGCACAGCTTATACCTGCTGTGACTAAGGTTAAGGGTTAGCTCTAGATATCTGCTGTTCTGCTAGATATCACCTGTTCTGCCGTCCCCTCCAACATGCACCGTCTCTACTTCAGCCTTCTCCCACTGTGCCCATGTTCAATGACATTTCCATGTATGTGTGTGTGTTCACTTATCTTTCTGATATCCTCCCATTATTCAAAGTTCAGTCTCATATCCATTTCCCATCTTCCATGAAGCCTTCCCTTTGTTCCAGCCCTCTTGGAATTCTTTCTCTGACTTCTGTAGCAGTTATACTCACTGTACAATAGTGTCAACTCTTTATCACCCATCTTTTATGGTGATCCGGAATTATGTTTTCGGTCAGCTTTCCTGAAATAGATTTTTAAGTATTCTGAGAAATTTTTATATTTCTAAGCTTGTCTGTTGGTGGCTCCCTTTATTCACATCAGCATCCTATACTGGTGCCTGTGCCACCACCATTCTTCAAGCATCGTGTTTCACTCTCCTTCTGCATCCTTCACAGGAGCCTGCACAAGTCCGAGATTATAATGTAGGCAGTAAAGTCAGGAATGACTGGCAGGTAAGTAAGTCTGTCTGTCTAGTCAATGCTTGTATTTGCAAAAAGCATGGCTTTAATATTTGGAGCTTTCCATTGTGGACCTTTTCAGATATATGGCTGTGTGGATAGTTTAACCACTCTCCGGAGGAAAAGTTAGACTTTGAAGAAAAGTGTTACAATTCTGAATTTTCTTATCTCAAAGCACAATTGTGAATCAGTCCCCTTCATAATGTCATTTCTCCTGACCTTATAGTTCATACTGTGGCTCTGGAATGAAACTCAGGTAGGCCCCAAAACCTGTCTACTAAAGCATTCTACAACTATACAATTCTAATCACCCAGTGTTGCAGTAATTTATGCCCAAGATTATGCTACTAATTACTTGAATTTGGTGAACAGCAGGTATGGAACCAGAAATTTCCAGAACATTTTGAGGGAGGAGGGTATGGGGCAGAGAGGTAAAGAGTTACCAGGATGATATAAAAAACCCTGTAAAATTGGCAAAGATGAGGTTCTCATACCTGGCAGTATCTGCAATCTGTTCAAATGTTACCAGTATCTTCTGCATGTCTCCAGACAGACCTTTGGAGGCCTGGGAAGCCTGCATCTGTATTTGGGCGTATGCTGCCTCATATGGTGCTTTCTGTAGTAGTCAGGACAGATGTGGTTACATATCCTTTGCCTTTAAAGAAATTTTATATTTTTAACCTCATCTGTTGATGTCACCTTCATTTGAATCATCCTGTAGTAATGCCTGTGCAACCAGCATTTAAAAAAAAATACCTCAATTAAAAACCCTAAACTGAATAATTCTCATACATATGAACTACTAATTTGAACATGCATATAGTTGCTATTAGCATTAGTAAAAATATACATTTTCAAAGAGTCTCAATTTATAGTAATTTTGGTCATTGCATATATTCTCAAAAATAACAATTACTATCATTATGGGGGGAAATGAGGATGGAGGAATCTAGGCATTTTTTTTAATGGTTAAAAAAAAAAAATCCTGTTTTAAAAAATGTTAATAGTGTTGGGTCCATAGAATTAAGTCCAGATTTCCTTAGCATACGTTCAAGGCCCTTCCCAAGCTGGCCCTTGTCTACTTTTCTAGCTTTGGCACCCACTGTTGTCCCATCCTTCATGGTCCTGAAACCCCCTGTTGTTTCCTGCCCCTCTCTCTTTCCCTTTGTCCTATAAATTCTGACTCATTCTCAAGACTATTTTGAATCTGTTCTGTGAAATCTTCTCTGTCCTTTTAGATTCCCTTTGTATATGTGTGTGCACACAAATAAAGTAACTCTGAGCAGATGCTTTACAATTTAGAAGTCTTTCATTCACTAAACTGGCTTATGTAAATAATCTATAAATACTTGCTGAAGAAAGGAAGGAAAAGACAAAGTGCACATGAGAGTTCATAAATTTGTATAATGCTTCTTGTATAGTGGTTGTTTAGGATTTATGTTGATTTGAAGATTATTGTTAACATCACTGACTTGATAGTTCAGATTATGGATGAAGGTGGGAGATACTTGTTTAAATTGTCTTTTTTGGAAAGATTTTAGGTTAATTTTGTATTGTAACCCAAAGGTTTGGGTTCTAGCTCTACCACTGACTATATTTAAATTATCTAATCCTATTTCCTTATCTGTAAACTGTGAAATTTTTAATACAATTTTCATTAATTCATTCATTTGTTTATTCATTAAACATTTGTCTTCTAGACATTATTTTTACCTTTACAATATAACCTTTAAATAATGGGCTTTCCAGTTATACTGCTTAAACCTTTAGAAAGTGCATCAAAATGTTTGTGTTTTCTTTTTTTTTTTTCTTAGCAGCTTATTTGCCTACCTTATTCTTTTGGAAATCTGCACAAAACAGTCTTTCAGATATATGGTCCCTAGAGATTGTAGTTTCAGCTCTATCTATAAATAATTATATATGGATAGGTGATTTAATCTTAGCCGAACATCTGAAATGATATACAAAAATTGCTTTTTGTTAGTTTCTTACTAGGGAAGTATTGATTGCTAAATAGAATAATAAAGAGATTGATATGCAAGATTAGCTGTTTTTTTCCAAAGAGGGAAAGTAATAGAAGGTAAGAAATTTCATGCAGATTTATGCAGTGGATGAGTTAGATGTGATTGCCTCAAAGTATGTTTCTCCTTTGTAAACCAAACATTTTCTTTGCTTTTGTCTTGCTGAATGGAAAATTGATTATCTTAATTGTGCCTCTATTCAAACTCACTTATAAATGACTGTGTGGCAAACTGTAAGGAAGTAGAGAATTTCAGCATTTGAAAGTTTTCACTGCACAAGTGTACTTTAATTTTGGATTTTAAATTTTAATTTGGCTATTAAAATCATGAGCTAGTTTATTTCTTAGTTAAAGAAAATTTGTAAGAGCATGAGGATAATAATACACTGTGACTACACATGTCATGTTTTAGAAGTGAGGTACTAGGTTGGTGCTGAGAAGTTGTATAGATAGGAAGAGTAAGAATTAGGAAATAGTAAGTGAACTTGAAATTTCATAGTATATTTTTATTGCCTTTAAGGTGAAGGTGGCAAAGATGTAGGAAATTGATGGTAATTCAGTCTTTCTATAATATAAGGCACTTAAGATATTCTTTTGTAATCTTTAAAAAATGTATTTAAACAACTTAAATGAGAGTTAATCTTTTCATGATTGTAAGTCATTGTTTATTATGTCCTGCAGATCATGATTTTTCTAGTTTTAATGTGTAATTCCTTTCAACTAAATTTGAAAATAGAAGCCTGAAATGGAGTAAAAACTTAAGACTACTGGAGTAGATTTATCTCTGACAAATCTACTTATCTTAGCAGTGGTTTATTAGTTTTTTTTTAATGAAAACTCAATTCTTTGGTTGCCAAAGTGTCATGGGAGAAATAACAAAAGTTAATAGGATTCAAAATGCAGAACATTTTGGAAAATGGTGTTTTGCTCATTTAGGCATACTCTTTTGTAAAATACTTTGTCATTAAAAGAAATAAAACTTCCAATAAAGGACAACTATGTGACTTTTAAATTAAGTAGTGATTGTGGAATTTTAAGGGAACTTGGGAGCAATTTATAATTCATTTCCATTTTTGAAGAAGAAAAGACTTCGTTTACTGCTGTATAGAATATTGAATGATTACTGTCTTCCTTTTTTTTTTTAAGTGGAAATTTCTTATCCTATATAGAAACTTTTTAGAATTTTGGATTTGTAGTTGGCATTTGTGCTCTGGCCTACAATTCAGATCATGACTATTTTGGTCAATTTCAAAATAAGAAAAAGATGGAATTTTAAGTAATTTGTAGTTTGTGTTAGCAAGGTTTGGAATATATCCTCTGATTGACAGAGGCAAGCTTTGACGTGAGTAATTAAAAAGAGTGCATACTGGGACCAGTTTACTAATGCTTGTACAGTTAATTGGCTCTGTTTTAAGAAGTGTAAGAGTGCTTGTAATACACTCTTCAGAGTGTTAGATGCCATCATTGAGTTGTTTTTCTATGCACTGTTTTATTAGTCCTGTTGTATTATATCACTAAATCAGTATTCAGCTAAACCCAAACGTCACCATTATGGAATAAATTTCTAGGAGACAGAAATAAACTGAAAATATTCAAAAATATTTTAATTAGTATGATAACATTATTATTAAAAAGTGAAGGGGAAATCAGGCTATTACAATTTAGCATTATGGTGCAGGAACAGTAATTTCTCAGCTCTGTCAGCTGCTCTTGGGTTTACTGTTCTGCACATTTACCTTAGTTAGGTAGATGCTCATTTTCAGCAGGCACATTTAATAATAACATTAATCTTTTTGTGCTCATAACTCATAAAAAACATTTTCAATAATTTCTTCTCTAAGTTTGTACCTGGGATTTATAACTTGCATAAATCTCAAAAATCAGTCTCTCTTTAACTGTCGAAAATGGTTGGCTGTATATAGCAATCAGAATTTTTTTATCTTCCCAATGCTTTCTTAGAAAGTTGTTTTGAAGCTTTATTAGTGAGAACATAATGTATTTTGAATACTTCATTTTTCTGTAAAATTTTCTTTTCTTCCAATCTTTATATTCTTTGTCAGGATCAGAAATAGTTTATCATGAATTTTGGAATTTTCCCTCCTTGTGAAATTTTGAGGTGTCAAAGTTGACATTCTGCTTTTAATTCATACAATATGGGGAGGTTCCGTTTTAAAAATCCTAAGTGGGGGCTTCCCTGGTGGCGCAGTGGTTAAGAATCCGCCTGCCAATACAGGGGACACGGGTTTGAGCCCTGGTCCGGGAAGTTCCCACACGCTGCAGAGCAACGAACCCCGTTCGCCACAACTACTGATCCTGCGCTCTAGAGCCTGTGAGCCACAGCTACGGAAGCCCGTGTGCCTAGAGCCCGTGCTCTGCAACAAGAGAAGCCACCACAGTGAGAAGCCCGTGCACTGCAATGAGGAGTAGCCCCCTCTCGCCACAACTAGAGAAAGCCTGCTCGCAGCAACGAAGACCCACCGCAGCCTAAAATAAAATTTTAAAAAATTATTTTAAAAAATCCTAAGTGGAATTAAATAACTAAAATTTAAATACAATTCTTAAAGCTTATTTTTATGAATGCTATATGGTAAACAGAAAGGCAATAAAGATAATTCTCTATATTTAGACTGAATTGATTTCTTCACTAACAAACACTGACTGACCTTAATCCATTGCATGCAATGTGGCTTCCGCCTCTACTCCTTAGTAGAGTGGTTGAAATTGTCTCATTCCCTTTTACTTTATAAACATTTAAGGTCTTTGGCCTAACAAAATTTACTGTGGCACTAAGGGATGATCCTTTACTTTCTGTATAGTACAAGGAAATAATCTGTTCTCCTTCACTTCACATCAGTCCTCCTCTCCATTTCTCAGAGATGTTCTGGAGTTATATAACTTTGTTTTTAATTTTAATACAGCTTCAAGAGTGTTACCCTTTTTTTAAAAAAAGAATCATTTATTGTTTAGTTAATGTTATAATTTATAGCAGTGATCCCCAACCTTTTTGGCACCAGGGACCGGTTTCGCGGAAGACAGTTTTTCCACGGGGTGGGGGAGAATGATTCAGGTGGTAATGCGAGCAACGGGGAGCAGCCAATGAAGCTTTCCTTACTCTCCCGCTGCTCACCTCCTGCTGTGCATCCTAGTTCCTAACAGGCCATGGACCACCACCAGTCCACTGCCCAGGGGTTGGGGACCCGATTTATAGAGTTTGCTTAATAGGTCTTTTCATTTTTTTTTTTTTTTGATATGGACCATTTTTAAAGTCTTTCTTGAATTTGTTACAATATTGCTTCTGTTTTATGTTTTTGGTTTTTTGACTGCAAGCCATGTGGGATCTTAGCTCCCTGACCAGAGATCAAACCTGCATGCCCTTCATTGGAAGGCGAAGTCTTAACCACTGGACTGCCAGGGAAGTCCCTGTTACACTTCTTATTGAGGCATTTTGTGCTCACTCAATTTTAACATTAGAATTTCATTTTTGTTTTTGCTTTTGCTGTAGTTGTGAATGCTTTCAGAAAGAAAAAGAGCTAAAGGAAATATAGCATGTGTAGAAGCATATTTAAGCATACATTTATACCTCTTTTTAGAGAAAAAATGAGGTATACAAGATATATTCTGTTGCCTATCTACCAGAGGAATTTTATACAATATTCTAAAGTTTTAAACTTCTCAGAAGTAAGACCCTAACTCATTCATTTTTGCATACCCATTACAGGCTAAATATACTAAGCACTCAGCAAATGATTATTAATTCAAGCTGAAGGGAGTGCTTGAGGTTTCTATATTTTTTGAATGAAATTCGAATTCATGTAATGGTCATGAATTTGATCATACATAAGTCCATATGTACAGAAATAACTAGATTCTTTGTGTATGTATAAACCCTCAGTGTGTATACAGACTCTTACATGAAGTTTTCTTGCATGATTCTCTAGAGGGAATTTTAAACATAACTTATTTGTTATTTTATAGGTGTATTGCACATTTCATTTTTCTTTACTGACTACTCATTTTTTTTCCCATTAAGGTGCTGATTGCATATTTTCCAAGCATCTGCAATTAATTAAAATCTTTACAAGCTTCCTTAAACCTAAATACTATAAATTTTATACTTGAGAAATCTGAGATGGAAATTAAGTGGTTGACAGTTATTAATAAAAATCTTATGATCAGATCTAAATTTCATATGATCGGATTTCTAGCATTAAACCCTTATCAATAATAAGTACCTATATATTTTTTATACTCAGTATTTAATAAATAATAATAAATCATGAATATTTAATAGTATTGTATTCCACTTTAATATTTTCACATTACATATCTATTTATCAGATATTTGAGAACCTGCTCTGTGCTTTTTGACTACAATAGTGAGCAATGTTAAAAAGCTTAAAGAAGATAGTTTAGGTGATACAAACTTTAACATTTCATGAAGTGGACAGTTTCCTTTTGGAGAACTGCAAAATGGGGCAGAAGGCAGGAGGCTTTTATAGGATAAAGAATAAAGAACAAAGAAGAGAAAAATTGAAGATATCTGATTGACTGGGGCCAATTAATCAACCTTGTTTGGAGTGAGAAGACCCAGAGTTGGCTTGGCGTTTGGGGATTGGCTGACAGGACATACAGCATTTCTGGTCAAGTGGACATTTATAGGGACACGGAAGTTGTCTAAGTTTTGGTTTGCTGGTGTGGCACCCCAGGCAGGAGCAGCTCCATCTTAGCCCTAGAAATCTATTTCAATAATGATAACAGGACCTGGCCTGTACTGTCATGAAACTTACTGCCTAGGAAAGGATGCAGACGTTAAGCAAATAATGAATTCACTCTAGGTATAGCACTGAAGAGACTAAGACTAAGACTAAGCCTCCTCCCCCTTCCTGGGAGGAGGTTGGGCCTGGAAATTGAGTTATAAGAACTCTTGAACAACAAGATTCTGAGACCTTCCAGATTGGTGAATGTGTTGATGTGCTGGGAAGGTGACCCTCCTGTAGAAGACATGGAAGCTCTGCACCCCATCCCCACTGCATACCTCATCCTGTGCATCTCTTCCATCTGGCTGTTCCTAAGTTATACCCTTTAAATAAATAAACTGGTAATCATAAGTAAAGCACTTTCCTGAGTTATAGAGAATTATCAAACCTGAGGAGGGGGTCGTGAGAATCCCTGAATTTGTAGTCGGCCAGGTAGAATGGCAAATAGCTTGGTGACTGCATTTTGCAGCTAGCATCTGAAGTATGGAGTCTTGTGGGACTGAGCTCTTTACCCCTGGGGTCTATGCTAACTCTGCATAGTGTCGGAATTAAATTGAATTGATAGACACTCATTTGACTTTGAAGACTTAGTGTTGAAGAGAAACCACATGTTTGGTGTCAGAAAACACTACAAACCAGGCAAAAGGAAGTAGAAGATTCCAGTAGAGAAGTAGCAGTAATGCAGACTCTGAGGTGGGAAGGGGCTTGACTTGTTCCAGGATCTGAAATGTGGCTTCAAAGCTTGTGTAAGCAGGTGATAGACATGATCAGATTTGAAACTTATTTTAAAAAAATTCTGATGACAACACAGAGAATTGGAGTGATCAGAAGAAGAATGGTTGCAGGGAGACTCATTTAGGAAGCTGGTACAATATTCCACACAACAGAGAAGAGAGGCTTGGGAGCAAGGGTCATGAAAGTGGGGATGGTCACATACAAGGTGACACAGAAAGCACCCCCATATGTTTTATGAAGCTTATAAAATATTATTGATTCTGAAGAAATAATTGTACAAGTAGCAAATTCAAAACTTTAATGGTGAAAGTTGAGATTCAGGATGATGTAGGAGAAGACCTAGCATATGTACATATTTGTGTGACTTTGTTAAGCATTTAGTCATCTGACTCACATTTTCTTAATTTTGAAAATGGGAACAATAATTCTTTTTCTTCCTACTTCATAGAGTTTGAAGATGAAGTAAGGTAATGTATGTCAGAGCACTTCATAAATTTGTTGTAGAAGAATGCCACTTCTCATCTGTATTTCTTCTCATCATCAAAACTGAAAGCAAAATAAAAGCTAGTTGGCTTACATTTCTTTTTTGGATATTTTCATCTGCCCTACTTAATAACTGAGTCTTCCAAGTGTGTATTTTAGGAAAAGTATTCCTATTTTAGGTGAAATATTTTTCTCAGAGGCTCTGAAGCTGTATTTCAGGAACAGCCAGTTCATAGAGGTGACCCTGATCTCTTAGTGTGTATGAACTACTTTTTTTTTAAATTTCTCAGAGCCTTAAGACAGGAGTGTGGGTGTGACCGTAGGGCTGGTATGGTAGAGAAAAATGAGAGAATGATTAGTCAGTGAGGGAGGAGTGGTTGCAGCTTCCAATCTGGAAGTACCTGAAGAGAAAGAGGCATGTTGACAGCCAGGATCCATAAGTTGAAGGCTGCATTCTACCAGATGTTAAGCATTTAGCAGGACTAGTGGAGTCAATTCATTCGTTAGTGGCTGCTCCGCAGAAGTAGAAGAACATGGCTTTCATTATAGTGCTTATGTGGATAACTACCCTAGAACAGTTCATTTTAACATCAGGGCAGGGACTCTGTCTTATTCACTGGTATATCCCAGTACCTAGTAGTATGTCTGTCACATGTTTCCTTAATAAAAACTTATTGAAGGAAGGCATTTTTGTAAAGCGTCTTCATAATACTTATTAAACTTTCTTAGACCATGTTTATCATGTACAACTATGCTTATGAACATAATGATTCTCTGAAATGTACCATATACCCATGTAGTCTACAGAGTCTGGTTGGTTCTCCCTCCTTAACATCTCTCATACCTGTTCCCCACTTCCATCTCCACTGCCACTTCCTTCATTGAATCCCTTTCCTCACCTGGATTATTATAGTTTTTAAACTGATATCCTACCTTCAAATCTTATATCCTCCAAACACCCTTCCCATTGCTGCTAGGGTGCAGCATCTGTAAGATACAAGTCTAGTCTTCTGCTAAAATACTTAAATGGTTCCCTTTTACATAGAGCAGTGAGTCTCCAGCCATGATGTTCTAACACACTGATATGTCACAGTCATTTGGAAGGTGATAGGTATATCATAGTATTTGTGCTGTCTCTCATGAAAATGAGTCCAGAGGAGATAAAAGTGAGGATGGTGCCATATTTATAAATTAGCTTTTAAATGGTTTATGAAATCACAAGGATAGAGAGAGACAGAGCAGCTAAAATGTCCAATGTCCATTTTCTTTACTACCTTATCTAACTAGAAAGAGCATACTTCTAAAGTAGACCTTGCCAGAACGATAAACTCAGTACTTTTTTCCAAAATGTTTTCATTATGGCAGTACCCTCTTTACTTAGTGATTTTTATTTATGCTTGGTGTTTGTTGTAGATGATAGTGTTTTTAAAATTTTTTAATAGAATAAAGGCATTAATAGAGGCACATTATACCTTTTAATACAGATATTATACATTTTTATAGTTATATGTTTCTAACCCTTCAAAGAATGAACTAAAAGACAAAAAAGATCAATATGAAAATGTCTTTCTCCATCATCTCTACATTTTTAGTAGGTTGAAATTGTGTTTCTGAAAGGAGTGATTGCCAACTTAAATTTATTTGTCATTGTCATGAATTGAGGAGTATAATGCAGCACAGACAATATGGTATGGCATCAACAGTGGGATCATCTTATAGATCAGGAAGTAGCAAGACCTGAATGTTGTCAGTTACAAGAGAGTCATAGTAATACAAATCCAGATAATGTTTTATCCATTTAAAAGTAAGTTTTCATCATTTTGAATTTGTATTTTCCTTCAAATAGATAAACATGTACAGTGGAATATTGAGTTACGGTGTTTATACTAATTCACTTTCTAATTGGAAAACGGAAGAAGCAAGGAAATCACAGAGAGGGGAGCCCAACTCTGCCTAAATCCTTGGCTGAGTGTCACATTTCACAGGCTGAGGGAAGACTCATAGGAAACCAGGCTAAAAAAACAGCAGTTGGAAGCCATAAGAACAAAACAGAGATGAGATATAAGTAGCTGAGTACCATGGGTTAGAGAGAATTTGCAGTTTGAATCAAGGCAAGGTAATTGTCTATTAGAATAGAAATCTAATAATCCTCAGAAAAGCCTAACAGAATTCAGTTTTTCTGTAATATATTATCTAAAGTGTCTAGTTTTCTACAAAAATATGAAACATGTAGTGAAGCAGGAAATTGTGATCCATGGCCAAGAAAAAATAGTCAATAGAAACGCTTGTTAACCCAGATTTGAATTTAACATAAATTTCAATGTAGCTATTTTAAGTATGTTAAAAGAATTAATAGGTATGTAAATGAACAGATAGGTACCCTCCCCAGAGCAATGGAAACTATATTTATTTATTTATTTTAACATCTTTATTGGAATATAACTGTTTTACAATAGTGTGTTAGTTTCTCCTTTACAACAAAGTGAATCACTTATACATATACATATATTCCCATATCTCTTCCCTCTTGTGTCACCCTCTCTCCCACCCTCCCTGTCCCACCTCTCTAGGTGGTCACAAAGCACAGAGGTGATCTCCCTGTGCTATGCGGCAGCTTCCCACTAGCTATCTAATTTACATTTGGTAGTGTATATATGTCCCCGCCACTCTCTCACTTTGTCACTGCTTACCCTTCCCCCTCCCCATATCCTCAAGTCCATGCTCTAGTAGGTCTGTGTTTTATTCCTGTCCTACCACTAATCTGTTCATGACATTTTTTTTTTCATAGAGTCCATATATATGTGTTAGCATACGTTATTTGTTTTTCTCCTTCTGACTTACTTCACTCTGACAGACTCCAGGTCTATCTACCTCATTACAAATAACTCAGTTTCATTTCTTTTTATGGCTGAGTAATATTCCATTGTATATATGTGCCACATCTTCTTTATCCATTCATCTGTTGATGGACACTTAGGTTACTTCCATGTCCTGGCTATCGTAAATAGAGCTGCAATGAACATTTTGGTACATGACTCTTTTTGCATTATGGTTTTCTCAGGATATATGCCCAGTAGTGGGATTGCTGGGTCGTATGGTAGTTCTATTTGTAGTTTTTTAAGGAACCTCCATACTGTTCTCCATAGTGGCTGTATCAATTTACATTCCCACCAGCAGTGCAAGAATGTTCCCTTTTCTCCACACCCTCTCCAGCATTTATTGTTTCTAGAGTTTTAGATGATGTCCAGTCTGACCGGTATGAGATGATATCTCATTGTAGTTTTGATTTGCATTTCTCTAATGATTAATGATGTTGAGCATTCTTTCATGTGTTTGTTGGCAATCTGTATATCTTCTTTGGAGAAATGTCTATTTAACTCTTCTGCCCATTTTTGGATTGGGTTGTTTGTTTTTTTGTTATTGAGCTGCATGAGTTGCTTATAAATTTTGGAGATTAATCCTTTGTCAGTTGCTTCATTTGCAAATATTTTCTCCCATTCTGAGGGTTGTCTTTTGGTCTTGTTTATGGTATCCTTTGCTGTGCAAAAGCTTTTAAGGTTCATTAGGTCCCACTTGTTTATTTTTGTTTTAATTTCCATTTCTCTAGGAGATGGGTCAAAAAGGATCTTGCTGTGATTTATGTCATAGAGTGTTCTGCCTATGTTTTCCTCTAAGAGTTTGAGAGTGTCTGGCCTTACATGTAGGTCTTTAACCCATTTTGAGTTTATTTTTGTGTGTGGTATTAGGGAGTGTTCTAATTTCATACTTTTACAGGTAGCTGTCCAGTTTTCCCAGCACCACTTATTGAAGAGGCTGTCTTTTCTCCACCGTATATCTTTCCCTCCTTTATCAAAGATAAGGTGACCATATATGCATGGGTTTATCTCTGGGCTTTCTATCCTGTTCCATTGATCTATATTTCTGTTTTTGTGCCAGTACCATACTCTCTTGATTACTGTAGCCTTGTAGTATAGTGTGAAGTCAGGAAGCCTAATTCCTCCAGCTCCATTTTTCGTTCTCAAGATTGCTTTGGCTATTCGGGGTCTTTTGTGTTTCCATACAAATTGTGAAATTTTTTGTTCTAGTTCTGTAAAAAATGCCAGTGGTAATTTGATAGGGATTGCATTGAATCTGTAGATTGCTTTGGGTAATACAGTCATTTTCACTATGTTGATTCTTCCAATCCAAGAACATGGTATATTTCTCCACCTATTTGTATCATCTTTAATTTCTTTCATCAGTGTCTTATAGTTTTCTGCATACAAGTCTTTTGTCTCCTTAGGTAGGTTTATTCCTAGATATTTTATTCTTTTTGTTGCAGTGGTAAATGGGAGTGTTTTCTTAATTTCATTCTCAGATTTTTCATCATTAGTGTATAAGAATGCCAGAGATTTCTGTGCATTAATTTTGTATCCTGCTACATTACCAAATTCATTGATTAACTCTAGTAGTTTTCTGGTAGCATCCTTAGGATTCTCTATGTATAGTATCATGTCATCTGCAAACAGTGACAGCCTTACTTCTTCTTTTCCTATTTGAATTCCTTTTATTTCTTTTTTTTCTCTGATTGCTGTGGCTAAAACTTCCAAAACTATGTTGAATAAGAGTGGTGAGAGTGGGCAACCTTGTCTTGTTCTTGATCGTAGTGGAAATGGTTTCAGTTTATCACCATTGAGAACGATGCTGGCTGTAGGTTTGTCATATATGGCCTTTATTATGTTGAGGAAAGTTCCCTCTGTGCCTACTTTCTTCAAGGTTTTTATCATAAATGGGTGTTGAATTTTGTCCAAAGCTTTCTCTGCATCTATTGTGATGATCATATGGTTTTTCTCCTTCAATTTCTTGATATGGTGTATCATGTTGATTGATTTGCGTATATTGAAGAATCCTTGCATTCCTGGAATAAACCCCACTTGATCATGGTGTATGATCCTTTTAATGTGCTGTTGGATTCTGTTTGCTAGTATTTTGTTGAGGATTTTTGCATGTATGTTCATCAGTGATATTGGCCTGTAGTTTTCTTTCTTTGTGACATTTTTGTCTGGTTTTGGTATCAGGGTGATGGTGGCCTCATAGAATGATTTTGGGAGTGTTCCTCCCTCTGATATCTTTTGGAAGAGTTTGAGAAGGATAGGTGTTAGCTCTTCTCTAAATGTTTGATAGAATTTGCCTGTGAAGCCATCTGGTCCTGGGCTTTTGTTTGTTGGAAGATTTTTAATCACAGTTTCAATTTCAGTGCTTGTGATTGGTTTGTTCATATTTTCTATTTCTTCCTGGTTCAGTTTCGGCAACTTGTGCATTTCTAAGAATTTGTCTATTTCTTCCAGGTTGTCCATTTTATTGGCATACAGTTGCTTGTAGTAATCTCTAATAATCTTTTGTATTTCTGCAGTGTCCATTGTTACTTCTCCTTTTTCATTTCTAAGTCTATTTGAGTCTTCTCCCTTTTTTTCTTGATGAGTCTGGCTAATGGTTTATCAATTTTATTTATCTTCTCAAAGAACCAGCTTTTCATTTTATTAATCTTTGCTATTGTTTCCTTCATTTTTTTTTCATTTATTTCTGATCTGATCTTTATGATTTCTTTCCTTCTGTTAAATCTGGGTTTTTTTTGTTCTTCTTTCTCTAATTGCTTTAGGTGCAAAGTTAGGTTGTTTATTTGAGATGTTTCCTGTTTCTTAAGGTAGGATTGTATTGCTATAAACTTCCCTCTTAGAACTGCTTTTGCTGTATCCCATAGGTTTTGGGTCCTCGTGTCTCCATTGTCATTTGTTTCTAAGTATTTTTTGATTTCCTCTTTGATATCTTCAGTGATCACTTCGTTATTAAGTAGTGTATTGTTTAGCCTCCATGTGTTTGTATTTTTTACAGGTCTTTTCCTGTAATTGATATCTAGCCTCATAGCGTTGTGGTCAGAAAAGATACTTGATAACGATTTCAATTTTCTTAAATTTACCAAGGCTAGATTTGTGACCCAATATATGATCTATCCTGGAGAATGTTCCATGAGCACTTAAGAAAAATGTATATTCTGTTGTTTTTGGATGGAATGTCCTATAAATATCAATTAAGTCCATCATGTGTAATGTATCATTTGAAGCTTGTGTTTCCTTATTTATTTTCATTTTGGATGATCTGTCCATTGGTGAAAGTGGGGTGTTAAAGTCCCGCACTATAATTGTATTACTGTCCATTTCCCCTTTTATGGCTGTTAGTATTTGCCTTATGTATTGAGGTGCTCCTATGTTGGGTGCATAAATATTTACAATTGTTATATCTTCTTCATGGATCGATCCCTTGATCATTATGCAGTGTCCTTCTTTGTCTCTTGTAATAGTTTTTATTTTAAAGTCTATTTTGTCTGATATGAGAATTGCTACTCCAGCTTTCTTCTGATTTCCATTTGCATGGAATATCTTTTTCCATCACCTCACTTTCAGTCTGTATGTGTCCCTATGTCTGAAGTGGGTCTCTTGTAGACAGCATATATATGGGTCTTGTTTTTGTATCCATTCAGCCAGTCTGTGTCTTTTGGTGTGAGCATTTAATTCATTTACATTTAAGGTAATTATCGATATGTATGTTCCTATTACCATTTACTTAATTGTTCCGGGTTGTTCTTGTAGGTCTTTTCCTTCTCTTGTGTTTCTTGCCTAGAGAAGTTCCTTTAGGATTTGTTGTAGAGCTGGTTTGGTGGTGCTGAACTCTCTCAGCTTTTGCTTGTCTGTAAAGGTTTTAATTTCTCCATCAAATCTGAATGAGATCCTTGCTGGGTAGAGTAATCTTGGTTGTAGGTTTTTTTCCTTCATCACTTTAAATATGTCCTGCCACTCCCTTTTGGCTTGTAGAGTTTCTGCTGAAAGATCAGATGTTAACCTTATGGGGATTCCCTTGTGTGTTATTTGTTGTCTTTCCCTTGCTGCTTTTAATATGTTTTCTTTGTATTTAATTTTTGAAAGTTTGATTATTATGTGTCTTGGCGTGTTTCTCTTTGGGTTTATCCTGTATGGGACTCTCTGTGCTTCCTGCACTTGATTGACTATTTCCTTTCCTATATTAGGGAAGTTTTCCACTATAATCTCTTCAAATATTTTCTCAGTCCCTTTCTTTTTCTGTTCTTCTTCTGGGACCCCTATAATTCGAATGTTGGTGCGTTAGTGTTGTCCCAGAGGTCTCTGAGACTGTCCTCAGTTCTTTTCATTCTTTTTTCTTTCTTCTGCTCTGCAGTAGTTATTTCCACTATTTTATCTTCCAGGTCACTTATCCGTCCTTCTGCCTCAGTTATTCTGCTGTTGATCCCGTCTAGAGTATTTTTCGTTTCATTTATTGTGTTGCTCATCATTGCTTGTTTCCTCTTTATTTCTTCTAGGTCCTTGTTAACTGTTTCTTGCAATTTGTCTATTCTGTTTCCAAGATTTTGAATCATCTTTACTATCATTATTCTGAATTTTTTTTCGGGTAGACTGCCTATTTCCTCTTCATTTATTAGGCCTGGTGTTTTATCTTGTTCCTTCATCTGCTGTGTGTTTTTCTGTCTTCTCTTTTTGCTTGTCTTACTGTGTTTGGGGTCTGCTTTTTGCAGGCTGCAGGTTTGTAGTTCCCGTTGTTTTTGGTGGCTGTCCCCAGTGGCTAAGGTTGGTTCAGTGGGTTTAGTAGGTTTCCTGGTTGGGGGGACTAGTGCCTCTGTTCTGGTGGATGAGGCTGGATCTTGTCTTTCTGGTGGGCAGGTCCACGTCTGGTGGTGTGTTTGGGGATGTTGGTAGCCTTATTATGATTTTAGGCAGCCTCTCTGCTAATGGATGGGGCTGTAGACCTGTCTTGCTCTTTGTTGGGGAAGGGTGTCCAGCACTGTTTGTTGCTGGTCCTTGAGTGAAGCTGGGTCTTGGTGTTGAGATGGAGATCTCTGGGAGATTTTCACCGTTTGATATTGTGTGGAGCTGGGAGGTCTCTTGTGACCAGTGTCCTGAGGTTGGTTCTCCCACCTCAGAGACACAGCCCTGATGCCTGGCTTGAGTGCCAAGAGCCTTTAATCCACATGGGTCAGAATAAAAGGGAGAAAAAATAGAAAGGAAAGAAAAGGGAGGAAGGAAGGAGGGAGGGAGGGAAGGAAATGAGGTAGGAAGAAAGGAAGAAAGCAAGAAAGGAAGGAAGGAAGGAAAGGAAGAACGGGAGGAAAGAAGAGAGGAAAGAAAGAAGGAAGGAAGAAAGGGAAGGAGGGAAGAAAGGAAGAAAGAAAGGGAGAAGACAAAATAAAGTAGGATATAGTTATTAAAATAAAAATAATTATTAAGAAGAAAAATTTCTATTAAAAACAAACAAAAAAACGACTCAATCTAACCCTAGTACAAATGGTGAAAGCAAAGCTATACAGACAAAATCTCACACAGCAGCACACACATACACACTCACAAAAAGTAAAAAGGGGAAAATAATAGTATATCTTGCTCCCAAAGTCCACCTCCTCAACTTGGGATATTTCCCTGTCTATTCAGGTTTTCCACAGATGCAGGGCACTTAAAGTTGATTGTGGAGCTTTAATCCGCTGCTTCTGAGGCTGCTGGGAGAGAACTCCCCCTCTCCTCTTTGTTCGCACAGCTCCTGGGGTTCAGCTTTGGAGTTGGCCCCGCCTCTGCGTGTAGGTTGTCCGAGGGTGTCTGCCCTTCGCTGAGACAGGACGGGGTTAAAGAAGCAGCTGATTCGGGGGCTCTGGCACAGGCCGGGGGGAGGGAGGGGCACGGATGCGGGGCGAGCCTGCGGCGGCAGAGACCAGCGTGACACTGTACAGGCCCGAGGCGCGCATTCTCCCGGGGAAGCTGTCCCTGGATCCCGGGACCCCGGCAGTGGCGGGCTGCACGAGCTCCCGGGAGGGGCGGTGTGGAGAGTGACCTGTGCTGACACACAGGCCTCTTGGTGGCGGCAGCAGCAACCCTAGTGTCCCACACCCGTCTCTGCTGTCCGCGCCGACCACCCGTGGCTTGCGCCTGTTTCTGGAGTTTCTTTTCGCGGTGCCCTTAATCCCCTCTCCTCGTGCCCCTAGAAGCAAGGAGGCAAGACAAAGTCTCCTGTCTCTTCGGCAGCTCCAGACTTCAACCGGACTCCCTCCCACCTAGCCGTGGTGCACTAACCCTTTCAGGCTGTTTTCACTCTGCCAACTCCAGACCTTTTCCTGGAAACTATATTTAAACAAAACAAAAACAAATGTGGTATTAGACCTGCCTGAAAGCACAATTACTGTAAAGTTTTTGCCAGGCAGGCTGAAAAAGTTTGGAATTGTCAGAAGAAAGCAACAGCAAACCCGAGAACCCAGTAGAAATAACCCTGTGCAAAGAACAGAAAGAAAAAAGAACAAAACTAAGAGAACTGTGAAGTAGTCCATTATACATGTTCTTGCAATCATGGAAGGAATGGTAAGAAAAAGGCATAAAAATATTTGAAGAAATCGTAGCCAAAAACTTCCCAAATTTAGTGAAAAGCATTGATAGATCCAAGAAGCTTGCAGAGCCCCAAGAAAGACGAATAGAAAGAAAACCATTCTTCTACACATCATAATCTAACTGCTATATGATAAAGAGAAAATTTTGAAAGCAGCCAGAGGAAAATGACACTTGTTGCTACACTTCAAAGAAAAAACTGAAATTATTTCTCACTAATGAAAAAATTCAACATTCTAAGAAAAAATCAGAATTTTAGAAAACTTATATCCACCAGTAGATTCCCAATACTTTGAAAGACATTTAAAATGATATTGACCATGATATTAAGAAATATGATTTTAAAAAATATTGTGTAATGAAATGTGTTAATATTTGAAGATCCACATAAGGAAGACATTCATAATTTAGTGAACCAGTATTTTCCACATGACCGGTGCGGTGTTATGAAATCATTCACTGGTAAAAGATCCATTCAAAGTGCAAAGTAGACCAGTGGATTTTAATGTAACAGAGTACAGGAAGTTTATTGATAATGGGTTCTGATTCCACATTGTAACTACTTTTTAAGAAACTTCCACTCATCAGTGTTTATTGTAATATCAAAGGAGAGTAACTGCACTTCTCTAAAAAGGCTGCTAAATTACCTTTCCCTTTCCCAGTTACCTATCTCTGAGAGACTGGATTTTCTTCGTATATTTCAACGAGAACAATGTATTGAATGAAGAAGCAGATATGAGCATCCAGATATCTTCTGAGCCAGACATTAAAGAAATTTGTAAAAATGTAAAACAGAGTCCTTTTGTTTTGGAAATAGTAGCTATTTTCATAAAAACACTATATTACCATATATGTTAATATATAATAATGTAGAGTTTATTATTACTTTTAAATTAATGGATTTTAAAAAATTCTTAGTTTCAACTTCTAATACATTAAATGGCAATAGATATAATCCACATTAACAGGAGCTCTTTGGAGTCCTTCATATATTTAAATGTAAAGGTGCCATGGGACCAAAAAAGCTTGAGAATTACTTTGGTAATTCTCTGGCTCCACCTTTAGATAACAGATTCCTTTGAGAGCACCAGACTGGAAAATTGGAAATATCTTGTAGCCTGGGAGATTAGTGTTCTTCAGTATATGATGACATTCAATTTTTGTTGACATCCTTGATTATTTTGAAGTGGACCGTATAGTAGTATGCTGTTGAGTTGTACTGCTTACTGCCTCTGATGGCAGCCTTTTCTTCTTCGCTTCTGATATTTGTTTCCAGACCTTTTATTTTTAGCAGGGAATTTTACCAAGAAAGCAATAAAGGACTTTTGCAGTAGTGACTAATCCTTATTTTCTTTACTTCTTCCTTCTTTGGCTATGCTTAGAGGTTATCGAGGGAGAGCTGTACAAAGAGTGTAAGCAGACTTCAGTAGAGGGCTGCACAGTCAATTGCTATGCTATGCTGAGTTGTTATTCAGTTTCTGGGAAACAGCATTAATCATTTGAAATCAAAGAATCATTGAAGTTTGTCTCATATGGTGTGAAAAAGAATTATAAAGTGGGTAACTAAGAGAAATTCGTCTGGAATTGTTTTTTAGTCCTGCTTACTGCTTCTAATGTTAAATGCTTGTGACAATGTTTGTTTGTATTTCTTATCTACCAGGTGACAAAACCAATCTGCCAGAAATAAATTTGTTATAAGGGATGTTCATTACATAAATGTGTAGTAAATTTATTTTAATATTGCATTACTTTGTTCTTTGACAAAAATAAACCCTCGCAAAACAAAAATTAAAAAGCCTGGGGCTTCCCTGGTGGTGTGGTGGTTGAGAGTCTGCCTGCCGATGCAGGGCACACAGCTTTGTGCCCCAGTCCGGGAAGATCCCACATGTCGCAGAGTGGCTGGGCCCATGAGCCATGGCCGCTGAGCCTGCGCATCCGGAGCCTGTGCTCCACAACAGGAGAGGCCACAACAGTGAGAGGCCCGCGTACCGCAAAAACAAAAAAGCCTAAATACCTACCTACTTGCATGAAACTGGATAGTTCCCAACTTTCTGTATCTTGGTATTCCATCTTATTTTTTAATTGTTCTTAGTGACTTTGTACTTAATTCGAATTTAGAAGGCCCCTCACTATTAATGAGCTTGTACAGATCTGATTGTTGTTTTAAGATTTATTGTGGTCAAAAAATTATCAGACAGATATTTCTGTACTCTCTCCTCTGGCCTTTTACATTTTTACCTAATATTTTTGGTAGTTTTGAAACTTGCGTAGTGGACAGGAGCACTAAAACAAATTTATTTTACACTTCACTTCTTTGATAGTTGAGTTACATGGAAGTAATTAAACTGTCAAATTTGTCCCATATTGTGTTTAAGGGACTTAATAGTGATTTACTTTTTGAACCATATTTTGTTTTACTTATGAAATGACATAGGTTTTCTTTCTCAGTGTAAATGATTATGGTTCTGAAAGTCACATAGAGGCTTTTGCCAGAATAAAAGGCTTCTAATTTGAGGATCTCAGTTAGGGGAATTTATTTGGGGCTAGAAGTAAGACCTGATTATTTATGAGCTGTTTTCTTAAACTGCAATTTCCCGTGCGTTTTCTTAGGCTAAAGATGAAGAAGAAGCCTTTCTGGATTGGAGTAGTGATGATACTGATGTATTTGATCCAAGCACACTTCCAGATCCAGATAAGTACAGAAGCTCCGAAGAATCAGATAATGAAGATATGGAAAATAAAATTAGGTATGTTTCTACCGTTGGTGGCATTAAGAATATGGGTCTTCTCCTTTTGATAAGTTCAAAAGATGTGTGGAGACAAACATCTCATGCTCTTCTCATCATTTTAGGGGCCCTTCTACTGTTTCTGTTAATTCCTGTTAACAGATATATGGGTGATATGAGAGTTGTATCTTTTTCTTGGTCTATTCTCTTCTTGTCTCTCTCTTTCTGAATCTTTTATGCTTAAGTATTTGATGCACTAGGGTATATTTAGTGCAAACAGAGGTAAGATTTTATTTTGATTCACTGTTGAGATTGTTGTTAAAAATTATTTCTGAATTTTTTAAAAGGGCAGTTATACTTTCACAATCTTTGATGTAAAATTAAATAAGAAACACATAAAATAATGGAAAACTCGTACATAAACAGCCTTTGACAAATTCTCTCAAATTAGAATCTGTTCATTTTAGTGTGGACTTACTTGCTGCCATGCCAAAAATAGATGAAATGTAATGAATTGAATGACTTGCTCAGCACTTGTTTTCAGAGTACTATGTATTAGATTAAATTGAGATTCTGTTGATTTAAAAGTTGAGAATATTGAACTGCATGGTTCATGATTGAACTAAATCAATGAGCCTATTTAGGCACAAGGAGGAGGTACTAAGGATGGATGAAGTTAATATGGTTGAAGGGGAGAGGAAGCTTGTTGGAACCCCTCAAGTGCTAGTCTGAAAAGTTTGGAGTTGAAAAAATAGGTCACAGAGAGCTATAATCCAGTTTTAACTAAGAGCATTATGAAAAGGTCTCAAAAAGATTATCCTCGTAAGAGAAAAATGCTATAGAGAGATCATTTCAGAGTTACTCTTCATTTTAATATTGTGCTCATTTAAACATAGTATTATTTTATAATAGTGAAAATGACTTATCCAAAATGCAGTCTTCCCATGTGATACCAGAAACTTGAGACATTTGCTATTGGACAACTAGGTAATGGACACGATAGCTTTATTACCACAGAAGCACCACAGGTGTTATTAGGATTTAGAAAAAATATTTAAATGATAAAGGTTAAAAAATTTAGGTCCAGGGCATAATTCTAATCTTTAGAAATTGACCTCTAAGAGTAAATATGCATATTCTACTTCAGAAAGTTTCTTGGTACACATGTCCAGACCTTGATGAACCGTCAGTATGGTTGTTTGTTGCCCTTTTTATTCTTATATAAATGTCCCTGTTTCAGAGTAGTTTATGGGATCTCCATTTTGATAGATGTGATCTAACTTAACACATATAACTTTATATCATTAACTTCCAAATGCTCTATGTAATTTTACTTTCTGAAGGGAACTTTAATTGGTTCTTACAGTTTGTTATTTGGCCATATTTTCCACATCTGTCTAACATACCTTTAAAACATAGAGCCAACCTTTGAAATCACTGGTAAGATGTCAGTAATCCTTCTGTATCTGATTCATAAGGATTCTTTTGTAACATTTTTCATGATAGTTTCTGGGTCGTCCTATCTATGTACAGCAGACATTTTATTTCATTCTTTTGGCATCTCTTACCCTCATAGTGACATTTCCCTGCTACTACCTAGTTAATATCACTTGTTCTTAAATAGTTTCACATTTCATCCTCCTAATGAGCTTGTAAATGCATTGTAGCTAGAAAATCTGTTTTTTTATACCAATACTTTCAGCTCCAGCCTTTACTTAATCTCCCCAGCATTAATGTCATAGGCACAGAGAAAGGCCCTGAAATACTTGTATTGATTAATAGATTGATGAAGGAGATTTATAGAGTAAAAGAGAGAAGCATAATGATAAGCAACTGTATAATTGGTCCTAATAACTTAAGTGATAGCAGAGATGACAGAATAGATGGTTGGAGAACTGGAAGAAGCCAAGTTCTAATAGTGTAATGGTGATGCACAAGATGGTAGTAATGCCATGAGAGATGCCAAAGCATCTTAACTCAGTGACAAGCGTTCAGATGGGAAATATTTAAGCATTACATGAAAATTAAAATAGTTTTAAGTTAAGGCATAACTGATATCTACATTAGCAGAGATTGAAAGGAATTGATAAACTTGTCTTAGGCAGAAGAAAAATTATCTTGTTGTTGAAAAGAATATCAACAAGGGCTTTATTCCTTTAGTGCATTTAGGGGCTTCCTAGCAGTTTTGTCTTTGTATGAGCACAGTGATTATCTAGTCCAGCCCCCTCCTCTTATAGATGAAAAAGCCACGGCTTCGAGGGATAAAATAATTTGTCTGTGATCACAATACAAGTTAGGGACAGGTCAGTGTGATCTGCCTAAATCAAATTGATCCTCTAGTTCTAATACTCCAAACAAGTTATATAGAATTCTGTGGCATTAGGAGAGGTAGCTCAGGAAAACTACCTCAAGACAAATTTAATGTTATTTGGCTGAAGACCTGATCCATGGACTAACCATAGGATAGATTTGACTGGACCATGGTTTCCCCACCTCAGCATTATTGGCATTCTGGCCCAGATGATTTTTTGTTTTGGAGAGTTTGAGGTGGTTGTAGACTGTTTAGCATCATCCTCTACCACTAGTGCCTCCCCATTTGGGATAACCAGAAGTATCTTCAGACATTGTCAGGTATCCTTTGGGGAGCAAAATCTCTCACAGTTGAGAACCAATGGACCAGACCCAGGATGGCAGAGTGTATTACTAGTGCTTAATTGCCCCATCCCTTATCCAGGATAGGCTTTGTCTGTATTCCTTTCTGTTTAGTCCTAGCAGTCCTTCAGGGTCCATCAATCAGTCGGGATTGGTACACAAGATAAAACCTGTTTTCCATTCCTGGACTAGAAGGTAGGATTTAGGGTAAGTTACAAGTAATAGGCTACATGTGAAATTTCTATTTATACTCTAATTTTCCCTTCTCTCTTGAAATTACCTCAGTGGCAATGAATAAAGATATATGTAAACTAAAACCACATTATTTTGGATAAGAAGAGGTATTCACAAGTAAATTCAAGTACACTAGAATTTTGAGAGTAGTAATTGCTTCTGCTGTGTATAATAATAGCACCAATTCTATCTTCCTATATTGTTCCAGTTCTGCTACATCTTTTTTTCTTTGCCTCTCATGGACATGACCAAATGCCAAGATTTTGTGATGTTAGCTTTAGAGGATCCTCCTGGCTTGTTCACAGGTTTTATTTGGTGCATTGTTTCTGGCTTCTGCTCAATAATTGTAGGAACAGCTAGTGTTCTAGCCTCTTGGTCATCCTCACTCTGCCAGTAGGTTATTCTCTGGATATTAATTTAGCATTTTCAGAAATGAGTTTGTATAGGACTGGTTATACCAATTAGAAAGTGGCTATTAGTCCCAGACTAACTAGTATGAGCTAATTTCTTTGAACATTTCCTTTCTATGTCTCTTTTTCCTTCACTTTGGTGACACCCATAGATATTCAGCACAGGTAACACATTTGTCTCTCTACATGGAAAGATACTTAGTCAGTAGGAAATAGGCAAAGGAGAGCCATATTTAGTGGAGAAAGACTGAACTTGGGGTCAATAATTCCTCCTCAGGGAGGTCTGATAGGATTTTAAAGAGTTTGTACTTCTGTCCTCCTCCTCAGCTCAGTATATAGCCGCAGTAGAATTTAAACCCTCCTTAACCCTCTGTAGAACTATCAGAATTGTCATCTCTAATACTGAGATTCAAAAGAGATTCTCATATATAAGATCCAACTTCTTTAAGTTAGCATGACAAAAAGAGGTATCTTCCTTATAATATGGTCCCAGGGACAATGAAAATTCTATGACCCTGAGTTCCTTTTAAGGAATTTTAAGAATGCTGCCATTAATAGCTCCATTTATCCTTAGAAACAGAGCTATGAAATAGGGGGAGTTGGGTAATCTACCCATCGTACAGAAGGAATGTTAGCTGGTTAGTCAGCAGCAGATGCCTGAATTCCATTGGAAGCTCTAAGCTTTTATGCACTATTTTTGAAAGTAGGTATAGAAGGGAGAGCTTGCTTTGATGCTCTCTGCTTTCTTTTCTCATCTACTTCCATCTTACAGATTGGTCCATGCTGTGTTTTACTCTGTGGTTTTCATTTCTGATTCCTTCTACGGAGCTAGCATAGGTAGAGTTAATGCAAGATATTGGGATTTGTTGTTATTATTATTGTTATTAAAATAGACAGAAAAATTTAGTAGGAAACCTAGCTCTTTGTTGCATTGGACTTTGTGACATCAGAGAATTCATTGGTCTGCTGGGAACTACACAGAATCATGTGTTCTTGTCTCCAGTTAGTTTTGATATAGACTTTCATACCTTCTGAGGACATAAGACCTCAAATATTGCATGTAATTATCTTTGTGCTCATAAGTGATTTTTTTCATTTCTTAATCTCTCAAATAGTCCATAGAGTAGAGTTATACTGATTTCACAATAAACATATTTGACTAGCTTCTATATGTGGTGCCAAGAGCTGGAGAAGCAACTTTCTGCATTATTTAAATCACATTCTGATTATTTAAGAGTTAAAAAATATCTACTTGATCTGTAGTCTCTGGCTTCTTGTCACATTTCCTCCATCCATTCTTTCAACTAAGAATTTTTTTAGTACCTATCCTGTGCCAGGCATAGTGCAGGTACAGAGGATAAAACATTAAGCAAGAAAAATACCTTTCCTGCTTTCACAGAACTTTTAGTTCAGTGGAGGTTACAGATGGATAAACAGGCAATTACAAAACAACATGGTGGTTAAGTACTGTGATTTGTGCACTGGGGGAGGTGGTGGGGAGAGGGAGGGATGAGCACGAAAGTGATGGGTCTAACACTTGGGCTTGGCAAACCAGAAACAGCTTCCTGAAGGGAGTGATGGCTAAGCTAAACCTGAAGTAAGTTTAAGTTGTAAGAGAGCAGGGAGAAGGGTCAGTTGCCCTTCTAAAGAATATGGCCTTTGAAGTGAGACAAGTGTCTAACCATATTCCAGTTAAACTCTTCTTTCAATAAAAGTGTTCCTTTTAGCTGTGCCTCACAAGCTGAGAGAGATTTGGTCCTGAACATGTAATATAAGATTAATTTTTGTATATCTAGTAGCATTCATCATGTTTGGTTTATGGCCATCTTCATGTGAATTGCTAATGTGAAAATTTGTGAAGTATTGAATACGATGAAAAAGAAGCAGCTGGGTGTTCCAGATATTCATTACCCAGTCAAATTAAGTTTTTAATATTTATAATCTTAACCTTTTTCAAGCAAAAAAGGGAAAGAAAAAGGTTGTGGTTAGACTGTTACTGCATTATATCAATCTTTTCTTCACAGAACACAGTCTCTGACTAAGGCAGATTGCTTTATAAAGAATTGTTATATGGTGGGGTATTTGGTAGATTATTCTAGGTGGTATAAGACCACTAATGTGTTATTTGTACTGAGACCGTTGGCATAATTTAGACATGAAAAGCTCTATATGGATTGGTACCTTTTCCTGTACAGGGTAAATTTTCACATCTAATATAATTAGCTGTTCTTTTTACCTAGCCTGACACAGCTCTGAATCAAAAGGCTGATCAAGGATTTTTGTCTGGTTTTCCATTTGTTTGGGGGTTTTGTTTTGTTTTTAAAATCTGTTTTATACTAGTTTTCTGTTTTTGAGTGAACTTGCCCATCTTTAAAAGTTATCTCTTACATGAAGGAGATGAACCACTTTAATCTGTATGGTTTCTCCTAGTGTTCTGTGACAACTCTTCAGTAAATTTTGCCCAGCAACTACTCTTCTATGACTTTACAGTCAGCTTTGAAATACATGGAAGACTTTTCACCTGGAAAAGAAATATGTGTGCATTAAAGATAAATTTGGGGGGAAGGAAAATTCTCAGAAAGCATTTTCCTTTCTTAACTGGTTTTGGTTGGGGCTGAGTATGACACATTATGTATTTTATATTAATTGGTGGCATAGTTGGGGCTAAATATAGGGGATGATTTTTTAAGGGATTTTTTTTTTACTCAGAGTCTAGGTGATTGTTAAATAGGATTGGCTGTAGTTTTCACTTACTTGAACCAGTGTTCATTGGTGAATCTAGTTGTGGGTGGTAGATATGGAAAGAAGTTGGCTCAACTCAGTGATATATTGACTTTATTGTGTGCCTGCCATTCTTTCCTTTTATTTTTTTTTAACTTCAGAAGATTTATCTCTGATTCCAATATGCCTAGCAGCTTTCAAGAGAAAATCTCAATCATCTCTTCTTCTTTGTGAAATACAAAGTTCATGACCTATCAAAGTTCATAGAGCTTTTATCAGCACTTAACATGAATTGTGAATAACAAGAAGAGTTAATTTACTTGACTTTCTTTAAATTGTGTTCCTTTTGTCTTTCTCCCTTTTGCCATTGCCCTAAAACAAAACAAAAGCATATCCTGTGTGATGTAAAGCATGAATGGACAAACTTCCAAGGCAGATTGTTGGGGTACCAGGGAAGGGGAATGGGAAGGGTGGGAGAGGAGTGGGAAGGCAGTATTATTCGTCTTGGGACTCTTAGGGGAAAGGTTGCTACCTATTGAGGAAGGAAGGCATTATCTTCTGGGGTGAGGGTTGGGATGGGGAAAACACATTTTGAGAAATTTGAGGTTTAGGAAGCTCTCAGCTTGACCTTACTTGCAGTCTCAGGTTTTGCCCTGTGCTTTCTACCCCTCTGTCATTTAGCCGCCCATTGAATAACTGTCACTCAATGACAGTGGTGGGTGTGTCATGTTTCAGAAATACTAGGATCTCTAAGAAGATGGATGAATGGCTCAGGATGCCATGAGGCCAAGGTGAGCCACCTAGTAGGTTCACCTAGTAGATGAAACACCTAGTAGGGTTCTCTTGGCTGCTGCCCTGATTATGGTGCATGTTGACTTTGCTTTCACCAAAAAGACTGTTGAAAATGACACTTTCTCAGGACCATCCTTGAGAATGACACCACCATTTTTTTTTTTACTTCACATTGCTTCATGTAGAATGCATTAATACTTAATGACTATATTACATTGTTTAGTTATGTCATAATTTCTTTATCCATTCCTCTTTTAGAATTTTAGGTCATACTCATGCTTAGTTGTTTGTTTTTGTTTTGTTTTTGCTATTATAAGTAATTCTTTAATGGATAACTTTGTTGAACATTGGATTTTCTCTCTCTTGAAATCATTTGAAGGACTAATGAAGAGTTAGTCTAAACTGTAAAACTTAATTTTGCCAGATAGCTAGAACATTGGGGACATGATTGGGTAGGTGATGATCTTGAATATTAAAAACTAATCAGTGAAAGTAGTTTGAGGCGAAAAGCTGTTGTGCTTTTGGGGAGTAGAAATATTTTACATACAGATTAGTAGCAAGAAAAATCCATAACGTAAACCCAACTTGTGTGAGTGTTTAAATATTTTTTTTTAATCTGAGTGAAGAGAAATCATGTATGTCTTCTAAATTGCTGCAGAGCAGAAGTTCTTAATCTGAACTCTATGGATGAACTTTAGGGGAATCTCAAACATCTTGAAATTGTATGCAAAATGATGGTTTGGGTGTGCATGTAGCAGACACTCCCATGCCTTTATCTGGAAAAAGCGTCATGAATTTTCATCAAATTCTTAAGTGGGTTTATAAACCAAAAAAATAGAGATTGGGGGAGCCAAAACTTTTTGCCCACCCCAAATGATGTTTGTGTGTTTTAGAAGGAAACATGTACATGGATCAGTAGTGTGATTGCAGTCCCTTGTGTACTGTTGCCTTCTCACAATCCTCAACCTTTTCTGATAATTAGAATTCTGATCTAAGTGGATATCATCTGCTCTTGCAGTTATGTTTGTAATGAATGCTGAGCCAGTCAATCTTTTCTTTGACTAAATTGTTTTTACAGATCCATTTCTAGTACTGAGCAGCTAGAAAAGACATTAAGGACATGATACATTTTCAGTTCCATTTCTATATGCAATAGCCTTCACCATCAGAAGGAAACTGGGCAGATTTTATGGAATGTACTGCAGTAATTAATCTTCATTAGGACTGTTGCCATGGCCTTGTAAATGAATATTTATGATAAGGGGAAAGTCTTTGGTACAACGTATTTGAATACCAGAGTGCCAGTACTTAAAATTCTTTAAGAAAAAGTCCAAGCTACATTTACTGATATGAATGCAAGAAGGAGAGTTTAATACAATAGGGGCACAAACTGGACATTCAGATGCTGAACTCTTGGTAGCTTTCCACACACAGTTTGGCAGCATGTTGTAAAAGGACACCCAAGGGTTTCTGTGTGAGTGAATACTCTGCTCTCCACCTCAGTCCTCAGCTTCCTTGCAGCTAGCTCAGTCTGCAATTTCACCTGATTTCTTTCCTTTGCATTCCAAAAAAGAATGAGAAAACAGCATGAGGTTGAAAGCTGCACAGACACTGTAATAAAGGGAGTGTGCTTTCTTCCAGCAGCCCCTTGTCCTGGCATTTGTTAGATTTCTGAACAGTGTTGTATGGTGATGTTGGTCCTCCATTTTATGATGTAGCACACAACAACTTGCACAGCCTTTATTGTGCATGAACAAAGGCAGCCAGTACAGAAGTAAGGAGCTCTAACATATGGCATCATGACACTTTTTGGCTGCACAGTCTTCCAGTATCAGGCTTACAGAATCCCTGGTGATTCTGGGGTTGCCATTTTGTAACTTAATTATTGGAACTGCTTGCCCCAGCGTCCTTGGAAGTTTAGTGCTTACTCCATTACACTGTGTTTTTGTAAAGCCCTGCATACACCAGGGAAGAAGTCGAAAAGTTTTCCCAGCAAATCTTTTCTTCTGTAGTGCCTTGGCCACAATCATATCAGACAGCACTTGGAAGATTCTTGAGACTTGGAGTAGCAGTTCCAAATTCAGCACCCTTGCAGCCCAGGGAATGTGGTTTCCAGGTTACAGAGGACATTCTGATGTCTTGTATTGGAGTTTATTCACACATCATTTATTTAAAGTATGCTGTTTAACAATTAGTAGTATTCCTATTCATGGCAGGTACTAATGGTTACATTCTTGTTGGAATGTCCCATCCCTTTCTACATCTGTTAAGACTGTTGATTAAAGCTTTCTAAGGGCCAGAGAGAGAATTTGTAAAAATCAAGCCAAATAAGACTTGGTAGTTTCCTCTACATGGAAAAATATTATATCAAGGAATCAGGCTCTCTCCTTTTGCCTTTCTATATCAATACATAGGAATTTAAAGTATGTCGGTTCCTGGAAGAATGGTCTCAGATGCATCTGTACTATGGTTCTATGAACCCAGAGACTGAATGACTTGCCCACATGCGCCACCACATATAGTTTAGGAATATGGATCTACATTCCATATCCTAAACTTGGCAACGTGTGGAGAAGTAGGAGTTTTGTGAAATTAAGTCTGTTAAAACAAAGGCAGGCTACTTCGCTCTGCGGGATAATTGTGACTTTTGGAGTCAGATAGACAGACCTAAATTTGAATGTTACTTTCTTTTACAAGTTGTGGACCATGGACAAGTTAAGTTACTTAACCTCTTTGACCCTCAGTTTTCTTCATCAGTCTTTGTCAGATGATAATTCTTACCTTGCAAGGTTACCATGAAGATCTATCTAACTAGGGTAAAAAGAAAGAGTATGATATGTAATAGAGTCATTAATGATAATCATTTTAATTACTAAAAACAAAACTGTAGCAGTTTTTAAATGAGTGTATATACATTTACAAGAATAGAATTGAATGTCTTCTGGGATATCAACTTTCCTTCTTCCTCACCAAAATCATTCATTAAGCCTCAGATGCACAACATGGCAGGCCCTATATTCAAAACAGTCTGCAAAACTATCCTATAGACTAGGTTGAAGTGATGTATGATATAATGAAAATAATGTCATTAACATATCCTATTCAATGTATGGATAAAGAGTCCATATTACCAAATTGGAAAGTGGGAAATGTCTTCACTTGTCTGTTCTTCTTCCTCAACGTTTCCATTATTCAGGAATTAAACACACTGAAAGTTTACTGTGTGCTTGGCATAGAGCAATAGAGATACTAGGTCCCAGCCCTCATAAAGCTTATATTCCAGTGAGGGAATGTAAAGAGAAGAGATGGTGATAAGGGCCATGAAAGTGGTAAATGTAGGGTAACTAGAGAGGAATTGGGAGAGTTTGCTTTATATAAACTGGTTAGGAAAAACTTCTCTGAAGTGAGACCTGAAGAATTATTGAAAGCCTTCTCTTTAGGAAAGAAGGAATCATTCATCCTAACGTTCTAACCACGAATTAATTGGACAATTATTAAAATTAAATATTTAAATTAATATTTAATATTAAATAAATAATTATTTAATATTTAATTTAAATAGTTACCCTAATAGTGACTCTATATAATTATGTATATTCCTGCCAGAGGAGATTCCTCGGCTTTTTTTCATTCCATCATCCTTCAACTATGTGTCTATAACCGACTATGATTCTGACTGGTTTCATGGAAGGTGATGAGGATAAGAAGCAGCTGCTATTCTAGTCCATAAAGTGGCAACTCATTAGAAAGGTGTATGCCAGCATGAAGTTTATGAGAACAGGAGAGTGAAGTTAAGATGGACTGATTAGGGCTTCCCTGGTGGCGCAGTGGTTGAGAATCCGCCTGCCGATGCAGGAGACACGGGTTCGTGCCCTGGTCCGGGAAGATCCCACATGCCGCGGAGCAACTAAGCCCGTGAGCCATGGCCGCTAGGCCTGTGCGTCCGGAGCCTGTGCCCCGCAACGGGAGAGGCCACAACAGTGAGAGGCCCGCATACCGCAAAAAAAAAAAAAAAAAAAAGATGGACTGATTACTCCAATTGAAGACTGGAAAGGTAATTCAGGTTATGAGTTAAAGCAACATGTCATTCATTGGCGATAAGAGGAGAAAACTTGAATATATTTTTATGCTTAATTATTTAGGTTATAATGTGTTGATGGTGTATCAACTCTTTTTGAATATATATACAGTGGAATATTACTCAGCCATAAAAAAGAATGAAGTAATGCCATTTGCAACAACATGGATAGACCTAGAGAGTATTATGCTTAGTGAAATAAGTCAGACAGAGAAAGAAAAAAACTGTATGTTATCACTTATATGTGGAATCTAAAAAAAAAACCCAAATCAATGTATATAAGAAAACGGAAACAGACCCAGATAAAGCAAACAAACTAATGGTTACCACTATTGGTTACCAGTGGGGAGAGGTCAGGGGGGAGGGTCAAGATAGGGGTTTGAGATTAAGAGATACAAACTACCAGGTATAATATAAATAAGAAACAAAGATATATTGTCCAATACAGGGAAATATAGCCATTATTTTATAGTAACTTTACATGGAGTACTATCTATAAAAATATTGAATTACTATGTTGTACACCTGAAACTAACATAATATTGTAAATCAACTATACTTTAATAAAAAAGAGAGAAGTTAGTTACCATCAAGGGGATTTGGAGATACTATAATTAATATTTATAATGCATTTACTATGCGTATATCACTTATCTTGCATGAGGTAGATATTATTCACATTTTACAAATTAGGAAATTCACACTCCATGAAGTTAAGCAGTTTTCCCAAGTTTTAGGCATTTGCTGGCATTTGAGTTAGTCAGGTCTGACTCCGAAGTCACTTTCTTCCATACCAGAATTTTTGTAAAACTACCTGTTAAGTAACTGACTTTAAAAAGCAGACATTTCAACATTAAACATGCTGGGGGAAAATGATGTTCTTTACATTATGAGATGTACAATCCAGAGAAGTTACATGTATTGTTTCAAAGAAAATCAAAATTACTCTTTTTTTGTTGAATCAAAATGGCGAGTTATACTCCTTCTGTAATATTGAAGTATTGTTTCATTTCTTATTCTGAGTCTGAGGTTATTGGGTGCTTCTTTCTAGTAGTATTTTCCTTATGCCAATGTTTTAATTTTCACTGTAGCTTTGATCTTCTGGATTTCGTTGGGATTAATGATATGTGATTTGAAAAAAAATGTAGTACAGATTTTAATGTCCACTTATATACTCGCTCACAAAGAAAGTAAGAATGCGGTTTTAGTTAGAGATTACTCTGCCTAACTTTATATAATTATTAATAGAGTGGGCCAGTCAGATATTTAGCAGTATAGAAGCTTAGTCTAGTGGATTTATTCATCATTTATTTAAGAAGTATTTATTGAGCCTATGGATACTAGGGCAATGTGACTGCAAAGAATAAGACAGTTTTTGTCCTCAAGGAACTTGGAATCTAATCGGTGAAGCAGATAAGTAAAATACACAGTCTTAGTACAGCATTTCGTAGGGTGTAATGGAGGAGTTGTATAGTGTTAGGGGGCACCTAAGAGGGCACTTAACCTAGACTAGGATGGTCTGGGGAGGCTTCCCAGAGCTGTGTCAGGAGGGGAAGGAATAACAAATAGTTACAGAGGCACTAGAAAGGTTTAGATGGGTTTGAGAGAGATTAGTGAAGAAATGATCAATTAAATTAAGGGTGTGAAGAAGAAGTGGTTAAAGGATGACTTCCAGGCTTTTAGTAGGGGTATTACTGTTCACTCAGAAGGAAAATATAGGAGGAAGAATAGATTTGGGGAAAACATGTAGGAGTTAGGGGCATGTTGAGTTTGTGGTGCCTTTGCAAATGTAGATAGAGATTTCCAGGATCCAGCTGAATATGCTGATCTGGTGGTCAGGAAAGAACTCTAGGATATAAAGATGCATATTTTATAAGTCATTAGCACTATGGAAGATAGTTGAAATACTGAACTGAATGAGAATACTCAGAATGAATATGTAAAATGAGAATAGTAAAGGGCCAAGGATGGAACCTAGAAATATAGATAGTTAAGTAAGGGTGACAAAGGAAGAGGAAACTAAGATACCATTAGGGAAGTAGTAGTTAATCTGTAAGTACTCAGAAGTTAGATGGGGCTTCCCTGGTGGTGCAGTGGTTGAGAATCCCCCTGCCGATGAAGGAGACACAGGTTTGTGCCCCGGTCCGGGAAGATCCCACATGCTGCGGACTGGCTGGGCCCGTGAGCCTGCACGTCCGGAACCTGTGCTCTGCAACGGGAGGGGCCACAACAGTGAGAGGCCCGCGTACCACAAAAAAAAAAAAAAAAAAAGGTTAGATGATTGCCCGTTACGTCTCATGGAAGCTGTAGTAATGGTAAAATTTTAACTGTCCGCTGACTGGGTGTTAATTCAACAGAAGTCATGTGTTTGGAAAATTTAGCCTTAACATGACCATTTATATAATTTTGAAAAACATATGCAAAGCCAAAATTTAGAACACTGGGAACTTGTGCTATTAAAAACGGGATCGGTCAGCAGCCTGGTGCCTGTGTACCCACCAAGCGGACTGAGTGCTGTGGGAGTTTTCCCATGCGTAAAGCTCTCCTCTGTGACTCTGTTGGAATTGAATTAGAGGCAAGGTCTGATGAAACATTACCTTCTTCATTGCAGTAATGGTACCTCTCAGGACTCCGAAGAACCTTCAACAAGGTCATGATTTCTGCCTTTCAGATGAGTGGGCATTTATTGAATGACTTTTTTTTTTTATTAACATCTTTATTGGAGTATAACTGCTTTACAAATGGTGTGTTAGTTTCTGCTTTATAACAAAGTGAATCAGTTATACATATACATATATCCCCATATCTCTTCCCTCTTTCATCTCCCTCCCTCCCACCCTCCCTATCCCACCTCTGCAGGTGGTCACAAAGCACAGAGCTATCTCCCTGTGCTATGTGGCTGCTTCCCACTAGCTAGCTATTATACATTTGGTAGTGTATATATGTCCATGCTACTCTCTCGCTTTGTCCCATCTTACCCTTCCTTCTCCCTGTATCCTCACGTCGGTCGGCGTCTTGATTCCCGTCTTGCCCCTAGGTTCTTCATGACCTTTTTTTTTTTTTTTTTTTTTTTACATTCCTTATATATGTGTTAGCATATGATATTTGTTTTTCTCTTTCTGACTTACTTCACTGTATGACAGACTCTAGGTTCATCCACCTCACTACAAATAACTCAATTTCATTTCTTTTTATGGCTGAGGAATATTCCATTGTATGTATGTGCCACACCTTCTTTATCCCTTCATCTGTCTCATCCATCAGTGGACACTTAGGTTGCTTCCATGTCTGGCTATTGTAAATAGTGCTGCAATGAACATTGTGGTACGTGACTCCTTTTGAATTATGGTTTTCTCAGGGTATATGCCCAGTAGTGGGATTGCTGGGTCATATGGTAGTTCTATTTTTAGTTTTTTAAGGAACCTCCATACTGTTCTCCATAGTGGCTGTGTCAATTTACACTCCCACCAACAGTGCAAGAGGGTTCCCTTTTCTCCACACCCTCTCCAGCATTTATTGTTTGTAGATTTTTTGATGATGGCCATTCTTGACTGGTGTGAGGTGATACCTCATTGTAGTTTTGATTTGCATTTCTCTAATAATTAGTGATGTTGAGCATCTTTTCAAGTGCTGTTTAACCATCTGTATGTCTTCTTTGGAGAAATGTCTATTTAGATCTTCTGCCCATTTTTTGATTGGATTGTTTGTTGTTTTGATATTGAGCTGCATAAGCTGTTTGTATATTTTGGAGATTAATCCCTAGATGGTTGCTTCGTTTGCAAATATTTTCTCCCATTTTGAGGGTTGTCTTTTCGTTTTGTTTATGGTTTCCTTTGCTGTGCAAAAGCTTTTAAGTTTCATTAGGTCTAGGTCCCATTTGTTTGTTTTTATTTCCATTACTCTAGGAGGTGGATTGAAAAAGATCTTGCTGCAATTTATTTCAAAGAGTGTTCTGCCTATGTTTTCCTCTAAGAGTTTCATAGTATCAGGCCTTACATTTAGGTCTTTAATCCATTTTGAGTTTATTTTTGTGTATGGTGTTTGGGAGTGTTCTAATTTCATTCTTTTCCATGTAGCTGTCCAGTTTTCCCAGCACCACTTATTGAAGAGATTGTCTTTCCTCCATTATATATTCTTTCAAGTCTTTATTGAATTTGTTACAATATTGCTTCTGTTTTGTGTTTTGGTTTCTTGGCTGCGAGGCATGTGGGATCTTAGCTCCATGACCAGGGATTGAATCCACAACCCCTGCATTGGAAGGTGAAGTCTTAATCACTGGACCACCAGGGAAGGAAGTCCCCTTCATTGTATATTCTTGCCTTCTTTGTCATAGATTAGGTGACCATAGGTGCATGGGTTTATCTCTGGACTTTCTATCCTGTTTCCATTGATCTGTTTTTGTGCCAGTACCATATTGTTTTGATTACTGTAGCTTTATAGCACAGTCTGAAATCAGGGAGCCTGATTCCTCCAGCTTTGGTTTTCTCTCTCAAGATTGCTTTGGTGATTCATCGTCTTTTGTGTTTCCATGCAAATTCTACAATTTTTTTGTTCTAATTCTGTGAACGATGCCATTGGTAATTTGATAGCGATTGCACTGGATCTATAGATTGCTTTGGGCAGTATAGTTATTTTCACAATATTGATTCTTCCAATCCAAAAACATGGTATATCTCTCCATCTGTTTGTGTCATCTTTAATTTCTTTCACCAGTATCTTATAGTTTTCTAAGTATAGGTCTTTTGCCTCCTTAGGTAGGTTTATTCCTAGGTAATTTATTCCTTTTGTTGCAATGGTAAATGGGATTGTTTCCTTGATTTCTCTTTCTGATATTTCGTTGTTAATGTATAGGAACGCAAGAGATTTCTGTGTATTAATTTCGTATCCTGCAACTTTACCGAATACATTGATTAGCTCTAGTAGTTTTCTGGTAGCATCTTTAGGGTTTTCTTTGTATAGTATCTTGTCATCTGCAAACCGTGGCAATTTTACTTCTTTTCCAATTTGGATTCCTTTTGTTTCTTTTTTCTTCTATGATTGCCATGGCTAAGACTTTCAAAACTGTTTTGAATAATAGTGGCAGTTGTGGAAATACTTGTCTTGTTCCTGATCTTAAAGGAAATGCTTTCAGTTTTTCACCATTGAGAATGATGTTTGCTTTGGGTTTGTCATATATGGCCTTTATTATGTTGAGTTAGGTTCCCTCTGTGTCAACTTTCTGGAGCGTTTTTATCATAAAAGGGTGTTGAATTTTGTCAAAAGCTTTTCCTGCATCTATTCAAATGATCATATGGTTTTTATTCAGTTTGTTGATGTGGTGTATCACACTGATTGATTTGTCGACATTTAAAAAATCCTTGCATCCCTGGGGTAAATTCCACTTTTGTTTGAATTTTATTTATTTTTTTATACATTAGGTTCTTATTAGTTATCCATTTTATACATATTAGTGTATATATGTCAATCCCAATCTCCCATTTCATCACACCACCATCATACCCCCCAGCCACTTTCCACCCTTGGTGTCCATACGTTTGTTCTCTACATCTGTGTCTCAATTTCTGCCCTGCAAACTGGTTCATCTGTACCATTTCTCTAGGTTCCACATATATGTATTAATATACGATATTTGTTTTTCTCTTTCTGACTTACTTCACTCTGTATGACAGTCTCTAGATCTATCCACGTCTCTACAAATGACCAATTTCGTTCCTTTTTATGGCTGAGTAATATTCCATTCAATATATGTAGCACATCTTTATCCATTCATCTGTCAATGGGCACTTAGGTTGCTTCTATGACCAGGCTATTATTAATAGTGCTGCAATGAACATTGGGGTGCATGTGTCTTTGAATTATGGTTTTCTCAGGGTATATGCCCAGTAGTGGGATTGCTGGATTATATGGTAATTCTATTTTTAGTTTTTTAAGGTACCTCCTTTCTGTTCTCCATAGTGGCTATATCAATTTACATTCTGACCAACAGTTCAAGAGGGTTCCCTTTTCTCCACACCCTCTCCAGCATTTGTTGTTTGTAGATTTTCTGATGACCCATTCTAATGGGTGTGAGGTGATACCTTGTTGTCGTTTTGATTTGCATTTCTCTAATATTTAGTGATGTTGAGCAGCTTTTCATGTGCCTCATGGCCATCTGTATGTTTTCTTTGGAGAAATGTCTATTTAGGTCTTCTGCCCATTTTTGGATTGGGTTGTTTGTTTCTTTGATATTGAGCTGCATGATCTGTTTATATATTTTGGAGACTAATCCTTTGTCAGTTGATTCATTTGCAGATATTTTCTCCCATTCGGAGGGTTGTCCTTTCATCTTGTTTGTAGTTTCCCTTACTTTGCAAAAGCTTTTAAGTTTCATTAGGTCCCATTTGTTTAGTTTTGTTTTTATTTCCATTACTCTAGGAGGTAGACCAAAAAAGATCTTACTGTGATTTATGTCAAAGAATGTTCTTCCTATGTTTTCCTCTAAGAGTTTTTTAGTGTCTGGTCTTACATTTAGGTCTCTAATCCATTTTGAGTTTATTTCTGTGTATAGTGTTAGGGAGTGTTCTAATTTCTTTCTTTTCCATGTAGCTGTCCAGTTTTCCCAGCACCACTTATTGAAGAGACTGTCTTTTCTCCATTGTATATCCTTGCCTCCTTTGTTGTAGATTAGTTAACCATAGGTGCATGGGTTTATCTCTGGGCTTTCTATGCTGTTCCATTGATTTATATTTCTGTTTTTGTGCCAGTACTATATTGTCTTGATTACTGTAGCTTTGTAGTATAGTCTGAAGTCAGGGAGTCTGATTCCTCCAGCTCTGTTTTTTTCCCCTCAAGACTACGTTGGTTATTTGAGGTCTTTTGTGTCTCAATACAAATCTTAAGATTTTTTTATTCTAATTCTGTGAAAGATGCCATTGGTAATTTGATAGGGATTGCATTGAATCTGTAGATTGCTTTGGGTAGTATGATCATTTTCACAATATTGAGTCTTCCAATCCAAGAACATGGTATATCTCTCCATCTGTTTTTATCATCTTTAATTTCTTTCATCAGTATCTTACAGTTTTCTGCATACAGGTTTTTGTCTCCCTAGGTAGGTTTATTCCTAGGTATTTTATTCTTTTTGTTGCAGTAGTAAATGGGAGTGTTTCCTTAATTTCTCTTTCAGATTTTTCATCATTAATGTATAGGAATGCAAGAGATTTCTGTGCATTAATTTTGTATCCTGCAACGTTACCAAATTCATTGATTAGCTCTACTAGTTTTCTGGTAACATCTTTAGGATTCTCTGTGTATGGTGTCATGTCATCTGCAAACAGTGACAGTTTTACTTCTTTTCCAGTTTGTATTCCTTTTATTTCTTTTTTTTCTCTGATTGCTGTGGCTAGGACTTCTGAAACTATGTTGAATAACAGTGGCAAGAGTGGAATCCTTGTCTTATTCCTGATCCTAGAGGAAATACTTTCAGTTTTTCACCATTGAGAATGATGTTTGCTGTGGGTTTGTCATATATGGCCTTTATTATGTTGAGGTAAGTTCCCTCTATGCCCACTTTCTGGAGGGTTTTTAATCATAAATAGGTGTTGAGTTTTGTAAAAGCTTTTTCTGCTTCTATTGAGGTGATCATATTGTTTTTATTCTTCAGTTTGTTAATATGGTGTATCACATTGATTGATTTCCATCTATTGAATAATTCTTGCATCCCTGGGATAAATCCCACTTGATCATGGTATATGATCCTTTTAATGTGTTGTTGGATTCTGTTTGCTAGTATTTTGTTGAGGATTTTGCATCTATATATTCATCAGTGATACTGGTTTGTAATTTTCTTTTTTTGTAGTATCTTTGTCTGGTTTTGGTATCAGGATGATGGTGGCATCATAGAATGAGTTTGGGAGTGTTCCTTCCTCTGCAATTTTTTGGAAGAGTTTGAGAAGATTGGGTGTTAGCTCCTCTCTAAGTGTTTGATAGAATTCACCTGTGAAGCCATCTGGTCCTGGACTTTTGTTTGTTGGAATTTTTTTTTTTTTTTTTTTTTTTTTTTTTTTTTTTTTTTTTTTTTTGCGGTATGCGGGCCTCTCACTGTTGTGGCCTCTCCCGTTGCGGAGCACAGGCTCCGGACGCTCAGGCCGAGCGGCCATGGCTCACGGGCTTAGTTGCTCCACAGCATGTGGGATCTTCCCAGACCAGGGCACAAACCCGTGTCTCCTGCATCGGCAGGCGGATTCTCAACCACTGCGCCACCAGGGAAGCCCCTGTCGGAATATTTTTAATCACACTTTCAATTTCAGTACTTGTGATTGGTCTGTTCATATTTTCTATTTCTTCCTAGTTCAGTCTTGGAAGGTTATACCTTTCTTAGAATTAGTTCATTTCTTCCAGATTGTCCATTTTATTGGCATAGGGTTGCCTGTAGTAGTCTCTTAGGATGCTTTGTATTTCTGCGGTGTCTGTTGTAACTTGTCCTTTTTCATTTCGAATTTTATTGATTTGAGTCCTCTCCCTCTTTTTCTTGATGAGTCTGGCCATCAATTTTGTTTATCTTCCCAAAGAACCAGCTTTTAGTTTTATTGATCTTTCCTATTGTTTTCTTTGTTTCTATTTCATTTATTTCTGTTCTGATCTTTATGATTTCTTTCCTTCTACTAACTTTGGGTTTTGTTTGTTCTTTCTCTATTTACTTTAGGTGTAAGGTTAGATTGTTTATTTGAGATTTTTCTTGTTTCTTGAGCTACGCTTATATTGCCATAAACTTCCCTCTTAGAACTGCTTTTGCTGCATCCCATAGGTTTTGGATCATTGTGTTTTCATTGTAATTTGTCCCTAGGTATTTTTTTAATTTCCTCTTTGATTTCTTTAGTGGTCTCTTGGTTATTTAGTAACATATTGTTTAGCCTCCATGTGTTTGTGTTTTTTACGTTTTTTTCCCTGTAATTCATTTCTAGTCTCATAGCATTTTGGTCAGAAAAGATGCTTGATATGATTTCAATTTTCTTAAATTTACTGAGTCTCTATTTGTGACCTAAGATGTGATCTATCCTGGAGAATATTCTGTGCGCAGTTGAGAAAAAAGTGTAATCTGCTGTTTTTGTATGGAATGTCCTATAAATATCAGTTAAATCTATCTGGTCTCTTGTGTCATTTAAAGCTTGTGTTTCCTTCTTAATTTTCTGTTTGGATGATCTGTCCACTGGTGTAAGTGAGGTGTTAAAGTCCCCCACTATTACTGTGTTACTGTCGATTTTCTCTTTTATAGCTGTTAGCAGTTGCCTTATGTATTGAGGTGCTCCTATGTTGGGTGCATATATATTTATAATTTTTACATCTTATTGGATTGATCCCTTTATCATTATGTAGTATCCTTCCTTGTCTCTTGTAACATTCTTTATTTTAAACTCTATTTTATCTGATATGAGAATTGCTACTCCAGCTTTCTTTTGATTTCCATTTACATGGAATATCTTTTTCCATTTGCTCTCTTTCAGTCTGTATGTGTCCCTAGGTCTGAACTGGGTCTCTTGAAGACAACATATATATATATATATGGGTCTTGTTTTTGTGTCTATTTTGCAAGCCTGTGTCTTTTGGTTGGAGCATTTAATCCATTCACGTTTAAGTTAATTATCAATATGTATGTCCCTATTACCATTTTCTCAATTGTTATGGATTTGTTATTGTAGGTCCTTTTTTTCTCTTGTGTTTCCCACTTATAGAAGTTCCTTTAGCATTTGTTGTAGCGCTGGTTTTGGTGGTGCTGAATTCTCTTAGCTTTCACTTGTTTGTAAAGCTTTTTATTTCTCTGGCAAATCTGAATGAGATTTTTGCCAGGTAGAGTAATCTTGGTTGTAGGTTCTTCCCTTTCATCACTTGAAATATATCATGCCATTCTCTTCTGGCGTGTATAGTTTTGGCTGAGAAATCAGCTGTTAACCTTATGGGAGATCCCTTGTATGTTATTGGTCCTTTTTCCCTTGTTGCTTGCAGTAACTTTTCTTTGTCTTTAATTTTTGTCAGTTTTATTACTATGTGTTTCAGTGTGTTTCTCCCTGCCTGAGACTGTCCGTGCTTCCTGAGCTTGAGTGGCTATTTCCTTTCCCATGTTAGGGAAGTTTTCAACTGTAATTTCTTCAAATATTTTCTCGGGTCCTTTCTCTCTTCTCCTTTTGGAACCCCTGTAATGCAAATGTTGTTGCATTTAATGTTGTCCCAGAGGTCTCTTAGGATGTCTTCATTTGTTGCATTTTTTTTCTTTATTCTGTTCCACAGCAGTGAATTCCATCATTCTGTCTTCCAGTTCACTTATCTGTTCTTCTTCCTCAGTTATTCTGCTATTGATTCCTTCTAGTGTATTTTTCATTTCAGTTATTGTATTGTTCATCTCTTTGTTTGTTCTTTAATTCTTCTAGGTCTTTGTTAAACATTTCTTGCATCTTTTCAATTTTTGCCTCCATTCTTTTTCTGAGATCCTGGATCATCTTCACTATCGTTATTCTGAATTCTTTTTCTGGATGGTTTCCTATCTCCCCTTCATTTAGTTGTTTTTCTGGGGTTTTATCTTGTTCCTTCATCTGGTACATAGCCCTCTGCCTTTTCATCTTGTTTATGTTTCTGTGAATGTGGGTTTTGTTCCACAAGGCTGCAGGATTGTAGTTCTTCTTGCTTCAGCTGTCTGCCCTCTGGTGGATGAGGCTAAGAGGCTTGTGTAAGTTTCCTGATGGGAGGGACTTACGGTGGGTAGAGCTGACTGTTGCTCTTGTGAGCAGAGCTCAGTAAAACTTTAATCTGCTTGACTGCTGGTGTTTGGGGCTGTGTTCCCTCCCTGTTGGTTGTGTGGCCTGAGACAACCCAACACTGGAGCCTACCTGGGATCTTTGGTGGGGCTAATGGCAGACTCTGGGAAGGCTCACTCCAAGGAGTACTTCCCAGAATTTCTATTGCCAGTGTCCTTGTCCTCACGGTGAGGCACAGCCACACTCCGCCTCTGTAGGAGACTCTCCAACACTAGCAGGTAAGTCTGGTTCAGTCCCCTCTGGGGTCACTGCTCCTTCCCCTGTGTCCCGGTGCACACACTACTTTGTGTGGGCACTCCAAGAGTGGAGTCTCTGTTTCCCCCAGTCCTGTCGAAATCCTGCAATCAAATCCCACTAGCCTTCAAAGTCCGATTCTCTATGAATTCCTCCTCCCGTTGCTGTACCCCCAGATTGGGAAGCCTGACGTGGGGCTCAGAACCTTCACTCCAGTGGGTGGACTTCTGTGGTATAAGTGTTCTTCAGTTTGTGAGTCACCCACCCAGCAGTTATGGGATTTGATTTTATTGTGATTGCGCTCCTCCTACCATCTAATTGTGGCTTCTCCTTTGTCTTTGGATGTAGGGTATTGTTTACGGTGAGTTCCAGTGTCTTCCTGTTGATGACTGTTCAGCAGTTAGTTGTGATTCTGGTGCTCTTACAAAAGGGAGTGAGCATACGTCATTCAACTCTGCCATCTTGAACAAATCTTCCATGATGATCCTTGTGTTGTTGCATTCGGTTTGCTAGTATTTTGTTGAGGAATTTTGCATCTATGTTCATCAGTGATGTTTGCCTGTAATTGTCTTTTTTTGTGATATCTTTTCCTGGTTTTGGTATCTGGGTGATTGTGGACTCGTAGAATGAGCTTGAGAGTGTTCCTTCCTCTGAAATCTTTTGGAAGAGTTTGAGAAGGGTAGGTGTTAACTCCTCTCTAAATGTTTGATAGAATTCGCCTGTGAAGCCATCTGTTCCTGGACTTCTGTTTGTTGGAAGGTTTTTAATCACAGTTTCAATTTCAATACTTGTAATTGGTCTGTTTATATTTTCTTTTTCTTCCTGGTTCAGTCTTGGAATGTTGTACCTTTCTAAGAATTTGTCCATTTCTTCTAGGTTGTCTGTTGGTGTATAGTTGCTTGTAGTAGTCTTTTACAATGCTTTGTATTTCTGTGGTGTCCATTGTAACTTCTCTTTTTTATTCTAATTTTATTGATTTAAGTCATCTCCCTTTTTTTCTTAATGAGTTTTTTTCTTCTCAAAGGACCAGCTTTTAGTTTCATTGTTCTTTGCTGTTGTTTTCTTCGTCTCTCATTTATTTCTGCTCTGATCTTTATGATTTCTTTCCTTCTACTAATTTTGGGTTTTGTTTGTTCTTCTTTCTCTAATTGCCTTAGGGGTAAGGTTATGTTGTTTATTTGAGATTTTTCTTCTTTCTTGAGGGAAGATTGTATTGCTATAAATGTCCCTGTAAGAACTGCTGTTACTGCATCCCATAGGTTTCAGTCATCGTGGTTTCATTGTCCTTTGTATCTAGGGTTTTTTTAAATTTTCTCTTTGATTTCTTCAGTGATCCAGTGATTGTTTAGTAATATATTGTTTAGCCTCCTTTTTTAAAAAAATTTATTTCTTTTTTTTTCTTTTTATCTTTTTATTTCTATATCTTATTTTACAAACCATTGTGTCGATCGCAGTGAGGGAGCTGCTCTGCTACGTACAAAACCCCGACCCAGAAGCAGGTCGTCTACGAATGGTTTAGCACCAGGTAGCCTCCTTATGTTGTGTTTTTTACAGTTTTTTTCCCGTAATTGATTTCTAATCTCATAGCTTAGTGGTTGGAAAAGATGCATGATTTCAGTTTTCTTAAATTTACTGAGGCTTGATTTGTGACCCAAGATGTGATCTATCCTGGAGAATGTTTCGTGAGCAGTTGAGAAGCTGCTGCTTTCTGAGATATTTTTTGATTTCTTTTTATTTCTTCTTGAACCCATTGGTTGTTCAGGACTGTTTTTAATTTCCACATATTGTGAATTTTTCAGTTTTCTTATAATTAATTTCTAGTTTCATACCATTGTGGTTGATAAAAATACTTGGTATGATTTCATTCTCCTTAAATTGCTAAGATTTGTTTTATGACTTATCATATAGTCTTTCTGAAGAATGTTCTGAGTGTGCTTGAGAAGAACATTTATTCCTTTGCTGTTGGGCAGAATATCCTGTATATTTTTGTTCAATCTCTTTGCTGTAAAGTGTAGTTCTAATCCAACATTTCCATAGTGATTTTTTTTGTCTGGATGATCTAGCCATTGTTGAAAGTAGTATACTAAAGTCCCCTTCTCTTATTGTATTGTTGTCTATTTCTGTCTTCAGATCTGTTAATATTTAATATATTGTGGTGCTCCAGTGTTTGGTCTATGTGTATTTATTATTGTTATATCCTCTTAATGAATTGACCTCTTTGTCATTATATAATCTTGTTTGTCTTTTGTTACCATTTTTAGCTTAAAGTATATTTTGTCTGATGTAAGTAGCTACCTTTGCTCTCTTTTGGTTTCTACTTGCATGGAATATCTTTTTTCCAGGTCTTCATTTTAATATTTCCAGCCTTTCATTTTGAGACTATGTGTTCTTAAAGGTGAATTGAGTTTCCTGTAGGCAGCGTATAGTTGGGTCTTATCTATGCCACCAATCTATGCCTTTTGATTGGAGAATTTAATCCATTTACATTTAGAATAATTATTGATTGGAAAGGAATTACTAATGCCATTGTATTGTTTTCTGGGTGTTTGTTTTTCCCTTGTTCCTTTTTCTTCTTCTCTTGCTACCTTCCATTGTGAACTGATGATTTCTTAGAGTGGTATGCTTTGATTCCTTTCTCTTTATCTTTTGTGAATCTGCTGTAGGTTTTTGCTTTGTGCTTCCCATGAAGCTTACGGAAGACATCTTATAGATATAGTAGTCTATTTTACACTGATAACAGCTTATTTTAATCACATACAAAACGTCTACCCTTTTACTCCCCTCTTCTTAGGCTTTTGATATCACAATTTACCTCCTTTTACATTGTGTATTTATTAACCAGTATTGTAGCTATAGTTATCTTTAATACTGTTGCTCTTTAACCTTTCTACTAGAGTTAAATGTTGAACACACCACCATATTACAGTAGTAGCATATTTTGAATTTAACTGTATTTAACTTACCTTTACCAGTGTCTTGGATATTTTCATGTACTAAATAGTGTCCTTTGATTTAACTTGAACTCCTTTCAGCATTTTTATTTGTTGTTGTTAAGGCAGGTCTAGTGGTGATGGATTCCTTCAGCTTTTGTTTGTCTGCAATACCCTTTCTCTGTACTTCATTTCTGAAGGACAGCAAGGCCAGATAGAGGACAGTCAGCCCTTTGTATCTGTGGGTTCCACATCCACATTCAACCAACTGTGAATCAAAAATACTCAAGGAAAAAAAATTCCAGAAAGTTCCAAAAACCAAAATCTTAATTTGCCATGCACCAGCAACTGTTTACGTAGTATTTACATTTTATTAGGTATTAAAAGTAGTCTAGGAATGATTTAAAGTATATGGGAGGATGTGACTAGGTTATATGCAAGTACTATACCATTTTATATAGGAACTTGAGCATCTGCAGATTTTGGTATCACTGGGAGGGGGAAGAAGGGGGGGTCCCAAAACCAATTCCCCGTGAATTCTGAGGGATGACTGCATTCTTGGTTGGCAGTTTTTTTTTCCTTTCAACACTTTTGCTTATATCATCACATTCTTTCTTGGTCTGTAAAGTTTCTGCTGAGATATACGCTAATAGTCTTATGGAAACTCCCTTGTAAGCTGCAAGTTTCTTTTCTCTTGTTGCTTTTAAGATTCAGTCTTTTTCTCTGATTTTTGACAATTGTATTATAGTATGTCTTGGAGATCTCTTTCAGTTGAGTTTGTTTGGATACCCATGAGCTTCATGAACTTGGGTATCCAAATCTTTACATGGATTAGGGAATTTCTCAGCTGTGATTTCTTTCAATAAGTTTTCTTGCCCCTTCTTCCTCTTCTTCCTCTGGAATTCCAATAATTCACAAGTTGTTTCCTTTGAGAATTTACCATAGATCACACAGGCTTTCCTCAGTCTTTTTATCATTTTTTCTTTGTTCTCCCCTGATTAGATAATGTCAAAATTCATGTCTTCTAACTCACAGATTCTTTCTTCTCTTTGATCCATTTGCTGTTGATTCTCTCTTTTGAGATTTTCATTCCATTCATTGTATTATTCAATTCCAGAGTTTCTGTTTGGTACTTTTTAATGATTTCTGTCTCTTTGTTGAATTTCTTACTTTGTTTGTTTACTGTTTTCCTGATTTTGTTGAATTTTCTTTCTGTGTTTTCTTGTACCTCATTGAGTTTCCTTAAAACAGCTATTTTGGGGCTTCCCTGGTGGCACAGTGGTTGAGAGTCCGCCTGCCGATGCAGGGGACATGGGTTCATGCCCCAGTCCGGGAAGATCCCACATGCCATGGAGCAGCTAGGCCTGTGAGCCATGGCCACTGAGGCTGCGTGTCTGGAGCCTGTGCTCCGAAACGGGAGAGGCCACAACAGTGAGAGGCCCGTGTACTGCAAAAAAATTTTTAAAGCTATTTTGAATTCCTTATCCAGTAAATTGTAGATCTTCATATCTTTCTGATCGGTTTTTGGAAGATTATTGTGATCCTTTGGTGGTGTCATGTTTCCTTGATTTTTCATGTTTCAGGTTTTGTGTTGCTGTCGTCACATTTGCAGTAGCAGTCAACTTCTCCAGTCTTTGTTAACTGCCTTCAGGAGAGAATGCCTTTTGTCAGCCTTCCTAGGGATTCTGAGGCTTTCTCAGACTTTCTATAGATATGCCTGCTTTGTGCTTCTTGCTCCCTTTTGTGGGAGAATTCTTAAGCTTGTGTACCTTCTCTTCATTCTGCAGTGCACCAGGATGCATACTGATAGCTTCCCTTTTGTTTTCCCATGGGTGATACTAAAGCTGAAACTTGTGGCCTCTCCCTGACCTGTAGGTTTCGCTCATGCTCACTAGCTATCTGCCAAAGCTCACTCTCACCACCAACATCAGGAACACTACAGGGAGCTGGATACAGGGTGGACAGGGGTGTGGGTGAGGCCCATGGAGCCCTAGAGGTGCCCATGGGCCAGTTGGAGGGATCTACATGCAGGGCATCTCCAGCAGTTCATGGGTGGACTTCTTGAAGGAATTCATGGTATAGTTAGTAGGATTCATGTCCTTTTAATTACCTCTGAGAGTTCTATCTGCCAATCCTTTAGCCTCTTACCCACTCAGTCCCCACCCCATGCAGCTCATTATTTAGTCCTCTGGATAGGGTGAGAGAAATGGGAGGAAGTTTTGCATAGTTTGTGAAGCCAGGCACTCACTCACTCATATGTTCTCACTTTCCCCCATAGGAAAAATCACAGGTCAGGAAGATCTTTCTTGGCCCTGAACTGTGCCACCTTGGGGGGGAGGGTTGATATGAATAAAGTCAAACTGTTCCATTTACCCTCTCCAGTGTGTCCAAACTCGTGTTTTTTTGCTGCATTGGTATGCTGGAACTTCTCCACAGGAGACCTGGACTTCAATAAAGGCTCACTTATTTGTGGCTGATTTTATAAATATTGTTATTCCACTGCCAAGAGGGACTACAGCTGTGGTTTGTGGGCCACTGCAGGGTTCACAGCTGGGACAGGTCTGTATACCTCTTACCCGACACATGATTGGGTCAGACTCTTCCCAGGTCTCTTAGTGTAATAGTGCTAGATCCCACAGTTCCCACAAAGGCACTTTTGTCCATGGACGGATGCCAGATTGTTGTGGTTAAGAGGGAACATGAGCGAGGATATCTCACTTAGCCATGTTGCTGACATCACCCTCTAGTGCCACACCATTTAGAAGAACCCTTTTCTTTTTATTATTATTTTTTTATTTTTTATTTTATTTTTTAAGTTGAAGTAGCTGTCATGTTTTATTTAGTTTTTTTAAATTCTCACATCTTTCTTAGAGTATAGTTGCTTTACAGTGTTGTTAGTTTCTGCTGTATAACAAACTGAATCAGCTATACATATACATATATCCCCATATCCCCTCCCTCTTGCATCTCCCTCCCACCCTCCTTATCCCACCCATCTAGATGGTCACAAAGCACTGAGCTGATCTCCCTGTGCTATGCAGCTGCTTCCCACTAACTGTTTTACATTTGGTAGTGTATATATGTCAACGCTACTCTCTAACTTCATCCCAGCTTACCCTTTCCCCTCCCTGTTTCCTCAAGTCCATTCTCTAGGTTGGCATCTTTATTCCTTTCCTGCCTCTAGGTTCATCAGAACCTGTTCTTTTTTTTTTTTTTAGATTCCATATATGTGTTAACATATGCTATTTGTTTTTCTCTTTCTGACTTACTTTACTCTGTATGACAGGCTCCAGCTACATCCATCTCACTACAGATAACTCAATTTCGTTTCTCTTTATGGCTGAGTAATATTCTATTGTATATATGTGCTACATCTTCTTTATCCATTCATCTGTCGATGGACACTTAAGCTGCTTCCATGTCCTGGCTATTGTAAATAGTGTTGTAATGAAAATTGTGGTATATAACTTTTTGGATTACGGTTTTCTCAGGGTATATGCCCAGTAGTGGGATTGCTGGGTCATATGGTAGTTCTGTATTTAGTTTTTTAAAGAACCTCCATACTGTTCTCCATAGTGGCTGTATCAATTTACATTCCCACCAATAGTGCAAGAGGATTCCCTTTTCACTACACCCTCTCCAGAATTTATTGTTTGTAGATTTTTTGATGATGGCCATTCTGACTGGTGTGAGGTGATATCTCCTTGTAGTTTTCATTTGCATTTCTCGAATAATTAGTGATGTTGAGCATCCTTTCGTGTGTTTGTTGGCAATCTGTATATCTTCTTTGGAGAAATGTCTATTTAGGTCTTCTGCCCATTTTTGGATTGGGTTGTTTGCTGTTTTCATAGTGAGCTGTATGAGCTGCTTTTATGTTTTGGAGATTAATCCTTTGTCAGTTGGTTTGTTTGCACATATTTTCTCCCATTCTGAGAGTTGTCTTTTCGTTTTGTTTGTGGTTTCGTTTGCTGTGCAAAAGCTTTTAAGGTTCATTAGGTCCCATTTGTTTAGTTTTGTTTTTATTTCCATTACTCTAGGAAGTGAGTCAAAAGGGATCTTGCTGTGATTTATGTCACAGAGTTCTACCTGTGTTTTCCTCTAAGAGTTTTATAGTGTCTGGCCTTACATTTAGGTCTTTAACCCATTTTGAGTTTATATTTGTGTATGGTGTTAGGAATTGTTCTAATTCATTCTTTTACATGTATCTGTCCAGTTTTCCCAACACCACTTATTGAAGAGGCTCTTTTTTTCTCCATTGTATGTTCTTTACTCCTTTATCAAAGATAAGGTGACCATATGTGCATGGGTTTATCTCTGGGCTTTCTGTCCTGTTCCATTGACCTATAATTCTGTTTTTGTGCCAGTACCATACTGTCTTGATTACTGTAGCTTTGTAGTATAGTTTGAAGTCAGGGAGCCTGATTCATCCAACTCCATTTTTCTTGCTCAAGATTGCTTTGGCTATTCAGGATCTTTTGTGTTTCCACACAAATTGTGAAATGTTTTGTTCTAGTTCTGTGAAAAATGCCAGTGGTAGTTTGATAGGGATTGTATTGAATCTGTAGATTGCTTCGAGCAGTATAGTCATTTTCACAATGTTGATTCTTCCAATCCAAGAACATGGTATATCTCTCCATCTGTTTGTATCGTCTTTCATTTCTTTCATCAGTTTCTTATAGGTTTTCTGCATACATGTCTTTGGTCTCCTTAAGTAGGTTTATCCCTACGTATTTTATTCTTTTTGTTGCAGTGGTAAATGGGATTGTTTCCTTATTTCTCTTTCAGATTTTTTGTCATTAGTGTCTAGGAATGCCAGAGATTTCTTTGCATTAATTTTGTATCCTGCTACTTTACCAAATTCATTGATTAGCTCTAGTAGTTTTCTGGTAGCATCTTTAGGATTCTCTATGTATAGTATCATGTCATCTGCAAACAGTGACAGTTTTACTTCTTCTTTTCCAATTTGGATTCCTTTTATTTCTTTTTCTTCTTTGCTTGCTGTGGCTAAAACTTCCAAAACTATGTTGAATAATAGTGGTGAGAGTGAACAGACTTGTCTTGTTCCTGATCTTAGAGGAAATGGTTTCAGTTTTTCACCATTGAGAACAATGTTGGCTGTGGATTTGTCATATATGGCCTTTATTATGTTGAGGTGGGTTCCCTCTGTGTCCACTTTCTGCAGAGTTTTTATCATAAATGGGTGTTGAATTTTGTCAAAAGCTTTTTCTGTGTCTATTGAGATTATCATATGGTTTTTATTCTTCAATTTTTTAATATGGTGTATCACATTGATTGATTTGCATATATTGAAAAGTCCTCGCATTCCTGGGATAAATCCCACTTGATCATGGTGTATGATCCTTTTAATGCGTTATTGGATTCTGTTTGCTAGTATTTGGTTGCAGGCTTTTGCATCGATGTTTGTCAGTGATATTGGCCTGTAGTTTTCTTTTTTTGTGACATTTTTGTCTGCTTTTGGTATCAGGGTGATTATGGCCTTGTAGAATGAGTTTGGGAGTGTTCTTCCCTCTGCTGTCTTTTGGAAGAGTTTGAGAAAGATAGGTGTTAACTCTTCTCTAAATGTTTGATAGAATTCACCTCTGAAGCCATCTGGTCTTTGGCTTTTGTTTTTTGGAAGATTTTAAATCACAGTTTCAATTTCAGTGCTTGTGATTGGTCTGTTTATATTTTCTATTTCTAACTGTTTCAGTCTTGGAAGGTTGTACTTTTCTAAGAATTTGTCCATTACTTCGAGGCTGTCCAGTTTTTTGGCATATAGTTGGCTTGTATTAATCTCTCATGATCCTTTGTATTTCTGTAGTGTCAGTTGTTATTTCTCCTTTTTCATTTCTAAATCTGTTGATTTGAGTCTTCTCCCTTTTGTTTTTGATGTCTGGCTAATGGTTTATCAATTTTGTTTAACTTCTCAAAGAACCAGCTTTTAGTTTTATTGATGTTTATTATTGTTTTCTTCATTTCTTTCTCATTTATTTCTGATCTGATCTTTATGATTTCTTTCCTTCTGCTAACTTTGAGGGTTTTTTTCTTATTCCTTTAGGTGTAAGGTTATGTTGTTTAGTTGAGATGATTCTTGTTTCTTGAGGTAGGATTGTATTGTTATAACCTTCCCTCTTAGAACTGCTTTTACCGCATCCCATAGGTTTTGACTCGTCGTGTTTTCATTGTCATTTGTTTCTAGGTATTTTTTATTTCCTCTTTGATTTCTTCAGTGATCTCTTGGTTATTTACTAGCATATTGTTTAGCCTCCATGTGTTTGCATTTTTTACAGTTTTTTTCCTGTAATTGATATCCAGTCTCGTAGTGTTGTAGTCAGAAAGGATACTTGGTACGATTTCAATTGTCTTAAATTTACCAAGGCTTGATTTGTTACACAAGATTAAAATCTATCCTGGAGAATGTTCCATGAGCACTTGAGAAAGTGTATTCTGTTGTTTTTGGGTGGAATGTCCTATTATCAGTTAAGTCCACCTTCTCTAATGTGTCATTTAAAGCTTGTGTTTCCTTAATTATTTTCATTTTGGATGATCTGTCCATTGGTGAAAGTGGGGTGTTAAATCCCCTACTATTATTGTGTTACTTTGGATTTCCCCCTTTAGGCTGTTAGCATTTGCCTTATGTATTGAGGTGCTCCTATGTTGGGTGCATAAATATTTATAATTGTTATGTCTTCTTGGATTGATCCCTTGATCATTGTGTAGTGTCCTTCTTTGTCTTTGTAATAGGTTGTTTTAAAGAGTATTTTGTCTGACATGAGAATTGCTGCTCCAGTTTTCTTTTGATTTGCATGCATGGAATATCTTTTCCCGTCCTCTCACTTTCAGTCTGAATGTGTCCCTAGGTCTGAAGTGAGTCTCTTGTAGACAGCATATATAGGGGTCTTGTTTTTGTATCCATTCAGCCAGTCTGTGTCTTTTGGTTGGAGCTTTTAATCCATTTACACTTAAGGTAATTATCAATATGTATGTTCCTGTTACCATTTTCTTAATTGATTTGGGTTTGTTTTTGTAGGTCTTTTCCTTCTCTTGTGTTTCCTGCCTAGAGAAGTTCCTTTAGCATTTGTTGTAAAGCTGGTTTGGTGGTGGTGAATTCTCTTAACTTTTTTTTTGTCTCTAAAGATTTTAATTTCTCCTTCAAATCTGAATGAGATACTTGCCAGGTAGAGTAATCTTGGTTGGAGGTTTTTCCCTTTCATTGCTTTAAATATGTCCTGCCACTGCCTTCTGGCTTGCAGAGTTTCTGCTGAAAGATCAGCTGCTAACCTTAGGGGGATTCCCTTGTATGTTTTTAGTTTCTTTTCCCTTGCTGCTTTTATTTTATTTTTTTTTAACATCTTTATCGGAGTATAACTGTTTTACAATAGTGTGTTAGTTTCTCCTTTACAACAAAGTGAATCAGTTATACATATACATATGTTCCCATATCTCTTCCCTCTTGCATCACCCTCTCTCCCACCCTCCCTATCCCACCCCTCTAGGTGGTCACAAAGCACAGAGGTGATCTCCCTGTGCTATGCGGCAGCTTCCCACTAGCTATCTAATTTACATTTGATCGTGTATATATGTCCCTGCCACTCTCTCACTTCATCAGAGCTTACCCTTCCCCCTCCCCATATCCTCAAGTCCATGCTCTAGTAAGTCTGTGTTTTATTCCCATCCTACCACTAATCTCTTCATGACATTTTTTTTCCCTTGGAGTCCATATATATGTGTTAGCATAGAGTATTTGTTTTTCTCCTTCTTACTTACTTCACTCTGCATGACAGACTCCAGGTCCATCCACCTCATTATAAATAACTCAGTTTCATTTTTTTATGGCTGAGTAATATTCCATTGTATATATGTGCCACATCTTCCTTATCCATTCATCTGTTGATGGACACTTAGGTTGCTTCCATGTCCTGGCTGTTGTAAATAGAGCTGCAATGAACATTTTGGTACATGAGTCTTTTTGGATTATGGTTTTCTCAGGGTATATGCCCAGTAGTGGGATTGCTGGGTCGTATGGTAGTTCTATTTGTAGTTTTTTAAGGAACCTCCATACTGTTCTCCATAGTGGCTGTATCAATTTACATTCCCACCAGCAGTGCAAGAGGGTTCCCTTTTCTCCACACCCTATCCAGCATTTATTGTTTCTAGAGTTTTAGATGATGGCCAATCTGACCAGTGTGAGATGATATCTCATTGTAGTTTTGATTTGCATTTCTCTAATGATTAATGATGTTGAGCATTCTTTCATGTGTTTGTTAGCAATCTGTATATCTTCTTTGGAGAAATGTCTATTTAGTTCTTCTGCCCATTTTTGGATTGGGTTGTTTGGTTTTTTGTTATTGAGCTGCATGAGTTGCTTATAAATTTTGGAGATTAATCCTTTGTCAGTTGCTTCATTTGCAAATATTTTCTCCCATTCTGAGGGTTGTCTTTTGGTCTTGTTTATGGTATCCTTTGCTGTGCAAAAGCTTTTAAGGTTCATTAGGTCCCACTTGTTTATTTTTGTTTTAATTTCCATTTCTCTAGGAGATGGGTCAAAAAGGATCTTGCTGTGATTTATGTCGTAGAGTGTTCTGCCTGTGTTTTCCTCTAAGAGTTTGAGAGTGTCTGGCCTTACATGTAGGTCTTTAACCCATTTTGATTTTATTTTTGTGTGTGGTGTTAGGGATTGTTCTAATTTCATACTTTTACAGGTAGCTGTCCAGTTTTCCCAGCACCACTTATTGAAGAGGCTGTCTTTTCTCCACTGTATATCCTTCCCTCCTTTATCAAAGATAAGGTGACCATATGTGTGTGGGTTTATCTCTGGGCTTTCTATCCTGTTCCATTGATCTCTATTTCTGTTTTTGTGCCAGTACCATACTCTCTTGATTACTGTAGCCTTGTAGTAGAGTCTGAAGTCAGGAAGCCTAATTCCTCCAGCTCCATTTTTCGTTCTCAAGATTGCTTTGGCTATTCGGGGTCTTTTCTGTTTCCATACAAATTGTGAAATTTTTTGTTCTAGTTCTGTGAAAAATGCCAGTGGTAATTTGATAGGGATTGCATTGAATCGGTAGATTGCTTTGGGTAGTAGTCATTTTCACAATGTTGATTCTTGCAATCCAAGAACATGGTATATTTCTCCACCATTTGTATCATCTTTAATTTCTTTCATCAGTGTCTTGTAGTTTTCTGCATACAAGTCTTTTGTCTCCTTAGGTAGGTTTATTCCTAGATATTTTATTCTTTTTGTTGCAATGGTAAATGGGAGTGTTTTCTTAATTTCACTCTCAGATTTTTCATCATTAGTGTATAGGAATGCCAGAGATTTCTGTGCATTAATTTTGTATCCTGCAACTTTACCAAATTCATTGAATAGCTCTAGTAGTTTTCTGGTAGCATCCTTAGGATTCTCTACGTATAGTATCATGTCATCTGCAAACAGTGACAACTTTACTTCTTCTTTTCCTATTTGGATTCCTTTTATTTCTTTTTCTTCTCTGATTGCTGTGGCTAGAACTTCCAAAACTATGTTGAATAAGAGTGGTGAGAGTGGGCAACCTTGTCTTGTTCCTGATCTTAGTGGAAATGGTTTCAGTTTTTCACCATTGAGAACGATGCTAGCTGTTGGTTTGTCATATATGGCCTTTATTATGTTGAAGAAAGTTCCCTGTATGCCTACTTTCTGCAGGGTTTTTATCATAAATGAGTGTTGAATTTTGTCAAAAGCTTTCTCTGCATCTATTGAGATGATCATATGGTTTTTCTCCTTCAGTTTGTTGATATGGTGTATCACGTTGATTGATTTGCATATATTGAAGAATCCTTGCATTCCTGGAATAAACCCCACTTGATCATGGTGTATGATCCTTTTAATGTGCTGTTGAATTGTTTGCTAATATTTTGTTGAAGATTTTTGCATCTATGTTCATCAGTGTTATTGGCCTGTAGTTTTATTTCTTTGTGACATCTTTGTCTGGTTTTGCTATCAGGGTGATGTTGGCCTCATAGAATGCTATCTTTTGGAAGAGTTTGAGAAGGATGGGTGTTAGCTCTTCTCTAAATGTTTGATAGAATTCGCCTGTGAAGCCATCTGCTCCTGGGCTTTTGTTTGTTAGAAGATTTTTAATCACAGTTTCAATTTCAGTGCTTGTGTTTGGTCTGTTCATATTTTCTATTTCTTCCTGGTTCAGTCTTGGCAACTTGTGCATTTCTAAGAATTTGTCCATTTATTCCAGGTTGTCCATTTTATTGGCATAGAGTTGCTTGTAGTAATCTTTAATAATCTTTTGTATTTCTGCAGTGTCAGTTGTTACATCTCCTTTTTCATTTCTAATTCTATTGATTTGAGTCTTCTCCCTTTTTTTTCTTGATGAGTCTGGCTAATGGTTTATCAATTTTATTTATCTTCTCAAAGAACCAGCTTTTCGTTTTATTGATCTTTGCTATTGTTTCCTTCACTTCTTTTTCATTTATTTCTGATCTGATCTTTATGATTTCTTTCCTTCTGCTAAATTTGGGGTTTTTTTGTTCTTCTTTCTCTAATGGCTTTAAGTGCAAAGTTAGGTTGTTTATTCGAGATGTTTCCTGTTTCTTAAGGTAGGATTGTATTGCTATAATCTTGCCTCTTTCAACTGCTTTTGCTGTATCCCATAGGTTTTGGGTCGTCATGTTTCCTTTGTCATTTGTTTCTAGGTATTTTTTGATTTCTTCTTTGATTTCTTCAGTGATCACTTCGTTATTAAGTAGTGTATTGTTTAGCCTCCATGTGTTTGTATTTTTTACAGATCTTTTCCTGTAATTGATATCTAGTCTCATAGTGTTGCGGTCGAAAAAGATACGATTTCAATTTTCTTAAATTTTCCAAGGCTAGATTTGTGACCCAATATATGATCGATCCTGGAGAATGTTCCATGAGCACTTGAGAAAAATGTGTATTCTGTTGTTTTTGGATGGAATGTCCTATAAATATCAATTAAGTCCATCTTGTGTATTGTATCATTTAAAGCTTGTGTTTCCTTATTTATTTTCATTTTGGATGATCTGTCCATTGGTGAAAGTGGGGTGTTAAAGTCCCCTACTATAATTGTGTTACTGTCGATTTCCCCTTTTAAGGCTGTTAGTATTTGCCTTATGTATTGAGGTGCTCCTATGTTGGGTGCATAAATATTTACAATTGTTATATCTTCTTCATGGATCGATCCCTTGATCATTATGCAGTGTCCTTCTTTGTCTCTTGTAATAGTCTTTATTTTAAAGTCTATTTTGTCTGATATGAGAATTGCTACTCCAGCTTTCTTCTGATTTCCATTTGCATGGAATATCTTTTTCCATCCCCTTACTTTCAGTCTGTATGTGTCCCTAGGTTTGAAGTGGGTCTCTTGTAGACAGCATATATATGGGTCTTGTTTTTGTATCCATTCAGCCAGTCTGTGTCTTTTGGTGGGAGCATTTAATCCATTTACACTTAAGGTAATTATCGATATGTATGTTCCTATTACCATTTACTTAATTGTTTCGGGTTGTTCTTGTAGGTCTTTTCCTTCTCTTGTGTTTCTTGCCTAGAGAAGTTCCTTTAGGATTTGTTGTAGAGCTGGTTTGGTGGTGCTGAACTCTCTCAGCTTTTGCTTGTCTGTAAAGGTGTTAATTTCTCCATCAAATCTGATTGAGATCCTTGCTGGGTAGAGTAATCTTGGTTATAGGTTTTTTTCCTTCATCACTTTAAATATGTCCTGCCACTCCCTTCTGGCTTGTAGAGTTTCTGCTGAAAGATCAGATGTTAACCTTATGGGGATTCCCTTGTGTGTTATTTGTTGTCTTTCCCTTGCTGCTTTTAATATGTTTTCTTTGTATTTAATTTTTGAAAGTTTGATTATTATGTGTCTTGGCGTGTTTCTCTTTGGGTTTATCCTGTATGGGACTCTCTGTGCTTCCTGGACTTGATTGACTATTTCCTTTCCTATATTAGGGTAAGTTTTCCACTATAATCTCTTCAAATATTTTCTCAGTCCCTTTCTTTTTCTCTTCTTCTTCTGGGACCCCTATAATTTGAATGTTGGTGCGTTTAATGTTGTCCCAGAGGTCTCTGAGACTGTCCTCAGTTCTTTTCATTCTTTTTTCTTTCTTCTGCTCTGCAGTAGTTATTTCCACTATTTTATCTTCCAGGTCACTTATCCGTCCTTCTGCCTCAGTTTTTCTGCTATTGATCCCATCTAGAGTATTTTTCAGTTCATTTATTGTGTTGCTCATCGTTGCTTGCTTCCTCTTTATTTCCTCTAGGTCCTTGTTAACTGTTTCTTGCAATTTGTCTATTCTATTTCCAGGATTTTGAATCATCTTTGTTATCATTTTTCTGAATTCTATTTCAGGTAGACTGCCTATTTCCTCTTCATTTGTTAGGTCTGGAGTGTTTTTATCTTGCTCCTTCATCTGTTGTGTTTTTTTCTGTCTTCTCATTTCGCTTATCTTACTGTGTTTGGGGTCTCCTTTTTGCACGCTGCAGGTTCGTAGTTCCCGTTGTTTTTGGTGGCTGTCCCCAGTGGCTAAGGTTGGTTCAGTGGGTTGAGTAGGTTTCCTGGTTGGGGGCACTAGTGCCTCTGTTCTGGTGGATGAGGCTGGATCTTGTCTTTCTGGTGGGCAGGTCCACGTCTGGTGGTGTGTTTGGGGATGTTGGTAGCCTTATTATGATTTTAGGCAGCCTCTCTGCTAATGGATGGGGCTGTGTTCCTGTCTTGCTCTTTGTTGGGCATAGTGTGTCCAGCACTGTAGCTTGCTGGTCGTTGAGTGAAGCTGGGTCTTGGTGTTGAGATGGAGATCTCTGGGAGATTTTCGCCATTTGATATTGTGTGGAGCTGGGAGGTCTCTTGTGGACTAGTGTCTTGAGGTTGGTTCTCCCACCTCAGAGACACAGCCCTGGTGTCTGGCTGGGGCGCCAAGAGCCTTTAATCCACACGGCTCAAAATAAAAGGGAGAAAAAATAGAAAGGAAAGAAAAGGAAGGAAGGAGGGAGGGAGGGAGGGAGGGAAGGAAGAAAGGAATGAAGAAATGAAGGAAGGAAGAAAGCAAGAAAGGAAGGAAGGAAGGTGGAGAGGAAGAAAGGGAGGAAGGAAGGGAGGAAAGAAGGGGGGAAGGAATGAAGAAAGGAGGGAAGAAAGGAAGAAAGAAAGGGAGAAGACAAAGTAGGATAAAGTATAGTTATTAAAATAAAAAATAATTATTAAGAAGAAAAATTTCTATTAAAAAAAAAACAGAAAAACGGGTCGGTCTAACCCTAGGACAAATGGTGTAAGCAAAGCTATACAGACAAAATCTCACACAGCAGCACACACATACACACTCACAAAAAGAAAGAAAGGGGAAAATAATAGTATATCTTGCTCCCAAAGTCCACCTCCTCAACTTGGGATGATTCGTTGTCTATTCAGGTTTTCCACAGATGCAGGGCACTTAAAGTTGATTGTGGAGCTTTAATCTGCTGCTTCTGAGGCTGCTGGGAGAGACTTCCCCCTCTCCTCTCTGTTCACACAGCTCCTGGGGTTCAGCTTTGGACTTGGTCCCGCCTCTGCGTGTAGGTCGTCCGAGGGCGTCTGCCCGTTGCTCAGACAGGACGATGTTAAAGGAGCAGTTGATTTGGGGGTTCCGGCTCACTCAGGCTGGGGGGAGGGAGTGGAACGGGTGCGAGGCGAGTCCGCGGCGGCAGAGGCCGATGTGATGCTGCACAGGCCCAAGGCGCGCCGCGCATTCTCCCGGGGAAGCTGTCCCTGAATCCTGGGACCCCGGCAGTGGCGGGCTGCACGGGCTCCCGGGAGGGCTGGTGTGGAGAGTGACCTGTGCTCACACACAGGCCTCTTGGTGGTGGCAGCAGCAACCTTAGCGTCCCACACTCGTCTCTACTGTCTGTGCCGACAGCCGCGGCTCGCGCCCGTTTCTGGAGCTCCTCTACTACGAGGTGCTCTTAATCCCCTCACCTCACGCCTGAGGAAGCAAAGAGGCAAGAAAAAGTCTCTTGTCTCTTCGGCAGCTCCGCGCCCGTTTCTAGGGCTCCTTTAAGCACCGCGCTTAATCCCCTCTCCTTGCGCCCAGGAAGCAAAGAGGGAAGAAAAGGTCTCTTGCCTCTTCAGCAGCTCCAGACTTCAACTGGACTCCCTCCCGGCCAGCCGTGGTGCACTACACCTTCAGGCTGTTTTCACTCTGCCAACTCCAGACCTTTCCCTGGGATCCAACTGAAGCCCGAGCCTCAGCTCCCGGCCCCACCCGCCCCAGCGGGTGAGCAGACAAGCCTCTCGGGCTGGTGATCGGTTCGCACCGATCCTCTGTGCGGGAATCTCTCCGCTTTGCCCTCCGCACCCTGTGGCTGCGCTGTCCTCTGCGGCTCTGGAGCTTCCCCCTCCGCCACCCGCAGTCTCTGCCCGCGAAGGGGCTTCTAGGGTGTGGGAGTCTTTCCTCGTTCACGGCTCCCTCCCACTGGTGTAGGTCCCGTCCCTTTTCTTTGTCTCTGTTTATTCTTTTTTCTTTTGCCCTACCCAGGTATGTGGGGAGTTTCTTGCCTTTTGGGAGGTCTGAGGTCTTCTGCCAGCGTTCGGTGGGTGTTCTATAGGAGAAGTTCCACGTGTAGATGTATTTCTGATGTCTCTGTGAGGAGGAAGGAGATCTCCGCGTCTTACTCTTCTGCCATCTTTAAGCCCTCCCCCTTGCTGCTTTTAATATTTTTTTCTTTGTATTTAATTTTTGATAGTTTGATTAATGTGTGTCTTGGCTTGTTTTTCCTTGGATTTATCCTGTATGGGGCTCTCTGCGCTTCCTGGACTTGACTATTTCCTTTCCCATGTTAGGGAAGTTTTCAACTGTAATCTCTTCTGATATTTTCTCACACCCTTTCTTTTTCTCTTCTTCTTCTGGGACCCCTATAATTCGAATGTTGGTGTGTTTAATTTTCTCCCAGAGGTCTCTGAGGCTGTCCTCAATTCTTTTCTTTCTTTTTTCTTTATTCTGCTCTCTGGTAGCTATTTCCACTATTTTATCTTCTGGGTCACTTATCCATTCTTCTGCCTCAGCTATTCTGCTATTAATTCCTTCTAGAGAATTTTTAATTTAGTTTATTGTGTTGTTCATCATTGTTTGCTCTTTAGTTCTAGGTCTCTGTTAAATGCTTCTTGTATTTTCTCCATTCTGTTTCCAAGATTTTCGATCATCTTTACTATCATTACTCTGAATTCTTTTTCAGGTAGGCTGCCTATTTCTTCTTCATTTGTTTTGTCTGATGGGTTTTTACTTACTCCTTTATCTGCTGCATATTTCTCTGTCTTCTAATTTTGTTTAACTTACTGTGTTTGTGGTCTCCTTTTCATAGGCTGCAGTTTCATATTTCATGTTGTTTTTGGTGTCTGCCCCCAATGGATGAGGTTGGTTCAGTGGATTGTGTAGGCTTCCTGGTGTAGGGACTGGTGCCTGTGTTCTGGTGGGTGAGTCTCGATCTTGTCTCTCTGGTGGGCAGGGCCACATCCAGTGCTGTGTTTTGTGGTGTGTTTTGTGGTGTCTGTCAATTTAGTACGATTATAGGCAGCCTCTCTGCTAATCGATGGGGTTGTGTTCCTGTCTTACTGGTTGTTTGGCATGGGGCGTCCAACTGCTGGCCGTTGGGTGAGGCCGGTCTTAGCAATGAGATGGATATCTCTGGGATAGCTCTTGCCAATTGATATTACTCGGTCCGGGAAGTCTCTGGTGGTCCAATGTCCTGAACTTGGCTATCCCATCTCAGAGGCTCAGGCCTGACAGCAGGCTAGAGCACCAAGACCCTGTCTGTCACACAGCTCAGAAGAAAAGAGAGAAGAAAAGAAAGAAAAAATAATAAGGAAAATTTTAAAAATTATTAACATAAAGAAAATAATAATTCACAAAATAAAGAAGAGAGCAGCCAAACCAATAAACAAATCCACCAGTGATAACAAGCTCTAAAAACTAAACTAAGATAAACATAAATATCAGAAACAAGTCAGTCGCAGACAGCAAACCCCAAGTCTACAGTTGCTCCTAAAGTCTACTGCCTCAATTTTGGGACTATTCATTGTCTATTCAAGTATTCAACCGATGCAGGGTACATCTAGTGCATTGTGGGGATTTAATCTGCTGCTCCTGACGCTGCACGGAGAAATTTCCCTTTCTCTTCTTTGTTCACACAGTTCTGGGGTTCAGCTTTGTTTTGGCCCCACCTCTGCATGTAGATCGCCCTCAGGTGTCTGTTCCCTGCCCAGCCAGGAGGCGGTTAAAGCAGCAGCTGATTAGGGGCTGTGCCTCACTCAGGCAGGGGTGAGGGACGGGTACGGTAGAATGGGATGTGGGGCGAGCCTGTGGCAGCAGAGGCCATCATGATGTTGCAACAGCCTGAGGTGTGCCATGTCTTCTTCTAGGGAAGTTGTCCCTAGATCACGGGACCCTGGCAGTGGCGGGCTGCACAGGCTCCTGGTGGAGGGGTGTGGATAGTGACCTGTGCTTGCACACAGGATTGTTAGTGGCAGCGGCAGCAGCCTTAGCACTTCATGGCTGTCTCTGTGGTCCAAGCTGATAACCACGGCTCGTGCCCATCTCTGGAGCTCATTTAGGCCGTGCTCTGAATCCCTTCTCTTCACGTACCCCAAAACAATGGTCTCTTTCCTCTTAGCCAGTTCCAGACTTTTTCCCGGACTCCCTCCCGGCTAGCTGTGGCACACTAGCTTCCTTCAGGCTGTGTTCACGCAGCCAACCCCAGTCCTCTCCCTGGGGCCTGACCTTGGAAACCCAAGCCTCAGCTCCTGGCCCCACCACCCCCCCGGCCCTGGAGGGTAAGCACACTAGCCTCTCAGGTTGGTAAGTGCTGGTTGGCACTGATCCTGTGTGCGGGAATCTCTCCGCTTTTCCCTTTCCACCCCTGTTGCTGAGCTTTCCTCCATGGCTCCGAAGCTTCCCCCCCCCCGGCCCGCGTTCTCCATCTACCATCTCCACCAGTGAAGAGGCTTCTTAGGGTGTGGAAACTTTTCCACCTTCACAGCTCCATCCCAGAGGTGCAGGCCCTGTCCCTGTTCTTTTGTCTCTGTTTTTTCTTTTTCCTTTTGCCGTACTCAGGTACATGGGGAGTTTCTTGCCTTTCTGGAAGTCTGAGATCTTCTGCCAGTATTCAGTAGGTGTTCTGTAGGAGATGTTCCACATGTAGATGTATTTCTGATTTATTTGTGGGGAGGAAGGTGATCTCCACGTCTTACTCCTCCGCCATCTTGATGGTCCCCCCAAGAGTCCTTTTCTGAAGATACCAAATTATGACCATATTCTGACTAAATGTTTACCAGATTTATTACATTATTCCCTTTTTGGGAAATGAAATGTTTTCTAGATTCATAACATTTCCCCCTTTTTAAGTAAGTTACCTGTAGAATATCTAAATCATTATTTAATAATTAATTTGTTCTACCAATTACCACTTTTTTGCTATGGAAAGTAATATAAAATATCTTTTTAAAATTTGAACTCGTCCACAAAGCAGCAGTGCTGCTAATTCTGAAAATAGTTTCCATCTACATAAATTTTCCATCTTTTTTTTCAGTATCTGAACCAGCTATTTTCTGCACAGAATATAGTGTGCGGGAGCATATTAAGAAAGGAGGCGTTAGTAAAGCCCACTAATTAGGCTGCTTCTGATGAGCTGCTCTTAGATGCACTTGAAATACAGGCAGGGCAAAAATCGGTATTAACTTGTTCCAAATAAATCATGGTACTCTAGCCCGGTGTAATTGGCACCATACTGGCCATAATCAAGCAGATTAGGACTCAGTACTTTTTTTAAAAGTCCTCTTTCCACTAAGAGTAACTTTCTTTACTGACTGAATTCCCATTATAGGGAACTCTTAAGTGTTCATCTCTGTAGGTACATACCCACCCTTTTAAAATATGATGATTTGTAGCTTTAAATAACCTCGTAGTTTGTCTTTCCTCCAGTGGTGAGAGAGAATGGCTGCTGAGTCAGAGTACTGGGCATTTCTGGGAGGTGAATGGGAAAATAGTTTACAGTTTTGCTTCAGGCTGGTCAGAACTGGATATGCTGATTAGGCACATTCACTTTGATATCCCCACTATCTTCTTAAGGCATAATAGAGTCCATTGGAACTTGAGCAATGTATTCTCTTTTGGAATACATCCTATGCTTGGAATACATTTTGCTTTCAATTGTCTGGCTTTGGGGCTGAATTTAGAGTAATTCAGCTCTGGGTTTGAATTCCATGTGCAAAATCTGGGTTCAGTCATTTAACCTCTTTTAACCTCATTATAGAATGAGGCCAGTGCTCACCACACCAAGGATTGTCATGAAGATAAATGTTGTAATTTATGTAAAGCATGTAGCACAGTGCCAGACCCTTGGTGAGCCCTTAGTAAATAGTTGCTACTGCAATTGCTACTAGGTGGATTTTTTATTTTGTTCTAAACTTGTATCCAATAATTCGGTTATCTTTGAACATGATGATGGTATGTTAAAATGCCTTGAGGATGTTTTGCTTTTTCTTCTGATTTTAATGTATCAAGTGATTTTCTCTACCTTCAGAAATTAGTTTTGTTTTTATGGTCTATGCCTCAAGTGTGTGCCGAATACTGCAGTAGTGTTTATGTTTTCTTCAGACCATTTGTGAGTCTTAGATACAGATTTAAATGGGGCAGATTTACTTGATGTCGTAAGTAATTTGTAACTTAACATTTCAGGTTCTATTTTATTCATGATCTGTATATCACAACAGATATTACTGCTCCCTAAATGATAACCTAACTATATAGAGACAGTTTGATGTGACAGGACAAGCGCAGATTGGAGCCAGTCTGGAGCCAGAATGTGGGCCAACTGGTGTCCTCATATTATGAATGATATATCCAGAGCTTCCTAGAATTACTGTGAGGATTGGATGACACAGTGTATACAATGTACCCTGCACAGTGCCTGGTATATGATAGGCCCCCTCCCCACATCTGTTAATGGGAAGGTAGTTACTATGATACACATAGCCTGATGTTGTTATAGCTTCTTTCCCTCTTGAATAATATCACTTTACCAAGTATCTGTTATTGGTCATTTTGTTCTATTTTAAGTGTTTGACTTAATAATAATGGATTTATTTATTTATAAAGTAAATCATTGGATTTGTTCCCACCAGTGATACCAAGAAGAAGCAGGCATTGAGGAAAAGGAACAACAGTGAAGTGGAAGACGTGAGACCCACAAGTCATGACAGAAAGAAGACCAAGTGGGAAACCTCAGAGCCTTTGGATACAGGCCTGTCTTTAGCCGAGGATGAAGAGCTGGTGTTACATCTGCTCAAAAGTCAAAGCTAAATTGTACTTGCTCTTGTTTTCTCCTTGAAACCTCTAGTCATGATTATGTGGGCAAAAAGTTGAAAAAGCAGTTAGCTTTGGGGCACTTAGGTAACATGAGTCCCATGCCCAAAGGACCCATTCTTCAGACAGGAGCTATCATACCTCTAAGCCCCTTTCACAGGCCATGCTTGCACCGTCCCAGAGCAAACTCACAGTGATGGTGGATTATAAAATTTCCATTTTCCAGCCTGTGCTCTGTTAGATTTTATCCATGGGTTCCTACATCTTATCACTGGAAATGCTTCCTTTGTTTTACTGGCAAGTTCTAGAGACCTTGTTTCATTGTTGGAAATTCCTGTTTTGCTTACCATACAGAAGTTTCTCTGTAATATTAAACAAAATTGCTCAGAGAAAAGAGTATGATGAGTATGATAGACCAACCCTGAGAAAAAATGAATATTTTTTAATTGCCATGATCAATAATAAACATTTCCTATAAAATAAAATATTAATGTTTTCACTGTATCCAGAAATATGAGAGCATTCTCAAGGGAAGTTTCTTAAGATTAAAATGCTTGGCCAGTTCCTGAAACAGTGAATCTCTTATATTCTTAAATTAGCCTTCCTAAAGATATCATTTAACTTACACTTTCAGACTTGGTAGCCATTTATAAATAGAAATCCTGACTCTGAAGACTTTGTGATCTAAAACCAGATCTGTTAGTGAGCACCTAGTATGCTGTAGGTCTTCTACAAGTGCCTTTTTCAGCAGGTACCACAGATCCCTGCCCAGATCCAGCTCCCGATAATGAGTAGAATAAGACAGAGCCTCTTTTGGTTATAAGTAACTGGCAAATTCTTCACAGGGAAAGAAATCTGTGCCTTGGCGTGACACCACTGATTTGATCATAGATTTGTCACCTTCTCCTTATTCTCTCCCTTTCCTACTTTCCACTCCATGCACAAACAAAAATAATTTTTGCTTACTGGTACAAATGATTCATGAATCCAAGGAAGGGAATATCCATAATTGCTTCCATCTCAGCCTAAGTCCATATTTGTCTCTGAAAAGTTTCTCCTACTTTCTTACTTGGTATCCTCATGAGCAACACCAACATCTTTTAGTCCTCAAAATGAGAAACTTGACGACTCCTCAGCTTCTCCCTTTCCCCACCCTTCACTTCGATGGTTCTATTGATTCTTCTTCATAATGACTCTCTTATCTCCATTGTTTCTTCTCTGTCTTCACTGCTTCTGCTTTCAGGCAGAGTTAGATTCTCATCATGACCTGCTCAGATTTCTGCAGTAATCTCCTAACCGGTCATTGTGCTTCCTGCCTCACATTTTTCTAGGCCAGTCTTCCATGTTGTCAGAATTCTCTTCATAGCATTGATCTGGCATGTTTCTTGCTTTTGTTGCAGTGCTTACTGTGTAATGTTGCAGACATTTGTTTATAAGCCTGTTGCCCCTGTTGTAAGACAAGTTTCTTGAGAGCATAAGGAATGTGTTTTATCCCTCCTGTGTATGCCCAGAGCCAAACACAGCACCTGCCCTATAATAGGTTCAATAAAGTCTTTTTGAATTAATGAATGGACAGTTTTTGAAAGTGTGTGGTAGTGCATTGCTCTGTTACCTCTGGTGGGAAGGATATAAAATGGTGGAAATGAGAACTGGATGAAATGGCTATAATGAGCGAGAGTGACTATAATGGAGAAAACAGATGAGAAAGGAATATGGGGTATAACAGCCTGGAATGATTTTGAAATTAAGGTTGCTGGTACAGGATATCTTGAATATTTTCAAAGGGCAAAAAGATGCAAGAGTATATAAACTAAAGGTTTGGGCTTCCCTGGTGGTGCAGTAGTTAAGAATCTGCCTGCCAATGCAGGCGACACGGGTTTGAGCCCTGGTGCAGGAAGATGCCACATTCTGTGAAGCAGCTAAGCCCAGGCGCCACAACTGCTGAAGCCCATGCACCTAGAGCCCATGCTCCGCAACAAGAGAGGCCACCGCAATGAGAAGCCTATGCACGGCAACGAGAGTAGCCCCTACACACAGCAATGAAGACCCAACACAGCCAAAAATAATTAATTAATTTAAAAAAAACAAAACTAAAGGTTTACCATTTCATTCACGCTGCAGTTTTAGATTTTGTTTTTTTCTAATCCAAATAAGGAATTTTTACTTATTTTTTACTCTATACATGTAAGTATTGAATAAATATACTGCAAGGCCTTTGTTTCATAAACTAGTTTGAACTGTATTCTGTCCCTAGACCTGAATGGATCCTGACTGATATATACATTGTAAGGAACTACAGTTTGCTGAAATTTGAAAACAGGTTAAAACATCAGAATAGTGCTGTTTGAAAACTCAGGTAACAAATATATATTTTGGTAGACTAAATTGTTACCGTTTTAGCTGTGGTGGAGTTGGGGGTGCATGACCGAAATCTGACTGGCCAAGCTATTTCCTAGACTCAGAGATTGGCCCAGATGTGGGTATAATACTCAGGTAAGGACAGAAAGACTCCTTCCTTGAGAGTAAAGTACAGAATATGAAAGAAAAATTCCTTACCCATGGAGAATTCCCAAAAGGGGAGGATGTCGATCTGGGACCTTTGGCAGCAATTTTTTCTGGTCAAATGGAGGCTGCTTCTGAGAGGTTGGAGAGAATAAGACCAACACCGTGAGGTGAGCAGAGTGGAGAGATAGAGAGAGAGCCCTGATGGCATCATTTGAACCCTTTGGCTTCAACTGTATCTGCTCCTTGTACATCCTAATTATGGGTCAGTAAGTTTCTTTTTTGCATAAACTACTTTGAATTGTATTTTGTTCCTGGAACTGAATGGATCCTGACTTAATATATACGTTGTGGGGGATTTTAGTTTGCTGATTTGAAAATGAATTAGAACATGGGAATAGTGCCGATAGAAAGCTTGGGCATTGTTCAGCAGACGGCAGCTCTATCCCCTCCCTCCCTTGGAGAAGCATGAGTTTCCCACTCTGCTCACGTTGGGCTTGGGACTGTGACTGACTTTAGCCCGCGAAGTGTGGTGGAAGTGACTGTGTGCCTCTTACAAGCAGAGGCTTTAAGGTGCTCTGATGCTTCAGTCAGCTCTCTTACACTATTGTCTTCTACCTTGAGACCAGCATGGACCAGAGAGGATACTGCTTCAGGCTGGGCACAAGGTGAGAAGACATGTGAAACAGACCTACAGCCCCCTCCAAGTCCTGTGGAGCAAGAAATCCACTGAGACTTGGGGTTCTTCACAGGAAAAATGAGAGAAGCACTTAACCAATGAGCAAAAGCATTCATTCATTCATTCAATAAATGTTAATACAGCAGCTACTGTATGCCAGGTCCTGTACTTAAGAGAAATAGAGCAGTCCCCTCCCCTGCTGTCATGTAGTAAAGGGGAAAAGAGAAGAAAATTAATAATTTCAGTGCATTATGAAAAGAGCAAGCAGGAAAAAGAAGACTGCTCTTTGAATGAGAAAGCTGTTGCTGGAGTACAGGAAGGATGGAGGGTATGGGTAGTTTCTTGGCCTGTGACCCAAAGACCAATTCTTGCTTGATGCTTAACTGAGGCAGAGAGGCCATTCATCAGATTCACTCGTGTAAAACAATCCCTAAGATGTGTAAGTCTCAGCAGATACACTCAGCAGCAGAGTGGTTTGGAGAACTGCCCTCTCATAAGCTTAACATGGCATTTTAGATTTGTTTGGGGCTATAAAAAAATGGGTAAGTTTAATTAAATGTAGTTAATTTTGTTATATAACATTTGAAATATCCTGAACATGAAGGTTGTCTCCATGACTGTCAGAGTCCACCAGAGGATGCGGATGTTCCTGGGAAGTGTGGGGAAGAAGTGGGGCTGGAGGTGGTGGTACAGGTAAAGGGAAAAGAGCCTGCAACCAAGTTTTGAAAACCCTGTTTCGTATTTTTTAAGACCATTTTTAACTAGACATATAATCATAGTGAGATTTTCTTCCACGGCCCCTGCTGATCAGACAGGCCAGAGTAGACAGGTTTTATACCATATTACCCAGTGCCTGCTGAATCAGGAATTGGCACCTAACCCAAAGGCTAGCCATTAGCCTGTGAGAGAGGCTAGTGCAAAAAGCTCTGCCCAAATGGACAAATTGAGCAGATAATGTTCTTATTCTCTGAAACTGAAATTTAGGTAGTCAGCAACGTAAGGTTATGAGACAGACCAAGAGCACATCATGGGCGTAAGTGAGCTCAGATTAGAAGTCAGGCAAAGCAACAAGTGAATTAACAAGTGAACAAGTCTGGCAAAAAGATAAAGAGTAAATGGTGAGGGATCTAGTTGGTCATGGAATGTGAAGCATGCATGGAGAGTATTGCACCCGGTCCAGAGCAGCAAAGACCTGCAGACTCCCCTTGCTGAGTCTCCAAGGTCCACGCTGACCCTCTGGGCCTCGTCTCCCTGAGCCTTCACATTCTCCTTGGTCCTATTCCTACATTTTTGTTCAAGTCTGTCTCTTTCACTGCCTGGGATGTCAGATCCTATTGTCTGAGGTAGTCTGAGTGAGTCCTTGGGTTTTTTTGTACCCAAAAGAACTTCAGTAAAACTCAGGATACTCTAATGGCTACTGCTTAGATTTAACATGTGTAGGAATTACCAGGGAATCATTTAAAAGTGCTAATCCTGGGCTTCCCTGGTGGCGCAGTGGTTGAGAATCTGCCTGCCGATGCAGGGGACACGGGTTCGTGCCCCGGTCCGGGAAGATCCCACATGCCGCGGAGCGGCTGGGCCTGTGAGCCATGGCCGCTGAGCCTGTGCGTCCGGAGCCTGTGCTCCGCAACGGGAGAGGCCACAACAGTGAGAGGCCCGCGTACCACCAAAAAAAAAAAAAAAAAAAAAAAAAAAGTGCTAATCCTGAATTGGTAGGTCTGGGGTGGGGCCTGAGATTCTGAATTTCTTATAAGCTCCCCAGTGGTGGCATGCTGCTGGCCCTTGGCCACATTTGAGTAGCAAGGCACTAGTGGAATTCAGGGAGTTATTAAAATCATTATTCACAGATAGGGATCCTGTCAGAGTTCCAGCAGGAAACAGATGGCACACACAAATTAAGATAATTCCAAGGGAATTTAATAAAAGGATTATTTACATAGGCCAGAGCAGGGTGTAAGGAAACCACAAAAGGTTAGTCTACCAGAGGCTAGTAATAGAAGTGTTACCACTCCTCTCCCTAAAGGGATGAGGGGAGAGAAGGGAAGACAGCCAAATTTTGACCTTCAATTGATATATGCAGCCAGCCTGAGGTGACCACAGGGAATGAGGCAAGAGAATAAACTCTGTGACCTCACTCTCCGGCCAGTGGTCCCCACTGGCCCCAATCAAAGCCAGAAAGCAAGTTGCCCATAGATGTAATTGTAATCTCCCAGGACACAGCAAGGTGAAGAAGTGTAAGGGGCCAACAGGAGAAACTGGCCGAGATGTAGGGTGTATATAGGTGGAATCTTTTTGTGGGGAAGAGGAGAAGTCCTCAGACTTTGTGCCTTCAACACCTACTGTGTACCAGGCGTTGTTCAAAGTATAGACACATAGCAAGGATGGGCAAGAAGCAAACCAGCATATAAAACACTAAGTTTAAGAGTAAGAAGATAGAGCAAGTGAGCAGCAGAGCAGAGGCTATTTTGATGAAGGCCAGCAAGAACCTCTGATGGATAGGAATCTGAAGGAACAGGACCTACTTCCCAAGTACATGTGAATGAAGAAAAGTGTCCAACCATATAGATTGGTCTCACTAGAAAATTCATTCTTCTAGTGGGCCTTCAGTGCTGTTTTCCTAGCTTTGTCCTCTCTCCTACACTCCAAGACAACGATTTCACACATTTTCCTCTCAAATCTCCAAAACCGCTTGCCCTTCTTCGCTCTTGGCTGATGACCTTACTTTTGATTTTACTGAGAAATCAAAAGAATCCTTCCTTGGGACTTCCCTGGTGGTCCAGTGGTAAAGAATCCGCCTTACAGTGCAGGGGATGCAGGTTCAATCCCTGGTCAGGGAACTAAGATCCCACATGCTGTGGGGCAACTAAGCCTGTGTGCCTCAACTAGAGAGCCCATGTGCCGCAAACTACAGAGCCCCACGTGCTCTGGAACCTGTGTATCACAACTACAGAAGAGAAAACCTGCACACCACAACTAGAGAGAAGCCCGCGCACCACAATGAAGAGCCCACGCACTACAACGAAAGATCCCGCATGCCTCAACGAAGATCCCATGTGCCTCAACTAAGACCTGATGCAGCGAAAATAAATAAAATAAATTAATAAATATTAAAAAAAAAATCTTTCCCCAAACTTGCACACCACATCCACCCTTGCACCTGTGCCCACACTTCCTGCCTTCCCTCCTGCCTAAAGCCAAACTCCCTGCATGCGCTGATCCCATGTCCTCTGGCCCTTTGAAGGGTATTGCTTCTGCAGTTGTCCCCTCTCTCTACAGTATTATCAATTTTCCCTCCCTACTGGGTTATTCCCATCAGTGAACAAGCATGCTGTAATGTCTCCCATCTTAAAACAAAACAAAACTTTGACATTCCCGTGCCTTTCCAGGCACAACTCCATTTCTCCCTTTCCTTGTGTAGCTTGAGTCCTCAAAAGAGCTGTCTCTATTACCACCTGTCTGTACTTTCTCCCTTGCCAGTCTTTCTTAAACACTTTATCAAGGTATAATTGATATGAATAAACACATGTTTAAAGTATACAATTTGCTAATTCCTGTTTTTGTTGATTACTTCTTTTCAGTCTCTTTTTCTGGGTGTTCCTCATGTTCTCTACTTCTAACCATTAGAGACCTCCTGACCTCAACCCTTGGATTTCTGTATCTACATTCACTCCCTGAGTGATCTCATTCAGTCTCCTAATATACCATCTCTAGACTGATAACTCTGAAATTTATCTCTAGCCCAACTTGTCTGCATTCCAGACTCATGTCCAACTATACTCAACATCCTACCTGGATGTCTAGTAGACATCTCAAACTTAATATGACCCAAGATGAACTCTTAATTTTCCCCCAAATCTTTCTCTCCTGTTTTGTTTCCATTTCAGTAAATATCATATCTATTTTTTCTGTTTCTCAGGCCAAAAATCCTTGAAGACCTGTTTGACTTATCTCTCTGAAATCCTAGATCCAACCCATTAGCAAATCCAGTCAGCTTTTCTTTTGACATACATCCAAAGGCTAACTTCTTATCATTATTCCCATTGTAATTTCCACTCTATTACAACACATCATTCCCAGGAATATTGCAATAAGTTCTTAACTGGTCTCCTTGTTTCTGCCCTTTCTCTCATCCAAAAGCCAAAATGATTCTTTTAAATTATAAACTGAAGGTCCTTCAAAGGACATCAAGATGAAGGAGTAGGAAGATGTTAAGCTACCTCCCCCAACAAACACATCCAAAAAAAAATCTACATGTGGAACAATCCTCACTGAAAACAAACTAGAGACTGGTAGAAACTCTCATACAACCAAGGCTGTAAAGAAAGATTCACACAGAGTTGAGCAGGAAGGGAAGAGAAGTGATCAAGTCAGGGGCTGTGCCCCTCCCTGGGAGGGGGCACAGAAGAGGGGGGTATTACATGGGCTCAGAGATCCTACCTGTGGAGTGAGTGATTTGAACCATATATTGGGTGCACCAGCCCTGGGGTCCCACATTAAGAAGACAAGTCCCCTTACCTTAGCTGGTTTGAAAACCAGTGGGACTAACAAGAGGGCTGTAAGAAACCAAGACCCCACTTGTGCAGAGTGTACAAATGCTTGTTTATGCCCAAAATAAGGTGAAGGAAGCAGAATGAAACTGCAGGGCTCTGGCTGGCTTCCCCCAATCCCAGTGTGTGCCCCGGCCCATGCTGAGCGTCCACTCTAGCACCTTTAGCTTTGTGCAGCTCCTGACATGGGCAAAGACTGCCGTTGCTGAGGAGAGTGCACAGTCGAGGGGGGATGGGGCCTGCTTGAACCTGGCATGACATCCAAACAGGATGAGGGTGACCATTACTGGGGTTCATGGAGGCAGCAGATCAGAAGTGGCCTGGAGCTCTGACTGTTGTGCTGGGACGATCCCGGTATGTGCAGTGGCCTGAACTGGGTACCTATTTGGGCCCATCTTGCTCCAGTGATGCTCCCCCTGGGGTGAAGTTGCTGATGCTGGGAAGAGGGGAGAGCACACACTAAGAGAAGAAGGAATCAGCTTGACCTGATCCTGAGGGCTTCCACTCCAGCACCTTGGGACCTGACCCTGCCCTTGATAGGGTGGTGACAACCACTGAGCATAGGAGAAGCCCGGCTCACACCTGGCTCACACTCCAACTCCAACCCCACCTCCCACCAAGGTGATAGCTGCTACCACATCCTGGGGGAAAATGTGACCTGTGCTCACTTCAGATCCACCTCTCCCATCAAAGCCACTGGGCACACATAGACTACACAGGGACCCTCCCACACAAGGACACTGCTTCAAACCAAGATAGGTAGTTGCTTCACCTAATCTCATAGAGACAGAGAAAGTTGAGCAAAATGAGAAAATGGAGAAATTTATTCTAAATGAAAGAACAAGAAAAAAAAAGCCCTGAAAAAACAACTAATGAAACAGATAAATAATTTACCAGATAAAGAGTTCAAAACAATAATAATAAGAATGCTAACTGAACTAGGGAAAAGAGTAGATGAACACAGTGAGAATTCTAACAGGGAATTAGAAAATATAAAAAAGAACCAGTCAGAGCTGAAGAATACAATAGCTGAAATGAAAAACATACTAGAGGGAATTAATAGCAGACTAGGTCATACAGAAGAATGCATGAGATTTGGAAAATAGAAAATGGGAATCAATCAGAACAGCAAAGAGAAAAACAAATTAAAATAAGAACAGTTTAAGGGACTTCTAAAACAGTATCAAATGTACTAACATTTGCATTATAAGTGCAGCAAGAGAAAAAAAGTCACATAGAAGAGAACGCTATCAGCTGATTTTTTCTGCAGAAACTTTGCAGTAGGAAGGGCATGGCATGATATATTTAAAGTGCTGAAAGGGAAAAACCTACAAACTAGGATACTAACAAGATTATTATGCAGAATTGAAGGAGAGATGAATAACTTCTCAGACAAGTAAAAACAAAAAGATTTCATCAATACTAAACCAACCCCAAAAGAAATGATAAGGGGTCTTCTCTAAATGGAAAAGAAAAGGGTACAACAAGAAGTAAGAATTTATAGAAAAGGAAAAATCCTACTAGTAAGGGCAAATGTAAAGGCTGTGGATCAACCATTAAATAATCCAGTGTGAAGACTAAAAGAAAAAAATTGTAAAATCAGCTATAACTACAATAAAGAATTAAGGGACAAACATGAAGATGAAAAACATGACATCAAAAACATAAAACATGGGGCTTCCCTGGTGGCGCAGTGGTTGAGAGTCCGCCTGCCAATGCAGGGGATATGGGTTCATGCCCCGGTCTAGGAAGATCCCACATGCAGCGGAGTGGCTGGGCCCGTGAGCCATGGCTGCTGAGCCTGCGCGTCCGGAGCCTGTGCTCCGCAAAGGGAGGGGCCACAACAGTGAGAGGCCCGCATACTGCAAAAAACAAAAACAAAGAAAAACATAAAACATGGAGGGATTAAAAATGTAGATCTTTTATAATGTGTTTGAACTTAAATGAATATCAGTTGAAAACAAGTAGGCATAGTTACAGGTCAACATAGATGAAGCCAATGGTAGCCACAAATCAAAAACCTACAGTAGTTAAACAAAGATTGTCATACTGAGTGAAGTAAGACAGAGAAAGAGAAATGTCATATGATATTGCCTATATGCAGAATTTTTTTAAAAAGAAATGATACAAAGGAACTTATTCACAAAACAGAAACAGACTCACAGACTTAGAGAATGAACTTATGGTTACCATGGGGGAAGGGTGGGGGGGAGGGATAGGTAGGGAGTTCAAATTGACAAAAAAAATTGTAAAACACTATTGTACACCCGTAATTTATATAACATTGTATGTCAACTATACATCAATAAAAAAGAAAGTTGAAAAAAAAAAACTAGACAGAAAGGAACTAGCATACAACTAAAGAAAATCATCAAACCACAAGAGAAGAAACCAAAAGAAGAAGGAAAGAACAGAAAACCTCAAAACAACCAGAAAACAAGTGACAAAATGGCAATAAGTACATACTTATCAATAATCATGTTAAATGCCAATAAACTAAATGCTACTGATTGGATTTTAAAAGATCCATCTATGTGCTACTTACAAGAGACTCACTTCAGAACTAAAGATACACACAGACTGAAAGTGAGGGGATGGAAAAAGATATATCAGACAAAGTAGACTTTAAAACAAAGTGTATAATGAGACAAAAAAAGGCATTATATAATGATAAAGGGATCAACACAAGAGGAGGACATACATTTGTTTACATATATGCACCTAACATAACATAGGAGCAACTAAATATACAAAGCAGATATTAACAGACATAAAGGGAGAAATCTACAATAATACAATAACAGTAGGGGACTTTAACACTCCACTTACATCAATGGACAGATCATCCAGACAAAAAATCAATAAGGAAGCAGTGGTCTTAAATGACACATTAGACCAGTTGGACTTAATAGACATACATGGAACATTCCATCCCAAACAAGCAGAATACACATGCTTTTCAAGTGCACATGCAGGATACATCACTTGCTAGGCCACAAAACAAGTCTCAACAAATTTAAGATAGAAATTATATCAAGCATTTTTCCCAGCCACAATGGTATGAAACTAGAAATCAATTATAGGAAGAAAAATGGGAAAAAGACAAACACATGGACACTAAACAATATGACACAAAAAAACAATGGGTCAATGAAGAAATCAAAGAGGAAATCATAAAAATCCTCAGGACAAATGAAAATACAAACACATTTCTAAAATCTATGGGACCCAACAAAAGCAGTTCTAACAGGGAGGAGGTTTATAATGATATAGTTACCTCAAGAAACAAGAAAAATCTCAAATAAACAACCTAACATACCTAAAGTAAAAGAACACACAAAGCCCAAAGTCAGCAAAAGGAAGGAAATAAAAATGATCAGAGAGGAAATAAATAAAATAAAGACAAAAAACCCCAAAACAATAGAAAAGATCAATGAAACCAAGAGATGTTTTTTTGAAAAGATAGATAAGAAATTGATAAGCCTTTAGCCAGGCTCATCAAGGAAAAAAAGGTAGAGGACCAAAATAAACAAAATAAGAAATAAAAGAAGAGAAATTACAACTGATATCACAGAGATTTTTAAAAATCATAAGAGAATACTACAAAAAGTACATGCCAACAAATTGGACAACCTAGAAGAAACAGATGAATTTCTAGAAACATACAATTTTCCAGAACTGGGTCAGAAAGAAATAGACAATTGGGCCAGACCAATCATTAACAGTGAAATTAAATTAGTAATTTTTAAAACTCCCAACAAACAAAAGTTCAGGACTGGACAGCTTCACAGGTAAATTCTACCAAACATTGAAAGAAGACCTAATATCTATCCTTCTCAAACTATTCCAAACAGTTGAGGATGAGGGAACACTCCCAAATTCATTCTATGAGGCCACCATTACACTGAAACAAAAACTGGACAAAAACACTACAAAAAAAGAGAAAATTACAGGTCAATATTTCTGATGAATATACATGGAAAAATCCTCAGTGAAATATTAGCAAACAATTCAACAATGTATAAAAAGAATCATACACCATGATTATTTTTAAATTTTATTTATTTATTTATTTATTTTTGACTGTGTTGGGTCTTCATTTCTGTGCGAGGGCTTTCTCTAGTTGCGGCTAGCGGGGGCCACTCTTCATCGCGGTGCGCGGGGTGCATGGGCCTCTCACTATTGCGGTCTCTCTTGTTGCGGAGCACAGGCTCCAGACACGCAGGCTCAGTAATTGTGGCTCACGGGTCTAGTTGCTCCGCGGCATGTGGGATCTTCCCAAACCAGGGCTCAAACCCGTGTCCCCTGCATCGGCAGGCAGATTCTCAACCACTGCACCACCAGGGAAGCCCCATGCACCATGATTAAATGAGATTTATTCCAGGGATGCAAAGATGTTTCAATATATGCAAATCAATCAGTGTGATACACCACATTGACAAAAGATAGGATAAAGATCACGTGATTATCTCAATAGATGCAGAAAAAGCATTTGACAAAACTCAGCACCATTCATGATTAAAAACTCATCAAAGTTGGTATAGAGGGACCATATCTCAATATAATAAAGGCCATTTATGACACATCTATGCTCATACCATACTCTATGGTGAAAAGCAGAAGGCTTTTCCTCTAAAATCATGAGGAAGGAAAGGATACCCCTCTCACCACTTCTATTTAACATAGCATTGGAAGTCCTAGCCATAGCAATCAGATTTTTAAAAAAGAAATAAAATGCATCCAAATTGGAGGGAAGAAGTAAAACTGTCACTATTTGCAGATGACGTGATAACTATATATAGAAAACCCTAAAGTCTCCACTAAAAATCTATTAGAACTAATAACTTAAATCATTAAAACTGCAGGATACAAGATTAATATACAGAAATTTGTTGCCTTTTGATTTCTCCATCAAATCTGAATGAGAACCTTGCTGGGTAGAGTATTCTTGGTTGTAGGTTTTTCCCTTTCATCACTTTAAATCTATTTGCCACTCCCTTCTGGCATGCAGTTTCTGCTGGAAAATCAGCTGATGGCCTTATGGGAGTTCCCTTGTATTTTATTTGTTGCCTTTCCCTTGCTGCTTTAAAAATATATATATTTATTTATTTGGTTGTGCCAGGTCTTAGTTGCAGCTGGCGGGCTCCTTAGTTGCAGCTCACCAGCTCCTTAGTTGTGGCATGGGAACTCTTAGTTGCAGCATGCATGTGGGATCTAGTTCCCTGACCAGGGATCCAACCCAGGCCCCCTGCACTGAGAGCACAGAGTCTTATCCACTGTGCCACCAAGGAAGTCCCTACCCTTGCTGCTTTTAATATTCTCTCTTTATCTTTAATTTTTTTCATTTTAGTTACAGTGTATCTTGGTGTGTTCCTCTTTGGGTTAATCCTGTATGGGACGCTCTGCATTTCCTGGACTTGGATGAGTGTTTCCTTTCCCAGGTTAGGGAGGTTTTTAGCTATTATCTCCCCAAATATATTTTTCAGGCCCTTTCTCTCTCTTTTCTCCTTCTGGAACCCCTATAATGTGAATATTAGTGTGCTTGATGTTGTTCCAGAGGTCCCTTAAACTGTACTCATTTCTTTCCATTCTTTTTTCTTTTTTTCTGTTCAGTGGTAGTGATTTCCACTATTCTGTCTTCCAGCTCACTGCTCCATTCTTCTGAATCATTTGTCTACTATTGATTCCTTCTAGTGTATTTTTCATTTCAGTTATTGTATTCTTCATCTCTGTTTGGTTGTTCTTTTTATGTTCTAACTCTTTGTTAAAATCTTCTAACTTCTTGGTCTGTGTATCCATTCTCCTCCTGAGTTCTCTGATCTTCTTTCTGATCATTACTGTGAACTCTTTCTTGGGTAGATTGCCTATCTCCTCTTCACTTAGTTCTTTTTCTGTGGTTTTATCCTGTTCCTTCATCTGGAACACGTCCTCTGCTGCCTCATTTTTTCTAAGTTGCTATTTGTATTTTTATGTATGTGGTAGGTTAGTTGCATCTCTTGACCTTGGAGAAGTGGCCCTCTGAAGTAAGTGTCCTATGCATCCCAGCAGTGCACACCCCTCTCATCACCCAAGCTATATGCTCTAGGGGTTCCCCTTAAGAGGGCTGCATGGGTCCTTCTGTTGTGGTAGGTTGACTATGTGCATTGTCTGATAGGGTTGGTTGGCCCCTAGTCTGGTTGGTTGCCAGGCTCTGACTTGTACTGATGCTGCTAGCTGCTGTTTAGCAGTGCCTGGTCATGAGGTGGCTGGTTGCAGAATCCTAGGGGGCCTGGGACTAGCATGAAGTCTCTAATTCCCTCAGTCCTGTGAGACTCCTGCAGTAAAGCCCCACTGGCCTTCAAAACCAAATGCTCTGGGGGCTTGTCTTCCCAGTGCCAGATCCCTGGGCTGGGAGCCTGATGTGGGGCTCAGAACTCTCATGCCTGTGGGAGAACCTCTGCAATATAATTATTCTCCAGTTTGTGGGTCACCTACCCAGGGAGTTATGGGATTTGATTATATTGTGAGTCTGCCCCTCCTATGCATTTTGTTGTCGTTCCTTCTTTATGTTTAGTTGCAGAAAATCTTTTCTGGTAGGTTCCAGTCTTCTTCATCAATGGTTGCTCTACAGATAGTTGCGATTTTTGTGTGCTCATGAGAGGAAGTGAGCTCAGGGTCTTTCTACTCTGCCATCTTGGCTGCTCTCCCCATACTATTTTATAAGCTACTTTTTTTCTTAATATTTGGTAGACATTAAATATCTTTTTACAACACAGTTTTCAATGATATACTAAAATTCCATGGAGCATACCGTAGTAGCGATGAGCACACCTATCACCCAGATCTTGGTTTCTAACACCATTCTCCAATAAAGGTACCAGGGCTTCTTGGATAAATGGCTGATTCTAGGATCATAGCAGGAAATGTATAAGAGGAGCCTGGAGCTTCTTATCATGCCAGAATGTAAGAGAATAAGAGAGAGAGAGAGAGAGAGAGAGAGAGAGAGAGAGAGAGAGAGAGAGAGAGAGAGAGAGGGAGGGAAGGAGCGAGGGAGGGAGAGAGAGAAAAGAAAGAAAGAGAGAAAGAGAGAGAGAGGGAGGGAGAGAAAAGAAAGAAAGAGAGAGAGAGAGAGAGAGAAAAAGAAAGAGAGAGAGAAAGAAAGAGAGAAAGAAAGAAAGGAGGGAGGGAGGGAGGAAGGAAGGAAGGGAGGGAAAAGGAAGGAAAGAGAAAAGGAAGGAAAGAGAAAAAGAAAGAGAAAAAGAAAGAAAGAGAAAGGGAAAAAGGAAAGGAAAGAAAAGAACAAGAAGCCCACAATGTGTGGGTATGCCAAAGGGTACAGGAGCCAGCTGAAGGAACTCCCAATGGCCAAAGCTGAGAGAGTTTGAGCAACAAAATAAATATGGTATTCCATTATAACTATATATATATGTGTGTATATATATATATAAAATGCATAAATCTATGCTGATAAAAATAAATTGATTGGATAAATAAATAAATGTGGGAGAAGAGACAAATCTCCTGTGCAGAAGAATCCTAATAATTTATATAGATATTATGCCCTCAAAGAGGTGGAACATAACTACCTACTCCTTAAGTGTGGGTCACACATTGTGATTTTCTTTCAAAGAGGACAGTATAAAAAGAGAGCAAAAAAAAAGAAGATGTGATTAAGGTCAACACCACAGTGCTAAGTCAGGGTGATAGCGTGTACTCCTGATATGATGTAATGAGACCAACACATTACCTCTGTGTTCTTGCTCCCAAAAAGACATAAGACCAAGCAGCACAGTGAGAAAAACATCAGACAAATCCAAATAGAGAGACATTCTACAACATACATGACTAGTACTTCTCAAAATTCTCAAGGTCATCGAAAACAAGGAAAGTTTGAGAAATGGTCACAGCCAAGAACAGCTTAAGGAGAGGAGACATGACAATAAAAAGAAATGTGGTGTCCCAGTTGGGATTCTACTTCTAATAGGACACTAGGTAAAAACTAAGGAAATGTATAAAGCATGGGCCTTAGTTAATAATAATTTATCAGTATTGTTTCATTAATTGTGAGAAATGTACCATAAAATGTCAGATGATCATAGGAACTGGGTGTGGGATATACAGGAACTCTGTACTAACTTCACAATGACTCTGTAAGCCTAACGGTTTTAAATTTTATTTGAAAATATTTGAAAATATTTTAAAAATAACACAAAAATGCATCATATTTAATTTAATTTATTATGATTGGTCATTTAAGTAGTTTCTAAATTTTTGTTTTTGATCACATTTATGATGAACGTCCTTATGATTAAATCTTTGCACCCATACATTGTAATTTTCTTTAGAATAAGTTTATAGAAGTGAAGTCAGGGGATAACAGGTGTGCATATTATAATAGTATTAAGGATTTTGGTACAAGATACATAATGAGGCACTTTCAACTGTAGATTAACTGAACTCCAAATAACAGTCATGATGAGAGATGGTCAGAATTGGAAAGGACTGTTGTTAGATATTTTTCCTGTCCAAGCCAGTCACATCAAATGCTAGATGTTCAGTGTTTTCCTTGCTTGGCTGTCTGCAGCTTTACAACAGATAAATGAGCCTGTTAAGGTACCAGCCTGTATCATAATACTATACTTCCTCATGTTGAGTTTGACCAGCCCAGTATAAAAAAATGAAAGTAGAAATAGGAATGCTGATCTCCACACATCCAGAGGACATGAACAGAGCCTTTCTGGACTTTATCAGGCAGTTAGACTAAGAGGAATATTGTAGATCTGTGGTTCTCAAACTGCGGCCTCTGGAACCAGTGGCATCAGCATCACCTGGAAATGTGTTAGAAATGCAAATTCTTGGGCCCCACCCTCACTCTACTGAATCAGAGACTCTGGGGTTAGGGCCCAACAATACGTGGGTTTTTTTTTTTTTTTTTTTTTTTTTGGTTTTTTTTTTTGTGGTACGCGGGCCTCTCACTGTTGCGGCCTCTCCCGTTGCGGAGCACAGGCTCCGGACGCACAGACTCAGCGGCCATGGCTCACGGGCCCAGCCGCTCCGCGGCATGTGGGATCTTCCCGGACCGGGGCACGAACCCATATCCCCTGCATTGGCAGGCGGATTCTCAACCACTGCGCCACCAGGGAAGCCCGTGGGGTTTTTTTTGAGAAGTATATATACACTTAAAATTTTTTTAACATCTTTATTAAGATGTAATTCACACTGTATGACAGACTCTAGGTCCATCCACCTCACTACAAATAACTCAATTTTGGTTTTTTTTTTTTTTATGGCTGAGTAATATTCCATTGTATATATCTGCCACATCTTCTTTACCCATTCATCTGTCGCTGGACATTTAGGTTGCTTCCATGTCCTGGCTATTGTAAATGTGAAGTAAGTCAGAAAGAGAAAAACAAATACCGTATGCTAACGCATATGTATGGAATCTAAAAAAAATGGGTACTGATGAACCTTGTGTCAGGGCAGGAATAAAGACATAGACATAGAGAATGGACTTGAGGACACAGGGTGGGGGAGGGGGGAGCTGGAGCGAAGTGAGAGTAGCATCGACATATACACTACCAGATGTAAGATAGGTAGTCAGTGGGAAGCAGTGGCATAGCACGGGAGATCAGTTCGGTGCTTTGTGACCACCTAGTGGGGTAGGATAGGAAGGGTGGGTGGCAGGGAGGCTCAAGAGGGAAGGCATATGGGGATATGTGTATGCATATGGCTGATTCACTTTGCTGTAAAGCAGAAACACACCATTGTGAAGCAATTATACTCCAAAAAAGATGTATTAAAAAAATGATAGGGCTTTCCTGGTGGTGCAGTGGTTGAGAGTCCACCTGCCAATGCAGGGGACATGGGTTCGTGCCCTGTTGCGGGAAGATCCCACATGCCGCGGAGAGGCTAAGCCTGTGAGCCATGGCTGCTGAGCCTGTGCGTCTGGAGTCTGTGCTCCGCAACGGGAGAGGCCACAACAGTGACAGGCCCGCGTACCACACACACACACACACACACACACACACACACACACACACACAGAAAAGATATAATTCACATACCATACAGTTAACTGTGTTAAAGTATACAATTCAACATTTTTCAGTATATGCCCAGATTTGTGCCACTATCACCACAATCAATTTTAAAACACTTTCATAACCTCAGAAAGAAATCCTAGACACTTTAGCTATAATCTCCTATCAACCTAGCTGCACATAGCCACTAATCTACTTTCTGTCTTTAGAGATTTGCCTATTTGTATAAATGGAAACATACAATATGTAGCCTTTTGTGTCTGGCTTATTTCACTTAGCATAATGTTTTCAAGGTCCATCCATGTTGTAGCATGTGTCAGTACTTCATTCTTTCTTATGGCCAAATAATAGTCCATGGTATGGATATACCACATTTTGTTTATCTGTTCATGAGTTAATGGACATTTGGATTATTTCCACCTTTCAGCTGTTATGAGTAGTGCTGCCATGAACATTCCTGAGCAATATGTGTTTTCGCAAGCCCTTCAGGTGATTCCAGTGCATGCTAGTTTTTGAGAACAACTACTGTAGTTGAGGAGCGGGACAAGAACTAATAGAGACAGTTATTTTTCATAAACAGAGAGCACCATTTATCCTTTAGGTCATAAGTCAAGGTGGAAAAAGAGGAACCTAGACAGTGAGATCCAGTGATGTGTGCCCACGCACTGATGCTGAGATGCAGGGAATGTGGAGCTGAGATGGCTGAAGGAAAGGAAGCCCTGGTTATAATGGAATTGCTCACTTTTTGACCACTAGGCCTCTCCTCACTACTTTACCAGAGTGTCATTGTGTTCTGAAGGTCACTTGGGGCTCTTGAGTGTTGAAGCTTCTCTTCAGAAGGAATGGTTCATTGACACCTTGAGTTTCAACAGTTCTTGAAATTTTACAAAGCTTTTCTCTCTACACTCTCTTTACCTTCACAATGTCAGTATCCTCAGGTCAGCCAAGTTAAGTCCATTTTACAGATAAGACCACTGAGGCATAGTGAGAGGAAATGACCTGCCTGAAATCATAGAGCAGGATGTGATAAAATGGGGATCAGCCTCAGTTCACCTACCCCTCTGTTCACTCCAACAGTGGTTATCAATCCTAGCTACATATTAAAATCACTGGAGGGTCTTTTTAAAAAACACTGATATTCAGGCTCCACACTCAGAGATTTGATTTCATTGGTCTGAGGTGGACTCAGGCACTGATATTTTTTAAATGCTTCCTGGGAGATTTTTTTTCTAATTCTATTTTTTCTTTTTTTCTTTTTTTTTTTTTTACTTTTCCTTTTGAAATGACTTTAGACTTACAAAAAAGATGTAAGATAGTACAAAGAAGCTCCATATATCCTTCCCTCAGCTTTCCCAAATGTTAATGTCTTACATAACCACCATGTAATTATCAAAGTCAGATATTAACATTGGAACAATACTATTCACTAATCTACAGACCTTAATCAAATTTCATCAATTGTAATTTTGGATATTTTGAGTTGCTCCATCTCCTTAGTGACCTTTAATCTTTTCCAGGTGATTGTAATGTGCATCCAGGGTGAGAACTGCTGTGTGGACAGTGGAGCCCTGAAGTTAGTTTTCTATGTGTAGACTTAATTGGCTGTATGGTGCCCTTCCCCCCACTCTCTGACATGTAAGAGCCATGTCTGAAAACCCAGTGTATTTCTAAGCTATTGTTATGCTGCTGATGGGATGAATCATTTGAAGATTTCTGACTATGTTTTTGAAGCATCAGTTGTTCTATCTGCCAGGAGGAGAAATGAGACTAGTTGTATTCATAGCAAGGTTATTGGCACCCAGGTGAAAATGGAAAATGGTGCATTGGAGAAGGGAGAGTTAAAGAACTTTTCAGTATTAACTCACAACTCAGTGATCTAGATCTTTGCTGAAGAGAATGGCATTCTCTGGATGTTAATGTCTTGAATGCAATTTAGATTTTAATTAGAGATGTGCTGGAACTTAATGTAGAAATATTTATATAGCGAGGCCAAAGATGCTAAACTGAAAACCTTGCATTTCTTACAGATGGTTTGTTAAATTAAAAAGTGTCTCTCAACCTCTAGTCTTGATCCTGCCGTTGCAAAGATGAGTCACTGAAACATCAGCCTGTCATTCTGAGTGATTGGCTGGGTGCTCCAGCTGGATGCATTGCCTGACAATCCATTAAGCTGGGTAATTTATAAGGGTTTTTATTTTTATTTTCTCCTAAGCTAGTTGAACTACCTTTATCCAATTAGAAATTTCATCCTCATTTACTTAATATCTTCTGTTCTGAGTAAAAAGAAACCTATGTGTCTTTGCTGTGTGCAAATTAGCCTGGTTCACAAGGCCCCGAGGCTTAACAGAAACCCATTTCTGAGTAAGTAAAAATGTTATTAAATTCAAAACCACATCCCATCACCAGCACTGGATTCCTCTAGGCTTCAGATGTTCACTGTCAGCAAGTACTTCCTCTGTGAGACACCAGCTTGGAAGCGTTTGAACCTAATGACATTACATGTGTGTTTATATCAGGAATCATACACACAAGTACATCGATGCCTTCAGCTTCCCGAAGGAAGCAGCCGGCTGTAGTGGTGTCAGCCAGCGGCAGGGCTCGTGGCCTGGCCATCTGGGTTCCTGCCCAGGAAACTCTCTCACAAAGAGAATACACTGGGGGGCTTTTGAACACAATGCTTCTTCTGCCAAGAATGCCCTCCCCCCACTAGTCTTCACCCCTTCCTCTCCCGGCTCCCCATCGCCACCTCCTCTCAGAATCTTTCCTGGATTTCCTCCCACAACCTGGGTTAGAAGTCTTTTCTATGTATCTGCACAACGGCCAGTGCTTATATTGTGCTGTAGTTTAAGTCAGTGTTCGCTTGTCTGGTTTCTCCACATTCTAGCACCTAGTCCAGTGCCTGCTACACAGTAAATGCCCAAGACAGGCTTTTGTGTTTGGTGGGTAAATGACGAATCAGCCTAGCAACTGCCAAGTACTATGGTAGCCGTTTGTTTCCACATCAGCCGCCTGCTCTCAAGCTTTGCCACCTGGCCCTTCAGGGAAGTCATGGTCAGCTCTGCCCTCCTCCCAGGTGCACACCTCCAGATGTTCTGGAGGACAATGAGGGCCTGGGGGAGAGGAGGGGCCCTTTGTGTCTGGAGGTTCCCAGTTTGGGGCCTGTTCTTGCTTTCTGGCTTTTCAGATGCACAGGTAATTCATTGTGGAAACAGTCCAGACACTTCTAAGGTTTCAAAGACTCGAGACTGGAGTTTCTTACTGAGGGAGGCTCTTGTGTCCTTAAAACCCTTCTCCACCTCCTCTTTCTGTGCCTCCCACACCTGACAACCAGGACTTGGTGGGTGGTTCACGCTTTAGCCTGGGCTCGCTGGGTTGCTCAAGTTTCCTTTTCTCTCCTCCCTGTTAGAACAGGAATCCATACATGAAGGTCCCACTAGCACCGTTCTCACAGAACGTCCTAAGTAAAGAGAACCGCCCCGCCTCCCACCATCTGGAAAGCTTGGCCTTGCAGGGAGCTCTGCCCTCACACTCCCGGGCCCAGCTGACCAGAGCAGGGGCGAGGCCCAGCCTAATGCCAGCAAACTCTGACTGGTTGATATGAGAGAGAAGATGAATGAGCTGGTCAGCAAGAGTCTCTTGCAGGGAGTTTAAATGAGGGAGCACAGAGCCGTGCAGCAGAACAGGGCGGGGTGTGTCATGAGCCATCTGAGTAGCTGGACCTAGAGGGGGCCAGCTGCACAGCTACAGGCAGAGAGGAAGAGCAGCCACGCTTTTCTTTCCTCCAGCGTCGCGTCTTGTGTAAAGTCCTACGCTCAAAAGAATCAAATTTTCCCTTTCATTTTTTGCATTTTTATCTAAAAATATACAAATCACTGCCCCCAGCATCACAACTGTGTTCTTCTGAGGCCCCTGACAATCTGTAGGTCTTACCTGGAAGCCATCTCTTTTCAATAGACTGTGTCTCCAGCTGATTAAAGTAGATTCTCTTCAACATTATTGGGGCAGCTCTGAAGATCTGCTAGAAATGACTCTCCCGCTGGAGATTCACCATCATGCTTGTGTTTGTGGTACCCCCGTGGCCACACAAGTCAGATTTACAGGCAAGGAAATGAGGCCAAGTAAGGAGAACACGTTCCACACTATCAGAGTATTGTGGCTCTTCCTCTGAGCACTTCCCAAATCACAGGCACCGTTGACCTTAAGGATGGCTCCAGGGGAGGCAAAGGAACTCGGAGGAAATATTAGGTACCAATGGGCCCAGCATTGAAAGGGTTAGCAAAAGAAGGATGAGAAGATTTCAAGGGTAAGCTTAGTAATGAAAACTGTGATCTCTGGGCTTCGAATGATTGCAGCTTAGACTGTGTAAAGAACAAATACAAACACAGAAAATCTTCACTATTATGTCTTAAATGAGGAGACCCATTAACATTATGGGGTATTGGGTAGAGTTACTTTTATGCAATTTTGTGACTCTGTGAGCAACTTTAGAGAAAAGAAAAGCCAACACTTTCAGCAAAGGGAGCGCATGTGTTAACCTGGACAGACACCGTCATCTCTCTGTGTCCGGTGAGGCAAGCGCATGGTTTTGCCAGGTGGTTAAGCTGTTGACATCGTTTAAGACCTTGCTCCTGCTCTGCCATTAAATCTTTGCAGAGATCTGTGAAGAAACCCCTAAGGAGTTTGGATTTTGGTTTGATTTTTTTCTCTATGTTGGAGAGGGTTATTGAGGTCTCAGAAAATGGAAATTAGCCCTGTTCGAAGAGTCTCAAGAAGTTGCCCTTAAAAAAATAACAGAAATTATGGGTTTTTCCTGCCTTCCTAGTCTTTATTCTATACCAGGGACAGCCAGCTGCATTCATGGGATTGCTGACTGGCACCCAGAGGAAGGAGGCTCAGCACCTGCCTGAGGAGGTGAAAGAGCATCAATTGCAGTGATGGGTATGTGGAGACGAGTATTTTTCTGCATAAACAGTACAGGATAGTATGGCAATAATTTGCAGACAAATCTGCTGTAATATTGTTTACTGCTTCTCAATGACAAGTTGGCAATTTATATCAAAAGCTGTGAATTTTGTGTTTCTTTTGCCCAGCAATTCCACTTCAGCAATCTATGCCAAAGAAACAAAGGGTATGGAAGGGTCTTCATTACAGCCTTGTTTATAATAGAAAAAACCTGAAAACAACATAAGTTTCCAACAGCTGGAGAGTGAATGAGTAAATTATGGCAGATTCAACAGAATACTATGCGTCTGGTAAAAAATTTCACTGTAAAAATAATTTCTTGATATGAAAATATACTTATGAAATTGCTGCATTAAAAAGGACACAGATATAATAATACAGAATGAACCACTAAGTAATTGCCTGTTTGGGTGAAATTATGAATCATTTTTTTTCCTTCTTCTTGCCTCTCTGCATTTTATGATTTTCACCAGCATTTATAATTTTTTTCTTTAAAAAAGGAAAGAAAAGAAAACCAAACTGTTTATTATTTGTAAAAAGCAAGAAATTTTGCACCACTTCTTGGTGTATGTGTAGAAGAGCAGTTGCCTGAATGCACTGAAGCAGAAGAAATGGGGAGTTCTGGGCTAGAAGAGCTGGATAGAAGGGAGGAGGGAGGTCAGTATGTGAGTAGAAGCTAAGCTGCTATTACAGGAAAACCCCAAATTCAGTGACTCAAAGAACAAAGGAGTTTGTCTTTTGTGGTCAGGATAAGCATTCCTGGACAGTGGGCAGTGCTGTCCACTTCCTGTGGGCTAGGCTCCTTCCATCTCGAGGCTCTGCTTCTCCAGCACTTTGTCATTCATTGCATGTGTGATGGAGGCACTGCACACCAGAAGCGGCCCCTGTCACAACACGTCCCACTGGTGAGAGCTTCGTCCCTGACCTGACCTGACCCAACACACTGATTCTCGGTCCAGGAAGCATGGGTCTTCCAGGTTCCGCGTGGCTGGGGTACCCCCAACGATGGTGTTTCTGTGGTATAACTAAGAGGGTCCTTTGGACCAGACAGGGAGCAGGTGGGGACTGTGCACCATCAGTCATGGTGGATGGCAGTGTAAAAAATGATCCAAATGACCATGAACAAGGCAAACGATGTCATAAACCCTTCCTTTGTGAGCTCCCACGTGCCGCCATGCTCTTCCTCATCTATCTGTAGGTAGTCGCTGAAGTAGAGGTACAGGACATCTGCACTGATCAGGAAGGATCCTGCTATTCCCAAGAAACCTCGCAATGGTAACAGTCCCCAAATGACACCTAGGACCACAGCAATGATCTGTTGGAACCAGTAGATCACAACTGAGCTAACTGCAAATGTGGTGTGGTTGGAACGCACATGGCTGGCTTTGATTCTGCTCCTGTGAAAGAAAGGCAGAGTGGATTTTGGTGGACCACGAGCATCTCCACTGAGGGGTCTACGAACTGAGTGTAGTCACGATGAACAGTGAGGCAAGGCAGGAGAACAAAGAGAGCAGCTGGAGGAAATGGAAAGCATAACCACCGCTGGCAACTTTCAACCAGTGTTTCCTGTTGAAATATTAAATGATGATTCCCAATAGTACATAGATGGACAGTGTACAGGTGTGCTAAGCACTTTTTTCATAATTCCTGATATGCCAGCGTCACTCCTTTCTCTCCTGCTCAGGAAAGAGTATCAGAATTCAGGGTAATGTGACATTGTTATGAGGAGGTCTCCATGGGCTACTGCCCGGGCTTCTGCAGCAGCCTCCTAACTCACCTTCTTACCACCCCCTATCCATTATCCACAGCCAGAGAGATCTTCTAAAACCAAGTAAAAGCACCTCATTTCCCTGCTTACAGTCTCTTCAGAAGCTCTCCAGTGTTTTTAGGATAAAGTTGAAAGCTTTTACCTTGATTCACAGTGTCCTCTGCAGTATGGCCCCTGCCTACTCCAATAGCCCTGTGACTTTGCTGATCTCCAGCCACACTGGTTGTATCAGCTCTTGATGATAAAGAACCTTTCTCTCCTACCTCAGGGCCTTTACACATGTTGTTCTCCCCACCTAGAGCACTCTGCACTCTTCTTGCTCTTCTCCTGGACAACTCCTTCTCATCCTTCAAGATCTTTGAGTAAACATTGCTTCCTCACAGGGACTATCTGTCTCCCCAAACCAGTCAACACACCTGTGCTGTATATTTCCACACCCCTCCACACTTTCAGAACTCCTATAAAACATGAAACTTACTTATGTAATAATGTCTTCCTCACTCAACAGTAGTGAACCCTGAGGACAGGGTCCAAATATGTTTTGTTAGACTCTGTGTTAAATGGGTGAACAAAAAAGATATGGATTCTTTGGGATGATAGAATCCTTTCAAATGAAGAGATTTAGAACCAGGAGGGAGTTAACTTGGGGAAGGGCTGCCAGCCTAAGGAGAGAGGATTTCCATGAAGAATGTTAAAAGGTGAGTAAAGCATTCACTGACCTTGAGGGAGAAACCTGAGTTTTAGTTATTGAAGAAGCTGAAATAGGTAGGAATTAGATATTTCAGAAGGTGCAAAAAGTAAATGTGTCTGATCTTGTTTTCAGAGCATTCCTGGCCTCTGGGGATATATTTATCTGCATATATTTTAATAACATACGAATATATTAGCCTGGAGGCATTGTAGATAGGGAGACGGGTGGAAGGACAATGGTGAGTCCATGTGGGGGTGTGAGAGAAGAGGGGAAAGAATGAAAAAAAGTGTCCACTATTCTGTATTTTGTACATCAGCTTAACAAATAGTTTTGATGACTTACCAATGTGCTAGGCACTGTGCTGGACACTTTTGCAGGTGGCAGGAAGGTAGTAAGGAGATAGAGGATTGAAAGCTCAAGGTCTGTGAATGCACAGAAGAGAAAAGAATTTCCCTGGGCCAGGTGGGAGAAAGTGTCACAGAGAGGTTGAATTTGAGCTGGGTGGGCTTTAAAGAAAAATTGGAATTTTCCAGTCAAAAAAGAGGAAAAATGGTATTCCAGAAAAGGGATAACCTGAGTTTGAAAAATCTCAGAGTGTTTGGGCAGTAGTGAGAAACAAGAGTGTGCTGTGCATCAAGAACCGGGGCTGGAAAGCAGCGATGATAATACTAATAGCTGGCGTTTGGTAGACCTTCTTATGCACCAGACACTGCCTAAGTGTTTTACCAACATTATTGCAGCTTGTACAGGGAAGATTCAGGGTTTGAGCCAAGGCAATCTGACTCCATAACCCACACTTGTAAGCACAGGGCTATTCCACATTGTTAAGGAGACTGAACGCCATGCCAAGCTCCTGGGAGGGGCTGAGGGCTTGGGAAAGATTTTATCATTTGGAAAATGATCCATTCAGACTATGCTTTAGAAAGTTCATTCTGAGAGCTGTGTGCAGGCTGGATGTGTAAGATGTCATGAGAGAAGAAAACATGGGAACCTGCCCACCATCAGGAAACGAAGAGTCTCCCTAACAAGCAGAACTCATGTGTGAGCCAATGAAATGCTAGCGCTGTTGCTGCAGGTGAAAATATGAGTTCTAAAAGGGCTCAGAGACAGCAGAGCTAACCTGGCTGGATGGAATGCGTCCATTTTAACTTGAAAGAAGGTAAAGTTGGTGTGTCCAAGTGGAGATTTTCTTTGCCTCTTGGCAGTGAAATGACCCTGTTTTTGTCCCCAAATATACTGGTTGTGTCCCCCTAAAATTCATGCTTATCCCAAACCTCAGAGGATGACCTTATTTGGAAATAGGGCCTTACAGATATAATCAGTTAAGATGAAGTCAGTCTGGAGTAATGTGGACCCTAAATGCAATATGATGTGTCCTTATAAGAAGAGGAAAAGAAACATAGAGACTGACACAGATATACAGGGAGAAGGCCACGTGAAGGTAGAGACGGAGACTGGAATGATGCATCCACAAGCCAAGGAATGCTAAGGATTGCTGGCAACCACCAGCTGCTGGAAGAGACGAGGAGGGATCCTCCCCTGTAGCCTTCACAAAGAGAGTGGCTCTGCCTGCCGACACCTTGATTTTGGACTTCCACACTCCAGAACAGTGATGGAATAAATTTCTATTATTTTAAGCCACCGAGTTTGTGGTGGTCTGTTACAGCAGCCCTAAGAAACCCTCAGGGAGGCTGAGAAACCAGAGCTGATGTCCTCTCCACCTACCCATAATGCTGACGTTGACCAGACTAACAACTGCATGTCAAGGTCATGGACTCTGAATTTCAAGTCCTCGCTCCACCACTTAATAAGTGGGTGACCTTAGACAAGTTACTCAATTGTCACATGCCTCGGATTTTTACCTGTAAGATGTGGTTAATATTATTTTGTTCCTACCTCGTAGGGTTGTTTTGAAGATGAAGGGAGTTGTACATTAGCATTTAGAGCTGTGGTTCTGTTACCCTTATTGTCACCAGTGACATCATTCACTTGGGTTTGGGTTGGGGAACAAGATGCCCTAGACCTTCACCGCTTATCTCGCCCTGCTCTAACCAAGTATGCCCCTGCCTCTGTGCGCTGGATAGTGAAAGTTCAACATCCACGCTGCTGTGCACGCCGCTTTGGTGATGAGGGTGATGGGGACTCCATACACAAATATACAGGGCACAAGGCTGATTAAACACTTGTGTGCATCTCAGATTCAGGTCTGCCTGTGATTCAGATAGTGTGCTGTCCCAAGGGCCTACACACCAGGGCTGCTGGGAGGTTGTTTGCTCCAGAAAATGTGGTGCAGGTTGCCAAGAGATGCTGAGAGGCCGCAGCTGTTGGATCCCAGGAATCACACCTCCAGGTTCCACAAGGCCCGTTTCAAATGCAAGGGCCTGGGAAGAGTTCCAAAGCATCACTTGGAGTCTCTCTTTCCCAGACCTGGCCCAGCCTACACCAGATAGCAACCACTGAGCACACCAACCCTGGGTTTCACGCTGGCATTGAAAAAAACTTGAGAAGAGATTGAAGTGTTCTGTGGGATTCTTACACTAGCCTGCCTAGGTTTCTTAAGACTCTTGGCTTCTCAAGACCCAGGCTTTCCTAGGTCTGGGAAGGCGGTCATTCCTTCCACTCTCAAAGGTTCTGGCTTATGGAATATAAACACAAAGAACTGAGCTGAGCAGGGGTCCATGTATCACCTCTACTTCCCAAAGAAAGGGCTCCCCAGTAAACTGCAGACTTGAGATTAAAATGGGTCTTTATGCACCTTCCCCCACCTTAAAATCAGATAGATCTCCCCATTGTGGTAAAGATGGCTGCCAACCCTTTGCCCCTCCACCCATTTCACGTAGGATCTATGGCCCCTATTCTTGAATCTGGTAGGATCTTTGACCAACAGCATATGGGGTGGAAGTGACACTGTGCTAGTTTCCCAATTTTTTTTCTGTTCTTTTGGGAGACTCACTCTTAGAGCCCTGAGTGGCATGTGAGATGTCCAACTACCCTACTGGAGGGACCATGTAGTGAGGCTCTGAGACTCCATGGAGAGGAAGAGGTGCCAGCCGAGCCCCACCTTCCATCCACGCCTGTTATGGTGCCAGGCACCTGAGTGAAGCTGTCTGTGAATTCCCAACCCAGCCCAGCCACCAGTTGAATATGACAGAGTAACCATGGTCGTTGCCATGTGGAGCAGAATTGCCCAAATTCCTGATCTATAAAATTGTTATAGGGCTTCCCTGGTGGCGCAGTGGTTGGGAGTCCGCTTGCCGATGCAGGGAACACGGGTTCATGCCCCATTCCGGGAGAATCTCGCATGCCGCGGAGCAGCTGGGCCCGTGAGCCGTGGCCGCTGGGCCTGCGCGTCCGGACCCTGTGCTCCACGGCGGGAGGGGCCGCGACGGTGAGAGGCCCATGTACTGCAAAAACTAACTAACTAAATAAATAAATAAAATAAAATTGTGATATATGATAAAATTGCTGTTGTTTTCAGCCACTGAGCTTTGGAGTAGTGTGTTACTCAGCAAGAGATAATCAGAACATTCACCCAGTCCCAGGTGGAGATGCTGGGTGCTGAGAACAGAGGTCGTGTTGGCAGGACAAGCAAGCACTCTCTGGTTGTTCTTAACAAAATGAGACCCCAGGGCACCTGAGCCCAGGGGTTCAGGAGTGAGAGGGGATCGATGAGCCCATGACTTTATGGGCACGGACCTGCCCCTGGTGGACAGACCCAGTGGGTGTCAGCTTCCTACCACTCTCACTGAGCAGATAAACCCCCTCTCTGGAGGACTTCTTCAAAGGGTGGAAGTGTTTGCAGAAGGTTCTTCTGTGAAAACCTGAGAATAGAGGAGTAAATATCATATGCTAACTGAAGAAAACAGAAACGAATTATCTGGTTTGACTTCACAAAGCAAAGACATACTTGGAACTGGTGAGATAGAATCTGGCAAAATATTGGATTTTCCCTTCCCAATATGTCTTTAATCCAGAGCAGGCCAGGTCCTATTATATGCTTTCTTGGCACTTTTAATTTCTCCCTTGGAATGCTTTTTGACATTATAATTAATCTTTCATTGGATTATCTGTTTAATGTCTGTGCTTCCCTACCCCGAAAGCTCTAAGATGGCAGGGCATTTTTCTCCACTGAGTCCCTAGGGCCCAGCACAGTCTTGCTCACCATAGATGACCAGAAAGTATTTACTGAAATGCATAAATAAATAAGGTGTCCCTAACATTTGGCTGGTGGAGCCCTGATTTTACCTACTCCTCCAGCCTCATCCTATGAGCCAGCACCTCAGCCCTCTTGTTCCTCAGCTTCCACACGGAGTCCTTCCAGCAGGTGGCTGGCACTCCTGGCCTTTCCCTGTGACCCACTTGCAGGGCATCAGCTTCTCTTTAGTTTGCACTCAGTTGAAGTGTGTCAGCACAAGAAGAAAATGGTAAGTGCCAGGAGGCAGATTTTCCCATTCCCACCTTCTACTTCCAAGTTGGCTGTGTGACCCTAAGCAAGCCACCTAATAGATTGAACCCAGCCTTCTATAAATAAGCATAATCTCTGCTCTGCCAGCCTCACATGGTAGCTGTGGAAACCCAATCAGAAAATGAGGCCAAGATTTTTGTAAAGCCCTCCTTCAAACAATTAACAGTGGAAGTACATTCATCTGTTTGAAATAAAATGCATACTTTGTCCATGGCTCAGGACTTTTTAAAAAACAGCTTTATTGACATAAAATTCACATACCATGCAATTCACCGTTTAAAAGCTGCAATTCAATGATTTTTAGTATGTTCACAGAGTTGTGTAACCATCACCACAGTCAATTTTGAACATTTTCATCTCCCCAAAAAGAAACCTCATACCCATTAATAGTTACTCCCCATTTCACCTCTGACCCCCCCAGGCCTAGACAACTACTAATCTATTTTCTGGCTCAATAAATTTGCCATTTCTGCACATTTCATATAAATGGAATTATAAAAAATGTGACCTTTTTTGCCTGGCTTCTTTCATTTAGCACAATTTAAAAAAAATAAAGTTATTTTAATTTTTGGCTGTGTTGGGTCTTCGATGCTGCACGTGGGCTTTCTTTAGTTGCGGTGAGCAGAGGCTACTCTGTTGTGATGCGCAGGCTTCTCATTGCAGTGGCTTCTCTTGTTGCGGAGCACAGGCTCTAGGCACGTGGACTTTAGTAGTTGTGGGTCATGGGCTCTAGGGCGCAGGCTCAGTAGTTGTGGCGCACGCGCTTAGTTGCCCTGCGGCATGTGGGATCTTCCCGGACCAGGGCTTGAGCCCGTGTCCCCTGCATTGGCAGGCGGATTCTTAACCACTATGCCAACAGGGAAGTCCTAGCACAATGTTTTTAAGATTCATCCATGTTGTACCAGATAATATTTCATTGTATGAATATGCCGTCAGTTGATGAACATTTGGGTTGTTTCCACTTTTTGGCTATTATGCGTAACATTGCTGTGAATGTCCATCTACAAGTTTTGGTGTACACCTGTGTTTTCATTTCTCTTGAGGATATAAATAGGAGTAGAATTGCTGGATCATAATGTAACTCCATGTTTAACATCACTACTAAGGAATTTGCTGCTTTGGGAATAGAAAAATCAGGCTGTTCTGAATACCAGGTGCATGTGTGTTATACACGTGTGCAGGAGCAGTGCTGCTGAGGTAAGTGGAACAACTTTTGAATATCATCTTGTATTCAAAGTGATTTTTGGCAAATCAATTCCTTGTGGCCCTGAAATTTCTGCCTGTCTGCTTCCTTGTCTGAATGTTGTCCCTATGTGGTGATGGTCCTCAAAAGTTCATCCATCAATTGGAAGACTGAAAAATTCAATGAAAGCATTCTAAAAGAATCAGTTATATGAAACTGACGATACAGAGTACTGTGAATGTTATTATTAGTTGTCGTATGTTATATTCCTTTTAGATCTGTACAATTTATGATCAATATATGGACAAACACATGTGTACACATTTCCCCCCAAGAGCCGTTGTTAGACTCGTACCAGTGTTTCTGTCCGTGTTTGAGTAACTGAACTAGGAGCTCTGGCAGAGGGTGGGGGCAGACAGGGAAGGTGAATTTTTAAATTTCCAGGACAAGACCAGGTAATTGCCAACTATAGACTGTCATCCTTCCACAGACCCTTGCCCTGCCCCTCTGTAGCAATCCCTGATGCCTCCTTTTAGGGTCTGCTTCTTCTGGGCTTGAATTCTCCCCAGTAACTCTGAATCCCCTCCCTGTTTTAGGGGAGTCCCACTTAAGTCACCTCCTGCTTTTACCCTTGCCTGATCCCAGAACAGGAAAGGCCTGATTTCCTATACTGGAGCCCCATGTCCTGCATCCTAGAAGGTGTTCATGACAAATACACATCAGGATGACCCCAGTGTGCTTATTCTGCTGGCAAAACCGGCCCTTTGGGGAAGAATAGTCTCTGGCAGGCACTAGAAAGATACTCGAGTTTCTAGGCTTTGATTGCACTGCCTTTCTTTGAGTTGCTTCTTCTTACAAGCACAGATGCAAAGAGCCTGCTGATGTCACTAGAGTCAGCTGTCGTGTCCAGGGTGGGTGCCTCCTGACTTGAGGGATGTTAGTTCCCAGTGATGACAGTCTCTGACGATACTCTTAGCATTTTCCTCCCAAGCCATTTCCTTAGGGCTGATTCAGTACTGCGTGATCTAGTGCCTTGTTTTTTTAAGGCTCAGACTTCAGTTCACCTGTTTAGTTTTCCTTTACACAGGTGTGTTTGGAAGGACTCTGGTACAATGGTTTTCCTGCCTGTCCTAGCAGGGCCTCTGGCTCTCGGGCAGGAGCTCTGTTCCTCTCTGTCCCTCCTGCCTGCTGCCTCCCAGGGGCGCCAGTCAGTCAGCCACCTGGTAGCTCAGAGGGAGTGCTATGGCCTTAGTCTGGGAGACCTCAGGAGACCAGAGTGTGAGAAAAGAAGGGGTGGAGACAAGAAACCACTTGTTTTCTCTCTGATCCCAGGCTTGACAGAATTCACTCATTCTGCTTCCAGCCCCCCAGAGCTTTTAGAGCTTTGTCTGCGGTCATCATACTCCTGGAAGAATAAAGGTCTTTGCCTGACACCTGAGACTGGGATTGCTTCTTATTCAGTGTCCTTGATCCCTGCACACCACAGGTGGGTGGGCCTGAGTGTTGAAATGTCAAGTCTGCAGAGAAAGAAGTCTCACAATGACAGTTTTGAAAGAGAAAACCTGTTACTAAATGTATAAAGATTTTTGCAGAACTGATAAGATTTATTTAATGATTAGTGCCATAAATAAATTGGCATATTGATCTCTTTGTCAGGGAAATGAATTGATCAGGTGCTCACATCACCTCATTGGATCAATTTTACTGCACCTGATGAGCTGAGAGCATTCTTCATTGGATACATGTTAACACCCTAATTGATATATTCCATAATTTTATTATAAGCCACAGGATTGCTTCTTGAGATAACAATTTATTTTTTATTGGCAAGAGCTCCAGAGAAGAAGGTGTGTGGTATTTCCCAAAAGTGATGAAAACTGAGACACATGTGAGATCAACTGGAAAACACCTCTGACTTTTGGATCCAAAGGAGACTCTCCTGACAGGTGTTGCACCTATGCAATTCACATGCAAATGGAGCAACATGAGATACTCACAAGTTGTAACTTTGAGTGGTTTATTGTGGTTGAGTTACAGTAAATTAGACTCTGGTCCAGTTTCCTATGCACAGTATTTTACCAGCCACCAAATCACCACTTTCTCTGCCTCACTTGCTTTCCTGGTGCCATTGGGGAGACTTGGAGCTTTCTAGGATGCAGAAAACTAGGGCAGACCCATTTGCCCTGGAAGCTCATCTCTAAACACTGCTGACAACACTCACCATGCCCCAGTCATGAAATGTATGGCTAGCTTACCTTAAGCTCTCTCCTAGCCCTTCATGCTGATGCTATTCAAACCTTGCCCAAATATTTGCAGGTGCAAACCAATCCTGAACAAGTAATTGCCTGCAGAGTTAAATTGTTTGTAGTGTTTAGTATTCTGCTAGCTTCTCTCATATATTTTGGGATTTTTAAGTACAACCAGGAGCAAACATGTATGGGAGGGTGCCTACAGCAGAGAAGCAGAGTGTGTGCATGTAGAATTTTGGTCCAATCCAGCCCCCCCAACCCCCACCCCATTGCCTCCACCTAGCACCTGATGTGATTATTCCATGCTAAAAATAGGAGTGTTATCACAGCTCTTCTGCAGGGGGGAAGCTTTGTGGAAAGAGATTGTCTTTGTTTTTTTCCGGCTCCCTTCCCAAGTCCTTGAGCACCAGATGGACTAGTGCTGTCTGATTATAACGTGTGTGCAGGGTGGGGTGGGGAGGTGAGAGCAAACTCCACTTGTGCCCATGGTCAGAGTCAAGGCCAGGGCAGAAGGGCTTGCCCAGTTCTCTCACTCTCAAACTGCAGCCCTGAAAACAGTACCTGTGTGTAAAAACTCATCTTAGAAAACTACTGAATTTTGCTCTTGTACTGCTATACTTGGGGAAAAAAAGAGAATTAGGGAATAGTAGATGTAAATGTGAGAAGAATATGTTCTTAAATATTTATTCAATTCCTACTCTGTACAAAGCAAGAAGGTTTCCCTAGCTATGGACTATTGGAACTACCTCATAATGTGGTTCTTTGGTGACATCAAGGAGTTTACAGTATAGTCCAAGAGTCAAGGTATAAACATAAAAGTTATGGTAATATAATAAATAGTATACAATAGCAACTTTTAGCATATACAGGCATACCTTGTTTTATTGTGCTTTGCTTTATTTCACTTCCCAGATATTGCATTTTTTACATATTGAAGGTTTGTGGTAACCCTGTGTCGAGTAGGTCTACTGGCGCCATTTTTCCAACAGCATTTGCTCACTTCATGTCTCTGTGTCACATTTTGGTAATTCTCACAATAATCCAAACTTTTTCATTATTGTTATATTTGTTATGATGATCTGTGATCAGTAATCTTTGATATTACTATTGTTAAAAGGTTACAACTGGCTGAAGTCTCAGATGATAGCATTTTTTGGCAATATAATATTATAAAATTAAACTATGTACACTATTTTTAAGACATAATGCTATTGCACACTTAATAGACAACAGTATAGTGTAAACATAACTTTTATACGCAGTAGAAAACCAAAAAATTTGTGCGACTTGCTTTTTTTCAATATACTCTTTGTTATAGTGGCCTGCAGCTGATCCTGCAATATCTCCAAGGTATGCCTGTGTAGAATTTTCTCTTATTTCTTCTTGAAGAACTCTCTTAGTTATGCTGGAATATGCTGGAATAACTCTCTTATGAAAGTACCTGGAGCAGTTATACAAACATACCCAACTGACCCAATAGCCTCTGTTCTGGGAGGAATGAGCAAGAGGGGTTGGGTAAGGAAGTGAGCAGGGATTTTCCAGGAAGCAAAAAGTGGGCCCTAAAAGAAGAGCTCTACCCCTATACTCCATCCAAGTAATGGCAGTGAAGAATGTCTGCCCTGGGCACAAGTGGAAGAGAACACTCCACACTGAGGTACTGGAGAAATTTTGCCCCAGCACATCATCATTTCTCCTAAATATTGCACTACGGACTTAATGACATCCTTGTGCTAGAAGGGATGCATCTGTCTGTGCCTGAAGCACTGTCGGGTCTTCTGGAGGCTTACCCTGTATAGCAGTCTCCCCCATATGCAGTTTTGCTTTCCGTGGTTTCAGTTACCTACTGTCAACGGTGTTCTAATAATATTAAATGGAAAATTACAGAAATAAACTATTTGTATATTTTAAATCACACGTCATTCTGAGTAGCATGATGAAATGCTCAGCGTCTGCTCCATCCCACCTGGGATGTGAATCCTCCCTTTGTCCAGCATGTATCCCTTCCATTTGACGCTTAGTAGCCATTTTGGTTTTCAGGTCGACTGTCACAGTATCACAGTGCTTGTGTTCAAGTCACTCTTATTGTACTTAATAATGGCCCCAGAGCTCAAGAATAGTGATGCTGGCAATTCAGATATTCCAAAGAGGAGCTGTAGAGTGCTTCCTTTAAGTGAAAATGTGAAAGTTCTCTACTTAATAAGGAAAGAAAAAAATCTTATGCTGAGGTTGTTAAGATCTATGGTAATAACAAACCTTCTACCCATGAAATTGTGAAGAAAGAAAAAGAAATGTGTGCTAGTATTGCTGTTGCACCTCAAATTACAAAAGTTACAGCCACAGTGTGTAATAATTGCTTAGTTAAGATGGAAAAGATGCTAAATTTGCGCAATAAAATATGTTGAGAGAGACTGCATTCACATAACTTTTATTGTAGAATATTGTTATAATTGTTCTATTTTATTTTTAGTAGTTGTTAATCTCTTACTGTGCCTAATTTATAAATTACACTTTATCATAGGTATGTATGTTTGGGAAAAAACATAGTATGTATAGGGTTTGGTACTCTTAGTGGTTTCAGGCATCCACAGGGGTCTTGGAACATCCCCTGTGGATAAGGGGGATGTATGGTTCAGGGTGAGCTGAGCTGCTATAAATAACTAAACTCCCCCACATCAACTGCATAAACAATATATCAGTTTATTCCTCTCTCATGTAATGGTCCGAATTCATTCCTTTCCATGTAGTGTTCAGGAACCTAGACTGGTGGCTGACTTTTCCAAGGGTAGGTGTCTTAGCCTGTGTAATCCCATTAGAAGGCAGAGTCTGAGGTAAGGACTTGGTGCAGGGGTTTTATCTGGGAACTTAAGTTTGGGATCCATGGGACTATGAAGAAGTTTTGGGGAAAACTGAAACAGGGATTGAGGTGAAGCCAGTGCAAGGATGGTTATCAAGCTGGTCCCATTGTGGGAAACCGAGGCGCCATCTCACTGGGACATTCTGATGTGCTGTGTATTAGTTTCCCAGGGCTGCCATGACAAAGTACCATAAATGGGTGGCTTAAACCTCAGCAATGTATTGTCTCACAGTTCTGAAGGCTGGAAGTCTTAGATCAAGGTGTTGGCAGGGTTGGTTCCTTCCTAGGGCTGTGAGAAAGAATATTTTCTAGGCCTCTCTCCCATGTTTTACTGATTGGCTGCCAATCTTTGGTGGCCCTTGACTTGTAGAAGCATCACCCCAATCTCTTCTTTTATGTTCGCATGGCAGTCTCCTTATGTGTGTGTCTCTCTCTGTGTCCCAATTTCCCCATTTTATAAGGACATCAGTCACGTTAGATTAAGACCCATCCTAATGACCTCATGTTAACATGATCATCTGCAAAAACACTATTTCCAAATAAGATCACATTCACAGGTACTAAGGGGTAGGGTTTCAACATCTTTTTGAGAACACAATTTAACCCATAATAAGCCATATAGACTCTACTTCAGAACTGTCTGCCCAAGGGAACAAAGAGGGAAGCACAGGCTCATGGTTTCCAATGCCAATGTCCCATGGGATGTAAGCTCTCTCCTATTTTTCCAGATTTCACTGTGTGAGTGGCCAGTGGATCCTGCTGGCACCCCATACACCAGCTTCAGAGAGTCTCCAGCCCAGAAAATGAGAGATATACCAAGCAGCTATCAGGGCACAGCTGTGGGAAGCTCTCAGGGTAAAATTTGGGCTCAGAAGATGTGAGATGAGGCCAAGAGGTATCTGACATGGTGGATGAGAAGTTCCTATAATCCACTACTCATACCTTGATGCTATCCCTGCTTGTCAGTCTCTCTTACTGGACTGGGAGCTCCATGAGGGCAAGTTCATGCAGGTCTTTTTCACTCTTGTATCCCTTGGTACAGCAGAATGCATGGCATATTAAAAGCAATAATTCATACTGAAAGAATAAAAGGATGCGGGGATGCATGTCTAGTCCCAATATCTCTATCAAAGCTGGATGTTATGGAGACTTGAAGCAGCTACAGCAGGCTGCTTAAGTGAATTGGGGAAATAGGATTCTCTGCTGTCCATCTTCTACACACAGTTAAACCATTGGGAAGGTTAGAAAGAATGATCTACTTCCTCTTCTTTCCCCTCTTCCCTCCCTGCCCACCCCTACCACACTGCCTCCCCCTTCTAACTCCTGAGGGATGGAAGTACAGCAAAACATTTAATTTTTTCTTAAGTTGATGTTTCTCAACTGTTTTTTTGTTTGTTAGTTTTGCTTTTGTCTTTGTTTTTTTTGTGAAACCACCTTATAATGTGTCTTTTAGGTATTTTAATAATCAAATCCCTTTGGACAGGATCCGGGATGGAGCCTCAGTGGAACAAATGGTGCTATAACAAGATTACTGCATATTACTGTGATCTCTGTCTCCTTTATTTCAACATGGGATTGCAGAGAAAAAGAGAGGTCATCTGTAAAATGCTCATTTAAAAGTAATTTCTAAGCATCTGTCTGCACTGAGCACTTCATTAGGTACTAAGTGTACGGAGCGTGTTCAGTTGGGATCCTAACAAGGTCATTGCAAAGCACTTACCCATTTGGCTCAGACTGGGTGTATGAGGACACTATGACCTGCCTCTGGGAGTCGCTCATTAACAAAACAGAAAAATACAACTGTTTTGTCCTGACCTCAAAACACTTGTCAGGCTTCTGACCCTGCAACATGGGCTAGGTGCAAGCACATGCTCATGAGTCACTTGAGCCTGTGATGGGAACTTGCTTCCATCTCCCTTCTCCATGGTGCGTCCCTGGAGCTTCTGCATCCTCTGGTTGTCTCAGGGATGATCTGTGTAGCCCGGAGCAGAATACCCTGCCCCGGGGGCTTGTGAAGACCTGGTTGGCTGTGTGCCTTCTCTTCCCCTCCCCATCACTTTAAAATCAGGGGCCCTTTACATAAAGCATTGCATGAGGGTTGCAATGGGGCAGATAAGGTTCTCCACGCCCCTTCCCCCTGTGCTCACTCCAGCAGCTGATGATTCACTGGTATAAACCTTTCCCACCACAGAGGCTGTCTGTGGGGAGATGGCTGTGTGTTGGTGGAACAGTCGCCAGGGCTTATTCTCCCCCGTAGATGAGTAGGGAGCGGTATGAGTAGGGGTCGGGGGGGAAGAATCACCAAAATGGGAGGGGGGAGTATTGTGTGGATCTGCAAGGAGGGAGTTGGAGGGGCGCGTGGACAATGGCCTTCCACCTGCGCCACCATGATGAATCGCCAAGGAAAAAGGAACAGCAGGGTGAATGCTTCTTGCCTGAGGAGGGCAAATTTTAGGGCCAGTTCTTCCCACTGCTCAGCGTAGAAGAACTGGAAGCCCCAGCAGAGAATTTGCAGAGGGCACATTCTAGTGGCTCCTTCTCCGGTTTGGAGGCAGATGACAGAATTTGTCCCGTTAGCTGAGAGGCCTTGCTCAAGCAACTGAATTGCCAAGGCCCAGTCCCCTCCTCTGAGAGTGGGAATTATAGTAAAACCTACCTCAGAAGGTTATTGTGAGAATACATGAAAAAAACCATGTAAGGCTGCTTATCATAGGACCTGAGAATAAAACCAGATTTTAATAATCAGTATTATCTATGACATGGGGTGTTCTCCTCAAGGGCTTCCTTATCATCTTGCTTTAGTGATTAGCCAAGAAAGAGAAAGTGCTTTTTTAGGATGGGCCGGAGAAGCAGGCGAGCTAGCCATCCATGCTGAGGAGGAGATGTCCTATCAGGTAGAGGAACCCTGGTTGTCTGGGTGGAGCTGTGCAGGCCCCTCAGTGGCTGTTCCTTAGAACCCCAGACAGACTTCTGACCCCTCTCTCCTCAGACTTCTAACTACCATGCTCTGACCCAGCCTGGTAACCATGCCTTCTTAGGAATCTTGGTTGCTAATTCAGACAATGTCCTGACCTGGTTGTCCTTGTGACCTGTGTGACGTCTGAAAGGTACGGTGGATTCAGAACATTTAAGGAGGGCCAGGAGCTACTTGTAGTTACACTAGGACTCAATTAACCAGTGGTTCCTGAAATCATCAAAAAAGAAGATCTTCCAAAACAGATGGGTTTGCAAGTGTCTGGGAGAAAATGCACAAAGAATAAATCCTCTGATCATGATGCTTGCTTCAGGAAGATTCCAGAGACTGATGAGGCTCGCCCATATTTGTGTTCTCTCTTCTTGCGCTGCCATGGATGGATTATATATCCCAGGCTCCATTGCCATTAGGTTGGTGGGGGTCGGGGTGGGGCACATATCTGAATTCCAGCAAATGCAGTGTGAGTGGAGGTGATATGGTCCATAAACACCTACCACTTTTGATTCTCTCTCTCTCCCTGTTCACCAGTGGACTGGAGAAGACCATGGTGATTTAAAAGAGGGCAGAGTCATAAGACGGAAGGAGTCTGGGTCCCTGCATGACTGCATGGTCCCTATCTCATGAAATTATATTGTAAGGAAGAAACAAAACATTATTGTAGTATGCCACTGAGATTTTTGAGGTTGTTATAGCAGCTAGCTTTATTTAACCAAATATAGTTTATTTAAGATTATACTTTTCTCACATGCTGCTAGATGGGGACCCTAATTCTAGGTGGATTGTATAGGTGAGCATGGTGGCATTTTGTGTTTGAACGTGTACTCTTTCCTTTGACCAAGGACATTGAAGGTTGTTTGTAATAAGGCTTTAAACCTCATTCATTTTAATGTGTTCCCCCACCCATCTCCTCTATGTTCCACTTTTGCCCTTCCCCCATGCTCTACTGCCACCAAAATGGCATTGCATTCTGACTGTGTGTCAAAGAAAAACATGGAGAATCTGAGAATCTGAGACTTTTAAGCTGTGGGGAAATTTATAAAATATTGAAACTCAAAATTGAGGATTATGTAACCCTGAAGAATAGTTATCTTTTGAATATATCTTTTCAGTTTCTTTCTAATGCGTAGGTGTACATATACATACAGTTATTGATAAGAGTTCCAGCTAGAATTTATTGAGAGGTTACTATGTGAGAATCACTTTTAAATATTTCTAATTCTCAGAGTAGCCCCATAGAATGGCCATTATTCTTCCAACTTTCAAATAGAGAATCTGAGCTTCAGAGAGATTAAATAATTTGTCTGAGGTGACAGAGTAGTCATGGGGTCCAGATCTGTACCTGTTCTGACCCTGATGTTGCCTGTTGTTCTGTACTAACCTATAGTACTATACTAACCTATAGCATCTCTATTCTGGGGATATTTGGGGGACCTCTGGCCAGGGACCTTGACCCTGGGGATGGTGACCCTTCCTTCTCATGACTTGTCCAATAGTACAAGACTCCCCCTAGACCAGTATACTTTTTTTTTGCTTAGACAACAGAAGTTTATTTCCTCACAATTCTGGAGGCTAGAAGTCCAAGATCAAAGTGTTGGCAAGTTTGGTTTCTCCTGAGGCCTCTCCTTGACCTGCATTCAGCTGCCTTTTTGATTTGTTCTCATATGGCTTTTCTGTGTGCCCACACCCCAGGTGTTTCTTCCAGGGATGAAGGACGGTGCCTTTATAAGAGCACTGGTCTTACTGGATTACAGACTCACCTGACAGGCTCATTTTAACTTAATCTATTTAAAGACCTTATCTCCAAATTCAGTCACATTCTGAGCTAGTCGGAGTTAAACTTATGAATTTGGTGGGTGGGGCAAGGGCAGGACAACACAATTCAGCTCATAACAATATGTCTATGCTTGTGCCAGTACCACACTGCTTTGATTTCTGTAATGCTGCAGTAAGTTGCAGATCAGCATACTCTTTATAGACCTCTTTGTGGGATCTCAAATCAGGCCCAAAGACTTTTGTTGCCACCTGTCCCATTTATGCCTTGTCCACCCTCAGCCTACTGCGTCTTTCCTTGTTAAGGTCCTTGCCCTGAGCAGAGCCCTGTCTTCCAAGGGCAATGGAATAACTGGCACGGGAGAATGAAGGGCTTTCTTAGGTCAGCAGTGGTCATGCAGAGCAAGACAATAGAAAAGATGGCTAGAAGGTAGAATAGACAGGGATCAGCCTTAAGGGAAAATTATGAAGGAAACTTGGATCCACATGTACCTCCCATATAAACCATCATCTCTTGAGATATTATACAAATTTATGGAGGCTTTTCTGGACCATATGGTCAGGAGACAGTGTGCAACAGCCCTTAGGACCTTTTATTGAATTTTAATCAATTATAACAAAAACTAAAGGATGGTTCAGTTCATTTTTTCATCATACAATGTGTATGTGTTTTATGAAGCCCATTTATGGCAATGTGTAGCTTTACTGGCTTCCATGGGTGTTTTCCTTCTGTGAATATTGTTCCCTTACATAGTTATATGTATTTTATCACATTTATATATGCATATAAGGTGTTCTCTGAAATGGTTTTTTTTTTAAAGGGCACTTAGAGACACAATTTGAAATGAAATTGAGATGAATGTCTTTTAGCTTTTGCTTTTGATATACAGGACTAACTTTTCTTGGGCCCTAATTGTCTAAGTTGGTGGTTTCCATACATAGCTGCTTGTCAAAATCACCTAGGTGCTTTTAACAGATACAGCTTCTTACCATGACCCCTCCTCCAGGAGGCTCTGATTCATTGGGGCTGAGGCACTTGCATTTTAAGTTCATCAGAAAATTCTGATGAGCGTCCAGGTGTGAGAATCACCCATTCTAGTCACAGCTTCTGGATTTATAATCCCAGCTTTGGTTACATCAGCATTTTATTTTCATTGAAGAAGAGGTAGGCATTTTAGTACAGAAGTTAATGGTGTTTTATTAACAAAAACAAATATTAAATTACTGACTACTTGCTATTGCCAGGCAGGGACTTCTTAGGAATTATTTTACTTAGTGTAGTCTTCATTGATGAATTATAGAACATCTTTGCATTCTAAATTCACAGAAACTGAAGCTAAAAGAGATTGAAGAAGTTATCTCTGACTCCGGAAGGAAGCCTATTTCTGAACAACTAGGTTGCCAGTTTATGGGATTAGTGATGATTCCAGAATTTCTCAGCTGCTTTTTGCCTTTTGGAGATAAGACTTTTCCCCCTGTTATTACTGGGAGGGCAATAAGTCAAAGTTGACACTTTCCAGAGCTGAGCACTCTAGTGAAGGAAAAATCTTTCTCTGCCAAAAGAACTAGAGAAGGCACTTATTAAGAAAAACAAACAAATAAACAAAAGCAGAGAAGAAGATCAAAACAAAAACTATGCTTTCCTAAATATTTGAACCAATTTTTTGACCCAGGATTGATTTAAGTTTATTACTTATAAATAATATCTTTTATTGCACAGTTAATATATCCAGTTAACTACTCCCGTAAGACGTTCCTTCTGTTTGCGCTGTCATAAATCATTGAGAGACTGTTAATAGTAACACTGGCTTAGTCACTCTGATGCCTCTGTTGCTAATGGGGACTATAAAAATAGATGGAGGTGTGAAGAAATGTGTGTTCTGAAACTTGCCAGGCTTGAATGGAGCAGAAACATGGCTCTGGAAAGTCAAGCCCATAAACACCTTTGAGATGAGGAGGGTAATCATAACTGCTCTGTCACCTCGCTTTCGCGTGGCTCTTTATGAAGCGCTTGATTTTACTTTTGGCCGCCGCCTTCAGGTGAGGAGACCTAGGCAGCTTCTAGTCCAGCTTCTCCCATCACAGCCGCCCCTGGGTCCAGGCAGACACTGCCTGGCGCTGGCCCATCCCCACTTTATCTTGCCACCCACTGATCCTCACAAGGCCTTTGGATCCTGCGATTTCCCCCTGTGCTTGATTTGAAGTGAGCTGGGCTGAGATTCAGAGTTGCTCCAGGCTGCACACACATACTTCAATCGCTGGTAAAAGGGAACAGAGAAGCTGAATTGTCACTCGCTCTGCAGAAGGGTATTTGCCATAAACTCTCAGCCTTTTCAATAGCTCCACTTTATTAGGGCGTGAGCCAGGGATATTTTTCTTCATTTCCTAACTTAGTGCTCATACAAGGATTATTGCTTCGTAATATTTAGTTTTCTTGGCACTGTAGCTGAACTAAATGAAGAGCAAGAGGGACCTGGATGAGAGGGAGGGGGAGAGTCTCCTCGCTTTGGATCCACCTCTCGGCCCAGTTTCCTGTATTTAATGAACACTGTGGTGAAGGTAAGAATTGACCCACATGCTGTGGGCCTCCATAGAATCAGGGCAGGCCTTGCAGAAATGAAGAAAAATATCATTTAAAGTGTTTCTGAAATTAGATTGCTCCTATTATTCCCCCCAGCAGGCCTGTGTAGCAGACACTTGTGATTTTCTAGTTGGAACTAGGTTGAGGGGAGGAGGAGAGGCATATGAAGTATTTTTTAGGTCTTTGTGTTTTATTAACCTGTGAGTGGGTTAATTTCATCACACTGCTAATTTTAAGTTATCTGCATCTCTGGGACTAAAGTGTAGCTGGAGTCAATAAGTGCTCGGTTCAGATGGGGTTGGAGGCTGTGCGGAAGGGGAGAACTGACAGGAATTTTCGTCAGAACTAGACACAGTTTGGCAAGAGTTCTGAGACAACCATAGAGTTCTGTGGAGATTGGAAAGTGCTTTGCCCTGCAAAGGGCTTGGCCCAGTGAGGTCTCAGTACTCCAAGAAGAGTGGCATCAGCCTTGTGGGTAATTCTCATCCCCCTGGTGCCTCAGAGGACAAGAAAGAGCTGAACGGTGGGCTGAAGTCATTTCTCTACTGAGGCTGAGGGGATGCTGGGTACTTTCCCTCTGCAGCCTCAGCAGGACCTGCTTTTGTACTGCCAGCCTTGGAGGAAGAGACCACCAACCAGACCCAGCCCCACTGAGCCAACAGAGAAAAAGAACATGCAGGTGAGAAAACCCAGCAGCTAGAGAGAGAAAGATGAATCAAACCAACAGAACAGTCTTAGCAAAATGGAGCTGCTGGAGGAAATAGGCAGAGATATGATAAGAGAACCTAGAGATTTAAGTGCAATACAAAAGGAATATCTAGTAGAAAAAAATCTTCATTAATCAATTCAGTAGGTATAACTGAAAGAGTTAATGGTCACTACCTTAAGTCCCCTACACACAAGCCTTCAAGTTGCAAACTTTCAAATATGCGAGTGTGCATTTTCATGTCCAATCACGTAAGTTAGTTCATGTGTCTGGTGTACATTGTCATGTGCGTGCATCCTCTACAAGTGTTTGTGTTTTTGTGTACTTTACTGTACAGTACTGTATAAAGTACAGTAGTACAATATCTTTATTTCAAGCCCAGGATGTCCGGAAGCAAGCTTAAAAGCAGAGGTGGTGTAACTGGTACTGCTAAGAAGCGCAAAGTTTTAATGATGGAAACAAAAGTGAAAATAATTGAGAGAGTGGAGCAAGGCAAAAAGATGGTAGACATCACTCATTCCAACATGAATCGTTCAATCATCGGCACGATTCTAAAGAACAAGGAGAAGATCATGGAACATGTGAACTCTGCTCTGCCGATGATGTCGACAATAATATTGAAGAAGCGTGGAAAAGTGATGGAGGAGATGGAGCAACTTCTCAGTGTGTGGATACAGGATCAGCATCAGCTTAATGCTGATTCAAGAGAAAGCTAAAAGCTTTTATGAAGACTTGAAGAAGAAACACGGTGAAGAATCAGAGGGCACATCTTTAATGCCAGCCATGGCTGGTTTCATCGGTTCAAGGCTAGAGCCGAACTTCACAACATAAAAGTAAGTGGCGAGGCAGTGAATGCAGATACAGTAGCTGCACGGGAATTTCCTGAAATGCTTCAAGAAATTACTGATTAAGGCGCATATTTACCAGAGCCGGTTTTTAATGTGGATGAGACAGGACTGTACTGGGAGAGGATGCCAGACCAATGTTACATCAGTAAGGAGGAAAAGTTGATGCCAGGCTATAAAGTAGCAAAGGATAGGCTAACTCTGTTGTTTGGTGGCAATGCTTCCAGTGATATGAAGCTGAAGCCTCTCTTAGTTTATCATTCATGGAACCTAAGAACCCTTAAAAACATAGCCAAAGGCTCTCTTCCTGTTGTGTAAAAGAGTAACCCCAAAGCCTGGTTTACACAGGCCATTTTCCAGGACTGGTTTGTTTGCCACTTTATCCTGGAGGTAGAGAAATATTGCTTGGAGAAGGACATCCCATTCAACATTCTTTTGCTGCTCGACAATGCTCTGGGCCACCCCCCATTCACGGACAACTTTCATCCCAATGTCAAATAGTGCATCTGCCACGGAATACTATGTCGCTCATCCAACCTATGGACCAGGGAGTTCTAGCGACTTTCAAGAAATATTATTTTACATCACACTTTTCTTCAGGCAGTAAAGGCGAGTGATGAATCAGGAACAATCTTGCAACAATTTTGGAAGGACTATAACATCTACAAGGCCATAAAAAACATTCACTTTGCTTGGCATGAGGTTATGGCCGTCACCAGGAATGGTGTTTGGAAGAAGCTTTGCCCAAAGTTTGTTCATGATTTTCGTGGATCTGAGAAGGGTGGATGAGCAGTCCAAAGAGGTCTTCAGCAATTTAGTGACCCTCAGCGAGAAGCTGGAGCTAGATCTGCAAGAGGATGACTTCATTGAACTCCTTGCTGTGCAACAGGAGGAGATTATTAATGAAGACCTGATGAAACTGGAGGCCCAGAGAAAGGATGAAGAATGACAAGAGGAAGAAGTAACTGAAGAACTGAAGAGATTCACGATGCAGGAAATGGCAAGAGGGTTTTCTTTATTTGAGGAGGCACTGTTAGTTTTTGAGGCACAGGACCCGAACGAAGAATGGAACACAAAGGTTGCAGTAGCTGTTCAGAATGCAATCCAGTGCTACTGTGTCATCTATGATGAGAAAAAAAGAGCTACTACTCAGACATCACTGGATCGTTTTTGCAAGAGGGTAGATAGAATTGAATCTAGCAAGGAACCAGACATGTGCCATCAACGTCAGGCATGAGTGAAACTGCAGCTTGCCCTCCATCTCCTATTGCTGATGATCCTTCAGCTCTACCATCTCCCACCTCCTTCCCCTCCTCCAGTCAGTAACTCTTCTTGCCTGTTCACTCAATGCCAGCCCCCGAATGTGAGCTGTTGTATTATACTACTGAACTCTTCAAGGTACTGTACTGTAAGATTTAAAATGTTTTCTTTATTTTTTGTGTTTGTTTTTTATGTATCATTTGTATGAAAAGTATTATAAACTTATTACAGTACAGTACTATATAGTCAATTGTGTTTGTTGGACTTATGAACAAAATAGACTAAGAAATGCGCTCTCAGAACAGAACTCATTTGTATGTAGGGGACTTACTGTATTGAGACTTACATTGGTGGTTTGGAAGACCGAAGCACAAAGAACAAAATCACAAGAAGGTGAAAATCATAAGGAAAAAAAAAAGGAGACTGGGAGGATAAAACCAGGACACCTAACTTGCAAATAATAAAATTTATAGAAGAAAAAAAGGAATGGCTGAAGAAAAGTCAATAATTAAACACATAATAAAAGAAAATTTTGGAAAGACCTGATTCTATATATTGAAGGGACAAACAAGTTCCAGGTCAGATTAATGAGAAAAGTGAGACCCAATATATTCTGATAAAAATTACTGAACTCTAAAGATAAAGAGAAAATCCTGTTAAGTTTTTAGACAGAAAGAACAAGTTACAAGGGAATAGAAGCTAGAGGATACTGGAAAAAAATCTATAGAAATACAAAACATAAGAATCCTATTCCCAGCCAAGATATCATTCACCTGTCAAGGCCAGAAAGAAAAAGTGATTTAAAGCTATATAATACTCTGGGACTTCCCTGACGGTCAAGTGGTTAAGACTCTGTACTCCTAATGCAGGGGGCACGGGTTCAATCCCTGGTTGGGGAATTAAGATCCTGCATGCCGTACAGTGTGACCAAACAAACAAAAAGACCTAAATAAATAAATAAAAGTATATAATACTCTAGAGTATTTCACTTACATTCCCTATTCTCAGCAAAATACTTGAAAAGGACTCAAAACAAACAGTAAATGAACTAACCCAGAAGAAGGTGAAGTGGAAAGGAAACAGTATGGATCAAAGAACCTGGCTCTTTCTGTCCATAGATCCTGAAAGACAATGCAGTCTCCAGTCCTGGGACAGCAGTGTAAAGAGCTGAGGAGGGATCAAGACCTGATGAAAGAATTCCCAATGAAAACAGGCCTCAAGATGAAATGGGTTCATAACTCAGACTTATCTAATTTTTAAAGAAAGATAGTTGGAATGTTATTTAAACTCTTCTAAGCCATAGAAAGATGTGAAAACTGTTTGAATTCACTTAATGGAGTCAACCTAATTTTAATACTCAACTCTAATAAAGGAGGTATAATTGGAAATTTAAAAGTAAAAACTAATCTAACAAACATTGATGCAAAAATTAAAATAAAATAAATAGCAAATGGAATCTAGTGAAGTTTTAAAAGAATACTACACTGTGTCTTAGATTTATTTTAGGATTGCAAGAATAGATGGAAATAAGATATCTACCAATATAACTCCTTACATCTGCAAATTAAAAGAGAAAATAATACTACTATATTAATAGATTCTGAAAATGCAGCTTATAAAAATCTTATAAAAGAAAGATAAGTAACATAGAAATAGAAGCAAGCAACTTAAATACAATAAATACCACTCACTAAAACCCACCAGCAAATATTATCCTCAGTGGCAAAACACTAAAGCTACTTCTGTTGAAATCATAAACTAAAAAGGACTATCCCCAACATCATTATATATCATCAAGCTGGAGTTTCTAGTGAATGAAATGTCATGAAAAGAAAAAACTGGTACTAAAATTATCTCTTTTTACTGGTGATATGCTTTTTCTTAACCTTTCAAATTCCAAATTTTGTTAGATATTTTAAAAACTACTCAAGTTAATAAGATAATTTTGTAAGGTAGTTAGAATAAGATACATATACAAATATTAAAAGTTGTCTTTTTCTTCAAGTAAGCAGTCAGAAATGGAAAAATTCATTTATAATAGCTTTAAATACTATGACATATTTATAATTAAGTATATTAAGAAATATGCAGAACCTATATGAAGAAAACTGTAAAAACTTACTGAGGGACACACAACAGTCTCTGAATATTTGGAAGGGCTTTCTCTTTTCAAAGGAAAAACTTTAGTTCAATAGAGGTAATCTCTTCAAAATTCATACAAATTTTAGGAATTCCTATCAGTATTCCAAGAGAAAGTTTTTGTCTTGGGAATTAGACAAAATAAATCTTACAGTTTGTATAGAAGAATACATTTTATGTAAAAGAAAAATGGAGGAAAGACTTTCCTCAGCAGATATCACCACCCACTTTTAAGACAAAGTCTTTTTTGAGACTACGTCAACATATTACTTGCATGGGGTAGACAAAGAGATTAGTGGGACAGAATAGATAATCCAGATATAGAGCTTGATTTATGTGAGAATTTAGTGTATTCCAGAAGTAGTACTTCAATTCAGCAAGGAAAGCCTGGATTTAATAATATGGTCTTGGGATTCCTTGTTCCCCAACTAGAGGAAAGCAAAGTTGGATCACTTTCATATGCATAAAATAATGCAACTCTTGCAAAAAAATTGGGATTTCACATGTATAATCTGGTGGCAAGGGAGATCTTAACCAAAATTAGGAAACTTCAAGCTTTAAAAAAAAGATTCACCAAACATAAAGAAATAAAAACAAGTACATGATAGCCATAGAAATAAAGATGCTTGATATGACTTCAATTTTCTTTAATTTACTGAGCCTTGTTTTGTGGCTCAGATGTTGATAAAATTCAGCATCCATTTATGATAAAAGCTCTCCAGAAAGTGGGTGTACAGGGAATATACCTCCACATAATAAAGGCCATATACAGCAAACCCACAGCTAACATCATACTCAACAGTGAAAAGCTGAAAGTATTTCCTCTAAAATCAGGAACAAAGCCCATTCTCACCACTTTTATTCAACATAGTTTTGCAAGTTCTAGCCACAGCAATCAGACAAGAAAAATAAATAAAAGGAATGAAAAGGAATGAAAGAAGTAAAACTGTCACTGTTTTACTTTACATAGAAAATCCTAAAGATGCCACCATAAAACTACCAGAACTCAACAATGAATTTGGTAAAGTTGCAGGATACAAAATTAATATACAGAAATCGGTTGCATTTCTATACACTAACAAGGAACTCTCAGAAAGAGAAATTAAGGAAACAATCCCATTTAGCATTGCATCAAAAATAAAATACCTTGGAATAAACCTATCTAAGGAAGTAAAAGTCCTATACTTGGAAAACTGTAAGACACTGATGGAAGAAATTGAAAACAACACAAGCAGATCAAAAGATATACCATATTCTTAGATTAGAAGAATTAATATTATTTAAAATGACCATACTACCCAAGGCAATCTACAGATTCAATACAATCCCTATCAAAATACCAATGGCTTGAGATTGACCTATACACACTACTATATATAAAATAGTTAACTAATGAGAACCTACTGTATGGCACAGGGAACTCTACTCAGTACTCTGTAATGGCCTATAATGGAAAAGAATCTTAAAAAGAGTGGGTATATGTATATGTATAACTGATTCACTTTGTTGTACACATGAAACTAACACAGCATTGTGGATTAACTATACCCCAATAAAAATTAAAAAAAAAACCCACAGAGGGAAAGCTTGTTGACTTTGGATTTGGCATTAATTTCTCAGATATGACACCAAAAGCACAGGCAATAATGAAAAAATAGATAAATTAGGACTTCATCAAAGTTAAAAATGTGTGCATCAATTGACATGATTCATAGAGTGAAAAGGCAACTTACAGAATGGGAGAAAATATTTTCAAATCATATATCTGATAAGGGATTAATACCCAGAATATATAAAGAAGTCCTAAAATTCAACAACAAAAACAAAATTGGGTATATACAACCAATTGAAAAATGGGCAAAGGTTTTGAATAGACGTTTTTTCAAACAAGATGTATAAATGGCCAATAAGCACAAGAAAAGATGCTCAACATCACAAATAATTAGGGAAATACAAATTCACAATGAGATACTTCAGACCCATTTAAAATGGCTTATCATAAAAACAGAAAACAAGCATTGACAAGGATATGGAGAAACTGGAGTTTTGGCATTGATGGTGGGAACATAAAATGGTGTAACTGCTATAGAAAATGGTATGGCAGTTCTTCAAAGAATTAAACATAGAATTACTATATGATCCAATGATTTTGTTTCTGGGTATATACACAAAAGAACTGAAAGCAGGGACTCAAACATATACTTGTACACCAATGTTCACAGCAGCATTATTTGCAATAGGCAAAAAGTGGAAAGAACTCAAATGTTAATCAAATTAATAAATGAAATGCAATGTATATATACAATGGAATATTATACAGCCTTAAAACCAAATGAAATTCTGATACTGTGGATAAACCTTGAAAGATATTATGCTAAGTGAAATAAGCCAGGTGCAAGAGGATAAATATTGTATGATTCCACTTACATGAGACAGAAAGTAGAATGGTGGTTGCCAGGGGCTGTGAGAAGTGTGGAATGGGGAATTACAGTTTAATGCATACAGAGTTTCAATTTGGGATGATGAAAATTTCTGGGGTTGGATAGTGGTTATGTACAACAGTGTGAATATACTTAATGCCACTGAACTGTACACTTAAAAATGTTTAAAATGGTAAATTTTGTGTTTTGTATATTTTACCACAATAAAAAATGCAACCTTCCCCCAAATAACCAATGGCATTTTTCACAGAACTAGAACAAATAATTTTAAAATTAGTATGGAAATACAAAAGACCCTGAATAGTCAAAACAATTTTGAGAAAGAAGAACACAACTGGAGGAATCACACTCCCTGATTTCAGACTATACTACAAAGCTACAGTAATAGAAATGTATGATACTGGCACAAAAACAGACACAGATCAGTGGAACAGGATAGAGAGCCCAGAAATAAACCCACGCACATATGGTCAATTAATCTATGACAAGGGAGGCAAGAATATACAATGGAGAAAAGACAGTCTCTTCAACAAGTGGTTCTGGGAAAACTGGACAGCTACATGTAAAAGAATGAAATTAGAACATTCTCTAACATGTTATACAAAAATACACTCAAAAAGGAATTAGGGCTTCCCTGGTGGTGCAGTGGTTGAGAGTCTGCCTGCAGATGCAGGGGACATGGGTTCGTGCCCCGGTCCGGGAAGATCCCACATGCCACAGAGTGGGTGGGCCCGTGAGCCATGGCCGCTGACCCTGCACATCCGGAGCCTATGCTCCACAATGGGAGAGGCCACAACAGTGAGAGGCCCGTGTACTGCAAAAAAAAAAAAAAGGAATTAAAGACCTAAATGTAAGACCAGAAACCACACAAATTCCCAGAGGAAAATGTAAGTAGAACACTCTTTGACATAAATAGTAGCAATATTTTGGGGGATCTGTCTCCTAAAGCAAAGGAAATAAAAGCAAAAATAAACAAATGGGACCTAATTAAACTTAAAAGCTTTTGCTCAGCAAAGGAAACCATTGACAAAATGAAAAGACAACCTACGCAGTTGGACAAAATATTTGCAAATGATGTGACAGTTAATAACAAAATATATAAACAGCTCATATAACTCAACATCAAAAAAGCAAACAACCCAATTAAAATATGGGCAGAACACTTGAATTGACATTCCTCCAAAGAGGACATACAGATGGCTAAGAGGCACATGAAAAGATGCTCAACATTGCTAATCAGTAGGGACATGCAAATCAGAATCACAATGAGGTATCACCTCACACCTATCAGAATGGCTATCATCAAAAGGAACACAAATAACAAATCTTGGTAAGGATGTGGAGGAAAGAGAACCCTCACACCTTTTTCCATCCCTTCACTTCCAGTCTGTGTATTTAAATCTGAAGTGAGTCTCTTGTAGGCAGCATACATACGGATCCTGTTTTTGTATGCATTCAGCCACTCTATGTCTTTTGAATGGAGTATTTAGTCTATTTACCTTATTGACATGTATGTTCTTATTGCCATTTTGTTAATTGTTTTGGGCTGTTTTTGTAGGCCTTTTCGCCTTCTTTCTTCTCCTGTGATTTCATGACTATCTTTAGTATTATGTTTCGATTCTTTTTTCTTTTTTGTGTGTGAATATCTATTATAGATTTTTGGTTTGTGTTTACCATGAGGTTTTTCTATAGCAATCTATATATGCATGATTGTTTTAAGTTGCTGATCTCTTTTAAATGCATTTTAACAACCTTGCATTTGTATTCTCCTCCTCTCATGATTACTGTTTTTGATATCATTTTTTACATCTAATTGTTTTGTGTATCCCTTGACTGCTTATTGTGGATATAGATTATTTTACTACTTTTGTGTTTTAACCTTCCTACAACCATTGTGCATGGATGATTTCCTACCTTTACTGTATGTTTTCCTTTACTAATGAGCTTTTTCCTTTTGTAAATTTCTAATTTCTAGTTATGACTTTTCTTTTTTGCCTAGAGAATTGTCTTTAACTTTTGTTGTAAAGCTGGTTTGCTGGTGCTGAACTCTTTTAGCTTTTGCTTGTCTATAAAATTTTGATCTTTCCATCAAATCTGAATGAGAGCCTTGCTGGGTAGAATATTCTTGGTTGTAAGTTTTTCCCTTCTATCACTTTAAATATATCATGCCACTCCCTTCTGGCATGCAGTTTCTGCTGAAAAATCAGCTGATAGCCTTATGGGAGTTCCCTTGAATGTTATTTGTTTCTTTTCCCTTGCTGCTTTCAATGTTCTTTAGTTTTTGTCATTTTAATTACAGTGTGTCTTGGTGTTTTCCTCTTTGGGTTAATCCTATATGGGACTCTCTATGTTTCTGGGACTTGGGTGACTGTTTCCTTTCCCAGGTTAAGGAGGTTTTCAACTACTATGTCTTCACATATGTTCTCAGGCTTTTTATTTCTCTCTTCTCCTTCTGTGACCTCTATAATGTGAATATCAGTGCACTTGATGTTGTTCCAAAGGTCTCTTAAACTGTCCTCATTTCATTTTATTCTTTTTTTTTTCTGTTCAGTGGCAGTAATTTCCACTACTCTGTCTTCCTGCTTGGTGATCCATTCCTCTGTATCATTTAGTCTACTGTTGATTCCTTCTAGTGTATTTTTCATTTCAGTTTTTGTATTCTTCATCTCTGTTTGGTCGTTCTTTATATTTTCTAACTCTTTGTTAAAAACTTTAAACTTCTAGCTCTGTGCATCCATTTTTCTCCAGAGTTCTTTGATCATCTTTATGGTCATTATTCTGAACTCTTTCTCAGGTATATTGTGTATCTTATTTCACTTAGTTCTTCTTCTGTGGTTTTACCTTGTTCCTTTGTCTGGAACATATTCCTCTGCCACCTCATTTTGCTTCAGTTGCTGTTTGTGTTTTTATGTATCTGGTAGGTTAGCTATGTTTCTCAGTCTTGGAGAAGTGGCCCTCTGTAGGAAAGGTTCTATGCATCCCAGCAGTGCACGCCCCTCTCATCACCCAAGATATATGCTCTAGGTGTTCCCCTAAGAGGGGTGCATGGGTCCTTCTCTTGTGGTGGGCTGACTATGTGGGCAAGCTGGTAGGCTTGGCAGGGCCCCAGTATAGTTGGTGCCAGGTCTTGCCTTGTACAGAAGTTACTGGCTGCTGGTTGGTGGGGCCTAGTCACCGGGCTGACTGTAGACACCCAGGGGACCATGGGACTAGTGCTGGGTCATTGGTAGGTGGAGTCAGGGTCCAGAAGACTCCAGGGCTGTTGCTCACACACTGGTGGGTGAAGCTGGATCCTGGGGTTAGTGCTGGACTACTGTCAGGCAGAGCCCTGTCCTGGAGTCTGGCTGCAGGGCCCAGGGATTCCATATCTGATGTCAGATCTCTGGACTGGATCCTGACACAGTTGGGTCTGGGGTCCAAGGCATTGTCCTGCTACTGGGCAGGGCTAGGACCCAGCTGGTCCCAGGGCAGGGTCTAGCCTGCTGTGGGTAGGCTGGGTCTGCAGGCTGTAGGATAGTGGTCTGGTGTCTGCCCCCTGATGAGTGAGGCTGATCCAGATGTTAGAGCAGGCTTCTTGGAGAGTAGAGCCAGTTCCTCCCTACTGGTGGGTAGAGCTGTGTCCTGACCCTCTGGTGTTCAGGGTCATGTCTAGGTGTGAGTCTAGAGGTGGCTACGGGTTCAAAAACTCTTTAGGCAGCCTGTCTGCTGATGGGTGGGGCTGTGTCCCTGCCCCGTTAGTGGCTTGGCCTGAGTTTTCCATCTCTGGTGCCTACAGGCTATTAGGCAGGACCAGTTCTTGGCTCTAACGAGCTAGAGAGAGGATTTTACAATGACACCCTCCACTACCAGTGTCCACACAGTAGAAGTAGCTCCCCAAAATGGTTGCTGCCAGTGTCTATGTCCTGAGGGTGAGCCACAGCCACGCCTTGCCTCTCTGGGAGACTCTCCCAGACCAGCAGGTAGGTCTGACCCATGCTCCTATCAAATTGTTGCTTTTGTCCTGAGTCCTGGAGCGTGTGAGATTTTGTGTGCACCCTGTAAGAGTGAAGTCTCTGTTTCCCTCAGTCCTTTGGAACTCCCAAAATTAAGCCCCACTGGCCTTCCAAGCCATATGCTCTGGGAGTTTGTCTTCCCAGAGAAGGATCCTTGGGCTGGGGAGCCCAATGTGGGGCTCAGAACTCTTATGCCTGTGGGAGAACCTCTGCAATACAATAATTATTCTCCAGTTTGTGGGTCACCACCTGGAGGGTATGGGATTTGATTATATTGCAAGTCTTCCCCTCCCACCCATCCACTAAAGTTATGGCCCCTTCTTTATGCCTTTAGTTGTAGATCTTTTCTGGTAGGTTTTGGTCTTTTTCATTGATGGTTGTTCTGCAAATAGTCATGATTTTGCTATGCTTGTGAGAGGAAGTGAGCACAGGGTCATCTTGGCCAACCTCCTGGAAGAGATTAACATTTGAATCAGTGAGCTGAGTAAAGCAGACTGCTCTCCCCAGTGTGGTGGGCCAATCCAATCAGTTGAAGACAAATAGAAGAAAAAGGCTGACCTTTCTGAGAATAAAAGGGAAGTCTTCCTGCTTGACTTACTTGAATTGGAACATCAGTCTTTTTCTGCTTTCAGACTTGAACTGAAATATCTGCTCTTCTTGGGTCTCGAGCCCACTGGTTTTTGGACTGGAATTTACACCACTGACGCTCCTTGGTCTCTAGTTTCCTGAATGCAGATCTTAGGACTTCTTAGCTTCTATTAGTACATAAGCCAATTCCTTATAATATTTATGGTTTCTCTCTATATATGCATTCTATTAGTTCTGTTTATTTGGATAACCCTGACTAATGCAGATTTACACACGGAAAACAAAGTGAATTTTATTGGGATGGGAGTGGTTTTATCAATTATTGTATTTTCAACCATACGTGATATCTTGTACAGGTATTTAAAAAGCAAAACCCAAACCAAAAAATAAACCTATAATTCCATTGCTTGAATTGGAGGGATTTCCATGATGTGGTTTGTAGTGAGAAAAGCAAGGTGAAGAAAAGTGCTTAAAATATAACTCCATTTTTTGTAAAACAAACAATGCCATATCTCTTACATTTGTATATGTTTATAAAGGATATGTATGTGCATTTGTATAGTATTATATGAGCACAGGGAAAAATATGGATGGACATTTGTTTGGTTTTTACCAGAAGATTTCTGTTTGGGGAAAGAGGCCATGGTTTGGGTGAAGCCATAAGGGAGAAGGGGAGCAGGGTTGCAAAACAAAACAAAAACCAACATGTATGATATGATATACTTGTGCTTTTAATTTTAAACATGTATTTATGTATAAGGAATTTAAAAAATAAAATGTATAAAAAAGAAGAAAAAAGAGAAGAAAAAGCTGGTGTATGGGGCTGCCAGAGGCTGTGCACATCTGGCATAATTGGCAAGACCTAGCAGATAATGATCAGGATTACAACTGACCAGCTTTGACAACTGTGGTTTCACCAAAACCATAAGCTGCTTTGTGGCCAGATTTAAAACTAAAGATGGAGATAGATATACCAGATGTGAGTAGGCCAGACTGGCACACCAGAAGACTCTATATTAAGTTTTAAAATAACCAAGGTACTAATAGAGTGAGTCTGAAAATATTGTTTATGAAAACTAAAAATGGCCTAGAAAGTTTTTCTTCTTCTATGTCCTAGACTAGAGTACACCCTCCTGAATTGTAAAATCTTCCGTTCCAGCACCAAATAATTCCTTTTTTTTTTTTTTTTTTTCAGTACGCGGGCGTCTCACCGTTGTGGCCTCTCCGGTTGCGGAGCACAGGCTCCGGACGCGCAGGATCAGCAGCCATGGCTCACGGGCCCAGCCGCTCCGCAGCATGTGGGATCTTCCCTGACCAGGGCACGAACCCACGTCCCTGTATTGGCAGGCGGACTCTCAACCACTGTGCCACCAGGGAAGCCCTATAATTCTTATGTAATGCAAAGAATTTCTCGGTGAATAAAGGGGAACCTGTTGTGTCTAGTGTACCTTTATGACTTTGCAGTCCCAGAACAGATTTCCACGTTTATTTGTGGAAAGAGAATCCATCTCTTTGTCTCTGTTATTCCTGCTGCTCAGTGCTGCTCACCAGTGTGAAAATGTTGCCTCGTTTAGTCGGTGGGGGAGGTGCATCTGACCTTCCAGTAATTACCTCCTGCTTGCCCTGATTCCTGGTAGGATGGGCCAATTTGGTGGGGTTGCTGGGAAAGAGGAAAGTCCTCAAGCAGAGGTCTCCTGGCTGCTGCTACATTGTTAATGAATCAGCCCCACTCTCGATAGGGCAAGGGACAGTTTGCATGGAGTTTGGGGTGGGAATGTTGCAGCTGCAGAACTGCACTTTGGCCTCTGAAGGGAAGGTAGTGGTAGGAAGATGTGTGAATGGGCATCACTCAGACATCTTCCTGTGGGTGTCCAGCACACCCCATCTGCCTGAGGAGAGTACTGGGTTCCCTTAAGGTGAGTTTCTTGCTTGGCTTCTGCCAAGTGCAACTCTGCAGACTGTGGTTGGATTTTCTCCTCCATTGGTGGTCTTCTTCCTAAGAAGATCTTTTGTGAAATCGTAAAAGGGTTTTATCCTTCTGTCCAAGATAAATTGCATTACTCTGTTCTCTTTTTTTCTTCTTCATCTTGCATTCCTGTGTCCCATCCCCCTTCCCTTCTCCCCACACCACTATGTTTAACATTGTTAGACAGGGCATTTATTTAACTCTCCATGAGATGTTTGCTTTCATACCCATAATAGACATCTCAGACTGACCCCTGGAGACAAAATAAATTCTTATATTTTTTGAGTGTTATTGATTAGTATTTGAAGGAATCTTTTAACCAAAACCAAATTGCGGTATTGGGCATTGTACATTTTATTTTAAGAACCAACAACTCAATCCAAAAATGGGCAGAAGACCTAAATAGACATTTCTCCAAAGAAGATATACAGATTGATAACAAACACATGAAAGGATGCTCAACATTGCTAATCATTAGAGAAATGCAAATAAAAACTACAATGAGGTATCACGTCACATTGGTCAGAATGGCCATCATCAAAAAATCTACAAACAATAAATGCTGGAGAGGGTGTGGAGAAAAGGGAACCCTCTTGCACTGTTGGTGGGAATGTAAATTGGTAGAGCCACTATGGAGAACATTATGGAGGTTCCTTAAAAAACTAAAAATAGAACTACCATACGACCCTGCAATCCCACTACTGGGTTTTCTACCCTGAGAAAATCATAATTCAAAAAGAGTCATGTACCACAATGTTCATTGAAGCACGATGTACAATAGCCAGGACATGGAAGCAACCTAAGTGTCCACTGACAGATGAATGGATAAAGAAGATGTGGCACATATATAAAATGGAATATTACTCAGCCATAAAAAGAAATGAAATTGAGTTATTTGTAGTGAGGTGGATGGATCTAGAGTCTGTCATACAGAGTAAAGTAAGTCAGAAAGAGGAAAAACAAATACAGTATACTAACACATATATATGGAATCTTAAAAAAAAAAGGTTCTGAAGAGCCTAGGGGAAAGACAGGAATAAAGACGCAGACGTAGAGAATGCACTTGAGGACATGGGGTGTGAGAAGGGTAAGCTGGGATGAAGTGAGAGAGTGGCATGGACATATATACCCTACCAAGTGTAAAATAGTTAGCTAATGGGAAGCAGTTGCATAGCACAGGGAGATCAGCTAGGTGCTTTGTAACCACCTAGAGGGGTGGGATGGGGAGAGTGGAAGGGAGACACAAGAGGGAGGAGATATGGGGATATATGTATATGTATAGCTGATTCACTTTGTTATACAGCAGAAACTAAGAGACCATTGTAAAGCAATTATACCCCAATAAAGATGTTAAAAAAAAAAAAGAAATACCAAGGCTATTTGATAGGTACTAGCCTGGATAAAAGGATTTAGAGCAAGAAAGAACATGTGAATGCATAGAGGACAAATTATGGTAGGTCCAGTCCTCAGGATATTTAATTTTTCAGGCTAAAAATTGGGACACATAAGTCTGGCAAATAGGTTTGTAATAGTGAAGGCAGTAAGGAAGACTGTTTCATGTTTGGACTGTCCCAGAACATAGAAAGCAGTAAGTACTCCATCTCAGTGTATAAAACAAGGGAAGCAGAGAGAACCATGCCATTTAGATGTCAAGGGAAACAAAATTTTGGTTTCATTGTTGCTTCTGACATCCCATTAGTCCTAGGATTTCAGAGGTCAGAGCCTCACTCTATTGAATAAGTATTCCTGGGAGTCACATCATAGTGTAACTTCTGCCTCTTTTCAAGTAAATGATTAGAAAATGATTTGGAGAGATTTCTGGCCAGTTTTATGGACAAAGCCTCTAGATTGCTAATGTTTGAAGGAGCCTGGGAAAGAAGTAATTAAGGACATTTGCTGTAGGTTTCTATATTGAGTCTTGCTTCTGGGCACATTCTGCACCTGAAAATGAAATTGGAATTTTAAAAACAAAATCAACATCTCTACAATTTTCCAGCTTCTGCCCAAACTCCTGAGTTTTTATCTTTTATAGCAATGTAAATTGCTCATACAGTACAGAAATATGAGCCACCAGGATTTTTCAGAAAAAAGGCCAAATTGTTGTCAATGTAAGATTTCTCAAAATCACTCAAAATAGACTGAAACAATCTATTTTGAATTTGGAATATGGGTATCAATTATTGTAATGGATTGAATTTCAATCTTTTCTGACAAACTATTTTTATTGACTTTCATTCTTTTAAAAATTGGGGGTAAATTGTGCTACTTTTAAGTTGTATTTCATGGTTAAGAAAATATTTATCATTATCTTTAATGAGGGGGCATTTCATTACCAACATGGAGTCCTAGAAGTGGTAGTGACCCAGCAGTCATGTTACGAATCTATTTTGTTTTATAGATGAGGCACATAGAAAATGTTCAGAGAGGTTGTGCTGGCCCCAGTTCTTAAAGCTAGTTAAAAGGTCAGTAAGAGTAGCAGCTGGGTTTCCTGACTGGTGATCTTTCCACTTCACTGTACTGCACTTAAAAGCACCTTGACCAACCCAATTTCTTACTGTGGTTTTCAGTACAGTCAAGACTTACTGTGCCTGGCATCACTGGTGCAGTCTTCCAAGGACTCCATATTTTCATCTTTACAAACATCACTTTTGTTTATGTTCCTCTGTCTAGAAAAATATCATTACATACAGATCTATATTTTGATTAAATTAGGCACAAACTAGAACTAGAAGATTGATGGTGGTTGGTAGGACCTTAGGGATCATCTAGGTCAACTTCTCAATGTAGTCTCATCCCTCTGGAGGCAGTCTTGCCTGAGACAGACATGATCAGGTATTTTTCCTTCTGATAAACTAACCAATGAGTCCAAGCCAGTTGAGTATTTCTGTTGGAGGAAAGGACTAGAAATGAACCCAATGGGAACACAGGCATTTGTCTCCATTCTTTCTTGAAGAAACATTGAGCAGAGATCTTGCTGTGGGGGCATCTTGTAGATGGCTTTCCTTCTGGGGCTGGGTTAGGTATTTTGCTAAAAGATGACCTGGATCTTTTTTATTCTATGATGATATGGATTTAGGTACTTGTTTGGTGGTTTGGAGTAGGAGCTGGTCCTTGAACCCTTCCATTCTCCCCTTTTCTCTTTGGGGTTCCTTCCGAGGAATCTACACGTACAAAGAACAAGGACCACATGGGAAATGCATTACCAGCTAAGGAATTATTTACAATTGCTTAAAATGTGGGGTGATTTAAGGAGGATTCACTACATTTTGTGCTGTTGTGCTCTGTAGATGTATACACACTGACTGCTTTTGTGTATAAAGGGTCAAAGGAGTGGGATAGAGTGGCAATGGGAAGAGATGAGAGACATTTCTGCTTTCAAGTTCAAGGGAATTTAGAATAGTTCAGCAATTATCCAGGGATCAATGGATCAGTCCCTTGATAGAAGTAGATTTCAAGCCAACCAATGACACTGTGGAAGTATCAGGATCTGGCAAGACTCCGTCTTAATATGTATAAAGTAAACTATACATTTATTATGCTCATGAAGATATTACTATATTTTTTTCTTTCAGTTAACTATTTCTCTGTAACCTTTTAATAAGAGTATTTTCAACTTGGGGAATTGGAAAAGACATTACTTTTAGTATGATATATTTTTACAGATGTATTGGATGGGTATAGATCTAATATTATGTTTTATTCCAGAAAAGGTAATCAGAGTTCTTGTGACAGATTATAATCTACAGTAGCATATGAAACATTTTAAAATTCTTGTTTTTAAAAGCTTCAAGACTCTTAAAGATAGCATTAAGAAGCTTCTTCTTGGTACAAGTGAATTTATAACAACAATTTGCTAGGAAACTATGTTTTTATGGATATAGCAAAGATAAGCATGGCAAAGTTCATGAAATCTGAATTCATAAGGTTTCTCTCTACTCAATATTATCCATTAAACTTCATTTCATGCCAGATTGTGAGTTAAATTTAAACTCTTCTAACCAAACTTGTACTCTATCACCGAAATTTCACATGAAAAACCCAAATTCTGGTAGGAAAATCTAATTTGTCTATATATAATTCCTAATTTGTGCTGTGCTATTTCAGTATAAGGATAATAATATGAAGTAGAAATTGTCCTTTAATAAACAGATGAAGGTAATTACAGTGATTATAATAGATGCTGGCAAATATTGCAATATATCAACTAATTTAGTTCACATTACAGAAACTATTAAAATTGAAGCATTAAATGCTAAGTGTGCAATATTTATTAAAACCACACAGCACAAATACCTTTGCAATTGTAATTGTGTAGAAACAAGCTCCAATCTTTATTGATCTAAATTCATGATGCTTATTCACAAATCAATATCTTCTAAAAGTTAGAGCCCAACAATATACTCTTCTTTGCACTTTTTTTCTGTTCTCTCCCTCCCTCTCCTTCCTTCCTCCCTCCCTCCTTCCCTTCCTTCCTTCCTTCATTTCCCCTTTCCCTCCCTCCCTCCCCCCCCCCTTAGTTTGTTCTTTCCATAAGACCTTTAAGAGCTTGTTTCTTACCCCCTGGGTATTTTCACTTGAGGAGTTATATGCTCAATCACTTTGTCTTGACAGGGTCCTGGAGGCTCTAAGAAGTGGTCACATAGTCAGAGGCCAGAGATTGAGAAGGAAGAAAATCTTCACATTTTCAAAATATCTTGGTCCATAACTCTTCTAATGCTGCTCCACTTCCTGGAGATGAAAAACATTGGCTAATATCAGTGGATAAAATAGACACTAGGATGTCCTTCCGGTTGGATTATTTTGGACAGTTTTTACTTTCAAGGTTGACTTGGCACTGGTTTAATCTGGAGAGCTCAGCCTGCTCAGCCTTTGCTCTCTCTTCCTACTTCCTTCTCAGGATTGATGCTACTTTTCAGCAACCCTTGCAAATGCTTTTTCTAAAAATGTTCTCAGCAAAACCAGAATCCTAATTATCCCTTCTGAAGCAGATGGCCTAGTGCCACCTGCTCCCCCTCTCCTCTTCTCTCCAAAATAAATTTTCCTCTTGACCAAACTCCCTTGATTTTGCATTGGCATTTTATAGATTTGTACAAATTATGCAGTACTTAAATCACACCTAATTACGATCCTTGCCAGCAAGGCTTGCTACCCAGAATGGAAATGGAAGAGACCCAGGACAAACCAGATAAGAATCAGCCATTTGAAAGAGGAATCAAGTACTTGCAGTTAGCTGTCTTCTGATAGAAATACTGGGAACTCAGACTATCAGTTCTTAACCCACCCACAGCCTAGTGAGTAATTCAAAAAGCCTTATTCTGACCAGGTTGTTGAAGTAATACCATGTGCCTCTATCTGGCAGTAATAGCTCTCTAGTTCTTTGAAAAGATTCATGGAAAATGTGAATGATTATATCTGTGGAGGAGGCTTGGGGCAAGGAAGGCCACAGTAAAGGTCTTGGGTCTTGCAGGGCCACTTATTTTCACGGAGACAGCTATGATTTAATTCTAGAGAATGTCTGATGACCTGGGTTTTTGTTATCCCTTTATTTAAAAAATTTCCAACTACTGTGTTAGTGGTTCTGAGACAGTTTTTTCCCTTTACTTTAGTTTACAGAATGCTCAGAAGTAAAATAATTTTTAATATTGGTCAAAGTCAAATACAGTTAGGTATTAAGTTTTGAAGAGCAAATTTTAAAGCAATTTTTAATATAACCTGTGCATCCCCAGTTTTAAGAGCTGAGGATCAACAGTTAAAGGGTGGATTCATGAAATTCTCAAAATTCCTGGCATGCTGATGGTACCCTTCTTGTTCCCATGCTATGTAATTTTCTTATTTTAATGAAATTTGGGGGCAGTTTAATGTATCTACTTAGTGGATGCCATGTGATACCACCCCGTTCCTATCCTGTCTTTGCACATGCTGCCTCCTCTCCCTAAAGATTCACAAGCTCACAAGCTTTTTCTTTTTAAAAATATTTATTTATTTTATTTACATTTACTTTTGGCTGCATTGGGTCTCTGTTGCTGCACGTGGGCTTTCTCTAGTTGGGGTGAGCGGGGGTTACTCTTCATTGTGGCGCATGGGCTTCTCATTGTGGTGTCTTCTCTTGTTGTGGAGCACAGGCTCTAGGCACATGGGCTTCAGTAGTTGTGGCATGCAGGCTCAGTAGTTGTGGCTCGTGGGTTCTAGAGTGCAGGCTCTGTAGTTGTGGCTCACGGGCTCAGTTGCTCTGTGGCATGTGGGATCTTCCTGGACCAGGGCTCGAACCCATGTCCCCTGCATTGGCAGGCAGATTCTTAACCACTGCACCACCAGGGAAGCCCTACAAGCTTTTTCTAATTCACCATCTACCTCCTCCCCACAACTGAAAGTTAACCTTTCCCATACCTGAGTTATGTGTGTTTCTTTGACATTATTGCACTTCTGTTTACTTGTCAGCCTCTCCATACGAGGTGATTTCTTGGAGACCAGAAGCTGTGTCTTTTTTTTCTTAGTTTTTACTGCATCCTCAGTGCCCACCACAATGCTGGGCACACAGTAGGCACCACATAGATGTCACCAAATTGAGCACAGCAAGCCTGCTCCATAGCTGGCACACACCATCTCTATTGTTTCCTTGGAAGAAAGTGGACCTGAACAATGTTGAGCTATTAGGAGTTGTGCTTTTAGGCACAGGTGTTGCACTAGCTGTCTTTAGGGTCATTGTGACCATCTGGGCTGTAGTGGAAAAATAATCTTTTAAAGATGTCTCGAGGGTCTGACATAGAGACTGACATCCATTTCCTCATATGAAGGAAAAGAATAAAGCACATTACCATTACTTCAAGGTAGCACCCTCTGTTCCCTGTTTGAAAAACTAAAAATTGTTGTTGAAATATTTATGAAATGCAGCAAAAGAAGTAAAATTCTGTAAAAAGTAAAAGCTAAAATAGTTAAAATTAATTTGTCATTAAAGACCAATAAAATTCTGAAAACATTTAAATTATTTTATATCCTGCAATATTTGATACACAAAATATATAACATGTATGTTATAAAACAAGTGAATTCTTAAAACTATGTTTTATAATATAAATGTAATATATGTGTAATAAATTAAATACCAGGAACTTGCCACCCAGCTTGAAAGCTAGTACATTAAAAATATATTTTTGGTGAAAGAACTGTTTACAAAGATGTAGGTAAGGTAGGCAATGTCAAAGTGAACCAGCAGGGAATGATGAAGCACTACAGAACTAGCAATTGTAGGGAGATATTACCTTCCTAGGCTTGAAGCATCAAGACAAGGAATCAGTTACCAGAACCCAGAGAGAGAAAGTAGTTGTAGAGGTCTGTCTGACAGGTTTTGGTCTTTGGTAGAGGGAAAGAGTCCAGCTATGGTCAAAGGAACAGATACCTAGTCTCACTCTCCTCTCCCTCACTTTGATCTACTAGCCTACCTTACCTACATCTTTGTAGATAGTTCTTTCACTAAGCTCTCCTCTATTACTTGGTTTAAGTGAGCCATTTATTTTTTGGCTGCATCCTGACTGATAGACCCTGCCACGAACTGCATGCTTCTTACATTGACAATAACTGACCATTAAAACAATGACTTAGGAGAAAAGACAGCCTCTTCAATAAGTGGTGCTGGGAAAACTGGACAGCTACATGTAAAAGAATTAGAACACTTCCTAACACCATACACAAAAATAAACTCAAAATGGATTAAAGACCTAAATGTAAGGACAGACACTATCAAGCTCTTAGAGGAAAACATAGGCAGAAAATTCTATGACATAAATTACAATGAGATCCTTTTTGACCCAATTCCTAGAGAAATGGAAATAAAAACAAAAATAAACAAATGGGACCTAATGAAACTTAAAAGCTTTTGCATAGCAAAGGAAACCATACACAAGACCAAAAGACAGCCCTCAGAATGGGAGAAAATATTTATAAATGAAGCAACTGACAAAGGATTAATCTACAAAATTTACAAGCAGCTCATGCAACTCAATATCAAAAACACAAACAACCCAATACAAAAATGGGCAGAAACCTAAATAGATATTTCTCCAAAGAAGATATACAGATTGATAACAAACACATGAAAGGATGCTCAACATCACTAATCATTAGAAAAATGCAAATAAAAACTACAATGAGGTATCAGTCACACTGGTCAGAATGGCCATCATCAAAAAATCTACAAACAATAAATGCTGGAGAGGGTGTGGAGAAAAGGGAACCCTCTTGCACTGTTGGTGGGAATGTAAATTGGTAGAGCCACTATGGAGAACATTATGGAGGTTCCTTAAAAAACTAAAAATAGAACTACCATACGACCCTGCAATCCCACTACTGGGAAAATCATAATTCAAAAAGAGTCACGTACCACAATGTTCATTGCAGCTCTATTTACAATAGCCAGGACATGGAAGCAACCTAAGTGTCCACTGAGAAGAATGGATAAAGAAGATGTGGCCCATATATACAATGTAATATTACTCAGCCATAAAAAGAAATGAAATTGAGTTATTTGTAGTGAGGTGGATGGACCTAGAGTCTGTCATACAGAGTGAAGCAAGTCAGAAAGAGAAAAACAAATACTGTATGCTAACACATATATATGGAATCTAAAAAAAAACAGGTTATGAAGAACATAGGGGTAGGACAGAAATAAAGACACAGACCTACTAGAGAATGAACTTGAGGACAAGGGGAGGGGGAAGGGTAGGCTGGGATGAACTGAAAGAGTGGCATGGACATATATACACTTCCAATGTAAAATAGATAACTAGTGGGAAGCAGCCGCATAGCACAGGGAGATCAGCTCGGTGCTTTGTGACCACCTAGAGGGGTGGGCAAGGAAGGGTGAGAGGGAGACGCAAGAGGGAGGAGATATGGGGATATATGTATAAGTATAGCTGATTCACTTTGTGATACAGCAGAAACTAACACACCATTGTAAAGCAATTATACTCCAATAAAGATGTTAAAAAATAATAAAAACATAGTTATTAATTAAAAGAAAAAACAATAACTTGCGGTTAACAGTTACATAGAAATTACAGTTCACTAAGTATGCTTACATGAGTTATCTCTTTTCTCATTCTTTATTTGTGACTGTTAAGACTCAGACCTCACCTGCTCTACTGGAGTAATAATTATACATAATGAATGTATATGTGGATATTTACTACCAAATTCACGTCTAAACTATATTCTTAGGGATTCCAGAACCCAAATGTTGTATAATCTTTTAAATTTGAATAAAGCCTCATTATAAATATATATATATATTTTATTTTTTCATCCATTTACGTGCTCTTTTTCCATCTCAAGCCCGTGTCTCCACCTCTGAGATGTTTCTCCTGAGTGTTGGATTTGTCATTTTTATTTGTCTGAATTTTAAGTGATAGAGAGAAAGAAATGTCAAAAGATGAGTGGTATGGGTCCACAGCATATCTATAAATCTTCAGCCACACTTATCTGATAAGCAATTATTTCTATGGCTTGTTAATTCATTCATGTATTTCATAAACATTTGTGTGATTTCTATGTGCCAGACATTATACTAAGTTCTGGGGACATAATCAAGAACAAGCTATATTCCAGCCTCACAGAGCTCATGATCTCATGGAGGACACAGAAGCTAAACTGGCCACTGCTCCACAAAGGGGGATAGAAGGGGCTTCTAGGAGGGGCAGCTAACCGGGCCTGGAGGTCAGGTAAGGTGAGAAACAGGGAGTTTACGTTGATTCCCAAAGGGTGAGAAAGAGCTAGGCAGGCACAGGGGAAGACTGGTGGGAACAGTATATGCAAAGACCTGGGATCATATAAAGCCTGGAGCATTGGGAGAACTGTGTGGAGCTCAGAGAAATGAACTGGAAAGAGCAGGTCTGGGAATGAGAATCATGAGGCTCTACAGGAAAGCAGGACTAAGACAGAGAGAGCCTTGCATGCTGTTATTCACCAACATGTTTTATGAACATTTTCTATGTACAAAGCACTGGGCTTGGCACTAGGAATACAAAGAGTTAAAAGAACAAATCCTTGCATTTAAGGAACTAAAAATCTCCTCAAGAGATGGAACATGCATATGGGTTTGTGCACATACACAAAGAACACAAAAATGACATCAGCAAAATAGGGATGTCTAGGTTCTAAATAATAGTTAAGTTACCAAGTGCTACACAAGTCTCTGAAGAAATATCTGAGACTGAAGATGTTAACAACAACATGGTCTAAATCAGGTCCTTCCTTAGAATACAGACTATTTAGATGCTTTGTTGGCAAAGGCAAATACAATTATACATTAAATAACTGTCATGTTTTGACTTCTAACTTCCCTAAGCGATGTTTATGGCGTTGCTTTGTCCCATACCTGTTCAGAAACCACCATCTGCCTTGAATAATATTCTCTAAGATAGTGTTGGCCAACAGAACTTTCTGCAGTGATGGAAATATCCTAGGAGGCTTTTCAACAGCCAGTTCATAGGTGCAGACTAGGAAAACAAGCAGTAAATGGTAATGAAGGTGGGGATCAGTATTAAATGAGGAAGGCAGGTGAGCTTGGTCTCTGTGTACCTGTGTAATGAAGCCTGTCCCAGTAAATGAAGGGTTTCCAAATTGGTGGTATTTGTGGGTTTCCATATCTTCTCTCACCACTCCCTGTGCTGCTGCCAATGATATTACTTCATCACCTCAAGCAGTTTTAAGTCCCTGTCCCTTTTACTTATTCTGCTTACTCTGTTGTGAAGGTCTTTATCCCCACTTTGCTACCTGTCTACTCATCCTTGAAAGGGTTCATCTCAAATACAGCCTTCCCCCATCACAGGTCACAAGTATTGTCTCCCGGTGCTCCCAAGTAGTGTGGTTATAATTCTTCCATCTTTTTATCATTGATCATGAGGGAGGTCGATCCCACTATACGCTCGGCCCCCTTGAGGAACTTGCTTATTCATTGCTGCATATCTTTGTTTCCCACCTCTGGGCAGTGATATGTACATAGTAGGTTCTTTTAAAAAAATGTCTGTTGATGTCAGTGAGGGCACTCCACTTCTGCAATGGAAGTGAAGGATTCCATTGACTCTGGTGCAGTTGTAAAGCTAGAGACCCAGCACCGTCAAATGACAGACACCCAGCATATCAGAGCAAAATTTCACTTGTCTTTATATATTCCTCCTTGTCGTGTATTTCCAGCAAATCTAGGGTCTGCTTTGGCAAGCAAGCTGATTAGCTATAGGCAAGACTAAATAGGCTTGGAAAAGAAGAGTCATTTGAAGACTTTTATCTTTCAAGGATTACTTTAAACTTTTCTTTGTAGTCTTCAGTGAGAACAAGAAAAACAAAGGGAAAAATTCATTGCCTGCCAATTCAACCTGTACAGAGGAACTTACAAGTGGATGCAAATTCATTTAATACAAGCAGAAGGCTTAAGCATTCAGAGGCACAAGTTTAAAGAGTGAACTGTGGCTCCTGGAAGGTGGATGGGTATTTGTTCCCAAATTTGGGGCTAACAGGTTGTGGTCAGGCTCACTTATCTCGGTTCAAGACTATCCTCAGTTAGTATCCCTTGAAGGCACCTCCAATGATGCTTTGGGTAGATCCAACAGATCTCCTCCCAGGCTGGGCCAGTAATTAGCTGGGATGGTTAGGGGCTTAATTAATAATAATTGTTAATGTTTACTAAGCATTTACTTTATTCCTTTGAACAGTACTTTGTGCTGTTCTAAGTCTTTTATGTGTGTGAACCCATTCAATTGTCATGAAGATCTTTTGTCATAGGACTTAAGTACTATTATAATCATCCCCATTTTGCATCTGAGAAACTGCAGCCCAGAGAGGACAAGTAACTTACCTAAGGTCTCACAGCTTGTGTCTGGATACACAGGATTGAGATGCAAGCCATCTATCTAGAGTTTGCACATGTCGGAACGGTGCTGGTCTGACCCCGTCTCCCACAATGGGGTCAGAGAGGCTTGGAGGGTGTATGCACATGGCCAGCTTGTTCTTTTGGATGGTGTTATGGATGAAATTGTGTCCTCCCCAAAATTCATATTTTGAAGTCCTAACCCCCAGTACCTCAGAATATGACGGTGCTTGGTAGATAGGGTCTTTAAAGAGGTAATTAAATTAAAATGAGGTCATTAACGTGGGTCCTAATCCAATGTCCTTATAAGAAGAGGAAATTTGGACACAGACATGTATAGAGGGAAGATGGCCATCTACAAACCAACGAGAGAGGCCTCAGAAGAAACCAACCCTGCCAACATCTTGGTCTTGGCCTTCTAGTGTCCAGAACTGTGAGAAGATAAATTTCTGTTGTTAAGCCAGCCAGCCTGTAGTGCTTTTTATGGTGGCCTGAGCAAAAAATACAAATGGTCAGAGGTGGTCAGTGCTGTGCCTGCCTTTGTTTTCCTAGACAGTATTTCTAAGGAGCAACACTGGGCATCCCTGTCCATATGGTTGGGGCTGAGGGTCAGGGATTCCTGTGGTCATGTGCCCTGCCCTTTGTTTGGTGGCTACTGGTCAGCAGAACCCTCTGCCTTTCCAGTCTGCAAGCCCACTGACTTCTGGCCGCTATTGGGTTTGCAGGCCCTTGTTAAATCCTCATCAAATGCAACGTACTAAACTGCAGTGAGCTTTCTGAGAGAGATGTTTTGCTGAAGGCCTTTGGGCCCTTCTTTCATAATACAGGGCTCCACAGAGGCTGAACCAAAAGGCAGGTGGTCGAAATTTGCATGAAACCCTTCCTCCCTCACTCCCCAACACAGAGCAGCCCATAGAGAAGAAAGCTCTTGGATCATCTTGATAGAAGCTGTATCCTAAATACTGAAGATTCGCTCCACCCCCCGCCAAGCTCATTAGAATATATGGAAGATTAGAAAATCCAATTAAAACAAGGTCCCAAATGGCATTCTCTTAATGTGTCTGAGCTTGGTATCAGGTAGGCCCAAGGAGATGGGATCTAAATTCTATTCTGTTTGCATTCTTATACAAACATTGCTGCTTTGTTTCACAGACCAAAATATCTTTTTAATAGGCTTCCAGTGTGGAAAACTGTGTGCCATTAAAATGGAGGTGATTTCTAGTCTCTAATCTCTTCACTTTGGGCTATGGAGAGAAAATGTCCACGTACATGTGTGCACGTGTACACACACACATGTGTACACACACATATGTGTACACACACTTACACAGAGTAAATGGAGTTCCACTTAAATATCTCTTAAAACCACACAGTTTAAAACCCATCCCTAGTTCTGATTCCAGGGCAGACTTGTTTGGCTTCAACACTTGAAAGCCAGTTTTAGGGTGTTTACATCTTGTTATTAGCTTGTGTTAAAGGCTGGCATTTCTCTCAGGCTATCAAACAATCAATCAATAAATTTTATTTATTTATTATTATATTATTATATCATATAAAAATACATTATATAAAAATAATAATATATTATTATTATATATTATTTATTTATTATTATAAATCTCTCAGGCAATCAAATATTATTTATTTATTATTATAAATCTCTCAGGCAATAAATAAACAATAAATAAATCTTCCTCAGCCTGCTGTGCTGAGGAAGATACAAAAGAAGCTGGAGGTAAGGCTGCCCCTGATCTTACCCTGACAGGGCTCACCGACTTGAAGTAAGGGGTGCTGGATGCTAATCTGTGGGATCCCAACCACAGACAATGTGCAGCCAAGAGAGATGGCAAGTAGTCGGCCTGAGGATGCCCCTTGGGAGCGTCTGCTCAGCTCGCAAAGCTCCCGTTCCTGGAAACCACTCCTTCTATCCACAGGGTCACAGGTTGGCTCCACAGGGTACCCCAGAACCCAAGTGCTGGCCCTCGCTGTGACAACAAGGGTGGATGCCTGAGCCAAGGTGGCCAGTTGGCTTTTTTCCAGATAGCCTGTGAGATTGATCCTGAGGCTGTGAAGATTTTGTGTGCTTTAAAAATGTTTAATGTTTATTTTTACATTGCCTTTTCACAGCAGTGCTACAGGATTTTCAGTGGTAATTTAGCTTGTTTATGTTATTTGCAGATTTACTTACAGTGTGCTATTTATTTTTGCTTAAAAAAAGTTTTCAACAGGAAAAAATAATATGTTCTTAAGGATATATACCAAAGGTAAGAAGAGAAGCCATTATTGTATCTTTCTGGCAAATTCCAGATGAGCTGAGATCAAACGAAACTGCTTAGGCAGAAACTGAAACAAGGTGTGGTGAGGGCAGAGAAAGACACTGTGAATCCCAGTGACATCTTTCCAACCATCAACCCAGAGGAGAACAGTCGCCACACAAGTGGTTCATCAGCTTCACAGCATGAATGAGACACGTCTGTACTTGGTACATTTTTCTGTCTGAGAGATGGAAATCTACAAGCATTTGTGTTAACTTGAAATCTGTTGATATTTAACCTATAGTAGGAAACCAGATTTAAGTATGAGATAGGAAAGAAGCAGGATTCCTTTTCATTTTGGGGCCATCTACTAACATGGGGCCGACAAACAGAGAGAGCCAGTCTGTGGAGAAACAGAAGAATGAAGCTGGTGTTTGAGCCCAAGGCATTCTCACACACCCTTTATATTTTTAATAAGCTCACTTTCCCATATGCTTCTCTGTTTGGCTTCTGTAACCAACAGATAAAGAGTTCTGACTAGGGTGTCTGGTTCACCAGACAAGCAGGTCCATTAGGGCTGGAGTTTATGGGGAACACCACCAATGAAAACCCAATACTTCAGGGCAAGAGAGAATTGTCTAGATTCCCTTAATGAGAAGAGATCCAGAGTCTTGGGAATTTTGGGAAAGGACTAATCTTTTCTGTGACTGGCCTATGGGAAATATTAACTTTTATTTTGGGCTTCTGTCTGTCCTAGCACTATAATCCGTGCCCTTGTCTGTGAACTTTAGGTAGAAAGATAACTTTTATAAGAGCCTGAGACACCTTCTTTAAGTTCCTATTATAAGTGAAAAAACAGTTGGAATATATAGAAAAGTACAAAGAAGAAAAAACATCATCTGAAATCCTACTGTAGAGAGGCAACCTCTTTAAATGTTTTCTTAATATTGAAAAAATCTAGTTGTAGCTCTATGTCTAGATAACTCTATGTATCTAAATATCTGGCTAGATATTGTGACCTGGGCAACCATCTACCTGCTAACTAGCTGTCTAGGTTAGTCAACTCTATTTATATTATATTTTCTTAAGAAAAATGAGATCATGTTGTAAAAAATATTCTACTATAGCATTATTTTTAATAACTGCATTGTGTTCCTTTGTATGGATATACCAATAGCTATTTTCCAGTCTCAATTATAAATAATATTTTTAAGCATCTTTATAGAAGAATCTTTGTACATAGTGACTTCTAAAGGAAATAATACACATGAAAAACTACGTTAGCCAACTGTAAACTGCAAAAGCCAATGATGTTTGCCAAATTGCCTCCCACAATGGTTATATCATTTAACTTCTCCAACAGTGCATGAAAGTGTCTGTTTTCCCAAACTCTTGCCAATACTGGGTATATAGGCTTTAGTGAAAATATATCTAGTTCTATAATTTTGGTTAAGTTTCTTAGTTTCTCTTAGCCTCTGTTTGGTAATCTGTAAAGTAGAAAAAAATCTTTTCTAGGGCTATTTTAAGGGTCAAATAAGGTAATCTATGCACAACACTTAGCACTGTACTTGGCAAATAGAAAACATCCAATAAATGTTTAGTTTTCTAGAGGAAACAAAAAGGTGAAATAGTCAAGAGCATGGTTTTGGAACCCAAGTAACTGAATTAAAATTCTATTTTCAGTGCTGTCTAGTTTTGTGACGGTGGGTAGGTTATTTAATCTCTCTGTGCCTTACTTATTCCCTTGTCTGTAAAACATAGAGGATAATAATAGTGACTTCCTCATATGCTTGTTGATTAAATGATAGTATGATTAGATTAAATGAATGAATTCATGTAAAGTACTTAGAGAAGAATCTGGCTCATAGCAAATACTCAATAAATATTAGCTATTGGCATTTTGTTTCATTTTTGTCCAATTCATATATTTAAAATGTTTAATTTGCATTTATTTGATTACTAGTAAACTTAAAAGATTTTAAAATTATGTATATTACCCACATTTTTTTTTGAAAAATGCCTGTTCATTGACCATTTTTCTATTGGGATGTTTATTTATTTTCTTTTAGATTTATAAGAACTCTTTATGTATAATATTTATAAAACCTGTATCTGCTGCAAATATACCTTGATTTATTTCTTGCCTTTTATTTTTCTAGTCTGCTAAGAAAGTGAGACATGGCATGACTCAATAGAAAGATAAAGAATTCCTTCATCTGCAGCATTTCCCTCATGGGAATGACAATTTAGTAGAGAACATGTGTCATATACAAATGGAAATATAACAAGTAATGAGAGGCAACAGGATAAACAGTAAATGACTGGTAATAGTAGTGGTGAGAACTGTCTTCTTTGCAAGTAGCTTGTTCCATTGTGCAGTTCAGATGAGCTACTTTTGCATTTGAGCTGGTGAGCAATATTTACCACTGAAGTGTTTGTTAAGAAGTTATGTTTACCCTTGAAGTGTAGTGAAGGTTGGATTAGAAGATGATTCGTAACCATGAGACCATCCAGGAGAATGTTTGCTATAATATGGGAAGAACTGGGTTAGGAGGTAACATTGGAGCCTAAATGGCAAGGGATTCTGGAAAATGTAGTTCCTAGTCTTCTAGACCTGTGATACAGGTGAGAGTAAGAAGGGGGGATTGGTAACAGAGAGTATGGCACAGCAGCTATTTTGGATATGGTGGTGAGGAAGGAGGAGGGATGTCTTATGAGGTCTCCAGATTCTGTTCACATCTTTCTGTCCCATTAGTGTATGTCATTATTCTTTACTGTCATCTTTGAGAGAGCTACTCTGAGGATTTCTCTTTCTTCAATCTTACACTCCCAAAATCCATTACCCACTCTGCATAAAGAGCAATGTTTCTAAAATATAAATCTAACCATGCCTGTTACAAAGATTTTCAGAACAATCTCCAAGCTCCATAGAATGACATTAAGGTGCTGCATGTCCTAGCCCTGCCAGCCTCTTCCACCTCATCTCTCCCATAGCCCCTCTGATTCCCTCGCCTCTATCTGCTCTAAACCACTTGAAAATTCCCAAGCAAACCAGCCACTCTCTTACCTCATATATGTGATTCCTTCTGCTTTGATTGTTCTCTACACCTCAACTCGTTGCCAACTTGTATTTGTCTTTCTCTCCTACTAAACCATTTTTACTTCCTCATACTCTTTCCAATTAGGTATGGCCATGGGCTACTGTTCTGAACAATGAAGTCTTTTTTTTTTTTTTTTGGCGGTACGCGGGCCTCTCACTGCTGTGGCCTCTCCCGTTGCAGAGCACAGGCTCCGGATGCGCAGGCTCAGCGGCCATGGCTCACGGGCCCAGTCGCTCCGCGGCATGTGGGATCTTCCCGGACCAGGGCACGAACCCGTGTCCCCTGCATCGGCAGGCGGATTCTCAACCACTGCGTCACCAAGGAAGCCCTGAACAATGAATTCTTGACAGAAGTCCCTGCAAAGGGCACCCATTCCCAAATAAAAAGGCAAAGTTTATCCAGAGAGTCTTTTTCCCTTCACTCTTGTCCATTTCTTCTGTCTGGAAAGTAGAAAAGAGATCTGGAAACAGAGTTGCCATCTTACAACCCTAAGGTGAGAGTCTGAAAGTGAAAGACAACATGTTGAAGATGATGAGGCAGAAAGATGGGGAGAGCCTGGGTCTTTGATGACACTCTTGTGTTGTCATGCCACCCCTGGACTTGACTCTCCTGAGCTTCTAACTGAGCTTGAGAGATAATCTGTATCTGTGGAAGTTATCAATCATTTTTCTTTGATTGCTGTAAAACATATCCCTAACTGACCCAGAACAAGCTCAGGTGTCACCCCTTCTAGGAATATTCCCATCTGTTATCCTACATAATCCTATACTTATTCCTTGCCTAGAATTTATCTCTTTCTTCACTTATCTGTTTTTCATCCTGGAATTTGAGCTCCTTAAGAGTGGAATTTACTCCCATTCCTCTTTCTTTCTCCAGCATCAAGCACAATTCCTGCTTCACAGTGGTCACTCCCAATGACTCCCAACTACACATAGGGCCCTGCCAGAGGTTTTCACTTAGTGTGGGGAGACCATATTGTTCGTGGACATAGTGCAAGGAGCTAGTGGAGGGAGGGAGAGGTTGGAAAGAGGATGGGGAAATTGGACTACAGATAAAATGAGGTACTGGAGGAGGTAAGAGTGAATGGTATCAATAGCAGGTAGAAGTAATAGTCTTGGCAAAGAAGCAGGACATGTCTCAGTTACAAGAGTAGAGGAAATACTGGAGACATTTTCAGGCAAGGCTGGGGAAGCTGAGGGAATTAAATCACATTAAATTATTATAGTCTTCCCAGTAAGAGTAAAATTATCCATAGAAAGTGAGGTGGCACATTTTGGATGGAGGCTAGGAGAAAGAGGAGAGTGTTTGCTATGAGAACTATTAATACAGTTCATGGGGAGAGAGAGCTTGGAGCTGAATGAATTCTCAGCAGAACTGAGGGCCCTGATGGAATTAGTAGCATGTATTTGATTTTACATTGAAAAAGGCTCAGGGTCATTTTTACTCCATCCTTCCTTTTCAGATTGCCAATATTTTCTAGAGAGAGTCTTGGAGGCAGGGAGTTTCTTACCTGTGGAAGGGTTGTATCTGGATGTCAAATGGGGTTCTAGAATGTAAGTGAGTGCACCATTAAAGTGATTACCTATGTGATATGAATGAGTGAACCTGGGAGGGCATGATGGACTGGGAAGCTAATATAGGCAAGGAAATGGAGATCACAGGTGGCTAGAGAGGCAGAGTAAAGGATCAGGAGAGGGGACAATAGGGGTTTATAGACATGGTATGATGCTTTGCAGATGCCGGGAGGAATGATGATGTCTAGGGAATCTCTATGTCCCTGCAGTTTCCTGCGGTTGATCAGAGATCACTAGCTTTGTAGAGACACTTAGAGGCTAAGAAATTAAAAGGATTGTCAATAAGGGTTTGGAAACCTTGAGGATGATGACAGGGGATATCACAGAGGAAGGTAGGCTGTGATGAAGTCCAGAGGAGAGGTGTAAGCTGATGGCCTTGACATCCTCTGTTGAGGGAAGGAGGGTAAAGACTGATCCAGAAAGGAGAATGGGAAACTCGAGTGCCCATCTACTATGTCTGGCCATGAGAAGAAGTCCTTTCACCAAAGAGAGTTGGGAGGAAAGTAGAGTCAGAAGGAAATGTTTCAGTCACAAGAACCTGAGCATGGAGTGGAACAGGGGCTGACCTGCTTTGAATCCTGACTCCTCTAAATGCTAACTGGGAATTCAACCTCAAGAGACTCAATTTTCTTGTTTGAAAAATGGGGATAGTGGTTTTTGGCTCATACCTTAAGTCAAAAAGCTATAGTGAGAATTCTATGAGAAAATATATAAAAGTACCTAGTATGTAATAGGTGTTCAATAGTGATTCAACTATGATTGTTTTTCCATAAGGGAATTTATAACAGAAAAATGGTTCTAAAGAGCCAAGGGCAGAAACCTGTGGGTTGGTATGGGTTCAGTGGACTCTGGCCCATCTGGACACATCTGAGAGCATAGACAGAGGGAATGGGGGGGTTGGAGGTGTGGTCTCTGTGGCAATTGTCAGTTGCAGGGGTTTAGAGGTGGGATAGGGAGACCTTAGCAGAAGGAAGGCCAGCATACCCCTGCAGCTCTTGGAGACACTGGGGAAGGAGGGTGGTGGGCACCATGCTGGTGTGGACAGAGGCCATTTCTGAGCCATCTGCACACATGACACGGTGGAAGGAGTGGGGGTCTTAGTTCAGAAGCCCTGGGACTGACTAGGCCCACTCCTTCCGCCTGAACCGGACAAGGAACTGTGTGACCTTGTGAGGAAGCCACATATTGAGGCACTTGAGAGTGGTTTGTAGCCTGTTCAGTGCCATGAAATGTTGGCATGGGGGGCTTAGGGGACAGTCCTGGGCCTGTGTCAGACATGAATGTGTGCACATGGAGAACAGCTCATGCTAACATAATAATGCGTTTGATGACACTGACTTTGGCCCTTTGCAAAAAATGTTAACTTTATTTATTCATGTATTAATAAACTTTATTTTTAGAGCAGTTTTGGGTTCACAACAAAATTGAGAGGAAGGCACAGAGATTTCTCATATACCTGCTACCTCTACTTATGCACAGCCTCCCCCATTATCAACATCCCCACCAGAGGGTACATTTGTTCCAATCAATGAACCTGTACTGGCACATCATTACCACTCGAAGCCCATAATTTACTTTGGTGTTGTACATTCTATGCGTTTGAACAAATCTATAACGACATGTATCCATCATTATAATATACACAGTACTTTCACCGCTTTAAAAATCCCGTGTTCTACCTATTCATCCCTCTCTTCTCCAACCCCTGGCAACCAATCATCCTTTCACTGTCTCCATATAAATGGATGCCATATAAATGGAATCCTGCACTAGACCGCAGCCTTGGTTTTAGGGCTTGCAGAGGATCACCATAACTACAGCAACCCTGTGAGACCGGTATTCTTATCCCCATTTCATAGCCCAAACACTGAGGATGAGGTCAATGCAGGAAATCACACAGCAGGTGAGGGGTGATCCCTTCCCACAAGTAGGCCTTCCTCGTGTAAAGGGGAGAAGGCTTTGATGATGGTGACTCATTGTTGTCCTGTTTGCAAGCCTTTTTTTCTGGGGCCCTGTGTGATTCTCTCTTCCTTTAAGGGAAAAGCATATTCCAAATAGGCAATTTTTCTTCTGCTTCTGTTTCAGTCAGAAAGCTGATTTTTTATTTGCTCTGAATCTCCCATTGAAATACTACTGTCTCCTTTTCTGCCAAATAAATCCTGAAAGACACACTCCTGCCTCACTGATCTCCTGATGCCTCTCCAGCCCAGTCATTCTCTGCTTGCCCCCATCTCCGTCCTTGCTGAATTCTCAGCACAGCACACAACCTTCCTCGGAAAAGTGATGTGCTTCGCCGTATCATTGCTTACATTTCCTTCTGAATTCCCAGCTCTCTCCCCATCCCCTTAGATTTGTTATCCTGTGATTCATTACAGTCAGCCAGACTGTTTTATAAATGCATGCTCTAATGAGATAGGTCCTATAAAAACCCTAGCTCCATTCTGTAACCACATGGAGCTGAACTGATGGAGGGGGCAGGGAGGTGGGGTGTTCTGAGCTGGCATTCTGGGAGGAGAGCATCCATGTGACAAGCCTGCCTGTGTGTGAGAGAGCAGTGGGTATGGACTCGGGAGCTGGGCTCTTTTTCTGACTCTATCACTCCCTGGGTGATGGGGGATCAGGGTCTGCTTTCAGCAGAAAGAAAGTGGAGCTTTACAGTGGCAAGCACTAGGTGTTTTCGTGGTTTTCTGTGTAGATCAATGTCCAGAGTCCCAGAGGAGGCTCCTTGATTCATTGGTTCCACAGAAGACTCAGGGATCTTTGCACAACCCCAAGGAAAAGCCCCTTAATCAACTGAGATTGAATTTTCTGCCACCATTTTGGAGGGGCTCCAGCATTGAATTTAAGTTGATTTAAAGTACATGCAGAAATGTGATATTCTTGCATATCTGAGTTTGCAGACTGAGATTCATTCTTGCTATGTCTTGAACCTGAACCCGCACCCCCTCGGACCCAGGCAAGTGTCATACAAAAACTCTCCCTATTTACTCTCCAACATGGCCAAGCCACTTGTGCTTCCAAGCAGAACTGCTTTTCCACCTCAGTGCCTTTGCTTGTGGCACTGAGAAGAAGCTTCTGAACAAAGTCATTTGTGTGTAGTGCTCTTTGATTATGGGACACCACCTCTCTGCATGCAGGAACAAGCATCTAATACACAGACACACTGAGGAACAGCCTCAAAGTGGCCTGGCGTGAGAACCCTGCTCAGCAGGACTGTTCTACCCTGAATGGGGCTGGCAAGTGGAGTCCCAGTCTTGGTAAATTGGAATGCAGCAACAGAAGATCAGCAGATGCTAGCATGGGAAGTAACCAAGGCATATAAAGAGAAGGTGGTAGGCAGCAGTAAACACCACGAATAAACAGAAATCAGAGGCAACGAAGTAGAAACATAGCAGTGGATGGAGATGTAGAAAGAGAAAGAGAGAAATAGACAGAGAGAGAGAGAAAGTTTGGTATGGGGAGAGTAAGGGAGAGACTTTATTACCAGTGTGATGGATTACTTGGATAAGGGACAATGGATCCACTTCTAAGAGAACACAAGATAACTGAGTGCTAAGAACTGTGTTGATTCTTGAATATTCCAAATGAGGTCTGACTGTCTTGCTGCAGAGATGGCTTCCTGTCTTTTATTTCCCTGTATCTTTATATTAAATTCCCATTAACTGAACCAACATTTTAGTTTTTCAACCTGGAAAAATTCAACACAGTTCTAAGGTCCCCTCTGCCCAGATTCCTCTCGTCTCTCTTCTACTCATGGTTAACTTCTATTCCTACTTTAAAACTCTGTTCAGGTGCCCCCATTCCTTTTGTCTTATTCCCCCTCTCTCTCCCAGGCCCCATCCTCTGTGCTCCTAAGACTGTGAGTGTCTCCAAAACTGTGCTGCCTCACCACGTTATAATCACCTACTTATTGTTCCTATTAAATGTCTGCCTCTTGATGGCTGGTATTATATCTTATTCATTTTTTAATCCAACTAGCAAATTTAAGAACTTGAAATTGAACTCAGGCCTTTACTACTAAACTCATTACTACTGCTTTAACCTGTCTCTCAGTAGATTATTTCAGCAAGAGATTTTTTTTTCTAGTATCTTCAATCTCACACAAGTACAGGCATCTTTATTTGCTTAAGTTTGTATATGTAGCAGAGTAAGACACAGCTTTTCATTACTCTCAGGTTTGCTTGCTAATTTCTTAGTTGAAAAATAAAACACAGTGATTTCTTTCTCATTGAAGAGTAGAAAGGTTGATAAATTAGGGTTAAACAAATCTTTAAGGTCTACTTTCAGGTACAAACTATGTCAAAATATACATGTGGCAAAAAAGGCCCAGAGATTTAGGATGGGCTATGAATGAATCGAAGAAATAAGATTCTGGAAGCTTGGCTACAGAAAACTAAACATTGTCAGAAGGAGTAATGGGGAACTTACCAACAGCATGGGGAACTTACTGACTATTTAAGTGAGATGCCTAGGGTTCAAAATTAAAGAAGGCGTCACTCTCAAAGCCTTATGTGAGAACCTGACAGTGACTCCACCCTAGACACTTTACTTCCCTCACCATAGTCATGGCCCTACAAATGGAGTCCTTATTTCAAAACCTAAAATAACCTTCTTCTTGTATTTTCTGTGCCATTGTGCCTCGGAGGTTTTGAACGATGGGACTGTGACTGTCTTGTTCCCTGCTGTGCCCCCAGCACCTAGCACACTGTCAACACCTAATGAAAGTTTGCTGAGTAAATGACTTACCAGGATCTGGGGAAACCAAAGTGGATTTGGCAGTAAATAGTGTCCATATCTTTTAGAGCAGACAAGCCTAAAGACAATTGCATTTTAGAGTGGATGAGCTGGGATAGATGAGACAGGTCATTGTATCTCCGAAGAAAAGATGAATTCCCACTCTTCTTCTCTAGTGGATATTTACAAAGAAAGCATTAACATTTAAATGAACTAGTATAAAAATGAGGTATAACTTCGCACCAGTCAGAATAGCCATTATCAAAAAAATCTACAAATAATAAATGCTGGAGAGGATGTGGAGAAAAGGGAACCCTCTTGTCCTGTTGGTGGGAATGTAAATTGATATAGCCACTATGGAGAACAGTATGGAGGTTCCTTAAAAAACTACAAATAGAACTACCATACAACCCAGCAATCCCACTACTGGGCATATACCATGAGAAAACCATAATTCAAAAAGAGTCATGTACCACAATGTTCACTGCTGCTCTATTTACAATAGCCAAGACAAGGAAGCAAACTTAAGTGTCCATTGACAGGAAGATGTGGCCTATATATATACAATGGAATATTACTCAGCCATAAAAAGAAACAAAATTGAGTTATTTGTAGGTGGATGGACCTAGAGTCTGTCATACAGAGTGAAGTAAGTCAGAAAGAGAAAAACAAATACCATATGTGAACATATATATATGGAATCAAAAAAAAAAATTGGTTCTGAAGAACCTAGGGGCAGGACAGGAATAAAGACACAGACGTAGAGAATGAACTTGAGGACACGAGAAGGGGGAAGAGTAAGCTGGGACGAAGTGAGAGAGTGGCATGGACATATATACACTACTGAATGGAAAATACGTAGCTAGTGGGAAGCAGCCGCATAGCACAGGGAGATCAGCTCGGTGCTTTGTGATCACCTAGAGGAGTCAGATAGAGAGGGGGGTGGGAGGGAGATGCAAGATGGAGGAGATATGGGGATATATGTATATGTATAGCTGATTCACTTTATTATAAAGCAGAAACTAACACACCATTGTAAAGCAATTATACTCCAATAAAGATGTTTTTAAAAAGGCAAAAAAATAAAAATAAATAAATGCACTAGTTTAGTCTAGTGATAAGGGACTAGATGAGATGGACTTTGAAAGAAACTCCAAATCTATATTCTTTTGTTTATTAATCCATTCTTCCAGCAATCATTTATTGGACATCTACTTCATGTCATAATTGACAAGGCCTGATTACTGTGGAGTAGTTGAAGGACTGGATCTAAATATAAGAGCCCTCTTTACCTAGCTGTCGAAACTTGGGGATGCGGTAGTATTATCTGAGGGAGGCCTGCTGCAGCTGGGCAGGCACTAGTACCACACTACACGTAAAGACAGGACCAGCAGTTGAGGGGTTAATTGAAAAAGTTGATTAAAGTGAGGAAACATAAAACATGATTCATGGGTTCCACAGTCATGTTATTTTAACTTAAACTGTATAAATGTGCATTTATTGGCTGATATTGTTATGTAAAACCAAAGCTTTGAGTGGTACTTCATCCTGGGGTTCAGCACTATCTTTTTTATATAATCATATCCACCATGCATCCATCATCTGTGACTTCTAGTTTCAGTTTCGGTAAAATAGAATGCGAAGGCAGATTGGAGGCAATCTGTGTGTAGACATTTCTAGATTTTTATAATCCCCTCTCTTCTAATCTTTAAAAAATTTCTCATCCATACCAAATTCACCAGCATTTAAAAAATTTTTTAGCATCATTATTGGAGTATAATTGTTTTACAATGGTGTGTTAGTTTCTGCTTTATAACAAAGTGAATCAGTTATACATATACATATGTTCCCATATCTCTTCCCTCTTGGGTCTCCCTCCCTCCCACCCTCCCTATCCCACCCTTCTAGGTGGTCGCAAACCACCGAGCTGATCTCCCAGTGCTATGTGGTTGCTTCCCACTAGCTAGCTATTTTACGTTTGGTAGTGTATATATGTCTATGCCACTCTCTCACTTTGTCACCACTTACCCTTCCCCCTCCCTATATCCTCAAGTCCATGCTCTAGTAGGTCTGTGTCCTTATTCCCTTCTTACCCCTAGGTTCTTCATGACCTTTTTTTTTCTTAGATTCCATATACATGTGTTAGCATACGGTATTTGTTTTTCTCTTTCTGACTTACTTCCCTCTGTATGACAGACTCTAGGTCCATCCACCTCACTACAAAAGGACTCAATTTCGTTTGTTTTTATGGCTGAGTAATATTCCATTGTATATATGTGACATATCTTCTTTATCCATTCCTCTGTTGATGGACACATAACTTGCTTCCATGTCCTGGCTATTGTAAATAGAGCTGCAATGAACATTTTGGGACATGACTCTTTTTGAATTATGGTTTTCTCTGGGTATATGCCCGGTAGTGGGATTGCTGGGTCATATGGCAGTTCTATTTGTAGTTTTGTAAGCAACCTCCATACTGTTCTCCATAGTGGCTGTATCAATTTACATTCCCACCAACAGTGTAAGATGGTTCCCTTTTCTCCACACCCTCTCCAGCATTTTTAGTTTCTAGATTTTTTGATGATGGCCATTCTGACCGGTGTGAGATGATATCTCATTGTAGTTTTGATTTGCATTTCTCTAATGATTAATGATGTTGAGCATTCTTTCATGTGTTTGTTGGCAATCTGTATATCTTCTTTGGAGAAATGTCTATTTAGGTCTTCTGCCCATTTTTGGATTGGGTTGTTTGTTTTTTTGTTATTGAGCTGCATGAGCTGCTTGTAAATTTTGGATATTAAACCTTTGTCAGTTGCTTCATTTGCAGCTATTTTCTCCCATTCTGAGGGTTGTCTTTTGGTCTTGTGTATGGTTTCCTTTGTTGTGCAAGAGCTTTTAAGTTTTATTAAGTCACATTTGTTTATTTTTGTTTTAATTTCCATTTCTCTAGGAGATGGGTCAAAAAGGATCTTGCTGTGATTTATGTCATAGAGTGTTCTGCCTATGTTTTCCTCTAAGAGTTTGAGAGTGCCTGGCCTTACATTTAGGTCTTTAACCTATTTTGAGTTTATTTTTTGTGTGGTGTTAGGGAGTGTTCTAATTTCATACTTTTACATGTACCTGTCCAGTTTTCCCAGCATCACTTATTGAAGAGGCTGTCTTTTCTCCACTGTATATCCTTCTCTCCTTTATCAAAGATAAGGTGACCATATGTGTGTGGATTTATCTCTGGGCTTTCTATCCTATTCCACTGATCTATATTTCTGTTTTTGTGCCAGTACCATACTGTCTTGATTACTGTAGCTTTGTAGTATAGTCTGAAGTCAGGGAGCCTAATTCCTCCAGCTCCATTTTTCATTCTCAAGATTGCTTTGGCTATTTGGGGTCTTTTGTTTTTCCATACAAATCGTGAATTTTTTTGTTCTAGTTCTGTGAAAAATGCCAGTGGTAGTTTGATAGGGATTGCATTGAATCTGTAGATTCCTTTGGATAGTAGAGTCATTTTCACAATATTGAATCTTCCAATCCAAGAACATGGTATATCTCTCCATCTATTTGTATCATCTTTAATTTGTTTCATCAGTGTCTTCTACTTTTCTGCATACAGGTCTTTTTTCTCCTTAGGTAGATTTATTCCTAGATATTTTATTCTTTTTGTTGCAATGGTAAATGGGAGTGTTTTCTTAATTTCACTTTCAAATTTTTCATCATTACTGTATGGGAATGTCAGAGATTTCTGTGCATTAATTTTGTATCCTGCTACTTTAACAGATTCATTGATTAGCTCTAGTAGTTTTCTGGAAGCATCTTTAGGATTCTCTATGTATAATATCATGTCATCTGCAAACAGTGACAGCTTTACTTCTTCTTTCTGATTTGGATTCCTTTTGTTTCTTTTTCTTCGCTGATTGCTGTGGCTAAAACTTCCAAAACTATGTTGAATAAGAGTGGTGAGAGTGGTCAACCTTGTCTTGTTCCAGATGTTAGTGGAAATGGTTTCTCTTTTTCCCCATTGAGGATGATGTTGGCTGTGCGTTTGTCATATATGGCCTTTATTATGTTGAAGAAAGTTCTCTCTATGCCTACTTTCTGCAGGGTTTTTATCATAAATGGGTGTTGAATTTTGTCAAAAGCTTTCTCTGCATCTATTGAGAAGTTCATTTGTTTTTTCTCCTTCAATTTGTTAATATGATGTATCACATTGATAGATTTGCGTATATTGAAGAATCCTTGCATTCCTGAAATAAACCCCACTTGATCATGGTTTATGATCCTTTTAATGTGCTGTTGGATTCTGTTTGCTAGTATTTTGTTGAGGATTTTTGCATCTATGTTCATCAGTGATATTGGCCTGTAGTTTCCTTTCTTGGTGACATCTTTGTATGCTTTTGGTATCAGGGTGATGGTGACCTCGTAGAATGAGTTTGGAAGTGTTCCTCCCTCTGCTATATTTTGGAAGACTTTGAGAAGGATAGGTGTTAGCTCTTCTCTAAATGTTTGATAGAATTCGCCTGTGAAGCCATTTCGTCCTGGGCTTTTGTTTTTTGGAAGATTTTTAATCACAGTTTCAATTTCAGTGCTTGTGATTGGTCTGTTCATATTTTCTATTTCTTCCTGGTTCGGTCTTGGCAGCTTGTGCATTTCTAAGAATGTGTCCATTTCTTCCAGGTTGTCCATTTTATTCACATAGAGTTGCTTGTAGTAATCTCTCATGATCCTTTGTATTTCTACAGAGTCTGTTGTTACTTCTCCTTTTTCATTTCTAATTCTATTGATTTGAGTCTTCTCCCTTTTTTTCTTGATGAATCTGGCTAATGGTTTATCAATTTTGTTTATCTTCTCAAAGAACCAGCTTTTAGTTTTATTGATCTTTGCTATTGTTTCCCTCATTTCTTTTTCATTTATTTCTGATCTGATCTTTATGATTTCTTTCCTTCTGCTAACGTTGGGTTTTTTTGTTCTTCTTTCTCTAATTGCTTTAGGTGCAAGGTTAGGTTGTTTATCTGAGATGTTTCCTGTTTCTTAAGGTAGGATTATATTGCTGTAAACTTCCCTCTTAGAACTGCTTTTGCTGTATCCCATAGGTTTTGGGTCGTCGTGTCTCCATTGTCATTTGTTTCTAGGTATTTTTTGATTTCATCTTTGATATCTCAGTGATCACTTCGTTATTAAGTAGTATATTGTTTAGCCTCCATGTGTTTGTATTTTTTAACAGATCTTTTCCTGTAATTGATATCGAGTCTCATAGTGTTGTGGTCAGAAAAGATACTTGATATGATTTCAATTTTCTTAAATTTACCAAGGCTTGATTTGTTACCCAAGATATGATGTATCCTGGAGAATGTTCCATGAGCACTTGAGAAAAATGTGTATTCTGTTGTTTTTGGATGGAATGCCCTTAAATATCAATTAAGTCCATCTTGTTTAATGTATCATTTAAAGCTTGTGTTTCCTTATTTATTTTCATTTTGGATGATCTGTTCATTGGTGAAAGTGGGGTGTTAAAGTCCCCTACTATGATTGTGTTACTGTCGATTTCCCCTTTTATGGCTGTTAGTATTTGCCTTATGTATTGAGGTGCTCCTATGTTGGGTGCAAAAACATTTACAATTGTTATATCTTCTTCTTGGATAGATCCCTTGATCATTATGCAGTCTCCTTCCTTGTCTCTTATAGTAATCTTTATTTTAAAGTCTATTTTGTCTGATATGAGAATTGCTATCCCAGCTTTCTTTTGATTTCCATTTGCATGGAATACCTTTTTCCATCCCCTCACTTTCAGTCTGTATGGGTCCCTAGGTCTGAAGTAGGTCTCTTGAAGATAGCATATATACAGATCTTGTTTTTGTATCCATTCAGCCAGTCTGTGTCTTTTGGTGGGAGCATTTAATCCATTTACATTTAAGGTAATTATCGACATGTATGTTCCTATTCCCATTTTCTTAATTGTTTTGGGTTTGTTATTGTAGGTCTTTTCCTTCTCTTGTTTCTTGCCTAGAGAAGTTCCTTTACCATTTTTTGTAAAGCTGATTTGGTGGTGCTGGACTCTCTCAGATTTTGCTTGTCTGAAAAGGTTTTAATTTCTCCATCAAATCTGAATGAGATCCTTGCTAGGTAGAGTAATCTTGATTGTAGGTTTTTCTCCTTTGTCACTTTAAATATGTCCTGCCACTCCCTTCTGGCTTTCAGAGTTTATGCTGAAAGATCAGCTGTCAACCTGATGGGGATTCCCTTGTGTGTTATTTGTTGTTTTTCCCTTGCTGCTTTTAATATGTTTTCTTTGTATTTAATTTTTGATAGTTTCATTAATATGTGTCTTGGCGTGTTTCTCTGTGGATTTTTCCTCTATGGGACTCTCTGTGCTTCCTGCACTTGATTAACTATTTTCTTTCCCATATTAAGGAAGTTTTCAATGATAACCTCTTCAAATATTTCCTCAGTCCCTTTCTTTTTCTCTTCTTCTTCTGGGACCCCTATAATTCGAATGTTGGTGCATTTAATGTTGTCCCAGAGATATCTGAGACTGTCCTCAGTTCTTTTAATTCTTTTTTCTTTATTCTGCTCTACAGTAGTTATTTCCACTATTTTATCTTCCAGGTCACTTATCCATCCTTCTGCCTCAGTTATTCTGCAATTGATCCCTTCTAGAGTATTTTTAATTTCATTTATTGTGTTGCTCATCATTGCTTGTTTCCTCTTTAGTTCTTCTAGGTCCTTGTTAAATGTTTCTTGCATTTTCTCTATTATATTTCCAAGATTTTGGATCATCTTTACTATCATTATTCTGAATTCTTTTTCAGGTAGACTGCCTATTTCCTCTTCATTTGTTAGGTCTAGTGGGTTTTTACCTTGCTCCTTCGTCTCCTGTGTGTTTTTCTGTGTTTTCATTTTGCTTGTCTTACTGTGTTTTGGGGTCTCCTTTTCACAGGCTGCAGGTTCGTAGTTCCCGTTTTTTTTGGTGTTGGTCCCCAGTGGCTAAGGTTGGTTCAGTGGGTTGTGTAGGCTTCCTGATGGAGGGGACTAGTGCCTGTGTTCTGGTGGATGAGGCTGGATCTTGTCTTTCTGCTGGGCAGGTCCACATCTGGTGGTCTGTTTTGGGATGTCTGTAGCCTTATTATGATTTTAGGCAGCCTCTCTACTAATGGATGGGGCTGTGTTCCTGTCTTGCTAGTTGTTTTGCATAGTGTGTCCAGCACTGTAGCTTGCTGGTCATTGAGTGAAGCTGGGTCTTGGTGTTGAGATGGAGGTATCTGGGAGATTTTTGCTGTTTGATATTACATGGAGCTGGGAGGTCTCTTGTGGACCAGTGCCCTGAGGTTGGCTCTATCACCTCAGAGGCACTGCACTGTCTCCCGGCTGGAGCACCAGGAGCCTTTCATCCACACGGTGCAGAATAAAAGGGAGAGAAAATAGAAAGAAAGAAAGAAAGAGGATAAAATAAAGTAAGATAAAATAAACTTATTAAAATAAAAAGTAAAAAATAATTATTAAGAAAAAAAATTTTTAATGAAAAAAAAAAAAAAAAACGGATGGACAGAACCCTAGGAAAAATGGTGAAAGCAAAGCTATATGGACAAAATCTCACACAGAAGCATACACATACACACTGATAAAAAGAGAAAAAGGGGAAAAAAATAATGTATCTTGCTCCCAAAGTCTACCTCCTCAATTTGGGATGGTTCGTTGTCTATTCAGGTATTCCACAGATGCAGGGTACATCAAATTGATTGTGGAGATTTAATCCACTGCTCCTGAGGCTGCTGTGAGAAATTTCACTTTCTCTTCTTCCTTCGCACAGCTCCCGGTGTTCAGCTTTGGACCTGGCCCCACCTCTGCGTGTAGGTCGCCTGAGGGTGTCTGCTCTTCGCTCAGACAGGACAGGGTTAAAGGAGCCGCTGATTCAGGGGCTCTGGCTCAGGCAGGGGGGAAGTAGGGGTACGGATGCGGGGCAAGCCTGCGGTGGCAGAGGCATGTGTGATGTTGCACCAGCCTGAGGTGCGCCGTTCGTTCTCCTGGGGAAGTTGTCCCTGGATCACGGGACCCTGGCAGTGGCGGGCTGCACAAGTTCCCGGGATGGGAGGTGTGGATGGTGACCTGTGCTTGCACACAGGCTTCTTGGTGGCGGCAGCAGCAGCCTTAGCATCTCATGCCCATCTCTGGGGTCCGCGCTGATAGCCATGGCTCGTGCCCTTCTCTGGGGCTCCTTTTAGCGGCGTGCTTAATCCTCTCTCCTCGCTCATCAGGAAACAAAGATGCAAGAAAAAGTCTATTGCCTCTTTGGCAGCTCCAGATCTTTTCCCGGCCTCCCTCCTGGCTAGCCATGGCACACTAGCCCCCTTCAGGTTGTGTTCACGCAGCCAACCCCAGTCCTCTCCCTGGGATCCGACGGAAGCCCGATCCTCAACTCCCAGCCCCTGCCCGTCCCGGCGGGTGAGCAGACGAGCCTCTCGGGCTGGTGAGTGCTGGGCGGCACTGATCCTCTGTGCGGGAATCTCTCTGCTTTGATCTCGGCACCCCTGTGGCTGTGCTCTTCTCCATGGCTCCGAAGCTCCCTCCTCTGCCACCCGCCGTCTCCACCCACAAAGGGGCTTCCTAGTGTGTGGAAACCTTTCCTCCTTCATAGTTCCCTTCCACTGGTGCAGGTCCCATCCCTAGTCTTTTATCTCTTTTTCTTTTTTCTTTTGCCCTACCCAGGTACGTGGGGAGTTTCTTGCCTTTTGGGAGGTCTGAGGCCTTCTGCCAGCGTTCAGTAGGTGTTCTATAGGAGCAGTTCCACGTGTAGATGTATTTCTGATGTATCTGTGGGGAGGAAGGTGATCTCCGCATCTTATTCTTCCACCCTGTTTACATCATTCACCAGCAGTTTTTAATGGCTCAACTGTATGAAGTCTTTGCAAAACTGTTGACTTCATTTTAGAAACTAATCTCTTTCTCTTCATAGTCATATTTGAGGTTTGTGATATACAAGTATCTAAAAGTATATAAACATATGCTTATGTAATATATACATATAAAAATAATATTTTATTAAATTACATAATTACATGAGGTAAACAGTTGTGTGCCTTTTATGCAAAACATAAACATATAATTCAACAGGGAGAAATGTGTGTTGATGAGACTGTGCTACTATCTTCACCACAGTGTAAAGCTCTCAGTGTGCTGTGGCCATCAGTCTGTGTGTCTCACAGAGGAACTGAAGCACTCAGCTAGTAGAGGTGGGTTAGGAGAATATCTAGTAAATCTGTACTGTATTACCATTTCCAGAATTTGGTCTTCTACTTTGGATGGCCAGAAACTCACTCTTGTTAGGAATAAAAAGGAATCAATCTTAAGATACTGGCTCAGACAAATGAATTCACAGAGGCCTAAGATCTACGGCAGTTTATTAACAGTTCATTTACAGTGAAGGATAACTGTCAAAAGACCCAGCCTATCAGAGTCTGCATGGTGAGCATATTCTCCCTATGTTATCTCAGTCCCTCTTATTTTTTATTCCTTCATTACATAATCTGTAATTATTCTAATGCCTTCTTATCTGGCAATTGCAACTGAGGGATGAATGAGGATTTAAAAAATAGTTTCAGTAGGATTTATTTTTTAGGTTCACAGCAAAATTGAGGGCAAGGTACAGAGATTTTCTGTAGAGCCTCTGCCCTCCTCACCCTTCCCCTATCAACATCACTAACCAGAGTGGTACATTTGTTACAATTGATGAACCTACACTGACACATCTTAATCCCCCAAAGTCCATAGTTTACATTAGGGTTTGCCCTTGGTATTGTACATTCTATGGATTTGGACAAATGTATAGTGATATATATACATCATTATGGTAACATACAGAGTATTTTCACTGTCCTAAAAAGCCTCTGTGCTCTAGCTATTCACTTTCCCTCACCCCTAACCTGGAACAACCAATGATCTTTTGCTGTCTCCATAGTTTTGCCTTTTCCAGAATGTTATATAGCTGGAATCATACATTATGTAGCCTTTTCAGATTGGCTTCTTTTACTTAGTAATGTGCATTTAAATTTCCTCCATGTCTTTTCATGGCTTGAGAGCTCATTTCTTTTTAGTTCTAAATAATATTCCATTGTCTGGATGCATCACAGTTTATTCACCAACTCACCTACTGAAAGACACCTTGGTTGCTTCCAAGTTTTGAAAATTATGAATAAAGCTGCTGTAAACATCTGTGTGCAGGTTTTTGTCAGACATATCAATACATTTCCAATGCATCTGGGTGAATACCAAGGTGAACAAAGATTTTTGTTGGTTTGCCTTTGTTGTTATTACTATTGTTTTAATGATGGAAGAGATTTGAGGAGGGTACAGGCCACTGGGAAGGACATGATAGAAAATAAAAGCTGAAGCTTCAAGGATTATACAGATAGTTAGTGGTATGGAGCCCCTGAGCAAGGTGGCCAGGACTTGGTGCAACGATAATTCTTAGATGGGGGGAGGGATTCCATATTGGTTGTAATTGGAAGGAAAGAGGAAAGGAAAGACAAGGAGATGGTAAGTTGCCAGGAAGTTGAGAGGGTTCTCACCAGTATCCTCTATTTTCTTGTTGAAATGATAGGTAATTTCCTGAGGGTTTCAGAAGAGTGGTGGAGGCCTGAAGATTAGTTCTAGAGAAGAGACTTTTCCCCAGGGAAATAGTCAAGCTGGCTGGCTTGGGGGGCACAGCTGGGGCTGGAGCTATGACTGATTGTGGCCTTGGTCTCTAATCACCCATGGAGCTCAGATGCAGGCATGAGAAGGTAAAAGTTGGCTTGTTTTAGGGCAGTTTTGTCAGGTGGGTGCATGGACCTTATAGCACTGACAAGAATGTGGTTGAAGCAGTGGCTCCTTTCAAGCCTTCTTTGCCCACTTTCTTGCATTTTCACTCTGTTTGTCTGCAATGGGGCAACTAGCTGGGTAAGTGAAGAGATACTAGTGATAGGGTAACATATGTCTGACGGTGTCTTAGGGCAGATTGTTGGGCTTTCCTTTTACTGGAGCACTCCAAAAATGCTGATCATTCATCTTGGGATTTGTAATTCAACAACTTAGGTAAATAAACGCTGAGAGTTTTGGTGGACCAGTGCCAGTGCCTGGAAATATAAAAATGAGTAGTAAGAGGGTACTATGTTCCAGGAGTTTTCAGTCTAGTGGGAGAGACAGATAAGTAATTACATGGAAAATTTATAATGTGTTAAGTCCAAAGATAAAGGCATTTACCTGGGGTTGTGGCTTCCCAGGGAAGGCTTGACACAGACTCAGGTGTTTCTCCACCACGCTGGAGGAGCAACAGGCAGAACGATGCTTAGCGTCTGCCTGTCTGGTCAGAAGGGATGCCTGGAAAGCAGCAGGCCTGGGCAGGGCTGGAGTGCTGGCTTCCTTCCTTGAAGCTGGGGCAGGCTCAGGAGGGAGCCACCAGGTTCCCTTTGGGGGTTGTGGAACCAGCAGGGTGAAGCTTGGCTCAGAAGAGCTTCCCTAGCTGCCTCTGCTAGGCCACTTCGGCACTGCTGTGTGGGTTCTCCATGGCCAGGAGCCTAGCAGGAGCAACACTGAGCTTTGGCAGGGTGTGTTTTGCATCAGAGCATGGGGATTTGCTGCAAAATCTTCCTCAGCAGGAGATCTGATAGGGCAGTGCTGGTCAGGAAGTGGCTTCTGGACACTGGTCTTATCAACTGTAAGGATTTGGACTCATCCTCAGATCTCACATCTCTATAGAGCCTCAGACGCATGTGACTTCTTGGAATAGACACTCAGGTAAGGTCCGGAGGCAGCACATGTTGAGGCCTTCTGTGGGTTTCACCCTTGCAGAATTCATAGTAACAGTAGCAATAATAACAATAATAGCAACAAATACTACTACTAACATTGATTAAGTGCTTGCTTAATGAGTGACAGGAATTTGTGGTTTAATTGCTAAGACAAGCTATACAGTAGATGTTAGAGGCCCTCTTTTAAAGATAATGACTCGGGGCTTCCCTGGTGGCACAGTGGTTGAGAGTCCGCCTGCCGATGCAGGGGACACGGGTTCGTGCCCCGGTCCGGGAGGATCCCACGTGCCGCGGAGCGGCTGGGCCCGTGAGCCATGGCCGTTGAGCCTGTGCGTCCGGAGCCTGTGCTCTGCAATGGGAGAGGCCACAACAGTGAGAGGCCTGAGTACCACAAAAAAATAAATAAATAAAATAAATAAAATAATAAAGATAATGACTCAAGGTTTGAAGAGGCTGAGCATCTTGTTGAGAGTCATGCAGGTGGAGATGACAGAGCTAGGACACACCCTGGGGGAGTCTAACTTCAAAGTCCACCCTGTTGACCACAGCTGTCCGCTGCTCCAGAGACATTTTACATTTGTGCATTGCTTTCCAGTATCAACTCACCTTTCCCTCCGTTATCTCACTTTAACTTCACAGTGCTCCTGGGAGGCAGGCAGAGCTGGTATTATTATTATTATTATTTTTTAATGGGATTTTTTTTTTAAACATCTTTATTGGAGTATAACTGTTTTACAATAGTGTGTTAGTTTTTCCTTTACAACAAAGTGAATCAGTTATACATATACATATGTTCCCATATCTCTTCCCTCTTGCATCACCCTCTCTCCCACCCTCCCTATCCCACCCCTCTAGGTGGTCACAAAGCACAGAGGTGAACTCCCTGTGCTATGCGGCATCTTCCCACTAGCTACCTAATTTACATTTGATAGTGTATATATGTCCCTGCCACTCTCTCACTTCGTCACAGCTTACCCTTCCCCCTCCCCATATCCTCAAGTCCATGCTCTAGTAAGTCTGTGTTTTATTCCCATCCTATCACTAATCTCTTCATGACATTTTTTTTTTCCCTTAGAGTCCATATATATCTGTTAACATATGGTATTTGTTTTTCTCCTTCTGACTTACTTCACTCTGGATGACAGACTCCAGGTCCATCCACCTCATTATAAATAACTCAGTTTCATTTCTTTTTATGGCTGAGTAATATTCCATTGTATATATGTGCCACATCTTCTTTATCCATTCCTCTGTTGATGGACACTTAGGTTGCTTCCATGTCCTGGCTATCGTAAATAGAACTGCAATGAACATTTTGGTACATGACTCTTTTTGAATTATGGTTTTCTCAGGGTATATGCCCAGTAGTGGGATTGCTGGGTCATATGGTAGTTCTATTTGTAGTTTTGTAAGGAACCTCCATACTGTTCTCCATAGTGGCTGTATCAATTTACATTCCCACCAAGAGCTGGTATTATTGACCCATACCACAGATGTGGAAACCAAGGCCCTGAGAAGATAGGTGACTACCCTAGTGGGGCGTGGCTGGCTTAAAGCTGAGCCTCTAATCAATGTTTACTTGTTTGTACCCTACTCTTCTCTCTGTATCCCATCTAGCTGCACAGTTCACTCTCCTTTATAAGATGACAGTTTGGGTGAGAGAATACAACCAAACTTTGTGGTTTGGAAACAGCCCAAACCACAAGGGAGGAAAAGCAGCCCTGAAGGGGGTGTTTCCAACACTTATGGTTGTTAAGGTAACTGTGGTGTGGCCTATTACTGAGTTTGAAGAAAGGTGCTGTTTAGGTCAGGGACATGGATTAACCTCGGCATAGGCTGCTGTATGGCTGGACATAGAGAGAAACCAGTTCAGGAACGCCTGGCTGAGACTGACCCTAAGTGGTAGCTGTTTGCCTTCTGATGTACCCCTCAGCCCCACAAGGCTCTTGGTGCCCTTTGGCTATCTCTCGGCACTTTGCCTATTCCTCATTATTAAGGACGGTCACCTCTCACACTTGGGCAGCACTCTAAGCTTTATGAAGACTTTTTACATACATGATCTTATTGGCTTCTCATAATAGCCATGAAGAAAAGAAAGCCAGGGCAGGACATTCTATAGATAATTATTAGAGGGCTCAAACATACAAGATTTCAAGATATATAGGTATTAAATGGTAGAACAAGGACTCAAACATAACCTTGTAGCTCTAAAGCCTATGGTCTCTTTATTGTTCTTAATGATTTTCAGAAATCCATCTGCTCTGTCTTCTATCTCCTTAGGGACTGAAAATTCTTAAGCTTATGCACTACTTCTATCAGTATGTTTTAAGGTTCTGGCAACAGAAATGCTTAATATCTGGTGGAAATTCCTGGGACAGGTGAATTACTTAGCATTGGAAATCTAGGATTTCCATCATTTTTCAATGGGTCCTATCACATACCAGGGCATATGGATGCTGAGTGCAAATGCATACTTAGTGCTCTGTGAAAGTCATACTCTGCCATTGGTGGATCAGAGGCTCTACCTTCTTATAGGAGAAGCAATGCAATTTTTATTAGTTTGTTATTTTGAAGAAATACTTTTGGCAACTATATGACTATACTATACCTACTCTTCATGGGTAAGACAGCCAAGGGAAGAGACTTTGAGGGAGCTAAGTATGGACATAAAAATTACTTTAGAAAGAACAATAGAGAATGTAGTCTGACCCTCATATTTTATGGATGTATGTATCCATTGGGATATTTTTTGCTGTAAGTAACAGAAAACCTACTAACCAGGTCTTATATCATAAGGACCTCTGTTGTTTACTTAACAAGAAGTCTGGAGGAAGTTGTAGTTGAGGTTAGTTCATTGGCTCAGTGATACCCACAAAGACAGCTTCTTCTAGTCTTTCCCACTTGCCGATCTGTGTGTGACATTTTCTTCCCCTAAGGTTGCAAGATACCTGCTTCAGTTTCAAGTATTGCATCTCTCATGAAAGTGTGTAAAAGAGGAATTAAGACGGTATCTGGGGGTGGTGAGAGAGTGTTTTCCTCATGTGTCTCTGTTTTTTCTTTTTTTTAAATTAAGATTTAATTTTGTATAGCAATTTTAGGTTCACAGTAAAATTAAGGGAAAGATACTGACATTTCTCATATACTCCCTGATCTACATGTGCATGGCCTCCCCCATTGTCAATATCACTCACCAGAGTGTTGCACTTGTTACAATTGATAAACCTATATCCACACATCATAATCAACCAAAGTCCATAGTTTATATTACAGTTCACTCTTGGTGTTACACTTTCTATGGATTTGGACAAATGTATAATGATATGTATCCATCATTATGATATCATATAGAGTATTTTGATTTGCCCTAAAAATCATCTGTGCTCTCCCTGTTCATTGCTCCCTGCCCATAGTTTTGCCTTTTCCAGAGTGGCATATACTTGGAATCATATAGTATGCAACCTTTACAGATTGGCTTCTTTCACTTAGTAATATGCATTTAAATTTTCTCCATGTCTCTTCATGGCTTGATAAATCTTTCTTTTTAGTGCTAAATAATATTCCATTGTCTGGATCTACACAGTTTATTTATGCACAGTAATTACTTATTACTCTAGGATCTGGATCTACACAGTTTATTTATGCACAGTAATTACTTATTACTCTAGGACATCTTGGTTGCTTCTACGTTTTGACAATTATGAATAAAGATGCATATCTATGTGCAAGTTCTTTATGGACATAAGTATTCAACTCTTCGATAAATGCCAAAAGAGTAAAATTTCTGGACCATATGGAAGGAGTATGTTTAATTTTGTAAGAGACTGCCAAACTGTCTTCCAAAGTCGCTGTGTCATTTTTCTTTCCCGCCAGCAATGAATGAGAGTTCCTATTGCTTCAAATCCTCACCAGAATTTAGCATTGTCAGTATTCCAGATTTTGGCCATTTTAATAGGTGTGATAGGCCATTCTGATAGTGGTACCTCATTGTTTTTTAATTTACATTTCCCTCATAACATGTAATATGGATTATCTTTTCAAATGTGTATTTGCCATTTGTATATCTTCTTTGTTAAGATGTTAAGGTCTTTGGCCCACTTTTAATCAGGTTGTTTGTTTTCTTATTGCTGAGTTTTAAGAGTTATTTGTATAATTTGAATCAGATTGTCTCTGTTTTTCGATGATGAAACTCTTATCTAGAAACCCCCCCACCCCCCAGTTGATTTCCCCATATATCTCATAGGATCCTGATTGCAAGGAATGCAGGAAAGTGAGAATTCAGCATTCATAGCCTCTGCAGTTGGAGACAATTTGAGAGAAGGGGTTTGGGAATGCCTGCTGGGTGACCAGTCATTGTATCTGATCACTGGAGACAGTGAGGTCCTGATGAACCATGGGACTTTTCTGGGGTCACATAACCAATAGGAGCTAGATCTAAAATCTACGGTTTTAGTCAGGTATCCAAAATAGACAACTGAGTGTGTGGAGGGGTAGCACTTCTGTCCCAGGGCATCTCTTATTCCCATCTGATCCACAGAAATCACATGGCCTGGTTGATCAAGACCCCACACTTATAATTTGGAGCCTGATTCCTGATGCAGCAAGGTGGTCTTGGTGGCCAAGGGACTATCAATGTTTCCTTTTTTCTCTTTGCTTTCAGGCTACAATACCAGGTCAGTTGTCTGGTCATCACAGCAAATGCTGTGTTCCTTCTGTCAGAATTCATCTTTTGCAAGGTGTTGGTGATTTTTCTGTTGACCAAAGGACAAAAGAAAAGTACTTGAGTCTCTAACTCCCCTAAGGTGAGCTATTATAGAAATCCTTATAAAGTCAGGTAAGAAAAGATCACAGCCCAGATCAATAACTGCCTCCCGGACTGAGAGCAGAAGATGATTTATTTATGTGCCTGGGATATTATTGAATGTATGCTCAATACTCAGACTTTGGGCCACATGGGCATAGATAACACCAGTGAATTATTAAAACCAAGAGAGACTTGCTTGAGTCACATCTCTTGTGTTGATGCTGCAAAAACCAACTTCTACTCTCTTGATTTCCTTGAAAAACTTCCCAGAGCTGTGGTTTGGAATTACTTTTTGCCAAAGATTTTAAGTGCAATATAGGTCAAACCCATCACATACAATAATTGTATTCCTGGGAGGAGATTTGTAAATGTTGTTTGGAAAAATCACTTCATGTTTTAATTGCTCTGGAGAAGCAGACAAGTTAAAGGAATCACAAAGCTCAATCTTTTGCACAGAGAAGGCTCATTTTGTAATGTTATTTGTAATGCTAATAAACTCTACCCTACATATCTGTTTAGTGTGTGATATACATAGTTGGAGTTTCTAGAAGTGGGGCCACATTGTGTTTCTTTTTTCCTTCCATTTATATTAAGATATAATTGATATACGGCAATGTATAAGTTTAAGGTATACAGCGTAATGATTTTTCCTACATACATCATGCAATGATTGTCACAATAAATTTAGTAAACATCCACCATTTGATATAGATAGAAAGTTAAGGAAATAGAAAAATAATTTTTCCTTGTGATAACTCTTAAGATTTACTCCCTCAAGAATTTTCATATAGCAGTGCTAATTTTATTTATCATGTTGTACAGTACATTTCTAGTACTTATAAGTTATAACTGGTTCATGGTGGCATTTTGACTGCCTTCATCCTATTACCCCTCCCACCACCCGTTGCCTCTGGTAGCCACAAATCTGATCTCTTTTCCTATGAGTTTGTTTGTTTGTTTTTGAAGTATAGTTGACCTACAGCACTGTTAGTTCCTGTTATACAACATAGTGATTCAGTATTTTTATACATTTCAAAATGATCACTAGGATAATTCTAGTTATAGTATGTCAACATACAAAGATATTACATAGTTATTGACTATATTCCCCACACAGTAGATTTCATACTATGACTCATTTATTTTGCAGCTGGAAGTTTGTACCTCTTAATCTCCCTCACCTATTTCTTTCCACTCCCCACCTCCCTCCCCTCTGGCAACTATAACTATGTTTCTGTTTTGTTATTTAGATTCCTCATGTAAATGAAATCATGCAGTATTTTTCTTTCTCTATCTGAATTATTTCACTTAGCATAATACACCCTAGGTTCATTCTTTTTCATCCAATTTATATATATACATATATATGGTGTAATCTATATATATAAATTACATCTTCATTATCCATTCATCTATTGATGGGCACTTATTTTGCTTGCATATCTTGGCTATTGTAAATAATGATGCAATGAACATAGAGGTGCATATATCTTTTCTAATTAGTGTTTTTGTTTTCTTTGCATAAATACCCAGGAGTAGAATTGCTGGGTCATATGGTAGATCTATCTTTAATTTTTTGAAGAGTATCCATATTGTTTCCCACAGAGGTTGCACCAATTTACATCCTCACCAATGATTGTTACTTGCTGTCTTTTCTATGATAGCCATTCTGACAGGTTTGAGGTGATCTCTCATTGTGGTCTTAATTTGCTTTTACCTAATGATTAGTGATGTTGAGCATTTTCATGTGCCTGTTGGCCATCTGTATGTCTTCTTTGGAAAAAATGTTGATTCAGGTCTTCTGCCCATTTTTTAATTGGGATTTTTTTTTTTTTTGATGTTGAGTTGTATGAGTTCTTTGTATATTTTGGATATTAACCCCTTAATGCAAATATCATTTGCAAATATTTCTCCCATTCAGTAGGTGGCCTTTATTTTTTGTTGCTAGCTTTCTTCATTGTTCAAAAGCTTTTTAGTATGATATAGTCCCATTTGTTTATTTTTGCTTTTGTTTCTCTGGCCTGAGAGACATATCCAAAAAAATATTACTAAGACTGATGTCAAAGTACTTACTGCCTATATTTTATTCTAGAAATTTTATGCTTTCATGTCTTACATTTAAATCTTAAATCCATTTTGAATTTATTTTTGTGCATGTAGAGAGTATTATTTTTGTGAGAGTAGTCTAGTTCAATTTTTTTGCATGTAGCTGTACAGTTCTCCCAACACCATTTATTGAAGAGGCTCTGTTTCCCACATTGTATATTCTTGCCTTCTTTGTCATAGATTAATTCTCCATCTGTGGTGTGGGTGCACATAAATGTAGGTTCATATCTGGGATCTCTATTCTGTTCCATTGATGTATGTGTCTTTTTGTGCCATTACAATACTGTTTTGATGACTGTAGTTTGTTTGAAATCAGGAAGTATGATACCTCCAGGTTTGTTTTCTTTCTGAAAATTATTTTGGCTGTTTGAGATCTTTTGTGTTTCCATACAAATTTTAGAATTATTTGTTCTAGTTCTGTGAAAAATGCAATTGGTATTTTGATAGGGATTGCATTGAATCTGTAGATTGTCTTGGTTAGTATAGTAGCCTTAACAACATTATTTCTCCCAATCCAAGAACATGGTATATCTTTCCATCTGTTTGTGTTGTCTTCAAGTTCTTTCATCAGTGTCTTATTGTTTTCAAGGATAGGTTTTTAACCTCCTTAGTTAGATTTATTCCTAGGTAATTTATCCTTTATGATACAATTGTAGATGAGATTGATTTCTTAATCTGTCTCTCAGATTGTTGTTAGTGTATAAATGCAACAAATTTCTGTATATTAATTTTGTATCCTGCAACTTTACTGAGTTCATTAATGAGCTCTAGTAGTTTTTTGGTGGTGTCTTTAGGATTTCCTATGTATAGTATCATGTTATCTGCAAACAGCGACAAGTTTTACTTCTTCCTTTTCCATTTGGATTCCTATTATTTCTTTCTCTTGTCTGATTTCTGTGCCTAGGACTTCCAATACTGTGTTGAATAAAAGTAGCAAGTGTGGGCAGCTTTGTCTTCTTATTCCTGATCTTAGAGGAAATGTTTTCAGCTTTTTACCATTGAGTATGATGTTAGCTCTCGGTTTGTCATGTGTGGCCTTTATTATTTTGGTACAGCTTCCCTCTATAACCATGTTGTTGAGAGTATTTATCATAAATAGATGTTGAATTCTGCTGAAAAATTTTTCTGCGTCTATTGAGATGATCATATAATTTTTATTCTTCAATATGTTAATGTGGTGTATCACACTGATTGATTTGCAGGTATTAAACCATCCTTGCATCTCTGGGATAAATCCACTTGACCATGCTGTATGATCCTTTTAATGTATTGTTGAATTCAGTTTGCTAATATTTTGTTGAGGATCTGTGCACCTATGTTTATTAGTGATATTGGCCTGTAATTTTTTTTTGTAATTTCTTCATCTGGTTTTGGTATCAGGGTGATGCTGACCTCATGGAATGGGTTTGGAAGCATTCCTTCCTCTGCAATTTTTTGGAATAGTTTGAGAAGGATAGGGTAAACTCTTCAGCAAATGGTAGAATTCATCTGTGAAGTCATCTTATCCTAGACTTTTGTTTGTTGGGAGATTTTAAAAATTACTAGTTCAACTTCATTACTGATAATTGGTCTGTTCATATTTTCTATTTCTTCCTGGTTCAGTCTTGGGAGACTGTACATTTTTATGAATTTGTCCATTCTTCCAGGTTGTCCATTTTATTGGTGTATAATTGTTTGTAGTAATCTCTTATCTTCCTTTGTATTTCTGTGGTGTCAGTTGTAACTTCTCCTTTTTCATTTCTGATTTTATTTATTTGGACCCTCTCTCTTTTTTATTGATGAGCCTGGTTAAATGTTTATCAACTTTCTTTATATTTTCTAAGAACCAGCTGTTAGTTTCATTGTTCTTTTCTATTTTTTTGTATATCATTTATTGCTGTTCTGATCTTCAGAATTTCTTTTCTTCTATTAACTTTGGGTTTTGTTTGTTCTTCTTTTTCTAGTTCCTTTAGGTGTAACGTTAGGTTGTTTATTTGAGATTTTTCTTGTTTCCTATAATTGCTATAAACTTCCCTCTTAGATCTGCTTTTGCTGTGTGCCAAAGATTGCGGATTATTGTTTCCATTTCCATTTGTATCAAAAAAGATTTCTTCTTTGATTCCCTCTGTGATCCATTGGTTATTTAGTAGTGTATTGTTTAGCCTCCAGGTATCTGTGTTTTTTTCATTGTTTTGGTAGTTGATTTCTAGTCTCACAGCATTGTGGTCAGAAAAGATGCTTGATATGATTTCAATTTTCTTAAATTTATTGAGACTTCTTTTGTGTCTTAGCATGTGATCTATTCTGGAGAATGTTCCATGTACACTTGAAAAGAATGTGTATTCTGCTCCATGGAATATTCTATATATATCTATTAAGTCCATTTAGTCTGAAGTGTCATTTAAGGCCAGTGTTTCCTTGTTGATTTTCTCTCTGGATGATGTAAGTGGGATGTTGAAGTCCCTTATTATCACTGTGTTATTGCCAATTTCTCCCTTTATGTCTGTTAATATTTGCTTTATATATTTATGTGCCTTATGTTGGGTGGAGATATATTTACAATTGTTATATCTTCATGTTGAATTGATCCCTTGATCATTGTCCTTTGTATCTTGTTACAGTCTTCGTTTTAAAGTCTAGTTTGTCTGGCTTTATTTTCTTTTCCATCTTCATGGAATATCTTTTTCAGTCCCTTCCCTTTCACTCTGTGTACATCTTTAGATCTGGAGTGAGTCTCTGGTAGGCAGCATATATATAGATCTTGTTTTTGTATCCATTCAGCTACTCTATATATTTTGAATTGAGCATTTAGTCCATTTACACTTATAGCAATTATTGATACGTATGTACTTTATTTCATTTTGTTAATTGTTTTGGTGTTGTTTTTGTAGTTCTTTTTGTTCTTTTTTTCTTCCTCTGCTCTCTTCTCTTGTGATTTGATGGCTATCATTAGTGCTATGTTTGGTTTCTTTTTCTTTTTTGTGTGTGTACTTATTATAGATTTTTGATTTGTCGTTACCATAAAGTTTATATATAGCCATCTCTCTCTCTCTCTCTCTCTATATATATATATATATATGTATATATTTTATATATATATACACATATATATATAGCCATCTCTCTCTCCATATATATATATATATATGTGTGTGTGTGTGTGTATAGTTTTAAGTTGCTAATTTTGTAAGTTCAAATGCATTTTTATAGCCCTGAATTTTTACTGCTCTCCCACCACATCTACTCTTTTTGATATCATATTTTATAACTTTTTTTGTGTGTATCCCTTAACTCCTTCTTGTAGATATAGATGATTTTACTACTTTTTATTTTAACTTTCCTATTACCTTTTTACATGGTTGATTTATTATCTTTACTGTGGAGATTTTTTTTACCAATGAGATTTTTCCTTTCATACTTCATATTCCTGGTTGTGGCCTTCTCTTTGTTTGCTTAGAGAAGTCCTTTTCACATTTCTTGATAAGCTGGTTTGGTAGTGCTGAACTCTTTTAGTTATTCTAGTCTGTAAAACTTTTGATCTCTCTGCCAAATCTGAATGAAAGTCTTGCTGGGTAGAGTATTCTTGGTTGTAGATTTTTCCCTTTCATTACTTTAAATATATCCTGCTAATCTCTTATAGCCTTCAGTTTCTGCTGAAAAGTTGGCTAGTAGCCTTATGGGAGTCCCCTTGTACATAACTTGTTGCTTTTCCCTTGCTGCATTTAATATTCTCTCTATATCTTTAATTTTTCCCATTTTAATTACAATGTGTCTTGGTGTGGTCCTCCTTAGGTTGATCTTACTTGAGACTCTTCTGTGCATTTTGGACCTGGCTGTCTGTTTCCTTTCACAGGTTAGGGAAGTTTTCGGCTATTATGTCTTTAAATATGTTCTCTGTCCCTTTCTGTCTCTCTTACCTTCTGGGACCCCTACAATGTGAATGTTACTACACTTCAGAGGTTTTTAAAATTGCCCTCATTTCTTTTCTTTCTTTTTTCTTCTTTCTGTTCAGGATCAGTGATTTCCACTATTCTGTCTTCTAGCTCACTGATCTGTTCCTCTGTATCATCTAATCTGCTCTTGATTCCTTCTAATGTATTTTAAATTTTCATTTATTGTATTCTTCTCAGTTTGTTTTTTCTTTATATTTTCTAACTCTTTGTTAAAGCTTCCAATTTCTCACTCTGTTCATCCAATCTTCTCTCAAGTTCTTTGAGCATCTTTACCATCATTACCTTAAACTCTTTATCAGGTAGGTTGCTTCTCTCCACTTCACTTAGTTTTTCTTCTGGCGTTTTATATTGTTCCTTCGTTTGGAACATTTTCCTCTGTCACCTCATTTTGCCTAATTTGCTATTTTATTTCTATGTATTCAGCAGGTTGGTTACATTTCCTGGCCTTGTAGAAGTGACCTTTTTTAGGAGACGTCCTATGTTTCTCAATAACACACTCCCCTCTGGTCACTAGAGCTATATGCAATAAGGTTACCCCCAATGTGGGCTGTGTGGGTCCTTCTGTTGTGGTGGGCTGACTAATGTGGGTAGTCTGGTAAGTATGACTGGCCTCTTGTCTAGTTGATTGCCAGGCCCTGTTTTTTTTGTGGTGGCTGCTGGCTGCTAGTAGATGGGGCTGGGTCATGAGGCAGCTGTCTGTGGATCCCCAGGGGTCCTGGGGCTAGTGTTAGCCCACCAGTGGGCAGAGCCCACCAGGGTGGGTGGTTGTGGGGCTGGGGATCCTGGTGCTAGTTTTGGCCTGCTAGTGGGTGGGGCCTGTTCTTGACATGGCTGGCTGTGGGGTGAGGGGTGTCCCACTCACCAGTTGGCCTGCTGGTGAGTGGGGCTGTATCCTGAGGTGGATGGCTAAGGGACTCAATGTGTCCCAGAACTAGTATTGGCCTGCTAGTGGGCATGGCCTGAACCCAGGAGATTCTGGACTGGTTCTGGCTTGCTGATGGGTGGACTGGCTCCTCACACAGCAAATTGAAGGACTGTGGAGGTCTGGGGTTGGTGTCTGACCACTGCTGGGCAGGGCTGGGCTTCAGGGGGTCCTGGGGCTGGTGTCACTTGTGGGCAGAGCCTGGTTTAGCATCCCTGGCTGCAGGGCCCTGGAGATCCTGGACTATTGCCAGTGCACTGCTGTGTGGGGTCAAGTCTTGGGACCTCTGATGGGAGTCTTAAGGCAGCAGGCTTGCTGGTGGGTGGGGCTGTGTCCTTACCCAGCTTTTTGCTTGGCCTGAGGCATCTCAGCACTGGTGCTGACAAGCTGGTGAGTGGGGCTGGTATCTGACACTAATAAGCTCCAGGGAGGATTCCAAAATGGCACTTGCCAACACAAGTGTCCATGTGGTAGAACGAGCTCCCAACTATGGCTGCCACCAGTGTTTGTGTTCCTAGGGTGAGCTCCAGTTGCCCCTGACTCATGGGGAGGTTCTCTAAGATCAGCATGTGTGTTTGACCCAGGGTTTTTTCAAATCACTACTTCTGCCCTGGGTCCTGGAGCATGTGAGATTTTGTGTGTGGCTTTTTTTTTTTTTTTTTTCCCTCGGTACGCGGGCCTCTCACTGTTGTGGCCTCTCCTGTTGCGGAGCATAGGCTCCGGACACACATGCTCAGCGACCATGGCTCACGGGCCCAGCCACTCCGCGGCATGTGGGATCCTCCCAGACCGGGGCACGAACCCGTGTCCCCTGCATCGGCAGGCGGACTCTCAACCACTGCGCCACCAGGGAAGCCCTGTGTGTGGCTTTTAAGAGTGGAGGGGCAACACTGTGTTTCCACAGTATGAATGGTAGGAGAACCCTGGGATATTTGGGCCAAGAGAGTCTACCTACCAGTAGAGGAAGGGCTGAAAATATATCAGGAGCTACTTTAATGACTTCCAGTGTGATTGAGGAAACCCTGAAGAGCATGGCGAAAATTAACATTTATGTAGAGAATAGAGGGGTGCCTACAAGTAAGTTCTAATTAGTATGCATAGGGACTTTGTGATCCTATATGCAGATGATACAGAGTATCCTGCACAGACAGACTTTGTGTATTCCTGGGCCCATGATCATTGCATCTTGTAATGAACAATAAGTTGTCCTAGTTTGGTGTATCTTTCTGTCTTCAGTGTGATGTCTATTCTCTGCTCCTACTGTCCCTTTTGCTAGTCCCAAAGCCTATGCAGTGCCTGCCCCTGAAAGTTTTTCTTTAAACCCCTTTGCCAGATGGAGCTTGAATTACCCCCTCAGACTTTTTGACCGTGGCACATTCCTAGGCCCATTCCAAGTGTGGGAATTTCTGGAGGAAAATGTATCATTTCTATCATATTTTGTCTCCTTTTTCTTGGAATTTCCTACCATTCCAAGAACGTCTTCCTTTGTTTCAGCTAATGGAGGACCACACTCTTTCTTGTTCTTCAAACAGCCAAGTCTTTTGGACCTCAGTGCTTTTGTTCATGCTCTGCCTCTGTCTGAAATCCTCCCACCCCAACTCACTGTCATTGGGTAAAATTTTTTGGTTCCAAGAAAAAAACCAAGTAAAGCTTGCTTAAATAAAAAAGAGAAGTTGTACTGGAAAGACAAATGGGAAAGCTCAAAGAACTGGAAGGCAGTAACTGGGCCTCAGGAACCAGGAACTGGAAGGCAGTAGAAATTTAGGCGTTTTTTCTGTCTCACATTTCTCTGTTCTTCTCATCCCTGCCCACTTCATTCTTTGCTATTTGTGGACTAGTTTCCTTTGTTCTCTGTTCACATGGTGGAAGACATGGTCTCCTCCTAGCTCCCAAGTTTATAAGCTATAGACTCACCTACGCAGAGAGACTAATGTCTCTTTCTGGGTCCCCATCCCAAATTCCAAGAAAGGTACTCTAATTGGTCCATTTTGTGTCAATGGCTCATTCCTGGAACAATCAGCTATGTCCAGGGGCCAGGGTAAAGCAGTAGAAATATAATACACTTTTAATACAATGCCTCTGGACAAGATGAGCAGTTTCCAGAGAACAAGGCTGGTTAAGTCAGAGGATGTCTGCTATATTCTTTTTCCATGCCTGTGAAATAAATAGCCTTCCTTCTTTCCTTCTTTGATTTCTCATACGATCAATAAATGTCTCGGGCAAAGTGCTAGTGCTAGAAACACAGCTCTGAATAAAACCTGGTCCCTACCTCAGAGATCTTACAAGAGAATACAAGTATAGGAAATACAAGTATACAAATATATAAGAATACAAGTATAGGACAACTTCTACTTATCCCTTACAACCCAGTTCACATATCACTCATATTATTTGGAGAAGTCTTCCCTGACCCTCTCCCCAAACCCAATTCTCACAACTTTGTTGGTGTTACCTTCTTCCTCAATTCCCTGTTGTTCCATGTACCTACTTCTACTATAGTAATCGCATTTCATAACAGTTTTGTTTCTATGATTCCGTCTCTGTAGCATGTAAATTCCTGGAAAAAAGAAATGGCTTTTAAATTCAGAGTAGTTGTCCCAAGGCACGTGTTCAGTGAATGTCTGTTGATTGAAAGAACTGCTATCCTTTAGGAAAGAGTGTAGTCTCTAGGCCTCTACCTCCTCTGAGGTGTAAGGCCGATGGGGGGACATTGCAGAGCTGCATGTATCAGGGTAGATGGCTTGGCATCTCTTGGGAGGACTGGGCTACCATGGACATACAGCCTGTTGCATATGAATAGGTGTTGGAGGAATTAGCCTGCTGAGAGCAGTAACTGATAGCCCTCAATAGTCCCAGCAGGAAATGCCTCACAGCTTGTTTTATTACACAAAAGGCAGGTCAGACCATTAGCTTGATGGTCTTTTTGACTCTTTGGGCTTTACTTCTTAAAAGGGAAGCTTAGTACGAGCGTCTCTCCCTTCTGAATATTCCATTATTCATTATTTCCCTTCCCCATCAAGCCCCTATGTGTGATAAGGTCCAACTGAGAGTATCAAAATTCTTAGTTTATTGAAGAGAAAAATAAGTCAAATAAAAATTTCCCTAAGCACTCTTTGAGTGATTCACAGAACAATTAGCAGCTCCCAAGTTTGATTTAAATGATATATATATTTTTTAAATTAGAAAATTTCTTATTTAGCCAGGGCTTGTTATGGTCATTTTGGATTTTTGAATGAATGCCATTGGTAGTTTTGAGCTTTCAACAATACATAATTGGCACCCAAGAGCTCCACATTTTTCTTTCTTCTTTTTTCCCACGAGTCAGGTGTGAGTGGCAGGAGGTAGGACATTTCTCCAGGGTATGTGCTTCCCTTCTGATGAGTTTCTTGCCCCCCTCTCTGGGTTGTATATTCCAAGGTGCTGGATGATTAGGGTATTTGGTAGGAGAGTTTTTTTCTATTGTATTTGCTGTGGTATTCACTTCCTCTGCATTTTCTTCTTATTACACAGTTTAAAGAGAAAATCAGTGGAAATAATTCCCTTCTCCTTCTCTCCCCCCACCTTTTTTTGGGGGAGAGGAATGGCTCAAAAAATGAACAATTAGTTAGGAGAGAGTTTTCTGCTAATCATGATGCCTTTAGTTTCCTCCTCTATAAAATGAGGTTAACAGTAGAGTATATTTGATAAGGTTGTTGTGGGGAAGAAATGAGAAAATAAGTAAGAAAATATGTATAAAACAGCTAGAGTACGGTGTGACCTAGTAAGTGCTCAGTAAATGTTAGCTATTATTAATTTCCCTAAGACTCTACAGATGCTGACACTGTGCAAACTGGATACAAATGAGTCAGGGTTCATCCTTGTACACCTCCTGTCTCTCTTGTGCCACCATCCTCCATGGCACTCAAAACCCTGAGAAGTCACCAGCTATGGTCTCCAACCCTCCAGACTAAAACTGCTCTCATACCAAACTTAATATCAAAAAATAAATGGAAATCCTCTGTATGTATGTGTTTTCAGTCTGTTGCATGAATTTTTACTTCCATTTGTCTCTCACTTAAAGTGATCTTTTAAGTTAAACAGTGAGCAATTGCTGAAAAAGAACCATTAAGAAATCTGGGTTCTAATTAACTTTATCTCTGATTGTTATGCAGCTCTGAGCCACTGTATTTTTGGTAAACAAGGGTAAGAACTACAAAGATTAATGAAGGTTGTCAAGACTGGTGGAAGAACAAAACTGAAAATTTCCATAATGATATCTTATAAATCCAATGCTTTGCTTCATTTGATTGCATAGAGCCTGGTGAAGCTGGAAGAGTTACTTCTGTTTTGGTGTGTAAGAAAACAGCACAGAGGAACAGAGGCTCTTCTACATGGCTTGGTTTCCACATTCCTTCTCATGCTCCAGTCCTCTGACAGAGCCCTCCCTGCCCTGTAATGGAACTGTTTTTTTCTTGAATCCTTCTCCCACCAGAATGAGACCTTCTTGAGGACAGAACCCCATTTCATTCATCTCTGTGTCTCTAGTGTCCAAGGCACATTGTACATGCCCAGTAATGTAGAATGAATGAATGAATGAATGAATAAATAAAAAGAGAGTCAAGACCAAAGACTTCATCCTATGACTCTCAGGCAAATGTTTGTTTGCTCCTTTTACACAGCTTCCCACCCTGCATTGACCATGAAGTTATCAGAGGAAAAGGAGAAATGATGACTTATGAAGTTATAAGCAGGAAGTGCTGAACCAAGAATATGAATTTTTTGTGTATTTTTTTTTTTTTTTTTAGGTGGGAGACTCAAAGAATCATATAGTCTGACAACATTAACCAGTCACCATAGATTTATTGAGGATTTGCTTGGGCACTGAGCTCTGTGATTCAGGCTTGTTCTCTAGTTTGGGAGATAGGAGGAATGGATGTGAACAGGTTGCCCAGGGTCAACAGAGAGAATTGAACATCCTAAGAGTAGGAGATAGACGATGACCTCCTGGAAGAGGCTGGATTTGGCCTGGGTCCCAAAGGTTCAGAGGGAGTAGCTCTCCAGCAGAGGGGATGCTAGGAGAGGGGAGGCACCAGAGTGAACAATGGTGGTTGTGCTTGGGGACTACTGGGGCTGTGTGCTCAACTGGATTCTCCATGGAAACCACAGAACATTTCAGGTGGGTGAGAACTTCCCTCATCTCTTCTACTCTGCTCTAAGCTTGTTTACTGTCACTCTGTATAATGGTTAAGATGCACTCTTCTAATGACTGATGACTGGAATAACCTAATAGTTATTCCTTCATCAGAAGAGTCAATATTAAAGATGCCATAAACAAGAAGAAAGTTATTTCACCAAAGAAACTGGCAAACTGAAACATGCTAAAATCTCTCTCTGGACATCATTTGTTACCCATTTCCCAGCATGGACAGTCAGACACAAAAGGGTTTAAGTTTACATTTTTTTATCTGCCACTTTCTAGATAAACTTTTCAAGTTATTCAACCTTCTCTGAACCTTAATCTACTTAGTTATACCACAGAGTAAAGAAAGCTATGTTGCAAAATTGCTGTGAGGATAAAATGAGAAAATGTAGGAAAAGTTCTTGGTATGCAGTGGCTGCACAATAGCTCCCTCATTAGATGCATTAGGTTCAAACTCATATGTCCACAGGCAGATGATGTGAATGAATGGAGACTAAGTATAGGATGTGTATAAGGGCCTAATGGGGACTATAGCAAAATAGTTGTTGCACATGCTCTCCAAAAAGAGCAGCTGCTATTCAGAGCCATCTAATTATTGCCACACTGGAATTGAATCTTTGTGTTGTCAGATGTTTCTTTTTTTAAAAAAAGAAGCCAGTTATTAAAAATTTTATATGAAATCCTTTGATTTCAAAAGTGGCAACTGTGGCAGAGATGGCTAATTGCCCCCAGGATCCCCTATTCCCTGCTTTCTCTTTGGTCTACAGCCTTCAAATTTTAGTTAAGCCCATGTTATTCCCCTTCCCTCTACCTCCAGCAGCTAGATATTATGCTTTCCAGCTTCCCTTGCAGCTAAGTGTGGCTACTTACCAAGTTTGTTCAATAGAGCATGAAGATGAGTGACATGTGCAAATTTGTGGTCATGTTCTTAGCAAGGAAGCTCCTTGAATTCCACTTCATTTTTTTCTTTTCCTACTGGTGGTGCACCTGTTTCAACCACATGGATGAATACCTCATTTTCAAGGACAGCTAGGAGCAACCAGTTAGGGGTAGAGTTGCCTACACCCCTATATAGCCTACCAGTCCACATCTTTACTGATAGATAAGTAAGTGTCCATCTCATTTAAGCTACTGCTATTTGGTCTCTAATAAAACAGCAGGACCAATATCATAAATAATACAACTAATTCACAATGTTCAAAAACAAAGGGTATATATACACATATAATCTATTTATGGGCTGAATTTGCTGTTGGGATGTTATTTTTAAAAATAATGAAACAGTGTAAGACCCAATCCATGCTACATAGAAATTTTAGTCCCACTGGAAAAGCCAGACTGGTATACAAAGCAATTAGCACATGATACAAAACAGAGTGCACAGACTCTGAGTGCTATAAGAATTCAAATGAAGTAGGTACCAACTAGAGACTTTGTGTATCCTTTGCTACATCACTGGCAGTGCATTTGCCACTACCAGGAACCCTAGTGTAGCAACAGTCAAGGTGGTGCAGGCTGGACAGGAGACAGGTGCATCCTATGCCTATGACAGGTGTGTTCTATGTCTGCTGATCCCAGTCACCCTCCAGGAGAAGAAATGGGAAGCCCGGGGCAGGTGGTGCTCCCATTGTCGAGCACCTACATTTTATATCCATTGTATCATTTAAACCACCCTTCCCCCATTGCAGGTGAGGAAGCTGATGCTGAGAGAGATGAAATAACTTTCCTATAATTGTTAATAGAACAGGGCTTCAAACTCGAGACTGCTGGACATGAAGTCATTTCTTCTTTCCGCTGCCCAACCATAGTATCTGCTTCCTTGGTGGGCCCCAGCAGGCTGAACCACCTTGTTAATCATATCAAGGAAGGTAAAGAGGAAAAATAAACTCTGAAATCTCTTTTTGACATTATAGGCATTGCTTGAAATAAATTCATGAGGAAGAAATTTAAGGGGTGAGAGGCAAAGGATGAGGTGGAAGAAGTGTTTTTTTTTTTTAAAGTTTAATCATATTGAATTAACCTAGAAGAAAAATATGGTATTCAGAGCATCATTTTCTTGAGGTTCCCACAATGCATTTTGATCTCTAAGAAGAGAGGCTCATTAAACAGGAAGATTATCTGCTTATTTGGGATGACAAATCTATCCTTATAATCATGGCTGCAAATACTTGGGAGCCTGATCATAAGCACATTTTCATAATCTTTGTAAAGATTAATGAATGATAATTACCTTATTCAGTGGCAAAAACTGGCTTGAAGTATGTGTCATAGTAACAATTTCTGCTATTCATATTCTAAAATAAATCTGTATAATGCATTACTTATAATTCCTGTGTTTTTTTCCCCTTCCTTCAGATTCACTAGTAGACTCTCTTCATTTTATAGTATAAAGTAACTCAACGATTTCATGACTGTCAGGTACTGCATTAAAAAAAAATCATACTTTGGGTTTTAGTTCTCTGGTGAGCCAGGGCCATTACTCAATATTTGTTGACATTGTGGCTGCAGTAATCTTTGCTTCCTTCAAGTTAAATGAACTCCCATTTCAATATCAAAGTTTTGGGAATACCAAAGAGCAGTTCTGAAATTACACAGTTGATGTTCTTAATTGCAATGTGGGGCCTGGAGACCATTGCTGAGTTGCAAATTAATAAAATTTTTCTGCAGTGGAAAGGTCATATTCAAAGAGACTGTAGGATTTAAGCTATAAAAACCTGGGAAGGCAACTACATTTGCACAGTAAAAACTTTACCCTGACGCAGCCCTGATAATTAGTGAAGAATAAAAGCAAGATCTCTGAGCACCCAGCACAAGGTTAGACATGGGAGAAGCAGGATGTGGGGGGTGTCCAGCAGAAATGTGGGGGAGGGACCACATGTCACATTTGTCCCATACCTTTCCTCCATGCCCCAAGGCGACAGAGACAGGAGAGCCTCTTTTAGTGCTAACGGTGCAAATTCCTCTCCCCTCACTTCTCAGCATAAAAGCCATATATGGAAGCAGAGGCCATGGAAATAGAACTGGGTTTCCTGTTCAATCTCTCAATCCCTTTAAAATTCTCTTCTTTTAGCTACAAACTCACACCCCTTCCTGGAGGTAAAACTCATCCCTACAGATGTTACAAAAGACACCATTTAAGCAATATATGTAGAATAGGTTCTTATAATTCTTTTTGCACTGCTAAGTAACCTCTCATTTCCCACCTGAACTTCAGCACTCATTTCACCTCCAGTTCACTGGCCCTCAGCACCTGTAAGTTTTCCTTCTTTTTTCTCTTCTTGGTTTTTCTAGTTTTTCATGATGATTTGCTTTAGCATTTCTGCTTCACAGAGACTCACTCTGCCAGGATCATTAATCTTCTTTCTTTAGTTTTTCTTGTTACAAGGCCCCAGAAACACTCCCTTTCTGACTCAGAAGCTTTCGTTTGAGGAGTTGGGACATGCCCTCTGTCACGGATGACCTTTTCAACCCAAGACAGGCCATGTCCTCATGTCCTTAAGAAGCAGAGACAGTTCTCTGGCCTCTCAACATTTTTGTACCTCAAAAGGGGGCAGAGCCTGGGCCTTTAGCTTAATCTCTTTACATCCCAATTTCCCATTTTTATTCTAAAACAGATGCCCACCCTTCCCCTCATCAGTGTATGCACTGTATCTTGCACTTTATCAACTTTGAGGCAAAATTCAGCTCCTTCACTGGTTTCTACAAGAAATTCAAGGAGGTTTACTGAATGTTTGTGGGGTCTCAGGAAAAGGTTCCCTCACAAAGCACACAGCATTTCTCTTGAAAATTCTATTAGTCTTGTTTCTTCTTCCATCTTCCCTCCTTCACTTATACCTTAGACAGGGATTCTGCTTTTCTGCTGATACTGATCCTGTTCATAGCTCTGCTGCTTTTACTCCATTCCTCCCAATTTCCTTGGCATTCACTGTTTCCTCTCTTTATTATGTAAAGTATCTCTTTGCTCCCCTGAAGGAAATCTAGTACTCAGCCCAATACCCTTGCCTGGAGGCTGATTCTTCTGGATTTGGATGAGTGGGTTTATCCAACAGCTTTGCAGCAAAGCTAGCTTTCTCCTTGTAGAAGAATTCTCTGACCAGCTGCTCTTACAAAAAGATAAACATTTCTGCATATCATTACTCATAAAATGGGATTATTAATACTTCATAGGTTTGCTGAGAGAATGAAAAGAAATAGTGAACATGGAAGATTTAGCACAGCGTAGTTTATCATCATCATCACTGAATGGAATCAGATTATGCAATATTTATCTGCTGTCTCTCTGGTGCTGTGTTGCTACCTGCATTCCAATACTTACAGCTGAGTTGTCTGAGGTTGTTCCTAGCTTTGAGCTCCCCAAGGGTAAGCACTTCATCTTATCCCTCCTTGTATCTCCAGCACCTGCTGCAGTATGCAGTGCACAGTGATGCACAATAAATGTTTGCTGAACAATTGAATCTTTGGCCCGAGGAGCTTCTGGTACATTCTGAAATAGTACTATATGTGGAGAAAAATACGTACCTGAGGAGGAATGAAAACTAAGGTCCAGGGTCATTGCTGAAAACTGTTCAATACACTGAAAGCACTTTGCAGGTGGGACACAGGAGGGGCTGTGTTCCCTCATTTGTGGATCCCCAGTGCCCAATACCATGGTGGTCATAGAGGAGGTGCCAAGTCTCCTCCCCGCCCAGAATAGACTTCTCACATTCACTTTATTTGTTAGCAGCTTAAATGTTTAATTTAATTTTTTTTTTTTTTTGTGGTACGCGGGCCTCTCACTGTTGTGGCCTCTCCCGTTGCGGAGCACAGGCTCCAGACGCACAGGCTCAGTGGCCATGGCTCACGGGCCCAGCCGCTCCGCGGCATGTGGGATCTTCCCGGACCGGGGCACAAACCCGTGTCCCCTGCATCGGCAGGCGGATTCTCAACCACTGCGCCACCAGGGAAGCCCTAATTTTTAAGCTTAGTAAGTTTTTTCTGTTTTAAGAAGTAACCTTTAATGTCAATGAATGAGGTTCTAATTGTATGAACTATTTATCATGTTACCTACTCACAGCAAAAGGATGAAATCTAAGAACCTCTGTGCTTTCACCAAGTACTCATTCTGCTTTGTGCCTCTGGTTTTCTTTTCATTGTTTGAACAAACAGTCCCATGTCTAACTGTGCATGGGAGGAGGAAGGATCTAATTGTGTGCAACTCCTCCTCTCTGTGCTCTGCTTCTCCTGGACCCAAGAGGAGTGTGTGGGGAAGGGCTGGGCTAAAACATTGAAGCATCCCAGGAAAATGCTGAAATTTGGTGTCCTATCAATCTGGTATTCTTTTTTTTTTTTTTTTTTTTTTTTTTTGCGTTACGCGGGCCTCTCACCGCTGCGGCCTCTCCCGCTGCAGCCTCTCCCGCTGCGGGGCACAGGCTCCGGATGCGCAGGTTCAGCGGCCATGGCTCACGGGCCCAGCCGCGGAGGGCACGAACCCGTGTCCCCTGCACCGGCAGGCGGACTCTCAACCACTGCGCCACCAGGGAAGCCCAATCTGGTATTCTTAAACATTTGTTCATCAGAGGCTGAGGACCTGTCTCATGGGGAAAGGATGCAGATTGCACATGGGGAAAAGATGCAACTCTAAGCAATTCATATCAGTCCCAAAGCTATGTACCCAACTTAGACAAAAGAAATCTCTGCATTAACCCAACCAACCTTCTTAGAAGACAGCTCATGAAAGTGCTGTCTTGTTACTTGAACGTGTTCCTGGGTGGGTGAGGGGCTCATCCAAAACCAAGTGGTTTTTAAAAATATTTTTTTCTAACTACATAGACAAGCACCCTGAAAAGAGTTCTTGTGAAATACATTTTTTCCAACTCATTAAATTTCCAATTATGTCTTAGTATCCATTATTGATTGATACTCCAGCTGGTGTTACCTTACTATTCCACATTTAGCTTGCGAGGTAGTTGAACTCTGGCCCAAGAAAGGTATCTTATAAATGTATGATTCCACTTATTACATTGGAAGATATAAGATGAATGTTGATATGATTTCTTATTAATTTTGATCATCACAATTTTTGGTGTATAGTATTTGTTTTTTCTAATTTTTTTATTGAGGTACAGTTAATTTACAATCTTGTGTTAGTTTCAAATGTAGAGCAAAGTGATTCAGTTTAGTATTGTTTTATTATTCCAGCAGCTGATGTTTGTTAACTCCAAGGTTCTGAATTGCTCTTCCAGGTTTTATGTCTCTAAAAAGGAGGTCCTAGAATAGCATTCTGGAGCATTCCCCCAGAAAAGTAGCCCTGATAAGTATGGTCTGACTGACTGAATAAATACATGAATGGAACACTATCTGGCTGATGAAAGATCTTGCTTTTATTTGGGGCTTTTATACCTTGAGCTGCTGCTCAGATTTATACAACTGTTAATGGGAATAATGATTTCTACCATGTTTCTTTACAATGGGAAAAATCAGTTATTAAATGATCCTATTCTGATATGTAGAATGCAAAATTTTTGTGCTAAAAAAGACCTTAGAAATTTGTTGCAACCACTTCCTTTTACAGATGAAAACCCTGAGGCCAGAGGTTACAAGACTTGCTTAGGGTGATCTGTCATACAGGAAGAAGCTCTTTCTCTTTGGCCTGTGTTGGTGACTGTCATTGTTACTATTTGCCATTGTCAGCATTTTGTCAGGTTTTCTCTGATTGTAGCACAACTGAGGACTCCATGCATTTGGTGGAGTTAAGTTACTCCAAGCCCCATGCCAATCTCCGTGTGATTAATTAAGCTAGCATTCGAGGGCAAGGAAAGTTGATAAAATCCAATCTCTTGTAGAAAATTAGAAGACTGATGAACTCATCAGCTGTAGGGGTATTCTGAGAGCCAGATGAATACCTGACAGAATCACATTAAATTTTCATGGAGGCAATTAGTTTCTTCCTCTTTGAGCCACTCAGTTATACACTAACAGTTAAACCCCAGCCTACAACATTAAAATGAGATTAGCCCTTTGCTAATAATACAAAAGAAACATCAAGGTGATTGTGAGGGAGGAGTGAGAAGGTCTGAAGTACAAGGGGGATTCATTGTATGTTCAGTGTTCACTCACCACTGGATGCGATGGCAGAATCTCTGGTGAGACACATCAGCCATTCGTTTTGTTAATAAGAATGGGGAGCTCTGTATCTCATATCTTTGACTTCTGCCAAGGAATTTTCTAAAATATTATGTACTACTCTGGTTCAGATACCAGTCAAAAGTGACTTTTCAAGCAATGCTTGAAAAGGTTGAAACAACTGGGACTATTCAGGCTGAAGAAGAGACAGCTGAACGGTACCCAAGAGTAAGCTACTGCAGGCAGAATTTTCTAGGCAGGGCAGTGATACTCGTTCTTTACCTACACTGAAGCCACAACAGACAGAAACTAGATTAAATTTTAGTGGGTTCTGGGTTAAAAATTAATTACCATTAGTTGAGGACAATACTGTTTAGAACTCTTGGTTGAAAGGGAGAGAAACCCAATTCAGACTTACTCAAGTGAAAAAAGAATTTCTTAGGTTTTTAGCCGACAAGATCATGGGTTTATCCACTTCAGGGAAGGTTTGGTTCAAGTTCTCAGTCCTGTTATTAGGACCCACTTTCTTCTGTCTTCATCTCCTATCTGGCTTGCCTTTCTCTCTTTTTTTTCCCTCCCTCCCTCCTTTCCTCCCTCCTTTTCTCCCTCACTTCCTTCTCCCTGCCTTTCTTTCAAAATAATTTGAGATGAAATTAACATAATATAAAGTTAACCATTTTTAAGTGGACAATTTTAGTGCATTCACAATGTTGAGCGACCATTACCTCTACCTAGTTCCAAAACATTTCCATCACTCCAAAGTAAAAGGCTTACCCATTAAACAGTTTCCCCCATCTCCCCTGGACCGCCCCCTCCTCCCAGTCCTTGGCAACCACCAATCTGTATTCTATCTTTATGGGTGTATCTATTCTGGCTATTTCATATGAATGGAAATATGTGACCTTTCATGCCTGGCTTATTTCACTTAGTATCATGTTTTGGAGATTCATCCATACTGTAGTACATGTGAGTACTTCATTTTTTTAATGGCTGAATAATATTCCATTGTATGTATAGACCACAATTTGTTTATCTATTGATCCACTGATGGACATTCAGGCTACTTTTCTTTTTTTTTTTTTTTTTTTGGTGGCCCATACCAGGCTATTTTCATACTCTGGCTGCTGTTAATAGTATGCTGCTATGAACATGTGTGTACATGTACTTGTTTGAATACTTGTTTTTAATTCTTTTGGGTACATGCCTGGGAATGGAATTGCAGGATCATGTGGCAATTCTATGTTTAGCTTTTTGGGAAAATGCCAAACTGTTTTCCACAGTGGCTGAACCATTTTACATTCCCACTAGCTATACGAAAAGGTCAAAATTTCTCCATATCCTCACCAACACTTCTTACCTCCTTGCCACCCCCCACTTTTTGATGATAATCATCCAAGTGGATGTGAAATGCCACCTGATTGTGGTTTTGATTTGTATTTCCCTAATGACTAATTATGTTGAGTATATTTTCATATGCTTTTTGGCCATTCTTACATCTTCTTTAGAGAAACACCTGCTTTCTCTTACAGGCTTTTATCATGGTAGGGTGACTAATCAAATCATCTGCCTGGGATGAAGGAGATTCCTGGAATGCAGGACTTTCAGATTTAAAACTAAGAAAGTCTCAGGAAACTAGGGCAAATTTGTCACCAAAGTTCTGGGAAAGGTGATTTGTGGAATCTCAGGCTTATAGATTTTACAGTTTACGCATCAGAGCAAGAAATAGCATAATTATTCCTTAATCTTGGGAACAGCCATGGTCATTCTGTTTGGCCATTCTAACTGGCCTGACTTGGAATGGAGGTCCATCCCAGGCAGATAATTTACATGGACATATTTATGCATGTGTTCACCTTGAGTTGAAGGATTAGCTTCTTCTCAAACAATAGGGATGGAGTAGGATTACCATGAAACTGCGATGGTGATTCTTCAAATATAGGGATGCTTGACAGACACATATATGATCATTACAAACATTGATATGCACCAGCTATTGTGCTTGATGCTTGCACATAGATTATTTCATTCAGTCCTTACGATAACCCTTCTAGGTAGATATTAATACCCCAGTATTAGACATGACAAAATTGAGCCTTAGAAAAGTTGTTACCGGGCTCACAGTCACGTAAGTGCTGGAGAGAAAATTGTTTCTTTTTTCTTTTTGAGATATAATTGATGTATATCATTGTGTTAGCTTTAGATGTACAACAATGATTATATATATATATATATATATATATATATATATATATATATATATAGGGAGAGAGAGAGAGAAAGAAATGATTTAGGCTAAGCTTTAATATAACACAGTATAAAAAAGAATTTTCAGACAGCAAGGAGAATTCAATTTCAGAAAAGGTTGAAGAAGCTTCCTTCAGATAACTTTGTATCAGTCAGGGTCCATTCAAGAAAACGAACCAAACCAGTTATTTTAATAGAAATTTTAATGAAAGAAATCTGTTATAAGGTGTTTAAATAAAGACAAAAGGGAACACTGAGGTAACATAAGTATAGCAGTTTTAGGAACAGAGGCAAGAGGTTGGGGCCATTAGAATCTAGAATCTAGGAGAAGAGGCCCAGAGAGCTAGCCTCCTATCTCTGCTGTCTCTGAAGTGGTGCAATAAGGCTGGTTCTGGGAGTGTGGAAAACATTTGACACTGGAACCAACTACTGCTGCAGGTACAGAAAGCAAAAAAAGAGGCAGTCTTTCCCCTCCTGCAGACTTCCAATCTTTCTTTAGCACCCCCTGTTGGCAGAGCCTAATAGAGCACCAGCTGGCAAAGCAGAAATACCATTTACAGGTTCCCTGGTTCAGGATCACAAAGCAGATTGTAGCAGGATGGGTTGAGAATTAAAAGACAATAGCTTAGGAGCTTCCCTGGTGGCGCAGTGGTTAAGAATCTGCCTGCCAATGCAGAGAACACGGGTTCGAGCCCTGGTCCAGGAAGATCCCACATGCCGCAGAGCAAGAAAGCCCGCGTGCCACAACTACTGAGCCTGCACTCTAGAGGCGATGAGCCACCACTACTGAGCCCCCGTGCCACAACTACTTAAGCCCGCGTGCCTAGAGCCTGTGCTCTGCAACAAGAGAAGCCGCCGCAATGAGAAGCCTGCGCACCTCAACGAAGAGCAGCCCCCGCTCGCGGCAACTAGAGAAAGCCTGCCCACAGCAAGAAAGACCCAATGCAGCCAAAACTAAATAAATACATTAGAAAAAGAAAGAGACAATAGCTTAATTACCAACATTGCCTTTAAAAGAGGAAAACTCAGAGTTCACAGTAAAACTGTTCATATATAAAATTAGAAAGATGGTTGGATTTTGTTTTTAATAATCCCAGAAGTTTGTATTTTCTGAATTTAAGTTTACTTTTCTAGATTTGAGTAATTAACATAATTAAACTCTACCTTCCTCTGTGCAGGTGATTACCAGGCCTCTCCCTGGTCCTACCCCAGATAACATCACGCTTGAAACTTTCAGACCATCTCAAATTCATTTCCACTCTGTAATTTATCCATTGAAGTATTGCTTGAAACTGATGTGGAAAGATCAAAAGCTTTGAAATCAGAAATGTGTGGATTCACTCTTGCCTCTGCCACTTTGCTTGTGGATAAACCTTGGGTGAGTTAATTAGTCTTAATTTCCTCATCTTTTAAAGAAACATAGATAACACAAATCAATATAATAGTGTTTTTATAAGATTTACATGAAATAATGTATAAAAAACAACTGGCAAGCTGTCTAGCACAGCAGTGATGCTTACTTAATAAAAACAAATTCCACTTCTTGCTCTTTTTACTCAACTCTTCTACTTGAGAGCAAACGATGAGTTTCAGACAGATCATCTCCCTGAATGCAGAATCTCACTTTTGCAGCAGCAACAAAAATTGGACAGGCATTGGTGTCCCCACATAATTTCCATCAGCTTCCTCAGATAACCCACTGATCTAAGTGGCAGTATGATCGCTTGCTATGTCATCACAATCAAGACAAGTTTCCTACTTTCTCCTTCCAACTAGAATGCCATCCTTGGGTTCCCTCCCATGGAGAAAGTCTGACCTCAAGACTTGTTGTCTTCTTCTTGTTTCCCTGAACTTCCCTAAGATTTCTTTATTAAGAATTGATGGCAAAGACCCATCTTCAGATGAAGCAAGGTGGACTTTGATGAATTGTGTACATCACAAGCTTGTACTTCCAAGCTTGGGAGATGGTATTTCTGAACTACCAGAAGTGTCCCCTCCTTGGGAAGTATGGGTGAGCAGTGATGCTGGCAGAAGTGCCAAGTATTCCTTGGGTCACTTTATAATGAAACTATAATTGGAAAAATAGTCACAGATGTGTAGAAGTCTTGGATGCCTGCCTCAAAATACTCTCTGGAGGGTAACAGAGAGACAGAGGCAGTTGCTTTATTTTCAGGAAATGAGGAATTGGGTCATAATTTGCCTTTACCTCATTAGAGAGCGTAAGCTTACTGAGCATCTCCTGCCCCCTCCCTGCCTTTTATTGAACCAGAGATTTGATGTGTATCCCCCAAGAGATTTCATGAATGCAGTTTGTGAGGGGGACATTGCTCCCTGAGGATCCACTGAGGAGCAAGTTTTAACACATGCTGTTACAACGGCTTTTCCAGGGAGCTCAGTTCGTTTGGCTTTAGTCTCTTTGCACAGGGAGTTAATAACCTGTGAAAACTCAAATTTAAAAACAAAATAGTCTTTGAGTCACATGAGGGCAGAAAACCAGGGCAACACTCTAGCTGTCTTCTTTTTAAACAATCTGTTTCCTTTTTTTTCCTATTTGTTTATTTCTTCTCAACGTTTTATCCTTTCTTTGAATCAAACTGCTTCCTGGACTGTAAACTCACTATGTTGCTTTTCAACCTGGATTGAATTTTTACAGCAAGTCATAAACCCTTGGAAATAGGATTTATAATGGAAACGCTGACACAGGCTGAGCTAGCGTGTCCAGAGTGGTGTTCTAATAATACTGGAGGGTAATAGTCTCCAAATGTAATACTCTATAGATTTTTCTCCTGCTGTGGTTCATACTGACCCAATTCTTTCTCTGACTTCTTCAGTGCCAAAGCCTGTGGCCTGCCATGTCCCTGACTGGCAAAGTCAAATGCCCTTTGGGCATGTCTGGGTCACTTTGATATCTGGCAGAACATGACACAGTTAATTCCTGTAGGCACAGACTTGGGTGAGGGGGTGTCCTGGAAGGAGACCAGATCCCTTGAATGAGGCAGGTTTGGGATGGAGGGGATAGGCACAGCGGGCTGTGACTAGTCTAGTAGGTAGAACCTCACAGGAGGGAGAGTTTCCAGGTAAGCAGACAGGCTGCTCTGGCAGGTGTATGGAACACAGTGATGGGGAGCCAGGAAGCATTAGTAGAAATCCAAGCAGGTAGCATAGTTTTAGTCTCTGGCTATGATTCCCAGGGGTGGGAGAGGGTTGGGGTATAACTTAAAAAAAAACATAGTCTTTGCCCCCAGTTCCTGGTATAGAGCTTCAGAAACCCTTGGAATTTCCTGACTGATGGGAGTGTCTTGTGTTATTCACAAAGAGCCCCTTTCTCCATACCTGAGTTTATGCTAGTGAGATGACTCAAGGTGGTCCCTCAGATAGTTTCCAGGGGAAGGCTGGCTACCTACTGTGACTAGAGTTGTCACGTTCAGCCCACTCTTCAATTTCTGGGGACATAAGGAGGGATGGAGATTAAGTTCAATCACCAATGACCAATGTCTTAGCCAATCATACTTAAGGAAGCTTCAGTAAAAACTCTTGAACAACAAGGTTTGGGGAGCGCCCAAGTTGATGATCACTTTGACATGAGGGGGGCTGGTGCACCCAGAGAGGTCTTGGAAGCTCTGCACTCCCTCCACCCCCACACCCTGCCCTTGGTTTCTCTTCCATGTGGCTGTCCTGAATCATGAGTAGAGAGTTTCCTGAGTTCTGTGAGTAGTTTTAGTGAGTTATCAAACCTGAGGATGAGCCATGGGAACTCCCACATTTATAATCAGCTGGCAAAAGAGCAGGTATCCTAGGGACCTCATTTACAGTTCTTGTCTTGTGGTATCTTATAGTTAACCAGTGGGGTCTGTGCTAACTCCCATACTTAGTTCATGAATTGAATTGAGTTGTAGGGCACACAGTCAGAGAATTTGAGAATTGGTTGTTGTTTGGAAAATGACATAGGGATCAAGGGGAGGGAGACATTGGTAGGAGCAAAATAAGGCCCAAATCCCAGGAAGAGAAAGACGCGGAATCACATGCTAGTTCTGTTATTCACTAGATGTGGGACAGCCAAGTGAAACTCTCAATTTCTGTTTTCCCATGTGTAAAATGGGCATAATAACCTATTTGTTAATTGGATGCATTCTCTCTTTTTCATGATTAGTACGTAGATAATCAAAAATATTTGTACAATGAATGAGTAAAGAACTCAGAGTAAATAGATAATCTACACAGGGTCTCAAACTCAGGGAACAAATGAGGAACTGAACTATGTACCTGGGTACATAGTCAAGGTTAGAGCTGCAGGGAAGTGTGTCTTAGTGCCAAGTATATATACAAAGCCACTAAAGTCCCTTTACCATCTTACGCCTGAAATCAGGATTAGGTGATCAGGAAGCCCACAAGTAAAAGTTAGAAGACCCAAGTTATGAGGAGAAGAAGGCTATAGACGCTCTCATGGCTTCCTGAGAGGAAAACCGTTGGTTCGAAAAGTTGGGAGCTTCCTGGGTGAAATCTGAGACTGGCCCCATATATGAAGGGAAAGGAGAGACCAAGATGGGGAGATCGCTCCAGATTGGTAGGTGGCAGGTTTAATAAGCAAGGGAACTTACATATGAGGCTTGTCTTGGGCAGCCGAAAGATGAGTAGATTTTCACATCCCCACCAGAATCTTAAAAGTTTATGTAGAAGCCTTAATGGGGGTTCAGTCATGTATTCAGTCATTATGTACTCAGCAACACATTACTCTGTCAAGGCTGTGTCCTTGAAATGGCTGTGGGAATGGTGGGCAGAATGTACATTCAAGGATGGATGGGGAGGGCCGAGGAGCCTCCACTGCCGGGTCCAGCTCACAGGTCAACCATTGGTCACGTCCTCTTGATGGCCTCCCCCAACAATAAATGGAGAATGTACCAGGCACACATCTGAAACATGGGAATTGATTAGTAAGTGTTACAAGGTATTATCACTGCTTTTACGATTCTTCTTTCTGAGAGAGCGAGTTCAGTGGTAAAGCAGGGGTGGGTGGGAATTCCATGAGCATCCTTAACAGTTTCTAGGAAAACCAGAGCCTAGGAAGGAAGACGAAAAGAGCAGACATCTCTCCAGAGCAGCTCCAATTCACCCCAGACTGAGTGGAAAAGCTCCACTGAGCAGCTCCAATTCACCTAAAAATGCTTCCCATTGTTCATCATTTCTTTTTCTTTTTGGCGGTATGCAGGCCTCTCACTGTTGTGGCCCCTCCCGTTGTGGAGCACAGGCTCCGGACACGCAGGCTCAGCGGCCATGGCTCACGGGCCCAGCCGCTTCGCGGCATGTGGGATCTTCCCGGACCGGGGCACGAACCCGCGTCCCCTGCATCGGCAGGTGGACTCTCAACCACTGTGCCACCAAGGAAGCCCTGTTCATCATTTCTTGTCAAAACGTGGAAGCACCGTTTCTTTCGGCCATGGCTTTGTCCATGTTCCACCAGGCCTTGCCCCAGGTTGAAGTGCTGCTGAAGGAGCTCTGAGCCTTGTGAACTCCTGTTTGAACAGAGGTGTTGGGGTGGGCTTGCCACGATGCCAGGGTGAACTGAGTACAGAAGCAGCACCAGCTTTGCTTGTTTGTCCTTGAGAGAGCCTCACAGATAAGTCTCACTGTGGAAGGAAAGGCGAAGAGCCAATTGCTTCAGCCCCAGAGATCTGCATAGGTGGATGGGAAGTAGACTGGTTTAACTCTTTACATCCAGAGTCTTACCTCCCAACCTTCAGGTGAAGAACCTGAGGCCCAGAGATAGGTGACTTGCCTAAGGGCGCCTGACTAATTAATGCTGGCTTACAGCACAGTTGGGAAAATTCAAAGTTGTCTTTATATAAGCTTTATATAAGCTTTTAATAACAATTTTGACACTGTTTCTGAACAAAATAGATCACAGGTACTCTTCTGTGGATAGCAAGTTGCCAACTGGTAGAGAACAGCAGGATGCCCAGGTCCTTGGTGGGAGCTCAGTGGCCCCTGGACATGAGGGAGAAACTGGGGAAGCTCTTTGGAAGGAGGGGTCTCAGGTATGGGTTGGGAGGGTTCACAGTACCTCTGAGTGGTCTCCTTTTCTAATGTGTCCCTTTGTAGGATTCAGTGGAAAACTTTTTTTCCTCTGCTGGTCTTTGGCTCTTCTTTTGATTTTCTCTTAAAGCTTTAGGTAAGCAAGAGCAGCAGTTGAAGAGCAGTGTTTCTTCTTGTTTAGCCTGAAGGATGTGTGCATTTCTGGCAGTTAACCTCATAAATTTAGACCTTTGAAGAACATGACTGTTTCTGTCCAACTTGGCAAGTCTTGAGATTCAGCATTTTCCCAGTGAGGCTTCATCAGTATAGAATGAGAGAGATTGAGGCCAGGGAGCACTCTTTGTCTTCTCTTTGTGCAGATTTATTTTGGCCTCCATAAGACTTAGGCTGCTGCGTATGGCCTCCCAGGCTGTGCACTGCACAACTCCAGGGTCATGATCCTAAGATGTGACTGGAACCCCAGTGTGTAGTACTGGGATTCTGGGCCTGACTGTCACGCTGATGCTGCGGTTTTAGAAGCCTCTGAGGTTCACTAATGATGAAGCTACTGCACTGGTCTCTGCTTCTTTTGGCATTTAACTCCAGCTCTGCCCCTCATGTGGGCTCATGGTGTCTTCCAGCTTCTAGGGAACCCCAAACCAGGGTTCACTCATTCTGGGTAACAATTGTGACCTGAAGTTTGTCCTATCAAAATGTCCTTGTTCTGGATGTGACATACCTACCAGGACTATTGGCATTTAGAAGGGTACATCTGGAGACAAAATATCAACCTAAAGGAAAAATTTTCCACAGTGTTGGGAGTAGGGGCATTTGGGGAGCAGAGGGGCCTTTGGAGGAAGCTCTGACACTATCCCAATTACGATGGCCATTTCTGCTTCCCCCCTCCCCCTTGGTGTGCTTTAGCCACAGGAGAGATAATTGCCCAGTTAGTCCCCAAACAGCCTTTTTTGGTTTTGCATCCTCTCAACACCACCTAACTCTGGGTTGGGGCCCTACTCTTGGAAACTGAGCTTGGGCACAGACCCCCTTCTCTTTCTTCCTTTCAGGACAGCTGAGACAGGATAGCTTCTTCAAAAAGAACTTTTGTGGTGTTTTTGCTGGTGAGCTTTTAATAAAAGACACAGGAACTCTACATAAAAGTTTTTTTTCCCTAAAATTTTTATAAATGGGCAAAGGAAAAAGATTTATGAATGAAGAGGACTAATAAGGTAGATTAAGGGGGAAAGTTATTTAGGAAATATCAACTAAAAGAGACAACTAAAAAGGAGCCTAAATTTAAGTACTGAGTTTGCTCTGTCAGGTCAGGAGAGGAGACACCATGTCTATGTAGGAATAAATGAAGGGAGAAAATGCATTTGTTTGGAAAGAAAATTTTTCCCTACAATTCCAGTGGCAAAACAAAACAAAACAAAAAACATCTAATGGTGTATATTTTTGAAATATTTTAATGTGATTTTTTTTTCCTTTCTGAGTTCAAGACTTTCTCCTCACTCAGCTAAGGATATTCATCTGCTTGCAGGTATGTTAGGAATGTCTGGGAAGGAATGCAAAAAGAATAGACATATAGGGGCTTCCCTAGTGGCCCAGTGGTTGAGAGTCCACCTGCCGATGCAGTGGACACGGGTTCGTGCCCTGGTCCAGGAAGATACCACATACCGTAGAGCGGCTGGGCCTGTGAGCCATGGCCGCTGGGCCTGCGCGTCCGGAGCCTGTGCTCTGCAGTGGAATAGGCCACAACAGTGAGAGGCCTGTGTACGGCAAAAAAAAAAAAAACAAGAATAGACATATAAAGTAGTATTCCGATTCTGGCATGCAAAATAGAATGCAGTCAGGCAATAGGCTTGAAAATCAGGCATTTTAGCATGATAATGGATTTCCTAAATTAATATAGGTCCCATCTAACAAATCAAGGGCTAAGCCTATAGGATTCATATTATGGAGTTCTCCTGCTATGTAGAGAATGCACCTTTATTCGTGAGAGAATTCAGATCATAGAGTTCTTTCAGTGTGTAGAAAAATATCTCTTTGTTTGCAATGCGTTTTAGCTGCAAGTTTGGAAGGAAAGAATATGTCTTACGTTTCTGACGGTGTGGTCCGCAGATCAGCAGTATCAGCATCATTTGGGAACTTGTTAGACATGCAAGTTCCCTGGTCCCACCTCAGACCTACTGAAAAGAAACTCTAGGGATAGAGCTCAGAAATTTATTTTTTAAACAAGCCCTCTGGGCAATTCTGATGTACATTAAAATTTGAGAAGCAATGGTCTAGAGAAAACTTCACCGCTTTCCAATCCATTTGGGAGGATGGAGGAAAGAGGCATGAAAGATGTGTATCTCTATTTTTCTCTTCTCCAAGCTTCAGCTCAGAAGTGGAAGGAGGTTGAGAGCATTGAGAGTAGCACAGAGGGAGCAGGATGCTCTCGCTCACACCCCTTATCTGGAGCTCTATGTGGTGGCCATCCATTAGGTTGGCCTAACCAGCTGAGGATGTCACTAGACCTAAAGAGAGTTTGGTGTTGCTGTGGTTAGGCCAAGGAGCTTTGCACTTTCAGTTGTTTTCTAAGCCTTCTGTGAGTCCCCTGTGGCATAGGCAGGTCCCAGACTGAGCTGAGAGTCCAGCTCGGGGGTTTGTCAACAGGAGTGTCTATCTCTATTGGTGGTGAAGCGGCTTTGAGCAAAGATTGCAGTAGGGTTCCCCAGGTCAAGGCAATGGGAAGCACAGTCAGATCTCAGGGTTCTCTAGAACCAGAAAGATCCACACTTAACTAGGATGGTACTGGCCTCTTGCCAAACTGAAAGAAAATGACAACAACCTTGGGGTGGTGGACACAGAACAGTGCTCCAGGTACAAGACCAAGTCATCCCCTCTCTCTCTGTTACATGAGTTACTCTAGTTAGTTCAAATGAAGTTTCTGCCACTTGCAGTGGAACGCATCTGGAGAATATGCATCTCAAACTCACTAGTGCAAAACGAAACGCATCTTCCCAAATCTGGTTCTGCTCTTATTCCATTTCCATTAATGACACCACCATTGATCCCATTATCTAGGCCAGATCTCTGGGTTTCATCACCGACTCTGTCATTTCCTTTCCCCTCTCCCCATTTTTCTCTTGAATCTGATCACTTTTCTTTATCTCAGTTCAGGCTGACGTAATCTCTCCCCTGGATTATTGCAATGGCTTCCTAACTAATGTCCCTGCCATCATCCCTGCCTCTTCCTTCCACTCTCTGCAATCCAGCAAGAGTGATCTTTCTAAAGTGAAATTTCATCATGCAATTTACTGACATCTGTTCCAGACACCTGGCCCTTCTTATGCATTGTGTATCTCTGAGAGGCTTTATTAGACACAACATTTTCCTAATAGATTTGAACACAAGGTTTTTATTCATGAAATATTTCATGGGGAGAATGTTCTGCTGCATACAATTTGGGAAATAATAGTCTAGAAAAACTTAAGGGCAAGAGTTAAAAAATCTTGCCTCTACTATTAAAAGACTAATTTGATTCTGATAGAATGTGCCATTTTAATAATCATGGTATCTGACATTTATTGGATTCTTATTATAGCATAGGCACTGCTAAGTATTTTACATGCATTATCTTATGGAACCTCCAAAATAGCCTTTGAGGTTGCTATTATTATCTGAATTTTATAAATGAGGAAAAGAAGCTTAAGTCAATTTGCTCAAATTCACATAGGTGATAAATTGGAGAATTGGTATTTGGAATTAGGATTTCTTGATTCTGACATCTGTATGTTTAACTACTAGATAATATTTTTCAAAACATGTTTTATATAGCCCTGCGGTTCTACAGTTATGCCTCAGAAGCAGCTGCAAAAAAGGAACAGGGGGTGAAGGAGATGAGGGGGAAACAAACTCTGAAATTGTGGGTCCCTGAAGACCACTTCAACCAGAGCATCTATGCCTTTATCTCTTTCATAAATGGGGGCTCTGTAGAAAGTTTTCTTGTGCAAATGTTTGGAACATGTTTGGAAACAACTGGATTACTTGGTACTGATATTTAAGGAAAATTTGCTGTCAAGAATCCTTTCCTCCCCATTTCTTCTGATTCTTAAGTTTGCATGTCCATGAAGACACTGAAGGAGTATTTGACTGACACCTGGAATTAGCTCATTCAGCTGGCATCATTGTTTATGTACAGTTTCCTTAGCTGTTTTCTGAATTACATGAAATAGAGTAGGGTGGGTGTAATCGAATACTCCATCTAAGCCTGCTTGTTCCTTATCTCAGATATTAGATTTAGGGAATTACAATTTATTCAGTAGAAAGCTGGCATAGGATATTGAGGGATATTCAGGAGATTGATTGGTCTGAGGAACTTGAAAAGTAAGAGGAAAAAATAGCAAAACAAAGAAAGGAAATAGAAATTGAGTAGAAGAGTTTTCAAGGGGCAGTTCCCTTAAGGTTCTCAATAAAATTAGTTGGGAATTTGGTTCATCATGAAATCCCTTTTATCTCTCAGATATCTATCCTTGAGCTGCAGACTGGCTGGCATAGATCTCTGCCATCTGGCTTGGTTCCTTCTCTTCCTCTCCTTGTTATCATCACTTAGACACCATCTTGTTTCCTGTCAGTCAGGAGCAGTCTGCCTAAAGATGCATTTATGCACTGGCTTCAGCATTTTCTTTCCCCTTGATGTAAACCTTTTGTACTTCTGGGGATTTCTACTTCCTTTCAATTTCCTGGCTCGGGGCTAGGCCTGAGCTAGACTCATTTCCCTAATCATGGTGGTTAATACCATTGGGCTTCAGTGAAGACTCAGATATTCCTAGTTTAGGTCATCCTAGCAATTCTATAAGTTCCAAGGGATCTGTTCTCTAGTAATATGTTTTTCTAACTGAGGCCTCTGGGAAGTCATTCTGACTGGTTATTTTTTTAACTAGTTGTTAAATTAATTAATGTTTCTAATGATTAGATGTGTTTGACTGGAGGAATTTGGTATACAAGTCCCCTCAATGTGGGGGAACTATATAGTGGATTCAAATCTTAGAAAGAAGATTGAATTAGGTGCTCTCCTATGTCTTTTTATCTCTTCATTTCTTCTGCAATTTGTTTGATCTGTATAACTCTTTTGATCTATGCATTTCAAGCCAAGTAAGAAGGCTACCATTTATACACTTCAATTCATAGGCAACATGTTAAAGCAGACTTAAGCACAGAATTAAGTATAATTGTAGCTATAAAGTGTGGATTCAAGTTAGAGACAGATTAGGGGAGGATATGGAGAGGTGATGGGTGGGAGAGGTGTTGCCAGATTACCCCCTCCCACGTGTTTGTGCATGGAGTTACTTACGTTACCCTGATGTCTTAGCTATTTGGATATGCTACAGAGATAAAAAGTATTGTTGGTGGAAATTTCTTCTTATCGTTGTCCTCTTCATTTAGATACTTTTATAAAGAAAAGTCACTCAAAAGCCCTGAAGGGATCCTAGGACCAAACGTGTCTGATGAGTGGTGGTAGCATCTGTAATCTTGGTGTCTTTTTTGGTTAAAATAAAATTGAAGAATGTCAGACACCCAAAAGCAAGGCACAAAATTAATCAAACTTAGCATCTCTTTTCCTCAGGGATTCCTAAATCCTAAATCTCAGCCTTTCAAAAGTTACTGCAAAGATCATAAGGGATAAAAATGGTCATTTAAAAACCCATGGAAGAACATTAATTTAAATTATGATAATATGACCTATTAAAGAGATACACTCTGGTCTCCCACCAGACTAAAATAAATCAATTTTGTTAATCTTTTGGGAAGAAAATGGAAGTTACTTACATGAGTGGTCAGAAATTAAAACTAAGTGAAACTAGCTATAGTATATTACCTTTCTCTCTAATGGTGTTTGCACAGGGAGTGGTGATCTCTGCCATTTTCTCAGGCTTTCAACACTTTTTAAAATCTATGCTCTACCCTTGGGTAGAAAATGATCAAAAGCATCACAAATTCAGAAAAATGTAAAGCAGATTTCTGCCCACATCAGGAGGGACAGACAGAACTTGACCCAGGTGTTCATGCTGTAGGAGAAATTGTATATAAAATTAGTACCACCTGTGCTGATTAAAGTTAATGATTAGACCTAGATAAATACTGTGCATGAAGACTCAGATCTGCCAATACCTAAGCCATCCTCTTACCTACAAACATCAACTACAAAGGGACAAAGTCCCCATCAGCTCCCCTCCCTTCTCTCTTTTAAGTTCAATAGGCAGTCAAAGTCATAATGTTTTAAGTGGGGACCTTATAATCAGGATTGGAGTAACTTTATCCAGCATGCCAAATAAAATTTTAAAATATCGCAGATTTGGGTCAAGTTTGAAGCAAAAAAAAAGAAAAATTAAGATGGGAATAGACACTGTAGAAAGAATTAGAATGCATATCCCAAGGTGTTAAGATCACAGAGATAATGTCTTAGAAATAATCTATGACATCATTTAGATGTAATTAGTATCCCGAGGAGTCTTGACTAATTGTGTACATGCAAACATGTTTTATTTCTAGTTGTTGTGATCAGTTGAACCCTATTGAACTTACTTTTCATTCACTCATAATTCATTCTACAAATATTTATTGAGAACTTGTTGTATGTCAAACACTCTTTTAGGTACTGGGGATATAGTGATAAATAAAATAAAATAAAATCCTTGCCCTTATGGATTTTGCACTCTTCTAGATAATAATTCCCTTTATTGTAGTCTGATTCCATACTTCTTCAGATACTTTAGTTTATTTAAAAGCCACTATGATCTACTAAGATTGTCTTTGTTTTGGGTTATTCTGTATACTGTTCTTTTTTTTTTTTTTTTTTTTTTTTGCGGGCCTCTCACTGTTGTGGCCTCTCCCACCGCGGAGCACAGGCTCCGGACGCCCAGGCCCAGCGGCCATGGCTCACGGGCCCAGCCGCTCAGCGGCACGTGGGATCCCCCCGGACCAGGGCACGAACCCGCGTCCCCTGCATCAGCAGGCGGACTCTCAACCACTGCGCCACCAGGGAAGCCCTGTATACTGTTCTTAATGCGAGGTACAATGTGTAAAGTACAAATAAATCAATACTAGTACAAACAGAGATATAAAGGTATGTTTTTTGCTTTGGAATGTAGGCAACAGGGAAAGCAACTAGGACAAGGAAACTGGTGTAAGATAAGCAGGACAAAAAACAAAACAGATAAAAAGCACAAAATAACAGGGTAGTAGTGTCTGGGGTGAGTGCCATGAACTGGTAGCTGGAACCAAGTGAGAGATGTAGAGTTGGATGGAGGGTAGGCTTGATACTGAATGTCCATTAAGAAATCCCCGAACAAAAGTCAGGTAGGGAAGCTGGTGGAAAGTCATAAACAATGAATGAAACTCAAGCGTATGTCAGCAGCACGTGCAAGCAAACACCACGGTATAGAGCAAGATCAGGTGTCCTGGGAAAATAGCCAGAAATTAAAAGAAACTGAAGGAGAAGAGTAAAGCCAACAAGAGGTCAGAGGTAGATGGATTGAGTGGGCTGTAGCTGGGGGTGGGGACCAGGTGGTCTGGATAAGTGAGATGAGGCTTATGGGGCCAGCAATAAATATAGCAGGGGGTTGGAAAACCTAAGTTGGAACTGGCAAGTGCTAATGCAAACTGGATGAGTATTGAGATGGAGAAATCTGAAGCAAAGAAAGAAAATTTTGAAGTGGGAAGGAAGGGAGAAATCTGGGTCTGGACCTGGTCAGGAAGTTCAAGGGCCTCTTAACAGGAGTAGGCTAGTTTGAGGAAGGTTGGCAGATTGGCTGTCCTGGAGTTGGAAAATCATTGTTGAGAATGGGAAGTTGACAAACAAGAAGCATTAACTTCTTGGGGGGTTATCTCATAGCATATGGGGTCCCCTCACTGGGAGACAGTCCCTGAGAAAGGATGCTAACATTTGTGAGCACAGCAGTATCTGTCTATAACAAAGGCATTGCATATATTGGTTTGGCCAAAAAGTTCATTCGGGTTTTTCCATAAGATGTTATGGAAAACCTAAATGAACATTTTGGCCAACCCAAAGTAAATAACATTGGATATTTTACATATTGAGCTTACTGCTTCTACTTTGTTCCTGTTCTCCATGCAGCAGGGAAAAGGAATGTTTTAAAATATGAGTGAGGGTTGAGACTTCTGGAATGCTGGTATGAGTTTAGTGGACAGTTTTCCCAGCAAAAAAAGTATTTAACTGATGAAAAAAAAATATATTTAAAGTCTCTAGAAATTGTCTTTAGAGTATATAATAAATGGGGAAATATGTATTCAAGAAAATCTGCAAGAAAAAAATAATGAGTCCATGGCATTTTTTTCTTAACATCTTTATTGGAGAATAATTGCTTTATAATGGTGTGTTGGTTTCTGCTTTATAACAAAGTGAATCAGCTCTACATATACATATATCCCCATATTGCTTCCCTCTTGCATCTCCCTCCCTCCCACCGACCCTATCCCACCCCTCTGGGTGGTCACAAAGCATGGAGCTGATCTCCCTGTGCTATGCAGCTGCTTCCCACTAGCTATCTATTTTACGTTTGGTAGTGTATATATGTCTATGCCATTCTCTCACTTTGTCCCAGCTTACCCTTCCCCCTCCTCATGTCTTCAAGTCCACTGTCTAGAAGGTCTGTGTCTTTATTCCTGACCTTCCCCTAGGTTCTTTGTGACCTATTTTTTTTTTTAGATTCCATATATATGTATTAGCATACGGTATTTGTTTTTCTCTTTCTGACTTACTTCACTCTGTATGACAGACTGTAGGTCCACCCACCTCACTACAAATAACTCAATTTCATTTCTTTTTATGGCTGAGTAATATTCCATTGTATATATGTGTCACATCTTTATCCATTCATCTGTCAATGGACACTTAGGTTGCTTCCATGTCCTGGCTATTGTAAATAGAGCTGCAATGAACGTTGCAGTACATGACTCTTTTTGAATTATGGTTTTCTCAGGGTATATGCCCAGCAGTGGGATTGCTGGGTCGTATGGTAGTACTATTTGTAGTTTTTTATGGAATCTCAATACTGTTCTCCATGGTGGCTGTATCAATTTACATTCTCACCAACAGTGGAAGAGTGTTCCCTTTCTCCACATCCTCTCCAGCATTTATTCTTTCTAGATTTTTTGATGATGGGCATTCTGACTGGTGTGAGATGATATCTCATTGTAGTTTGTTTTTTTGAGGGGGGTATGCAGGCGTCTCACTGTTGTAGCCTCTCCCATTGCAGAGCACAGGCTCTGGATGCGCAGGCTCAGCAGCCATGGCTCATGGGCCCAGCCACTCCGCGACATGTGGGATCTTCTCGGACTGGGACACGAACCTGAGTCCCCTGCATCGGCAGGCGGACTCTCAACCACTGTGTCACCAGGGAAGCCCTCATTGTAGTTTTGATTTGCATTTCTCTAATGATTAATGATGTTGGGCATTCTTTCATGTGTTTGTTGGCAATCTGTATATCTTCTGTGGAGATATGTCTGTTTAGGTCTTCTGCCCATTTTTGGATTGGGTTTTCTCTTTTTTTGATATTGTGCTCCATGAGCTGCTTGTAAATTTTGGAGATTAATCCTTTGTCAGTTGCGTCACTTGCAACTATTTTCTCCCATTCTGAGGGTTGTCTTTTCATATTGTTTAAGGTTTCCTTTGCTGTGCAAAATCTTTTAAGTTTCATTAGGTCCCATTTCTTTATTTTGGTTTTTATTTCCATTTCTCTAGGAGGTGGGTCAAAAAGGATCTTGCTGTGATTTATGTCATGGAGTGTTCTGCCTATGTTTTCCTCTAAGAGTTCTATAGTGTCTGGTCTTACATTTAAATCTTTAATCCACTTTGAGTTTATTTTTGTGTATTGTGTCAGTGAGTGTTCTAATTTCATTCTTTTACTTGTAGCTGTCCAGTTTTCCCAGCACCACTTAGTGAAGAGGCTGTCTTTTCTCCATTGTATATTCTTGCTTCCTTTATCAAAAATAAGGTGACCATATGTGCGTGGATTTATCTCTGGGCTTTCTATCCTGTTCCATTGATCTGTATTTCTGTTTTTGTAGCAGTACCATACTGTCTTGATTACCATAGCTTTGTAGTATAGTCTGAAGTCAGGGAACCTGATTCGTCCAGCTCCGTTTTTCTTTCTTAAGGTTGCTTTGGTTATTTGGGGTCTTTTATGTTTCCATACAAATTGTGAAATTTGTTGTTTTAGTTCTGTGAAAAATGCCATTGGTAGTTTAATAGGGATTGCATTGAATCTGTAGAGTGCGTTGGGTAGTATAGTCATTTACCCAATGTTGATTCTTCCAGTTCCAGAACATGGTATATCTCTCCATCTATTTGTATCATCTTTAATCAGTGTCTTAGAGTTTTCTGCATACAGGTCTTTTGTCTCCTTAGGTAAGATTATTCCTAGATATTTTATTCTTTTTCTTGCAATGGTAAATAGGAGTGTTTCCTTAATTTCACTTTCAGATTTTTCATAATTAGTGTATAGGAATGCAAAAGATATCTGTGCATTAATTTTGTGTCCTGCTACTTTACCAAATTCATTGATTAGCATAGTAGTTTTCTGGTAACATCTTTAGGATTCTCTATGTGTAGTATCATTTCATCTGCAAACAGTGACAGCTTTCCTTCTTTTTGATTTGAATTCCTTTTATTTCTTTTTTTTCTCTGATTGCTGTGGCTAGAACTTCCAAAATTATGTTGAATAAGAGTGGTGAGAGTGGGCAACCTTGTCTTGTTCCTGATCTTAGTGGAAATTTTTTCAGTTTTTCACCATTGAGAACGATGCTGGCTGTGGGTTTGTCATATATGGCCTTTATTATGTTGAGGAAAGTTCCCTCTGTGCCTACTTTCTGCAGGGTTTTTATCATAAATCGGTGTTGAATTTTGTCAAAAGCTTTTTCTGATTCTACTGAGATGATCATATGCTTTTTATTCTTCAGTTTCTTAATATGGTGTATCACATTGATTGATTTGCATATACTGAAGAATCCTTGCATTCCTGGGATAAACCCCACTTGATCATTATGTATGATCTTTTTAATGTGCTGTTGGATTCTGTTTGCTAGTATTTTGTTGAGGAGTTTTGCATCTATGTTCATCAGTGATATTGGCCTATAGTTTTCTTTCTTTGTGACATCTTTGTCTTGTTTTGGTGTCAGGGTGGCCTCGTAGAAAGAGTTTGGGAATGTTCCTCCCTCTGCTATCTTTTGGAAGAGTATGAGAAGGATAGGTGTTAGCTCTTCTCTAAATATTTGATAGAATTCGCCTGTGAAGCCAACTGGTCCTGGGCTTTTGTTTGTTGGAAGATTTTTAATCCATTTCAATTTCAGTGCTTGTTCTTAGGTGTTCATATTTTCTATTTCTTCCAGGTTCAGTCTCGGCATGTTGTGCATTTCTAAGAATGTGTTCATTTATCCAAGTTGTCCATTTTATTGGCATAGAGTGGCTTGTAGTAATCTCTCATGATCCGTTGTATTTCTGCAGTGTCCATTGTTACTTCTCCTTTTTCATTTCTAATTCTATTGATTTGAGTCTTCTCCCTTTTTTTCTTGATGAGTCTGGCTAATGGTTTATCAATTTTGTTTATCTTTTCAAAGAACCAGCTTTTAGTTTTATTGATTTTGCTATCATTTCCTTCATTTCTTTTTCATTTTTTTTCTGATCTGATCTTTATGATTTCTTTTCTTCTGCTAACTTTGGCGCTTTTTTCTTCTTCTTTCTCTAATTGCTTTAGGTGCAAGGTTAGGTTGTTTATTTGAGATCTTTCCTTTTTCTTAAGGTAGGATTGTATTGCTATAAACTTCCCTGTTAGAACAGTTTTTGCTGCATCCCATAGGTTTTGGGTCGTCGTGTTTTCATTGTCATTTGTTTCTAGGTATTTTTTGATTTCCTCTTTGATTTTTTCAGTGATCTCTTGGTTATTAAGTAGTGTATTGTTTAGCCTCCATGTTTTTTTTTGTTTGTTTGTTTTTTGTTTTTTTGTGGTACTTGGGCCTCTCACTGCTGTGGCCTCTCCTGTTGCAGAGCACAGGCTCTGGACACGCAGGCTCAGTGGCCATGGCTCACAGGCCCAGCTGCTCTGTGGCATGTGGGATATTCCTGGACCGGGGCATGAGCCCATGTCCCTTGCATCGGCAGGTGGACTCTCAACCACTGCGCCAGCAGGGAAGCCCTGTTTTATATATAGTTTGTTTTTTTTCTGTAATTGATATCTAGTCTCATAGCATTGTGGTCAGAAAAGATACTTGATATGATTTCATTTTTCTTAAACTTACCAAGGTTTGATTTGTGACCCAAGATATGATCTATCCTGGAGAATGTTCCATGAGCACTTGAGAAAAATGTGTATTCTGTTGTTTTAGGATGGAATGTCATTTAAATATCAATTAAGTCCATCTTTTTTAATGTATCATTTAAAGCTTGTGTTTCCTTATTTATTTTCATTTTGGATGATCTGTCCTTGGTGAAAGTGGGGTGTTGAAGTCCCCTACTATGATTGTGTTACTGTCGATTTCCCCTTTTATGGCTGTTAGTATTTGCCTTATGTATTGAGGTGCTCCTATGTTGGGTGCATAAACATTTACAATTGTTATATCTTCTTCTTGGATTGATCCCTTGCTCATTATGCAGTGTCCTTCCTTGTCTCTTATAATAATCTTTATTTTAAAGTCTATTTTGTCTGATATGAGAATTGCTACTCCAGCTTTCTTTTGATTTCCATTTGCATGGAATATCTATCTCCATCCCCTCACTTTCAGTCTGTATGTGTTCCTAGGTCTGAAATGAGTCTCTTGTAGACAGCAAATATATGGGTCTTGTGTTTGTATCCATTCAACCAGTCTTTGTCTTTTGGTTGGAGTATTTAATCCATTTACACTTAGGTAATTATGTATACTACTGATCCTATTACCATTTTCTTAATTGTTTTTGGTTTGTTATTTTAGGTCTTTTCCTTTTCTTGTGTTTCTGGCATAGAGAGGTTCCTTTAGCATTTGTTATAAAGCTGGTTTGATGATGCTGAACTCTCTTTGCTTTGCCTGTCTGTTAATTTCTCTGTTGAATCTGAATGAGATCCTTGCTGGGTAGAGTAATCTTGGTTGTAGGTTTTTCCCTTTCATCACTTTAAATATGTCTTGCCACTCCCTTCTGCCTTGCAGAGTTTCTGTTGAAATAGCAGTTGTTAACCATATGGGGATTCCCTTGTATGTTATTTGTTGTTTTTCCCTTGCTGCTTTTAATATTTTTCCTTTGTATTTATTTTTTGATATTTTGATTAATATGTGTCTTGGTGTGTTTCTATGTGGAATTATCCTATATGGGACTCTGCACATCCTGCACTTGATTAACTATTTACTTTCCTTTATTAGGGAAGTTTTCATCTACAATCTCTTCAAATATTTTCTCAGTCCCTTTCTTTTTCTCTTCTTCTTCTAGGACCCCTATGATTCGAATGTTGGTGCATTTTATGTTGTCCCAGAGGTCTCTGAGACTGTCCTCAATTCTTTTCATTCTTTTTTCTTTATTCTGCTCTGTAGTAGTTATTTCCACTATTTTATCTTCTAGGTCATTTATCTGTTCTCTGCCTCAGTTATTCTGCTATTGATTCCTTCTAGAGAATATTTAATTTCATTTATTGTGCTTTTCATCATTGCTTGTTTGCTCTTTAGTTCTTCTAGGTCCTTGTTAAACGTTTCTTGAATTTTCTCCATTCTATTTCCAAGATTTTGGATCATCTTTACTATAATTACTCTAAATTCTTTTTCAGGTAAACTGCCTATTTCCTCTTCACTTGTTAGGTCTCGTGGGGTTTTACCTTGCTGCTTCATCTGCTGTGTGTTTCTCTGTCTTCTCATTTTGCTTAATTTACTGTGTTTGGGGTCTCCTTTTTTTTTAATGCTGCAGGTTCGTAGTTCCCATTGTTTTTGGTGTCTGCCCCCAGTGGCTAAGGTTAGTTCAGTGGGTTCTGTAGGCTTCCTGGTAAAGGGGACTACTGGCTGTTTTCTGGTGGATGAGGCTGGATCTTTTCTTTATGTCTGCCCCCAGTGGCTAAGGTTAGTTCAGTGGGTTCTGTAGGCTTCCTGGTAAAGGGGACTACTGGCTGTTTTCTGGTGGATGAGGCTGGATCTTTTCTTTATGGTGGGCAGGTCCACCTCTGGTGGTGTGTTTTGGAGTGTCTGTTACCTTATTATGATTTTAGGCAGCTCTCTGCTAATGGATGGGGTTGTGTTCCTGTCTTGATAGTTGTTTGGCATAGTGTGTCCAGCACTGTAGCTTGCTTGTCATTGAGTGGAGCTGGGTCTTGGCGTTGAGATGGAGACCTCTGGGAGATTTTCACCATTTGATATTACGTGGAGCTGGGAGGTTTCTGGTGGACCAATGTCTTGAACTTGGCTCTGCCACCTCAGAGGGGCAGGCCTGACACCCAGCCAGAATACCGAGAGCCTGTAATCCACATGGCTCAGAAGAAAAAGGAGAAAAAAGGAAAGAAAAAATTACAATAATAAAAAATAAAATAAAGTTTTTAAAATAAAAAGTAATTATTAAAAATAAAAATTTAAAAAGTAATAAAAGAAAAGAAAGAAAGAAAGAAGAGAGCAAGCAAACCAAAAAACAAATCCACGAATGATAATAAGTACTAAAAACTATACTAAAAAACAACAACAAAAACGGACAGACAGAACCCTAGGACAAATGGTAAAAGCAAAGCTATACAGACAAAATCACATACAGAAGCATACACATACACACTCACAAAAAGAGAAAAAGGGAAAAAAAATATATCGTTGCTCCCAAAGTCCACCGCCTCAATTGGGGATGATTCGTTGTCTTTCAGGTATTCCAGAGATTCAGAGTACATCAAATTGATTGTGGAGATTTAATCCATTGCTGCTGAAGCTGCTGGGAGAAATTTCCCTTTCTCTTTGTTCGCAGAGCTCCTGGGGTTTAGCTTTGGATTTGGCCTTGCCTTTATGTGCAAATTGCCTGAGGGCGTCTGTTCCCCACTCAGACAAGATGGGGTAAAAGTAGCAGCTGATTAGGGGGCTCTGGCTCACTCAGGCGGTGGGGGGGAGGGAGAGACATGGAATGAGGGGTGAGCCTGCAGTGGCAGAGGCCAGCGTGACATTGCAACAGCCTAAGGAATGCCGTGTGTTCTCCCTGGGGAGTTGTCCCTGTATCACGGGACCCTGGCAGTGGCAGGCTGCACAGGCTCCTGGGAGGAGAAGTGTGCATAGTGACCTGTGCTTACACACATGCTTCTTGGTGGCTGCAGCAGCAGCCTTAGCATCTCATACCCGTCTCTGGTGTCCACGCTGTGAGCCGTGGCTCACGCCCGTTTCTGGAGCTCATTTAGGTGGTGGTCTTAATCCCCTCTCCTCGTGCACCATGAAACAAAGTGGCAAGAAAAAGTCTCTTGCCCCTTCGGCAGCTCCAGACTTTCTTCCGGACACACTCCTGGTTAGCTGTAGTGTACTAGCCCCCTTCAGGCTGTGTTCATGCAGCCAACCCCAGTCCTCTCCCTGGGATCTGAACTCTGAAGCCCGAGCCTCAGCTCCCAGCCTCCGCCCATCTCAGCAGGTGAGCAGACAAGCCTCTCGGGCTGGTGAGTGCTGGTCAGCACTGATTCTCTGTGCGGGAATCTCTCTGCTTTGCTCTCCGCACCTCTGTGGCTGCGCTCTCCTCTGCAGCTCCAAAGCTCCACCACCTGCAGTCTCTGCCGGTGAAGTGTGTGGAATCCTTTCCTTCTTCACAGCTCCCTCCCACTGGTGCAGGTCCCGTCCCTATTCTTTTGTCTCTGTTTTTCCTTTTTTCTTTTGCCCTCCCCAGGTAGGTGGGGAGTTTCTTGCCTTTGGGGAAATCTGAGTTCTTCTGCCAGCATTCAGTAGGTGTTCTGTAGGGGTTGTTCCACATGTAGATGTATTTCTGATGTACTTGTGGGGAGGAAGGTTATCTCCACATCTTACACTTCCGCCATCTTGAAGCTCCTCCAAGTCTGTGGTATTTGAACCAGAACCTACACCAATTTCCCCCTCCCCTTAGCCCCATGCAACAGAAGCTGTAGTGTAATCATTTTACTTTGAGCAGGTACAGCCAAGAAGAAGGGGGCTTTGTCTCTCCCCAGATCCTAGGGCTACTGTTTCATTCCACCAGGGGCCGTGTCTCTTACCTACCTTCCACCCTCCCAGCTCATGTCACAAAAGTGCTATTCCAGACAGGTGCAGCTGAGAGGATTGGTGTTCCCTTCCCTCATCTAGCTCCTATTTGCATGGGAAGTGTTTTGGCTGTCCCCAGCTCCAGTGAGGTGGTGCAGAGTTTCTTCCTGGGGAAAGAGGCGGGCCTTAAAGACAGAGAGGCCCACAACTCTGCCTGAGCAGACTTAATTTATTTGGAACAGCATATGGAAAAGTTCATGCCTGGGGTTTTGCTGAAAACAATAGATATCTCAGTGGTGAGCAATTAAGAGGGCCTAGTAGTTCCATGATACAAGTAGTAGAGAAAGTGATAAGCAAGGAGAGCCCTCCTGTTCACTCTCATACCTGGGGATCCAGAAGGCTGTGTGTATGTGCTTGTATCTGCTCAGGAGCAGTCAAAGCTGAATGTGGGGCAGACTAGAAAGCATGACCTAAGCCACACACAGATCCATCAGCAAAATGTGGAAACCTTACTGGCTTGAGAGAAGTAAGTACAACCTCTGACTAAACACTAGCTGAACAATAAGCTACTCTGATCCTAGGAAGCCAAGCTTCCTAGGAAGACTGTATGCATGTATCACACTGCCCTCCCAGGAGTGAATAGTGACAGAAACTGAGCCACTTTGTTTCCTGGTGCACAAGGAGAGGGGATTAATAGTGTTGCTTAAAGGAGCTCCAGAGATGGGCGCAAGCTGTGGCTATCAGCACGGACCCCACAGAGACGGACATGAGATGCTAAGGCTGCTGCTGCATCCACCAAGAAGTCTGTGTGCGAGCATAGGTCACTATCCCCACCTCCCCTCCCCGGGCCTGTGCACCCGCCACTGCCAGGGTCCCATGATACAGGGACAACTTCCCCAGGAGAATGTACAGCGTGCCTCAGGTTGGTGCAAAGTCACGCTGGCCTCTGCATGCTTGCCCTGCATCTGTACCCCTCCATCCCCAAGGCCTGAGTTAGCCAGAGCCTGAATCAGGTGCTCTTTTAAACCCATCCTGTCTGAGCGAAGAACAGATGCCCTCAGGTAACCTACACACAGGGGCTGGGCCACATCCAAAGCTGAACCCCAAGAGCTGTGGAAACAAAGAAGAGAAAGCGAAATTTCTCCCAGCAGCCTCAGGAGCAACGGATTAAAGCTACACAATCAACTTGATGTACTCTGCATCTGTGGAATACCTGAATAGACAACGAATCATCCCAAATTGAAGAGGTGAACTTTGAGATCAAGATAGATTATTATTTCCCCTTTTCCGCTTTATGTGAATGTGTATGTGTATGCTTCTGTAGGAGATTTTGTCTGTATAGCTTTGCTTTCACCATTTGTCCTAGAGTTCTGTCCATCCTTCTTTTTTATAACTTAAAACATTTTTTCTTAATAATTATTTTTCATTTTAATAATTTTATTTTATCTTACTGTGTTTTATCCTCTTTCTTTCTCTCTTTCTCTTTCTTTCTCTCTTTCTTTCCCTTTCTTTCTTCCTTTTATACTTTTTTTTTTTTTTTGTGGGCCTCTCACTGTTGTGGCCTCTCCCATTTCAGAGCACAGGCTCTGGACGTGCAGGCTCAGCAGCCATGGCTCACGGGCCCAGTCGCTCTGCAGCATGTGGGATCCTTCCGGACCGGGGCACGAACCCGTGTCCCCTGCATCGGCAGGGGACTACGCCACCAGGGAAGCCCTTTCTTTCTTTCTTTCTTTCTTTCTTTCTTTCTTTCTTTCTTTCTTTCTTTCTTTCTTTCTTTCTTTCTTTCTTTCTTTCTTTCATTTTTTCTCCCTTTTATTCTGAGCCGTGTGGAAGACAGGCTCTTGGTGCTCCTGCCAGACATCAGGGATGTGCCACTGAGGTGGGAGAGCCAACTTCAGGACACTGGTCCACAAGAGACCTACCAGCTCCATGTAATATCAAACTGCAAAAATCTCCCAGAGATCTCCATCTCAACACCAAGACCCAGCTTCACTCAACGACCAGCAAGCTACAGTGCTGGACACCCTATGCAAAACAACTAGCAAGACAGGAACACAGCCCCATCCATTAGCAGAGAGGCTGCCTAAAATCATAATAAGGCCACAGACACCACAAAACACACCAACAAACGTGGACTTGCTCACCATAAAGACAAGATCCAGCCTGATCCACCAGAACACAGGCACTAGTCCCCTCCACCAGGAAACCTACACAACCAAATGAAATAACCTTAGCCACTGGAGAGACACCAAAAACAATGGGAACTATGAACCTGCAGCCTGTGAAAAGGAGACCCCAAACACAGTAAGATAAGCAAAATGAAAACACAGAAAAACACACAACAGGTGAAGGAGCAAGGTAAAAACCCACCAGGCCTAACAAATGAAGAGGAAATAGGCAGTTTACATGAAAAAGAATTCAGAATAATGATAGTAAAGATGATCCAAAATTTTGGAAATAGAAGAGAGAAAACACAAGAAACATTTAACAAGAAGAACTAAATAATAAATAATTATTTATTAATTATTATTTATTAATATTAATTAATATAAATAGCAATATTAATATTTAATATTATTATTATTTAATAATAAATAATAATAAATAATAAATTTAAAAGAACTAAAGAGGAAACAAGCAATGATGAACAACACAATAAATGAAATTAAAAATACTCTTGAAGGGCTCAAGAGCAGAATAACTGAGGCAGAAGAATGGATAAGTGACCTGGAAGATAAAATAGTGGAATGAACTACTGCAGAGCAGAATAAAAAAAAAAGAATTAAAAGAACTGAGGACAGTCTCAGAGCACTCTGGGACAACATTAAACGCATCAACATTCAAATTATAGGCGTCCCAGAAGAAGAAGAGAAAAAGAAAGGGACGGAGGAAATATTTGAAGAGATTATAGTTGAAAACTTGCCAAATATGGGAAAGGAAATAGTTAATCAATTCCAGGAAGCACAGAGAGTCCCATACAGGATGAATGCAAGGAGAAAAACACCAAGACACATAATAATGAAACTATCAAAAATTAAATACAAAGAAAACATATTAAAAGCAGCAAGGGAAAAGCAACAAATAACACACAAGGGAATCCCCATAAGGTTAACAGCTGATCTTTCAGCAGAAACTCTGCAAGCCAGAAGGGAGTAGCAGGACATATTTAAAGTGATGAAGGAGAAAAACCTACAACCAAGATTACTCTACCCAGCAAGGATCTCATTCAGATTTGATGGAGAAATTAAAATCTTTTCAGAGAAGCAAAATCTGAGAGAGTCCAGCACCACCAAACCAGCTTTACAGCAAATGCTAAAGGAACTTCTCTAGGCAAGAAACAAAAGAGAAGGAAAAGACCTACAATAACAAACCCGAAACAATTAAGAAAATGGTATTAGGAACATACATATTGATAATTACCTTAAATGTAAATGGATTAAATGCTCCCACCAAAAGACACAGACTGGCTGAATGGATACAAAAACAAGACCCATATATATGCTGTCTACAAGAGACCCACTTCAGACCTAGGGACACATACAGACTGAAAGTGAGGGGATGGAAAAAGATATTCCATGCAAATGGAAATCAGAAGAAAGCTGGAGTAGCAATTCTCATATCAGACAAAATAGACTTTAAAATAAAGACTATTATAAGGGACAAGAAAGGACACTACATAATGATCAAGGGATCAATCAAGAAGAAGATAGGGCTTCCCTGGTGGCGCAGTGGTTGAGAATCCACCTGCTGATGCAGGGGACACGGGTTCGTGCCCCAATCCGGGAAGATCCCACATGCCGCAGAGCGGCTGGGCCCGTGAGCCATGGCTGCTGAGCCTGCACATCTGGAGCCTGTGCTCTGCAATGGGAGAGGCCACAACAGTGAGAGGCCCACATACCACACGCACACAAAAAAGAAGAAGATAGAACAATTGTAAATATTTATGCACCCAACATAGGAGCACTTCAATACATAAGGCAAATACTAACAGCCATAAAAGGGGAAATCGACAGTAACACAATCATAGCAGTGGACTTTAACACCCCTCTTTCACCAATGGACAGGTCATCCAAAATGAAAATAAATAAGGAAACACAAGCTTTATATGATACATTAAACAAGATGGACTTAATTGATATTTATAGGACATTCCATCCCAAAACAACAGAATACACATTTTCTCTAGTGCTCATGGAACATTCTCCAGGATAGATTATATCTTGTGTCAGAAATGTAGCCTTGGTAAATTTAAGAAAGTTGAAAACGTATCAAGTGTCTTTTCCAACCACAATGCTATGAGACTCATATCAATTACAGGAAAAGATCTGTAAAAACTACAAACACATGGATGCTAAACAATACACTGCTTAATAAAGAAGTTATCACTGAAGAAATCAAAGAGAAATCAAAAAATACCTAGAAACAAATGACAATGGAGACACGATGACCCCAAACCTATGGGATGCAGCAAAAACTGTTCTAACAGGGAAGTTTATAGCAATACAATCCTACCTTAAGAAAAAGGAAAGATCTCAAATAAACAACCTAACCTTGCACCTAAAGCAATTAGAGAAAGAAGAAGAAAAAAGCGCCAAAGTTAGCAGAAGAAAAGAAATCATAAAGATCAGATCAGAAAAAAAATGAAAAAGAAATGAAGGAAATGATAGCAAAATCAATAAAACTAAAAGCTGGTTCTTTGAAAAGATAAACAAAATTGATAAACCATTAGCCAGACTCATCAAGAAAAAAAGGGAGAAGACTCAAATCAATAGAATTAGAAATGAAAAAGGAGAAGTAACAATGGACACTGCAGAAATACAACGGATCATGAGAGATTACTACAAGACACTCTATGCCAATAAAATGGACAACTTGGATAAATGAACACATTCTTAGAAATGCACAACATGCCGAGACTGAACCTGGAAGAAATAGAAAATATGAACACCTAAGAACAAGCACTGAAATTGAAATGGATTAAAAATCTTCCAACAAACAAAAGCCCAGGACCAGATGGCTCCACAGGCGAATTCTATCAAATATTTAGAGAAGAGCTAACACCTATCTTTCTCAAACTCTTCCAAAAGATAGCAGAGGGAGGAACACTCCCAAACTCATTCTATGGGTCCACCATCACCCTGATACCAAAATCAGACAAAGATGTCACAAAGAAGTAAAAATACAGGCCAATATCACTGATGAACATAGATGCAAAAGTGCTCAGCAACAAACTAGCAAACAGAATCCAACAGCACATTAAAAGGATCATACACCAGGATCAAGTGGGGTGTATTCAAGGGATGCAAGGATTCTTCAATATATGCAAATCAATCAGCATAATACACCATATTAACAAATTGAAGGAGAAAAACCATATGATCATCTCAATAGATGCAGAGAAAGCTTTCCACAAAATTCAACACCGATTTATGATAAAAACCCTGCAGAAAGTAGGCATAGAGGGAACTTTCCTCAACATAATAAAGGCCATATATGACAAATCCACAGCAAACATTGTCCTCAATGGTGAAAAACTGAAACCATTTCCACTAAGATCCAGAACAAGATAAGGTTGCCCACTCTCACCACTCTTATTCAACATAGTTTTGGAAGTTTTAGCCACAGCAATCAGAGAATAAAAAGAAATAAAAGGAATCCAAATTGGAAAAGAAGAAGTAATGCTCTCGCTGTTTGCAGATGACATGATACAATACATAGAGAATCCTAAGGATGCTACCAGAAAACTACTAGAGCTAATCAGTGAATTTGGTAAAGTAGCAGGACACACAATTAATGCACAGAAATCTCTGGCATTCTTATACACTAATGATGAAAAATCTAAAAGAGAAATTAAGGAAACACTCCCATTTACCATTGCAACAAAAAGAATAAAATATCTAGGAATAAACCTACCTAAGGAGACAAAAGACCTGTATGCAGAAAATTATAAGACACTGATGAAAGAAATTAAAGATGATACAAATAGGTGGAGAGATATACCATGTTCTTGGATTGGAAGAATCAACATTGTGAAAATGACTCTACTACCCAAAGCAATCTACAGATTTAATGCAATCACTATCAAACTACCACTGGCATTTTTTACAGAACTAGAACAAAAAATTTCACAATTTGCATGGAAACACAAAAGACCCCGAATAGCCAAAGTAATCTTGAGAACAAAAAATGTAACTGGAGGAATCAGGCTCCCTGACTTCAGACTATACTACAAACCTACAGTAATCAAGACAGTATGGTACTGGTACAAAAACAGAAATAGAGATCAATGGAACAGGATAGAAAACCCAGAGATAAACCCACACACATATGGTCACCTTATCTTTGACAAAGGTGGTAAGAATATACAGTGGAGAAAAGTCAGCCTCTTCAATAATTGGTGCTGGGAAAGCTGGACAGGTACATGTAAAAGTATGAAATTAGAACTCTCCCTAATGCCATACACAAAAATAAACTCAAAATCGATTAGAGACCTAAATGTAAGGACAGACACTATCAAGCTCTTAGAGGAAAACATAGGGAGAACACTCTATGACATAAATCACAGCAAGATCCTTTTTGACCCACCTCCTAGATAAATGGAAATAAAAACAAAAATAAACAAATGGGACCTAATGAAACATAAAAGCTTTGCACAGCAAAGGAAACCATAAACAAGACCAAAAAACAACCCTCAGAATGGGAGAAAATAGTTGCAAATGAAGCAACTGACAAAGGATTAATCTCCAAAATTTGCAAGCAGCTTATGCAGCTCAATAACAACAAAAAAAAACCACAATCCAAAAATGGGCAGAGACCTAAATAGACATTTCTCCAAAGAAGATATACAGATTGCCAACAAACACATGAAAGAATGCTCAACATCATTAATCATTAGAGAAATGCAAATCAAAACTACAATGAGATATCATCTCACACCAGTCAGAATGACCATCATCAAAAAATTTATAAACAATAAATGCTGAAGAGGGTGTGGAGAAAAGGGAACCATCTTGCACTGTTGGTGATAATGTAAATTGATACAGCCACTATGGAGAACAGTGTTGAGGTTCTTTAAAAAATTGCAAATAGATCTACCATACAACCCAGCAATCCCACTACCCTGAGAAAACCATAATTCAAAAAGATTCATGTACCAAAATGTTCATTATAGCTGTATTTACAATAGCCAGGACATGGAAGCAACCTAAGTGTCCATCAACAGATGAATGGATAAAGAAGATGTGGCACATATATACAATGGAATATTACTCAGGCATAAAAAGAAACGTAATTGAGTTATTTGTAATGAGGAGGATGGACCTAGAGTCTGTCATACAGAGTGAGGTAAGTCAGAAAGAGAAAAACAAATATCATATGCTAACACATATATATATGGAATCTAAGAAAAAAGAAAAAAAAGGTTATGAAGAACCTAGGAGTAAGATGGGAATAAAGACACAGACCTACTAGAGCATGGACTTGAGGATATGGGGAGGAGGAATGGTAAGCTGTGAAAAAGTGAGAGAGTGGCATGGACATATATACACTAACCAACATAAAATAGATAGCTCCTGGGAAGTAGCTGCATAGCACAGGGAGGTCAGCTCGGTGGTTTGTGACCACCTAGAGGGTTGGGATAGGGAGGGTGGGAGGGAGGGAGCCGTCTGCAAGAGGGAAGAGTTATGGGAACATATGTATATGTATAACTGATTCACTTTGTTATAAAGCAGAAACTAACACACCATTGTAAAGCAATTATCCTCCAATAAAGATGTTAAAAAGAAGAATAAAGAGAAATGAACAGTCTCAGTGTAATATGAAACACCATTTAATGTACCAACATAAAACTGATGGTAGTATCAGGAGAGGAGAGAAATGTACAGAAAAATTATTCAAAGAAATCATGATTGAAAACTTTCCAAATTTAGGGAAAAAATAATATCTAAATAGCTGAACAAACTATTACCATGATAAACACAAAGGGATCCATACTTAGAAACATCATAGTCAAAATGTTGAAAACCAGAGATAGAAAATCTTGAAAGCAGCAAGAGCACAATAAGATTAACAGCTGACTTCACATCAGAAACAATAGAGGGCAGAGTGCAATGTGACTCCTATAGTGGTCAGGCTCTTCTAGTGGCTTCCCATCTCTGAGATAAAATCCAAATGTTTAAACCAGCAACTGCCCCTCACCCCCCAATCGTATGCCATCCTTCCCTGAAAATGCCTTTACTTTATTCCACATTTTGATCTTAGTTTGGATAGGTATAGAATTCTTGGTTGGAAATAATTTTTCCTCAGAATTTGAAAGCACTGCTCTATTTTCCCTTTGGAAGCTTTAAGGATACTTGGATGTTCCTCTTCAACCCCAGTGCTCTGAAATGTCATAAAAATGTATTTAAGTGTGGATCACTTTTCTTTCATTGTGCTGGACACTCAGTGGGCCCTTTCGATTTGTAAATTCCCATGTGTGCATGTGCATGCGTGTGTGTTTGATTTCCCTTCCACCACCCCTCATGTGTTGAGCTTTATTAGTTCTGGTCTTAAGATATTTTCCTGTTCTCTGCCAAAGTCTGGGAGGAACTTGTTGCAATCCCAAGTGCACCAATCCAATCCTATTCTCTTGATCATCACTTGGCACGCAACTGTGCTTAATAAGTATTTATCAATGGTCAAAATGAAACTATGTATTAGGAGTGACTAATAAGATCAACTGAAATGTGATGGGCTATATATACATCACTGCTCTAAGTTGGCTGGATGGCCCTATGTCCCCTCTTCCTGTCCCCATTTCTTTTGTTAGCCTCTGATTCTGATTAGTTCCTGACTCTGATTCTCAAAGATCTTATATAAGTTTCACTTCTGTTTTGATATCACTTTTATGCAACAATTCTCCAAAACTGTCTCCAGTACAGCACATGACTTCTCTGTTCTGGCTCCAGAGTCATGCATTTAACCATTCAATTCTTCTAGCTCTAAAATTCCTGAAATTAATAACCACCTAAAAATAATAGTAGTTTCCAGTTATTGAGCAAAGGTAGATATTATGATCCCTATTTTTCATTTGAGGCATGGAAGCTTGCCTGGGTGAAAGAATGAGGCTTTCAATCCAGGTCTGACTCCAAGGCTTCATGCTTTTTCAGCCTTCCATACTGCCTCTCAGTCCTCACAGTGTGGTCATAAGGATCAAATGGGGCAAACTCAGCACAGACTTTGGTTATGTTTACGGAAATGGAAATTCTCCTTGAAATTTTCTCAACTTAAAAGGTGATTTCTGTATCTGGAGATATTAACACAAAGGAATGCATCTCTGATGATAAGATATAAGATGAGCTAGCAGTTATAGGGAGGGTGGAGGAGGTGGGCTAGTTTATTAGGGGAAGGGAGGCAGTGCCCTTCAAGGGCAGTGCCCTTGAAGAACCTCATCCAGGTGTTGTTTGGACAAGCAGAGATAGGTGATAACAGCAGAGCTTTTGCTGGCATTGCTTCCTCCATGGATGACGAAGCCAAGGACAGTGTGTTCCTGCTTGTGGGGGGAAGCAAGCTGTGCATTAGGAGGTAAATCTCTGGCTTGCAAAATGTTGAATAAGATACTCCTTTAAAAAGCTCACCAGCTGGCTAAATTTAGGATGGTGAACACCAACAGGCCAAGAATATTCTTTGGCCTTGGGCCCATAGCATTTTTTTTTTTTTTTTTTTTTTTTTCGGTACGTGGGCCTCTCCCTGCTGTGGCCTCTCCCGCTGCAGAGCACAGGCTCTGGACGTGCAGGCTCAGTGGCCATGGCTCACACGACCAGCCGCTCTGTGGCATGTGGGATCCTCCCAGACCGGGGCACGAATCCGTGTCCCCTGCATCGGCAGGCGGACTCTCAACCACTGCGTCAGCAGGGAAGCCCCGGGCCCATAGCATTTTCATTTGACTGGGAATTGGATGCATTTTCATTTCCTCTTGACTCTTAGTACATTTGTCTTTGGAGGAAGGAGACTTTGTGTTGATAACTGGGTAAGATCCTGTGGCAGTGACTAATGTTCCTGTTGAGTATGATAGTTAAAGATGGTTCTGTTTTTCTGGATCCTGTTTTTCTGTGAGTGGTTGAGTGTGTCCTATGAAGTTTTCATACAAATTTGTTTCATCAATTATCAATCTAGAGGAGCCTTTCTTGACTCTTCTCTGCTCTTCTTTCTCCTCTGAACTCCATTCTCTGAAGCTTACTCTTTCCTTTGAAGATGTTTTCAAAGACAAGAATATCATTAGCAACAGGATCCCTCTGCTGGCTATAGATAAAGTGTCTGAATGCCTGTTCATCTGCTTATTGATTCAATACCACCACTCCATGTCCACTCCCATGACTTCAGAGAAGCCCATCTTCCAAGCCAGCATCCTGCTAACCTGACTGTGAAAATAAACATCTAAACCTATGAAGTTTGAGAAGCAATAAGGGAGAAAAAAAAGTGTGGACTCTGACATCGGCAGGTTCAAGTTCCAATACCAACTTTGCTATTTACTGTACATACTATTTGCTTCTCTGAGCGTTGGTTTCCTTATCTGTAAGAAGATATTGATAACACTTTCCTTGAAAGCTTTTATTTGGCTTAAAAATGATGTACATAGGTGCTCTATAAGTGGTTATTCCCTTCTCTCTTCTTTTACAAGGAACAGTTGGTTTGGCCTTGTTACTCTTTCCTCTTCCCTCTGGCATTGCCCATCCAGCAGCACCAATCCCTGGCTCTGTCGCAGTGCTAATTCATTGTGAACCCTACGGAGAGTTCCCGGTTTTCATTCTTTTTTCCTTTTATTGGTTTGTTCCTCAGCAGACCTTAGTAGTTTTTAGTTACATCTAGTAATCTGGTTCAGATTCATTCATTCACTCAAGAAATGTGTACTAAGCACTTTTATATGCCAACGCTGCATTAAGTGCTAAAGATATAAAAGTCTCTGCCCTCAATGAACTCACAGTTTATTGGAGAAGACAGACGAATCAACATACAACTGCAACTGAGCCAGCTGATGCTAAGACAGTGCAGACGCACATAGAAAGGGCACCAAAGCCAACCTTGGGAAGTCACTAAGGGCTTCTTGGTGGAGGGGACAATTATACTGAAATCTAAGGATGAGTAAAAATTGACAAGGTAGAAGCCTGGTAGGGGTAGAGTGGTATGAAGAATGGTGAAGGTGAAGGCAGTCACTTCTGTGCAGCATGGAATGGCCTGGGCCTGGGAGAGGTCGTGTTGACCTTGGTATTGTCTACCTAGAAATTCCTGAGAGGCTGTGGGGCCTGGAGGTTTCAGAGAGGCAAAGGGTCATTGAGGATGACTGCTGAGAATTGTCCTTTTGCAGAGTATTTTAAAATATACTTTATTACTTTTCAGATACTATTCTGAAATAGTCCCAGTGTGATACTTTTGTTGGATAAGGGTCAGTGTTTGTGTGCATTTATGTGTGGAGAGGAGCAAGGTGTAGGGAAAAGTCACTTCTCTCAAGTTTTATGGCATAACATTAAATGTGTTTTCTCTGTAGGTTGTTCAGTTTCTAGGCCCAGGCAGTTTGAATAACAGGCTGTGACATCTTTGACCCAGCTACCCATCCCCACCCGAGGCTCTCATGAGACTCTCAGTGAACCTAAAGAAGATGCTGCTGCATTAGACAGGGTTTAGGCTGACTGATGGAGAGGAAGAATGTATAATACTAGATACAGGGCCATGGATCCCTGCCCAGAGGTGAGGGACATAGAAGAGAAGTGTAAGTGTGTGTGTATGTGTGTGTGCACACATGCGTGCATGTGTGTGTTGAAAATGAGTGGGACGCCAGCATATCTCCAAAGCTGGCTGCCACTTTTCACCTTCCTTCTCCAGTGCTTCCACCCTGCCCATCTACTACGCCCATCTATGTGGGGAACACCTAGGAGCTCCATTATGGAGTATTATCTGGGTTAGTCAGGCAGGGTCAAAGTGGCTCAATAGTTTCAAGTCTGCCTTGGTTGGGTAGGAGGCTCTTTCACTGGAAACTTTCAGCCATGGTTTCAGAGGTGGTGGATTGTCTCTTTTATCCTGTTCCCCTTCCCACCTTGCCACCCCTACCCCATCTGCCTTTGAGTATAATACAAAGTAGTTCTGCTTCATCCAGGATCTTCAGATCCCAAGATGGTCAGTAATTTTGACCCCATTCAGCAATTCTCAGGGTGGACCCTGAGACTGATGTCTCCTTATAACACTTTTCTTTTAGCACTTTCATCTATTCTCATCTTGGAATCTGAATTCCCCTATTGCGAAGGACTTCTCAAAGATTATCTAGTTCATTTTACATGTGATGAAGCTAATACATCAGGAAGTGTGGTGATTTGTCCAAAGCCACAGAACTAGCTGGTGTGAGAACCAGGTCACTAATTCTTAGCCCAGTAGTGTATAGTCCCAAACATTGGTTTCAGAAGTGTGAGAGACTGCTGACATATGTTAACGTTGTGCTAAGGGCCTCACAAGGCTTATGTCATTGATTTACCATGCTAGCCCTTCAAATAGGGCCATTGACACAGCAAAAGAAGGGAACAGACTCAGAGGGTGAAGTAACTTATCCACAGATGGAGTGGGGATTTGGAACAAGGTACAAAGCCTGTGTTCCTTTTTCCAGGCAACTTGATATTTACCTTCCCCACTTGAGCCTAAGAACTGAAGGACTTTGGACTGGGGTCAGGGGTTACTGACTTTTGCTATTAACAAACACTATGCAGAAATTTAAACCTGGGTCTGGCTGTGCATTTTCATTGTTACCCTCTACATTGAGGCCTTTAGGGCTTAGTCTCTCCATTGAGACAAGCTTTACCTCAATCCTGATTGAGTCCAGTGTCTGCCCTAGCTGGACTCAATACAGCTAGGAATTCATTCATACCAGGAATACATTCCTTGGGAGTGTATTTTTTTCTCACTTAGCCATCTTGATTCTACCCAGATTTATTCTTTGCTTTTGGGTTGGTTAAAGAATATTTGTTAAGGGAGGAAAAATTTTTAAATGCAGAGCTCAGTAATTTCAGAGAGGGATCTTAAATTCTTTCAAGCAGCCTTTCATAATGCCTTACTGGAAAGACCTCTTGACTTATAGATGACACATTTAATCACCACCTGGAATCGTTGTTTATATTATTAGCAGAGGCTCCTAGAAAGGGTGGGTATGACTGAAATTGTAGTTTCTCTTTATTTACATATAAAAAGTTCTCCCTCCCATTCCTCCATTGATCACAGCTGATTTGAGTTTTGGGGCCATGCATTCAATTCCTTTAATACGAATCAAGCACTCACAGGATGCAAGTCACTGTAGTGAAGACAGTCAGGCTGAATTATCTCCACTCATCTTTAGTCTTTAACTTTTGGAAGCTGGAGATTTGGAATGTAGAATTTAAAGGGGCCAGGATGCAGTTTTAACAGTATATTTGTTGTCTTAGATTCAAGTTATTTATGTCGTTTATTTGGGTCTGTTTGTGCATTTTGAGTTTGATGTGCTTGTCTGTGGTGTGACAGGATGTTCTCACATGGCTTCACAATGTTTCTGATTTTCCTGAAGTCATTGCACATTTCTTAAACATGCTCTTGCTTCACATCCAGGCTCACCTGCCTCTCTTTCATGACAGCATTTTGAGGAAATCCTGGGTCTCAGCATCTTTCTGTCTTGGTCTATAGAGCACATGGCCAGGTAACTCCTGAGGGCCAGGAGTATGTGAGCTGCAGCTCACATACTGAGTCCGGCAGGTGTCGAGTGAACTTTCCTCCTGGCTCATGCACAGATGTCTCTGTCATCCCTCAGCCAAGCATTCTCTGGCTTTTTACTGAATTACTGACCCACTGTGAGCTCTCTTATTATCTCTTTCTCACAGACCTGCTGTGGACTTATTTGTCTCAGGAGAGAAGCTCCTAAGACACAAGGAAGGCCAGAGGGCACTGGGAAAGAGTACAGCTTATTTGCCGTGGGCTGGGAGATGAGGAGTGGGGAGAAGATAGGGAGGAAGGCAATGCTGATTTTGGACACCAACGCTTCCATCTTTTCAGAATGAAACCTGTTCTTTAGGAAGCTTCTGTTCTGAAAACCTCTAGATAATGGAACACTGTAAGAGGCTATGGACCTCTCGGCGAAAGAGAGTGAAGGAGACTTTGCAGTATGTAAGATGTGCTGGTGGACATCAACCTTGGACTTTTCTTCATGGAGTGTCTTTCTAACCCCTCCCCCATACCTGTTTTCTCCCCCTCAACTTTGCTAGCTTTACCTATTACCCCTTCCTGATTTCTGCCTTACTCGATAACTTACATCTACCTGAAACTGTTTGGATTCTCACTGCAGTGTGTTCTGTGATGAGTCTTAGCTGGGGGCTTCAGTAGTTCTAGTAGGAACATTATTTTGAGAGTCTGAGGGTCTCAGAAGTAGAATGCCTCTTGGTCTGGGGGTTAAATTAAACTTCCGTGTGTTGCTGCCTTATTTTAAGATCACAAAGGCTCCAAGGCTATTGTGGCAGCCTACCCTTATGTGGTTAAGCCCACTGTATCATCACGTATAGTTGTGATAGGTTCTGTGAGGGTCTTAGCTATTTGTCTTACATAGGCAAACACTGACCTGGTACAAATGCCAAGAATGGGGTGAGTAGGTCCCTAAGGTAAGATGACAAAAGATATTGTTTCCCCGTGATGGCATCTGGCCTAAATTATTGAGATGGAAAAGCTGGTAGGGCTGGCTGAACATCCTCTCTTCAATCTTACCTCTTGTAGCTGCTTAATAAATGGCAAGAGTGAGGAAAAAATATGGATGCGGCCTTACTTCTCTGGAATCCATTTATTTAGTAGAAAGGATTCTAGAATTAGGTGATTTTTCTCCTCAACATTTTTCCTAACAGATTTTCTCTCCTTGTTACATCATAAGATTGATTTCTATCTTCCAAATGTGTTCATGAGATTGAGGGCTTTTCAGTGAAAGCATTACAAATCATCCACAAACAACGGGCGTCTTGGGGAGAAGTGGGGCCATTTCTACAATGCTCATTTTTTGCAGAGAGCAGCACCACCTGCCATCCTCCTGTATTTCCAATTTCACATTCTTCTTGTCTGCTTGAAGCTTGGTTATGAGAATTCCAGATGAGCTTGTGCTGGCTTTTAAAATTTGCGTGGTTTGAGGAGAAGGAGCAGTGACAGCTGATTGACACAGAAATGGCTAAGGAAGCCAGGCTGAATCAGAAGCCCTGATTCTGATGAAACCCCCATCTTTGCTGAGTGCTGGCTCGTCACCAACGAGGCCATATTTCAAAGTGATTTCACAAGTACTGGTTCATTGACACCTCCCAGCATCTGTGAAAGAGGCAGAGGAGGAAAGATTAAGTCCACGTGGCAGAAGCAGAAGCTGAGAACTTGAATGTTTTTGTGACATAACTTTAGCCCAAAGCAGGTTAGCGGTAGGGTTAGAAAAAACCCTAATTACTTTCCCACTGTATTTGGTGAGACCAAGGCCTGGGGAAATGTTCCTTAGGAGTCTCTATAAAGCATTTTTGTTGTTCAGTAGCAAGAAACTCAAGTGGGATCAGAATATTAACAAAAAGAAATCTGGATTTTGAAAAGAACCCCAATGGTAGCAAAAGATGTGATCCCAAATGAGCCAGAGGATGCCTGCATCTCAGTCACAGACCTCTTGTTCATTTGATTCCATAGGTTTTGAACTGACCCAGGGATTATTTTCTTTGCATTGTCCATTTAGATTCTGGGAACCCCTATCTGGAAAAGAAACTGACATTTTCTGTCAGACATTTTCCACAGCTTCTACAGTGGCCTGTGACATGCCTGTCTGGATACATAGGACTGTGAATGTCTTAGAGGAAAAGTTGTTGGGATTTGATTTTCTTTTTGATGTTTCCCAACTTGCAAACCTCTCACTGGCTTTTTACTTTTTCACTGATTTTCTGACTTGGAATAGACATATTCTAATCCATCATGTCTTTCAGACACGAGTTCTTGCTCTGGATTTTCTTGATGCCCTCATACCTTGGCCGTGGTGTCCTCTCTCTGAAGATCTGGATCTGCTCTTTGGGCCCCTGGGCTCCCTGATGCCTGACTGCTTGCCTGACTCCAGACCCTGATTCCATCTGAAACTTTGGCTTCTGGGGTCCTCTATCCTCTTGCCCTGTGACCTGAACCGTGTATTATTCTAAGTCTTGCTATTTTCCCTGTCTTTTTACCTGACCACTCTTACTGACCATTGTCCATGTGTAGGAGAAGTTATTTTGTAAGTTGAGAGCAAAACAAATGATCAAAATACCATCTTATGGAATCTTGAAAAAGTTTTGTCAAACTCTTCTATTTATTGATGAGAAAATAGGCCCAAAGAGATTTAGGAAGTTGTCTCAGTTCATAGAGAATGTTGGTGGCTGAGTCAAGTGTAGAACCCAGGTGTTTGTTCCACCATTGTGTAACTATGGTGTCTCCTATTTTTCTTAAATTTATAAAAACATCTAAACTCCACTGGCAAAGGAAAGGAGGAGTATAAACCTCTTTTCAAATGGAATGGGTGCACATTCCTCTCCTGTGTCCTTTGCCCTTCTTCACCGGTCCTTAAGATCCTAGGGAAGGAGAGGAATTTCAAATATAAGTGTTCTGATTGCCTAATGCTTCTAGTTTCCAAAGAGTCAAGACTATGGGCTATTAGCAAAAGCATTACAGTTGGTTCCCACGAATACGCTTAAGGTGATCCCCGTGGTAACCATGACCAGAATGGAAATGGCAGCTTGTACTGCATCCTAGAGCAAATTGTTTGTCATAGAAGACCACAAGCCACAGATGTAATGAGCTCCGTGGGACCCATGGTTTTAGACTGGTTACCAGCCAAACTTTGTAAGTGAATGAGCTTGAACAAACTTGATTTGTTAAGCTGTATAGATGAGAACGAGAGAAATTCAGATTGGAGATCTGGCCTGTATTTTGTCCTGGAGCTGCCTGACCAGGTTTAGTGCAACTTATGATGTGGAGGCTTCCTCTGTGGCTGAGAAACAGGGCTGTGCCCAGGGACACCTAACCTGGGCAGGCTAGACTTGAGTTTCCTGCTGTCTTCTCTTGAAGTCACATATGCTCCCATGAGTTCTATCTTAGGGCACAGGCCATACTTTTGAGCACTTCTACCTGGCCCTCTAGTCCTGCTGTAGGGACAGCTAGGCCCCAGGTGTAACTTGGGGTGGAGGTGATTTAAAGGGATGTTGATCTTGGATGTGGAAGCTGTCATGGGCCTAGTTCACTTCTAAGCCCTCCACTTTTTGCTGAGAATGACTGCAAACCTAGGAATACATGGCCAAGGGACAGGTTGCTGAAAACTAAAAGAGAAGAGAGAGGAAGCAGTGGTTTTAGACAAGGTCAGATACGTGTTTGTGTTGTCTAGGCTGCTTCCTGCCCCAAGTAATGCTGTGTCATTTCTCTGCCCACATCATCCCATCTCCCCTGTTGCTATGCTTTCCACTTCCTACTTCCTTTCTTCTCTGTCAGGAAAGGAAACAGACGTTTTCTAGTAGACATTTCCACAGCTTCAGTGGCCTATGACAGATACAGCCTGATTCACATGACCTTAAGTATTGTTAGAGGAGATGTTGGGATGGCTACAGCAGACTAGGACTGGAAAAGGGGACTCTGGTACTGGGTTACAGCAAGAAGCCTCTTCCATTCAACATCATGTGCTCAACATACCTTCACTGAGGCCTACGATGGGCCAGCACATAAAGGTGAATGAGGGAAAGCTTCCTGGAAGAGGTGGTACCTGAGCTATATCTTAAAGGTTGAATGAGGCAAGGAAAGAATAGAAGGGCATTCCAGGCAGCAGGGTCAGCAGGAGCAAAAGCATGGAAGTGAGAAGGAGTAGGGACTGCAGGGATGTCACAAGCATTCAGATTTTGCTGGAGTATGAAGTGAATTGAAGCAGGAGATTGAGACAGGAGGGTGGGAATCATTCTTTATCATGTGCTGGCTGCACTATTGGTTCTATCACTGTTGCTATTTGAGGGACCTTAATGAAAGCTATTTTTTGATTATCCATGTTAATGGAACTTCAGACATTACAAAATAATGGGTAATTCTCAAGTTACTGAAATCCAGCCAGGGAAAGTGACCAGATGAGAGTGTGGGGTGCAAGACTGGCTTTCATCCTCTTTTACCAGAGGATGCATTTGAGGGTTGTGGGGATCTACCTGCAGCATTTTCTTTGTGCCTGTCTCTGTGTAGCTCTCTCTCAGCTCTCCTCTGGGGCCGTCACAGTAGCCTGCCTTCCTCCCTCTCACTGCATGTGCTGGAGAGTGGCTGGGAGAGGCACTGATCTGGGAATAAGGGCCCAGACATGCCCTTGATACTTGAACTGGGAGACCTCAGACAAGTCACTTCACCTCTCTGCACTTCTGTTTCCTTATTTGTAAAAAGAAGGGATTATTACTCTGAAATCTTGATGGGGAACTTTGCTCTGCTCTGAATGCCCCTAGCTCCACAGATGGTGCCAGCTTTGGTTTTCCTGAATTGTATTTTTATTTCATTAAAAAAAATATCCTGGCACATTAAAAAAATGAAATAAAATCCAATTATAAAATATTACATTATAAATATATAAAATATAATACATTGAATATTAAAATATAATGATAGTATATGTAATAAATATTGTATATTTATATATGTAAACATATATATATATATATATATATATATATATATATATATATATATACACACACACACATACACACATATTTCAGAGTATTAGTGCACCTATACTGTCTTCCTTAGCTCACATTTGAAAGTCATCTTAGAATTTTGGATAAGTTTTGGCATCATTGCAGATAAGTAAACGTATGGGGAAAGCTAAAATAAATACTGCCCCCTACCCCATCCTCTTTCCTTTTTAGAACAATCTAATTGGAATCTATATAAATCATATCTTCTGGGTATGCAGGGTGGACAAGGAGCTTTTCACAAGGAAATTGGATAGTATGAAATGGATCAAGGCCTGAAGACATTCCCAGGGTCAAGTGCACTTTAGCTCTTAGAGGTTGTGAGGGAGCCATTCAGTATATTAATAATACAATAGCTACCATTTATCAGGAATAATGCTCCTTATGTACATCATCTCTAACTTTTATACAGACTTGCCAGGTATGTATTATTTTGCAGGTGAGGAAAATGGCTCAGAGAGGTTCGGCAGTCTGACCATAGTCACCCAGCTAGTGCATGGGGAGTTGGAATATGAACTAAATTTGCTGGGAAAGCTGGTTCTTCCTTCCTGGTTACCCTGCCGCTCAACTAGAGTAATCATAGTGTGTGTGACATGAACTACATACCTTCACCTGCCTGAGAGTTCTGGGGAGCGGCTTAGAAACAGGAGTGTAGAAGCTTTGTCTTCATCTGGGAAAGGGAGTTGTAATGATACTTAGATAAGATTATATAAAGGACACAATGCTTAGTCAGGGTCTGCTGTTTCTCTATTCTGGCCCTTATAAAATACTGTGCTCCTAGCGGAATAATTGTAATTTGTAATAGTAGCTAATTTATTTGTTACTTTGTTTGGTGGATACTTACTATTTATATGCTCAGCATTTTCTTTTTCTGGAAATGGCAGCCCCCTACTCCAGCTCTATGATTTCTGCCAGAAAGGTCATATTTTTTCCTTACTTTCTCCATTTGACCACCTTTGTCTAGTCCAAGGTTGGGCACTGATCCAAGTTGGGGAAGCCCAAGTAGCTTGCTCGCATGGCCACAGTTGACTGGCCCAAGTATGGGAATCTGACTGGGTCTGGGCCACAAAATTTTTTACCGTGTTTTTAATTAGGATCAGAAAAAGCAACAAGTCAGGCTCCGAGGGCTGGAGCTTTAAGATCTACAACTCTGGGGCTGTTGTTGACCATGTTTTCCTCCACACTGGTCCACACCGGTCCACACTGAAAGACAGAGTGAAGCAGGGGCTCAAAGGGAAGCAGAGACTAGAGGATGAGAGGAATCCTGTGGTGCGTGTGCTCCGGCTTTGAGTTGTTACTCAGGTCCTGGTATTCCTGGCTTAGGTTCCATGAGACACCGTATAGACTTTTTTGGCCTAAACTATTTCCATTTGAGTTTCCATCACTTGTAAACAAAATAGCTCTCACTTTGTAACTTAAAAAAAAAATAGTCCTAATAGTTATTGATGAGTTGGGTTCCACAAAAGGCTGGTTAGTTCAAGTGTTTAGAACACTATGCTAATGAAGCCAAGGGTTTGAATTATATTGAAATGCTCTGTCCCACATTGACTAATTTCACTCTGTTTCTCAGCTTATTGTTTGTAAATTGCCAGTTTTGTTTTTCTAAAAAATTTCAGCTTTGGTTCATCTATTTAAAGGGTAGGATGCTTCAGGACCAGAATTTCAAACCCTGAAGTCAAAGTAAAAGTGTGCTTGGTAAATCTCTCGACTGATAATGAAAATGTTCTGTGCTTTGTGCTCCAGTTTTGCTTCTTGCTCTCCCACCTTCAATTTGGTACCCCGACTGGCTGTATCTGTTTTCTAAGCTCAGAGCTTGGCCTCTGATTATGGCTCTCAAGCAGCTCTGTCTATCTTGTGATCGTAATATATCGGTGATGTCTGAGATTCTAAATCCCACTTATTGGTTAGATTCTTCATTCTCTTCTCCATTTCTGGGCCCTGGGTCAACTGGGGCCTTGTTTGAGTTAGGACTCAGCTATGTGTACCTTTGGAGATAAGAGAAAGCATTTAAAAGTATATAGTTGGATCAGTTAAAATTCATCATCATTACTTTTGATCACAGGTTAGTAACATCATCTTTCTTAAAAAAACAACCTTCATATTCCTATTCAGGTTAGTTCAACTTGATGTAAAATCTTCCAGATGAAAAACAGAGATAGCAAGGAAAGATAAGGGCCTTCTATCCCCCTCAGTTTCCTGATAACACACAGAGCTCCTCTTTCAAGTCATATTACACAAAATGTATTTTCTCTGTTCTTATTTGTAAATGTATTAACATTAATTTGAAGTGAAAAGGATAAGAGAAAGTAATTTTTAAAAAGTACAGTTGATATTCTGCCGATGATTTTTTTGCGTACATATCAAACATCACTTTGAACAACAAACTATTTCCAACACAATTAACAGTATTTTACTAAATACATTTCCCATTTGGTTTTAAAAAGCATTGTGCTTGAGTGAACACTGGATGGCTGTTCTGCAAAATGAAAATAAGTAGCTAATCACTTCTGGATCATGTCTAACAAAGGTTGGCTATTACCATTGAAAACTGCCATTGGGATGGAGGAGTGGCAGTGTAATGAGACTGGCTGCCTGGCCTCTCAAAGGCCCAATGCCTTTTGGCTTTAAATGCTCAATAAATACGTGGAATGGGTATAGATGGAAAGCACAGTGTTTGTTTATGGAGCTGTGTCCCAAATTGAGCATGGGAGTCTTCTATCAAGGGACATGCTCCCAGGCAGGCACAAAGGCCTTCTCTTTGTGGATTCAAGGTTTTAGGGGTTTGCTGAATGCTCTGGGCCAATGCAGCCTTTCTTTAAACAGATTATTGGTTATTTGACAGGCATTTTGAAGTGGAGCTGTGCATCATAATGCAGCATCAGTTGCTGTTATTTTCAAGTGATGTAAATAGGAGTGGTGTTGGAAGAGGAGCATAGCAAGGACTGGGCAGAGGTGAGAGGGTGTGGCTCACAGGACAGGGCACTGATCAAGGGGGCAGAAAAGAACAGGGACCCCTTTAGGGTATGAAGAATGTAACTTTCTCACTTGTGTGTTCGAATGGAGCAGGCTAGGGTCAACTGTCTCCGTAGCACAACCTAGCTCTAGCCTTATCTCTGCGCCTATGACTTCCCATCACATGCCTTATTTTCCAGTTACATTGTTCTCTGAAGAATGGGGAAACATTACATCCACTTGATCCTCTCTGTCTCTTTCTAGAAGTTCTATTGTTCAAAGTCCAGTACAAATGTCACTTCCATATCTTGTCCTCCCTGATTCCTGCAAGTAGTTCTTTTGCAGAACTTCCTGATAGAAATATCACTCAGTTATCATTTATTACATCTTGCCATTTAGATAGATGGTATCATTCCATATGTGTTTTTCTGTGACTCACAGTTTCCTTCACTATTTTGTTTCTGATATTCATCCACATTGTTGTAGCTGTAGTCCATTTACTTCGCTGGGGTAGTATCATCTGTAGTATTAATTTGCCACAATTTATCTATTCCTTTGGTAATACACATTTGGGTTGTTTTCATTTGGTTGCTCTTTACATACGTTACTGCTATGTCTTCTAGTGCACATGTGCAAGTGTGTCTAGGATATATATCTAAAAGTGAAATTACAGTTCATAAAGTCTTTCCAGATTTCGAGGTAATAAGTTATTTTACAAAGGGATTGGATTCAATTACAGTCCCATCCACCAGTGTATGAGGGTTCCCATTGTCCTTCATCTTTATCAAAATTGGTAAAAAAAAACAAGTTAAATTAAATTAAAGTTTAATTTCTGCATTTCTGATGATATAAAATTGTCTTTTATTGCAGTTAAAACTCGTATTTCCCTGATTACTGGCCAGGTTAGCATTTCTTTCTTTTTTTTTTTTTTTTGCGGTACGCGGGCCTCACACTGTTGTGGCCTCTCCCGTCACGGAACACAGGCTCAGGACGTGCGGGCTCAGTGACCATGGCTCACGGGCCCAGCCGCTCTGCGGCATGTGGGATCTTCCCGGACCGGGGCACGAACCCCTGTCCCCTGCATCGGCAGGCGGACTCTCAACCACTGCTCTACCAGGGAAGCCCAGCATTTCTTTTTTTTTTATGCCTGTGATCAGTTTTTTCTTTTCTAAGGTGACTGGACAGACTTTTGTTCATTTTTCAGTTTAGTTATGACTTGTTTATATGTGTGAATTTATTACAGATTATGGATACTAATCCTTTATTGGTTACATTTGTTGCAACTCTTTTTTCCTAGTGTGTTGCTTATTTTATTTTTTATTTTTTAAATAGCATCTTTTGCTTAACAAAAGTGTCACATTTGTCATAGTGAAATACAGCAATAATTTTCTTTGTGATTTTTATGTCTTGTGTAAGTTCATAGAGATTTTCTTCTCTGTTTGCTGCTAAAAGTTTTGAAGTTTTGTACTTCACAGTTAGGTTTATAATCTACCTAAAACTTAATTTTGTGTTATGGAAGGAAGATGGAGTCAGATTTAATTTTTTTCTATAGGATAATCAACTGTAACTGTGCCAGCTTTAAAACAGTCCCTCTTTCTCCACTAACTTTCAGGTCCACCTCTTTCATTAAGTTGCTGTATATGAATGGTTCTCTTTCTGAGCTTGATCCCTTGGCCTATTTCTCTATTCTTGCACCAATGCCATACTGACTCTATTACTACAACTTTAAAATGGCTTTTGGCATTTCATATAGTGAGTTTTCCTCCTCCTTTCTCAGGACTGTTTTGGACTTTTGTTTCTTATATAATTTTAGATTCAGATTATTAGCACCCACAAAACAAAACAAAAATAAAACAAACATTAGCATATTGATTAGAATTACATTGAAGCTATAGGTCAATATGGAAAAACTGATATCTTATGATATTGAATTTTCCTATCTATGAACATATATCTTTCCAGTTATTTTAGCACTTTTCAACGCTTTTCAATAAAGTTTTAGAATTTTTGTCATAAAGGTCTTAGACAATTTTTGCTGTTGTTAGATACATTCCTAGGTGACTGCTTTTTGTTGCTATAGTAAAGATTATTTTTAAATTACTTTTTCTCTTTGCTGTAGGCATATAGAAATGCAATTAATTTTGTATATTGATTTTATTTTAGTCCATCTTTCTAGTCTCTCATCAATTTTAATAATTTGTCTATAATCGACCTGGATTTTCTCTGTAAAAAGCATTAACTTATGAATAATTAATTCATTCTTTTATTCAATAGATATTTACTGTGTATCTACAGTGTGCTAGGCTCTATTCTAGGTAATATTCTAGGAATTTAACAAAACAATAAAAAAATCTCTACCTTCATGTAACTTACATAGGCAATTCTTCCCTCCCCCCAATCCTTGTACTTTTTATGACTGGGAAGGGAAGGGTTAGCAGCTGATCTGTAACATAGACTATTCAGGAAAGAGATGAAAAGAACTCAAAAGAATAAAATGACTTGGTCAAATCTTCTTGTAAACATTGTGGAGAGTCCTTATATGCGGACTGCTTTTAGCAGGATATGCCTGATCCATGTAGTTTGTTCATGGTAAACAAACCAGTTATTCATAGATTTATGGGGCATGGCTCAGTGGAAAATATCAGTATTAACTATGTAATTTTTGGTGTACAAAATGGAGATGTTTCACAATAGGAATTGCTCCCCTTTGTGTAAGTGATGTCCAGCATGCATCATGAGAGAACTCAGCTTAAATCTGGACCAGGGAGCTTTCTGTCATAATACAGTGAGGAAAGAACTGGGGAGCTGTGATAACAGGGTCAGAATTATCCATGATTTAACTGCTTCTTGTGGTTACCTTTATTCTTTGAATTAGTAACAAAGTTTGATACTAGGTAAGATCTCTCATTTTTGTGAGTTTAATTTGACAGACTGACATTCTATGTCATTACAATGTTTCCTCATTTTCTTACTGTAGTGAAATAGGGTGATACTAGTGGCTGTCTATGTTTTTCCTGATTTTATGTATATGAACATCTAATGTTTCTTCATTTAGAATGTTTTCTGTGTGTTTCTGGTAGGTAGTCTCAGCAGGTTAAGGAAATTTCCTTCAATTTTTTTCTTTTTTTATACTTACAACTGAGTGTTGAATTTCTTTCTTTTTTTGGTTGTGTGGGTCTTCATTGCTGCACATGGACTTTCTCTAGTTGCGGCAAGCAGGGGCTACTCTTTGCTGCGGTGCACCAGCTTCTCATTGAGGTGGCTTCTCTTGTTGTGGAGCATGGGTTCTAGGCGAGCAGTCTTCAGTAGTTGCAGCAAGTGGGCTCAGTAGTTGTGGTGCACGCGCTTAGTTGCCCCATAACATGTGGGATCTTGATAGATAGATAGATAGATAGATAGATATAGATAGATAGAAATGGAGAGATTTATTATAGGAATTGGCTCACGGCGTTATGGAGGCCCAAGAATCCCGTAATCTGCTGTCTGCAAGCTGGAGAAGCAGAAAATTCGCTGTTACAATTCAGTTCACAAAGGCCTGTGAATCAGGGGAGCTGATGGTGTAAAGCCTGGAGTCTAAAGGTACAAGAACTAGGAACTCCAAATTCAGAGGGCAGGAAAAGATGGACATCCCAACTCAAAGAAAGAGAGAAAGAGATTTGACTTTTCCTTCACCTTTTTGTTCCATTTGGGCCCTCAGTGGATTGGATGATGACTGTCCACGTTGGTGAGGGTGAGTCTCTTCACTCAGTCTGCTGAATCAAATGCTGATCTCCTCCAGAAACACCTTCAGGGACACACCCAGAAATAATTTTTCACCACCTTTTTAGGGATCGCTTAGCTCAGTCAACATGACACATACAATTAAACATCGCAATATATATCTTTTATATATGTTGTTGGATTCACTTTGTAGTATTTTATACATATATATATATATATTTACAAGAGAAGTTGACCTATCCTTTTCTTTTCTTGTACTTTTCTGATTTTTGTAGCAAGATCACATATTCTTATATATGAATTGGGGGATATCCTTTATTTTTATTTCCTAGAAGAGTTTTTAAAGGACTGAAATTCCATTTATTTATCTTTCTTTGTGGGAAGATCTTTAGCTACTAATATAACTTTAATTATTGTGGGTTATTTATTTCTTCATGAGTCACTTATGGTAAGTAGCTTTTTTCCTAGGAATTCACCAATTTTATATATTTTAAACCTTATTGGCTGAAGTTATTATCTTTTAAATTCTTTGCTCTATTTGTAGCATAATCTTCTTTTCATTTTTGCTATTGTATATTTGTGCCTTCACTCTTTTTTACTTGCTTAGTCTAACTGGATGTTTAACTTTTTATTTGTATTCTCAGAGAAATATCTTTTGGATATGTTGGTTCTTTATATTGTATCTTTCTATTGTTTGTTTTGGCTCTTACATTTATTATTTATTTCTCTTTACTTTCCTTGGGGATTTTCCATTTTCTTTTTTCTTAAAAGAAATGGATATTTATCAGAAGTGTAGTTTGTTGAAGAGCCCATTTCCATTAGACTCTAATCAGACATTTTAGAAATCACCAGGACATATGCTTATTAGGTTCTAGAATGTCTCATCTAGAAAAAATGTACTGTTTAAAATTGTTTTCTAAGATAGACGTTCAACTTTAAAATTTTTAGCCTTTCTTTTCTCATACAAGCATACAAAACTATAAATTTCCTCAAAATATTATTTTAGCATTCCACACATTTTGATATATATTATTATTACTTTTAATTTTAAGTATATTTTAATTTCCATTTTTTCTTCTTTGACTCACACATTATTTAGAAATATACTAATTTCCAATCATAAGAGGCTTAAATTATTTTAATATTGACTTCTATCTTAATTCTGGTCAGAGAATATGCTCTGCATGATATGGATAATTTGAAATTTGTTGAGACCTATTTTATGGCCTAATATTGAGACAATTTTTGTAAATGGTCAATGGATCTTGAGTATAATATGTATTTTTTATTGTTGGATGCATGACCCTGTAAATATCCATCAAACCAAGCTTTAATTTTTGTCTGTTTGACTACTAATAAATGAGAGAAGAATGCTGAAAACTCTTGGTATGATATTAAATTTGTACATTTCTTGACATTCTACTAACTTTTATATCTTTTGAGGTTATTTTATTGGGTACATATTATCCTTATTCATTGAAAATTTTTATCATTAAGCAATGTCCATCTTTATATATGCTTTTTGTCTCAAAATTTAATTTTATGATGCTGCTAGTTTTCTTGTGATTACTGTTTGCCTAGTATATCTATCTTTATATTTTATTTTTTTCCATGTTTGTATGTTTTTAATGAAATACAGTTTATTTATAATATTATATTAGTTTCAGATGTACAACATAGTGATTCAATATTTTTATAGATTATACTCCACTTAAAGCTATTATAAAATATTGACTATATTCTCTGTACTGTACAATACATCCTTGTTGCTTATTTATTTTATACATAGTAGTGTGTTCCTCTTAATCTCCTACACCAACTTGCCCTTCTTCCCTTCCCTCTCCCCACTGGAAACCACTAGTTTGTTCTCCATGTCTGTGAGTCTGTTTCTCTTTTGTTATATTCATTATTTTTATTTTTTAGATTCCACAAATAAGTGATAAGTATCTTTCTTTGGACCTCTAGGTCCATCCATGTTGTTGCAAACAGCAGAATTGCATTCTTTTTTTTTTGACTAATATTCCATTGTGTGTGTGTATGACATAAAGATGAGGCCTTGTTTTTTTTAATGCAGTCAGCCACCTTATGTCTTTTGATTGGAGCATTTAGTGCATTGACATTTGAAGTTATTACTGATATGTATGTATTTAATCCCATTTTGTTACTTGTTTTCTTTTTCTTTTCTTTTCTTTTTATTTCTGTGGTTCTTCTCTGTTCTTTTCTTCTTTTAGTTTCTTCCCTTATGTTTTGATGATTTTCTTTAATGGTATGTGGCATGTGGGATCTTCCCAGACCAGGGCTCGAACCCGTGTCCCCTGCATTGGCAGGTGGACTCTCAACCACTGTGCCAAAAGGGAAGCCCTACTCTTGTTCTTGAAAGATAGTTTCTTTGGGTATATAATTCTAGAGTTATAGTTACTTTCACCCATCAGTTTGATTATTACATATTACATTATATCCTGGCTTCTAATACAACTCTTGAGAAGTTTGATATCAGTTTAATTTTCTTTCACTTAAAAGTGATCTTTTTTTGTGGCTGTTTTAAAGATATTTTTGTTTTTCATGTTCAGCAATTTCATTTTATTATTTCTGCCTTTGTTATTCTGATTGTAATTCATTAGGATTCCTGTACCTGAAAAATTGGTGTACATATTTCACAAATTCTGAAAATTTCTTAACCATTCTCTCTTCAACTGTTATCTCTCCTCAATTCTCTGTATCATCTCATTTCTGGAACCTCAGTAAGTTGTATGTTACTGATGACTTACATCAGTAAGTCTCTCACTTTATCTTCTATATCTTAATTTAGTTTTTCAGTTTTTAAAATCTCTCTATCATTTATCCTCAGTTATAGATAAATACTTTAACTCTACTTTCCAATAGGTTAATTATCTTTCATAAGCATCTAATTAGATTCAAAGTCTAATTTTAGACTTTAATATATATCTATATCCCAGTTGTGAAATTTAAAATTTAAATAGCTATATATTTTATTTCTAATAATTTATTTGAGTCTATTCACAACTTGGTCATTTCTGGTAGTATCTTTTTTGGTTTTACTCTTTTATTTCATTAAAGTTTTTCTTTAAACATATTATATAGAGTATTTTATATTTGGAATCACATAATTCTGAATACCTGAAGTCCTTGGTGGGCAATGAGCTAAAACTGTTTTTTATTTTACTTTTTTTTCTCTTCAGACTCTTGTTCATATATCTTATTTCTTTATTTGCTTAACAATTTTTATTTTGAGTTCATTATTTTTTAAACATAGTCTGTGAGAAGGGGCCTAGTTTTGGATGTCTTCACCCAGAAAGAAATGGTATTTGTTTCTGCCTTATGCCAGGACACACTTTTTTCTTTTTAAAATTTATTTATTTTTGGCTGCGTTGGGTCTTCGTTGCTGCACACGGGCTTTCTCTAAAGTGGTGAGTGGGGGCTACTCTTTGCTGCGGTGAGCAGGTTTCTCATTGTAGTGGCTTCTCATTGCAGAGCATGGGCTCTAGGCTCACGGGCTCAGTAGTTGTGACTTGCAGGCTCTTGCATCCCACTTGCATGGGGGATCTTCCCGGACTAGTGCTTGAACCCGTGTCCCCTGCACTGGCAGGCAGATTCTTAACCACTGAGCCACCAGGGAAGTCCCAGGACACACTTTAATTTACTTTCTGGATTAGGGATTTCTCTGACTATACCTATGAGTGAGCAGACCTATGATTGTGGACTGTAAATTTTTAAGGGGTACCTTTCATCAGTGGTAATGTTATTTTATTTTTTACTAAACAACCATAGCAGAGGGAAATAGGGTTCCTTATAGACTCACTTTCCTGAAAGATAATATTTTTCTAGCTCACTCTTTCATTAATGCAGAAGTCAGGACATCTTTGGCCATCCAGGAAAGCATATGCATGCTTTTTGAGTGCCTAAAACACAGAGGATAACAAATGATTACAATTATATTGAAGTATAGTTGCTACAGGCTGAATGTTCCCCCACACTCCCCACCACATTCATATGTTGAAAACTAAGCCCAATGTGATGATATTTGGAGGTGCGGTCTTTGGTGACTAGGTCATGAAGGCACAGCCTCATGAATGGTATTAGTGTTCTTGTTAAAGAGACCCCAGGGAGCTCCTTTGCCTCCTTCTGCCGTGTGAGGACACAGCAAGAAGATGGCTGTCCATGAACCCGAAAGCAGTTTATCCCCAGAGACCAGATCTGCTGGTGCCTTAATTTTTTACTTCCTAGCCTCCAGAACTGTGAGAAATTAATTTCTGTTGTTTATAAGCCACACAGTCTATGGTGTTTTGCTATAGCAGCCTGAATGTACTGAGACAAGAGTTAGCAAAATACTAAAAACAAATGTGATACATTAATATATGTGCTTCTTTATTCATGCATTACATAATGAAATCTAGTGATTTGTCCAACTACCATAATGGTGAAACAACCATAATGAGCATAAATATAATTTCAAATTATCTGCAATGCTCTAATATGATATGAAATATCCATGATTTCTATTGGAGACAAAGACACAGTTATTGCTCAAACTACTGTGATTTGTTGCTTATATTTTGTAATGAAAGGAAATTAGAGATATATGAAAATAAACATATACTTTTTATCCCTATCCAAGTCCATGAATTCTTTGACTTTTCTCACGAATACTTAGAGAACACACAGACCCCAGGTTTAGAACCCCTGGAAAGGACTGACCTCTCATTTCCCTCTGGCTAATTTCAAAACTGTAGGCTTCCGGTCTTGGCACTTTCTTCCCAGTTACCCCTGGCTTCTGCCTTACAGGTCATGACTGGTTTAAACCTCATGTTACTTTTCCCCTTCTATAAGGATTCTCTTACTTTCTTAGAGATAAACGATGTATTTGAAAGTTTGCTTTTTTTTCTACTCCTGCCGGAGCTCTTTGTATTATATCAGAAGAACTCTTTTTATTATAAAAATGTATCGGCCACACTGTAAAAAGTAGAATTGTAGGCTTCTCCCCTTTTATAAGATCTTAGAGGACAGAGACTTTATCTTTTTCTTGTTGTTGTTAAACCCACAGCAATGGACAAAAGTGTCTACATGTAATGGATACTACATGTAAATATTTGTAGAATGGATAAATAATAAACACATGACTGTGGGATTTAAAGTTCACCTCTTACTTCTCAATTCCCAGGGCCAACTCTGTGAACTATTCAAAGAATTTTATAGTTTCAAGGTTTGAAGATGCAATTCTCCTGTGAATACAGTGTGACCTATGTTCACAGTGAATATTCTATCTACAGTTCTATATATAGAGATAATGAGTGAAGCATATACCAGGGACTGCTATATATAGATTTATCTAGCTCCAGAGAGCAAGGGAGGTTAGAACAGAGCTCTTATACAACTTTAAAAAGATGGTACCACTTTCTACATTTTTAATTACTCTAATAAAATCATTTTTAAGGAGAAACATTTTACAAGATGGTCTCAACTTTAAATACCACACTTCCATCTGAAGATAGATTAGTTTTCATTTTTGTTAACCTCTTAAACTCAAGAACAAAATCTGTCAGAATTCTCACTACTGCTGTTTCCTTCTAGTTGCTGCCAATTGGAGGATAACTGACTATAAATCAAACTTTGGGAAAACTTTAGTACAAACCTAACTGTTTGCCCAACTGTCATTATCTCAAGCTACTCTTAAGAACAAGCAAAAACACCCAGATGTGTTAGTGACATTTTCTGTTATGAAAGATTAAAATTGGGTCCTTGCCATGTTTAGTTCCCACAGTAATTAGTCTTTCCTTTATCAGGCATCATTGCTCCATTACTCCTGTGCCATTTGTTAAGAGCAAATTGTATATTACTTTTAGGATTTCATTCACCTTTTATCTACCAAAATGTGGTATTGAATAAGAAAAGGACATTTTGTTCAGAATGTACAGTGTTCTAGAATGTCAAGTCTCTATAGAAAGATGAAAAATGGAAGTGCAAATAGAGAAACCATAATAGAGCTGTTTCAGATTTATTATGTTCAAGCATAGCACACTTAGATACCTACACACACATCCATTTCAGAGTGCAGAACAGTGGATAACTCACATATCACTTCAGCTAAAAGGTCAGAAAAGAACCTTTTCCTCTTTGTTTATTGCCAAATACATAGTTCTTCCACCTTGTGGGAGTTACTCAGGCAATATTCAGGGTAAAACAATAAGATAAAGGTTGGGGGGGAGCTGGTAACATTGCCCTGGATTGAATTTGGGGAGATGAATAATTGACCTTTGGTAAATAATTAATGGTTGAAAGGCGGTAGGGTCAGTGGGTATTTGGTGCCAGTTGAATTGTGTCCCTCTAAAAATATGTTGAAGTTCTTACCACTGGCACCTGTGAATATGACCTTATTTATAAATAGTCTTTAAGATGTGATCAAGTAAGTTAAGGTCATAACGGATTAGGAAAGACCCTAATTCAATGACTGGTGTCCTTACAAGAAGGGTGAAATTTAGACACAGAGACATAGACACACGGGGGATAGGGCCATGTGAAGATGGAGGCAGAGATTGGCGTGATGCATCCATAAGCCAAGCAGCACCAAGGATTGTCAGTAACCACCAGATGCTGGGAAACAGGAAGAGATTCTCCTTCAGAACCTCTAAAAAAAGAAACAATCCTGCTGATGCCTTGATTTCTGACTTCTAGATTCCAAAACCGTGAGAGAAGAAATGTCTGTTGTTTTAAGTCACTCAGTTGGTGGTACTTTGTTACGGAAGCCCTAGGAAACTAATTCAGTATCATTACAAATGAAGTGCTTTCTGGATTTCAATGACTTAAAAAAAATTCTGGTTATTTATTAGTATAAGATGAAATAATTGATGTTAAGCAGTGAAATAAGTGAGATTTTGACTCTTTCTAAATTCTGGGAAATTTCTACCTTTTAAAAATTGTGATATAATTGACATATAACATTATATTAATTTCAGGTATACAATATAATGATTCAATATATGTATGTATTGCAAAATGTTTACCACAAAAGTTTACTTAACATCCATCACCACACATAATTACCTTTTTTGTCCTCATGAATAGAAATTTTAAGATCAACTTTCAAATATACAACACAGTATTATTACCTATAGTTACCTTACATTACGTTCCCATGCCTTATTTATTTTACAACTTGAAGTTTATATCTTTTGACCACCTTCACCCATTCATCCATTTTGCCCACTACCCATTCCTCACCTCTGACAACCACTCATCTGTTCTCTGTATCTATGAGTTCTGTTTTCCTTTTCTTTTTCTTTTGGATTCCACATATAAGTGAGTGAGATCATTCAGTATTTGTCTTTCTCTGTCTGACTTATTTCACCTAACATAATGCCCACAAGTTCCAACCACGTTGTTGCAAACGGCAGGATTTCAAGTCACAAATGACAGGACTTCAGTGATTTTTGATAATTCTTTGTATTATTTACTTTTTTGTTTAGCCTAAAACCCAGAAGACCGGCTACTATACCTCAAGGCCCACAGGGCTTTTTGGGTTGTAGCTACATTTACTTTCTTTGTCGTTTTATTTTTATTATTATTAAAGATAAACCCTTTAAAAAAAAAACAGTGGGCACTAATTCTTATCTTGACAAACTGAAAACTACCCCTCCTCACTCCTGCTTGTTTCTGGTGCCCCTCCCCTTGCTGTTAGTGAATTTTCAAACTCAACGCACATTTGCCTTACACAGAATCCGACATATTGGAAAGGATATGTTGTGCACAGTAAGAAGTAGAAAGAGAAAAGCTTGTACAGTCTCAAATGTTGTTAAGTAAAATAATGGGTACATGCTGTGAGTTTCTGAGGAGAGGTCTTTTGAGTAATCTAGCTTTGACCTGTGTGCTAAGGTATCCTTTCTTCCTACAGGCCGTTCCCAGGTCAGGCCCAGCCAAGTCTCCCTCACTCTGTCCCAGAACATTCTGGGCTTGCCTCTTTCAAGTATCACACTTTAGTGCAATGGTCTTTCTTTCAGCTAATTTTCTCTCTGTGTCCCTGGTCTCTCTCTCCCACTAGACCCTAAGGGCCTGGGGCAGGGTGCCCTTTGCATTCCATCTTTGTATTCTTTGTTTTCAGCAACCTGCCTGGCAAAGAGCAGACTCTTAGCCTTGGAAGACAGAGTCTCTGCTCTCAAGGGTCCCATAGTGCAATCTGGCGCCTCTTTTTCAAAGCAAGATTGACAAACAGCAACAGTTTTCTATTTGAGCCCACATTTGTTAATGCTGCTTTTAACAAAAGGTGCCCCCATGTTATACTGGCACATACTCCCCCATAAAAAGAAAACTAAGTCATCTACAAAAAACAAATGTTATCCTGAGATAAGCCCTGCATCCAGGGAGGGAGGTGCAAGGGAGAGGTGTCAAAATATTTACAGGTATGTTGAGGATAGAAGAGGGACGCTGAAATTTCTGGTTATTTATGTTCTTCTATGCAAGTCTCTCTCTAGCAGTGACTTTGGTTAGCTGTGAATGCCCTGACTTTAAATTAGTGATGGTGCTGCTACTGACTTTTGGGAGCAAATCTAAGCTACTCCATATTTTAACGGATCTGTCGGGTGTTGCCAGCAGCTGCAGATTAATCCAGCCCCCCTCATTCTACTATACTCATTGGCTAGGATTTATTGGCTGTGGCTGTTCTGTGTTAACGCACTTCTTGGAGTGGGATTGTCTCGGTGATTATTTTCAGGAGGTGGCCTTCTCACAGGAGCCCATCCGTCCCCGTGTTGGAGCAGCCTTGTCCACCAGCTGCTGTGGCTGCTGCGGCTACCTCAGGCATCCTGCCAGCTGAGCACTGCAGACTGAGTGGGGCTTTCTCTGCTTCCTTTAATTCCCCTTCCCCTTTCCTGCCCTGTGTATTTCCATGATAAATCATCCAGGAAAGATTTTCAATGCCTTTTGACAGGATGAATCTGTGTGATTCGGCTTGATCTCGTTAAGAGCCCCATAGTCAAATCCCTCCAAAGTGCAGAAGACTAGGAAAGCTTGCAAACTGTGATGGCTTGTCTTTCTAGCTGAGAGAAAGACACTGAAAGACCTTAACTGACACTGCTGACTTTCTGCCCTTGACCTAAAGGAGAGAGGGATATTTATTACATGTTTTCATTTGCAAAGTCCCTGTGTAAGTGAAGTGTAAGTCAGTGAAGGTATTCCTTTAAGGGGCAAGCATCCAGGCTTCTAAAGAATGTACCAGCCCTCTTCATTTATTCATGCGAGGGTTAAATGTAACAAGCTCTGTGCTAAATGATAAATAAGACAAAAATCCATGCCCTCAAGTAGCTCACAGTGTGGTAGGGAAGAGAGATATGCAGAAAGATCTATACCAGTATGTGGAATGCAGTGGTATATAAAAAGCACTGGGTATTACAATGGGAAGGGACGCCAAACTCCATCTGGAAGGTGTGGTGATGAGGATGAGCTTTCTGGTGGAAGTGATGCTGAGCCTGATTTCACGGGATGAATAGGAATGAGCATGGTGGATTTAGGATGGTGGAGGTGGGCTCTCTTAGGCAGAGGGCAGCTGTGAGCAAAGGTTTTCTTGTCAATCTCTGTTGCTTTCAATTTCAAGATTTGCTCATAGACTGATTCTCCTTTTGTGATTTCCACCCTCAGATGTGTGCTGACTGACCATCCCAACCTGACTCTGTGTGGCTTTCATTGCATGGACCAGATTTTAGCATCCTGCTTGAACGATCTTAACCATCTTCAGCCCACCCTTGAGTTTCGGTTCATCACTCTTTTCTTGACACGGACAGCTTGTAGTGATTCTTATGGAATATACACAAACAATTAAATCAAACAAATTTCTTCAGAAACAACATGGCAGTGCCCTCTGTCCAGGTTAATAGGAAATTCAAGGTTAGGTTTGTGTCTTCTCCATCATTTTATTCCCAACTGCCTTATGCATAGAAGGGGCTCAGTACATACTTGGTGAGAGAATGAATGAATGGGTGGCCCAACTAAAGGAATCCCATGTATTCAGTGTCTTTTATTATTCTAGCTCTTCAAAAAGCAGAGAATGCAGTTTTTTTTTTTTAAATGAAAATTCAACTTCTCTGCACAGTCAGAAGGAGTCTGTAGGATTAGAGGAGCCTGCAGTCAGACGTCCATTGTTGTACATGACCTGAAAGCCATACACAGAAAGGAGAGGGCTCAACTGAAGTAAATGAAGGAACCCTGAGTACAGAGACTGCAGCCTGGAAAATCAGAGTGGTGATGATCATGGAGATGGATTCATTTTATCTTGTCTGCAGTGGCTCATTTTTAGGACTCTGCCTTGGCTAGTCAGGAGGCACTTCTATTCTGCATATGAGAGAGGCAGGAATGGCTTTTCCAGGCAATTTGCTTAAAAAGAGTGCAGTTCCTTGGCTTTACAGAAATGTCAGAAAAGATTATGAAGTCTCTGAAGACCAGATAGAAGCCAGTGTAGTAAATAACATTTTATTCATTAGGATGGATATCCAAGTATTCTGTGCCTTGAAGAAGCTTTGTCCTGGAGGAGATATGGGGATATATGTATATGTATAGCTGATTCACTTCATTATAAATCAGAAACCAACACATCATTGTAAAGCAATTATACTCCAATAAAGATGTTAAAAAAATCACAGATGATGTTAATATATCAACATAATGCTGACATTCCACTGAAGGATGTAACATTCAAATAGAAGTTTCAAGCTTTATAATAAAAATGATTTTTAAAAGTTAAAGAAAAAAGAATGCTTTGTCCTTTGTACCCCAGGATGAGGCCTCTGGGGTGCCATTAAGCCATAATAACAGCAGTAAAACACTTCACATTTGCATGGTACTTTACAGTTTTGAACCTTGCTTTTTTGCATGTAATTCAAATTATAGGGGGAACTTCTTGTGGGGGGAGGGTGGAAGGAGGAGATTTTCAAAGAAAGATTGTTTCTGTCCTCTAGGAAACTTGACAATCATCTAAGTCTCCAGAGTCTGAATCAGACTCACCTTAAACAGTTCACAGCGTAGGGCATTGTAGTTCGAAGTGTGAGTTTTCTTGGCTCTTCCCACTACCACGTACTCCAGCTGCCATCACAAGGAGAGTCCTGAACCCCAATTCCCTCCTGGAAAAGCCCAAGACACTACAGTCAACCCCATCAGAGTGGCAAGTGGCTTCTTGCAATCTTGGCTTCTGCCCTGGTGGCTCAGTTTCTAGAAACTGCATGCTGAGGAGCGGAGCTTCAGTGATTACTGGTTGGGTGGATGCCTCCTGCTTGCTCTCTCTTGGATCACAGTGCCGGATGCCTCTGCTACTGAGACCAGTCTCTAGCACTGGTCACTCCACTGGACTGAGTTCCACCCCTTTTTGTAGCCTTAGTCACAGTGGTTGTCACTAATTTTGATGCTGATTATTCCACTTTAGTCTCCTTGTGGTGCCTACTGCCACTATAACCACATTGGCTACCATTTTATGCCTCTTTTACCACCTGTAGTACATAGGAAACCAAACAGCAACTTATTCTTATGCATAAAAACTTGTGTTCTCTTGGGTTCACCCCATTCTTGGGCCCTTAGGGCCAAGAAGACAAGATTCCATGATATAGCTATCCCTTACTCCTGGACATGGCTCTTACTTCCACAGCTAACAGTCCTGGAGAAGAAATGGGCAGCACTCCACCTTTCCCTTAACCAAACCAGGCTTGATGGTGAAAATGTGGGTTCTTCTTTGAACCCAAGAAGATTTAGGGCAAATTTTAGTTACATGCTCTTTCAATACAAGAATATATGGTTATAGTCCTGCTTCCTGGTCCTACTAGCATGAGGGAATCCTCCAAAGGGCTAGGCAAATAATATGCATTAGTTCTGATTCTCACAACCACCCTACACGTTGTTCCTATGTTATAGATGAAGATACTGAGGTCAGACAGGTGGAGTAATTTTCCCAAAATCATACTGATAGTAAAGGCCAGACCTGGATTTTATACCCAGATCTGCCTGGCCTGTAAACCATTCCATGAGGTTGCCCACTCCCCTTTCCTTCTATAGTCAACTGAGACAAAGCCTCAGAAGAGGCTTTTAAAACATGAGCAGTTTATCCAAAGCCATGTTATTTATTTATTTTTATTTTTGGCTTCAGTAATTTTGAGTTAATTTTGATAAATATTCATTATCTTATTTGAGACTCACAAAGTCTCTGTGAAGTTGGTAAGGCATTACTTATTAAAATAGTAATTGTAAATTGATGAGACTGAGGCTTCAGAAAGTTTAATGATTTCCCCAAAGTACAAAGCTAAGAGGTGATGGAGAGCAGGATTACTTCCAGATTCTCTGGATCAAATGCTTGTGTATTATAAAGGAATCCTCACTTAAAATCGGATTACAAAATAACTTATATTTCTTTCTTTTAAAAAAAATTTCTATTGGAGTATTGTTGATTTACAGTGTTGTGTTAGTTTCAGGTGTACAGCAAAGTGAATCAGTTATACATATACATATATCCACTCTTTGTTAGATTCTTTTCCCATATATGTCATTATGGATTATTGAGTAGAGTTCCCGGTGCTATACAGTAGGTCCTTATTAGTTATCTATTTTATATATATTAGTGTGCATATGTCAATCCTAATCTCTCAATTTACCCCTCCCCCTCTTACCCCCTGATAACCATAAGTTTGCTTTCTACATCTGTAACTCTATTCCTGTTTTGTAGATAAGTGCATCTGTACCCTTTTTTTCAGATTCCACATATAAGCAATATTATATGATATTTGTTTTTGTCTGACTTACTTCACTCAGTATGACAATCTCTAGGTACATCCATGTCACTGCAAATGGCATTATTTTGTTCTTTTCTATGGCTGAGTAACATTCCATTGTAAATATGTACCACATCTTCTTTATCCATCCATCTGTTGATGGACATTTAGGTTTCTTCCATGTCCTGGCTATTGTAAATAGTGCTGCAATGAACATTGGGGTGCATGTATCTTTTTGAATTATGGTTTTCTCTGGATATATGCCCAGGAGTGGGATTGCTGTGTCATATGGTAGCTCTATTTTTAGTTTTTTAAGCAACCTTGATACTGTTTTCCAAGTGGCTGTACCTGTTTACATTCCCGCCAACAGTGCAAGAGGGTTACGTTTTCTCTACACCCGCTCCAGCATTTATTGTTTGTAGATTTTCGATGATGGCCATTCTGACTGGTGTGAGGTGATACCTCATTGTAGATTTGGATTTGCATTTCTCTAATAATTAATGATGTTGAGTATCTTTTCATTGTGATTTTTAGCCATCTGTATGTCTTCTTTGGAGAAATATCTATTTAGAGCTTCCACCCATTTTTTGATTGTGTTATTTGTTTTTTTAAATATTGAGATGCATGAGCTGTTTGTATATTTTGAAGATTAATCCCTTGTCGGTTGCTTCATTTGCAAATATGTTCTCCTATTCTGAGGGTTGTCTTTTTGTTTTGTTTATGGTTTCCTTTGCTGTGCAAAAGCTTTTAAGTTTAATTAGGTTCCATGTGTTTATTTTTGTTTTTATTTTCAATAGGAGGTGGATCAAAAAAATATCTTGCTGCAATTTATGTCAAAGAGTGTTCTGCCTATGTTTTCCCTTAAGAGTTTTATAGTATCTGACCTTCCATTTAGATGTATAATCCTTTTTGAATTTATTTTTGTGTATGGTGTTAGGGAGTGTTCTAATTTTATTCTTTTACATGTAACTGTCCAGTTTTCCCAGCACAACTTATTGAAGAGACTGTCTTTTCTCTGTTGTATATTCTTGCCTCCTTTGTCATAGATTAGGTGACCATAGGTGTGTGGGTTTATCTCTGGACTTTCTATCCTGTTCCATTGATCTATTTTTTTTGTTTTGGTGCCAGTACCATACTGTTTTGATGACTGCAGCTTTGTAGTATAGTCTGAAGTCAGGGAGCCTGATTCTTCCAATTCCATTTTTCTTTCGCAAGTTTGCTTTTGCTATTCATGGTCTTTTGTGTTTCCATACAAATTGTAAATTTTTTTCTTCTAATTCTGTGAAAAATGCCCTTGGTGATTTGATAGGGATTGCATTGAATCTGTAGATTGCTTTGGGTAGTAGAGTCATTTTGATAATATTGATTCTTCCAATCCAAGAACATGATATATCTCTCCATCTGTTTGTGTCATCTTTTTTTTTCTTTCATCAATATCTTATAGTTTTCTGAGTACAGGTCTTTTTCCACCTTAGGTAGGTTTATTCCTAGGTATTCCATTCTTTTTGATAAGATGGTAAATGGGATTGTTTCTTTGATTTCTCTTTCTTATCTTTCATTGTATAGGAATGCAAGAGATTTCTGTGCATTAATTTTGTATCCTGCAACTTTACCAGATTCATTGATGAGCTTTAGTAGTTTTCTGGGAGCATCGTTAGGATTTTCTATGTATTTTCATGTCATCTGCAAACAGTGATAATTTTACTTCTTCTTTTCTGATTTGAATTCTTTTTATTTCTTTTTCTTCTCTGATTGCCATGGCTAGAACTTCCAAAACTATGTTGAATAATAGTGGCAAGAGCGGACACCTTTGTCTTATTCCTGATCTTAGAGGAGATGCTTTCCGTTTTTCACTGTTGAGAATGATGTTTGCTGTGGGTTTGTCATATATGGCTTTTATTATGTTGAGGAAGGTTCCTTCTATTACCACTTTCTGGAGAGTTTTTATCATAAATGGGTGTTGAATTTTGTCAAAAGCTTTTTCTGCATCTATTGAGATGATCATAAGGTTTTTATTTTTCAATGTATTGATGTGGTGTATCACACCATTTGATTTGTAGATATTCAAAAACCCTTGTATCCTTGAGATGAATCCCACTTGATCATAGTGTATGATCCATGTGTTGTTGGGTTCAATTTGCTAATATTTTGTTGAGGATTTTTGAGTCTATGTTCATCAATGATATTGGCCTGTAATTGTCTTTTTTGTTGATATTTTTGTCCGGTTTTGGCATCAGGGTGATGGTGGCCTTGTAGAATGAGCTTGGAAGTGTTCCTTCTCTGCAATTTTTTTGGAAGAGTTTCAGAAAGGTAGGTGTTAACTCTTCTTGAAATGTTTGATAGAATTCACCTGTAAATCCATCTGGTCCTGCACTCTTGTTTGTTGGAAGATTTTAAATCACAGTTTCAATTTCATTACTTGTGATTGGTCTGTTTATATTTTCTATTTCTTCCTGATTTAGTCTTAGAAAGTTGTACCTTTCTAAGAATTTGTCCATTTCTTCTAGGTTGTCCATTATTTTGGTGAATAGTTGCTTGTAGTAGTCTCTTATGATCCTTCATATTTCTATGGTGTCTCTTGTAACTTCTCCTTTTTCATTCTAATTTTATGATTTGAGTCCTCTGTCGTTTTTTCTTGATGAGTCTGACTAAAAGTTTATCAATTTTGTTTAACTTTTCAAAGAACTAGCTTTTAGTTTCATTGATTTTTGCTATTGTTTTCTTTGTATTTCATTTATTTCTGCTCTGATCTTTATGGTTTCTTTCCTCTACTAACTGAGTTTTTTTGTTCTTCTTTCTCCAGCTTTAGGTGTAAGGTTAGTTTCTTTGTTTGAGATTTTTCTTGTTTCTTGAGGTAAGATTGTATTGCTATAAACTTCCTCTTAGAACTGCTTTGCTGCATCCCATAGGTTTTGGATCATCATGTTTTCATTGTCATTTTTCTCTAGGTATTTTTTGAGGTTCTTTTTGATTTCTTCAGTGATCTCTTGGTTATTTAGTAGCACACTGTTTAGCCTCCATGTGTTTGTGTTTTTTACAGCTTTTTCCTGTAATTGATTTTTAATCTCATAGCATTGTGGTTGGAAAAGGTGCTTGATATGATTTCAATTTTCTTAAATTTTCCGAGGCTTGATTTGTGACCCAAGATATGATCTATCTTGGAGAATGTTCCGTGTGCACTTGTCTATAATCTATTCAAATATTTTCTCAGGCCCTTTCTCTTTTTCTTCTTTTGGGGCCCCTATAATTTGAATGTTAATGTGTTTAATATTATCCCAGAGGTCTCTGAGACTGTCCTCATTTCTTTACATTCTGTTTTGCTTTATTCTGTTCCTTGGCAGAGATCTCCACCATTCTGTCTTCCAGCTCACTTATCTGTACTTCTTCCTCAGTTATTCTGCTATTGCTTTCTTCTAGCATATTTTCTACTTCAGTTATTGTATTGTTCATCTCTGTTTGTTTGTTCTTTAGTTCTTCTAGGTCTTTGTTAAACATCTCTTGTATCTTCTCAATCCATGCCTCCATTCTTTTTCTGAGATCTTGGATCATCTTTACTATCATGACTCTGAATTCTTTTTTTCAGATAAATTGCCTATCTCCTCTGCATTTAGTTGTTCTTGTAGGTTTTTATCTTTCTCCTTCACCTGCAAGACATTTATTTGTCTTCTCATTTTGTCACACTTACTGTGTTTGTGTTTTCCTTTCTGTAGGCTGCAGGATTGTAGTTCCTCTTGCTTCTGGTGTCTGACCCCTGGTGGATGAGGTTGGTCCAGAGGCTTGTGTCATTATCTCCTTGATAAGGGGTTTGACTGGTGTTGTGGTGACCAGAACCTGTAGTGGATATTGAGCGGGGCCTCCCCTTTCTTCTGTGGTTGTCACTGTCCTGTCAGGGGTGGGGTCTGCTCCTTAGTTGATGGAGTAGAGCCCCCCAGATCTGTTTCTTAGCTGTGTTTCTGATCTGTGCTGTGAGATAGGCAGGATTGGGTCACTCCCACTGGGAGAGAAGCCACTGAGTATTCTTCCTCTGAGCTGTTCACCTGTGAATGAGATCTGTTGTGTCTCCTTTTGCCAATTTTGTGGGCTCACAAAGTACACTGTTGCTGGCTCTGCTCTCAGTCCCACTTTTACTGTGGTTATGCCAGCAATTGGCCCTGGTGACTCTCAGGCATTGTTTTCACCAGGCCACTGATGCAGATCCAGTGAGGTCAGGTCCCAGGACTAGAGTAGTCATGCACCTGGACCTGCTGTGGGAGCTATGGAGGCAGCTCAGACTCTGGCCTGGCCCAGCTCCTACATGTACATGCCCACAGAACCCACAGCTGCTAAAGCAAGACCTGTCTCAGCTGTAGGAGCACTTTTCTTTTGGATGTTTCGCAGGTACTGAATTTAGGAAGCTGTCAGTGAAGGTGTAACTCCATGGTTGGCCGAGCCACAAGGAGAGATTTCAGCTCTTCTTCCTTAGTCACGCAGCCCCTGGGGCTCAGCTGTGGTTTCTGTCCCACCTGTATGTGTGTTCCTCCCACCAGAGTCTGCTCCAGAGATTGCCAGAGCCCATGAGACCATCAGGCAGGAAGGAGCTGAGGCAGAGATCGGGGCGATCAGGCCACCTGGGCAGGAGGGTGCTGGCTAGCAACTGGAATGTGAGGTCCTGTCAGGTGGTGATCAGGGCGAGTGTGTCACCCAGGCTGGAGGAGGCAATGGCTGGGGGTGTTCAAGCCTGCTCCAGCAGGAGTCTGCCCTAGTACCCATGGAGGCAGGGGCTGGAGAGTGAGGAGAGAGGCTGTGGTGGTGGCCCTGCTCTTTGTGCATCACTCAACAATGGCATTTTTCTTCTGTGGCGGTCCGGGTTTTCTCCACGAGCACTCCCAGTTGCAGAAATCCTCACAGCCAACAGCAGTACTCCCCCCGGGGTCTGCTCTCCATGCCCTACGTTGCAGCACACAGACCCTGTGTGCACCGGTGGACACTGTCTCAGGCTGGGGCACACAGGGCTGTGACCTGGACCATCTGTGTAGGTCTCACTCTGTTCTGCCTGCCATAGACCAGTTGCTGGGCTCTCCTCCAAGCCCCTGAAGCTCCCCCTCTGTCCCAGCTGAACTCCCCACCAGTGAGGGGCTTCCCCAGATACTGGAACCTCTCCTCTCCTTCAGCTTCCTGCCAGGGGCTCAGGTCCCATCCTGCTTCCTCTCCTCTTCCTTTTGTCCTACCCAGTTACATGGGGATTTTTCATGTTCTTTTAGGTGTGTCTGTGGTCCTCTGCTAGCATTCAGCAGGTGCTCTGTGAGAACTGTCCCATTTGTAGATGTATTATTGATGAGTCTGTGGGGAGACATGAACTCCATGTCCTCCTACTTCTCCACCATCTTGAAAAACCCCTAACTTATATGTCTTATGGAAAAAAAAAAAACCCATAGGGAATAAAATAAGAATCACACATAAATCTGATTTCCAAAAATCCCATGTTCTTCCATCTATTTACATCTGCAGGGCAGATACCTTTGCTGTTCCCATGTGGGGGTAACCCCTCTCCTCTGGGTCACAACACACTCAGCTATAGCGTGGCTGTGTTGGGCACAGACCAGAGGACAGTGAACGTGAATTATCCACCTTTCCTCTGTGTGATCCTTACTAGCTTCTTCACAGATTTGACCCTGCATCCTGACTACTTCATCAGCCTTCTCACTTGCCTCTGAAGGCCAGCTTCAGCCCAGGGCTGCACAGGATTAGTGACAGCTGTGAGACTTTCCCAGCTTGGTGGTTAACCAAGACTTCTGGGATTTATGCTCACTTGAAGATACCAGGAGTTGCCTTGGGTAAAGAGATCAAAGAAACAAACTGTTCACCTCCTTTAAAATTGTTTACTTCCTGGCCTTCCCTGGTGGCGCAGTGGTTGAGAGTCCACCTGCTGATGCAGGGGACACGGGTTCGTGCCCTGGTCCGCAAAGATCCCACATGCCGCGGAGTGGCTGGGCCTGTGAGCCATGGCCGCTGAGCCTGCGGGTCCGGAGCCTGTGCTCCGCAATGGGAGAGGCCACAGCAGTGAGAGACCGGTGTACAAAAAAAAAAAAAAAGAAGAAAAAATTGTTTACTTCCCTTAAAGCCTCAGTTGAGTGACTAAGAATGTCTTCAAAAAGTTGTCTCACCAATGAAACATCTTTATAATTAAACTAGTGCCAAATGGTTAGTGGTAAGTTCTACATTGTGATTGATTGATCCTTTTACTGGAGGGCAGTGATCTATCTATTGATATATGTTCTCAGCTCAGACGTGAAGGAATTAGGGTTTGGGACTCACTCAACATCAGTGAGGCAATAGAGGGTGTGGGAGAGCACCCTGACCTAGCAAAATGAGGGTGGCAGGCTTTCTGGGATGGAAATCTGATTTCTGGTTTGTTCATTGATTTCTTGTAACTGTTTGTTTACTGGCTGCTGTTTGGCTTCCTGGAACGTAGTGGAATATTTTGTTTACTGCCTAGAAATCCTAGCTTATCAAATTCACACAAAGACTCAGGAACACACTGATCAAAAATGGAAATTTCTGAGATACAGGATCGGATTGAAAGCAAGTTTTACACTCTCATAGCCCTTCTGCAGGCTTGGCTTGAACCACTGAAAGGCAGTCTGATTTCATGTCTGGGCACTTCTACCTCTGCTTCTCTTTCTGTCCTTTCCTTTGTCCTTCCCCTCCTTCCATACCCCAGATTTCTCAGCCTCAGCCTAGGAAGCAGAGCAGTACTCATCACACTTTACTGTGAAAGCCAATGGCCAAGGGCTCTTGTTAGAATGTGGATTCGGGTTCACCGGGAATACCAGGTGGTGGTGTTGTTGCTCCTGTGAAGACCACACTTTGAGGGCCCAGGCTCTGAGCCTCTGTGGGATTGGGGAGCCCTGGGGAGGCTGCAAGCTTGGCTGCAGACTAAGCCAAGTGTCAGATTCTGAGGGCTAAGGGACCTGGCTCATGGTGACCCAGAGTTGTCAACTTCGAGGAACAAGACAGCCAGTGGCCCCTCCCCTGCTCCATGGAGCTCTCATGTGGCCATACTCAGGCTCCGTGAGCCCCTTTGGGCTGAAACTGCTGCAGCTATTTCTTCCAAGGTCTTAGCTCACAGCATTCCTGCCGCCATAGGGAGGGGGCAGATGCGAGAAATGCTTTACCTCCCTGTTTTCTCTCCCTGGCCTGGTTTCCGATGATGAGAGAAGGACTTTCCTCTAGTTCCAGGGGCACGAGGGTCATGTCTCCTGACAGTTTCCACATGTGCAAGATGGTGGAGTCAAGTGTTCTGACCATTAAGCTGCTCTGGCTATTCAGGCTCGATATTGACTGACTTTGCTGTTCTTCAACAGTTAGAGACAAACGGTTTAGATCACTTCTTTCCCCTTGTTCTATTCTTCCAGGCTTATTACCTGACTGTGACTGGGAAATCTGGTAGCACCTGACTTGGGCAGTCCCCTGCCATGAGGTAAGCTGCTGTGTGAATGTGGTTTTAATTACAATATCTTTCAGCAGCCTGGGCTCCTCTTTGGCTCCCTGTCTTATTAGAGCTCCCAGGAGCCATAACTTTGGATTTCTGAGACTCATAGTAACAGATTTTAAGAATAAACAAATGCAAAAAATATGCAGAAGACTATGCTGTCAAAACAACTAAATTAGAAAATTATCTCAATGAAATGATTTCAAATCCAAAGGCTAAAAAAGCTTTAGCCTGGTATTCGTGGCTTCCTAGAAATCAAATTAACTCATGAAATCAAGGAGGAACAAGAGTAATTAGAGAAATATATTACAGTTTTACTATCAGAACAGGAGCAAGGAAAACAATAAAATAAAATAGAGGAAGATAATATGATTAAGCTAGATAAAGGAGAGATTTCCTCAGGATATGTATTATAATGTGGATGCCAAACTAGAAGAAATGAAACAGAAAATCAGACATTTGAAAGCTAGGAGAGGCAGATATGAAAGGGAAAAACAAGATAAGCCTACGTATAATTGCTCTTAAACAGCGCTTTAGAAAAGAGAGAAATATTTTAGATGTGACTATATCAGAAGTAGTGACGGGTCCAATAAAGGTAAGAGAACCAATGTCTTCAGGAGAAAACTGAATGTCTTCTCAGAAGATGCCAAAATCCAGAACACAATGGATAAAACACTGTGAGAGCTGCAAATACAGACTCCAGCATAAGAGAAATGGGCAACCATCCTTGTAAATTGGGACAGCTATTCCAAGGGGTTATGGAAAAACACTACGTGAGAGAAGAATACTAGGAAGAAGAATGATTTGGAAACCTTCAAAATGACATGGATATTGCTTGCACCTTGCGGGAACGTACCCAGGAAATGTATGGAATTAGTACACTAAGAGAAGGCACAGAAAAAAATGTGAATATTAAATGGGAGCAGGCAGATAATAATAGATGATATCCAGGCCTGGGTTGACCTGATGGGAGAAACTGTCCTTGGTGAATGGGATTAGGCAACTCCGTGATGCTTTGAAAGTGCGAAGGTTTGAACAGTGGATGACTGTAGTAGACCCAGATTGTTTTGATTTCTTATTTCTTGCTGTAGGAAAATGTGCAAGACAAAATCTGAAGAAGCATTTTCCAAAATCATATATCTGAGTCAGAAATCAAAGTAAAAGGAAAGAAGGGAGGCAGATTCTAGGAACATTTTAGCACTACCTGTGTTTGAACAGAAAGGGATGTCCTTAAGGTGTAACTTGAACATTTAGAAACTCAATTGATCCTTCCTGAAATGGATAGGGGAATAACAGATGGCAACAGCACATAGAAGAGCACTCAGTGTTCTCCACTTACTCCTCCAGACCCATTGTCCATCCTTCCAGACCTGCTCTGTGCTTCTAGAGGCCGACCTCTATCACTCAGACTGCTTTACTCTCTTGATCGGGTTGAGTCCGGCCAATGAAAGGTCCAGCGGGATTAGAGAGCAAGAGAGGGAGGCTGAGGTATTTATTCACTGACTCCTTGCCTGCCAAATTACAGTTTGACAGTGGATGCATTTCCCTGTTGGGCAGCCCCTCTCCTACTGCTACAGCTTCCTTCTCTCACCCCTTCAGCTGGGGCTGGTAATATCTTCCCTGGATGCTTCCCTTGTAGTTTACCTTTACCTGCCCACCAATCCTCAAACACAGTGCTCAAAGGAAAAATGAAATTTTAGAGCTCTTTAATGATGCAGAAAGCAAAAAGATACCTCAAACAAGATCTGTTCACTGATGGTATCATTGTAGATCTCTAAAACTTTACAGTTTGCAAGATGTCTTGAATGCAACTCTTCAAGTGAAAGACAGTATATGTGGGGGAGGGGGGGCAGGGGATTTCCCCTTAGGTGAAATAAATACACAGTGTCAAAATTAGCTTCCCAATGGGAACTTTCTCCCTGTTAAAGGGTATCCTGGTGAGGCTGCATCCAGAGACCTTTGTTGTCTGTTGTCTTCTCCTTTTAGCACAGTCTTTGCTATGGTCTGTGGTAACACTAAGTACTTAGATCTGGAGATAAAGAAATGGAGAGATTAACTACATTAGGGGCTATATTTTGTTATTATGGGACTAGTGCTGTGATAATTTTATGTGTCTTATTGACTTTTTTGATTTTATTTGTAAGTGAGACATATGCAAGGCTTATCACTTAATTCAACTTGGGAGGGTCTGAGAAAATTAAATTCATATGGTGGGCAAGAGCCAAAGCAACAGCCACTGAAAAACCCAAATTCTACCCAAGCATCACAAATTCTCCAATTTGAGATTGAGAAAAATTAAAAAATTTAGAGGGATTATAATATAATAATCATATAGATTTAAAATTCTTTGCATTTTGAATTTTAAAAGTCAAGAGAATTTAATATTAGACTTTAACTTGTGAAAAAAATTTTTTTTTTCCTTGCGGTACATGGGCCTCTCATCGCCGTGGCCTTTCCAGTTGCGGAACACAGGCTCCGGACGCGTAGGCTCAGCGGCCATGGCTCACGGGCCCAGCCGCTCCATGGCATATACGATCTTAGCAGACCAGGACACGAACCCATGTTCCCTGCATTGGCAAGTGGACTCTCAACCACTGCGCCACCAGAGAAGCCCAAATTTCTCCTTGAAAAATTCACAATTGGAGTTGATTTCTCTTCAAACTTGGGGACACTTACTCTTGTTATTCTCTGAATGAAGTGCAGTATTTTATGTTGTTAATAATAACATTGCAGAACCTCTGAGGAGCTGTATTAGATCTTACAGAGGGGCAAATTTGGGATGGGAATGGAATAGAGAGTGAGTTTTTCAGCCTTGAAGTTAATTGAATTAATAAACAGCATCAGCCCATTTCAGAGCTCTTAGAGAGCAAAATATTAAACTGTCCCCCAGTGTCCGAGAAGAACCCACAAATAAGCAATGGTTGGCATTGGGAGATTGACCTCATGGAGATGGGACAGACTTCTGGGCTCCTCCCCACTCACCTGTTTGAACATGGGATGAATGCAGTGGTTCTCAACTACAGCTGCTCATTAGAACCTCCTGGGAATTTCTTAAAATCCCAATACTCAGGCCACTTACTAGACTTACTAAATCAAAATCTTACTGATCTCACTCATTGCCCCTCAAGGTAGTAGAACAAAATGTTGATTGAGGAGTTTGGGAGAACTCTTTCTTGTGTTTGGACCTTCCTACTGAAAGAAGTGTCTGCTTTCCTCTGGTTAAGAGATAAACTTAATGTTTCTCGGTGCTTTGTAACCACCTAGAGAGGTGGGATATGGAGGGTGGGAGGGAGACGCAAGAGGGAAGAGATATGGGGATATATGTATATGTATAGCTGATTCACTTTGTTATAAAGTAGACCTAACTAACTAACTAACACACCATTGTGAAGCAATTATACTGCAATAAAGATGTTAAAAAAAAAAAGCCTTTTGCTTTTAAGTGAGGCCTGTGTTGGTCCATCTCTGAGTGCACAGAATTAATTCAGGGCTGAGATATGAGAAAGGCAACTTGGTCCCTATGTTCTCCAAGCAGCTTTATCAGTTAAAAGAATAAAAGTCAATGTTCTACCTTCATCTGCCTAACTTCTGTGTTTTTCCTCTCAACTTGTTCTGACTTAAAAGAGGAACAGAATAAACCAGGACCCAGGCTGGACTAATCCATGTGGATGCCAAAAGCAGGCTAATAATTTGGCAACACTTTAAATCAATATTTTAAAAATACTTGTTCATTTTTATAAGTGAGGGGGGCACATTTATATTTTGCTAAGAAAATTTTTATGCTTGTTATTTTATGCCTGAAATTACATGCATTGCACCAAATGTGACATAATATTTTAACTTACTTGGTTTAGCTTTACGTTTAAAAAGAAATTCGTTCATTAATTACATTTTTGGCTGTGTTGGGTCCTCATTGCTGCACACGGCTTTTTCTAGTTGCGGCGAGAGGGGGCTATGTTTCGTTGTGGTGCGCAGGCTTCTCATTGTGGTGGTTTCTCTTGTTGCAGAGTATGGGCTCTAGGCGCACGGGCTTAGTTGCTCCGCGACATGTGGGATCTTTTTGGACAAGGGCTCGAACCTGTGTCCTGGGCAGTGGCAGACGGATTCTTAACCACTGCACCACCAGGGAAGCCTGTAGTTTGTCTTTCATTTCTAGGTTTTTATAGCGCTCATGATTGGATAGCTTTAGTCACTCAGGCTCACTAAGGATACAACTAATTTACATAGAAATTCTTGCTAAATCTTATTCAAAATATTTTGAAAGTTTTTTTTCCTGGCTTTTATGTAGGCAAAATATTTCTCACTTGTTAGTTGTTCCTATTTTGTCTTTATTTTTCTTTTGGAATTTTCTGAACCAGACAACTTCAAAATCATACTACAAAGTTTATAATACAGATATTAGTAAATCACTCATTTGTAGCAAAGGGCATTACACAGTGTTGACAGGACTTCCAGCTTCAGATTACTGTAGTAACAACATGAAATGTGCATATGTACCTTGTGGAAATAGTCAACACAGAGAGGTCAGCATCTTTGAAATTTTCTCTTGAGCATGCTGCCTTCCTCCATGTGAGATGGACCACACTGTGCCTGTGTCTCTGGTCATGTGTGGAAACTGATACCACAATTTCTGTGTATTCTCTGCACTTTAGTGTCCCTTGTAGGCTGATCAGACTGGGCACCTAGCTCTCTGACTCCTCTTTTAATCAGGGACTGGCCAGGATGCAAGAGGAGAGACTGCTAGCCAAAATGCCAAATTGAGGCCAGGATTCAAGTTAGTGGTGTTTGGATTTTTCAACTGAATAGATTTCTGATGGCTGTGGTTAGAAGTGGTGGGCTAGGGCTTGTGTGAATGCCTTTTAATGAAAGGTCCTGAGGGCTTATGAGGTAGAAAAATATGAGGAGGATTCTGATGATGAGATATTTATATAAATGGGATGATTTTTGACTTCATGAATAGAGGCATTAAAATATCTAGGGTTCCTTGAGCAAAGTAGTGCAGAGTTGAAGTAAAATAAAGTAAAAAATATTTTCCTTTACTGAGAAGCAATGGATGGCGAGAAGCTTTAATGAAATAATTTAAAACTATGTATATGGCCTTTTGATATTATTAATCAATTGTTATATAAACTTATTATTGAAATTTGCATTAATATATAACTGGCTTATTGGTAAGAAGACTCTCCTTTTATGTGTAGTTTCTCCAGAGAAAATCAGAAATGAATGTCTACAAAGATAGTTAGGTAAAGAAACACTGGATTATTTGGGTAACTCACGAAACATCTGACTTAACTATCCTAAAATCTCTTTGTCCTTGTATTAAAACCTATTAATGCTCTTTTATCCTAACTCAAAAAAGTATGCAAGAAAGTAACCTTAGTAACCTATGCAAAAAAGTACATTAGAACTCAGTGTCACAGGTCAAGCCCTGTCTTACCTATAATTAACTAGGAGGCCTGTTCTCAATATATAGATTTCTTCCTAATGAAATTTGTATCACTGTTCACTGCTGGCACTTTGTGCAACTACCTCCTTCTTCAACCTTGGAAGATGAACAGGGACCAAATATTATTACTTTATACCTAATGGTTCTATACATTAGGGACTTCACTTAGTAATTTCTGAAACTTCTACCACCAATATGCTTCATTGAAATACATTAAGAAGTCTAGCTTGGGACTTCCCTGGTGGTCCAGTAGTTAAGAATCTGCCTTCCAATGCAGGAGACAAGGGTTCAATCCCTGGTCAGGGAACTAAGATCCCACATACCATGGGACAAATAAACCCCCCACGCCACAACTACTGAGTCTGCGTGCCTCAATTAGAGAGCCTGTGTGCTGCAAACTACAGAGCCCATGTACCCTGGAGCCTGTGCGCCGCAACTAGAGAGCCTGTGCACCACAACTAAGAGAGAAGCCTGTGTGCTGCAATGAAAATGAAAGATCCCGTGTGTCACAATGAGGATCCCGTGTGCTGCAAATAAGACCTGACGCAGCCAAAAATAACAAAACAATTAAAAAGAGAAGTCTAACTTATTGAAAATGTATCCTCTCCCATCTTGTTTTAAATTCCAGAATGAATCAAATCAATAGTACCTTGATAATCTTTAGAAAAGTTCCTAATTTGATGAAAATCTGACATTTTTGAGTGTGACTATGGTATAGATTGATAATGTAAATCTTAGAGTGGTTAAATTGGCTGAGATTTCACTTTGTTCAGCAAATCAGCTTCTGAGTCACTAAGAGTTGGCAGTAATGTGATGGAGGATTTGGACATATGAAAAGACACTTGGCAGATCTTGTCTGGTTTACGTGTTGAAAATTTGACAAGGTTAGCAAAGAATAATTAATGATAAATTTTAGGGAAGGATAGGAAACGTGAATACTGACATTTGTTATAATCAGTATTTTTTTCCCCACTCTATTCTTCAGTTTGGGTTAATTCTAGAGATCTTCTTCAAGTTTACTGATCCATTTTCCTGATATTTCCAATCGGTTGTTTAGCCCACTGAGTGAATATTTCATTTCAGATATTGCAATTTAGAATTCTAAATTTATTTTTATTCTTTTAAAAATAGAATCTCCATCTATTTACTGATTAAGACCATATTTTCTTTAAGTCCTTGAAGGTGTTTATAGCTACTTTAAAGCCATTGTCTGAAGATTCCAACTTCTGTATTATCTCACAGTCTGTTTCCATTCATAGTTATTTTTACTTAATTATGGTCCACATTTTCCTGCTTCTTTGTATGGCTAGAATTATTTATTGTTTGCTATGTATTGTGGATGGTACATTATAAAGCATCTGGGTTATGTTGCCTTCCTTTAAAGAATGTTGAGATAGATAATTTTGGGGTGTTTCTCCTTCATCTTTCAGGCTTGGTTTTCAGCTTTGTTAGAGGAGGGCTATCCAATGAACCTTTCTGTAATGATGGTAATGTTCTGTATCTCTGTATTCCACTGTGGTTGCCGCTAGTCACATTTAAATCTTAAGCATTTGAAATGTGGCAAATGAGACAGACAAAATGAATTTTAAATTTTATTTAATTTTAATTCGTTGAAATTTAAATATAAATTGCTAGTGGCTACTGCATTGGTCAGTGCAGGTCTAGATTAAATCTTAGTCTAGGGTATGGTCCTTCCTCCAGACCTTTCTGGAATCTCAGTGAATGGGGTGTTGATGAGTCTCTCCATTCTGACTGGACCAGAGCACCAGTGTCTTCCAGAATTGTATAACCTCTATTATCTTTGCTCTGTTTTTAAATCTGTAATGGCCATTCTTTGGCAAGCTTTGTTGAGTCTTACCCTGTATGCGTGCAGCCTGGCCTTTGGTGAAGGACCTATAGGGAGTTTTCACACAGACTTATGCCACCGATGTGCTATAATTAGGATTTGGAATTTTTAGCATATTTTGATTTTGCATATCTCATTGTCCTGTTAATGTACCTAAAGATGACCATAAAGCTGTGGACTTAAAAAGTAAGATAGGTTATAATGATGGCTTTTTGGCTTCTTCCTCCCTGTTCCCAAAGTAACCTTCATTCCCCCATTATGTCTCTTATCACATTCCTCTAGTGAGTTATGTACATGTCTGCCTTCCCAACTAGTCTATGAGCTATTTAAGACTAGAGACTGTGTCTTTTTCACTTTCGTGTCTTCAGTACCTAGAATCTGATGGATGCATAGTGATACCATATTTATTGAGTTATGGAGGATTGAGAGAAGGCAGGAGGAACTAAACTTTTAACAGACCAAACAAACCAGCACTTAAAGGCCTCAAGTGAGCTATCCATGTGAGCTGAAAGAGGCAATCAGACAGACACTGGGTTCAGCAGGAGCTGTCTGGGGATTGCTGTCACATCACTGCACACTCATGGTCTCTTTTAATTAAAAAAGAGAAATTAAAAAGGGAAATTAAAAAGACTTTGTGACTCTCAACATTATTCCACTTTTCTAGTGGGGTCCTGAGAGAGCAGAGCCTTATGGAGGCAAAGAAAAGTGGGAGAGGCACATCTATGAATATATCCTCATACCTGTGGTGCTGATAACAGTAATTGTTATGTGTCAGACGTTGTATAAGTCTCTCACAGCAACCCTGTAAGATAGGTATTATTATTAACTCCATTTAACAGATGAGGAAACTGTGGTATAGAGAGAATAAGAACATGACCAGGTTATAAGAACTAATACTTGTCAGAGAGGGATCCAACCAGGCAGTGTACTCCAGAGCCTATGCCCTTAGCCTCTACATGATCTAATCTCTCATATTCCTTTTCTGAATTATTACCTTGACATGAGGAAGAATGATGGATTAGCATTGTTTACCAGCAATTTTCAGCATCAGTATTTTCAGCAAACACACCTACTCTGCAGTGCTCTGCTAGACATCTATAGTTAAAAGATGTGCTATATAGAGCCCTAGTCTAAGAAACTTGAATCTAGCTGGACAAATAAGACATAGAGCTAAAAACTGAATAATGATATGAAACATATGCTAAAAACAACTAAAGATTACACATCTATTTTCAAAATTTATTATTACATAGGATACTGGGGTAAGATGATCATATAATCTAACTATATTACAGGTATAGAAAATGAAGTACACAGGGGTTAACTAACTTGCTCAAGCCCCAATCAGTTACTTGTCCATCCACCTATCTATCCATGCATCCACGCATCTATCCAATATTTATCAAGTGTCATAAAAGAACTTTGAAAGCATCCTGTGGGGGTTAAGTGTGGGCATGGTGGTGTCAGTGAAGGTTTCCCAACTGCATCTGGTAGAGAAGAGCAAGCAGCGGCATCTGAAGCAGGCAAACAACGTGAGATGGGACCTGAGTGTAGGGCAGGCTTGAAGAGTCGTGAGTTTGTGGCAGAGGTCGATTTCATGGGATTCTGTCATCTCAGTCCAGTGGTCCTTCCACAACATCCTAGCCGTTGCTCATTTGTTTTGAAACTGGCACTTCTTCAGCTCTTTAATGCTTAGAAAGTTCTATGAGAAGAAATTGTTGTAGCAGATTGCATTCTCCAAGATGGTCACAATGAGCTCTCTCATCCTGCATGCTCTTCTTGTGACATGATGCTGACACTCTGCCCATTGAGGAGTGGGGTAACAGGTGAGTGGTGGTTGCCTCCCCAAATGTTTTTACATGATGAGTCTGAACATAGCAAAAATTTCCTTCACAGACAGATTCATATTAATAAATGTACAATGATTTGGTTCCTGTTTTTAGGCATTTGCTTTTCTTTGGCCTTTATGACATCTCTACTTTCACCTGTGTAGTCACAGATGCAGGCAGCTTTGCTTTTACTATTCAACAAATATTTATTGAGTATCCACTATGTGTCAGGTACTATTCTAGCACAGGTGATACAACCATGAACAAAACCAACAGTCTCTGCCCTCATAGAGCTTATACAACAGTGGGGAGAGATAAATACATACACATACATAAAATAATGTTAGATAGTATAGATGTTACAAAGGAAAAATAAAACAGAGTAAGGATATAAAATGTGACAGGGATTCTATTAAATAGGATGATCTCAAATGGCCTTTCTGAGGAGGAGACATTTGAGTAGAGAATTGAATTGAGTAATGGGCAAGCCATGAAAATATCTAGGGGAATAGTATTCCAGATAAAGAGAAGAAGTGCAAAGACCCTAAAAGTATTGCATGCATTTTCATTCTCTTCATGGGACTGTTGCTTTAAATGCTCCAGGGATGGGATCTGGGTCCAATAGTTCTCTTACTGTTACCATTTTCCAGCTGAGACCTCTTCAGCTTCCTAAAGGTAGGTACAGAGCTGCCCACCCTGAAACAGAGACCAATAGGTGGGTCCTGAGAATTTTCATCATTTGACACACATGCACATCAGGACCAGTTCTCTTAAGTGGAGATCTTTGGAACACAGGGGACAATTTTTTTCTAAGTAGGTTGCTTAGTTTCCTGTCTCTGTTGCAGGCTCAGTCTCAGGAGTATCTAGAATCCTATTTTCAGCAATATTACCTTTTACTTGAAAATGTAGGGCTTTATTTGTATGGATTACTGGCCATAGCAGCAGATTGTCTCTCTTGTGTTTAATTACCTATTTGCTGCATCTACTTGCTGAGATGTCTAGTGGGAGACAATTTGGGCATTCTGAAATCAATGCAGCCTCTCTGAGGTCAAACTCATCTACCACTTCATAGCCATATGGCCTCAGGCAAAGGATGCCTCTCTGGGTCTCAGCTTACTCACCTGTAAAATGGCTACAGTTTCTTCTTGATGGTAAGTCCCTCTTACTTCCATTCACCAAACCCTGAACAACTCCTGGATCTGGGTAGTGTTAAATTACCTTAATTCGCTTGAAAGATAGGGTAAGACATTCAGGAGCATGGTGAGCTTGCTGCCTTGTTGGAAGCACTCCTCTGGCAGACACATTAATTTTGATGATTGCTCACTCAGCTTTCCTCTTGTTAGACACTAGTTACTGCCTCTTGAGAGGGTTGTCAATCCTTTTACTGGGTACAGAGGCTGGGAGAAGATACAGAATGTCTAAACTCCAACAAGTGGCTCTCAAAATGCTGCCCACTAAATGATATGGTGGATTCAAAAGCACTTGGAAGCTTAGATACCTGTCTTGGAAGGTATTGTCTGATTTTCTAAAGTTTGGGATGTGAGGCGTATGTAGTGAGAGTCTCAGTGAACATTGTAGAGCTTCTGGGAAGAGCAACATGTTTCCAGGGGATAGAAAATATAATCAGGACCCACAGACCTGTGGGGTTGACAGCATAAAAAAACTTCACATCTAATATTTCAATTATTCTTTCTAAAAAGCTTTGAGGGCCAATAAGCTTAAATGATAGCCAGCAAACCTGTTTTTACTGAACACTGAAATGTCTCTAATGAGAAAAACTGCCCTTTAAAATCGATGCACTTGGACATTATTACTGCCTGGCAAAAAGGCACCTGTGCCATTATCCACACAGAATGTTCTGTGTTCATACCTGATGAGTCTGCTTATGTGTTATCTTTATTAAATCACATGAGGACACAAGTGAATGCCCTGAGTGATCTGAGCCCCAGCCTAGGGAACTTACTAAACCAGTGGTTCAGATCATGGTGCTCTTGGAATCATCATCTTAAACTGTGTTTTCTCTTGCGTGTTGCCTATATTGTTGCTGTGGTATCTTCCTCCAGTGCAGCCAGATAGCCACCGAAGGGGTCACCTCCATGCTAATGAAACACCTTGCTGACCACTCAGGGCACATTACAGAAGAGGGTGGCATGTGACATTATAAGAGCCGGTCACGAGGGGGTGGAGTGTCCGAAGAGGTCATCGAGAGGACGTGATGGCCAGTTGACCCATGACAGTGAGACCCTGGCAACTGGAGGTTCCTCACCCCTCCCCTGTCCTTGGTTGTACCATTCCTACAGTGGAAGCCATTTTCAAGGGCACAGCCTTGAGAGAGCAAATGTGATATGGAGATGCATTTAAGCATTGAACCCTATTAAGGATTCAGTTAAGGGTGATTGAACCCCGTTAAGGCCTCTATATAAATTTTTAAGATTTTGGCGGCGGGTGTGGGAATCTACTCATCTTGCAGCTGCCCAAGAAAAGACTTGAATGTAAGTTCCCTTGCTTATTAAACCTGCCACTTCAAAAACAAAACAAAAGAAAACAAAACCCCCCAAAAACTTTGTGAAGACGGCAGAACAGATTTTTTTCATTCATTCATTCATTCACTCATTCAGCTGTCATTTGTCAAGCACCTATTGTGTCTCAAGCAGGAATAGGCTTTTTCTTTCATGTAAATTATCTCATTTAATTCTCAAGGCCCCTTGAAAGGAGTCCTCAGAGTTTCCCCTTTCTATATGAGACAGCCTCAGGAAAATAAAGTACTATTGCAGATTAGGAAGGATAGAAGCAAGACTGATATTCAGCAGGTGCACACTAATGTGGTTATACTTTTTCTGTTAAAATATCAAAATATTTCTAAGTCTCTAGAAATAATCACTGCCTGGAGCTTCTCAAGTGGCCCCATCCAACTCCTCTGGTTCCTTGCCTCCAAATCCTTCCCATGATTTAATAACTAACTGGTCAGTGGTTGGCACAGCTGGGGGATACTGGGTCCCAGCTCCAGCGTGACAACCAGTGTTGGCTGTAATCAGTGCTTTTGCCATACTGGTCAGTAAGTATTTGAATAACACCCCGCACATTAAAGTTCAGGGAAATTAAAGTTCGAAGAGATTAAGTGGGTTATTCAGAGTCCCACTTGGATACAAACCCAAGTCTTTGACTCTTAGCCGTGTTTTATTTATTTGTTTATTTGTTTTACAATACTATCCTATCTTTCAGTAAGTGGAACTAGAAATATTGGGTCTATTGATTTTGCATTTTTCTCTCGAAATCTTTATATGGCTTGTTTCTCAACATGTAAGTTAATATATATTATGACATAAAATTATATAAGTATATATTTATGATAATATAAATGATATATAATTAATCAACTTGAAAGGTTAAAACTTTAGTGCTTTTATCAGAGAGAAGCAAATAAGGGAAGCATCCTCTGCAGACAGTTTGGTTATAATAGCCTTGGAATTTGTGGGGTGGAAAATAGCACACTTTATAAGGAGTATGCTTCCGTTCTCGAGTATATTTTATTTGATCTTCATACCACTCTGGGGGCAGAATCTCCCCCTGGCAGGAAGGCCGCTGAAATTTATGAATATTTGAGATGGCACTGGGGCTGTAAGCAGAGCTGTTTTTGAATGTAGAGTTCAGGATTGGAAGAAAGAGTTCAGTCTGGGCAAAGCAAGTGCCTAAAGACAGGGCTTAATAGTCACTGGATCTCAGAGCTGAAAAGGCTTTAGAAATTTCCTGATTCATTCAGTTGAAATTTTTTAAGTAACAGCAATAAACTAGGCTCTAGGAAGCTCTAAAGATTCAGAACTAAAAATCAGTTTCTACTCATAATGAACTCAAAGCCTCATTGAGAAACAGACCAGGATGAAGATGTAACTGTATACTCAATACAGCTGTGGTTGGAGACTGAAAGAGAGAGCTGACTGGAGAGCAAAATGTACTGCCAAGCAGCCTAAGTAGCCTTCCAGGGTTGGAATGGTGCTCCTATTTTCTAGCAGAAAAGAAAAACGCTGGGTTGAACCAAGATAGGGGGTTATGCCAGAGAGTGGTGTAAATAATGGATCTCAATGTCCAGGCTGGTTACAGAAGAAAGTGAAACTGACAGTGTAAGAGAAAGTGGAGATTCCATTGCTTGGATGTCTTAGGTCAAAGTCAAGAGCAGAAGTGACAAACGGTGGTGTTCAGGAGTGCAATAAAGGAAGAGGTCCAGGGAGTGACACTGTTAGATAGCTGAGGTGTGGAGACTGAAGAGGCAGCAGCATGTCTGTGGAGGAGCCAGGCTTCAGCCAAGGCATGATGGAGAGGAGTGTTCCATGAAGAGGCTGGGAATACTGGGGGATATAGAAGAAAGGGTTAAGAGGATAGGAGGGTTGCAACTGGAATGAAGAAAGCACAGTGGGCTTCCCTGGTGGCGCAGTGGTTGAGAATCCGCCTGCTGATGCAGGGGACACAGGTTCGTGCCCTGGTCCTGGAGGATCCCACATGCCGTGAAGCGGCTGGGCCCGTGAGCCATGGCTGCTGAGCCTGCACATCCGGAGCCTGTGCTCCTCGATGGGAGAGGCCACAACAGTCAGACGCATGCGTACCGCAAAAAAAAAAAAAAAAAAAAAAAAAAAAGAAAAAAGAAAGCACAGAGAATGAAGGTGTGAGGGGATAAATGATGGTGGACTGGTATTTTGGGCAAGAGTCAAGGATGGGAAGGACACAGAGCTGGCATGTTTTCCAAACAAAGGAACCACTGAGGTTGTTTCAGTGCTGAAGGGGCTGAGGTCCCAGATGGAGTCAGGGACTCGGCGGACATGCTGGAAGCTGTGCCTTCATTTAAGGTTCCAAGTGGGGCCTGGGAGAGGGCGCCATTGTGTCTTCATATACATCCTTGTCCACCTCAGCAAAAGATAGGACGGCTCTGTTTCCAGAATCCCCAGCTTGATTTGGAGCACTTATATTTCTGGAAGGAATCTGCTGAGGGCTCGGTGGATTCTGCTCTATAGGGGATTATAGCCAGGTATAGACAATGTCATTTGGCAGTGGGATCTTGCCCTCATGCAGTAAGCATCATCAGCCATGAGCTGTCATATATGTATTGTGTCAAATTTGACATTTTGATGAGTTAACCTTTTTTTCTCATTGGTGAAAAGATATGGTTTCTGAGAAAGTCCAGTTATATTAAGATACATTTTATTCCAATTTACTTCTAAGGTTGAGAAGTTGGAAAAATGATATCTCTGTTGTTAAGAAGCCATGCGTTTCGAGGATGACATTCTGTTGACTTTAACTCCTAGTTTTGGAGGCTTCACAGTTATTTCAGACCGAGACAAGAAGTCAGTCTCTCTCACTAAAAGATGAGCTCTTGAAGGTTGGTTCAGAAGGGGTGTTCACTAAATGTTTGTAGAGTTAATAGCGAGTTTTTGACCATTTCTTGGTGTGGTGGGCCAGCTGTTTCTTCACTAACAATCCCTCATTCTACAGGCCCTCCTTTTCTGATCCTGCTGTCTCTGACCTACATGGAAGTGCAGGATATCTATCTAATATCTCATTCCACTGTGCACACTTCTAACTAATGTCTCTTCCTCCAAAATCTGCCTTCTCCAGTCCATCCTGAAGATTATTATCTAATATATGCTCTAAAATATTATGTTTACCATGCCATTCCTTTGTGCAAAAACCATCAGTGGAGATCTCTGTTCCTTCAATGACAATATCTAGAGTTCAGAGTGTGGCAGTCAGTGACTTCCATGTTATAACCAATATCTTCTCAACTTAATTTTCCATTTATCCTTTATAGGAACTTACCTTTCCAGCCAACTTGATCTGTTGACTGTCATTTGTTTGGGACTTGTACTTTATTACCTTATTTATTCTCACCTTGCTTGGAATAGAAACCTATTCCTTCTGCTTATTTTCTACTTTCTGAAACCAATGCACATTAATGAAGTTTTTTGGTATTGACTATAAATGCAGTAAGAGTTCACTTGAGGTAAATCCAGTCAGTCACTCAACCAACATTTATTGAACTTATACTATGTGTTAGCCAATGTTTTAGGTATTCTTCGGCAACAACAATAATGATAGCTAAAACGTATGTGTTAAGGACTCTTCTAAGTGTTTTACATGTAATTGCTCATTTAAGTCACTGAAGTAATTTAACTCAAATAATATTACTTTAATGTAAATACATTCTGCTCTCGTGGGACTCACAGTCTTATTCAGGGAGACAGAAAGTTAAAGGTAATCATGATGCAGTTTGGTAACAGGGTTAATCACATGGTACTGTGGGATTGCATATGGTATGGTATTGGTTTTATATTACTGTGTAACAAAGTACCACAGATGTAGTGGCTTAAAACAACACAAAGTTATTATCTCACAATTTTTGTAGGTCAGAAGAATGTCATTGCTGTGTTATTTGCCTGTGGTCTTATTGGGCTAAAATCAAGGTGTCAGTTAGGCTTTGTCTCATCTGGGGCTCAGCATTCTCTTCCAAGATCACTGGTTGTTGGCAGAATTCATTTTTTTTTTAGATTGTAGGTCTGAGATCCCCATTGTTTTGCTAGTTGTCAGCTACAATTCTGTTTAATCTTCGAGGGGCCTTCCTAAGGCTCTTTCCAGGTGGCCCCCTCCATCTTCAAGTGAGCAATGGCTCATGAAAACTCCTTCATGTTTCAAATGTCTTACTTTCTCTTCTGCCACCAGCCACAGATAACTCTCTGCTTTTAAAGGGCTCATGTGATCAGGTCAGGCCCACATGCATCATCTCTCTTCTGATTAACTCAAAGTCAACATATTAGTAACTTTAATTGCACCAGCAATATCTCTTTTACCATCCATGCAATGTAACATGATCATAGCAGTGATGTCCTGTCGTATTCACAGGGGAGGGGGTTGTATGTGGGAAAGGGTCATTGGGGATCATTTTGGAATTCTACCTGTGGACATATAAGATGAGCACTTCACCTAATTTTGGGATTGGAATGGGAGTAGGCAGAGCAGGAGAAAGCTATTAAAAGAAAGTGATAAGTAGAGAGCGAAAGAATTTATAAGAATTAGCCAGGTGAAAAAGAGTAGAAGTGAAAATGGAGAGGAGAGGGTTCCTGACCAGTGTAGTGAGTGTGATATTTGATCTCAACCAATGTTCTTTTTGTTCCTGATATTTATTTTCTGCACTGAAATCTTTTATTTATTTTGTGTTTTGTTCCTGATATTTCCCTGTGTACTTAAACATATCCATTTATTTCAGCTGGCAGCTAAGGCACCCTGAACTTATAACTTCAGGGAAGGGATGGGTCAATATTCAGATTTTGCATTCCACAGCAGTCTTCTAAACCTCATGGTAGTGCCAGTAGATAAAATTTTTTTCCAACTCAAAAGTCGAAACCCTGAAGGACTGAGACATAGAATTTTGACTTGAAGACTGAGAATCTGTCAGAGTCTGCTTTTCCAAGTGAGAAGAAATTCTTCCTGGGAGAAGAGCAGTAGACTTAGAAACTGGTGCAGCTATCTGATAAAGGGTAGTGTAGCCTATACTTGGTCTGAGACCTGTCTGGGTGAGGACGATAGAATCATCATATATATTGGAGGGTAGGAGAGCAGAAGGGAGCTGAGTCCTGCATCCCTGTTTGGAGTCTTGGAGATTGTCAATTTTTCTGGCATCTAGTCAAAGAGTCCTGACATAGCCTTGCTCAGTTGTCTATCACCCCAGAGACACTGAGTGTATGGACCAGCAGACTTGACCAGGTTTGTGGACAAAAAACCAAGATGTAGCAGAGGAGGCTGGGTTAGTCTGTAGAACCAGAGAACACCTGGAAACTCAAGCCCTGAAGCAGATGTAAGTGTGGAAGGAATCTGATGATGGGTCAGTGGGGAGATGCCCATCTCAGCAGGTGCCAGAATAAAGGGTGGACAATACCAAGGTGAGAAGATTTTCCTCACCCATACTCCAACCTAAGCATTATGTAAGGCTGCTTGGAATTTAGATGCAATCCTAGGAAGAAGAAGAATCTGAAAATCCAGAAATGATCTGAGCAGGAAGAAACAAATGTGACTACGATTAAATTACTATCTCTAGTTAGACTGGGAGCTTGAGCTAGAAATCACATTTAATTACAGAAAAATAAAAAGAATTATATTTCTAGATGTCTGAGTTTGTGGCCTGGGGAATTTGTATCCACTGCAAAATTCTGAAAATGGAGAAAGCATTGTGACAAAGGAGGCTGGAGGGTGAGGGCTTGAACTGGATCTTAATGGATTTGCAGGACAGGAGAGAGTAATATGTGGGGGAGGAGAGGGAGGATTTATATAGAGCATGAATAAAGGGAGAGACGGATAAATGGAGGTGAAGGGGGTGGAGCCTAGTTGGGCCACAGAATTCATTCAGGGGGACACATGGTTGGACATGGAGGGTAGAGTCAGATTATGAAGGGCCTCAGTGGGTTGGGAAGAGTTGGTGCTGAATAGGATCATAAGATCTCAAGCTTACTAGAGAGGGGAAAGTGAAGCAACGTTTACTGCATACTTTCTGAGGCCCAGGCACTTTGCAAATTATCTACCATTTATTTGTAATAACCTTCAAGGTATGCATTATCTCCATTTTACAAATGAGTGCACTGAGGCTCAGGGTTTTCAATTTCTTATATAAATTCCAACAACTATAGTTGGTGGAGCAGGGATTTAAATCCTTGTCCTTGGCTCCAAAGCCCAGGATGTCCCACTCCATCTGAGTCTTCCTGTAGTACATTTCTGAATAAGGGAGAGGCCTGAATAATCAACATTTTTGAAAGATTGGTCTGGCATAATTGTGAATGATGGATTGGAGAGCAGGAGGCTGGAGAGGAGAAACTGGAGCCTTAATTTGGGGAGCAGGTGAGATTGGCCAGATTTGGGAGATGTTAATGGAAAAGGAGAGGGAGGATATACCCAAGAAACCCCTTGAAGGAAGAAGCTGCATAAGATGGATCTGATAGATGAGACTGCTTTTTTTTTTCTTTTACTCTAAATGATTTCCCTCCCCAGTTTCCAATGGTTTCAACTGCAATCTCCACTAATCTACAGCTGTTTAAAAAAAATCATAAAACATTAAAACGCAGTAGTAGCCCAAGGCTTTTCACTTTTGGCAGGTTTATTTGAGGACATCTAAGTCTCATAATTAGTTTCCAGAAGGTATGAGCTCTATCTGCAGTGTTTCAAAGAAACAGTTTAACTTTCTCCAGGCTTTTTGATAGGAAAATTCACTTAGCCACTGTTGCAGCTTACCACATACGCAGCTACACAGACTGTTCTTTTGTAACATATGGGAAAAGAACAATGAAAGCACAAGCCCTCTAAGGTGTCTAAAATTTATGCAATTTTATGCCCACGGTTTCATGGAATTTCTGGTGAAAAGACATCTGGAAGCTTGCTATCAGCAACTGGTCCCTATTTCTGAGGCAGGTCTGCATATCAGGGGCTCCCAGTGTTTTGTGAAGAGTTACTTTTTTTCTTAAGGCCTTGCCATCACCTGAAGTTACAGTCCAGGTTCTGGTTAATACTTCAGATTATTTGTTGTGAGCTGTAAAAGCAGATGCTAGTTATCTTAAGCTAAAAAAATGGAAAAGTAATGGAATATTCCTGGGGTATTTCATGAGACTGAAGGAAGAGCAAAAAAGTTGATGAAGTAGGGCAGCTCTGGGGATCCCAGCTGCAGGACTTGGTGGATACCTTTATAGCATTTGGAAATTAATGCAGTCCAGCTCTGAGACTGAGAGCTCTTCCATTCAAATTTCAAATTCCCAGGAGACAATTTGGTCAGATTAGTTAGATGTGGGGCTCTCTCTGTGCATCAGATGTCATTTCCAGAAGCAGGACTCAGTTTGAGTCAGGCAGGCATCCCATTATATGTCTACAAAAATGTCCTTGGAGTCAGAGAGCTCTGGGTTAAATCCAGCTGTTCTCCATTCATTTATTCATTCACAAATATTTATTGAAAATCTATTGCATCTAATATGTCTGTATTTCATATTTTTAAATGTGGGTTTCTATTTTCTGAAGAAGGAATATAGAGACAGTTCCTGGAATGTGTGGGTTTGACAGTCAAGTTTATCAGTAACAAAGGATTTATAGAGAGCAACTCTCCTGTTAAGAATTAGGCAAATTACAGAGGAACACTGACGGAGAAGAGGTATTTAGGGCAATAAGCGGCTAGGTGAACTACTAGGTAAAACTTCAATTTTGAGTCAATAAATGTGAATTTGTACACATTTTCCAGAGAGTGAATACATGTCAAAAGCCTTAAAAATGTTTATTTTTGGACTCAGAAATTTAACTTCTAGGCATTTATCCAATGGAAATAATTTGACAAGGGTAGAGATATTATATTACAAAATGTTCAACGCAGCAGGTTTAAAATTTGGAAATGATTTGAACATCAACAGAATTAGATTGGTTAAATTGATTATCATAATATATGTGTAACGGACAATCTAGCCATTAGTATCATGTTGTAAAAGACTCTTTATTGATATGAAAGATGCCAAATAATGCAAAGTGCTTGCAAAACTGTATATTCCATGGATTTTGGTGAAAAAACAAGGAAAAGCATACATATACAAAAATATCTAGAGATAACAGTACTTATCTCTGAATAATGTTACAGGGGTTTACATGTTTACTTTTTATTCCTTGTTTATATTTTAAATTTTTCTACAGTAAAGGTTTTATTTTTATAATTAAAAAAAAGAAATTAAGTATTTAAAAAATCTAGGAAATTGCTTGGCTTCCTACTTTAATTAACCAACTGAATGTCAGCCACCTCCTTTGCTATTGTCAGAATCTTTGAGGAAAGCTGGAAAGATGACCTTTCTTTTTTTCTGCCTCTGCATAACAGAAACAGCTTTTGCATAGTTTATACTAGGACACTATCAGAGCATTACACTTGGGAAGTAACTCAGGAAGCATTAGACGCAATGCTAAGAGGAGGCTTGAAAGTACCTGGAGATAAACAAATAACATGGGGGGCAATGCTGGGACTTGCTGGAGCCGCAGGGGTCTTTTTTGTCTCTGTCTTGTGGTTGGGCAGCCAATAGAAGCCCATGATTTGTGATTTATGTGTCTGCTATCTGTGTCCTTTACTTGAGTGTATTGCAGAGTAGATCATGCCTCTCCTTGGGCCACAAAAGCAGGACAGCTCTAGTCTGCTTCTTCCCCTGGGCTGTTTTATCTTAAAGAGTTTAAAAGGAAGGAAAATAATGAACTCCCTTAAACTATCTATCAATGCTTTCCTCTCCCCCTTTTTTAAAAAAGGTAAACCCATAATTTTTTGTTGTTTACTTTGAAATAATAATAAAATGCTATTAGGCTCTTCCTAAGAGATGGAAGAAATTATGAGACTTTTAGCTCTCCCAGCCCACGTGCAAGCAGCTCAAATGCTGATGTAGTTTCAGCTCTTTGCTTGGCAGGGCTCTCTTGAATCACAGAATTTATGGAGGAAGAGCCAGCTGTATGTTTGAGTGTCAGTTTCCCAACCACTCAGCATCTCTGTTTCTTGGTTGACTCATCTGCAAAATGGAGGTCATAATACCTGTCTCAGTATTTTGGAGTATAGGGATCATATATATAGAGCATTGAACATGTTCTCTGGTATATTAGCAAGCACTAAAATATGGTAACAATACTATCAACTAGGACTACATGTTGTAGCCATGGAAAATCCAACTCAAAGTGGCTTATATAATAAAGGAAATTTGTTGGCTGACATATGTGAAAAGATCAGAGGTAGGAGTAGCTTCAGATGAGATTTGATCTACCTTCTTAATAGTGGCACCAAGGAAACTTTCTGTTCATCTCTCCCATCCCACCCACCGTCACAATCAACCCTCTGTTCACCTCTACCCTCTAGGCTTTCCTTTTTTGACCGTACTAGTTCTAGATCTCAGATTGTCACTTTCTATCCTACAGGGAAAAAAAGAAAAAGTCTCTACTGGTGTTTCTAGTTGGAAAGAGAAGAAGTTTCCTTTGCTTGAAACTGTAGCTTCAAGTTGCAGCTTCAGATTTCACTGGTTCTGATTGGGTTTCATGCTCATACCAAACTTTGCAGCCAGAAAATGGTGTGTGTTAATTGGCTGGGCTTAATCAAGTTCTATCCCTAGAGTTAAGGCTGAGTTGATTCCCATCCAAACTACATAGCTGAGAATGGAGCAGTTGTAGTTGTATAAAGGAAATCTGAATATAAAGGATGTTTGGTACAAGGTGTTAATGTGCAAACAACAGATGTTTATCACTGTGGTTTTTAATTTGCTCTTCTCTGATAATTAGCAATAGTGAGCAATTTTAATACACTTATTGGCTTTTCCTCTTTTGTGAAGTGACTATTCAATTCTTTTGCTCATTTAAAAAAATTGATTTGTAGGAGTTCTTTTTGCCAGTGATACATTTTGCAAATATCTTCTCCCATCTGTGGCTTGCCTTTTCATTCTTTTAAAGGAATCTTCTGACGAACATAAGTTCTTAATTTGAGTAGAGTCCAACTTATCAGTGTTATTCCTTATGGTTAGTACTTTTACTGTTCTGGTTAAAAACTCTTTTCCAACACCAGCTATCCTCTGATGTTATCTTTATTGTTTATTTTACTCTCCACATTTAGGGCTGCAATCCATGTGGAATTAAATTTAGTATATAAAGACATTTGGACCTGGAGTTTTCTTTTTTTGGAAGGGTTTTAAATTACAAATTCAATGTCTAATAGATATTCACATATTTTATTTATTCTTTTGTCAGTTTTGGTTAGTTATGTTTTTCCAGGGGTGTGTTTATTTCACCTAAATTGTTGAATTTATTGGTATAAAGTTTTCAGTAATATTTCCTTATTATCCTTTTAATGCTTATAGTAGGGCTTGGCAAACTTTCTTCTGTAAAGGGCCAGATAGTAAATCTTTTAGGCTTTATGAGCCATGCGGTCTCTGCCACAAGTACTCAACTCTGCTGTTGTAGTATGAAAGCAGCCATAGATAAAACATAAATGAATGAGCGTGGCTGTGTTCTAATAAAACTTTATTTGTAGGCACTAAAATATAAATTTCATGTGATTTTCATATGTCACAAAATATTGTTCTTCTTTTGATTTTTTTTTTTTTTTTCTCAACCATTGAAAAATGTAAAAACCATTCTTAGCTTGCAAGCTATACAGAAACAGGTAATGGCAGATTCGGCCCATGGGCCATAGTTAGCCTACTGCTCTATAGCATCTATAGCACTGGACTCTTCTTTCATTCCCAAGTTGTGCTTTCTCTTATTCTTTTCTTGCTCAGTTTTGCTGGAGGCTTTCACTTTTTTTTTTTTTCCCGGTATGTGGGCCTCTCACTGTTGTGGCCTCTCCCGTTGCGGAGCACAGGCTCCAGACGCGCAGGCTCAGCGGCCATGGTTCACGAGCCTAGCTGCTCCGCGGCATGCGGGATCTTCCCGGACCGGGGCATGAACCCACGTGCCCTGCATCAGCAGGCGAACTCTCAACCACTGCGCCACCAGGGAAGCCCTGGAGGCTTTCACTTTTAATAATCATTTTTAGAAGCAATTTTTGGCTTTGCTGTTTTTTTTTCTTTCTATAGTTTGCCTATTTTCTATTTCACTGATTTCTGTTCTTATATGTATTATTCCACCTATTTATTTTATGTTTAACCTTAGGTTATTAATTTTAAAGCTCTCTCTTTTTCTAATACAAGAATTTCAACCTTTATATTCACTCGTCTAAGCATTACATCAGGTACATCCCACAAATTCTGTTACGTTGTATTTTATGTTCATTCAGTTCACAGTATTTAAAATTTTTCCTTATGATTTCTTCTTTGACTTAAGGATTATTTAGAAGTGCATTGCCTAATTTCCAAATAGTCAATGTTTTTGCTTTTCTGTTATTGGTTTCTAATTTATTTCTGTTGTGCTCAAAGAATATACTCTATAAGATTTCAACCTTTTGAAATCTTCTGAGTCATTTTATGGTATGTAATATAGTTTATCTTGGTAAACATTCTATATGCATTTGAAAATCATCTTTATTTTACATTTTTTGGGTTAGATATCAACTAGATCAAGTTGGTCAATAATTTTGTTCAAATATTCTCTATGTTTATTGACATATTACTCGTTCTGCCAGTTGCTGACTGAGTGCTGCTAAAATCTCCAAATATGATTGTGGATTTGGTTATTTATTCATTTGGTTCTGTTAGTGTTTGCTTTATGTATTTTGTTAATCTTTATCGGAGTATAATTGCTTCACAATGCTGTGTTAGTTTCTGCTTTATAACAAAGTAAATCAGCTATATGTATACCTATATCCCCATATCCCCTCCCTCTTAAGCCTCCCACCCACCCTCCCTATCCCACCCCTCTAGGTCATCACAAAGCATCGAGCTGATCTCCCTGTGTTATGCAGCAGCTTCCCACTAGCCATCCGTTTTACATTTGGTAGTGTATATATGTCAATGCTACTCTCTCACTTCATCCCAGCTTTACCTCCCCCACCGTGTCCTCAAGTCTGTTCTCTACGTCAGCGTCTTTATTCCTGCCCTGCCACTAGGTTCATAACTACCGTTATTTTAGATTCCATAATATGCGGTAGCATACGGTATTTGTTTTTCCCTTTGTGACTTACTTCACTCTGTATGCCAGACTCTAGGTCCACCCACCTCTTACAAATGACTCAGTTTTGTTCCTTTTTATGGGTGAGTAACATTCCATTGTATATATGTGTCACATCTTCTTTATCCATTCATCTGTCGGTGGACATTTAGGTTGCTTCCATGTCCTGGTTATTGTAAATAGTGCTGTAGTGAACATTTGGGTACATGTATCGTTCTGAATTATAGTTTTCTCAGGGTATATGCCCAGTAGTGGGATTGCTGGGTCATATGGTAGTTTTATTTTTAGTTTTTTAAGGAACATCCATGCTGTTCTCCATAGTGGCTGTATCAATTTACATTCCCACCAGCAGTGCAAGAGGGTTCCCTTTTCTCCACGCCCTCTCCGGCATTTATTGTTTGTAGATTTTTTGTTGATGGCATTCTGACCAGTGTAAGGTGATACCTCATTATAGATTTTTTAAAAAATTTTTTATTTTTTAAATTTTTACTGAAGTATAGTTGATTTACAATGTTGTGTTAATTTCTGCTGTACAGTAAAGTGATTCAGTTATATCTATAAATACATTCTTTTTAAATATTCTTTTCCATTATGGTTTATCATAGGATAATGAATATAGTTCTCTGTGCTACGCAATAGGACCTTGTTGTTTATCCTTTCTATATAAACATCTACTAACCCCAGTCTCCCGCTCCATCCCTCTCCCAACCCCCTCCCGGTTGGCAACCACAAGTCTGTTCTCTATGTCCGCGACTCTGTTTCTGTTTTGTAGATAGGTTCATTTCTGTCATTTTTTAGATTCCACATGTAAGTGATATCATATGGTATTTGTCTTTATCTTTCTGACTTACTTCCCTTAATACAATAATCTCTAGTTGTATCCATGTTGCTGCAAATGGCATTATTTCATTATTTTTTATGGCTGAGTAGTATTCCATAGTACAATATATATGTAACACATTTTCTTTATCCATTCATCTGTTGATAGACATTTAGATTATTTCCATGTCTTGGATATTGTGAATAGTGCTGCTATAAACATAGGGGTGCATGTATCTTTTTGAATTATAGTTTTGTCTGTATATATTCCCAGGAGTGTGATTGCTGGATCATATGGTAACTCTAGTTTTAGTTTTCTGAGGAACCTCCATACTGTTTTCCATAGTGGCTGCACAAACTTAACATTCCCACCAACAGTGTAGGAGGTTCCCTTTTCCCCACACCATCTCCAGCATTTATTGTTTGTAGACTTTTTGATGATGGCCATTCTGACCAGTGTGAGGTGATACCTCATTGTAGTTTTGATTTGCATTTTTCTAATAATTAACAATGTTGAGCGTCTTTTCATGTGCCTATTGATCATCTGTATGTCTTCTTTGGAGAAATGTCTATTTAGGTCTTCTGCCTATTTTTCAATGGGGATGTTTGTTTTTTTGTTGTTGTTGAGTTGAATGAGTTGTTTGTATATTTTGGAAATTAAGCCCTTGTCAGTTGCTTCATTTTCAAATATTTTCTCCCATTCCATAGATTGTCTTTTTGCTTTGTTTATGGTTTCTTTTGCTGTGCAAAAGCTTGTAAGTTTGATTAGGTCCTATTTGTTTATTTTTGCTTTTATGTCTATTGCCTTGGGAGACTGACCTAAGACAAGATTGCCACAATCTCATTTGTTTATTTATTTATTTATTTTTAATTTTTTTTTAGGGGCTCAGGATTTTTTTAAAAAATCATCTTTATTGGAGTATAATTGCTCTACAACGTCATGTTAGTTTCTGCTTTATAACAAACTGAATCAGTTATACATATACATATGTTCCCATATCTCTTCCTTCTTGCATCTCCCTCCTCCCCACCCTCCCTATCCCACCCCATTAGGTGCTCACAAACCACCAAGCTTATCTCCCTGTGCTATGCGGCTGCTTCCCACTAGCTATCTCTTTCACGTTTGGTAGTGTATATATGTCCATGCCACTCTCTCACTTTGTCACAGCTTACCCTTCCCCCTCCCCATATCCTCAAGTCCATTCTCTAGAAGGTCTGTGTCTTATTTCCTCTTACTCCTAGGTTCTTCATGACCATTTTTTTTCTTCTTAGATTCCATATATATGTGTTACCATACAGTATTTGTTTTTCTCTTTCTGACTTACTTCACTCTGTAAGACAGACTCTAGGTCCATCTACCTCACTACAAATATCTCAATTTCGTTTCTTTGTAAGGCTGAGTAATATTCCATTATATATATATATGCCACATCATCTTTACCCATTCATCCAATGATGGACACTTAGGTTGCTTCCATGTCATGGCTATAGTAAATAGAGCTGCAATGAACATTTTGGTACATGACTCTTTTTGAATTATGGTTTTCTAGGATATATGCCCAGGAGTGGGACTGCTGGGTCATATGATATTTCTATTTGTAGTTTTTTAAGGAATCTCCATACTGTTCTCCATAGTGGCTGTATCAATTTACATTCCCACCAACAGTGCAAGAGTGCTCCCTTTTCTCTGCACCCTCTCCAGCATTAATTGTTTCTAGATTTTTTCATGATGGCCAATCTGACTGGTGTGAGATGGTATCTCATTGTAGCTTTGAATTGCAGTTCTCTAATGATTAATGATGTTGAGTATTCTTTCATGTGTTAGTTGGCAATCTGTATATCTCCTTTGGAGAAATGTCTCTTTAGGTATTCTGCCCATTTTTGGATTGGGTTGTTTGTTTTTTTGTTATTGAGCTGCATGAGCTGCTTGTAAATCTTGGAGATTAATCCTTTGTCAGTTGCTTCATTTGTAAATATTTCTCCTGTTCTGAGGGTTGTCTTTTGGTCTTGTTTATGGTTTTCTTTGCTGTGCAAAAGCTTTTAAGTTTCATTAGGTCCCATTTGTTTATTTTTGTTTTTATTTCCATTTCTCTAGGAGGTGGGTCAAAAAGGATCTTGCGTGATTTATATCATAGAGTGTTCTGCCTATGTTTTCCTCTAAGAGTTTGAGAGTGTTTGGCCTTACATTTAGGTCTTTAATCAATTTTGAGTTTATTTTTGTGTATGGTGTTAGGAAGTGTTCTAATTTCATTGTTTTACATGTACTTGTCTAGTTTTCCCAGTACCACTTATATAAGAGGCTGTCTTTTCTCCATGTATATTCTTGCCTCCTTTATCAAAGATAGGGTGACCATATGTGCGTGGGTTTATCTCTGGACTTTCTATCCTATTCCATTGATCTATATTTCTGTTTTTATGCCAGTACCATACTGTATTCATTACTGTAGATTTGTAGTATAGTCTGATATATTCGGGGTCTTTTGTGTTTCCATACAAATTGTAAAATTTTTTGTTCTAATTCTGTGAAAAATGCTAGTTATAGTTTGATAGGGATTGCATTGATCTGTGGATCACTTGGGGTAGTAGAGTCATTTTCACAATGTTGAGTCTTCCAATCCAAGAACATGGTATATCTCTCCATCTGTTTGTATCATCTTTAATTTCCTCACTAGTGTCTTATGGTTTTCTGCATACAGGTCTTTTGTTTCCTTAGGTAGGTTTTTTCCTAGATATTTCATTCTTTTTGTTGCAATGGTAAATGAGAGTGTTTTCTTAATTTCACTTTCAGATTTTTCATCATTAGTGTATAGGAATGCCAGAGATTTCTGTGCATTAATTTTGTATCCTGCTACTTCACCAAATTCATTGATTAGCTCTAGTAGTTTTCTGGAAGCACCTTTAGGATTCTCTATACAAAGTATCAAGTCATCTGCAAATAGGGACAGCTTTACTTCTTTTCTGATTTGGATTCTTTTATTTATTTTTCTTCTCTGATTGCTGTAGCTAGAGCTTCCAAAACTATGTTGAATAAGAATGGTGAGAGTGGGCAACCTTGTCTTGTTCCTGATCTTAGTGGAAATGGTTTCCATTTTTCACCATTGAGGATGAAGTTGGCTGTGGGTTTGTCATATATGACCTTTATTATGTTGAGGAAAGTTCCCTCTATGCCTACTTTCTGCCGTTTTTTTTTTTTTTTTTTTTTTGTGGTACCTGGGCCTCTTACTGTTGTGGCCTCTCCCGTTGCGGAGCACAGGCTCCGGACACGCAGGCTCAACAGCCGTGGCTCACGGGCCCAGCCGCTCTGCAGCATGTGGGATCTTCCCGGACTGGGGCACGAACCCGTGTCCCCTGCATTGGCAGGCTGATTCTCAACCACTGCATCACCAGGGAAGCCCTCTGCCGGGTTTTTATCATAAATGGGTGTTGAATTTTGTCAAAAGCTTTCTCTGCATCTATTGGGATGATCATATGGTTTTTCTCCTTCAGTTTATTGATATGGTGTATCACGTTGATTGATTTGCGTATATTGAAGAATCCTTGCATTCCTGGAGTAAACCCCACTTGATCATGGTGTACGATCCTTTTAATGTGCTGTTGGATTCTGTTTGCTAGTATTTTGTTGAGGATTTTTGCATCTATGTTCATTAGTGATATTGGCCTGTAGTTTTCTTTCTCTGTGACTTCTTTGTCTGGTTTTGGTATCAGAGTGATGGTGGACTCATAGAATGAGTTTGGGAGTGCTCCTCCTTCTGCTCACTTTTGGAAGAGTTTGAGAAGGATAGGTGTTATCTCTTCTCTAAATGTTTGATAGAATTCGCCTGTGAAGCATCTGGTCCTGGGCTTTTGTTTGTTGGAAGATTTTTAATCACAGTTTCAATTTCAGTGCTTGTGATTGGTCTGTTCATATTTTCTATTTCTTCCAGGTTCAGTCTCAGCAGGTTGTGCATTTCTAAGAATTTGTCAATTTCTTCCAGCTTGTCCATTTTATTAGCATACAGTTGATTTTAGTAATCTCTAAAATCTTTTGTATTTCTGCAGTGTCAGTTGTTACATCTCCTTTTTCATTTCTAATTCTATTGATTTGAGTCTTCTCCCTTTTCTTGATGAGTCTGGCTAATGGTATATCAATTTTATTTATCTTCTCAAAGAACCAGCTTTTAGTTTTATTGATCTTTACTATCGTTTCCTTCATATCTTTTTAATTTCTTTCTGCTCTGATCTTTATGATTTCTTTCCTTCTGGTAAATTTGGGGTTTTTTTGTTCTTCTTTCTGTAATGATTTAGGTGCAAAGTTAGGTTGTTTATTCAAGATGTTTCCAGTTTCTTAAGGTATGATTGTATTGTTGTAAACTTCCCTCTTAGAACTGCTTTTGCTGTATCCCATAGGTTTTGGGTCATCGTGTCTCCATTGTCATTTGTTTCTAAGTATTTTTTTATTTCCTCTTTGATTTCTTCAGTGATCACTTCGTTATTAAGTAGTATATTGTTTAGTGTCCATGTGTCTGTATTTTTTACAGATCTTCTCCTGTAATTGATATCTAGTCTCATAGCATTGTGGTCAGAAAAGATACTTGATATGATTTCAATTTTCTTAAATTTACCAAGGCTACATTTGTGACCCAAGATATGATCTATCCTGGAGAATGTTCCATGAGAACTTGAGAAAAATGTGTATTCTGTTGTTTTTGGATGGAATGTCCTATAAATATCAATTAAGTCCATCTTGTGTAATGTGTCATTTAAAGCTTGTGTTTCCTTATTTATTTTCATTTTGGATGATCTGTCCATTGGTGAAAGTGGGGTGTTAAAGTCCCCTACTATGATTGTGTTACAGTTGATTTCCCCCTTTATGGCTGTTAGTATTTGCCTTATGTATTGAAGTGCTCCTATGTTGGGTGCATAAATATTTACAATTTGTTATATCTTCTTCATGGATCGATCCCTTGATCATTATGTAGTGTCCTTCCTTATCTCTTGTAATAATCTTTATTTTAAGGTCTATTTTGTCTGATATGAGAATTGCTACTCCAGCTTTCTTCTGATTTCCATTTGCATGGAATATCTTTTTCCATCCCCTCACTTTCAGTCTGTATGTGTCCCTAGGTTTGAAGTGGGTCTCTTGTAGACAGCATATATATGGGTATTGTTTTTGTATCCATTCAGCCAGTCTGTGTCTTTTTGTGGGAGCATTTAATCCATTTACATTTTAGGTAATTATCAATATGTATGTTACTATTACCATTTACTTAATTGTTTCGAGTTTGTTCTTGTAGGTCTTTTCCTTCTTTTGTGTTTCTTGCCTACAGAAGTTCCTTTAGCATTTGTTGTAAAGCTGGTTTGGTGGTGCTGATCTCTCTCACCTTTTGCTTCTCTGAAAAGGTTTTAATTTCTCCATCAAATCTGAATGAGATCCTTGCTGGGTAGAGTAGTCTTGGTTGTAGGTTTTTCTCCTTCATCACTTTAAATATGTCCTGCTACTCCCTTCTGGCTTGCAGAGTTTCTGCTGAAAGATCAGCTGTTAACCTTATGGGGATTCCCTTGTGTGTTATTTGTTGTTTTTTCCTTGCTGCTTTTAATATGTTTTCTTTGTATTTAATTTTTGATAGTTTCATTATTATGTGTCTTGGTGTGTTTCTCCTTGCATTCATCCTCTATGGGACTCTCTGTGCTTCATGCACTTGATTAACTATTTACTTTCCCATATTAGGCAAGTTTTCAACTATAATCTCTTCAAATATTTTCTCAGTCCCTTTCTTTTTCTCTTCTTCTTCTGGGACCCCTATAATTCGAATGTTGGTGCACTTAATGTTGTCCCAGAGGTCTCTGAGACTGTCCTCAGTTCTTTTCATTCTTTTTTCTTTATTCTGCTCTGCAGTAATTATTTCCACTATTTTATCTTCCAGGTCACTTATCTGTTCTTCTGCCTCAGTTATTCTGCTATTGATCCCATCTAGAGTATTTTTAATTTCATTTATTGTGTTGTTCATCGTGGCTTGCTTCCTCCTTAGTTCTTCTAGGTCCTTGTTAATTGTTTCTTGCATTTTGCCTATTCTATTTCCAAGATTTTGGATTATCTTTACTATCATTATTCTGAATTCTTTTTCAGGTAGACTGCCTGTTTCCTCTTCATTTGTTAGGTCTGGTGGGTTTTTACCTTGCTCCTTCATCTGCTTTGTGTTTTTCTGTCTTTTCATTTTGCTTACTGTGTTTGGGGTCTCCTTTTGGCAGGCTGCAGTTCGTATTTCCCGTTGTTTTTGGTGTCTGTCCCCAGTGGCTAAGGTTGGTTCAGTAGGTTGAGTAGGTTTCCTAGTTGGCGGGACTAGTGCTGTTGGACTAGTTCTGTTGGATGAAACTGGATCTTGTCTTTCTGGTGGGCAGGTCCACGTCTGGTGGTGTGTTTTGGGGTGTCTGTAGCCTTATTATGATTTTAGGCAGCCTCTCTGCTAAAGGATGTTGCTGTAGTCCTGTTTTGCTAGTTGTTGGGCATAGGGTGTCCAGCACTGTAGCTTGCTGGTCGTTGAGTGAAGCTGGGTCTTGGTGTTGAGTTGGAGATCTCTGGGAGATTTTCACTGTTTGATATTACGTGGATCTGGGAGGTCTCTTGTGGACCAGTGTCCTGAAGTTGGTTCTCCCACCTCAAAGACACAGCCCTGACACCTGGCTGGAGCACCAAGAGTATTTAATCCACCTGCCTCAGAATAAAAGGGAGAAAAAATAGAAAGGAAAGAAAGAAAGGAAGGAAGTAAAGAAGGAAGAAAGGAAGGAAGGAAGAAAGGAAGGTAGAAAGGAAGGAAGAATGGTAGGAAGAAAGGAAGAAAGGAAGGAAGGAAGGAAGGAAGGAAGGGAGGAAGGAAGAAAGACAGGAAAAAAGAAGGAAGAAAGGAAGAAAGAAAGGAAGAAAGAGAGAAAGAAGATAAAAGCAGGATAAAATAAAGTTATTAAAATAAAAAGTAATTATTAAGAAGAAAAAGTTTTAAAAGTAAAACAGAATAAAAGTAAAACAGAACAAATGGTGAAAGCAAAGCTATACAGACAAAATCTCACACAGCAGCACACACATACACACTCACAAAAAGAGAAAAGGGGGAAAATAATGATATATCTTGCTCCCTAAGTCCACCTCCTCAACTTGGGATGATTTGGTGTTTACTTAGGTATTCCACAGATGCAGGGCACTTCAGGTTGATTGTGGAGATTTAATCTGCTGCTTCTGAGGCTGCTGGGAGAGACCTCTCCCTCTCCTCCTTGTTCGCACAGCTCCTGGGGTTCAGCTTTGGACTTGGCCCCGCCTCTGCACGTAGGTCATATGAGGGTGTCTGCTCTTCGCTCAGACAGGACGGGGTTAAAGCAGCAGCTGATGTGGGGGCCCTGGCTCAGGACAGGGGGAGGGAGGGGCACAGATGCGGGGCCAGCCTGTGTCGGCAGAGGCTGGTGTGACGTTGCACCAGCCTCAGGCGTGCCGTGCGTTCTCCCAGGGAAGTTGTCCCTGGATGCCGGGACCCTGGCTGTGGCGGGCTGCACAGGCTCCCGGGAGGGGTGGTGTGGAGAGTGACCTGTGCTCGCACACAGGCTTCTTCGTGGCGGCAGCAGCAGCCTTAGCGTCTCATGCCCGTCTGTGGTGTCCGCACTGATAGCCATGGCTCGCGCCCGTTTCTGGAGCTCCTTTATGGGGTGCGCTTAATCCCCTCTCCTCTCGCACCAGGAAACAAAGAGGCAAGAAAAAGTCTCTTGTCTCTTCGGCAGCTCCGCGCCCGTTTCTGGAGCTCCTTTAAGCGGCGCCCTTAATCCCCTCTCCTTGCTCCCCAGGAAGCAGAGTGAAGAAAAGGTCTCTTGCCTCTTAGGCAGGTCCAGACTTCTCCCGGATTCACTTCTGGCTAGCCGTGATGCACTAACCCCTTCAGGCTGTGTTCACGCAGCCAACCCCAGTCCTCTCTCCTCTTGCTACTTCTGTGAGCTCACTCTGTCAGCTATCCCCCACTCTTTTTTTACCTTTAATCTCTCTCTTCCCTGACATCTTCTCCTTATCTCATAAACATGAGCATCTTAAAAAATAAATCCTTTTATGATGCAATACAAGACACCATCCAAACTCTCCTCCCCCTTTATCCTCAAATTAATGATTAGTAGTCTTCTTTTCTTCACCTCCCAATATCTGTAACTCATTGCAAACTGCCTTTCATTTCCACCATTGTTTTTGAAATAGATCTTGTTATAGTCATCAATGAGTTAGTACTTGAAAAATCTAATGGACATCTCTAGATTTATCTTATTTGACCTCACTGTTATATTGAAACTGTTGATCATGCCTTCCTGTACTCTCCTGTGTGTACCTGTAAATCCCTAACTCTATAAGGACTAACAAAAGAAATGTGTCTCTTTAGTGTCAGTGAAGAATTTTGCTTCTCTAGAACAGTTGTTTATTTTAATCTTACAAAAAGTTGAAGAATAATATCTGGTGAAATAGCAAGATCAGAGATAAAAGCTCCCAAACTTAAAATGTGAGGAAATGTGGCTTAGAGGAAAAGAACCATGAATGAAGTTATCTGGAGATCTTTTAGCTCTCACTAACTAGTTATGACCTTGAAGGACAACGTTCCTGAATCTGTGAAATGAAATGATGGTCTAGGTAAGTGCTATGAACCCTCATAGCTCTAACATTTGATTCTAATAGTCCAGCTAGTTATTTTCAAGAAGGTATTTCAAATAATGTGGGATAATTTGGAGACAGCCTGGTGCAATGGCCTGGCAAAGTAAAGAAAACCCAAGACAAAATTATTAGCACTAGATATCTTCCCTGTAGACACAGATTCATGAATTCTTGCCACATACTATGACCTTAGTTTCATGCCAGTTCCCTTTCACCCACAATCTTCTTCCTTTCCCTCTGCCTACTCATCCCACCCTCCCTTCCTCCAAGGCCCAATCATATCCTACTTCCTTATTTGTATTTGTCCTTTCTCTGTGTTCCTGTTTACTGGAATTATGATAATTACCACACTTCCATATTTAATTATTCTCCAAACATTTAATGTGACTTAAATTTACTTTTATGATGAAAAATTTTAAGCTCATAGGACACTGAGACATGTGCTTTAAAATCCTCAAGACCTCTTCATCAGGGACTAGCATTGTGTTGGGGTCATAGTGGATCCTTATAAAATCCTTGCAGACTGATTAATCTACAGTACCAATATTAGAAAATGTGAATCAAACATTGAATGAGGGTTGTTTGGTGCTTTGGGGAAATTTCCAGCAGAGCTTCCTCTTGGAGAGGCTTCAAGTTTCAGACCAAGATTAAGACTTTTACTGTGAATTCGAAATCTGCCACAGACATTTTTTGTATAGTTTTTCATTTTCAGGTTGTTACCACTGATTGATGATTATCCTTAACTTATGGGGTTTGTAAACAATCAGTTTGGGACCTGTGATTCTTCCCTCTTGACACCACACGGAGTTCACCTTTGCTTATTGGATATAGCATCTCTTGAACAAAGCCTGCCACTATTGTTAAGCCTGCTTCAGCCTCAACTGGACAGAATCCTTTGCTCAAAAGGAGCTGCCCCAATCCTAATAGCTTCCTGCAGAGCTGGTCTGATTGCTGCTGTTATTTCTCAGCAGTCCACAGCTTTGCCACACTACTTGAAGTTTCCCACCAGGTCAGCCTTAAAACATTTACCTGCTCTCCCTTGCAGAGTCGTGGGCAAGCTTGTCTGTGTGACATACTCTTTATCTATTGGCAGATGGGGTCACCAAAACAACTCTTTTGGAAGACTGCCAGGAAGCAGGATGGGAAGTACATGGGCTACAGCTCAGCTGGGCAGGTGCTGAGGATGACAGATGTGCTGAGTCGAGCAGCTCTCTGCTGCAGGAGAAGGCAGGCACTATCCTGTGGATTTTGGCTGAGGGCTTATTCTGCTATTAGGAAACCCTTGACTTCTCTCAGATGGGGGTCTGAGTGTGTCTCTTTCCCAAGTTTATTTAAGCAGTTACTACTAGAGGCAATGCCATATTCTCCCAAAGGCTCTTTGGCAATACTCTATTTGTATCTTTCACAAACACTTTATAGAATGTGGCTCTTACTCCTTTAAGATCTGGTATTCAATTCAATTCATTCAAATTCAACAACTGTTTTTTAAGAAGCTGGGCTGCTGGGATTGCAATGTGAAGAAGACAGGCATGGCATATATTCTCTGGGATTATCTCATGTTCTTCTGGAGCTTTTACAATTTTATTTTTACATTTAAACTATTATATTAATGATTATATTAAATTAATGATATATTAAATCATTAATTCATCTGGAATTAATTTTGACATAAGGTACAAAATAAGAATATGATTTTCTATGATTTTCTAGAGGATGAGCCACTTGTCCATTTTTTGAATAAATCACCTCTCTCTCCATGAACAGTACTTTCTTTATTATGGCAGAGTTCTTCCCTTGTGTTATGATGGTAATTTGTTCTAAGTAGAAAATCTTCTTAGTGTTATTTCAATGGCAAAAAACTGTGTGGTTTCCTGACCATCAAAGCAAAAAGATTTTATGCTAAAACAAACCCACACCCCATTGAAATATACACAATAACTTCAATAATTAATGTTTAGCTATTATAACCTGACACGACAAAAGCAAGTTTCATTAATTTTTCTATAATAGGGTTATATACCTGTACACATTCATCTCTTTCATGGCCATTAGATATTGCTGTAATCTTAAAATAATCCTCACAGACAAAGCAGTCATATAATCCTCAATATTTATGTAACTGAATTTTTTGGGTAAAAAATAATCAGTGAAAATCAATCTAGATGAAGCGCTTATCACTACTACATACTGAAGTATTTTAAAGGAAAGCCAAATGAACGTGTACCAACTTTACAATTCCAAAGAGTCTGCCTGTAGGCTCTGATTTCATAGCACTTTGTTGCTCAGAGGGAATCTTATTTTCTTAAATAAAAGTAAAGACTTTTAAGCCAAAGCAGGAGTATTAAATGAAATTCTTCATAAAATGAACTCTTGCCATTTGAATGCTTATACCATAAGATATGGCTCTACTAAATCCAGTATGTATTTGTGTCTGCTTCTGGACTCACTATCCTCATTTATTATCCATCTGTTCACATATGCAGCAAAATCATACTCTTCTAGTTACTGTAACTTGATAATATGCTTTACTATCAAGTAGAGTTAGTCCTGACTCAATACTTCTCTTTTTCTAGAATTCTTTTGTTTTATTCCTACATGTTTATTTTTCCAGATGAACTTTAGAAACACTTTTGTTTAGTTATTAAAAACATCAACTGGTATTTTACTAAAATTTCATAAGATCTATAATTACTTTCTAGTGAATTGATTTCATTTTGATATTGAGTCTTACAGGACAAGAACAAGTTATGCTCTTTCATTTTTTCACATCTTTTTGTTTTAACATCTTTATTTGAGTATAACTGTTTTACAATAGTGTGTTAGTTCTTCCTTTACAATGAAGTGAATCAGTTATACATATACATATGTTCCCATATCTCTTCCTTCTTACGTCACGCTCCCTCCCACCCTCTGTATCCCACCCCTCTAGGTGGTCAAAAAGCACAGAGGTGATCTCCCTGTGCTATGCGGCAGCTTCCCACTAGCTATCTAATTTACATTTGGTAGTGTGTCTATGTCCCTGCCACTCTCTCACTTTGTCACAGCTTACCCTTCCCCCTCCCCATATCCTCAAGTCCATGCTCTAGTAGGTCTGTGTTTTATTCCCATCCTACCACTAATATCTTCATGACATTTTTTTTCTTAGATTCCATATATATGTGTTAGCGTACGGTATTTGTTTTTCTCCTTCTGACTTACTTCACTCTGTATGACAGACTCCAGGTCTATCCACCTCATTACAAATAACTCCGTTTCATTTCTTTTTATGGCTGAGTAATATTCCATTGTATATATGTGCCACATCTTCTTTATCCATTCATCTGTTGATGGACATTTAGGTTGCTTCCATGTCCTGGCTATTGTAAATAGAGCTGCAATAAACATTTTGGTACATGACTCTTTTTGAATTATGATTTTCTCAGGTTATATGCCCAGTAGTGGGATTGTGGGATCGTATGGTAGTTCTATTTGTAGTTTTTTAAGGAACCTCCATACTGTTCTCCATAGTGGCTGTATCAATTTACATTCCCACCAACAGTGCAAGAGTGTTCCCTTTTCTCCACACCCTCTCCAGCATTTATTGTTTCTAGAGTTTTTGATGATGGCCAATCTGATTGGTGTGAGATGATATCTCATTGTAGTTTTGATTTGCATTTCTCTAATGATTAATGATATTGAGCATTCTTTCATGTGTTTGTTGGCAATCGGTATAACTTCTTTGGAGAAATGTCTATTTAGTTCTTCTGCCCATTTTTGGATTGGGTTGTTTGTTTTTTTGTTATTGAGCTGCATGAGTTGCTTATAAATTTTGGATATTAATCCTTTGTCAGTTGCTTCAGTTGCAAATATTTTCTCCTATTCTGAGGGTTGTCTTTTGGTCTTGTTTTTGGTATTCTTTGCTGTGCAAAAGCTTTTAAGTTTCATTAGGTCCCGTTTGTTTATTTTTGTTTTTATTTCCATTTCTCTAGGAGATGGGTCAAAAAAGATCTTGCTGTGATTTATGTCATAGAGTGTTCTGCCTATGTTTTCCTCTAAGAGTTTGATAGTGTCTGGCCTTACATTTAGGTCTTTAACCCATTTTGAGTTTATTTTTGTGTGTGGTGTTAGGGAGTGTTCTAATTTCACACTTTTACAGGTAGCTGTCCAGTTTTCCCAGCACCACTTTTTTAAGAGGCTGTCTTTTCTCCACTCTATATCCTTCCCTCCTTTATCAAAGATAAGGTGACCATATGTGTGTGGGTTTATCTCTGGGCTTTCTATCCTGTTCCATTGATCTATATTTCTGTTTTTGTGCCAGTACCATACTGTCTTGATTACTGTAGCCTTGTAGTATAGTCTGAAGTCAGGGAGCCTGATTCCTCCAGCTCCATTTTTTCGTTCTCAAGATTGCTTTGGCTATTCGGGGTCTTTTGTATTTCCATACAAATTGTGAGATTTTTTTGTTCTAGTTCTGTAAAAACTGCCAGTGGTAATTTGATAGGGATTGCATTGAATCTGTAGATTGCTATTCACATCTTATTTTTTGTACCTTCACAGAATTTAACAACTTCATATAATATAATCTTGTAAATTTCTTCTTAAGTTTATTTCTAGGTCTTTAATTCTTTTAGTTTCTGCTTTAACAAGATCTTTTCTAACTGGTTTATTTTTTTGTTTACAGAGTGATCATTATCCTTTGTATGTTAATTTTGTATGAAGTTAGTTGAATTATTTTTTTTTAATAGCTTTTCAGTAAATTGTTCCTAAGTTTTCCAGTTATATAATCATACAAGTTTAAAATTGATTTACCACGTTTGGGATTAGCACAGCAAGGTTATATTTATGTATTGAGATTTTTCTTTTTTATCAGTAATGGATTTGGGATTGTATCAAATGCCTTCTTTTTGTCTATGCAGATAATGGTATGATTTTTCTCCTTTGACTTATTACTATGGTGGTTTATATCAAGAGGTTTCTATTACTAAACATTCTTAATTTCTTTGTGTTACCTCCACTTAGATACGGTCCTTAGATTTATTCTTTCAATGTGCTGTGTGTTCTATTTACTGATGTTATATTTAGGATTATTGCATTGATATTTCATAAGTAACACTGACCTGTAGATTTTTGTGTGTGCTTTCAGTATCAATATTATACCAGCTTCTCAAAAATTTTCTGAAATAGTTTAAAGAGTACTGTAATTACATATGTAAGACATTGATACAATCACTCCTGAAAATCTAGATACTTAATGGTTCTCTAATTTAATGTTCGCTATCAATTTTTTTTTCATTTATCTCCTAGTTGGCTTAAATTCAGCTTCTAGTAGGTTTTTATTCAAGAAAAAGTAACTTTTCTTCTTCAATTTTTGCACATTTGGCTTTTTTGTCATGTGGCTGAGACTGCTGGCTGCTTATTCAAGTCTATTTTTTCTTTTTTTGGGGGTATACATTTCATATATCCCAGCCTTCCTTGACATCTGAGTTCTAGATAAAGGGATGTGAATAAAACTGATGTGTACCTACTTTAGGCCTACCTCACTATGACCCAGGTACCATTCTGGGGACTTGGGATAAGGCAGTCCAAAAAGACCATCTCCCTGCTCTCTTGAGGCTTATATTGAAATTGAGGGAACATGAAGTGAAGAGAAGGAAAATCTGGGCAGAAAAACATAATATGATTGAAACCCAGGAGTGTGAACTGTAGGCAACAATTAAGAGAGAGCATGTATATTGGTGTGACCAGAACGTAAATGATATGTGTTGTGCTGGGTGTGGTGGTACGAAAAAAGCTGATGAGGTGGGCAAGGACCAGATCATGCAAGGACAGGCAAAGGAGTTGAGTGTTAACAGTGAAGTCATATTCAGGTGTGTGGTGTCAATCAAGTCACCCTGATAATGATCCAGAGAATGGAACAGACTGGTGCTGGACAGGAACCTGGATGAGAAGTTAGCAAGTGTCCTAGAAAGAGATGCTGAGGGTAGGAAGGCAGGGCTGAGAGGAGGGACTGTTAATGAGGTAGAGTCAATAAACTCTTGTTACCCGTCAGATGTGAAAGATAGAGGAGGGCTGAGAGAGAGTGTCAGGTTCTTAGTGAGGGTGGATAGTGGTGTCATCCACTTGGACAGTGTACAGGGCAGAGAGCGAGTTTTATCCACATTCTAATCTACAGGATTGATAACATTTTAACTTGATCAGTATCCATCAGTTAGATGGCTGCTTATCTAAAATTTACAGGAAAATTCTTAGTGACATCTCTGATTAGTGTTGGGCTTTTTCACCATAAATGGTCAATCCATATGAAAAATTTTTGATTTTTTCTCTTGCCACTTAGGCAAAATTGAGATAAAGGTTTAATTTGTTTGCTTATTAAAATTTTTTTCAAATTATTATTATACCTTACTTGCATGAGGTTTTACATTTATGTTTACAAGTATCTGTATTATCTACTGACAAGCAGAATTCAATAAGCATGATTTCTATGTGGACAGTTTATTCACGGCTTTCTTTAGAATTTAAAGAAAGGTGTCACAGTTGCCAATATAAAGTGTTTTCTCTTTTCTCTTACTGTCTTTTCACACTTTTTACTACAGGCTGTTATCATGCTTATAGGAAATGAATAGCTATGAATAATAAGTATAACAGCTCAGCATAACAGTAATTGGCATTTCAAACAGGTACCTGTCAAAGGTAAATTAAGACATATGTCCCAATGATATTTTAGTATTTATAAATTTTAGTGAAGCAAGTTTTTAAGATCTAGGGAAGCTTTTCTGTGAAGTCTCCCTGGATTTGAATTATAGATTAATAATTTGAGATTTTTATCTACTGTATTATAATTAAGTTCAAAAACATACACACAAAGATATGGGAAGAATAAGTTGCTTCTCCTACACTTTCTATTTCTGAACTTTTCTTATTATTTTTAAAAATTCACTTAGAATTAACCCAAAATGTGGTAACTGAAATACTAAAAGTTATCCATAATGCTAAAATTATATCAATTTAAAATTCTCAGGTTCATGACACTTTGATGCAGCATGACTTTTTTATTTTTAATGTGTTAATGTTAAAAAATATGTAGAATGCTGTTTTCCATTAATGTTTGTATATGCTTCACATATTTGAAACTACATGAAGTTATTAAAATACTTGTAATTTCATATAGAATTTTACACATTTAAAAAATGCTACACAGGTGTTGAGTTTAGATATTTACTGAATTATGTACTAAGCAAGCACTTCTTATTGTGTTTTTTATCCCCCCAAGTGTAGCTACTTTTTTTGAGGATTCCTCAAACTAAATGTTTACTTATCATAGCATAGTTCCATAATTCATAGGTAATCCTTCATGTGTGCTAGGCAAAATAAGTCTTCATTTTCACTAAAACACAATTCTGATTTGGTTGGTGACATTCTTTCCTTGCCAGTTTTTTCATATTTAGGTCTATGAATTTTTTTCCGTAACACCATCTGTCTTTTATCTTCTTTGAAACTGCCAGCATTCTTAAGCTAATGTGCAGGAAAGTGAGGCATATTCCAGAAAAAGAATGTGTACTCTAAGATATTTAAACCAAACTATATGGCTAAGGATGTTAAAAGCTGATCTTATACTAGACAGTAGCATTAAAGCAAACTTCCGTTTCCTCATTTTCAATGTCATCCCTCCAATTTTTTTCCTGGGTGCATTACTTTAAAACCTTTTTATTTTGAGATGATTATAGATTTGCATGCACTTGAAGAAATAATATAGAAAGATCTTGACTACATTTCACCCATTTCCCCTCAATGGTAGCATCTTGCAAAATTATAGTACAATATCACAAATACTGATACAATCCACAAATATTATTCATATTTCCCTGGTTTTAAGTGTATTCATTTGCATGTATATATGTGCATGTTTTTAGTTCTCTACAATTTTGTCACATGTATAGGTTCCTGTATCTGTCACCATAATCAAGATAGACCTTCTCTGTCACCAGGAGGACCCTTTCTGTGTTCTCTTGTAATGGCATCCCCTTCTCAACTGCTGACACTTATTAACCACTAATCTGTTATAATTTCTAAAATTTTGTCATTTCCAAAATGTTATATAAGTGGAATCATACAGTATGTAATTAGCTTTTATCACTTACCCCAATTTCCTAGAGATTCATCCAGATTGTTGTGTGTATCAATAGTTCATTCCTTTTTATTGTTGAGTAGTATTCCATGGTATGGATGTACCACAGATTGTTCATTCATTCATCCACTGAAAGATGCAACGATTGCTTTCAGTTTGGGGCTATTACAAAGAAAGCTGCTATAAACATTTGTTTTAATGGTAACATAATTTCTCTGTGATAAATACCTAAGAGTGTAGTTGCTTGGTTGTAGGATAATTGAATATTTAGTTTTATAAGAGACTGCCAAATGTTTACCAGGGTGGCTGTACCATTTTTCATCTCCACCAGCAATGTGTGAGTGATCCAGTTTTCCTTCATTTTGTCAGTATTTTGTGGTGTTATTTTTTATTTTAACCATTCAGTTAGGTATGATTGGTAATTTGTGTCTACTTGCTTTTATAACATTGATTTTCTATATATTTTTTGTCTTTGATTTCATTGATTTCTGCCCTTGTCTTTATTATTTCCTTTGTTATGCTTAGTTTGGGTTTGTTTTCTTTTGCTAGTTTTTTGAAGTAAGAATTTATGTTATTGATCTGAGACCTTTCTTCTTTTCTTATATAATCATTTATTGCTATAAATTTCCCTTTGGAACTGTTTCAGCTGCATTACCCATATTTTGATGTGTTGTATTTTGATATGTTGTATTTTTATTCAGTTTTATGCAGTTTTTAAAATTTCCTTTGAGATTCTTTAAAATTTTAAAAATTTATTTTATTGAATTATAGTTGACTTGCAATATTGTGTTAGCTTCTGGTATACAGCAAAGCGATTCAGTTATATATATATGTAACTGTTTGCATCTGCTAATCCCAAACTCTCATTCCACCCCACCCCCAACCCCTTCCTCTTGGCAACCACTCTGTTCTCTATGTCTGTGAGTCTGTTTCTGTTTTGTAGATAAGTTCATTTGTGTCATATTTTAGATTCCAGATATATGAGATATCATATAGTATTTGTCCTTCTCTTTCTGACTTACTTCACTTAGTATGATCATCTCTAGGTTCATCCAAGTTGCTGCAAATGGCATTATTTCATTGTTTTTTATGGCTGAGTGGTATTCCATTGTGTATATATACTACATCTTCTTTATCCATTCATCTGTTCATGGACATTTAGGTATTTCCATGTCTTTGTTATTGTGAATAGTGCTGCTATGAACATACGGGTGCATGTATCCTTTCAAATTATAGTTTTGTCTGAATATATGCCCAGCAGTGTGATTGCTGGATCATATGGAAACTCTACTTTTAGTTTTTTAAGGAACCTCTCCATACTGTTTTCCATAGTGGCTGCACTAATTTACATTCCCACTAACACTGTAGGAGGGTTCCCTTTTCAACCTTTGAGTTTCTTTTATTTGATCCATGGATTATCTAGAAGTGTGTTATTGAATTTCCAAGAGTTTAGAGATTTTCCTGATATCCTTTTACTATTAAAATTTCCATTACATTCAGAGAACTTTATTTGAATTCGATATTTTAAAATGTGTTAAGATTTGTTTTATGAATGATGACATGGTCTATCTTGGTGAATGTTTCATAACTACTTGGGGAAAATATGTATTCTGCTGTTGTTGGATGAAGTGTCTCTATATGTCAACAAGATCCAATTGGTTAACTGTGTTGTACAGTTCTATATCCTGGCTGATTTTCTTTCTAGTAGTTCTGTCATTTACAGGAAGAGAGATGTAAAATCCCTAATCTCCATTTGGCATAATATACATTTTGCTTCTTTACTTATTCATCTGTTATTTTACCCCGAGAGACTGTCAGTTTCATGAGGGCAGGAATTTGTGTCTATTTCATTCACAGTGTGTCATTTAACAGGCAGTATGCTGGAACCAGTATACTTCTGTACTAAAAGAGCATTAATGCTTACTGCATCTTTGTTTGAGAGAATGTATCTCATTCAGCTTGGGCTTAGGGCCCAGAAAAAACACTAGCTTTGGAAAGGTGTTTAGTAATGTATGTGGAAAGAGTAAATGCATTTCCTGGATGATCCATTCCCAGGCGTTGGGAGGCCTATCAGACATGTTTCTGAAACAGCTTTGAGGATGGAGAGCTTTGATTGGTCCCTGCAAGGTTGGTGTCCTTGCTTGGGAAGCTCTCTGCAGAAGTGGTCATGGCAGGCATCTTCCCCAAAAGGCAGCAGCTAGCACTTGAGATCTGTCTCTTCTTTTGCTTTGCAAAGTTTTCATGGCACAGCTGAGAATATTCATAGAATATTACCCAAAGTTGTCTATTTACATTTTAGAATTTTGTTCAATTATATTTTAGAGCTTTAGCATCTCATTATGTAGCAATTTTGGTTAGGAGTGAATGGTTGCCGATGATGATTCTGGTCACTTTTGTGTGTGTATAGTTCTTCAGCATGTGCCAGAGAAAGCTTTCAGGGAGTTGAAGGAGCAACAATTTTTTTTTCCTCTTAGAAAACAAAATATTTTACAGTTAGAAGATGCTAAGAGTGTCAGGATAGCAATAAAAGATTAGCATATGGGTAGAAATCAGGCATTCACATCAGACAGACTGGGTTCAAGTTCCAGCCCTGTTGCTCAGTAGTTACGCAAACATTAGTTAGTCAGGTAATCTCTCTTTGCTCAATTCCTACTTCTATAAAATTATTTGATATGTTACATTACATAAGAATTGAATGAGTTTAAAATGTCTAAAGTGGAACCTGTGATAAATTAGAAACTCATCTAAATATTAATTTATTTCATTCCTACCCTATTTTTGACATGTGGAAATTAAGAACTCTCTCCATCTCCCAGAACATTTACACCCTGTGTCCATGTTATAATTTGACATTGTTCATGGTCAAGCATATTGTGGGATACAGAGAATCTGGCATCAACAACAATTAATGTATTTTCAAACACTTCTGATGAGAATGAACATGGAAGGGAATGAAGAAAATAAGCTAAATGTGGGCATATATCTCTGTAAAAGTAGAATAAGTAGTTACAATAGACTATTCTTATTGCCATTTTCTATTACAAGTAGGATATGATCTCAGAATGATCTGTGTCTACTGATTACATGTTACTCATTCAGTTTTCATTATCATATTTCAAGAATCCTTAAAACAAGGTCTGTGTCATACCTATAGTTTCACATTTCCTAGAACATACAAAGAACCCACTGGATTTTATAGGTAACATTTCCACTTATTTTCATCTTTTGTAGTGCACCAGTGTTTTTTTGGAACTTCTAGATGAATGAAAGAAAGGTTTCCCTGTTAAGTACACTAAAATATCAATCAATAACTGATGAAGATGAACATATATAATTCTTTATTTGAGTCAAGATTGCTCTTAGGAACCATAACCCGATTGAAGGCTAAGCTGTCCAAAGATGTCATTAAAATTGTGAGTCATACAGCACCTTTATTTTGACTACATGATTATGAATCAACACTGATTATAGTTTATTTTCCTCTATGGCATGATACAAGAACAATGTGCTGTCTGGGAGATCCAATGGGTTTTGATCCTCTTGGAAATTTTATTTCTTATTTAGAAATAATAAAGTTTGCTCTTAATCTTGTAATCTTTGTTATTGTGCTGTGCTCTTGAGGTACAGACAAAAGTAGGTTTCTGGGTCTTTAAGGTTAAGGACTAGGTTATTGCCTAATGCAATTTATTTGGGAAGTCCACTCTGGGAGGCCTCTAGTGAGGTGATATGCTCTGATGAGTAACACTCTAAGCTTGTCACTGGTTCTTCTTTTCCTACTTGAAACTGCTTACAAAGCAGCTTACTTAGAAATTCTTTACACATTTGAAGAGACAATATGAGTAAAAAAAGTAAGTAGTTAAAAAAGAAAAAGTGTTTCAGATCTGGAAGTGACCTCATAGTCTCTCTCTTTTTTTTTTTTTTTTTTTTTCCGGTACGTGGGCCTCTCACTGTTGTGGCCTCTCCCGTTGTGGAGCACAGGCTCCGGACACGCAGACTCAGTGGCCATGGCTCACGGGACCAGATGCTCAGTGGCATGTGGGATCTTCCCGGACTGGGGCAAGAACCCGTGTCCCCTGCATCGGCAGGCGGACTCTCAACCACTGCGCCACCAGGGAAGCCCCATATTCTCTTTTATATATACCAATGAAAATACGGTAAAGTCTGAGGTTTAGCAGAATCCTAAGGTTAACTCAGGAGTTCTCTTTATCTCTAGCAGGTTATCGTTAAGCCTCTGACTGAAGCTGATTACTGCATGAAGTAGACTCTTTATTTTAAAAAATTTTATGTAAAATTTATACATAGTGAAATACATATATCTGAAGCTATAATTAGTGAGGGTTTTCTTGGTATTGATTGCCTTTATTTTTAATATTTGTTCAATTATGCTTATATACTTTATTTTTTTATTGGAGTATAATTGCTTTACAATGTTGTGTTAGTTTCTGCTGTACAATGAAATGAATCAGCTATATGTATACATATATCCCCTCCATCTTGGATCTCCCTCTCACCCCCCACCCCCATCCCACCCATCTATGTTGTCACAGACAACCTAGCTGAGCTTCCTGTGCTTTATATCATGTTCCCACTAGCTATCTGTTTTATGAATGTAGTGTATATATGTCAATCCTAATCTCCCAATTTGTCACACCCTCCCCTTCTCCCCCTGTGTCCACATGTTTGTCTCTATATCTGCGTCTCTATTCCTGCTCTGAAAATAGGTTCATCTGCACCGTTTTTCTAGATTCCACATACATGCATTAATATACCATGTTTGTTTTTCTCTTTCTGACTTACTTCACTCTGTATGACAGTCTCTAGATCCATCCAAGTCTCAACAAATGACTCAGTTTCATTCTTTTTTATATTGCCCAGCATTAAAAAAGGCTGGGTAAAATTAAAAAGGCTGGGTAATATTCCATTGTATATATGTACCACAACTTCTTTATCCATTTGTCTGTCAATGGGCATTTAGGTTGCTTCCATGACCTGGCTATAGTAAATAGTGCTGCAATGAACATTGGGGTGCATGTGTCTTTTTGAATTATGGTTTTCTCTGGGTATATGGCCAGTAATGGGATTGTTGGATCATATGGTAATTCTATTTTTAGTTTTTTAAGAACCTCCAAACTATTCTCCATAGTGGCTGAATCAATTTACACTCCCACTAACAGTGCAAGAGGGTTCTCTTTTTTCCACACACTCTCTAGTATTTGTTGTTTGCAGATTTTCTGATGACACCCATTCTAACTGGTGTGAGGTGATACCTCATTGTACTTTTGATTTGCATTTCTCTAATAATTAGTGATGTTGAGCAGCTTTTCATGTGCCTTTTGGCCATCTATATGTCTTCTTTGGAGAAATGTCTATTTAGGTCTTCTGTCCATTTTTAGATTGGGTTGTTTGGTTTTTTTTTTGTTTTGTTATTGAGCTGCATGAGCTGCTTGTAAACTTTGGAGATTAATCCTTTGTCAGGTGCTTCATTTGCAAATATTTTCTCCCATTTTGAGGGTTGTCTTTTTGTCTTGTTTATGGTTTCCTTTGCTCTGCAAAAGCTTTTAGGTTTCATTAGGTCCCATTTGTTTATTTTTGTTTTTATTTCCATTACTCTAGGAGGTGGATTAAAAAAGATCTTGCTGTGATTTGTGTCAAAGAATGTTCTTCCTATGTTTTCCTCTAAGAGTTTTATAGTGACCAGTCTTACATTTAGGTCTCAAATCCATTTTGAGTTTATTTTTCTGTATGTTGTTAGGGAGTGTTCTAATTTCATTCTTTTACATGTAGCTGTCCAGTTGTCCCAGCACCACTTTTTTTTTTTTTTCTTTACTATTTTTTATTTTTATTTATTTATTTATTTATTTAACATCATTATTGGAGTATAATTGCTTTATAATGGTATGTTAGTTTCTGCTTTATAACAAAGTAAATCACTTATACATATACATATGTTTCCATATCTTTTCCCTCTTGCATCATCCTCCCTCTCACCCTCCCTATCCCACCCCTCTAGGTGGTCACAAGCTACCTAGTTGATCTCCCTGTGCCATGTGGCTACTTCCCACTAGATATCTATTTTACGTTTGGTAGTGTATATGTGTCCATGCCACTCTTTCATTTTGTCACAACTTACCCTTCCCCCTACCCATATCCTCAAGTCCATGCTCTAGTAGGTCTGTGTCTTTATTCCCGTCTTATGCCTAGGTTCTTCATGACCTTTTTTTTTCTTAGATTACATATATATGTGTTAGCGTATGGTATTTGTTTTTCTCTTTCTGACTTACTTCACTCTGTAGGACAGACTCTATGTCCATCCACTTCACTACAAATAACTCAATTTCATTTCTTTTTATGGTTGAGTAATATTCCATTGTATATATGTGCCACATCTTTATCCATTCATCTGTTGATGGACACTTAGGTTGCTTCCATGTCCTGGCTATTGTAAATAGAGCTGCAATGAACATTTTGGTACATGACTGTTTTTGAATTATGGTCTTCTCAGGATATATGCCCAGTAGTTGGATTGCTGGGTTGTATGGTATTTCTATTTGCAGTTTTTTAAGGAACCTCCATACTGTTCTCCATAGTGGCTGTATCAATTTACATTCCCACCAGCAGTGCAAGAGTGTTCCCTTTTCTCCACACCCTCTCCAGCATTTATTGTTTGTAGATTTTTTGATGATTGCCATTCTGACCAGAGTGAGATGATATCTCATTGTAGTTTTGATTTGCATTTCTCTGATGATTAATGATGTTGAGCATTCTTTCATGTGTTTGTTGGCAATCTGTATATCTTCTTTGGAGAAATGTCTATTTAGGTATTCTGCCCATTTTTGGAAAGGATTGTTTTTTTGTTATTGAGCTGTTTGTAAATCTTGGAGATTAATCCTTTGTTAGTTGCTTCATTTGCAGATATTTTCTCCCATTCTGATGGTTGTCTTTTGGTCTTGTTTATGGTTTCTTTTGCTGTGCAAAAACTTTTAAGTTTCATTAGGTCCCGTTTGTTTATTTTTGTTTTTATTTCCATTACTGTAGGAGGTGGATCAAAAAAGATCTTGCTGTGATTTATGTCAAAGAGTGTTCTTCCTACGTTTTCCTCTAAGAGTGTTATAGTGTCCAGTCTTACATTTAGATCTTGAATCCATTTTCAGCTTATTTTTCTGTATGTTGTTAGGGAGTGTTCTAATTTCATTCTTTTACATGTAGCTGTCCAGTTTTCCCAGCATCACTTACTGAAGAGACTGTCTTTTCTCCATTGTATATCTTTGTCTCCTTTGTCATAGATTTGTTGACCATAGGTGTGTGGGTTAATCTCTGGGCTTTTTATCTTGTTCCATTGATCTATGTTTCTGTTTTTGTGCCAGTACCATATTGTCTTGATTACTGTAGCTTTATAGTATAGTCTGAAGTCAGGGAGTCTGATTCCTCTAGCTCCGTCTTTTCCCTCAAGACTGCTTTGGCCATTTGGGGTCTTTTGTGTCTCCATACAAATTTTAAGATGATTTGTTCTAGTTCTGTAAAAAATGCCATTGGTAATTTGATAGGGATTGCATTGAACCTGTAGATTGCTTTGGGTAGTATAGTCATTTTCTCAATATTGATTCTTCCAATCCAAGAACATGGTATATCTCTCCATCTGTTCATATCATCTTTAATTTCTTTCAACAATGTCTAACAGTTTTCTGCATACAGGTCTTTTGTTTCCCTAGGTAGTTTTATTCCTAGATATTTTATTGTTTTTGTTGCAATGGTAAATGGGAGTGTTTCCTTAATTTCTCTTCCAGATTGTTCATTATTAGTGTATAGGAACACAAGAGATTTCTGTGCATTAATTTTGTATCCTGAAACTTTACCAAATCATTGATTAGCTCTAATAGTTTTCTGGTGGCATTTTTAGGATTCTCTATGTATAGTATCATGTCATCTGCCAACAGTGACAGTTTTACTTCTTCTTTTCCAATTTGTATTCCTTTTATTTCTATTTCTTCTCTGATTGCAAGGGCTAGGACTTCCAAAACTATGTTGAATAATAGTGGTGAGAGTGGACATCCTTGTCTCATTCCTGATCTTAGAGGAAATACTTTCAGTTTTTCACCATTGAGAATGATGTTTGCTGTGGGTTTGTTGTATATGGCCTTTATTATGTTGAGGTAGGTTACCTCTATGCTGACTTTCTGGAGAGTTTTTATCATAAATGGGTGTAGAATTTTGCCAAAAGCTTTTTCTGCATCTATTGAGATGATCATATGTTTTTTCTTCTTCAATTTGTTGATATGGTGTATCACATTGATTTATTTGCATATATTGAAGAATCCTGGCATCCCTGGGACAAATCCCACTTGATTGTGGTGTATGATCCTTTTAATGTGTTGTTGGATTCTGTTTGCTAGTATTTTGTTGTGGATTTTTGCATCTATATTCATCAGTGATATTGGTCTATAATTTTCTTTTTTTGTAGTATCTTTATCTGGTTTTGGTATCAGGGTGATGGTGGCCCCTTATCTGAGTTTGAGAGTGTTCCTTCCTCTGCAATTTTTTGGAAGAGTTTCAGAAGGATGGGTGTTAGCCCTTCTCTAAATGTTTGATAGAACTCACCTGTGAAGCCATCTGATCCTGGACTTTTGTTGTTGAAATATTTTTAATCACAGTTTCAATTTCATTACTTGTGATTGGTGTGTTCATATTTTCTGTTTCTTCCTTGTTCAGTCTTGGGTGGTTATACGTTTCTTAGAATTTGTCCATTTCTACCAGGGTGTCCATTTTATTGGCATAGAGTTGCTTGTAGTAATCCCCTAGAATGCTTTATATTTCTCCGGTGTCTGTTTTAACTTCTCCTTTCTCGTTTCTAATTTTATTGATTTGAGTCCTCTCCCTCTTTTTCTTGATGTGTCTGGCTAATGGTTTATTAATATTTTTTATCTTCTCAAAGAACCAGCTTTTAGTTTTATTGATCTTTGTTATTGTTTTTTATGTTTGTATTTCATGTATTTCTGCTCTGGTCTTTATGATTTCTTCCCTTCTGCTAACTTTGGGTTTTGTTTGTTCTTCTTTCTCTAGTTCCTTTAGGTGCAATGTTAGATTGTTTACTTCATATTTTTCTTGTTTCTTGAGGTAGGCTTGTATAGCTATAAACTTCCCTCTCAGAGTTGCTTTTGCTGCATTCCATAGGTTTTGAATCATCGTGTTTTCATTGTCATTTGTCTCTAGGTATTCTTTTATTTCCTCTTTGATTTCTTCAGTGATCTCTTGGTTATTTAGTAGCATATTGTTTATCCTCCATGTGTTTGTGTTTTTACATGTTTTTCCCTGTAATTCATTTATAATCTCATAGCGCTGTGGTCAGAAAACATGCTTGATATGATTTCGATTTTCTCAAATTTACTGAGACTTGATTTGTGACCCAAGATGTGATCTATCCTGGAGAATGTTCCGTGCACACTTGAGAAGCACGTGTAATCTGCTGTTTTTGGATCAAATGTCCTATAAATATCAATTAAATCTATCTGGTCTATTGTGTCATTTAGAGCTTCTGTTTCCTTATTTATTTTCATTTTGTATCATCTGTCCATTGGTGTTAAGTGAGGCGTTAAAGTCCTCCACTATTTTTGTGTTACTGTCGATCTCCTCTTTTATAGCTGTTAGCAGTATCCTTATGTATTGAGGTGCTTCTATGTTGGGTGCATATATATTTATAATTGTTATATATTCTTCTTGATTGATCCCTTGATAATTATGTAGTATCTTTCCTTGTCTCTTGTAACATTCTTTATTTTAAAGTCTATTTTATCTGATATGAGTATAGCTACTCCAGCTTTCTTTTGATTTCCATTTGCATGGAATATCTTTTTCCATCCCTTCTCTGTCAGTCTGTATGTGTACCTAGGTCTGAAGTGGCTCTCTTGTAGACAGCATATATATGGGTCTTGCTTTTGTATCCATTCAGCAAGCCTGTGTCTTTTGGTTGGAGCATTTAATCCATTTACATTTAAGGTAATTATAGATATTTATGTTCCTATGACCATTTTATTAATTTGTTTGGGTTTGTTTTTGTAGATCCTTTTCTTCTTTTGTGTTTCCCACTTAGAGAAGTTCCTTTAGCATTTGTTGTAAAGCTGGATTGGTGGAGCTGAATTCTCTTAGCTTTTGCTTGTGTGTAAAAATTTTGATTTCTCCATCAAATCTGAATGAGATCCTTTCTGGGTAGAGTAATCTTGGTTGTAGGTTCTTCCCTTTCATCATTTTAAGTATATCATGCCACTCCCTCTGGCTTGTAGAGTTTCTGCTGAGAAATCAGCTGTTAACCTTATGAGAGTTCCCTTGTATGTTATTTTTTGTTTTTCCCTTGCTGCTTTCAAAACTTTTTCTTTGTCTTTAATTTTTGCCAATTTGATTGCTATGTTTCTCAGCATGTTTCTCCTTGGGTGTCTCCTGTATGGGACTCATTGCACTTCCTGGACTTGGGTGGCTATTTACTTTCCCATGTTAGGGAAGTTTTCGACTATAATCTCTTCAAGTATTTTCTCGAGTACTTTCTCTCCCTCTTCTCCTTCTGGACCCCTATAATGTGAACATTGTTGTGTTTATTGTTGTCTCAGAGGTCTCTTAGGCTGCCCTCATTTCTTTTCATTCTTTTTTCTTTATTCTGTACTGCAGCAGTGAATTCCACCATTCTGTCTTCCAGGTCACTTATCCATTCTTCTGCCTCAGTTATTCTGCTATTGATTCCTTCTAGTGTAGTTTTCATTTCAGTTATTGTATTGTTCATCTTTGTTTGTTTGTTGTTTAATTCTTCGATGTCTTTGTTAAACATTTCTTGCATCTTCTTGATCTTTGCCTCCATTCTTTTTCCAAGGTCCTAGATCATCTTCACTATCATTATTCTGAATTCTTTTTCTGGAAGGTTGCCTATCTCCACTTCATTTAGTTGTTTCTCTGAGGTTTTATCTTGTTCCTTCATCTGGTACATAGTCCTCTGCCTTTTCATCTTGTCTATATTTCTGTGAATGTGGTTTTTGTTCCACAGCGTGCAGGATTCTAGTTCTTCTTGCTTCTGGTAATTCTGTTTTTAGTTTTTTAAAGAACCTCCATACTGTTCTCCATAGTGGCGGTATCAATTTACATTCCCACCAACAGTGCAAGAGGGTTCACTTTTCTCCACACCCTCTCTGGCATTTATTGTTTGTAGATTTTTTTTATTGTTTGTAAATTTTTGATGATGGCCATTCTGACCAGTGTGAGGTGATACCTTACTGTAGTTTTGATTTGCATTTCTAGTGTATATACCTGTATAACCATTACTCCAAAAAGAAGATAGACCGTTATCTCATTTTTGAAACAGATGTGATAACTGGAAATTTGTTTATGTTGAAGTATCTGACTCTTTGGAACTTCTTCATGCTCGTCCTATTTCTCTCCTCTGCAGTGTGCACATTCAACCCGGTTTCTCTTTTCCTTGGCAGTCTTCAAGTATTTGAAAATTGAATATGAGAACACAAATTCTTCAGAACTTAATAAGAATCACATGTTCTGACACTATTCCAGAACATAAGTCACTGTATTTATTTATTTTGGAAGTCTGGTAAAGTGGAGCCTACTGCTTTCCGTGTATTAATTGTGTGATCTTGGGAAAGTTTCTATGCCTCCATAAGATGCAGTGTCCTCACCTGTAAAAAGAGGACAATACCTACCCTATGGGATTGCTGAAAGAATAAAATGATTCATGTTTTATATGCTTAACATATTTCCCAGGACTTAGTATACAGTAGAAAGTTGTAGATACTATTTTAGGCAAAGTAGATTTGAGCATTCTCAAAAAGTCCTTGGAAAAACTTGTTTCTAATTCTGTCTCCTTTTTTGAAAGGAATTAAAGAGTATAATGTAGGACACCTTCAAGGTGGCAGAGGAGTAAGACATGTAGATCACCTTTCTCCACCAAAATACATCAGAAATACATCTACATGCGGAACAATTCCTACAGAAAACCTACTGAACGCTGGCAGAAGACCTCAGACTTCCCAAAAGGCAAGAAACTCCCCATGTAGCAGAGTATGACAAAAGAAAAAAACAGAAGAATCGGGATGGGACCTGAACCTCTGGGAGGGACTGTGAAGGAAGAAAAGTTTCCACACACTAGGAAGCCTTTTCACTGGTGGAGACAGGTGGTGGTGAGGTGGGGGAAGCTTCAGAGCCACGGAGATCACAACAAGGGTGCAGAGGGCAAAGTGGAGAGATTCCTGCACAGAGAATCAGTGCCGACCAGCACTCACCAGCTTGAGAGGCTTGTCTCCTCACCCACCGGGACAGTGGGGGCTAGGAGCTGAGGGTCCAGCTTCGGAGGTCAGATCCCAGGGAGAGGACTGGGGTCGGCTGCATGAACACAGCCTGAAGGGGTCTAGTGTGCCACAGCTATCAGGGAGGGAGTCCAGCAAAAGTCTGGAAGTGCCTAAGAGGAAAGAAACCATTGTTTTGGGGTGTGCAAAGGGAGGGAATTCAGAGCACTGCCTAAACTAGCTCCAGAGAAAGGTGTGAGCCAGGACTATCAGCCTGGACACCAGAGATGGGCATGAAATGCTATGGCTGCTGCTGCAGCCACCAAGAAGCCTATGTGCAAGCACAGGTCAATATCCACACCTCCCCTTCCAGGACCCTGTGCAGCCTACCACTGCTAGGGTCCCATGATAAAGGAACAACTTCCCCAGGAGAACACATGGCGTGACTCAGGCTTTTGCAGTGTCATACCAGGGTCCCTTTATAGCAATTTCTCCCTCCAGCAAAGAAATCTAGGGTCAGAGGTTACACTTAGTTGTCATGTCTCTTTAGCCTCTTTTAACCTGAAACATTTCCACAGCTTTTCTTTCTCTTTTATGACATTGATATATTTAGTCTTTCCTCTGTCTTTTCAAAAGTATGTCCCTCACATTATGCTTATCTGGTGTTTCCTCTAGTCACAGTTTGGTTAAGATTATATTGTCTTGGCTAGAATACCACACAGATGATGCATTTTTCTCAGGGTGTCACATCTGGAGGCACATGATGTCCATCTGTTCCTCATTGGTCATGTTAATTTTGATCACCCAGTGAAGTGTTGCCTGAGTTCTCCACTGTATATTGCTGTTTATTTTTCTCCTTTGCAACTAATAAGCAGTTTGTAGAAACATGCAAATGTACTGTTTCTCATGAAGTTTCCCCTTGAATTAATATGTATTGATAATTTTTGCCTGATCCAGTCTTTATTACAACAACTGCAAAATAATGATTTTTCCACTCTAGCACTAGCATTCCTTACACATTTACCAGTTGGCCCTCACCATTCTACTGTAAGCAGTTATTTAATTATTTACCTAATTATTACCTTTATAAGCTCATGAATTCCTATTATTTTCAATTGTTTACAATTTATCACTGAACTTAATTTTTTTGAAGGTGAAATTTTTCCAGATTTGAGAGTGGAAGCTCCTTCAAGCTGGCTATAGTATCCCTGTGTATCCTTATGATATCCACCCCTTCTCCCTACCCCATTTTTTTGAGCACTTCCTTACTTCCTAGTATAACAAATCAAACCAATTATTTAAGATCTACTTCAAATATCATATTTTCCAGGGCAACATCCAAGACTGACTCTACCCCCAAAGATAATTTTATTTTTCAGCACATTGATGTATAGATTGCACTGAATTCTCTTATTCTTGCTTACCTTTAGAAGTAATTTCTTTTTTAAAAGAATAAACCATGTTCATCAAATTGAATAAAATGATAAAATAAAACAATCAAATATCACTTATTACACTTGTTTTTAAGCAAAACAACCACACACACACAATTTGCTAACTTCTGGCAAAATTTGAATACAAAAATTTCCAGGAAGAGCACAGCAGATTGGTAAAGTGTAAAGCAGCCCTGGATTTTTTTTTTGGGTGGGGGAGAAGGAGGTTATAATTGCTTTACAATGTTGTATTACTTTCTTTCTGACTTACTTCACTCTGTATGACAGTCTCTATGTCCATCCACATCTCTAAAAGTGACCCAGTTTCATTCCTTTTAATGGCTGATTAATATTCCATTGTGTGTGTGTGTGCGTGTGTATATATATATATATATATATATATATATATATATATATATATATACATATCACATCTTCTTTATCCACTCATCTGTAGATGTGTAGATGGACATTTAGGTTGCTTCCATTCCTGGCTATTGTAAATAGTGCTGCAATGAACATTGAGGTGCCTATGTCTTTTTGAATTATGGTTTCTTCAGGGTATATGCCCAGTGGTGGGATTGCTGGGTCATAAGGTAGTTCTATTTTTATTTTTATTTTTTTCCCAAGTTCGGTGATTTTATTTTTTAAACTAATTTTTATTGGAGTATAGTTGCTTTACAATGTTGTGTTAGTTTCTACTGTACAGCAAAATGAATCAGCTATATATATACATATATCCCCTCTTTTTGGATTTCCTCCTCATTTAGGTCACCATGGTGCATTAAGTACAGTGCCCAGGCTATACAGAAGTTTCTCATTAGTTATCTATTTCATACATAGTATCAGTAGTTTATATGTGTCAGTCCCAATTTCCCAATTCCTCCCACCCGCCCTTGCCCTCTTGGTATCAGTACATTTTTTCTCTATGTCTGTGTCTCTATCTCTGCTTTGCAAATAAGATCATCTATGCCATTTTTCTAGGTTCCACATATATGTGTTAATATATGATATTTGTTTTTCTCTTTCTGACTTACTTCACCCTGTATGACAGACTCTAGGTCAATCCACTTCACTACAAATAACTAAATTTCATTTCTTTTTATGGCTGAGTAATATTCCATTGTATATATGTACCACATCTTCTTTATCAGTTCCTCTGTTGATGGACATTTAGGTTGCTTCCATGTCCTGGCTATCGTAAATAGTGCTGCTATGAACACTGGGGTGCATGTGCCCATAGTGCCTGTATCAATTTACTTTCCCACCAACAGTGCAAGAGGGTTCCCTTTTCTCCACACCCTCTCCAGCATTTATTGTTTGTAGACTTTTTAATGATGGCCATTCTAACAAGTGTGAGGTGATACCTCATTTGAGTTTTGATTTGCATTTCTCTAATAGTGATGTTGAGCATCTTTTCATGTGTTTGTTGGCCATTTGTATATCTTCTTTTGAGAAATGTCTATTTATGTCTTCTGCCCTTTTTTTGGATTGGGTTGTTTGTTTTTTTGATACTGAGCTGCATGAGCTGCTTGTATATTTTGGAGATTAATCCTTTGCCAGTTGCTTCATTTACCAATATTTTCTGCCATTCTGAGGGTTTTCTTTTCATCTTGTTTATGGTTTACTTTGTTATGCAAAAGCTTTTAATTTTTATTAGGTCCCATTTGTTTATTTTTGTTTTTATTTTCATTACTCTAGTAAGTGGGTTAAAAAAGATCTTTCTGTGATTTATGTCAAAGTGTGTTCTGCCTAAGTTTTCCTCTAAGAGTTTTATAGTGTCTGGCCTTAAAATTAGGCCTTTAATCCATATTGAATTTATTTTTGTGTATGGTGTTAACAAGTGTTCTAATTTCATTCTTTTACATGTAGTTGTCCAGTTTTCCCTGCCCCAGTTATTGAAGAGGGTGTCTTTTCTCCATTGTATATTTTTGCCTCTTTTGTCATAGATTAAGTGACTGTAGGTGCATGGGGTTATTCCTGGGCTTTCTATCCTCATCTATTGATCTATATTTCTGTTTTTGTGCCAGTATGATACTGTCTTGATTACAGTAACATTGTAGTATAGTTTGAAGTCAGGGAGCCTGATTCCTCCAGCTCTGTTTTTCTTTCTCAAGATTGCTTTGGCTATTTGGGGTCTTTTGTATTTCCATACAAATTGTAAAATGTTTTGTTCTAGTTCTGTGAAAAATGCCATTGGTAATTTGATAGGGATTGCATTGAATTTGTAGATTGCTTTAGGTAGTATAGTCATTTTCACAATATTGATTCTTCTGATCCAAGAACATGGTATATCTTTCTATCTCTTTGTGTTGTCTTTGATTTCTTTCATCAGTATCTTATAGTTTTCTGAGTACAGGTCTTTTGCCTCCTTAGGTAGGTTTATTCCTAGGTATTTTATTCTTTTTGTTTCAATGGTAAATGGGATTGTTTCCTTAATTTCTCTTTCTGATCTTTCATTGTTGGTGTATGGGAATGCAAGTGATTTCTGTGTATTAATTTTGTATCCTGTTACTTTGCTAAATTCATTGATTAGCTCTAGTCATTTTCTGGTGGCATCATTAAGATTTTCTATGTACAGTATCATGTCATCTGACAACAGTGTTAGTTTTACTTCTTCTTTTCCAATCTAGATTCCTTTTATTTCTTTTTCATCTCTGGTTGCCGTGGCTAGGGCTTCCAGAAGTATGTTGAATAACAGTGGCAGGAGTGGATATCCTTGTCTTGTTGCTGATCTTGGAGGAAATGCTTTCAGTTTTTCACCATTGAGTATGATATTTGCTGTGGGTTTGTCATATATGGCCTTTATTATGTTTAGGCAGTTTCCCTCTATGCCCACTTTCTGGAGAGTTTTTATCATAAATTGGTGTTGAATTTTGTCAAAAGCTTTTTCTGCATCTATTGAGAGGACCATATGGTTTTTATCTTTGATTTGTTAATGAGATGTATCATATTGATCAATTTGCATATATTGAAGAATCCTTGCATCCATGGGATAAAGCTCACTTGATCATAGGGTATGTGCTTTTTAATGCATTGTTGGATTCTCTTTGCTAGTATTTTGTTCTAGGTTCATCAGTGATATTGGTCGGTAATTTTCTTATTTTTGTGATATCTTTGTCTGGTTTTGGTATCAGGGTGATGGTGGCCTTGTAGAATGAATTTAGGAGTGTTCCTTCTTCTGCCATTTTTTGAAATAGTTTCTGAAGGATGGGTGTTAACTCTTCTCTAAATGTTTGGTAGAATTCACCTGTGAAGTCACCTGGTCCTGGACTTTTGTTTGCTGGGAGATTTTTAGTCACTGTTCCAATTCCATTACTTGTGGATGATCTGTTTATATTTTCTATTTCTTTCTGGTTTAGTCTTGAAAGGTTGTACCTTTCCAAGAATTTTTCCATTTCTTCCAGATTGTCCATTCTATTGGCATACAGTTGCTTGTAGTCGTCTCTGATGATCTTTTGTATTTCTGCAGTGTCTGTTGCAATTTCTACTTTTTCATACCTAATTTTATTGATTTGACTCCTCTCCCCTTTTTTTTCTTGTTGAGTCTAGCTAGCTAAAAGTACATCAATTTTGTTTATCTTCTCAAAGAACCAGCTTTTAGTTTCATTGATTTTTGCTCTTGTTTCCTTTGTTTTTATTTGGTTTATTTCTGCTCGATTTTTATGGTTTCTTTCCTTCTACTAACTTGGGTTTTGTTTGTTCTTCTTTCTCTAGTTGCTTTAGATGTAAGGGTAGTTTGTTTAATTGAGATTTTTCTAGTTTTTTGAGGTATGATTATATTGCTATAAACTTCCCTCTTAGAACTGCTTTTGCTGCATCCCATAGATTTTGGGTCATTGTGTTTTCACTGTCATTTGTTTCTAGTTATTTTTTTGTTTCCTCTTTGATTTCTTTATTGATCTCTTGGTTATTTAGCAATGTATTTTTTAGTCTCCATATATTTGTGTTTTTTACAGTTTTTTTCCTCTAACTGATTGCTAATCTCATAGTGTTGTGGTAGAAAAAGATGCTTAATACTATTTAAATTTTCTTAAATTTGCCAAATTTGATTTGTGACCCAAGCTATGATCTATTCTGAAGAATGTTCCATGAGCACTTGAGAAGAAAGTGTATTCTGCTGCTTTTGGCTAGGATGTCCTATAAATAACAATTAAGTCTATCTCATTTATTGTGTCATTTAAAGCTTTTGTTTCCTTATTAATTTTCTGTCTGTATGATCTGTTCACTGTTGTAAGTGAGGTGTTAAAGTCCCCCACTATTATTGTGTTACTGTTGATTTCCCCTTTTATGGCTGTTAGCATTTGCCTTATGTATTGAGGTACTCCTATATTGGGTGTATAAATATTTACAATTGTTACATCTTCTTCTTGGATTGATCCCTTGATCATTATGTAGTGTCCTTCATTGTCTCTTGTAACAGTCTTTATTTTAAAGTCTACATTATGTGATATAAATATTGCTACTCCTGCTCTCTTGTGATTTTTCCATTTGTATGGAATATCTTTTTCTATCCCTTCACTTTCAGTCTGTATGTGTTGTTAGGTCTGAAGTGGGTCTCTTGTAAACAGCATATATATAGCTCTTGTTTTAGTATCAATTCAGCTAGTCTGTATCTTTTGGTTGGATCATTTAATCCATTTAAATTTAAGGTAATTATCTATATGTATGTTCCTATTACCATTTTCTTACTTGTTTTGGGTTTGTTCTTGTAGGTCTTTTTCTTCTTTTCTGTTTCCTTCCTAGGGAAGTTCCTTTAGCATTTGTTGTAGAGCTGGTTTGTTGGTGCTGAATTCTCTTAACTTTTGCTTGTCTGTAAAGCTTTTGATTTCTCCATTGAACCTGAATGAGATCCTTGCTGCGTAGAGTAATTTTGGTTGTAAGTTTTACCCTTTCATTACTTTAAATATATCCTTTCACTATCTTCTGTCCTGTAGAGTTTCTGCTGAACAATCAGCTGATAACCTTATGAGGATTCTCTTGTAGATTACGTGCTGCTTTTCCCCTGTTGCTTTTAACATTTTTTCTTTGTATTTAATTTTTGTTAGTTTGATTAGTATGTGTCTTGGCATGTTTCTCCTTGGGTTTATCCTGTGTGGTACTCTCTGTGCTTCCTGGATTTAGGTGGCTATTTCCTTTCCCACGTTTGGGAAGTTTTCAACTATAATTTCTTAAATATTTTCTCATACACTTTCTCTTTCTCTTCTTCTGAGACCCCTATAATTTGAATGTTGTTGCATTTATAGTTGTCCCAGAGGTCTCTGAGACTGTCTTCATTTCTCTTCATTCTTTTTTCTGCACTCTGCTCCTTGGCAGTTATTTCCACCATTCTATCTTCCAAATCAATTATCTGTTCTTCTGCCTCAGTTATTCTGCTATTGATTTCTTCTAGTGTATTTTTAATTTTGGTTATTTTGCTGTTCATCACTGGTTTTTTGTTCTTTAGTTCTTCTAGGTCCTTGTTAAACATTTCTTGTATCTTCTTGATCTGTGCCTCCATTCTATTTGTGAGGTTTTGGATCACCTTTGCTATCATTACTTTGAATTCTTTTTCAGGTAGGTTGCCTATTTCCTCTTCATTTATTTTGGTCTTGTAGGCTTTTACCTAGCTCCTTCATTTTGACATATTTTTTGTCTTCTCATTTTTTTTGATGAGTGCATCTGTGTTCTTGTCTTGCTGGTTGTTTTGCCTGAGGTGTCCAGATCTGGAATTTGCAGGTAGTTGGTTGGAACCAGGTCTTGGTGCCAAGCTGAGGACCTCCAGGGGAGCTCACACCAATTAATATTCCCTGGGGCCTGAATTTCTCTGTTATCCCAGCAGCTTGGCCTCAGTGCTCGCACCACAGGAGCATAGGCCTGACCCCAGCCTAAGAACCAAGATCCCACAAGCCATGTGGCATAGAAAACAAAAGCAAAAACAAGCAAAAAGAGCAGAACAATAACAAAGAAGAAAAAGTAAAATATAATTAGAAAAATTTAAAATATATTAGGAAACATAAAAATGAAACAACAACAAAACAAAACAGAACCACAGCAGCAAAAAAATAAAAAATAAGAAATAAAATAAAAACTAAGAAAATAAAATTAAAATATAAGAATAAAAAAATACACACACACAAAAAAAAAACCAAAAAACTTCCCTGGTACCTCCACTATCAGTGTCTTTGTCCCCACAGTGAGCTACAGCCAATCCCCGCCTCCCCAGTAGGCCCTCCAAGACCTCTAGGTAGGTCTCTGGACCTGCTGTGTAAGTTGCATCTCTTACCAGTGTCTGCTCCTGAAGCTAGCTGGGGGCACACATGCCGATGCAGGCCAGCTGGGGTTCAGGCCTTCACAGGCACAGCTGAAGAATGCTTTGGAGGGGGGTGGCGCTTGGCCCACCTGGGTCTGCGAGGCCAGAGGAGGTCTGTCAGTGGCGGCACTTGGGCTGCCAGGACCCATGTGTCCCTTGGAGGTTTTGGCGGGGCTCGGGTTCAGGCCTGTTTCCTGCATGACTGGAGGAAGATCTGTCAGTTTGGCGTGCAGGCTGTTCGAACCTGTGCAGCCCATGGAGGTCTTGGGGAGCCTTTTGGTGGGGCTCAGGTCCAGGACTCTAGCAGGTTTGCTGGGGCCCAAGTGGGCAGGAGAGACTATGGCCACTTTTTTCTCCAATCCCCAAATACCCCAAGGCCCGCCTCCATCCTGCTGATCCCCATCATGAATGGGCCTCCCTGAGTGTGGGAACCTCTTTTATCTCCCCAGCACCCCCTCAGGGGTGCTGGTCCCATCCCATCTCCACTTTTCTTCCCACCTCCTTCCCTCCTGTGTCCTACCTGGTCATGTGGGGATTCCCCCTGTCCCCTTAGGTGTCCAAAGTCCCCCACTAATGCCAGTGGGTGCTCTGTGAGAAATGCTCCAATGCACTCATGTTGTATTCATGAGGAGATGCAAACTACACATCCTCCTACTCCACCATCTTGACTCAACCCCATAGAAGTAATTTCTAGTTGTTTTTTGTATTTGATTTATATCTTAAAGAGATTGTGTTTCAGGGTCAGGATCTATGTTTTCAACCTAAAAAATAAGATCCCCCTTGGAAACTTAAACTGTTTTAGATATACAATAGATGCCCATTAGTGCTTTTCTTATAAAGAAAGGAAGGAAGGAAAGAAGGAAGAAAGGGAGGGAAGAAAGGAAGGAAACAGTCTAGAAAAGTGTTTCTATTTTATGTTTTTCAATTTATATGTTGATTGAAAACAGAGCTATGTATTGGAGCATAATTAGACTCCAAAACAGTGGGAATTGGATGTGTCCCTACACTAGTGATATAGAAAAAAATCAGTGACCTCATCAATGAATGTTTAATGATCTCAGTTGTCCAACTGACAGGATGATTTATTGTTTATTCCTAATTTAAGGCAATTTTATTGCATTATTATATTTTAGCAAGTGTTGTTCATTATTTGAGATGATGTAATTTTTTTTTGGTGAAGAGTTTCTTTGTTTTTGTTTTTTGTGTTTTTTTGTGGTACGCAGGCCTCTCACTGTTGTGGCCTCTCCTGTTGCGGAGCACAGGCTCCAGATGTGCCAGCTAGGTGGCCATGGCTCATGGGCCCAGCCCCTCCGTGACATGTGGGATCTTCCTGGACCGGGGCATGAACCCGTGTCCCCTGCATTGGCAGGCAGATTCTCAACCACTGAGCCACCAGGGAAGCCCTCTTTGTTTTTATTAAAATTAATTTCTTGGATAGATTAAATGATTTAAAAAGTTATTGACTGTCTTGCTATGGGGTTTTGTGTGGTGAACCAGTTTATGATCAGGAGATGAATAGTAGAAGCTTTCATTCTTGATGTTGCTGCTTAAACTGATCCTGTTGTGGCTATTTCTCCTTGTTGGCCCCTGAACCTGCAGAGTTGAGATGAGATTTGTATTTGTGAGCATGACTCCCTTGCCTCATACTCCACTTTTATAGGCTGCATGAATTTATTCCATTCATCAAATTCAGCAAAACTTCCTAGTCTAAGCTAGTTTAGGGAAATGTAGTGAATATCAGAGAATATTTATGTAATTAAATTTTCATTTTTTTAAAGTAGTAGTGTAACAATACCTCTTCAGAACTCATTCATTGTGTTAAAGGCCCTTGAAGACTTAATTTGCTAAAATAATTAACCTATTAATCATTTGTATATTATTGAGTGTGTTTTTCATAGACTCAGGGCAGTGTCAGGCTGGATGTAACTGTGCTCTTGAAGTCAGACCTTCTCATCTTACAGGTAAGGGGTTTGGGACCCAGAGAGGTCAATGAGAGCTCGTTGGTGGGAGATTTGGTCAAAGAACCAGGTCTTCTGACTCTTGGTTGAGTGTTCTGTCTTCTATACCTCAAAATACACCTACTGTGTTCTGCTTATTAAACTCACTCACCTCATGAGTGACTCACCCATCATACCCACCACCTGCTTAGCAAATCTTTCTAATTAGAGACAGCATGGAAACTTCAATGCACTGTGAGCATTATCCTGAATTCCAAATGTCTGAAGTCTAAATTTGTATGTTTTTACTGTAATTCTTACTAAGCCATTTTGATATTTCAGGTACAAACTGCTGGATAGAGAATGAATTAATCAAATACTGAACCAGATCTGTAGAAAGTTTTGCATTCTATAAAGACTTCCACATTAATTTGTAATCTCTTCAGTTACATTGCTACATCACAATAAACACCCATGTTTCGGGTCAGACCAGTTATGCAAATTAACTCTTCTGTGATCACCTATTCCCCAACAATTTCATTCATTCAATAAATTTTGAGATTTTTAATGTGCCACACCAAGGACTTACAATTGGGGATGTGAGGTAACTTGTAAGAACTGATCACATGCCTCACTGTGCTTGATAGATAATTGGAAACTAAAGCACCAAAGTGAGAAATTACGATAGAGGAAGAATATGGAACCATGAGAACATATGGTAGGACGACCTAACATTTCTGGGAAGTGAGGCTGAAATTGATACCTGAAGGATCACTAGGAGTAGCCCGATGAAGGGACAGAGAAAGATCACTCTAAGTAGAGGGAGTAACATGTAGGAAAACTGGACGCAAGAGAGAGCTCAGCAAAGACAATAATGGCTGGAACAGAGAATCGAGTGAATCAGGGCAGATGAGACTCAAGAGCTGGCAGAGAGCCTTGAAAGCCATGTGGAGTTCTGACTTTATCCTAAGGCCCTGTATTAGTCTAATGACTTACTCATAAGCCAATGAAAGATTCATACCTCTCTTATGGGCACTTGTCTTATTATATTATAGTCATTGGTTTACAGGTATGCCTCCATGGTAGATGCTACACTCCTTGAGAGAAAGGCTATTTCTTTTTCAGCTTTGTGTACTTAATGTCCAACGGCATACCTGACACTGACCAAGTGTATAGTGAATCATTGATGCCGGAATGAATGATACAGTTAGTAATAAATAATTATCACCACACTCCCTGAACACAGGCTTACTTTGGTTATTTATGTAGATCTGTTGTGGTTTAGCATAAAATCACCATAATATTTGGTGACTTTGTAAAATTCCCCTCTTCTTATTTTTAATCAGGGTTGAAAGCCACAATCTTATTAAACAGTTATTTTTGACAGTGGTGAGTGCCATTGTGATTGGTTTTGGTAATTGTTAAATGAGTATTTTACTGATTTCTGCCCCTTCTCTTCAGGATAGGCAGTAGCAGCCTTCTCTTCTGTACTTATTGCCATGGAAACTAAATCTAGGCTAACTGCTACTTCAAAAATGTTCATTGGTCTGTGGGTTTCTTGGTGAGGCTCTTTGCTGATATTGCAATCCCTTATGATTTCTTTCCATTAACACTTTGTGTGTGTGTGTGTGTGTGTGCTTCTTCACTTGAATTAGCAGTTACTTTGATCTGAATCCATTTCTAAAAGTACTATATGGATTAGTTCCAACCCGGGCAGACCCCTGAGGCCATGTTGCCTGTTTGTATGTATGTGCATATGTGACTGTTGAAGAAATAATATAAGTGGAAATTGCTATGATTTCCTCCTGAGGTGTAAAATGTCAGGTTTGGGCATCTCTCCCTAGAAAGCCTGCTATTTTTTGCCTACAATTGGTCTTGATTGTGTGATGTGTGTGTGTGTGTGTGTGTGTGTGTGTGTGTGTGCATGCAGGAAGGTATATTTATGTCAGACTATTTGTCTCCACTGATAATTCATATGATTCAAACTATGTGAAGAAGTACTTTCTTTGATTAGCTAGCATTACAGTTTTTTTTAATCTCTTCTTGATAGAATGGGACAAACACACTATGAATTGGATTCTTCTACTATCTTTCACTTACATCTCATAAAATACTACAATGCAAATCATGCCTACAGTGCCCCAGCATTACCAAATTAGATGTTCCTTTGAGTGAGTAGGAACTGATATTTCAGGCTGAAACTGGGTCTCAGTGGAAAAACATTAAAAAAAAAAAAGAAAGTGATGCCATATCAGCTATGAGCTTGTAGAAACAATATGGTATAAAGAATTTCTAGTATGCTCCAGATTAAACTCATGGTGCCGGTTTTACCCTGTTAACTGACTGGACTACTGCATATGGAGTCTACTGCCAGTGACTCTATGTTGACTGGCTGCAGGATGACAGCCATTTCTACTGCCAATATGATGGAAATCAGAGGCCATATAAGGCTGTGTAATAATGACAGGTGCCTCATAAATATTGCAGGGAGAGAAGAATAGTCAAGGCAAGAACTTAATGTTGAACTTGTTGGTAGTTTGCATTTCTGAAAGGGGTGGGTGGATGTGTCACTCTAGAGGATACCCTTCAATCTCCTTTGCTGCCTTCTTCAAGCTTCTGGCCTCTTTCTAGAGGGCTTTGTCCAAGTCTTAGGTCAGGAAGTGGTTTTTTGTTTCTCTGTGGTTTCTCTCTCAAAAACAGGATCCACTCATAGGGCTTCAACTCCCCTTCCTCTGCAGCCTTCACTTCCCTCCTAAGTTCTGATTCCTTATAGCCCACTTCCTGTTCTCCATGGCCTCCTAGATATCCTATTTGCATATTTCCTCACAAATCAAGTCAGTTCTCTGGCATCTTTAGTGTTGTTAAAGGAAAAATCACCATTTCTCAGTCAGTTGGGCTTAAACCTTGGTTTCATTTCTGACTCCAGTACTTTCTTTTCTTTCCTTTCCTCAAATTACATTACTGATTTTACTTCCTTAATAATTCTTTTTTAAAAATTGAAACGGGTGTCCCTGGTGGCACAGTGGTTGAGAGTCCACCTGCCGATGCAGGGGACATGGGTTCATGCCCAGTCACAGAAGATCCCACGTGCCACGTTGCGGCTGGGCCCATGAGACATGGCCACCGAGCCTGCGCATCCGGAGCCTGCACTCTGCAACAGGAGAGGCCACAACAGTGAGAGGACCACGTACCACCACCAAAAAAAAAAATTGAAATATAATTGACATACAATATTATGTTGTTTCAGGTATACTACATTGTGATTTGTATACGTTATGAAATGACCACCGTAAGTCTAGTTACCAACTGTCCCTGTACAAATTTATTAAAATATTATTGACAACATTTCTTATGCTGTATGTTACATTCCTCTCACTTATTTATTTATTTTATTACTGGAGGTTTGTACTCCTTAATCCTCTTTACCTATTTCTCACATCCCATCCTTTGGCAACCACCCTTTTGTTCTCTTTATCTATGAGTTCGTTTTTATTGTTTTGTTTCTTTTGTTTTTTTAAATTTTGCATATAAGAGAGATTATACAGTATTTGTCTTTCTCTCTCTGACTTATTTCACTTAGCGTAATATATTCTAGATCCATCCATGTTGTTGCAAATGGCAAGTTACATTTTTTTTTTTTTTGTCTATGGCTGAGAATGTTCCATTGTGTGTATCTGTGAGCATGTGTGTGTGTTCATGTATGTATCTTTATCTATTCACCTACTGGACACTTAGGTTGCTTCCACACCTTGGCTATTGTTAAAGCTGCAATGAATGTAGGTGGGCACGTATCATATCTTATTGAATTAGTGTTTTCATTTTCTTTGGTTGAATACCAAGAAGTGAAATTGCTGGATCATTTGGCAACTCTATTTTTAATTTTTTAAGGAACTTCCATACTGTTTTCCATAGTGGTTGCACCAATTTATATTCCCACTGATAGTGCATGAAGGCTCCCTTTTCTCCACATCCTTGCCAACATTTGTTATTTCTTGTATTTTTGATAATACCCATTCTGACAGGTGTGAGGTACTATCTCACTGTGGTTTTGATTTTGATTTCCATGATGATTAGTGATGTTGAGCACCTTTTTATGTCTACTGGCCATTTCTCTGTCTTTGGGAAAATGTCTGTTCAGGTACAATGCCCATTTTTTAATTGGGTTGCTTGTCTTTTTGCTAATGAGTTGCATCAGTTCTTTTTATAGTTTGGATATTAACCCCTTATTGGACGTATTAGTTGCAAATATTTTGTAGGCTACCTTTTCATTTTGTTGATAGTTTCCTTTGCTGTGCAAAAGCTTTTTAGGTTTATTAGGTCCAGTAAAACAATTTTACTTTTGTTTTCCTTTCCTGAGGAGACATATCAAAAAAATATTGCTAAGACCAACATCAAAGAGGATAATGCCTATATTTTCTTCTAGAAATTGTATGGTTTCTGGTTTTGCACTTAAGTCTTTAATCCATTTTGTGTTTATTGTATATGATATGAGAAAGTAGTCCAGTTTGATTCTTTTGCACATAGCTGTCCAGTATTCCCAACACAATTTATTGAAGGGGTATCTTTCTGCACTGTATATTCTTGCCTCCTTTGTTGTAAACTAATTCACCAGGCAAGTGTGGGTTTATTTCTGGGATCTCTATTCTGTTCCATTGATCTATGTGTTTGTTTGTTTGTTTTCTGTCTTTATTCCAGTACCACACTGTTTTGATTACTGTAGCTTTGCAGTTTAGTCTGAAGTCAGGGAGCATGATATCTCTAGCTTTGTTCTTCTTTCTCAAGATTGCTTTGGCAAAATTGATTGTTTTGTATATATATATTAATTCTACCTGGTCTAATATGTCATATAAGGCCACTGTTTCCTTATTGATTTTCTGTCTGGATGACCTGTCCATTGATATAAGTGGGGTTTTAAAGGCCCCTACTATTATTGTATTACTGTCAACTTCTCCTTTTATGTCTGTTAATATTTGCTTTATAGATTGAGGTGCTCCTATATTGGATGCCTATGTTAGCGAATGTAATATCCTCTTCTTGTTTTGATCCACTTATCATTATATAATGCTCTACTTTGTCTTTTGTTATAGACTTTGTTTTAAGTCTATATTATATGATATGAGTATTGTTACCCTTGCTTTCTTGTAATTTCCATTTGCATGAAATATCTTTTTCCATCCCCTCACTTTCAGTCTGTGTGGATCTTTAGCTCTGAAGTGAGTCTCTTAAGCAGCATATGGATGGGATTTTTTTTAATCCAATAAGCCACTTTATGTCTTTTGATTGGAACATTTATTTCATTGAGATTTATTAAGAAGTATGTACTTATTGTCTTTTTATTACTTGTTTTCTGGTTGTTTTTGTAGTTCTTCTCTATTCTTTTCTTCTTTTAGTGTCTTCCCTTGTGGTTTGATGATTTTCCTTAGTTGTATGCTTGTGTTCCCTTCTTTCATTTTGCACATGTACTGTAGGTTTTTGATTTGTGGTTACCACAGGGTTCATATATAACAACATATATACATATGTGTATATATGTATGTATATATATGATTATATATAATATATAATCATTTTAACCTTATGATCTCTTAAGTTTGAATACATTCTAATCACCCTACATTTTTACTCACCTCCCTCAGATTTAATGTTTTTGACCTCATATTTACATATTTTTGTTTTGTGTATCCCTTAACTACTCATTGTGGATATAGATGATTTTACAACTTTTGTCTTTTAACCTTCCTACTAGTTTCATAAGTGGTTAATCTTCTAGCTTTACTGTACGTTTGCTTTTACCAGTGAGATTTTCCCCCACATAATTTTTATATTTCTAGCTGTAGCCTTTTATATTCACTTAGTGAAGACCCTTTATCATTTCTTGTAAAGCTGGTTTAGTGGTTCTGAACTCTTTAATTTTGGTTTGTATTTAAAACTCTTTATTTCTCCTTTAAATCTGAATGATGGCTTTACTGAGTAGAGTATTTTTGGTTGTAGGTTTTTCCTTTCATCACTTTAAACATATTGTGCCACTCCCTTCTAGTCTGCAGAGTTTCTGCTGAAAAGTTAGCTGATGATATTAAAGGAGTTCCCTTGTACATAATTGGTTGCTTTTCTCTTGCTTCTTTTAGGATTCTATTTTTATCTTTATTTTTTTGTCATTTTAATTATAATTTGTCTCAGTCTGGACCTCTTTGTGTTCATCTTGTTTGGGACTCTCTTTCCTTCCTGGACCTAGATATCTGTTTTCTTCCCTAGGTTAGGGAAGTTTTAAGCTATTATTTATTCAAGTAAGTTCTCTGCCCCTTTCTTCTCCTTCTGGGATCCCTATAGTGCAAATATTAGCATGCTTGATGTTTTCCCAGAGGTCTCTTAAACTATCCTAGCTTTTTAAAATTATTTTTTCTTTTTCTGTTCAGTTTGAGAGATTTCCAATACTCTGTCTTCAAGCTTACTGATCCATTCCTCTGCATCATCTAATCTAGTACTGATTCTTTCTAGTGTATTTTTTTTCAGTTATTGTATTCTTTAGCTCTGTTTGATTCTTCTTTAGTTTTCTAACACTTTAAAATTCTCACTATGTTCATCCATTCTTCTCCTGAGTTTAGTGAGCATCTTTATGATCATTCCCTTGAACTCTTTATTGATTAGACTGCTTGTCTCTGCTTCATTTAGCTTTTTCCCCTGAGGTTGTCTTGATTCTTCATTTAAAACATATTCCTCTGTCTCCTCATTTTTCCTAATTCTCTGTGTTTATTTCTATGTGTTAGGTATGTTGGTTGCATTTCCTGATCTTAGAAAAATGGGCTTATGTAGGAGATACGCTCTGGGACCCAGCAGCATGTGCTCCTCTGGTCACCAGAGCTATGTTCTTTAGGGATGCCCTCTATGTGGGTTGCATGTGTCCTTCTATTGTGGTGGGGCTGACAACTTTGGGTGCACTGGTAGGTGCAGCTGGCCCCTGGGCTAGTTGACTGCAGGGCTATGCCTTTTGCAGTGGTTGTGGGACTGCTGAAGGGTGGGATAGGCCTCCTAAATGGCTATCTGCACTTCCCAGTGGACCTCCAGGCTGGTGCTGACATTGCAGAGCAGGACCTGGTCACTGCAATTCTGTCTGCATGGCCCAGGGGGGTTTCAGGCTAGAGTCAGCCTGCTAGAGGGCGAGGTCTCATCCCCGGTGCTAATAGGCTACAGGGATGACTCCAAAACAGTGCTTGCAAATGCCAGTGATATCAAGGTAGAATGTGCTCTTCCAAATGGCTCCAGAATCTCCATTCCCAGAAGAAATACCAGCTGGGAGGCTCTTTAAGATCAGAAAGTGGGTCTGACCCAGGATTCTTTTGAGCCTTTGTGCTGAGACCCAGAGCTTGTGAGCTTTTGTTTGTGCCCTTTAGGAGTGGAGTCTGTTTCCTATAGCCCTCTGACTCTCCTGTATAGCCTTCAAAACTGGATGTCTGAGGCTCACTTTCTGGATGCAGGACTTCCAGGCTGGGGAGCCTGATGCGGAGCTTGTACACATTTTTCCTTGGTCAGATCTACAATTGTGATATTCCTTCTATTTGTGGGTTGCACAGATGGGGGTATGGGTCCTGACTATACTACATCTCTCCCCCTCCTACCCTTCTCATGGTTCCTTCTTTGTATCTTTAGTTGTGGAAAATGTTTCCTGCTAGTCTTCAGATTTTTCTCATAAATATTGTTCTGTAAGTAGTTGTAATTTTAGTATGTCTGTGGGAAGAGGTGAGGCACGTCTTCCTCCTCTAACAATTTGTGGACTTCTGTTTTCCTTAATACTTCTTACATTCCATCCACAATTGTATGACTATAGTGTAGACCCTCAGTATCTCTCATTCAACATTTTCCCTAGTTTAACACCGAAACTTCCCAGCCACTACCAGCCTCTTGTTTTCCCACCCCATTCTGCCAGTTGCAAAATTATTTGTCTTAAAGCCGATCTCTGATTAAACCACTTCTTTATTCAATAATATTCAATGGCTCCCCATTGTTTCTTAGACAAATATCCACAGTGTATGATTTTAAGATTCATTACATCTTCCAGACATTCCCTGGTACTAAGTTCTTCAAGGTTTTTATTGAACTGTAAAACTTTCTCATATCCACATATATTTCTGTGTCAAACAAAGAATTTTTAACTTGTTTGAATGTTGGCTTGTCTCTCTCATTCACTAGACCATAAGTTCCAGAGCAGGCACCATGTCTGTTTTTGATCGTGATTGTATCATCTTGCCTAGTATATCACTTGTCACATAGCACAGTAGGTAAATTTTGAATGAATAAATGTATTTTGTGATTTGCTTCCACAGAACTTGGTGAATGTGCTTCTCATGCTTGGAGTATCTTATATGTACAACTCTGACTATTGTAATACTTTCTATGCTTCAATACCCATTCAAATACTACCCCTTCTATTGATTGTTTCCTAATCTCTTTTCCTTCTCACCTTGCCTGTGTTCCCTTTCTTCGCTTCCCCAGCTGAGTGTGTTCTTTTCCTCCTCCTTCTGGCTTCTTTGAATCTCCCTATGTCACTTAACATATAATGGCATCATACTTTGGATATTTGCAACATTATTAGTCTTAAGTCCAACTATCAATGGATGTTTTATCTCTCCAGATATTATTATGCTGACTCTTTTCAGCCCTATTTTTCTCAGTGATATGGACAAATGTGTAGCAAGCATGGTTATTACATTTGTAGATGACATGAAGCTGGGAGAGGAGCCAATGCTTTGATATTCAAGAAAGCCTTGAGAGGCAGAAAAAGTAGACCAAATCTAACAAGATGAAATTAAAGAAAAATGTGATTTATTCACAAAGGCTTTATTTAAAACCAGATGTACAAGTGTAGGGTGGGAAGTATGCAGATTAGTGAAAACTTAGAGTCTTCATTAAGAATTGGTTTAGTATGGAAAGGGTGATGTAGTTTCCAAAATGCTGAAGGAGTCTTGATCTTGGGTCATGGATATATTGACAGAAATAGACTCCAACATAAAGCAAGTAATAATTCTTATCTTAGGCTGAACTGTCCACATTTTAAGAGATATAGAAACACTGGGGCATGTTAAGTGGAGAGGGACAAGGATTTTGAAGGATTTGGAAACCAATCAGTCAGTCAGTCAGGGTCAATATAAGTAACTAGAGATATTTAACATAGAATGGGGTCATGATAGCTGCTTCTGAGATAATGGATCTTGTTTACTAAAGAAAGATAAGAAGCTACAGGAGGTCTTCAATGAATCAGGAAAGGAGAGGACATTCTGTTGAACAGAGCTTTTCCAAGTAGAAATGACTTCCTCTAGAAAATGAGATTCTTGTCCCTGGAAATGTCCAAGCTAAAGCTGGGTCATAACAGTAAATCATTTCTAAAGTCTTTTGTATCCTAAAAGTTGCAAGATTCTAGATTTTCTTACATTTTCTTATTTCTTATGAAAACGAGGGGAAATTCCTCCCATATTCATTTATGCAAACATAAATCAGAGAATTTAAATGTCCTCAGTACTGCAGTATGCTAGGTACTGGTGATACAATGTTGAACAAGTAGTTTTAACAGATGGAGGAAATTGATATAAATTAATAATTATAATACAGTTTGATGAGAGCTATAGTAGAAGTACTTATGAGATGCCATGGGAATATAGAAGAAGGACATATGTGTTTTCTTGGATGACTGAGGGAAGGATCCAAAGTCGAGTAACATTTTGCAGGCCCTTGAATGAATTGGAGCATGCTAGGAGCATAGAAGGTATTTAAGTTCTGGGCCAATATGTGGCTTATTCTCACTAGATTCAGATGAACTTACACAGGGGAGACTAAATTAATTCTCTTTACTAGCCCATAGATTATTTTATAAATTACCAATTAATTCCTCTTATAAAAGAAATTCATGTTTATTTTAGGAAATTCAGTAAATCAGAAATGTACAAGAGGGGGACCTCCAAGGTGGCAGAGGAGTAAGACATGAGATCACCTTCCTCCCCACAAATACATGAAAAATAAATCTACAGGTGGAACAACTCCTAAAGAACACCTACTGAATGCTGGAAAAAGACCTCAGACTTCCCAAAAGGCAAGAAACTCTCCCCGTACCTGGGTAGGGCAAAAGAAAAAAGAAAAAAACAGAGACAAAAGGATAAGGAAGGGACATGCACCTCTGGGAGGGAGCTGCGAAGAAGGAAAGGTTTCCACACAGTAGGAAGCCCTTTCACTGGGGGAGAAGAGAGGTGGGTGGGGATGAAGCTTTGGAGCCACAGAGGAAAGTGCAGCAACAGGAGTGCAGAGAGCAAAGTGGAGAGATTTCCACACAGAGGATCAGTGCTGACCAGCACTCACCAGCCAGAGAGGTTTGTCTGCTCACCTGTTGGGGATGGTGGATGCTGGGAGCTGAGGCTCAGGCTTCAGATGTCAGATCTCAGGGAGAGGACTGGGGTTGGCTGTGTGAACACAGCCTGAATGGGGCTAGTGCACCACAGCTACTGGGAGGGAGTCTGGGAAAAAGTCTGGACTGACCTAAGAGGCAAGAGACCATTGTTTTGGGGTTCACAAGGAGAGGGGATTCCTTCCTTGTCTGCCCACAGAAGGCAGAGCACTGGCTAAACGAGCTCCAGATATGGGTGCAAGCTGTGGCTACCAGCTTGGACCCCAGAGACGGGGATGAACTGCTAATGCTGCTGCTGCAGCCACCAAGAAGCCTATGTCAAGCACAGGTCACTATCCACACACCCACCCCCAGGAGCCTGCAGAGCCCACAAATGCCAGGTTTCCATGGTCCAGAGACAACTTCCCGGAGAGAGCACATGATGTGTCTCAGGCACGGGCTCACCCCGTATTCCATTTATAACTACCGTAGCCCTTCCTCCCCACAGGCGTGAGTGAGGAAGAGCCCCCTAATCAGCCGCTGTTTTAACCCTGTACAGTCTGGGCAGGAACAGAAGCCTGAGGGCAACCTACATGCAGATGTAGGGTCAAAACCAAAGCAGAACACCAGGAGCTGTGTGAACAAAGACGAGAAAGGGAAATTTCTCTATGCAGCCTCAGTGACAGTGGATTAAATCCCCACAATCAACTTGAGGCACCCTGCATCTATGGAATGCCTGAAGAGACAATGAATCAACCCAAAATTGAGGCAGTGGACTTTGTGAGCAAGTGTAGACTTGGGGTTTGCTGTCTGTGACTGATTTGTTTCAGATTTTTATGCTTATCTTAGTATAGTTTTTAGTGTGTGTTATCATTGGTGGATTTGTTTATTGGTATGGTTATGCTCTATTTTTCTTTTTTAAAATTAATATTTCTTTTATTATTTTAATGTTTGTTTATTTTTCTATTTAAATTATTTTATATTATTATTAAATTTTTTTTCTTTCTTTTTTTCTCCCCTTTCTTCTGAGCCATGTGGCTGACAGGGTCTTGGTGCTCTGGCCTGGTGTAAGGCCTGAGTCTCTGAGGTGGGAGAGCTGAGTTCAGGATATTAGACCACCAGAGACCTCCTGGTACCTTGTAATATCAATCAGGGAGAGCTATCCCAGAAATCTCCATCTCAATACCAAAACCAGCTCCACTCAACAGCCAGCAAGCTCCAGTGCTAGACACACCATGCCAAACAACTAGCAAGACAGGAATATAACCTCACCCATTAGCAGAGAAGCTGCCTAAAGTCATAATAAGTACACAGACATCTCAAAACACACCACCAGATATGGTCATGTCCACCAGAAAGACAAGATCCACCCTCATCCACCAGAGCATAGGTACCAGTCCCCTCCAACAGGAAGTCTACACAAACCACTGAGCCAACCTTACCCACTAGGGGCAGACACCAAAAACAATGGGAACTACGAACCTGCAGCCTGAGAAAAGGAGACACCCAAACACAGTAAGTTAAGCAAAATGAGAAGACAGAGATATGCAGCAGATGATGGAGAAAGTAACAACCCACCAGACCAAAAAAATGAAGAGGAAATAGGCAGTCTACCTAAAAGAGAATTCAGAGTAATGATAGCAAAGACGATCCAAAATCTTGGAAATAGAATGGAAGAAATACAAGAAACATTTAACAAGGACCTAGAAGAACTAAAGAGCAAACAAACAATGATGAACAACACAATAAATGAAATTTAAAATTATATACAAGGAATCAATAGCAGAATAACTAAGGCAGAAGAATGGATAAGTAACCTGGAAAATAAAATAGTGGAAATAACTCCCTCAGAGAAGAATAAAGAAAAAAGAATGCAAAGAATTGAGGACAATCTAAGAGACCACTGGGACATCATTAAACACACCAACATTTGAATTATAGGGGTCCCAGAAGAAGAAGAGAAAAAGAAAGGGACTGACAAAATATTTGAAGAGATTATAGTTGAAAACTTTCCTAACATGGGAAAAGAAATAGTCAATCAAGTACAGGAAGCACAGAGAGTCCCATACAGTATAAATTCAAGGAGAAACATGACAAGACATATATTAATGAAACTATCAAAAATTAAATACAAAGAAAAAATATTAAAAGCATCAAGGGAAAAGTAAAAATAACATACAAGGAAATCCCTATAAGGTTAACAGCTGCTCTTTTAGCAGAAACTGTGCAAGCCAGAAGGGATTGGCAGGACATATTTAAAGTGATGAAAGGGGAAAACCTACAACCAAGATTACTCAACCCATCAGGGAACTAATTCAGATTCAACAGAGAAATGAAAACCTTTACAGACGAGCAAAAGCTAAGAGAATTCAGCACCATCAAACCAGCTATACAACAAATGCTAAAGGAAACTTCACTGGCAGGAAACACAAGACAAGGAAAAAACCTAAAATAACAAACCCAAAACAATTAAGAAAATGGTAATAAGAATATACATATCAATACTTACCTTAAATCTAAGTGGATTACATACTCCAAAGACATAGACTGGATGAATGGATACAAAAAAAAAGACCCCTATATATGCTGTTTACAGACACCCACTTCAGACCTAGGGAGATATACAGACTGAAAGTGAAGGGATGGAAAAAGATATTGAATGCAAGTGGATCTCAAAAGAAAACTGGAATAGCATTTCTCATATAAGACAAAATAGACCTTAAAATAAAGACTATTAAGAGAGACACTACATAATTATCAAGGTATCAATCCAAGAAGAAGATAGAACAATGGTAAATATATATGCACCCAACATAGGAGCACTTCAATACCTAAGGCTAATGCTAACAGCCATAAAATGGGAAATCAACAGTAACACAATAATAGCAGGGGACTTTAACACCCCATTTTCACCAATGGACAGATCATCCAAAATGAAAGTAAATAAGAAAACACAAAACTTAAATGACAAATTAGACAAGATGAACTTAATTGATGTTTATAGGACTTTTCATCCAAAACAACAGAGTAAACTTTCTTCTCAACAGCTCATGGAACATTCTCTGGGAGAGATCATATCTTGGGTCACAAATCAAGTCTTGGTAAACTTAAGAAAATTGAAATCATATCAAGATCTTTTCTGACCACAATGGTATGAGTTTAGATATCAATTATAGGGGAAAAATGTAAAAAATAATAACACATGGAGGCAAAACAATACACTACTAAATAATCAAGAGGTCACTGAAGAAATCAAAGAGGAAATCAAAAAATATGTAGAAACAAATAACAATGAAAACACGACAGCCCAAAACCTATGGGATGCAGCAAAAGCAGTTCTAAGATGGAAATTTATAGCAATACAATCCTACCTCAGGAAACAAGAAACATCTCAAATAAACAACCTAAACTTACACCTAAAGCAATTAAAGAAACAAGAACAAAAACAACATGAAGGTTAGCAGAAGGAAAGAAATCATAAAGATCAGATGAGAAGTAAATGAAAAAGAAATGAAGGAAGCGATAGCAAAGATCAATAAAAGTAAAAGCTGGTTCTTTGAGAAGATAAACAAAATTGATAAACCATTAGCCAGATTCATCAAGAAAAAAAGGGGGAAGACTCAAATCAACAGAATTAGAAATGAAAAAGGAGAAGTTACAACTGACCCTGCAGAAGTGCAAAGAAACATGAGGGAATACTACAAGCAACTATAAGACAACTTGGAAGAAATGGACAAATTCTTAGAAAAGCATAACCTTCTGAGAATGAACTAGGATGAAATAGAAAATATAAACCGACCAATCACAAGCACTGAAATTGAAACTGTGATGAAAAATCTTCCAACAAAAATAAGCCCAGGACCAGCTGACTTCACAGGAGAATTCTAGGAAACATTTAGAGAAGAACTAACACCCATCCTTCTCAAACTCTTCCAAAATATAGCAGAGGGAAGAACACACCCAAGCTCATCCTACAAGGTCACTATCACCCTGATACCAAAACCAGAAAAAGATGTCACAGAAAAAGAAATCTACACACCAATATCACTGATGAACAAAAATGCAAAAATCCTCAACAAAGTACTAGCAAACAGAATCCAACAGCTCATTAAAAGGATCATACACTATGATCAAGTGGGGTTTATCCCAGGAATGCAAGGATTCTTCAGTATACACAAATCAATCAATGTGATATACCATATTAACAAACTGAAGGATAAAAACCATATGATAATCTCAATTGATGCAGAAAAATCTTTCAACAAAATTCTACACCCATTTATGATAAAAACTCTCCAGAATGTAGGCATAGGGGTAACTTACCTGAAGATAATAAAGGCCATGTATGACAAACCCACAGCCAACATCATTCTCAATGGTGAAAAATTGAAACCATTTCTTCTAAAATCAGGAAAAAGACAAAGATGGCCACTCTCACCACTATTATTCAACATAGTTTTGGTAGTTTTAGCCACTGCAATCAGAGAAGAAAAAGAAATAAAAGGAATCCTTATCATAAAAGAAGTAAAGCTGTCACTGTTTGCAGATGACATGATACTGTACATAGAGAATCCTAAAGATGTTACCAGAAAACTACTAGAGCTAATCAATGAATTTGGTAAAATAGCAGGATACAAAATTAATGCATAGAAATCTCTTGCATTCCTATACACTAATGATGAAAAATCTGAAAGAGAAATTAAGGAAACACTCCCATTTACCAGTGCAACACAAAGAATAAAGTACCTAAGAATAAGCTTAACTAAGGAGACAAAAGACCTATATGCAGAAAACTATAAGACACTGATGAAAGAAATTAAAAACAATACAAACAGATGGAGAGATATACCATATTCTTGGATTGGAAGAGTCAACATTGTGAAAATGACTATACTCCCCAAAGCAATCTACAAATTCAATGCAATCCCTATTAAACTACCAATGGCATTTTTCACAGAAGTAGAATGAAAAATTTCACAATTTGTATGGAAACACAAAAGACCCCGAATAGACAAAGCAATATTGAGAAAGAAAAATGGAGTTGGATGAAACAGTCTCCCTGACTTCAGACAATACTACAAAGGTGCAGTAATCAAGAGATTATGGTACTGGCACAAAAACAGAAATATAGATCAATGGAAGAGGATAGAGAACCCGGAGATAAACCCACAAACATATTGTCATCTTATCTTTGATAAAGGAGGCAAGAATATACAATGGAGATAAGACAGCCTGTTCAATAAGTGGTGCTGTAAAACTGGAAAGCTACATGTAAAAGAATGAAATTAGAACACATCCTATTGGGATTGACATACATACACTAATATGTATAAAATAGATAACTAATAAGATCCTGCTGTATAAAAACATAAATAAAATAAAAATTAAAAAAAGAACACATCCTAACAACATACACAAAAATTAACTCAAAATGGATTAAAGACCTAAATATGAGCCCAGACACTGTAAAACTCTTAGAGGAAAACATAGGTAGAGCACTCTATGACATAAATCACAACAAGATACTTTTTAACCCACCTCCTAGAGAAATGGAAATAAAAACAAAAATAAACAAATGGGACCTAATGACATTTAAATCCTTTGCACAGCAAAGGAAACCATAAACAAGACAGCAAGGCAACCCTTGGAATGGGAGAAAATATTTGCAAAAGAAGCAACTGTCAAAGGATTAATCTCCAAACTATACAAGCGCTCAATTCAAAAAAACAAAAAACCCAATTCAAAAATAGGCGGAAGACCTAAGTAGACATTTCTCCAAAGGAGATATACAGATTGCCAACAAACACATGAAAGGATGCTCAACATCACTAATCATTAGAGAAATGCAAATCAAAACTACAATGAGGTATCACCTCACAAATGTCAGAAGGGCCATCATCAAAAAAACTACAAACCATAAATGCTGGAGAGAGTTTGGAGAAAAGGGAACCCTCTTGCACTGTTGGTAGGAATGTAGATTGATATAGCCACTATGGAGGACAGTATGGATGTTCCTTAAAAAGCTAAAAATAGAAGTATCATACCTTCCAGCAATCCCACTACTGGACTTATACCCTGAGAAAACCATCATTCAAAAAGAGTCATGTACCACAATGTTCATTGCAGCTCTATATACAATAGGCAGGACATGGAAACAACCTAAGTGTCCATCGACTGAATAATGGAAAAAGAAGATGTGTCACATATATACAATAGAATATTACTCAGCCATAAAAAGAAATGAAATTGAGTTATTTGTATTGAGGTGGATGGACCGAGAGTCTGTCATACAGAATGATGTAAGTCAGAATGAGCAAAGTAAATACCATATGCTAACACATATAAATGGAATAAAAAAATGGTTCTGATGAACCTAGGTGCAGGACAGGAATAAAGACACAGATATAAAGACTGAAATTTAGGAAAAATGGGAGGGGGAAGGGTAAACTGGGACGAAGTGAGAGAGTAGCATTGACATATATACACTACCAAATGTAAAACAGATAGCTAGTGTGAAGCAGCTATATAGCACAGGGAGATCGACTTGGTGTTTTGTGACCACCTAGAGGGGCAGGATAGGGAGTGTGGGAGGGAGGTTCAAGATGGAGGGGATATGGTGATATATGTTTATGTATAGCTGATTCACTTTGTTATACAGCAGAAATTAACACAACAGTGTAAAGAGTTATACTCCAATAAAGTTGTTCAAGAAATTATATATATTAAAAAAATGTAGATAGAAGTAAAGAATCTCTAATTCTGTCCCTGAGAGAGAACTTCTATGGATATTTTGGGGCAGTAGAAATTAAGGAGGCATGATGGGTGGAGTTGCAGTTTTTCAAGAGTGATGGGTAAGACCTTTCAGAGGCAATGTTAAATAAGCAGAAGCCTGCAGGATATGGACAAGTCAGGCCATTGGAAACTGGGGCTTGAACTTCATAAATGGAGAGAGTAGTAAGTGCAAAGGCAGGGAAGCAGGAAATTTGTTGCTTAAGGAATAGGAAGAGAATTAGTTTTTTTGGAATGTGTGAGCAAGTGGAGAGTTCTAAGTGAGCTTGGTGAGAAAGGCAGGAGACCAATCATGCAGACCTCTGAAGGCCATGTGACCACGTTTGCACCTCCTTCCTTGTCCCCAGGGGGCACTGAGAGGTTTTCAAAGCAGGAGCAACACCATCTGGTGTATGTTTCTGGAAGATGACTCTGGCTGCCAGTGGAAAATGGACTGGGGTGGAGTGCGGAGATTGAGTGGAAGCAGAAACTAACGGCAAGGCTGACACAGTAGGAAGAGCTGACAGTGGCTTGGACTAGAGAAGTGGAGGTGGGAGAAACAGTTTGGACTTAAAAAAAAATGGATAGAACTAATAGAACTTTGTGATTCCATGTAGTGTGGGATGAAAAGTGAAATAAAGGATAACTGACCATTTTATATCAGAAATACATTGTATCTGTTGATTATTTTCATGTTTAGTGCAGATACCATAAAGTAAAATCCATGTAGTTCTCATAGAGTGTGAAGTGAATCATTCTTAACTGTTTGTTGTATTAAAAAATATTATCAACCAATCTCTCCAGATATTGTTATAAGCATATACTTGGCCTAGATGTGTCCTCACATTTGAAATCAATATTCTTTTGCCCAGGCTGTGTAAATCTTCCTCAGAAGATTACTTTGTCAAAACTTTAAAAAATATATATTTTCTATTAAATGAGTAATTATTTGTTTTATTGTAAAAGTTAAGAAAATAAACGTGGATAGAGAGAACATAAAAATAATCATTGGTAACCTTGCTACCTAGATATATACCTGTTAATATTTTGTGATAAAAACTTTTAGACAAGGACAGATTTATGTGAAGATAATGAAAGTTGCATTATGTCCCTTTTCAGTGCTTGATAGGAGCCCAGCTAATTTTGTGTTCATCATTTTGTATTCTTTACCTAAAATGGTCCCTTCCTCATATGGTATAAATTTTAGACTGTACAAAACAAAGGTCCAGCTTTATTTCCAGATTATTTATTTACAAGTAAATTTCATATTATGAAAAATAGTCATGTTTCTATTAACTTTTATCTACTAAAATATTATCAATATCTTTCCATACTGTTGAATAGTTTACAATCATATTTTTATGGTGTGTTTTCTTTTGCCATATGTCTGTACCATAATGTGTTTAATTAAATGACAATATTTGAGACATTAAAATTGAGGAAAGCATGTTTTCTACTTATGTTTGATACTCATTAAATTCATGCTGTGGATCTCTTACTAGAAGGGACATATTGTTTCTTCAAAAAGAATGAAATACCTGGTACCTGTACTCTGAAAACTATAAGACCCCCATAAAAGAAATTGAAGATGACACAAACAGATGAAAAGATATACTATGTTCTTGGATGTAAGAATCAACCTTGTTAAAATGACCATACTATCCAAGGCAATCTACAGATTCAATGAAATCCCTATCATAATACCAGTGACATTTTTCACAAAATTAGAACAAAAATTTTAAAATCTGTATAGAAACACAAAAGACCCTGAATAGCCAAAACAATCTTAAGAAAGAAGAATGGAGGTGGAGGAATCATGCTCCTTGACTTCAGAATATACTACAAAGCTGTAAAAACAGTAAGGTACTGGCACAAAAATAGACACATAGATCAATGGAGTAGTATAGAAAACCCAAAAATAAACCCACACATTTATGGTCAGGAATATACAAAGGAGAAAAGAGAGTATCTTCAATAGTGGTGCTGGGAAAAATGGACAGTTACATACAAAAGAATGAAATTAGAACATTCTTTAACAACACATACAAAAATAAACTCAAAATGGATTAAAGACCTCAGTGTAAGACTGGATACTACAAAACTCCTAGAGGAAAACATAGGCGAAACACTCATTGATGTAAATTGCAGCAATATTTCTTTTGGATCCATCCTAAAGTAATGGAAATAAAAACAAAACCAAACAAATAGGACCTAATGAAACTTAAAAGCTTTTGCACAGAAAAGGAAACCATAATCAAGACGAAAATACAACCTATGAAATGGGAGAAAATATTTGCAAATGATGCAACAAACAAGGGGATTAATTTCCTAAATATACAAATAGCTCATGCAGCTTGATATCAAAAAAACAAACAACCCAATAAAAAACGGGCAGAACACCTAAATAGACATTTTTCCAAAGAAGACATATAGATGGTCAAAAGGCACATGAAAAGATGCTCAATATAGCTAATTATTAGAGGAATGCAAATCAAAACTAAAATGAGGCAACACCTCACACTGGTCAGAATGGCCATCATTAAAACGTCTACAAATAATAAATGCCAGAGAGGGTGTGGAGAAAAGGAAACTCTCCTAACACTGTTGGTGGGAATGTAAATTGGTGTAGCCACTATGGAGAACAGAATGAAGATTCCCTCAAAAACTAAAAGTAGAGTTACCATATGATCCAGAAATCCCACTCTTGGACATACATCCAGAGAAAACTGTAACTAGAAAAGATATATGCACCCCAGTTCATAGTTCATAGCAGCACCATATACAATAGCCAAGACATGGAAACAAACTAAATGTCCATTTACAGATGAATGGATAAAGAAGATGTGGTACGTATGTACAGTGGAATGTTACTCAGATGAATGGATAAAGGAGACATGGAATATATGTATAAATATATATACACAATGGAATAAGACAGAATGAAATAATGCCATTTGCTGCAACATGGGTAGACCTAGAGATTATCTTATTAAGTAAGTCCGACAGAGAAAGACAAATATCATATGATATCACTTACATATAGAATCTAAAAAAACCGATACTGATGAACTTATTTACAAAGCAGAAATAGACTCATGTACATAGAAAAAACTTATGGTTACCAAAGGGGAAAGTGGGGGGAGGGATAAATTAGGAGTTTTGGATTAACAGATACACACTAAAATATACAAAATAGATAAAAAACAAGGACCTAATGTATAGAACAGGGGACTATATTCAATATCTTATAAAAACCTATAATGGAAAAGAATCTGAAAAATACTATAAATAAAACTATATATAACTGTATATTATATATAACTATATATATGTAAAATCACTTTGCTGTACACCTGAAATTAATACAGCATTATAAATCAAATATACTTCAATTTAAAAAAAATAAAATCTAAATTTTAAAAAAGGGGAGAGATTACCTGGCATGCTGTGGTCAGGGGTTCTGGAGTATTGGTGTCTACATGGCTATTTCTAGGAGTAGAGGTAAAATAACAGGTGAATCATTTGTTTCTTCAATACTTCTCTTACTGTTGCAGCAGTCCTATGGATTTGGGTGAAGTTCAGATTGACTCTTATTTTGGTTAAACTCAATTAGATTTTCCATAATACATGAAATAATTAAATTAAAAATTATACTTGCTAAAGTCTATTTAAAACGTTTTCAATTAACAGCATGCTCATTAGAATTATTAGATTCTTAAATTATTAAATATGTTTAAAATAGGATATCTGGATATTTCAAAAAGATAAAAATAGATTGGGTGGATGAACTTTGCACACAGTATTTGCAGCATGCTTATAAGGTATTCATTTATATCAGCATGAACTCTTCTTTTTTGTCAACATCTTTATTGGACTATAATTGCTTTAAATGGTGTGTTAGTTTCTGCTGTATAACAAAGTGAATCAGCTATACGTATACATACATCCTCATATCTCCTCCTTCTTGTGTCTCCCCCCCACCCTCCCTATCGCAACCCTCTAGGTAGACACAAAACACAGAACTGATCTCCCTGTGCCATGTGGTCGCTTCCCACTAGCTATCTATTTTACATTTGGAAGTGTATATATGTCATTGCCACAATCTCACTTTGTCCCAGTTTAATGTTCCCCCTCCCCATAACCTCAAGTCCATTCTCAACATCTGCCTCTTTATTCCTGTCCTGTCCCTGGGTTCTTCAGAAACTTTTTTTAAAAAAATTCCATATATATGTGTTAGCATGCGGTGTTCATTTTTCCCTTTCTAACTTACTTCACTCTGTATGACAGACTCTAAGTCCATCCACCTCACTACAAAAAACTCAATTTTGTTTCCTTTTATGGCTGAGTAATATTCAATTGTGTATATGTGCCACATCTTCTTTATCCATTCATCTGTTGATGGATACATAGGTTGCTTCCATGTCCTGGCTATTGTCAATAGAGCTGCAATGAACATAGTGGTACATGACTTTTTTTGAATTATGGTTTCCTCAGGGTATATGTCCAGTAGTGAGATTGCTGGGTCGTATGGTAGTATTATTTTTAGGTTTTTAAGGAACCTCCATACAGTTCTCCATAGTGGCCATATCAATCTACATTCCCAGCAACAGTGCAAGAGGGGTTCCCTTTTCTCCACATCCTCTCCAGCAGTTATTGTTTGAAGATTTTTTGATGATAGCCATTCTGACCAGTGTGAGGTGATACCTCATTGTAGTTTCAATTTGCATTTCTCTAATTATTAGTGATGTTGAGCATTCTTTCATGTGTTTGTTGGCAATCTGTACATCTTCTTTGGAGAAATGTCTATTTAGGTCTGTGCAATTTTGAATTGGGTTATTTGTTTTTTGATATTGAGATGCATGAGCTGCTTGTATATTTTGGAGATTAATCCTTTGTCAGTTGCTTTGTTTGCAAATATTTCTCCCATTCTGAGAGTTGTCTTTCCTACTTGTTTATGGTTTCCTTTGTTGTGAAAAACCTTTTAAGTTTCATTTGATCTCATTTGTTTATTTTTTAAATTTCCATTTCTCTAGGAGGTGGGTCAAAAATGATCTTGCTGTGATTTATGTCATAGAGTGTTCTACCTACGTTTTCCTCTAAGAGTTTTATAGTGTCTGGCCTTATATTTAGGTCTTAATTCATTTTGAGTTTATTTTTGTATATGGTGTTATGGAGTATTCTAATTTCATTCTTTTACATGTAGCTATCCAGTTTTCCTGGTACCAATTATTGAAGAGGCTGTCTTTTCTTCATTGTATATTCTTGCTTCCTTTATCAAAGATAAGGTGTCCATATGTGTGTGAGTTTATCTCTAGGCTTTCTATCCTGACCCATTGATTTTTATTACTGTTTTTTGTGCCAGTACCATACTGTCTTGATTACTGTAGCTTTGTAGAATAGTCTAAAGTCAGGGAGCCTGATTCATCCAGCTCCATTGTTCTTTCTCAAGATGGTTTTGGCTGTCCAGGGTCTTTTGTGTTTCCACATAAATTGTGAAATTTTTTGTTCTAGTTCAGTGAAAAATGTCATTGGTAGTTTGATAGGTAATGCCTTGAATCTGTACATTGCTTTGGAGAGTATAGTCATTTTCATAATATTGATTCTTTCAATCCAAGAACATGGTATATCTCTCCATCTGTTTGTATCATCTTTAGTTTCTTTCATCAGTGTCTTATAGTTTTTTGTATACAGTTGTTTTGTCTCCTTAGGTAGGTTTATTCCTAGGTATTTTATTCTTTGTGTTGCAATGGTAAATGGGAGTATTTGCTTAATTTCTCTTTTAGATTTTTCACCATTAATGTATAGGAATGGAAGAGATTTCTGTGCATTAATGTTGTATCCTACTACTTTACCAAATTCACTGATTAGTTCTAGTAATTTTCTGGTAGCATCTTTAGGATTCTCTATGTAGCATATCATGTCATCTGCAAATGGTGATAGTTTTACTTGTTTTCTGTTTTGGATTACCTTTATTTCTTTTTCTTCTCTGATTGCTGTGGCTAAAACTTCAAAACTATGTTCAATAATAGTGGTAAGAGTGGACAACATTGTCTTGCTCCTGATTTTAGAGGAAATGTTTTCAGTTTTTCACCATTGAGAACAATGTTTTCTGTTGGTTTGTCACATATGGCCTTTATTACATTGAAGTAAGTTCCCCCTATGCGTACTTTCTGGAGAATTTTTATCATAAATGGGTGCTGAATTTTGTCTAAAGCTTTTTTGCATCTTTTGAGATGATCATATGGTTTTTCTCCTTCAATTTGTTAATATGGTTTATCACATTGATTTATTTGTGTATATTGAAGAATCCTTCCATTCCTGGGATAAACTCCACTTGATCAGGATGTATGATCTTTGTATAGTGATGATGGATTCTGTTTGCTAGTATTTTGTTGAGGATTTTGTGTCTATGTTCATCAGTGATATTGACCTGTAGTTTTCTTTCTTTGTGACATTGTTGTCTGGTTTTGGTATTAGGGTGACAGTGGCCTTGTAGAATGAGTTTGGGAGTATTCCTCCCTCTGGTATATTTTGGAAGAGTTTGAGAAGCATAGGTGTTAATTCTTTTCTAAATGTTTGATAAAATTCGCCAGTGAAACCATATGGTTCTGGGCTTTTTTTCATTGTAAGATTTTTAATCACAGTTTCGATTTCAGTGCTTGTGATTGGTATGTTTATATTTTCTATTTCTTCTTGGTTCAGATTCAGAAGGTTGTGCTTTTCTAAGAATTTGTCCATTCTTCCAGGTTGTCCATTTTTTTTGACATATAGTTGCTTGTAGTAATCCCTCATGATCCTTTGTATCCTGTAGAGTCAGTTGTTACTTCTCCTTTTTCATTTCTAATTTTATTGATTTGAGTCTTCCTTTTTTTCTTCATGAGTTTGGTGAATGGTTTATCAATTTTGTTTATCTTCTCAAAGAACCAGCTTTTAGTTTTATTGATCTTTGCTTTCATTTCCTTCATTTCTTTTTCATTTATTTCTAATCTGGTTTTTATGATTTCTTTCCAGTTGCTAACGTTGGAGTTTTTTTTCGTTCTTCTTTCTCTAACTGCTTAAGGTGTAAGGTTAAGTTGTTTATTTGAGATGTTTCTTGTTGCTTGAGGTAGGATTGTATTGCTATAAACTTCCCTCTTAGAACTGCTTTTACTGCATCCCATAGGTTTTGGGTCATTGTGTTTTCATTGTCATTTGTTTCTAGGTATTTTTTTATTTCCTCTTTTTTTTTAGTGATCTATTTGTTATTTAGTAGTGTATTGTTTAGCCTCCAGGTATTTGTAATTTTTACTTTTTTTTTCTCCTCTAATTGATACCTAGTCTTTTAACGTTGTGGTCAGAAAAGATGCTTGAAACAATTTCATGTTTTTAAAATTTATGAAGGCTTGATTTGTGAGCCACGATATGATCTATCTTGGAGAATGTTCCATGAGCACTTGAGAAGAAAGTGTATTCTGTTGTTTTTGGATGGAATGTCCTATAAATATTGAATAAGTCCATCTTGTCTAATGTATCATTTAAAGCTTGTGTTTCCTTATTTTAATTTTTCATGATCTATCCATTGGTGAAAGTGGGGTGTTAAAGTCTCCTACTATTATTGTGTTACTGTCGATTTTCCCTTTTATGGCTGTTAGCATTTGCCTTACGTATTGAGGTGCTCCTATGTTGGGTGCATAAACATTTACAATTGTTCTATCTTCTTGGATTGATTCCTTGATTATTATGCAATGGCCTTCATTTTCTCTTATAATAGTATTTATTTTAAAGTCTATTTTGTCTGATATGAAAATTGCTACTCTAGCTTTCTTTTGATTTCCATTTGCATGGAATATCATTTTCCATACCCTTACTTTTAGTTAGTATGTGTCAGTAGGTCTGAAGTGGGTTTCTTGTAGACAGCATATATATGGGTCTTGTTTCTCTATCCATTCATCTTATCTATTTCTTTTAGTTGGAGTATTTAATCCATTTACATTTAAGGTAAATATTGATATGTATATTCCTATTACCATTTTCTTAATTGTTTTGGGTTTGTTACTTTTGGTCTTTTCCTTGTCTTGTGTTTCCTGCCTAGAGAAGTTCCTTTAGCATCTGTTGTAAAGCTGGTTTGATGGTGCTGAATTCTCCTAGCTTTTTCTTGTCTGTAAATGTTTTCATTTCTTTGTTGAATCTGAATGACCTCCTTGCTGGGTAGAGTAATCTTGGTTGTAGGTTTTTCCCTTTCATCACTTTAATTATGTCCTGCCACTCCCTTCTGGCTTGCAGAGTTTCTGCTGAAAGGTCAGTTGTTAACCTTATGGGGATTTCCTTGTGTGTTATTTTTGCTTTTTCCTTGCTGCTTTTAATATTTTTTCTTTTTATTTAATTTTTGATAGTTGATTAATATGTGTCTTGGCGTGTTTCTTCTTGGATTTACTCTGTATGGGACTCTCTGTGCTTCCTGGACTTGATTGACTATTTCCTTTCCCATATTAGGGAAGTTTTTGACAATAATCTCTTCAAATATTTTTTAGTCCCTTTCTTTTTCTCTTCTTCTTCTGGGACCCTTATGATTCGAATGTTGGTGCATTTAATGTCTCAGAGGTCTCAGACTTTCCTCAATTCTTTCCATTCTTTTTTCTTTATTCTTCTCTGAGGTAGTTATTTCCATTATTTTATCTTCCAGGTCACCTAGCCATTTTGCTGCATCAGTTATTCTGCTATTGTTTCCTAGAGAGAATTTTTAATTTCATTCATTGTGTTCTTCATCATTGTTTGTTTGCTCTTTAGTTCTTCTAGGTCCTTGTTAAATGTTTCTTTTATATTCTCCATTCTATCTCCAAGATTTTGAATCATCTTTACTATCATAACCTTGAATTCTTTCTCTGGTACACTATCTATTTCCTCTTCATTTGTTTGTTCTGGTGGGTTTTTACCTTGCTCTTTCTTCTGCTGTGTATTTCTCTGTCTTCTCATTTTGCTTATCTTACTGTGTTTGGGTCTCCATTTCACAGGTTGCAGGTTTGTAGTTCCCGTTGTTTTTGATTTCTGCCCCCAGTGGGTAAGGTTGGTTCAGTGGGATGTGTAGGCTTCCTGGTGGACGGTAATGGTTCCTGTGTTCTGGTGGATGAGGCTAGGTCTTGTCTTTCTGGTGGGCAGGGATATGTCCAATGGTGTGTTTTGGCGTGTTTGTGAACTTATTATGATTTTACTCATCCTCTCTTCTAATGGATAAGGTTGTGTTCCTGTCTTGCTAGTTGTTTGGCATGGCGTGTCTAGCACTGGAGCTTGCTGGTCTTTGAGTAGAGCTGAGTTTTAGCACTGAGACGGAGATCTCTTGGAGTGTTCTTGCTGACTGATATTACATGGGGTCAGGAAGTTTCTGGTGGACCTATGTCCTGAATTCAGATCTCCCACCTCAGAGGCTCAGGATTGACAGCTGGCCAGAGCACCAAGACAATGTCAGCCACATGGCTGGAGAAGATGTGCTATGAGTTGGGTGTCAGCCACTGCCCTGTTGTAGCTCCTTCTCAGCTCTCTCCAAAAGCCTCCCATATACATTGGGTCTTTGCACCATTCCTCAGGACTTGCACATGCCAGTCTGGGATTTGTAGATGTTCTCTTGATACTCTCCATTGAAATACCTTGCATTCATGGGGGTGAGAGATATGCTAATAGCATTGGTTCTCTTAATTTCAGAGACTGAGACAGTCTGAGCCTTCATGCAGCCAAGTCAGGAGCAGCTGACCAATGGTCCCAAAGTGATAACAATTCAGATTCCAAGAAGGCTTTCTGCAACACCTGAGCAGTAGTCCCAAGCATCTGCTCTGCTCAGCTGCAACACTCTGACCAGGGAACTTGGTGGGACCCTCAAATGAGTATTTCTGCTGACCCTAGAGCCAGACTGGCCCATCCAGTCAAGAAGCTGAGGAGAGTGTCTCCCAGCCCCATCTCACCAGAGGAGTGGACACCTGAAAGCTCTAACAGCATGAACCCTTAATGAAGAAACCAATAGTCTAATTAAAAAAAAAACTATATGGAGATAATTTTGAGAATCCCAAGAACACCTAAAAGAAAATGTGATTTAATTCTCAAGAGTACAGTGCTGTACCCTGAATTTTTAAGCTATCAATGGAAATATATTACAAAGATGAAAAGATTTTGTTTTCAGATAATAACACAATCAGGTATCATTTCGTGAAATGACAATATTGATAAATGTTAAGACAACAATTTGAATGTACAAGTTCAAAACTATTGTTCATCAAAGAGTTTGCTGTATTTCCTGGTTTATGAGCTGTCTCCATGATGTACACTACTGTATTTTTACTACTGGTGTTGATGGTTTACTCTGCAGGGTAAGTGACCTCCAGTCAATATGGCAGACTGAACTGATGTGGGAAATGTGAAGAGCACATTCTCAACTCATGGAGTTGCTCCAGTGTAACCAAGTTAGAAAGCCAATAGTCCAGCTCTAAAGCAAAAAATAGAAATTCTGAGGAGCTAGAAACTAAGAGGAAACAAAGCCAGAGCCTGAGTGTGGGTTAAATCTTAAAGGTCCACAGAGCTACTGAAACTTGATACAAGCTTAAAGGTTTATAGATTAAAAAATGAGGGGAGAGGGCTTCCCTGGTGGCGCAGTGGTTGAGAGTCCGCCTGCCGATGCAGGGGACGCGGGTTCGTGCCCCGGTCCGGGAAGATCCCACATGCCGCGGAGCGGCTGGGCCCGTGAGCCGTGGCCACTGAGCCTGCGCGTCTGGAGTCTGTGCTCCGCAACAGGAGAGGCCACAACAGTGAGAGGCCCGCATACCGCTAAAAAAAAAAAAAAAAAAAAATGAGGGGAGAACGTGGGTTGAAGTCGAGGCCAAGTATCCTGAGTCCCTTGCCTACCCTCAAAGCTGTGGAAGTCTTTATTTTTTATTTATTTATTTTTTTGCGGTACGTGGGCCTCTCACTGTTGTGGCCTCTCCTGTTGCAGAGCACAGGCTCTGGACGTGCAGGCTCAGTAGCCATGGCTCACAGGTTTAACCGCTCCACAGCATGTGGGATCTTCCTGGACCAGGGCACGATCCTGTGTCCCCTGCATCAGCAGGCAGACTCTCAACCACTGTGCCACCAGGGAAGCCTATAGCTGTGAAAGTCTTAATCAGGGCCTAGAACAATTCTGTCCATTGGCCCAGGGACACAGCAACCACAGCAGGTACTTTGGTAATGAGTAGAAAAAGTCATCTGTGAGGAAATGGAACACTGAAACTCTTCTGGAGGTGCGGAAGTTGAACTAAGAAATTTTTTTCAACAAATACTCATTTGTTGAGAATTTATATTGTTAAGAACAGCTACATACTATTCTAAGTTCTTCACAAATATTAACTTACTAATCCTTATAATGACTTTTGGAGAAAAATTAGTTTAGAGAAAAGAGGCAAACACATAACTGTAACATGAGGCCTTCTCCACAGCTGAGGTCGCATGGAACTAAGCTGAAAATTACAAAGCACATATGAAAACAACCATGACAGAAAATCAGCAGACACAATGAATGGGAGAATTCATTTTCATTATAGATAATGGAGTGCTATGTGGAAACAATCCCATTTTCTATGTGACAGAAATTGAAGTTTTGATAGTTTAAGTGATCTACATCACACAGGCACTAAATGGGGAGCCAAGATTAAAATCTAAGCCCCAGAGACCAAGCTCTTGATCGCTAGCCTATATTATGTTTTCTACAAAATTAAATTCCTTATAAATACAATATAAACTTGCCAAACTCTGAATCTATAGATATTCTAAATATAGATAATCACTGAGACATATTTCTGTCAATAGTAACCATAGTTAAGTTAAAAGTACTAGTTAAAGAATATACATCTCAGCCCGGGCAAGTTCCTTTTGTCAATGTAAGGTACACCTGTCATTAATTCCCTGATCAAGTTTTCTCTTCTTCTAGCTTCAAACTTAGCCTGATTTCCTCTCCCCATAGTTTCAAGCCCTTAATGAACACCTTGGCCTTATCAGAGGAGAGGCATGTTTTTTTTTTTCCTTCAGTCTCTGGTAAGTAACCCCCAAGCTTACTTCCAACAGTGGGTCTCCTTTACTCTCTGTAAAGGAAAAATTTCCAGCTCTCAGTTCTCTCCCAAACTGAACTAAATCCCATGAAAGAAAACATGTGTCATCATCTGAATTGGACTTTCTCAGATTTTCTCCAGTCAGTGTCAGTTTCCTTGATTACTCCAGGCAGGCACCAGTTTCCTCACTCTTCTCATTCATGTTTCTCCTTTGATAATGCCTACCTACATTCAGCAGACTTTTTCTCTCCAAACTTTCATTTGTGAAGGCCCTGTGCTGTCTCCTTGTATTGACTACAATAGTTGATGGGACACAGTGCTAGTCACATCTACAGCCACTGACCTCATGTCTCACTTTAATTACATCCTTCACCTTCTCACCATCCTGCACTGATACTAACTCTTTGGCTTAAGGACTTCTAATCAGAGCCACGTCTTAGCCTGTTGTTCTCATTGTCCTCATTCCATGGAGTCTAGCCCTCTGCTTCAGATAGGTAGACATAGTTGCTCTGCCTTGCACCTGCACCTCTCTTACAGTTAAGCCACTGTAAATATTGATCTGCTCCTAACCTGGAATTTTCTCCCTTGTCTTTGTTGCTAAACCACTTTTTTTCTTTCTCTGAACAACCTTAATGTATGATTTACCCTAAAGGTCCCATTTAGCTCAAAAATGCTATGAATTATCCCAAGAGCCTTCCAGACCAGCCACTGTAGGTTCTAGTAGAGCTCTAACACTGCCCCAGCAAGGCCCTCTCACCTGACATAAACAGAGGCCTATGTCAGCCACCACCAACCAACAGCATGATAGAGTAGGTGTCCCTCTGAAGGCTAATAGAATGGGCAGGCTTTTCTCTGAATACTTCTTATCTTGGGGAGGAGGAATGGAAGAGGAGAACACTTAAGAATGGGGCAAAATTCAGAAAGATTGAGTAATTACTCAAAAGAGAGCGACATTGGATTGTCAAAATAAAGATTTTTTTCCTCCCTGCAATTTCTGCCATCACTGGAATTGTGAACTTAAAGACAAGTGGGGAATATTTAAGTAACACAAAGGATGTTATTTTGTCTGCCCATATGATGAATTCGAATAATTTTGACCCATATTCCATTGGTTGTTGGGAAGAGTCCATGAGACAACATGTAAAGTGCCTTGCTCAGCATGGGGTACTCAAAGTTCAACAAAAGTTGATTTATGGAGTCCTGACATTTTTAAGAGACTTTTTCTGCAGATGAAAACTCAGAACATCTTGTGTGACAAGGAAAAGATTTTATTGGAACGACCAGGGTCTCAAAAAGTGGCAAAAATAGAAAGAAGAATAATAGGAGTGATAGGCAACTTCTTTTTTCTCACCTCTTATAGGAGTCTGATAAATGAAATATGTCAGTGGATGTGAATGGATGGTGAGTGGCCATTAAAGCCACTCCAGGTCACCACTATTTCCTAGGTTTTATGGCCAGTCCCACAGCTTCTCCTCACCACTGTACGGTCTCAGTATGGGGCTTTGATGGTGCTTGCTTTTTACTGCCAATTAGGAAAAGGACTGTCCCTTGATGGGTCATCCTGGCTCTATAAAATTCTCTGGAAGAGTCCTTTGAGTCCTGAAGGAATGGGGCTGTTCACAGTGATGCCAATGGAGACGCATAGCTTTTTATAGGATTCACTCTCAAAAACACTTCAATATGAAAGATAAAAGAAGATACTGTCTCATCAGCCCACTTCACCATTCCTGGCTGTCCTGTGGGTTACAGGATCAGCATCTAAAGTTGTTGGTGACTTATTATCAATGTAAATAAAGTCATAAAATAAAAGTTGAACAAAATTAATTAGGTCCAGGGTGAGGCAGGGCCATTGGAGAGGAAGGTTTTGCTGGAAAATCATGCCTGTCACACGTGTCAGTGTTTCCTTCTAAGCTCTACGGAGAACGGAGCTCTGGGGCTGATGCCTGACTGTAACATTCTTTTTAAACTACAGGGCTGATAATTACGTGGCAGCTCTTCCCAAGGGAATGTAACTAAAATAGGCTTCAGAGGTAAAATTACATTACTTCCAACTGAGGATTTTTTCCTTAAAGGTTTGAATATATCTGAAATATATTTAAGTATATTTCTATTTTTTGAAATTTGGCTAAACTTGAGGTTATTCTATCTTTGATTCTGTAATTTTGGGGCTTTAGCAATTTAGTGACCATATAATTCCAAATCCCAAATAAGAACATTTGATAGGATATACTTTTTGGCTCAGGTAGTGGTCTGGGATATGTCACAATATTAGAGCTTTTCTCTGAACTTAAACAAATATTTTTAGGAATAATAGAGGTAATAGTTACAACCAGGACTTATCCAGAATTTTGGACATTGTTCCTATTGTTTTTCATCTCTATGAACATCAATTTTCAAATTGGCATAGCTCTTTCTTACTTCTAAAATATAAATTTGAAGATCAACTGCAGTAATATTTGTAAGAACTTTCAAATAAATAACATAATGAACAAACTTAAAGTTCTATGACATAAAACTGTAACTTGTACAAAGAACTAGGGAGCTTAATGGGAAAGGGTGGCAAAGACTCTGTATGGAAAGGGAAGAGAAGCAGCATTATGGGAGTCCTGAAAGTGCCATGTACTTACGACCCATGATCTCATTTGGTGATTTGCGTTGATTACTTTTCTAAAGTTCAGCTAACATTAAACTAACATTTCTATATTATTTATTTATTTATTTGTGGTATGTGGGCCTCTCACTGTTGTGGCCTTTCCCGTTGCGGAGCACAGGCTCTGGACGTGCAGACTCAGCGGCCATGGCTCATGGGCCCAGCTGCTCTGTGGCATGTGGGATCTTCCCGGACTAGGGCACGAACCCGTGTCCCCTGCATTGGCAGGCGGACTCTCAACCACTGCTCCATCAGGGAAGCCCTAACATTTCTATTTTAAATCCAACTTTATTATGATATCATCATTCTCATATCTTTGGGCTTTGGTTTGCTAATATTTTATTTAGAATTTTCGTCAATCTGTGTGCACAATTTCTCAGGCATACGTTTTTCCCCTCCCTTTTATTCCTTTCATTGTTTGTCTTTCTCTCCTTCTCACCTTTCCTCCCCACTTCTCCCCTCCTTTCTTCATTCCTTCCTTCCTCCTTCTCTCTTTTCTGCTTTCCTTCATCTTTCTTTCTGAGCTCTGATTGATTCCAAAGCAACCTTCCCTGTAGTACTCTGGGGTGAGATTTGGAAGAAGGTACTATGGATTTAATACTGGCTCATAATTACCCAGATGTTATAGCCATTTGGGGGCCTAAATTAAAGTGGGACAGTCTGATAAGATTTCTCACCTCTGTTTGGGCCTGCTCTAGACTTCTGTCACCTTGGCCTCACTAGGTCACATCTGTAGCCCAGTTTCTAGGTATTTGCACATGTCTTCAGGATAAAGGAGTTTAGTTCTCCTTAGGTACTCACTTTCCTTCTTGGGTTCCAGCTTTCTTCTCAACAGGGCCTGGAAGTCTCCAGAATCTGTCAGCAATTCAACACTTTTAAGGTTATATATACATACATACATACATATATATATATAATTTTTTCAGCAGAAATGTTGATGTCAATAGCCTATTACCAGAAACAGGACATATTTACAATATGTTTTTCATGATTCAACTAACATATTTGTTGTGTTATAGCAGGAGGTTTTCAGGAAGACTGTCCTTGGTATTGCCAAAAGAGAAGGTCTCCGTTTTGTGGGGGAATTGTCTATTGAATGAGGGGGATCTCTATTAAGTATAATATTTGCTGTAATTACTATCATTAAAAAAGTATAAGTGACTTGGGAGCATCCTGGAGAGCTGGGTCTGGTTGTCAATTCACTCCTTAGTGCTTTTTTACTTTTTTTTTTTTTGGTAAAACATATGGGGATCTTAAAGCTTCTTTCATGTCCTGGGCCCTTAGGCCATCACTGGGTTGCACAGCTCTGGTTAACATTAATATGATTGAGGTCATTTTTGTACTACATATTATTTATCCCCAAAGTGTAACTCATAAAAGGTATTAGGATGAAAATGAGCACAGTTAGACATGGTTTCAAGTGAATATTGAAAAGAAAAGGCAGCCAAGAAGCTTTCTCAACAATGGGCTGATCCCGTCTTCTCATGGCCTTTGATGTAGCTTTGATTGTGCTCATCCATGGGGTTACAGGCAGTCTATTCTTGACTTATCTCCCTGGCACTTGGAACACTTTGATTCTGGCTTAATGTAGGGTTTTAAATGTCTCTTTCTGCTCAGTGTTCACTACATTGTCATTTTATATTTACATATTCCTATGTCTATTATGTAACTGTAAATGTTTACTTTGTTTTGTAGGATTATGCTCTTGGAAGAGAAAGTGAGCAATGGATACTATTCTCGATGAAGAAATAAATTCAAACTCACTAGTAATTTATACAAAGAGACATGCAAAGTATTACATATACAAGGATGCTTCTTAGGTTTGTTTCCGAAGCATCTCTTAATAGAACCTGTTGTTTTGACTATGCCTATTGACTGAGAGTTCTAAAAAAATTTTCAGCCTCTTGAGACTAAACTTTGTTTTGGTTTCCACCCACTTAACTTACCAAGGACAAGAGAATGCTTTTTGTGTGGATCCACTTAAATTTTTTTTAACATCTTTATTGGAGTATAATTGCTTTACAATGGTGTATTAGTTTCTGCTATATAACAAAGTGAATCAGCTATACATATACATATATCTCCATATCTCTTCCCTCTTGTATTTCTCTGCCACTCTCCCTACCCCACCTCTCCAGGTGGTCACAAAACACTGAGCTCATCTCCCTGTGCTTTGTGGCTGTGTCCCACTAGCTATCTATTTTACATTTAGTAGTGTATAAATGTCACTCTCTCACTTCTTCCTAGCTTAACATTCCCCTTCCCCATATCCTCAAGTCCACTCTACATCTGCATCTTTATTCCTGTCTTGCTCCTACATTCTTCAGAATATTTATTTATTTATTTTTGGTTTGTTTGTTTTTTAGATTCCATATATATGTGTTAGCATACGGTATTTGTTTTTCCCTTTCTGACTTACTTCACTCTGTATGACAGACTCTAAGTCCATCCACCTTACTACAAAAAACTCAATTTCATTCCTTTTTATGGCTGAGTAATATTCAACTGTATATATGTGCCACATCTTCTTTATCCATTCATCTGTTGATGGACACTTAGGTTGCTTCCATGTCCTAGCTATTGTAAATAGGGCTGCAATGAATATTGTGGTACATAAATCTTTTTGAATTATATTTTTCTCAGGGTATATGCCCAGTAGTGAGATTGCTGTGTCATACAGTGATTCTATTTTTAGTTCTTTAAGGAACCTCCATAATGTTCTCCATAGTGGCTGTATCAATCTACATTCCCACCAACAGTGCAAGAGGGTTCTCTTTTCTCCACACCCTTTCCAGCATTTATTGTTTGTAGATTTTTTTGATGATAGCCATTCTGACCAGTGTGAGCTGATACCTCATTATAGTTTTGATTAGCATTTCTCTAATTATTAGTGATGTTGAGGATTCTTTCATGTGTTTGTTGGCAGTCTGTATATCTTCATTGGAGAAATGTCTATTTAGGTCTTCTGCTCATTTTTAGATTGGGTTGTTTGTTTTTTGATATTGAGCTGCATGAGCTGCTTGTATATTTTGGAGATTAATCCTTTGTCAGTTGCTTTGTTTGCAAATATTTCTCCCATTCTGAGGGTTGTCTTTTCTTCTTGTTTATGGTTTCCTTTGTTGTGCAAAAGCTTTCAAGTTTCATTAGGTCCCATTAGTTTATTTTTGTTTTTGTTTCCATTTCTCTAGGAGGTGGGTCAAAAAGAATCTTGCTGTGATTTATATTATAGGGTGTTCTGCCTATGTTTTCCTTTAAGAGTTTTATACTGTCTGGCTTTACATTTAGGTCTTTAATCCATTTTGAGTTTATTTTTGTGTATGGTATTAGGATGTGTTCTAATTTCATTCTTGTGCATGTAGCGGTCCAGTTTTCCCAGCACCACTTACTGAAGAGGCTGTCTTTTCTCCATTGTATATTCTTGCCTCCTTTATCAAAGATAAGGTGACCATATGTGTGTGGGTATATCTCTCGGCTTTCTGTCCTGACACATTAGTTTATATTACTGTTTTTGTGCCACTGCCATATTGTCTTGATTACTGTACCTTTCAGGTATAGTCTGAAGCCAGGGAGACTGATTCCTCCAGCTGTTTTCTTTCTCAATATGGCTTTTGCTATTCGGGGTCTTTTGTGTTTCCATACAAATTCTGAAATATTTTGTTCTACTTCTGTGAAAAATGCCACTGGTAATTTGATAGGGATTGCCTTGAATCTGTAGATTGCTTTTGGGGAGTATAGTCATTTTCACAATGTTGATTCTTCCAATCCAAGAACATGGTATATCTCTCCATCTGCTTGTAACATCTTTAGTTCCTTTCATCAGTGTCTTATAGTTTTCTGCATACAGGTCTTTGTCTCCTTAGGTAGAGTTATTCCTAGGTATTTCATTCTTTGTGTTGCAATGGTAATGGGAGTGTTTCCTTAATTTCTCTTTTAGATTTTTCAACATTAGTGTATAGGAGTGTAAGAGATTTCTGTGCATTAATGTTGTATCCTGCTACTTTACCAATTTCATTGATTAGCTCTAGTAGTTTTCTGGTACCATCTTTAGGATTCTATATGTATACTATCATGTCATCTGCAAACAGTGACAGTTTTATTTCTTTTTTTCTGATTTGGATTCCTTTTATTTCTTTTTTTTCTCTGATTGCTGTGGCTAAACTTCCAAAACTATGTTGAATAATAGTGGTGAGAGTGGGCAACCTTGTCTTTTTCCTGATTTTGGAGGAAATGTTTTCAATTTTTCACCATTGAGAATGATGTTGGCTGTGGGTTTATCACATATGGCCTTTATTACTTTGAAGTAAGTTCCCCCTAAGCTTACTTTCTGGATGGTTTTTATCATAAAGTGGTGTTGAATTTTGTCAGATGGTTTCTCTGCATCTTTTGATATGATTATATGGTTTTTCTCCTTCATTTTGTTAATATGGTTTATCACATTGATTTATTTGTGTATATTGAAGAATCCTTCCATTCCTGGGATAAACTCCAGTTGATCAGGATGTATGATCTTTTTAAAGTGCTGTTGGATTCTGTTTGCTAGTATTTTGTTGAGGATTTTTGCTTCTATGTTCATCAGTGATATTGGCCTGTAGTTTTCTTTCTTTGTGACATTTTTTTTGTCTGGTTTTGGTATCAGGGTGATGGCAGCCTCATAGAATGAGTTTGGGAGTGTTCTTCCCTCTGCTATCTTGTGGAAGAGTTTGAGATGGATAGGTTAGCTCTTCTCTAAATGTTTGATAGAATTCGCCTGTGAAGCCATCTAGTTCTGGGCTTTTGTTCTTTGGAAGAATTTTAATCACAGTCTCAATTTCAGTGCTTGTGATTGGTCTGTTTATATTTTCTGTTTCTTCCTGGTTCAGTTTCAGAATGTTGTGCTTTTCTAAGAATGTGTCCATTTCTTCCAGGTTGTCCATTTTATTGGCATATAGTTGCTTGTAGTAATCTCTCATGGTCTTTTGTATTTCTGCAGTGTCACTTGTTGCTTCTTTTTCATTTCTAATTCTACTGATTTGAGGCTTCTCCCTTTTTTCTTGATGAGTCTTGCTAATGGTTTATCAATTTTGTTTATCTTATCAAAGAACCAACTTTTAGTTTTATTGATGTTTGCTATCATTTCCTTCATTTCTTTTTCATTTATTTCTGCTCTATTTATTTATTTATTATTTCTTTCCTTCCTCTAACTTTAGGTTTTTTTATTCGTCTTTCTCATTGCTTTAGGTGTACGTTTAGGTTGTTTATTTGATATGTTTCTTGATTCTTGAGGTAGGATTGTATTGCTATAAACTTCCCTCTTACAGCTTGTTTTGCTGCATCCCACAGGTTTTGGGTCATTGTGTTTTCATTGTCCTTTGTTTCTAGGTATTTTTTAATTTCCTCCTTGATTTCTTCATTATTCTTTTGGTTATTTAGTAGTGTATTGTTTAGCCTCAATATGTTTGTATTTTTGCAGTTTTATTTTCCTCTAATTGATATCTAGTTTTTTAACATTGTGGTCAGAAAAGATGTTTGATACAATTTCATTTTTTAAAAATTTATGAAGGCTTGATTTTTGACCCAAGATATGATCTATCCTGGAGAATGTTCCATGAGCACTTGAGAAGAAAGTGTATTCTGTTGTTTTTGGATGGAATGTCCTATAAATATTGAATAAGTCCATCTTGTCTAATGTGTCTTTTAAAGCTTGTGTTTCCTTGTTTATTTTAGTTTGGATGATCTATCCATTGGTGAAAGTGGGGTGTTAAAGTCCCATACTATTATTTTGTTACTGTCGATTTCCCCTTTTATGGCTGTTAGCATTTGCCTTATGTTTTGAGGTGCTCCTATGTTGGGTGGATAAACATTTACAATTGTTCTATCTTCTTGGATTGATTCCTTGATTATTATGTAATGGCCTTCATTTTCTCTTGTAATAGTATTTATTTTAAAGTCTATTTTGTCTGATATGAAAATTTCTACTCCAGCTTTCTTTTCATATCCATTTGCATGGGAAACCTTTTTCCATCCTCTCAATTTCAGTCTGTATGTGTCCCTAAGTCTGAAGTGGATCTTTTGTAGACAGCATATGTATGGGTATTGTTTTTGTACCCATTCATCCAGTCTATGTCTTTTGGTTGGAGCATTTAATCCATTTACATTTAAGTAATTATCAATACGACTGTTCCTATTACCATTTTCTTAATTGTTTTGAGTTTGTTACTGTAGGTCTTTTCCTTTTCTGCCTAGGGAAGTTCCTTTAGCATTCGTTGTAAGGCTGGTTTGATGGTGCTGAATTCTCTTACCTTTTGCTTGTCTGTAAAGGTTTTAATTTCTCCATCAAATCTGAATGACTTCCTCTCAATGTAGAGTAATCTTGGTTATAGGTTTTTCTATTTCATCACTTTAAATGTGTCCTGCCACTCCCTTCCAGCTTGCAGTTTCTGCTAAAAGATCAGTTTTTAACCTTATAGGGATTCCCTTGTATATTATTTGTTGCTTTTCCCTTGTTGCTTTTAATATTTATTCTTTGTATTTAATTTTGATAGCTTGATTAATATGTGTCTTGGCATATTTCTCCTTAGATTTATTCTGTATGGGACTCTCTGCACTTCCTGGACTTTATTGGCTATTTCCTTTCCCATATTAGGGAATTTTTCAACTGAAATCTCTTCAAATAATTTCTCAGTCCCTTTCTTTTTCTCTTCTTCTTCTGGGACCCCTATGATTTGAATGTTGTTGCATTTAATGTTGTCTCAGAGGTCTCTGAGAGTTTCCTGAATTCTTTTTTTTTTTTAAACATCTTTATTGGAGTATAACTGTTTTACAATGTTGTGTTAGTTTCTGTTTTACAACAAAGTGAATCAGTTATACATATACATATGTTCCCATATCTCTTCCCTCTTGCATTTCCTTCCCTCCCACCCTCCCTATCCCACCCCTCTAGGTGGTCACAAAGCACAGAGCTGATCTGAATTCTTTCCATTCTTTTGTCTTTATTCTTCTCTGAGGTAATTATTTCCACTATTTTATCTTCCAGGTCACTTACCCATTTTTCTGCCTCAGTTATTCTGATATTGATTCTTAGAGAGAATTTTTAATTTCATTTAATGTGTTGTTCATCATTGTTTGTTTGCTCTTTAGTTCTTTTAGGTCCTTGTTAAAAGTTTCTTGTATTTTCTCCATTCTATTTCAAGATTTTGGATCATCTTTACTATCATTATTCTGAATTCTTTCTCTGGTACACTATCTATTTCCTCTTCATTTGTTTGGTCTGGTGGGTTTTTACCTTGCTCCTTCTTCTGCTGTGTATTTCTCTGTCTTCTCATTTTGCTTATGTTACTGTATTTGGTGTCTCCTTTTCACGGGCTGCAGGTTTGTAGTTCCCATTGTTTTTGTTGTCTGCCCCCAGTGAGTAAGGTTGGTTCAGTGGGTTGTGTAGGCTTTCTGCTGGAGGGGACTGGTGCCTGTGTTCTGGTGGATGAGGCTGGATCTTGTGTTTCTGTTGGCCAGGACTACATCTGGTGGTGTGTTTTGGGATGCCTGTGACCTCATTATGATTTCAGGCAGCAGCTCTGCTAATGGGTGGGTTTGAGTTCCTGCCTTGCTAGTTGTTTTGCATGTGGTGTCTAACACTGTGGCTTGCTGGTCGTTGGGCTGAGCTGGTTCTTAGCAGTGAGATGGAGATCTCTGGGAGAGCTGTTGGCCTTTGATATTACATGGGTTCAGGAGGTCTCTGATGGTCAAATTACCTGAACTTGGCTCTCCCACCTCAGAGGCTCAGGCCTGACTCCTGGCTGGAGAACCAAGAGCCTGTCAGCCACACAGCTCAGAAGAAAATGGAGGAAAAAAACAGAAAGTAACAAATAAAATAAAGAATAAAAAAATTATTAGAAATAAAATAAGTAAAAAAGTAGTAAAAGAAAGAATGAAAGAAAGATGATAGCAACCAAAGCAATAAACAAATCCACCAATGATAACAAATGCTAAAAACTATACTAAAAAAAACAAAACAAAAATCAGACAGAATCCTAGGACAAATGGTAACAGCAAAGCTATCCCTACAAAATCACACAAAGAAGCATACACATAAACACTCACAAAAAGAGAAAAAGGAAAAAAATATATATATATATATAAATTTAAAAAGAGAGCAACCCAATCAATAAACAAATCTACCATTGATAATAAGCTCTAAACACTAAACTAAGATAAATATAAAACCAGAAACAAATTAGATGCAGAAAGCCAACCCCAAGTCTACAGTTGTTCCAAAGTCCACCACCTCAATTTTGGGATGATTCATTGTCTATTTAGGTATTCCACAGATGCAGTATACATCAAGTTGATTGTGAGGATTTAATCTACTGCTCCTGAGGCTGCTAAGAGAAATTTCCCTTTCTCTTCTTTGTTTGCTCAGCTCCTGGGGTTCAGCTTTGGATTTGGCCCCGCCTTTGCATGTAGGTTGCCCTCTGGTAACTGTTCTTCATCCAGACAGGAGGGGAGTAAAGGAGAGGTTGATTTGGGGACTCTGACTCACTCAGGCTGGGGTGTGGAAGGGGTAAAGAATGCAGGGCGAGTCTGCAGTGGCAGAGGCCAGCGTGATGTTGCAACAGTCTGAGGCACAACACGTGTTCTCTGGGAGAAGTTGCCTCTGGATCATGGGACCCTGGCAGTGGCAGGCTGTACAGTCTTCCAGGAGGGGAGGTGTGGATAGTGACCTGTGCTTGCACAGAGGCTTCTTGGTGGCTGCAGAAGCAGCCTTTGCATTTCATGCTGCTCTCTGGTGTCTGCAGTTATCACCACAGTTCACACCTGTCTCTGAATCTCGTTTAGGCTGTGCTCTGAATCCCCTCTCCTTGCACACACCAAAACAATGGGCTCTTGCCTCTTAGGCAGTTCCAGACTTTTCCCCAGATTGTCTTCTGCCTAGCTGTGGTGCACTAGCCCCCTTCAGGCTCTGTTCATGCAGCCAACCCCAATCCTCTCCCTGGGGTCTGACCTCTGAAGCCCAAGTGTCAGCTCTCAGCCCTCACCCACCCTGGTGGGTGAGCAAACAAGCCTCTCAGGCTGGTGAGTGCCGGTTGATACTGATCCTTTGTTCGGGAATCTCTCTGCTTTGCCCTCTGCACCCCTGTTGCTGCACTCTCCTCCATGGTTCTGAAGCTTCCCCCACTGCCCACCCCCCATCTCCAACTAGTAAAGGGGCTTCCTAATGTATGGACACTTTTCCTCCTTCACAGCTTCCTCCAGAAGTGCAGGTCCCATCCTTATTCTTTTTATCTCTCTCTCTCTTTTTTTTTTTTTTTTTGCCCTACCAGGTACGTGAGGAGTTTCTTGCCTTTTAGGAAGTCTGAGGTCTTCTGCTGGCGTTCTGTAGGTGTTCTGTAGGAGCTGTTCCACGTGGAGATGTATTTTTGACATATCTGTGGGGACGCAGGTGATCACATCTTACTCCTCTGCCATCTTGAAGGTCCTCCTGAACATTCCTTTTTCTTATCAGAATAAGTTATCATTTTTAGCCAAAATTCTCTTCTCTCCTTTTTACCACTGAAACATTCCTCTGCAGAGCTGAATATATATGTGACATGCATCATAAGGAAGGCTGTAAGAATGGCCAAAATCCAGAACACTGATAACATCAAATGCTGGTGAGGATGTGGAGTAACAGGAACTCTTGGTCATTGCAAGGCTTCCTCACCCAAGACTTACTGCAGAACTTGGCAACTGTCACCATTGAGTGTCCTGGAAAATGTCCGTCACTGGAACACTGATGGCTTTCCTCCAGCTGGGCAGCCCATAAGGTCCAGCCTGGATCTACAGATGACCTTATCCAATGGGAAAGATGAGAAGTGTGTAGCAGGCAGGGGTGCCTGTGTTTTTCTTGGCATTCAGAGAAAGGGCAGAAGCAAGTGCCTAGCCCCAAGGATGCTGGAGGGTGCTGGCTCACATGGGTATGGTCCTAGCCTGGTGTTATGCTGGCTGGGCTGCACCAGTGGCACTGGAGGACCTCACTGCCCAGCTTCCCCACTTAAATTTTAAAATGGTTTAGACAGTAAGTTCCTGGAAGCTTCATACTGTCTCATATCTCTGGGTCTTTGTCCATGCTTCTGTCTCTCTAGAATTCTCTTTCTCTCCATTCTGCCTGACTAATTCCTTCTTATCCTTCACAGCTGCTCTTGGAAAACTTCTTTGACTTTCTAATCTGTGTAGGTTTGTACACATGCATCCTTATTAGCCTGTATTTGTTCTACTATGTTGTAGTTAACATGTAAGAAACTCTGGCTATAGAACCAAGTGACACACACTCAAACCTAGGCTCCTTTAGTGACAAGCTGTGTGACCATGGACAGACTTACTTAACTTCTCTGTGCCTCAGTGTCTTCTCTTTAAAATAGGCTAGGAATTTTTAAAACAATAAGTAAGATAATATATGCAGAGAACTTAATACAGTTTGGCATATAATTGGAGCTAAGTAAATGTATGCTATTATTTTTCCAAGCTCTTGGCAGATTGTATTGAGATACTCAAATCTCCTATTGCCAGACTTAGCTCACTTTGAGGTCAGACATTGTATTTCATCTCTGCCTTCTCAGCACCTGACATGGTGCCTGACCCATGACAGGTTCCCAGGAAGAATAGGACTAAAGAATGAATGACTTCTTCATTCTAGAACTCTCAGGAGAGTTGCCAGATGGTTATGAGTGTTGAGGTTTCAGTATTATATTTATGATCCTAAATTCCCATGTCTCCTCCAAAGGGTTCTGTTGGGATGGACTGTTGTACAGGAATTTATTATCATTTGTGTCCAAAGAAGTTGTGAATATCAAAGATGTAGGTGTGTAAGTATGTGTCTGTTGTGCATGTGTGTGTGTGTGAGTGTGAATGTGTGTGAGAGAGAGACAGAGATAGAGAATGCAATTTCCCTATGATAGCCAATCCTACCTGTTGCAATTAGCTAAAAATTAGTAGGGGCCAATATTGGCCATGAGTTCTTAGAGAAATGTTTACCAACCTTCTCCATTGCAGATCCATGAAGATGTGTGTAAGTCTATAGCAGACATAATACCTTCACAGACATAGTACCTATCTCTTTCCACAGGTTACCCAGGTAGCCAATCCAACACATAGAACTGTCCATCAGTGTTCACTTTCAAACTCTATCACTGTCTTCAGTCTCCTGATGAGCATCAGGAGACCAAGCAGAGAGTCAGGGAGGGAAACTGGACAGAGAAACAATTACTGTTCATGTTGATGGCATGGCTGGAGCAAAGATAGCGAGGGTCTTAATGAACACACAGCCTCCTAGTGATTGCCATCACTATTTCTTTTCTTTTCATCATGCTTTTGTTTGTCTCATAGGCTTCTAAGTATTTAGGAATTTGGGTTCTGCTGATGCCACTTTACTGAGGTTGCCCTGTTGCTGTTAAAGATTTGTGTTCGTTTTTTTTTTAATTGACGTGCAGTTGATTTACAATGTTGTGTTAATTACTGCTGTATAGAAAAGTGACTCAGTTATACATAGGTATAAATTCTTTTTTATATTCTTTTCCATTATGGTTTATACCAGGACATTGAATATAGTTCCCTGTGCTATATAGCAGGACCTTGTTGTCCATCCATTCTCTATGTAATAGTTTGCATCTACTAACCCCAAAGTCCCAAGCCATCACTCCCCCAACCCCAACCCCCTTGGCAACCACAAGTCTGTTCTCTATGTCTGTAAGTCTGTTTCTGCTTCATAGATAGGTTCATTTGTGTCATATTTTAGATTTCACATATAAGTGATATCATATGATATTTGTCTTTCCATTTCTGACTTACTTCACTTAGTATGATCATCTCTAGGTGTATCCATGTTGCTGCAAATGGCATTCTTACTTTCTTTTTTATGGCTGGGTAGTATTCCATTGTATATATGTACCACATCTTCTTTATCCAGTCATCTGTTGATGGACATTTAAGTGGTTTCCATGTCTTGGCTATTATGAATAATGCTGCTATGAACAGTGGGGTATACATATCCTTCTTAATTATAGTTTTGTCTGGATATATGCCCAGGAGTGGTATTGCTGGATCATATGGTAATTCTACTGTTAGTTTTCTGAGGAACTTCCATACTGTTTTCCCTAGTAGCTGGACCAACTTACATTCCCACCAACAGTGTAGGAAGGTTCCCTTTTAATAATGGCCATTCTGACTGGTGTGAGGTGATATATCTTTGTAGTTTTGATTTGCATTTCTCTAATAATTAGCAATGTTGAGCATCCTTTCCTGTGACTATTGGCCATCTGTATGTCTTCTTTGGAGGAATGTCTATTTAGGTGTTCTGCCCAGTTTTTGATTAGGTTGTTTTGTTGTTGTTGTTCTTGCTGTTGTTGAGAAAGGTTTGTGTTCTTAATGAACACAAACAAGTACAGAGTTTTGCCCTCTGTACTTGTCATGGCCCCACTCCAGCAGCACCCTCAAGGGGCAACAGCACCACAAGTTTAAGAGAAGTCTGGGCCTTTCAACACCAAGCACCCTTGGTGCAGAGACCTGCTCCATCCTCATCATTCTCCTGACTTTCACTCAGGTGTAGCTTTGGGTAAACAACTTAACCCTTTGGTTTTGTGTCTGCAAAGGGGATGGGGCTCTAATATTGTCTGCCTGCTTTCCTCATAGGCTTGTGCAGAGGATTAAGTTTGGCAATTAAAATACTTTTATTATAAGGCTCCCTACTCCCTGACTCCATGGACATAAACTTGCTTTAATGTATTCTGCCTTTCTTAGGGCAAAACTACTGCTTTAGGGGTAGAGACAAAAGCAGTACTTCTCAATGGATAGGTCAGATAATGGTGTTTTTTTTTTTTTTTTTAAAGTAAGAAACTTCAAAAGCATTCCAAAAACTCACTGCATATCCATCCCTTTTCAGTTTCAAAGTATTTCTTGATTAACCAGAAGTAATTTTTTTTTAAAAAAGGTGCTACCCTTTTCATGGCTGCTGTTACACATTCTGTTCAGAAAAGAAAGGTGGTTTTAGACTATTTCATGTGTTTTATTCAGATACTATTCCTGGAACCATTAGCAGTAAAAGATATCAGAAATCCCAAAAGGGAGCATTTTGCAGACTGGAAGAATCCTGTACATACCTGATTTAATTAATTCTGTACAAATCTGAGTTCTCTCAGATTACTGGCCCCTCTAGGACAAAAATCAGGCTGTATTAATCTTCGAATCACTTCATAATAGGGGAGTAATACTGGTTTATTAAATTAATAAATGCATTTACAGAAACATTGCTGCAAGAGTAGATTTAGGCTTTAAACCCTATAGCTCTCTTCAAATTCTCAAACATTCAGAAAATATTTCTTGTTCTCTTACAGTGGACTGGAGTCTAAGGACAGAGAAAGCCCTGCCCCTTCTCTGAGAAAGCCTAATTATTGGGGAAAATGTGACATGAATAAGAGGGTTATGCAGAAGGGACTGCAGAAGGGGGAGAGCCTAACTCTTCCTGGGTTGGGGTGTTTAAGTATACAGTAGAATTTTCTGGGAAGACGAGGAGACTCAACAGGCAGTCCAGAAAAAGGAAATAGCTTGGTCAGATGACCAGAAGCCTGAGCTATCACCGGTTTCTTGCTGCAGTGAACTTCTCTGATGGCTCCTTCAAGGTGCTCTACTTGGCATTCTTAAGGAGACATTTCTGACTAGGGTACCTGAAGCAAAGGTATAAAATTACATTGACAGAACATAATATCTCTCTTAAAAATTATGAAATATTATAAAAGCACTACTGGTCTATTATACAAAAGTAGGAAAAAAACGTATAGTCTACATTAAGAGAATAAAATACTCATCCATGATACTTTCATTTGTAGACAATCATTGTTAACATTTATGTTTTCCTTCTTCCATGAGTATTGTTTTACCTAGCTGTGATCAGACTATACATATAATTTTTATATTTCTCTTAACATTTTTCAATGTCACTAAACTATCTTTAAAAAATCCTTACTGAAGGCTTCCCTGGTGGTGCAGTGGTTGAGAATCCGCCTGCCGATGCAGGAGACACGGGTTCGTGCCCTGGTCCGGGAAGATCCCACGTGCCGCGGAGCAACTAAGCCCGTGAGCCATGGCCGCTGGGCCTGCGTGTCCGGAGCCTGTGCTCCGCAACGGGAGAGGCCACAACAGTGAGAGGCCCGCATACCGCAAAAAAAAAAAAAAAAAAAAAAAAAAATCCTTATTGAAGCCTGAATAATATTCCAGAATATTTGTGTATCTATAGCTGTATCTATAACTGAGATCTCTTTTCTGGTGTTTTGCTATTATGAATGTCATGGTGGCTAATATCTGTAGCATTAATCTTTGTATTTTATTTTTTCTTTTAATATAAATTCCATTCATGTAAAATTTTAGCTGGTTAAAAATTGTTATAATTTAAAGCTCCTTCATATTATAGTGCAAACTTATTTTCTGAAAATATTAAACCTACATGTATTCCCCAAACTATGTATTTGGTGCCTATTTCACTGTAGCCTCACCTGTTGAAGATATTCTCAATTTAAAAGTATTCTTTTTTTTTTCACTAGGCAAAAAATGGCACTTCATTAGAAGTTTAATGTTTATCGTCTTAATAATGCATTTAAATGTCTTTCAGATATTTATTAGCATTTTGTCTTGTAACCTATATGTTTATATCCTTTATACTTTTTCTATTAGGAGGTGAGGGAGTAGATGTGGCAAGATTAGTATTTTCTTATTGAATTATATAGGTTTTAGATGTATTACCACTTCATTATATTTAATGTAAATATTTATGTATAGTTTCTTGATTATAGGTTTATCTAAAATCCAAATAGGTTTATGTAAAATACGGACATTTAATATTTTTAGCTGTCTAATATGTCAATATTTTAAGATTTGGGGGGATTTCTTTTAAGCTTATAATTCTCCTCTTACTTAAAGAATAGACAAATATTCAACTATATTTCCTTCTGTTTTTATAACTTCATTTTGACATCTAACTTTTTAACCCATCTGGAATTTATTTGGGTAACATGGCATGAGTGATGAACAGATTATTTCCCAGATAGCTAAAAAATGGTCCCAGTTGGGGCTTCCCTGGTGGTGCAGTGGTTGAGAGTCCGCCTGCCGATGCAGGGGACATGGGTTCGTGTCCCGGTCCGGGAAGATCTCACATGCTGTGGAGTGGCTGGGCCCGTGAGCCATGGCCACTGAGCCTGCACACGTCCGGAACCTGTGCTCCGCAACGGGAGAGGCCACAATAGTGAGAGGCCCAGGTACCACAAAAAAAAAAAAAAAAGGTCTCTGTACTGCTTATTGAGTGTCTCTTCCATTACTCTCTGATTTGTGATTGTATGTTAATTTCTATAGTACTAGCTCCTGCTTCCTGGTTATATATCACTTCATAGATTTGCCCATCTATTTTCATGCTAGTGCCACACTGATTACCTTTATAATGTTTTAATATCTAGTGAGGCCATTACATTTTTTCAAATTTTTTCTTAACTATTCCAGACGAACTTTGGAATCAATTTGTCAAAATATTTTAAAACGCAGTTGGAGTTTTGATTGGGAACACATTGTCTTCAAATTAACTTGGAAAAAATTGAAACTTCCTGCTAGTTTGTCTTCTTATCCAGGAATCTGGCTTGTCTACTTATTTAAGCCTCTTTTTTTTAATCTCTCTGTAGTTTTGTAAATTTTTCCCCATGTGCATATAACCCTGACTTTACTTAGTCTTTTCCTCCTAGTCTTTACGTATTTTCCTTAAAAATCTAAATAAGTTGTCACTTAGATTCCAATTCTACAACTTATGGGAGTTCAATGTCCTCCCTAAAATATTTTGCAACATTGTTGTTTTTATGGTCATTGCTGGCTCTGAGCTCAGGCCTAAGCTAACTGAAAAAGTTTAGTTTTTGGATCATTGCCATACTACCTTGACTGCCCATATTTTATTTTATTTTTTAATTTTTTGCGGTACGTGGACCTCTCACTGTTGTGGCCTCTCCCGTTGCGGAGCACAGGCTCCGGACGCGCAGGCTCAGCGGCCACGGCTCACGGGCCCAGCCGCTCTGCGGCATGTGGGATCTTCCCGGACCGGGGCACGAACCCTGTCCCCTGCATCGGCAGGCAGATTCTCAACCACTGCGCCACCAGGGAAGCCCGACTGCCCATATTTTATAACCATTGACCATGAAGTGGAATTTGGTCTCATTCCTTGGTTTACACACACACACACACACACACACACACACTCTTACATACTCACATATACAAGCACACACTCAAATTCGAGTGCTCACTCATACAAAATCTACTTTCAAAAGGTATTTGTAGATTAGGAAGGCTTGGCTAAAAGCTTGAGGGGACACAATATTGAACCTTAAACACTCACATAGTTAAAAACCTTTAGGCTACCCAGCTTTGTTCATTAGCTATTTCCCATCCCCAAATGTATCTTTATTTATTATGCAGAACAATTCAGGTATCTTTTTTGTTTCTTTTTCCTAACTCCTTTTGCCCTCATGGTTTCCTCCCTTTATCCCCAGCGACTCAACAAATAATTTTCCCCCAAAAGTTAGCTCTGTCCATAATCCAGAGCCAAATTTAAAAATAATATCCCCAATAATCTATGTTTTCACATTTCTTATTGGACTTATTCATGTATATTTAATCTTTTTGGTTGCTATGAAGAAAGGACATTTTTGTTTTCTTTTAACTAATTATTGATGGTATTCATGAAACCCTAAAAGTTATATATTCATTTATATCCTGACACCTTTCTAAACTCTTACCAGTTCTACGACTACATTTTTATAAGTCTATAATACGAATTGTAATTAATATATTCTCCTGTTTTCCAAGAGTTGGATACCTCAGTTTTGTTTTATGTCATATTGTAAAATATGATTTTTTTGTGTATGTTTTGATCACCCTTCTCCCATATCAAAGAGCCTATAATACTTTTAGGGTAAGCTCAGGGAAGAGGTTATAAAGAAGTTATAGGGAGTGGCTATGGAATAATGATCCCTGATTTTCTCCCATAATATCAAGGTAGTACTTAAAATGTTTGTTTTTAAAGACACTTTCTGGTAAAAACAGATCACCAATGGTGATTTCATAGTAATAGTCAATAAGCTTTTTTCTTTCTTGTTGGTTTCAGTAACCTTAACCTGCCAGTCAGTCTTCCAAAGAAAGACTCTTAACTATTTATCCCTTTTTGCTCAGAGCATTTATTTTGCCTCCAGACACAGTACCATAATTTCTCATTATACATTCCTGATAAGAGATTTCTAGTGTATAACTTTTCTACATTCCCCCAACTTTGTGATAATGTCCTATCTTAACATGGTTAAGTTTGGGGGATAATAATCATAGTGTTAAACTGTATTTTCTCTTTTCTTACTATAGTTTAGAATTAGTAGTTAAAATACAAAATTTAAAAACTAAAGACCCTCATACTTGCATAGTTGGCACCTTGAACAAATTTCCCATTGAAGTTAACTAGAAAAGCTGAAAAAAGTCTGCTTAAAGAAACAAGTGAACTTAATGGCAGTAAAGAATTCCTGGGTGAAGATCTGCAAAAAGCCAAATCTATTTGAAGCTTTTTTTTTTTTACCCCTACATGCATCTACTGACTCTTGAGAAACCTGGTAATAGGCTGAAAATGTGACCAGTTTTGGAGGCCTTTGAGGCTTGTTGGACTGACATTGGAGAGCACAGACTGCCAAGCATAAGGACCTAGTGAATCTCTCTTGCTTTAGATTAAATGTGGAAAGGCTAAAGTCTATAGGTAATGATGAACTCAATGAATTACAAATAAACAGGTTTTCACAGGGACTGCTGCTCAGATTTCAATCATCTCATGCATAAAACTGCCAGAAACAAATGTAAACCCTCTTTGGAAAAAGAAAACATTATTCTAGTCCTTAATTATTTCTATTTTTAAAATATTTATATTTTATCAGTGTGATGTTTAAATAATTAATTAATTAAAAAAAATTTTTGGCCGTGCCACACAGCATATGGGATCTTAGTTCCCCGACCAGGGATCGAACCTGCATCCCCTGCATTGGGAGTGTAGATTATTAATCATTGGACCACTAGGGAAGTCCCTATTTCTATTTTTTAAAAGGTGCAATGTGCAGCGTATAACCAAAAATATCTAGAAACCTGAGATAAGACAATGTGAACAAAACCCAGCAGAAAAAATAGAGAATAGAAATATACTGTGGCTAGTACTTCCAATACTATGTTAAGCAGTCATGGAGTGAGTGGGCATCCTTGTCTTGTTCCTGATCTTAGAGGAATAGCTTTCAGCTTTTCACCATTGAGTATAATGTTCACTGTGGGTTTGTCATAAGTTGCCTTTATTATGTTAAGATATGTTTCCTCTATACTGACTTTGTTGAGAGCTTTTCTCATGAATGAGTGTTGAATTTTGTCCAGTGATTTTTCTGCATCTATTGAGATGATCATGTGATATTTATCTTTTGTTTTCTTAAGATGGTGTATCATGTTGATTGACTGATGTTGAACCACCCTTCTATCCCTGGGATAAACCCCACTTGATCATTGTGCGTGGTTTTTTTTAATGTATTGTTAAATATGGTTTGCTAAGATTTTGTTGAGGACTTTTACATCTATGTTCAGCAGTGATATTAGCATGTAAATTTCTTTTTAAAATAATGTCCTTATCTATTGGTATCAGGGTAATGCTGACCTTGTAGAATGAGTTTGGGAGTGTTTCCTCCTCTTCCGTTTTTTTGGGTAGTTTGAGGGATAGGTATTAGTTCTTTAAATACTTGGTAGAATTTCCCTGTGATGCCATCCAGTCCTGGAGTTTTGTTTGTTGGGTGTTTATTGACTACTGATTTAATTTCAATACTAGTAATCAGTTTGTTCAGATTTTCTATTTCTTCCTGATTCATTCTTGGAAGTTTGTATGTTTCTAGGAATTTATTCATTTCTTCTAGGTTGTCCAATTTTTTAGTGCATAACTCTTCATAGTATTCTCTTTTGGTTGTATTCTCTGATTTTGATTATAAGTTCTCTTCTTATGTTTATAATTTTGTTTATTGGGGTCCTCTCTCTTTCTCTTAATAAGCCTAGCTGAAGGCTTATCAATTTTGTTTATATTAAAAAATATGGAAAGATAATTACAATTGCAGAGGTTCTCACCCCAAGGAGTGAGGGGTCTAAGCACCACATCAGGCTCCCCAGCCAAAGGGGTTCTGCACTGGGTAGATGGACCCCAGAATGTTTGGTTTTGATGACCAGCTAAGCTCACTTTTGGGAAAGCCAGAGGATTTTGGGAAATAGAAACTCCACTTAAAGGATACACACAAAATCTCAAGTTATCGAGTCTGGCAGAAGCAGTAATTTAAAAGGAGCCTAGATCAGAGCAACCTGCTGATCTTGGAGAGCCTCCCAGAGAGATAGAAGGCAATTGAAACTCACCCTGGGGATATGGACACTGGCAGCAGCCATTCTGGGGAGCTCATCCCACCACCAGGACACTGGTGCTGATAAGCACCATTTGGGAGTACTCCTACTAGCTTATTAGTGCTGGAATCTGGCCCTGCCCACCAGCTTGGAGGCAGCAGTCCCAGGATTCCCCAGATCAGGCAGCTAGCTAGGAAGGGACATGGCCTGACCCACCAGCAGGCCAGCTGCGGTAGGACCCCCTGAGCCCCCAGCATCCCTAGGATCTGTCCAACCCACCAGAGGGGCCCAAACAAAGTGAGTTGGCACTAGCTCTGGGACCCAGCCTCACTCACCAGGGGGGAGGTACCAACCCAGGGACTTCCTTTGTTCTGATCCTGCCCACCTGCATGATGACACCACCTCCATAATATCTAGGTCCCACAACCAGAAACCCCAGGATGTAATTCTGCCCACCAATGGACTGACACTATCCCTGGTACCTGGCCTCACCCACCTGTAGGCAGACACCAGCTCTGGGACATCCCTGGGCCCAAGCCTCACCCATCAGTAGGCCAACACTAGCTCCAGGACACTTTGAGTCCCTCAGTCAGACATCAGTGCCCACCTACCAGTGGCCCATCCTCAGCTCTGGGTCATCCCAGACTGTGCAGCCAGTAATGTCAGGAAGTGGCTTTGCCCACCCCATAGGCCAGATAAGCCCTAGGACACCCGTGGTCCAAGGCCCCACTCATCAGTAGGCTGATACTAGCTCCAGGATCCCTGTCCCACAGCCAGCCACCCCAGGAACTGACTCCACTCACCAGTGGGCCAGCACTAGTCCTGGGACCCCATGGGCTCTGTAGCCAGTTACCTCATGACCTGCCCTGCCCACTTATGGGCTGGCACAAGGACCAGGACTCCCCCGGACATGCAGTCAGCTTCACCATGACCTGGCCTGGCTCACCAGCAGCTAACAGCTTCCTCAGAAGGCAGGGCCTGGCAACCAACCAGACTGGGCACCAGCTATGTCTACCAGGACACTCACAGTAGACAGCCTGCCACAAGGACCCACATAGGGGACACCCCTAAATTATACAGCTCTGCTGACCAGAGGGAAGTGTGCTTCTGGGCCCCACCAGATGTTTCCTACATAAGACCATTTCTCCAACATTGGGAAACAAAACCAACCTATCAAGTACATAGAAATCTAAAAAGTGAATTAGTCAAAATTAGGTGACAAAGAAACATGTTCAAAATGAAGCAACAACATAAAAACTCAGAAAAAGAACTAAGTTAAGTGAAGATAAGCAATTTACCCAGTAAAGAGTTTAAGGTAATGATCATAAAGATGTTCAAATAACTTGGGAGAAGAATGTATGTACAGAGTGAGAAGTGAGAGGCTTTAGCAAAAAGTTAGAAAATATAAAGAAGAACCAAAGAGAGATGAAGAATACAATAACTGAAATAAAAAATACACTAGAAGGAATTACCAGCAGATTAGATGATACAGCAGAATGGATTAGAAAACTAGAAGACAGAATAGTGGAAATCACTGAGGCTGGACAGAAAAAAGAAAGAAGAATTTAAAAAAATGAGTACAGTTCAAGAGACCTCTAGGACAACAACGAGCATACTCACATTCACATTATAGGGGTCCCAGAAGGAGAAGAGAGAGAGAGAAAGGGGTAGAGAACATAAGAACATATGAAGACATAATAGCTGAAAATTTCCCTAACCTGTGAAAGGAAACAGACATCCTGGTTCAGGAAGCAGAGTCCCCAAAAGGATCAACCTTGTATTCAAAATGGCAAAAATTAAAATGGCAAAAATTAATTGTAATTAAAATGGCAAAAATTAAAGTTAAAGAGAGAATATTAAATGTAACAAGGGAAAAGCAACAAGTTACATACAAGGGAAATCCCATAAGGCTACTAGCCAACTTTTCAACAGAAACTCTGCAGGCCAGAAGGGTGTGGTAGGATATATCTAAACTGATGATAGGAAAAAACCTAGGACCCAAAATACTCTACCAGGCAAGGCTTTCATTCATAATTGAAGGAGAGGTCAGAAGTTTACAGACAAGGAAATACTAAAAGAGCTCAACACCACATACCAGGTTTACAAGAAATGTTAAAGGGACTTAACTAAGTGGAAAAGTAAAGGTCACATCTAGAAATATAAAAAATTATGAAGTAAAATATCTCATACATAAGGGTAAATATACAATAAAGGCAGTAGATTAGCCATTTATAAAGCTAGTAGGAAGACTAAAAAGACAAGTTGTAAAATCCCCTAAATTCACAATAAGTAGTTAAGAGATACACAAAACCAAAAAAAAAAAAAAAAAAAAAAAAAGTAAAATATAATGACAAGCAGTAAATGTAGGGGAAAGGGAGTAAAAATGCAGGGTCTTTAAAATGTGTTTGAATTTAAGAGATCAGCAACGCTGATCTCTTACCAACATACTTCTTGGTAACCACGAGCCAAAATCTGTAATAGGCAAACAAACAAAAATGCAGAAGGAAATCCGAAAATGAAAGGAATCTAAATTGGAAAGGAAGAAGTAAAATTTCACTGTAAACAGATGATATGATACTATACAAAGGAAATCCTAAAGACAGCACCAAAAAATCTACTATAACTCATCAATGAATTTGGTCAAGTTGTAGGATACAAAATTAATATACATAAATCTTGTGTTTCTCTACGCTAACAAAAAACTATCAGAAAGAAAAATTAAGGAAACAATCCCATTAACAATCACTTCAAAAAAAAAAATAAAATACATGGGAATAAATCTAAGTAAGGAGGTAAAAGACCTGTTCTAGGAAAACTATGAGACTCTGATGAAAGAAATTAAAGATGACACAAACGGATGGAAAGATAGACTGTGGTCATGGATTGGAAGAATTGATTTTTTTTTTTGTTGTTTTTTTTTGCCACACCGTGTAGCTTGTGGGATCTTAGTTCCCCAGCCAGGGATTGAAACCAGACCTTCAGCAGTGAGAACATGGAGTCCTAACCACTGAATCACCAGGGAATTCCCTTAATTTTATTAAAATGGCCATATTACTCAAGGCAATCTACAGACTCAATGCATTCCCTATCAAAGTACCAATAATATTGTTCATAGCACTAGAACAAATAGTTCTAAAACTTGTATGGAAAGACAAAAGACCATGAATAGTCAAAACAATCTTAAGAAAGAAGAAAAAGACAAGAAGTATCATGGTCTCTGATTTCAACCTATACTACAAAGCTACAGTAATCAAAACAGTATGGTACTTGCATTAAAAACATACATAGATCAATGGAACAGAACAGAAAGCCTAAAAATGAACTCACACTTAGATGTGCAATTAATCTATGACAAAGGAGGCAAGAATATACAATGGGAAAAAGACAGACTCTTCAATACATAGTGTTGGGAAAACTGGACAGCTACATGTAAAAGAATCAAACTGGATTACTCTCTCACACCATACAGAAAACTAAGCAAAATGGATTAAAGATTTAAATGTAAGACCTGAAACCATAAAAATTCTAGAAGAAAACATAAGCAATATGCTCTTTGATATCATTATTAGCAATATTTTTTGGACATATTTTGTCAGACAAGGGAAACAAATAAAAAATAAACAAAAGTGACCTCGTCAAACTGAAAAGCTTTTGCACAGTGAAGAAAACTATCAACAAAATGAAAAGGTCATTTACTGAACAGGAGAAGATATTTGTAAATGATACATCCAGCAAGGGGTTAATATCCAAAATATACAAAGAACTCATACAACTCAATATCAAAGCAAACAACCCAATTAAAAAATGGGCAGAGGACCTGAACAGACATTTTCCCAAGAAGACAAAGAGATGACTAACAGGCACATGAAAAAGTACTCAATATCACTAATCATTGGGGAAATGAAAATCAAAACCACAATGTGATATCATCTCACATCTGTCAGATGGCTATTATCAAAAAGACAACAAAAATATAAGTATTGGTGAGGATGTGGAGAAAAGTGAATCCTCATGCACTAAAGTAGGAATGTAAATTAGTGTAACTACTGTGGAAAACAGTGTGGAGGTTCCTCAAAAAATTAAAAATTGCACTCCTATACAAGCAGCAATTCTAATTCTAGATATTTATCTGAAGAAAATGAAAACATTAATTGAAAAAGATAATGCACCCCTATCTTCATTGCAGCATTATTTACAATAGCTAAGTTATGGAAGCAATCTAAGGGTCCATCGATAGATGAGTGGATAAAAGAGATGTGGTATATACATAAAATGGGATATTACTCAGGCATAAAAACTAATGAAATCTTGCCATTTGTGACAACATGGATGGACCTAGAGGGTATTATGCTAAGTGAAATAAGTCAGATAGAGAGAGACAAATACTGCATGACTTCACTTATATGTGGAATAAATAAAAATTCACAAACATAACTAAAAAGAAACAGTCAGATACAGAAAATGAACAGGTGGTTGCCAGAGGGGAGAGGGATGGAGTGAGAAGAGAAATAAGTGAGGGAAATTAAGATGTATAAATTTTGTTTACAAAATAAATGAGTCACGGGTATGAACTGTATAGTATAGTCACAGGTATGAAATGTATAGTCACAGGTATATAGTCAATAATTATGTAATATATTTATATGGTGACAGAGTAACTAGACTTATCATGGTGGTCATTTTGAAATGTATAGAAATTTTGAATCACTATGTTGAGTACCAGGAAGTAATGTAGAGTTGTAGTGTTGTAGGTCTATTATACTTCACAAACAAACAAACTCATAGAAAAAGACATCAGATTTGTAGTTACCAGAGGTGGGGGGTGAGGGGAGGGGAAATTAGATAAAAGTAGTCAAAAGTTTCAAACTTCCAGTTATAAGATAAATAAGTACTAGAGATGTAATATATAACATGATAATAAACACTGCTGCATGTTATATATCAAAATTAAAAGAGTAAATCCTAAGAGTTCTCATCACTAGTAAAGAAAATGTTTTCTATTTCTCTAGTGTTGTATCTATATGAGCTGATGGAGGTTCACTAAACCTATTGAGTTAATCATTTCATGATGTACATAAGTCAAACTGTATGTTTTACACCTTAAACTTACACAGTTCTATAAGTCAATTATATCTCAATAAAACTGGGGAAAAAAGAGCAGAGTCTTGGATTTTTTTTTATAGCCTTCTAGTAAATCTCACTGGTTTTCAAACCAATTAAGGGGGCTTGTCTGCCTGGTGGCAGACCCCAGGGTGGGGTGCCTAATGTAGGGTTCAAACCCCTTGCTCCTTAGGGAGGATCTCTGAGCCAGTGATATCTCCCTCCTCTTCTGGTCACCTGCTATGGTATGGTATGGATCCCGACTAGATACTTCTTCCCTCCTACCACACTCCATGTGGTTCTTTCTATACAGTGTTCATTGTAGAAGAGCCATTCTGCTAGTCTTCAGGTTGTTCTCAGCGACAGTTGCTATATTTGTAGTTGTAGTTTTAATGTGTTCATGTTCATGGGTGGAGGTGAGCTCAGGGTCTTTCTACTCTGCCATCTTTTTGCCTCTCCCTAAGTAATCATGTAATCATTTTTCATTAGTTTTTAGTTTATCACACCATTTGTTAAAAAATAAGTGTATACACACATGTATATACACATGTATATTTGTATTACTCCTTCCCTTTCTTATTAAAGGTAACATACTATATATGCACTTTCCTTTTTTTAACTTAGCAGTATGTTAATATGTAGAAATATTCCACAATCTCTTTTTTATACCTGAATAGTACTACATTGTGTGACTGCACCATAATTTCTCCAACCAGCCCCATTTGTACCGTTTCCAGTCTCTTACTACTACCAGTAGTGCTGTAGTGTATAGTCAGGTGTGTACATCTTTTTGTATTATTGCAGATATAATGGTATGGTTGGATCAAAGGATAAATGCATATTTAATCTGCTAATTATCAAATACAATATTTTGATTAAATTAAAATTAAGCACTCTAACAAAAGATATGACACCATTAAGAGAATGGAAAGGCAAGTCACAGAGCAAGAGAAGTTATTTGCAACATGTATGACTGACAGAGGAGCCTTATCTAGAATGTATATATGTGTATATAAATCTTTTAAATCTACAAGAAAAAGAAAGGCAACTTAATCCGATAGAAAAATGGATTCAATAACATTAAAATTATGAATAGAAATTTAAATAAAAACTAGTAATTGTTAAAATAAAAAAGTTGGCTAAAACCAAGTGTTGAGACTACAGAGCAATTGGAAAATTGGTGGTAGTGTTGATTGGTACAATTTGGAAAACAGTTTGACATAATTTATTAAAGCTGAAAATACACATATTCATGATTCAGGATTTCCTCTCCTAGATATATGCACAACTAAAATGTGTATAATTGTGCACTAAGAGGTGTGTTCAAGAACATTCATAGTAGCATTGTGCAAACATCCACATGTAGAATGGTTAATAAATTGTGGTTCATTCGTGCAATGGAATGTTCTATACTCATGCAAATGAATAGACTGCATCTACCTGTCACAATGTGAACTTTTAAATATAATATTGAATGAAATAAGCCAGATATACTCTCGCTGCATATCTACATTTTTAGAAGAGGGAGGGAGGATTACCTGGGAATAATGGATATTGCTGCTCTGGGGTCAGAGTACCTTGGTTTGTTTCCTAGCTTCTTTTTTTCTAACTTTATGACCTTAGAAGGCTGCTTACCTTTTTGTATCTGTTTCCTCATTTCTACAATAGAGATGATAATAGTAACTGCCTCATAGTGCTGTGAGGATCAAGTGTGCTAATAAATGTGCTCAGAGCAGGACTCAGCACATAGAGCTCAATACAGGCGTTCCTCTGTATCTGTGGGGGATTGATTCCAGGACTCCCCAGAATTACCAGATCTCTTATAAACATGGCATAACCCAGCCCTCTGTATTTTTGGGTTCAGCATCTGCAGATTCAACTAACCACTAGTTAGCAGATGGTGTGGATGTAAAACTCGTGGATATGGAAGACCTAGTGTATATATTAACAATTAGTTTCCTCTTTCTCCCTTTCCTCTCCTTTTCTTCATTGTTGTTATTAAAGTTATTATTACTATTCTCTCAGGCCACAGTTAATGCAAATGCAGAGGCTCTCAACTTTTTTTTTTTTTTTTTTTTTTTTCCTGTTCGCGGGCCTCTCAATGTTGTGGCCCCTCCCGTTGCCGAGCACAGGCTCCAGACGCGCAGGCTCAGCGGCCATGGCTCATGGGCCCAGCCTCTCCGTGGCATGCGGGATCCTCCCGGACCGGGGCACGAACCCGTGTCCCCCGCATCGGCAGGCGGACCCCCAACCACTGCGCCACCAGGGAAGCCCCTCTCAACTTTCTTTTAAAGTAAGAAAGCATATAGCTCTCCTTTCTCTTAAGGCTCCAACCCCACGGGAGGAAGTCTTCCTAGGGAGACTACCCTTTTTCTTTTGAGAACCCTTATCAGAGCTTGAGCCTGGGGGCATAAGCTGTTCTGTCCGTTGTTCTGTATATGCAGGTGATGGGGAGGAGCCTAAAAAGCCTGGCTGTTCCAAATGTAGTTCTTAATTACCCTGATTGTTGTCCCTATTGACCTCTCTGACTATTGTGTTTAGTCCTTTGAGTTTGGAGCTTCTCCAAAGCACCCTTGAGAAGAACTATACTCCCCGTTGGTATGTTGGACAGATGTTTTCTCTGCTATGGCTTCTTTGTCTATCTGATCCCAGGGATTTCCAGATATTATAAATTTGTCCACATTTTTATTCTGTTAATTGCATTCTTTATCATTTTCTAGTATTATTATGGTTTTTTCCTTTAAAAATATGTTGGGATTTTTGTCATTTCAACAGAACCTTTGGAGAGAGGAGGTAGATAGAAGTACTCCTCTTTGATCTTGTTGTCTGTTCAGAAGTAAACTATATTTGACTCTTGTTATTTAGATGTTTTCTGATTGTCTGTTCCTATCTGACAAGAAGATGTTATATCTTCTGAGATTAGCTTAATTTCTGTTAAGTTTTCCCGTACCTCCTGATTATGTCTCCCCCCTCTCTTCCTGCATACCACATGTTTTAAATCTCTCTGGGGGCTAGCCCCTAGAATAATGCCCTAGTTTGACACTAAGTGAATGTTTGAGTAATTTGCATTAAATATGGCATTTTCCTCTATTTTTAAATGTATTTTCATCCAAGTAACTTTCTTCCAAATGTATCACATTTCTCCTCTGGGTTGTCATTTGATACAAGTACTAGGTCACTGGGAAAATACTGGCCTCTTGCTCGACCTTGGCCTCCCAAACCTCTACTGCTGTAGATTTCCAATTTCCAAGGATGACTGAAAAAGTAATTTAAGACTCACGGATTTCTGCTGTAGTAATTCAGTAGAGGCAATAAAGTGGTAGGGAAGATGTAGGTTAAGAGTAAGGGTAATTATACAGCTACAGACCTTTCATTCAAATCCCAGGTTCTCAGAAGAGCATGGTAAAATTGGGCTCAATTTGAGCTTGATTTGGTATCCAATATATCTGACATTTGATGTGCACATGGCAGTTAAAGCCTCTAAGCAGCCATGATAATTATCATCAAGGGAATAGACTCATCCTCATTCTGGTTGGTCTCTGCTATGTATGACAGCATGCAGAGAAAGGATCTGACAAGTCTAAACAACAATCTAGAGCTCAGGACAAATAGTCTGGGGTTCAGGGGACAAATATTCCTTCTACAGGACGTGGAAGTACAAATAGAAAACCACAGCATCTGTCACTTTGCAAGATTGGGCAAACCCAAAAGAAGGCCACATACAGCCTGTGACAGCCAGTGGCTGGCCAGGGCTCACACAGACTCCACTCACTGAGGTGGGTAGGGCTCTGAAAAGACCTCCAAACCTGGGGATGATGGACTCTGGCCAGGCTGGGGTTCATCTTGCAGATTATGGCTGGGGAAGTTACAGATTAGCATGCATCTTTGTTTCTTCCAGTTGCTCCTCTGGGTTTGCAATGCAGCTTCCACCTCTAAGACCTATTGCTCTTTGTAGCTGGTCTTCTTTATTTGACAATCAGAAGGGTCCTCATTCCTACAGTTGGGTGATGGGTGAAATGAATGCTTATGAGATCCTACTTCCCAGCCTCTGATGCCATGAGAGGAGCCAGTGTGGAGCAGAATCTTGAATCAAGCAGGCCTCAGGGATTTCAGCCAGTGGCGTCAGCTTTTCCTCTGCCTTAGGTGTTATTTGTTTATTTATTTTTAACAAATTTGACATCACCCAGTGATACTACAGGATGCTGACAGACCTTGCAAATTTGTCTTGCCAACTGCTCCTGCCAAAGCAAGAAGGTGAAAGAGCAGCCACAGATGCTGCCATTGCAGCCGCAGCCATCTGCTAGATGATTATATACATACAGTGCTGGTGAGAGGAGTGGGAAAGAGGACACACTTGAAATGTACGGGTCGCTCCAGCTTAGACTCTAGAACACAGCAGAGCTCATAGGTGGTTTCTTGTTTTCCTTTCCTGAGATAACTCTCCACACCTCCCCACTGCCTCTCACTTCCTCCAACTCTGCCATTTCCTGGTGAACATTCAGATGGTGAGCAACGCCCACCTCCCACCCCTTTCTTGGGAGTGCTTCTCAGAGTTGTGGCACCCTTAGGGCCTGCCTTCCAAGCAGAGATTATGTCACCATTCGACCCTCTAGTTCCCTGACCTCTAGTCTTTAAAAATCAATTAAAATCTTTGTTTTTTGGCCAAGTGGCATGCGGGATCTTAGTTCCCCAACCAGGGATTGAACTGGCTCCCCACTTCAGTGGAAGTGCAGATTCTTAACCACTGGACCACCAGGGAAGTCTCTCTCCTTTCTTGAATCTTTTTCAACTCCAGTATAGAAGTTAATGCTGCTCACATTTAGGTCTCCCAGACATAAGGTTACCATGATTTTGTTATTAATATGCAGGTCAATAAAGGCTATAAACAATTCTAGGATGTTGGCTAAGTCAACTTCTCTACACCCCAGTGTTCCCGTTTCTAAAGTAGCAGGTAGCATTCATAAATTCTAATACTTATTGAGCTCTTTGATATATGTCAGGCACTATTTTAAGTACCCTGAGAAGTAAGTATTATTATTATCATGCTTATCTTACAGATGAAGAAACTGAGGTGTAGAGAGTGTAAGTAACTTTTCCATGCAGCTAGAGGTGGTAGAGCTAAGCTCAATTCTAGGCAGCTTGGCTCCAAGTCTTGTTCTGCTATTCACCATATTATAGTCTCTAGAGTCCCTTCCAGTTTTAAGATTCCACAATTTTCTTCAAAGCTCTAGCTTTTCTTTTTTTCCTTATCATGGAGAACAGGATTGCTAGAGTTCAGGACATTAAATGATTATGAATTTCTCATCCTAGTAGAAATGTAGCAGTTCATATCTGGATTGTTAGGCTTCCAACCTTTTCCTGACTCATCAATGCCTAGAACTGCCCATAATATACACCAGGCCATTCCTCAACCCCCAGGAGCATCTGCTGACTTCTCATATCAAGTGTCGACTTCATCAGGCTACTTTAGAAGCTTTCCAACTGTATGAATTTGTGTTTCTTGTGTGATACCATTGCTTTCTAACACATTCCTCCATATAGTAAAACTTGTATTCTTGTTTTCTTATCTTCCCACTTCATTTTGCCCTGAACATTTTGTTTTCATAAGGAATTCACTGTTTTACATTTGTTTGCTTCTAAGTTTACAATGTGCTTTCAGATACCTTATTCAATGGGCTCCCCATGACAAACCTGGATTATTGTAACCAAAGATTAGTTTTTCTACCTTCAGACAGGTCCACCCTAATTTCTGCCTCCTCATAGCTGTCAAAGGAATATTTCAGAATGAATAAATCTGTCCATATCACTACCTTGTTTACAATTTTCCAGTGGATTCTCATGCTCATAGATCATGTTGTTTTCCACCCTTACTGCCTCTCTCTCCTCATGCTCCTCTCCCCACCATGTGACTCAACAAGTGTAGTCCCCAGAACTCACCACAATGTCTCATACCTCTAATCTTTTGCTCTTGCTCATCCTGGGACATCACCTGCTGTCTTCTTTCATTGCATCTCTAATTCCTATTGTCATTTATGATTCTGGGGCCAGATAATCCAGGCAATTTCTCTGCTAACCTCCCTGCTCCAAGATCATGCTCCCCTAGTGTGTCCATCCACATCCTAACATTCGTCAGTTTGTATTGAAATGATTTATTTGTTATGTGCCTTTTCTCCCAAACTACCTTTATTCTTGAAGACTAAACTATATCAGATATATCTTTGAAGCTTTTGAATCCCCAGATCTTAATATTGCTAAACTAAAGAAAGTATGTAGACCTGACTGAATCCTCATTTTATTGATCAGTCAACTAAGTCTGAGAAAGTTTAAATCAACTTCTGCAGGTCTCATGGCTGAAAATGACAGAGCTAGGATTAGACTTCAGGACTGCCAGTGCCTTAAAACTCTTGCCCAAATTGTCCTAATTATGTGGAATAATCTTCCTCCTATTTTACATGTCTCTCCCTCTTTTTCAAATAGTGTCCCAAGATGTACCTTCTCCACCAATCTTCTCCCTCAACTCAAGCTTATAATGACTATTTACTGGATTACCTATTTTATATCACATTTTCTCCCACTTGTCTCTAATCTTTAGATCAGGAACTGCATCTTCTTTCCTCTCTGCCTCATTGCTTGAAAAGGGCACCCAGTGGGCCCCAATCAGTGCTCTCCTTCTGACTGAAATACATCAAAGGAAACCTCAGTGCACATGAACAACACACTTGCCCAGCGTGAGGAGATAATTATTAAGCTTTACTCTGTGCCTAGGGCTAGGCCTCCTCTAGCTCTCCCTCATTTATTCCAGTGTAATGTGCTATGTCAGTTTCCCACTACACCCCATTTCTTTGAGAAATCTCCACTTGGCTGAACAGTCCTGGCATCTGACACAGCCTGAGTAGATTTGTCTTGCTCTGACTGTATAGTAGAAAATGCAAGGGACTTGACATCAAAAGAACTAGGCTTGTGTCCCAGGTCTTTGAGCCCCAGTTTCTCATCTGAATGTTGGGAATCAAAATAGCATATGTCCTGTTTAAGTTACAGAGTTATTACTGTAGGAAGAAATGAGATAAATACATATGAAATGTATTTTTAAAATTTCAAATATACATAATATATATAATACAGTTTATCCTTTATCCTTATTATTTGTAGATTCTGTATTTGTAAATTTGCCTAAAGTTTATTTGTAACCTCAAAACCAATACTTGTGGCACTTTTATGGTCATTTGCAGGCATGCACAGGGCTGTGAAACATTTGGGTTTTTCAACATGCATGTTCCCAGCTCAGGGGGAACAAGGTGATGCTCTGCCTTCCTGTTTCAGCTCATATTGTAAACAAGTGTCATTTTCACAATGTATTTAGAGCCATTTCTTTTTTGCATTTTTGTGCTTTTTGCTTGTGATTTCATGGTTTAAAATGGCCCTCAAGCATAGTGCTGAAATGCTGTCTTATGTTCCCAAGTGCAAGAAGGCTGTGATTTGTCTTTGAGGAAATTACAGTACTATAACTCATACCTTCACTGAGGTATGAGTTATAGTACTGTTGGCTGTTAGTTTAATGTTAATGTACCAACAATATATAATTAAATTAGATGTATTTAAATGGAAGCACACATGAAACAATACTGTGTGTTGATTGGTTGATGAAAATGTTGTGACCAGAGGTATTTGTAAAAGCAATGGTTTCGTACTTGCTAGTTCAATGTTCGTGGTAACTTTATAGAACATAACTACCATGAATAATGATAATCAATTTTATAAGATTTTAAGAGAACCTTCTCACTTGAGGCCACTGCTATTCTGTTTCTTGACCAGTCCCAATCCTTAGCCCAGTGATCCTCAAAATTTTTTTCTCCTTAAGGATCATGGAGGAGCATGTTAAAATATGAACCCCTGACCACAACCCCGGAGATGTAGATTGAGTTGCTTTTGATGCAGGTAGTGGTCCAGGAGCACATGTGGAGAAGGCCTGACTCAGACAAAGGCTCTTGGGTGGCATAGGGCTGGCAGGCTATGGACAGCTATGAGCTTATCATGCTAGGACCATAAGTCTTCTGAAGACTTTCTGTCAAACCCAGTGCTCTGAGCATCTTTTCCCCTGGCCTGACCCCAATTCCTGTAGGTCCCCTTTCTTATCTTTCACTGGAGTTTCTGGAACCAAAGATGAGGGGAAGGCCAAGGAGAGAGTAAGGGAATGACCATACTAGTACCAATCACTCAAGCCTTTGAGGTTTTGGAGAATCACACGTACATCCTGCTCTTCAACTTTTTACTAAATTGTCCCCTCAGACATGGATGAGAAGCCAAATTGTATTCCCCCCAGCCCACAAGCATGAGACTGAGAAGCAGCAGGGCCACTGCTGTCAGATTAATACCTCCTACCAGATAAGTGGTAACACTGGCCAATACTTAAATTCATTGCGTTTTGTCAAGGGAATGTTAATTAGTTTCCTGCAAGAATTCACTTTTCCAATTAATCTCTGCTCCCAAACATGACAAGAATATTTAGAGACTTTTTTTAAATGACAAGAACTTTATGTTGTGTTCAATGAGGAAAAAAATATGCTTTCAGAACTCATCAATCTCATGCTCAAAATAGGGCACTCCAGGAGTCAAGATAGTATGTCCTCACAGAATGTTAAAGAAGGTGGTTACAGTGGAAGAAGGTGTGCTGTGGACATCAGACAGCCTGGGTTCAAACTCTTACTTTGTTATTTTCTAGCATTGTGAGTTTAGAAACAGTACTCAACCTCCCTCTTCCTCTTCTAGAAAAAATGTAGACAAAGGCTTCTGTAAGTTTAGAAGATGCCATGAAGGTTCCCAGCCTGGTATACCTTGGAACATGGTAAGAGCTCCACAAATGTTAGCTTTCTCTTCCTTCCTCTTCCAACCTCCTGTAGACATTAGGAGGCTTTCTCATTTCTTGCATGTCTCTGTGGTACTGGCTATGCTCCAAATTCTAGAGGGAGTGCTTTCTACCTGCCTTCCTCCTTCTCCTTTTCCTTTGAAAATTTCTTCCATTTCTTTAGAGACTTTTTTAGGAATGACCTTAATTGACAAGCTGATTCTATGCTGATGTGATTATGGATAGTAAGGAGTTAATGCATCACCCTTCCCATGTGACAAGTTCCACTTTATCATGGATTTTCCAGAAATGAATACTGGGAATTTCTGAGTGACTTAGTTTGAGAGTGGGGGGCATATCTCAAGTTAGCAGAGGTTTAGCATGTATGAGGGCTTGGCCTTGACTGAGGACTTATTGCTGGAGAATGATTCAACTTTGAAGGGAGAAGGCTAGGATCCTGAATTATGAAACAATACAGTCATATATATAAATCTTGACTTTACCACTTACTGTGTCACCCTAGGCGAATAATGACCTTTCTGAGCCTCAGGTTTCTTAGCTGTAAATCTAAGGTAACAATACTTGTCCTTTAGAGTTTTTGTGAGGATAGGGAGTATTATAGGTAACTGTCTGGCTCATAGTATGAGATCAACAAATGGCAGTTACTATTATAGATCAGTGAAAGATTGATCTGGAAATGGCTAACAGCTGACAGGCTCAGTGAGTATGAACTGTGTCAGTAGTTTTCAACTAGTTCTACTAGTTTCTTTCATCTAATAATTTCACACGGTGATAATCTGGTGTCAAGTGAATTTCAAGATAAATCATAAGCAATTTTTCTCTATTAACAGTTAAATAACTAATATTTGGGATAATTTTTAAGCTATCACTCTCATTTATTTGTCTTCTGATATGCTTTCTTGAATAGGAGAGAAAGGTGTGGATTAAATGCCAGTTTCCTGGAAAGAACATATATGAGAATGTATCTTGTATGTGAACATCCTTCATTGTGTACATTAAGGGATAAAAAAGGTTAAAAGTCACTGAGGTAAGTTAGAGCCAGAAGCAATAGCTAGTCAGGTAGATACTGACAATACCCTTTGGGGCTCCCTGCTTCAGAGTTATGTGAGTGTGCACAGCTGACCGTATGACCCCTACCCTCTGTTTTTCCACACTCCTGTTTTGCTTGGTGTGAAGCCATTGCCCAGATCTTTCTCTGGGTACAGGCTGGTTGCAACTTTGTTCCTTGGGGCTGATCACACTGAAAATGCCTTGGATCTCTCCAGAAGCCAAGTGCCTGAGACTCCTGGCTTCACTCAACTGGCCTTTCACATCATCCTATGATATGTGAGCTTGAGGGTTACCATTAGTAGAGAAGCCAGTTTTAGGAGTAGGACTTGTTTGTCCCACTGAAAAAGTAAGAACTTGTCCTTCCCCAAGATTCATTCAAATCAAGTACTCCCTGAGCTTGTGTGGAAAACAGCGAGAAGCTGATTGACCATCAGGAATGACCCACCTCTCCTAGGCTGAGTTGGGTATAACTTCTGTAGGAACTAATATGATGTCTTTGCCTTTTTATTTCTTTCACTCTTCTGATTTTTCTTTATAGCTCAAGCATAGGTACAGAGCAGGCACCAAGAAAATGTTTCTTCAATGTTTAAACAAATGACTGGAATAGCTTATGTATGTTTAATACAATTCCAGTGAGATTAAGCATAGGAATGCTTCTTTAAGGAAAATTGAAGGAAATTGTTCAGAAAGGTTTTGGGTTGCACCAAACAAAACAAAGGAAAGCAATATACAAATAAACAAAAGCTTATTGTGTTCTTGTTGCTCCAGGAATGATTGCTCTATACTTTTCAGATAGAAAAACTAAGGCATGGAGAATATAAGTGATTTGCCCTAATTCACACAAGTAGTAAATAGGAGATCCAGGATTTGGAACCAGATTTAACTTATTTCCCTCACCTACCCACTCATATAACCCACATTAAATCTAAGGAATGTAAGTATGTGGCATCAGAACTCCTTTGGTTGTGAAGGAAATAATTAAGCCTGGTTGCTCCAATCTAATAAAAAAGCTACTTCTTTAACTTCAAAAGAAATTAGGTTGGCAAAATACATACCATTAGGCCGTTAATATAGTTGATTAAATCAACACTAAGGATTTCCGTTCAAGGAAGGGCACCATAGAGAGATATAACTAAGAGATGATAGACTGGGGAGAGATGTCTTGAATCAAAAAGCAATTAATATCTAAACTATAGAAGGAACATTTTTATTTAATAGGAAAAGACAGAAACCAAAATAATGAATGTGGAAAAAAACCTCCCCAAACAATGAAAAAACCCAAACTCTTTAAATAGATGAGATGGCTCCAAGTCCCTCATTATCAGAGATGTGTAAATTAAAACAACGACTTTCTTCATTTTTACTAAGTCTGGGTGTAAATTGGATAACATGGAGTGTTAGCAAAGCTGTGGGGAAGCAGGACCCTCATGCAGAACTGTGAGCTAACACAGGTATTGTGTGAAGCCATCTGGTGGCCCTCAATGAAGTCAAGTCTCTCCCTGCTCCATGACCCAGCAATCCATTCCTGGGGCTATATCCCAGAAAATCCTTCTATAAGTCCATAGGAGGACTTAGCTGAATGTGGTCATGAGGAGCTGAACCACCTTTATGGTGGCTGCTGTCTATGTCTGCTCTGCAGCAGTTAGGAGTGAGAAACACACTCAGCAACATGGATAAATCTTAAAATGAGATTAGAGTGAAAGAAAAAGAATGAAGTCTGTTATCCAATATTCAGGTTAATTAAAGATAGAACTATTTTTACAAGAAAAAAATTGTTTCAGTTTACTGAGGTATAATTGATGAAGTTATAAGGTGTTTAAAGTGTACAATGTGGTGATTTGATATACATATACATTATGAAAGCATTCTCTCCATCCAGTTAATTAACATATCCATCACTTCACGTTTGTCTCTTTTTTGGTGAGATCATTGAAATTCTACTCTCTTCGCATATTTTAGTTATACAATAGCATTATCAACAATAGTCACCATGTTATACATTAGATCCTCAGATCTTATTCATCTTACAGCTGAGAGTTTGTACCCTTTTACCAAGCCATCTCTATTTTTCCCAACCCTCAGCCCAGTTTTCTACTCCATTTCTATTTTTTTTAAACATCTTTATTGGAGTATAATTGCTTTACAATGGTGTGTTAGTTTCTGCTTTATAACAAAGTGAATCAGCTACACATATACATATATCCCCCATCTCCTCCCTCTTGTATCTCCCTCTTACCCTCCCTATCCCACACCTCTAGGTGGTCACAAAGCACTAAGCTGATCTCCCTGTGCTATGTGGCTGCTTCCCACTAGCTATCTATTTTACATTTGGTAGTGTATATGTGTCCATTCAACTGGCAACCACTTTTCAATTCTGTTTCTATGAGTTTGACTTTTTAAATAGATTCCAAATATAAGTGATATCATACAGTATTTGCATTTCTCTGATTTATTTCACTTAGCAATGCCCTCCAGATTCATCCATGTTGTCATGAATGGCAGGATTTCCATCTTTTTAAAGGCTGAATAATATTCCATCTATCTATCTATCTACCTATTATCTATCTGTCTGTCTATCACATTTTCTTGATCTATTCATCCATTGATGGATACTTAGAGTGTTTCCATACCTTAGCTATTGTGAATAAAGCTGCAATGAACATGGGAGTATAGATTTGTGTGTGTGTGTGTGTGTGTGTGTGTGTGTGTGTGTGATAAAGATTTCATTTCCTTTGGATTAATACCCAGAAGTGGGATTTTTAATTTTTTGAGGAACCTCTATACTTCTTTCCATTGTGGCTATGCCAGTTTACATTCCCAACAACTGTGTCCAAGGGTTCCCTTTCCTCCACTTTCCCATCAGAATTCATTACCTCTTATCTTTTGGACAATAGCCATTCTAACAGGTGTGAGGTGATTGTGGTTTTGCTTTACATTTCCTTGATTATTAGTGATTATTATTATTATTAGTTGAGCACCTTTTCGTGTTACTCTTGGCCATTTGTATATCTTCCTTGGAAAAATGTCTATTTAGGTATCTTCCCATTTTTTAATTGGGTTGTTTATTTTATAGCTATTGAGTTTTGTAAGTTTCTTGTATATTTTGGATATCAACACTTTATTGAATATGTGGTTTGCTAATATTTGATACTTCCACTCAATACATTGCCTTTTCATTTTGATGATGGTTTCTTTCACTAGGCAGAAGCTTTTTAGTTTGATGTAGTCCCACTTGTTTATTTTTTCTTTGGTTGCCTTTATTTTCAGTGTCAAATCCAAAAAAATGATCTCCTGTGTTTTATTCTAAGAGTTTTACAGTTTCAAGTCTTAATTCAAGTCTTTAATCCATTTGAGGTGATTTTTGTGAATAGTATAAGAGAGGAATCCAGGTTTATTCTTTTGCATGTGGTTGTCAGGTTTCCCAACACCACTTTTTAAAAAGTTATTATTGGATTACAGTTGATTTACAATGTTGTGTTAGTTTCAGGTGTACAGCAAAGAGAATCAGTTATACATATACATATATTCATTCTTTTTCAGATTCTATTCTCATATAGGTTATCACAGAATACTAAGTAGAGTTCCCTGTGTTATACCATAGATCCTTGTTGGTTATCTATTTTATAAATAGTAGTATGTGTATGTTAATCCCAAAATCTTGATTTATCCCTCCCCCTACCACGTCTCCCCTTTGGTAACCATAAGGTTTTTTTTTTAATATCTGTAAGTCTGTTTCTGTTTTGTAAGTAAGTTTATTTGTATCACTTTTTAGATTCCACATAAAAGTAATAAATTATATTTGTCTTTCTCTGTCTGACTTACTTCACTCAGTATGAGAGTCTCTAAGTCCATCCACATTGCTGCAGATGACATTATTTCGTTCTTTTTTATAGCTAAGTAATATCCAATTGTGTATATGTAACACATTGTTTTTATCCATTCCTCTGTTGATGGACATTTGGGTCACTTCTATGTCTTGGCTATTGTAAAGAGTTCTGCAATGAACATTGGGGTGCATGTATATTTTCAAATTATGGTTTTCTCTGGATATATACCAAGGAGTGGGATTGCTGGATCATATGGTAGTTCTATTTTTAGTTTATTTAAGGAAACTTCATAGTGTTTTCCATAGTGGTTTTACCAATTTACATTCCCACCAACAGTGTAGGAGGGTTCCCTTTTCTCCATACTCTCTCCAGCATTTATTGTTTGTAGGCATTTTGATGATGGCCATTATGACTGGTGTGAAGTGATACCATGTAGTTTTGATTTACATTTCTCTAATAATTAGTGCTGTTGAGCATCTTTTCATGTGTTTTTTTGGCCAACTGTATGTCTTCTTTGGAGAAATTTCTATTTAGATCTTTTGCCCATTTTTTGATTTGGTTGTTTTTCTGTTACTGAGCTACATGAACTGTTTGCATATTTTGGAGATTAATCCTTTGTCGGTTGCTTTGTTTGCAAATATTTTCTCCAATTCTGTGGGTTGTTTTTTGTTTTGTTTATGATTTCCTTTCCTTTCCTAATTAAGCTCTTAAGTTAAATTAGGTCCCATTTATTTGTTTTTATTTTCATTAGTCTAGGAGGTGGGTCAAAAAAGATCTTGCTGTGATTTATGTCAAAGGCTGTTCTGCCTGGGTTTTCCTCTAAGTATTTTAGAGTGTCCAGCCTTACATTTAGGTCTTTAATCCATTTTGAGTTTATTTTTGTGTGTGGTGTTAGGGAGTGTTCTAATTTCATTTTTTTACATGTAGCTGTTCAGTTTTCCCAGCACCACTTATTGAAGAGACTGTCTTTTCTCCAAAGTATATTGTTGCCTCCTTTGTCATCGATTAGGTGACCATAGGTGCTTGGATTTATCTCTGGACTTTCTATCCTGTTCCCTTAATCTATATTTCTGTTTTTGTGCCAGTACCATACTGTCTTGATGACTATAGCTTTGTAGTATAGTCTGAAGTCAGGGAGCCTGATTCCTGCAGCTCCATTTTTCTTTCTCAAGATTGCTTTGGCTATTTGGAGTCTTTTGTGTTTCCATACAAATTCTAAAATATTTTTGTTCTAATTCTGTGAAAACTACTATCAGTAATTTGATAGGGGTTGCACTGAACCTGTTGATTGTGTTGGGTAGTACAGTCATTTTCACAATATTGTTTCTTCCAATCCAAGAACATGGTATATCTCTGCAACTGTTTGTGTTGTCTTTGATTTCTTTCATCAGCATCTTATAGTTTTTTCAGTATAGGCCTTTTGCCTCCTTAGGTAGGTTTATTCCTAAGTATTATATTCTTTTTTGATGTGTTGGTAGATGGGATTGTTTCCTTAATTCCTCTATATGATCTTTCATTGTGAGTGTATAGGAATGCAAGAGATTTCTGTGCGCTAAGTTTGTATCCTGCAACTTTACTGAATTCATTGATGAGCTCTACTAGTTTTCTAGTAGCATCTGTAGGATTTTTATGTATAGTATTATGTCATCTGCAAACAGTGACAGTTTTACTTCTTTTCTGATTTGGATTCCTTTTATTTCTTTTAATTCTCTGATTTCCCTGGCTAGGAATTCCACAACTATGTTGAATAAATTGGTGAGAGTGGACATCCTTGCCTTGTTCCTGATCTTAGAGGAAATAAGATTTTCACTTTTGTGTTGATGTTTGCTGTGGGTTTATTGTATATGGCTTTTATTATGTTGAGGTAGGTTCTATCTATATCCATTTTCTGGAGGTTTTTTTTTTTAATCTAAATGGGTACTGAATTTTGTCAAAGCTTTTTCTGCATCTATTGAAATGATCATATGGTTTTTATTCTTCAGTTTGTTTATGTGGTGTATCATATTGATTCATTTGTATATATTGAAGAATCTTTGCACCCCTGGAATAGATTCCACTTGATCATGGTGAATGGTCCTTTTAATATGTTGTTGGATTCAGTTTGCTACTATTTTGTTGAGTATTTTTGAATCTATGTTCATCAGTGATATTGGCCTGTAATTTTCTTCTTTGTGTGATATCTTTGTCTGGTTTTGGTTTCAGGGTGATAGTCGCCTTGTAAAATGAGTTTCCTCTGCAAATTTTGGGAAGAGTTTCAGAAGAGAAGGTGTTAACTATTCTCTAAATGTCTGATAGAATTTTTCTGTGAAGTCATCTGGCCCTGGACTTTTGTTGGGAGTTTTAAAGTCACAGTTTCAACTTCAGTACTTGTGATTGGTCTGTTCATATTTTCTATTTCTTCCTCATTCAGTCTTGGAAGGTTGTACCTTTCTAAGAATTTGTCCATTTCTTCTAGATTGTCCATTTTATTGGCCTCTAGTTGCTTGTTGTAGTCTCTTGTGATCCTTGGTATCTCTGTGTTGTCTATTGTAACTTCTCCTTTTTCATTTCTAAATTTACATATTTGAGTCCTCTCCCATTTTTCTTGATAAGTCTGAATAAAGGTTTGTCAATTTTGTTTATCTTCTAAAAGAACCAGCTTTTAGTTTCATTGCTCTTTTCTACTGTTTTCTTCATCCTATTTCATTCATCTCTGCTCTGATCTTTACGATTTCTTACCTTCTACTAACTTTGGGTTTTGTTTGCTCTTCTTTCTCTAGTGGTTTTAGGTGTAAGGTTAGATTGTTTATTTGAGATTTTTCTTGTTTCCAGAGCTAAGATTGTACTTCTATAAGCTTCTCTCTTAGAACTGCTTTTGCTGCATCCCATAGGTTTTGGACTGTTGTGTTTTCATTGTCATTTGTCTCTAGGTATTTTTTGATTTCCTCCTTGATATCTTCAGTGATCCATTTGTTGTTTAGTAACATAGTGTTTAGCCTTCATCTGTTTGTGTTTTTTATAGTTTTTTCCTTTAATTTATTTTTAATGTCATAGTGTTGTGGTCAGAAAAGATGCTTGAAATGATTTCAGTATTCTTAAATTTGCTGAGGTGTGATTTTTGGACCAGCATGTGGTCTATCCTGGAGAACGTTCCATGTGCACTTGAGAGGAATGTGCATTCTGCTGCTTTCAGCTGGTATGCTCTGTAAATATCAACTAAGTCCAACTGCTGTAATGTGTTATTCAAGGCTTTTGTTTCCATATTAATTTTCTGTCTGGATGATCTGTCCATTGGTGTAAGTGGTGAGTTAAAATCCCCCATTATAATTATGTTGTTTGTCAATTTTCCTTTTTATGGCTCTTAGCATTTGCCTTATATATTGAGGTGCTCCTATGTTGGGAGCGTATATATTTACAGTTGTTATATCTTCTTCTTGGATTGATCCCTTGATCATTATGTAGTGTCCTTCTTTGTCTCTTGTAGCAGTCTTTTTTTTTTTTTTTTTCTTGTAGCAGTCTTTATTTTAAAGTGTATTTTTTCTGATAGGAGTGTTGCTACCCAGGTTTCTTTCGATTTTCTTTAGCATGGAATACCTTTTTCATCCCCTCATTCTCAGTCTGTATGTGTCTCTATATCTGAAGTGGTTCTCTTGTAGGTAGCATATATACTAGTGTTGATTTTGTATCCATTCATCTGGTCTGTGTCTTTTGGTTGAAGCATTTAACCCATTTACATTTAAGGTAATTATCAATATGAATATTCTTGCCACTTTGCTAATTGTTTTGGATATGTTTTTGAAGGTCTTTTTTCCCCTTCTTATTTTGTTCTCTTCTCTTGTGATTTGATGTCTATCTTTAGTGTTTGTTTGGATTGCTTTTTCTTTTTTTGTGTGTGTATCTACTGTAGATATTTGGTTTGTGGTCCCCATTAGGTTTTGATATAGCAGTCTATATATGTACAAGATTGTTTTCAGTGGCTGGTCTCATAATTTCCTGTGCATTTCTAATATTCTGCATTTGTGCTTTTCTCATGATTGTTGGTTTTTATATCATATTTTTGTGTGGATTATTTCCTACCTTTGCTGTATGTTTGCCTTTACTGGTGACCTTTCTCATTTGTAATTTTCTTGATTCTAGTTGTGACTTTTTCTTTTATGCCTAGAGAAATTCCTTTAGGATTTTTTGTAAAACTGGTTTGGTGGTGCTGAATTCTCTTAGCTTTTGCTTGTCTGTAAACTTTTGATTTCTTCATCAAATCTGAATGAGAGTCTCCTGGGTAGAGTATTCTTGGTTGTAGGTTCTTCCCTTTCATCACTTTAAATATATCATGCCACTCCCTTCTGGCCTGCAGAGTTTCTGCTGAAAAATCAGCTGATAACCTTATGGGAATTCCCTTGTATGTTATTTGTTGCTTTTCCTTTGCTGCTTTTAATATTTTTTTTCTTTGTCTTTAATTTTCTTCAGTTTGATTAATATGTGTCTCAGCATGTCCCTCCTTGGGTTTATCTTGTATGGACCCTCTGTGCTTCCTGAACTTGAGTGTCGCTTTTCTCAGGAAAGTTTTTGGTTATCATCTCTTCAAATATTTTCTCAGGCCCTTTCTCTCTCTCATCTCCTTCTGGGACCCCTATGATGCAAATATTGGTGCAATTAATGTTGTCCCAGATGTCTCTGAGACTGTCCTCATTTCATTCTTTTTACTTATTTCTGTTCCATGGCAGTGATTTCTACTATTTTGCCTGCCAGCTCACTTTCCTGTTCTTCTCCCTCAGTTATTCTGCCATTGACCTCCTAGTGTATTTTTCATTTCAGTTATTGTATTGTTCATCTTGGTTTGTTTGTTCTTTAAATATTCTAGCTCTTTGTTAATCATCTCTTGTAACTTTTTGGTCTGTGCCTCTTTTCTTTTTTAAGATCTTGGATCATTTTTACTATCACTACTCTAAATTAGTTTTTGTGTAGATTGCCTATCTCCATTTCATTTTGTTGTTCTTGTGAGTTTTTTTCTTTTTCCTTCATCTGGAACATATTTCTCTGCCATCTCATTTTGTCTAACTTTCTGTGGTTTTGGTCTCCTTTCTGCTGAATGGAGGATTGCAATTCCTCTTGCTTTTGGAGTCTGCCCTCTGGTGAGTGAGACTGCTCCTGAGACTTGTGCAGGGTTCCTGGTGGGAGGGACTGGAACCTGCCCACTGGTGGGTGGAGCTGGTTCTTGTCCTCTGGTGGGCAGGGCCATGTGAAGGGGTGTGTTTAGAGGTGGCTGTGAGCTCATTATGGCGTTAGACAACCTGTCTACTGGTGGGTGGGTCTGTGTTCCTAACCTGCTGGTTGTTTGGCCTAAGATGTTCCAGGACTGGAGCCTGTAGATTATTGGGTACAGCCAGGTATTGATGCCAAAAAGGCAACCTCTGGGAGAGCTCATGCTATTTAATATTCTCTGTGTTTTCTCTCACCTGTGTCCTTGCTGTACAACCCCCACCCCCAGTGAGCCACAGCTGACCCTTGCCTCCCCAGGAGACCCACCAAGGCTTGTAGATAGGTCCAGCCCCAGCTCCTATGGAGTTACTGTTTTGGGCTGGGTCCTAGTGTATGTGAAACCCTGGGTGCTCCCTCCAAGAGTGGAGCCTCTGTTTCCCCCAGTTCTGTGGAACTCCTGTACTCAAATACCCTGGTCTTCAAAGCCAAATGCTCTGGGAGTTCTTACTCCTGATGCAAGACCCTCATACTGGGGAGGCTGATGTTGGGTTCAGGACACTCACTCTTGTGTGAGAACCTCTACAATATATTTTCCAGTTTGTGGGTCAGGTATGGGATGGGATTATGTCATGAAAGCGGCCCTCCTACCATTTCATTGTGGCTTCTGCCTTGTCTTTGAATGTAAAATGTCTTTTTTTGGTAGGTTTCAGTCTTTTTTGTCAATGGTTGTTCAGCAGTTGTTTGAGACTTTGGTGTTTTCATGAGAGGAGGTGATCTCAAGTCCTTCTACTCTGCCATCTTTTCCAGATTCCAGAAACATCTAATTTTGCTCTCTCCTAAACCCTGTAAAAACTTCAGAGAATCACAGCATTAGGAGGAAGAACCTTGAAAACCAACCATTTCTGAAATGTCAAACCTGTGGTCTCCAAACCTCAGGCGTCTCCTCAGCAGTCCACTTGGCCAGCATGTTCTGCTCCCAGTCTGGTAGAAGTAATCTTTGTTCTCTGTGTTCATTTTGCTCTTTGGCCTTACCCTAATAGACACTTTTTGCCCCTGAACTATATGTCTATTTTTGCTCTGGGTATCCCTCACAGCACATGCTTTTTGCCAGCAGTTAATGATTTTCTTTCTCCCAACACCATATATTGAAGGGACTATCCTTTCCCTATTGTATATTCTTGGCTCCTTTGTCAAAAATTAATTGGCCATATATGAATGGGTTTATTTCCACGTTCTTTATTCCATTGATTCATTGTGTCTGTTTTATTATACTGTTTTTTTTATTATAACTTTGATATATAGTTTGAAATGAACTGCCTCCAGCTTTGTTTTTTCTTAGCAGCTGCTAAAGCTCTGGCACCAGATGTATGTACAAGCTCCTTTCAGGGAGATACTGGTGACTTGATGTTGCCTATAAGAAGAAGGCGGGGTAATGTTCACCAGATTCCCTCATCTCCAGAGAGGAATATAGCCAGTCCCTAAATGCATGCTAAATTAGAATCCTGACCCACAACCAGCAGGTTTTAAAGTATGCAGATGAATCCCTTTTAGGGAAAGACTGAGATACGGGCATTTTTGTCTGTTCTCTCTGTACTGAGCCCTGGGTGGATAGCCAGTTTAGAACTACTTCTTTGTTTGCTACAGTCCTGTGAACCTTCTGAACAAAAGTGCCATTGGCTATCAGAACCAGGCAATCTGGGAGTCCATTCTTGGGCAGTAGTGCAAAAGCTGGCATGTAGACATGTATATAGGCTCCTTTCAGGGAGATACTGCTGACTTACAGTGGGCTGGAGAGAAATGGCAAGGGAGTGTTTGTTGGTTTTCCTCAACCCTGGGAGGATTACAGACTACCCTTAGATGTGTGCTAATAAATGAGAAATCCAACCCTCAGGCAACAGCTTTCAAATGTATGCAGATAGACCTGTTTCAGGGAAAGACTGGGAGATAGCCATTTTTTCCCTACTCCCAGTCTGCTGGGCCCTGTGCTGTGGTGAGTCCTCACTGACCATTAACAACTGCTTCTTTGTTTGCTATGGTTTTGTACTCTCATGGATGCAAGCCTGGTTGGCTTTCAGAGTTAGGAGTTTTGGGGTCTTACCTTTTGGGTGGGAGTCTAAAAAGTTGGGGTGCCAAATGTAGGGTCCAAATCCTTCATTGTTCAAAGAGAAGCTGGGATTTGGGACTTTCCTCCTGTTTGTATGATGCTATACCAGGGTGGGCTTTATGGTGAGAGTGTGTCTCAGGCTTTCCTAGCTATTTCAGTGTGGATATTTTCTCATTCTCCTGATGTGTAGGAATCAGCCCTTCAGCTTGTTTCTGGTTTTCTTTCAGAGTTAATTGCTCTGTGTGTAGTTGTATATTTGCTGTGTCTGTGGGAGGACAGGAGTTCAGGAGCCTCCTATGTTGTCACTTTGGTCAATCCCTACCCGAAAAACTTGTTTAAGGAAGCAAATGGATGTGGTTCTTAACTTCTAGCATATCCAGTTTTTGAGGTTTAAACTTGTTGACTGAAAAAAAAGCGTAACCTAAAACTTGAGAATTATGTTTTGTTCTGTGGACTTCCTGAGGACTTATGCCTGGGATACAACCTCTCAGATAGCTCTGAGGGACTGTTCCAAAGATGTAAAGGAGGAGCCAGGATATGCAGGAGTTTTTGCTAAAAAAACTCCATGTAGTCGAACATCAAAAGATTACTGCTAATCACAAATACAGACATCTCAAGTTAATGATTTTAGTACTTTTCTAAGTGAATGGGAAGATTCAAGAATCTAGGCTTATTTAAATCACTCCTTTGATATGTACCTTAACTATCTAGGGCTAATATCCTGTTTTTTCTCCATCTGTCTTACCCTCAGGGCCCACTGTCCAGGGTGGCTGCAGTGACTGATGCCTTTAAGGGTGAAACATCCTTTGTTTAAAATAAATTCTAGAAATGCATATGAAAATATCACATAAACTTTCCTTAATAGATATATAGATTGCTTTGTAAGATGTGTTTCTAATGTGTGAAAACTTTTATGTATCTAAAAATCTAAATGCATTGAAATTTAAGTGGAATATATGGAAGAAGTCTATAATTTTTTTATTAGAGGAAAAATTATTTGGAACAGAATAATTATTTATTTGTTTCTCATTTTGTCTTTTTGTACCTGGGATTTATTAATGCAAACACATCATTCTTTTTCTGAATAAGAGGTAATAACCATCATTTGATAAAGCCCTTTAAAGATTTTATCATATGCTTCATTTTTGACAGAGGATTACTAAGGGATAGTGAAGTTACAGGGTACAAAATAAGACTGAGCTGTAATTGGCTCATTCTATATGGTGCTGAGGATTGCAAAACACTTTCCTCCTCATGCAGATTTTCTAAAGATGGTTTAGGAAAGGTAAATGATGTATGTCTGTGTGGTGAAAATCCACTCTTATCCTAAATGAAATAAACAGGCATGCCCAGTGGAGTGTGCAGGCACCAGCCTGGTTACAAGTGTGTTGCCAGAAAACTAGCAGAGATGAAGGCAGGGTTGACATGAGGCAGGGACATTTCAAATGGATGCCAGAGAGGCAGGACATCTTCATAAGGGTCACTACAAGTGGCAGGTACAGATGGCTGGAAATGTTCAACACGGACTCCAAGGCAATTACTGAAGTGACTGGCTCTGTTTAAACTAAGAAGCCAGAATCATCTACCAATAACCTGAAATGGTGGCAGCTGCATTTTTGAGGAAAGAAGACATAAATCTCAGGGTCAGTGATTTCTATTAAAGGGTGACATCTACCTATCATTTCAGGGTGATCTAGCATCTGTGCATCATTCAAGAGTAAATCTAATCAGATATAGCATTCAGACTGTGCCTTTTACATTTGCAGCTAAAGAATTTCCATTGCACTCAGCTTTGTTCAAAGGTCGCATTGAGGGCTAGTGACTAACAGCAGCTTTAGACTCTATTGGATTATATGTCATTCATTATGTAATGGACTTTTGTCACTTATTTTGAGAGCTTAATATCTTCTTCTGTTTGGAAATGTCTTATGAGCCTGTCTCTCACTATGAAAGCTTAAAATGTAAGATGTTCAGATATTCAGTTTCCCAGCCTCCCTTTCAGTTAGGGCTTAGGCACATAGTTTAGGCTCTGACAACCACATACAACCACATTGTATCTTGGGTCAGGAACTAGAAGTGCTAAGTACCTGAAATGGAGGAACATGAAGAACAGTAACACCAGTTTTCAGGGAAAACAACCATAGCAGCCCAATGGCTGTATCCACTGACTGGTGCCCATAATGGTGGTGGGAGTCTGGGGTAGGGAGGTGACAGTGCCTTCAGTGGATGGTTTTGTGGTATGGGAATTTTGGCTGTAATCCAGGTTCATGTATTAGCTTCCTTTATTCTTGACTGCTTTCCAAACCTGGCCTTCCTGGCAACAGTGAACAGCCTTTCAAAAAATTTGTTTTCTGCTTATGCCAGCCAGAGTTGGTTTCTGTTGCAACCAATAAAGCTGACTGATACAGGATGCATACCCAGGTTTCTGATGGTAATTGCTTTCTGGAATAAAGTTTGTAGCCTGTGGTTTTTTCCACATTTGATTTGTCTCTGATAAGGTGTAAAGCTATATTATAAATAGCTCATCATCATAATCTTTTAAACTCTGTGATTTCAATATCACATCTTTAAGTTATTCACAAAATTAATGTTAAATGAACACCTACAATGTGCCAGATACTATACTAGAAATTGGAATAACCAGTAGCTCCTGGTCTCATGGTACTCACTGTGTGAGAAGGGAGATGGACAAAAAAAATGAGCAGTTGCATTATAGTTATTGTGTAAGGGCAGTGGGCTTTAAGAGCACCTAAGAAGATCATCTATCCATCTAGCCTAATAAGGGACTGTGTAGCTGCATATAGTATACATTTACCTGAATATTCTGTTTTTTAACTGAAGTATAGTTGATTTACAATGTTTCAGGTGTACAGCAAAGTGATTCATCTATACATATATATTTTTTCTTTTTCAGATTCTTTTCCATTGTAGGTTATTAAAAGATATTGCATATAGTTCCCAGTGCTATATAGCACATCCTTGTTGTTTACCTCTTTTATATATAGTGGTATGTATCTGTTAATCCTAAACTCCTGCTATGACTTCATTTCTGTTTTATAAATAAGTTCATTTGTGTCATATGTTAGATTCCACATATAAGTGATATCATATGATATTTGTCTTTCTCTGTCTGACTTAATTCACTTAGTGTGATAATCTCTAAGTCCATCCATGTTGGTGCAAATAGCATTATTTCATTCTTTTTTATGAGTAATATTCCATTGTAATATGAGTAATATTCCATGTATATATATATAAATTTCATTGTAAGTATATATATATTCTATTGTGTGTATATTTATTTATTTATTTATATACGTATCACATCTTTTGTATCCATTCATGTGCCGATGGACTTTTAGGTTGCATCCATGTCTTTGCTATTGTAAATACTGTTATGAATATTGGGGCTGAATGATCTATTTTTGTCTTAAATGCATCTTCATTTCTACTTTCTGCTCCATTACTTTATTCCCTTATTATTACATTTCCATTACAATACCATTATTCTCCAAGTTATCTAGACCTTCACCTGGAGGATAATTCTTACACCTTCATTCTCTATGTTCACTTAGTTACCCAGATTGCAAACTAAAGACACATACTTGCAAACCATAACTGAAACAATGTTTCATGGAATAATACTTTATAGGATGGTCTCCATTATGTCCTATCCTATTATGTCATATTGTATTTCATGTTTCAAAAAAATGCAACTTGTAATCCACTAAAATGATTTCATGACTTCCTGTTTTAGTACCCAGTCTTGAAAAACTCTGCCTTCTATATATTAAAACTTTTACTTCTAACTAGATCTTTTACTTTTTATTTAAGCATGACTCTTCCATCTTAAAAGAACCAGTGTGGATAACAAACAAACCTTCTTTCAACACCCTTTCTCCTAATCTTTAGTCTCATCATAGCCCAAAGGATCTCTATTTTCTTTCTCCTCCATTCATTTAAATTTAGCTTTCATCACTAGTATGCCAGAGAAACTGTTTTCTCTAAGGTCACTAGCTACTTTCATTTTTCTAAATCCAATGGATATATTTTCGTCTGTTTCTTGATGAATATCTCCCTCCTTCAGAAACACTTCTTAACATGGTTGCTGTGACCCCCACCTACTGGTTTTCCTTTTATTTCTCTGGTATCTCTTTATTTTAGGTCTTCTTTTCTGGCTCATCCTCTTCCATCTGGCCATTCAAAATTTCTCAAGACTCCAACCTAACTTTTTTCTCACTCTCTAGTCTCATTATGGTCACAGATTTAATTTCCATGTACATGCTGATGTTTCTCAAACCTGCCCCAGGATTTCTAAACCTTGGCATTATTGATATTTGAGGCTGCATCGTTCTTTGTTGTGAAGGGGCTGTCCTATGCATTGTAGGATGTTTAGAAGCATCCCTGGGCTCTAATTACCAGTAACAACCCCTTCATCTCCAACTGTGACAATCAAAATTTTTGTAAACATTGTCAGCTGTCCCCTGGGTAAAGTCACTCTTATTTGAGAATCACTGTCCTACCCTGACCTCTTGTCTGAATACGTGACTGCATTTCCAACCACTTAATCAACACTTCCACTTGGATGTTTCAAAGACATCTCAGATTCACTATGTCAGAATTGAATTTAACTTACTTATCAATCCTGTCAACTTACCTATCAATCCCAGTCCTTTTCTAATAATACTATACATTCATCCAGTGCCTTAAGCCAGAAAGGTAAAAGTCATGCTTGACATCTTCCTTTCCTTCCATCACCATTCTTCTCTTCCCAAGCTCAAAACTCATGGAAATCATTGGAAGTTCAGAAACCCTTGGATCTTTCCCTTCCATTCTTTCCTCTGTACAAGTTTAATTATTTCTTGTCTTTAAAAATCTTCCAGATTTTCCACCCTCCTGCTTCATATTTGAATTATATCAACAGCCTTCTTACTACTTATCCCTGGCTCCAGTCTCTCTCTCTTCCCCTTTTCATATGCGTATAAACTCAGAGATCTCTTCCTGAAAATCTGTCCATGATTTCAAATCTTCATATTCATTATTTATTCCTCTACTTTATAACCAAAAATTAACCCTAAATTTTTCTCTGTTTAGATTCTTCAGTCCAGTTTTTATAGCTCTCCTTAATCTGATACCTCTCTCTCAGGATCACTGGTCCTTGTCCAAAGATGTCCTCTGCTCCTGACATACTGATCACCTCATCAGTATCTTTGTCTGGATATTTGCACCTGTTGTTCTCCCCACCTGCAACTATATAGCCTTTATTCCACTCACTGAAATCTCTGTATCTGAGGGCAAGCTCAATAAATCTTCCTTCAGCTAATCTACTCCACAGATTGCTTTCCCCTCTCTAATCTCCCATTTATACTTCTAGTCAACACAAAATTTGCTCTTAATTGCTTAACTTCCTTTTAATTTCATGCACACCAGGTTTTCTACTCCCAGCTTGATGGCAAGTTTATTGAAAGCAAGGTCTTCATCTTACATGTCATTTACATTCCACGTTTCATTGATCAGAATGGCTGGTACATAGTACCTATTTAATAAATGTTTGACTAAATGTTCCTAGGTTTAAAAAACCTTCTAGAAAAGGCAGAAGGCCTCTTTCAGTCATTTTCTTTCCAGAAAGTTTTTCCTTATACCCTTACATGCTCCGTTCTTTTAGAGTTTAAACCTCATTGTCTTGTTTTGAACTCATAGAAATAAAAATAAAAACATTTTTATAAATATAAAACCTATGTCCTCCTTTCAGCTTGTTGAAGCTATGTTTTAAAAATATCCCATTGCAGAGAAGATTTAAATGTCTTTATTAAAAGAATCTTCTCTCTAGTTGTAAATGTTTAAGACTGTTCTCTTGAAATTATTTTGGGATCTCTTTTTCTTTCTAAAATAGGAAGAATAAATGGAAGTATTATTGGAAACCAATTACTCTTGGGGTCAATGTCTACTGGAAAAGAACATGCATGATGAGAAGAAAGAGCCCATCTCAGAACAGGAGACAGGAATTCTGATTAGGCTTCCAGAATCATTTTCTGTGGGGGTGAGTTTTAATATTTGAAGGTTAGAAAGGTGAACTCAAGCTGAACACAGTGTATGAAAATTGCTTACTTTTGCTAAGCAAATTACCTTGGGAGTGATTCAGTGTTGGATTCAGGAAAGCTTGTGCTGGCTCTCAGAGGAGAAGGCTGAGGGGAAACTACAATTTCTGCCAGTGAGTGCCAGCTATCCATCCAAACCCATCAATCAATAATGGTTGTCAGAAATGAGGTTGAATGTCCTGATTCCTCTGATAATGGCCAGGGAAATGAAGATATCCTGGAAGATGTCCTGAAGCAGAAAAGCATTTGAATTTCAACACTGTCCCCTAGAGATGGATTCTGCAATACTTTCTCTAAGATCATGCTTAGTATTCACTCCCAAACATCCTTTAAGGATCTCAAAGAATTTTGCATATACCATCCCATTTACTGTGTCTTTTTGGCAGAAGAGTCTTGTGCTGTGGGCCTGTTTTCAGATTTGGGGTGTAAATAAACAAGGCCCATATTCAGGTCTAAATAAAATTTATCTAGCACCTACCATGTGCCAGACACTATGCTGTTTTTACAGTTGCAGCTTTCATGTAATTTTCTCAGCAACATGGTGAAGTAGATATTAATATTTCCATTTTACAGATAACAGAATTGAAGCTCAGAAAGTTATGCAGTTTGTCAAAGGCATCTTGTTAGAAGCAGGTTCCTGACTGAAAATGCACATTATTTGACTTCAAGTCTCATATTTGTTTTGTGCTACCCTGGAGAAAAGTCTTGTAAGTGTGTCAATCCCATGAAACTCAAGTTCTCTTCCAGCTGAAGACTAACAACTATGAAATAAAACGAGTATACTGTTCTACAGCTCTGTTTCTCATATGTGAGTGAAGTGGGGTGTGAACCATGTGATTTCAGGTCACACAAACTGATTGAAATTTGACTGAACTTGTTTCAGAATATATGAACTCACATACTTGCCCATAACTGCACATTATAAAATAGTAGCAGGTTGTAGACTGGGGATCTCTTATATGAGGACCTCAAGACACATGAGGGCTGTGGTTGGACTTTAATTGGTCAGTTTGGTGTACTTATGCTTGCTTTAACTAGCTTTGAAATTACTATTAGGTAGAGCAGATATTCCCATAAATTTGCTCCTGGCCTCATTACTCTCTGATCATTACTTATAGCCAATTCACACAATTCTGTGACCTTCCTGATCCCTGAAGACATTTGAGCTTGAATTCCTGATTAAAACCTTCAGAATTCATTATAATTTCATATTGGGACCTAATGGTTTCATTGCCTGAGGATTCCAAGCCTCACCTCCCTAGAGGACCGTATAATCATACAACTGATTAATTTCAGTGAAGGCTAGACTCTTCTAGGTGCAGAGGATGGAGTTATATTTAAAGTATAGTTATTAGCCTCCAGAAGCTCACAGACTAGTGAAGGGATAGTTATATAAAAATATACTCCATACAACATAAGAGGTATGAACAGGTAGAGAGAGACTTTACCATAAAGAATGAAGTCTTCAACAGAGTATGTAACTTCTGAATTGTGTCTTGAAATTATAGCAGACGTTTTCTAAGGAAGTAGGCAAGAAAGGGCATTTTCAACACATGAGAAAGCTGGAATGTATTAAAGTAAGTGGCCTGATTGGGTAAGAGCAAACTGTTTGATTGTGATTATGACATCATGTGCATGGGAATAATGGTTAAAGTTGAAATAAAAAAGAGAATGTTATACAGGATGTGAAGGATATTATATGTTGTACTAACAAGTTTAGATTTTATTCCATAGGTAATGGGGAGTTATTAAATGATTTTAATTGATGAAGTAACATGATCATATTTGTTTTTTTCTTCGGAAGAAACTGGAGTTAAAATTAGAAGGGAAAGACAGTCAAGACAGAGATCACATTAGGACCTTATTTAATAGCCCAGGTAAGAAATATGAGGGCTTGAACTAAAGAAATGACAATGATTATGAAGAAGCATAGTTTCAAGTATTATTAAGAGGTAGAATGAACCAGATTGAGTAAAGGAGAGAGGAGTAGGCCTATGCACAGTGATCCAGGGTAAAAATGGACTGCTGCTGCACTATGGTCTCACCCTGGGCGTGATCACAACAGACAGTGGAAGGGACATTATCCTGGTGGAGGGAACTTTGAGCAGTGTACTTGATCATCTACTTTGCGTGGAGAGAGAAGTGGCCCAGGATAAAGATATACATAAACTCTTTGGCTGTGATGAATGGCTTGGTTGGTTGATCAGGGTCCTGGAAGGAGCAAGATAGGAAGTTTAGAGACAAGAAGGTCTGAGGAAGAAAGATGTAGAGTGAGCTATGGGAGTGAACACAAACTATGAGGATCTTTGTATTGTGTGTTAATGTTACCAGAAAACGTCTCCTGCAGAAGACCTCCAAGCAACCAAATGAACAGGATGATATATACAGTAGATGTCAGCCAGCCTCTGTCCCCCACATTCCCTGTGCTTGCACAATTGGTTCATGAATGAAGTAGGTAAGGTTGGAGAGAAAGAAGCCTTACATGGGCCTCTCATTACTAAGGCTGATCTAACTTCTGCTTTTACAGAGTATTCTGATCTTCCAGTAACAGAGACTGATGCTGAACCCCTTGATACAGTATCATATCTTAAGGAGACCATCTAGTTACTTGAAGTCAACTTTGATTAATCTATCCCATTCTACCTTAGAAAGGAAGAAGTTTCATTTTGATTTGGACTAACACACATTTTGGATGTAAGTTTGCTTTCCTGCTGCAGGGCCTCAGCCCAATGTTACTATCTGAGGCCTCATAAAATGTCCAGTGTGGTATGATATTTAACATTGCCTCAGCTCAAGGGACCATTATACAACAAAGGAGTTATAGCAGTGAGCATGTGGCCAAGCAAATTGCTGGTCCGTCCACTTAGCACACTGTCTAGAAGGGTTTTTTAAAGGCACAGCAGTGAGAATAAGATGTTCTGTTTCAGAATATGATATACATCTTAAGTCTTAGACCATTGTATGGTAATGTGTCCCAATTTATGGATCCAATAATCAAGGAATTGAAATAAAAGTGGTTACATTTTCTGTGATTTCCAGTGACTCATTGGAGAAATTTTGTGGTTTTTATCCCTGTGACTTTGTGTTCCTAGAAGGCCTGGGGTCCACTGGGGGTGCACATTACTCAGGGGGTACAGAGAGAGCCCCACAAAACTTAAAGATACAGCTATCACCTGTTACTTTGTGATAATTGTGTTAGACCACTAAACAAGGGTGATTGAATCTGATTATTATGAAGAGGGGGACTGCTGCTACATAGTGGGGCATAGAGAAATATAGTTAAGACTTAAGAGTTCTACTGGGATATCTTTTTTCTGTTAATGGAAAAGTACAATAAGTATGTCTGAAAAGAACCAGCTGTTTGGGCCTTGACCTTTAGAGAAGAGGATCTGTGTCATCCCACTAGGTAAGCCACCTAAATTAGGAGAAGTACTAGCCAAGATGGAGGGAATATAATATGGGTAGTGAAGGACGGAGATGATGAGTGTCAGTTACAGTCTCAGGACCATCTATAGTAGTGAGAGTAGTAATTCTCACCACTAACTCTTCTCTTAGAAGTTTTAAAGAAATTATGATGAATTAGAGTTGAAGAGAAGCTGTGTTTTGTTAATGTGAACCAATATAAGAAGTAAGTGGATCCAGACTGTACAAGTGTTGGATTAGTCACCTTGCCTTCCCAGATCCCAGATCTTCACAAGTGCACCAATCCCACAGTTGCTTTTATTGCTAAAAGACAGCTTCTAAAGACTCATGATTGCTTCTTCTCCAGAGAATTGTCTTCTGCTGATCAGGAGCCATTTTTTCCCAGGAGATCTATCTCCAACCCTACTCCAGGAGAAGCCAGCAGCTACTAGCTGACTCATATAGGGGTACAAGAGGCTGATCACCTTGAGTCAAGATGTTACCACTAGTGTGCAGCAGAATGCATATCCTTATTTAGCATTTTATCCTATTTTGCTTTCCTCACTTGCTTTATCATGAGAGCAGGTTCTGCCTCTTAGGAACCTGACTTGAGTTAGGAGATCTGGCTTGGAGGGATATATTATGTATGTAATGAGAAGCCTATGGGTAATAGTTGATAATGTGAATGCATGAGAATACTCAAGGAGAGCAGGTAAAATGAGAAGAGAAATAAAGACAAACTTTGAAGAGCACTAAATTTGGATGAGAGTTCAGAAAAAGAATTTGGAGCAGAAGATAGCTAAAGAGAGGGAGAAGGGAGCAGTGAGAAAGTAGTAGGAAACAGTGAGAGTGTATATCAGGTCTCATCAACTCCTTTGGATTATAGCAACAAGCATCTAACTCCTGTCTTGGATGTAGAAACCAAAGAAGAGAATTTAACAAAAAGATTGGCAAATATGATGAAGAATGAGAAGAGCCTGTCTGATGTGGTATAGATTTGAAATTCACTGCTCTGAAGGAATACATCATATTTATGATAGAAACTATATATACTATAGAAACTCTGTGTAGTTATGGGTCAGTTGATGTTTATGACACTACTTATGAGATTCTGTGCTCTGATCACATCTGCTTTTCAACACTGTTCAACATACATCATTTTTGCTAAACTCAGATTGTGGGTGTAGGGGACAAGGAGAAGTAGCTGAAAGATTTTTGTGTCCTAGTGTGCTGCTGAGCATGAAGATTGATCCATGAAAAAACAATGGATTATTCATCAGTGCTGTTGCAACAAATGGCTGGCCATCTGTAAAAGAAAAAAAAAAGTGGACTTTAAGCTCACTTTTTACATTTAAATAAATTCCATATGGACCAAAAATTTAAACATAAAAGATTAACTATAAAAGTCTCAGGGTAAAAATAAAATAGGCAAACTATTTTAGTTTTAGTGTGGGGAATGTCTAAGTAAAACACAACTCAGAAACTATCTATGAAAACACTGCATTAAAATTTAAAATTTCTGCAGGACAAAAATAATAGTATTTAATGATAGTTAAGGTTTGAATACTATATGTGTGTTTTATGAGTACTATCCCATTTATTCTTCTAAACAAATATGCCAGGTGAATATTATTGCTTTCCTCATTCTAGGCTAAGGAAACAGAGGCTCAGGAGGATTAGGCAAATTTTATAACATTACAAAATAGTAAGAAGCAGAGTTAGAATTCAACCCAAGTGGTATGCTTCCAAAGCCTATGCTTTATTTTTAGCTTTTTATTTTGAAAAATTTTAGACTTAAAGAAATTGTACAGTGAACTCCTATATAGCCCTCATCAAGCTTCCTCTAATGTTGACACCTTACATAACCATAGTAGTGTTATAAAAACTAAGAAATTAATTTTAGTTGAACTACAGACTATATTAGAATTTCCTCATTTTACCAATATCATTCTTTTTTTGTTTCCAGATCCAATCTGGAAATATCTGACACTGCATTTTAAAATTGAGTTGATTGTTTTGTTGTGTATTTATTGTATGTGTTTTCTATGTGTTCTGGATATTAATCTCTTACCAGATATATGATTTGCAAATATTTTCTCCCATTCTGTGGAGTTCCTTTTCACTTTTTTTTAGTGCCTTTTGAAGTACAAATTTTAAAAATTTTGATGAAGTGCAATTTTTTTTGGTTGGCTATGTTTTTAGTGTTATATCCAAAAAAATCATCACCAAATCCAACATGATGAAGCTTTTCCTCTGTCTTCTTCTAAAAGTTTTGTAGCTTTAGCTCTTATATTTAGGCTTTTTAAAAATCAGCTTTGTGTTACTTTTATATATAGTCTGATATAAAGGCCCAATTTAATTCTTTTGCATGTGGGCATCCAGTTTTCCCAGCACCATTTGTTGAAAAGACTGTCCTTTTTTCATTGATGGTCTTGGCACCCTTGTCAAAAATCATTTGACCATATATGTGAGAGTTTATTTCTGGCCTCTGTATTTTATTTTATTCCATTGGGGTGTGTTTGTGTGTGTGTGTGTGTGTGTGTGTGTGTGTGTATAATATCTGTCTTTATGCCAGTACCACACTATTTTGATTACCATAGCTTTGTAGTAAAATTTATAATCAGGAAGTGTGAGACCTCCACCTTTGTTCTTCATTTCCAAAATTGTTTTGGTTTTTTGGGGTCCCATGAGGTTCTATATAAATTTTAGGATGGGTTTTTCTTATTTTTAAAATAAGATCATTAGAATTTTGATAGGGATCACATTGAATTTGTAGATCACTTTGGGCAGTATTGACATCTTAATTGTATTGTCTTCTTACCAGTGAATATAGAATGTCTTTCCATTTTTAAATATCTTTTAAAATTTCTTTCATCAATGCTTGGTAGTTTTCTTTGTACAATTCTTTCACCTCCTTGATCAAGTTTATTTATAATAATTTCATTCTTTCTGATGCTGTTGTAAATGAAATTGTCTTTTTATTGAAGTATATTCAATTTACAATATTGTGTTATTTTCAGGTGTACAGCAAAGTGATTCAGTTATATATATTTTTTCAGATTTTTTTCATTACAGATTATTATAAGATACTGAATATAATTCCCTGTGCTATACAGTAAATCTTTGTAGCTTATCTTTTTATATATTGTAGTTTGTATCTGTTAATCCTATACTCCTAGTTTATCCTACCTCTCTCCCATTTCCCATTTGGTAAACATAAGTTTGTGTTTTATGTCTTAAAGTTTCTGTTTTGTATATAGATTCATTTGTATTATTTTTTTAATTTCACATATAAGTGATATCATAGAATATTTGTCTTTCTCTGACTTACTTTACTTAATATGATATTCTTTAGGTTCACCCATGTTGCTTCAAATGGCATTATTTCATTCTTTTTATAGCTGAGTAATATTCCATTGTATATATATATATACACCACATCTTCTTAAACCAGTTCTCTGTTGATGCGCTTTTGGGTTGTTTCCATGTCTTGGGTCTTGTAATTAGTGCTTCTAAGAACATTGGGGTGCATGGTTCTTTTCAAGGTAGAGTTTTCATCTTTTCTGGATATATATCCAAGACTGGGATTGTTAGATCATATGGTAGATCTATTTTTAGTTTTTTGAGGAACCCCCATAATGGTTTGAATAGTGGCTGTACCAACTTACATCTGCACCCATGTGGAGGAGGGAGTAGGAGGGTTCACTTTTCTCCACAACCTCTCTAGCACTTGTTATTTGTAGACTTTTTGATGATAACCATTCTAACAAGTATGAGGTGATACCTCATTGTGGTTTTGATTTGCATTTCTTTAATAATTAGTGATATTGAGCATATTTTCATGTACCTGTTGGCCATCTGTATGTTTTTGTTTTTTGTGTGTTTCTTTCTTAATGTCTATTTAGGGCCTCTGCCCATTTTTAAAATTGGGTTATTGTTGCTGTTGTTGTTGTTGTTTTTTGGTATGGAGTTGTATGAGCTGTTTGTATATTTTTGACAATTAGCATCTTGTCAGTTGCATCATCTGCAAATATTTTCTCCCATTTAGTAAGTTGTCTTTTCATTTTGTTGATGATTTCCTTTGCTGAACAAAAGCTTTTAAGTTTGATTAGGTCATATTTGTTTATTTTTGCTTATATATATATATTTTGGTCTTGGGAGAATGATCTAAGAAAATATTGCAATTTATATCTGAGAATGATTTGTCTATGTTTTCTTCTAGGAGTTTTATGGTGTCATGTCTTATATTTAGGTCTTCAAACAATTTTGAGTTTATTTTTGTATATGGTGTGAGGCAATGTCCTAATATCATTGATTTAGATGTAGCTGTCCAGCTTTCCCAACACCACTTGCTGAAGAGATTGTCTTTTCTTCATTGTATATTTGTGCCTCAATTGTTTTCTTAATTTCCTTTTCAGATTGCTTATTAGTAGTGTATAGAAATATAATTAATTTTTGCATATTGATTTTATATCTTGCAACTTTATTATTTCTAAGAGCTCTTTTGTGGAATATTCAGGCTTTTCTACATATAAATCATGTTATCTCTGAAAAAAGATAGTTTTACTTCTTCCTTTCCAATTTGGATGTGTTTTTTATTACTTTTTCTTGTCTAATTGCTCTGGCTAGAACTTTCAGTACTATGCTGAATGGCAGAAGCAGGCATCCTATTCTTATTCTGATTTTAGGGGTAAATCTTCCAGTCTTTCACCACTGAGTATGATGTTATCTGTGGATTTTTTCATATATGGCTTTTATGGCAGTTTCCTCTATTTCTAGTTTGTTGCTTTTTTTTTCTTGGAAGATGTTGAATTTTCTACATGTTTTTTATGCATCAAGTGAAATAATCACGTTATTTTTTCCCTTCATTCTGTTAATGTGGTGCATTACATTGATTGATTTTTGTGTATTGAACCATATTTGCATATCAGGAATAAATTCCACTTGATCATTATAGTGTATAATCCTCTTAATGTATTGGAAATTCTGATTTGCTGGTATTTTGTTGAGGATATTTTCATCTATATTCATAAGGGATATTGTCTGCAGTTTTCTGTTCCTATAATGCTTGCATCTGGTTTTGGAATAAGGGTAATGCTACCCAAATAGAATGAGTTAGGAAGCATTCCCTCCTCTTCATTTTGTAGGAAGAACTTGAGAAAGATCAGTGTTATTTCTTCTTTAAATGTTTGGTAGAATTTACCAGTAAAGACATATGGCTATGGCATTTTTCTTTGTTAGAAAGTTTTTGATAACTTATTCGATCTTATTACTAGTTATAGGTCTTTTCAAGTTTTTCATTTCTCATGATTCAGCCTTGGTAGTATTTGTGTTTTTAGGAATTTTTCCATTTCATCTAGGTTATCCAATTTGTTGGTGTACACTTACTTATAATAATCTCTTACAATCATTTTTAAGATCAGTAGTAATATCTCCATCTTCATTTCTGATTTTAGTTATTTGAGACTTCTCTCTTTTCTTAGTCAATTCAGCTAAACATTTTCCAATTTTATTGATCTTTTTAAAGAACAAACTTTTGGTTTTGTTGATTTTCTCTACTGTTTTTCTATTTTACTTATCTCTGCTCTAATATTAATTCTTTATTTACTTCTGCTATCTTTGGATTTAGTTTGTTCCTCTTTTTTAGTTCCTTAAGGTGAAAAATTAAATTGTTTGTTTGTTTTTGTTTTGTTTTTTCCTGGTACGCGGGCCTCTCACTGCTGTGGCCTCTCCCACTGCAGAGCACAGGCTCCGGATGTGCAGGCTCAGCGGCCATGGCTCACAGGCCCAGCTGCTCCACGGCATGTGGGATCCTCCTGGACCGGGGCACAAGCCCATATCCCCTGCATCGGCAGGCGGACTCTCAACCACTGCGCCACCAGCGAAGCCCTGAAAAATTAAATTGTTGATTTGAAGTCTTTCTTCTTTTTAAATATAAGCATTGATAGCTATAAACTTCCTTTTTAGCACTGCTTTTTCTGCCTTCCATAAGTTTTTGTATGTTGTGTTTTCATTTTCATTTGTTTAAAGATATTTTCTAATTTCTCTTGTGGTTTCTTCTTTGACTGGTTGGAGTTTAAGTGTGTGTTGTTTAATTTTCACATATTTGTGGATTTCCCCATTTTCTTCTGTTATTGGTTTCCAGTTTCATTCCATTTTAATTGGAAAAGATATTTTGTGTAATTTCAATTTTTTTAGATTATTAAGACTTGTTTTCGTGACCTAACATATGGTCTATTTTTGGAGAATATTCCATGTGCACTTGAGAAAAATGTGTATTCAGCTGTTGTTGGATGGAGAGTTATGTATATTTCTGTATATCTAATTAGTTTATAATGTTGAAATCCTGTATGTCCTTATTGATTTTCTCTTTGGTTGTTCTATTCATTATTGAAAGTGAGGTATTAAAATCTCAAACTATTATTGTAGAGCTGTCTATTTCTCCCTTTAATTCTGTCAATATTTGCTTCATATGTTTAGGTGTGTTGGTGTTTGGTGCTTATATGTTTATAGTTGTTATATCTTCTCAGTGAATTGATCTTTTCATTATCATATAATGTGCTTTGTCTCTTATGACAGTTTTTAAAGTTTATTTTGTCTGATATTAGTATAGACACACTAGATTACTTTTGGTTACTATTTTCATGGAAAAACTTTTTCAATCCCTTCACTTTCAATCTACCACTGTCCTTTGATCTAAAGTGAGCCTCTTGGAGACAGCATATAGATGGGTCACTTTTTAAAAAATCCATTCTTCCATTCTCTGTCTTTTAGACTGTGGAGTTTAACCTATTTACATTTAAAGTAAATGTGGATGGGGAAAGATTTTCTTTAGTCATTTAATTGTATTCTGTATGTCTTTTTTTCTTTCATTTCTGCCATTACTGCCTTTCTTTATATTAATTAATTAAATAATAATTAATTTAGTGGCATGTTTTGATTCTCTTATTTCCTTTTGTGTTTATTCTATTGATATTTTCTTCATATCAATATATATACTCTGCAGGGTAACCATGAAGAAATTAGTAATAGAATATATATCTATCTATCATCCTAAAATTATAATAATCTATTTTGAATTGAAACCAATTTAACTTCCTTCACATACAAAATCTGCTGTGTAGCTCCATCCCACACCTTGTTATTGATGGCACAAATTGCATCTTGATACACTGTGTACTCAATAACATAGATTTATAGTTATCTTTCATGCATTGGTCTTTTAAATCCTGGAGAAAATAAAATGTGAAATTACAAACCAAAATTGCAATGATATTGTTTTTCATATTTTTCCTTGTAATAGTTACCTTGTAGATATCTCGTATTTAGTTTTTTTCCCCTTTTTAAAACATCTTTATTGGAGTATAATTGCTTTACAATGGTGTGTTTGTTTCTGCTTTATAACAAAGTGAATCAGCATATCTCTTCCTTCTTGTGTCTCCCTCCCTCCCACACTCCCTATCCCAACCCTCTAGGTGTTCACAAAACACAGAGCTGATCTCCCTGTGCTCTGCAGCTGCTTCCCACTAGCTATCTATTTTACATTTGGTAGTGTATATATGTCCATGCCACTCTCTCACTTTGTCCTAGCTTACACTTCCCCCTCCCTGTGTCCTCAAGTCCATTCTCTCATAGGTCTGGGTCTTTATTCCCAACTTGCCCCTAGGTTTTACATAACCATTTTTTTTTAAGATTCCATATATATGTGTTAGCATACGGTATACATTTTTCTCTTTCTGCCTTACTTCACTCTGTATGACAGACTCTGTGTCCATCCACCTCACTACAATTAACTCAATTTCATTTCCTTTTATGGCTGAATAATATTCCATTGTATGTATGTGCCACATCTTTTTTATCCATTCATCGGTCGATGGACACTTAGGTTGCTTCCATGTTCTGGCTATTGTAAATACAGCTGCAATGAACATTTTGGTACATGACATTTTGAATTATGGTTTTCTCAAGGTATGTGCCCAGTAGTGGGATTGCTGGGTCATGTGGTAGTTCTAATTTTAGTTTTTTAAGGAACCTCCATATTGTTCTCCATAGTGGTCTTATCAACTTACATTCCCACAAACAGTGCAAGAGGGTTCCCTTTTCTCCACACCCTCTCCAACATTTATTGTTTGTAATTTTTTTCATACACACACACTGTGTTTTATTTTTACAAGAGATAAATAAACTGACACCAATCATTGTAAATGGATAACCACAACAAAAGCAACAATGATTGCAATTACCAAATATGAAACACACTCATACTATGTCATAATATTGACATTCAGTCCATTGTAACAGCTTCTTTACTTTGCAGTGAAAATTGATTTTTATATTTTTTGCCTCTAAGCCCTTTTGGGATTTCTTTTTATTCAAACAGAAAGTCACAAAAATTGTAATCATCCTCATCAGTTCACTCCATCCCATGTAATTAATTATTTTATCTTGATTTTTTGTTAACACTTTTATGAATTCATCAGTTTTCCATTAGAGTTCTGAAAATGCTTATTCATTTGGTTCAGCAGCATAGTCAGTTACCAGAAACCTGTACTTGTCAGAGTCTTTTCCATGAATTCCTTGAAGATGAAACCCTTTTATAGGAACATTTTTGCAAAAGCATCAGAGTACACCCAGAACTGTCTGTAAATGACAAAAGACTTAAAAATGACCACAGTTAAAGATTTGATGAAAGTTCATAATAATGCAATTGACAAGGAAATTTAGTTATTTCTGAGATATACATTTTAAAGTAATAACTAGTATTATGACTTATAACATTATACCAGAACATATAAGACTTTTAGAAATTTCATGTAATGTCTGAAACATTTATATTAACATATTTCCATATGAATAACCCAAAGAAAGTTTAGTATTAGTTGCTTTTTGTTTGTTTGTCTTTTTATACTGCAGGTTCTTATTAGTCATCAATTTTATACACATTAATGTATACATGTCAAACCCAATCACCCAATTCATCACACCTGCATCCCCACCCCACCACGGTTTTCCCCCCTTGGTGTCCATACATGGTGTCCATGTTCTCTACATCTGTGTCTCAACTTCTGCCCTGCAAACCAGTTCATCTGTACCATTTTTATATGTTCCACATACATGCATTAATATATGATATTTGTTTTTGTCTTTCTGACTTCCTTCACTCTGTATGACAGTCTCTAGATCCAACCAAGTCTCAACAAATTACTCAATTTTGTTCCTTTTTATGGCTGAGTAATATTCCATTGTATATATGTACCACAACTTCTTTATCTGTCAATGGGCATTTAGGCTGCTTCCATGACCTGGTTATTGTAAATAGTTCTGCAATGAACATTGGGGTGCATGTGTCTTTATGAATTATGGTTTTCTCTGGGTATATGTCTAGTAGTGGGATTGCTGGATCATATGGTAATTCTATTTTTAGTTTTTTAAGGAACCTCCATACTGTTCTCCATAGTGGCTGTATAAATTTACATTCCCACCAACAGTGCAAGAGGGTTCCCTATTCTCCACACCCTCTCCAGAATTTGTTGTTGTAGATTTTCTGATGATACCCATTCTAATTGGTGTGAGATGATACCTCATTGTAGTTTTGACTTGCATTTCTTTACTAATTAGTGATGTTGAACAGCTTTTCTTGTACTTCTTGGCCATCTACTGTAAGTCTTCTTTGGAGAAATGTCTATTTAGTCTCTGCCCATTTTTGAATTGTGTTGTTTGTTTCTTTAATATTGAGCTGCATGAGCTGTTTATATATTTTGGAGATAAATCCTTTGTCCATTGATTCCTTTGTGAATATTTTCTCCTATAATTAGGGTTGTCTTTTCGTCTTGTTTATGGTTTCCTTTGCTGTGCAAAAGCTTTGAAGTTTCATTTGGTCCCATTTGTTTATTTTTGTTTTTATTTCCATTATTCTGGAGGTGGATAAAAACACATCTTCCTGTGATTTATGTCAAAGAGTGTTCTTCCTATGTTTTTCTCTAAGAGTTTTAGAGTTTCTGGTCTTACATTTAGGTCTCAAATCCACTTTGATTTTATTTTTGTGTATGATGTTAGGGAGTGTTCTAATTTCATTCTTTTACATGTAGCTGTCCAGTTTTCCCAGCACCATTTATGAAAGAGACTGTATTTTCTCCATTGCATGTCTTGGCCTCCTTTGTCAAAGATTAGTTGACCATAAGAGTGTGAGTTTATCTCTGGGCTTTCTATCTTGTTCCATTGATCTACGTTTCTGTTTTTGTTCCAGTAACATATTGTTTTGATTACTGTAGCTTTGTAGTATAGTCTGAAGTCAGGAAGTCTGATTCCTCCAGCTCTGTATTTTTACCTCAAGACTGCTTTGGCTATTCGGGGTCTTTTGTGTCTCAATACAAATTTTGAGATGATTTGTTCTAGTTCCGTAAAAAATGCTATTGGTAATTTGATAGGGATTGCATTGAATATGTAGATTGCTTTGGGTAGTATAGTCATTTTCACAATATTGATTCTTCCAATCCAAGAACATGGTATATCTCTCCATCTGTTGGTATCATCTTAAATTTCTCTCATCAGTGTCTTGTAGTTTTCTGCATACACGTCTTTTTTTTTCCCTAGGTAGGTTTATTCCTAGGTATTTTATTCTTTTTGTTGCAATGGTAAATGGGAGTGTTTCCTTAATTTCTCTTTCAGATTTTTCATCATTAATGAATAGGAATGCAAGAGATTTCTGTGCATTAACTGTGCATCCTGCAACTTTACTAAATTCATTGATTAACTCTAGTAGTTTTCTGGTGGCAGTTTTAGGATTCTCTATGTATAGTATTGTGTCATCTGCAAACAGTGACAGTTTTACTTCTTCTTTTCCAATTTGTATTCCTTTTATTTACTTTTCTTCTCTGATTACTGTGGCTAGGACTTCCAAAACTATGTTGAATAATAGTGGTGAGCATGGACATTCTTGTCTCCTTCCTGATCTTAGAGGAAATGCTTTCAGTTTTTCACAATTGAGAATGATGTTTGCTGTGTGTTTGTCATATATGGCCTTTATTATGTTGAGGTAGGTTCCCTGTATTCCCACTTTCTGGAGAGTTTTTATCATAAATGGGTGTTGAATTTTGTCAAAAGTTTTTCTGCATCAATTGAGATGATCATATGGTTTTTTTCTTCTTCAATTTGTTAATATGGTGTATCACATTGATTGATTTGCATATATTGAAGAATCCTTGCCTCCCTGGTGTAAATCCCACTTGATCATGGTGTATGATACTTTTAATGTGCTGTTGGATTCTGTTTGCTAGTATTTTGTTGAGGATTTTTGCATCTATATTCATCAGTGATATTGGTGTGTAATTTTCTTTTTTTGTACTATATTTGTCTGCTTTTGGTATCAGGATGATCGTGGCCTCATAGAATTAGTTTAGGAGTGTTCCTTCCTCTGCAATTTTTTGGAAGAGTTTGAGAAGGATGGGTGTTAGCTCTTCTCTAAATGTTTGATAGAATTCACCTGTGAAGCCACTTTTGTTTGTTGGAAGATTTTAAATCACAGTTTCAATTTCATTACTTGTGATTGGTCTGTTCATATTTTCTGTTTCTTCCTTGTTCAGTCTTGGAAGGTTATACCTTTCTAAGAATTTGTCTATTTCTTCCAGGTTGTTCATTTTTTTGACATAGAGTTGCTTGTAGTAGTCTCCTGGGATGCTTTGTATTTCTGCAGTGTCTTTTGTAACTTCTCCTTTTTCATTTCTAATTTTACTGATTTGAGTCCCCTCCCTCTTTTTCTTGATGAGTCTGGCTAATGGTTTATCAATTATTTTTATCCTCTCAAAGAACCAACTTTTAGTTTTATTGATCTTTGCTATTGTTTTCTTTGTTTCTATTTCATTTATTTCTGCTCTGATCTTTATGATTTTTTTCCTTCTGCTAACTTTGGGTTTTGTTTGTTCTTCTTTCTCTAGTTCCTTTAGGTGCAAGGTTACATTGCTTACTTGAGAGTTTTCTTGTTTCTTGATGTAGGCTTGTATAGCTATAAACTTCCCTCTTAGAACTGATTTTGCTGCATCCCATAGGTTTTGGATCATTGTGTTTTCATTGTCATTTGTCTCTAGGTATTTTTTTATTTCCTCTTTGATTTCTTCAGTGATCTCTTGTCTGTTGAGTAGTGTATTGTTTAGCTTCCATGTGTTTGTATTTTTTACAGATTTTTTCCTCTAACTGATATCTAGTCTCATAGTGTTTTGGTTGGAAAAGTTACTTGAAACGATTTCAATTTTCTTAAATTTACCAAGGCTTGATTTCTCCTCTTCTTCTGGGACCCCTATAATTTGAATGTTTGTGTGTTTAATGTTGTCACAGAGGTCTCTGAGACTTTCCTCAATTATTTTCATTCTTTTTTCTTTATTCTGCTCTACAGTAGTTATTTCCACTATTTTATCTTCCTGGTCACTTATTCATTCTTGAGCCTCAGTTATTCTGCTATTCATTCCTTCTAGAGAATTTTTTATTTCATTTGTTGTGTTGTTAATCACTGTTTGTTTGCTCTTTAGTTCTTCCAGGTCATTTTAAACGTTTCTTGTATTTTCTGCATTCTATTTCCAAGATTTTGGATCATCTTTACTATCATTATTCTGAATTCTTTTTCAGGAAAACTGCCTATTTCCTCATCATTTTTAAGTCTCTTTGGTTTTTGCCTTGCTCTTTCATCTGCTGTGTGTTTCTCTCTCTTCTCATTTTGCTTAACTTACTGTGTTTTGGGTCACTTTTTCACAGGCTTCAGGTTCATAGATCCCTTTGTTTTTGGTGTCTGTACCCAGTTGCTATAGTTGGTTCAGTGGGTTGTGTAGGCTTCCTCGTGGAGAGCACTAGTGCCTGTGTTCTGGGGGATGAGGTTGGATGTTGTCTTTCTGGTGAGCAGGTGCACTTCTGGTGGTGTGTTTTGGGGTGTCTGTGACTTTATTATGATTTTAGGCAACCTCTCTGCTGATGAATGGTGTTGTTTTCCTGTCTTGCTCTTTGTTTGCCATAGGTTGTCCCTCACTGTATCTTGCTGGTCGTTGAGTGGAGCTGGGTCTTGGCGTGGAGATGGAGATCTCTGGGAACTTTTCTCCATTTAATATTACGTGGAGCTGGGAGGTGTCTGGTGGACTAGTGTCCTGAAATTGGCTCTCCCACCTCAGAGGCACAACCCTGACACCTGGCTGGAGCATCAAGATCCTCTCATCTCCATGGCTGAGAATAAAAGGGAGAAAAATGAAAGACCAAAGATGATAAAGTAAAATAAAATAAAAGTTATTAAAATAAAAATAAATAATTATTTTAAAACATTTTTAAAGTAAATATAAAAAATTAAAAAGGACAGACAGAACCCTAGGACAAATCATAAAAGCAAAGCTATACAGACAAAATCACACATAGAAGCAGACACATATACAATCACAAAAAGGGGAAAAGGGAAAAAAAAATACATATATCCTTGCTCCAAAAGTCCATCCCCTCAATTTGTGATATTTTGTTGTCTATTCAAGTATTCCACAGATGTAGGGTACATCAAGTTGATTGTGCAGATTTAATCCGCTGCTCCTGAGGCTGCTGGGAGAGACCTCCCCTTTCTCTTCTTTGTTCGCACAGCTCTTGGGGTTCAGCTTTGGATTTGGACCCGTCTCTGCATGTAGCTTACTGGAGGGCATCTCTTCTTTGCTCAAACAGGATAGGCTTAAAGGAACAGCTGATTCAGTGGCTCTGGCTCACTCAGGCCAGGGGGAGGGAAGGGTACAGAGTGCAGGGTGAGCCTGTGCCAGCAGAGGCCAGCATGACATTGTACCAGTGTGAGGCGTGCTGTGTGTTGTCCCGGGGAAGTTGTCCCTGGATCACAGGACCATGGCAGTGGCAGGCCACACAGACTCCTTGGAGGGGAGGTGTGGATAGTGACCTGTGCTTGCACACAGGCTTCTTGGTGGCTGCAAGAGCAGCCTTAGCATTTCATGCCCGTCTCTGGTGTCTGTGTTGATAACCATGGTTCACACCCATCTCTGGAGCTCCTTTACAAGGTGCTCTTAATCCCCTTTCCTCATGCACCAGGAAACAATGAGGCAAGAAAAAGTCTCTTGCCTCTTCAGCAGCTCCAGACATTTTCCCGGACTCTCTCCAGGCTAGCTGTGGTGCACTTACCCCTTCAGGCTGTGTTCATGCAGCCAACCCCAGTACTCTCCCTGGGATCTGACTGAAGCCCGAGCCTCAGCTCCCAGCCCCTGCAGCCCCAGCAGGAGAGCAGACAAGCCTCTTGGGCTGGTGAGTGCTGGTCGGCACCAATCCTCTATGTAGGAATATCTCCACTTTGCCGTCCACACCCCTGTTGCTGCACTCTCCTCCATGGCTCCAAAGCTCCCCCCCTCTGCTACCCACAGTCTCTGCCTGCAAATGTGTCCTATTATGTGGAAACCTTTCCTCCTTCACAGTACCCTCCCCCTGGTGCAGGTCACGTCCCTATTCTTTTGTCTCTGTTTTTTTTTGTTTGTTTGTTTTTTCCTTTGCCCTACCTAGGTATGTGGGGGAGTTTCTTGCCTTTTGGGTGGTCTGACGTCTTATGCCAGCAATCAATAGGTGTTCTGTAGGAGTTGTTCCACATGTAGATGTATTTTTGATGTATTTGTGGGGAGGAAGGTGATCTCCATGTGTTACTCTTCCACCACCTTGAAACTCCTCATATTTAGTTTTATAAAGATATTTTAAATATGTATTTATAAATAGAACGTTTTATATAGCATCAAGTTAACATGTCGTGTCTTTTCATTTCAAACTGAACTATTCCCTTTACTGTTTTTTGTATTGACAGCCCTCATGGTAATTAGCTCCTTCAACTTCTGTTAAATGGGAATGTCTTAGTTTTCCTGTAATTTTTGAAGGACTGTTTTGCTTGGTATAGAACTCTTTGTTGACAGTATTTTTTTCCCTATCACTTTAAATATATCATCCTACTGCCTTCTGGCCTCAAAAGTTATATCTGAAAAGGCTCCTGATACTTTATTGAGGATCCCTTGTTTTTGACAAGTTGTTTTTTTCTTGCTGTTTTCAAGATTCTCTTTTTGTCTTTGTCTTTCAACATTTTGATTATAATATATCCTGGTGTGGATCTCTTTGGGTTTATCCTATTTGGATTTATCCTCTTTCTGCATCCTATATTGGTAGATTCAAATCTTTCATTACACTGGAGAAATTTTTGATCATTATTTTTAAAATAATCTCTGCCCCTTTCTCTCTCTCTTCTTTTTCTGGGACTTCCATAATGTGTGTGTTAGTCTGTTTTATGGTGTCTCACAAGTCTTCCATGTTCTGTTCACTTTTCTTCATTCATTTTTCTTTTTGTTCCTCTGACCCAATAATTTCAAATGTATTACTTTCAATCTTGCTGTTTTCCTGTACCTGCTCAAATCTGCTGTTGAAATCCACTCGTAAATTTTCAATTCAGTCTTTGTACTTTTCAGCTCCAAATTTATTTTTGGTTCCCTTTTACACTTTCTCTTTGTTGACATTCTCATTTTATTCATATATCATTTTCCCAATATTCTTCAGTTCTTTGTCTATTTTTTCCTTTACCTCTGTGAGTATATTTAAGACAGTTTAAAAATGTTCTGTCTTTTAAGTCCTATGCTTATGCTTCTTCAGGGACAGTTTTTGCCAGTTTATTTTCTTCATTTCAATAGGCCATGTTCTCCTATTTCTTTGTTTGCCTTGTTATTATTTTTATATGGAAAAAAATAAAATAAAAATAACCCAGATACCAGTCTTTTCAGTCAGTCTTTCCAGGCTGACTCTGTACTAGTCAGGCATTCACTAATTAGCTGGATATGCTCTGAGTCTACAGATCAGGCAAGGTGAAATCTCAAGGTCTTTTCTGAACATGTGTCTTACCTTGGCATATGTGTGTCTTTTTCAATTGCTTGATTCCCCTTCCTTTTAAGGTTTCAATTTCCCAAAAATTCTCACCCCAACTTCTCCTTGGGACTTTATATGTTCTATTTTATGTCTCTACTAATAATCTCTTGACCCAGGCATATGTGGGTCTGTAGTCCCTCTGAAGGTTTCATGACCAGTGTCTGTCATTTCCCCTGTCTGAGACCCAATTTAGATGAAATAGAGACCAGTCCACAGGAAGTGCTCAGATAGGTTAAAATGTTGCACATAAAGTCTGAGTTGAGAGGTATTGGGAACTGGGATGTCACCTCCTGCAGATCAAGACCTCATTGTTCCAGAGAGTGGGTGGAAAAAGGACAAGTAAAAATGACACAAAATTTCTGGTTTGAAAATAGTTTTTTTGCTTGTGAGTTTGCTTAGTTCATGCAGACCTAAGGTAATTTTAGCAGTTTTTAGGTTTTTTAAAGTGTTTTTGTGGGAAAATGAGGGCTTTAAGTTTCCTAGTACACTAGTTTCTCTGTACCATTTTCCTTGAGGACTGTTCTAAAGTTTTTGGCAAGTTGTTTGAATGTACTTCCAAGGTGTCCTGATTTTGGGGGTTTTAATTGTATCCCTGAGTGTTAAAAAAAGGTCTCTCCCCTATGACTCATTAAAACTAGAATGTCTCTAACTTCAGTGTGATTTGTGGAAATTATTCAGCTTATGATTTCCTGGTAGATCTTTGCCCATCCTTTTGAGTTTTACTATACACACCTTCACCTTAATATTTAGCAATAGATTTGAGAGAAATCCTGTGAAGATTTCTAGAGATATTTCTTTGTATACATTTATCTCTTCTAATAATCTATTCTGCAAATTCCAGCCATCCCAGACTCCCTGAACTCTAATCTATGTCTCCTCAACTCAATGAAACCACCATGGGCTCTCTCTCTCTGCACATGTTTCAGATAATACCTCCAAATAGAAATTCAGGGCTCCCCTTGATTTTTTGTCTTTCTCTAATTGTTTATGCTCCTTAACTGATTACTTATTGTCCAATATCAGAAAATAGCCTGTTCACATATATTTTTCTATTTACTAGTTATGTAAAAAAAGGCAAATTCAATCTGGTCATTGTTGCAGGTGGAAGAAGTCTACAAATGGCTCTTACTCTTTTGAATATATATTAAACTTCATAATTAAAATACTTTGAATTAAAATGCATATTTTTTACATTTACAGTGCTAAAATTGGGACCTTTAAGTGTGAGGTAGCAGTGGAGCCCAGTTTGACAATCTTCCTTAGCCATAATATCCAAACGGGAATCACATAGAGTGAGTGCTCAATATGTATTTGTCAAAAATTTCTCTAAGCAAACAGGGGACATGTTTGTGCAGAGCATAAATCCAAGGGAAGTAGATTTTGAGCTCAGATCCAAATGTCAAGCCTCCTTAGGTTGGTAATCAGTTTGCTTCTATTTCTAACTCCATTCCAGGAGCTCTTGGATTGTGATTTGTTCTCAGCTTGGCCATTATTTAAGGCCTTTACTCTTGAATTGCCTTGGGACAGTCTAGGAAAATTACAGCTTTCATGATAGTAGCTGATGTGTCACAAAAGGAGACATAATTATTTCCTGCAGAAGTAGAATACAAGAAAGCTGAGTATATCTGGGGTTTGCCATCACCATTACCTTCAAGTAATGTAATGTCCATTAAATTCCCAGAGTGTGTGTGTGACCATTTGCATCACTTCTGGGGATGTCACTAAGTTCTGAGATGATGCAGACATTGGTCTTGTGAGAAATATGGTTGTATTTTTAAATAATTTGCATCTAGTAAAGGTTATTTAAATAGGGCAGTCCTGGTATTGGATTTCCATTTGTCTTCTCCCCTTTCTGCTGCTGATATACCTAGAAAGATCTCACCATTTTTAATATTAGCTTTGACCTCAGCACCTGAAGATAACCCTGCTTTTTTTAAAAAGGTTTCAAATATAGTTTATTTTATTTTATTTTAACATCGTTATTGGAGTATAATTGCTTCAAAGTGTTGTGTTACTTTCTGCTGTATAAAAAAGTGAATCACCTATATGTACACATATATCCCCATATACCCTCCCTCCCAATCTCCATATCCAATCCTTCTAGGTGGTCACAAAGCACTGAGCTGATCTCCCTGTGCTATGCAGCTGCTTCCCAATCGCTACCTATTTTACATTTGGTAGTGTATATATGTCAATGCTACTCTCTCACTTCGTCCCAGCTTACCCTTCCCAAGCCATGTCCTCAAATCCATTCTATACATATGCATCTTAATTCCTGTCCTGTCCCTAGGTTCTCCAGAGCCATTTTTAATTTAGATTCAATACATATGTGTTAGCATATGATATTTGTTTTTTTCTTTCTGACTTACTTCACTCTGTAAGACACACGCTAAGTCCATTCACCTCATTACAGTTAACTCAACTTCATTTCTTTTTCTGGCTGAGTAATATTCCATTGTATGTGTGCCACATCTTCTTTATCTATTCATCTGTCGATGGACATTTAGGTTGCTTCCATGTTCCAGCTATGGTAAATACAGCTGCAATGAACATTGTAGTAAATGTATTTTTTTGAATTATGATTTTCTCAGGGAATATGCCCAGTAGTGGGATTGCTGGGTCATATAGTAATTATATTTTTATGTTTTTAAGGAACCTCCATACTGTTCTCCATAGTGGCTGTATCAATTTACATTCCCATCAAGAGTGTAGGAGGGTTCCCTTTTCTCCACACCCTCTTGGAATTTATTGTTTGTAGATTTTTAAATGATGGCCATTCTGACTGGTGTGAGGTGATACCACATTGTGGTTTTGATTTGCATTTCTCTAATGATTAGTGATGTTGAGCATCCTTTCATGTGTTTGTTGGCAATCTGTATATCTGAGGAGAAATGTCTATTTAGATCTTCTGCCCATTTTTTGATTTGGTTGTTTGTTTTTCTGATACTGAGCTGCATGAACTGTTTGTATATTTTGGAGATTAATCCTTTGTCAGTTGCTTCATTTGCAAATATTTTCTCCCATTCCGAGGGTTGTCTTTTCGTCTTGTTTAAGGTTTCCTTTGATGTGCAAAATCCTTTAAGTTTCATTAGGTCCCATTTGTTTATCTTTGTTTTATTTCCATTTCTCTAGGAGGTGGGTCAAAAGGGATCTTGCTGTGATTTATGTCATAGAGTGTTTGGCCTATGTTTTCCTCTAGGAGTTTTATAGTGTCTGCCCTTACATTTAGGTCTTTAATCCATTTTGAGTTTATTTTTGTGTATGGTGCTAAGAAATGTTCTAATTTTATTGTTTTACACGTAGCTGTCCAGTTGTCCCAACACCACTTATTGAAGAGGTGTCTTTTCTCCATTGTATTTTCTTGCCTCCTTTATCAAAGATAAGGTGACTGTATGTGCATGGGTTTACCTCTGGGCTTTCTTTCCTGTTCCATTGATCTATATTTCTGCTTTTGTGCCAGTACCATACTGTCTTGATGACTATAGCTTTGTAGTATAGTCTGAAGTCAGGGAGCCTGATTCCTCCAGCTCCGTTTATATTTCTCAAGATTGCTTTGGATATTCGGGGTCTTTTGTGTCTCCATATAAATTTTAAGATAATTTTGTTCTACTTCTGTTAAAAATGCTATTGGTAGTTTGATAGAGAATTGCATTGAATCTGTAGATTGCTTTGGGTAATATAGTCGTTTTCACAATGTTGATTTTTCCAATCCAAGAACATGGTATATTTCTCCATACCTTTGTATCATCTTTAATTTCTTTCATTAGAGTCTTACAATTTCCTGCATACAGCTTTTTTTCTCCTTAGGTAGGTTTATTCCTAGGTATTTTATTTCTTTTTGTTGCAATGGTTAATGGGAGTGTTTCCTTAATTTCTGTTTCAAAGTTTTCAGCATTAGTGTATAAGAATGCAAGAGATTTCTATACATTAATTTTGTATCCTGCTACTACCAAATTAATTGATTAGGTCTGGTAGTTTTCTGGTAAAATCTTTAGGATTCTCTATGTATAGTATCATGTCACCTGCAAACAGTGACAGTTTTAATTCTTCATTACCAATTTGGATTTCTTTTATTACTTTTTCTTCTCTGATTTCCATGACTAAAACTTCCAAATCTATGTTGAATTATAGTGGTGAGATTGGGCAACCTTGTCTTGACCTGATGTAGTGGAAATGGTTTCAGTTTTTCAACACTGAGAACAATGTTGGCTTGTGTTAGTCATATATAACCTTTATTATGTTGAGGTAGGTTCCATCTATGCCCAGTTTCTGGATAGATTTTATCACAAATGGGTGTTGAATTTTGTTTAAAGATTTTTCTGCATCTGTTGAGATTATCATAGGGTTTTAACCTTCAATTTGTTAATATGATGTATCACATTGATTGATTTGTATATATTGAAGAATCCTTGCATTCCTGGGATAAACTCCACTTGATCATGTTGTATGATGCTCTAAATGTGCTGTTGGATTCTGTTTGTTAATACTTTGTTGAGGATTTTTGCATCTGTGTTCATCAGTGTTATTGGCCTGTAGTTTTCTTTTTTGGTAACACCTTTTTCTTGTTTGGTATCAGGGTGATGGTGGCCTCGTAGAATGAGTGTTCTCCCTCTGCTATATTTTGGAAGAGTTTTTGAAAGATAGGTGTTAGCTCTTCTCTAAATGTTTGATAGAATTCACCTGTGAAGCCATCTGGTCCTGAGCTTTGTTTGTAGAAGGATTTTTAATCACAGTTTCAATTTCAGTGCTTGTGGTGGGTCTGTTCATATTTTGATTTCTTCCTGGTTCAGTATTGGAAGGTTGCACTTACATAAGAATTTGTCCATTTTTTTCAGGTTGTCCACTTCATTGGCATATACTTGTTGTAGTAGTCTCTCATGATCCTTTGTATTTCTGCAGTGTCAGGTGTTACTTCTCCTTTTTCATTTCTAATTCTGTTGATTTGACTCTTCTCTCTTTTTTTCTTGATGAGTCTGGCTAATGGTTTATCAATTTTGTTTATCTTCTTAAAGAACCAGCCTTTAACTTTATTGATCTTTGGTATTGCTTCCTTCATTTCTTTTTTTTAAAAAAATTGTCTCTATTACAGTTTTTTTGTACTGTTTTTTTCCCTTTTTTGGGCATCTTTATTGGAATATACCTGCTATACAATGTTGTGTTGATTTCTGCTATATAACAAAGTGAATCAGCTATACATATACATATATCCCCATATCCCCTCCCTCTTGCATCTCCCTCTGACACTCCATTTCCCACCCCTCTATTTGGTTAAAAAGCACAGAGCTGATCTCCCTGTGCTATGCAACTGCTTCCCAGTAACTATCTATTTTACATTTGGTAGTGTATATATGTCAAAACCACTCTCTCACTTCATCCCAGCTTACACTTCACCCTTCCCGTGCCCTCAAATCCATTGTCTATGTCTCCATCTTTATTCATTTATTTCTGATTGGATCTTTGTTGATTTCCTTTCTCCTGCTAAGTTTGGGGTCTTTTTGTTCTTCTTTCTCTAATTGTTTTAGGTGTAAGGTTAGGTTGTTTATTTGTGATTTTTCTTGCTCCTTGAGGTAAGATTGTGTTGCTATAAACTTCCCTCATAGAACTGCTTTTGCAGCATCCTATAGGTTTTGGATCATGCTGTTTTCATTATCATTTGTGTCTAGGTATTTTTTGGTTTCTTAATTGATTTCTTCAGTGATCTCTTGGTTATTTAGCAGTGGATTCTTTAGACTCCATGTGTTTGTAATTTTTACAGTTTTTTTTTTCCTGTAATTGATATCTAGTCTCAGTGTTGTGGTATGAAAAGATGCTTGATATGATTTCAATTTTCTTATATTTACCAAGACTTGATTTGTGACTCAAGATATGATCTATTCTGGAGAATGTTCCATAGCACTTGAGAAGAAAGTGTATTCTGTTGTTTTTGAATGGAATGTGCTATAAATATCAATTAAGTACATCTTGTTTAATGTATCATTTAAAACTTGTGTTTCCTTATTTATTTTCATTTTGCATGATCTGTCCATTGGTGAAAGTGGGATGTTAAAGTCCCCTACTATGATTGTATTACTGTTGATTTCCCCTTTTATGGCTATTAGCATTTGCCTTATGTATTGAGATGCTCTCATGTTGGGTGCATACATATTTACAATTGTTCTATCTTCTACTTGGATTGATCCCTTGATCAGTATGTAGTGACCTTCTTTATTTCTTTATTTTTTTTAATGTCTTTATTGGAGTATAATGGCTTTACAATGGTGTGTTAGTTTCTGCTTTTCAACAAAGTGAATCAGTTATACATATACATATGTTCCCATATCTCTTCCCTCTTGCATCTCCCTCCCTCCCACCCTCCCTATCCCACCCATCTAGCTGGTCACAAACCACCTAGGTGATCTCCCTGTGCCAGGCAGCTGCTCCCCACTAGCTATCCACCCTACATTTTGTAGTGTATATATGTCCATGCCACTATCTCACTTTGTCACAGCTTACCCTTCCCCCTCCACATATCATCAAGTCCATGCTCTAGTAGGTCTGTGTTTTATTTCCGTCCTACTCCTAGGCTCTTCATGACATTTTTTTTTCTTAGATTCCATATATATGTGTTAACATATAGTATTTGTTTTTCTCTTTTTGACTTACTTCACTCTGTTTGACAGACTCTAGGTCCATCCACCTCACTAAAAATAAATCAGTTTCATTTCTTTCTATGGGTGAGTAATATTCCATTGTATATATGTGCCACATCTTCTTTATCCATTCATCTGTTGATGGACACTTAGGTTGCTTCCATGTCCTGGCTATCGTAAATAGAGCTGCAATGAATATTTTGGTACATGACTCTTTTTGAATTATGGTTTTCTCAGGGTATATGCCTAGTAGGAGGATTGCTGGGTCGTATGGTAGTTCTACTTTTAGTTTTTTAAGGAACCTCCATACTGATCTTCATAGTGGCTGTATCAATTTACATTCCCACCAAGAGTGCAAGAGTGTTCCCTTTTCTCCACTCCCTATCCAGCATTTATTGTTTCCAGATTTTTTGATGATGGCCATTCTGACCGGTGTGAGATGATATCTCATTGTAGTTTTGATTTGTATTTCTCTAACGATTAATGATGTTGAGCATTCTTTCCTATGTTTGGTGGCAATCTGTATATCTTCTTTGGAGAAATGTCTATTTAGTTCTTCTGCCCATTTTTGGATTGGGTTTTTGTTTTTTTTGTTATTGAGCTACATGAGTTGCTTATAAATTTTAGAGATTAATCCTTTGTCAGTTGCTTCATTTGCAACTATTTTCTCCCATTCTGAAGGTTTTCTTTTGGTCTTGTTTATGGTATCCTTTGCTGTGCAAAAGCTTTTAAGTTTCATTAGGTCCCATTTGTTTATTTTTGTTTTTATTTCCATTTCTCTAGGAGGTGGGTCAAAAATGATCTTGCTGTGATTTATGTTACAGTGTTCTGCCTAAGTTTTCCTCTAAGAGTTTGATAGTGTCTGGCCTTATATTTAGGTCTTTAACCCATTTTGAGTTTTTTTGTGTGTATGGTGTTAGGGAGTTTTCTAATTTCATACTTTTACATGTACCTGTGCAGTTTTCCCAGCACCACTTATTGAAAAGTTTGTCTTTTCTCTACTGTATATTCTTGCCTCCTTTATCAAAGGTAAGGTGACCATATGTGTGTGGGTTTTTCTCTGGGCTTTCTATCCTGTTCCATTGATCTATATTTCTGTTTTTCTGCCAGTACCATACTGTCTTGATTACTGTAGCTTTGTAGTATAGTCTGATGTTACAGATCCTGATTCCTCCAGTTCCATTTTTCATTCTCAAGATTGCTTTGGCTATTTGGGGTCTTTTGTGTTTCCATACAAATAGTGAAAATTTTCGTTCTAGTTCTGTAAAAATTGCCAGTGGTAGTTTGATAGGGGTTGCATTGAATCTGTAGATTGCTGTGGGTAGTAAAGTCATTTTCACAATGTTGATTCTTCCAAACCATGAACATGGTATATCTCTCCATCTATTTGTATCATCTTTAATTTCTTTCATCAGTGTCTTATAAATTTCTGCATACAGGTCTTTTGTCTCCTTAGGTTTGTTTATTCCTAGATATTTTATTCTTTTTGTTGCAGTGGTAAATGAGAGAGTTTTCTTAATTTCACTCTCATATTTTTTGTCATTAGTGTATAAGAATGCCAGGGATTTCTGTTCATTGATTTTTTGTCCTGCTACTTTACCAAATTCATTGATTAGCTCTAGTAGTTTTCTAGTAGCATCTTTAGGATTCTCTATGTATAGTATCATATCATGTGCAAACAGTGACATCTTTACTTCTTCTTTTCCTATTTGGATTCCTTTTATTTCTTTTTTTGTTTCTGATTGCTGTGGCTAGAACTTCCAAAACTAGGTTGAATAAGAGTGGTGAGAGTGGACAACCTTGTCTTGTTACTGATCTTAGTGGAAATGGTTTCAGTTTTTCACCATTGAGAACAATACTGCCTGTGGGTTTGTCATATATGGCCTTTATTATGTTGAGGAAAGTTCCCTCTGTGCCTACTTTCTGCAGTGTTTTTATGAGAAATGGGTGTTGAATTTTGTCAAAAGCTTTCTCTGCATCTATTGATATGATCATATGGTTTTTCTCCTTCAATTTGTTGATATGGTGTATCACGTTGATTGATTTGCATATATTGAAGAATCCTTGCATTCCTGGAATAAACCCCACTTGATCATGGTGTATGATTCTTTTAATGTGCTGTTGGATCCTCTTTGCTAGTATTTTGTTGAGGATTTTTGTATCTATGTCCATCAGTGATGTTGGCCTGTAGTTTTCTTTCTTTGTGACATCTTTGCCTGGTTTTGGTATCAGGGTGATGGTGGCTTCATAGAATGAGTTGTGGAGTGTTCTTCCCTCTGCTATCTTTTGGAAGAGTTTGAGAAGGATAGGTGTTAGCTGTTCTGTAAATTTTGATAGAATTCACCTGTGAAGCCATCTGGTCCTGGGCTTTTGTTTGCTGGAAGATTTTTAATCACAGTTTCAATTTCAGTGCTTGTGATTGGTCTGTTCATATTTGCTATTTCTTCCTGGTTCAGTCTAGGCAGTTGTGCATTTCTAAGAATGTGTCCATTTCTTCCTGGTTGTCCATTTTATTGGCATACAGTTGCTTGTAGTAATCTCTCATAATCGTTTGTATTTCTGCAATGTCGGTTGTTACTTCTCCTTTTTCATTTCTAATTCAATTGATTTGAGTCTCCTCCCTTTTTTTCTTGATGAGTCTGGCTAATGGTTTATCAATTTTGTTTATCTTCTCAAAGAACCAGCTTTTAGTTTTATTGATTTTGCTGTCGTTTCCTTCATTTCTTTTTCATTTATTTCTGATCTGATCTTTATGATTTCTTTCCTTCTGCTAAATTTGTTGGTTTTTTTGTTCTTCTTTCTCTAATTGCTTTAGGTGTAAAGTTAGGTTGTTTATTTGAGATGTTTCCTGTTTCTTAAAGTAGGATTGCTTTGCTACAAACTTCCCTCTTAGTACTGCTTTTGCTGCATCACATAGGTTTTGGTTCATCATGTCTCCATTGTCATTTGTTTCTAAGTATTTTGTGATTTCCTCTTTGATTTCTTCAGTGTTCACTTCGTTATTAAGTAGTGTCTTGTTTAGCCTGCGTTTGTTTGTATTTTTTAAAGATCTTTTCCTGTAATTGATATCTAGTCTTATAGCATTGTGGTCGGAAAAGATACTTGATACGATTTCAATTTTCTTAAATTTACCAAGGCTGGATTTGTGACACAAGATATGATCTGTCCTGGAGAATGTTCCATGAGCACTTGAGAAAAATGTGTATTGTGTTGTTTTTTGATGGAATGTCCTATAAATATCAGTTAAGTCCATCTTGTTTAGTGTATCATTTAAAACTTGTGTTCCCTTATTTATTTTCATTTTGGATGATCTGTCCATTGGTGAAATTGGGGTGTTAAAGTCCCCTATTATGATTGTGTTGATGTCAATTTCTCCTTTTATGGCTGTTAGTATTTGCCTTATGTATTGGGGTGCTACTATGTTGTGTGCATAAATATTTACAATTGTTATATCTACTTCATGGATTGATCTCTTGATCATTATGTAGTGTCCTTCTTGGTCTCTTGTAGTATTCTTTATTTTAAAATCTATATTGTATGATATGCGAATTGCTACTCCAGCTTTCTTCTTGTTACCATTTGCAAGGAACATCTCTTTCCATCCCCTCACTTTCAGTCTGTATAAGTCCCTAGGTCTGAAGTGGGTCTCTTGTAGACAGTATATATATGTGCTTGTTTTTGTATCCATTCAGCCAGTCTGTCTTTTGGTGGGAGCATTTTATCCATTTACACTTAATTAATTTTTGATATGTATGTTCCTATTACCATTTACTTAATTGTTTCGGGCTTGTTCTTGTAGGTCTTTTCCTTTTCTTGTATTTCCTACCTAGAGAAGTTCCTTTAGCATTTGTTTTAAAGCTGGTTTTGTGGTACTAAATTATCTTAGCGTTTGCTTGTTGTAAAAGTTTTAATTTATCCATTGAATCTGAATGAGATCCTTGCTGGGCAGAGTAATATTGGTTGTAAATGTTTCCCTTTCATCACTTGAAATATGTCCTGCCTTTCCCTTCTGGCTTGCAGATTTTCTGCTGAAAGACCAGCTGTTAACCTTAATGGGATTCCCTTTTATCATATTTGTTGCTTTTCCCTTTCTGCTTTTAATATTTTTTCTTAGTATTTAATTTTTGATAATTTGATTAATATGTGTCTTGGCATGTTTCTCCTTGCATTTATCCTGTATAGGACTTTCTGTGCTTCCTGGACTTGATTGACTCTTTCCTTTCTCATGTTAGGGAAGTTTTCTTCTATAATCTCTTCCAATATTTTCTCAGACCATTTCTTTTTCTCTTCTTCTTCTGGGACCCTTATAATTCGAATGGTGGTGCATTTAATGTTTTTCCAGAGGTCTCTGAGACTGTCCTCAATTCTTTTCATTCTTTTTTCTTTATTCTGCTTGGTTGAAGTTATTTCTACTAGTCTATCTTCCAGGTTACTTATCTGTTCATCTGCTTCAGTTATTCTGCTATTGATTCCTTCTAGTGCATTTTAAATTTTATTTGTGTTTTTCATCATTGTTTCTTTTCTCTTTAGTTTTCTAGGTCCTTGTTAAACATTTCTAGTATTTTCTACATTCTATTTCCAAGAATTTGGATCATCTTAATATCATTACTCTGAATTCTTTTTCAGGTAGACTGCCTATTTCCTCTTCATTTGTTTGGTCAGGTGGGTTTTTTCCTTGCTCCTTCATGTGCTGCATATTTCTCTGTCTTCTCATTTTGTTTAACACTGTGTTTGGGGTCTCCTTTTCATAGGCTGCAGGTTTATAGTTCCCATTATTTTCGTGTCTACCCCCTGTGGTTGGGGTTGGTTCAGTGGGTTTTGTAGGCTTCCTGGTAGAGCGGATTGGTGCCTGTGTTCTGGTGGATGGGGCTGGGTCTTTTCCTTCTGGTGGGCAAGGCTGCATCCAGTGGTGTGTTTCGGGATGTTTGTGAACTTAGTATAACTTTAGGCAGCCTCAGTGCTAATGTGTGGTGTTGTGTTTCTATCTTGCTAGTTGTTTGACATGGGGCATCCAGCACTGGAGCTTGCTGGCCATTGGGTGGAGCTGGGTCTTAGTGTTGAGATGTAGATCTCTGGGGGAGCTCTCACCAATTGATATTACATGGGGCCAGGAGGTCTCTGATGGTCCAATGTCCTGAACTTGGCTCTCCCACATCAGAGCCTCAGGCCCAACACCCAGCTGGAGCACTAAGACCCTTCCAGCTGTGTGGCTTGGAAGGAAAAGAAGAAAAAAATAATGAACAGATAGAACCCCAAAACAAATTGTAAGAGCAAAACTAAATAGACCATATCACACAAAGGAAATTACACACACACACTCATAAAAAGAAAACAAACATATAAAAGAACAGAGAGAACCCTAGAGCAAATGGTAAAAGGAAACCTAAAGAGACAAAATCACACAAAGACACATACACACACACACTCACAAAAAAATTAAAAAGGAAAAGAAAAAGGAAGAGAGCAACCAAGCTAATAAACAAATCCACCGATGATAACAAGCACTAAAAACTAAAGTAAGATAAACAGAAATCCAAAATCAAATCAGACACAAAAAGCAAACCCCCAGCCTACAGTTGCTCCCAAAGTCCACTTCCTCAGTTTTGGGAACATTCATTGTCTATTCAGGCTTTATCAAGTTGCAGGGTTTATCAAGTTGATTCCAGGGATTTAATCCCCTTATCCTGAGGCTGCACAGAAAAATTTCCCTTTCTCTTCTGTGTTTGTACAGCTCCTGTGGTTAAGCTTTGGTTTTGGCCCTGCCTCTGCATGTAGGCCACACTCACTTTTCTGTTCCCCACATAGAGAGGAGGGGTTTATAGCAGTTGCTGATCAGGTCTCTCTTGCTCACTCAAGCCAGGGAGAGGGAGGGGTATGGTAGTCATAATTGGATTGCAGGGTAAGCCTGCAGCAGCAGAGGCCAGTGTGACATTGAAACAGGCTGAGATGCACCATGTGTTCTCCCTGGGAAATTGTCCCTGGATCACGGGGCCCTGGCAGTGGTGAGCTGCACGGGCTCCCAGGAGGGTAGGTGTGGATTGTGACCTGTGTTTGCACACAAGATTGTTGTTGGCAGCATTAGTGGTCCATGCCCATCTCTGGGGTCCGAGATGTTAGCTGTAGCTCACACTTATCTCTGGAGTTCACTCAGGCAGTGTTCTGCCATCTGTGGGCACACGGAGCAGGAAGTCTCTCTCCTCACACTCCCTGAGCCAATGGTCTCTTGCCTCTCTGGAAAAGTCTCCAGATTATTTCCCTGACTTCCTCCTGGCTAGCTATGATGCACTAGCCCCCTTCAGGCTATCTTCATGCAGTCAACCCCAGTCCTCTCCCTGGTGTCTGACCTCCAAAGCCTGAGTCTCACCTCCCAGCCCTCACCTGCCCCAGCGGTTGAGCAGACAAGTGTCTCAGGCTGGTGAGTGCTAGTTGGCACCAATCTTCTTAGTGGGAAGCTCTCTGCTTTGCCCTCTGCACTCCTGTTGTTGCACTCTTTTCTGTGGCTCTGAAGCTTCCCTCCTCTCATCTCTGCCAGTGAAGGGTCTTCCTAGTGTGTGGAAACATTTCCTCCTTCACAGCTCCCTCCCAGAGGTGCAGGTCCCATCCTTATTCTTTTGTGTCTTTCTTTTTTCTTTTGCCCTACCCAGGTATGTGGGGATTTTCTTGCCTTTTGGGAAGTCTGAGGTCTTCTGTCAGCATTCAGTAGGTGTTCTGTAGGAGTTGTTCCACATGTAGACATATTTTTTATGTATTTGTGGGGAGGAAGGTGATCTCCATGTCTTACTCCTCCACCATCTTGACAGTCTCCAACCTTGTTTTTTTGATTGGTTTTTTTGGAGATGGTGGGCACAGGAAGTAATTGTAATTAAGTGCAAATAATTTAGAAAAGACTTAGTTCAATCACATTCTATTTCTGTGACTTGGGGAACTTTTCAATCCTTTCTAGGATTTTTCTTCATTGGCAAAATGAGGGTAATAATTCCTTCTTTATAACACTGCTTTGTGGATTAAATGGAATAATATGCAAAGCTCAGTGCAAAGTTTGGAATGTTATTGTAAACCAAGTAAGTTGATATTATTATTAATGTTAGTAGTAAAGATATATTGCTAAATTCCAAATAACAGTACATCAAATATTTTAGTCATAATTGCTGCTTTGTTTTGGTTCTGTCTTTCACGTACAGCAAGTGAGATAATTTTAGTTTTAGAGTCTCTTTTTCAAGGCCACAGATTACCAGCTATTCTTTGTTCTGAGGACCCCATATCATTTGACACTGAAAACCTCCCACCTTGTCAGCAGGAGTCAGAGTTGTCTTTAAGTTAGAGCCAGACCGTGGCCCTGTTGCCATTAGCTCTCTCTCCTCTTTACCACTTTCTATGACATGTACAATGACAGAACACAATCCTCAGGCTGAGTTTAGTATTTCAAGGATGGGACTGCCAGAGAACAGTTCTGTCTAGTTTGTCACTGTACATCCACATAGGACAGCATTCCAGTAATAAACCCATCTGGGTTTCTGCTGTGCAGACAATGGCAATTGATTGTTTTCACTGAAAATTACAATAAGAATTGTTCTCTAAAAATACTGCTGCTGAGTCTATGGCCACAGCCTAAACACTTAATATTGTCAGTTATCTACAGGCTCCAAGGATATCTGTGAAGGGTTCCTAGAAGCAGCCTGGCTCTACCTCCCAAGTATGTGCTGATGACAGTGATGAGCCTTGCAGAGGACAATTTCTCTCTCATTTGGAATAATTCCTTATGCTCTTCTGAGGGGTCTCAGGGTAATTCTGAGTTGGTTAGAGATTGAGATGTTTGCTTTTCAGATTCTGTGGTAGGTTGTCTAAATTATAGCTTTTTTCACATCCCAAAGAAGTGTTTTCTTTAACAATAAAAGTAATACATGATTACAATAGAAACTTTATAAATATAACACTTGAAAGAAAAAGAAAAATTACCCCCTACACATACACAATGCTGTAATCCAAAGGCAATCACATTTTGAATTTTGATTTTTTTCCTTGGATTAAAATTTTTTTCCATTACCAGGTGTTTGTGGCAGACAGGTGGTTGCCCACTCAATAGCTGTTTAGCTTTCCTCTCTTGCTGTTAGGACCCCCAAATTGTTAGAAAGACAATGTACCTGGTCTTAGGTGGTGAATCATAATCATTTTAGATTTTATCCAAATCTGACAATTCTGTTTCATTTTGGCAATGACTGAATTAAGACTGAGCTTGTATCCTGGGACAGTGAGATGCATGAGGATGTCTACTGGGTGAGGGGCTTGGGAAAGATTTTTATCTCTTATTAAAAATAGCATCAAACAAAGAGAGTTTTAAATGTTGACATTTAAAGATATACTGTCTGGAAGTTTAGCAGCCACTTGCAGCCATGAAGTTACATGCCTTGGTATGCAAGTCAATATTCTGAGGATGATGAAGTGGGAGGTTGAAAGGAGCCTGGGTTTTTGATGATGCCATGAAGCTGCTCAACCAACCAAGCTTCTTTTTTTTTTTTTTTTTTTTTTCTGTGGTACGCGGGCCTGTCACTGTTGTGGCCTCTCCCGTTGTGGAGCACAGGCTCCGGACGCGCAGGCTCAGCAGCCATGGCTTATGGGCCCAGCCACTCTGCGGCATGTGGGATCTTCCCGGACCAAGACACAAATCCGTGTCCCCTGCATCGACAGGCGGATTCTCAACCACTGCGCCACCAGGGAAGCCCAACCAAGCTTCTTGTTAGTAAGCAGTGCATGTCAAAATAGTACAAAACAATGTTTTTGTTATTGTTATTACTTGTTGTTGAACACATACTCTCTGATGAACAGATCCTTTGAAAAACTGTGTTGAACAAAGTTTCAATTATGAGACTGAAGGAAAGACTCTTGTTATTGGAAGTAGTAGAACAGCTAGAATTTTCAGGATCAGGGAAGTGTCATAATCCATGTTCTGTGCCCTTAAGACATTATATGTTGATTTAATGTTACTCTATTGAAAGAAAATGTGATTGAGCTGAGACTACTCTTTCCTCATGTGCATATGTGTTTTTGGAGCACATATTCTTCATGAATTATTTGCATTACTGACCTCCTTAGATTCTATTTTGCAAAGTGTTTAAAGGTTGGCGAATGTGATGGCGGAAATTATGTTGGCCACATTCCACTCTGGAGCCAGTGAATTGCCATTTGCCTGCTCCTGGAAATGATACCACACAGTTCATCTGCTTTTGAACAAGGGATTGTAACATCTTGCAGAGAGTGTTGTTCTGGCTACCAGTCAAGTTTTATCTGATTCTATAGGGCATGGGTAAAGTAAAATAGATGAGAAAAATAATGAACTTTTTCTCTGTTAAAAAAAAAAATGAAAGAGTGAAATAAGTTCAAAGAGATGGAATTGTGATAACCTACAACATTTTGAATAGCAATGTGTTGGGGCTGACCCCAGCCCCAGAATAATGTGGATAGCTACCATTTATTGAGCTCTTAGAATATACCTATCATTTCACATTTATCTCTTTCAATTTAATCTTTTATAAGTATAATAATTATCTCTAATTAGTTTGTAAGAGATTGTTGTGCTTCCCAGTTAAATATGAAATGTGTCCTCAAGTAGAATCCCTTCTGCTTAATATTTCTTCCCTATCATTCCCTCCTGTATTTCCTTATGTAATAGGGGTGGAGCGGGCACACAGCCATTAGCACATGACCCTTAGAACAAGACCCTTAGTGTGAGAACTTTAGCATGGTGGTTTTGCCAACAGTCAGCCTCGCAGGGGGTCCAAGGGGCAGAGAGTGTGAAGAGAGGTGGATCATGGCCTTCTCCACAGGGCTCTCCAAGCCCTCCAGCCTTGGGCCAGCAGGTGAGCTGGGAAGCTTGGACACAGGCTGGGGGATATGTTCTGCAGAACTCCAGAGCCCTCACCATGGCTGCCCACTGGCCAGGCCCAGCCCTTGAAGCAACAACAAACGTCTCTCTCATCCCCACCTCTTCAACTTAATGGCGGTGGTGGTCTCCATGGGTTTCAGTCCATGGAGCCTCAGCAACTGGAGTATATGGGCACTCCAGTTGTCCATATGGTAAGCCATGAAGGTAACAGGTTCAACCAGCTTCATTCTGGGAATTAACCTGATTGGTATTTGCTACAACATGTATTCCTATTGATCCTATATGAATGATTTTCTCCAGTTTAAATGAAAAGCTTGAGGGCCACCTGGATCCTGGCCACCTTGCTCTCTCAGTGTTGACACCTGGGCATAGTCTGGAGACCTGACCCTAAGGATACTGTTAGCTGAGATCTGCCTATTCAGCTGGTCCTGGGCACTGGCAGGAGGACTCAGACTGGGTGTTGCATGAACACTTCCATGCAGGAACCCCCTCCTGTTAGCCAGGACCTGGACCTAGGAGGGTGAAAGTTGAGCCTTGGGACCTTCACCTTTCTTGTCAGAACAGAGAGTAACATTTGTTTGAGTGGAGGTTTACAGGAACATTATGACATGACTATGACCTCACCTCAAGAACAAAGGATCTGACATGAAGAAACTTGCAACAACTAACCATGCCCTTCCCTTCCCTTTCCTTTAAAAGGGCTTTGCTGAAAGCTTTCAGGGAGTTCAGCATTTTTAAGGTATGAGCCACCCATCTCCTTGCATGGCCCTACAATAAACCTTTCTCTGCTCCAAACTCTGTTTCAGTTTGTTTGGCCTCACTATGCATCAGGCACATGGACTTGCATTTGATGATAACACTTAGGGATTCATAAGAGTTACCTGGTAGTCTATGTGACAAATTCTATTCCATATCTGAAATATTGATGCTGAGAAGAGTTAGAAATCAATGTGGAAAAAATGAAACCTGGCTCACACTGTAGACAAAAAGTCAATTTCCCAACAGATAATATACCTGAATGTGAAAAAAAAAAGTAGAATATGTTCATGGATTTGGGTATGGAAATTTTTTTTTAAAGAGAGGCATCTTTTTAAAAATAATTAATTAATTAATTAATGTATTTATTTTTGGCTGTGTTGGGTCTTTGTTTCTGTGTGAGGGCTTTCTCCAGTTGTGGCAAATAGGGGGCACTCTTCATCGTGGTGCACGAGCCTCTCACTGTCGTAGCCTCTCATTGTGGAGCACAAGCTCCAGACACACAGGCTCAGTAGTTGTGACTCACAGGCCTAGTTGCTCCACGGCATGTGGAATCTTCCCAGACTGGGGTTTGAACCTGTGTCCCCTGCATTGGCAGGCAGACTCTCAACCACTGTGCCACCAGGGAAGCCCGGAAATATTTTTTAAAAGGAAGCAAAATGCACTAAAGATAAAGAACATGATTATTAAATTAGACTACACTATTATTAAGAACTTCTTTTTCTCAAAAAACACCATTAAGTTAGTACAGTGGACACTCACTCTACTGTGTCATTCAGATTCCTCTTCAGTGAAGAACTTGTTGTCTCACTTGTTTGGAGTGTTGTGGTTAGCCAGTCAGCAGCTGTCTGCTTCTTCAGGAATTGTCTCAGCTACAGAGATCTGCCTTGCCCAAGACCACCCCTCTTTCTGGGATGGCACTTAGCCATTGAGTATTTGATGCAGGAGTATAAAGGTCTGGCTATCTCCACCCAACTCAGAACAACTCTAAAAGGCAATTCTACTCCAAAATTCCCTGTAGACTCAGCTGAGTCTCTCATTGGTCCTGCGTCACAGATTGAATTTCTCTGCTTAATCATGTTTCTTTTCCTTTCCACAGTTTTTGAGCCATATGAGACTCTTTAATAAATATTCTGCATGCTAAACACTGCTTGAGTCTGCTTCCTGATAACCCAACCTGTGACACAGAATTTTTTAATAAAAGCTAAAGAGACAGAAGAAATATTTGCAATTCATATAGCTGAAAAGAGATCGTAAGTAAAATTTATAAAGAATTTCTACAAGTCATTAAGAAAGGTAAAGAACGAATATAAAAATGTGCAAGAGATTTGCACAGTCAGTTCATGAAACAGAATAGGCAAAATAACCAATAAAACTGAGAAAAGGTATTCAACCTTACTAGCCATCAGGGAAATACAAATTTAAAAAACACAATGACATAATGCTACACATCCACCAGAATGGTTAACATTAAAAAGACTGTCATTGGGAAGTATTGGTGAGGATATGGAGCAAGAGGGATTCCTGTACACTGTTGTTGCTAAAGTTGATGTAACCACTTTGGAAACTGAAACAACAGATTGGGATTATTTAGTAAGGTTTATGTATACACTATGATCAGCAATTTCACTCCTAGATATACACTCAGAAGAAATGTCGGCATGTGTTTAGAAGTCAAGATAATGGCTATCTTTTGGGTGATGGAGAAGAGGCACAAAGGGGATATTTGAGGTGCTAACAGTGTTGTATGTGGTAATTCACTGTGGTATACATTTATGTCTTCTGCATTTTGCTGTATGTATGTTAAATTCCACAATTGAAAAAAAGTAAAAGAATTGACTGTGAAACCTAAATAATAATGATAACAATAATATTTTAGTACTGGAAGCATGAAAAATTTTCCTTCCAAGTGAATCAGAGAAATAATGGGGACTATGGAGAAGTGGGCAAAATGTCTATAATGTTGTCAATATTAGAGGGGAAGAACAGGTAAAAACGTGATAATCACATTAAGGCAAGAACTTTATTTTCCAGTGTTACATCAAGGTGATGCCACATCACTAAATAACAGCAGGTTTCAGCATCTCAGATTATATGTCAGTAGAAAGAGGCCTGGTTCTGTCATTCTGTTTCCACAGATAAGTTATTTATTCTCTGAGTCATTGTATCCTTGTTGCTAAAATGCTAACAAGACCCATCTCATGTTGTTATTGTAAAGAATAAAGAAAATAAGGTACAGAAAGTATCTGCATATTATATATACTAGATGATAATGGTTTCTTTGTCACCACATCCCTCTCAGAATATTGTTACACTGTTGGCTGGTCACAGTGGGTATTGGGATTGATAGTCCTATCAACTCCCTCTCTGCCGTGGAGAAACGATGTGGCTTTAGAGGTATATTCTAATTCCAGAGTTGGATTCTGATTTGTTTAATTTATTCATGGAAATCCCAAACTCCTTGCCAGTGACTGGTTCAAGAACCGAGGTTAAACTTTCCCAGGCAATGGGATTTCTCTGAGACATCTAGCTTGAGAATGAAGATGACCCACAGCAAAGAGAGACTTGTGGGGATACAAAGCTTAAATCTTACTCACAATACACCCAAAGCAGCCTTTTCCACTTCTCAACTTCTGGTTATATCAATATAAAATTTCATATTTCTTAAAACCTATATGGGTTGGAGTTTTATCATAGTCAACCTATTCCATATGATATGGTCATATTGAGTTATGATCAAAATCATTAGATCTTCTTTATATGAAATGTTTTTAAGCCCTGAATCTTTATAATTGATTTGGAAAAAAGTGTTATGTGGTTATTCAATACCGCTTAATTTTAGACAGTTCTGATCTGTTTGAAGTTTCTTTCCTAGAACTCATATTAGCAATACCTCTTCACAAAGTCCCAAGTTGCAGAAAAAACAAAAAAAAATTCCTGCATGTGGCAGTAGCCTTCCCAACACAAAATAAGTAGGGCCCTGTTCCCTTCTCCCTTTGTAGTAACTTATCACTCTGTATCTCTTTGTCTTTCTGCCTTTATTGCTCTGTGCTGCTATATCTCTCTGTCTCTGTCACCTCTTCATCTCTTGTCCCTTTGTCTGTCTCACTCTGTTTCTGTCTCTGTCATCTGTCTCTTTCTGTATTGTCTTTCTTTGTCTCTTTTTCCCTGTTTTTATCTTCTTGCCAGCACAGAGAGACTTTACTTTTCTTGCCAAGTATTGATAAATTTTTTGGAATAGTGAGTGACTCGTGTGTTTCTGACTATTCACTTTTCTAACCTAAATGGTTGTAGTAGAGATTATGTGAAATAACATATAAAGTGCCAGGTACATGGCAGGCACTAAGCTAAATGGATTCACCATTGCCCTTCTCTTTTGCATTCTTCTTCCTCTAGATAACCAAAGAAATGTGCCATGTTTTCTCCTCACTTTGAATAATTTGCCTTATGAAGTGTGGGGGACTCATGACTGAGCATACTTGGTGTTTCATTTCTCAGTTATTGTGAACTCTTTGGAGGCTTGGCTGCACTCTTCTAAGGGACTTCTCATTCCCACTGATTAATGTATCTTTCTCTTTTGTTGTGATGTTAAGTTCAGAGGAGAACAGTGGAGTAGACAGAATATGGTCTTTGGAGCAAAATACCTCATCTTTCCTCTGTCCAAGTGGTTTGTGGACTATTACCACAAACATATTTTCCTTTTTTCTGTGATTTATCTTGTCCTCAAAGTTCTCTCTTCATCATGTACTTCCACATCCAGGTCTTAGGTTTCATTAAAAGATTTGTCATCTTGACTTAGAAACCTTTTTTTTAACCTATCTTTAGAATCTGTTTCTTTTAGATACTGTATATCCTCTAGTGTTGAATTCTAATAATGAGTTCCATCCAGTCAAATCTTGAGATAATTTATAATACTTTTAGTCTAATATTAAAATAGCAAATATATTTGATATAGGTAGTCTGTTAGTCTATGCAGTGATATTAGGACAATTCATTTGTTTAATAAAGATGCATTGTGTGATATTATATATCTATAAATATATATGTATAATATAATAAATAAAATAAATCTCCTACCATGTGCTAGTGCTGGCTGCTGGAATGCAATTGTGAATAAGATAAACTTAGTCTCCTCATTTTCATGGGGATCACTGTACTGAGTTGGGTAGTGTTTACCCCCCCACCATTAAATTCATGTCTATCTGAAGCCCATGAGCGTGGCCTTATATGGAAATAGGGTCTTTACAGAGCTAATCAAGTTAAAATAAAGGTTATACTAGATTAGGGTGGGTCTTAAGTTCAGTATGACAGGTATTTTTATAAGAAGAGGGAAATTTGGGCAAACGGAGGTAATGCAGAGAGAAGATGGACAGAGCAGGAGGCAATGTGAAGTTAGAGGCAGAAATTGGAGCTATGTGTGCTCAAGCCAGGGGATGCCAAGGACTGTCAACAACCACCAGAAGATAAGGGAGAAGAATGGAATGGTTTCTGCCTCAGAGACTCTGGTAGGAACCAACCATGATGACACCTTGACTTCAGACTTCTAGCCTCCAGAATTGGGAGAGAATACATTCCCACTATTTAAAATCTACCCATTTTGTGGTTATTTGTTACAGCAGCACTGGGAAATTAATTATATACAGTGTCCTTCCTAAGCTCCTTTCTTGCTAATTTTCCTTTTGTCTTTTATGGAGGAGGTCTCTCCTCCACAGTTTTCCTTTCTGTGGTCCCACTCTGTCCACTTCTAAAGTATTATCTAAGCATTTACTTTCATAGCTCTGAGCCATTATGATGGTAATTCATTTATTCTTGTTTACCATGGGATGTGTCCTTTGCCTGCCAGTAACCTCTGAATTAGAATCATAAATCACAGCTGGAAACTTGTTCTTTGATACCATCTATTTAATCAGCATCAACTATATCCCTATCTTTCACCCCCAACCTAAAGTATGATCTTCCACAGGAAGTAAAAGCACACCCTATTCTTTTAGTCCTTCAGTGATGCATTCATTGCATGTGTTCTTTGGACAAACGGCTTCCCATTTAGTAGTTAATTCAGTTTGACTTGTGCTCCCTGTATTACTTTTTTTTCTCTGAAGAAAATGTATGTGCACTGATGGTGGAGAATATTGTTTTCTAATTCTCTTTCTCCTTTCTTTCCCTTTAATAATGTTTATTACTGAGATGAGTACAAAGTCAGCATTTAGTACTAATTGGGCGACTGATTTGCTTTGACTCTTACTTTTTTCCCAGGGGAGTTTGGGGAGTAGATGGACATATGTTAATCAGAATGCCCTTTGGAAATCACTGGCCAGGTCCTAACGATGTTCAGAACTCATGAAAATATGTCAACTCTCAGATTTTTCCACTAAGGGATTTTGGATAACCCTCTTGGGAAGATCCAGGTTATGACTATTTTCTCTACCACATAGTTTAGGGTTACTGGGGGATACCTATATTGGGACTTAGGGCCCTCTGAGAATCCTATGAAGTCAATATTGGTGCAAGTGATCCTCAAGGGAGAAGCTCTGTGAAAGCCTGGCTTCTCGGGATATTTGACTTGAACTGAAAGTCCTTGTGCATGTGCAAAACTGTTATCAGTCAGCACAGTTCTTCATTTGGATTAAAAATTACCCATCTCTGAGTGGTTCTAACTGATTCTCACCTGCCCTTTATACCAAAAGATTTTCTCATTAGTTATTCAGATACTAGGGTTTAAAAAATTAAGTTTCTTTGTGTTAAGCTCTGGCAAAATTTGTAAATTCCTCCGAAGACATTTACTTTTCTTGGTGAAAATTCCCAAAGGAAGTATAAACTTAGAGGTGTAGATTGCTTAGTTGAAATGTTTGATTTTTGAAGAATTACGTACAAATTTTAGTGAGCATAATATGATTTGAGTCTTAGCAAAATCGTAGTAACTTCTAAGCATTAAGAAATGTCAGATACAACATGATGGAATAGCCACAAAGATATTACTGAGTGCTTGATTTTTAACACACAGTTTGGCTTAAAGCGATTTCTAGGTAATAAGAGAAGCTAGTTAGAACACATACTACCAAATTTTAAAAGATTAATGGTCTCAGGCACCCAATATTTTTGTATGTTGTCATTTGTATGCTGTAATAGTTATGAGTTAGACAGTATTGTAAGAGTAGACAATGAAATGCAGGCAATATTAGTCAAACTAACCATATACTAAATTACTCTTTCTGAAAAATCATTTATATCATGGATCTGTTTATGCAATTAATAGTTATTGAGTGTCTTATTCTGTTTGGTCTAGGATGACTGGTTGGTTTATAAACAGTGGAAATTTATTTCTCACATTCTGGAATCTAGGAAGTCCAAGGTCAATGTACAAGCATAGTCATGTTCTGGTGAAGGCCCTCTTCCTGGTTCAGAGCTGATACCTTCTCTATATGTCCCTCTTATATCTCTCCCTCCTTCCTCGATGGTGTCTTTTTTATAAGAACACTAATCCCACTGATGATGACTCCACCCTTATGACCTAAGCACTCCCAAAGGCCTCACCTCCTAATATCATCACAATGGGCATTAAGATTTCAACATACAGATTTTGGAGGGACACAAACATTCAGACCAATAGAATCGAGTGCCTTAGAAATGTAAGCACTGTGATAGTTAATTTCAATGATACAAAGATGTATGATTTGGAATCTACTTCCATGGATCTTACAATCAACCTAGACGGATGATAAAGCAGTGCAAATGTAATGAATGTTTCTCATTCTTTTAGGTTTCCTAGAATCCAACCCCCCTTTAATTCCTCTTCAAGGAATTTTTCACCTTGTGAAACTTGGTAGGAGCTAGGGCCTGTCTCTCACCATAGAATCTGAATATTCCAGACTCATTTTTGCTAGCCAGCCTTGCACCTAGAGCGTCACAATGTCATCTGGTACGTATTAATTAGGTGCTACCATGCTGGACAGAAAGATCCAGGAATGAGATAAATTATCTAGTGATTGTTCCAAAATGTTGAGTTCCTCATGAAGCCATGCAGCTGGCAAGACTCAACATCCATGACAAGGGCCAGTAGTGTCTGTGGGTCAAGATGAAACCCCTGGAGGTTGGTAGCAATATCAGTGATGTATGTATTCCCCAGAAAAGTTTTATAGCTGGATTTGGATATTATTTCTGGTTTCTTAGCTCCTGGCCTGATTCTTCAGCCTTCCTGGCAATTCTAATAGTACTCAATTTACATTTCTGCTTAAATAATCCAGAGTTAGTTTTTATTTATTAAGAAGCCTGAATGGTTCTCTCTCTCTCTCCATATAATTCAGTTTGTAAAAAGTGTTATAAGAATAGCAGAAGAATGAGGTTACTCTAGAAGGGGTCCTTTCAATCTACCTCTGACTCTAAAGGGTGTGTGGCAAATGTTTATATCAATGTTAATACCCACTGTGATAAACTTTGAAAGGTTGGGTTGTCTATTCCAGCACTGTATAAATGGATTTTCTTCATTTATAATCTGCAAAGTTCTGTAAAACGTTTTTGGATCTACAAATTATTTTAAAATACTTTCAACCTAGACCTCTCTGGGGCATAAGGAACTTAATACATGGATCATACTTTAAACATACTTTGTGACACTTTTGCCCTATAACAGATCTGATGAATTGGTTATCTTGATTAACACAGAGAGTGAAATCAGATAATTCAAGTTAAAAAGAATAAAAGCTATTCTAAGCCCAAATTGACCACATTTCTATTTTGACCAAGTAAGTAGGCAATTGTCAATGTTTCATGTTCCTTTTTTTTAGGCTGCTTTGATCCAGTAGAAAGCTGGGCCAAGGACAGATAGCCTGGATATTCTGAAGTTGTGGGGGTCATTCTGCCAAGCTTCACTGGCAATAAAGAATGCCAAAATACAAAATTCTGCCAAGCGTTCTGTTATGTTCTCTAGAAGGTGGAACTAACTTCCAAACATGCTGATTCAACTGCAAGCATCCATACACATTTGAGGTTCTATAGTGCAGTCTTCCTGTAATATTTCTACCCTTTTAAACATTCATTCCAAAGTATGGTCTTATTAGCAATTTGGAGAAAGAATTACAGGAAATAGCCAAATAAATGCATACTCTTCTTCAGTTTCACACTTTTTACTTTCATTGGACTTCCCAAGGGTTTAGAATTAATCCAAGACATGTATTCAGATTGGAGATTTTCTCATCAGTTTTACACAAACTGAACAATGGATTTCAATTCAGCAGTGGTTTCAGAGCATTTGCCTTATGTCCAGGCTACACAAGTACTCAAACGACTCTTCTGCATCAGTCTGAGCAAAGATCAGCCATTACAAAGAATTGTGTTAAACTCCTTTGGAAGGCTGCTGGCTCTACATATAGTCAACGACTCACAAGTACATTTATTGAACAATGATTGTGAAATTTTGTCACCTTCCCTCCTACTCTCCCTTAAAATGCCTTTAACCTACACCTATATACTATGCGATGCTGAAAACTCATCATCTATTTAGTCAAGTGTTGATCTAGTTCAGTATATGCGGTCTGTTCATTTGGGTTAGTATTTTAAGTTGTAGGTTGAATGGTAATTGGGATAGAAAATGTATTTATTTAATCTGCCTTGGAATCTTCCCCTAGACAACCTTAATTGAGGATGATCTATCTATTCTCAATTGTACACTTCTGGCATGGATACACAAAGAATGCAGTTGGCTTTTTTTGGTAATTAATTTTTTTAATTGAAATATAGTTTATGTATAATATTATTTTAGTTTCAGGTATATTGATACTACATAACAATTTAACACACATATATATTACATATGAAATGATCACCACAATAAGTCTAGTAACTGTCTCCATACAAAGTTTTACAATATCATTGACCATAATTATTATGCTGTACATTATATTCCCATGACCTATTTATTATATGACTGGAGGTTTGAACCTCTTAACCCCAACACCTATTTCACCCACCCCCCTACTCTTCTACCTTCTGACAACCACTTGTTTGATTTCTGCATCTAAGGGTCTGTTTTCACTTTATTTGGTTTGTTTCTTAGATTCCACATATAAATGAGATTATGTGTTATTTGTCTTCCTGTGACTTATTTAACAGCATAATAACTCTAGATCCCTTCATGTTGTTGCAAATGGCAAGACTGCGTTTTTAGGGCTTAGTAATATCCCATTGTATATGTGTATATCACAGCTTATTTATCCATTCTTCTATTGATGAACACAGGTTGCTTCCATATCTTGGTTATTGTAAACAATACTTTAATTAACATAGTATTAAATACATATTTTCAAAGTAGCATCTTTTATGTCTTTGGGTAAATATCCAGAAGTGAAACTGCTAGATTATATGGCAGTTCTATTTCTAATTTTTGAGAATGTTCATATGTTTTCCATAGTGGCTACACCAATTTATATTCCCACCAACAGTGCATGAGGTGACCCTTTTCTCCATATCTTCACCAACACTTGTTGTTTTCTTTTTGATGACTGCCATTCTGACTTATGTGAGGTAGTATCTCATTGAGATTTTGATTTGCAAATCCATGATGATTAGTGATGTTGAACATCTTTTATGTGTCTGTTGGCCATCTATATGTCTTCTTTGGAAAGTGTTTGTTCAGGTCCTCTGCCCATTTTTTAATCAGGTATTTTTTTTAATGTTGACTTGTATGAATTATTTGTATATTTTGTATATTAACCCCTTGTCTGATATATTATTTGCAATATCTTCTCCTGTTCAAGAGGTTGCCTTTTTGTTTTGTTGATAGTTTCCTTTGATGTACAAAAAGGTTTTAAATTTGATTAGATCCCATTTGTTTATTTTTTATTTATTTATTTTTTTTGTGGTACGCGGGCCTCTCACTGTTGTGGCCTCTCCCATTGTGGAGCGCAGGCTCCGGATGCACAGGCTCAGCGGCCATGTCTCACGGGCCTAGCCGCTCTGCGGCATGTGGGATCTTCCCGGACCAGGGCACGAACCCGTGTCCCCTGCATCGGCAGGCGGATTCTCAACCACTGCGCCACCAGGGAAACCCCCATTTGTTTATTTTTACTTTTGTTTCCCTGGCCTGAAGAGACGGAGCTAAAAAAAAAAATATTGCTAAAACTGATGTAAAAGAGCACACTGCCTATGTTTTCTGCTAGAAGTTTTATGGTTTCAGGTTTTACACAAAAGTCTTTAACAATCATTTTGAGTTTATTGTTATGTATGGTGTGAGAAAGTAGTCCAGTTTGATTCTTCAGCATGTAGCTGTCCAGTTTCCCAGCACTATTTATTGAAGGGACTGTCTTTTCCCCATTGTATGTTCTTGCCTCCTTTGTCGTAGATTAATTGACCATAAGTGAATTGGTTTACTTCTGGCCACTCTATTCTGTTCCATTGATCTGTCTGTTTTTGTACCAGTGCCATATTGTTTTGATTACCGTAGCTTTGTAGTATAGTTTGAAATAAGTGAGCATGAAACCTTCAGCTTTGTTCTTCTTTCCCAAGATTGTCTTGGCTTTTGGGTTTTTTTGTGTGTTTCAATACAAATTTCAGAACTATTTATTTTAGTTCTATGAAAAATACCTTTGATATTTTGATAAGAATTGAATCTGTAGATTGCCTGTGTAGTATGGTCATTTTAACAATATTATTTCTTCCAATCCATGAACACAGGATGTTTTTCTGTTTGTTTATGTCATCTTCAATTTATTTTATCAATATCTTATAGTTTTCTGAGTACAAATCTTTTACTTTCTTGGTTAGATTTGTTCCTAGTTATTTTATTCTTTTTGACACAATCGTAAATGAAATTGTTTTCTTAATTTCTTACTGTGATAGTTTGTTGTTAGTGTATACAAATGCAATAGATTTCTGTATATTAATTTTGTATCCTGCAACTTTACTGAATTCATTTATTTGTTTTAATAGTTTTTAGGATTTTCTATGTATAGTATCATGTCATCTATAAGTAGTGACATTAAGCCAGACATTCTGGGATTAACACTCCTGGTGCAGTATCTTCAGACTGGGGAGTCCAATTTGGGGCTCAGACTCCTTAGTACTTGAGGAGAACTTCTGCAATTGTGATTATCCTCCCATCTGTGGATCACCTAACCAGGGGTGTCAGTCTTGACTATACTACATCTCTGCCCCTCTTACCTATCTTGTTGTGGATCCTTTTTAATATGTTTAGCTCTAGGAAATCTTTTCTTCTAGTCTTCAGGTTGTTCTTATAGATAGTTGCTCTGAAAATAGTTGTAATTTTTGTGTGCCCATGTGGGGAAGTGAGCTCAGGGTCTTCACTCTGTGCGTCTTGGCCACTCCTCTTGGTAAATAATTTTTAAAAAGACATCATCACACCATATACATCCATATAAGTATAGTTCTATTTAATTTTCTTAATACTGTATAAAAATAGATGGAATTTATAAATAATGATTTGACAGCATGAGGTGTAGGTATAAGAAGTTAATGAGAGATAAGTTTGAAAAGTTGGATTTGTTCCAGTTTAGAGTTCTTTTTTTTAGGATTATTATTATTTTATTTTATTTTTAGTGAAATATGTTTGATTTCAAATGTTATATTAGTTTCAGGTGTACAGCATAGTATTTCAGTATTTTTAAAAATTATGCTCCATTTAAAGTTATTGCAAAAAAATGGCTGTACTTTCCTATGCTGTACAATATATCCTTGTTGCTTATTTATTTTATATGTAGTAGTTTGTATCTCTTAATCCATACCACTATCTTGTCCCTCCCTCTTCCCTCTCCCCACAGGAAACCACTAGTTTGTTCTCTGTATCTGTGAGTCTTTTCTGTTTTGTTATATACATTTATGTTATTTTTTACATTCCACAAATAAGTGATAACATAGAGTATATGTCTTTCTCTGTCTGACTTATATCACTAAGCATAATACCCTCAAGGTCTACGTATGTTATTGCAAATGGTAGAATTTTATTCTTTTATATGGCTGAGTAATATTCCACTGTGTGTGTATGTGACATATATATACACAACCCACATCTTCTTTATCCATTCATCTGTTAATGGACAACACTTAGGTTGCTTCCATATCTTAGCTCTTGTAAAAAATGCTGCTATGATCTTTGGGATGCATTTACCTTTTCAAATTAGTGTTTTTGGTTTTTTTCAACTATATACCTAAGAGTGAAATTGCTGGATCAAATAGTAATTCTATTTTTAGTTGTATAAGGAACGTCCATGCTGTTTTCCATGGTGGCTGCACCAATTTACATTCCCATCAACAGTGTGCAAGGATTCCCTTTTTTCCACATCCTTGTCAACATTTGTTATTTGTAGATTTTGATGTTAGCCATCCTGACAGGTGTGAGGTGATACCTCATTGTGGTTTTGATTTGCATTTCTCTAATAATTAGTGATGTTGAACATTGTTTCATATGCCTGTTAGCATCTGTCTCTCTTCTTTGGAAAAATATAGACTTGGGTCTTCTGCCCATTTTAAAATCATTTTTTATATTGAGTTGTATGAGCTGTTTATATGTTTTGTATATTTACCCCTTATTTGTCATGTTATTTGCAAATATTTTCTCACATTCAGTTGTTTGCTTTTTTGTTTTGTTGATGGTTTCCTTTGCTGTGCAAAAGAGTTTAAGCTTAATTAGGTAGGTCCTAATTATTTATTTTTGCTTTTATTTATTTTGCCTTAAGAGGCAGATCCAAAAAATATTGCTATGATTAATGGCAAAGAGTGTTCTGCCTATATTCTCTTCTAAGATTTTTATGGTTATAGGTTTTACATTTAGGTTTTTAATCCATTTTGAGTTTATTTTTGTATATGGTGTGAGGGAATATAATAATCTCATTGTTTTACATGTGGATGTCCAGTTTTCCCAGCACCACTTGTTGAAGAGACTGTCTTTTCTCCATTGTGTATTCTTGTCTCCTTTGTTGTAGCTTAATTAACCATAGGTGCATGGGTTTATTCCTGGGTTCTCTATTCTGTTCCATTAATCTATGTATCTGTGTTTTTGTGCCAGAACCATGCTGTTTTGACTACTCTAGCTTTGTAATATAGTCTGAAGTCAGGTAGTGTGATACCTCCATCTTTGTTATTTTTTCTCAATATTGCTTTGGCAATTCAGGGTCTTTTTGGTTCCATATCAATTTTAGGATTATTTGTTTTAGTTCTGTGTAAAATATCATAGGTTTTTTGATAGAGATTGCATTAAATATGTAAATTGCTTTTGGTAGTATGGCCATTTTAACAATATTAATTCTTCCAATACAAGAACACAAGGTATCTTTCAATTTCTTTGTATCATCTTGAATTTCCTTTCTTAACATTTTATAGTTTTCAGAGCATACATCTTCCACTTCCTTGGCTGAGTTTATTCCTGGGTATCTATCTATCTATCTATCTATCTATCTATCTATCTATCTATCTATCATCATCATCATCTATCTATTATCTATTTATTTATCTATGACATGATTTTAAATATTGTTTTTGCTTTCTCTTCTGATAGTTTATTATTAGACAGATTTTTGTATATTAATCTTGTATCCTAAAACTTCAATGAATTCATTTATTAGTTCTAATAGTTTTTCAGTGGAGGATTTAGATTTTCTCTATATAGTATCATAGTCATCTGCAAACAGTGACAGTTTTACTTCTTCTCTTCCAGTTGGATTCGTTTTATTTCTTTTTATGGTCTGATTACTGTGATTAGGACTTCCAATATTATGTTAAATAGAAGTGGTAACAGTGGACATCCCTGTCTTGTTCCTGACTTTAGAAGAAAGGTTTTCAGCTTTTCACTGTTGAGTACAATGTTAGCTATGGGTTTCATAAATGGCCCTTATTATGTTGAGGTTTTTCCCTCTCTACCAACATTGATGAGAGTTTTTTTAAATTTTTATCATGAATGGATATTGAATTTTGTCAAATCATTTTTCTGCATCTATTGAGATGCACATTGATTGATTTGCAAATATTGAGACATCCTTACATCCCTGGATAAATCCCACTGGGTCAATGGTATATGATTCTTTTTATATTGTTAGATTTGGTTTGCTAATATTTTGTTGAGGGTTTTTACAACTATAGTCATCAAAAATATTAGCTTATATTTTTATTTTTTTGTAGTGTCTTTGTCTGATTTTGGTATCAGTTTAATAATGGTGGCTTCATAGAATGAATTTGGAAGTATTTTGTTCTCTTCAATTTTTGGAACAGTTTAAGAAGCATGGGTATTAGATCTTTTTTATATGTTTGCTTAAATTCTCCTGTGATGTTGGCCAGACTTGGATTTTTATTTATGGGAGGTTTTTAAAATTACAAATTCAATTTTACTAGTAGTGATCAGCCTTTACAGATTGTTTCATCCTGATTCAGTCTTGGTAGATTGCATGTTTCTAGAAATTTGTCAATTTCTTCTAGATTGTCCAGTTTGTTGGCATACAACTTAATAACATTGTCTTATGATTTTTCTGCATCTCAGTGGTATCAGTGTCATTTCTCCTCCTTAATTTCTTATTTTATTTGGGTGCTCTCTCTTTTCTTTCTGATGAGCCTGGATAAGGCTTATCAATTTTGTTTATCTTTTCACAAAACCAACTCTTGTTTTCAATTTTTTCAATTTTATTTATTTTTATTTATTTTCCTTCTGAGACATTATTTCCTTCCTTCTGCTGACTTTTGGCTTTGTTTCTTTTTCTTTTTCTAATTCCTTTAGCTTGTAGGTTGTAGGTTGTAGCTTGTTTATCTGAGATTTTTGTTTATTTTTTCTTGATAAAGGCCTATATGACTATGAACTTCCCTGTTAGTACTCCTTCTGTTGCACCCCACAGAGTTTGGAAAGTTGTGTTTCCATTTTCATTTGTCTCAAGGTATTTTGTGATTTCCTCTTTGATTTCTTCATTGAAACATTGATTTTTTTAGTAGCATGTTTTTAGTCTCCTTCTGTTTTCACTTTTTATTTTTATTTCTGTAATTGATTTCTAGTGTTATACTGTTGAGGTTGGAAAGTATGCTTGATATAATTTCTAACCTATTAATCTTGTTGAGATTTGTTTTGTTGCCTAGCATATGATCTATTCTGGAGGACGTTCCCTGTGCACTTGAAAAGAGTTTTGATGGAATGTCCTGTAGATATCTGCTAAGACTAACTTGTTTATTGCACCATTTAAGATCACCTTATTGATTTTCTGTCTGTATGAACTGCCCATTGATGTAAGTGGGGTGTTAAAGTCCCCTACTATTATTGTATTATTGTCAATTTCTCCCTTTATATCTGTTAATACTTGCTTTACTTATTTAGGTGGTCCTGTATTGGGTGCATTTATGTCAATGAATGTAATAATCTTCAATCAGCCCTCTCTGTCTTACCTCAGGAGCAAGTCAGCCCTTCTACACTCCTCTTGAGTGGATCTCAGGCTTTCCCACAGCCTTCCTGTTAGTCCCAGAAGCCCTCCAACCAGCTAAGTGGCCTTGTCTTCCCTGCATTGAACCCCAGGACTGAGGTGCACAATATGTGCCTTGAACTGCTCACTCCCAAGGGCAAGTCTCTGCCCATGTAATCTCCCTTTTTCTCAGAGTCCTTTGGGAAGAAAAGTCCTGACCTGGTCACTTTTCTTCCTTTCCTACCTAATTATGTGTGGACTTTTCTTACAGACTTGGTTGTACAGAAGTCTTTCTTCCAGTTTACAGTTGGTTTTCAGTAAGGATTTTTCCACATGTAGATGTATTTTTGATTTGTTTGTGGTGGGAGGTGAGTTCCACATCTTCCTACTCTGCCATCTTGATCCAAAGTTGAGAGGTCTTGATTTTTATATAAAGGAATTTAGACATCATTGCATAGGCATATGGAAAATGTTCAAGGTCTTTGAATAAAAGATTGACATAACTGGAGTTGTGATTTGAGAAGCTCAATCATGCATCCAAGTGCAGGCTAGACTGGAGAAGGGCTGAGTGTGGAGGTAAGAGACAATAAGGCCTTATTACTCTTGACATTGTTCTGAATTGCTGAGCTGAGCACACATGACCAACAGTCATATTGTTCCAGATATTTCCAGCTATGTGTCCTTGTTATTGCTCTAGGATTGAGAAATATTAGTTGCCTACAAACTGAAACAAAAAACTGTGTTCACAGTTTCAATTTACCCATGGGAAATCAGGTAGCTAAATTTGGCGAATTGAGAATAAGGTGATGATGAGCCAGAGAACATTATAGGGGATTACAATGAATAGTGATTAGGCTTCTGTGCTATACATCTTGCATGCTTATTTCTAGCTCTACCTATACCTCCACATGGCTTAAATATAAATTTAATAACTAGGGCTTCACATAACCAAAGATTCACAGATGGGAGAATTCAAAAGGGAGAAAGCACCAAAGAATTAACCTTTAAAGACATGTGAACAAGTGAAGAAAATGCCTTCCTATCTTTTGAGGGGGAGGTTCTCATTTTCACAAGTCTGTGAGATTATCTTCAGATACAATAATAGACTGAATAAACAGGCCTGGGTAATTGAATATGACAGTGTTGACTTTTACCTGAACCTTGTGTTCCTATAAAGCAGCTAATGGTAAGACATGCTCCCATCATCCTGTACCTATGGAAATGATTTATTTTTTTGCAAAGGATTTCTCTTTCATATACAGCTTAGATAAGACTCATGAACACCCCTCCTGATTACCTATCACAAGATCAGACACGGACCTTCCAAATTCCCATTCTTTGACTCATAAATGATTAGCTGAGCTGTTTGTACCCATTGGCCAAACTGTGTAGTGATAAAAGCATCTTTTGGCCTAGATATATCTGGATCCAAGTGTTAATAATTGTTGACCTTAGGCAAATGTTACCCCCTTTAGTCCTCAAGTTTATTCAGCTATGAAATAGGCATAATAGTAACTACCTCACTGCTTTTGGAGGATTGGAGAAAATAAAATGTATGTAACACAGTGCCTGCAACATGGTAGGTGCTCAATAAATGGTAGCTGCTATTATTAACATTGAAGCTTCAGTATTATTCACAAGCTCTGATAGATGCATAGAAGAAATTTCCATTTTTCCAGGATCTGTTAAAAACAAAAACAAAAAACAACCTGCTAGCTTGATTTGACTGAATTTTAGTTAAGCTTCTCTCTTTCCCCCAGGACCTTAAACTTTGACCCATCACCAGACTGAGCCAGGACAGAAGCCCATCTTTAATTTTGTGAGCATTAACTGACCACAAAGAAAACACTCCCTGATCAACTGTCCCATTAGCTCACTCCTTCATCACACTTACCCCTGTCCAGTTCTTTCTAGCCCTATTCACTCCTCCTTATAAAATAAAGCCTTTTTCTGCCTGGCTTTTGAGACACGTGCAGACCTCAGAGTCAGAGTCTTCTTCCTATTGCAATAGTCCTCTGCAATAGTGTCCCTATTGTTATAGCCCTTTAACTTCTCCCAATAATCCTTTCAAATAAAGTCTCTCTTTACCTAAGTGCAGACTTATTTTTTTTTATTTGGCTAGTAGGATATGGAGAAAGAAATTATTGACAGAGCCTGCAAAGAAGTTACTGCCAACCTTGTTCCCCTCCTTGTTAGAAATTCCAACCAAAAAAGGGAAGAAGTTAGCACAGTGATAACTCAGTTGAACAACCTGTTATTGTCATAGAATCTTAAAATTAGAATGAATCTTGGGGATTAACCCTAATTTGCAAACGAGGAAGCTATGGCCCTCGTTTGTATTTTGTATTGCCAATTTTGTATTGCCATGTAACAAACCACTCAAAACTTAGTAGCATTAGACAGCAAGCAATTATTTAGTTCAAGATTCTGGTGGTTGGCAAGTTAGGTTGGCTCTAGGTTTTCAGCTCTGTGAGACTGGACTGGGCTCACTGTGTGTCTGTGGTCAGCTTCCAGGTCAGCTAGGGACTGGCTGGTTTAGGAGAACCTCAGCTGCAATGACTTACCTCTGCTCCACATGGTCTCTCATTCCCAGCAGGCTAGCCTGGGCTTGTTCACATGGTGGCTGTGCGGGGTTCTAAGAGATTGAGTGGAAGTGTGTACAGCCTCTTGAACCCTAGATTCAGAACTGGCATCATATTGCTTCCAATGTATTCTATTGACAAAATCAAGTCACAAGGTCTGGACCATATTCAGAAGGGGGAGAAATAGATTTCATGGCTTGATGGGAGGCACTGCATGGAATTATGGCCATTTTTGAAATCTATAAAATTCCATGAGGTGAAATAATTTGTCCAAATTTGGTTCACCCAGTCAGTGCTGAAGTTGGACCTGAAAGAAATGATACATGTCTTAGTTCAATACATTTGCTGATCAAAGCTATGTAGTCTCAAGATGACACTATTCTGATTAGGGACTCTTGAGCCAGAAGAAAGAGAAGGACTACCCCTTTTCAAAGGATTTGATGAACCTAGGGGAAGAAAAGGAATAAAGACATAGAATAGAGGATGGACTTGAGGACACAAGGAGAGGGAAGGGTAAGCTGGGACAAAGTGAGAGAGTAGCATTGACATATATACACTACCAAATGTAAAATAGATAGCTAGTGAGAAGCAACTGCATTGCACAGGAAGATCAGCACGGTGCTTTGTGACCACCTAGAGGGGTGGAATAGGGAAAATGGGAGGGAGATGCAAGAGAGAGGGGATTGGGGCATATACATATACATATAGCTGATTCACTTTGTTATACAGCAGAAACTAACAGAACATTGCAAAACAACTATACTTAAATAAAGATGTTACAATAAAAAAGGATTTACCATGGAAAACACATGGGAAGAGCGGGAAAGATAGAGCATGATGGTTCAGGTGATGCCCTGCACAAAGATGATGGGCTGTGAAGGGGAGTTGGAGCTGAAACTCTTTGTGCTCTGCCCACAAGGTTTTATTTGCTTGGAGAAAAGATTTCCTTTAACCAATTTCTACAAAGTCACTGTTTCTCAGCAAGCCATGCTCCCATCTGAGATGACACCTATTTATATAATCCTCTCAAAGCTTCCTGTGAACTGGTTTGTCTTGACCATACAGCTCCCAACATTGCTAAGAAGCCAAATATGAAGACAACAGTACCAAGCTCTTCTCTCAAATCTGCCATTCTGGTGGACAGCTCAGAGATGTCAGCCTTTGGAAAACTGTTAATGGAAACTGGTGTAGATACTGAGAAATAACTGATGAGAAGAGGCAAATCCAATTTTGAAAACATTGAAAGGAATTTCAGGAACAGGAAAGGTCCTCCTTAGTGTTTTTGGTTCATCCCACACTTGGCTTCCTGTTCCTCTTACCACTTTCCTCTAGCCCTTATACTTCTCTAGAAATAGCAGTTCTGTAGGTGTTGTCGACCACATTAGTGGTGTGCTTTGTCTCAGTCACCTCCCTAGCAGCTCATTCCTTATGTTCACTGATTGCTGTGGGCTGTTCTACTGGAATTTGCTCACTGCACATGATTTCTATAAATTCTGATCTCTTTACTTTCAAGATTCTAAAGGAAAATGATTTTTTTGCAGGAAAATTATAGGAATAACGTATATGATATCTCCTTAAATTGGAAGATTTTCTTTTAAAAAATCCCATAAGTATTTTCAGACAATTGGCTCTATGCTACCGAATTGCGTTCTACACAACTCACCCCACGAGTTGGTCCCTGACAACAGCAGCCTCCAGTCAACTGAGTTTGGTAGACATCCCATATTTGTATTCCCCTCTTAGAGAGTCACACATATATTAGCATGTTAAAGGAAGGTTCTTCAGGAATGAACTCTATTTAACATTTTTTTAAAAGTTCTTAAATGTCTTAGCTTATGAAGACCTTTATTCACTTAAAACTACAAATATCTGGTAGATTTGGTGGTAGAAGTTAGATCGAACTAAGGATCATGTAGCTTGAGTTCTGACCCCATCTCATTGCTAACCATCTTTGTGGCTTAGAAGGGACCAGTCACTCAACCTCTTCAACTCAAGCTTCACCTTTTTTATGAAGACTTCCCTGATCACCCTAGGCTTTTATGGCCTCTCATATTCCTGAAATTCTCTTGCATTCACTGTGCTATTAATCTTTTCTTTGGCATTCCCTTTGAGCCTTTTTGTGCCCTGGCTTTAATCCTGGCCCCTCTCTCTGCTATGGACTTTTGCAGAATTCTCCTAACTGGCACCCTATCTCTGATGGGAAACTTTGACCCCCACCCCACTTTTAGTTTTTTACTCTGGCACTGAATTTGTCTAAAACAAATTCATGTATTTAACTCTCTTACTTTAAAATTTTTTGATGAATCCTTGTTGCCTGCAAATAAAATTCAAACTTCTTATTGTGGCCTACAAAACATATGCCAAATTGGCCCAATTTAACTTACTTGCCTTTTTCTTTACTACTTCTGCCCAAACACCTGATAATCTATCTACACTGGCCTCCCTGTTGTTTCCTAGATATAATAAGCACTTTGCACATGTACTCATATTCTCTCTACCTTTTCTGCTTGGAGTCTCCTTATTATCCTTCAAAGTCAGTCCTGAATAACATGCCCCTGAATAGCATGCTCTATTTTTTACATTCATATAGCCCTTTGTATATACCTATATAATAGCATTTAATCATATTGCATTATAGATGGTCATGGGCCTGTATTTATAATATATTATGAGCTCTCTGATTTCAAAGCCTGTATCACAGGTTCACAGTATCTCAATGCATAGCACAGCATCAACCATATAGAAGACATTCTGTAAATATGTGTGAGTAGATTGAAAAATGGTCCAGCCTTTACTAACTTTAACTGGAAGGTATCTTTATGATGATCTAGTTAAGGTTATGGCATATATATTGCTCTTTCCCTCCAATACTCTCCCTTTTCAAACTCATGGTAGTAATTTCTAATAAAAAATGGCACCTTTTCCAATTAGCCCAGGTATATTTTAGAATCAATATCATCACTTTGCTCTAGGAAGTCTTTATTGATTGGTGTTGGCACCTAACTTGAAATCTAGTTTCCATCCTTGCTATATTTGAACTCTTATAGATGTGAGAGACTTAATGAGTTGTCTAGGAGTTCACATAGCAAATAAATATCAGACCCATGACTTGAATCCAGGTTTCTTGATCTCTGCTCTAGTGCTCTCCCCACTATACTGAGATGTCCCTCTTTGTTAATTTTTATTTTATTACTGTATTTTCTGTGCTCCTCAGTAACCTTGAAATTCTCCGAGGGAGAGGACTAATGATTATGCATTTTAGTGCCTCTTGTTGCCTTGTACATCGTAGAAGCTCAACGTATATTTGCATGGATTCTGAATGAAGAGATGATGTTTTACTGTGCCTCTTGGTTCTGCCACTCTACTTTGCAGCGTTGGCTTTGGCATCACATGACTCTTCACTTATGAAGTTGCCAGACATTTTGTGAACACTACATTTGCAATCAAGGTTTCTCCAAGTACCCCTGCCCCAAACTAGGCAGGCTGTAGTAACGCCTTCATCACAGCAGGGGAAAAAATAAAACAGATTTTAAATCATGTAACACATCAAGCACACCCATTCTTCCCTTCCTCATATGGGACTTGTGAACACACATTTAAACAGACCAAAAAATCTTTACTCTTTATAATCTTGTGTGTGTGTGCATGTGTGTGTGTGTTTCAAATCAGCGATAGATTTTCTTTGTCCTACAGCAGCTATTTACACATAGCTGTGAATCACGAAAGTGCTGGGAAGTGGGCTTCTCTGAGGGGTGCTAACGTGGCTCTCTGCTTCAAATTACCCCTTTTCCCTTCTCTGCCCTGACTTTGACATACCAACATTCTGGAGATTCCCACCATTGGAGTGGTTCTTTTAGGACAATGCATATTTCCAGAAGGCAAGAGCTAAAATACCAAAATTCCTGTGAACATTGCAGTATGAAATGTTCGAACCAGTTAACTTTTTATAGAAGAGTAAGGGTATAGGTCCCTAAGTAGACAAATTGTTCAAGTTTTTCGAGAATTGTTCTTCAAGAATTAAAGAGCATTAAAGTCTGGGTGTTTCCTGGGTATAGGAATTCCAAACACCCAAAAGACAGCACATGGGCACTTGGGTACCTGTAGTGGGATATTGAATAGGGGACCCCAAACACTGATGCAAAGATGGAGAAAACTATAAAAACAAGCTTTGTCTCAAATTTAACTCATGAATTTGATGACTAAATGACTAATAATTTGGAGAGTCATGCCATCCTTTGATTGATATGATGCATTTTACCATATTTGTTTGGATTTATATGACATCTTCTACCACTGACCTAGTTTGGCTCCTTTGTCTCTCACCTAAAATATTACAGGTGCTATTAACTGGTCTGCTTCCTTCCAATCAGTTCATTCTCCACACCAGGGTTATTTTTCTCAAATACAGATGTGATCAACATCCACTTTATTGCCTTGGTTATTCTGTTCCCTCTGCCGGATGGGTTTCCCTCTCTTCTCTGTATTGCCTGCCTCTAATCAGTATTCCAAGCCCAATGCAAATGCTACTTTTTCAGTGAAAAGTCCCATATCCACCAGGCCATTAAATGCTATCTCACTTGTGTTCATATTTTATTTCCTGGTAGTGATTTTGTGGCAGCAACACTTGGCCTTCTGTCCAGTGGTCTATCAATCTGGTTTTCCCTGTCCAAGTCACAAACTCCTTTTCCTGTTTATTTACTTTAGGATGTCTAACACTTAGTACAATGCCTGGCAATTAGTGTGACCTCATTAGTGTTTTTAGAATTGAATTGAACCCAAGGCATTTGACAATCAGTAAAATAGAACAAACTTGACATAAAAAATGAAGAACTCTACATTTGGGGCCATCCTCAAGAGCTAGAAGCAGTATCTTTCAAAGTGTAATGTATTCGTCTCTCTCATTTGGATACTTAAAAATCTGTTTCTGTTACCTAGAAGAAAATCAAATTAAAAAGGAGTCTCTACTTACACTGAATTCTTCCTATCTTGCTTTTTCTCTTCACATGATTTTGATTTCCTTTAATAGATTGCTACTTCCCCTTTTTCTAAAATGTTAGATTTGGTGGAGTTCTTTTCCTTCCCCTTCCTCCTCCACCTTCTCTTCCTTTTCCCTTCCATCAATGTTGTTGCTGTCATCAGTCATTACTATCATTTTCCCCCATTGCCCTTATTCTATGTGCCAGATGCTTTATAAATATCATCTCACACTTAATTCTCACAAAGTTTTGCAGCAAGGATCTTATTTTACTTTTTTTAAAGATGGAGAAACTGGGTTTAGGAGGTTGAGGGACTTGTTCAGTGTCACAGAGCTGGGATTTAATGCTAAGAATGTCTGTCTCTCCTTCTCTCTCTCTCTCTCTCTCTCTTTGTCTCACTCCCTCTCTCTTCCTTCCTCTCTCTTCTTCTCTCTCTTTCTTTTCTTTTTTCTTTGTTTCTTTCTCTCTTTCTTTCCCCTTCCTTCCTTCATTCCTTCCTTCCTTCCTGCCTGCCTGCCTTCCTCTCTTTCTCTCTTCTTTATTATTATAAAAGAACAAAGCCAGGATTTAAAATTCTGCCCTTTTACTTCTGGAAGTGAATTTCTTTGGTTTGTTAACATATGTGCATAGTTTGGGCAGTTTTTCACTCACTTAAATAAGCCCTTTTCAAACTCAAATGCAAGTGGAGAGGCTGGATTAACCTGACTGTTGTAGAGAGATGCTTGTGGAGATATGTATAACTTGCTAGCTATCAGCCTAGATCTATACCCAGGGCCTATTCATTGCTCACTGTGTGGGTGGCTCTTTCAGAGACAGATTTTTCTCCTCCCTTCACCAGTTTGTTCTTCCTGATCCCTTATTTTAGATCCAAATGTTTTCTTCTGGAAAATATTATATTTCACTGTGGTCTAGTTTCCCCAGTACAATATCAAATCAAGTTTTTGTGTATTTATGGACAATTAGATTTAAAAAAACCACTTTTATATCCCTAAGGAAGTTAATTCTTAAACTTGAATAGATCACCAGAGACACTTATCCAGGATTTGTATACATATAGTGTAGGTGGGTTGCAGATGATTCTCTAATAGGAAAAGGGGGGAATATCCCAAATCAAGCTAGATAATTTTCCTCCTAACATGTTCAATTCTTAAGTATCACTGACCCAGATAAATGGCAACAGATGGGCTGAGAGCTAACTTGAGCTAGGATGTGGCCATCTTTGCAACCTACTCTAAGTTTACAGATACTGTTAAAGACAAGTGCTGGAACTGAGAAACGAGCTATCCTCTCCGGGGGCACCCAGTATAAATGGTGTGATGACTGAAGCACCTCCTCTGCTACATGTTGTCTCTCATGGCCTCATTGTCCTCAGACTTCAAATGTTTCTCCAAAGGTCACAACTCCCAGTCAGTTTTATTGCAATCTTTTTTCTGGGGTGGGTGCTGCCTGTTTCAAGAGACTTCCCTGGTGTCAGCATTCTTTTCTTCAGACTTGCCATCTGCTCCTGCGAATAGTTCTACCAACCACCTTCTCTGTGATTTGCTTCATTATGTCCAACGTCCCTTACACAGTGCGTGATTTTTATGGAGTTGGCGTTTCTTGGGGGAGGACAGCGGAAAGGAAGGAGGGGGTTCATAAAAATAATGAGACTGAGCTTTGCTTTAAAGTGTTCCAAATTACCCAGTTATAAATTGACTGTTTGGAGAAGCAGATTTCAAAATTGGCTGAGGATCTAGAAGGAAAAGAAGTAAAAATAATTCAAGCTCAGCATATATATATATAGATAGATAGATATAGATATAGATATAGATAACATATTCAAAGAGAAGTGGATGAAGAAACCTGGGTAAACAACCAAAAACCAGCAAATGAGAATAACTTCGCAATTGAGCCACACAGCTGACATATGAAATAGTAAATTCTGATGGGGAAAAGTTGCAGATCAGGCAGCCTAGGAAAGCAGAGATTATCTGGGAAGCTGGAACCTATCTGGCCCGAAGTCCCAGGGCCCATGCTTGAGAAAGACTATGGAGCCTGGGCAGTGTGGAATGTCCTCTTGCCTCAGCATCAGAGGAAGACAAATACACCTCTCTGTGTCCCAACATCATTATTCTCAGCTTGGCTCCAACTCCTCTCTGGCCCCCTCCTGAGAGGTCATACCCCTCCCTCATGGACCGTTTATGGAAGAACTCTCACTTGTTCCTTCATTCAATCAACACACAATTGTCAGGAACTATGTTAGTTGCATGCAAATATTGATTAATATTTGTACAGTGATTTATAGATTAGCAGGGGTGTTCCAGTACAAGCTCCCCAACAGCTTGGGAAGTAGATTATAATACTTTCATTTCATAGATAGGGAAACTCAGAAGACTAAATGACTTTGTCTAAGATTTTACAGGTCTCTAGTGGAAAACTTGACATTGAACACCTGTTGTGCATTATACACGGCACAGTATTAGTAGCTGTGACCCCAAAGATGAATAAGATGTGATCTCTGTCTTGGACAAGATTAGAAACCAAAAAGGGAAAGCAGAAAAGAACAAGACTTCTGTATGGATAATGCAAGAAAGGAACTAGATGTGATAAGAGACGTGCTGATAAGAGAGGTACAATTGAGTGGAGCTGATAAAAATTTAAGGAATCTTTCCTTCCGAGGACATTTGAATTTTAGTTAAGAACAGATGAAGCCGAAAGATCTGAAGGGATGCATCATAAATGAGGGCATTTCAGGTAATGGTGAGTGGCAGGTGGGAAAAATAAGTTTGGGCAGGAAATTCAGCTGATTGACTCCTCATTTGTACAGTGTAAGCAGTTTTGTATTGTTAAATCTGACTTGTTGGCTTATGTTGGCAAGTGGCTAAGTACAGAATCCCCAGTGAGTGAATTAGAACTCCATTGTTAGAGCTCAGACTGTGAAAGTGGTTTCTTCCTTATACCCTAATCTGAAATTGTATGGGTCCTAACCTGTACTTGACTGTGTACATGAGAAAACTCAGCCAACTGGTTACAAATCCATAGCTGTGCAGTACCTCCTACAACTCTCCTCTAATCCCCATTGTTTCTGCCCCAGCAGGATCTCATTTTTCACCTAAACTAACCTATTACAATGGCCTCCTACAGCTTCTCTTTGGCCTGTGCCCTACTGTGCTGCACAGTGAACAATCTAACTCACAGCCATGATCTGTAGCACTGCTGGGTTCAAAAACTTTGGATGACTCCCTTGGATAACAGAAAAATATCCATGGAATGATACTAAAGGCTAGGATAGCCACGAATCTCAGTTCGCCCAGGAAGTGGGATGATTTACACCTGTGGTTTCAGCATCATAGTTCTTCCCTTAAATGTGCCCTGGTTTAGATATCACCCTATTCTATGTCCTCAACCATCTGGTCTCTGCTTATCTTTCCAGTCCTGTGATCCACCCACCCCTGTCTGCCCTAGTACTCAGTACTGCAGATAGAGCCCTCTTAATCATTCCCAGCCAAGGCCTATACTTCTGCAACTTGGCACTGCAGTGACTTTTTTTTTCCCTGTCACACTCTTACTCATGTTTCAAAACCAGCTCAGATGTCACCTTCCCTTATAACCAACTCAATCCTCTCCAGAATTCATTGCTTTCTCCTTCTGAATCCAGGATACTTCTCTGATCTCTATCATAGGTATTGGGTCCTTTTGTCATGTACTATAATTGTTGTCTACAGATCAGACTCCCTCACTTGAGTGTGAGTTCCTTAAGGGCAAGGACTCTGTCAGTTTCCTGTCTTCCCATTAGTGGTTCCCTGGCCCAGTATTGTGTATATAAGAAGGGCTCGGAAGTTTTGACATGACTTAGTTGTTGAATGGTTCAGTAAATTGAGAGTTAATTCATGGTTGCTCAGTTCCGATAAGATTGCTCTCTTTTCCAACAGTCACATCTCCTGGGGCCTTTGTGACCCACTACACTTTGCCAGAGGAACCTCATATGACTTCTTGTATAACTGAGTCATTGGTTTCAACCGCAGATACATTATCCTGCATCAGATATTCTTTGCATCATTAATAACCATTATCCCTTTCCGTCTACTTTGTTTACTGACTACTTGTGTCCTATTTTGAGTAAACCATGGTTTGTGAAATGCATTAAGGAGTAATTGTTTGCGTTATGTAAGGATTCTCCATAGGATTGTTTTAGTAGTAAATTTCTGTTATGTTCTTTATTATTTTAAAAATACTTTAAAGACCCCGTATTTTAAAGATTGTGAGTGGATTTGTGTCTTGATATTGGTTATCCCTTCTTAGTTTCTTGATTGTTTTGAGATAAGTCCACTTACTTTCAACCATTATGGGTTTCTGCTCCTGTCAATTCTTTGCTTTTATGAATATGAATGATGACTTCAGCGCTAATTATTTCTGTATCACCTCACCAGATACAAAGTTTTCATTCTTTTGGCCATCCAGCACCTTTGAACACTCTCCATGTTTGAGGAATTTACTACCATGTAAGTCATCGCCTAACAGTGTAGAAGACAAAAAAAAGTATTTTCTTAGCTTTCCTTGTAGCCAGGATTTATGCAGGTGGCTTTGGTGCTTGCCAGCAGGATGTTCTCACCAAACTTCAAATTGGAAGCTAGTGCTGCAAAGCAAAAAGTACCTTGGGAAAAAAACACTGTGGCAAGCATGGTGACAGTTACATCTAATTTTCTGAAACAGCAGAGTCTGTATCCAGCCTTGGTCTTGTGGGAGGTCAGTTGTGGGGTCTCACACTAGTAGTAGGAGCAGTGATATTTCTAATGAAGCAGAATTATTGTGTGATTTTGCCCATGACTCATGGCTGCAGAACACTTTATTCTGCTTCCCTGACCCTCCAAGAGATTCTGTGGGTGACCTAATATTCTCCCTGCCACAGCCATAGGGAGTGTCCTGAAGTGTGCATTTGATCCTGGTATTCCGCTCTGTGAATCTCTCTAGTGGATTGCCAATATTCTTCAAGTATAATATGAAGCCCCTCATATGGTTTCAATACTTTAATGTCATAGCTCTGTTTACTTTTCAAACCTAGTACCTCACTTCTCTGTTCCTCCTACTTCATGTTCCAAATATATTGGGTTTTTACCAGTTTCTTGCATAAGGTCCTAACCTCTGGGTCACTGTTCCTTCTGCTTAGAACACTGTTTTCCTCCTCATTCAGCCTCTTTTGTCTGGCTCACTCTTTGCAATAAGCAAGGTATTGCTAGGTGCTGTAAAAGAAAAATCCAGAATTTTCAAAGACTTAACCCAATGAGAGTATATTCCTCTTTTGCTTCAGAGTCCAGTGATGGCATTTCTCATTGGGAGGCCTTCTTTACATCCATCCTGGAACCCAGGCTCCTTCTCTCTCCATGGGTTCCATGTCCTCTAGGTCCTTGGAGAATCCACCCTTCAGTGGAGCAGGGGGAAAGAGAGAATTAAGGATCTCTGAACCAGACCTGAACCAGCACCATCTCTCTTACATATACACACCTCAGTCACATAGTTACCCCTAATTATGACAGAGACTGGAGGCTGTAGTCTATTCCTGTACCCTATAGGAAACAGAGTGGAAGTCTCTGTCACAGAACTCATTAATTTTCAAGGCTTCAGTATGACGACCTTTTAGAGGACTTCTTTGATTCTCTGGTCCCAATTCTATTCAGTACCCCTTTTGGTACTCTCAAAGTAGCATGTTTTTAAAGAGACAATGCATCATAGAAGCTAAAAACGCAGGTTCTAGAACCAGATTAACAGGGGTTTGCATCTCACTTCACTATTTTCTAGTTATTGGATTTGAGCAAGTTACTTAACTATGTTTTGGACATAATTACTTTTTCTGTAAAATGTAGGCACCAGCATTGCTTACTTTGGAGTGATGAAGATTAAATGAGATGATACATGTACAGCAATTAGCACGCTGCTATGTATATAGTATTGGTAGTTTGAAATGAGGCATTGTGTGAGTATTTATGCCATCAAAATAGGCAAATGCTACAAAATATGTTTTGGGTTTTTTTTTGCCTTCACACCACTTCTTTGGCTTCTGCATGTGTTCTTTACCTAGTTCTATGGGAGACTTTTTGTGAAGGAAAAGCCCAGCATAGTACCTTATATGAATTGATAATAAGTGCTCAGTAACTATATTTTGAAAGACTGGTTGAAAGTGTTGGAGGGACATACACTGAAGAACCATAGAGTGGGTGAACACAGTAGTGTATGCCTCAAAGGCCTGAGTGACAGGAGATTGAAGTTGCTCTGTCTCCGAAGACTTACCCACAGTATGACTTGACTGAGCTGGTTAGGAAACAATGAGTAGAGACAGTGAGGTCAGAACAGATTAATGATGCATGTTTGTGTTCTCTGGTGTCACTGAGAAGCACAGGGTGGTAGAAAGGTGAAGTTTCTCAAGAAAAAAAAAATGAGCTGGTAATTCCTGGACAAAGATGATACACGTAATGCAATGGAGAACAAACACTGTAACTGACCTCATGTTGAGTTTCCTCCACCATACTTTTGAGCTGGATTGACTAGTTTTATCTTTCAGGAATTATTTTCCATGTTTGCCCTTGGTGCCAGGATCAGCTTGTGTCATGCCTGTTATTTTATACATTACTTATTAATGTTGAGGAGAGGATCATTCATTCTTTTATCAATCCTTTTTGGAAAATATCACAGTGTTCCAGGGCAAGAGGAGATGTTATCTGTTTGGGTTCTCTGCCTCCTGTCAGGTTTACCTCTGTTTTCCTTAAAGCATCTAGCCCATGTTCAATAAATACTTATTAAAAGAACAGTATTGACTAGATATATCAGCACCCTCTCAACCAAGAAGACAATCTAATCTATTTTCAAAGGTATTCAGAGAGGTTTCCCTATACTCACCCATTTATATGATGGGTTTTCATTCCTTTTCCACCCTCTCTTCCTCCTGCCCTTTCTTTCTTTTATTAAAAATTTCAACCTAACTCCATGTCTATTACTTCACAGGTGTGACTCAGTGAAGATAGTAAGTGTTGGTTAAATTTTATCATTCATTTATCACCTCAGATGCAATACTTTCTGCACATAAAGACTATTTAGCTAAACTTCAAAACTGTCTTCTCTGAACTTTAAAAATCCAATTCTCCACCCAATTTTTTTTTTTTTACATTACAAGTTCAGCAACACTCCAAACCTCCATTATGTAAAAGGGGTCTCCCCATAGGCATCATTGCTTTGGGTTGAAATTTCCTCTCGACCTACCTCTCAGTCTAGGTAGTGACTTACTTGAGAACAGGATCTTTGTTTTATTCCTCTAGGTACAGAACAGAGTATCTGACACACAGGAGAATTTCTAGACATATATTGAATACCAGTATATGTCAACAATGACAGAAAAGGTTGAGCCTTATAGTACTTCTCTTTGCCTTATAGTGCAGAGGATATAGCGTTCTTAAACACTGAAGGGAATTTAGAAATCTTTTTATATTCCCAAATTCTCATTCATGGACAAAAGACCTGAAGCCTCAAAGAATGGAAAACAAAACTGAAATTCAAAGTGAATTTCCTGAGATCACACACCTAGTAAGTGGTAGGGCTGAGACTTGAACCCAAGATGCCTAGCCCCAAACCAAACTCTTTCAGTAACATTACAGCTTCACTTCTGCTAGTGGGCATATTCTGATGGATTGCCCCGGGGCAGACCATGGTGATGAAAAAGAACTGAGCAGTTTCTTTTAGGGGGCAAGTGCCTTTTTTAAAGGTCCATTTAGCAGAAGAATGGCTGTAAGTTGCTACTCAGAGGTTATAAAGTTGTATTCATTTCTGCAGGAAAGACAATACACCACCAAACAAATACTAATGTGCACTAGTCACTGCTCCTTCTGATTCATTAATTTAAGGGACTAAGGAAGTGTTATTATTTAGAAAAGTTAATCCAATCTGAAGCTGTGAAAATGCCAGTCTCATTCTTACTGAAGGAGAAAATATCCATTTACTAGGAGATTAAAATTGTGGCTATTTGCCTTTTTGAAATATACATTAAAAATCTGTCCTCTAAGATCAGGAAAAAGGCAAGGTTGTCCACACTCACCACTATTATTCAACTTAGTTTTGGAAATTTTACCCACAGAAATTAGAGAAGAAAAAGAAGTAAAAGGAATCCAAATCAGAAAAGAAGAAGTAAAGCTGTCACTTTTGCAGATGACATGATACTATACATAGAGAATCCTAAAGATGCTACCAGAAAACTACTGGAGCTAATCAATGAATTTGGTAAAGTAGCAGGATACAACATTAATGCACAGAAATCTCTTGCATTCCTATACACTAATGATGAAAAATCTGAAAGAGAAATTAGGGAACACTCCCATTTACCATTGCAACAAAAAGAATAAAATACCTAGGAATAAACCTACCTAAGGAGGTAAAAGACCTGTATGCAGAAAACTATAACACACTGATGAAAGAAATTAAAGGTGATGCAAACAGATGGAGAGATATACCATATTCTTGGATTGGAGAATCAACATTGTGAAAATGAGTATACTACCTAAAGCAATCTACAGATTCAATGCAATCCCTATCAAACTACCAATGGCATTTTTCACAGAACTAGAATAAAAAACTTCACAATTTGTATGGAAATGCAAAAGACCCCAAATAGCCAAAGCCATCTTGAGAAAGAAAAACGGAGCTGAGAAATCAGGCTCCTGGGCTTTGGACTATATTACAAAGCTACAATAATCAAGGCAGTATGGTACTGACACAAAAACAGATATATAGATCAATGGAACAGGACAGACATCCTGGAGATAAACTCATGCACATATGGTCACCTTATTTTTGATAAAGGAGGCAAGAATATACAATGGAGAAAAGACAATAAGTGATGCTGGGAAAACTGGACAGCTACATGTAAAAGCATGAAATTAGAACACTCCCTAAAACCATACATAAAAATAAACTAAAAATGGATTAAAGACCTATATGTAAGGCCAGACACTATAAAATTCTTAGAGAAAAACTTAGGTGGAACACTCTATGACATAAATCACAGCAAGATCCTTTTTGACCCACCTCCTAGAGAAATGGAAATAAAAACAAAAATAAACAAATGGGACCTAATGAAACTTAAAAGCTTTTGCCAACAAAGGAAACCATAAACAAGATGAAAAGAGAACCCTTAGAATGGGAGAAAATAGTTGCCAATGAAGCAACAGACAAAGGATTAATCTCCAAAGTTTACAAGCAGCTCATGCAGCTCGATATAAAATAAACAAACAACCCAGTCCAAAAATGCACAGAAAACCTAAATAGACATTTGTCTAAAGAAGATATACAGATTGCCAACAAACACATGAAAGGATGCTCAACATCACTAATCATTAGAGAAATGCAAATCAAAACTTCAGTGAGGTATTACCTCATGCCGGTCAGAATGGCCATCATCAAAAAATCTACAAACAATAAATGCTGTAGAGGATGTAAGAAAAGGGAACCCTCTTGCACTGTTGGTGTGAATGTAAATTGATCGAGCCACTATGGAGAACAATATGGAGGTTGCTTAAAAAAAGTAAAAATAGAATGACCATACAACCCAGCAATCCAACTACTGGGCCTATACCCTGTGAAAACCATAATTCAAAAAGAGTCACAATATTCATTGCAGCTCTATTTACAAAAGCCAGGATGTGGAAGCAATCTAAGTGTGCATCGATAGATGAATGGATAAAGAAGATGTGGCACATATATACAATGGAATATTACTCAGTCATAACAAGAAATGAAATTGAGTTATTTGTAGTAGGTGGATGGACCTAGAATCTGTCATACAGAGTGAAGTTAAGTCAGAAATGGAAAAACAAATAACATATGCTAACACATATATATGGAATCAAAACAAAAAAAGGTTCTGAAGAACCTAGGGGCAGGACATGAATAAAGACGCATACATAGAGAATGGACCTGCAGCCAGGGGAGGGGGAAGGATAAGCTGGGATGAAGTGAGAGAGTGGCATGGACATATATACACTACCAAATGTAGAATCGATAGATAGTGGGAAGCAGCCGCATAGTACAGGAAGATCAGCTTGGTGCTTTGTGACCACCTAGAGGGGTGGGATAGGGAGGGTGGGAGGGAGATGCAAAAGGGAGGAGATATGGGGATATACGTATATATATAGCTGATTCACTTTGTTATAAAGCAGAAACTAACACACCATTGTAAAGCAATTATACTCCAATAAAGATGTTAAAAACAAAACCTATGGGCTTCCCTGGTGGCGCAGTGGTTGAGAGTCCGCCTGCCGATGCAGGAGATACGGGTTCGTGCCCTGGTCCGGGAAGATCCCACATGCCGCGGAGCAACTAAGGCCGTGAGCCATGGCCGCTAGGCCTGCGCATCCGGAGCCTGTGCTCCGCAACGGGAGAGGCCACAACAGTGAGAGGCCCGCATACCGAAAAAAAAAAAAAAAAAAAAAAAAAAACCTATGATGGAATAATAGCCACATGAGAGAAATGTCTGTTCAGTCACAAGTGTGTAACAAAAATAAGCCAAGAACTAGAAAACAATGAGAGAATTATCTAACCCTTAAGTCTACTCTCACTCTGACTGATGTGTTTGGAATCTCCTTTATTGAACTCAGCCACTGTTGTGCTCTTTTGACATTTTTGAGTACAGAGCTTGCTGACTACAGGGTTACTATTGTTGTTTTAGCACAGCAGTTTCTTAGGAGACAGGGCCTCTACCTGATACCTATTGCCTGATCATCAACAAGAAGGATGTTTGTGAAATACATAATTGTTTTTAAGAGTCTCCCATAATTGAAATAATGGGAAGGGAAGACATACAATGTTTTATCTGATGCATTTCTTTCCCCTAAATCCAGTGTCTGTAGTTACTGGACACTGGTGATATATACGTGGTCAGCCTGGGAATCAGAAGTTGTCAAGATATCTCTCTCCTTTAGATGTCCCTTCATCTTTTGACAATAGCTACGTACCCACTGTAGGTGCCAAAATCATTTCAGACCCACCAATGTACTTGGATGATGGGACATACACTACATTTCTTTTGTATTCTTCCATTAAAGTAGCACACAGCTCAGTAGTTAATAAATGCTCAGTAAATATTTATTAAATGAATAAATGAATCCTGTCTTATTTTGTCTTCAAAGCACTTTGACTGACATTAGTCTACTTGATCTATCCTCCAACCTTGAGATGTGGGATCTATTAATGATATTTTACAACTGTAGAAGTTGAGTCTCAAAGAGATTAAATGATTTGCCTAAAAAGATGTGAAGAAACACTTCACAAAAGAAGCATAAAAATAATAAACACATTTAAATAGTTTCAATTTCATTAGTAATAAAAGTGCATGGCTGCTGAGCCTGCGTGTCAGGAGCCTGTGCTCTGCAACGGGAGAGGCCACAACAGTGAGAGGCCTGTGTACTGCAAAAAAAAAAAAGTAGTTTATGAAATTGTTTGTATAGTGTGATTACCTTTTGTTTAAAAAATCTTTATATCTGTGTGCTTGTGGATCTGCATATAGATCCTCATATGTTTATGGGTATGTGTTCACATATTTGGAAGGATACATCAAATTTAACAAAAGTCTTTTGGTGTATTAATCATGCTTTTTATTTTCTGTGTCTTATGATGTTTTGACATCTAGAGGGGACTTACAGGCCTGGGAAGAGACTGCACCCCAAGAGCTATCTAATTCCTAAAGACAGTAAACGACTTGAACACACATCTCATCTGCAAGCCAACTACACCCTTTATTTAACTCTCAGTCACCAAACCAATATCTCCTCTGCCCTAAATCAACTCAGGACCATATATCACACAGCTAGGGACAGCCCCTATGCCCCCAAGCCCATCAGAATTATTCAAACTAGCCAAACCTAAAATATTTAATCTGCCTTGCCTTGCCTTTTCTGTGGAAATCTCAGTAAAGGCTCAGACCTAGGCTTTCCCTCACTCCTACTTCTGCTTCCTGACCAAAACCTGGTGCTTCCTCTGTGGGCCTGCTTGGCCTGGCATGCCCCCTTGGGGAATGTATGTAATAAGTTCTTCCAACGGTATTGACCTCTCCACGTCATCACTAGTGATATCCATAGATTAAAATCCTGTAAGTACAAATGAGGTATCTAGGTAGAAATTCAGGTTTCTTTTACTTTTTTCTTCTTTTTTTATATTTTATGCATGTGGACTTTTAAAAGATATAACATTTTTTCCTCTTATGCTTTTAACCTCTTCATTTATTTTAAGTATTCTTCTTTTAAGGACTACCTGAGAGCATTTGGTGTTTTGGAAAATCTTATTCCTGTTCACTGGTTCACTCATGGTGTTTTCTTGTCTGTTGATAACTCAGTGTGCTCATGGGCCCTATCTGAAGGAATCTTATGTAGTTTCCTAGAATTGTTTCCCAAGAGGATTTTTCCATTCTAACCCAATGGTATCACCAACTACCGTTTCTCAGTTTGAGGCATCCCTGATCATGAAGGTGGTGTACATTTAACCATCAATGCAGTATAAGGCCAGGGGGTTGTTGCAAATTCTCTCAGGAGTTTTAAATTTCTCACTTAAAGTACAGGGAGCAACAAGCAAACTTCCTGTGACCCTCCTGAACTGGTAGTCAGTTCTCTTTTTGTTTCCTAGCCTACACTTTCATCATTGCTCTCCTTACCTTTAGGCTTACATTTTGCTTTAGATCTCTTTTACATTCACCTAGGTCTCTTCATCTTCCTCATTATTGATGTCCCTGTCATTACAACCTTCTTCACCTTGACCTTCTCTCCATTCATGTGAGGGTCTAAATCCAACTCTCCACCTTGCTTGAGCTCAGGGACTCATCCAGTATTTTCATCTGGACATTAAGTCTCAAGACTCTTAGTTCCTGAGCATGGTGTACTGCCCCGTGGACCATCATCTCTGCCACAATCACTGTGCTCGTATTAGCTCATAAGCTGGCTGCTCTCTCTGGTTTTTAGTTTCATCTTTGTGTTTTGGCTCCTGAGGATTTTCCTTACTTTTCTAAAAGCTCAACTTTTTATTGAAAAGAATGTTATATTTTGTCAGCTTTACAATGTGCTTTGCAAAAAGAGTTTTAAAATTATGTCCTGGAAATATAAATATTATATAAATAGGGAGAAAAGCAATAAGTTGTTTCATTTTGAGAAACAAAAATGATTTGTCCAACATGATAAATTGGCAGAGTCAAGACTTAAGAATAGATCTATGGCTCCACATCTTGTGCTCTTTTTCACTGTGTTCACCGACCCTTTTAGAAAAGAGCACAGGAAGACAGAGAGGCAAAGAGCACCATATGAGAAGGCAAAAGACCTATATTTTTTCCAATAAATTTACCACCTGCATGATCTTGAGCAAGCTTTATTACTTCTCATATTCTTAGTTTCATTATTGGAAAAAAAGATAATAATATCTACTCTGCTTATTGCCAATCTTGCCATTAGGATGTTCATAAACAAAAGACTAAAAGTCCTTAAAAATTGTTGAGAAAGAAAAAAAGCTATCTTGTAAAAGGATGTCTTGTGGAAGTAGAGGTGATGTTACAGATTCATTGATCCTTAAATATCTTGTTTACAGCTAACTCTTTATCTTCCATTTTATCCTTCATCATCAAGATTTTCAGTCCCCATATGGTCCTTTCCACTTCTTATCTTCACTTGTTTTCTGATATTTTGAACCCTGTTTTTCTTTTATTAATTATTCAGATATTTATTAAAGATCTTTCTGCAGATACAAAGAGTTCATAACCCACTGTTGGTGCAGTGAGATGAGAGTTGGGTATGGATAAGCACAGTGCTAGGGGATCCAAGGGAAAGAGACTCCTTTCCATCTCTCTCACCATAAAATCACATTTTTCCTGTGTACTAGGCCTTTGGAGCCCTACTTCCAACTCAGTGAGTACATGAGAGAATATACTGAGCTATTTTGATAGAGGCTGTAGATTTGTTAATCTTCAGGAAATAAACTTCCTAGAGCCAGTGCCCCATCCTGAAGGAATGATGTTAACAGTGGGAATTCAGGCATCCCAGGCTGGCAGAGGGACTGCTTTGGAGCAGACAGGACTCTGGTGCATCCCTGGATCACGTCTTGACAGTTAGCTATGTTGACAGATGGCCTAGAGAGACCCTGAATGGACAGCTCAAGCTGAGTTTCTTTTTAAGAGAGCTATCTGGCCAGCATTGACAATATCTATTTTTTTAAAGAGGGGTGGCTTTGTGTCTAGATAGGGAAAACTTTCTTCCATGAAATGCTATTCATGTTTGTAACATGTACCCTTGGAATGGTCTTGTTGGAACAGGATCACATATCAGTATCAAATGTAGAATCAGTTTTGTTGTGACCTTTTAAAATGGCTTGAGATGTCTCAATCTTTTAGTTCTGAGTTTATCAAAGTTATAGCCTGCAGTAAATTTGTCCTACTGAGGAATCTGCTTAAAGAAAATAAACCAGGGTTTGGTGGAGAGCATGGGGGTGGTTGAAAGGGGGTAACTAATCCTAGAATAGGTTAAGAAAGCAAAACTCGCAAAGTAGAAATATTTAAAAATAGAGAAGCCTCCAGGACCAGATGGGCAGAATTGTGAACAAGACTGGGGAAAAAAATTAAATAAACCCTCAAGGAAATATTTTGTCAATTTTGGAAGCCTTGTTGGGCACTTAGAACTGCTAAAAATCTTCCTGTGCCCCCCCCCCCCCCGCCATTTAAAAGCTATGGTAGTGAGAGTTAGCTGAGATCTGACCTACTTTCCAGGAAACTTTTTTGGTTAGAAAGACAAGAGAAAACATGAAATGATGTGGAGGCAGTGGGGTGCAGAGGTAAAAAGTCTGGATTTACTCTCAAGAAACCTGGACAACAGTGCTAACTCTATTGATAATAAGGTAACAACATTTATTGAGTGTTCAGGGCACTACATATATTACCTTGTCTAATGTTTATGAAATCCAGACATATGGGGCTATTTTCCTCATCTTATCAACTTAGAAACACTGGAAGAGGTATAAGAGAAGAACACTTCCTTCTACCCTCGTAGGTTCTGTAGCTGGTCTAAGAATTGAACTGTCATCAGGCAGTTTAGCAGGAGAAAAACATTAAAAAATTATTTAATGTTTGTATGTGTATGCAGGAGTCTTCAGAAGGAAAATGAAGACCTGAAAGCTCACATACCTTTTTACATAAAGGATGATAAATTGTGGGGATGTGGCAACACAAAGGGCTTGGGCTAGGGCTAATAAACTGTGGGACAGTGACAAGAAAATACATGGAGAAAACTCATGGAAGATAAGTTATTTTAGTAGGTTTGTACAAATTCATCTTGGCACTGACTTTCAGTCTCTGGTGATAAGAATGTCCCTTCTCTTCCTGGTAAAGGGAGGGCATCTTTCTCATGAGGAATTTTATGACCTGCTCTCAGGTAGAAAGAGGGAAGTCAGAGAGCCCTTCCTGTATCTGCTTTTCCTCAAGTGCCTCCAGCTCAAAATAATCAATATGTTAAAGCGGCACATTTTGGGGGTGGCATGTTCTGAACCCCTTCAAGGCTTAAATACCATTCCTGATGTTCTGCAGCTATTAAAGAGCAAAGCAAAGACTTGAACTTGGGTCATGTTTTACTTCAAAGAACATGCTTATAGGCATATGCTTACTGACACATCAACCTCGCTCACACTGGGAAAGTCACTTTTTTTTCACTTTGACGTGATCCAACTAGACTTGTCCTATCTGTTGATAAGTGCATACTTATTAGTTTAATGTTCATCTCTCTCTCAGATTGTCACAAGGACAGCTGCTTTGTTGGAATTGCCACATTTCTAGCACCAGGCACAGAGTCTGACATATGGTGGATGCCCAGGAAATATTCCCTGAATGGGGAGATGAACCATGGCCAATCTCTTTCTCCTGTTAATCCTGAGATCCTACTGCCGCAAAGTCAGACAAGCCTTTTGCACTACTTTTCCTGTTTCCTAAGGAGCTTGCCCGGAGGACAAGGACTTGCTTGTTTGGTTTGTCTGTGATTTTGCTCTTGGAGCCAACACTCTTTTCTGAAAGACAATTTCTGTCCCAGACACAGTAACCAGCACTGTCATATATTAAAATCTCTTTATACAGTTTAAGAAACAATGGCATAGTCAATATAAGAACTTAAAAAAACACACTCCCTCTCCCCAGCCTTGCACTAGTCATTATCAGCTTGGAAATGACCCCAACCTCCCCTACTTGGGGTCTCAGTTTGGTGAGGCCAGCAAGCATATGAAGACAATGCAATTGTTAAAAAATACCATGTAGGAACAAGGGCAAGATTATGTGATACCAAAGTAATCACACTGTGGTGGTCCTAAGAAGGGGAGGCCAGCTGCAGCAGTTCTGAAGGCTTGGTGGAGAAGGAACAGGCTTGGTGGAGAGTGGGGGGAAAGTGTTTAAATAAGTAAAGAAAGGGCACAAGGACAGGCCCTAAAAAGCTTTCATCCTCCTTCCAGAGAACAGAAGCTTGCACAACTAATTCCTACTTGTCCCCAGGCACAGAAATAATGACATCCACATAACATTTATTGAGCATTAACCACACACCATGCACTATAAGTCCTTTTACATGTATTATATACTATATAATGCTCAATACAATCCCAGGAGGTAGTACTGTTTGTCATTATTGCTTCCATTTTGCAGGTAAGAAAGCCGAGGCACAGAGGGGTTAACATGCCCAAAGGAACACAGTAAGTGGTGGAACCTACATTTAAACCTGAGAATCTGCATCACAGAGTATGTTCACAGGAGAAGGGACCTCCACATGGATTTGTGGTGAGGAGTTTCTCAGCTTCCAGAAGGGCCCTGCTCTAGGAGAGGCAGTGTGTGCTCCCCTCACAGCCTGGTCTCTGTGCTTTCTCATGCTCTTCTGATCTTAAGGCTGTTACATATGGGAAATACATAAATAAAATAAAAATAAAATAGAAATCATAAACCAGATGGACTCTTAGTATGCAGATCAGAATTGTGGAAACCCTCAAACCTCAACTAGTATGGCTAAATTAAAGTGTGGTTTAGAAATGCCTAACCTCATCAAGATAAACTTGGAAACTGTGAAGATGAGAAGAGGGACTGACAAACCATCAGTTTGCAGCAGCTCAGAAGGAGCAAGTCTCTAATGTGAACAAGGAAAGAGGTTCATGTTGTCCCTACCTGTCTCACCCTCATAGATGGAGGTATGTTTCTTGTAGGATCTAGAAACCTGGAAAAGGTGATGTAGAGCAGGGGTCCCCAACCTCCAGGCCATGGACTGATACCAGTCCATGGCCTCTTAGGAAATGGGCCGCACAACAGGATGTGAGAGGTGGGTGAGTGAAGCTTCATCTGTATTTACAGCTGCTCCCCATCCCTCGCATTACTGCCTGAGCTATGTCTCCTGTCAGATCAATGGTGGCATTAAATTCTCATAGGAGCATGAACCCTGCTGTGAACTGTGCATGTGAGAGATCTAGGTTGTGCTCTCCTTAAGAGAATCTAATGCCTGATGATCTGAGGTGGAGCTGAGGCAGTGATGCTAACACTGGGGAGCAGCTGCAAATACAGATTATCATTAGTAGAGAGGTTTGACTGCACAAAGACTATAATAAATGAATTGCTTGCAGACTCATATCAAAACCCTATCAGTGAGTGGCAAGTGACAATTAAGTTGCATCTATGGAGTAGATTGGACATAAGCAACACACTTCGGGTTTCACTTTCTCCCATCACCTCCCGATGGGACCATCTAGTTGCAGGAAGACAAGCTCAGGACTCCCACTGATTCTACATGATGGTGAGTTGTATAATTGTTTAATTATATATTACAATGTAATAATAATAGAAATAAAATGCACAATAAATGTAATGCACTTGAATCATCCCAAAACCATCCCCCGACCCCCGTCCATGGAAAAACTGTCTTTCACGAAACCAATCCTTGGTGCACAAAAAGTTGGGGACTGCTGATGTAGAGTTCTGTGCTTCTGGCCAAGGTCAGCATCATCTGGGATAGGTAGCACCTACTCCCAGAGAAGGGGCTGAACACATGATTTATAGGTGCCTCCAGAGTGAGAGGAAAGTGATCTGAAAGGTCATGAAGCTGAGGAAAGGGATAAAATGGCTCAATCTACATCCCAGCTTTGTATCTTCCTTGGAGGGTTAGAGCATGGCTTACTCTGCTAATGGCTTTCTCATAACTGTATTGTGAATCCATTTCAGTTAATAACTTCTGTCTATCTTTCAAATGGACTCTGAATCAGTGTGCATTAAGACGATAGAAAACTTTTCACATGTGCATGTCTTGTGTCCTTAACTTTGAAAGTTTCTGGATAGTAGATCCTGTAACTTAATTACTTTTTATATTCATTGCAGAACTAATGATTTTCAATCTCTTCCAGTGCTAACATTCTGAGATTCATTTGCTTATATCCAAAATTTTAGGGGTCATTGGAGCTGGGGTGGGAGTAGGGAAAGCTGGGAAAACTGGCAGCTACTGATGTGGCAGGATCTCTTTCATTGATTATTAATAATATAGATGAATGATGGGAAACTGCTTTTTTACTCTCTGAAGATTGAAACTTGTATCTCTTTTTTTCAAATTTTATGTTGGGTTTGCTGGCTAGCAAGTCTCAGGACAGTTTGAGGTAGAATTTTCAGGGACATTTTACAGAATTTTTCTTTATCAGTAATTTTTTTTACAATGTGGAAAGCTCAATTCGGATACATTAGTTAACAAAAAAAGCATATTCCCTTGTCAACATGTGAATTAAAAACTGCATTGTTTTAATGTTTTCCAGGTACAATTAATATCTATAGTCACTTTCTTCATGAGCAAAGAAAGCATTTTCCCACTATCCTATTAAGGAAAGGGTTTGCTCACTGAGGTAGGGTTGAGGCTCAAAGAGTTGCAGGAAGTGGGGGAGGAGGGCAGACCTCATAATGACAAGAGTCACAAGAATAACATTTATATTGTGTTAATGTCAAATACTTAAGTGTGATGCCCTTGGCCTTGTTTTGACCTGTCCCCACTACTGACAAAAGTGTAATAAAAGGTGATATACTGATTCTTCAAACTTCATATTCATGGTGTTTGCCTTTTTGTCAACATACCACATTCTTTTGTATCTGTCATTTCTAGAATGCTTTCCCTATAGCTAACTTGATCCCTCTAATAAAAGGGTACTTTGACTGTTAATGCTCTTCTGTATTAATATTTGTGGAAGCTGAGAGCCTTTTTTGGGGAAACCTCATGATTTTTCCTGTTCTTTTTATTTTAACAGGCTTGCCTTTTCAAAAAAAAGTTTTATTGGAGTATAGTTGATTTACAATGTTGTGTTAGTTTCAGGTGTGATTCACAGCAAAGTGAATCAGTTATACATATATCCACTCTTTTGTTTTAGATTCTTTTCCCATGTAGGCCATTACAAAGTATTAAGTAGAGTTCCCTGTGCTAAACAGTAGGTACTTATTAGTTATTTATTTTATATGTAGTAGTGTGTATATGTCAGTCTCAATCTTCAAATTTATCTCCCCCTCCCTTATCCCCTGGTAACCATAAATCTGTTTCTATATCCATGACTCTACTTCTGTTTTGTAAATAAGTTTATTTGTGCCCTTTTGCTTAGATTCTACATATAAGCAGTATCATATTATATTTGCCTTTCTGTGTCTGACTTAGCTCATGCAGCATGACAATATCTAGGTGTATCTATGTTGATGCAAATGGCATTATTTTTCTCTTTTTTTGCTGAGTAATATTCCATTTTATATATGTACCACATCTTCTGTATCCATTCCTCCACTGATGGACAATTAAGTTGCTTCCATGTCCTGGTTATTGTAAATAGTGCTGCAATAAACATTGGGTTGCATGTATCTTATTGAATTATGGTTTTATCTGGGTATATGCCCAGGAGAGGGTTTCTGGGTCATATGGTAGTTCTACTTTTAGTTTTTGAAGGAACCTCCATAACGTTCTCAATAGTGGCTGTACCATTTCACATTCCCACCAACACTTTTCTCCACACCCTCTCTAGCATTTACTGTTTGTAGATTTTTTGATGATGACCATTCTGACTGGTGTGAGATGATACCTCATTGTAGCTTTGATTTTCATTTCTCTGATAATTAGTGATGTTGAGCATCTTTTCGTGTGATTTTTATCCATCTGTGTTGCTTCTTTGGAGAAATGTCTACTTAGATCTGCCCATTTTTTGACTGGTTATTTGGGTTTTTTTTGATATTGTGCTGCATGAGCTGGTTGTATATTTTGGAGATTAATCCCTTGTTGGCACCTTCAATTGCAAATATTTTCTCCCATTCTGAGGGTTGTCTTTTTGTTTTGTTTATGGTTTCCTTTGCTGGGCAAAAGCTTTTAAGTTTAATTAGACCCAATTTGTTTATTTTTGTTTCATTTTCATTACTCTAGGAGGTGGATCAAAAAAGATCTTGCTGCAGAGACCTTTTCTTTCCTCTTTGCTTCCTGGGGCGCGAGGAGAGGGGATTAAGCACGCCATTTAAAGTAGCTCCAGAGACAGGCGAGAGCCGCAGCTATCAGTGCCGACAACAGAGATACGCGTGGGATGCTAAGGCTGCTGCTGCCGCCACCAAGAAACCTGTGTGCAAGCACAGGTCACTCTCCAGACTTCCTCTCCTGGGAGCACGTTCAACCTGCCACTGCCAGGGTCCCGGGATCCAGGGACAGCTTCCCTGGGAGAACGTGTGACGTGCCTCGGGCTGGTACAGTACCACCCTGGTCTCTGCCACTGCGGGTGCACCCTGCATCCGTGCCCTTCACTCCCCCTGGCCTTAGACAGAGCCCCTGAATCAGCTGCTCCTTTAACCCTGTCCTGTCTGAGCAAAGAGCAGACGCCCTCGGACAACCTACGTGCAGAGGCGGGGCCAAGTCCAAAGCTGAACCCCAGGACCTGTGCGAACAAAGAGGAGAGGGGGAGGTCTTTCCCAGCAGCCTCAGAAGCAGCACATTAAAGCTCCACAATCAACTTTAAGTGCCCTGCATCTGTGGAATACCTGAAAACACAGCAAATCATCCCAAATTGAGGAGGTGGACTTTGGAGCAAGATATATTATTTTCCCCTTTTTCTCTTTTTGTGAGTGTGTATGTGTGTGCTACTGTGTGAGATTTTGTCTATATAGCTTTACTTTCACCATTTGTCCTAGGGTTCTGGCCGAATGGTTTTTTTCTTGTATTTTTTAATAAAATTTTTCTTCGTAATAATTATTTTTTATTTTAATAACTTTATTTTATCCTACTTTATATCATCTTCTTTCTTTCTTTCTTTCTTTCTTTCTTTCTTTCTTTCTTTCTTTCTTTCTTTCTTTCTTTCTTTCGTTCTTTCTTTCTTTCTTTCTTTCTTTCTTCCTTTCTTTCTTCCTTCCTTTCTTCCCTCCTTTCTTACTTCCTTTCTTCCTGTCTTCCTTCCTCCATTCCTCCCTCCTTTCCTTCCTCTCTTCCTTGCTCCCTTCCTTCCTCCCATCTGTCCTTCCTTCCTTCCTTCCTTTCTTCCTTCCTTCCTCCCTTCCTTTCTTCCTTCCTCCCTTCTTTTCTTCCTTCCTTCTTTCCTTCCTTCCTTCCTTTCTTCCTTCCTTCCTCCCTTCCTTTCTTCCTTCCTTCCTTCCTCCCTTCCTTTCTTCCTTCCTTCCTTCCTTCTTTCCTTCCTTCCTTCCTTTCTTCCTTCCTTCTTTCCTTCCTTCCTTCCTTTCTTCCTTTCTTTCTTTCCTTTCTATTTTTTTGCCTTTTTTTTCTGAGGCAGGTGGATTAAAGGCTCTTGGTGCTCCAGCCAGGTGTCAGGGCTGTGTCTCTGACGTGGGAGAACCAACCTCAGGACAGTGGCCCACAAGAGACCTCCCAGCTCCACATAATATCAAATGGCGAAAATCTCCCAGAGATCTCCATCTCAACAACAAGACCCAGCTTCACTGAACAACCAGAAAGCTACAGTGCTGGACACCCTATGCCCAGCAACTAGCAAGACAGGACCACAGCACCATCCATTAGCAGAGAGGCTGCCTAAGATCATAATAAGGCTACAGACACCCCAAAACACACCACAAGACGTAGACCTGCTCACCAGAAAGACAAGATCCAGCCTCATCCACCAGATCACAGGCACTAGTCCCCCCAACCAGGAAACCTACTCAACCGACTGAACCAACCTTAGCCACTAGGGACAGACACCAAAAACAACAGGAACTATGAATCTGCAGCCTGCAAAAAGGAGAACCCAAACAGAGTAAGCAAAATGAAAAGACAGAAAAACACACAGCAGATGAAGGAGCAAGGTAAAAACCCACCAGACCTAACAAATGAAGAGGTAGGCAGTCTACGAGAAAAAAAATTCAGAATAATGATAGTAAAGATGATCCAAAATCTTGGAAATAGAATAGACAAAATGCAAGAAACATTTAACAAGGACCTAGAAGAAATAAAGAGGAAGCAAGCAACAATGAGCAACACAATAAATGAAATTAAAAATGCTCTAGATGGGATCAATAGCAGAATAACTGAGGCAGAAGAATGGATAAGGGACCTAGAAGATAAAATAGTGGAAATAACTACTGCCAAGCAGAATAAAGAAAACAGAATGAAAAGAACTGAGGACAGTCTCAGATATCTCTGGGACAACATTAAACGCACCAACATTCGAATTATAGGGGTCCCAGAAGAAGAAGAGAAAAAGAAAGGGACTGAGAAAATATTTGAAGAGATTAGAGTTGAAAACTTCCCTAATATGGGAAAGGAAATAGCCAATCAGGTCCAGGAAGCACAAAGAGTCCCATACAGGATAAATCCAAGGAGAAACACACCAAGACACAAAATAATCAAATTGCCAAAAATTAAATACAAAGAAAACATATTAAAAGCAGCAAGGGAAAAACAACAAATAACACACAAGGGAATCCCCATAAGGTTAACAGCTGATCTTTCAGCAGAAACTCTGCAAGCCAGGAGGGAGTGGCAGGACATATTTAAAGTGATGAAGGAGAAAAACCTACAACCAAGATTACTCTACCCAGCAAGGATCTCATTCAGATTTGACGGAGAAATTAACACCTTTAACAAGAAAAGCTGAGAGAGTTCAGCACCACCAAACCAGCTTTACAGCAAATGCTAAAGGAAATTCTCTAGGCAAGAAACACAAGAGAAGGAAAAGACCTACAAAAACAAACCTGAAACAATTAAGTAAATGGTAACAGGAATATACATATCTATAATTACCTTAAATGTAAATGGATTATATGCTCCAACCAAAAGACACAGACTAGCTGAATGGATACAAAAACAAGACCGATATATATGCTGTCTACAAGAGACCCACTTCAGACCTAGGGACACATACAGACTGAAAGTAAGGGGATGGAAAAAGATATTCCATGCAAATGGAAATCAGAAGAAAGCTGGAGTAGCAATTCTCAGACAAAATAGACTTTAAAATTAAAACTATTACAAGAGACAAAGAAGGACACTACGTAATGATCAAGTGATCGATCCATGAAGAAGTTATAACAATAGTAAATATTTATGCACCCAACATAGGAACACCTCAATACATGAGGCAAACACTAACAGCCATAAAACAGGAAATCAACAGTAACACAATCATAGTAAGGGACTTTAACACCCCACTTTCACCAATGGGCAGATCATCCAAAATGAAAATAAATAATGAAACACAAGCTTTAAATGATACATTACACAAGATGGACTTAATTGATATTTATAGGACATTCCATTCAAAAACAACAGAATACACATTTTTCTCAGGTGCTCTTTGAACGTTCTCCAGGATACATCATATCTTGGGTCACAAATCTAGCCTTGGTAAATTTAAGAAAATGGAAATCGTATCAAGTATCATTTCCAACCACAACACTATGAGACTAGATATCAATTACAGGAAAAGATCTGTAAAAGATATAAACACATGGAGGCTAAACAATACACTACTTAATAACGAAGTGATCACTGAAGAAATCAAAGAGGAAATCAAAAAATACTTAGAAACAAAAGACAATGGAGACACAATGACTCAAAACCTATGGGCTGCAACAAAAGCAGTTCTAAGAGGGAAGTTTATAGCAATACAATCCTACCTTAAGAAACAGGAAACATCTCAAATAAACATCATAACTTCGCACCTAAAGCAATTAGAGAAAGAAGAAAAAACCCCCAAATTTAGCAGAAGGAAAGAAATCATAAAGATCAGATCAGAAATAAATGAAAAAGAAATGAAGGAAACGATAGCAAAGATCAATGAAACTAAAAACTGGTTCTTTGAGAAGATAAACAAAATTGATCAACCATTAGGCAGACTCTTCAAGAAAAAAGGGAGAAGACTCAAATCAAAAGAATTAGAAATGAAAAAGGAGAAGGAACAAAGGACACTGCAGAAATACAAAAGGTTATTAGAGATTACTACAAGCAACACTATGTCAATAAAATGGACAACCTGGAAGAAATGGACAAATTCTTAGAAATGCACAACCTGCCGAGATTGAACCAGGAAGAAACAGAAAATATGAACAGACCAATCACAAGCACTGAAATTGAAACTGTGATTAAAAATCTTCCAAGAAACAAAAGCCCAGGACCAGATGGCTTCACAGGCGAATTCTATCAAACATTTAGAGAAGAGCTAACACCTATCCTTCTCAAACTCTTCCAAAAGATAGCACAGGGAGGAACATTCCAAACTCACTCTATGAGGCTGCCATCACCCTAATACTAAAACCAGACAAAGACGTCACAAAGAAAGGAAACTACAGGCCAATATCACTGATGAACATAGATGCAAAAATCCTCAACAAAATACCAGCAAACAGAATCCAACAGCACATTAAAAGGATCATACACCATGACCAAGTGGGTTTTATTCCAGGAATGCAAGGATTCTTCAATATACGCAAATCAATCAACGTGATACACCATATCAACAAACTGAAGGAGAAAAGTCATATGATCATCTCAATAGATGCAGAGAAAGCTTTCGACAAAATTCAACACCCATTTATGATAAAAACTCTGCAGAAAGTAGGCATAGAGGGAAATTTCCTCAAAATAATAAAGGCCATATATGACAAACCCACAGACAGCATCGTCCTCAATGGTGAAAAACTGAAACCATTTCCACTAAGATCAGGAACAAGACAAGGTTGTCCACTCTCACCACTCTTATTCAACATAGTTTTGGAAGTTCTATCCAGAGCAATCAGAGAAGAAAAACAAATCCAAATTGGAAAGAAGAAGTAAAGCTGTCACTGTTTGCAGATGACATGATACTATACATAGAGAATCCTAAGGATGCTACCAGAAAACTACTAGAGCTAATCAATGAACTTGGTAAAGTAGCAGGATACAAAATTAATGCACAGAAATCTCTGGCATTTTTATACACTAATGATGAAAAATCTGAGAGTGAAATTAAGCAAACCCTCCCATTTACCACTGCAACAAAAAGAATAAAATGTCTAGAAATAAACCTACCTAAGGAGAGAAAAGACTTGTATTCAGAAAATTATAAGACTTTGATGAAAGAAATTCAAGATGATACAAATAGATCCAGAGATATACCATGTTCTGGGATTGGAAAAATCAACATTGTGAAAATGACTCTAGTACCCAAAGCAATCTACAGATTCAATGCAATCCCTATCAATCTACCACTGGTCTTTTTTATAGAACTAGAACAAAAAATTTCACTATTTGTATGGAAACACAAAAGACCCCAAGTAGCCAAAGCAATCGTGAGAACGAAAAATGGAGCTGGAGGAATCAGGCTCCCTGACTTCAGACTATATTACAAAGCTACAGTAATCCCGACAGTATGGTACTGGTACAAAAACAGAAATATAGATCAATGTAATAGGATAGAGAGCCCAGTGATAAACCCACACACATATGGTCACCTTACCTTTGGTAAAGGAGGCAAGAATATACAGTGGAGAAAAGACAGCCTCTTCAATAAGTGGTGCTGGAAAACTTGACAGGTACATGTAAAAGTATGAAACTAGAACACTCCCTAAAACCATACACAAAAATAAACTGAAAATGGGTTAAAGACCTTCATGTAACGCCAGACACTATCAAACTCTTAATGGAAAACATAGGGAGAACACTAGATGACATAAATCACAGCAAGATCCCTTTTGACCCACCTCCTAGAGAAATGGAAATAAAAACAAAAATAAACAAATGGGACCTAATGAAACTTAAAAGCTTTTGCACCCCAAAGGATACCAAAAACAAGACAAAAAGACAACCCTCTGAATGGGAGAAAATAGTTGCAAATGAAGCAACTGACAAAGGATTAATATCCAAAATTTATAAGCAACTCATGTAGCTCAATAATAAAAAAAGAAACAACCTAATGCAAAAATGGGCAGAAGACCTAAATAGACATTTCTCCAAAGAAGGTATACAGATTGCCAACAAATACATGAAAGAATGCTCAACATCATTAATCATTAGAGAAATGCAAATAAAAACTACAGTGAGATATCATCTCACAGTGGTCAGAATGGCCATCACCAAAAAATCTAGAAAAAATAAATGCTGGAGAGGGTGTGGAGAAAAGGGAACACTCTTGCACTGCTGGTGGGAATGTAAATTGATACAGCCATTATGGAGAACAGTATGGAGGTTCTTTAAAAATCTACAAATAGTACTACCATACGACCCAGCAATCACACTACTGGGTATATACCCTGAGAAAACCATAATTCAAAAAGAGTCATGTACCAAAATATTCATTGCAGCTCTATCTACAATAGCCAGGACATGGAAGCAACCTAAGTGTCCATCAACAGATGAATGATAAAGAAAATGTGGCACATATATACAATGGAATATTACTCAACCATAAAAAGATATGAAACTGAATTATTTGTAATGAGGTGGACAGACATGGAGTCTGTCATACAGAGTGACGTAAGTCAGAAGGAGAAAAACAAATACCACATGCTAACACATATATATGGAATCTAATAAAAAATGTCATGAAGAGACTAGGGGTAGGGTGGGAATAAAACACAGAGCTACTAGAGCATGGACTTCAGGATATGGGGTAGGGGAAGGGTAAGTTGTGATGAAGTGAGAGAATGGCATGGACATATATACACTACCAAACCTAGGGTGGATAGCTAGTGAGAAGTAGTCACATAGCACAGGGAGATCAGCCCGGTGCTTTGGTGCTTTGTGACCACCTAAAGGGGTGGGATAGGGAGTGTGGGAGGGAGGGAGATGCAAAAGGGAAGAGATATGGGAACATATGTATATGTATAACTGATTCACCTTGTTGTAAAGCAGAAACTAACACACCCTTGTAAAACAGTTATACTCCAATAAATATGTTAAAAAAATAAAAAATAAAAAAATCTTGCTGTGATTTATGTCAAAGAGTGTTTTATGTATGCTTTCTTCTAAGAGTTTTAGGGTCAGACCTTACATTTATGTCTTTAATCCATTTTGATTTTATTTTTGTGTATGGCGTTAGGGAGTGTTCTAATTTTATTCCTTTACCTGTATCTGTACAGTTTTCCCAACATCACTTATTGAAGAGACAGTCTTTTCTCCATTATATATTCTTCCCTCCTTTGTCGTAGTTTAGGTAACCATGTGTGCATAGGTTTATCTCTGGGCTGTCTATCCTATTCCATTGATCTATATTTATATTTTTGTTCCAGTACCATACTGTCTTGATGACAGTAGCTTTGTAGTATAGTCTGAAGTCAAGGAGCCTGGTTTCTACAGCTCTGTTTTTCTTTCTCAAGATTACTTTGGCTATTCGGGGTCTTTTGTGTTTCTATACAAACTGTAAAATACTTTTTTTCTAATTCTGTGACATATGCTATGAGTAATTTGAGAGGAATTGCGTTGAATCTGCAGATTGCTTTGGGTAGTATAGCCATTCTGAAAATATTGATTCTTCCAATCCAAGAACATGGTATATCTCTCCATGTGTTTGTGTCATCTTTGATTTCTTTTATCAGTAGCTTATAGTTTTCTGAGTACAGGTCTTTTGTCTTCTTTGTTAGCTTTATTCCTAGGTATTTTATTCTTGTGATGGTAAATGGGAGTGTTTCCTTAATTTCTCTTTTTGATCTTTTGTTGTTAGTGACTAGGAATGCAAGACATTTCTGTGCATCAATTTTGTATCCTGCTACTTTACCAGATTCATTGATGAGCTCTAGTTAATTTTCTGGTAGCATATTTAGGATTCTCTATGTATATTATCATGTCATCTGCAAACAGTGACAGTTTACTTCTTTTCCAATTTGGATTACTTTTATTTCTTTTTCTTCTCTGACTGCTGTGGCTAGGACCTTCAAAACTTTGTTGAATAACAGTGGTGAGAGTGGATATCCTTGTCTTGCTACTGATCTTGGAGGAAATGCTTTCAGTTTTTCACCATTGAGGATGATGTTTGCTGTGGGTTTGTCATATATGGCCTTTATTATGTTGAAGTAGGTTCCATCTATGTCTACTTTCTGGAGAGATTTTATCATAAATGGGTGTTGAATTTTATCAAAACTCTTTCTGCATCTGTTGAGATGATCATATGGTTTTTATTTTTCAATTTATTAATATGGTGTATCATATTGATTGATTTGTGTATACTGAAGAATTTTTGCATCTCTAGGATAAATCCCACTTGATCATGATGTATGATCCTTTTAATGTGCTGTTGGATTCTGTTTGCTAGTAATTTGTTGAAAACTTTTACGTCTATGTTCATCAGTGATATTGGCCTGTAATTTTTGTTTTTGTGTGATACCTTTTCCTGGTTTTGGTATTCAGGTGATGGTGGCATTGTAGAATGAGCTTGGCAGTTTTCCTTCCTTTGCAATTTTATGGAAGAGTTTCAGAAGGATAGGTGTTAGCTCTTCTCTAAATATTTGGTAGAATTCACCTGTGAAGCCATCTGACCCTGGACTTCTGTTTGTTGGAAGATTTTAAATCACAGTTTCAATTTCAGTACTTGTGATTAGTCTGTTCATATTTTCTATTTCTTCCTGGTTCAGTCTTGGAAGGTTGTACCTTTCTAAGAATCTGTCCGTCTCTTCTAGGTTGTCCATTTTATTGGCATACAGTTGCTTATAGTAGTCTCTATGATCTTCCATATTTCTGAGATGTCAGTTTTAACTTCTTTTTCATTTCTAATTCTATATAGTACTAATAGGCTATATAGTACTACAATATGGTATTATAGTACACTATAATATGTTTATAACACTTTTCACACAAATAATTCTTAAAAACAAACAAACACAAAAAATACAGGAAACATTTTCAATCTTCCAGTGCAGTACCTTGAAAAGTACAGTAGTACAGTACAACAGCTGTCATCCAGGGGCTGGCATCAAGTGAACAGGCAAGAAGAGTTACTGCTTGGAGGAGGGAGAGGAAGTGGGAGATGTTAGCCTTGAAGGATAATCAGCAATAGGAGATAGAATACAAGCAGAAATTTCACACATGCCTGACATTAATGGAACATATTTTGGAAACTTTGAAATTTTGGAACTTAAAGGTTGGTATGTAGGAGACTTACTGCATTGCTGTAAACTTTCCTCTTAGAACTACTTTTGCTGCATCCCATAGATTTTGGGTCATCATGTTTTCATTGTCATTTGTTTCTAGGCATTTTCAAATTTCCTCTTTGATTTTTTTAGTTATCCATTGCTTATTTAGTAGCATATTGTTTACCCTCTATGTGTTTGTGTTATTTACATTTTTTCTCTGTAATTGATTTCTAATCACATAGCACTGTGGTTGGAAAAGATGCTTGATATTATTTCGATTTTCTTTATTCTTTTTTTTTTTTTTTTTTTTTTTTTTTTTTGTGTGTGTGTGTGTGGTACGCGGGCCTCTCACTGTCGTGGCCTCTCCCATTGTGGAGCACAGGCTCCAGACACGCAGGCTCAGCAGCCATGGCTCACGGGCCCAACCGCTCCGCGGCATGTGGGATCTTCCCGGACCGGGGCACGAACCCGTGACCCCTGCATCGGCAGGCGGATTCTCAACCACTGCGCCACCAGGGAAGCCCGATTTCAATTTTCTTAAATTTACCAAGGCTTGATTTGTGAGCCAAGATGTGATCGATCCTGGAGAATGTTCCATGAGCACTTGAGAAAAAGGTGTATTTTGTTGCTTTTGGAGGAATGTCCTAAAAGTATCAATTAATTCTATCTGGTCTAATGTGTCATTTAATGTTTGTGTTTCCTTACTAATTTTCTGTTTGGATGATCTGTCCATTGGTGTAAGTGAGGTTTTAAAGTCCCCCACTATTATTGTGTTACTGTCGATTTCTCCTTTTATGCCTTATGTATTGAGGTACTCCTATGTTGGGTGCATAAATATTTACAATTGTTATATCTTCTTGGATTGATCACTTTATCATTATGTTGTGTCCTTCTTTGTCTCTTGTAATAGTCTTTATTTTATAGTCTATTTTGTCTGATAGGAGAATTGCCACTCCACCTTTCTTTTGTTTTCCATTTGCAAGGAATAGCTTTTTACATCCCCTCATTTTCAGTCTGTATGTTTCCCTGGTCTGAAGTGGGTCTCTTGTAGACAGCACATATACAGGTCTTCTTTTTGTATTCACTCAACCAGTCTATGTCTTTTGGTTGGAGCATTTATTCCATTTATAATACATTTAAAGGAATTATTCATATGCATATTCCTATTGCCATTTTCTTAATTGTTTTGGCTTTGTTTTAGTAGGTCTTTTTTCTTCCTTTCCTCTTATGTTCTCTTCTCTTGTGTTTCTTGCCTAGAGAAGTTCCTTTAGCATTCGTTATAAAATTGGTTTGGTGGTGATGAATTCTCTGAGCTTTTCCTTGTCTGTAAAGCTTTTGTGTTCTCCATCAAATCTGAATGAGATCCTTGCTGGGTAGAGTATTCTTGGTTGTAGGTTTTACCCTTTCATCACTTTAAATATATCCCGTCATTCCCTTCTGGCCTGCAGAGTTTCTGCTGAAAAATCAGCTGATAACCTTATGGGGGTTCTCTTGTATGTTATTTGTTGCTTTTAATATTTTTTCTTTGTATTTAATTTTTGTTATTTTGATTAATATGTGTTTCATGTATTTGTTCTTGGGTTTACCCTGTATGGGACTCTCTGCACTTCTTGGATTTGGGTGACTATTTCCTTCCCCATGTTAAGGAAGTTTTTGGCTATGGACACTTCACATATTTTCTCAGGCCCTTTCTATTTTTCTTCTTCTTCTGGGACCTGATTTTTCCTGCCCTTGCTGTATGTTTATTCCTTTGTATTACTCAGTATAGTATTCAGTGTTATGTATATAATGCATATGTTTCTTTTTAAATAAACATTCACCTATTGAAGGACATGTGTTTTCAATTTGGGACTATTAATAATAAAGCTGATAAAAACATTTATGTATAAGTATTGAGGTGAACATGTTTTTATTTCTCTCAGAAAAATATCTCAGGAGTGTAATTGTTAGGTTGTATGGTAATTACATTTTTAGTGTTTGACTACCAAACTGTTATCCAAGGTGTTTGTGCTATTTTACATTCCAAGCAGCAATGTATAATTTTCTCCAAGTGCTTGCCACCATTTGGTGTTATTATTTTTTAATTTTAGCCATTTTTTCGGCATGTAGTGAGTGATATCACATTTTAGTTTTAATTTGCATTTCTTAAATGGCAAGGATGTTGAATATCTTTTCATATACTTATTTGCCACCTATATATATTCTTTAGTTAAGTGTCCAATTATTACTTTTTAAAAATTTTATTATATATTTGAGTACAGTTGATTAATAATGTGTTAGTTTTAGGTGTACAGCAAAGTGTTTCAGTTATACATATATCTATATTTCTTTTGTTAATTGACATTTTGAATATCTTCTTTTGTAAAATATCTGTTTAATTTTTTGCCTATTTTTTCTATTGGATTTTCAGTATTTTTTTATTTTTGATTTATAGGAGTTATTTATATATTCTGATTTTGAGCCATTTTTGGATACATATGTTGAAGCTACTATAATGGTGCTTAATAATAAATGGGAAATCTTAATTTTAATGAAGTCTTATTTATCAAAATTTTCTTTTATAATTAGCAATTTTTGATTGTGCTTAAGAAATCTCTGACTACCTTAAGATCATAAAAATCATTTCCTACATTTTTCCCAAAAGTTTTTGTTGTCACTTTTTAATTTTCTTGAAGATTATGTCTTTGATTGGTACTATTCCTTCCTAAGGTATTTGGAAAATTCAACAGAGAGTCATCTGTGCTTGAGGTTTGCTTCATGAATAGGTTTTAAATCAAGGATCAAATTTCTTCCTTCCTTCCTTCCTTCCTTCCTTCCTTCCTTCCTTCCTTCCTTCCTTCCTTCCTTCCTTCCTTCCTTTCTTTCTTTCTCTCTTTCCTTCTTTCTTTCTTTCTTTTTCTTTTCTTCCCTTTTTTAAAAATTAAGGTATGGTTGCTTTACAATGCTGTGTTAGTTTCTGCTGTACAGCAAAGTGAATCAGCTATATGTATACATACATCCCCTCATTTTTGGATTTCCTTCCCATTTAGGTCACCACCGAGCATTGAGTTCTCCATGCTATAGAGCAAGTTCTAATTAGTTATATATTTTATACATTCAAACTTCTTAAATAGTATAAAACTATTCATAATTTCTATTAATTTTTCTGTTAGTTTTGGTAATTTCTCTGTTTTGAGGAATTTCTATTTTATTTAAATTTACCTAATTTTTCTTGTAACATTTGTAATATTTTCTTATTTTTCTTTTGGTGTCTAAAGATCTGAAGTGATGTTCCTTTTTTATGTCTGTTAATAGTAATTTGTATTTCTCTCCTTTCTTTATCAGAATTGATAGTTTGTCAATTTTATTTACCTTAAAAGGAAACATTTGAGTATGTTGTTTTCTGTCATATTCCAATTCATTAATTTATCTTATCTTACCTTATTTATTTATTTTATCTTTATTATTTCCTTCCTTCTATTTTAACTCCATGTGGCTATAAAATGTATTCTAAATGATATCAATCTTTTAAAATATGTTGATGGAGGACCTTTGTGATGGGGGAGCAGTAAGACGTGGAGATCACCTTCCTCCCCACAAATACAGCAAAAATACTTCTACATGTGGAACAACTCCTACAGAACACCTACTGCATGCTGGCAGAAGACCTCAGACTTCCCAAAAGGCAAGAAACTCCCCACATACCTGGCTGTGTGGCTGACAGGGTCTTGGTGCTCTGGCCAGGTGTCAGGCTGGAGCTTCTGAAGTGGGAGAGGCGAGTTCAGGACATTGGACCACAGAGACATCCCAGCTCAACGTAATATCATTCAGCAGGTTCTCTTCCAGAGATCTCTGTCTCAATGATAAGACCCAGCTCCACTCAACGACCAGAAAGCTCCAGTGCTGGACACCCCATGCCAAACAACTAGCGAGAGGAACAAAACCCAACCTATTAGCAGAGAGGCTGCCTAAAATCATAATAAGGTCACAGATACCTCAAAGCACAGCACTGAGTGAGGTCCTGCCCACCAAAAAGACAAGATCCATCCTTATCCACCAGAACACAGGAACCAGTCCCTGCAACCATGAAGCCTACACAACACACTGAATCAACATTGCCCATTGGGAGCAGACACCAAGAACAACAGGAACTATGAACGTGCAGCCTTTAAAAGGAGACCCCAAACACAGTAAGTTAAGCAAAATCAGAAGACAGAGAAATACACACCAGATGAAGGAACAAAGTAAAAACCTACCAGACCAAACAAATGAAGAAGAAATAGGCAGTCTACTTGAAAAAGAATTCAGAGTAATTATAGTAAAGGTGATCCAAAATCTTGGAAATAGAATGGAGAAAATATAAGAAACGTTTAACAAGGACCTAGAAGAACTAAAGAGCAAACAAACAATGATGAACAACATGTTGAATGAAATTAAAAATTCTCTAGAAGGAATCAATAGCAGAATAACTGAGGTAGAAGAATGGATAAGTGACCTGGAAGATAAAATAGTGGAATTAACTACCACAGAGCAGAATAAAGAAAAAAATTATGAAAAGAATCGAGGAGAGTTTCAGAGACCTGTGGGACAACATAAATCGTACCAACACTCAAATAGAGGCTTAACAATACACTACTAAATAACCAAGAGATCACTGAAGAAATCAAAGAGGAAATCAAAAAAATACCTAGAAACAAATGAAAATGAAAACACGATGTCCCAAAACATATGGGATGCAGCAAAAGCAGTTCTAAGAGGGAAGTTTATAGCAATGCAATCCTATCTCAATAAACAAGATCCCTAGTGTGTGGAAACTTTTCTTAAATGTCGTGAAGAACCTAGGGGTAAGATGGGAAAAAAGACACAGACCTATTAGAGAATGGACTTGAGGATATGGGAAAGGGGAAGGGTAAGCTGTGACAAAGTGAGAGAGTGGCATGGACATATATACACTACCAAACCTAGGGTGGATAGCTAGTGGGAAGCAGCTGCATGGCACAGGGAGATGAGCTAGGTGGTTTGTGACCACCTAGAGGGGTGGGATAGGGAGGGTGCGAGGGAGGGAGATGAAAGAGGGAAGAGATATGGGAACATATGTATATGTATAACTGATTCACTTTGTTGTAAAGCAGAAAATAACACACCATTGTAAAGCAATTATACTCCAATAAAGATGTTAAATTAAAAAACGAAACAAAAAATAAATAAATAAATTCCCAAAAGAAAAAAAGAAACAAGAAAAGTCAAATAAACAATCTATCTTTATACCTAAAGCAATTAGAGAAAGAAGAAAGAAACCCCAAAGTTAGCAGAAGGAAACAAAACATAAAAATCAGATCAGAAATAAATGAAAAAGAAATGAAGGAAATGACAGCAAAGATTAATAAAACTAAGAGCTGGTTCTTTGAAAAGAGAAAGAAAATTGATAAACTATTAGCCAGACTCATCAAGAAAAAAAGGGAGAAGACTCAAATCAATAGAATTTGAAACGAAAAAGGACAAGTAACAATTGACACTGCAGAAATACAAAAGATCATGAGAGATTACTCCAAGTAACTATATGCCAATAAAATGGACAACCTGGAAGAAATGGACAGATTTTTACACAAGTACAAACTTCTGAGACAGAATCAGGAAGAAATAGAAAATATAAACAGACCAATCACAAACACTGAAATTGAAACTGTGATTAAACATCTTCCAACAAACAAAAACCCAGGACCAGATGGCTTCACAGGTGAATTCTACCAAATATTTAGAGAAGTGCTAACACCTATCCTTCTCAAACCCTTCCAAATTATGGCAGAGGGAGGAGCACTCCCAAACTGATTCTATGAGGTCACCATCACCCTGATACCAAAACCAGGCAAAGATGTTGCAAAAAAAGAAAACTATAGGCCAATATCACTGATGAACATAGATACAAAAGTTCTCAAAAGGTACTAGCAAACAGAATACAAAAGGACATTAAAAGGATCATACACCATGATCAAGTGGGGTTATCCTAGGAATTCAAGGATTCTTCAATATACCTAAATCAATCAATGGGATACACCATATTAACAAACTGAAGGATAAAAACCATATGATAATCTCAATAGATGGAGAAAAAGCTTTTGAAAATATTCAACACCCATTTATGATAAAAACTCTCCAGAGAGTAAGCATAGAGGGAACTTACCTGAACATAATAAAGGCCATATGACAAACCCACAGCCAACATCACTCTCAATGGTGAAAACCTGAAATCATTTCCAGTAAGATCAGGAACAAGAAAAGATTGCTCACTCTCACCACTGTTATTCAACATACTTTTTGAAGTTTTAGCCACAGCAGTCAGAGAAGAAAAGGAAATAAAAGGAATCCAAATTGGAAAAGAAGTAAAACTGTCACTGTTTGCAGATATGATACTGTACATAGAGAATCCTAAAGATGCTACCAGAAAACCACTAGACCTAATCAATGAATTTGGTAAAGCAGGAGGTTGCAAAATTAATGCATAAAAATCTCTTGCATTCCTATACACTAATGATGAAAAATCTGAAAGAGAAATTAAGGAAACACTCCCAGTTACCACTGCAACAAAAAGAATAAAATACCTAGGAATATACCTACTTAAGGAGACAAAAGACCTGTATGCAGATAATTATAAGACACTGATGAAAGAAATTAAAGATGATAAAAACTGTTGGAGAGATATACCATGTTCTTAGATTGGAAAAATCAACATTTTGACAATGACCATACTACCCAAAGCAATCTACAGATTCAATGCAATCCCCATCAAACTACCAATGGCATTTTTCACAGAAGTAGAACAAAAATTTTCACATTTTATATGGAAACAAAAGACCCTGAATAGCCAAAGCAATCTTGAGAAAGAAAAACAGCTGGAGGAATCAGGCTCCCTGACTTCAGACTATACTACAAAGCTACAGTAATCAAGGTAGTATGGTACTGGCAGAAAAACAGAAATATAGATCAATAGAACTGGATAGAAAGCCCAGAGATAAACCCACACACATATGGTCACCTTATCTTTGATAAAGGAGGCAAGAATATACAATGGAGAAAAGACAGCCTCTTCAATAAGTGGTGCTGGGGAAACTGGACAGCTACATGTAAAAGAATGAAATTAGAACACTCCCAAATACCATACACAAAAATAAACTCAAAATGGATTAAAGACCTTAATGTAAGGCCAGACACTATAAAACTCTAAGCCGAAAACATAGGCAGAACACTCTATGACATGAATCACAGCAAGATCCTTTTTGACCCACCTCCTAGATAAATGGAAATAAAAGCAAATATAAATAAATGAGACTGAATGAAACTTGAAATCTTTTGTACAGCAAAAGAAACCTTAAACAAGACGAAAAGACAACCCTCAGAATGGGAGAAAATATTTGCATACAAAGCAACTGACAAAAGATTAATCTCCAATATATACAAGCAGGTCATGCAGCTTGCTATGAAAAACACAAACAACCCAATCTAAAAATGGGCAGAAGACCTAAATAGACATTTCCCCAAAGATGATATACAGTTTGCCAACAAACATATGAAAGGATGCTCAACATCACTAATCATTAGAGAAATGCAAATCAAAGCTACAATGAGGTACCACCTCAGTCCAGTCAGAATGGCCATCATCAAAAAATCTACAACCAATAAATGTTGGAGAGGGTGTGGAGAAAAAGGAACCCTTCTGCACTGTTGTTGGGAATGTAAATTGATACTGCCACTATGGAGAACAGTATGGAGGTTCCTTAAAAAATTAAAAGTAGAACTACCATACCACTCAGCAATCCCACTACTGGGCATATACCCTGAGAAAAACATAATTCAAAAACAGTCATGTACCACAGTGTTCATTGCAGCACTATTTACAATCTCTGGGGCATGGAAGCAACCCAAGTGTCCATTGACAGATGAATGGATAAAGAAGATGTGGCACATATATACAGTGCAATATTACTCAGCCATAAAAAAGAAGCTAAATTGATTTATTTGTAGTGAGGTGGTTGAACCTAGAGTTTGTCATACAGAGTGAAGTAAGTCAGAAAGAATAAACAAATACTATATGCTAATACATATATATGAAATATTTTTAAAAATGGTTCTGAAGAACCTAGTGTCAGGACAGGAATAAAGATGCATACATAGAGAATGATCTTGAGGACATGGGGAGGGGAATGTTAAGCTGGGATGAAGTGAGAGTGTGGCGTTGATATATATACACTACCAAATATAAAATAGATAGTTAGTGATAAGCTGCCGCATAGCACAGGGAGATCAGGTCAGTGCTTTGTGACCATCTGGAGGGGTGGGAGGGAGATGCAAGAGGGAGAGGTGGGGATATGGGGGTATATGTATACATATAGCTCATTCACTTTGTTATACAGCAGAAACTAACACACACCATTGTAAAGCAATTATACTCTAATAAAGATGTTAAAAAATGATAAAATAAAATATGTTGAGGTTTTAATAATGGCAAAGTAATAATCTTGGTATAAAATGGAAACATCTAGAATTTTAAAATATGTTTGTTTCATTAATACATAAAAATGTAATGAAGTTGTATAACAAGGGACATAAAAGTGTGAAAAACGTGGGATTCAGAACAATTGTTACATTTTATTGGGGGAGAGAATTATATGTAAGGAATAGAACATATAACTGTGGTTATATTCTAACCATATGTTTAGAAGCAGATTGTTTTAATATTCCTAGCTTCTGGTTTGAATTGTGGATTCTTGTTCCTTATTAAATATTTAGAGTAACCAATCATTATGTTTATAAAAATCCATGTTTTTACTATTCAGAACTATTTCAAACATACACAAAAGTTCTGGAAATAATATAGCATAACTCCCCTAACCACACTGGATTAAATTATGTTAACATTTTTCTTTGTTTGTTTCAGATCAGAATTTTCTGTATGTATATTTAAAGAAATAATGTATTAGGGGTATTGTTAAAGACTTTTAACACATTTTTTTCTTCTCCTTATTGCCCTAGACAGAACCACTACCACAAAATGGTGTGTCTCATTCCATGCAAGGTTGAATACTTTCACTACATTTGCATGTAGTGATAAATGATATCTTCAATTTTTTGTGATCTTAGATTTTGAATAAAAAATAGCGTTATATTTTGAAACACATTGAAGAAGATATATTCTAACAGCTTTATATGAATCCGTTATATTTAAAAACCATAGTTTGTTTATCCATTCCTCAAGGTTTTTTTGTTTGTTTGTTTGTTTTTTTGCGGTACGTGGGCCTCTCACTGCTGTGGCCTCTCCCATTGCAGAGCACAGGCTCTGGATGCGCAGGCTCAGCGGCCATGGCTCACGGGCCCAGCCACTCCATGGCATGCGGGATCCTCCCGGCCCCGGGAATGAACCCGTGTCCCCTGCATCGGCAGGCAGAGTCCCAACCACTGCGCCACCAGGGAAGCCCTCAAGTTTTTCCTTAGTATTATGAATAGTAATTATTTATTTTATGTGTCCTTTTGGGTACCTATTTGTATCTCTAAGGATGTAACTAGTATTGGAATTTTACTAGATTATTGTAAGAATGCTCTTCAAAAGATTTTAACAAGTTATATGGTTAACAGCAATGAATGATTAGTATCATTTCTTACATCATTGCAACACTTGATGCTCATTGCTTTTTTTAAAAATAAATTTACATTTCCCTGAAATCTAAATAAATTAAATTTCTTTTAAAATGTTTTTTTTGCAAATTGCTTGTCTATATTTTTTGCCTTATTTCTATGAGTTCATTTATCTTTTATTATTTATTTGTAGTGGTGTGTAAATACATACACACTTGAACAATCTGTTCACTAATCCTTTGTAGGTTTTATGTATTATAAATATATTCTTCTAGGCTGAATCTTAACTTTGTACTTTGGTTGATGAAGTCTTTTGTCATTCAAAAGTTTAAGATGTAACATAGGTAGATTTATCACTTTATATTTTGTCCTTTTAATGTCTTATTTAATAAATCCTTCCATACCTACATGTCATGAACATCTTTTACTGTATTTTATGTTAAAAATCAAGTTTTTTTTCCACTTATAGCTTCTAAATCTACTTCGGATTTATTTTGACACATCATATGAAGCAAGATTTTTTCCTTCCTCATATTAATAAACTGGTTGTCTTGTCACCATTTATATGAATATTTCATTATTTCCTTGCTGTTTTGTAATGTGGGCTCTGAAATATACCATATTTTCATATACACATATGTCTGCCTCTGAGTTGGTTCCAATGGTCTATTTATCTTTACATGCAAATAATATAAAACTATAAAAATCATTATAGTTTTACAGTAATTTATACAAACATGGAAAGTCCTGTATTTTTCTGCTTCTATAAATTTCTCTTCAAATTTATCTTGACCTTTTACTTTTCCAAATTAATTTAGGATCAACTTGTCAAAACATTTCTTCAAAATGAGATCAATTTGAGGAGGAATTATCTTAATAATACAGAGTTTTTTTATCCATGAATGTGATGTGCCTTTCCATTTATTTAGGTTATTTATAATGTATTTTATAATGTTTTATAATTTCATCCATAAAGGTATAAAATAGCTCTTGTTAGAATTACTTCTACTTACCATATTGCTTTTCTTTCTATTGTAAATGAAGGAATTAAAAAATAAAACAGTAATTGGTTAAAGTATTGTAATTGGTACCAGTATTGGTTAAAGTAATGGTATTGATTTTTGTTTCTTAATCTGTTATCCATCAGCTCTCTCTTCTGTTCTACCGATCTCTTTGTCTATTCTCTTGCCAATATCACACTCTTTATTACAGTAGCTTTATAGTAAGTCTTGAGACCAGGTAGTGTCAATCCTCCAACTTTGTTCTTCATCTTCAATGTTGGCTATTCTGGGTCTTTTGTCTCTCCATATAAATTTAGAATCACTTTGTCAATATTTACAAATTAATTTGCTAGGATTTTAATTGGGTTTGTGTTCAATATATAGATCAAGTTGGGAAAACTGTTTTCTTGATGATATTGAGTATTGGTTTCCATGAACAATCTCTCCATTTATTTAGTTCTTCTTTGATTTCTCTCATCAGAGTTTTGTAGTTTCCCTCAAATAGATCTATTATATATTTTCTTAGATTTATACCTAAATATTTCCTTTTTAGGGGTGTTAAAGTAAATGATAATCATTTTAAATTTCAACTTCCACTTGTTCATTGCTGGTATATAGAAAAGTGTTAACTTTTGTATATTAATCTTGTAAATCCTGAAACACTGCTATAATTGCTTACTAGTTCTGGCAGTTTTTTGTTGATTCATTTCATGTTTTCTACATAAGTGCTCATGTCACCTAAGAATCAAGACAGTTTTATTTTTTCCTTCTCAATCTGTATATCTTTTATTTACTTTCCTTGTCTTATTGCATTAGGTAGGAATTCAAGTACAATATTAAAAACCAGTGATGAGAGGGAACATCCTTACCTGTTCCTGATCTCAGTGAGAAAATTTCTAGTTCACCATTATGTATGATGTTAGCTGTAGGGTTTTTGTAGATGCTTTTATCAAGTTGAAGAAGTTTCCCTCCATTCTTAGTTTGCTAAGAATTTTATCATAAATAGATGTTGGATTTTGTTTAAATGCTTTTTATGCATCTATTGATATGATCATATGATTTTTCTTCTTTAGCCAGTTGATGTGAAAGATTATATTAATTGCTTTTTGAATGTTGAACTGTACTTGCATACTAGGGATAAACCTCACTTGGTCATGGTATATAATTCCTTTTATACATTGTTGGATTTGACTTGCTAGTGTTTTATTGAACAGTTTTGCATCTATACTCATAAGATATGTTAGTCTGTGGTTTTCTTTTCTTATAATATCTTTGTCTGGTCGTGGTATTAGGGTAATGTTGGCTTCATAGAATGAGTTAGGAAGTATTTTTTCTGTTTCTATCTTCTGGAAGAGATTGTAGAAACTTGCTATAATATCTTTCTTAAATGTTTGCTAGAACTCACTAATGAATGCTTATGGCTCCTTCCTCTCCTGCCTATTTAAATCTGTTTCCTTTGCCTGAAATGCATGTCTTCATCTATTATATCTAGAAAACCATGACTTCACCTTTTAAAAAATTTTCTCTGGGAGAAGTTTACCATATTTCTATTTCTCTCCCCAAAGCCCTTGGGTCTATATTACATTTTTTTTTACTACCTTTCACTTTGCCCCCTCTTTCTTTTTATAAGCCTGTGCACTGTATGAGGCACAATATCCAACTCGTTCCTTTCCTCTACCTTTGAAGGCCTGCCCACAGGTCCTTTTTAGTGCAAAAGCTTTATTGCTTCTCATTGAGTAGCAAAAATAATTAAATGTGATTTAATTCTTTTATTATTCTTAGAATAATAATCTCTGGCCTATGTTTCTCATTTTTCCTTTAAGTTTTAAATTTATAAAACAACCTATTGACTAGGTTATAATGTGGTAATAAATAGCACCCAAATATCAGTGGCTTATCACAGAAAGTTTATATCTTCTTCATGCTACATTTTCATCATGGTCACTCAGGGACCCAGACTAATGAAGCAGGAACCACTTCCAACCCTGCTAGTGGTGGTGTTGCAGGAAAAAGCAACTTAGGGTGGGGAGGGAGTGTGTGTGGATCTTGCTCTATGTGCCCTGAAGAGACACATACCTTCCTTTTAGAACTCATTTGCCAAACCTAGTCACATGGCCCTACCCAATAACAAAGAGATCAGGATATGGTGAAAAACTGGACATATTTGAGGGAACAGTATTAATGCCTACCACAGTGAACAAAATCTTCTTTATATTTCTTAGGGAGAGGTCCACAACTCTAACTGTTCCAACTCTTTACCAAATTTAGGGGAAAAGCCTGCCAACCTGCTCCTTTTCTTCACATATGAAAAAAGCTTGCTGAGAATGTCGGGATAAAACAATACATGTCTTTGTGTTTTAAAAGGTCAGTTTTCACCTCTAAGAATATTAGTGTGAGAGATACTTATCTCAGGGTCTCTGATGCACACAGAAATGATTCTTTTTACACATCTAGATTCTAATCTTAACTTTAATTAGCTCTGTAGCCTAGAATTAATAATAATAATAATAATGATTAAACTTGACAGTAATTTGGTGATTACTATATTCCAAGTCTAAGAAGTCTGTATGCATTAATTTATGTAATTCTCACAACTTCTGTCTGAAGTAGATAGTTTTAGTAACCCCTTTTTACAGATGAGGAAAATAAAGCCTCAGAGAGTTAGAAACTTTCCCCAAATTCTCATAGCAAGTAAGTCAAGGAGTTAGGTTTCTATTTTGAGCAATCTGACTTTACTAAAATAGTCCAGTTTTATGTTTTCCAGTTTCTTAACCATGCCACTTGATATGCCTATTTTTTTAAATTTTGTTTTTGTTTTATTTTATTTTATTTTATGTCCATTGTCTAGATTAGTATTTGTGGTATATACCAGAATGGCCATCCTGAGTCAGTGACAACGTTTACTAATTTTTTTCATCCTTGCTCTCAAATATATTATGTTTTAGTCTATTTTTAGGTGTTTTTGAACCTTTTGATAGTCTTAGCTATATTGAACTAATGGTACTGATAAAATGTCATGGGCCGTGACATTGCCTCTCCACAAATATCCTAAAGCATGTCATCTGTTCCATTTTCAATTTATCAGTCATGGTCCAGCCAGAAAAAAAGAACCTCTTGAGGCATTTTATACTGAGGGAATTTATTAAAAGAATTGATTTGATGTGACAGAGGAAAGTTATCAAATAGGGAGTAGTGAGGTAATCCAGAGACTAGTAACAGCTGAAAGCCATTTCTGTCCCTGGGGCTGGAAAGACAGTAGGAGGAAGTTTGTTTCCAGAATCCAAAGAGCAGGACAATTTAGTAAGAGTTAGACCATGATGGGGGGGCTGCTAGAGGACCTGCGATCTCAGAAAGAGGAGATTCTAGTGGTAGCTTGAGTCAAAGGGGAAACATCCTTCTGCTAATGATGACAAGAGAGGAAAAAATATCCTGGCTTTCTCCCGTCTTCTCTTGGATATTCTACCAGTTCCTCAGTTGGCCAAAAATTTCCAGATGCCAAGGAAGCCTAAGAAATGGGGTACCTTCTAATCCAGAGGATACTGGGGAAGGTCAGATAATGGATTTGAGAACAAATGAACAAATGACTGGCACACTAACCATCTCTGTAATTCTCACTGAAAGAAAGGGATATTTCAGTTTAGTTTTGCTCAGTCTGTGCCATTTAAAAATTATCTCTTAAATTTCTCTCTTAAACTTATGCTATGAGATACAATCAGCTTGAATGAATTTTTCACTTTTAAAGTGAATGATTTGATATTATACAGACAGAGTCATACTCAATAAGTTTTACTAATTATTTAAAGCTTATAATTTCACATAGCAGGCAAAAGTTAATTATTTATGACCTATCATATATGATTATATAATCCTTTCCAGCCCTCTTACCATTCTACTTGCCTGAAATTACAGTATTTTACCTCAGGATTACTCACTGTGCTCTCCAGTGAAGCCCCAGGAATAACAAGTTTTCAAATGACACGTAGGAATATGATCCTTAAGGGCAAAACAAAGATCTACAACTGTGTCTACATGACAAATTTACCTTGTTGAAAAGGGAGAATAAAATCTACTAAACTGTTATGATGAGTCATATAGAGCAGCACTACCATACTGTGTTTCAGACACAAATCATGCAAGATGCTCTATGGAAAAAAACAAACTGTAGCAAAATAAATTTGAGATCTCACAATTATCCCCCTCCAGGAAAGTCACAATGTTTAATAAGGGTTGGTAACAAAAAATTGTTTAATCCAGCATTCCGAAACTAATATGTTTTAAAAGAGTCAAGCTGCCACCATCATCCAGGTAGAGATAGTAGATGTCTGAATTAAGGCTGTGATCACAGCAGTGATGATACATGAAAGAGACAATGTGGACTTTGAATTGATAAGGATTGTCTTAAAATTGGACTGGGAATTTTATTAAGTTGAAATAAGTCACAAGAAGCCAGCATTTTCAATGTTCAAAAGAATAGTTGTGTCAACACACACGAGATGTATATATATATATATATATATATATATATATATATATATTTTTTTTTTGGCTGAGTTGGGTCTTTGTTGCCACACGCGGACTTTCTCTAGTTGCAGAGAGTGGGGGCTACTTTTCGTTGCAGTGCACGGGTTTCTCATTGTGGTGGCTTCTCTTGTTGCAGAGCACAGGATCTAGATGTGCAGGCCTTAGTAGTTGTGGCTCGTGGGCTCTAGAACACAGGCTCAGTAGTTGTGGCACATGGACTTAGTTGTTCTGTGGCATGTGAGATCTTCCTGGACCAGGATTTGAACCCGTGTCCCCTGCATTGGCAGGCGGATTCTTAACCACTGTGCCACCAGGGAAGCCCAAGGATGTTTGCTGAATCACCATTTATAGTAGTAAAAATCTGAAAACAAAGATGCTTATCTATGATAATTATTAAATAATATATATTGAATATTATATAGAATATATGAATGTACATATATATGTATATACATACATATATATGTATTTCAATATACATTCTTATATTCTATACATACATATAGGATTACATCCCTATTAACAATAAGTTATCTCTATATTAATAAACTTGAAAGAATTTACATGATGTTCAAGTGACAAAAGCAAGCATGTAGAATATGATCAAATTTTAGTAAAAAAAGACAAAATATGAAAATGTAAAAATGTTTATTTGTTATGGTAGACTCCATTGCTCTAACAAGTTAACTCCAAAATAAAAGTGACAACACAATAAAAGTTTCTCTTGCTCTTGTCATAGTCCAATGTGGATCAGCAGTTCTTCATTCCTCTCCATTCAGGTGGCAGATGCAGAAAGAGTACAAAGTATGTGGAAGAATGATGTGTTTCTTTTTATGAGTCAGGCCTGGTAGTGGTGCACATTACTTTCACTAACATTCCTTTGGTCACACCCAACTGCAAGGGAGGCTGGAAAACGAAATCCAGGCATATGCCCAGGAGGGAGAGGGGAACACAGATGTTGGTAAGCATTGGCAGTCTCTTCTTCAAAGAGTTATCATTAATACCTGGCCATTATGGGAGGGGGGTGAAAGACACAGGAAACAAAATAATTATAATAGACACTGAAGTCAGGCTGAGATTTGAGTAAGGAGATGGGAAGTTATAATTGGCTTAACTTCTGGAATAATCAGGGGTGCTGATGAGATACCTTAAAGAAGAGACCAGGGCTTCCCTGGTGGCGCAGTGGTTGAGAATCCGCCTGCGGATGCAGGGGACACGGGTTCGTGCCCCGGTCTGGGAAGATCCCACATGCTGCGGAGCAGCTGGGCCGTGAGCCATGGCCGCTGAGCCTGCGCGTCCAGAGCCTGTGCTCCGCAAAGGGAGATGCCACAACAGTGAGAGGCCCGCGTACCACCAAAAAAAAAAAAAAAAAAAAAAGAAGAGACCAAGTAGGCAGTAGGAAATGCAAATGGATCATTGAAGAGAAGTAGGAACTGAAGTAAAGTGCTGACCCATTTGCCTGGGATAAAACATGCAAACTGAAAAGGCTGCCATGGACCATGGACAATATATTCATTAACTTCTATAAAAGGAAGTGCGAGAAGAAAGCCAAAGAGAAAAGGAAAACTAGGCAGAGAAGTAGGAAGAGAACCAGAGTATCATAGTGCCATGGATGCTGAGCTTGATAAACTCAGGATCTAAGCAACAGTGGCTGCAACAGGTGATGTGTTTTTATAATGAAAATTGGGAATGAGACATAGCTGAAGAACTCATCTCAGTAGGTAAGAGGAAGACATTAAGAATTAGAATAGTTTTTATGAAGCATTGTGCCTCTAGCAGCTCATTTCCTCTTGACTCAACACTTCTCTCTCTCTCCAAGACTCTCTTTGTTTGACTGACTCTCTTTCTATGTGTAGCTTACATTCATACCTTCCAAGAGAGAAGTTGATTGTTGCAGGTTGTTGTTATATAACATAGAGACTCTTGTGACAGAAGTCTAGGACTGGGCTTCCTCAAGAGCTATTGGAAGAACTTCTAGTATAAACATGGTTGGTTAGCTCAGAATCTACTCCTTTCTTCCTCAGGGAATAAAACAGAACAAAGATGCACACACACACATACATACACTCACACACTTCGCTTTCAGTGAAACCAGGAGGCACATAAAATATGGGCACTCCAAATATTGTGTAATGATGGCCAGAAGTGTCTGAGAAGCAGAGCTATGTGGGAAGTGATGTTGGAAGGGTGACCTGGAAAAGCTCAGGTACTCAGGGTCCTGAGAGTTCAGTAAGAACTCATAGTACAGTCCTTTAGGAGAGAAACCAAATTTGATAGTACAAGAGCTGAAACTTAAGCTGATGCTGCTATGAGAAGATCTAAGCTCAAACAGGGCTAAGGTCAGGTCGTAGTCACCTACACAGGGCAGGTGAAGAGCAAAGGGTCAGAAAGTATTACAGAGGAGACTATTAAACTTCGAATTATAGAGACTCCAGGTAAATAGTTTTGGAAGAACTCAGGAGATACAGTTGATCCTTGAACAACATAGGTTTGAACTGCATGGGTCCATTTATACACTGATTTCTTTCAATAAATATGTACTGCAGTACTGTGTGGTCCACAGTTGGTTGAATCTGTGGATGTGGAACCTTGGATTTGGGGGGCTGACTGTAAAGTTACATGCATATTTTCCAGTGCATGGAGGTCAGTGCTTCTAACCTCCCCCTAATCCACTCCACATAGTTCAAGGGTCAACTGTAATTATTTTGTGAGTCCTTCTTAAGGAACCTACTAAAAGGCCCTAAACCAAGAGACGACTGGAAAAAAATTGGTGAAAGACTGGTGATAAACACTGAATATATATAAGATTAGAATTATGGGGAAAAAAGAAAACTCAATTTTGGAATAAGGAGGTGAGAAGTATAATAAGCTTTTTGATTGCTTCATTTTTATTCCAACTAGATCAGCTGCACATGTATTAGTTACAATTATTGTTCCAGGAAGACAAAAAGATTTAATGTGGAAAACAAAGGAACACCCTGAAACAAGATGTTTCACAAGTATCTCTCAGACTAATATGCTGGGGATTTATGTTTATTTTGCAAAGTGCCTTCCTCTCCTTAACTGGACTTGTGGTAAATTGTGCTTGTCCTTTTTAAGAGATGACTGAGGGTAAATTGAGCTAGCATGTGATCTGTAGTCCCAGGAAGATGTGCCCCAAAGCCTGGCTTCACGAGGGTTGTTTGGGTCTGGACTCGGCTTGAGACTGAAATGTTGGGCCTTTACCACCATGCAGACTCTCCTTCCTTTGTTTGCGCTCAGGTGAGCTTGGTTGACGGAGTACAATTATTTGTGAGGGTGATAAATATTTGTCCCTTTTCTTTCTCTCTCAGCCCTGTGGAGACAAATCTCCTCAGTTGTCCCCTTGCATCCCTTGTATCTCAGAACCCTTGTTGAGCACAGCTTTATGGAGATTTGAGGATGGTGATTGTGAGGGTTGCTTGAAAGGCCAATCCCTCTGTTCCCCTGAAGAAACTTTGTCCTGTTGTATTGTCTACTGCTGACTTTTTATGAGCTTATTTTAATTAAACCTCATAGTGAGTGCCCAGTCTGCTTTACAGAAGTCAATGTGGAAAACAAAGGGGAGAAGAAAAATGGTTAGTTCATGTCTTTTCCAAAAGTACCAAAATAAACTGGTAAGATTAGTCAAATCAGTCTGATTTTATTTCCATAAAGTGAATTCATCCATTTGCTTGTTTGGGTCAGTTGACTGCCTAGTAATGATCACCTCCACAAGGATGGAAGAACTAGCTGGGCTATTTCCACTGCATGGGTGACACGAAGAGGGGAGGTATGGCTCATGGTTCAGACTGGCTGGAGTTTGTGTTCAGTCATGAGTGATGGGAACTCTCTCAGTGTGATTTACAGAATTGAGACAGGGCCTTGCCTACAAATGACCCTTCTGTGTTTCATGAAACTCCAACATTGTTTGTCCCTACATTCTTGGGTCCTGAAGATCGATGTATAAATGTGATATAAAAATACCCTGCAGGAGGAAAAACACATAAAATCACTATGATGCAGTCATACCACAGCTCAAATTCGTGTGTAAAAATAGCCTTCCTGGAACCCACAAGGGGCCTAGTACATGGGGCAGAAGGAGGAAGCTTTTCATGAACAAAAGGGAGACAATAGAGTGCAGAGGGCAAAAAGGCTACCTGAATAAGGGGCTAATGTAGTGTGCATGGGAGCCTTGGAACAGGGGTTAGAAAAGGGTTCTGAAAGGGGAGCTTTGGGCCAGGAATTAAGTTGATTTATTTTCTAATTCTGCATACGGAGGACCTGCCTCTGACAGAATGGAAATTTCACATACTCTGCACTGGCCTCCTTTCCTAATGTTATGCTGAAAAGCGTCTTCTATTTGGGCTAAGAGGTGAAAATAAGGAAGACAAAAGGGCAAAGAAGGGTCAGTTATCTAGGGTAGTCAGAGGGAGAACATATGAAGCAGTTTTGTTAAAATTGGACAGAAAGAAGCAGCAGTTAAAAGTCAATCTGTAGGAAATTAGGCCAGAGGGTGGACTTTAAAGCTCCAGTTTTGCCTCTGTGAGTGTCATCTTTCTGATCCTTCCCAAGAAAAAAGAACAGTGAGTTTTCTCCCGACAATGGCCAGGAATCAGGAGTGGGCCTGTGGTGTATGATACAGTTTCATGTTTAGGGGTAGATAAGAACTGCCTTCAGATCCATAGAGTTGTACTTCTAATTGTTTTTTCCATTGGGAATTCACTGGGATTTAATCCTTTTCTTGGAAGCATCATTGTATGCTGAGTACTTTGTTTAGGGGACTTACCTGCTGAGCCAATGTTTTGGAACTCCAGGTTGAGGGTGTTGACAAAGGACAAGGCTGAGTGGAAGCAGAATTCCAAAAGTGCAGCCCTTGGGAATGAAAATACCACCAAACACGTGACTATGAGTACCTGAGAACAGGGACTGTACCTTATAAGTTGCTGTAGGTTGGGTCCCCTGGGAAGCAGGCTCTGAGATGGAAATCAGCATGCAGGGTGTTTCACAGGGAGTGATTGTGAGATCAACATCTGTGGAAGTGAAGGGAAAGAAGCAGGATGGGACAAAGAAGTTGAGTGAGCCCCATAGGGAGTTCTGCAGCTAGCATGGTCCTTTGGTTGACATGAGTTGGAGGAAATGAAGGCATGAGTGGATACAGGCTGTCTGGGTAAAGAGGCGTGAACTTGGGTGAGGCAGGTTTCTCCTGCCAATGAAGCATCAAAGAGGGAGAATGGCTCAGAGCTATCTTTCAGGAATACTTTCAGCAGCTGGGGAAATGAGTCCATAAAATCTGACATCCTCAACACCTAACACAATACATGGCAGTCAGTGCTAAGACATATTTTTTGACCAGGTGTGCAACTGATTTTCTAAGAAGTAATAAAAACATCACCTCTACAAGGATCCAATCTCCATTAGTCCTGTGACATCCTTCTGCACTTATCCTTGGCAGGATGGAATGGGTTAAAGTGGATTTATAGAAAATCACTGCTTAAACATTGTTCAAATTAATGTACACAGAATCAGTTACATTCTTCCAAGGTGAGAGTCAAGTGGCTCTCAGTTGGGGTGCTTTTGCCTCCTGAAGGACATTTGGCAGTATCTGGAGACATTTTTGATAATCATGATTGAGGAGTGCGCTGCTACTGGCAACTACTGAGTTGATATCAAGGATGCTGCTAAACATCCTACAGTGCACAGGACAGTGCTCATAACAAAGAACCATCCAGCCAAAATTACAGTAGTGCTGAGCTTGAGAAACCATGGCTTGGCCCATGGAGTAACCATGAGAGTGCCTGGTGCTCTCTCTCTCCCCATGACGTACACCCCTTCAACCCCACTGCATGTATTTTGTGGCTACCTCTCCTATTCCACTTAACTTCTGTCCTGATTCAAATGTTGTTGAATACTTGTCTCATTCCTTTAGGAGACTATGAGTACCTGAAAGGCCTGAGTAGTCTTATTTACTCTAAATCTCTCATAACACCTAGCACATGGTAAGAGTAAAGTTGTACTGAAATACATTGGAAGGGCATTGATTTTTCAGGCTGATATCTCTGTTCTAGACCATACTGGTGCTCCTCTCATCATCTCAGGTACTCACTAGGAGGTGTGAAGAGCTTAGGTCCTGCTTGGAGTCATCAGGTGAGCTGGACAGAGGATAATTTATATGTTAGGGTAATTCAGGACACAGAAATCCCAGCCGGAATGATGTGTAGTTGTTCTTTATTTCCTCAGAGTCTCAGAGGTGGAGGCTAGCTAAAAAGGACCTCTGAAGCTGAAGACAGGAGGAAGCATCCAAGAAAGAGAGGGTTGTTTCTTTTTTATGCCTTGTTCCTTTCATCCCCCCAGTGTTCTGGGCTCACTCATCTTCCCTCCTCCCCCTGCACATAATCCAGGGGAAAGATGGCTCTGTTCCTTATTTCTCTGGGTCTCTTGCAATCAAGACCATCTGTAAGCATGTATATGGGGCCATGCTCAGAGCTGCAGTCTCGACTGAAGAAAGAGGAGGTGTAAGAGCCTCTTCTTCTTTTCTCTACACTTCCTTGCCTGGGAGGAGATGGCAGAATTACTAATCAATTTTCAAAGCTTGATTTAGAGACAGGCTAGATCCCAGTCCCCACTGACAATAACCCTGTGTCTACCCACTCAATACCCATTTTAATGTCATTTTAATCTGCAAGTTTATTAGACCACCAAATGCAATCAAATCAATGTACTAAAACTGCTTCAGTATAGAGTATATATTACTGTTCATGGAGCAATTTCTTTTTCCAGATTTTTCTGGAAGAAAACTATAAGTATTTCTTGCTAGTGGTAGAGCAATAGGGACTAAAATCCTTGGTCTTGAGTCTCGTGGGACTTATTCCAAGTGGAATAAGTCCTCCCTCTCTGTTCCTTGAAGATCTGCTTTTTGGTGTTCAGCCCTGAAGGAGTCCTGAGAGGTGATGTTTTGCCCATATCGATAAAATTCATATCCCCCCATCCTGCAGAAGATTATGTCATCTATATAACACATTCATCCCAATTGACACTGTTGTCATCTATCATTCAATTAGGTATTTAGCATATGTTCTATTCTGGTCATAATAAAATCATTATGAAAATTCATGGAGAAATGCATTCTTCTCGGGCAGACATTGGTTTTTAAATTAGAACATCTCCACTGTTATTATTAATTGTTTTGTGTGAAAATATCATAAGTGATAGGACCAAAGTACAAATCAGTCCTCTGCCAAATTAAATTCTTAAAATCACCATCATTATTGGGTTATGCTATTGTGAAAGAGAAGCAATCAAACCTAGGAAACATTAGAATATTCTTACATGCCTAACAAGTAGAGAAACAGGTTGATGCTTTCTGAAATGTCTCACTCCCCAAACCACCCACTCCTTTATCATCCCCTCGATGAGTACATCTGTATGTGCATGCATACACACATACATGCGCACACACAAGTACACCCCTAAAGATAACTTAGCAGTAGATTAAAGTCCTAAATCCATAAGTCTAGTCACATTTGGAATAAGGACTTGATAGCCTCATCATTTGTGATCAGAATCCAACTGGTTCACGGTGCCCTGGATGTTTATTCTCAAATATGAGATTTGATATTATATTTGGGAAGATACACAGAATTTTAAAGTAATTTTTCTAAGGAAGATAAGCAGGAGAATGTTTTATTAATAATAGGAAAAACTACAGGATATATAAATTCGATTATTTATTTATTTATTTATTTAATCTATTTATTTGAGGATCAGAAAATTCAACATGCTTAATACAAATTTTAAGCAAATTTGTATATGTGCAACCTCCTGAAACTTTATTTTCCAGTTAATTGAGATGTAATTGACATAATATTTTGGAAATTTTAATACGTACAATGCAAGGATTTATATATATATATATTGTGAAATGATCACCACAATAAGATTAGTTAACACATTCATCACTCATCTAGTTACAATTATTCTTTGTGTGTGCAATGAGAACTTATAAGATCTAGTCTCAGGGGGACCTTCAAGATGGCAGAGGAGTAAGATGTGGAGATCACCTTCCTCCCCACAAATACATAAAAAATACATTTACATGTGGAACAACTCCTACAGAACACCTACTGAACACTGACAGAAGACCTCAGACTTCCCAAAAGGCAAGAAACTCCCCACGTACCTGGGTAAGGCAAAAACAAAAAAAAAGAAAAAAACATAGACAAAAGAATAGGGATGGAACCTGCACCTCTTGGAGGGAGCTGTGAAGGAGGAAAAGTTTCCACAAACTTTTTCAAAAGATCAAATTTTGAATTCAGTTAACCAGAATAAATTGAAGAAATAAAATTAATTTAAGAAATAAAATTAACTAAAGGGTATGAAACAGTGAGGGGAAGATTATGGTAAAAGATTCTCTTTAAATTCCTTAAGTACTTCCCTGGTGGTGCAGTGGTTAAGAATCCACCTGCCAATGCAGGAGACATGGGTTTGAGCCCTAGTCCAGGAAGATCCCACATTCCACAAAGCAACTAAACCTGTGCGCCACAACTACTGAGCTTGCGAGCTAGAACCTGCAAGTCACAACTACTGAAACCCCCATGCGTAGAGCCCGTGCTCTGTCACAAGAGAAGCTGCCACAATGAGAAGCCCAATGCACCACAATGAAGAGCAGCCCCCACTCACCAGAAATAGGCAAAGCCTGCTTGCAGCAACATAGACCCAACAGAGCCAAAAATAAATAAATAATTTATAAATAAATAAATAGATAAATTCACTTAAAGAAAGTTTATAAATACAAATTTTAAAACACACAAACGCACTTTAATTTTGCAAGTCATAATGAATTTTTAGGCTACCAAACTCATCTAATTGAAGATGAAATATCCACCAACACACATGGAAAGGAAAGCCTGAAGGCAGAAATCCATTTCCCTAGAAATGTATTTATTTTGCCATTAAATAGTAAGTGAAGGAGTGAAAAAAGAAACAAGGATGCTTCTAAAGAAATATTAGCTTCGGGGTCCAGATTTTTAAATTACAGCTATTGCATCAGAAAGAGGGTTATACCTGAAAATTGAAAATAAGAATCTGGGCCCTGGCTTTGCAATTTACCATCTCTATTACCTCAGAAAAATAACTTTACTGCAGTATTTCAGCCTTAAAATATGTATAATCGAAACAATTATATAGTTGTTATATATATAGTTGGTATATATTGGATGCTCAATAAATATGATTAAATGAATTAATGGTGTTTGTGAGATTACTTTGCAAGCTGTGTAGGCAACAGTACTTCCATAGCACTTAACAGCACCTGACACAATGACACATATTACTCATTTATTTTTTGGTTTCTGCATCCCCCCCAACAAAAGGCAAGCTCTATGAAAGCAGGAATTTTTTGCCTTTTTTGGTTTTGTTTCTCAATTTTCTTCACCTTTAAATTTAAGGAGACCTTCAAGATGGAAGAAGACTAAGACGTGGAGATCACCTTCCTCCCCACAAATACATCAGAAATATATCTACATGTGGAACATCTCATACAGAACACCAACTGAATGCTTGCAGAAAACCTCAGACTTCCCCCAAAGCAAGAAACTCCCCACATACATGGGTAGGGCAAAAGAAAAAAGAAGAAACAGAGACAAAAGAATAGGAATGGGACCTGCACCTCTGGGAGGGAGCTGTGAAGGAGGAAAAGTTTCCACACACTAGGGAGCCCCTTCACTGGTGGAGACAGGGGCTTCGGAGCCATGGAGGAGAGCACAGCAATAGAGGTGCAGAGGGCAAAGAGGAGAGATTGTCACACAGAGTATCAGTGCTGACCAGTACTCACAAGCCTGAGAGGCTTGTCTGCTCACCCGCTGGGTCAGGAGAGGGCTGGGTGCTGAGGCTTGGGCTTTGGAGGTCAGATCTCAGGAAGAGGAGTGGGGCTGGCTGAGTGAACACAACCTGAAGGGGGCTAGTACACCACAGCTAGCCGGGAGGGAGTCCAGGAAAAAGTCTGGACTTGCCTAAGAGGCAAGAGACCATTATTTCAGGGTACTCAAGGAGAGGGGATTCAGAGCACGGCCTAAATGAGCTCCAGAGATGGGCACAACCTGTGGTTATCGTGCAGACAACAGAGACGGGCATAAAATGCTAAGGCTGCTGCTGCAGCCACCAAGAAACCTGTGTGCAAGCACAGGTCACTATCCACACCTCCCCTCCTGGGAAGCTGTGCAGCCTGCCACTGCCAAGGTCCTGTGATCCAGGGACAGCTTCCCCAGGAGAACACATGGCATGCCTCAGGCTGTTGCAACATCACGCTGGCCTCTGCTGCCTGCAGGTTTGCCCCACATCCCATACCCCTCCCTGCCTCTGGCCTGAGTGAGCCAGAGCCCCCTAATCAGTTGATACTTTAACTCTATCCTGTCTGACTGAAGAACAGATGCCCTCAGGTGACCTACACACAGAGGTGGGGACAAATCCAAAGCTGAACCCCAGGAGCTGTGCGAAAGGAAGAGAAAGGGAACTTTCTCCCAGCAGTGGCAAGAGCAGCAGATTAAATCTCCAAAATCAACTTGATGTACCTTGCATCTGTGGAATACCTGAATAGACAATGAATCATCCCAAAGTTGAGGTGGTGGGTTTTGGGGGAAATTGTAGACTTGGGTTTGCTTTCTGCATCTAATTTGTTTCTGGTTTTATGTTTATCTTACTTTAGCATTTAGAGCTTATTATCACTGGTAGATTTGTTTATTGATTTCATTGCTCTCTTCTTTTTTAAAAAAATATATTTTCCTTTTTCTCTTTTTGTGATTATATATGTGTATGCTTCTTTGTGTGATTTTGTCTATATAGCTTTGCTTTTACCTTTTGTCCTAGGGTTCTGTCTGGTTTTTTTTTTTTTTTTCTTAGTATAGTGTTTAGTGATTGTTATCATTAGTGGATTTGATTTTTGCTTTGGTTACTCTATTCTTTCTTTTTAAATTACTTTTAAAAAAATAATTTTACTTTTTCTCTTAATAACTTTTATTTTCTCTTTGTCTTACTTTCTTTGTTTTTCTTTCTTTCCTTCTTTCTTTCTTTCCTTCTTTCTTTCTTTCCTCCTTTCTTTCTTCTTTCTTTCTTTCTTTCTTTCTTTCTTTCTTTCTTTCTTTCTTTCTTTCTTTCTTTCTTTCTTTCTTTCTTTCTTTCTTTCTTTCTTTCTTTCTTCCTTCCTTCCTTCCTTTCTTCCTTTCTTTCTTTCTTCCTTCCTTCCTTCCTTCCTTCCTTCCTTCCTTCCTTCCTTTCTTTCTTTCTTTCTTCCTTTCTTTCTTTCTTTCTTTCTTTCTTTCTTTCTTTCTTTCTTTCTTTCTTTCTTTCTTTCTTTCTTTCTTTCTTTCTTTCTTTCTTTCTTTCTTTCTTTCTTTCTCTCCCTTTTCCTCTGAGCCATATGGCTGACAGGGTCTAGGGGTTCTGGCCGGATGTCAGGACTGAGCCACTGAAGTAGGAGAGCTGAGTTCAGGACATTGGTCCACCAGACACTTCCTGGCTCTATGTAATATCAAATGGCAAAAGCTCTCCCAGAGAACTCCATCTCAACACTAAGACCCAACTCCACTCAACAACCAGCAAGCTACAGTGCTGGACAACTTATGCCAAACAACTAGCAAGACAATAACACATCCCCACCCATTAGCAGAGAGGCTGTCAAAAATCATAATAAGTTCACAGACAACCCAAAACACACTCCCAAACGTTATCCTACCCACCAGAAAGAACATCCAGCCTCATCCACCAGAACACAGGCACAAGTTCCCTTCACCAGGAAACCTACACAACACACTGAAACAACTTTACCAATTGGGGGCAAACACCAAAATAAATGGGAGCTATCAACCTGCAACCTGCAAAAATGAGACCCCAACAACATTAAGTTAAGCAAAATGAGAAGACAGAGAAAAACACAGCAGATGAAGGAGCAAGGTTAAAAACCCACCAGGCCAAACAAACAAAATAGACAGTCTACCTGAAAAATATTCAGAGTAATGATAGTAAAGATGATCCAAAATTTGGATATAGAATGGAGAAAATACAAGAAACGTTTAAAAAGGACAAAGAAGAACTAAAGAGCAAACAAACAATGAAGAAAAACACAAAAAATGAAATTAAAAGTTCTCTAGAAGGAATCAATAGCAGAATAACTGAGACAGAGAAACGGATAAGTGACCTGGCAGATAAAATAGTGGAAATGACTACCACAGAGCACAATAAAGAAAAAAGAATGAAAAAAATTGAGGACAGCCTCAGAGACCCATGGGACAGCATGAAATGCACCAACATTCGAATTATAGGGGTCCCAGAAGAAGAAGAGAAAGGGAAAGGGACCGAGAAAATATTTGAAGAGATTAGAGTTGAAAACTTCCCTAAAGTGGGGAAGGAAATAGTCAATCAAGTACAGGAAGTGCAGACAGTCTCATACATATAAATCTAAGGAGAAACATGCCAAGACACATATTAATCTAACTATCAAAAATTAAATAAAATGAAAAAATATTAAAAACAGCAAGGGAAAAGCAACAAATAATATACAAGGGAATCCCCATAAGTTTAACAACTGAACTTTCAACAGAAACTCTGCAAGCCTGAAGGGAATGGCAGCACATATTTAAAGTGATGAAAGGGAAAAACCTACAACCAAGATTATTCTACCCAGCAAGGGTCTCATTCAGATTTGATAGAGAAAATAAAACCTTTACAGGCAAGCATAAGATAAGAGAATTCAGCACCACCAAGCCAGCTTTACAACAAATGCTAAAGGAACTTCTCTAGGCAGGAAACACAAGAGAAAGAAAAGACCTACAATAACAAACCCAAAACAATTAACAAAATCGTAATAGGAAGATAGGTATCAATAATTACCTTAAATGTAAATGGATTAAATGCTCCAACCAAAAGTCATAGACTGGCTGAATGGATACAAAAAGAAGACCTGTATATATGCTGTCTACAGGTGATTCACTACAGACGTAGGGACAGATACAGACTAAAAGGGAGGGGATGGAAAAAAGATATTCTATGCAAATGGAAATCAAAAGAAAGTTAGAGTACCAATTCTCATATCAGACAAAATAGATTTTAAAATTAAGACTATTACAGCAGACAAAGAAGGACACTACATAATGATCAAGGGATCAATCCAAGAAGAAGATAGAACAATTGTAAATATTTATGCACCCAACATAGGAGCACCTCAATACATAAGGCAAATATTAACAGCCATAATGGGGAAATCAACAGTAACACAATCATAGTAGGGGACTTTAACAACCCACTTTAACAAATGGACAGATCATCCAAGATGAAAATAAATAAGGAAACACAAGCTTTAAATGATACATTAAACAAGATGGACTTAATTGATATTTATATGATATTCCATCAAAAAACAACAGAATACACATTCTTCTCAAGTGCTCATGGAACATTCTCCAGGAAAGATCATATCTTGGGTCACAAATGAAGCCTTGGTACATTTAAGAAAAGTGAAATTGTATCAAGTATGTTTTCTGACCACAGTGCTATGAGACTAGATATCAATTACAGGAAAAAAATCTGTAAAAAATACTAACAATTGGAGGCTAAACAATATGTTACTAAATAACCAAGAGATCACTGAAGAAACCAAAGAGGAAATAAAACAATACCTAGAAACAAATGACAATACATGATGATCCAAAACATATGGGATGCAGCAAAAGCAGTTCTAAGAGAGAAGTTTATAGCAAGCAACACAATCCTACCTGAAGAAAGAAGAAACAGCTCAAAAAAACCACCTAACCTTACACCTACAGAAATTAGAGAAAGAAGAACAAAAAAACACCAAAGTTAGAAGAAGGAAACAAATCATAAAGACCACATCAGAAATAAATGATAAATAGGAGTGTTTTCTTAATTTCACTTTCAGATTTTTCATCATTAGTGTATAGGAATGCAAGATTTTCTGTGTATTAATTTTGTATCCTGCTACTTTACCAAATTCATTGATTAGCTCTAGTAGTTTTCTGGTAGCATCTTTACTATTCTCTATGTATAGTATCAGGAGAAAAACAAATACTGTATGCTAACAAATATATATGGAATCTAAAAAAAATAGATCATGAAGAACTGAGAGGAAGATGGGAATAAAGACACAGACCTACTAGGAAATGTACTTGAGGACTCGGGGAGGGGGAAAGGTAAGCTGGGACAAAGTGAGAGAGTGGTAGTGTATATATGGACATACATACACTACCAAATGTAAAATAGATAGCTAGTGGGAAGCAGTCACATAGCACAGGGAGATGAGCACAGTGCTTTGTGACCAGCTAGAAGAGTGGGATAGGGAGGGTGGGATGGAGGGAGACACAAGAGGGAAGAGTTATGGGGATATATGTATATGTATGACTGGTTCACTTTGTTATAAAGCAGAAACTAACACACAATTGTAAAGCAATTATAGTCCAATAAAAATGTTTAAAAAAAAGAAATAGGGCTTTGCTGGTGGCGCAGTGGTTGAGAGTCTGCCTGCTGATGTAGGGGACATGGGTTTGTGCCCCAGTCCAGGAAGACGCCACATGCTGCAGAGAGGCTAGACCCCTGAGCCATGGCCACTGTGCCTGTGCGTCTGGAGCCTGTGCTCCACAACAGGAGAGGCCACAACAGTGAGAGGCCTGCGTACTGCAAGAAAAAAAAAGAAAGAAAGAAATGAAAAAGAAATGAAGGAAACAATAGTGAAGATCAATAAAACTAAAAGCTGGTTCTTTGAGAAGATAGACACAATTGATAAACCATTAGCCAGACTCATCAAGAAAAAAAGGGAGAAGACTCAAATCTATAAATTTAGAAATGAAGAGGAGAAGTAACAACTGACACTGCAGAAATACATAGTATCATGAGAGACTACTACAAACAACTATAGGCCAATAAAATGGACAACCTGGAAGAAATGGAAAAATTCTTAGAAAAGCACAAACTTCCGAGTGTGAACCAGGAATAAATAGAAAATATAAACAGACCAATTACAAGCACTGAAATTGACACTGTGATTAAAAATATTTCAACAAACAAAAGCCTAGAACCATCTTCTTTCACAGGTGAATGTTATCTACATTTAGAGAAGAGCTAACACCTATCATTCTCAAAGTCTTCCAAAATATAGCAGAGGGAGGAACACTCCCAAATTCATTCTACAATGCCACCGTCATCCGGATATCAAAACCAAAGATGTCACAAAAAATAGAAACTACAGGCCAATATTACTGATGAACATAGATTAAAAAATCCTCAACAAAATACTAGCAAACGGAATCCAAAAGCACATTAAAGGGATCATACACCATGATCAAGTGGGGTTATCCAAGGAATCTTCAATATACGCAAATCAATCAATGAGATACACAATATGAACAAACTGAAAGAGAAAAGACAATATGATCATCTCAATAGATGCAGAAAAAGCTTTGGACAAAATTCAACACTGATTTATGATAAAAACCCACCAGAAAGTAGGCATAGAGGGAACTTACCTCAACAGAATAAAGGCTATATATGACAAACCCACAAATAACATCATTCTCAATGGTGAAAAATTGATACCATTTCCACTAATATCAGGAATAGGAAAAGGCTGCCCACTCTCACCACTATTATTCAACATAGTTTGGGAAGTTTCAGCCACAGCAATCAGAGATGAAAAAGAAATAAAAGGAATCCAAATTGGAAGAGAAGAAGTAAAACTGTCACTGTTTGCAGATGGCATGATATTATACATAGAGAATCCTAAAGATGCTACCAGAAAACTGCTAGAGCTAATCAATGAATTTGGTAAAGTATCAGGATATACAATTAATGCATAGAAATCTCTGGCATTCCTATACATTAATGATGAAAAATCTGAAAGAGAAATTAAGGAAACATTCCCATTCAGCATTGCAACAAAATAAGAAAATACTAAGGAATAAACCTACCTAAGGAGACAAAAGACCTGTATGCGGAAAACTATAAGACACTGATGAAAGAAATTAAAGCTGATACAAACAGATGGAGAGATATACCATGTTCTTGGGTTGGAAGAATTAACATAATGAAAATGACTATACTACCAAAGCAATCTACTGATTCAATGCAATCCCTATCAAATTATCAATGGCATTTTTCACAGAACTAGGACAAAAAAAAATCACAATTTGTACAGAAACACAAAGGACCTGAATAGCCAAAGCCATCTTGAGAAAGAGAAACAGAGGTCAATGAATCAGGCTCCCTGACTTTGGACTATACTACAAAGCTACACTAATCAAGAGAGTATGGCACTGACACAAAAACAGAAATATAGATCAATGGAATGGGACAGAAACCCCAGAGATAAACCCACGCACATATGGTCACCTTATCTTTGATAAAGGAGACAAGAATATACAATGGAGAAAAGACAGCCTCTTAAATAAGTGGTGCTGGGAAAACTGGACAGCTACATGTAAAAGAATGAAATTAGAACACTCCTTAACACCATACACACAAAATAAACTCAAAATGGATTAAAGACCTAAATGGAAGGCCAGGCACTATAAAACTCTTAGAGGAAAACATAGGCAGGATACTCTATGACATAAATCACAGCAAGATTCTTTTTGACCCACCTCCTAGAGTAATGGAAATAAAAACAAAAATAAACAAATGGGACCTAATGAAACTTAAAAGCTTTTGCACAGCAAAGGAAACTATAAGCAAGCTGAAAGGAGAACCCTCAGAATGGGAGAAAATATTTGCACACGAAGCAAGTGACAAAGATTTAACCTCCAAAATATACAAAGAGCTCATGAAGCTTGATATCAAAAAAACAAAGAACCCAATCTAAAAATGGGCAGAAGATCTACGTAGACGTTTCTCCAAAGAAGATATACAGACTGCCAACAAACACATGAAAAGATGTTCAACATCACTAATCATTAGAGAAATTCAAATCAAAACTACAATGAGATATCACCTCACACCAGTCAGAATGGCCGTCATCAAAAAATCAACAAACAATAAATGCTGTGGACTTGAGGATATGGAGAGGGGGAAGAGTGGGAAAAAAAACAATAAATGCTGGAGAGGCTATGGAGAAAATGGAACCCTCTTGCACTGTTGGTGGGAATGTAAATTGATACAGCCACTATGGAGAACAGTATGGACGTTCCCTAAAAAACTTAAAATAGAACTGCCATACAATCCAGCAATCCCACTACTGGGCACATACCCTGAGCAAACCATAATTTAAAAAGAGTCATGTTCCACAATGTTCATTGCAGCTCTATTTACAATAACCAGTACATGGAAGCAACCTGGTGTCCACTGATAGACTAATGGATAAAGAAGATGTGGCACATATATACAATGGAATATTACTCATCCATAAAAAGAAACGAAATTGAGTTATTTGTAGTGAGGTGGATGGACCTAGAGACTGTCCTACATTGTGGTGTAAGTCATAAATAGAATAACAAATACTGTATGCTAACACACATATATATATATATATATGGAACCTAAAAAATCTTTCTGAAGAACCTATGGACAGGACAGGAATAAGGACACAGATATAGAGAATGGACTTGATGACACGGAGAGGGGGAAGTGTAAGCTGGGACAAAGTGAGAGAGTGACATGGATATACATACACTACCAAGTGTAAAACAGATAGCTAGTGTGAAGCAGCCACATGCACAGGGAGATCAGCTCAGTTTTCTGTGTCCACTGAGAGGGGTGGTATAGGGAGGGTGAGAGGGAGACTCAAGAGGGAAGAGATATAGGGATATATGTATACGTATAGCTGATTCACTTGTTATACAGCAGAAACTAACACACCATTATAAAGCAGTTATACTCCCATAAAGGTGTTGAAAAAAAAAAAAAACCTTGATTTTGTAATGCTCACAGAAGTGACAGGGTACACACACTCTAGAAACTTAATTGAATGGATGATAGAATAAATAAATAATTCTTTGGATTTCTGGAAAAAAATCTACTCCCTGCAACTTTCAAATATGCAATACATTATTTTTAACTGTAGTCACTATGCTGTATATTACATCTCAAGTACATCATCTCACAACTGAAAATTTGTTCCCTTTGACGACCTTCACCCCTCCCCTCCCCTTCCCCTTGCTCCCTTCTCCTAGCAATGACCAATCGACTCTTTTTGTCTATGAGTTAGTTATTTTTTCATCTTACAATAAAATGGGATCTACAGTTTGTCTTTGATAAAGATCTTAATAGTAAAATTAAGCATTAATTTATCAAATTAATTCATTGAATTAGATTTGTTAATTTATTAAATTTATTATTTAGAAACAAATGTCAACTCTAAGTTCATAGTTTATCAGGCAGTTATGTGCAAAATGAAAGAAGAAAAATTATTGCTATTAAAACACCAACTGGAATAATGAGGAAATATACATTTAGGTAATCAGAGATTCCAAGAAAGTATAGCAAAAAGATGATGAAGTTTGGAGTTGGAAAGCCCAGGTTAGGTATTTAATGTTTTTGAGTCTCAGCTGTAAAGTCAAATATACCTTCTAGGTTAAAGTATATATCAAGGAGATAATTCATATGAAGTCATTTTATAAACTCCAATGGCATATCCGATATTATTTATCATCAACATCATTACCTTTTTTTAGTACTTATACATTGATCCTTGAACAATGCAGGGGTTAGGGATTCTGATGTCCTGTGCAGTCGAAAATGCAGTATAACTTTTGATTCCTCCCAAACTTAACTAGTAATAGCCTACTGTTGAATGAAAGGAAGCCTTACTGATAAACAGTTAACACATATTTTGTATGTTAATTTATTATATACTATACTCTTACAATAAAGTAAGCTATATAAAAGAGAATGTTATTAAGAAAATCCTAAGGAAGATAAAATACAGCGTACTCTACTGTATTTATTGCTACTCTAAGATTAGTCATCTGTTTACAAGATGAATTGTTTGCTAGTACCTAGATCAATATTCTTAAATGATACAAAACACTGTATACATTATACATATTACACTAGACATCAAAAAATGAAAACATAATGTTATAAAGAAATATTTATTTACAGGTATAACAATTCACGCATTGATAATGGAGAAGCAGCAATATTATTGCTTTATGCCTAATGTAATCAATGCAATTGTTTCACAGTAGCCTATCTTATACACTAATGAATGGATAGTTATAAAATTTTTATGGCATACAGTATTACAGTCATATTCATAATGTAGTATTGGAAACATTATTACATTTCTTAAAAAAACACTTACTTGTGATGATAATTTGATATGCAGTTTCTCCAATTACCAGAGCAAGCGAGAATGAGAGCACGAGAGAGAGAGAGAGAGAGGTATACTGTACTGCAATGTAATTCTTTGAAGGCAAAGTTATAAAACAGTAAGAAAACTAACACATTGTTAGCTTTATATTAAATATCACTCATTGTATGCCTATGTAAGGACAGGCTCTCCATTTCAATACAAGCCTTGCACACAATATTCTTCTATGTCTTCTTCCTCATAGTCTGGAAGTGGTCCTGGAAGCACTCATCTCCATCTTCTGTTAATCTCTCTGTTGTAGTGACTATTAGCACTTGAATTTCTCCAAGATCCATATCTTGCAACCTTTCACTCTACCTTTTTTGCCATATCCACAATCCCTTTCATGATTTCCTTGATTGGCTCTGTCATAAATCCTGTGAAGTCATGCACAATATCTGCACATGTTTTTTTCCAGCAGGAATTTATTGTTTCAGGCTTGATGGCTTTCATGACTTTTTCTATAGGAACAATAGTATCTTCAGTGGTGTAATCCTTCCAGACTTTCATGAGGTTCTCTCTAGCGGGGTTCTCTGCTACAGTGTTGACAATCCTTTCCATGTGTAATGAGCCTTAAAGGTCCTTATTGACACCCTGATCTAAGGTCTGAATTAGAGACATTGTGTTTTGGGGTCAAGTAGGCCACTTTGATGCCTTCAGTGATGAACTCATGGGGTTCTGGGTGACCAGGAGCATTATCCAATACCAAAAGAACTTTGAAATGTATTCCTTTATTGGGAAGGTACCTCCTGACTTCAGGGACCAAGCATTGATGGGACCAATCCAGAAAAGCAGTTCTCATTATCCAGGCCTTCTTTTTGTCCAACCAAAGACTGGCAGCTGGTATTTATATTTTCCCTTCAAGGCTCAGGGGTTAACAGCTCTGTAGAAAAGGGCAGTCCTGATCATAAACCCAATTGCATTTGCACAAAACAGTAAAGTTAGCCCATCCCTTCCTGTCTGAAATCCTGGTACTCACTTGTATTTCTTACCAATAAATGTTCTTTGTGGATTTTTTTTTTTTCTAGAATAGGGCACTTTCATCTGTATTAAAAACCAGTTCAGGCAAATATCTCTTCTTGATGATTTTCTTAATAACGTCTGGGAACTCATCCACTGTCTCTTAGTTCGCAGAAGCTGCTTCTGTTATCTTGCCATTTTTAAAGCCAAATCTCTTTCTAAAATTATCAAGCCTTCCTTTGCTTGAATTAAATTCCAGTGAGGAAGGTGAATTTTAGATCCTCATCTTACTCTTGATTTAAGTTGTCATATAATTAATTCATTTTTCTCAAATCATATTAGAGTGTGTAGGTATGTCTTTCATATAACAATCCTGCACCCACATCAAAGCTGTATTTTCAATACAAGATTAAAAGGTATTTCACAAAAAGTGCAAGGTTTTCATGCCTGCTGACATAGCTGTGGCCACAGCTTCACGGATTTCCTTTTCTTTTTTTACAGTGATTCTTCGGCTGGATTCATTTATCTTGAAATGGTGGGCAACTGCAGCTGCAGATCTCAATCTATGGTACATATAAAGCAATTCAACTGTTGCTTGTAATGTCATGACTTCTCTTTGCTTCTTGGGAGCAAATCCAGCATCACTAGTGACACTTTGTATGGGTTCCACAGTATTATTCAGGTTTATGGTATTGCACTAAACACGATGAAAAATATGCATGAACTATGAGTGTTCACTTTTCACTGTGATACTCAATTTACTGGAAAGATGAGCTGCTCATGTGAAGTTGATTAGTGTCACACAGCATTTTAAGCAGACACAACACTTGAGCTCACTGCAATAGCAACAAGAGGTGGCTATGAAATTATTACAGTGGTACAGTATGTCCTACAATTAATTTTATGCAGGTATGTTTAATAGTGCATCTTTACATTTTTCTTGACTGTGAATGGCATCATATATGGTCTTATTGTGTGGGTAAATTTTAACTTTTTAGAATAGATTTGTGTATATTTTATGGTGGTATATGATAAAATAAGCTATCTACATATATTTTATGCATTCATATGTATTTTATGACATACCTAACTTTTCCTTAGTATCTTTGATATTTCTGGTCTATGTGGTTCATCTGCAAGTTTTTTGCAAATTGTTGCAAATATCCAAAAAATTTCCCAATATATTTGTTGAAAAACATTTATATGTAAGTGTACCTACATATTTCAAACCCATGTTGTTTAAGGATCAACTCTGATTTTTATTAGAGCAGGGTACTGTGTTTTAGTTTCCAGAGAATAGCAAGCACAATTTTTTGAAAAATAGAGATAATTCTCAAATCTGACTCATTAAGAATATCATTTTCAACAATCTCTGATTTTCTTTTCTAAAGTATTTTCCACAACTGAAATAAAAGGGCCACTATTTGTCTAGGGCAGGGTGGTTTACCTAATTTCTAGATCATCACACATTTCCCTAAAGAAGGTCCCTGTCTCAGGAATGGGGAACAGGGGCAGTCCATTTGATAAGGGAAATGTGGCAGTGGTGACACGAAGCTGCTGGGTCACAAGGCATGTGGTTGAGGGTATCTGGAGTGGCACAGAGTTAGGGAGAGAGAGGGTCCTGCCAACTAAGGTGCAGGACAATGTACAAGCAGAAAAGATCTCCAAGCTTGATTTATAATATCAAAGGCCAGTTCTGCTCGTGAAAGATCCATAATTACAAGTCTTCAGTATTTCCCACCAAGAAACCCCTGGGTGAATACTGGTTTTATACATTTGGCTCTCTCTAATGTCTTATATGTGGTTATCCTTTTTTGTTATTTTCTTCTTTGGCAAAAAAAAAAAAAAAAAAAAGATTGTAAAATACCAACACTGACTAGACTAGAGATGGTGTTCAATTCTTGGTTGTCTGGGATTCCGATCTTGGAGGAGTAGTCAGGCTGAGTCCTAGACAGAGAGCAGATGAGCATTAAGAGTGGGGAAACAGAAATTTTGCCCTGCTTATTGGGGTGACAGATGAGGGGTGGGGTGGAAGGGAGTAATTCTTTGGTGCAGAGTCAGCAAATGTGCCCAGGCATGAGCTTAGGGGACTCTGATGGAAATGAGCAGCTGTGACTGTATCACCTGTCCAAAAGCATGACCCAAGTCAAGTCAGGGCCAGTGGAGGATGCAGGCTACTGATGTGCAGCTAGCCTCAGAGAAGATTGACTGGATCACAGCAGGACGGTTGCAGTAGGGGATGTCAGTGTAAGTCCTTACTTAGTAACAGCATAGGCAATGGCTTGATAAACAGCCTCCGATTTGGATAGGATGACCTCAGTGCCCAGGTCTCCTCTGGGTTTTGGTGCCTCCACCTCCCTCTGGGCTCTGCTGGCCTCAGGCAGCTATTCTCTCTTGATGCTTTTCTGCTTGGCTACTTGATCTCTGACACACTGCTTTTCCTTTCTCCTTAGTTTGTGAGTGTGCCTAGATCCTGTCACAGGTGTATGAATTATTCAACTAGTCCTTTCCTGTCTTTGCAGACACTCTCCACGGCTTCTGTTGCTGCTTATAATCCCAGAAATCACAGGGCCCTGGTAAGAGAAGGCATGTTCTAGAACAAAAATATATACAACAGATAAACCAATTTTATTTCTGCAAGATGCTACTGATTTCAGTTAAACAACTACTCAATTTGGCCAGAGGTGAAGGGAATATGAGTTGGAAAAAAATCAATTAAAACAGCTGGATTAAACTGACTAGTCATTTCAGCCTAAATGCTTGATCACTTTGGACTGCATAGACAAAGCCTTACAGAGCTTCTGGAACACCGTTCCCATAGCAACTATACAAAGAGAAAGCGGCAATAAGAAACAGTGCATATGAAATTTATTTCATCTTCTTTGCCTGACTTCACTTAGGCCCATCTCATATTCCCTTAGGTCCTGGTCATCTGGGCATGTGACTAACTTATTTTTTTAAACATCTTTATTAGAGTATAATTGCTTTACATTGTTGTGTTAGTTGCTGTTGTATAACAAACTGAATAAACTATATGTATACATATATCCCCATATCCCCTCCCTCATGCATCTCCCTCCCACCCTCCCTATACCACCCTACTAGGTGGTCACAAACCACCGAGCTGTCCTCCCTCTGCTATGCGGCTGCTTCCCACTAGCTATCTGTTTTACATTTGGTAGTGTATTTATGTTCATGCCACTCTCCCACTTCATCTCAGCTTACCCTTCCCCATCCCTGTGTCCTCAAGTCCATTGTCTATGTCTGTGTCTTTAGTCCTCTCTTGCCCCTATGTTCTTCAGAACCTTTTTTATTTTTTAGATTCCATATATATGTGTTAGCATACGATATTCATTTTACTTTTTCTGACTTATTGCATGCTGTACGACAGTCTCTAGGTCTATCCACCTCACTACAAATAACTCAGTTTCATTTCATTTCATTTGTTATGGCTGAGTAATATTCCATTGTATGTATGTGCCATATTTTCTTTATCATTCATTTGTTGACAGACACTTAGGTTGTTTCCATGTCCTGGCTATTGTAAATAGAAATGCAGTGCATATTGTGGTACATGACTCTTTTTAAATTATGGTTTTCTAAGGGTATATGCCTAGTAGTTGGATTGCTGGGTCATGTAGTAGTAATATTTTTAGTCTTTTAAGGAATATCCATAATGCTCTCCATAGTGCCTGTATCAATCTACATTCCAACGAACGTGCAAAAGGGTTCCCTTTTCTCCACAACCACTCCAGCATTTATTGTTTGTAGATTTCTTGATGATGGCCGTTCTTACCAGTGTGAGGTGATACCTCATTGTACTTTTGATTTACATTTCTCTAATGATTAGTGATGTAGAACATCTTTCCATGTGTTTGTTTGCAATCTGTGTATCTTCTTTGGAGAAATGTATATTTAGGTCTTCTGCCCATTTTTCGATTGGGTTGTTTGTTTTTTTGATTTCAAGCTGCATGAACTGCTTGTATATTTTGGAGGTTAAATCTTTGTCACTTGCTTCGTTTGAAAATATTTTCTCCCATTCTGAAGGTTCTCTTTTCATCTTGTTTATGGTTTCCTTTGCTGTGCAAAAGGTTTTAAGTTTCATTAGATTCCATTTATTTATTTTTGTTTTTATTTCCATTTCTCTAGGAGGTGGGTCAAAAAGGAGCTTGCTGTGATTTATGTCATAGAGTGCTCTGCCTATGTTTTCCTCTAAGACTTTTATAGTGTCTAGCCTTACATTTAGGTCTTTAATCCATTTGGAGTTTATTTTGGTGTATGGTGTTAGGAAGTGTTGTAATTTCATTCTTTTACATGTAGCTGTCCAGTTTTCTCCGCACCACTTACTGAAGAAGCTGTCTTTCTCCATTGTATATCCTTGTCTCCTTTATGAAAAATAATGTGACCATATGTGCATGGGTTTATCTCTGGGCTTTCTATCCTGTTCCATTGATCTATATTTCTTTTTTTGTGTCAGTACCATACTGTCATAATTACTGTAGCTTCATAGTATAGTCTGAAGTTAAGGACCTGATTCCTCAAGCGCCATTTTTCGTTCTCAAGATTGTTTTGGCTAATCGGGGTCTTTTGTGTTTCCATATAAATTGTATAATTTTTTGTTCTAATTCTGTGAAAAATGCTATAGGTAATTTGATAGGGATTACCTTGAATCTGTAGATTGATTTGGGTTGTATAGTCATTTTCACAATGTTGATTCTTTCAATCCAAGAACATCGTGCATATCTCCATCTGTTTGTAATGTCTTTAATTTCTTTCATCAGTGTCTTATAGTTTTCTGCATACAGGTCTTTTTTCCCCTTAGGAGGTTTATTCCTAGGTATTTTATTCTTTTTGCTACAGTGCTGAATGGGAGTGTTTCCTTAATTTCTCTTTCAGATTTTTCATCATAAGTATATAGGAATGCAAGAGATTTCTGTGCATTAATTTTGTATTGTGCTACTTTACCAAATTCATTGATTAACTCTAGTAGTTTTCTGGTAGCATCTTTAGGATTCTCTATGTATAATATCATGTTATCTGCAAACAGTGACAGTTTTACTTCTTTTCCGATTTGGATTCCTTTTATTTCTTTTTCTTCTCTGATTGCTGTGGTTAAAACTTCCAAAATTATATTTAATCATAGTGGTGAGAGTGGGCAACCTTGCCTTATTCCTGATCTTAGTGGAAATGGTTTCAGTTTTTCATCATTGAGAACAATGTTGGCTGTGGTTTTTCACATATGGACTTTATCATGTTGAGGTAAGTTCCCTCTGTGCCTACTTTCTTGAGGGTTTTTATCATAAACAGGTGCTGAATTTTGTCAAAAGCTTTTTCTGCATCTATTGAGATGATCATATGGTTTTTCTCCTTCAATTGGTTCATATGGTGTATCACATTGACTGACTTGTGTATATTGAAGAATCCTTGCATTTCTGGGATAAACCCCACTTGATCATGCTGTATGATCCTTTAATGTGCTGTTGGATTCTGTTTGCTAGTGCTGTGTTGAGGAGTTTTGCATTTATGTTCATCAGTGATTTTGGCCTGTAGTTTTCTTTTTTTGTGACATATTTGTCTGGTTTTGTTATCAGGGTGGTGTTGGCCTTGTAGAAAGTGTTTGGGAGTGTTCCTCCCTCTGCTATATTTTGGAAGATTTTGAGGATAGGTGTTAGCTCTTCTCTAAATGTTGGATAGAATTCGCCTGTGAAGCCATCTGCTCCTGGGCTTTTGTTTGTTGGGAGATTTTTAATCACAGTTTTAATTTCAGTGCTTGTGATTGGTTGGTTTATATTTTCCATTTCTTTCTGGTTCAGACTCAGAAGGTTGTGCTTTTCTAAGAATTTGTCCACTTCTTCCAGGTTGTCCATTTTATTGGCATATCATTTTTTGTAGTAATCTCTCATGATCTTTTCTTTTTCTGCAGTGTCAGTTGTTACTTCTCCTTTTTTACTTCTGATTCTGTAGATTTGAGTCTTCTTCCTTTTTTTCTTGATGAGTCTGGCTAATGGTTTATCAATTCTGTTTATCTTCTCAAAGAACCAGCTTTTAGTTTTATTGATCTTTGCTATCATTTCCTTCATTTCTTTTTCATTTATTTCTGATCTGATCTTTATGATTTTTTTACTTTTTCTAACTTGGGAATTATTTTGGGGGGGGTTCTTCTTTCTCTATTTGCCTTAGGTGTAAAGTTAGGTTGTTTATTTGAGATTTTTCTTGTTTCTTGAGATAGGATTGTATTGCTATACACTTCCCTCTCAAAACTTCTTTTGCTGCATTCCATAGGTTTGGGTCATCATGTTTTCATTGTCATTTGTTTCTAGGTGTTTTTTGATTTCCTCTTTGATTTTTTCAGTGTTCTCTTGGTTATTTAGTAGTGTATTGTTGAACTTCCACTTGTCTGTATTTTTTAATAATTTTTTTCCTGTAATCGATATCTAGTCTCATAGCATTGTGTTTGGAAAAGGTACCTGATACATTTTAAATTTTATTAAATTTACCATGGCGTGATTTGTAACCCCAGATATGATCTATCCTGGAAAATATTCCTTGAGTATTTGAGTAGGAAGTGTATTCTGTTTTTTTGGATGGAATATCATATAAATGTCAGTTATGTCCATCTTGTTTAATGTATCTTTTGAAGCTTGTGTTTCCTTATTTATTTTCATTTTGGATGATCTGTTCATTGGTGAAAGTGGGGTGATAAAATCCCCTACTATGATTGTGTTACTGTCAATTTCCCCTTTTATGGCTGTTAGCATTTGCCTTATGTATTGAGGTGCTCCTATGTTAGGTGTATAAATATTTACAATTTTTCTATCTTCTTGGATTGATCCCTCAATCATTATGTAGTATCCTTGTTTGTCTCTTGTAATAGTCCTTATTTTAAAGTCTATTTTGTCTTTTTTTTAAACATCTTTATTAGAGGATAACTGTTTTACAATGGTGTGTTAGTTTCTCATTTACAACAAAGTGAATCAGTTATACATATACATATGTTCCCATATCTCTTCCCTCTTGCATCACCCTCCCTCCCACCCTCCCTATCCCACCTCTGTAGGTGGTCACAAAGCACAGAGGTGATCTCCCTGTGCTATGCAGCAGCTTCCCACTAGCTATCTAATTTACATTTGGTAGTGTATATATGTCCCTGCCACTCTCTCACTTTGTCACAGTTTACCCTTACCCCTCCCCATATCCTCAAGTTCATGCTCTAGTAGGTCTGTGTTTTATTCCTGTCTTACCACTAATGAACTCTTCATGACATTTTTTTTCTTAGATTCCATATATATGTGTTAGCATATGGTATTTGTTTTTCTCCTTCTAACTTACTTCACTCTGTATGACAGACTCCAGGTCTATCCACCTCATTACATATAACTCAGTTTCATTTCTTTTATGGCTGAGTAATATTCCATAGTATATATGTGCCACATCTTCTTTATCCATTCATCTGTTGATGGACACTTAGGTTGCTTCCATGTCCTGGCTATCGTAAATAGAGCTGCAATGAACATTTTGGTACATGACTCTTTTTGAATTATGGTTTTCTCAGGGTATATGTCCAGTAGTGGAATTGTGGGGTAGTATGGTAGTTCTATTTGTAGTTTTTTAAGGAACCTCCATACTGTTCTCCATAGTGGCTGTATCAATTTACATTCCCACCAGCAGTGCAAGAGTGTTCCTTTTCTCCACACTCTCTCCAGCATTTATTGTTTCTAGAGTTTTTGATGATGGCCAATCTGACCGGTGTGAGATGATATCTCATTGTAGTTTTGATTTACATTTCTCTAATGATTAATGAAGTTGAACATTCTTTCATGTGTTTGTTGTCAATCTGTATATCTTCTTTGGAGAAATATCTATTTAGGTCTTCAGCCCATTTTTAGATTGGGTTGTTTGTTTTTTTGTTATTGAGCTGCATGAGTTGCTTATAAATTTTGGATATTAATCTTTTATCAGTTGCTTCATTTGCAAATATTTTCTCCCATTCTGAGAGTTGTCTTTTGGTCTTGTTTATGGTATCCTTTGCTGTGCAAAAGCTTTTAAGTTTCATTAGGTCCCATTTGTTTATTTTTGTTTTTATTTCCATTTCTCTAGGAGATGGTTCAAAAAGGATCTTGCTGTGATTTATGTCATAGAGTGTTCTGCCTATGTTTTCCCCTAAGAGTTTGACAGTGTCTAGCCTTACATTTAGGTCTTTAACCCATTTTGAGTTTATTTTTGTGTGTGGTGTTAGGGAGTGTTCTAATTTCATACTTTTACATGTAGCTGTCCAGTTTTCCCAGCACCACTAATTGAAGAGGCTGTCTTTTCTCCACTGTATATCCTTCCCTCCTTTATCAAAGATAAGGTGACCATATGTGTGTGAGTTTATCTCTGGGCTTTCTATCCTGTTCCATTGATCTATATTTCTGTTTTTGTGCCAGTACCATACTGTCTTGATTACTATAGCCTTGTAGTATGGTCTGAAGTCAGGGAGCCTGATTCCTTCAGCTCCATTTTTCGTTCTCAAGATTGTTTGGCTATTCAGGGTATTTTGTGTTTCCATACAAATTGTGAGATTTTTTGTTCTAGTTATGTAAAAAATGCCAGTGATACTTTGATAGGGATTGCATTGAATCCATAGATTGCTTTGGGTAGTAGAGTCATTTTCACAATGTTGATTCTTCCAATCCAAGAACATCGTGCATCTCTCCATCTGTTTATGGCTGTTAGCATTTGCCTTATGTATTGAGGTGCTCCTATGTTAGGTGCATAAATATTTACATTTTTTCTATCTTCTTGGATTGATCCCTCAATCATTATGTAGTATCCTTGTTTGTCTCTTGTAATAGTCCTTATTTTAAAGTCTACTTTGTCTTATATAAAAATTACTACTCCAGGTTTCCTTTGATTTCCGTTTGCATGGAATATCTTTTTCCATCCCCTCACTTTCAGTCTGTATGTGTCCCTAGGTCTGAAGTGGGTCTATTGTAAACAGCATATATATGGGTTTTGGTTTTTTATCCATTCAGGCAGTCTATGTCTTTTGGTTGGAGCATTTAATCCATTTACATTTAAGGTAGTTATCAATATGTATGTTCTTATTACCATTTTCTTAATTATTTTGGCTTTGTTATTGTAGGTCTTTTCCTTCTCTGGTGTTTCCTTCCTAGAGAAGTTCCATTAGCATTTGTTGTACAGGTGGTTTGGTGGCACTGAATTTTCTTAGCTTTTGCTTGTCTGTTAAGGTTTTAATTTCTACATTGAATCTGAATGAGATTCTTGCTGGGTAGAGTAATTGTGGTTTTTGTTTTTTCCCTTTTCTCACTTTAAGTATGTCCTGCTACTCCCTTCTGGTGTTCAGAGTTTCTGCTGAAAGATCAGCTGTTAACCTTATGGGGATTCCCTTTGATATTATTTGTTGCTTTTTCCTTGCTGCTTTTAATATTTTTTCTTTGTATTTAATTTTTGAAAGCTTGATTAATATGTGTCTTGGCATGTTTCTCCTTCGATTTATCCAGATTGGGACTCTCTGTGCTTCCTGGACTTGATTGACTATTTCCTTTCCCATATTAGGACAGTTATCAACTATAATCTCATCAAATATTTTCTCAGTCCCTTTCTTCTTCTCTGCTTCTTCTGGGCCCCCTATAATTCGAATGTTGGTACATTTAATGTTGTCCCAGAGGTCTCTGAGACTTTCCTCAATTCTTTTCATCTTTTTTCTTTATTCTGCTCTGCAGTAGTTATTTCCACTATTTTATCTTGCAGGTCATTTATCCATTTTTCTGCCTCAGTTATTCTGCTATTGATTCCTTCTAGAGAATTTTTAATTTCAATTGTTATGTGGTTCATCATTGTTTGTTTGCTCTTTAGTTCTTCTAGTTCCTTGTTAAATGTTTCTTGTATTTTCTCCATTCTATTTCCACTATTTTGAATCATCTTTACTTTTATTACTCTGAATTCTTTTCAGGTAGACTGACTATTTCCTCTTCATTTGTTTGTTCTGGTGGGTTTTTAACTTGCTCCTTCTTCTGGTGCACATTTCTCTGTCTTTTCATTTTGCTTAACTTACTGTGTTGGGGCCTTCTTTTCTCAGGCTGCAGTTTCGTACTTCCTGTTGTTTTTGGTGTCTGCCCCCAGTGGGTGAGGTTGGTTCAGTGGGTTGTTTAGGCTTCCTGGTGAAGGGGACTGGTGCCTGTGTTCTGGTGGATGTGGCTGGATCTTGTCTCTCTGGTGGGCAGGGCCACATCCAATGGTGTGTTTTTGGGTGTCTGTGAACGTAGTATAATTTTAGGTAGCCTCTCTGATAACAGGTTTGATTGTGTTCCTGTGTTGCTATTTGTTTGGCATGGAGTGTCCAGCACTGGTGTTTGCTGGTTGTTGAGTGGAGCTGGGTCTTAACATTGAGATGGAGATCTCTGGGAGAGCTCTTGCTGAGTGATATTACATGGGTCCAGGAGGTCTTTGGTGGTCCAATGTCCTGAATTCAGCTCTCCCACCTCAGAGGTTCAGGCCTGACACCCGGCCAGAGCACCATGATCCTGTCAGCTGCATAACAAATGTAGCAGTCTCCTTTATGAAGTCCGATTATGAGGGTCTACAATAGCTGTTGCTAGAACAGGCTGACTTGGGAGCGCTTTTTCTATGAGGCTGTCTCCAGCAGCCAGTGGCTAAAAGAGTAGGTCTCTGCATGTGCTGCCATAATCTTAAATGTTTATATAAAGGTCTTCACTGAGTTCAGTCATAGATTCAGTATAGATGGTCTTAAGAACACCTTACTCTCTCAAGTTTCTGTGCTTGAAACAGCTCCTAAGCCTGAGGGTCTGCAAGGTTCAGGAAGACGAGACCACCCAGGGCATCCTGCAAACCATGATTCTTGCCACGAATCCTGCTGCTGCTGTCATGGAAGCCAGCTTCCCCTGCCTCTCTGCAATGAGTTTTCAGTGAAGCTTTCTCTCTGTTCTGATGAGATTCATGCTACCTGAGTTGCCCAAAGTCATAGAGCACTTAAATGTTGGGGCTGGGGTACAAACCCAGCAAATCTGTCTCCAATATCTGTGTTACCTCACCCAATGAGAGTGGGGAGTCCACACACCTAAACGTCTCACTCTTGTGAACCTCCTCCTCAAACCCGCACCACTGCAGGAAGCTGGGCATGTTCTTTTGTTCCAGGAAGTTTCCCCCAGGAAAGAACTTTGCTTGAAATGCTTTTTCTTATCTTCCTTTGACTGACAGATTGAGATTATCGTTTGCAATTGTGAACTTCAATCCTTTGTGTCTCTACTGAAATCCTGCCTCAAACTGTCCTTTTCCCTCTCCCTTGAATTTTACTGGTTTCCTTTTATACAGGATTACAGAGTTTATTGCAAAAGTGATTAAGATTTTAGTGCCAGGACCTGTTGGAGATAATTTCTCTCAGGAAGCACATCGTTTTGCACACAGCAGTTCCTGGAGCTCTGAGAACTTAAAGAGAAATCCAACCTCAAGGTATCTCACTCTATGACTCCCTGCCCCTCTTTTTATCACTAACAAGTGGGTGATTCAGAATATTCCTTGCTTTGTCCTTTTACAGACTGATTTTTAAAAAACATCTTTATTGGAGTATAATTGCTTTACAGTGGCGTGTTAATTTCTGCTTTATAACGAAGTGAATCAGCTATACATATACATATATCCCCATATCTCCTCCCTCTTGCGCCTCCCTCTCACCCTCCCTATCCCACGCCTCTAGGTGGTCACAAAGCACTGACCTGATCTCCCTGTGCTATGCAGCTGCTTCCCAATAGCTGTCTATTTTACATTTCATAGTATATATAAATACATGCCACTCTTTCACTTCGTCCCAAGTTACACTTCCCTTTCTCCATGTCCTCAAATCCTTTCTCTACATCTACATTTTTATTCCTCTCCTGCCCCTAGGTTCTTCAGAACCATTAATTTGTTGTTGTTGTTTTTAGATTCCATATATATGTGTTAGCATGTGGCATTTATTTTTCTCTTTCTGACTTCAATCTGTACGACAGACTCTAGGTCCATCCACTTCATTACAAATAACTCAATTTTGTTTCTTTTTATGGTTAAGTAATATTCCATTGTATATATGGGCCACATCTTCTTTATCCATTCATCTGTTGGTGGACACTTTGGTTGCTTCCATGTCCTGGCTATTGTAAATAGAGCTGCAATGAACATTGTGGTACATGACTCTTTTTGAATTATGGTTTTCTCAGGGTATATGTCCAGTAGTGGGATTGCTGGGTTGTATGGTATTTCTATTTTTAGTTTTTTAAGGAACCTCCATCCATTGTCTGGATGTACCAGAATTTATACATTCACCTGCTAAAGGACATCTTGGTTGCTTCCAAGTTTTGGCAATTATAATATAAACATTGTGTGCAGGTTTTTGTGTGAACATAGCTTTTCAACTCCTTTGTGTAAATACTAAGGAGTGTAGTAGCTGTATCATATGGTAAGAGTATATTTAGTTTTATAAGAAACTGACAAACTCTCTTCCAGCATAGCTGTACCACTTTGCATTCCCACCAGCAATGAATGAGAGTTTCTCCACATCCTTGCCAACATTTGGTCTTGTCAATGTTCTGGATTTTGGTCATTCTAATGGATGTATAGTTGTCTCTTATTGTTATATTTGCATTTCCCTGATGACATATGATGTAGAGCAGGGGTCCCCAAACCCTGGGCCATGGACCGGTACATGTCCATGACCTGTTAGGAACCAGACCACACAGCAGGGTGTGAACAGTGATCAAGCCAAGCTTCATCTGTATTTACAGCTGCTCCCCATCACTCACATTACCACCTGAGCTCTGCCTCTTGTCAGATCAAAGGTGACATTAGATTCTCATAGGAGCTCAAACCCTACTGTGAACTGTGCATGTGAGGGATCTAGGTTGCACTCTATGAGAATCTTATGCTTGGTGATCTGAGGTGGAGCTGAGGCAGTGATGCTAACACTGGGGAGCAGCTGCAAATACAGATTATCATTAACAGAGAGGTTTGACTGCACAGAGACCATAATAAATGAATTGCTTGCAGACTCATATCAAAACCCTATCACTGAGTGGCAATTAACTATTAAGCTGCATCTATGGAGTAGACTGGACATAAGCAACACACTTCGGGTTTCACTGTCTCCCATCACCCCCAGATTGGACCATCTAGTTGCAGGAAAACAATATCAGGGCCCCCACTGATTCTGCATTATGGTGAGTTGTATAATTATTTCATTATACATTACAAGGTAATAATAATAGAAATAAAATGCACAATAAATGTAATGTACTTGAATCATCCCCAAACCATCTCCCTGCCATGGTCCATGAAAAAATTGTCTTCCACGAAACTGGTCCCTTCTGCTAAAAATGATGGAGACCACTGATGTATAGTGTCTTTTGATATGTTTATTTATCTCTCACTGCATGTTTTCACCTTACCAAGAGATAGCCAGGGAATTAGTCTGAAAGCTGTGAAAGTAGTTCCAAGTATAGTTTAGACTAGAGTAGCTCCAAGAGGTGCTGTAAGTTTGGAGTAGGCAGTCAGTGGCAATTTCCAAATTGCCAGGCATTTTAAGGACTGTGTAGCTGTACTGTGGTTAATCAAAATGGACAGGTGATGGTACCTTTATTGCATACATTATTGGGTCCATTTGGAAAACAGAAGCACTGAAAGATCAGACTCTGATCAAAAATATCCTTGGGAGTCATTTGAATCTATTCAAGGGAAAAAACACTGATTCTTTATTTTCATATTTAAAGAAATAATTGTGGTATATTTGGTCATAACCTCCATTTACTCTTGGCAAAAATAGTTCTCTTTTTCTTTTTTCTTTCTGTCTTCTCTAGAACATAAGATCCAAGTATCTCCTTGAGAGAATTCTTGAGCAGCTTAGTGCAAATTTGCAGTGTCTTTGATGGGTCCTGCTCCACTCACGGCTTCCTCATGCAGCTTCATTGTTGATCCATATGTAGAATCCTTCCCAAGATGACTTTTGTTCACATTGAGAAAGTAGTGGGGAGTACAAGGGACTTCACGGTTAGGGCGTATTATAGAAAGTGTATGGGTTGAACGTAAGGTGGACTGGAGTATGAGTCACAGCTCTGCTATTTTCTGTCTCTGTAAATTTGGAAAAATTACTTAACCTTTGTGAACCTCAATTCCCTTACCTGAAAAATTGAGATATGATCGTCATTATTTGATATTACTGTGATTAATAAAATATATTGATTATTTACAAAGTACTTGGAAGGGTGGCTACAACAATCAAGTGAAACAATGCATATTTTTATGTAAAATGTAATGCATGGTGAATAAGAGCTTATATTGCTCTTGTTCTTATTCCTGACTCTTTACGAGTTTCTACTTCTTACACTGTGCTACCCTTCCTCTCATGACCAGCTCATCCACACATTTATGTTTTTTAAAGTTATTAAACTTTAAACAAATAATTAGTCAACCAATTAATAAATCACTCCACAAGAATTTATTGTTATGAGTATATGTACTACCCTGGGGTCTCTAATAAGTAGTTAGTTTTGTTATAGCCTAGGAAAATGTGCATCTTTGGAATTTCTTTTTTCTAGAAGGGATCAAGCTGGACCTCTCTCCAACTAAGTGGTTTTCAGGTGGGGACAATTTGCTCTTCCAGCAGACACTTGGGAATGTCTGGGTACATTTTTATTGTTACAACTGGAGGGAGAGGTACTCCTGGCAAGTCTGGGATGCTGCTACATATCTTACAGTGCACAGGACATGTCCCTACCTACAACAAAGCATTATCTGGCCTAAAATGTCAATAGTATTACTACTGACAAATCCCACAGTCCAACTGAAGAGAATGGGAAATTTTAAGTGAAGAGTGGATTTTGAAAAATTCTCACTCTTACCTTAAGAATGATGCTGAATTTGGACATATGCAGAGAGGTGTCTAATGGTGCTGAACTGTTTGGGTAATTCACATTGAGACTATCTCTGCAAAAACCCGTGTGGCTCTGGTTGATTTAATAAGTAGAAGGAGCAGAGTTTCTATCCTCTTATTGCTGACAGATTAAGGTAAATGACTCAGAATTTCTTGGCAGAAATTACTGACAACACTCTTGTTTTCAACTGCTCCAGAACCTAGGATTTAAAAGCACACAAACACGAGATGACAACCAAAACACAAGCTCTGAGCTGTCCTGTCTCTCACTCCTCACTTAAGCTTTTTTTATGTTTTAGTCTTTGAATGCTCAGGGATTGACCCACCCATTTCTCTGGAGCTATATTCTGAGGGATTGAAGTGTTTGCATATTTCTCTTGGACAGATTATAATGTGAGGATCCCAGGATAATTTTCCCCACCACCCACTCTACTTTCTCCTTTCCTATTACCTCTGGCCATGTGGAATCTGGGACGTTCACCTCTTATGTTGCATGTGGCAGTTGACAAAGCTGAGTCCAGGAATTGAACTCAGAATTCAGGATCAGGCTTAATATATCAAAAGTTGTTTCAAATAACAGGACTTTGCTGAATTACACCAAGAGGGGGTCAGAAATTAAAAATCAAGGGAGAAGCTAAGCTAAAATCTAAAATCTCACTATGAGTAATGTGGCAGAGTCTGGCTATCTATTCACCAAATCCGTTTCCTTTTTTCTCCCAAGCTCACAGTTAGACTTTCCTAGACTCTTTTGTAGTAAGCTGTGGTCATGTAACTGACCATTGGAACATGAGAGTACATGATGTTTTCCACTTCAGGCTAGGCCTATAAAAACATTCTACATATCTGTCAACTGGATTTGGATGCTTAGGGAAAACTTGGAAGTCATATGTTGAAGATGGCAGAGCCTGCTCCTCCCATAAGTAATATAATAGCCAAGGTATGAGAAGAAAGAACATATCCAGAGCCCCCTTTTAGGGACCAGAGAAGTCAGCTGACAACCAACAGGAAAAAGTAGATGCGATAAGGCATTGATGACTATGAAAAAGGGGTATGTCTGAGTTTTTCCTAACCAAGTATTACTTGTCAGAGAACTTTCACTTTGGCTGCATCTTGCAGGTACCATTCAGCTCTGGACAATGATTTTGGACAGCCAAAGAAGAATTTGATAAATGTGAGAGTAAAGAATAATTATGTTTAAGTCACTGTGATGAAAAGCACAGCCTTCACTCTGACAGGTCTGCTTGGAGAGGCAGAAGTCAGAGATGGACAATTTCACTCTAGAAAACATTGTTAATGTCTTCCTCCTATCCACAATTTGTACTTATTCTGGCAAAATATTTTTCCTTTATTCTGCTCCTTAGGGTAAAAAGAAATTCTTTTTCACAAATAAAAAGGCATACTAATGAAAAAAACAAAAAACAAAAACCAAAATTCTTTCCAGAACGTCTTATTAAAACGCCCTCAGGCTTTAATTAGGAAAGGCCTCTTTTTTCCCACCTCAAACCTAGCCTTCCTGAGCAGGACAGGTGCCCATACAAATCACTTGGAAATGACCTGGGAGCTTGTTTAATGTCACTGCCTAATCACTTTGCTAAATGTCACTGCTTCAGAGCATGCATTTCAATCTTAACTTTCTCCTATGTTCATCTTCCCTCTGAGGTAGGAGTACCTCAATGTATCTACAAGGAAGAACAAAACCTTTTCCAGGTTTCCTTGTCCCTCCTTTTTTTCTTTTATTTTTTTTAAGTTTTGGGAGAAACTCTAGGCAGGGAATACTCATACAAATGACCAGATAATGTTTCTGTTGCAATAAAGAATTTCTTAATTTATGACAACTAAGATTCCCTTTAATGTATAGAATTAGGGTTTTATATATATTTATGATTCTTCCAAACTCCTGAAATTTTGGCAAGAACTTCTGCCACCCTGACCCCTTACCTCAGACCTGTTTAGATGCACAGGCTGTAAATAGCACTTCTCAGTTTTCTTTAAATATTTCATTAGCATACACAATTCCTTTGCTCTTCCTTCCAAATTCAGTCCTTGCCCCAAACTTATTCCATGCTCATTTTCACTAATTGATAAAGAGCAGTAGTACATTTAAAACATATCCTAAATAAACCACAAAAAGAAAAGCACAATATAGGTTATTCTTTGGGGACCTAACATGAAGGAATAACACAGATAAAGGTGATGGTTGGAGTTGTACGTGGAGCAAAGGACATTGGAGGCTTAATCTGGCCATTTTACCTCAGAATCTCAAAACTTTACCAGGTCAAATATTGTTATTCTTTTTCTTCATCGTCCTTTACTTTTGAAACAATGATAATATTGTCAGATTTCCTCTCTTTTTCATGTTCCTTTTGATAAAATGGGTTTTTTAATTTAATAAATTGAATAATAATAGCAAACCTCACAGAGTAGGGAAATGAGGGCTGCCTTAAACAGTGGGAAACACCACTTTTTACTCAGCAAGCATCAACTTCTTCCATTTCACAGATGAAAATAAGTCATTACTGTGTCCTGAGAGTTCCTGGTTCAGTGGTAAGGAAGGATGTATTACATTATTACAACAAGTATAAATACTTTTAGAAAGGTGACCAGACACCACAGGAGCCAAAGAAAGAAATCCTTTAACCCATGGGAAACTGAGGAAAGCTTCTGAGAAGAGGAAGTACTTATTTGATTTGATTGGCAAATGATGAACAATGTTATTAACTCAATGGGTGAGAATGTGAAAGAAACAGTTTTAGGGAAGGATGATTTTAAACTGGTTGTAGGACATCAACATGGAGATATTGGTCTTGCAGTCAAGATGTGTAATAGCAGATCTGTAATAGACAATGTAACAGTAGATTTGGGTATCTGTGGCAGATAGTAGTTGCAGTAATAGAACTAAATTTTCCCAGGAAGAGTATATAAAGTGCTAGAGAATGAATGCAAAGGCCAGGTGGATGGTAGAAGAAGGAATATGGTACACAAGAGGTCCTCAGTAAAAGCCAGTAGAGAAGAAAAAGAAAGATACATTTCAAGAAGGATGACTTGTCAACAGTGTAAAATGCTGAATAGGGGATAAGTAAGATTGACATATCCATTAAGCTGGACTAAAATTTGTGTGTTTGTGGCTTCCCTGGTGGCGCAGTGGTTGAGAGTCCTCCTGCCGATGCAAGGGACACAGGTTCGTGCCCTGGTCTGGGAAGGTCCCACATGCCACAGAGCAGCTGGGTCCATGAGCCATGGCCGCTGAGCCTGTGTGTCCAGAGCCTGTGCTCCACAAGTGGAGAGGCCACAACAGCGAGAAGCTCGTGTACCGCAAAAAAAAAAAAAAAAAAAAAAAAAAAAAAAATGTGTGTTTAATTCATCTATCAGAAGATTATCTACAAGATCTATGTTTTATATTATGGAAAACTTTAGGTGCATTTCCTATTCAATTAATCCTAGAGATTCTGATAAATGTAATAAGATAAGAATAAAAAGCATAATCACTGGAAAGGCAGAAACAAAATTATGATTGTTTGCATATTATTTCAATAAAAGCTTAGGAAAATCAGCAAACTATTAGACTAATAAGAGAGTTCAGCAAAGTTACTGGATTAAAGATTAGCAGTAGCATTTTTCTACATCAGTTAGCAATAGCTAAGTAGAAAAGGTTATAGTAAATACATACCTCCCAGAGTAGAGAGATCAAGATGGCAGAGTAAGAGGATGTGGAGCTCACCTCCCTCCACAAACACTCATCAAAAATACATTTACATGTGGAAAAATTTTCATGGAAAACTAACTGAAGACAGGCAGAAGGACTATACAGCCAATGTTGTAAGAAAGATATACACAAAATTGGGTAGGATGGGAAGAAAAGCATCAGACCAGGACCTGTGTTCCTGGGAGGAGACTAAGAGGAAACCGGAGATTCCATGGGCAGACACTTGCCCTGGAGAGGGAGCGGGTTGAGCCACAGACTGGCCATCTCAGTCTTGAGATCCTACATGTAGGAAATATACTGCCCCAGCTGCTTAGAAAACCCCAGGGACAGATAGAAAGGCTGGAGAAACCTAGACTTCACTTGCGAGAAGTGTGAAGGTGCTAGCTTGCCAAGAGACAGGATGGAAGGATGCCTACCCCTGTGGCTGCTGCTTCACCTTATTTGCCAGTCCAAGCAAAATGAACATCCTGGCCCTGCTCACTCCAATTAACAGCTTGGCATTGGATCTAGGATGGTCAGAAACCAGGAAAAGACTCAACCTAGGGATGGAGAGGGGACACAGAGCCCCTGGATGTAGTCCAGATGGGGCAGTGGTGGCCATTGTTGGCGCTTGCTCAAACAGCACTCCAGAGGCAGCCCAGAATTCTGATGGCAGCATGGTTGCCAGAACTCCTGTAACCAACACATTGAGCTCTGCATTCCCAGCTGAGCTAATGCTCTGACCCCTACCACACCACACCACAGCCTAGCACTACCTCTGGGGCAGCCAGAAAAGGGGAAAGGATGCAACCATGGGCTACATCTGAGTGGAGCTGCAGATGCCTAAAGAGGCAGTACCTCAGACTTTGTTAGTGCACAAACCCCACTTACTTCAGTACTTCCTTCCTTGGTACAAAGGCCTCATTATAGGGAGAAGAAAAAACAAAAGGAACAGAGCCAGCTGAGGTTGACTCTCAGGGCTTCCACTCCAGCAGTTTGGGAGCACCCCTGTCCCTGACAGGGTGGTGACAGCCACTGAGTGGAGAATCTGCTGCACACCCTGCACAGACACTAGCTTCTCCATTACCAGCCACACCCCCTACTAATGTGATGGTAGCCAGCACATCCTAAGGAAAGATGTGACTGGCATCCACATCAAATCTAGCCCCCTCATGAAAAGCATTGGGCACTAAAATTCTACATAGGGACACTCCCTCATAAGAACACACCATTAATACCACAATAATAACAGTTTCACCTAAATTCGAAGAGACAGTGAAAGTTAAGTAAAATGAAAAGGCAGAGGAACTGCTTTCAATTGAAAAAACAAGAAAGAAATAATGAAAGAGATAAAAAGTCTACCAGACAATGAATTTAAAACATTAGTAATAAAAATTCTAACTGAATCAGAAAATAAAATTGATCTAAGTACAGATCATTTTAACAGGGAACTAGAAAATATAAAAAAGACCCAATCAAAAATACAGCATTCAGTATCTGAGTTAAAAGCATCATAAAAATGATAAATAACAGACTAAATGACACAAAAGAAAGTCTAAGTGATCTGGAAGATAGAATAATGGAAAGCACCCAATCAGAACAGCAGACAGAAAGGAAAAAAAGAAAGCAATATATGAGATCTATAGAATAACATTAAACATGTCCATGTTTGCATTATAGGAGTTCCAGAAGGAGAAGAGAGAACATTATATACAAAAAAGGCAGTATACACATTCTTTTCAAGTGCACATACAACGTTCTCCAGCATAGATCACATACTAGGTCATAACATAAGCTTCAAGAAATTTAAGACCATAGAAATTATATCAAGCATTTTGTCTGACCACAACAGTGCAAAACTAGAAATCAACTACAGAAAAAAAAATGGTAAAAGAAAAATCACATGGAGATTAAACAATATGCTACTAGAAAACCAATGAATCAATAGACAAATCAGAGAAGAAATCAGAAAATACTTCAAGAAAAATGAAAATGGAAAAACAACTTTCCAAAATCTATAGGATGAGACAAAAGCAGTTCTAAGAGGGAAGCTCATAGCAATAAGGCTTTCCTCAAGAAACAAGAAAAATTTCAAATAAGCAACTAAAACTATCACTTAAAAAACTGGAAAGAGAAGAACAAAGCCCAAAGTCAGCAGAAGGAAGAAAATAATAAAGATCAAAGAGGAAATAAATAATATGGAGATCAAAAAATAATAGAAAAGATCAATGAAATCAAGAACTCATTTTTTGAAAAGATAAACAAAATTAATAAACCTTTAACAAGGTTCATCAAGAAGAAAAGAGAGAGGACCCAAATAATCAAAATAAGAAATGAAAGAGGAGAAATAGCAACTGACATCACAGAGATATAAAAAATCATAAGAGAATACTATTAAGAGTTATATGCCAACAAATTGGACAACTTAGAAGAAATGGAAAAATTTCTAGAAACATATGACCTGCCAATGCTGAGTCGAAAAGAAAAGGACAATTTGAACAGACTGATCACTAGAAGTGAAATGGTATTTGTATTAAAAAAAAAAATCCCAGCAAACAAAAGTCCAGGGCTAGACAGCTTCACAGTGGAATTCTATCAAACATATAAAGAAGAGCTAATACCTATGCTCCTCAAAGTATTTCAAAAAATTGAGGATGCAGGAACACTCCCAAACTTATTCTATGAGGCCATCATTACTCTGATACCTAAACAAGACAAAAACATTACAAGAAAAGAAAATTACAAGCTAATATCTTTGATAAATATAGATGCAAAAATCCTCAGCAAAATGTTAGCAAACTGAATCCAACAATACATAAAAAGAATAATAAACCACGCTCATGCTGGATTTATTCTATGATCACAAGTATAGTTCAACACACACAAATCAATCAATGTGATACAATACATTAATAAAAGGAAAGATAAAAATTACATGATCAGCCCAATGGATGCAGTAAAAGCATTTGACAAAATTTAATACCTATTCATGATAAAAACTATCATCAAACTAGGTATAGAGGGAACTTATCTCAACATGATAAAGGCCATTGATGACAAACCAACAGCCAACATAATATTCAATGATGAAAAGCTGAAAGCTTTCCCATTAAATTCGGGAACAAATCATGGATGCCCACTCTTGTCACTTCTATATAACATAGTATCAGAAGTCCCAGCCACAGAAGTCAGACAAGAAAAATAAATAAAATGTATCCAAATTGGAAGGGAAGAGGTAAAACTGTCACAATTTGCAGATGACATGAGAACCCTAAAGTCTCCACCCCAAAACTATTAGAACTAATAAATGAATTCAACAAGATTGCAGGATACAAGATTAATATACAGAAATTTGTTTTGTTGTTATACACGACTATTGAAACATAAGAAAGAGAAAAAATTTTAAAAACTATTTTATTTAAAATCACGTCTGAACCAAGGAGGCAAAAGACCTATACTCTGAAAACTATAAAACACTGATGAAGGAAATTGAAGATAATTCAAAAAAGTTAAAAGATATCCCATGTTCTTGAACTAGAAGAATTGATATTGTGAAAATGACCATACCACCAAAACAATCTACAGATTCAATTCAATCCCAATCAAAATATCCAGGACAGTTTTCACAGACGTAGAACAAATAATCCTAAAATTTATATGGAACCACAAAAGACCCTGAGTTGCCAAAGCAATCTTGAGAAAAAGGAACAAAGCTGGAGGTATAACCCCCCTCCAGACTTCAGAGTATATTACAAATCTACAGTAGTCAAAACAACACTGTATTGGGGAAAAAAACAGACACATAGATCAATAGAAAGGAATAGAGAGCTGAGAAATATACCCATGAACGTCTGTTCAATTAATTTATGACAAAGGAGGCAAGAACATACAATGGAGAAAAGACAGTCTCTTCAATAAGTGGTCCTAGAAAACTGGACAGCCACATTTAAACAATCACATCATATACAAAAATAAACTCAAAATGGTTTAAAGAGCTAAATGTAAGACATGAAACCATAAAATTAGAAGAGAACATAGGCAGAACAATGTTTGACATAAATTGTAAAAATATTTTCTTTGATCATTCTCCCAAGGGGAAATAAATAAAAGCAAAAATAAACAAATGGGACATAATTAAACATAAAAGCTTTTGCACAGCAAAGGAAACCATTGTCAAAAGGAAAGACAACCTACAGTACGGGAAAAAAGTTTGCAATGATGCAACCAACAAAGGATTAATATCCAAAACATAAAAATAGCTCATACAACTCAATATCAAAAAAAACAAACAACCCAATCAAAAAATGGGCAGAAGACCTGAATAAACATTTCTTCAAAGAATACATACAGATGGCCAATAGGCACATGGAAACATGCTCAACCTTGCTAATTATTTGAGAAATGCAAATCAAAACCACAATGAGGTATCCCCTTACACAGGTCAGAATAGCTATCATCAAAAAATCTATAGATAATAAATGTTGGAGGGGATGTGGAAAAAGGGAACACTTGTACACTGTTGGTGGGAATGTAAATTGGTGTACCCACCATGGAAAAAAGTATTGAGGTTCCCTAAAAAACTAATAATATAACTACCACATGATCCAGCAATTCCACTCCTGGATATATATCTAGAAAAAATGAAAACATTAATGTAAAAAAATATTACACCCCAATGTTTATAGCAGCACCTTTTATAATAGCCAAGACATAGGAGCAACCCAGTGCCTGTTAACAGATGACTGGAATAAGAAGATGTAATATATATATATATATATAAAAGAATAAAATGTTGCCATTTGTCACATAGTGGATGAACCTAGCGAATATTATGCTTAGTGAAATAACTCAGGGAAAATCAGTACTGTATGATATCATTTACATGTGGAATCCAAAAAATAATACAAATGAATGTATATGCAAAGCAGAAACAGACTTACAGATATAGAAGACAAACTTGTTTTTACCAAAGAGGAGAGGGAAGAGGGGAGGGACAAATTAGAGTTTGGGATCAACAGATACAAGCAACTAGATATAAAATAGATAAATAAGAAGAATATACTCTATAGCACAGGGAATTATACCCATTATGTTGTAATAACCTGTAATGGAGTATAATCTGCAAAAATAGTGAATCAGTATGCTTTACACCTAAAACAAACACAATATTGTAAATCAGTATACTTCAAAAAATAATCCAAAAATAGAAAATGCATACTACTTAAAATAGACAAAAGCCTATTAAAATATTTAGTAATTAACAAATTATTCACACATTTTTGAAAATTAAAAAATAGGGAAAATGAAGAGGCTTTTTTGAACAGGATATGACAAACTGATTCTAAAATTTATATAGAGAAAAAAATCCTTGTGTACTAAATAAATTTCTTTGAAAAATAAAGCAAGGAAAGCAAGAAGAGTAGACCCAACCTACCAGATACTAAGAAATAATATAGTAATAATAATTAAAACAGTAAAGTCCCGGTGCAGATACAGATACATAGACAAACAGAACAGAATGGAAACCAGAAACTGGCACAATTTGTAGAAAAAAATTCATATATGATAGAAGAGATATTGCAAATTAGTGAGAAAAGGCAATTACAAAATGGGAAATACAAATCACTCCTAAGTATATGAAAAGATGCTTAATCTCACTGTTAACCAGAGAATTGTAAATTAAAAATCAATTAACTAAAAAGAGAAAAGAATTAAAATTTATCACAGCAAAAAAAAAAAAAAAAAAAAAAAATCAATGAAACAAAGAAAGACAGCAAGTGAGGAAAAGAGGAACAAAAAGACCCTACAAGACAGACAGGGAACAATTAACAAACTGGGAGTAGTAAGTCCTTCCCTATCAATAATTACTTTAAATATAAATGGGTTAAACTCCCCAATCAAAAGGTACAAAGTGGCTGAATGGATACAAAGAAGACTCAACTATATGCTGTCTACAAACACTCACTTTAGATTTAAAGACATACATATCCTTAAAGTGAAGGCATGCAAAAGGATGTTCCATATAAATGGTAAACAGAAGAGAGCATGAGTGACCATATTTATATCAGAGAAAATAGACTTCAAGTCAAAAACTGTCACAAGAGGCAAAAAGGACATTATATGATGATAAAGGGATCAGTTATTCTGGAAGATACAGAATTAATGACAATCCTTCTCAAACTTCCAGAAAACTAAAGAGGAGAAAACACTTCCAAACTTATTTTATGAGGCCAGCATTACTGTGATACCAAAGCCAGGCAAAGACACTACAAAAAAAGAAAACTACAAGCCAATATTCCTGATAAATAGAGATGCAAAAATCCTCAACAAAATATTAGCAAACTGAATTCAGCAGTACATTTAGAAGATCACATATTATGACCAAGTAAGTTTTATCCCCAAGATACAGGTTGGTTTAATGTAAAATAAATCAATAAGTGTGGTACCTAACTTTAACAAAATGAAGGATAAAAATTACATGATCAACTCAATAGATGCAGAAAACTTTTTGACTAAATTCAACACACTTTCATGATAAAAACTCTTAACAAACTAGGTATAGAAGGAATTTATCTCAACATAATAAAAGCCATATATGACAAGCCCACAACTAAAATCATACTCAACAGTGAAAAACTAAAGTTGTCATTTAAGATCAAGAACAAGACAAGGATGCCCACTATCACCACTCCTATTCAAAATACTACTAGAAATCCTAGCCAGAGCAATTAAGCAAGAAAAGAAAGACATGTAGACAGGAAAAAATAAAATGATCTCTGGTTGAATATGACATGCTCTTATATGTAGAAAACCATAAAGACTACCAAAAAAATTTAAAACAAATAAATTACTTAGTAAAATTGCAGGATACAAAATCAACATACAATGAAATCAGCTGTGTGTTTATTTACTAATAACAAACAATATAAAAAGGAAATTAAGAAAAAAATCCTATTTAGAATATCATCAAAAACAATAAAATATTTATGAATAAACTTAACCAAAGATATTTAAGATTTGCACACTGGAAATTACAAAACATGGAAGAAAGAAATAAAGAAGATACAAATAAATGGACAGATATCCAGTTTTCATGGATTAGAAGACTTGATATTGAAAAATGTCTATGTCATTCAAAGTGATCCACAGGTTCAGTTCAATCCCTATCAAAATCCCAATGGCATGTTTTAACACAAATAGGAAAAAAAATCTTCTAAGATTCATATGAAATTAAAAGACTCTGAATAGGACCCAGGGCAGAGACAAGATGGTGGAGTAGAAGGATGGGAACTTCCCACTTCTCACAAAAATGCTGAACAGCTATTGACAAAAAAACACTGGAACCTACAAAAAAAGATACCCTACATTCAAAGACAGCAAAAAATGAGATGGTAAGAAAGGTGAAATCACAATAAAATCAAATCCCATACCTGCTTGGTGGGTGACCCACAAATTGGAAAGTAATTATACCACAGAAGTTTTCCCACAGGAGGGAAGGTTCTGAGCCCCATTTTAGACTCCCTGGCCTTAGGGTCTGGCAATGAGTGGAGGAGATCCCAGAGTACCTGGCTTTGAAGGTCAGCAGGGTTTGATCACAGGAATTCCACAGGACTGGGGGACACAGAAACTCCATTCTTGGAGGGCACACACAAGGTCTTGTGTGCACGAGGACCCAGGGAAAAAAGCAGTGACCTCTTAATGGATGGGGCCAGATGTACCTGCTAGTATTGGAGAGTCTCCTGTGGAAGTGTGTGTGGGGGTGGCTGTGGCTCACTGCAGGGACAAAGACACTGGCAGTGACAGTTCTGGGGAGTACTCATTGGCATGAGCCCACTTGGAGGTCTCCATTTTTTTGCCAAGACTTGGCCCTACCCAACAGCCTGCAGGCTCTAATGCTGGGATGCCTCAGGCCAAACAACCAACAGGGTAGGAACACAACCCCACCCCTCAGCAGACAGGCTGCTTAAAGTCTTCCTGAGCCCACAGCCCTCTAGATAACCTCCTTGGCCCAGCCCTGCCCACCAGAGGGACAAGAACCAGCACTACGTACCAGTGAGCAGGAACCAGACCCTCCCACTAGAAAGGCTGCACAAGCTTCTTAGGCAGCCTTCTTAGACATTCCATCAAGGACAGACAGCAGAAGCAAGAAAAAATACAATCCTGCACCTGCAGAATGAAAACTGCAATCACAGAAAGTTAGACAAAATGAGATGGCAGAGGAATATGTCCCAGATGAAGGAACAAGATAAAATCCCAGAAGAACAGCTAAGTGAAGGAGAGATAGGCAATCTACCAGAAAGGGAATTCAGAGTAATGATAGTAAAAATGATCCAAGATCTCAGAAAAAGAATGGAGGCACAGATTGAGAAGATGCAAGAAACGTTTAACAAAGACCTAGAAGAATTAATGAACCAACAAACAGAAATGAACAATACAATAACTGAAATGAAAAATACCCTAGAAGGAATCAATAGCAGAATAACTGAGGTAGAAGAATGGAAAAGTGAACTGGAAGACAGAATGGTGGAAATCACTGCCACAGAAGAGAATAAAGAAAAAAGAATGAAAACAGTCTAAGAGACCTCTGGGCCAACATTAAATGCACCAGTATTCTCACTATAGGGGTTCCATAAGGAGAAGAGAAAGAGAAAGGAATTGAGAAAATATTTGAAGAGATAATACATGAAAACTTCCCTAACGTGGGAAAGGAAACAGTCACCCAAGTCCAGAAAGCACAGAAAGTCCCAGGCAGGAGAAACCCAAGGAGGAACATGCCAAAACACATAGTAATCAAATTGACAAAAATTAAAGACAAAGAAAATATATTAAAAGCAACAAGGGAAAAGCAACAAATAATGTACAAGGGAACTCCCATAATGTTATCAGCTGATTTCTCAGCAGAAACTCTGCAGGCCAGAAGGGAGTGGCACAATATATTTAAAGTGATGAAAGGGAAGAACCTACAACCAAGAATACTCTACCTAACAAGAATCTCATTCAGATTCAATGGCAAAATCAAAAGTTTACAGACAAGCAAAAGTTAAGAGAATTCAGCACCACCAGACCAGCTCTACAATAAATGCTAAAGAAACTTCTCTAGGCAGAAAAGAAAAGGCCACAACTAGAAACAAGAAAATTATGAATGGAAAAGTTCACTGGTAAAGGCAAACACACAATAAGATTAGAAATCATCTATACACGAATATGAAATCAAAATCAGCAACTATGGGACGAGGAGAACACAAATACAGGATACTGGGAATGCATTTGAAATTAAAAGACCAGCAACTTAAAATGATCTTGTTTATATATAGACTACTATATCAAAACCTCATGGGAACCACAAACCAAAAATCTTCAATAGATACACACACAAAAAATAAAAGGAAATCCACACACAACGCTAAAGTTAGTCATCAAATCACAAGAGAAAAGAACAAAAGAGGAGGGGAAAAAATGTATAAAAACTAATTCAAAACAATTAACAAAATATCAGTAAGAACATACATATTGATAATTACCTTAAAAATGTAAGTGGATTAAAGTTCCAACCAAAAGACACAGACTGGTTGAATGGGTACAAAAATAAGACCCATATCTATGCTGTCTACAAGAGACCAACTTCATATCTAGTGACACATAGATACTGAAAGTGAGGGGATGGAGAAAGATATTCCATGCGAATGGAAATCAAATGAAAGATGGAGTAGCAATTCTCCTGTCAGACAAAATAGACCTTAAAATAAGGACTGTTACAAGAGACAAAGGACACTACATAATGATCAAGGGATCAATCCAGGAAGAAGATATAACAACTGTTAATATATATGCACCCAACATAGGAGCACCTCAATACATAAGGTAAATAACTAACAGCCCTAAAAGGAGAAATCAACAGTAACACGATGATATTGGGGGATTTTAACACTCCACTTTCATCAATGGATAGATTATTCAGACAGAAAATCAATGAGAAAACACAGGCTTTAAATGACACATTAGGCCAGATGGACTTAATTGATATTTATAAAGCATTCCTTCCAAAAGTAGCAGACTACACATTCTTGTCAAGTGCACAAGGAACATTCTCCAGGATTGATCACATGCTGGGCCACAAAGAAAACCCCAATAAATTTAAGAAAATTGAAATCATATCAAGCATCTTTTCAGATCACAAAGCTAGGAGATTAGAAATCAACTACAAGAAAAAAACTATAAAAAACACAAACACAGAGGCTAAACAATATGCTACTAAACAACCAATGGATCACTGAAGAAATCAAAGAGGATATTGAAAATTACCTAGAGGCAAATGCAAATGAGAACACGACGATCCAAAATCTATGGATGCAGCAAAAGCAGTTCTAAGAGGGTAGTTTATAGTAATACAATCTTACCTCAGGAAACAAGAAAAATCTCAAGTAAACAACCCAACCTTACACCTAAAGCAACTAGAGAAATTGGAAAAGAAGGAGTAAAGTTATCACAGTTTGCAGATGACATACTATACATAGAAAATCCTAAAGATGCTAACAGAAAACTACTAGAGCTCATCAGTGAATTCCATAAAGTTGCAGGATACAAAATTAATACACAGAAATCTGTTACATTTCTATACACTAACAATGAAATATCAGAAGGAGAAATTAAAGAAACAATCCTATTTACCATGGCATCAAAAATAATAAAATACCTAGGAATAAACCTACCTAAGGAAGCAAAAGACCTACACTCAGAAAATGATAATAGATGCTGATAAAAGAAATAGAAGATGACTCAAACAGATGGAAAGGTATATCATGTTCTTAAATTAGAAGAAACAATATTGTCAAAATGACTACATCAACCAATGCAATCTACAGATTCAATGCAATCCCTATCAAATTAACAATGGCATTTTTCACAGAACTAGAACAAAAAATCTTAAACTTTGTATGGAGACACAAAAGACCCCAAATAGCCAAAGTAATCTTGAGAAAGAAAAACGGAGCTGGAGGAATCAGGCTCCTTGACTTCAGACTATACTACAAAGCTATTGTAATCAAAACAGTATGTACTGGCACAAAACAGAAATACAGGTGAGTGGAATAGGATAGAAACCCCATAAATAAGTCCATACACTTATGGTCAAGTAATCTACACTGTTGGTGGGAATGTAAATTGGTGTGGCCACTATGGAGAATGGCATGGAGGTTCCTTAAAAAAACTAAAACTAGAGCTACCATATGATCTAGTAATCCCACTCCTGGGCATATATCCAGAGAAAAGCATGGTTCAAAATGATACGTGTACCCCAATGTTCATTGCAGCACTTTTTGTAATAGTCAAGACATGGAAGAAAGCTAATTTTTCATTGACAAATGAATGGATAAAGAAGATGTGGTACATATATACAATGGAATATTACTTAGCCATTAAAAAGAATGAAATAATGCCATTTGTTGCAACATGGATGGACCTAGAGATTATCATACTAAGTGAAGTAAGTCAGATAGAGAAAGACAATAACATATGATATCATTCATATGTGGAATCTATTTTTTTAAATTATAGAAATGAACTTATTTACAAAAGAGAAACAGACTCACAGATTTAGAGAACAAACCTATTGTTACCATGGGGGACTCTTGTGGGGAGGGATAGTTTGCGAGTTTGGGATTGACATGTACACAATGCTATATTTAAAAGAGATGACCAATAAAATTTTTTTAGTAATCATACTAAAAGAAACACACAAAAACCTCTGAATAGCCGAAGCAATCTTTAGAAAGAAAAACAAAGCTGGAGGCATTGCACTTGTTGATTTCAAAATATATTACAAATCTACAGGAATTAAAACACTATGGTACTGGCATAGAGACAGATACATAGACCAATGTAACTGAATTAAGAGTTCAGAAATAAACCTACACATATATGGTCAGTTGATCTTTGACAAGCATGTCAAGAATACCCAGTGAGGAAGGATAATCTTTTCAACAAATGGTGTTGAGAAAACTAGATATCTAGATAAAACAGAATGAAACTGGACCTTTATTTTACACCATACACAAAAATCAACTCAGAATGTGTTAAAGATTTAAACATTAGTGCTAAAACTGTAAACATCATAGATGAAAACATAGGTGAAAATCTTCTTCACAATGACCTTTGGCCATGAGTTTTTGCATATGACAACAAAAACACAGGCAACAAAAGAAAAAATAGACAAGTAGAGCTATATTAAACTAAAAAGCTTCTGCACAGCAAAGGAAACAATCAACAGAATGAAAAGACAACCTATGGAATGGGAGACAATATTTGTAAATCATGTATTTGATAAAGGCTTAATATCCAAAATATATAAGGAACTTCTACAACTTATTGAAAAAAAAAAAACAACAAATAACCAGGTTTAAATATGGGCAAAGGACTTGGATAGGCATTTCTCCAAAGAAGACAGACAAATGGACAACACCTGTATAAAAATGTGCTCTACCTCACTAAGCATCACAGAAATGCAAATCAAAATCACAAGATACCACTTCACACCTGTTAGGTTGGCTAGTATAAAAAATAATAATAACATGTTGGTGAGGATATGAAGAAAAGGGAAAACTTATACCATTTTGGTGGGAATGTAAATTGGTACAGCCATTATGGAAAAGAGTACAGAGTTTCCTTAAAAAATTAAAAATAGAACTACCATATGATCCAGTAATTCCACTTCTGTGTATCCAAAAGAATTTGAAATCACTATAATTAGAGATAATAAAAATGTCCTTCATTAGTATATGGGTAAGTAAGTTGTGGTATATGTATAGAATAGAATACTATTACAAAGTCAAGAGAAATAAAATAGATTTATATATAGAAATATGGACATATGTCAAAAATACCTTGAGCAAAGGAAGAAACAAAATTATTTTTATAGCTCAACAACATTTGTGTAAATTATACAGACAGGCAATGGTGCTATGCATTTTAGGGTGTGAAGTGAGACTGCTTTCCTACATAGTTATCATTAGAAAGAAAGCAAGCTATCAAAGAAGTTTAAGAGGTAAGGGGTAGGAAGAAGAGTCTAGAGAGGGCATATTTATGTGAGATTCTTGAACCAGTTGATAGATGGAGAGAAGGGGATCAGGAGAGGAGATGCAGTTGAACTGAAAGTACCAAGAGAGTGATGCTGAAAACTCAACCTCTGTGCAATGGTGTCAAATCAAATCTCAGATACAGAGTTTTGGATGAAGTAGAAAAGGATAGCTTTATTGCTTTGCCAGGCAAAGGGGGACACAGTGGAGTCATGCCTCAAGAAACTGTGTGTCCCAACCCGAGGGGATTTGCTGAGGAGTTTTACAGCAACGGTTCAGGGCAGGGTTGCTGATAAGGGTCAAGGGGTGTCCAGGGCCTGCACTCCTTTAGTCTGACCTCAGGTGGTCTCCTCCCTTGACTCAGCATCCCCTCCCTTCTGTGATTAACAACTGTTCGAATCTACCCTTTGGAACTCAGGGAAGGTCATGGAGGGGAAGGTTCTACTCGCTACAAACAAGAAATGAGGGACACAGAAAGACTTCCATGCCCAGGAGCCCCACAGGGTCCTTCTCGGTTTCAAGAGCAACTAGTTCTTAAAAAGAGGTTCCTGAAGAGACAGAAAGGTATAGAAATCCAGAAAAATGGATCCCAAATGCTGTTCCACACACTAGAGCTTGGTTGGTTTCATTAGATCACCTGGAATATACACTGTATACATAGCCTCTCCTGACCTTTTTGTTTTTTATGAAACACTTTACCACAAAGAAATGGATTATCAGGGAGCTTGTCAAATTTCAGATTCCGGACTCTTACCCTTGGGGGTTTAAATTCAGCTGAGTGGGTCTTGGGAATCTATATTTTTAACAAGTTCGCTGAGTGATTTCTATGCTTCTCAAATTTGGAAACACTCATTTAGGACACAAGTGAAGAGAATAATCTTGGGCAGAAGTAAGAACACTTATTTTGAGACATAAAAAGATTTAAGGATGGGTGTGGATTCAGAAACATTTAATGGCTAAGCAAGGTTGGTCTCTGGACGTGTCATCTGCTAAGAGGAGTGAGGAAAATGTGTGCAGCATTTAGAAACATGGTACCAGAGCCCAGAAGGAATCTCTTAGTGTAACAGTGATTGACATTGCTCTAAAAAGGCCTCAGAAAGAGAAAAACAAATACCGTATGCTAACACACATATATGGAACTTAAAAAAAAAAAAAAAAAAAAGGGTTCTGAAGAGCCTAGAGGCAGGACAGGAATAAAGACGCAGACGTAGAGAATGGACCTGAGGACACGGGGAGGGGGAAGGGTAAGCTGGGATGAAGTGAGAGAGTGGCATGGACTTATATATCCTACCAAATGTAAAATAGATAGCTAGTGGGAAGCAGCCACATAGCACAGGAAGATCAGCTCAGTGCTTTGTGACCACCTAGAGGGGTGATATAGGGAGGGTAGTAGGGAGACACAAGAGGGAGGAGATACAGGGATATATGTATACGTATAGCTGATTCACTTTGTTATAAAGCAGAAACTAACATACCACTGTAAAGCAATTATACTCCAATAAATATGTTAAAATAAATAAATAAAGATAAAGGAGTTTCATGCCCCCCCCAAAAAAAACCAAAAAGCAAAACAAAACAAAACAAATAAAGGCCTCTCTCCCTGGATCAGGGAAGTTCTTAAACTCAAAGAGTAAGATGGCTACAACTTTGAGACTAATTGACCCATAATGCTATAGAGGCTGAATCTCCAATGTCCATCCAGAGCAGCAGTGGAAGCAGTTAGGATTAAGCAGTGGCCATAGAACTGATGACAACTGGAGAGCAATAAGAAATACAACAGGAAATACAGCAAAGAGAGGAGAATGAGTCAGGATTTCTACTGCTCAATGAGTGACCCTGTGTGAGGGCAACTGTAATGGTGGGGTGGATAGAAGCATGGGTTGGGGGAGACTGATAGGAAAACTACCAGCTGGAGTTGAACCCCCATTCTCTGTTTCCTTTCTGTGACTTTCTGTGCTTTATCCATGCTTGAATCCTGTTCTTCTCCACACTGTCACCCATACAATTCCATCTACCTGGCACACTTGAGCTCATTTTCCAAGAATTATCTTAAGCATCATTTTCAAGCATTATCTTCTGTGAGGCTTCCCCTGAAACCCAGAGATATATGTTTTCTTTCTCCATGTGTCCAAAGGATCATGTTTATGCCTGCCATTGTAATATATACCACATTGCCTCATTTCCCCCCAGTAGCTTAAAAGACACATTATACTTTTTCAGTAAATAACCACAGATTAGTAAATAAAGTAATAAATTAAGTGATGGTGGGAGCCAAATATTTTTGTGAGACAGGGATGTCCTGGAGAAAGAAGAATTATAGGTAGGTGTGATTTCTACACCAAGAATTGAGACAGGTCTACAGACATTCACTGCCAATTAGCCAGGAGCTCTAGAAGCATGAAAGTCAACAGATACAGTTTTACCCCAGGTAATTTAAAAGTTCTTAAAATGTTCCTAAAGTCCAGTGGGATAAATTTGCTTGTCCTGGGTGAAATTATTTAAGGAAACTGAATTTAAAGATGATTTTACCTCCTGTTTTTTAGATATCGATAAAACACAAACTCCTGAATGGGAAATGGACCGTTTTCAAAGATAAAAAGCAGGTGATTTGTGTTTAGCTGAACATCATCTTCCTGGAATCTCCCATCATGTCATCTAGCCTTATTCTCCCAGATAATATACACATTTGTGTATATTTCTATACAATTATAATTGACTTACTTATGATATATGCTTACAAGTACCATCACCATGATTATATATTGTACATACAAGTAATCTCCCCCAGGGTATCTAGGTCACTGTTTTTGCACAAGAGATATGAAATCATAGAATATTAAAGAGCATATAACACCAAATTCTTATTTTGCAAAAGAGAAACCTGAGCCTCAGAGACATACAAACTTGCTTTATATTACATATTCATTTAAACAATGAGAGTCATCAAATCATTTATTCATTCAACAAATATTCCAGTGACTTAATGTCCAAAACAGACAGATATAAGATATAAAGATGAATAACACAATCCTTGACATCAAGAATTTCACAATTTTCTTGGTAATAGACACATAAATAGCACTATACTGCTAGTGGAGTGTATACTTTGGTTTCAATCTTTGGAGAACAGTTTGACAATATATACGTTTTTTAAAAATGACTTTGATTCTTCAGTTCTACTCCCAAGAATTAATCCAGTGGAAATAAGCTTGGTTGTAAGCAAAGATTTAGCCATAAAGTGTTATTTTTTTCTTTATAAATAATAACATTGCTATGAGAGTGTTGCTAGTTTTCAGAATAAACTATGGTTTATGATATGTGGAATTCTTTGCAATCATTAAAACATATGTTGAGAAAGAATATTAACATAGTTCATGACATACTGTTGAGAAGGCAAATGAGTAGATACCACTGCAGTTTATATTTCATGAACCTATTTTTTAAAAGTTCTGCATGTCTTATTTATGCCTAGGAAAAAACTCTCAAAGTATTAGTAGTGGGTATCCCCAAATGGTAAATTACAGATACTGTTCTTTTTTGGGGGTTCCTTTTGGCAGTATTGTCTAAATATTTCACAATGCTTTACATTCTTTTTAAAAGAATAAAGTTACTTTTAAATAAATAAAGTATCTGGATATCAAGGCAGTACTTCAGTTCCTGAGTATCTGTATCTATTCACATGGAGCCAAGGGTGGGAAGGTGTGGCCTGTACTGAACCATTAATCACTGACCCACTGGACACAAGCAGTTGTTTTTCACTGAATTGTCAAACTGAGCATTATATATAAATACTTTTTAAATGTCATGGAAGAAAGTCTAGAACAATTTTTTTTGTTTCTAAATGTTCATGAGGAAGAAACAAGTAAATACATCAGAATCAAAGGTGCTGTCAAAGCATTTCCAGAGCACATGAGCACACAGCTCTGCTCATTCTCTTGTGTGAGCCAGAGCTGTCACCACTCCTCCCCACGAGCTCCACATCACCCAGCCTCCAAGGAGGTCCCAAATTAGCAACTACCTCAGTGTGTTAGGACTGGCCATGTGTTGTGATAGGTCCTATCTTTGAAACTGGTAATTCAGAGCTATGTGCTAACTCTTTATTGGACAGAACAGCAAGTTGCTCAGAACATCCCACTCTCTGGTCGTCCAGAGCAGGCAGGTATTTACTGGTTATTAGATCTCACTAATCTCTCTTCTCAACACAGAGCTTTCAGTCTATTAGGGAGGCATCCGCATGACATCAAAAGGAGGAACTGAGACAAATTCAATGGGAATGCTGCACCAAGGTCAGAGTGAAAACAATATTTACCTTGCAAAAACCTTCAGGCACTCAGGCAGATTAAATTAGAACAGGAATGAGTACATGCTCTCCTTTATTTATTTAGTTGGCAGAACATGCTTTATTTTATATGGATCACATAGCTATCATTGAAAATATGATCTATTTTCAAAGTGTCACAACTTGTGGGAGAAATCTGGCTTCTTAAAGGACATGGTGTAGTCTACAGGGGTACGGAAAGAGGGAAGAGGCAGAGAGCAAACATTTCCTGAACTTCTGTAGGGATCTCATACAACCCTTCCCTTTGAATTCTCATCGATATCAATTCTGAAACCTTCTGGGGAGTTATTATGATTCCTACTTTGTAGACAAACAAATTTAAGGTTGAGTTTCAGAGAGTTTAAAAAATAAATCCATGTTTGCAGAGTTGGTTAAGTGGCAGTGACATATTTCAGACCCAGGTTTATCAGATCCCAAAGCCTATGCTTTTTCTAAAGCCTTCTGCTATTTCTGAAGGTCAGACAGAATGAATGCCACAGTGTCATGTTAAATCAAAAAGGAGGCAGAGAGATCAAGTGACAGGGAAAATAGATTTGACATTTAGCCATTGAAAACATTCTACAAAGTTGTCACATACCTTCCTATCTTGATATCAGCAGATATCTCTGGGAGATGTTAAATTCAAGGGAGTAGGAGAATATGGCCAGGTTATAGCACTTTTGCAGGAAGCTACTCAGTAGGAATGAACCTCAACCGTGTCAAGGTGCAGGTGGTCATTATCTCTGGTGTTGAGTGGGCCTGCTGCTTCAAGGTGGGGCAGAACACAAAGGCTGTAGTGGGAATCCAGAGCCCAGGAGATTCAGCCTAGGCTAGTCTTGCTCCATACCTTTACCATGCTGCCTTCCCACTCCTAAACTCCCCCTGACTTTGTTCTACAAGCTTCTGATTTTGAGTCTGCCTCAGCTCTAGCTTTAGTGATTTATAATCTGTGATTCTACCCACAGAGATTTGTTTCATTTGCAGGGAGGGGTGGTGGGATGGGCTTGTCTCTTACTTTCTGATTTAAAGAATCAGGACTGAGCTCATAGTAACTGATTCTTCAGTGACCTCCAACATACAGCTCCTTCTCTCATAAGTTGTTTTCCTTGAAGCCCATTTGGGTTCTGACCCTCTGCAAACTTTTTTCAGGCACTCAGGATCATGCTGTACTTTACAGGATTTTGTACCAAGAGGACCGTTAAGTCGCAGCCCTCTAGGATTGAACATCTCACTGAACTTTGCTCTCCCATGTTCCCTTCCCCTAGGCCCTGCAAAGCTACTGGTTACAGTCAAAATTTTTAAATCATGGAATTTAAACTTTAATCTTAGAAGTTAATAGAGTTCAATCTCAAATCTCTGCCAATTCAACTACTTCCCCATTCAACAATAATTATTTGAGAACTAGGTCGTATGTTGAATCAAAATCAGCCTCTCACTGGTCCCAATTCTGCCCTCTTGGATTATGCAGCCCACAGGAAGGAAATGTTAAAGAATGCTTAAAAGAACTGATGCCCTTAATGAGATTGTTAAGAGAGGTTTCTTGTAGGAGGAAGTGTAGTAGGAGAGCAAGATTCAGGCAGGCCTCAGCCAGGAGTTACCTTTGAATCCCCTGGGATCCCATTTCCTCTGTTAGGTGGTGTTTGGAGTTTCTGTTCTTCACATGAAACAAGCCAGGAATAGGCAGGCCTCCAGTTCCAGGCTGCAAATCCTCTGAGGACAGCTTCTATTGCCAAAACTTTAGAGAGGATGGACTGTGTAAGGAGAAAATCTCAGACTTCAGAATGGTACCACTCGACCTCTCAAACAGAGCTAAAGCTCTGGCTGGAAGAAAGAGATGAAAGCAAATTCTTTGTGAGTTTTGTTTTTGACAATTGGCTTTCAAATAAACAGATGTAAATTATATAAGGCTTGGTAGAATATTTAATATATATTTTATCAGTACAGAAACAAATAATAGGAACTTTGTGCATTATATAATACTGACTATAGCTCGCCTGTTGGGTGCCGGATAATTGAAAACACAGTATCCATAGGCTCAGAAAAGAGCAAGTTAGCCCTTTGGGTCCTAGTGATTAAATGCTCCAGGCCACACCAGCCCTGCTTTTTCTAATACTTGAATCTCCTGGTTGTTGGGGCTCAAGGAGCCAAGTCAAGTGTAGCCACTCTTGGGGTCAGGGGCCTAGCCAGTGGAGGATGTATCCACCTGAATTGAGGAAAAGAGCAGGCTTTGCAGACAGGCAGACTTGGGCTTGAATCCTGACTTCATCTCTTAGTAGTTGTGTGCCCTTGGTCAAATTATTTAACCTCTTATTTTCTTTATCTATAAAATGGAGACACTTCTCTAAACCATAGGGGTGTTTCCAAGGATTAAAAATGTTTGCAGGGCTTCCCTGGTGGCTCAGTGGTTGAGAGTCCGCCTGCTGATGCAGGGGACACGGGTTCGTGCCCCGGTCCGGGAGGATCCCACATGCTGCGGAGCAGCTAGGCTCGTTAGCTATGGCCGCTGAGCCTGTGCGTCCGGAGCCTGTGCTCCACAACGGGAGAGGCCACAACAGTGAGAGGCCCAAGTACCGCAAAAAAAAAAAAAAAAAAGTTTGCAAATGCTATATATTATAGTAGGTGTTCAGTGACTATTTGTCCCCTTTCCCTTTTCTGCTGATATCTTCCTTGCCTTCAGCTCTTTCTCTAGAGCTCTTTCTCTAGGGTGTAGAATAAGGACACATCAGAAAGTGCTTTAGAAAAGATATACTTCCACCCCCTGCTCTTTGGGAGCTCTGTCTCTGCCTCCTGCTACTGCTTCCCCTTTCAATGATTTTGATCCTCATCATCACCTCCATAGAAAGATGAACCAGAGAACATGGAAGAAGCAAAACTCAAATCCATCTGCTCAGTTCTTTGTATGCACGACTTTTGGAAGGAAGCTAAAAGCCATTAATGGAAATGAGTATGTATGAGGCTCTTATTTATGACGCATTTATTCTAGACAGTACAGAAGAGGAATCAAATATGTTGCCTTCCTTCCAGGGCCTTGCTGTCCAATGAAGGAGTTGTACATGTTGGTAAGTAATTTTAGGAATGTGGTAAATGTTATAAATGAGCTGTGCCAGGTCATCAGATCATTAGGATCCACAGGCTCTGCTCCTTTCTCTCTCTTTCTCTCTCTCTCCCTGTGTCTCTTTATTGCAGATAAAGAGGGTTCCTGGCCTGTCACTGTTTAAGTGACAACTTACTATGAGTCTGGGAAGGACATCAGCTTTCTTAAATTCTCTTTAAGTTTGGCTACTAGTGAACTAGATGGTGGTGGAGAACTTAATGACAGCTTGCTATTGTTAGCAAAGAATGACAGATGTGGAGATAATTTTGAATCATGTTAATGTTCTAAGGAACAAATGAGCTCCTGTTGACATAATACCTGATTTAAATAATGGATTACAGTGTATTAAGTTTCAGTGCCCTTGGCAGAAAACTCAAATCTTAAGAGCAAGAGGTGTTCATTGAGATCTGATATCATTAAAATCCCAAGAGTTTTCTTTTCATTAAAGAAGGAGAAAAATAATTTTCTTTGGATTATCTAATCAAATTCCTAAGAATAAAAGTATTACACTTGAAAGATCTTTGTAAATCAATATAATCATGCCAAAATGTATCCTGTAATGCAAAAATGATATAGTTTAAGAGTTTTTTTTATAATATCTGTCCTTTATTTGATATTTGGTTTCTTGATGTTAATAATGATCACAAACTTATTTGAAAGAAAATATACCTGTGTTTCCAATAATATGGATCAAATTGTTTCCTGTTCTCTTTAACCCATCAGACCTGAGTATGCAGTGGCCATCTCTATTCTTCCACATGGCATTCCTCTGACCTTTCAGCCTTGAAGTCAGGTGAAGATTGATTATATGTCACCAGTCCTGACATCATGCCTCCATAATTTCAAATAATCCATGAAGTCTGTGTAGATACCTTAAGTACTTTGGATGTTCCCATCATCTACTTCTCTTTTCTATGCTATAAAATCATTAAGAATAGAGAGGGAGGTTTGGAGAAAGGAAAGGGGTGCTGGACTAGAATCCCACTATACATTGGAGGCTATGAGAATTTCCATTTGCCAAGTGCCTTCTGTGTGCTTCGAAGTTTCCAGATACATTTTAAAAGTTGACTTCATGCTATAAAGTAGGAGTTTCTTCTCCCCAAGTTACAGAGGTAGAAATTGAGGCTCACAGAGATTAAATGATTCAAAGTTTTCAAAATTAGTGGTGGCTTAGCTGGGGTCTATACCTAAGTTTGTCTGGTTTCAAATCTGCTACTGAAGTTGGTCTGAATCAGCAAACTAGGAACTCATGTGTATGATCCAGCTCACAGTCAAGGTGTTTTGTTTGGTCAGCACAGAGATGTGCTCTCCCTGGCTAGCTGTTTTTACTTTCTTACATCCTGATATAAGATATATATATATATATATATCATACATTTATTTCCTATCATTGGTTGCTGGTAGCATTTAGAGTTAGTGATCTCTCTCCCTGGTATAATGGAATGATTGTGTGCTTTGGATCCAGACAAGTCAAGCATTTTAGTCTGGGCCTAGCCTATTACTAACAGCATATGTGCTTTGGATACGACTTAAGCCCAATTCCACCACACAAGTGGGAATAACCAAACCTAGGTTGCAGGGCTGTTGTAAAGATGAAAAGGAAACACATGTAAAATGCCCGGTATATGGTAAATATTACTGCCCTCCATGATCCCCTCCCAACCTCATCACCATCTTTTGTGAAATCATTTTGAAAAATTTCCACATGCTCTGTTAACTCCAAAGACTGTTCTGAGAGAAGTGTTGGTTGAGGCTATAATCTCAACTGCTACTGTAAGGGAGTATTAGACAAGAATTCTCTCCATGTCTACTGAGGGGTGGAGTTAGAAGATAACAAATACCAAAGAGAATGTAAGACCCACCTTCATATTTATGTGTGATAATTTATAATAGAAATATTCAATAACCACCTTCATGATCCTTGGCCCCTTAACCATATCAAAGATGTAAAAAAGGGTCATAATAGGGAGAGGTGGGAAGATGGGTGAAAAGATTTCCTAGAGGTTGGCTGTTGCTGTGTTAAATGTCTTTACTCCTCCCATCCTTTGCCTCAGCCAAATGGGGGTAGCCTTCTATGTGACCCTCTGGAGAGCTAGATGTATATGTTACTGTAGAAGTTGGTGGGAAGGGGGGACTCCATTGACTTGGGTCTGATTTTCAGGCAGGAAATCTAGAAGACAAAAGTCTGACAGACTGCTTTGGTGGTAAAACCAGGGGAGAGTTGCTCATATCTCAGTAATCTGTATTCCTGGATCTCATCTGGCAAAGGTACATGAACCTTTCTGATGGAGTCGATTAGGCCACATGGAGGAGCTTGTAGCAGATGCCACCAGTGCTTCACACATATCTCTTAGGCCCTTCCATTTCAGTTTGCTCCTAGTAACTCCAGTCCTAAGGATTTTTCTAGAAATGGAGAGGCTACTCTGCCTGGGGGTGAAGTAGACCAGAAGTGTCAGGGAATTAATTCCTCCTTGGAGCAGTCTTAGAACAAGATTGACTTGAAGTGTGAGACTGGGGTGTACTTGTACATTACAAATACCACAGTTCCCTTGTTTCTAAGCTGGGCTAATTCTGAGGCATGTGCCTGACACTACTTCCCAAATGTCCCTGTGGACATGAATGAAACTCTAGTGGCAGCTGGCTTTGTGTTGTGCTCTTCACTGGTTGTCTCCTCTTCCCTCATTATCCTGCTGGTGTTCTCTGCAACTCCCAAATAAACTATTTGCATTCAAATCCTTGCCTCAGGGTCTACTTTTGGAGGAACTCAAACTAAGACAAATGGCACTAGAGGAGGTCCAAGGAAGAACACCCTTATGAAAGGATTCTGGAACTTGTCAACCAAATCACAAAAAGGGCCCCGTTACTGGTGGTGATAAGAGAGGTGATGATAATCCTTGGCATGCTAAGCTTCACAATTATAAATATTCTCATCTGTGATGAATTGGAATGGAGTATAAGCTTATATAGTATCTCACATTTTTAGATATAGTGGCAATGGTAATTATGGTAATTATGAGGATTGTGGAATTGGTTATTGTTGTCACAGTGGCACTGAAGGGGAAAAAGGTGCCAGCCTCAATTCAACAACCATCAAATTATTCTCAGTGTAAATTCCAGAAGACCACTAATACAGCATCAAAAGAGACCATATTTCCTGTAGCTGGAGGGCAGATCCAGCTGAAAATCAGGTGCAGACCTGAGTGGAAGAGGTAGAATTGCAAAGACTTAATTCTCAGTCCTGACAAGTCTCTTATGCAAAAATTGGGGCCTTGATAGGGAAGGAGTGTGGCTCTGAGAACTGAGATGGGGAGATGTACTTGAAAACCTTGAATCTGCAGATTTTCCTGAACCCCTGGGCCTACAGAAATGGTTCACTCCCCATTGTTATAGGATAACAGGTTTTTTCATGGCAGAGAAATGACAAGAGGCAGACTCTTCATGAGATGATACTAATCTTCTTCAAGGTTTACCTCTACCCCATTCACAGATTCTAGGACAATAACTAGGATAAAAACTCAGCTTGAACTGCTGGGAAAATACATTCCCTGCTCCAGGAAAAAAGGAATCATCTCAAAAGAGCTATAAGGCTCGGCTGTTGTGTCCCAGCAGAATCAGGAGAACATACCTGAAAGTGGACTTTGAGGTTACCAGCCCAGCAGGGAGGACTGTAAGACTGGATACAGAGGATTTTGAAATGGGCACATTCCCCCATGACGTCAGCTTTAATGTACTGGGAAGGACTCCTGCAGTTGATGCTAACATGCCGCTGGGATAGTTACTTGAAGCTTGGAAAAAGATGGCCTGAAGCAAATGAGAAGCAATTGGTGTATAAATACCCAGCTCCCTTGCTCCTCAGGTGGGAGAATTCTTGGATGGGTGTTGAACACTCTTTCCTAGAGTTTTCCCTTAGGATTAAGCTGCAAAAACCTGAATAGATTCCTGGAGAGTGAAGAAATAGTCACTGGTGACAACTGAACAAAAGGCTGAACGTCAACGGGTCAAGGAGGAGGTTCTCCATCTTGAGTCAATCTGGACACCTGTCGGGACCCAGGATTTAAAGGTATATTTGGACAGAACCAGTCTAAGTAAAATTTTCCTATCCCTTTACCATTTTCCCTCCCCTTTGCTTTGACTCCAGAGATTAAAGAAACTATCTAGCAATCTCAAGATGGGAAGTGAGGAAAAAGAGGAGACATATAAGCCAGGGAAATAGATAAGAAGCCAAATATTACTTTTTATGGTTATAGGCTTTCATTTTAAATTAAGCCCAAGCTGTGAGGAAAGAGAAAATATATGATTAATCAGTTTTTGAATTTTTGTTAGTATTTTAGATTAGATAGTCTAATTACTGAATTGACATTGTGTTCTGATTTAAAAGTATGTAAGAGTGTCTTTTAACTAAAACTGATTCAAAAAGTCATGATACCTACCAATTTCATTCAGTTGCAGGGAAGATATTTCTGGACAATATCTAAAGATCCAGTGAAACAAACAAAAAACCAGATTCATTTGATTACGTCAAGTGCGCCTCTTCAGCATGCCCCTTCTACTACTTCATTATTGCTTTTATCTATTCCCCATATAGTCTGTTACAGTAAAAAAAAAAAAAAAAAAAAAAACATAATTGACAGCAACTGATGTAGAGGGAAGGTAACTTAGAGTACAGGAAGAAATCTAAGCTGTCTCATATGTTTCTTTCCTAGTTAGTCATACTTCAGTGTTGACAACTGCTTTAAAGCCATATTCACATTGCTTCATTTGTTTGCTTTTTCAAGCATAACAGGACATATAGACAACAAAAAAATGTACAGGAGATAAAGTTTGAAAACCATGGGGACATTTGGCTTTCTTTCTTGATTCTCAAAATAAATACAGTAATATTTGCTTCATAAGGAAGAGAGAAACAGGAGGAATTGAGATGGTCACCCACAATGTGGAATAAGTCATTTACTATCACTTGTTCCATCAGAATCTCCCATATCATTGAGCATTGTTTGACCACCAACAGCTCTGTGACCTGAGCTAAGTGTTTCTCTCTTACTGTGAGCTTTTGTGTTATAGAAAACAAAATCCAAAGCTATACTCAAATCCAGCAAGATCACTTCCCCTTTCTTTGCATGAACCTTCATTTACCATGAAAGGTAACAGTTTTTGTTGGCACTATTTATTCTCCTCGAAACACTCTTGATTGATCCCTGGGACCTAATATTTTTAAAATTTGTTACAGATTGATTTACTACATCATTCCTCACTCTACATCAGATTCTCTCTTGGTCAAATTCAGTAATTCAGAGAAAACAATAATTGAAATTGTCATAAAATATGGGTAGGGCTCAAGATGCCCATCTCTTCTTTTGAATCATTGGTTCTTAACTGTGCAGAGAGAAGTTGTATGTCTAGGCCAGTGATTCTCGACCAGGGTGATTTTGCACCCTCACCCCCATGACATTTGGCAATGTCTAGAGATATTTTTGATTGTCACAACTGGGGAGTGGTACTGAGGCCATCTAGTGGGAAGAGACCTGGAACACTGCTAAACATATGTAGTAGTTTCCTATTGCTGTGTAACACAGCAGCTTAAAATAGCACTCATGTATTGTCTCACAGCTCTATAGGTCAGAACTCCGAGGGCACTGGGAGGGGTATTCAAGCAGGTTCTCTACTTAGAGTCTCACAGGGCTGAAATCAAGGTGTTGGCCAAGCTGGGCTCTTACATGGAATCTCTGTGGAAGAGTCCATTTCAAAGATCATTCAGGTTGTTGGCAGAATTCAGTTCCTTGCAGTTGTAAGACTGATGTCCCCACTTCCTTTCTGTACGTCAGACATTCTCAGATCCTAAAGGGCATCCACACTAGTTTGTTCATGTCCCCTGCCATCTTCTAAGTCAAAAACAGCATGTTGAATCCCCCTTTTGCTTTGAATCTATGACTTCCTCTTCTGCTACCAGCCCAAGAAAACTCTTTACATTTAAAGGGTTTACTTAACCAGATCAGGCTTATCTGAGTAATCTCTATATTTTAAGGTCAACTCTGTGGGAGTTTAATTACATCTACAAAAATCTCTTCACAGCAGTACTTAGATTAGTTTTTGAATGAATAATCAGGGAACTTAATTCTGGGGGATCATCTTTAGAATTTTCCTATCCCAACAGTCCATAATGCCTAAGACAACCTCTCACAGCAAAGAATTATCTGACCCCAAATTCCAATACTGCCAAGATTGAGAAACTCTGGCTTAAGCATATCTTTTTGTGCATGGTGGAAATATTTTGTTGATCTTTCTCATGAAAGGCAGATTCACAGCCTGCAGCACTTGAAAGAAGCATATGTCAGTGGGTTTCTGATCATGAACCAGAACTCTCATTTTCTAGGAGCTGTTGGTCACAAAGATTCTAAGAATTATTTGACATTTGCTGGTCCTAACCCATCAACTTCTTAGCTTTACATCCATCAGTCTATCTAGTTTACATTCTTCTGTTCTTTGACACACATGATATTTCATTTAAAAATATTAGAAAAAAAAGAGGAATATTAAACATTCTTTACCTTTGGCTAGAAAACCAGAATGTGATCGTGTATGTAACTAGAATGCAAGTTCCTGATTACAGAGGTGTTCTTGTGGTCACTGATGTACTAAGCACCTAGCACAATTTGAGGCACATGGTAGGCACACAGTGAATATTCATTGAATGAATGTTTCCCAGTCAAGGATAATGTAGCAAGAGGAACCTTGACTTTCTGTACAAATATTAAGATATAAATGGGTCTGAGACTTGAATGGAGAATGCTTTTATTATGAAGTATAAAGAGATGAAGCATATACTTATGCAGCTTGAGATTAGAAATGCCCTGATGGGTATATAAAAGTGTGCAGGCTCCCAACCTTTCCTAAAATTAGAGAAGCCACCTGGTTTAAACTCCTACTCTAGGAAGACATCTACTGTATGACACCCCTGATGTATCTAGTTTGTGTTTGAGCCCTTCTAGATGGTGTCAAGGGATTTGGACACTTTGGAATAGAAATCTTCAAAGTTTTTTTTTGTTTTTGTTGTTGTTTTGCCTGAATACTCCGTAAAAGAATACCCCTTTGCACATTTTAATTTGACATCTAAAACTTTTTAATCATAAGTTAACAGCTGCAAAGAATGTAATTTCTGGCATATTCCATATCACGTATGTACTTTAAATATATTTTGTCAAAACATCCAGATTGATAGATTTAGTTCATTCAATTTGTATAATATGTCTTCCATACTATCAGGCAAATGCAAATTGTCAATCCAAGTAGACAAATCAGGCTTACTTTCTATGAGAAAATTCTGTATTCATTCTTCAATTTAAATAAACTGAACGACTTGTATCCCTGTGACAACCATTTCACTTCCAAATTCTAGTTCTAAGATAAATCGATATATAAATAGACATAGAGCCTTAAAATTAGTCTGTCACCTGGATGAAATAAGGCACTGTCCCATCAATAGTTCTTACAGATGATCTTTTTGCTTTGCTGTCACTACCTCAGGAGTTATACACCCTCAAGGTATTCCTTTGTTGGTTCCCCAAAGGTTCTTACACCCTGAAAAATGCATGATAGTAAGACTGAGGATTTTTGAACATAGGTTTTTCCTTTGTAAAGTAGGAGAAATACAAGGAAAGGTGACAAAGGGTAAGTTTTAACCTCAGATAGATACATTTTGGGGAAAAATACACATAGAGGTTGAGAATTTGGGAAATGATTCCTTTAAAACTATACATACTCATACATCCCTGGAAAAATCTTAATTTACTCCCAGGGATATGAGTTCCCCAGTCTGAAGACGGCTGGTTTAGTTGATAACCTGTTACATGTGGAGAAAGATCTTTTCAATTATGAAATAGTGAATTGAAATATACTTCCTACCATATATCTATTCCACTATATTTCAGTTCTCTCTTGAGTACCTAGATCAGGATAAATTCATCTTCTATTGATGATGCTCTAAACATTTGAAGTTTCTATGATGCATCCTCCATGTCTTCCCACCTCTAGGATTCATAGTCCCAGCTCCTTGAGTTGCTCATTATCTATTATTGTTTTCAGTCCCTTCACCCTTATAGTTATCCTCCCATAAAAATACTCAGACTTATAAAAATTTTCCTGAATTTTGATGTCCCAAACAGTATAATGCTTCTATTGTCATGTTTAAAATATTAATCTTAGTAATAGCTTTACAGTGTAAAGAGCTACCATTTACTGAATGATTAGTATATGCTCAGTGCTTAAAATAAACACTGCAATGAAGATACTATTCTCATTTTACAGATGAGAAGAATGAATCAGGAAAAAAACTAGGTAACTTGAAATAAGGTCAAGAGCTTCATTCAGCACCTTGTTTAATAATTAGTTGCTGGCTGGGCCAGTAGTTGATTTAACAGCAATATGACAACATACAGAGCATATTTCTGTAGGTATTCAGGGACCCAGAATAGTTGAGATATGTGATTAGGCAAAATGTTAAGATCACCTGAACAGCTTCTGGAAAAGTCCCTGTAAATCTAAGAGGAGCCTGGCATGTATCATGCTGCACCCTGTTCTAGAATAATCTGCTTAGGTGACCTAGTGCAATACAAGGGTTTCCAAACTGGACTCTGCTCAGTCCAAGGAATTATGTGGAGCATCTTGTGGACTGCTTCTGGGGAGACGGGAGGACCCTGGTGATCTTCTCAGCACCCCTCCTCTGCTTCAACCAAACAGCTCTGCTTTTCTCTAGTTTTACTTTCTTACATTCCTTCTATCAGCAGTAGATATAGAGATAAAATTGTAACAGAGGTAGAAATAGAGATATGGGTGGAGGAGGGGTGAGAGAGAGAGAGAGAGAAACCACTAGTCATGAAAAGAATACTAACTTTGGAATCAGTTTGCTTGGGTTTGATCCCAGCACTATACTATTAGGTGACTTGGGCATGGTCTTTAGCTACTCTGAGCTTTAGTTTCCTCACCTGACCTATGGCAGGTACTCAAAGATTTTTGTTGAGCAAATAAGTGAATGAATAAATAAGTAATTTTGTATTCTGGGAAAAAATAACCTTGCATGGTTACTTTGAGGTGTATTGCTGTTATAAGCAGAGTTTAGTAAGCTTGGTACATAGGAGGCATTTTGCAAATAATAATAGAACTTATTATTGCTGTTGTAATTATTATTGATTCAGTGCTTTTTTGGATTGATGTACCAGGTACCCATGTAGCACTTCTGTCTAAGCTAGTTGGAGATTCCTCATCAAACTTGAGAGCAAATATTATATGTTGCTGAATATTTGGAATGTGCCTGAGTTCAGAGGGCCTTTCCCATCACAAGAGGAGATTATGGGAGTCCCAGAGGCTTCTTGGTCCTCCACTCTTGCAAGTGTGACCTGAGGAGTTTGGTGGCAAAAACAGTGGCAACAAGTTGTCTGGAAGAAGTCTTGCCATTGTGCCAGATGTGCCAAAATCATATAACAACTCAGTGGGATCAATTCTTGTAGACCAAGATGTGTGCATGTTTGCTGCCCCTGGTATTCTTGGGGCTTGAATCATACTACCCAGTGATATCCACGTCTATCTGCTTAGCACATTCATTCACTGGGTAAGAACAAATTATAAACCTACAGACTATTCTTCTCGAAGGAGAAAGGAAAAAAAAGTGTACTGGGCTTTTGACCTGAAAATTGATGTCTTTAATCTACCTAAATCATTTCCAGTTAAATACAATTGTCTTGTGGAACACATTCATCTGCTGCAGATTATAAATTCTCCAAGGCAACACCTATGTCTTTTCATAGGTTGTGTAAAATGGTGCAAACACTTTTAGCACTTGTGCTATAACAGATGATTATAATTTATAACAAAAGAATAAGAACAATGACAGCCTAATCACATGCCCTAGAAACTTGGTGTGCGAAAGGAATCCCATTATATACATATTGTAATCCCATTACAACATATTGTGAAGGCATGTATGTTTCTCACTGGGAGAACCTGACAACTAATTTTTTCAAGTTTGGAAAACAGACCAATGATAGTTAATTCTAATTATGAAAAACTTCTTTGCTTTAAAAGACAGCTTTTCTAAAGAGTCTCTTTAAATAGCCCAAACTCTTTTTGGAGTATTCAAAATTGAATTTGCTTTTCAAAATGTAGATTAGACTCAACTTTTCAGGAACAAAGAAAGTGTGCAAAAATGGGGCATTGCATGTCAAGTGTCAATAGTGAAGCCTCATGTAGTGATCACAGTGAAAACAAGGCTCACCCTTCTATCCCTTGAGCCCATCAAATTCAGAATGTCCACATGTGGCAGGCGTCTTTTACAGGGCATTAGGTGTCCTCATTCCAGGCAAGAAAGCTAAACCAGCATTGGGGTCATTGGCTGTCATTAACTGTGTGACTCTGGCAGCCAAAGGCATCAATCCGTGCTCTCAAGAAGCCATGCATTATTCAGCATGTACTGCACTATTAGCTTAAGTAGAGATACTTTTTTTTAATTGAAACAATTATGAAGAAAAAGTTGATGACTTTTGTTCAAACAAATGAAAGAATTTGGGGGAGAAATGATGTATTTCTTTCTCCGTATATAAGTCATGGGCAAAGAGAGGAAAAGGAGAAGTTGGAGTAGGACTAGATAGCAACACAGGCTCAGAAGAAGGGACTCCCAGATTACAGATAACCATTACCTCGCGAGTCAAACTGTCTTTCTTACAAAACCCTCTGCTTGCAAATACCAGCAGATAGGTGAGCATCAGTCATCGCTTTTCTCTCTCAATTCTGAGGCATAGCAGGAAAAAGCAGCCACGTATACTGCAGCACTCAATTTAGCAAGTGAGTATTGCACAGGCACTGTGTTGGACTCAAAGATGGGAAGAAAACAAAACAGTAAGGGAAGAAAGAAATGTACATTTAATAAGACACCTGAATGCCTTCAAAGACCATACAATCTCTTTGAAACTGCTGTTTTCTACAGTAGAAATATGAGAATACTTTATTTTGAAGTTGGCTACTGTAATCAAATGCACTATTCATATTTTCCCAAGGGTTCTAAACCAATAGTTGATTAGTCTCTGCCCAGATTTAGGCAGGCTGATGAGACTCTTTCAGGAAGTCCTATCCATTGTGCAGAAAGGCTATTGTTAATACTACAGAAAAGCACCAAACACTTTAACAAGTATTAGGGCCAATGAAGGGGTACTTTGTAAGAGGCACAATGCCCGGAATTTTCATAGGGTTTCATTTCTGCACTCCTCAGTGATTTTCGTCTTCCTGCCTTATAAGCCTTTTGTGAGCTTTGTGTGCTCATGAGTGTCTAGATTGTCAAAATAGGAGTATTTAATACACGGAGTGGGTCTTGGGCCTGGAGATGAGTGTGTGAGGGAAGAGAGGAGGATCCTGAGTCGGGCGGAGTGAAAGGTAATTTGGAGACTCTGATCTTACTGGAGAGGAAAACGGTTCATTTAGATTGTTTGATGTTAAATAGACATTCAGATTTGTATTTCAGGTTCTGCCACACTTGTGTTCAGAAATGCCCCTCTCATGCACTGTTTCTGTTCAGAGCCAGGCCAGCGTAAACAGGATTGGAGAAGGGGAAGAACCCCCTCAGCAGAGGGAGAAAATCTATTGTGTGCCCTGAGGCGAGATGGATCTCTAGAGTGTAAAAATGTGTGCTTGGGACCACGTGGGAAAGGGTGGAGGGTGAGGAATCGGGCAGCCAGGGAACTGAAGCTTCAGCCCTTCCTAAGCAGAGGAGTGCGGAAGGTGGGTTGCTCACAGGGTGGAGAGCGGAAGGTGGGTTGCTCACAGGGTGGAGATGGGGGCTATTGCTCAGCCCCTGAGCAGGGGAACAACAGGGAACCGGGAACGTGTGCGGCAGAGGCTGGCTCTGCCAGGACGAGGTGCTGGGGCTATGAGGGTGGGGTGGGGGCCTGCGGGGTGGCTCGGAGCCCTGGCGGTGGCTGCCTGACGTCACCGGCCTCTCTGGCAATAGGCTGCGAGCTGAGCTCCCCGAAGCGGCGGCGGCGGCGACAGCGCGGCTTGGTCTCCGGCCCCTTCACTCCGCGCCTTCTGCAGCCGTTCACTGCAGCCGCGCGGCGGGGCTCCCTCCTTGCAGCCAGCTGGCGGCCCCAGGTAAGGGACACGGTGCGGCTAAAGCTCCGGGCGGCCGGGTGGCCGGGTGCGAGAGGGTAGGACAACCCCGGCGGCCTGCGCATGCACCCCTGGCCGTAGCTTCGGCCCCCGCCCCTGCCCCGGCCCGGGCTTGCACGCCGCCTCACTGCTCCGCAGTGCAACAGTTTGCAGCTGCCTCTTGAGAGCGGCAAGGGGGCTCTGCTGCACTCTACGGGTCTCCCTGGCTCTCGTCCCCGGGAAGAGCCTCAGGGCCCTCGGGCTGGGACTGGGAAGGCCCAAGGGAAGGTCTGTTCCCCAAACTTTGCAGGCGGGAACCCTCCCCCTTTCATTTCCAACACCCTTAGAAAGAAGCAGGATACTGTCAAGTGGGGGGCACAGAGAGATGTGGAGAAGGGGGCGTTTGCAAGGGGATGTGCTTTGGCTGAAAAAGAAAGGTGCTTCAGCTTTTTTTTTTGGTTGTGTGTGTGGTGGGGTGGGGGGGGTGGGGAGGTACCAGGGAAGAAGGATGGAGCGCGATCCTGCGTGTCAGCCGCAGCCGCGGACAGAGGCGGAGTGGGATGTGGCTCCAGGGTTACCCCCACGGGATTGGGACCTAAGGGATCTGACAACGTCCAGGGAGGGAGAGTCTGGAGGGGGAGGGAAGGGAAGGGAGGATTGCGTACCCGGAGCCGGCTCGGCTGCCCGGGGTGGGTGCTGGGAAAGGTAGGATCCAGGCGAAGTCATCCATTGAGAGGGCTCCGGAAAGAGGAGAGTCGGCGCTCTGGGAAGCAGGGACCGCTTTCCGAGGTGGCAGAGTGTCTGTTGCGATTAGAAAGTTGTGGAGTGCTCAGGGTGGCTGCTTTATCTGCTGAGTAATCGGCATCTCCGCGGTGCCGGCGCAGACCCTCTTCCCCGCAAAGTGGCGCGAACGCGGAACTGGAGGCTTTGGTGCGCGGCCAGGGACGGGCGGTCCGGCAGGGGTCCGCGGGCTGCGGAGAAGACGGGCAGCGCCCAGTTGAGGCAGTGTGCTCAGAGGGCCGCTTTGCAGTGGCAGTGATCATTCCGGTTCTCAGCGCTCCCCCGGGCAGCGGCTGGGATCCTAACTAAGCCTGTTCTCTTTGCAGCCTGGTGCCCTGGCAAAGGAAAAGGGCGCGCGAACACGCGTTCGAGGCGGGGCCGGAGAGGATCTCCTGGGCAGCGCTCACTCCCTGGCCGGCTTGCTTGCGCGCAGTTGCTCCCTCTGTCCTTCGCTCGCTAGCGCATCCCCTCCCACACCAGGGAGTAGTTTTGGGTGGCGCGGGCTCCGTCCTCTTCTCGGCTGGTGAGAACCGTGTGCCCAGAAGAGGAAGTCTGGTGTGCCTGGCCCCTCCCAGCCCAGCGCCGATGAGTGCCAGGGAGCCCAAGGAGCTGAGGCTGGCGCTGCCGCCGTGTCTCCTCAACCGGACCTTTGCTGCCCCCAACGCCAGCGGCACGGGCAGCGCTAGCGCCCGTGGCCCGGGCGCAGGAGGCGGCGGCGGCACATGCATCACGCAGGTGGGACAGCAGCTCTTCCATTCGTTCTCCTCCACGCTGGTGCTGATTGTCTTGGTCACCCTCATCTTCTGCCTCATCGTGCTGTCCCTCTCCACCTTCCACATCCACAAGCGTAGGATGAAGAAACGGAAGATGCAGAGGGCTCAGGAGGAATATGAGCGGGATCACTGCAGCGGCAACCGCGGCGGGAGGGGGCTTCCCCAGCCCGAGGGCGGCCAGGCCCCAAACCAAGCAAAAGAAACCCGGCTGGAGAAGCAGGGCCGGGACTCTGCCTTCTGCGTCTCATCCAACGCCTCTTCTTCCCCTGGCCTCCTGTGCCAGCGTCCCTGTGCTCCTCCGCCTCCACCACCGGCCCCCAGTCCGCAAGGAGCACACACAGCCTCTTCCTGTTTGGACCCAGCTGGCGAGGGCCTTTTGCAAACGGTGGTACTGTCCTGATTGTCTAGCCCCTCTCCTCTTCCCTTCCTCGTTTCCAGCATCTTTGCCGTCCTTGCTTTTTCCCTCCGGCCTTCCTCTTCCCCTTTCCTGCGGCCTCCCTTTCCTCTTCCTTCTTTCCTTATTTGTCTTCCCCCTACTCTTTTTCTCCTCCGCCGAGGCACTGTGCGGTATTTGTAAATATTGGGCGAGGAAAGTCTCGGAAGAAGAAATAACGCTGATAATAATACTTTATTATTCATATTTATAGTAATTATTATAATATTAATAACACGATCCAAGCGCATGACAAATCACATAAGTTCTCATTGTCAGTGAAGGATGTGTCTTCCCTCTCCACCCTGCGCCCCGTACAATATGGAGGAGAGACCGCACAAGCTACCAAACATGTAAAAGGCATTGACCCCCTGAACAAAGGGAGTGGAGGGGGCCTGGTATGTTGTACATAGCTGTCAAGTTAAGGTTCAGTTACCTTTCTTCCCCTTCACCCCCACTTTTCCTTCAGCTTCCCTCCCTTCCCCATTCCCACGTTCAGCCGGACTCAGGCAATAGTATATTATAAAGAAAACGTAAACATTAAGCACCAGGACTACAAGAGGCCAGAGACTGTCCCAGAAAAAACGTTTATGACAGGCACCGCTCTCCAGTCAGCCCTCTTCTCACCTTTAGTTAACTTAACCATTCTCTTTTCCAGGACCAGGCATTTTAATTTACTTTTAGAAATGTCCCTCGCTGGCCGAGCATAAGTTCATTAAAAATCTTTAAATGAGTTTTAAGAAGAAAGAAAGAAAGAAAGAAAGAAAGAAAGAAAGAAAGCAAGCAAGCAAGCAAGAAAGAAAGAAAGAAAGAAAGAAAGAAAGAAAGAAAGAAAGAAAGAAAGAAAGAAAAAGAAAGAAAGAATGAATCTACTGCTTTAGTCCTTGCCCCGCCCCCCATCTGTACACCTTTGAATTGTGGCATTTTCAGGATTCACAGAGGATCCGGGAGCTGTCCAGACAGGTCTGGTGCTGAAATTGTCTCAGAACTGGCTACATTCTTCGGTTGTGCAAGTCGAGGAGGGGACGTTTTGGAAAGTGTTCTAGCTTTTTGTTGGTTTCTTTCCTCTTTTTCTACAATCGGGTTTGCGTGTACTATTGGTTTTCTTCTTATTAAACATTGCATAAGTTACCTTCTTTTGTAAAAAAAAAAAATTTAAAAAAATAAATTAGGTGATGTGCAGTACTGAAAGTGCAGTATCTAACCAACCAGAATGTTTCTGTTTAATTTTTAGAACAAGTGCACCTTTGTTATATATTTATTATATTGGTACCAAATACAGAAGCAAACTATAATTCTGTACTATGTCCTCCAAACTGTATATTCTAGTTCTTAATTCCCAGCTGTTGATATAATTGATACCACTGGATGAGGAATTCAGTGGTGCAGGCCTGGCTTCTGCTGTTTCCAGAAGTGTTCTTTTGTACCTTACTCTGTAGTAGATTGTTATAAAAATATGATACATATGTTTTCTTATTTCTTTTGCGAATAACAAAACAACCACAACAGAAAACAAACAAATAATGGATGTGCAGGAATGCCATCTATTAAAACATGGTTAATATTTAAACAGTGCCTGTAGTCCTCCCTGCATGCAATTACCACCTGGAGGCAGTGGTGTGTGTGCTTGCTTGTACTGTATGTGTTTGGGGGTGAGACTGGTGGGGATGTTGGGCAATTTGGACGACAGGACATGCAAATTTTAAAAGACGTTATATCCAGTAACTGCTTGTAGGATAAAAATGTTTGCAGCTTGTTTAGTTAGATATCTGTGCCTGTAACTGAGATGCAGCTAAAAAGGGCTCTCTTTCTCTTTCTCAGTGTGGCTTACCTAACTTCATTGACTGTATGAAGAAAGAGTAAGAAAAAAGAAAGTGAGAGAAAACGATCAATATTTTTGTTCTCTCTCCTAATGCCAGACAAGGCCATCTATGTTAGAAATGGAGTTTACCTATGGTTATTTACCACTTGTTTCTTTGGGTTGATGATAGAAGGGGCCAGAAGCATATTATAATCTTAACTATATGCAGGCATCCTTTCTTGGGAACAGATTTGGAAAATGTATGAATGAGAATGTTCTACAAAAAACTCAACCAAAAGAGACCTTACTAACCTGCAGGATGTAAGGCAAAATTGCCCCTAAGTGCATCCCTCTCCCAAGCAACTAGTAGCTCTAGATTCTCTGTCTTGGTTCCAGGCATATGTGCTCTTATCCAGAGAAAATATTACCTCTGAGGTTTTAGGTCATCTATTAAATTGCCCAAACTAAATCTACATCTTTTATAAAAATAATTTAGTAAGCTAAATTTTAATCACCAGTTAGATATCCACTCAAGACCTTTCCTGAAGCACAGAGGATCATCATTTTAGCATGCTGTGTTGTAATATTAGGAAGACTAGGTGTAATCTTTGAGTGCAATATATTAAACAATGAACCAGATTCTCTCCAGTGCCTTAGTCACTTCCTAGTAATAGGTAAAAGAGGGCATTAACTCCCTCAGGCCACTAGGGAATCCTTTAGTACATCAGAGCTCTACATTGTACATCAGAATGACTAAGGCACTGTGAAGAAGAAAGTCCATTAATTTTTGTAGCTCACCCTCATCTAGCTATAGCTCTTTAATACCTTATTACAGAATGACTTTTGGACTTGAAATTTGAATAGGATTAGGGATTCAGAAGGGAACTTCCTCATTTCCAATGAGCTCCACTAAGTGCACGGATATTACTTTGTCCCCCTTATTTGGTGCACTTTTTACAGTGAATAATTTCCCACTTTATTAAAGCAATAAGATGTTCTGTTGTGAGCAGTGCTGGATGATGACTCCATTTCCTTGGTGCTGAAGCTACTCATATGTTTTGCCTTATGAATCATAGTGCATTCAAGGCATGCAATAATAATCCCCTTTCAAGGAGCAGCCTGTACACTCTAGGGGGTAATGATGAAATCGTCCTGTAAAATTTTTCCCCAAAGGAATAGAGGAAACAGGAGAAATAAAAACATTATATATATTGTTTTTAAAAGACCCTGATACCTCTAAACATGGGCACACATCCATAATATGTTCTTAATGTGCCCCTTTAAATATGTATGCCTTTCTCCATTAATTGACTATGGCTTAATATTTTTAATAGTGCTCTATGTAAAGATGATGTGATCTGTGAGTCAAATTTCATGCTGAGTTAATATTCTCAGAACTCTATAAGCTGGTGGTGTCACTTGAGATTTTTTATGAGATAAGGAATTACATGAAATTCTAGTAATGCCAGTCCCCACACCAAATTATTGCAATAAGCACATATCCAAGCAATTTGAACCGACCCTGTTTAAAGCGTTGATTCTTATAGAGCTCAGTTGACAGTCTAAGGAGTTTGGGATGCTACCAACAGGGCATTTTGGATTTCATTTTATATGAAACAAAAAGCAATCTGGAAATAGACAAATTTATTTTAAGGATTTTATTCACTGATGTCCCGTCAAACTAATTGCTTCAAATCCCTATAGCTACAGCTCAACTTCTGCACTTGCTAGTCAGTATTCATAGGTGGCATGCTTGATTCTTATTGTTTTTAAAGGTTAGAAAATTGGAACGAGAATACCATTATGTCAACTGTATGGGACTCTGAATCTTAAAGATGTAGATGGATATAATCTTCTTTAGAATTTATATACACTCATAGATATGTATTTATATATGCATACATTTTGTACAAATTTACAATGGACTTTTTGTATTCTCTTTTCTGTCATTACAAGAATGAGATGGAAACCAAATAATTGTTCCACCCTCTTATCCAGAGAGGATACTGAGAAGTCGGGTATATGCATGCACCTATTTCTCTGGAGTTAAATCTGATGACTTTCTCTTTATTTAATGAAAGGGGAGAGTCCTGTTCGACTCGGGGAAATTGGTAATTAGATAAGCTTCCTTTCCTTGTTAGTGACTCAGATGTAGCAAGATAATGAATTTATGACCATATCTATGTGGTCTGAATATCTAGATGGAAAGCAAAAATACCTAGAAGAGATTTAGGACCATCTAGACCACAAACCTGAATTGTGGCTCAATTTTTAATTTTCAACCTCTATGTGGTGTGGAGATACAATTTATATCTGCATAGCTAAAGGTAAAGTGAAAATATGATGATTATCTCTTTAGTTTGATAAGTAGTTTTTGGAAAATATGGATAAATTAGCTTTAAAACAAAACGTTGGCATCTGACTTTTTCCGCCATTTCTATCTATATCAATTGAATTAATTAGATAATGGTTAAAACTCCATTTTCCATTGTGTAGACATGCTTTAACTGCTTGTCTGTGGGTGACAGTTGAGCAATTGCTGGCCAATATTATGTGGAAGTTATAGGTTAAATTAGAACCAGAAACTTAACCTGGTCAGGTTTCTCAGGTCCATACCCATGTGAATCTGGACTTTGAGTCTAAATCTGAAAAGCCACTTATCTGAGCCACCCTTTTTTGGAACTAGTGTTTGTGGCTTTATATGTGTTTTAGTTTATGTTAAAATAAATTGACCTACCTGTTGAGGGGGTATTTAATCATTGAACATATATCTTATTCTGATTTGGTTTTGATTTATTTGATAACATTTGAGAAACAGCTTCAATGGTTTGAAATCAATATTTATTAATGTCACCAACCTAATAATACAATTGGTGCCATGTAGGAATGCTTAGCTTAGAATAAGAATTTAATTAACGTTAATTGGGGACAATGTCTTATCAAGATGGTCCTACCTGTATGAGGCAGGGGCATGTGATTTCACCATTTTTTTTTTCTATAGAGAGGTTAACAGCAACAATAATGATGATAACAAGACCAGCAACAGAAAAAACTGATTTTGGAACTTGAGTATATCCAACAGACAGAATAAACCAGATACCAGAATTTGTGGAAATTTTGTTCTGCTTTTCTATCAATAAAAGAGTTTTCTTGTTAATTGGCTTTTTGGACACTATTTCCTTATTAACTTAATTTGTCAAATAGCAGGATTACAAAATTATTCATTCTATTACCCCCAGATGCTCAAAGGAATTTGTTTTCTAAATTCCATTACTCATCTGATCTTCCTCACAAACCAACTGCATGTGAGAAGTAGGAAGTGTATACATTTTAGAATAACCCAAAAAACTGAGTCCAGTACAATAATTGGGCAATCCTTTTAAGCAGATGCTCAGGCTCTTTAGGTCATATGCTTAGTCTCTCAGATTTCCTCTCTCCCTGCTCATGCTTCTCTAATATAGCCAGATGTATTGGGAAAGGATATGGTTGACATGATTTCGTGGGAGTGGGTAGTCTGAGGTGCTATTGTTCTATCCATTTTATGTGCTGACATTCACCACTGCAGTCTTAGATCCCAGAACTTTGTCCCCAGGCTCAAAGTCATCATCCATAGGAATCTATACATCCTGCCCCCTGCCATCCCCGGGTCCAGCAGTGCTCTCACACCTTAACCCCTTCTTATAAATATAGGAAGTTCTGTGTCCTGCATGCCATGGACCTACTATTGAAAGGCATGGGTGTCACAACCCAGTCTCCAAACATGGTCTTCTTTACTCCTAGGAGGTGATATTCTTTAACCTCAGCTGTTTGACTCAAGAGATGGATGGGCGTTCATTTAGCTAGGTCTCACAAGACTGACAATGAATCTACTTGCTCACTCCTTGATTATCCCTATGTTGACTTAATTAATTTAATGCTAGCTGGATATTCTCTCTGATTAGTTGTTGAAATCCAATCTCTTTTTCCAAAAGTACCTCTCCAAATATGTCCCAGTCTTGAATTGATGCTGATAGTATTAGACTTCCCTTTCCAAAAAGTTGACGCTATTTTTCAACTTTGAAGACCAAAAACAGGCTCTAGTAAGAACTTTTATTAATCCCTCTTTCCTACCTTATGTTGACCATCCTCTATCTGCATTTGCAGATCCTCTCCCTGGATCATGGCCCTGATACAGGATTTTTTTTTTTTTTTTTTTTTTTTTTTTTTTTTTTTTTTCCGGTATGCGGGCCTCTCACTGTTGTGGCCTCTCCCATTGCGGAGCACAGGCTCCGGACGCACAGGCTCAGCGGCCATGGCTCACGGGCTTAGTTGCTCCGCGGCACGTGGGATCTTCCCGGACCGGGGCACGAACCCGTGTCTCCTGCATCGGCAGGCGGATTCTCAACCACTGCGCCACCAGGGAAGCCCCTGATACAGGATTTTTAATTTTAGCTTGGAGGGTTATGTATATTATTCCATGTTACAAAACTTTGTTCCACACGGATTTTCAAAAATCCTGGGAAAACCCCTCAAATACACTGAGATGGCAAAAAATACTCACTTTTCACATACAGATGTGCAAAGCAAATGTGACTTCTCTATTTTCCCATAATTCATCCACTCTTTCTCATAGGAACCAACTGACAGGGTAGCCCTTTTAAGAAAAATTTCAAACTCTCAAATTTTCTCTTTCCCCCCTGCTTCTTTCCAAGTTAGTGTCTGGGAATGACTTACATGATCTCATGGTGACAAAAGAGGAAGGTTCCTCAGAGCTGTGCAGTGTTAAACAGATCGTTGCTTGTTTGGGCTGCGGCCAGTCCACTCTACGCCCTGGGAGGCAAGTTCCAGCTAGTATCCACCACTGTAGCCTATGATCCTAGACATTTTATATAGTCTCAGAATCTGAGTCTGCAGAGGGCTTTTTGTTCCAAATGCAAGATCTTGCTGTTTTGCTGTGTTATAAGCATCTCTAGACCTCCTCAACTGGGACAAATGAGAATCTCTGGGTACATTAGTACATCCCATTCAAGCAATGGGAAATAAAAAGACTTCCAATAGGTGGTGCCTATTGTCACCACCATAGTCCCAGTGCCCCTGCCTTTCTACAGGAGAAAGGAGAATGCATTAGCTCTCCCTGGTAATGGTTCCACCTAGCATAGCCAGGGAGATTTTCTGAACTCTCTACTCTAAAGTCCTCAGACTCTTTGAAACTGTTAGAATGCTTATCATTTGAACCCTCTCTATTGCTATTTGTCCCCGAATTAAGGGACTTGGGGAACAAGAACACTGGAACCTACCCTCCTCAATTAATATTTGAATCCCTTCTTTCCCACAAATTGGGCTGAAAGGGATAGACTTTTTAAATATAGTCCCTTAAGGACTTCCTCTGGTATAGCCAAACAAGAAGGAATAGATTTGGGGCTTTTTGCTTTCTAAATGTCATGTCCTATACCCTGACTCAAACCTCACAGGTAAGTCTTAAAATGGAATATAGCATGTGGAAGTGTGATTAGCCTACTGATAAACAGGCTGACATCTGGAGGTACTTTGGAAATATTTTATTAGTTACATTTGTTTACACAGAGCTGGTTATTTCGAGTTGAATGGAAGGAATTCAGGGATGTCAGAAAGACATTATCTCCTCCCTCTACTTGCCAGTGTGTGAAGTCCCTAAGTTAAGAGCTTAGTTCCAATGGTTTATGTTGTGTAGCCCATCAAGCTCCCTTGAGAGAGATCATAGGTGTCACTAGTATTTCGTGCCTCAATATGTATCAGCCTTTTCTAGAGATCCTGCAATAGAAAGGAGAGGAAGAAGTAAAGGTCCTTAAGTTCCAATAGGGGCAGATATCATCAGAGAAGAACAAAGAAGTAGAAGCTGGAAGACACACTTCTCCAGCTTTGCCATTGTGGGCTGGACCCCCTTCACCTGTTACAGTGTGTCCTGTGATTACACCCTACATATGAGAATGTGACAATGCTGTGGCAGGTTTATTTGCAGGAGCCAGGTTAGTCCCATTCTTAGCCTCATAGGTAGCTTCGTTCCTTCGCTGCTGTTATACTGCCCTGTTTCTGACAGTTGTCAATCAGCCTGCAGTCCCCACTCTTTGGTCACATTCCCATAGCTAATCCTGCCTTGGCCACTGACAATTATTGTTTTGAATCTGATTGATGAGATGATCTCTTTGAATCTTTCACTTCTAATATTTGAGAGTTCATTCAATCAACATATATTCACTGAGAACAAACTAAATGCCAGGCATCATTTTTGGTGCCAGAAATACAGCAGTGAACAATATAGGCAAAATGTCCGATCTTCAGAGATTTCATTCTAGTGGAGAGAGAAAATAAACAAAAGTCATAAGTAAATTATGGAGTATCTTGTAGGGATAAAAGTGTATAGAGACAAAAAAGGAGGGAGGGGGATAAGGAGTGTTCCACGAGTGTTAAGTTAGGGTGGTCAGTGAAGGTTTCACTGAGAAAATGATCAGAGGAAAGACTTGAAGAAGTCTCACAAATATATGTTTGAGTTAACTGATGAAAGGGTTTTTGGCTAGAAAGAGGTGTAAAACCCATTTCAACCAAGGCCCTAGTTTTGTAAATGAGCAAATAGAGATTTTGGTTTAGAGGGAAGGCAAGAAACTGATGCTTACTGAACAGGGTATCAAACTGACACTCCCCAAGTAGGGAAGTGGGGTAAAATCTGTCCCTAACATTGAGGAGCTCATAGTCTAATTAACCAATAAATTTCAACTCAGTTCAGTTATGGTAATAAATATATGTAAAAAGTACTTCAGGAACACAAAATAAGTAGCAGCAAAGTCAGTAGGGGAGGGTTAAAAAAGGTTTCCCAGAGGAGGTAATACTTTAGTTAGGTTTTAAAGGATAAGTAGGAGTTCACCAAGAGAAGGAAAAACATTTTAGGCAAAAAGAAAAGCATGTCTGAAAGCACAGAGGTAAGAGTGTTGTGCATATTTGAGGAATGTTATGAGTTTCATACTGGAAGTGACATAAAAGAAGTCTGAAAAATAAAGTAGGCAAGACCATTAAGGATCCTTCAAGGTGATCAAGTAAGACATATTTCTGTTCTCTGTCTAACCTTTATGACATCTATGGAATCATTGGATCCATCAAACAAAATATCCATTCTAGAAAGTATAGAAACAAGAGGCCTACTCAGATCCAAACACTACTTCTCACTATTCTTCGAGAATTGCTAGATTTCCTGCACAATATGGCAGTAATCGGCCCAGCTATAGATCTTGTAAGCCCCATGGTATGGGGACAAACAGTACACATTCCACTTTATGGAGAACCAACACAAAAGGGGGTGATCAGTAGATATTAACAGAAAGATCTGAGCCAGAATGCATCAGCAATAATAATAACAATAATAATAGATCTTGAATGAGCATGTGTTTGTCAGATATGTACAACATTCAGTTTAGAATCCTTTGGTTTTGCTAACTGATGAATAAAAGAGGCCACCCTCTCTAGGGCTGAACCCATGTTCTATTTTCATGGGGCATAAATAACATCAGGTAATTGATCAGTGTATAAAAATGCCTTTCTTCTTGTTAACCTTGCTAAAATAGAATTTTACATAGTTTAAATGTAAAACTCAAAGCCTCAGGTTATCTAGCTCAGGGTTCTTTTTGTTCCAAAACATAGTAAATGAAGGAAAAGTCTTCTGACAACAAAAATTTAATAATTAAAATGATGGTTAAAATTTGTGCACAAAACTTATTGGAAAAATATGTATTTAAAAAATGTAACTACAAAGAAAAGTAAATAATTTTAAATATATTTCTGTGATTGCATTTTATGCAATTCCTAAAAAATAATGCATGTAAATTTAAGACTTTTTCCACTATAGATCCAGAGTCATATCTGTATCACTGTACTGGGAAAAGCATATTTGTAGTTCAGAAGTATGTAGATATTTTAAAAAATATATCACTTATGATTATATATAATAGACTTCTTGGCCAGTTATTTCTGTGTATATGATAACATATCCTATGATCTATTTAGTAAAGTACTCCAAAAATTGGGCAGGAGGATAAAATTTTTTAAGTGTGGTTACAGAACTAACATAGAAAATCCTTCAAGGAAAAAAAAAAAAGGCCTTGCTTGTTTTGAGTCACAAAATCGTAATATAGAGATTCCTTCATTATAAATAACTGAAAATTAATATTAAACCACTCCTTTCTTTCAAATAAGCTCTGATGAATTGAGGTATATAATGTTATGAATTAAAATTTAGCCATGTACAACAGATTCATAGGAGAAAAGATTGTGTGATGAAGATAAGAAATTTCCAATTTTCAGATTTCTTTTCAATTTTCTTGCTGTTAAAATAAAAAGTGTCATTGAATTTCCCCCCCAAAAAAATCCTTCAAGAGTAGGTTTTGAGAATAAGTTTTTCTGTTGTGAGTGGGGAGTCAGTGAGGAATTTTGAATGTAGATCAGCAACAATGTATAGAATAGATACAATGGTGGTTGTAGAACTAGATATAGAGACACCAGATAGAAAGCAACTGCAATAATCCTGTAACAAATGATGACAGTTTGAACTAATGGGGATAGAGATGAAGAATAAGTGTTTATTCAAGAGAATGTTAGGTTATTGATTGATGGAGTTGGTGATTAATAGAGGCGTGGTGTGAGGGAGAGGAAGCAAACAGAAGAGGAAAATGCAGAGAGTAGATTTATGCTTTCTATTTTGTGGATTAAGACAAGCTTGGCCTGAGTGCTGCTTAGCTATCATGAGTTGGGGACAAAGCTAATCATTAACAACTGGGAGTTCAAATGGAGGTCTGGGCTTTGCTGGAACAGCCAGAATGGGTTTTTTCCCAGGCTACACTCAGAATGGTAAAGCCTTGCTCTGTGGAGCAGCCTGAAATTTGACATTTGAGATTCAAGAAATAGCACTGTCACTATCATGTAATTCCTAGATGACTACTTATCATCTGTCAACTTACAGGAGTTCTCCATATGTTTGGAAGTGTGTGTGTTCTGACATTAGCTTCTAGGCCATTTGTTGCAATTCTGAGACATGCTTGCAGGGAATTGTGAAGTTATATAGGATCTATTATAAACCCTCTCTTGGAATAGAGAAATGATCAGATATGACACCATTGACAGTGATAAGAATTGATACTGTTGAGAAGGAATCCCAGGGTGTTGGTGAATTTATTGAAGAATGAATACAACCAGGATTATGGGGAACTCTTGGCTCTGCCACTTGGTATCCATGAGACCTTGGATAAATTCCTTAACATTCCATGCTTCAGTTTTATGAAAGTTTGTTGTGTGAATTAAATGAGAAAGTATGTGCAAAGGTCTGCCAATAGTGGGCAATGATTGTATGGTAGTTTATATTTTTGTTTCCTTTATGAGGATTGTGTAGCAAAGGGAGGAGGTAGTTTTCTGGTAGATGATTAGCAGCAAACTTATGTTCTTTGTTCTCTAAAAACACAGTCTAATCTCTGGCAAAGTGCCTGACACATAATAGTTATTCAATAAAATGTTGTTGAATAAATAAATGAATGAATGAATTGAAATTTTATAAACACGTTTCTGTTAAAGTACTTTGATACTACTGTAGGGATCTAGCCAGAATCACACCAACAGCAGAAAATTAAAAATCAACAGGATATTTGTGACAGTCATACATTTCACTTGACTTCCGATGGTAATAAGAGTGGCATCATTGGAATCTTTGGTATATCTTCAAAGAAATGTTTTGCAGATATAATGCTCCACCACCACATGTTATCCTTACTCTATGGTTGTCTGAATAGCCCAGAAAACTTACTTGTAGGACCTGAGCCTTAACGTTTTTCATGGCTGGTACAAAAGCAGTGAGTCAATCATAGGAACTGAGGCCAAATGAACACTTGTTGAAGAAGAGGATCACGTAAGCAATTAGTCACCTGGCATTTTCTCAGTGTCCATCAAGTCTTCTGCACTGGAGGAGATGCTAAAGAAGAAGGTAGGACCCAATCTTCTCAAATAAATTATGACTCAGTTAGGGAGACAACACTTCCAGAATGAAACAATACGAGGAAGATTAAGTTGAAGTGGCAGTTATGAATAAATAATAAGCCAAGTTGAATGAACACAAACTGTCATTGATTATATAATCTTCTTTCACTCTCATGTCCAGAAACGAAGCCATAGGATTCCACTTATGTGTAGTCAGAGAAATCTGAGTCTGATAGCAAGATTTGGAGTTGAGGCAATGAAAAGCCTAAGCTCTGTCTACACTAGAAAGTATGTTGCTGTCCCTCAGTGGTTATGAAAACTATAGACCTTTGGCAAAATTGCTGCAACCCCTCATTTCTCTTTTTTCACCTATCTCAGGATGCTCTTATGGTCTCTGAACTGCCCAGTGTCTCACTCTGTGCCCATCTTCCACTTGAAGGTCAGTCCTCCTCCTTTTGGGTTGCTGGACCCAATACCAATATATGGAGGTGGTGTTTCTCACACCTCCAAAAGGCAATTCTTGGACACCAGCTGGGTGTCCTACAATTTAACTAAATTCTGACACTATCTATCCAGAGATAGCATCAGAACCCACAGGTAATGGGCTCAATCCCACAAGACTGTCCCCACCCTCACTTCAAATATCAATCACAAGTCCAGGTTGTTACTTCTGACCCACTGGCTATAAACCAGAGCTTCCCACAACTTCCTCCTCAAATTCAATTAATTTGCTAGAGTACGTCACAGAACTCACAGAAACATTTTACTTACCAGGTCACCAGTTTATTATAAAAGGCTATAACTCACGAATAGCCAGATGCAAGAGATGCACAGAGCAAGGTATGGGGAAAGAACACAGAGCTTCCATGCCCACTCAGATGCACCATTCTCCCCAATTCTCCATGTGTTCACCAACCCAGAAGCATTCTGAAACCCATTTTTGTGTTTTGTTTTTGTTTTTTTTTAGGAAAGCTTCATTACATAGGCATGATTGATTAAATAACTGACCATTGGTGATTAAAGTCCATCTCCAGCCTCTCACCCCTCCCTGGAGGTCTGAAGGTGGGACTGAAAGCTTCAATCCTCTAATCTTAATCACATGGTTGGTTCTGCAGGCAGTCAGTCCCCATCCTCAGGTGCTTTCCTTGGTCACTCTTAACACTTAGGAAATTCTAAGGGTTTTAGGAGCTATGAACTAGGAACCTTGGAGGAAGACCAAATATATATGAGAAATTTGTTTTTGTCATTTGAAAGACAAAATATACATTTTTCTTATAAATCACAATTTCACACTTCGCAAAGTCACACTTTCCCTTAAGACCATTGTCTCTCTTTGAAAATTCAAAATGAAAGGGTCTCCCTCTCTTAATATCATCTGTGACATATTACTTTCCTTCTCAGAACATTACTCTTTGCAACATTAGGCATGGTTATTTGGTATTTATCACCAATAATGACTATGATGCTTTAAGATACTATTCTCATTTCACAGAAGCCTACAATGTCTTAGGTAGGATTGGGTATTTCAGAGCAGGATTCTGGGTGCATGAGTGTTGATCTTGGTACCGTTCTGATCATATCAAAGGAGTAACCACCTACTTTGCCCTCAAGAGGCAAGACCCAGAGCAGATTAAGACCCATAGAGGCCTCAGGCTTTGAAAAAATTGTGGTTTCCCAATCTATCTCTATCACATGATTTAATATAAAAATAAAACAAAATGGTTATATAAATCAGGAGGTCCATTAATACAGTTCTGGTTTTCCCCATGACAGCTATTGTAATGATTTGTTAAAATAACAGTCCTTATTTTTTCAAGTTCAGTCTGCCTGATGGAAAATCTAGCCAGCACCAAGTGGACTTAGTGAAGTAACTAGTGTGAACTCTACAAGGGTCAACATCTTGGATCGTGACAGAGGGGTCATCTCTGGAAATGTCATCAACCAACCCTCTAAATCCACTGGGCTCAGTCCCCAAGGAAGGGGCACCTTAGTCTTTACATCAGTGTGGTTCCTCCTATGCAAGGAGGGGGTACAGTGGTGCCACAGGGTCTTGTCAGGCCTGCTGACACTGATTTCTAAACTCTCCTTCAGGTCTGAGGATCATTTTGGTGTAGTGGAACATGGGAAAGAATGTGTTCACTCTACACCTTCTAATCAGAAAGCTCTTTGCCTCTTTGTATGCCAGAGTCTCCTTAGGAGCTAGCCCAGGACCATCAGTTATCATGAATTATGCTCCCTCTGGGTCACTCCACTTGTAGGCCTGCAGTGGAGTCTGCCCAGCCTTCATTCACTTTCCTGGATTGCAGAAAGAAAAAAAATACCAGGTGCAAAATCTCCAGGAAGATCCTGTTTCAACCCAGCAGAGCATCATTGACCTCTCTTCTTTTTCCTTGTAGAAATGCTCATCAACATCATTTAAAGGAAGGGAAACTTTAGCACCAATTATGAAGTATCCTACCCAGACTCAAAGTAGGTGTTTTTCTTTGCATCTGTTTTATATTCAACAAAGGTATCTCAGTTAACCTTCAGGGTAAAATTTCAAGGGTAATTATTCCTATTTTATAGACTAAAAACTGAGTCTCAGGGTGATTAAGTAATTTCCCCCAAGATCACTCAGTGAGTAACTGACCGAATCTGGTTTTGAATTAAGATTTGCTCCTAATTACAAAGGGTATATGCTCATTAATTATTTACTGTGCTGGTAGAACAGAGATGCTTTTTCTCTGTGTACTAACATGTAGCATTGGAATCAAATGGAATGACCCAGCTTTTTGAGCTCTGTTCTTTTTTGTTGGCATGAAAGGGACAAAAGAACCTCATGGCCTTCAGACCTTGCTGTAAGAGTCAGTAGTTCTGACAGTTCTCCCCTTCCAAAGACAAGTAAATAGAATTATGGAAATAGGGTTGGCAAAGTCATTCCCTCTGAAACAAACCCCAAAGCCACAGCCACCCACCAAATTGCATAAAACAGAGCTGTGGCCCAGATTGGGTACACAGAAGTTCCAAATGCAGTGAAATAAAACACTAGCGGTATAGCTGTTGGTATATAACATTGTTGGTGAAATAATCAGTTACTCCTTTAGGACTGAAGAATGTCATATGCTATGTCAGAAGTACTATCATTATTTTCCAAGGAGGCAGACAAAAAGTGAAAAAGTTCAAATTAGGTCTAGGTGGAGGGAAGAATGAAGAAAGGGTCTTCTATAAGGAAAGTGAGGCCATAGCTATCAAGGGTTTGAAATGTATATTTGAGCTTATTTGTTTTTTAAAAATGTTGTAAATCAAAAGATTGGAAATGTTTCACTATCATTTATTCAATAATAATGAGCTGCAAAAATGAAGCTTAGAATTTTCTTATTCATTCTTCACAGAACTCTGTGAAGTGGGAGTTGTCCTCACTCGTAACTTACTGATTAAGAAACCTGGGCTTAGCAAAGGCTAGTGACTTGCCTGTGGCCACAGGGTGAGTTACAGAGCCCCAGAGTCTGGCCCCAGAGCCCTGTGTTCCTCTAATCTGGCAGATTCACCCTATTCCTGTATCTTCTCTGTGTTCCCATCCAAGTTTTTTGCTAACAGCAGGCTATGCTTGGTCCATCATGAAAATTTTTCCTCTGCTCCATGAATGCTAACTAACCAACCTCTCTTGCTACTGTTTTGGCCTGTAGCAAAAGGTTCAAAATCCCTCCCAGCTTATTTACTCCACTTGTCCACCTTTCTTACTGAGAAATGTCTGGCAAGGTGCAGATGACCCATTTTTGAATTGTGGTAGGCTATGGCTAAGAGCATGGGGTCTAGAGTCAGGCTACCTGGGTTTGAACACTGCCCCCATGACATATTAGCTGTGTGAATGTGATTTTGTGCAGGTTACTTAAACTCTCTACTCCTCAGTCTTCTAATTTGCAAAACTGATAAGAGGATGAAAGAGTGAAAGGGCTGCAGTAAGGATTAAATGAGTTAATATATTAAATGAATTAATATATGCTCAGAACTGTGACTAGCACAAAGCAAATGATCAATAGATGATGTTGTTGTGTTTGCAGTTGTTAAAGATTAGTAATTAGAAACTTTGGGTCCATTTATATGTTAATATATAACATTACACATCACAATCCATAAGAAGTGAAACCAACAGTAACTTTCAGACACAAAACAAGGAGAGGGCTTCCCTGGTGGCACAGTGGTTGAGTGTCTGCCTGCCGATGCAGGGGTGCCCCGGTCTGGGAAGATCCCACATGCAACAGAGCGGCTGGGCCCCTGAGCCATGGCCGCTGAGCCTGCGCGTCCGGAGCCTGTGCTCCACAACAGGAGAGGCCACAACAGTGAGAGGTCCGTGTACCGCAGAAAACAAAAACAAACAAACAAACAAAAAACAAGGAGAGGTTCTGTGGCTAAGAGTGTGGACTCTGAACCAGACCACCTGTCCTCAGATCTTGGCTTGTCACCCACTAGCTGTGTGACCTTGGGTGATTTGCTCAACTTTTTTGTGCCTCAATTTTCCCTTTGAAATATGGTAATAAGAAGATGATTTACCTTGTAGGAATATTACAGTAATTAAAAGCAAGTTAACATTTCGAAAGTGCTTAGAAAATGCCTGGCACAGAGTAAGAACACCTAAGTGCTCATTAATGGACAACAAATTAAAGGACCAACTGAAGATGACATTACTGAGGCCATTTCTTGAAAGCGTGGATTTTCTAACCATCTCGTCTATGTGTGTGGCCACTGCAGTTTTGCCAGGTGTTCAAGTCAGACTTGTTAGCAAATTCTGGGAATGTGTCAACTTTGGTCGATAAATACCAAATTTCAGTAACCTTAGACTAAAGGCCTTAGTGGCTTACATGATCATACACAAAAATAAAAATTGATGTATGGTGAGAATTGAAAAAGAAAACTTGCATTTTTGGATCAGTTCTCTGATCATCAAGAAAACTCTGGTAGCCCACTATAGGCCACGGATTATGCTTTGAGAAATTTAGGCCTCAAGCTGTAGGAATTTCCTCTGACAATGTGAAAATCCCCCTTTGTACCATGGAAAATGTGAGAGGAGGGCAGCAGCGTATACAGCCACCCACTGATGGACACAAGGCACTGCCCCTAGCAACCCCACAGACAGTATCCCTTGGCAATGTCTAAACCTAGTTTAATGCCCAGGGGACCAGTGCATGTGGATGAGTCCCTCTGCAGGACACAGGAAGAAGCAACTTGTGGTGGAAAGAGCATATTGACTTTGGCCTGCGTTAAATTCCTGCTAATCCCTCACCAGCCGTGGGAACTGGAACAATTTACTCGGACCCTCTGAGCCTTTATTTTTGTCAATCTGAAAATGAAGATAGAGGTACCAATTTATAAAATAACTTAGATTTTTTAGTAAAATAATTCATATCATGCATCTAAAACAGCAACAAAACATAGGTTATCATTGTCCTTCAATAGCGGCAATCATTTATTGCGCACTTGCTAAGGACACAGCCACTTAGGATACAGTATTCACTGTATCTCCACAGAGTTCTATGAGGCACATTCTATTAACTCTTTTTTCGATAGATAAGGAAACTTAGAGTTGGCAAGGTTATATAACTTGCCCAGAGTCATATGGCCAGGATTGTGGGAGCCATGATTTGATCCCAGTTTCGTCTGAATCTAAACTCATGCACTTTATACCACATTTCATACTACCTTCTCCTCTCCACCCCCTCTATTACACCACAATTCTTTCAGGTCTTCAAAGGCAACCACCCAATCTTAGAACAAATATATGGACTATAATATTAGTTATCCATAAACTTAGCCCAGGTTACTTATTTATGGCCAGGACTTTGGTAAAGGGCAAGGCAGCTGGGGGTGAGCAGAGCAGAGCCAGGCAGCAGAGCTGATTGACCCTGTTGGATGCAGTTTATTTTCAGAAGGAAGATGCATTTTGGGGTCTGATCTTCAGCTCTTCCTATCTGGTAGTTCTGAAACAACCTGCTCCAGAAAGGACAGGCTAAAATTTACTGTTCCACACTTGTTTGGAGATATCACTCTGGCTTAACCTGAGGCCTCTGATGAAAACTCTAGCACATGATTGTCAATGATGTTTTCACTCATTTTTCCTTGAATGAGGCTCCTAAACACCTTCCAATAGCACCGCCTTGACTTCTATATTGCTATTTCTTATATTAGTAAATCCAAAGAAGGCTAATGGGCCTCCAAATTTGGGAACTAATGAGGCTGGACATTCAGTGAAGCATTTGTTTTACAGTTTTATAAGAGCAGCTTATTCAAGCAGGGAATTCTCCTAAGTAATGGACTTCACTTACCCTAGCTTAGGAATGAGATAAGCAAATTAAATAGCAACAACTCCCTGAGCACAGACAATGTTCCATGGTAGGCATCAGGATCCAAGACATTCTTCTTCAACTTGAAACCAGAATAAAAATGATATGCACAGCTCACACACTGGTACATATTAGACATATCTGCCATTGGACATTGTGAGATTTTTGCTTTTCTGGTTAGGAATACCCTTGTGCAGAGATGAGACAACTTTCTTCTAAAAGGATTGGTGATATTTATCCTCCCACTCTGGAGGGAGGAAGGTATTATTGCCCTTTTACAGAGATGGTCTCAGGAACGGCTGGTATACTGTTAAATATGAATCACCACTCAGTCTACCAATCTGTCTCCATGAAATGGGGCCAATATACCAATACACTCTGGGTAAGTATTTCTTAGCAGCCACCAGCAATCCTTTCCAAAATTGCTTCAGGCCACCCCCATTTACTTGCTCTGCTACTTCTCTCTTTGCTCTTTCTTCTCTTCACAACATGCCCCATGTTGGCTGCTTACCATGGCTCCTGTTCTACCTCCTAACCATTGAATCCATGACCCAGTTTCAGCCTTGTTATCTATGGCAGAAGCTGTCAGTGCCTCCCCTATATTCCCTTGATATTAGTGAATGTCATGAGGATTCCCTTACATGTGGATGTCTTCTTACTGCAAACATCACAACTCTCGGCCTGAATTCTTTTTCAGACTGTAGGAACATACCATGCCTCCTCCCATGGTAGCCAGCAGTCCCACAGAGTTGATATTCCCCAAAGACCACTACCAATTTCCCCTGCTTCCTTGCCTCTAAGATAGATCAGTTCTGAGATGTGTTCTATACAGTCTCCTAAAGACTCTCCTTGAATAATTTTTCCCCTCCTCTAATGGTGCTCCTTCAAATCACCTCCCAAATAAATGAACCCTATTTAAATCTTTGTCTCAGGGTCTGCTTCTTGGAGTAGCCAACCTACAATAGACATGAGCTTTTAGACATGAGCCTCCTCCAGTACATAAACTTATATCTGTCTTCTGAGACCTAAAGTAAGAGATCCCAGCCCTTAAGTACTACCATAGTCTCCTGAGAAAGACCCCAGTCAAACCTGATCTTCACCCAGGTTCCTCTAGGCAGGAGAAGCTTGAAACATTACACATAACTAAATTGATGCCAAATTTAATGATTTATGCAAGTGAATAGACCAAATAAGGTAGTTTGTGAAAAACTGTCCCAAATTACTTGATTACTCCAAAAATAATTTTGCATGAACTTGGCTTGGTATGATGAGGCAATATAATATGGTGGTTAGAAGCTTGCGTTCTAGAGTCAGCCCTCTTGTACCCCTCTCAGTCAGTGTCTTTGTGGTATAGCTTTAGGGGGAAGGCACAACCTCCTAGGTATGTCCAGGGGAGGTTACTTTCATTTGCTGAGAATAATCCTCAGCAAAAGGATATAGCTGTGAACTGTTAGCAGCCAACATTCTCAGTAGCTGAGGGCCAGGTGCAGTGCTTGGTAAAGAGGATCTAAGTGGGACATCAACAGCCACTACAGAGATCCTCTACTTCCTAAAATGTGTATCATATTGCTAATAACAGAGTTCTACAGTCATGTCTACTATGGTGATTAGAAAAAAAATCCACCAATGCTTATCTTGTTTCTTGATCAATTAGTAATAAGAAGTATCCTGATGTTTTTCTTCCTCTCTCCCCAGCCTCCAAGCATGTGACCTCTTGCTGGACATAGTGGTCATAGGCTATTATCAAGGAAGACTTGTAGAAACATCTCTCCATCTGGTACCTCATAAATTTCCTGCTAATCTTAGGGATTCTGATTTGCTCTCAGACCTCACTTGGATAGCATCTCTGCATCTATAAAAGTTTTGGCAGAGGAAGGCAGTTCTACTGTCTGGTGGGTTTATAAGAAACCCACCAGCCTGTTTTTGGACAGACTGTCTATATTGCCACAACATGCTTTGGGTCCAGGGACTAAAATCTTGGACCCATGCCATCATCTTTCTGAAAAGTCATTTTCTGTTAATTCTCCCCTTCACATGCATAGATACTGTTTACTAATGGATAACAGAGTTCTTGAGCAAAATGGGGTGGTGGGAAAACACTGAATTAAGAGACCTGAGTGTGAATCCTGGTTTTACCACCTCCCAGTTGTGGAAACCTCAGCAAGTCACTTTTCTGCTGGGCATCCTTTTCCTTCTTTATAAAACTGCTTCAAAAGACCTGCCATGAGTCCTTCACAGGGTCATTGTGTGATCAAGTGAGAAAACACATACTAAAGAGCTTTATAAAATGCTATCCCAATGTAAATTATTAATATTATTGCCACTGCAATTATTAGTATATTTACCTTTGACTGTCTCTATCCTTATAACTTTGGTTGATGAGTGGTATAACCCCAAATAGAATCCCATGGCAGCCTCAGCAATGACTCCACTTTCCCCTGAGCATCATCCCTTAGCTCCTCAGTGATCTATTTTCCTCCATCTCTGACATCCAAACAATTCCTCTGGGGTTACAGAGTAAGAGATTTTCTCAGATTCCACAAAAAATTTACTAAGGGAAAGCCAATGGAAATTTCAAAGAGTGACTTCCTACTGAGTCCAGTCTTCCTTTTCTGGTAAATTATTCAACATTTATCCAATATTAGCTTTACAGAGAAATAGAATTATTCTGCTATACTAAGGAAGATAATTTCAAAATCAATTAAAATGAATAATTTAACATTAATATATTTGTTTACCTAATCACTTTTAACACAGAAGTTAACTTTTCTTTCAGTGCTGTACTGAGAACCCTTCAGCATTATCATATGTGATATCTGTAACATAGAGCTTGGTTCAAATCCTAGTTCTGATTCATGCCATCTATGTGGCCTGGAGCAGAGTACCTAACCTCTCTCTTACACAGTTCCTTTAATCTATAAAGTGAGAATGTTAAAAATAAAAACTACCTCAAAGAGTTTTTGTGAGACTTAAATACCATAACACTAAAACCTTTTTCAGAGATCCTAACACATTATACATATCTAAATAAATATTGTCTACCATTAATATGCCATAATATGGCCCAAGGCATAAAATAGCTTTATACCCTATTTTAAGAAAGAGAAAAGTAAACATGGGTAAACACAGAAATCTGTAGATTCCATGCTCCTGCTACAGAATAAGTGGAGATTTGGGGGGAAACATGATCCCTTTGGATTAATACATTGCTCCTCATCTTAGAACTTGTCCCTTAGAAGTAGAATCTGATATGGGCATTCTTTTTTTTAAAATTAATTAATTTATGTATTTTTGACTGTGTTGGGTCTCTGTTTCTGTGCGACGGCTTTCTCTAGTTGTGGCAAGAGGGGGCCACTCTTCATCGCGGTGCGTGAGCCTCTCACTATCGCGCACCTCTCTTGTTGTAGAGCACAGGCTCCGGAGGCGTAGGCTCAGTAATTGTGGCTCACAGGCCCAGTTGCTCTGCGGCATGTGGGATCTTCCCAGACCAGGGCGCGAACCCGCGTCCCCTGCATTGGCAGGCAGATTTTCAACCACTGCACCACCAGGGAAGCCCTGATATGGGCATTCTTGTACAAGTGATTTTTTGTGGGAGAACTCTCAGGTAAAACCTGCAAGGGAGTGAGGAAAGCAGGATAAGGTCGAGAAATTAGCAAGAAAGTAGCTATAGATCCAGCTGAATCTAGACTCAGATAATCCCTAGTCCCAGGGAGTTTTGGGGTGTGAATTCACCACTGAGGCAAGGGTGAAGCATTTTCTGACACAATTGTTAACCTCTTTGTTCTTCTTTAGGTCTATTAGTCTAAATGGGCTTATGAAAAATTTAGATATCCCTAAGCAAACTCAGTTTCAAATGAGGTCCTATAGCTAAGTGTTTCTCTCGTCCCTAAAGATCCTTGCTAACAGCACTAAAATTCTAATAGAATATATTAATCTAAAAGCATGCAAAACCTTTTCCAAACATCATTTATTTAACATTTTAAAGTCAGTTTCCCAATGATACTACCCAGCTCTTCATATTTTTTAAAATTTATTTTTATTTTATTAATTTTTAAATTTTTGGCTGCATTGGGTCTTCGTTGATGCACACAGGCTTTCTCTAGTTGCGGCGAGCGGGGACTACTCTTCATTGCGGTGCGCGGGCTTCTCATCGCGGTGGCTTCTCTTGTTGCGGAGCATGGGCTCTAGGCTCGCGGGCTTCAGTAGTTGTGGCTCGAGGGCTCTAGAGCACAGGCTCAGTAGTTGTGGAGCACGGGCTTAGTTGCTCCAGGGCATGTGGTATCTTCCCAGACCGGGCTCGAACGCATGTCCCCTGCATTGGCAGGTGGATTCTTAACCACTGCGCCACGAAGGAAGCCCCCATATTTTCTTAATCTTGCAAATAATTCTATATGTAAAATTGGTATCCAGGCTGCCTAACATTGATATCTAGCCTATATAAGTGCAGAAAAGTCAAGATTCTCATATGAAGTTTAAGGGATTTTTTTTGCCCCCAAGTACTTAGCATTTAAATTTCTGGAATGAATGGTTTGCTCCTATTACCTTCTCACAATAGGCTTCCTATGGAAGTGGATTCTGTTATATGTTTGACCAAACATTCATTATTTTTAGCTCTTTCCTGAGAGACATTAACTTACCATGAAGACGGCACGTTAAAATAATGTGTAAATCAATGGCATAGTTATTAATGGTATAATAATGGCATGTCAGGCTCTACTAGCCTGACGACTGCCTAATATGGAAGCTAACAGCAGGAGAGCCATGAAATAGTATGTCTGCTTCTTATTCTGAGGGAAAAAAAAAAAAAAAAAAAACATGTTAAGCCTGCAGCTTCAGAGTTAAAATAGCATCATTTTCCCTTTGAGGTGAAACATTTCTTTTTGAAACTATCTTTAAAGTAGCATGGTGAAATATGTGCTTTTTAGTGCAGTGAGTACCTTGCTTAATGCCAGGTGATCATCTGCTTGCTTATTTATTCAAAAATATTTATTTAGTGCCTCTCTTTCACTGAGTACTAGGAAAACAAAACAAAAAGAAAGACATTTCTCTTCTTTTGCAGCTGATAGTCAACCGTAGTAGAGAATTGAATTGATAATTCCAATTACAAGTAGAGGTAATCATTCCAGAAGCACCCAACCTTTCCTTTAGAGTCAGGCAAGGATTCCAGGGAAGAAAGCATAGTTCTGAGCTTCCAAAAAGGTGGGAGCATAATGTATTGATGGAAGGCATTCTGAGTTCCCTCAAGTTCCACAGTGGTAGAATCTATGTCTGTTCATCTTTTTATCCCACCACTTAGCACAGCACCAGTATGCTGTAGATTATCAATAAATGTATGTTGAAGTAAGGGAGAGCATGGGACAAAATAGATGTCATGTTCAATATAGTGTCAAATGAAGTTATATGTGTGTGTATGTATGTATGTATCTGAAGCTACTTATGCCAATTGACATCTCTATACCCACCTCAGCCTTACAGTTGTTTTTTTAATGGCAGAACTGATTACTGCTCCTTATACAGTTGCTTGCCTGAGCAATGGATTTAAGAGTGATTGCTTTATCCATTCCTCTGTTGATAGACATTTAGTTTGCTTCCATGTTCTGGTTATTGTAAATAGAGCTGTGATGAACATTGTGGTGCATGTATCTTTTCAAATTACAGATTTCTCCAGGCATATGCCCAGGAGTGGGATCGCTGGGTTATATAATAGTTCTATTTTTAGTCTATTAAGGAACCTCCATACTGTTCTCCATAGTGCCTGTACCAATTACATTCCCACCAACAGTGTAGGAGTGAAGTAAGTCAGACACAGAAAGACAAATTTCATATGATATCACTTATATGTGAAATCTAAAAAAAAAATGGTACAAATGAACTTATTTACAAAACAGAAGTAGAGTCACAGATGTAGAAAAACAAAATTATGGTCACCAGGGTATTAAGGGGAGGGGATAAATTTGGAGATTGTGCTTGACATATACAAACTACTACATATAAAATAAATAACTAATAAGAACGTACTGTATAGCACAGGGAACTCTACTCAATACTCTGTAATTGCCTATATAGGAAAATAATCTAAAAATTGGATATATGTATATGTATAACTGATTCATTTTGCTGTATACCTGAAACTAACACAACATTGTAAATCAACTATAATCCAATAAAAATTTTTTAAAAGAGTGATTGCTCACTCTTCAGTTGGATAAAATAGACGATCATTTTTATTTTTCAGATGACCAAATAAGGCTTCTGCTCTTGCTCCCTCTATTGTACATTATTCATACAACAGAGCAAGGCTTTTAAAGAATAGGATAAGATTCAGATCAAATGTAGAAACTAATTAAATTACTCATTCATCAAATACCTATTGATATTGTACTACGTGGCAGGCTCTGTAAAAAGTCTCAGAGATAGGAAAATGAAAAGACACAGTCTTTATCCTCAGGGTGTTTACAGTCTTTGAGGGAGAGAGATGTTGAAACGGATATTTACATTGTGCTGTATGCATTATCATTAAGGCATATATAAGATGCTGTGCGACCACAGAGGAGGGAAAATGATTAGGTGTGTAGGGTGAATTAGAATTGGTTATCAGGGAAGATTTCTTAGAGAAAGTGATACCTTGGCTGAACATTATAGGATAAGTAAGGATTAGGTTATGTAGGTGGTTATGGAGAAGAAGGATGTTTCTTACAAACATTGGGAGAAAAAGAATTATGATGTATATTGGTAATGGAAAGTTAACTAAGTGTAGCATGCAAGGAGAAGTAAGGAGAAGAGATAAAAAAAAAAAAAAATAGTGGGAAATGTCCATCTCAGCACTATTCACAATAGCCAAGATAGGGAAGCAGCTGATGTATCCCATCAACAGATAAGTGGATAAAGAAATATGATATATACATATAATAGACTATTTTTCAGCCTTTAAAAAAAGGGAATCCCACCATTTGCGACATGATGAACCAGGAGGACATTATGTTGAGTGAAATAAACCAGTCACAGAAGAACAAATACTGCATGATTCCACTAATGTGAGGGATTTAAAACAGTCAAACTCATAGAAATGGAGAATACAGCAGTGGTTGCAAGGGGTTGGGGAAGTGAGGGAAATGGGGAGTTGTTACTCAATAGGCATTAAGTTTCAGTTATGTGAGATGAATAAGTTCTACAGATCCAAAGTATAATATAACAATATGGTATTGTGCACTTCAAAAATTTTTATAGGGATAGAACTCATGTAAAGTGTGGGTAGAACTCATGTCAAATGTTCCTACCACACACACAGGAAAAGGGTACAAGGAAACTCTGGAAGGTGTTGGATATGTCTATTACATTGATTGTGGTGATGGCATCATGGGTGTTTGCCTGTGTCCAAGCTTATCAAATTCTACACATTAAATACGTACCTCACTCACTTATAACTCAATAAAGCTGTTTTAAAAAGATAGTGGGAAATGGGACTAGAGAGATACATGGAGTCAAACCATAAAGAACCATGTATGTTATACAAAAGACTTAAGACAATTCTACAGATAATTTGAAAGTTTTGAATAAGGGAGTAATGTGGTCAAATTTGTATTTTAGAAGTATAGCACTGGCTGCAAAGTCATCAGGAGATGACTTAGAATGTATTGTAGTCCTCCATGTGATTAGTTATGAGAGCCTGAGATATATGTATGGACTGAGTAAAGGGATGTTTTTGAAGCACATATCAAGAGTGAGAGAGATTATTGGGAGAGGAGAGAGAGGAGATAATTGCTGGGTTGAGGTCCTGATGAGTCAGAATGGAAATGAATCTAGATCTCAGGCAGGAGTTAGACCTTCACAAGAGGAGAGTCTTTTTTTCCCAGGGAAATCCGAGTCAAATTGTCAGTTGTCTATGAACGCAGGTAATGAGATAATAAGCTCATTATCATACAGTTCTTGTTGCAAAGGAATTGGACACTATCCCCCCACTTCCATTCTAGCCAAGTTATAGTATTCCTGTGGGCAGGATCTATGTCTTTTTCTTTTTTAATGTATACTCATAGTTGGTACAGTAAATGACACACAGTAGATAATTAGTAAATGTGCTTTTTTTCTTGCAACTCAATATGGGGTCAGTTATCCCATAAGAATTCAGTATGTGAGTAAATGTGTGCTTAATACTCTGTAAATTATTTTGAGTTTAATAGTGTTTGGAATTAATCACATTCACAGCTTTTCTTGAGACACAACTCTACATAAGTACCACAAATAAAGGAAATATCATTGTATATTCTTTAAGGAGGTTTATTACATTATAGACCCTGGCAGAAAGGGTCAGTAGTAGAGAATCTTCATTGTTGTTTTGAAGTTTATCTCAAGAAAGTCATGATTATGTATAGTGTGAATGATGAGAATTTTTTCTATGAGTATGCAGGTATTATGTCTCCAGCACTTGCTGGCATGGCTAGAAGATAAAAGATATGATAGCATGGGAATACAACAGAGGTGCTCATGTTCATGGAAAAGACTCTTTCAAAAATCAAATTAAAGAACTCCTGACAGAATTTTTTTGGCCTCCAAGAACAGTAACAAAGAGTTAGAGCAGTAATTTAAAGTTTTCATGGGATTCAATTCAACTAAAAAAATGTATATGGAGCACCTGCTATGCAATGAACTATACTCAAGTTTATTGTACTTTTGTGGAGTTAAAAAAAAGGCACCCCTCCAGGAGGATAAATTATGAGATAAAGTCTTTGTTTAGCAGAGGAATAGTAACTCATATTTTTCTTCAAGCCCTGGACCAGGACAAAATCTTGGCTGGTAGTCCTAGAAATCATTCAACCTTGACTTGCCATGTTGATGAAACACATTTGTGTAGTGCAAAAGCTGCATAGCCTTATGTAGGAGTCCTGACTATTTTGGGAATCCAGAATACAAAGTTGAAGTAGATCAGTCCCTGACCTTAAGCACTCTCATCTTGGTTGAGAGAGATATATACAACTAAACATCAAATTGACTCTAATGCAGGGCACAGGAGCATTAAGCATTCTAATTGAGGCACGTACACAGTTCTATAGATACCTAAACCATAGGAAATAAAACAGACATATGTATCCCAACGGCAGCATGATATTGTGAGGAGGCTGCCATGGGTTTATACAGCCTAGCAACAAATGTAGACAATAGAGGGGAACCATCTGTGAAAATATGAGTGGTTCCATTGCATATAAACACTCAGATAATATTTTAATTAGTTAGTTTCATGGCTATAGAAGTACAGATCTAAAATTATATTTCTAGGGAAAGAATAAAGATATCATTATATACTGTAGTAAGTATTGGCTAGAGTTGTGAACAACTAAGTCAAGCAAGGTCAAAATTAATTATGGGGATTAGGAATTATTTTTCAAAAGAAAGTTATACTTCACACATTGCATAGTGAACAGACAGTACACATTAACCCTCAGAGAAAGTTTACAGATACAGATGTCAAGAAAATAGATGTGTAAATAAAGTATTTATAATATATATCTAAACATAAATGAAAATTTCATAGTATTTTTGGGTAATGTTAAAAGTAATCTTCATTTCTTCTTATAATATGATACATCATAACATGCCTCAATGTGAGATAAAATGCTGGCATGAGTGGGTTATGGATCTCTCCAGGAAGGCATATCTTTGGTTCCAAGATTGATTGACCTGGTAAGTAGAAAACACAAGAGACCACTACTCTTATCTGAACAACCAAAATAATCTGCATAAATAACAGTATCATATTTTCTTTTGAATTCATCAAAGAGCTAAGAATATGATGCAAAGAAATTTAAATTAATTAGCCTCAGAAAATGACAAGTCTTACAAAAGAGAGACCAGTGGCTGCTCTCATCTCAGATAGAGTGATGGAAGGTGGCATTTGCCACAGACAGGAAAAAGGAGAGACAGGACAAAATATTAAGTAATTTAACAGCATAGATAGTCATGATAGATTAGAATTTCAAGGTACCCCAGGCATGGAGTGAATCTGAATTACTCTTTAACCCTTTCTTTTGGGGATTTACCAAGGTCTCAGGGGTAGTAAAGTAAAAGCTGGAGACAAGACAGGAGAACTGAGAGAGAGACTCTCTGAAGCATGGGGTATTTACTCCAAATGAAAGTTGGTCACTCTTCTCCGACTCCCTTTCCATGCCACTTCTAATACTAACAATATGACTCCTTCCATTAATATTAATAGCAAGCCAATCACATCTCCTTAAAGAGCCACCTATCCGGAAAAAACTCTACATTACAATATTAATTATACTACAAACATTCCTCATCATGACATTCACCGCTACAGAACTAATCCTGTTCTACATCATATTTGAAGCTACACTGGTCCCAACCCTCATCATTATCACCCGCTGAGGTAATCAGATGGAACGACTCAATGCAGGGCTCTACTTCCTATTCTACACACTAGTAGGATCCCTCTCACTACTAGTGGCACTGACATACTTACAAAACACAACAGGAACTCTAAACTTCCTCCTATTACAGTACTGAGCCGAACCCCTATCCGCCTCCTGATCCAATACCCTCATATGATTAGCCTGCATGATAGCCTTCATAGTAAAAATACCCCCTTTACAGATTACATCTTTGACTACCCAAAGCACATGTAGAAGCCCCTATCGCAGGCTCCATAGTCCTTGCAGCCGTACTACTAAAACTCGGCGGCTATGGTATGTTACGAATCACACTCCTGCTCAACCCACTGACAGAACACATAGCCTACCCCTTCCTAATACTTTCCCTGTGAGGAATAATTATAACTAGCTCAATCTGCTTACGCCAAACAGACCTAAAATCACTCATCGCGTACTCCTCAGTTAGCCACATAGCACTCGTCATCACAGCCATCCTCATCCAAACCCCCTGAAGCTACATAGGGGCCACTGCCTTAATAATCGCCCATGGCCTCACATCCTCTATACTATTCTGTCTAGCAAACTCGAACTACGCGCGGATCCACAGCCGAACTATAATCCTGGTCCGAGGTCTACAAATCTTTCTCCCACTGATAGCAACTTGATGGCTGCTAGCAAGTCTAACAAACCTCGCCCTACCCCCCACTATCAACCTGATTGGAGAACTATTCGTAGTTATATCAACATTCTCGTGATCAAACCTCACCATCATCCTAATGGGAACGAACATCCTAATCACTGCCTTATACTCTCTATACATACTAATTACCACGCAACGCGGCAAACACACCAACCACATCAATAACCTCACCCCATCCTTCACACGAGAGCACGCCTTAATAGCCCTACACATCATCCCCCTCCTACTCCTGTCACTTAACCCTAAAATCATTCTAGGCCCTCTCTATTGTAAGCATAGCTTAAAAAAAACACTAGCTTGTGGAGCCAGCGACAGAAGATAAAAACTTCTTACTTACCGAGAAAGTGCCGCAAGAGCTGCTAACTCATGCCCCCATGCCTAATAGTATGGCTTTTTCAAACTTTTAAAGGATAGTAGTTATCCATTGGCCTTAGGAGCCAAAAAACTGGTGCAACTCCAAATAAAAGTAATAAACCTATTCACCTCCTTTGCCCTGCTCACACTACTAATCCTAACTGCTCCTGTCATAATGTCCAACACAGATTTCTACAAAAATAACAAATACCAGCTTTATGTAAAAAATATCGTTCTCTGTGCCTTCACCATCAACCTAATCCCAATAACAATATACTTCCACACTAACCAAGAAGCACTTATCTCAAACTGACACTGAGTTACTATCCAAACCTTCAAACTAACACTCAGCTTTAAAATAGACTACTTTTCACTCATGTTCATGCCTGTAGCACTATTCATCACATGATCCATCATAGAATTCTCAATACGGTGCATGCACTCCGATCCCAACATCAACCAATTCTTCAAATACCTACTTCTTTTCCTCATCACCATACTAATCCTTGTCACAGCCAACAATCTCTTCCAACTCTTCATCGGATGAGAAGGAGTAGGGATCATATCCTTTCTGCTCATTGGATGATGGTTTGGGCGAACAGATGCAAACACAGCCGCCCTCCAAGCAATTCTATACAACCGCATCGGAGACATTGGATTTCTCGCATCAATAGCATGATTCCTTTCCAACATAAACACATGAGACTTACAACAAATCTTCGCACTCAACCAAAACACCCCAAACTTCCCCCTCATAGGACTAGTACTGGCCGCAGCTGGAAAATCAGCTCAATTCGGAGTTCACCCCTGACTTCCCTCAGCAATAGAAGGCCCCACTCCAGTCTCAGCCCTACTCCACTCAAGCACAATAGTTGTAGCAGGTATTTTCCTACTTGTCCGCTTCTACCCTCTAATAGAAAACAGTAAACCCACACAAACATTAGCTCTCTCCCTGGGAGCTCTCACCACCCTATTTACAGCCATGTGTGCCCTTACCCAAAACGACATAAAAAAAATTATTGCCTTCTCCACCTCTAGCCAACTCGGCTTAATAATAGTAACAATTGGCCTTAATCAACCCTATCTAGCATTCCTGCACATTTGCACACATGCTTTTTAAAGGCCATGTTATTCCTATGCTCCGGTTCCATTATCCACAACGTAAATAATGAACAAGACATCCGAAAAATAGGAGGACTATTCAAAGCTCTCCCCTTCACCACAACTGCTCTCATTATCGGCTGTCTTGCACTAACAGGAACACCATTCCTCACCGGATTCTACTCCAAAGACCCCATCATTGAAGCCGCCACTTCCTCTTATACCAACGCCTGAGCCCTACTACTAACACTAATTGCCACCTCCCTCACAGCCGTCTACAGCACCCGCATCATCTCCTTCACACTACTAGGACAACCCCGCTTCCCCCCTTACGTTTCCATCAATGAAAATAACCCCCTATTAATCAACCCTATCAAACGCTTATTACTTGGAAGCCTTTTCACCGGTTTCATTCTGTCCAACAGCATTCCCCCTATAACGACTCCCTTGACAACCATACCCCTACACCTAAAATTAACTGCTCTTGCAGTAACAATCCTAGGCTTTATTATCGCACTCGAAATCAACCTCGATATACAAAACTTAAAACACACCCATCCCTCAAACTACACCAAATTCTCCACTCTACTAAGATACTTCCGCACGACGCTACATCGCCTGCTCCCCACCCTAAACCTAACAATAGCCCCAAAACTAGCAACCTCTTCACTAGACATGACTTGACTAGAAACAATCCTACCTAAAACCACAGCCCTTATCCAGCTAAAAGCCTCCACACTAACCTCAAACCAACAGGGCCTTATTAAAACATATTTTTTATCTTTCCTCACCACTATTACTCTTTCCATATTCCTACTTAATTACCCCGAGTAATCTCCATAACAACAACCACACCAATGAACAACGACCAACCTGTAATAACCACTAACCAAACTCCATAACTATACAACGCAGCAACCCCTATAGCCTCCCCACTAAAAACCCCAGAGTCTCCCGTATCATAACTTACCCAATCCCCCAATCCATCAAACCCGAACACGACCTCCACCTCTTCACCCTCCAATACATAAAGTATCACTAAAAATTCTACCACTAACCCTAAAAGAAACGCCCCTGACACAACCTTATTAGAGACTCAGACCTCAGGATACTGATCAGCAGCTATAGCTGTAGTATAACCAAATACAACCAACATTCCCCCCAAATAAATCAGAAATACTATCAAACCTAAAAACGAACCACCAAAACTTAAAACAATCCCACACCCCACACCACCCCCCACAATTAACCCTAAACCCCCATAAATAGGTGAAGGCTTTGAAGAAACCCCTACAAAGCTAATCACAAATATAACAACACTCAAGACAAAAACAATGTATGCTATCATCATTTTCACATGGACTTAAACCATGACCAATGACATGAAAAATCATCGTTGTTATTCAACTACAAGAACACTAATGACCAACATCCGAAAAACACACCCATTAATAAAAATCATCAACAACGCATTTATCGACCTCCCTGCTCCATCAAACATCTCCTCATGATGAAATTTTGGCTCCCTGCTCAGCCTATGCCTCATCACACAAATCCTGACAGGCCTATTCCTAGCAATACACTACACGCCAGACACAACAACCGCCTTCTCATCAATCACACACATCTGCCGAGACGTTAACTACGGTTGAGTAATCCGATATCTACATGCAAATGGAGCCTCCATATTCTTCATCTGCCTCTACGCCCATGTAGGACGCGGCCTATACTATGGTTCCTACGCCTTCCAAGAAACATGAAACATCGGAGTAATCCTACTGTTTACAGTAATAGCCACCGCATTCGTAGGCTACGTCCTACCCTGAGGCCAAATATCATTCTGAGGGGCAACTGTCATCACCAACCTCATGTCCGCAATCCCTTACATCGGCACCACTCTAGTAGAATGAGTCTGAGGTGGCTTCTCCGTAGACTAAGCAACACTAATGCCCTTTTTTGCCTTCCACTTTATCCTCCCCTTCATCGTTCTAGCACTAGCAATAGTCCACCTTCTATTTCTTCATGAAACGGGATCCAACAACCCTATAGGAATCCCATCTGACATAAACAAAATCTCATTCCACCCCTACTACACAATCAAGGACATCCTAGGTGCTCTATTACTAATCTCAACACTACTCACACTAACCCTATTCGCACCAGACCTACTCGGAGACCCTGACAACTATACCCCAGCAAATCCACTAAGCACCCCAGCACACGTTAAACCAGAATGATACTTCCTATTTGCATACGCTATCCTACGATCCATTCCCAACAAACTAGGAGGCGTCCTAGCTCTACTCCTCTCCATCCTGGTCCTAATACTCATCCCAATACTCCACACATCTAAACAACAAAGTATGATATTTCGACCATTCAGCCAATTCTTGTTCTGAACTCTAGTCACAGACCTACTGACCCTAACATGAATTGGAGGCCAACCCGTAGAACACCCATACATAACCCTAGGCCAACTAGCATCCATCCTGTACTTTCTCCTGATCCTGGTCCTGATGCCACTGACTCGCCTTATTGAGAATAAACTCTTAAAATGAAGAGTCTTTGTAGTATAATAAATACCCTGGCTTTGTAAGCCAGAAAAGGAGAAAATCACACCTCCCCAAGACTCAAGGAAGAGGCATTCACACCTCACCATCAACACCCAAAGCTGAAATTCTACATAAACTATTCCTTGAAAAAGACTTTATTGTAAATAGCCACGAACCCCCAGTGCTATGTCAGTATTAAAACCAGCTTGCTCAATTACATTTTTATGTTAAAGACCATGCAAACATATGCCTCATCTTAATAAATTAGCGTTCTCCTCGTAGATGCATACATATTCATGCTATGTATAATAGTGCATTCAATTATTTTCCACATGAGAAGTTAAAGCTCGTATTGAATTTTATTAATTTTACATATTACATAAATGTTATTAATCGTACATGAGACATGACCTTAAATCATTTCCAGTCCGTTAGCACTATGGCCGCTCCATTAGATCACGAGCTTAATCTCCATGCTGCGTGAAACCAGCAACCCGCTCGGCTGGGATCCCTCTTCTCCCACCAGGCCCATCAATTGTGGGGGTAGCTATTTAATGCCTTTTACAATACATCTGGTTCTTACTTCAGGGCCATTTTCATTTAGAATCGCCCACTCGTTCCCTTTAAATAAGACATCTCGATGGATTAGTTACTTGTGGTCTCTTAATCTGGTCATGGGTGGTCTTTCATACCTCTGGTATCTTTTTTTGGAGGGGGGGGGGATTTGCATTGACTTCCCTATGGCCGACAGGGCGGCCTCGCCGCAGTCAGGGTTGGTCGTAGCTGGACTTGTGTGTATTTTTGATCGGGCAACTCTCCTAGTCCCTACTTAAATTAATGATTATAAGACAATTAATTAATGGTCTCAGGACATAGTACTCCACTATACCCCCCCAGAGTGAGAAAACTGTATCCCATAAGAGTCCTTTTTTCCCCCTACCTAATACTAATCACCTTCTTAGATAGTCACCACCTCCTTAGACAGGTTGCCCCCTAGATTTACAAGACATTTTTTTAAGAAATCAATACTAAATCCGACACAAGCCCCATGACACAATCATATGAACGTCCCTCCTACATCAACAGTTAACATAGCTTAAACTTTTCACAAAGCAAGACACTGAAAATGTCTAGATGGACTTGCCAGTCCCGCTGACACAAAGGTTTGGTCCCAGCCTTCTCATTAGCTCTTAACAGATTTACACATGCAAGTATCCACACCCCTGTGAAAATGCCCTCCAAATCATAAATATCAAAAGGAGCAGGTATCAAGCACGCTATACAAGCAGCTCACAACACCTTGCTTAGCCACACCCCAACGGGACACAACAGTGATAAAAATTAAGCCATGAATGAAAGTTCGACTAAGTCATGTTAGTTAGGGTTGGTAAATTTCGTGCCAGCCACCGCGGTCATACGATTGACCCAAGCTAATAAGCGTATGGCGTAAAGAGTGCCTAGGAATCACACAAAATAAAGTCAAGCCTTGACTAAGCTGTAAAAAGCCATAGTCAAAACCAAGATAGACCACGAAAGTGACTTTAATACAGTCTAACTACACGACAGCTAAGGCCCAAACTGGGATTAGATACCCCACTATGCTTAGCCGTAAACCTAAATAGACATAGAACAAGACTATTCACCAGAGTACTACTAGCAACAGCCTGAAACTCAAAGGACTTGGCGGTGCTTCATACCCCTCTAGAGGAGCCTGTTCTGTAACCGATAAACCCCGATCAACCTCACCAACCCTTGCTACTCCAGTCTATATACCGCCATCTTCAGCAAACCCTAAAAAGGAATGAAAGTAAGCATAATTACCCTACATAAAAACGTTAGGTCAAGGTGTAACTCATGGGGTGGGAAGAAATGGGCTACATTTTCTATATCAAGAACACCCTTCATACTTACACGAAAGTTTTCATGAAATCTGAAAGCCAAAGGAGGATTTAGTAGTAAATTAAGAGCAGAGTGCTTAGTTGAATAAGGCCATGAAGCACGCACACACCACCCGTCACCCTCCTCAAGTACTACAGCGAAGCTCCAATTAGTCAACCCACGCTAAACAATCTCACGAGAGGAGATAAGTCGTAACAAGGTAAGCATACTGGAAGGTGTGCTTGGACAACATAAGATATAGCTTAAATAAAGCATCTAGTTTACACCTAGAAGATTCCACAGCTCGTGTATATCTTGAACTAGATCTAGCTCACACCTTTCAACTTTTATCATCACAAGCCAACCAAATAAAACATTCACCACACATTCAAAGTATAGGAGATAGAAATTTAAGTATCAGTGACGCTATAGAGAAAGTACCGTAAGGGAAAGATGAAAGATACACTAAAAGTAAAAAAAAAGCAAAGCTTACCCCTTGTACCTTTTGCATAATGACTTAACTAGCAACAACTTAGCAAAGAGACCTTAAGCTAAGCCACCCGAAACCAGACGAGCTACTTACGAGCAGTACCCAGAATGAACTCATCTATGTGGCAAAATAGTGAGAAGACTTATAAGTAGAGGTGAAAAGCCTAACGAGCCTGGTGATAACTGGTTGTCCAAGAAAAGAATTTCAGTTCAACATTAAACAATATTAAAAACCACACTAAGTCCCAACGTATGTTTAATCGTTAGTCTAAAAAGGTACAGCTTTTTAGAAATGGATACAACCTTAACTAGAGAGTAAAACAAGCACACACATACCATAGTTGGCCTAAAAGCAGCCATCAATTAAGAAAGCGTTCAAGCTCAACAACAAAACTGTGCTATGATCCCAACAATAAATAAATCAACTCCTAGCCTGACTATTGGACCAATCTATGCAACCATAGAAGCAATACTGTTAATATGAGTAACAAGAAATTTTTCTCCTCGCACAAGCTTACATCAGTAACTGATATTACACTGATAATTAACAGCTGATAAATAGAACTCACCACTAAATTATTTATCAAACATACTGTTAACCCAACACAGGCGTGCATTAAGGAAAGATTAAAAAAAGTAAAAGGAACTTGGCAAACACAAACCTTGCCTGTTTACCAAAAACATCACCTCTAGCATAACCAGTATTAGAGGCACTGCCTGCCCAGTGACTAATCATTAAACGGCCGTGGTATCCTGACCGTGCAAAGGTAGCATAATCACTTGTTCTCTAAAAAAGGACTTGTATGAATGGCCACACGAGGGTTTTACTGTCTCTTACTTTTAATCAGTGAAATTGACCTTCCCGTGAAGAGGCGGGAATAACGAAACAAGACGAGAAGACCCTATGGAGCTTCAATTAATCAACCCAAAAAAACACAATCTAAAACCACCAAGGGATAAAAAAGCTTTATATGGGTTGACAATTTCGGTTGGGGTGACCTTGGAGTACAAAAACCCCTCCAAGTGATTAAAGCCTAGGCCTACTAGCCAAAGCGTAGTATCACTTATTGATCCAAAATATTGATCAATGGAACAAGTTACCGTAGGGATAACAGCACAATCCTATTCTAGAGTCCATATTGACAATAGGGTTTACGACCTCGATGTTGGATCAGGACATCCTAATGGTGCAGCCGCTATTAAGGTTTCGATTGTTCAACGATTAAAGTCCTACGTGATCTGAGTTCAGACCGGAGTAATCCAGGTCGGTTTCTATCTATTACGCATTTCTCCTAGTACGAAAGGACAAGAGAAATAAGGCCAACTTAAATTAAGCGCCTTCAAACAATAAATGATCTAATCTTAATTTAATAAGTAGCGCAAATCACATCTGCCCAAGACCAGGGCTTTGTTGAGGTGGCAGAGTCAGGCAATTGCATAAAACTTAAGCTTTTATACCCAGAGGTTCAAATCCCCTCCCCAACAAAATGTTTATAATTAACATCCTAATACTTATCCTCCCTGTCCTTCTGGCTGTAGCATTCCTGACACTAGTAGAACGCAAAGTCCTGGGCTACATACAACTTCGAAAAGGACCCAACATTGTAGGTCCATACGGACTACTACAACCCTTTGCCGACGCGATCAAACTATTCACTAAAGAACTTCTACGACCAGCCACATCCTCCACTGCCATGTTCATCACTGCACCTGCACTAGCCCTAACCCTTGCTCTCACAATATGAAGCCCCCTACCTACACCATACCCCCTTATTAACATAAACCTAGGAGTACTATTCATGCTAGCAATATCTAGCCTAGCCGTTTACTCTATCCTATGGTCCGGCTGAGCCTCCAACTCAAAATACGCACTAATCGGAGCCCTCCGAGCAGTAGCACAGACAATCTCATACAAAGTAACACTAACTATCATCCTCCTATCAATCCTATTGATAAATGGCTCCTTCACCCTATCAACACTAACCACAACTCAAGAACAACTCTGACTGCTCTTCCCCTCGTGACCACTAGCCATAATATGATTCATCTCCACCTTGGCAGAAACCAACCGAGCCCCCTTTGACCTAAGAGAAGGAGAATCAGAACTCGTCTCCGGCTTCAACGTAGAATACGCAGCTGGCCCTTTTGCCCTCTTCTTTCTGGCAGAATATGCCAACATTATCATGATAAACATACTTACAACCATCCTATTCCTAGGACCATTCCACAACCCCCACATACCAGAAACATACACAACCAATCTCATCCTCAAAACACTATTACTCACAATGTCCTTCCTCTGAATCCGGGCCTCCTACCCTCGATTCCAATATGATCAATTAATGCACTTACTCTGAAAGAGCTTGCTCCCTCTGACCCTGGCCCTCTGCATGTGACATGTCTCAATACCCATAATAACAGCAGGCATTCCCCCTCAAACATAAGAAATATGTCTGACAAAAGAGTTACTTTGATAGAATAAATAATAGGGGTTTAAACCCCTTTATTTCTAGAATAATAGGAGTCGAACCTACCCTTAAGAATTCAAAGTTCTTCGTGCTACCACATTGCTACACTACAATCTATAGTAAGGTCAGCTAAACAAGCTATTGGGCCCATACCCTGAAAATGTTGGTTTATACCTTTCCCATACTAATAAACCCATTCGTCTCCATTATCACACTAACAACACTCATCCTAGGCACAATAATTGTAATCACCAGCTCCCACTGATTATTTGCCTGAATTGGATTTGAGATAAACACTATAGCCATAATCTCCATTATAATAAAAGTCTTCAACCCTCGAGCCATAGAAGCCTCCACTAAGTACTTCCTAACCCAAGCCACTGCATCCATACTACTCATAATAGCAGTTGTAATTAACTTATTATATTCCGGCCAATGAACCATTACCAAAATATTCAACCCAACAGCATCCGTACTAATAACAATAGCCCTAGCTATCAAACTAGGACTATCACCATTCCACTTCTGGGTACCCGAGGTCACACAAGGCATTCCCCTGACCATGGGCCTAATCCTCCTCACGTGACAAATACTAGCCCCCCTATCCATCCTCTACCAAATCTCACCATCAATCAACATAAACCTAATACTAACCATATCCCTGCTCTCCATCCTAGTCAGAGGCTGAGGAGGACTAAACCAAACACAACTCCGAAAAATTATGGCCTACTCATCAATTGCTCACATAGGATGAATAACAACCATTCTACTCTATAGCCCCACCATAACCTTACTAAACCTACTAATCTACATCACAATGACCTTCACCATATTCATACTACTTATTCAAAACTCAACTACCACTACACTGTCCCTATCTCAAACATGAAACAAAATACCAATTACCACAACCTTTACTATACTCACTCTACTTTCCATGGGAGGACTCCCACCACTATCGGGATTCATACCCAAATGAATGATCATCCAAGAACTGACAAAAAATGAAATACTTATTGTACCAACCTTTATAGCCATTACAGTCCTACTCAACCTATACTTCTACATGTGCCTCACCTACTCAACAGCATTAACCCTGTTCCCCTCCACAAACAACATAAAAATAAAATGACAATTTCACCCTACAAAGCGAACAACCCTCCTGTCAACAGCAATTGTAATGTCCACAATACTCCTACCCCTCACTCCAATACTCTCCATCCTACTATAGGAGTTTAGGCTAAATCCAGACCAAAAGCCTTCAAAGCTCTAAGCAAGTACAATTCACTTAACTCCTGTTCAATAAGGTCTGCAAGACTATATCTTACATCAACTGAATGCAAATCAGACACTTTAATTAAGCTAAGCCCTCACTAGATTGGAGGGATACGCTTCCCTCGAACTTTTAGTTAACAGCTAAATACCCTAATCAACTGGCTTCAATCTACTTCTCCTGCCGCGAGAAAAAAAAAGCGGGAGAAGTCCCGGCAGGATTGAAGCTGCTCCTTTGAATTTGCAATTCAACATGATCATTCACTACAGGACTTGGCAAAAAGAGGACTCAACCTCTGTCTTTAGATTTACAGTCTAATGCCTACTCAGCCATTTTACCTATGTTCATAAATTGCTGATTGTTTTCAACTAACCACAAAGACATCAGCACCCTGTATCTACTATTCGGTGCCTGAGCAGGGATAGTAGGCACTGGTCTAAGCCTACTAATTCGTGCTGAACTAGGCCAGCCAGGCACACTTATCGGGGATGACCAAGTCTACAATGTGTTAGTAACAGCCCACGCCTTCGTGATAATCTTCTTTATAGTCATACCTATCATAATTGAAGGAGAGAGAAAAGTCATGAGAGTTGAGAGAAATCCATCTGAAGCCCTTTAGGAATTCATCTACCAAAGACTTGGAGGAAGCACAGAAGAACTGAGAGAAACCCCTTTGAGGTATTGAAGATATACATCAAATGCAAGGTATCTCTACTCCAAAAACTGGGATCAAAGAAACAGGGATGAGAGAGATTACCAAGGTACAGAAAGCTGATAGTGATACCAGAGAACAGTAAGAATTCCCCAGTTACTTAATAAGCTGCCAGATAGCTATGATGCAGAAAGGGAGACTTTTTATAGTTAAGAAAGCTGGTGGTTCAACTTTAAATCATAATGAGAACTCTGGAAACTTACCACTGTTTGGATCGTAAGTCATGCAGAAAGGAAATCCCTGGAGAACTGAGTAAATGAAGCCAAAGGAGAATTGAGTAAAACTAAGCAACCAATCTAGAAGTGTAACACAACAAGGAATGTGTCCTTTTCTGGGAGTGAATATTATTTACTTCAGTGTCTACTTTTTTATATATAACATATCTGGCATAAAATAAATAATTACAGTATATATTGAAGCCCGAAGAAAATATGACCCATGGACAACAGAAGAAATAATCAATTCAAGCAGAACCAGAGCTGATGCAGAAGTTGGTATTATCAGACAGAAAAATTAAAATGTCTGTTATGCTTTTTGAATTTGTGTTTTTGTTTTTGTTAGATATATATTCAGGAGTGGAATTGCTAGGTCATATAGTAGTTCATTTTTAGTTTTTTCAGAAACCTCCATACTGTTTTCCACAGTGGCTGTACCAATTTACATTCCCACCAACAGTGTACTAGGGTTCCATTTTCTCCACCCCCTCAACATTTGTTACTTGTGTTCTTTTTGATGATAGCCATTTTGACAGGTGTGAGGTGATATCTCTGTGGTTTTGATTTGCATTTCCTTTATCATTAGCAATGTTGAGCATCTTTTCATGTGTCTTTTGGCCGTCTGCATTCCCTCTTCAGAAGAATGTCCATTCTATTCTTCTGCTCATTTTTCAATCAGGTTGTTGTTTTTGTTATTGTTGTTGTTGAGTTGTTTGAGCTGTTTATATATGTTGGATATTAATGCCTTATCGGTCATATCATTTGCAAATATTTTCTCCCATTCTGTAGGTTGTCTTTTTGTTTTGTCAGTGGTTTCCTTTGCTGTGCAAAAGGCTTCAAGTTTAGTTAGGTCCTGCTTGTTTATTTTTGCTTTTATTTACTTTAGGAGACAGATTCAAAAACATATTGTTACAATTATACAAATGTCCAAAGGCGCATGAAAAGATATGCAACATTGCTAATATATATTCAGGAGTGGAATTGCTTGGTCATAGAGTAGTTCTATTTTTAGAACTACTATAATGGAATATTACCCAGGCATAAAAAAGAATAAAATTTTGTCACTTGCAGCAACATGAATTGACTTGGAGGACATTATGCTAAGTGAAATATGTCAGACAGATAAAGACATATATTGTATAATATCACTTATATGTGGAATCTAAAAAAATACAAAAACTAGTGAATATAACAACAAAAAAAATAGACTCACAGATATAGAGAACAAACTATTGGTTACCAGTGGGGATGGGGCAGAAGAGCATATAGGGATGGGGGAGTGGGAGATATAAACTATTGTATGTAAGATAGGTCAAGGTGTATAGTACAACTGGGGAATATAGACAATATTTTGTAATAATTTTAAAGGAATATAACCTTTAAAATTATATAAAAATTTTAATTAAAAAATGAAATAAAATACAGGTGAGTTTTTTTTAAGTGCTGAAGGATTGTGGAATAAGTGGACAAAATGTATGAACCAATGGGAAATTTCAATAGAGACATGAAAACTATGAAAAAAGAATCAGGTGGAAATATTAGAATTGAAAATTAAATGGAAGAAATAAAGTGTTCTTTAAATGGGCAGGGTAGAGACAACAAGGAAAGAATGAGTGAAAATAAAACAGGTCAAAAAAAGTAAACTGAAATATATATTTTAAAAAGAGTGAAAAAGAAACAGAACAAAGTGATCCAAGGTTTGTGGAATAATATCAAAAAGTTATACATGATTGTAACTGGCATCCCTGGAAATGAAAGCAGAACATTATTTGAAGAGGTAATGGCCAAGAAATTTTTATCATAGATATCAAACCAAAAATTCAAGACCAGTAATCCCCAAAAGCATAAACAGAAAGAAAACCACAGGTAAGCACATCACTAACGGTTTTGGTTTTTTTTTTTTTTTTTTAAGTGCAATTAGTTAAAAAGCCAGATAAAATAAAACATACTGCACACCCAGGGACAATAAATTACAGATGACTTTTCCACAAACAATGGAAACCAGAAAGCAATGGAATTACATCTTTAAGAAGTTGAGAATAAAAATATTGTCAAGCTAAAATTCAATTTCTAGAAAAAAACATTTTAAAATGAAGGTGATTCAAATTACAGGCAGTTAAGGCAGACTTTTAAATAAATGAATCTGGGACAACTGAGTAGCAATTTGCAAAAAGTTAAAATTAGATCCACATCTCACACCATACACAAGATTAAATTGCAAGTACTGCAATAAATTAGAGATTAATTCTTACTTAACTTTGGCGTAGGGAAATGCTATCTAAATATAACTCAAAATCCTGAGTCAATAAAAGAAAAAAATTATAAGTTTGATTACATAAAAATTTGAGGGACAAAAGATTAAGAACTTAGTAGAAAAATAAGATTTATGAAGAGATACTTTGCAAAGATATACAAAATAACTCTCAAACTCACTCATAATGAGAAAAAGAAAATAAAAGAACATTGAGAAAGCATTAAAGACTTATTAGACTGACAAAACTAAAATTCTCCTGGCAGTGCTATGGAGAAATAGGCACTAATACTGTGCTCATGGAAATGCAAATTGGCTCAATGCTTATAAAAGAAAATTTGACATATTGACTAATGCTACTTATGTACTTACCTCTGACTCATAAGTCCTCCTTCTAGAATACAACCTGAAGATACACCTCAAAAAACAAACAAACATACAAACAAGCACACACAGATGCACAAGCTTATTCATTGCAGCACTGCAAAATATTGGAAATAATCTAAATGTTCATGCACACGAGAGTGGTGGTTGAATAAATAGCACATCTACACAAGGAACTATTATTCAATTGTCAAAAAGATTAAAGTATATTTCTATGAACAATTTTGGAGTGATTTCTAAGATATACAGTTGAGTAATAAAAACAAAATATAAGCGTAGTTGTACTATGCTACCCTTCTAGGAAGAAAGAAGGGGATATAGCAAAATACACATGCTTTCAGTCTTTTGTGTAAAGGAAATACAGGCAGGCTACACCAGATATTTAAAAAGTTGGATACATTTAGGGGAGTGAGAAAGGGGTGGAAATTAGTGAGGAATGGAAACAAGTTGTTAGGGATGAGGATGAAGTGATACTTCTTGAAGCATAATTTTTTGTATAATTTTGACTTTTAAAACCATAGTAATATTTCATATGGTCCAGAAATTAAATAATTAATATTAACCAATTAGAGAGAAGCCAAAATGGAATCCAAGCAATATCCAGTTAACCCAACTTTGTTACAAATGCAGTATACAAATGAATAATATAACCTCATTGAAGGATATTGGGAAGAAAATAACTAACAGAATTAACTTTGGAAAACCATATTTTGCTAAAGGCAAAAAGAATTACCCTGAAATACTACAGTCTAGTTAGTAATTCTGTTATACATTGGGATATGAGTTACCAAGTCTGCAATTACTTTATGTGTATTCTGAGATTAAACAAATCAGTAAACATATTATCGATAAGGAAAGCAAGATTTCTCATTGTTGGGGAAAAATTTAACAAATAAGGAACAAGAAAGACAAAAATAAACTTACTGTACTAAATTGCTATATACTCTGAGTCCATTTATATAACATTTTTAAAATGACAAAGTTTTAGAAATGAAAACTTGATTATTGTTTGCCAGTTAGAGACTGTGATATCATACTGATATATATACTATAAGTATACATGCACAAACTCATATACATGTGTGTGCAGTTTAGGATACTTACATATATTTCAGTCTGCCTTCTGAGAGGACCTAGGAGTAATGAGAATATCTAGTAACTGAGATATTGAAAAATACCCTTTTCCAATAAATGAAACCAGAGCTCCTTGGAGAAGAAGTTTGATTCTAGGACTGAGATACAGAAAATGTAAGATAAACCTGAAACATCTTGTGATATCAGAATACAAGGAAGAGCTTAAAAGTGTATGGGGAGAAAATGAATCACTCGTATAACCAGTAGAAATCTAAAATTGTACAGCCATTCTGGAAAGCAGTTTAACAGTTTATTATATAAAAGTAAGTATGCAATTATCATAAGACCCAGAAATTGCACTCTGGGCATTTACTCAAGAGAAATAAAAATGTATGTTCACCCAAATATCTGTACATGAGTGTTCATAGTAACTTTATTAATAATAGTCAAAAACTAGAAACAACCTGAATGTCCTTCAGTGGGTGAATAGTTAAAAACCTACTGTAGATCCATACTATGGCATACTGCTCAGTGACAAAAAGAATGAATTATTGGTACACATAAAAACTTAGGTTAATCTTCAGGGAATAATGCTGAGTGAAAAAATTCATTCCCAAAAAGCTATATACTCTGAGTCCATTTATATAACATTTTTAAAATGACAAAGTTTTAGAAATGAAAAAAATGGATTATTGTTTGCCAAAGGTTAGAGCCTGTGATAGGGATGGTGATGAGGGGTAGATGGGGGTTTATAAAAGGGAAACAAGGGATTCTTATGGTGTTGAAACTGTTCTGTATCTTGACTGTGTTGGTGAATATATAAACATGTGATAAGATTGCATAGAACTAAATACATAGACAGACACAAATAAGAACAAGTTAAATTGGGGAAATATGAATAAGACTGGTGAATTGTACTGTCAGTATCTTGATTGTGATATTTTACTAGAATTTTGCAAGCTCTCCTCTGGGGAGAGCTGGGTAAAATGTACATGAGATTTCTCTCTATATTATTTTTTTTTACAACTGCTTGTAAATCTACAATTATGTCCAAATTAAAAGTTTAATTAAAGAAAAAGATGGTGGAATGACAAACGAACACAAATGCCAAACAGAAGCAGCTCCCAATGGCCAATGCAATTGGAACAACAAAATAAATGAGTATTAGATTACAAACCATATAATAAAATAAAATCCATGAGACTAAACTGATACAAATTAATGAATAATATACAAATGGAAGAGAAAGGATCATTATTCTCTACAGAGGAAGTCCAAATAGAAGAAATTGAGAAATATAAAATAACCATTAGGCAAATACTTCAATTGTGCTAAAATCAGTGGGCAAAAATTTGAGAAGAAACAGGCTGTTGATGTAGTCTCAAAGTATCTCTCCCAAGGTATTTATCAATTAAAAAGGAAATGCTGGGCTTCCCTGGTGGCACAGTGGTTGAGAGTCTGCCTGCCGATGCAGGGAACACGGGTTCGTGCCCCGGTCCGGGAAGATCCCACATGCCGTGGAGTGGCTGGGCCCGTGGGCCATGGCCGCTGAGCCTGTGCGTCCAGAGCCTGTGCTCCACAACGGGAGAGGCCACAGCAGTGAGAGGCCCGTATACCACAAATAAAAATAATAATAATAATAGTAATAATAATAAATAAATAAATAAATAAAAAGGAAATGCTATTGTGAATAAAAGTGCTATGAACAGAACATTCATGTACAGGTTTTTGTGTGAACATTAGTTGTCCTTCCTCTGAGATGAAAGCCCAGTAGACCCCACCTAACTCAATGATCAAAGTTAATACAACTAGTAGTAAGACAAATTAACATAGTCTTCTCCTATAATCTAATATACTTAGAAAGACTGTGAGTTGAGTTAACACAGCAGGTCCATTTCCCTCAGTTCTTGCTTATCTCTGTAGCTATAATGATTACAAATTGTCAGATTCTGAGAACTGCTGAAATGATCACAAAATTACTTGGTAATGATGTTTTTCTATATGCCTAAAGCACTGGGTGAAGATAAATCAGGTTGTTGGAATGTTTAAAGTAAAAAAGAAGATTCATAATATATACCTAGTACCAGGTTTAAGGTCTGGTCATATGAAAGAGATGTGCCTATGTGACGAGCTCCCTTTTAAAACTCTGTATCCCAAACTCAAGCTGGCCATTTTAGACAAGGGCATCTCACACATACCCATGCAGTTCATAGCTAGGAAGAAAGACATGTCTGTAAATCTTTGTCCTGCAATAAGATGACAGAGCCTGTATTTGACTTTTATAGTATAGCCTATATGTATCATTTTTCTGCTGAGTATTCTCTGCCATAACATTTTAGCTGTGAGTATAACTTTACGTAGAGTTCTGTGAGCCCTTCCAGTGAATCACCAAAATAGTGAGCCCTAGACAGGGATCCTTGAGACAGGGATACAATATCACATCTACTGTATTCTTGACAAAAAGTATATAAGTCCAATCTATTCATAAGAAAACAAACCTAAATTATGAAATAATCTGCTAAGTAATGGAATAGCACTCATAAAAATTTCAAGGTCATGAAAGTCAAATAAAGAATGAGGAACTGTCACTTGTTGAAGGAGACTAAGGAGTTCCATAAATTGAATGCAATGTGAAATCTTGGATTGAATCTTGGATAGGAAAAATGACATTAGTGGGGAAACAGATGAAATTTGAAAAAATATAGAGTCTTATAGTTTATAGTATAGTACAGTATAGTTAATTGTACTGTATGGATGGTAATTTCCTGCTTTTCTTGTAAGCATTAACATCAGGGGAAGCTGCGTGAAATGTATATGTAAACTCAGCCCTGTTCCTGAAATTTTTATGTAAATCTATAATTATTATTTCAAAGTACAAAAATGAAAAATCAAGATGAAATAAAGATGTTTTCAGACAGAGAAAAACTGAGAAAATTCATTTAAGCAAACTTGCATTACAAGAAATGTTATAAAGCAAAATGTTCTTAAGTCTGAAGGGAAATGATAGCAGATGAAAGTGAGGATTTGTCAGGTGGAATTAGTAACACCAGAAAATGTAAATATAAAATTGCCTAGCAATTGTTTAAAACAAAAAATATATATTATGGCCTTATAGCATAATGTAGGAAAAAACAAGAGCATAAAAGGAATGGGGGGTAAATCAAAATATAAAGTAAGTTTCTTACACTCTTTTTGAGCAGTATAATATTTGGAGGTAGACTGTGATCATTGAAAGATGCATATTGAAATATCTATACAACCTTTAAAAACTGAAATGTTAAAAAAAGAGATAAGATTCAATAAAAAAATTTAGTGAGTTAAAAAGAAGACAGGAAAAGTTAAACTGGAACAGAACACAGATGGGTCAAATAAAAACTAAACAGGAGGATGGGAGGCTTAAGTGTGACCATATAAATATTTACATTAAGTATAAATCTACTGACACCTTAGTTAAAAGGAAGAGACCATCAGGCTGAATAAATATTTGTGCTTTATAAGAAAAATATTGTAAATGTAAAGAAACAGGTTGAAAATAAAAAGGTGAAAAATGTTATATCATACAATCCTAACCACCAAGAAGCTGGTATGACCACATGAATATAAAAAAAGCAGACTTTTCCTAGTTTTATTGAGATATAATTGACATACAGTACTGTATAAGTTTAAGGTTTACAACATAATGATTTGACTTACATACATCATGAGATGATTACAATAGGTTTAGTGAACATCTATCATATAATATAGGTACAATATTAAAGAAATAGAAAGAAATATTTTTTTCCTTGTGATGAGAATTCAGGGTTTACTCTTTTAACAATCTTCATTTATAATGTACAGTAATTTAATTATCTTTATCATGTTCTACTTCCTGAGTACTTATTTATCTTATAACTGGGAGTTTGTACCTTTTGACTACCTTCTTCTAATGCCCCTTCTCTCCACCCCCAACCTCTGGTAGCCACAAATCTGATATCTTATTCTATGAGTTTGTTTTTGAAGTATAACTGATGTAAAACACTCTGTTAGTTTCTGGCACACAATATAGTGATTCAATATTTCTATACATTTCAAAATGATCACCATTATTAGTCTAGTTGTCATTTGTCACATACAAAGATATTTCATAATTATTAACTATACTCTCTACACAGTACATTTCATATCTGAGACTCATTTATTTTGCAATTGTTAATTTGTTCCTCTTAGTCGCCCTAACTTATTTATCTCCTACTCCCATCCCCTGCCATCTAGCAGCCACCTATTTTTTTCTTTATTTTATTTATTTATTTTTTTTTTCCTTTTGTGATACGCGGGCCTCTCACTGTTGTGGCCTCTCCCATTGCGGAGCACAGGCTCCGGACGCGCAGGCTCAGCGGCCATGGCTCACGGGCCCAGCCGCTCCGCGGCATGTGGGATCTTCCCAGACCGGGGCACGAACCCGTGTCCCCTGCATCGGCAGGCGGACTCTCAACCACTGCACCACCAGGGAAGCCCCTATTTTTTTCTTTATATATGACAGTTTCTATTTGGTTATGATTACTTATTTGTTTTGGGTTTTAGATTCGACATATAAATGAAATCATACAGTATTTGTCTTTCTCTCTCTTACTTATTTCACTTAACATATACCTCTAGGTCTATTCATGTTGTCACAAATGGCAAGATTTCATTCTTTTTATAGCTGAGTAATATTCAATTGAACATATACACTACACCTTCTTTATTTATTCATCTATTCGTAATAACTTAGATTCCTTATATATGTTGGCTACTGTAAATAATGCTGTAATGAATATAGGGGTGCATATATATTTTCTAATCAGTGTTTTTGTTTTCCTTGGGTAAATAGTCAGAAGTGGAATTGCAAGATCATATAGTAGTTCTATTTTTAATTTTTTGAGGAACATCCATATTGTTTTCCATAGTGGCTGAACCAAATTACATTCCCACAAACAGTGCATAAATATTCCCTTTCCTCCACATCCTCAATAACACGTAATAGTTTTCTTTTTGAAAACAGCAATTCTGACAGGTGTGAGGGGATATCTTATTGTGGTTTTGATATTGCATTTCCATGATGATTAGTGATGTTGAGCATCTTTCATGTGCCTGTTGGCCATCTAAAGGTCTTCTCTGGAAAATGTCTATTCTGGTCCTCTGCCCATTTTTAAAACAGAGGGTTTTAGGGGGTTTTTTTTGTTTTTTTTTTTCACATCTTTATTGGAGTATAATTGCTTTACAATCGTGTGTTAGTTTCTGCTTAACAACAAAGTGAATCAGTTATACATACACATATGTTCCCATATCTCTTCCCTCTTGCATCTCCCTCCCTCCCACCCTCCCTATCACACCTCTCTAGGTGGTCTCAAACCACCTAGCTGATCTCCCAGTGCCATGCAGCTGCTTCCTACTAGCTATCCACCCTACGTTTGGTAGTGTATATATGTCTATGCCACTCTCTCACTTCGTCACAGTTTATCCTTTCCCCTCCTCATATCCTCAAGTCCATGCTCTAGTAGGTCTGTGTTTTATTACCATCCTACTCCTAGTCTCTTCGTGACATTTTTTTTCTTAGATTCCATATATATGTGCTAGCATATGGTATTTGTTTTTCTCCTTCTGACTTACTTCACTCTGTATGACAGACTGCAGGTCCATCCACCTCACTAAAAATAAATCAGTTTCATTTCTTTCTATGGGTGAGTAATATTCCATTGTATATATGTGCCACATCTTCATTATCCATTCATCTGTTGATGGACACTTAGGTTGCTTCCATGTCCTGGCTATCGTAAATAGAGCTGCAATGAATATTTTGGTACATGACTCTTTCTGAATTATGGTTTTCTCAGGGTATATGCCCAGTAGTGGGATAGCCGGATCATATGGTAGTTCTATTTGTAATTTTTTAATGAACCTCCATACTGTTCTCCATAGTGGCTTTATCATTTACATTCCCACCAACAGTGCAAGAGGGTTCCCTTTTCTCCACACCCTCTCCAGCTTTTATTGTTTCCAGAGTTTTTGATGATGGCCAATCTGACTGGTGTGAGATAATATCTCATTGTAGTTTTGATTTGCATTTCTCTAATGATTAAAGATGTTGAGCATTCTTTCATGTGTTTGTTCGCAATCTGTATATCTTCCTTGGAGAAATGTCTATTTAGGTTTTCTGCCCATTTTTGGATTGGGTTGTTTGATTTTTTGTTATTGAGCTGCATGAGTTGCTTATAAATTTTGGAGATTAATCCTTTGTCAGTTGCTTCATTTCCATTTAGTTTCTCCCATTCTGAGGGTTTTCTTTTAGTCTTGTTTATGGTATCCTTTGCTGTGCAAAAGCTTTTGTTTCATTAGGTCCCATTTGTTTATTTTTGTTTTTATTTCCATTTCTCAAGGAGATGGGTCAAAAAGGATCTTGCTGTGATTTATGTCAGAGTGTTCTGCCTATGTTTTCCTCTAAGAGTTTGATAGTGTCTGGCCTTACATGTAGGTCTTTAACCCATTTTGAGTTAATTTTTGTGTATGATGTTAGGGAGTGTTCTAATTTCATAATTCACATGTACTTGTCTAGTTTTCCAGGCACCACTTATTGAAGAGGCTGTCTTTTCTCCACTGTATATTCTTATCTCCTTTATCAAAGATAAGGTGACCATATGTCTGTAGGTTTATCTCTGGGCTTTCTATCCTGTTCCATTGATCTATATTTCTGTTTTTGTGCCAGTACCATACTGTCTTGATTACTGTAGCTTTGTAGTATGGTCTGAAGTCAGGGAGCCTGATTCCTCTAGCTCCACTTTTTGTTCTCAAGATTGCTTTCGCTATTCAGGGTCTTTTGTGTTTCCATACAAATTGTGAAATTTTTTGTTTTAGTTGTGTAAAAAATGCCAGTGGTAGTTTGATACGGATTGCATTGAATCTGTAGATTGCTTTGGGTAGTAGAGTTATTTTCACAATGTTGATTCTTCCAATCCAAGAACATGGTATATCTCTCCATTTATTTGTATCATCTTTAATTTCTTTCATCAGTGTCTTATAATTTTCTGCATATAGGTCTTTTGTCTCCTTAGGTAGGTTTATTCCTAGATATTTTATTCTTTTTGTTGCAAGGGTAAATGGGAGTGTTTTCTTAATTTAACTTTCAGATTTTTCATCATTAGTGTATAAGAATGCCAGAGATTTCTGTGCATTAATTTTGTATCCTGTTAATTTACCAAAGTTATTGATTATCTCTAGTAGTTTTCTGGTAGCATCTTTAGGATTCTCTATGTATAGTATCATGTCATCTGCAAAGAGTGTCAGCTTTACTTCTTCTTTTCAGATTTGGATTCCTTTATTTCTTTGTCTTCTCTGACTGCTGTGGCTACAATTTTCAAAACTATGTTGAATAAGAGTGGTGAGAGTGGACAGCCTTGTCTTGTTCCTGATCTTAGTGGAAATGGTTTCAGTTTTTCACCATTGAGGATGATGTTGGCTGTGGGTTTGTCATATACGGCCTTTATTATGTTGAGGAAGTTCCCTCTATGCCTACTTTCTGCAGGGTTTTTATCATAAATCGGTGTTGAATTTTGTCAATAGCTTTCTCAGCATCTATTGAGATGATCATATGGTTTTTCTCCTTCAGTTTGTTGATATGGTGTATCACGTTGATTGATTTGTGTATATTGAAGAATCCTTGCATTCTTGGAATAAACCCCACTTGATCATGGTGTATGATCCTTTTAATGTGCTGTTGGATTCTGTTTGCTAGTATTTTGTTGAGGATTTTTGCATCTATGTTCATCAGTGATATTGGCCTGTAGTTTTCTTTCTTTATGACATCTTTGTCTGTTTTTGGTATCAGGGTGATGGTGGCCTCATAGAATGAGTTTGGGAGTGTTCCTCCCTCTGCTATCTTGTGGAAGAGTTTGAGAAGGATAGGTGTTAGCTCTTCTCTAAATGTTTGATATAATTAGCCTGTGAAGTTATCTGGTCCTGGGCTTTTGTTTGTTGGAAGATTATTGACCACAGTTTCAATTTCAAGTATTCTGTTTGGTCTGTTCTTATTTTCTATGTCTTCCTCGTTCATTCTCCACAGCTTGTGCATTTCTAAGAATTTGTCCATTTCTTCCCAGTTGTCCATTTTATTGGCATAGAGCTGCTTGTAGTAATCTCTCATAATCTTTTGTATTTCTGCAGAGTCCGTTGTTACTTCTCCTTTTCATTTTTAATTCTATTGATTTGAGTCTTCTCCCACTTTTTCTTCATGAATCTGGCTAATGGTTTATCAATTTTGTTTATCTTCTCAAAGAACCAGCTTTTAGTTTTATTGATCTTTGCTATTGTTTCCCTCATTTCTTTTTCATTTATTTCTGATCTGATCTTTATGATTTCTTTCCTTCTGCTAAATTTGGGTTTTTTTTTTGTTTGTTTCTTCTTTCTCTAATTGCTTTAAGTGCAAGGTTAGCTTCTTTATTTGAGATGTTTCCTGTTTCTTAATGTAGAATTGTATTGCTATAAACTTCCCTCTTGGAACTGCTTTTGCTGAATCCCATAAGTTTTGGGTCGTCGTGTCTCCATTGTCATTTATTTCTAGGTATTTTTTGATTTCCTCTTTGATTTCTTCAGTGATCACTTTGTTATTCAGTAGTGTGTTGTTTAGTCTCCATGTGTTTGTATTTTTTACAGATCTTTTCCTGTAATTGATATCTAGTCTCATAGCGTTGTGGTCAGAAAAGATACTCAATACAATTTTAATTTTCTTAAATTTACCAAGTGTAGATTTGTGACCCAAGATATGATCTATCCTGGAGAAAGTTCCATGAACACCTGAGAAAAATGTGTACTCTGTTGTTTTTGGATGGAATGTCCTATAAATATCAGTTAAGTCCATCTTGTTTAATGTATCATTTAAAACTTGTGTTTCCTTATTTATTTTCATTTTTGATGATCTGTCCATTGATGACAGTGGGGTGTTAAAGTCCCCTACTATGATTGTGTTACTGTCAATTTCCCCTTTTATGGCTGTTAGTATTTGCCTTATGTATTGAGGTTCTCCTATGTTGGGTTCATAAATATTTACAATTGTTATATCTTCTTCATGGATTGATCCCTTGATCATTATGTAGTGTCCTTCTTTGTCTCTTGTAATAGTCTTTATTTTAAAGTCTATTTTGTCTGATATGAGAATTGCTACTCCCGTTTTCTTCTGATTTCCATTTCCATGGAATATCATTTTCCATTCCCTCAGTTTCAGGCTTTATGTGTCCCTAGGTCTGAAGTGGGTCTCTTGTAGACAGCATATATATGGATCCTGTTTTTGTATCCATTTATCCAGTCTGTGTCTTTTGGTGGGAGCATTTAATGCATTTACTTTTAAGGTAATTATCAATATGTATGTTCCTATTACCTTAACTTACTTGTTTCGGGTTTGTTCTTGTAGGTCTTTTCCTTCTCTTGTGTTTCTTGCTTAGAGAAGTTCCTTTAGCATTTGTTTTAAAGCTGGTTTGGTGGTGCTGAACTCTCTCAGCCTTTTCTTGTCTGTAAAGGTTTTAATTTCTCCATCAAATCTGAATGAGATCCTTTCTGGGTAGAGTAATCTTGGTTGTAGGTTCTTCTCCTTCATCACTTTAAATATGTCCTGCCACTCCCTTCTGGCTTGCAGAGTTTCTGCTGAAAGATCATCTGTTAACCTTATGGGGATTTCTTTGTGTGTTATTTGTTGTTTTTCCCTTGCTGTTTTTAATATTGTTTCATGGTATTGAATTTTTGATAGTTTGATTAATATGTGTCTTGGTGTGTTTCTCCTTGGAGTTATCCTGTTTTGTATTCTCTGTGCTTCTTGGACTTGATTAACTATTTCCTTTCCCATATTAGGGACGTTTTCAACTATAATCTCTTCAAATATTTTCTCAGTCCCTTTCTTTTTCTCTTCTTCTTCTGGGACCCCTATAATTCGAATGTTGGTGCATTTAATGTTGTCCCAGAAGTCTCTGAGACTGTCTTCAGTTATTTTCATTCTTTTTTCTTTATTCTGCTCCACAGTAGTTATTTCCACTATTTTATCTTCCAGGTCACTTATCCGTTCTTCTGCCTCATTTATTCTGCTATTGATCCCATCTAGAGTATTTTAAATTTCATTTATTGTGTTGTTCATCATTGTTTCCTTCCTCTTTAGTTCTTCTATGTACTTGTTAAATGTTTCTTGCATTTTGTCTATTCTATTTCCAAGATTTTGGATCATGTTTACTATCATTATTCTGAATTTTTTTTCAGGTAGACTGCCTATTTCCTCTTTATTTGTTAGGTCTGGTGGGTTTTTTCCTTCCTCCTTCATCTGCTCTGTGTTTTTCTGTCTTTTCATTTTGCTTATCTTACTGTGTTTGGGGTCTCCTTTTTGCAGGCTGCAGGTTCATAGTTCCCGTTGTTTTTGGTGTCTGTTCCCAGTCACTAAGGTTGCTTCAGTGAGTTGAGTAGGTTTCCTGGTTGAGGGGACTAGTGCCTGTGTTCTGGAAGATGAGGCTGGATCTTTTCTTTCTGGTGGGCAGGTCCACGTCTTGTGGTGTGTTTTGGGGTGTCTGTGAACTTATTATGATTTTAGGCTGCCTCTCTGCTAATGGATGGGGCTGTGGTCCTTTCTTGCTTGTTGTTGGGCATAGGGTGTCCAGCACTGTAGATTGCTGGTCATTGAGTGAAGCTAGTTCTTGGTGTTGAGATGGAGATCTCTGGGAGATTTTCACTGTTTAATATTACAAGGAGCTGGGAGGTCTCTTGTGGACCAGTGTCCTGAAGTTGGTTCTCCCACCTCAGAGACACAGCCGTGATGCCTGGCTGGAGCACCAAGAGCCTTTAGTCCACGTGACTCTGAATAAAAGGGAGAAAAATAGAAAGGAAAGAAAGAAAGGAAGGAAGAAAGGAAGGATGGAAGGAAGAAAGGAAGAAAGGAAGGGAGGAAGGAAGGAAAGAAGAAAGAAGGGAAGAAAGGAAGGAAGAAAGGAAGAATAAAAGAAAGAAGATAAAGTAGGATAAAATAAAGTTATTCGAATAAAAAGTAATTATTAAGAAGAAAAATTTTTTTTTTTTTTTTTTTTTTTTTTTTTGCGGTATGCGGGCCTCTCACTGCTGTGGCCTCTCCCGTTGCGGAGCACAGGCTCCGGACGCGCAGGCCTAGCGGCCATGGCTCACGGGCTTAGTCGCTCCGCGGCATGTGGGATCTTCCCGGACCAGGGCACGAACCCGTGACCCCTGCATCGGCAGGCGGATTCTCAACCACTGCGCCACCAGGGAAGCCCAAGAAGAAAAATTTTAAAAAGTAAAAACAAACAAACAAAAAATAAACAGGACAGTCAGAACCGTAGGACAAATGGTGAAAGCAAAGCTATACAAAGTCTCACACAGAAGCACACACATACACACTCACAAAAAGAGAAAAAGGATAAAAATTAACATATCTTGCTCCCAAAGTCCATCTCCTCAACTTGGGATGATTGGCTGTCTATACAGGTATTCCACAGTTGCAGGGCACTTGAAGTTGATTGTTGAGCTTTAATCTGCTGCTTCTGAGGCTGCTGGGAGAGACCTCCCCTTCTCCTCTTTGTTTGCACAGCTCCTCGGATTCAGCTTTGGACTTGACCCTGCCTCTGTGCGTAGGTCACCTGAGGGCATCTGCTCTTCGCTCAGACAGGACGCGGTTAAAGGAGCAGCTGATTCGGGGGGCTCTGGCTCACTCAGGCCAGGGGGAGAGAGGGGTATGGAATGCGGGGTGAGCCTGCAGTGGCAGAAGCCAGAGTGACATTGCACCAGCCTGAGGCGAGGCATGCATTCTCCCGGGGAAGTTGTACCTGGATCCTGGGACACTGGCAGTGGCGAGCTGCACAGGCTCCTGGGAGGGGAGGATATTGTCCTGTGCTTGCACACAGACTTCTTGGTGGCAGCAGCAGCAGCCCTAACGTCTCATGCCTGTCTCTGGTGTCCGCGCTGATAGCCGTGGCTCGCGCCCATTTCTGGAGCTCCTTTAAGCGGTACACTTAATCCCCTCGCCTCACGCACCAGGAAACAAAGAGGCAAGAAAAAGTCTCTCGTCTCTTCAGCAGTTCCGCGCCAGTCTCTGGAGCTCCTTTAAGTGGCACGCTTAATCCCCTTTCCTCGTGCACCAGGAAGCAAAGAGGGAAGAAAAAGTCTCTTGCTTCTTCGGCAGTTCCAGACTTCTCCCAGACTCCCTCCCGGCTAGCTATGGTACTCTAACCCCTTCAGGCTGTGTTCACTCAACCAACCCAGTGCCCTTCCAGCTTCTGACTGAAGCCCGAGCCTCAGCTCCCAGCCTCCACCCATCTCAGCAGGTGAGCAGACAAGCCTCTCAGGCTGGTGAGTGCTGGTCGGCACAGATCCTCTGCGGGAATCTCTCCACTTTGCCCTCTGCACCCTGTTACTGTGCTCTCCTCCGTGACTCTGAAGCTTCCCCCCTCTGCCGCCCACAGGCTCCGCCCGTGAAGGGGCTTCTGGTGTGTGGAAACCTTTCCTCCTTCACCAGTCCCTCTCACCGGTGCAGGTCCCATCCCTATTCTTTTGTCTCTGTTTATTCTTTTTTCTTTTGCCCTACCCAGGTACGTGGGGAGTTTCTTGCCTTTTGGAAGGTCTGAGGTCTTCTGCCAGTGTTCAGTGGGTGTTCTGTAGGAGCAGTTCCACATGCAGATGTATTTCTGATGTATCTGTGGGGAGGAAGGTGATCTCTGTCTTACTCTTCTGCCATCTTCTCTCTCCTCCTTTTTTTTTTTTATGTTGAGTTGTATGCATCCTCTTTATATTTTGGTTATTAATCCCTTGTCAGATATATCATTTGCATTTTCCCATTCAGTCGGTGTTTTTAGGTTTTTTTTTTTTTTTTTTTTCAGTACGTGGGCCTCTCACTGTTGTGGCCTCTCCCATTGTGAAACACAGGCTACTGACGCGCAGGCTCAGTGACCATGGCTCATGGGCCTAGCTGCTCCACGACGTGGGATCTTCCTGGACCGGGGCATGAACCCGTGTCCCCTGCATTGGCAGGTGGACTTTCAACCACTGTGCCACCAGGGCAGCCTGGCCTTTTAGTTTTGTTGATAGTTCCCTTCTCTGTGCAAAAGCTTTTTAGTTTGAGGTAGTCCTATTTGCTTATTTTTGCTTTTTTCTGCCTTGCCTTAGGACACATATCTGAAAAAATACTGCCAACACCAGCATCAAAGAGCATACTGTCTGTGTTTTCCTCTAGAAGTTTTATTGTTTCAGGTTTTACACTTAAGTCTTTAACCCATTTTGAGTTTGTTGTATATGGTGTGAAAAAGTAGTCCAGTTTCGTTCTTTTGCATGTAGAAGTCCAGTTTTCCCAACACCTTGTTTTGAGGAGGCTGTCTTTTCCCCATTATATTCTAGCCTCCTTTGTTATAGATTAATTGTGCACATAAGTTGGGTTCATGTCTGAATTCTCTATTCAGTTTTTATTTGTCTATGTGTCTGGTTTTATGCCAGTGTCATGATGTTTTGATTACTGTAGTTTGGTAGTGTAGCTTGAAATCAGGGAACATATTTCCTGTTTTGTTCTTCTTAAGATGGTTTTGGCTATTTGAGGTCTCTTTTTTTCCATACTAATTTTATAATTATTTTGTTCTAGTTCTGTGAAAAATGCCATTGGTATTTTGGTGAGAAAAACATTGAATCTGTAGTAGTAACCTTGGGTAGTATAGTCACTTTAACATTATTAATTCTTCCAACCCATGAGCATGTATATATTTCCATCTGTTTGTGTCATCTTCAGTTTCTTTTATCAGTGACATAATTTTCTGAGTACAGGTCTTATATACCCTTAGTTAGTTTTATACCTTTCTATTTTATTCTTTTTGATATGATTGTGAATGGGATTGTTCTCTTAATTTTGCTTCCTGATAGTTCATTGTTAGTGTATAGAAACACAACAGATTTATGTATATTAATTTTATATCCTCTAACTTTATTGAATTCATTGATGAATTCTAGTAGTTTTTGGTGACATCTTTAGGATTCTATATAGTATCTGTATATACTATCTTGTAATTTGCAGACAGTGACAGTTTTACTTCTTTCTTTTCAATTTGGAATTTTTCTTTTTTTGTCTAATTGTTGTTGCTAGGACTTCCAATACTTTGTTGAATAAAATGAGTGTGGGCATCCTTGTCCTGTTCCTGATCTTAGAGGAAATGCTTTCAGGTTTTTATTATTGAGTGTGATGTTAGCTGTGGGCTTATCATATAAGGCCTTTATTATGTTATGTTTCCTCTATACCCACTTTATTCAGAATTTTTATCATAAATGGATATTTAATATTTTCAAAAGCTTTCTGTGTATCTATTTACATATCATATGATTTGTATTCTTCAAATTGTTAATATGATACATCACATAGATTGACTGGTGGATATTGAATCATTCTTGCATACCTCTACTAAATCCCACTTGATCATGGTATATGATCTTTTTAATATATTGCTGGATTTAATTTGCTAATATTTTGTTAAGAATTTTTGCACCTATGATTATCAGTGATATTCACCTATAATTTGTGTGTGTGTGTGTGTGTGTGTGTGTGTGTGTGTGTGAGTGTGTGTGATATCGTAGTCTGATTTTGGTATCAGGGTGATGCTGGCCTCATAGAATGAGCTTGGAAGCTTTCCTTCCTCTGCAATTTTTGGGAATAATTTGAGTAGGATAAGTGTTAACTCTTCTCTGAATGTTTCTAGAATTCACCTGTGAAGCCATCTGGTTCTGGATTTGTTTTGGGGAGTTTTTAAAAATTACTTATTTAGTTTCATAGCTGATCATTGGCCAGGTTATATTTTTTATTTTGTCCTATTCAGTTTGGGGAGATTGTACGTTTCTAGGAGTATGTTCATTTCTTTCAGGTTGTCGATTTTATTTGCATATAATTGTTCTTAGCAATCTCATGATCCTTTGTATTTCGGTGGTGTTGGTTGTAAATTCTTTTTCACTCTTGATTTTATTGATTTGGGCCCCATGTTTTGTTTTTTGTTTATTTTTTGTTTTTTTTTCTAGATAAGTTGGGCTAAAGGTTTGTCAATTTTGTCTATCTTTTCAAAGAATCAGCTCTTGTTTCATTGACCTTCTCTATTTTTTTTTTTTAGTCTCTATTTCATTTATTTCTGCTCTGATCATTACGATGTCATTCCTTCTACTAAGTATGCATTTTGTTTGTTCATCTTTTTCTATTTCCTTTAGGTATAAGATTGGCTTGTTTATTTGATATTTTTTCTTGCTTTTTGAGATAGGCTTGTATTGTAATACACTTATCTCTTAAAATTGCTTTTGCTGTGTCCCATAGATTTTGAATTGTTATGTTTTTGTTTTTATATGTCTCCAGGTATTATTTTTATTTCCTCTTTGATATTTTTTTCAGTGTCCCATTGACTGATTAGCAGCATATTGTTTAGCCTCCATATGTTTGTGTTTTTTTGCAGTTTTTTCTTAATGTTGATTTCTAGTTTCATAGTATTGTGGTCAGAAAAGATGCTTGATATGATTTCAGTCTTCTTAAATTTACTGAAACTTGTTTTGTGGCCTAGCCTGTGATCTATTCTGGATGGTGTTCCATGTACACTTGAAAAAAAAAGTGTATTCTTCTGCTTTTGCATGGAACGTTTTACATATATATAAGTATATCTGATCTAAAGTATTGTTTATGGTCAGTGAGTGTTTCCTTATTGATTTTCTCTCTGCATGATCTGTCCATTGACAGAAGTGGGGTAAGAAAGTCCCATACTATTATTGTGCTACTGTCAATTTCTCCCTTTATGTCTGTTAATATTTGCTTTCACATTTAGGTGATCCTAAAATAGGTATATAGATATTACAATTGCTATATCTTCTTGTTGGATTGATCTGTTTATCATTATGTAAAGTCTTTCTTTGTCTCTTGTTACAGTCTTTGTTGTAAAGTCTATTTTGTCTAACATATGTATTGATACCGTGGATTTCTTTTTGTTTTTTTATTTGCTTGGAATACTTTTTTCCATCTCCTCACTTTTAGTCTGTGTATGTCTAGATCTGAAGTAAGTCTCTTGTGAGCAGCATATATATACATGGGTCTTGTTTTTGTATCCATTTAGCCACTCCATGTCCTTTGATTGGAGCATTACTCCATTTACATTTAAAGTAATTTTTGATAGGTATGCACTTAATGCCATTTTGTTAATTGTTCTTGAGGTTTTCTGTGGTTCTTTGTAGTTCCTTTTTTCTTCTTTTGCTCACTTCCTTTCTGATTTGATGACTATCTTTAGTGTTATATTTGGATTCATTTCTCTTTTTTTGTCTATATTTATTATAGATATTTGGTTTGTGGTTACCCTAAGGCTTATATATAGCAATCTCCCTCCCCCTCTCTCTCTCTCCATATATATATATATATATATATATATATATATATATATATATATATATATATACATATATATATGTATATATATATATATAATTTTAAGTTGCTGATATTTAAAGTTCAAACATGTTTTAACAACCCTACATTTTATCCCCCCCTCCACATTTACTGCTTGTGATATCATATTTTACATCCTTTTGATTTTTGGGTCCTTTAACTACTTATTGTGGCAACAGATGATTTTACTACTTTTGTCTTTTAACCTTCCTCCTAGCTTTATAAGTGGTTGATTTATTACTTTCTTTACCTTGTGTTCACCACTGAGATTTTTTTCTTTCATAATTTTTGAATTTATAGCTCTGACCTTTTCTTTTCCACTTAGAGAGTTCCTTTTAACATTTCTTGTAAAGCTGGTTTTGTGGTGCTGAACTCTTTTAGCTTTTGCTTGTCTATAAAACTGCAATCTCTCCTTGATATCTGAATAAAAGCCTTGCTGGGTAGAGTACTCTTCATCGTAGGTTTTTCCTTTTCATCACTTTAAATATATTGTGCAATGCCCTTCTGGACAGCTGAGTTTCTGCTGAAAAGTCAGCTAATAATATTATGAGAGTTCCCTTGTATGTAACTTGTTGCTTTTTCCTTGCTTCTTCTAATATTCTTTCTATCTTTAATTTTTGCCATTTTAACTACAATGTGTTCTGGTGTGGCTCTCTTTGGTTTGGTCATGTTTGGGACTCTGTGATTTCTTGACCAGGGAGTCTGCTTCCTTTCCCATGTTAGGAAAGTTTTCAGCTATTATGTCTTCAAATATGGTTTCTGCCCCTTTCTCTCTCTCCTCTCTTTCTGAGATCCCTATAATGTGAATGTTAGTATGCTTATGTAGCCCCAGAGGTCTCTTAAACTGTCTTCATTTTTTAATTCTTTTTTTCCTCTATTCAGCTTCAGTGATTTTCACTACTCTGTCTTTCAGATTACTAGATCTGTTCCTCTCTCTGTCTAATCTATTGTTGATTTCTTCTATGTATTTCTTATTTCAGTGATTTTATTCTTCAGCTCTGTTTGTTTATTTACATTTTCTAGCTCTTTATTAAAAACTTCTAACTTATCACTCTGTATATTCATTCTTCTCCCAAGTACTTTGAACATCTTTATGATCATTACCTTAAACTATTTATTGGGTAGATTGTTTATCTCCATTACACTTAGTTCTTCTGAGTTTTTATCTTGTTCTTTCATTTGGAATGTATTTCTTTATTGCCTTATTTTGCCTATTTTTTTGTTTTAATTTTTATGTATTTGGTAGGTTGGCTACATTTCCCAATCTTGGAGAAGTGGTTTTTATAGGAAATGCCATCAGGGCCACCAGAGTTATATACTTTAGGGGTACCCTCTATGTGAGCTGCATGAGTATTCTTTTGTGGCAGACTGACTACTGTGGGTATGCTAGTAGATGGTTCATTGCTGGCCTTGCCTTGTGTGGAGGCTTCCAGTTGCTGGTTGGCAGGACCTGGTACTGGCATGGCTGGCTGCTTGATTGGGGTGATCCTTGTGCCAGCATGCAGGTGGGCAGTATTGGGTCATGAGAAGATGAGGCTATGGAACCCCATGGGGTCCCAGGTCTAGTACAGGATTAATGGTGAGTAGAACAGGTGCCAAGGTGGCTGGTTGCTGGCTGGGGGTCTCAGAGATAGTGATGGCCTGCTGTGGTCAGGGTCATGATTTGCAGTGGTGGTTCTGGGGCTGGTGCTTACATGTTGATGATTGGGACTGATTCTTCTTATGGCTGGCTCTAGGCTTTGAGGTGTCTTGGAGCCTGCGTAAGTCTCCTGTTACATGGAGCCTGAGCCCAGGGCATACAGGTGTGGTTTTAGCTGGCTAGTGTGGGCCTGGGTCTTGTCACAGCTCACTGCAGGCTATAGTGGTCCAGGGGCTGGTTGGCCCATTCGTAGGCAGGGCCAAGGCCCAGGGTGTCCCAGTACTGGTGCTGACCCAATAGTGGTTGAGGCTGAGTCCTGGTGCTAGTGTCAGCACACTGGTGAGGGGAGCTGAGTCCTAGGGTCTTTGGCTGTGAGTTCAGGGGACCTGAAGCTAGTGTTGGCCTGATGGTGTGTGGCTCAGGGGCATCCAGGGCTAAAGCTGACCCACTGGTTAACAGAACATGGTTCTGGGGTATTTGGCTACAGGGCCCTGGAGGTTCCAGTGTTGGTGTTGGCCTGCAGGGGTCCTGGTGCTGGTACCAGCCTGCTGGTAAGTGTGCTAGGTCCTGACACAGCTTGCTGCATGGTCTCCATATTCATAATACTAGTGTCTTCCCACTGTTGGTTAAGGTTGATCCTAGGGCTGGTGCTGGCCCACTGGTGGGTTGGAAAGTGTCCTGACCCCTCTGGCATTTGGTGCTGTGTCCTGGTGTGAATGGGGGATCAGCTAGCCAGCTGGTGGATGGGGCCATGTCCTTGAACTAATAAACTAGTGAGAGGATTCCAAAATGACACTTGCTAGCACCAGTGTTCTTGTGGTGGGATGAGCTCTAAAAAATGGTTATTGCCAGCATCTATGTCCTTGGGGTGAGTTTTCAATTGCCTCCTGCCTCTCCTGGAGGCTCTCCCAGAAATCAGTAAGATCAGAAAGTGGGTTTGACTCAGGTGCCTTTCAAATTACTGCTTCTGCCCTGTGTTCCAAAACATGTGAGATTTGATGTGCACCCTTTAAGAGTGAAGTCTCTATTTCCCACAGCTCTCTGGCTCTCCCTAAAATAAGCCCCACTGGCCTTCAGAGTCAAACATTCTGGGGGCTCATCTTCCTTGAGCAGGACGCTTAGGCTGATATGGAGCTTGGATCCCTTACTGCTTGGGCAGAACTTCCACAATTTTAATTATCCTCTTGTTTGTGGTTTGCTCACTTGAAGGTGTGGGTCTTGACTATACCATGCCTCATACCTTTCTCATTGTGATTCCTTTTTTATATCTTTAGTTGTAGATCTTTTCTGCTAGATTTCAGGTTGTTCTCATGGATAGTTTCTTTGTAAATAGTTGTAATTTTGGTGTGCCCATGGGAAGAGGTGAGCTCAGGGGCTCTGCCATCTTGGCAACTCCTCAGATTTGAAATAAAACATATTATTAGATATGAAAAAGGTTATTTCATGATGATAAAAGGATCAACTCATCAGCAAGACAAAATAATCCTCAATGTTATACAACTAATAATGAAGCTTAAAAATTCATGTAGAGAAAACGACTTTAGGGAAAAGAGAAAGATCTGCATTCATTTTTAGAAATTTTATTAACTTTTTTCTTTAATTGATACAAGACAGACAAAAAAAGAACAGTAAAAATAAAGAAGAGCTGAAAAACTTGGCCAACTTGACATTTACAGAACACCCAACAACTTCAGAATACACATTAATTGTTTTCAAGTGTAAATCACATGCTGAGCCTTAAAGTATCCTTCAATAAATGCCAAAATCTTGAATCATACAGTGTGTGTTCTATGATACTGTAGAATTAAATTAGAAATTAGTAACAATATGATATCTTTGAAATCCCCAAATATTTTGAAATTAATACCACACTTGTAAACAATGAGATCATCAAGACATATAGAGAGTCATGATTCCAAGACACTCATGGGTGTGTTTTGTTGCTATAGAGGTTAGAACTTTAGTCTTTTAATTTTATCCTCTGGGAAAAACAAGACTTCATAACAAAGGGACACTTCAGGCATCTAGAGGAGAAGTCCATGTGCTGAATTTTGAGGATGTTACATCCAGGAGTATCATCAGGTTCTCACAGTAAAGATCCAAGAAAGATTTCATCATGGCACTGATAGGAGGAGGAGCAGAGTTATCACTGTGAAATGTCAGAGTATTTCTCCAAAACAAAGGCTGACCCTTCAGAGGGAAAGTCTTTCCCAGACTGTTACCTCAACTGGGATAAGGAGATTTATCTGACTCCAGGTTTACATAGACTTCCTGTTTCACCTTGGTGGAAAGGTAGAACTATACCATTGGAGAAACATTTGTGAAGGTCCCAGCTCAGAGACACAGGCCCACAAAAAAATTGATATTAAACCACACTCCCTATTCCTACCCTCTATCACCACACTAACAGAGTTCCAGTATAACAACAGGGGATTAAAGGTGAAAGAGCTGCAAGATGTAGACTTCTTCTGAGGAAGAGTACTAAGGAAAGTCCAAATCAAGAGGGGAGACAAAAACAAGGACACCAGAGGAATTTCAAGGCTCTGGCTCCTACAGTTAAAGCATACATTAAATACAGCCCAACTCCTCCTAGCTAGATTAGCATACATCTTCACAACAGATACCTATTCACCACAGTTCCCATTGTCCAATACAATAGGTCTGGCTTTCAGCAAAAAATTACAAATATGTCAAAGGCAAGAAAAAAATACAGTATTAAAAGACAAAGCAAGAATCAAAATCAAACTCAGATATGACACAGTTGTTGGAATTACCAGACAAATAATTTAAAATAACCACAATTAATATGTTAGGAGTTCTAATGGAAAAAGTAGATGACATTCGAAAGCAGGTGAGTAATGTAAGCAGTAAGATAGAAACTCTAAGAAAGGATCAAAAGGAAATGCCAGAAATAAAAAAACACATTAACAGAAATGAAAATGCCTTTAATAGGCTTATCAGTAAACTCAATATAGGTGAGGAAAGAATTAATAAACTTCAAGATAATTCAATAGAAACTTTCCAAACTGAAGTGAAACAAGAAAAAAATGTAAAGAAGAAGGAGAAGCAAAGAAAAGAACATCCAATAGCTGTGGGAAAATTTTATAAACCATTACAAATATATATTTGGAATATCAGAAGGAGGAGAAAGAAAACAGAGCAGAAAAAAACTGTTTAAAGTAATAATGACCAAGAACATTCCAAAATTAATGATAGACAATATTACAGATCCAGAAAGCTCAGAGAATACAAAGAAGACTAAATACCAAAAATATCTACATTAGGAATATATTTAAGCTGTGTAAAACCAAAGAACAGAAAATATTGAAAAAAGCCAGAGGTGGAGGAAAGGTGGAAATTACCTATACAGGAGCAAAAATCAGAGTTAGAGCAGAGTTTCCATCAGAAGCTGTACAAGTAAGAAATAGTGTAGTAAAATATTTAAAGTGTTAAAAGAAAAAAAACCCACCAACTTAGAATTCTACATCTAGCAAAATTTGTCCTTCAAAAATGAGGGAGAAATGAAGACTTTCTCAGACAAACACTGAAGGAATTAATCATCATCAAACCTGCCCTGCAAAAGATGTTAAAATAATTCTTCAGGAACATGGAAAATTATATAGATCAGAAATGTGTGACCTATATCACAATGGACATAGTAATGTAAAAGGAATAAATCTTTTATTTTTATTGTTCTTAGTTGATCTAAAAGACAGAAATTTATTTGAAGTATTAATAGTAATAATGTATTGGTTGATTATGGCATTTTTAATTTTTTTATTATTATTTTTTTGGCTATGTTGTGCAGTATGCAGGATCTTAGTTCCCTGACCAGGGATTGAACCCATGCCTCCTTCAATGGAAGTGCAGAGTCTTAACCACTGGACTGCCAGGGAAATCCCTGATTATGACATTTGAATGTGAGATAAATTTCAGCAATGCCATGAGGAATGGGAGGATTTAGAAATGCTCTGTTATAAGGTATCTGTATAACACATGAAATGATACAGTGTTATTTAACTATGGATTTATATTAATTAAAACTGAATATTGGAAACTGAAGAAACTCCTAATTTTTTTAAAGAAGTATATATGCTAAGAAAGGAGATAAAATGAACTCATAAAATGCTAAATTAAAAATGAGAAAAAGAAAAAAATGGGGGGAAAAGATATAATAGATAACACCACAAATACAAATATGGTACATAAACAGTTACAAATATGGTAGATATCAATATCTATATCATTTTATTATTTTATTTTTATTTTTATTTTTTTGCAGTACGCAGGCCTCTCACTGTTCTGGTCTCTCCCATTGTGGAGCACAGGCTCCAGATGCGCAGGCTCAGCAGCCATGGCTCACGGGCCTAGCGGCTCCATGGCATGAGGGATCTTCCAAGACTGGGGCACAAACCCGTGTCCCCTGCCTCAGCAGGTGGGCTCTCAACCACTGCACCACCAGGGAAGCCCATCTATATCACTTTAAATCACAATTAAAAGACACATTGTCAAAGTAGATAAAATAAGGCAAAATTGTGTTTTTTTCTATGAGAAATCTAGTTTAATTATAAAAACTTAAGTTAGAAGTAAAGAGATCTTTTAAAAAATGTACGATGCTATCACTAATCAAAAGAAGGCTGGCTTAGCTATATTAGTTCAAATGAAGCAGACTTCAGAAAAACAACAACAAAGCTATCAGGAATAAGGAGGCCATCATATAATGATAAAAGGTCAATTCTCCAAGAAGAAATAAAAATCTTAAATGTGTATACACTTAACAGTGTTGTGTCAAAGTTCATGAGGTAAAAATTGATAGAACTGAAAGGAGAAATAGATAAATTCACTGTCATAGTTGTAGATATCAACACCTCTCTTTCAGTAATTGATAGATCAAGCAGAAAGAAAATAATTAAAAACATCGTTCACCTGCTCAGCACTATCAATCAACTTTGTATAATTGACATTTATAGGAAACTCTTCCCCAAAACAGAATACAGTCTTATCTCCAGCTTACATGGAACATTAACCATGATAGAACACACTCTTGGCCATAAAACAAAACTTAAATTTAAAAGATTAGAAATCAAAGTATTATCTTAGACCACAATGGAATTAAACGAAAAATCAACATCAGAGAAATAACTAGACAATCTCCAAATGTATGTAAGTTAAATAACACTCTTTTGAATAACTAGTGGGCCAAATGAGAAATCTCAAGGGAAAATTTAAAACATCTTGAATTAAATGAAAGTAAGGATATATATTAACACAACATACCAAAGCTTATGGGAATGCAGTGAAAGCAATGCTGAGACATTATGTGTATATGTATGTAAATGGCTTTTATATATTTATGTATATATAAATATGTAAAACTATATATATTTATGTATACATGGCTATAATATATATGCACGTATATAATACATTACACTTATATTACACTTATAGTGAAAAAGAAGACCTTAAGTCAGTAACCTAACTTTACACTTTAAGGAACTAGAAAAAGGACAAACAAACAAAAGGAATAATTATCAGAACAGAGATACACAAAATAAAGAATAGAAAAACAATAGAGAAAGTCAAGGAAAACAAGAGTTGTTTCTTTGAAAATATCAACAAAATTGTCAACTCTCTAGTTAGAATGATAAATTAAAAAGGGGAGACACAAATAACTAAAATCAGTAATAGAAATTGAGACATTGCTACCTAACTTACAGAAATAAAAAGAATTAGAAAAGAATACTATGAACAATTTTATGCCAAAAAAATAGATAAAAGAAGTGGACATTTTTCTAAAAATATACAAATTACCTAAACTGATTCAAGAAGGATTAGAAAATCTTAACAGGGCTTCCCTGGTGGCACAGTGGTTGGGAGTCCGCCTGACGATGTGGGGGAAGTGGGCTTGTGCCCCGGTCCGGGAGGATCCCACATGCTGCAGAGCAGCTGGGCCTGTGAGCTGTGGTCACTGGGCACTGGACTTGTGCATCTGGAGCCTGTGGTCTGCAGCGGGAGAGACCACAGCAGTGAGAGGCCTGCATACCTCAAAAAAAAAAAAAAAAAAAAAAGGAAAATCTTAACAGACCTTTAACAAAAAAAGGGGTAAACTCACTAATCAAAAGACTCCCAGCAAAGAAAAGTTCAGGACCAGACGACTTCACTGATGAATTTTACCAAACATTTAAAGAATAATTAACACCAATTCCTCTCAAATTCTTCTAAGAAATTGAAGAGGAGGAAACACTCCCAACTCATTCTATGAAGCCCCCATTATTCTCATATCAAAGCCAGAAAAAGACATCAGAAGAAAATTAAATTACTGATGAATATCCCTTATGAATATAGATGCAAAAATTCTCAACAAAATACTATTTCACCAACTCAACAGCATATTGAAAGGATTATATACTACGACCAAGTGGGATTTATCCCAGGAATTCAAGAATGGTTCAACATAATAAAATTGATCAATTTAATAAACTACATTAATAGAACAAAGAAAACACACATAATTATCTCAACTGATAAAAATCAATCTCATTTGACAAAATCCAACACCCTTTCATGATAAAAACACTCAGAAAATTATAAGTAGGAAGAAACTTCCAAAACATGATAAAGGGCATTCATGAAAAACTCACAGATAACATCATGTTTAATGGTGAAAAACTGAAAGTTTTGCTTCTTAGATCAGTAACAAGACTAGGATGCCTATTTTAACCAATGTTTTCAACATCATACTGAAAGTTCTGGTTGGAACAATTTGATAAGAAAAAGAAATAAAGAGCCTACAAGTTGGAAAGAAGTAAAACTATATTCTCAGCTGACATGATTTTATATACAAAAAAAAAAAAAAAAAAAACAAAAAACCCAAAACCCAAAGAATCCACAACAAAGCTACTAGTGCTAATAAATAAATTCAGCACAAAATTAACATAAAAATCAGTTGTGCTTCTATACACCTGCAAAGAATAATCTGAAGAGAATTAAGAAAGCAATAATATTTGTAATAGTATGTAAAAGAATAAAATTCTAGAAGTAAATTTGACCAATAAAGTGAAATATTTAAACACTGAAAACTACAAACTATTGCCCAAAGAAATTAAAGTGGTAATAAGTAAGTGGAAAGATATCCTGTATTCATAAATAGGAAGACTTTGTATTGTTAAAATGTCAATATTACCCAAAGTTACTTACCAATTCATTGTAATTTCTATCAAAATTCCAACAGCTTTATTGAAGAAATAAAAAAGTCAACCTTAAAAGTTGTATGGATTGCAATAGACTCCAAATAGTCAAAACAATCTTGAAAATGAACAACAAATTTGTTGGACCAACACTTCCTGATTTCAAGTTAGTACAAAGTTATGGTAATCAGAACAGTGTGATACTGGCATTGAGATACATATGTTGACCAATAGAGTATGATTGAGAGTTCAAAAAGAAATCTGTACATCTATGGCTATTTGACATTTTTTTGAAATTTATTTATTTAATTTATTTTTGGCTGTGTTGGGTCTTAGTTACTGTGTGCAGGCTTTCTCTAGTTGGGGCAAGCAGGGGCTACACTTCGTTGCAGTGTACAGGCTTCTCATTTTGATGGCTTCTCTTTATTGTGGAGCACAGTCTCTAGGCACTCCTGCTTCAGAAGTTGTGGCACGTGGGGTAAGTAGTTGTGGCTTGTGGGCTCTAGAGCACAGGCTCAGTAGTTGTGGCTCACAGGCTTAGTTGCTTCACTGCATGTGGGATCTTCCCAGACCAGGGATTGAACCCGTGTCCCCTCCATTGGCAGGTGGATTCTTAACCACTGCACCACCAGGGAAGTCTGGCTATTTGATTTTTGACAGTACCAAATCCTTTCAATGGGGGAAGAACAATTTCTTCAACAAATGGTGCTGGAACAACTGTATTTCTACATGTGAAAGAATAAATTTGGACCCCTACCTCAGACCATATAGAAAAATTAACTCGAATTTAGCCAATGACCTAAATATTAGAGATAAAACCACAAAAATCTGAGAAGAAAACAAAGGGGGAAGTCTTAATTACATAAATTTGGCAATGGATTCCTAGATATGACACCAAAACATTAGCAACAAAATGAAAAAGATAAATTGGGCTTTGTCAAAATTAAAAGCTTGTGTGCAAAGGGTCTTATAAATAAAATTAAAAGATAACCTACAGAATGGGGCAAAATGTTTACAGACTATATGTCTGATAAGAATTTAATATCCATAATATATAAGAAACTCCTACTAGTGAAGAAACAAAAGACAAACAAATTTTAAAAATTGGTAGGGGGCTTGAATAGACATTTCTCTAAAGGAGATACACAAATGGCCAACAAGAACATGAAGACGTTCAAAATCATTAGTCGATAGGGGAAGCAAAGTCAAAACCACAATGAGATAACATTTCATACCCACCAGGGTGATGATGATGATGATGATAATGAAAAATAAGTATTGGTGAGGAAGTAGAGGAATTAGAGCACTCACACATTGTTAGTGGGAATGTATCATCATGCAGCTACTGTGGAAAGAGTTTAGTGGTTCTTCAGAAAGCTAAAAATAGAATTACCATATGACTCAGTAATTCCTAGTTATATACCCAATGGAATTGAAAACAGGAACTCAGATATTTGTACATCAATGTTCACTCCAGCATTATTCACAATAGTCAAATGGTAGAAACAAACCAAGTATCCATTCAACCGATGCATGAATAAACAAAACATGGTATATACATAGAGTGGAATACTTTTCAGCCATAAAAAAAAGGTATTAGTTCTGATACATGGCTACAACATGAATGGACCTTGAAAACATTACGTGAAGTAAAATATGCCACACTCAAAGGAAACATATTATATTTCATTTCTATGAAATATCTAGAATAGGCAAATTCATAGAGAGAGAAATTAGATTAGAGGTTACCAGATGCTGGAGGAAAGGAAAGATGAGGTGTTATTGCTTAATTGTTACAGAGTTGCTGTCCGAGTTGATTAAAAGTTTTTGGAAATAGATAGTGATGATAATTGCACAACATTGTGAATATAATTAATACCACTGAATTGTACACTTAATGATTAAAATGGCAAATTTTATACTATATATATTTACCATAATAAAAAATTTTAATGACCAAAATCTTGAGCAGTCATTTCACCAAACAAGATATAAGAATGGCCACTTAGCACATGAGAAAATAGTCAACATTGCTAGCCATCAGATAAATGTGAAGTAAAACTATCTAACCCACTATAAGACTAAAATCAAAAAGTCTGGCAACACCAAATGTAGCCAGGGATGTGGAGCTATTAATCTTCTATTCATCGTTGGTGAGAGTCTGGAAAGGTACAATCACTTTGGGGAACATTTACAGTTTTTCACAACATTAAATGTATATCTATTCTACAATTTAGCAATTCTACTCCTATAAATATATCTAAGAGAAATGAAAGCATATCTCCACAATATGACTTTTGCAAGAATTTTTTGGCAGATTTAGTCATGATAGTTAAAAGCTGGAAACAATTTAAATGTCTATTCAGAGGAGAATGAATAAACAAACTGTGTTATATTTTCTTACTTTTTTTTACTGTGGCAAAAGTCACATAATATAGAACATACTATTTTAACCATATTCAACTGTACAGTTCAGTGGCACTAAGCATATTCACATTGTTGTGCAACTCTCCCCATCCTCCAATTCCCAAAATTTTCACCTTCCTAAACTGCAATTCTGCCCCTTTAAACACTAACTCCCCATTCCCCCTCCCCAACACCCACTCCCTGCCCCTGACATCTACCAGTTTTCTTTCTGACTCTATGAATATGACTATTCTAGGTATCTCATACAAGTGGAATCAAACAGTATTTGTCTGAACCTAATGTATATTAGAATGCATTTTTAAGGTTAAATTAATATATGTCCTGCAAACAGATTGCACCACATTCCCCCCCCCCCGTGCTATACAGTAGGCACTCACCAGCCATCTATTTCATTCATAGTAGTGTACATACGTCAATCCCAATCTCCCAATCCATCCCATCCCCACCCTCTCCCCTTGGTGTCCATACGTTTGTTCTCTATGTCTGTGTCTCTATTTCTGCTTTGCAAATAGGCTCATCTGTACTGTTTTTCTAAATTCCATGATTTAGAAACAATGATTTCTAATACCATTAATATATGATATTTGTTTTTCTCTGTCTGACTTACTTCACTCTGTATGACAGACTCTAGGTCTAGCAAGTCTCTACACATGGCACAATTTCATTCCTTTTTATGACTAATATTCCATTGTATATATGTACCTATGTACTACATCTTCTTTATCCATTCCTCTGTTGATGTACATTCAGGTTGCTTCCATGTCTTGGCTACTGTAAACAGTACTGTGATGAAATCTGGGGTGCATGTATATATATATATATATATATTTTTTTTTTTTTTTTTTTTTTTTTTTACGCTACTCGGGCCTCTCACTGTCGTGGCTTCTCCCGTTGCGGAGCACGGGCTCCGGACACGCAGGCTCAACGGCCATGGGTCACGGGCCCAGCCGTTCCGCGGCATGTGGGATCTTCCCGGACCGGGGCACGAACCCGTATCCCCTGCATCGGCAGGCGGACTCTCAACCACTGCGCCACCAGGGAAGCCCTGCATGTATATTTTTAAATTCTGTTTTTTTCTGGATATATGAACAGGAGTGGGATTGCTGGGTCATATGTTAGTTCTATTTTTAGTTTTATAAGGAACCTCCATACTGTTCTCTATAGTGACTCTATCAGTTTACATTCCCACCAACAGGGTAAGAGGGTTCCCTTTCTCCACACTCTCTCCAGCATTTATTGCTTGTAGATTTTTTGATGATGGCCATTCTGACTGGTATGAGGTGGTACTTCATTGTAGTTTTGATTTGCATTTCTCTAATAATTAGTGATGCTGAGCATTTTTCATGAGCCTCTTGGCCATCTTTAAGTCTTCTTTGGAGAAAAGTCTATTTAGGTCTTCTGCCCATTTTTTGATTGGATTTTTTTTTTTTTTTTTATTGAGCTGCATGGGGTCTTTTTTAAAAAAAAAAAATTATTATTTTTTGCAGTACATGGGCCTCTCACTGTTGTGGCCTCTCTTGTTGTGCAGCACAGGCTCCAGACACGCAGGCTCAAAGGCCATGGCTCACAGGCCTAGCTGCTCGGCAGCATGTGGGATCTTCCCAGACTGGGGCATAAACCCATGTCCCCTGCATCAGCAGGCAGGCTCTCAGCCACTGCACCACCAGGGAAGCCCTGCATGGGTTCTTTGTATATTTGGAGATTAATCCCCTGTCAGCTTGCTTCATTTGCAAATATTTTCTCCCATTCTAAGGGTTGTCTTCTAATTTTGTTTATGGTTTCCTTTGCTGTGCAATGCTTTTAAGTTTGATTAGGTCCCATTTGTTTAGTTTTGTTTTTATTTTCATTACTCTAGGAGGTGGGTCAAAAAGATCTTGCTGTGATTTATGTCAAAGAGTGTTCTGTCTGTTTTCCTCTAACAGTTTTATAGTGTCTGGCTTTACATTTAGGTCTTTAATCCATTTTGGGTTCATTTTTGCATGTGGAGTTAGGGAATGTTAGAGGAAGGAACACTCCCAAGGTCATTCTGCAAGGCGACCATCACCCTGATACCAAAACCAGACAAAGATGTCACAAAAAAGGAAAATTACAGACCAATATCGCTGATGAACCTAGATGCAAAAATCCTCAACAAAATAATAGCAAACAGAATTTAACAACACATTAAAAATATCATACCCATGATCAAGTGGGATTTTTCCCAGGGATGAAAGGATTCTTCAGTACATTCAAATCAATCAATGGGATGCACCATATCAACAAATTGAACAATAAAAAACATACGATCGGGCTTCCCTGGTGGCGCAGTGGTTGAGAGTCCGCCTGCCGATGCAAGAGACACGGGTTCGTGCCCCGGTCTGGGAAGATCCCACATGCCGTGGAACGGCTGGGCCCGTGAGCCATGGCCGCTGAGCCTGCGAGTCCGGAGCCTGTGCTCCGCAGCGGGAGGGGCCACAGCAATGAGAGGCCCGCGTACCGCAAAAAAAAAAAAAAAAAAAAAAAAAAAAACATACGATCATCTCAATAGATGCAGAAAAAGCTATTAACAAAATTCAGCACTGATTTATGATAAAAAACTCTCCAAAAAATGGGCTAGAGGAAACCTACCTCAACACAATAAAGGCCATATATGACAAACTCGTAGCAAACATCATTCTCAATGGTGAAAAACTAAAAGCATTTCCTCTAAGATCAAGAACAAAACAAGCATGTCCACTCTTGTCACTTTTATTCAACATAGTTTTGGAAGTCCTAGCCATGGCAATCAGGAAAGAAAAAGAAATAAAAGTAATCCAAATTGCAAAAGAAGAAGTAAAACTGCCATTGTTTCCAGGTGACATGACACTATACATAGAAAATCCTAAAGATGTCACCCGAAAACTTCTGGTGCTAATCAATGACTTTGGTAAAGTTGCAGGATACAAAATTAATGCACAGAAATCTCTTGTATTCCTATAGACTACCAATGAAGGATCAGAAAGAGAAATTAAGGAAACAATCCCATTCACCATTGCAACAAAAAGAATAAAATATCTAGGAATATACTTACCTAAGGAGGCAAAAGACCTGTACTCAGAAAACTATAAGATGCTGATGAAAGAAATCAAAGACAACACAAACAGATGGAGAGGTATACCATATTCTTGGACTGGAAGAATCAATATTGTGAAAATGACTGTCCTATCCAAAGCAAGCTACAGATTCAGTGCAATCCCTATCAAATTACCAATGCCATTTTTTCACAGTATTTGAACAAAATATTTTACAATTTGTATGGAAACAGAGAAGACCCTGAATAGCCCAAGCAATCTTGAGAACAAAAAATGGAGCTGGAGGAATCAGGCTCCCTGACTTCAGACTATACTGCAAAGCTACAGTAATCAAGATGGTATGGTACTCACACAAAATCAGAAATATAGATCATTGGAACAGGATAAAAAGCCCAGAGATAAATCAACACACCTATGGTCACCTAATGTAAGACAAAGGAGGCAAGAATATATAATAAAGGAAAGACAGTTTCTTCAATAAGTGGTGCTGGGAAAACTGAACAGTTACATGCAAACTGTGTTATATTAATCAATGTCATACTACTCAGCACAAAAAGAACAAACTACTGATAAACACAATATATGGTTAAATCTCATAGACATTGTTCTGAGGGACACAAGCTAGAGATAAAAGAGTACACACTGTATGATCTCAAATATGTAGGGTTTTAGAACAAGCAAAATGAATTTATTTTGTTACTCAGAAAGTAATTCCCTTTGAGAGATTTGTTACAGAGGACTGTTAGAAAACTTTTTGGAGTGATGGATATGTTCTATATCTTCTCTTTGTTATTGATTACATGGACGTATATTATTGTTAAATCTTATTGAACTGAGCATTTAGGATATATTGTACATAAATTACATCCTAAGAAAAAAGAAAATGAAAATAAATAAAATTTACCTCGAAAATTGGACATAAACTTTAATAACAGAGAGTGTGACTTACTCTGAATTATTTGAATATTCTCAGGAACATGGTTTGAATTATTTGCATGATAGATTATTACCTGTTTCAAGTGAGCTATATGTAAACTTTATTTTTACCAGCAGACTCATCATTTTCACCTTTAATTTTTTAAAATTAATGTGAAAAACCATTAGAAAGTCTTTCTTTTTACATAACACTATTCCTTGTTCATATATGCTAATGAAGTGCTGATAATTGTTTTAAATTCTTCTTGATATATTTTTAATCTTATTTTTCTCAGCTTTATTGAGGTGTAATTGACAAATAAAAATTGTATACCTTTAAATTATGCACATGATGGTTTATTTATGCACTGTGAAATGATTAGCACAATCAAGCTAATTAACACATCCATCACCTCACATAGTTACCATTTTTGAAGAGGGGGTATGGTGAGAACATTTAAGATCTACTCTCTTAGCAAGTTTCAAATATAAAATAAGTATTATTATCTATAGTCACCATGCTGTACATTAGATCCACAGAAGTTAGTCATTTTGTAACTGAAAGTTTGTACACTTTGATCAACATATCCGTATTTTCCCCACCCCTTAAGTCCTGGTAACCACATTTCTACTCTCTGGTTCTATTAGTTCAATGTTTTTAACTTCCACATATAAATAGGATAATAGAGTATTTCTCTTTCTCTGTCTGGATTATTTCACATAGTGTAATGTCCTCCAGGTTTAACCTCATTGTAGCAAATGGCAGGATTCCTTCTCTTTTTTAAACTTTTATTTTATATAGGAGTATAGTTGGTTTACAATGTTGTGTTAGTTTCAGGTGTACAGCAAAGTGATTTAGTTATACATATACATATATCTATTCTTTTTCAGATTCTTTTCCCATATAGTTTTTTACAGAGTATTGAGTAGAGTTCCCTTGTGCTATACAGTAGGTCCTTGTTGATTATCTATTTTATATATGGTAGTGTGTATATGTTAATCTCAACCTCCTAATTTATCCCTCCCCCTCACCTTTCCCCTTCAGTAACCATATGTTTGTTTTCTAAGTTTTTGACTCTGTTTCTGTTTTGATATATGTTTTTAGGTTATTTAGGAAAGATTATGGTAGAAAAAAGGAAAATATTCATTTGTCTTTCTTGAAAAATCTGTGTCAGGTTATTATCTCTATGATGATATGATTTAGTCATCAAGTAAAAAAGATTTGGAGTTGGAGGTTATGTATTCTGCTATAACTGTTAATTTGTTGGGTAATGAAGCAAGTAAGAAAACTTGTTATCAAAGACAATTATCTCCAGCTGTGAATGGAAATAAAACTAGATATTCTCTAAGGGTCACCACTTTAACCTGTAAAACCTGAAGTATTTATTTAGGAGAACTTTTATTTTTGCCTCATAATTAGGGAATCAACTTCTGCAGATACTCACAAATGCCCATATGTCTAAACCTTTACCAGACACTATAAACTGCTGAAAGTCCATGAACAACTTTCATGTTTAGATCACAGTCCTCAGGAATTTGCAGTCTAGCTTGGTATAGGTAGACATGTGATATGAAGTGGTGAAGAGGATAAAGAAGTAGGAAAGTGAGATACACAAATATAAAGCAATTAAAGAACAAGGTACAGGCACATATAATTAAATTAAAAATGTCTATCCAGATAGCAAAGGGCTATGAGAAGTGAGGAAGAGGAGAGATTCTTGAGGGTTAGAAATATAATATTTTCTCCATTAATAAAAATAGTGTTTGATGTGTATATGGGAAGGTCGAGGTGGAGAGGCATTGAAATTTCCTTGCACATACCCAGTTCATCAAACGACTGAATCCCTGGGCCTGCATACTTTTCATTTAGTTGATTTTTATTGATTTCTTACAATTACCAATAATTTAGTTCTCATTTAGTAACAAAATGCACTTAAGTTAATGATTTATCTAAGATTACCAAATATGTTAGGCAAAATGGGATTTTAACATAGATCAATGTGGTTGCAAAAATTTAACCATTTTATGCCATCTTTGATTTCTAACTCAAACATCTGGGGCCTATGGTATTTTAGACTCCTAATTATAATACCAAAGTAGTATCAAGAAAATCCAAGGAACATGTGATCATTGAGTCATTTAAGGATACAAGTCATATGCTACTCTATTTGTAGGAAAACTGTTGGTTTCAAGGTAACCTAATGGGAAAACCCTTTCTCTCCCTCTCCTGTAATCTCCAAGGCAGTGTTGAGCTTCCAAAAGTTAGTGATGTAAACACCTAATCCCATCCTCAGTCATAAGGCCCAGAGTAAATTCGGATCTTATACTTATCTTTGAAAATGTCCCAGCAGAATCTAGAGGTGATGGTATGTGACAAAACATCAAATTGTGTTTAAATTAGTAAAAGTTTTCTGAGCACCAACTCTATATTCCCAGTGGTGCCTTGTAGAGTGTTTGTAACAACAATAATTTAGTGCTATGTTGCAGCTGACTTCTACAATCTCATGAGTCAACTGTTAAATTTTCAGGCATTTTGTGATTTGGTTAAATACAGTCACTGTTAAAAATTAAATTATATAAACTTAGAGTTAAGTAAGATACATTAGTAAAAGGACACTGAAAAATCACCATTCCCTAATTATTTTTCTATATTTTACTATTCTCTATGCCTGAATGCTATTTACATCTATTGAATCTCTATAGTGGAAACAATGTGTTACTGCACATCACCTCCTGGCTTTGCATTGAGGGGCATTATATTCGTAGTTTGAAATCAGCTGTGGTGGGGGTATTTACACTGTGGACACTGGAAAACACTACAAATGAAGATGTGATTTCTTGTTTGATAATTATCTAGATTTAAGAAAGTTATAGAGCAAGTGTTAATAATACAGATTAAACTTGAAAGTATGTCATGTCTGTAATTGTCACATTGTAAATACAGTAGACCATTGGACAAATGGGGGTTAGGCAGCCCTGCTGCATGCAGTTGAAAATCCATGTGTAATTTTACAGTCAACCCTCAGTGTCCAGTTCTGCATCCATGGATTCAACCAACCATAACTAAATATGTATTAATGATAAAAATCTGAGCGTAAGTGGACCCCCAAAGTTCAAACCCATGTTATTCAAGCGTCAACTGTAGCACAAAAACTTGAGAAAATATTCATCCAGTATTCAAAAATATTATCCAAATCAGTTAAGAAGTCACTCCTGCCACTGAAAAAATGAGTAAAGTTGAAACATACATTTGCCTTGTTTCACTTTTGTCTTACTCATTAACATAAACAAAATATCAAGCAATATTTATGTCAGAAATACGCTTGTGTTAGGTACTGAGGCAGCCCATGAATTCAAGGTGATTACTTTTAGAAGCAGACATATATAAATCTAAATAACTGGAATACAATGTGATCAGCTTTACAGATGGAGAAGTGAGCTACACTGGGCTTTGGAGCCTGTCATGAAAAGAAGTAGACAAAAGAAGGCAAGTTAAGTGAGTCTTATAGGATGAGTAGGAGAATTTGATTTGCAAAGGAGAAAAGAAAATTGCAGGCATAATCAAGCTGCAAGTAATGCAGTTTGGGGAGAATATATGTTAGTGAGAGATTAGACTATGAGTATATGGCATGAAAGAATAGAAAGAGGCATCAGGGAACCATGAATAGATTTGGGGAACAGATAGATCAGAATTGTAACATGAACTTTAGGGTGGTAATTCAGCAGTTGTATAGAGGGCAGTTTAGAGGCAAAAACAGAGGCAGCAATATCAGGAAAGAGACCCTTATCATATTCTAAACCATTATACCAAAGAAAAAGTAATGAGGGCCTGAGATAGGATTGTGGTAACGAAATGTAAAGGAAGACAAGGATGCAAGAAGCACTGTGAAAATGAAAGGATTTGGCAACTTATAGGCTCATCAGTTTAGGCAAATTTAGACTTGCTGCTTTTATACTAGGGTGTCATGTACCTGTCCTAATGTCTGAATCTTCTCTAGACATGTCTGTGACTCCACATTTGTCCATGAGTTCTCCAAAGCCCAACTGATGTTTCATTTATAACAGAGCTCAAGTGTCTGCCCTTTGTGCAAACACAGTGGCTGCATAAACTTCAAGATGGCCTTGATCATTTAGGTCTCATCCCTTTTATGAAATACAATGATTGTTGCTTAGCTGACAGGCTTACAAAGAGCAGTTCCTTTGTGTGTTCTACAAGGGTGCATTGATCAGGTTATAGCCTTACCTGAAATGTACACCCAAGCACATCCTATGAGGATGTACAGTGGTGCTGACAAGGGCCAGCAGGGTTTTTTAGATGGAATTCTTTATATTTTATTTTGGTTCATCTCTGCTAAAATGTAAATGGCATATGTTTTGACCAATGAACCTAATTTAATTAAAATTCCATGGCAATAACTCACAGTTTCATCTATTTTGCAAGTAACACATATAATAATTCTTTAAATAACTAAATTATAGCTGTTTTGAACAAAAGTCTAACAATCAAAGGTTGACTTTTTTCTCCACAGAGTAAAGCCAGTTACTTTTCTTTTTTTTTTTTCTCTACAGGTAGTGAGGTCATGGAGTTTAAACACAAATATAAATAATCCTTTTCTGTCAAAATTAGTCTCCAAATCAGAGATTATATAATTTCTTCAATTATTCATTACTTATAGCTTCTTTTTATTCTTTATATGTATTGAGAGGGGTAGTTTTCTTACAGAACTGTATATTATTCTAATTGGAAGCCACAAATTTAATGTAAACCAGTTCAAGTCATTCTCCTAGAGCTGAGATACCCTAACCTCTGAACAAAAGAGAGCTCTGTCAGATAGATTCAGCTCAGCTCATCCATTGCAAGAAGGTAACTGAAGAACTGCAGAATCATTATGGCAATGGTTTAACTGTTTTAGACAAGCACTACAGATACAATATCTCAGTGGGAATTACAATTAAACCAAGTCCAAAAATATTCTTTATCGAATATTCACCCGGCATGCAAAGAACGTTCTGAAGATGACAGTTACACCGAGTGGTACTCGAGTGATTATTCAATGATTACAAGAGTGTTTTTCTTACTGTAAGTATTAGATTTATGACTAAGTGTCATAAAGCTGTCTGAATTAAAGTGTGTAGTCAAAATTGGGAAAATAACAATGAAAATACTTGCATTTGGAGAAAGCCATGAGACAACATTGTGTTCTAGTCCTGTGATTGTTTCGTCTTCCCTGCTTAATTCTGTTACTTCACAAATTAGGTTTCCAATTGTCATAGTAAATTTTTCTGAAGAATCCATTATTTCTCTACTGTTTTCCACTAGACAGTGTGTTGTATAAGTTTCTATTTGTGTGTAAAATATCCTTTTTCTTCTAGTCTATTCTTCTAGTTGTATAAGACTAAGATTTTCTGTTTCTTAAGAGAGGTTGTTACATATCTACACAGCTGTCTAGTTGTGGTGCTTGCTTTGTTGGTTGACTGACAATTACTCATTAGATATGTGTAATAATTACAGGATTATTTAAGGATTTTTGTCACATTGATAAGTGTTCTATGAATTTCAATGACCTTATTTTTAATCTCTCTTTCGTGTTTCCACCACTTTGTCTCTCTTGCATATTGCATAACTTTTCTATTCATATTTCTCTTCCTGGTCTTTACTTCTCTCTTTAGTTGTGTTTATACTTTAAAACAATCCACTGTGTTTTGTAAGTTTAACAAAATATTTATTAAAGTATAACCCATGCAGAAAAGTTCACAGTTGATAAGGGAACAGCTCCATGAATTTAAAAAATGTGAACACAGTAATGTAACCACAACCCACAACAACAACAAAAAGTTAAAGACTCCTAGAAGTTTTTCTTTGTCTCTTTCCAATCATTATCCTCTCATCCACAAAGGCAATCATTATCCTTACTTCTAACACTGACTAATGAGTTTTACCTGTCTTTAAACTTCATATAAATGGAATCATGTGATTTGATCTCTTTTGTGTCTAGCTTCATTGCCAGTTAATAAATAAAGTTTTTCAATTTGGGGGGCTTTTCAAAGAATAAACTTCTGATTTCTTTTTCTCTTTTCTGTTTTATTGATTTGAAATCTGATGTTCATTATTTTCTTCTGTATTTAATTTAGGTTTGATTTGCTCATCTTTTTGTAACTTCCTAAGATAGAAGCTTAATTATTGATTTTAGTTCTTTCCTTTATACTAATATAAGCTTTAAAGTTTTAAATTTCCTTCTAATCACTGCTTTAGTGGCATCACAAAAATTTTTCTATGTCATGTTTTCATTTTAGTTCAATTAAAGATATTTTAGTATTACCTTTGTGATTTTTCTTCAAACTGTGGGTTACCTAGAAGTGTGTTATTTAAACCCCTTAATTTTTGGAGATTTATCAAATTTCTTTATGTAGTCAGTTTCTAATTTGATTCAGAGACTGGAGAACAAATTTTGCATGAGTTCAATACTTTTCGATTTATGGGGACTTGTTTTATGTCTTAGAATATTGCATAAACTGAAAAATTTTCCATTTGTGCTTGGAAATTATGTGTGTTTTACTATTGTATGGAATGTTCTATATGTCAATTAGGCCTTGATAGTTTATAGTGCCATTCAATCCTATATATCTTTGCTTATTTTATATGTAGGAGCTTTCAAATATATAACTATAAATGTTGAATTTTTTATTCCTCTTTTCAAATCTAACTTTTTGCATCATGCATTTTGAGACATTTTCTTATGTGCATATACATTATGGTTGGTTATTCCTGCTGACCCTTTTATCATTAGGATATATCCTATTTTTCCCTAGTGATATTTCCTTATTAAAGTCCATTTTGTCTGATATTAATATAGCTACTCCAGTTCTCTTATAATTACTGTCTGTATGGTATATCTTTTACTATCCTTGCTTTCAAACTATTCGTGCCTTTGAAACTAAAGTGTTTGTCTAATAGAGAAATAGAGTTGTTTCTTGATTTTATATCTAGTCGGACAACCTCTGCCTTTTGATTGGAATGGTTAATCTGTTCATATTTAATGTAATTTTGTATACAGTTAGAGCTTCCTCTGCCATTTTGCAGTCTGTTTTCTATATAGCACATGTCATTTTGTTTCTTTTTTTCTTTACTTCTTTGTTCTGTGTTTAAAAATATTTGTTAGTGTACCATTTTTTTTGTTCATTTTAGCTATATTTTTAAAATGATTTTCTTAGTTGTTGTTCTAGAGATTATTCATATTTACCTTATTGCAATCGACTTCAGGTAAATACAAAAGTTCTAGTAAAAAATGTACCAACTTTGCTACATTAAGCTCCATTTCTTCCTCCTCCTTCATGCATATACATTACACCTACATATGTTATAACCCAACAATAAAGTGTTATAATTATTGTTTTATACAACTATATCTGTTTAAGTTAGGGAAGAAAAGACTGCTTTTTCCTAAGTATTGGTCATACTTTTCTGTTTCTTTGTCTCATTTTTTTGTTGAAAACTGAACATTTTAGATGAAATATTGTATCTACACTAGATTCTGATTTATATATCAGATACTTATGATGTCTGGTGATATTGTTTCTTTCCATAGACTAGACTTTCCATATGGTGTCCTTTTCTTTCAGCCTGAAAGACATTCTTTATTTCTTTGAGGGGCAGATCTGATAACAACAAATTCTTTCAGTTTTTTTTTTAAATGTGAAGATCTTTATTTAAACTTCGTTTTTGAAAACGCATTTTACAAGGTATAGAATTCTTCAGTGACTTTTTTCCTTGGTTCCTAATGAGAACACCCTTCTTGGCTTGCAGATAGCTGCCTTGTCACTGTGTCCTCACAAGGCAGAGAGAGAGAGAGAGAGAGAGAGAGAGAGAGAGAGAGAGAGAGAGAGAGAGAGAAGGCTTGCTGGTGTTTCTTCCTATAAGGGCACTAATCCCATCATGAAGGCCTTATTCTCATAAGCTAATTATCTCCCAAAGGCCCTATTTCTAAATACCATCACACTGAGAATTAGGACCTCAACATATGAATTTTGGGGAGACACAAACATTTAGTCCATAACAGGAGAGATGGAGTAGGGTACCTCACCCAGAGAAGGCTGGAGAAAGTGCAGAATATGTAGAGTAAGACAGGATGACTGAGTCAGAGAGAAGGCAACAGCTTAGAATGTGTTGGTATAGGAAGGGGGAGCAAGATGATACACTATCCAATACTCCAAAGCTACAGCATTAGTGACACTAGCACATGCGGAATGGAAGAGCACTGTTCAACATGATGAACTTCAGTGATTCTTGGAGTGACAATGTAAGTATACTTGACAGAGGAATAGAAACTGTGGGCTTTTCTGCTCAAAAATCTATTCAACCAGATTCAATTGATCTGAAAGAATACATTTTTCCTTCCTCTCTGGTATATTCTCACAAACCCTGTAATTCAATATTCTACCTTCCTAGAAATTTATCTATAAATATCAGTCAGGAAATAGGAGAAACACATACTTACAGTTTGACTAATTATGGCCTGGAAGAAAACCTATTTGGCAGTGCAAAAGCTTTTTAGTTTGATACAGTCTCATTTGTTTATTTTTGCTTCTGTTTCCCTTGCCTGAGGAGACATCACCACCAAATATTAATCATATCAATGTCAAAGGGCTTACTGTAAACATTTTCTTGTAGAAGTTTTATGGTTTCAGACCTTACATTAGTCTTTAAACCATTTTTGAATTTGTTTTTGTGCATGGTGTGAGAGAGTAGTTCAGTTCAAATATCTGCATGTAGCTTTTCACTTTTCCCAACACAATTTATTGAAGAGTCTGTTTTTTCCCCACTGTATATTCTTATATCTTTTGTCATAGATTAATTGCACATATAAAAGTGGATTCATTTCTGGGCTCTCTATTCAGTTCCATTGATCTGTGTGTTTGTTTTTGTTCTAGTACATACTCTTTTGATAAGTGTAGCTTTGTAGTATAGTTTGAAATCAAGGCATATGATACCTGCAGCTTTGTTCTTCTTTCTCAGGACTGTTTTGGCTATTTGTGGTCTTTTGTGTTTCTATAAAAATTTTAGAATTACTTGTTCTAGTTCTCTAAAAAATACCATTGGTATTCTGATAGGTATTGCAATTAATGTGTAGATTGCCTTGGGTAGTATGATAATTTTAATAATATTAATTATTCCAATCCATAAACATGACATATCTTTTCATCTGTTTATGTAATCTTCAATTTCTTTTAACAGTGTCTTATACTTTTCCAAATATAGGTCTTTTAATTCCTAGTTAGATTTATTCCTAGGTATTTTATTATTTTTATGCGCTTGTAAATGGAATTTTTCTTAATTTTTTTCTGAAAATTAGTAATTAGTGTATAGAAATGCAACAGATTTCTGAATATTTATTTTGTATCCTGCAACTTTACCAAATTCATTATTGCATCCTTATAGTTTTTTAGTGGTACCTGTAGGATTTTTTGAGTATGGTATCTTGACACCTACAAAGAGTGACAATTTTAATTCTTCCTTTCCAATTTGGATTTCCTTTATCTCTCTTTCTTGTCTGGCTGGCATAGCAAGAACTTGCAATACTCTATTAAATAAAAGTGGTGAGAGTAGACATTCTTTTCTTTTTTCTGGTCTTAGAGAAATGCTTTCAGCTTTTTGCCATTGAGTATGATGTCAGCTGTGGCCTTGTCAAACAGAGCCTTTATTATGTTGAGGTATATTCCCTCTATACTTACTTTGTTGAGAGTGTTTAACATAAATGGATATTAAATTTTATTAAAAGCTTTTTCTGCACCTACTGAGATGATCGTATTATTTTTATTCTTCAACTTATTAATGTGATGTGTCACATTGATTGATTTGCTGATACTGAACCATCCTTGCATCCTTGGAATAAACCCCATTTGATCATGGTGTATGATCCTTTTAATCTATTGTTGAATTCAGTTGGTAATATTTTGTTGAGGATTTTTGCATCTATGTTCATTGGTAGTATTGGTTGTAATTTTTTCTTTTTGTGTGATATATTTGTCTGGTATTAGAGTCATTGTGATGCTGGCCTTGTAGAATGATTTTGGAAGCATTCCTTCTGCAATTTTTTCAAATAGTATGAGAGAATAGGTGTCAACTCTTCTCTAAATGTTTGGTAGAATTCACATTTGGTCCTGGACATTGTTTGTTGGAAATTTTTTGATTACTGATTCAGTTTCATTACTGTTATTTAGTTTGTTCATATTTTCTATTTCTCCTTCTATTTCAGTCTTGGGAGTTTGTACATTTATAGGAATTTGTCCCCTTCTTCTAGGTTGTTAATTTTATTTGTATATAATTGTTAGTAATAATCTTTTGTATTTCTGTGGTGTCAGTTGTAAATTTTCCTTTTACATTTCTGATATTATTGATTTGGACCCTCTCTTTTATTCTTGATGAGTCTGGCTAAAATTTACCAATTTTGTTTATCTTTTCAAAGAACCAGCTCTTAGTTTCATTGATTTGTTTTATTGTTTTTTAGTCTCTATTTCATTTATTTCTGCTCTGATCTTTATGATTTCATTCCTTCTACTAACTTTGCATTTTGTTTGTTCATCTTTTTCTATTTCCTTTAGATGTAATGTTGGCTTGTTTATTTGATATTTTTTCTTGCTTCTTGAGATAGCCTTGTTTTGTTATAAACATATCTCTTAAAATTGCTTTGGTTGTGCTCCATAGATTTTGGATCATTGTGTTTTGCTTTTATTTGTCTCCAGGTACTTTTAAATTTCTTCTTTGATTTTTTTCAGTGATCCATTGATTGTTTAGTATCATATGATTTAGCCTCCACATGTTTGTGTTTTTTCCATTTTTTTCTTGTAGTTGATTTCTAGTCCCAAAGCATTGTAGTCAGAAAAGATGCTTAATATGATTGCAATTTTCTTAAATTAACTGAGAATTGTTTTGTTTCCTAGCTTATGATCTATCCTCAGAATGTTTCATGTGCACTTGAAAAGAATGTGAATTCTGTTGCTTTTGGATGGAATGCTTTCTATATATCTGTTAAGTCCACCTGATTGAATATTTTTTCAAGGCCAGTGTTTCCTTATTGATTTTCTGTCTGAATGATGTTTCCATTGGTGTAAGTGGAGTATTAAAGTCTCCTACTATTATTGTATTGCTGTCAGTTTCTCCATTTATGTCTGTTAATATTTGCTTTATGCAACTTAGGTACTCCTATGTTGGGTGCATAGATATTTACATTTGCTATATCTTCTTGATGGATTGATGGTTTGACCACTATGTAATTTCCTTATTTGTTTCTTGTTACAGTCTTCACTTTAAAGTTTATTCCATATGATGTAAGTATTGCTACCTCAGCTTTCTTTTCATTTCCATTTGCATAGAATACCTTTTTCCATCCCCTCACTTTCAATCTGTGTGCATCTTTAGATCTGAAGTCTCTTGTGAGCAGCATATACATGGATCTTGTTTTTGTACCCATTCAGCCACTCTGTCTTTTGATTAGAGCATTAGTCCACTCACATTTATAGTAATTATTGATAGTAGTTGTTGATACCTATCAATAATTGCCATTTTGTTAATTGTTTTTGTTGTTTTTGGTTCTTTCTTATTCCTTTCTTCTTCTTTTGCTCTCTTTACTTGTCATTTGATTACTATATTTAGTGTTATTTTGAATTCCTTTCTCTCTTTTGTGTGTGTGTATCTATTATAGATTTTTGGCTTGTGGTTACACTGAGGTATATATATATATAGCAATCTACCTCTCTCTCTATCTATCTATTATCTATCTTTCTTTCTATCTATGATTATTTTAAGTTGCTGATCTTTTAAGTTCAAACACATTTTAATAGCCCTGTGTTTTTTCTCTCCTTCACCTGATTACTGCTTTTGACATGTTTTACAGCTATGTGTTTTCCTAACCACTTATTGTGGATATAGTTGATTTTACCACTTCTGCTTTTAACCTTCCTACTGGCTTTATATGAGGTTGATTGCTACTTTTATATATATTTTTTTCTTTACTAATGAGAATTTTCCTTTTGTAATTTTTATATTTCTATATTTCTAGGTCTTTTCTTTTCCACTTAGAGAATTCCCTTTAACATTTCTTGTAAAGCTGGTTTTGTGGTGCTAAACTCTTTTAACTTTTGCTTTTCTGTAAAACTTTTGATCTCTCCTTCAAATCTGAAGGACAGTCTTGTCCAGTAGAGTATTCTCAAATGTAGGGTTTTGCCTTTCATCACTTTAAATATATCATGCCACTCCTTCCTGGCCCATGGAGTTTCTGCTGAAAAGTTAGCTGATAACCTTATGGAAGTTCACTTGTATGTAACTTGTTGCTTTTCCCCTTACTTCTTTTAATATTCCTTCTTTTTCTTCAATTTTTGCAGTTTAATTACGATGTGTCTTGATGTGGTCCTCTTTGGGTTGATCTTTTTTGAAACTTTCTGTGCTTCCTGGACCTACATGTCTGTTTCCTTTACCAAATACAGAAATTTTAGCTATTATTTCTTCAAATATGTTCGCCATTTATTTCTCCCTTTTCTCTATCTGCCACCCCTACAACATGAACTTTACTACACTTGGTGTTGTCCTAGAGGTCTATTAAACTGTCATCATTTCTTTTTATTCTTTTTTCTTTCATCTGTTCAGCTTCAGTGATTTTCACTACTCTGTCTTCCAGCTCACTGATCTGCTCCTCTGTATTATTTAATCTACTGTTGAAGTGTACTTTTCATTTCAGTTATTATATTCTTCATCTCTCTTTTGTTGTTCTTTATATTTTTAAACTCTGTTAAAAGCTTCTAATTTCTCACTCTGTTCCACCAATTTTCTCCCTAATTCTTTGAACATCTTTATGATTATTTCCTTAAACTCTTTGTCCAGTAGATTGCTTATCTCCACTTCACTTACTTCTTCTTGGGTTTTATCTTATTCCTTTCTTTGGAACATATTCCTCTGTCACCTCATTTTTCCTCTTTTTATTTTTATTTTTATATATTTGGGAGGTTGTTTACTTTTCCCAACCTTGGAAAAGTGGATTTTGTAGGAGACATCCTATGCCTCTCACCAGTGCACTCCTCTCTGGTCACCAGCACTAAATGCTCTAGGGTTGCTCCTTATCTGGGCTCTGTGGATCCTTCTTTAGCAGTGGGCTGACTACTATGGGCAGTCTGGTATTTATGGCTGGCCCTTGGTCCAGTTGGCTTCCAGGCCTGTCTTGTTCAGAGGCTTCTGGACACTGGTGGGTGGGGCCAGGTCATGTGGCAGCTGGCTGTGGAGACCTGGGTGGCTCGCTGGTAGGTGAATGCCAGTTCTGGGGTGGTTGGTTACAGGGCTGGGGTTCCTGGATCTAATGTTGGTCTGCTAGTGGGTGGGGCTGGATTTCAGGGTGGCACTGAGTGGTCTAAGGTTTCTTGAGGCTGCTGTCAGCCTGCTGGTGTGTGGGGCTGGGGCCCTGGGTGTCCCAGGACTGGTGTTGACTTGCTGATGAGTGGAGCCATGTCCCAGGGTCTCTGGCTGCAGGGATATGAGGGTCCCTGAGCTGTTGTTGTTCCTCTGGTGGCTGGGGCCAATTCCTATCATGGCTGGCTGCAGGATTTAGGTTGTTATGAAGCTAATGTCATCTTGCTGGTGGGAGGGGCTGGATCTCAGGATGGCTGGCTGAGGGCCCCATGTTGCCCCAGAGCTGATGTAGCATGCTGGTGGGTGGGCTGGGTCCTGACATGGCAGGCTGTGGAACTTCACTTGTCCTGGCACTGGTGCCCACTCACTGATGGGTGAGGCCATGTCCTGTGGCTAGTGCCAGTCTACTGGTTGGTGGAGCCGGGTCCTGGTGTTTTTGGCTGTAGGGCTGTGGGTGTCCTGGAATTAGTGGTTTTTTCCTCTCATGGGCAGAGCCTGGGTCTGGGGCACCTGGCTGGTGCCTGCCCACTGGTGGGTGGAGCCACATCCTGGTGTCTTTGTCTGCAAGGCTCTGGAGATCCTGGTATTGTTGTTCCTTTGGTTGGCAGGACCAAGTCCCAGGGAAGTTTTGGGCTCAGTAAGTCTTAAGGTAGCCAGCCTGCTGGAGGGTGGGACTGTATTCCCACCCAACTTGATGCTTGTCTTGCCCTGAGGTGTCCCAGTATTGGTGCCAACAGGCTGGTGGTTAGGGCTGGGTCCTGGTATTAATAATCTAAAGGGAGGATTCCAAAATGGTCCCTGCCAGCACTAATGTCATTGTGGCAGAACTAGCTCATCAAAATAGCTGCTACCAGCATCTATATCCCCAGGGTGAACTCCAGTTGCTTCCTGCCATTCTGGGAGGTTCTCCAAGATCAATAGGTGGGTCTGATCCAGACGTTTCACATTACCCCTTTTGACCTGAGTCCTAGAGGGTATGAGATTCTGTGTTCCCTTTAAGAGTGGAGTCTCTATTTCTCATAGCTCTCTGACTCTCTGAAAGTAAACCCCACTGGCTTTGAAAGCCAAACATTTTGGGGACTCATCTTCTCAGTGTAGGACCCCCAGGCTGGGGAGTTCAAAGTGGGGAGAACATCTTAAATTGTAATTATCCTACCGTTTGTGGGGTACCCACCCCGGGATATGGATTTTGACTGTACCACATCTCTAGCCCTCTCACACATCACATTATAGCTTCTTCTTTATGTCTTTAATTGCAGAAGACCTTTTCTACTAGTTTTCTGGTCTTTCTCATCAGTAGTTGATCTGTAAATAATTGTAATTTTTGTGTGCCATGGGAGGAGGTGAGCTTAAGGTCTTTCTTCCACCATTTTGGCCATGTCTCACAATAGTCAAAAAGGCACTTGTTAATAGTTACCTATGTGATCACTTTCTTCATTGAAAATATAAAAGACACCATTTGGTTTACTGAAGCACTCCTGAGAACATTTTACTGATACTGGGCTTTATTTTACAGAGTTCTACAACTGTTTAATGACTTCTATGTGCCAAGTATTGTTCTAGTTATTACAGATATAGCAGAAAACAAAGCAAGGTCCCCTGTGTAATTTACATTTGAGTGAGAAACAGACAATAAGCACAAAATAAATAAACAAACTATCAGTATAATTTCCAATAGTGATAAGTTGTATGGAGAAATTTAAGTAAGACAAAGAGACTGGGTTGGGGTGAGAAGATGGACAAAGGTGCAGCCTGAGAAGATAGTGCTGAGGAGGTAATATTTGAGCTGAGATCTAAACAGAGCAGATGAGGAAATACCCTTCTAGATGAGAGAGAAATGCAAGTGTAGTGGCTCTGAGATACGAATGAAAGAAGACAAATGTGGTTGGAGTACAGTCAATTTGAGGGAAAAAAATAAGATATGAACTCTCAGTTACGTGGGAATTCTAGGCCATGAGAAGGATTTGACTTTTAGTTTATGTGTAGGTGGAAATCATTGATGACTTTATTCAGGGGAGTGACCTATGACTTTTTTACAGTTTTAAAAGATCACTTTGATTCCTGTGAAGAAAATGGACAGAAGTGGGTCAAGAAAAGAGACAGGGACAAGTGAGGAGGTTAGTGCAGTAATCAAAGTAGAAGATACCTCTGGCTTAGACTTGGGTTTAGCAGTGGAGGTGGGGAAAAGTGGTGAGCTTTATACTAACTACATTCTGGCAATGGATCCAAGGGAATATCCTGATGGTTTGGATGTGAAGTGTGATGCTTTGGATCTTTTGCAAAACCAAGAATTCCAGGACAGATTAGATTTGGGGCATTTTACTAGTTTAAGAAGACTTGTGGAGGAGGAAGCTAAAGTGGGCAGTGGTGAAGAGATTTCCTTTAGATAACATTCTAGATCACTAATAGACATCCAAATGGACATATTTAGTAAGCAGTTAGATATCTAAGTCTGGAGATCAAAGGAAAGATCTAGGCTAGGGATATGGATTAAAGATTAATCAGTTCATATATAAAATTTAAATCCTCAAACTTAATAAGAGTGTAGATAAAAAAGAAGAAGACCAGAGAAAATGCCCTGGAGCAATATAATACTTAGACCCAGAAACTTCCTACCAAGAAATAGCACATTTCATTCCACAGAAATATCATATTAGATACGTGATAAATATTTGGTAAGGGAATAAATTATTTTACCATAGGAATTGGCTAATATGTTAGGAAAAATAATAAATACACCATGACCTGGGCCAACACACTTGATTTATCTACTAAAATGTATTAAATTTATCATTCTTTTTTTTCTTAACATTTTTATTGGAGTATAATTGCTTTACAATATAGTGTTAGTTTCTGCTTTATAACAAAGTGAATCAGTTATACATATACATATATCCCCATAACTCTTCCCTCTTGCATCTTCCCCCCTCCCACCCTTCCTATCCCACCCTTCTAGCTGGTCACAAAGCAACGAGCTGATCTCCCTGTGCTATGCGGCTGTTTCCCACTACCTATCTATTTTACATTTGGTAGTATATCTATGTCCATATATACACTACCACTCTCTCACTTTGTCCCAGCTTACCCTTCCCCCTCCCCGTTTCTTCAAGTCCATTCCATAGCAGGTCTGTGTCTTTATTCTGGTCTTGCCATAGGTTCTTCATGACCATTTTTTCTTTCTCTCTCTCTTTTTTTTTTTTTTTTAGATTCCATATATATGAGTTAGCATACGGTATTGGTTTTCCTCTTTCTGACTTACTTCACTCTGTATGACAGACTCGAGGTTCATCGAACTCACTAAAAATACTAAATTTAGTTTCTTTTTATGACTGAGTAATATTCCATTGTACATATGTGCCACATCTTCTTTATCCGTTCATCTATAGATGGACACTTAGGTTGATTTGATGTCCTATTTATTGTAAATAGACCTGTAATGAATATTGTGGTACATGACTATTTCTGAATTATCATTTTCTCAGGGTATATGCCCAGTAGTGGGATTACTGGGTCATATGGTAGTTCTATTTGTAGTTTTTTAAGGAACCTCCATACTGTTCTCCATAGTGGCTATATCAATTTACATTCCCATCAACAGTACAAGAGGGTTCCCTTTTCTCCACACCCTCTCCAGCATTTATTGTCTGTAGACTTTTTGATGATGGCCATTCTGACCGGTGTGAGATGATATCACATTGTAGTTTTGATTTGCATTTCTCTAGTGATTAATGATGTTGAGAATTCTTTCATGTGTTTGTTGACAATCCATATATCATCTTTGGAGAAATGTCTATTTAGGTCTTCTGCCCATTTTTGGATTGGGTTGTTTGTGTTTTTGATATTGAGCTGTATGAGCTGCTTGTAATTTTTGGAGATTAATCCTCTGTCAGTTGCTTCATTTGCAAATATTTTCTCCTATTCTGGGGGCTGTCTTTTCGTCTTCTTTATGGTTTGCTTTATGGTTGTGTAAAAGCTTTTAAGTTTCATTAGGTCTCATTGGTTTATTTTTGTTTTTATTTCCATTTCTCTAGGAGGTGGATGAAAAAGGATCTTACTGTGATTAATGTCATAGAGTGTTCTGCCTATGTTTTCCTCTAAGAGTTTGAGAGTGTCTGGCCTTACATTTAGGTCTTTAACCCATTTTGAGTTTATTTTTGTTTATGGTATTAGGGAGTGTTCTAATTTCATACTTTTACATGTACCTGTCCAGTTTTCCAGGCACCACTTATAGAAGAGGCTGTCTTTTCTCCACTGTATATTGTTGCCTCCTTTATCAAACATACGGTGAACATATGTGTGCGGGTTTATCTCTGTGCTTTCTATCCTGTTCCATTGATCTATATTTCTGTTTCTGTGCCAGTACCATACTGTCTTGATTACTGTAGCTTTGTAGTATAGTCTGAAGTCAGGGAGCCTGATTCCTCCAACTATGTTTTCCTTTCTCAAGATTGCTTTGGCTATACGGGGTCTTTTGTATTTCCATACAAATTGTGAAATTGTTTGTTCTAGTTCTGTGAAAAAGGCCATTGGTAGTTTGATAGGGATTGCTTGAATCTGTAGATAGCTTTGGGTAGTATAGTCATTTTCACAATGTTGATTATTCCAATCCAAAAACATGGTATATCTCTCCATCTGTTTGTATCATCTTTAATTTCTTTCATTAAGGTCTTATAGTTTTCTGCATACAGGTCTTTTGTCTCTTTAGGTATGTTTATTCCGAGGTATTTTACTCTTTTTGTTGCAGTGGTAAATGGGAGTGTTTTCTTAATTTCATTTCAGATTTTTCAACATTAGTGTATAGGAATGCAAGAAATTTCTGTGCATTAATGTTGTATCCTGATACTTTATCAAATTCATTGATGAACTCTTGTAGTTTTCTGGTAGCATCTTTAGGATTCTCTATGTATAGTATCATGTCATCTGCAAACAGTGACAGCTTTACTTCTTCTTTTCTGATTTGGATTCCTTTTATTTCTCTTTCTTCTCTGATTGCTGTGGGTAGAACTTCCAAAACTACATTGAGTAAGAGTGGTGAGAGTGGGCAACCTTGTCTTGTTCCTGATCTTAGTGGAAATGGTTTCAGTTTTTCACTATTGAGGACAATGTTGGCTGTGAGTTTGTCATATATGGCCTTTATTATGTTGAGGTAAGTGCCCTCGATGTCTACTTTCTGGAGGGTTTTTAACATAAATGGGTTTTGAATTTTGTCAAAAGCTTTCTCTGCATATATTGAGATGATCATATGATTTTTCTTCTTCAATTTGTTAATATGGTGTATCACATTGATTGATTTGCGTATATTGAAGAATCCTTGTATTCCTGGAATAAACCCCACTTGATCATGGTGTATGATCCTTTTAATGTGCTGTTGGATTCTGTTTGCTAGTATTTTGTTGAAGATTTTTGCGTGTATGTTCATTAGTGATATTGGTCTGTAGTTTTCTTTTATGTGACATCTTTGTCTGGTTTTGGTCTCTGGGTGATGGTGGCCTTGTAGAATGAGTTTGGGAGTGTTCCACCCTGCACTATATTTTGGAAGAGTTTGAGAAGGATAGTTGTTAGCTCTTCTCTAAATGTTTGATAGAATTTGCTTGTGAAGCCATCGGGTCCTGGGTTTTTGTTGGATGTAATATTTTTAATCACAGTTTCAATTTCAGTGCTTGTGATTGGTCTGTTCATATTTCTATTACTTACTGTTTCAGTCTTGGAAGTTTGTGCCTTTCTAAGAATTTGTCCATTTCTTCCAGGTTGTCCATTTTATTGGCATATAGTTGTTTGTAGTAATCTCTCATGATCCTTTCTATTACTGCAGTGTCAGTTGTTACTTCCCCTTTTTCATTTGTAATTCTATTGATTTGAGTCTTCTCCCTTTTTTTCTTGATGAGTCTGTTTATCAATTTTGTTTATCTTCTCAAAGAACTAGCTTTGAATTTTATTAATCTTTGTTATCATTTCCTTCATTTCTTTTTCATTTATTTCTGATCTGATCTTTATGAATTCTTTCCTTCTGCTCACTTTAGGATTTTTTTGTTCTTCTTTCTCTAATTGCTTTAGGTGCAGGGCTAGGTTGTTTATTTGGGATGTTTCTTGTTTCTTAATGTAGGATTCTGTTTGTTTAAAATTCCCTCTTAGAACTGCTTTTGCTGCATCCCATATATTTTGGTTCATCGTGTTTTCATTGTCATCTGTTTCTAGGTTTTTGTTGATTTCATCAGTAATCTCTTGGCTATTAAGTAGTGTATTGTTAGCATCCATCTGCTTGTATTTTTTACAGATTTTTTCCTGTAATTTATATCTAGTCTCATAGCATTGTGGTCAGAAAAGATACCTGATACAATTTCAATTTTCTCAACTTTACCAAGGTTCAATTTGTGATCCAAGATATGATCTATTCTGGAGAATATTCCATGAGCACTTGAGTAGAAAGTGTATTCTGTTGTTTTTGGCTGGAATGTCCTTTAAATGTCAATTTAGTCCATCTTGTTTAATGTATCACTTAAAGCTTGTGTTTCCTTATTTATTTTTATTTTGGATGATCTGTCCATTGGTGAAAGTGGGGTGTTAAAGTCCCCTACTATGATTGTGTTACTGTCGATTTCCCCTTTTATGGCTTTTAGTGTTTGCCTTACGTATTGAGGTGCTCCTATGTTGGGTACATAAATATTTACAATTGTTATATCATCTTCTTGGATTGATCCCTTGATCATTATGTAGTGTCCTTCTTTGTCTCTTATAATAGTCTTTGTCTGAAAGTCCATTTTGTCTATGAGAATTGTTACTCCAGCTTTCTTTTGATTTCCATTTGCATGGAATATCTTTTTCCATCCCCTCACTTTCAGTCTGTATGTGTCCCTAGGTCTGAAGTGGGTCTCTTGTAGACCATGTATATACGGGTCTTGTTTTGGGATCCATTCAGCCAGTGTATGTCTTCTGGTTGAAGCATTTAATGCTTTTACAATTAAGGTAATTTCCAAAATGTACGTTCCTATTACCATTTTCTTAACTGTTTTGGTTTTGTTATTGTAGGTCTTTTCCTTCTCTTGTGTTTCTTGCCTAGAGAAGTTCTGTTAGCATTTCTTGTAAAGGTGGTTTGGTGGTGCTGAATTCTGTTAGCTTTTGCTTGACTGTAAAGCTTTTAATTCCTCTGTCAAATCTGAATGAGATCCTTGCTGTATAGAGTAATCTTGGTTGTATGTTTTTCCCTTTCATCACTTTAAATATGTCCTGCCACTCCCTTCTGGATTACTGAGTTTCTGCTGAAAGATCAGCTGTTAACCTTATGGGGATTCCCTTGTATATTGTTTGTTGTTTTTCCCTTGCTGATTTAATATTTTTTCTCTGTATTTAATTTTTGGTAGTTTGATTAGTATGTGTCTCATCATGTTTCTCCTTAGATATATCTTGTATGGGACTCTCTGTGCTTTCTGGACTTGATTAATTATTTCCTTTCCCATATTAGGGACATTTTCAACTATAACCTCTTCAAATATTTTCTCAGTCCCTTTCTTTTTCTCTTCTTCTTCTGGCGTGTCTATAATTTGAATGCTGGTGCATTTAATGTTGTCTCAGAAGTCTCTGAGACTGTCCTCAGTTCTTTTCTTTCTTTTTTCTTTATTCTGTTCTGCAGTAGTTATTTCTACTATTTTATCTTCCATGTCACTTATCCATTCTTCTGCTTCAGTTATTCTGCTATTTGTCCCTTCTAGAGAATTTTTAATTTCATTTTGTGTTCTTCATTATTGTTTGTTTGCTCTTTAGTTCTTCTAGGTCCTTTTTAAACCTTTCCTGTATTTTCTCCATTGTATATCCAAGATCTTGGATCATCTTTACTATCATTACTCTGAATTCTTTTTCAGGTAGACTGTCTATTTCCCCTTCATTTGTTAGGTCTGGTGGATTTTTACCTTGCTCTTTCATCTGCTTTGTGTTTCTTTGTCTTCTCACTTGGCTTAACTTACTGTGTTTGAGGTCTTCTTTTTGTAGGCTGCAGGTTCATAGTTCCCATTATTTTCAGTGTCTGCCCCAGTGGCTAAGGTTGGTTCAGTGGGTTGTGTAGGCTTCCTGGTGGAGGAGACTAGTGCCTGTGTTCTGGTGAATAAGGCTAGATCTTGCCTTTCTTGTGGACAGTGCCATGTCTAGCAGTGTGTTTTGGGGTGTCTGTGACTTTATTATGATTTTAGGGAGCCTCTCTCCTAATGGGTGGTGTTGTGTTCCTGTCTTTCTAGTTGTTTGGCATAGGGTTTCCAGCACTGTAGCTTGCTGGTTGTTGATTGCAGCTGGGTCTTGGCATTGAGAAGGAGATCTCTGGGAAATTTTCACTGTTTGATATTACGTGGGGCTGGGAAGTGTCTGGTTGATCAGTGTCCTGAAATTGGCTCTCCCACCTCAGAGGCACAGCCCTGATGCCTGGCTGGAGCACCAAGAGCCTGTCATCCACATGGCTCACAAGAAAGGGGAGAAAGAAAGAAAGAAAGAAAGAAAGAAAGAAAATGATAAAATAAAATTTAAAAGTTTTAAAAATAGAAATCAAAAAATAATTATTAAAAATTTTTTTAAAATAATTTAAAAAAAGAAAGAACAACCAAACCATAAAACAAATCCACCAATGATAAAAAGTGCTGAAAACTATACTTTAAAAAAAGCAAAAACAAAACAACAACAAGAACACAATGGACAGACAGAACCCTAGGATAAATGGTAAAAGCAAAGCTATACAGACAAAATCACACAGAAGCATATGCATACACACTCACAAAAAGAGAAAAATGGAAAAAAATATATCGTTGCTGCGAAAGTCCACCTCCTCAATTTAGGATGATTTGTTTTCTATTCAGGTATTCCACAGATGCAGGGTACATCACGTTGACTGTGGAGATTTAATCTGCTGCTCCTGGGGCTGCTGGGAGAGATTTCCCTTTCCCCTCCTTGTTCGAACAGCTCCTGGATTCAGCTTTGGATTTGCTCCTGCCTCTGTGTGTAGGTAGCCTGAGGGTGTCTTTTCTTCACTTAGACAGGATGGAGTTAAAGGAGCAGCTGATTCGGGGACTCTGGCTCACTCAGGCCGGGGGGAGGGAGGGGTACGGATGCGGGGCGAGCCTGCGACAGCAGAGGCCAGTGTGACGTTGCAACAGCCTGAGGCACACTGTGTGTTCTCCTGGGGAAGTTGTCCCTGGATCACTGGACCCTGGCAGTGGTGGGCTGCACAGGCTCCCAGGAGGGCAGGTGTGGATCATGCCCTGTGGTTGCACACAGGCTTCTTGGTGGCTGCAGCCACAGCCTTAGCATCTCGTGCCCATCTCTGGGGTCCGTGCTGATAGCCACGTCTCACGCCCATCTCTGGAGCTCCTTTAAGAGGTGCTCTTATTCCCCTCTCCTCACACACCAGGAAACAAAGGCAAGAAAAAGTTTCTTGCTTCTTTCATAATTCCAGACCTTTTCCTGGAACCCCTGCCATCTAGCCATGGTGCACTAGCCTCCCTCAGGCTGTGTTCACAAGGCCAACTCCAGTCCTCTCCCTGAAATCCAACTGAAGCCCGAACCTCGGATCCCAGCCCCCACCCATCCCGGTGGATGAGCAGACAAGCCTCTCTGGCTGGTGAGTGCTGGTCGGCACCGATCCACCGTGTGGGAACCTCTCCCTTTTGCCCTCCACACCACTGTTGCTGCGCTCTCCTCCATGGCTCTGAAGCTTCCTCCCCTCTGCTACACACGGTCTCTTCCCGTGAAGGGCCTTCCTAGTGTGTGGAAACCTTTCCTCCTTCACAGCTCCCTCCTACTGGTGCAGGTCCCATCCCTATTCTTTTGTCTCTCTTTTTTTCTTTTTCTTTTGCCCTACCCAGGTACAAGGGGAGTTTCTTGCCTTTGGGGTGTCTGAGATCTTCTGCCAGCGTTCAGTAGGTGTTCTGTAGGAGTTGTTCCACATGTAGATGTATTTCTGATGTATTTGTCGGGAGGCAGGTGATCTCCACGTCTTACTCTTCTGCTATCTTGAAGCTCCTAAATTTATCTTTCCTATTTTATGCTAACAAATATTGGCCATCAGTATACTTTAATTCTTTATTGTATTATGTTTATGCCAATGTATTTTACCCACTGCCAGACAACCTCTGTATAATACTGGTAGGTTTCACCATTCTCCTGGCCTGGGGCAGAGGGACATGTTGAGCTGATACTCTTTAGTCCCCATTCAAGTAAAGAAATGAGGGTGGAGGCTTCCCTTTATTGTCTCCATCTATTTTGCATATCCAGATGATCAAACCATTGTTGTGAAGAATTTGTCAGTGTTCTGAATCACTTTAATTTGGAAAGAGCTGAGCAAAATATTAGCTCAGACAAATGGCATTCCTACTCAATCATCAATGTTCTATTAGGGACCAGATATTGAGGGCTATCCTCACAGGATGGTTATAGAAATATTTGTAGGACTCTACCCTGCAGGAGGTTCACATTGCTCACTTGAATGGCAACATAAGTCTTGTGTACATTGACTTGGCACCACTTTTGATTAATGATGCCCATGTGGGCAGATTTCAGGTTCTCTAGTCACTGATTCCTCTCTGCTCCTTATAGTACAGTTGTCTCTCAGTATTTGTTGGAGATTGGTTCCAGGAAACCCTGTGGATAACAAATCTGTGGATGCTCAAGTCCCTTATATAAAATGGCATATATTTGCCCATAACCTATGAATATGCTCCACATCCTCCAATATACTTTAAATCATCTCTAGATTACTTGTAATACCTAATACAATGTAAATGCTATGTATATAGCTGTAAATACAATGTCAGTAGTTGCAGGTGTGAGGAAAATACAAGTCTGATATTTTGGAACTTTCTAGAACTTTTTTGCAAAAATTTTGATTAGCAGATGGTTTAATATACAAAAGCAGAACCCAGGGATACAGAAGGCTCACTATACTTCACATTTATGTCCCTTTCACTTGTCCTTCCCGTCACCAGTTATGCAAATTTTCAGCTATCCTCGTGTTTGGAGTTGTATGGCTCCTTAACTATTCTCTTTCCAATGCGCTATTTATACACAAATTTTGTGTTCTCTTACTTCAGGACTTTTTCTTGTTACTATTCAAACCCAAACTCATAGTATTCAATAAAATCACTTATCTTTCAAGAGGTGACTGTCTTTACCATGGTTTTGATATTTTATTCCACAGATGGAATTGACAGTTCTTTTAGATGTTGTCTCCTTTCCTCCTAAATCATTTAATGACATTTAATTAATGGTTTGGCAGTTGGCAGGAGCAGGAGAGGGAAAAGCATTAACCAGAAAAATGTGGGAAGAAAAATCTTGGGTAATATTTAGAAAGAACATCCATTGATAAAATGTGTCATGTAAGAAATATTCAACATTATACTGCTATGTCTTTACTTCTTTTATTTTTATGTTTTAAGGGAAACTTCTAGGGCAAATAATATGCTTTCTAACATACAGAGAACAGAAAGGCTTTGCCAATCTTCTCATTCTTTTATTTGTATGTGAAATTACTCTCTGGGAGCTAAGACCCTAAATGGCTTCAGTGTGTCTTTAATTTGAGTTTCTGAAGAAGCAGACACTGAGTTGAGGATTTGAGTTACAAGTATTTTATATAGGAAATATGCCAAGAAGTAGGAATTGGGAAGTAATACAGGGAAGAGAATGAAGACAATCCAGGTATATTAATGAGGAGGTTACCCCAGTGGGCAACTGGAGCTCAAATATTGCTGAGAATTTGGGGGTGATTGTATAGAATTCACTTCACAGAGGTGTGGAAAGAGTGACAAGACATGGGTATTTTTCACTCAACCCTCATCTTTCAATGGATAAGTTCTCCTGGGGAATCAACTGACTGATATTCTGGCCTGCCTTGTGTAGACGTGTCATATCAGTAAAACCTTCAGGCAGAAATATGCAGGTGCTTATAGTAGAGAGCTGTCAGAACACTTAAGAACTGCAAGTGCCATGGCAATATATGTGGGGCACCCAAACAATTTTTAAACCTCAGTGGCTTGAAAACAATGAATCAATATTTTTCTCACTAATACTGCATGTACATCACAGATTGGCATGATGGTCTGTTCAGTGACATCTCACACTAGGACAAGGCTGATTGAAAGTTGATAAGCTTTGCGACAGAAGGAAACGGAATTCTGGGGGATAAAGCACAAATAACTAAATTCTTCTGCATAGAAACAATAGATGCCACTTTTTCTGACAACTCATTGGCTGGAAATAGTCACATGACTCCTCTCAAAAACTAGGAAGCCAGGAAATTCAGTTTTGCATGTGTCTGAAACAAAGAGAAAAACTGGTTATAAATGAGAAACACAACTTACCAGAGTTTAGGGTCACCAAATACTTAAGGTTAACTCCCCTGCTCACATGCAAAATATATTCACCCTCTTCCCAAGGAAAACCACCAAAAAGTCCCCTCTAATTACAGCACTAGGTTATCCAGATTCTTCTTTTCCAAGCACTCAGTAGACAATAGTGGAACAGGAATAGGATAATTGTAATAAACAGCTCCATTTGAAAATGGGAAGAGAGGATATACAAAGCAGATTGTAATCTGCAGCAATTCTGATATCCTATCGAGCAGACACTTTAAGGGCCTTCAGTGCAGGAGGATATTCCTTGATTAAACTCTAATTCTACTCCCAAGAAGGGCTCCCTTTTCTGTTTCCTGCATGAACCATGTCTCCACATTCTGGAATCTCTTTCATTTTAAGTTTTGCATTTTCATCAGATTTAAAGTAGGAGTTGGGGCTACACCCTCCTTGAAGACAGTAAATTTCTTAGCCTGCTTTTTCCCATGGAAAGTTGAGAGCCCATGGGTTATTTTAGGTCTTCAGCAACCACAGTCTCCTTTAGTCTAGACCAATAATTATTTTGGCAAAGAACACTTTAAAAAATTTAAGGTTTCTTATAAATATTTGATTCTACTCTGTTCCATTTGTCAATAGCCACATTAAAATCATTTTCAAAAACCATTCTCATATCTGGTATATTTATTTTCCTGCTTACTCCATGCCTTCTTCTCTCCATTTAGTAGACAGTGTTTTGAGCCTACGAGGCTTTGGTGAGAAGCTGAACTGAGTCATTTCCCTCCACCCCGAGTCATTTTTTCCAACTGAAAGGATTTACTGGGGCTACCTTAATCCATTTAGAGGTTTTTAAACAGTCAGCATAGTAGTCATACCCTTGATTTGATTCTTGTAATAATTTGAATTTTAAACTTTTGTTACTCATTTTTCAATATTATCTTTCACTATTTAATGTTGAGAGACAATTATCTCCTCTAACAAGTTTCTGAAATTGCCAGCCATCCCTATTTTCTTTCATTCCTTCTTAAAATCTGGTCAATTTATTTCTCTGCTCTATTCTTTTTTTACTGATACCTTGCTGAACACAGCATACTAGCATAATAATGCATATTACTATCATTCTGTTTTTTCAACCTCTTCCCTGTTGCTAAAAGTCCATTAAGGACATATTGACCTTCCAAGTTATTGCAGACATCAGTTCTACCAAATGTTTTGCCAATGTATAAGATGGGAGCAACTTTGAAATTTTCAGGGGCTTAAAATAGCAGGTTATTTCTTAATCATGCTTATAGTATATCCATCACAGTTTTGCTGAGAGTTTTCTTGGCATGATCTTTCTGTAATGATGTACTGATGGAGAATCCATCATCTTGAAATTTGTCTTTGAAGAGTGAAAATGTGCTCTGGGAAGTTTCACACAAGCAATTAAATATTTCAATCTCAAATGTACACATGTCACTTCTGCTCACAACTCATTGACCCAGATTAGTCATATGATATCACCCAGTCATCAAAGAACCATGGAATTCAGATTTCCCTGTGCCTGGAAGGAGAAAAGAACCCAGTTTAGTAAGCAGAGCAATGACTACCAGTCAATCTCTAGGGGTAGAGACTAAGCAGAAGAGAGACACAACTTGCTCTCTTCCACATCCTAGTGGATGGGAGATAGGGAAGCAATGGTTGGTTCTCCACCATATGAATATGTTAAGCAGGCATTATCTACTAATGAAGTCATACACAGTTCCAGTCTTTTGTCAGCTCCTATCTGCTTGGAAATGGAGGACCTGGAGACTATTAAAGTTGCAGAGACACAAAATGCTAGTGCTTGAGGGAGCTTTTGATAACATACAGTAAGTCCCCTATATACAAATGAGTTCCATTCAGAGAGCACATTCATAAATCCAATTTGTTCATAAGTCCAGCAAAGTTAGCCTAGGTACCCAACTAACACAATTGGCTATATAGTACTATAATGTAATAGGTTTATAATACTTTTCACACAAATAATACATAAAAAACAAACATACACAAAAAATAAAGAAAACATTTAAAATCTTACAGCACAGTATCTTGAAAAGTACAGTAGTACAGTACAACAACTGGCATACCAGGGCTGGCATCGAATGAATAGGCAAGAAGGATTACTGACGGGAGGAGGGAGAGGAGGTAGGAGATGGTAGAGCTGAAGGATCGTCAGCAATAGGAGATGCGGGGCAAGCTGCAATTTCACTCACGCCTGACACTGATGGCACAGTTTCTGGTTCCTTGCTGGATTCAATTCTATTTACCCTCTTGAAAACATGATCCAGTGATATCTGGGTAGTAGCTCCTTTTTTCTCATCATAGATGACACAGTAGCACTGGATTGCGTTCTGAATGGCAGATGCAACCTTCGTGTACCATTCTACATTCAGGTCTTGTGTCTCAAAAACTAACAGTGCTTCCTCAAACAAAGAAAATCCCCTTGCCATTTCCTGCATCGTGAATCTCTTTGGTTCTTCAGTTACTTCTTCCTCTTGTCTCTCTTCGTCCTTTCTCTGGGCCTCCAATTCAATTAGTCTTCAATTAGTAAGCTCCTCGTGTTGCACAGGAATGGTACTGTACAGTAATGTACACAAAGCACAACCACTTGTAGAGGATGCACGCATGTGACAATGTACGCCAGACACGTGAACTAACTTACATGATTGGACAGGCGAACACATGTTCACATTTTTGAAAGTTTGCAACTTGAAGGTTTGTATGTAGGGGACTTACTGTATAGTCCAATTTCTAATTTCTTAGAGATAAGAAAATTTTATCTATTAATGTTAACCATTTGATTTATACTACTAATAATTACTTATTGAATATTTCTCATGTGCCAGGAATTGTGTTAAGCAGTTTACATTTGTTTTCTTATATAATCCTCCAAACAAACCTATGAAGAGTTATCATCATTATTACTGTGAGCCACATTTTTTACATTAAAAATCTGATGCTGAGGGGGAGCCAATGACTTGCCTAAGTTAGCACAAACAGAAGTGCTAAATCTTGGACTCAAATGCAAATCCGCTTGGATCTAATATCCTGTTGTCAAAGACTGCAGGATACTTCCTCTTATGTCCAGTACATCATTTATCATTATTATATTTTCATTTTCAGTATCTTCTATTTTAACACAATAATATATTGTCAAAATCCATTTCCCTCTTGATATCAAAAAGAAATATCTCGGGCTTCCCTGGTGGCGCAGTGCTTGAGAATCCGCCTGCCGATGCAGGAGACACGGGTTCGTGCCCCGGTCTGGGAAGATCCCACATGCCGCGGAGCGGCTGGGCCCGTGAGCCATGGCCGCTGAGCCTGAGCGTCCGGAGCCTGTGCTCCACAACAGGAGAGGCCACAACAGTGAGGCCCACATACCACAAAAAAAAAAAAAAAAAAAAGAAATATCTCTGAGTTATGTGATAAGCATAAATAAATACCTTTGTTGAACTGATGTCAGTAAATAATGAATCCCCAAATCCCAAGATGTTTAATTACTGTGTCCAGATGCTGAGATGACAAGTTTTATTTACATGTCCCTCATTTGCTTTCATGCTTGGTTTGGTTCCTCTTTGCTCTGCATTTGTCCTTGAGGGGCTTTCTGCTTAATGGAAGAACAAGATCAATAAGCAGGATTGTTTTATTAGCCTCAAGAAATGGCAGAATAACTGAACTGATGGTCACATTTTTGTAGATCTCTTATCAGGACTTTGGTGTTCTGCATTTTATAACAGTCATTTCTCAGAGAAATCAGACTGAGATATAAAAAGAGAGTACCAGTGACATGTAAACCCCCAGATATGGCCATGCTTGAGGTCAAGTATCTACTATTTTCCAGATAAAGTCTGTTTAGGTAATCTCTTATGTCAAGTATAGGTACAGTTAGTTACAGTTTCATATTGTTGATTTAATTCACTGTGAGCAGGTCTGCTAGTTATACTTCCTATTCTTCATGACTAAATAGCTTCTTCTACCCCAAATCTATATGAAGAAGAGGTATTATAAAGGACAGAGATTAATTCTCACCTCTAGGTTAAAAGACCTATATTTGCATTGATTTAGAAATTTGGCAAGTTACCTATCCTTCTACGAAATGATCTTCTTCTCAAAATTATTTATTTATAATGTTGTACTTTGATATCAGCATTTATTATAGGTAATTATAATAAGGAGCTTGTTAGTTTCCTATGATTGATATAACAAATTACCCCAAAGTTAGTGGCTTAAAACCACATAAATTTATTCTCTTATGGTTCTAGAGGTCAGAATTCAGAAATCATATCATTCAGCTGAAGTCAAGGTGTTAACAGGACAAGGTGGGTCTAGGAGAGACTCCTTTTCCAGCTTCTAGAGCTGTGTTCCTTTTGTTCCTTAGTTTATGACCACTTCCTCTGTCTTAAAAGTCAAGCAGCATCCAATCTTCAGATCTTTCTCCTTGCTTCTGTAACATCATCTTCTCCTGTAGCAGTATCTTCCTCTGCCTACCTCTTATATAGATGCTTGTGATTACATTTAGGGCCCACCCAGATAATTCTGGATAATCTCCCCACATCAAGATCCTTAATTTAACATCTTTTGCCATGTAAGGCAATGTTCAATCTTTTGTCATATAAGTCAATAATCACAGGTTCCAGGGATTAGGAAGTAAATATCTTTTGGGCCAACCACAGGACCCCATAGAAACTGTTTCTATATTTCATGTAAACCCTAATTTGAGGATATTGTCTCCCGATACATATTCCTATACATGACAAATGCAATTTTGAATTTAATATTGGAAAAATAGGTATTTCTCTTAAATAATAAGTAAACTTTTTGATGTATGTTATATAAATTGTTAATATTCCTTTTTTTGTCCTGAATTCCAAGAAGCTCATAGTCTAATTCTTTGTCTAGTGCTGTAAGCATACTAATTTTATGGGCAACATATTTACCTCCTCTTCCTTTGTGGCTTTAATTTTTAGATTATAATATTTTGTTAACCATAAATTATGTGTGGTATGTGTGTATCTGTGTAAATCATTTCCAGAAGAAGAGGAATGTGCATGAGATACAAGTTGCTTATCGGCCGGAAAAGAACATACATATATAAACAGGGTAAAATAAAATATGTACTGAAAAGCAATATAAACAATATTTTTTAAGGATTCCTGGGACAGGTGATATTTGAGTTGGGGTTTTAAGGTAAAACATTCGGGCTTCCCTGGTGGCACAGTGGTTGAGAATCTGCCTGCCGATGTAGGGGAGACGGGTTCGTGCCCCGGTCCGGGAAGATCCCACGTGCCGCGGAGCAGCTGGGCCCGTGGGCCATGGCTGCTGAGCCTGCGCGTCCAGAGCCTGCGCTCCGCAATGGGAGAAGCCACAACAGTGAGAGGCCCGTGTACCATAAAAATTAAAAAAAAAAAAAAAGGTAAAACATTCAATAGAAGAAGGGAAGGCAGGGATATTCATGAATTCCAAATTGAGGTAAGTGTTCATTCATTTCTTAAAAAGATTCTTTGAGCTGTTAGTATATGACAGCACCATTCTGGGCACACAGGATATCAGAATGAAAAAGAGAGATAAAGCCCTATTCTTATGATATTTGTATTCAGAAAAGAGGAGGTAAACAACAAACAAACAAATAAATGTGTAGTCAAGTTAACATAGTAAAAAATATGGTAAGGAAAATTGTCATATTCTAGTAGTATAGACATGAACTAAGCAGGTAGAACATTTAGCAAATGTATGGAGACATTCTGAGTTGCCACAACTGGAGAGGTGCTACTGGCACCTCTACATCCTACTATGTGCAGGATAGACTCCCAGGACAAAGAATTGCCTGGCCAAATATGTCAGTAGTGCTGAGATTGAGAAACCCTGGGTTAGAGGATGAGAGTGAAATCAGTTGGAATTGAAATCATTGAGGTTGGCAGAGGTTGGCTCTGTTGGCATTGGTAAACATTTGGACTTCATTCTATGTGTAATGGGAAGTCATCAGAAAGCTTCAATCAGGGAAGCCAAATTATCTGATTTGCATTTTAAATAATCACTTTACCTGTTGGGTATAGATGAACTGCAGCTGATGTCACAGAGATGAGAAAGAAAAGTAAGAAGGTTACTAAAATAATCCATGTGAGCTAATCATGATGACCATGAAGTTGTTAAAATATTAAATTCTTCAGTATTCCTCCCTTCAGGAGGTGGAGCTTAATTCCCCTTCCCGTGTGTGGGACAGACTTAGTGGCTTGTGTTTAATAAACAGAATATGGTGGAAATGGCAGTTTGATTTCTGAGATTAAGTTGTAAAAGTCATTGTGCCTTCCTCTTTGCCCAGTCTCTGGGAAAAGGGGTGCCAGATGAGATGTTACAAGGATATACAAGCTCTACAGTGAGGAAATGATGCTTCTCCTAAAAGTCATGTAAATAAGCCATTTTGAAAGTAAGCACTCCAGCCCCAGCCAAACCTTCAGATTACGGCAACCCTGGCTGATATCTTGTCAGCAACAACATGAGACCCTGAGCCAGAATCACCAAGCTAGATCACTCCCAGATTTCTGACCCACAAAAACTGTGAGGTAATACATGTTTATTGGAACTTTAGGGTAATTTGTAATGCTACAATAGATAACCAATACAGACAAGGAACCAGGACCAGCTTAGGTGCTCAGTGAGGGCAAAAGGAATATGGCATGAGTAGTAGAGGAAGGTAGTTATAAATACCAGTTACAAAAATGTGACCAAATATAAAAAGGAAGAATGTTATAGTTATGAGTATTTCTTCCTTAATTTGATATGTTTATGTATATATTAACCAAATATTCTTGTTTTCTTCATATCTCCCATTTCAGTACCATCTGAGATGTAATGTTTAATAATATTTAAACTCAATAGTTAAGTAACAGGAATGTGAGTAGCTAAAGAATGAACATTACCCAAACACTGAAAATGGTCTTTGCAGCCTTCTTTGGGCAAAGGGTTAGATGTTTCCATTTGTATATGGAATAGCTGCCTCATGTTAGGTGGGAGCATGATTTTGCTATTGTCTTTATATTGCAATTAGTATAGCTGTGTTTTGAAGAGGTGTGTATCGGTGCTGAGCTGGCAAGGTGTGTACTATGATGGCTTTGTAATATGCAGCAACAAGGTCTACAACTACTCAACTTTCCCCTGTAATTTCCTTCAACTTCTCTGACTGGTGGGCCGGGTATATAGTTTGGTCTGTGATAAAGGTCACCAGCTTTTCCTGCAGGATACTCTCATCATCAAGGTTGAAGGAAGAAGGAACAGACATGGTACCCTTTCATCCTTGTGAAGTCTCTCATGTTCACCCATTTCATATCTCTTTCCTTCCTGCCTGCTGACTAAACTATAGACTTCAATCTCTTGTGTCAGATGCAAAGACAATAGCTTTAGAAAACCTGTTTAACCAGTTACCTCAACTGAGCAAGATTTAATCCCTGCAATAGATATGTCTCTTTCACACAGACACACACACACACAGACACACACACACACACACACACACTGACCTTCATACTCACACTCACACTTTAGTGGATTGTCTCTGACTGAGTTCTGACAGTGGTGTTAAGTGGTGAAGTGTTGAGAATTGGTTGGATTTATAATATAGTTTAAAGGTAGAACCAGTGGTCTTTACTAGGGCTTTTGGTTTGGGGATTGAAAGAAAACAACGAATCAAGGATGACCCTTATGTTCTTGATCTAAACCACTAGGTGAAATTGGAAAGACTGGGAGAAAGGGAAGGAGAGGCTAAATCAGAAGTCCTATTTTAGGTACTTTAAGTTTGAGATGCTGATTAGACATCCGAGTGAAAGTATTAAGCAAATAACTGGATTAAAAAATGTATCTCAGGAAAGCAATACAAATTGGAGACAAAGAATTCGGAGTCAAAAGTATGTACATGATATTTAAAACAATGGAGGTGGATTCATTTTCCTGTGGCTATAGTGTAAATGGGGAATAGAATAGAGATAGGAAAAGAGGTCTTCAACATTTAGAAGTCAATCAGAAATGCAGACCTACTACAGAATGGACCTGAGGATGTGGGGAGGGAGAAGGGTAGGCTGTGACAAAGTGAGAGAGTGGAATGGACATATATACACTATCAAACATAGAATAGATAGTTAGTGGGAAGCAGCCACATAGCACAGGGAAATCAGCTTGGTGCTTTGTGACCACCTAGAGGGGTGGGAAAGGGAGGGTGTGAGGGAGGGAGATGCAAGAAGGAAGAGATATAGGAACATGTGTATATGTATAACTGATTCACTTTGTCATAAAGCAGAAAGTAACACACCATTGTAAAGCAATTATACTCCAATAAAGATGTTAAAAAAAATGGTGGCAATGACGGAGACTGGAAAAGAACCATCAGTAGGTAGAGGAAAATGTGGGTGTGTCAAAAGAGTCAATAGCAGAGTGTGTTTCAAAAAGGAGTAAAAAATGAACCCTAGAGCAGCTAGAACATTGGGAGGCATTCTGATAAAGACCACAAATCCTTCACTTCCATATCTCAATTAATTGGAGTCAGGAGTGGATCCAGAACCCTGCATATTCCTCACTTTCCTTTCCTTTCAACAATATTCATGACTACCACTGTAATCTCATTATGCTTTTTATCTCTCTGACTGACTTAAACAGTAATCTCTAGAAGCCCAGAATTCCTGGGTCATTCTTCCTTCCATACCCTGAAACCTCACCTCCTAGTGCTCAAGACCTCCCTGCCATCCCCATCAAAATTGAACATCAACTCAGCAACTCCTGAAATATTCCCACCATGTCCTTCAGGATTCGTAGTCAGTCTTCAGCAAAATTTCCTATTTCTTTAACATTGTCTCTAAATATTCTTTCCCTGCTCAATTAAAACTTGGCTGGGTTTTCCCTGAGGTTTCTGCTTCCTCTGTAGTGGTCGCATTTTATCTCTCACATTCCACATACCACAGGTTATGAACATGTGTTACCTTACCACTTCCACACTGGAATTATCACCAGTGAATGGCATATTATAAAACTCTGCTACCTTGTAGCTATTTAGTAACACCTCACCCTAAACACTCATTCACTTTTAAAATTTTAGCTCTTTCCAATACTACTCCTATCATCATTTGGGGGGATGTCAATTTTCATAAAGATAATCCTCCTAAGATCCTGGAATGTCAGTTACTGGATCACCTCACCTTCAATAATCTTGTACCCCTCATATCCTAGTAATCCACTCTTACAGTTTTACTTATGTCTTGCTATTACTGATAACTTCAACTTCTCTATTAACTCAATTTCAAGGACCTTTTAGTTCTAGTTCACCTCCTAAAGTACCCCATATCCAACTGTCTTTTAATTTCCAGGACCTATAATCCATTAATGTCAAAACCGTTTCGCTGTCCCTAACCCCTTCATGACCTTACTCAGTTTAAATTCCATGGCTCATCATTAAACACTGTCTTTTGCATACATTCTCATGTCTCTGGCACCTCTCTGTATTTATCATACTGCCTAGCAAAATCCTGGCCTTGGTTAAATCCAATCTTCTACCTATTTTGTATCTGTTCCCCAATAACTAAACACGGTCAAAGAAACTCATAAACAGTATTGCTATGGACTGAATGTTTGTATCCCCTCAAATTCATATGTCGAAACTTAATCTCCAATGAGATTTTATTTGGAGGTTGGGCCTTTGGGAGGTGGTTAGCTCATGAGGGTGGAACCATCATAAATTTGATGAGTTTTCTTATAGAAGAGACCCTAGTGAGACCCGAGACCCTTGCCCCTTCCCGCATGTGAGGACACAGTGAAAAGATGGCCATCTGTGAACCAGAAAGTGGGCCCTCACTAAACACCAAATCTGCCTGTGTCTTGATCTTGGACTTCCCAGCTTTCAGAACTGTGAGAGATAAACTTCTGTTGTTTATAAGCCACCCATTCTATGGTATTTTGTTATGGCAGCTTGAATTGACTAAAACAATGATAATAATTTAAATTTATAACTACTAATCTCAAATAAGCCCTTAGTATGGCTCTGCAATCCTAATATATTTTTCCAGCTCTTTTATTCTTCTACTCTTCTACATAATTGTATGCTATACTCTTAAGCCTTCAACATCTTCCCTCTACTAAATCTTCCCTCTCCTAAATCTCAGCTGATGGTCTGGCTTCTATTTCACTGAGAAAGTAGAAGTAAAACAAATAAAAATTCCAAAGGTGATCACCACCACAAACTAACTACATGCTTGCATTTGTGCCCATGTTTATGCCTTCCTGCCTGTTACTATGGATGAACTTACCCTTCTAGTTAGGACTAGCCCCTCCACATGTACACTAGGTCTCATTCCCTTTCACTGACCCCAGGACATATTGATAGTAATTCCCTCTTCTCTCATGAATCATCAGTTTTTCCATCTCTGTTTAATCATAATCTTAGTTTATAAAGATTTATTTCTCCTATCTGAAATAAAGCCTTTTTGAACCTAATCTCTCTTCTGGCTACTACCCCATTTCTCTGTTCCCCTTTATAGCAAACATTTAAAAATATTTGTCTATATTTGCTATCTCTAATTCCTCTTCTTCTATTCTCTCTTGCATCCACACAATTTAAGCCTTTGCCTCTCACTTATATATTGAATTTACTCTTGTCAAAGTTGCCATTCATGTCCTTGATGCTATGTTGTCTAGTGGTTAATTCATAGTCTACATCTTACTGTGTCTATCAGCTGCCTTTTACATGGTCTTCTTCTTAAACACTATTCTTTCTTAGCTTCTAGAACTTCACACTCTCTTTGTTTTTGGTCTGCCTCACTGACTGTTCCTTCTTAGTTATTTTGTTTGTTCCTTTGGTTGTTTGTTTTACTGGCTCTTCCTCATTGTTCTGACTTCCAAACTTTGCAATAACCCAAGACTCAGTCTTTGAATAGTCTCATGTCCTGGTAACTACCTTTTTCTCCCTGGCACTCAGATCTTATCCCTGAGCTCCCAATCATTTGTCCAAATGCCTACTTATCCATGTAGATATCTGTTAGCCATTCCAAAATTACTCTCTAAAAACTCAGTCTGTGATCTACCTCCACCATACTCCAGCCCACACAAAGCTGCTCTTTCCACAGTCTTCTCCACTCAGTAAATGATAATTTTATTCTTCCAGTTTCCAGGCACAAATCTTAGGGGTCATTCTTCAGGCTCACTGCTCGGGACTTAGCAGTTGCTATATCTTCTACTTGTTATGCCTACCCTCCAGACAAGTATGTAGACAACTCACCTACTACCTGTAGGCCTTTACTCAAAAGTAGTTACTTTCTTAGGGAGGAATTTTTCTGACCATGCTATTAGAAATGACATCTCCCCTGCCCCCGTCTTGCCACCCTCTTGTACCCTTTTCTTTCTTGTTTTATTTTTATTTATGATCTTCTGATATTTTTAATTTTTTTTACATATTTGTCTGTGGACTGTCTCCCTTCACCAGCATATAATTCTGCAAGGAGAAGTATCTTTGTTTTGTTCACTCTTGCATCTCCAGGGCCTTGACACTGTTTGGCATGTGGTAGATGCTCAATAAATATTTGTTGAATGAATGACTATGCCTCAACAAGCTCTAATTCCTTATATGTATTTGCATCTCAGTCAATGGTTGTTGAATGCATCTTTGTTTAAGATTGAAAAGGATCATCGAGTACCAACCCATATTTTGCAAATGAGGAAAATACAGTCTAAAAAGCAAGTGACTTGCTATAATGACCCAAGTAGTGGGGGGCCATAAATAAAAGTCAAATCTCTTGTAAGTATACATGACATTAAAATTTAACCAAAATAAAAGTAGAGGTTAATATACTTCAGATAGTTTGGGTCAGTGAGGGCCAAGACTGATATATTAACCTTTATATTCATTCTATAAATATTTATTTAATACCCCAATGTGCCCTGCCCTGTTTTGGGTCTGTGAATACAATGTTGTGCAAGGCAGAAAAGATCCCTGTCTGCATGGGGCTGTCAGAGGAGGCAATTAAATGAGCAATCATAACAAAATGTGATAAGTGGCTTAATAGGAAACTGAAGGGTACTCTACAAGTCTTAGCTGGGAAAAGGTTTCCCAGATGAAATTACCTTTAAAGTGAGACCTAAGGATGAGTAGGAAAAACTGATTTTAGCTTTTATCCTAAGCAAAGCTGTGGAGTTTGTGACTAAAGTCTTACCACTTGAGAATCTTAGCATTCAGAGTGCTAGATAATCTAATTGGATTCTCATTAGCTTCTTCACTGTCCGTTGTTGCCATCCCCACTATCTGCATTATCATTATATTAGCCATTGTTTTAGTTTTAGTTTTTTTCTTTTGGTCATGCAGTTTGTCTTGAGGGATCCTAGTTCCCCGACCAGGGATCGAACCCATGCCCCACGCAGTACCATTGTTTTAGTTTTTATTTTAGAAAGAACTTGCACCTTATTTGGAATAAGGTGGATTTTTTTTTTTTTTTAATCTAAGTATACAGTGTCATGAGAGTTCCAGCACTGTTTGGTTTCCATGAATGAACCTTGATGATGAACGGTTTCCAAATTGCCCTGTAAGTGCATTATGTAAAACTCTGGACCTGCTCAATAACCTGCTCAGCTCAAAGTACCCAATATATTGAGATCCTTTTTTTCTCCTATCTGCCTCAGCTGTACTTTAAATTGATTATTAGAGCAGTTATGCATTCAGAATGTTAATGAAGACTAGCATACTTATCTATTAAATTACAATGATAATTTAGAAATTTAGTGTCATCTTTATTTTGGAGCTTGGTCTGCTAATAAAGGAAACACACTGTCAAGGTGATTTTCAGATTATTTTAACAGGATAACTAATGTAAAAGTATAAAAATTTATATCCTGGACTGCTTTCCATTCAAAGTTGATGAGGACACTGTTCTGCTGGCAATAAATATAGAAAATTTATAAGGGTATACAAGGCAGATTATGGTGTGACCTAGCTGTTGAATTTTTCATTTGTACCATAAACAAAGAAGAATGAGAAACATTTACTATGCATTTCAAAGAGAACTATACATGAAAAGATATTGTGGACTGGGGACCCAGCACAATTAAATTTCAGTCTTTAAAATATCACTGCATTTTAGACATTCCTCTATGTGGTTTCTTGCTCTTAATTTAAAAAAATAATAATAAAATTTATAAAACTCCTATCTCATTTGGAGAATAAGTCACTGAAGCACAGTAAGCATGGTATTATAGCTCCCAATTATATTATAGGTTCTGGACTAAATACCATACCAGTATTTCACTGTAGCAGTGATTAACATGAGGAGATGTTCTTATTTTTATAACCTGCTTACACTACAATACAAACCCTGACAACAATCTGTAAGCCTTATTGATGATGAATTATCACCTTGGATATTGGCAGAAAGTTCAATCTGGAAATGCAAAATAAACTGTCTGAAATTTTAGTGACCATGTGTTATTAGTATAATGGATTAGTATAATGGTTCCAGATATTTTGGCACATGCTCAGAAGATGCGAAGGAAGATTTAACAAAATGTTTCTGACAAGGATATCAAGGGACCTTTACAAGATAGAATGTTTATCTGCTCTGAATTCAAACTCTGACATCAGCTGGGTCCAACAATGTCCTTGTGTTCACCTCAGGTCAGCAGTTAGTAATCCCTTCTAATTCAGGTAACATTGATCATAATGTTTCAATTTTTGCCTTCCCTTACTGCTCATATAAGGGCCATTCTATTATCTAGGTACTGTTTTTATTCCTTTATTTGTGTTCATGTATATGTATGACTGTGTGATGCATATATATACATGGGTGTGTATACACATACATGTATATACACATATATGTCACAGTAAACTTTACCTCTTTCAACTACTTTCAAGGTATATTATTATTTAAGAAAGGGATATGTCATTAATACCTATGGATCACTTTAGTTTAACAGATGGAATGATTCTTTTTTTTTCGTTAGGCAGGCCTCTCACTGTTGTGGCCTCTCCAGTTGCAGAGCACAGGCTCCGGATGCGCAGGCTCAGTGGCCATAGCTCACAGGCCCAGCCGCTCCGCGGCATGTGGGATCTTCCCGGACCGGGGCACGAACCCGTGTCCCCTGCATCGGCAGGTGGACTCTCAACCACTGCGCCACCAGGGAAGCCCCCGGAATGATTCTTTTTTTTTTCAAGCCTTAATACTGACTTTTTCATGTTTACAATGCCTCCTTAGCATAAGATAATAAATATTTGTGCACATTCGAAGATGTTAATCACCTGTGATAAATATTAATCATTGGGGACTTAACAAATGTACTCAGGCTCCTTCAAGACTCTGTCGCTCAATTTTTGTTGGTGTAAATTAGAGACCTGAAGCTATAAGCAAGGCTATGATGCATCGGCATAAGGCAGATGTTGTGAACAGGTGGCTCACAGCGATGTTTTATTTTACCAACATGATATTTCAACATTATTTGATTTGCCAACACTTAAAAATTGAGAGTGTTCACAAAAATATCTGACTTTCTGCTTCTCTTGAAATATTGGAGGACCTGGGAACACTTGGTTTATATTCAGTGGTATACTGGTAGATGTTTAACATCCTGCTTTCTCTCTCAAAAAAAATCCTGATTTGTAGCATTTGCAGATTTTTGTGGTGTAAATACTTCTACCATGACTGATTTCAAGCTGTCAATGTCACATTACTCAAGTGGAGTTGAGAAGAGATGCATGCAATCTGCTCTTGCAAACCAGTGTGAGCCTGCTCACCACGTCTGTGGTTTTCCTCAGCAAAATTGGCTGAAGTGGGCTTCCCTGGTGGCGCAGTGGTTGAGAGCCCGCCTGCCAATGCAGGGAACACGGGTTCATGCCCCGGTCCGGGAAGATCCCACATGCCGCGGAGCGGCTGGGCCCGTCAGCCACGGCCGCTGAGCCTGAGCGTCCGGAGCCTGTGCTCCGCAACGGGAGAGGCCGCAGTGATGAGAAGCCCGCGTACCGCAAAAAAAAAAAAAAAAAAAAAAATTGGCTGAAGTTGCTAATTGACCCCTTTAGATGAGGCACAACTCTCTAGTTCTTCATATTCCCCATGGCATCTGTGTCACTTATTTAGGTGACCTGTAATTCAATAAGGATTATGTTTGTGTTTGTGATCTCTGGCATAAGGAATAATTATGTTGAGAATTAAGACCTGGGACCTTGGAAAATGACATAAGCTCAAGGTTATTTAAGTAGCACTGAGTATTGTATATAAGGGGTAGGTTTCCTGGGCAGGTTGCTGTAGGTTGTGGGTCAGAGTTCTGTTTTTATACATGGTTTGGCTGTTGTCTATTTGTATATTTAGTCTCTCACCTGGTCGTCCTGACTGCCTTTCTCATTGACTGCCTTTTCTGTGTCCTACATTATTATTTCTGAGGGTATCTTCACATTGACTCTATCAATATCAGATCTTCCAACAGTTAAAATAAGTTTTACAAAGGCATGTTTTAGGTGGTGTGATATTGTCATTTATAGTAAGAAACATATGTATGGTCTTCATTCACTGTTCCTAGCACAGAGCTCTTAAACCCTTGGAATTTCTTAGGTATTGAGAGCCATAATAGTGTCTTTTGCTATGTTAACGAGATTACTTTTGGAAAGCACCTAAGGATTAGGGCTGGTTGCCAGGGGAAATAACCATGTGACTAGAAAGTTGGAACTTTCAGTCCCACCCTTCAACCTCCAGGGAAGGGGGAGGGGCTGAAGATTAAGTTCAATCACCAACGGCCAATGATTTAAACCACAGTACCTGGGTAATGAATCCTACATTAAAACCCAAAAGGGATGGTGGGAAAGATGGCGGAAGAGTAAGACGCAGAGATCTCCTTCCTCCTCACAGAGACATCAGATATACATCTACACGTGGAGCTTCTCCTGTAGAGCACCCACCGAACGCTGGCAGAGGACCTCGGACCTCCAAAAAGGCAAGAAACTCCCCACATATCTGGGTAGGGCAAAAGAAAAAAGAATAAACAGGGACAAAAGAATAGGGACGGGACCTACGCCAGTGGGAGGGAGCCGAGAAGGAGGAAAGACTCCCACACACTAGAGGCCCCTTCGCGGGCGGAGACTGCGGGCGCCGGAGGGGGAAGCTCCGGAGCCGCGGAGGACAGCTCAGGCACAGGGGTGCGGAGGGCAAAGCGGAGAGATTCCCGCAGAGGATCGGTGCCGACCGGCGCTCACCAGCCCGAGAGGCTTGTCTGCTCGCCCGCCGGGGCGGGCGGGGCCGGGAGCTGAGGCTCGGGCTTCAGTCGGATCCCGGGGAAAGGGCTGGAGTTGGCAGAGTGAAGACAGCTTGAAGGGGGCTAGTGCGCCACGGCTGGCCGGGAGGGAGTTCGGGAGAAGTCTGGAGCTGCCGAAGAGGCAAGAGACCTTTTCCTCCCTCTTTGCTGCCTGGGCGCGAGGAGAGGGGATTAAGTGCGCCGCTTAAAGGAGCCCTAGAACCGGGCGCGGAGCTGCCGAAGAGACAAGAGACTTTTTCTTGCCTCTTTGCTTCCTCGGGTGTGAGGTGAGGGGATTAAGAGCACCGCGTAGAGGAGCTCCAGAAACGGGCGCGAGCCGCGGCTGTCGGCACGGACAGTAGAGACGGGTGTCGGACGCTAAGGTTGCTGCTGCCACCACCAAGAGGCCTGTGTGTGAGCACAGGTCACTCTCCACACCGGCCCTCCCGGGAGCCCGTGCAGCCCGCCACTGCCGGGGTCCCGGGATCCAGGGACAGCTTCCCCGGGAGAACGCACGGCGCGCCTTGGGCCTGTGCAGCGTCACGTCGGCCTCTGACGTCGCGGACTCGCCCCGCCCCCGTGCCACTCCCTCCCCCCAGCCTGAGTGAGCTGGAGCCCCCGAATCAACTGCTCCTTTAACATCGTCCTGTCTGAGCGAAGGGCAGTCGCCCTCGGACAACCTACACGCAGAGGCGGTACCAAGTCCAAAGCTGAACCCCAGGAGCTGTGCGAACAGAGAGGAGAGGGGGAGATCTCTCCCAACAGCCTCAGAAGCGGCGGATTAAAGCTCCACAATCAACTTGAAGTGCCCTGCATCTGTTGAAAACCTGAATAGACAACGAATCATCCCAAGTTGAGGAGGTGGACTTTGGGACCGTGTGGATTAAAGGTTCTTGGCGCCCCAGCCAGGCACCAGGGCGGTGTCCCTGAGGTGGGAGAACCAACCTCAAGACACTAGTCCACAAGAGACCTCCGAGCTCCACGTAATATCAGACGGCGAAAATCTCCCAGAGACCTCCATCTCAACACCAAGACCCAGCTTCACTCAAGGACCAGCAAAGAACACTGCTGGACACCCTATCCCCAACAAAGAGCAAGACGGGTCTACAGCCCCATCCATTAGCAGAGAGACTGCCTAAAATCATAATAAGGTTACCAACATCCCCAAACACACCACCAGACGAGGACCTGCCCACCAGAAGGACAACATCCAGCCTCATCCACCAGAACAGAGGCACTAGTCCCCCCAACCAGGGAATCTACTCAACCCACTGAACCAACCTTAGCCACTGGGGACAGCCACCAAAAACAACAGGAACTACGAACCTGCAGCGTGCAAAAAGGAGACCTCAAACACAGTAAGATAAGCGAAATGAGAAGACAGAAAAACACACAACAGATGAAGGAGCAAGATAAAAACACACCAGACCTAACAGATGAAGAGGTAATAGCCAATCTACCTGAAAGAGAATTTAGAATAATGATGGTGAAGATGATGCAAAATCTTGGAAATAGAATAGACAATTTGCAAGAAACAGTTAACAGGGACCTAGAAGAAATAAAGAGGAAGCAAGCAACGATGAGCAACACAATAAATGAAATTAAAAATACTCTAGATGGGATCAATAGCAGAATAACTGAGGCAGAAGGACGGATAAGTGACCTGGAAGATAAAATAGTGGAAATAACTACTGCAGAGCAGAAGAAAGAAAAAAGAATGAAAAGAACTGAGGACAGTCTCAGAGACCTCTGGGACAACATTAAACGCACCAACATTCGAATTATAGGGGTCCCAGAAGAAGAAGAGAAAAAGAAAGGGACTGAGAAAATATTTGAAGAGATTATAGTTGAAAACTTCCCTACAATAGGAAAGCAAATAGTCAATCAAGTCCAGGAAGCACAGAGAGTTCCATACAGGATAAACCCAAAGAGAAACACGCCACGACACATAATAATCAAACTGTCAAAAATTAAATACAAAGAAAACATATTAAAAGCAGCAAGGGAAAAACAACAAATAACACACAAGGGAATCCCCATAAGATTAACATCTGATCTTTCAGCAGAAACTCTACAAGCCAGAAGGGAGTGGCAGGACATATTTAAAGTGATGAAGGAAAAAAACCTACAACCAAGATTACTCTACCCAGCAAGGATCTCATTCAGATTTGATGGAGAAATTAAAACCTTTACAGACAAGCAAAAGCTGAGAGAGTTCAGCACCACCAAACCAGCTCTACAACAAATCCTAAAGGAACTTCTCTAGGCAAGAAACACAAGAGAAGGAAAAGACCTACAAGAACAACCCGAAACAAGTAAATGGTAATAGGAACATACATATCGATAATTACCTTAAATGTAAATGGATTAAATGCTCCCACCAAAAGACACAGACTGGCTGAATGGATACAAAAACAAGACCCATATATATGCTGTCTACAAGAGACCCACTTCAGACCTAGGGACACATACAGACTGAAAGTAAGGGGATGGAAAAAGATATTCCATGCAAATGGAAATCAGAAGAAAGCTGGAGTAGCAATTCTCATATCAGACAAAATAGACTGTAAAATAAAGACTATTACAAGAGACAAAGAAGGACACTACATAATGATCAAGGGATCGATCCATGAAGAAGATATAACAATTGTAAATATTTATGCACCCAACATAGGAGCACCTCAATACATAAGGCAAATACTAACAGCCTTAAAAGGGGAAATCGACAGCAACACAATTATAATGGGGGACTTTAACACCCCACTTTCACCAATGGACAGATCATCCAAAATGAAAATAAATAAGGAAACACAAGCTTTAAATGATACATTACACAAGATGGACTTAATTGATATTTATAGGACATTCCATCCAAAAACAACAGAATACACATTTTTCTCAAGTGCTCATGGAACATTCTCCAGGATTGATCATATATTGGGTCACAAATCTAGCCTTGGCAAGTTTAAGAAAATTGAAATCGTATCAAGTATCTTTTCCGACCACAACGCTATGAGACTAGATATCAATTATAGGAAAAGATCTGTAAAAAATACAAACACATGGAGGCTAAACAATACACTACTTAATAACGAAGTGATCACTGAAGAAATCAAAGAGGAAATCAAAAAATACTTAGAAACAAATGACAATGGAGACACAACGACCCAAAACCTATGGGATACAGCAAAAGCAGTTCTAAGAGGCAAGTTTATAGCAATACAATCATACCTTAAGAAACAGGAAACATCTCGAATAAACAACCTAACTTTGCACTTAAAGCAATTAGAGAAAGAAGAACAAAAAAAACCCAAATTTAGCAGAAGGAAAGAAATCATAAAGATCAGATCAGAAATAAATGAAAAAGAAGTGAAGGAAACAATAGCAAAGATCAATAAAACTAAAAGCTGGTTCTTTGAGAAGATAAATAAAATTGATAAACCATTAGCCAGACTCATCAAGAATAAAAGGGAGAAGACTCAAATCAATAGAATTAGAAATGAAAAAGGAGATATAACAACTGACACTGCAGAAATACAAAAGATTATTAGAGATTACTACAAGCAACTGTATGCCAATAAAATGGACAACCTGGAAGAAATGGACAAATTCTTAGAAATGCACAACCTGCCGAGACTGAACCAGGAAGAAATAGAAAATATGAACAGACCAATCACAAGCACTGAAATTGAAACTGTGATTAAAAATCTTGCAGCAAACAAAAGTCCAGGACCAGATGGCTTCACAGGCGAATTCTATCAAACATTTAGAGAAGAGCTAACACCTATCCTTCTCAAACTCTTCCAACAGATAGCAGAGGGAGGAACACTCCCAAACTCATTCTATGAGGCCAACATCACCCTGATACCAAAACCAGACAAAGACGTCACAAAGAAAGAAAACTACAGGCCAATATCACTGATGAACATAGATGCAAAAATCCTCAACAAAATACTAGCAAACAGAATCCAACAGCACATTAAAAGGATCATACACCATGATCAAGTGGGGTTTATCCCAGGAATGCAAGGATTCTTCAATATACGCAAATCAATCAATGTGATACACCATATCAACAAACTGAAGGAGAAAAACCATATGATCATCTCAATAGATGCAGAGAAAGCTTTTGACAAAATTCAGCACTCATTTATGATAAAAACCTTGCAGAAAGTGGGCATAGAGGGAACTTTCCTCAACATAATAAAGGCCATATATGACAAACCCACAGCTAGCATCGTTCTCAATGGTGAAAAACTGAAACCATTTCCACTAAGATCAGGAACAAGACAAGGTTGCCCACTCTCACCACTCTTATTCAACATAGTTTTGGAAGTTCTAGCCACAGCAATCATTGAAGAAAAAGAAATAAAAGGAATCCAAATAGGAAAAGAAGAAGTAAAGCTGTCACTGTTTGCAGATGACATGATACTATACATAGAGAATCCTAAGGATGCTACCAGAAAACTACTAGAGCTAATCAATGAATTTGGTAAAGTAGCAGGATACAAAATTAATGCACAGAAATCTCTGGCATTCTTATACACTAATGATGAAAAATCTGAGAGTGAAATTAAGAAAACGTTCCCATTTACCATTGCAACAAAAAGAATAAAATATCTAGGAATAAACCTACCTAAGGAGACAAAAGACTTGTATGCAGAAAACTATAAGACACTGATGAAAGAAATTAAAGATGATACAAATAGGTGGAGAAATATACCATGTTCTTGGATTGGAAGAATCAATATTGTGAAAATGACTATACTACCCAAAGCAATCTACCGATTCAATGCAATCCCTATCAAATTACCACTGGCATTTTTTACAGAACTAGAACAAAAAATTTCACAATTTGTATGGAAACACAAAAGACCCCGAATAGCCAAAGCAATCTTGAGAACGAGAAATGGAGCTGGAGGAATTAGGCTCCCTGACTTCAGACTCTACTACAAGGCTACAGTAATCAAGACAGTATGGTACTGGCACAAAAACAGAAATATAGATCAATGGAACAGGATAGAGAGCCCAGAGATAAACCCACACACATATGGTCACCTTATCTTTGACAAAGGAGGGAAGGATATACAGTGAAGAAAAGACAGCCTCTTCAATAAGTGGTGCTGGGAAAACTGGACAGCTACATGTAAAAGTATGAAATTAGAACAATCCCTAACACCACACACAAAAATAAACTCAAAATGGGTTAAAGACCTAAATGTAAGGCCAGACACTATCAAACTCTTAGAGGAAAACATAGGCAGAACACTATACGACATAAATCACAGCAAGATCCTTTTTGACCCATCTCCTAGAGAAATGGAAATAAAAACACAAATAAACAAATGGGACCTAATGAAACTTAAAAGCTTTTGCACAGCAAAGGATACCATAAACAAGACCAAAAGACAACCCTCAGAATGGGAGAAAATATTTGCAAATGAAGCAACTGACAAAGGATTAATTTCCAAAATTTATAAGCAACTCATGCAGCTCAATAACAAAAAAACAAACAACCCAATCCAAAAATGGGCAGAAGAACTAAATAGACATTTCTCCAAAGAAGATATACAGATTGCTAACAAACACATGAAAGAATGCTCAACCTCATTAATCATTAGAGAAATGCAAATCAAAACTACAATGAGATATCATCTCACACCGGTCAGATTGGCCATCATCAAAAACTCTAGAAACAATAAATGCTGGAGAGGGTGTGGAGAAAAGGGAACCCTCTTGCACTGCTGGTGGGAATGTAAATTGATACAGCCGCTATGGAGAACAGTATGGAGGTTCCTTAAAAAACTACAAATAGAACTACCATACGACCCAGCAATCCCACTACTGGGAATATACCCTGAGAAAACTATAATTCAGAAAGACTCATGTACCAAAATGTTCATTGCAGCTCTATTTACAATAGCCAGGACATGGAAGCAACCTAAGTGTCCATCAACAGATGAATGGATAAAGAAGATGTGGCACATATATACAATGGAATATTACTCAGCCATAAAAAGAAATGAAACTGAGTTATTTATAATGAGGTGGATGGACCTGGAGTCTGTCATACAGAGTGAAGTAAGTCAGAAGGAGAAAAACAAATACCGTATGCTAACACATATATATGGACTCTAAGGGAAAAAAAATGTCATGAAGAGGTTAGTGGTAGGACGGGAATAAAACACAGACTTACTCGAGCACGGACTTGAGGATATGGGGAGGGGGAGGGGTGGGCTGTGACGAAGTGGGGGAGTGGCAGGGACATATATACACTATCAAATGTAAATTAGATAGCTGGTGGGAAGCTGCTGCATAGCACAGGGAGATCACCTCTGTGCTTTGTGACCGCCTGGGGGGGTGGGATAGGGAGGGTGGGAGAGAGGGTGATGCAAGAGGGAGGAGATGTGGGAGCATGTGTGTATGTATAACTGATTTAGTTTGTTGTAGAGGGAAAACTAACACACTATTGTAAAACAATTATACTCCAATAAAGATGTTAAAAAAAAAAAAAAAAAACCCAAAAGATGGGGTTTGGAGAGCTTATGGGTTGGTGAACACGGAGATGCAGGGAGAGTTGTGCATTCAGAGAGCGTGGAATCTGCTCACCCTTTTCTGCATACCTTGCTCTATGCATCTCTTTCAACTGGCTATTCCTGAGTTGTATTCTTTTTAAAATAAATGGTAAGTAAAATGTTAATTTTACTTAATTTGGTAAGTAAAGTGTTGCTATGAGTTCTGTGAGCTGCTCTAGCAAATTAATTGAACCTGAGAAGAGGATTGTTGGAACCTCTGGTCTATAGCCTGTTGGTCAGAAGCACAGGTGACAACCTGGACTTGTGATTGGCATCTGAAGTGGGGGGAGAGCAGTCTTGGAGGACTGAGGCCTCAAACTGTGGGATCTGATGCTGTATCCAGGTAGATAGTGTCAGGGTTGAGATGAATTGTAGGACACCCAGCTGGCATCAGAGAATTACTCAATGGTGTGAAAAAAAACCCACACACATTGTAATCAGGTACCAGAATCATAGTGGTGGGAATGGGAGATTGGTGGAGATGAGGTAGAATGGTCCATATCACACAGCTTCAAAGGAAAGTAGGAATAAACAGAGGAGAAGCACTGGACTCTGACAGATCACGCCCAAGAGACCTGGCACTTTTTAGTACTGACTCTGTTGTATTTTGGGGATGCCCACATTTTAACTTAGACTTGGAGGGGTTTCCATCTAAAATGATAACTGATCTTAGTTACCCATCCTGAGACATCCAAACCAGTTGAAGGAGTTAAATATATCTAGTGTACTTAATTCCTATGGGTGAAAAAGTAAAAGCCAAATAGGCTATTATAAACCACAAATAACTTATACAAAAATAGACTATAACAAAGGTTCTGCTAACTATTCTTTCCTGCAGATGACATGCCTTCATGAATCAATTTCCTTCTCTTTTTGGACTTGATTATCTCTGCAATGACAGCAGCGGCTGTGCTCTGTGTGTTTTGTAATTACTCCCAGACCAGATTCAGTGCCTTCAACATGTTGTTGGCTGGCTAAGTTGTGCAGGTTTTTTTTAAAGGGAAGGAGTTGTACAAGATAAGGCAGAGCAACAGGCTGTGTTATACACAGCCAACAACGGTAGCTTTTTAGAGAATGCTGTGACCTGTGATCAGGCTTGGGCCACATTCTAGCCTCTGTGTCCTCTGGTCAATAGATTGACCTCCTGTCCTCATCCAGAGGTAACGCTACCACTTAGTTTCCTTAGAAACTTGACAAATAGTATGTGAAGAGGTGAATTTCCAAACTCCTTTGGTTTCAAATTAAAGATGAGTTCTTGAAAGTTTGAATTTCCTGGATTCTGCTTTTCATTCTATTTCCACTTTGCTTCTCTCTCTTCCTTCAACACTCTGTTTTTCTCCAACCCTCAGACAGTGAAACGTGCCATGATTTTCCACTTCCTTTCAATAAAATTCCAACCTTTAAAGCTATTTTTCTTGCCAGTTAGAATCAAAGAAATAAAAGCAAAGATAAAGAAATTCCTCTCTAGTTCTGCCTTATCTTAAGGTACAATATGAAGACTTTCCCTCACTTTATCTTTTCTTTTTCTTCCCACCTCTCTCTTTTTCTTAATTTCTTCTGCTCCTTCCCTTTAGCTTGTGTCTGTGCCCTTTGGCTTAGCTGTGCCTGTGTTGTTACTTAGCACTAACGGCAGTTCAGAGGGTAGAGATACATTATTGAATCTGCTTTGCACTGTATTCATACCACACGATATTCATCTGTGTTTTCTGGTTTGGCAATGATGCCACCAGAAAACACTCTCTTCCCCAGATGACACATTGAACTTTTCAGCTTCCAACTGTTCAAGCTAGATCCCTAGCAGAAAAAAACAGTCACATCATTTTGCATTATTTGTGGTGGTGTCTGTCCAACTACATTAACAAGTGTAGAAAGCATGGAGGAATTAATGCTTTGTTCTAAGGTTGTGACAATACTGGGAAGTTACTGGCAATTTTTTTTTTTTTTTCACTTAGTGTGTAATATAAGGTCAGCTGCTGATAAATGAGCAATGCTTTGGGTTAAGGTTTAAATGTTTAGATGTCAATGCTAATTGTCTTTAGAAAGACAAAAAATTTTTAAAAGTCCTTGTGCTTTTGTGAGAAGACAAGGTCGCTCCTTCCTCCTGGCAAACATTCATCCTGCCAGGGTGACCCACCCGTGGCTTAGCAAATTCTGGGTGGGCTGCATTTCTGCCCCCACCCTTCCCTTTGGCCTGGTGGCATTAGTAGAGGGTGTCAGAGATTCCTTTTACTAAACAATGCACTGGTCACCTGCTGCTTTCAACAATGCCTGCCGTATCCATCAGGGTTCTACCAGAGAAATAGAGTCGATGGGACATAAATAGATGATAGATAGAGAGATAAATAGATAGATATAGATAAGTAAACAGACAGTTTGACAGAAAGAGAGAGATTTATTGCAAGGTTTGGCTCACAGGATAGTGAGAGCTGGCTGGGGAAGTCTGAAATCTGTAAGGCAGGCCATCAGGAAAGGCAGGCTGGAATCTCAGGTTGAAACTGTTGTCCATGGGGAGAATTTTTTCTTCTTCAGAGAAGACTCAGGCTTTTAAAGCCTTTCAACTTCTTGTATCAGGTCCAGCCAGATATCTAGGATAATTTCTCTTATTTAGAGTAAACTGATTATAGAACTTAAATCACATCTACTAATGCCTTCACAGCAACACCCAGTGTTTAATTGGATAACTGGGGATCATAGCTTAGCCAAGTGGACACATAAAACTATCACAACTGCTAAAGAGTTACAGCTGCCCCTTCTCCAGAGATGTGCCCTCAGGTGATATGATCTCCCTGGGGAAAAGGGGCAGGGAGGGGGTATGTGTCCCCATTGCAAGACCACCCACTGCCAATGCATAACTGCTATTTACAAACAGTATGCCCATCCTCTTGCCTTGAGATGGAGACCATCTGCCATGTAGTACACGCTCCAGCATCCCCCACCGTGAATCAGACCTAAGCTAGACTTTACCTGAGGTCACATCCATGGCTCCTTCCCTTGCGCTATCCTGCTTCCCTCCCCTGTCCACAGGTTTTCCACAAGGAGCATACCCTCAGTAAATCACCTGCACCAGAATCCCTGTCTCGAGCTCTGCTTCTAGGGATCCAGACCTATGACAGTACTTTGTTCAGTGAACACTATTCAACCATATCAGCAGCACCATGAGCGGGCCTCCCTTATTTTCCTTTATAAAGCCTTCTGCCTCTTGTTCTTCTAGACATGCTTTCTTTATCAGGTTTAGTCCATCGATACAATACTTTTGAGCTGGCAAAACTGTAGAGTGTTCACATGTCAGTTACAGTTCCAGTGGGCTCTGGGCACTGAAGGAAGTTTGTAAAAATTTTTCACTCCCATTTTTATTTTATTTTCTGTTATTGTTCTTCCTTCCCCCTCTCTCTTCTCCATTCCTTTTTTCCTTTCTCCCATTCTCCTCTCTGTTCCTGTTTCTAATGCCAGTGGCAGCCTGTGGGCATTGCTCAGCCCAGCAAGGAGCCCACAAGGGTAAGAAACCTGCTAATATTTGTTCTTTCATTAATATAATATCAGCTGTCCACAGAGCTTGTCATCACAAGAGACAGCCTACCACAGAAAAAAGAACTGAGGACCTGGATTCTTCTATGGTATTTGACTTTTGAGTTCTACTTATTTTTGGTTATCTATTCCAAATTCTCCCTGGTCTCCCCTGCCATCCATGTGCTGCAGCCTAGCTCTCTGCCTTGTCATTCCAGAGCCAGTGACTGCCACACTTCATCCCCACCCAATCCCCTCCTTCGATGTGGTTTCTGAAGCCTTTGGGGGTGATTTCTGCTAATGCTTGTCCCATTAGGGGCCAAGATAGGAGATATTTATTTCTTCCCAGATTCCAGAAACATAAATCTTAAAGATGAGCCCTGAGCAGATGGAAATCTTATTGGTATCGGGGCCTCGTGTTGCTTAGGCTCAAAAACCCTTGAACACCTAAGTGAGTTAATGGCACCTATGTCCTCTATCTTCCTTGGGTAATTGTCAAAGCGTGCTGCCCCCAAAGGGTTACCTGTCATCTAGTGTTCTCTACCAACTCAGGTGGTTCTGGTGGGGACATTTCCTACTACCATTTTCTGGTGTGCTATCTAAAAAGTTTTCTCCAATTTGACCAATCTTTGGGCCTCTCCAGGGATGTCATTTGCTTTGTGGCTCTCTAAAATCGAGGGCTTTGTCTTCATCCATATCTCTTATCTTACAATCAGAAGTAGAGAGGTTAAGAATTTTTTGAGTTCTCTACACTGATTTTCAGACGGTTTTTTCTTGCAGATGTTTACACTTATTGTCCATATTCCAATACCATGGCTCCTCTTTGGGCCTCATCACCACATTAAATGTCCCTCCTTTGAGATCCCATACTCTGTTCCCTTATTTTCTAACCATGGCACCCTGAGCTTTTATCTTGTACATTCAGTCTGCCTGGTGTTTTGTTTTCTCCCCTTTACTTCAATGTCCTTAAGTGCCTTGACCAACCTGTTTCCTCCTTGTCTATCAGGGAGCCTTATACCTGCACCTGCTTTCTCTTTCCCCACCTCTGCCTGGAGTCCTCAGCCAATCACCCCAGTTGCTCTCTGGTTAACACTCTCAAAACCCCTCTCCTCTTCTACCTGTAGAGTGAAGATGGAAAAAGCCTCATTAAAGTGGGAATTCATTTTCCTCTTCCTGGGCACATAAAAAGACAATGTTATTTAGGGTGGGCCTTGTGACTAGATCTGCCCAGTGTCATATAAGCAGATGTGATGTGTGTTTGTCTAAGGCTAAAACATAGAAAAGCAAAAAGATGTGAGTTCTATGCATTTACTCTTTCTTTCTGTGGCTCCCTGTATGATGCAGGTGATTTAAATTCTGTAGATGATCTAGATACTGTAGCTGCAGGATGCCTGCATCACTGCCCAGAGAGCCACTGGACCTGCAGTGGGTTCTCATGAGCAAGCATTGAATATTTCTATATTATGCTACTGAAATCGTGGGGTTTATCTGTTACTAACCTGAAATATATGTGTCTGTCCTTTCTTAGGGAAAGAGATATTATTCCCATGTGAGGATTTTGCCTACCATCTACTATGTGGCAGACCCTATAAGCAATTTTCTGAACCCACCATGCCTTTTTATCTTTCTATGCTCATTCTTGTGTTGTTCTCTCAGTTTAGAAAATCTTGAGACAGAATTGCAATCAGTCTTAGGTCAAGTTCCGATTCTATTTTAGAGGTATGACCTTGATTAGATTGGATTCCTCAATAATAAAAAAATGATAATAAGACCTAGTCAAAGTGTTGTTTTCTAGGATTAAATAAGCCCATATACACAGAATCCCTTACTGTCATCCCTGATTCCAAAGGGAAATGCTAGCAGGAGCTCCTCAATGGTTTGGCTGGCTTTTTCTGTCTTTTCCCTTTATTAAAATCCTAGATATCCTTCCAGGCTTACCTCAAATATGACCCCCTTTTCATTAAAATAGTTTCCTCTTTTCCTTTGCAATCACTCAGCACAATGTATGTTCTTTTGTTTAGCTTTATTCCATTCTGCCTGTAATTAGAGTTATTTGTGCACACATCTTATTACTTTCCAGTAGATTTTAAACTCTTCAAGGGCAGAAAGACCTGACTGCTTTATCTTTGTATTTTCTCCTTCCTTCTCACAGCACCCAGTGAGCAACTGGAAAGTAGGAGGTACTCACTGATGTTTATGTAAATGGAATGAAATGAAACCAAACAGTTTTTGCAGCTAAAATGGACTTGCCTTTTCCCAGAACCTCAAAGATTGGTGAGGAGGGCAAATGAAATAGGCAGTGTACCTGGTACATGCTTTCTAAATTATTAGCAAGGTTAAAATGAGAGATTCATGTCATCTTGAAGCTATAACAAGGAATATTTGCAGTGAACCACATTTTATGAGGATGTCATTCTGCATGGATTTTGCACAGCTCTGTTGATAACAGAGACATGCCACAGATATAATTTGACATTTTTCTTTCCAGACCTCATTCCACACTCAACTCTGGACTCAGAGCTTAACTTATCTTGCATAATGCCTGTCAGAAGAAGAAGAAGGCTGCAACTTCAAAGTCTTAGAAGGCAGTGAAAGAGAGATGAGACATACAAAGGCATTTTGGCTTTCATTGTCTTTTCACAGCCTCGACCACAAGGTTTAAAAGTAATTGCAATGACAAAGATTTAGATATTTAGGAGAAAACAGAAGTAGTGTGTGTGCTTTTAAGTGTTGATGTTGTTCTTTTCAAATTAGTCATAGTTGTTTCCGGAATAGTTCATAAAATTACAGCTAGGATAATTTTTAAAATTCACTTGTAATAGAAGAATGGTAAAATACATTATGGTCCATTAATTCAAAGGAACATTATGAGAGATTTACAAAATCATATCTTTGTAGGATATTTATTAACTGAGTAAAGGGTAAGAGCAAACAGGAGCAGCTCAATTAAATACACACGTCTCAAAAGGTATGTATATGCATACACATAAAGTAAGCCCGAAAAGAAACATATCAAAATATTAATAAGGTGTTCTTTTAAATTTTTGGCTGACAGTATTATGGATAATTTTGATTTTTTTAATATTTACTTTTCTGTATCTCACTTTAAATTCCTATAGGATTTTCTGTTAACTTTTCCCTTATTTCTGCTGTAATAACAGAAGAAATCAGAAAACAAAAGACAACAATTTGACTTAATGTAATAGCAACATTTAGGAACTTATTATTGGTTACATACAACTCTAAGCATTTTTCATAAATTATCTTATTTCATTTTCATAACAATTCTGCTATTATTTGTAGTTTTTTTTTTTCCCAGATGAGGCAATCAAGGCATGAAAAGGTTAAGGAAACTGCTCATGGCAACCCAGGTAGTAAGTGGCAGAGCTCAGATTTAACATCAGCTAACTCACTCCAGAGCTGAGTTCCTAACGTTAGACCCGAGGTAACTCCCAGGATGCAGGGAGCTGAAGGAGGTATGCAGTGACATGAGCTTGTATTGTTTTAGGGAAGCCAAGTTCCCAGCTCAGCCTGTTGAGGAAGGTGAGAAAGACCAGGGGCTGATCTTAAAATGGTGGACAGGGAGGTCTCTGAATAACAGGGCCATAAGGTTCCCTGGAAAAATGAGCTTAAACTGCAAATTATTTTCATTTAGAACAAGTTCTCAGTTTTTGAGGGTCTGAGTGATGGGTATAGAATTTGAAAGTCTTTGAAATTTTTTGACAGGAGAGTGGCAGTCAACTCTTTTCTTTTTTTTTTTTTTTGGTCATGTGGGATCCTCCCAGACCGGGACACAAACCTGTGTCACCTGCATCGGTAGGCGGACTCAAGGAAGCCCCAACTCTTTTCTTTTTAATAAGAAAAATATGTTTAATTTGCAGTGTGTCTCACAGTAAAAAGATAATATCGTGTATATATAAAGCTCTTCCAAATCGATAAGAATAAAAAGTCAGTAAAAAGTTGAAAAGTACAAGAATAGTCAATTCACAAAGGAACAGGTATGACCAGAAAGCCCATGGAAAAAATAATCTCTCTCATTAAGAATTTCAAAATTAAACAGTAGAATGTGGTGCCTATTTCTTTTTTTAAAATGAGATAATTGACATAGAACACTGTATTAGTTTTAGGTGTACAACAATTATTTGATATATGAATATAATGCAAAATGATTACACAGTAAGTTTAGTTAACATCCATCACCACACATAAGTTACAATTTTATTTTACTTTGTTCTATTCAACAAACATTATTTGAAAATATATTATCATAAGGACAAGTCTCCATGCAAGTGGTTTTTAAGGCTGGATTGGAGTGACAAGAGGCTGGAAGCTGTCATGACTTACTGAGATAAGGTTCTAGAGCTTAGGAGAGAGCTCAGTTCAGGCTTAGCATACAGTCAAGAATGGTAACTGGTTATCTGCATGCTGCTTTACAGTTTCCAGCATGATTTCTTAAACGGTTGTATTTATTTTTATTTTATGCACCTAAGAACTCCATAGAATGGAAAGACAAGCAGCACTTACCAAGTACTCACTATATTCTAGCTTCTGTGTTAGAATTCATGCTCATGCTGGCTAAGGCAAGCTTCTTAAAAACTCCTTTCAGGGAATCTTGGTTACATATTTGGTAACTGAAGCTCAGAATAGTGAATTAGCTTCTGTATGGTCACATACTATAAGCTATGGGGTGCCACTGAATCCATATATGAAACTCTGTCCATTGCACCATGTATATGGGCTCTAGGTCAACTAAGGCCTAAATATTGGAACAAATGCATTTCTACAAGAGAGATGTTCTTAACCAAATTGGTACCTCTTTTGGCTCCTTTGCCACCTATAAAAAGAGTTCCAGTCATATTCTCAGAAAAACCCTCCAGTTCTACCCACTATGCATCATCTGGGTCAAGATCCACATGATACATTTATGGCCCCCTGCCTGCAAGCTTTAGGCCTTGGCTTTAATTTTTCCTCCTCATTAGCCTTCACTGGAATTGTGCTCAGCAAAGGTCAGTGCCCAAACTGCTGCCTATTTTGTATAAATAAAATTTCATTGTACTACAGCCATACTCATTTGTTCATGTCTATCTGTGGCTTCTTGCTTTTATGCTACAATGGCAGAGTTAAATAGTTGTCACTGAGATTAGTTTTCAATCTGTAGAATATTTACTATCTGACCCTTTACAAAAAAAACTAATCATAATATGCTTTGTCATGTTGTCTACCTGGGTCCCATGTTGCCATTCCTCTTGAAAATTTCTCCTCCTGAAATTTCATTTCAGTTCCATCTTTGTTCTGTGCTCATCAGCATTAAGCCAGCCCTGTCCATTCTCTGCCCCACCCCATACGTTGCCTTGAACATGAGTTGAGGAGAAGACAGAAGGATAGCTCTGGCCTTGAAGAAGTCTACAATTACAAAAAAAAGAGAAAAAACAGAACGGCCAGAAAACAGGGTTGCAGAGCCTACTAGAAACCAACAGACAGATCTCCCAAGCCCCCCAAAAAAACAGGCATTTAATGGTGGCTAGAGTTGCAAAAAAAAGTTGAGGAAAATGTGAAATGAGAAGTCTACTGAAACTGGTCATTAGCAGGTCACTGGTGACTTTGCAATCGTAGTTATCAGTTGATTGACAGGGGTGAAAACCAAATTTCCAGCAGTGAAGAAGGTAATGATTTGGATTTCCAGAATGGACTTTGTATTACTGGCTGCACTTCCTTCCTAATTTCTCCAGGGTAATTTTGTGATTCTGTTTCCTTATTTAACTTCTCTACACATTTAGAAGAGCTAGCAGTTATGCTCATCGTTTGTAATCAAGCAGCTGTTGCATTTGGAGGATCTCTTGATAGCCATATCGACATGCTTACATCGTATCTCTAATTGACTGTTTGGTTTTGCTTATTTTTTTTTTTCCTTTTTTGAAGCTGTGGAGATATAACTTTTGCCCCAGTCTGTGCTCCCTGAATCCCTGATAGCAGAAGTTGTGGAATGTTAGTGAGGTCACATCTTTGCTGGTAGACAGAGAGATCAATGGCTTTTAGGTGTTAATGAGATGTCCTCAAAATTTATGCCATTGTGACAGAGCTAATGGCTCCCTGCTGAACGGTTAGACATTTCTTAAATAGACAACCAAAGGTATAAATTTTCAGCCTGCATAAATTTTAGTCATCAGGCTTGGATATTCAGTAAATGTAGCAGAAATTCAAGCCTTCTCAATCATGAACTTCTTCCCCTCCACCTTAAAACTTTCATGTCTCTCACCTCAAAGAGAAATGTTCCTCTTCCCTCCCAGCTGGGCTTTTGATCACAATTCTCATCACCTCCTCCAGGCACTCATTCATCATTTAACCCATCTCTGCAATATTTTTAACTTCTCTTCCAATGCTACATCTCTTCAGTCTACAATTATATTTAAGCTTCTCCCCTGCTAAGAGAAATTTCTTACTTGGCCTTCCTTTTCTCTCAAGTTATTGCACTCTATTCCACCATTCTCCTTTTACTGTAAAACTTTGTGAAAGAGAACACTGCTCTCTATTTTTTCCTTACCATTTTTCTCTTCTTCATTCAATTGGTTTAGGGCCCACCTTGCTGTTTAAAATACTTGGGAAAGGTCATTAATGGTCTCCCAACTGCCAATCCATTGACCTCTGCTTAGTGCCCTCCTACTTGGCCTCTCAAGCCTCTGACCCCTTTCCTGACACTCTCATATTATGTCCCAGGGATCAAATGCTTTCTGGTTCTTCTCCCTCTCTGATTACTTGCTTCTAAGTCATTTTTATGAAATCCCATTTCTCTATTACTTACTGCTAGTGTTCCTCAGATTTCTGTTCTAGGCCTTCTTTTCATTCTAATTTCATAAATTCTTCCTGGGATCCTTTATCCTCATTAGTGAATTCACCTATCTTCAAGTGCTCACACAACTCCCAAATTTATATCTATATAGCCTTTCTCTCTCTCCTGAACTCTAGACCAATATTGCTTTCTGCAATGATGGAAATGTTTTTCTATGCTGTGTGATAGAGTAGCCTCCTGCCATATGTGGCTACTGAGCACTTGAAAAGTGGCTAGTGTGATGGATTGAATTTTTGTTTTTTTTAAGTTTATTTTCAATTTCAATAGCCACATGTGGCTAGTGACTACTGTATTTGAAAACACAGCTAAGTACCTTCTGTTTAAATCTCCTATTGGATATTTCCTTTTAGCTTTTCCCCTCAATATATCACAAACCAAAGTCATTAACTAATCCCTCAAATATCTTCTCTTCTTATGTTCCCCATTTTATTAAATAGCATCATCAACTAAACACTTGCCCAAATAACAAATCTCAGAGTCAGATTTGATTTTTTTTTTTCTTTTCCTCAAACTGACAATCAGTTGTTACTGTTCTGAAGATATCTGTCAAATCTGATCTCTCCTTTTACTACTAATGACTCTGCTTTCCTTCTAGCATTCATTATTAATGACTTGCAGTGCATTGTTCAATCGCTTCACCCACACAGACATGTACACACACGCACCTATGCTCAGGCTTGATATTTGCCATTTTAAATGCTATGACAATTCCATTTTTTTAAAATAAAGGGATCTCTATATCCAGGAAGATAATCCTGGGTCTGAAATAGAAAAGAATAAGATATTAAAAACAACTATAAAGAAATGTTGAATTATTTAGACTTTTATATTCTCTGGGCAATGTTTGTAATCCCAGCTCCCTGTTATTTCACATGCCACCTGTGACACAAACTAATGTTGCAATGGCAGCTGCTAATCTCTCACTTTTCCTGCCCCTTGAAGACCAACTAATAGTTTACTTCTACCCCTCCTTACCCTCTAGTGATTTGAGGAACAACTGTAATGTGCAGTTAGACTGACTAATAAATATGTAGCCAGAAGCCATTTTGAGGGACAGTCTCCCAGTTCTACTGAAACCATGAAACTGACCCTAACAAAAGAATCATCCATCTTAGAGTTGTCAGTGTCAGAGCCAAGAGCTCCTCATGCCACTTCACTCACAGGGCACCAACCTCTGATGTTCTTCCCAACCCCAAGGTCCACTGTAGAATTTTAAGAGTCCATGCAGCACACAAAGGAACAGGGATGCTCAGAGAAAACTTAAGAATCCACCAAGGTGACACTCATATCTCACCTTTGCTTGATATTGCTGTTCTAAATGCTTGTCTTTTTAGTTAAAAGTCAGAAATATTCTCTTGTTTAAGTGATGAGGATAAGGATTATTACTTTTGCTTTCAGCATACCCATGAAGAGAACGTCATACCTCATGGTGCACAGGACAAAGGCCAGTGTTCTCTCTTGCCTGAATAATTTTAATAATTTAATTAGTGTTCTTACCTCTGGCCTTTTCTTTTAAACTCTATCTATATATTACCCTAGTTGTGCTAATGAAATATAATCCTTCTCTAGTTTTCACTGCTTGAAAGATGAAGTCCTAAATTTTTAAATAGCATACAAGATCCCTAATAATCTGACCCTCACCTAAACGATGACCCCAATTCATACTATCCTTCCCACCTACCCAATGCCATGAGTTTTAGGCATTTGCCAAAAATCAAAGTTCTCTGGATGGCTTAAATGAGCCATAAGGAGGAGATTTCAGGAGCCCAGAGGTACTTAGAAATCAGTCAAAATGTTTCATTTCAAATTTAGTCACTATATCAAATAATACTGCACAATAAATATTTAGGTAATGTCAGGTTTCAGCTCTTTTCTTATGAGGTTTATCTTTTTATTTTTCATTTGTCAAATGTTGGAGCTTACTGGACCCTTCTCTCCATTCCACAAGAAGTTTTGCCTCAAACAAGACATGTGCTTTAATGAAGGGAAGTATGCAGATACAAGCTATAAAGCATGAATGAATCTTGAAAGCATAATGCTAATTGGAAGAAGCTAGACACGATGGTCATGTATTGTATGAAATATCCAGAGTAGGAAAAACCATAGAGACAGAAAATAGATTAGTGGTTGTCAGTGGGTGGGGCGAAGGAAAATGGACAGTGACTGCTAATGGGTATGGGGCTTATTTTAGAGGGGATAAAAATGTTCTGGAATATAATGGTAAATTCTATAGTGCTGATGGTTTCACAACCTTGGGTATATGTTAAAAAAAACACTGAATATACTTTAAAAGGATGAATGTTATTATATGAATTATATCTCAAAAATAAAAGAACCTACATATGCAACTACCATATTCTAATAGCCAAGATTGAAAACAACACAGTTGTTCTTCCATGGGTGAATGGTTAATACATTCACTGTGGTGTTTTCATACCATGGAATATTACTAGCAATAAAAAGGACAAACTATTGATATAATCAACCACCTGGCAAAATGCCAGAGAATTATACCTAGTTAAAAAAAAGAACCAATCCCCAGAGCTTACATACTATGAAATTCCATCTATATAACATTATTGCAATGACAAAATTATAGAAATGGGAAATAGATTAGTGATTGATTAATCACTAGGGTTAAGAATGGGGAAGGGAGGTGTGGGAGGGAAGTGGGTATGACTATATCAGGGAAACAAGTAGGATGGTTGTGGTGATGGAGGCATTCTGCATCTTGGTTTTATCAATGTCATTATCCTGGTAGTTGATATTATACTATAGTTTTACAAAATGTTACCATTAGGGGAAACAAGGTAAAGGGCACAGGGGATCTCTCTGTATTATTTGCTACAATTGCATGTAGATCTACAATTAACCTAAAATAAAAAGTTTAATTACAAAATAAATTAACCTTGGAAGTTGGCCCCAGGAAGTATTTGCCAGTTAAAACTCAATGAAAGGATGAGAACACTCTAAGATATAACCATGGCACTTAAACTAACTATAGAAGTAACTCAGGCTGAAAGAAAATGTCAATGAGATTTCCTAAATACTGAGCAGGAGCATCTGGGAATATGAGATGAAGAGAGTCACATCCAAGGGCTCTCCCAGTGTAAAGACCTATTTTGCTAGAATGTTTAGCTGATAAGAGAAATTGAAAACTTCAGGGATGTTAATCTGACTTTGGAAAAGGAAACAATAGGCAGTTTTATGTGTCAGTTTGGCAAATTTACAGGCCTCACTATCCAATTGAATACAAATGTAGGTGTTACTGTGAAGGCATTTTGTAGACATGATTAACATTCATTAGCAGTTGCCTCTAAGTAAGGAGATTATCCTAAATAATCTGGGTGGGCCTGATTCCAGCAGTTAAAGGCCTTAAAAAGCAGAACTGAGGCTTCCCTGAAGAAGAAATTCTACCTGCTGATGGCAGTTTCAGCTCATGCCCGGGAGTTCCAGACTGCCCTTCCTGATGGTCTACCCTGCAGATTTTAGATTTGCCTAGCCAGCCCCTACAATTGCATAAGCCAATTCCATGCTTATGGAACCTGACTGATAGATGGGTTTGTTGAATGTAAAAATAAAAACCACTCTTTTCTCATCTGAAAAATTTTTGAATACAACCCTGCAGACTCAAATTTTATTATGTTATAGCTTTAATTTATTGACTGTGAGGCTATGAATTACAATAAAGCTCCAACCCCGACAGTCAGTTAGAAAATGATGGCATTAAGTTTAAAAGGACTCCCCCCTAGATTTAAAGACCAAATGGGAGGGAGTCGTCTGATCTTCAGTTTTGATGAGACATTATCAGGCTAGGAGATAAAGGCTGTCTTCAGCGTCAAAAATAAATCTCTCTTTCCCTCTCTCTTCCTTGTATTCATCAAACTTCCATTGAAAATTGGCTAAGTGTCAGGCTAGGTGCTAGATACTGAGATTAACAAACACAAATGAGCTGAGTCCTATTTTCTTTCAAGGAGCTGCTCATATCTCTCATGAAAGAAACAGACATAATTGATTAGCATTAAAAGGCCTTGCTGTAAGGAAAGAGATTAGTCTCTATCATTTTTAGAGATTCATTTCTCATTTGGGGGCAGGGGAGCATTCATGATATATCATTTGTTCATGATTTTAAGGAATCTTTAAACTTTTAAAACTGCATGCCCAATAACACACTTGACACCAAAGAACAAACTGTGGCAAATTCTTTTGAGTTGTTAACATTCTTTACTCATGAACTATGCATTCTCTGCTGATAACATTAGAAGATTTATTTTACTAAAGTAAAATTTCTGGAATTATTCCCTTCTGACACCTCATCTGTCCTTTCTCTCTGATCATACTTTCTCACACAACGTAGTGATAAGTTCATGTTTGGATGGCAAGGTAGTGGGTCCTGTGACATGCAACCTCTCTTTAGGTTTTTATTTTACCCATATTTTAGCTGCAAAAACTCTTATCTGATGTTCAAAAATGACTTTGTGTTTTTATTTTCATTGTATTTGTTGTGTGATTTTAAACCAGCAGAAGGATTGTGGGTTTTTTTTTTTTTTCTATGCCAGTTTTGTTGATATCAAAGTTAAGACCCCATAGCTTTTATTAGGGTTCATGACTTTACTTGTTTAGTGCCTTTTCAGACTGATTAAGCACGGTGCTTAAGAGAATCGCTTTGGGAACAGTATGGCAGGCTTATATCACTTGAGTTTCAGTTTCCCTATCTATCTGTGAAACAGATAATAATAATAAGAAGAATGAGAGGATTAAGTGAAATGACCATGTAAAGTGCTTAGAAATATACCTAGCATGCAATAAATACTCTGTGAATCTAAGCTATAGTTATATTATCTCAGCAGCATTGTAGAAGTACCTATCTTGGTTATATCATATGAGTCATATAAAGCTAACAAGTAGATGGAGTTTGTAGGAAGGCAGGCAGCTCATCATTGCTAACAAATATCTTAACTGTTTAATCTTATCTAATCTTTACAAAAATCTATAGATAAATTGCACTTATCATTTTTAAAACATTCACTTCCTTATGGTCTGCTTTACTTACCACACACATTTATATAATCTGCAAAGGCATGTCTAGCTCTGCATTGCACAAAGAAATTGTTCTCAAAGAAACAGGAATGTTCTCCAGATCAAAATCTCAAATGTGAAAGAGCTCAGACTGAAACTCTAGTTCTATTGGTTCTCAGTTTTCTATCATATCTCATTTATTTTGTCTAAATCAAGAATTCATGTTCTTTGATAATTAAGAATTTGAGTCTAACAAAAACATCCCCATTTTTTAGTAACTTCTTTTCTAATATGCCTCCCCAACAAGTGGAGATATCCAGTCTGTGCCTTGGTCAAACCTGCCTGAGATGCACTCCCTCTTCTGTACAAGCAGCTCAGTCACTGGTCTTTCACGACAGAATTCAACACTCTTAAACCCTGATCACCCTAGTCTGAACATCTACTATTCTTTTGTATCCACCTTCCTGGGCATTTATCCTATGCTCTCTTTTACTGTCATTTACCTTTTATGCTCATGCTTACCTCTTCAGTTTGACTGTTAATGTCCTCATGCAGACGTACCATAACCTCGCACAGTACCTGGCTCAAACAGGTACACAGTTGTTTGATGATGATGATGGTGATATGATGGTGGTGATGATAGCAATACTTACAATGAAATATCTAATTAACTTCATTGGTGTTCTTTCCATGTCTGTGATCCCTGTTCTTTCCACTTGGTCATTGATAATTCACCTGTTCAATCGTATTCACTCATTTGACTCAGAATATTTCTGGAGAGTCTACTACAGGCTAAGCCCTATCTAGGTAATAGGGTTATGAAGACAAAGAAGTTCTGAACTCCAGAACTTACATTCTAATGGAAGAGACAGACTTAAAAACAAACATGTACAATGACATATTTCAGGTGCTATAATATGAATATTATTGGGATGGCAAAAATGAGGGAAAGATTCCTAATTTATTTATGAGGGGAAATGTGGGTTCAAGAAAAACTTCAGAGAAGATGAAAGGTTTGAACCAACTCTTAAAAGATGAGTAAGTGAAACCAACCTACTTACATTTTCTTTCTTCTGCTATTGGCAGCAAATATGTCCCAAGGCATGAAAAGACCACTAGTTTAAAGTGCCTGGAACTAAATCAGAACTGGAAATTTTGACCTTCAATGACTGGAATAGGATCTAATTTAAGGAAACAAATGATCTGTTATTTGAAGAAATTACTGTGAAATGACCTGAAACTGTGTTGAGATCATTGTGTCCTGCTCTTGCGGAAAAGAGGCCTCATCTCTGCCTCTGCGTGGGATTCCAAAGAGCTCATAACAAAAAAAGACTTGCTCTGCATTTGAGACTTTCAGAAAAGTGGTGTATAACTATGTCTCATTGTACATTAGTAAGCAAAATCTCTACATAACTAATACCTTATTCAACACATTTATTGAGAACCTACTCTGTGCCAGGTACTGTGACAGGAGCTGAGGTCTGTAGTAATGAGCAAAACTGACACAAATCATTACCCTCCTAAAGCTTACGTTCTAGCAGGGGGAAATCAACAGTAAGCAAATAAATAGGTAAATTATATAGTACATTAGAAAGGGAAAGTTCTATGGAGAAAAATAAAACAGAAACAGAGAAGGGAGGTAGGGAGTATTGGGTGGGGATAAGAAGTTGCATTTTTAAATAGGCTGATTAGAAAAGGTCTCACTCAGAAGGAGGCAATCAAGCCAAAATGTGAAAGAGACAAAGGCTCAAGCAATGTAAATATGCAGAAGAAGAGAATTCCACATTGCGTAAACAGCATGTACAAATGCCTGGAGGTGAGACTATGCTTGGCTCAGTTAAGGAACATCAAGGAGGCCAAAGTGGCTGGAATGGAGTAGATGAGGGGAAGAATATGAGATTAATGAGGTAACTAGGGGACAGACTCTGTAGAGCTTTCACATTTTTGTAAGTATGTTACCGTTAACTCTGAGTGACATGGGGAACCATTGAAACTTTAAAGCATGATCTGTCTTACATTTCAGTGGGATAACCTAGGCTTCTGTATTGAATATATTCTTTGGGGGAACAAGGGTAGAATTAGAGAGAACAGTTAGGAGATGGTATTTGGAATCCAGGTGAGAAATGATGTGGCTTGGTCCAGGATGGTAGTGGTAGATAGTAATGAGAAGTGGTCAGAATCTGAATATAGTATGAAGAAAAAGTCAACATGATTTGCTGATGGATGAGATTTTTGACAGGAGAGAAAGGGAAAAGTAAAAGATGACTCCATGGTTTTGACCTGTCTATTTGCCATTAACTGAGATGGGGAAGACTATGGGAGAAGCAAGTTCTGAGGTAAGGTCAAGTTTTGGACATGTTATATTTGAGATATTTATTAAACATTCAAGTAGGATGGGTATTAGAGACTAGAAGTTAGAGGGAGAAATCCATGCTGCAGACATAAATTTTTGAGTCGTCAGCATGTAGACAGTATCTAAAGTCATGAGACTGGATGAGATCACCAAAGAAACAAGTTTAAATAGAAAAGAGAGTCCTGGAGTGCCACAATACTTAGAGGCTGTGAATAGAAGGAACTAGCAAGTGAGTCTAAGAAAGAGTGGCCAGTTAGGTAGGAGGGAATCTAAGAAAGAGTGGCCAGTGAGGTAGGAGGGGAAACAAGGACTGTGTGGTGTGCTGGAAGCCAAGCAAAAGAGGTTACCGAAGGAGCCATCAGCTGTATCAAATACTGCAATGGATCAAGATGAATGACTGGAGAATTGATCATTGCACTTAGCATCATAGCAATCATTGGTGACTTGATAGGGACCGTTTTCATTGTGGAGCAATGGGAAAGAAAGCCTGATTAGATTGGGTTTGAGAGAGAACAAGAGCAGAGAAATTGGACACAGTAAGTATACACTCCTCTTCTAAAGAATTTTCTTTAAAGCAATCAGAGAAATGGAACCGAAGTTAGAGAGTATGGTATTGGATTTTGTTTATTTGTAAGAAGATAAAAATATTATATCTGCACAATCTGTATAACTTCATTATCTTTACTGGACGAATAAAAACTACATGCCCATTGTAAGCATAGACTAAAATTTGGGTACCTATATTGTTGTGCTCCTCTATAGGAAGTTAAGTGTTGCCAGAGATAGAATTCTTTCAGAAGAAAATTTTCCTTAATCTAACCAAGGTATCAATCAGAATAGTTTGACTTAAACCAAACTGTAAAATCGTGAGCCTGAAAATTGGAGACTAAAGTAAAGATTCAAAAGTAGTATTGATTTACTCTTACAGGAACATTGCCAGTTTAATAATTAATATAATAATTTGGTGGCCAAATTATGAAATGTTGATCATTTAAGACTTCATGTTTAATATAAGGATTATGCTTGGAAAAAATCACAAAATATAGGGCTAAAATCAACTTTGAAGATGATTTAACCTCATGTGCACATTTTATCAATTGGTAACTTCAACCAGAGATTAAAATGACATAACTGAGATCAGAAAACCAGTTAAACAGGTGCAGGACTAGAAACCAGCTATTATCGTTCCAAGTAAGGAAGGGCCCATTCTGCTATGTCTCAGGCTCATTTCAATCTGAGAATACCCTGCCAATGTCTAAAAAACAGACATTTGTATTAGTTTATATGTTAATTTCCCACAAAAAACAAACATTATAAGAAAAATCTGCTAATTTAGCTGGTAAATGGTGGGTTAAAACTGTCTCTTTCCCATTCAGTCTGCAGCTCAAAGAAAGAAATAATGCCCAACAACTCTGCTTCATTCAATATGTACTCAGAGAGCACCTTCTGCATGCCAAGCTCCACAGAGGCATCTAAGAGGAATATGATGAACTCTAAGCTTCCCCAGGGCTTAGTGTCATTTGTAGCGAGGGGAAGGGAAAGGAACTGACAATTTATGGACCAGACACCTCCAGGTACAATCTCTTCTTAAATCTCACCATAGCTATGTGGAGTAGGGATGGTCATTCCCTCTTTACAGAAAAGGAAACTGGGGTTAAGTTGCTTAAAAAGTCAGAGCTCTACAGTACAGACATTGCTGAATGTAGGTATCATATTCTTTCCATGTATACCCAGTGGGGAACTGAAGCCTGTTTTATTTACAAGATAGCATGGGAGATTTTGTCATCTAAGAAACCACAGTCTTGAGGACTAAAAAGAAAAGGTGAGGGAAAAAATTCTCATAGAATGCAAGAGGACCTTTCATATGTCTTGATCCAGTAGCTCAGAGAGGGGGGTGATATACTGTCCTCTTGCATCAGTATAGGAAGGCCCTATAGTTAGAGGTGGGTTGACCCAACCCAGGAAACAAAACGAATTTCGACAATGCCACAACACTATATGGGTATTTTAAAAGAATTTGGTGATGAATTTCAACTAAACTATATCTTTGGAAAAGTGGGACTTTAATAACTTGAGGAAAAATGGATTCAAACAAATGAATAAAAGTATAATGGTGGAAAACATACATCTAGGAATCAGAATACCTAGATTTTGGTTCTAACTCTGACACTTATAGATTTGGGAATAGTGGAAAGTCACTTAAGTAGGCTGAGCCCTAATTTCCTCATCTTTAAAATGAACAAAATGATAAGTGCTACTTTGCATAGTTCTTGAGAAGAACAAATGGGATAGTGCATATAAAAAATAGATAGTGAATATAGTGTTTTAAAAACTCTAGAATGCCATACATTCTAAAATACAAGCCTTAGTTATCATCATTCTTATAAGTATTCTTAAATTTCTAAATGCAATATAAGATAGCTTAAACATACCAGGGTATCCAGAGTTTTTATTTACTTTCCTTGGTTTTGAGAGCTTTTGGTATTGGGTGACCTAGAATCACAAGATCTAGTTACATTCTTGGGCCACTTCAAAGAATCCCTGGCTCTCAGAAGTTCTATAGCTCTTGGAGTACACAATAAACCTTGGGATGCTTCAAACTAAAAGCAAATTCCCGGGTACTCTCCAGTGCCAGACCTAACAGGGAACATTGGATTATATAGGCTTTAGAAAATGTGGTAGTATTTTTTGGAGTACTGTGAGTCAGTTATCAAGACTACACTGAAAGTGAAAATGAAAATATGCTTATACAACTACAAATGTGTTGAGCCTAGAACATAGGTCACTGTACTTGATTATGTACCGATGGCCCCTTGAAAATGTGGAATTTTTAATGTGCCAGCTAAGCAATAGATGTTCCTTGGAACTAATATGAAGGAAGTGATCAGTAGAAATATCCTTAACATGTTGAGATCTTGCATGGAATTCTAATTCATTTGCTTATTTTGCACATGAATCTCATTTAAAATCTACAGTACAGAAGATTGAAGTTTATTTTACTAGGACTGTGAGAAGATTTAATTAGAATTGTGGCTCACGATTTCTTTAAATTGAATTATTCTTTGTCTTTATTGTTTCCCACCTCATTATTGCATTCATTATTGCAATAGATGGAAGATAAATTGTTCTGATTTAATGCATTGAAGTTACAGCAGAGGGATTTTATAGTCGGAGTTCTCCTTTAGCTTCTTGTAATTGAAATAGATTTGCATTAAATATACAGTTAACAATTTAAATAAAATACCTTTTATTAGCTGAGAGCAATTTCCATGGGACCAAGTTAAGCCTACACCTTTCTGACTTTGTGGGAAAAGAATTTGATTAAAATTGACCAGCTAGGTGGGATTGCCCTTTAAAGCTATGGAACATTCTAATGAAAAACCCACTTGCTGGGGACTATCTGCTGGTGAGCAGTAGCTGACTGGAATCAACTGTGTGGTTTCAGCTGAGGAGCTGCTCTCTGTGTGTGAAAAACAGAACAGGGAAGCAGAAACAACCTTCATGGGCTAAAGTTGGCCAAGTGAGATTGTGGTTACCTTGGTCAGGAATTGCTTAGTCACCAGTAACAGAAACCCACTGAAAGTTACTTTAATACAAATGAGACATTAATTGCTAAGAAACAGGATGCTTTTCAGAGCAAGGAGGATAGCCAGCCTCACAGGTGGCTGGAACCAGAGGCTGGAAAAGAGCCAAGGCAGCCTGACTGCTGGTCAGCTTGTCTCCACATCAGTCCTTGGAGTCACATGGCCTTTTATGTTTGCTTCTTTCTGCATATATGCTTCATTTTTTCTCTCTGAAGACCAGCTTTCCCTGCTCACTTTTTCATGGGCCCAATACAGCCATCCCAGATAAAAGCTAGTGGAGCCAAGTCCTAGAGCCTTTGTTTGTTCTGATTAAATTTTTTGGAGTTTGAGGCCCACTTAATTCCCTTTGGAGCTGATGGTATAGTCTGGCCTTAAGGATCCCTGGAAATCTGAGTGAGTCCCAGAACTCCAATGAGCAGAGAAGCTTTGAGGACTGGGCCCCAAGGTATTGGCAAGGGCTTGGTTAAGAAGAATCCTAGGAGAAATTGAGAGGTCAGCTGGTATTCTTGGCTCCCTGGCTTCTCTCCATCTGGATGCTGCCCTCAGGCTGTCCAAAGATTTCTTCTCTGATCACCATCTTCTTTCTTTGTCAGCAGTAGAACTTTCAGCAGACTCATTTCAAGTGTCCCCGTTGCTGTTTGTACCTTCCTAGCTATGATTTCTCATTTATTCAGCTATGGTCTGAATGACACCATCTAGCAAACATAGAACCCTTCACAGTCAACAAAGAGTACTTGTTTTCAGAAAGAATTTAAGGAGTGACTCAAATAATGAGAGTGCCAGATACTAGGCAAGAGGCATTTGACGTCAGGAAGGTCTTAATGTAAAACATAATTCGGAAAGATTTGTATTTGAGTTCCAGCTTCATTACTTTGGGTTGTGAGAACCTGGAAATTTGCCTGTCATCTCTGTTCTTGCATTTTAAATTGTCTCATTTCTACTTGTCCCATAGAGTTGCCATATTAAATAAGATAAGGTATGCAAGTATGTAAAGTACCCAGAAGTCATAGAATTTTAGTGAATGGTAATCCTTCAATCCCCCGCCCCCACCCTTCAGATTTGATTTCACTCAAATCTCATTACAAAAATGGTTGCCTTAGAGTTAAACCAACACTCTGTGGGCATCTCTAGAAATACTACCGCTCCTCTCTCTGGGGCAGGTATTTCCCACTCTTTTATGCACAGATCGAGACAGGATATCACACTCTTCCAATAAAAGGCATACTTAAATACAACTTCCAAGACAACAAAGAGGCACTTTGGATCTAAAAGGTGTCTACTGGCATCATGGATCAAGGAAAGCATGGGGACACATTTCTAGTGGTGTAACCTTTTAACCCTAGAAGGTTCTTTTTATATAGCTATATTAATTTATATATAATTATGCCCCAAACGTGGCCATAATCATGAAGATAATAATCTTATTAACAACTGCTACATTTTTGCCACTGCCTTTGTATTGACCATATCAAATATTTCACATGTTATCTCACACAAAACTTTTGGAGTCATTATCCCATTTTACAGAGAACGAAACTAAGACTCAGAGGTGTTCAGTAACCTGACCAAGATATGACTATATTGAAAGATATAAGGATTCCAACTCCCAAAATGATGCTTTTAACTACTTACACTATGTTATGTTGGGCTCTCCTGCTTCTATGCAGCTTTCACTGTCCCTGTTCCCTATCACAGTGGTGACAAATCTCCCTGGAAGTTCCAGCTCCCCATAATCTCTCGTCATGCTGGATTCCTTGGAGAATCTGCAGCTCCACAGCTGAGATCCAAGCCTCATCCATTCCATAGATCTGGGCCCCTGCTATTTAAAGTGTGGCAACACAAGGTGTGGCAGAGAAGGGGAATTCATTCATTTAAGGTAGTAACAGAGGGACACTGGGTCTTTAACTCCAGTAAAAGAGAGATTTCAAGTATCTCTTTAATATAATGCTTTTTAAGTTGCATTGAGGTGGGTGAAAATAGGAGGGCAAGCTGTCCCTGGTGCTAGTCAATCAATGGCAATAGATCACTTTTAATTTTTTGAGGAATTCTATGATTTAGAGATGCTGTCGATGGCTAGCAGAACAGGCGAGTTTCCCAGACCCCACTCCATCACTCCTCCCTCATCACAGCCCTGATCAGTGACCACAGAAGGACTTCGAGCTGGGAGGCAGGCCCATGATGACCCAGGAGCATGAAAGCTGACTCCCAGGGCTGCTGGGACTAGTGCTCACATGGCTCAACTAGAGAAGGCTAGAAATCCAGGGAGAGAGAGTTCTGCATGATGTGACTTGACTCTCAGTGTTTCACTGGGCCCTGGAATGATTAGAGTGGTTCTTGGGAGTGGGTTATCCTCTGGGAAAGACAGATAACATATAGGGTTTGGAGAGGACTTTGTCATCATGTATGTTAAGAACCATTTTTTCCTTGGTTATAAGACTAATATGTGTTCTGTTATAGAAAATTTGGAAAACATGAAAAGGTCCATAGAGGAAATCAAAGTGGCCTGTAACCCCATTAACCAGAATAATTATATATTGGGTTATATTTCCTTTCAGATATACACTTTTTTTTCATTTAATATCATTCATGTTCATTAGTAAATATTGTCAAAAACATGATTTAAAAAAATCTTTATTGGAGTATAACTGCTTTAGAATGGTGTGTTAGTTTCTGCTGTATAACAAAGTGAATCAGCTATACATATACATATATCCCCATATCCCTTCCCTCTTGTGTCTCCCTTCCACCCTCCCTATATCACCCCACTAGGTGGTCACAAAGCACTGAGCTGATCTCCCTGTGTTATGCAGCTGCTTCCCACTAGCTATCTATTTTACATTTGGTAGTGTATATATGTCCATGCCACTCTCTCACTTCTTCCCAGCTTACCCTTCCCACTCCCCATTTCCTCAAGTCCATTCTCTATGTCTGTGTCTTTATTACTGTCCTGTCCCTAGGTTCGTCAGAACCTTTTTTTTTTAGATTCCATATATATGTGTTAGCATACAGTATTTGTTTTTCTCTTTCTGACTTACTTCACTCTGTATGACAGACTCTAGGTAAAAACTTGATTTTAATGATTGCTCCATGTAAATGTGCACAGTTGTACTTATGTAAGATTATTAAATTGATCATTTTGGTGATTTCTAATTTTTAGCTATTAAAATATCTCTCTTATGACTATTCTTTAACAAAAGTCTTTGGCTATCTGTCATTATCTCCCTAGGATAAACTCTTAGAAGTGGGATTATAGAGTGAAAGGTGTGATTTTTTTTAAGTTTTCTGATATATATATTGCTGTTTTGCTTCTAATTTGCAACTGCAACTGCCGAGTTAGTTAGTGCCCATTGCAGCCTTATTAGATGAAGCAATCAATATGCTTTCAGTTATAAGTAATAATAATAATAACTAGCTCAAACTGGCTTAAACAGAAAGGAGATTTATTGGCTCATGTAACTGGAGAGTCACAGCTTCATTCTTCTTTCCCCCTGATAGTTTCATCCTCAGTCTGATTTCCTTGCAGTTACAAGATGGCTGCCAGTGATATGCAGCTTCTTTTACAACTAAAGAAGAAAGTCCCACAAATATTGATAAAAGACATTCTGACTTGGCAGGTTGGGCTAGGAACACGAAACAATGGGGCTAGGGGGTGTCCTGTTACCCGATGGGCACTACTACTCAGAGGGCAGCCCAGGAACAGAGTGAGCATCAGGTCCACCTTGCCATTTTGTTGCTCACGACAGCTAACATATGTAATGGGCATTGGCAAGGCAACCACTAGGTCCTTTACATCTTGTCAAATATTGTCAGTTTTAAAACTTGATCAATATGATCGACAAAAATAGCATTCAATTGCTGTTTTTCTTTGTATTTCTTTGGATACTATTGAGGTTTAATGTATTAAAAAAATGTTTATTGGCCATTTCTATGTCTTCTTTAGTAAACTGCTTCTTCAAGTAATTTTCCCAATGAAATCCATTCTCTTACAGGTTGTACAATCATACTTAGGAGCTTGAACATGCAGAACAGTGGCTTTCATCCTGGTTGTACACTAAACTCATCTAAGGAGTTTCAAAAAATATGAACCCCACCTCCAAAGACTCTGATTTATTTCCTATGGAGTATGTTTTAAAATCTGCCCTGGAGATTTAATCTCCCAGGATTGAGACATGCTAACCTTTTGAACTACCCTTCCTCAAACCTACCTATATCATCTTCACATTGAACCTAAATTCTGCTTCTTTTATAGATTACTCTGGAATCCTACAAGGTATCATAAGTAGCTCCAGTAAAGTGCAGCACTTATTCAAACACTGGAAGAAACAGACCGAGATGAATATTCATGACCACTTATACACATAACTCAAGCAATCAGCAGCTTCTCCAGCAGGGTCATTGCAGCAGTGCTTAGACTCACTGGAATCATTGTTGGTCCCTTCCTTTCTGATTAAGGGGAAAAGGTAAAGATGTCCCTAAGAAACCCAACCCAGGAACAGTATATTTGTAAAAACAGGGAGCTAAACAGAAATGTGTTCCTGTTGAAAAGCAGAAACATATTTACTTCTACCTTGGTTGTTTATGGCATTGCAGTTGTACTACAGAAACAAATGCAGTTATGCTTGGTTTATTCCCACTCCTTAAGAGCGCAAGGAAATGTAAGCAGACATTTCTTTTAACAAATGACAGTGCTTCTATTAACCTGCTATTCTGCGTGCATCTGCCTTCTCCATGTTTGGGGAATATCAGGGTACTTGTTATTCCCAGGATGTATTAAGTCAAAGAAATCATATGAGAAACTTTTTTCCTTCTAACATTGTACTGACAAGCTGGTTGGATTTTTCTTTTTAAATCAGAAACACCTCGCTGCTTCAAATCATCAATCAGGAGAAATTGCTTTGTAAATGTACCCTTTCTTGGCCATAACTAAGATGTGCTTCCTCCTTCAGTGTTCAGGAGGGCTATTAAGGCTTTTGAGTACTAATAGGAAGGCTAGCATCCCATCCCAATGGTTCCTGCCATTGCCTCTAAGTGTTTATTTGATAAATCATCAAGTATACTGTATACATCCATCAATGATTGATCATCTTTAATTATCTCAGTCTTCTTAAAGATTTTTCCATAGATGTTTGCTAATGTTTTATTTATCAAATTATAAAAAATATTTAGCATTTTAAACAAACACATAAACACCATCTGTGCAAAATAGTTGCAACTATTAATAGGCAGAAATAACCAGCACTGAGGCATGGTAGACTTGCTGGCATTTGACAAGCACTTTTGTCATCCTCAGAAAAAATGACAAGGCAAATGTATTTTAAGGGAAGGCAAGACAAGAATAGGGTATTTAGAAAGCCCTCCCTTGTATAAGACAGAATTGTACTATATACATTTTAACTCAAACTTGTATACCTGCTTGTCCAAAAGGTATAATGGAAATGTCTAAAGGACTTTATTATTCTAGCAGCCTAATTTTACCTACCAAGCACAGAGCAGTATTCATTTAATGGAAGGAAGTCATTTTTGCCTTCTTGAGAGTTAATAACACAAAATGCAGATTTTTAAAAAATATAATCAGTCCCCAAGGAGGTTGTTCCCATCTTCATAATTTGCAAATCCAGCAAAATGCAGCAAACTGTGCAGTTTAGCAATGAGGGAAAAATCCCAACCCTCAAAGAGGCAACAGAATATTACTCTCTGAGAATTCAAATGTCCAGGAACTGGTAAAGATATGGCTGAGATTTTTCTTGTCTGGCAGACAAGAAGAAAATGTCATCAGTGGCCCAGGTGATAGTCAATGCAGTATTTTCCTGAAGTGGAAAGTAAGAATAAACAAAGTTCTAGAATAGGCTAGTGCAACTATGCCCCAAAAGACATTGGGTGGGCTCCCAGGCTATTACTGGAGGCACTTCAACTCCTCTCCATCTTCCTAGATAGATGCATCCCCCTCCTCTTACATGCCTCCTGTCTTCTTTGTAGGTAGAAAAGTATAGGAGAAAGAGCAACAGCTTATGAACCAAAATGAACATGGTACAAATCTCCATCACAAACACACCGTGTAACCTAGAGCAAGTTATTATGTTTTTAGACTCAATTTCTTCAATAGCAAAATGAACATAAATTAAAATAGGAGCTTAAACAATATAAAGGAAGGAAGGAAGGAGGAAGGGAAAGAGAGAGAAAGAAACTGTGAGAGATGGGGGAGGGAAAGGAAATGAGAGGAAGGAGGGAGGGAAAGAGGGAGGGAGTAAGATGGATGTTATCATTAGGATCAAATGAAATAGTTTCTCTACCAACTTTGTTCCCTATTTGCTTATCTGTTCCCATTTCGTTCAACCTCTCTGAGACTCTCAGCTCTGCTCCCTTTACCATCATCCCAGGGCATTGACAACACTTAGTCAAAGCCCCCAGCATAGGAAGGACTCTCAGCTCCTGGACTGCTGATAGGCATGGCCAGGTAAACATTCACAGCACAGCTTGGAGATGACATATGGCATTGGTTGGTTTGAACCTGGTAAACTTTACTATTGTCTGTCTTCATTGTAGGGAAGGTTAAGTATCAAAATACGGTTAGTGAAGCCTGTTAGTAATCCACCTGTTGTTGTTAGGATTTTATTTAATCCTCCCTCCCTAACTAAAGCTTATTTTTAAATTACCATTATTGTGCTCTACTGAGGAAAAGAAGTAAAGCATAAAACAAAAAAGACTTCAAGGTTTTTCTGGGAGGGTTGGTTTGCAGGGAAAATAGGGACAATAAAAGATAATAACTAACATTTATTGAGCACTTACTAAATACCATTTGGTTTGTTAAGTGATTTATATATTTTATCTCATTGAATCATTTTAACAATTTCACAAGTAGCTATGAAGCACAGAGAGGCAATGGAGGCACAGAAAGATTAAGAGGTGTCCTCAACTAGACATTGAGCTAGGAAATGTGGAGTTGAAATTTAAACCTAGACATTCTGATTCCAGAATTCTTGAGCTTAATCTTTATGCTGAGTGTGAGCATGGGCTTAGAGTTGGACAGACAAAGGTCAAGCATTGGCCCTGCTGTATAAAGGCTGAGTGACATTGACTATGACACTTAAACTTTGTGAAACTTCATTTCTTCATTTCTGCATTTGTTAAATGGAGATACTAACAGAAATTTGCATCAGAGTTCTGTCTGAATGTTAGGTAGGAAACCCTTGGCATGGGACTTGATATAGAGTAACATTTCAGTAAATGTTAGCTATGCAGGATTTCATTTTATTATGCAGGTAACAGAAGTAGCAACAGTAGTTTGTTTTAATTTACTAATGGTTGCACATTCATCACAACATAGGCATGATTGACATTTGTGCAAATATTTATATATTTTTTTAATTTATTTTTTTATAGAGCAGGTTCTTATTAGTTATCTACTTTATACATATTAGTGTATGTATGTCAATCCCAATCTCCCAATTCATCCCACCACCACCACCACCACCCCTGTATATTTCATTTTAAACATTAAGTCTTACATTGGAAAAAAATGAATTATATTCTGAAAACTTCTGATGCATTAGTATGAAATGGTTTCTGCTGTGATGATAAATTTCTGACTGGGATTTAAAAATCATCCTGGGGGATGGAAAAAGATATTCCATGCAAATGGAAATCAAAAGAAAGTTGAAGGAGCAATACTCATATGAGATAAAATACACTTTAAAACAAAGGATGTTAGAAGAGATAAGGAAGGACACTACATAATGATTAAGGGATCAATCCAAGAAGAAGATATAACAATTATAAATATATATGCACCCAACATAGAAGCACCACAATACATAAGGTGAATGCTAACAGCTATAAAAGAGGAAATTGACAGTAACACAGGAATAATGGGAGACTTTAACATCTCACTTACACCAATGGACAGATCATCCAGACAGAAAATTAATAAGGAAACATAAGCTTTAAATGACACAATAGACCATATAGATTTAATGGATATTTATATGACATTCCATCAGAAAACAGCAGATTACACTTTCTTCTCAAGTGCACACGGAACATTCCCCAGGATAGATCACATCATGGGTCACAAATCAGGCCTTGGTAGATTTAAGAAAATTGAAATATATCAAGTATCTTTTCCAACCACAACACTATGAGATTAGAAATCAATAACAGGGAAAAAAATGAAAAAACACAAACACATGGAGGCTAAACAATACATTACTAAATAACCAAGAGATCACTGAAGAAATCAAAAAGGAAATCAAAAAACACCTAGAGACAAATGACAATGAAAACATGACGATCCAAAACCTATGGTATGCAGCAAAAGCAGTTGTAAAAGGGAAGATTATAGCAATACAATCCTACCTCGTCTCAAATAAACATCTCAAATAAATAATCTAAAGTTATACCTAAAGGAACTAGAGAAAGAAGAACAAAAAAACCCCAAAGTTAGTAGAAGGAAAGAAATCATAAAGATCAGAGCAGAAATAAATGAAGTAGAAACAAAGAAAATAATAGCAAAGATCAATAAAACTAAAAGCTGGTTATTTGAGAAGATAAACAAAACTGATAAACAAATATTGTATATTAACTCATATATGTGGAATCTAGAAAAATGGTACTGATGAACTGCTTTGCAAGGCAGAAATAGAGACATAGATGTAGAGAACAAACGTATGGTACCAACAGGGAAAGCGGGAAAGTGAGATGGTGATGGTGGAATGAATTGGGAGATTGAGATTGACATACATACACTAATATGTATAAAGTAGATAACTAATAAGAACCTTCTTTATAAAAAAATAATAAAATAGAAAAATAAAATAAAAATAAAATAAAATAAAAATCATCCTGGACAGAAGTAAACTGTGTACAGTAATAAATTGCTACCCTGTTATCCTCTTCCTTAATCCAATCTAATCCATGTTGTTTTGTCCAGGTGATTAAGAAACTGTATCTGAAAGGCTCAAAGGAAAGCAGTATTGTGGAAAAAATTAAAGTTCAAAATTCATATACTAAGATTCTTTTTGCTCACAGACTTGAAGCAAATACATGCTTTGGTTCTGCATGTTGGATATACACAGCAACCCTTGCGTTTTCTTTGGAAAGGGATAAGCTACAAAATAATAGCTCCATGAGGAAGCAACCTTAAGATGGTGCCAACTCTATCAAATCAAGTTTCATAACTATGTACTATTCATTGGCTTTGAGCTAGCATGTTGAGTAAAATGCAGAAAACTATTTGAACACTTTTTCTTCCTTTTAATGATGTGTTGAAAAGCGTTCCCGGTTCTCATAAATATCCCCAATCAACATGCCTGAATAATGTTTCAATTCTGCAATTTGAACTATTTACTAAGATGTTTCTGATCGATGTATATTGTTTTCATAGCAACTGATTCTAAAGAGCTCTCAGTAATTTTCATCTTCATCAAAAAGCCCTGTAGGTGGGAAAAACTAAGACTTCCAGGAGTGAAGTACAGGTAAAGAGAGCAGTGAAAGGAATAGAAAGCAGAGTCAGAGAGGCTCCTGGGAACAGTGGCTGCTGAAGGGTTTATAGGGGAAGAAAAGTGGAGTGGTTTCCCTAATTGCTAGCCCCTTCCCAGCCTCTTTAAAGGGCCTATGACCCCAAGAAAAAGAGCAAACCACCTTTCCTTTCTTTCAGACCACATGGAAGCTAAACAGGTTTTCTTTGAAAAAGTTTTTGTGGTTTCAAGAATGCTCTGTTTTCATCTTATAATATTTAAGACATAAAAAAGGAGGAGGAGGAGGGGGACATGATGATACAGGATCTCTTTCCCACTTGCCAACAATGTAAACACTCCTAAGTTATTTTTGATACTCAAGAAAAACAGAAGATAGTGAAAAGAGAGTGAGAGTGCATATGAGAGAGAAGGTGAGAAAGGAGAGAGAGAGACAGAGAGGAAACAGAGATATGGAGGGAAGGGGAGAGGGAGAGACTGGCCAAAAGGACAATCACAGTTGAAATCCTTTCCTATCCTGACTGATGGATGCTTTCAGTGGCTATTCTATCCTACACATTAAGTAAGCCTCCAAAGCAACCCCCCACACTCCGCACTGTGATGCCAGCCATAATGCAGCCTTTGGGCCAATCTAGGAACTAGCAATATGCACTTTAGTGTATTGTCAAGAAAATCAGGGTGACAGATTCTTTATGTGTCATTTCTGGAGCAGAAGCTTATTTTTAAAAGCAAATTTAAGAGTTACTGATTATTTTATTTGCAAACAAAGCATATGCATTATGGACACCTGTATTCTGAAGCAGAATTGGTGGTACTGAGAAAGAAAGTTGTCTCTTGTGTTTATAGGACTATTCCTGATGGCAAGATACAGTTAAGGGAAAAGACATTTGGATCCTGGGCTCCTCTAGAGAAGGAAGGAAATAGAGAGAGAGAGAGAGAAAGAGGGGAGCCATGGAAACACTCCCCATACAAGAAACATAGGGCTTGAAGGATTCATGGATATAAATCTGGAAACACTAATTTAGGGTTGAGGAAACTACAGTATGAATCAGAAATGACTTGTCCAAGGGCAATGTCTATTGGCTGACATAAATAGCAAAACCCCTGGTTTCTCAATCAGGCCAGTTCTTCCAAAATCACTCTCCACTTCTTAAAGAGTCTGGGCCCAATCTATTCTTCTCCCTGAGTCTTTATGAATGCCTACCAGTATTAAGAACATGGGAATGTTCTGCACCTACTGCTGAGTTTTCCTAAGGTGCACACATGCACGTACACACACACACACACACAGAAACACACACACCTAGTTTGTTCATTTCTCTTCTGTGCAACATTTTGTCTGTAAATGGACATTTGAAGAGGGGAAAGTCTTTCATGCTAATAAGCAAAATTATCATAACAACTATTCAACATCTTTTAGAAACTTGAATCTAGAACCCTCAAAATACTTCATCTCTAGCCTTTCAAATAGTTAACAGCCACAAAGTCTCCTTTTTACCATCCTTAAAATCCCATCTCCTCCATATTAGGAAATGAACTGATTATTTCTTCCAGTCTCCATCATTTGAATCTGCAACCCCATAACCACCTCTTCATAAACTACCTCACTGTGTCATTGTCAAATAAATTATCTCTATTTTATTGTGTCCACTTTATATGTCTGCTTGTGACACAAACTATTACCTGCCCCCCTTCACCGGAATAGAGGAAAAGCTGCGCACAGCTCCTTACCCTCAGATTCAGAGATTGTTTCAGCTTGTTCCCCCTTGCCTGCCTAGAGGATTTCATCCTTTGATTTTTCTGACTAATAACTTGTCTTTATAGGTTCAGGAGATTCCACAACCAGAAAATAAATATGCTCCCTGTCCTCAGAGAAGTTTATGCTCAGGTGATGAGACAGATCCTTGCTACTCAAATTGTGATGTGCAGGGCTCACCTTTCAGCATCAATATCACCTGGGGTCTTGTTAGAAATGAAGAATTTCAGATACCATTTCAGACCTACTGAATCAGAATCTGCACCTGAATGAGACTCCTGGGTGAATCAAATGCACATTAAAGTTTTGGAAGCCCTATAATCAACACCAGATAAGTAAGAATAATTCAGGGTAACCTTTACCATTGTCAGGCAGTGAAAGGTATTTGTTATAGGAACACACAGGTGGGCACCTAACTCTGATGTGATGGGTCAAGGAGGGCTATCAAAGCTAGAAATCTGAGAGACACATTAAGGTATTGGAGATGGGGATAGAGAGAAGTGGACATACTTGAGAAAAAGTTATTAAGTGTGGGTGGTGAAGGAGGAGGTGATTCCATAAAAAGATTCTTTCTCTGATTTGGACCACAGGGTGGATGGTGGTGTCATTTCTGAGATAGGGAACACTCTTGAAGGAGCAGATGTGTGCGGGGAGGAAATTGGATGAGCTCCATTCCAGTCCAGTGTTTGAGCTCTTAACTAAGTTCTTGTTTTCTTTTTGTTTTGTTTTGTTTTGTTTCCTTGTTCAGTTGGATTTGATAATTTTATTTAAGTGTTTGGTAGATACTTTTTAGTTAACCTCCTGGATTTGGTGACTGCACATTTGAAATGTTCTCTAGCTTGGATCCTCGCACTCTCCATACTCTACCATTGGTAGGTCCATTTTCACCTCCTCTCACAAGTTTCTGTCAAGGGGAAGATGGAGAAATTTGTAAGGCACTAGCCTCACTTCACCCAGGGATGGGGAGGAGATCATTCAGATAGCTTCTCCTAGTGTTCTTTCAGTTTAGAGGCTGAATGTTTGTGTACCCTAAAAATGTGTGTGTTGAAATCCTAACCCCCAATGTGATGGTATCAGGAAATAAACCCTTTGGGAGGTGACTAGGTCATCAGGATGGAGCCCTTATGAATGGCTTTTATAAGAATCCTAGAGAGTTCTCTTGCTCTTTCTACCATGTGAGGACACAACAAGAAGACAGGCAGCTGTGAACCAGAAAGCAGGTCCTCACCAGACATTGAATCTGCTGACACATTTGATCTTGGACTTCCCAGCCTCCAGAAGTGTGAGAAATAAATTCCTGTTGTTTATTAGTCACCCAGTCTATGGTATTTTGTTATAGCAGTCTAACCTAAGACAGTGGCCTATATGTCATCCACCTATCTTATTTGTGGGTGTTTATATTCCATTGTACAATATTAAAAGGCAAGAGCTGCAACAGAATTTTAATGGCTTTGGACATCAAATTATTGGTGGGGTTGTGGAGCAATGGAATTTTTCTTCTGAGTCCTCAGGATTTTAAATCACATTCAGATCCTCTGACATGGTTAATCCACTCCTAGGTACACACCCTAGAAAAACTTATACTCATATGCCCAGGATCCCTGAAGAGAAACACATGTATTACAGAATTATAAAAATTAATATTGGAAAAATCTAAATATCCAGAAAAAATAGAATATATAAATAAATTGTATAAAACAATATACCTACGGTAGTGAACATGACCAAATTGCAACTTTGGCCAACACTGTAGACAATTCTCACAAACAAAAATAACAATGAGTGAAAGAACCAAACAAGGAAGAAAATACAATGCTATTTTATTTAAGTAAGGTTTAAAATAGGCCATGTTGCCATACTGTGGAGGGATGCATACATGGGTAGTAAACCATAAAGAAAGGAATATGACCACCTAGAAAGTCAAGATAGTCATTACCACTGGAAGAAGGATTGGAGTCGGAATAAGGAAGAGCCACCTGGGATTGGGAGCTACTGGAGATCTGTCAGTGCTCTGTTTCTTCATTTTTTGTTTTTTAAATTCTTTATTGAATTTGTTACAACATTGCTTCTGTTCTGTGTTTTGGTTTTTTTTGGCTGCAAAATATGTGGGATCTAAGCTCCCTAATCAGGTATCGAACCCACAACCCCTACATTAGAAGGTGAAGTCTTAACCACTGGATGGCCAGGGATGTCTGACTGCTCTGTTTCTTGAAGAAGTTAACTGTTATACATTGGGGGAGAGGAACGAACCTATATCTTGTTTTTAAAACTTGATTCTGAACTCAAAGGTTAAATATTGCCTTAATGTGGGTCCTGAAATCTCTATTTTCATCAAAAAAGCAGGTTTGTAGTAGTAAATTTTGCTGGGGAAAAGTGGACACAGGATTGGCTGCTGTTGGATTACAGTAACTGATGAGAAGACAATGCAGGGGGATCCTTTGGCCAGCTTTGTTCTGGGGACTGGCACACTGCTGCTCCTGGAATTCAAGGGCCACATCTTTTTTCCCCCACATTCTCCCTAGATAGGACATCTTATGATTCCATTCTTTTCTTTTAATTCGGTTCTCAGTCATGGTGGCTTTTGGGGCCTTTTGCTTTCATTAGAGGTTTGAACATGCCCTGGCGTAACTTTCCACACTATATTTATGTAGACTGATGGTTTCATAAAGGTCCTTGACTGGATTATGATTGCACACACTTCTTTGTTTTTATTACATTCTTTTCATTTTCTGATTATTAATGTAATATGTGAGATCTACTAGATTAATTTATAAAGGCCACTGAGGCGTAATATTGAATTTTTAAAAAGCAAGTTAAAAATATGTACAGAATAACCTCATTTATATTTTAATGATATATTTCTAGATGAGTTAATACGTGTGCCAATGCAGAGAAAAAAGGCCTTGGAGGCTATACACCAGTGTTCTCAACCAGGGAGTGATTTTGTCCCCTGAGGTCATTTGATAACATCTGGAGACATTTTTGGTGGTCATGACTAAGAGGTGGGTGCTACTGGCATCTAGCGGATAGAGGCCAAGGATGCTACAAAATACCTTACAAGGCCCAAAGTGTCCACAGTGCCACTGCTGAGGTACCCTGCTATTCATCAAAATTAGTAACAATGTTAATCTCTGGTAAGGGACTGAAATGGTTAAATATTTAAAGAGTATTTCAGCTCTATCTGTAGAGTTTGAGTTTTAAATAAGACACTTCTTGTATTCTATAAACTATTCATAAACATAATAAAGTATGAAAGTAATATGTATCCATTACAAAACCCAGAAAATACAGAAAAGTTTAAAAAATTAAAACTATCTAAAATCCACCATCCTGAGGTATCTGGCATATTTCTTTCTAATAGTTTTTCCTATGTGAATATCTGTGAACATATAGAATTATATTTTGAAAATGATGCTTATTCTCTATATAAAGTGTAATCTATTTCCCACTCATATTATGAATATTTTCGCATGTCAGTAAATATAGAATTTTAAGTGGCTGTGAAATATTCAGTCTACATGGACGTATCAGAGCCACATTTCTAAAATAAATTCAGAAATGTTTCTAATAATGCTGTTTATATGTTTAGAATATATTCAAGTGGAGACAAATTTCTGAAGCAAGAGTTCTATCAGGAGAATAAGCCATAGTACAAAATACCAACTTCAGATGTCAGTCAGATGACAACCTCTTTCCATTTTCAATAGGGAAAAAATTAGCAGAAATTAATAGCACACATTTGAAAATAGAAATTTAAGATCTGGGTGTTAACTTAGAAAAGATATTACTTAGTAATGTCACTACAGCAAGAAGCCCACTAAAATACAAATAATTGCCACTTGTGGTTTAATTAATCTATTTTCTCAAGAACATAGTTTGGAGCTCAAGTATGTGTATTGGGGAGTGATTAACCTTCAACAGAAATATAGAGGACACCAGACAGCTTTTTAAGCATCTCCCTTCTTGAAATGCCACTAAAATGAATTAAATTCCCATTTCTACTCACGGATTAGAGCAAATTGCTCATTACGGTCAGGGGGATGGAGACCCTGTAACATGTGGGAGGCCACTAGAGCTGGAAATGACTGGTGGCAAGGAGGTCTGTGACAGTGAAAAGGCAGGAAGATGAAAGCTGGCAGGCTCCCTGCCTTCCTCCAAGCTCGGCTCCAGCCCTTTGACACGCCTGTTAATTCAGCTCTGGCTGGCTTGAAAATGCTTCGAGATCACCTTCACATTCCCATTTGCCCTACCTCTCCCCCATGCACTTGAACTTACATGCCTTTAGAATAGCAGGAGCACTCAGTGAAACAACCGCAATGAGTTTTCTAAAACACCGTCTATTCGGAAAATATTTTTCTCCACTCTGGCAACGAAGTGATGAGGTGACGGTTCTGAGATGAGGCAAAATTGTGAAGACAGCTACGTTTCTTTGTGGGCACTAAAGATGGAGACTCTGGGATCAGAATCCCCATTGGTTAGCTGTGTAACTTTTTATACCCTCTCTATACCTCAGTTTCCTCTAACTGCCTAATGGTAAGAGCACTAATACCCATTTTTTAATGATTGCTTGAGGATTAGACAAGACGGTATGAGTAAAGCTGTGTGCTGGCCATAAGATACAGGCTTGGTCTCAAGAAGTGTCCTTAGGGCTTCCCTGGTGGCGCAGTGGTTGAGAATCCGCCTGCCGATGCAGGGGACACGAGTTCGTGCCCTGGTCCGGGAAGATCCCACATGCCGCAGAGCGGCTGGGCCCGTGAGCCATGGCCGCTGAGCCTGTGCGTCCGGAGCCTGCGCTCCGCAATGGGAGAGGCCACAACAGTGAGAGGCCCGCGTACCACAAAAAAAAAAAAAAAAAAAAAAAAAAAAGTGTCCTTATTATCTGTTCTCATTTCACCCTCTTCAAAGGCCCAATACATCTAAGTCTGCAATGAGAAAGGGCTATGATAAATGCAGAGGAGTAGTCAGGGGAAGTGTAAAGAGAAGACTGAAGGCATTTGGGGAGGTGTCACAGAGAACAAACAGTTCCCTCAAGGCTAATTATCTTCCCTATAAGCTGCTCAGACCAGTTTTCCTCTTGGGGGACCTGTTTCTGAGTGGTTCTGCTTTTAGCATGTTGGCTAGGTGGATTTATCTTTTTCTCCTCGTGTAGGAAAGGGAATAGCTTCCTGACTGTGCTTCTAGGGGAATTGTCACTTGAAAACTGATTCCTTCGTTCACTGATTCAATTGTTCAACAACTATTTATTGGATACCTGCTCTCTGGGTCACACATAAGTTAAAGAGGTGAATGAAATGCAGGCCCTATTCTGAGAAAGTTCAGGGTTTAATGAAATTGGGAGGTGCTTCTACAGACCTCAGCAGAATAATGAAGGCTGTTAACAAGCAAAACAAACACTCACCCCTTTCTCTATATAGCTTTTTCCTGCTTCTGTTTTTTTAAAAAAATCTGCCATCACAACTGCTGGTAAAGAGACAGAACACTAACACCAACATGCAAAAGCTGAGGCTACATTCAAATTGTTGAACATCTAGCAGAAAATCCTTCTGAAATTTTTTTCTTTTTTGAAATTTTTTTTTTTTTTTGAATGTTGGACCATAGTTTATTACTGCAAGTCACACTGAAAAGATAAACAGCTCACGTGGAGGTGATGGGTGTATGCTGTTGTTAAAATCTAGCACCACAAAAGTTCTCCATGGCACAAATTACACCGTTTGCTGTCATAATATACATAAATTTTAAAAATTTAGAAGTGCTGCTCCTTTTTTTTAAACATCTTTATTGGAGTATAATTTCTTTACAATGTGGTGCTTGTTTCTGCTGTATAACAAAGTGAATCCGTTATACGTATACATATATCCCCATATGCCCTCCCTCTTTTTATTTTTTTTAATTTTTATTTTATTTTATTTTTTTTAACATCTTTATTTGAGTATAACTGTTTTACAATAGTGTGTTAGTTTCTCCTTTACAACAAAGTGAATCAGTTATACATATACATATGTTCCCATAACTCTTCCCTCTTGTGTCACCCTCCCTCCCACCCTCCCTATCCCACCCCTCTAGGTGGTCACACAGCACAGAGGTGAACTCCCTGTGCTATGCTGCAGCTTCCCACTAGCTATCTAATTTACATTTGGTAGTGTGTATATGTCCCTGCCACTCTCTCACATCGTCACAGCTTACCCTTCCCCCTCCCCATATCCTCAAGTCCATGCTCTAGTAGGTCTGTGTTTTATTCCCATCCTACCACTAATCTCTTCATGACATTTTTTTTTTTTTTTAGATTCCATATATATGTGTTAGCATACGGTATTTGTTTTTATCCTTCTGACTTACTTCACTCTGTATGACAGATTCCAGGTCTATCCACCTCATTACAAATAACTCAGTTTCATTTCTTTTTATGGCTGAGTAATATTCCATTGTATATATATATGCCACATCTTCCTTATCCATTCATCTGTTGATGGACACTTAGGTTGCTTCCATGAGCTGGCTATCGTAAATAGAGCTGCAATAAACATTTTGGTACATGACTCTTTTTGAATTATGGTTTTCTCAGGGTATATGCCCAGTAGTGGGATTGCTGGGTCATATGGTAGTTCTATTTGTAGTTTTTTAAGGAACCTCCATACTGTTCTCCATAGTGGCTGTATCAATTTACATTCCCACCAACAGTGCAAGAGTGTTCCCTTTTCTCCACACCCTCTCCAGCATTTATTGTTTCTAGAGTTTTTGATGATGGCCAATCTGGCCGGGGTGAGATGATATCTCATTGTAGTTTTGATTTGCATTTCTCTGATGATTAGTGATGCTGAGCATTCTTTCATGTGTTTGTTGGCTATCTGTATAACTTCTTTGGAGAAATGTCTATTTAGTTCTTCTGCCCATTTTTGGATTGAGTTGTTTGTTTTTTTGTTATTGAGCTGCATGAGTTGCTTATAAATTTTGGATATTAATCCATTGTCAGTTGCTTCATTTGCAAATATTTTCTCCCATTCTGAGGGTTGTCTTTTGGTCTTGTTTATGGTATCCTTTGCTGTGCAAAAGCTTTTAAGTTTCATTAGATCCCATTTGTTTATTTTTGTTTTTATTTCCATTTCTCTAGGAGATGGGTCAAAAAGGATCTTGCTGTGATTGATGTCATAGAGTGTTCTGCCTATGTTTTCCTCTAAGAGTTTGATAGTGTCTGGCCTTACATTTAGGTCTTTAACCCATTTTGAGTTTATTTTTGTGTATGGTGTTAGGAAGTATTCTAATTTCATACTTCTACAGGTAGCTGTCCAGTTTTCCCAGCACCACTTATTGAAGAGGCTGTCTTTTCTCCACTGTGTTTCCTTCCATCCTTTATCAAAGATAAGGTGACCATATGTGTGTGGGTTTATCTCTGGGATTTCTATCCTGTTCCATTGATCTATATTTCTGTTTTTGTGCCAGTACCATACTGTCTTGATTACTGTGGCCTTGTAGTATAGTCTGAAGTCAGGGAGCCTGATTCCTCCAGCTCCATTTTTCGTTCTCAAGATTGCTTTGGCTATTTGGGGTCTTTTGTGTTTCCATACAAATTGTGAAATTCTTTGTTCTAGTTCTGTAAAAAATGCCAGTGGTAATTTGATAGGGATTGCATTGAATCTGTAGATTGCTTTGGGTAATAGAGTCATTTTCACAATGTTGATTCTTACAATCCAAGAACATGGTATATTTCTCCACCTATTTGTATCATCTTTAATTTCTTTCATCAGTGTCTTATAGTTTTCTGCATACAAGTCTTTTGTCTCCTTAGGTAGGTTTATTCCTAGATATTTTATTCTTTTTGTTACAATGGTAAATGGGAGTGTTTTCTTAATTTCATTCTCAGATTTTTCATCATTAGTGTATAAGAATGCCAGAGATTTCTGTGCATTAATTTTGTATCCTGCTACTTTACCAAATTCATTGATTAGTTCTAGTAGTTTTCTGGTAGCATCCTTAGTATTCTCTATGTATAGTATCATGTCATCTGCAAACAGTGACAGCTTTACTTCTTCTTTTCCTATTTGGATTCCTTTTATTTCTTTATTTTCTCTAATTGCTGTGGCTAGAACTTCCAAAACTAGGTGGAATAAGAGTGGTGAGAGTGATATGCTCTCCCTCTTGCATCTCCCTCCCACCCTCCTTATCTCACCCCTCTCTGGTCACAAAGCACGAGCTGACCTCCCTGTGCTATGTGGCTGCTTCCCACTAGCTATCTATTTTACATTTGGAAGTGCATATATATCAATGCCACTCTCTCACTTTATCCCAGCTTCCCCTTCCCCTTCCCCCTCCCCATGTCCTGAAGTCCATTCTTTACCTCTGTGTGTTTATTCCTGTCCTGCCCCTAGGTTCATCAGAACCATTTTTTGTTTGTTTGTTTTTAGATTCCATATATATGTACTAGCATACGTTATATGTTTTTCTCTTTCTGACTTACTTCACTCTGTATGACAGATTCCAGGTCTATCCACCTCATTATAAATAACTCAGTTTCATTTCTTTTTATGGCTGAGTAATATTCCATTGTATATATATGCCACATCTTCTTTATCCATGCATCTGTCAATGGACACTTATGTTGCTTCCAAGTCCTGGCTATTGTAAATAGTGCTGTAATGAAAATTGTGGTACATGACTTTTTAATTTTATTTATTTATTTTTTTAATTTTTTATATTTTTTGTGGTACGCGGGCTTCTCACTGTTGTGGCCTCTCCCTTTGCGGAGCACAGGCTCCGGATGCACAGGCTCAGCGGCCACGGCTCACGGGCCCAGCCACTCTGTGGTATGTGGGATCTTCCCAGACCGGGGCACGAACCCGTCTCCCCTACATCGGCAGGCGGATTCTCAACCACTGCGCCACCAGGGAAGCCCAACATGACTTTTTGAATTATGGTTTTCTCAGGGTATATGCCCAGGAGTGGGATTGCTATGATAGTTTTATTTTAAGTTTTTTAAGGAACCTCCATACTGTTCTCTATAGTGGCTGTATCAACTTACATTCCTGCCAACAGTGCAAGAGGGTTCCCCTTTTTCCACATCCTTTCCAGCATTTATTTTTTGTAGATTTTTTGATGATGGCCATTCTGACTGGTGTGAGGTGATACCTCATTAGAGTTTTGATTTGCATTTCTCTAATGAATTGTGATGTTGAGCATCCTTACATGTGTTTGTTGGCAATCTGTATATCTACTTTGGAGAAATGTCTATTTAGGTCATCTGGCCATTTCTGGATTGGATTTTTTGTTTTTTTGATATTGAGCTGCATGAGTTGCTTGTATATTTTGGAGATTAATCCTTTGTCAGTTGCTTGATTTGCAAATATTTTCTCTCATTCTGAGGGCTGTCTTTTCATCTTGGTTATGGTTTCCTTTGCTGTGCAAAAGCTTTTAAGTTTCATTAGGTCCCATTTGTTTATTTTTGTTTTTATTTCCATTTCTCAAGGAGGTGGGTCAAAAAGGATCTTGCTGTGATTTATGTCATAGAGTGTTCTGCCTATGTTTTTCCCTAAGGGTTTTAAGTGTCTGGCCTTACATTTAGGTCTTTAATCCACTTTGAGGTTATTTTTGTGCATAGCGTTAGGGACTGTTCTAACTTCATTCTTTTATATGAAGCTGTCCAGTTTTCCCAGCACCACTTATTCAAGAGACTGTCTTTTCTCCATTCTATATTCTTGCCTTCTTTATCAAAGATAAGGTGTGCATGGGTTTAACTCTGGGCTTTCTATCCTGTTCCATGGATCTATGTCTCTGTTTTGGTGCCAGCACCATATTGTCTTGATTACTGTAGCTTTGTAGTATAGTCTGAAATCTGAGAACATGTTTCCTCCAGCTCCATTTTTCTTTCTCAAGATTGCTTTGGCTATTCAGAGTCTTTTGTATTTCCATATAAATTGTGAAATTTTTTGTTCTAGTTCTGTGAAAAATGACATTGGTATTTTAATAAAGATGGTATTATATCTGTAGATTTCTTTGGGTAGTATAGTCATTTTCACAATGTTGATTCTTCCAAAGCAGGGACATGGTATATCTCTCCATCTGTTTGTATCATCTTTTTTTTTTTTTTTTTTTTTTTTTTTTTTTTTCGGTATGCGGGCCTCACTCTCACTGTTGTGGCCTCTCCTGATGTGGAGCACAGGCTCTGGATACGCAGGCTCAGCGGCCATGGCTCAGGGGCCTAGCCGCTCCGTGGCAGGTGGGATCTTCCAGGACCAGGGCACGAGCCCATGTATCCTGCATCGGCAGGCAGACTCTCAACCATTGTGCCATCAGGGAAGCCCCTGGTTCATCTTTAATTTCTTTCATCAGTGTCTTATAGTTATTTGCATACAGGTCTTTTGTCTCCTTAGGTAGGTTTATTCCTAGGTATTATATTCTTTTTGTTGCAGTGGTAAATGGGAGTGTTTCCTTAATTTATCTTTCAGATTTTTCATCATTAGTTTACAGGAATGCAAGAGATTTTTGTGCATTAATTTTGTATCCTGCTAGTTTTCCAAATTCATTGATTAGCATTAGTAGTTTTTTGGTAGCCTCTTTAGGATTCTGTATGTAAAGTGTCATGTCATCTGCAAAAAGTGACAGCCTTACTTCTTCTTTTCCAATTTGGATTCCTTTTATTTCTTTTTCTTCTCTGATCACTGTGGCTAAAACTTCCAAAACTATGTTGCATAATGGTGGTGAGACTAGGCAACCTTTTCTTGTTCCTGATCTTATTGGAAATGGTTTCAGTTTTTCACCATTGAGAACAATGCTGGCTGTGGGTTTGTCATATATGGTCCTTATTATGTTGAGGAAAGTTCCTGCGATGCCTACTTTCTGAAGAGTTTTTTTCAGAAATGGGTGTTGAATTTTGTCAAAAGCTTTCTCTGCATATATTGAGATGATCATATGGTTTTTCTCCTTCAGTTTGTTGATATGGTGTATCACATTGATTGATTTGTGTGTATTGAAGAATCCTTGCATTCCTGGAATAAACCCCACTTGATCATGGTGTATGATCCTTTTAATGTGCTGTTGGTTTCTGTTTGCTAGTATTTTGTTGAGGATTTTTGCATCTATGTTCATCAGTGATAATGGCCTGTAGTTTTTCCTTTTTTTGTGACATCTTTGTCTGGTTTTGGTATCAGGGTGATGGTGGCCTCATAGAATGAGTTTGGGAGTGTTCCTCCCTCTGCTATCTTTTGGAAGAGTTTGAGAAGGATAGGTGTTAGCTCTTCTCTAAATGTTTGATAGAAGTCACCTGTGAAGCCATCTGGTCCTGGGCTTTTTTTTGTTGGAAGATTTTGAATCACAGTTTCAATTTCAGTGCTTGTGATTGGTCTGTTCATATTTTCTATTTCTTCCTGGTTCAGTCTCGGCAGCTTGTGCATTTCTAAGAATTTGTCCATTTCTTCCAGGTTGTCCATTTTATTGGCATAGGGTTGCTTGTAGTAATCTCTAATAATCTTTGGTATTTCTGGAGCGACAGTTGTTACATCTCCTTTTCCATTTCTAATTCTATTGATTTCAGTCTTCTCCCTTTTTTTCTTGATGAGTCTGGCTAAGGGTTTATCAATTTTATTTCTCTTCTCAAAGAACCAGCTTTTCATTTTATTGATCTTTGCTATTGTTTCCTTCATTTCTTTTTCATTTATTTCTGATCTGATCTTTATGATTTCTTTCCTTCTGCTAAATTTGGGTTTTTTTTGTTCTTCTTCTCTAATTGCTTTAGGTGCAAAGTTAGGTTGTTTATTCGAGATGTTTCCTCTTTCTAAGGTATGATTGTATTGCTATAAACTTCCCTCTTAGAACTGCTTTTGCTGTATCCCATAGGTTTTGGGTTGTCATGTCTCCATTGTCATTTGTTTCTAAGTACTTTTTGATTTCCTCTTTGATTTCTTCAGTGATCACTTCGTTATTAAGTAGTGTATTGTTTAGCCTCCATATGTTTGTATTTTTTACAGATCTTTTCCTGTAATTGATATTTAGTCTCATCGCGTTGTGGTCAGAAAAGATACTTGATATGATTTCAGTTTTCTTAAATTTGCCAAGGCTTGATTTGGGACCCAAGATATGATCTCTCCTGGGGAATGTTCCATGAGCACTTGAGAAAAATGTGTATTCTGTTGTTTTTGGATAGAATGTCCTATAAATATCAAGTAAATCCATCTGTGTAATGTATCATTTAAAGCTTGTGTTTCCTTATTTATTTTCACTTTAGATGACCTGTCCATTGGTGACAGTGGGGTGTTAAAGTCCCCTACTATGATTGTGTTACTGTCGATTTCCCCTTTTATGGCTGTTAGTATTTGCCTTATGTATTGAGGTGCTCCTATGTTGGGTGCATAAATATTTACAATTGTTATATCTTCTTCATGGATCGATCCCTTGATCATTATGTAGTGTCCTTCTTTGTCTCTTGTAATAGTCTTTATTTTAAAGTCTATTTTGTCTGATATGAGAATTGCTACTCCAGCTTCCTTCTGATTTCCATTTGCATGGAATATCTTTTTCCATCCCCTCATTTTCAGTCTGTAAGTGTCCCTAGGTCTTAAGTGGGTCTCTTGTAGACAGCATATATATGGGTCTTGTTTTTGTATCCATTCAGCCAGTCTGTGTCTTTTGGTGGGAGCATTTAATCCATTTACATTTAAGGTAATTATTGATATGTGTGTTCCTATTACCATTTACTTAATTGTTTTGGGTTCTTCTTGTAGGTCTTTTCCTTCTCTTGTGTTTCTTGCTTAGAGAAGTTCCTTTAGCATTTGTTGTAGAGCTGGTTTGGTGGTGCTGAACTCTCTCAGCTTTTGCTTGTCTGTAAAGGTTTTAATTTTTCCATCAAATCTGAATGAGATCCTTGCTGGGTAGAGTAATCTTGGTTGTAGGTTTTTTTCCTTCATCACTTTAAATATATCCTGCCACTCCCTTCTGGCTTGTAGAGTTTCTGCTGAAAGATCAGCTGTTAACCTTGTGGGGATTCCCTTGTGTGTTATTTGTTGTTTTTCCCTTGCTACTTTTAATATGTTTTCTTTGTATTTAATTTTTGACAGTTTGATTATTATGTGTCTTGGCGTGTTTATCCTTGGGTTTATCATGTATTGGACTCTCTGTGCTTCCTGGACTTGATTGACTATTTCCTTTCCTACATTGGGAAGTTTTCAACTATAATCTCTTCAAATATTTTCTCAGTCCCTTTCTTTTTCTCTTCTTCTTCTGGGACCCCTATAATTCGAATGTTGGTGTGTTTAATGTTGTCCCAGTGGTCTCTGAGACTGTCCTCAGTTCTTTTCATTCTTTTTTCTTTCTTCTCCTCTGCAGTAGTTATTTCCACTATTTTATCTTCCAGGTCACTTATCGGTCCTTCTGCCTCAGTTATTCTGCTATTCATCCCATCTAGAGTATTTTTAATTTCATTTATTGTGTTGCTCATCGTTGCTTGTTTCCTCTTTATTTCTTCTAGGTCCTTGTTAACTGTTTCTTCCAATTTCTCTATTCTATTTCCAAGGTTTTGAATCATCTTTACTATAATTTTTCTGAATTCTTTTTCAGGTAGACTGGCTATTACCTCTTCATTTGTTAGGTCTGGTGTGTTTTTATCTTGCTCCTTCATCTGCTGTGTGTTTTTCTGTCTTCTCATTTTGCTTATCTTACTGTGTTTGGGGTCTGCTTTTTGAAGGCTGCAGTTTCGTAGTTCCCTCTGTTTTTGGTGGCTGTCCCCAGTGGCTGAGGTTGGTTCAGTGTGTTGAGCAGGTTTCCTGGATGGGGTGACTAGTGCCTCTGTTCTGGTGGATGAGGCTGGATCTTGAATTTCTGGTGGGCAGGTCCATGTCTGGTGGTGTGTATGGGGATGTTGGTAGCCTTATTATGATTTTAGGAAGCCTCTCTGCTAATGGATGGGGCTGTAGACCTGTCTTGCTCTTTGTTGGGCATAGGGTGTCCAGCACTGTTTGTTGCTGGTCCTTGAGTGAAGCTGGGTCTTGGTGTTGAGATGGAGATCTCTGGGAGATTTTCGCCATTTGATATTATGTGGAGCTGGGAGGTCTCTTGTGGACCAGTGTCCTGAGGTTTGTTCTCCCACCTCAGAGACACAGTCTTGACACCTGGCTGCAGTGCCAAGAGCCTTTAATCCACATGACTCAAAATAAAAGGGAGAAAAAAATAGAAAGGAAAGAAATGAAGGAAGGAAGGAGGGAGGGAGGGAAGGAAGGAAAGAAGAAAGGAAGGGAGGGAGGAAGAAAGGAAGGGAGGGAGGAAGGACGGAAGGGAGGAAGAAGGGAGGAAGGAAGGAAGGAGGGAAGTAGGAAAGAAAGGGGGGAAGAAAGAAAGGGAGAAGACAAAATAAAGTAGGATAAAATATAGTTATTAAAATAAAAAATAATTATCAAGAAGAAAAAATTCTATTAAAGAAAAACAAAAAAGGGTCAGTCTAACCCTAGGACAAATGGTGGAAACAATGCTGTACAGACAAAATCTCACGCAGCAGCACACACATACACCCTCACAAAAAGAAAAAAGGGGAAAATAATAGCATGTCTTGCTCCCGAAGTCCACCTCCTCAACTTGGGATATTTCACTGTCTATTCAGGTTTTCCACAGATGCAGGGCACTTCAAGTTGACTGTGGAGCTTTAATCCGCTGCTTCTGAGGCTGCTGGGAGAGACTTCCCCCTCTCCTCTTTGTTCGCACAGCTCCTGGGGTTCAGATTTGGACTTGGCCCCGCCTCTGCATGTAGGTCATCCGAGGGCGTCTGCCCTTCACTCAGACAGGACGGGGTTAAAGGAGCAGCTGATTCGGGGGCTCTGGCACAGGTCGGGTGGAGGGAAGGGCACGGATGCGGGGCGAGCCTGTGACCTCAGAGGCCGGTGTGATGCTGCACCGGCCGGAGGTGCACCGTGCTTTCTCCTGGGGAAGCTGTCCCTGGATCCCAGGACCCCGGCAGTGGTGGGCTGCACAGGCTCCCGGGAGGGACGGTGTGGAGAGTGACCTGTGCTCGCCCACAGACCTCTTGGTGGTGGCAGTAGCAACCCTAGCATCCCACACCCGTCTCTGTTGTCTGTGCCGTCAGCCGCGGCTCACGCCCGTTTCTGGAGCTCCTTTACGCGGTGCCTTAATTCCCTCTTCTCGCACCCCAGGAAGCAAAGAGGCAAGAAAAAGTCTCTTGTCTCTTCGGTAGCTCCGCGTCCGTTTCTGGAGCTCCTTTAAGCGGCGCACTTAAACACCTCTCCTCACGCACCAGGAGGCAAAGAGGGCAGAAAAGGTCTCTTGCCTCTTTGGCAGCTCCAGACTTCAACCGGACTCCCTCCCGGCTAGCCGTGGTGCACTAACCCTTTCAGGCTGTTTTCACTCTGCCAATTCCAGTCCATTCCCTGGCATCCGACTGAAGCCCAAGGCTCAGCTCCCAGCCCCGCCCGCCCCGGCCGGTGAGCAGACAAGCCTCTTGGGCTGGTGAGTGGTGGTCGGCACCGATCCTCTGCGGGAATCTCTCCACTTTGCCCTCCACACACTGTTGCTGTGCTCTCATCCGCGGCCCCAAAGCTTCCCCCTCCGCCACCCACAGTCTCTGCCCGCGAAGGGGCTTCTAGTGTGTGGGAACCTTTCCTCCTTCACGGCTCCCTCCCACTGGTGCAACTCCCGTCCCTATTCTTTGTCTCTGTTTATTCTTTTTTATTTTGCCCTGCCCAGGTACGTGGGGAGTTTCTTGCCTTTGGGGAGGTCTGAGGTCTTCTGCCAGCGTTCGGTGGGTGTTCTATAGGAGAAGTTCCACGTGTAGATGTATTTCTGATGTATCTGTGAGGAGGAAGGTGATGCCCACGTCTTACTCTTCTGCCATCTTCTCGCTCTGTTGGAAGATTTTTAATCACAGTTTCAATTTTAGTGCTTGTGGTTGATTTGTTTAAATTTTCTATTTCTTCCTGGTTCAATCTCAGAAGGTTGTGCTTTTCTAAGAATTTTTCCATTTCTTCCAGATTGTCCATGTTATTATCATATAGTAGCTTGTAGTAATCTCTCATGAAACTTTGTATTTTTGCAGTGTCATATGTTACTTCTCCTTTTTCATTTCTAATTCTGTTGATTTGAGTCTTCTCCCTTTTTTTCTTGATGAGTCTGACTAGTGGTTTATCAATTTTATTTATATACTCAAAAAAACAGCATTTTTTGAGAAGCATTTTTGATCAATAAAACAGTTTTATTGAGCTCTGCTATTGTTTCCTTCATTTCTTTTTCATTTATTTCTTATCTGATCTTTATGATTTCTTTCCTTCTGCTAACTTTGGGTACTTTTTGTTCTTCTTCTCTAATTGATTTAGGTGTAAGGTTAGGGTGTTTATTTGAGTTGTTTCTTGAGGTAAGATTGTAGTGCTATAAACTTCCCTCTTAGAACTGCTTTTGCTGTATCCCATAGGTTTTGGGTTGTCATGTCTCCATTGTCATTTGTTTGTAGCTATTTTTTGATTGCCTCTTTGATTTCTTCAGCAATCTCTTGGTTATTTAGCAGTGTATTGTTTAGCCTCCCGGTGTTTGTTCTTTTTTACATTTTTTTTTTCCTGTAATTGATATCTAGTCTCATAGCATAGTGGTCAGAGAAGATACTTGATAGAATTTCCATTTTCTTAAGTTTACCAAGGCTTGATTTGTGACCCAAGAAATGATCTATCCTGGAGAATGTTCCATAAGCACTTGAGAAGAAAGTGTACTCTGTTGTTTCTGGATGGCATGTCCTATAAATATCAATTAAGTCCACCTTGTTTAATGTGTCATTTAAAGCTTGTGTTTCCTTATTTATTTTCATTTTGGATGCTCTGTCCATTGGTGACAGTGGGGTGTTAAAGTCCCCTACTATGATTGTGTTACTGTCAGTTTCCCCTTTTATGGCTGTTAGCATTTACCTTATATATTGAAGTACTCCTACATTGGGTGCATAAATATTTCTAATTGTTCTTATGTTTTTCTTGGAATGATCCCTTGATCATTATGAAGTGTCCCTCTTTGTCTGTTGTAATAGTCTTAATTTTAAAGTCTACTTTGTCTGATATGATAATTGGTACTCCAGCTTTCTTTTGATTTCCATTTGCATGGAATATCTTTTTCTATTACCTCACTTTCAGTCTGTATGTGTCCCTACATCTGAAGTTGTTCTCTTGTAGACAGCATATATACAGGTCTTGTTTTTGTATCTGTTCTGCCAGTCTATGTCTTTTTGTTGGAGCATTTAATCCATTTACATTTAGGTAATTGTTGATATGTAAGTTCCTATTACCATTTTCTTAATTGTTTTGGGTGTGTTATTGTAGGTTTTTTCCTTCTCTTGTGTTTCCTGCCTAGAGAAGTTCCTTTAGCATTTGTTGTAAAGCTGGCTTGATGGTGCTAAATTCTCTTAGCATTTGATTGTCTGTAAAGGTTTTAATTTCTCCATCGAATCTAAATGAGATCCTCGTTGTGTAGTGTAATCTTGGTTGTAAGTTTTTCCCTTTCTTCACTTTAAATATGTCCTGCGTCTCCCTTCTGGCTTGCAGAGTTTCTGCTGAAAGATCAGCTGTTTACCTTATGGAGTTTACCTTGTATATTATTTGTTGCTTTTCCCTTGCTGCTTTTAATATTTTTTCATTTTATTTAATTTTTGATAGTTTGATTAATATGTGTCTTGACATGTTTCTCCTTGTATTTATCCTGCATGTGACTCTCTGCTCTTCCTGGACTTGATTGTCTATTTCCTTTCCCATTTTAGGAAAGTTTTCATCTAAAAGCTCTTTGGACACATTCTCTGTCCCTTTCTTTTTCTCTTCGTCTTCTGGGACACCTATAATTCGAATGTTGCTGCATTTAATGTTGTCCCAGAGGCGTCTGAGACTGTCCTCAATTCTTTTCATTCTTTTTTTCTTTATTCTGCTCTGAGGTAGTTATTTCCACTATTTTATCTTCCAGGTCACTTATCCGTTCTTCTGCCTCAGTTATTCTGCTATTGATTCCTCTAGTAAACAATTTAATTTCATTTATTGTGTTGTTCATCATTGTTTGTTTGCTCTTTAGTTCTTCTAGGTCCTTGTTAATTGTTTCTCATATTTTCTCCATTCTATTTCCAAGATTTTGGATCATCTTTACTATCATTACTCTGAATTATTTTTTCAGGTAGACTGCCTATTTCCTCTTTATTTCTTTTGTCTGTTGGGTTTTATTTTGCCACTTCATCTGCTGCATATTTATCTGTCTTTTCATTTTGCTTGACTTACTATGTCTGGGGTCTCCTTTTCACAGGCTGCATGTTCACATTTCCTGTTGTTTCTGGTGTCTGCCTCCAGTGGGTGAGGTTGATTCTGTGGGTTGTGCAGGCTTCCTGGTGTAGGTGACTGGTGCCTGTGTTCTGTTGGATGAAGCTGGATCTTGTCTTTCTGGTTGGCATGACTGTATCCAGTGCTGTGTTTTGGCATGTCTGTGAACTTATTATGATTTTAGGCAGCCTCTCTGCTAATGGATGGGGTTGTGTTCCCATCTTGCTAGTTGTTTGGCATGGGGTTTCCATCACTGGATCTTGCTGGTCCTGGAGTGGAGCTGTGTCTTAGCGTTCAGAAGATCTCTGGGAGAGCTCTCATTGATTGTTATTACATGGGGCTAGGAGATCTCTGGTGGTCCAATGTCCTGAACTTAGCTCTCCCACCTCAGAGGCTCAGGTCTGACACCCAGCCAGAGCACCAAGACCCTGTCAGCCACATGCTTCAGGAAAAAAAGTGAGAAAAAAAAGAGAAAGAAAGAAAAATAAGATAAAATAAAATAAAGTTATTAGAATAAAAAATAAAAAAATATTAAAAAGTGATTTTAAAAAAGAAGAGAGCAACCAAACCAATAAACAAATCCACCAGTGATAACAAGTGCTTAGAACTCTACTGAGATAAACATAAAAATCAGAAACTAGTCTCTCACATACAGCAAACCCCATGTCTACAGTTGCTCCCAATGTCCAGTGCCTCAATTTTAGGATTATTCTTTGTCTATTCACCTATTCCACAGGTTCAGGGTAAATCAAGTTGATTGTGGAAATTTAATCCACTGCTCCTGAGGCTGCATGGAGTAGTATCCTTTTCTCAGTTCCTAGGGTCCAGCTTTGGATTTGATCCCACCTTTGCATCTAAGTCACCCAATGGCATCTGTTCTTCACCCATATAGGAGGGGGTTAAAAGTGTGACTGATTAGAGGCCTGTGGCTCACTCAGGCCAGGGGAAGGGAGGGGTACGGGATACGGGGCAAGCCTGCTGCAGCAGAGGGCAGCATGATGTTGCAACAGCCTGAGGTGTACCGTGTGTTCTCCCAGGGAAGTTTTCTCTGGATCATGGGACCCCGGCAGTGATGGGCTGCACAGGCTCCCAGGAGGGGCAGTGTGGATAGTGACCTGTGCTTGCACACAGGCTTCTTTGTGATTATAGCAGCAGCCTTAGCATTTCATGCCCATCTCTGGTGTCCCTGCTGTTAGCTGTGGCTCACACCCATCTCTAAAGCTGTTTAGGTGGTGTTCTGAATCTCCTGTCTTCATGCACCCAAAACCATGGTCTGTTGACTCTTAGGCAGTTCCAGACTTTTTTCTGGACTCCCTCCTGGTTAGCTGTGGTGCATTAGCTCTCTTCAGGCTGTGTTCACACAGCCAGCCCCAGTCCTCTCCCTGACATCTGCCCTCCAGAGACTGACCCTCAGCTCCCAGCCTCCACCTGCCCTAGCGGGTGAGCAGACAAGCCTCTTGGGTAGTGAGTGCTGGTCAGCAACAATCCTCTGTGCGGGAATCTCTCCACTTTGCCTTTTGCACCCCTGTTGCTGCACTCTCCTCCATGGCTCTGAAGCTTCCCCCCTGCCTCCCTCCCTTCTCCATCAGTGAAGGGGCTTCCTAGTGTGTGGAAACTTTTCCTCCTTCACAGCTCCCTCCCAGATGTATAGGTCCCATCCCTGTTGTTTTGTCTCTGTTTTCTCTTCTTCTTCTGCCCTGCCCAGGTATGTGGGGAGTTTCTTGCTTTTTGGAAAGTCTGAGGTCTTCTGCCAGCATTCAGTAGGTGTTCTGTAGGAGTTGTTCCACATATAGATGTATTTTTGATGTATTTGTGGGGAGGAAGCTGATTTCCACGTCTTACTCCTCCATCATCTTGAACGTCCTCTCTGGAAATCTTAAATCAAGAAACTCTTTGACTGTTCCAGTCTCTTAGAATGCATTGGCTCACTACTGTTGAGTCCCCTTCCTTTATATTCATGTTGAAAGAAAAATATATGAACATTACAGAAAAGTTTGTGAAGTTTGAATTAGATGCAATTCCAGGTCTTAAATACAATGTTAGGAAGTATTGATTTCTTGGCAACACTCTCCATAAGTTTATCATTATGAATACCCTAATTCTATTACAAGTTTGACAACATTTTTGGTTGCTTTGCCTTATTTTGTCTTAAGGCTAATATATTTTCTAGTTGGTCTGAGTTAAAATGATTCCTTTCTGGCTTCTCCAGGGAGTTTTTTAGTGGAGACTTGTCTAAAATGGTAGAGACCAGGATGGCATCTAGTGAAGTATCATGAACAAATTCTACTCCTCTGAAATTCTTTGACCATGAGATAGCTCTCCTAAAGTTGTGATGACTCAGACTGAATCGGACATGGGATGCATTTTAAAAATATTGTTTGGCAAGAGTACCATCACACATGCCTGAGAAGGACAAGAGTTCTTTGCAACTTTGTCCTAGAATAAGTAGACAATTCTCAGAGGGAATAATAAATACAGTGCACACTGCAGACTTGGGAGTCTGTTCTTACCTGTCTTCCCTTGCCAGTCTCAATGTGGATTGCTCAGTGGATAGTCTGTGCAAAGTAACCACTATATGCAGCCTGGCTTTAAGTCTGTTTGGCCTTCCTGGTGATTGAATTCCCTGACAGGTGTAATGAATTCCTCTGTACTTGTCCTCAAATCCCTCAGATTATCATATCCTTTTACTTCCATCTGCAGGCCTAGTTTTTCCCCAGCCTCTAGAACTAATTATTTTCATGAATTTTAGGAAGTACAAGAGTCTTAGTTTCTGTATCACTGGTCTTATTCTAGCCCTGTTCTGACCTTGTGCTGCAGGCATAATAGATGTGTTCTCACTTTGTTCTTAAAGCCCGAACATTTGTGTTAAACATTAATTCCAGTAATTAGATCCCTACCTTAGCTTAGTGTCTTGACCCAGACAGGTTCCTTAAGGACTAGACTTCTCTCTTGTATTGGGCAAGCTTCTCGAGGACCAGAATCTGGGCTCTGAATGCTAATTCTCATATGAGATACTTGAAACCCAAAGCCAGACCCCTGATGCAGGTGTTGCTTGTCTCAGGGACACCTACCTACAGCCCTTAGCTGGCATCACTAAAATATCTACCCAATATACACCATATTTTGGGTCAAACCTCTACTTAGCCTTCCTTAACACTCCACCTGTCCATTTTTGTTTCTAATTCCCTAATACTGGTACCACCTCACACAGTCAGAAATTTGTTCATTCAAAAAAAAGAAGTTTATTGAGTGTCTATGGTAGGCACTTTGGACAAAATATTGTATAAGATACAGGACATCCTGATCACAGTATTTCTCATCTAGTGGGACATGAAGGCAAGGATATAGCAATTACAAGTGTGAAAGAGCTGTGGTAAGGGATATGCTGGGTGTGTTGGGTGCTATGGAAGCATTTAGGGAAAAACTGACATGAACTTTTGGTATGACAGAAGACATCCTGAAGGACATGACATTTAAACCTACACCAGAAGATTAAGCTAGACAACTGGCAAAAGATGAGGGAAGGGGTAAAGAGAGATGATATCAAGAAGAAAAACTAGATTGAAGGCCAGGGGATGAGAGAAAGAACGTAGCACTTTAGAAGCTGGTCGAAAACAAGCTTGAGAAAATGAGAAATGAGAGAGAAGCCAGTTGGAGCCCAGATCATACAGGTCAGAAGTCTGATCTCTACCTATTAGCAATGGGAAAGCCTTGAATATTTTGAGAAAAGGAAGTGGCATGCCATGTGGTGGTGTAGACTTCTATCCTGCCCCCCACCCCCATCTGGTTCATTCTGTTTGCAACAAAAGTCAGGATTTTGACAGCCAGTTATATAAATTACCATTGAAGACTTTGTCAAAATAGACCAGGAAAGCTTTATTCATGTCATACAGATATAGTCTCATCTTGATAGTTGATATGGATGGTTCCACTAAGAATGAATCTCCTTCATTTGATGACTACAGGCGACTTTGGAAGCTGATAACTTGGCTACTCTTTCTAATGTTTGCAAGGTGTATTTTGAAATAATCCACAAAAAGCCATTTTATTGTGGGAAATGAAGCCAAATTATTCTCCAAGATGCTCTCCTCAGAAAGAAAACATGCAAGTCTTATTAAAATGTAGCTTAGGTTATATTTCACAAGGCATTATAATAAGTATTTCCAATAGCTAGGGAAAAAAAGACTCTTCCTATCCACACCCTTCCAGTCAGTATTATGTTTATTTTTAAAATTGAAAGAGAGAGCAAGTGAATCAAGTTCTATATTCTTTGAATGCAAAATTAATTAGTTTTTATTTTATTTAGAAAAATTTTATTCAATTTATTTAAACTAAAAAACCAGTTTACCCTTTTGTTCCACTCCCCACCTCCCACCTCTTGCAACCACCAATCTGTTTTCTGTATCTGTGAGCTTGGATTTGTTTGCTTATATCTTTGTTTTTGTTTTTTAGATTCCTTATATAAGAGAGGTCATATGATATTTGTCTTCCTCTGACTTATTTCACTTAGCATAATGCCCTCGAGGTCCATTCATGTTGTCACAAATGCAAAATTTCATTCTCTTTTATGGATGAGTAATATTCTATTGTAAATATATATATATATATATATATATATATATATATATATATATATATAATATATATATCACATCTTCTTTATCCATTCATCCATTGATGGACACATGTTTTTTCCATATCTTGGCTTTATAATAATGCTGCAATGAACATGAAGGTGCATATATCTTTTTGAATTAGCATTTTGATTTTCTTTGAATAAATACCCAGAAGTAGAATTACAGATCATACAGTAGTTCCATTTTTAATTTCTTGAGAAACCTCCATACTGTTTTCCATAGTGATTTCACCAATTTACATTCCCACCATTAGTGCATAAGTGTTCATTTTCTCCATATCTTTGCCAACATTTATTATTTCTTGCCTTTTTGATAGTAGCCATTCTGACAGGTGTGAGGTGATATCTCACTGTGGTTTTGATTTGCATTTCCCTAATCATTAGTGATGTTAAGCATGTTTACATGTTTTAATTTGCCTTTCTCTGATTATTAATGATGTTGAGCATATTTTCATGTGCTTTTTAGCCATCTGTATGGCTTCTTTGGAAAATGTCTATTTAGACCCTTTGCCCAATTTTTAATCAGATTGGGTTTTTTTGCTACTGAGTTGTATGAGTTCTTTATGTAGTTTGGATATTAACCCCTTATCAGATATATGATTTGCAAATATTTTTCCCATTCAGTAGGTTGCCTTTTTGTTTTGTTGATAGTTAATAAACAAATATTTTAGGAATATTAAATAAATTAGAAACTGTACTTTTTGTTCTCACTAACAAACAAACCAAGCAGCACACAAAAATCCCAGGTATTTACATTTCAAATCCTATTAGTTTTCAATGTGTTCAACTGAAGCTCCCTGTATCATCTTATGTTGATTAATTCTTGAGATCAGCTTGGATTTTGGGTATTTGTTAGTCTCAGTTATTTTTAAAGACCTAATTTAATTATTCAGGAATGCAATCACACTTTGTTCTCCAAACATTTTGATCTCATTTCCACTTTAAACCTGGAATGCTTGGTCATCCCCCTTTAAAAAAAAGTTAACTTTATAACCATAATCTGGGTGTACTTTAGAATGTGACTTTTTTTCCATGAGAATTTTCAAATATGTGCCCTGAGCCATTTACATGAATGTGAGACACTGGAAGATAAAATGAATGAATTTGTATCTCAAGATTCTTGCTATAATCCTAAATATATGACTAGATATAAGTTCCATTTTCAAGCTTCAGTGCAACTCGTTTTGGCAAGGGATTTTATTTGTCTTTCTTTTTTCCATCTGAAAACTTTTCTAATATAAGATTTAAGATTAAGGTAAAGCAATGGCCTTCACTACTTTTATTTCTTCCCAACCATAAGCATACACACAGGAGATTAAGAAGTGAACTTGAAGAAGCCAGCCTGCAGCCTTTCCATTCTTCTCACCTCCCCTGCTTTTCTCTTCCTTTTCTCCTGTGCAACTTTCAAGGTGAAAGTAGGCTATGAGAAAGGCGGTTGGATTGTTCCTGGATGAAGGGAAGCCAAGTGACAGCAGATCCCAAAAGACAATGATGCATTCTTCTATTTTTGCTACAGTCATATTGCTTTTCAGGATTTCTGTGTTATAAAAATACATGGATTTTTTAGAAAATATACTTGATTATATAATATAATCCTCATTCCAACCCTGAAAGCCGGATGTAGGGTAAAGAAGTATCTAGCTCTTCTTGCTTTTCTGCCTGGGGCCATAAAATAAGAACTTTTTGGGTTTTTTTTTTTGCGTTACGAGGGCCACTCACTGTTGTGGCCTCTCCCGTTGTGGAGCACAGGCTCCAGATGCGCAGGCTCATCGATCATGACTCACGGGCCCAGCCGCACCGGGGTACGAATTCGTATTCCCTGCATCGGTAGGTGGACTCTCAACCACTGCGCCACCAGGGAAGCCCAATAAGAACTTTTGACTGCTCAGAATTCTCAGAATTGTGGGGAAATTGCTTGTCTTTTTTTTTTTTTTTTCCTCCTCTCTCTCACTGACTTCTCTCTATGGGAGAACAGTGCTCTAATTTGTGATATGACTAGAGCCTGGTGTCTAATGGTCTGGGTTTGTCCATTGTACTGAGTTTATGTGTTTATAGAACCTTGGACTTTTAAATTCTCTCTGACTTGCTCTTTGGACTTTGTGTGCTCAATAACTGAGAGGTAGTCCTGGTTCTCCATGCTAGTGGCTCACTTATTGTCTGCACAGCAGTCCAAAGTCTCACCTCAGATGTTCATAAAATCTAGGATTTTTGTCCACTTGAAAACCCAATGAAAGCTTTTACTATCTCCATGTTCAGATGTGGAAAATGTCTCAGAGAGGTTAATAACTGTCTAAAGACATACAGTTAGTGGATGGAAGAATGAAAGTTTGAACCCAGGTGTACACACTTTATTATTCTTACTGTCCCATAACACATGCCCTGTAGTTCTTAGACCAGCACTGTAGCTGGGAAGCACAAGAATGCACTTTTCTGATTTAATAGGTCAACTTGTTTTTATACCTGGGTATGGAGATTGTAGAGAAAGCAGTGGCCAGGATATTTGTGTTCTATTTCTGCCTTCCCTCTATTCCTAACTCTGGAGAAACCTAGGATATCATTCATGTCTAGAAGTCATGTCACATAAAAATTCCAGAAATCTCAAAGAATTTAGCCTCATGAGGACCTTACTGCACTGAGCTGATTATCCATCCAAATGTCCTGCCCTACACCTGTTCTGTAAGGGTCACTCTTTAACTGGCTAGATAAATGAGAAAATTGAAACCTTCCATGACTTTACATAAAAAAAGCAGATCTTACTTTTTAAAAATGGTGTAGAGGTTAGACAGTTTAGAGCAGGTATAACCACTCCATTCCATGGTCTTCATGACCCAGGCACTTTCTATCTTTGTTCTCTGCCATCCTCCCCATGTCTCTTAGTCATTCAGATAGGCTGCTGGAGCTCCAACTATCATATCCATATCGAGGAAAGAAGAAGGGGGGGAGAGCAAAGGAGTTTTCCTAGATGTTCCACCAACAACTTCTGCTTATATCCCACTGACACCAAACTACCAGGAAAATGTAACTTTTTAGCTGGGCATTCTATAACCCAGAAGGAAAAGGAGCATTCTATTAGTAGGGAAGAAAGGTGAAATGGACATTGGGTAGGCAACTTGCAGTTTCTACCACATCTGCACACACATACACCCCTCAACACACACAAAGCTGCCATGTTGTACAACTCCATGTGTCATTTACACAGTATTCTGTGAGCATAGAAATTTAAATATTAGCTGCACTCACCTGGCTCAGGTACTTTCCTGAATGAGTTTATTTAAATTACACTTTTATACATTCAACATCAGAATTAGTTAAGAATTACTGATCTTGTGCTTTGGAAGAATTTTTATAAAATAGTTCATTTAAATTTTCAAATACACATATGAAACAAGTATAAATAATTGTCAGATAGGACTTCAGTATGTTTCTTTATTACCTGTCATTCCTCAAGGAAATTGGAGAGGCAGAATTCTGTGTCTCACTCAAAAATTTTCCCAGCCCCTCATGGGCAGTAAGTGAGGCTAAAGTCTCTCCTCCTGCTGCCTTCCTAAATTTTTGTTCTTTAATCATTGATATGTATCTATTTACATATGTATCACACACCTGTGTTCATATGCATTAGGAAAATCATGGAGAAAATAGGACATACCTTAAAGTCCTGGTTCTTTGAAAGCCAACAGCCATACTGACAAACAAACCCCCCTCTGGAAAAGAATTATTCCTTTAGAGAGGCAAGAGCCCTCTCCTCTGGTTATAAGCCTTGAAAGATAAAGTCTGGTGATCTTTGTTGCCATGGGGTGTAAGGACAACCAGCCAAAGAGAATGGAGTTGATAAAGGAGATGTGGAAGAGAGAGAATGTCCTGAGGGGCTACAAGTCCCTGGAGCTCCTATCCTTCAGTGAGTCCATATTTTCCTTGAGCTAATATGAATTGGCTTTTTGTTACTTGGAACTAAAGACCTGACTAAGGTAGCCTGGACTGTCATCATGTAATACAGTGACACCACATTCTTCTATTTCTGCATGCAAACCTCTCTCTCTCTGAAGACCATTAACAGGATTTGGATTTCTGTGTGGTTGAAACCACTTTGAGAAGTCCTCATGCCACATGATCCCCAGGAGGAATAATCATGGACAATAGGCTTTTCCATCTTCAACTTGAAGTGGGAAATGTCAATCTATGATACAAGACTAGAGTCAGGTATGGGGAGAGCCTTGTGTCATGGAAAGGTGGTTATGCGACTCAGACCAGGATTATAAGATCACAGGTGTGATATATAATGGAGTGTCAGCATGCATAGAGGATATTTTCACTCTTCTGGGAGAAGATGTTTTCAACTCAGAGCATAACAATGAGAAGTGAAACCTGAAATTGCAGGCCACATTCTTAACACTAATGTTTCATGAGCCTTAAGCAGCAACACCACATCTCTGAGTGTGTGGGAAGAGTGCATACACTTTGCCCAGGAATTATATCAAGGAGAAATAAAAGTCACAGACTAACTGGATCTCCTTCATAAAAACACAGCAAGTTCCAGCATCTTCCCTGACTGATGCTATTTTCACTAAAAAGTTGCATTATATTATGGCTTGTGTTTCATTCCCCTTTATAATTTCCTCCTTACCTCACAGCCAGCTACTAATAAGTAATAAAATGAGCAAAGGCAGACAACAGGAAAGAGAAGCAGAGAAGTAAATGGTATGGATAACCCCAGACAACACAAACTTTCCCTGAGAAATCAAGAGCTGCTGATTTGCAAAATGGTCATGCATCCCAAACAGCCCCTTGCTTTTTCAAAGATGGCAGACTCTACAGTAATAACCTAATCTGTAAGCACATGTCCCCACATTGAGGAGATTTGCAATTTGCAGGTGGAGAAATGAGAAATAGAGTCAGTAAAGGAATTGCTTTATTAAGAAATCCTCGTGTGTGTACTGGGTTTATGGCTCACAGTGAACTTTCACATTCATTGTCTTGTATCTGCCAGGAATGCTGTAAGATGGTTAGAAGAGACATGGTTATTCACATCCAGTGGGTGGGAAAGCTCAGACTCAGAGAGGTTCTATGATCAGTCCAAGATTACACTCATGGAATGCCTTAGAGATGAGACTTCACAAACCAGCACCTGTATTCCTACTTTAGAAGTCTAATTTATTAAATGATCTGGGGTCAGGATCAGAAGCATTGACCCTTTAGACCACTCCGTTTTTTTTTTTTTCTTTCCCCTGAATATTAATTAACCTATGGCTTTTATGGAATACTTACAACACAAAATAAAATGTATACAAATCACTCAAAACCAATAACCTGGAGATTGAATGTTGAAAATATTTTACATGCATTTTTTTCTAACTTTTTTTTGTATAACTAATAGAAATAATTGTTAGCATAATAAAATTCTGGGCACTGCTTATATACTTTACACATATTAATTTATTTAATCTTCATAATAATCCTTTGAAGAAGGTACTGTTATTATCCTCATTTTATGAATGAAGAAACTGAGGCACAGAAGGGGTAATAAACTTGTCTATTGGTACATAGCTACTATTTGTGACTCTTGAGCTTATGTTCTTAATTACAATAATATATAAATACTTCCCACTAGTACACACATGTACACACTCACACATATATGTTTGTAAATATATGTTTTAGATCAAGCTCTGCAATTCATTGGAAACTTCCTTTTACATTTATCTTTATTTATTGCATATTTTCACATTATGAATATATAATAAAATATGTGTCTGTATATATATTTTAGATTTAATATAATTTTCTTAACCTCTTATTAATGAATATTTAATTTGCTTCTACTTTTTCATTTATAAATAAAAGTGAACATTCTTAAACATAACCTCCTTTATCTAGCTGGTTATTTTCTAAGATAAATTCTTAGCCCTTGATTAAAGTTTGATACATTTCCTTCCAATAATTTTTCTTTGCATATGTACATTGTTGAGGTCAAACTGTGCCTGCAATTTTTTATCATGCTTTTTAACTTACCAGCATATTATAATAATCATTTATCCATTTTATTTAAAAATTCTATGTAAGTGTTAATACAACAAAAGCTAAATCAATAAAATGACAGTAAAGGATGCAATGAGACATGAAAAGAAGAGGTCTATGATGTTGACTTGCTTCCATTTTTGCTCCCTCAAATTGTCCTCCACACCACAGCTAGAGTTCTCTCTCTAATATGAAAGCAACCATGCTATCCCTTTGCTTACAACTCCCAGTGGCTCCTGTTTCCTATAGGATATTATCCAAGTTCCTCTTCAGGGCACACCACAGCTCTCTGTGACCCAGCTATACTAATGCTTGGATGCCCTATAGTCACCCTGAAGAAAATTTAAGGCTCCCTACCACACTATTTCCCATACTCTAGTTTTTTTTTTTAATTGAAATTTAATTGGCATAAACATTATATTAGTTTCAGGTGTACAACGATTGAATATTTGTATATATTGCAAAATGATCATCACAATAAGTCTAATTAACAACCATCACTGTACATAGCTAAAAATAATTTTTGTGTGTGTGATGAAAACTTTTAAGATCTACTCTCTTAGCAACTTTCAAATATGCAATAAAATATTGTTAACCACAGTCACCATGCTGTACATTACATTGCCATGACTTATTTTATAACTGGAAGTTTGTACCTTTTGACCCCTTTCAGCCATTTCACTCACCCCCCCACCCCACCCCATACCCAACCCCTTAAGCAACAGCCAATCTCTTCTATGAGCTTGTTTTTTTTTTTTTTTAATTCCACATATAAGTGATATCATATGGTATTTTTCTTTCTCTGTCTGACATTTCACTTAGGATAATGTTCTCAAGGTTCATCCTTGCAAATGGCAGGATTTCATTTTTTTTTAATGGTTGAATAGTATTCTCCTGTACCTTAGTTTTTGATAGTCCTCTTTCCTGGAATGCTTTCTCTTTCCTTTTCCCCAGATTAACATGTTAATTCTTTAAGACTCTATGCAGAAATTATTTCCTCCAGGAAGAGTTTTTTATTGGACTCCACCACACTCTGAGCTGGGTATATGAGCACCATCTGTGTCATCACATGGCACCCAGGGACAAGAAAAAAGCTTGGGGACCTCCGTATGTTGGGAATAAATCCATTCAGGGACAAGCCCAGCCTAGATATTATATTTGAATATTCCACAGGCTTGCTTTATGGAGTCTAGTTCTACTCTTGAGTGATCTTGTGGAATCCCATAGGAATCAATTTCCCTGGATCATGAAAGAACCCTGGGGGAGGGCAGCTTTTGACTGTCTCTTTTTGCCCATCTCCCCCAATAGCCTGCCAAGTTTACTGGTGCAGAAGTCAGCCAATGTCTTAGAAAACTTTTCAAAAAGTTTTCTTCCATGTTGCTGTGATTGCCAATAATTATCTTTAGCTTCTGGCTTAGATTAGTGAGAAAAACAAATTCCCTGCAGGTTAATACTGCTTTTATTAGTTCTCTATTCCTTAGTATGAATGAGGGTCTGAAAGAAGTATTCAGTGAAGGGAAGTATTCAGTGAAGGAAAACAACAGAGCATTCTGAAATTTCCAATGTCCTTCCCTTACTATATCTAACCCTTAGAGTTGCAGCCACCAACCCCAAAGGAGTGAGCCTGGGGGAACCTGGGCCTGGAAACCCACCAGGATTTCTACTAGGCCACAAGGGCAATCCCTACACTTTTGCCTTCACTTTCTGTAAAAGCAGCTGGTCAGTACCCACAGGGACATGACTTGGCTATCTAGGCCCCATTCCTCCTTATTCAGAGATCACACAAAAACTACTTCTGTACCCCACACCTGGAGCTAGACACTTCCAAATGCAGTCTGAAAAATATTCATTGTTGCCTGGAAGATTTGTTGCTTGTGGAGGATACAGCAGCTAAGATCATAAGGAATGTATCTGTTTCTCTATGACTCCTTTGCAGGTAATTTAAGGTCACTTATTTACGCAATCTCTGACTCTTCATGAATGTGACAGAGTCTATCTATTACTATTGTTTACCTTAATGTCTTGTTCAAAATCAAAGTAACCTATTGCAGATATTACTTCCAGTCCATTTAATGCAGGTCTCTTTTTTTCAAGTCCCTTCATGAGACAGCTTACTGAAACCAGCATCCAAAATAGCTTAGCTCTCTAAGAGAATGTCATGCCATTAACAGAAAGGCCTGGGACCAGAGGCCAGGCTGGGAATTAAGGTTGCTGGGGTGATACACTGCTTTCTTATATAAGCTGTAGTGATCTGAATCAAATCATTTCACCACTGAGTTTCAATTTCTTCCTAAATTAGAAAAAAAGTACCTCCCTCCTTCTTGCAGAGGCTGATGGAGAGCAGTTGACAAATGTCCCCAAGGCATTGGAGTTACGGAGTTGCTTTTTCTAGCAGCATCTTTTTCTTAGTAAAAGTTCTCAGAGGCTCAGTGTGGCTCAGGTAAAAATTGCCTTTCAACTATTTCTTCCTTGCTTTCCAGATAATCCGTGGCTAAAATTAGCAATGCTTAGTTCAGTAAAAAATATTTTTACAGTGGCAGCCACAGAAATGGTGTTTTGAGCAGATTCCCCTTCAGGGAGCTGCCTTTTGCCGGATATGTTTTCTTGCTGATTAGATAAAACTACTCACTGCTTTTGAAGCTGGGGTTTCAAATTAGTTCAGAGTACAGGCAAATCTTTCAAAAGGACAATCCTCCTCATTTTTTCCCCATTCTTTCCATCAAGGAAAGAAAAAGTGTATCTCAAATTAAATGTCAGATTTTGCTTTGAATAGAGTATAGGAAGATTCAACTATTGACCCATCATCGTACATTTGAGGTGTTTTTTGTAGAAATAGTGGATAATGATATTAGTGTCAGTGCTTTCCTCACACATCATTTTATGGTTTACACAAAAAGCTTTCCTGTGCACTGCCACTGAAGTCTTATGATCAGAGGAGAAGTTAGAGAGAACACGATGAGGAAATTCCTGATCAGAAAAGGAAACAGACCCAGACATTCCAGCCCACTTGGCTAGTAACTAGAGGAGATGGATGAAAGTGTTCTCACCTCTGATTGCATTCTTTTGCATTCCCTGGCCTTTCTCCTTGGTATTGAGGTACTGTATTCAAGCGGCCAAGGCCAGACTTATATCCAGTTGAGTTTGCATTTGGTAAACTTTCAGCTTTGCCTTGGTCAACCTCCCTGACTAACAAGGTCTCCCCTGCTTTGGAGAGCAGAGCCCTCTCGATGCTCCCTGGGAAGAATCCTGTATTTGAATGCCATTTTCTGATCTGTCTGCCATCCCTCCAAAGGACCCTTCCTCTGGGTCCTTATTTTCCTGCAATTTCTACCATTTTAATTCATCTGTTCTCATCCATTTCTTTCTGGTCTCTCTTCTGACAAAGCTATCTAAGAAGTTTATTCTTCTAAACGTGTTTATAGAGCCTAAAGAATTAATGGATCCCAGGACATGGACATTGTTTTGTTTTGTTTTTTAACATCTTTATTGGAGTATAATTGCCTTGCAACGTTGTGTTAATTTCTGCTTTATAACAAAGTGAATCAGCCATACATATACATATATCCTCATATCTCCTCCCTCTTGCGTCTCCCTCCCACCCTCCCTATCCCACCCCTCTAGGTGGTCACAAAGCACCGAGCTGATTTCCTTGGGCTATGCGGCTGCTTCCCAGTAGCTATCTGTTTTACATTTGGTAGTGTATATATGTCCATGCCACTCTCTCACTTCGTCCCAGCTTACCCTTTCCCCTCAGTGTCTTCAAGTCCATTCCCTACAACTGCCCCTAGGTTCTTCAGAACATTTTTGTTTTTAGATTCCGTATATATGTGTTAGCATATGGTATTTGTTTTTCTCTTTCTGACTTACTTCACTCTATAACAGACTCTAGGTCCATCCATCTCATGACAAATAAATCAATTTTGTTTTCTTTTTATGTCTGAGTAATATTCCACTGTATATATATGCCACATCTTCTTTATCCATTCATCTGTCAATGGGCACTTAGGTGGCTCCCATGTCCTGGCTATTGAAAATAGTGCTGTAATGAACATTGTGGTACATGACTCTTTTTGAATTATGGTTTTCTCAGGGTACATGCCCAGTAGTGGGATTGCTGGGTCTTATGGTAGTTCTACTTTTAGTTTCTTAAGGAACCTCCATACTGTTCTCCATAGTGGCTGTATCAATTTACACTCCCACCAATGGTGCAGGAGGATTCCCTTTTCTCCACATCCTTTCCAGCATTTATTGTTGGTAGATTTTTTGATGATGGCCATTCTGACTGGTGTGAGGTGATATCTAGTTGTAGTTTTGATTTGCATTTCTCTAATGGTTAGTGATGTTGAGCATCCTTTCATGTGTTTGTTGGCAATCTGTATATCTTCTTTGGAGAAATGTCTATTTAGGGCTTCTACCTATTTTTGGATTGGGTTGTTTGTTTTTTTGATATTGAGCTGCATGAGCTGCTTGTATATTGCAGAGATTAATCCTTTGTCAGTTGCAAATATTTTCTCCCATTCCGAGGGTTGTCTTTTCCTCTTGTTTATGGTTTCTTTTACTGTGTAAAAGCTTTTAAGTTTCATTAGGTCCCATTTGTTTATTTTACTTTTTATTTCCATTTCTCTAGGTGATGTGTCATAATGGATCTTGCTGTGATTTATGTCATAGAGTCTTCTGCCTATATTTTCCTCTAAGAGTTTTATAGTGTCTGGCCTTACATTTAGGTCTTTAATCCACTTTGAGTTTATTTTTGTGTATGGTATTAGGGACTGTTCTAATTTCATTCTTTTACATGTAGCTGTCCAGTTTTCCCAGCACCACTTATTGAAGAAGCTGTCTTTTCTACATTGTATATCCTTGCCTTCTTTATCAAAGATAAGGTGACCATATGTACATGGGTTTATCTCTGGGCTTTCTATCCTGTTCCATTGATCTATATTTCTGTTTTTGTGCCAGTACCATACTGTCTTGATGACTGTAGCTTTGTAGTATTGTCTGAAGTCAGGGAACTTGATTCCTCCAGTTCTGTTTTTCTTTCTCAAGATTGCTTTTGCTATTGGGGGTCTTTTGCATTTCCATACAAATTGTGAAATTTTTTCTTGTAGTTCTGTGAAAAATGCCATTGGTAGTTTGATAGGGATTGCATTAAATCCATATATTGCTTTGGGTAGTATAGTCATTTGCACAATGTTGATTCTTCCAATCCAAGGAAATGGTATATATCTCCATCTGCTTGTATCATCTTTAATTTCTTTCATCAGTGTCTTATAATTTTTTGCATACAAGTGTTTTGTCTCCTTAGGTAGGTTCATTGCTACATATTTTATTCTTTTTGTTTTTTGTTGCTATGATAAATGAGAATGTTTCCTTAATTGCTCTTTCAGATTTTTCATCGTTAGTTTTTAGGAATGCAAGAGATTTTTGTGTATTAATTTTGTATCCTGCTACTTTACCTGATTCATTGATTAGCTCTAGTATTTTTCTGGTAGCATCTTTAGGATTTTCTATGTATAGTATCATGTCATCTTCAAAGAGTGACAGTTTTACGTCTTCTTTTCCAACTTGGATTCCATTTATTTCTTTTTCTGCTCTGATTGTTGTAGCTAAAACTTCCTAAATTGTGTTGAATAATAGTGGTGAGAGTTGGCAGCCTTGTCTTGTTCCTTATCTTAGTGGAAATGATTCAGTTTTTCACCAGTGAGAATGATGTTGGCTGTGGGTTTGTCATATATAGTCTTTATTATGTTGGGGTAAGTTCCCTCTATGCCTACTTTCTGGAGGGTTTTTATCATAAATGGGTGTAGAATTTTGTCAAAAGCTTTTTCTGCATCTATTGAGAGGATCTTATGTTTTCTCTCATTCAATTTGTTAATGTGGTGTATCATATTGATTGATTTGCATATATTGATGAATCCTTGCATTCCTGGGGTAAACCCCACTTGATCATGGTGTATGATCCTTTTAGTGTGCTGTTGGATTCTGTTTCCTAGTATTTTGTTGAGGATCTTTACGTCTATGTTCTTCAGTGATATTGGCCTGTAGTTTTCTTTTTTTGTGACATCTTTGTCTGGTATTGGTATGAGGGTGATTGTGGCCTGATAGAATGAGTTTGGGAGTGTTCCTCCCTCTGCTATATTTTCGAAGAGTTTGAGAAGGATAGGTGTTAGCTCTTCTGAAATTGTTTGATAGAATTTGCCTGTGAAGCCATCTGGTCCTGGGCTTTTGTTTGTTGGAAGATTTTTAATCACAGTTTCAATTTCAGTGCTTGTGATTTGTTTGTTTATATTTTCTATTTCTTCCTGGTTCAGTCTCAGCAGGTTGTGCATTTCTAAGAATTTGTCCATTTCTTCCAGGTTGTCCATTTTATTGGCATATATTTATTGGCCTGTGGTAATCTCTCATGAAACTTTATAATTCTGCAGTGTCATATGTTACTTGTTTTTCATTTCTAATTCTATTGATCTGAGTTTTTTCCCTTTTTTATTGATGAGTCTGGCTAATGGTTTATTAATTTTGTTTATCTTCTCAGAGAACATCTTTTAGCTTTATTGATCTTTGCTATTGTTTCCTCATTTCTTTTTCATTTATTTCTGATCTCATCTTTATGGTTTATTTCCTTCTGTTAACTTTGGGTTTTTTTTGTTCTTCTTTCTCTAATTGCTTTAGATGTAAGGTTAGGTTTTTTATTTAATATGCTTCTTGTTTCTTGAGGTAGGATTGTATTGCTATAAACTTCCCCCTTAGAACTGCTTTTGCTATATCCCATAGGTTTGGATCATTCTGTTTTCATTTTCATTTGTTTCTAGGTATTTTTTGGTTTCCTCTTTGATTTCTTCAGTGATGTCTTGGTTATTTGGTTGTGTATTGTTTATCCTCCATGTGTTTGCATTTTTTATAGATTTTTTCCTGTAACTGATATCTATTCTCAGATCCTTTGGTAGGAAAATATAATTGATGCAATTTCAATTTTCTTAAATTTACCAAGGCTTGATTTGTGACCCAAGATATGATCTATCCTGGAGAATATTCCATGAGCTCTTGAGAAGAAAGTGTATTCTGCTGTTTTTGAATGGAATTTCCTATAAATATCAATTAAGTCCATCTTGTTTAATGTATCACTTAAAGCTTGTGTTTCCTTATTTATTTCTAAATTTGGATGATCTGTCCATTGGTGAACATGGGGTGTTAAAGTTACCTACTATGATTGTGTTACTGTAGCTTTCCCCTTTAAGGCTGTTAGCATTTGCCTTACATTTTGAGGTGCTCATATGTTGGGTACATAAATATTTCCAGTTGTTCTATCTTCTTCTTGGATTGATCCCTTGATCATTACATAGTGTTCCTCTTTGTCTCTTGTAATAGTCTTTATTTTAAAGTCTATTTTGTCTGATATGAGAATTGCTACTCCAGCTTTCTTGTGATATACATTTGCATTGAATTTCATTTCCACCACCTCACTTTCAGTCTGTATGTGTCCCTAGTCTGAATTTGGTCTATTGTAGACAGAATATTTACAGGTCTTATTTCTGTATCCATTCAGCTAGTCTATGTCTTTTGGTTGGAGCATTTAATTCATTTACATTTAAGATAATTATCGATATGTATGTTCCTATTACCATTTTCTTAATTGTTTTGGGTTTGTTATTGTAGGTCTTTTTCTTTTCTTGTGTTTCTTCTGTAGGGAAGTTCCTTTAGCATTTGTTGTAAAGCTGGTTTTGTGGTGCTGGATTCTCTTAGCTTTGCTGGTCTGTAAAGGTTTTACTTTCTCTGTCCAATCTGAATGAGATCCTTGCTGGGTGGAGTAATCTTGCTTGTAGTTTTTTCCCTTTAATCACTTTAAACATATGCTGCCACTCCCTTCTGGCTTTCATGGTTTCTGCTGAAAGATCAGCTGTTACCCTTATGGAGATTTGTTGTTTCTCACTTGCTGCTTTAAAATTTTTTTCTTTGTATTTAATTTTTGATATTTTGATTAATATGTGTCTTGGAGTGTTTCTCCTTATATTTAACCTGTATGGGACTCTCTGCTCTTCCTGGACTGGATTGCCTATATCCTTTCCCATAATAGGGAAGTTTTCAAGTATAATCTCTTCAAATATTTTTTCAGTCATTTTCTTTTCCTAGGATCCTTATAATTTGAATATTGGTGCATTTAATGTTGTCCCAGTGGTCTCTGAGACTGTCCTCAATTCTTTTCATTCATTTTTCTTTATTCTGCTCTGTGGTAGTTATCTCCATTATTTTATCTTCCATGTCACTTATCCTTTCTTCTGCCTCAGTTATTCTGCTATTGATCCCTTCTAGAGAGTTTTAAATTTCATTTATGTGTTGTTCATCTTTGTTTGTTTGCTCTTTAGTTCTTCTAGGTCCTTATTGAACATTGCTCATATTTTCTCCAATCTATTTCCAAGATTGTGGATCATGTTTACTGTCATTACTCTGAATTCCTTTCCAGGTAGACTGCTTATTTCCTCTTCATTTGTTTGGTCTGGTGAGTTTTTACTTTGCTCCTTCATCTGCTGCATATTTCTCTGTCTTCTCATTTTGCTTACCTTACTGCATTTGGGGTCTCCTTTTTGCAGGCTGCATGTTGGTAATTCCTGTTGTTTTTGGTGTCTGCCCCCAGTGGGTGAGGTTGGATCAGTGGGTTGTGTAGGCTTCCTGGTAGAGGGGAATGGTGTGTTTGTTCTGGTGGATGAGGCTGGATCTTGTGTTTCTGGTGGGTAGGACCACAGTCACTGGTGTGTTTGGGGTGTCTGTGAACTTATTATGGTTTTAGGCAGCCTCTCTGCTATTGGATGGGATGTGCTCCTATCTTGCTAATTATTTGGCATGGGGTTTACAGAACTGGAGCTTGCTGGTCATTGAGTGAAGCTGGGTCATAGCATTGAGATGGAGATCTCTGGGAGAGCTTTTGCCATTTGATATTACGTGTGGCCTGGAGATCTCTGGTGGTGCAGTGTCCTGAACTTGGCTCTCCCACCTCAGATGCTCTGGCCTGACACCTAGCCAGAGCACCCACACCCTGTCAGCCATATGGCTCTGAAGAAAAGGGAGAAAATAAAGGAAATTAAAATAAAATAAAAATTTATTAAGATAAACAATTTTAAAAATTATTAAAAAATAAGCAAAAAAACACCAAAAACAGCAACCACACCAATAAACATATCCACCAATGATAACAAGCATTAAAAACTATACTAAGATAAACATAACAATCAGAAATGAGTCAGTCACATACAGCAAACCCCAAGTCTACAGTTGCTCCCAAAGTCCACCACCTCAATTTTGGGATGATTCATTGTGTATTCAGGTATTTCACAGATGCAGTGTACATCAAGTTGATAGTGGAGATTTAATCCACTGCTTCTGAGGCAGCACAGAGAAATTTCCCTTTGTCTTTTTTTATTCACACAGCTGTTGTGATTTAGCTTTGGATTTGGCCCCGCCTCTGCATGTAGGTTCCCCTCTGGCATCTGTTCTTTGCCCGGACAGGAGGGTGTTAAAGGAGCAGCTATTTCAGAGGCTATGACTCATTGAGGCCAAAGGGAGGGGTACCGAATGCAGGCCTAGTCTGTGGCAGCAGAGGCCGGCATTTCATTGCAACGGCCTGGGGCACACCATGTGTTCTCCTGGGGAAGTTGTCCCTGGATCATGGGACCCTGGCAGTGGCAGGTTGCATAGGCTCCCGGGAGAGGAGGTGTGGGTAGTGACCTGTGCTTGCACACAGGATTCTTGTTGGCTGCAGTAGCATCCTTAGTGTTTCATGCCCATCTCTGGTGTCTGTGCTGATAGCCGTGGCTCACTCCCGTCTCTGAAGCTGTTTAGGTGGTGTTCTGACTCTCCTCTCTTCATGCACCCAAAACCATGGTCTCTTTACTCTTAGGCATTTCCAGACTTTTTCCTGAACTTTCTTCTGGTTAACTATGGTGCACTAGCCCCCTAATACCTGTGTTCACGCAGCCAACCCCAGTCCTCTCCCTGGGATCTGATCTCCGAAGCCTGAGACCCAGCTCTCAGCCCCCACCCGTCCCAGCAGGTGAGCAGACAAGCCTCTCAGGCTGGTAAGTGCTGACACTGATCCTCTCTGTGGGAATCTCTCTGCTTTGCCCTCTGCACCCCCGTTGCTGTGCTCTCCTCCGTGGCTCACTCTGAAGCTTTCCCCCCCACACACACGCACTGTTTCCACCAGTGAAGGGGCTTCCTAGTGTGTGGAAACTTTTCCTCCTTCACAGCTCCCTCCCAGAGGTGCAGGTCCCGTCCTTATTCTTTGTCTCTGTTTTTTCTTTTTTCTTTTGCCTACTCAGGTAAGTGGGGGAGTTTCTTGCCTTTTGGGAAGTCTAAGGTCTTCTGCCAGTGTTTAGTAGGTGTTCTGTAGGAGTTGTGCCACATGTAGATGTATTTCTGATGTATTTGTGGGGAGGAAGCTGATCTCCACATCTTACTCTTCCTCCATCTTGAAGTTCCCCTCCAGAGGTATTGCTTTTTAACAGACTCTAATTGCTTTGGTTCTAGTAAATGGCTCCTTCATGTAAATTAGACCAACACTGCCAAGGTCAGGAGCCAGACCCCAATGTCTTCCCCTGCGGCCACAATGGGATTGAAGGGAAATGATTTTAGGGAGAATGAGTGTAATAAACTATTCATGTGGAAAAATTTTTCTCTTTGCCTTTTGATAGAACAACCTTAGGAAATTGCAGTTTACATTATTTGAAGGATTTAATATTATTTTAAGCCTTACTGCCATTATGAATTTTCATGTAGGTTTCTTCCCCCTCTCCATTCCACTTCCTTCCCTATCCTAAATGCTTCAGTACCTTCCCAAGAAGCTCTGGGCCAGAGTATGGTTCCTGATCACCACAGTCATTGAAGTCGGAGGCAGCTGGCTATTTTCTCTCCCGCTGGAGCCAGACCAGATGTTCCTCATTTATTCTATGAGCCCACAAGCCACATGCCATTTTATGAGGTGGGGACAGGGATGAACTCATCATAGTGTTGTTGCTTTGACCCAGGAAGTATCCAACCCTGAACACTAAGTTTTGTTTCCACTTTGTGTAAGACAGAAATTTTTCAAGATGATGATTATTTTGCTGAGCTTTCAAAATTTGTGTCATTATCACTTGATTCCCATGGAAATTCTCTTCCCTCAGTAGTGCTGGAGGTCAGTTTGATTGTGGAGGTTCTCTCAGGCATAGTGATTCATTCATAGCTGCAAAAGAAGGTGTGTCAGGCTGGGCAATAATGCACAACCATCACTGTCAAATTCACTGTGTAGAATGGGTCAGAGAAAACAACCATACACATGACTTGTGTTTCTGTGTCAGAAATTGTTATCCTGAGTATATGAGCTTAATGGCTTCCTCTTCCATGAAATCTTCCCTGTGTCACTTCTGCCCTCCCCTCTGCTTTCCTCTGGGTTCCCATAGTATCTCATGCTCATCTCTAATCATTTTATCAAACTGTGTTATATTTACCCTTATTCCTAGTTTCCTCCTGAGGGAAATAACTGTTTATCTCTACAACTCCAGTATACTAATGCATCCGTTAAATGGATTTAGACTAAAGGCTTGCATGAAAAGACAGATGAAAAATAGATGTCATTTTACATATTAATTCTCATCAGCTGAAAGTGTCTGGCTAGAAGCAGACTGTGCAGTGCAGTGGTTGATTACTAATGATTGTGGTTGATTACTAATGCCTGGGCATAGATGAAGTACTGGTGCCTCTTAGTCTAGTGGTAGAGGCATGTCTAATTAAAGAATTAAAGAATGCATGGCACATCAGGGACCTTTGCATGCTGTGACTTTTTCATATCTGTTCTAATTTAGAAAATGTTATTTTTTAAAAGTCTGGTTGCATAGATATAGATTTAGAAGTCCACTCTGCTTAGATTTTCATCTTTTTTCCTCTATTCTTAACTTCTTAGGTTTCTATAACCAGAGTCATATAAGCTAAATTCTTTAGAATGAGAGCACATCCATGCAATACACTCTGAAAATTATTTCCTCTTCAGCTGAAGTAATGTGAAATGGAATAAAATATAAAGAAAACATTGTGAAATGTTTCACATTTCAGACAGAATGAATTCTATATCCTGAGAAAAAATTATAAATGTTGTGAAGCTTTTATTTTCAATAATGTGGTAGCCCCAGTTTCTATATCTGCAAATATATTAGATTCTTGTATTACCTTATATTTGCCATTTCCATAGTAAAATAAAAATTAATATATTAATATATCATAAGTATTAATATATAATTACATATTATATATACATTGCTGTGTGTATGTATAAACACATATATATTGCTATTATTACTAAATAAATGATTGCCTATGTGTTTGATTGTATATTACCACGTATGTGGTAGGCATTTGCCAAAAACTTTTATTGTACGAACAAACATCTATCACTTCCTTCAACTGAAATATATACATAAATGTATACATTTTGATATTTTAAAATTTAAATTAAAAACATTTAATATAAAAAGTAACATGGAAGACTGAAGTTCTGAGATAAAAACAGCCTGGTTCTAATGGTGACCAGTCTTAACCTGTGTGAGAAAATGAATAGATACATTTACTGTCCATGTCTTATCAATGCTCACCCTCTTCTGAACCTTTAAGATGCATCCACGCTTGGTCAAATTTAATATTCATTAATTTTATTGTCTGTGGCAGAGATACCATGTGAACTCCCCATATCTACCATCCCTCATCCCTGTCTTTTAGTAATAGAATGTCAGGGTTTTGCTTGACATTTGTATTTCCAGCTTCCCTTTCAGGTACGTGTAGCCATGCAACTAAATTCTGACTAATGGATTATGAAGAGAAGTGATGTTTGCAACTACCAGTTGTGTCATCCACTTCTTTTTCCTCCTTTCCACTCACTCTCTGGGATAAAGGTGGGAACTCACGAAGTCATTTTAGATCAATGGTGGAAGCTGCATGTTGATGATAGCAAATCTCTACTAGAAGCTTGAGTCCCTGATATCATAGAGCCTCCATGTCAGTCCTGGCCTGCATGCGTACAGATAACTGTGTAAGAGAGACATAAACTCTCTATTTTAAGCCACCAGTATTTTGACTCTGGTTCTATCCTAACTTCTTTTTGTCATCCTTCCTAATGATGACACTAAACTCAAAATATGCTTGTACTGGAGTAGGATTGGCTTTGGAAGACTACACTGCAGAAACAGAGATGATATTTCCCAAATCACAAAGACCGAGGAACACGTGAACATGGGTAGTTAGGTAGTTAGGCACAATCTCCTGTGTCTCCTCTCACAGATTGGGGTTAAGTGATGAGATTTGTGGTAAGATACACCTGGGTTTGAGTCTTGAGTCTACCTTGGAATCTATCTTTGGTGTCTGACATTATTGGCTGTGGGAGAGATGATTAGTGTATTAAGATCTTGGGAGAAGCAGAACCACTAGGATACATAGATAGATATAAGAGGAGATTTATTATTGGGATTGGCTCATGCAGTTATGGAGGCTTAGAAGTCCCACAATCTGCTGTCTGCAAACTAGGGAACCAGAAAAGACAGTGATATAATTCAGTTTGAGTCTGAGGGCCCAAGAACCAGGGAAACTTAATGCTGCAACTCTCAGCCCAAGACCAAACTGAATCAGGAAAGCCTATATTCATGTCTGAGGGCAAGAGAAGGTAGATATCTCAGCTCAAGGAGTGAGAGAATTCACCTTTCCTTCAAATTTTTGTTCCATTCAGGCCCCCAGTGGATTGGATGGTAACTGCCCAAATGGTGAAGGCAGCTTTATTCACTCAGTCTACTGAATCAAATGCTAATCTCATCCAGAAACACCCTCACAGACACACCCAATAATGTTTTACCAGCTATCTAGGCTTCCCTTAGGCCAGTCAAGTTGACACATAAAATAGCTATCACAAGACCACCACCCCTTTTCAACTTAACACCTATACACATCTCCAATGTATATTAGAATATTAAACCATACTTAATCTCCATATAAAGTTTGACTTTGCAGTGTCTAAGTCACCCATCCATTTAGCAACAATGTGTTGTTGAGAACCTCCTTATGTGCAAGTGCTGCCCTTAGAGCTGGTATGCTATGGTGAACAAGAACTTGGCATAGTCCTTATCTTCAGGGAACTTACTTCATCTTAGTTTTATTAAGACAACTAAATAGTATATTTAAGTTGTATTAAGTATAAGTTAAGTATAAATATAAGTTGTATTAAGTATATTTAGTTGTATTAAGACAACTAAATAGTATATTATGATTTAACTTGATAATGGCTCTAATACAAGAAGTACATAATATAGACTTGCATATATAGACACATAGAAGAAACAGTGAATACAGGGTTGTCAACAATAGTTAAGGTTGACATAGTACCAGAGGCTAGGTTATGAAAGAGCTTCTAGATCCATGTAGTGCTCTGGAGGTTATTCTGAGGGCAGTCGAGATCTATTCAAATGTCTGAACCAGGTGAATAATGTGAGATCTCTATTGTAGGCAGCTCATTCTGGAAACATTGTGGGGAAGGATTGGAATAAGGAGACTAGAGATGGGGAGTTCAGCTAGGAGCCAGAGGCATCTGATTGGTAGATAACTCCTAATTTATGCCCTCAATAGTGGAAGAGTGTGCAGATACTGCCTCTTACTGGAAGGATTTATGATATTATCTAATCAAGAACATATGTGGACTCAAAAGGCAATGCAAAACATTCCTTTATTTTCCTTTGCATATGCAGTTCATTTCCACCTCTACTGGGGACAGGAATCATATTTCCTTCTGGCTCCCTTCTCTCCTGCCATGTTCCCATGAGACAAAGTGAGGGAATGCAAATGGTTATACCCAGGGAAGTAGGAGTGAAGTGGCCAGTGACCACAGAAGAGAGGATTCAGGAACCATGTCGTGAGGAGACACTAAAGGCAGAATCTGGAGTTTCAGGCATGAGGTCAAGAAGGGGTCATGTGCAAAGAGAATAAAGAGATCATTGTGTAGAGGCCAGTCTCTACTCAGGTGGGAGGACTACTGGTTCCTGTGATGCTTGTATATTGTAGGGTAAGTTCCTAGAGAGCAGCTAGTTGATGGTGCCAGCTGAGTACAACCACCTGAACTAGACCATCCAGCCAGGAGAGAGGCTTCAATTATTGGGTGAAAGCCGAGGACGATAACAAAGACAAGGTCTGAATAGAAGGTGAGCCCACCTGAGCTCTGTGGTGAGCCAAGTGTATATCCACTCACAAGGCTGGGATTTTTCTCATACACCTGTTTTAAATCTGCTCCAGTGCAGAAACTCAGGCTGTCAAGGTACTGGACACTTCATGTTAAGCTCAGAGATTCCTTCTCCCCACAGACTTCTCTTACCAACACAGTCTCCCTTGGTCTCCTGCTCACCTTCATATGCACCTCTGCCGCAGTTCTGTCCACACCTGACACACGGGTCATTCAGTTGCTTTTTCCTTTCATTAGTTTGATTTCTACCAGATCTGTGAGGATTCTTCTGATTCCTCTGGCTGTCAGCTCCGCTTACATTAGAATGAGTTAAGAGAGAGCATGAGAGAGAGAGAAAAAGAACTTTGGGGATAATATGGACATTAAGGGAACTAAGGAACCTAGGTAGGGTTATGAATTTCACATACGTTGGACTGGACTTTATCACAGGAAAATAGTCACGTATCATGCAGGATTTGAAGCTACAGGGGAAATATTTGAAAACAGTTGTGCTCAGATATCTGAGCACCTATATAAGCAACTAATGGAAGGGTTTCGCTGCACCTTCTGTCCGACTCTAGAGTACAAGTGAGGTTAGGTATGTCGCTCTGGCATTCCAAAAGTTTGGCAGAAATGAATCTGGTCTACTGAATAGCAAGTAGCACTCACCCAAAGTGTTCTTAAAACTTGACTGATAAAGATCTATGCCTTCTTTGTTTCCACAACAGATTTTTTTGTTCACTAAATCTTGGATTGAGTGTCTTACATATGCAGGCTTGTTTGTGCAAGTTCAGTGAGTAAATGCCAGTGAATTCTTCCTCTCAAGAGCATGACCAGTGCAGACCTGAACCAGCACTTCCTACATATAGATTCCTGTGTGTGGTTTTCTCCCCACCCAACCTCCCAACACACACATACACCCATCCCATTCCCTGCCACCAATACATTCTATTGTATATTCCTCTGAGGCAAGGGCAAATATTTTTGTACCTCTGTTTACCCCTTAGTACCAGCAGATTTGCAATAGAACACACCTTTAAATTGTATTTTCCAAAGATGGCTGAACCAATATATTCCGTCCCAGATGCTCTGCTTACAAAGTGATGTTCACCCTCTTCCCATTGAGAAGTAGGGTCTTGTGTCCTCCCTTTGATTCTGAGTGGGCCTGTAACTACAAAAAAGTGACACTATGTGACTTCTGAGGCTAAGTTGTAAAACGGCAATATGCCTTCCACCTAGTCCTCTTTGGATGCTTGCACTTGAAACTCAACCACCATGTTGTGAGGAAGCCTAAGTCACATGGAGAGGTCATAGGTAAGCATTTCCACTGACAACCCCAGAGGAGGAGTTGAGGTCCCAGTTATGAGCTCATATCAACCTCCTCAGACATGTAAATGAATCATTGTTAATTGATTCCAACCCCTCCCTCCCACTCTTGAACCACTCTATTGGTTAATGCTCATAAAACAGACTTTCTCTGCTAAACCCTGCTCAAATTTCAGATTCAGAAGCTAAATAAATCATCATTGTTGTTGTAAGACTAAGTTTTGGGGTGGTGTGTTATGCTGCAACAGATACTTAGAACAACACCTATCTTATCTTCTCCTTTGCTATGTGAATTCACAGTCACATCTCTTCCCAGCCAGACTCTAGGTTACTTAGAGTCTGGAGCTTTTTCAGTCTAAACTTCCAGGACATTCTTTCATACTATGCTATATTTCAGTCAAACTAAATTTCTTCTGCTCTCTATGTTTGATCTTAGATTCCCAGTCTTTGTATGCTTGATCATCCTATCTCTTTGTTGTGCACAAGAGTGTTGTGCACTCTTGTTCCCATCTGTATTCTCCTACGTCTTACTCATTTTCAAGACTGAGTCACATGCCAGGAAGAATGTCCTGATTCCTCCAGTCAGAGAGATGCCTCCTTTTTCTGAACTCCCAGAGTGCTATAGATGAATTTTTCTTACCAGTCTTATCATCTTTTACCTTATATCACAGTTACTTGTTTACAGATGTTTCTCCACTTCTAGACTGTCTTATTTGTCCTTACATCTATTTATACAAAAATATTTATGGAATGTCTACTACTTGCCATACAATGTTCAAGGCACAGGGTAAAGAACAGTGAGCAAAGGAAGACATGATCCTGCCCTGATAGAAATTTCAGTCTAGTGAAGGAAACACAATAAATAAGTACACAATGTTTGACTATCATGCTCTTTTAAGGGTTTTAACTAAGTCGATCACATCCAGGACCTAACGTTATACGCTATTTCCTTTGCAGTCTTGGAAGACAACATGGAATAATCAGAGATCTGTGTTTGAATCCTATCTCACTTACTATCTGTGAATACGAAGCAAGGGCTTTAACTCTCTATGTTTTAATTCTCTCACAGATCAAAAGAAGATAATTTTATCTGCTTTATACTTTTTTGTTATTATTAATGGGAAAACTTATATGAGCTTCACTTTTGTGCTGAGTACACAGCTAATTCATATATCCCTTTGTTCCTGGCTTCTCTTGCTTAGTATGCAGCTTAGCCTTAGGCTTGCACTCAACTAATGAGACTGACCATGGTATCAGGTTCTCAGGCCCCATCCTTTCCTTGTACGTGAAACTCCTTTTATGGTTGAATGGCAACCAATTTTTTTTCAGACAACTTCTGCCAGCAGCACTGGAGGGAAAGGAAGGAAGATCTCAGTCTTTGTCATATGGCTGACTCCTACTTATTGTACAATATTCTACCAAAATGGCATTTCTTCAGAGAGACTGTGGCCACCCATCCAGTCCCTACCAGAGTGTGTTGGTTCCCCCTTTTTCAGACTACACAGCACCCTAAACCTCTCCTTCACAATACTTGTCACAACTGGAATTGATTAATTTTTAAAAACTATCTATCACTCCCATAGATTGTAAGCTTAATAAAGGCAGGGACCAGGACTGTGTTGCTGCCATGATCACCAGCACCAAGTAAAGTCTTTGCCACATAGAAAGTACTCAACAAATATTTATACAACTAATGAATTGAGAAAAGCTTTGCAGTTGTAGCTGGAACCCCAAGAAAGGAGTAAGCTCAACAACTGTCAACATTTTTTCTTTATCCAAAAATTCCCATCACCGCTCTCAGAGACTATTCTCCTTGAGCATTTTTATGATCAATTCTCAGAAGATTCTGAGGTCAGAATGTGGGATCTCTTTTAATGGAAGATCATTCCAAAGAAAGAATGATTAATTTTATTTTGCCAGTTAACTAGTTTCTCTGAACAATGCCTCTGGGTTTCCTGGATGACCTACGGAAGGTATAAGACATGAACATCTTAAAGTCTGATGGTTCAGTCAAACCAGCAAGCTGTTTTCAGCTGAGTCTGTAATAGCAAACAAGAAAGGTAACTGACAATTTAAGAGAATTATGACTGAACTAACTACAAGTCCCGAGACAGTCGTACTGTGGTACCGTAAGCCTTCCAGAGATGTAAAACCCCAAGATCTTTCGAAGCTAAGAGGCTTACAGAATTTTAATTAAAAAAAAATAAGTTAACAGCTGTTTTGCCCTGCCGTGGGCATGTAACTGGCCATTCCTCCAACACACTCTAAAACAACCTTTTCTATTATTTGCTCAAAGCCAAAGAGTTGTAATAAAATATCTTTCTTCCTCAAAGTATGAGACCAGATATAGAAAAGTAACAACAAGAAGTAAAACTTGGAATCTTTTTACAAATATTAGCATTAATTATTTCTCTAGCAATATGAGGCCAAAGTCCCTATAGTGTCTAACTAAGTAAACATTATACTTATTACTACCAAAATGCAGGACATGGTTCCAGATCTGCTTCCCAGCTCATAACCAGGCTTGCTGAAGCTTCTCTGTGTAAGGTTGAGTTTAGTCAAAATTAACATACCTACTGACCTCAGACCATTATGTAAAGAAAGATTTATCAGAGGATTAGACCATAATTGTAATTCAGGTTATATAAATACATAAAATCTCACATATCTTTTATATTTTAACACGTTGAAAGTGGCACCTTACATAGTTAGAAAAGGCTGCTAGGGTTGAGAGAAGAGATAGCATTAAAGAGAGCTGGTACTTCTTATAGGTTGACTTTCATGTATCTGAAGAATATGGTACAGAAAATGAATAAAGACTAATCCCATTTTGCTATCTTTTATATTTTTTGTGTGCTAGATCCTGGGAAAATTCATTCAGCTCTGCTTCCTTTTTTTTTTGAGATGTATAACTGTTATTAGTATGAAACAGGGAGGAAAAGCAAGACTAATGCATCTCATTTTCCCATAAAAATTTCCCTCAGAGGAGTAAAAGGATTTCTCCCCATCTTGCATACAGAAATATTCTTCACAAGTTTCTATGAAGTTCCTCTACCTAATGAGATCTGAATATTGCACCAACTGGTATAAGCAATTCTTAGCTCTTGGGTCTTATTCTCCAAATTAATAGTATTTTTAGTTCCAATAGTTCTTCTTAGTGAAATACCCTATACTGTTGACATTGGAAATAAAAAGACTATACTTTCATCATAAACTCTTTCATTTAACAAACATTTAATCAGTGCTGCACTAGGCATTGTGATAATAGAAAATCTAACAAAGAGAGGACTTCCATTTAAATCCAAGAAAGAGGGACCATAAATACCCTCTTGAATAAACCAGAAATATGGACAATACAAATCACACAATGGTTAGAAGACACTGGACATCAGACAATAAAGGATAGTGATCCCTGTGAGATGGGAAACATATGAGGTGAGACCTATAATAGCCTCATCTTAATGCCTTGAAAGAATTTCCAGGCTGCAACATCAAGAAGGGGAAACCAGGAAGAACCTGGAAAACTCCCTGAGTTGGCAAAATGAAGCTGAAAGTCTAGAAAGGCCAAGGTGGTTAGAATTCATAGGACAGCATATCAGAAGTCAGAGACACCTAGAGATCTACAGAAGGTCCCCTTCAAGTATTCAGTAGAGCACATATTTATGCATACCTGTGAAAAACAATCTGTGACTGGGGAAAGAACCACCTGAAAAGAATAGGAATAACTGTGTCCAGTGCTCACATATGGCTAGGATTAGTGCCTATTACCACAGGCAGACTGGAAATCTTTATGACTCATGGGGCATGGTATAGAATGCACAGAAGGGTCCTGCCTCAAGAGTGGAAAACAGTTAGTTCTGGTCTGAGAAATTCTATGGTTCTTCTTAATAAATCTTAAAAAGATGTGAAAGGATCAAACTGTTTAAAGTAACTTAGCTGCATTTCAGAACAAATCTCAGGAATATTTATGGGAATACAAAAATATCCACCATGTAACAAGCTAAAATTCACAATGTTTGGCCTCCAATAAAAATTGACAGATACACAAAAAAGCAGGAAATAAGACACTCAAGGAAAACAATCAATTCAGTGAAACTAACCCAGCAGTGACACAGAGTTTAGACTTAGCAGACAAGGACATTATGAAATAACTTTATTGCATATATTTGAAAATTTAAGTAAAGAGAGATTATATAACCTAAATAAAACTTTTGTAGATGAAAACTACAAAGTCAGAGCTTTTAAAAATGCAGATTTTACATTGCAGAAGAAAATATTAGTGAACTTGAAGATATATCAAGAGAAGCTATCTTAAATAAAACAAGAGTGAAAAAAACCTTTTCTAATCAAACAGTACATTGGTGACCTGTAGAACAACTTTAATTGACCTAACATATAGGTAAGTGGAGTCCCAAAGAAGAGGGGAAAGGTGGGGAATAGAAAAAAAAATATTTGAAAAAATATATAGAATAGCTAAAAGTTTTACAAACTTGTTGAAAACTATAAATCCACAGGCCCAATAATTCCAAAAACAGGGAACAGGAATATTTAAAATAAATAAAATAAAACTGATTGATATAATCTTGAAAAAAAATCTACACCAAAGCACATCATAATTAAATTGCTAAAAACTAATAATAAATAAAAATATCTTAAAAGTAGCCCTAGGAAAAAAAAAGACATTATGTGCTAAGGAACAAAGATTAAGATGACAGCACATTTCTCACTGCAAATAATATAAACAAGAAGACAGTGGAGCAATATCTTTAAAATACTGAGTGAAAAAAATTGATATGAAAAAATCTGAATGACAAAAAGAATTATTTAACCAGCAAAAATATTATTCAGAAGTGAGAGTGAAATAAAGAATTTTCCAGACCTAGGAAAGTAGAAAAAATTCATCACTGACAGAACTACACCACAAGTAATGTTAAAGGAAGTCCTTCAGACAGAAGGAAAATTATACCAAGTGGAATTATAAATCTGTATAAAGAAATAAAGAACACTGGAAATAATAACTACTAAGAATATACACAATGTATTATTTTCTTTATATATCTTTAAAAGATAATTGACTAAGATAACAACAATGAGCATAGTGTGGGATTTATAGTATGTATAAAAATTAAATGTGTCAAATCAATAGCACATAGGCTGGAAGGAAAGAATTAGAAGTATAACTATTATAAGAATTTTACTCTGTAATAAATGTGGTATATTATCATTTGAACAAACTTCAATATGATAAAGATGTATACTATAAACTTTAAGAACCTAGAAAAATAAAAACCAATTAAAACTAAATAATAAATGTAAAATAATAAAAGTTGAGATAAAATGAATGAAATAAAAAAAGCACACCACACAAAGAAAAAAAAATAAAGAAAGCCAATAAAACCAAAAGCTGTTTCTTTAAGAAGGAATATACATATATATATGATAATTCATTGTAACCAAACAAGTTTTATCCTAGGAATGCAAGGCTGGTTTAACATTCAAAAACCAATATTATTAAGAAAACAAACAAACAAACAAACAAATCAGTTTCTAGTTATGTTCCCCCTCCCTGTGTCATGGTCCAGAAATTTCCTCAATGTAGAAATCCAAGGTAATCAAAAGATTCATTTTATGTATTTCCTTTCTCTCATTCACAGTTCTGCATTGCCTGATTAATGTCTGAAAATAATTTTCTAGTTGTTTATGTTTAGAGGTTAAGTTCAATCCTTATTACTATATATAATATTTATAAACATAATTCTCACTTTGTCTTTAATTGTAGATGTTATACATTTTTTCCAATAGACAACCAACTGATATGTATAATTAAACTTCAGTGTAAATACTGACATTTGGATTTAAGTGTACCAAATTTTTAGAAAAATTTTCTTAAAATTTGCCATGTTTTCCTGTGTTCTTGCCTTTTCTTTTGGATCAATCAAGTATGTCTTATTCATTATTTCTCCTCTATTAAACCTTAGTTTTACATTCCTGTATAATTATTTTAATGGTTATTCTAGAAATTACAGAATACATCACTGATTTACTGCAGTCTACCTTCTTATTACTTTTCCCATTGCTCAAACAGTTAAAGAAAAATTAACTCTATTTCTTTGCTTTTAGTGTTTGTGATATTGTTATAATAATTTCTACATATGTTATAAACCCAGAGACATTATTTTTTCTTGTAAATAGTCAGCATTCTTTTATATCAACTCACAGGTTTAATTATTCTAGTAATCTTTATTTTCTTCAGTAATTTTGTAGCTCCACCTTGAATCATTTTTTGTTCAGTCTGAATAACAGTTATTCATTCTGGTAATAAAATTTCAGCTTTTTACCCCCAAAATGCTTTTACTTTCCCTTTATTCTAAAAGGATTTTTTGCTATTTATAAATTCTAGATAAGCAGTTCTTTTTCACTTATTTTAACTATGTCTTTTTATTGTCTTTGGCTTCCATCATTTTTGTTGATAAGTCAGCTATAATATTTTTTATTGCTTACAGAAAATGTTGTCTTGTCTCTTCAAATATACCTTTCTCCCCATTTTCTCTTCTCTGTCCTTCTGGAGCTCTAATTACACACATCTTAGACTTTTTGACTATGTCCCACATGTTTCTCAAGCTCTCTTCGATTTTTTCCATTCTAGTTCTCTCTGTGCTATGGTGTGGTTTTTTTCTATGTTGTCTTCAACCACGTCCAGTCTGGTTTTTAACTTAAGGAGTTTTGATTTAATATATTGTAAACTTTTAATTACTTAATGTCTAATTCTTTTTTCAAAATTCCTATTCTCAGTTTAAGTATCTTGTTATTCATTTGTTGTCTTTCCCTTTTTCACTATTTTCTTGATCATATTTATCACATCTGACTTACATGTATCTCTGCTTTTGATGTACAGTTTTACCTTGGTTATCAACCACATATTTTTGGCTCTTGTATGTTTGCTAATTTTTTATTGTAGTGTAAGTCATTATTAATTAAAGAACCATAGATTGCCATATATGATGTTGTCTTCTAGTAGAGATAATTTGCTTTTTCCTTCAGTAGAGTTTGATAACCTCAATCCAATCAAGAATTGACCTAAGAGTGTATTGAGATTTCAGTAAAACTGTATACTTCTGATTCATCCCTGTTCTTTGTGCATGGCCATACTGGACTTTTATTGAGAACCTTGAAGAACCATTGTTTCCTCAACACTAAAAGACTTAGAAAAATTCTCACCATTCTGTAATTTTAGTTTTTGTACTCCTCATTGCTTCCACAATTCTTAGGTATCTTTAAAAATATGACTTTGCAAATCAACTGAATTTTTCTAGTTTTATAATTAAGAGTTTTGTTCTGTTTTAATCTACTACATCTTATCTAGAAGTCTCATCTACTTCTTTTATATATGTTTGTCAGGATTCAAAGTCACATGAAATATATGATGAATGTATAAATAATTTCAGCCTAAACTCTCTTTTTCTCAACCCTTAGTTACAAAACTTGAACAGAAAGTCTGTGTAATAGGTTTTGTGGTATGGAAGCCATTTCACAATAAAAAATAAAAGAAATAATAGCTACATCAAATGTGAATGAGGTGGGAAACATTCAATGATTTCTAGTTGCTACAGGTTTTTGCATTATTCAGTACATGTGTAAAGTCCTGTTCAATAACATCTACTACTGTGTCTCCAACATCTAGCAGAGTGCATGACACGAAGTCAATGTTCAAAAAGTATTTACTAAATTAATAGACTAACCAATGAATTAATCTCCAGGCACTTGATAAATGTAAACATATAGGATACTAACATATATGCAAGTCTTATTCTCTTTTCACATCTCCCTAATTCCTTTATCTCTCCATAACACTTCTTCCTATAAACCAAACCAAAGAGAATGGTATAATGTTTTCTATATAATACTTACTCAGTAAGTATTTTTTGAGTTAAATGGCCAACTCTATCAGAAATTCTATTCCTATCTCACTCCTTTTCCTAGCATTCATTATTTTCTAGTATCTATTATTTACACTGCAGTTTCTTCTATGTACAGATCCTTCTGTCACAACAATATTTCTGAACTTTCTTTATTAAACTGTAAAAAATGTGGTTTCACTAATTCAGAGTTACAAATAAAACTGACTATATTTAGAAATTTAAAAATCTTGTTTTTTAAACAAGAATCCACAACGTGTATTCTGGTTTTAGACATGACTGGACTTACCCCTGCCATAAACCATGATAAAACTGGAAATATCTAGATAGATAGATAGATAGATAAATATGTATGCTTTCAATCATTGAACAATAAGCAGTATAAAGACATGATATTTGAGAAAAGGAACGTGTGAGGTGATCCTCTTATTTGCCCTAGATTTCTGCCTACAGGTAGTTCCTGACAGGAAGTTGGGTTATGGATCCCAAGCTGAAGAGGGAACACAACCCAACATATTTTATAACGTCAGCATAACCCTATTATCAAAACCTGAAGAAGATATTATAGGTAAAAATAATTACAGATCAATGGCCCCATTAACATAATTGCAAAAGATTTTAATACAATATAAAAAATCAAATGTAGCAATGTATTAAAGGATGAAAATCCATGCCAAAAGGGGGGTGTTATCTCTGTAATGCAAGTTAGTTTAAAATTTATAAAGTAATCAATGTAATTGAGCCCATTACTAGAATAAAGGATAAAAACCAATGTTTATCAATGGACGCAGAAGAAGCATTTGACAAAATTTGTCACCCTTGCATGATAAAATGCTCAAAAATGCTCAAACAAACTAGGATGAGAAGGAAATTTCTTCAATGTGATAAAAGACATGTATGAAAAGCCCACAGCTACCCTCATACTTAATGATGAAACATAAACACTTTTTTCCTAAGATCAAGATCAAGATCAATTACTACTTCTATTCAACATTGTAATGAGAATCCTAACCTGTGCAATAATACAAGGAAAAGAATGGAATACATTGTAAAAGGTAGAAGTAAAACCATCTTTATTTGTGGGCCACATGATTGCTCATGTAGATTACCCAGAAAAAGCTACTAGAAATAATAAGTAAAGTCACAAGATACAAGATTAATATACTAAAATCAACTGTATTTATAATACAAAGATAATATTTAGAAAATGAAATTTAAGGAAAAAACAGTTTGTCACAATTTTATCAAACTTAAAATACTTAATAATCAATTTAACAAAAGATATGCAATATCTCTACCCTGAAAATTACAAAGCATTGCTGAGAAAATGTAAAGTTCCAACCAGTAAGATATATCATATTCATTGATTGGAAGACAAAATAATGTCAATGATATCAATTCTCCTTTTAGTGACCTGTAGAGTTGATACAATTACAATAAAAATTAGGATTTTTTCTGCAGTGTTTTTTTTGCAGAAATTATAAGCTAATTCTAAAACTGATATGGAAAAATGAAGGATGTAGAAGAGTCAAAATAATCTTAAAAAAACAGAGTAGGGGGATTTACAATAACTACTTTCAAAACAATGTAAACATAATCATAAATATAACTATAAAATTACTATGATTAATACTGGCATGTCCTTATGCCATATTTGCATAAGGATAGAAAATAGATCAATGGAACAAAATAGAGATTCCAGAATACATCTACAAGTATATGGTCAATTGATTTTCAACAAATGAACCAAGAAATTTCAATGGGAAAGTAAATATTTTCAATTAATTTCTCATGATAAACAAAAATTAATACCTAAAAATAAAAGCTATAACTATAGAAGAAAGCTTAGAGGCAAAGATTTCTTAGAGAAAACACAAAAAACAATAATAAAAGAAAACTTTTAATGCTTTCTTTTATTTTTAAAAAAATTTTTAACATCTTTATTAGAGTATAATTGCTTTATATTGTTGTGTTAGTTTCTACTGTATAACAATGTGAATCAGCTGTATGTATACATATATCTCCATATCCTCTCCCTCTTGCATCTCCCTCCCACCCTCCCTATCCCACCCCTCTAGGTGGTCACAAAGCACCAAGCTGATCTCCCTGTGCTGTATGGCTGCTTCCCACCAGCCATCAACCTTACATTTGGTAGTGTTTATATGTCAATGAAAAAAAATTTTTTTTTTAATTTTAAAAATTAAAAATTTAAAAACTTCTGCCTTTAAGGAACACCATTCAAAAATACAAAGCAGGCACCAAGTTCAAAGGGAAAATATATGCATATGAATTTCTATCCAGAATGTATAAAATAATTTCTAGCTATTAATAACAAAAGATAAAAACTGAATAAAAATGGGCAAAAGGTTTGAACAGATAGGTCAATAAAGAAGATATATCCATGACAAATAAGGAATGAAAAGATGTATAGCATCACTAGTTATCAGGGAAATTCAAATTATGATCACAATGAGATATCACTATTCACACTGTGATGGCTAAAATTAAAAATAACAACACATATTTGGCAAGTATATGAGTCAGCTGGAACTCATATCTTTCGAAGATGTGTAAAACATCAAAATTACTTTGGAAAACTGTTTGGCAGTTTTTTATAATGTTAAAATTTCTCCTCCCTAGTGGTCCTGCAATTTCACTCTTAGATAGCTACCTAAGAGAAATAAAAATATATGTCCTCAAAATTATTTGTATAAATAACATTATAGCAGCAGTCTATTCACAATAGTCTATTCATAATAGACTACAAGAGGATATAACCTAATGCCTATGCACAGGGTAACATATTAACAATTTTAGTATAAATTGTTATAATGGAATAGCACTCAGCAATAAAAACATGAACTGCTGATACATACAATAACATAGTCCAATCTCAAAAAATCATTTAATGTGAAAGAATTCACATACAAAATATTATATATTCTTAATGATTCTATCTATATAAAGTTCAAGGCTATGCTAAACTAATTAATGGTGGTAGCAATCAGAAGTGTAGTTGCCCATGGGTTGTGGGAGTGACAAGGAGGAAAATTTCTGAGAATTATGAGAATACCCTATATCTTGAGTATGGAGGTGTTGGTTATATTTGTATATACTTTTATCAAAACATTAAATCACATGTTTAAAATTTCTATAGTTCACCTTGATTAAAAAAGCATTTATGATCTGCAGTTGGCTATGAAATCCCTGCTCTGTCTCAATTAATCATTAACATGATAAAATGAAGGTTTTCTCTTAAGTTAGTGAGTTTTTTTGGCCAGAAAGTAAAAACATTAGATATAAAGAATCCCACTACCATTATTTTACAGAGGAGGAAACAGAACCCAGAAAAGTATCTGTCTCAAAGTCAGTGAGGAAGAAAGAAGCAGTGCTCAGGAAAAAGAAAAAAACGACATTCTGATCCTAATCCTAATACATTTAATACTACCTCATAGCATAATTATCCAAAATGATTTAACAGATCCAGACTAAATTTATAAAATCATAAAAAAGGTAAAATAAATTATTGGAGGTAAAGTGGAACAAGGATATTAGATAACAAAATACATATTAGATAACAAAATAGAATCCTAACATCATCTTGGTATCTAGACTTCATGGTTTAGTCAAAAAAATATTCTATGTTTTTTTAAAAAATAAGCTATCCCATGACATGATAATATAATTGCCTCGAAAGCTAACTTAGCATTAGAGGCAATAATATGTTTTAGATGTTTTGGGTGGAAAACAGTTTTATACTCCATATGATAATGTACTATTATTAATCAATATTTACTGAGTACCCCTTATGTGACAACAGTGTCCTGGATTATTTTCTGTTGGAAATTTGAGGATTGAGTCACCATTTAGTCACTTTAAATGGCTTATTTTTCCATCTACTTAATTATGAGTTAGCATTAGAGTCAATAATATTATGATTTCATGATTAGCTTAAGTTTAAAAAATCACAGAAGTACAATTTTGGACTAAGCCAAGAAGCTTAGATACCAGGCCTTGATGTTAGGATTTCGTTTCATTACCTAATAGAGCTGGAGTTTTTAAGTTTACTTCAATTATTTTATTTTACGTTTTGAATGATTTTATTAATTTAACTTAGATTTTTGGATAAACTACAATGTAGTATTAAAAGCATTGACTGTTGAGGATCCAAATGAATCAAATCCCCTGGGCAATTAGTGGTTCCCTATTTGTGATATGTAATTGGATAGAAAATAACAAATGTTTCCCAGATAATAAACAGATACAGAGCCTGATCTCTCTCTCTCACCCTAACTAATAATTTATTTTGAAATGTCTGAAAGGTATGAGGCCAAAGAGTAAGGAGGCTTTAGGTCTGATATTCTAGATATAGCTGTTCATGTTCGTTGTAACTCCCAGGATGTGGCAATCCCAATTGCTCTGGGTAGGATCAGCCACTAGATGCTCTTATAGTATCCGTGATGCTTCTTGCCTCCTCAAATATCCTGTGTTTGGACAGAGCCAAATTACTCTCTTACTCAAGCTGGGCACCACCTCTAGAGGGCTCTTCATACCTGGGTGTATACTGACCCTCTGGAACAATGTGGCTTTCAAACTTTGAGGGAAATCTACAATTAAGAATATACTTAACACTGTGACCCATTAAATACATACATGCATATATAAAACCAAAACAAACATCACAAAATAATACCCTTATTACATGTGATTTTACATTCTATTTAATTCTTAAGTGAGAATCACAACCACCTGAATATTTCATGTTTAATGTGGTACAACTTGTCATCTGAATAACATTGCTCTAGAAGAAGCAACTATATGGGGACATCATTTTCAATAAAATATCTTTTAAAGAATTTAAAGAAATTTTAGGTTTAGAAGGGTGAAAATTTTCAAACACTTTGAATATGAGGATTCCATATATTGAACTAATCAGGGATTCTTGTAATGCAGAAAGTAGAGAACAACACTGTTGAAGTTTGTTTTTTTTTTTAAATTGGGGTATAGCTGTTTTACAATGTTGTGTTAGTTTCTACTGTACAGCAAACTGAAGATTATATACTAATGCTTTCTGCAATACCACTGGACATTTTTGGTAACATTTTTTTGTTTATTTCAGGATACATCATGATATAATCACATGTTCCACCTCCTGAAAATGTTTACTTTTTATGTTAATACATAAAATAACATAAACTGGGTTTTAAAAGCTTTTTGGAGTACATCTTCCACTTTTTCCTTTTTTTCTTGCAAGAAAAATTCACTTTACTGTAGTATTTTGGAATTACACACATCTAGGGTTGAATGGATTCAGATAAGTACACAAATACACACACACCTCAGCTTTGTTCTCTGCTTTCAGCCACTGCCAACTCAGCTCCCCAGTTCATTGCACTGTTTCCACCTCTTACCCAAGAGTTACATTTAGGCTCAGGGCATGATTCCAGAATTCCCTATGGAGAAAACTATCCATGAAAATTCCCTTGGGAAGGCAACTTGCACTGGTCAGCAAGTCCAACACAGCAGGTTTTCCTCCAGTATCAGAACAGATTCTGCTCTCAGATGAGCACCCCAGGGAACCATGGCTTGTGTTGAGGGTCAAGCTATATGAAAAATATGAAACCTAAAAACTAGACTCACAGCAGACCAGTGAGATGCATATACTACGAAAGGCAGAGTCAGATCTGCCTCTCTCCTATCTCCTATCATGCAGAGCAAATGATCACTGAAAGGACTGGCAGGTGAAATCATCTACATGTTTCTGTTAGGATTGTGTTTGACTCAACTTAGAACAACAACACAAGACAAAGATACTCCAGTGGCATAAGAAGATGGGAACTGACTTTCTCCATGTGATAAGAAGAGCTCCATAGGAAGTCTAGAGCTGGTTTTGTGGGGCTCAGACACACAACCAGAGATCTGGTTTTTAACTCTTCACTGTCCTTAGCACATTGACCTTTGTCCTATTCTTAGAGCCATGTGCGCTCAAGATGACGTGGGCTCAGGCCTCATGTTCACACTTAGGCAGAAAAGGAAGAAGGACGAAAAGGTTAAGAGGGAAAAGTTCCTTTTCCAGAGAGGCTATGAAGATGCCTACCCAAGGAATTTTTCAGAGATCATATTAAACAGAACACGGCCGTTCCCTTGTTCCTAGAGAAAATGTGAAATCAAGTATTTTCAGTGATGCATGTTTGTGCCTTGCATTAAAAGAAGTAAAATGAAAACTGGCAAATGACAGTCTGTCTGTGTCTGTCTCTCTCTCCCCCTCTCCTTTTTCTGAGTGCTTATAGCTGTGGTCAGTTAAATAAACTGCACATATGACATGAGTCCACTATGGTTCATTTATGGATATCTGAGAAGGGAATTTGGAAGGGAAATAAAATTTATTGAGTACCTTAAATGTGTGCTAGGCATATTGTTATGCGTTTTGCATATATATATATATATATATATATATACATACACACACATATATATGCATGTTATATATATTCATAAACATATTTTATCCTATATATTATTATTCTCTATATAAATATTATTCTTTATTATCTATTATCATATATACATCTTTTATATATAATATATATTATCCTCAAAACCTAAGAAAGTTGTCATAAAGATATCATTATGTCCATGTTACAGATTGAGAAAATGATGTTCAGACAGATTAAGCAAATTGCCTATAGCATTTCAGTGGCAAAACTAGAGTCAGGATTCAGACATAATTCTGTCCATAATCCATGCTGCCTTACACATAGAAGATAAAACAGGCAAGAGAAAATATGCATGCAGTGGTTAGCAGTCTGCACACAATTTTAAATTGATCATTACCAAGGCACTCAAGTCATTAGGACAATATATTCAGCCAGAAAATAGTCTCCTGTGCCCAATAGTTCATCTGCAAGTTTTGAGTATCTTCCAAGTCCAGCTCTAATGTGACAGGGACTTGGACGACCTGTTGCCAAGTAAGCATCAGGGCTATATTTTTGACTGGATTGACTAGCTGTTTTAGTGCCACATAGGAACAGCCTGAGGGTAAATGTATCTTCTTGCTCCTGTGTTCTGAATCCCAAATGAACAGGGTTTTGTCATAGCCCCATGCCAGGCACACCTTTGGCACAAATCCCAGAGCCACCATGTGGCCACCACAGCCCTCAAACTCTTTCCATTCTGGCATAGTGAAAGCAGGATCTGTTCTGAATTGGAAAAGGGAGTTCTACATTGTTCCCCAGAGGAAGAGATCATGGAGAACAAATAAATTTCACTGATATTATCAAAATATAGCCTGCAAATTTCATCACTAGGGAATTTAGGCACATTTCAGATACTGTTTCTTTAACACAGTCTCTGGGATAATTTTCCCCATAGAGGTACACTGCCTCTATTACCTGTAGTGACCAATTCTCATGGCAGCAACATATACTGCTTCCTCGAGAGGGGAAATGACAATCATCCTTCTTCCTTGTGGCTAATGCCTGCTGAAACCAATCATGTGGGGGGAAGTAAAGAAATGAGCTACGGAAAATAATTCCTTCTGTGATTTTCTGCCAGACTGGAAAATAGCTGCATCCCAGGCCAAATAGGGCACATTGCATTAATGGTCATGAATAAGAGAAGTGGGGACAACAATCATAGGAGACTACTAGACCCACAAACCTGCCTTTTAAGGTTCTGAAAATCAGCAGAATGAGCAGAAAATCCTTAACCATGAACTTTCCCATCAAGATCAGAAATATAGGAGAAGCTAGGTTTATTTTTTTTCCCATGATGTTCTATGGGTATGCCATTTATTCTGTGGTCCCCAAGTGGAGGAAGCAAGAATGATTTACAAAGCCCCAACTTAGTGTTTTTCAAGGCACTTAGCATACTTTTCTTTCTTCTCATAGGAGATAGGTTTTATTACTTCCATTTTACAGAAGAGGAAACTGAAATTATAAGTGGTAAAGGAAAGTGTACACGGTCTCAAGAAAATAGGGTTCAAATACTACCACAGATCAGACTAGTTCTAGAAACCATTTTCTCTCCTCTATATCATGCTAACACATAAGTAAAACTAGACTCATTACTTTCTTCATCATAACCAATTGTAAGAGTTGCAATTATAAGGTGACACTCCTGCGGCAGAGTATGTAGTGACACACTTTCTTGTATTCTACATTTGGGGGCTCAATAAATAATATTGAAAGTCATTTTGAAGAAGGGTGACCAGGACGGGGAAGAATCTGGACATTTTGACATAAGGAAAAGTCAAAGAAAGGGCAGAAATGGAGGAGTCCTGATCAAGGAGCTTGATGAGAATCTTTAATGTAAGAAGGACTTATATAGGACAGAAAGATTGTACACATTCTGAGGATGAATGGATAACTGTTAGAAAAAGAAAAATGTTAGCCCACCATAAGAAATTATTTATTGTAATTTGATCATATTTCCAAACCTAATAGGCTACATGATATGGTGGTGTTGACACAGAGGTTTAACAATCCTGTCTGAGAGACTGAAAGGGAACTTCTGTACTGGGCAGAGAATAGGATGAGTTGAACTCATTGTAGCACCCACTATTATTCTTTGATTCTATGATTATAATTCTGTGAGAGATAAGGTTTTTTGGCTTTTGGTGTAGAAGTATTATTGGTATCAGCAGTCCTGGAGCAAAAAGAGAGATGATGCAGAGAAATGAACACCAAAAAGAACATGAATAAAAGACTGATCTATTCTGGAAGGCCACTACCCCATTTCTCTGTTCCCCTTTATAGCAAACATTTAAAAATATTTGTCTATATTTGCTATCTCTAATTCCTCTTCTTCTATTCTCTCTTGCATCCACACAGTTTAAGCCTTTGCCTCTCACTTATATATTGAATTTACTCTTGTCAAAGTTGCCATTCATGTCCTTGATGCTATGTTGTCTAGTGGTTAATTCATAGTCTACATCTTACTGTGTCTATCAGCTGCCTTTTACATGGTCTTCTTCTTAAACACTATTCTGGAAGGCCAGTCAGAAATGGGATGTCTAAAGATGCTGCCTTCTTACATTAGATATTTTTGAAACCTAAGAATCAACAGTTTATAAATCTATACTTCTAGATCAAAGCGAAAAAGAGAAACAGGAGGGAGAATGAGAAGATTAGACAGTAAGATTGTGTAATTAGATTATAAAACTGAAATCAGTTAGCATAGATTTTAGGGTTCCTTGAGCTTAGTGATTATGTCTTATTCTTCTACTTGTCCAGTCCAGCATCTACCATGTATTCTTGGCACAGAGAAGATATTGTTGGATCTCTCAGAGAGGAGATAAAACTTAACAAAAGACAGAATTTAGATAAATGGAGAGAAATTAGAGGGGATTATGTGAGTAATGCAAAAGAAAACATTTTATTCTATGCACACCCTACTGATTGTAGAGGTCAACAAATGCCAGCTGGAATATAAGCTGATTTTGTGCCTAGAAAAAAAAGATGCTATGGAATCTTTGACTGATACAAACAAATATGAAAGAGATGGAGGGAAACCAGCATACCTGAACCTGAATATCTTCTATCTAAAAGAAACAGCATAGGGTAGAAATATGTTTTTTTGTTGAACAAGACTCAGTACTCTGGGAATTCTGTTCCCCCAGACTGGCTTGACTGAGCTGAAGAATCAAGAAATTCCTTAACTATATGTTTCCATGCATTGCCCACATGAGCCTACCATAATCATCTAAGAATACTGTGCTAAGGATAGATTTCTAAGCCAAAGGCTGCTATCTATGTGCTAGCCAGAGGTCTATCAGGTGGAATGATATTAGAAGTATTCCAACAGAGACAGTCTTAACTGGTGATTAGCCAAATAGATCTGCTTTAGGACTATTGGATTTAGCAAAAGAAAATACAGGACTCCCAAGTAAATTTGAATTTCAGACAGATAACACAGTATTGTTTAGTATAAGTAAGTCACAAATTTGCATGGGCCATATTTATACAAAAATATAGTTGCTGTTTATCAGAAATTCAAATTTCACTGAGTGTCCTGTATTTCA